>NC_132847.1:48936846-54726846 GCF_048164855.1 Canis lupus baileyi | reverse complement strand
GGGACAAAGGCAGACGCTCAACCACTCAACCTCTGAGCCACCCAGGCATCCCCAAACACATTTTCCAAAATCCAGTAATATGTATACAACTTTTGTTATTTTTACTACATTCTTGTACTGGTTACACTACCTCTGAAACTAATAATACATTATACATTAATTAATTGAATTTAAATTTAAAAAATAAGCATTGAAACAAATGCAGAATTATTAGGATCTGTAAACATTTGTTCTGAACTACTTAAAATAATCTCAAGAGCATGTCGGTAAGATTATTCTGCAGCATGTAAAACTCTAAGGGTTCCAATTATATCGTGGTCATGTCAGAGCTGTTCAAAGCTGTGGTTGTACGCATTAGCCCTAAGTAAACCTTGGGAACTTTAAGAAATAGTGGAAAACTGGGGTGCGTGGGTGGCTCAGTTGACTGAGTGTCTGAGTCTTGATTTTAGCTCAGGTCATGAACTCAGAGTGGTGAGATCTAGCACTGCATTGGGCTCCAAGCTTAGTGGGGAGTCTGCTTGAGATTTCCCCTCCCTCTCCCCTTGCCCCTCTCCCTGCTTGCATGTGTGCTTGCTCTCTCTCTCTCTCTCTCTCATAAGTAAATAAATATTTAAAAAATAATAATGGAAAATGCAAAGAGTACTCAGTGAGAGCCCATAAACCTGCGCTTGAGCCCTGGCACTGCCACTGATTTGCAGTGTGACTGCAGGTAGATCCTTTCGTCTCTCTGGACCCCAGCTTCTGGATCTGAAAATTGAGAGTGGTGGACCAAAATAGCTATAAAGCTTCCTTCCAGTTGTTATAATCTTTCCTTTGAGTAACTTTAGTCATTTTGGATATCATTCTGAGGCTTTCACTAGCTTTTAATCCCAGAGGAAAGCCTTGCTGTTATTGTAATTCAGCCAAATACAATGGGTACTTACAGACTGAGGAAAATAATTTTCTTTGCTCCTGTACTCAGGAAGTAAGATCAGGCAAATCTTCCAAGACAGGGATCACATTGGGCAAGAGGGCAGCTCTGGGGAAAATTATGGGTTTGATGTCATTGTACAAAGTCAGATGTTATCACTATGTTTATAGATATTGGTATCTGTAAACTTTTTCCTCTCTTCACTAGAGAGTAGACTCTTTGAAAGTAGGGGGTGAAATCCTTATAATGCTGCAGCAGGATCTCAGTAAATATTTGAAAATGGAAACAGAAGGAGAAGAAGAGAAAGGAGAAGGAAGAGAATGGAAGAAAGAAGAAAAGAGAAAAAAGATGAGATTGGAGGGCTTGCCTTTTCATTTCTTAGAATAAGCTAAATCATTTTAGGGGTGCCTGGGTGGCTCAGTTAAGCATCTGCCTTTGACTTGGGTCATGATCACAGTGTCCTGGGATAAAGCCAGCATGGGGCTCCCTGTTCAGCAGGTGTCTGCTTCTCCCTCTTCCTCCCTCTGCCCTTCCCTCAGTTCGTGCTCTCCTGTGCACATGCGCTCAAATAAATAAAATCTTTTAAAAAAATACAAGAATAAGCTAAATCATTTTGGCTCACCGCAGGAGTGACACGTAGATGTGAAGGAGTATTATTTCACTATTTCTGTTCCTTCTGTTAATTTTCAAGAATGCATTATTTCACAAAGTAGAAATGGCACATAGGATGTTTTTCTAATCCTTTCACCATAGTTAAGACTATTTTGAAATATCTCTTATGTATCTTTGATATATTATTCATAAACTCATCCTATTTAAATGATTTAAATGCAATGCTAATTATTGTATATTTTAATCAATTTATTTATTTATTTCAAAAATACTTTAGAGCCCCTACTATGTCAGGACCCATACTAGATATTATTAGAAATAGAATGATGAATAAGATATAGTTCATGACCTCGAAGTTTTTATAGGCTATTTTGGGAGATAGACAGGTAAATTAGAAAAGACCCTTGACATTTGAGAATTGCTATTCATTGTTTCAGCTGTCCAATTCACAAACAACCTCAAAGATCCATGACATGAATTTAATTGTTTTTTTTTTTTCATGAATTTAATTGTAATGAGAATAATTATACTGATATTGTGGGCTGTTGAGAGGATTAGCTGAGATAATGCATTTTTATTTTTTAAAAGATTTTATTTATTCATGAGAGACACAGAGAGAGGCAGAGACACAGGCAGAGGGAGAAGCAGGCTCCATGCAGGGAGCTGGATGGGGCACTCGATCCCGGGACCCCAGGATCACACCCTGAGCCGGAAGGCAGATGCTTAACCGCTGAGCCACCCAACTGTCCCAAGATAATGCATTTTTAAACACCCAGCATGAATTTGAGTCAAGAGCACGGTAAGAATCTTGTACAGGAGGGACTCACTTGGCTAGTCAAGCCAAACAGAAGGTGAACAAATGGGATGGGTTGCAAGGAGGAGGGAAATAAAGGTAGAATATCCTCATCTCCAAATTTGGGGAAGGGGAAACATTTCTTGTAATCAGTGAAAAAAAGTCACGAAATCAGCGGCACAAACTGTAAAACATAAGTCATAGTCCAAGTACTTCTGTGGCACTTTTTTTAAATTACAAACTGATTTATCAAGATTGGGAGAAAAAAGATTGAAAAGAAAAAGGCTGAGCATGCTGGTATAAATCCTATGATGATTACTCCTCCTATCATCTCCACCTAGATGACAATCTGCTTCCCTTCTGCACAAATATAGTTTTTCATATCAAACTTGCACAGTTTGCATCACTTAAAACACAAATTTACGACACAACTTTGGTAGTCAATCATTATTAACTCTGATGATATGTGAAATTGTCAAAGCTTTTTCATTTTTCCTCCCTGGCTCTTTCTCAGTGGCTGTGTTCAGAGCAGCCTCTGTTCTCTGTCTCTTGCTTTCAGCTTGTATTGTTTTCTCCTGTATTGTCTCTTCTTTGCCTCATCAGAATTGTTTGGTGAGGTGGTCAGATAAAATTAGTGTCTTAGGGATCCCTGGGTGGCGCAGCGGTTTGGCGCCTGCCTTTGGCCCAGGGCGCGATCCTGGAGATCCAGGATGGAATCCCACGTCAGGCTCCCGGTGCATGGAGCCTGCTTCTCCCTCTGCCTGTGTCTCTGCCTCTCTCTCTCTCACTGTGTGCCTATCATGAATAAAAAAAAAAAAAAAAAAAAAAAATTAGTGTCTTAGAGATCAGAGAAACTGTCCTGGTGTGCTTTGAAGGGAAGGTTCAGGACCTTGGACAGCAACACGAGAGCCCTCCCCATTTACACACTCTCCTCGTGCTACCCTTGTGCAACCAGTAATGAGCCGGAATCATAAGTGTAGGTGTCAGGGACCTACCATAAGACTCAATAAGTGTTATCCTAGCAGAATAAACTAAGTGTTGTTGGAGAACCAAAGAGGGAGAGATTAAATCTTCCTCAAGAATCTGGGAAAGTTGGGACACCTGGGTGGCTCAGTGGTTGAGCATCTGCCTTTGGCTCAGGGCATGATTCTGGAGTCCTGGGATTGAGTCCTTCAGCAGGTTTCATGCATGGAGCCTGCTTCTTCCTATGCCTATGTCTCTGCCTCTCTCTGTGTCTCTCATAAATAAATTAATTAAATCTTAAAAAAAAAATCTGGGAAAGTTTCCTACAAAAGGTAACAAGATACTAGGGCCTGGGAGTCATAGTATCCAACTGTTTGACCTACAAGACATATCAATTGTCACTGTATACAATTTTAGTTTGAAAAAAAAGTTTTGTATAGTTTATCAGAATTAAGATGGACTATAAATAACAGAAAACCTCAATAAATAGCAAAAATAAGGTAGACGTTTGTTTCTCTCATATAAAAGAAGTCCAGAGACAGTCAATATAGAGCTGCTATAAAGACTTCACAATTGTTAGAAACCAAAATCCCTATGCCTTTCCCTTCTACTATCCTTAGTGGATTCAATTCTGAAGGGTAACCCATTATGGCAGCTGAAACTCCAGTTATCACATCTGTATTCCGGGCAGAAATAAGGGGAGGGTTATAATGGTACCTCTATTATCTAAGTCAGCACCCCCCCCTTTTTTAAAAAGAATTATTGGGATCCCTGGGTGGCGCAGTGGTTTAGCGCCTGCCTTTGGCCCAGGGCGCGATCCTGGAGATCCGGGATCGAATCCCACGTCAGGCTCCCGGTGCATGGAGCCTGCTTCTCCCTCTGCCTGTGTCTCTGCCTCTCTCTCTCTCTGTGACTATCATAAATTAAAAAAAAAAAAGAATTATTTATTTATTTGAGAGAGAGAGAGAGAGAGAGAGAGGGTACCTACGCACATAAGTTGGGGGAGAGACAGAGGGAAAGAATCTCAAGCAGTTGCCTCACTGAGCACAGAGCCTGATGCAGAGCTTGATCTCAAGGCCCTGAGATCATGACTGGAGCTGAAATCAAGAGTTGTATGCTCAACGGACTAAGCCATCCAGACACCCCACCCCACCCCACCCCCAGTCAGCTCCTTTTAAGGAGATGTCCTGGAAGTTCCACCCTCAACTTCCATTCACATTTCACTGGTCATTCCTTGCTTCAAGGGAAGTTAGAGAATATTTTATCTGGACACCTTACCGACCATAACAAAATGAAAATTTTGTTAGTAAAAAAGAAGAGGAGAATAAATACTAGATAGACAATAACCTGTGTCTTGACCACATTTAATAAGCTCTGTAAGGGACCTTGCCTCCTTTGTATCCCAGAGCTTATCCCAGTGAATGAATAAACTGCATTTTAGAAAAATTGCAAAGTCTCCAATTCCTCATGAAAGGTTCTTCTCATTATAGTCAATTTTCCAGAATTTCCATTCACTGGTCCTTGTTTTTCCTCTGAAGTCACCCTGAGCAAATCTGCCTTTGTCTTATATGACAAACCTTTAGATATCTGGAGATACTTCCCATGTTTCAACTCTTTCCCTCAGGTCTTTGCTTCTCCAGGACAATGATCTCCACCTTTTCAGCCATGTCTTATAAGACACAACTCCTGGATTCTCTTTCTCGATATGGCCTCATGGCAGAAATTTTGTCCCAGCCTGGAGCCAGGAATTAATACATTCCAGTTATGGGCAGGACCTAATTTCAGGTGCTGTCTGGGCTCCATGCTAACTAAAATAAGTATTATTTTATTAAATTCCCTTGCAACTAAACCTCTTACAGGGGCGCCTGGGTGGCTCAGTTGGTTAAATGTCTGACTTTGGCTCATGTCATGATCTCGAGATCCTAGGATCAAATTAAGCCCTGTGTCAAGGCTTCCCACTCAGCAGGGAATCTGCTTTTCCCTCTCCCCATCCCCCTACTTATGCTCTCTCTCTCTCTCTCTCTCTCTCTCTGTCTTTAATAAATAAATAAATAAAATCTTTAAAAATAGGGATGCCTTGGGGCAGCCCGGGTGGCTCAGCGGTTTAGCGCTGCCTTCAGCCCAGGGCATAATCCTGGAGATCAAGCCCCACGTCGGGCTCCCTGCATGGAGCCTGCTTCTCCCTCTGCCTGTGTCTCTGCCTCTCTCTCTCTCTCTCTCTCTCTCTCTCTCTTTCTCTGTGTGTGTGTGTGTCTCTCATGAATGAATAAATAAAATCTTAAAAAAAAAATAGGGATGCCTGGATGGCTCAGCAGTTGATCACCTGCCTTCAGCCCAGGGCATGACCCTGGGGTCCCAGGATCGAGTCCCAGATCGGGCTCTCTGCACGGAGACTGCTTCTCTCTGTGCCTATGTCTGCCTCTCTCTCTGTGTGTCTTTCATGAATAAATAAATAAATTAATTAATTTTAAAAAGTCTTTAAAAATAAACAACAAAAAAACCTCTTACAAAATAGATGGGGGAAAAAAGAGAGACACATGGAAAGTAAAACAGCATCCCCAAAGTTGTCATTTGATATTTACAAAATATTGCTTCCCTGTATTTTATACTAATAGCCCCTAGGATGGTGGAGGTTTGCCTTTTGGCTGCAGCCCCAGGATCTGCTTCCCTGCTTTCCTTGGGTGTTCAATATCCAGGTCCTGTTCCTCTATTTCTTTTCTCCTCAAAGCCTTGAGTCTTTCTCTGATTAAAACACTGGTCACATACTGGACAGTGGAGCTTGCAACTCTACCCTGCAGAGTCAGAGGGAGCTTTTCTGGCAGATGTAGCCTTTAGTTCAAGGCCTCAAATTTCCCTGATCTCTCATTATGCACCCACCTACACCTATATTTCTGCTTCTGGATTCTCTGACTGACTCTGCCTTTACATATTTTATGAATATATTCACCTACCCATGTAGCCAACACATAGATCAAGATACAGAATTTAAAAATTTTTCTGAATATAGTTTACATATGTTACATTAGTTTCAGGTGTACAAATAGTAATTCAACATGTCTATACGTTATGCTATGCTTACCACAAGTGTAGCTGCCATCTGTCATCATACAATGCTATTAAAATATCATGGACTGGGCAACCCAGGTGGCTCAGCGGTTTAGCGCCGCCATCAGCCCAAGGTGTGATCCTGGAGACCCCGGATCGAGTCCCATGTTGGGCTCCCTGCATGGAGCCTGCTTCTCCCTCTCTGCCTGTGTCTCTGCCTCGCTCTCTCCCTGTGTCTCTCATGAATAAATAAATAAAATCTTCAAAAAAATTAAATAATAAATAAAGTATCATTGACCATATTTCCTATGCTGTACCCTTTATTCCCATGACTTATTCATTCCACAACTGAAAGCCTAGATTTTCCACTCCCTTTCATCCATTTTACCCATTCTCCCCACTGCCTCCTTCCCTCTGAAAACCGTCAGTTTTTTCCATCTATTTATAGGTCTGATTCTACTTTTTGTTTATTCATTTATTTTGTTCTTTAGATTCCACATATGAGTGAAATAATATGGTATTTGTATTTTTCAACCTGACTTACCCCTAGGTCCATCCATATTATCACAAATTGCAAGATCTGGGATCCCTGGGTGGCTCAGCAGTTTGGAGCCTGCCTTTGGCCCAGAGTGTGATCTTGGAGTCCCAGGATCAAATCCCACATCAGTCTCCCTGCATGGAGCCTGCTTCTCCCTCTGCCTATGTCTCTGCCTCTCTCTCTGTGTGTCTCTCATGAATAAAAAAAAAAAAAAAAAGGCAAGATCTTACTCTTTTGTGGTTGTGTAATATTCCATTATGTATGTGTACTACATCTTCTTTACCTATTCATCTATCAATGGACACTTAGGTTGCTTCCATATCTTGGCCATTGTAAATAATGCTGCAATAAACATGGAGGTTCATATATCTTTTCAAATTATTGTTTTGCTTTCTTCAGGTAAATATCCAGCACTGGAATTATTGGATCACATGGCATTTATATATCTATATAAATATATATAAATAAATATATATATATTAAATATTTTATTTATTCATGAGAGGCACAGAGTGAGAGAGAGAGAGAGAGAGGCAGAGACACAAGCAGAGGGAGAAGCAGGCTCCACGCAGGGAGCCTGATGGACTTGATCCTGGGTCTCCAGGATCACATCTCCGGCTGAAGGCGGCACTAAACCGCTGAGCCACCGGGGCTGCCCGGTATTTATATTTTTAATTTTTTTAAAAAAGATCTTATTCATTTGACACAGAGAGAGCACAAGCAGGAGGAATAGCAGGCAGAGGGAGAGGGAAAAGCAGGCTCCCCCCCTGAGCAAGGGAGCCTGATGCGGAACTCCATCCCAGGACCCTGAGATCATGACCTGAGCTGAATGAAGGCTGACACTTAACTCTGAGCCATGCAGGCACCCTATATTTTTAATTTTTCGAGAAAACTCTATGCTGTTTTTCACAGTGTCTGTACCAATTTACATTCCTACCACCACTGCATGAAGATTCTAAGATAAAGAATATTTATAGCCCCCTAGAAGGCTCCTGTGTGCTTCCTTTCAGTGAATATTCACTCCTCAATGACAGCCACTATTCTGGTGAGTTTTGCCTCTTTTTGAACTTTAGATAAGTGGAATTACCCAGTATGTATTCTTCTGTGTTTGACTTCTTTCCTTCATCATTATATTGGATAGATTCACTCATGTTGTGAATGGCACTATTTTGTTCTTTCCTATTGTTGTGTCCATTGTAGCAAATGATTTCAATATCATTTCAATTTGAGTCCAATCTGTAGCCAAGATTAAGAATCATGGCTCTAGGGATCCCTGGGTGGCGCAGCGGTTTGGCGCCTGCCTTTGGCCCAGGGCGCGATCCTGGAGACCCGGGATCGAATCCCACATCGGGCTCCCGGTGCATGGAGCCTGCTTCTCCCTCTGCCTGTGTCTCTGCCTCTCTCTCTCTCTCTCTCTCTGTGACTATCATAAATAAATAAAAAATTAAAAAAAAAAAAAAAGAATCATGGCTCTAGAGTCAGAAAAAAGTGTTTGAATCCTATCTTCAAAACTATTTGACCTGGATTCACTCCTGAAATGTTCACTCTCATGGTCATTGGGCTCAAATAGACATTGAGTTTCACTTAATTACCATAGTCCTTACTTGGCGTCAAATTCACTCTCAGAGGTCTAAGATAAGAAACAACAGACTAGCAGAACAGCATCTGGTACCTCTCTTTGGTAAGAGTTCTTGTAGTAATCCAATGATTAGTTTTCTTTCGGCCCTCCAAGGCGACAGTTCAGGTACAAAGAGTTAAGATCACATCAGTGAATGTGATGACAAACTTAGTTTAGAAATGACCTATCTTAAGAATCAATATTTTGTGTCCTATGGGCACAGCTTTTAGGTTCCCTGTGGGAGATGAGTTTACTGCACTTAGGCAGATCCAAAGCCATGACTTCCTACCAGGACTTAAATACTCTGGCCCGCATGCACTTTACCAATCAGGAGTTATTTTTACCATAAACAATGCTGCCTAATATCATAGCCCTCATTGCACTTTTATTAGATTTCCAGGGAGACAGAGCTATAAGGTTAACCCAAATTTGTCCTAACAGAAGGAGAAAGGGAAAATGCTTTATTTGTATTCCCTTCAGTTGACATCAAGCAGATTAGGTCTGAAAATGTCCTTGTTCTTCAAGTCAAAAACAGTATTTGGCATATGAAAATGCTTCATAAATGTTTTCCAATGGATAAATTATGACAAATAACCACACTAAGGAGTTACATTTATCTAAAACAGAACAAAATGACTTGACTCTTATGTTATCTTGGGTGAGTCTTAATTTCTCCTAAGTCCTGCTACTACTTTTGTGAACTGGAAATAAAACCATTTCCTATTTCATTGGGATTGTTACAAGAATTAAATGAGATACTGTACATAAAAGATGTTACAAACAGCTATGCTTATCCTCGTTATTATAGATGGAGAGAGGAGGCTGAGAGAGAGGGAAAGGGATTTGTAGCAGGTCACACAAGTTGGTGGAACTGTCCTGGTCTCCTGATTCCCAGCCCAGGGCCCATCCACAACACCATGCAGCCCTTTTCACAAGTTGTTTTATCCAATTATTGTTTAGGAAAGCAAACATCTCACACCAGTCAGGAGTTTTGTCCAAGAGAGAACATTTTTGTGAAGGTCCACTTTGCACTGCAGACTGCTCACCCATTCTTCGCAGGACACAGTTCACTCATATGCACTTCTCCGGTATAAAGAGTGAAATTAATTTTTTTTCCAGGTCATTAGAAAAAGTGAAAATTATGTTCTCAGCTTGCTGCTGACTAGCAGAGGAAGGACAAACAGAACCTCTAAGTATTCATTCTTGAAGGCTCTGGCTCCTTTTTCCTTTTCAACAGCCACTGCAGGGAGGGGGATGTGGAAGGCAATATGATCAGAATATAATGAAAGAACAAATCTCACTGGGAGTTAAATTCCATTGTTTAAAAAAAAAAAAAAAGTCACCATGGGCAGAAGCCCAAAAATCAGAGGCTTCCCCCAGTGTTCTTTGAATCCACTTTTTTAAGCTGTTAAAAACACCCTTAAAATAAACCTGCCATCTTGTGAGGACAGGAAGAAGGTTACCCATCTTTCCATCACCATCTGCAGGGCTAACTCAGCTTTAGGCTTCCTTGAGCCATACTCCCCCGCCTCCAGCCTGTTCTTTACAACATGTCAGGGTGGGGTTGATTATAGTCTCTTTCTCCAACTTAGCAAAATTCAGTTACAATTAAAATTTGAAGTGAACTGAGGAGAGACTCTATAGTAGTTCACTTCACAATGCATTTTGTTCTTGCAATTTCATATCCTTTAATAATTTCTAATATTGTGCTCAGCCATTTGTATTTATCAGTATGAGTTTGGATCAGGTCAGTTTGTGAGTTGGGTCAGGGCTCAGGCTGCATTTAAGATTAGAGCTCAATCTGCTTACTGGGGTCATGGCTCCTATTTTGGTTGGGATCAGGGCTCACCCTGTAGTTGTGATTAGGGTTCTGTCTGTGGTAGGCTATAAACATAGTCTGTGGGGATCCCTGGGTGGCTCAGCAGTTTGGCACCTGCCTTCAGCCCAGAGTGTAATCCTGGAGTCCCGGGATCGAGTCCCACGTTGGGCTCCCAGTATGGAGCCTGCTTCTCCCTCTGCCTGTGTCTCTGCCTCTCTCTCTATGTCTATCCTGAATAAATAAATAAGATCTCTTAAAAATAAATAAATAAATAAATAAATAAATAAATAAATAAATAAATAAAAATAAACATAGTCTGTGATGAGGATAAAGACCTGTCTGTAATTAGTATTAGGGCTCCCCATCTGTACTGCAATAAGGTCTCAGCCTGTGACAGATCAGATTTGTGGTGAGCACATTCAATCAGGGGCTGGAGTCATAGCAGGACAGGGTTCTATTGCAGGAAAGAAGGGCAAGAAGTATTTGTCAGAAGTACAAAGATTCGAGCAGCCTGGGTGGCTCAGGGGTTTAGCGCAACCTTCGGCCCAGGGTGTGATCTTGGAGACCAGGGATCGAGTCCCACATTGGGCTCCCTGCATAGAGCCTGCTGCTCCCTCTGCCTGTGTCTCTGCCTCTCCCCCCCCCTTCTCTCTCTGTGTCTCTCATGAATGAATAAATAAAATATTAAAAAAAAAAAGAAAAAAGAAGTACGAAGATTCCATTGAGGAGTTGTCAGACCAGAGGACTGGGCAGAAGGGGGAACCAGAGATGGAAGTCAAGGGTTAAACTAGAGTTGGTGACCGCCATCAAAATGGCTTACATTAAAAGGACTAATAATACCAAGTGTGGGTGAAGATGTGGAGCACCTGGAACTTTCTTATATTGCTGGTAGAAGTATAAATTGTGAAACTATTTTGGACAACTCTTTGGCAGTATATATAAAGGTAGGTGTATATATATGTGTACTATATGGATTCAGCACTTTCACTCCTGGAATTGACAAACAACTGCTACACACAACATGGATAAATCTCATGAAATAGTGTTAAGCAAAAGAAGCCAGCCAGCAAAGAGTAGATATTTTATGATTCCATGTATAAGAGGTTCAAAAACAGATAAAATTAATCTATGATGAAAGAAGCCAGATAGGGGTTTTATCTGGAGGGGGTATAGACTGGAGGGAGTATAAAGGAGCCTTCTAAAAAGATGGTAGGGACATCTAGGTGACTCAGCCAGTTAAGCATCTGACTCTTGGTTTCAGCGCAGGTCATGATCTCAAGGTGGTGAGATGGAGCCCTGCATTGGGCTCTGCATTGGCCATGGAGCCTGCTTAAGATTCTCTCTCTCCCTCTCCCTGTGCCCCTCCCCTCCTCTCTCTCTCTCTCCTTAAAAAAAAAAAAATTTTTTCTTTAAGTGTGGTTGAAAAAAATTGACTAAAGACTGATTGGAGAGTTAATTCTACAGTTATGACTTTTCTACCATAACAATTGTGGCATTACAACCATGGCTTGTTGAGCCTGGGGAGTGGGCCTGGACGGTGTCAGAGGCAAGAGAACATAGCCTTTGAAGCAACCAGACTGAGCAACAATATAGTGTTTAAAAACCAGGGCAGGGATCCCTGGGTGGCGCAGCGGTTTGGCGCCTGCCTTTGGCCCAGGGCGCGATCCTGGAGACCCAGGATCGAATCCCACATCAGGCTCCCGGTGCATGGAGCCTGCTTCTCCCTCTGCCTATGTCTCTGCCTCTCTCTCTCTCTCTCTGTGACTATCATAAATAAATAAAAATTTAAAAAAAATAATAATAAAAATAAAAACCAGGGCAGCCCCGGTGGCGCAGCGGTTTAGCGCCGCCTGCAGCCCAGGGCGTGATCCTGGAGACCGTGGATCGAGTCCCAAGTCAGGCTCTCTGCACGGAGCCTGCTTCTCCCTCTGTCTGTGTCTCTGCCTCTCTCTCTCTCTCTCTCTCTCTGCATCTCTATGAATAAATAAATAAAATCTTAAACACACACACACACACACACACACACACACACACACACACTAAAGGGACGCCTGGGTGACTCAGCAGTTGAGCATCTGCCTTTGGCTCAGGGTGTAATCCCGGAGTTCTGAGACCAAGTCCCATGTCGGGCTCCCTGCATGGAGCCTGCTTCTCCCTCTATCTATGTTCTGCCTCTGTCTCTCTGTCTCTTAAAAAAATAGAATAGAGGGATCCCTGGGTGGCGCAGCGGTTTGGCGCCTGCCTTTGGCCCAGGGCGCGATCCTGGAGACCCAGGATCGAATCCCACATCGGGCTCCCTGTGCATGGAGCCTGCTTCTCCCTCTGCCTATGTCTCTGCCTCTCTCTCTCTCTCTCTCTCTCTGTGACTATCATAAATAAATAAAAGTTAAAAAAATAGAATAGAATAAAATAAAATAACATAAAAATCACATACTTGGAGTCAGAAATCCTGAATTTGGATCTCAGCACTCTGCTTAGTATCTAATCCAGTGGAAAGCGCTGGTGTGTTGTGATCCATCATAAGGTACACCACAGGGATCCCTGGGTGGCACACAGGATCCCTGGGTGGCACAGCGGTTTGGCCCCTGCCTTTGGCCCAGAGCGCAATCCTCAAGACCCAGGATCAAATCCCACATCGGGCTCCCGGTGCATGGAGTCTGCTTCTCCCTCTGCCTATGTCTCTGCCTCTCTCTCTCTCTCTCTCTCTCTGTATGACTATCATAAATAAATAAAAATTAAAAAAAAAGGTACACCACAAGTCATTCATTAGTAATTATAAGTCACTGAAGCTTTTAATAATTTCCTCTTAATTCATTTCAATTCGTAATACATGCATTTGGTTAAAAACAAATTAAATCTTACAGAACAGTGTATAGTGAAAAGCTCATTTTGCTCTCATCCCTGACTTCAAACACTAGTTCCTCAGTTTCCCTCTTGAGAGACAACCACTAAAAAAAAAAAAAAAAAAAAGAGAGAGAGAGACAACCACTATCATTGGCTTCTTAAATATCATTCCAGAGATAGTTTATACATAGTCATGAATTATTTCCTTGAAGAAAATCAGAGCAGACTCAAGGTATGCCTGTAATAATGTTGCTTGCATACTGAATGCTTTATGTTATTTTCAGAATGGAATGAAATTTTCATTATAAAAACAATACATGCGTATTTAAAATTGTATAAAGTAAAAGTGAAAACTCTTGCCACCCACTGTGCCACCTCTTACTCCTCAATTTCAGAGTCAAGCATGGTTAACAGTTTCCTTTGTGGGGTTCCTGACAGCTGTATGCATGTATAAACAAAAAATATTACTAGTAAATTTGCAATCTAATTTTTTTTTATTAGCAATACATCAGAGATCTCTTCCCACATCAATTCCATACAGTTCAACTTACCCTGTTTAAAAAAAAAAAAAAAAAAAGATTTATTTATTTATTTGAGGGGGGAAGAGCAGAGGCAGAGGGAGAGAGAGAATTCCAAGCAGACTCCCTGCTGAGCCTGGAGGCTGACATTGGACTCTGTCTCACGACCCTAAGATCAGGACCCTGTGATCATGACCTGAACTGAAACCAAGAGCCAACCACCCAACCAACTGAACCATCCGGGCAGCCCTCGACTTGCTTTTCTTCTTCTTTTTTTTTTTTTTGAGTATTTTATTTATTTATTCATGAGAAACAGAGAGAGAGAGAGGCAGAGACATAGGCAGAGAGAGAAGCAGGCTCCCCAGAGGGAGCCGCCCAGAACCTGGGGATCCTGACCTGAGCCAAAGGCAGACACTCAACCGCTGAGCCACACATGTGTCCCAGTGATTTGAAAGAATCATCCATCATATGTGTCCTAGAAGAAAAAGTGTGGAAAGCCAGTGACTTAACCCATCTGGGTCTCAGTTTCTCATCTGCAAAATGGAGACAATAATGAGATTCTGACTACCTCACAAAATTGTGGAGATTGCATAGGGAGTAGAATGGGTGCCAGAGTATTCTGAAAACTGCAAAGTGCTGAGCAAATGTGAGAGACTGTTCTTCCTGGAGAAGAGGAACGAAGGGCAGTCTAAAGCCTACAGCCTGCACTAATAATTGTTTTTCCTGCACTCTTTCACCAAATGAACTGATCATCTCTGTATAATAATTGTGAACACTTGGGATGCCTGGGTGGCTCAGTGGTTGGGTGTCTGCCTTTGGCTCAGGGTGTGATCCTGGGTCTGGGGATCGAGTCCTGCATCAGGCTCCCCTCTACAGAGCCTGTTTCTCCCTCTGCCTATGTCTTTGCCTCTCACTCTGTGTTTCTCATGAATGGATGGATAAAATCTTTAAAAAAAATTTGTGAACATTTGTTGAGTTCTTCGCTAGCCACTCTTCCAAGATACATACATGCTAAGTATATATGATATCTTACATATGCGTAAAATCTTCATTTAATCCTTCCAACAATTCTGTGAAATAAGCACTCTTATTATTCTCATTTGACTGATAGAGCAGCCGAGGCTGACAGAGTTGGCAAGTAGCAATCTTACTTCTGAAGGATACCAAACTGTGCTATTTATTTTGGAGGCTTTTGCCTTGCTTCAGCTATGTGGTTGGCCTGTTACTTGAACAGGCAGCTGAGGTGTCTGCCTTGGAGAAAGAAGTGGCTCATTCCACTGGTACTTAAGTAAACAAACAAATAAATAGATAAATAAATAGATAAATAAATAAACAGCAGCCAACAACAAAAACCCCTGAGTCTCTATGGGCAGCCCGGGGGGCTCAGCGGTTTAGTGCTGCCTTCAGTCCAGGGCCTGATCCTGGAGACCCGGGATCAAGCCCCACGTCGGGCTCTCTACATGGAGCCTGCTTCTCTCTCTGCCTGTGTCTCTGCCTCTCTCTCTCTCTCTCTCTGTCTCTCATGAATAAATAATTAAAATCTTGAAAAAACAAACAAACAAACAAACAAACCTGAATCTCATTGGTAGTCACACAGCTTTCTGCCTGAGACCTTTCATGACTCCCTTCTGCTAAGTAAAAGCCAATCTCAAAAAAAAAAAAAAAAAAGCCAATCTCCTCAGCCTGGTGTTCCAGGTGTTCCTTTGTCCAGTCAAATAATCTTCTCAAGCCTTTGTCTTATACTACAGGAACTTCTAAAATCAACTTCTCCATCATTTCATATCTATCTAGGAGCCTGTTATGGGTCGAATTGTGTCCCCTTAAAAAAAAAAAAAGATATATTGAAGTCCTAACCCCTAGTACCTCAGACTGTGACCTTGTTTGGAAATAGAGTTGTTGCAGAGGTAATTAGTTATGATGGCATCATACTGCAGGTGGGTGGACCCCTAATTCCATATGACTGGTGTCCTTATAAGAAGATGGCTATTCACCAGACAGCGAGAACGCCACATAACCACGAAGGCAGAGATTGGAATTATGCAGCTGCAGGCCAAGGAAGGCCAAAGATGGCCAGTAAACCACCAGGAGTTAGGATCAGAGGCAAGGAACGATTCCCCTACAAATTTCAGAGGGAATGGCAACCTTGCTGACAACTTGATTTAGGACTCCTAACCTCCAAAGCTCTGAGACAATACATTTCTGCTATTTTATGCCACCTAATTTGTAATGCTTTGTTACCACAGACCCAGGAAAGGAATACAGAGCCTCAGCTATTTAACCCCCACACTGCAGGTTTGGGACCAAGATGAGTCAGACCTTCTTTCTCCTGTCCCATTCCTGTTCTCTTAGCTGGCCATAGGCTCCTTGACGGTCCGCTTGTACAACACTCAGACAATCACACCCATGACATTCCGGGCCTCCCCCTTCTCTTCTGGCAGGCAGCACACCAGTGGTCTGTTTACTTCCCGGCATGCCCTGCGCTGGGCCAGTCAGGTCCCCTGCCCCCTGCCTCTTTCTGGCTCAGGGCCAGCCCAGCCCCTCTGGGGAGACAGTAGATTGAAGCCCCCTTCTGGGTTGCCTAGGCGACAGTGCCGTCTGAGTGCCCTGGAGCCAGGCAGCTGTGGCTGCAGGGAAGGGAGGGACCAAGGGAAGGGTGGGGGAGGGCGGGGAACTGGGGGAAAGACCCAAGGATAGTCCTTAAAACTGGCTCTAGTACAAACCCGGAAGGTGAATTTAAAACTGCAGCCTTGCCATAACCGGCATTATAAAGCAACATGCAAGACTTTACTCACGGAATTCTGTAAGGGAGCTCAGCTCTGTGAGGCTTTGAGGCCAAACCCCATTCAGACCTGTGCTTTGAGGCCTTTTGACAGCATGAAAGATCAAAAGATAACAAAATTCAGGCAAATGGCGGCCGGCATTTTGTACACCAAGGGCAAGTCTTCTACAAACTGCCTTAAGGTGCACGGTAAATGAAGGGAAGGATGTTTGTGATTTTAGGTCAATAAGCAATGCCTGCTGTGTGCAGGGAAACATGCAGGGTGCTGTGTATGTGGGGTGGGAGTACAGGGAGCAACAAGATGTTACACTTGCCCTCCAGCAGCACATAATCCTTCTTCCAATCATTATGGCAGGAATGGACTTTTATAACAGCATTCTGGAACTCTCCAAGGCAATTTTTCTCCAAGGCAAGTCCATGGGATTACGTGGGACTGCAGGGAGGCATGGGACTCAGTCCTAATCTAATCCATCAGGTCATCACCTTCCCCTGGCCACAGATGGGTACAGAGGTGAACACATACCCATTCTCAGCCAATGACGAGTATTGAGTCTTTTGCTGGAATTGCTAAAATGAATACATGTTCTCTCTTCTGTGCCATCACCATCTTGTTACTGCATGGGATCTAATGTGAAGCCAACATGCTGTTGAGCACAGCTGAGAGGTGGAGGAAAATTGGGAGCTGATGATGTCACCTGAGCCCCTGAATCAAGTCACAACAGATCTACTCCAGACTTTAGGGTATAAGAATCAATAAATTCTAAGTTTCTTGAGGTGGTTTATGTTACTTCCAATTCAAAAGATTCAATGGGGTGCCTGGTGGTGCCTTGGGGGGAGTGTCCCTCTTGGTTTCAGCTCAGGGCATGATCTCAGGGTTGTGAGATTGATCTCTGCCTTAGGCTCTGTGCTGAGTGCAGGGTCTACTTGAAACTCTCTCTGCCCCTCCACCCTCACTTTCTCTCAGAATAAATAAATCTTTAAAAAAATAGATTCAATAAAAGATATATTAGGAGCCCGGGTAGCCCCGGTGGCGCAGCGGTTTAGCGCCGCCTGCAGCCCAGGCCGTGATCCTGGAGACCCTGGATAGAGTCGCACGTCGGGCTCCCTGCATGGAGCCTGCTTCTCCCTCTGCCTCTGTCTCTGCCTCTCTCTCTCTGCCTCTATGAGTAAATAAATAAAATCTTAAAAAAAAAAAAAGATATATTAGGAACCCTTTTAACTGATTAATGCTTTCCATTCTGTGTTTAAAATATGCCAATTAAAAAAAATTAAAAATAAAAAAATAAAATATGCCAATTTATGCCTCTGTAACCTGAACATTTATTGTCCCGAGTTTATGTTAGTTGTATTTATTTCTGCAATTATGTTATTTAATTAAATATTAAGTAAACTGCAGAAATACAAGTGCAAAAGGAAAGACGTTCCTGGGTCTGTGAAAACTAAGTTAAATGTTTTTAAATGACTGGGTAAAAACTGAGTATTTAAAAATTGCTTTGGGGGGCTCCTGGCGGATGCCTGGGTACTCAGGAAGTAAAGTGTCTGCCTTGAGCTTGGGTCATGATCCCAGGGTCCTGGGATTAAGCCTGACATCAGGGTCCCTGCTCGGCAGGGAGCCTATTTCTCCCTCTCCTGCTCCCCCTGCTTGTGCTCTCTCTCTCTGTGTGTCAAATAAATAAATAAACTCTTTTTTAAAAAATTGCTTCGGAAAAAAAAATTGCTTCGGGATTAGTATGGATAATACGTAGTTAAAATGAAACAATAAAAACATGGATGGGTTTTACACTCAGCTTTGGAAGAGTCTTTAGGTTCTTTTTCCCCTCTAAAGAAACCAATGCTGGAAATAATGGACAATGCATACTGGATGAGAAAGAGACCGTTAATTGTCTCATAAAAAGCCTGGCCAGCTTCCACTTGGGACAATTGGAACATTTGCTCTGGAGGAAGCCAGGTACTAGGTAAGAAGTCTATCTATCCTGAGACCAGGATACTGTTAGGAAACCCAAGCTGGTAGCATTGAGAAAGCAATGCCCTGCTAATCCCCAGCGTTTCTAGCCATGCCAACCTAGGTAATGAATGTGGTCACCACGTGAGTGACAAAGCCATCTTGGACATCTAGCTCAGTTGAGTCTTCAGACAGCTCCAGCCCTTGCCACCATCTGACTGCAACATTATAAGAAATTCTGAGTGAGAACCATCCCACCGAGCCCATCCCACAGAAGCATAAGACACAATAACACATTTTTTGTTTTAAGCCACTTTATGTTAGGTTGGTTTGTTATACAGCAACAGATATTCAGTCTCTAGTGGATGAAAGGAGAGGAGTCACAAGAAAAGGGAGGCAGCCACTAATGTCAAATACCATAAAGAGATCAAGGAGGATGAGAAAAGGCCATTGTATTTCACAATTGAGAAGTCAGCATTGTCCTTCAAGCATTGCCGTTTCAATAGAATGGTGGGAGCTAAAGCAAATTGGAAGTGTTCGTAGGGCAAGTGAGTGGTAGGAAACAGATAAAATGGCAGATTCATCTCTTTCCTTTCTTTCTTTTTTAATAGTTTAACATTCACTGATGATTCTTACCTGAATCAATTATTTCATTGGAGATGGCAAAATGGGGAATTTCTATCAGTCCTTCTACATTTATTAGCTGACATTCTTCTGCAAAGAAGGGTTTTCCCTCATCAATTGGGGATGAACCTAATTTCTTCCTAAAATGACACATTAAATGCTTCATTCTTTCTCTTTAATTACCAGTTTCCTGACAAAGGAGTTAGTGTCATAGTATTTCCATTGGTAGCAAATGAGTTTTTTTCTCTCTTTGAGTACGATTATGGACTCATGTATAGACTCATGTATCACATTTTTTCAATATGTTACAATCAATTACAGACTAAATTAGTCTTTAAAAGAAGCAATGGAAGATAGGGCTAAGATGTGATCAGAAAATTCTTAGAAGAATACAGTGGTTAAAGAAACACACGCACACACATATTCTTATCAGTGATCAAAAAGTGAAAATCAAAACTATACAAAGAGAAAAAAAAAACATAAAATACCCAATTTTGCTACTAGATACATAACCTGGAGAAATTCTCACATAGTTCTCATAAGGGGTATATATGAAGATATTAACAGCAGTGTTGTTTTCAGTTGTGAGGAGTGATTTGGGTGTCCATAATTGGAAAAAGTCCTTAAGCAAAATGTGGTGGGTGGAGTACTCTTTGGTAGTTAGAAGCAGTGGACCAGATCTAAAAAACATGTTACTGCAAGAAGAACAGAAAGAAAAAAAATTATAATACTATTTACATAAGAAAAAATACATGAATCTAAAACAATAATACATTTCAAATTTCATTTATTTATTTATTCATGAGAGAGGCAGAGACATAGGCAGAGGTAGAAGCAAGCTCCCCAGGGGGAACCATGATGTGAGACTCCATTCCAGAACTCCGGAATCATGCCCTGAGCTGAAGGCAGATGCTCAACTGCTGAGCCACTCAGGTGCCCCAATAATACATATTTTATTTTTTAAAAAGATTTTATTTATTCATGAGAGACATAGAGAGAGAGAGAGAGAGAGAGAGAGAGAGAGGCAGAGACATAGGTAGAGGGAAGAGCAGGTTCCACGCAAGGAGCCTGATGTGGGACTTGATCCTGGGACCCCAGGATCATGCCCTGGGCCAAAGGCAGGCACTAAACCACTGAGCCACCCAGGCGTCCCAATAATACATATTTTAAATAAACATCTACAAACAAAAGGATATATACTTAACATACTGGAATGATTTCTGTGGTGGGAAAGGGGAATGAGATTGGAGAATATGGATAAAGGAGAATAATAAATAAAATCAACGTGAGAGACTTTGCAAGTGAAGAATAAGATCAAGTCAGTCCCCTATATTTCAGTAAAAATAAATAAATGATTAAATAAATAAATTATGATAGTCTTTCTGGAAAGTAAAACCTTTAAAAAACATTAACCTAGCAATTCTTTTAGGAGTCCAGCCTAAGGAAATAGAAATTTATGCTTGTTAGCATTAAAACAGTAAGAAAAATGGTCAGCATGTGTTCTATTGTTCTCACCCACACCCTGTAATGTACGTCCCCAGGTGTTTCAGGGAGGCCTCAGAGGTGTTTCACAGGTGTTTATGATGTGCTTGTGAACAAGTATAGTCATGTGATATTGGGAGTTAAATTTATCATTTGCTCCAACTCCTTCCATTTGGCACTGCTGTTTCCACTGTCTTTGCTGGCCATGGTTACAATGGTCATTGAGTTCTAACTTATCTGGAGTCTTCAGTCGCTAAGGCTGCAGAGTGTTATTCTGCGATGTAGCCAAGACTATCTGGCTCTTCTTTTGGTTTTATTATTTTTTTTCTTTCTTTTGGTTTTAAACACTATTAAAAGTTTATTGTTGTGTGACAATTTTTCTGGAAGTAACTTTCAGTGTTTTCTTATCATTCCCCTCCTCTACTCATACCCCCTTCAGGCAAAGCAAAGAAACCAACAAACCAAAAGACAAAGCAAAAAACCAACATTACAAACCATGCTAGAGGGATCCCTGGGTGGCGCAGCGGTTTGGCACCTGCCTTTGGCCCAGGGCGTGATCCTGGAGACCCGGGATCGAATCCCACATCAGGCTCCCGGTGCATGGAGCCTGCTTCTCCCTCTGCCTGTGTCTCTGCCTCTCTCTCTCTCTGTAACTATCATAAATAAATAAAAATTAAAAAAATTAAAAAAAACAAAAACAAAAAACAAACCATGCTAGAAGACATATACAAATAATAGATGTGCTGGGCTTAAAAGTGAAATGAGAAATGCAAATCAAACCCACAATGAGATGCCACTTCACACCCATTAGATGGCTAATATTAAAAAAAAAAAAAAAAGGAAAATGACAAGTGTTAGTGAGGATGTGGAGAAAGTGGAATCCCTGTGAACTGCTGGTAGAAATGTAAAATGGTGCAGTCACTATGGAAAGCACTGTGGAAAGTGGGTTCCTCAAAAAGTTAAGTATAGAATTACCAATATAATGCAGCAATTCTACTCCTGGGTAGAATTCAAAAGACCTGAAAGCAGGGACTCAGATACTTGTATAGGAAAGTTCATAGCAATATTATTCACAATAGCCAAAAGGTGGAAGCAACATAAATGTCTATTGATGAGTGAATGGATAAACAAAATGTGATATATATATTTATGTAAATATATAAATTGATTTTTTAAAAAGATTTTATTTATTTATTTATTCATGAGAGACACACAGAGAGAGAGAGAGAGGCAGAGACACAGGCAGAAGGAGAAGCAGGCTCCATGCAGGGAGCCTGACACATATTGATTGGGTCTCCAGGATCACACCCTGGGCTGAAGGTGGCACCATACCGCTGAGCCACCCGGGTTGCCCTATAAATTGATTTTGATGATAAAATGATATGTATATAGATAAGATGATATATTTATATATATAATGGAATATTACTCAGCTTTAAAAAGGAATGAAATTCTGATACATGCTACAACACAGTTGAACTTTGAAAACATTCTGGAAGTGAAATAAGCCAGACACAAAGGAAAATATTGTATAATTCCATTAGTATGAGGTACCTAGAATAAGCAAATTCATAGAGATAGAAAGTAGAATAGAGGTATCAGGGGCTGGCAGGGAGGAGAATGGGAAGGTTATTGATTAATAAGTACAGAGTTTCTGTTTGGGTTGATGAAAAAGTTCTGGCAATGGATAGTGGTGACAGTTGAATAACCCTGTGGGGGGAAAAAAATAACCATGTGAATGTAGTTGCTGTAGACTAAATTGTGTCCCCCTCAAATTCATATGTTGAAGTTCCTTTGGGAGATGATTCAGTTTTAAGTTCGGGAAGATGTGGCCCTCAAGTTGAAATTAGTGTCCTTCTAAAAAGAGACACCAGAGAATTTGTTCTCTCTCTCCCTCTCTTTCCACCATGTGTGAGAAATCAGCCATCTACAAGCCAGGAAGAGAACTCTTACCAGAAATTGACCATGTTTGGAAGTGGGTGGCTCAGTGGTTGAGCATCTACCTTTAGCTCAGGTCGTGATCCAGGGGTCCTGGGATTGAGTCCCACATTGGGCTCCCCACACGGAGCCTGCTTTTCCCTCTGCCTATGTCTCTACCTCCCTGTGTCTCTCATGAATAAATAAAATCTGAAAGAAAGGAAGAAAGGAAGAAAGAAAGAAAGACCACGTTGACAGCTTGATCTTGGACTTTCAGTCTCCAGGACTGTGAGAAAATAAATTTCCGTTGTTTAAGCCACCAGCCTATAATATTTTGTTCTGGCAGCCAAGCTAAAACAGTAGTTAATGCCGCTGAATTGCATACTTGGAAATGGCTAAAACGGTTAAATCTATTATGTATAGTTTACCACAATAAAAAAAATCGAAACAACAAAGGAAACGGACAATGATTCTGTTATCTTGCCTTTCCTTTGCAAATCTCTAGATGCCAATCTCAGAAAGACCTTAGTAAAAAAAAAAAAAAAAAAAAAAGACCTTAGTAATTGTACAGCAGAGACTCTTGTCCAACTCCCTTAGCCCTTCTGCCTCATATGGATGAGGAACGTGAAGATCACGGGAATGAACCAATTTAACCAGGATCTGAGTTCTCTGTTCTTGTCTATGTATACCGTATCTTCAAGAATAACACTATCACCCAGTTGCCCAAGCCAAAAATCTTTCTTATGCTTAATTTTCTTTCATCTTCTTCAACAGCTTCATTCAACCAGCTTAATACATCTGTATTCCTACATCTCTGCCTTAGCTTGCGTCACTTTGGTCCCCTGCCTCAGAGCTTAGCTGGTTTTGCTCCTCTTCTTGTTCCCCTCCCATCCATTTTCTAAACAGGAGCCAGAGCATTTCCAAAATCCAGTCGGATTATTTTATTCTCTCTCTTAAATCTTTCAATGGCTCCCTTTAATTACTTGGGTTAAGTTCAAATACCTCAACATGATATTTAAGACTCTTCAAAAAGTCTTCTGGTCTCCTCTTTACTCTCTAGTCTGGTCTCTTCTCTCCACTTGTCACCAGGGCTGTGCTCCAGCCCTATTCAACTTGTGGTTCCCTAAATACTTCATGCTTATCTCTCTTCCCGATCATTGCTGGAGGATGGATATTTTCAGAGATAAAGGTCACAACACACATGGATGTGGTCCATTCTTTCTTTTTTTTTTAAATTATTATTTTTAAGATTTTATTTAATTATTCATAGACACACAGAGAGAGAGAGAGAGAGAGAGAGAGAGAGGGGCAGAGACACAGGCAGAGGGAGAAGCAGGCTCCAAGCAGGGAGCCCGACGTGGGACTCGATCCCTGGTCTCCAGGATCACACCCCAGGCTGCAGGCAGCTCTAAACCGCTGCGCCACAGGGGCTGCCCTATTTTTTATTATTTATTATTATTATTTTTTTGTCCTATTTTTTAATTTTAATTTAAAAAATATTTATTTATTTATTCATGGGAGAGAGAAAGAGAGAGGCGGAGACACAGGCAGAGGGAGAAGCAGGCTCCTTTGCAGGTAGCCTGATGCAGGACTAGATCACACCCTGAGCCAAAGGCAGATGCTTAACCACTTGAGCCACTTGGGCTTCCTTTCTTTTTTTTTTTTTTTTTTTTAAGATTTTATTTATTTACTTGAGAGAGAGAGAGTAACACTAGCAAGGGGAGGCACCTGTGCTGAGTGTGGCACCCAACATGATACCCGGGCTGGACACCTGGGCTGGACCAGGGCTTGATCCCAGGACCCCGAGATCGTGATCTGAGTTGAAGTCAGTTGCTTAAACATTTGAGCCACCTAGGTGATCCTGTGGCCCACTCTTTCTTTTGCACCCCTTAACTGGGAAGGTGAGGTAGTCCAGGGTCTGACCTGGCCATCTCCCTTGTTTCTTCCAAGCCTGCAAGGTAGCCTCAGTGGAGTCCTTCAGATACTGGATTAAACTGCTTTCCTGTTCCTCTTCTTCTAGGGCTGGTGGGAAAGGCATTACACCAAATTGGAGTTTAAAGAATTGAAACTAGGATTTGGGCCTTGGGGTGGAAATAGGCCTGATTTTGTTCAAGGCTGCTGAGGCCTATTACATGAGAGAAGAATGCCATAGTTTATGGGCATTCTACAGTAGGCACTGGGACTGAAGCCCTAAGTAGTAATGTTACCTGCCCGGAGAAAGTAAAGGATGGAATTCAGTAAATACTAGGATCCTGAGCTGAGATCAAAAGTCAGACACCTAACTGACTTAGCCACTCAGATGCCCCTGACCAATTATATTCTTTCTTTAATTTTTATTATTAGTTTTAAAGTATTTATTTATTCATGAAAGACAGACAGAGAGAGAGAGAGAGAGAGAGAAAGAGAGACAGAGGCAGAAGCAGGGAGCTGGATGTGGGACTCAATCCTGGGGGTCCAGGATCACGCCCTGAGCTGAAGGCAGGCTCTAAACCACTGAGCCACCCAGGGATCCCCTGACCAATTATATTCTTTTTTTTTTTTTTTTTTTAAGATTTATTTATTTATTCGGGGGGGCGGGGCAGAGACACTGGCCGAGGAGAAGCAGGCTCCAGGCGGGGAGCCCGATGTGGGACTCGATCCCTGGTCTCCAGGATCACGCCCTAGGCTGCAGGCGGCGCTAAACCGCTCCGCCACCGGGGCTGCCCACCAATTGTATTCTTGAAATCTTCCCGTCCACTGTCCAGTTCCCCCCAGTCCCTTTCACCTGGTAAACATCTGGTGATCCTTAAGCTCTTAACTTCTCAGAATTTATCTCACTATCCTCCAAGGAGACTTGTAAACTCTTTAAAGCCTGGGACTGAATCTTCTTCGTTATATCCCCAGGGCCTAGCATTGCGGATGACTGGAAAGGTCAGGTACCCAGGGAGTGTCAAGGTGGAATTTAAAATGTCCGTTGCCACAGATTGGTCCACACTTCTCTCATGGGGCCAGCCTACCACGGTAGCACTGTGCCTTGTCGACTTGTAACTTGCTCTTTCTCTCCCCAGTTCCCAGTTGGTGGCTGCACGCGGAGAAAGGCCGAGGATAATGCTTTACTGAAATGATCTAGTCGGCAGTTTAGCTGCACCCTCACCCACACGGCTGTACTCGACAGCACTCCGGCACATGGTTGAGTTTTATTTTGCTCCTCTATGGCTTTGATGTGAGAATCAGAAAAACACGGACAAGAAATAGGTTCAGTAGCCAATATCCTATCCAAGGAGAGGAGGGCCGCCAGGGGGGTCATGAATCTGCAGAATTCTCACTTAGAACACCGTCAGCACAGCTCAAGAGCCTTTCCTCACGTCCCAGCCTCTCTCTGTGTCTTTTGAGACTAGGCCCAGCTGGGTTAGATGGTTTCCTGTAAGTCTTTTAACAACAAGGGCGTTTAAAGTAAGAAAGAGGAAGAGAAAGTCGGAGAAAGGGGCAAGGGGCCAGGGAGGAGCCAGGCTGCTGGCTTCTGCTCCTAAATTCAAGATGGGTCTCTAAATTCAGAGAAGGCTGCGCATCTCCTTCCCATCTCTTTCGTTTCTGCCTCTGCTATCCTCCTGGGTCCGCCGATTTATCACTGAGACACAGCTCCAGAAGGGGAGAGAGTTTCTTTCCAAAGTGTCTGAAAGGGAAAAAACTTCGAGCAAACAGCCAAAAGAGGGAGGGAGAGGAACCCGGCTAGAGTGCGGGGAGGGGAAGAGGAGGAGGGAGGCCGAGGCGCCTCCGGCCGCGCACAGCGAGCTGCAGCCTCCCGGGCCGAGCCCCTGGCACACTCGCGGGCGCACACACTGGCGCCGGAGGCAGCCGCGCCGCCGAGCCCCGGGCGCACAGGCGGGCCCGGGTGGCGCGGGGCCCGGCCCGGGAGGCCCGAGTCCGTGCCCCGGAGGCGGACCGGGGGCGGGGCCGTCCCCGGAGCTGGGCTCTCCCGCGGGCGGCCCTTGGCCTCCCCGCCCGGGCGAGCGGCCGCGGCAGGGGATGCCCTACGGCGCCGCCCGCCCGGCCCGGCAGCCGCGGCTCAGGCGCCGGCCGCCCATTGGCGGCGGCGGCGCGGAGGCCCCGCCCCCCTCCGCGGCCCCGCCCCCTCCGCCGCCGCGGCCGCCGCGGCCGCCGCTTCCCGGCTCCGCCTCCTCCCCCTCCGGGAGCCGCCTCCGTCGCCGCCACCGCTGCTGCCGCCGCCGGCCCGGGCCCAGCCAGCGCCCGCCCGCCGGAGTCGAGTCGCAGTCGGAGCCGCTGCCCGCGGCCCCGCCATGAGCGGAAGCGCCGCCGCCGCGGTCGCCGCGGTCGCCGCCGCCGCCGCCGCCTCAGCAGCTGCGGCCGCCGCGCACTTCCAGCCTCAGTCGTCGTCTCCCAGGCCGGGCGCCGCCGAGCTCGGGCCCCTGCGCCGCCCGCGCCCCCCGCCGCCGCCGCCCCGGCCCGAGCCCGCCGCTGCCGGCCGCCTCAGCCCTCCGGGCCACGGGCCCCTCCGGGCGGGCGCCCAGGCTGGCGGCGCCTGCGGCCGAGCGCCGGGAGCAGGTACGGGTCCGGGAGCGGGCCGGGCGGGGAGGGGCGTGGGTTGGCGCCGGGGGTGGGGGGCCCCGAGGCGTGCGGTCCAGCCGGCCGGCCCCGCGCGGGGGGTGGAGCCTTGCCGGGGTCAGCTTTGTGCGGCCCCGCAGCCCCCGCGAGCCCTGCGTCCCCGCCGCGCCGCTCACAAAGCGTCTTCCCACCGGGTGGGCAGCCCCCTCCCCTAGGGTGGGCAGGGCAGGACCTCTCGGGGTCTCCGCTTGGCGGAGGAGGAAACCGAGGCGTACGGGGGGAAGTGACTTGCCCAAGGTCACGTAGCCGGTGAGAGTCGGAGCTTGGCTGGGACCCAGGGCCACGCTGGGCCGGCGCGGGCCCCGAGCGGGGGCGGGGGGGGGCAGGAAGGGCAGGAAGGAGGAAGAGCCCGTAGCCCCCGAGACCCGGGAGACCTTGATCCGGAGGAGGGGGCGCTAGGCCCTGGGCCCAGACACGCCCACCCAGCGCTTTTTAGGTAGGCTTAGGAGATAGGATCTCTTGCGGGGTGGGACGGAGGAGCGGGGGCCGCTTTGGGGGCTTGGTGGTACCCTGGGGAGCCGATGTGGGGAGCCCCGGGGGAAGAGAGTTGTGGGTGTGGGTGTGGGTGTGGGTGTACGCCCTGGGAGAGGGCTTTCTTGAGTGCATGGGGCAGAGCTTCGGAAACTTCTCATCTCGGGGACCGTTTGGTCTCTGCCAGGCCACCTTGCCCACCACTGCCTGGACTAAACCAATCCAGCTGAAATTCATAGGAGGGAGGCCTTCCCGCTTTGGTGGAGACACCCATAATGTGTCTATTTTCGTGAAATGGCCCAAGTTTCTCCCGTGCCCCAAACAGAAGTGCTCCTTAGGCCCTCGTAAAAGCATTTCTGCTTACATAGAAGGCCGAATGAGGTTTTTGAACCAGGTGGTCCGGATCTGTCACACATGGAGGAACCCCCCCCCCCCCCCCCCCCCCGCCCCGCCAACAGCTCTCCCGAGCTTGAAAGGAGAAGGAAGCCGGGAGGATTGGAACACGTCGCTTGCCTGCCTGGCTTGTTAGGCAGAGCCGTGTACTATACGGGACTCCCATTTTTCTTTGGGGTGGGTGCTTGAGTGGGTGGTTTTGACTATGGATGCATCTTGCAAAGGGGAGGAGGAGAGCACTTGGAGTTCTGGAGGGGAGAGGGAGAGGGCAAGGAAGAGGGTCCGGTGGCGCTGCAAAATAGAAGCTGTAGAACGGGGAAAAAAAAGATACTTAATGATTGTGGGGGAAGGGAGATGAAAGGGTTGCCGAAGGGGTGGGGGGCAGTGTCTAGTCCTGAGAAAAGTTGGGATGTTTCAAAGAGGGAGCCAAGGGTGATGAGTTTGGAAGGAGTCTGTTAGAGGTGGATGGTATCTTACAAGGTTGAAGTAAAAGGTATTGGTCTACAATCACTTCATTTTCTTCGGGTGAAGACAGTTGTACTTTTATATAAATGTTTTAGCTTTCCCACTCCCCACCCCCATTGTCTCTCCGGTTGTAAGGCTGCTGGCCCCCTAGTATTGTCTTGGAAGGAAAACTCCCGCTTGACAAAAGAGGAAAGGGGAAGACTAATTAGCAAATGCATTAATTAGGGCCCTTTGTCCGAAATGATTCCTTGTTTAAGTCAGCTGTTTTCTTGCTGCCCTCCTGCACTTCAGCTTTCCAGCTGTGGTGGCTGTTGGCAGGGTGCAGGGGAAGAACTGCCCTAATTTAGACAAGATAGGTTAGGTTTTTCTTAAAAAAATGGGAAACACCTATTTTTTCGACAGATATGTATAAAAGCATGAAAATGTACTGGTCAGAGATTTTAAGCAGGGAAATGCAAATTGAAACAACAGTGAGGTGCCATTTCACACCCATCAGATTGGCAAAATTTAAATGCTGTGATAACCAAGTGTTAGTGAGCTTGTGGGGAAATCAACTTTTATTTACTGCTAGTGGGAATGTAAATGGATACCACCACCTTGGAGAGTAGTGTAGTGATATCGGAGAGCTAATATACCTGTTCACCCAAAATGTCCGTTTCTGGCTCTAAGAAATCCTAATACAGGTGTCCAAGAAAATTAGTACGATAGAAGTATAAACATGCTCATTGCAGTTTAAATGTCCACCAACAAGGGAAATGCATAAATTGTTAGAGTGTCCCTCACGCAGGATTGAGTCTTACAGCATTGAGTCTTACAGCACTGAAAAATAAACTAGCTGCATGCGTTGAAATGATTGAATCTCAGAAACATAATATGGGGGAACAAGTTACAGAATTCTTAAGAAAATGTTTCCGCTTTTATAAAATCTGAAAACATGCAAAATAATACTGTTTGTGCTGTGTACATATAGTAATAGTATAAAAACATGGATGGTAACAACTAATACCAAGTCCAGAGTAGAGATTATCTCTGGGAAGAGAAGATCAGAAATGAGATTGGACAGACGTACACTGAGGGCTTTAATTATATCTAATATTCTATTACTAAGAAATCTGAACCAGATGATTGCAAATTAGGATTTGCTTATTTTGGGCATAGGGTCAGAGATATTCAATATATTATTTTAAATATTTTTCAGATGTTTGAAATATTTCTCACATGGAAAAAATTTTTCTTGTTTATAGACTTCAGGATTTTTGTCTCATAATAATGAAACTCTTGCTACGGACTATAGCACAGCCTGTCAGGCATGTAGGCTGGTGATCCTTTTCTCACCCCATTCTGACCCGCAAAGCCTAGTGTACTGCGATGGATGACTTTTATTTTGGAACTGCTGATAGGCATGGAGGATTTCTCAGTCTTTCTAAACTTTCTAGTGGACCTTAGTCAGCAGTTTGAGTTTTTTCAAAATATAAGTGCCTTAGGACTTTCAGACTTATCTGATGTAGGGAGGGACCCAGAAATCTGATTTTGAAAGTTTCCTGGTAGATTCTGATGCCCACTAAAATTTGAGAGCCACTGCCTTGGGCTCTTACTCTGGGCTGTACTCCATCTCAGCTTTGCCCTAGACTGCCTTCTCTTGCCTCTTCTGCATAACTAGGACTAATTTGGACCCATGTGATATTTAGTTAGCTCTTTTGTAGGACATAAAGAATGATAGGGTTGGTAGCTGTTGAATGTTAAGCCCTTCGTAATGTGGTTGTCTGTTCCTCTTACTTTCATGCAGGTAGCTAAGGGGCCCACTGCCCACAGGGCTATTTATCAGGTTTTGCAAACTTTAACCACTTGTGTCACAATATGGGGTTTTATAATTAGGATAGGAGCAAAAAAAGGGTTAACAGAAGGCAAACCAGCAAACCTGAAGATAGAGAACCCCCAACGGTAAGTATGTGGTTGTGCCTTTATCTATAGATGACAGTGATTGTTTTAATGCTTTAGCTTATGACATGAATTTGAATTTCAGCTATTTGAACCGGTAGTCAAAGATTAGGGTCCCAGATGACAACTGATTTTCCCCCTCAAGATGGAGAGTTTCCTTTCTCCCAAATTTGCTAGTTTTACTTCTCTGCCAGACCCTTTTTGCTCTAGTCCTAATATGTTTGGAATGAATTTATATTCACAAATGTGAGAATTTCTGGTAATGAAATTTGTGAAATGCCTGTTTGTCTTTGGTAAGTTTTTTTTTCCAAACCTACTTTGGAAGTGCAGTGTTTCTCCAGGTATATTTTTGCAGGGGTGCAGTGTTAGGTTGTATAGATTGTGCCCCACATGAGGTCACCTGTTTGGGTGGTGAGGGGGAGTGGACATTCATTGTGCTCCACTTACCAAACGAGTATTTTGTAGGGGCACCCGGGTAACTCAGTCAGTTGAGCATCCAACTCTTGGTTTCTGCTCAGGTCATGATCTCTGGGTCGTGAGATCAAGCCCTGAGCCCAGCTCTATGCTCAGCGCAGTCTGCTTAAGATTCTTTTTTCCTGTGTCCCTGCCCCCTGTGTTTGCTTTCCCTCTGTCCCTCAAATGAATAAATATATCTTAAAAAAAAAAAAAAGGTGCATTTCATATGGAAATGTGTCCTATAAGAGAGGGGCCTAATTCTCACTGAGGTGCCTCATGAGCTAGCATGGCCTTGCAACTTTTGAAGGCTCCGAGGCAGTTTTGTTGGTCCATGTGTAACTAACCATGCCATCCATAGTTATGGACTCTGAAGAGGGCAGGTCACGTTTGGGCCTTGAGTTCTGAGAATTTTCTCCACGTGAGCTGCTTGTTATTTATTTATTTATTTATTTGTTTGTTTGTTTGTTTGAGACATGAAGAGAGAGGGACGGAGAGACATAGAGAGAGAAACGGGCTCCATGTTGGGAGCCTCACGTGGGACTAGATTCTGGGACTCCAGGATCACACCCTGGGCAGAAGACAGGTGCTTAACCGCTGAGCCACCCAGGCATCCCTCCACGTGAACTTTTTTTTTTTTTTTAAATTTTTATTTATTTATGATAGTTACAGAGAGAGAGAGAGAGAGAGAGAGGCAGAGACACAGGCAGAGGGAGAAGCAGGCTCCATGCGCCGGGAGCCCGATGTGGGATTTGATCCCGGGTCTCCAGGATTGCGCCCTGGGCCAAAGGCAGGCGCCAAGCCGCTGCGCCACCCAGGGATCCCTCCACGTGAACTTTTTAATTGAAAAACCTACGCCTGGCTTTTTATCACCATGCTCAGTTGAACCAAGGTTTCACCTTTAAATTGTAAAATTCGTTATGGAGCTAGAGAAATATGCACAATTTTGAAAACACCATTATTTATGAAGAGAGAAATAGTGACAAGACAAAAGCATCTGGTAATTGAAGAAGAGAAAGTAGCTGTGCACATTTGCTCTTGCATTCTTGCAGAGCTCACTTTGAGGGTGAAATACAATGTTGTTTTTCTCTTCCTATTCCCCCTACACTAGCATTCCTGAATTTAAGACCTGAGACTTTTTAGCCAATTTTGAAAATATTTACCCATTTGTATTTTCCATTAAGTGGTTGTTTACGCTTCCTGCTGTTTTATTTTTTCTTGGAGAGGGGAGGGGATAGTGCTGAACCAAGGACAAGACTGGACTTCCTACTGCTTTTGCAAATAATGGCAGTGTGTTTTTCAGAACAGTTGTCATGGAAGAGTGCTGTTCTGTGGGCTCTAGGGAGAGTACATTTGAAGTGGTTTCTGTTGTCTTTTTTATTATTATTTTTAAACATGATTGAGGGTGATGGTTAGAGTTCCATTGTGCTTTAGCTGCTGTCTTGAAGGAGATTTGTTTTTTGTTTTTGTTTTTTGAAGAAAATGTGTTTTAAAATGTTTAACAAAAATAGTCTTATGCCTGCACGAGGAAAATAAACAGTTCTCACCTATGGGGCTTACCCAAAGCTGTTTGAGTTTTTTTCCAGTTCTGTTTAAATGGATATTAGTGCTAGTATAGGGACTGCTTAGAACAGTTAACTTGAGTGATGTTGGGCAGGTGGAGGAGGAGAATGATGGGATTATACTGGGGTTTATCAGTAGTTCCCTCTAGTCTTGATATGGAAAGCTATCACTATATTATCTGCTTTTGTGATAAAGTATGTGTAGAAATAATGGAGAGATTGTGAGTTTTGATATATATAATAATTTGACCCTGTTGAAAGAAAACGCAGAGAGAAGTGATAAGAGGAAGAAATACATGCATGGAAAAGAGAGTAGCAAGCAAATAGTAGGACATTTTTGGACGCCTGGGTAGCTCAGAGGTTGAGCGTCTGCCTTCAACTCAAGTCATGATCCCAGGGTCCTGGGATCAAGTCCCACAAAAGGCTCCCCTCAGGGAGCCTGCTTCTCCCTCTGCCTGTGTCTCTGACTCTCTCTTTCTGTCTCTCATGAATAAATAAATAAAATCTTTTTTTTTTTTTTAATTTTATTTATTTATGATAGTCACATAGAGAGAGAGAGAGAGAGGCAGAGACATAGGCAGAGGGAGAAGCAGGCTCCATGCACCGGGAGCCTGACGTGGGATTCGATCCCGGGTCTCCAGGATCGCGCCCTGGGCCAAAGGCAGGCGCCAAACCACTGCACCACCCAGGGATCCCCAATAAATAAAATCTTAAAAAAAAATAGTAAGGCATTTTGTAGTGCTTTTAAGATGTTTTTTAAAAAAAAAATTTTTTTAGGATTTTTTATTTATTTATTCATAGAGATGCAGAGAGAGAGAGAGGCAGAGACACAGGCAGAAGGAGAAGCAGGCTCCATGCAGAGAGCCCGACCTGGGACCCGGTCCAGGGTCTCCAAGATCACACCCCAGGCTGCAGGCGGCGCTAAACCGCTGCGCCACCGCAGCTGCCCTTAAGATGTTTTTTGAATTGAAAGTTACCTATCTGTATCCGTTCTGCTTCAGCACCTTTGATTTCAGTGTCTGAAGATGATGCTTGCTGATCTTCAGTTGAAACTGTTTTATTGTCATGGAGCTGGAAAGTGAGCAGTTTTGAAGACTAGGCTGAAGTAGGAGGCCCGGCTAAAAGTAAAAACAACTATCCATTTTGTAATTGCTTTTGTAAATAGGAGTTGGGACTCTCATAACAAAAGTGTTTTTCATTTGGTTTTTAGGCAATCTTATTTAAAAATTTTAAAAGCTTTTAGGCTATCTTAATTAAAAATTGTTTTATTTTATTTTACTTTATTTTTTTAAAGACACAAGCAGAGGGAGAAGTGGGCTCCATGCAAGGAGCCTGATGTGGGATTCGATCATGGGACTCCAGGATCATGCCCTGAGCCAAAGGCAGATGCTTAACTGCTGAGCCACCCATGCGTCCCTAAAATTTGTTTTAATAAATTTGTCTTCCTATGTAGATTTTTGTTGTTGCCGCAGTATATATTTGAATACCTACTGGTGCCATAATACCAGTACTAACCACTGATACATTGGGGTGATAGACTTCATGTCAGAGACTTCATTACCTGCGATGCTGAGAACAGCACAGAAGACTGCTTCAACTTGTGCTTTCTCCCCCCCCCCTTTTTAAAATATTTTATTTGCTTATTCATGAGAGACACAGAGAGAGAGAGGCAGAGACATAGGCAGAGGGAGAAGCAGGCCCCATGCAGGGAGCCTGATAATGGGACTTGATCCCAGGACTCCAGGATCACCCCCTGAGCCAAAAGGCAGGCGCTAAACCGCTAAGCCACCCAGGGATCCCCACTTTTCTCCCTTTTATCATGCTTCCTTTTGCTCCCTGGTCTTCTGGGCATGGTGGTGATCTCTACCCATCTGTCAGGACAGCCCTGTCCCTTCTCCCCCACGTGAGGGATGCAGAGGCTTTTTTGACTGGGCACCCTCAAACAGTATTGAGCTAGACCAGAGGGCCATCATAACGGTTCCAGCTCCTCTTCCTTCTCTGCTGCTTGTGTTGCCACCACCCACCCTTTGCTGTGGAGCCTGGAAGGCGCCCCCCCCTCACCCCCAATCATACAAAGAGGCTTTGTGCTCTGAGGATGTTCTAAAGGCGGGATCACTGTAATTATAATTCCCCAAGCACAACCAAGTAATGGGGGCAGGCAGGGTAAAGATGGTATCCAAGTTCTTGTTGGTAGGGAGAAGTCAGGAGGGGATTAAAAATCATCTGGAGACAGTACCAAAATGGATAATGGAGCATTGTTGGTAATGCTGATGGGAGTGTATTTAATTGAATACATTTCAGATTTTTAATACTTGCAAGGTACTTGAAGCTTTAAAAAGCATAGACAGCTGGAACTTTTTTTAGGTGTTTTCTTTTTTTTTTTTTTAGTCTAAAATTATAACAAAATTACTTTAGAAGAAGGTATGTAGACATCTCAGTCTACTTTGCTTTATGTTTGTGTTGCCAGAATGACTGATTGCCCAAGAAAGCCAAATACATATCTTACTTACTATCCAGGGGGTGCTCTTACTAATCCAGCTTTTTTTATTTTTTCCTAAAGTAAGCTCTGGGGCAGCCCCAGTGGCTCAGTGGTTTAGCACCGCCTTCAGCCCAGGGTGTGATCCTGGGGACCCTGGATCTAGTCCCACATCAGGCTCCCTACATGGAGCCTGCTTCTCCCTCTGCATGTGTCTCTGCCTCTCTCTGTGTCTCTCATGAATAAATAAATAGAATCTTAAAAAAAAAAAAAAAAAGCTCTGACTGGCATTTTTGGGAAGCTGCTTTTCTCCTACCACCATGAGAAAAAAAATCAATGTGAGGATATGTGCTTATTAATAAACTCCTATATCAACCATTCTATGTCATGATGTGCTTCTAAGCTCTATTTGCAATCTTTAAGTTAAAACTTTTTTCTTAGTACGTTAACCTATGTTAGTCTGATTAGTGTCTAAACAAACTCTTTTGTTTTTTAGAAGAAGTACACCAAGCAATTGACTTTAGGCTGTGGACTCAAGTCTAATCCTTATATGCAGGATGAGGGGAAAATACTTTTTTGTTGTTATGATTAGCAGTGACATCTGTGGTGAGTGAAGCAGCCAGGGAGAGTGTGTGTACTATATGGAAACCTATAGGTACTGTAAGCTGACCCTTCATCTAATTACTTAGTGGAGTCAAATCAAGAGTTGGACCTTTATTTTTACTGTCTAGCATGAAAAGGAAGGAAGGAATCTCCCTTTACTATTGACAGAAGTGTGTAATGTTATGGTTTGATACATGAATACATTTTGAAATGATTACCACAGTCGGGTTTATTAATACATCCATCACTTCATATAGTTACGTGTTTTCTTTTTTTGTGAGAATGTTTCAGATCTCTATTAGCAAATTTCAAGAATATAATAATATGTTATTATTAACTATAGTCCCCATGTTGTACTTTAGATTCTCAGAATTTATAATTAAGGGTTTGTAAAAAATAAAAATAAAAAAAAAAATTAAGGGTTTGTGCCTTTGACCAACATCTCATTTTTCCTAGTTCTCAGACCCTGGTAACCACCATTCTGCTTTTTTGTTTCTGAGTTTGACTTCATAAATTAAAAACGATTTTTTCTTTCTTTTTTTTTTTAAGATTCCACATGTGAGTGAGAGAGTACTGTATTTGTCTTTCTCTGTCTTGTTTCCCTTAACATTGTGTCCTCCAGGTTCATCCTTGTTGTTGCAAGTGGCAGGATTTCCTTCTTTTTTTTTTTTTTTTTTTTAAAGATTTTATTTATTTATGCATGAGAGGCACACACACAGAGAGTCAGAGAAGACACCGGCAGAGAGAGAAGCAGGCTCCATGCAGAGAGCCTGACATGGGACTCGATCCTGGGTCTCAAGGATCACACCCTGGGCTGGAGGCAGTGCTAAACCGCTGAGCCACCTGGGCTGCCCGATTTCCTTCTTTCTAATGGCTGAATAATATTCCATTGTATGTATATACCACATCTTCCTTCATCCATTCATTTGTTGGGACACTTAGGTCCCTATCTTAGCTGTCATGAATAATGCTGCAAGGAACGTGGGAGTGCAGATATCTTGAAATCTACCTTGAATTTATCTTCATGTAAGACTACTGGGTAGTCTATTACAAAGATACTACCCATATAATCCTTAGATAAGACTACCAATTTGACAACTAAATTTTATGAGAGATAAAGATCCATTTTATATGCTTTCAATGAAAAGTAAGTTTGATCTCTCCCTTCCCACCCTCAGTGTTTTAGGCAAATATATTGCTAAGCAGTGACTTTATTTTAGCTTAATTGTAAACTGTTATTTGGCTACTTCATTTGCTTCATTTATAATATATATTTCCTTTGGGCATTAACCTCTGCCTGCTTACTTCACCGCTGTCTAGTGGCCACTAAAAGTAATGATAAAACATTTATTGAATGCCTACTGTATACCAGGCACAGTGAGGATTTCAGATACAATTCAGATATGCAGCAGTTCAGTTATAGATTCTGACAGTACATTAGCAGAACAAATGCATTTTTTGGTATGCTAACCCTTAATACGAGGGGAAAGAACATCAATATTGCATTAATAGTAGTACTATATAATCATGATAATTAATGTTGCTAAAGCACAGATCTAACCATACCAAAAATTTATGTGGTTGCCTCCTAAGTAAAAAATATTTTTTCATCTGGCATTCAAGACCAGCATAATTGGGTCTTTATTATTTCAATCTCTACTATTTTTCCTCATGAATATTATTATCCAGAGAAATAGAATTCCCTGTTGTCTGTATGTATATTACTTTTTGACCTCTGTTTCTTTGATTTTTCAGTTGGGATGCCTTCAGTTTTTCCAAGTCCTACTTATTTTTTAATATCTAGGTGGTAGTCGTCATTTATTGTGTGCAAGGCTCTGTTCTGAGTGCTTTACCTGGATTAATTCATTTAATTTGTGCTACAGTCCTCTAAGGTTGATGCTATTATTATCCTTATTGTGCAGATGAAGAAACTGGAACACAGAGAGGTTAAATAACTTGCTAGAGATGATGCAGCTATTAAGAGTGTTATCTGGGATATGAACTCAAGCTGTCTAGTTCCAGAGTCTATATTTTTAGCCATCATGCTTTACTGGATCTCACTTTAAAAAAAAAAAAATTTTTTTTTTTTTTTAAGCAAACTTAGCAGTTAGTTTTGGTAACAAAGGGTAGATAGAATGTAAGCAAAGGTGATCACTGCTTTAGCCATTGAAAGGAATTTTCAGTCTTTAGTTTTACCTTTGCTCCTGAGAAATATACTCTCTTGTTTTTTAAAGTTCTAAATTATTGCATTAGGATTATTTGATTTTTTTTAAGTCATTCATTACTTTTTTACATAAAGAGTAGGAGTACCTGCATTGCAGTGGGTGAGTTCACATTAGAACAGGCATACTTAAATTGCTTTTTAGAAAATCTCCCATGTTTTATGATCCTGAACATTAGGATTTTTTTTTTTTAAGATTTTATTTATTTATTCATGAGAGAGAGACACACAGAGAAAGAGAGAGGCTGAGACACAGGCAGAGGGAGAAGCAGACTCCTTGCAGGGAGCCTGACGTGGGAATCCATCCCAGGTTTCCAGGATCACGCCCTGAGCTGAAGGCGGCGCTAAACCGCTGAGCCAGCCACCCGGGCTGCCCTGAACATTAGGATCTTAACCGAGTGCTTGTTTAGGCACTTAAGCAGATAAAAAAAATTCTCAAGGAAAAGTTTGGCCCTATTCAGGGGAACTTCTGAATCTCACCTTTTTGTGGATATAGGTGCTTTCCCCCGAAATATCATTGAAAGAATGGATGTTAGACCTCTTTTTAGCTTTTTTCTTTTTAGACTTCTTGATTTCCATGATAAATTGATTTGTCACAAGCTAAAGCATAAACATCTATTCAGTACCATAGAATATGAACATTTCAGATATTACTTGGAGATGCTAATGTGTTGGGTTGATGCTGCCTGAGACAGTGGATTATTTGAGGGAGATAATGTGGCATTGTGGTTACACGTGAACTACTTCGAAATTGGTTGGAATGCTTATTAAAAATTCTGTTTTTAGGTGGCCTAGAGTTGGAATCTGAGATTGAATAAATTTTCTAATAAACAGTTATAGATGGTGTTTCCAGTGTTGTTTCATTTATCTTGTAGGCTTAATAGGCATTGGTGGGCCATCAATTTAGAAAATGTGCTGTGGGAAAATGAGATTCCAAGGTCAAAACCAGGTACAGTACTTAAGACTTTTGGAACATGGCCTGTTTTTGAGCAGAGCACTGCCAACAATCTATTTCTCCTACTTTGCTTTGGGAAACCTAGAAAGGAAAAAAGAATTCTTCGTTTTTCAAATTACTAAGCGATATGGAATTAATTCATCAGAGGAAGATATTTTTTCTATTCAGAGAGGATAAAGGCTGATTATTCCAGATAGTTGAGGAATTTCCACTCATTTACTTGTTTGGGTTTCTTTTTTTTTTTTTTTTTAATTTTTATTTATTTATGATAGTCACAGAGAGAGAGAGAGGCAGAGACACAGGCAGAGGGAGAAGCAGGCTCCATGCAACAGGAGCCCGACGTGGGATTCAATCCCGGGACTCCAGGATCGCACCCTGGGCCAAAGGCAGGCACCAAACCGCTGCGCCACCCAGGGATCCCCTTGTTTGGGTTTCTTTACCCTTACCTTCAGAACAAATCAAGAAGTTATGTTTGGGGGCTCTAATGGAAGACATTGTTGACTATATTTGCTTTTGTCAAGAATGAGTCATGAGGGATGCGTGGGTGGCTCAGCCGTAGAGTGTCTGCCCTTGGCTCAGACCGTGATCCCAGGGTCCGGGATTGAGTCCCGCATCGGGCTTCTTGTGGGGAGCCTGCTTCTCCTTTTGCCTGTGTTTCTGCCTCTCTCTCTGTGTATTCTCATGAATACATAAATAATATCTTAAAAAAAAAAGTCTTGAACTCTTGTGATCTAATGTGTCTTTTAAAAAAATTGTGCATGTGTTCAAAAATTATTACTTTTGTATATTTTTGAGCTTTAAATAAAAGCTACCATTGTGTGCTAAAAAAACCAAAAGCCAACAAAGACAAGTCAAAAGATCTGCCTTTTTAAAATGATTTTGTGTGCAATTCATGACATTATTAATTTCTATGTTAAGGTCAAAACAAAAGCCAGAATTTGACTCTAGAATGTTTAGCTGATACTGTACGTAGTTTGAATATAATTTTCGGTAGAACAAAATTTTCTAAAAAATGAACTCCGCCTGAACTGACACAAGTGATTTTAATTTAACATAAACAGTTTTGTGGGGTGAGGATAGAAATCAAACTAGTTTTGCCATACCAAAATCTTTCTCTTGGCACATTGAAGATGTAAACATGTTTCCTTTTGAAGTACAGTTGTTTGATAGAACAGTTATATTATTTTTCCTGGTGCTATTTAGTTAAAACCCCAGGACCTAAATTTATCTTAGTTTGATTAAAACTTTGTTTCTATGGAAGAAAAGTTATCAAATTGAAAAGGGGGGGACTTTAGAAATTTTGATTCCAAGAATGCTTTTAAGGAGGGAAAGGCAAGTCAAATTGGATATGGGCCCCACAGAATTGTCTGTGTTACTTCCTGGGTCAGGAAAGCTCAGAGAGGGGGTGGGGGGCTGTGTTGCAGCAGGGCAGGGCGTAAACCTGATAGGAACTAGAAGTGAAACTGGAAGTGCCTTTAAAAAAAAAAAAAAAGATTGTTGCATTAGCCTGAGTCAGGCTAGATTGAGCAGTGAGACTAATTCTCAAGCACAAGTGTGTATGTAGTACCCCTGGTAGATTTCCTGATTGAATCAACATTTTCACTCACAGTTGACTTAGGCCTTAGACTCAATGGAAGAAAACGAGAGAAGAGCAAAGGGAGAGGCTGAGGCAGAGGACTTAGGGTACAGGTTTTGAAAGAAAATTTCTTTAAAAAGGAGAGATTTCTGAGCCTTTGAGAGAGACAGCAGGAAGTTAAAGGTGGAATTCTGGGGACATTTTACCCTTCCCACAAGCTATATGGAAGTGAAGGATAAGTAGTAGACTTACAGATATTGGTAAAGGTATCCATGTTAAAGCAGAAAAAATACATCACTGTGGTTTGTTTTAAAACAATAGATTCCCCCTACAACGTTAACAATAACAAAGGTTAACCAGTCTTATGAAATTATGCCTAGGGTTAAAATTGAAATTCACTTATTTTAAAAGAAAGATGAGAACTTAACCATATAACATTGACACTTAAGAGCATTACATTTCTGGGATGGTTTAATGGTAGTTATGTGCTGTCATGCACAAAAGATGACAGTGCTAACATGTTCTGCCTAACTAGGGCATGCACTGCTAATGTTTTTCCTATAGCAGTGATAGTTTCAAATTCAAAGAGATTAGAAATCTTTGCTCTTTCTGCTGGCCTCCCCCCTTCCCATCCCCAGAACCATTCATAGATGCTCTGTGTTTGGATGGGTGTGGGTAATATGGATTGGGAGTGGGTTTATGGCTCTGTGAGGTAGACCAGTACCTCTCATACTTTATTTATGCATCATCACCTGGGAATCTTGTTAAAATGCAGATTTATAGCAAGGGCACAGATGATGGTGGAGTAGTGTGGAGTAGTTGGAGTAGCCAGGAGGTGGAGTAGTGACACTCAAATTTTAGCCTGCATAATAGGCATCTGAAAGGCTGGTTAAAAGGAAGACTATTCGGCCCCCACCTTCTAAGCTTTTGATTCACTTCCCTAGGGTGGGGCCTTATGTTTTGCATTTTAAACAAATTCCTAGGTAATGCTAATACAGCTAGGGGGAGTATATTGTGAGATCCCCTGAGGTGGAATGTAAATAATATCGAGGAGAATCAAACCATCTGTCTTGGTTTCTTGAGCATTATTTTGTAATTGAAAACGGTGAAGCAAAGTTTGCTGAAAGTAATAATTAATACTGTTCATGATTAAATAGGTGATGAGAATTAAGGAGTGCATTTGTGATGATTACCACCAGGTATTGCATGATTGTATGTTGAACCTCTGTACTGTATACCTGAAACAAATACTACGCGTATGTTAACTAACTGGAATTTAAATAAAAACTTAAAAGAATACTGTCCATGTTAGGCAAGTGACACCTGATTAAAGAATTCTGTGAGTTTTATTTTGGTGAGTATGTCCCATCTAGAAAACATCCACAGGGACGCCTGGGTAGCTCAGTGGTTGAGCGTCTGCCTTCTGCTCAGGGCGTGATCTTGGAGTCTAGGGATCCAGTCTCACATTGGGCTCTCTGCATGGAGCCTGCTTCTCCCTCTACCTGTGTCTCTCATGAATAAATAAATAAAATCTTAAAAAAAAGATCTAACATCCACGATAGACAACAAATGGATGGTAATAAGGACGATTACTAATGAAGAAGGATCTAGGATTATGGAGGGTGGGATTTTAGCTTTCTTTGTAAGGTTTTTTTTACTTGAAGAACTTGTACTTTTTTTTATGTAATTAATTTTATAAAAAGGGATAAGAGAACTGGGCCAGATAGCCTCCCATTTACTTCTCCAGATCTGTCCTCCACCCTGTTCCACCTGGTTCTCTGCCCCAGAGAAAGAGCTCCCAAATCCTCTGGCTTCTTCTTATTGGGTTCAGCTTTAGGAGATTGAAGGGAAGGAGAATGAAGTCAGAATATTTATCCCTTCTTCTCTCGTGGTAGCCTGCATTTTATTACCTGGGTTCTGGGAATCTGTCTCTTGTCTTTCTGGGGGGCCAGAGCAATAACTGTTCGCTAGTGCTAGTCCTGTTTCCTTCCTGTTCCAGGCTCTGTGATACCCGTAGGCCTCACATAATTTAGTAATTATTCCTTTTACAAATAGACCCTTTTCAGTTTATTTTTTTTTAAGATTTTATTTATTCATGAGAGACATAGGCAGAGAGAGAAGCAGGCTCCATGCAGGAAGCCCGATGTGGGACTCAATCCCAGGACTCCAGGATCATGCCCTGAGCTGAAGGCAGATGCTCAACTGCTGAGCCACCCAGGCGTCCCTTTTTCAGTTTATTCTAATTTGAGTTTGTCATCTCTTCATTGCTGGAACCCTGACTGAAGGAACTTCTAGTCCTATTCCTCTCTCTAATGTGTTTTCCTGTTTACTTAACACCCACCCCACCCCATCCTCCCTCTACTATAATCCCAGAAGTAGTGAGTACTATTTTGGTGGGTGTAACCTTCCAGACATTTTCTAAATATAGTGTGGCCTTTAAAAAAATTTTTATTTATTAGAGACACACAGAGAGAAAGAGAGGCAGAGGGAGAAGCAGGCTCCATGCTGGGAGCTCCACTTGGGACTCATCCGGGGTCTCCAGGATTACACCCTGGGCCGAAGGCGGCGCTAAACCGCTGAACCACCGGGGCTGACCTATAGTGTGGCTTTAAAATAAATATACATTTTTGGGGATCCCTGGATGGCTCAGCGGTTTAGCGCCTGCCTTTGGCCCAGGGCGCGATCCTGGAGTCCCGGGATCGAATCCCACGTCAGGCTCCCGGTGCATGGAGCCTGCTTCTCCCTCTGTCTATGTCTCTGCCTCTCTCTCTATCTCTATCATAAATAATAAATAAATAAATCTTTAAAAAAATAAAATATACATTTTTAACATACAAGGAATCATATTGTACTTCCTATCATACATCTATATATATTTTTTACATCATACTACATTGTGACTATCTTTTTGTTTTGTTTTTTTAAAGATTTATTTTAAAGAGAGTGCTGGGGGAAGGGGCAGAGGGAGAGGGAGGAAATCTCAAACTGAGCTTGGAACGGAGATAACCCTGAGATTATGACTTGAGCCTAAATCTAACTGATTGAGGCACCCAGGTGCCCCATATTGTGACTATCTTTCTACATCAGTGTAATCTACCTCTTTTTTTTTTTTTTTAGATTTTATTTATTAGTTCATGAGAGAGGCAGACATATAGGCAGAGGGAGAAGCGGGCTCCTCATGGGGAGCCGAATGTGGGACTTGATCCCAGGACCCCAGGATCATGACCTCAGCCAAAGGTAGATGCTCAACCTCTGAGCCACCCAGGTGCCCCAGTCTACCTCATTCTTGATAGCTATACACTATTCTGTTATATTTGATATGCACACAGCACAATTTAAACAGTTCCTTAGTCCTCTCTCCTTTTCACAGCCATCCTAGTTGTGTGTGGTTGACTGTTCCATGCCATGTCTTCTCACAAGACTTTCAGAATCAGGCGATTCCTGGCCAAGAAACAAAAGCAGAATTGTCGCATTCCCCAGTGGATTCGGATGAAAACTGGTAATAAAATCAGGTACAACTCCAAGAGGAGGCACTGGAGATGGACCAAGCTGGGTCTATGAGGAAGCATCACATCATGAAATAACAAACGTAATTGGCACACATATTTAAGCTGCATGGAGATCACATGTTCCTATCCTATCAATATGGAAGCATCCTTCCTACCTGGCCAATAGATAAGTCTTATCAAGGAAATGATTCTCTCTTACTATGCCTCTATACCAGTAGGTTGGTTCAGTAATAAATGTGAGACCTTTCAGCTGAGCTGCTGTTCTGTTCTGGTTTGTGAAGTACTGAATTCCTCCTCCTGTCAGATCTCACTGAGAGCACTGTCTGATAGAACTTTCTGCAGTGATAGAAATGGCCTTTGACAACCAAGTATTTAAAATGTGGCTAGGGGACACCTGTGTGGCTCTGTCTGCTAAGCGTCTGCCTTTGGGCCCAGGTCTTGATGGGGAGTCTGCATGTCTCCCCCTCTCCACCTCTCCCCCTGCTCATGTATTCTCTTTCAAATAAATAAAATCTTTTTTTTTTTTCAATATAACAGTTCCTTAGTGGTGCCAATATTATACATTTTACTTATTATAGTTTATTTAATTTTTAAAAAAGATTTATTTATGATAGACACACACAAGAGACGGAGAGGCAGAGACACAGGAGGAGAGAGAGGCAGGCTCCATGTGGGGAGCCTGACGCAGGACTCAGTCCCGGGACTCTAGGATCGCGCCCTGGGCCAAAGGCAGGCGCCAAACCGCTGAGCCACCCAGGGATCCCCGCATTTTACTTATTATAGTTTTATACAGCTAAATTCTTAGTAGGGCAAATACTCATCGTTGTTTTTATTTTGGAGAAGACTTTTTTTGGCTTTCATCAAATAACTTTTTTACACATATGTTTTTCCAGATACAGTTTTTAAAAGTGTGTCAGAATTCCCTCATCCCATTGATACCCTGATTGGAAACACATTTGTGAAGTTTTGTAGTTTAATTCCCACCGTCAATGTATTTCACATTCTTTTTGCTTTTGACAGTGGGGCGTTTTCATCATACTTCTTGAGTTTTGCTGATGTTAGAAAAAGATGTTGATTTTTGTATATTTATTCCTATAAATTTCCTATTTATTTCCTAACCTGTTTTGTTGTTTTAGTAATTTTTCACAGGTTTTCTTTGGGTATTCCAATTGGACAACTTAATTATGGGTAAAGATTGCTAATTTAGACTACTTTTCAGTATTTACCTCTTTTTTTCTTTTTTCTTATTTAATTGCCTAGGCTATAACCGAGAAAAATGTCTTCTACTTGACTTTAATGTGGCTACCTCAGGTGTGTTTCACTGTTCATTGTTGGGCTGACTGTGGGTCTGAGACCGAAGAAGTTAAAGGAGTATTTTTATTTATTAAGTGTTTTTCTCAGAAAGGATAAATTTGTCAGATGCTTTTCAACTCAGCTACCCTTGGAGATTGTTTCTTCCAACCTATTTATGTGCTGAATTATATTAAAAAATTTTTTAAAGATTTTATTTATTCATGAGAGACACAGAAAGAGATAGGCAGAGACATAGGCAGAGGGAGAAGCAGGCTCCATGAAGGGACCCTGATGTGGGACTCAGGGACCCCAGGATCATGCCCTGAGGTGAAGGCAGACACTCAACAGCCAAGCCACCCAGGTGTCCCATAGCAGTAACCATTTCTATTTTGTTTTTTAGTTTGTTCCATTTAGTTTTCTTATTTTTAATGTGTATGGGGCAAGGTGGGGGCAAATAACTCAATTTTGGTGAATTAGATATTTTTTGTAGAAGATTAAATTCCTTTTCCAGTGTAAAAAAAAAAGCATGAGTGAGTTCATTATGTTCTCTACTTTTAAAATTTTCCTCTGTAATTATGATTTTGTCAGTTTTCTTAATCTGTATTTTGCTTTTTGATTAGATTAAAATCTGTCTTTGCCTATTTACTCATCTGTAAAAGGGCTAATTAATATATGAAAATAGGCTAATTAATATATGTGCCTTACCACATAGTAAGCAATCAAATGATGGTCATTATATTTCTTTTTTAAATTTTTATTTATTTTTAGGGAGGGGGAGAGGGAGAAACAGAAACAGAAGCACAGAGCGGGACTCAGGGCTAGATCTCAGGACCCTGTAATCATCACCTGAGCCAAAATCAAGAGTGGGACACAACCACCTGAGCCACCCAGGTGCCCCAATAGTTGTTACAAAAAATGATTATATTTTATTACTTTTGTATTTTATTGTTTCGATTATTTTGGTATACTGATTTAGGAATTTCTTTTATTTTTATTTTTGTTTTTAAGATTTTGTTTATTCATGAGAGACACACAGAGGCAGAGAAATAGGCAGAGGGAGAAGCAGGTTCCCCACGGGGAGCCCAATGTGGGACTGGATTCCGGGATCATGACCTGAGCCAAAAGCAGCCGCTCAACCACGAGCCACCCAGGTGCCTCCTGGAGGAATTTATCTATCTATCTATCTATCTATCTATCTATCTATCTATCTATCTATCTATCTATTTATTTATTTCAGACATATATATATAGAGAGAGAGGCAGAGACACAGGAGGAGGGAGAAGCAGGCTCCATGCACCGGGAGCCCGATGTGGGATTCGATCCCGGGTCTCCAGGATCGCGCCCCGGGCCAAAGGCAGGCGCCAAACCGCTGCGCCACCCAGGGATCCCTTTTTTTTTTTTTTTTTTTAAAGATTTTATTCATTTATTCATTAGGGACACAGAGAGAGAGGGGCAGGCCCCATGCAGGGAGCCCGATGTGGGACTCGATCCCAGGTCTCCAGGATCACACCCTGGGCTTAAGGCGGCGCTAAACCGCTGAGCCACCTGGGCTGCCCACATTTATCGTCTTCTGATTATAAGAAAGCACATGGCGGGATCCCTGGGTGGCTCAGCGGTTTAGTGTGTGTGTGACTATCATAAATAAATCAAATCATAAATAAATAAAATAAATAAAAATAAAAAAACAAAAAAGCAAAAAACAAAAAAAAGAAACATGGCAAAAATTCAAACATTACAGAAATATGTATCAGAGAAAATAAAAGTATTCAAATTCTTGAGAGATTAGGGAGAACATGTATATATACTTGTGTGTTTCTGTTTTTATTATGCATATACATATATATGTATGTCTAATGTTATAAAAAGTAGGACCATAGTATATATATATTATTTTGTGACTTGCTTTTTGTCAACTTTATATCTTGGATCTCTTTCCAAGTTAGAATTTATGGATCTAGTTTTTCTCTTTTAAAACCTGTATTTGACAAACAGTAGACATTTAGCAACATTCACATCTTCTGAGTTTGCAGTTCAGTGAATCATCATAAGGTGAACACATTGTGTAACCAATAGTTAGGTCAAGAAATAAACAGATACCCCAGAAGCTTCCCTTGTGCCTATCTCATTCTTTTTTTATTTTTTTTTAATATTTTATTTATTTATTCAAGAGAGACACGGAATGAGAGAGAGAGAGAGAGAGGCAGAGACACAGGCAGAGGGAGAAGCAGGCTCCATGCAGGGAGTCTGACGTGGGACTCGATCCTGTGGGACTGGATCCCGGGTCTCGCCCTGGATCATGCCGTGGGCTGAAGGGGGCGCTAAACCGCTGAGCCGCCTGGGCTGCCCTATCTCATTCTTTTTTTTTTTTTTTAAAGATTTATTCATTCATTTATTTATGATAGACACACACAGAGAGAGAGGCAGAGACACAATAGGAGGGAGAAGCAGGCTCCATGCTGGGAGCCTGACGTGGGACTCAATCCCGGGACTCCAGAATCATGCCCTGGGCCAAAGGCAGGCGCTAAACCGCTGGGCCACCCAGGGATCCCTCATTCTTTTTAAAAATTTAACAATTATTGAGATATAACTCATGTATCATACAGTTCACCCACGTGAAGTATAAAATTCTGTGCCTTTGGTATTTTGGTATATTCACAATTCTGAAACTATCATCACTAATTCTAACATCTTTTCATCACTCTAGAAAGAAACTCTGTACTCATTGGTAGTCACTCCATTTCCTCCTATGCCAGTGGTAGGTAACAACTAATATATTTTCTGTCTCTATAGATTTTTCCATTTTGGACCTTTTATGTAAGTGGACTCATACAACATATGGTCTTTAATGACTGGCTTCTTTCTCATAGCATAATGTTTCCAGGGTCATCCATGTTGTAATGTATATCACGGTTTCCTTTTTATGGCCAAATAATCATTATATGAGTATACTACATTTTATTTATCCATTAATTAATGGGCACTTAGATTGTACCACTTTTGGACTACTATGAATAATGTTGATATGAACATTTGTATACTAGATTTTGTGTGGACATATGTTTACATTTGTCTTAGATACACACACACACACACACACACCCTCAAGAGTAGAATTACTGGGTCCAGTTGTAACTCTGTTTAACCTTTTGAGGAATTTCCAAGTTGGTCGTACCAGTTCATATTTCATTTCCATCAGCAATGTATGAGAGTCCTAAATTCTTCGCATTCTCATCAACATGTGTTACTTTCTATCTTTTTGATTGTACCCATTCTACTGGGGGTGCATTGGTAGTTCATTGTGGTTTTGCTTTGCATTTCCATGATGGTTAATGATACTGAGCATTTTTTCGGGTGTTACTGGGTCCATGTAGATTTTTTAAAGGTTTTTAAATTTTCCCTAATTGCCAAAAGAAAAGCTAAATAGTATCTTTTGTGTCTTTATAATTTTTAGACAAGCATCTAAAATTTCAGTACATCTATGCTTCTCAACACTGTACTTTTTTTTGTGGATATAATCTAGTGTTTGTTATTTTTATGTATTACCTATTTTGAGAATGATTTTTTTAAGTGTTTTCATGCAATTACATAGTGAGGTTTACAATTATTTAGATTTATCTATATTTTAACTTGTTTGCTGTTGCCTTCCTTTTTTTTTTTTTTTGCTGTTGCCTTCCATTCTTAGCTATACAATAAATATAAATCAGTTCTTTTTTTTTTTTTTTAAGATTTTATTTATTTGAGAGACACAGACAGAGGGAGAAGCTGGCTTCTCACAGGAAGCTGGATGGTGGGACTGGATCCCGGGACTCTGGGATCATGCCCCGAGTCAAAGGCAGACACTTAACCGCTGAGCCATCCAGGTGTCCCAAATCAGTTCATTTGTCGCATGAGTTCTACAGTTTCCAGGATACGTGTTTCTTTTCTTTTTTTTTTTTTTTTTAATTTATGATAGTCCCACAGAGAGAGAGAGAGAGGCAGAGACATAGGCAGAGGGAGAAGCAGGCTCCTTGCACCGGGAGCCCGATGTGGGATTCGATCCCGGGTCTCCAGGATCGCGCCCTGGGCCAAAGGCAGGCGCCAAACCGCTGCGCCACCCAGGGTTCCCGGATACGTGTTTCCATGTATTTTCTATAGTACATGAGATGATCTGTATGATTGATAAACCTGATTGAGACATTTCAAAGATATGATTAAGGTTTGCATTTCATTGACAGAATCCAGAGCTTTGTTTGCTCTTAACTCATCAGGAGTTTCAGTTAGTTACTCTTCCAGGAAGAACAGCCTGAGGTTGAGAGTTTGTAGAGAAAAATGATGTAGTCTGTTTCTTGGTGATCAGAGAGATGACTCGGGAAACTAGATGGACAGAGTAGAATGCATAGTTCTATTATTTGGAGGGTCACCTAATTCTGGAGCATCATGCCTGCTGAATTTGATCAAATATAATATGTATATATCTTCATATTTGTGATTTATCAGTACCACTATTTTCTCTATGACCCCTTTGAGTTATTAAAAACAATTTTTATACAGTATGCTTTGCTTTACCCAAAAGGTAAACAGTTCATATTGAAATCTGAATGGAAATACGTCTTGAGGAGTCTATAGGATATGGGCCACAGGATGATATTAATGTGAATTTTCCAAGGCCTAGAGGATAGTATTCAGTTTCATGGCCCCAGAAACGGGACTTTCCCTGCATGTCTACAAGTGATCAGACTCACCCTGTCTCTATAACAGAAGACTTGTATCCAAACTAAGAGTACTAGTTTATAATGTGAAATGGCCTGGGATGCATGGGTGGCTCAGTGGTTGAGCATTTGCCTTTGGCTCAGGGCATGATCCTGGATTTTTGGGATCGGGACCTGCATTGGGCTCCTTACATGGAGCCTGCTTCTCCTCCCTCTGCCTGAGTCTTTGCCTCTCTTTTTGTGTGTCTCATGAATGAATAATTAAGTCTTTAAAAATATGTGAAATAGCCTTTCTAATGACTTAAATACAACAAATATGAGTGTCTACTTTGTACAGGCCTACTTACTACTGGGTATGCAGTAGTGAGCAAAATCAGGTAAAACCTCTGCTCTTACATTCTGGTGATGTGAGACTATAATAAATCTATAACAGGTCATGAAGATGATAAGTACTAAGAAGATAAATAGAGTAGGTTAAGGAAAGATAAGCAAAGTATGAAAGGAGTGGGTGTTATTTATTTATATAAATGTAATTTTTATTAAATTTACTTATTTTATTTATTCATGGGAGACACTGTGAGAGAGGCAGAGACATAGGCAGAGGGAGAAGCAGGCTCCATGCATGGAGCCTGACGCGGGACTCCATCCCGGGTCTCCAGGATCATGCTCTGGGCCGAAGGCATCACTAAACCCGCTGAGCCACCCGGGTTGCCCATGATAAGGGATTCTATCCCAGGATCCCAGAATCACTCCCTGAGCTAAAGGCAGATAGATGCTCAACCACTGAGCCACCCAGGTGCCCCAAGTGGGTGCTATTTAAATCTGTTGGCCAAAGAAGACCTCTTTGGTATGGTGATACAAACTGAGACCTAAAGGAAGTGGAGTCAACTATGCAAATTCAAAAGCCCTGAGGTAGAAGCTTGCTTGCTGTATTTAGAGAGCAGGAGGGAATTCTGAGTGGCAGGAAGTAGGATGGTGACCTTCACCCTTATAAAGACTTTCCAACTTTTGTTCTGAGATGAGATTACTGAGCAGAGGAGTGATGATATGATATAACTGCCTTTTTAGCACCATCACTGTGGCTGCAGTGCTGAGAATGGGCTATAGAGGAGGAGAAGGTTTGGAGTAGGAAAAGTGGTTAGGAGGCTGTTTCGGTAGAGCAGGAGATGAAGTGATTAATCTGCTGCTTGTTTATAGCTGGGGTATATGGACTAAGTCAGAAACAGACTGCTTGGTGTATAGCTTACCCCACTCATCAGCCCTCATCAACTTGACCTTTTTTCTACTTTCTGAAACTGCTCTTGCCAAAATCATCAATGATGGTGAGTTGCAAACCGACGGATACTGTGGCCACATCTCACTGCATGTCTCAATAGACTCCTCCATGGAATTGACTCTTTAACAAAATTTTTTTTTTTTTTTTTTTTAATTTGAGAGAGAGAGCAAGAGGGAAAACGGGTGGGCAGAGGGAGAAGCAAACTCCCGATTGAACAGGAGCTAGACGCAGGGTTCAAACCCCAGGATCATGGGATCATGATTTAAGCCTAGGACAGACGCTCACCTGACTAAGCCACCTAGGCGCCCACATAGAATTGACTCTTGAATCCCTGTATCTTGGCTTCTGTAACTTTGCAGTGCTGATTTTTCCTCTCATCTTTATGTGTATTTGTTGTTGTTGTTTGCTCCTTCCCCCCAGTAACTACAGGGTTGAGCTGCTCACAGCTTGGCCTTGTACCTTTGTTGTTTTTTTTTTTCTTCTTCTGTGTTTTCTTTCTTGATATTATTTGTTCCCAAGGATTAAGTATCATTTATATGCTGAGAATTCTCAGATTTACATTTTGTAGGGAGCTCATATTTTACATGTCAATAACTAAAATTATTACCCAGCCCAAACCGGGGGGACCTGCCTTTGTACCTCAGTTTTTTTCTTTTTTCCTCCCTGTGCTACCTTTTTAAAATTTTTTTATATTTTTTTAAAATTTAATTTATTTATGATAGTCACACAGAGAGAGAGAGAAAAAGAGAGAGAGAGAGGCAGAGACACAGGCAGAGGGAGAAGCAGACTCCGTGCACCGGGAGCCCGATGTGGGATTGGATCCCAGGTCTCCAGGATCATGCCCTGGGCCAAAGGCAGGCGCCAAACCGCTGGGCCACCCAGGGATCCCTACCTTTTTAAAATTTAAATTCAGTTAATTAACATATAGTGAATTACTAGTTTCAGAGGTAGAATTCACTGATTCATTAGTCTTTTTTTTTTTAAAGAATTTTATTTATTTATGAGAGACACAGAGAAACAGACATAGGCAGAGGGAGAGGCAGGCTCCCTGTGGGGACCCCAATGCAATGTGGGACTGGATCCCAGGACCCTGGGATCATGCCTTGAGCCAAAGGCAGATGCTCAAGCACTGAGCCACCCAGGCATCTCTGATTCATCGATTTTATATAATATCCAGTGCTCATTACATCACGTGCCCTCCTTAATGTTCATCACCCAGTTGCCCCATCCCCTGACACCCTTCCCCTCCATCAAGCCTCAGTTTGTTTCCTATGCTTTTTTCTTTTTAAAGGTTTTATTTAGGGCAGCCCAGGTGGCTCAGCGGTTTAGCGCCGCCTTCAGCCCAGGCGTGATCCTGGAGACCTAGGATTGAGTCCCATGTCAGGCTCCCTGCATGGAGCCTGCTTCTCCCTCTGTCTGTGTCTCTGCCTTTCTCTCTCTCTGTGTCTCTCATGAATAAATAAATAAAATCTTAAAAAGAAAATAAAGATTTTATTTATTTGAGAGAGAGCAGAGATGGGCAGAGGGAGAGGGAAAAACAGACTCCCCGCCGAGCAGGGAGACTGATTCAGGGCTGAGTCCCAGGACCCTGGGATTGTGACCAGAGCCAAAGGCAGACACATAACCAACGGAGCCACACAGGTACCCCTTGTTTCCTGTATTTAAGTATCTCTTATGGTTTGTCTCCTTTTCTGATTTCATCTTGTTTTGTTTTTTTTCCTTCCTCCCCTTAATGATCCTCTCTTTGTTTCTTAAATTCCACATATGAGTGGGATGATATAATTGTCTTTCTTTAATTGACTTATTTTGCTTAGCTTACTACTCTAGTTCATCCACATTGTTGCAGATGGCAAGATTTCATTTTTGATGGCTCAGTAGTATTCCATTGTGTGTGAGTGTGTGTGTATATACCACACCTTTTAAAATTTTTTATTTATTTTAGAGCAGAAGTGAGAGAGAGAGCACACAAGTGAGCAAGAGCAGACAAGGGGGAGGGGAGGAGCAGACTCCTTCCTGAGCCGGGAGCCCAACTCGGGGCTGGATATAAGTACCCTGACATCACAACCTGAGCCAAAAGCAGTCTCCCAACTGACTGAACCACCCAGGTGCCCCTGTAGCACATCTTCCTTATCCATTCATCTTCACTCTTTTTTTTTTAAATTTTTTATTTATTTATGATAGTCACACAGAGAGAGAGAGAGAGGCAGAGACACAGGCAGAGGGAGAAGCAGGCTCCATGCACTGGGAGCCCGACGTGGGATTCGATCCCGGGTCTCCAGGATCGCGCCCTGGGCCAAAGGCAGGCGCCAAACCACTGCGCCACCCAGGGATCCCTCCATTCATCTTCAATAGACAGCTGGGCTTTCCATCGTTTGGTTATTGTGCTAGATTCATTGTAGTGCAGGTGCTCCTTCAGATCACTACATTTGTATCTCTGGGGTAAATACCTAATAGTGCAATTGCTAGGTCAAGGGTGACACTATTTTCAACTTCTTGAGCAACTTCCATACTATTTTCCAAAGTGGCTGTGCCAGCTTGCATTCCCACCAACAGTGTAAGAGGGTTCTCCTTTCTCCACATCCTTGCCAACATCTGTCATTTCCTGACTTGTTAATTTTAGCCATTCTGACCGGTGTGAGGTGGTATCTCATTGTGATTTGGTTTGTGTTTCCCTGATGCTGATTGATGTGGAGCATTTTTTCATGTCTATGGCCATTTGTATGTCTTATTTGGAAAAATATCTGTCTTCTGCCCATTTCTTGATTGGATTATTTGTTCTTTGGGTGTTGGTTGAGTTGGTAAGTTCTTAAGGATTTTGGATACTAGTCCCTTATCTGATAAGACATTTGCAAATATTAGACATTTGCAGATATTTTCTTCCATTCTCTTGGTTGTCTTTTGGTTTTGTAGACGGTTTCCTTTGCTGTGTAAAAGGTTTTCATCTTGATGAAGTCCCAGTAGTTCATTTTTGCCTTTGTTTCCTTTGCCTTTGGAGACGTGTCTAGCAAGAATTTGCGGTGGCTGAGGTTGAAGAGGTGGCTGCCTGTGTTCTCCTCTAGAATTTTGGTGGATTCCTGTCTCACGTTTAGGTCTTTCAGCCATCTTGAGACTGTTTTTGTGTATGGTATAAGAAAATGGTTCAATTTCATTCTTTTGCATGTGGTTGTCTAATTTTCCCAACACCATTTGTTGAAGAGACTTTTCCATTGGATATTCTTTCCTGCTTTGTCGAAGATGAGTTGACTATAGAGTTGAGAGTCCATTTCTGGGATCTCTATTCTGTTCCATTCATCTTTGTGTCTGTCTTTGTGCCAGTACCATACTGTCTTGATGATTACAGCTTTGTAAGAGAGCTTAAAGTCTGGAATTGAGATGCCACCAGCTTTGGTTCTCTTTTTCAACATTCTTCTGACTATTTGGGGTCTTTCTTGGTTCCATACAAATTTTAGGATTATTTGTTCCAGCTCTGAAAAAAGTTGATGGTATTTTGATAGGAATTGCATTGAATGTATAGATTGCTCTAGGTAGCATAGACATTTTAACAACATTTGTTTTTCAATTCCATTAGCATGGAATACTTTTCCATTTCTTTGTGTCTTCCTCAATGTCATTCATGACTGTTGTATAGTTTTCTGAGTATAGATCCTTTGCCTCTTTGGTTATGTTTATTCCTAGGTATCTTATGGTTTTGGGTGCATTTATAAATGGGATTGACTCCTTAATTTCTCTTCTGTCTCATTGTTAGTGTATAGAAATGCGACTGATTTCTGTGCATTGATTTTCTATCTTGCTACTTTGCTGAATTCCTGTATGAGTTCTAGCAGTTTTCGCCCCCACAGTTTTTTCCATCAATAATGGTACAATCAGTTGCTTAAATTGGCAATGCCAGGAGTTATTTTTGGCCCTTTGTTTTACTCTCATGCCCCTTCTCCCACTTCCTTCACCAAGTCCTTTTCAACTTATCTACAAAATGTATCTTGTATCCTTTCATTTTGTTCCATCAAAACCATCTTGTCTCTCTCCCAGAACTACCACTTAGAGCATTTTAGTTGGTCCTCACACTTCTCTGGTTTCCCTCCCATTTTCTCTGCACTACGGTAACCAGAGAGCTTTTAAAACAATGGGTCATATAGCTACTTAAAACCATTCATTGGCCCTCTGCTGCACTTGAACTTACCCAGTATTTCCTTTCTCTTACAAGCTGTTTTCTCTGTATAGACTATTCACTTTGCCCTTCGCTCAGCTCTTACTCATCTGTTGCTCTCAGCTTTCCTCTGAGGTTTTCTGTGACTACCTTGTCAAAAAGAGGTTCAGCCTCTCTGTTCTCTCATTTTATCCTGTTTTTTTTTTTTTTTTCCTTTGAAGCACTTGCCACAACTTATAATTACTTATTCATGGGCTTACATATGTGGCCCATACACTTGTCCCTCTAGGTCTGGGAAAATAGATGAGTCTGTCCTTTAGCAGAAGACCTTGGTCTTAATTGTAACCGATTCCAAAGAAAGTAAATTCAGAAAAGACTGCAAGTAATTTTGTTCTTTGTCTTGGGTCAGTTCCCAGAAGCCCATTCTCTTTTGATGTCCCTTCTTCCTTGTTTTTCTTTATCCCTTCCCTTTCTATTCTGATAACCTTCTTTTGCCCAAGACAGGGAAAGTCTTTGACAGCTTATATTGAAGTCCAAGTTGACTTGATCCTTGCTCTATCCAATAAGATGATTTTGAGTCATCATATTCTTCAAAAGCAAACATTTATAGGGCAGACTGGACTTCTCATGTTGTCATCTCTTCTAATAAACTTTGATGTATCATTCTAATGTACTTCCTTGTGTCCAGGAATTTGGCACTGGAAAAAAATCAAAGGAATGAAGGTGGGACTGGGGTTCCCCTGTCCTGCTCTCGCCTCCCCGCTTTAACTTTTCTTCCATACTAGATTGCAAGCAGCATGAGATAAATCTATCACCAGTGTTCACCTGCATTATGTACCTACTACTTATATAGTGCCTGGCACTTAGTAGCTGCTCAGTACACATGCACAGAATGGAAGTGGAGCAAAAGCAGGTAGCTCATCTTTTGAGAATTTCATCTAAGTGATAGGAGTGAGGAATTGATGAAAAATCCCTTCCTCTCAGCAGTAGATACCACTGGTATCCAGAACATTTGTGTGCTCCCCGCTGCTCCCTGCAAATGTCTCTTCTCTGGGTAGAGCTAGACCAGAGTCTCAGAACCTGTTTCTTGTTGCTGATTGCCACCTTCAGGTGGCCCTTTGTTTCTGTGTGTGTGCATGTGTCACTGATTAAGCTGGTTGTGTCTCTTGGTCCGTTAAGTGTTCCTGGGTCTAGGAAAAGCAAGTTACTTACCACTGTGTTTTCATTTGCTTCACTTTCCTTTTTTTTTTTTTTTAAAGATTTTATTTATTTATTCATGATAGTCACACACAGAGAGACAGAGAGGCAGAGACACAGGCAGAGGGAGAAGCAGGCTCCATGCTGGGAGCCCGATGTGGGATTCGATCCCGGGTCTCCAGGATCGCGCCCCGGGCCAAAGGCAGGCGCCAAACCGCTGCGCCACCCAGGGATCCCCTGCGCCACCCAGGGATCCCTGCTTCACTTTCCTAATTAACCCTGTTCTTGTGGTGGAGGGGTGGTATGGGGCAGGCACACTTGGATATAGATACCCTTTGCTGTTACCGCATTTATTCCAAAATGTATGTGTATATAATAGTTTAAACCAATGTAGATGAAAGTTCTTTTTGTTCTTGCCTCTGAATTTTGTTTGCTTGCTTGAATTTTGAATTATAGTTTATTTTTTATTTTATTTTATTTTATTTTTATTTTATTTTTTTTATTTTTATTTATTTATGATAGTCACAGAGAGAGAGAGAGAGAGGGGCAGAGACATAGGCAGAGGGAGAAGCAGGCTCCATGTACCGGGAGCCCGACGTGGGATTCGATCCCAGGTCTCCAGGATCATGCCCTGGGCCAAAGGCAGGCGCTAAACCGCTGCGCCACCCAGGGATCCCTAGTTTATTTTTTATTATGGTCACTTATGCTAGAGAAGTAAACCATGAGTTTTGCAAACTGAGAACAATCTATTTTTATAATACTCTCTGCTACCTTCTTTGCTAGACATCCATATGGAGTTCTGAGGAAGGTATGTGGATAACTGTGTGATTATATCAAACAATTATGCTATGCCTATAGATGGAAGAATTGGAATTTCTAGTATATTATTGGTCATTACTGTTTTTAATCTTTAGCAGTTGATCATCTTAAGAAACCATATGAAAAAAGTTTTAAAATTACATTTGTGGTCTCTAGTTGGAAGCAGTGGTTTTGTCCTGGAATATAGTTTTCAAATATTAAGAGACATGGTTTTGGTAAAAGGATTTAATTCTCTGCCTCTTAAGTTAAAAAAAATTTCCCCTGAAGTTTTAGATAGCAATGCCCTTAAAATACATAGGTATAAAACAGCATTTATGATGATGTTACCAATTACTGTGGAGAATCTTGTGTTCAAAAATTTCCTAAGTAATCCTTCATTTTCTTTTGGAAGAACACTGCAATTAGTTAAAAACTCATCCTTAGCTTGTACATAGTGGTAGAAAATGTGAATATAAAATTTTTAAATACACAAAACTCTAAAGTGAACAACTAATAGTATTTAGTGGTGAAAGGAATGATGTATTTCTCTGTAAGCAGCATACAGTGTTGAGAGTTAATATCTTATGTGGTCTGTATGTGATAGGTTATGGAGTAAGTTCTGTCTCTTGCTCTCGTGGATCCACAGTGTTAAATATAAAGGAATTTTGCAGTCTTAGAAAACACTAAGGGGATTTGTAATCAAAGCTTATAAAACCATGATAATGGATTTATTCTCAAAATACTAAATACTCAACAAAAAAAGGGCAATTCTCTATTCCTGATTTTGACAGATTTTTTTTTGGACAAATAAAAGGAGTTAATACTTTAACATAGATTAGTAAATTTAACCTAAGAGTAATTTCAGAATACCTGTCAGAACAGAGTGGCTAGTATCAAAAAAGACAAGAAGTAACAAGTGTTGAGGTATCTGGGTGGCTCAGTCATTGTAGTGTCTGCCTTCAGCTTAGGTCATGATCCCAGGGTCCTGGGATCAATCCCTGATTTGGGCTCCCTGCTCATTGGGGAGCGTGCTTCTCCCTCTGCCGCACCCCCAACCCTGTGCTTTCTCTCTCTCTCAAATAAATAAATGAAATCTTTAAAAATTAAAAAAAAGCAGGATGCCAGGGTGGCTCAGTGGTTGAGCGTCTGCCTTTGGCCCAGGGCATGATCCTTGGGTCTTGAGATCGAGTCCCACATCGGGCTCCCTCCGAGGAGCCTGCTTCTCCCTCCGCCTATGTCTCTACCTCCTCTCTGTGTCTCTCATGAAAAGATAAATAAAATCCTTAAAAAAAAAAAAAAAAAAGACGTAACAAGTGTTGGTAAGGATGTGGAGTAAAGGGAACATTTATGTACTGTTGATGGGAATGTAAATTGATGCATCTGCTGTGGAAGACAGTATGAATGATTCTCAAAAAATCAAAAATAGAATTACCATATGGTCCTGTAATTCCACTACTGGGTATTACCCCAAAAATATGAAAATACTAATTTGAAAAGATATACGTACCCCTATGTTATTTATTTATTTTAAAAAAGATTTTATTTATTCACAAGCGAGACACAGGGAGAGGCAGAGACACAGGCAGGGGAAGAAGCAGGCTCCGTGCAGGGAGCCCTGTGTGGGACTTGATCCCGGGTCTCCAGGATCATGCCCTGAGCTGAAGACAGATGCTCAACCGCTGAGCCACCCAGGCATCCCATGTACCCCTGTGTTTATTGTAGCATTATTTACAATAGCCAAAATATGGAAATAACCCAAGTGTTCATCCATAGCTGAATGGATTAAGATGTGGTATACATACAATGGAATATACTAAGCTGTAAAAGATTTTATCTTGCCATTTGTGACAACATGGATAACCTAGAGGGTATTATGCTAAACGAACTAAGCTTGACAGAGCAAGACAAATACCATATGATTCCACTTACATGTGGAATCTAAAAAACAAAACCAAGTGAACTTAAAAAAATTTAGTCATTTATTTGAGAGTGTGTGTGAACGCATGTGTGCACAAGTGAGCCGAGTGCGGGGCAGAGGGAAAGAATCACAAGCAGATTCCTGGCAGAGTGCAGAGCCCCACTTGAGGTTCCATCTCATGACACCAAGACTCCACCAAAATCAATAGTCAGATGCTCAACCAATTGAGCCACTCAGGTGTGCCGCAAAACAGAGTCTTTAAAAAAAAATTGTTTTAAAGATTTTATTTATTTATTCATGAGAGAGAGCAAGGCAGAGACATAGGGAGAAACAGGCTCCCCCATAAGGAGCCCAACGCGGGACTTGATCCCAGATTCCGGGATCAGGCCATGAGCCAAAGGCAGATGCTCAAACGCTGAGCCACCCCAGGCATCCCACATAGTTTTTTCCCCCTTTTTTAAGATTTTATTTATTTATTCATGAGAGACACAGAGGGAGAGAGAGAAAGAGAGAGAGGCAGGCAGAGACACAGGCAGAGGGAGAGAAGCAGGCTCCATGTAGGGAGCCCGACATGATCCCAGGTCTCCTGGATCGGCGCTAAACCACCCAGGCTGCCCCCACATAGCTTTAAATATAGAGGACAAATTGGTGGTGGTTAGAGGGGAAGAGTGGGGGGATGAGCAAAATAGGTGAAGGGGGATAAAGAGGTACAAGCCTGCTTCTCCTTCTGCCCTTCCCTCCCACTTGTGTTCTTGCTCTGCTCTCTCTTAAATTTAAAAAATAAAAAAAAGCAGAGGGATAGATATTATATATTGGAATAATATCAGGAAAGATGGTTGAAATAAAAATTGTTGGATGAGTTATCAAGAAAGTTCATCCAGGGGATCGATCCCTGGGTGGCTCAGCGGTTTAGCGCCTGCCTTTGGCCCAGGGCGTGATCCTGGAGTCCCAGGATCGAGTCCCACGTCGAGCTCCCGGCATGGAGCCTGCTTCTCCCTCCTCCTGTGTCTCTGCCTCTCTCTCTCTATGTCTATCATAAATAAATAAATAAATCTTTTTTAAAAAAAAAAAAAAAAGGAAAGTTCATCCAGGTGAAACTTCTACTCCCTACTGATGCCAAAAAAATTGAAAATTACTGGGCTGACTTCTGTGATCTTGTCAAATGGCAATTTATGAAACAGAAAGAAAATGACTTCAGTTTTAAACTTGTTTCTTAGCTTCCCTCTACTACAGATACTTGACTATTGGCTTCTTTGTATAGTTTGTACTTCCTATTAAACAAAACCCTAAATGAGATAAAGTGTAATTCCTTTGCAGTTCCTCTGAACTTATTTCTGCATACATGCTGGGAGTTGAATGCTGATAAATTTGATTTTTCACATTTGTAGCTAATGAGTTTTAGTTGGATACAGCACAAAGTCTATCTTAACTAGCATAAATATGTAACCTTGAAAATTTAGTTATTAACAGGTTTTAAAACATGTATAGGGCAGCCCAGGTGGCTCACCGCCTCCAGCCCAGGGCGTGATTCTGAAGACTTGGGATCGAGTCCCTCATCAGGCTCCCTGCATGGAGCCTGCTTCTACCTCTGCCTGTGTCTCTGCCTCTCTCTCTCTCTCTCTCTGTGTCTCTCATGAATAAATAAATAAAATCTTTTAAAAACAAACAAAACTAGTGTATAGGGGCACCTGGCTGGCTCAGTCGGTAGAGTATGTGACACTTTTCTTTTTTTTTAAGATTTTATTTATTTATTCATGAGAGACACAGGCAGAGGGAAAGCAAGCTCCAGGCAGGGAGCCTGACATGGGACTCAGTCCCGGGTCTCCAGGATCACACCCTGGGCTGGAGGCGGCGCTAAACTGCTGAGCCACCTGGGCTGCCCAGTATGTGACTCTTGATCTCAGAGTTGTGAGTTTGAGCCCCATGTTTGGTGTAGAAAATACATTAAAAATTAAAAAAAACTAAAATTAATGTATAATTGATACTTTTATTAAGCATAAAATTTTTATGGTTTTGGTTTTAAAAAAATACTCGAAGATGGGTTGCCTGGGTGGCTCAGTTGATTAAGCAAGTGTCTCGATCTCAGCTCAGGTCTCGATCAGATCATGAGTTCGCTGGGCATGGAGCTTACTGAAAAAATAAATTCAATGAAAATTTAAAAACCTGAAGAAATACAGTATTTGTGTAGTATTGATGTATGCGATGTAGCAGGTATAGTTTGTTTTCTAGGTTTTAAAAATGTGTGAAATCTATATATTTGTAATATAGTAGGCACACTTAATATTTGTGAAAGAAGATTTTAAATGTACATATGATTGTACTAGTACAATCAGCTTGTGTACCTATCATGCAGGCTCAACAGTTATTGGATTATGACAGTTTCATTTATACTTCCATATCCCCCATATCTATATCTACCTTGAATTATTTTGAAACAGATTCCAATCTTGGGCAGCCATGACACTCTCTAGCCACCTGGTGGCAGTATACCATAATTTGAAAGTTACTAAATCTTTTGGGAATATAATTATAGAAAATAAAGCACAGAGGATGAGGAGCTAGCTATTGCTTAATAGTTACAAAGTTTCTGTTTGGGGCAATAAGAAAATTTTGGAAATCGACAGTGACAGTAGTTGTGCAACATTGTGAATATAATTAATACCACTGAATTATACACCTAAAAATGGTTAGGATGATAAATTTTATGTTGTATGTTTTGCCACAATGAAAAATAGGACAACCTCATGACAGTATTTGTTAGCATATAAATATATGTGGAAATTCTGTAGTGCTATTCTTGTAAAAAGGACCAATGTGTTTGTTACATTGTTGCCTTTTTGGGAAAGACCAGCCTTTATTTTTAATTTTTAAATTTTTAAAAAAGATTATTTATTTATTCATGTGAGACACACAGAGACACAGGCAGAGGGAGAAACAGGCTCCAGTCAGGGAGCCTGATTTGGGACTCAATCCTGGCACTTGGGGATCATGCCCTGAGCTGAAGGCAGACCCTCAACTGCTGAGCCACCCAGGTGTCCCATAGACCAGCCTTTAAATCAGTGAGCTTCCAAAATTATTTTAAGCAGGACAACCATGATAAAATGTTAAATTGGAACTCCTCAGATATAACGAGAGATCTTGGAAAGCTACTTCCATCTAGTTGAGCAAGCTCCCCCATTCCTATACCATTTGAGAGCTCCTAAGTGTATTAAGCTATGGAAAATCCCTGAGCCATTCCTTGTAAGCCAGAAAGCCTGTATTCATTAGAGTTACAAGTATTTGTAGAAGAGATCTAGGTATCAGTTGGGTGGCTTTGTTTTGTTTTAAAGATTTTATTTATTTATTCATGAGAGACACAGAAAGAGGCAGAGACATAGGCAGAGGGAGAAGCAGGCTCCATGCAGGAAGCCCGATGTGGGGCTAGATCCCACTCCCCAAGTCAAAGGCAAATGCTCAACCGCTGAGCCACCCTGGTGTCTCTTGTTTTTGTTTTTAAGTAGATTCAACACCTAGCTTGGAGCCCACCCAGGTTGGAGCCCACTGTGAGGCTGGACCCCAAGGGCCCTGATATCAAGACCTGAGCTGAGATCCAGAGTTAGAGGCTTAATTGACTGAGCCACCCAGGTACCCCTCAGTTGGGTGTTTTAACTGGTTTATTGTTCAGGTCTGTTTCAACCTCAGGTAATCACATGCTCAGAACTTTTTTTTGTAGGGGGGAAATGTAGGCACTTTCTGGAGAACATAGTAAGTTATAACAAAGCGTGCTTAGTGTTCTAGATGTTCTGGGTTTCAGAGCTGGAAGGGATCTTGCATTATTTATTTCAACCTGTTCTTTTTAAAGATGTGAAAACTGAGTTCCAGAGAGGTTGGCTTGCACAGTGCCATACAGCTAGTCAGTCAGCAGTAGGGCTTTGTTCTATATCAACACTACTTAATAGCAAAAGTGTATCAAAAAGAAAATAGCTCTCTTTGTATGTCTAGAGATAGGACTAGTATTCTGATTTTTCCTTTTTTTCGTGTCCTTTTTTCGGTAATTGTGAGGTTCAATTATCAAAATCAACCTTTGGTAACCAGAAAATTAAGTCAACTAGAATATGCAGTTCTTCTGAGAAGTCTGCTTAGGAAGGTTTTGCTATATTTGATCATTTCAATTTGCATTTGTACTTGCATAATACTTCGGTATAGTTTATTACAGTGAACACAAATTTAGTAGCTGCAGGGACCTGGTTCGGGGTAGCAGATCCCTGGCCTCAGCCATAAGATCTTAAGCCCTTGCTCTGTCATTAATTTTTTGTAAACCGGGGGCAAGTCACTTACCCTCAGTGGACCTTAGTTTTATGCTTAGTGTAAACTAGTAGAGGTAGATTTGATGGCTCTTTTCAGCCATTCAGAGCTTTTGAGCTGTATAGGTTTCAGTATTGCAGTGAAGAATCACCCTCTTCCATGCGTTTAGTTAAAAAGAATTCACAGGGTAGAAGCTGCTGCTCTTGGTTGCCCATGACAGTAGTTGTGCACATAAGTGAAAACAAACCCAATTACAGAGTTCACATGAGTGAATTTTTCTTTAGGTCGTCTCTTAATGCAGTTAATAAATTTGAATGTTGAAATCTCAAACTTCCTCTTGGCCTGGATCCTAAGGTCATTGGATTTGAAAAGAAGATAGAAAGGAAATGGTAGTTGGCAAGACCATTTCCTTTCTGTGTTTACATTTCTGTTACTTGTTCAATAGTTATTATGAATACTAAGTATGCTAAGAGGGCTCAAGAATTCAGAGTCTGTTAAAAACTTGTATTTTCTTTGCTTCTTTGGGGATTTATTCCTCTCCCTGGTTATCTACTTTAATAGGTCATTTGTTACTAAACATTTACTAGCATCATGTTACCAAATGCCCACACATCTAGGGCTTGAGACAGGTAGCTATTTACTGCAGATTTGAATCCTTCAGAGATAGCAAACTTTTAGTCAGAAATTTGTCTCCTGAATTCGTAACAAATATGTCTTTCCATTTGGAAGTATTTATTTAATACCCACTATGTGCCCAGTGATGCGTGCTGGGTTCAGTATATCAAAACATGTTGTAAGGTGTGGCTTCTGCTGTCAAGCAGAAGGTCTAGAAGGAGAAGCGAAGCTTTGGGATGTTTCGTGACCTGTTATGCAAAGTTCTATGGCAGCACAGAGGAGTGCCTGAGTCATGCTATTCAGTCACAGTGATGAGACCCTGAACTCAAAATTTCTAGCCATATTTAATCACAGGAGCCTAATCAGGCTAACTTGATGTGTTAAGTTAATGAACAGTTTTTAGATTATATTTTTATTTCATTTGTTTATTTTTAAAAAGATTTTATTTATTTATGAGAGACACAGAGAGGGAGGCAGAGACATAGGCAGAGGTAGAAGCAGGCTCCCTGTGGGCAGCCCGATGTGGGACTCGATCCCAGGACTCTGGGATTACGACCTGAGCCAAAGACAGATGCTCAACCACTGAGCTACCCAGGAGTCCCACATTTTTATTTTAATACAAAGAAAAAATTGTTTCCAAGCCATTTCCTTATTTGAATTTTGTTTTTAAAGCACAGGGGAGGATAAAAAGCATTTCATGTAATCTGTTGTACTGAATTCATACTATTGTAAGCTCTTAAAGATTGTCGGGAAAATCCTCACTGTTTATATGTATTTGAGCCCTATATATTAAGTCTTTGCCCTCAAATTCCAGGAACAGGAAATAACCCTCCCTGTGATTAAAAATCAGCGTAACATTGTCAGAGTCTTTTAGCATAGTTAGTACTTTGGCAGGGCTAATCTACAGAGGAAGTCTCTAACATGAGAAGGTCCAGTTTTTCATGTGGACCTCACAGAGTAGCAGGAGAGTTTTTAGCTCATCACAAAGCTTGGTAGGCTTTCCCGTGCAAGAGTGAAAACATTGAAGGGAAGGGGAAGAAGGAAGACAAAGACAGAGCAGAATGAGTGTGGGAGAATTTAGACAATTCAATTACTACATGTTGCAGTAAGTGGGACTGGCTCGCTCTCATTTTCTGCCTCAAGGTGAAATGTTCAAGCCTGGATGAGAGTTGAAAGGGAGAAGAGTTTCAATGTATCTTTTCGTAGGCTGTCACTTCAGGTGACATGTTGAAGCTGTGAATTACTTTTGTAAAGGAAAGTGTTCACTGCTGGTATATTGCTGTTTTGTGACACTCTTTGAGATCAGCTGACAGTCTGAAGTACTAAATTGAAAACCTGGATTAAGGAGCTGTAGGCTTGCTATCAGAGAGACACGTGCCTCCTTGCTTAAGAAGAATCTTTCACCAGCTGGTTCATTGTCTCCTTCACCCTCCCCAGGTCTTTCTGGTCTGTGGTTTGCCTCTTCTGTCTTAGCATGGGCTGTCTGCTTACAGTGCCTTTCACCCCAACTCCTTAATTTATTCACAAGCATCTTTGTACCAGCATTGTAGGTTCTGTTGCTTTGATCTATACGGCAACCAATTATCCAATTTCAAGTTGTGTACGAGGTATGACAAAGGAAGAGTGGAGAAAATGATAATTGAGTTTATTTAATTATGCAATTAACAGATAACCATTATTAAAAAGGAAAAAATTACATGAAATCATATTGTCTCAAAATTTGGGATACATGGCCATACGATCTACTTCCTATGTGTTTTGTTTTTGTTTTTAAAGATATTTTTATTTTTATTTTTTTAAAAGATTTTTATTTATTTATTTATTTATTCATAGACACAGAGAGAGAGAGAGAGAGGCAGAGACACGGGCAGAGGGAGAAGCAGGCTTCATGCAGGGAGCCCAATGTGGGACTCGATCCCGGGTCCCCAGGATTACACCCCAGGCTGCAGGCAGCGCCAAACCGCTGCGCCACCAGGGCTGCCCTAAAGATCTTTTTTAAAAAAGATTTTATTCATTCATGAGAGAAAGAGAGAGAGAGAGAGGCAGAGACACAGGCAGAGGGAAAAGCAGGCTCCATGCAGGGAGCCCGATGTGGGACTCGATCCTGGGTCTCTAGGATCAGGCCCTGGGCTGAAGGCGGCGGCTCTAAACCCCTGAGCCACCTGGGCTGCCCTGTTTTTAAAGATTTTATTTATTCATGAGAGACAGATTGAGAGAGAGAGAGGCAGAGACAACAGGCAGAGGGAGAAGCAGGCTTCCCATAGAGAGCCCGATGTGGGACTTGATCCCAGGACCCCAATATCATGCCCTGAGCTAAAAGCGGAAACCCAACCACTGAGCCACCCAGGCGTCCCTACTTCCTATGTTTGTTTCTCTAACCAGTGTTCAACTTCTCTCCCTTGTTCTAATTTTCTCAGATAGTATTTCATGATTAACTTCTTTTCACCTGGATTTATTCTGTTCTTTGCTTCGAATACTTAATGATTCTTGTTGATTAGTTGTCTTTAAATCTTCCTAAGTCACATCATTTGTGTGTACCATGTCTGTCAGACATCTAGGGTAGAAGTATCATGTTATCATATGCTCTCCCATGATAAAAAAAAAAAAAAAAGAGTAAGGTGATATATTCTTGTGATTGCTGAACCCTGTGGGACACTGTGTGTTCTGGGTTGGCTAGTATAGCCTAGGAGATTTGAGCCTTTGTGATCTATGCAGAATTTGCTGGGGGTGTAGTGGGGATAAGGGATTAACCAGAGTGTATCATAAATGATCTCCAGAGATGGCTGTGAGGAGGAAGGAGAATGGTTCTTAAAGCTGCAGTATGAAATTATGCTAAATTTTCAGGTTAATAAAGAGCACTCATAGCATTTGGAATATTTCTTTATTCAGATTTTACTCTTTTAACTTATTTTTCTTCTGAAAAGCTAAACTGTAGTTGTAGTATTTGTAAGGCCAGAATCTGTTTGATGTTAACCAGTGACATACAGATCATTTTGTTAGTTTCGCAAGATTTTCTGGACTATGGGTCCCTCGAGTTGTCAAAAATGGCAGTTAAGGGAAGTATTTTGCTACAAAGTAGCTGCCTGCTATTGTCCCTATAGGCCTTTTATTCCATCAATGAATTTCTAATGAATCGGATTCTTTGGGTACTTTTCAGTCTTGATTTCTTTTTGAACTTCCTGTTTATCAGTGTTCTTGAAATCCTTTTCCCTTGGTTGCAGTGAACTGTTCTGCACTGATGGTTCACTGTCCCTTTCAGTATTCCCTTTCAAGGGCTATGGTGGTTTTGCTTTGCTCGTGTCTCGAATCAGCAATGGCAATCTGGCAAACTTGTGTGTCAAATCTGGTTTGCTGACATATTTTATTTGGTCCTTAGAGTGTTTTGAAAATACAGTAGTCACCAATAATGAAAATATAACATTTTATTTTAAGAAACTGAATGTAGGGCTTTTTTTGGGGTGGGGAAAGGAGCTGGCTGCACTGGGTGGCCATTTCCCTGTGGCAGTGATCTTCAGAGCTGCTTCTCTGGGAAAGGCACTTGCTCCAGTTGGCTTGGCACTATCCAGAGCACTTTACTTGTTTGGTAATCACCTAGTCTTTGTACATTTGAGCTTGCAGCCGCTGTTTCCCATGTTCCATTCACCAGGTTCTTACTGGGATCTCTTCTTTTCTCTCCATATGCTTGCTCTCTCTCCTGAGCACCTCTGCCCTCATCAGTCACAGGAACCAGATGGAGGAGTCTGTTTGCCATCTTAAATTTTTTTTTTTTTTTCAGTTCAGTGGTTATGCTTGCCTTTTAAAATTTGAGTTCATTTCTTCTTTGCGTCTTAATCACATTCTTTTTGTTGCTTTATGGTCTATAAGGTTTGATAGCTTGAAATAAGTTTCCAGCAATGTATGTTAATTAAGGCTTATTATCTGTTTCTAGTGATTCCTAATTTTCATTTGACTCTTCTGTGTCCCATTGTGTTGTATTGTGCGTATAAATAATACAAAGATTGAATTGCTTTTTTACTTTTTTATATATATAGGAGTGTTCTTGTATCTTTCATACTTTTGCTTTAACACCTTTATGTAAAAAGCTGTCTTTGCGGTTTATACCAGACTGTCCTTATATCCTCTTTGTCTTCATCTACTAAAACTCTGGCACAGACGTTTCTGTCACCCTGCTTCCCTTAATTCATGAGAGATTTGATCATCTGGGTCAGATGCTGGTTAGTCCATTTAACGTACCACCCTCTAGGAGCTTAAAATCTACTTGGAGATAACAATGAGTAAAAACAGTAAAAGACTTAAAAATAACATTTTAAGGCATTTGTAGAGAAAGTGGCATAGGCCTATGTTTGATACGTTGTTAATCACATTATACAAGCAATTATTTGAAGAGTGGGGCCTTCTTTTAGCCTAGATTGATGTTTCCACATGGAGGAATATCACCCCATTGTAATTCCCTTGGCCTCTCTTTGTCCCAGGGGAGGAGTGATTGATATTGTTGGAGAATTTGGGTAAGGAATTTGGTCTCACTCCCTGTCCCTTTCCGCTTTCCCTTACCTGCGGAGGCAACCCACCTGTATCTGTTTTCTAGATAACTTTGGGGGAAACCTGTGACTTTCCAACCGTGCCTGTAATTGGGTGGATGAAATGGCTCATTTCTGGGGTGCAGTCTTAGGAAGCCTCTGTTGCAATGTCTTTAAGTTAAATTTTAAAAATAGGAGCTTAATCTGTAACAAAGCTGACAGTTTGATCTTCATTTTTTTTTTTTTTTGACATTTTTGTCTTCTCAATTATCCCAGAAGTAGGTTAAAGGTATTTTATTTAATGATCCCTTAAAGTCCAGTAGTAATATTGCTAAAAAGTTCATGGGGGGTGGGTGGTCTTTTCTGGCTTTCTTGAGGTTTGAGTTGGGCATTGTGAAATGTAGAATTCAGCTAAGGTTTTATTTTATTTTTATTTATTTATTTATTTATTTTTTTTGTTTTTTTTCAGCTAAGGTTTTAAAGGTATATTGAGAAGATTCAGGCAGATACAGGTGAGCTCTGAGAATAAGTTGTTAGTTGGCTTGAGCAAAGCCTTTGGTACGTTGTTGGTAGTGATGAGACTGGGAAGATTGGCCAGAGCAGACTGATAGAACATTGAATGCTGATTGACTAATTTGGCGTTTTTAATCTTTTTTTTTTTTAATTTTTATTTATTTATGATAGTCACAGAGAGAGAGAGAGAGAGAGAGAGAGGCAGAGACACAGGCAGAGGGAGAAGCAGGCTCCATGCACCGGGAGCCCGATGTGGGATTCGATCCTGGGTCTCCAGGATCGCGCCCTAGGCCAAAGGCAGGCACCAAACCGCTGCGCCACCCAGGGATCCCTGGCATTTTTAATCTTAAAAGTAGCAGAAAGCAATTTGACAGTTCCTTGTAGGGAAATGATAATGCTAAAGGAATGTATTAGAAAGAAGTTTTATGAATTGGTGTTTTAATATAACCTGTACAAGAATATGTTCTCATTAGTGTTCAAAGAACAGGCCAATAACCAGTGGTAACAGCTAATAGGCTACAGCTAATAGGCTACAATCTAATGTTCACTTTAAATCAGTTTGGAAGTACAAATGACTTAATATATTAGAAAGTCTTTTTTTTTTAAGATTTTATTTATTTAGGGGGATCCCTGGGTGGCGCAGTGGTTTGGCGCCTGCCTTTGGCCCAGGGCGCGATCCTGGAGACCCAGGATCGAATCCCACATCGGGCTCCCGGTGCATGGAGCCTGCTTCTCCCTCTGCCTGTGTCTCTGCCTCTCTCTCTCTCTCTCTCTCTCTCTGTGTGTGACTATCATAAATAAATAAAAAAATTAAAAAAAAAAGATTTTATTTATTTATTCATAAGCGAGACAGAGAGAGAGAGAGAGAGGCAGAGACATAGGCAGAGGGAGAAGCAGGCTCCATGCAGGAAGCCCCATGTAGCACTTGATCCTGGGACTCTGGGATCACGCCCTGAGCCAAAGGCAGATGCTCAACCACTGAGCCACCCAGGTGTCCTGAAAATAATCTTTTTTGAAGGTGGTAATTCCTTAAATAACTATGATTTTTTTTTTCTTGAATAGAAGGCAGATTTGTAGACTAATTTAGATGGACTCAAAGTTATCCTTGAGTATTTACTTCCCAGAGGAAGTTTTTTCTATAAGTGTGTTTGTGAATGTATGTTAGACTGGTGTCTGATAAATTGAGATAAGAGAAATAGCTTTGGAATCTATTTATGTGATGTAATTCAATATATATAAATATATATTTTTAACTAGGCTCCACACCCAATGTGGGGCTCGAACTTACAACCCTAAGTTCAGGAGTTGCATGTTCTACCAACTGAGCCCAGCCAGGGACTCTGCAATGTAATTAAATATTAAGAAAGAGTTGGCTGGGCAGCCCTGGGTGGCTCAACAGTTTAGCGCCGCCTTCAGCCCAGGGCCTGATCCTGGAGACCTGGGATCGAGTCCCATGTCAGGCTCCCTGCATGGAGCCTGCTTCTCCCTCTGCCTGTGTCTCTGCCTCTCTCTCTCTCTCTGTGTGTCTCTCATAAATAAATTTAAAAGTAATAATAAAAAGAAAGATTTGGCAGAGTAATTTAGTAACTATAAAGAGGTAAAAAGGCTGAAAAATGAAATTACATAAATTATATCTGTGCTTATCAGCCAACATTCATGGACAGGTTGACTATGTTACACACAGATGTCCCAGTCCCAATAGGAGGGGCCTTACCAGCATGGACAAAGTACATGTTGTAACAGTGGCACTCCAGCACAAAATAGAGAAGGGTGCTCTTTTTCCCTTGAGCCTTTCCTTTTTAATCATATCTTGTACCATGTTCTCCCTTATACACACCGCATGCCATTTCCCCACCCCGTTACCACCATCATGGGTAAAGGAGCCACACCCAGCTTTGCCTTGGCTATGTTAGATTGGCTGTCGGATGGGACCAAAACTAAGTCGGCCTGTGTGGTTTACACCTGTCAGGCTATGAGCTACATCAGGAAAAAAGGTTTGGATAAAAAGGTTAAATCAGTATCTGATGTTATATAAGTGCCCATATGAGTAGTTGGCACTTCAGTTTTTTTGAAGATTTTATTTATTTATTCAAGAGAGAGACAGAGAGAAAGAGAGAGAGAGAGAGAGGCAGAGACATAGGCAGAGGAAGAAGCAGGCTCCATGCAGGGAGCCCAACACCGGACTTGATCTGGGTCTCCAGGATCAGGCCCTGGGCTGAAGGTGGTGCTAACCCGCTGAGCCACCTGGGCTGCCCAGTAGTTGCCACTTTAACTACACAAGTAATATATGTATATATATATATTGTTACTAGTTTTTAATTCTACAAGCAGTGCTTGTAATTGTAGGAGATGCAAACAATAAAAAATAAACATTTCCCCCAGTCCCATTATTCTTTTCAAGGATAATTATCTTAACATTTTAAAAAAAGATTTTATTTATTTATTTATTTATTTATTTATTTATTTATTTATTTATTTATGAGAGAGAGAGGGAGAGAGGGAGGGGCAGAGACACAGAGGGAGAAGGAGGCTCCATGCAGGGAGCCCCATGGGACTTGATCCTGGGTCTCCAGGATCATGCCCTGGGCTGAAGGTGGCGCTAAACCCCTGAGCCACCTGGGCTGCCCCTTAACATTTTGTGTATATTTCCAGACAAACTTGACCTTATTATATTTATTGATCTACAGCTTACTTTTTTCACTTAATATATCTTGGTGGACTTTCCATGTTGAGTAACTTTTAGGAGATCTGTATATTGAGTAGATCAAAGAAATAATAATTTAACCATTTTCCTATTTTTCGTTTCTTAATTAATTAATTCATTCATTCATTCATTCCACTTTCCTATTGATGGATTTTCCGAGTTACAGACTATGCCAGACAATTTTTGGAGGTCTAGAGAAAGGAGTTGGTGCTCTTAACTTTTTCTATTGATCTGTTGTAAGTATAACCACTTATTAACCCCACCTCCCTCTTTTTTTAAAGATTTTATTTATTCATGAGAGAGGCAGAGGGAGAAGCTGGCTCTCTGCAGACTGGAGGGACTCAGAGACTCCATCCCAGGACCCCCTGATGTCCACCTGAGCCAAAGGCAGATGCTTAACCACTGAGCCACCCAGGTGCCCTTATAACCCTTCTTGTGCCAGACACATTACTAAATTTTTTATATCGTATAAACTTTGCAACAGCCTGTGTCAGATGTTACACTCTTTTCCAGGTGAGGAAAAAAATTGAGGCTTACTTGCCCAAGGTCTCACAGCTCAAGAATAGACCAAGGGTTAAAATCAAAGCTGGTCTCATCACAAAATCTTATTCTTTATCACATCTCATTTCTAGATCTAACTATATTATTATCAAGTAAAATGTTTTTTCTGGCAGTGATATTAGAATTAGCTTGAATATAATTTTGAGGTATGTATGTATGTATGTAGGTATTTACTCATTATTATTTAGAGCGGTTGGGGGAAGAGGCAGAGAATCTTAAACCCCACACGGTGCTCCATTTCATGACCCTGAGATCATGACTTGAGTCGTAATCAGGAGTCAGATGCTTAACTGACTGAGGCACCTGAGTGGCTTTGGTTTTTATTATAAAACTTTTACTTATAAAAACTCACTCCTTTATTTGTAGTTCTGTAGTCCCTCCCCCTTGCTTTTCATACATAGCTCTATTCTGCTTAGATTTGAAATACGGCAATATGACATGGCCCCTGTGGCTCATATTGCCTCCGATTCTTCTAGTTTCTGTTAGATGGTATTTGATATAAATGTCTGTGTAGCCATATTCAGAATAGGTTGAGAGAACTTTCTAACAGTAATTCTTCTGCTTCTAGTGTCTGTTGTAAAACTTTACCTGTGTATTGCTTTGCCCTCCCCCAGGCCAGTGGCCTTTTAAGGTGGTGAGAGTGGGAAAAGGGCGTCTCTATCCAAGCAGACCAAGATGCCAGTCCTCTTACCTAACCACCTGGGTAAGAGGGAGATTTTTTTTTCCAGGTTATGAATAGCGTTGACACTTCCCACACTGCAATACCTCTTTGGTTTTGTAGAAGTAATTGTTTTGGAGAATGAGTGCACTTTCCTACCTTTAGGCCTTTTGCTCAGCTCTGTGAAAGCTCTACTCTAGAATGTAACTCTTCCTGTTTGTGTGTATGGGAATGAAGTATGGAGGGAGAAATCTGGAACACTTTGTTTGATTTATTTATTTATTTATTTATTTATTTATTTATTTATTTTAAATACTTTGTTTTAGAGTAGTGAATTCTAACTCTAAGAGTCCTGGACCTCTGTGAGGATCTGTTAAAAACCACTCACTTGGATTGCCTTTGCACTTAGAGTCTGAAGTAAACCATCTTGACAAGTTATTTTGGGGTTTTCTGATAATTTAGGCTTTGTCTCCCATCTGAGGTTGAAAGCTGCCTGAAGATGGAACCATGTTTCTGCTGCCTTTTTCCTTCTCCCAGCACCAAGCTCAGGCTGTCAGCTAGTGGCATTGATTGGCTTATCACTCATCAGGTGATAAGTGAACATTTTTTTTTTTTTTTAAGAATGTTGCCCTCAGAAAGCTATGATCTCAGATGGAAAGGATTAGTTCTCCAGATGGAGGATAAACATTTTATAACCCAAGGATGTGTGAATAAGGGGAGATACCAGTAACCATACAACTGAAAGTTTGGGTAGATTTTCCTGTGATTTTATTTACTTGTATTTATATTTGGGCTCACTTGCATCACTACAGATAACCAAAAGTTGATATAAAGAATATACTTTAGGGGTGCTTGACTGGCTCAGTTGGTAGAGCACGTTAGAGCATGTGACTCTTGATTTTGAGGTTGTAAGTTTGAGCCCCCTGTTGGTTGTAGAGATTATTTTTTAAAAAAATCTTTAAAAAAGAACATATTATAATTACATGATTTGTTGAGGAAAATAACCATATAGTATATATATGACTCATGATTGGTGAGAATTCTCACTTTGGTATTAAGATTGACACACGGGGGACACCTGAGTGGCTCAGTGGTTGAGTGCCTCCCTTCGGCCCAGGGAATGATCCTAAGAGTCCTGGGATCGAGTCCCACATTGGGCTCCCTGCATGAAGCCTGCTTCTCTCTCTGCCTATGTCTCTGCCTCTCTCTCTGTGTGTCTCTTATGAATAAATAAATAAAATCTTAAAAAAAAGAAAAAAAGATTGACACACAAATTCTCTCACTATACCTGCCGCACTCAGCTCAAATACCAGGAGAGGGAGTGAAGGGCTGGTTACCTGCCACTGCAGCCTGTGTAACCTTGTCAAGTGGTCACTCATGTCCTACTTCCTAAATATTTATCCGCATAGGGACAGCAAAGAGGGGAAAAAGAAAAGGCCTGACACCTGCTACTTTGGTGGCTGAAAACTACTTTCTCTCAGGACTAGCAATTTAGAATACAAACTTCAAAGATTATTGGCCCAGGTTGCCATGGCAGGTAAAGAAGATGCATGATTATCCATTTTATATTATTTATTCTTATTTTCCTAATTTTTAATGTTCCTATTCTTTAATGCTAATCTTGGGATCCCTGGGTGGCGCAGCGGTTTGGCGCCTGCCTTTGGCCCAGGGCGCGATCCTGGAGACCCGGGATCGAATCCCACGTCGGGCTCCCGGTGCATGGAGCCTGCTTCTCCCTCTGCCTGTGTCTCTGCCTCTCTCTCTCTTTCTGTGTGTGACTATCATAAATAAATAAAAATTTAAAAAATTAAAAAAAAATGCTAATCTTACTGTGACTCTTTCCTGCTGTTGATTATGCTTCTGTAAATTAAAATATTTTCCACATGTAATAGAAGGAAAGAATGGATGTAAGTGAATGTAATATAATTTAGAATATGCTATGTGTTTTTTTTTTAAGTTTTATTTATTTAATCTCTATACTCAACGTGGAGTTTGAACTCACAACTCTTAAGAGTCATGTGCTCCTCTGACTGAGCCAGCCAGTTGCCCTTAGAATATGCCAAATAGGTCTATCACTACTATTTTAATAATGGGGAGACATCTTTCAGATAAGGAGCAAGAGTAATTTAGGTCTTTCCAGAATTAATTGAGATCTTCTTTGTTTGGACTATCAGTTAATGTCAATTTTTCCATTGAGATTTGGCTTCCCCCGATACTTTTAATGTAGTTTCCCAATATTTTACTTTTCTACCAACTCTTCATATTTTTGGCACCCCTTTATAAAAACAAAACACTCTGCTATCACTTAGAAGTGGTAAGAGCCTAATTTCAGTGACAGACTCATCCACAAAACTTTATTACAGAATTATGCATATACATGCAGACACCGTCCTTAGCATTAAGAACTGACAGCATCTTATGGGAAGCTTAACATGTAAATGAACTGTTTTGTCATTTTGAAAACGGTGATATTTTTTAGGAAATGAGAAGCTCCAAGTTTAGGTATAAAAGAAAACACAGAATTGCAAAGCACTAGATTATATTTCCTGCCTAGAAAACTTCACTTAGTAAAGCCAAGGCATCAACAGTTGTCTCTGAACGTTTAAGAATCAGAACTGAACATTAGGGCAGCCCAGGTAGCTCAGTGGTTTAGTGCTGCCTTCAGCCCAGGGTGTGATCCTGGAGACCCGGGATCGAGTCCCACGTCGGGTTTCCTGCATGGAGCCTGCTTCTCCGTCTGCCTGTGTCTCTGCCTCTCTCTCTGTTTCTCTCAAGAATAAATAAAGTCTTTTTTTTTTTTTTTAAAGAACATTAACTATTGTTTATTTTTCACATTCAGCTTCTCATTTTAAATGATGTTCTATTATCCAACTTTATGCTTAATAGGATAATATAAATTATTAGAGTAATTTCATTTTATGTACTTTCTACTTTTGTTTTGGAAGGTAAATAATTCTTAGATATTAAGTCACATCTCTTGAAAATTATGACTCCTGTGTTTGCCTCAAATTTTCAACTTGTTAACCTCAAGTGTATTTAAGAATCTGCTTCATTTTACAACCACTGTAATTTAGAGTAGGACTGATCTCTTTTCTAAAATGGATTTATTAGAGAGAGAGAGAGAGAGAGAGAATGAGTGGGAGAGGCAGGGGGAGAGAAGAGAATCTGAAATAGACTCTATACCCAGCATGGAGCCCAATTTGGGGCTAGATCTCACGACCCTGAGATCATGACCTGAGCTAAAACCAAGAGTTGGATGCTTAACTGACCATGCCATGCAGGCGCCTCTAAAATTAATTTATTAAATAATTAATTAAGGCAGACATTCAACCACTGAACCACCCAGGTGCCCCGAAAATTTATTTTTTTGAACAGGTAATAGATTCACATGGTTCAAAATTCCAAAAATGTGAGACAGTTGGTGTAATCAATTTCTATACATCTGTACACACACACCCCTTTTATTTTACACAGTGGTGGCCCACTATTGCTATTCCACACATTGTTTTCTCCTTTAACAGTATATAGGAGCTCATTCTTTATCAGTACCTAAAAAACATCCTTCCCCCAACTCCCCTTATTGTCACAGAGTGTTCTTTTATTGATGGACATTTAAATTCTTAAAATCGGGATCCCTGGGTGGCGCAGCGGTTTGGCGCCTGCCTTTGGCCCAGGGCGCGATCCTGGAGACCCGGGATCGAATCCCACATCGGGCTCCCGGTGCATGGAGCCTGCTTCTCCCTCTGCCTGTGTCTCTGCCTCTCTCTCTCTCTGTGACTATCATGAATAAATAAATAAAATCTTTAAAAAAAAAAAAAAAATAAAATAAAATAAAATAAATTCTTAAAATCTTGGCTTTTACTCATTCATTTGACCAAATATTTATTGAGCATGTGCTAGGCACTGTCCTTTGTACTTAGGATAACAAAGTATAGAGCAGAGGGAATTAATGCCCCCAAGGAGCCAGTTTCAATTTTAAAAAAAAATAATTTATTTATTCATGAGAGACACAGAGAGAGGCAGAGACATAGGCAGAGGGAGAAGCAGGCTCCCTACAGGGAGCCTGATGCAAGACTTCATCCCAGGACCCCAGATCACATCCTGAGCCGAAGGTAGATGCTCAACCACTGAGCCACCCAGGCGTCCCAAGCCAGTTACAATCATGGGAGACCTATAATAAATTATATGAAGTGTAATTTGTGTATATATCAATTTACCTGAGTGCCAGCATATTTGTAAAGTGAACTCTTAGAATTGGAATATTTGGTTTAAAGCATATGTGTTTTGTTTTGTTTTGATTGCCAAATTGCTCTTTTTAGAAGATGTAGTGGTTTATATATGTCCTACTAACAATGTTTCAATGCCTGGTTTTTCATACCTTTCCAAGATGGTGTGTTATCAAAATATTTGATCTTTTCAATCTGAGGAGTAAGAAAGGTATGTCAGTGTAATATTCATTTGCATGTTTCTTTTGAGAAAAGCTTACTATTTATGTGAGTGGGAATAAAATAAGGCCGTTTTTTTTAAAGTATTTTATTTATTTATTCATGAGAGAGAGGCAAAGGCACAGGCAGAGAGAGAAGCAGGCTTCATGCAGGGAGCCTGACGTGGGACTCGATCCCGGGTCTCCAGGATCAGGCCCTGGGCAGAAGGCGGTGCTAAACCGCTGAGCCACGGGGCTGCCCTCTTTTTTTTTTTTTTTTAAGATTTTATTTATTCATGAGAGACACAGAGAGACAGAGACATAGACACAGGGAGAAGCAGGCTCCATGCAGGGAGCCCGATGCAGGACTCGATCCTGGGACTCCAGGATCACGCCCTGGGCCGAAGGCAGGCACTAAAGCACTGAGCCACCCAGGGATCCCCTAGGCCCTGTTCTTTAACCCATTATTTATTTATTACGTTATGACTGTGGAAAAGTGATAATTTTTTCTTATCCTTTTCATATGGCAAATATAGTGTTACATGTGATTATCAGGGTTGTGTCTGTACTAGAAATCATAGCAGTAATTTAAGTTCTCACTTTTCATTTGGGGAAGATGTTAGAGATTTCAAGTATTTTAGTCCAAAGATTTGAATTTATAAGAACTGAAGTGTAAAATATTACGTTACTATGTTTGGTTATTGTGAATAGTAGATGATCACCCATGCTTAGCATATGTGTACCTGACATTTTCTGCTCAGTGGCTGAAATAGTATTTGTTGAAGTTCACCTTTATCCCTTGTAAAATAAGAGGGTAATGGATAGGTAGGTAAGTCAGGAGTTGGAGTAATGAATTAATTTTAAGATTTTTTTTTTTTAAGTAATCTCTACACCCAGTGTAAGGCTCAGACTCGCAGCTCTGAGATCAAGAGTCAAATGTTCCACCAAACAGAGCCAGCCAGGCACTTCAAGACTTTGATTAATTTAAAGCTGAGTGAGAAAATGCCTAGAATCACTATTTAGATAACTTATATTACAGTGCCAGAAATGGATTGCATTCAGGATATATTTTTGTTTGGATTCACAATTTCTGCATTCTCTTTATGTCCCCTCACAAAGAATAAGGAGCTGCTCTGGAAATGGAATATTTCCCTGTCCTATCTGAAGTCCTCATATTTCCACTCACATAAAGAAAAGTAAAAAGTGGAGCCATTCCCTTTACTACTTGGCTTCTTACTAAAACTTAAAACTGATCATATCAGTCATTTCTTCCTCCTCCCATAGCCCCCAACTCTATTACCTTGTTTTTATTTTCTTTTGTCTCCTTCTCTTCCTTTGTCTCCTTTATTAACTACTCCTCACCCCTTCCTGTATATTTCATTATTCAAAAATTTTTTACCTGTTAGCCATCTGCTTTTCTCTGGTTACAACTTCTTTTTTTTTTTTTTTTTTTTTTTTTGGTTACAACTTCTTAAGAAGACCCACTCACCTATTTCTGTGGGTCCCAGGGTGGCTCAGCTGGTTAAACATCTGCCTTTGGTTCAGGTCATGATCCCAGGGTCTGGGATGGAGCTTCAGGTCAGGCTCTCTAAACAGTGGGGATCGTGCTTCTGCCTCTGCTTCTCCTCCCAGGGTCTGGGATGGAGCTTCAGGTCAGGCTCTCTAAACAGTGGGGATTGTGCTTCTGCCTCTGCCTCTAAACAGTGGGGATCGTGCTTCTGCCTCTGCTCACCCTGCTTGTGCTCAGTCTTTGTGTAAAAGAAATAAATAAGGTCTTTAAAAAAAAAAAAAGAGAGATCGCCCCTATTTCTGAAATTTCAATGACTATCATTTTGATACACATTCAGTATGTAATAGAATTATGTTGGAAGACTGGATGAGAGAGGAAGTAGAATAGGGATGGAAGAATGTGGTCTTCTAATAGTAGCATGGCAGAAATTTGGTAAATAATTCATAAAATTGATAACCAAGAAATAGTCATATAAGCATATTCTTTAGAAAAATTGAGATCAGTTCTAGAGGAAATGCCTAGAAAGTTCAAGGATACTTGCCCCTGGGAAGGGGGGCTAGGGACTAAGATAGTGGAGTTCTTTTTTCATCATAAGCCATTTCATTCTTTTTTACTTTTCAAACTTACGTCTATGTATTATTACATTAGTATTCACAAAACTATTGACTGGGAAATGCATCTTTATAGAAAGGGTTAAAATAGAAATAAATGAAATAACAGAGACTTTGTCTTATTTATTTAGTCCCATGTCCATAGTGCCTGGGGTAGATCTGACACATGGGGGGTTTGATAAATAATGAATGAAGCCATTGTGAGATGAAATTTCTGAAATAGGAATGTGATTAGAACCTTCAGGATAGAAGGCAAGTGCTCTCTACTGAGCTGTAAACTCCAAAGCAAGGAATCTTTGCTTTTTGCAGTGTCTTGTACAAGTGTCTGGTACAATAGGTACTCAAAAATGTTCAGGGCTCTTTTTAGAATGGACCGTTAAAGAATTACAGCCCGAGTATAAGAAGAAAGTGTAATTCCCTTAGTGAGGTCTTGTTGTATCTATCTACTTGTAGTATACTCCTTGCTTCCCTTGGTTGGTCCCTTTTTGTTAGGCATAAAATCAGACTCACTTGATTGCACAGTCTTTATTTAGTAAACTTTTTTAGTAGGGTCTACTGCAAACAAAACTTGGCATTGGGCTCTACACAGGTAGTAAAGGTGAATAAACCTAAGTCTCTGATTCTAAGGAAAATGTAATACAGCAGAGGAAATTGAATTTTTTTGTATTTCACTATTACATACAAGACATATTATGAGGTGTAAGCAGCTTGTGTGGGAAAAGGGAGGAAGGCATAATTAAGTCTCACTGAGGCTGAGAGGGAAGGACTGATTGAAGTGTAGGCCAGAGAAGGGAGGGAGATGATGAAGGCTTTTTTCCCCCTTTCTTTCTCCTTCTCCTTTTTTCTCTTTTCTTCTTGTAGTTTCTTTTAGCCTTCCTTATTTCTGTCTTTGTTTAGTGCCTGTCATGAGCTGGGAAATGTACTTCATGCTAGAATATGAAAGATAAATTAAGGAGCTTATGGTCTGGTTGGAGAGACAGATATGTAATGAAAAAAATTACAATATGTTAAGTACAATGAGAGAGCTCTAGCAGAAAGTTAAGTAGTTAGGCAGTGTCTCACAGGCAAATCAGCAGCCTTGTGTGAACAGAAGTGTTAATTATAAGCCCATTTCTTGAATTGCTATGTGCCAGGCACTGTGCTGTGAGCATTTTCATACATATAATCTTAATAACCCTCAGAACAACTCTAAAGTAGATAAGTAGACCATTATTATTCCCACTTTATAGATAGAAGGCATGTGATTTGTTAAATAACTTAAGATCACATATTCCAGTAAATGACTGAACAGTGTCTAGGTTTGGCTTCAAGGTTCATTCTATTTAAGAAACAACCAGAGGAATGCTTATATACTGCTAGTAGAATTGTAAAGTGATGGCAGCCACTTTAGAAAACACTTTGGCAGTTCCTTAAGAGTTGAATTGATCCAGCAGTTCTACTCAAGAGAAATAAAAACATCCATGCAGCAGCTTACATATGAATGTCATAATAGCATTATTTATAGTATTGCTGAAATGGAAGCAACTCATATGTCCATCACTTGACATATGGATAAGCAAAATGTGGTTATCTGTATACAGGAATATTATTTAGTAGTAAAAAGGAATGAATTGATACATTCTGTAACATGGATGAAGCTTGCAAACATTATGCTTAGGTGAAAGTCAGTTACAAAGACCATGTATTTTATGATTCCATTTATAAAAAATGTCCAGAATGGGCAGATACACAAATTAGATTAGTGCTTGTCAGGGGCTTTTAGAGGGAGAAAATGAGATAATGGCCTTGGGTTTCTTTTTAGAGTGAGAAAATGTTCTAAAATTGATTGTGATGATGGTTGCACAGTGTTGTGAATATACTAAAAAAATTAATTTTATACTTTAAATGGATGAATTTTATGGTATATGAATTGTATCTTAATAAAACTATTTAAAACAATCCAAGACTGAAATTTAATTTTCTGCTCTACTTAGCTAGAAGTAACAATAAGATCTTACTGTAATAGTAAATTGACAGCCAGTCCTCACAGAGTAAGATTTTTTCCTCACTTGTTTTTTACCCAACATTAAGAAGTCGTCTTTTTTTTAATTTAAAGCTTTTATTTATTCTTGAGAGACGCAGAGACAGGCAGAGGGAGAAGCAGGCTCCCTGTGGGGGAGACCTATGCAGGACTTGATCCCAGGACCCTAGGATCATGCCCTGAGCCAAAGGTAGACGCTCAACTGCTGAGCCACCCAGGCATCCTTCTTAATAAGTCTTTTATTTTTTTAAAGATTTATTTATTTATTTATTTATTTATTTATTTATTTATTTATTTATTTATTTATTTATTTATTTATGAGAGAGAGAGAGAGAGAGGGGCAGAGACACCGGAGGAGGGAGAAGCAGGCTCCATGCCGGGGAGCCCGATGTGGGACTCGATCCCTGGACTCCAGGATTGTGCCCTGGGTCAAAGGCAGGTGCTATACCGCTGAGCCACCCAGGGATCCCCTTAATAAGTCTTTTAAAGTATGTTATCTGATTCAGCAAGTAATCTGTCTTGTAAATTTTAAGTAAGATTTCTAAAAACAGTACGTTCTGTTTTGTTCTAACTTCACTTGGAGAAGGCTTACAACATTGAAAATTGGTAAGTAGAGAAAGTTGGGTTTAACCAGTTGGATGATACTTAAATATTTGGAGCAGAAATACAGACAATGTTAGTTGGTTGTGAGACTCAGAACTCTCTTAGCACATTTCTTTGCATCTGTGCCATGACTCTGGTATCCTGGTAGTGATGTGATTAAAACCTCGAGACATTATATTCCAGAATTTAGCAACCTTTGGGCAAGTATTGGGTAAGACTCAGTATGTTTTCATGTCCTGCTATAAAAATCAAGCACTTAGAAAAAAATTCTGCTAGAGTGAAAAGGAAAAGAGCCCTGAAAGAACAGTCAATGGAAACAGAACCAAAAAATTAGACTTAAGTGGTGAGTGTCTTTTAGACAATAATTGTAGTGACAGTTACTTCAGAAGTACTTGGCATGCAAGTCTTGGCGTTGTGAGTTTGAGCCCCATGTTGAGTATAGAAATTTCTAAACAATAAATAAAAGTACGAGCAGGATTCTTGGGGCTGGGTGGTGGTTGTTGTTGTTGTTTTTGGAAAAGTCTACCTGTCACTTAGTGTAGGATGAACAAAAATATATGCTTAGTTTTATATGCTTAGTTCTTTTTTATATTACTGATTGAGTTCAGATGCTTTTAGCATCTATATCAATTATATTTGGATTGTGGTAGCTGGTAGGCTAATTAAGTTTTCAAAAGACTGATTTGGAAGGGTTGTTAATGGACCAGATTTCAGATCAATCAATTAAATACTTGAAATATCTAATATGTGCAGGGGCCTCTTCCATTGTCCAGAAGAATCTAAAAGCAATGTACAACTGTTTAAAGGTTGGTCTCAACTGCCTCCTCCAAGGTACTTTTCTCAGAAGCTATTATGGATTTGGACTGGAGCTTAATAACAAAAGGAACAGAGTCAAAATATTTGTTCCTACACTTAAGCTAACAGTTGAATCTTAGCAGAGCAAAGTGTCTTAACAGTTGCCACCAAGATATTTTTGTAGACAATGTCTCAAAGGGGAAAGAAGAAAATGGATAGTTCACATCAAGAACGCTGCTTATGGTCATGAGAATGCTCTTGGAGTTCTCTAGTTTGTTTTTTTTTTATTCTTGAGGCTGATTGTCCCATCTGGTCCAGTATTCTAGGAATATTGGAAGCTAGTCTTGGAGGTAGCCCCTTTTTTCATGGGCATCATGGAGAATCAGAAAATATAGATGAGCAATAATAAAATTTCCTCCCATCACTTACTGTATTTTAGTGTATATTCTTCTGAACTTTTCGTATGCATATCTATGTACATGTATATGTAACCATCATGAAATTATGCTGTTTACATTCTTATATACCCTGCTTTTAAAGTTAACATTTCATTTCAGTATTTTCATCATCTCCTCTAATTTCAACATATCACATTTCTCCAGTTCTATCCCAAATATTTTTTCAATTGGTTTGTTTAAAGTATAATTTGGTATGCATATTGTATCTAATTATTTTCCTTAAGTCTTTTTTAATCTAACCACTTCCTGTCTTGTATCTTTCCTTTTAAAATAATATTAACACTGACTTACTGAGAACCTGAGCCATTTGTTCTGCAAAACAACTTTGGGCGAGCTGATTGCTTTTTTGTGATATGATTTGTTCATCTGTCTTCTGTATTTTCTGTGAGTTGGAAATCATATCCAGTAGTTTGGTGGACATTGTGAAGTATTTTTTGCTTTAATGCCAAACAGAGGTCATGTCTGAATCTCATATTGTATCAACTCAGAGTTCATTGTCTGGTTGGCCCACTTAATGATGCTGATTGACTCCTCAATTAACATGATGGGAGTTGACCTCTTTATTGTGTAGTTCTCTCTGCAATCACCAAGTAATCTGTCTAGTGTTATTTTAGCACTTAGAAGTTTCTGTCAGCCTATCACTTAATGATTTTAACCTAATTGATGACTCTTGCCTGAATCACCAGTTTTACGGGGTTTGCAAAATGATGTTTCCTAATTCTGAAAGACTTTCAACACATATTTTGCTGCTGTTCTTATATTGTAGAACTAGAAAGAACTAGGGCTGTTTGGTTACTCTTAAAAGGTGGGATAACTACATGATTTTTTGTTTTAATTACCAGTTTTTGAAGTCAGAAGCTGTTGTAGTAGTTATCAGAAGAATTGATAGTGGGTTGCCTGGGGGACTTAGCAGTTGGGTGCCTTCCTGCAGCTCGGGTCGGGTCGTTATCCCAAGATCCAGGATCGAGTTCCGCATTAGGCTCCCTTTTGAAGAGCCTGCTTCTCCCTCTGCCTGTGTCTCTGCCCCTCTCTCTGTGTCTCTCATGAATAAATAAATCTTAAAAAAAAAAAAAAGTGCTAGAGAGTTTTACTTTTCTCTCTTTTGTTGAGTACAATTAGAGACTCAGAGGTTTTCATTGATACAATGTGTTTTGGGTCAGCTACAGACTTTTGTTGTTTTTAATGCTTAAATTGGTAAAACTTTGGCCGATAGGAGCTACTGCTTTTGATCTTGTAGAATAGATCACAGAAAGCATGTGGTGCTTATATGGATGCTGTTGCTCATCCCACTGTCCAGTTTTGTAGTTCAGAACTTCATTTTTATTTTGTTTTTTTGTTCAATTTTTAAAAAATTTATTTGAGAGAAAGCGCGTGAGCAAGTAGGGAGAGGAGCAGAAGGAGAGTAAGAGACTCTCCAGCAGATTCCCTGCTGAGTGAGGAGCCAACACAGGCCTGAATCCCATGACCTGGAGTTAATGACCTGAGCTGAAACCAAGAGTCGATTGCTCAACAACTGAGCTACCTAGGACCCTCTTTTTTTGTTCCACTTTGAAAGTAGATTTTACTTATTTATTAAAAGAGAAATACTTTGTTTTTTATTTTAAACTGTTAGGGTTTGACTGTAGGTTAGTTTCTTGTTGTCAAATGAATACATTAATTCGAGAGTGTAGTTTGCATTTATTTATTTATTTTGAGGGGGAGCATGTAACCTGATGTGGGCCTTGGTTTCACGACCCTGAGATCATTACCTGAGTGAAAGTCAAGAGTGGGACACTTAATTGACTGAGCCACCTAAGTGCCCAAAGAGTATAGTTCTAAAAAAATATTTCTTTCAGTATAAAATGTTACATCTGGAAAATACTTTATGAATAAAAATCTAAACAAATGCATATTTTACTAGTATTTTTATTGAAGCACAGTTGACGTACAATGTTGTTAGTTTCAGATGTATGACATAGTGATTTGACAGATCTGTATGCTAAGCTCACAAGTGTAGCTATCATCTGTCACCATAGAATGCTATTACAGTACCACTAACTGTATTCTTTGTGCTGTATCTCTCACCCCTGTGACTTTGAAACCTTCATTTAAAAACCCTCATTTTTTTGTTCCTGAGGCTGTTGAGTCTAGGCAGTGCTTAAGAGGGACCCACTTCATATTTCTAGATTAAATAATGCAAACCCCCATCTCAGATGTGTGTATTGAGGACTAATCCTCACACTTCTGGGATCCCTGGCTTCTGCCTTTGGCCCAGGGCGCGATCCTGGAGACCCGGGATCGAATCCCACATCGGGCTCCCGGTGCGTGGAGCCTGCTTCTCCCTCTGCCTGTGTCTCTGCCTCTCTTTCTCTCTGTGACTATCATAAATAAATAAAATTTTTAAAAAATATGCCACACTTCTGTTACAACTGAAAGAGCTAACCACCTTTAAAGATATACACCCTTTGCCCAAGTCCCTGTAGTTTGGTTTCCTGGTTTAATGCCTCTTGTTTTTTATATGTAGATTTCAAGGAGTATGTCTCAACAATGTTTTTCTGCTGACCTTTATATAAAAGGATTGTATATTTGTATTTCACAAACTCAGTACAACCTTTTTTTAATTTTTTTTAAAGTAATGTGCAGAAGAGTCTCAGTTACATTATAACTATCTTTGTTAGAACTTGTCATTTGGAAAATCACACTGCATGTCTACAAAGGGGAAAGTGAATTCTGGATGGGCCTGGGACTAAGAAGCCATTTTACTGCGTTCAAAGAACAGTGATCTTTGGCAGTGTCTTAGGTGTATTACATTCTTGCATGAAAATTTGTTACATGTATTTACTGTTTAACTTCCTTTTAGGAAAGGAGAAGTGTCAGGAGATAAGATCAGAAAGATACAAGATAGGTCACGTGAGACCTTGTAAGATCGAGGTGTAAGGACTTTGGATTTTATTTTACATGTGAGGAGGTTCTAGGTTCTCTTGTTTACTTTTTTTTTTTTTAAAGATTTTATTTATTCATGAGAGAGACACACACAGAGGCAGAGACATAAGCAGAGAGAGAAGCAGGCTCCATACAGGGAGCCCAATTTGGGACTCTATCCCAGGACTCAGGATCATGCCCTGGGCCAAAGGCAGAAGCCCAACCGCTGAGCCACCCAGGTGTCCCATGGAACCAAGGTTTTCAGAGAAGTAGAGTGATGTGATCTATCTGAACATGTAAAGGGTCATTCATGCTACTCTGGAGAAGAGACTGGGTGAGGGGAGGTAAGGAAAGTTCACAGGGAAAAGAGTTGAACTACAGAGACCGGTTAAGCTATTGAATTAGTCCAGGCTTTTTTACTTAGGTAGTAGCAGTGGAGAATTTATGAAGTAATTATATTTCAGGCATATTTTGAAATTGGAGCCAAGAGGATTTGCTAATTGATCAAACGTGGGATATAAATGAAAGAGAGGAGTTGAGGATGATGCCAAGGGCTTTGGCCAGAGCAGGTGTTGAATAGCTTTATCATTTACTGAAATTGGAAGAGTTTTGGAGGGGAAGATCAAGAGCTCAATTTTGGACGTGTATATGTGAGATGCTAGTTAGACATCTCAGTGATATTGAGTAGGTAGAAGGATATAGAAATCTGGTTTTCCTTCCCATGGGAGGTGAGGGAGGGTGTGGAGATAGAGCCATGGAACTAGTTGGGATCACTAAAGGAGTAAATATAGATAGGAAAGAAGTCAGAGGATTGATCTTTGGAACATTCCAACTTTGAGAAATTGAGGAGATGAAGAGAATGTAGCAGATGGGTCTAAGAAGTTGAAGTCAGTAATGTGGAACATTTTCCTGAGGCCAAGTGAAAAAGAGGGTTTTCAGAAGGAGAGTGGAATCAAGTGAGTCAGTTGCTGTGAATAGATCAAGAAAGATGAGGATTCAGAATTGACTATTGGATTTTTTTTTTTTTTTAAATCACACCCAGTGTGATGCTGCTCAGGGCAGGCCTTGAACTCACAACCCTGAGATCAAGACCTGACCTGAGGGATGCCTTAGTGGCTCAGCAGTTGAGCGTCTGCTTTGGCTCAGGGTGTGATCATGGAGTCCCAGGATCGAGTCCCACATCAGGCTTCCTGCATGGAGCCTGCTTCTCCCTCTGCCTGTGTCTCTGCCTCTCTCTCTGTGTCTCTCATGAATAAATGAATAAAACCCTTAAAAAAAAAAAAAAAAAAAAAAAAAAAAAGACCTGACCCGAGATCCAGAGTCAGCCACTTAACCAACTGAGCCACACAGGTGCCCCTTGACTATTGGATTTTGCAGTGTAGTGGTCTCTGGGAACATGGAAAACGTTGTCTCTGTTTTACCTCACTACCTTGCTTCTGTGGATTAAAACACTAGCTGATATTCTTGGCAGTTGCAATGAAACTTTTCCACTTTGCTGTGTCCCTGTTTCACCCTTGACCTCTTTGTGTTACCTAGTTTTATTTTTTGAAAGATTTCATTTCCTCATGAGAGACCGAGAGAGAGAGGCAGAGACGTAGGCAGAGAGAGAAGCAGGCTTCATGCAGGGAGCCCGTTGTGGGACTTGATCCTGGGACTCGGGGATCACACTCTGAGCCAAAGACAGATGCTCAACCACTGAGCCACCCAGGTGTCCCTGTGTTACCTAGTTTTAAACTTTGGGCTTCACACCCTGACTTTAATCTTCACTGCTCCCGCCCCCTAAAGATTTACTTATTTTAGAGGGAGTTCGAACGAGGAGTGTACACATGAGTGAACAGAGAGAGAGGGGCAGAGGGAGAGAAACTTAAGCAGACTAGCTAAGCAGGGAGCCGGGTGAGGGGCTTGATCCCACAACCCTGAGATCCTGACCCGAGCCACCCAGGTGCCCCTAATCTTCATTTCTGTTATCTTCCCTCAGTTTCACACATTTTTCCGGCTCTTCTCATGATGTTACTTGTCTCTTTTCCTTTACAAGGCTTTTATTTATTTATTTATTTATTTATTTATTTATTTATTTATTTATTTATTTATTTATTTATCTATCTATCTATCTATCTATCTATCTATCTATCTTTACAAGGCTTTTGCTTTGTTTTTGTTTTTTTTTTTAATTATTTATTTATGATAGTCACACAGAGAGAGAGAGGCAGAGACACAGGCAGAGGGAGAAGCGGGCTCCATGCACTGGGAGCCTGATGTGGGATTCGATCCCGGGTCTCCAGGGTCGCGCCCTGGGCCCAGGGCAAGCGCCAAACCGCTGCGCCACCCAGGGATCCCACAAGGCTTTTGCTTTGATTTGTTCCTCTGGGCCCAGCATCTTTTGCTAGCTAAAGTAGGGTTTGTACCTATTTTTGGTGTGTGTCTTGGACTCCTTGGGTAATTAGATGAAGTTTATTAGGCCCCTTTCCAGGAGAGTTTTTAATTGCATAAAGTGAAATACATGAGATTACAGAGGAAATCAATTATGCGGGAATGTAGTTATCAAAACATCAAAAACTAATTTGTAATAAAAGTACGTTTGCATCTCTTAATGCATTAAATAACATACTTAACAGTGTTCTTAATAGCTATCATAAATTTAAAATAGTGATATGTGTGGGAAAAAAACAAAACCTCCAAAGTAGTGATATATGTGACGTTTCAATATACCCTTAACTACTAATAAATGAAACTAAATGTGGTTTTTATTAGTGTCACAGTCACAAATACTGTTGATACTAATGTAGTTTGTTGCTGTATTTGTAAGAGAATGAATTTTTACATTTAATTTTCAAGTTAATGATAATAAAAATTTTATTCCCATGTAAATCTTGGTGAGTAGCCCATTGAATGGGCCACCAGGGGAAAGAACAAGCCTTGTCTGCATGGAAGGAAGCATACTGTTACTTAGGCCTCCTACACCTTCTATGCTTATGGGTGCCAGGGTAGGTTCTTGAACAGGAATAATAATTTTCTAAAATGTATTTGAAAAAAATCAGAACACTCACGGTAAACATCATCATCTAATGTACTATATTTGGCTTATTCTCTACCAGATTCTTTCAAGTTTCAAAAATTGGCTCCCTTGTTTCTTCTTTTGCTGCTGTGTACTTCTTTTTCTTATTATTTTTTAAAATTTTATTTATATATTCATTATAGACACACACAGGGAGAAGCAGGCTCCCAGCGAGGAGCCCGATGTGGGACTCGATCCCGACCTCAGGATCACTCCCTGAGCCAAAGGCAGATGCTCAACCGCTGAGCCACTCAGGCGACCCTGTACTTCTTTTTCTGATTAGCTTATCCAAAGCTACCTTAGATCTGTATTTTATTCTTTCAGAATTCAGTTTGAGTAGTCTGTCTACATCCTTTGTCTAGGGACAGCTGGAGAGGGAAGCTGGCGGTTTTGTGTATTCTTTCACCTCTTGGATGTTTCTGCATGGTTTTCCAGCCGAGGGCCCTTTCCTTAGTGGCAAAGGAGTGAGTTCTGATATTCAGGGCCAAAGGTCAAAGAGAAACCCTGCCCATTTTAAAATTGGGTTGTATGTTTCCTTACTGTTGAGTTTTGAGCTCTTAGAATACTTTTGGATACCAGTACTTTATCAGATACACATTTTGCAGATATTTTCTACCAGTTTGTGGCTTAAAAAAAAAAAATTCTCTAAATGTCTTTCACAGAACAGAAGTTTTAATTTAACAAAGTCCATCTGATCAATTATTTTCTTTCATGGATTATGCTTTTGATGTTGTACCTAAAAGTTCAGTCAAACCCAAGGTCTCTTAGATTTTCTCCTTTGTAATCTTCTGTAAGTTTTATAGTTTTGTGTTTTACATTTTAGGTCTGTGTTCCATTTTGAGTAATTTTTATGAAAGGTGTAAAGTCAGTGCCTAGGTGTTTTTTTGTTTTTATTTGTGGATGTCTTTTTGTTTATTTTAAAAGATTTATTTATTTGAGAGAGAGAGAGAGAGACAGACAGACAGAAAAAGAGAAGCAGAGCCAAGGGAAGGGGCAGAGGGAGAGGGAGGAGCAGATTCACTGCTGCACAGGGCTTGAGTCCAGGACCCTGAGGTCAAATGACCTGAGCCAAAGGCAGATGCTTAACTAACTGACTGAACCACCCAGACATCCTTGTTCATTTATTTTTAATCCTTTCTTTCAGAAGAGACTTTTAATTTGCTAAATAATGTGTCTCAGTCTTCATCTTTCCAGCTCTCATGGGGTCCCAAGTTCTTGGTGATGGTCCCAAGTGGTGGTATCCCCCAGTCATTAGAGGTATTATGTGAATTGTTTCCAGCACAGTTTCATCTTTCTTAAACTCTGTTCAATAGAAATGCACATGACATGGTATATAAATACAGGGGTTTTGGGATGCCTGGGTAGCTCAGTGGTTGAGCGTCTGCCTTCAGCTCAGAGCATGATTCTGGGGTCCTGGGATCGAGTTCCACATCGGGCTCCCTCTGAGGAGCTTGCTTCTCCCTCTGCCTATGTCTCTGCCTCTCTTTCTGTGTCTCTCATGCATAAATAAAATCTTCAAAAAAAAAAAAAAGCTCTTATAAAAAATAAATACAGGGATTTTGTGTAAGAAATAAATAACATGTTTTGGTACCTCTTTGAAGGTATCTAATGTACACCTATAACCATAATTTCTTACGGATTTTTTCACCAGTCTGATTCTAGTGTTTCATGACACTCAATTAATAGGAACTGAAAGTTTAAGTTTTACTAATGCCTCTTGAAAACACATCTACCATATTTTTGGTGCTATAGTTGATGTCATGATTTGATTTGTCATTCTATCTCAGGAGATTTTAATATTTGGGACATTATTGTATATTCTTTCTTCCAAAACATGGTTTTGGAATATGTTAAATGAACTGGTAACAGTACTAGAGGGGAACTGTATGGTTTATATTATTTTATCCATAGCTGTACTTTTTTGGCAACTGTACCTTTCCCACTTCATCCTCCCCAGAATTGTCCTCCAATCAGAAACTTGTTAAGCATATTCTTAAGTGTATTTCTTTTTTTCTTTTTTTAAGATTTATTTATTCATGATAGAGAGAGAGGCAGAGACACAGACAGAGGGAGAAGCAGGCTCCAAGCAAGGGGCCCGAAGTGTGACTTGATCCTGACTCCAGGATCACGCTCTGATACAAAGGCAGATAGATGCTCAACTGCTGAGCCGCCCAGGCATCCGTCTTTAAGTGTATTTCTGAGAAATGGGTATTGATAATATCACATGGTATTTTTTATTATTAAATTTTATTTTTATCTTTCGTTTATTTTTTTTTTAAGTAAGCTCTATACCCAGTGTGGGGATTGAACTCATGACCCTGAGATCAAGAACTGCATGGTCTCGCGATCCTGGAGACCCGGGATCGAATCCCACATTGGGCTCCCGGTGCATGGAGCCTGCTTCTCCCTCTGCCTGTGTCTCTGCCTCTCTCTCTCTCTCTCTCTCTCTCTCTCTCTCTCTGTGACTATCATAAATAAATAAAAAAAGGGGGGGGGGAATCCCTGGGTGGCACAGTGGTTTGGCGCCTGCCTTTGGCCCAGGGCGCGATCCTGGAGACCCGGGATCGAATCCCACGTCGGGCTCCCGGTGCATGGAGCCTGCTTCTCCCTCTGCCTGTGTCTCTGCCTCTCTCTCTCTCTCTCTCTCTCTCTCTCTCTCTCTCTGTGACTATCATAAATAAATAAAAAAAAAAAAAAAAAAAAAAGAACTGCATGGTCTACTGAATGAATTGGCCAGGCACCCCAAATCAAACTTTTTTAGATTGTTTTTTGTCTTAATGTTTACTTGCTTGCTTGCCTTTTTTTTTTTGTTTTTTTTTTTTAGATTTTGTTTATTAATGAGAGACACAGAGAGAGAGAGAGAGAGAGAGAGAGAGAGAGAGGCAGAGACACAGGCAGAGAGAGAAGCAGGCTCCATGCAGGGAGCCTGACGTGGGACTCGATCCTGGGTCTCCAGGATCAGACCCTGGGCTGAAGGCAGTGCGAAACTTCTGGGCCACCGGGGCCGCCTGTCTTAATGCTTTCTTGATAAATTTTCTTTTTATTGACTTCATGTAAGGAATCAGGTTTTTCTTAGGTAAACATGAGTAGGTTATGATGACATACTATATTACATATAATTACTATTCATACATGTAGTATTACATATACTATGTTACACTATACTGTATAAACTGTGTATGCTACACTTATATTTAGTATTTTCTTTAAAGATTTTATTTAGTTACTTGAGAGAGAGAGAGAGACAGAGATAGCAGAGCAGGGAGGAGGGGTAGTAGAGGGAGAAGCAAGCTCCCTGCTGAGCAGAGATCCCAGGACTCTGGGATCACAACCTGACCCAAAGGCAGATGCTTTACCAACTGAGCCACCCAGGTGGCCCTAGTATTTTTATTCCAGTGTTTGAGTGAGATTAATTTGGTTTTTTAGTTTAATCTTTTTTATATTTTATAATCAATGTCATATAAAAGGAGTCGAGAGACAACTTGTACTACCATAGGTTAGGAATAGTCACTGTCACTGGGTTTATTGAATCTGTACATTGGAAGAAATTAACTGTAAATCTGTCTAGTAAGGAGTTTTTTTTAATCCTCTGTAGTTTTTATTTTATTTATTTATTTCAAAGATTTTATTTATTTATTCATGAGAGACACAGAGAGAGAGGCAGAGAGAGAGAGAGGCAGAGACACAGGCAGAGGGAGAAGCAAGCTCCATGCAGGGAGCCTGACCTGGGGCTCAATCCCAGGTCTCCAGGATCAAGCCCTGGACTGAAGGTGGAGCTAAACCACTGAGCCACCTGGGCTGCCCGTCCTCTGTAGTTTTTAAATAATGTTCTCTGCTATTGCCAATTTAATTATTTTCTTTCTTCTTTCAAGTATAATTAGCATACAGTGTTATATTAGTTTCAGGTATACAGTATGATTGACAATTCTGTACAGTTTCTTAATGCTCATCATGATAAATGCATTCTTAATCCCCTTTATTTCACCCCTCACCCCCTCTACTCCCCTTCTGGAAACCACCAGTTCTCTGTATTTAAGAGTCCAGGTGGGGCACCTGATGGCTCACTTGGTTAAGTGTCTGCCTTCAGCCCTGGTCATGATCCTGGGTCCTGAGATTGAGCCTTGCATCAGGCTCTCTGCTCAGCCGGGAGACTGCTTCTCTTTCTCCCTCTGACCCTCTGCCTGCTCATCTTCTCTCTGTCTCTCAAATTGATAAATAAAATGGATGAATAAAAAAAATATATTTTTAAAACAAATCTTTAAAAAAGTAGCCTGCATTCTTTTGGTCTCATTTTGTTTTGTTTCTTAAATTCTACATATGAGTGAAATCCTATGATATTTGACTTCCTGTGACTGGTTTCAATTCATATTGTATGTTCAGAGTCCATGCATGTTGTTGCAAATGACATAAAGGCACACCCAAGTGCATGCCACATCTTTATTCATTCCTCTGTCGGTGGATACTTTGTTGCTTCTGTATCTTGGCTGTTATAAATAACACTACAGTAAACATAGGAATACATATATGTTTTTGAATTAGTGTTTTCTTTGGGTAAATACCCAGTAGTAGAATTACTAGGTTATATGGTAATTCTATTTTTAATTTTTAAAAATTTTAATTATTTGACAGAGCAAGAGAGGACAAGCAGAGGGAGAGACAGAGGAGGGTTAGGGAGAAGCAGACTCCCCACTGGATAGGGAGACTAATGCAGGGCTTGATCCCAGGACTCCAGGATCATGGCCTGAACTGAAGGCAGTCCGAGCCACCTAGGTGCCCCTATTTTTAATTTAATTTAATTTAATTTAATTTTTTAAAGGTTTTCTCAACTATTTTTTAAAAATTTTTATTTGTTTATGATAGTCACAGAGAGAGAGGGGGGGGGGCGGGCAGAGACACAGGCAGAGGGAGAAGCAGGCTCCATGCACCGGGAGCCCGATGTGGGATTCGATCCCGGGTCTCCAGGATCGCGCCCTGGGCCAAAGGCAGGCGCTAAACCGTTGCGCCACCCAAGGATCCCCTATTTTTAATTTTAATTTTTGCTTTCCATACTGGCTGTTCCAACTTGCATTCCTACCAACAGTGTATGAGAGTTCCTTTTTTTCCCACATCTTCACCAACACTTGTTATTTTTTGAGTTTTTGATCATAGCCATTCTGACATTATTTTCTATCAATATATAAGAAAAATATGATAAAATCTACTTTTAAAGAAGTATAAAAAATTATTTCAGTAAGTTTGAAATAAAAATGTTTAGTATTGAGTGTGTCAAACTTTAGTTGGCAGCATTCTCAGTTGCATATGAAATAATTGGACATCTGAATTGCTGGCATGGTAAGTTTTGCAGAATATGGGTGGTGGCAGTGGGATGTCTTCGGTTCATAAACTTTTTTTTAAGGATTTTATTTATTCATGAGAAACAGAGACACACACAGAGAGAGAGACAGAGACAGAGACATAGGCAGAGGGAGAAGCAGGCTCCATGCAGGGAGCCTGACATGGGACACGATCCCAGGTCTCCAGGATCAGGCCTTGGGCTGAAGGTGGCACTAAACCACTGAGCCAGCCAGTCTGCCCATGTCTTAGGTTCAATTAAACATTTATGTATTCAGACTGGTAAAACTATCATTATAGGTCTCACTTGGCACCACTTGATTCAGGAGTATTTAGGACAGAAACTATAACTTGTCCATAAGATAGAGTCTTGGGGCACCTCGTTGGCTCAGTTGGTAGAACATGTGACTCTTGGTCTCAGAGTTGTGAGTTCAAGCCCCACATTGGGTATAGAGATTACTTAAAAATAAAATCTTAAAAAAAACAAATAAAAGATAGTTGGAGTCCTTGTAGTCTGTGTAGCAGTTCTTACTTTCTGAAGTGCTCTTCTGACAGCTCAAGGTCAAAGAGATGTTATCCACATTGCGTGCTGCAGAGTACTCCATAGACATAGTTTCCAGGATCCTCTGCAAGGGACATGCCTAGTTGCATGTCACCAGATTCAGAGAAACTTGCAAAGTAACATATAGGTGGCATGTTATTTTAATCGGGTAACAGGGATTATCCCTAGGTCAAACTCTTACATGTAAGAGGAGAAAGGGTTTTGCTCACCTTTGGTAGCTAGTCTTACCTGCTGACCTTCGAAATAGTTTTTATTTTAGTTATTTTTAAAAGGTTTTTCTTACTCCAAGATGATTCCTTTTTTATTCTGCGTTTTCTTTTAAAACGGACTTCATTTTTTTTTTTTTTTTACATTTACATATGTCTTTGAGCCATCATTTTCTGTATGGTGTGTGGTAAGAACCAAACTTTCTCAAAATGACTAATGAGTTGTTTGAATCCTTTATTGAATAATCATTTGTTTTCCTGTTAGTTAGAAATGTTGCTATTAAGAGCAGTTATTATTAGGAAATAGTTCTTCAGGGATCCCTGGGTGGCGCAGCGGTTTAGCGCCTGTCTTTGGCCCAGGGCGCGATCCTGGAGACCCGGGATCGAATCCCACGTCGGGCTCCCGGTGCATGGAGCCTGCTTCTCCCTCTGCCTGTGTCTCTGCCTCTCTCTCTCTCTCTGTGACTATCATAAATAAAAAAAAAAAAAAAAAGGAAATAGTTCTTCAAATTAACAAATAGGTATATTAAAATATATACTTTTCAAGTAATAAATTATTTATAATCTGATTATATACTAAATGTTTTTTTAAGATTTTATTTTTAAGTCATCTCTATACCCAACATGGGGCTCAGATTTAAAACCTCAGGATGAAGACTAGCATGCTCCACCAACTGAGCCAGCCAGGCTCTCCATGATTGTGTATTAGACCCTGTTACCTATATGGTAAGAATTTATAGGGTCAGCTTTTTTTTTTTCAAAGAAAGTATGTGTAGTCTGAAGAAGGGGATATATTTTTTCCTGAATAGGTTTGCCTTACTGAAAGCTGTTATGCTTATTCAGGTGGCCTTTGAAAGCTAACCTGCTCAGTATAGTAGAAAGTGGTGAATAAGGGGTTTGAACAAGCTTTTAGTTTCAGACCCGCTGCTTCACTGACTCCTACTTTGTGCAAGTTAGCCTCACTGTTTTGCTTAGACTGCATGAATAGTAATCCCTATCCAGCCTACTTCTGAGTGTTGTTGAGGATTAGATGGGATAATAGATATAAAAACACTTTTAATTGGAAAAACAGCTTAAATGTAAGGACTTATTGCATCTTAACTTTTCCTCTCTTTCTCTTGTAGGTAGTGTTGGTGCTTCTTTTCAGTGCCAGTCCATCCATCACGACCACATTTGTCATGATGACAGTGACAAGGTGAGGTCTGTGTTGATGTCACTCATGGTAAAAATGCATGCTGCCCTAATATTGTTGGATGCATTTGCATAACTGTGGACATAGGGCCAGGAGGGTGTGCCTTGCTATGCACACCGTTGAGATGCTGAAGGCCTTCCTGATTTATGTGTCAGATTAGTAGACTGCTCCAGAACACTTGAGGATTATTTTCAGGAAGTGGGCTGGACTCCTGATAAACTTCATTTTTTTTTTCCCTCATCCCTGTTCCTGTCACTTTGCTTCCTCTTTTGCGCAGACTGAGTGAATTATCTTAATATATGAATAGGTACTCCCACAGCTGCTAATTACCTCAGCAATTTGTGTCTGTTTCTAGTTTGAAATATCTTAGGCATTTCAGTTTGGTTTGTTTTTGTAGTTGATTGTGTTAGATTATGGTTTCTTCTCATACTGACGTTTTCCCCCCCTCCCCATTTCCAAAGCCCAATTTAAATGGTGGGGATTGAGAATGAAACCTGTTTCACACCAAAGAAACCTGCTTTGGGCCTTTTTTGTTTTTGTTTTTGTTTTTGAAATCAGGTCCAAACTGTTGGTAGTTTTGTTTCATTCTGGTATTTTGCTTCTTCTCTAAAGGAATCTGGTTTTGGGGGCTTCCCAGTACTCCTCAGTGCCCTTGATGGCTCAACCCTTGCAATAAATACTAATGTGGGCTTGCTGTTTGGAACATCTGGTTGCTGATGTTGGATGGGCTTAAATTTAGTCTTTTCCATCATCAGTTTCCAGTGGCTTCCCTCCCATTTCCTGTGTCTTACATGCAGGAATGTATCACTCCCTTGGTAGTTTTCCAAGGCAGACCAATCCAAGTGATCTTTTTCTCTGCTGTTTTAATCAAGATCCTCCTCCCTCATCCTGTTGGAGCTAGATCAAGAAGTTGGTTGGTCATTGGGATTTTCCAAATGGTTTTCTTTGTTCTGTGTGCTGATCTCTCTGTCTTTGTGGGCTTTGCTCAGGCAGATTTCAGTCTGTTTACAGAGAGAGTGGTATGCTTTTAGCATTCCAGAGTCTCTTTTTATTACAGTAATCCAGGGGCATGGATTTAACTTCTAACTTATTTTAGAAGCAAGCTGCTGAAAGAGACTGCTAGACTGTATAGTTGGCTCTGTAAAATTCAATATACCACAGATTGTAGAAATGAGCATTTGAAAAAAACCCGAGTGATGATAGAGGGAAAGACAAGATCTCTTCAGGCCAGTAATATTGCATACATTTGTGCTTTGTAATTGTGAAGATGTTTTTGGGTTTTCTTTCCCTTGCTAAGTATAATATCCCTTTCTCCATTTGTTCATTTATGGTGGTGATGCCAAACTGTGCTCTGTTCTGTCTCCAGGTTTAAAAGTCTGGAGATGAGACTTCTCTCCACTTCTGCAAGAAACTTGCTGACTACTTTAAAATGTTTTTTCCTCCTAATTTCTGAATCTTTGTATGACCAATTTTGTGCTTTTAGGAGATGGCATTTTTTCATGACATAAGTGGGGATAGAGAAGAGAACTTAAGGCTTTTGTCACTTGATCAGCCCAATTTTCAAAGAATGTGAGAAACTGCTCTTCCCTCTCTTCTGTTTGCAGATGTTGTTTCCCGGGGGGGGGGGGGGGGGGGAATGGAGAGAATGGATTAGTCTCTTGACTGTGTATTTATAATTTATTCAACTGATTCAGTCAGGTGTATTATTGATTGGCAGCAATGTGTCTAGGCACTTAGGAAATCTATCAGAATACAAAACAAAGATTGCTGTTTCTTCATGAGTGTACAGTCTATCAGGGGAGACAGACAATAAAAATAATTAATATAGTATGTTACAATAAGTGCAGTGGAGTAAAGAAAATGTAGAGCAGAATTAAGTGGGATGAGAACCACCAAGAGTTGGATAGTACAGATTGTGGCTTTGAATAGGATTATCAGTCATTGTTCTGGGGAGGAAAGCAGTAGATAGCATGTTTAGAATTCAGATCCTTATGTTTGCAACAGATTCTGACTTTCTTCTGTAACAACAAACTGCTCCCTGATACTTACACTTGGGTGTGTGTATGTACATATTATACACTCACACATACTTCTCTCACTTTGAGAATTGAAGGGATTATGGGGCACAGCTAATCCAACCCTCTTTTTAAAATAAACTTGGAAGCTGTGACTCCGTTGGAAGAAATGACTTGTTCAGGAGTCACCCTGTAGAGCTGGATCTAGACCAGATCTTCTGTCCCCTATACAAGTCATGCAAAAATAATGGCTTAGCTATTCTGATTGTGAAAACTGTCAAAACATGTGGATGCCTTGCTCAGTATCCTCACTTTCAGGCATGATCCATTTCTCAGATTTGGGAATAAAAGGTGATTTTTCTTAAAAGTTGCCTCAATTTTAACTCCATGTGTGACTGGGGATGGAACCAGGGGTGAGATTAATTAATTTGTAGCCTCAATGGTACACTTTCCCAGAGTGGCCTGGAACACTTCCAGGAAGGCTGGTCATTTGAGTGAGGGAAATGGGAGAATTCTTTCTGAACTGGCATGTATGTAAATGGCTACTCAGAGCAGAAGTCTTTCTGGACAAAACTTCCTTGTGCTAGCCTTGGGTCCATTTGTCACAGAAGGCATCAGTCCAGTTTGTGTACAGGTAATGCCATGCACACTGCTTTCCGGGAAGGTTGGAAATGTGTTAACTGATTTTTCTTTCATGATTCTATGTATACATTCTTTTAATTTTGATGTTTTACATTTTATAGTTTTTTAAAAAGTTGTATGTTGAGTATAAAAAGATACGTAATAATAGTTTTAACCCCTCTACTCAGAAGTAACATTTGGAATATAATATTAACAAGATTAATTAATGTTAGATTTGTATAAAATATTTTTCATCTTTGCAAGCCCTGGTTATTAGTATATATTCAGAGTTGTACAGCTATCTCTACCATCTAATTTTAGAACAATTTTAACATTCCTCACTCAAATACCCATACCCATTAGCAGTCACCCTCCATTATTCCATTCTCCATTATTCCTTCTCCCACCTACCTAGCAACCACTTATCTTTACGTCTTAATGGATTTGCCTATTCTGCACATTTATAAATGGAATCACATACTTTGTGGCCTTTGTGTCTGGCTTCTCTCACTTAGCATGATAATCTCAAGGATTGTCTATGTTGTAGCATGAATCGATATTCCATTCCTTTTTATGTGTGAATAGTATTCCACTGTGTGCATCTAATCTATTTTGTTTATCCATTTCACCGGTTAATAGGTGTCCACATTGTGGTTTTTATGAATAACATTACTAGGAACATTTTTATGTAAGTGTGTTTTTGTTTAGTTGGTCACATGGTATATTTTAACATCTTTTTAAAAGATTTTATTTATTCATGAGACAGAGAGAGAGAGGCAGAGACACAGGCAGAGGGAGAAGCAGGGAGTCTGATGCGAGACTCGATCCTGGGATTCCAGGATCACGCCCTGAGCTGAAGGCAGATGCTCAACCACTGAGCCACCCAGGCATTCTTATTTCTAACATTGTTTTAAAAAGATTTGTCGAGGGATCCCTGGGTGGCGCAGCGGTTTGGCGCCTGCCTTTGGCCCAGGGCGCGATCCTGGAGACCTGGGATCGAATCCCACGTCAGGCTCCCGGTGCATGGAGCCTGCTTCTCCCTCTGCCTGTGTCTCTGCCTCTCTCTCTCTCACTGTGTGCCTATCATAAATAAATAAAAAATTAAAAAAAAAAATTAAAAAAAAAAAAAAGATTTGTCGAAAGAGAGATCAAGTGAGCAGAAGCAGGGGGAGTGGCAGAGGCAGAGGGAGAGGGAGAACCTGGCTCCCTGCTTAGCAGGGAGCCCCACGCAGGCTAGATCCCAGAAGTCAGGGATCATGACCCAAGCCCAAGGCAGACGCTCAACTGACTGAGCCACCCAGGCACTCCTATTTTAAACATTTTGAAAATCTACCAAACTGTTTTGCAAAGTGGCTGTACCATTTTACATTCCAGCAAATGCGTGAAGGTCTCACATTCTTCACATCCACATGTTCACATCCAGCACTCTTCAGTTGTTTTTTTAAATTATAGCGGTTATAGTGAGATATCTCAGTTGTTTAGTTTGCATTTCTCTAATGACTAAGTATGCTGAGCATTTTTTTTATATGCTATTGGCCATCCCAAATCTTCTATAGTCAGTTAAAAAAAAAGTCATTTAGGACCTTTTTTCTTGTTCTTGCCCCTGTGCTTAAAAAAAAAAAAAAAAAAAAAAAAGTCTCCCCATACATCCAATTACATAGTTATATGTGTCCATTATGGTAATTTGGGGAAATACACAGAAACAGACTGTGTCATAAGAAAACTCACTCTTTCTGCATTCTCTTCATGGTTAAAATAAAACTAAATTGCTCTGATTTATCTATGTGTAATTAATGACCCTAAAATTCATTTGGTGCATAGCACTTTTATCTTTCATGTTTCTGGGGTTTCCTGTGCTCATTTAGGAGTCTCTTGCTTGGAGTTTTCTCATACAGGTGCAGTCAAATGGTGGCTGAAGCTGGAGTCATCTTGAAGTCCTCAATCACATATTTGATGGTTGATGCTGACTGTCAGCTGGGTCTTCAACTGGGACCCGTGGCCAGAACACCTAAATGTATTGTGGGTTTTCTCACAGCATGGCAGCTTGATTGCAAGAGTGACTGCTCCAAGAGGACCAGACAGATGCTGTAAGGCCTTTTATGACCTAACTTCTGAAGTCACAAAGCATCACTTCCAGCATAGTCACAGGCCTGCCCAAATTCAAAAGGAGGAACCTCAGTCTCCTCACTGGGGAGTAATGTCAACATAAGAAGAAGAGAATGAAGGGTGGGAGAACTTACTATGTATGGTCATCTTGGGAAATATAATCTGCACACTACATATACTTGAACATCAGTTAAAATGGCTGCATAATGTTCTACTATAAGGATACATGGTAATTTGCTTAACCGGTCTTTAATTGTAGAGCTTTAGGTAATTTTTAAAAGCTATTATGCGTTTATTCATTCAACAGATATTTATTAAGTGCCTACTATGTGCCAGGCACTGTTTAGTCACCAGGAAAGAGTGGTGAAAAGACTAACAAGGAAGATCCTTGTTCTTCTGGTGCTTATTTTTTGTGAAAAGGGCAGAAAATGAGCTGTATTTGTAAATACCAGTAAATAACCAGATACTCATAAGTGCTGTACAAGTAATTGGGCAGTTGGCTAGATTAGGTATTAGGGAAGGTGTTTTTGTTTTTTTTTTTTAAGATTTTATTTATTTGTTCATGATAGTCACACAGAGAGAGACAGAGAGGCAGAGACACAGGCAGAGGGAGGAGCAGGCTCCATGCAGGGAGCCCGATGTGGGATTCGATCCCGGGTCTCCAGGATCGCGCCCCGGACCAAAGGCAGACGCCAAACCGCTGCGCCACCAAGGAAGGTTTAAGAAGGTGACACTTAAGCTAAAATCTGAATGATAAGGAACAAGGTGTGAAAATCTAGGCCATGAGGGGAACATCATAGGGAGAGGGAAGGTGTAATGCAAAGGCCCTGAGGCTAGAAAGATGGTCCAAACAGAGGGAATGCTAATGTGCACAAGCAGGGTAGGGTGGCTGAGGGTAGAAGTCGTATGGGATGAAGTTGAAGAGATGGGCACAGGGCAGCTTATGTAGAACTTGGTAAGCCAGGGAAAGTGTAAATTTCAGTTCTGCTTGTTATGGGAAGCCTTTGGAAGGTTTTAAGCAAAGGAATGACATGGTCTGGCTTATATTTTTAAACATCCCTTTTACTGCTGTGATGAGATTTTCTTCTAATTTTGGTAACATACACCTAACATAAGAATTTACTGTCTTAATAGTTTTTGGATGTACAGTTAAGTAGTGTTAAGTACAGTCATGTTGTTGTGCAACCAATCTCCAGAGCTCTTTTATCTTGGAAAATGGACACTATATCCATTAAGTAGTAGCTCCCTGTTCTTCTCTACACTCTCTGCCCACCCCCACCCCCCGCAAGTACCATTCTACTTTCTGTCTCTGAATTTTTTTTTCTAAGATTTTATTTATTCATGAGAGACACCGAGAGAGAGAGAGAGAGAGAGAGAGAGAGAGAGGCAGAGACACAGGCAGAGGGAGGAGCAGGCTCCATGCAGGGAGCCTGACCTGGGACTCATCCCAGATCTTCAGGATCACGCCCTGGGCTGAAGGCACGGCTAAACTACTGAACCACCCAGCCTGCCCCTGAATTTTTTTTTTTAAGGTTTTATTTATTTATTCATGAGAGACAAAGACAAGGCAGAGACACAGGCAGAGGGAGAAGCAGGCTCCCTGCGGGAAGCCCAATGTGGGACTCAATCCCAGGACCCTGGGATCATGTTCAAGCCAAAGGCAGATGCTCAACCACTGAGCCACCCAAATGTCCCATGTCCCTATGAATTTGAGTGTTTTATGCACCTCATATAAATGGAATCATAAGATATATTTTTTAAAATTTATTTATTCATATGAGAGAGAGAAAGCATGAGTATGCACAGGAGCATGCACAGGGGGAGGGGCAGAAGGAGGGAGTCTCAAGCAGACTCCCTGTTGAGTGTGGAGCCCAAGGCTGGGCTTGATCTCACAATCCTTTTTTCTTTTTTTTTTTTTAAGATTTTATTTATTTATTCATGAGAGACACACAGAGAGGCAGAGACACAGGCAGAGGGAGAAGCAGGCTCCATCCACCGGGAGCCCGACGTGGGACTCTATCCCGGGTCTCCAGGATCACACCCTGGGCTGCAGGCGGCGCTAAACTGCTGAGCCACCAGGGCTGCCCCTGATCTCACATTCCTGACATCATGACCTGAGCCAAAACCAAGTGGCCCATACTCAACCAACTGAGCCATCTATGTGCCCCATATTTTCTTTTTGTGACTAGTTTATTTCACCTTAGTGTAACCTTGTTAAGGTTCATTCTTGTTGTAGCATGAATATTGAATTTCTTTCCTTATAAAGGCTGAATAATATTCCATTGTAGGTATATATAATGCATTTTGTTTATTCATTTATCATGGATGAACACTTGGGTTGCTTCCATGTTTTGGCTCTTGTGAATAATGCTGCTAGGAACATAGGTGTACAGATATCTCTTAGAGACTCTACTTTATTTCTTTGGGTATAGACCCAGATATGAGATTGCTGTATCATTTATATTTTTAGAGTTTTGAGGAACTGCTGTATTGTTTTCCAAAGTGGCTGCACCATTTTACATTTCACATTCTTGACAACATTTGTTATTTTCTGTTATGTTTTTTAACAGTAGCTATCCTATTTAGATGTGAGGAAGTATCTCATTGTGGTTTTGATTTTCATTGCCCTACTGATTAGTGATATTGAACATCTTTTCATGTGCTTCTTGGTCATTTATCTTCTTTGGGGAAATGTCTATTCAAGACCTTTGCCCTCCCCTCCTTTTTTAATAGAGTGCACATGCACAAGTTGGGGCGCATCAGAGGGAAAGAGAAAATCTTAAGTAGGGCTCGATCTCATGATCCTAAGATCATGACCTGAACTGAAATGGAGTCCTATGCTCAACTGACTGAACCACCCAGGCGCCCCAACCTTTGCCCATTTTTAAATTAGGTTTGGTTTTTGTTTGATTATAGGAGTTCTTTATTCTGGGTATAACCCTTTATCAGACAGATGATTTGCAAATACTTTACTCCCATTAACGGAGGTTGCCTTTTTACTCTGTTGGTTGTGTCCTTCGCACAGAAGTTCTTATTTTGGGGGTGCGTTGGTGGTTCAGTCGCTTAGGCATCTTTTAGTTTCAGCTCAGGTAATGATCTCATGGATCATGAGATTGAGCCCCACTTCAGGCTCTGTGCTCAGCAGGGAGTCAACTTGGGGATTCTCTCTCTACACTTTCCCCCCTTAAGCATGCACTCATGCTTACTCCCTGTCTCTGAAATAAATCTTTTTTTTTTAAAGTTCTTATTTTGAGGGAATTTCAATTAATTTTTTCTCTTGTCTACCCTTTAGTGTCAGATCCAAGAAATTACTGTCAAACCCGATCTTATGAAGGTTTTCCCCTATGTTTTTTCCCTAAAAATTCTATAGTTTTAGTTCTTAAGTTCAGATCTTTCACTCATCTGAGTTAATTTTTGTATAATAGGGTAAGGCAAGGGTCTGTCTTCATTGATTTTGCATATGGATATCTGGTTTTCCCAACACCATTGTGGAAAAGAGTGTTTTTTTTTTTGTTTTGTTTTGTTTTTGTTTTTTTTGAGTGTTTTTTTTCCCCATTGAAATTTGTCTTGGAATGCTTTTGAGCTTTGAGGGTCATTTCACTATATATGTAAGGGTTTATTTCTGGGCTTTTGTTTGTTCAGTTGGTCTGTGTATCTGTCTTGATGCTGGTACCACAGTGTTTTGATGACTGTAGCTATGTAATAAGTTTTGAATGATATATTTCTTGAGCCTAGATTACTAGAATAGAATTTTAAAAAAGAATATTTTTTCAGCCTTTCCTTTGTCTTTTTTTGTATATTTTTTCACACATATGCATCAATTTATGCTTCCATATGAGAATGCTTGTCTCACTTCCTTTTCACATTGAATAGCATCCATAATATCAAGTTACTTTGTGAATGATTGATGAGAAATGGTTTCTAATTGTTTCAATGAGTATTTCTGTGATTACTACTGAAATTATATAACTCTTCATAGCTTCATTTGTTCCTTAGTTACTGATTTTTAAAAATTTGTCTTTTGCATAATTTTCTCTTCTTTTGGGATTTCCTATCACTGTGTATAGGAACATTAATCATCTGTCCTATTTGCAAAAAATTTCCTAGCTTTTAATTTTTTTTTTTTTTTTTAGAGATTTTATTTATTTATTCATGAGAGACACAGAGAGAGAGAGAGAGAGAGAGAGAGGCAGAGGGAGAAGCAGGCTCCATGCAGGAGTCCCAATGTGGGACTCGATCCCAGGACTCCAGGATCATGCCCTGGGCCAAAGGCAGGCGGTAAACCGTGAGCCACCCAGGGATCCCCCCGTAGCTTTTAATTCTTAATAAAGTTTTTTCCCATTCAGAAATTTAAAATTATTTTGAGAGCAAGTCTGTTGGTATAGTCCTTTGAAAATGTATTTTATTGCTTTTACTTTTAGGAAATCTGTTTCCAGTTATTTCCTTACATATTCCTAAAGTTTTTAAATTTTATATTATGCTTTCTGAGCTATATGGTATTATGTGACACATTGTGTTTTTAAATAGATTCTCTCTTTGCCTTACTGTGTAATATCTGAGGTGATTGGAAATACATTGAAATGATAGGTATTTTGAGATTATTGTTATGTGGCATTCCTGTCTTGGCTTTTGAAATGTCATTGCCTGCTAAATTTAATTTTTTTTTATTTATATGACACGGTTGTAATGAACAAGCAAGCAGAGGCGAGATAATAAACTTCTGTGGGAGCTTAAATTTTATATTTGCTTTATAAAAAGTTGCTCTGCTTTAAAGGTTTTGTTTAAGGTGATCATTTCTGTTTTGTGTGAATGTGCTCAGATAATATAACACCCTTTCTTCTTTAACTTAAAGTTTGGCAAAGACCTCTTGAATGTGGCTTGGGCTGGAGGGTTCAGGGTTTGTAGAGATGTGCCATGTATCAATGTCTGTGCAAAAAGCAACAAGGACACTGGCATTTTCAGTGAGCTGGCCACATCTCATGAATGCAGGGTGTTAGAATTCTATAGCCAGGGGCATCATCCAGAGCAAGGTTTCAACTATGCAGTCACATGAGCTCCACCAGCATTCCCTACAGGAAATTCTGTTTTCCATCAAACATGGTGAAAGTTTCAAGATATTCCTGTGTTCTGCTTAGAGAACATTCTCGTGTTTTTTGCATCTCAGCCATTTAAGACCCTCTCTCTTCATTCCCATGTCCCTTTTCAGCAACTGCTTTTTAATTATCTTCTTCAAGTGAAGATGGTATTGTCTGTGTGTGCTTTTTCTGTTTCTTAACTAGTGCTAACACTATGATTTTTTTAAATTATCTTATTAACACTATTATTTATTTTCTTAAAGCCCTTACATAAGTATAGCCCATGTTCACTGGCTTTTAGGGTCATATTTTACTTTAGTGTCTAATTCCTAATGATTTAAGGCCTTGTTCCTTTTTGTTGCAGTGATCACTTTTAGTTAGCCTTTCTCTGCAAGTATTTCTGGGATGCCCTAGGTATCTTTTCTGGTTGTTGTTTGCCCTCCTAGCGAGCTAGCCCTTTGATTGAGGGCCTGTTGCTTGCTTATCAGCTTTTCTAAGTGCTGCTGCTCTCGTTAGAATCACTTTGGCTCCAGTTTGGGCTCACTTCCTAGACTATTGCATCTAATAAGACCATAGTAAAGGCTCAGGGATTTAACAGGTAATTAAAACAAAGAATTTAAAGCTGGGTATGAAATAATGACTGTTCTCAAGAGTAGCCTGGCCCAAGTTTTGTTTTCATGGCTTCTCTCCCTAGCCTTGGCCTACTGCAAAAATAGGGTTAGCCTATCTTTCCTCAGGGAATGCCCTTAAACACTGCTGTTTCCTCTTCTGAGTTGACTCCCAACTACTTTCATTTACTGTTGGTGTAGTAAAAATTGGCACAACTTTTTAGAAGGCAATTTAGCAAAATTTCTCAAAATTAAAAAACAAAGGCCCTTTGAAAACTGTTACAAAATCACTTTTATGGATATATATGTATTTTTTAATTTTTTATTTATTTATGATAGTCACACAGAGAGAGAGAGAGAGAGAGGCAGAGACACAGGCAGAGGGAGAAGCAGGCTCCATGCACCGGGAGCCCGACGTGGGATTCGATCCTGGGTCTCCAGGATCGCGCCCTGGGCCAAAGGCAGGCGCCAAACCGCTGCGCCACCCAGGGATCCCACTTTTATGGATATATTTTCAAATGCAGGCTGAACTATGTATGCATGAGAGTATTCATTGTATCTTTATAATATAAAAATACTGAAAAAAAAACCTAAATGTAATATTTAATGCTAAAAATAAGAGATGGTTCATCCCTAATAAGGAAATAACAGGCTTTTATTAGATCTGTATCCAGGTTGAATCTTTTTATTGCCTGGGGCTGTCCGATGGGTTTTTTAAAACTATGATATTAGCATATGATTTGCCCTGAGATTGAGCTGCTAGATCAATTTAGAATGAGAGTAATAGCAGGTAGAATAGCTTCCAAGGTGTGCCCTATTTGCCAGAACAGAATGAGCAAGGTGCCTTTAAGATCTCTGCTTCAAAGGGTATGCATTAAGGCAGGTCATGCGGCAGAGTCCACTCTTTCTCATTTATCCTGCTCCAGAGATTGAATAGGTCATGATGTGCAGTGCATGCTTTATTTGCACTCTTGTCTCTCCATTTCTGGCTTGATCTTAGTCTCTGTTTTTCCTGTTTCTGACTCAGCTTATCTTAGGCACTCAGGTTTATTTATTTACTCTTCTGTCTTGAGCTCTTTCCTGGCAAATGGCCTTTCACCTGGTTCTGCTTTTTAGCCTCTGCCCCCCCCCCCCCCCCCGCCTTCTCACTTTCACAGTCATGGTTCTGTCCCTGGCATCTCTCACCTGTACTGTGGAAACAACAGTATGCTCACTTCTCCATCCCAAAGCTGGCTATATTTGGGAAGTTTTCAGTGGACTTGGGTTTGGGTGAGCCTTTGCTGCCCCTTTCTGGTCTTTAGCAACTATAGCTGGCAGTTGCTGATAACCTTTCCAATCTGACAGGTGGTAACATTTATGGGTGAAAGTGCTTATGCTGATGTTTTGCCTTAGATCATGTCTTGTCATGGTTATAGATAATATGTAGCCTGAATAGTGCTAGGCAAATACACCTTTCTGCTATGTAGCTTCATCTGATTGGTCCTTTTAGCTGGTTTTGGTGGAAAGAGGGAAACTTTTAGGGAGGAAGGTGAGCAGAGTTAGCTTTAGGAAATTTCAGAATTTCTTTTTTGTCCACTTGTTCCTCTCTTTTACTACCTATTCTACTTTTGTGTCTCATTTCTTCCTGGGTATTTGCCTGTTGAGGAAAACATTGGAATTACCACTGCTATGAAATATCACGTATCCTTAATTGAACTATTGAGTGCTTGCCATGTACTAGAACCTTTGCCAGAAGCAGTGAGATTTAGTCCTTGGCTTCAAGGAGTTCACTGTCTTAATGGGCAAACGACTCAAGTAAGTGCATATTTACATGGCAGAGTGATTAATGCTATATTAGAATAGAAAATAGAGCCCACTAACTCAACAGTAGTGGTGGAATTAGAGTGAAATTACAGTCAGGAGACTTGGCAATGGATATGATGACAGCACAACCCTATTTCTGACAGTGTTACCAGTGGGAAATTGCCTCCTTCATTATAACGGTCACAGACTCCCAACAGGAGGGTCATTCTTTACGCAATACCTTCTTTGGCAGGACCCAAAAGTGGGTATATAGCATTTTTTCTTCTACATACATGGTTCTTCAGCATCTGGACAAGTGATTCTTTATCTGCAGCTCTTCCATTGTGTGTTTCAACGTCTTAAGAGCTACCCCTCCTTTCTTTTTTGTATATTCTCTACCAACCAACATTTTTCCAATATGGATATCAGTGATAAAAAACAAAAGAGAAATAGGACCTGCTCTTGAGGGGCTTACAGTTTAATGGAGGAAACAGACATTAATACTGTAAGGTATTGTGATAGAAATGTGTAAAAGAACAAAGCCTGTATAGCTTCAGAGTCCCTTCTCTTGTATAAAGGCCCTTTGGGTAATCATGTTTAGATAGTCTGTGATGTCTTAGAAATGCAAAATTGAGCACCAAACCAAATTTTATATTTACTGTTTGGCAGACTGTTTAACTATCACTTATGTAAAATTTATTTGTGGTTATTGGTTATTTAGTGTGCTCAAAAATTATTTCTAGGGCACCTACCTGAGTGGCTTGGTGGTTGAGCATCTACCTTTGGCTTAGGTTGTGATCCTGGGGTCCGGATGAGTCCTGCATCAGTCTCTTCGCAGGGAGCCTCTTTCTCCCTCTGCTTATGTCTCTGCCTCTCTCTGTGTCTCTCATGAATAAATAAATCTTTTTTTTTTTTTTTTTAATGTATTTCTAGCAAGAGAACTCTTCAAATTCACAATTTTGGAAGTTAGTTTTCTAGAAGCAGATTGTGAGTTTCAGTATGAGATCTTAAGCCTATCCTTTTATTTATTTATTTTTTTAAAGATTTTATTCATGAGAGAGACACAGAGAGAGAGAGGCAGAGACACAGGCAGAGGGAGAAGCAGGCCCCATGCAGGGAGCCCGATGTGGGACTTGATCCCGGGTCCCCAGGATCAGGCCCCGGGCCGAAGGCAGCACTAAACCGCTGAGCCACTGGGCTGCCCTATTAAGCCTATCCTAATACTCCTCTTTGTTAAAAATAAGGAAAGGACAGGGGCACCTGGCTGGCTCAGTTGGTGGAGCATGAGACTCTTAATCTTGGGGTTGTGAGTTTGAGCCCCTCATTGGGTATAGAGATTACTTTAAAATAAATCTTTATTTTTTTTAAAGATTGATTGTATTTATTCATGAGAGACACATAGAGGCAGAGTAGTAGGCAGAGGGAGAAGCAGGCTCCATGCAGGAAGCCCCATGTGGGACTCGAACGTGGGACCCCAGGATCATGACCTGAGCCAAAGGCCGACGCTCAACCGCTGAGCCACCCAGGTGCCCCTAAAATAAAATCTTTAAGGAAAAGATAGAAACTCTGACAAATTTAATTCTAAGTTCAGTTGGCTAACCAGCAAATACTGCCAAATGTTTATAGAAGGCACACCACCAATCTTACAGAAACTATTCTAGAGAATAGAAAAAACTCCCTGATTCATTTCTAAGGTTAGCATAATCTTTGTTAACAAATCTTGACAAAGACATTACAAAAATGGAAACAACAGCTATTCTCACTCAAGGACACGATATAAAAATCCTAACGAACATGGGAACATGTTCAACTAAATCCGACAACATATATATAATAAGGGGTAATAAGACAGGATTTTATTAGGAATGCAAAATTGGTTTAACATCCAAAACCGGTCAATGTAATTCACATATTAACAGAAAAAGTGTATGATTATCTCATAGCTGCAGGGAAGTTTGCTAAAATTAAACATCCCTTTGTGATAAACTTTAAAAAATTTAGAAATAAAAGAGAACTCTCTCTCTCTCTTTTTTTTTTTTTTTTAAAGATTTTATTTATTCATGAAAGACACAGGCAGAGGGAGAAGCAGGCTCCATGCAGGGAGCCCGACATGGGACTCGATCCCAGGTCTCCAGGATCACACCCTGAGCGGAAGCGAGGCGCTAAACGGTTGAGCCACACAGGGATCCCCAAAGAGAACTCTCCTAATTGCGGAAGGGATCTGCAAAAAACTTACTGCAAACATCATACTTAATGGTGAAATGTTGGAAGTTTTCCAGTTTGGGAATAAGACAAAAATGTATGTTCTCACTGTTTCTATTTAGCACCGCATTAGAGGTCTGAGTTAATGCAGTAAGACAAGACAAAGAAAAGGAAAAATGTATTGGAAAGAAAGAAATTGGATGGTCATTATTTTCTGCCAAAAGGATTGTATGTACAGAAAACTCAAAAAGATTGAGATAAACTATTAGAATAATTATATATATAATTATGCATTACATATATTTATATATATTTCTGGAATTAGGAATTATATATAAAACCTGGAATAAACCAAAGAACAAAAAATATGTAAGACTTGTATAGAAAATGTAAAGAAATACTGAAAAAAAGTTGATGACTTAGGTAAATAGTAGGATGTATCTTGTTCATAGATTGAAGATCAGTATTGTAAAGATTCATTGCTTGTTCCAGCCCAGCCCAATCAAAATCTCAGCTGTTTTTCTCCCATGTATTAGAATAGTAGGTCACTACTGTAGGGAAGCCCAGTGACCAGACACATTTGAAGGAATTTTAATATGTTTCTTTTTGGTAAGCAGTGATTTGGTGTATTTTCATTTTAGAAGTGAGGGGACTTAAATTACTTGGAGTCAGAAGTCTCAAAAAGCTCTTGCAACAATCAGTTCCTTCGCCTACAAGTGCTGTGCTCTCCCTAGCCACCTGTGGCTGCTTAAATTGATCCTAGTCAACTCATTAGATGCACTAGCCTCATTTTGAGTGCTTAGTAGCCACATGTGGCTTCCTTTTGGATGATGCAGGTATTGACCATTTCTATCCAGAAAGTTTATTGGACACCACTCCAATAAGGTTTTGCACCTTTTTGAACAGACACCAAATAAAATTTTAGGTGGACTGGGGTTGAACAACTGTTCTCTTGTAATTTACCACCTGCTACATCAGGTGGTCAAAACTGGCCTAGTTTAAAGCCTATCCTCTTGATTGGGTGTTTATTAGCAAGATACTAGATTTTCTGGTGAAGAAAATGAATTTGAGAAGAAATTGCAGTACAAATTTCAAACTATCCCAACTTTGAGTTGTGGGGTTATTGTTTACATCTACACAGACTTCTTGGGTTAAACCCCAAGAGCCCAGGTAGCTAAGGTCTTAACCATTTGAGAAGGTTTCTCCTGGAGTTTGCCTCACAAAGGATTGGCTGAGGCCCTAGAGGATTCACATTAAGCTTAAGGGATGGAAATCCTGGAGTACTGTAATAGATTTTTGCTGCTGAGATTCAGCACTTGAGGGATCTGGCTCTTTTGATTAGATAGAGAGCTCTCAAATGTTAATTTCCCTTCTCTTTCCCAGTTTTTTTTTTTTTTTCTCCTTTCCTCCTCTCATCACATAGCTAATATCCAAGTATACAAGAGGAGTGGTTTCAGAGTGGTTTGGATTATGTGAGGAAGCTTGTGCAGCTGAGGTTCTGCCAGGAGCTAGGTGAAGCTACAGCAGTAGATGGGGAATTATTGAGGGACTCACAAGTTAGAAACGGATTGCATTGGATGCATCTAAAAGTGTGGTTGGGATTTATGATAGTATCATGAAATGAAAAAAAAAAACCCTTTACAATTTGGATATAATCATCTACAAACTGACAGCTTTGGAAGACAGCACGTTGGGAGGAAGAGTCAGCTAGATAAAATGACTACATTAATAGGGGTTTGGGGTTAGGAGAGAGGGGTTGTGTTTTTCGGTGCCTGTTATATCATTCTAACTCTCTTTGTCCAGGAATTGTAAAAGCTTGTGATTTATTGCTGGAACTTTGATTCGTAGTTGCTAAGCACCTGCTGTTGTGCTTCAGGCTGTTGGTTTAGACCTTGGGGTTTCAGAGCCAAAGCAGAGAGCCAGCGCTCAGTCTGATAATGGGAGACAAATGTACACAAATAATGTGTTACTCATACCTATTCAAAAGATCTTTGAACATTAGTCTGATTCCTTAATTTTCTACTGCAGGCAGCTGAGGCCAAGAGCAGGAAGGAGACTGGTTTAAGTAAGAATCTAGGTTTTTGCTGATTGGACTACCCTAAACTATGATCACCATCCTTGATGGTATCAACCACTTCCTATCTGCTTAAAGTCCACTTCTTTCATAATGCCCCCTTGATGGCCCACCTTTCCTCTGATACCACTTAGCTGTCTTTTCCTTGCATTTATTGTGCTTTTATGGTATATCTGTCTTCCCTTTTAGATCTTGAACGTGATCAGGACAGGCACTATGCCGCCTGCGGTCTTTGTACCGATCTTATTTCCTACTCTTAGCATGGTCTGAATAATAGGTTTAATTAGGCCTTTAGTTGGATACGTTGGGTTCCAACCTGGTTGCTTCTTTGAGAGACACCTCAAAATAATCACCTCCTTCTACATCAATAAGAATTCCTCTTCTAGGGCCACATGAATACATATTCTACCGTGAATTGAGTGAGGTTAGTTACTGTTTGATGGCGGAGTTTTGGAGGGAGGAGCGGGAGATCGGAGATGAGTACGAATTAGGAGCCGCTCGGGCCCCAGGGTAGCCTGGCCTCGCCGAGCGCCCGGGGTGAGGGGCGGGCCGGGGCGGGGCTGCGCAGGGGCGCTGTGCGACGGGCTCTGTTGCCGGAACTAGTCCCCGTCGCGCGCCCGGACGCGCGCAGCGCCGCCCCGCCCCCTTCCCCGCGGGGTGGAAACAAAGGGGGCTCGGCGCGCGGAGCCGAGCCTAGGGGGAGAGGGGAGGAGCGTCTGGCGGTCTCGCGCTCTGGACTTGCTAGGTTTGTTCATTTGGGGGGACGAGTAGGGAGGCGGGCGGCGACCTCGAGCCGCGAAGTGGGAGCGCCGCGTGCTCGCGCATCTTGCGGCCTGGCCGGGGGTGTCGCCTGCGCGCGCAGCGGAGGGCAGTGCGCCGGCGCGGCACGGCGTGTTCGCGAGCCGCGAGGCGGGGTGCGGCGGGGCGGGACGGTGCCGCGGCCCCGGCAGTTAGGGCCGGGGGCGGAGAGGATGGCGCCCCCGAGGCGTTAGCGGACTCTGTCAGCCCTGAGCGCGCAGCGGCTTCCTGGCGCGGCCCGTGTGATGGTGCCGGGAGGAAGGAAGCGCCGTGACAGCGCCTCGGTCGGAGCCCGGGTTCCGGGGGTGAGGAGGCCCGGGGACGGCGGAGCTGGCGAGCTGGCCGCGGGCTGGGCGAGCAGTCACAATAGGAGGCGGCGGCCCAGCGAGGAGCCGCGGGAGCAGCCCCGCAGGGCGGGGCCTCCCCTCGCAGGTACTGGCCGCCGCGGCCGTTGGTTCCCGCGCGAGGGCGGGCCGGGCCGGGCCGCAGGCCGCTGGGAGCCTGCGGGGCCGCTCCGGGAACCCGGAGGAGGTGTGGTAGCCCGCGGGTTGGGGCGCGGCCCGGCCGCCCGGCGCTCTTTGTTCCCGAGGTGGCGGCTTGGAGGTGCGGGTGCAGCCCGCGGGGGCGGCCGCCCGCCTGGCAGAGGGCCCCGGCCGCGCGCTCCCTCCCGCCTGCCGAGGCGCAGGTGAAATGATGTCACCAGGAGAACGCGGAACCCGGTCGCCGGGGCCCTTTCGCGCGTCCTTCTGCCGCCGCAGCCGTCTGTTCGGGCTGCGTTTTGTTCTCAGGGGATGGAAGTTCTTCCTTTCAGGGCCGAAGAATGAGAGAGGTTGGTTTTGAACCAGGAATTTTTCAAATTGTTGAGAGTGAAAGAAAGTAAAGTTTTTGTTTCGGTACGTAGGCTCTGTAAGAGACGTAGCCTTTTTTCTTTGTGCTATAAAAGTTGAGTATGCTAATGGTTCCACCTTAAATAGAAATGAATACATGTCATTGCTGGCATCATGTGATATTTCCTTCTCTTAACGTTGTGGCGCACGTAACTTTGAAAGTTTAAAGTGTGTGCAACTCCTGCACAGCCGATTTGTTACTTTAGAATTACAAGCCTCTTGGGATCGTGTTTGGCCCTGATTTACAGGTGCTATTGTTAAAATATTTACTTCAGTTCTTTTAACTAGGATCAAATTAAAAAAACAACAGCTATTCTCTCAATTTTTGTGAAATCAAAACTTAAAAATCTAAGGACATTTGGGATCAAAGTAAAAATTTTCCTGTTTTCAGACAACATACTGGAAAGGAAGAAATAGGACTTCTACAGAAGTAACAAGACCGAATACAGGTGTTAGATCCGATGCAGTGATTTGGGACATACTTGCAGTCAAAAGGGGAAAATGACTAACTGGATTTTTTAATGAGAATTGTATCTCCTCACATACTCCTTTCTCCAGTTATTGCTAGTTTGTAAACTTACTGGCATAATGTTTCATTTTTCAAAAACCTATTAAACCTTGTCTATTCATTACAGGAGTTCAATTTTAAGTTGATTTCTAAAATATATAAGACTTATCGCTGAGAGATTTAGTAGACTTTAAAGGATATAGTTTAAATTTTGCCACAAACTGGCCATGTGGACCACAGAGCTTCATTTGTAAAATAGGAAAGTTGGATTTAAATGATGTCTGTGGTCCCTCCACCTCTGATGTCTTCTGTGACTCTGGAAGGTAGTTTGTTTCTGTACTTGCTGAGGTTGATATACCCATCCTGTTTTTATAGGGAACTAAGTTTGCAAGTATTAATCTGAGTAAATGCTGAAAATTTTCTTTACTAGAGCATCCTACTTTTGAGGCAGAGTGGACATAGGATGGCATAGACATAACTGAATCTGTTAGCATCACAATGTGGAGTGTAGATCTATTGTCTCTCTGCCAATAGCTTTGGATGAACCTTTTAGTTATATTACCAGACTCTTTATTTGTGCTTATATTTACTTTTTTTCAAGGCTGTGGGTGGGAACTATGATGGAGAAATACTCAGAAATCTCAAATGATTGATCTGTATGGAAAGATTACTAGTCAAGATTATCTTTGTCTTTTTCCAGCTATTCCATCTCTCTCTCTCTCTCTCTCTCTCTCTCTCTCTCTCTCTCTCTCTCCTGCTTCAGTCTTGTTTAGGCCACCTTCATTTTGTAATTCACTTTGCTGGTTTTTGTGTAGTGTCTGGGTCTTGTTTTCTGATTATTTTCCTGTTGGCCATATATATCAGGCATGTGTTTTCAATTGTTTTCTACTTTAACTACATAATCTGCTTTATTTATCTCTGGAGAGAGTATACAGATTGTAAACACATTTGAATGTAGTTTGGTCTAGTTCATTCAGCAAATGTTAAATTCCTGGAGTGACGGCCTTTCTGGAGATGAAGCAAATGCCTGAATTCTGTATAGTAAATTAACAAGTGAGAAATTTTAGCAGATAGAGGAAGAGGGGCCATCTAGACAGTCTCATTTTTCCCCCCAACTCTTACATCTTTTCATGTTCCTTTTTTAAGAATTTCAGCACTTATCTTCTCATTTCTGTTAGAGGGCCCTATTTCTTCGTTTAGTTCCTATTGAATTGCCCCTCACCAGAGTCTAAGAGCAAGAATAATTTCTTTTTCCCAAGTAGTCATAGCATCTAGCACATGGTAGACGTGCAGTCAATATGAGTTGATTAGGAATTTTATCTAATAATCTTTTTTTTTTTTTTTTTAAGATTTTATTTATTCATGAGAGACACAGAGGGGCAGAGACACAGGCAGAGGGAGAAGCAGGCTCCATGAAAGGAGCCTGATGTGGGTGGGACTCGATCCTGGGTCACCAGGATCAGGCCCTGGGCTGAAGGTGGTGCTAAACTGCTGAGCCACCCGGGCTGCCCTATTTAATAAGAATTTTTTTTAAAAAAAGATTTTGTTTATTTATTCATGACAGAGAGAGAGAGAGAGAGGCAGAGACACAGGTAGAGGGAGAAGCAGGCCCCATGCAGGGAGCCTGACATGGGACTCGATCCCTGGACTCCAGGATCACACCCTAAGCCGAAGGCAGTGCTAAACTGCTGAGCCACCAGGGCTGCCGTTTAATAAGAATCTTTTTTTTTTTTTTTTTCGTTTAATAAGAATTATAAAGAGCCTAGTCACACTTTATCTTTTCATACATACATATATTTGTGTATAAATTTTTCATTTTGGTTGGATTGGTCATGGTCTGTGTACTTTCCAAATCCTTGTAATTTTTAGAGATAAATCTTGAGATACTTTAGAGCATTGTGCTAAGGGTTACCACCCTAAATAAAGTTATTTCAGACACTTCCTTGCTGGGAGAATAATGTGCAGGCAAATCTGGATGTGGAGGGGAAAGAAAAAAAAAACCTTTTTATTTAAATAATTTGTAACTTATTTTTTCTAACCTTTATGTCCACCTTCTCAGTAGATCAGTAGATGTTATGGTTACAGACCTCCTTAATTGCATGTAATGTGTGTGTCCCCACCCCACCCACCCCCAAGTAATATATGGGACTATAGCGTTAGGGAAAGGATGGTGAAGCCTTTCAGTCATTTTCACCAAATCTGGTTCTGTTGTGCTCCCAGAAAGACATGAACCCAGTTTGTTTGCCTTAACTCAAGAATGGGAATAATAGTTTGTTTTAAAAAATGATCATTCTAAAAAAATAAAAAATAAAAAAAATAAATATAAAAAATGATCATTCTAGTGCTGAACAGCAGTGATCTTCCTTCAGGAGGTAGTACCAGTCCTTGAATGGCTTAAGGCTGTGTGATAGTCCACCAATCATGTATATACCATTATTTTACTTAGCAAGTACTAATTTGTTAAACATTTAGATCACTTCTAGTTATTTTAAATTGTTGCTGTTATGGTACTGTGATAAACATTTGTGCATGTGGCTTTTCCTGTATTTTGGGGGTATTCCCATATTAGAGTAAAACGAGAATTTTTCAGATGAAAGATTGCTGACTCAAACTGTTCAAGTAGTTGATAAAATCTATTTGATTACTTTCCAGGAGATTAACATTTGCCATCATGAAAGCAGTGAGAATATGTGGATTTTGAGATAATTTGGATTTGACCTTTTCATTTTTTAGGTACCCAGACTTCACCTAGAGGAAGGAGTAAAAGACCTGGTGGGGTCAACACTAACTACCTCACTCTTCATTTTTTGTTTTGTTTCGGTTTGTTTTCCTTCTGAAAGGCTGTGATTTGAGTGCTTTTGACTAGTTGATAATGCTGCTAGTAACAATGAACAATTTTTTTCCCTGAAGAATAATGTGGTTGTTTGGAGAAGACTATTGGCCTTTTAGCAATTTATGTTGAAGAAAGTAGGTTATTTTAATGTGTGGCCTAGAGATCATGCACCTGCCTATCCTCTACCTCATCTTTATAAGAAAAATGTAAATGAATGAAAAAGGAAGCTGCTACCAGGAGCAGCTTTGTAGAGTGCAAGTTCCGAGACAATATCTGGACCTAAGCCCTGTGTTATTTTTAGCACCGTAACATAATAATTACACTCTTCAAGACAAAAGTTTAATTGTTGGTTATATTATGGTTTACCACACAGGGTAAGGCCACATTAAACAAAAGATGGCCTAAAATAGTATCATATTGGTGCTTAAAAGGTTAAACTATTCTGTAACTTTAGTCTTATGAAACAGGTGGTTTTCTCAGTTATGCTGGGTAAATTTGACATATAGTTATACGTAAATAAGCATTAAAAATGAGAAGTGTGGGGAGTTGCAGATTAATCAGGTCTCAGGGATGTTTCCTTTATTGGATTTTTAAAACATAGGTTGCATGCTGCGCAAAGACTTAAGTTACTGTATCTTTGTAATGTTCAACAGTTCCCAGGTTAGAGAAAAAGAGAATTGTATCAGTTTCCAGTTACAGTATACAGTATTTTAAATGAGGAAGATTGAGGGAAGTAGTGGAGAGTTATGTCAAATAATTTATGTAGAAATACTTAAAATAGCTTTAAATAGACTTTGTGAAATAGTTTTTTATTAATCCAATTAAATTACAAGAAGGAAGGTTACTTTTTAAAAGAAGTTTTATTTATTTAAAGTAATCTTTGCACCCAGCATGGGGCTCAAACTCAGAACTCTGAGATCAAGAGCCACATATTCTTCTATCTGAACCAGCCAGGTGCCCCAAATGTTACTTAAAAAAAATTTTTTTGTTAAGATTTTATTATTCATGAGAGACACAGAGACAGAGAGACAGAGACACAGGCAGAGGGAGAAGCAGGCTCCATGGCAGGGAGCCTGATGTGGGACTCCATCCCGGGTCTCCAGGATCATGCCCTGGGCCAAAGGCAGCGCCAAACCGCTGAGCCACCCGGGCTGCCCACTTTTAAAATTCTTAAACTACAAGGTGTTTTAGTGGGTCAAGCATGAAATTCATTCATTCATTCATTCATTCATTCAGCATGAATTTTAGAGCCAGATAGACTTAGCTTCAAATTATGGTTTTGATATTTATGAGATAACATGGCTTTAAGCAAGTCAGTTAACCCTGACTTGCAGTGTATAAAGATCAGAGAGCCAGTTCAGTTCCTAGTATGAAGTTCACTATTACCAGATTTTGAAAACTGCTGTGTTGCTTAGATATAAGTGTCTTAATTTAGATCTTTCATCAAATTAATACAGCTAAGATTCTGGAGAAGAAACTTTCTTCAGGTGTGGAAGAGCAATTTCTGTTCTATTCGATACATATATGTCCTGTTAATTTTCTATTGTGTGTAACAAATTACCACACACTTAGTAGCATAAAACATGAACCTGTTACCTCACGGATAAACACATGGAACAGGAAATCTTGACATGGGTTAGCTGCAGGGCTGTTAGTGGTTTTACCTGTCTGATGCTGCCATGTCAGGAGAGGTTTGATGTCCTCTGTCAAGCCACTGGTTGGTTCAATATGGTTCTTGTAATTGTAGGACTGAAGTCCCTTGTTTTCTTGCTAGCTGTCAACTGGTGACCTTCTCAGCTCCTACAGGGTGCCTTCTTGTCTCTGCAGCATGACCCCGTCCTGTTCATATGTCTTCTAACAACATAGTGGTTGCCTACAGGGTTGACAGGAGAATCTCTTCAGGAAGAGTCAGTTCCTCTTTTAGGAACTTTAAGTCAGGCTTACCTTGATTAACTTCAAATCAACTGACTTGGGATCTTAATTACACTTGAAAATCCCTTTACTTCTGTGAATGGGTTCATATAATTAGGTTATATAATTTAACCTAACCATGGGAATGAAATCCACTGTATTTACAGTCCTGCCTACACACCATGGAGGGATGGATTATATAGATGTGTACCAGAGGTGGGAATCTTGGAGGCCTTCTTAGAATTCTGCCTCACAGGGACACACAGAATGATTATATGTGATTTTATACAGTGGGTGCACCTGTATAAAACCCCATCTTTCATTTTGTCCTTGATCTGTATTAACTACAGTATCTTAAAAAGGATTTATGGATTGATTGATTGATTTGACAGAGAGATTGAGAGCATAAGCACAGGGAGTGGCAGGCAGGAGGGGGAGGGAGAAGCAAAATTTCCATGGAGCCAGGGAGCTAATGGGATGTGGGACTCTAGGATCATGACCTGAGCTGAAGGCAGACACTTAACTGACTGAGCCAACCAGGTATTCTGCAGTATTTAAATATAGCTTTTCTCCATTGTATTGTTTGTCCTCCCTTTTTTCTAGACAGAAGGAGCTTCTGACCAAAGGAAATTGTTGTGGGTAGGAGAGGAATATGCTTGAAAATTATTAACTTATGAGCACAAGGGCCAGAGTTTACCAGATTCGTTCTTTTTTTTTTTTAATTTTTATTTATATATGACTGAAATCTTAAGTTTTCAAAGGAACAAAGTATAAAAGAGAGGAAACCTGATCCTCTGATATTTGTTCTCCAAGCTAGCTACTTGTACAAGTAGTTTATAAGAATGGTACTCATGCAGACTGTTTCAGGTATGATAGTTGAAGACAGGTGAACTTTTTAAAAGTCTTCAGGGCAGCCCCAGTGGCTCAGTGGTTTAGTGCCGCTGTCAGCCCAGGTCCTGATCCTGGAGACCCGGGATCGAGTCCCATATCGGGCTCCGTGCAAGGAGCCTGCTTCTCCCTCTCTGCCTCTCTCTCTGTGTCCCCCATTAATAAATAAACAAAATCTTTAAAAACAAAACCAAATAAAACAGTCTTCAAAGATACCTTGTAAATTATAAGCTTAAGAAGATTACAAAAATAACATGAAACTAACATAAAGGAAGATACTGTTTTAAGAGAACTGCTTTATTTTTAAAGATTTTATTTTTATTATTTATTCATTTAAAATACCATCCTTATAGTTTGGCTGCTTTGTACCTTTTTTTAAAAAAAAAAAAAAAGAAAACTAGAATAAGCTCCTTGAGTGATGGGATTCATGTTTTATCTTTTGTAACAAACTCTTGATTTGCAGGAGGCAATCAGTAAATAATCCTTAATTCTGCACTTCATACTTCGTCATAGAATATTAGCACATTTATGTTTGTAAGTGTAAAGATAAGTTTTAGCTCATGTTGAAAACATTTTGTGAATTCTAAAGTTACTGCCCTCAAGTGATTTTTGCTTTTGCTCCTAAGAAGGTGTTTAGAAATAATTTTAGTCTTACCATCAGGCTTGGTTATCTGCTTACCAGGCTCATAGTAAACCAGAAACAATTTATAAAGGGGTTAAGGAAGGCTATTATACAAGTAGTATTAATATAATTAACATGCTACTTCATCATCTGCCTTCCTTTCTGCTTACTTCTATACTGCCTAGCCAAACTGAACATTTTGCAGTTTCTTGACTATACTGCTGTCTTTTGCCGGTTACCTCTTCATAGCACCGTGTGCCTAGCATTATCATAGAAAGATGATATTCGGGATCCCTGGGTGGCGCAGCGGTTTAGCGCCTGCCTTTGGCCCAGGGCGCGATCCTGGAGACCCGGGATCGAATCCCACGTCAGGCTCCCGGTGCATGGAGCCTGCTTCTCCCTCTGCCTATGTCTCTGCCTCTCTCTCTCTCTCTCTCTGTGTGACTATCATAAAAAAAAAAAAAAAAAAAAAAAAGAAAGATGATATTCTGTACATTGTACACTGATTTGCTTTTGTTTCTTTTTCATAGCATACTCTTCTTGAAGGTTGGAAACCATGCCGGTCTTCTTGGTTTAATGTCTATCACAGAGTAGACACTTAGTATATGTGCTGCCTAAGCAGCACAGAATAGACACTTCTATGTAAGAGAATGAATGAGGCAGTGAAACTGAAAACCAGACATGTGGTTTAAAGCACATGGTCTTCAATGTAGGGGTAAGCAAGTTCACAAAACTTAACTCCCAAGGGGAGTTTACTCCACAGCACAGTGGAACAAGTGATGCTCATGATGTCCATGATTAAAAGTCCTGCAGATTTAAGTTGATATTATGTATGAGTTTAAGGGGATTAACCTACAATCAAGTCAGGCATTTAAAACATGCAGTCATTTGCTTTGGGGTTTATGATCTTTATCCTTTTTTTTTTTTATGATTTTATTTGTTCATTTGTGAGAGAGACACACAGAGAGGGCAGATACATAGGCAGAGGGAGAAATAGGCTCCCTGTGGGGAGTCTGATGGGACTTGATCCCAGGACCATGGGTTCACGACCTGAGCTGAAGGCAGACACTCAACCACTGAGCCACCCAGGTGTCCCTCCTTTATTCTTAAGGTCACTGAGTTTGTGTTGAATAGAGCTGAGATGTCCACAAACTCTTCTTTCTTATGCCTATGGTCACTATAGAAGTTTTGCTACCAATGTTTTGAAATCTCTTGTTGTCTTTGCATGATCATAAAGAAGGTTAATTAAAAAATAGGATGAAAAATATTATCTTAGTCAAGACAGAGAGTAATCTTTCTGTATTTAAGATGCATGGTATTATCTCAGGTTCTCTTAACATGAAGTCTTCCCTATCCTTTAGAATTTTAGAATTAATACCAACAGAAGAAGATATTAGTAGATATTATATGGGAAACATAGGAAAGACTTAGCATTTTTGAGCAGTGCTGTTTGGTCTTTTAAAAAAGTTTTTGTAAAAGAGATCTGTTGCCAGAGGCAACCTTTGCCATCCTTATATTTGTTTTGATGTTTAAGATTAATTTTTAATTTCTTTCCAGTCTCTGCTAACACAAATACCTAGAAAATCCAGACTGTCCTTCATAGACATGATTCTCCACATTGGTGCGGCTAGCCATGAACTATCCTTTTCTTCTCCCTCTTTTTCCCAGATATCTCCCGGGGCCAATTCAACACCTCTACCTGGCCATCCTAACAAGGTGATTTGTGAAAGGGTGAGACTTCAGAGCCTGTTCCCTCTCCTCCCAAGTGATCAGAATACTACCGTTCAAGAGGATGCTCACTTCAAAGCTTTCTTCCAGGTTCTTATATATTTACCCTTTCCCTATGTAGGGCTGAAAGTCACAGATACATTTTAGGTGGTTTCTAGGAAGGCTTAAAACAATATTCTCAGTATCATCTTCTTATTTTCTGTTGAATGTGGGAATAAGTATTCTTCTTAGAGGACTTCTTCAACTTAACTTTTTAGCCAGCTTTTCTGAAGAATGTTTGTCTTCTCTTGAGCTGCTATTTATTATTTGACCAGTATTAATATTCTTGTTTTTTGATCTTGTGGTCTTAATCACTTGTCTTAATAGGCCAAGTTCTATAGGAAAGTAGAAGATATTACAGATGGATGAAATTGTGTAGGAATGGAAAAATGGAAGCATGCAAGATATTTTTAAAGCTGTCACTACTTACTAGCTTAGTGCCCAGAGTTTGATAGTGATGTATATTTCAAAAAGAAAACATGGTGACTTGCTTTCTATCACTTTTGATACCTGTGGGTAAAATGTGATTAAAATTTTTGCTGTATATGAAATGAAAATAAATTAAGGCAGGTATTATCATTAGTTTATTGACAAAATTGCTAGGATGTGCTCACATGAATTACTGGCAACTCAGTTTCCAGTCCATTACTCCTAGAGAAGCATGGTTTAGTAATGGAAGTCAGTATTAATATTACCAAAAGGAAACTAGTTATACAGTGGCTTCTGGATTTTAGAGTTGTGGGCCAAGGCATGTATTTATATATATGTATATAAATCTAAGGAAGTGAGAGTTGCTAATCAAAGCCAACTCATTTTCTCTTTGTGTCTGAGTGGTAGTTTGGGGCTTGGGACTAGTTCTGAAAGAGAAATGCTTGTGGTACATTAAATTGGATATATGAAATTTCTGAGAATAATTGTGTAGGTGATCCAGGCAGGGCTCTTCAATATGATACTTCTTGTTGGAATTTGTGCCAGGTTTTCCCCTTTTGCATGTATTCTCTCTCTCTCTTTCTTTCTTTCTTTTTCTTTTTCTTTTTTTTTTTTTTTTTTTGTACTTTTCTAATAATAAACCAGTCACGGATGGTTTTATAGATGAAGAAATAGGCTCAGGAAAGCTTTCTGAGAGGTCCGGTTAAACAGGTAGTTATTGGCAGAGCACCTTTTGTGATTTCTTATCTACTATAGCATATCATCTTTAGATAACAGATATTTCTGTAAACAGTGTAGTATATGTTAAGAGATAGTTACTGTATTGAATCAAATGGAGTATTGACTACCGTTTTTGATACAGCATTGGTCTATAATAGCTCAATATTTAGTAAACCAGTATAGCTAAGGAAGAAATTGACTATCTTCACTGCTGCCACCACTAAACAGTTATTTGTTGCTTTCTTTGTTTTTCATACTTTGAGTCTTTAAGCATTAACTCAATTATTAACTTTAAACTCAAAGAGTTGCTGGCAAATTTAAACACGTTTTGAAAACAAAGAGCCAATTCCATTTAGTGTTGCAGAAAGGTGGAAGGTGGTATTGTTAAATTTTTATTTATAGCCCTAGTTAAACTTAAATCTTTTTTCTAACTTTAAAAACAAGGCCCTCAGTGTACTTGGCTTCCAGGGAAGACTGGAGATTTTTCTCCGCCCACTTCCTGGCTTACCATTGTTCAACATGAAGCAAAGTAAATCCTTACATCCCCTTTGAGATGCTGTCACATACCTTCAGCTAATTCTGATAATAAAATTGGGTGTGATTTCTTGTTCTGATTATGCTTTTCTCATCTTTAGAAAACTTAGTTGCCACGTGAAAGGGAGAAATCTTTTAATGTGTTGTTTTCATTTTGGGGTTTTTCCCCCCAAGTTCCTTCCCTCTCAGCCTTCTTTACTTTTCCTTCCCTTTGGAATACTCCATTTTAAACAGACTCAACTACCTCTTGCATTTTTTTTCTTAAAGCATCCTCTTTATTCCCTTATCTTGACTGAAACTAGTCTCTTTTCAGAGGATATCATTTTCCTTGTAATCTTGTGTAGGAGTAAAAAAATTGTTGCCCCCCCCACCCCCCCAGCATGGAAATTGATTATGTGTCTAATAAGTGGGATGGTCATAGAGGAGAAGGAAAGTGTTTGATACTCTTCTGAATCCTTGTTTCCAATTACCGGTCATCTTTGAACAAGAATCTCCTGTTTTTGAGCTATATTTGTCATTCATTTCCCCTCTATCAATTTTGTCACTGTTGTTTATTAAAGACCTTGTACTTTGCTCCTTATTTACTTGCTTGTTTTATATTACTTAGTCAAAATCTTTCAAATTTTGCATACTGTTTTTAAAAAAATTATGAAATATTTTATATATGAAAGTTATAAAGTAGACACATGTATAATTTAAGAAATGCCATCCATCTTAAGTCAACCATTACCAGTACCTTAGAAGTCTTCATATGACCTTCTATATTCTATCTACCTGCTGCTCCATACTTGTGCCTTGGTTAAAAACTCTGAATTTAGTGTTTCATACCCCCTTGCTTCTCTTTGTGGTTTTACCACATGGCAGTATCCCTCAATACTATACTATTTAGTTCCTGAACTCAATAAAAATGATCTCATACTATGTATTTTTGTCTTCTTGAGGTTCATCCATATTGATGCATGTGGACATGTAGTTGATTCATTTTCCTTTTAGTATTTCATGTTGTATGAATAAATTGCAGTTTATTCCCTCTTTTTGATGGACATTTCCAGTAGTTTCCAGTTTTTTACTATTACTGCAAGCAGTGTTGCCATGAATATTTTTGTATGCGTTTCCTGGTGTACACTTAATTGATATTTTAATTTCTATACAAGTGATTGCTTTGTGTATTTATCACTCTGGGTTTTCTTACAGAAGAGATAATAGGTGTTGGCATATTGGCATCTATAAAAATAAGTATATTTACTTACAATCAAAGTACCTCTTATAATTATTTCAGAAATTTAAAGTTAAGATACAATTTACATACAGTAAAATTCACCCTTGTTGTGTACAGGTCTCTGACTTGACCAATGCATGCAGATGTGGAACCACTGCCACAATCAAGATAGTAGAACAATTTCATCTTTCCCCAAAAATTCCCTCTTGTCTCTGCTATTAACCTCTTAGAGTTTTAAAATTAGCAGTTCCTGTACCATCAACCAATTTATTTTATTTTATTTTTTAATTTTATTTATTTATTCATGAGAGACACAGAGAGAGGCAGAGACCGAGGCAGAGAGACAAGCAGGCTCCCTGAGGGGAGCCTGATGCAGGACTCCATCCTGGGACCCTAGGATCACACCCTGAGCCAAAGGCAGACACTCAACCATGGAGCCACCCAGGTGCACTCAACCAATTTATTGATTGTGACTGAAGATAGTATGCTTTCATAAAGCAGGTACATTGTGGAGAAGTTAGATTTTGGGTCTAGTACAACCCTCGATTTCAGGGTTGTGTGTGTGTGTGCGTGTATGTATGTATTCTAATGATAGTTGTGTGATACTTCATTTTGTAAATTTATGAACATTAATTAGGTGATTGAAATTTTCATGATTTATATGCAGAAATAGTCTAGGTTTCTGAAGGAGAGGACTAATTATTGTTTAAAAAAAATCTGCAGCAAAGTTACAGACTTAATAAAAATTTCAGCCAAAGTCAGAGTTTCATGATTTTAGAAACCTTACAGAGTTATCCTAAATTCATAAGAAAGATTTTCAAAGAAAAGACAGGGGAGAAAAACTTTTTTGAAAGTTGTTGTAAGGGGTGTTACTCCATAAATGATACTAAGTCATATTACAAAGAAATAGCTCCGTGTCAGTGAGCTCTTTGTTGTTGTTTTTTCTTTTTTTTTAATATATTTGATTTAAATTTAATTTGCCAACATATAACCCCCAGTGCTCATCTTATTGTGTACCCTTCTTAGTGTCTGTCACCCAGTTACCCTCCCCCTCTCCCTGAGCTCTTTGTTGTTAAACACAGTGGCTGTTGTTCAGTCCCCATCCTTTGTCACCTCTCAGTTGAGTCCTTGAAACTCCATTTCACTGGCTTCTATCAACACACTCCACTTTCTTCTCATCAACTACTTGGCATAAAATATTTCTTAGAGGGATCCCTGGGTGGCGCAGCGGTTTAGCGCCTGCCTTTGGCCCAGGGCGCGATCCTGGAGACCCAGGATCGAATCCCACGTCCGGCTCCCGGTGCATGGAGCCTGCTTCTCCCTCTGCCTATGTCTCTGCCTCTCTCTCTCTCTGTGTGACTATCATTAAAAAAAAAAAAAATTAAAAAAAAAATTTTTTTTTAAATTTCTTAGAGTTTAGTATTGGGCTTCCTTTTCTTTGTATAAATTAATTGGGGAAAATTTTGTCCATACCTATAGCTTCATTAACCTACCATTTATCTGTATGCCCAAAACTAAAATTTCTGGTCTCTGAGCTTTGAGATAGCCACTCCTTGTGGCTATCTCAAAAGGATCTCTTAATTTCAAGTTGTTCTTTATTCATATCTTCTCTGTTTTCACTGGTTTCATGTTTATGCATCAGTTTTTTTTTAATTTTAACCATTGATTTGTGTTTACAGCTTAAAATTATTATAGTTACAGATTCATGATAAAATCTAGTGCTTTGATGGAACTAACATACTATTAGAAAACAAATTATAGCATCAAGGTAAATCAGTTTTTATGAACCAGTGATGTATTTGTGATTAAAAATTAAGAAAGGGATGCTTGAGTGGCTCAGTCAGTTAAACATCCAACTCTTGATCTCAGCTCAGGTCTTGTTGATCTCAGTGTCATGAGTTCAGGCCATGCATTGGGCTTCACACTGGACATGGAGTCTATTTAAAAAAATTTTTTAAACCAAAAATAAGGCATCTATAGGTTATTCAAAAATTAGCCATGTAAAAAAAAAGAAAAAGAAAAAAATATTAGCCATGTAGGCCTCCCAAAACTCAGGGAGGCCCAGAAGAAGTTGGACTACCAGTTGTGGCCAATGATGGTAACATCATATTTTCTTCCTATTGGATTCTGTTCATTATGATGGAACTGGACTGCTATCCCACTAGAATCCCCTAAGTCCTCACTGCACATAAAACCTATTTCTTTCTTTGGCCTTTCATGAAAAAACAAACTTGGATCATATCAAAAAACAAAGCTTCGTTTTTTGTCTTTTTTTAATGCATACTTTTGAATATATAACATTTAAAGTCTCCTTCCCCTCTACAGATATAAATAAGATAATATCCCAGGAAAATGTATTGCTAGTCTGGTTATGAGTTTCAGTTTTACTCTGAAATCTTCTGAGCTGAGGAATATGAGATCTATACATTAGAAAATTGAAGCCCATTGTAAATTATGTGGAACAGGACTATGCATTGTGTTGTTTAAGGACAGTGTAGGGACGCCTGGGTGGCTTAGCAGTTGAGCGTCTGCCTTTGGCTTAGGACGTGATCCTGGTCCTGGGATCGAGTCCTGTGTCGGGCTCCCAAGGAGCTTGCTTCTATCTGCCTGTGTCTCTCTGCCTCTCTCTCTCTGTATCTCTCATGAATAAATAAATAAAATCTTAAAAAAAAAAAAGGACAGTATAATCATTCGTCTTTGGTTCATCTTGACTAATAGGAACACATTAATCTGGATGTAGTTTAAACAAAGACCAGATTGTGGGAAATTAAATGAGAGAATGTATAGAGATCATTTCGTAAACCATACTGTGTGATTCAAATATGAGATTGTTGATGTCATGCTTTTCTCCTGCTTATATTCTTCCTTTGCAAAACAAACAACAACAAAAAAATCAAGGTCTGTCTCAATGGTTATTCTCTATTATCAACTTGCTTTATATCGAATGTTTTGGTTTTTTAAGTACTTTCACATGTATTTAGAATGAATGGAACTTTGGTAAGTGTTTTCTCTCTCTGGGTCATTTAAACTTAACATATGTTTAATTGTGAAATGAGAAATTTTATTATTTGTCAAAGATAAGGCAGGTAGAGAAGGTCTGAGTTTATTTTTTTAACTTTTTAAAAGTTGTGATTGGGTTTGTTTGGGGGGGGGGTGTTTAAGAGAGAGAGTGAGCAGTGGGGAGGAAGAAGGAGAGAATCTTAAGCAGGCTCCAGGTCCAGCACAGAGTCCAACAGAGAGCTTGATCTCACGACTCTGAGATCATGACCTGAGCTGAAATCAAGAGTCAGACATTGGGGCACCTGTATGGCTCAGTTGGTTAAAGTGTCTAGCTCATGGTTTTGGCTCAGTTCATGATCTCAAGGTTGTGAGATCCTGAGTCCGGCTCCATGCTGGATGTGGAGCTTGCTTAAAATTCTATCTCTCCCTCTGCCCACCCCCTTCCTCTGTCTCTCCCTCTTTAGGAAAAAAAAAAGGTGGGGGGGCAGCTCGGGTGGCTCAGCGGTTTAGCGCCGCCTTCGGTCCAGGGCATGATCCTGGAGACCCGGGATCAAGTCCCATGTTGGGCTCCCATCATGGAGCCTGTTTCTCCCTCTGCCTGTGTCTCTGCGCCTGCCTCTCTCTCTCTCTCTCTCTCTCTCTCTCTCTCCATGAATAAACAAATAAATCTTAAAAAAAAAAAAAAAAAGAGTAACATACTTAACTGACTGAGCCACCCAGACAGATGCTTAACTGACTAAGCCACACAGGCACCCCGAAAAAATGGATTTCTCTTTTATGGCAAGTTTATCTTTAGGGACTTTTCCTAAGAGAGTCCCTTAACTTGGCTTGGTGGTTCTGAAAGTATAGTCCCAGACCAGCAGTAGCAAGCATCACCCAAGATCAATTTAGAAATGAAAATTCAGGCAGCCCAGGTGGCTAGCAGTTTAGCACCGACTTCAGCCCAGGGCATGATCTTGGAGACTGGGGATCGAGTCCCACATCGGGCTCCCTGCAGGGAGCTGGCTTCTCCCTCTGCCTGTGCTCTGCTACCCCCCCCCACCCCCATGTCTCTCATGAATAAATAAATAAAATCTTAAAAAAAAAATTTCTTGGACCCAATCCAAAATTTTTCAATCAGAAACTGGGGAATGGGCCCAACAAACTGATGTTTCTGACACATGCAGAAGTGTAAGAAGCACTGGTCAAGTTAATGGGAGTATCCCTACAGCTTTTTTTTTTTATTTTTTTTTTATTTTTTTTTAAGATTTTATTTATTTAGTCACAAGAGACACAGAGGCAGAGTCACAGGCAGAAAGAGAAGCAGATTCCATGCAGGGAACCCGATGTGGGGCTCGATCCCGGGACTCCAGGATCATGCCCTGGGCCAAAGGCAAGCTCTAAACCCCTGAGCCACCGAGGGATCCCCTTCCTTCAGATTCTGCTGTGCATATACCTGTCACAAGTCCTTTTGGTAGCATAATTCTTAACCAGTTTCTGTATTTCTGAACTTAGAGGTTCATAGGCAACCTCTGTGGGTAATGAAAAAATTGAACCCTAAATCTGGTGTGAGAAACTAACCTGAATTCTCAGAAGAGAAATCTCTTCTCCACTTCCCAGTCCAGACAGAGTAGATGTGTTTTCTTATTGATTCTCTATGCCAGTGAACATTTTCTAGTCTGCCCTTCTTTATTAAAATTTTAAGTAGGGTCCATGCCTACTGTGGGCTTGAATTCACGACCTTGAGGTCAAGAGTCACATGTTCACCTGGATGAGCCAGGTGCCCCTCTAGCCTTCTTTTTTTTTGCAAGTATAGTACTTTGGAAATTTTGACTCTATGCAGGGCTCTCAGTGAGTGATAAGGCCATATATTTGGTGTCCCGCCTCAAAATAAAACCAACAGCTGGGTTCTCAGTTTTCCTCTTTGTTTTTGGTCCTTGGTAATTTTCCTTTTTTCTGAGTTCATTGTTGCAATTAAAAACTTTTTTTTTAATGCATTATTTTTAGATGTTTCTATCCAGATTTTCGTATTTGGCCCATGATTTTGTCAAAATCAGAAGTCTTTTTCTTTTTTAAAGATTTTTACTTATTCATGAGAGACACAGAGGCAGAGACCAGCAGAGGGAAAAGCGGGCTCTCTGCGGGAAGCCTGATGGCAGTACTCGAGCCCAGGACCCTGGCCGGGATCACGACCTGAGCCAGAGATGCCCCTCATTGGTTATTTATTGAGTTTTAATATTATAGAGCATAATTGATTTTCTTACTGAAATCAAAGGGTAAAAACAAGCATTTTTAATAGCATTAAATCTAGGGAGAAAATAAGGTGTTTCTTTGTGGTTCTGAAAACTATTTTATATTTTAATTAAAATGACAGATTTGAGTTATTTTAAATATAGAAGGAAAATGATGTTTTTGGAATACCTCTGCTAAATAACTTGGAATGTTCAAAAGTAACTATTTAGCAGTTTACTTTATTCCTGCCAGTTTAATCTGTTCTGTTTTATATGTTTATCTCTTAAAATCTAATGTTATATTGTAGCCCTGTATACTGGAGATAATCTGACTTTTTTGGTACTGGCCGCAGGCACCAATTACTTTGCAACCAAAAGTGCTCTAATGCTCAAGTAATTAGAACTTGAAGGAATAGATTTGAGATAATAAAGGCTCTCTTAGAAAACACATAGCCCTCACCCAGACATTTGGTTAGTTTGTAATTTTGATAGTTTTTGTGAGATTGGATTGGAAAATTGAGTTGTGTGGGGAATCCTCGACAGTTACTAATTCAACTAAGAAAGCCATACCAAATTTATAGCTAGTAAACAATGCTGTGACCCTTGAAAACTCAACATGTAACAAGTACTGGTTTTGAATTCTCCACTACTCCTATGATTTACTTGAAACTAACCCCATGTCTTCCTCAAAATGCTGTAATGTTCTAGTTACGAACTGACAGTCTAGGTGAGGAGACAACTGGATGGCTTAGTCCATTAAGCATCCAACTCTTGATTTCAGCTGAGGTAGTGTGTCTTGTGGTCATGAGATGGAGCTCCACATTGGGCTCTGTGCTCAGTTCACAGTCGACCTCAGATTCTCACTCACTCTCAAATAAAATCTTAGAAGAAAAAAAAAAAACTGATGATCTAGATCAGTTGACTGTTTCTTTATCTGTTTTAGATAAATGTTATCTTATCCCTATAACCTTTATTAGAGAAAACTAATGTAATGGACTTAAATCATAAGAATAAAGGAGCAAAAGAGTGTTATTTAGAATCAAGTCAAGGGGGGCACCTGGGTGGCTCAGTAGTTGAACATCTGCCTTTGGCTCAGGTAGTGATCCCAGGGTCCCCGGATTGAGTCCCACATTGGGATCCTTGCGGGGAGCCTGCTTCTCCCTCTCCCTCTTCCTCTCCCTCTGCCTGTCTCTGTCTCTCTCTCTGTCTCTCTCTCTATCCTCTCATAAATAAATAAAATCTTTAAAAAACAATTACTCTTCTCCATTCAGTAATATTCAAACTCTTTTAAATATATATACTCAAAATCAATTTTTAAAAAGTATACATCTAGAGGATCCCTGGGTGTCTCAGCGGTTTGGCACCTGCCTTTGGCCCAGGGTGTGATCCTGGAGTTCCAGGATCGAGTCCCATGTCGGGCTTCTTGCATGGAGCTTGCTTCTCCCTCTGCTTGTGTCTCTGCCTCTCTCTCTGTCTCTGTCTCTCATAAATAAATGAATAAAATCTTAAAAAAAAAAATGCACACATCTAAATTTTCTCATAAGCTTCTCCCTTTGCCTGTGTCTCTGCCTATCTTTCTGTGTCTTTTATGAATAAATAAATAAAATCTTAAAAAAAAAAAAAAGAATCAAGTTAAGGGCCTACCTAAATTACACCCCTTCCTCAGTTGATCTCTTAGATGAGAATTGATCACTAAAAAGGTCACTTAACTGATGGAGTAGCATAGTGGAATTTCTCAGTTGGGTTGGAGTTTTAAAGAAATGGTCAAGGAATGCCTGGGTGTCTTAGTCGGTGTCTGACTCTTAATTTTTGGCTCAGGTCATGGATTGAGCCTCTGTCATGTTCCACACTTGTGGGTGGTTCTCTCTTGAGGTTCTCTCTTTCTTCTCTCCCTAGCATGCATGCTCTGCCTTACTCTCTAGAATAAATAAATAAATATTTAAGAAAAAGGTGGTTAAGTTCCATACAATTGTTTATCACCTTATTGTGTGTCTTTATATGTTAATGAGTTTTATGATGATTTTTAAGAAACAGATTTTATTTTTCATTTAATATTTACTTTGCATCTCCCTTCCCCTGTCCAGCATCTATTTTCTTTAAAGATAATTAATTTGGCTTGATAGCATATTCCACCTCCCCTTTACTTTATAAGGTAAATATGTTTAAACACCTATGCATATATAGTAATGGAAAATCCTTGAAAGGTCTTATTAAGTTGATTGATTTTGTTGCATTGTCAGAGTGAAGATAGTCCAAGTCCCAAGAGACAGCGCCTCTCTCATTCAGTCTTTGATTATACATCAGCATCACCAGCTCCCTCACCACCAATGCGACCATGGGAGATGACATCAAATAGGCAGCCCCCTTCAGTTCGATCAAGCCAACATCACTTCTCAGGGGAACGATGCAACACACCTGCACGCAACAGAAGAAGGTTAGTTGATTACAATGTCTTAAATTTTCTTTCTTTGGTGGATTTATGAGTTTTTTTTTTTTTTTAACATGAGAAAGCATCATTTCTATGGGCTTTTTATAAACAGATCAACACACATATGTACTCATACACTCGAAAAACAACATGACACATTGTTGAGACTCCCACCACAGAGCATGGAAGTTAATTTAGTTTGTGGTTAACAGATGAAATTCAAAGAGGCTAGGCTGATTTACCTATAATCAGTCTATGCCATTATATAAGAATTCAGCTGCTTTATGGTTTCAGGCTTTCTGTGGGCTAGCCTGCAATCCTGATTACAGAAAAATGCATTTTATAGTTTACAACTGTAAGGAAGTATGGAGACCCTTGAAATGAACTACCTCTTTTCCATTCCATTTCCGTTTCTTCTGTATCCTTAAGGCAATTGGGAACTTAATTAGGTTTCTTTAAAAAACTGTGGAGCCTGTGGTATGAAAGACAGACTGAGATTTACGTCAGCGCTCAGTCCTCTGTCATGGGACATGTCCCCTACTTTTCCTTCCCAGAGGAATCTTTCTTCTGAGCTGCTTCCTCTTTATGTCCTGATGTCATACATTTTTTTCTTCAGGGAAATTGTGTATCTTTGGAGTAAGACAACTGTTTGCATGTCTCGGATGTTAATAATTAAGAAATTTTGAAAATCTTAAGGTGTTACAGACAAATGGTTGTGTATCTTCAAAATTCGTATGTTGAAGCCCTAATTCCGAGTGTGGCTATATTTGGAGATGAGGTCTGTAAGGAAATAATTAATATTGAATGAAGTCATAAGGGTGGCTGTGGGGAGTCAGTCCAAAAAGGATTGGTATCCTTATAAGAAGAGACACCAGAGGGCAGCCCCAGTGGCACAGCAGTTTAGCGCCGCCTGCAGCGCGGGGTGTGATCCTGGAGACCCAGGATCGAGTCCTATGTCAGGCTTCCTCCATGGAGCCTGCTTCTCCCTCTGCCTGTGTCTCTGCCTCTCTCTCTCTCTCTTTCTCTGTCTCTCTCTGAATGAATGAATGAATGAACAAATAAATAAGTAAATAAATCTATCTTTAAAAAAAAAAAGAAGAAACACCACAGAGAGCTTACTGTCTCTGGCAAGTGAGGACACAGTGAAAAGGTGGTCATCTGCAAACCAGGAAGAGTGCTCTCAACAGAGACCAATCATGCTGACACCTTGATCTTAGACTTATAGTCTCCAGAGCTATAAGAAAATTCATTTTTGTTGTTTAAGCCACCTAGTAGGTGGCATTTTGTTATGGCAGCCCTAGGAAACTAATATTGAAGGATCATAAAACTACCATTCCTTGTTTTCAAATGAGACAAAAATCTTTTGAGTTTTCTGTTTGGACACTAAGACTTTTACACTACCTGGTGCATTGTCCCCCAATTTTATGGGAATGTTTAAGTTAAGATAATGTATGTCAAACCAGGTAAAATATTTTATAGCTGTTAAATAAATAGCATGAGACAATATGGCTGGTTGTTTCAAGGTTACAGCCTGAGCACCTACTGTAATCTCTTCTTCTTTGGTGAAATGTATCATACTTTCAGGAGAACATGTAAAACAAGCATACACTTAAAAGGATAGTAGACAAGTGTACCAACACCCAGATTAAAATAGAACATTGTTAATAACTTCAAAAGCCCCTGTTCATCCTTCCTAAAGGATTAACCCTGTTCTGTGATTTGACATCCTTCCCTTGTTAATACTTTTTAACACTGGAATGTATTGTAAAACAATATATTTTTCGGTTTTGCCAGTTTTACTTTCATTTAAATGTATTCTTTGATTTTGTTTATCAAACATTCTATTTTTAATGTGGATGCCAGTAGTTCATTTATTTTTACTTGGTATAATCTTATATTGATATACCATTATTTATGTATCCATCTACTATTGGGTAATGGTGATGCTCAATTTCTTACTGTTAAAAAGAGTTATTAGGAATCTTTTATGTACACATTTCCTGGGAGTACAACTGCTGGGTCATAGGAAAGGCTCTGGACCAGAAAGGGAATGTCGAAAGTGTCTATTTCCAGATGGTAGTAATAACAAGCTATAGGTTGTTTAAATTGAAGAGAAGTGTCATGCTCTAAGCTCATGGAAACACAGGAGGAAGACAGGAGCTCCAGAAAACTAATTTACAGGCTTATTCTGCTCAGCACTGTGTGTTATTCCTTACTCCATTCTCAATTTAGTACTTTAGGCTAGCTGTGAGCTTAGCTGCCAGATTTTCTTCCAGAAGGAGGCTGTGCAAGCAGATACAGTATTCAACGGCAGTCTAACATAATTACAGATACAAACATGAGCACACAAAGTGGAAGAAGGGCATTCAACTCAATAAAACAAATAACAGTCAAATAGAATAGACAGAATTTTTGAATAAGTGTAACAGAGAGAGACAAGAGGATTTTATAGTCATAAAAGTCAACTAGAAACCTTGCTTGGGAAAAATTTAGAACTCAGTAAATGTGCAGAAAAGGTGTCCTAGTTTCTGGAAGATCAAGTGGAGAAATTTTCCCAGATGTAGTGTAAAAGGTAAAAGGAAAAGTGTGGATTAAAAAAAAGTTTAAATATAGAGACAGAGCCATCAGTTTTAAGTATGTCTAAAATATTTTCAGATGGACACAATTCAAGGGACCTTTTAAAGGAAATAATGCAAAACCATTTCTCAGAATTTAAGAAAGACCGTGTTGAACAAGATTTTGGTGAACTTGCAGAACACATGCCAAGAATAATAAAAATTCACAAATATTCCAAGACAGAAACTTTGAGTTCTGCCAGCTGATGTATCACTAGTATAAAGAGAAAACACAAACACATTTCAAATATTCAGAGACAGAATTGACCAGCAAGAAATCCTCTCTGAAAGAATTAAAAGTTGTACTCTCTCCAGGAAGCAGAAGAAGGAATTCAAGAACTATGATTCAAGACCATTGGTTAGCAAAGGAAATGAAAAAGACATACTATTAAGTTTGAATAAAGGTCTTTTGTTTTAGAAAGAGAGCTGCAGAAAAGATCTGCACACAAGATGGGGACAGGGTGGAGAGAAGAGTGTAATAAGTTTAATTTCTATCTGCTGGGAATGCTGAGTAAATGTAGATATTTTTAGAAAAGTGGAAGTATATATTTCAAAATTCAGGGAAATCCCTAGGTGAATAGAAATACAGAATGTATAACTTTTACACACACAAAAAAAAAACAGATAATAACGTATATAGAAAACTCAATCAATAAAAGGCAGGTAAGAGGACAGAACAGCTTTGTGGTATTTACAGATAATAAAGTAATATGACAAAATATGACAAGGTCAACTGAAAAATATATATCCATATTTTATCATTATTTCTCATTTCTAGATTTTTCAATTATTCTGCTTCCTAAAGGTTGTCACAAAGGCAAAAATAACATTTAGTGAGAGGTCATATAGTAAAGACAAAGGAAACAAATCACAAAGAGACTTGAATGCCAGCACAGGGGCTTGGATCTTAATTTGTTTTTTAGTTTGCTGTTGGAATGGTTTTTGAGTGGCAAAGTGAGGATAAGTGGCAGCAATATAATAAAACAAATAAGGGCAGCCCGGGTGGCTTAGCAGTTTAGCGCTGCCTTAGCCCAGGGTGTGATCCTGGAGTCCCGGGATTGAGTCCCACGTCAGGCTCCCTGTAGGGAGACTGCTTCTCCCTCTGCCTATGTCTGTGCCTCTCTCTCTGTGTCTCATGAATAAATAAAATCTTAAAAAAATAATAATAATAAAAACAATACAGGGGGCCCTTAAAGTTTATGTATGGGTCGAATAGATTTTCAGGAAATGAATGATCTGAGCACATGTATTTTATTTAAGATACATATTTTTCACACCTTAACATCTAGTAAGGACTTAGAATTGATGGAATATCATAGTTTGACAACTTTTCCTTTTAGTGATACATAAAACAGTCCTTTATATTTTTAAGATTTATTTTTAAGTAATCTCCACACCCAATCCAAACTCACGACCCTGATATCAAGAGTTGCACGCTCCATCAACTAAGCTAACCAGGTACCTTAATAAAACAGTCCTTTAAAATATTTTTACAGAAACGGGCACCTGGGGTGGTTCAATTGGTTGAGCATCTGACTCTTGGTTTTGGCTCAGGTCATGAACTCAGGGTGATAAGATTGAGCCTCGTGCTGGGCTCTGTGCCAGGCAGTGGACCCTGCTGAAGATACTCTCTCTTCCTCCCTCTGCTCCTCCCCACCTCCCCTCTGCCTCCTTCTCAAAAAAAAAAAAATTAAAAGATATGACAACTATATAATGGGATATCCTGTATTGGATTCTCAACAGTGAGGAGACATTGGTGGAAAAACTAGTGAAATCTGAAATATGCTCTGTTAGTAGTACAATACCAAGGTTTATTAATTTTAGTAATTGTTCTATGCTTATGGAATATATTAGCATGAAGGAAAGCTGGGCAAAGGGTATGCAAAAAACCATACTAAAATTACTTCAAAACATTTAAAAAATAAGTTTTAGGGCAGATGGCATCTTAAATTCAATGAAATACAGTATGTAGATTTTGAAACAAAAATATGTAGATTTTGCAAAAAGAGACATAACTAAAAATAAAGCTAGAGGAAGCAGTTAATGGAACAAGAACCCGGAGAATGGTATCAAGAGCACTATTGAAGAGTTCATGTTGCAAAGACGTGTCACTGTTCTCTTTAAGATTGGGCAGTTGGGAGTGAGAAGAAAGAAATAAAAGAGGTAGAGAAGTGACCTGATCTCAGTAAAGATTGCTAAGGTGACCATATGCAGCTGTGTCTGGAAAGGGGCTGTTTTGGCCTCTTTTGCACAACGTAGAGTACATTTATTTATTTGTTTTATTTTTAAAGATTTGTGGGTTTTTTTGTTTTTTGTTTTTGTTTTATTGAGAGAGTGCAAGAGAGAGCACAAGCAGTGGAGAGGAAAAAGCAGGGTACCTGTGGAGCAGGGACCCCGATGTGGGGCTTAATCCCAGGACCCTGGGATCATGACCTGAGCCAAAGGCAGGTGCTTAACTAACTGAGCCACCCAGGTGCCCCTGTAGAGTACATTTTAATGAGGCTGCTTTTTTGAATTGCACTGGTACTGAGCCATTGTAGAAAGCAGTGGAGATGAATTTTGGAATTGTAGAAAAGTAGAAAACGGAAATCTATTTACAATAACAACTTGACAAAATTTGTATTAAACTGTATAGATGACTGTGATTGCTGTAGGGGGAGTAAAAGTGGTTTCTTTCATAAGCAGTTTTTAAAAATTCTGAATATTATAGGAATATTTATGCTGACACTATCTCCAATCATTTCCATTTGTAGCATTTACTGAGTTACTGTTATATTTGCATTTGTCAACAAATTTAATGTTTTTTAGTTACTTTATATATTTTCTACTTGCATTTTAAAAGATTCTCATTTTGAGTATGTAGGAACTTTTTTTCACCTTGATTTTTTTTTTTTTTTATTGAAGTATAGTTGACACACTTTCAGGTATACAACGTGATTTGACAAGTTTGTATATTATGCTATGCTCATCACAAGTGTAGCCATACATCACATCTGTCACCATACAGTATAATACCGTTGACTATATTCCTTATGTTGTACCTTTCATACTCATGACTTACTCATTCCATAACTGAAAGCCTGTACCTCTCACTCCCCCTTCACTCACTTTGCTCCCCCTACCCCGCTCCCCTCTGGCAACTACCAGTTCGAGGAACTATGTCTTTCTGTATATCTTAGCCAGATAGACAAACATGAAGTGCTCATTAGGCATATATGGAATACTGGCAAGAAACATGCAGATTAAAATTTATGTGTTTATAGGATAAAGGGAGCAAAACAATGGGATAAACCATGTGAAATTGCTGGTAGTTTGACTACTTTTTTCTATACAAAGGGCAGTTTCATACATTTAAACCCCTCAAAAAGTGACCAGTAGTGAGCTGTTGATTTCTCATATTTGCAGAGCTGAATAGCATTTTGCTCTTTTCTTTAAAAGAAAACATTGTTTAAATTTTAAGTTTTTAGAGCTGATGGGGTACCACAGCAATTATTTAATACTCAAGCTTTTGCCTTAGTATAAACTATTGATGCATTGCAAAGAGAGACAATACAGAATCCTTATGGATCACAACAGTAAATATTACAGTGACTTTTTTGACATTTGCTATATTACAGTCCTCCTGTCAGGCGCCAGAGAGGAAGAAGGGATCGTCTGTCTCGACATAATTCCATTAGTCAAGATGAAAACTATCACCATCTCCCTTATGCACAGCAGCAAGCAATAGAGGAACCTCGAGCCTTCCACCCTCCGAATGTATCTCCCCGTCTGTTACACCCTGCTGCTCATCCACCCCAGCAAAATGCAGTAATGGTTGACATACATGATCAGGTACAGTAAAAGAATGTTCAGGAAATACAGATGCTAAAAATTGGTGGCCGTTTATTGAGGTGATTTGTTTTTTGTTGTAAATTTCTTCAATTTTACCTAAAAGGAAATAACTTTCCCTAAACTGAAGCTGTTTTAGATAAGTTCATTCTTCTTAATTTAAATTCTATACAGCTTAGAAGAAAGTTGAACTTTAGAAAATTAGGAGCAAGGTTATGAAAGCTCAGAATGGCTTCATGTATTAGTTGGTTGGAAATCTCTGATAACAATATTAATTGGAGATAACAGCTGGTGTTTTGAATATGCATTTCTATTTCCCCTCTCCCTTCCGATTTCTTCTAGAATAATTCAGTAGGCAAGACCATAGGGGTGCATCCTTGCTGATAGGTTTCCATGGGTCTCCAAAGAAACAACAGGTAGAAGACTTCATTTCTCTTTGTACCTGCCAGGAACTGAGGGGGACTAGTCAAGGAGAGGGTTTGTCAGTCTTCAGAGCCTGAGAATAAAGACCGGAATTGCTTGGATTTCTGTAGAGTTTCTGAAGTCAAAAACATCACAAATCTAGATACACCTAATAAAGTTGCTGAAAATCTTTCAAGTTTATAGACAGGAGAAATTAACAAAGGAAAGAGACTGAGACCAGTATCCGTTTTTTTTCACCTCATTAAATAATGGGAAACAATGAACAGACTGTACAATTGATAGAAAATAACTGGTAGAAAATAACTCTCCCAGGCACCATCTTCTGTCAGACATCTTCTACCGTATGTTAATGAAACACTTCAAAAAATTGATCATGGAATAAGAAGTTCAAAAAGAAAAATTTTTCTAGGCCACATTCTTTGTGATTGTAATCTGATAAAACTATAAATCATAAGTTTAAAAATGATTTAAAAAATGACACAAATATTTTTTTTGACACTGAAATATTTGAAGCAAGATTATAATTCAGGAAAATACCATTCAAGTCAGTGAGTAATGCCTAAAACTGTTTTCAGAGAAAATTTTATAAACCTTCCTTATTTATTTTAAAAATTGAAAATTGCGGGGATCCCTGGGTGGCGCAGCGGTTTGGCGCCTGCCTTTGGCCTAGGGCGCGATCCTGGAGACCCAGGATCGAATCCCACATCGGGCTCCCGGTGCATGGAGCCTGCTTCTCCCTCTGCCTGTGTCTCTGCCTCTCTCTCTCTCTATCATAAATAAATAAAATTTAAAAAAAAAAAAATTGAAAATTGCTTGAGTAATTACTCAAACTGAAAAAAATAGAGTAAACCAAAAGGAATTGAGAAGAATAAATTACCAGGAAATACAATTAAAATTAATAATATGGAAATCTTTTTTTAAAAAAGTAGTAGCACAAAACCCAATCATGGTGCTTTGAAAAATTGATAGGAATAATCACCTTGTGAGCTTGGTTAAGGTGAAAAGAAAATAGGAATGATGAAAAAGACCTATATCCACACACATAGGAAACATTCAGAGAATTTTCTTCAATTGTAAAATGCAAGCACCTGTTTTGTAAGGGATGTGGGAGCATTAATAATTCATTTTGAGCACTTAAAATAGTACAAGTGGTAAGCACTCAATTATTATTTTGTTATTAGCTATTATAATGCAATTCTACATCTAACTCTGGGGGGTACAGAAAGAAAATGTGAAGTTCCCAAAATTGACCCAACAATAATAGAAAAATTTGAATTACATAAGTGCAAGAGCTACTTAGAGATGTACTATTAAAGAGGCACAGTGATCAACAGATGGCTTCACAGATGATTTTTCCAGTCTGTAAGGAGCACTCATGTAATAATATACAAACGATTCCAGGCTTTTCTTAAGACCAATTTTCTAAATATTTTTTGAAGCCCGTGTGATTTTAATATCAAAAGTAAATATAAGAATCCCCAAAGAACAATAGAAAAAAACCTCTCAAATACAAAGCAAGATTAGTTTCTAAATGTTTAGAAATAGTGTAGCAGTGTATCAAAAAGAATAACCTATGAATAAATAAGATTTATTCCAGTTGAGAAGATAGCTTAATATGAAAATATTCATATTACATCAACAAATAATAGAAAATAATGATTTTATCAAAATGTTAAAGTCAGTTAAAATTTAATAAAAACTCTAATACTTAAATATAATAAGTAAAATTTACAGCAAGTATTCTAATTGGCTGGGGGTTAATCAGTAACTAGAGATGTTATTTAATGTTATATTAGAAGTTCTACCAAATGGAGTAAGATAATGTAGTTGTGGGTATAAAACATTGAACAGAATAATTGTATTTTTCTCCTCCTCATTATATAATTGTAGAAGAAAACACAAATTCTAGTTTAAAAGAATTTGATACAGTGCTCAAATACAGATTAAATGTATTGACATTGGTAACTCACATCATTTGACGAATGAATACAATATGGTATATCTGTACAATGAAATACACATTCAAGAGTGTAGTGAAGTACTAATTCCTACTAAAGTAGTGGGGCTGGGTGTCTCAACAGTTTGCCTTCCACCCAGGGTGTGATCCTGGAATCCTGGGGATCGAGAGTGGCCAGAGTGGCGCATCGGGCTCCCTGCATGGAGCCTGCTTCTCCCTCTGTTTGTGGGAGGGACTCTGCTTCTCACTCTCTCTCATGAATAAATAAAATACAGTCTTTAAAAAAAATAAGAATTCCTGCTAAAGAAGACAGTCACAAAGGCCACATTTATATGAACTGTCTAGAATAGGTAAATCCATAGAAATGGAAATGAATATTGTTATGGAGTATAAGCCAGGACAGAAGACAAGAAAAAGAGTGTAAGAATAAGAAAAGAACAAATAACACCAGTATTTACAGATGAAATGATCATATGCATGAAAAAGCCCAAAGCATCTTAAACTATTAGAATTAGGAATTCTAACAGTGGATCAACAGGTGGATCAGTTACAAAAACACCTATCAACAATCAGTTGTATTTTTCTATGCCAGAATCAAAGATAATAAATTTCTTTTTTAAAAGATAGATTACCACTAAACAACCGAGAGTTTTTCAGTGTATGAGCTGTGGTGGTGATAAAGGGGAGGAGGAGAGATGCAAGTGGCAGTTATAAACTTAGAGAGCTTCTAATTAATCGCAATACGTAAAGCATTTTTAGATTCTGATTGAAAATTTGATAATGCAATTGGAATTTTGAACAGAATATTTTTAAGGATCTTTTTCTTAAGGGAGGTTGATAATGCTATTGTGGTTAAGTGTGTCTATAAGAAATACATATTAAAATATTTATTAAAGGATGGGTTCCTGGGATTTGCTTCAATAAAATACAGGAAAGGGAGAAGTTGATGGAAATGGATTGGCTATGGTTTTAATGGTTTCGGAGGCTAAGTGATACATATGGGGGGTCATTATACTACTATTTGTGTTTGATACTATATTCAAATAAAGTATCATTGAAAAATCAAAATAATAAGTTATGAAGCAATCTTTTAAGATGATGGTCAAGATTTCTTCTATGTAGATTATAAGACTTTGTTGAGGCAGTTTAAAGGAAACCTATATAAATACTGAAGGTTTGGCTTATAAACCTTTTTGTTTAAACTGCCCGTTGTCAAAACTGACCTATGGAATATATAGAAATAACATTAACTCAAGTAGATTTCCAGTAAGTTTTTGGTGTAACTTGAAAAGCTGATTCTATAATTTCTATGGCATTTTTTTTAAAGGACTTAGAATTATCTTAAGAGTGAGGGAAAGCAGGCTGCTGCTGGCTCTTTCTATAGAGTTTTATTGGAATACAGCTATGCTTGTTTATCACCTATGGATGCTTTGTACAGAGATCAAAGTACCCAAAGCGGGATCCCTGGGTGGCACAGCGGTTTAGCGCCTGCCTTTGGCCCAGGGCGCGATCCTGGAGACCCAGGATCGAATCCCACATCAGGCTCCCGGTGCATGGAGCCTGCTTCTCCCTCTGCCTGTGTCTCTGCCTCTCTCTCTCTCTGTGACTATCATAAAAAAAAAAACAAAAAACAAAAAAAAAAAAAAAACAAACAAAAAAAAAGAATTCTGAAGAATTCATTTAAAAAAAAAAAAAAAAAAAAAGTACCCAAAGCCTAAAATACTTTCTGGCTCTTTAAGAAATAGTTGGCTGGGGCAACCAGGGTAGCTCAGCGGTTTAGCACCACCTTCAGCCCAGGGCCTGATCCTGGAGACCCAGGATGGAGTCCCATGTCAGGCTCCCTGCATGGAGCCTGCTTCTCCCTCTGCCTGTGTCTCTGCCTCTCTCCGTCTTTCATAAATAAATAAAATTTTTAGAAAAAGAAATAGTTGGCTAACTGGTGCTCTGGTCTAGTCATTGAGACCAAGTGGTTCTCAAAGTATATCCTCGATCACCTGGCCAGCAGCAGTAGCATCACCTACGTAGTTGTTAGAAATGCAGATTCTCCGACTATATACTAGACTTACTGAATCAGAAACTCTGGGTGTGAGACCCAGCAACCTGTTATAATGCTGGTGATTCTAATGCTAGAATAATTAAATAGGCTAATGAAATAGAATTATACAGCCCAGAAATAAACCCATACACTTATGAATACTTTAATAATATATGGCTTCAGAGGAGTTGAAAGAAGACAGAATTTTTTTTTTTTATTTATTTGTGATAGTCACAGAGAGAGAGAGAGAGAGAATGAGGCAGAGACACAGGCAGAGGGAGAAGCAGGCTCCATGCACCGGGAGCCTGACGTGGGATTCGATCCCGGGTCTCCAGGATCGCGCCCTGGGCCAAAGGCAGGCGCCAAACCGCTGCGCCACCCAGGGATCCCAAGACAGAATTTTTAATTAATGATTCTGGGCCAGTTGGATATCCAAATGAAAACATGAAACTGGATCCTTTATCTCATACCATTCACAAAAATCTGTTCCAGGTATGTTAATGGCAAAATTACAAGCTTTAAAGAAAGTAAGTAGCAATAGCTTCATGACTTTATTTATTTTTAAAGATTTTATTTATTTATTCACAAAAGCCACAGAAAGAAAGAGGCAGAGACATAGGCAGAGGGAGAAGCAAGCTCCTTACAGGGAGCCCGATGTGGGACTCAATCCCGGGACTCCGGGATCACACCCTGAGCCAAAGGCAGATACTCAACTGCTGAGCCACCCAGGTGTTCCTCTTCATGACTTTAAAGTAGGGAAGGCTTTCTTAAGTAAAACATTGGAAGAGCACTAACTATACCTACACATAGAATTGCCGATAAATTAAACTTGTGTTCATTGTCAGAAATAGATGTAAATATATAATTGTCACTTAATTTTTGGCAGAGGTGCTTAAAGGAATTCAAGGAGGGAAACGACGGTCTTTTAAGTAATAGTACGATGACAACTGGATATCCATGCAGATAAACTGGAACCTTGGCTCCTATTTGATATCATACACAAAATAAAGTTGGGTTCTAGATCTAAATGTAAAAAGTAAATAGGTAAAAGAGATTGTCTTCATAAGGTTGGCAAAGATTTCTTAACCATTTAATAAAACACCAGCATATAGTAAATTTCATTAAGATAAAAAATTTCCGCTCATTCAGAGACAGTGTTTTAAAAGCGAAAAAGCAAGCCACTGTCTGCAAGAAAATATTAGCAGTATTCTTTCAGGGTAAAGACTGGGAACATAAAAAGAAATTCAGTAAACATTTCCATCAAAATCAGATATAAGTGCCTGTGCACATCAGTTTCGAAGGTTCTTTATCACTAAAGCAAGAAGATAAGAAAAGTAAATAATTGTGTTATATCTTAGAGTTGTATATGCACATAAGAAAAGAGTTTTTAAAAATCTAGAATTAAGTTGGATAAGATTGTTAGATTTAAGACAGATAAAAATCTAACTTTCCTCCTAGTGCTAACCAGTTTGATAATGGAAATAGAGAAAAATAACCTATTGATAGCAAAATCTAGAAACTAACAAAAGAACTTCAAGAAATAAATTTTATAATATATGTTTTATAAAGAATATATCTTTATTGGAAAAAAACTGTACTGAATTGAGGGTAAATAAAAGAGTACTTATCATGATGAGCACAGAGTAATGTATAGAACTGTTGATCCACTATATTGTAAACCAGAAACTACTATAACACTGTATGTTAACTGTACTGTAATTAAAATTAAAAGTTAAAAAAAAGAAGAATATATCTTTATGAAAGAAAGTCATTTCTAGAAAAACAGTACTATAATAATGGAACATGTGGCATAATTTAATGAAAAGCCTTAATATAAAATTATGTGTCCTTTGTAAAAATAACAACCTTTAATACAATTAGATTTTTTTTTATTAAAGATTTTATTTATTTATTGAGAGAGAGCACAAGCATGGGGAGAGGCGGAGAGGGAGAAGCAGACTCTCCGCTGAGCAGGGAGCCAGACTTGGAGCTCAATCCCAGGACCCCAGGATCACTACCTGAGCCAAAGGCAGACGCTCAACCAACTGAGCTACTCAGGCACACCTACAGTTAGATTAATAAAAATCAAAACACCAATGGATTTTGAAAGTGGATAAAATTTGAGTTTATTGGGCCACCTCGGTGGCTCAGTGTTTGAGCATCTGCCTTTGGCTCAGGTCGTGATCCTGGGGTCCTGGGATCGAGTTCCACAACAGGCTCTCCACAAGGAGCCTGCTTCCCCCTCTGCCTACATCACTGCCCCCCTCCCCCCCCCCCCGTCTCTCATGAATTTTAAGGAAAAAAATCTTTAAAAAATAATTACAGAAGAATAAATACGTGAAAATGGCCAAGAAATAAAATTAAAGTATAGCAATTAGAAGAATATGTCTTCCTAGATACTAATTTCTAGTAAGATACTATAGCTAAAGCAGCATGAATTTGACACAAAAAGTATTAGAAAGTTTAGGAACATACATGTATAACCTCATCAATAAAGGGAGTTACAAATTTATATTCGAGAAATAGAAATTCATGAAAGATGAAATTTACCATTAAATGATTAATCAAAAGATAAAACATAGACTGGAAAAATAGTTTTGTTAGACATGACAAGCAATAGATTTGTATCCTTAATTAAAAATAAGCTATAAATGACTATGACAGAAAACCTGATAAAAATGAGCAGCGAGCAAAGGATAGTTTACAGAAAAGAAACCCTAAATCTTTTTTTTTTTTTTTTTTTTTTTTTTAGAAACCCTAAATCTAAGTGATTAATAAACCTATTACAAGATAGTTGCTCTAATTAGAGAAATGCAAATTTAAAGCAAGCTTGTTAACACCACCCCCAGTCCCCCACCCCTAGTCTTCAGGTAGGTAAGCACACCTCTGTGATACAGGTACATCTACTTTGAGTGGAGGTGCTAGGAAACAGGCCCTCTTACTCTTAGGATTGTGGCTTACTCAGCCTTTTGGGAAAATATAAAATTCACCCTATATTCCAGAAATCCCTCTGAAATAAATGAAACTACTCATATGTGAGGATATGTTCAGTGATGACTTGTTTTTTTACAGTTCTATTTGCATTGGCAAAAGAGTGAAAGCAACTTGCATATCCCATTAGTGTATTAGTGATAGAACTGTGTTAATTGGAGTGTACCTGAAATATCTGGCTGATATTTCAGATACCTGAAATTTTGAGAGCTGATATACTCTACAAAGAATGAATTGACTTTAACTCTTGAAGAGAGGTCTACAATACTAATTGAAAAAAAGCAAGTTGCAGGGTAATAGCTCATTTTTTGTTAAGGAAAAAAAAGCCAAGGGATCCCTGGGTGGCGCAGCGGTTTGGCGCCTGCCTTTGGCCCAGGGCGCGATCCTGGAGACCCGGGATCGAATCCCACGTCGGGCTCCCGGTGCATGGAGCCTGCTTCTCCCTCTGCCTGTGTCTCTGCCTCTCTCTCTCTCACTGTGTGCCTATCATAAATAAATTTAAAAAAAAAAAAAATTTAAAAAAAAGAAAAAAAAGAAAAAAAAGCCAAAAATATGACAACAGTTTGTGAGTAATCATCTATACATATATATATGCTTATGGAGAAAGATGTTGAAAGATTATATGTTACTAACACTGTTTGCCTCAGGTAGGATAGTGGTAAGACTGGCCAAGAGAAAAAGAATTTGAAGGGGGAGTGAGTAAAGGGATAGAAGTGAGGATACAGAGAAAGCTCTCAGAAGTAAGAGGATCCCGTCCCTTGGGACACCTAGGTGGCTCAGAGGTTGAGCGCCTGCCTTCAGCCCAGGTTGTGATCCTGGAGTCCCGGGATCAAGTCCCACATCGGGCTCCCTTCATGGAGCCTGCTTCTCCCTCTGCCTGTGTCTCTGCCTCTCTCTCTTTGTTTTTCATGAATAAATAAATAAAATCTTTAAAAAAAAAAAAAAAAAAGAAGTGAGAGGGGTCCCGACAGGGTTGCTAGAAAAGGAAATTATTTAACTTTTTTATTCTACTTTACATTGTTTTTACTAGTTGGATTTAATTTTAAAAGTTTTTCCTTTTGGATGTGGCTAGGTATTAACAAGATACAGCTTTCATGTTTGTAAGTTTCCTCTTGAGAAAAGTTTTCTCTATAAAGGAGACTAGAAGAATTTATAACAGCAGTTCATTATTGTCCTGGACTTTTCAAGTCTTTTTGAGGGTCATGTTGCATCTCAGGTCTGTGGGTTTCATATACTATTCTTGAATCAGTCAGCTGTCCTGTACAATGACCAAGAATATTCTGGTTGAAACTATTAGAGAAGTACATTGTGAAAATCTTTGCATCTGAGGGAGGAATCAGTAAAGACCCAGTTTTCAAATTTTAATAGTTGATTTTTTTTTTTTATCCAAACAGCCAAAGCTCTAAGGTTCTGTTTTTCTTTCCTAATAGCTGCATCAGGGCACTGTCCCTGTTTCTTACACGGTAACAACAGTGGCACCACATGGGATCCCACTCTGCACAGGCCAGCACATCCCTGCTTGCAGTACACAGCAGGTCCCAGGATGCTCTGTGGTTTTCAGTGGGCAGCACCTCCCCGTCTGCAGTGTGCCTCCTCCAGTAAGTCCGCAGCCCCTCTCTCTACAACAGCTGTGAGTGGGTCACATAAGCAAACAATTGAAGAGACTGCCCTTTGTGAAAAGCTTTTATCTCTCAAGTAAAATAGGCAATTGTATTACAACAGAAATCTCAAAGCATAATTATAATAACAGTTTAATAAAATTAGCTTAAAATTTGGTATATTTTCAAATGACATTACACATATTTGAATATCCTGAAGACAAAGCTTATGTATCAACACTTTATAATTCAACCTTGATAAAGGTTGGTTTTAGAGTACTAACATAGGACATTGAACTAGTTAATAAGTTAGCTTCAGAGGCTTTAGTGACCAACAGTAATAGTCTCAGCACCTACTGGATTTTAACAGGCACTTTGAGTGCTTGGTCTTCTGTCTCACTATAGGAAGCCCATGGTGAAAGTGATATCCTCATTTCCTAGATGATGAAATTGAAAATAACTTGCTTAATGTCATAAAGACAGTATGAAAGAGCAGAGATTCACACCTCTGTGAATTTCACAAATGAGGTTGCTGAAATCCAGAGAACTTAAATGACTTGTCTAAGGTCTTCAAAGTAATCTACTTTGCTAAAACTAAATATAATCCTAATATCCTCATTTAAATTTGAGATTAAAAGGAACACACAAATAGCAACACTAGTTTAATTGGTTAATTTATCCCAAGCTTGGTTTCTCAGTGATGGATTATGGAATCAGTGTGCTAAATTAGCAGACTAAAATATTGAGGAACAAAGATATTTAGCTGTGAGTTGGGCTCTTAATAAATTTTAGAAATTAATTATTTTTTATAATATTGAAAAGGGAGTTTCTTAGAAAGGAAAGCAATAATATCCACTACGTCTTGAGTTAAGTAGAACAACCTTCCTCTTCTCTGCAACACTTTTCACCCCATTTCATAGGTGTCAAAAAACTGAGGAAGTTAGATGCTTTTGACTGATGTGTCAGAACTATATAAAATACAGAACAATTACTAGTTACCAATATTTTACTGATAGCTGCAAAAATATACTTCTATTTAATTGTTAATAGAGGTTATTAAAACATTTTGGTATGATTGAGGGATATGGCAATGACATTTCCATCTCAGTGTATAGATTTTAAAAAATTATTATTACTAGTTATATATTCTGATACATTAAACAACAAATAACAATTTCTTTTACAGATGCTTCAAGCATGTTCAGTTCAGCACTTACCAGTACCATATGCTGCGTTCCCACCCCTTATTTCTAGTGACCCATTTCTTTTACATCCTCCTCACCTTTCTCCCCATCATCCTCCTCATTTGCCACCACCAGGCCAGTTTGTCCCTTTCCAAACACAGCAATCACGATCGGTAGGTATCTACTCTTATGTCTTTAATTTTCAGAGAATGTGTAGACCTAAGAGGCAGATTAATAGATATAATTTGTTACCATTTAAAAACTATAATTTAGCCATTCTTCTCGTTCTTAAAAGAATTAGGGAATTCACAGACATACAAATTAATATAGACATCTTTACCTAAAATTATCTTGGTTTCTTAAATCTATCTTTCTTTCTTTTTCTTTCTTTCTTTCTTTCTTTCTTCTTTCTTTCTTTCTTTCTTTCTTTCTTTCTTTCTTTCTTTCTTTTTTCTTTATTTTTCTTAAATTTTTCTAGTTATTTTATATGTCTCATATATAATTTAAATTTGTTCCCTCATATCTGCAATCCAGGAAGGTAAATCTGAAGGAAAATTCAGTTCTGTTTTATCCTTTTATGTATTTCTGAAATGGAAAATGAAAGTATTATAAAATTGTTTATAATTGCTACAATAATCACATTTGTTTAGTCAAGTAAATTTCTAAGCCTCAAATGTTTTTTTTGTTGTTTTTTTTAAAGTCCTGTTTTTCTACTATATTCTGATGAAAAAAATGAGACATCTATTAACATAATTGATTCTCTCTTGGGACCGGAATATAACTGAGATATATTATTTGGGGGGTGGAGTTGTTGGAAGAGATATAAGCACTGTAGAAGTAGAAAAGGGAGCACAGGAAGGAGGCCCAGATGTTTTTTGGACAGGCCAATTTAAACATCTGAACCACCAGGTATTGAGGGAGAATAGGAAAGAGAACTGGTTATGAACCATATGAAATGGTTAGGGGAGAAGATTTCAGTCCTGTGAAAGGAACCTGACCATGTATTCTAGCAGAATCTAACCATCCTTTACCAAGGATTTATGTACCATACTGGGTCTCAGGTAGAGGTGAACTTAACCTGGCTGCTCTCCTGAAAACTATAGAAGCCAATTGGGACAGAAGTTCAGCTAATCCAAAAAGTTACAACTACTCCTATAAGAAAATCCTTTATTAGAATCAGGGCAAGATTGATGCCAGGATTTTCCTTAGCTTCCAATACTGAGAATTCAAGGTTAAAACAAAATTTAGCCATTACTTATATTTGAGTTTGGAATCCTTTAAAAGATCTAGTCACATAGCCAAATCAGAACTTAGGTTCACTTATGTTGTCATAGTGTCAGCAGTTGGGATTTCTTTCAAGCATATATAGCTCCCAAACTGTGTTTGAATAGTGAATAATGTGTTGTCTAACTGCAGAAGGAAGTCAGACTAATCTTTAAGAATACATGTTCCTAAGAGAATCAGATACACAAAAATACGTATATAAATGTTCATGGCAGCGTTATTCCTAAGAGCCAAAAAATGGAAAGAGTTCAAATGATGCAGTGAATTATTTTTTCAATTATAAAAAGGAATGAAGTACTGATAACACAAAGTACAAGATGGATGAGCCTTGAAAATAATAGTGACAGAAGTCAGATGCAAATGACACATATATATGAAATGTCCAGAATAGGCAAATTTGTAGAAACGGAAGGTAGATTGACAATTGTGCAGGATTTGGGAGGGACTGGAAAAAGTAGGTAGTGAACTGCTAATGGCAGGTTTGTGGGGTGAAGGGTTGAACATGCTCTGGAATTAGACAGGGGTGATGGTTGCACAACTCCTGTGAATCTACTAAAATCTATTGAATTGTACCCCTTAGCAAGGTGATTTTTATAGTATGTGAATTATTTCAGTAAAGCTGTTGTGAAGACAACACATGCTGTGTGCTTTGCTTTTGTACGTTGTTTCAGTGTTCTTAGCATGCTTTTGAAGTAGGCTATGAATCTGTCAGTTCTATAGATAATATTGAAGTTAGCCCGTTTAGCCCTGGTTCATGCTCAGTTTCATGTTGGAGATTAAGTGTCTGACAATTTTGTGATTAGGTCAGTGTATCATGACTAAAAAAGAATTTTAACTTTCACATAATTGACTTATCACTTTCTCCTTTTTTAAGAGAAGTTTCAAATAGTAAAAAGAAATGTATCTTTGAATGGATAGTAGAAATGTTTAAATGACATGTTTCAGAGATTTTCTTATTGAAATCCAATTAAAGATAGGAAGATTTTACTGTAATCTCTATGTCCACGTGTATAAACTTGATTGGTCCAAACAGCAAGAAATACATGACCTTAAAGGTGTTTTGGGGAGAGTTAATTTTTATTATTATAAAACATCTGTCTAAACACTGGAAGTATATTAATATATTAGTTTGCATTTTTCCTCCTTCAGCCTCTGCAAAGGATAGAAAATGAAGTAGAACTCTTAGGAGAACATCTTCCAGTAGGAGGTTTTACGTACCCTCCGTCGGCTCATCCCCCAACATTACCTCCGTCAGCTCCTTTGCAGTTCCTAACCCATGATCCTTTGCATCAGGAGGTGTCCTTTGGAGTAGTAAGTTTTCATTCATTGTTTTTTTAATCTATTACTTGCTCTGATAACTTATTTGTTTTGAGTTCTGTTTGTATACAACTCTACATGTTTAGAATTTTAAATGTATTCTTGAAAGGGTTTGGTTGGAAAATTGTATTTAAATATATACCTAAGTTTTTTTTCTTTTTTTCTTTTTATTTATTTTTTTAAGAAAAATATTTATTTGAGAGATAGCTGCGAGGACAAGCAGGGGGGGGAGGATCAAAGGAAGAAGCATACTCTCTGCTGAGCAGGTAGCCCGATGTGGGACTCAATCCCAGGACCCTGGGATTATGACCTGAGCTGAAGGCAGACACTGGCTTACCATCCAAGCACTCTGTATTTTCTTTTTAAAAATACTTATTTTTAAAGAGAAAAAGAAAGCAGGGGGGAGGTGCAGAGGGAGAGGGACAAGCAGACTCCATGCTAAGTACGAAGCCCAAGGCGGGACACGATCCCAATACCTGAAATCATGACCTGAGCTAAGATGAAGAGTCAGACTCTCAACCGAATGAGCCACCTAGGCACCCCAACCATTAAAAAAACGCCTTAAGTGTATGTTTTAAACTAGTTGTATCTATGTTAACACTTTAATAAATACCAAATGTTATTTAAATAGTAAGGAATTTTGTAAGGTTTTTTGTTTTTTGTTTTTTGTTTTTTTTTTAAGAAGAAAGACTATTCGACAGAATAAAGGTGGTAGAATGATCTTAAATTGTTTTTAACATTTTCCCCTACAGCCTTATCCTCCATTTATGCCTCGGAGGCTCACAGGACGTAGTAGATATCGATCCCAGCAGCCAATACCACCTCTCCCTTATCATCCCAGCTTACTACCATATGTGTTGTAAGTTCTGTTTTTCTCATTTTAGTGAATTCTGAATTTTTATACCCTTGACAACTCTCTCTTTTATGAATACCTTCTCTGATACATGATTTAGGGTGTATGAGAGATTTGTTTAGAAATTAAGGGGTTTGGGGTGGGGAACAAATGTAAGGGTGAAATAAAGAGAAGAGCCAAGAACAAGAGAGAAGTGGGAGAGGAAGGAATTTGTGAGCCAGAAAGTAGGTTTTTTTTAAGATTTTTATTTATTTGAGAGAGAGAGAGAGAGAGAGCATGAGTTAGGGGAAAGGGACAGAGGGAAAGAGACAAGCAGACTTTCTGCTGAGCAGGGGACCCCCGCCCCCGATCATGATCTGAGCTGAAGGCAGACACTTAGCCTGCTGAGTCACCCAGGTACCCTGAATATACAGCTTTTGATATTGCTGCTTTTCTCAAGGAAAGAGGGAACAGAGAAGTTATGTCAATGCCTTAGAAATACTGTTAGAATTAAGTGTGTAACAAGCGCCCAAGGGTTATGGGTCATATTTCTTTGTTTCTCCCCCCCCTTTTTTTTTGTTTTAAGATTATTTATTTATTTATTTACTCATGAGAGACACAGATTGCGAGATAGATACAGGCAGAGGGAGAAGCAGGCTCCATACAGGGAGCCCAACGTGGGACTCAGTCCCGGGTCTCCAGGATTACGCCCTGAGCCGAAGGCAGACGCTCAACCACTGAGACACCCAGGCGTCCCATATTTCTCTCTTGTAATGAAGTTCAGAAGTAGTCAATTCAGGGACCACTTGTTAGCCTCATAAATAAGAAATGGTTCTACCAAACTTAAAATTTTATGACTTCCTCTACATGATTGAAGATGGCTCCCAAGTTCTAGCCATTTTATCCACATTCCAGCTATCAAAAATGAAAACGGATCTCTCTGCTTACTTGCCTCCTCTCAAGGATACTTAGTTGCATGTGTTACTTCTACCTACATCCGGCTGGCTAGAATTCAGTCTGATGTCTATAATTACCTTCTAAGAAGACTAGGAAATTTTTTATACAGAGAGCCATGTGCTTGTACTACACTAGTTTGATAATTGTAGCTTTATTATAAGTCTTAAAATCAGATAGTGTCACAACTTGGTTCTTAAAATTATTTTAAAGTCTTACATGATCCATATAAAGTTTAAAATCAAATCAGTTTCTACCAAAATACAGCTTGCTGGGTTTTTTGTAGGGGCTGCATGAAATTTATAGATCAGTTTTGGAGGAGAATTGATATCTTCTTGTCTGCTTAACAGTATATTTCTCTATTTGTTAATTTAAACAAAATTTCCTGCAGTATTTTTAGTTTTTAATTATGTAGGTCTTGTACATGTTTGGTTAAATTAATCCCTAATATTTCATTTAAAAAATATTTTATTTATTGATGAGAGACACAAACACAGAGAGAGGCAGAGATACAGGCAGAGGGAGAGAAGCAGGCTCCAAGCAGGGAGCCGGATGCGGGACCCAATCCCAGGACCCCAGGATCAGGCCCTGGGCTGAAGGCGGCGTTAAACCACTGAGCCACCCAGGCTGCCCATTAATGTCAGTTTTTATATATTGCCAGTCAAGTCCCTTTCTTTAAAAGGGTTGCCACTGATTAACACTGACCATTCTTTTTCCCTGTAGCATTAACCTTGTTCTTCCTATCCTGTTCATTTATGTAATGTACCAATGTATGAATGCTAATGTTTTCACTGCAGATCAATGCTTCCAGTGCCACCTGCAGTGGGCCCGACTTTCAGCTTTGAATTGGATGTGGAAGATGGAGAAGTAGAAAATTATGAGGTTAGTCGGTAAATTTATTTGGGGAGTGTTGTATGCATAAGAAGTATTGTTCTACTCATTCACTCATTCATGTAATTAAACACGCATTTGATAATTCCCCTATACATTTCACAATGCGAATGTATAAAAAAAAAAAGTGGTCAGCATCCTTAGGATATTTCTACATGTACCACACAGCTATGATAATGAAATAGGCTTTGGTGATGCATTAGAATTACATAAAATTCCTTTAAGAGACTGTAAATGAGGAAACAGTGAATTATGATTGAATGTTCTGAAAAGATTTTGTGGAAGGACAGGTGTTGGAGCTGGTTCCTAAAGGATGGAAAGGCTGCTTCATGCATGAGATTGAGGTAGAGAAGTGCTGGATATTCTTATGGCACGGCATATGATTGGTGGCTAAAATGAAAGGGAGAAAATGGAGATTTGTTTGAAAAGTTCAACTGGCTGTTCTTGAATATATGTATGCCCTGCTTAGAGACAAAATTTTGACTGTTGTGAGAGGAAGGAGCTGCTAAGTATCTTTGGTGCTTATGGCATCAAACGTCTACCTTTATGAGTCCAAACTCTGCTGGTAGCATGAAGGAATAGATGGGAATGGTCAGACATCAGTGGAAGGAAGAGTAACCTAATAGATTGGGCAAATTATAAAACTATGCAATTAACCATGGGAACTCCAAATGTATAAGAGTCTTATCTTAAAAGACTTTTTTCTTTTTTATTCTTAAAATTCTTAAATATAATTTAATTTGAGAGACTCAACAGGAATTGATCACTGAATGATTTGTGGTAGTGTCGGGTGTGTGTAGGGGGCTTGCAAAAGAAGATGCTCTGCAAAAAGGATTGCAGTAGTTGAAGAATGCAGAATGAAAGATGACAGGTCAAGTAGATGATGTGGACGTTATTATATTATTTGAGATTAGGAATAGGCATGCAGTTTAGGGGTTGGAAGGGAACTTTGTATTGTTGAATGTGACAATGTGACTTTTTTATACTGGTACTTCTCTTTCTCACCCCAGCCTCACTCAGTCTCTATTTATACAATGTGACTAGAACCTAGGGATGGAGAAGGGACAAAACCATACACACATAATCTTAAAGCACCTTTGTTTTTGTTTGTTTATTTTTTTAACATGTGGAAGAGATCAGGCCAAATACTATATATTCTTCTACCAAAAAACTAGTGTTTTTGTTTTTTTTTAAGATTTTATTTATTCATGAGAGACACACACACACAGAGAGGCAGAGACACAGGCAGAGGGAGAAGCAAGCTCCATGCAGGGAGCCCGACGTGGGACTCGATCCCAAGACTCTGGGATCATGGCCTGGGCTGAAGGCAGTTGCTCAACCACTGAGCCACCCGGGCATCCCCTCCTTTATAGTTTTCAAAATGTATTGTGTCATTTTCCTTCTACATATGTAATCACACTGCACTGTCCTTTGGATTCCAGTTCCAGATTTTTAGAGAGAGAAAGGGGCTGTAATAATTTTCCTGGTTTATTTCTACACTGATGATGTTAGTTTTGTACAAAGGAGTTGGTTATCATTTAGGCATTCTGTACTAAAATGAAGTCCTAAGTCATGCTGCTGAAAAGGACAGCTCTTTGTTAAATAGATCATGTGTACCCATCAATGGAAAAAAGCAGTGATACCATCCCAACATAAGAAAAATACTTTTTATTTGGCATTGGAGTACCTTTCTAAACTATACTTTGGGTTAAATATGTTTGATCTTCTGTAGTCATACTTGGTCCAGACTCTTGCTTTTCTGGTTTTGAATCTACCTGCTACGTTCTTGCCTAAGTGCCTTTATTCCCCTATCCTTCTGCCTAAGAACTTCCCTCTCCTCCACATTTTGAAACATAACTTTTTTAAGACCTAGCTAAAAGTACTGCCTCTGTGAAAGGCATTTCTAGTCCATTCCCAGATCTTTTTTTTTTTTTTTTTTAAGATTTTATTTATTTGTTCGAGACAGAGAGGCAGAGACATAGGCAGAGGGAGAAGCAGGCTCCATGCAGGGAGCCCAACATGGGACTCGATCCCGGGTCTCCAGGATCAGGCCCTGGGCTGAAGGTGGCGCTAAACGCTGAGCCACCCGGGCTGCCCTACATTCCCAGATCTAAATGAGTCCCTCCCTCCTTTTTGTTCTTAAAGTTCTTATAAAAACATCCATACTAATCATGTCTTAGCTTCGGTTCTCTTGCTTGCTAGATCATATAAATTCATTGAAGGCTTGCTTATCATAGCCTCATTTAGTAAGGGTTTTTAATGAACACACTTTATTGAATATAATTGTTATAAGTTGTTTTAATTGACCTAAGTGTCCTATAGTATAAACATTAGAGGTATAAAAGATTTATATCAGCTGTATCCTAAGTTTTATCTGCTAATTGTAATTGGCATCAATTAAATTTACAAATTTACTGTCTAGCATTTTAGAAGGACTTAGGGGCATGCATGGTGAAGGGAGACCACTTTATTTAGACGACCCAATTCTCCAAATAAGCTGTCCCATATTAAGGCATAAGTATCATAGCATTAATTATTGAGATTTTGGGAAATTCTGTTTCTTTCATTGTCCATCGTCATTTCATTTTTAGCCATTCTTTTAACCCTTTGGCAGCCTAAAAAAGAGGGGAAAGCAGCCTACAAAAGGCTGCCAGATTGTAGGATAAAGCAAATGATTAATTAGAGACATTGAAAACTGGGAGAAAGGAGGCACTGGTGTAAAATAAATAAGCATAACAGCAGCCATGTACTGAAGCATAACTGTCTTAAAATCATGATTTCTTAGTGATAACTTCAAAAAATAAAAAACTCACTGCTCTTTTTTTACCTTTTCTTTATCTTAACGATTTTTATTTATTCATTCATGAGAGAGGCAGAGACACAGGTAGAGGGAGAAGCAGGCTCTGTGCAGGGAGCCCAATGTGGGACTCGATCCTGGGTCTCCAGGATCATACCCTGGGCTGAAGGCAGTGTTAAACCGCTGAGGCACCTGGGCTGCCCCTTATTTTACCTTTTCTATTTAAATTATGTTGAGTACAGTTTGATATAGAACAGTGCCTTATTATAATAATATCACACCTAATAAATTAAGAAAGTGATAGAATGTTACCATTTTGCCATCTTTAATGGATTTGTGGACCTAGGCAGTGTTACATCAGTGGTTGCTAACATAGCAGGTAGGCATGTTGAGTCTTATGATGGAAATAGTCAAAGCTACCAATTTATAGCAAGTACAGGGGAAAGAAAATACAAGTAGGTTCAGTGAGCAAAATTCAGAGTGTGGGGATTTGTACAAGCCATTGACCTTGTTTGTTCAACAGATAAAAGAAGAATAAAAAAGATATTAGACACATACCAAGCAGCAGTAATGTATAGATTTTTTTGGATCCTGATTCGAACAAACTGTATTTAGTGTTTTTGAAAATAATTGAAACAACCCCCCCCAAAAAAAAAGAAAATAATTGAAACAGGCAATTGGCATTTAAAGGAATTGTTAATTTTTTAAGTGTGATGATACTGTGGTTCTGTTCTTTTAAAACATCTTTTATTTTTTAGTAGGGTGGTTCTCAACTTAGGGACAGTTTTACTTCCCAAATGGTAGGTATTTAACAACATCTGGAGACATTGTTGGTTGTTACAACTAGGGGTATGGCGTTATTGGCATCCAGCAGCTTAGAGGCAAGTGATGCTGCTAAACATTCTACAATGTACAAGGACGGCTCCCCTCAATAAAATTTTGTCTGGCCCAAAATGTCAGAAGCGCTGAGGTGGGCAGATTGTTTTAAAGATATACACAGAACTATTTTACCAGTGAAATAAATGTTTTAGTTTTGTTTCAAAATAATCTGGAGTTTAGAGTGGACAGTGCTTCATGAAATTATTGTTGAGGCTGGGTAATAGGCATGTGAAAATTCATATACTTTTTTCTAGTATTGTACATATTTAAAATTTTCTATAATAAAGATAGGGTTGATTTTTCTTTTGTTTGTTTCTTGGGTTTTTTGATTTTTGAAATAGAAAACTTAGAGATAAAAGTTATGTCTCCTTTTTCCTTCTCTAGGCCCTGTTAAACCTGGCAGAGCGACTGGGAGAGGCTAAACCCCGAGGACTGACTAAAGCAGATATTGAACAGCTTCCTTCTTATCGGTTCAATCCTAACAACCACCAGTCAGAACAGACTTTGTAAGTACAATTTTCCAACATCACTCTGAAATTTCCTTTTCTGCCTTTATAAAAGAAAGCTTGAGAGTCAGAGATAACTTGATAAAAATAAGTAGTCTCTGTTGCATACTCCAGGCCTGTTGTGCTATCTGATAAGGTAGCCACAGTCATGTAGGGCTGTTTAGATTAAATAAGAAGTTAAGTTTCTTTATTGCACTAACTAATGATGCCGTGTTAGAAGACGTAGAATATTTCTGTCTCAGAAAGTTCTTTTCGACAGTCCTGTTCTGGATTTTCAGGTTGCCTACAAATTTTGTGTTTTCTACTTCAAACTTTATAAGATTGAAGGGTCTCCTACATGTAAAGGTTGATGTTTTTACCTAAACATTGTGCTTATTATAGTATCTTTAATAATCACTTTACAGAGATAAAATTCACATGTAAAGTGTACAATTTGTTTTTTTCCTATATTCATAGAGTTTTGCAGCCATCTTCAGATTTGAATATACACTGTTTCTTCACCCCATAAAGAAACCTCTCACCTATTAGCAGCCACTTTGCATTTTCCCCCAACCCTGTCTAGCATAGCTCCCAAGAAATTTACTTTTTAAAAATCTCTATTGATTTGCCTGTCCTGGACATTTCACATAAATGAGATCATACAATATGTGCTCTTTTATGTATGGCTTCTTTCACTTAAAGTTTTCAAGGTCCATCATGTTGCTTGTATCAGTACTACTTCTGTCCCTTTTGTGGCCAAATAATATTTCACCAAATACTGTTTATCCCTTCCTCAATTGATAGACATTTGGGTTATTACTGTGTTTTGACTAGTAATAATACTACTGTGAACGTTTGTGTACGGAATTTTCCTGTGGATGTATATTTTCATTTCTCTGAAATATCTGATGGATCATATGACTTTGTTTAATCTCTCTTTTTTTTTAAGATTTTATTTATTTATTCATGAGTGACACAGAGAGAGAGAGGCAGAGACATAGGCAGAGGGAGAAGCAGGCTCCATGCCAAGAGCCTGACATGGGTCTCAATCCCGGGTCTCCAGGATCACGCCCTGGGCTGAAGGTAGTGCTAAACCACTGAGCCACCCAGGCTGCCCCTAACCTTTTTAAAAAGTTTCTTATTCATTTATGAATTTATTCATGGGGTTCAAACTTAGAACCCTGAGATCGAGTCACATGTTCTTCTGACTAAGCCAGCCAAGCACCCCAACTTTTTTTTTCTAACTTTGTTTAACCTTTTGAGAGCTTCCAGTTTTTTCCACAGTGGATATACCATTTTACATTCCCACCAGCAAATATATGTAAAGTTTCTCCACATCCTCTCCAGTGCTTATTATTATCTGTCTTTTGGTTCTAGCTGTCCTCGTGGGAGTGAAGTGGTGGTATCTTACTAAGGTTTTGTTTGTTTTGTTTAAAGATTTTATTTATTTATTCATGAGAGATACACAGAGAGGGTCAGAGACATAGGCAGAGGGAGAGGCAGGCTCCTCATAGGGAGCCCAGTCTGGGGCTTGATCATACCCTGAACCAAAGGGAGACGCTCAACTGCTGAGCCAACCAGGCATCCCTCTTACTAAGGTTTTATCTCCATTTCCCAGGTGGCTAATGATGTTGAGTTCTTTTACTGTACTTATTTGCCACCTATATATCTTCTTTGGAGAAATTTCTCTATCCTTTGCTATTTTTAAAAATTGGGTTGTCTGTTATTGAATTGTAGAAGTTATTTATACATACATGTCATTCCCTTACAAGTTACAATTTTCAAAAGTGTCTCCCATTTTGTAAGTTGTCTTTCACTTTCTTAATGATGTCTTTTGAAGCACAAGTTTTTTGTTTTAATGTTCAATTTAACTACTTTCTGTTGTTTTTTGTGCTTTTGGTGTCACCTGTGTTAAAACACTGCTTATTTCAAGGTCATGAAGATTTACCTCTTTTAAGAGTTTAGTAGTTTTTAGCTCTTAATTTAGGCTTTTGCCCCCCCCCCCCCAATTTTTCTGTTAATTTTTCTATATCGTGTAAGGTTAGGGGTCCAACTTCATTCTTTTGTATATGGATGTCCAATTGTTCCAACACCATCGGTCAAATATTATAGTGTCTTCAGTATGCTGAAGCTTGGATGTTTAACCAGAAGTTTTCTTGGTGATCTCTTAGTAAAGCAGAACATTCTAAATGTTTTAATATCCTGATTTTTTTCAGGGTATTGATTGTTTTTCTTAAAATTTAAATGACCGTTTGAAAACTGAAATGGTAAATGGTTTTCTAGGCTTCGGTAGTCATAACAAAATAGAAAACCACATGGATTTATGGTTAAACGATCTTTTTGGTTTTTTTTAGGTGTGTAGTATGCATGTGTGATTTTGAGTCAAGGCAGCTACTTAGAGTTTTACCCTGTAACCACGAGTTCCATGCCAAGTGTGTCGACAAATGGCTTAAGGTAAAGTGATGGTGTCTATGAAGAGAATAACGTTGAATTTTCTTTTTTATTGCCCATAGTTTAATGTAGAATAAGTCCATTGTTTGGTGGAGGGTGGGTAAGGAGACAAAACTTCCACTGATTTCTGCAAATGAAGAGAAAAAGGCCAGTAAAAATTAACTAGAGTTATCAAAATGGGAGTGATTGTAGAAAGTTGGAGTGATTGAAAATCAGTTATCTGTCCTTGATCACAGTATATTCTTTCTAGTGGTGTGTAGGGACAAGGCCGAAACTTGCAGAGCCAGTTTCCCTTAAGAGTTTTGGAGGGGACTTCACTGGAGCTCTTTTGTTAGAAATTTACATGGGAAATGAACCAGTAGTGCTTTTATTTAATTCTGGTTTTTTTCTTTTGTAAATACAAAAAAAACAAGGATATAAATTTTGTATTTTATAGTTGTTGAATAAAAATAGGATGCAGCAAAATAATTGAAAATAGTCAACTTTATTATTTTAAGAGTATTCTGATTAGAAAATAATACCCCCACTCGATTATATAAGGTCACAGTTTGGTGAAGAAGACAGATGAGTTCAAATAGAATCAGTCCTCTGTGTGAGCACAGAGTAAGGGGGCCCTGTTTAGCTCAAACTGAATCCTGAAGGCAAAGAATCCTAATTTTTTAGAAGTAGAATGTATTATACATGCACGGCCCTGCCATGTGGGAGCAGAGATCAGTAAAGAGCAGATTCCATGTGGCTGATGGAGAGGGTGGCAGGAGAAGAGACGTTTAAAGATATGGCCAGTGACCAGCTTTTGTGAGGTCGTGATGAATATGAGGGATTGTGGACTTGATTCCCGAAGCGATGTGGAAGGCTATGGCTGAGATTGTGTTCAGGAAGATGACTGATCTCTGTTTGGAGAATGGAAAAGGAAAGATATTTCTAAGAGACTTTGAGATGGAATGATGATGATCTGGGCTAAACAGAGAACAAATACTGGCAGTTGGATAAGAAGAAGAGGACTGATTGGAGAGCTACCATAATGTACAAATGGGAGTTTTTGACGAATAATGGGTCTTAGAAAGTAAAGGTGCAGGTGAGTCAAGGCAGCTACTTGATGCTTAGATGCTTTGTGGCTTTGGCAACTCAGAAAATGGTGGTGCCATTTGTTGAGAGGGGGTTTTAAGCTGATTATTCAATCTGTCTGATCTGGTGATAGCTAATCTTGTTTATATGTTGAAACAGACATATTAAATCAATCTTTGGCTGCTAAGTCTTTGAGTTTGTGGTCAATTTTTTTTTTTTTTAAGATTTTATTTATTTGAGAGAGAGCACAAGCAGAGGCAGAGGGAGAAGCAGACTCCCCTACTGAGCAGGGAGCCTGATGCAAGGCTCTGTCCCAGGACCCTGGGATCATGAACTGAGCTGAAGGCAGATGCTTAACCAACTGAGCCACCCAGATACCCTGTGGTATATTTTTTATTTTTTTTAAGATTTTTTTTTTTAATTTATTCATGAGAGACAGAGAGAGGCAGAGACATAGGCAGAGGGAGACGCAGGCTTCATGTGGGGAGCCTGGTGTGGGACTCAATCCCAGGACCCCAGGATCACAACCTGAGCCAAAGGCAGACGCTCAACTGCTGAGCCATCCAGGCGCCCTGTGGTGTATTTTTTAAAAGAGATTAGGGATGCCTGGGTGGCTCAGCAGTTGGGCATCTGCCTTTGGCTCAGGGCGTGATCCCGGAGATCTGGGATTGCGACCCACATCAGGCTCCTGTGGGGAGCTTGCTTGTGTATCTGCCTCTTTCTCCATGTCTCTCATGAAGGAAGGAAGGAAGGAAGGAAGGAAGGAAGGAAGGAAGGAAGGAAGGAAGGAAGGAAGGAAGGAAGGAAGGAAGGAAGGAAGGATCGATCTTTCAAAAAATAAATAAGAGATAAAATGATTACTTTGTACTTTTTATAAAGGAATAAAGAATGTAAATACTATCTATTTGGGAAATAAAAATATCTCATTGCTTTTAACATGTTACATTGTATTAGTCACAATGCAGACAAATTTTCTCTCTTGTCTTTTAGGCAAATCGTACTTGCCCAATCTGCCGAGCTGATGCTTCCGAAGTGCATCGGGATTCAGAATGACCAACCTAAGAGCACAAATTTAGTTTGGGTGTTCCTCATCACATGTATATACGGACTCTTCATTGAACTTAATCTGTGTGGCTTCCAGCCCTCCCTTTACCAAAAGGGTCAATGGACCTTTCTTTGCACTGTGTGACTTAATCAACTATAAAAGCTTACAATTAGTCTTCACAATTATGGGATTGTTATACTAACCGTGTGATTGGAACTCCAAAGACTTTTTCTTTAGCTTAATTTTGTGTGTGCACTAACATTCCCTGGTTTTTGTGTGATCATTCCGAGTGTTGCTGCAAGATTACAGTGGACGTGATCTTTTAGCATGTGCTTTTATAAAAAGTGGTAGCTCCAGATGATATAGCAATCTACCTTATATAGAGCCTTCAGAAACTGTGAGTGGAAATGAATGCAGCGTATGACTGTTGGTGATAAATGTATCTGTGTGTGAGAGTGTGCGCGCAACTACTTGTGTGAGGGCATGGTAGCTAAATGTGTGTATGAGATCCTATATACCAGCATGTACCAAGAATGTGTGTGTAGTTTTAATTATGCTGCAATGTATAATCTGGTGTGTTATTTAAACAGCACTAGTACTGTACACTGGTTTTTTCCCTTGTGTTTGCTGTTGCACACTGATTGCTAAGGGTGCATCAATGATAAGCATTGAATACTCCATACCCTTTCTTCCCAATGAATGGAATGAGAAAAGCCTTCTTCCTTTGCTTCAGGCAGCTGTCACCTTCTCTTCGTTGGTGGTCCCAGGTGGGTCACTTAAGAAAAAAAAGTGTAACAGATTTCTCACTCCATGAACCTGATTTTTTGATTCTGTTGTGAAAAATTTTTTAATCTCCAACTTGCTGTTTCCAAAAAGAAGGTGCAATATCATACATCATCAGTTAGCAATATTAGCATTTCAATCAGTGATTTGAATGTTGATACTCTCTTGTTTTTTCCTTTACATTTCCAGTAAGCTTCTTACAGGAAGTACCTGTGATTTTTTTTTTTTTTGATGTTTAGATTTGTAGTCTATTCTGAAGATATTTGAGTAATATATTTCTCAGTATACTGCTGGTCCCATGAAGTCTCACTTCTCTACTTCCACCAGAACAAAATCTGTTAACTAATTCAGCTTGACTTCTGTTATGTTCTTTGTTAAGCTCTCATAGGCAACTAAATTGTTTTAAGGAACTGTATTTTTTGTTTGTATCGATTCACCTGCCAACCTCCAATTCTGAAAGTTGTCTAGTTCTTCCCTCAGTAAATGTGCTTCTCATGGAAACCCTCATTTCCAGGATGGATCAAGTGCTGTGACAGCTCAAATTCTTAGACCTGATGTGCTTTGATGTTCTATTGCTTTTTTAAAATGTTTTTGTTTGAGAAAAATTTAATATAACAGGTCCAGAATACTTGCAGTATAAATGAAGATTTGATTTTTGTATAAAAAATAATGCTGTAAAACAGGAATTGACCTTCATTTAGTTGATCTGAAATAATACATAGCTATGTGGGTTTGTTTTTTTAATAGGTCCATTGAGGATCATTTAGATTGTTTAAAGTCATTTTTCCAGCAGTGTTTTGATTCGTCCCTCGTTCTTTTATTGTCTTCAGCATCGTCTGCCTCTTCCTGCAGTTGAGGTCATTGCTTTGTTTGCAGTAGCACAAACTGCATAATCCCAGTCAGGACTGTGATGACTTGCTGCCAGCCTCACTCAGCTTTCAGTTGGCTCTGTGTCAGTTTTCTACTCAGACAGTGTTAACTACTTGTTACTGCCATGCTACTTGCCTTCCCTTGAAGTCTCTATAAGCTCATCCCAGCTTAGAGTTCAGTAAAGTCAATTCTCACAGAAGCACAATTTTGCCCTTTTCCAGACACTGTTGCCTCTATCTAGTCATACAAATAGGATTTTGCACACTTTCTGTTTGCCCCTGTATTTGTCAGTGCATCAGAAATACATCTCAACAGTGCTAAAGTGCACATGTTACTTTTCAATCATTAGGACCTTCCCCACCTGTTCCTGATGAATAAAAAGCGCGTTGAAGACCAAAATTATTGGCATAATAATCAGCTACATTACGAATCACGTATAGTTTGATCTTTATTTTTTTTAATTATAAAAAATCATGTTTAAAATGGCAAAAAGCCCATGTTATACATAGACTCTTTTATATAGCTGCAAAAAATTTATATCTGTACAGATCTAACATAACACTACTACACTCAGTATTCATTTTATTGAAGCATGCAAGTAAAGCACTTTTCTAATTTATATAGATACCTAATTAACAAGGCACATTGTACTAATGACTAGGAAAAGTAGCTCTATCTTCCCTCTGACGATGAATTCTTGTCATAATATCCCTTTTCCAGCAAATTTTTGAGAGGCAGTTGGCAAATTAGGAGGCAGCAGGGTCTATTTTGGTAAAATCCTGAAGTAATTGTTGCACTCTTGTGACTGATCTCTCTTTGGGAATGTCTTTCTTTGCATGGGGCCCTTAGAGATGTGTACAGACTTGCTTTTTAAATGGTTAGCGCGTATTAGGAGCATACATGCATGTGTTCTGAACCAACTCAGACTAGCCACGGTGAACAACTTCATGGCTAGCAAAAGAGAACAGTTGATTTGTGCCCAGCTGTTGTCACCTTGAGCGATGCATCAGATAGCAGGCAGATGTTGGTTTGTTGCCTTCTTCCTCTTTTCTCCTAAAACAATATTGGCTTTACCATCTTAACTCTGCTGTGGGGTTTCATTTTGTGTTGTTTTGCATGAATTTTCATCTTTGAATTTTTTTTTAGCCGCACTCCCCTTCCCCCAATAGAACAAAACAAACAATAAGGCCTCCAGGTATCAAGATCTCATTAGGATTTTCTCTCCTGAATTTTTTTGAGCAAAATCTGGAAAATGTGAAAGCATATTTAGATTTTATACACTCTCTGAAATGTGATTTATTAAGATTCTTAAATTTGGGCCTCTTATAGTATTTTGAATGAGATCTACCAACTCAAAGAGAATATTTTTCACAGATATCTTTAGGCCTTCATTAGAAAGCTATTTTCCCCCCTGTTGGTACATTTGGTTACCTCATTTTTGCTGTTTGTTTCAGATTATGAAAGCTTACAGGGGTGTTTTTTGGAATCATTTGCTGAGTCATTTCCTCAAATCATATTCCATTGTATCAGTTAACATATAGTTTTAAATGTACGTATTATAAATATCTGTAACCAAATCATTTGAAGGCTTGATAAATTTTTAACAAAGTTTGTACATTTTTTATGAAAGTTACTAGTAATGCTTTACTAAGTAGTGCAATGAATTTTTATTTTTAATCCCTGTGCCCAATTTTGGAGTTGAGAGGGTTGTTGGTAATAAATGTATGATGTACACTTAAAACATTTTGTTGTGTTTCATGTTACTATGTTAGGGAAGGGGTAGGGTTGTATGTACTTGGAAGGAGGGTTGAAGGGGGGGGATTCCAGCAGGAAGATGGAGCTGTTGAGCTACCTGTGGCTGGATTTAAGTTTTTAGAGTATAATTCAGAATTTTTTCTTCATTTGTGTAAGTATCTTAGAAACATGAAAACAACCATTATAACAAATGGAACAGAATTCTATCATTTAGAAAGCCAAGAAGATAGCTGAATGTAGCCACACATGTGGCATAGCTTATTGAACAGTAGGGCTATATCGTAGGTAACTAGTTTCTTTCTATATATGTTAACCATAAGATGCCGGAAATAAGATTACAGGAGATAAATGGGCAAATTTGTCCACATAATAGGAAAAGAGAAGCCTGTTTGTCATTTTATATAACAAGTTGTGTAATTCCTATGACCAAAAAGAAATAAAATATGTTATTGGAGAAGGAAAGTAGAAACAAAATACAAAAAGTTGAGGATGAAGAATAGATTGCACTTCTCTTCGCTCAGGAAGCAGTCATTGTTTGGCCTGAGGGAAGGTGATGCCCTCTGACTGGCTCCAGTACTTAACTGATGGAAGAATTCCATAAAGTGACCATGTTTTGATTGTTTCACGTCTCCAGTATATTGGAAAGAATGTTTGTGTTGGATTTTGAATGCCCCAAAACTTGTGCTGTCCTACAGGAGAGGCTTTTATTACTCCGTACATACCTGTGCACTATCACATGACTCTCAACAGTAAGGCAGGGACTCTCATGCAGCTATTTAGCATTTGAACTGTGGACAGTCCAAACTGAGATGTACTGGAAATTTGTACACTGAGTTTCAAAGACCTGATATGAGAAAATAAAATATATCAGTAATTTTTGCATTAATTCAAAAGCCTATAAGCACAGGCTGTGTAGGAGCACGTAAAAGCCAGCTCTCTCTTTTCCTCTGCCATGGTGATGGCAGCCCTATGGTGGGTACTGAGTCACAACCTGGAAAAGAGCTGTTATAGAAAGCCTCTGGTATCAGCAGTTGCATCTTAAACTCTTAACTATGCTTTGATAATACTAAGCCTCAGGTGTATCAAATGTGCCAATTAAAGCTCACCGGCTACCGTTATTTCTTAATAGATCACAAGACCTGATCTATACCAAAGGAAAAAAAAAATCTTGTGAATATTTTTTTTTCTTCTTGGGAATATTTTGATGACACTGCCACAAGTGTTTCAGATCTCTCGTATGTTTCAGATTGCTGAATAGACTGCTGTCAGAAGTGTAATGAGCCATCGTTGTAATTAAAGATTTTTTTTAGTAGCCACGTTAAAAAGTAAAAGGAAACAGTTGAAGTATTTTTAATATGGTCTATCTAACTTACTCAAAATATTTCAGTATGTGATTAGTATAAAGATCAATGAGATGTTTGTTTTCTCATCCCAAGTCTTTGAAATCCAATGTACATATCTACAGTATGTCTCCATTGGGACTGTCTACATCTCAAATGCTCAAGTAGTTATGGATGATGGTCATAATGTTGGACAGGACAAGTCTGGATTGGGATGTCCGTTCATTCCCTAATCAGACATTTGCGCCCCCCCCCCCCCAAAAAAAGACATTTGCCAAGCACTTTCAGTACTCGTGGCAATTTGAAAGATCATTTGCCAGAGAATTGGTCATTCTGAAGGATTGGGAGTAGGAAACCCAATTCACATTGAGATGATGGGGTAGATGCTCTACAGTGCATATGCTCTTAACATCTTTCATGTGACTCTCTCTGCCTCCCAAAATTGTCAGCAAGAAATGTAGGAATAAGAAAAACTAAAGAAAAACAGGGCCGCCTGGGTGGCTCAGCGGTTGAATGTCTACCTTCAGCTCAGGGCCTGATCCCGGAGTTCTGGGATCAAGTCCGACATCCGGCTCCCTGCAGGGAGCCTGCTTCTCCCTCTGCCTGTGTCTCTGCCTCTCTCTGTGTCTCTCATGAATAAAATCAAGAGAGAAAAAGAGAAAGAAAAAGAATGAAAGAAAAAAGAAACAGTGACAGCCAGGGATATTAAAGGTCACTTTGCAGTCTGAAGTCCAAAAATGCTGTAGAATCAGCATGGATATTTTCCCACTATAGAGGAAATGAAATGAATTGTTGAGTAAAAAGGGACTGCACTTTCCCTTTACACCTCTGATTCTTAGTCTATACATGGAAACAAAATATAGTGGCTAATAAATAAAAGGACTTCTAGCCAACACCCAGCATCTGCCAGTACTCCTCAGTGTGTCCAGTAAACATGTTCACAAGCTGCTTTCTTAACCTCCCTCTCAGGTGTTAGACTCCCCCACAGCCCCTCCTTAATAGTAACCTTAGAGATTTGGAATATGATGGCCTCTCCGCATTACTTTGGTCCTTTCATGTTTGGATAAGAATAATTTTTGTATTATCCAATCTTATTGGTAGTTATCACTTCTAATAAAGAAGGGTTCACAAAACATGTTAAGATCTCTTCTGACTAGGTAAACTTAATCCTAGTAAAGATTGACATTTCTGTTGACTATATAGGCATATGGTATCCATAGGTTCTAGTTCGTTCTTTTTCTCCCCTTTTGTTTTTGGACATGTTAATACTGGATTTAAGCTGAATCAGAGGAAAATATAACCTTGACCCTTGTACCAAAATAAGGCCAGCCTTCCCAAGAAGAAATTTAATGCTTCCTGGCGATTCAGCTCAGACTGCCCTGGTTTTGCTATCAGGAGGAAAATAGATTGCATTTACTCTTTAATTCTAGAATTTCTAAAAGAAGTTTGGGCCATCTTTCTAATACAAGCCACTTGACTTTAGAAACTAGTCAGAAAGGAAAAAGTGATAAAGTACCTGTCTGGCTCAGTAGGTAGAGTATGGTCGTAAGTTCAAGCCCTGTGTTGAGCATAGAGCTTACTTAAAGGAAAATAGTTCAATTTCTTTTCCTTACAAAATGAGAGATTCAGGTCTTCCCTAAGGTGTGTTCACAGCCTGCAAGGCTATGCTCCACAAGCTTCCATGGAGCACCAGTTTATGCCAGGCAGCTTCAGAATCGGGAGTTCAGGTATCTAGTGTGTTAGGTTTTCTAGGGCTGCTGCAACAAATGACCACAAATTTGGTGGCTTAGAATAAATTTTCTCACTCTTCTGGAGGCCAGAAGTCTAAAATCAAGGTGTTGGCAGGGTTGGTTTTCTCTGGAGGCTCCAAGGAGCAATCTGTGTCTCTCTCCTTGGAGTTCTTTGGCTTGTAGATAGGTAACTCCACAATCTCTGTCTCTCTGGACATGGGTCTTCACATCTCCCTTGTGTTTCTCTGTGTTTTCAACTGAATGGAAGGCCCCATGCCTCTACATAGAGGTCAGCTATATGGTACCTTAGAAAAAGCCAGATTTGCCCATCTCAGGAAATTACTCGAATCTGTTCCAACAGATGAACTCAAAACTCCAGAATTTATCGTAAAACATGACCAAAATAATTTTGAGCCAGAAAATGTTAGAGGGGTTTGTTACTTTATCCTTGACAGTCAAAGATAAACCAGTTGCTCTTGCAAATTGATTCAGAGTAATGAGGCTTCCTAGTACATCCATGAAAATACATGAACTATGAAAGTTAACTATAAATATATCATCGAGTGAGCAATTAGCAATATTTTTAAAGAGGAATGAATAAATCAGAACAAGCCTGAAGCCTATGTCCCGTCCCATGTGTAGTTTCATCCATGATGGTTTCTTTGCTGAATCAAAATCCAATGAGTCTTCAAAACGTGGTAAGTAAAAGAAGCCAGGGCAGCCCGGGTGGCTCAGCGGTTTAGTGCCACCTTCAGCCCAGGTCCTGATCCTGGAGACCCGGAATCGAGTCCCATATCGGGCTCCCTGCATGGAGCCTGCTTCTCCCTCTGCCTGTGTCTCTGCCTCTCTCTCTGTGTGCCTGTCATTAATAAGTAAGTAAAATCTTTAAAATAAAAGAAGCCAGACAGAGGCCACATATTACGTGATTCATTTATGTGAAATGTCAAAAGCAAATCTATAGCAACAGATTACTGGTTGACTATGGCTGAGGGGATGAGAGGCTGGGAGTGACATAGAAAGTTCAAAAGCAAAGTGGGTCTATGCTATGAAAAAGTATATGAGTAGTTCCCTTTGGCATTTAGAAGTTATAGTGACTAAAAGGTTTAGAGGGCGTGTTGGGAAGGGCAGGGTACATCGAGGCTGTCAGTAATGTTTGTTGATCTATGTGCTTGATTACACAGGTACTTCAGTTTGAGAAATTCATTGTGCTTTATGATTTGTTCAACTCATTATAATTTAATAAATGGTAGGTCCCACTCTAACCCTTTTGATAGAAGTACAACTACACACAAAAAAAATGGGCAAATGAAAATTTTAACCGTCCTAAAGAAGCCACCCTGGGTACATACACTGATGTTGCTTGTTGCATCCCATAAAACCTAAATCAGACAACCGCTCCCCCCACCATATGTGAGAGCAGAAATAATTAGAGAATATCACCTTCATGCTAATAAAAGATAGGTTTTTATGCATAACATCCACAGCAGAGGGCACTATTGTACACAACCAAGTTGTACAGGTCAAGATTGATGTGGTTATAAATGCCCAAAATGTGCCTTACTGTTGCTTTTGTTTACAGAAAGTATACATAGGAAGTCGGTTTTCTCAGAATAGCACAGGACCAGGACAGCTCAGAGATTCATTCCTTTCTAAGTAACATTGTGTTTGTTCCCTACCAAGTAGGGTGTCTAACAGTTTAAATGTTTTTTTAATGTTTCACTTACAACTGGTTGGTTGGTTTGGGTTATATTCTAATGTGCAATTTTGTTTAAAATCGGGCTCCCTTTATATTGATCAAGATCCAGTGGAACACAGGAACTCGACCCCGGTGCTCTCACCATTCACGCAGCTCAGACAGGAGCTACTGTCTCTGCCGAGACCTGCCCCCCACCAGTCCCACGTTTACCCGTGGCTTCTTCACTGTCAAGTTGAATGAAGACTTCTCAGTCTGAGTCTTGCCAGACTTCTCTCCAGGGGGTGACACCACTTGTTTCTTAGAGTCTTTGGCTTTCGAGATGCTGTCCTCACTCCTCATTTTCTCTGCGTTTCCTCTCTTCCACCTCTCTGAGTTTCTTTTCTTTTCTTTTTTTTTTTTTTCCTCTCTGAGTTTCTTCTCTTTGGCCTGTCCCTTTCCTCCCAGGGCTCCCTAAGATGTGTCTTTTCCCTCTGGTTTTCCTATTCTGCATACTCTCTCACTGGAGGGACTGCAATCTCCTACTGATTCACCGGTTCTCCGTTCTCATGACTCACACAGTCCTGCCTCCAGTCCCAGCTCCTTCCCCAGAGCTACTGCCTGTGTTCCCACTTCCTCCCAAACATCTCCTCCCCAACATCCCATTGGCATTCAATCTGTGTATCCACATAAACTCACATTTCCCCCAAGCTTGTTTCTCCTCCTTCCTCTATTTCCATTGCTGGCCCCACCAGCCACCCAAATACTCCAGCCAGAACCAAGGAAGTCATCTTGACCCATTCATCTCCCATTTACGGCAAATTAATCAGTTGCCCCTTTGTCTCCCCTTCCTCCACAACCATGGCTCAGTTTCCATCCCCTGCCTTTTCAAGATCTTGCTTCCAGGCTTGCATCCCTCCCACCCACCCTCTTACTCTGATCTCTCCGCAGCTTCCCAAGTGAGTCATTTGAAATCTGGCTCCCTCACCACCCACCCCTACCTTAAGTCCTAGACCCTGAAATGTCTCTGTTGCCTACAGAACAAAGTCCAATCTTACTCTCCAACAAAAAGTCCTCCTAAGTCTGTTCCTAGTCATGGTTCCAGTCTTAATGCTCAAGGCCCCTTTCCCACTGTATTTCATCCTCTGGCAGCGCCAATCTACTATTGGTTCCCCAGGCACACTGTGCTCTTTCTTTATATATTTTTTCCTGCAGGCTCCTCTGCCTGGAAGGCCACTTCCTCCCCTCCTCTCTTTTCTCATGACTCAATGCAGGTATCACCTCTTCCAGGAAATCTTCCTTGATCCCTATGACGCTCCACCTTTCTTCTGGAACAACCCAATGTGTGATCAACACTTGTTCTGGTGGGTTCCCTGCTGACCTGTGAGCATCTTGAGCCTGCACTAGTGCATGTCTTTATCTTTAGGGCCTAACACAGAGTCTGGCACTGGGTAGTGACTCCAGAAAGGTTTCTTGAGTGGAGGAATGGGGAATGACTCAGCTTGAATGGTTAGGCAGCTGGCAGGAACAGTCACCCAAAGAATGCATCCTGAGGGAGGAGCAGATTTTGACAAAAATGAGGATGGGAGAGGAGAGTGTGTGTCAAAGATGAGGACCTGGCTTTTAGACACCCTGTCAGGTGAACACACAGGCAGATATCCCATATCGAGGTCCAGAGGTCCAGAGAGAAGCTTGGGCAGCTGCATGTTAGAAATGTTTAATCGGGGATGCCGGGTGGCTCAGCAGTGAGCGTCTGCCTTTGGCTCAGGTCGTGATCCTGGGGTCCTGGGATTGAGGCCTGCATCAGGCTCCCTGCAGGGAGCCTGCTTCTCCCTCTGCCTGTGTCTCTGCCTCTCTCTGTCTTTCTCATAAATGAATAAATAAACAAACAAATAAATAAAAATCTTAACAAACATTTAATCGTGTCGGCTAAGACAAGGCTGACTTTAGGAGGCCTCAGAAGGAAGTCTTCTCAGGGCTGGCTGGGGAACTAACTCTACCTTCTTCCAGGTTCCACATGACTCTGGATGAAGGACCTAACCCAAGATGACTCTGTCAATCATCTAGATTTGGCTATTCTCCAATATTTACCAGATTTGTCTCTCTTCTGAAACTGTCTGGCACCTCAGAAGTCAACATGTCTAGACCTGTACTCATCTTCCTGCCCAAACCTCTCAGGCTCTGGTGCTTTCAGATCTGCCTTCCAAGTCCAACAAGCCCAACTGTCCCCAATGCCCCCAGCTCCCCACTATGGGGGACTAAGTTGTACTTTGGCCTCTCTGTTCTGCACCTTGGTCTCTTCATTTTTCATCACCCTCATTTTAGGCTGTCTTCCTTTCGCTCCCAATTACTAATCTGTTGAATCATACTTACTGCTTTTTCTGATGGATTTTTTTTTTTTAAGAGAAATTTGGGATCTTGCAGCATACCCACCCAGCACACTAAGTGGAAAGGGACGGGACAAAACAGTATATAACATGCACATCCCTACCCATCATGAAATAGTCTTTGCAGGAGTGATTTTTTGATAGTGGTGTAATAATAGTCCATTGTATGGGCTTCAAAATGTATTTAATTATTCTTCTATTATTGAACATTTAGATTGTTCCATTCTGGGCTGTGAAAATCCTTGATAGTCTGTTTTTCCCTTCAAATCCACTTTCCATATGCCGAATCTTGATGCGTCGTTCCTTTTCTTGAGTCCCATACATGGCTCCCCATCACCTAGATGTGGTCCGAGATCCTTAACTTGGTTCCCAAGGACCTTCCTGGGCCTCCTAGCCTTTCTAGCCTTGGTTCTTGCTACTCTCAGCTCTGCATTTTACACTCTAGAAATGGAAACTATTTGTGATTCCTCTACACACAATACATCTGATTCATATTCTGATGGTTTTTTGTTGCGGGTTTTTTTTTTTTTTTTTCCTCTCACATATTCCCTTCTCCCTGGACTATCCTTCCCACTTCTTGTCTGGAAGACTTCTCCTTATCCACTGAGACTCAGTCCAGGGGTCATTTCTCCCAGAGGACTCTCCACTTGAATCTCCAACATGACACTTTCTATGTAATAATGCTTCTATCTCATTATATGTTTTATCCATTACTGATTATAAGCTGGTTCCTGAAGGTCAAGGATGCTATTCATCTTTGAATCACCAAGACCCAGCATATAGCATATACTTAATGCTGTTTCAAACCAAACTGAACTTAGCAGATGAAAATAATAAATATGTATTATGTCACAATTTTTGAGGGTCAGGAATCCAGGAGAGGTTTAACTGGGCAGTTCTGACTCAGGATCTCTAATGAGGATATGATCAAGCTGTTAGCTAGGGCTGCAGCTGCTGCAGACTTGACCGGGGCTGAAGCATTTGTTTCCAAGCTCACTCATGTGTTGTTGACAGCCCTTAGTTCCTCTACGGACCTCTCCTTCGGGCTGTTTAACAAAGCAGCTTGCTTCCCCCAAAACAATGTCCAAGAAAAAAAGAGAGTCCAAGTCTTCTAAAACCTGATAGCCTTATAACTTAATGTTGGAAGTAACATGCCATCCCTTTTGCCATGTTCTCTTGGTCGTGCAGACCAACCCTGGCACCACATGGGAAGGGGCTACTGCAGGGTGTGTGGATGCTGGGAGGCCCAGATCGCTGGGGTCACCGTGGAGGCTGGCTACCAGAGCAGTGCATTGAAAGATGCCCTTAGGGGCAGAGGAGAACATCTGTGCATCTCCTGGAGGTCTGGCACCAGAGTCCTGAACAGCTCATCTCGAAGGAGAAATGTTCTTGACATCTCCTGACTTATCTCTTGTATTAAGTACTAATTATGCTACATCCTTTTTGCACTAAAACTTTTCAGCAAATATGATGCTGTCAAAGCCCCCATGGAGTACATTGGGCATGTCCAGTGGTAAGCTTCTCCCAGCTGGAGAGGCAGGGCAGGGGTCAGATGGTCTGGGGAGGCCAAAATGACAAGTGTTTATAAGAATCAGCAGCCAATTTAATTTAAACGCCTGCGCGTGCTTGGTTCCCCTACATCCCGAGGGAAGGGCTGGACCACACCGGTGGGACATGCTGAGATGTCCTGAAACCAGATTTGCGGGCATCACTGCTCGCCCCCACCCAGCCTATAAAAGGACAGCAGGCGGAGGAGTTCTTGGGGCACCAAAGCCTCCCCTCCACCCTCCATCACCCGCCGTGGGGAGGAGCTGTGTGAGAGAGCCACTCAGGACAGGACTGGAGGACTTAGCTGGGCCCTGGACTTTGGGGGACAGAAGGCACGGTGTCTGCCACCTACCTGGGAAGTGGAGAGGCAGAGGCTGAGCAGCGCTGCAGGGGCCCCAGGGACCCCACGGGGCCAGTGCTGGATGGCAAGCATTCAGATAGGGAGCCACCTGCCCTCAAATGTCTAGGAGGGTCAAAACCAACTCTTTTTTTTTTTTTTTAAATTCATGAGAGAGAGGCAGAGGCAGAGGGAGAAGCAGGCATCCTACAGGGAGCCCGATGCAGGACTCCATCCCAGGACCCCGGGATCACGGCCTGAGCCAAAGGCAGACGCTCACTGCTGAGCCATCCCGGCGTCCCTAGGAGGGTCAAAACCAGAATATTCACGGTGACTGTCTGGAGAAGGGAGTGGAATTGGGGGTTGAAAGGAGTAGAGAGGAACTCTCTGATTTTTAATCAAAGTATTTCTATATTGCTCAAATAAAACATGTTCACAAAAAAAAAAAAGGAAGGAAGGAAGAAGGAAAGACAGAAAGAAAAGGAAGATAAAGGAATTTTTAAAAGTACATACAAGAAACAACAGTAAATCATTTCCTCTAGGAGGCAGTGCTGGGAAAATACTTGCTGGGTGGGACTGCAGCTCCCCCGTGGAGGGAGGGAGGGTCAAGGTGCGGGGGGGGGGGGGGGGGGGGGTGCTGCCGGTAGAACTCTCCTTTTCTCGGACTGCCCACACTGGGGGCGCAGGCATCCAGCCAGAACTGCAGACCGGAGCAGAGGTGGTTAGCTTTCCAGTGGGGAAACGGAGGCGGCCCACTGGGAGAAGTAAGTCAAGCAGGGGGTTAGAGAGAGAGGCAGGGCAGGCCCGGGACCCAGGTGTCCTAGTAACTAGCTAGCATCATGTCCTTTCCGTGAGCGGTGTTCCTGTGGGTGGTGGCCAACAAGGGGACTTTTCCTCCTCCACCCTCCTCCAACCAGCAACTTGGCAACTCACCTGTTTGCACTTTGGCAAGTAAATGAGATGGGCGAGGTTTATAGTTTGCCTTTGGAGGGTTTTTTTTGTTTGTTTTCTACAGCCCTGGATCCCTAGGAAAAATGAAGAGAGCACACTTTACTGTGACCCTATAGAAACCTCAGCTTGACTGGCTAAGAAACCTGGAGGCTCTGTAACAATCATTAGTGCAAGTATCTTCCCACACTCGCCACCTCTCCTTACCTACACTAGCTGCGGGTTACTGGGGAAATATTATTTCTGGAGCAGGAAATCGGATGATAGAGCTCTACAGCCTAGAAAAATGCTATCCCCAGAGGTGGGCTCTTAAGCTCCGTGGCAGTTCCTGCAGAGCCTCTCTCCTCTCTTCGCAGCCCCTTCCTATTGGCTCCTGGCCACACCCTTCCATCCCTCCGGGACTGACCCGGAGAAACAGGCTGTCCCCAGAATTAATGTGTCCTTGACGCAGGGCCAGACTCCACAATAGCCTCCTGAATGAAACAGGGAAACTGCAAAGTTCAGGTGGGTGTTTAGCACTGACCTTTGACTCATACACTCAGCGATCAGATAACAGTAGAGTCCTCAAACAAAGACCATAAAGTTCTCATTCGACCTTCTGGAAAGATGTTTGAGGTCCTGGGGTTGGGTCTCCAATGGGCCGGGCAGCTGGCCGGCAGGTGTTAGGAGCCGGCTGGGAGTTTTCAGCAGACAGCTGCTGAGTCTGTAAGGAGCCAGCTGATGCTGCAGAGTGAGAGACCCTAAGGAGCCGGGGTCCCCGAGCCTCTGCTCGGTTCAGCTCTAACTTAGACTCTCCTGTACAGTGTGTTGGGGGACGGTGGGTGGGGAGCGTCAGCAGTGACTTTCTTTTCCCTTCTGTCTCCAGGGACCCTCCACCCATTTTCTCCCACGTCTCCATCCTGTTCTCTGTTGGCCCTTGATCAACTTTCTAGGGCAACAGACATGAGCAACAAAGGACTTTGTGTCTGCTGACAAGGATGTTGAGACGGAAGTGACCATGCCTGTGTTTTCAGAACCTCCCCTGTGCTGGCTGCTGTTCTGTGTGCCGTGAGCTCACCCCCTGGACGGGCGGCCCAGCCTGTGGACTGCTTCTCGGAATGCTGTTCTAACGCCTAAAATAAGTGCAAAGGGAACTGATCAGATCGAAATACAGCTACCAACGTATAAACAAGTCTGCGTAGGGAAAATAGCCGCTGCTTTACTCACACATTCAAGGACACAGTGTAGCGGTAGGTCTAATGATGACCATGCCTTTGGAGAGGGGATGAATGTAAGTGATATTTCAAGGTCTCCACGACAATCGACCTGTGATATGAAAACATGTGATTCTAGCAGTGACGAAGTCACTGTGGTTTGTTACCCACCTTCTTTAACTGAAGGAAAATTTACATTATAGTTAGAAAATCAGGGTGTACTCTTTTGCTTCCTTATTTTACAGACCCTCTCAGTTCTATCTGTGGGCCTCTGACTGAGCGCCCCTAAGTCAAGGCTTTGGCCGGCAACAGGCTCTTTGCCCGCTAGTTCCAGATTGGGTCTTGCAGCCGGACTCCCACCTTCATTCCCATCCCTGGCCCCCCTCCTTGAGCCTCTCCTTGGCACCCTTTCCTCGGGGCTAGGGGCTAACATTCTCAAATTGAGATCTGCTGGGCAAGAGGCCGGGGTTGTACGGAGCTCCCCGAGTACACCTGCTGGTAGACTGGTAATGTCAACCTCCAGAACGAGGTCTGTTGGTGCCCAAAATAATGTTCTTCCCGCTAGGTCCCCGTCACCCAGGAGTACTTCCCCCCGAAGAGCAAGGGTTGCCTCTGCCCTCCCCTAACTCGGGGGCAGTTCATCAAAACAAAAGGGACCTGCAGTAGGGCTCATCTGGCTTTGCCCGCCTGCTCTTCCAGGGTACTAGCCTGCTGCACCCCAGCATGAAGGGGTTCCAAAATGTTGTGTGGTAAAGTTTTTTTTTTAAAGATTTTATTTATTTATTCATGAGAGACACACAGAGAGAGGCAGAGACATAGGCAGAGGGAGAAGCAGGCTCCCCGCAGGGAGCTCAATGCAGGACTCGATCCCAGGACTCCAGAACCATGGCCTGAACCCAAGCCAGACGCCTAACCCCTGAGCCACCCAGGTGTCCCAGTAAAGATTTTTTAAAAGATTTTTAAAAAAATTTATTCATGAGAGACACACAGAGGCAGAGACGCAGGCAGAGGGAGAAGCAGGCTCCCCACGGGGAACCTGATGCGGGACTCAATCCCAGGACCCCGGGATCATGACTGAAGCCAAAGGTAAATGCTCAACCCACAGAGCCACCCAGGGGCCCCTGGTAAAGGTTTTATAATACCTTCCCCCATCACAGGCCCTATTCAAACTGGGGAAAGGGTCCAACAGAAAGCCTCTTCCTGCCTCCTTGCCACAGCCAGACACTTGTCTGTGTTTATGGTCTCGGTGTCCTACAGACATTAATCAAAAAGCATCTTTGGCCGGATACAGGGGAAATAAAGGTCACACAATGTCCTGTACACATTGCTCCGAGGCCGAACAAAGGTTGACCCACAAAAAGCAGGTGTCTGCTTCCACTTACTTTGCATAGGATTATAAAAGCTGTCTACCAGCCAGACCTCTTTCTGAATGGCTCAGCTGTGCCCCCCACTCACGCTCTGTCGCCTGGCTTCATTCCCTTGATGGAATCAAGACGGCTTTGTGTATTTCATTCATTCATTTACCCATTCACTACCCATCATTTGTTCAGTATCTAGTATCTTCATGTAGATGAAGTCAGTCTCACTAAGCTCATGTTCATTGGATTAGATTCCTTTTAAAATGGATGTAAAGCTGTGTTCTTATGTTGCTATTTCTTCTAGAAACATTTTCAGGGACGCCAGGGTGGCTCAGCAGTTGAACACCTGCCTTCGGCCCAGGGCGTGATCCTGGAGACCCGGGATCGAGTCCCACATCGGGCTCCCTGCATGGAGCCTGCTTCTCCCTCTGCCTGTGTCTCTACCTCTCTCTGTGTCTCTCATGAATAAATACATAAATAAACTCTTTTTTAAAAATTAGAAAATAGGGCAGCCCCGGTGGCGCAGCGGTTTGGCGCCGCCTGCAGCCTGGGGTTTGATCCTGGGGACCCTGGATCGAGTCCCATGTCAGGCTCCCTGCATGGAGCCTGCTTCTCCCTCTGCCTGTGCCTCTGCCCCTCTCTCTCTCTCTCTGTCTCTGTGAATGGATAAATAAAAATCTTTAAAAAAATTAGAAAATAGAAATCCGGGTTGTAAAAATGAGTTGCTCAAGATCATATAACTTGTTCGTAGATAATATTCCTTCCTTCCAACCCAGGGCTTTCATTAGGAAAAAACTAATTATATGTGTGACTTTTAGAAGGCAAGACAAAATTAACCATGAACTTACTACTCCAGTTTATGCCCAGAAAACAAACATGTCCAAGAAGAGTTATGTGGTGAAGATCCTCGTGGTGCAGGGGGTGTCAGGGCTTCCTAAACGCTACACCTCAGATCCCACAGATGCCTGAAACTGCAAAGTAGAAGCTCAAGAGTTTTGGTGGTTTTAAGAACAACAACAACAACAAAAACCTCCCACATACCATGAGCAAAAAGTCTGGTCCCTGAATATGGTTCACTTATGGAGAGCCGGGGCCCCACATAACTCATCATTTCTTTGTTTATTCATTTAGCAAATGTCCCCTAAGTCTCCCTGATGGAACTGACTTTAGTGATGGGGACAGAAATGTAAAAAGTAAGTAAAATCTGTGTAAGACAATGACTTCACTGAAAGAAGCACCGGGAAAGAATTATGAGACCATACATAAGGATTAAGAACTAATTCTCAGTAGCCGGTGCTGCGTGGTGGGCATCTTCTAAGGGCTCTACAGGTAGGAATTTATTTTAACTCTTTACAAAAACTCAATGGGGGGGAGTAGCAGTACTCGTCCAGGGTTTGTATTAGAAAACTCAGGCACAGAATGATTTTGTAACTCGCCACAGACCGCAAAACTAGTGAGTGGGTTTGGGCAGTCTGGCTCTGGGGCCTGCGTCTTCCAGCGTCTCACTTCTCTGCAGAGGACAAGGCAAATAATCAGGTAACTTCTAACCAGAAGGATAGGGAAGGCTTCACAGAAGAGCTGGCATTTGAGTTAATCCCTAAGGGTGAAGGAAAAGAGCATTCTGGGTTAGGAGAGTAGATGCAGAGATAAAAAGAACAGATGTTGTACTGGGGTAAGCACCTGGCGTGGAAGGCGTAGGTGGACAACACGGGGGGCGTGGGGCGTGAGCTCCCTTCCCTGCCAGTTGTTTGCACATTATTCCGAAGGCACTGGGGACCTTTCTGGGCAGGGAAGGGATCTATTCTCACACTTCCTATCCATCCTTTCAACCAATATTTACCTAACATCGAATTAAATGCCTGTTTAAGTATTTCTTTAACACCCGCTTCAGGTGATGGGAGAGGGGAATAGTGTCAGCTACCAAAGAAATACAACTGAATTGAAGACACAAGAAATAATACTTTTCAAAACTGTAGACAAGTTAGAGGATTTGCTACAAGAGGTGTTCCAAGTTAACCCATGAGGAATCGTTTGATGAACCGCACGGTTTTGCAAATTTCAGGGTATATTAATTCTCTCTTTGGCTTGGGTTGAGAGTTTGCAAGGGCAAGGTAGGGGAGGGCTCTGCGAAGCCTGTTGGGGCAGCGTGTGGATGGAGGCCTTAAGTAATGGTGCTACACGTCCAGCTAGCCCCGCCACTACCAGGTGTAGAACAAGATGGTCTGTTTTGGAACTGGCTGCCCAAGCACCCTGTCCCTAGTCCCCCATCAGGCCCCAGGAAGAACAGAATCCCTGCCTCAGAGACTGGGAGTGAGGAGCGGACTCTGATAAGGCCCTGGCTGTCTGGATCTGGACTGTCCTGGGCTGTGTTGGCCTCACAACTCAGAGTGAGGAATTCCAAAGCCTCCCTCCCAGGCCACGTCCTAAAGGTACAGGTTTCATCAGGAAAAACTGTCCAAGATATGGAAATGGGCAAAAGTGGTTCCATACAAGGTTTTCTTTTGGTGCAATGTTTATCACTGTTTCTTAGAATCTCTGTCATTGTCTGATTCTATAGATTAGTGCAATTTGACTGATTTCTTATTGATTAGGCTATTTTTCCAAAGCTGTAGGAATTGAAGTAAAGAAAATTGTTAGTCATGCAAGTGGTTCTTACCAATAGCAATACAAAAATGATTTTTGTCTGGTAAAGATACGAGTGATTTCTCCTCTGTAGAAAAGATGGCCCCAAAATTACATTCTTGTGCATTAGGATATTAATTAGTTTTACGTGTATTAGCAAAACCATTTTATCTTCCCTTGTTGCCTCTCTGTTCCTCACATTCTCCTTTGAAACAGTCTTAACATTTTACTGGTGACCTTATGAATTAATGGGCTTGATTAAAATTTTGACCCGTGTTCATTTTATATTTGCCTGAAAGTCATATTTTTTGAAAAATCACACTTTAACACTGTTAATTCCTACAGGTTCTCCAGCATCTAGGTTAATCAGAAGAAAGAAATGCCACAATTTCCATTTATCAACCAGTAGTAGCTCCCAACAATTCTCTTTTTTTTACTCTATCTTCTTCATATCCTACATTTTCCTATTTTTTTTTTAAGATTTTATTTATTTGTTCATGAGAGACACACACAGAGAGAGAGAGAGGCAGAGACACAGGCAGAGGGAGAAGCAGGCTCCATGCAGGAAGCCCGATATGGGACTCGATCCTGGGGCTCGATCCTGGGGCTCCAGCATCACGCCCTGGGCCCAAGGCAGGTGCTAAACCTCTGAGCCACCCAGGGATACCCGCTCCCAACAATTCTAACTGTGGAGCTTGTTGGCAACACTTTGAGAGTTTTTTTTTTTCCAAAGATTTTATTTATTTTGTTGAGAGAGAAAATATGAGAGAGAGAGAGAGTGCACACATGAGCAGGGGGAGGGGCAGAAGGAGAGGGAAAAGCAGACTCCCTGCTGACGTGGGGCTCGATCTCAGAACCTGGAGATCACACCTGAGCCAAAGGCAGATGCCTAACTGTGAGCCACCCAGGCACCCCCACTTTGAGAATTCTAAATGGAGTTTTAAACAGATGCTTTATGAGAAATTAGAAAAGAAAGGGAAAAACATTTACTGCGTATATTGCCAATTACCATGCTAGGTGATTTACGTATTATTATCTCACTTAATCCTCAGGAAATCTCTGAAATAGGTATCATTGTCCTAATTTTGCAGGTGAATAAGCAGGAAATATTTGAATAAGTTCGGTAACACCCATCTGCAGATCAAGTCAGGTAAGTGGAAAATTATAGCAGTGGTTCATGAACCCCAAGGGGTTAAAAGGACACACCATAAGTAAGGGTGTGACATGCAACAGACGGCTGAGTGAGGATACCAGCACGCTCAAAGTCATGAATCCCTAAAACTGGTGCTAATGCTGCGCTCTCAGTTGCATGGGTGGGACCCGAGGGCTCCTCTGGGTAGCCTGCTGGTTTAGACCTCAGTTAACAGGCGACCTTCCCACGCATTGGCCTTCTGCTCTCCGCCTCCCCTCCTGAGCAAGAGTGAATTGAGCACAGGCTGCAGTGCCTGCCTTCCGATGCATACTGTGGGAGGCAGTGCCGCCGACGGGGAGCTGAAGGCAATGGGGTCACCTCTGGGAAACAGGAAGGGTAGACCCTCCGCTGTATCTGTGATATTAATCTCACCACCAGCTTTATTGCAAAATGGCATCAGGCTAAAATTTAAGAGCCGGTAGTTACACTGGTCTCTGCTCTTGCCTCTGTATTTCATTAAAAAAAAAAAAAAAAAAAAAAGGTTTTTGTTAAGAGAGAAAAAAAAAAAAACTGGTGGGAAAAAAGTTTAAATTTTTATTTAAGAAAAAAAGATTTTATTTATTCATTCATGAGAGACACACAGAGAGAGGCGGAGACCCAGGCAGAGGGAGAAGCAGGCTCCATGCAGGGAGCCCGACGTGGGACTCGGTCCCCGATCCTGGGACTCCAGGATCACGCCCGAGGCCGAAGGCGGCGGTAAGACTTGGAGCCAGGCGGGCTGCCCTAAATTGTTCGTTTTGACTTTGGCCCACCCTCGAACAACAGAGAGAGGAGAAGGCCGAGGGAGGCCTGGACGGGCCGGGTGTTCTCAGCCCCCTCGGGAGCCGGCCGGGCTCTGGGGTCGGCGTCCGCCTCCCTGGGCAGCGCCCTCTCTAGCCTCCGCCCGACAGGTGCGGCTCTGCTTGGACACGGTCCCTTGGACAGTGCGGGAGCGGCGGGGAGGTCCTCCGCGCAGATCTGCTGGCTCAGCCGGTGAGCGCGTCGCAGCCCTTCTCTGTTCTCAGCCCTTCCTCTGAATCTCCTGCCCCTCCTCTCCGCGTTCGCGCATTTTATTCCCGCATCAAACACACACAACACACACGCGCATAGCACACGTGCACGCACGACCCAGGCCGCTGTGCTCCAGGTTCTGCAGCCTCGAAACACGTATCTGTTGATAATACATCGGGGCCAGGGGGTTCCTGCCTCCTTGGGCCTGGCGCTGGCACGTCTGCTCCGCCTCTGGGAGCTCCTGCTGTAACCGGGGAGACTGGGTGGCCGCGCTTCTGCTCCCTCATCGCAGGCTGGCAGGTCTGCCCAAGTCGTTTGGGGGATCTGGGCCTCACGTACCAACGATACGTGAGGGTGGCCCCAGGAGGAGCCCGCGGCACCCTCCCGGGGCGCCAGCTTCCTCTGGCAGGGAACCTCCGGATGGTTCGGAGAGGTTTGCGCCGCTGCTGGATGAAAAGCAGCACCTGGAAGGGCCCCGGGCGGAGAGCGCCAGGCCGGGAGCCCCATGTGTGCTGGGGGAGCCCGAAATAGCAGGGGCCGGGTCACCCACCACCCACTGCCTGTCTCTGGAGCCCTTGTCAGGCCTTCATTTTCCTGCCATTACTGAGGGGGCCCGACCCGGCCATGGTGCCTCAGGAGCCCTCCCTTCTCCCTAAATTCTGCCCAGACGTCTTTATGGTAAACAATCTTCCTTCACTCTCGCCTGACCCCCAGGCCTCCCCGGGGGGGGGGGGGGGGGGGCGTAAGTCTGTCACAACAAGCTTTGATTGACGCCTGATCTGCAACCAGGTGCCCCTGTCTGCACAGTGGCCCAAGCAGCTGACGGGTTTGCTTCCTGTCAATAGAAAGCAAGCAGCTGGGCTGCGATGTTTCACTCCTTATGAGCCTCCTTGTTCTTCTGAACCACCTGACTCCCCGGGATCATGCTTCCTCTCTGAAACCCTGGGTTTTTCCTAATGACCTTTCAGAGGCCTTGTCATGTGGCTTTCAATGCTCCTATTTTTAGTTCTGGGCTCTGAAGGGGCATGAGATGGAACAGGCTGCAGGTCTCCTGTCTCACAAAGAATAGAGGTGACCTGTGTTGAAGAGCAAAAGATGGTGCAGAGCAGTTGCTCTGAGAGAGGCCAAGGGAGGGAGAGAGGAGAGAAGGCCAGGAAACAGCCTCTGGCTGCCCTCATCCTGGGGGGGAATGGGGGGGGGTGAGTCAGTAAAAGCCTTGAAAAGGAGCGCACAAGGCCACCTGGTGCCAGAGCCGAGGGAAGGTCAACACTATCGACTGCTGGGGTGGATGAGGGAAGTGAGAAGTCCCGGGGCCGACTTTGAGTGGCCGTTTCAGGAGAGTAGTGGGGCCTGAAGACAGACTGGACAAGTTAAGGATGAGTGGGTGGCTGGCAACTGGAAGGCCTGTGTAACCTATTCTCACAATATTGTGTCACGAGGGGAAGAGACAGTCCCAACATGCAAACGGTGTACAGTAGCGAGAACTGGCGTGGGTCGATTGTGTTTGGCTTTGCCCTAGAGAAATGTGTTGGTACACAGAGAGGAAGGCCCGTAGAGAAAGGAGTAGACGAAGAGGTGGAAGACGAAGGAGAGGATTGAACGAACCCAGTCACTCCTAGGGAAGGAGGAGCCTTGGAGAATCAGACGGAGGTGGGAGTCTGTACTAGTTGGAGCAGCGTGTGGTGCCTCGTGGTGTAACAACATCTGACAGTCAGACACAGCTGGGGTGGAGCTCTTGGCTTAGGGTAAAGGTGGCATCTCCTAAATGACCCCCAAATCTGAATCTTGGCATCTTATTTGTGGGTGGACCTGGAGCCCCAAGCTATGCTGTGAGAAGGACGTAGGCCCCCGTGGAAAAGGAAAGAGGGTGAGTTGGCTGGTGTGCCCAGGCGCTGTAGGCCCTGAGCCAATTTACTCATGCAACTGCCTGGCAAGCGGAACTAAAAGAGAAAGAAAAAACACACACACAGAGGACGGCCAAATCCACAGAACAGGCTCGAGTCAATTTTTTTTCTTTCAGTTACCTATAAGGAAGACTTAGATGAGAAAGTAAGAACAAGTGGCACCCGGGTGGCTCAGTCAGTTGAGACCTGACTCTTGATTTCAGCTCAGGTGATGATCTCAGGGTCCGGAGATCAAGTCCCACATGGGGCTCCTTGCTCAGTGGGGAGTCTGCTTGAGATTCTCTCTTTCCCTCTGCCCCTCCCCCTACTCACTTGCTCACTCTCTCTGAAATAAATAAATAAAATCTTAAAAAAAAAAAAAAGTAAAAAGTAAGAACAAGATGCCTAGGCCCTCAGATAGACTCCCTGAGCCCTTCCCCTCCCTCCCACTGCATAGAGGCAGTGGAAGAACAGAAGAAAGTGTCCAGGAGCTCCTGGCTGCCTCAGTTAGAAGAGCATGTGACTCTTGACCTCGAAGTCCTGAGTTCCAGTCCTATGTGGGGTATAGAGATTACTAAAAAAACAATAATAATAATAATAAATAAACTTGAATGCAAGAGTCTCCAACTTGAGGCCTAGGATCTAGTGTACCCTGCCTGGGCTCCTTGGTAAACACAGCAGACCTTCCTTTTTAAAAATTCATTCATACATTCATGAGAGATACATAGAGAGGCAGAGACATAGGCAGAGGGAGAAGTAGGCTCCCTGTGGGGAGCCTGATGCAGGACTCGATCTTAGAACCCCAGGATCACAACCTGAGCCCAAGGCAGACGCTCAACCACTGAGCCACCCAGGTGTCCTACAGTAGCCCTTCCTAACTGGTGTGGGAAGTCATTGATCTTCTCAGTCCTGGGAGCAAGTCGGCTCTGGGGTCAAATGCCTCAGCACGGGTGCTGGAGAGCCTAGATTTGTGCCAGCTTTTTTTTTTTTTTTTTTTTTTTAAGATTTATTTATTTGTTTTTATGGGGGGAGGAGAGCAGCGGGAGGGAATCTCAAGCAGAACCCCCGCTGAAGATGGAGCCCAACTCAGGGCTTGATCTCATGACCCTGAGATCATGATCTGAGTCAAAACCAAGAGTCAGACATGCAACCGACTGAGCCACCCAGACGTCCCTGTGCCAAGCTGTTTTCTAACATAAAAAGGCATTCTAATATCTGCTGAATGAATGACTACTTGTATTCATTATAATTTGTATTTTAAAAAGGATCTATAACTAGCATAGTAATCCTATTGAGAGCATAAAGGAAACTCTAAATTTCTTTTGAATATCTCTGTGTGTTGAAAAAATTATAATTAGCAAGTTAAACCCACGATTTCACAAATATTATTTCTTACTACAAGGCTAAGTAAAAAAAAAAAAAAAAGAAAAAGAAAAGGACCACCTGGCTGACTCAGTTGGTTAAGTGTCTGCCTTTGACTCAGGTCATGATCTCAGGGTGCTGGGATCAAGCTCTGCATCGGGCTCCCTGCTCAGCAGGGAGTCTTCTTCTCCCTTCCCCTCTGCATTTCATCCCTTCCTTTTTTTTCTCTCTCAATAAATAAATTATCTTAAAAAGAAAATAATTAAAGTTGATTTCATGAAAAATATAAGTGAGATAATATGACAAGCAGATATAGGACAGTCATCAGACTGAGATACACTGTGTCTCCCACTGCACCACCCGTGAGCGCTTGTGTGGCCATTCTGCCCGGGGCTGGGAGAGAGGAAGGAGGCTCACTGAGTGTAAAGCTGGATGTGCATTTTGCAGAGGTGTCTCCTTTGACCTGGCAACAGTCTTCTGGATATTATCTCTTCAGAAGTATCATCAACTTTAGACAAGTTAAATAACTTGTCCAAGATCAATCAACTGTAAATGGCGGAGCCAGAACTCAAACACAGCTCTGGTTGACTCCTCAGCCTTGCTCCTTTGAGTCTGTCCGGCAAGAAGAGAGTGAGTCAGTGCTTAGAAAATGTCCAGCTTAGGGGAGGAAGCACGAGGGAGTTTCCTTGGGAGGTTCTCTGTCTCCATGAAGTCAGTGGCAAGGCCACTATAGGGGATTTAAGAAGAAATCACCCAGACTGAAGCTTTCATCCCTGATATGATAGAAAATTAAAAGAAATAACAAACTGAGGGGTGCTGGAGAGGAGGTGGGGCGTGATGGGGTAACTGGGTGATGGACATTAAGGACAGTGTGTGATGTAATGAGCACTGGGTGTTATATAAGACTGGTGAATCACTCAACTCTACCTCTGAAACCAATAATACACTACATGTTAATTAACTGAATTTAAATAAAAAAAAAATGAAAAGAAATAAGAGCACTAGAAAATAAAAGCCCTTAATAAGTTTGCAACCACCTGTGGCACCTCATGTTGGGAACTAATAACTAGGGATTTATTTATTGCAAGATACTTTTACACTTATCCCCATATTTAAAGGGTCTCAAGTTTTCACAACACCCCCCCCCCCCATAGGATCTCTAGCTCCTTACTACTCAAAGTGTGGTCTGTAGTAGGGTGACCAACCATCCTAGTTGGCTTGGGGCTCAGGGTTTGCTTGGGACAAGGATATTCCAGTCCTGAGACTGGGATAGGCCTGGGACATGTTGGTCACCCTAACCAACAGTACCTGGGAGCTTGTTAGAAATGGGGAATCCTGGGCATCTGGGTGGCTCAGTGGTTGAGCATCTGCCTTTGGTGAAGGTCATGATCCTAGGGTTATGGGATCGAGTCCTGTGTCAGGCTCCTTGCATGGAGCCTGCTTCTCCCTGCCTATGTCTGCCTCTCTCTGTGTGTCTTTCATGAGTAAATAAATAAAATCTTAAAAAAAAAAAAAAAAAAAAGGAAAAGAAAAGAAAAGACATGGGGAATCCTGGCCTCATTCCAGATCTATTGAATCAGAATCTGCACTTGAGCAAAAGCATGTGCCCATTCAGGTCTGAGAAGCAGTGCTATAGATGAGACATTGGTGTAATAGATTGATGGTAGCCCCCTGTATCAGTAGGGGTAGTCCAGAGAAACAATAGGATGTGTAGGTATATATAGAAAGAGGTTTATTTTAATGAACTAGATCACATGATTGTGGAAGCTTGGCAAGTCCAAAATCCTGTGGTGGAGGCTGACAGCTGGAGACTCCAGAAAGAGTTGTAGTTTGAATCCAAAGACAGGCTGGAGAGCCAGGAAGAGCCAATATTGTAGATAAAGTCCAAAGGCCATCCGTGGGCAGACTTCCCTTCTGCTTGGTGGAGGTCAGCTTTCTGTTCTAGTCAGGCCTTCAACTGATTGGATGAGGCCCACCCACATCATGGAAGACAATCTGCTTTACTCAAAGTCTATTGATTTAAATGTAAATCTCATGCAAAAACACCCTCGCGGAAATATCCAGAATAACTTTTGGCCACAAAGCTGGGCAACGTGACCCAGACAAGTTGACACATGAAATTAACCATCACATTCCCACAAAGGATATGTCCATGTCAAACCCTGGAAACCTGTGAGTGTTAATTTATTGTTAAAAAGAGTCTCTGCTGGGACACCTGGGTGGCTCAGTGGTTGAGCATCTGCCTTTAGCTCAGGGGATCAAGTCCCACACAGGCTCCCTGTGAGGAGCCTGCTTCTCCCTCTGCCTGTGTCTCTGTCTCTCTCTGTGTCTCTCATGAATAAATAAATAAAATCTTTAAGGAAAAAAAAAGAGCGTCTGCAGCAGGATCCTGGGTAGCTCAGTCAGTTGGACCTCGGACTCTTTATCTGGGCTCAGGTCATGATCTCAGGTTCGTAAGATCCAACACCGTATGAGCTCACCCTGAGTGGAGTCTGCTTAAGATTCTCTCTCTCTCCTTCTCCCTCTGCCCCTTTCCAACCTTGCCCTGCATGTGCATGCTCTCAATTTAAAGAAAAAAAAAAAAAAGGAAAAAAAAAAGAAAAAAAAAAGGAGTCTCTGCAGGCATAATTAGGTATCTTGAGATGAGCACATCCTGGATCCTCCATGTAAGCCCTTAATCCAAAGACAAAGATCCTTAGGAGAGACACACAAAAGAATAAAAAGTCATGTGAAGATAGATGCACAAGAGATGAGAGTGATGTGGCCACAGCCACATAAACCTAGGGACACACCTACAGCCACTAGAAGCTAGAAAAGGCAAAGGACTCTCCCCTAGAACTTCCAGAGGGAGTGTGGCCTTGCAGCACCTCCATTTTGGACCTCTGACCTCCAGGACTGTGAGGGAATAAATTTTTGCGGTTTTAGTCCCTCCTGCCCCAGTTTGTGGTAGTTGTTGGTTGTCACAGGAAAGTGCCAGAGGCTCCCTCCCACTCACCTCTCTGCTGGTCCATCACCTGCACACTTGCACACCGATGGGAAAAGGCTGGAGGCTGCTCTTCCCTCCTACTCCTGGCTTCTGCTGTTTGGGTGGTTTGAGGGCAGGCCTGCAGGGCCCCATGTCAGGGACGCCTGGGTGGCTCAGCGGTTGAGCATCTGCCTTTGGCTCAAGGTGTTATCCCAGAGTCCCAGGATCGAGTCCCACATCGGGCTCCCGCGGGGAGCCTGCCTCGCTCTCTACCTGTGTCTCTGCCTCCCTCTCTTTCTGTGCCTCATGAATAAATAAATAAAATCTTAAAAAAAAAAAAAAAGGGAGCTGCATGTCTAGTCCTCTCAGACCTCCTGCCTGCCCACCACTACAGGCCTGGAGGCCTCAGGCCTCACAGCCAGCCTGTGCCGAGGATCTAGCAGCGGTCTCTTTCAGGCCCTGTGCTTGGCCCTGGGCCCCACTGTCCCTGTCTCAGGCCAGCCACAGTGTGTCGTGAGTCTGTTATGATGCAGACACCTTTGCAGCATTGGAGAGGCCCCAGAGGTCCCTGGTCTCCGCAGACTTACTGTCTGCTCAATCACTTCCCACTCCCTCCCCTCTCCAGAAACACCACCAGCAGCCAGATCCTTCCAGCAATGGGCGCAGCACCTGCTCCTCCTCTGTCGCTGTGGGTGCCCGGCCCCTGCCCTGCAGGATGTCGGAACTGGGATGCGATAGGGGAGCTTCTTTCAAATGTGCAGATTCATTTCTTGGTCTTTGCTGTAGAGGAAGCCATGTACCGAATGAAAGTAAGGCGTGGGCTGAATATGACCATGGAGTTCTAACTTATTTCATTAAAGCCTTAGACCTAATGCTCAATCATGTTTGTACAAGAAAAGATAGAGAACAATGATGGTATATTTTTCATTCTAGATTAATTAAAATTTACATAACCATGACCGACCACAGCTATTAGAAGAATGTAAGGTGAGCAGCCCAGGTGGCTCAGAGGTTTAGTGCCGCCTTCAGCCCAGGGCGTGATCCTGGAGACCCCGGATCGAGTCCCACATCAGGCTCCCTGCATGGAGCCTGCTTCTCCCTCTGCTTCTCATGAATAAATAAATAAAATTAAAAAAAAAAAAAAAAAGAATGTAAGGCTGGTCCTGATTTCCAATCCTGCCTCATTAAAAAATAAATTACTGGGGATCCCTGGGTGGCGCAGTGGTTTGGTGCCTGCCTTTGGCCCGGGGCGCGATCCTGGAGACCCGGGATCGAATCCCATGTCGGGCTCCCGGTGCATGGAGCCTGCTTCTCCCTCTGCCTGTGTCTCTGCCTCTCTCTCTCTCTGTGTGTGACTATCATAAATAAATTTAAAAAATAAAATAAAATAAAATAAAATAAATTACTTTGTAAAATCCACTCACTTCAATAATCAAGATCAGTTTATCATAATCCTTGAGTGTGAGTTTGCCCTCTCCACATCTGATTTTTTAAAAATATTTTATTAATTTATTCATGAAAGACACAGAGAGAGGCAGAGACATAGGCAGAGGGAGAAGCGGGATCCTTGCAGGGGAGCCCGATGCAGGACTCAATCCCAGGACCCCAGGATCACGACCTGAGCCGAAGGCAGACACTCGACCACTGAGCCACCAGGTGCCCCACACATCTGATTTCCTTAAAAAAAAAAAATTCTCTTTCATATCTTTAATGTTGTCACTTCAGATCATCCAAAATGTGTTTACTTTTAATAGATCAAAGAATCCATTCTAGACATAAAGTCATGAAAATTAAGACTGAACTGACCTTTAGCATCAAGAGACCATTCTTGTCTTTCTCAGCTTTTTCTAAAGCCTCTTTACACCTCATGTATATCAGAAATCATGGGGGTAATTTATCCCTATTTATATCAGAAATCTTCTCATGTCGTTTTAATTGAAGTCACTGTTTGCTCAGTGTCTACTAGGTAGACCAGATTATGCATTATGCATAGCCTCATGCAAGATTTTGGAATTACAAAGATGAACAAAATGGCTGTGGTCAACCCTGACGGAGTCTAGTCTACCTGGAGTGTCGGTCTGTTACGCATATCATACACTGAGCAGTGGTTCTCAAAGTATGGTCTGGGGGCCTCTGGGAAGGGAAGAGGAGTCCCTGAGACACATGTGCGGCTGTGTGTGGAGTCCAAACTATATCCCTATGTTCACAATAATATAGCCTATTCTCGTTACGTGCAGTAGGTATGTTCTATAAGGTGACTGTGACACTGACTCAGTGAATACTAAACTATTGGTCCCAAGGGAAAAATAACATTGTTCCTGCACATCTCTGCTCACAAGATTTTTGTCAATTGAGCAATATAAAACCTGGTCTTTATGCGGGTTTTTGTTTAAAGGCACTTAAGCATGAGGGGATGGGAGGCTTGTGGGTCATCTTTCATTCACCTCCCCAACTTCGCTGGGAGGATCTCGTGACAGGACTTCTTATGGCCTTCTAGGTTCTGATGAGGTGAGAGGCTTTCTGCCCCAGTCCCCTCAACATGGAGTTTCTGAGCAGGAATCTGGAATTCCTGCTCAGCCTGGAATGGGCTCTTCTACAGAGGGTGGCCCACAACGCACACAGCCCCCTGTGTTTCTGCGTTGTCCCTTCTGGTGTGTGGGACAAAGACCAGGGCAGTTGGCACCCTACATTGGCTGGTTGTATCTACCCTTCGACCAGCCAGGCTCATCCTCAGCCTCGTGTGTGCTTGATAATCAGAGAGACCCAAGGGAGATGCTGGCTAGGCCCACTCCCCAGGGACTCTGGTCATAGCTGGGCCATCTCACCCCCAGATCCCAGCCTGCAACCTGGTGATGAGAACGCTCTTCAAGTTTCAGCCCTCACAGAGGAGCTTTAGTGACAGAGACTAGAAAAAGAAGGAGCAGAGAAGAGGACTTTTTTTTTTTTTTTGAGAATGTTTAGGTCATGAAGAGAAGCAGTCTGGATGTGAGGAAATGGCTGGGAATGAAGAGTGGAGATTTAAAGCAAGAGCGCTGCTGAGGGTTCTGATACGCTTAGTCATATTTGACAAAGGTAAGAGAAAATTGGAACCATTTAAAAATTATTCTTTGGTGGTCTAGCTGGTTTCTGTGATCATAACACTGCTTTTCAATTCAGACTGTGGCTTGCTTCATAACCTGTCAATATATAATGATTAACTAGGAATTTCTATGCCTGGGGAGAGACTCATGGTGCATGACACCCCTGAATGTCCCAAATTGCAAAAGAGAGTTCTATTATTTTCTATGTAAGTACAAATTCCTTAAGCTTTCTACAGGCGGTGAAAAGAGAGTGGGCATAAAACTCCAGCAGAACTTCTCAATGGGGGGATGCCTGGGTGGCTCAGTGGTTGAGCGTCTGCCTTTGGCTCAGGGCGTGATCCCAGAGTTCCAGGATCGAGTCCCGCATTGGGCTTCCTGCATGGAGCCTGCTTCTCCCTCTGCCTGTGTCTCTGCCTCTCTATGTCTCTCCTGAATAAATAAATAAAATCTTAAAAAAAAAAAAAAAAAAAAGAACTTCTCAATGGGAATGGTCCTACCATTTGGGGCAGGAAAATTGTTGTGCAGGGCAGTTCCTGGCATTGCAAAAAGGTCTTACCCAGTGAAAATCAAAAGCACCCACTCCTCACTGTGACAATGAAAAATACCACCCCGCTCCACACAAAAGGTTTTTTTTTTTTTTTTTTTTTAAAGATTTTATTAGCTCATGAGAGACACAGAGAGAGAGGCAGAGACACAGGCAGAGGGAGAAGCAGGCTCCATGTGGGACTGATGTGGGACTCGATCCCAGGACTCCAGGATCACGTCCTAAGCTGAAGGCAGATGCCCAGCTGCTGAGCCACCCAGGCGTCCCCCCCCTCGTTTTAAATACACCCCCCTTGGGACTGGAACTGCCTCCCTGGAGAACTATTGCCAGTCAAGAGTAGTTGGACAATATCTGAGAAATTCAGCTCAAGCTTCCGCTGCCTGTGTCATACTGTTTAACTTCTGCAGCAACCCATGTTGGTGGGGCAGGGGAGGAGGGGGCCCATCCTGTGAGGCATTCTTATGAACTAAATGTGTCTTCCCCAAAACTCATGTGTTGAAACCCTACCTCCTCCCCTCACTCTGCCCCCGGCAGCCAAATGTGATATTAGGAGATGGACGTAGTTTGGATTAGATGAGGTCATGAGGGTAGGGCCTGCAGACTGGGATTAGTGCCCTTATAAGAATCAGGAGAGTGCTGGCTTTCCCTCTGCTTCTCTGGATTTGAAGGCACAACAGAAATTTGAGATGTAGATAGCTGGCACTTGAAAGAGGGCCTTCACCAGAACATAGCTGTGTTGGAACCCCAAGCTCAGACTTTTAGCTTCTAGGACTGTGAAAAGTACATTTCTGCTGTTTAAAAACCACTGAATTACTTCTTTCTTTCTTTTTTTAAATATTTATTTATTTATTCATTCAGAGAGAGAGAGAGAGAGGCAGGCAGAGACACAGGCAGAGGGAGAAGCAGGCCCCATGCAGGGAGCCCGATGCAGGACTCGATCCTGGGTCTCCAGAATCACGCCCTGGGCTGCAGGCAGCGCTAAACCGCTGCGCCATAATTTATTTTAAAAGATTATTTATTTATTTGAGAGAGTGAAATTGAGAGAAATCGCAGAGTGAGGAGAGAGCCTGATGTGGGACTCGATCCCAGGACCCTGAGATCATGACTTGAGCTGAAGGCAGATACTTAACTGACTGAGCCACCCAGGTGCCCCCCACTAAATTATTTAACTTTAGGCTGAAAGCTCCTTCCCATAACTAACTATATGTTGAAAATAAATTTTATTTATTTCTTTATTCATGAGAGACACACAGAGACAGAGGCAGAGACATAGGCAGAGGGAGAATCGGGCTCCCTGCAGGGGAGTGGGACTCACAACATGAGTCAAAGGGAGACACTCAACTGCTGAGCCACCCAGGTGCCCCTCCTTTGGGGTTTTAAATTATTATTTATTTATTTATTTATTTATTTACTTATTTATTTATTTGAGAGAGAAGAGAGAGAGCATGAAGGGAGGGACAGAGGGAGAAGAGAATCTTAAGCAGACTCCCCTCACTGAGCATAGAGCCTGACTCAGGGCTGGATCCCAGGACCTTGAGATCATGACTTGAGCTGAAACCAAGAGTTGGTTGCTCAACCAACTGCGCCATTTAGGCGCCCCTCTTATAATCCTTTGTATTTCTGTGGTGTTAGTTATTATTGCTCTTCTTTTATTTCTGATTTTGATTGGGATTCTTTAAACCAATTTCATTTTTTCATCTGTGCTAGTTCAGTAAATCTGCTAGCGTATGCTAGTGAATATGCTTCCTGTTGTTCTTTGGCATTTACAAACAGCTTAGTAAAAAGTGTTCCTGAAGTAGAATGTAAAGTTGTATAGTAGAAAAGGCTAGGCTGGTGATGTGTTCAAATGAACATATGCCAGTCAAACAGAAAAAAGCAGATGATCAGCCTATAATCTGGCTGTGAGGTCTCTGAGCACCAAAAGTGCAAGATACATCCTTTATAAAACGTAGTAACGGTTTTCTGTTGTAATGTAGCTTAGGCAAAAAGCAACAATATTGATTTTTTCCTTCAGTCTCATGAAACTAAGGATTCTAAATATGCTGAGGTCAGGGACTATTAAAAAATCTTAAATCCTCCTTTAATGTTGGTTGAATTTTTCAATTAAAATTTTTAATTTTTTAGTTTTATTTTTAGTTTATTTAGTTTACTTCTTTACTCAAAGTGTGTCGATAAGTGTTTTCAATATACCTGTGTGTGAAAACAATGTGAAAAAGACGACTGAGATTTTGATTGTAGGCTTTTGTTTCTACCTTTGAGGAAGTCAGAAGAAAATAATTTTTCTAGTGGAAAATAGAATTAAATGGTAGAAACAGGGAAGTAACACTCAAAAACCGACCGTCCTCCTATTTTCAAGCTGTTGTCCAGGAATACAGGAAGAATTTTGAATCAGTTTTTTTTTTTTTTTTTTTGGTCTTCCTTTTCAGAGGCGGGGCTCAAGATTTAGTCTGGAATTCAGATCCTGTTAATGACTGCTCTGTGGCAGCTAAACCGAGAGAACAAGCAGCTGCCCTGTTCATTAATTCAAACAACACCGGGTACAGAGCTTGTGCTGCAGAGCTTTTGCTACGGGATGGAAATCAGTGTGTATCCTCAGTGGAAGTTGTGCCTTCAAGGACCTCATGTAAGTAATTTAGCAAGTCAATAGAGCTTCATCATGAAAACTGCAATATGAAAAAAAAAAAAAAAGGGAAATAAATTACAAGGAAGAAGAGGAAAACTTTAGTTTTAAATCTATCCCATCCATCTTTTAAAAAATGTCTTTTTACTGCTGTTTCTGGGGTTGCTATTTGTTTCTCTGTTACTGTGCTGGAACTTCTGGTCTAAGCTGTAAGTTGAAAATGAACTCTTTCCCTCAAATTCCTCACGCTTTCATCAGATAAAGTCGGTTTGCTTTTACTTTTTGAATCTTCTGCTTCACAAATGCAATTTACTTCCAGAAATGTGATGTTCATGGCAACTATTTTTACTTTCTTCTTTGATTTTGAAACTTGATGGATAGAGGGGCCCAGCTAAGGCTTCTTTCTCTCCCATTAGCCACCTGCGGGGAAAGGAGTGTGTTTGCTTCTGAGTTAATTAGTATCCAATGGTAATGACAATTACTAGGTTTATTGAAATATAACTATGTCATATAGTGTGCTATATTTTAATGAAATTTATTTAACCTAAATTTTTCCTTGAGGCATATGGAAATCCAGATGTTTTAGGGAATTATCATCACATTTCATCTGGTGATTTTAAAAAATGTATATATTTAAAGATCGTCTAGGGGTGTCAGACTGGCTGAGTCCGTAGAGCATGTGACTCCTGATTTCAGGGTTGGGAGTTCAAGTCCCACGTTGGGCATAGAGATTACTTAAAAAATAAAATATTTTTAAAAGAAAGATCATCTACAGTTAAGAAATAATTTATAAGCAGTTTTTAATCAAATAGCATCATTCTTGCAATTATTTTCGATAGTTAACTTCTAGCTTTATCACTAATGTCTAATCTCTATTTGCCTTCTTCAGTGAGAATATATTAGTATTATTTATTTATTTTTTTGGTAGCACTCTCACTTATATTTAAATTCAAGGTCAGAGTTTCTGAGTTGGAACTTCTTAGGTTTTCTTTTTCTTCCTCATGTCTTCAATGAAGTCTAAGAAATGGCTGTCTCTGGTTACAAAGGGAATAGTTGTTCTGATTCTCATTTTTCATGTGACTGTTTTTTTTTAATGTGCCTTGAAATTACCATTTCATCCATCTGCCTAATGTTTGGTGGTTCTATAACTGACTACATGAACTCCTGAAATATTCCATGTGGTTTTTAAGTCCCTGTCAAGGTACTCTTCTCCTTCATAATATACCTGTGTTTTCCAATGTTCCGCAACAAAACTTGTCTCCTGTTGGTCTAGTCTCCCATGTACGTTATTATCACTTCCTTATTATGTTCAATCACACCACATTCTCTTCTCGAAAAATGCTCATCTGAAATGTAAAACTGATAGGACTTCATGACAGACTGAAATTGAGAACTAATGGAGAAGTCAAAGAAGTCTCCCAGTTTCTGGGTAGATGAGGAGACCATTCGCTGAGAATGAGAGTAGAGGGCAGCCTGCGTGGCTCTGCGGTTTAGTGCCGCCTTCAGCCCAGGGTCTGATCCTGGAGACCTGGGGATGGAGTACCATGTCGGGCTCCCTGCATGGAGCCTGCTTTGTCTCTGCCTCTCTCTCTCTTTCTGTATGTCTCTCATGAATAAATAAAATCTTAAAAAAAAAAAAAAAGAGTAGAAAAGCCCAAGTTTATGGAGGAGAAGAAAATTTCACTCTGGCCGGTTTGATTTGAAGTGCCCATGGAACCTAGCCAAATGCAGGTGTCCTAAAAGGAGTTAGATGTTTGGGTCTGGACTGAGAAAACTAGGCTGGAGTTTCAGATTTTTTTATTTTTTCTTTTTTTTTTTTAATTTTTATTTATTTATGATAGTCACAGAGAGAGAGAGAGAGAGGCAGAGACACAGGCAGAGGGAGAAGCAGGCTCCATGCACCGGGAGCCCGACGTGGGATTCGATCCCGGGTCTCCAGGATCGCGCCCTGGGCCAAAGGCAGGCGCCAAACCGCTGCGCCACCCAGGGATCCCGATTTTTTTATTTTTTAAATTTTTTTGGAGTTTCAGATTTAGCAGTAATTTAAAATGTTTGTTTGTGAAGCTGTGTGGGTAGATGAGCTTAAGCTGGGAGGATACTAAAGTGAGATGAAAATGAAGCTAAGTGGGGAATTCCGAGAAAACATTAACTTTTAAGTAGTGGTTTGAGGAAGTATAGCAACCAAAGAGGTGGCAGGTAGGCAGGAAATCAGGAACTGTCATGGAAATGTGGGAAGAAGTTTCAAGAATGAGGCAGTGACCACAGTGTAAAGAAGGGGTTAAGAGAAGAGCAGCTGGAGAGCAGAAAAGACTCAGAGCCTGGGTGGTCAGAAAAAGTGAGTGGAGAAAGAGGGAAAGTGGCCAGGAAAGCAGCACTGAATGTTTAACATAACACATAATAAACTGAAGTCCCTGGGTTTCCACAGGGGTTTCCACCCTATAAAATTAAATTTAATAATGTCTAAGAGTCTAATCATCTAGGACTTAGAAAACTGTTATAAGTAGAATATTATAAAAAGAGTTCTGAACTGGCCAAGAGTAAAAGTATAACAAACTGGGCATCAGGGGCATTTAAAAAGTCTGGCGAAACAGGTAGAACAAGAAATGTAGTTGGTGCCTTGGGCTAAGAGTGTGCAGTGTATTTCAAAATAGACCATTTTGTTGGGTGAATTATACCTATCAAAATTCGTATCTCTGACCCATATCATTCTCCAGGTCCCCAGTCTAATGAAAATGACCTTTAGGTACTGCAAATTCAACATATCCAAATCAGAGATCCTTATCACCACCTCAAACCTGCTGCTTCTCTGTTTCAGATCCAGCACTGCCAGCCACCCAGCTGCTTTGAAATAGAAACCTGTCATTCTCTTACAATATCGTCTCTTCAATCCTGTCTCTGCCATCAAGTTCTGACCATTCTTTCTCCACATTCTTTTGATTTCATCCTCTTAATTCCCACTACCACCATCTTTTTTTAACAATTAGTTTTTTTGTTTTGTTTAAAGATTTTATTATTTATTCAGGAGAATACACAGAGAGGAGACAAAGAGAGAGGCAGAGGCACAGGCGGAGGGAGAAGCAGGCTCTATGCAGGGAGCCCGACGTGGGACTCGATCCGGGGTCTCCAGGGTGTCCAGGCTCACGCCCTGGGATGAAGGCAGGTGCTAAACCGCTGAGCCACCCGGGCTGCCCCCACCACCACCATCTTAATTCAGGTCCTGAAATAGGATTCTTAACTGGCCTACCTTCTTCTAGTTCTTCCCCTTCTTTCCAACCCATCTTCCACAAATCTTTTTTTTTTTTAAGATTTTATTTATTCATTCATAGAGACACACACAGAGAGAGAGGCAGAGACACAGGCAGAGGGAGAAGCAGGCTCCATGCGGGGAGCACGATGTGGGACTCGATCCCAGGTCTCCATGATCATGCCCTGGGCTGTAGGCGCGCTAAACCGCTGCGCCACCAGGGCTGCCCGATCTTCCACAAATCTAATTAAGCAAATCTGATGTCATTCCCTTGACTTAAAAAAAATCTCCCAATTCTAATGAGGAGAAAGAAAGCCTGACCTCAAGGCACGCCTGGGTTGGTTAAGCGTCTGCCTTCAGGTCATGATATTGGGGTTCTGAGATCGAGCCCCACATCTGGTTCTCTGCTCACTGAAGAGTCTAATTCTTCTCCCTCTGTCTCCCCTGCTCATGCTTTCTCTCTCTCAAAGAAATTAAAAAAGGAAGGAAGGAAGAAATCTAAAAGCAAGCAAGCAAGCAAGCCTGCCTTACCTCAGCAGGACATAACCCAAGGCCCTTGTTGATCTGGCTTTACTTCACATGTTAGCTGCATCTCATTACTTTCTTCCTCCATACATGTAGCCTATAACACCATTAAGTTTCTTCCTGTTCAACTCACCGTGCTTTTTTTTACACTTGATCCACTGTAAAATCTGAGCAACAGTGTTGTACTAATATGATCATAAGCTTGGGTGCTTGGAGGAGTGTTGATGGGAAATTGAATCCAAGTCATAGAGAAATTGGAAATCCAAGTCCAATCCAATTGGACCAGTCATAGAGAAAAGACCTGGGATAGCAATGACTCTTTTTTTTTAAAAGGTTTTGTTTTTAAAGAAATATCTACACCCAGCATGAGGCTCAAACTTACAACCCTGAGATCAAGAGTTATATGCTCTACTGACTGAGCCAGCCAGGCACCCAGCAATTACTCTTCGATAGGAGATATAATCCCCCCATTTCACTCAAAGCTTGTTAGACTGTATTTCTTACATATGTCATGATTCAAGGAACTATCAGGGAGAAAAGTATACCTAACAGAGTGAACCTCAAGGAATTTATGATCTGATGAGAAAGAACATAATGCTGTCGATTTTTTTAAAGGATTTTTTAATTTATTCATGAGGGACAAACAGAGAGAGGGGCAGAGACACAGGCAGAGGGAGAACAGGCTCTATGCAGGGAGCCCGAAGGGGAGCTCCATCCCAGGACCCCAGGACCATGCCCTGAGCCAAAAGCAGATGCTCAACCGCTGAGCCACCCAGGCATCCATCCTGTCGAACTTTTAATAACAGAGTCAAAGTTAAAGACAAACTAGTTTTAAATACTTCTCCAGTTCTTCTGGAATAGCTATGCAAATTAAACTTTCTGAACTCCAATTAGTCAGGGTTGGCTGAGTTCTTTCTGGCTTACCTCATTTCCCTAGCAGACAGATAAGAAATAAAATTATTTATGGGTTTGAAATACGATACTTTTATAGCTCATAAAGAAAAATACTTAAAAAATCCCAGTAAAGGGCATTTCACAAAAACAAAGACATAGTCATTGTATTTATTTGTACTTTTCTTCTGTAATTGGGAGAGCTGGCATAGGGATGGCTCACAACCAGAGGTACTCTGAAAAGCTGATTGACGTAATAAACTGATTAGTAGTTGAGGGTATATGAGTAGTGATTAAACGGTCCCAAAATATGAATTTCAAAAGGCTCATTTTCTTGTTATGAATATCTTAATCACTACCTTTGTAAGCATATCTTTCAGACTTGTGCTCTTGCAAACCTGAAGTTGACCTGTACAGTGTAGGATGTTACTGAATTACTTTAAGTCAATGTAACCTTAATCCTTACATGCTTTTCCTAAAGGGGAAAGAACTGCTTTCCCATCTATGTCGTCATCAGTGCAACAAGAGTAGTTCTCTCTGGTCTGGGGGGTGCTTATATGACCTGGTTGGGCTATCAACAATCTGGCTTACGCAGTGATATCTGGTTTGTAAGATGTTTTTTACCTTCTTTATGCACGCAAGAGGTTCCTACTCAAATGATATATGGAAATATAAAATTTTCAATATTGGTAAAAAAAAACCCAAAATCTACAGGTGGTTTAATAAGTGCACAAATTCTCAAAATCATATTATTTAGTTACATTTTTTCCTAGCTATAATCTTAACCATGAAGTATTTTAAAAATACATAGTACTTATACACAGAAAAGTGGAGATATCTTAAGTGTATAATTTGAATTCTAACAAACTAAACACACCCATGTAATAAGCACCCAGATTTTTAAAAAAGTGAACATTAACCTGTTCTTTAATTTTTCTTAACTGTGAAGAGAAAAAATTAGGGTTCTTTCTGGATATTTGGTGGTATGGCATGCACCTTTATTATTATTTTTACTTATTATTATTTATTTTTAAGTAATCTCTACACCCAGTGTGGGGCTCCAACTCACAGCCCCCAAGATCTAGAGTCACGTGCTCCATCAACTGAGCCAGCCAGGTAGCCCCCTGGCATGTAACTTTAAAGGCAATATGCCCATCTTGAACATTTCATTGTGGTAGGCAAAATAATAGCTCCCTAAAGATATCCATGTCTTAATCCCTAGAACTTGTGAATATTTCCTTATATAGCAAGGGAGACTTTGCAGATGTGATTAAATTACGGATTTTGAGATGGGGAGATTGTCCTAAGTGGACCCAAGGTAATCACAGGGGTCTTTTCAAGTGAAGGAGGAGGAGAGTCACAGGAGAAGTGATAAGAAGAGGCCAGAGAGGCCACAAAACAAGGAATGAAGGGAGCCTGTAGCTAAGGAAAGGCCTGCACCCTAGGGAAGGCCGACCCACTGATACCTTTAAAAAAAAAAAAAAAAAAAAAAAGACTGATGGGCAGCCTGGGTGGTTCGGAGGTTTGGCGCCGCCTTCAGCCCAGGGAGTGATCATGTCGACTCAGGATCGAGTCCCACAGCGGGATCCCTGCATGGAGCCTACTTCTCCCTCTGCCTGTGTCTCTGTCTCTCTCTCTCTGTGTCTCTTATGAATAAATAAAGTCTTTAAAAAAGAAAAAAAACAAAGACTGATATATATTTGACCTATAACATTAGTTTCAAGTGTACAATGTAATGACTTGGTGTATGTATATATTATGAAATGATCACAATGTGTAGCTAACATCCATCACCACGCATAGTTGCCTAGTTACAAATTTCTTTTCTTATGATACCTATATTGCTGCTTTGATTTGAGCTGGGCGAAACCCATTTCAGTTTCCTAACTCTCAGGACTGTAAGATAATACATTCGTTTTCAGCAACTAGGTTCGAGGTAATTTGCTACAGCAGCAATAGAAAACGAATACACTCTCTGCTGAATCTGTGTCCAGATTCATGTATATTATTGCTCACTTAATAGCTTTATATAGGTACTCCATAAGCATCTCAAACATATCCGAAATTAAAACTTTAGTCCCTCAGCTTTTTTCTCATCTTGGTAAATGGCACCAATCACCCCATTACTAGTGCCAGACACCTGGAAGTCATCCTTGTTTCCTTCTTTTTCTGTTATCCCCTCATACCTAATCCATAATTTTCAATTCTGCTTCCACAGTAAAATCTCATATCATGCATGTGAGTTTCATTGCCACTTTTTTTTTTTACAATTTGATTCTCTTTAATATGGAATGTATGCATATACTACAAAATACAAAAGATCGTATAAATAGGGCTGGAAGGGCAGCCCTGGTCGCTCAGGGGCTTAGCGCCGCCTTCAGCCCAGGGCTTGATCCTGGAGGCCCGGGATCGAGTCCCACGTCGGGCTCCCTGCATGGAGCCTGCTTCTCCCTCTGCCTGTGTCTCTGCGCCTCTCTGTCTCTCTCATGAATAAATAAAATCTTTAAACTATATTTTTCAATGTTTTTTAAATCCAACTCATTCCAAGTTTGTCATTGGTGACTCAGTCGTTTGAAAGACCTTTATCAGGCGCCGGGGGAGCCCCCCTCGGGCGGCCCCGGGCGGGGACTGGCGGGAGGTTCCCTAGAGGGGAGGCCTAGGCGGCGCCTCCCCACCTACTGGTCGGCCTTACTTGCATCCTCATCCACACCCCCTCCGTCCTCCAGCAGACGCGCTCCGGGAGAGGCGAGGCCCTAACTCAGGAGAGGGCTCTGCGGCGGTTTCGGTCTGGGCCTACGACGTGCCTGAGGGAACAGACGGCCTAATCCCCCGCTGGGTGCCAGGCCAAAACAACCACCGCCAGCCAGGACCCGGGGACCCAGCGTGCGCGCGGCTGCGGCGGCAGAGGAGGAGACCGCGCGGGGGCGGGAGCAGAGGCCGGCGAGACCCGGGCCGCCACGACAACGGAAGGCGCCCCGCCCCTCGCCCCCGGCCCCCCTCCAAAAAACCGTTTGGCAAGGGGGTGGGGCTCGGGCGAGCGCAGCCAATCCCAGGGCCGCTCTCAGGTTACGTAAGTGCGCGCTCGCCGACTCGGCGCTCGGGGGCGTGCGAGGCTGGGGTCGAGCCCGGAGGGCTCTGCGCGCGTGGCCGGCCTGCGGAAGCCGTGGGGGCGGCCGTGCGCGGGCCCGCTTTCTGGGGCCGGGTTCGCCTCTCGCCCTCGAGGCGCGGCGGCGGCGGCGGCGGCGTGGGAGGGAGCTGCGCGCCAGCTTGCGGTGAGCGCCCCGCGTCGCCGGGACTCGGGGGCCGGGCCGGGAGAGCATCCTCCGGGCCCCCACGGCCTCTTCCTCCGGCCCCTGCCTTGTGGACCTCCCCGCGTCCCCAGGGCCCGCCCGGACCCGGGCCTCGTCCTGTCCTCCGCAGGCCTGAGTGCCAGGCCCCTCTGTAGTCCCGTTACGGGGTCCGCGGTGCGACCCGCGGAGCAGACAGGTTCCCGGCCCCCCCGCCCCGGGGCAAGCAGCCGGCGGCCCAGACTGGACTCCGTGCCCGGGTAGTGCTGTCCAGGAAGGGGGCGGGCTGTGCTGGGAGGCAGGGTTGTGTCGCGGCGGGTGCAGGAGAGGGCGGGGAGCTCCTTGACAGACCAGCTGCTCTGGGGTGTGAAGGGGTCAACCAGGAGATGACATCGAAGGGCTGGGCTGGGCTGGGCTTCCTGACTAGTTCAGGCGTTTATTTTTTTCGCCCAAGTCTGAGCACACCTGTGAAATTGTTAGAGCCAGATAAAGTATTTTTGGTTTCTCTGAAAGAGGAGGGGTGGGCGCGGCTTAGCAGTCTAGATCATTGTTTAACCCAGCTGTGGAGGCCCTGGAAGGAGCCAAACCAAACTAGATGAGTCTCAGGCCACTTTTACATTTTTATATACCCCCCACCCCGTTCTCAATCCCGAGTTTCATCCCCGCTGCGCCGAGGGAAGAGTGATCTTTCGTGGCAGGACCCGGAGCAAAATAGGCCCGTGGATGTTAATGATCAGACACTAGGCAAACACTGGATGTGGCAATATCCTGCGTCCTGGTTTGATTTTAGGTTCTGGTAATTCTTTTTTTTTTTTTTTTTTTTAAGATTTTATTTATTCATGAGAGAGAGAGACACACACACACAGACAGAGGGAGGGAGAAGCAGGCTCCACGCAGGGAGCCCGACACGGGACTCCATCCTGGGTCTCCAGGATCCGGCCCTGGGCTGAAGGCGGCGCTAAACCGCTGAGCTACCGGGGCTGCCCGATTCTGGCAATTCTTAACTGTGGTTTGGGACAAGCAAATTATTTTGGCTGTACCTCAGTGTCCCCCTCTGTAAAATGGGGCTGGTGAGAGGGCTGTCCCGGATGAAATGGTTTTAAGGCTTGTAAAGCTCTTAACACAATGCTTAGCAATTCAGAAGTACTTCTCAAATGTTTGTTGTTACGGTTTCCTCTGCTCAGTGACTGCCTGAGCCAAATGTTCCTGAGTCTTTTCCACAGTTGAGTGGAATGTTTTTCTGGAAAGTGTTGATCACCTTTTGTCAGCATTTAAAACGGGAGAATGCAGGAAGTGGTCTTTAAGAATTGGGTTTCTCAGAGATTGTCAGGGAATTCAAGATGAAAGCCTATTTCTCTGTTATTTATCTGTATTTTAGTTATGATTTTGAAATGGATAGAGGAGATAGGTGCAAATATCTAATCCCTCCTGACTTTCTGACCTTTAGGCTTGAGGGGATTATGGACAACAAACTTACTTTATAGTATCTATTTAAAAGATTTCTGGGCAGCCCGGGTGGCTCAGCGGTTTAGCGCAGCCTTCAGTCCAGGGCCTGATCCTGGAGACCTGGGATCGAGTCCCACATCGGGCTCCCTGCATGGAGCCTGCTTCTCCCTCTGCCTCTCTCTCTCTCTCTCTCTCTCGTCTATGAATAAATAATAAATAAATCTTTAAAAAAAATAAAAGATTTCTTGTTCTTAATAAGGAAAACTTCAAATATGTCTGAAAGGACAAAGACGGTATGACATCCTCTCCCAGTTATCAAGATGCAACACATTAATATGTTTGTTTCACATCTCTGCTTATGGTATAACTTGGTATAAATGTTAGCTAAAGCCTGAAAAGCCTCACTTTTTCCCCCCTTCTCTCCCTTTCTAGAGGTAACTACTTTCCTGAGTTAGTGTGGAACTTTACTGTAGATCAGTAAACAACATATAGTAGTGTTGTGTACACTTTGAAAAACTTTTAAAAAGGTACCCTATTGTATCTAACTTTAGAATTTGCTGTTTTCCTCTAATGTTTGTTTCTGAGATTTATTAATATAGACAAATATAGACATAGTCCAATCATTTTAATTGCCATCTGGTATTCCACTGTGTAAAGAATCGAGTTTTATCTTGTTTGCTTTACATTATACTTGATGCAACTTAAATTGTCCTATTACAGTTTAAGTCCATTTTGCCACTCATTCATTATTTTGCCATTTATCCATTCTATACTGGTTATGGGGACTCTGGCCACAGTTCTCAATATAAAAATATATCTCTGGGATGACCTCTTAGCCAGAACAAATAATAATATATACTGGGCTAAGAAAAAAAAATATTAATTTTGTTTTTGGGGCTTCTATTTGGAAAAGAGAACTAGTTAAGATCTATTACGTGACCTAGTGTCAAGTACTAGATTTAAGATTTCTAAAAATCAGAGACTGGTTTTTCTCAGTTCTGTTTCTCTCAGCTTTCTTTATAGTGCTCTGCACAGAGTTGATACTAAATGTTTGTGACCTTGATTATTTTTACTTTTGGGGCTCTCATAACCCTTCATATCTTTGAAGAGAATGATGGCTGGCCATTTTCAAAACTCTGCACTTTTAGTTTTGATATTTCCAGTGCCTTTAAACTTTCCCATTTAAAAAATAAACTTTCCCATTTTGCCATTCAATTCAGAAACAATTAAAAGCATTTTCATTCATTCATTCATTCATTCATTCATTCATTCATTCGAGAGGCAGAGAGACAGAGACATAGGCAGAGGGAGAAGCCGGCTCCATGCAGGGAGTCCAGTGTGGGACTCAGTCCTGGTCTCTAGGATCACGCCCTGGGCTAAAGGTGGCGCTAAACCACTGAGCCACCAGGGCTGCCCTAATTAAAAGCATTTTTAAAAGCAAGGTATGCAACATCCGTTTGTAGAGTGTTAACAAATGTATAATATATGCTGCATGTATATAAGCAAATACATCTGCTTTTCTGTATGCATGATTTATAAAAGTATGCATAAGAAACCAGTAACTCCTAACTTCCAGGGAGACGAACTATGTGGCTGGGGAACACAGATGAGGAGACTCTGCTGTACAGGCTCTTATGACTTCTCAGTTTTAAACCATGTGAATATATTACCTAATTAAAAAAATAAGTTAAAATTATTTTTCAAAACTCCAAACTTCTCCCCCTAAGAAGATATTTTACCGTATTTTTAAGATTTAACTTCTTTCCCCAAAAATGCTTTGGCATTAATAACATTTTTGCCTTTTTCGTAGTTTGTTTATTTGGCTAGTTTAGTCTCAGTTTTGGTAGAATAACCTTTGAGTTACTTGGTAAATATTAAGCATTGCAAGATGAAGTTTACTGTTCTGTTCAAATAAAAACAAATTGACCAGCCATGAAAGATTTGCTTTGCCTCACGCAGCAAGTTGAATATCACCAACAATTTATTCAGCTCAAATTTAATGATCAGTGAAAGAAGGATTATGTAAAGAACATTTAAGACAACCATTTTTGGAAAAATATTTTTTTTTTATTTATTTATTTTTATTTTTTTTTTAAATTTTTTATTTATTTATGATAGTCAGAGAGAGAGAGAGGCAGAGACACAGGCAGAGGGAGAAGCAGGCTCCATGCACCGGGAGCCCGACGTGGGATTTGATCCCGGGTCTCCAGGATCGCGCCCTGGGCCAAAGGCAGGCGCCAAACCGCTGCGCCACCCAGGGATCCCCCATATTTTTGTTTTTAATGATTAGGTAATACTTAGATCTTAGGAATATAACTCTCTTGACAGAATGCTTATTATATTTATAAGTGCTTTCTGTTGGGTGGAATTAGCTTCTACTGGAGATTAAGTTCAGAATGGGCTTATGATGAGGCAGTTTGCGTGCTCACAGAAGTTCAAGCCTAATAGAGATGAGATGGCAGCTGTTGCGATTTTTCCAGCAGGCTTTAGAGTTTACCCTGATCTGAAGGGCAGCTACCCTTCTACTGGCATCCTTCTTCAAGCTTCTCTGTATTCCTGATCACAGATTCTAATATTGACACACTTCGTGAAGCAAAAGCATTGAATAATCCGTGAGGTGGAATTTTACATTGATCTAGAGAAGTTTAAAATGCTCCATAAAACATCTCTTATCCCTTGGCCCTGAGTTTTACTTCGATTGGAAGGTATAGATGGCAGGAGGGAAGGGGTGGGCAGAATAATTGAGCAAAAGTATATATATGTTTGGTAGGGCCATAGTACTTGAGGAAGGCAGCAGCTAAAGGGGTGAGGTGAAGAGGAACTGAAGTTTATGTAAAGGTTTTTAAGAAGAGGCAATGCTTAGACTGAGGTTTGAAGGATGAGGAGGAGCCCAGGCCAGAGGGAAAGGAAGTTTTAAGTAGAGGTACTTATATCTTTGAAAGGCACAGAAGAAGTTTGTAGACTCAGTGGTTGAACTGCAGGTACTTTGGTATGGCTTTGGCACAGAGTAAGGGTAATTGTAAGTCAAGAAGTGGTTGGAAAGATGGCCTAGGTCCAGATCAGTAATTTGGACTTTATCCATATGTTGTATATTCTGTGGAGCATGATAATTTATGAACTTTAGAAAGCTCGCTCTGAAAGTCTGTGAGAAGCAGGGCAAGACTAGAGATAGGCAAACTACTTCGCGGCAGCTGTTAAACAGTGGTTCAAATCTTAAATGAGGGGTCCATCTAGGGGGAGTCCTGGTGGAGATAAAGAGGAGAAGTTAGATATGAAAGATACTCAGGAGGTGGAGGGGCCCCTAAGTGGCTCAGTCTGTTAAGTGTCTATCTCAGCTCAGGTTTTGATCTCAGAGTTGTGAGTTCAAGTCCAACTCTTGATCTCAGAGTTGTGCATTCCTTCACACCCAGTGTGGAGCCTACTTAAAAAAAAAAAAAAAAAAAAAAAGATATTCAGGAGGTATTCAGAACTGACAGGGCATAGGAGGTACAGAGTAAGGAACCAGAGAAGACAAGGACGTCAAGTGTCAAGGCATTTGGATGAACGGAAGTTCATAACTGAATTAGAGAACAAGAAAGGAGAAATAGCAATGAGAAAAAGAAAATGAATTCTGATTGGGCCATTGACTTTAAGGTGTGTGAGTCAGGCGATACCTTATAGGCATTTGGAATTGTTGAAAATTAGTAGGCACTGGCTATAGGGGCTAATGAGGTTTATAGCCAGTTATAGGCCTATTTTTAATTTTACTTTCTCTTCCTCAGCACTAATCACAGTGCTTTATGTATAGTGGGTGTTTAGTGGGAAGGTGAATCGATCTCCTTCCTTATAAGTTGTGATTTTGAATCTTGGGGAAGTAATTTTCTCTCTCAAGATGTACATTTCCCTTTCTGTGAGAGAGGGTGTTGAACTAGACCAGTTGTTCTGAGTCACAGTTTTGCAGTAGTCTGGTATGTGGGAATCAGTTGTGAAGTATGGTAAGTAATTTCTAACCAGTGAGCTGATGTTTGCTTGTCTTTTAAATGGGAGCTGATTCATGTCATGGTTACTTACTTGCATTCCAGTGTGTTTTCTTAAGTGTGAGAGAAAGAGGTGGATTTAGTCAGCTGGAATCTCCTAGCTCTGTATGTGCTGGGGTGGGGATTGGGGGCAGGTTACATAGGAGTGGGTGGGGGACAAAGGTTTAAGAAGCACTGTATTAAATGGTGGCTAGAGGCTTGGAACTGCAGCATTCTGTGTTTCTATCTAGGACCTATCATTCTGATGAGAAATCATTTTTATTTTTGCAATTTTAGGAATTCTATTTTAAGAACCTCTCACAAAAGAGACGAGCCATGGAGAAGAATGGGGATAACCGGAAGCTTCGAGTTTGTGTCGCCACTTGCAACCGTGCTGATTATTCCAAACTTGCCCCAATCATGTTTGGCATTAAAATGGAACCTGAGTTCTTTGAACTTGATGTGGTGGTACTTGGCTCTCACCTAATAGATGATTATGGGTAAGATGAAAGCATTTTCTTATGATATTCTTCATTGTAACATGGTGTACTGGAGAGAGCTAGGCTCTTGTAGCCATGTGGACCTCGCCTCAAATCCCAGTTCTCCCTCATAGTTTTTATATGGGCTTGCAGAAGTTGCATCTTCAGTTCCTCAAATAAAAATGGATTGAAAACCTGTGTTGTAGGTTCCTGTGAAGAATGGAGATAGTGATACGAAGTGTCCATCACAATGTGGCTACATGATAGGTGCTTGATAAATGATAGCTGTAAATATTTTTATTATTGCTTGTTACATTCAGGAGAAGTGCCACTTATAAATATGTGTTGTGTGATTCTACTAATGGAACTTCTTGTAATATGTTTTGAGAGTTCTACTAGTACTTCTTTCTTAAAACTCATGGATAGATCGACAGCATATAAAGTAGTAGATATGCAACAAGATTTAAAAAAAATCGAATTTGCAAGATAAAGTAGAATGTAGAATTGCCATTATTTTGATGTTTATCATTAGGTTTGTTATTGATCACAGTCTAAATTTGAAAAATGAAAGTTGGGAAATCTTAGAAGGAACAGAATATCTAAACCAAAGATGAACATTCATTTCGTTCTGGGTAATACAGTGGCATTTAGTGCACTCTTGTGGCATAAAAACATTAATGCAGCTTCCAAAGACGGTCAGTAATATATATGAAAGAAGCTTGTGTTAAAGTAAAATTGCCTTTTCAGACTATTCTTTAAAAGCAAGGCAACAACAACAACAAAAGCAAATGAAAATCTACCTCTAAAAACCAGTTTGCTTTAAGGAGAATACTTAGAGAAGAAACTTATGGTTAGCTCAAAAATTCATAGGTCTTAAAAATGTAAAATGAATTCTGGCTATCCACCGGGTTTTCTTACATAGGATGAAGTAGAAGAGAAATTTTAGTTAGAGCCTGAAATGAAGTTTCAGTGGGTTCCTTTACTTGAGTATAGTTCAGGAGTAAGATTAATGGGATGGAGGATCTCAAGGAAATGGTGTTAGGTTTCCCTGTCTGCCTATGTAAGAGTGGAAAGGCAGTATTTGTCTCATGAGACTGTTAAATATGACAATTGGCTGGTACTTAATGGAAAAGTTGTTTAAAGTACATCCTAGGGACTCCTGGGTGGCTCAAGGGTTGAGTCACTGCCTTTGGCTCAGGGTGTGAGGGTGTGATCCTGGAGTTTCCAGATTGAGTCGCACGTCGGGCTCCCTGCATGGAGCCTGCTTCTCCCTCTGCCTGTGTCTCTGCCTCTCTCTCTCTGTCTCTCATAAATAAAATCTTAAAAAAAAAAAAAAGTATATCCTAACATAAGTTGGTTGCTTCTGGGTGAGGAACTGAATCACTGGGAAACAAAAGTGAGAAGGTAGCCTTTTCACTGAAGAAACTTTAGTATTTAAATTTTAAACCATGTGAATGTATTATCTATATTTCAAAGACATTAAAACAAATAAGCTACCCTCTATTTCAACTAGTTGGATAGTTTTTTTAAAAACATCATTCTTATGCTCTTAAGAACTGAGTGAAAAAGGAAATCAAATAAGTAACAACAGACTAGTTAGAAACTCAGTTCATTTATTTCATATGAGTTGTTTTAGGTCTACAGCAAAATTGAGCAGAAGGTACAGAGGTTACCCTATATACCTCTCTGCTTCCACACATGCATAGCCTCTCCCGTTATCAATGTAAGCCTTCCACCTCAAGGGGTACATTTTTTTTTTACAGTGGAACCTATAGTGACACATCATTATTATCCAAAGTCCATAGTTTATTTTATTTATTTTATTTATTTATTCATGAGAAACACAGAGAGGGGGGAGAGAGAGGCAGAGACACAGGCAGAGGGAGAAGCAGGCTCCATGCAGGGAACCTGATGTGGGACTTGATCCCGGGACTCCAGAATCACGCCCTGGGCTGAAGGTGGCGCTAAACCGCCGAACCACCTGGGCTGCCCAAAAGTCCATAGTTTATATTATGGCTTGACTTGGTGGTATAAATTCTTTTTTTTTTTTTTAAGATTTTATTTATTTATTTGAGAGAGCACAAGCATGAGCAGGGCAAAGAAGGAGAGAGAAAGGGAGAAGCAGACTCTATGCGGAATAGGGAGCCCAATGTGGGTCTCAATCCTAGGACCTTGAGATCATAGCCTGAGCGGACAGCAGATGCTTAACTGACTGAGTCACTCAGGTCCCTCACCCCCCCCCCCTTTTTTTTTAAGAGCAAGTGAGAGAGTGTGTGTGCGCGTGTGTACATGCAAGTGTGCACTTGAGTAGGGGAAGGGACAGAGGGAGAGAGATCCTAAGCAGGCTGTACATGCAGTGTTGAACCCAATGGGCTCAGTCTCATGACCCTGACATCATGACCTGAGCTGAAATCAAGAGTTGGATGCTTAACTGAGTAACCCAGGTGCCCCTTAGTGGTGTAAATTCTGTATTTTTTTTTTTTTTTTAAGATTTTATTCACGAGAAACAGAGAGGCAGAAACATAGGCAGAGGGAGAAGCAGGCTCCCTACAAGGAGCCCGATCCGGAACTTGGTCCCAGACCATGGGATCATATCCTGAGCCGAAGGCAGACCCTTAACCACTGAGCCACCCAGGCGTCCCTAAATTCTGTATGTTTGGATGAATGTATAATGACTTGTATCTACCATTATAGTATCAGGATTGTTTCATTGCCCTAAAAATGTGTTCTATAACCATCTCCATAGGTCTTACCATCTCCATAGATTTGCCTTTTCCAGAATGTTATATAGTTGGAATCATGTTGTATGAAGATGAAGCCACTTCAGATTGTTTTTTTTTCACTTAGTAATATGCATTTAAGTCTCCATGTATTTCTATGTCTTGATAGTCCTCTCTTTTTAGCACTGAATGATAATCCATATTCTGGATGTACCATAGTTTGTTTATCCATTCATCTACTCAAGGGCATCCTAGTTACTTCCAAGTTTGGGCATAAAGCTGCTGTAAGCATCCATTTTGCAGATTTTTGTGTGGACATAAGTTTTTAGCTTCTTTGAGAAATATCAAGGATCCTGATTGCTGGCTTGTATGGTAAGAATATGTTTAGTTTTATAAGAAACCACTGAGCTGTCTTCCAGAGTGGCTGTATCATTTTGTATTTGCACCACCAATGCGTGAGTGTACCTGTTGCTCCACTGTTCTTGTTAGCATTTGGTGATATCAGTGTTCTGATTTTGGCCATTCTAATAGGTGTGTAGCAGTATCTGTTTTAGTTTACATTTCCATGATGACATATGGAGCATCTTTTCATATGCTTATTTGCTGATTTTACATCATTTTTGGTGAGCTGTTAAGGTCGTTAGCTCATTTTTAAATCAGATTGTTAAAAAAATTTAAAAAAATTAAATAGGTGCCTGGGTGGCTCAGTTAGGCATCTGATTCTTAATTTCAGCTCAGGTCATGTTCTTAGGGTTGTGAGATCAAGCCCCATTGTTAGGCTCCTCGTTGGGCATTGCAGTCTGTTTGAGATTCTCCTTTTGCCTCTGCGCCTCCACCCCTGCCACATGTGTGTGCATGCTCTCTAAAAAAAAAAGTTGTTTTACTGTTGAGTTCTAAGCCCATGGACCAAACAAATTCTAAGGGAAATTAGAAAATCTTTTAAACTGAATAATAAATATTAATATATCAAAATTTGTGGGTACAGATGAAGGAGTGCTTGGAGGAAATTTTTACCTTTAAATACTTTGGTTAAAAAGAAGAAGTTTGGAATCAGTCGTCTGTTTTCACAAGAACAAGATGAGAAAACCCCTAAATAAGTAGAAGGAAGGAAACGATGAAGAGTGGAAATCAATGAAACATAAAAGTAGATTAAGCAATTATTTATAAAAATATTAAGTTGACAAATTCCTAACAGTTTAAGAAAAAGAGAACATGGATTACCAATATAAGATGACAAAGAAGATATCACTACTGATCTTATAGTCATTAAAAGAATATTAGGCCAATAAAATTGGTAATCAATTTATATAAAATGGACAAAGTCCTTGAAAAAACACTACCTACCAAACCAATATAGAATAGAAAATCTCTATAGCACTGTATCAAAGAAATTGAATTCATTATCAGACACTTCCTATAAAAAGAATTTTGCACAAATCTCCCATAAAAAAGATGTTAGAATTCATAAGTGATATCAAACATTTAAGAAATAACACCAATCTTTTTAAGTTTTTTTTAAAGATTTTATTTTTATTTATTTATTCATGAGAGACACAGAGAGAGAGAGAGAGAGAGAGGCAGAGATACAGGCAGAGGGAGAAGCAGGCTCCATACAGAGAGCCTGACATGGGACTCAATCCAGGGTCTCCAGGATCAACCTGAGCCAAAACAAAGAGTGAGATGCTTAATCAACTGTGCCATCCAGGTGCCCCAAGAAGCAGACTCTTAACTGCAGAGACTGATAGTTATCAGAGGGGAGTGGGGGAGGGATGGGGGTGAAATAGATCAGGGGACTAAAGAGTACACTTAACCATAACAAGCACTGAATAATGTATTGTTGAATCACTATTTTGTGCATGTGAAACTAATATAACACTGTATGTTAACTATACATGAAATAAACTTAAAAACTTAAAAAGAGGGCAGCTTGGATGGCTCAGCGGTTTAGTGCCGCCTTCAGCCCAGGGTGTGATCCTGGAGACTGGGGATTGAGTCCCATATCGGGCTCCCTGCATGGAGCCTGCTTCTCCCTCTGCCTGTGTCTCTGCTTCTCTCCCTGAGCTGAAATTAAGAATTAAGGTTGTGACCTCAGGTCATGATCTCAGGGTTGGGGGATCGAGTCTGCGTTGGGCTCTACACTCTTTGTGGAGTCTGCTTGTTTCTCTCTCCCTCTCCTGCTACCCCTCCTCCCTGCTCTCTCTCATTTCTCACCCTCTAAAATATATTTTTTTAAGATTTTATTTATTTGAGGAGACAGATAGCGAGAGAGAGCACAAATGGGGAGATGGAGAGGCAGGCTCCCCACTGAGCAGGGAGCCGAATGAGAGGCTTAATTCCGGGATCCTGGGACCTCAAGTAGCGCCGAAGGCAGATGCTTATCCAACTGAGCCATCCAGGTGCCCCTAAGATAAATAAATCTTAAAAAATATCAAGGATCTTGATAAAAAAAAAAAGTCTGCTTCTTGGTTTGTCTTTTCCCCCCTTTGTTTGGAAATAACTTCAATCCTACATAAACTCTTTTAGAAAGAAGAGCAAGGAATTTTCCCAGATTATTATATAAAGTTGGCATAATCTTGGGGCACCTAGGTGGCTTGGTTAAGCGTCTGCTTTTGGCTCGGGTTGTGGTCCAGGGGTCCTGGGAAGGAGCCTTGTATTGAGCCCCCTGCTCAGTGGGGAGTCTGCTTTTCCCTCTGCCCCTACCCCACTGCTGCTTGTGCTTGCTCTCTCAAATAAATAAAATCTAAAAAAAAAAAAAAAATCATGATAATAAAACCTGACAAAGATGTAAGAAAAAAGTCCAGACTAGTATCCCTTATAAACATAGACATAAAATTAAAAACAATAAGTCACATCCAGCAATATAAAAAACATAATACATCATGACTAAGTGGATTTATCTCAGGAAATCAAGATGGATATATAACATTTGAGAATCAGTGTTATATTTTAACATCTCAACAGTTGTCAAAAACCATTTGACAAAATTAAATCAGTTATGATAAAAACTCATAGCCGGCTTTGAATAGAAGGAAAATTCCACAATCTGATAAAGGCCAGCAGTGAAAAAACCTGTAACTAACACAAAAAGTAAGCTTCCCCCCTGAGATAGCAAGCAAGGTAAGGATTTTTGCTTTCACCACTTCTCTTCAGCTTGTGCTAGACATAACAGGCAGTGCAGTAGAGCAAGAAATAGACAAAAAGTCGCAAAGATTGTCTGTTCAGAGACAACATGGTAGTTTTGGGAAAATACCAAGAAATCTATAAAATGACTACTAGAACATCCATAGGATGTAGAATGATGTATGTAAAGAATCTTTCATGATCTGGGAAAATATTGTATGAAATGGATTAAACATTATAAAATTGTGTTCTCAACCATGTTAAGATATACATAAAATGGCTAGAAAAAAATCAACATCATTTACACTGATAATACTGAGTGTAGGTTTCGAAATTATTATTGAAGCATGAAACAGACTTGAAATTGCATTTCATAGCCAATTTTGTCATTAAAAAAATTTTTTTTTTTAATTTGAGAGAGTTCAGGGGGAGGGGCAGAGAGAGAGGGAGCAAACTTCTGCTGAGTGGGGAGCCAGATTCTGGGCTCTCTATTCCAGGACTCCGATTTTGACCTGAGCCAAAGCCAGCAGCTGGCTGCTTAACTGACTGAGCCACCAGGCACGCCTTTATAGCCAATTTGATGCTGTAAAACCTACATTTACACCCCACTCAGAATTATGTTGCATTAATGTTACAGTACAAATTCAGAAGATCATTTCCATCACTCAGAAATTCATAGTATAGTGACATATCAGGTATCCTGATTCCCTATTTTTTTTTTTTGTTAAAAAATGCATTTTGCTTTTATAGGTAACTTTTTTATTAGGTAGCATATGTCTTTTAAAAAAAATTTATAAAAAGAGAAAGTCAATCTCCAAAACTTTGGTCTCTGTTTTAATAAAAAAAATTCTCCTTCAGGTGTTTATCTGGATTGACCTGGGCACTAGTGAGACTTTGCAGGTGCTGGATGTCTTTATTACTTGATCTGGATGGTGGCCACAGATTCATGTAAAAGAATGTATTCTTTTTTTTTTTTTTTTTAAGATTTTATTTATTTATTCATGAGAGTACAGAGAGAGAGAGGCGGAGACACAGGCAGAGGGAGAAGCAGGCTCCATGCAGGCAGCCTGACATGGGACTCAATCCCGGGACTCCAGGATCCCGCCCAGGGCCGAAGGCAGGCGCTAAACTGCTGAGCCACCCAGGGATCCCCAAAAAGAATGTATTCTTTACATGTATTCATGTAAAAGAGTCAGGTGATCTGTACATTTATGATTTGTGCTTTTTAGTTTTTGTGTCTAAGTTATACTTCAGTTTGTCTATTTTAACAAGCAAATTTTATAAAATATTTTTCCCTTCAGGGTTGACATTAGACTGTGTTTTTCATATGCTTTTATGGCCCTATGTTGAAGAACAGGCTCTCACATCTTTATTTCTCTTCTGCTTTAGGAACACATACCGCATGATTGAACAAGATGACTTTGACATTAATACCAGGCTACACACAATTGTGAGAGGGGAAGATGAGGCAGCCATGGTAGAATCAGTAGGCTTGGCCCTAGTAAAGCTACCAGATGTCCTTAATCGTTTGAAGCCTGATATCATGATTGTTCATGGAGACAGATTTGATGCCCTGGCTCTGGCTACATCTGCTGCCTTGATGAATATCCGAATCCTTCACATTGAAGGTGGGGAAGTCAGTGGGACCATTGATGATTCTATCAGACATGCCATCACAAAACTGGCTCATTATCATGTGTGCTGCACCCGAAGTGCAGAGCAACACCTGATATCCATGTGTGAGGACCATGATCGCATCCTTCTGGCAGGCTGCCCTTCCTATGACAAACTTCTCTCTGCCAAGAACAAAGACTACATGAGCATCATTCGGATGTGGTTAGGTATGTATCAAACTTTATTTAGTCTAATGGTTGTTTTTTTCAGTTTGTGTATGTTTCAGTTTTTTAGAAACTATAGAATATTCCATAGATAGAATATTCCATCAGAATTCAGAAGGCTAAAGTTTTAGTTCATAGATCTCCCCCTATGGTATGACTTCACGTCTCTGAGACTCACTTTTTCTGTGGAATAGTCTTAATGCAGATTGAATTTTTTCAATCTGTGCTATAATTTATAGAATGGAATAATTTTAAGCCATTAATTATGCTATGGATGAGTATTTAGTTACAAGGACAGATTCTGATATAACAAAAAATGGGGGAGAAACAAGCTATAAAATTATATGTATAATATGCCATCTTAATAAAATTATAACGAAAAGGTTAGGAAGTATGTATGCCAAATCATTTATAGTATTTACTCCTGGCAAGTAGAGTTATAGGTGTTTTGGTTTTTGTTTTCCTGTATTTTGTTTTTTAGTGCAATATAAAAGACTTTTTTTTTTTTTTAAATTTATTTATGATAGTCACACACACAGAGAGAGAGAGAGAGAGAGGCAGAGACACAGGCGGAGGGAGAAGCAGGCTCCATGCACCGGGAGCCCGACGTGGGATTCGATCCCAGGTCTCCAGGATCGCGCCCTGGGCCAAAGGCAGGCGCCAAACCACTGCGCCACCCAGGGATCCCTAAAAGACTTTTTTTAAAGAAGATTTATTTATTTGATAGAGAGGGCAAGGTGGGGGAGGGGCAAGGGGCAGAGGGTAAGGAAGAGAGAATCCCAAGCAGACTCCATGCTGAGCACAGAGCCTGATGCAGAGCTTGATCCCATGATTTTGAGATCATGACCTGAGCTGAAACCAAGAGTTGGATGCTTAACTGAGTGTGCCACCCAGGCATCCCTGAAAGAACTATTTTTAATTTTAATGTCTTTCATATGAGATTGTTGGAATACTCAGATAATGTTAAAAGCAGTAAGCTGTAAGTATTTATTAATATAGCGATATTGATTATAATTAAAACAAAAGTCATAGTTGTACCATTGGGAGTATCCCTGCAAATAGCCTTAAGTTCTGATATCTTCACTGATCAATGATCTAGCTTACTGGAAATTCCTTTTTTTTTAATAAGAGACAAAGAAAATAGTTTTATAAACAGAATGTCAACTGGTTAATTTATTTTTATTTTTTTTATTTTTATTTTTTTTAATTTTTATTTATTTATGATAGAGAGAGACGGAGAGAGGCAGAGACACAGGCAGAGGGAGAAGCAGGCTCCATGCACCGGGAACCCGACGTGGGATTCAATCCCGGGTCTCCAGGATCGCGCCCTGGGCCAAAGGCAGGCGCTAAGCCACTGCGCCACCCAGGGATCCCTCAACTGGTTAATTTATAGTGAGAGTACTATCTAGAGGGCAAATCAAGACCAGTCTTCTAGTTAGACGCTTAGTACTTTTTTAAGAGGTAGATTTATAGTATAGTGAAATTAATGAATAGGAAATTGACTTAGTGGGGCACCTTGATCTCAGAGTTGTGAGTTCAAGCCCTGTGTTGGACTCCACACTGGGTGTGGAGCCTACTTAAAAAAAAATTGGGGGATCCCTGGGTGGCTCAGCGGTTTAGCACCTGCCTTCAGTCCGGGGTGTGATCCTGGGGTCCTGGGATGGAGTCCCACATCAGGCTCCCTGCAGGGAGCCTGCTTCTCCCTCTGCCTGTGTCTCTGCTTCTCTCTCTGTGTGTGTGTGTCTCTTATGAATAAATAAACAAAATCTTAAAAAAAATTGATTTAGTGATTGTGTATATGTATTTTTTTTAGCAAGTGGGGGGAGGGGCAGAGGGAGACAGTCCTCAAGCAGACTGCCCACTGGGTGCGGAGCCCACTGTGGGGCTTGATCCCACAACCCATGAGATCATGACTTGAGACAAAATAAAGAGCTCAACTGACCCAGCCACCCAAGTGCCTTGTGATTGTGTATATTTTTAACCTAGAGCACATCAGGATAGGAGAGGGAATAGGGCTTTCCTACTGAGTTAATCCATTCTATGTGTATCTTACCCTTGGACAGATACTAGTTATCAAGGAGTCTGTCTAGATAATGCCAATGGAACAAATTCTGTCACTTCAGACTCCTTTTTGTATGCTTAAAAAAAAAAAAAAAGGTTTTACTTATTTATTTGAGAGAGAGAGCATGAGCTGGGGGTGGGAAGGCCAGAGGGAGAGGGAGAAGCAGACTCCCCACTGAACAGAGAGCCTGATGTGGGGCTCTATCCCAGGACTCCGGGATCATGACCTGAGCTGAAGGCAGACACTTAACTGAACCACTCAGGTGCCCCTCCTTTTTGTATGCTTCTAAGTAAACACTCTTGCATTTTGATTGTACTGTTTGCTCTAGACAGATTCTGAAAACTTTGTATTTCTGGAAAACTTGTAATGAATAGAAAATAACCCTTAGAAAGCAAAATGTGGCAAGATTGTACTTGTGGGGCTTACGGTTCTATTTGGAACCATTTCAGCAGTCTCTTTATGAAAAGAAGGATGACAAAATAGCAAAACTAGATTTTTTTTCTTAAGACAGTGGAAAAGACGACAGTGAGTTCAAGTAATAATGTTTTGTACAAAACGTGTAACTGCTTCTCCACCTGCAACTTTTGATGGTATCATTCTGCTTATAGGAAGAATGGGGTTAGGTAGGCCATTTAGAATGTAGCTTCATCATCAGAACATGAATAAATAACAGTTGTAGTAGAAATATTAGCAAAATGAAAAAGACTTGGGGCACCTGAGTGGCTCACTTGGTTAAGTGTCTGACTCTTGATTTCAGCTTAAGTCATGGTCTTGAGATTGAGCCCTGTGTATGGCTCTGCACTGGGCATGGAGTCTGCTTAAGATTTCCCTCTTCCCCTCCCTCTCTAAAAAAAAAAAAGAAAAGTTAAAAAGACTTAAATTCCTAATAATGAAAGAAATATCACAGTAAATAGAGAACTTTACAACATGAAACAAAAGTTTGATACCTTAATGGAAAGGGCTGTATATAAGGGCTGGGTGAGACAAAGCAGGTGATGTCAGAAGTTGCACATTGAGGAGCAAGAGGCTTCATGTTTAGCCTCTTCCTTCCAGTCCCCACCAATGAGAAAATGCAGTACCCAAGAGACATAAACCTTAGAAGATGGAAGGGTGTCTCCAGGAAGGTAAGGATCCTATGCACTGCAGGGAAATAGGTATTACTGTTATTTCTTGTTCTCTTAGTTATGTTAGCTATGCAGTAAAGTAATCTTGAGCTTCATCAGTTCATTAATATTGCTGATAATTCATTAGGAACACTGGTTAGAAATGGGGAAGATTTACATTTTTCTAATGGTTTGAAATATTTTGGATTTTAAAGCACACATTCTAGTGACTATGGTAGCAAGTGCCTTTGTAAAATGTTAACTTTGCTGGATTCTTGGACTTGTTCCTGTAAGTTTTTACCGTTTGATCCTATATTCAGATACTCTGCCTGGAATGTGACAAACTTTTTTTCCTTAGAATTTTTAAGCACAGACTTTGGGGTCTTGCTTTTTAGAATCTGCTTCTTCCTTTTTAAGATTCTTAACTAATGAAGCAGTGTGGTTTGATTTTCTTTAAACAGGTGATGATGTAAAATCTAAAGATTACATTGTTGCGCTACAACACCCTGTGACCACTGACATTAAGCATTCCATAAAAATGTTTGAATTAACATTGGATGCACTTATCTCATTTAACAAGCGGACTCTAGTTCTGTTTCCAAACATTGACGCAGGTAATTGAAAATGAAGTTATGCCACCTACTTTTCTGATTTTTATGTTTCTATTATGTCTTCTTTTGACTGCCCCTCCTATCTTGCTTATCTTGTCATTGAAGCCATTATAGTTTGAAATGCATTCTAATTGTTAGGGTATCACCAAGTTGTTGTAGTAGATTGAAGTTTGTGATTTTTTTTTTTTTTTTGCCAAGTTTATTAGAAACTGAAGAGGAAAGAAATACTACAAAAAATATCTTCAATCTCCCTGTATTTCCAAATTTAGTCTCTTCTCTCCAGTTTCCACCAATGAGAAAATGCAGAGCTAAAGGATACTAATGGTAGAAGGTCAAAGGGTGTTTCTAGGAAAGTCGTGATTTTAGTGAGTGCTGCAAAACAGCCACTATTGTTATTTCTTGTTCTCTAACTTATTTATATTAGCTATGCCTTAGTCTTGAGCATAGGCAGTTGAGAGCTGGAGTCCCCAACCAATTCATCCTCAAGCCTGACCTGGTTGACTGCCTACTGGTAGATGCTTGTAGTAGCCTTTGGTGCTGGTGAGACCTTCAGCAGGTTAATGGGAAGATGAAATAGAAATGAGAAATGCAGAGCAGGGCCTGACACTGCAGAGTTTTCAATGACTGGTTTAGCTGACACCACTCATTGCTGAGCTTTTAGGCATTTTTTGAAGAAGGAGGTAGGACCCTTCTTTGCAATACCAAGATGTCACCATCTTACTCTGAAAGTATCCCTCTCTTAGTGTCTCTTGAATAATCTTTTAGGGGAAAGAAAGTAGGATATTAGTTGGAAAAAAGAAATTAAGAACTCCCAACCCAGGTTCCATCCAGGTAATATGCTATTATTTCAAAAACTTTAATATTGATATTAATCTTTTCAATTTTCTGTAAACATTTGGTAATGTAGTTATAGGTCTCTCATTCAATATTCATTGTCCGTGATACTCCATTTTAAGACCACTTTCCTGATTGTATACACTTTAGAATTAGAGAGGTCAGAGAATTAGACCCTAGAAAAGCAAAGGGTCCCAGGAATATCTAAATCATGTCTGCTACTCATGTTTCCTCCTCACAGGGCTTTTGATAAAATACATATAAGGAGCAATAGGGAAATAAGAATCATGGCATTCCTTTATCATTATGTGGTGTAGGGCCGAATTCCCCAATGTTGGAGAATAGGAGGAGTGTCTGGTTTAGGGTTAAGGCCAGAGAAAGCCTTCTTTGAGCCCAAATCTGAATCTTGGAATAGTAGCATCTTCTGGTATACCAGATACTACAATAATTATAGTTGATGACTTGGCATACTTTGACAGAACTGGGCGTAGAGGGAGGCGGCTAGGCCTGCTGTAAGGAGGTTTACCCCAAGTCTGTTACCTATCTTGCCTCATAGAGAAAGGTTAAAAAGAGAGAAGAGCATGCCCAGCTTCTCTTAAGTCAGTAACTCCTACCACTGGTGTGGTAACATGGTGTAGTCTGTGGTCTCTGTCCTACTGTCTAACCAGTCTTGATTAGCAACCTTGTCTTTCTTCTAGGTGGTCACTAGGCAAGAGTAGAGGCAAGCAGAGAGGCCTTAAATATTGCTTCCCACCTTACAGCTGTAAAATTTTTAAAAATCATGCAATTGAAATAAAATATCAGCTATAGTGTATCAGAATCTACATGTATTTTCTTGGAGCTTAGACCCAAGTGGGAGTGGTATCCCGTTGAGCTCTTGTTAAGGCATGAGCAGAGCTGATACAGAGGCTCACTGATCAGCTTGGTGTGTGGAGCCCTAGACCTTTCAGTTTAGTAACTCCCATCTTAAGAGAGAGAGAGACTCTTGGCCTGTCTTGAACCTCTAAATTGCTGTTTAAGGTAAAGCTTTTATTGGGGCATTAATAAAAGGTATTTACTTTACTGAGTGCTGTTTGAAAAATCCCAACTGCTGCTGTTTAAAGTGCCTAGATGAGTTGAAGCAGAGGGCTAACCAGCCATTTTAGATATTCATCATTCCTGGAAAGATCAGTAATTAAAATTACTATCTCCCTCATAACCATTGTGAATTTTTATAGGGTGATTTAAGTGGGGCTTATTTGCCAATGAAAATGGTTTCTTTATCTCATAAACCATTTAACAGGTGGTTCTTTTCATTTTCACAGGGAGCAAAGAGATGGTTCGAGTGATGCGGAAGAAAGGCATCGAGCATCATCCCAATTTCCGTGCAGTTAAACATGTCCCATTTGACCAGTTTATACAGTTGGTTGCTCATGCAGGTTGTATGATTGGGAACAGCAGCTGTGGAGTACGAGAGGTTGGAGCTTTTGGAACACCTGTGATCAATCTAGGAACACGTCAGATTGGAAGAGAAACAGGTATTTACCTCAGTTTGTGTCTCAGTTGACTAGAAATATATATGGAATCAGTGGCTCCTGCCCTATGGTGAACACAGTGTGATCACCGTCCTGCTGTCTGATCAATCAGATTAGCAGCTATGCCTCCCTTATTAGGCAGAAACTAGGAAAGTGTGAGGAGGGAGGCATTAAATATGGGCTCCCCTTCATGCATCTGTGACTTTTAAAAAATCATATATTTGAATTATTACAAGGCTTGCATGTATCAGTGATGGCATGTATTTTTATGAACAAGTGCATGAATGAGGTTAATGACCATTTGTGGCCTAAAATCTATAAATAGCACAAATTTTTTTAGAGCTCCACTTAACATTTTTATTGTCTCTAATGTCAGAGCTAAGAGTTTCTTAGCTGATTATGGTCCTTGATGGCTGTGTTTAAGATACAATGATTGAATGTGTTATATGAATGCTAATCTTTCATTTGTGGGTACAGTAGAATGCCTTTAATGAGTACTTTAGAGCATAGAAATTCTAAACAAGATGTCCCCTTAATAACTAAAGTGTAAGAAGGATTATTATTAATGAATTTGCTAACTGAGCTAGATCTTATTCTTAAAATTTAGTCCAAGTTCTAATAGTATCCATGCAAATATATTTCTGTAGCTAATGGAAAAGTGTATGTACTTTTGAACAAAAAACTGGACTAGAATCAAAGAAGTTAACTCCATCTTTGCTCTTTCTCTGTTCATAATTGCTACCCTATTTTCTGCTATCCTTAGATCTTCTTCCCTTTCATTCACAACATACTTGTTCCCTACTTCACCATTGAAAATACCATTGAATGGAAATTCTCTCAACTTCATTCATTAAGAAAGTATTTAATAAGCACCTACTATGTGTAGACACTGCAATTTTGGCAGTATACTAGACTAACCAGGGCTGAGGTCTCATGTAACTTTATTCTAGTGGGAGGGGAGATAGATGATAAACTAAAAAAAAAAAAAAAAAAAAAAAAAAGTATCAGACTTTCTGTGTGCTGTGCAGGCTGTAACTCAAGATAATATGATGGGATACATTAGAGGGCATAAGGGAAAGCCTTCTTGAGGAGATGACACTTCAGCTGAGACCTGAATAACAATCTATGTGAGGATCGAGGAGAAGCAGAAGGAACAGCCAGTGTGAAGACCCCAAGGTGGGAACAAGCCTGATGTATTTGAGAAACAGAAGGGCTAATGTAGCTATAGGTGATGGGCAAGAGAAAGAGTGATACAAGATGATGTTAGAGAAGGAGGCAGACATTTGTAAGCCAGGGTAAATAATCTGGGGTTTATTTTTAAGAATCGTGGGAAGCCATTTATGGGAAGAGGACACGATGTGACTTGCATTTTGGAAAGATCACTCTGCTGCTCTATGGAAAGTAGAATGTGGTGGGACAGGAGTGGAATCAGGGAGACCAAGAGATTATTTCAGTTGATATGAGAGATGATAGTGGTTTAGAGTACCTGGAATAACAGGGATGGACAAAAGTTAGATTTGGGGTTTATTAGAGTACTTGCTGCTGCTTGGATGTGAGCAGTGAAAGGAAAAAAATTTTAGATTTTTGGATTGAGCAGTAGGGGTACTCTTTTCTGACACAGAGGATACTGCAGGAGGAACACATTTGGGAAGGGTGGAATTAAGAGTTCTCTAATGGCCATGTTAAATCTGAGATGCCTGTTAGATACCAAAGTGGACATGGCAGGCAAGCAGCTAGATAGTTCTAGGGAGAGTCAGAGTTGGAGATAGAAATTTGAGAGTGATTGGCATATGGATAGTGTTTAGTTTAAGATATTATTAGTTCGTGTACTGTAACAGAGAGACCTAAAATAATAGTGCCTAAGCAAGCTAGATTTTCTTTGTTTCTCATTGGTTTAGCTCTCTGGTCATCAGAAAATTAGTGTCTGTCTTCTTGATGGATGATCCAATTCTTGCTGTCAAGTCCACATTTTAGTCATTGGGCAGGAAGAGAGGGGAAAGTGTCCTTCCTTTTAAAAGAATAAGCTGGAAATTGCTAGTATTTCTTCACATATCCTGTCAGAACATAGTCACAGGATCATATATAACTGTAGGGGAAGCTGAAGAATATAGTCTTTAGCTGGATTATCAGATACTCAGCTAAAAATTCTGATACTAGTACAGAGAAAGGATAATGGTGTACTCTGCCAGAGATGTCCTTTAAAACGAAGGGACTACATGAGATTGCCCAGAGATGACATAAATAGAGAAGAGAATGGAGCCCAGGACCAACCCTGGAGACGGAGCCCTTCCTCATTTAGAGTTCTGGTGAGGAGGAAGGGGCCAGAAGGAAGACTGGAAAGGACTGCCAGTGGAGTCAGAGGAAACCCAGGAGGGTGATAGCATTAAAGCCGAGGGGAAAAAAAGTGATTCAAGGAGATGGTATGGAACATTGCTCGGAGTTCAGGGATGATGTGAACAGAGAATTGAATGCTGGGCTTGCAGCAGGTTTTTGTTGTTAAAGGCAGTCTTGTATATTCCATCACCATACTTATATAAACACATGCCCATTCATCCTTTTCTTCTTGTCTATTTATTTTGGAGGGCATGGCCTCTCTCTGTCCTGCCCGCTGCTCTGCCTTCTCGATCGTGTTCTCAATCCCCACCATTCCTGCCTTCTCTGGGGCCTGAGGGGCATCCTTTCTCTGCCATGATCTTCAGCCTCCTCATCATTGAAACATGCCTTGGCCTCTCACATTCTAGAAACAATGACCCCACACCTCTCTAGCTACCATTCTTCTGCTCGTCTCTTCTTAGCCAGGTCTATTGAAACATATGGCTATTTTCACTGTATTTACTCCATATTGGTCAGAAAGTATATGGAGACAAAGTGAATAGCTGACTGGCTGATAGACTGACCAACCTCACCTGGGCAGCTGATAAACAGCTGGCAGAGTAGATGGAAGTCAGGGTGGATAAAAGAGTGAACACACTAGATGACTAGATGAAGTGGGAGGGGTAAATGGGTGCTAGATTCATGCATGTCATTTATTTTGCTAAATCAACAAGAACTTGATATATTGTCTTTGGGAATAAAGGACCCTAGTGTTCTTAAGTATTTGATACATGGAAATCTTGCTGAGAGGTTTAAAAGCTATAAAGGAGAAAAGTTGTTCTTTAAGAAGACTCATTTGAAGTCTTCTGAGTTTCAGGCCTAATTATGAACACAGCACAACACATTGCTAATTTCTTTATTCTTTGGACATTTCCACTTCCAAATCATTGTAATGTGTCACTGGGTTCACCTAGGGGAGAATGTCCTTCATGTCCGGGATGCTGATACCCAAGACAAAATACTGCAAGCACTGCACCTTCAGTTTGGTAAACAATACCCTTGGTGAGTATATACCCTTCAAATCTATTGATTTAAAAGGGAGCTGCCTTGGGTACCATTTTAAAGCTGTGATCTTTATTTATTTTAAAAGATTTTATATATTCATGAGACACACAGAGAGGGGGAGAGAGAGAGAGAGAGAGAGACACAGACACAGGCAGAGGGAGAAGCAGGCTCCATGCAGGGAGCCTGATGTAGGACTCGATCCTGGGACTCCCGGATCATGCCCTGAGCCGAAGGCAGACGCTTAACTGCTAAGCCACCCAGTCCTCAGTCATTTTAACAGAGCTTTCATTCTACATCCCTACGGGCCCCCTAGCTGCCAATGAGACAGGGCTTGCTAATATAACCCCTCTTATTCTACCAAGGGTTCAAATGGAGGATAAGTTATGTGTCTCAGTTAATTAATATAGCGCTTCTACCAGGAAATACTTCTTTAGCCTACTCTTTTTGTAAATAGTAGAAAATAAATTATTTTCTTTAAAAACAGTCTAGTGCAGCATTGTAATTTAGACTGCTTTCCTTTCTATTTCAATTAATGAGATTTTCCTATATGTGAATGTTTGAATTCTGAAAATATTTTTCCTGATAAATGTAAAGACTAAAAAAGCAATAAGTAAATAAATTTGTCCCAAATTATGTTCTGAAATTGGCTTAACAAAGATAATTTTTCCTTCATGATAGACATATTTGTTAACGGTATCTCAGGCTGGAAATAGTTGTATTTCAATCAGCAGTGGAATCAGACATTCCATTGGTAATGTGCATGTACTTAGTTACTATGTTGCTGGAGATATCAGATGTTGTTATTTGAAAATGAAGCACAACTTTATTACCTGAAGTCTCAGTTTCTATTAGTACCATGTTCTCTGTATCATTTAACATGTATGAGAGAAGCATTTAATTTAATTGACTTTTTTGTTACTGCAGTTCAAAGATATATGGGGATGGAAATGCTGTTCCGAGGATTTTGAAGTTTCTCAAATCTATTGATCTTCAAGAGCCACTACAAAAGAAATTCTGCTTTCCTCCTGTGAAGGAGAATATCTCTCAAGATATTGACCATATTCTTGAAACTCTAAGCGCCCTGGCTGTTGATCTCGGTGGGACAAACCTCCGAGTTGCAATAGTCAGCATGAAGGTAATTTAGTTCCTAAGTCATAACTTCATATCCCATATAAATAATTGATTTTTTTTTAAGTGTGATTGGAAGGTAGGACTAGGAATATACCTACAAATGAGATTGTAATCATTTGCTCACAGTATTGACTTTTGGATCCATTACAATGTTTGTCTATTTTACTAAGCATTAACACTTAAAAGAAAAATTCTCCAGGAATCCTAGTTAGTAGACTTGAATTGACAGTGGAAGACCCCTTAGGTAACCAGAGAGGGCTCTTGCCATTCAGGAGACCTGGAATTCTATACTTTGTAACAGCGCAGATCATGCTGATTACTGTCGCTACCCCCGGGGGAGGGTATCCACAAATGGTGAAGGGAATTGCACCTTCTCTAGAACTCGGTTTTAGTTGAGTGCAGCATTCCTTCAGTTCCTTAACCAGAAGATCAGCACAGTGTTGATGGAAACTGAGAGAGCCTTCATAAAAACATAAATTGTTTGTGTAAAATGATCCCTGATGACTTAAGAATAAACCTAGCAGAAAAACCATTGCTCGAAATATTGTAGATATATAAAATTTTAGGAGTCCATGAGAAGTGGCAAGGATTTCAAAAATAAAGTTGTTTAGGTCAAATAAAGCAAAACAAAACAATTTTCTCAAGAAAAGCTAATGGTTTCCTTTGTAAATACTCTTTAAAAAGCATTGATAGAAGATTTTCTTAACCAAGAGATGATCTATCAGTAGCCAGAACCCTTTGTAGTGGTCAAATTCTAGAAACACTACTATTCAAATCAGGAAGAAAGAGGTTTTCTGCAACATTATTGCACATAATTCTGGAAGTTATGAAGGGCGTAAAAGCAAGGAACAAACAGCACAAGTGGAGATTGTACACAGAGTAAAACAAAACATATTATAGCCAGTATGAATAAACAAGCTTGCAGAATTAGTAAGAAATCTGAGTAAAATAGCTAGATGTTATGATAAATATATACCAATAACTTTCTACTTACATGAAATTTTAGGCAAAGATTTTTGAGTTTTCCTATAAGCGAGCATTTGTCAACCTGACTGCACATTAGCATTACCTAAAGCTTTAAAAAAATATATAGATACCTGGGTCCCACCCTAGACTAATTTGAATCTCTGGGCAGGGCGTCCAAGGCATCAATATTTGTTCAAAGCCCAGGTGATTCTGCTGCATGGGGACATTGAGAGGTGTAACTTTAGGTTTGTTTGCTTGCTTGTTTATTTATTTCTCTTAAGTAGGCGCCACATCCAGTGTGGAGCCCACCTTAGGACTCAAACTCACGACTATGAGAAGTAAGACCTGAGCCAAGATCAGGAGTCAGACACTTACCTGAGCCACCCAGGCGCCCCTAACTTTGTTTTTAATGACAGTCATTAGACACAGCTAATTTACCCTTGTAAATGGGTAAAATCCATTAATAAAAGAATGGAAAAGGAGCATATTCAGAACAACCAGAAAAATTATAAGAATTCTCTAAACTAAAAAACTCTGTAAAGGCTTGAAAAATATCCTGAATGGGAGTGCTGAGTATTTTTTTAAATGTCAGCACTTTCCAAATTGAATTATAAGTTTAACATAATTCTAGCCAACATTTTAATGGGATTTTTAAAAGTTTGACAATGATGGGACACCTGGGTGGCTCAGTGGTTGAGTGATTTGCCTTTAGCTCAGGGCGTGATCCTGTAGTCCCGGGATTGAGTCCCGCATCCCGCTCCCTGCATGGAGCTGCTTCTCCCTCTGCCTATGCCTCTGCCTCTCTCTCATGAATAAATAAGTAAAATCTTTATAAAGTAAATAAAATAAAAGTTTGATAATGCTTTTCTGAAGTTTACCCAAAATAATGCATAAATGAGAATAGCAAAGAAAAATTTTACAAAAAGAATACTTTAGGAGACTCTCCTTGACTGGTATTAAAACATATCACAGGGCAGACCCAGTGGCTCGGTGGTTTGGCGCTGCCTTCAGCCCACGGTATGATCCTGGAGTCCCGCGTCGGGCTCCCTGCATGGAGCCTGCTTCTCCCTCTGCCTGTGTCTCTGCCTCTCTCTCTCTCTCTCCCTCTGTCTCTCATGAATGAATGAATGAATGAATGAATGAATGAATAAATAAATAAAACATCACAAAGCGCAGTAATTTAAACATCATAGAACTGTGCTATTATTGGCTTCAGTTATGGGAGGTGATTGAAGCTTACCTCCTTAGGATATTTATTTAGTTAAAAAAAAAAAAAAAAAAGGATATTTATTTAGTTGCCTTAGTTTTTTAAGCAAGGAAATTTTGTCATCCCAAAAGAATAAACTATGACCTTTTAATGAAGATTGAGATTAGCTAACATTCACTTTATGCTTGACAGGGGCCCCTGTGGTTTGCTGTGGAGTTGCCACTGCTTCAGTTAGCCATATGCCGGAATGGCTTCCCAGGGATCCCCTGAGCAGTCATTTAAATCTACAGTACTCTCTGTCCTATATAGCAAAGTCTGATTTATTGTGAAGAGGGTCAGAAGATTCATGGGATGCTCCTTGGGTAATAAGATCAATGAGACAGGGCTTGTTTTCTTTCTTTCTGTTTTAGGGTGAAATTGTTAAGAAGTATACTCAGTTCAATCCTAAAACCTATGAAGAGAGGATTAATTTAATCCTACAGATGTGTGTAGAAGCTGCAGCAGAAGCTGTAAAACTCAACTGCAGAATTTTGGGAGTAGGTGAGATTGTGAATTGCATATTCAAGAAATGTTCTTTTTGATATACAGAATTGACTGAGTTCTGTTGCATGACTGACCATAAGGTCACTGCCCTTTGTATGTGGCTCCAGGTCCTATATGTGGGCCCCACGGATGAGGTCTTTCTGAAATACCAGTAATCATTACGGGTACATTGGTGGGGAGCTACAGGTTTAGCTCAGAATTGCCTGACATTTCCTTGCAATCTTTGGTAATATTTGTCCTAGGAGATCTTGGGTGAGTTAATTTGTGTTTGAAACCCAGGGAGTTGGCAGACTTTTCGAAGATTGTGTGTGAGAATTATTTCCCTTGTGTGTGTGGTGGAGCTCAGGTATTTCTACGGGTGGCCGTGTAAATCCCCGGGAAGGAGTCGTGCTGCATTCAACCAAACTGATTCAAGAATGGAACTCCGTGGACCTCCGGACCCCGCTGTCTGACACCTTGCATCTCCCCGTGTGGGTGGACAATGATGGCAATTGTGCTGCCCTGGCGGAAAGGAAATTTGGCCAAGGAAAGGGCCTGGAAAACTTTGTGACACTTATCACAGGCACAGGTGAGGGGAGGATGAGGAGGTTGCTTCAGGAGCTAGACCGTGTGTTGGGGCGCACCTCAGCGTCAGCCAGGCAGCGTGTAAGTCCACTCTAGTGTTAACCTCCTGCTTGAGTAGAGCCAGAAGGGGAGCCCCATGGGAGGGCAGAAGGCCCTTTCAGGCTTTGCCCAGCATGTGCCCTGCCCTGGGCATGCATGTGGACCTCACATTCTCAGGAACTTGTCTGATCCGTTCAGAGCCCTTACTCCCCAAAGCTGCTCGTTCCTAGCTTCTCCACCCAGTCTTTTTGGTTAGTATCATATTTGCCTTAACTCTCAGCTCTTATGCTAGGCATTGGAGACTAATGAATATATTTTTCCTTTAAATGTCTGTGACAAACACCCCCAGGGGTAGCCCCCTCAAGTTCTGAGGTAGATGACATAAGAAGCCCTTTGAGCTGGTCCTCTAGGAGCTGCCAAGTTGGTCAGAACAAACAACCACAGTGTTTTGAAAATAGTCTTGCTCCCTCCATACTGCCATCTTTGCTGAGAATGTGGGCTGGTTTGAGGCCACCAAGATTGGGAGCGGGCGGTGGGACCAGAAAATACCAGAAAGTTCGCTTATTAAAATTCAGCGTTTCTTTTTTTTTTTTCTCCCTTGATTAAGCTTTCTTGATTGCTAACTAACAAACCTGTTAGTTTCCAAAATTGCAAAAAAAAAATTGGTTCTGACAGTTTTTGCCAGTTTATTCATTGCTTTAGTGGAGGGATGGAATTTTGGAATTGCCTGCTCTGCCATTTTTGCTGATGTCCTAGTTTAGTTTTGGAATGAGGAAATAGGCTCTGCTGGTAGGTGGTTGAGCCACCATTTGATCCCAGATATAGCTAATCTCAAAACTTGTGTGCCCTTAAACTCTACATTACACCACCACCTCTAGGAGCTCAGGTCCTTCTCTTAGTCTCAGACACAGTTTTAGCAAGCTTGGATATCATTTCCTAGATTTCCTGTCTGAGATAGTTTGCAAATTAAGAGGGGTGGAGTTGAAGAGTAGGTGCCACAGGAAGTAACTGATGGCAGGATAAGTCTGAAAAGTAGAGCCTTCTCAGGCTTTTCTCCTTAACAACTCCTAAACTCTGCAAAACAAGAGAGTCACTGATACTCATAATCACTGAGTCACAGATTTTTAGACATGGTGGCATTAAGAAGAGGCAAAATCATAGTTTATATTCTCTGTTTAAGAAAGAAGATGATGTATGATGTATTTTGGAAAGATGGTATTTTCTTGGGTTTCCCCTATAGCAGAGCCCAAGATGAGGACTTAGGGGTGGGTATTTTATGTTGGAGGTGATCCTGAGAAGTAGGAGTGTAAGAGTGAGAAGAGTAGAACAGAGTAGGTGGAAAGCCATTATCCAAGTTGCCTTGAGGACAGTGGGAGCTAAAATCTACCAGAACCTTCCAAGAAGTCTACAGAATACCATTCAGAGTTGTTGACTGGATGACTAGGCTCTTACATTAGTATTGGAGATGGCCTCAGTGAGGAGACAGGCAGTGTGAGTTTGAGGTGAGCCTGAGCCTGTGTGGATCTGTTCCCCACAGCGAGCCAGGTAGATGCAACACAGGGTTGCAACATTAGAGTTAGGGATCTGCTTAAAATATTTCCCTCAAAAATACTTCCAGGTAAAGTGTTGGCCAAGTTTCAGTTATTCAGGAAAAGAGGCAGCATAAAGAACCTTACATTCTAAAGCTTTGCTAAACAGACGAGGCATTGCTATATCACAGCTTCCTGTTTGAGGTGAAGAGCCACCTCAGTGATTATTATCTTTTGCTGTAGGAATTGGCGGGGGGATCATCCATCAACACGAGTTGATCCATGGAAGCTCCTTCTGTGCTGCAGAACTTGGCCACCTTGTTGTGTCTCTGGATGGGCCTGACTGTTCCTGTGGAAGTCATGGGTGTATTGAAGCATATGCCTCTGGAATGGCCTTGCAGAGAGAAGCAAAAAAGCTACATGATGGTTGGTTTTTTTTCTCCTGAGGAATTAAATAGCTAAGTGGTAGACAAGTATTTCAAAGTAGAGATTTCAAAAACAGCTCGATACTGAAGGCTTAGAACTTTTATCCTTCTCACTTCCCAGAGGAAAGGTGGTGCTTCCTCATACCAAAGCTCTGAAATTCCCCTTAGTCCTGACCCATATTAACACTTTCCCCTCCAGTGGTGGGGATGGACAAGGGTCTTGAGCTCCAGGATAACAGAGACAATTTGATTTTTGTTCCTTCAGCCCCTAGCCAAAGAAGTAAATGGATTAACATATTACAGTTGTGAACTCTGAAAAGTCTATTTGAATTAAAGTTATTTCTGGACATGTTATAAAAGTCAGGATGGGTTCTATCTAGTCTAATACAAGAGGGAGTCATTTACTATTATTATAATATACTGTCAAATGCACCGAGAATGATGGCCAAGGAATATAGATGCATATAAGGAGGACACCAGTGTTCCCTCCCTGCCCTCTTCATACAGGGAAGGGAGCGTTAGGGTGCTGTCCGGGGGTTGTGAGAGGGTAAACAGAATTAGCAGGACAAGTTGGGATGAGCCAGGGACGCTTTCGAGCTTGGTAAGCAGTGTGGGTGCATAAAAGGCAAGGTGGATAGAGCATAGCAATAAGTAGGCCAAGACCAGCAGCTAATGGAGAAGCCATTGAGAACTTCTAGGGGAAACACATGATCAGATCAGAATTTTAGACTCTTTACTAAAATGTAACTTTTTGTTTTCTGGGAGAAAAATAGTTGTTGAATAGAGTAGCTTTAGATGGTACAGTTCTAGAGTGATGTCCAGTTTTCTAGGTGGACAGGCTGGGAATATAAAAGGAGGAGCAGGTTGTGGCAGAAGGGGATGGCTCGGTGCCTGTGGGACTTTGGGTGGAGATGTGTAGAGGGTAGCTGGCTGTGGGGGTCTGGCGCTCAGGAGAGATGAATGGGTTGGAGGTGGGGATTTGGGAATCATCAGCCCTGAGGTGTGGCAGTTAAACCTCTGAGTGAGACTTGGAGTGAGGCAGGTGTCCGGGTAGAATCCGGCAAAGCAGCATTTAATGGGCAGAAAGGAAAACTGGGAAAGGGTAAACTCACAGCAGCCAGAGGGAGAGTGTTTCAAGGAGAGAGTAGTTGGGAATGTCAAGGGCTGTTAATAAGTAAATCAGAAAAGTTCATTGGCTTTGGCCATGGGGACATCATTTGAAACCCTGCAAACTTTGTTCTTCAATTTCATTGTTATCATTAGCCTCCCTTAGGAGCCTGTTTGGACATTTTTTTTTTTTCCCTAATCCTCCCCCTGCCGCAACATGTACCACAGATCTACTGTTTATCTGTTTGTGTTTATGTAACTATATGTATAAAAAAGAGTAGGCTTTTTAATTTTTTTTTCCTGAAGAACCAGTTTTTGTCCTCCTGGGGGAAAAAAACTTATCTTAAGAGAGAGCACATTCAAATAGGGGGAGCAGAAGCCTGACCACAGAGTAAGAGGGAAGAAGTGCCTTGAGAGTGTGGAGGTTGTGGAGTCCCCGGAAAGTCCCTGAGCAGGGGGAGGAAATGAGCTGCAGCGCCTGGGTTGTCTGAGAGAGGGAGAGGAGGAGGGAAGGTGTGCAAATACAGGCATGTGTTTAGATGGGGGCAGAAAAGTCAGGGAACCCCTGCCCTGTGGCACCCTTTATCAGAGAGGTGGGCAGTTCGGAGCTCTCCTGGTGGTGGGAGCAGAGTAAAAGGTCTGAGGTTGGAAGCTGAGGAGAGCCCTGAGGAGGAAGGGGAGAGAGCTGGCCGGGCTAGGTAGCAACCTGCACAGTTGGGATTTTCTCTCGTCAGAGCCCAAGTGTGATAGCAGATGAGGAGGAGGTCTGACCTGGGCTGATGAGGGGTGGTGAGGGGCAGAAAAGACCAGGACTACAGATAATAGACTTCAATGAGCGCTGACTCTGGCCAGCATTTAACTAAGTTCTTTACGTCCATTATCTCATTTAGTTCCTTAAACAATCCTGCCAGAGTATGTTTTGTAGAGAAGAGAGTATAGAGGTGATGTGACACAGATGGGGTTGTGCAGCTGGTAGTGACCGAGTTGGCAACTGAACCCCTGGCCATGTCGGTTCTTTAGGCGCTGCCGTAGAATATGGGGCCTTCGCAAGTGATGTGACATGCATCTTGGTTGGATAAAGAAAGGAGATAAACACCTAGAAGTTTCTGTTTCATGTGGAAGTGAGAAGTAAGGAGGCTAGAGGGCTGGATAGGAGGCTCAGATCGGAGTTGAGGATTTTCCAGTTGGGGAAGTTCTGGGTGATGTGTAACCTAGGCAGCAAAAAGGCAGCAGTGGCCTCTGGAGTCCTGTATGTGGACATTTGTGAATGATAAGCTTTGCAAATGTGAAAAGAAAACACTGTCTTCCCACTTGGGGGCCTGCTGCTTGCGGGCAGACTTCGAAGCTTGGCCCCCTGTGGGGCTGCCACAACTGGCTAATGACCACTGCTTCTCACCTCTGCTCAAACAGAAGACCTGCTCTTGGTGGAAGGGATGTCCGTGCCAAAAGACGAGGCCGTGAGTGCAGTCCATCTCATCCAAGCTGCGAAACTTGGCAACGTGAAGGCCCAGAGCATCTTGAGAACAGGTGAGCATGTGACTCCAGGCAGCTGTGCCACAGGGTAGCCCTCAGACTGCCCAGGGATCCCACACATACCCAGCTGCCCTGGGGATCAGCACTCCAGAATGTGTTCAGGGGTGTTTTTCCTGCTTTCTGAGAGAGAAAAAGGGAATGGCATTCAAGGTATTTGGCAGCATTGCCTTTATTAACAGATTTTGTTTTGTTTTATAACTACAAATAAACTACTTATTCATTTTATAGGAAATCTAAAGAAATATAGGAGATTAAAAAAAAGTATCACTTCACGTTTACCATACACAGATGAACTATTAACATTTCCTTCCAGTCTTCCAATTTTTTTTATATATAGTTGAGAACCTATGGCATAGTATATAGCATACCTAGCTTTTTAAATTTCAAACTATAACATCATTTTCTCATAGTAAGAACAAATCATGAATAGCTTTACAAGTACTGCCTTCTGTTCTGGGCTACTGACTCCACCATCCTCTCTGATGTGGTGGTGGTGGTGGTGTTTTAAAGATTTTATTTATTTGAGAGAGAGTACAGGCAGGGAGGGGAGGGAGAGAGAGTACAAGTAGGGAGGGAGGGAGGGAGGGAGAGAGAGAGAAGTACATTCCCCCCTGAGCCAGGAGCCCAAAGCTGAGTCAAAGGCAGACTCTTAAACCACTGAGCCACCCAGGCACTCCCTCTGGCGTTTTTGATTTGGCTCTCCCGAGACTTACTTTCATTTTTGTTTTCTTGTAGCTGGAACAGCTCTGGGTCTTGGGGTTGTGAACATCCTCCACACTATAAATCCTTCCCTTGTGATCCTGTCTGGCGTCCTAGCCAGTCACTACATCCACATCGTCAAGGACGTCATCCGCCAGCAAGCCTTGTCTTCGGTTCAGGATGTGGATGTGGTGGTTTCAGATTTGGTGGATCCTGCCCTGCTGGGTGCCGCCAGCATGGTTCTGGACTACACAACTCGCAGGATCTGCTAGGCCTCCCAGGTGTGGACGTGGACCGAGACTCAGAGCTGCTTTGTGGAATCAGGCTTTTAGACGAGCATTTCTTAAAAATCAGATTTGGTATTTAAATTTGGTATTTGGCAGGTGACTTTGGCAGTTAATTTTTTGCTTTTCATCTCCTCTTCCAAAGTCACCTTTCCTAACCCCATTTTCGTGGCTGCTGCTCTTTCTGGGTTCATTTTAGCTCAAACCCTGTAAGTATCAGTCACAATCTTCTGTGCCAAAGGAGCTGTCATCGTAGACGAGGATGCCTTAGGGCTCTGCTTACGACCTAGACCTGCAGGCCTTGCCTGGAGGGAGGCTGCAGACTGGAGTGGAGATTATTAATCCTTCTTCCTCTGACCCGAAACTCAGATTGCAGAAGGGGATCCATCCAATCAGGAAGCAGAAGGAAATCTCACTGTGAAAGGCTTAAGTAAACTTTTTTTTTTAAAAAAACCAGTGTTACTGAGGTATTTTTAAAAGTGTACAATTTGATGAGCTTTGACCTCCATATATACCTGTGAAACCATCACTGCAATCAAGACATTGGACACATCTGTCACCCCCAAATGTTTGCTAAAAGATGTTATTTGTTATTACTCTTGCATAATCTTGAGCAACTTTAGGGACCTGGATGACAGTGGCCTTAGTGACCTTATCCTTATCTTCTTAAGGACAGCTGAGAAGCCACTAAGACTTACAGCCTCTGAAAGGAGATTAACCACCCCCAAAGGATCTTCATTACTGACAGATACCTTTCCATTCAGTAACTTTTCTTTCTTTCTTTTTTTAAAAAAATATGTATTTGAGAGAAATAGAGTGCACATGCGTGCACAAGTGGAGGTGTAGAGGCAGAAGGAGAGAAGCAGACTCCCCTATGACCAGAGAGCCTGATGCATGTGGGGCTCAGTCCCACAACCCTGAGATCATGGCCTGAACTCAAGGCAGATGCTTAACCAGGCGTCCCTTTGATAACTTTTCATACTAATGTTGAGGATGACCCTGGTTTATCTATTAATAGCTGTGTTTGTAGAGCCCATATCTGTGATGTGGACTGTGGCAAAATAAGATTCTGTGCTTTCACTGGTGTTAAGAAGGCCAAGGTTCTTGCTATCAATTTTAATGTCGGAGAACTACTAATACCCATCATTTATTAAGTGCCTACTGTATACCAGGCTCTGAACTAGGTGCTTCATATACATTATTCTAAATTCTTAAAACCTGGGAGGTGATGTCCTAATTTACATTTTATATGATCCTAAACTAAGTCTTGGTGTGTTTAAATGATGGTACCTAAAGCCAAGTGGCGACTGAGTCTTAGAAAAACAGGGTTTGATTCCAGGTCCCTCTGTGCTTTTCTGCTAAGCCACCCAGCCTCTCATATAAAAAACTTGCAAAATGTGAATATATCCTAATTTACTTTAGACTACCTGCAGCTTTAATAAGATGGACTCAATTTGTCTTTGATGCTGTCCCTCGATAAATTTAATCGAATATTCCTTTATGCTGTAGACATTTTGCCAATACAGTATTTGGTCTAATGACAGGTTTTTTATGGGTACTTTTAGATCTAAAACATATGCATGTTTCAGATTACTTTAGGAAAACAAGGTTTCCATTGTTTTGGTGTTAGCATACAAAATAAAGCGAAAGAATTAATATTGCATTTGAAATCCTTCCTTCCTGGTGGGTTAATGTGAAAAGATAGATTGGTTGATTCCTAGAATTTGACCAGCCCTGAAGTAATCTTCAGGTCCTGGTTATTGTTGAAAAATTCCACAGTGATTCCTAGGAAGGAAGCTAGCTAGTCTGCTTGGCTCTCAGTGTCTGGGGTGAGGTGGTATGCTCCGAAGGGGCATCCGTTGTTTCTTGGTGACATCTGTAACTGCTCTGTACACCAGAGTTGCATTGCTACCAAGTTTCATACCAAATATTTGGAAGGATGGTACTAAATCTAAAACCAAATCTTAGTTTTTATTAAATTCATGGAAAGGTTAATATATTCCAACATAATTATTTACTTATAGTGAAATAATCACACATTAATTTATTTTATTGTAAATATTTTTATGTTACTGTTCTGAGCCAAATTCTAAAGAAAAAATAAAATATATTTCTTTGTGGAAATCCTAACATTTTTGCATTTTGTTTTCTTATTTAACTCTCTAGCTAAAAGTGTCTTCCCGTAAGAGATTTATATTGTTGCACTGTTTTACTTTTTATTTTTTTATTTTTTAAATTTTTTTTAAATTTTATTTATTTATGATAGTCACATAGAGAGAGAGAGAGAGGCAGAGACATAGGCAGAGGGAGAAGCAGGCTCCATGCACCGGGTGCCTGACGTGGGATTCGATCCGGGGTCTCCAGGATCGCGCCCTGGGCCAAAGGCAGGCGCCAAACCGCTGCGCCACCCAGGGATCCCTGTTTTACTTTTTAAAGGTCATGTAACTTCTTAAGGCATCTAATAGGAATTTCTTAACCAAAAAAAAATTTTTTTTGTAATAGGAAGCATTGCTATATAGCATTTATATATATAGCAAAATGATCACCAGAGTAAGCCTAGTTAAGAACTATCATACAAACAGAACTTTTCTCTCCTGTGATGAGAATGTGTAAGATCTACTCTTGTAGCAGCTACAAGATATACAGTACAGGCATACCTCATTTTACCGCGCTTCACAGATACTGTGTTTTTTACAAATTGAAGGTTTGTGGTAACCCTGCCTGCATCACATAAGTCTATTGGCACCATTTTTCCAACAGCATTTGCTCACTTTGTGTCTCTGTCACACTGTAGTAATTCTTGTAGTATTTCAAACTTAATCATTGTATTTGTTGCAGTGATCGGTGATCTTCGATGTTACTATTGTGCTCTGGGGGCATGAACTGTACCCATAAAAAATGGTGAACTTAATTGGGAAATGCCTGTATTCTGTTCCATTGACAAGCCGTGTCTCCATCCTCTCCCTCTCTTCACCCCTCCCTATTCCCTCAGACACATAGTGAAATTCAGCCAATCAATAACCCTACAGTGGCCTCTATGTATTCAAGTGAAAGGAAGAGTTACACATCTCTCACTTTAAATCAGAAGATAAAGATGAGTGAGAAAGGCATGTCAAAAGCTGAGACAGGCTAAAGCTAGGCTTCTCGTGTCAAATAGCCAACCTGTGAATGGAAAGGAAAAGTTCTTCAAGGAAATTAAGTGTTACTCAAGTGAACACACAAAAGGTAAGAATTATTGCTGATATGGAGAAAGTTTTAGTGGTCTGGTCTGGATAGAAGATCAAAGCAGCCACAACACTCCCTTAAGCAAAAGCCTCATTCGGAGCAAGGCCCTAACTCTCTTCAATTCTATGAGGGCTGAGAGGTGAGGAAGCTACAGAAGAAAGTTGGAAGCTAGCAGGGGTTGCTTCATGAGGTTTAGGGAATGAAACTGTCTCCATGGAAGTGCTGATGTAGAGGCTGCACCAAGTTCTCAGAAGATCCAGCTAAGAGAATTCATGAAGGTGGCTGCACTAAACTACAGATTTTCAATGAAGACAAAACAGCCTTATATTGGAAGAAGATGCCTTCTAGGACTTTCATAGCTAGAGAGGAGAAGTCAATGTCTGGCTTCAAACTTCAGAGGACAGGCTGACTCTCTTGCTAAGGGCTAACGCAGCTGGTGACTTAAGTTGAAAGAGTGTTTGTTACCATTCTGAAAATCCTAGAGCCCTTAAGGATTATGCTCAATCTACTCTACCTGTGCTCTGTAAATGGAACAAAGCCCAGATGACAGCACATCTGTTGACAGCATGGTTTGCTGAATATTTTAAGCTCATTGTTGGGACCTGCTCAGAAAAAAAGATTCCTTTCAAAATATTACTGCTCATTGACAAGGCATCTGGTCACCCAAGAGCTCTGATGGAGATGTACAATGACATTAATGTTGTTTTCAAGCCTGCGAACAAAACATCCACCCTGCAGCCCATGGATGGAGGAGTCATTTCAACTTTCAAGCCTTATTAAGAAATATGTTTCGTCAGGCTATGGCTGCCATAGATGATTCTTCTGATGGATCTGGGCAAAGTTAATTGAAAACCTGGAAAGGATTCACCATTCCTGATGCCATTAAAATCTGTGAGGTGCCTGAGTGGTTCAGTTGGTTGAGTGTCCCAACTCTCAGCTCAGCTCTTAATCTCAGGGTCGTGAGTTAAAGCCCCATGTTGGGTTCTGTGCTGGGTATGGAGCCTACTAAAAAAAAAAAAAAAAAAAAAAAAAAAAAAAAAAAAGATTCATGGAAGAGGTCAAAATATCAATATGAGGGGCGCCCGGGGAAGCTCAGTCGGTTAAGCTTCTGCCTTCAGCTCAGGTCGTGATTCGGGAGTCCCAGGATTGAGCCCAGCACTGGGCTCCTTGTTCGGCTGGGAGCTGACTTCTGCCTCTCCCTGCTCATGCTCTCTCTCTCGCTGTCTCTCAAATAAAATACTAAAAAAAAAAACAAAAAAAAAAAAACATGAACAGCAGTTTGGAAGAAGCTGATTCCAACCCTCACAGGATGACTGAGGGGTTCAAGACTTTAGTGGAGGAAGTAAGTGCAGATGTGATGGAAATAGCAAGGGAACTAGAATTCGAAGTGGAGCCTGAAGATGTGTCTGAATTGCTATAACCTCGGGATAAAACTTTAATGGGTGAGGAGTTGCTCTTTATGGATGAGCAAAGAAAGTGGTTCTTGAGATGGTATCTACTGCTGGTGGAGATGCCGTGAAAGCTGCTGGAATGACAGAAGCAAATTTAGAAATTACATAAACTTGGTTGATAAAGCAGCAGCAAGGTTTGAGAGAACTGACTCCAGCTTCAAAGGAAGTTCTATTGTGGGTAAAATGCTGTCAAACAGCATCAAACGCTACAGAGCAATTGTTCATGAAAGGAAGAATCTACTGATGCGGCAAACTTTACTGTTGTCTTATTTTATGAACTTGCCCCAGCTGCCCCATCTGCCCCAGCCTTCAGCAACCACCACCCTCACCAGTCAGTGGTCATCAACTTCGAGGGTAGACTCTCCACCAGCAAAAAGGGAACTCACTGAAAGCTCATGATGGTTAGCATTTTTAGCAGTTAAGTATTTTTTAATTAAGGTATGTACATTTTTTAGACACAATACTATTACGTACTTCACATATTACAGTATAGCATAAACAATGCACTGAGAAACCAGAAAATTCATGACTCACTTTATTGCAATGGTCCCTCTTGCAGTGGTATGGGACTGAACCTACAGTACCTTCAAGGTAGGCCTATTATTAACTGTAATTGCCATGCTGTACCTTACTTCCCCATGGCTTATTTTAGAACTGGAACTTTGTTGCCTCTTGACTCCCTTTACCCATTTCACCTATACCCTCCCTACCCCTCACATCTGACAACCACCAGTTTGTTACTGGTTCTCTGTATCTATAAGCATGGCTGTTGCTTTTTGGTTTTCAGATTCCACACACAAGTGAGATCACACAGTATTGGTCTTTCACTGACTTTGCCCTCAAGGTCTATCCATGTCACAAATGGTAATATTTCATTCTGTTTGATGGCTAAATAATATTTCATTGTGTACTTGTGTATATACAGAAAAATACATACATACACATTTTCTTTATTCATTTATCCCCTGATGACACTTAGGTTGTTTCCATATGTTGGCTATTATAAACAATACTGCAGTGAACATGGGGGTGCATTTGTGTTTTCAAGTGAGTCTTTTCATTTTCTTTGGAAAAATACCCAGAAGTGGAATTGCTGGATCATATGGTAGTTCTGCTTTTATTGAATTTTTAAAGATCATTTATTTTAGAGAGTGAGAGTGCAAGTGTGAGTGGGGGGAGGGGCAGAGGAGAGAATCTCAAGCAGACTCCCCACTGAGCATGGAGCCCGACTTGGGGCTTGATCTCAAGACCCTGAGGTCCTGATCCCTGCTGAGATCAAGAGTCAGAGCTTAACTGACTGAGCCATCCAGGTGCCCCTGGTAGTTTTACTTTTAAATCTTTGAAGAACCTCCATACCATTTTCCACAGCGGCTGCATCAATTTGCTTTCCCACCAACACAGCACAAGGGTTCCCATTCCTCCACATTCTCACTGACACTTGTTTTTTATAATAGCCATTGTTAACAGGTAAAAGGTGATGTCTCACTATGGTTTTGATTTGCATTTCCCTGATTAGGGATATTAAGCATCTATTCATCTGCTGGCCATCTGTGGATCTTTAGAAAAATGTCTACTGAGATCCCTTGACCAATTTTTAATTGGATCTTTTTGGTTTGTTTTTGCTATTGAGTTATGGGAATTTTAAAATATATTTTGGACATTAACCCCTTATTAAATACGAGTTGCAAATACTTTCTCCCACTCATTAGGTTGCCTTTTTGTTGGTTTCCCTTTGCTATGCAGAAGCGTTCTGGTTTGATGTAGTCCTACTTGTTCATTTTTGCTCTTGGGGTCAGATTAAAAAAATCACCGAGATTGATGTCAAGGAGCTTACTGCCAATATTTCAGGTCTTACCTTCAAGTCTTTAATCCACATTGAGTTAGTTTTTGTGTGGTATAAGATAGTGATCTAATTTTCTCAATATCATTTACTGAAAAGACGGTCTTTCTTGTTTTTTTTTTTTTTTTAAGATTTTATTTATTTATCCATGAGAGAGACACAGAGAGAAAGGCAAACACATAGGCAGAGAGAGAAGGCTCCATGCAGGAAGCCCAATGTGGGACTCGATCCCGGTACCCCAGGATCACGCCCTGAGCCAAAACCAGACACTCAACTACTGAGCCACCCAGGCGTCCCAAGACGGTCTTTTCTTGATTATATATTCTTGCCTCCTTTGCCATAAATTAACTGACCATATATCCATAGGTTTATTTCTAGACTCTGTTCTGTTCCATTGATACAGGTCTGCTTTTATTATTTATTTTTTCAGGTCTGCGTTTATGCCAATACTATACCGTTTTGATTACTGTAGCTTTGTAATACAGTTTGAAATCAGGGAGCATGCATGATGCCTCCAGCTTTGTTCTTCCTCAAGATTGTGTTCGCTATTTTAGGGTTCCACACATTTTAGGATTTTTTTTTTTATTTTAAGATTTATTTATTTGGTGGGGGAGAGGGAGAGTCTTAAGCAGACTACATACTGAGCACGGAGCCTGATACAGGGCTTGGTCTCACAACCCTGAGATGAAACCAAAGGTTAGTCACTCAGGCACTTAGGATTGTTTTAAAATATGCCACTGAAATTTTGAGAGATTGCATTGAATCTGTAGGTTGCTTTGAATATTTTAATAATATTCTAATCCATAAATATGCAACATCTTTCCATTTGTTTTGTCTTCAATTTCCTTTGTTAATGTCTAAGGGTTTTTAGTGTACAGTTCTTTCACATCTTTGTTTAAATTTATTCCTGGGTATTTTGTTCTTTTTGATGCCATTATAAATGGGACTATTTTCCTAATTTCTCTTTCTGGTAGTTTGAGTATATAGAAATGCAAGAGATTGCTGTATATTGGTTTTGTGTCCTGTAACTTTACTGAATTTATTAGTTCCAAGTTTCTTGGTCTTTACGGTTTTCTCTATATAATGTCACATTATCTGCAAAGACTGACAGCCTTTTGTTTTTCTTGCCTAATTACTCTGGCTAGAACTTCCAATACTATGTTAAAATTTGAAATTTGATATTAAAAGCAAAGTGGCCCAAAGAAGTTTGAAACTAAATGCTGAACACTGAGTTGCTGTACTAACTCCTTTTTATGGAGCCCCATGTGGGTAATGGAAGAATCAGAAACAATTTCAAGTTATTGCTACTGTGGAACAAACCACCTCAAAACTTAAGAAGTTCAAACAATAATCCTTTTTCTTATGGTTTCTGTGGATCAGGAATTTAGCAAAGGCTCTATTTGGCAGTTCTGACTCAGGGCATCTGATGCAATTGCAGTGACAGTGGCTAGAGCCGGAATAGCATGAAGTTAGAGCTCTAGGAACTGGCCAGGTATTTGTTTGTTGTTTCAGGATCTCACCGTGTGGGCTGGTTTGGGCTTTCTCACAAATGTGGCTTCAGGGTGATATTTTTACACGGTGGTACAAGGACTACTGGCCTGTGTAGTTTGCATGTTCCAACAAACCAGCTGTGAGCTTGTTGCGTTTTATGGTCTGGCTGTGGAAGTCCCCTAACAGTACTTTTGTTAATACTAACTAGTCCCCTTTTGATTGGGGGAAGGTCAGATTTTACTGATCTTTTACGACTGCCACATCTACTCTCAAGAAGCCCATCTGGTGTAAGAGGCAAGACAGTACCAAAAGGTAAGGTGCCCCAAGTAGAGGGCCATGGGAGCTCACGGAAGGCATTGGTGGAGGTTACCTTTGAGCTGTTCTTAACCTGGCTGGAAGGGCATTAGCAAGGCCCAGAAGTGGCTAAAGGGAAGGAGTGAGCTAAGAGGCCAGAAATGTGAACCAGATCAAAGAATGCCCAATTAAGCAGCTTGGGGGGAGGGGGGAGAGACACGGGCATAAAAGTAATGAAGGCTCCTTTCCCCTACAGATATAATTACCATAGGAAAGATGGTGGATTTTCCTTCTTGCCAATACCTACCCTTCTCCTGAATGGCATTACAGGAATTTACATCAGTCTCTAACTTAGGAATAACACCAGATAGCTATAAGCAGATTTCTGATTTGGCTTTGCTTGAACCATCACCTAAAATGTGACAGGATGAAGACAGAACACATGTGTTGAAGCCCGAATGAAGCATAATCTAGGTGGTACCCACTGTATATATCAGTATGGTCCAGAACGGTGACGGAAATGTTCTCTAACATGTCCTGTGCAGTTGCGATGCTATCTAACCACATGTGGCCATTGAGTGTATGAGATCTAGGCCTAGAAATGTATTTTAAATTTAAATAACGACGTGAGCTTAGTGTATTGACCAGTAAGTCCTAGTTGAAGGATCTGAACTGAAGTACGAACAGTTGCTATGGCTAGCACAGACCCCAACATATGCTGCAGGAATCCAGAGTAATGGGATTAGCCACAAAATAATGCCATCCTGATTCAAGTTTACTGGCTGAATCCGAAGGAATTCTATATCCAGAGAGACCCCTGTTGAAAAATACTATCCAAGGCCCTGAAGTAGGGACAGTGAGTGACAAGCACCAGCTGGGAGAAAATGGGTTGATGAGAGGCACAGCTCTAACCTCTCGTTGCCCACTTGAGATAATTTTTAGCCATGGAACTCCCTTTCTCCAAATGGAGACTCCCAGAGAATCCTACTTGAACTTTTAGTTCAAGGCAGGGATGGTCAAAAGGCTTGGCCACCTCAGTCCTAGAAATTAACTGGAAATTTCATCATCTCCAACCTGCAGTAGGACTTGAGGTCAGTAATGAAGCTTCATGTTTATTGTTTGAAACAAATTTATTCTGAGAATAATGCACAAAAGTAGAGGTTGAGGCTACCTTTGGGAGGCTTCCCCCCTCTTTTCCTCCCCCTCCTCTCTGCCTGCCAGGGAGAACACAGCTGAAGGAAACATGCAATCACAAACAATGATCAACTCTAAAGACAAAAGGTTTGGTCCAAAAGAACTCAACATAATTAATCCAATTACTGTGAAGAGCTTCACTGAGTAGGATTAAGATATTGCAGATGTAGTGTTTCCACAGGATGGCTCTTCAGTGCACCAAGGGGGCCTGCTTGAGGGAGATGAGGACAGAGCGCATGCGGGAGACATCTTTGGCCTGCTTGCTGGACTTGGGGTTAAAGTCACACAGCCGGGCCACCCGTTCCCACTCAGTGCCTGGGGACGACTCGTCTATGTCGTTTACAAAGGCTTCTTCTGCTGCCCTGGAAGCAACAACAGAATATGTTGGTTTAATGCAGAACCCCTTGTGAGCTCCCTGGCGGCTGCCTCGTTATAGAATTGACTGCCTCTTCACGCCTGACTTAATGGCATTCTGGTTTTCCAAAGAGTAACAGCCCCTGGCTCAGGTCAGACTTGGGAGCAGGCTCGGGGCCAGTTCTCCTAGGCACGGAGTGCCCGGACTGCTGTGTAAAATGTTGGAATACAGGTGTTTGGTTCAGGGCTCACTCTCTCTCTGTCTCTGTTGGTACAGAGCATTAAAAAAGCAAGTCCTTAGCCAGCTATGCACTGCCTTCATCAACAGGAGCAAAGCAGCAAGCTGGTCAAGAAAGTGAACAGTAGTTTCTGTTGGGCTCTGAGTTTCAAGTGAATTGAGACACTTCTAAAAAGCCCACCGGTCACAGCACGAGAGCCTCTGGATTTATTCCTAAGGCTGGAGAGAAACAGGGCAGATCAAAAGGAGTTCAAGACACAGCTCCCATGCGAGCAGGCACTAGAGACTAAAGCCATTCTGGAAGGGGGTTTGTTGGGACATTCTCCAGTTCAGCTGAAAGTTGACCAATTTCCCTCCAGCCAGGTTCCTTGAGCCCCTCATGGCCCGCTCAGGAAGGGGTGGGCGCCTAGGGGCTGCAGAGCCAATCAGTGTTAGCCACTCTGTGGTAAGCTGCTGCTCCCACGTTCTTTCTCATCACTGTCAGCCCACCCCCAGTTGGGAAGGAACTGGTGGTGGGAGCTACACCCGGAAAGGACAGTGGAAAGAGGAGGAAAGACACACTCTATTCATCTACTCCAACAAGCATCACGGGCAAAGCGAAAGCGATGGAGATGACTGGTCTGTGGGGACGGAGGGGTGGCACTCTCACAGGGATGGCCGTGGCAAACACTGCTGAAGCCCAGAGCCACTACAACACTGCGACTTCATGGCACACACAGTTAGGGGCAGTGAGAAAGGTTTACTTAACTGTTCTAGGCTGTAGCAAGGATGGTTTATGTTTGTGCTTAAAGGTGAAGAAAAGAAACGAGAGAAACTTTAGGTCAGATATAGAAAATGAGAATGAGCTCAATGCAGATGGGTCAGTAAAGCTAGACATGCCCTTGCCACTCCATCTACACTTGGGAACGTGCAGCTGGCTTTGCTGGGCCACCCTGCTGCCCAGCAAACCCAGACTCGACCTTTCCAGTCTCCATTTCTACTCCAGAGAGAATGTGCAAAAAATCAATCCAACACCACCTGTAAGTCCAGCATTTCACAAATCTCATTGCAAATGCATCTGGGGACCCATGAAACCCCAACTCTGTATTCTAAAGGGAGGAGCATGTCAAGGTCACAGGCCCTACGCAGCTCTATGGCCATGAGCCTACCTTCCACCCTGCCCTGCAAGTTGTCCTTCCTTCTACCCTCGTCTCCTTTGTATCAAAATTGAGTCCTAATTTTTGAGGAAAACAGCAGCAAGAATTGTCTCCAAGTCTTCTCTGGCAATACTGTTTTGAAAATAAGAGTCCTTAAGTATTTTTCCAAGAAGATGCAGTTTTCTTTGGGGGGAAAAGCCACAGTGGCCCCTTACCAGACAGCTTTGGCTAGCTCGGCTTAAAAAAAAGCTGGGGATTTTTTTGTGCCCAAGTGGGGAGACAGGCATCAGAAGCGGGCCACTAAACCATTTCCAACCTAGAGAAACCATTACAGACCACCCCCCACCAGGAGACAACCTCCTCTGCTCGCAAGGGAGAAGCAACCAATCCCACATGTTCAAAATAACCAATGTAGAAAATACTGCCCTCACTGGCTCCCAAGCCTGGAGGCAGCAGTGGTGGCAGCAGAGCTTAGAGCCCACCCCAGGCCCAAAGCCTTCCCCAACAAGGTCACAAATGACCCACATTTTAAAAGGGAATCTGCTTCCTTCCCTCCAAAATCCTGAATGTGATAAAAGGCTATCAGAGTTAAAGGGAGTCACACTTCTGCAAGACAATCGATAGATCATATCCCTAACTTTATAACTCTTAGGCAGTCCGCAGAGTGCCAACTGGAAGTAATTTAGAAAGCAAAGAAACTTGTGACATAACAGGAGCATTAACTCTAAACAAAAGGTAGAATCAAAACAGGAAAAGGAATTAGTTTTGCAACATACACATAACCAATCACGTCAGCGAAGGGTTGTTTGTAGAAAGCTTCATCTGCCACCCTAGACAGCAAGAGGTCCAAAAGGCAGGCAAGCAGGCAGGAAAAAAGAGAGAACATTGAGAAGCAGAAACATCTCACATCCATAACAGAGGCACGACTGTGCTCCGGGGGCTGCTCCCGAGGCTCCGCGCGGCGGAGGGGCCTTCTGGGGACGCTCCTGGGCGCGCCCTGCCACCTCCTGCCCGGCCTCATCCCAGCACGAGCCAGCACGCCTCAGCACCCACTTCCAGGGAGGCCCTTCCAGAGCTACCGTGTCCATTCCGTCCAGTCCTCAACCCCGGCAAGTGAGGGCGCGGCGTGCTCATTGACACTTGCCAGGGAACGGAGCAGGCGGCCTGGGGAGGAAGTCGCCTACCCAAGGCAGCCTGCGGGCGCTTTCCACTGGCAGCGCCGCTGCTTCCCAGCTGCCTCGGTCCGCCTCACCAGGCTGGAGCGCTGCGCCCCAGGCCACTTCTATCTTGGGAGTATCTGCCTACTGCTTCCCTACTCTGACTGCATGGGATCAGTTTTCAGCATCCTGGGAACAGAGGTGGATTTCAAAATCCCCACCTTAGAGGAAAAAGCTGCTGGACACAAGTAGTCTAGAGGAAAGAACTGCAGCCGGTTCTGGCTCCGGCTTCCTGTCTGTCCCTGAATACCCTGGTCCGTCTGCTCAGTCCATGCCAGACCTGATGCTGTCACAAGGGGTAGCCCAGAAACCAGAACTTCACTTAACCCTTGTACACCAATAATGGATCAAAACGGCAGGGCTCGGGGACAGAAAGGAAAGGGGGCATGCTGGGTAGAAGCATTTCTACCCCAGAGGACAGGCGCGCTTAGACCTTGTCACCCCAGGCTGAATCCCTGGGACCAGCCAGCCCACCCCCTCCACTGTGGGTGAGCAGGAAACCTGCCCCCAGGAGTCTTACCCTGTCCTTTGCCAGGTCAGTTTGGGGCACAGGAGTGGAAGGGACATTTTTAAGGACCATCAATGCCTGCTCATTAACCTAGGCTCACACATTTATTTGAAGGAAAATTCTAGTAATTTTATTTCAGTTTATTTTTAAACTCACACATAGCCTTCCTTCTTTCCCGTTTTGGCTTATACATAGGTGGTGTTTTGTGGAAATTTAAAGAAAGCAAAAAGAACAGCCTGATTGTAACTCTAAGTGAGTCAGCAGGAAAACAGTTGTTTGTGGGCAAAATGAGTGGGTGGGAAAGGAAAGGCAGGCCACCTTGTAAACATAATCCTTCTAGTGTACACAAAGGGCTAACCCTAATCAATTTCAACTTGTGCTTGCTTCTACTGGAAGAAAATAAAGGTTGAAGGACTCTGGTCAAGACATCACTAAGACAACAAAAGCTTGAATGACAGGCTTTTGCTCCTTTGCAGCTAGCCCCCAGACTAAAGAACTTGTCACTGACAGCATAGCCCCATTACAGACAAATGGAACAAATGGAAAATGATGACAAACATAGGCGGCCTCTCTACCTGTTTGTTCTTCACTCACCAGAGGGGCCTGCAAGCAGCAATCCTCAGGGAAGCCTGTGGGAAACGGGAGGAGGAACGTGGGCCTGACCACAGGGTGCTCAGGAGGCGACACACATAAAGAGCCCCCGGTGGGCATGGAAAAAATGTTTGCCATCACTGAGAATCATGGATTCCCCAAACTTTTGTAAGTCTTGAAAGAGGTGAAAAGTTAGCACCAGAGCTACCTGTAAAAGGGGAAATGTTTCTGTCACGGTTTGGAAGGGAACATGGTCTGGGGTCTCAGGTAAACACTGTTATGACTGGCTCCCATGGAGATTTTTTTCCCCCACAAGCTGTCACTAATAACTCATGGCTCTTCTGAAGCGATACTTGGGCCCCAAGTGGGGATTAAAGAAAAGCCAAACTGAGGAGGGACACCAGACTACAGATGCCATGAAGGCAAGATGTGTTGACTGTCATCTGCCTACTGCCCAGCACCATGCCTGGCACACGTGTGCTGATTTAGTTCAGGGTACCTAGAAGGCAGGAGGCCTGATGCTATACCCTCATAAAAACAGGCCCTCGCTACCTACCACATTTCTTCTTTCAAACTGCTCTGCCTCCCTCACCTTTGGGGTTCCTTTAAACATCCAGCTGCTGCTGAAGTCATCCAGAGAAAAGGACACATGCTTGAAATGAGCATTCTTCTTTTACTCCTAACATTCGCTATTTACCTATAGACACAGTGCCTTTACATAAATGGACCTATTCCTTTAGCCCCATGGGATGCTGCTTAGAGAGTCAAACATGGAGGGAGAGTGGCCAGCAATGTTAAGGTCTCCAGGGGTTGGAAGAAGTCCTCCACAATGGCTGTAAATGGCTCCTGCCCCTGCCCATGAAGAAAACTTGGAATAAAGTGTCAAAACCATCCTTTCTATCCTGGAACCCTGGTGACGATGACCAGTGTGCTACTAGTTTTACACAGTCAGCCCAAGGCTTCAAGGTTTCTCCGAGGCAAGTGACCTCGTTTTGAAACAGCTCTATATTCTCCATGAGTGGCAAGTTTAAGTCTCTTCCCTTCTCTGCAACTTGGGAGGTTCATCCGTGAGACCATTCAACCCAACATTCTACAATTCTAAGAAAGGCACTAAAGCTCTAAATCCAAACTGAAGGGACTAACCTGGAAACTGAGCTCCTAAAAACAGGCTTATTTGCTCCAAGGACAGCTGAAGCTGTATATAGAGCCCCTGTCTTCACAGGAGGGATACAGGTTAGCAAAACTGGCTTGAAAAAATTTCAGCCATTAGAAGCCTATTCCCAACATAGTCATTTACGTCTGAGAATCTGTACATCAATTTGTTTACGCATCAGGGATCCTGAACAGGGAGGATCAGCCTGGTTTTACCAAGTACTTCAGGGCAGAATGACTCATGGGCAACTTGGTAGGATAAACAGGGCTTCACACGGTGCTTGCACCAAGTACCCATGTACCCACTCTTCTTCCCTTAGAGATCTGAACTTGTACCTGGGGTAAATCATCTTGAGTGAGCACAGAATAAAGCAGCCTGGACCTGTCAGCACTTCAAACTGATCGCAAGCTCAGGAGAACCCCTGGTAGCTAATGCTACCCTGAGCAACTCAACACCAAGACCAGAGAGCAGTCCTCACCATACTAATCACACACAACTTCACTTAGATCCCAAGAGGCACACCTAGAGAATACATCCCCACAGGACACAAGCTGCAGCCTGCCATCTAAGGGGCAGCTGACAGAACCAAGGATGGCCAACAAATAGGTAGCTGAAGGCTACCGCACAGAACAGTCCAGTTCTGTTCTGCCGTAGCTGCCCTACAATAAATAGCTCAGGCTGGCTGGCAAAGCAGTCTGTTCCTTCTTTTCTAGCACATTTCCATCTAAGAGCTGTCAGAGACAAGAGCACTTAAACTCTGAGGGTAGGAACCTAAGGCTCTTTACCCTGAAAATTACAAATACCCCAGGGCTCAGTCTGGCCTTTCTCTCAACTGAGGTAGTGGAGTGACCACTGAGTGAGAGATGGGCTCTGAATCCAGTAGGGAAGGCCACTGACCTGGCCTTGAGGCCAGCAGCACTGCCTCCATCTTTCTCTGAGCTGCTTCCAAGTGGACTTTAAGCGAGGAATAGTAAAGACCAACGGTGCTGCTGGTCAGTGGGGACAGGAGCACGAACTTGGTTTCTCCCCACAACTACTTAACCTTCAGTAGTAAATAAGCACACTGTGAAGAACATTTTTAAAAAGTCAAATCAAATTTTTCTTAGACACAGAATTACCCAGAAAACCCTTAATTCTGAAGTCACCATGTCTGAACATCCTTGGCTACTTAATTACAAACTGTTTTGTCACCCCTGTTACAGGCCCCTTTTTCTGTTAATGGACCCCTTTGTAAAGCAGCTTTCAGAGGGCAGGGTTATATTTAGGGGATGCAACATGACCAGGTCTATAATCATCTTGAAAGTACTGAACTCCTGGTATATCCATGAAAGTGGCCCTTCATTTCAGGGTTACATTTCCACTTGTGGACTTGATCCATATTATCTTTCCCTTTTGCTGTTTTATACTATTACAAGCAATATATATTAACCAAACTCTTAGCTGAAGACCCAAATTCACTACAACTGGGATGACTAAAGGACAGGCTGAATTATGCTCCCAAGATCCAAGAGACTTGCAACCTTTGTTTCAAATACTTTTTTCCAAAACTTGCAGAAGACATTTCACACTAGAAGAGGCAGCATGTGAGAACTCTACTGGCTGTTAGAAATGAATGGGATTCAATCTCGGAAAGCAAGCAGTGCTAGCAGCACCACAGACTAACCTGTTGTTTGCTTTTGTTTTCTGTAGCTGCTCGTCCTGCCTCGCATACCATTCTTCTAGCTCCTTTATGGCTTTTTCTTTCCACTCTGCTTCTTGCTTCCGAGAATTGGCATCTTTGAAAGGAAGGAAAATAATACAAATGAGGCAAAACACAAACTAAAGTTTGCTTCATCAATTTCTTGTGGTCTTATTAAGCTTATGGTGCATGCAAGTTTGTGTCCGTGTGTGCTGGAGAGACAGGTTAGGAGGGAAGACAAAATTCTATTTTCCCTATTTGTATATCCAATCTCTGAGTCCAGTGATTCTGTCTGAAGTGTTTCAAATTTTCTTCCAGTCCACTGACCTCTTAGTGGATTCACTAGTTTTATGGTTTCTTTTGAGAGCAGGGGAGGGTGGGATACATAGAAAAAAGCCTTTGGGGTCTCCAACTGGAGAAAAAGCAGTTATAGAGGGTTTTTTTGTTTAAGATTTGAGAGAGAGAGTGCATGCACACACACGAGCATGGCAGTGGCGGAGGCAGAAGGGGGGGGAGAGGAAAGTCTCAAGCAGACTGTGCTGAGTGCAGAGCCCAACGAGGGGCTCAATCCCAGGACCCTGAGATCACCACCTGAACTGAAATCAAGAGTCAGGTGCTCAACCAACTATACTACCCAGGTGCCCCAGGATGATTCTTTAATAATGCTAATATTAGTTCAGGGTGGACCACTGATACTAATCTATTAGATAATCTTACAAAATCTTCTCATAAACTAGATTTAACACCCCAACTCTGATAATCAATGGTTTTGTAAAACATAAGGTGGCACTCTCTTAACTAAAAATCTTGTAGAAGCATTTCTATGAAGCAGAGAGCTGTTGTTGAAATTACCCAAGGCAGAAATGATTCAGGAACCAGGGAAGAGGAGAATATAGATGTTAAGAGGTGAGAAGGACCACAAAACATCCATTCCTGCTTAGAATGCAGTGAGCTTGTGGCAGAGCTAGAGCAGAACTGAGCCCAACCTATAACTAGCTAGCATCCTTGGAGAGAGTAGGAAGCAGTGGTGGTGGTGGCAAGTAATCACTCAAAGGGAAGAAATTAAGTACTCTGGGGGCATCTTTAAGGCTTCTGCAAGAAAGTCTTAACAGTAACAACCTGCAGAAGGCTGTGTCTAACTACTAGAAATAGCTTGTTAGCAGCTAGAAACTCCCCCAAAGTTTCAGATTGCAAAGAACCGGTTATTTATTAGAAGGTGATACCAGATTTTTTTTTTTTTTTTTGAGAGCGAAATGCAGGGGTTGGGGGGTGAGGGAGATTCTGAGGCTCCAAGCCCAGCGTGACATGAGGCTTGACATGAGGCTCAATCTCAAAACCCTGAGATCATGACCCAAGCCACCCAGGCACCCCACTCAGAATTCTTTTACTCAGATTTCCACTGATGACTCAAGTTTATACAGGAGACTTTTCTTTTTCCTGCATCCTGGTGACCACATTTATTGAAAGAGTTGGGAAAAAAATTAAAATACCCTTTAGCTTAAGAATTTTTGAGTTAGGGCAGCCCAGGTGGCTCAGTGGTTTAGCGCCACCTTCCGCCCAGGTTGTGATCCTGGAGACCCGGGATTGAGTCCCATGTCGGGCTCCCAGCATGGAGCCTGCTTCTCCCTCTGCTTGTGTCTCTGCCTCTCTCTCTCTCTCCATGAATAAACAAATAAGTAAATCTAAAAAAAATAAATTAAAAAAAAAAAGAATTTTTGAGTTATCTGCAAATCAACTCATTTCAGGAGTGGAAGAATCCTTGGTCATTTCTTAATATCAAAATGAATGCAGGTTTCTCTTTTGGATGTCTTCTACATTTAAAGAGGCAATCATACAAAATCTATATTCCATACACGATAAATTCTTTGTTTCAGCCAACTCTTAATGGAGGAGCAACTAGTACAACACCATCTCCCCGGACAAAAAGCATCGGAATATTCCGTTTTGTGGATTTATATATCTCTTCATATGTTTATTCATCAATTTCTATAGTCACAGTTTCTTCCACATCTCCCAATATCATATTTAAATGTTGATCACATGCATGTAATCGGCCTCGAAGCTCTCGGTCATTTCTCATTTTCACATAAATTTGCTCATCCAGGCTGAGCCTGATGAGATCCAGGGGCTTTTCTACGGTGTTGATAGTTAGTTGCTGGTCCACGTCCTCCACTGTCTTTCAAACCCTGCCTATACAGGATACTTCTGATACATGTCTACGGCATCAAACAGAAGAGATGGAGGGAGCTATGATGCAGTGGGAGGTGCTGTGGGCTGGCAGTGCATGGGGACAAGAAACTGAAGAACACCAAGGTTAAAATCTTCTTTTCAAGAGTAGTGAAATCACTTCTGAAACATTACTTTTTGATCGGTATTTCCCATCTGTGTAGTCTAATGATTTTTTTTAAGTTTTAATATACTGGGAACAAGATTGCATAGAAATTTATCTTTGAAAAACTAAATAAAAATTTTAACCATCTGCACAGATTGTAGTTAGTGCATAAAACCATCCTTTAAATTGTCTTCTTGCTTTTATAAAAGATTTTTGAAAAGTGATACTGGTAATAAGAATTTGTTATTTATTCTTGGGATGCCTCGGTGGCTCAGTCAGTTAAGCACCTGCTTTTGACTCAGGTCATGATCTCTGGGTCCTAGGATCTAGCCCTGCATTGCGTCGGGCTTCCTGCTTGGCAGAGAGTCTGTTTCGCCCTCTCCCACTGCCCCTCCCCCGCTTATGCTCTCTGCCAAATAAAATCTTAAAAAAAAAAAAAAAAAAGTAGAATTCTTAAATGTTTAGCTCAATAGGACCAAGATCCAAACCACAATACAACCTCTGCATCTGGGCAGAAGGAGGAGGAGGGAAGGATGAGCCCCCTTAAAGAGCAGGGCACACGGACAGCTGTCTTTTCTGGCAATCCTTATAACTGTTCATGGAAAAGAGAACTATGTGAGAACGTAGTCACCAGCTAAGCTGAAAACCACACACACGGGTTCTCTATTTTTAGTATCTTGTGCCTTCTCACAGTTCTTGCAAAGAAAAAAACAAAACTGAAGAAACACCTAGTTCACAGACCAATTTAATTCAATTGCAAAGCCAAATGTTTGACTTCCTTCAGAAAAGCTTTTTGAGTTAAGAAAATAACACTTCATGAAATATTCCCAAAGTGCCCAATCTGATAATTGAAAAAAAAAAATAGATTGCAATTTTTCCAGACACCAAAGTGTATTCTTTCCATGGAGAAGACAACTTTGCTAAACCATGGGAAAGAGAAAAAAGTTGGGCTTGGTAACATGACAAATACTTGTACTAGTGAAGTCTTGCCTCTCAGCCCACTCAACGAGACACATGAAAAACAAGCAAGGACTAAAGCTGCTAGCACCATGAAGACAGTTTTCATCTTTTTAAAGCGGCTCTCCAATACAGTAGCTACAAGCCACATGTGGCTGTTTATTAAATTAAAAATTCAGTTTCTCCATCCTACCAGGCACATTTCAAGTGCTTACCAGCTACATGTAGCTAGTGGTTACCAGACAGAACAGGTATCTTTTGTTATTTCCATCAAAGAAAGGACTACTGGATAGTACCATAAAGGTCCAAATAGGAGTGTGCCCATTTTTCTGAAAGCCACAGAGACCAGGTTGGAAAGGGAACAGATTTGGCACTAACTGGGTCACACTTCTAAGTGTCCATTACCCCACATGAAAAACAAGCAATTAAGTTTTTACTAATTCAGTGGTTCTCAAGAGGGAATAATAATACTGACATTGTGAGTACACAGAAGAATATAATTATTTCTAGATATACGTTAAAATATTAGGCATGAAATACAGGATGTATCTGAAAGTGGATCAGAAATGTGTGTGTGTATAAAACATACACACATATATACTTCATTTACATAAAGATAACCCAATATGGCAAAATGTTAATTACTGAACCCAGGGGGTGCACACAAGTTCATTTTACTCTTCTTTCAACTATTTGGTGTTTGAAATTTTATTAACTAATCTCTATATCCAACGTGAGGCTCAAACTCATGACCCCAAGATTAAAAGTTGCATGCTCTACTGATTTGAGCCAGCCAGGCACCCCGTGCTTGCAATTTTAATAAAAAGTTGAGAAAAGAATACCCCATGGCTTTATCTCCAAACTGTGCCATACCTCTGCAACCCACCTATGTACAGATACCAAGTCTTCTGGTCTTGACCAAAAGCAACAATCCATATACAGTTCCTCCCCAAAGGCCAGGCTAGCTGGCACTGACCTGGGGCTTGGCCCACCTGGTGGGACAGTGTACACTAAACGCAATGTGGCTGAAGGGATGGGTGGGTATGGATTATGAAGTGGGGCAGATGTAAGCTGAATTCCGACTCTAGCATTTCTTAGCTGTGTGATTCAAAAACTTATTCTAGGATTCTCACTCTCCTCACCCACAGAAACATAAGAATTTAGCTTCCAGGTATATTAGAGTGGGAAAACCATATTGTACATGTTTTCTAACATACTTCACATTTCCTTCTTAAAGCATTAACTTAAATTCAGCCTAGAAATGATAAATGGATTTTGAAGTCTTTCAACAAAGACCTTCAAGTTTATATAAGCTCTCATAAATACTATCTCAGACCACCCCTGGAGTTGCTAACACTGATCCTACCCCACAGATGAAGAAACAGACTCTGCGAGGTTTGAAGCACCAAGTGCCCACAGCTGGGAAGAGTCAAGGCTGAGCCTTGAACCTAGTCTTTCACTTCAAGCTCAGGACTCTCCACAGCCTGGTCTGCTCCTCCTGAGAGAATGCACTCAGTGGGGGCTCTTGGAGCTGCCCTAATCCTTACAAAATGGCCTGTGATCAAGCATCTCCCTGTGCACGGCCTTGTGACTCTCAGGCTAAGGAAGAGACCTTCCTAAAAACTAGACAAGGACATTAGCCAATTCCAGGTAAAAAGGGCTAAGAGTCAAGGTCAACTATTCCACTGAAAACAGACACCCAAAGACAGAAAAGGATTCCTTACCAAGGGCTTCCAAGCGTTCCGTTTGCTCTTCTCTCCATTTACGGATACTTTCAGGCTCTGACTGCAATCGATCCACTTGTGAAATAGCTGCGTAACTGTCTGTTGGACCATTACTCTCCTTAACACAAAACACAATTGTGTTCTATCAGCACCAAGCACACCTTCCCGAAACGCGCCTCACCCCTGATAGAACAGCCCTGGTTAGGCACAGCACTGATGGCTGGTGTCAAATGTTGAAGGATTACTTTAAAAATCAGCAGCACAACCTTACATGCTCACAGGGAGCTCTCAACATTACTGCACACAATCCTTACAATCCACAGGGGAGGCAGAGTACTTATGACCACACCTGTTAATGAATGGGACGGCAGTGGGAGAGGAAAGCTGGGGTGGTGGGTAACAGACTTATTAGGAAAAAGTGTTTTCCCACACAGCTTATGTGGGATCTTCACAGTAAAAAAAGGTAAATACACTGCACAGCAAAGCCTAGGACCTAAAACTTCAAAATGCTATTATACAACGCAGGAAAAAGATCACTTAATACCATCTAACCAAACTATGTGAATTCTGGGTAAAAGAGAGTCCAAAAGAAAATGCGCAGTCACTGGTCACACCAAGGAAAAGAATAAAAAGGCAAGCATACAGGGTCACAGGTGTGTGTGTGTGGGGGGGGGGGGACAGATTCTTCTTTATAGTGGGTAAGGTCTGACAGCTTATAAATTGATAAAACTCAAATACACTTTTATCTTTAGAAAATTTTTCACCTGCTGAACTAGGAGAAATAAATTCCAGGGTAACCTAATCAGACTATAAAAAGATAGAAGGAGAATTACTGAAAGTATTAGTAACTAACTTAACACTTTCCATGTGTCAGGCACATAAAAGCTTTATCTCCCAAGCAACCTGTCAAGTTTGTATTCCCATTTCACATCTGGGGGACTAATCTGAGGCATCGAGAAAAAGACATGTCCAGTTCACAGCTAGTAGGAGGTAGAGCCTGGATCTGAACCCCAATCTGTCTCCCTTTAACCAGGCACTGGAAACTAGAGTCCAGGCCAGCTGTCTGTTTTAATAATTAAATTTTTACCAGAACGCAGCCATGTCCATTTGTTTCTATACTATCTAGAGATGCTTTCACATTACAGCAAGAGTAGTTGGACACAGACCTTATGACAAAGCTTAAAATGTTTACTACCTGTACTTCACAAAAAAGTCAGTCCATCCTTGTTTTAAACCAATTAGACGAACATCCTTCTTGCCAGTTAACTGGTTGAGGGAAGGGCAGAAACCCAGGCATAAGCAAAGCATCGTGTGATTTCCCCAGGCTATAATGACTACGTCCAGAAGGAAATGCGGGATTTTTGTTAGGTGGTTGGGACAAGAGGAGAAGCCTCCATCTTGTTCTAGATAATATGACATGCACATGCGAAGCCCAGAAGTGCTGCAGCCATTCAACTACCATAAAAAAAGCTTGAGCACAAAAATGCACATTCAGCAAGCAGAGCCAGAGTCCTAGGGGAATGGAATCTGCGTCCTGGTCTTAGGACACTTCAGTTATACAAACTGGTAAGACTTTTCTGGGTTTAAGCTGATCTGAGTTGGGCTAGCAACTCAACACTTAGTGATACAGAGGGAAAATAATGGCAAGTCACCAAAAATTCCAGCCCTCCTTACCCCTCCTCCCCCTGCCCCATATAATTTCAAAGGTTCAAATGCTGGCCCCACCACATACCAGCTTTGTTACTTTTAGACTACTTTGTGCCTCAGTTTCTTCATCTGTAAAACAGGAACAAAAGTACAGGTCCCCCAGGCTGTTGAGAGAATTAAGTATAACAGTGCCTGACACGCTACATGGCACATAGAGTTTAACTTAGTCACTGTTCTCATCATCACCATGAAGGCTCATTTCTTGAGAATAAAACTGGTAACACTAGGGCCGGGCAGTAGTATTTTAAAAGGAATGATCAATGTCACTTCTCTTTAAATCCTTCCATTTTAGCAGGTAACATACCTAATGTTAATACATCTAGGAAAGTCAAAGGAGTGGGGTCCTTTCTAGGTCAGTCAATTCAATTCAAATCACAGGAAAGGAGGACTCAACCACTATCTTCTAATGTAATCAGAGTACTCTGTACCTGGTAGTACTCGCCATTCATCACTCCATCCACAGCATCTGTAAGACACAAAATTTCAGTCTGTCAGTCAGGGCTAGTCAAATGCTGGCCCAGAGCATTACAGAAAATACAGTACTATTTGCTGTAGGTACTGTAAGTTAGAGCAATGCTGTCCCCGCGCTGGGCACTAGACGGAACCCTGAACCACTTCCTGTTTAATGAAACCAAGATGTGCTTATACACAAATCACTTCACCAAAGTATGGACAAACCTATACCAAGGCCCCAGTTCAAAAGCTTTTGGTCTCCCTAGAGAGAAAACACATGGATGCCTGTCAGAAGAGTCTCACAGAGCAAGTATTTCTCTCTGAAAGTTCTGGAGAAGGCAAAGGGAAAGTGGGGTCTGAAATCATTCAGTAAGCAGGGACATGCAGCTTCATGCTTAAACCGAGATGCTTTCTCAGGAGTCAGGACTCTCCATCCTGTGCCTGGAGACCTGAGGGTCTACAGTTAAGACTTCTTGAGCTAATTCCTCTAGAGCACTTGGAATTAGTCTGGGATAGTAAAATTTGGGCATACAAAATTTGGTATTTTCAAGCTCGTAAGTTACCAAAAAAAAAAAAAAAAAAAAAAAAGGCGTGGGATACAATCCCATCTTACTGGCACAATTAATTCATGAGCTAAAAGGCCACCTGAAAAATATGGAAAAAGGTCTTTTTAAGTAAGACCTGGAGACCATCAATCCATATAGCACAAAATGGTAGTCCACAGGCTAAACATATTTAAAACACAGACTGTTAAGTCAGAAAATTTCACAAATTCAGGATGTACAGGTTTATGGGTGAGGACAGGCAGACAGATCTGGCAATCCTGGGCCTGTATGAAAGGAGGGCAGCCTTTATATATAACATGCTCTGGTCTATCTGCTAGGACCCCAGTCTGTCTTTTTTTTTTTTTTTTTTTAAACCCATTCCATATCTCACTAATTCAGTTACCCAACTGGCCTGGTAGGTAGACGTCATAACTTCAGCCCTGACCTACAAGCTGTCACAAAGAGGCAGTACGTACAGGGCTTCACACCATCCCTCCGGGGTGGCTGCTCCGCCTTCCTTCAAAAGCCTTGATACAGGCACCATAAAGATTTAGCTTCTGCTTACACATTCTGTACTCTAGATCTGCTGACTGATCCATATTTACTACCTACTACGCAGGACTTCCATTATTTTGTTCAAATATTTTCAAACTGCAATGACCATCTTATTGCTTGGGGGTGGGATATGGAAGATGAGAGAAGATGCACCTAAAAAGACACAAGAACCCATGTAGAAAAAGGGATGTCAAGCAAGCAGTTAGTGCAGGCCACCATCACAAGGCCCGCAGAAGGTAGTATATGGAAACATCACAGCTTTCCTGAAAGCCTGGGGTGGGGTACTCTCAGCCTCCCTCTGTATTAGGGATTTCTAATAGACCAGACCACTGCTCTGGTCTTCTTGATTCCTAACTAAACCCAACTCAAACTGCCTACTTTCCAAACCAACCCTAACATGTTATCCATTCTTCTGGTTCTCTTGCTTCTCCCAATTACTCCACTCTTGGCTTTGGGAGTACTGAAAACTTTTTAGATCATTTCCCCTCCATGCCCCTGTGATACTAAAACATTGTTTAAAAAAAAGGAGGGGATAGATAGAAGAAAATGCCACATAATCTCACTGCTCAGCCCGTTGGCTTCTACCCTTTAAGTAATGCGCATACATAAAATTTCTTTCAGCAACACTGGACTCCTACAACATATGCTTTTTAGTAATTCATTCACCTATGTCCTTAAATTCTCAATTTTTTTAGCACGAAAATATCTACTACTGTTTCCAATGTGCCAGTGTCTACCACTTTATATACATTAAGTTTTAATCCTCACAATAAGCCTAGATGTAGCAGCACTTCACAAATAACCTTCAAGTGTGTATAGGTTTCCCTGAAAGATGAATACGGTGTTCCTGAAGGGGCAGATAATTAATGACAGCATTTTCTCTTAAATTTTTTAAGATATAAGAAAAATATTAAATGCACGTGTTACGAGATGATCAGCCTTTACAAAGTGGTGCAATACCTGAACAGGCCAGGCAGTCAGAGGCTTGATCCTCTGATGATCTGCCATGTGAATGCAAACAGCAGGACCTAAGCATTTACCAGCCTGTATCAGTTCTGATCTAGGTGTCAACTGCTGGTTGTATTTCTTATTTCAACATATTTCTCATACTTCTCTTAATTTCACTGTTGTGTATACTTGATAATAGTACAAAAATGAGTGTCTTATAGTTTTGTCAGTGGTTTTTTTTTTACTAATTTAAGCTGTGTGTCACTCACCTACATAATTTTTAAAGTATTCCATTAAGTTTTACAAATATGAAGCTTGTCTTCAAAACTAATAAAAGTATTTGGAGGGTGGGTATTCAATTGCTCCTCAGTAACAAATTCCTTGATGCAGAATTGCTAGCATAGACCATACCCAATGGGCAGCACCCAGAGTGGCCTAGCAGTGGAATTACGTGGTGAGACCATGCTGGTCACCCTGAAGACCCTCCAACAGCCAACCTTCAAGATAGAGAATTCCTGGGTCACAGGATATACATTTTAAAAACTTCTAATCATGACCACCTGCCTCCGTTTATATTACTACCCTTCGCACATGACTGCCCCATTTCTCAGACTCAATGATACTAAAGGCGGAGTTTTAGGGTTTTTTATTTTATTTTTTTTTATTTATGATAGGCACACAGTGAGAGAGAGAGGCAGAGACACAGGCAGAGGGAGAAGCAGGCTCCATGCACCGGGAGCCCGATGTGGGATTCGATCCCGGGTCTCCAGGATCGCGCCCTGGGCCAAAGGCAGGCGCCAAACCGCTGCGCCACCCAGGGATCCCGAGTTTTAGGTTTTTAAATTTGATAGCAGGGGGAAAAAAAAGGTAGCTTTTGTCACACTGATCTTATTTCTTGTGAGGTAATCATGTAGCTGACATTTGGTTTTCTTCTTTACCGAATTGTCTGAGTTTTGGCCATTTTTCTGCTTTTGATCTCTAAGTATTCACTTTGTATTATTTGTCCTCTCATATTACAAATATTTCCTCCATTGTCATTTTATATGATTTATAGTATTTAACACCTAGAGCTACTTAAATTGTATATTGGCAGGGGGCGCGCCTGGGAGGCTCAGTGGTTTGGTGCCTGCCTTTGGCCCAGGGAGTGATCCTGGAGTCCCAGGATGGAGTCCCACATCAGGCTCCCTGCATGGAGCCTGCTTCTCCCTCTGCCTGTGTCTCTGCCTCTCTCTGTGTCTCTCATGAATAAATAAATAAAATCTTTTTTAAAAAATTGTATATGGGCATAATTTTTTCCTTTAGGATTTCTGCATCTGCTTTTATGCCCAAAGACTTTCCTGCTCTTAGTCACTTTTCTTTTGGCACTAAAAAGACAAAAATGTCTCTCTTTAATCCGCTTGGTATTTTTATGTCAGAAAGAGTGAGATAATTTTGACTCCTGGAGCTTACAATGGCTAGTGTGGCCAGTCCTTGGCCTAAATTCTGGTTAATATATTACATTTCACACACCAACTATCCAGTTAATATATTCCAGCCCAGGGCCATTCCAATAGGGAAGACTTTGATCACTACTCCATACACAAAACTAGAATTCTCATCCCATACTTCCTCCTAAATCGCATGTTGCCTGTCCTTTAGAATTGAAAACTCATCCAAACCCCCAGCAAGTGCTTTGAGCTCTTCTTAGTTACTGTAGTGACATTCAACTGGCCTAAGTCAAAGAACTGCCTGTTGCTACAAAAACATGCAGAAAGATATCAAAGGCCCTGATTTATTAGGACAGCTAAGCTAAGAAACCAGATGCCCCCAAAGGAAACTTTGTAGGGCATCTCAGGAACTCCAGGGAGAAAAAAGGGCCAGTATAAGTTTCCAGAGAAGACAATTTGTCCCAAACCTACCCACGACTTCCCATGGTGCCCATCCACTGAAGTCAAGCACATGTGGGTTGAATTACAGTGGAGACGTATTAGCTTGCTACCTTTGGAACACTGCTTAAGTTCCCTGATGATTCCTTATCTGAAATAGGATGCCACTACCTAGCCTGCAGTTACTGCACGGATCTGAAGCTACAGAGAACCAGCATTCATTAAGCGTGCAGTACTACAAACTATCACATGTGCAATTTCCCTGAACTTCCCTCGACCACTGCTACCAAGAAAATTCATCTCCTCTTCCAGAAAGCTTTAATTCATTTGCCTTTCTTCCTCCTCCTCCAAGGAGAGACTTGTCAGAAACAAATGGTGCCTCACTGCCACACTCACAGCAGCTCCTTAGTCACCTTTTTTCCTCCTCCCTCCTCAGGAAAATTGAGGGCTTTTCAACAGCTCTAGACTCATGCTGCTTCTTCTTTCCTCACCACTTGCTCTTCAATATTTGAGCCACTTCACTCTGCTGGTCACCCCCCACTTCTAAACTACCTCTTCTCCAGGTTTTCTAACAACTGAAGGAGTCCTTCAAGGCTCAGGCCTTCTGGTTTCTGCCTGCTATCATCCTTCCTGGGAGTTTCCCCAGAGCCGGGAAGAGTTTAGCTATGTTCCTCTTTATCCTCCATCTGTTAAGAGCCTCCTGCCGATGTAGCTCTGGTATAGTAACACATCAGATACAGGGCTCCCTCCTAAAATCGGTTTCCTCAGCACACCCCAAAGCCTATAGGCTTTATAATGCCTCCCTCCCCCTACTCCTGAGGAATGAGTATAGTCAGGTACTGGGGCAGTGATATACCCAGTACTGCGTGTATGCATTTTTCAGGTACTAATGTAATCCTAGCAACCTTGTGTGGTATAGATCTGTACATTTTACAGGCGAAAAATCTAAGGTAATGCAGTGGTGGTTACCTAAGTTGCCTGAGACCACAAAGTTAAAAATCACACTCAAGCAGTTTAGGTAGCACAGAATCTAAACCACTAGCATGCCTCTTTCAAAGGAAAGAAAAGTGTCCAACTAGTTCTCTACTCCCCGAAGGAAGTGCTGACCATTGCACTACTGCCGACCTCAACAACACTGTCAGAGGTCTGGCTTCAAATCACTAAATGCTTAGTCCACTAAGAAAGTCCTTCCTAGAAACTAAGTCAGCAATCATCCTTTCCTTCCCTTTGCTGAAAGCTTAATGCACAAGAAACCTGTGTGTCCATATCTACCCTCTCCCTTTTACCTCTCCAAACTGCCGTCATCAAGATTTGTCTCTACAGGACTCTTGGCCCTGGTATTTTTGTTCATGACTTTGTGAGTTATCTACTATGTGCCCGGGATACAACTGTAAGCAAGAGTAACATTGTCCTTGAATCGGGACAGTTTTCTAGGTACAGGTCCAGATTCTCCCAACTCCGTCCTACCCAAGACAGCCACACTGCCTTTCAGAAATGACAGTCTGTTGTACCATGTTACCCCTGCTGAAACAACTGCACCAGAATATGGTACGGTCTACGGGTAGGGAAACTGAGGGCATAGCTAGTAATTTGCCCTTTTTTCTTAAGCAAGTCATTTCTCTGCAGGGCTCAAGTTTTCTTTTATTAAATGAGGAGCAGTAAACTAAGGATCTAAGAAGTTAATTTTTAGGATTCTCAGGCAAATGTTAATAAACACCACCCAACAACAAAAACCCTACTAAACCTAACTTCATCTCCCAGCCACAACTCAGGTCACTCCAACCTGCCTGCTGTAATTCACATTTACAGGTGTATCATATGTTCTCGTGTAAGTTCTTATGCGGGGGCTGATTCGCTTAGGAGGTAACATGGTGCAGTATAAAAACTCAGAGGTTTCAAATGAACAGTCTCCTTACCCCTACACACAAAAATGGTTCCACCTGACTGGCACAGTAATTTGAAATTTGAGTCTGCTTTCACAAAGCACAACTTTAGTGCACCAAAACCTCAGTCTCCAGCACTCCATAGTGTCCCATTCCCAGCAGGCTTCTCTCATTTATGTCATCTGCCTGGCTCCTTAAGGTTTGAGGTTAGAGTAATATAAACACTCCTATCAGCCCCACCAGTACCCTATTCTCCTTTAATTTGAATAGTTTAAGTAAATGAAAACCCAGGTCTCATTTCTTCCAGCTAATTTCCTACTTCCTCATACAACTGAAAAGGTCTCTTCCACTCCTCTTTTCTTCCCACCGTAATTCCAAGTATCACACAAAGGTAAGGCATTCAAAGGTCAAACCCGCATCCTATTGCTATTTTTTTTGTCTTTGCTTGAGTTTGGCTGGGAAAAGGCCACACCACATTCTCTATTCACCTTTTGGAAGACCAGTCTAGGCTAATCTTAAATTCTGCTTAGGCAACCAAAGCTGTTCTCAGAGGAAGTAGAGCTCCAGAAATACCGGCCATAATCCGATCGACAAAAGGTTAAAACTCTCACCCTTCTTTGGCTGGAGTTTTTTCGTCCAGGGTTAGATCACCTTTCGAGTTCACTATTCACGCCTCCTTCCCTCCCCATAATCCAACATTCTGCATACCTGAAGTGCTTAAATGCTGATTTGCGCTGCTATTTTTGTTTGTACATATCTCAAAAAACGATACTACTATAATCATTCTTTCTGCCCTCCTTTCCTAATAACTAGTTCCGTGCCGGGCTCAGGCTCGCCTTTAAGTCTGGCCAAAAACTGCGCCAATGCGGCTGTTTCAAAGCCCCAGGCTCAAAGCACAGCAAGTGCTCATTGAAAAGTTCCTGAACTGAATGGGCTTCTTCGAGCTCTTCAGCCGGACTGTCACCCAATTTTTCTTAGCTTTCTCGCTCTGCCCCGTCCGGGGGCACTCAAACATACTCCTACCACTGAGCAGGCTCCCCGAACCTAGGTTTCTGCTATGACTGGGCCGGGGTCTCGTTTCCTCTTTGCACCTTCCTTAATCTCCCGGTTCAGCAAGAACCAAGAGTTACAGAGAGCGCTCAGACCCACTCAGGGCCCATTCTATACAAATCGTCCCGCCCCAAACGCGGCCGCACTCTCACCCGGAACCCCCGGCGGCTCGCCGTGCGGCTGGGGTCCGGGGGCACCGCCGTCCAGGATGGCGAAGGCCTCGTCGTTCTCGATGCCCGCAATCTCGCTCTCCTGCTGCGCCAAGAAGGCCGCGGCCGGGTCTTCTTCGCCGGCACCGGCCACCCCGTTCCCCAGCGCGGGGCCGCCAGGAGCGCTGGCGGGAGCGCCGAACGGATCTAGTTCAGCCATGGCGGGCAGTTCAACGGCACGGACACCGGCGTTGAGAGACAAGCCAACCGACCCACCAACACCGCGCCCCGCAGCGGCAGCTGTGGCGGCGAGCGCGATCCGACGACAAGCGGGAGGGAGAAGGCGGAAGCGGAAACCCTGCCCGTATATCCGGTTGGTGTAGGCGGTGTGGGAGAGCCGGGGCGGTCACAACCAATCAGAGCACAGAAATCGTTGCCGAACTGCCCAATCAGCAGGCGGAGGGGCGGGTCCCCGAGGAAAACTCGTGACTCGGGCTGCGCCGGCTGTGAGGGTGGCGAGCCCAGCGAGGCCCCAGGGAGGCGGAAGTGGCTTGACTTCAGCGGCCTTCCCCGCTGGGCCTTTGGTGCTCCCTGACCCTGGACTGCCGCTTCTGAGGAGACCCCAGGGCCCAAGCCAGAGGTGAGGTGAAATGAGGGCGGCAACGATCGGTCGGTCGACTACCGAGGAGGCAGGCTCCTTAGGCTTTCTGAACCCCGGTTTCCTCGTTCGTGAATCCTGCACTGCATCCCTCCCAGGCTTCTTGGGAAGAATGAATCCTCTCATGGCTGTGTACTGGCTTTATTAAAAACTTTGTATTTGTTAATTCGTTCGCCTCACCTGGATTGTTTTCCCGTGTGGAGCCGCCTGACTTAAACGTGGTGGATTCACATCCACTCTGATTTTTCTACCCCACGGTATTCTAAAAAGGTGACTATCTCTCCTTTCCAAAGCCCTTTTGCAGCCAGTACATCTTATCAGGGCTAGACGGAAGTTTCTTTTTTTTTTTTTTTTTTTTAAAGATTTATTTATTCATGATAGTCACAGAGAGAGAGAGAGAGAGAGAGAGAGAGGCAGAGACACAGGCAGAGGGAGAAGCAGGCTCCATGCACCAGGAGCCCGACGTGGGATTCGATCCCGGGTCTCCAGGATCACGCCTCGGGCCAAAGGCAGGCGCCAAACCGCTGCGCCACCCAGGGATCCCTAGACGGAAGTTTCTAGAACTGAAACACTCCTTAGGGACCACCTAGGAATTTCCTAGGGAAACAGACCCCTCTATTGGGAAGGGATTAAAATCACACAGGAAGCCATCAAGAGGAAACCCAGGTCTTCTGGGCACCTTGGTAATGGTACAGCCTCCTGGATGGACGTATCTTGTCAGCCTAAGAAGAGTGAGAGCTTTCTCTAAAATTCCTTCAGTATCTTATCTTACGTCAGGGGGTTTCATCTACAGCATAGAAGTGATACTGGGTGATCACAGTTAACCGTGTTCTTGTTGAGATAAGCAATGGCCAACAGGAGGACCTCTCTCCTTCACCACCACCACTCCCTAAAAAGGAAAAAACAAAAACCAGCCAACCAGAGGTCAAAGATGTCTCCAGAGATAGCAAGGGACAGGAAAGTGGTTTTTAAAAATACACGTCTTCAGTGGCAAAAAGAGGTAATTGTTTAAAGCATGTATTTTTAGTCATTTCAAGTATGGAATGTAGGAAAATTGTGAAGAAAAACATTGGACACCTAAAATTTTGGGCCCTGCAATTCAATTTTCTCCTCCCACTTCTTGTTTAATGCTCATCCCTAACATAAACATATTATCGATAACCTATGAAGTAGTTTCACATTCATCTTTTTGGAAAGAAAGGCTGCTTTAAGTTAATTACTCCTGCCCTGGGCAGAGGATAATGGGAAAGGATGACCATGAGAGGGTCCGAAGAAGACAAGTCTGGATGCTCACAACCGTGGCTGAGGGACAGACCGCACTCACTCCTGAAAATAGATGGACACAGCTGAAAACAAGTGTGGAGTCAAGTCAGGGAGGGCTTGAGTGCCCAGGTGAGGATTAGTACTGAATTTCACCGGTTATGAGGAACCTTTGAAATACTTTAAGCAGGCAATAACCTAGAACCCTGAAAGAATCTTCTGGCAGTGTAAGCATATGAGAGGGTTCTGAAAGCAGAGAGGTCTGTTAGGGAAAGTGCTGCAGTTGAAGCTGCAGTGGTTCAGGAGGGAGGACCAGGGCCAAGATATTTCAGGGAACAGAGCAGTGGGCTCTGATGGAAAGAAAATAATGGAGGGAACGTACACCGAGCTTGGTAACTGATAGCATTTAGGAGGCAGGAGAGTCAGACAATTGGTTTTTTTAGATATATTTTATTTTAGAAAGAGAATGTGAAAGCTGGGCAAGGAGGCAAAATCTCTCTGAAGGCATCAGGGGATTACCAAAGCAGTGAGCAAGTGTAGGCCCAAGTTCTAGGAGAGGAGGGTAAGCCGAGAAAAGTGATCCTAACGTTTGGAGCTATTTTTTCTCTCAAGGAGATTGTTCTAAAAGCAGAGACTGAGAAGCTGAGTAGAGCTTTCAGTAAACAAGGGTGGGAGGAGAAAATAGTTGAGGGCTTACTGAAAAGAAAAGAGGACCCTGATAACTTGTACCAGGTTTTTAGTTGGGATCCTGAAGGGCTACATGGTTGGACTGTGTTGACTAAAGCTCAGCTTTAAATCCTATAATTCCTTGATTGAATTAAAATGATCCAGGCTTTCTAGTGTCTTTAGCCTAGAGCTGCCTGCCAAAAACAAAAGGAAATTCTAATAGAAAAACTTTCATCCAAAAATAAGCATAAAAAGACAAAACATGCTCACAGACATTTTGAGAGACATAGAATAGAAATTCCAGAGGATTCAGATAATGGATTTGCCAGCCCTAGGTTTTAAAATAGCTATGAAAAAAAAAAAAATAAATAAAATAAAATAAAATAGCTATGATTATTGAGTTAAAGGAATTAAAAGAAAATAGAGAATTTCAGCAGTATAAGAATGTAAGTACTAATATTTATTGTATCTATTAACAATTCAATGGATAGATTTAATCATGGATTAGACATGGCTGAAAAGAGAGTTAGTGAACCAGAAGATAAAGCAGAGAGCATCCAGGATGAAACCTGGAGTCAAAAGTATGAAAAACACAGAAAGCATTAAAAACCTACGGAATATGAGATTTGGGGTTTTTTTAAAAAACTTTATGTATTTATTTATTTTGGAGAGAGTGTGTGTTTGTGTGTGCACGCATGTGTCAAGACCATGACCTGAGCTGAAACCAAGAGCTGAAGGCTCAACTGAATCAGCCACCCCTCCCCAGGAATAGGTTTTTTTTTTTTTTTTAATTTTTATTTATTTATGATAGTCACACAGAGAAAGAGAGAGGCAGAGACACAGGCAGAGGGAGAAGCAGGCTCCATGCACCGGGAGCCCGACGTGGGATTTGATCCCGGGTCTCCAGGATCGTGCCCTGAGCCAAAGGCAGGGCTAAACCGCTGCGCCACCCGGGGATCCTGGAAGAGCTTTTATAAACATGTAATTTTAGCTAGGAGAAGGGAGGGAATAGAGCAGTTTTAGAAGGTAAAATGGCTAAGAACTTCCTAAAATTGATGAAATGAAGCCACAGTTTTAAGAATCACCATAAACTCCAAGCATGATAAAAAATATCCTCTCTAAAACAATTTAAAAATCTACAGGCCTCTTGTGCATTTTTAAATTGACAATTTAATTTTTTTATAAGTTAATTAGTTGCAAGGATGTAATTTCTAATATATTGTAAATATTCTTTCAAATAAAATTATTGCTTTGGTCTTTAAATGCATCCAATGGTGGATACATAATGATTTGTTACTATCACCCATGTAAAAAAATGCATTGCAAAGCCTTTTATTAATGAAAACTTTCAGATTCTTACTTTTGCTCCCTAAACACATACTATCATTCCAACACTTGCCCCTAAATTCTATCCCATTAGAATTTGTTGTGCTTGAAAAACTTTTTATTATTATTTTTTAAGATTTTAGTTATTTATTTTAGATATAGAGCAGGAGGAGGAGCAGAGGGCAAGCAGACTGCACTGAGCACGGAGCCTGATGCAGGGCCTGATCCCACGACCCTGAGATCATAATCTGAGCCGAATCCAAGAGTTAGACACTGAACCAACAGGCGCCCCTGTTTGAAAGACTTCTATTGCTCAATGTATTATACTTCTTTGTAACAAAAATATGTAATATAATTGATTTTAAAAAATCCCATAACCATAACTCAAAGTTTTGTTTTGGATTGACATAATTACATTTTTTTTTTTCATAATTACATTTAATCAAAGCAGCAGGGATCCCTGGGTGGCGCAGCGGTTTGGCGCCTGCCTTTGGCCCAGGGCATGATCCTGGAGATCCAGGATCGAATCCCACATCAGGCTCCCAGTGCATGGAGCCTGCTTCTCCCTCTGCCTATGTCTCTGCCTGTCTCTCTCTCTCTGTGACTATCATAAATAAATAAAAATTATTAAAAAAAAAAATCAAAGCAGCAAAATATTTCAGAAAATGTCATTAAATATAAAAAGTAAAATTTTATTAGAAATTCCTGTCTTGAGCTAGATGGGCTTGTATTCTCTATTGCTGTGTAATAAATTATCTTAAAACTTACCACCTTAAGGTAACAAACATTATTTCACACAGTTTCTGAGGGTTAAGACTTTCGGTGGACTTAACTAGGTGGTTCTGACTTGGGATCTCGCATGAGGTTGCAGTCAATCTATTAGCAATGGGTGTAGTCATTGCAATCTTTTTTTTTTTTTTTTTAAGATTTTATGTATTTGAGAGGGAGAGAGCAAGCATGAGTGGGAAGCAGAGGAAGGGGGAGACTACCTGCTGAGCAGGGAGTCCAACACAGGGTTTGATCCTGGTACCCCGAGATCATGATCTGAACCGAAGGCACACTCTTAACCGACTGAGCTACCCAGGTGCCCCAATTCATTGAAATCTTGATGGGACAGGATAACCACTTCCAAGGTCACTCACATGACTGTTGGCAGGAGGCTTCAGTTCTTTGCCACACGAACCTCTCAAAAATGTTGCTTATGAGACAGAAGTTGGCATTCTCCAGAGTGAGTAATCCAAGAAAGAATGACCAAGACAGAGGCATGGTATCTTTTAACAACTTTCTTGAGATACAATTCATATCCCATACAATTCAATGGCTTTTAGCTTTTCAGAGTCCTGCATCCATCACCACTATGAATTTTATAATATTTCCATTACCCCAAAGAAATTTTATACTCCATCCTCTCAAACCCTCTAGCTCTAGGCACTAAGTTTCTACTTTTTGTCTCTTTAACTTTGCCTACTATGGACATTTCAGGAAAATGGAATTATACAGTATATGGTTCTTTGTAACTAGCCTCTTTCACTTAGCACAATAGTCACAATGGTTGTCCATATTACAGCATGTTATCAGTACTTTGTTTCTTTTGATGGCTGAATATATTCCATTGTATGGATAGATCTCATTTATCCATTTATCAGTTGAATATTTGGGTCATTTCTGCTTTTTTTTTACCGCTTTGTATGAACATTCATGTACAAGTTTTTTTATGGACATGTTTTCATTTCTATATATACCTAAAAATGAAATTAATGGGTATATTTAACCCATATATTACTGGGTCATAGGTTAACTCCATGTTTAATCATTTGAGAAATTGCCATACTGTTTTCCAAAGTGGTTATACCATTTTATATTCCCACCAACATTGTATAAAGTTTCCATTTTTTTTCACATCCTCACCAACACTTGTCTTTTTTATTATAGTGATCTTAGCAGGCATGAAGTAGCATCTTATGGTGGGTTTTTGTTGTTGTTTTTAAGATTTTATTTATTTATTCATGACAGAGAGAGGCAGACATACAGGCAGAGGGAGGAGTAGGCTCCTTGCAGGGAGCTCGATGTGGGACTTGATGCTGGACCCCGGGATCACACCCTGAGCCAAAGGCAGACACTCAACCACTGAGCCCCCCAGGCATCCCGCATCTTATGGTTTTGGTTTGCATTTCATTGATGGCTAATGATACTGAACATCTTTTTATGGGCTTATTAATCATGTGTGCATCTTTTTTGAAGAAATGTCTATTCAGATCCTTTGCCCATCTTTTAATTTTCTGTTTTGCTTTTTAGTGTTGAGTTGTAAGACTTCTTTATATATTCTAAATACAAATTCCTCATCAGATATGTGCTCTCCAAATATTTTCTCAATTGTGTCTTTTTGTGTTCTTGATGGTGTCCTTTGAGGCACACTTGTTTTTAACTTTAAATTTATTTGTGTTTTTGGAGTAATATCTAAGAAACCATTGCCTATCCAAAGTCATAAAGACATTTATGTGAGAATGGTACCTTTTTAAAAATTCAAAATCTGGAATAAAAACGGGGTCACTGTTATACAAACACTATAAAGATCAAAAGAGGATATACAAACAATTGTATGTTAATAACTTTGAAAGTTTAAATGAAAAATTCCTAGAAAATGTAACTTAAATATAACACAAGGAGAAATAGAATTGAATATTTCTATAACTAGTAAAACCAGTTTAATAAACCGAAAATCTTCCCACAAAGAAAATTCCATGTGCTTTCATCAGTGAAACTTCTTGTCTTCACAAATTCTTCCAGAGAATTTTAAAAAGTTGAAGAATATACTCCAACTCATTTTATGGTAAGCATAGTCTTGATACAAAACCCAAAACATGGGGATCCCTAAGTGGCTCAGCGGTTTAGCACCTGCCTTTGGCCCAGGGCGTGATCCTGGAGCCCCGGGATTGAGCCCCGGGATCGAGTCCTACATCAGGCTCCCTGCACGGAGCCTGCTTCTCCCTCTGCCTGTGTCTCTGCCTTTCTCTCTCTCTCTCTCTGTCTCTCATGAATAGATAAATAAAATCTTAAAAAAAAAAAAAGACAAAGGAAAATTACAGACAAAATCATTCATGAATATAGTTGAAAAAAAATATGAGTGGGAGTAAGATGGAGTAAGCACATTCCTGCTGGTCTTTCCCACTGAATGCAGCTATAAAACCTAGCCAGAATACATGGAGCAGAAGCTATTTGAGGACTCTGAAGAGTAAATAGCGGCAGGCAAATTGGGGAAGAAGGCCAAAATATGAAGCACTGAACTGGCAATGAGTTCACCATTTTTTATCCTCTGGTTCTCCTGCCACTTGGCCTCAGACACTGGCACAGTTATGAAAAGTGGATGGCAGGCAGAGTGGGCTAAGCAAAGCTCTAGCTTTCTGATGGAGAACTAAAAAGAGGAACCTCAGGGGAGTGAACAATACAAGGGAGATCATAGAGAGGGAGCACCTTGGGGAAGTGACCCTATAAAATTGTTTACAGGGGATCCCTAGGTGGCTCAGCGGTTGAGCGCCTGCCTTCGGCCCAGGGCGTAATCCTGGAGACCCAGAATCAAATCCCACATCAGGCTCACTGCATGGAGCCTGCTTCTCCCTCTGCCTGTGTCTCTGCCTCTCTCTCTCTCTCTCTCTCTCTCTCTCTCTCTTATGAATAAATAAATAAAATCTTTTAAAAAATAAAAATAAAATTGTTTACAAACTCCTGGGCTCAGCCCTGAGCTGTATTTAGCTTGACCTGGTCTTAATCAGCATGTAAGACTTTGAGAACTGAATTTTCCACCGTCCAGGTCCCAGACTGTCCACTGGGTGGCGCACATGTGGAACAGAGCTGAACACCGTTGGAGTCTTTGAAAATTGAAATGCAATTCTAATCAGTCCGCAAGAGTGCCTTGGAACTGACAGCCTCATTCTAATTAGGTCGATTGCATACTAATACAAAACTATCAACATTCTTCATATGATTTAAACAAGAACCAGAGTTTCATAGCCTAACATTCAAAATGTTTAAGATACATTCTTAAACTTGGCAGGTGAATAATTAATTGGCATATGAGTAAGGAAAATCTCAAATCACAAATAAACACAGTCAATATATGTCAATACCAAGATGACTTAGATATTGGAATCATGTGACAAAGACATTAAAGCAGCAATTAGGGATGCCTAGGTGGCTCAGAGGTTGAGCATCTGCCTTAGGCTCCGGGTGTGATCCCGCAGTTACAGGATTGAGTCCTACATCTGGCTCCCTGCATGGAGCCTGCTTCTCCCTCTGCCTCTGTCTCTGCCTCTCTTTCTCTGCGTCTTTCTCATAAATTAAAAAAAAAAAAAATCTTAAAAAATAATAAAATCTTAAAAAAAGCAGCTATTATAAAAATGCTCTAACAATAACCCTTGGAACAAATGGATAACTAGAAAGTTTCAGTAAGAAAATAGAAAATACAGAGAATAACAAAATGGAAATGTTACGACTGGAAAGTAAGAAAGCCCAGAAATTTAAAAACCCACTGAATATATCCCAAAGCACAATGGAAATGACAGGGGGAAAAATCAGTGAACATAACAATGAGTAAAAATTGGTCTGAACAACAGTGAGGGGAGAAAAAAAATATCCCCAGGAATCTGTGGAACAATTTTAAAAAGTCCAGCATTTGGTCCATCTTCCAGGAATAAAAGAGGGTACAGACCTGGAAAAAAGTTCAAAGTAATAAGAGCTGAAAATTTCCCAAATTTGCCAAATTCATAAACCTACATATTCAAAAAGCTCCGTGAACTCCAAACAAGATAAAGCCAAAAAATTTTGTACCCATACACACCATAATAAAACTTCTGAAAACTAAAGAAAATAAGTCTACCTGGCCAGACAAAAATAATGCATTCCTGACACAGAAACTATGATTTGAATGGATGTTGAAATCTCATCAGAAACCATGAAAGCCAGGGGCACCTGGGTGGTGTAGTAGGTTAAGCATCCAACTCTTTTTCTTTTTTTTTTAAGTATCCAACTCTTAATTTCAGCTCAGCTTGGGATCTTGGGATCATGGGATTGTGCCCTCTGGCCCCCAGCTCAGAGGCTGCTTGAGATTCTCTCCCTTTCTCTCTGCTCCTCCCCTTGGCCCATGTTCTCTCTCTCATAAATAAATAAATAAATAAATAAATAAATAAATAAATAAATAAATAAATTCTTTAAAAGAAAGAAACCATGAAGGCCAAAGATGTGGCACAACATTTTTAAAGTGTTGAAAAAAGGAGCTATCAAGCCAGAATTTTCTATCCAGTAATGAAGACAAAGACATTCTCAGAAGAAGGAAAAGTAAGAGATTTCACGGCCAGTTTACATGCTCTAAAAGAATGGCTAAAAGAAAGTCTTCAGAGAGAAAGGAAATCACACCAAAATAAAAGCTAGAACATCAGGAATGAAAGAAGAGCAACAAAAATGATAAACATCTGGGTAAATATAATAGACAATTCTTTTTCTCTTTAAAATATGTCCTTTAAGTTATGTTTGATATTTGAAAGCAAAAAAATTTAACAGTCTCTGATGGGGTTTTCAATGTGTTTAGATGTAATATAGAAGACAACTGTACTATAAAGGGGGAGGGTAAAGTTTACCTATATGGAGTAAGATTTTTATATTCTACTTGAAGTAGTAAAATATTAATTTTAAATATACTATGAAGTACAGTATGTAATCCCTAGAACAGCCCCTAAAAACTTTGTACAAAAAGATATTATCAAAACACAATAAATTAAAATGGAATACTAAAAAATATTCAAATAACCCAAAAGAAGGCAGAGGGATGAAAAAGAGAGGGAAAATGGAACATGAATAATAAAACAATAGATCTAAATCCAAACATCAATAAGTGCATGAAATGTAACTGTTTTAAACACACCAATACAAAAATCAGAGTTTGTTAAAATAACAAGGCATAAACCAATTATAGTCTGTCTACAAGAAACTTCAAGATTAATGACATAGGTAGGTTAAAAGTAAAAAGACGGAAAAAAGATATACTGTGCAAACACTAATATCAGACAAAGTAGACTCAAAGCAAGGAAAATAATGGGATAAAGGCATGTATTACCTAATGATAAAAGGGACAATTCACCAAGAAAACATTAAAATCCTAAATGTGTATGTAAGTAACAACAATTACTTCAAAATATGTGATGCAAAAGCTGACAGAACCAAAAGGAGAAACACAAACGCACAATTATAGTTGGGGACTTCAACACTCACAAAAATCTAGAGAACTAGTAGAAAGAAAATCAACAAGGATATAGAAGGACTGAATAATACCATCAGCCACCTGGATCTAATTGGCATTTGTAGGCCACTCTATTCAATAATAACTAAATACGCATTTTTTCCAAGTGTACGTGGAACATTCACCAAGACAGACCATATTTGGGGTCATAAAACAAACCTCAACAAGTATAAAAGAACTGGGAAAAAACAGTACATGCTCTCTGACCATAATGGAATTAAAGTAGATATGATGAACAGAAAGATACAAAGAAAATTCCAAAACTTGAAAATTAAACAAAACACTTCTAAATAATACATGAGTTAATTCTCTAGGGAAATTAGAAAAATATTTTTAACTGAATAAATGAAAATACAAATATAAAGTCTGGGGATGCCTGGGTGGCTCAGCAGTTGAGTGTCTGCCTTTGGCTCAGGTCATGATCCCAGGATCCGGGATCGAGTCTCACATCAGGTTCCCTGTATGGAGCCTGCTTCTCCCTCTGCCCAGGTCTCTGTCTTTCTCTCTCTCCCTCTCTCTCTCTCTCTCTTTCTGTGTCTCTCATGAATAATAAAGAAAATCTTTAAACAAACAAATATAAAGTCTGTATTTTCTGTGGGATGCAGCTAAAGTAGTTTTTATTTATTTATTTATTTTAATTTTTTTTTATTTTTATTTATTTATGATAGTCACACACACACAGAGAGAGAGAGGGGCAGAGACACAGGCAGAGGGAGAAGCAGGCTCCATGCACCGGGAGCCTGACATGGGATTCGATCCTGGGTCTCCAGGATCGCGCCCTGGGCCAAAGGCAGGCGCCAAACCGCTGCGCCACCAGAGTAAAATTTATAGAAGTATATGCTGGTATTAGGAAAGAAGAAAGGTCTCAAGTAAATAGTCTAAGCTTCCACTTTAGGAAACTAGAAAGAGCAAAATAAATCTAAAGCAAGCAGAAAGAAAGAAACAATAAAGATAAAAGCATAAATCAATAGAGAAAATTAATGAAATAAAAAACTGGTTCTTTGAAAAAATCAGTAAAATAAGTAGCAACACTGAAAAGAAGACACAAATAACTGACATCATGAAGTACTCTGCAACACTGAAGGATAATACGAGAATACTGTGAACAACTCTGTGCACATAAATTTGACAATGTAAGTAAAATGGACAAATTCCTGAAAGCCACAAACTACCAAAACTCACCAAAGATGAAATGGATAATCTGAATAGTCCTATGACAATTTAAAAAATTGAATTTGTAGTGAAAAACTTTCTTCCCCACTGGAAACAAAACTCCAGCACTAGATAGTATTGTGAGCCAGTTCTATCAAATATTTAAGTAACACCAATTCTAAATGATATCTCCTGAAAAAGAGAGAGAGAGACAGAGAGAAGGGAATACTTCCTGACTCATTTTATGAAGCAAGCATTACTCTGGTATTAAAAGTAGACAAAAGGGACGCCTGGGGGGCTCAGCGGTTTAGCGTCTGCCTTTGGCTCAGGGCGTGATCCTGGGGTCCTGGGATCGAGTCCCGCAATGGGCTCCCTGCAAGGAGCCTGCTTCTCCCTCTGCCTGTGTCTCTGCCTCTCTCTCTATGTGTGTCTCTCATGAATAAATAAATAAAATCTTTTTAAAAAATAAAAGTAGACAAAAGGAGTACAAAAAAAAAAAACAAAAAAACTATAGATCAATATCCCCTAAGAATATAGATGCGAAAATTCCCCAACAGAATACAGTCCACAACTTGATGATGGTTCAATTTATGATCTTTCAACTTTATGATGGTGCAAAAGCATTACTCATTCAGTTGAAACTGTTTGAATTTTGAATTTTGATCTTTTGCCAGGCAAGTGGTATGTGGTACAATACTCCTTAGTGATGGTAGCTCCAGATCACAAGAGTGAACAACCGATATACTTAGAACCATTCTATACCCATACAACCAATCTATTTTTCACTTTCAGTACAGTATCCAATAAATTACAGGAGCTATTCAGCACTTTATTATAAAATAGGCTTTGTGTTAGATGACTTTTCCCAAATGCAGGCTAATGTAAGTAAGCATGTTTAAGGTAGGCCAGGCTAAGCTCTGATGATTGGTGGGTTAGGTGTATAAAATGCATTTTTGACTTGGATATTGCCAACTTAAAATGGGTGTATTGGGATATAATCCCCTTATAAGTTGAGAAAGATCTGTATTAGCAAATTGAATCCATCAACATATAAAAAGAACAATATATATCATGACAAAATGGGAGTTTATCCCAGGATGCAAAACTGGTTCAATATTTGAAAAACAAATCAATCTAATCCACCACATTCACAATCTAATGAAGAAAAATCACTTGATACACAGAAAAAAAATTGACAAAATCCAATACCTACTTATTACGAAGTCTCATCTATAAAAAACCTATTGTGTTAATGATAAATTTCACCTATTAATGGTGAAAACTGAATGCTCTTCCCCTAAGATCAGTGACAAGTTAAGGATATTCCCTCACCACTCCTATTCAATATTACATTGGAAGTTCTAACCAATATAGTAAGATAAGAAAAAGAAATAAAAGGCATACTGGAGGGGAGATGGGCAGAGGGTGGGTAAAATAGGTGAAGGGGATTAAAGAGTACACTTACCATAATGAGCAGTGAGTAATGTATAGAATTGTTCGATCACAATATTATATACCTGAAACTAATGTGTGTGTGTGTGTGTGTGTGTGTGTGTGTATATATATATATATATATATATATATATATATATATATATAGTAAGATCTATACTGGAGTTAAAATTAAAAATTTAATTTAAAAAAGGCATACAGGGCGGCCCCCGTGGCGCGGAGGCTTAACGCCACCTGCAGCCTGGGGTGTGATCCTGGAGACCCGAGATCGAGTCCCACGTCGGGCTTCCTGCGTGGAGCCTGCTTCTCCCTCTGCCTGTGTCTCTGCCTCTCTCTTGTGTCTCTATGAATAAATAAACAAAATCTTTAAAATAAATAAATAAATAAATAAATAAATAAATAAATAAATAGTAAAAAGGCATACAGGGGCAGCCCGGGTGACTCAGCGGTTTAGCGCCGCCTTCAGCCCAGAGCCTGATACTGGAGACCTGGGATCGAGTCCTACATCGGGCTCACTGCATGGAGCCTGCTTCTCCCTCTGCTTGTGTCTCTGCCTCTCTCTCTCTCACTCTCTCTGTCTGTCTCTCATAAATAAATAAAATCTTTAAAAAATAATAAAATAAAAAAGGCATACAAATTACAGAGGAAGAAATAAAGTTGCCTCTATTTGCAGATGACATGACTGGCTACCTAGAAGATTTCAAGAAATCTACCCAAAAAACTCCTAAAATTAATAAGTGAGTTTAGCCAAGTTGTAAGACATGATGAACACATGAAAGTCAATCATATTTCTCTACACTAGCAGTGTGTGGTTAGAAACTAAATTTTTTAAAATACCATTTAAGATAGCTCTCTAAAGTAACTTTATAAATGAAATAAAAATGATTAGATAGCAAATGAAATCCAGCAATATGTAGAAGGAATTCTATAGTTACTAAGTCCAGTAATTATATAAAAATATACAGCAATTACATAAAACTAATGTTATATGTCATAGCCAAGTTTAAACCAGGAATGAATGGTTTTTGCAATGACAAATTAATAAAAGTGACTTGTCCTAATTCATTGTGTTGAGTGTGGAAGAGGCAAGGTTATTTTTTTTAAAGATTTATTTATTTATTTATTCATGATAGACAGAGAGAGAGAGAGGCAGAGACACAAGAGGAGGGAGAAGCAGGCTCCATGAGGGGAACCCGATGCGGGACTCGATCCCGGGACTCAAGGATCATGCCCTGGGCCAAAGGCAGGCGCTAAACCGCTGAGATGCCCAGGATCCCCAAGAGGCAAGGTTATTAAACAATTTTCATAAAACAAGCCCATGAAAAAATGCTCGGCGTCATTAGCCATTAGGGAAATGTAAATCAAAACCACAATGAGATGCCACTAGGATGATCGTATTTGGACGGACAGATAATCAGAAGTGTTGACAAGGGCATGGAAAAGTTGAAACTGCCATACATCACAGGTGGGAATGTAAAATAATGCATCTGCTTTGAACTTTCTTTTTTTCTTAAAGATTTTATTTATTCATGACAGACACAGAGAGAGAGAAAGAGGCAGGCTCCATGCAGGGAGCCTGATGTGGGACTCGATCCCGGGACTCCAGGCTCACGCCCTGGGCCAAAAGCAGGCGCTAAACTGCTGAGCCACCCAGGGATCCCGATGCATCTGCTTTGAAAACAATCTGGCAGTTTCTCAAATAATTAAACATAGAGTTACCACAGGATCTAACAATTCTACTCTGAAGTATATATACCCAAGATAAATGAAGGCTTATGTGAACACAAAAACTTGGACATGAATGTTTATAGAGCATTATTCACACCAGCTAGGAAGTGGAAACAACCCAGATGTCCATCTATTAATAGATACATGAATAAAATGTAGTATATCTATACAGTAGAATATTATTCAGCCATAAAAAGGCATGAAGTACTGGCATATGCAACGACATAGATGAACCTTGCAAATGTTATGCTAAGTCAAAGAAGCCAGTTAAGTCCCATATTAGGGATGCCTGGGTGGCTCAGCAGTTGGGTGTCTGCCTTCCACTCAGGGCATGATCCCGGGGGTCCGGGATCGGGTCCCGCATCGGGTTCCCTGCATGGAGCCTGCTTCTCCCTCTGCCTGTGTCTCTGCCTCTCTCTGTGTGTCTCTCATGAATAAATAAATAAAATCTTTAAAAAAAAACCAAGTCCCATATTGTATGATTCCATTTATATGAAGTGTCTTAAATAGGCTTATCAGAGACAGGAAGTAGACTAGTGGTTGCCTGGGGGCTGGGAAGATGACGGAGTTAGAGGGTGACAACTAAGAAGTTTAAGGTTTCTTTCTGGGGTTACAAGAATGTTGTAAAATTGATGGTGATAATGATCGTACAACTGTGAATGTACTAAGAGCCATTGAAGTGTACACTTTGGTTGAATTGTGTGGTGTGTGAATTACATCTCAATAAAGCTTTTTTTTAAAAAAAGATTTCATTTACTCATTCATGAGAGACACACACACAGAGGAGGAGACACAGGCAGAGGGAGAAGCAGGCTCCACACAGGGAGCCCCATGTGGGACTCGATCCCGGGATCCCCGGGCTCCAGGATCACACCCCAGGCTGAAGGCAGGAGCCAAACTGCTGAGCCATCCAGGGGTCCCACTCAATAAAGCTTTTCAAAATATATTATCATTCCATCATGCTATTTAATATTTCTGAACACCCTAACTTAAACCAAAGTATCATGGTTTTTTTTAACACCAGACTTCATACCTTAACAGAAAACACTGTATAAGTAAGACAGAAAAATACAAACCCTTCTTTAGATATTGGTGTCTTGATGAAAGGAGGCTTCACTGATACTTCCCTGACATCAGTTTACACCCTTGTGTGGCACCTGAGGCAGCACATTCTAGGAAGATACGGAATAGGTAAATGTGTATGTGTGTGTGTGTGTGTGTGTCTGTGTGTGTGTGTAAGCTGTTTGAAGAATAATTTTGAAAGGGAAGGTGGGAAAAGAGAACTAGAAGGAAATCACCACAGGTATATTCTCAGGTAGATTGGTTTTAGGAAAAAGGTTGAAAATCTGGAAATTGATTCCCTAAAAACTGTGCATGTCTGATATTCCCTTGGAAAGACTTCATGCTCCTGAGTTTGAAGATCTGAGTTGTAATTCAAAAGCCTTGTCTTTCCAGACCAACATCTCTGCTATGAATTGCTAAAGCTTCCCTTGCAGCTAACACCAAGATTTTGACTCTAAGTCCTGCATTCAGCTCTGCCAGCCTCCCCAGGGTGATAAGTCTCGAATGTTTCAGCCTTATGGTCTAATTTTAATGTGGGAAGGGCTTAAGAAGGAAGAAAGAGGAAGGAAGGAAGGACAACATGGATTAATATATCAAATGATCATCCTACCATGCCGAAGATCTCCCTTTTTATTTATCTTTTTTTCAAAGATTTTATTTATTTATGCATGAGAGACATAGAGGCAGAGACACTGGCAGAGGGAGAAGCAGGCTCCATGCAGGGAGCCCGATGTGGGACTCGATCCCTGGTCTCCAGGATCACACCCCAGGCTGCAGGCAGCACTAAACCGCTGAGCCACCCGGGCTGCCCAAGATCTCCCTTTTTAATAAGTCCCCGGTGATTCTGTTGCAGGAGGAAGAGGCCAATACTACCCAGTACTGCAAGGGAAAGAATCAACAGAGAAAAGGACAAAGAGGACAATATTGTCAGGAGACAGTTTGGTAGCATGGTAGCAATAGAAGACAGAGTTGATTAGAGACGGATGAGAGATGGAGCCGGGGAGCACAGACATTTAGGACGATCAACTGAGGGAAAAGATGGGCAGGTGGGCCTCAGAGCTGAGGAGGGTTTGTTTCCAGAAAAAGAGGAACTTGAGAAAACTTATGGAATAAAGAGAAAAAATCAGGAAGGGGATGAGAGAGAGAAGGAATTGAGGGTCCTGAGAAGCTGTGAGGTGACAAAATAGGAGCGCCAGGGGAGGGGGATCAGCGTTGAATTGTGGAAGGACACCACTTCCTCTGAGATGCAGGAAAGTAGCAGCAGCTCTGGAGAGTTTTAGTGGATGTGGGATTGTTCGTGGAGCTCAGATCATTTGACCTCTATTTCTCCAGAGATCTAGGGGCAGAATGAGAAGTAAGCAGTTAAGAAAGAGGAGAGGAAAAGAGCGGGGCCTCAGGACACCAGAGAGGACTAGAGAATCAGAGAATGTGGAGAATGGCCTGGGTGGGGGTGGGCAGATGAGCCTGGTGGCCTAGGGGTGGGGGCAGCTGGCCACAGCGGCATGGACCCTTTTGTACTTTGGAAGACGGCAGTGAAGTAAGCAAAAGTGGGGGCTGCCCAGCGCTGAAGAAGTGAGAAAGGTGGGAGAAGTTCCGGAGAAGAGAGAGTCAGCTGTGAAGTCCAAGGTTCTCACTCACAGGGAGCAAAGTAAGACTTGGGCAGAAGGTGGGCTTTTTTTTTTTTTTTTTAGAAGGTGGGCTTTGAAGCAAGTGGCCACCCAGCAGAGAGGTCAAGAAGATAATGCCAAGCAGGTCCAATAGGATTGAGAGGGAAAAAGGGGATGAGCATGTTTGAGCCACGAAGCTCTAAACTGTCCTGCACTATCTAATCCAGTAGTCCCTAGCCTCCTGGGGCCTTCTGTATTTAGTTAGTCCAAATTCATTTGCGCTGTAAATATAAATTATACACACGATTCCAAAGACTTAGGATGAAAAACTAAAAGAATGTTAAATATCTCGTTAATAAATGATTACACTGATTACTTGCTTAAATAATATTTGGACGTATTGGGTTAAATAAAATACATTATTAAAATTAATTTGACCTGTTTGTTTTTACTTTCATAGTGAAGCTTCTAGAAAAAAATTTTTTTTTTAGAAAATTTAAATTACGTATGTGGCTTGCATTATATTCCTCTTGCACAGCACTGATCTAGATACTCCCTTACTGGGGCATGGATTGTCTGTGTCATGTGGCCCCAACACCTGGACAAGGGACCTGCCCAGAGAGGCCTCAGTGAATGGTGGGTGTGTGTGAATTGATGAGTAGATGAATATGTAAATTAATGAATGAGTGAGTAGGTAAATGAGGATCATATATGGTTTTCAAGGACACGGTCATTTTCTACTCAATGGTTGAGGATTACATATTAGCACATCCATCCCTGAATGGAAGGGATAGTTAGGGATAGTTAGAATTGAGGAAAGTGGGCAGCTCTGGTGGCTCAGCGGTTTAGCGTCTCCAGCATGATCCTGGAGACCCGGGATCGAGTCACACATCGAGTCCCACATCGAGTCCCACATCGGGCCCCCTGCATGGAGCCTGCTTCTTCCTCTGCCTGTGTCTCTGCCTCTCTCTCTGTGTCTCTCATGAATGAATAAATAAAATCTTAAAAAAAAAAAAAAGAATTGAGGAAAGCTCACCAAAGCTTTGAGGCAGACAGTCTCAAAGGGCAATCTGGGGGACCTTACTTGGTATAAAGACTCAAGAACCTGGACCCTTGCCACACTTCTTTTTTTCATTAAAAAAAAAAAAATGTACTCCTGTGGCATCTTAAATGCCAGGGGGTCTGTCCTAGGAATTTGTATGAACTCATTGAAACTTTCCATCACCCCAGGAGGTAGGCACTCCTGGTATGTCTCTTTTGCAGATAAGGAAACAAAGGCACAGAGATGTGTAGTTTGGCCAGGAGTTTTGTACCAGCAGGCGGTAGAACTGGCATTTAAACCAGGTTGACTGGCCCCAAAGGCCATGCTCCTAGCTACTACACCATCCTGTCTTTCTCATGTCCTCTCACGTCACCCCCAGGTTCTCTCCAACAGAGATATAGTAGTCCCCCCCCTTATCTGCTGGGGATCCGCTCCAAGATCCTTAGTGGATGCCTGAAACCACAGAACCCTCTATATACTATTTTATCCTCTATACACATCCCTATGATGAAGTTTAATTTATGAATTAGGCACACTAAGAGCTTAATGACAATAACAATAGAACAGTTTTAACAATATACTGTAATAAAAGTTATGTGAATGTGGTCTTTCTCTCTCAAAGTATCTTATTGTGCTGTACTCACCCTTCTTGGGATGATGTGAGATGATAAAATGCCTACGTGATAAGATGAAGTGAAGTGAATGGTGGGGGCGTTGCGACATAGTGTTGGGCTACTACCAAACTTCTGATGGTCAGGAGGAGGATCATCTGCTTCTGGGCTACAGCTGACCACAGGAAGCCAAACCACACACAAGGGGGGACTAGTGCATAGATTGCTTTTTTCCCCCCTTACTGATTTCTCCCCATCCCAGTCCCTCAGGCCCTGTATTCCTGGAGAAAGTTCTCGATGTAGTTTGCTTACTGAAGACAATTGTAATTGTAACTTCCCAACTTCCCCACAAATAAGACGCAAACACACCATAGCTTCATGGTCAAATACAACAGCCAAGTAACCTGGCCTCCTCTGTTCCCTCTACCCTTATCCCTGAGCCTTTCCCACACCATTTTCTCCATATCCCTCCCTCCATGTCCTCCCTCCCCCCAGCCCATGAGTCTCCTGTCCCAAACCTGGGATTGGCCCTCGCCTGTCTTCCTGGATGGACTCTAGGGGAGTGAGTGTTGGAGGAGCTTGAGGCTCCATAACTCCAAGCAAACACTTTTATCAGTCTAGCGGATGCCAGCGAGATGACTACAGGGGATAGAATGGGGGCTTTCCAGACACCACCTTGGCCAGCGCCCAGGAGATGCTTCAGTCCCACCCACCAGGGACTCCATTCCAGCCTCAGCTTGGATCCCTCCAATAACAGAGTAGCCCTGAATTTCTACCCACTGGGAGCAGCCCTAGTCCAGGATCTCTACTTGCAGGGCCAAACAGACTGGAAAACTAAGAAGGAACCAACAGGCCATCTTCCTCTATCTCTCATTAAATTGTGAACAATAATGCATTTACTTATTCTCCCACTTAAAAAGTTGTTTAAATCCTTTGAAGAATCTTGCACGGTAGCTTGGCTAGACAGCAGGCAGGACAGTCCAGTGCCTCCGGTGGGGGGGCCAGGGTTTTCCACTCGCCTGTCTTTTGGTCCAACAAGTAGGCATTTGGGTTGATGGTGTAGTCCTTTGTCTGGACATCGCTGGTTGTGGTGACACCCCCGCACACAAACACTCTGCTGTCTCCAATGGAGCATATAGCATGGGACACATCCAAGGGGCAGTTGTTAGGCAAGAGAGGCACCGAGGTGGTCGTCTTGTTGGCCTTTATCTTCTGCAGATTGATTTCCACACTCTGCCGGTGGCTGTGTACACAGAGGATGTTGTCCTGATGGAAAGAGAGCAGGGGCCGGTGGTTGAAGTCAATGGGGAAGGTGATACACTGGACCACATCCCCGGTGTTGGTGTCAAAGCAGTCCACCACTCCAACTCGGGAGATATAGCCCTTCACCAAGCACCGGCCGGTGACAATGTACAGGTTCCGGTCACCCTTGGTGATCACGGCTGTGCCATCCATAGGGATGCTCATTTTTCCTGCCAGGCACCAGGCCTCCTTGCGCTCATCATAGCGATAGATGTTGGAGACATACCGCCTTGGAGCAATGCTCCCACCCACTGAATACACCGTCCCCCCGCAGGTCACCATGGTGTGGAAGACAAGCCCAATTGGCAGGTCTGGCAACTTGGTCCAGGAGTTGTCATCCATGTCATATCGCCAAGCCGTCTTCAGCCCTGAAATCTGCTCAGTGGTACCACCAGAGATGTAGATGTAGCGACCAGCAGAGGTGGCACTAAGTGCTGCTGCCCTGTAGGGCATCTCTGACAGCTTCAACCACAAGTTCTCCTGGATGATATAGGCAAACACTCCATCATTGAACTTGCCATGGGCCTTTTGGCCACCCAGGATGACCACCGAATCAAGCAGGGCCCCTTTCCGTTGGTAGCTCAACAAGCTGGATGGCTTCTCCTGCTTTCGGTCCACAAGGACACTCTCAATGAGAGTTGCATGGGCTGAGCTGTTCTCCATGCCCATCAACTTGTTGCTGGCAAACATCAGCGTCTTGTTGGAGACGGCATTGAGATTGATGTAGTTGAAGAACTTCTTGAAATACTTCTCCCGCTCGTCCTTCCGGAAGTACACCCAGTTGATGAGTGCGCTCAGTGCCTGGTCCTCATTGAGCACATGCAAGTTTTCGTCTCGGAGCAGGCGGCCAAAGATGACAGGTGGACAGCGCATGAAGTGCATACAGCCCTCAGGACTGGCCCAGTAGTGGAAGTTGTCACGAATGCCAGAGTAGGCCAAGTCTGATACCTCTTTGAGCTCAAACAACTCAGCCAAGAAGAGGTAGCGCAAGCAGTTTGCACGGCGGATGGACTTGATCAGGAAGTCATTACAGTGGATTCGCAGGCGTGGGGTGTTGAAATACTGGGCCCCGCGAAGGAGCTCCTCCACATTCTGCTCCGAGATCACCACCTTGCCACTGTAGAAGTAGTCCAGGAGCTGGTCCACCGTGGCTGGACTCAGGTAGTTGGGGTCAATGGTGATAAAGAGCTCATCGGTGGTCTTCATGTCATTGCTGGAGATGAGGCTCTTCACCAGTGGAGAGACAGCAGCCAGTACGTTGCGATGTGCAAAGAAAACATGGTGGTCCACAGTCAGGGCCATATCCCAGTACTCTTTGCGTTTCCTCTGTTTGTTCAGGTTCTGCAGCACAAAGCTGTTGTAGTTTTTCTCTGTGAATTCTAATTTCATGGTGCTTTGCTGGCTGAGGCAGAAGATCAGCAGCAGGTACTGGAGAACAGACTTCTCAGGTCTTTGGGATTCAGATTGATGGTTGTTTGCAGGGCAGTTGATCAGGGAGGAGGGGGGCTGGGAGAGAGAGTGATGTCATAGAATGGATGAGGTCATCACAATGCCAGCCCCTGAGGCCTTTCTCACAGGCACAGGACCTTTCTCCTCTCTGATGCGTGCAACCTGCCAAGACTAGATACCCTGCCAGGACTTCAAGCCCTGAGTCCAGAGCTCAGGAGAAACTCAGAAGTGGATTGCAACTCTTACTTGGGGCTTTTAAAACTCAGTTCAAGGCTATTTCTGGAATGTTCCAACCAGTCTGGGTGGGGGTGGTATAGGAAGGGAAAAGAGGAAGCTTGGGGAAGAAAAGAGATTTTTGGATCTAGAAGAATCTTCCCACCTACAGGAGGGAAACAGGCCCAGAGAAGAGAAGGGACTTGCCCAAGATCACACAGTAGGTTTGGAAGCAGACCAGGGCTAGAAAGCCAAGTTTTCTAGAACTCAGTGTTCTTCATCTTTCCAGGAAGCTCCTAACTACCTAACTCTCCCCAGTCTCTGATTCTCAGGCCTCGAAGTACCTTTCTCTGCCAAGGCTCCTGGCCATCAGAGGAGAATTTCAGGCGGCCCTTTGCCTTCTGACCTTTGTAGCCATGGACACTATTCTCCTTTAAAACAGAGGAGAGGTGGGATCCCTGGGTGGCGCAGCAGTTTAGCGCCTGCCTTTGGCCCAGGGCGCGATCCTGGAGATCCGGGATCGAATCCCATGTCAGGCTCCCGGTGCATGGAGCCTGCTTCTCCCTCTGCCTGTGTCTCTGCCTCTCTCTCTCTCACTGTGTGCCTATCATGAATAAATAAAAATTAAAAAAAAAAAAAAAAAAAAAAAAAAACAACAGAGGAGAGGTAGAGGGCCCTGGTTGCAGCCGGGATACCGGAGTTAGCCACACCCTGGGGCATGGGAGGGCCTCTGAAGCCCTGATTATTTCAGTTCCACAGCCAACTGGGACCTTCTCCCCACATTTCCAAGGCTGTAGTCATGCAGCTGTGGGGGTTGTGGTGGGTCAGCTCTCTCCCCGTACACGTGTCACCTTGTACAAGTGGCTCAGACTCTAAACCTCAGTCTCTTCATCTGTGAGATGGGAGTGATGGTAACCACTTCGAAGAAGATTACGAATTTCAATGAGAAAATGACTAGAGAGTGTTAAGCACCATGTTTGCCTGTAGCGAAAGTTCAGTCCACGTTAGCTGCCCCTACTTTATTGATACCGTATTAGTTCCCCCAGCGCCGGTGTCCTTGGCTGCTCCCTTTGTCCGTAACCACCTGGCGTGGGCCGGTGGGTGTTTGGTGCTTGGGGGGCGGGGGCGTCTGGAGCTCGGCTGGAATCCCGCGCCCCTTCGGGCGGCTCCGCGAGCCTCGTCCGGCCACGCGGGGGAGCTGGAGGGCCGCCTCCGGCCGCGAGTCCCCGCCCGCCCCCGCGCCCACCCCCGCGCCCGCCCCCCGCGGCGACAGGCCCGCCCGCGGCAGCGCCGCCCACGTTCCCCGCAAGGCCGCCCGCGCGGCTGCACCGGCCGGGGCCGAGCCCGGGAGAGGAGCTGGGGCGTCACCCCTGGGGGCCCGCAGGCTCCGCCGCCCCGGGGCGCGCGTGGGCTCCGCGAGTGCCCGCGGGGCGTCTCCGTACCGCCGGCGCCGAGGAAGGGCCAAGGGTCCCCGGAGCTCCCCCGGACGCGGCCGGCTTCGGCGGGGAGGGGAGGAGCCGGGCCCCACCGCGGCCCCGCCTCGGGGCGCCCCCGGCAAGGGCTCGCGGCGCTGGCCAGACGGCGGGAGAGCACCGGGGCCCCGACCCCGCTCCTGACCCTTAGCCTTCCTCGGCGCCCCTTCTAGGGAGGGTGGCCCCTGCAGCCTCCCCCTTTCCCTCCCCGCCTGGTCAAGTTAGCATTCACGTCTCCCTGCCGCCTTCTTCCGTTGCAGACCCGGCTTTTTCTTTGGGGATTTAGCAACTTGAAAACTATTTAAAAGTACTTACGTTTGGCTGCTGAGGCTGTTCCCCTTGACACCTGAACGGTACCGAGGCACTCAGTGTCTTGACGTCTCTCTGCACAAGGCTGAAAACTTGTTTTCCCCATGAAAAGGAGGCTTGTTAAACGTCAGCCTCTCCACCACAGACTCGCTGTATGGTTGGGGGGCGGGTGTCCTCTGTTGTCTCCACTTGAGGATAACTGAGCTCTAAAGGCTTTGCCAGCCCTGATCTCGTGAGAGGTGGCAGCGATCTGGGTGCAGGTGAGACCTCTTGGTGTTGACTCCAGACACCTTTTCACTCCCCCTGGCATCTAGGCCTGCCCTGGTGAGGGTTGGCGGGCCTCACCTCCTGGGGCATTTCAACCAAGACTAGAGGCTGGGTGGGGTCAGGCCTGTTGTATCTGCCCCTTTGCCACCACACCCGGGAGCACTTTGGTGGAGGAGGTGGCTGTGCCCCCTTGCTTTTGTTTCAAGGGCCAGAACACCAGGGCAGGAAGGTCTCTCCAGTTAAGCTGGGCATAGGGGGTGTCATGGGCCTGAGAAGATCCAGTAGACTTAACTCCATGTGCCAGACCTTGTGCAGTTGGACGGACTGCAGCCCAGAGTGGGGAAGGGCACCCAATTCTGAGAGTGGGGGGTGGCTAGAGCTTGGAGCCAGGTTCCTGGCTCCTTCCTCTGTCCTGCAGCTACAAAGGACAGCTAGCAATCTGGCTTGCCCTCTGCTTTTATAGAATTGTTGGAGTCGCTGTCTTGAAGAAATCCCTTAAAGAAGTGAAATTAGTGCCCACCTGCTCAGCCAGCTTTGTTGCCTGGCTTTTCTTCAGCCTAGAAAGCTCTTTTGGTCAGCTTTTTTCTTTCTCTAGCCAACTGAGGAAACAGATGCCAGACACTCAAGAGCCTGGCTGTAGGCCAGTGACCACCACCTGGTTATGCATGTGTGTTGGGTGGAAGGTATCCCTAGGAGCCACCAGGAAGTTCACTGACTGGTCACTCAGTCCCCGTTGCTCATGGAGGCTGCCCGGGTGTGGCCTCAGCCCAGTCTCTTTATTCCACCCACCCTCAGCTTCCTGCCCAGCTCAGGATTTGTGGCTTCCTCGGGGAGGGGACCCTAATATTCTAGCTTTATAGGGAACATCAGTTGACACATCACTTTGCCGGGAAGCCCTAAAGATGAGGGATATATCTTAACAATACACAGATTTGGCCTGGAGCTAGAAAGCTCAGGAACTCCATCTCTTTTGTACCGCTAACAACTGTCTTTCTCACTTCCATATATTTTCTTTTTTTTTTTAAATGTTTTTAAAGATTTTATTTATTTATTCATGAGAGACAGAGAGAGACAGAGAGAGAGAGAGAGAGAGAGGCAGAGACACAGGCAGAGGGAGAAGCAGGCTCCATGCAGGGAGCCTGATGTGGGACTCGATCCCGGGTCTCCAGGATCAGGCCCTGGGCTAAAGGCAGGCGCCAAACCGCTGAGCCATCCAGGGATCCCACTTCCATATATTTTCAACTGGCAACTTGTCTTGCATATAGTTTTGCTGTGGCCCTAATTCAAACTCATGGCATCCTAAATTTTTTAGTTCCACTGACAAATTCTCTCCTCATTTCTTAGCTCAGACTTGTGGTCCGTGGCCAACCCAGGGATTGGCTGCTCTTGGCTCACATGTCCACTTTAGTCCAATTGGCCGTGCAAGGGTAGGTCACATGGATCAAAACACAGCTGCCAAAGGGACACAAAATATGGGGGAGAGGTTGGAAGTACTCAGAGGCTTGAGTTACCTAAGACAGGAACTGAGGGTTATGATTATCTTGGTCACCGATTAAAAACCGGGCATGAATGACATGGAAGATATTACACAAAAGAAAAAGATTTTATTGTTGTCTTAGTCAGTATCCCTGGGTGAGAAGAAGGGCACAGCACGAGGCTGTGTTCACAGTGCAGCACAGAAGCACGTCTCCCGAGGTGGCAGCCTCCTAACTACCCCCCTTGCTGTCTTAACACTTGGAGGGGCCGGGCTTTCAGGACACCCAGCTTGGCACTGGGGTTCCTCCAACATGGACCCTGTGCAATCGTTATTCAGGGGGAACTTTGTATAGTTGGAGGCCAAACATAGAACCAAATTGGCGACGCTAAGCCCCCACCCACATGGGATATCTCCCTGGAACATTTGGGCCTGTCCCACATTCCTGGAGGGAGCAACAGCACAGCTGCAAGCACAGCTGCCGGCAACAGGCCTGGGCTCCCGCCCTGGTGCGAGGGGAGGGAAGAGGCCCGAGGGCTTCCTCTGGGGGCCCTGGTGAGCTCACACTCACCCCCACACTCACTGACTTCATCTGTTTGGCCGCTTGGCCAAGAGCCCAGGCAGTGTGAGGGGCTTTCTCCCAGAACAGGCCCTGGGCCACTAGTGGAGGTGGGGGGAGGGGTGACGTCCAGGCCTGACCGGTGGCCCCAGAGACCAGGAGGCACACGCTGCTCTCTGACATGCCAGAGGATTTTAAGAAGGTGGGAGGGAAGCGAGGATGGTGGTAGTAGTGGTACATTGCTATTTAAAGGTAGAAAATGCAAGGAAGTGAGACTTTTCTCTCCATTTGTTCTTTGGCATTTCCATTAGAGAATTCCAGGAGGCATGCAGATGACATCATGTCTTACTACTGAGAAATCTCAATAATTCTGTGCAATGGAGTTCCTGCCTGTCCCCTGTTTCCAATGGAAGCTGCTTTATATTTACGTGTTTAAAGCTGTTTTACGTTACATTTAGATGAGAGTTTAATATTCTTAAATATCTACCAAAAGTAGATTACAGTCCATGAAGATCACATAAAATGAACTTCACCTCTAAGCATCACAAACATTTGGAATAGAAAAAGACCACGGATGAATATTATAAGAAATGTACAAAAGAAGTTTGCTTTAAAAAAAAAAAAAGTTTTAAAACTGATTCTTTCCCCCCTAAGTCCAAATAATTATGGTTTAGGTAACCAACAGGGTAAAGGCTTCATATGCTAATTCCTTTGAGAGGCGTAAGTTCATACAGAGTTGTATATCCAAGTGTGTGTGCATCAAGAGACACTCACATGCATCACACACACAAACACATACACCCACAGGGACAGACACACAGCTGAGTTTTTGTTGTTCTAGGCACTTCGTATCCATGTCAAGTCACCACTTTCCCATTACATTTAATGAATTACTTCTTTGGAGGCAGGACATTTTCTTCAAAGAAGCCCTGGTTGACGACATTCCCGGCTGGGAAGTATCGGGCCACCACGAAGGAAGACCCGTCGCTGGCAGATGCCTTCCCCACTCCCATCTTCTTCGTGTTTTTCCACACCATGGCTGTGAAGTGTCCTGGAGGAGCACAGGCAGGGGGGGAGGGAAATGGGATAGTTAGCAGGATCTGGAGAAGGATGGTTCAAAGGATTCCCGAACTCCTGCACCGTCTTGTCAGGCTTCGGAAGTTTGATCTTCACACACACTGGTCAGAGGAAGGAGACCGAGAACGCTCTGCCTGCCTGACTTGCAGAGGCATCAGGTCCTCTCAGTCAGCCACACAGATGCTCCTCACCTCACCATTTGCTAGTGCCCAAAGGTTTCATGGTCTCCTGGAGATCACAGCCAAGCCGAGTGACCCCAAGAGTTAGGATGCCACCCTCCCCGCACCTGTCTCCCTCCCTCCCCTGACTGTATTCTTCAAGGGTCACCGATGATCTCCATGTGATCCAAAGATCACTTTTTGTCTCTCTCTTACTTGACATCTCAGGAACATTTAATAGAGCCAATTCCTCCCCTTTGTGAGGTACTCCCTCCCCTTTTGGTTTCCATGATGCTGCCCTCCTTTTGGCCTCTTCCTCCTCTTCCATTTTGCTGGTAAATGTTGGAGGGCCCTTGCACTATCCAAGGCTCAGTCCTGGGCTTGCTTTTCTTTACTTGCTGCATTCTTTAGGCAATTTCATTTATCCCTGGCTCCCAAATTTATTTCCCTGGTCCAGATGTCTTCTCTGTGTTCCAGATACAACTACGTAACTTGACATTTCCACTTGGATGGCTCAAAGGCATCTCAAATGTTAACCTATCCAAACCTCACTCTTGATTTTGGTTCCCCTAGACTTATTCCTCTTCCTAGCTTCCACTTCCTTTAATGGCCTCTCTGCACACAACCCTAGGGTTGGTCTGTATTCCTCATTTCTTCCTCATTTCCCCCTGGACAACCCATCATTCAATTCTGAAGACTCTAACTCTAAAATATGTCTTAAGTCCATCCACTCCCCAAACTTGGGTCCCAACCATAAAGTTTCTCACGTGGGCCACTGGAATAGCCCTTCACTGGTTTTCCAGTGTCCACCTTTGCCTCCCCCAATTCACTTCCTCTAAAGGAGCCAGAGTAATCATTTTTAGACATAAGTCATAGCTGTTTACTAGCCCACTTACAAATCCTTTAATTGCTTCCAATTGCATCTAGAATGAAAGTGAACGCTTTGTCCCAATGGCCTCTTTTCCATCCTTGAATACGTCAGGTTATTTCCCACCATGGAACACTTGTACACATTGGCCAGTGTGTGGAACGCTCTCCCAATGACTAACATCTTCTGATCCCTTAGGCTTCAGACTGAATGTCACTTGTGCAAAGAAGCTTTTCATAATCACTTATTTCCTGAACACCTCCCTCCCAAGATCATCTTATCTCACCCTGTTTTTCCCCACAGGCATTCTTACCATTTGCAATGTTATGTGTGTTTGGTTTCTTGCTCATTTGCTTGGTTCCTTCATTCACTAGGCTATGAGACTCACAGGGGCAGGAATCAAACTGTTTTATTCACCAAAGTGTATGTACTCAGTACCCTGGCAAAGCCTGGCCGACTCCACATGAAAAGTGTAAAATAAACCTTTGTTGAATGAATGTGTGAATGAATGAAAAGGCACATGGAGGCACCATCTTGGACTTGGGTTCTCCCCTTACTGAAGCACAGGCCTTCTACATTTTGTGCTCTTTGAACCTTGACAAGTTCGAGCCCTCTCCAATTCCCTCTGCTCTGAGCCAAACAGCTCTTCTCAAGCTACTGCCTGACCCTCCGGACGCTTCTGTGGTTCACTAAGGTTCTCAGCATCAGTGTCCCACTGCTCAGGCTGCCTGACCCTCACTCACTGCTTCCTTCAAGATTTAATATAGCTTGGTTTCCAACTCCCCTTCTACTTTGGGGTCAAGAGTTGCCGTAATGTTTGCTCAATGACAGAATGACTCCTTCTGTCTCCAAGGAGTAGAGGTTGGGAGCTTATCCTTCCCACCTTTACTGGTTAGGACTTACAGAGATCTTTTGACAGGTCAATATTGACTTCCATAGCAGAATGGCATTCATTTGCTAAAGCAACACCGGAGAGATTACATTTCCTCCTTGAGGGTAGGCACCACACCCGTCTTATTTTATTTTATAATTGTTTTTTTTACAGATTTTATTTATTTACTTGAGAGAAAGAGAGAGTGAGAGAGAGAGAGAGAGAGCACAGAGAGAGAGAGAGGGAGAAGCAGACTCCTCACTGAGCAGAGAGGCTAACAGGGCTCAATCTCAGGACTCTGAGATAAGGACTGGAGCTCAAGGCAGCCTCTTAACTGACTGAGCCCCCCAGGTGCCCCCTCACCTGTCTTTATTGACCACAATATCCCCAGTGTTTAACACTGAGCTTGGCAGATAGTAGATACTCAATAAATATCTGATGAAGAATGGAAGAGACAGAGGAAAGGAGGATAATTGTGATCAGAGTGGCTAAGTTTCCCATAGGGTAAGAAAGAAAGAGGGTAACCATTTTACACCCATTTGGGTGGATTTTTTTTTTTTTTTTAAAGAAGAAAATAAGTATTGGTGAGGATGTGCATTTCTGGGGGAGAATGTGAAATGGCACAACTACTGTGAAAGACAGTATGGTGGTTCCTTAAAAAATAAAATAGAGAATTACCATCTCATCCAGTAATTCCACATCCAGGTATAAACTCAAAAGAACTGAAAGCAGGGACTCAGATATTTGTACACCAATGTTTACAGCAGCGTTATTTACAATAGCCAAAAGGTGAAAAAAAAACCAAAATGTCCACCAATGGATGAATGGATAAACAAAATGTTATACATACACATATAGTAAAACATTATTCAGCCTTAAACAGGAATGAAATTCGATACATTCTACCTTGAGGATGAACCTTGAGGACATTATGCTAAGTGAAACAAGCTAGACAAAAGGACAAATATATGACTCCACTTACATTGGACACCTAGAATCACCCAACTCATAGACACAGGAAGTAGAATAGTGGTCACCAGAGCGTAGGGATGGGGAGGTGGGGAAGGAGGGACAGGAATGATTGTTTAATGGGTTCAATTTGAGATGACTGAAAAATTCTGGAAATGGACAGGGCCATGATTGTACAACATTGTGAATGTAATTAATCTCACTCAACTGTGTCCGTTTAAATGGTTAATTTTATGGTAAATATGCTTTACCATGAAATGAAAGAAAGAAAGAAGGAAAGAAAGGCTGGTATCCACACTCTCGCAACCCTTCAGGTGATATATCCTCCATTGCGTCTCACATATGGTAAGGACTGAATAAACATTCATTGATCAAGTTGTGTATTTTGCCCTACAGATGAACTCCATTTTCAGAAGTTTTAAATTTAGGCAATACTGTATTTATCTATAGCCATAGAAGATTTGAAGTTACCAAATCATTTACAATAATAACAAGACATAAACACTCATCAGTAGAGTTGCTGTGATAAAACCAAAGCAAGAACCAAAGGAAAACAAACCCCAGGTACAATTATGCTTCTTTTTTTTTTTTTAATTTTTTTTTTTCAATTATGCTTCTTTATATCACTTATCCTGCAGCTTGTATTAACCACTGCCCATAAACTCTGCTGTTCACCTCAAAATAGAAGAGAAACACTTCTTGCCGATTCACCCTTGGTCCTCCTACCTTCGTGTCCCAGCTCCAGGCTTTCAGCTGCTTTGCCAGGTGTCACCACTTCCACAGCCTCTCTTTTCACTCAGGCTCAAGCCCTTTTTCACACAAGCCTTTTCTCTCAAGAGAACCCCATGCTTTGGCTATTGTCCGCCCACTCTCTCTGTTGCCCAGACAAGGAAGAACTGCCATTTATCCACTGGTTGCTAAGAAAACGATCACAAACACAACGTGAACATCGGCAGCATGCATGCCTGTGGAAGCCTTTTCCAAACAGATGAGACTAAGTGATTTTCCCTCTGGCCAGGGAGGTTTCCGTCCACAGAGATAATTAAGTATGGGTATTTAGAGATGAGCTAAAGGACACGACTTCCTTAGCAACCATCAGCTACGCAGTGGTTTCTAACTAAATCACTAACCGATTCTTCTTCCTTTTTTTTGCCCTAAGGGATCACATCTTCTTTACTGTGATGGACCCAAACTTCTAGAATGTACAGTTGAAAAACACATTAAATAAGTTACAAAAAACAAAAATAAGTTACAGTGTATTCTTGCAAGAGGATGATAATGTGCAACAGTAAGAATGACAAAGCTCTTTTTGTATTAATATGGAACAATCTCTAACAATCTGCTGTGTGAAGAAAGCAAGTGCAAAATAGATCATACACTAGGGTATAAAGAAGGGGAAAAGAGAACATAATGCTGGTATAAGATTAGGACAACTCTAGAATGGTACATAAGAACGGGTATCAGTGGTCGGAAGAGAAAGTGCTAGAGACCAGGAATGGAAGGAAGACTTTTTACCTTATACAATTTGCAGATTTCATGTCATGTAAAAGTGTTATTTACTCAGAATAAGTAAACAAACCAACCTACTCATTAAAAAAGAGTATATCAAAGGAATTGCAAGAAACTGCTTCTCTCTGCTCAGCACATAGCACAGAACTGGGCCCTTCATCACAAGATGCTGACCCAGTGTGGGTGGGGAGAGATTACAGGATATTTCAAAGGCTCTTTCCCTACAATATGGACTCAGGTCAAGGAATCTCCACACAACGGTGCAGCGAGAAGCAGCTCTGGGGGAGGTTGAGGCATGCGGAATGGGTCTGAGGATCTTTAAGTGTCTTGCAATCTCTGAGAATAGCACCACTCAAAGCTGTGCTCTTATTTTAGGATCAGGCTCTGTCTGTCCCCAGGCACTGCCTCCTGACACTTGGGACAGCCTAGGGGCTAGTTGCTCTGAGGGGGTTTTCCTCTTTAGGGGTGAGAGATCTGGGGCAACGGGTTGGTGGTCAGTGATCATGGAAAGCCCATTCCCAGCTCGGACACTTGTGAGATTCCCACCTTGGGGCAGGAGCCATGGAAAAAGTATTCGATTGAGAATAGGAGATCTAAAAGAAGTCTCTTCTCTCTGGACCTCAGTTTCCTCCTCTGCAAAATGGGTAGAGCAAAGCCCCACCTACAAGTGGTGTTGTGAGGCTTACGTGGCCGTGAACGCGGAGGCACTTTCTAATTGTCGAGTGGCACGCACACATGAGCAACGCTAATAACTTGCTCTGACACATGTCCAATTGCTCGTGAGTCTTGCTCATGGGAAAAGCAAATCCAGATGCTATGAAATAAAATGTCTTCTGGGCACTGAACTTTATGAAAAAGAAGACAGGTTCTGTGTACACATCCTTAATCACCACGAGGAGGTTGTTACTGTTCCCTCCCTCAGTCCTCGAATTTAATTGCCACAGAACCATCAATTCCCACTTAGGGCCCTGAGAGCAGCTTCCTTAAGCCCGGCCCTGGTTGCTCAGAGGAGAAATGGCCCCAGCAGCTGCTGCACCTCTGCCCTACCGTCCTGCCCACACTGATGCAAGAACCCCTGCCCCAAAGGGGTGAGCAGTAAACCACAGGAAACGGTGACTGGCACCGAGAAGAGAACAGAACGTGTCATTTCCTGCTTTGGAAGAAGACTCCAGAGGGTGAGAGGCCACAGTGGCTCCACCCACGGGTGGGAGGGGTAGGGTCGAGGGCTGGGCGCGGGCAGAGAGAATCCCCTTTTCGGTTTCCCCTCAGAGGAACTCCCAGGCCTTGTAACCCATCCCGGGCGGCCACGCTCTGAGTCGGCGGTGAGGAAGCCGCTGAGGGCCTGGAGGGAGCGCAGCCCTCGGTTACCCCTCACCCTGGAAGCCTCACAGAAAAGCTGGGTGGGCGCACACTAGCTCTCAGACGGTCCCCTACCGCGCTGTCCCTCTCCCTCTGGGACAGCGAGTCAACCCAAGTTCACGCAACTAATAGGGCTGGAGCTGAGAGCAGATCCAGGGGGTCTGCATTCCAAGCTGGAGAGAAAAGGTGAAGGGGGGGATGCCTGGGAGGCTGTCGAGTGGGGAGCACTTTGGAAGGAGGCAGGGGTAGGAGTGAGGAGGGAGTTAGGACCAGGAGGAGAGAGTGAGCAGTGTGGCCCTTTTCCTGAAGAGAGGCCTTAGAACCTTCTGGCTGCTGGAGCAGGCTGGACTGGAGGGGAACAAGACGGGCAGTAGGATGACCGGTTATAGCACTGCTTCTGGGAGGAGGCATTCCGGAACTTTTAAAGTCTACAGCCTCCTTGCGACACGCACCAGTCACCTGGAGAACTTGGAGCTGGTGGGGAAGGAATCCATGGCTCAGGGGTTTCTCAGATGGAGAAGCGTGTGTGCACGCATGCGTGCTTGCGTGTGTGTATGTGTGTGTGAAGTGATGGGGAAAGAGAGCATTGCCCTTTGGGCAAAATCGAAACCACAGAAATACAGAAGAGGCAAAACAGGAGGGAATTTTCAGAGGGTTAGTTCCTTTCCAAAGTCAGACACCCAAACTGCAGCCGTGGCCAGGCCCAGGCCACTTGGGTGACCCCATCACTCACCAGTCCCAGAGGTGAAGCCAGGCTGCTGGAAGTTGTAGTTCTTGATTTCACTGTACCATCTATCAGCCACCTCCTTTCCTGTATGGAAAAGACAGTGTTTCAATCTCAGCAGCAAAATCAGCAACCCACTCACTACTCCTTCCGCCTTCTCCCATTAACCCTAAACCACCCACCCTACAGTTAGATGGCTGGTAAAGCACCAGCGAGCTGAAACAGGATCTCCTGCCCAGGAGCGTATCCAGGCTGAAGAGAGAGTCTTGTTGGGGATCAGGAAGGGACCCGGGCTGGGGTCGGGGCACCTGCCCTGCCACTAACTTGCTCTGTAATCCTGGGCAAGGCCTTCCCTTCTTGGGCCTCTGTACACGGGTTGAATGCAATGTTCTCCAAGAGCTTCTAATGATGCTCTGGGTATTCCAGAGACTCCGCCCTCATCCCACCCCGAGTCTATCTCCTGAAACATCCACAGGAGGAAAGGCAATCGGGCTGGTGGGCCAGGGTCTCCACGGCAGGCAGAGGGGTCCCCACTGGGAACATCCGCAGGCCCAGCTAGTGCTGCTAGGAGAAAACCCACAGCACTTCCCTGGGAGCTGTGGACCTTAAGGCCACAGCAGGAAGTCTTGCTCTTAACTTTGATATGTACATAAATCACCTGGGGTGCAGGTTAAAATTCAGATTCTGACTTCCCAGGTCCAAGTCTGCATTTCTAACAAATTCCTGCAAGCTGTTGCTTCCCGCTGTGGGCCTCACCTGGGGAGCACTGAAACGTGGCTGAGGCCTGGGGCCTGCCACAGACCTATCAGTGTTCTGGAGGAGGGTCCCAGGGCTTGGTCTTTTGTAAAAGCGCTGCAAAAGATCCCAATGTGCAGCCCCGGGGATAAAGAGCCTGCGGGGACAGAGGTGGGGGAAACCGGGGCCACAGAGGGTGGCGACTGGCCCAGGGCTCCACAGAGGGAGCCAATGCGAGGCTGGGGCCCATCACTGCCACTGCCTGCCTGTTCCCACCCCTGCAGGGAACCTGCTCCCCCTGTTCCCACCCCTGCAGGGAGCCTGCTTCCCCCAGGCCCAAGCGTGGCAGGGAAAGGAGGCCGCAGGCGGGGGTGGGGGTTCCCCCCCTTCCTCAGGAGCATGCGCACGCCGGCACACCCCTCCTGCAGGCCTGCAGGCACTCCCCAGGGAACCCCCAGGAATGTCAGGCCCAGCAGGGAGGGAATAGTCATCCTCCCGCTGGGGTCTGGAGAAGACTTCAGAGGGCAAAGTAGCTCTCTCCAGCTTTTTTCCTAAAAAGCCACGACAGCACGGCCAGAGCCAGGAAGCTCAAGAATGTTTGGTCAGTGTGGCGGGATCACCACTCTAGGCTGCGACCTTGGATGGAGGGATTGATGGTCTCTCACTTTCTTTTTTTCGAACACGGAAAAAACTCAATTGCATTTTTCTGATGATAAGTTAATACACCCACACTTTTAAAAAAGAAAGCAAAATGTGAAGAAAGGAAAACCGTAGCTGGCCATACTCCAGAGGCCCCAGGATCAGACTGAAACTGCACAGAAAGGGAACCAGAAATGATGTGTCTCCCCCGCCCCCACTCCTCAGCTGGGAGCTCTTCGAAAGGGGAGGGCCGGGCAATCTGACTCATCTCTGTGTCCCTGGCACCCAGCGCAGGCCTGGCCCTGAGCCAGCCATCGGGGACACTGTGGCGAACTGCCGCCAGCCCCGGGGAGCACACACAGAGAGCTCCGGGGTTCTTTCCCTTCCTGGGCCTACGCACTAAAGCTGCACTGAGGAGGGTGCTGGGGCCAGCGGGGCCAGAATGGAAGATGCCCCGGGCCTGGCTCGGCCGAGGGGAGGGGGCTGAGAAAGCGACCTACCTGTCTGATCGTAGGAGGCCCATGCCAGGTTCTCTCCGCATTGGCCACGACTGGACTCCGGGCTGTGCTTGAGGATCCTCGTGCTGGCCAGGGCCTCTGAATACCTGCCGGAGTCCATGCGCTGCCTCAGCGAGGGCCGGCCCGGGGAGCCCCAGAGTACGAGCCCTCAACTGCCGGCCTGAGCTCCTTCCCTGCCCCGGGCTGGTGTGGGAACCACGAGCGTCACGCCAGATCTCAGCCCCCTTTTACAGAGGAGCAAACCGAGGCTCAGGGTGGGAAGTGGCACAAGGGTTATTCAAGCCCGGCTGTCTCTGCGCCCCCAAACCCACACCCTTCTAGCTACCCCAGTGCCCCTCCAGGACTGCAGCAACAGCCCCACGAAGGGCCAGAGTCACCCCGGGGCTCTGGGGGACTCACTGCTGAGCCTCCCGGTTGAGCTTCTTGCAGAGCTTCAGTGGGGGGACGCCATGCTTCTGCCGGTACTCGTTGTGGGCCTTCAGGACCTCGTTATTAAACTGCTTGGAAGCTGTAATCATTTCAAAATGGAGAAAGTCTCAGTGCAGAGAAAAGACCCACCAAAAAAAGGGATGATGGCAGGCTTCAGAGTGACGCCCAGCTCAACCCTCAGAATATGGCAGTGGAGGGGAGCAGGGTAGGGGGTCAGCTGGGCCCAGGGATGAGGTGAGGAGGAGGGAGAGGCTGTGCCCAACTGGGCCGTGCTCTCAGAAAGGACACAGTAAAGAGGCTAGAGCAGGGAGAGAGTAAGAGGGCAGTGGCAAGGTCAACAGCGGACAGAAGTCACCCCAGTTTGGAACTGAAATGGAACCCCCTCCGTCCCACACTCTCCCTCCGTCTCCCCACCCCTTCCTCATCTGTCCATCTCTTCATTCATCATCTGTTCAGCAGCAGCCAGCCGCCCATCACCCACCCATCTGTTCCACTGCTCTCTGAGCGCCTCCTCCACGCGGGGTCCTGTGTTGGGTGAGAGGTCCAGAGATAAAGCCACCTTGTCCTGCCCTCAGAGGGCTCACAAACAGAAGCAAGACAGCCTAGTAAACAGATACTGGCAAACAGGGAGCGCCAGGGCCAAGGTACACGTGAGCACAGGTCAAGAGAAACTTGGAGAAAAGTAACCTACCATGGGCTGGGGGATCGGGAAGGTGGCCCCTGATTTGAGGCCCCAAAGTCACCCATGCAGGAGCCAGTCAGGCTGACTGCGAGGGCACTGAGCACCAACCTTAGGAATCTAGGGGGTGCTGCTCTGTGAAATGGAGGGGAGTTGGTGGGTCATGATTGAGAGCCATGGGGGCCCTCACACTGAGCCAGTCTCATCTGGCAGGGGCCTCTCCCTGAGGCTTGGCCATGGGCAGTGAGGGTGCAAAGTGTAGGGTGAACCAAGTGCCACCCCCTCCCCTACCACAGGTCATTCACCAGTGACCTTTCCTATCCTCTGCTCTTTGCATCCCAGAGGCTGAGGCTAAGATGAACCAGAGACTGACAGGGAGGGAATCAGTCTTCTTCCCTTCCCTGGGCCAGCTTCCCCATATCTCCTGGGGTTTCCAATCAAATCCCACTGGGTCTGTGAGGAGATGCAGGAGAAGGAAGTCCCAGGGCACCCCTTCAGGGAGCTCTGGGCTAAATGTGGCCCATGAGAGGTGAGGTGACTGCAGGCCATGCCCATGGTAGGTGGCAGTTGAGATGCCCAACAGGGCTCCAATCACCTGAAGAGTTAGGACTCTGGGGCCCAGCAGGGCACTTAGTGAGGTCCAGTCATAGCAATGTGGTGGGGGGCAGTGAACCCCTGGATTTGGGAGGTTGTGGCTAACATGCAGAAACAGGGGTGGGGTGGTGGAAACACTGTGAACGTAGGGGTGATGGGAGTGTGTGCGAGACAGAGGCAGAGCTGCCACCCAAACCCTTCAGGTCTTTGCGGCCAAGAGAGGAGCCAAACCCTTGTTGGCCTGAAAGATAAAGATTTCAGGCTTATGGGAGGGAGGAGGAAAAGGGAAGGTACTGTTTAATGGGCAGGGTTTCAGAGTTTCAACATGGGAAGTTCTGGAGATCTGCTGGACGACAAGGTGAATATACATAACACTACTGAACTGTATGCTCTAAGATGGTAAATTTTAGCTCCTGTGGTTTTTATCACAATAATAAAAAGGATTTGGGGTTTAGTATGTTAATGTGGTATTTGGGGAACGGAGTCACAGAGGTTCTTAGAGACTGTCTCAGGTGGGGATCCCTGGGTGGCTCAGTGGTTTAGCACCTGCATTCAGCCCAGGGCGTGATCCTGGAGTCCTTGGATGGAGTCCCACGTCAGGCTCCCTGCATGGAGCCTGCTTCTCCCTCTGCCTGTGTCTCTGCCTCTCTCTCTCTGTGTGTCTCTCATGAATAAATAAATAAAATCTTAAAAAAAAAAAAAAAAAAGACTGTCTCAGGTATAAGCCATAGCCACTGGTGGGAACCTGAGGGGTTCTTGGTGATGATATGCAAAAGAGTCAGCAGGTAGAGTGGCAGCCAGAAACCCACCAGCTGGCGGGCAATGCACTGCTTGTCCTGCGTGAGCCAGTATCCAGGGGCAGAGTTTCCTGGGGCCTGGCCCCCGCCTTGTCTGGGAGGTGGCGACCATCTGAAGTGTGTCCAGAAGTAGTGACTAGGTGGGGAAGGGGCTAGAAATGGGGGTTTTATAAGGAAAGTTTGCAAGTACTAGGTCTTTTCGTCCTAGAGATAGGACTTTGGAAGACACAGAGGCCTCTGATGAACTCTGGGTCTCCATAGGGCAAAGTTGGTGGCAATGGGTGGGAAGGGCAGGATGATAGATTTTGGCTTAGTCTAAGAAAGATCTTTCAATCAAAGTTTTCCAAAAATTGGGGGACCCCCAGGTGGCTCAGCGGTTTAGCACCTGCCTTCGGCCCAGGGCATGATCCTGGAGACCCGGGATCGAGTCCCACGTCGGGCTTCCTGCATGGAGCCTGCTTCTTCCTCTGCCTGTGTCTCTGCCCCTCTCTCTGTGTGTCTCTCATGAATAAATAAATAAAATCTTTAAAAAAAAAAAAAAAAGCTTTCCAAAAATTGAAAGAGTGACTTCACAAGGTAATGAGCTCTCCAGACTGGGTGAATACAAGCAAGTGACTCTTCTCTAAAGGATTCAGGCACTGAAGGCCAGTCAGATGACCTTAAAGTCCCTTCATTTCTGAGATCCCATAAAGTCCTATCAGGGTGGGGTGAGAGGAGACAAGGGAATGGATGACCTCGGACTTCCAAGGAGTTCATAGCTTCTTTAAGGAGATGGAGGGATCACAACAGGTGTATGTGTCTGTGCAGGGGCAGGTGTGAGTGCACACAGTCAAGGTGGCAGAGGGTCCCCATCTGAGGGACAGGCTTGGCTAGGCCCACGCTAATGTCCCTTCCAGTTCCCATGTCCCCAGCAGGCCGTAGTGGGCCACCACAGGAAGTCATGGGACTGAGCAGCGTGGGAAGTCGTGGGCAGTGACCACCAATGTACTGGGGAAGGCTCCTTGGAGGAGGCAAGAAGGAGGCAAAGGGGGCACAGAAAAAGCCAGGGTGGACCTGGGAGCTGGTGGATCCAGGGCTATGGGGAGGAGGGGGACATCAGGCAAGCGGGTAGGTAGCTGAGGTGAAGCCAGTTTAAAGGCAGCCCTGCGTGCCGGGCTCAGGTTGCACTGGATCCAGCAGTGCTGTAGGTCCCGCGATCCTTCTGGCAGAGAGGGACATATAAGGCTGCTAAAAAAAACTAGGTCACTGCACTCCCAGGATGTGGGAAGTGACAAGAAACAAAAGTGAAAGTTCCTGTGCCCAATCTAAGCTTGGTGCCCAAAAGCCAAAGCTGGTCACTGTTGCCAGCAGGGCCAGTTTCCTGAAAGGGGTTGGGAGGACTTTCTGGTAGGAGAGCCTACCAGAAAAGGAGAGCCACACCTCTGCTGGCCCCAGGAGTCCCTGCCAACTCAGGCCAGTCCCCGCCCAGGCGGCTCCTCAGGGGTGGGCCTCGGCCTCAGGGAGGCAAGATATCACCTGTGAACACACCAGCAAGAGGCACACCTCGCTTCTGTAGGAAAAACCCAAGAACACAGATAAACATATAGATTAAAAGTCAAAGAAAAGCCACCCATCCTCCACAATGGGGAGGGGAGGGACAATGTCCTTATTTTGTAGGAGGGTACACTGAGGCTCAGAGAACTCCTACAGGCCCAGGGTGGCTGCCCAGAGCGAAGGAGGTCCTTTCTTCACTTGGTCCTTTCTTCGGGTGACCAACCGGGCCTGGGCATGATCTTACTTGCTTAATGCTGCCTGTTGTGGGGCCCCCATTACTATACCTTCTTTTTTTTTTTTTTTTTTTCCGATAAAGAAATGGAGGCTCAAGAAGAGAAGTAACCTGTCTGAGTTCCCACAAGTGGGCCAGGCGTAGTAGACCCACGAAGAGGGAAACCCTGTCTTTAGGCCCATACCACCCCTCCTGAAGCCCGGGCGACAGAGGAAAGCACATAGAAGACACAGAGGTGTCACCAAATCGAGGAAGGGGAGGAAGCGCGGTGAGGTTGGGCCTGCCAATCTCTGAGAGGGAGGAAGGAAGAGGAGAAAAGAACTTTCTTAAAAGCCTCCTGAATGCCAAGCCCTTTATGACAGACCTGCGGGGGAGGGGGCGTGGGGGGGGGACGGGGGGGGGACCCAGATGCAAATCCGGGGCTTGGGAGTAGCAGCTCCAGGGGACAGCTGTGGGGCTTCAGGTCAAAGCTGCCGGGAGGTGGAAGGAGCTGCCTGGGCCTGGCTCCCTGCGGCTGAGGGACGGAGTCCTGGGCTGTCTCCACCAGGGGAGGGGGTGCTGGACTGGGATGGATGGGGGCTCCTGAAGCTCCTTTGGGGCCCAGGCTTCTAACTGCCAGATAAAAACCCAGGTCGTGCCCTTCCTCCCTCTGGGCTGTCGGCTGGGACAGACTCCGCCCTCAGCATTGATCCTCTTCTGAGAGGCCTCCCTGGGCCAGTGTGACTCATTCCTCTGTCTCCTCCAGAATCCCCACCAAAGAGGCCCATCAGGGGTCAGAGTAGAAATCATGAACAGGCCCATGCTGTCCCCGTGGCAAGAGGCTGGAAAGCAACCTGGTCCCATCTTTGGGGCAAGATTGGTCTTGCTAGTTTATTAGGAGGAAAAAGTGTAAGTTGATTTAAAAAACAAAGCATGAGTTCCAAATGGGTAGCCTGGGTAGCTTCTGCTGTTTCCGCCTGGGTTCCAGGAAATTCGAGAGGTAAACCCCAGCTCTGCCTTTTACTAGCTGCATGATCTTGGACGAGTTGCTTAATCACTCTGTGCCTCATTTCTGCCACATAGAAAATGGGGAAGAACAGTTTTTACCTGACAGGGTTGTTGTGAGAATTAAATGAATTGATCTATGTAAGTGCTTTAGAACAGTTCTGGAATACAGTGAACAGTTCCTAAATGTCAACTATAATTAATATCATCACTATTGGGCAGAGACCCTTTGGCCTCTGGCCTTGGGAGAAAGTGCCCTGTCAAAGCCTAGATTATAGGGGGCACCTGGGTGGCTCAGTTGGTTAAGCATCTGCCTTTGGCTCAGGTCATGATCTCAGGGTCTTGGGATCAAGCCCTAAGTTGGGCTCCCCACTCAGCGGGGAGTCCGCTTCTCCCTCTCCCTCTGCCCCACCTCTCTCAAATAAATAAATAAAAACAAAAAGCCTAGATTTTAAAGAGAGCAGGGATGATAGTATTTAAATCAGTTTGTTTGTTTGTTTGTTTATCTATTTATTTTTTAAATCAGTTCTTTGATGACTTTTTTCTGTACCCCTGGGCTGGGTGGGCCATTTTCAGAGTGAGTGAGAACATGGACAAATGATTGGAGGCCCCCCATACGAGTACCACGGGCGAGCACTAGGATGGGAGCCTTCTCATTACAGATGAGGAAACTGTGGTTTTGAGTTGGACAAGTGAATTGCCCAAGGCCACACAATGAGTACACATGAAAGTCAGATCCAAGAATGTCCCTCCCCTCGCCATCACCCTTCCCTCAAATCTTGCACACTTTCTACCTCACATCCTCCTCTTCCTGATGGCAAAAATGATGATCAGTGAAGAGCTGCCCCGTATCTGGCTGGGAACAAGGATGCGGGGGAGTGCTGGCCCCAGGCTGCCCCTCTGCGGGCAGACAAGAGGCCTTAAAGGACTGAAGGAGCCTGGGTAGGGAGAGGACTGGCTCAGGCCTGAGGAGTGGCTGCCCATGCTGCGACCCCTCAGGCCTGCCACAGGCCTGCGCAAGTCCCTGGCTCTCTGGGTCCTGGTTCCCCAACTGTGTGAAGGAAGGATGACATCTGTGATTTTCAAAATGTCTTTAAAGCAGGAAATCCTTCTTTGAACCACTCCCCACTGCCTTTTTCTTTCTTTTTTTTTTTTCAATAAAATTAACAGATGAAAATGGAGCTGTGGGGATGATCTGGCCTCTCCCCAGCAGAGGTGTGAGAGGCCTGCTTCCTGGGAAATTGCTGGCCTAGTTGGTCCCTAAAGGCCTTCTGCCCTGCTCTCCTCTGGTGCTAGGGGATGTGGGTGCAGAGACACTAAGATTCTTAGAGATAAATGCAGGGTGTGGAGAGGTCCCTCCAGGGGTGAGGAGCAGGTGGGGAGCAGGTGGCAAGTGATCCACGTGGTAGAGGGGAAAGCATACAGCTGGGAAGTCAGAAACCTGGGTTCAAATCCCAGTTTGTCCACTTACTGGTCAATGTGTGAATTTGGGCAACATACTCAACCTCTATAAACTTATAAAATTCATAATCCCTGCCCTGTAGTGCTATTACCAATGTTGGTAAAAAACGTATAAAATATCTAGCTTCAAGTCAGGCACACACTAGGAGCTTAATAATTGCTAATCACTATTATTAGGGACTAGAGACTTCTACAGGAGTCCGAGGCCACTGCCTTTCTTCTCTGCCTCCATCACACCTGCTGCAGACTGAAGCCCAGCAGGGAGACGGGGGCTAGGAGCAGGTCCTGGGAATCTCTAAGCACTGGGCTGTCTTCGGGAATTTAAGCAGTGTCAGTTGTGTAGTATTTTTTCAGCAATGCCCCCAACCCCAGGCAGCTCTGACATATATCTGAAGTTAAAAATTAAAAAGAGATTGGCTCCTATGCTGTGATGAGGAAACTGAGGCCCTGCAGAGGCAGGGGTTGGCTTCCTACCTGGTCTTTCTGGAAGCACATAAAGCCCCTGTGTGGATAAGTATCTGTAAGTGCCATAGGCACTGCAGGTACAGCTAACCCCAGGGTGGTGGCCTGGAACTTCAAGGCTGGGGCTGTGCTGAAGGTCCATGGTGCCTGGGTCACCCCGAAAGACCACTTTCTCTTGGGGACTCTAAGGGGAGCCAGACACTGTCCTGGGGTTCATAGTCTTTGGAGAGCCAAATAAAGTGCATGAGGCTGTGAGGGAGATAGGCCTGGATCACTGTTCTGGAAGGTCCCTGGGTATGTGTGGTGGGGGTGGGGATGGGAGTGATGCCTGCCTGAATCAGTCCTTACTCACCTCTGCCACTGCCCTCCTCCTCTGAAACCAGCCCGACTGGGCATCTCTGGTCCTACAAAGTGTCACCACCAACCTGTACCGGCCTCACACTGCTGGCCCTTCCCTCATGTTCACCAGAAGTCAGTCACCAAGTCCTCTTCTGGCTACCATCTCCAAAAGCCATCTGTTCGTCCTTTGCAGTCCTTAGATATACCTCTGTCATCTCCCTCCCAAGTAACTGCAGTCATCTCCCCTGACCCTCACCTCCACTCTCCCCATCTGATCCACCCTCTACCCTGGCACGACTTGGGCTTTCAGATCAATGTGTTTCAATGGCACCCAAAGTCCCAAGGTAAAATCCAAATCCCCAAGACCTTCCAGGAGGTTCAATGGTCACTCTGCAGAGGACAGAGATTTCTCTGTCCTCTGATCTCCTACCGCTCTCCACCTGCACCCACCTGGTGGCTTGAATCACTTCCCACCTCTCACCCTCTCACTGGAGCCTATCCACCCCCACCTCAATCAGCTCCATGATTCATTTCACCATCCAAATGAATACTGCTGAGGACAGAGGCCATGGCCTCCACAGCAGTGGGTCTGCAGCCGGCACACAGCTAACAGATGGGATGGAGGGCAGCGAGGGAAAGAGGAAAGGGAGGAAGAAAAGAGGGAAGAAGGGAGGGAGGGATAGATGGATGAATCGATTGAAGAATGGGCATTCAGCAGAGTATCAGAAGTTCTGGAAAACTGTTTCTTAGGGAAGAAGCCAGACACCACTGATACAAATGTAGCTTTAGAGAATTTGTGGATTTTCTCCTAAGGTACAGAGAAAGGAGCTGACTTGTCAAAATGCTTTTTCACGTCTGCCATGCTCTTGCTCCATCCCTGCCTATCATCCTGTTCTTGAACTACCGACAATTCCTTCCATCACCTTTCCATACTGGCGAGTATATGGCCCACCCTTTGTACAGATGGGGAAACTGAGACACTGAGAAGTAAAGAGCTTTGTTCAAGATCACATAGCCAGTGATTAGCAGAGCCAGGGCTGAGAAAGGCACACCTGTCACGGCAGGTCAGGATGAAGGCCAGGGAAAGCCGCTTACTCCCAACACCAGTACTGCATGAGTCTGGATCCGGAGAAGAGATTCAAGGAGGGGCCCAGCCTCGCCCTCCTGAGAATGACAACCCCAACCTCCCCATGAAGCAGGGCTCCTGAAGCCTCCTGTTGAAGCCTCCTGTGAGGCAGGAACTGTGGGGGGATAGACACGCCCCCGCCACCAGCAGTGAGGAGTCTGGGAAAGGGTGGAAGTCTGGGTCAGTGTCCCAAGCCAGCTGTTGGGGCGGGGAGGCGGGGGTGGGGGTGGGGGGGGCTGCAGCAAACAAGACACTGGGTGGGGCGTCCCTCCTGGGGGGAAAGGGAAATCAGGAACTGGCTCTCAGGCTCCAGTTGAGCCTAGAAGGTTGGGGAGGATTTGCAACTTCAGGGAAGTGGGAGAGGCAGAGTGGTGGTGGTGAGCACTGGGAGAGGGGACCCAGGGGGAGGGAGCAGGGTGCCGGCCTCCTAACAGCCGCAAGCGGAGGGAGGTCGGGGCTGAGGACCGACTCCCAGAGGGCCCGAGCCCCGCGGGGCGCTACTCTTTCACCTGCAGACAACGCGATGAAAGGTGTCAGGGAGTGACAGGCCAGGTCCGCATTGTCGAAAGGTCGCCGGGAAGGCCACGGTGGTGAGGGTGGGCAGCGACCGCTCAGACGTACAGGGGGAGCGCCGGCATGTACCCGGGGGAGCCAGACTGAGCCTGGCACTTAGCCTGGCACAGAGGGCGCGCTCCGGCGAGGAGGGACAACGGCGGAAGGCAAGGATGCCCAGAGCCGTCCTGAGGCGGGTTGGCCGGGCGCTGGTTTGCAGCAAGAGATGCTGGCACAGTTTGGAGGCTTTTGCCATTTCTAACTCTGCTCCGGAGACAAAGCGAAGCCACGCCTGGGCCGGACGCGGAGCGCTAATCCCATCAGCGCCTGGAAACCCTCGGGGACGCGACCTCCGGCTCCCCGGCAGGGGCACCCTCCCCGGGTCGCGCCTCCCCTGCCTCGCTCCGGGGCCCGACGGCCGCCTCGGCTTCCCGGCTGCTCGGGGAACTGCCGGCGCGGAGCCTCCCGGCGCTTGGCCCCGCCGCGCAGCCGGCGCCCCGACCCCCGAGCCGCCCCCCGCCCCCCGCCCCGGCCCGGCCCGGCCCGGCCCCCGCGGGCTCACCTGACTTGCCCATGGCCCGCTCGGCGCGCTCCGCCGCTGCCGCCGCCGCCGCGCTCGCTGCGCTCTCCGCGCTCTCCCGCCCGCCCCGCGCCGCTGGACCGCGAGCAGGAGGCCGGGCGGCCGCTGCCCCTCCCCCCCCGCCCCCGGCGCGGCCCGGCCCCCGCCTTATAAGGCAGCGGCAGCCGCAGGCGGCGACGCCCGGGGCCACCCCGCCGACTGCCCGGAGGAGGCGCCGCGCGCCCCACGCCCCACGCCCCGCGCCCCGCGCGCCTCCTCGCCCGGCTCGGGAGAACTCGCGTGGCGCTGGGCCCCCTCGACAGTCCAGCCCTCCAGCTGTGGATGGGAGCCCGGGCTGCCCTCTCGGGGTGCGGAGTGGGGGCGCGAGTGGGGGTGCGGAGGACCTGGGGCTTACTGTCGCGGCGCGAGAGACGAGAGACAGTTCCAGCCCGCATCTCCGGGGGCCGGGGCTCTCCCCACGGGGGCCTGACCCCCACAAACATCTCGGGCTCCGAGTGCACCCCCCACCCCCCACCCCCGTGACCCTGGGCTCCAAGGGCTTCTCGCTCTTTTCAGCTGGACACGCCCACCCTCTGGTGCGAGTCGGTGAGAGTCCAGCGCTCAGCCCTGACCCTGCTCTGACCTGTGGGTCTGTCCCTCGTGGCCTGGCAAACCAAGCCATGTCCCCACCCCTGAAGTTGGGCTCCAGACCTGTCTCTTCAACTCCCTGACTTCATCCCTCACTGCGGTCAAGCTAGACTTCTTGATGTTCCCCAAACACGCTCGGAGATTTCTCTTCTTGCCTTTGCTGGGGCTGTTCCCTCAGCCTGGGTGCTGGCTCCTCCCTGCCCATTCGAGTCCTATCCATCCCTCAAGGCCTTTGGGTCCCTTTGTTTCTAGACATTGGGGGCAGTGGTCAGTACACACCTGGCTCTGGGGCGACTTGGTCTCAGCCATGTCCCCACCCATGTGTGAGAAGTGCACTTGCATGAAGAGGGGACCTGGGTCACCTGGGTCACTCCCTAGAGTAACTCCTGATTACAGGAAGCTAAATTTAGACAGGACCTTTCAATAAAGGAGCTTTGAAGTGAACCGACCTGCTGATCATAAGAATGTGCAACATCACAGGCTTCAAATGTCCAGTAGGGCAAGGGTGCCCTCTACTTCCTCCCCCCACATCAGACTTTCAAACTGTGGTAGAGTGTTAGAAACAGGGGCCCAACCCGAATCGAAGGGGCTTTGGTGCTAGGTGGAGATCCAAACCCTCGTGTTCAATGCCCTCTCCCATTTTGCCAACAAATCCCCATTGAAATGACCAAATACACCCTGTAGGAAGAATTCCATCTCACTTCTAGAATCTCTAGAAGGCTGTGTCCATTGTTTAAAAACTTCAAGGCCATGAGTGGAGACAGATGAGCACAGCGGAGCCATTTACTGCCTGCCGAGAGGGACCACTGAGTTTCACTCCCAGTACCTTGTACAGCAATGAGGGGGGGTTTGGAGGGGACAGGGAGGACAAAATCCAAACTTAGTGGCATCTTTGGAGTCTGTGTGGGATGGGATGCTTGGGCTGTGGAGCTGGCCTTAGCAGTAGGCATGTGGAAGGGACAGTGTGCTGAGTGAGGTTAGGGCAGTGACAAAGTTGCCCCCTTCCGAGGGCCGTGGGCTGGTTAGACAGGGAGCTGCTACCTAGCTGGTCCCAGCCCGGGACACAAGTAGTATTTGACTCAAGTGATGACTTCTTTTTTGTTTTATGTCCCATTTAAGAACTCCTTACCTACGCCAAGATAACAAAATATTTGTTTTCTTCTAGAAGTTTTATTTTTTAAAACAGATGTTATTTATTTAGAGAGCAATGGGTGGGGGGTGCTGTTCAGAGGGAGAGGGATAGAGTGTATCTCAAGCTGACTCTGCAATGAGCTGGAGCCCGAAATGGGGCTCCATCGTGTTTGCTCTGCATTTAGTTTTTTCTTCTTGTAATGTCTTTTTTTTTTTTTTTTCTTCTTCTTGTAATGTGTTTTTCAGATTTGGGGATCTACACTGACCTTACAAAAGAAGTTGGAAAGGATTCTCTGTACTATTTTCTGGAAGAGAATTTGTGTAGAATTAGTATTATTTCTTTCTTAAATATTTGCTACAAATCATTGGTGAAGCCATCTAGGCATGGAGGTGTTCTTATTTTTCTTTTTTGGGAGAAGGAAGGTTTTCTTTTTTTTTCTTTTTTCTTTTTCTTTTCTTTTCTTTTTTTTTTTTTTTTGAGGGAAAGTTTTCAATTACAAATTCAGCTTTTTTGATGGATAGGGAACTGTTCAGATTGTCCTTTTCTTCTTGGGTGAGCTTTGGGAACTTCTATCTTTTTAGAAATTTGTGTATTTCATTCACCTAAGGGGTGGAACTTGTATGCACGAGGTTGCTAATATTGTTGTCCTTTAATTGAATAAAGTCTAACAGTGACTCTTTATTATTTCTGATATTGTGCCTTTTAAAGGTTTAGCAGCACAGTTGATCCTCATTTATGGATTCTGTATTTATGAATTCACCTACTTGCTAAGATTTACTTGTAACCCTCAAATCAATACTTGGCAATGCTGTCAGTCATTGGAAAATACGTGCAAATATCGAAAAATTTGCGTTGCCCAACACACAAGTTCCCATCTGAGGTTGAATGATGAGAAGCTATGAGTCAGCTCTCATACTGTAAACAAATGTCCTTTCTGCTGCCTATGTGGTGCCAGGTTGCCAGGTTTGGGCCATTTTTGTGTTTTCTTTTGGTGATTTTGCTGTTTAAAATGGTCCCCAAGTCAAGTGCTAAAGAGTTGTTTAGTGCTCCTGAATGCAAGAGGGCTGTGGTTGTGCCTTACGGAGAAAATTTATGTGTCAGATAAACTTTGTTCAGGCATGAGTGAGAGTGCTGTTGGCCGTGACTCCCATGTTCATGCATCAATAATATAAATTAAATAAGGTGTCTTTACACAAAAACATATAAAGCAAATCTATTACTGATCCGTTAACAAAAATGTTGTGGCCAGAAGCTTGTAGGAACCTAACCCAGTATTTTCCCTAGCAGCAATGGTCAGGATTCTCTAATGTCCCCCATAATTTTATAGAACATAACTGCTGCAAGTGAGAATCAGTTGTACTATCGATCTCAAAAAACCACCTTTTTGTTTTATTGATTTTCTCTATTGTTTTCTCACTTACTATTTCTTTGATTTTCCTATTTATTACTTATTTTTTCTGTTTACTTTGGGTTTAATTTGCTCTTATTTTTCTAGTTTCTAAAGGAGGAAGCTAAGGTCATTGACTATAAGACTTTCTTCCCTTCTAATATAAGCAGTAAGTGCTATAAATTTCCCTCTAAGTCTGTTTTTAGCTACATGTCTGTATTTATGCATACTGAATTTGGTTTGTTGTGCTTTCATTTTTTTAAAAAGATTTCATTTATTTATGAGAGAGAGAGAACCAGGCTCCATGCAGGGAGCCCAATGTGGGACTCGATCCCAGAACTCCAGGATCACTCCCTGAGCCAAAGACAGACGCTCAACCACTGAGCCACCCAGGCGTCCCCATATACTTCATTAAAAAAAATGTTTATTTAAATTCAATTTAGTTAACATATACTGTATTATTAGTTTCATGGGTAGAATTTAGTGATTCATCAGTTGCATATAACACCTAGTGCTCATTACATCATGTGCCCTCCTTAATGCCCATCACCCAGTTACCCGATTCCCTCATCCCCATCCCTCCAGCAACCTTCAGTTTGTTTCCTATAGTTAAGAGTTTCTTATTGTTTGCCTCCGTCTCTGTTTTCATCTTATTTTATTTTTCCCTCTCTTCCCGTATGTTCATCTATTTTGTTTCTTAAATTCCACAGACGAGTGATATCATATGGTATTTGTCTTTCTCTGACGTATTTTGCTCAGCATACTGTCTAGTTTCATCCACGTCCTTGCAAACGGCAAGAGTTCATTCTTTTTGATGGCTGAGTAATATTCCATTATATATATCTATATATCTATATATCTATATATATATATCTATATCACATCTTCTTTATCCATTCATCTGTCAATGGACATCTGGTCTCTTTCCATAGTTTGGCCATTGTGAGCATTGCTGCTAAAAACATTGGGGTGCAGGTGCCCCTTCAAATCACTATGTTTATATCTTTTGGATAAATACCTAGTAGTGCTACTGCTGGGTGATAGGGTAGTTCTATTTTTAACTTTTTGAGGAAACTGCGTACTGTTTTCCAGAGTAGCTGTACCAGCTGGCCAGAAAGCAAACGGGTAAGAAGTTTCCCCTTTCTTTGCATTCTCGCCAACGTCTGTTGTTTCCTGAGTTGTTCACTTTTTAGCCTTTCTGACCAGTGTGAGGTGGTATCTCATTGTGGTTTTGATTTGTATTTTCCTGATGCTGAGTGATGTTGAATATTTTCATGTGTGTTGGCTATTTGTATGTCTTCTTGGGAGAAATGGCTGTTCATGTTATCTGCCCATTTCTTGATTGGATTTTTTGGTTTTTGGGTGTTGAATTTGATAAGTTCCTTATAGGTTTTGGATACTAGCCCTTTATCTGGTAAGACATTTGTGAATATCTTCTCCTATTCCACAGGTTGCCTTTTAGTTTTGTCATCTGTTTGCTTTTGCTGTGCAAAAGCTTTTTATCTTGAAGTCCCAGTAGTTCCATTTTTTTTTTTGCTTTTGTTTCCTTTGCCTTTGGAGACATGTCTAGCAAGAAGTTGCTTCGGCTGAAGTTGGAGAGGTTGCTGCCAGTGTTCTCCTCTAGGATTTTGATGGATTCTTGTCTCACATTTAGGTCTTTCATCCATTTTGAGTTTATTTTTGTGTATGGTGTAAGAAAGTGGTCCAGTTTCATTCTTCTGCATGTGGCTGTCCAATTTTCCCAGCACCATTTCTTGAAGAAACTTTTTTCCACTGGATATTCTTTCTTGCGTTGTCAAAGATTAGTTGACCACAGAGTTGAGGGTCCGTTTCTGGGTTCTCTATTCTGTTCCATTGTTCTGCATGTCTGTTTCTGGGCCAGTACCGTACTGTCCTGATGATCACAGCTTTGTAATACAGCTTGAAGACCAGAATTGTGATGCCTCCAGCTTTGATTTTCTTTTCAACATTCCTTGGCTATTCAGAGTCTCTTGTGGTTCCATAGAAGTTTTAGGATTGTTTTTTTCATTTTTCATTTCATTTCATTTCATTTTTCAGCTCCGTGAAAAATGCTGATCGTATTTTGATACGGATTGCATTGAATGTGTTGATTGCTCTGGGTGCTTCACATTTTTGAAACATTTTATTTGGAGCATAAACTGAAAATTCTTATATATTTTGATAAATTACCTCATCATTATGAATCTACCTCTGGTAATATTCCTTCCTGTGAAATCTACTTTGTCTGATATTAATGTAGTCATTATAGCTTGCTTTCTTTTAATTTGTATTAATAGATTTATCTAATTTCCACACTTTAACTTTTTTTCCTTGTTTCAGCAACATAGGATGTTGCTATTTCCCATAGCAGAATGCCATTTGGCCTCTACGTTTCACAGAATTACAGCCTATTGGCATAAAACTTGATTTTGAGGGGTACCTGGGTGGCTCAAATGTCAGCCTTCAGCTCAGGTCATGATCCCAGGGTCCTGGGATTGAGCCTCACGTTGGGCTCCCCACTCAGCAGGGAGCCTGGTTCTCCCTCTCCCTCTGCCCCTCTCCTCTGCTTGTGCTCTCTCTCGCTCTCTCTCAAAGAAATAAATAAAATCTTAAAAAACTAATAAATTAAAAAACCCTTGATTTTGACATATTTTGAAGGTCATGTATATTGAGTAGTATAGAAATATATAAGACAAAATGTGTACCTTTTGCTTTATTGCAACATTGTTCACACTATTCCCCTTGTGACTGAATGCTCTGTTAAATATAAAAATACAAACTTCATGTGAACAACGTATGACCTTAGATAAGTTACTTGACTCCGTTTTCTCCTCTGTAAAATGGGAATAGTAATAGTATCTCCCTCATACAATGGTTGTGAAGATGAATGAACTAAAACATGTAAAGTGCTTAGAACAGTCCTTTTTTTTAAGATTAATTTATTTATTTTAGAGAGAGAGAGAGACAGCATGTGTAAGAGTCAGGGGTGAGGGGCAGAGGGAGACAGAAACTTAAGCAGACAGGGCTCGATCTGATGACCCTGAGTTCAAGGCCCTGAGATGATAATCTGAGCTGAAGCTGAGAGTCAGACGCTCAACCTACTGTGCCTCCCAGGAGCCCCAGAACCATTCTTTTTTTTCTTTCTTTCTTTCTTTCTTTCTTTCTTTCTTTCTTTCTTTCTTTCTTTCTTTTTTTTTTTTTTTTTTAAGATTTTATTTGGGTGCATGGGTGGCTCAGCGGTTGAGCATCTGCCTTCGGCTCAGGGCGTGATCCCAGAGTACCAGGATTGAGTTCCACATTAGGTTCTCTGCATGGAGCCTGCTTCTCCCTCTGCCTGTGCCTCTGCCTCTCTCTGTGTCTTTTAAGATTTTATTTATTTATTCATGAGAGAGAGGGAGAGAGAGAGGCAGAGACACAGGCAGAGGGAGAAGCAGGCTCCCTGTGGGGAGCCCGATGTGGGACTTGATCCCAGGGCCCTGGGATCACGCCCTGAGTAGAAGGCAGATGCTCAACCACTAAGCGACCCAGGTGTCCCCCGCAGAATCATTCTTGACACAGAATAAGCACTATAGAAATGTTTACCACTACTTCATTCTGTAACTTCTAGTCAATCCGTTTCATCACATTAAAAATGGGCAGCTGTAGTTGACAAGATGTAGTTGGGTGTTTCTTTTTATCCAGGCTGACAGTATCTGCTTTTTAATTTGTGTTAAGACCACTTAAACGTGATAACTTTATTTTCCAATTTCTAGGTAACAAATACAAAAATTGATCCCAATAGTAGGCCTAAAGTAAACCATGATAAATTCCTGAAAGTAGAACCATTTAGTTAAATTTTCTGAGCATGATGTAATAAAACTAAAACTTAGTAACAAAAGGTTAACTGAAAAATTTTGAACCATTTATAAATTTTTTAAAGGCTCCTCCTAGAGCAGTGAAAGGCAAAATCAAAGCAGATGTTCAGAGATGAATGACAATAAGAATACTAACTATAGTGTTTAAGAATGTGGGGCATGGACATGAAGTCATGTGGCCCTCGTCCAAGTTCTGGCTTTGCTGCCCAGTGACTGTGATTCGGATCCAGGTGTTGATATAAAGATAGTAATACTCAGAGGATTTTTTCCTGATTACATGAAATGACATTTAGCACTTTTTATTTTTATTTTATTTTATTTTATTTTATTTTAATTTAATTTAATTTAATTTATGATAGACATAGAGAGAAAGAGAGGCAGAGATACAGGCAGAGGGAGAGGCAGCCTCCCTGCAAGGAGCCCGGCGTGGGACTAGATCCGGGTCTCCAGGATCACGCCCTGGGCGGAAGGTGGCGCTAAACCGCTGAGCCACCCAAGCTGCCCTATTTAGCACTTTTTAAACGTCACTGTTTATACCGTGTGTAACATTTCCCAATCACAATTTAGATATGTAAAAAGGGAACTCTGTTTCTCTGTGTAGATTAAGTCCAAATTCAAGTGATGGCAGAAAACTTAAGCTTGAACAGTGAAGGAAACTTAGTCACATCTACTGTAGTCCCTTGTGGATTAATACTCAACCAATCCAGAATCTTTCCTGGTTCTCTCCACATTTCTGGGTCAACTTCTCCAGACTCAGATTCTTGGCAGGAGCATCTGTTTGGTGGAGCCAGGGTCTCATACCTTCACACAAGTTTTCAGAAAGAAAATAGAGAAATGAATGTCTACCCCCTTGCAGCTTCTGTAGTTAGGTACAAGATCTTTCATGCTCAGATATAGACTTCTCCACAAACTGAGCAGCCTAAACTCAGCAAATGTCGACCAGCTCTCCCTTTTCAGAAAAAGGCATTTTGTTTTTGTCCTAAAATCTATTTCCCCAATATGTGCCTCATCCCATGACTCAGCCCTTCTCATTCTAAGCTCTTACATTGTTATCAAGTCTTCCCCATATTTTAAGATTCAGACTATGCTTTAAGCCCTACAGGCTTTGGCTCTTGTTCTGCAGAGGTTTTTAGAACAAAAACTTCACTGTAGTAGCTCAATGGGTAGAAAGCCATAGAAACTAGAAATTAAAAACCTTGGCAGAAAAATCTCCTTATTTTATCCTGTTATACTCTCTTTATTACTGTTGTTAGAAAATATATGGGATGCGGCCAAAGTTGTACTTAAAGGAAAATACACAGTATAATAATATGAGCAAAAGCTTTTAGTTAGACTTAGGTTCAAAATGTCCCTGCTCTGCTACTTACCAGCCTTGGAGAAATTCTTTAATCTCAAGACTTAATTGCATCAACTATAAATAGTGTTAATAATATTACAGTTTATCTTTGAACAACGCGGTAGTTAGAGGCACTGACCACCCCCATGCAGTCAAAAATCTGTGTATAACTTTTGATGCTTTGAAAACTTAACTAATAGACTACCATTGGCCAGAAGTCTTACTAATAACATAGTCGATTAACACATATTTTATATATCATGTACTATATACTGTAAGGTAAGCTGGAAAAGAGAAAATATTATTAAGAAAATCATAAAGAGAAAATACAGGGCAGCCTGGATTGCTCAGTGGTTTAGCGCTGCCTTCGGCCCAGGGCATGATCCTGGAGACCCAGAACCAAATCCCACGTCCGGCTCCCTGCATGGAGCCTACTTCCCCTATGCCTGTGTCTCTGTCTCTCTCTGTCTCTCTCTCTGTGTCTCTTATGAATAAATAAGTAAAATCTTAAAAAAAAAAAAAGAAGAGAAAATACATTTATTGTACTGTTCCTTGTTTATATATATAAAAAAATCCATGTGTAAGTGAATCCACTCAGTTCAAACCTGTGTTGGTTAAGGTCAACTGTATTTGCTTCATAGAGGGGTTGTGAGAATTGTGTGAGATAATTCCTTTAAAGCACTTAGTACTATGCCTGTGTAAAAGGAATCCTTGGACAATCTGGAGAAAGTGGTCCAAGAAACTTTTGGTCATTCTTGGCCACTTGTCACATGACTATTCTTCCAGTAGGAACTGTCAATAGAAGAGTATGATACACAAGGCTCAGGCTGTGTTGGTCCAATGAGATAATAGATGTAAGATGTAACTGAGCATGGAGTGTCTTCTTAGATTTTATATTTTGCTGATTTGCAGGATAGTATTCCTGATAACATATAGACCAAGTTCATCTCTCAATGCTCCAAATGAGAAAGAAAAGCTGTTGTTAGATGACATCACTGTCAATGTTGGATAAGAGGAAAGTAGGAAGGTAGAAGGGAGAGAAATAGTCACAACATCATATCCGTAGAGCTAAACGGTAGACGAGCCTCTTATTGTCCTCCCTTCCTAGGAGAGAGACCTCATCTGAAAACAAGTAAGGAGAGAAACTTCACCATCAAAGGGTCAAGAAAAAATATATAGTGACTTACTATTACTTAATCCTTTGAAAATAAAGGGACTTTAAGGAAAATCCCTTCTTACTGATAATCTGTATTGTTATAGATTGAATGCTTGTGTCCCTCTAAAATTTGTATGTTGAAATCTAGTCTCCAGTGTGACAGTATTTGGAGATGGGCCTTTGGACGATCTTAGGTCATGAGGTGGGACGTCCTCATGAATGGGACTTGTGCCCTTGTAAGAGAACCAAGAGAATTCCCTCTTCCCTTCTGCCATGTGAACATAAAACTAGAAGTCAGACTGAACTCAGAAGAGGGCCCTTCTCAGAACTCAACCTACTAGCATCCTGATCTTAGACTTCCAGCACCCAGAACTGTGAGAAATAGGTTTCTGTTGTTTATAAGCCACCCAGTTGATGGTAGGTTGTTAGAGCAGCCCAAGCTGACTTAACCATGTCTCTTAGAATTTTGGACCTTACATTTACTAAGTTATAGAAACAATCTATTACCTAATTTGGGGTCTGGAAAGAGAAGGCTATCCCTTGATCTTTGATTTAAAAATGCCCCTAAGATGGCCTAAAATATGACTGATGCTCAATAAATTTTAAATATTATTATACTATTTATTTTAAAAAATATTTTATTTACTTATTTAATGTATATATAGAGAGGCAGCGAGTGAGAGGGCAGGGAGAGGGAGAGAGGGAATCTCAAGAACACTCCACATTGAACATGGAGCCCGACTTGGGGCTCCATCCCAGGACTCTGAGATGATGACCTGAGCCAAAACCAAGAGTCAGACACTTAACCTACTGTGCCACCCAGGTGCCCCATATACTTATTTTAAAAGAAAAAAAAATAAACTAAGCGTTGGATGAAAGGAATTAGACAAATTACAAAAAATAAAGAAAAGAACCATAAATATTGAACTATAGTTAGTGAATGAATGCGGAAATATTTGGGGGCAAAATGTATTGATGATTGCAACTTACTTTGAAACACAAAAAAATAAGATGGATGGAAAGATGAATAAATAGTGATAAAGCAAATATACTAAAACATTTATTGTAGAACCTCAATGGCGAATATACGGATTTTCAGTTTCAAGTTGTCTATAAGGTTGAAATCTTCCATAATAAAGTATTTAAAAATTGAGTAAATAAATTAATATAGTTAACAGGAAATTATGTATTAGAAAACAGAAAAAGAGCTGAATTGAAAAATACATCCTAGAGCTGGAAAGCATAGAAAATAGATAAAACTCTACAAAATCAAATCAATAAAAAAAGTCTAAAGTTGGAGAGAAAAATCAAATGTACTATATTAGTAATAAAAGAAAAGAGGATATAATCTCTTCTCAGGAGTGTTCAGATAGATAAAATTGTCATCTCTCCACTAGTAGTTTTTCTGGATTGGGCAATTACAAATTTTTTATTTTTATTTTATTTTTAAGATTTTATTTATTTATTTATTTATTTATTTATTTATTTATTTATTTAATTTGTTTATTTATTCACGAGAGACACACACACACACAGAGAGGCAGAGACACAGACAGAGGGAGAAGCAGGCTCCATGCAGGGAGCCCGATGTGGGACTCGATCCCAGGACTCCAGGATCATGCCCTGGGCCAAAGGCAGACGCTAAACAGCTGAGCCACCCAGGGATCCCCGGAAATTACAAATTACTAAGATTTATTTAAAAGAGAAAAAAATAGGACGCCTGGGTGGCTCAGTGGTTGAGTGCCTATCTGGCTCAGAGTGTGATCCTGAGGTCTGAGACTGAGTCCCGCATCGGGCTCCCTGCATAGAGTCTGCTTCTCTCTCTACTTGTGTCTCTGCCTCGCTCTGTGTCTCTCATGAATGAATGAATAAAATCTTTAAAAAAAAAAAAGAAAAAAAATCTAAAAGAACCAATATAGTCATTTGTAAAAATGGAAAATAATATTGCTTACTCAAATAGAGACGGACCCAGTTAGATTTGCAGCCAAGTTCTGTCAAACCTTTGAGAGACAGATGATTCTTATACCTTTTATATATTCTAAGGCATAGAAAACCCACCCTGTTCATTTAATGGAGCTAGAATGATCTTGATTCCATAATTTGAAAAGTATAGCAAATACAAAAAAATGTAGTGCAACATCACTTATGAAAATAAATGCTAGAGTCATCAAATTGAATCTAGTAGTGTATTATTTGAATAATACATTATGCCCAAATAAAATTTATATCAAGGGTATAAGGATGGTTTCACATTAAGAAATATATTCAGTTTATATTAATAAGTCAAAGGAAAACATAAACAGAGGCTAAATGAGTCTTTGATACAATTCAATATTCATTACTGAGTTTTTTTTTAAAACCCTCCCAATAAAGTATAGCCCCCTGAAACAAACAGTAAGAGTTGTCATACTTGAACATGTCACGCTTAACAGTAAAATAATGGATATTCCCATTAAAGTCAAGGACATAATGAGGTTTCCAGCTATCATCACTGTTATTCGACTTGGTTCTGGGAGTTCTAACCAATACTAGGGCAACAGAAAGATATAAGAAGCATGGATATTGGAAGGGAGAGAGAAGGAGCTATAAGCTTCCTCCTGGAAAAACCTAAGAAAAGCCGTTAAATTAATATAAAATTTAAAAAATAATAGCCAGAACCAAAAAATACTTTAAAAAAATCAATAGGGGGCGCTTGGGTGGCTCAGTCTGTTAAGCATTGACTTTTTTTTTTTTTTTTTTTAAGATTTTACTTATTTATTCATGAGAGACAGAGAGAGAGAGAGAGAGAGAGAGAGAGAGAGGCAGAGACACAGGCAGAGGGAGAAGCAGGCTCCATGCAGGGAGCCTGACGTAGGACTCAATCCCAGGTCTGCAGGATCAGGCCCTGGGCTGTAGGCAGTGCTAAACTGCTGAGCCCCCGGGCTACCCCAAGCATTGACTCTTGATTTTGGCTCAGGTCATCATCTCAGGGTCCTGAGATTGAGCCCAATGCACGCTCTGCACTCAGTGGGGAGGCTGCTTGAGGTTCTCTCTCTCTCCCTCTTTCCCTAGCTCTGCTGGCACTCTCTGTCTTGTGCATGCTGTCTCTCAAATCAATAAATAATAGCTTTTTTACATAGCATCAATAACCAGTTTGTATCATGGGGGCAAGTTAAGAATAGGAATGAAAGTAGCACTGCATTTTGGAAGCACTCGGTATAGATTCATTTCCTTAGACACATGGCCACATGCATTTTGAGGATCGCATCCCTTCCTCACAAGAACAGTCTGTGCTTTTAGCAACAAAACAAATGCTCACTCTTCCAGAGGGATGTTTGCTCCTCGAGGTTGCTTGCTGGTGGGGCAGGCGAGCTGGATCCAGAGCGCCCACCTCGCACACTACCCCAGCCCAGCCTAGGGTCTCAAGCGCTGCTGAGAGGAGGTATTTGTGTAAGGAAGGTGCAGAACGCTTGGGAGCCCTTGGAAGTGTCCTTCCTCAGGGAGGGGAGGGTGGGGAGTCTCTGAGCTGGGGAGAGATGCTAGTAGTGTATTATTTGAATAATACATTATGCCCAAATAAAATTTATATCAAGGGTATAAGGATGGTTTCACATTAAGAAATATATTCAGTTTATATTAATAAGTCAAAGGAAAACATAAACAGAGGCTAAATGAGTCTTTGATACAATTCAATGTATCAATGATACATTGATACAATGAACAATGATACAATTCAATGTTCCGGAGAGGAACCGGGAGGTGAGCAGCGTCAAGAAGGAAGGAACATGTAGGGGGACACCTCCAGAAGATGAAGCCGAGAGGCCTTCCCCACTGTGGGTGCGGTGCTGGAACAAGTGGGCAGATGCTGCCACACTTCCTCCTCCTCTGACTTGGCATTGCCCTGAGCTACTGTGCTGGTATCTTCTTTTTGCTCCACTTCCTTCCCTAAATTGTCTCAGCTGGGCTCTCCCTCAGGGAGGCTGAGCAGCACAGGGGCTCCCTTGCTCCCTTGTCCTCAGGTTTCTGACTGGGTTCAACAATGGATGGTTGGCTGGGTGGAGGAAATGGTGGTCCCTGTAGGGCTCTCCTTGTGTCCTGGTAACCAGCCCACCGCTTTGGGTATAGGGGCCCTATAGCCCCATGTTACGACTGGCACCCTCATTCTCCCTGCAGTTTCTTACACTCTGCTCCCCACTTTGTAAATAGTCTCCTTATCAAGCTTTCCTCAAATGATCCTAATTGGGGGGTGCCACCTGTTTCCCTGCTGGGCCAGGGGCAACATGAAAGCTTAACTGCTGGCTCAGGAAAGCAACTACTCACATCTCCAGCAGAGTTCAGTGCCAGCTTGGTAGGAGGAAGGCAGGGGAGGTGGTACTCAGGGAGAGGTAGCATGTTATCTGATTAACCTAGTTAAGCCAAGTTCTAGCCAAGATGGGGCTTCCCCTCTGGCAGGAAAGGGCCAAACTAGCAGAGACAGTAGAGACATCCCAAATATGAAAGCCTGTTCTGAACTGCCCCTCACAGGGCTGTGAGGTAACCACCTCTGCCCCCATGTGGACAGAGGAGGGTCCTGTCCCAATTAGGTAGAGATCTTAGTACAGAGAAGGATTATGCACTCACTGGTAGAGGCAGGGAGAGGAAGGAGCTTTGTGGGTAGCTTTTTCCTTTGTTTATATTTCCAGGTATTTTGGGGGAAGCAAATGTTATTTTTTATAATAGAAAATAATACAGTACACTTCATTTTGGAAAAATGAAAGTGTTTGGAGTTGGGGGTAGGGGTGCAGCATGCTTCTCCGTATGAAGGTTTCCTGCCTTACCTTTGCCTCCTACCAGCCTCATTTCCTGAGAAACTACTCGACCACTGACTTGCGTACTGTCTTTGTGCACATTTTGCTGTGGGTCATTGAGAGAACAAGACAAAAATCACTGCATAAACCGTCAAAAGTGCTGGAGAGTTGTTATCAGTTACTCTCATGGTTTCTATTGCTCCTTGGACTTGTCTCTCTGACCCCACCTAGTGTGCCTGCCTTGTCAGTCTGACCTGACATTGAACCTAGTTCACTCTGCCCCCCCCCCCCCCCCATGTCCACCCTTATGGAGCTCTCCTACATGGCTGGCTCCATCCCTGAGCAGCACATATCCTGCCCCCTTGTGCCAGGAAAGCCTAGACCTGGCCTCAGGCCTTGGCCTTGCCCTGACTCGCTGTGTGACCCTTGGATGGTATTTCTGTTCTCTGGGCCTGTTTCTCTCTATGTACAAAGTAGAAATCTACCTCCCAGCCCCAAGATTGCTGGACTGGGGAAAGGAGCTTCCTGGGAATGATGCCTCTGCTGTCCCTTCCTCAGCTGGCTGGGCTCACAACTCAAGCCACTTCCATAGCTAGGAGACAGGGGGAGAGGAATATTCTGGAGCACGGCCTTCTGTTCCTTTGAGAAATAGAGCAGCCCAGGGCTGAGGGAAAACCATTAAATCAAATGAAGGAAAATAAAATGTCTTCTAGGGATTTTGTGCCAAGGCCATCAGCAATGCTGGCAGGCTTAACTTTCTTTGCCTGGTGGCTGAGGCTAAATCCGGAGAATGGAGGCTAGGCCTGGGGTGGGAGGCAGGGGAGGCTGGCACCTGGCCTGGCTCAGTGAATGTTTCTTCAGTAGAGTCCAGGATGTTCACAGGATGAAGAAAGCACAGTCTGATAACGAGATCAGTGGATGATCTCAAATCAAAGGTCTCCCCCGACGCTGAAGTCTGATGCACACCAGAGCTACGGAGGTCAGCTGGGATAGCCGGGAGGGCGAGGGCAGAGACCCTGGATGCCATTCTGGCCTGACAGTTGAGGCCAGCACATCCGATCTGCCTGATACCTCCCCTTCCTAACTTGTCGGATCCACTCTTGTGTCACAGGGACTCACACAGACTCTCCCGCTTCTGTACTTTTGCTCAAACTGTACCTGTTACCAAGAATGCATCTCCTAAAGACATCTGGCAAAGCCTTCCTATCAGGCCCTGCTCAAACCAAACCATATCTAAGAAGCCTTTGTCTTCTTTCTCTCCTCCTCCTAACTCCTCCCAAGGCATGCTGTTTGTACAATTAGATTATCCACTCCTGTGGTGTATGAGTAAACCGTAACCAACGGCAGTGCCACTCAGGAGATCTTCGCTGACCACCCTTCTAACCAGAAACAAATGTCCCAAAGCTTGTTTTGAAGATGGCTTAGTGACTGTGACTGGTGCCAATAGTGATACTATGCCAAGCTCACCAACTCACTGAGAAGTGAGCTTAGGCTAGAGGCCAAAGAGGTCTGTGGGGTTGAAATTTTAAAATAACCAGGGAAGAGGCCTGAGAAATGAAATGAGGCTGGTTAGATAACTTGAGGTAAGACTGAAGATACAGAGGCAATGTTGATATGGGGTTCTACTACCAAGCACAGCTGAGGGCAGTTACTAGAAAAGAAAAGTAAAACCGTTTTCATGTTTATACCCTAACAAGCTGAGACTGCCAAAAAACCTGGTTTTATCTTGAAGCAAATGCTGTTGCTGGCCTTTGCCTTCTTACTGATCTTCCTGGACTTTGACTCGGCTTGGGCAGCAGTGTACAGACCCTGACTAGCTATAGTCATGCTGCTCTCCTTGGCCAGTTGTCTAGGGCTGGGAATATGACCTGATCCTGGCCCAGGAGGCACAACAGACAACTGCTGAAGGATTTCCGAGAAGTATTTTTCTTACTCATAAGAGGCACTGGTGAAGGTACTTATGATTCTTGTCTTTCTTCTTGCTCATAAGGCTGTGCTTAAAGCTTAGCTTAGAGCTGAGACAACCACCAGGAAACCATGGCAGAGCTGTGATCTCTACCATGGACACAAAATGAGGATGTGGTGGCATGAGTGACATACATTTGCTATCCCTGTGCTATAGAAAACTGGTGATTTTGGAGAGATCAACCATTTAGTGTCGCCCAGTGACAAGACTTAAGCTCGGGTCCTCTGTCCTGGAGCCCTTGGGAAACTGCCTGATAGAACTGGTTCTGAAGTGAGGCATCCAGAAGTAAGCAGCATCTTCCTCAAGTTGGCCTGCTTCTTTTTGCACTAATGGATTTAAATTTTCTGCACTCATCACAGACTCTCCTTTTTGTTCCCATTTTTGTTCTTGTTTTAACAATTATTATTAGTCACTTTGAATAATTCCCTTTCTTAGTAGGTCAGCTTTCAGAGTACCCCCTTGGTTGTTACTGGGCTCTGGTGACTCTAGGTGTGTTCCTGGCCCAAGGGCGAGGCATTGCTGTGTGTTCACAGGTTGAACTGGTTTATGGCTCATGGCTTGTTAGAAAGACACTCCCCAGAGGACATATCAGAAGGCTTCTTCTAGGAAAAGGATTATTTCCTGAGAGAAATCCATTCTATCAGGTTGAGGTGGGACCAGAGCTCCTCTACATTTCCTTCTCTGCCACAGAGGTGGGCATGTGATCCAGGCTGGACCAATGACTCTCTTGGGATCCGTTCCTGTCCAATTATTTTCTGTAGACTGGACAGGGAGCTATTTCATTTGTTTTTCTGGTATCTTGGTTTCATTACCTATGGCCATTGAAACCTCTGGATCTTTCTCTGGAAACTACTTTTCATGTGGTTATCTCACGTTCTAAATTGTCCTCCTACAGACCCACCTCATCCTGAACTTCCAGGTCCTCCCTGCTAAAATTATGGGGGTGCAAGAACATCACTTCTTTCCTCCCACAGCCCAAGTTGTCTCCTACAGAATCCTGATTCAAGGCCTCTACCAGCTTGGCACACTCAGCTGTTAGAATGCTAGAGAGCTAGCCAGCGGGGGCTCCATCCTGCACTGGTGCTGGAAAGCCACCGACAATCATACACATGGCAGGCAGGGTGTGTTCGTCATAGCAACATGCAAGTGAGGCGAATTATCTCCCCAAACTGCCCTAACCTAGGATTGTTTTGCCCCTTACTATCTTCAGAGATCTCACAGTTGTATCATGAGAGCAGGAGCGACCTGTAGAGCTTTCTCTCCTTTAATATTTCCCTTCCCCTAAACCAAAGCACCTCTCTCATTCCTCTAGTTCCTTCTCAGAACACAAAACTACTGATTTTTTATAAAAAAAAATTTAGTCAGTCTTGGCTATTCTGATGAGAAACAACCTCCATGGTGGACTATATTATTGTTCCAAATACTCATGGTGCCTCCCCCAGCTCCATCCTTGCTGGCTCCCCCTACACCACCCCCCAAACCCACAAAGGATTATACCTCCCTACCTTTTGAACTCATGAGTGGCCATGTGACTTGCTTGGGACAGTAAGATGTAAGCAGAAATAAGAGAGTCACTTCTAAGCAGAGACCTAAGGGACAGCTGTGGTTCTGTCTCTTCCCCTCATCCTTTTGTTGTTGTTTTGCTTTTTGGCTTAAACAACAGATACTTATTTTCTCAAAGATCTGAAGGCTGGGGCAGCCCTGGTGGCGCAGCAGTTTGGTGCCGCCTGCGGCCTGGGGTGTGATCCTGGAGACCCGGGATCAAGTCCCACATTGGGCTCCCTGCATGGAGCCTGCTTCTCCCTCTCCCTGTGTCTCTGCCTCTTTCTCTGTGTGTCTATGAATAAATAAATAAAATCTTAAAAAAAAAAAAGATCTGAAGGCTGGAAGTCCAAGATCAGGATGTCAGCAGGGTCGGTTTCCTCTGAGGCCTCTCTCCTTAACTTGCAGATGGCTACTATCTTGATTTGTCCTCATGTGGTCTTTCCTCTGTGCACACACATATCTCCGGTACAATGTTCCTGGTGCCACCATGCCAGGCTTGGGGGTATGCTCTTCACCTGATTTTGTATATAGGGCTGACTGAAGATGGTGATTTCAGCGAAGTCTCCAGAGTTAAGTATGTCCACTATCAGCGGGACCTGGCTCATCCTCTCCATTTTCAGAATTATGACTTGGTCTGGGCTGAAGATCAAGTCAGCCAGCCATGCCTTCAGAAAATGCACCAATGGGTCTCCTAGTTCCTGCACAGGAATGCAGCACAGCTGGATGTGAATCCATGATGTGGTGGAAGTGGTGACCTCAGCAGCCTATCCGGGATCTGGGCAGGGGTCCATCGTCAGCCTGGGCCTTAGCGCCACCTGTGCTGTCGACCATGCTAGGACCGGCAGCCCAAGAGCAAGCTCCGAGTAGCTCCCCCAGAACTCCAGGCTCTTTCCTCCCACTTTGTGAGGACACTGGAATGGGTCCTGGAGTAAAGATGGTATAAAGCAGAAGTGCAGCTGACCCACAGTAAACATGTGATGGAAGTAAAATGAGAGCCTCTGTTGTTGTCAGCCATGGAGGTTTGGGGCCTCAGCCTCAGCTGATGGATAGAACTTCCCAGGCTCTAATCAATAGGCCCTCTGTCTCCAGAGCCCACAGTTCTCTCTGCCTCAGGATGTACCCTGGAGCTGCAACATTGGGTCCATGGCAGGGAAGTAGGACTGCGTAGTCTGTTCCTCGGTCTTGGAGGGCCTAAAGCTGGGAAGCTCTGTACTTGACTTCTTGCCACAGTATGCCCTCTGGTCATGCCTCATTCTCATCTGAGCAGCTCTGTTCCAGCTGTCCTGCTTTCCCAGGGCCCTTGGCTTGGAATAATAAAACTCCTATCATTTCTTCTTCCAGAGCAAAGGACATAGCTTACCCAAAAGTTATCAGTGGGTTTCATTTTAAATGTCCATACTGCTTGGAAGTACACATAGTCATATAAAATTATTTTTATTAAAATAGAAAAGCTTTCCAGTATATTGCATTGAAGACATTTATATAGAAAAAGCAATTGCAAAAAATATGCTACATCAGCACTGAGATATTCCGAAAGCTTTAAGTGCTCACTTTTAAACAATATTTTGGTATAATGAGCATATCCCTATATATTTCAAAAGGTACATATAATACTGAAAAAAATACTTCATGTAAAATCTAAGTTTAGGTGCATACAAACAAGAAGCATTACACTGAATAGCTTATTTCAAACTGTGAAACACATTCAAAGTATTCAATTACTTAGACAACATGCAAACATTTTAATACTTAGACTGACATTTTTAAATATATAAACCATGATTCTTTATAATTCTATATCAAAAAAGAAAGACAGAACATTTATCCACACTGTGCATATCACAAAAAGCAATGTGTCTTCATGAACGGAAAGTACTGGGTTAACATACATGATTGTCATTTTACAAATATGGCTATTTACCTTCTTCATAATAAAATAGAAATATCATGTATTATTTACATGAACTACTAATTATTTCACTTTTTGGCAAGTATATAAGTAGCAGCAATTGGTTTAAAGATTGATGTTTAAAAACTCTAAGTTTGACTCGGATGAATACCGAAGAATATATATCTGGTTAATATAAAAAATGCATAATGCAATACGCTTTGATGTGATATAACTTCTTCCTTTCACAAAAGTCATACACACATACACACATTAGTAACCACGGAGCTTACTGCTTGTAATGTATCATGTGAATGCCATTTCCTTAGCTGGCTTTGCTTCACACAATAGATGGGTTCCTGAATTAAATTTCTGTAAATTAAATTTGCCTGATGATTTATATGATAATTCCAAAGATGCACTATCTTTATTTTTCACTCTAACAGCAAGCTCTGCACGGTGACCCCTAGCTTCTAGATAGAGTAGTTAATTATCTGTAAACAAACACACGCACACATCAGGAGCGCCTTAATACTTAAAAGAACTTTGAAATGAAGTTTCTGGGTATGAAGCCTATAGTAAAGTGAGGTATCTTTTCTAAAAAAGTGATCATCTCACTTATCAATGATAATGAATTTGTTTTACGGTGGGAAGGACCCATCTAAGGAGCAAAGTATAAACTATTCTGATCCATCAAAAGCAGACATCCTCTTTTCATTAGTATTTGGAAGAACATATTTTAACATTTGTAAGAACAAAACAAAAACCCTAATATTGGCAGATTAAAAAAAATACTGTGTGGTGAACAGAGGTGACAAGTGCTTTTTCTCAGCCACTATTCAACTACAAACCAGGAGTCCTGCATGTCTTTCACCATGTAGAAAAATTCAATGGAGTAACATTTTGCACTTTTCAGGGGTGGTCAGTTACGTGTCCAGACCATGTGCAAGGCAGGGCCCAGGCTGAGGAGGAGGAGGTAGGAGGGGCAGAGGGCTCTGGCCTCGATGCCAGCTGATGGCACACTACTCGAGATCTGTACCTGGGAAATGATGAGGGCAGACAGAGGGACGTGGGATGCCAGAGTGGGGCTGTCAGAGTTGATAAGAGATTCGATCTTCTCTGCTTCTTTATTGCAAGCCTCAATCTGGAAGAGGATAATCACACTTTTAAAATCTAAAACCACAGAGCCAAAAAAATAAAAAATAAAAAATAAAACCACAGAGCCTGTGAAAAGGTCAAGTCAGACAAAATCCACATATATTCCAACAGGGAGAATATGCTTTCTCTGTCCTTCTTTTCTTAACCAAAGTCATATTTTAATATAGTCTTACTTTATTACACCAATAGTAACAGCATCACTGGAAATTAAATCAGAAAAGGAATGAGGCACAGCTCCACTGCCCTTACCCCTCATCCACAGTTAGACAGACATTATTACCTTCACAGTAACAGCCGCATTAACCATAGTCCCAGTCAATGAGCTTTTGGTGCCTCCTTACTCATCCCAGAGGAAAGCAATGAGGCTTTACTGAGCTTCCCGACTGCGGCAATTTACAAACCGCTTATATTCACCCCCTTCACTTGAGCCCCCACTGTTCTGATGCTGACACCTGGACCCACAGGAGTGAGGCTCACCTCTAGAATATGAGGAAGAAAAATGGGGTACGTGAGACCAGTCCCGGTGGGCTTCTCCTCCCGTAGGAGCATAGCCCTCATGAGACAGGTATCTGCTGCATGACCTATATCAGCCACTTCCCTCCCTAGGCCTCAGCCACTTCATCTGTACCTAAGCAGATGCCTTCCATGTCTACATTCTCTGAGCTACCTCTCAGTCTCTCTGGTCTGCCACCCATTCTGCTGTCAGATGTGTGCCTGGCCTCAACCACCTGGAAAGTGATCCCCCAGTATAGTTCTGTTCTCCAGAGGCTGCCTGGATTTTCTCCCTCCTGCCCTCCTTAACTTTCCAAATGCTTCCATTTCCTCCCCACTCTTAAGTCCTCCAAACGTGAAAGTGACAAGAAGGTTGCACAAGGCATGCTGAGCCCCACCTGCAAAGCTTTTGGATAATGATCGACAGGAATGATCAGGATCACAATTTCAGATTCAATACTGAAGTATCCAAATACGTCACACTGTGGGACAGATACGTGCATGCGGATTTTCTGAAGTATTTCCAGAACTGTAATTGGCTTTTTGTTTGTTACCTGGAAAGAAAAACTTTGTTACTTGAATAAAAGAGGAATTTCTTATTACTGCCTAGGCTGCCTTGCTACCTTGTCTATTAGAACCCCTAAGTGTGGGGCCCCAAAAGGGGCCCTGCTGGCTGAATTCTAAATCTCTCGGGTCCATTCCCAAGGGCTTTTGTCTGACTGCTGAGCTTTGTAGCCAAGATAAACACTCATCAGAAGACCCCCAGCCCCTTTTAAGGGACTGTTCTGAGCTGGGAGCCACAGGGAAATAATTAAAGTCTTCCCAGAAAAACACAGGTGTTTCAATGTAAATGGGGATAATTTTCTAGGTAGTGGCAAGTGTTGGCTGGAGCCCTGTCTCCACAGAAGTGGAGCAGAAGTGACGGTACAGAAAAGGGAAAGGGCAAAGTCACCACAGGAAGGTGACAGGCTCTGGAAGCACCCCCCAGGAAGAATGGGGACTGTGAGGTGAGGGCAGGCAGCACTGAAATAATCTGGGCATCTACCAGCCTCTGGCTGCTTGGTTCTGCCTCCAGCCCTCACTCTACATACTATGCAAGCAGGGGACCTTGTCTAAGGTAGGCTCAGGTGGTGTTGTGCAGAGCAAAGTTACCAAACAGCCGAGGTGTAGAGGAAAGGAACACAGCATTGGGTGCCAGACAGCCTGAGCTCAAACCCTAGTTTTCCTACATATGAGCTATACAGGGTTGGACAAGTCACTTTTCTGTGAATTACTTTCTTCCTCTATAAATGGGACAACACATTCTACTCTGCAGGATTAAGGAGAGGTTTATCAATATGGTTTCAACAGTACCGGGCACATAAAGCAATTTACCTTAGCAATAGTATCCAGTTTTTCTTTGTCAAATAAAACTCTTAACATTCCAGCACATAATGGGCAACAAGCACCTGTATAACAGAAACCATTTTATATGTGTTCAGAATTAGAAAATGAGAATTCAAAATAGTAGCTGAAATAACCAACCCTTCATTTTGTGTGAGGTGAGTTGTAGCTGTCCTCTCTGATGACTGTACTTTTAGATATATTCCCTGACCAATCTGGATCTTATTATCTATACATTTACTCAAATCCTTCCTCCACATCCTTTATTACTTCTCAGGGGGAGGTGCGGTGGCCTAAGACAGCAGAGAGAACTGGCCTTTCAAGAGGTGTGGGGCCTGGACCCTGTCCTGTCTCAAAACCGACTGTGATCCTGTGCAAGTGCTTTCCTGGGCCTTTGATTTCCTGTCTGCAGAACAAGAGAGCAGATGTTCTAGGGATCCCATGAGTGTTTGATTCAAATTTAATTTTAAAAATTATTTTAAGCTGTTAAAAAACAATAACAAAATAGCAGAACATAGTCTCCAGGAGGAAAGAGGCTTTTTTTTTCTCACTGCTGTGCCCCCATGCCTAGAAGAGTCTCTAGCATACGGCTGAAGCTCGAGAAACATTTGATGAATCCAGGGATGGAGGAATGAACTTGTTAGACTCCAGATTAACCTGTTGTGTGCAGGATAAAGTCTTTTCTGTTACCTCTGTTTAACTGAAAAGTACAGCACTATGAAGCAAGTAGCCTAAGAAAACTTACTACTTACAACAGTCTATGAAATAAGACTTTTTTGATTATATGCAACTAGATGCTAAGGCCAATCTAAGACCACTATCTTATGTTTCTCTGAATTTCAAATGTTTGTGTTCATCAAAAGTATTTCAATTATTCATTCTTTAATTACTTATTCTTTATTCATTAACTACTAGTTCTTTGTTCATTAACTTTATAATGAATAAACTTTTTGCATTTGAATGAAATAGTACCTTATCTGTTTATATATTGGTGTTTGCTGGGAATTGGCCTGAAAAAAGTTTGCCATATATTGTTTGTATTTATTTATGTCTATTTATTTTTAAGTAATCTCTACACCCAACATGGGGCTCAGACTCACAAACCTGAGATCAAGAGTTACATGCTCTTTTGACTGAGCCAGCCATGCACCCTTGCTATTTGTTTTAAATCCAATGGATAAGATGATGTCTAAGGTAAACTACAGCATTTTAAAGTAGACCCAAAGCAATACATCTAATCAGCATCAGGTAAAGCTAAGACTTTTTTTTTTTTTTTTTTTTTAGGATTTTATTTATTTATTTAGAAAGAGAAAAGGAGAGCAGGGGTGGGGGAAGGGGCAGAGGGAGGAGGACAGAGAGAATCTCAAACTGGCTCTGTACTCAGCATGGAGTTCAACTCAGGGCTGGATCCCATGACCTCGTGATCATGATCATCTGAGCCGAAATCAAGAGAAGGATTGATTACCCAACGGAGCCACCCAGGTGCCCCAAGCCAAACTTTCTGAAAAACTTAAGTAAATAGGTCAACCCTCAGTTCTGAGTGACCTACTCTATGGAGGTGTATAAGCAGGTCTCCCCAGTCCCACCCTTGCCCTACTCCAAATCCTGCCACCTACCTGGTGGGATGATGGGTTTGCACTCAGTCACAGAGAGTGAAGGACACTTCACAGCAGCACACTCGGCTACAGAACCGTACTCTGAGAGGACCCCGACAGCCTGGCAGGGCCCGTAGTAATCGACTGCTACACGATCTGAGTATGCAGCACACACGCTACTATAGGTTTCCCCATTGTGCCCACAGATGGGCTCTGTGGCTCTGCAGAAGGGCTGACAACAAAGCACATTTAGCCTGTAAACCTCTATAGTACATTTTTTCTAACCAAGAGTACAGAATAGAAAGGAAAAAGACACAGGTATAAAATTCCAGGACCCTCTTAGTTAAGCTCCTAAACTTCAGGTTGGGGGTGGGGTCAATAGGGCTGTCTTGAGATGAATTGAAATGATGACTCTGAGCCTCTCTGTGACTTGGGTGCTTATTCCTTGTGAACGGATATGAGATACTGCCCCCCTTCACCCCAGACTTCTATTATTCCAGAAATACCTGTTTGAAGAAAACAAGATCAATCTTCATGAAAATTCAGAAGCCTAATCATTTCATGCTGAGTATGGGATAGGCAGAGGGAAGAGTGGAGAGATCAGTGGGGCAGAGACTCTGGCCCCATCAGGTAGGTTAGGACAAGTAAGACAAAGCTTATAGTCAGTGAGAGGGAACAAATAGGAAGAAAAGACTGGGAATTCAGGGTAGATGGTATCAGTGTACTTGGAACACCAGCTCTGAGGGAAAACAAACCTAAGAAGACAAGCTGAAGCAATTTTCCTGCTGGTGAAGACCAGGATATGAGAAGCAATCATGTCAGGTGTTGGTTGGCTACAGGCAGGGGATGCCATGCAGTGATACATGTAAAAGGTTGAGAGATAAATTGATGTAAAAAGACTAAGTCTTGGAGAAATTTTCACTTACTCTTCAGTAGTATGAGTGGGACTTCAGTGGAAAGAGTGGGAAGGGACTGTTTTCTTGGTGTTTTTAACTTGCATTCTTCCCAGGCTGTTTTCTAATGATGGCCACAGAAGGGGAAGTGAAAACGTTACTGATGCGTACTAGGGGTGTGTAACTTCGTATTCTCTTCCTAATGGTGGTCGGCAGGAAGCCACTTGATTCTTGCTTGTCCACTAGACGTACAGAGGTATAAGCACTAGCAAGAAGGCCCTCCAGAGTTAGGAGAAAAAACCAGTCTTGGGATGGCTCATTTTAGTTCTTTAGATTTGATAGAATTCACAAAGACTCCCAAGTGGTATTACTGCTGCCTCACCCATATAAGATCAGAAACTGATTTTAGGCTCAGTGTGCTTGAGTTATGTCAGCCAAACAACTGTACCTGGCAAGGGCCTTTGTATAAGAGGCTTTGCCCCCTCTGGTACAAAGTGCAGAGATTGCTGTGCTCCATGTGGTTTGTGTCACAGACAGGATCGCGAACCTGGTCACAGGTGAGCTGTCTTGGCAAACACTCATATTGGTTACATCCAAATTTATCAAAAGTCGTCAGGCAAACTTGTGGTTTGGGTATGCATCTGAAAAACACAAGTGTGACACCATCAGCCAATGCTGGGAGGGGCAATGATGGGGCCAGTAAGGCACTGACAAGGTACAAAAAGTTGAGGAAAAATCAAGAGGGAAATCAGAAACAGTCCCTATCCCCAAGAACTTACGTAAGGGGGAGAGTCAAGCATGCATACAAAGTGAGCTAGTAAGTTACACACAAAATCTCTTGGGAATGAGTCATTCTGATTTGGGAGCCTGGAGGGAGCAACAGGAGGAAGCGGTGTCCTGGCTGCCACCTGGAGCATAAGGAGGACTGCATAGGCCTGCCAGGCTGACAGAGCAGCATGAGCAAAGGTGTGATGCTAGGGACAGTGCTAGAGGAAAGGGGTAGTGACCCTGAGGGCAGGAACCAAGGTCATGGGGATAAAAGTGGCATGATATGAGGCCATCAGGTGGGTTGGGGTTTGATGCTAGAGGCCTTTTAGTCAATAATAAATGAAGCATTTTCTGGGTTTCATTTTCAGCTTGGCTAATATGAGTCTGTCTTAAGAGAAGGCTTTTTAGTATGTGCTGAGAAATTCAAGCTTCTGTGTTTATGGACTGAGGACCTGCCACCGGCTGGCTGCAATTCACAGAGAGAATGCCACCCCTGTAGCTGGGTTTTCCTAGTCACATCAGGGCCTTGCTTTATTCTCAATTTCTGAACTTCTTCAGAGGGGATGGATATGATAGCTCTTCTTTAGACTTTTCTGTTCTTTCATTTCTATATTGGGCATTTATAACTTTCTGTAAGAAGACCTATTAAAATCTTTAGCTTTCACTGGGCATTTGAAATAACAGAATATACAAATATTAGGTCTATAAAATAAAAGCAGAAGAATTTAGCCACTAGCATTATTTTAATTTCAAAGGAAATTACTTCTCTTTTTAGGGATAAGCCTCCTGCTCTGAAATGACCACCACTATGGCCACCTTTTCTGACAAGATTTAAGTTAGAATGCATATGGTTATGGTTTTTTTGGAAATTGAAGACATTTGAAAAGAAATAATGGAAAAGAATATTTAGAACTTACTATCCATTAACATGGAGGGATGAAAACCAAGGATATCAGGAGACATTTGGTAATTTTTGAAGTAAAAACTATCAATTCTGAGTACAGAGAAGTAAGATCCATTGGAAAGTTGAGAATCCAAGGAGCTAAATTAAACATGATTAGGGCAGGAATTCTGTCTTGCTTATTGTATCCTAGCGTTTAGAAAGATGGCTGGTACATCAGGAGATATTTGATGAATGAATACAACTTTGTATTTTTTAAACAATTATATTTTGAACAGATAACACAAGCCCATGGTGAAACTGAAAAGATACAAAACCGTGTATAGTGGAAAATAAGTCTATCTCCTTCTCTTCCATCCCAGCCACCCTAACCCTTTCCCAGAGACAGCTACTATTATTAATTTCTTGTTTAGTCTTCCAGAGATCCTTTATGTAAGTATAAACATTTATATATGCTGAGTCAAGAGTATGTCCATTCAAAATTTTGATAGGCTTGGCCAAGTTGCCTTCCATAGAGAATGTACCAACCCTCCCTTCCCCCCCTTGGGTGGGAGTGGAAGTGCCTGTTTCCTTACATTATGTTGTCAGTTTTTTTATCTTTGTCAATCTGGTAGATGGAAAATGATGTATAATTGTAGTTTTAATTTAATTTTCATTTTTCTTAATATGAGATAGGTGAAGCATTGTGGTACACTGGCTGGATGTTCACCAAATTCATTTAATTTTCTTCCTGGGCACATATCTAGATTATATTTCCCAGGTTTCCTGGCAGTAGTTGTGGCCAAATTATTGAGTTCTACGTAGGGGAATATGGCTGGAAGTAGAGGTGAATGAATGTCAGTTTTATTTATTTTTCTTAAAAATTTATTATTTTTAAATTTTATTTATTTTAAAAAAGATTTTATTTATTTATTCATGAGAGACACAGAGAAAGAGAGGCAGAGACATAGGCAGAGGGAGAAGCAGACGCCCTGCAGAGAGCCTGACATGGGACTCGATCCTGGAACTCCAGGGTCACACCCTGAGTCGAAGGCAGACACTCAACTGCTGAGCCACTGAGGTGCCCCTTTCTTAAAAATTTATATATTTATTCATGAGAGACAGAGAGAGAGAGGGAGGTAGAGACAGAGGGAGAAGCAGGCTCCCACAGAGCAGGGAACCCAATTCAGGACTCGATCCCAGCACCCTGGGATCATGACCTGAGGCGAAGGCAGACGCTTAACTGACTGAGCCACTGAGGCACCCTGAATGTCACTTTTAAATCTGGCCTATAAAAACTTCTCAAGAGCAACCTTCTTCATCTTCCTTCTCTTATCAGCTGGCCAGATGGAAAAGGTATGGAGGACTATGAGTCTGCAGAAGCTGGGAGTCAAGAGACGGAGAGATCTTAAGTTTCTGAATCACTATGTGGAAAACCACCTGCTGAACACACAAATGGATTATATTTGAACTTCTATTATATTAAGGTACTGATATTTTTGTGTTTGTATATACTAGTTAGAGTTACTCTAACTAATAAAAGCTTCTTTTTAAATGTTTAAAAACTATTTGTGCTTTTCTACGTCTATATCTTTGGTTCATTTTTCTATTAGGTTTTTTATTTTTGCCCATTTTTAAGTTAGGCTGCTGATCTTTTTCATGTTGATTTGTAGGGACTCTTTATATTGTAAGGACATCAGCCCTCTCTCTGTGATATTCTTTCTAGTTTGTCATTTGTTATCATGCAGAAAGTTTTCATTTTCATGTAGCTGTGATTTTCAATCTTTTCTTTTTATATTGGTTTTATATTATTTTCAATCTTTTCTTTTTATATTGGTTTTATATTATACCCAGCAAGACCTTTCCACTTTAAGATTTTATTGTTATAAGAGTGAAACAACCTTGTTCAGAAGGGTTAGCTAATAGAGAAAACAAATGAACAAATACCAAAACAACCCTCAAGTTACCTTTCAACACACTGTATTACCCTATCAGCTTATTTCTTATTCCCAGTATGCTGTCTTCTTTCCATAGGAAATTTTTGGGCTTTTTTCAAGGTATAAACTTTGCCAGATGGGTGATCAGTTCTCTTTGCCATTTCTTTTAATGTGTGACAATCTTCCCCTTGCTTTGTACTGCATCAGGGTTTTCAGGATGGAGAACCAATTGCTTTTTTTCTACAACATCCTTCACAAGGAGAGGATGTATCCTGTTCAGGTCTCCGAGAAGGCTAGTAAAACTTCTGTTCTAGAACCCTAAATGAATCTGCAGGACTCCTGCCCTATGGCTCCTTCATTAAGTCTAGGTCAACTGTACTTTCAGTTCATGAGGAAACTGCAGAGAAAGAAGCCCCTAAACAAATAACTTCACATAAAACTGAAGTTGCATTTCCAGAGATTTCTCATGTCCAGTCCCTAAAATAGAGATAGATAAGTAGAAGAAAATATCCATTACTATCAGGTATAAATAGCTAATACTGAGAATACATCCATTTCTCTCATCTTATTTGCTACCATTCTGTGCCTCACACTTTCCGTTTTGGTCTTATAGAAGTGCTATAGCTCCTGGGAGATACCATGTTATTTCCTCATTTCTAGCAGCCAAGATCTTTGCTCCTGTTGTTCTTTCTACTTTCACCAACACCACCTTTCCTCCACTGTCAATCTTGCTAGCAATTTCCTCCTCATTTTTTAGTTGAGTATTACATCCTCTAGAGGCTTTCCTAGAACTCCCCCAGGCTGCATCAACTCCACTCTGGGCCCCCAATCATAGATAGTATGTTACCAAACAGCTTTACATGGCTCTTTCTCTGTAGACTCCAAACTCTTTAGGGCAGAGGTCTTCTTAACTCATCTTTGTATTTCACTGGGTTGTATATAATAGATGCTTAGTAAGTGCTGATCTCCAGTTGAAAAGATAAGGAGCTATTGGGGAAGATTGTGGTAGAGTAGGAGGACCCTAGGTTCACCTCATCCCACAAATATATTAGTTAACTATCAAACCATCCTAAATACTCTAGAAATCAATCTGAAGACTAGCAGAACAAACTCCACAACTAAAGGTAGAGAAGATGGTAGGAAGTCCAGAGACATGGCTTGGGAGAGAAATGGATTGTGGCCCCTTGTGGTGGGGAGGCAGCCACAGTTGTGGAGAAAGGTGAGAGACAAACTAGTACACAGGGGAGTGCATGGAGGAAACAAATCCCCAGAGCAATTGAATTGGAAGGCAAGAGGGACCGAATTTTGTGAGTTCTTCCACTAGTGAGGCTTAAAGCCTGGAATTTTATTTTATTTTATTTTTTATTTTTTTTAGATATTTATTTATTTATTTATTTATTTATTTATTTATTTATTTATTCATAGAGACACAGAGAGAGAGAGAGGCAGAGACACAGGCAGAGGGAGAAGCAGGCACCATGCAGAGAGCCTGACGTGGGACTCGATCCAGGGTCTCCAGGATCACGCCCTGGGCTGCAGGCGGCGCCAAACCGCTGCACCACTGGGGCTGCCCAAAGTCTGGAATTTTATTTATTTATTTATTTATTTATTTATTTATTTATTTATTTATTATTATTTTTTTAATTTTTATTTATTTATGATAGTCACACAGAGAGAGAGAGAGAGAGGCAAAGACACAGGCAGAGGGAGAAGCAGGCTCCATGCACCGGGAGCCCGACGTGGGATTCGATCCCGGGTCTCCAGGATCGCGCCCTGGGCCAAAGGCAGGCGCCAAACCGCTGCGCCACCCAGGGATCCCCAAAGTCTGGAATTTTAAAGGTCAACGTGCTTGGCTCTGGGAGAGCTCAGAGGACATTGAAGTTGTTCTTGAAGAAAAGGCAGGGAAAATAGCTTGCAGACATATTGTGGAAACAGCAATCTGAAGAGTACCTGGGCACACAGTAGGGAGGTTATTCATTCATCTCAGTATGTGTCACAGAGAGATAGCATTCACACAGAGATCCCTCCAGGGAAAAAAGGAGCTGGCAGGTGCCATGTTTCTGCCCTGCCTCGCATAAGTATAGGGTCAGCTTTGGGAACCAGTGTAGCACCAATATTTGCTACTTGCTTACACCAAGTCCCACCCCATCATGTTTCAGTAGAACTGCCCCCTTACAGTCACACTTGCCTGAGTCCCAGTGTGGCAGGTCCCCTCCCCCACAAGACTAGTTCAAACCCCTGCTCACACTGCATCTCCCCATGTGGGAGTTTTGCACAGCCTTGGTTCTAGTAGCAGTAGCAACAGGTCTCATTTCACAAACAGACCAGAGCATACCAAGTTAAAACGCCCCATATTCAGGCCAGGACCAAACACTGCTCACAACAGGCAAGGGTCCTCTGCAGATGACTGGCCTGAAGGATAAAGTGGCCAGGATATAACAGCAGAACACATGTAGCACACATTAGAGACATTCTCAGAAGCACCAGGCCCTGGGGAATAGGGTATACACTATGCTGCAGGGCACTACAGGACTTGTTCATAAAGCCATTACTCTCAAGAAGAGGAGATGTAGTTGACTTTCCTAATACACAATAACTTAGACAAAATGAGAAGACAGAGAAATCTGTCCCAAATGAAAGAACAGGACAAGGCCATGGCAGGAGATCTAAGCAAAACAGATATAAGTAACATGCTAATGAAGACTTTAAAGCAATGATCATATGGATACTAATTGAACTTGAGAAAATAGTGGAGGACATCAGTGAGACCCTTAACATGGAGATAAGGAATAACATGGCCCAGATAAAGGGCTCAGTAAACTAAATGAAGAACCCACTTGATGGAATGAACAGCAGGCTGGAAGAAGCAGAGGAATGAATTAAATACCTAGAAGACAGAGTAATGGAAAGTAATCAACCTAAACAAAAGAGAGAAAAAAAGAATTATGAAAATGAGAACAGACTTAGGGAACTCAGTGACTCCATCAAACTTAATAACATTCATATTATAGGAGTCCCAGAAGAAGAGAGAAAAAGGAGTCAGAGAATTTATTCAAAGGAATAATAGCTGAAAATTTCTCTAATCTGGGGAGGGAAACAGATACCCAGATCCAGGACGCACAGAGAACTCACAACAAAATCAATAAAAGCAGATCCACACCAAGACATAGTATAATTAAAATGGCAAAACAGGGATCCCTGGGTGGCGCAGCAGTTTAGCACCTGCCTTTGGCCCAGGGCGTGATCCTGGAGACCTGGGATCGAATCCCACGTCGGGCTCCAGGTGCATGGTGCCTGCTTCTCCCTCTGCCTATGTCTCTGCCTCTCTCTCTCTATCTCTCTCTCTGTGTGACTATCATAAATTTAAAAAAAAGGCAAAACAGTGATAAAAAAATATTAAAAGCTACAAGACAAAAGAAGACTGTTACATACAAAGGAAACCTTATAAGGCTATCAGTGGATTTTTCAGTAGAAACTTTCTAAGCCAGAAAGGAATGGCATGATATATGCAAAGTGCCAAATGGGAAAAATCGGCAACCAAGAATACTCTATCCAGCAGGGCTATCATTCAGAATAGAAGGAGAGGTAAAGAGTTTCCCAAATAAACAAAATCTAAAGGAGTTCATGACCACTACACCAGCCCTGCAAGAAATATTAAATGGTATTCTTTGAGTATAAAGACCAAAAATGATAGTATAAATTTTTTTTTGAGATTTTATTTATTTATTCATGAGAGACACAGAGAAAGAGAGGCAGAGACACAGGCAGAAGGAGAAGCAGGCTCCCTGCAAGGAGGCCGATGTGGGACTCGATCTTAGATCCTGGGATCATGCCCTGAGCCAAAGGCAGATCCTCAACCACTGAGCCACGCAGGCATCCCCAAAAATGACAGTGTAAAGGTAGGAAACACAAAAGCAGTAAAAATGAGTATTTCTGTAAAAAAAAAAATCAGTAAAAAAAAAAAACTCACAAAACAAAATGATGTAAAATATGACACCATATACCTAAAATGTGGGGAGGAGAGGAATAAAGAATGAGTTCAAACTTAAATGACCATCAACTTAATATAGGCTGCTATATGCAGATGATGTCATATACAAACCTAATGGTAACCACAATTCAAAAACCACTAATAAATATGCAAATAATAAAGAGAAAGGAATCCAAATACATCATTAAAGAAAACCAGCAAACCACACAAGAGAGAAAGACAAGAAAGGATAGGGGAAATCTTCAGAAAGTACCATAAAACAAGCAATAAAATGGCAATAATTATATGTCTATCGATAATTACTTTGGATGTAAATGAACTAAATGCTCCAATTAAAAGACCTAGGCTGATAGAATGGATAAAAAAAATAGGACTCATCTATATACTGCCTACAAGAGACTCATTTTAGACCTAAAGACACCTGCAGATTCAAAGTGAGGGGATAGAGAAACATTTATCATGCAAATGTAGTCAAAAGAAAGCCGGAGTAACAATACTTATATTGGACAAAATAGACTTTAAAGCAAAGACTGTAATAAGAGACAAAGAAGGACACTATATAATCATAAAGGGTAAATCCAACAAGAAGATATAACAATTATAAATATTTATGCACCCAACTTGGGAGCACCCAAATACATATAATAGTTAATAACAAACATATAGGAACTAATTGACAATAATACAAAGTAAAGACTTTAACAACCCACTTATATCAATGGACAGATCAGCTAAACAGAAAATCAACAAGGGAACAGTGGCTTTGATGACATACTTTACTAGATGAATTTAACAAATATATTGAGAATGTTCCATCAAAAAATAGTAGCCTACATTCTTTTCAAGTGCAGATGGAACAGTCTCCAGAATAGGTCACGTATTAGGTAGGCCACAAAGCAAGCTTCAACAAATTTAAAAAGACTGAAGTCATACCATACATCTCTTCTGACCCAGTGCTATGAAAACTAGAAGTCAACCACAAGAAAAAATCTGGAAAGATCACAAATGCATGGAAGTTAAATAACATGGTACTAAACAATGAATGGGTCAATCAGGAAATAAAGAAAAAATTAAAAAGTACATGAAAACAAATGAAAATGAAAACACAGTAGTCTAAAAACTTTGGGATGCAGCGAAAGCAGTTCTAAGAGTGAAGTTTATAGCATTACAGGCCTACCTCAAGAAGCATGAATAATCTCAAATAAACAGCCTAATCTTTTTTTTTAAATTTTCTTTATTTATTCACGAGACGCAGAGAAAGAGAGAGAGAGAGAGAGAGAGGCAGAGACACAGGCAGAGGGAGAAGCAGGCTCCACGCAGGGAGCCTGATGTGGGACTCGATCCCAGGACTCCAGGACCACGCCCTGGGCCGAAGGCAGGCTCTAAACCACTGAGCCACCCAGGGATCTCCTAAACAGCCTAATCTTATACCTAAAGGAGCTAGAAAAAGAAGAAACAAAACCTAAATCAGCAGAAGGAAGGAAATAATAAGGATTAGAGCAGAAACAAATTATATAGAAACTAAAAAAACCCCAAACTAAAAACCAATAGATCAATGAAACCAGGAGCTAGAAAAAAAAAAATTCTATAAAATTGATAAACCTCTAACTAGATTTATCAAGAAAAAAGGGAAAGGACCCAAATAAATAAAATCACAAATGAGAGAGGAGAAATAACAATAAACATCACAGAAATACAAATAATTATAAGAGAATATTATAAAAAATCATATGCCAACAGATTGGACAACCTAGAAGAAATGGATAAATTCCTAGAAATATACAGCAAAACTGAAATAGGAAGAGATAGAAAATTTGAACAGACTGCTCATCAGCAAAGAAACTGAATTAGTATCTTAAAAACTCCTAACAAACAAAAGTCCATGGCCAGATGGCTTCATAGGCAAATTCTGCCAAACATTTTAAAAGAGGAGTTAATACCTATTCTTCTCAAACTATCCCAAAAAAATAGAAAAGGAAGGAAAACTTCCAAATTCATTCTATGAGGCCAGCTACCCTGATACCAAAACCAGATAAAGACACCACAAAAAGAGAACTACAGGTCAGTGTCGGTGATGAACACAGACACAAAAATCCTCAACAAAATACTAGCAAACCAAATCTAACAACACACTAAAAAAAATCATACACCATGATTAAGTGGGATTTATTCCTGAGTTGTAAGAGTGGTTCAATATTTGCAAATCAATCGTGATACATCATATCATTAAGAGAAAGGATAAGAACCATATGATCATTTCAATAGATGCAGAAAAAGCATTTGACAAAGTACAACATCCATTCATGATAAAAACCCTCAACAGAGTAAGTTTAGAGGGAACATACCTCAACATAGTACTGGCCATATATGAAAAACTCACAGCTAACATCATCCTCCATGGAGAAAAACGGAGCCTTTCCCCTAAGGTCAGGAATAAGACAAGGATGACCACTCTAATCACTTTTATTCAACACAATACTGGAAGTCTTAGCTACAGCAGACAACAAAAAGAAATAAAAGGCATCCAAATCAGTAAGGAAGAAGTAAAATTTTCATTATTTGCAGATGACATGATACTATATGTAGAAGACCAGAAAGACTCCACCAACAATTCAGTAAAGTCACAGGATATAAAATCAATTTACAGAAATCTGTCGCATTTCTATATACCAACAAAAAAGTAGCAGAAAGAGAATTAAGAAAGCAATCCCATTTACAGTTGCACCAAAAAATAATAAGATGCTTAAGAATAAACCTAACCAAAGAGGTGAAAGACCTATACACTGAAAACTAGAAAATAATGATGAAACAAATGGAAGATTACACAAAGAAATGGAAAGACATTCCATGCTCATGGATTGGAAGAACAAATACTGTTAAAATGTCTATATTAACCAAAGCAATAAACATATTTATTTTTTTTAAAGACTTTATTTATTTATTCATAGAGACACAGAGAGAGAGAGAGAGGCAGAGACACAGGCAGAGGGAGAAGCAGGCACCATGCAGAGAGCCTGATGTGGGACTCAATCCAGGGTCTCCAGGATCATGCCCTGGGCTGCAGGCGGTGCTAAACCGCTGTGCTACCGGGGCTGCCCGCAATCAACATATTTAATGTAATCCCTATTTTTCACAGAACTAGAACAAACAATCCCAAAATGTTTATGGAACCACAAAAGACCCTGAATAGCCAAAACAATCTTGAAAAAGCAAAGCAGAGCTGGAGGCATCACAATTCTGGACTTCAAGTTATATTACAAAGCTGTAGTAATCAAAACAGTATAGTACTGGCACAAAAATAGACACATAGATCAATGAATAGAAAATCTAGAAATAAACCCATAATTATATGGTCAATTAATCTCTGACGGCACAGGAAAGAATATCCAATGGGAAAAAGTCTCTTCAATAAATGGTGGGGAAAACTGGACAGCAACATGCAAGAGAAAGAAATTGGACCACTTTTTTAATACCATACACACCAAAAAATTAAAAATGGAATAAAGGCCTAAATGTGAGACTGAAATCACAAAAATCCTAGAAGAGAACATTGGCAGTAATTTCTCTGACATTGGCTGTAGCAACTTTTTTCTAGAAAGGTCCCCTGAGGCAAGGGAAATAAAAGCAAAAGCAAACTATTTGGACTACATCAAAATAAAAAGTTTCTGTACAACAAAGGAAACAATCAACAAAACTAAAAGGCAACCTACAGAATGGGAAAAGATATTTGCAAATGACATATCTGATAAAAGGTTAGTATCCAAAATATATAAAAAACTTATAAAACTCAACACTCAAAAAACAAATAATCCAGTTAAAAAATAGTCAGAAGACAAGAACAGGCATTTCTCCAAATAAGACATATAGATGGCCGATATACACATGAAAAGATGCTCATCACTCATCATCAGGGAAATGCAAATCAAAACTACAATGAGATATCACCTCAGACCTGTCAGAATGGCTAAAATCAACATCACAAGAAACAACTAGTGTTGGCGAGGATATGGAGGAAAAAGAACTCTCTTGCACTATTGGTAGGAATGCAAACTGGTGCAGCCACTATGGAAAACAGTATGGAGGTTCCTCAAAAAATTAAAAATAGAACTACCCTATGATCTAGTAATCTCACTACTGGGTATTTACCCCCCAAAAAATAAAAACAGTAATTCAAAGGCATACATGCACCTCTATGTTTATAGCAACATTATTTATAATAGCCAAGATATGGACGCAGCCCAGTATCCATCGATCGATGAATGAATGGATAAAGATGAGGTGTGTGTATGTATGTGTGTGTGTGTGTGTGTGTGTGTGTGTGTGTGTGTACAACACAAGGGTATATTATTCAGCCATAAAACAGAATAAAATCTTGGCATCTGCAACAACATAGATAGAACTAAAGAGTATAATGCTAAGGGAAGTAAATTGGAGAAAGACATAGAAGATTTCACTCAGATATGGAATTTAAGAAACAAACACAGGGCAAAAAAGAGAAAGAGAGAGAGAGAAACTAAGAAATAGACTCTTAACTACAGAGAACAAACTGATGGTTATAAGAGGAGAGGTGAGTGGGGGGATGGGCGAAATAGGTGATGAGTACCAGATGATTAAAATAAACAAAGAAAAAATAAAAGGAGCCATTTAATTTACCTTTGGTTTTTTGGGCAGGGATTAGGATTACATGGATCCTTTGAGATGCATGATCCAAATTCAAACTGATGGTCTTGGAGGCCAACACAGCGAGCAATGCAGGCACTGGGGTAAGTGCGTCCATTCTGCCCACACACAGGGACAAACTGATCTGCACAGTTACAGGGCAGACCTGTGGAGAGGACATAGACTCAGTGATGGGTACCTGTACATTCCCTGCCCATATTTCCTAATTAACATGGAGATATAAAGTTAAAATAGAATTGTGAATTAAATCAGGAAAAAGCATTCCTCCAGTCTCTGACAGTGTTTTTAAAGGTGGTAAGGCTCTGAAAAACCATTTGTTTGCAAAATGGCTTTCCTTTGTTCCATTTATTGCTTGCTAATTGAGGGGTTTCCAAACCTTGATCCCTGGGGTAGAGACCCACATAAACAAAGCTGAATATATATCCTGCTAGCCCTTTCTGGCCTGCCAGGTCTCTGTGGAGAGGTCTGCTGTTAATCTAATATTTCTCCCCATATAAGTTAGGGGATGTCTTGTCTCTTGCTGCTTTAAGGATTTTCTTTTTATCTTTGGAATTTGCAAGTTTTACTATTAAATGTTGAGGTGTTGAACGGTTTTTATTGATTTTGGGGGGGACCTCTCTATCTCCTAGATCTGAATGCCTGTTTCTCTCCCCAAATTAGGGAAGTTCTCAGCTATGATTTGTTCAAATATGTGCTTCAGCAGCACATATACTAAGATTTGTTCAAATATGCTTTCTGGCCCTCTGGCCCTCTTGGCGCCCTCTGAAACACCAATTATATGTAGGTTTTTCCTTCTGAGGCTGTCACTTATTTCCCTTAACCTTTCCTCATGGCCTTTTAATTATTTTTCTCTTTTTCCCTCAGCTTCCTTCCTTGCCATCAACTTGTCTTCTATGTCACTCACTCGTTCTTCTACCTCATTAACCCTCGTCATTAGGACCTCCAGTTTGGATTGCATCTCATTTAATTGATTTTTAATTTCGGCCTGATTAGATCTAAATTCTGCAGTCATGAAGTCTCTTGATTCCTTTATGCTTTTTTCCAGAGCCACCAGTAGCTTTATAATTGTGCTTCTGAATTGGCTTTCTGACATCGAATTGTAATCTAAATTCTGTAACTCTGTGGCAGAGAGTACTGTTTCTGATTCTTTCTTTTGTGGTGAGTTCTTCTTTCTAGTCATTTTGCTCCATGAAGAGTGGCTGTATGAGCGGGCTGCATCAAGAATATCAACCACAACCTAAATAAATTTCACCCTAGATGATTCTGCTGAGGTCAGAGACCAAAAATTGAAAACAAAGATCAGAACGAAATAAAACAAAAGGACCACTAAAGTGAAAAACAAACTTTAAAACAAAGTAGTAAAAAATAAAAGGCCAGGAATCCTAAAGAAGAAGAGAAAAAAAGAAAAAAGGAAAAAAAAGGAGAAGAGAAAAACAGTGGGGGGACTGGGAGATGGTGGTGGTGAAGTTAGAGTGGAGGGAGAATGTAGTCCACCTGAGGGGTTCTAGAGGGTGATCCTCTTGTTTCTGAGTATATTAAGTTCTATATATTAGAAGATGCTCAGTCCCAAATTTATATAAACCAGAAATACTTGTAGAGGGCTCCAACGTTGACCACCAAAACATAAATGAAATAAAAAAGGAGGGCAGAATGGGAATGAGGCATCTCACAGAACGAACCAGCATGGTATAGCATTTGGTTTTGGGTGCATAGTGGTCATGTTTTAGAAGGTATAAACTTCAGCCATTGTAGAACAAAATGAGGCAGAGAAAACAAAAAACACAAAACAAAAAAACCCATATCTTGTATATCTCCCAAAATTGAGTATATTGAAGGGAATCTAGAAGTGGAAAATATATCTAGGACCTGTAATTGTAGAAATATGAAAGTAAAAAAGCAAGAATCTTAAAAATGAAGAGGTGGTAAAATATTATAGTTAGGGTGGGAAAAGAGCAAAAAAATTGTAAACAAAGCTAAAGGTACTAAAAGTAAAGAATGCTCCTCCCATTCTAGTGTATAAATCTAGTTAGACATCTGAAGTCTGGCTTAGGGGATTTCTGGAATGGTATTAAAGGGTAATACCAAAAGAACAAGAAGGTACTTGGGAAATTATTGTAATTTTGAGACTTAAAAATGTTTATGAGCAATCAATCAAGAAAACTACTTTCTTGACATTCTTTTGCTTTATGCTGCTGGATTATGCTCCAGTAAGTTAAGAGGCTAGTGAGAGGAGATGCCTTTTTCTTGAGAAGCAGCTACAGCTGTTGACAGCAACAGCACGGTCGGGAATCAACTGGGAATGGCTTTGCTCTAGATCTAAAATACTCTTGGTTCTGGGCAAAGAGGAGCCAGGTAGCTGCCTTTACTCCATTTCATGCCACTGCAGCAGCAAGTTGATTCTTCTTTCCCAGGAGTTAGTATTACACGTGGAGAGGGGTGGAAGGAGAACACATTAGGAGTTTACTGACCTTGTACTTCCAGCCCATTGGAAATAAAAAGTAAATCAGAAATAAGAAGTGTGCAGCAGGTTTCTGGAGAAGTGAAAGCAGGACTAACACCCCATCCTCTATCCACTCTGAGTACCAACCCTGGGGCTTTATTGTCATCATTGTTGTTATTATCCTTTATCAGCTCTGCTTTGATAAGAGCAATTCATTCTGCTTAGAGAAACCATAAAACCATTGGGGATGAAGAGTGAACTAAAGATTTCTGCGGAAGACTACTTATTTATTTAATTTACTTACCAACTTACTTACATCTAAATGTTTTTGGAAGATGAACTTTCCAACTAGCAGGACCCTTTTCACCTGTAGCATATAACCCCTCATGTTCTGGGATAAATGAAGGTAATGACTATTTAGCTGGCAGACTCTAAGGAGATTTTACTGGCCACAAAGTATACCACATTTCTTGAGACTCAGATATTGTCCTAGTCCAAACACAACTCAGAGATGTTCATAAAAATGCTTAAGTCTCAAAATTACAATAATTTCCTAAGGTACCTTCTTGTTCTTCCCCTTCCCTAAGGAGATGAAGAGTGGAAGGAACCTACAATGATGACTTTACAAACTTTGTCCTTGTCTTGTCTTCGGTATTACCCTTTGACATTCCAGAAATTCCTCAAGCCAGATATTAACATCTAATTTCTAGATTTTATAAACTAGATTGGAGGGAGCATTCTTTGCTTTTCCTACATCTAGCTTTATTTATAGGTGTTTGTACCTAATGATCCAGTAAACTAAGGCAGGACTGGGAAAAAGGTGATGAGAAAAACACTAGAACACAAACAAATTTATCAAATACATTTTATAACATAATGGTAGGGGTGGATGGGGTATTTTAGCAAGTGGAAAAGTTCCTCTTAACTGAAACTGTCCCAATCACTTGGCCCTGTTCTTTTTGACCCATAGAATTTTAATACTAGTGCTGGAAGGGTCCTGAGAAATCTTTTTTTTTTTTTTTTTTAAAGATTTTATTTACCCATTCATTTGACAGAGAAAGATAGAGAGAGAGTACAAACAGTCAGAGTGGTAGGCAGAGGGAGAGGGAGAAGCAGGCTCCCTGCTGAGCAGAGAGCCTGACATGGAGCTTGATCCCACCACCCAAGCTGAAGGCAGATGCTTAACTGAGTGAGTCACCCATGTGCCCCTAAGGAACCCTTTAGTTTAATGTCTTCCATTCAGAGAGGAGGAAACAGATCCAGAGAGGGAAAGTACCTTGTTCTCGGATTATGTATTTATTTTACTGTGTACATCTGCAGTTATGGCTAGCCCAGCAAAGCTATCTTGAAGCTAAATGGGTATAAAGGGATGATGGCCACTAATGGGTGGCCATGGTTACCTGTGAAGGTGCGACGGTCATCTTCGGAACTGTGCTCACTGAGGCACAGGCGGGTAGAACACACCAAATTGCCAGCAAAACAAGAACAGATATTGCAGTCAATATTAAACGATGTCCCATGACCTGAGAAAAAGAGAAAATGTTGACCCATTACATGCATTTATGAGTAAATCATAAATTAAAAATGTAATAGTTTAAGTTTTAAAATAGAAATTCTTGAAAGATGACTTCTGAATATACAGACTAGAAAGTTAAATCTGTAACATTTATATTTTCATACTTACCTCCCACCATTTCTCTCTAAACCCCTAATGGCTAGTCTCACCAGACTGTTCCCTATTATCTGGGAATGTTTTTGGCTTCCCTTTCTGCCTCACTGCTCCTCTCCTTCTGGAACTTTGATCATCTCTCCAGAATCAGCCCTGATGCCATCTTTGAATTGAAGACTCTCCTGATGCCCTGGCAGGAATGACTAGGTCCTTGAAGACACTTGATCTGCTCCTTTCGCGCTCCAATTCTCCCCCATTTGATCATATACAGCATGACCTCAATCCCTCACCCCAGTTTTAGCCCCATAAGGCGCTAGTATGTTCTTCTGTAAAGAATAGGTATTTAGCCAGTGGAACTCATGGAAGGAATGAATTTGTTTATCCTCAAATATTGTGATACATGGTACCTACCTTACATTTTGGCTAAGTGGAATATGGGCTAAAAAATGAATACCTGACTTGTTCTAGGGCAGACAATTACAGGCTCTTTTTAGCCAAAAGCACTCTTCTTTCAAATAAGATCTCAGACAGAAGAGTAAACCAAGAGGCATATTAAAGCTGAACTACTCTGGTTGATGAGTATAGGGTAATGGAGGGGAGAGGGTGGCAGAGTGAACAGCTGTGGGGGAGTACATTCTCAAAAGTAGCATTTTTCCCCACAATTTTTGAGGTTGTATATTGACATGAATGGTTGTTAGGGCTATAAGCAAAACATGGTTAAGGAAGCAGTGAGAAAACAAGACCCTCCAACTTTTAGAGAGGGCATCAAAGGGAGGCACTTCTTCATGTGCTCTGTCCCAATGCCTAGTCAACAGTGTAGTTCCCACCCTCCAGTTCACTATCTAGGATGCCAAACTCTGACTTTTACTACTGGTAAAGAGACACAATTGAGGAAGGGATGGGAAGAACACACATGGGTCCTTTCCTGTGGAGGGCAAGGGCTTTGGAGTCAGGCCGAGGACTGAATGTGCTTAAAACAATTAAAAGTTCAGTAAGTATTAATTAATTAATTGTTATTAGCTATTAATCCCTTCTTTTTAAAATTTTTTATTTATTTATGATAGTCACACAGAGAGAGAGAGAGAGGCAGAGACAGAAGCAGGCTCCATGCACTGGGAGCCCAACGTGGGATTCGATCCTGGGTCTCCAGGATCGCGCCCTGGGCCAAAGGCAGGCGCCAAACCGCTGCACCACCCAGGGATCCCTATTAATCCCTTCTTGAGGAGGCTCCTAAGAAGGTTCCTTAGAAGTCCTAGTGTCCTGTAGAGTACAGTTTGAAAAATGCTGCCCTGGAGGATATGATTTGTAGACCTTACTCTTTGGTGGGAATCTACCCAATGTTCTTATAAAGTTAAGATAACTAATCTCATATTAGAAATGAAAAGGGACGCCTGGGTGGCTCAGTGGTTGGGCGTGCCTTTGGCTTAGGTCATGATCCCAGGATCTGGGATCTAGTCCCACATCAGGCTCCCTGCGAGGAGCCTGCTTCTCCCTCTACCTATGTCTCTGCCTCTCTCTCTCAGTCTGTGTCTCTCATGAATAAATAAATAAATCTTAAAAAAAATAAAAAGAAAAAACGCAAATACAGTTCAAGACTCACTTTTTCTTTTTCCTCCGACAATACACGACTTCTGAAGATCTATACAGTGCATCTCCATACAGTTTTCCAAGAGTCCACTTTGTCCACATGAGCAAATTTTGTAACAACCAACTTCCCCTGCAGATGATGGCACCTGAATTAGTGTCCCTTGACGGACAATGAAATCAGAGGCTTCTCCCAATTTGCAACCTGTACAAACAAAAATAAGCTGAGAGAGATGGTATTGTTCTATAACATTAAAAATATTTTACATAAGTCTTATAGGCACTGTGTGGTACTAAAGATTATGTAATAGAACTTTCACTAAGTTGAAGAATTAGTTTGATTCACTGACCAAACTATTTCCTCTCATATGAAAAGTCTATGGTCCGTGAGATGGTGGTGATTACGGATCTATACCCCAAAGCTAGCTATAGTTCAGTACAAAAATGCTATAAGGTATGTTGTTCTTGTTGTTTTTTACTTCTTTAGGCTTACCAAGGATATTTAAAAAATCACAGATATTTTTAAAATGGACTATAAAAACTGATAATATTTTTAGAGTACACTTGGTCAGGAAAACTTTTAGTGATGGAAAGCATGCATATTGTAAATTCAAAGTAAAGGTGAGTACTTCATTGGACTTAAGGAAAACCCATTCATTTCCAATTTTAACAAGATTTATCTTGACTCTATAGCTGATATATTCTGGTATTACACAGATATTATAAATGATCCTTTGAGACATCACAGTTATTTAATTATTTAATTTAATCTTCTATTCCTTTTTACTTCACAGATAATTCTTAAAAAGATTTTGTTGATTTATTTGAGAGAGAGAGAGCACTAGAGAGAGAGAAAGCATGAGTATGGGGCATAGGGAGAGGGAGAAGCAGGCTCCCTACTGAGCAGGGAGCCCAATGTGGGACTTGATTCCAGGACTCCAGGATCATGACATGAGCCAAAGGCAGATGCTTAACTGACTGAGCCACCCAGGTACCCCTATTTCACAGATATACTTATTTATTCATTTATTTATTTTTGTAAAGATTTTATTTATTTTTTCATGAAAGACACAGTGAGAGAGGCAGAGACATAGGCAGAGGAAGAAGCAGGCTCCTTGCAGATGAGCTCGATGCGGGACTCAATCCCAGGACCCTGGGATCACGACATGCACCAAAGGCAGACGTTCAACCACTGAGCAATAAAGGTGCCCCAAGATTTTATTTATTTTCACAGACATTTTTAAATGGTGATTTTAATATGACAAAGAAACATTTTCAATTGGGAAATAGGGAAAAGGAAGCAAAATGTTGCCACTGTACTCTAAAAGGATGCACAGAGATAAAGACATCAAAATCCAATGGGATAAATATTTCTTATTCAAGAGGCCTCCTGCATTTCAAAAAATAAATCAGTCTTAAAATCATATGCATCTCAATAAAACATTAAGCTTATGGAGATAACTGTACATTCCTTGAGTATGTCTTTTCTCCATATAACTAAAGGAAAGAAAAGAAAAAACATGAATAATGTGCAGTACACTTTTTCAAACATTACAACATGGGAGAGAATGTACAAAAAACTGGCTCAAGGTTTTCTTTTCTTTTGTTGTCAAGAACCCTGTAGCTCATCATGAGTATCAGTTTACAATCTAAATGATCATTGAAAATTACATTTGTCTTTGTCTTTTCCTGCCTATATAACTAACACATGTTTATGGGGAAAACCTCAAAATTACAGAAAAACATAACTTAGAAAGTAAAGTTCATTGTGAGCTCACTCCAAAGATAATCCTTATAAAGACATAACCAGCAGCACAAATCCACACTCACCCCACATCCACACCCATCTACGTCTTACCTTGAACACAAGAGTATGGAAGGCAGGGATCTCCAGACAGACACCCCTTCCGGTTTACCTCACAGAGCTCATTAGCAGGGCAAGGATTTGGGTTACAGGGATGAGTGACCTCTTCTACAATATTACCCAAAGTACTTGGCCCTGAAAAACCAAACACAGATCGGATTAACCAACCCAAAAAGGTAACAGAGGTCTGTAAATTATCTGAATTAATTATGGCTAGAATAAATGGAGAGCTTGTGAGTAGAAAGTGAGGCCTAATTCTAGTAAATTATCAAAACACAGAGATTCTCTGATCATTTGTGAATTTAGCATAAACATATATACATTCATTCACTTGTTTATTTACTGGGTACCTATGATATACTGGGAAAGGTTCTGAGCTTTGGAGGTACAGGAGTGAACAAAATAGACAAATCTCTATTGTAGAATTTACATTTGGGAAATAGACTAGGAGTATATGTATACATGTGTGTCTCTGTGTGTATAAATTAAAAAAGTTACCTAATGATAAGTAATAAGTAGTATAAAGGGATGGAAAGTGGTAAGTATACTTTGGATAGGGTGGCCAAATAGGTGCTTATGCCTAAGAGGAATAACTCTGCACATTTTACCATAAACTATAATAATTCATTATGGTAAGATGGATCCTGTACCATGATTATATTTGTCAACTTGTGAAATAATGACCATGGAAGAGTCTCACTTCATATAAAGTGTATGTGATATTTAAAGAGTGTTAAAATTCAAACAAAAACATTTCTTTAATTTTTTCCCTTCTACACATATATTTCACTGCTCAAATAGAGTCTAGGCTTGTGAATACATTAGTTTTGCTCACTTGATTTTAGGCCAGACTCAGACTGGGGCTAATAAAGGCATAAGGGTTCTTGGAGTTCATCTCATACAGCCCAATCTTTTTATAAATAAGGAAGCTGAGGTTGAAAGAAGTGGTCTGTTCAAAGCCACGGAGGTCTAAACTCTAGTACAATGTTTTTTTTATTGGGGGGGGTGCTATATTGGTCATAAAGGTTGAGGGACATAGTATGTTGGCCTTAAGAAAGTGTGGCTGATATCACGAGCTGCAAATCTAGCATCTACTCTTCTCTTCCTGCTTACTAATAATAGTATGACACAATGGGTTCACAGCTAAGAAGATCATCTTTCTCAGTTTCCCTTACAGCTAGGGTGGTTTTCCCTTACATTAGGACATGGTGGTTAGAATTCCAGGAGCCATGTTGAGATGATAAAGTACCTGAAGTAACTTTGATGATGGAAGCCAAACACTAAGGACAGTGTGGAAAGCAAAAGGAGCGTGGACTCTGGATGGTGGAGTACTGTAACAGCCCTGGGCTTACTTACTTACTTACTTATTTACTTTATCTATCTATCTATCTATCTATCTATCTATCTATCTATCTATCTATCTGTTTATGGCTTTCCTTTTCTTTTACCCGTTGTTCTGTTATTTGCAGTAGAACTCAGTCCTAACAAAGGAAAACTAAATAGGAGCTGAATTCTTGGTCTGCCTTTCCAGCCAGCTCAGAGCACTAACGCCCCCTGGCGGCAGCAATAGACACTTTCGCTACCCTAACAACAGTGGTGTGTAGGAGTTCCCTCCGATTTCCAAGGCACAGGGTCATCTCCTGCTAAGACACTCAGCTTCAGGATCCCTCAATGGGATACCCAACTTACTCTTCTAGCTCTTGGCCTAGCTCTTAGCAGAATTATTTTGGCAGAGACAAAAGTTGCATTTTCAAGTACTAACCCAGACCGTCATTCCTTACTCCCTCGTTGGTGGGTTGGTCTAAGCCAAGCTTGGCTCAGGTCCACTAATATTCTGAAGACTAAAAGCTAAAGATTCCCTAGGGGTAAATTCCACTTCCTGGTCAAATCATGACAATGATATGGAGCTGTTATCTAAGATGATTACCCCAGATTCATTGCTCAGAATTCTTGATTGACAATAGTACATCAGTTCCTTAGAATAAGATCATCACTTGTGCTTATGTATTTTAAGATGATAATTCTTTCCAAGGGCAAAAGGGCCAAACAAATAAGAGTCTGCAATTGAGATTGTATCATTAAACCACACATTTTCAGCAGATAGATGTGCATCCAAAGCAAACATGAAGGGCAGAGATGGAAGGGAGAAGTATTCAAAATCTAAAAAAACAAAGTACTTACTGAGGTATGTATCCAAAGGTATACAATTCTCTAGGTCATCTGTAGGTGACAGAAGCTCACAAATACTTTCAGCTGTGTGGTCTTCAGGGAATTTATTCTGGTCCCCACATTTCTTAAGAATCTCCACACAATCTGATCTTAAAAAGAAAAATACACACAAATCATCTCATGTTGTCTTGTCAACATCAATTCTGTTTCTGAAGCCTTCTAGAAGGTGAGTTTTCATAACAATGATTTACAATTGGTAGGTTAGAGTAATGGCAAAAGAAATCAGAAGTCAGAGAAGACTTCAGGTTGCATAGTAGTAAGTAATGTATTGTAATATCAAAGCATCCTTTCCTCTTATCTGAGATCAAAGGCCTCGCTCAAATTTTATACTCATACTGTTACTACGATCAATGTGGCTTGTCCCTGTTTTTGAAAGAAAATTAGGGCAGCCCGGGTGGCACAGTGGTTTAGCACCATCTGCAGCCTGGGGTGTGATGATGGAGTCCCACATCGGGCTCCCTGCATGGAGCCTGCTTCTCCCTCTGCCTGTGTCTCTGCCTCTCTCTCTCTGTGTCCTCATGAATAAATAAATAATTTTAAAAATTTAAAAAAAGAAAGAAAATTAAACTAGACTAGTCTGATTTGCTCTTTGCAAAATCCTTTCTTTCAGGACCTTATGCTTGCTTGGTTCTTCCTCCTTCTCTCCCATTCTCTTTTTAAATATTTTAAAAATTATCAACATTAAGGTGTTTGGCCCATAACAACTGGAAAGTACACTACTTTAAAATTTTCTCAGTCTTCAAAAGGGATTTGATTCTTTAAGTTTTCATGCTAAGAATCCATAGATTTCCCACTGGTTGCCTCTTGCTTGTCACTAAAGTTACTCTTCATCTTTCTCCTTACTCAGGTCTTCCCCAAGTCATGCCACAGAATAGATGTGGACACTGTTTAAGGTTGAAATAATATGCCATCAGTCATCAAGTGCCCCATAAAACCAAGACACACACCAACAACTTAGGGGCTGGATAGTAACTTGGTTTTTAGAAAAATAGATGCTTGAAGATCAGGTGGCATAAATTACTACATGGTTAATGCTTCTGGTTTTACCCAGCACAGCAGCTTTTTTATCTTTATCCTAGATCTCCTAAGCAAACAATTCACAAAATGTTCCCTAGAAACAGGCCCTAATGACTATATTCACTAATTCCTTTACTCATCAAACATGTATGGAACACCTACTGTGTATCAGGATTATGCTAATCCCTGAAGAGAAAAAGAGAAAAGAAGAGACAAGAAAAAGGAGTCACAAGGAAGAATAAATTCCTCAAGGAGAACAAACTCTAACAGAATAAAAGTACACATATTAAATATAAAAACAGAATTGCACATTGAAGGTACTCAATAAATGTTTCTGGAACTAAATCCCATGAGAGTAGTTCAAATAAAGGCCTATAGACATTTGTAGGAAGGATAAATTACTATTAGCTGGAGAGATCTGGGAAGATTCCATAGGAATGACATGCATCTGAGAGAGGCTAAGAAAGATAGGCAGTGGGTAAGTGAAGATGGAAGAGTATTTTAAGCAGAGGAGGAATTTAACATGTGGGAAGTATAGGCAAAGGAAGTGGTGGGAGAGAAAACTAAAAATAGGCTACAGTTCAAATCATGGTCTGAACCAAGACTGGAGAGTCATTACGAGGAAAGAAACTTACTTGCAAATAATACTTCCCCGGGATTTACTATGACAAGGTTTAATCTGCAGTGAACAAGCTATTGCTTTCCACATTTCTGGCTGACACTTCTTAATGTCAAGAACAGGTATGTTGATAAATGGCATCTTTATGCTTCCTTTCTCCCACAGCTTCATGTCATTCATGGCTCCTTGATCTGACTGAGCGTTACAACTCCTGAAAAGTTCTGTTGGCCTGAAAAGAAAAAAGGCCAGAAAGAATCAAGAGGCAATTATTTTCTAGAGAGAATAGGTAAAATCCTAACATACTGATGTAGCAGGAAAATCTGATTTTCTTAAGTACATACAACGCATCAAAGAATATCAGCTTTGAATGTATGGAGATTCAACGTAGACACATTAAGATTGTGACTACATCTTTCCTTTTTAACAAAGATTTTGTGATGCAGTTGAACTTTCAAAATGCTCTTTGTGGGGCTATCATCTTTAGATTGTACCATTTTTTCATATCACAAAGTAAATGATCCAACTTTTAGAAACAGATATAATATAAAAATGAAATATACAAACAGGACAGATGGGAGCTATACTTGTGGTGAACATGGCATGGTGTATAAAACTTGTCAAATTACCAAGTTGTACACTTGAAACTAATGTAACATTGTGTGTGAACTATACTCGAATTTAGAGTTTGAACAAATGACATCTTAGTATTATTATAAAAAAATAGTTTTGATCTCATGGTGTTTGGGAGACCATGCACCACACTTTAAGAAACACTCTTTTTTTCATTCACCTGTTTATAGACAGAGTCTGTGTCCAGTTTTCATGTGTCTCTTAATGGCCACAAATGGTATTGTTGGGGCATAATTTTCTAAGAAACTGCCAAACTATTTTCCAAAGTGGTTACACCATTTTACACTTTTAGCAGCAATGTATGAAAGTTCCAGGCACTTGGAACTGTTGTCAGTCTCTTTAGTTGCAGCCACTCTGCTGGCATGCAGTGGTACTCTACTGGTTTTAATTTGCATTTTGCTGATGACCAATCACATCAAACACCTTTTCATGCACTTATTGGCTATCTGGGTATCTTCTTTTGTGAAGTGTCTTTCTAGCTATTCACCCTCTTTAGAAAAGGTTGTCTTTTTACTATTGATTATAAAAGAGTTCTTTATATATTCTGGATATAAGTCCTGTGTCAGATATATGTATAACAAATATTTTCTTCCAGTTTGTGGTTTGCCTTTTCATTTTTTTAAAGATGTATTTATTTTAGAGAGAGAGAGAGAGCATGAGCAGGAGGGGCAGAGGGAGAGGGACAGAGAGCATCTCAAGCAGACTCTGCACTGAGCACAGAGCCCAAAATCGGCCTTGATCCAACAACCCTGAGATCATGACCTAAGGTGAAACCACCACTCAGGTAACCCCTCACCTTTTCATTTTCTTAATGGTATCTTTTGATAAACAAAATTTTTAAAATTTAAAAATTTATTTTATTTAGCTAAAATATTTTATTGGGATATAATTTACAAAGAATATAATGTATAGATCTTAAGAGTTCAGTAAGTTTTGAAAATTGTATTCACCCCATGTAATCAAAACCCCAAACAAAATATAGCATATTTCTATCACCCCATAGAGTTCCCTTATGATCCCCTACAGCCAGTTCCTCCTTCCAAAGGCAATGACTTTCTGATCTTTATCTCATAGATTACTTTGCCTATTCTTAGAACTTATATATATGAAATTATAAAGATTATATTTTGTGTTTGGCTTCTTCCATTCAACATAAGACTCATCCACGTATGGGGTTTATCAGTAGTTTGGATTTTTCCTTTTTCCTTGCTGTGTACTATTCTATTGTTTGGATACACCACAATATGCTCTTTCATTCTCTTCTTGATCCATGATTGACTTATTTTTCTCCAAATTCTGGATTCTTATGAATAAGGCTGCTGTATAAGTCTTTTTTTCTTTTTTGGGGGGACTTAGGTTTTCATGTCTCTTGAATAAATGCTTCAGAATGGGATTGCTAGGTCATGGAGTTGACTTTTTAAGACACTGCAAGAAAATTCTCCAAAGTGCTTAAACCATCTCATATCCTCATCGGTGAAGTATGAGGGCTCCACTTGCTTCACATGCTTCTCAGTCTTTTAATTTTAGCTATTCTAATGGGTGTGAAGAGGCATCTCACTGAAGTTTTAATTACATATTGCATAAATAATGACAAAGAACTTTTGCATATACTTAAATGTCTATTTTGATGTCTTCTTTGGTGAAAGACCCTTGAGATTTTTTTGTCCTTTTTTTTTATTGGGTTTACTTTTTATTATAGGATTGTAAGAGTTACTTATATATTTTGGTTTCAAGTCCTTTGTCAAATTTGTGTGACTGTAAGTGTGCAAATGTGATACACTGAATATTTTCTCAAACTGTGGCCTGCCTTTTCAAATCTTAAATGGTGTCTTTTGGTGAACAAGTATTTATTGTTGAACCCTAACTCATTAATTTTTTCCTTTTATAATTAGTACATTTTGTCTCTTGTCTACAAAATCTTTGTTTACACCAAGGTTTTCAAGATATTCTGCTATGTTTTCTTCTAGAAGCTTTACATTTTCAGCTTTTGTTTTGTTCTAGTATCCATCTTCAGTTAATTTTATTTATGTATTTGTTGAAAGAGAGAGAGAGAGAGAGAAGGAATGAGCAGGAGGGGTGGAGGGAGGAGAGAGAATCTCAAGCAGACTCCATGCTGAACACGAAGCCTGACACAGGGCTCAATCTCATGACCCTGAGATCATAACATGAGCTAAAACCAAGAGTTAGACACTTAACTGACTGCACTGCTTAGGTACTCCTTAAATTAGTTTTTGTATATGGTTTGAGATTGAGGTTGAAGTTTTTTTTTTTTTTTTCATACAGTCAACTGTTCCAGCAACAGTTGTTGAAAAGATGTGTTTTGTTTTGTTTTGTTTTGTTTTTGCATTGAATTAACTTGCTCCCTTTGTTGAAAATCAATTTACTGTGTGTGGGTCTGTTCTTGCATCTCTGTTTTGTCCTACTGATCTATTTGCCCAAGCTTATGCCAATTTATATTGCTTCACTTTGTGTTGCTTTATAATTAGGGTCAAAATCAGGTACTGTAAGTTCTCCAAATTTGTTATTTTTAACAAATTCTTTCAGCTATCCTAGGTCCTTCATATTTTCAGTTGAATTTCAGAATTAGTCTGCCAATTTCTATTTTTAAAAGCCTGTTGTGGGGCAGCCCTAGTGGCTCAGCGGTTTGGTACTGCCTTCAGTCCGGGGCCTGATCCTGGAGACCCAGAATCGAGTCCCACATTGGGCTCCCTGCATGGAGCCTGCTTCTCCCTCTGCCTGTGTCTCTGTCTCTCTCATGAATAAATAAATCAATCTTAAAAAAAAATAAAATAAAAAGCCTGTTGGGATTCTGATTGGGATCAGAATCTAGAGATCAGGGCAGCCCTGGTGGCCCAGCGGTTTAGCGCCGCCTTCAGCCTGGGGTGTGATCCTGGAGACCTGGTATCAAGTCCCAAGTCAGGCTCCCTGCATGGAGCCTGCTTCTCCCTCTGCCTCTCTCTCTCTCTCTCTCTGTGTGTCTGTCATGAATAAATAAATAAAATCTAAAAAAAAAAAAAAAAGAATCTAGAGATCAGTTTCAGAAAAATTAACATCTTAAAAATATTGAGTCTTCTAATTCATGAACATGGTACCTCTCTTTGTTTATTCACTGTCTTTAATTTCTTTCTATAAAGTTTTCTGGTTCTCAATATATAGTTCTTATACCTCTTTTGTTAGATTTACTCTATTTCATGTTTTTTGATGCAATCGTATAAATTTGTATTTTTAAAATAAATTTCATTTTCCAATTGTTTGTTGCTAACATACAGAAATACAATTGGCTTTTGTATGTTAACCTTGTATACTGTCACTTTATTAAATTTAAGGATTTATGGGGAGTTTGCAGATTTGAGGACATCTCCTTTCATGGTTCCCACTTTTCTGGGGTTTTCTACTCCTGCATCTAGCTACTCTGGCAGTCCTAAACTCTGATCTCTAACTCCTCAGGCCAAGACTAATGCTTTTTACTTGAATTCTTTATACCATGCAAGGGGGCTGAGAGTGCCCATGAAGGAAAAACTGGATAAATGTGCTCTCATGCAGTGTGGTTCTCTGTATTATGAGATACAGCCCCTCCTGCTTTTGGTCACCCTCTAATGTCTTTAAAACAATACTTACCAAATATTTTGTACAGAGTTCATAATTGGTACTTGCAGAAGTATTAGTTTGATACAAACTACTCCACCATCCCCAGAAGCCAGACTACACGCCCAAGTTTAACTTCAAACATTTCAGATTTCAAATTTATTCAATCTCTAAGCCAGGTCCTTATTGGCTAACACTCAATCATCAGCTGTAAAGATATCTCAATTTTCTTACTTGAAATAATATTCTGAATACCTTTTTAAAAATATTCTGAATGTTTTTATTTTTTATTTTAAGATTTTACTTATTTATTTGAAAGAGAGAGAGAGAGCACAAGCAGGGGAACGGTAGAGGGAAAGGGAGTAGCAGGGAGCCTGATGCAGGACTCCATCCCAGGACACCAGGATCATAACCCGAGCCGAAGGCAGATGCTTAACCAACTAAGCCACCCAGGTGCCCCTATTCTGAATACTTTTAAAAGAATAGGATTTATGTTCATTTGAACTTCCTTCTGGCCCAACTGAATTATCCTTTTCCTCTTCACCCTCTTGATCTCCAGGCTGTAACTCACAAAACCAGCCCCTTCTTATTTAGGAACTCTCTCTCTGGCTTCTCTGATATCATGTTCTCTATGCTTCTGGATGTTTGTTCACCCATTCAGTTTTGGGCCCTTGTTTTTCTGAACATACTTGATACTTCAATAAAATACAAATAGGTAAGAAAATATTTTTTTGTATGAAGTAGGGAAATCACTGAGTGGGACCTTCAGACAGGTTGAAGTAAACTTCGTAAACTGTTGAAAAGAGGGCATTTGGATGACCAAATTGTTCACGGTGATTTATTCTGCAGTGGATTGTTTCCACTGGTTGTGTAATAGAAGGAAGAGGGGGAGAATGGTAGATCAAAGACAGAAAAGATTCTTTGAATTATAGATGCTTTAAAATCTTTAGTCTAGAAAGGATTTTGTTACAGTGCTTCCTTTCCCAGAGGTGATTTACTGGATGGGTTATAGCATTTAAAGATGAAATAATAAAAAAATACTACTTCCTTTTAACTTAGCACCAGAGTAAAAATCAGAGTAAAGTGGTCTTTTCACTTACTTAAAAACAAGATAATGATAAAACACTTCCATTCCGTGTACAACAGTTTGCTCTTACCTGTTGTTAAAATTAGTACAGTAAGTAAGATTTCTACAGCCCAACTGGCAAGGTTCCCGAACGTCTGCTAAACAGGTCAACATGGACACTTCCACTGGATTATATTCACAAAAACGATCAAACTCTTGCCAGCTCTGTGTGTTGCCCCAGCTCATGCTATAAAGTTTAGTGCACAGTTCTCTGAAACAAAGGCACAAATGCAGAAACACAGATGAGCCAAATGAATATTTGATTTCCATAAAACTCCAATTCTATAAACTATTATTTTAGAATATAAATAAGAAAAAAGTACAAAAGTCTAAAGACTAAAAATTATCTCCCATAATTTAGACCCATAAACTGAACCTTTCCATGAAAATGTTGGCCATCTTTTGTCATCCTTCTCTTTCCTTTTTGCTATGGTTGCTACATAGCTCAGTGCTAACTGTAATATTTAATTACGGTATTTGTATATCCTTATTCTTGGCACAATTATATCTTCTAATTTCTGATCTCTCTTTTGCCTTTACGTAAAGTAAGGTAAGGCATACGTTTTGCCTCCACAAAGATAGATTCCCTTTTATTTATGTTTCAATCACAGGACATAAAACTGTGACATGGTCCTCAGATTTAAGAAGCTTTACAGACTCAGGGTTCACCAGTTTCTCCCTGAAAAATTATCCCGAAGCCACTTATATTCCTTAAGATAGGCCAAGATATCTACATGTAAAGGCTTATGAATTCCATAGCTTTTATATACTATTGTAGCTAATATATAACTATCTTATTTGCAGTACTTGATGATTACAAAACAACTTGTAAATAACTAAAATAATATCAGTACTATTTCCAAAGTGCTACACATTAGTTTAATTTTAAAAATTGATAAATGTAATAAAAATGTAAGAAACATAATACATGTAATATAAAATATGATACTACCAAAACATGTAAAATCACAAGAAAAATTCTCCACTCTTGCCACATTTTATTTGACTTTCATAATTAACCCTATGAGGAAGATGTCTTTACTTTTTTAAGTGTATTCATTACTCTACTGATGTTTACTGAGTGCCTATTTTGTGTTAGACCCTGTTCAAGGCACTGGATATGCAATGGGAAATAAGAGAGACAAGGTCTCTGCGCTCAATGGAGCATTGAGCATTATAGAGATGAGGAAGCTGTGATTGAGTTAAATTAGGTACTTTGAACTGGAAACCAGTCCTTTCTCTAGTTCTTAACATTCTCTATAACTTTGGACAGACTTTTAATAACATTGCAAAGTTAGTTTTCTATATATAAGCTGGAATTAGACAAACTGATATCAACCATAAGATGATAACAATCATTTTATAAGGTTTCATATAAGAGGAAATAAGATGGAAGCAAACCATAAAACCTTATTATCAAGGTAAGGTGGGACACATGTTTCTTAGTGAGATTCTTCTAGGATGACATAGCAATTCTAGTCTCCAGTGACTTTAGAGCATAGACACTTTTAAGGACATTCAAAGAATTACTCAGCATTCCCCCATAAATAAATACATTTATTGACTCCTATCAGCAATCCAATGTCCTTAATCACAGGACTAATTTAACTTCTCTTAAGCTCTTAAGCTCTTCTGTTAATTTTCTTTGGATATTATCTAGTTGTTTTTTTTTAAATATCTTTGTTAAAGTTTGATGAGCTATTCTAGGCACAATTTTTGCTAAAGGTCCATTCAGTTTAGAAACCACAGGAAAAACTGTTTCATTCCTAGTGATACTCATTTCAGGATATTCTGGTAATATGTGGTCCATTTTCACCTAAAATATCCTTAATAAGGCAAACTTCTGTTACCTGTGTTCTACCACGACCTTAGTTATCTCCATTTATTCTTGTCTCTAGATTGTTTCTTCCATCTTCTATTTGTATTATTTTATCCCTACATGAATCATCCAAATGAATGCCAATATAACTGCAGTCTAACTTTGAGTATAAGTGCCAATCTAGATCATTCACCAATATATGCAAAGGTTAGTTACTGTTCAAAGTTTCATAATTTAACAAACAGAATATCCCTTAGATGTCACATCCAAACATCTTCTAAATTGTAAGCTTATTTAAATGATGACCTTGGGGGTAGAATCCACGTTGCATCATCTTTAAATATTTATTGCCCTGCCAGTGTTAATCTTCTATACCCCAAAACTGATTTCTTTTAGCAATGTTTAAAAACAATGTTTTATATACACATGACGCTCATTAAGTATTTGCTGGATGAAAGATTTTATATCTTCTAAACGCTTAAGTCTACACAATGCAAAAATATGGCACACATTTGCTAGACTTAAAATCACTAATTAAAATGTTATTTTCTACTGGTTTTAATAAAGGAAAATGAGATACTGACCTACATGTTGAAGTGTTTGCTTTAGAACAACAATGCAATTTAGCCCCATCAAGGCCTGTAGAGGGAGGAGGGTGTAGGGTGACTCCAGGATGAACAGACTGTGAGCTTTCAAGAAAACACTGCCAAAGAGGATCCTGAGGTAAAGGCTGAGTCTTACAACCCTCGATGAGGCCATCAACAATTTCCATTTCTGTTTTCTTAGACATCAGAATTCTCTTGCAGGCATTTTGGCAAGCATGGTCTTCAGCTCTGTCACAGCAATATAAACCTACATTTTCAGAATATATATGACTTAATTAGCTGATTTTATGTCATGCACTGCTCAGAACAGAAGAACATGATGGTGTACTGGTAACACTACTACTCAGTCATATGTCAGTATCTGCAGTACACAGGGCCTACGAATTCTCGCTCCATTACTTTGTAGTGTAACAAATAACTGAAGGACTAAGATGGACTAGGTATCTATTACCAGAATTTACCACTGTCTCCAAACATGGGATCTTTAGCACCAATCCCACAGAAATGAAAAATCCTACACCTAAGAAGTCTTTACATGCGAAGTATCTTATGTTCCTGGAAAAGGTATTACAGATCAAACTGGAATTATTTCGTGTTAGAAATAACTCCCTAAAAGGGATTATATCGGGCAGCCTGGGTGGCTCAGCGGTTTGGCGCCACTTTCAGCCCAGAGTGTGATCCTGGAGACTCGGGATTGAGTCCCACGTTAGGCTCCCTGCATGGAGCCTGCTTCTCCCTCTGCCTGTGTCTCTGCCTCTCTCTGTGTGTCTCTCATGAAAAAATAAATAAAATCTTAAAAAAATAATAATAAAAGGGACTGTGTTCCTGACAGAATGAAAGAGATGACTAATTTCAATAGCAAAGACCACAAAAACCATATTTCATCACATTCTAGGGTATAAAGCTTTTGTATACCTGTGCAAGTTAATTTAAGTTGTAATTTAAATAATATAATAGCAAACTCTGACAAGATGTCAAGTTGCTTCTGCTCCTGCCTTTAAGGTGAATGAAGGAAAAAAAAGAAAAAGAATGAAGGTTGAGGCACCTGGGTGGTGCTGTCAGTTAAGTATCTGACTCTCGGTTTTGGTTCAGGTCATGATCTCAGGGTCTGAGATGGAGCCCACATAGGCCCCGTGCTCAGTGGGGAAATCTGCTTAAGGTTCTTTCTCTTCCTTTTCCTCTGCTGCACCTGCCCTCATGCACATACTCTCTCAAATAAATAAATCTTTTTTTTTTTAAATAAATCTTTAAAAAAAATAAAATGAATGAAGGTTGTTTGTGGCAGATGTCATCGTCTGATTTTCATCATACAGCCACACCACAGAATGCTATAAGCATCAGAGTTCTCCTTTAGATGCTGGACAAGAGGGCACATATCATTGCTTCTGGGTTTACAAAAACAAGTCTCACAGTATCTCACTGTGAATCAAAACAATGGCATCGGCTTATAAATCTTGTATGTGTTTTGTCAGTTTGGTTTAATTAGTCAATTGTTTAAAGTGTGTTCACCTCTAAATCAAGAAAATGGAGTAGAGGATGTATGAAGCTGAGACTCTGAAGACCATACAAGGTGCAGGTTCATTAGGAGGCCCTGATTTTCAAAAGTATCAGGATCTCTTCTCATTTTTATGATGCTTTTATTATAAAAGTAATAATTATTCATTATAAAAATTCAAACATTATAAAAACATATAATGTGGAATAGGTATATAACTAAAAATGTATCATACTCTACAGTTCTGCAACTTGACTTTTTGGTTTACTATATCTTGGACTTCTTTCTAGATAAACATACTTTTTTCTTTATGTTGGTTATATAGTATTGTTATTATACAGATATATAATTTACTTCATTAATTTTAGTCAATACCCTATTGATGAGTATTTCTAATTTTTTTCTATTGCCATCAGTGTTGTAGCAAACATTCTTTACAGGCGTATACATATTTTTGTAAATTTATAAGTTTTCTTGAAGGACAAATTCTGAGAAATGAAATTGCCAGATTAAAAGGTATGATCATTTGAAATTCTCATGGTCATAACCCAAGTTCCTTTCAAAATATCCATACCAATGAATTCTCCCATCCCCAAAACAGAGTGCCTGCTTCCTCATACCCTTGACAGCTCTACCTTTCTTGGCAGCTATCAGCTGTAATAATACCCAATCTGCCAAATCTAAATACCAAAGGAAGTCTGGTGTTTCCCAAATGACTGAGACTAAAGATATCTACAAGGATTTACTTCCTTTTTTTTTTTAAACAGGCGCCACAGCATGGAGCCCAGTGCAGTGCTTGAACTCACGACCCCAAGATGAAGACCTGAGCTGAGATCAAGAGCCGGACACTTAACTTACTGACACATCCAAGTGCCCCAAGAATTTACTTCCCTTTAACAAATTGTTTTACCAAAGATTGAAATGAGAGGAATATGTCCATTTTACTTACTATCTGTTGGATTCCTCATTGGATAAGATTGGGTATAATTGTTCACACAGTGTATTAATTGGGGACTAATAGAGGCACAATAATTTTCCACTGCTTTGATCTGAGATGGACCAGGAGAAGAGTCTGTTCGAAAGATGGCTTGACAGTATTCTCGGCAGTTTGTGTGATGGCCTGCATAACTGCAACAAACTGAGCCCACTATGGGGGAAAAAAGGAGATGATGTTGAAATGGAAACAGCCATTTGCTAACAATAAAACATCATAATATTAATAGAACAAAATGTACCTTTTTGAATTTGAGAAATAAAACCATGGCACAGAAGATAGGCATAGTCATGAGGACATTCAGGTGTTCACTGGTATAAGAAAGTCATTATTTGTCAACTTACAGTCTATATAGTGCAGTGGTTCTCATCAAGAGCTGTACCATCCTTCTGAAAGATTCTGGAGGCATGTGCAAATGTTTCTGGTTTTCATGATGATTGGGGACTATTGCTGGCATTTAGTGCATGGGGTCAGGGTTGTTAACTGTTCTGTAATGTACAGGTTAGTCTCACACAACCAAAACAGTTTCCCAAAATGCCAATACTGCTCATGCTGAGAACCACTGAAACAGTTTCTTTCCATGTTAGATTTGTGGAGATTTATAAACAAAGCAAGACAAAACCAAAATAAAACCAGACCCCGAATGCCTCACATTTATAAAATAGGACCAGTAAAAACTAAGAGATCCTAGGCTCATTTCAAAAATTTGATAGTTATATAACTGTATATCTTGAAAAAAATCTTGAAAGTTCTATTCAATTTGAACACCTCTAAGAACATGCCTAAGTTGAAACGGTCCTTACCTCACAACTGATATGACCGGTTTTAATACTGAAAAGTAAAACTTATCTTTGAAGTACATTTTTTGATTTGTGTATTTTTAGAAATCAAGGGGGACCATTTTGGGTATTTTGGGGGAGCCAGATGAGTGACTGGGGGTGCAGATGTGGGATTTATACTGGAGAAGACGAAGAGACCCACATAGGAGAGGTTAGGGGGAGGTTGAAGGGAATCAAAAGGGCAGGAAGGGCAGGAAATCATTAAGAAAAATCTCTGATAATTATTAGAGTTTATGGAGGAACCAGAATCAAGTTTCTGGTGAGGTATGGCAGGAAACGGGTAGAAAATCTCTGATAATTGTTAGAGGTTATGGAGGAACCAGAATCAGGTTTTTGGTGAATTCCACAGAGCAGGGAATGAGCAGGGAATTCAGGCAACTTCCAGAAATAATGACAATGATAAAATTATACACAAATTAAACTAGGGCTGAACTGATACAGGATAGGCCTATTTCCTGCACCAGGAAACTGTTTTACACTTACTGTGCCACCTGTTTTTAACTTATAATTACTACTTATTGTGCTCATTGCTGAACTGTTCAATTTCAACATAAAGAATAATTAATGGCTACATTTATCACCATTAACTTTAGGATAAACTGAGGCATGGGGGTGGGGAATACTAAGGACAGATGAGACAAGTGAGAAAAAGCCAAGGACGCTCATCTTCTGATTCCTCCTTTAGGCTGGCTTCCTCACCAGTGGGGGAGGACAGAGATTACTGTGAGACTATCTTGGAAATTGTGAACTAAGCCCTAATTAGAGAGGGATAGAAGATAAAGTATAGCCAGCTACTGTTTCTTATTCTTTGATCCACTGAACTGCCAAGTGAATCCAAACAATTCTATTCCTCAGCTCAGCTGTTAACTGCTCTCACTACTCCCTTCACCTGGGATGTCCTTCCTCCAATCTCCACTGTTTATATCTTGTCCATGTTTCAAGGCCCAGCTCAGCTACCAACTCCATGAAGCCACTTCTAAGTGCCCCTGCAGCATGTGATCCCTCTTTCCTCTGAACTCCCACAGTACTTTTATCAGTGACACTAGCCCATATCCTGTGTCTGTCTCCACAGAGCTAGTAGTCAGTAAATGTCTGCTGAATGAATTGACAGGCAGTCCTTGGCAAGTGCTACGCTGTTATCACCTGGGAATGCTTAATTTTGGCAAGTAATTTTATTTATTCAAGTGGGGCATGACCTTCCTATCTAACAATAGTTATCTGCTTTGTAAATCTGCAGGTAAGACATAGCACTTGTCATAATTCATGAATAGCCTGAACTCCGCAGAGAAAAGAGCCTATCAGAATCCTGCTGGGCCTTCAGGTAGTTTACTAACAGCCCATGTCATAATGCCAGGTCTTGGCAATACAGCTAAATTGTACTCTGTAAACCGTGTTTTGCTCTTTGGACTGCTCACATAACCATTGACAATATACTTACTTTCATTTCTGCTAATGCAACTGAAAAGAGCATTCTGTAAATTAAAGAAAAACAAACAAATTAACCACCACGTAGAATTTCTAATTTTATTCCACTCTATGTACATGAAAATCAGAATATCAAATTATTTAATTCTTCTTTAAATCCAAGGAGGAAGACAAAGAAGCTGAGATGGCACCCTGGTGAAAAAAGGGAAACCATCTTCTAACACAATTATTGGGAGTCAAGTTTTTTTTTTGTTTTGTTTTGTTTTTGGAGTCAAGATTCTCATCCTGAGCCATAAGCTGATCACATTATAGCAAACCAAAGCTGTACCTATGTGTGTATGTGCAGTAGCCTTACAATGTATTCATCTCAATTATATCTTGCAGTATATAAGAGAGCTCCCAGAAGATAATATAATAGAAGGCATTTAGGGAAATAGAGATTTCATGTAACCATTGCATTTTAGAGTTGAAAGGTCCTTAGGGATCATCTTTAATTGTTTTCAAATATGGCCATGCCCCAGAATTACCTGGGCTTCCTAGGCCTTACCCTACACTACAGAATCAGAATCTGGGAATGAACCACAGAAATCTAAATATTAAACAAGGCTTCAGAGATAATTCTCATGTGATTGTTGAATTGCTATATTGTATTCCCGAAACTAATATAACACTATACTGGAACTAAAATAAAATTTAAAAAGATGATTCTTATGTAGCCACCCTGGGAATTTAGAGAATCTTTCTACCATTTTAAAGATGAACAAGCTGTTTCCTTAGAAAGACTGCCCAAGGTCATAGAACAAGTCAAAAGCAGAGTCTGAGACCAGAATTAGTATTTCTATAGTTCTTATATCATTGTTCAGAAAATACCACACTGTGTTGTCACTGCAAGGAAAACAAGAAGTAAAACGACAAAAAACAAAAAATATCTTGTTTAAAGTGATTTGGATATTCAGGGCTTGTCAGCTATGATTAATATCCCTTAAAATTGGAAGAGAATTTTTTTTTAGAATTTTAGGAGTCATCAGGTTTAAGAGAATGAATTCTTAGAAGAAATAATATGGGCATAAATAAACGGTAGATGGAAATCTAGTGCTCTTTAAGTTGAATAAAGATGACTTTAGCTTTTAATTGTAGCTAAATTACAAGCCAGCTATGTGATCTGGACTTTTAAAGGACCAGCTTTACTGACATTTTAAAATCTACCTTCAAAGATCCATCTATGTAGCTGTGTGAAGTTATACTGCATTCATTTTCTCCACTAAAGAATATTCTACTGTAGAAATAAACCATACTTGATTTATCCATTTAAAGCAAAACAAAACAAAAAACCCATACTTCATAGATAAGGGCTAATGAATTTATCCAGTATGAATTCTTTCTGTTAGAGATTGATCATCAGCATTATGAGTGAAAAGCAAACATTTTTGGTACTAATGATCTTTTCTACATCTCTCTTCATCCATGTTTCTTTGACTTTTTACCTACCTGTAAAAGATAGCCACCTATTTTGGTTCAGTGGTTTTAGGAACATTTTCCATAAAATGATCTAAATCAATATTAAAATGCAATCTACTAGGGCACCTGGGTGGCACAGTCAGTTAAGCGTCCAGCTCTGGATATTGGCTCAGGTCGTGATTTCAGGTTCATAAAATCAAGCCCCCAGTTGGATTCTACACTGTGTGTGGAGATTGCTTAGAATTGTCTCTCTCAAAAAAAAAAAAAAAAAGTATTGTCTCTCTCTCTCTCTGCCCTGCCTCTCACCATTTCACAACTCCCCCCCCCCCCCCCAAAAAAAAAGAACACAAAAAAGCAACCTACTACCAACTTACCAGGCCCTTTTGATTCTCATTGTCTTTTTTTTTTTTTGTCTTTCTCTTTTTAATAAACTGGTTGCTGTTTTGGGTTTGACTTTTTTGACCTTGTACCTGAAGGAATGTGTTTATTATCTTGGTGGCCATTCTGGGTCAAATGGCCTGATTTCCAGTTTTGCTATTCTTCCAGTTACTCATACAAGTCTACAGAGCAGTAGTTCTCAACTGGGAGTAATTTGCTTTCCAGGGGACATTGGGTGTGGAGGAGGAGGGTGTGTGCTACTAGCATCTAATGGGTAGAGGAGTCCAGAGATGCTGCTCCACATCCTACAGTGCACATGGCAGCTCTCCCACAACAGCAATTAAAAAAAAAAGAGAGATCAAAATATCAATAGTGCCAAGGTTCAGAAACCCTGTTCTAGAGACAAATTTGTCCAAGCTGGATTTTTTGAAATTTGACCTTACAAGTGAAAGAAATATCATTCTGAGTTGGCCTGATGAATCACTTAGCTTCAGAGAAAGATACTAAAGGACACAAAACTGAAAAAAGTCAGAGATCATCTAATTCAACCCCTTATTTGACCAAAGCCAGGGATGGAGGCCTAAAAAGGAGAAATACTTAGAACTTTAGCTTTCATCTACAAGTGGGTTGGCAAACTATGGCACATATGCAAAATCTTGCCTGCTGCCTTTTTTTTTTTTTTTTGCAAATAAAGTTTTATTATAATAGTCACACTCATTTATTTACATATTGTATATGGCTACTTCATGCTACAATGGTAGAGTTGAGTAAACAGAGGCCATATAAACTGTAATCCTAAAATATCTGGACCCTTTATAGAAAAAGCCTACCAACCCGAGGTAGAAGGAGGTCACAATTGTCTTCCTCGATGTCACATCCAGAATTCAGAAATGTTCCTCAAGCACTTCTGATTTTCTCTTAATGTTCATTGATAGACCTTTCATGGATAGGTTTACCTTATTTTATTGAACTAAAAGCATTTATATTTCCACACAGCAGTACCTCCAGTATTAATAAATACCATTTTTTACACTTCTACTTTAATGTTTATTAATTTTAAGGTTTTAAAGAATGGTCCTTCATTCAAGTATACCAGTATTTGATGAATTCATCAATTCTCTGTTGCTTACTTTATACTCATCATGATTTCAAACTCTGCTCATATCCCCCTCTTTGATAAAACATTCCTAACCTTAGATAACTATAAGTAAGTATAAACTATACCTTAGGTAACTGTTTGTAATGTGTAAGCTATAAGTAGCTCTACCTTTTCAATGTTTAAACTATTGCTGATTAGTTTGACAGGGTTTAAGACATATACATAATCAGTTACACCATTAACTTATAATTTCTTCATTTCTTAAGACATTTGTTTAGTCTTGGCTAAAGCCAATTCTTAAGTCTTGCAAATGCCTGGTCGCCATCTGGTGGCAAAGGAAGTTACTGAGGCTTCATAATAATGTATGGAGCCTCTTTTGACCTTCTGTCAATACTATACCCATGCTGTCTCCATATAACAGCTTCTTCACTCTGCTCATCTTACTCTAGAATTGATAAAAATTGCAGTGTTAAAAAAATTGCAGTGTTACCAAGATGAGGATCTACCACAACCTCAGAGACCCAAAGAACCCAGCAGTGTGCTGGAGTTGACAGTATTTTGAGGGATCTTCAAATCCAAAAGCCTTCACTATCCAGCTGGAGAGAGAGATGTACACAGTAAACAAAAGGCAGAGCAGAGCTAGAACACAGACTGCTCTCTCATGCCACTACACTGTAAGAAGACTGGATTATTTTTCCAAATGCAGCCAATGCAAGGTTGAATTTATGTCCACAGAATAATTAGTTTTTAACAGTCTCCCATTTTTAGAATCAGCACATTAAATTGTGGGGAAAACATCACTTCTTGAGATTCATAATATTTCTCTTAAAAATATTTGATCACAAGGGGCGCCTGGGTGGCTCAGTTGGTTAAGTGTCTGCCTTTAGCTCAGATCATGATCCCAGGGTCCTGTTCAGTGGGTAGCCTGCTTCTCCCTCTTCCTTGCCTGCCACTCCACCTGCTTATGCTTGCTCTCTGTCAAATAAATAAATAAAGTCGTTTAAAAAAATAGATCATGAAATCTTTCCTTAGGTAGCTACTTCCAGTTCCCTGCTCTATTCCCAATGGTTTTAGAGAATTGCAGCAAGCCCTTCCACCTAGTGTTGGGAGCAGGGGAGTAGGGGGCAAACCAGGCAGAAAAAGTAAAAACAAAGTAAAATCCAAGTCAAGGGAACCATAGTTATCCTTCAAGCCACACTGATCTTCCTTTGCGGGAAAAGCCATCAGGGTACAGCTGGGAGGTAGACTTTCCTGGTCCAAACACTTGCTCACAAGAAGGCTCTGTGGATTCATTTTCTGTCCCAGCCACATATACTTTTCCATTTCTGGGACTTCTTTTTTCCTTTCTAACATTTCTCCATTTGCTCACTTGTCTCAATGACAAGGATGAGGAAAACTAAACAAATACTGATCATATGAACCTCATTAAAAAAAAAAAGGTTCATTTTGGATGTTTTAGTCACTTCTGGACAAAGATCCAAAAGAGCACTTTTATGAACTGTTATTTAATGTTCCCTGTTCCCAAGGCTACAAGTTAAAAGTAAAGGAGAAAAAAAAAATAAAAAAAATAAAAGTAAAGGAGATGCTCTGTTCCTAAAGCCTCAATAAATAAAATGTTTCTAAAAAAAAAAAAAAAAAAAAATGTTTCTCTTTCATAAATGGACTGAAACTTCTTCCACTTTGAAATTTTGCATTTCATATGAGGAATCTAGCTTATCATATGCTAAGTTGGAGAGATTAAATAATTGACCTATTCTATTCTATTCTATTCTATTCTATTCTATTCTATTCTATTCTTAAATAAGTGCTAGGCCCACTGTGGGACTTGAATTTACAACCCCAAGATCAAAAATCATATACTCTACCAACAGAACCAGCCAGGTACCCCTAAATAATTGATCTTTAAAAACAAACATGGTTGTAAGCCTCTACAAGATGTTTTTTCCTTGTTGTGGACACCATGGCTTTTTAGTCAAAAAGTTTAAGTGACCAGAATAAGCATTTAATATCATGATATGGATATCACTAGACAAGTGATTTAGTTTCTGCCTTCCAAATAATAAATATCATTTCAAGAGTTAGATAAAAAAAACATCAAAAATTGAAATAAGAATAATAGGTCTAGGGGCATGTGGGTGGCTTGGTAGTTGAACATCTGCCTTCGGCTCAGGTCGTGATCCCGGAATCCTGGGATCAAGTCCAGCATCAGGTTCCCTGCAGAAAGTCTGCTTCTCTCTCTGCCTATGTCTCTGATTCGCTTTCTCTCTCTGTGTCTCTCATAAATAAATAAATAAAATCTTAAAAATAAAGAATAATAGGTCTAGACTGCTCAAAGAAGTTTGCTCATTATCACCAGAGCATCCAACCAACTGGAAGCAAATTCAAGTGCAAGTAACATTTGTAGAGTAACACAAGGTCTAGAAGGAGCTCAGCAAAGTGTGGTAAAATGATGGCAGTGATGGCTCCAGTTCTTTACATTTCCCTCTATTTCTCTCACTTTAACTCTGGACTTAGCCACATGATTTACTTTGGTCAAGTGGACAGTAGTAGCAAGCTTGAGGCAACCAAAGGCTTGCACTGAGACTTGCATCTTTTTTACTTCTTCTCTTGGACCCCTGTCACCACCACAGGAACATGCTTGAGCTAGAGGGCTAGAAGAGACACATGGAGGAGAGCTGAGCTTAGCCAAAAGCATCCTTAAAGAAGCTAGGGTCAGGCTGACCTGTGAGTTAACTGCAGAAGCATGAATAAGCCCAGCCAAAATCCGCTAAGCTTGGCTGGATCAGAACTGCCTTAGATTTGTAAGAAACAAAAAACTGTTATTGTTTCAGGTTATGAAGTTTGGGGATAGTTTGCTATACAACAGTATTGTGATAACAGATACAGAATTCAGTGCTTTCTGTACTCATTCTGAGAATGCCTAATTCGTAGACATTTACACAAAGTTTCCACATAAAACTGCTATTTACTCTGAAACAAAGAAACTTTGTATAATTCAGCTCCAGAATGGAAAACATTTCTATTAAAAAATTCTATTTATAAAAATACTAACTGTAGCACCTATTTATAGGCGACAAATTTTTGTTCATCCTTTAAGTCTTACCTGCTCTGTGAAGACTTTCCCATTACACTGGGCAGGGGTTTTTGTTTGGATTTATTTTTCCTTCAGGTTCCAATGTCTTGTATAGACTTCTAGCAATGTACTTGTCTTACTGTATTTTAATAAACTATTTGAATTTCTCTCTTCCCATAGACTAGACTATGAGCTTCTTACAGACAATGGCTAAATCCTTCCACTCCTATACCCTGAGAACAGGGTCTGACATACATTAAGTATATCAGTCGGTGTATATCAGTTCAGTGAATGTTGAGTGAAATGAATGACAGATGCAAAGACAACTGAGAGGTAGACTCTGCCCCAGGAACTCAAGAGTTTAATATTAAAATGTGACATGTAAACAAAGAGTTATACTACAAGGTAACAAATGCTATAATTAAGCATGTAAAGTGTTTAGAAGTAGCAATTTTATGTGTGTAGAGTTAAGAGGGCTGGGCAGGAGGGATGCCTGGGTGGCTCAGCGGTTGAACGTCAGGGCATGATCCTGGGATCCATAGAGTTCCGCATCAGGATCCCTGCGGGGAGCCTGCTTCTCTCTCTGCCTATGTCTCTCTGTGTCTCTCATGAATAAATAAATAAATCTTTAAAAAAAAAAGGGCTGGACTGGTGGTGCAGCGGTTTAGCGCTGCCTGCAGCCCAGGGCCTGATCCTGGAGCCTGCTTCTCCCTCTGCCTGTGTCTCTGCCTCTCTCTCTCTCTCTCTCTCTCATGAATAAATAAATAAAATCTTAAAAAAAAAAAAAAAGAGGGCTGGGCAGGAAAGGTTTCAAAGAACTATCTAAGCCAGAATTTGAGGCAAAGATTATTGCCAGTTGGACACGAGTACTGGTGTGATAGGACCAGCTTTTGCAGGGGTGGGGGTGGAGGGTAAGTCCTGATTTGTAATATTTACTGATGTTTGTGGTGAAAATACCCCCATCATTGATGTTTTTGAGTTAAAAACTGGCTGGCAAAATTCCTGAATATTTAACAAACAGTTCTCCCTCGCTAGTAGGCATTAGCTCCAGCATACCCCTGGATAGAGTACTAGGATGGATTCTGGGAGAGGGAATTCTAGTAGAACCAACAGGTTGTCCAACTACAACAAAACACATGGTCAGTCTGGGAAGTTACAAGTAGCATACTGCTGAAGTGTCAAGGAGAAGATAGTCAGTGGCTAGATGGAGAAAAGCTTCATCTACCAGGTAGAGGAACATGGACTATATGGTGCAGGTGAGCCACTGAAGAGTTTTAAGGATGGGAGTGACATGACCACACCTCGTCTCTAAAGAGATCACCCTATGAAAAGTGGAGAGAGTAAACAGAGGGAGAAATTAAATAGGAAGGCTAGTTGGGCATTACTGTAGTCCAGAAAAGTGGTATAGGGGCCTGAGGTAAGGCAGTAACCAAGGATCTGGAAAGGAGACTGACTGAAGATCAATTTTGGCGGCAAATCTTTAGGGCTTGATAGCCACTTATTTGTAGGAGGTGGTGAGAAAAAGGAAAGTGTAGACAACACCTCTTAGGCTTTTAATTTGTGTATCTGGGAGGACTGCACTAGAACAACCAAACAAGAAATGTATGAAAAATGTAAGTTTTGTGTGTGTGTGTGTTTGTTTGTGTGTGTGTCCATGTGCACACAGCAGTGAGGTAGAAGGATGGAGAAGTAGGGAAGGTAACAATCAGTCTGGCTGAATTGAAATGTTCTTTGAACATCAAAAGTACACATATCCAGTAGTGATTCAGGAACTCAGAGAAAGAAGTTAGCAAAGAGGATTCTAGAGTTCTTATTACATTGGGACAATTAAAACTACGGGAGTAGATGAGATTGTCTGGGGGGGGGAATACCTGGCCATTTAGATTAGACCAGGTCACAATCTAATCAATTAAACTTGATCCAACATCCCTTTGGGATGATCTCATTCAGATGACTCTTGAGAAGTACGGACTAGAGAGCAGACATTGGCACAAGGACATTGAATAGGAGTTATTCCCTTCTAATACAAAATATGACACAACAAAACCACATACAAATGGAATATAATCAAGGTTTTATATCTTAAGCCAGTACTGCAGGACCTAATAGGTTTCGCTCTTTTTGGAGCTCATCAGCTGCAGGTAACGGCTCATATCTACTCTGATCAGGGTCTTGGTATAGCATTTTATCATGTACAAGCCTCCCATTCACAGTCTTCTATTTACTATATTCTGCCAATTCTTGGAATTTCCTTAGCACTAACTAAAAGAAGCTTTACATTTAGGTCCTGAAAGCTTTGCTGGGGCAAAGTACCACATTGTTCTTTTTGCTAAATCTCCCAAAGCTCACTATCTACTGCCTAGATAGTCATCTGCCACACAAGATGGTTTACCCTTAGAACACTGCAAAAAAGATCCAATCACATGAGGCACTGGATGCCTCTACTTGTCCAGAGAATCCTGCTGGCCCTGACATCCCTGCCTTCTTATCTCTAAATTTTTAGGACTACTTCTTCATCCCTTTCCTTTATGCTTCTGGTAGTAAATCTAGAATCAAGGTTAATTTGAGAGAAAAAGGAAAATAAAATTAATAAAATACATAAGAAATCTTTAAAGCAGAACATTTTACTGTGACATTTCCTGAGAATACACTGTACAGCCCGTGTAGGCATACATAAATATGTACCAAACACTGGCATCCAGGGATATGACAAGGTACCATTTGTGTTATGGGGGTAGACAAGAATTAAATATATATTTACCTTTATATGCATTTATATGCATAAATGACTTTAGGAACTAGGTGGCCATAGTACAGAAGGTTGAAAAAAAGACTTTTTATTGTATATCATTTTGAATTTTGAACATTAGAATTTTCAAAAATCAAAAATTAACACATACATGAACCTTTCTCTTATGTACTGAGCTGTCTGTTGACAGGATGGTGCTGATAGAATTGAGTCTGAAACTCACAAGGCCAACTACCTTTGTTTTTGTGATTCTTAGGGCCTCTTTTTACTATCCTCAGAATCTTAATTTTATCTTAGCAATCACAGAACCAGAGCCCCAGAACAGATTTAGTTTAGTTTATCAACTGTTTAGTTTATAACTTAAATGCCTTAAGATAAAAGAGTCCTCACAAAAATACTTATTGCCTCTCCTTTATAATTTCTCAGTTTACTTAATGAGGTAAGATCAAATGACTGAAAAAAAAAAAGCCAAGAAAGAAAGAACTGAAAATCGCATTTCTAAAAAGAATAAAAGTATAGAGAAGGATCTATGAAAGAAAGAAGAAACAAATAAATGACAAATCTGTAGCACTGTATTTCAGTGGCTCATGCAGCAAATGGAAAAAGTATTTATATTTATGACCATTATAAGAATGGCAGTAAAGCCCAACATAAAGGTATGAAATAGATTTATGAACCTGAAACTAAAATCTGTGTCATCACTCTACAGCCATTAACAAGCCTCTGGAAATTTATCAGCCTCACAACATGTTAACATTCTGACATTTAAGAAAGAAACTATGAATAACAAAATTCTTTCTTTAATCACCATTTTGAGGGCTAGAAGAAAATATCTTCAGGTAACTTTCAGACAAAGGCTACACAGAAAAATAATACTAGATATCTCACAACTCACAGAAAATATGAGTTCGTTTTTACTTTGGTTCTAATGAGGCAGTGTGCACTAGGATGGCTTGCTGATGGTTTCCAGCCAGCATCTGTTCTGCTGGTGCCAAGGTCATTTCAGCTCTTAGGTATTTTGAAGATCATCCCTGGTTCTAGTATCACAAACTTATGAATCTATGTGGACTGACTGATACTTCTAGGTGGGCCAATGACCGTGCCTGTGAAAATGCATGGAGAACCTAGAACTAAGCAGGTCCATGATACCTGAACATGTCTTTGTCAGAGTTATCAAGCCACTGGTTGATACTGGTGGCTCTAATCAAAAGTGTGATTCTGGAAAAGTACTCATCAGTACTGAAGGAAGTACTCTTTCTTAGGTATGGGTTAGAAAAAGAGAACTGCAGACTTGGGAGATCATTAGCCAAATCTCTCATCTATTGCAGAAATCCCTTCCACAATACATGAATCAAGTAAACCTTTGCTTGAACATTTCCTTGATAGGGAGTTAGTTCTCTTTTTCTTGGAACATCTCATTCCAACAGTGTCATTCAACACAGGTAGGGTCCTCCTAATCCATATCTGGATCCTTGTCTTCCAGTCCTTAAAAAAGGAATTTCAAAATCCAGCTCTCCACTTGATTTTCAACACTTTCTCTTTCATCGAGTTTTCTTTGACTTCACAGGGTTACTTCACAGTTGACTTGGGCATGATCTCTCTCTTCGTTAGTCCTATATTCTGAACTACCTCTGAGATATAGGTTTTTACATTTAAAAACATCTAACACTCAGTATCCCTTAATTTCTTTAAACTTCCTTCTCAACATATATGCTATTGTTGCTGTGTATTTTCTCTGGCTTAAAAACTGAATATTGTTATTGTTTTCTATAATTTGTGTGTTTTAACTTAGTCACTTTGTATTTTCATCATTCTCATTCTCTTTTGCTTCTAGACTTCTATAAAAGGTCCATTAATCGCAATTCTTCATTTTTGCTTTTTGAAAATACCTTAATTTTGCCCTTTCTTGAAAAATATTTTTACTGGATATGGATTCTAGGTTGATAATTATTTTCTTTCAGAGCAGTTTAGGTATCATTCCACTGTGCCTGGCTTCCTCTATTGCTATTGAGAAATCAGCGGTTAGTCTTCTTGGAAGGCAATGTTTTTTTTTTTTTTTTTTTTTCTGACTCCTATGAGATGTGTCTGTAATGTATGGATTTTTTTTTCATCCTGCTGGAGATTTGTTGGGCTTCATCAAATATTGCCTCTGTCCCATATTCTCTTTTCTTCTTCTAATATTCCAATCAGAACACTTTATCTCCCATGTTCCTTAAGCTCTCTTTCAATCTGCCTTCTGTGCTGCTTGTCCATACAATTTCTTTAGTTCTACCTCCCAATTCACTAATAACTGTTTTTGTATATTTTCCTGAACAGTATCTCCTATATTCAATCCACTATAACAAATCCTGTTGATGGATTCTGCCTTTAAATCTCTGATTTATTCCTGAATACTTGGTTCTATTGTTATCATCCTAGTTTGGGTCCTTACCTGCTTTTAGCTAAGTTAAGAGGGGTCTGTGGGATCTAAAATTTAGCATGAAAAAAACCAAAAAAACAAAAAAACCCAAAACTTAGCATGTACACAATTAAGGCTCTTAGCTTTCTAAAATACGGAGTTTGTTATGTTGGTCTCCTATTAGAGTCTTCATCACCTCCTTCTACTTAATGATGGGCTAAGTCCTCAAATATCATCTTTCCAGGATCTGGTCCTATGTTGCCTATCCAACTAATAAGCACAGATTCTCAGCCCAAACAGGCCTATTTTCTTTCTATCCCCTGCATAAGCCATGTGTGATTTTGCTAACATGCTTTTAGTCCACAGTCTTTTTACCAAAGTATGCCAATCCTTTCAGGCCTTTCTCCTTTGCAAAGTTTCCCCTGATAAATCCCAAATGTGCTCACTCTGCTTTTTGGTTTCCCTGAGCCCTCTTGTGTGCAGTATATATTTTAATTCTTCACTCAGATACAATTCTTTAGTATTTCAGTTTAAGTTATAAGTAGAATTCTAAGTGAGTATATACTGGAATTCTAAGTGAGGTATAACTCCAAAGTTTATGCTTTCTATTATATGAAACTGTCTCTCATATTCAATGAGTAATTGTTGATTTGCATAAGAAAAGGAACCAGATGCTTTAAAATCAGACATAACATTTAACTGTTTTAGCTTAGCTTGGCTGGAACAAAACAGAATTTTAAATGGCATTAACAATTTTAAACTTTATTCATAGAAGCAAATTTCTCAGGAAATCTCAGGGGATACTGCAGCAGCTTACCAGTAAAGACTAACATTAGCTCCTCCAAATAAAATTACTCACTCTTTGACTACCTAATCAAGCCACATAAAACCATCCTTCAGGGTAAATGTTAACCCATATAATTGTAAACCTAAAGTAACAGCTTACACATCTGGAAGTTCACTCCAGGGACCACCCCAATGTTAAGGAAAAGATACCAAGAGTCTAGTTTTAGAAATTACTCTTATATTGATAAACAGCCAATCCAGTTAAAATAGGTTGCACTACACCAAATTTACCCCATTCACTTACAAAATAGTCATCCTTGAACTAGACTTCAACAATTATGAGTGTCACTGTTATTTGAGGTTTATAATGCAGAATCCTCCTTCTGCATTGAAGTACTTTTGTCCTTTTTATTTCTAACACATAAGAAATCAAATTGAGGGGTGCCTGGGTGGCACAGTCAGTTGAGCATCTGCCTTTGACTCGGATCATGATCCTAGGGTCCCCGGGTCTAGCCCCCCAGCTCCCCACACAGTGGGGAGTCTGCTTCTCTCTCTGCTTCTGCCCCTCCTCTGCTCATATTGTCTTTCTCTCACAAATATATAAATAAAATCTTTAAAAAAAAAAGGAATCAAATGGAGTCTTGAGTTATCTTGAATAACTTCTAGTCACTTTTTAACAGATTTATATTACATATGTATATTTTTCATATATATTATACTACATATATGTATTTTACATATTTATTTTTACACACATATATTTTATATATATGTAAAAGAACCTTCTTTGCATGTAGATTTTTGGAAAACAGTTGCTTAATTGTAGGCCAATAAGGGAGGACAGACTGGGAAAAGTAAACTATCCTTAGTATTTCTCTCATTGGACAGTGTTTATCTCTCTTACCTTTCCTGTCCCGTCCTTCATCAACACATACTGGCAGACTTCCTAGGGCAATGCAGAAATCCAGACAAGAGAAGGAAGCACACTAAAATAATGGAGGACAGGCTACAGGAGATGGACAGTGTCAGACATCATGTGGGAGAGAAGAAGGAATTATCACAGTTAGCCACTTTGTTCAGGAGAAACTAAAACTAGTTATTTCAAAGGTAGAGAGATAAGGAAAAAAAAGAAAGATCTTTTATTTCTTTGCAGCAAGGCTCCTTTTAATAAGAACAGAGAGTTGCAGTTAATTTGGAAATGTGTCTTCAGAGAAACAGAAATAACTTAGCAAAGGGACAAAAGATAAATAAGATTTTCCCAATTTAAAAATATTAATCAAGAGATATAATTATAGGCACTGAGAAAAGAAAAAAAAAAGGCAGAACTATAACTTAGAAGCTGCTAAGAGAACTATTCTTTCTTCTCCAAGAGAACACAGACTATTAAAGGCAAAGGAATTCCAATGTGTATAGATAAAAATGATGAATGAAGCATATGGACGTAACTATCCTTAGCTGCATGGTCTTCCACTTTGAAGGACAATAATGTCACATTTAACAATGGAGTTCTAGAAACTAGAGAAAGTAGTCTAATGAGGAGCTTTTTCACATCAGGGACAATCTTCTGAACATACTTGCATGACATGAAATATCTCCTCTATCCTTGCCCTTGGAACTATCCCATCTAGTACACAGTGTTTGAAATACTACTATTGGGAGACAAGAGTCCTTTAGATTAATTATATAGCCTGTGTAATTTAGTACTTTTTCCACCAAATGTGAGAGCTAGGAAAGTTTGAAGCTACTCGCACTGGCAGTGTGATTGTTTCTTTCAATTCCAGAGAGTTTGTAAAGATGGATACCTGAATAGGTCAAGGTATAGGAAAAGGAGCAAAAAGGATATGGAACCTAAGAAAAACTATTTTACAATCTTGGGTATAACCAGTTGCTATTATGAATACACTACAGGTTAAAGTCTCTGTATATGTGATTTAGGCATTACTTAAAAAAATTTTTTTTTAAGATTTGATTTTCTTAATTCATGTATAGCTAACAGGGCATTTCTTTAAAATTAATGCTCAATTTCAACAAGTTGAAGTTGTCACATTTCTAAACAAGTTAAATGACAAGCTACATCTTGTTGGGGTTGTATTTTCCATAAAGTAAAGGGCAACTTATGTAAGAATGAGTTCATTTTTAAAACTTAAGTGGTTTTATCAATTCTGATAATATCTGAATAGTCTATGCAAATCTGTTAAATGCATACCTCATATTCTTTTCTGCAGGCTTTGGAAATATCGTTTTTTGATGATGCCTAAAAGATAACAAATTTCTCCATTAATTTATTACACATGCTATTCAACATAGGACAAAAAGAATACAAATTAATATACATTACTTGCTAGTATGGTATTCTTTATTTCATCAAAGAAAACCTTATGCTCCAATATTTAAAAGTTCCTCTAAAATACAACAAACAAATTTCATACAAGTTCTTTAAAACAAACATCAGCCCCAGAACCTACATGATATGCTAAAATTTCACTATTTTATGGCTTTAATCTCACATAATAACAGGGTCCTTTTGTTATTTCAGAAACTAGATGACTTTGAAGAAAATGTAAATCAGAGAACTTTTTCTTAGTTGATTTCCACTCTGTAGCCAATTTTCTTATGAAGCTTTGCCAGAGCTTTTATATTTTCCTTTTTCTTTAACCCTTTATATTCGAAATTCTCATACTGACTTATGTCAGTATCTTTTCCTCGGAAAAGATCCATATGAAACGAAGGGGGCAACTAAAGAGGGAAAGGCCATGCCAGGCAATTAACAAAAGTTATTTTTGGGGATACCTGGGTGGCTGAGCAGTTGAGTGCTTTCAGCTCAGGACGTGATCCCTAGGGTCCAAGGATCACATTCTGCATCAGGCTCCCTGCAAGGAGCCTGCTTCTCCCTCTGCCTATGTCTCTGCTTCTCTGTGTGCCTCTCATGAATAAATAAATAAAATCTTTTAAAAAAAGAGTTATTTTTATATAATTTTCTTTATGTCCCCATAGACCCATCATTACAGTTCAAATCCTCTGCAACTCAGATTCATCTCAATGGCTGGAGGAGAGTGGCAGAGATGGTTAGGCTGTGTGCTGCTCTGTTGCTCAGGCTAAATAGTACAGTGGTCTGTATGAAAGTAAAGGTGACAACATGTCTCATGTACTCTGATCCAGAGATCAGTCACTAAAAGAAAAAAATAAGAGAATGCTTTCCAGCTGTGGTTTCCAGTCCATCTAAATTTTCCAGTTAAGTCTACTCTTACCAGTTGTGAGTATGAGCAGCTAACAGACCAGTTTTCCCATAGTACTCTGAGGAACCACTATGAAAATACACACAGAGAGGAAGAACAGAGGGACCTAACTTGAATTGGACCAGAGATCTATCAAATCAAAGAGAAGTCACAGTTCACTGTCGGAGTCATGCTCACCTTTGGAGCAGAGAAGCAATATAAGAACATGCTCAGGGTAAAACCATGATGAAAGAGTGAAGGAAAGATGAAAGCTAAATAAGTCAGCAGTGTCATCTGCTTCCCATCCAAGCATACTCTAAATTTACACAATCATTTGAAGTCACTCGGCATTGACTAAGTATGACCACAGAGTACAAAAGGCCTCAGTTCCAATAATATTCTTTCTTCTCTCCTGCATGGCAGAGAGAAGAAAGAATAAGAAAAGACTGAGAGAATAAGAAAAGGTTGAGGGTCTCAACTGTAACTGAGAAAACAGCAAGTTTTAAAGGAAGTGGTCTATGCAAGAGATGGTAAATTTGTAGATTTTATGGGTCACCTCTCCAAAGGTATGAGGTAGGCAAAGTCCAAAACATACACACAGCTAATACTCAAACTGTACTCCATGCTGCTTATGAGCCTGATTGCTCAGTATTACCTGCTTGCATGCCTGTCGACACTCCAAGGTAATAGCCAGTTCACAGCAGCCTAAGCCAACCCAGCCATCAGACTTCTTAAACACACCTTAAAAAACAAAATGTTCAAATTTTTTGGTCATAAGCAGTAACAAACACAGATGGTATGCCAAAAAAAGTTAAAGCAGGTGTCCATAGGAAAATTAGCTCAGATAGCAGGGCCTCAAAATTATTAAGGCCCTCCTCCCACCCTTACCCCCAATGCTGTCACTCTTTCAGAACCCCCACAACATAATATCAGGTGCTTTGTTTTTTCTCTCTTCTCGCTGCCACCCTAATCTCTCTTCTGATCATTCTCACTCTTGGGTAGACAGCATCTCTAGAGGATACACAAGTTAAGAAAAGCAAGGAGAGCCCTTCCTCCCTTTAGACTGTGAAGCAGAGGCAAAGATTTTAAATTAACATGCAAATGAAAAATGGCATAAAGATTATTATATTCAAAATATTAAATTTGAATACCTAGAATAGTATAAAACCCATGATGTAGTTTAGAAACTGATACTTAGTGAACAGACAGGAACATTTCCTGTGGGCAAGAACTGACTTTGATGAATACACTTAATTATGGGGCAAAATGACTATTCTGTTTCAATTTATACACAGCAGCTATTTCTCCAGCCAAATTACTGTGATATCAAAAGGTGATATAATTATAAAAGTATCCTAATGCCATTTCTTACATCCATTTTTGCAAGTATAAATGTCAATGAATGACTCCTAGGATAAAGTTAAGAGACACAGTAATGATTATCTAAAGAGGAAAAACAGGGGATCCCTGGGTGGCTCAGTGGTTTAGCATCTGCCTTTGGCCCAGGGCGTGATCCTGGAGTCCCGGGATCGAGTCCTGCATCGGGCTCCCTGCATGGAGCCTGCTTCTCCCTCTGCCTGTGTCTCTGCCTCTCTCTCTCTCTCTCTATCATGAATAAATAAAATCTTTTTTAAAAATAAATAAATAAATAAAGAGGAAAGACATATGCTTATAGGCATATGGTCCATTCCTCTTTATCTCTTTTCAGAAATGCCCCTTTGCCTAGTATAGCTTCCTCTAAATCTTTGCTGTTTACTATTTAGAATCACTCACATTTTAAAAATTGTTTTGAGTGGAATCAGTATACGTCATAAATTCTGTGAACTTTTATACCATAATACAGTATATTGCTGTTTCCATACCCCTAGTGACCTCCTAGAAACTATTAAACTGTCCAACAAGGGTTTACAATATTATGTGCAAAGCACTCCATTAGGTATTATGTGGCTATTAAATAGAGAAAATATATGCTTTATCCCATTATGTAGATTATATATATATAATATATATGCAATATATATATATGTATATGTATATGTATCAGAGATATAAATTATATATAAATAATTCCAGGACATTAGGTAGAGGGATAATTGGGAGAACAAGCATGGATATGGGCAATTCCAAGAAGGCAAATAGTACGATTTGTTTGAAATACAAACTTCAAACAGTGTGAAAGCCTTTGGAGTTCAGAGATATATAAAATACACTTCCTTTTTTTCAAGGCACTGGCTTTAATCAGGACTGGAAGCTTTAATCCTGGAAGACTGTGAATGCCAGGCTAGAGAGTTTGGGCTTTATTCTGATAGAAGTGGCTATCCACTGGAGGGCTCTTTTTTTTTTTTTTTTTTTTTTTTTGAAGGAGCTAGGGAGGACAATTATGAGATGTTGAAATACCAGATACAAGGTTGTTACAATATTCCAGCCCCAGAACATAATAACAATGGCTTGAACTAGGAGTAGAGAGGACAGATGCAAGATTTTACAAGAAGAGTCAATGGAGCTAAAAAGAAAAAGCCAGCAAAGATAACTTGAGGGATTCCAGTCTAGTGTCATTCACAAGATAGGTAGTTATGAGTTTGGTTTTTGATTTGTACTTCAGTCTTCACCAGGATGCAGAAATCCAGGTAGACATGTCTAGAAGTCATGAGTAACAACGGATTTGAAGGTTATCTTTCCAGGGCTGATTAGTTAACAGTTCTGGGAAGGAAAGCAATTACCAGGGTAAGTGTGTAAAGAGAAGGAAAGAGGAGGTAAGAGAGGATAAGGTCATGAAGCTAAGGTGAAGTCATAAGGAGCTAATAGTCACAATACCAGGTGCTGCAGGGCAGTCAAAAGTAGTAAGTACTGAAAAATGACCATAAGATTTAGGTACCATGAGATCCTAGCACTCTTTCAAAGACCAGTTTCACTGAATGGTAGAAGTAGAGACAAGAGTATAGTTAATGATTGAGAGAATGAGAATAAATTATACATTTGAAAATTTGGGTGCCTACAAGAAGAAGTTAGGAACTCAAGAGGGATATATCAGGTTATAGGACAAAATAAGGTTTTAAAGATTAAGTGCCAAATGTTATAATTCTTTTGCTTACCTGGCAAAGATGAATTCATACAACTCCAAATTTCAACCTAAAATTGTAATCACCAAAAGGCTTTTATATAACCAGTTCTTAAATATGACAATATCAGAAATTATGTATAGCTAATTTGATTATGTTTAGCTCTGTATAGTAAATGTTCTCAGACTACATGAGTATCAAACAGCTATTCAGGGAAGAAAAAAATAAAACTGAGATGTAAAAATATTGCTTGCTCTTTTCCCATTTTCCCATCTAAGAGCACTAATAATGAGTCTGGATACTCAGGATGCTTATTGGAATCACTGCTTCTAAGTACAAAACCAAAAATGTCTAGAGAGCAAGTAAAGGCAAATGTGTCTGTCAGAATTGTTTGATCAACTTTCCCCCCTCATGGGACACCTGGCTGGCTCAGTGGTTGAGCATCTGCCTTCGGCTCAGGGCATGATCCTGGAGTTCTGGGATCGAGTCCCACGTCGGGTTCCCCACAGGGAGTCTGCTTCTCCCTCCACCTGTGTCTCTGCCTCTCTCATGAATAAATAAAATCTTTAAAAAAAATACCCCAAACCCACAACTTTTCCCCTCTCGCATAATGCAAGCCAACACATCTAAAAAAGTCTGTCTCAGGGGATCCCTGGGTGGCTCAGCGGTTTGGTGCCTGCCTTTGGCCCAGGGCGTGATCCTGGAGTCCCGGGATCGAGTCCCATGTCAGGCTCCTTGCGTGGAGGCTGCCTCTCCCTCTGCCTGTGTCTCTGCCTTTCTTTCTCTCTCTGTGTGTGTCTCTCATGAGTAGATGAATAAAATCTTTAAAAATAAGTAAGTAAGTAAGTAAGTAAGCAAGCCTGTCTCATGTCAGCTCAGAATTCCTTGGCCTGGCCCACCAGTATCCCAAACTCTGAGGATGGCCCAAGCACTGAAGCATTTTAAGTTACATGACTGAAACAGGCAAGCAATATCTACAATACACAAAAAAATGGGAAGACAGGAATAATGAGAAGTCACACATTTCCCCTTATCCGAAGTTTAACTTTTCAAATTCAAAATAAACAGAAGACTTAGTTATTATGGTTTTCATAAAATTATCAAAATAATAAGCAAAATTCCAAATTCCAGAAAAACTATTATAATGAAATCTAAAGACTGTAATACATTTATATTTACTTTTATACATTATAGGATAAACAATAAAAGATGAAAGATGACATTCTACCTAGGAATTTGTATGATGATCTTTTTAAAGTACTCAGTTAAATCTGACATTTTAATTTGGTCATAAACCCAAATCACTTTGAAAATTTTCTTGAATCGAAAAGTTAACTTATTAAATGGCTTCATTTAGACAAAAGCTTCCATAGTTAAGTTAAATATGACCTACCATTGTTTCGGGGCAATAATCTGGGGCTCTCTGTAACAGATGCTTTAGTCGGGATTCACTTTTTGAGGAGAATATCTATTTGACAAAAAAAAAAGAAAAGAAAAAGAAAAAGTTTTGTGGCATTTTTTCGTAAGACATAAGAGGTAAAATTTATTGTCCTCTATGTTTATCAGTTGTCTAGAATATTTTCCAACTTATTTTTATATACTAAAAACCTTTGGAAAGATCTAAATTAAGCTGGTAACATCTCTTAAAAGGTTGGTTAGTCTGGCAAATAATCAAGAAGGTCCATAGCAAGTCTAGACCCTTTTCTAATGACCAAAAATGGAGAAAACCAGGCTACCAAATCTGTTAAAGGACAAAGGAGAAAAAGAAAGAAAACAGAAAAGAAAAAAAGAAAAGTTTATTGTAAACTGTTCTACAAACTGCTTTTAGTCAACCAACGACAATGTAAAACAGACTGTCATACCCTTGATATAACAAATCCGTGAATAGCATTATGGTATAAACTTCCATAAAATACCACTAAATGGAGACAAAGCCATTTTTAATAAAAATGCTAAGGAGTTGACAAGTTCACTCACCAGGCTAACTGGCTCTCTTCCAAATAGAATTTTAATTAATGCAATTATAATTTGATGTCTCAGTAAATTATAAACCATTATCTATCAGATAGAACTTCACGGTTACCTGCAAATAGTCAAGACTGTGAAATCCATGAATGCTAAGGACAACGAAAAAGGATTTATCTCTAGTTAGTTTTAGTAGCCATTTTTCTCCCAAACTATCAACTATAATAAGTGACGAGAGCTAGAACATCACCATTTTGTAACCACTAGTGAATTAATGCACTTAGGCAATTATCAATAATTACTGTAATGTTAATTACAAAAAGAGACAACCAGACACAATAAAGTTATGAGTAAGACCTGCTGAACAAAAAAACAAAACCAAAACAATACAAAATCTAACCTGAATCTCAAGCCTCTGGACCTATCTCATTAGGTTACTGTTAGCCATGTGTGGTTACCTAAATTTAAACTTAGATCAATTAAAATTAAATAAAATTTAAAATTCGGTTCCTCAAAATCTTTTTCCTCAACCTCTTTAAACTCATTTCAAATGTTCACTTGACACATGTAGCTAGCGGTTACCATACTGGATCACACAGATATAGAGTATTTTCATCACTGCAGAAAGCTCTTTAAGATAACTCTGCTCCAAATCTACCTACTAATTACTAAGAAAAAGAGAGGAAAGAGTAACACATTAAGTAATACCATGAGGTTGCAAATAGCGTAATTCAGATTGTAAGAAACTCTACAGGATAAATGAATGACCAGATTTATTCAATAAATAAGAAAAGTCAGGAGAGCAGTGCTTCAGCATCCTTATGGTCACACCATCTAGGGGCCATTTTTGCTTTTAAAAGCTGTTGTTCTGACAGTAAATTTGCAGAAAACTTAATTTGCCATAGTGGGTTTCTTTTTTCTTTTTTTTTAAAGATATGTATTTATTTGAGAGAGTGAGAGCAAGAAAGAGTCTGTGCACGAGGTGGGGAAGGGTAGAAGGAAAGGGAGAAGCAGACTCTCCACTGAGCAGAGAGCCCAATGTAGGATTCAATCCCAGGACCCTGGGATCACGACCTGAGCTGGAGGCAAATGCTTAACTGACTCAGCCATCCAGGTGTCCTGCTATAGTGTTTGACATGAACTCTATCTATAGCAGCTACTTAGATAAGTTGAGTCACTGTCTTGTTTTATAATTAAAGAGTATCTTGAAAAATCTTTCTAAATTCACAATATTATTTGAAGGGTAGCTGGCTGGTTCAGTTGGCTGCTAACTCTTGGTTTCGGCTCGGGGTGTGATCTCAGGGTTGTGGGATCCAACCCCTAACCCCACACTACACTCCACACTCAGCAAGGAGTCTGGCTTCTCCCATTCCCTCTCCTTTTGCCCCTCCTGTGCTTGTGCATGCATGGGCTCTCTCTCTCTCAAATAAATAAATAAAATCTTTAAAAATATGTAAGTAATTAAATTCATAATATTATTTGAGAGAAGTTTTAATTCCAGTTATGTAGCTCTATATATTTTAGGAAGTGACAAAATCTACATTATGGAAAACTCTTCAAAAGATAACTGAGGCCATTCGTTCTCAAGTGCCAAGGCCAAAGCTGCACGACCAAGGTGATGAAAGAAAGTCGAAACTTTATGAACAGGTATATTGACAGTATTTTGGTATTTCGCAGTTCTTTTTCGCAGTTGCAGTTTCACAGTGCAACTTGACTTCAAAGACTCAATCAGAAAAATTCAAACCTATACAAAAGTTTTAAGAGTAGTACAACACTCAGATAGTCTTCATCTAGATTACTCAATATTAACATTTTGCAACATTTGCTTTAACTCTTTCTACATATACAGATATTGTTATTTTGATGAAATATTTTGGAATTCATTATAGACATGATCATTTACTCCTAAATCCCAGCATGTTATCTCCCAAGAACAAGGACATTGTCCTATGTCACTGCAACACAATCACCATAAAATTTAGGAGCATAGCACTGATTCATTATTATTAAAGTTCATATTCTAATTTCACCAATTTATCCGAATAATTTCCTTTATAGTAATCTTTTTTTTTTAATTCCAGGATCCAATCCAGGATCATGTATTGCATTTAATTGTCATATCTCTGTAGTTCCCTTTAATCTGCAGTTTTCTTAAAACTGACAACTAAGAAGGGTACAAACTGTTGTTTTGAGGAATATCCCTCAATCTGGGTTTGCCCTATTGTTTCCTCATGACTCAGGTTATGCATTTTTGATAGGAACGCTCCTTAAGATGCTGGCTTCTTTTCAGTGCATTGTGTCAGCAGACCTATATGGATTTGTTTCATTATTGGTGATGTTAACTGTGATAACTTGGTTAAGGTGCTATCCAGCAGATTTCTCCAAAACAATTATACTTAATAAACAGTTACATACCCAATAGCCTCAACAATGATCATGTAAGCTTACCTGTTCACATACATCATGGCACATTTGATTATCCTTTGAATGATTACAACACAGTGCACCTAAGAGAAAAAATAAACACCAGATGTTGCCCACTATTAAATAAACAAGATAATTAAACTAAATCAGATGGCTACACAAAACATTTATTCAACAGATTACTATTATTCATTTTTAACTCAACAAACTTTTACTGCATAACTATTACAAGCCAAGGACAGTGTCAACTTTGAGCACATGGTCCTCAAGAAACTTGTAGGCTAACAGTGGAGACTGTCACGTGTACTTTCTATGTGCCAGAATTTTACTAAGCTTGCTTTAAGCATCATCTCATTCAATTCTTAAAATTGCCCTATAGGCTATGTTCTATTATTATACCTAAAATGTATGACTAAGTGATAAAAAGGTAGTGAATTTTGTTTGGGACAAGTTATATTTAAGGTTCCTATAGGAAATCCAGATGGAATGGAAGTAAAGTCAGAAACCAAAGCCTGGATTGCAGGTAGAACCATAATGAAAGATCCAAGTTGAGTCACCTGCATAAAGGAGGTATAGGGAAATGAATGACATTGCCTAGGTAGAGTTTCTAGGGAGAAGTCATCACAGAACCAAAGTTTAACAAGAAAAGACACTGAGATGGAACAGTCAGACAGCTAGGTCAGCCTTGGGCATTAGAGAAGAGGGAGTAGTTAATGTCATGTACCAAACCATCTGGATTACATTGAAGATGAAAAAAAAGGAAATGAATTTACTAATTAGGAGACCACTTAGTAACCTTCACAAGGTACTTTCTATGGAGCTAGTAGAAATGGATGATATTAAGGAGTAAACAGGAGGAACTGAGGAAGTATAGACAACAAACATTGGCTCTCAGTAAGTCTGGCAGAAATGGCAGGGAAAGGGCACCTGGATGATGCAGTTAAGCATCTGACTCTTGGTTTCTGCTCAGGTCATGAGCTCAGGGATTGAGCCGGGGAGTAGGCCTCTGTGCTCAGAAGGTAGTCTGCTTGGGATTCTCTCATTCTCTCCCTCTCCCTCTGCCCCTCCTCTGTTGTCTCTCTTTTCTTTCTCTCTCAAATAAATACATAAATCTTTTTTTTTTTTTTTTTTTTAAAGGAGGGAAAAAGAGAGTAGCAGTTACAGGAAGATGCAGGATCAGGGAAGGAAAAACCCTCCCTTCCCTTTTTTAGTTGGCCTTAGTCCCTGATTCCTGGGAGAAGACTCTAATCCTTGGAATTTCTAGAGTAACAGAGTGCATCTTTGTTATGCTAATGAGCCCCCTTGCTGCCAAATAGTCTGGATGGAGACTGGCCAGAAAGATCAGCCATTTGATTCGAAGGTTGAGGCCTTGAGCCATGTGATAGCAGCCCAATCTCTAGCAAGACTGGGGAATGGAGATCGAGTTCAACCATATGGCCAATAATCTAATCAATCATTTCTATGTGATGAAATCTCAATGAACACTAGATACCAAAGCTCAGCGGTATCTAGTTGATGAAGACACTGATGTGCCAGGGGGTGATGCACACTGATTCCATGAGGGGAAGGCACAGAAGCTCTGCATCTCCTCCCAGACCTCACCCTATATGTCTCTTCATTTGGCCGGTCTTCCTGATTCGTATCCCTCATGTAAAACTGTAATCATAACTATAGAGCTTCCCTGAGCTCTAAGCATCGTTCTGGTGAATTACTGATTTTGAGGTGGTTGTGGGAAACCTGGGTTTACAGCCAGTTGTTCAGAAGTGTGGGTGGCCCGGGTACCACCTAAGCTGGTATCCGGGCTAAATACTGTCTTGTTGGGGACCACGCCCTTTAACTCATGAAGTCTGTTCTAACTCTGGGTGATTAGTGCCAGAATTGAGATTCCATACATACAGTTGTGACTGAAACAGAATATTGGAGAAATGAGGTGACTGCTGGAAGGGATATGGTTTTAAGAAAAGGCACTGAGTTTGGGGCTAGGGATGCAACAGTGAATAAATGTTACGTTCTCTGACTTTATCCAGGTTACAGCCTGATGGTAAAACAAAGTCTAGACAAGAGGAACGGATATAAGGATACTAATAAATTAAGAGGGAAGCTGACATCCTTCATTTTCTCAATGAAACAGATTAGGTCTGAAAACAAAAAGGATTGAGGGTTTGAGGTCAAACTGTAGAGGTGTGGAGCAGTCACTTTGGAGAACACAGAAAGGAGACAACTATAAATGCCTTTCTCAAACTTGTATTCTACTCATGAGTTGTTAATATTTATCCCTCAGGAGAAAATGTTTCATGTTCAAACAAACTGGGAAATGAAGGATTAAAAAAGTTAAAGAGAATTCCTTACTGCAGCACTTCACAAAGCCTTTAATATGTTTATACATTACTAATCTTCCAAAAAGGGATCTAAGTAGACAGATTTCTCAGAACACAGAACACTTTTTTCATTCCACTTACTAACATTTCAGAATGCCAGTTTGAGAAACATCAAATTAGAGAAAAGGAAAAACGCTGCCAAGCAGCATTACAGACCAAGAAATGCATAGATGGGCTATAGAGATAAACGGCAGGGACATGTTATTATTCTAGAGTGTACCTGATGGAAAAAAAGATACAGCTGGATTGATTAGGGGCTGTCAAAAGAGCAGAGATGAAAATATTACGTTTCAGGCAGCTGGATCTGATACAGTGGTTTAAAATATAAATTTGCAACATAATCTCTTCAAATGCAATCTATACAATTTCAGTACATAAATTAGATGAAAGCAATTTTTTTGATTGAAGGTAGGGTTTGTATTGGGAGAAAATGAGTGAATAGATGAATAAACAAAGAGCTCTTTAGATTTTACCAACAAGCTTCTTGTTCAAAACTGGAAATTGTTTTCCACAAAACAGTGACAGGGTATATGATATTATTGGCATATTCCTATATTTGGTTTCATAAAAGACTATTGCGGCTGGCTTTTCAATATTATTTCTATTATTTAAAAAAAGGTGGCTTCAGTTCTAACACTTGACTTAAAGATTCTGAAGAATATAAAAATTCCACTAAGTTTCAGAAGAAAAAAAGTCCCTTGCTTGTAAGGTTAGAGTTGCTTTCTCAGAAACTCTAATTCAAGGGGAGAGAGGGCAATAAGTCATGAGGCTTTCTCCAAACACCCCTTCTCCCCTACCAGGCCACACCATGCTCTCCCCATCTTCTAAGATTCTGTTATGTCCTCAGTCTCTTACTCATTAAAATGGGGAGGGCAGATAGGAAAAAGAAAAAACAAAACAAAAAAAGACTCTCTTGTGTGATAATCAAGTGTTCTTTTGAAGTGCTGTAGAAGTTGCCACTTTTTACTATTTTCTAACACAAAGGTCATTTGAGGGCAAAAAATCCAGCTGATCATGAGCAAAGATAACTCAGGATAACATATGGTCCCAATAAGCACAAGCTTAGCAAAAAGTAAACACTCAGGCAGACAAGAGTCTGATTTGGGCCTAGGGATCTTTGAAAAACAGTTTCTTGGAGCAAAGGTCTATTTAGAACAGAAACAAAATGTGTTATAATGAAAGTCCAGTAACAATGGAAAGTTTTATTAAAAATATCATTATAAAGGCCTATTTTTTTCTGTTTAATAGTTAAGGTCAATTTTATAGTTACCCTCAAAGTTAAATTTTTTAAAAAATTCTTTTTTTCATTAAGAAACCTCAAACTTTGGAAAATAAGAAAAATGATCTATACTCCCACTGTCTTGCCAGAATCTATGTTGACATTTTGACATATTTCTTTCTAGTCTTTCCAAAAGCTTTCTGATCATTCTGACAATACGGATTACAGAGGACAGCCCAAAGTCTTCTGGTAGTAACTCCTTCCCCCTCCCAATGGAGCATTCCTCTGTAATAGTACATTTCCTCCCTCAAGAGGGTTGCCACACTCCATGAACAGGCTAGGGGACCTATGCTCCATCACACTTTCCATACCCTGTTCTTAACGTTAGCCATTATTATATTGGTGCTCATTTTCCTTCCTTTGAAAGAACAAAACTTTAAAAAATCTTTAACACTACATATTTTTCAAGAAATAAATGTCTACAAATAAACATCAATTCATACGCCTTCATCAAGAATAGGGAGAAGGGATTCAAATGGCAATTAATGTGGCAATTAAAGGTCTTTGTCTTTTTTAGAGCTATTAAAATGGATTAATTGGGTCATTTAACAATTAGAGTGCAAAAAAACTCTCCAAGGCCTAATGTTTTTATATAAGACAATTAATTCTAGAAATGTTTTGTTTTTATAATTTGATTCTAATCTAATTTCTTGTTCTTCAAGAAAAATAGTTTAAAACTGCTTATTCTCAAGAAGGGGAATTGAACCGATAAAGGTAAATTAGTTCAAAATAAAACTTGATGTTGACATGATGAAAATAAAAAGCTCAGGTGTTATCCTCACTAAAGACGTAAGGATGAGTGTCATATTTTGCACCCTTATTCTAAGGGTCTATAATTATAAAATTAATAAAAACCAAAGAGATGGCTGAAGGCCATGTATACGGGCTTTAAAAAGGTATTAGTGCAACCTAGAAATATGCAAGCAGAATTACCCAATAATTAGAAACATCAAGGTTTGGCTAACAGCTTGGGCCAAGTGCGTACTAAAGATAGGCCAGCAAGCAGGAAGTACATGCTCCAGCCACAAGGGAAAAATGCAGCTTCTAAGACCCACCAGCACTTACAAAAATAAATGCCCTAATCTAAAACTAAAATATTCATGGAATTATAGGATTTTTTAAGCTAGGAGGAATTTTGCCACAGAAACCTCCTAAAATCTATAATTCAATTTAGTTAATGAAAAGCCATTCTTGTTTTCTTTTTTAAAGAAAATAAAGATTCCGCCTAATTAATGTCTTCCTACAGAATTACAACAGAATATATGTATCCTACCAGTATTGAAGGGGAGAAAAACTAAATCTGAGCTGATACTGGAAAAAGTCAGTCTAATAAAAAGGATGTCTTTGGGATGCCGGGGTGGCTCAGTGGTTTAGCACCTGCCTTCAGCCCAGGGCATGATCCTAGAGTCCCGGGATTGAGTCCCACATTGGGCTCCCTGCATGGAGCCTGCTTCTCCCTCTGCCTATGTCTCTGCCTCTCTCTGTGTGTCTCATGAATAAATAAATAAAATATTTTAAAAAGGATGCTAATAAAAAAACTCATCTTACTTTTAATCACATTTTTGTTTTCAAAACAGCCTGGAAATTGACACTTTAAAAACATTTAAATGACAGCTACCCCTTCAACTTACAAGTACATTCCTGCAATTTTACATTTACTCCTTTAAAAATATATGTGTTTGTGTTTCTATACAAAATATATCATCATCTAAGGAAGAGCCAAACAGTAAAGGGATTACCCATATACCCACTACCTGGATTCAATATTGCTAACATTTCATCATACTGCTTTATTTATGTGTCTAGACATACTTTTTCTGAGTCATTGGCAAGTTACAGATATCCTTCTCCATTGTTTGTCTTATACTCCAGTGCCAAAACAGTCATTTATATTCATTTGATTCTATTACCAATATGACTGCCAGATAGACTCTTCATGATGTCACTCTTCTAATAAAGGGCTCACAATGGCCTCTTGGTATTCCAATTTTAAACCTTCCAAGTCTTCTTACAACTTTACCTTCCTTGATCTTTTATTATTTTTTAACAAGGAAAGCCTACATTTACCCTGAACACAGCATTCTGACTGAAATGTTTAGTGTTTTGTGCTGACCTAAATCCAAACACCATTCAAGGCTTAAATCCCACCTCAACTTTTAGTAAGACTTTCTCCTCCAATAACTCTAAACTCTTGATTTTTTGGCTACTGAAGGCCCTGATATTCTAGTCAGAAATGGCAACTTTAACATTTAAATTTTCTCTAATCACTTCATGTGTGTACTTATGGTATCCCTAATTTGACTATAAACTACTTTTTTAAAAAAATATTTATTTATTCATGAGAGACATGAGAGAGAGAGGCAGAGACACAGGCAGAGGGAGAGGGAGAAGCAGGCCTCATGCAGAGAGCCTGATGTGGGACTCGATCCCCGGACTCCAGGATCATGCCCTGGGCCGAAGGCAGGTGCTAAACTGCTAAGCCCCCCAAGCATCCCTGACTATAAACTTCTTATATCCATTTAGCATACTGCTCAGTTCAAAAAATGATATTCATTTATTAATAAGTAATAATTTCCTAGTTACACAATGACTTTTATCAGAAAAAAGTACAAAAGTTATATTTCTCCCACTGGGGCACTTTAGTACCATATTTCATATGGTGACCAATGCATAATTTAGCAATATCATATGAGGTTTTGGCCTAAGTGAAAAGATAAATTGGACCCAATCAAATACTCAGGCACAGAAGTGTGCAGCATAGATTCAGGCATTGAAGGTGGTGGGCCCTGAAGCCATAAGGTCAAGAAGAGGTGGAGCTAGGGAAGCTGAAGTTTTATGGTAGCCCAGAAACAATGAATAAAAAGAGTTTGGTGGAGAGTGGGAAATGCAAGAGATGCACATAGAAGCTATGAACGGAGAGAGAGATGGTCTCTAATAGTAGTTTTAGCTCCTGGAAGCTTTCTAGTTCCCACAGCAGTCCCAAGGTCTGCTTTGCTGAAATTCCTACCTTTGGATTTCTGCTTCCCTGCTAGATGCTACATACTAGCCCCCTAATCCCGAGCTACCTTGGTTTCTCTTCCCTTAGGGGGTCAAAAGAGCCCTAACCTAGACATTCATCATTCTGAAACAACTAAAGCAAACGACTCTCCTAAGGTCCTCCCCAAAGAGGCTAATAGCCAGTATTTTTGTATAATTCCTTTGCCCATTTTATGCTGCAGGCCTCTCATCTATAAAACAACAAATCTAAAAGTATAAATGTCTGGTACCCAGTAGTATATTCCATGATCAGAAAGTTTCTCTTAATACTATACTTTTCTTGATGTCTTTTTCATGTTATCTGTGTGCTTTACAGCATCCATATTATGTGCTACATACTTGACTAAACTACATTTTTCCTCATATATTCTTCAGATCTAGAATATAGATATGTACTAATACAACCACATAATGTTAGCAATGTAGATATATATATGAATTTCCTAATAAACAAACACCATGAAAGCAGAAACCACGTCTATTTTTGCTTACCCCTTTATGCCTGGCACCTATCACAGTATAACAGCTTAACAAATATTTGCTGAATGGATTACTGACAGGTATGAAATGGACCTATGGCAGTTATTCCTAATATCCATTTTAAATATATATAAAAATGGAATTCTGATGCTCTTCTCGGCTCATCTGCCAACCTTCCTCTAATCTGCTCCTCTTCATCTTCCAGACTTCAGTAAATGGCATCATTTTTTAACTAAACTGCTTGAGGTAAAAATCTACATGTAATCTTTAATTTCTCTTCTATCTCCACCACCACTTCATTGTAATTCACCACTATCTCCTGCTTCAACCACTGCAGAGCGCTTCTAGTTGACCTGCTGTTACTCCTACACTACAATTACTTTTTTTCATTCAGCAATATAATATATAAATCAAAGCTTACATCTTTTACAGAACAGTCTATTGGTTTCTTTCTGCACAAGGAATAAAATCCATAATCCTTATGTGGCTTTTTGCAAGACTCAGTATTGTTAACCCTAGCCTGCTCTCCTGTTCACTATGTTGCAACCATACTGATTCCTTCTTGCCTTTGGGTCTCTTCACTCTCTGGTCCTTATTCCTTTTTTAGACTTTCAGTCTACAGATTTTGTTTGTGAACTTTACCTTCTCAAAGAGGCCTCTCTTGTAATCAGTATGTAAAGAATCTCTCTCCCTCTACTCACAAGATTCTGTTATTAGCTGGTTTCCTTCACAGTATACTTATCACTATCACAAATCATTTTATTTATCTGTTTACTGTCTCTCTCCACTGGTAGAATGTAAGCTCCTTAAGAGTAGCACTGTACTTAGAACAGTGCCTGACATACAGCCAGCACTCAATATATTTTTTTTGAACAAATAGACCTTTGTAGGATGTTTTGCTCTTAAAAATCACATTTAAAATAATAGTGAAAGGGAATATAAGGGAAGGGAGAAGAAATGTGTGGGAAATATCAGGAAGGGAGACAGAACATAAAGACTCCTAACTCTGGGAAACGAACTAGGGGTAATGGAAGGGGAGGAAGGCAGGGGGTGGGGTGAATGGGTGACGGGCACTGAGGGGGGCACTTGACGGGATGAGCACTGGGTGTTATTCTGTATATTGGTAATTGAACACCAATAAAAAATAAATTTATTATTTAAAAAAAATTAAAAATAAAAATAAAAATCACATTTAAATTATACAAAAACCACTTCCTCGACATCGTCACACTTTCTTCTAGAAGAGGCACACAGTGAAAAGTATGGTTATTGAGACTGCTTAAATCTATAGATATGAGATAGGACTTTTAGCAGCATACCAGGATAAACTGTCATATCTGGTCTATTACTAATCTTAGTTCTTTCCACAATGTGGGCCAAGATATGTCTTTGGGAAGAGAATCTGCTTTCTATTACTTCCCTCCAGATAGGCGTTTGCTTTTTCTAACTTAAAATTCACTACATTCTTTTTCAGGATCCTAGGCTGACTATTACATAATTCTTAAATGCCAACTTATTGAAATTTAGCCCTTAATGTTTCATCTTACCCTCTTTTGTACCATTACAAAACATCTTAAATAGATGCCATGACACATAGATCCTGAGACCACAGCATAGGGTCCCTATCCTATACTTCAAAGAAAACATCAGAAATGGGGGGCAGGGGGGCAGTGCTGGGACTGGAAAGTACACTAGGATAGGAAGAGTGGCATTACTCTAATGTAGAAGGTAGAAGTTTGTGCCCAAACTTCATAAGAAATAATAATCACTGAGCAAGTAATATCATTCCCTCACCTCCACCCCCAAGAATAGCAATAAAAACCCCTAAGAACAGATAAGACTTGTAAGTAAAGCCTTATACCAGAGCATACAGGGTACCCAGCCTTGAAAAGGAAAAAGAAGACTGTCTGATCAGGAATAAAAGTCAGGCCTTCGCTGAAACACAATTTAATACTGTGTTCTCAATTTTTATTTAGGATTGAAGAACATTCCCCACACTTCCTACAAATACACAATGGAAGCTTTTGTCCATTGTATTAGTCAATGTCCTTTACGTAAGGACCAGGCAATATATGCTTCCTAGAACTTAGTACAAGGGACAAATATGACTTTTGGATCAAACTTGGAATTTTTCTTTTTATCAAACAATCCAAACTGTATGTTGTCATGGATTTTTAAAGCTGGAAGCCTTTAGAAATTATCTAGCCCAGAATATTCTCAAGTGTTCTTTAGGTATCATGAGCAAAAAAAGGAGTTCCATAAGCAAACAAGCTTCTCTCTTTCTATAATAATACTGAGATATAAATCATGTTAAATTAATTAAACAAGGAGGTCATTAGACTGAGGCGGTTTTAATGCCTTGGTAGCCTACTTAAGCAAAACCAAACGTAAGTCTATAATGCCTCAAGGTTAAAAAAGCGAAACCTAAAGACAACCAATCAAAAACAGCCGGTTAGCCGTTCCCAGTGAGGCTACCACCTATGCTATCGCCAATCAAGTAATTTCTTTGCTTTCACCTCTTCTCTATCAAAATCTTTCCTCTAGCTCTTGTCACCTCCCATTTGGAGCTACCTGATTCAAATCATTTTTTGCTCAAATAAACTCTTAAAATGTTTAATATGCCTGAGTTCATACATTAACAATCACAAACCATTAAATTCACCCTTTTAAAATGTACAATTCAGTTGTTTTTAAAATATTCAGAGCTGTGCAACCATCATTACTACTTAATTTTTCATTACCATTAAAAGAAACTCCATACCTATCACCAATCTTTTTCCCATTCCCCCAGCAAACAAGTTTCTTTACTACAGGAATCCTTGGACCTTTTATTGTAAATCTAATGTTTTGTGAAATTTTTTTTAAAGATTTTATTTGTTCATTCATGAGAGACACAGGCAGAGGGAGAAGCAGGCTCCATGCAGGGAGCCTGATGCCGACGGGACTCAATCCCAGGACTCCAGGATCATGCCCTGAGCCACCCAGGGATCCCCTGTTTTGTGAATTTATAAGAGAACAGTACAATGTGCAGTGTCTCCCAAACTTATTTAATAGCTAATATTTCAGTGCTTACTAGATGCTATTCTAAATCCTATACATATATTGCTTTATTAATTCTCACAATAAAATCCTTAAGGTACTATATATAATAAATGTGGGTATTAAACGCACAAAAAGACTAAGGTCAAGTAACTTGTTCAATATTATATTCTTAATTACTCCACTCGAATGTCTCCCACAAAATCAACTAGTTGTGGGATGAGAACGGACAACCAGTATTCTATGGGCCATAGCTTTGGTAGTGCTTTAGATCAACTTAATGAGAAAAATGGGGCCCAGAAAGGTCAGCTGATGGTAGCCAAGAATACACAGCCATATTCTCATTCTCTCTCCCTCTTTTGATGTCTAATTAACAGCCACATTTAGAATCCAATTATAATTAACTATCTAATCCCAGGTTCCTGATACAACTCTCTTCCTTCTTAAGTACTCTGTCTTAAAAACAAACAAAAACTCTAACACTGTAACCTATCTTGTTGGGATTGATTTTGCTCTAGGCGTCTCTCACTGTAGGCAATGCCCTTCTCCACCAGTTTGCACGTATAAATCTAACGTGTGCGCAATTGGGGGGCTCATTCCACTTTCCTCCCACCCTAGATGGATGCCATGTCTCCGTTGGCATCAACTTCTAAAGTCCAGCACGCGGGAGACACTGAACAATTTCTTATCCGTCCCTGGTTTAAGTCCTCAGGAGCAAGCACACACTCTCCTTAAGCCTACCAGCCTCCAGAAAGCAGGGTCTACTGAGTTTTAGTCTCTCTCCCGCCGGAGCCCAGCGCTACCTTGGACTCACAGCGCAGCGCACCCGCCGCGGACGGCAGCAGAGGAGCAGGCTCTTGAGAGACTTGAACCTGGCAGGCTGTGGGGCCCATCAAGGCTCGCCGCCCGAGGTCTGCCCTTTCTGAACTGGGGGTCAAGTTACAATCACTGGCCAGGGCGGCGGTAGGGCGGCAGCACCTCGCAAATGCCATCCAGCCCCCGCGACGGTCCCGGGCAAAGGCACTGCACCCTCTTCGGACGCAGACCCGAGTCCGCTGCGCGGGTGAAGGCGAGGGCAGGGCCCCTGCCCCGTGGGTGACAGAGCAAGGCCTCGAACCCGGGTCACCGTTCCCGGTGCGGCCAATGTTCGGGGCGGAGACGGCGAGGGCGGGGACCGCTCCTCGCTCGTCCCGTCTCGGCGCCCTGGCCCGCCCGCCGGGGCCTCCCGACCCCGGGTCACCCTGCTTGGGCCAGGGCTGGGGGTCGCGCGCACCCCCGCCCCCTGCCTCGCGCCATCTTGGAGCGCGGAGGCGGCCGCCCCGGACCGCCCCGAACCGCTGCTCCAGCAGTTACTCACCCGCGCTGCCCGGGGCCAGGCCCCCTGCCACCTCCGCGACCCCCGCCACGGCCAGGAGAAGCAGCAGCGCGCCTCGCGGGGAGGCCGGGACCGCCGCCATGTCCGGGCCGGGGGGTCCGGAGCCGCGGGATGCTCGGACCCAGCCTGGCCGCCGCCGCTGCTCGCGGAAGCCCCGCCCCGGCGGCCTGGCCCCTCCGTGATTGGCTGCGACGCTCTCAAGCCCCGCCCCCCTCGGCTCTGGGCGTTTCCAAAACCTGCGGGGGGCGGGAACATTCCCGAGACCCCGGCTCTTTGTTAAGGCCCAGCTGTGTGTCGGCTTCTGCAGGGGAGTCCCGCAGCCAGTGTTCCTTACGTGCAGGGTCAGGAGGTGTCAGAGCTGGAAGGGCCCTTGCAACACCTCTACCACCTCCCGAGCCTTGCAGCTGGGATCATTGAGGCTCAAAGAGGAGACCTGCCCAAGGAGACCCACAGCGCAAGTTGTCCTGAGAACTAGAGCTTACTCCAAGACTGAACCAAAGGGACCTCTCCCTCTCATTCCTCTTTACCCTCAGTGAGCCTTTTAATATCCTTTCTGCCCAGACGCTGCCTCACACGCAAAGAAGGCACTCAGGTCAACTCGGCCTCCCCTAACATCTGAGGGGCACTGCCGAAGACACGATCCACTAACAGGGGACCGAGGGACAGATTCATCACCAAAACTCTTTGGCATATGTAGCCTCTATGTGTCTTTGATGTACAGTTAAGTACTTAATTCCTATTGGGACAAGGTAGGTATTGGAATGGCTGTGTACCTAGATATGGAGAGCCTTGAATGTCAGGTTTAGATTTTGTTTAAGAGGTAATTTGGAGGTGAGTCCTTACCCCACCCCTTGCCCCCACAGCTGTTGTGGGGAATGTTTGGAAGGGGCCGCTGTTACCAAAGCACCTCTCTCCCTTTCTCTCCGTTCCTGAATTAAAACCTTGTTTTCCCCTCTTTCACATTAAAGATTTTACTTGAGAGAGAGAGAGAGAGAGAGAGAGAGCAGGAGCAGGGGGAGGGGCAGAGGGATAAGCAGATTCCCTACAGATCAGGGGCTCCCAGGACCGTGAGATCATGACCTGAGCAGAAGGCAGATGCTTGAAGGACCCAGGCACTCCTACCCCTTTTTAAAAAAAGTATAATCACAGCTACAAATGTAAAATCCCTTAATGTTATTAAACATCCAGTAAGTGTTTACATTTCCCCTATTATCTCATAATTTCCTTTTACAGTTTTTCAAGTTCCAAAGTCCATATATTGAAGTTAGTTTATATGTATTTTAGGTTCCTCTAGTCTCTCTTTTAAGCTTACAAAAGGAAAATATAAATTATGATAATCTTTCTAAAACATCTGCTCTGATGACAGCTCTCTTGCTTCGAAGTCTGAGGGGCCACCTGTTTTCTTCAGACAGAATGATGTACAATCATTTAACATGGGGTCAGAGGTTCTTAGCAATTGGACCCAATCACCTTTTCCAGCTTCATCCCCACACCCTCCCTGAACTTCTGCCACTATTCTTTCGGAACCTCTCACCTTTAGTTCTGGACCTCTGTGGTGCTTTCACCCCTCTGTCACAATATATATATCCTCTGCACAAAATTCCCCAGTTCCTATGGTAATCCACTCAGCTGAGGGAACTAAGATGGTTGCTCTGGGCCCGACTGTGCCCTGGAAGGATCTGAGCAAGAAGTGGGCTTTGTGTCAGGTGACCAACACATCTTGCTTTGATTGGGACTGTCCTGATTTTATTCTTTTTTAAGATTTTTATTTATTTATTTATGAGAGACACAGAGAGAGAGAGAGAGGCAGAGACACAGGCAGAGGGGGAAGCAGGCACCATGCAGGGAGCCCGTCGTGCGACTTGATCCCGTGCGACTTGATCCTGGGTCTCCAGGATCACGCCCTGGACTCCAGGCAGCGCTAAACCGCTGAGCCACCGGGGCTGCCCTGTCCTGATTTTAAAACAGGAAGTCTCATGTTCCAGAAACTTCTTAGTCCCAGGCAAAACAGGACAGTTGGACTCCTTAGCTCTGTGCACCTTAGAAAATGTCATAGAGAGGCCTGTAAACAGGTTTCCGTATGGAAAAATGGGATCATACAGGTAATAGATACCACTCCCAAGGTAATTCAATTGGTATACTGATAGTTATAAGCCATGCAGATGGTTCATTAGACCATTGGGTTCCTAGGCTGCCCTAACAGAGTACCACAAACTGGGTGGCTTAAGCCACAGTAATTTATTGTCTCAGAGTGTTCTTAAAGCTAGAAGCCTGAGATCAAAGTGTTGGCAGGGTCGGTTTCTTTTGGGAACTGTGAGGGAGAATCTGACTCATGCCTCTCTCCTAGCTTCTGCTGTGTTACTGGCAGTCTTTGGAACTCCTGGGCTAGTAGACACATCACCTTGATCTTTGCCTTCACTTTTACATGGAATTCTCCTTGTATGTGTGTCTGTGTCCAAATTTATCCTTTTTTTAAAAAAAGATTTTATTTATTTATTCATGAGAGATACAGGAAGAGAGAGAGAGAGAGAGAGAGAGGGGCAGAGACACAGGCAGAGGGAGAAGCAGGCTCCATGCAGGGAGCCCGATGTGGGACTCAATCCCGGGTCTCCAGGATCACACCCCGGGCTGCAGGTGGCACTAAACTGCTAGGTCACCGGGGCTGCCCCAAATTTATCCTTTTTATAAGGACCCTAGTCATGTTGACTTAGGGGCACACCCTACTGCAGTATGACCTCATCTTAATAACATTTATAATAATCCCTGTTTCTAAATGGGGTCGCATTCTGAGATACTGGATTTTACGACTTCAACATATGAATATGGGGGAGGCAGGGACACTCAGTTCAACTCATAACGATTTGTAAAGGAAAGACTATCCACCCTCCCCATCGGAAATCATTGACTATGAAAGAGAAGCTGAAGAAGGAGGAGGATAAAGGACTGGTCAGTTGCACTCCACATAAGCCCCCAATAACAGGAGTGGTTGGCCGCACTCCTGTTGACTCACAGAGGTGACACTTGGAGTCTGATGCACAAAGAGAATGCGTGAATACTTGGAGATCTCTTAGCTATAGAATCAGAAATGACTTTATTTCCAGGTAATTATTATGAGATATGACAGCAAAGTTGCTCTGGACGAATAAATCCATGTAGTTATGTAGTGAAGTTGAGGGGACCTGGCAGGAGAGACAATTTCTCTGCTATTGAGATTTATATTTGAGACAGACATGTTTTAAAAAAATGGCTAAAATCGGAGTTGTGATGATGAGCCACCAAATAGAAGCTGCTTGAGATCCTCCCATGCCAAAAGACGGCTGACCAGTCACTATATCCTGGAGGAAGTCAAGAATAGGGACATCGAGGCCCTTCTTGGCCAAGCATTTTCTGGCCTACTATCGGGCTCAATAACCCTCCTATGGGTGGACTGTATTGAGCAGATAGGATCTGGAAACTACTGATGATTGCCCATTGAGGCAAGTGATCTGACACAGCCTCAGTCATTCATGTTCATTCAGTCACACTAACAAATAGCACATCCATTTTGGGGTTATCTTACTGTATTTTGATGGAGACAATAGCTAATTTCCTGTTTCCCTTTGATCAGACCACCATAAGCAGGTTTCCCGTGAGACAGCAGAAACATGATGCAGCGTAGAGCATTGGCTAAACACACACCTGAGTCCAAACTGCACTAACTAGCTGTTAATCGTATTAATAGTTCATTGTGTTAACTAGCCTTGTGACCTTGGGCAAAGTCATTTAACTTCTCTGTTTATGTTCCTTTGTGTTTATCTTGGACTTCTTGAGAAGATGAAGGAAGATACTATATTTAAAATATCTAACAAAAAAAAATAAAAAATAAAAAATAAATGTCTAACACAGGGGCACCTGGGTGGCACAGTGGTTCAGCATCTGTCTTTAGCTCAGGGTATGATCCCGGGGTCCTGGGATTGAGTCTTGCATTGGGCTCCCCGCAGGGAGCCTGCTTCTCCCTCTGACCATGTTTCTGCTTCTCTCTGTGAGTCTCTTATGAATAATTTTTTTAAAAATTTTAAAAATAAATAAATAAATAGGTAAACTGTCTAATACAGTGCTTGACAGTGAATTATGTTAAACACTGTAGAATTATAATGAAAGATATGGACAATCTTTAACTTGGGTCACAGAACTGACTGGTTGGATTTACTTTCCACCTTACTTCCCATCTCCACCCCAGGGGAGAAGAGCCAAAACTCTCCAGTTATACTATCTAATATGATACCCACTAGCCACATGTGGCTCTTGAGTACTGGAGATACAGCAAGTCCAAATTGAAATGTGCTAACACCAGAATTTAAAGACTTAGCATGAAAATAAGAATATAAAACATTATTAAAATGAATTTCACCTGTCTTTTTATTCATTTTTGGAGTTGCTTTTTGTGTGTGAGGTTTTTTTGTTTGTTTGTTTGTTTTGTTTTAAACAGAGCTTATTTATTTATTTTTTGAGCAGTTTTCGGTTTGCAGCAAAATTGAGCAGAAAGTATAGAGATTTCCCATATCCCACCCCCACCTCCACACAGGCACAGGCTCTTCCACTATCAACATCCTGCACTGAGGGGCACATTTGTTACAATCAATGAACCTACACTGACATTATCACCCCAAGTCCATAATTTACACTAGGGTTCATTCTTGGTGTAATTTATACATTTTATGGGTTTTGACAAATGTATGAAGACATGTAGCCACTACAATTCTTTTTAACTCTTTTTTAGTAAGGCTGTTAGAAAACTTAAAATTACACATGAGGTTTACTTTGGGGCTTATATAGTTCTACAGCATTGTTGTAATTATCTTTCATTCCAAAGAAAGGTTAACACTTAGAGGTCAGTATGGCACTTATAAAATTATTTTGTCCTGTCACTGGGTGCTCATTACATCACCTGCCCTCCTTAATGCCCCATCACCCAGTTACCCTCCCCCTCCTCCTCCCTCCAGCAATCCTGTTTGTTTCCTACAGTTAAGAGTCTCTTACATTTTGCCTCCCTGTTTTTATTTTCTTTTTCCTTCCTTTCCCCTATGTTCATCTGTTTTGTTTCTTAAATTCCACATGTGAGTGAAATCATATTGTATTTATCTTTCTCTGACTTATTTCGCTTAGCATAATACCCCCTAGAGGGTCATTGAGATTTAATATACTTATTGATATGGCTGAGTTTAAATCTACTGTCTTGCTATTTGTTTTCTATTTGCTTCATTTCCATTTTCCCACTTTTTCTCTTTTCCTACGTTCTTTTGAAATAATAGAGTGTTTGGAGCATTTTTTTGTGTGTGATTTCATTTTACCTTCTCTATTGGCTTACCTGTATTATCCTTTATTTTATTTTTCAGTAGGTGCTATAGGGTTTATAGTGTACATTTTAACTTATTACAGCCTATCTTCGAATAATAATTATCACTTCATGTAAAATGTAAGAACGTGACAACAGTATGATTCCATTTTCCCCTTCTTATCTTTTGTGCTAATGTTGTCATATATCTTACTTCCACACACTATTATTTTGCTTTAAATAGCCAATTATTTAAACAAGGGATTCTAAAACCAGAAATAATGTCTATTATATTTACCCACATGTTAAGCATTTCTGATGCTCTTCATTCATTTATATAGTTCCAAATTTCTCTCTGGTGTCTAGAGGAGAAAAACTTTCTGATTAAGAACATGGCAGGTTAGGGCAGCCCGGGTGGCTCAGTGTTTTAGTGCCACCTTTAACCCAGGGCCTGGTCCTGAAGACCCAGCCCACGTCGGGCTCCCTGCATGGAGCCTGCTTCTCCCTCTGCCTGTGTCTGCCTCTCTTTCTCTCTCTCTCTCTCTCTCTCCCCTCTCTCTCATGAATAAATAAATAAAATCTTAAAAAAACAAAACAAAACAAAAGAACATGGCAGGTTTTGCTGATTTTAATTAGCTAGGACTCTATATTTTGTTTTCGGGAATTTATGCATAGTAAATTTCTGAAGTTAATCTTTTCTTTTTTAAAGATTTTATTTATTTATTTGACAGAGAGAAAGAAAACCAGAGAGCACAAGGGCGGGGGGGGGGGGGGGCGGGGAGGGACAGCTAAGTTTGAGGAAGAAGACTCCCCACTGAGGAGGAAACCTGACAGGACCCTGGGATCATGACCTGAGCTGAAGGCAGATGCTTAATTAAGTGACTGAGGCACCTAGGCACCCTTTAATTTAATCTTTAATAAAAATAAAAAGTTTTAGTAGCTTAGCAGGAAGGGGACTTGCAGAGACAACTAACTGTCCGTCAGCCCTTCTAGAAGTTGTTGCTTAGAAGCAACTGTCCAGCCAGAGAAAATGCTTTCTAATGGTTATCATGTTCACTGGTAATTTAATAACTAGGAGTATGGCTTTGTAGAACAAAGGTGTTCCCTGTGCCTTCAAGCAGAATCTGTGCATATGACCTTCCCATTGGCCCCTGTACTGAGATCTCACAGGAAGAAGAGAAGCCAAGCCCTACCCCAAGGCACCCAATACCGACATGGTATAAAATTCAGCACGGGGACAGGCCCAGGCCGGGTGGCTCGGTGGTTTAGCCCCACCTTCAATCCAGGGTGTGATCCAGGAGACCTGGGATAAAGTCCCGTGTCGGGCTTCCTGCATGGAACCTGCTTCTCCCTCTGCCTGTGTCTCTGCGTCTCTCTCTCTCTCTCTCTCTCTGTCTCTGTCTCTATGAATAAATATATAAAATCTAAAAAAAAAAAAAATCAGCATGGTAACCCTCAATCTGTGATGCTGGTAAAATACCTGCTAGGCTTGATGAGTCCTCTAAAGACATGAAACTGCCAAACTATGGAGAAAGTCCAAATGTCCATTGACAGATTAATGGGCAAATGAATGAATATTACTCAGCCATCAAAAAAAAAAAGAAAAAAAAGAAAAAAAAAAGAGAGATCTTGCCATTGCAACGACATGGACAGAGCTAAAGGGTAATATTCTAAGTGGATAAGGCAATCAGAGAAAGACAAATACCATATGATTTCACTCATGAGAAAGTTAAGAGACAAAACAGATGAACATATGGGAAGGTGGAAAAAGAAAAACAGGAGAGCATGAAACAAACCATAAGAGACTCTTAACAATAGAGAACAAACTGAGGGTTGATGGAGGGAGGTAGGCAGGGGATGAGCTAGCTGGATGATGGGTTTTATGGAGGGCACTTGTGATGAGCACTGGGTGTTATATAAAGTGATAAATCACTACATTCTCCCTGAATCACTTAATTCTACACCTGAAACCAATATTGCACTGTATGTTCATTGGCTAGAATTTAAATAAAAAATAAAACACAAGACTGTGAGAATGCCCCCATTCTCTACTCTCTTTGCCTGTGTATTCCAGCAATTTTCAAAGAATATTATTTTTATTTTTTAGCAGTAGAATCTTTTTTTCAACAAAATCTTGTAGACTTCTGCTATGTAAAACAGAGGAAGGAAAGCTAGCTTTATTGTTACATTTCTTTTATAAGTTTAAGTTTATAACAATTACTTGGTTCAAAGGTAATGAATGAGAATTCAAAGATAATGAGATTTTGATGAACACAAAACTTGAAATCTGGAATTATGGATGATAATTGCCTTCACATCAGTTTCAGACTTCAATTTACTTCAGTATTTTGTTTTGGTTGCCTGTAGAGAAAATTCTCATTCACACAGATGAGTACTTTGCAAAGGGTCATGGTTTTTTAAAGAGCTCATTTACAGTCTCAAACTACCCTTTATTTAAATTAAGATAGTACCTTGAAGAAGAAATACTGAGAACTTTTTGTTTCAATATTGATTTGGGAAAATTTATGTCCATACCAAAATTTGCACATGGATGTTTATAGCAGCTTTATTCATAATTGCCAAAACTTGGAAGCAACCAAGATGCCCTTCAGTAGATAGTGGATAAATAAACATTTATTTAGTACATTCAGACTGTAGGATATGGTTCAACACTACAAAGAAATGAGCTATCAAGCTATGAAAAGACATAGAGGAAATTTTAAAGTATGTTTTTAAGTGAAAGAAACCAATCTGAAAAGGCTGTATACTGTATGATTCCAACTATATGCCATTCTGGAAAAGTAGAAAGATAAGGGGTTTCTAGAGATTAATGGGGATGGAGGGGTGAAGAGGCAGAGCAAAGAGGCTTTTTAGGGCAGTAACGTGATTTTGTATAAAACTATAGTGCTGAACACATGTCATTATACATTTGTCCAAATCCACAGACTGTAAAACACTAAGAGTAAATCCTAAAATAAATTATAGACTCTGGGTGATGATGTGTTAGTGTAGGTTCATTAGTTGTAACAAAGATAATCTCTCTGGTGGGGGATGCTGATAATGAGGGAGATGGTAGTGTGGAGATGGGGGTGTATGGGAACTCTCTGTACTTTCTGCCCACTTTTGCAACTGCTCTGAAAGACAAAGTTTATTAATTTAAAAAATGCTAGTTTGACATTAAAAATCAGAAAAAAATAGTGGTTCACCTAGAAGATTGGATAACTGCTCAATTCCTTATCATAAATGTAGCCAGAGAAGTAGCACCCCAAATTTATGGTTAATCCCAATACAATTTATAATGTGGCATTTTTACTGTGTGACCAGTTACATGTTCATTTCTTATTGTGCAATCGGTTATGACACCATGATGAGAACATGCACCAAGCAGATGATTCTGAGGCTTGCCCAACACTTAATTGAGAACAGTGCTTATGTGTACTCCCTGGTACAATTATATATGCACGAGCGGATGTGCATCAGCCTAGATTAAAGAAAAGATCAGTGCAGAACTACACTTTTACTAATCAAGGACACATTTAAAGAAGATAAAAAAAATGCACAGAGATGGCAGGAAAGGATTTATTCTGAGGTCTATATAAAAAGAAGTCAACTCAATGGCATGCATGCTAATGTGAGAGTGGCTCCCAGTGTGTAAAAAAAAAAAAAATCAGGGGATCCCTGTGTGGTTCAGCGGTTTGGCTCCTGCCTTCGGCCCAGGGTGTGATCCTGGAGTCCCAGGATCGAGTCCCACGTCTCTCTCTTCTTTCTCTCTGTGTGTGTCTCATGAATAAATGAATAAAGACTTTAAAATAAAAAAAATAATAATAAAAAAAATCACAAGTTTGCATGTGCCCATTGTTTTACTACCTATTAAAAGTTATTTGGATATATATATATTTTAAAGAAATACTTGTGGAGTCTGACAAACTTCCATCTGGCAGTCGTTTGATACTTGTTTGATGAAACTTTGTTATTCAGGAGTTTCATAGAATGTATGTTTGAACTTGTCTATTTTAATCCTGATACCTTCTCTCTTCCAAAATAATGAATCACACCCTCTCCGCAGCTGGAATAAATATGTTATTCCATTCTTTTTTTTAGCTTTTTGTAATCACGATGGTATTTTATGTTTAATTCCAATCCATTGGAAGTGTATGGCAAAGTATGGTGTGACATGCATATCAGAGGCAACTTTCATTCAATTCTAAGTTGTGACTTCCCACTATTAAGAAGTGATCTTTTTCTTCACACTGTGAATTTTGACCTGACATATATGTATTTCATTCTTACAGCTGGAATTTTCAAATGCCTCTGATACCACTGATTTTATAAAACTTTACAAAGCAATAATATGTACTTCAGTAATTGCTACCTTGTAGTAAGTTCAAATCTGGCAGGAAGAATCTAACATTGTTCCCTTGAAAAGATCTTTGTATTGTTCAGTTGCTCTTCACTAGCAACATATGTAGCTCTGTGGAATCTTGGAGGGATTTAAAAAGACTAAATAACTAGGTTTCTGAGCCCTAAGCCCAGCTTTCCTATGGGCCTTACCTCAGCTCTGACTTAGAGAAATCGAAATATTCAGACATAGAGTCCATATTAAAGAGGGTCTTCTGGGGATCCCTGGGTGGCGCAGCGGTTCGGCGCCTGCCTTCGCCCCAGGGCGCGATCCTGGAGACGCTGGATCGAGTCCCGCGTCGGGCTCCCGGTTCATGGAGCCTGCTTCTCCCTCTGCCTGTGTCTCTGCCTCTCTCTCTCTCTCTCTCTCTGTGCGATTATCATAAATAAATAAAATTAAAAAAAATTAAAGAGGGTCTTCTGGGATCCCTGGGTGGCGCAGCGGTTTAGCGCCTGCCTTTGGCCCAGGGCACGATCCTGGAGACCGGGGACCGAGTCCCGCGTCGGGCTCCCGGTGCATGGAGCCTGCTTCTCCCTCTGCCTGTGTCTCTGCCTCTCTCTCTCTCTCTGTGTCACTATCATAAATTAAAAAAAAAAAAAAATTGTGTAAAGAGAGTCTTCTGTTTGATACAATTTGAGAGCTTCTACTCTAGAAATTAAGGTTATTTTTATTGTATTTCTTCTTCCCTCCTTCTCCTGAGAGTGATTCCCTGGTCAACAGCTCTGCCTTCCCTTGTACTCCCAAAACACTCTTACAATTTTTTTCTTTATCATGTCATATTTGCACTTGACTGCACTTTGGAGCTATTTGAAGCGGGAATGGCTAGTTCTTGGTCTAACATGTAAGAAGCTTGGTAGTCAACACTCTACTGATAACTAAAAAGCTAAACAAACTGATAAATCAACAATCTTTAGATGCATAGAGAAGCGAGGTCGCAGGGCAAACTGCTGTCTTGGAACTTAGAGAGACCAGACCGGATGGCTGATGCCATAGGACTTGGCATGTGTCCTCTGCAGGACATGCAGAAGTTGCTTCCCTGCCTCTTCCTCAGTCCCTCAGTCCTGGTCCCAAGTCTTTCAGGGCTTGCTGCTCAAAGTGTGGCCTGCAGAGCAGCACAGAAGCATCCCCTCAGAACCTGTCAGAAATGTAGAGACTCAGGTCCCACTTCAGACTCACTAAATCCAAATCTGCATTTTCACAGCATCCCCACCTGACTCTTGAGCACATTCGGATTCAAGAAGCACTGCTTTCCATAAAGATGTGGTGTATATATGTACAGTGGAATAATGGAAGATTACTCAGCCATCAGAAAGGATGAATATCTCCCATTTATAAGGAACCGTAAGGGAGGCAGGGGAAACTGAATGGGGAAAAATTAGAGAGGAAGAAAAAACATGAGAGACTTTTAACTCTGAGAAACAAACTGAGGGTTGCTGAAGGGGAGGGAGGTGGGGGGAGGGGGTAACTGGGTGATGGGCATAAGGAGGGCATGTGATGTGATGAGCACTGGGTATTATGCTGTATGTTGGCAAACTGAAATTAAATTTAAAAAAGAAGCGGCATCAGCACTGCTCTTGGAAGCTTGCAGAAATGTCCACCAGATGGCAGGTTTGCAGCAGGCACAGGTAGTCAGTGTTGAAAATCAGCCGCCCACAGCTCCTTCAAATCTACTGGAAGTGTCATTAGCAATTTGGAGCCATAGCTCATATACCGTGGAGGGGGAGAACCCAAAAGTACCCTCTAATCACCGAGTGACAGGTTGTGGGTGTGAGGCATGAGTTCCTCCCCTCTGGGCTCTCCCTAGGTGTTTTCTCATGCATTGCTTATGGAGAAAGATGGGGGATACACTCTCATTTCACAAAGAAATTAATAAGAGTCAGAGAGGGAAAGAAACTCAACAGTGGCAAATGGCATTAGCAGCAGAATTGGAAGGCAGGTCTCTGGCTCCCTGGCCTGGGCTCACAGTACCTCTGGAAGGATGTGGCAGGATGGCTTAGCCCTAGTCTGTGTTGACCTGAGCAGCTCGCATGGCATGTCTACCTCCCTATTCTCCCCCACCCAGTTGCTCTTTGAACTGCTCTTTTGTTTTCCTGGAAAGTGCCAGAGGCAGCTGTTGTAATAATTCAATTTGGAATACTAATGGACTTTTCACAACACTCAGGTTCCTGGCCTTAACCCTCAGGGGAACAAAGCATCAGTCTTAATTGGGAGCAAACAGAACCAGCCCTGGTCCTCAAAGGATCCCCTGGGAATCTTAATGGTTATGGAGTCTGCAGCCAGTACCAGCTGTGAGTCACTGACTCCTATGTGAACTTCCAATCTGTCTAGTTTTGCTCTTTTAGTTATAAGAACAAAAATTTACTTGTGTAGGCTCAAGTTAATTTTTTCTCATTTTTCCCCCCTAAGAATTCATTTGGGTTGATTACAGAAATCACCTAGAATTCATGAGCAGAAGTTTTAGTAGAAGGCTGAGGAGCCAGAACATTGGTATTCCTAGACTCTGAGGAAAATGTCTTAAATGGAGTGAAGGAGCAAAGGGCTGTAATAAAGCTCAACTCCATCCCTCTTATTCCCTGATAGTGAGATTTGCCTAAGCATGCTGTTAACACAGTGAGTCAGGTGAATTGGAGATCATGAAACAAAGGAAAATACAGAGACAGCAACAGATAGCCCCAGACTCTCCCTGGGTCTCCTTGCCCACCTTCTCCAGGAGTACAACCACTTTCCTCTATTTGCCGGCAGCCCCGCTCAACCTCTGGTGGTGAGGAGGGTCAGATTGTGGTCAATTCAACATGAGTAGGATCCTCATTTTACAGATTTCCAAGGAAGGAGATTCCACTTGATTCCCTCTCACTGTCCCCAAGCCTAAAGAGAAGTTCTGTAGAGATTGGTGTATTCTTTCCTCTCTCCTGCTAGAAAGCCCATAAGAAGTCTTAATCTTTGCAGGTAGTTTTGGTATTTTATATGAAATCCTACATGAAAGGAACCTCTACCACCACCCAGAATCTGGGAATGAGCAGAGTCTTTCAACTCTACTTGCCAGATAGCACAGATATACCTTTGGGGGTGTTCATGATAAAAGACCTGAGATCTGCTCATACAGCCTTGTATTCAGGTAAATCTAAGTACATGTGTAGAAATAATTATAACTACCATCTCCAGTATGTGTCATGTGACACATATAATAAATCCAGGGGACTGGGAGTTAAGGAAGCAACTCAGGACAAGGATGATCCTGGAGGATTACAAAGTCTCATTTCACCATCTCTAGTCTCATGCCTATGGCCTGGGGTTAGAACCACCATCTTGAAAGGTCAGCCTCAAGGTGATCCAGTCCCAAACTAAGGTACAGCAGGAAAAAGAGACAGCAAGGCCCAGAGAAAGCTGTGAGGGGCTGTGTCTCCAACAGTCAGACCACTGCCCCACCCACTGCCATGTTTTGTCATTAGTTAATTTGGATTTTGTTTGTTCATTCGTTTGCTTGCTTACTTGCTGCTTTGTTTGCTTGTTGGTCTTATAATGTATGCCTGCATCATCCCACAAAGGACTGAGATAACCCAAGACTATATCTGAGGCCAAATAATTAAAAATAGGTGAGAAAATGGGGCAAAGGAAAACTAAAAGTAGAAAAATTATAAAATTACAAAGCCAAGGAGGAATAAGATTCATCTCAGAAAAAAAAAAAAAAAAAAAAAAGATCCATCTCAGAAGGCAGACCATCAGGTGGACTTCTCATCTGCAGAGTTGAAACATGATACAAACACACTGGGAACAGGTTTGAATCTAGGACAAAAATTCAGATGTACAAGGAATATTCTTGTATTTGTTTCCTTTAATCAAATTAAGTCTGGCACTGAGCCCCCATTTGATGAGGCTGGGAATATGCCTGATATTCAGTAAGAGGCATTCTCGGGGCTCCTGGGTGGCTCAGTTGGTTAACCAGCTCTTGGTCTCGGCTTAGGCGGTGATCTCAGGGGTCATGAGATCCAGCCCCTCATAGGGCTCTCAGCTTAATAGGCAGTCTGCTTCCTCTCTCCCTTTCCCTCTGCTCCTCCCCCTGTTTACACACACTCTCTTTCAGATAAAAAAGAAAATAAAATCTTACAAAAAGAAAAGAGGTATGCTATCCTCCTAGGGATTTCCCAGAGTCAGGAAACCTCACCTAGGGCCCAGAAAATGGTGGACATTTGTTGGCTGCCCTTCTAGGGTCCATTGCCCCTCTACCACTTTCTTAGTGACTCCAGATTTTCCTCTGTATAGCAGCTATAGACAGGTTAGACTGACCCCACTTTATGTTTCAGAGGAGGGTCCTGTTGGTCCAAGCCAACCTGCATAATCATCTCACCTGCCACTATGATTGGTTTGCAGTTTGCATTGATCAATCAGTACAGTCAGAGCAAACCTCAGGACACTTGTTCTCTGGTTGTAGGAACCAGTGGTTTCTATCCCATGAGTGAATGGGGAAACTGCAGGTCCAGGTCTACAACAGCCATCTTGTGACCATGAGAAGAGTCAGCCTGAGAACAAACCTGATACTTGGAAGAGTGAAGAGTCAACAGAATCTCAGAGCAAAGAAACTAGAGCCTGATGAACTTTGCCTGATATTGGCCCTACTTCTGGATAAATCCACATTATTCTCAAACCAGGTTGAGTGGAATTCTCTCAATTGTGCAGTGAAAGGTCTCTCACACAGTATGACCTTCAACCTCCAGGTGATTATGGCTGCTATCCGAGAGTCCAAACCTGCAGCCCCCCCATCATACCACACACCTGTGCCAACTCTTACTAATGGTTGATGATAGCTGTGCAATTGAGGATTATTATAACCTTTTGCTTTCTCCAAAACATTTTTGGACTTCCTTATTGTCTGGGCACCCCCATGGGAGTGTTTGATGCTGTGAGTCATGTAGTTTGTGTGGGGAACAAGAGATTGAGAGCTGCTGCCTCCCAGCCATGCAGAAGAGAGTGCAAATATCTCTCTGTGCTTCATCAAAGTGTTCCACACTCAAGGTAAGAGTTCTCTCTTCCTGGTATTAAGACTTAAAGGTGAATTCTTGCCATGGTGCTATCAGTGTGTTGTCTCTTAATTTTGAACATACCAATGAGGATTCACAGACATGCACCAGCTTCCAGTGGCAGAGAATCTAAGATTTTGCTAGCATAAAATAGCTGTGATATGATGTCACTGTGGTTGTGCACAAAGCCAACAACCAGCCAACATTTCTGGCAATGTGAAGGCTCTTTTGTTCTAGGTGCATAGACAAAGCTTCCATTAACTATGGAACAATGGATGGGTGGATAGACAGAGAACCAGTTTACTTTTTAGTCTTAGTCACATGGTCTACAACATGGACCTTAGGAAACTCCCTTCTCTACTTTACGTTACCATTTCCCCATGAGTACAATGAGGAGTTTGGAGCTCTTGCATTCTGGCAGTCTGGAAATCTTTGATAGTCACTCACTTAGGTATTATTGACATACCAGGTTCTTCATAGCAGCCTTCACGTCCTTGTTCCTCAGGCTGTAGATGATGGGGTTGAGCATGGGGGTCACCACCCCATAAAAGAGGGAGGTGAGCTTGTCTGAAATGTCCTGCTTGTCTGCCCCCTGGGGGTCCTTGGATTTGGGCTTCCCATACATGAAGAGGATGGTCCCATAGAAGACAACCACTACGGTGAGGTGGGCAGAGCAGGTGGAGAAGGCCTTTTTCCTCCCCTCAGCTGAGGGGATCCTCAGGATGGTAGCAATGATGAACACATAGGAGACAAAAATGAACACAACTGGGACCCCCAGGAAGATCACATTAGCCACAACCATGCTAATCACATTGATAGAAATGTCAGCACAGGCCAACTTCAGCACAGCCAGGATCTCACAGGTGAAGTGATTGATGACATTGTCCCCACAGAAGGGAAGCCTCATAGCCTGGGATGTCTGGACTACAGAGTTGGTGATACCAGCTGCCCAGGAGCTGGCAGCCATGGGCACATAGGCAGCCTTGCTCATGACCACAGGGTACCTCAGCGGGTTACAGATGGCCACATAGCGATCAAATGCCATCATGCCCAGAAGCACACACTCTGTGGCTCCCATGGCAAAGGAGAGAAACATCTGCATGACACAGGCTGAGAAGGGTATGGTTTTCCTGGGGGTCAGGAAGCTGTCAAGAATAAGGGGGACTGAAGAGGTTGTGTAGCAGATGTCCAGGAAGGAGAGGTTCCCCAGGAAGAAGTACATGGGTGTGTGCAGGTGGGAATCAAGGATGGTCACCAGGATGAGGACCCCGTTGCCCAACAGGATTACAAGGTACATCACGAGAATGAGCACAAAGAAGGTTTTCTCCAGTTTCGGGTGGGCTGAGAGGCCCAGGAGAATAAACCCCATCACAGGAGAGGTCTGATTGGACCTGTCCATGGTGCGTCTGCTCTGTCCTCTGTAGGAACTCTCTGCAATTTCAGCATTCTCTGACTCCGAAAGTGCCTGGGCAGCAGGGCAAAAATCCCCACCCTGCTGAGCAACTGGAGAAGAACTCTGATGATTTGATCATCTCTATAGGAATCTAGGAAAAATATTGTAGAGAATAATATTTAACTTCTGCTTCCAGTAAGAATCAAGAGTTAATTTGGACTAATTTTCCTGCATATGACAAAAAGAAACAACTAGACAACTACATAAAACATCTGTGTAAAGCACTGGTGAGGTTATAAGACAGTAAAGAATCATAGGGTCATGATTCCAGGAATCATGGAATTCTCAGAATCATGGAATTCTGGGAATCTGGAATTCAGAAAAGTCTAGCACTTGAGGCTCTGTCAGCTGAGGCATTTGCAATGTCTGGAGGTGGCTAGTGAGAGGCTAAGAAGCATTACTGATAGGCTCCTGAAGGTGGGGGACAGGTTGTGAGGTGCAAGTCTCACTGCGAGGGGCCTCTAACTAAACTTCCTTCCTTTGGTGGGAGCCCACAGGGCAGCACTACAAGAGTAAAAGAGAATCAGAAGGCAACATTTGTTTACAGGTGCTGTAGCTCAGCTTCAAATCTTCTCAAGCCCTCAAATTGGATTGAGGTGGTCCCAGATTTTTGGTGCTTCCAAATATCAGAAGCAAATATAAATCCTTGCTGAAGGGAAGTGACATAGCCCCCATCTCCTAAATCATTTCCATAAAGGGTTTTATAAATATGACATCTGGCACACATTAAAAAAAGAATATGGCATGCAGGAGACAAGGCAGCATGAATGAAAACCAACCAGAAAAAAAAACACCCCAAGATCAAACATCCCTTTTTTGGGGACAGATGGGGGCCAATGGCTCCTCTGCCCTGGTGTCCCCTGTTGAGAGAATTAGCTCAGGCCACAGTGCCAAGGTCTTAACATTCTGTTGATCCTTTTGTACATTGTGGGCCGCAAATGGGCCCCTTGCACACTGTGGCCACACTAATGTGAGTTCTGACTAAACATCCCTTCTTTTCTTCATGCTCCAGCTGCTTGCACCAGAGGCACTGGCTTCTCCCTGAGACTGTTCACAAAGCCCTGAGTCTCACTCTGTTAGCTCTTCTTTCTGGAAAGCTTCAATTTCTCCTCAGACTTCTAAGAAGAGCTCCCCAAACTGGGATTTATTCTGGACCCATTAAAAAAAATTGTAGGCAACATTGAGGTTGTCGGGCGTTCAGTTTTATCTGCTCTGCATCAAAAATATTCATATACTTCCCAGACATCCACGTCCTCAGTTATGCAGGGCATGTAGCAGAGCCCTGAGACACTCCTCTGTTGGCTCTTAGCGTTCTAGCTGTGACCAAGTAAGTGCCATCAAAGTTCATTTCCAGTTGACAGGTATTTACTGAGCACCTGCTCTGGGCCAGGCATAATTCTAGGTGGTGGGGGTCCAGCAATGAAAGACACAGCCCATGACCTCAAAGAGCTCAAAATCTAGAGGGGGAAAAGAGTTATGCAAATAGTCATGTCAATGAGCAATTACATCAGTGGCAACCACGATAATCATGCTAATGCAACTGACACTGGGCCTTAGGATCTAGTTAGCAACACACTCCCTTTGCAATGCAGACGGCCCCTACCTCCTTCCTCCTGGTCCTCCAGCATGTGCTGGGTTTCCTGAGTGATGTGGGACACTGTACTCTCTGACCCGGCTCATTTACTTTGAAGTAGTTTCACCTGGGACTGAGCTGAAATCTGTTCCTTTGCAACTTTAATTCCTCTTCCAACTGCTAGGCCTCTGAATATCACAAATCACTTGGCTTCAGCATGAAAATAAACAAGAGTCAATCTCCCTTTTTCTCCCAGCATCTGAAAAACATTGATATATCTCTTGGAGGCAAATGGACCAGCCAGGAATTGACTAAAAGGCTGCTCGGTCCTGAGAATGGCCCCCAGCTTGGTAATGGCTCCCATGCCCAGGGCACACTACTATTTGTGACATTCATGCTGGGGCAGTAAGTCAGTCCCAGCCTGAGTTGGCCAGTCTACTCCAAGAACCTGTGAAGAAAATATTCCCTTTATGCCATTATTCCCAGATCCAGAAACACAGTTCATTATTATTACTATACTCTGGATTCTTAACTACAAAAAAAGAAAGAGCCCTCCCAGTTTTTATCAGGAAGGGACAATTGCATGTCTGCAGAAGACTATGAGCTATGTGGTTCTGGGCAAGTCCTGGCCCCTCTGTGTGAAGTGGGATGAGGCTGGATCATCTCTCTTAGAGACTTTTGCAGTTTAGTGGGTCTATATGACTCTGTGAGGATAACACCATCTCAATGAAGGGGCTTCTCCCCTTCTTGAGCCTCTGTTCCTTTACAGTCAAGTCTAATGACAGAAAGGTAGCTTGCTAAGGAAAATTTTGTTATGCTCAAAACCCACACTTACCTGGATCAGAAACATGGTGAACACAAATGATCTGTTCATTTCCTAGGGGTTGGGAAGGGGCCACATGTCAGAAATACCAACACTAGGCCTGATGTGCCAGAGTGAGGGCTCAGAAGATGTGACAAGGAAGGTGAGAGGTCCAGCCAGTCCTTCTCCCCTCTACCTGCCTCATGGGCTCAGGGCATAATCTCCAAAGGACTGGCCATCACCTCTAGAAGATAATATAAATTCTTACTTGTTCTTTGGGACCATTTCAGTCCCTGAAGTCATTTAAAGTTCAGAAAGTGAATGTACTCAGTTTAGAAACTTTGTATCCTTCTGGGATAACATCCCCAAGATCCAATTATGCTGAAGGCACTGGAGGAAGTTTGTTGCCTGCTTTCTCCCTCCTGCCCCTCCTCCCTTCTTGCCTGTCTTCCTTCTTCCCCTCTGAACATCATAACCACATTAAGAGAGCCCAACAGCCTATTGGCAGTGATTCCAGGACTCATCCAGACCCCCAAGTCTTTTCTCCAGGCTGTGGCCAAGCCCCATTACCCTAAATCTGTATCTATGCAGTGTTTTTTAGGAGTCTGAATGGAAGACTTTTTTTTCTTTCTTTCTTTCTTTTTTTTTTTTTTTAAGATTTGTTTATTTGAGAGAGGAAAAGAGGGAGAGAGAGTGAGCACATGAGCAGGCGGAGGGATAGAGGGAGGAGCAGCTCCCCCTGAGCAGAGAGCCCCTGATGTGCAGCTCAATCCCAGGACTCTGGGATAGTGACCTGAGCCAAAGGCTGATGTGCAACTGACTGATCCACTGACGTGCCCCCTGAGTGGCAGACTTACACTTTCCCTCTAAATTTTCAACTTGTTGGATTAGGCCCCTTGAAGCAACCTACTGCGTTCTTCCTCAATCCTAATCCAGCACCCATTTAAATTGCTGTCCTTGGGCAGCCCGGGTGGCACAGCGGTTTAGCGCCGCCTGCAGCCCAGGGCGTGATCCTGGAGACCCTGGATCGAGTCCCACGTCAGGCTCCCTGCATGGAGCCTGCTTCTCCCTCTGCCTGTGTCTCTGCCTCTCTCTCTCTCTGTGTCTCTATGAATAAATAAATAAAATCTTAAAAAAAAAATAAATCGCTGTCCTTTCAGCTTCTTGCCATTTATGCGTGTGCTGTGAAACCTCTGGGAAGTCACTGACAGAATGTGGCCAAGAACAGGGATGGGTCCAGAGAATGGATGCATTCCTTTATTCAGCCAACAATTACTGAGTGTGTACTTCATGGAAGGCAGAAATGTGCGGAAGAACCAGGAGGTCCGCCTTCTGGATTGCGCCCTCTAGTGACAAGAGAGGAACATGAAAAGAAACGGCCAGGGTAGGAAGCACGGAAGAGAATGCCCCGGTGTTGAAAAAACCCAGAGGGAGGCAGGGGCCAGACTTCCCTGAGGAGATGATCCAAAGTCCATCATGTGCTGGAGCTGATTCACCACCTGTATACATCTCTTCCCAATTCCCATTCAATGACTTTGTTGGTGGCTTGAAATTGGCCCTCATGGAAGTGTTTACACCATGGAAATCAGCAAATGCTCCAGACCTGAGCTTTTTGACCAGGAGATCCTGTTGTTAAACCTTTTCCTACACAACCCTAGAATGGTCAGTGGCAATTCACCTGACAGAAGGAAGTGGGAATCATCCCAGGAGGAAGAAGCTGAACAAACAAAGACATGGAAATGAGAAAGAGTCCCAGAGGTGGCGAGTGCCCAGCAGTGCAGTATCGCTGGAGTGCAAGGGCAGGTGCTGCTGATGGGGAGGAAGGCAGACTTGGTCTTTGGGGGCATTCTGAGGAGTTAGGACTTTCTCCTGTAGGGGCGACAGAGGCATTTAGGGATTTTAAGTAAAGATCTGATGTGGTCACATGTGCATATGAGGTTGATCCTTCTGGACACTGTGTGGGGGAAGACTGGGGGCAGGAGGCCAGAACTAAAGAGACAGGGAAACACTGAAAGGCAAGTGAAGATAAGGACCTTAACTGGGAAGGGAGTGAGGGGTGGTGAAGAGAGACATTCAAGAAATGTTTGATAGAAGATCACACTGGATGTTATACTATATGCTGCCAAATGGAATTTAAATGAATAAAAAAAAAAGAAAAGAAACAGGTGATGGAGATTAAGAAGTACACTTGTGGTGAGCACTGGGTGATGTATGGAATTGTTGAATCACTGAATTGTACACCTGAAACTAATATAACACTGTAGGTCAATTATAAGGGATTAAAATAAAAAATAATTTTAAAAAAGAAAAAAGAAATGTTTGGTAGATACAAAATACAATACTAGAGTTTGGTTGCACATAGCAGGCAGGAAAGAGGGTGAAAATATTTCTAGCTCAGATGATAGGTGGATGAGTGGAGAATACTGACCAAGTTGCTGGTTTTAGGAGAGAAGATGAATTCATTTTGGGGCATAATGTATTCAGTAGAGATGGGGGAGATATCTGTGCTGGAGACTCATGAACTAAACATCTAGAGTGGCTAAAACCCTGGAGGCAGGGCACCTGGATGGCTTAGTGGCTAAGTGTCTGCCTCTGGCTCAGGGCGTGATCCCGTGGTGCTGAAATCGAGTCCCACATCAGGCTCCCGGCAGGGAGCTTGCTTCTCCCTCTACCTATGTCTCTGCCTCTTTCGGTGTGTCTCTCATGAATAAATAAATAAACCCTTTTAAAAATAAAACCATGGAGGTGCTGGCACTGCTCTGGTGTCTCTGGATACAGTTCCTATTGTAGTTGGCAGCCCCCTGAAATGCAAATTCATAGTATCTACAGGATTTCTTGACCTCCAGGCCACTAGGGTCTCACTTACTCTATTGTGAGAACCCTCTGAGGAAGTGGATCCTGAGGATAGAAGAACCCCAGAGAACAGTGACCCAAAGAAGGTCAGCAGGAGTGTGGATAATCAAGGGTCAAGGGTCAGGAGTTAGGGGCAAACAAGACTGAAAGAGCAGCTGACTCCAGAGCAGAGGAATTATAGGCAGCTGCTCTGATCATTCACAAAAAAATACCTCCCTCCTCTTAGATTCCTAAAAAGAATAACTGGGACTCCAATTCTAGGAAAAGTCTAGATAGACCAGTGCTTTTCAGACATTGGCATACATCAGAATCATCCAGAGGACTTGTTAAAACAGAGATTAGTAGAACACATACACACATACAAATAGAGGCATACATGTGGACCCACTGCCAGAGATGGGTTCTGTAGGTCCAGGGAGGGCCCCAGGAATCTGCATTATTAACAAGTCCCCAGGTGATGTCAATGCTCCTTGTAGTCATACTTGAGTAGCACTGAGCTAGACTTCTGACTAACTCAGTGTGGGATCTCAGGGTATCGAGGTTAGAAGTATTGCTGAAAATGTTTCCCTTCATTTCTCCTCACTGCCCAAGGAAGCTCTAGACGGACCAACCAGGGAATATTTGGGTTTTAACTGGCCAAAACAAAGCTTTGTGTGTCAGAAATACCCTTATTCCATGTGTTTGGGTGTGTGTAAATGTGAGTTTGCCAAAGATGAGTGGAGCTGACCCAAGTGATAGTCTGAATTCCAGAACATCAGCATTTCCTAGGGAGGCATCTGCTTATTGTGGCTTCCTCAGGACAAATGTGGACATGACATCATGGAATTCACAAGGCCTGTGACCAGATTCCTGGTCAAAACTTTTCAACCTTGCTCAGAACACGTTGAGGTTCTTTCAGGAATCATTCTAGCACATTCTCTGTGAAGGCAGAGAGGAACCACCAGCATTTTGAGATGGATTCCAGGACTGGAATCAGGTGCTATAAGGTCAGAGAAACAGAATTTTGGTTTGGTTTTACTGTTTTTTGTTTTGTTTTGTTTTGTTTTAAGGTATGGTACCTCCTCTTCCTTCCCTGAAGAGGGAAATGGGAAGAGGCAGGAGGGAGAAGTTGTCTTCCTGGTAGGTGACAGGGCCAAGGCTTTGCCTAACAGGTGGGGGACACAGAGCCTTTCCACAGAGTGGACAGGAAGCCACTCATGCAGCATGTGCTAAGTGGAGATACCAGTATGTAACTTCTGAAATCTGAATGCTGGATTATCTGAACAATAGTTGCCTGATTTGCTCCTTCATTCCAGCAAGCCTCACTTACTAGATATACCCATGTTCACCTTTCCCTCAAATTCTTTGCATGCTTTGTACCATGAAGCATTCTGGCCTCAGGACTCACCTGACTAGACCAGGTGGACACCTGTCCTAGGTGCAGTTAACGTATGAGCTCTCTGGTGGCCTAGCCTGGACAATGACTAACCAAACCCTTTAGATCTGTTTCTCAGGAGCTTGAACTCAAATACCAGGATGTAGTCAGCAGCTGGTGTAAGGAAGGAGAGGAAAGAGAAACCACAGTAATATAGGTGGTTAGGCCTGAGAAGAAACCAGAGCTGTGGTACCTAAAGTCCAATCAGAGGGAAGAGAGTAGGAGGCAATTAGTCCCAGCTGGAGTAAGGGAAGTGAGGCAGAGTGGTTGAGTCTTCCATGTGGCAAAGCCTTAGAGGTGGGGGGACACAGAGCTGTGCCACAGGGGGGCCAGTGGGAGTCACTCAGATTGATGTCCCAGCGCCTGTCCAACCACAAGGCCCACTTGCACTGCTGTTCCCCCACGAACCCTAAAACATCCCCTCACCCTGAGGAAATCAAGAGTGAAGGCGGGACAGGCTCCCAGCAGGTAGAGAGCAAAGGTCAAAGATTGTTAGACATCATGAGTATAAGACTGGAGCCCAGTGATGGAGGGTCCCTCACCTGGTCCCATCTAAGCATCCATCCCTCATACTTGTCTCAAGGGATCTTGAGGAGCATTGGGTAAGATAAGATTTAGGAAACAGGCATAAATTAATAGCAACTCAATATCAATGTCTCACCATCATCTCAAATATAACAAATCCAATAGGCCATAAACTCCTCAATCACAGAAACTATTTCTTAGTCACACCTTTATTACTGGTAACCAATGAGCTGGGCACAAAAGGTGTACCAAAACCACATACTGAAATGTTAGAAACGTCATCAGCCAGTTCTCAAGATCTGGGATTTTAGACACTGTTGATTCTTCTCTCTTCTGCATCTATCCCAGATCTTTCTCTAAATATGATCATTTCTTCCTCCTGAATATCTCCCTGGGCTCCTCTCTCCCCTATCCCTGTTATTTTCATCCTGGGCTAGTTCTGAATACTCCTCCGATGCACAGCGTCCTGGACAGCTTTGTGACCCTCTCAATCATGCCTCGCTCTCTAGATATTTCTTCTGTGCCAGCATTCTCTGAAGACAAAGACCCATTTCTGGTCACCATGTCCCCATCCCTACTGTTTGGTACTTGGCACAAGGCTTGGTACATATGACATGCTCATAGCAGTTGTTCAGAGTGGTGGGCAGGTTGGAGAGAGAGAGAGAGAGAAAGAGAATGAATGATGAATTCTGGGTCACAGTAAAGGAGAGGAGGTGCCTGGTTGTCAGGGAATCTGGCTAAAAGTTCCTGGGAATATTTGAATCACTGAGGCCCAGCTCTTCTTCCTTCCAGGCTCTCTGAGGACAATGATAGAGCCATTTGGATCAACTGTTGTGATCAAAACCCAGGGGAACTCTGATTACCTGGCCAGAGGATGTTCTAAGCTGAGATTCTCTTGTAGCGAGAGGGGGCCATTGGGTAGACTTCACAGCATTGCCTAATTGGGTATATAGGAGTGAAGTCTAAATTCTGAGCCTCTCACCAAACTTTAAATTGCTTCTGGGATAAGGACTGGCCCCAAAGCAACCCAGCCTTAATTCCTGAGAGAGTCATCATGATACCCTCTGGAGAAAGTGGGGAGCACAGAGAAGAGGGTGCTGGGCCCAGTAGCTAGGCATGTCTTGTCAGCCCAACTGGGGTACAGCCTCCTTTGAACTGAGGCTCCGGGCTGAGTCTCAGCCTTGAGAGTCAGCCTTTGTCCCCTTCTCTCATTGAGTCCCAAGGTCAGGCAAAGGTACTGTGAGTAGCTGTAGCTTCTATGGGCTGAGACTTGTCACTGCACTTAGGACCCCTCTATACCCAGGGTCATTTAGAGACACCAGGAAGTCCAGCAATAGTTAACAATGTGCCCATGTTAAGGGCGTGTATCCATACATTGCTGGAGCAGCTCTGAGAGAGAAGATCTATATGGCCTGCCTTGGTTATGGCTGGGTAGCTCCCAGATGGGCAGATGACACCAGAGACAGTCATTTCTCCTTGCTCCTATACACTGGCAGCTCCCCACTCCAGCGGCCTCCCTTCCTGTGAGCCACAGACCCAGCCTAGACGTCACCCCATGCTGGGTAAGTGCTGGATGATGTCTATGGCCAGCTCTTCACCAGTGGGGAGGGAAGGAAAGAGGCTGATGCAAAGAGTGTTGTACAGGGTGGTGGTGGTGAGGGGTCAAGGGAAGAGGGGGGCAAGACAACTCTTTCCAAAGCTCTGAAGGCTGCTGCTGTGCCAAGGGAGCCGGTCTGTTTTGTATGAGCCCAGAGGAGCCTTAGGGCCAGTGAAGGAAGGAAGAAGTTAGGAAAAGGGGCAGATATCAACAGCCCAGCTTCCTGGCAACAATATCGAGGCTGTGAGGCCTCATGTTGTTCAACTGTTGAAACAGAGGCAGAGAAATCACTTCCCTAAGAGAGGATCATTGTAACAGGTGGTTTAGGGAAAGGGACTGGCCTGATTTAATATCTGAAGATTCCGCTGAGCCTCGAATTCTGTACTCCCTGGTACTAATGCAGCTTTCTCTAAAAATGATTCTCTATCCCTTAATTCCACATTTCCCGAGATAACCTCTTTTGAGCATTGTATCATTACCAACCAGAAACAAGCACCCCTTCTTCAGGGCCGTGTGCAATTCACAACCCTCCCTCCAGACCTCAGTTTCTCCACCTTTAAACTAAGAGGTCAGTGATTCCCAAGACTGGTGTGGATCAGAAGTATACAAGGAACATTTGTTTAAAAAACAGGCAAACAAAAAACTAATCTCTAAGATCATCTGCAAATGCAGGACTCGGCACTCTGTATTTTTAACCAACAATCATGCTGTTTTGGGTGCCCTGCCATGGGGCCTGATGATGTCTGGTGTTCCTAATCTCCTTGGCAGTAAAATTGTGATGATCTACCATGTGGCATTGGATAGTTTGGGGAGCCGAGTAGATTTACATGGGAAAATGTCTGCAAAGCATCTAAGTGGCACTGGATGGTTTGTGCCTCAGGGCCCTACTCAACCTACACTGAGGATGTGAATTATGAATCGGCTCTGACTATCAGGTATGATTTTATTCCTTGAGCCCAAGTTCAAGCAGCAGAGGGACAGACAGGTCAGCATTGGTTACAAGAGGCAGCACACAAGGCCTGCTCTGCACATCAGGTTCCCGGAGACTTTGAGGGGAGCTCTATGTTGTAGACTCCAGAAATTCAAATTGATCAGCTTATTCAGAGAAGAGGGTCAAGTGCAGATAAACTGATTTACACTAACTAAACTCACAAAATACTGAAGTGTATACCAGATACTCCATAAGAAATAAAGCTATTAAAGATATAAGTATTATATCTTTATATAACTATATATTATATAACTTTATGTTTTCGAGTCAGCACATTCTCTTCCTATAAGACTGTGTTGGAAGTCTAGTTATAACAGAAACTTGCTGGACAAGGAGGAACTACATCTACAGGAATGGGCCACATAATGTCAATGGTCAATGTCACTGAGCTTTGATAGCCTGAGGTCCCAATTATATGACAGAAATAGAGTTATTCAGTGGCTCCTGCTTCCCTGTAAAGTGTTGAAGACACACAGCATGTGCAGACATACAATTCTTGCTTTAGGTATATATATATATTTTGTGTGTGTGTGTGTGTGTGTGCTTTAGGTATATTAATACCATTGAGTAGACAGAAATGTCCTTTATTTTGTTAGGTTTCTTTAGATTTCCAGGTTCTGCATTTCATGCTTTTGACTGATACACAGACTAAGTTTATATAACTTGGGTTTTAGTTAAATCCCACAGGTTAAGCTTATTTACAATTTTAGAGGCATCATACAGTGATCCCCATGTACTGACTCAAGCAAGCCATCAAAAAACCAATATGTATTTCTGCCTTCAGTATTTTTAGGGATAAAGGAGAGTGTATGAAATGGAAGGACCCAACCAATCTGCTGTGACAGAGTTCGTTTTGCTTGGCCTCTCTGCCCATCCAAAACTAGAGAAAACATTCTTTGTGCTCATCCTGTCGATGTACCTGGTGATCCTACTGGGAAACGGGGTCCTCATCCTGGTGACCATCCATGACTCCCGCCTGCACACACCCATGTACTTCTTCCTGGGGAACCTCTCCTTCCTGGACATCTGCTACACAACCTCCTCAGTCCCTCTAGTCCTGGATGGCTTCCTGATCCCCAGGAAAACCATCTCCTTCTCAGGCTGTGCCGTGCAGATGTTTCTCTCCTTTGCCATGGGAGCCACAGAGTGTGTGCTACTGGGCATGATGGCATTTGATCGCTATGTGGCCATCTGTAACCCACTTAGGTACCCTGTGGTCATGAGCAAGGCTGCCTATGTGCCCATGGCTGCCAGCTCCTGGGTGGCTGGTGGCATCAACTCCTTAGTGCAGATCTCTCTTGCGGTACAGTTACCCTTCTGTGGGGACAATGTCATCAACCACTTCATCTGTGAGATCCTGGCTGTCCTAAAGTTGGCCTGTGCTGACATCTCCATCAATGTGATCAGTATGGGGGTGGCCAATGTGATCTTCCTGGGCGTCCCAGTTCTGTTCATCTCTATCTCTTATGTGTTCATCATTGCTACCATCCTGCGGATCCCCTCAGCAGAGGGGAGGAGAAAGGCCTTCTCGACCTGCTCTGCCCACCTCACTGTAGTGGTCATCTTCTATGGGACTATTCTTTTCATGTATGCAAAGCCCAAATCTAAGGATCCCCTGGGAGCAGACAAGCAGGATGTTTCAGACAAGCTCATCTCCCTCTTCTATGGCCTCCTGACTCCCATGCTCAACCCCATCATCTACAGTCTGAGGAACAAGGATGTTAAGACCGCTGTGAGGTACATAGTGGCTCAGAAGCACTTCACTCAGTGATGGTGGGTGAGAACCCACACCTTCTCATTCAGTTGTGAAATTCAGTATAAAAACTCAATCAGGGGCAAAGTGACTTCAGAGCTACGCTGCTCACCCTGTGGTCCATGGACCAGCAGTGTTAGCATCATATGAAGCTTTTTAGACATACAGAATCTGGGGCCCATTCCAGACCTACTGAATTGGAATTGACGTGTTAACAAAATCCCTCAAGGGATTCATATGCATGTTAAACCTTGAGAAGTATTGGTTACAAGTATGTAGTGGAGGCTGGTATGAGTGTATTGCCCAGACTCACCACCACCCCACCTAGGGCTGAAGCTCCTCTTACCCCAGCTGTTGGGAATGCTGGTGGCTGACAGCATTCAAATGAGTTCCTTCGCTGGCTTGCCCTTGGCCCATGAGAGTAATGGGCAGTTCGAGTTTGCCCTCTGAGCTCATTCCTGCTTCCTTCACCTCCATCCCACAGGTGTCGATCTTAAGAGTAACAGTAAACATCCCGTGTGAAAATCTCCCCATCAAATTCAGCTTCCTGAGAAAGCTTACCTGCGAGAGAGAATAATGATCAAATCTCAGTGCTAGCTCGTGGGCTGTGTGTGTGTGACTGACTTATATCCTTCTTAGGTGTCTCCTATACCCTGGCTCCCAAGGAAAGTAACTTGGTGAATTCCTTTTGTTCAAGGAAAAAAAATTTCCTAAAAATAATTTGCTAAGTTAAATTCCTATAAATGGATTTTATTTTGTACTACTGTGCAAGTATTTTTCCTCTTAAGTAGAGTCAGCAGGGCTGTTTTACCCCCTGGGCATGAGGGTACAGCAGTCAGGGCTATGGGGTGTCCTCCATGTACAAAGATGTTAGAGGTCTGGAGAACATGTTGGCTCTTAAACTACAAAACAAACAAACAAAAACCATTTAAAAATCTTGTTTATTTGCATTCCTGAAAAAGGGAATATTATGTCATTCTCAGTAATGGATAAATACTTTTACTCATGAATCATATTTTAAATATTTATTTTCTTTATTGTAGAGAAGGAGAGAGGGAAGGGGGAGGGAGGCAGAGAGAGAGAGAGGAGGGGGAAGGGGAGAGGGAGAGGGAGAGAGTCCTGAGCAGACTCCATGCTAAGCCCAGAGCCTGAGGTGGGGACTTGATCTCATGATCCCGAGATCAGGACCTGAGCTAAAACCAAGAGTTTGATGCTTAACCAATGGTACCACCCGGACACCCCATTATTTTAGAATGTTCTGTAGTTACTTTCACTTTGCAGGAAAAGTGCTTATTGTTTAGAAATCATAGAATTATAAATTGAGTCACTTATAAGCCAAATAATCTTAATAGCAGAAGTAGAAAAATCATTTCAGGAGTGCCTGGGTGGCTCAGTCAGTTAAGTGCCTGCCTTTGGCTTGGGTCATGATCCTGGGGTCCTGGGATCCAGCTCTGCATTGGGCTCCCTGCTCAGCAGGGAGTCTACTTTTCCCTCTCCCTCTGTGCTTGCTCTCTCTCTCTCAAATAAATAAATAAAATCTTTTAAAAAATCATTTCAAATTTATCATAAAATTATACTTAAAGTGGGATGCAAGTGCATTTTGACATGATGTAGGGTGGGACCTCCTAGAGTATAAGAGTGTCCAGTCACACGGCAGGGGCAAGGCAGTCTTGAGATGGACCCAATAGTTCCAGATGTATTTGTCTGCAGTGCCTACAAATGTACTTAGCATACAGGTGCTAAAGAAGACACACAGATGCCTCTCCCCAGCTACCTTTCAGTGTTCTCCTATCCCCTTGCACTCCTTGTGCTCAGAGAGATGTATCATGTGGCTCATAGACTTCTACAGAGGATCTAAGCAAGGGCTTGGAGGGATGAAACTTTTTCCTGAGAGAAAATCCAAACATGGCAGTCTCTAGCCTGAAGCCTGCAGTGGTCTGTGGCTTATAGAGATTCCCAACCAGGGTGCTCCAGGGCTTCTTTTCCTCAGTCATCGGGAAAATGACAAAAGCATTGGTGGAGAGGGGCCAAACCCATGCTCCACAGTGAGATCTTTGTGCATTTCCCCTGCGGTAACATGGACCATGATGCCTACATGGATGACAAGGGTATACAACAAACTGATACCAACTTCCATCTTCTTCTTACCAAGGGAGAATTAGTATCCAGGGTCTTTTATTAGCAAATCATTCTCCTTCTAAGACCAATCTTTATCAGTTGTTTTGATAGAGATTAGGCTTCAATCCAAGGCTCCTCACCCCCTCCTTGTCTTCTTCCTCATCGATGTCTAAGGGGAAACTCCTGTCCTCAGGCCCTGCTGAGCAGGCATGGCCACACTCCATACTCCTGACTCTTACTTCCTGCACCCCAGTTGAGGTTACCTGAAGGGATTCTCTGTTTCTTATCACCAAAGATCTCTAATAAACAGAAGCTCTTGGCAAGGGACACCTGGGTGGCCTAGTGGTTGAGTGTCTGCCTTTGTCTCAGGGCATGATCCCCGGGTCCTGGGATCGAGTCTTGCATCAGGCTCCTCGTGGGGAGCCTGCTATTCCCTCTGCCTATGTCTCTGTCTCCCTGTGTCTCTCATGAATAAATAAATAAACTTTTTTTTTTTTTTTTTAAAGAAGAAGCTTTTAGCATAATGCCAGTTACCTAGTTCCCTGCCTGGCCTGTGATTCCAGAGCTGCTTGCTTCTAAGGCTAAACTTTGTTGTTTTCTCATCAAACCCAGAGCTCTCTTCTGCCATCATGTCCTCAGCTGCAATCGGTAAGCCTTGTTCCCTGCTTTCCTATAGCATGGCAGTGTGAATTGCTTCCTAGTTGGGACCTAAACTGCCATGACCTCCATCCTCTGACTCTTTCCTACTCTGAGCTCCCATATAGTTTAGGGACATCGAGTAATCATCTTTCAGACTGTAGCTGTCACTGGGACCTTTCTGGAAGTTGGAGGTGCTGGCCTCCCTTCTTCATAGTGCCTGGTGCTGGCCTATGGTACATCTTTTGCTTCCTGTCTTTGAGGGCGAGAGCTAGAGCTGGCCAGCCCTGGATGAGTGCTGGGGGACAGCAGTGAGGGTCAGCTCCTGGAGCATGAGGTCATTCAGTGTGTCTGCCAGGGCATAGGTACACCTTCCACCTCTTGTTTGGACACTTAGCCTTGCAAAGACAAGTGCAGAGTCCCCTCTAACAGATGCCATTGTGGTAAAAGCACAGTCAGACCTTAGTCATTTCCTCTACTTCTGGGAAAATCAGCAAGGAGAGGATGAAAACTTCCTAATCTAGGAAACATCTCTTTGTAGTGAGAGTTAAGACTTAATAGTGTTGTCTACAACTTCTCTAATTAGGTTCATAGGACATAGGCCCTAAACTCCTATGGGGCCTTCGCCAAACATTAAATTGCTTCTGGGATTAAAACTGGCCCCAAACAACCAGAACTCTAAATTGCTCCAGTGTTCCTTGACAGAACCTGTGGAGACAGGGCAAGTAGCAGAGAGCAAAGTGTGTCTGCCCCAAGTACCCAGGCTGGGTGTCACTGCCAGGACCACTGGGAAACAGCAACTCGGGATGTCCTTCCTGCTCTTATCTCACTGGGTATGGAGAAGGCCAGGAATGCGAGCAGCAAGAGCCCCTTAGGCTATGGCCAACCCTGAATTTTCTTTACCTTGCTGTGAAATTTGAAGGGACTGCTTAGATCCAAGACAGCTAAACAGAATTGGCTGCACATGTCCAGGCCCAGCCTCAACAGATAGAACTAGATAAGGGATGGTCACAGTGGACAGTTGAAACAATCACCTCTAAAGCCAGAAGCCTTTCAGCATCCTCCCTACCATGAAACCTTCTGTCCAGGTGAGCTCCTGACCCCACCATGGCCTCATCCCCATACTGGACATAAACTGAGTTCTCTCTCTAGCCAGAATTTCTCCAAGTAGGTAGGAGAAGAGAAAAGGTGATTGTGAGTCACAGCTCCCGTGTCTATGAAGGGCTTTTTTTTTTTTTTTTTTTTTTTTGAGCAGACATGTCCTGGCAGTCTAGGCCAGTGGAGGGGTGGGGAGGGCAGGGGGTAAATTATGGGGATGACATTAGATGGAAGTTCTGCTCAATGTAAGGGAAAACTTTCCAACAATAAAAGTTGTCTGACAAAGGAATGGGATAGCACAGCTCAAGATGTTTGAAGCAGAATGGGAAAATCGCATTTCACAGAAGATGTTCACACCATGGAGGAGGAAGAGGCGACCAGTTACTACTTTACAATATTCCTGCCAATTCTGAGATTCTCCAGCCAATAGTACTAATGTCCTTAAGAACATATCTCTTTTTTACCAAATGTTCCCAATGCCCACAGTTAATGTCTGATAATTGCATGAGGATAGCTTCAGACTAGTAGCAATAGTGTAAGAGTCACAGATGCAATGTGTGAAGCCCAGGGACCCACCCCTATGCAAGCTCTCTTACAGGGCAGATATCTTAGAGAAAGGTGTGGCGTCTCTAGTTTTCATGAGCGTCCTAGGGAAAGCAAGGATGGCCAGGATTTTGAAAAGGGTCCTTTGCTCCTCAGTAGACCTGCTCTGGCACAATGGAGGAGCACTTGTGAGCTTCTGTTTCCTCATGTTTAACATGAGAAGCTAAGGCTTGGGGTTTTCTCTAACGAATTGGATGTACTAGTCTATGCAACTGGAGTACATCTTATGTGCAGTGCCTCTTTGGGGGGACCACTCTGCAAGCCTGGATAGAATTATCTACTTTTCTGTGGGGGAGAAAGCTTTATTGTGGCATTGCTGTGGCTTTAATGGTCAACTCAGATATAGAAGGGTCTGAGTGGGGTGTTGTGTACTATTGAATGTCACCAAAAGCATGGAGGCTGCTCACAAAGTCTCAGATGCTCATGCTGGGAGGCATGAGGGACACTTGTCCTTTGATTCTACTTCTACTCCGCAGCCCTGAGGGCTGGAGCAGAATTACAATGCTGTGGACAAAGGCCATGGTTAGAGGGGGGATGTGGAAGTGCTTCCATTAGGGTCTCTATGGACTATTAGCCAGATATTCCCTATTGACAGTGCAATGAAGGGAGATTATCAACCGAACTCAAAAGAAATGAAGTATAAACCTGACATCAAGTAATAAATGTAAATGCTAGGCAGATCTTAATGTTCTTGGCCTTTGCTCATCACATTCTCTCCATGTAGAACTACATGTGGGGCCAAATTATAGTCAGAAAATTATTATATAAACACAGAATTAGAGCCAGGGGAGTGAATGAGGTGATGTCAGTGGTTAGCATCACTGAGTGTGACAGCCTGACATCCACAAGGACACTCTAGGGAAAATTATGTGCAGGCAGGGATGGCCAGAAGAGCCAGACAGTGCTCTGGACCCATGTGTACAGCATACCTTCAGGATTCCTCTTTTACAGTTACTATACGGACCCTTCCTTCAAGTGTGTCAACACTATTGATCTGGCTAAAGTTCTATCATACATCATGGTTTGGTTAGGTTTCTAGGTCCTGCTCTTTCTTTCTTTGATTCAATATATCCTGACTTCAATATATTCTGACTTCAATATATTACTAACTTCAGTAGACAATGGTTTTTATAACTTTATAACTTTGATGCTGATATTATAAGTTGACATGTCAAGGGATAAAATTAATTACAAGTTATAGAAGGATCTCATTGTAATCCCCACATATTGATCCCTATAAACATGTGTTTGCTGTTCTCAGTTTTCCTGAGGGTAGAGGAGAGAATTTAAAATGAAAATGGCCAACCAATCTGTTCTGGCAGGATTTGTCTTGCTGGGGCTCTCAGATCAACCAAAGCTTGAGAGAACATTCTTTGTGCTCATCCTGTCGATGTACCTGGTGATCCTACTGGGAAACGGGGTCCTCATCCTGGTGACCATCCATGACTCCCGCCTGCACACACCCATGTACTTCTTCCTGGGGAACCTTTCCTTCCTGGACATCTGCTACACAACCTCCTCAATCCCTCTAGTCCTGGATGGCTTCCTGACCCCCAGGAAAACCATCTCCTTCTCAGGCTGTGCTGTGCAGATGTTTCTCTCCTTTGCCATGGGAGCCACAGAGTGTGTGCTTCTGGGCATGATGGCATTTGATCGCTATGTGGCCATCTGTAACCCACTTAGGTACCCTGTGGTCATGAGCAAGGCTGCCTATGTGCCCATGGCTGCCAGCTCCTGGGTGGCTGGTGGCATCAACTCCTTGGTGCAGATCTCTCTTGCAGTACAGTTACCCTTCTGTGGGGACAACATCATCAACCACTTTACCTGTGAGATCTTGGCTGTCCTAAAGTTGGCCTGTGCTGACATCTCCATCAATGTAATCAGTATGGGGGTGGCCAATGTGATCTTCCTGGGCGTCCCAGTTCTGTTCATCTCTATCTCCTACATCTTCATCCTCACCACCATCCTGAAGATCCCTTCAGCTGAAGGGAGGAGAAAGGCCTTCTCCACCTGCTCTGCCCATCTCACTGTAGTGGTCATCTTCTATGGAACTATTCTTTTCATGTATGCAAAGCCCAAATCTAAGGACCCCCTGGGAGCAGACAAGCAGGATGTTTCAGACAAGCTCATCTCTCTCTTCTATGGAGTGCTGACTCCCATGCTCAACCCAATCATCTACAGCCTAAGAAACAAGGATGTGAAGGTCGCTGTGAAGACCCTGGTGAGGCAGAAACGCTTTGCATAGTGAGAGCATATCTTGTGGTTCTGTGCACACAGATGCCCCAGGAAATGGCTACCTCATAATCATAGGGTTTTTTTTGATGGTCCTACATATCAGTTTCATCATAAAATTGCCTAAACAATGCACATCACAGTGGGGCTTTCATGAGTGATTGACATGGAACATTGAGTCTTTAGAATGAAGAGAGAGTTGTGCTAAATCACCTAGAAATGAGGATAAGTGGCTATTAAATTTTATTTTTATTATGAAAAAAAAAATTAAAACGTTGGAAGAAAAACATACTTGCCTGTTCATGTACAGACCAGCTGCAATTTGTATGTGCCAATTTTATGTTGTTTTCTGCTCTACTGTGCAATGGGGAGGGAGGATGGCAGTGAGGAGAAGATACTTCTTAATTGGTGTCCAAATTGAAAACCAACCTCCTATTTTGGAAAATTACCAACACTGAGACATCCCAAATGATACGATTCCACCCTGCAAGGAGCCCAGAGTGTTTCCTGTTTAATTATTTCCTGTTTAGTGTTCTAGAACCAAATTTGGGAAATTCTATCTTCTTTTACTGTACATAAAGCATGTCTATTCCCACCCAAATTTGTGAAGAAGGACTTTGTGTCAGGACTAATGAGACTCCAGATATTGTAGGCCAAGAATAAAATTTCTAGTTCATTACTACTATTATCTAGTAATAGTACTAGATAATACTATCATAATACTATTACTAGTAATATCTAGTAATAATGAACTAGTTCATTATTACTACGATGCAAAGTTTATATTCTGAGTTCCTCTATTTCCTTGGAACTAATGTTTGCAACCATCCAGACCCCAATGGGCAAACTCAGCTTCCTCTGTCTCTTCAGGATTTGGACAGGACACTGGCATCAATTGCTAAAAATCTACTTGTAATTATCCTTGTGGTTTAAGAGCATGGACTTTGGAGCCTGACAGATGTGGAGGTGCCTCTGCCTGTGTAATTTCAGGTACATTTTAAAAAGCTGCCTAATCTTGTGAATTCTTCATTTCCTAATTTGCAAAATGGAGATAATTAAGCCAACCCCATGGCGTTGTTGTGAGGATTACATTAAAATAAAGTGTGTGCGCGCACACACAACACAGAAAATGCACAGTGACTAACAAAGAATATCTTTCCAATTAATAAATGAACATTTTTATTATTAATGAAATATGTTAAATAACTCCTCTGTGGATGCCTATGACATTTGAAGACAGAGTTCAATTCCACACTTAACTGGATCAATTCTGATATATTATTATAGTACCTTTTCATCTGGCTTTCTAACTTATGGGTCAACAATGCCATCTCTCTGGGCATTTTCCCCAGTTGCCCCTCTTCCTTATCCACATAGATGAAGTACACATGTCTGTGCTGTGTGGTGATGACCCTACTTAGACCAATCAGATTCTTTCTACCAGGTTTTGGGGATTGACATTAATATCCAGGGAGTGAGTCATTGGATCCCTAACACAGAAACTTTGGAGTTTTGGGGTCATTGTGTTTGCCCATGTGTACTGGGGTAGTAAAGAGAAACCAGATCTGCAAAGAGAAGAGAAAGAATAGCCAAAAAGCAAAGATGATGAGGATATCCTCATATGTTCCTAGTTCTTGATTTCCAATTTTCCCTGTACTTTTACTTCTGACGGACACTATCTTTATCTATCTTTATGCTAGATTCTATTTTTCACTCTCTAGATTAAATTACTTTCTTTGAAGGAGGGCAACAAAAATTTTATCTGATAACTAGTGTAAAGTAGTATTATCTCTTGTGTGCCTTGTGCAAACAGAGCATCAGGCTATAATGCACAGCAGAAATCTTACACAAGGGCAGCCCCAATGGCCCAGTGGTTTGGCACCGCCTTTGGCCTGGGGTGTGATCCTGGAGACCCGGGATTGAGTCCCACGTCGGGCTCCCTGCATGGGGCCTGCTTTTCCCTCTGCCTGTGCCTCTGCCTCCCCTCCCTCTGTGTCTGTCATGAATAAATAAATAAATAAAAATCTTTTAAAAATAAAAAAAATAAAAAAATAAAGATACATAATCTTAAAAAAAAGAAATCTTACACAAATCAGTTTTGAAACAACTGCTTTGAGCTCAATATGTAATGCTTCTTGTAATCAATTACTCTCTTTATGCTACAGTGGCTTTGCCCTCTGTGGATCCTATCACCTGTAAATTTGGAACATGTCCTGGGGTTGATGTGACATAAAAAGTCTAGGTTTAAATCCCTACCACATAGAGCTGGGAGACAAAGAATGTATTCTCTGCTTTTGAAGAATCTCAGGTATATTCTTCCACACTATGAAGTAGGAATACTAAATCTCAGCGCCCCACCCCCCCACCTGTGTATTTCCTTGGATCTGTTGTTCCATTCTCTGGTGGAAGAGTCCTATCCTGTCTTAAAATAGTATTTCAGGGGCAGCCCTGGTGGCTCAGCGGTTTAGCACCACCTTCAGCCAGGGCCTGATCCTGGAGACCCGGGATCAAGTCCCACATTGGGCTCCCTGCATGGAACCTGCTTCTCCCTCTGCCTGTATCTCTGCCTCTCTCTCTCTGTCTGTCATGAATAAATAAATAAAATCTTTTAAAAAAATAGTATTTCAGTATTTGAAGCTGAGTCTGGTTTCTCTCACCTCTTTAGTCGTTTACATACTAGGAGCATCTTCAGAACCTCCTTCTTCCCCACTAGGCTCAACAATCAAACAGAGTGACTCAGGGAGCTGATGTTATCCAACCCCTATCTTTGGTACAAAGAACAGAGCAACCATGATTGCAGGAGGCTATTAGCTAAACAGCAGGGTCTTACTCACAAAAGCTGATGTAGCTACCTCAGCAGCTGACTGTTCAAATTGCCAGCAGCAGAGACCAACCCTCATTCAAAGAGACTAATAAGCCAGTTGGTGGTAAGTTGATTGCATTAGGCCATTTCCATTTTGAAAGGGCAGTGATTCATCTTATTGAAAATCAACGCCTCTTCTGAATATGAGTTACCTTTCCTCTCTGTAGGGCACCAGCCGACATCACCATCTGAAAACTCACAGAGGATTTGATTTAATGATGGAGGGATCCTGCATATCTCATTGGGCCAAAACTCATTTAGCAAATTTGTCATAACTGTGAGATCATGATTATGGGAACCACTGGATCCTTCCATATACTGCACCGTCCAGAAGTATCTGGCCCAAGAAAGTGACATAATGGCCTTTTCAAAGCACATTAAGGCACTAGCTTAGAGACAATATTCTTCAGGAATGGGGCACCACCCTCCAGAATGCAGTATAAACCCTAAATCAATGACTGTTCTATGGTTCTGTGTTCTCAACAGGTAGGATACATGGTCCAGGAATCAAGTGTGGTAGCAAGAATAGCCCTGGTTACATCACCTGCAGTTACCTACTAGGGGAATTTGTGCTTCTAGTCACTGTAACTCTAGGCTTTGCTAGTCTAAGGATCCTAGTTCCTAAAGGAGGGTTGCTTCCACCAGGGGACACAGAAAGAGTCTCATCAAACATTTGTAGCACTTAACTGAGGTATAACTTATATACCATAAAATTCATCCATTGTAAGGTACAGTTCAATGATTTTTGATAAATCTATACACTTGTGCAATTATCACTACCAACAGATTTCAGAACATTTATATCATTTCAAAAAGTTCTCTCATGACCATTTGCACTCAATCCCCAACTCTAGCGCCAGGTAACCACCAATCAACTCATTTCTAGAAAGATTTGCCTTTTCTAGAAATTTAGATAAGTGGAACCATACAAATATAGTCTTTTGTTTCTGGCATCTTTCATTTAGCATGTTTTTGAGGCTCATCCAGTTATAACACATATTAGTAGTCTCCCCCCTTTTGTTATAGACTAGGATTATATGGAATCTACCACACTGTGTTCATTGATGGACATTTGGATTTTTCCAGGTTTTGGTTATCATAAATAATGCTACTCTGAACACTTAAGTACACAACTTTGTTTGGAATTGGTGGGTCGTATGGTACAAATGTGTTTAACGCTAAGAAACTGCTAGACTATTTTCCAAAGCAGCTGTATCATTTTAAATGACCACAACAAACAACATATGATATTTCGAGTTTCTCTACATCCTTATCAACACTTGATGTTAAAAGTCTTTTCAATGTAGCTCTTATACTGGATGTGTAGTAGTATCTCACCGTAGTTTTAATTTGTATTTCCCTGATAGCTTCTAATGTTGAGTCTTTTCATGTGCTTATAGCCATTCACATGTCTTTTGGACAAAGATATTTTAAATTGAGCTGTCTTTTTATTATTGAGTCATATGTATGAGTTTTATTTTTTAAAAGATTTTTTTTATTTATTTGAGAGAGAGAGAGAGAGAGAGAATGAGAGGAAGAGTGGCAGAGGGAGAGGGAGAAAGAGAATCCTCAAGCAGACTCCCCACTTAGCATGGAACCTGATTCAGGGCTCAATCCCAGACCCTGAGATCATGAGCTGAGCTGAAATCAAGAGTCAGGCACTTAACCAACTTAGCCATCCAGGGCCCCTAGTTATATGCACAGGTTTTTAATGTAACCTGAACATAAGTCCTTTGATATATATATAATATGATATATATGATATATATATTATATGATATATATGATATATGTTATATATATATATAATTTGTGAACATTTTTAGTCCTTTTTGTCTTTTCATTTTTATTGCATCATTTGAAAAACAAAAGTCTTAAATTTTGTAGTGCAATAATCAATTTAAAAAATTTTTTGGTGTCTTACTTAAGAAACCTTTACTTAACCCAAAGTCACAGATTTTCTCTCATGTTTTCTTCTAGAAGTTGTAGAATATTAAGTTTTACATTTAGGTCTGTGATCCATTTTGAGTTAACTATTTGTGTGTTGTGAACTAAGGGTCTTATTTATTTTTTACATATGAATATCCAATTGTTTCAGACCACTTGCTGAAAAGACTATCTTTCACCCCAGTGGATTGCCTTTGGCACCTTTGTTGAAAGGCAATTAACAATAAATGTAAGGACTAATTTCTGGACTTTCTATTCTGTTATATCTGCTAAACTTAAAGCTATGGTTATCCCTCAGTCATGTTAAACTTCTTATGCCAAGAGACCTGCAGGCAAGGAAAGGAGTTACTACCCTAATTATATATAACTGATCCTACTCATCAGGAGAGGATGGGGGGGCTTTTATACAATGAGGGCTGCTATGGACTAAATGTCTATTTCCCACTAATGTCTATTACCAAGAAACTCAACCTATGACTACTATGTATCCAACAATAAGACCATATTATTTGGAGATTTGGAATCAGGTTGCTTGGCTTTCAAGAGTGCTATCATTTCAGTCCAGAAGTTATTCCACTGCAAGCACAACATAGCTGTGGAGATAGAAAACAGCATTTCACAGAAAAATAAAATAAATTAGGGATCCCTGGGTGGCGCAGCGGTTTAGCGCCTGCCTTTGGCCCAGGGCGCGATCCTGGAGAGCCGGGATCGAGTCCCACATCGGGCTCCCGGTGCATGGAGGCTGCTTCTCCCTCTGCCTATGTCTCTGCCTCTCTCTCTCTCTGTGTGTGTGACTATAATAAATAAATAAATAAATAAATAAATAAATAAATAAATAAATATTTAAAAAAATAAAATAAAATAAAATAAAATAAAATACAGAGACCATCAGACTGGATAATAAAAATAAACCCAAAATGGATAAAAGATCTAAATGTGACACAGGAATCCATAAAAATCCTAAAGCACACAGGCAGTAACCTCTTTGACTTCAGCCACAGCAACTTCTTAATAGATACATCTCCAAAAGCAAGAGAAACAAAAGCAAAAATGAACTATTGGGACTTTATCAAGATAAAAAGCTTTAGCACAGCAAAGAAAACACTCAACAAAACTAAAAGGCAACCTACAGAATGGGGGAAGATATTTGCAAATGTCTTATCAGATAAAAGGCTAGTATCTAAAATCTGTAAAGAACTTATCAAACTCAATATAAAAAAAATGAAAAAGAAAGAAGAAAGAAAGAAGAGAAATCCAGTCAAGAAATGGGCAGAAGACATGAACAGAAATTTCTCCAAAGAAGACATACAAATGGCCACAGACACAAGAAAAAAATGCTCAATATCAATCAGTATTAGGGAAATACAAAATTTAATACCACAATGAGATACTCCTTTACACTGGTCAGAATGGCTAAAGTGAACAACTCAAGAAATAACAAATGTTGGCAAGGATGCAGATAAAGGGAACCCTCTTACCAGTTGGCCAGAAGGCAAACTGGTGCAGCCACTCTGGAAAACTGTATGGAGGTTCTGCAAAAAGTTAAAAATAGAGCTACCCTATGACTTGGCAATTACACTACTGGATATTTATCCAAAGGATACAAACATAGTGATTTGAAGGGGCACATGTACCCTAGTGTTTATAGAAGCAACATCTACAATAGCCAAAATATGAGAAGAGCCCAGCTGTCCATCAACTGATGAATGGATAAAGAAGATATAGATATATATTTATAATGGAGTATTACTCAGCCATCAAAAAGAATGAAGTCTTGCTATTTGTAACAACACAGATGGTACTAGAAGTTATCATGCTACGTGAAATTAGGTCAGTCAGAAAAGACAAATACCATATGATTTCATGATTTGTATGTGGAATTTAAGAAACAAAACAGATGAACACAGGGAAAGGGAAGGAAAAATAAAATAAGATGAAAACTGAGAGGGAGGCAAACCCTAAGAGATGCTGAACACTAGGAAACAAACTGAAGGTTGTTGGAGGGGAGGTCAGTGGGGGGAGGGATAATTGAGTGATGGGTATTAAGGAGGGCACTTGATGTAATGAACATTGGGTGTTATATTGCAACTGATGAATCACTAAATTCTACCTCTGAAACTAATTTAAAAATGGAAGAAAATACAGAGACTATCAGACTGGGTAAAAAAGCAAGACAACTCAATTCTGTCTAAAAGAAGCATTTTTAAATACAAAGACACATAAAAGTTGAAAGTAAAAGGTTGGAAAAATATATCAATTAAACAGTTAGCTGGAGGGTTATAATAATATCAGATAAGGTTGACTTGAAGGAAAGGGTATTATCAGAGATAAAGAGAGACAGTTCATAATGACAAGGTATCAGTCAGGAAGACATAAAGATCATAAATGTATTCACCTAGTAACAAAACCTCAAGATAATATGAAACAAAAAATGGACATAATTAAAGGGATAGACAGGTCCACAGCCAGAATGGGAGATTTTCATATCTTTTTTTTTCAGTAATTGATAGAACAACTAGGCAAAAAATAAAAAATTATTTTACTATGGATCATAGACCTAAACATAAAAGCTCAAATTATAAAAGCTTTTTATAATAAAAGTTTGAAAAATATCTTTGTGACTAGGGGGGTAGGCAAAAATTTCTTTGATAGGAAATGGAAAGTAATAACCAAAAAGAAAAAAATCATGGAATTCATCAAAGTTTAAAACATCTGCTCAGAAGAAGACACTATTAAGAAAATGAATATGGGGCACCTGAGTGGCTCAGCAATTGAGTGTCTGCCTTCAGCTCAGGTCATGATCCCAGGGTCCTAGGATCAAGTCCCACATCAGGCTCCCCATGAGGAACCTGCTACTCCCTCTGCCTATGTCTCTGCCTCTCTCTGTGTCTCTCATGAATAAATTTTTTAAAAATATTAAAAAAAAGAAAATGAATATGGAACCCACATATACTGGGAGAATAGTCACAATACACATATCTGACAAAGGACTTATATTTAAAATATATAAGGACTCATACAAACCATTATTCAAAAAAACAATAAAATATGATAATGAACAAAATACTTGAACAGATAATTGTCAAAGATATATGAATGACCAGTGAGCACATAAAAAAGTGCTCAATATCATTAGTTATCCATAAAATGCAAATAAAAACCACAATGAGACCACTGCAATCAATTAGGCAGACAAAAATTTTAAAGACTGATAATATCACTGATGAGAATGCAATGAGAACTGCAATGAGAACTCTTGTACATTATTGACAGGAATGTAAAATGGTGTACTTTGGCAAAGGATATGTCTTTTTCTTATAAAACTAAATGTATGTCTATGTCATGACCCAGAAATACCATTCTCAGGTAGTTAGCTAAGAGAAGTTAAAGAATATGTCTACAAAAAGATTTGTATGAAAGGATGCAGAAGTGCTGATTCAAAGGGGCACATGCACCCCAATGTTTATAGCAGCACTATCAACAATAGCCAAACTAGGGGAAGAGCCAAAATGTCCATCAACTGATGACTGGCTAAAGAATATGTGGTATATGTATATATATATATACATACCTACACACACACACACTCACACACAATGGAATATTAATCAATCATCAAAAAAGAATGAAGTTTTGCCATTTGCAAAAACATGGATGGAACTAGAATGCATTATACTAAGTGAAACAAGTCTGTCAGAGAAAGACAAATAACATGATTTCATTCATATGTGCAATTTAAGAAACAAAATAGTTGAACATAGGAGAAGGGAAGGAAAAATAAGATAAAAACAGAAAGAGGCAAACCATAAGAGACTATAGTTAAGAGAACAAACTGTTGCTGAAGGGGAGGTGGGTGGGGGGATGGGCACTTATTGGGATGAGCACTGGGTATTATATGTAAGTGATGAATCTCTAAATTCTACTCCTGAAACCAATACTATGCTATATGTTAACTAACTTGAATTTCAATTTTAAAAAAGACTTGTATAAGAATGGATTTTGTTTGTTTATTTGTTTTTAACTTGCTCCACTCCCAGCACAGACCCCAATGCAATACTCGAACTCACAACCCTGAGATCAAGACCTGAGCTGAGTTCAGGAGTCAGATGCTTAACTGATTGAGCCACCCAGGGTACCCCATTGTATGAGAATGATAATAATGACTTTATTCTTAACTGCTCAAACTGGAAACAGCCCAGATTCCATTCAACAAGGAGAACGGGTAAACAAACTGGGATGGTCATATAATGTAATATTACCCAGTAGTAAAAAAAAAAAGGACAAACCACTAAATCACTTAACAACATGGATAAATCTCAGAAACATCATTATGAATAAAGACTTAAATAAAATAATACTTACTGCATTATTCTACTAGTATGTTTCTAAAAAGGTGAAAAATACCAGAACAATGGAGATTACTCTGGGCAGGATGGTATTGGGGACAGACTGGGAAGGGGTATAAAAAATTCATTGCAGTGTTGGAAACATTCTCTAACTTGAGTGGATTTGGGTTACATGGGTGTGCATATCTGTCAAAACTCATTGGATGATACACTTACGATGTATACATTTCACTGTAAGTAAATATTACCAAAAAAAAAAAAGTGAACAGCTTTCTATCAGTCTGCCTCAATGTAAGGACTTGTCATAATGACTGCTATTGGCAAGGTACCAATTTGTCTAATGGACTTTCTAGTAGCCTCAACACAACAGGTGTATTCTATTGGGAGCTTGTTATTATATTTGTTACTGTTTCTTTGCTCTGAAAAATAGTGAAAACTCTCTCACAAGCAGGTCATTTGAAGGTCCAAGTTTCCTTCTACCATGTGGTCATGCAAGGGACTGGTTTCCCAGGATGGCTTTCAGTCATGATTTCATCATATATTTATTGAGTTACTGTTGAGTTACTATTGGTTACTTGTAAAATTATTGTAGAAGGTATGTTCTACTTAGTTCAGGCTCACATATCTTCAGGGTAACTGAGCATGTCTACAGTGATTTATTGTCTTCTTATTTTTGAGAGGCTGATAACACAAGAGGAAGCAATCATGTCCTGTGTGTCCCCCAAGGGCTATGCAAGGATCCAGGTAGAGCTGCAGGGAGATAAGCAAGCTTTGGTCCAGAAAGAGGAAAATCTTTCTGATCGCCAATGTCTTCTGGCAATGAGACACACTTTTGGGAAAGTAGAAGCATGCCATTCACTGGACAACTTTTTCCTGGATGTGTCACTTCTTCCTTTCCCTTAGCTTCTTCCTCACAGTTCATAACCATACTCCATGAATCAGTTATGTATTGTTACAAAAACAAATCACTCCAAAACTTAATAGCTTAGAAATGCATACATGTATTTTTTCATAGTTTTTGTAGGTCAAAAATCTGAGCACAGATTAGCTGGATCTTCTGTTTCAACGTCTTTCACAAGATGTTGACTAGGGCTGGAATGTCTTCTGGAGGTTTCACTGGGGATAAGAGAACTTTAGTTCCAAGCTCATTTGCATGGCTATTGACCATGTAACTTGAGGGTAGTTGGTCTGAGAACCTCAGTTCTACACTGCCTGTCAGCCAGAGACTTCCCTCAGTTCCTTCCCACACAGGCCTCTCCAATGTGACAGTTTGTTTCATCAAACTCAGAAAGACAGTGTAGCTTTTTGGTCAGAAGCAAGTCACTAAAGGGAAGGGAATTATAGAAAGCCATGAATACCAATAGGCAAGAATCAGCCAAGGGAATCCTAGGGGCTGCAACCTCATTCCAGATTTCACCAACATAGAATGTCTTCCCTGGACTTTGTTCTATAGTTCCTGTTCCATGTTGCTTTTCAGCATCATGACTTGTTGAGGCTATGGAAGAAATACTGAGGCCCAAGACCTGCCAAGCTCTGGCCCTAAGATGGTTTTTCTTTACCCCCACCTCTTTCCTATCTCTTCATGTGTAAATTTACCTCCATTGTCCAAGTCTTGGTCAGAAATCTCCTGCTCCTTGAAGTCTCCTCAAGATTCTAGGTGGAAGTTCTGCCCAACTGTCCACAGTCATGTCTTGAGCACTTGGCTTAGAAGCACTTTGCCTGCCTCCTGCTGAATGTTGGATGTTCATAAATAATTCATATATCTCCAGCTGCTCTTTTCAAGAATTTTAAGCATTTTGAAGTTTGTAGAAATTCAAGCAGAACATGGAAATGCTTCCTTCCTTTAATGTCCTTCAGTGGCCTAAGAGGGGAAAGTTCCAGCAGGAACGAAGGCAAGAGAAAAGAAGTCTTCTTAGAGTGCTTTCAGCATGATTAGATCCTGGGGACATTGTCCCAGAAGTATAAAAAGTTTTTTACTTTGTATGATTCCATTTCCAAACTTTTAATCACTTCAGGGAACACAACAGTCCCAATTACTGCACTGACTTCAAATTGTCTTCTGCATGCATGTACTGGTTGTTCCTTTGGAGATTTTGCCTAAAATACAGAATCAAGGCAGATGGGAAGAACTGGTTTTTCACCCCTTCTTCAAATCAGAGGTGGACATTTCAGCCTCACCGTTTCAAACTAATATTGGTATTTCTGGCTTATGCATTATTCCTAAGCGGTAGGGACCCTTTCTCAGTAGGTTCCCAATAAAGGTAAGTGAAAGGTCTTATCAGAGTAATTCTCAATTTTTTTTTTTTAGCACAGTAACATTTCTAGCTTCTGACTTGATTTATCAAAGGGGTTGAGGCTTGAAAAGGGAAGAGATGAAGCAATTTTAATGGTATCATAAAGACTGAAGTCAATACAAACCCCTTCTTCTTGGATTAGAAAAACCTAGATGGCAAGAAGCTTATGAAACTTTTCAGTCTCATTTAATGGACTCATCTAATTTTAGAGATAACCTTCAGAAATGGGATGGGCCCATGGTTTCAGAGCCCCTTCTTGTAGAACTCCAGGGAGCTTGGATCACAGAGTAGCCATGGAAATGGCTGGAGTTGTCCCAGAGTTAGGCTCCAGAGGGGGCCACTTAAATTGCCTGCAAAGCCCCAAAGATCCTCACTGGCTGAGTAGCCCAGACTTTCCAAGCCCTCCTTCCCAACCTCAACAAGAGCAGCTCTGCTCTTTCTTTTAAGAAAATGAAAGTTCTCTTTCCTAAAAAATTAATTCTCTTTCCCAAATAGTTTGAACATCCTTAATCTCTTATAATCCCAATACAGAATAGGGCAACCTGAGGATGTCAGAGAGGGAAGGAAATACCAGTCTACATAGTAGGGTAGAAGGTTAAGAAGAATACAGCTCAAATCTCTGACCTGATGACTTTCCACAGATTCAATGCAGTTCCAGAAGGAAGCTGACTACCATCATATGAATAATGAATTCTTAGAAAGTTGTCTGCTTGTTTCAAAATGAAGAAAAATTTTCTAATATTCTAGAGCTCTGCAAATAATGTTTGCAAATATGCTGTTTGGGAATGGAATGAGCTCTTCATTTTTAGAAGATATCAAGCTGAAACTGAAAACTATGCATTAGTAGGGTACAGAAAACAACCTAGAGTGGAAGAGATGGTTGGACTAGATTACTTGGGAAGCATATCAGTGACAGAATATTTGTCTGGGTAAAAACAGACTCTAGTAGCCGAGTCAAAGGCTCAAGGACCATTAATGTCCATTGATTTCTGTAAGGATGCTCACCCAGAGGAAGGGTGACCCAATAGAATGATAAGAAAAAAAGCACTGTTTTAGTTATCTAAGAACTAGATTTCCAGAAGCTGTGATCCATTGTACATTTTCAGAGCCAGGCCTCTATCTACATGGAACATCAGATTCAAACTATTTGGGACATACCGGCATTTCCAGAGCATGAATTTACTTTGGAGACCTCTTCCCACCAAACACAAACAACTTGCCTTTCCATCTCTGGAGGCCCAGTCGCTTTTTATCCTTGAAAGCCTAGCTAGATTCTATATCACCAAAGGAGCCTTTGATGATTCTATTTTCATCAATACTCCGGATGCCCTTTCAGATACTCTAGCCTCTCCTGAATCCTTCTGCTTCCCTTTCCTGCTAAGTTGTGAGCTCACTTAAGTCTGGGCTAAGGGGAACCCCTGTTTCTCATAAGAACTGTCATACCCACATATTGGGTGATCAACAAATATTTTAGTGGAAGGATGTTCAAACACTAATGGATGGATGGATGGATGGATGGATGGATGGATGGATGGATGGATGGAAAGCTCTGGAGCTGGTGGGGCCCTTGAGAAAGGAGATCTTGGGAACAACAGGAGTATGTTTTCTATGAGACTGATCTTCTGAGAGAAGAAAGTGTGCATTCACATTTAAGCATTTCATTACTAACTGGCACAAAGTTGGAGAACATGAAGCAAACTTAAAGCCATTTTTCTGATTGAAGTTGAATGAGATGAATTGCCATATGGACATAGAACCATAATAATGAATGTTATATGTCTTATCTCTGATCAAATGCATTAAATTATCAGAATCACCATTTAAACACTGTAAATTTAATGCCCTAGGGCCCCAAAGTAATTTCTGACTTTATTGCTTCTTTTTCTTGGAAAAAAAAAAGAGAGACTGTGGGCTTTCAAGACCATTTTCTAATCACTCAGCCTAACTGAACTCCAGACCAGATGGCCTGGATCTAAGCAAGGCAAAGAATACTGAGTTTGGATCTCAGAGCATTTTCCTCTATTGAAAGAGGAGACATACTATGGAAAGTTCCAACCAGACTGTCTCTGTGACAGAGTTTATTCTACTGGGCCTCTCAGCCCACCCGAAGCTGGAGAAAATGTTCTTTGTGCTCATCCTCTTGATGTACCTGGTGATCCTGCTGGGCAACGGGGTCCTCATCCTGGTGACTGTGTCTGTCTCCCACCTGCACACACCCATGTACTTCTTCTTGGGGAACCTCTCCTTCCTGGACATCTGCTACACAACCTCTTCAGTTCCCCTCATTCTTGACAGCTTCCTGACCCCCAGGAAAACCATACCCTTCTCAGCCTGTGCCATGCAGATGTTTCTCTCCTTTGCCATGGGAGCCACAGAGTGTGTGCTTCTGGGCATGATGGCATTTGATCGCTATGTGGCCATCTGTAACCCGCTGAGGTACCCTGTGGTCATGAGCAAGGCTGCCTATGTGCCCATGGCTGCCAGCTCCTGGGCAGCTGGAAGTGCTGCCTCTATGGTTCAAACATCCCTTGCAATGAAACTTCCCTTCTGTGGGAACAATATCATTAACCACTTTACCTGTGAGATCCTGGCTATTCTAAAGTTAGCTTGTGCTGACATCTCCATCAATGTGATCAGTATGGGGGTGACAAATGTGATTTTCCTGGGGGTCCCAGTTCTGTTCATCTTTGTCTCCTATATCTTCATCCTCACCACCATCCTAAGGATCCCCTCAGCTGAGGGAAGAAAAAAGGCCTTCTCCACCTGCTCTGCCCACCTTGCAGTCGTGGTCATCTTCTATGGGACTATTCTCTTCATGTACGGGAAGCCCAAATCTAAGGACCCCCTGGGGGCAGACAAGCAGGATGTTTCAGACAAGCTTACCTCCCTCTTCTATGGGGTGGTGACCCCCATGCTCAACCCCATCATCTACAGCCTGAGGAACAAGGACGTGAAGGCTGCTGTGAGGAACCTGGTGGCTCAAAAATGCTTTACCCAGTGATGTCTGGAGGACACATATCCCTGAGGATCTGTGCTTTTGGCTCTTGTGCCAATGAATCTTAGAATAATGTGTCCCCCAAAGAAGAGATATGTGAAGAATGATTACCAGAAAATAAAATTACATACATAATGGAGAGCTTTAGCTATTATGGGACCCAAGTTCTAAAAATTATGAAACCTAAAACCTGACAGGGTGGGACTTGAGGGGATGAAATGGTTGCTGCTGAAAAGAACAAGTAGTGATTTTCTGGTTCCCTTCCAGGCACATCTGAATTTATCCTTGCGAGCGGTTACTTCATTGTTTTGGGAAAAACTGCTCAGTACTCCTTTGAGTTACATAAAGATACAAGATCCTTCTCTGCAAAGGAGGCATGGAAGACAGTGTGGGGCAAACTTCATGATATAATAGTATAAAAAATTGTCTGCACTGGAGATGAAATGGTGCATCTTTCAATGTTGTTTTTCTTAGCAGCAGAGCTGATACTGGAGATGAGAATGAAGTTGACACTTTCCTTCCCCTGAGACTCAGAGGAGTTGGGATCATGTAGATTCCATGTAGAGTATTTCCTTTGAGGGCAAGTAAGCCGGATCCTACAAATGCATGTGGAAGAACTTAGCCTGGGAGCACTCATAGCTGGTATCCAGTTTTAAGCTTCATTTTCCTGCACTCAGTAAGTCTTATATATTTAAGTATATAGCCTGGCCCTATAGTCTGGAGAGTTAGAGGATAGACCTATGGGGGAAGAGAAGATGGAGCAAGGTGGCTGACTGAGGAGAAGTGGAATGATAAAACTGAAAAGCAGAGCCAGTTTATTGAACACAAGAGAAGGGGCCCAGAGGTGGAATGTGTGAGGATTTCAGTCACTGGACACACAAAAAGAGACAAAGATACTATGAGGGAATGAACTCTAAATGTCTCTTTTTCCTTGAGGTAACTGGATGTCTATTTTTTTTCCTGAGAATTAAAATTTCCTGATGAAAACAAATGCCCCCTGCTTGCCTTGCTTGGGTGTCCTGGGCTTCTCCTACCTGAGACATGGCTGGCCACCCCCTGTGGCCCCACAACTCTCCTTTCCACATTGGGCAGAAACACAGTTGCTGCTCACTGCCTGTGTGGGCCCTTAAACAGTTTCTCTGGCTGTTCCTGTCTCACCATTTCAAACCCAGTATTATCTGTCCCCCTGTGGTATGAATTTGCTTTTCCCTGTTGAGCACAGAACCCATCTACATCCTTCTGGCTCACTACACAGAGGATGACATCCACCCGGAATCAGTTCCAACCTTTCTAAGTCGAGAACTGACTTAAAAATGAAACTTACTTGCAGAGCAAAATTCCTTTTCAACATACTTCATTTTACTAGTTCTGACTTAGAGAACCATAACTAGTTTCCACCCAGATCTTTCTACAGGACTCCTTCAGCTGCTGAAAGTGCTGTTGTCAGAGAGCCTTCAGCTGTCACTTTCCTTCAGGAATTAGCTAAAGAGTGCTTGTAGGTGAAGAGAGCTAGCTCACCCAAGGTCGTGTCCCCTTCCTCAGGGGGGCATATACATATCCAATGATTGACTCATCATGAAAAGATATAAACATCTTTCCCTCACTCAGGATACTTCCAAAGGGCAATCCTACTGCCAAAGTTCCTTATGGGGTTGACCGAAGCTTTTGTTGAGACTACATCATGGGCCAACTCCTCCCTCTGCCCAATCCTGCTTTCTCATCCTCCCTTCCACCAGTGTTGATCCCAACATCACTCCCTCATAAACATTAGGCACCCTAATCTTTATACCAGAGTCTGCTTCCTGGCACTCATCAGGAAGTGATGTAACATCACGCAAACTCCATCATTCACGTAATGCATATATTCTCTTTTCAGCATCCATGGACACTGGCAATCCTGACAAAAATCATACAGAATAGTTATGCTGGCATCAGAAGCTTTGAAACCAGACATTGGTTAGATGCCACCGCCTCTTATCAATTTACCTTGAAGTTTGTTTTATACTGTAGTTAACTTCTCTGAAATCCGCCTACCACCCCCACCCTGCCCATCTCCTTAGTTTAGTATTTCCCATTCTCATTTTTTTTTTTTTTTGCCATGAACCACATAGAAAATAATGGGTTTTGTATAGCACCCTGGGATAGGTAGACGGGTCTACTCGTGGTGAAGGCAATTCACCTGGGGGCTAAGGTCACAACATGTCCTGCTTAATGACCTCAGGGTATCTCTAAGCTTGGCATATCTGGACCTTGTGGCAAACTAACTAGAAAGTTCTGATCCATGCTAGATGTTCCTCCTTAGCATCTGTTGTAAGGACAGTCATGCCCCTTCCCCTGGGGACAGATGATTGGACTATTGACCAAAACAGAGCTTATCATATTTTCTCTCCAAGGAATATGAATGTGGATATAGAAACTCTTGTTAGTTGGCATAGGGCTCTTGGGCTAAGACACCACATAAACGCAGGACTAATGTGACCACGTGCCTTGCAAGAAAAAGAAAGCTGGTCTGCAGAGAAATGACAAATCAAATGCTCAGAGAAGCATACAATACATGACCTAAGACATGGAGAATTTCTTTCTCTTTCATTTTATGGAAAAATTTAAATCCAATAGAGAAGATAATAAAATGAAACCTTAGGTATACATGTCCCAGATCCAACAATTCATGACCAATATTGTTCATTTATACCTCCAAGGATTATTTCTCCCTCTCCTGAATTATTTTGAAACAAATCCTGGATAGTCATAGCATATCATCCTTAAATATTTCTGTATTTACCTCTAAAAATGATTGATACTCTTGTAAAATATAAATTACCATTGTCAAACTCATGCTAATTTCTTGATATCATCAATTATTGAGCATTTTATATTTCTCCAAAATGTCTTATAAATGTTGTAATTATTTCAATTTTTTATCTGAGCTAAAATCCAAATAAAACTGTACATTATGATTAGTGTATTTTACTCTCTAGTTCCCTCTCTCCTCTACCATTCCCCTCCTTTTTCCTCCCCTCCTTAATTTCCTTTTAATTTGCTAGAGCAGCTCCCAGAACTCAGAGAAATGTTTTACTTCCTAGACCACTAGTTTATTATAAAAGGATGTTATTCAAGTATAGCCCGATGGAAGAGATGCATAGGGCAAGGTATGGGAAAGGATACATAGCTTCCATGCCCTCTCCACTCTCCCCCATGTTCACTGTTCACCAACCTGGAGGTTCTCTGAACCCCAACCTTTTGGTTTTTTTTGAAGATTCAATACATAGGCATAATTGATTAAATCATTGGCTATTAGTGGTTGTTTCAACCTCCAGTTTCTTTTCCAGCTCTAGAAACTGGGGAGGGTGAAGATGGAGGTGGTGGGACTAAAAGTTCTAGCACCCTGTTCAAGGTTGGTTCCCCTGGCAACCAGCCTCCATTCTTATTTGCTTTCCAAAAGTCACCTTATTAACGTAAACCCAGGTGTTGTTGACTGGGGCCTAAAATGAATAATAAGATACCATTTTACTTTAATGGCCCGGAAGTGTTTCTCAAAACTGAGGACTAAAGACCAAACATTATAATAAAGGTGCTTCCATTGCTCTTATTCAGGAAATTCCAAGGATTTTGGTTGCTGTGAATCAGGAATCTTTGACAAAGACCAAATGTATATGAGAAATATATCTTGATCATCTGAATGAACAAATATGTATCTCTTATCTGTTACAAAATTACATTACTACAATCTGCTGATTAAAATTCTGTAGTGTCTGTCCCTGTATTTCCTATAAATTGATGATTAGGTCTAGGTACTTGAGAGGTTTTTGTTTTAGTGCAGTTATGAGCTAATGGCTCCTGAGGTCTTCTGACATGACCCTAGCATCTTTGATGGCTTCCTTGCTTTCTGGTATCTCAACATTCACAATTTCTTCCCAAAATAATCATTTTCTATAAGGAATTCTTATTTTCTTTATTGGGAAATGGTATTTAGAAACCACAATCTGGGTGTCAAGGGTGCTATTGAGTTTATCATAGTTTCTAGGCCTTTCAGTGGAAAGAAGAAATATATGTAAATATAAAAAATTTATATGTATGTAAAATTCATACCTACAATTTCTATAGAATTTTTACTTAACCTCATTGATTAAGGTTATCTCCTCCCATGTACAATCTCGTTCCAGGAAAGTATGGAAAGGGCTTAATGTTGTTAGAGGCAGTTAGTTAGGTTCTAACAGGATGCCGGGAAGCAAGCAAAAGAAAAGTCAGAGACCTGTCCTGGCAGCATTCCAAAATAAAACCACAGGAAACCAGATTAAACCAGCCAGGCCCAAGATGGCTGACCAAATCTCTCTAAGGGTGTCATGACAGAAAACACCTGACCAAGTAAGGAAGAAAAGGCACATAAACCACATTCCTGAAAGAGATTACCTGCTTTGAAGAAATTTCCATCCTTGGAGTAATGAATATTCCACCCCTTTGTTAAAAACTGTTGATTAAAGGTAGAAATCCAAACCCTAGTGGGTACAGCACTCCCTGGAGCTCAATCTCTCACATCTAGAAAGTGAATAATGAGACTTAATAAACTCTCCTATTTGTACTGCTCATCTGCTGTGTTGTGTCTGTGCTTGAATTCTTTCAAGTGATGAGTCAAGAGCCCCCAGCAATATCTTTTGGATGGGCTGTGTCAAGGTCTCAGAGCCTGAGGTATCCCCAGTCCACCCAGCAACAAACTTACACCAACAAAATAAGATGTCAAGAGCTAATGTGGACACAGTCCCTGTAAAGAGCAGAAGTGAGTCAAGTTGTCACTGAGATGGTGATGTGTGTCCCGATTCCTGCATGTCTGGAAGTATTGGAGCCAATCTTAACAGCTAAGGCAATAGTGTGGTCCCTCCCACTTTTTCCTGAGCTTTCCACAGAAGACCATGAGTGGAGTACTGAGGGGTGACAGGCAGTGGAAGAGTTACAGAAGAAACTCAAGGCAGAAAGAGAGAGATACTCCAAAGTGGACCCTAAAAGCATCTCAAAGCCTCAGAGGTGACTTTCCAAAACAGGAGCAGTCACCTACCCTACCTCTGTTGGCCATGAATGGCCTCTAACAAAGAAAGGTACATGGTACAGACAAGTAAGATGGCAGATCCTCTTTGAATAGGGCAAAAAGTCCTGAATTCTACAAGCCTGTCCTGTTCAAGATAGATGTTGCCAGTATTTAAGAGCCACTTAGAAAAGAGAGTTTGTTACATAACTGAAAGGGTGGAGCCATAGCCAGAAGCTAGGTATCCAGGGTCAATGGTCCCCTAAGTTTTAAATTTTTTTTTAAATTTTTATTTATTTATGATAGTCACAGAGAGAGAGAGAGAGGCAGAGACACAGGCAGAGGGAGAAGCAGGCTCCATGCACCGGGAGCCCGATGTGGGATTCGATCCCGGGTCTCCAGGATCGTGCCCTGGGCCAAAGGCAGGCGCCAAACCGCTGCGCCACCCAGGGATCCCGTCCCCTAAGTTTTAAAACCATGCTTCCTCACAGTTTAGAATGTCTGGTTATTTATTTATAAAATGCATAAATGTTCTATGGTACCAGTATGCTATATATATATTATAAAATGTTTATAAAATAAACATTTTTATAAAGATTTTATTTATTTATTCATGAGAGACACACACAGAGAGAGAGGCAGAGGGAGAAGCATGGGACTCCATCCCAGGTCTCCAGGATCACATCCTGGACTGAAGGCGGCACTAAACCGCTGAGCCACCAGGGTTGCCCCCAGGCCCAGTTTTTATACTTAGGATACATTTGTAAAAAATGTAGAAAAAAGTCCCTGCCTCTATGAAACTTGCATTTAAATGGATGGAAATAGACAAGAAATAATGACTAACATAAATAAGAAAATAATAGAGGATGGTAGAAACTGCACAGAACAGGACTGAACACATGCACCTAGTTTTGCTCCCTCCTGAAACACACAAAAACTACAGTTAAGGTTTTTTTGTTTGGTTGGTTTGGTTTGGTTCATTTTTTTTTTAATGACAAACCACAAAAGTAAGAAGAAGGGGGACATCAGAGTGATAACATTTTGAAGTCTGGGTAGTGGATGGACTAGTGGTCATTTCCACAACAAATCTGGCAGAACCAAATCCTGAACCAGAGACAGAGACAGTGCTGTGCTACAACCAGATCTGCAGCACCGAGCGAGCAGCCCATGCCAGGTCCATCTAGGTCCAGGGGTGAATGGGTGCTGCTGAAAGAAGGAGGATTAGGCAGAAAATGTATAAGAAACAGTCCCACAGCCTTCACTCAACCCATGACATTGGCTAACTGTCCCTCAGCTATCCCCGCAAAAATTTATTCTCTGGAAAGGATAAAACAATGGATAAAACACAATAGCATAAGAAAGACTTCAAGCAACAGGACATCACTTCTGCAATCAACTGGCCTTTTTCAAGCCCACTGCTGCTATACCTGTGAAACTCTCATGGCAAGAGCTAGAATGCCCTATAAAGGCCTGGTCTATGGTAAGAGCTCAGAATCTATATGTTGGGGCACAGACAAGAAGGAACTTTCAAGGTCAAATGCTTCTTTCCAATCCCAACCTTCTGATTTTGAAAATGCCAGAGATACTGAGCTATAAGGATCTGTCCTGTGCAGTGGGTTTCACACTCTCCTAGACCTATTGTGGACTCTAATGAGAGTTCTCATTGACCGGGGGTTTATGTTAATTCTGACAGGAACAGAGTGACCCTTCTTCTCTAACGTTTTCTAAAAGCTCAACAGGATGGGTATAATGGGAGGGAGAGGGAAGAACGTATTTCTGGAGGGACTTCAAAATAATTGGATCTTAGGGACATAATCCCAGATGGATAAAGTTTCTAAACTTTGTCACTTCACTTTCAAAACTTCAAATCACTTCAGGGACTAGAATAATCCCAATAGCAGAGTGGAATTTAACTGGCTCATATAGGCAATGCATGGTCCTTTGTGGATTTTACCCAAACACAGAACAAACACCAGTAAACTTAGATCTCATCCATTTTAGGGGCTAACTCCTCTGGCTGCTACTTTCAGATAAGAAGATTGGCTAATTTCAGCCTCTGAACTATTCCCGGACCTCAGATAAGTGGTTTTCTTCACTGCCCTATTTACAGAAAAGGTAAGAGAGAGCTTGTAAAAGGATGTGTAAACTCTGTGGGCCCAGCCCAATTCCTAGCTTCATTCCTTGTGACTCCATGGCATGGGGTCAACTGGAAGGAAAGAGAGAAGGTTATCTTACTGGTAGGATAGAAAGTCCAAGAAGGAGAAATTCATTGAGATCATTTAGTTCCTGGATAGAATATCTCTAAATATAATCCATTCCAAAGTGAGTATTGAGGAAACAAAGGCCCAGAAAGGAAAAGAGACTTGATAATTCCCATACCTTGAGTGATTGGTGAAAGCCAATTCTTTTGGTAAGTGCTCCAAGTAGTTTGGAATGTGTGAAGAATGAATGAGTGAATGAATGAATATCCCAAAGGCCTGGGGACTATGAGAGAGAACTATAAAAGAGAAGAGAAGTCGTAACCAAAATTATTTGGAGAGGGGAATGATAGGAAGTGAGAATGAAGATCAGTTATCTCTCCTAGTCTTATGCCTCAAAAGAATAAAAATTCATACAAATGGAGTGTAATAATTCTCACAAAATTGATTAAAATGAATCAGCCACACATGGTATAAGCCAAGGTAAATGTGTGATGTTAATCTGAAATGAAATTAGGAAAATTAAATCCAATTTTGTGAAATCTCAAACACCTCTATGGGAGCCAAATATCACAAAGTAGATTTTAACCAATTTCTCTGCATTTACTTAGAACAATGTGAAGAGTCTCCCAGACTTCCAGGGCTGTTCTTCAGCTGTTCAGCAAGACAAGTTTCCTCAGTGGCTTTCTGCCCACTTTAGGTATCAGAGATCAGGAAGTTGGCTTTCTGAGTTCCTGTAGGTGACAGGGAAGATATATCATGGACAGGTTCAATTGGACTTCTCCTGTGATGGGGTTCATCCTCCTGGGCCTCTCAGCCCACCCGAAGCTGGAGAAAATGTTCTTTGTGCTCATCCTCTTGATGTACCTGGTGATCCTGCTGGGCAACGGGGTCCTCATCCTGGTGACCATCCTTGACTCCCGCCTGCACACACCCATGTACTTCTTCCTGGGGAACCTCTCCTTCCTGGACATCTGCTACACAACCTCCTCAGTCCCCCTTATTCTTGACAGCTTCCTGACCCCCAGCAAAACCATACCCTTCTCAGCCTGTGCTGTGCAGATGTTTCTCTCCTTTGCCATGGGAGCCACAGAGTGTGTGCTACTGGGCATGATGGCATTTGATCGCTATGTGGCCATCTGTAACCCACTTAGGTACCCTGTGGTCATGAGCAAGGCTGCCTATGTGCCCATGGCTGCCAGCTCCTGGGCAGCTGGAAGCATGACTGCCACGGTGCAAACATCCTTAGCGATGCGACTGCCTTTCTGTGGGGACAACATCATCAACCACTTCACCTGTGAGATCCTGGCAGTCCTAAAGTTGGCCTGTGCTGATATTTCCATCAATGTGATCAGTATGGCAGTGGCTAATGTGATCTTCCTTGGCATTCCAGTTCTATTTATTTCTGTCTCTTATGTGTTCATCATTGCTACCATCCTGAGGATCCCCTCAGCTGAGGGGAGGAAAAAGGCCTTCTCCACCTGCTCTGCCCACCTCACTGTAGTGGTCATCTTCTATGGAACAATCCTCTTTATGTATGGGAAGCCCAAATCCAAGGATCCTCAGGGGGCAGACAAGCAGGACATTTCTGACAAGCTCACCTCCCTCTTTTATGGGGTAGTGACCCCCATGCTCAACCCCATCATCTACAGCCTGAGGAACAAGGACGTGAAGGCTGCTGTGAGGAATCTGGTACTTCACAAACACTTTATCCAGTGATGGTGGAAGGCTCCTGATAGATCTCTATTCCCTAGTTTCTCTCACCTGAGGGGCTCAGAGAATATGCTAAAGGGCCAGTTTCATCTAAGGTACATGGGCACTCTGATTACACAGAGAGTTTTATGTGAATAGGAAGTATTTGATGGGACAAAGCTCTCCCGTTCTATAGGCACTTCTACAAAAGTATATACCATTGGTCAAGCCTCATAGCTGTCTATCTCTGGGATGCATACTGAACTAATTGATCGCCAGGAAAAATGACTCTTCAAGTTTTATTTTAAACTTACAAAAACTCTATTGTATAGATCTATAATTCCATTGCTCCTTGGTCTTTTTCTTTGAACATATTTGGATGGGCCCTGCATTCATGGTACCTTTAACATGTCCTACAACATCTTTAAAAACAGTAATATTTTTATCTTTATCCTCATTGTTTCTTTCTCCTTATTTTCATATTAATTCCTAAAACTGTTGCTTGAATTGTTCTCTTCCTATGCCTCCATAACTAACCTCTTCTGTCCTTAATCATGGTCCCCATCAGAAAATCATTCACACCTTTAGAACAGAGAGGTTAGTAGCTTGTGGCAAAACTGATGCAAGTGTCAAACACTCAGGACTTCTTTCTTTCCTCTTTTTGAAGATGTTATTCATCCCTGGCTTCTGTCCCTAGAGATCAGTGGCCTCCCATAGGTCATCAGAGTAATGTGGAAACAGAGATGTATTTAGGAGAATCAGATGAATTATCTTGTCCTGATGTGGCTTGACCAATGTGCAGCCAAGTGGTGACCATCAGGTGCTTTTCTAGCTAAGAATATCCAACTGTACAGAGCAGTGAGAGGGAGAAGAAGGTGATATCCACCAGCAGATATCTAACAATTGCTCCCATGTCTGGTGAGGAATTCCAAGTCAGCTCCCAATAGGTAGCAATCTAGAAGTCCAACTAAAAGAACGAGCAGAATAGAAAGTCTCAGAGCTGACATGAACTATTAACCCAGTAGGGAGGAAATAAAGTACCATCAAAACAAACAGCCTTTGCTGGAAAAGAGTTATTGCAGGAAAATGGTGAGACAGTGAAGAAAAGTCTCAGTGGTATTCTCTGTGGAAATCGGGAGGCTATTGAATCAAGAAAACAGAAGCAGTCTACTGAAGAGAAGCTAGGAGAAAAGGTGACTAGGAGGTAAAAACTTGTCTTATGGGAAAAGTCCACATTGATGATCAAATAAAATTCAACAGAAGTCTTTAAAAGTAGATACAACAATGCTTAAAATGAACTTTTTAATTAAAAGAACTAAAGTTTACCTCCTGGACTTAAAGGGAAAAAAAAAAAGAGAGAGAGAGAGAGAAAGAGAGGGAGAAAATTCGGTTATTTGAGAACATGTCAGAGACATAAAATGTAGACCTGGGGAACTCTAATTTTATTCATGAGAAAAAAACAGAACAGATGAACAGCAAAAAATAATTAAGGAGGAGAAAAACATTTTGCTGAATAGAAATTTTGCATATTTTATTCATAAAAAGTTCACTGGTTGCCATTTAAGAATGGTAGCAAAAGACATACGTATGTACAGTCGATCCAAGGATAAGTTGTGATTCTCACATATGCCAAAATAATTTTATAGACTCTTCCACAGAAGAAAAGCATATTTCCCAAAAAGGAACAAGAATCTGGCTGCCATTAGCCTCCTGCTCTGGCACCTAAATGAAATGTCAGTGGAACAGAGTTCTGAGGGAAAAGGACTGTGAGTGTTCAATTCTGCACGCTCTGACCATTACACAAATATGAGAGTTAAAAAGACATTGTTGGCACATGCACAGACAATACATATCCCTATAATCTCTTTCTCAAAAAGAAATTTTATTTATAAATTTCACATAACAAACAGTTACAAATAAATAATAGAAGGAATGCCACAGATATGGTATGTAAGACACAGTGGAGAATGATCAAATGCTTAAGATCAATAAAGTCTAATGCATGCTTGATACCAAACATACAAAAACAAATATATAAAGGAACAATTAGAAAATGTATCGAGATAAACAGTAACAACAAAGCAATGCTGTGGGATGCCTGGGTGACTCAGTGCTTGAGTGTCTGCCTTCGACTCAGGTCATGATGCCACAGGGAGCCTGCTTCTCCCTCTGCCTATGTCTCTGCCTCTCTCTATGTGTCTCTTAGGAATAAATAAATAAATAAAAACTTTTAAAAAGAAGCAATGCTGTGACCCCAGTTACATCTAGATGACTTTATTAAGCTGAGAAATTAAGAAAGAGAAGTACAGTTACAACCCATAGGTCTCATGAAAAATGTGGTGGGAAGGGGAATCTTATGAGTATAATTCATTGCACTGATACTGAAATAACAAAAGTCGTAGTATGCTTATTGAAATTTTGAGAGAAAATACCAGTAGACTAGTGTAGGATGAAGAGTTTTGGTAAGAATTAAATGATGGTAAATGAACAAAGAGAGTTGACCAGGTGTGCCTGGGTGGTCCAGTCAGTTAAACATCCCACTCTTGGTTTTGGCTCAGGTTGTGAACTTGAGATAGTGAGATCTAGCTCTGAATGGAGCTCTACACTCAGCAGGGAGTCTGCTTAAGATTCTCTTTCCTCAGCCCCTCTACTCACTTGCTCTCTCAAATAAATAAATATATATATTTATTTATTTAAAAAACAATTATCAAATGAAAAAGTCATTACTGAACTTGAGTAGATTTAAATAATTGTGTATTAAATCCATGATACACATTACCCAGTTTCTTAAAGGGCTTAAAGGTTTCTAACTTTAGGAAAGATTAGGAGATCTATTGCAATCATTTTAGTAATAGATTCAAAAAGAAACGGTGGAGGTTCCCTGGGTGGCTCAGTGGTTTAGCGCCTGCCTTCGGCCCCCGGCATGATCCTGGAGTCCCGGGATCGAGTCCCGCATCAGTGATCTCAATAACAAATATTGAGATGTCACTTGATAATTACCTCCATTTCTGACTTTTTTAAAGTAGCAGACTTAAATAGAGGAAGTCATCCTTGACATGCAATAAACTATCAGAACATCAGCAAGCAGCATGCCTACAACTTGGATTAGGACACCCACTTACAATGTTTATGACATCTGCAGAGTCTAGCTAATAATTGAGATCAGGAAGATAAAGAAAATAAATATTGAGATGAAGAAAAAAAGAAAACAATTCACAAATGTTGTTTGACTAGAAACAATTTTAATCGAATGCCAAAACTACAAGAAGTAGTAAGAAAGTACACTAGAGTGGTTTTATATAATTCACAAACACTTTACACGACCTAGGGGAAAATATATAAAGAACTATAAGAGACCTATATGAATATTACTCACTTATAATGATCATACAACAACAGGAGAAATAATAAGATATGTTCAATTTGAAGAAGGAAAAGCCCTGAAAGTAAGCCTCAGGACATTTAACTACCCTCCACCCAAGTACCCTCATTCAAAAGCTTTCTTCCCTCTTGCCAATAGGTTGGCATGAGCCATGCTCCATCCACTTTCCCATCCCTAGAGCAGGCCCATTCTGTTACTAGGGAAGGAAGGTCCAAGCTCAGAGCTTGGAGGCAAACATGAGAGCTCCCTGACCTAAAGGTCTCAGAAGCAAAGAAAACCAGCCTTCAACTCAGCCCGTGTTTTTGCGATATCCAAATTGTCTAGAACAGACCACTGTCCAAAGGAGGCTTTCAGGGCTCTGCGTATGTGCTGATCATTTTCCACCTCATTACAACTAGTGACCATTTACTGCAGGTTAGGATGATACCTAAAATCTTCAAGAGATTACAATATCCATTGAAAGCTTTTACTAGCACCACCAAATCAAACATCACAGATGATCACATGTCAAGAATGTACTCACCCAAATATGTTGAATCAGAGCATTTCAGATGCTGGACTGAGGGAAAGGACCAGGTGTGATGCAGGAGCTGCCTGACTCTTCAAACAGGTAATCTTCCTGGACCCCAGGCAACTGCTGTCAGGAAGAAATGTAGGAGTTGGGGAGGGGATGAAGAATAGCTGTCCCAGCTCCAGGTTCACTGCTTACCTCTGGTGCTTGTGGAGTTGAGCTGACTGTCCTCCCCAAATTCTTTAATCGTATCAAGATAAGCATTACGAGGGCCAAACAAAACTTGTTCCATAGATAGATGTGGCTAGAGATGGCCAGATTTCTAGAAAAGAACAAGGCCAGTAACCTTTTGACCTCAGTAGAGCTACTTCTTGCTAGACACGTCTCCAAAGGCAAGGGAAACAAAGGCAAAAATGAACTACTAGGACTTCATCAAGATAAAAAGCTTTTGCTCAGCAAGGAAACAGTAAACAAAACCAAAAGACAACCTGAGCACTAGAGATGATGTCTGTCAATGTCTTATCAGAAAACGGGCTAGTATCTAAGGTCTACAAAGAATTTACCAAACTCAACATCCAAAAAACAAACAATCCAGTCAAGAAACGAGTAGAAGACAGGAACAGACATTTCTCCAAAGAAGACATACAAATGGCCAACGGACACATAAGAAAATGCTCCACATCACTCCGCATCTAGCAAATACAGATCAAAACACTAATGAGATACCCCATCACAGCAGTCAGAATGGCTAAATTAACAATGCAGAAACAACAGAGGTTAGCGAGGATGCAGAGCAAACGGAACTATCTCACTGTTGGCCAGAGGATAAACTAGTGCAGCTACTTTGAAAAGCAATATGGATATTTTGTACATTGCTGCTCTAAACATCGGAGTGAAATAAGTCAATCGGAGAAGGACAAACATTATATGGTCTCATTCATTTGGGGAACATAAAAAATAGTGAAAGGGAATAAAGGGGAAAGAAGAAAAAATGAGTGGGAAATATCAGAAAGGGAGACAGAACATGAAAGAGTCCTAACTCTGGGAAACGAACTAGGGGTGGTGGAAGGGGAGGTGGGCGGGGGTTGGGGGTGACTGGGTGACAGGCACTGATGTGGACACTTGATGGGATGAGCCCTGGGTGTTATTTTATATGTTGGCAAATTCAATACCAATAAAAAATAAATTTATTTTAAAAAAAAGAAAACAATATGGAGCTTCCTCAAAAAGTTAAAACTAGGGCTACTTTATGACCCAACAAATGCACTACTAGGGATTTACCTCAAAGAATCAAATGTAGTAATCCAAAGGAGCAACTATACCCGCTGTTCATAGCAACAATATCCACAATAGCCAAACTATGGAAACAGCACAGATGTCCATCAACAAATAATGGATAAAGAAAGTGGTTTGTATATACAGTGGAATACTAATTGGCCATCGAAAAATGAAATCTTACCATTTTCAGCAATGGGGATGGGACTAGAGGATATCATACTAATCAAAATAAGTTAATCAGAGAAAGACAATTATCATATGATCTCACTTACAGGTGGAATTTAAGTAACAAGACAGAGGATCATAGGGGAAGGGAAGAAAAAATGAAACAGGACAAAATCAGAGAGGGAGACAAACCATAAGAGACTCTTAATCATAGAAAACAAACTGAGGGTCGGTGCAGGGGAGAGAGGTGTGGAGACGGGGTACCTGGGTGATGGACATTAAGGAGGGCATGTGATATAATGAACACAGGGTGTTATAAAAGACTGATGGATCACTGACCTCTACTTTTGAAACCAATAATACATTCATTATATGTTAGTTAACTGAATTTGAATAAACCAATCTGGAAAAGATAGTCTCTTCAATAAATGGTGTGGAGAAAGCTGGAGAGCTATATGCAAAAGAATGAAATTGGACTAATTTTTATATCATACACAAAAGTGAAATAAAAATGGATTAAAGATTGAAAGGAAAGACTCGACCATAAAACTCCTAAAAGACAACATAGGCAACAAATTCTTGCACATTGGCCTCAACAACGTTTTTCTGGATATGACATTCTGCACCTCACAATGGTCAGAATGCCTACATTAAAAAAGACAAGAAATAACATATACTGGTGAGGAAGTAGAGAAAATGTTAAATTAATGGTTACAAAGTGTTTGTCCCAGTGACAGGCACATGGGAGGGCCTCAATGAACATAGTCAATTCTGCTGCTGCTGTAGTTAGATATTTCTCCTGTCTCCCCGTTCTGGATGCCTAGGACTCACATGGGACAATGTATTTTGTCTCTGAATGGAGCACTGGCTGGTCTGGGACCAAAGGGAAAGCTCAGAAGACAGTGGCATCTGCTGTATGCTCTTCTCCAGTTGACCTTCTCCCAGTTGACTGTGTCCCAGTTGTTACCTTTAATTGGAGGCCCCAGGTATGCTTAAGGCCTGTACCCTATGCACGTTTGACATTCCAAACTTTAGATTGCTTCTGGGACTAACAGAGTCCCTGTAAGAGATCACAGCTGCTGCTTGGGGAATCCTTTCACTGCTGGGGAAAAGGTACCCTTGGGATCGCTGGGCTTCAGATCAGGATGACAGGTCCTGTCCAGGAAGAGTCTGTAGCTGAGGCACCTAGTCAGCCTGCACAGCTAGGAGGAAGGATGCGAAGGAAACAGCAGCAGAGGCTAAAGTTCCCACAAGGATGTCAGCAGAGAAGAAGAAAGAGGATCTCAGGGGCAAAGGAAGTCCAGCAGGGGAGTGTCCGGGGTCTTTCTGTGGCATCCGGGGCCTGGCCCAGGGCACAGTGAGAAGCTGAGAATTGTGTCCGGTATCAGAAGACCCAGAGAAGTGGCTGCAAGCAGGATGCAGGTAGGGAGCTCTGGGCTGTGGTGGGGACAGGGATGGTGGCCATGACTTCTGAAGAGCATTTTCCAAAGATAGACTTGCCTCCTCACCCTGCCTCTGCTCCAAGAACCTTCCAGCTGCAACTGACCGTGAGCAGCTTGCTGGAGCAGAGAGGAACAGCTAAGGTAAACCCAAGCAGTCCCTCATGCTCTACAGAGCTCACTAGTGACCAAGCCCCTGCCCTGACACTGCTGTTCCATCCTCCCTGGGAGGAGCCCAGACCCTTGGGAGGAAAGCAGCCTGATTTCTTGCTGAGATTTCCCAGAAGACTGAGCCTTGCTCAGGGTCAGAGGGTGAGCAGACAGCAAGTTGGGACCTATCATTGTCTGTGACTCCCAGTCTGTGGCTAGTTCTATTTCCCTCACTTTCTTCCTACCCCTCTTTCATGGGGGAAACAGTCCAAGACTCCCAATAGATGCCTGAAACCACAGAGAATCCTGAACTCTGTGTATCCTGTTTCTTCCTATACATACATACCTAGGATCAAGTTTAATTTCTAAATCTGACACAGTGAGAGATCAACAACCAATATATAGATGAGTTATGACAATATACTGTAATGACAGTTATGTGCATGTGACTCCCTAAGTATCTTATTGTACTGCACCCTCCCTTCTTCTTTGAAGAAACAAGATGAGAAAATGGCCACACGATGAGCTGAAGTGAGGTGAGTGACCTAGGCATCGTGATATAGCTGAGCCTGCTATTGACCTTGTGACCATATGTCAGAAAGGCCATCTTCGGCTGCAAACCACAGTTGGAGGTGTTGGCAGGGCAGGAACCGAAACTTTGCCAAGCAAAATGCTTCTTTTTTTTTTTTTTTTAAGATTTTATTTATTTACTCATGAAAGACACAGAGAGGCAGAGACATAGACAGAGAGAGAAGCAGGCTCCTCCCCATCAGGGAGCCTGATGTGGGACTCGATCCTTGAACTGGGTACTCACCCTGAGCCAAAGGCATACACCCAACCGCTGAGCTACCCAGGCATCCCAAGCAAAATGCTTCTAATGAGAAATTACTATACTGAGAATCTCCCCCCTGAACACAAAGTAATTTTTGCCCATTGTATTAGATAATTTGATAATATTGGGGTGTCTGGGTGGCTCAGTCAAGACCATCTAATTTGAGTATAAGAGTGTGTACACAAGTATTCTTCCTCCTTTATTGTAGTGTAACGGTATACAATTATAAACATAACTTAAAGTCTAATATTTCATTATATGAAATGGCATCGTCAGCCATTTATTAGTAGGTATTTTGTTTCCCATATTCATTCATAAATATGGCTGTGATGAATGCCTTTATTGAGAGATACTGGCCTTCTGCTCTCATTGATCCTTTGGAATTTCTTCCCAAAGCTGGAGTTCCTGAGTTCCGTGGGCCTTTCATGTATTCTGTTTCCTATGCAAACTGCTCCAGAGAGGCTGTACGTGTGCATGGGGCTCTGGACCACCTTGTGTTCCCATCCTCTTCTCAGCTGCCTGCTAACTCCAGAGATCAGTAGTGACCAGCCCACAAGCAAGGCTCTGTCCCTGGGACAAGCTGAGGTGTCATACCTGTAAGATGCAGCCACAAAGGTAAAGACTTCCCTTCCTTTCCTGGCTCTCACAGGCTGACACATGGCCACCTGGGGCTGTAGGTGTCAGAGCTCTTTGTTCTCTTCCATCCTGAATCTCCTCCAAAGCCTGGCACAGCATTATTTCCAACTGGCCATGTCTTGAGGGGAAACCAAGTACTCAGAGCTCTCCTTCACAGACACACACAAACACACACACACACACACACACACACGGGCGTGCCACACATTGAAGAGAGTGGGCTGTCTCCTTCATCAAAGTCTGCTCCCTGTCTGGTGAGGACAGTGCTGGACAGCTCACGACAGAGTTGGGATGCCCTGGGAAGCACTTGTTCAGCCCATTCACAATGCACAGGGGCAAACTGAGGCCAGGACTGGCTCAAGCTACACAGATATCCATGTCACAGACAGGGGCAGGCCCCACAGCCCTGGGCTCAGTGTGCAAGATCTTCCTAGCCATCCAGTTCATTCCAATTGAACCAGCTTTCATTCAGCATGGCAGGCATGAAGGACTTCCATGGCAGCAGCTCTCACATGGGTCAAATCTTGTGCATCGCTCATGTCCACAGCACATTGTCCATGGGAATCAGCTTCTGTGTACACAGTTCTGTCTGAAAGAGTGGACAGGATGGCCTCTCTCACAGAACCACCGTCCCTGGTCTCCAACCACAGCATATCCTAGTCACTCTTGAATCCTGCTTGTGGCATTGACTTTTCCTTTTCTGGGGCTGGGAGAGCCACTGGGAGGAATGGGAGACAGGCTGGGGCAGAATTTCATGGTGAAGCACCCAGAATGGGCCTGCACTGAGCACTCGGGAGCACCCTCACGTGCTGAATTAGGGATGGGGCAGGGTCCTAGGCTTGCATGGAAAACACAATGAAACCCATGGTTGCATAATGGGGGCAACCCTTCCTCATTTAGATCGGTGCTCCTCTGCCAGGCACGATTGGTACCTCCTTCTCCTCCCAGAACATTTGGCAATGTGTGGAGACATTTCTAATTGTTACATCTCAAGGAGCAGGTGCTACTGGCAACAGGTGGGCAGAGGTCAGGGATGGTGCTAAACATCCTATGATGCACCAGACAGCCCACACGGCAAAGAATTCCCCAGCCCCAAATGTCACTAGTGCCGAGGCTGACAAAGTCTAGGTTCAGGGCATGAGCTACTCTGCCTGAGAATATATCTGACATAAAGTCCTACCATGACTGAAGCAAGAGCGTGTGGACAATGAGACAGATCAGAGAATACACAGGGCTGAATTGGAGAGACAGACTCTCTTAAGTATCTGTGTAGCTATTTGGTGGAAAGAACCCAGGTTTGGCGCCTGGGATCCAGCCCCAGCTCTGTCACTCAAACTTAAGAACCGAATCTTTGGCTCTTCTGAGCTTTGGTTACTTTTACCCATAAAACTTGAGAGATAACATCTTCTCTGTGGAATGTTGCAAAGAAGTGGCACAAAATATATGGTCATAAAGATTAACCACTTCTCTTCTACCCTCCACCCACTCAAACATTCACACACACATACACACACACATGTGCACCCACACTTACAGGACGCAGGCACACACACCACCTCAATTTTTTTTATTGGAGTTCAATTTTCCAACATATAGAATAACACCCAGTGCTCATCCCATCAAGTGCCCCCCTCAGTGCCTGTCACCCAGTCACCCCCACACCCCGCCCACCTCCCCTTCCACCACCCCTTGTTCATTTCCCAGAGTTAGGAGTTTCTCATGTTCTGTCTCCCTCTCTGATATTTCCTACTCATTTTCTCTCCTTTCCCCTTTATTCCCTTTCACTATCTTTTATATTCATACACCACCCCCATTAAGAAAGAGCTATAGACATATTACAAGTGGGGTTTCTGAATACAGAGTCTGGGCAACTGTAGCTGAGAGACGGGAAATCCTCTACACAAAAGCATACAAGTCTTCCTGTAAGCTAGCTGCTTGCATGAAACACCACAATGGAGGCAGAGTCAGACATTACCCAAGAATAAAGTATAAACATGAGGGGACAAAGGAAAACATTCCTTAGTCACCGTTAGTTTAGAATTTCACCAATAGTCTAATGAGGTGGGATTAGAAGTGAATGCCATATATCCTGCTATGTGATAACTGTCGCCAGCGTGGTCATTAAGAATGGAGTTAACTGGTCAGTAAGCTCATGGCTCTCATCCCATAGTGTGGGTCACTCGCCCGGGTTACTGCTTCCGTGGACTTCATAAAGCTCTTCCCCATGAGGGCACATCCCCACATATTGCCATTAATGTGTATTAAAACAGGCAGATCTCAGTACTGACAATGGTCACGTCTGTGTTGCGGAGGGTGGGCAGAGTCAAGAAGTCATCCTCATGTGGCTGAACGTTTACCTCGGCTTTATCCTGGCTGGATTTAGATGTACACTTTTAAACAAGTTCCTTCCAAATGGAATCGATGTTAAAAAGGCTCGAAACCTTGGTAGTTGTAAGAATTAGATCAGCTTGGGGATTCTTGTACCCGAGAACATAGGAAAGCTGAGATTACATGAAATATCTATGCATGTATATAAAAAAGATGTAATTTATAGCATTTTCTAATGCTCACCATAAAGCAGAGGAAAAGTCCCTTCTGACTGGGGATTAGCTCTGCTGAACTCAGGTCCTCTGTATATTACCACTTTACTCAAACTTGGGCAGATCACTTCCCCCTCTGGGCCTCAGTTGCTTTTACAGGCAATGAGAGAAAAACTCCCTCGCAAACAGCTGCGTACAATATTGCTAAACTCTGTTCCAGCCTGGACCTTCTCTCATCTGAGGGGTAAGCACACCTACCTATTATCTCTTTTATCTCTTATAGGCGTACGCTCTCCTACTACGTAGCTGGGACTTGACGGCTTACTAGATGCCTGAGACGCTTCACAAGAAAGCCTCAAATGCTGCTTTTGTGCTTTGGTGAAGACAGAAGGGGGAACACATGGAAAAAGCCAACTGGTCCTCCCCTGTGGCGGGGTTCATTATCCTGGGACTCTCAGACCACCCAGGGTTGGAGAAAATATTTTTTGTGCTCATCCTCCTGATGTACCTGATGATCCTGCTGGGCAACGGGGTCCTCATCCTGGTGACCATCCTTGACTCCCGCCTGCACACACCCATGTACTTCTTCCTGGGGAACCTCTCCTTCCTGGACATCTGCTACACAACCTCCTCAGTCCCTCTAGTCCTGGATGGCTTCCTGACCCCCAGGAAAACCATCTCCTTCTCAGCCTGTGCTGTGCAGATGTTCTTCTCATTTGCTATGGCAGGTACAGAGTGTGTGCTTCTGGGCATGATGGCATTTGATCGCTATGTGGCCATCTGTAACCCGCTGAGGTACCCTGTGGTCATGAGCAAGGCTGCCTATGTGCCCATGGCTGTCAGCTCCTGGGCTATTGGTGGTACTGCTTCTGTGGTACACACATCCTTGACAATTCAGTTGCCTTTCTGTGGAAACAATGTCATCAATCACCTTGCCTGTGAGATCCTGGCTGTCCTGAGATTGGCCTGTGTTGACATCTCCATCAATGTCATCAGCATGGGAGTGACAAATGTGATCTTCCTGGGGGTCCCAGTACTCTTTATCTCTATCTCTTATGTGTTCATCATTGCTACCATCCTGAGGATCCCCTCAGCTGAGGGGAGGAGAAAGGCTTTCTCCACCTGCTCTGCCCACTTCACTGTGGTGGTCATCTTCTACGGGACCTTATTTTTCATGTATAGAAAGCCCAAATCTAAGGATTCGCTGGAAGACAATAAAGAGGACCTTTCAGACAAGCTCATTCCCCTCTTTTATGGAGTGGTGACCCCCATGCTCAACCCCATCATCTATAGCCTCAGGAACAAGGACGTGAAGTCTGCTGTGTGGAACCTGATGTCACAGAAATGCTTCACCAGGTGATGTAGAAGGGCTCCACTGTGGTTCTCACCCTATGGGACAGAGGACTTTTGAGCATTACAGCTGCCATTCAAAAGACAAGTCAAGTTATCCAGAATGGTTGCTTGCCCTTCAGTCGATTTTCAGGGAATGATTAACTTCTCAGATGCATCTTCTGATTCTTAGCCATTTATCTGAGAGTTTCAACTCATGCCAGACAATGAAGGTCTAATTTATATACAAAGACATTCTGAACACATAGTAAAACTGAGGAGACTGGAACCATTAGAGTGAGTTGAATGACCTGTACTGTGTCTAAGCAACACAGTTGGGAGATCGAGGGATCTCCCAGAAACATTGCCATTCCTCTTGGATTCCCCAGGAGAGTCAGAGCAACAAGGAGGAAGTGAGAATTTTCATTTTGGACCTTTTTTTTATGACACTCAAATTGCCTGAAGTTCTAAGAAGAGACAAAGACAAGTTCTCCACATAGAGAGCTTTTGGGTGGGAACAATCTATTCTGATTTACTGAATTTCTTTTTAGGTATGAGAACATGAGGCTATTTTTTCTCAAGGTACTTCACATCACGAAACACTGCTAATAAATGTAAGAAGGAGTATAGAGTTTGAATTTGCTATTCATCACATACAGCAATTCCCAGTAGAATGCTAGTATTCAGTTAGATTTTCACCTATATTCTGAAAAAAAGAAATATGGTATAGATACGACAGATGGAGAGACAGACAGCAGCTAAATATATTGGAAGACCTTGGGTTGGGGGAGCTAACATTTGACACCTTTCTTTGTTCCAGGACTTTGACACGTTTCTTTGTACCAGGACTTATCTAGTGTTTAGTATGCTACAGTACACTGTGAATGTCCAAGACACGTAAACTCTATAGCATTTTCTGAGCATCCATAGCTCAGCAGGATAAAAGTTGGAAAGCATTTTCATACCTATGACCTTGGGAGGGTTGTTTAAACTTTCCCAGTCTATTTCTTCATACTTTAACACCTTACTTCTAGATTTCACATGAATTCGATAGGAAATTATAGATAAGTGCCTTGTAAATGTTAAGCACAATGGAACTAGAAGATAGTAGTAGTAGTTGTATCTTGAATGCTGCACAGTCCTGTGTGCCGTGTGGAAAGGAGCAACACATGGTCCCTAGCTAGATGATAGACACCCAAGATGAATGAGAATTTCAAAGATGGTAGCAGTTGAAAAGCAACATTTTGACAGCAACTTCGAGGAAATTCTTTGAAAATGGTAGACTTATTTAAAAAGAGAATTTAGAAAGTTGATCCAATTTTGAGACTAGATGTTGGTAATGGGAAGTTTCTGCTTCAAGTGATATTTACATTTTCTTATACTTACTAAAACCGAGTTCCGTAAGGATACATATTTTGTTAATAATATTTCATATCCTTCTGTTCATCCTGTTCCTGATTTCTACTTTGCACCAGTAGAGAATAACTTGCCATTGCAAATACACAAATGACATCTAGCGGCCATTTAAGCAAACTTCAGACCCTTAGTGGAGCCATGCACTGAAGAGGCTTCAGGGGGTTTTCTTATTCAATCCTATGGCATGCAGTTCCTCTCCAATGTTCCTGATTGTAGTCAACAGACATTTGTTAGGACACCTCCAATGACAAAGAATTCAATCCTTCTGTTTTCTAACTTTTTCATTCAGCCCTAGTAATTTCCTCCACAGTATGCTTAACTATACCCTCCAGTTACTTCTACCATCACCCCTAATTGGATTCAGTGCTTCTACTTGAGATGCATCCAATCTCTTTCCTTCTGGAATATGAAGATAGTTCTTTGGGTCCCAAGACCAGAAGAACTTGAAAGGATCCAGCCCAAATAGCCCAGTCCTTCCTCCGATGCCAATGTTCTTTGTGCTCATCCTCCTAATGTATCTAGTGATCCAGAGGGCAATGGGGTATGCATCCTGGTGACCCTGTCTACCTCCCACCAGGAGATGTTCATGACTTCTTCACTGGGAACCCACATTCTTGGGCATCTCAGTCTCCCTCATTCTTGACAGCTTCGTAACTCCCAGGAAAGCCATTCCCCTTCTCCACGTCTGCTGTGCAGATGTTTCTCTCCTTTGCCAAGGGAGCCACAGAGATTATGCTACTGAGCATGGTGGCATTTGATCACTATGTGGCTCTGTAACCTCCTAGGTACATTGTGTTCAAAGCAAGACTGTGTATGTCCTCATGTCTGCCAGTTTCTGGAAGGCTGGGTGCATGACTCCCATGGTGCAAACATCCTGAGCAATGAGAAGGCCTTCCATGACTATATCATCAATCCCTTTATCTGTGAGATCCTGGCTGTGCTGATTTTGTCCTGTGCGGACATCTCATCAATGTGATCGGTATGGCAGTAGCCCATGTAATCTTCCTAGGCATTCCAGTTCTATTTATTTTTGTCTCTTATATGTTCATCATTGCTACCATCCTGAGGATCCCCTCAGCTGAAGGGAGGATAAAGGCCTTCTCCACCTGCTCTGCCCACCTCACTATAGTGGTCGTCTTCTATGGAACAATCCTCTTCATGTATGGGAAGCCCAAATCCAAGGATCCTCAGGGGGCAGACAAGCAGGAGATTTCAGACAAGCTCACCTACCTCTTCTGTGGGGTGGTGACCCCCATGCTCAACCCCATCATCTACAGCCTGAGGAACAAGGACGTGAAGGCTGCTGTGAGGAACCTAGTACTTCACAAACACTTTATCCAGTGATGGTGGAGGGCTCCTGATAGATCTCTATTCCCTAGTTTCTCTCACCTGAGGCACTCAGAGGATAAGCTAAAAGTCCAGTTTCATCTAAGGTACATAGGCACTCTGATTACACAGAGAGTTTTTTTTTTTTATTTACTTATGATAGTCACAGAGAGAGAGAGGCAGAGACACAGGCAGAGGGAGAAGCAGGCTCCATGCACCGGGAGCCTGGTATGGGATTCGATCCCGGGTCTCCAGGATCGCGCCCTGGGCCAAAGGCAGGCGCCAAACTGCTGCGCCACCCAGGGATCCCTACACAGAGAGTTTTATGTGAATAGGAAGCATTTGATGGGACATAGCTCTCTCATTCTATAGGCACTTCTACAAAAGTATATACCATGGTCAAGCCTCATAGCTGTCTATCTCTGGGATGCATACTGAACTAATTGATCGCCAGGAAAAATGACTCTTCAAGTTTTATTTTTAACTTACAAAACTCTATTGTATAGGTCTGTAATTCCATTGCTCCTTGGCCTTTTTCTTTGAACATATTTGGATGGGCCCTGCATTCATGGTACTTTTAACATGTCCTACAACATCTTAAAAAACAGTAATATTTTTATCTTTATCCTCATTGTTTCTTTCTCCTTATTTTCATATTAATTCCTAAAACTGCCGCTTGAATTGTTCCCTTCCTATGCCTCCATTATTAACCTCTTCTCCTGTCCTTAATCATGGTCCCCATCAGAAAATCATTCACAGCTTTGGAACAGAGAGGTTAGTAGCTTGTGGCAAAACTGATGCAAGGGTCAAAGGTCCAGGCCTTTTATCCCCCTTTTCCTGGCTTCTGTCCCTAGAGATCAGTGGTCTCCCACAGGTCAGCAGAGTGATATGGAAATGGAGATGTATTTAGGAGAATCAGATGAATTATCTTGACCTGATGTGGCTTGACCAAACGTGCAGCCAAGTGGTGACCATCAGGTGTTTTCAAGCTAAGAATGCCCAACCGTACAGGGCAGTCAGAGGGAGAAGAAGGCGATGTTCACCAGCAGACATCTAACAATTGCTCCCATGTCTGGTGAGGAATTCCATGTCAGCTCCCAATAGATAGCAATCTAGAAGTCCAGCTAAAAGAATGAGCAGAGTAGAAAGCCTCTGAGGACTGACATGAACTATTAACCAAGTAGGGAGGAAATAAAGTACCATCAAAACAAACAGCCTTTGCTGGAAAAGAGTTATTGCAGGAAAATGGTGAGACAGTGAAGAAAAGTCTCAGTGGTATTCTCTGTGGAAATCAGGAGGCTATTGAATCAAGAAAACAGAAGCAGTCTACTGAAGAGAAGCTAGGAGAAAAGGTGACTAGGAGGTAAAAACTTGTCTTATGGGAAAAATCCAATTGGTGATCAAATAAAATTCAACCGAAGTCTTTAAAAGTAGATACAACAATGCTTAAAATGAACTTTTTAATTAAAAAGAACTAAAGTTTACCTCTTGGATTTAAAAGGGGAAAAAATGAGAGAGGGGGAAAATTCGGTTATTTGAGAACATGTCAGAGACATAAAAGGTAGACCAGGGGGAATCCATAATTTTATTCATGAGAAGAAAACAAAACATATGAAAGACAAAAAATAATTAAGGAGGAGAAAAACATTTTGCTGAACAGAAATTTTGCATATTTTATTCATAAAAGGTTTATTGATCACCAGGTAAGAATTATAGCAAATGATGTACCTATGTACGATCAATCCAAGGATAAGTTGTGATTTGCACATATGCCAAACTAATTCTATAGACTTTTCCACAGAAGAAAAGCATATTTACCAAAAGGAACAAGAATCTGGCTGGCTTCCATTGGCTTGCTGCTCTGCCACCCTAAATGTAGATGCCAGTGCAACAAGGTTTATGGAATTCTGAGGGAAAGGAGCCATGAGTCTCGAATTCTACACGCCCTGACCATTACACAAATATGAGAGTTAAAAAGACATTGTTGGCACATGCAAACACAGACAACGCATATCCTATAATCTCTTTCGAAAAAAATTATTCATACAGTTCACACAACAAACAGTTACAAATATATAATAGAAGGAATGCCAGAGATATGGTATGTAAGACACAGTGGAGAATGATCAAATGCGTAAGACAAATAAAGTTGAATAAACACTTGATAGCAGTTGTGCAAAACAAATATATGAAGGAATGATGAGAAAATACATCGAGGTAAACAGCAACAATAAAGCAATGCTGTGACTCCAGTTACAATTCTAGATGACTTTATTAAGCCTAGAAATTAAGAAAGATAAGTCAGTTACAACCCGTTATAGGTCTCATCTTATGAATAACATGGTGGGAAGGGGAATCTTATGGGTATAATTCATTGCATTGATACTGAAATAACAAAAGTCTTAGTATGCTTATTGAAATTTTGAGAGAAAAATACCAGTAGACTAGTATAGGATAAAGACTTTTCATAAGAATTAGAGGATAATGAATGAACAAAGAGAGATGATCAGGTGTGCCTGGGTGGCCCAGTGAGTTAAGCATCCCACCCATGGTTTTGGCTCAGGTTGTGAACTTCAAATGGTGAGATCCAGCTCTGAATGGAGCTCTACACTCAGTAGGGAGTCTACTTATGATTCTCCCTCTCTCTGCCCCTCCATTCCCTCTCTCTCTCTCTTTCTCTCTCTCTCTCAAATAAATATATTTAAAAAAAACACAAGTTAATCAGATTAAAAATCATTACTGAACCTGAGTAGATTTAAATAATTGTGTATTAAATCCATGATACACATTATCCAATTTCTTTTTTTTCACATTATCCAATTTCTTAAAGAGCTTCAAGGTTTCTAACTTTAGGAAAGATTAGGAAATATATTGCAAACATTTTAGTAATAGATTTAAAAAGAAAAAGTGACCCCAATAACAAATATTGAAAAGTCACTTGATAATTTAACATTGATTTTTGACTGTTTTAAAGTAGTAGACTTGGAGGCAGGGCAAGATGGTGGAGGCCTACGGGTCCTCAACTCACCTGGCCCCACCAACTTAGCGAGATAACTTTCAAACCATCCTGAACACCTAGCAATTTGACCTGAGATTTAAAGAGAGAACAGCTGGAACATTACAGAGAGAATGGTTTTCACTTCTAACAAGAATCATCTAGAGTGAAGTTTACTTAGGTCGTGATTGATATTCTTGACTCAGTCCACTCATACAGACACTGAGCAAAATGACTACAAGGAAGGAATTCACCACAAAAGAAAGAATCAGAAACAGTACTCTTTGCTACAGAGTTACAGAATTTGGATTACAATTCGATGTCAGAAAGCCAATTCAGAAGCACAATTATAAAGCTACTGGTGGCTCTGGAAAAAAACATAAAGGATTCAAGAGACTTCATGACTGCAGAATTTAGATCTAATCAGGCCGAAATTAAAAATCAAATAAATGAGATGCAATCCAAACTGGAGGTCCTAATGACAAAGGTTAATGAGGTGGAAGAAAGAGTGAGTGACATAGAAGACAAGTTGATGGCAAGGAAGGAAACTGGGGAAAAAAGAGAAAGACAATTAAAAGACCACGAGGGAAGGTTAAGGGAAATAAATCATAGCCTCAGAAGGAAAAATCTACATATAATTGGTGTTCCAGAGAGCGCTGAGAGGGCCAGAGGGCCAGAAAGTATATTTGACCAAATCATAGCTGAGAACTTCCCTAATTTGGGGAGGGAAACAGGCATTCAGATCCAGGAGATAGAAATGTCCGCCCCAAAATCAATAAATACCATTCAACACCTGGACATTTAATAGTGAAACTTGCAAATTCCAAAGATAAAGAGAAAATCCTTAAAAGAGCGAGACAAGAGATCCCTAACTTATATGGGGAGAAATATTAGATTAACAGCAGACCTCTCCACAGAGATTCAGGGTACTAAATGAGAAGAACATGCAGCCGAGAATACTATATCCAGCATGGCTCTCATTCAGAACAGGAGAGCTAAAGAGCTTCCAAGATAGGCAGACACTGAAAGAATATGTGACCACCAAACCAGCTCTGCAAGAAACATTAAGAGGGACCCTGTAAAAGAAGGAAGAAGCCCAAAGAAATAATGCACAAAACAGGGACTGAATAGGTATTATGATGACACTAAATTCATATCTTTCAATAGTAAAGATGCAGGGTTTCGGACTGGATAAAAAAGCAAGACCCATCTATTTGCTATCTACAAGAGACTCATTTTAGACCTAAGGACACCTCCAGCCTGAAAATGAAAGGTTGGAGAACCATTGACCATTCAAATGGTCCTCAAAAGAAAACTGAGGTAGCAATCCTCATATCAGATAAATTAAAATTTATCCCAAAGACTGTAGTAAGAGATGAAGAGGGACACTATGTCATACTTAAAGGGTCTATCCAACAAGAAGACCTAGCAATCATGAATATTTATCCCCCTAATGTGGGAGCTGCCAAGTACATCAAAAAATTAATAACCAAAGTAAAGACATACTTAGATAATAATACACTAGTAGTAGGAGACTTCAACACGGCTCTTTGTGCAAATGACAGATCTTCTAAGCACAGCATCACCAAAGAAACGAGAGCTTTAAATGGTACACTGGACCAGATGGATTTCACAGATATATACAGAACTTTGAATCTGAACGCAACTGAATACACATTCTTCTCAAGTGCACATGGAACTTTCTCCAGAAAGACCACATACTGGGTCACAGATCAGGTCTCAACCAATATGAAAAGATACGCATAGTCCCCTGCATATTTTCAGACCACAATTCTTTGAAACTAGAACTCAATTGCAAGAAGAAATTTGGAAAAAACTCAAAACACGTGGAGGTTAAAGAGCATCCTGCTATAGGATCAATGGGTCAACCAGAAAATTAGAGAAGAATTAAAAAGATTCATGGAAAGTAATGAAAATGAAGCTACAACCGTTCAAAATCTTTGGGGTACAGCAAAAGCAGTCCTAAGAGGGAAATACATTGCAATACCAGCATCCCTCAAAAATTTGGAAAATACTCAAATACACAAGCTCACCTCGCACCTAAAGGAACTGGAGAAAGAACAGGAAATAAAACCTACACCAAGCAGAAGAAGAGAGTTAATAAAGATTCGAGCAGAACTCAATAAAATAGAGACCAGAAGAACTGTAGAACAGGTCAACAAAACCAAGAGTTGGTTCTTTGATAGAATTAATAAGGTAAATAAACCATTAGCCAGCCTTATTGAAAAGAAAAGAAAAAGACTCAAATTAATAAAATCATGAATTAAAAAGGAGAGATCACAACCAATACCAAGGAAATACAAACGATATTAAAAACATATTATGAGGGATCCCTGGGTGGTGCAGCGGTTTGGCGCCTGCCTTTGGCCCAGGGCGTGATCCTGGAGACCCGGGATCGAATCCCACGTAGGGCTCCCGGTGCATGGAGCCTGCTTCTCCCTCTGCCTATGTCTCTGCCTCTCTCTCTCTCTGTGTGTGACTATCATAAATAAATAAAAAATTTAAAAAAATAAAAATAAAAAAATAAAAATAAAAACATATTATGAGCAGTTATACGCTGATAAATTAGGCAATCTAGGAGAAATGGATGCATTTCTGGAAAACCATAAATTACCAAATCTGGAACAGGAAGAAATAGAACACCTGAACAGGCCAATAACCAGGGAGGAAATTGAAGCAGTCATCAAAAACCTCCCAAGACACAAAAGTCCAAGGCAGATGGCTTCCCAGGGGAATTCTATCAAACGTTTAAAGAAGAAACCATACCTATTCTACTAAAGCTGTTCGGAAAGATAGAAAGGGATGGAATACTTCCAAACTCATTTTATGAGGCCAGCATCACCTTAATTCCAAAACCAGTCAAAGACCCCACCAAAAAGGAGAATTATAGACCAATATCCCTGATGAACACAGATGCAAAATTTTTCAGCAAGGTACTAGACAATAGGATCCAACAGTACAGTAAGAAGATTATTCACCATGACCAAGTGAGAATTATCCCCGGGATGCAAGGTTGGTTCAACACTCATAAAACAATCAACATGATAGATCACATCAACAATAGAAAGAACAAGAACCATATGATCATCTCAATAGACACAGAGAAAGCATGTGACAAAATACAGCATCCGTTCATGATCAAAATTCTTCAGAGTGTAGAGATAGAGGGAACATTCCTCAGCATCTTAGAAGCCATCTACGAAAAGCCCACAGCAAATATCATTCCTAATGGGGAAACCGAGAACCTTTCCCCTAAGATCGGGAACACGACAGGGATTCTCTAACTACTGCTATTCAACATAGTACAAGAAGTCGTAGCCTCAGCAATCAGACAACAAAAAGAAATAAAAGGCATTCAAATTGGCAAAGAAGAAGTCAAGCTCTCCCTCTTCACAGATGACATGATACTGTACATAGAAAATCCAAAAGACTCCACACCAAGATTGCGAGAACTCATACAGGAATTCGGCCATGTGGCAGGATACAAAATCAATGCCCAGAAATCAGTGGCATTTCTATACACTAACAATGAGACTGAAGAAAGTGAAATTAAGGAGTCAATCTCATTTACAACTGCACCCAAAAGCATAAGATAAGATACCTAGGAATAAACCTAACCAAAGAGGTAAGGGATCTATACCCTAAAAACTACAGAACACTTCAAAAGATTTGAGGAAGACACAAAGAGATGGAAAAACATTCCATGATCATGAATTGGAAGAATTAATATTGTGAAAATGTCTATGCTACCCAGGGCAATTTACACATTCAGTGCTATCCCTATCAAAATACCATGGACTTTCATCTGAGAGTTGGAACAAATCATCTTAAGATTTGTGTGGAATCAGAAAAGACCCCAAAGAGCCAGGGGAATAATGAAAAAGAAAACCAGAGCCGGGGGCATCACAATGCCGGATCTCAAGTTGCACTGCAAAGCTGTGAACAAGCCAGTGTGGCACTGGCATAAAAACAGACATATAAATCAATGGTACAGAATAGAGAACCCAGAAATGGGCCCTCAACTGTATGGTCAAGTAATCTTCGACAAAGCAGGAAAGACTATCCACTGGAAAAAGGACAGTCTCTTCAATAAATGGTGCTGGGATAATAGGACAGCCACGTGCAGAAGAATGAAACTAGACCATTCTCTTACACCATACACAAAGATACACTCAAAATGGATGAAAGACCTAAATGTGAGACAAGAATCCATCAGAATCCTAGAGGAGAACACAGGCCACACCCTTTTTAAACTTGGCCACAGCAACTTCTTACAAGATACATCTATGAAGGCAAGGGACACAAAAGCAAAAATGAATTATTGGACGTAATCAAGATAAAAGGTTCTGCACAGCACAAGAAACAGTCAACAAAACCAAAGACAACCTACAGAATGGGAGAATTTGCAAATGACATATCAGATAAAGGGCTAGTATCCAAGATCTATAAAGATTTATTAAACTCAACAGAAAAGAAACAAACAATCCAATCATGAAATGTTCAAATGACATGAACAGAAATTTCACCAAAGAAGACATACACATGGCCAACAAACACATGAGGAAATGCTCCACATCACTTGCCATCAGGAAAATACAAATCAAAACCACAATGAGATACCACCTCACACCAGTCAGAATGGTGAAAATTAACAAGACAGGAAACAACAAACATGGAGAGGATGTGGAAAAAGGGGAACCCTCTTGCTCTGTTGGTGGGAATGTGAACTTGGACAGCCACTCTGGAAAACTGTATGGAGGTACCTCAAAGAGTTAAAAATACAGCTGCCCTACGACCCAACAATTGCAATGCTGGGCATTTACCCCAAAGATACAGATGCAGTGAAAGGCCAAGACACCTGCGCTAAATGTTAATAGCAGCAATGTCCACAATAGCCAAACTGTGGAAGGAGAATCAGTGTCCACTGAAAGAAGAATGGATAAAGAAGATGTGGTCTATATGTACAATGGAATATTACTCAACCTTAGAAATGATGAATACCCACCATTTGCTTCAATGTGGATTGAACTGGAAGGTATTATGCAGAGTGAAGTAAGTCAATTGGAGAAGGACAAACATTATATGGTTTCATTAATTTGGGGAATATAAAAAAAGTGAAAGGGATGATAGGGAAAAGGAGAGAAAATACGTGGGAAATATCAGAGAGGGTGACAAAATATAAGAGACTACTAACTCTGGGAAATGAACAAGCGGTAGTGGAAGGGGAAGAGGGCAGGCGGATGGGGTGACTGGGTGATGTGGACTGAGGGGGGCACTTGACGGGATAAGGACTGCGTAAATATGTTGGAAAATCGAACTCCAATAAAAAATATACAAAAATAATAAAGAGGCAGACGTAAATAGAGGAAGCCATCATTGACTTGCAATAAACTATCAGAACATCAGCAAGCAGCATGCCTACAACTTGGATTAGGACACCCGCTTACAATGTCTATGACATCTGCAGAGTCCAGATAATAATTGAGATCAGGAAGATAAAGAAAATAAATATTGAGATGAAGAAAAAGAAGAAAACTATTCACAAATGTTGTTTGACTAGAAAAAGTTTTAATCGAATGCCAAAACTACAAGAAGTAGTAAGAAAGTACACTAGAGTGATTTTATATAATTCACAGCAGTCACAAAACACTTTACACGACCTAGGGGAAAATATATAAAGAACTATAAGAGACCTATAGGAATATTACCCACTTATAATGATCATACAGCAACAGGAGAAATAATAAGATATGTTCAATTTGAAGAAGGAAAAGCCCTGAAAGTAAGCCTCAGGACATTTAACTACCCTCCACCCAAATACCCTCATTCAAAGCCTTTCTTCCCTCTTGCCAATAGGTTGGCATGAGCCATGCTCCATCCACTTTCCCAACCTTAGAGCAGGCCCCTTCTGTTACTAGGGAAGGAAGGTCCAAACTCAGAGCTTGGAGGCAAACATGAGAGCTCCCTGGCCTAAAGGTCTCAGAAGCAAAGAAAACCAGCCTTCAACTCAGCCCGTGTTTTTGCGGTATCCAAATTGTCTAGAACAGACCACTGTCCAAAGGAGGCTTTCAGGGCTCTGCGTATGTGTTGATCATTTTCCACCTCATTACAACTAGTGACCATTTACCTCAAGTTAGGATGATCCCTAAAATCTTCAAGATATTACAGTATCCATTGAAAGCTTTTACTAGCACGACCAAATCAACATCACAGATGATCACAACAAGTCAAGAATGTAATCACCCAAACATGTTGAATCAGAACATTTCAGATGCTGGACTGAGGGAAAGGACCAGGTGTGATGCAGGAGCTGACTGCCTCTTCCAACAGGTAATCTTCCTGGACCCCAGACAACTGCTGCCAGGAAGAAATGTAGGAGTGGGGGAGGGGATGAAGAATAGCTGTCCCAGCTCCAGGTTTACTGCTTACCTCTGGTGCTTGTGGAGTTGAGCTGACTGTCCTCCCCAAATTCTTTAATCGTATCAAGATAAGTATTACGAGGGCCAAACAAAACTTGTTCCATAGATAGATGTGGCTAGAGATGGCCAGATTTCTAGAAAAGAACAAGGCCAGCAACCTTTTGACCTCAGTAGAGCTACTTCTTGCTAGACACGTCTCCAAAGGCAAGGGAAACAAAGGCAAAAATGAACTACTAGGACTTCATCAAGATAAAAAGCTTTTGCAGAGCAAAGGAAACAGTAAACAAAACCAAAAGACAACCTGCCACTGGGGGGAGATGATGTTTGTCAATGTCTTATCAGATAACGGGCTAGTATCTAAGGTCTACAAAGAATTTACCAAACTCAACACCCAAAAAACAAACAATCCAGTCAAGAAACGAGTAGAAGACAGGAACAGATATTTCTCCAAAGCAGACATACAAATGGCCAACGGACACATGAGAAAATGCTCCACATCACTCGGCATCTGGCAAATAGAGATCAAAACCCTAATGAGATACCCCCTCACTGCAGTCAGAATGGCTAAATTAACAATTCAGGAAACAACAGAGGTTGGCGAGAGGCAGAGCAAACGGAACTATCTCATTTTGGCCAGAAGACAAACTGGTGCTGCTACTTTGGAAAACAATATGGAGGTTCCTCAGAAAGTTAAAACTAGGGCTACTCTATGACCCAGCATATGCACTACTAGGGATTTACCTCAAAGAATCAAATGTAGCAATCCAAAGGAGCAACTATACCCGCTGTTCATAGCAACAATATCCACAATAGCCAAACTATGGAAACAGCACAGATGTCCATCAACAAATAATGGATAAAGAAAGTGGTATGTATATACAGCGGAATACTACTTGGCCATCGAAAAATGAAATCTTACCATTTTCAGCAATGCGGATGGGACTAGAGGATATCATACTAATCAAAATAAGTTAATCAGAGAAAGACAAGTATCATATGATCTCACTTACAGGTGGAATTTAAGAAACAAGACAGAGGATCATAGGGGAAGAGAAGAAAAAATGAAACAGGACAAAATCAGAGAGGGAGACAAACCATAAGAGACTCTTAATCATAGAAAACAAACTGAGGGTCGGTGCAGGGGAGAGAGGTGTGGAGACGGGGTACCTGGGTGATGGACATTAAGGAGGGCATGTGATATAATGAACACAGGGTGTTATAAAAGACTGATGGATCACTGACCTCTACTTTTGAAACCAATAATACATTCATTATATGTTAGTTAATTGAATTTGAATAAACCAATCTGGAAAAGATAGTCTCTTCAATAAATGGTGTGGAGAAAGCTGGAGAGCTATATGCAAAAGAATGAAATTGGACTAATTTTTATATCATACACAAAAGTGAAATAAAAATGGATTAAAGATTGAAAGGAAAGACTCGACCATAAAACTCCTAAAAGACAACATAGGCAACAAATTCTTGCACATTGGCCTCAACAACGTTTTTCTGGATATGACATTCTGCACCTCACAATGGTCAGAATGCCTACATTAAAAAAGACAAGAAATAACATATACTGGTGAGGAAGTAGAGAAAATGTTAAATTAATGGTTACAAAGTGTTTGTCCCAGTGACAGGCACATGGGAGGGCCTCAATGAACATAGTCAATTCTGCTGCTGCTGTAGTTAGATATTTCTCCTGTCTCCCCGTTCTGGATGCCTAGGACTCACATGGGACAATGTATTTTGTCTCTGAATGGAGCACTGGCTGGTCTGGGACCAAAGGGAAAGCTCAGAAGACAGTGGCATCTGCTGTATGTTCTTCTCCAGTTGACCTTCTCCCAGTTGACTGTGTCCCAGTTGTTACCTTTAATTGGAGGCCCCAGGTATGCTTAAGGCCTGTACCCTATGCACGTTTGACATTCCAAACTTTAGATTGCTTCTGGGACTAACAGAGTCCCTGTAAGAGATCACAGCTGCTGCTTGGGGAATCCTTTCACTGCTGGGGAAAAGGTACCCTTGGGATCGCTGGGCTTCAGATCAGGATGACAGGTCCTGTCCAGGAAGAGTCTGTAGCTGAGGCACCTAGTCAGCCTGCACAGCTAGGAGGAAGGATGCGAAGGAAACAGCAGCAGAGGCTAAAGTTCCCACAAGGATGTCAGCAGAGAAGAAGAAAGAGGATCTCAGGGGCAAAGGAAGTCCAGCAGGGGAGTGTCCGGGGTCTTTCTGTGGCATCCGGGGCCTGGCCCAGGGCACAGTGAGAAGCTGAGAATTGTGTCCGGTATCAGAAGACCCAGAGAAGTGGCTGCAAGCAGGATGCAGGTAGGGAGCTCTGGGCTGTGGTGGGGACAGGGATGGTGGCCATGACTTCTGAAGAGCATTTTCCAAAGATAGACTTGCCTCCTCACCCTGCCTCTGCTCCAAGAACCTTCCAGCTGCAACTGACCGTGAGCAGCTTGCTGGAGCAGAGAGGAACAGCTAAGGTAAACCCAAGCAGTCCCTCATGCTCTACAGAGCTCACTAGTGACCAAGCCCCTGCCCTGACACTGCTGTTCCATCCTCCCTGGGAGGAGCCCAGACCCTTGGGAGGAAAGCAGCCTGATTTCTTGCTGAGATTTCCCAGAAGACTGAGCCTTGCTCAGGGTCAGAGGGTGAGCAGACAGCAAGTTGGGACCTATCATTGTCTGTGACTCCCAGTCTGTGGCTAGTTCTATTTCCCTCACTTTCTTCCTACCCCTCTTTCATGGGGGAAACAGTCCAAGACTCCCAATAGATGCCTGAAACCACAGAGAATCCTGAACTCTGTGTATCCTGTTTCTTCCTATACATACATACCTAGGATCAAGTTTAATTTCTAAATCTGACACAGTGAGAGATCAACAACCAATATATAGATGAGTTATGACAATATACTGTAATGACAGTTATGTGCATGTGACTCCCTAAGTATCTTATTGTACTGCACCCTCCCTTCTTCTTTGAAGAAACAAGATGAGAAAATGGCCACACGATGAGCTGAAGTGAGGTGAGTGACCTAGGCATCGTGATATAGCTGAGCCTGCTATTGACCTTGTGACCATATGTCAGAAAGGCCATCTTCGGCTGCAAACCACAGTTGGAGGTGTTGGCAGGGCAGGAACCGAACCTTTGCCAAGCAAAATGCTTCTTTTTTTTTTTTTTAAGATTTTATTTATTTACTCATGAAAGACACAGAGAGGCAGAGACATAGACAGAGAGAGAAGCAGGCTCCTCCCCATCAGGGAGCCTGATGTGGGACTCGATCCTTGAACTGGGTACTCACCCTGAGCCAAAGGCATACACCCAACCGCTGAGCTACCCAGGCATCCCAAGCAAAATGCTTCTAATGAGAAATTACTATACTGAGAATCTCCCCCCTGAACACAAAGTAATTTTTGCCCATTGTATTAGATAATTTGATAATATTGGGGTGTCTGGGTGGCTCAGTCAAGACCATCTAATTTGAGTATAAGAGTGTGTACACAAGTATTCTTCCTCCTTTATTGTAGTGTAACGTTATACAATTATAAACATAACTTAAAGTCTAATATTTCATTATATGAAATGGCATCGTCAGCCATTTATTAGTAGGTATTTTGTTTCCCATATTCATTCATATATATGGCTGTGATGAATGCCTTTATTGAGAGATACTGGCCTTCTGCTCTCATTGATCCTTTGGAATTTCTTCCCAAAGCTGGAGTTCCTGAGTTCCGTGGGCCTTTCATGTATTCTGTTTCCTATGCAAACTGCTCCAGAGAGGCTGTACGTGTGCATGGGGCTCTGGACCACCTTGTGTTCCTGTCCTCTTCTCAGCTGCCTGCTAACTCCAGAGATCAGTAGTGACCAGCCCACAAGCAAGGCTCTGTCCCTGGGACAAGCTGAGGTGTCATACCTGTAGGATGCAGCCACAAAGGTAAAGACTTCCCTTCCTTTCCTGGCTCTCACAGGCTGACACATGGCCACCTGGGGCTGTAGGTGTCAGAGCTCTTTGTTCTCTTCCATCCTGAATCTCCTCCAAAGCCTGGCACAGCATTATTTCCAACTGGCCATGTCTTGAGGGGAAACCAAGTACTCAGAGCTCTCCTTCACAGACACACACAAACACACACACACACACACACACACACACACACACATGGGCGTGCCACACATCGAAAAGAGTGGGCTGTCTCCTTCATCAAAGTCTGCTCCCTGTCTGGTGAGGACAGTGCTGGACAGCTCACGACAGAGTTTGGAGGCCCTGGGAAGCACCTGTTCAGCCCATTCACGATGCACAGGGGCAAACTGAGGCCTACGACTGGCTCAAGCTACACAGATATCCATGTCACAGACAGGGGCAGGCCCCACAGCCCTGGGCTCAGTGTGCAAGATCTTCCTAGCCATCCAGTTCATTCCAATTGAACCAGCTTTCATTCAGCATGGCAGGCATGAAGGACTTCCATGGCAGCAGCTCTCACATGGGTCAAATCTTGTGCATCGCTCATGTCCACAGCACATTGTATGGGAATCAGCTTCTGTGTACACAGTTCTGTCTGAAAGAGTGGACAGGATGGCCTCTCTCACAGAACCACCGTCCCTGGTCTCCAACCACAGCATATCCTAGTCACTCTTGAATCCTGCTTGTGGCATTGACTTTTCCTTTTCTGGGGCTGGGAGAGCCACTGGGAGGAATGGGAGACAGGCTGGGGCAGAATTTCATGGTGAAGCACCCACAATGGGCCTGCACTGAGCACTCGGGAGCACCCTCACGTGCTGAATGAGGAATGGGGCAAGGTCCTAGGCTTGCATGGAAAACACAATGAAACCCATGGTTGCATAATGGGGGCAACCCTTCCTCATTTAGATCGGTGCTCCTCTGCCGGGCACGATTGGTACCTCCTTCTCCTCCCAGAAACATTTGGCAATGTGTGGAGACATTTCTACTTGTTACATCTCAAGGAGCAGGTGCTACTGGCAACAGGTGGGCAGAGGTCAGGGATGGTGCTAAACATCCTATGATGCACAGGACAGCCCACATGGCAAAGAATTCCCCAGCCCCAAATGTCACTAGTGCCGAGGCTGACAAAGTCTAGGTTCAGGGCATGAGCTACTCTGCCTGAGAATATATCTGACATAAAGTCCTACCATGACTGAAGCAAGAGCGTGTGGACAATGAGACAGATCAGAGAATACACAGGGCTGAATTGGAGAGACAGACTCTCTTAAATATCTGTGTAGCTATTTGGTGGAAAGAACCCAGGTTTGGCGCCTGGGATCCAGCCCCAGCTCTGTCACTCAAACTTAAGAACCGAATCTTTGGCTCCTCTGAGCTTTGGTTACTTTTACCCATAAAACTTGAATGATAACATCTTCTCTGTGGAGCTTTGCAAAGAAGTGGTGCAGATTAGATGGTCATTAATATTAACCACTTAACTTCTACTCTCCACCCACACACACACACACACACACACACGTGCACCCACACTCACAGCACGCAGGCACACACACCACCTCAATTAATTTTTTTTATTGGAGTTGAATTTTCCAACATATAGAATAACACCCAGTGCTCATCCCATCAAGTGCCCCCCTCAGTGCCTGTCACCCAGTCACCCCCACACCCCGCCCACCTCCCCTTCCACCACCCCTTGTTCATTTCCCAGAGTTAGGAGTTTCTCATGTTCTGTCTCCCTCTCTGATATTTCCTATTCATTTTCTCTCCTTTCCCCTTTATTCCCTTTCACTATTTTTCATATTCATACACCACCCCCATTAAGAAAGAGCTATAGACATATTACAAGTGGGGTTTCTGAATACAGAATCTGAGCAACTGTAGCTGAGAGACGGGAAATCCTCTACACAAAAGCATACAAGTCTTCCTGTAAGCTAGCTGCTTGCATGAAACACCACAATGGAGGCAGAGTCAGACATTACCCAAGAATAAAGTATAAACATGAGGGGACAAAGGAAAACATTCCTTAGTCACCGTTAGTTTAGAATTTCACCAATAGTCTAATGAGGTGGGATTAGAAGTGAATGCCATATATCCTGCTATGTGATAACTGTCGCCAGCGTGGTCATTAAGAATGGAGTTAATCCAAAAAAAAAAAAAAAAAAAGAATGGAGTTAACTGGTCAGTAAGCTCATGGCTCTCATCCCATAGTGTGGGTCACTCGCCCGGGTTACTGCTTCCGTGGACTTCATAAAGCTCTTCCCCATGAGGGCACATCCCCACATATTGCCATTAATGTGTATTAAAACAGGCAGATCTCAGTACTGACAATGGTCACGTCTGTGTTGCGGAGGGTGGGCAGAGTCAAGAAGTCATCCTCATGTGGCTGAACGTTTACCTCGGCTTTATCCTGGCTGGATTTAGATGTACACTTTTAAACAAGTTCCTTCCAAATGGAATCGATGTTAAAAAGGCTCGAAACCTTGGTAGTTGTAAGAATTAGATCAGCTTGGGGATTCTCGTACCCGAGAATATAAGAAAGCTGAGATTACATGAAATATCTATGCATGTATATCAAAAAGAAGTAATTTATAGCATTTTCTAATGCTCACCATAAAGCAGAGGAAAAGTCCCTTCTGACTGGGGATTAGCTCTGCTGAACTCAGGTCCTCTGTATATTACCACTTTACTCAAACTTGGGCAGATCACTTCCCCCTCTGGGCCTCAGTTGCTTTTACAGGCAATGAGAGAAAAACTCCCTCGCAAACAGCTGCGTACAATATTGCTAAACTCTGTTCCAGCCTGGACCTTCTCTCATCTGAGGGGTAAGCACACCTACCTATTATCTCTTTTATCTCTTATACGCGTACGCTCTCCTACTACGTAGCTGGGACTTGACGGCTTACTAGATGCCTGAGACGCTTCACAAGAAAGCCTCAAATGCTGCTTTTGTGCTTTGGTGAAGACAGAAGGGGGAACACATGGAAAAAGCCAACTGGTCCTCCCCTGTGGCGGGGTTCATTATCCTGGGACTCTCAGACCACCCAGGGTTGGAGAAAATGTTTTTTGTGCTCATCCTCCTGATGTACCTGGTGATCCTGCTGGGCAACGGGGTCCTCATCCTGGTGACCATCCTTGACTCCCGCCTGCACACACCCATGTACTTCTTCCTGGGGAACCTCTCCTTCCTGGACATCTGCTACACAACCTCCTCAGTCCCTCTAGTCCTGGATGGCTTCCTGACCCCCAGGAAAACCATCTCCTTCTCAGGCTGTGCTGTGCAGATGTTTCTCTCCTTTGCCATGGGAGCCACAGAGTGTGTGCTTCTGGGCATGATGGCATTTGATCGCTATGTGGCCATCTGTAACCCGCTGAGGTACCCTGTGGTCATGAGCAAGGCTGCCTATGTGCCCATGGCTGTCAGCTCCTGGGCTATTGGTGGTACTGCTTCTGTGGTACACACATCCTTGACAATTCAGTTGCCTTTCTGTGGAAACAATGTCATCAATCACCTTGCCTGTGAGATCCTGGCTGTCCTGAGATTGGCCTGTGTTGACATCTCCATCAATGTCATCAGCATGCGGGTGGCCAATGTGATCTTGCTGGGGGTCCCAGTTCTGTTCATCTCTATCTCTTATGTGTTCATCATTGCTACCATCCTGAGGATCCCCTCAGCTGAGGGGAGGAGAAAGGCTTTCTCCACCTGCTCTGCCCACTTCACTGTGGTGGTCATCTTCTACGGGACCTTATTTTTCATGTATAGAAAGCCCAAATCTAAGGATTCCCTGGGACAAAACAAAGAGGACCTTTCAGATAAGCTCATTCCTCTCTTTTATGGAGTGGTGACCCCCATGCTCAACCCCATCATCTATAGCCTCAGGAACAAGGACGTGAAGTCTGCTGTGAGGAACCTGATGTCTCAGAAGTGCTTCACCAGGTGATGTAGAAGGGCTCCACTGTGGTTCTCACCCTATGGGACAGAGGACTTTTGAGCATTACAGCTGCCATTCAAAAGACAAGTCAAGTTATCCAGAATGGTTGCTTGCCCTTCAGTCCATTTACAGGGAATGATTAACTTCTCAGATGTATCTTCTGAGTTTTAGCCATTTATCTGAGAGTTTCAACACATGCCAGACATTGAAGCTCTAATTGCATATACAAAGACACTCTGAACACATATTAAAACCGAGCAGACTGGAACCATTAGAGTGAGTCGAATGACCTGTACTGTGTCTAAGCAACACAGTTGGAGGAGAGAGGGCTCTCCCAGCAATGTTGCCATTCCTCTTGGATTCCCCAGGAGAGTCAGAGCAACAAGGAGGAAGTGAGAATTTTCATTTTGGACCTTTTTTTTATGATACTCAAATTGCCTGAATTTCTAAGAAGAGACAAAGACAAGTTCTCCACATAGAGAGCTTTTGGGTGGGAACAATCTATTCTGATTTACTGAATTTCTTTTTAGGTATGAGAACATTGAAGCTATTTTTTCTCAAGGTACCTCATATCATGAAACACTGCTAATTAATCAAATGTAAGAAGGAGTATAGAGTTTGAATTTGCTATTCATCACATACAGCAATTTCCAGTAGAATGCTAGTATTCAGTTCGATTTTCACCCATATTCTGAATAAAAGAAAGATGGTATAGATACGACAGATGGAGAGACAGACAGCAGCTAAATATATTTGAAGACCTTGGGTTGGGGGAGCTAACATTTGACACCTTTCTTTGTTCCAGGACTTTGACACGTTTCTTTGTACCAGGACTTCTAAAGTGTTCAGTATGCTACAGTACACTGTGAATGTCCAAGACACGTAAACTCTGTAGCATTTTCTGAGCATCCATAGCTCAGCAGGATAAAAGTTGGAAAGCATTTTCATACCTATGACCTTGGGAGGGTTGTTTAAACTTTCCCAGTCTATTTCTTCATACTTTAACACCTAACCCCTAGATTTCGCATGAATTCGATAGGAAATTATAGATAAGTGCCTTGTAAATGTTAAGCACAATGGAACTAGAAGATAGTAGTAGTTGTTGTATCTTGAATGCTGCACAGTCCTGTGTGCCGTGTGGATAAGAACAAGACATGGTCCCTAGCTAGACGATACACACCCAAGATGAATGAGGATTTCAAAGATGGTAGCAGTTAAAAAGCAACATTTTGACAGCAACTTCGAGGAAATTCTTTGAATATGGCAGACTTATTTAAAAAGAGAATTTAGAAAGTTGATCCAATTTTGAGACTAGACGTTGGCAGTGGGAAGTTTCTGCTTCAAATGATATTTACATTTTCTTATACTTACTAAAACCGAGTTGCGTAAGGATACATATTTTGTTAATAACATTTCATATCCTTCTGTTCATTCTGTTCCTGATTTCCACTTGCACCAGTAGAGAATAATCTTGCCATTGCAAATACACAAATGACATCTAGCGGCCATTTAAGCAAACTTCAGACCCTTAGTGGAGCCATGCCCTGAAGAGGCTTCAGGGGGTTTTCTTGTTCAACCCTATGGCATGCAGTTCCTTTCCAATGTCCCTGATTGTAGTCAACAGGCATGTGTTTGGAACCTCCAATGACAAAGAATTCAGTACTTCTAGATTCTAACTTTTTCATTCAGCCCTAGCAATTTCCTCTTCAGTATGCTTAACTATACCCTCTTAGCTTCTACCTTCACTCTTAGTGAAGAGTGGGCTTAGTGTCTTTACATGAGATGCACCCAATCTCTTTCCTTCTAATATATGAAGATAGTTCTTCTGGTTCTTCTAGTCCCCTGAATCCCCTCAAGCACAAACAGCCCCACTCCTTCCTCCTGTGCCAAAAATCACCCAACTTTATCCAACTGTCAGGTGCAGAACTGTTTCTAGAGCATCATCAACAATGGCAAGAATTCATGATAATTCTGAAAACACTTGGGAACAATAATGATGCTGCTAACTCTATTTCCCCAGAATAACTGAGATCAGACTGGTATAGAGAATCACTCTTGAACAAGCTCAACTTTTTGATATGCTGTCCTCTGCTCCCTTGCTTTTCCTCCTAGTAAAGGCAGCCGTATCATTTTATATTATGGATGACATGATCCTAATATAATTGTTAAAATAAAAATCACATAAATGGCTAATTCTACTCTTGCTCTCCCATTTCACATTCTTTGTATTTGAAATTCAGCCACCTGTCCCCTTGCCCATGCTTTCAAAAAAAACAAGATGCATCAACAGGAACAAGACGACAGAATCTGATGAACACTGTTCTTGGACTCAGGTCATCAGTCTTTCTAAAAAATTAATTGCTATCGTACCATATGATATAGGAATCCATTTTCCAAATGACAATAATCAGACTGCATAAAATTTGAAAGATTACTGGTCTCTACCACAATAACATTTATTTCATGGTGATAGCTGGACCCTAGCTAGTGGTTGACTAGAAGCCCAGGAATGATTAGGAGAAGTGATTTGATCGCTTTGGGGGGGAATTGATTACTTTGAGGGGATGTATTAGTTTCTAGAGGCTTAATGAGGTTAAGGGCTGATGATGCTTGAGGAAAGGAAGGTCGTAGAAAATGTCTGGATCAATGGTGATTGTATTTTTGAGGTTGAATGATTTGATGAGATAAGAATTTTGATAAGATTTATAATTCCTGCTTCAAAATCAAAATAAAAGGAAAGGTTTCAACTATAAGTTTGATCATCTTGAGAAGTAACCTTTCTGGTTTGCTAAATATTAAAACTTTAAAGTCCAAATGAGCTATGCTTAGTTATTTAAATAAATGAAAATATTCAATTCTCTCTCCTGCCTTTCCTTGTGTATTGTACATCAGTGTCAGTACTCACTCCATTTGAGGCTCATCTGGCCTCTTAAAAAGCTAGCCGCAAATAGCTCTCAATAGCACCTCTGGGCAGACACCAAAAAAGTAAATCCAATCCTAAGTAAAATGTAGTGGCTCGCCAATGTTTTTAACGGTTAGGAATTATAGGAATTTAGCCATAGAATTTGAAAATAAATTGAAGTCTCTATTTAGCCATTTTTTGTTTTTAGTACAGACCAAGATCCCGTTCATTGCAAAATGTTTTCATAGGCATGAATGCTTGTGTTTGATCCAGGAATAATAAATGATTGACTGCTACCCAGCAGCAGGGTGGGGTGGGATTCCTGGCACTTTTATTTTTTTAAGCAAAGGAAAAAACAACTGAGCAGAAATGTGTTCTTTCAACAGCTTTTTGTGGAAACATAGATTAAAGAGACTTGTTTTTTAAAAATTCCTTATTGCAATAATTACAAATATGGCTACATGAAGCTAGTGGGAATACCACTTAAATCAATATAAGTTATCTGACCTAGATGTTGCCTTTAGGGGCATCAGCAAACAAGACATCTTCAGTTTATTAAATTTTTTATCTTAATGAGTTCTGAGTTCAAATATTTTCTTTTTAAATATAAATATTTGAAAAAAATAAATATAAATATTTGCTTTTGCTAAAGCTAATTTGAAACTCTTGAGCATTGACTTGCGTATGCACAGAAAAGCTCAGTTTTTTTGGAAGAAGCTAGGAAATCCACTGTTGGAATTTTAAAAACAGCTAATGTGTTGTAAATCATTATATCTCATGGTGCAAATTTTTACAATATAGAATAATGTTTGACACTATTTTAAACAAAACCTGATGCTAGGCATCAAAAACGAAAAGTTTGTCTCGTTTAAGAAGTGTTCCAAACGGGCAATTCTCAAACTTTTTGTCCTGAAGATTAGCATTAAAAGATGGATAATATCTCACACTGATGAGAATAGAGGGAAATACTCTTATATTCCATTGATGTGAATGTAAAGTAGGTCAATTTTTTTTAAATATAATGCTGCAAGTGGGCACCTGGCTGGCTCAGTTAATAGAGCATGCAACTCTTGATTTCTGGGTTGTGAGTTCAAGCCCCACACTAGGGTGTAGAGATTACTTAAAATATAATGCTATAATAATAGGTAGACATACAGAACAAGGACATTGAATAAAGAAAAGAAAATTCAACCATTTTACAAGAAAGAAAACTAAGCAGCCTAGAAGTCCAAAGCCCTGTTTCACAAGTGGTGTCCCCATGCATCTACTGTGGGGATGCCAGGTTTAGCAAATCAATATACAGAATGCCCAATTCAACTCAAATTTCAGATAAAGAATAAATACTTTCATAAATAAATACATAAAAATACATATATTTAAAATGTATATATTTTATAAGTATATATACTTATACTAGAAAAAGCTTTCATTGGTTATCTGAAATTGAAATTTTACTTAGTGTTTTATCTGGCAGCCCTAGTTTATTATAAAATAATAAGAACAAGAGAGGAAAGTTTTACCTTGCTGCTAAAAATCCTGTCCCAAGTCTCTTCTTTTATGATACCCCTTCCCTCAGGGAATGATTATTGCCAATATTCTGTCATAGGAATTGCTCAGCTAGTTTATTTTATCCTTATCCTTGGGTCTGTCTTACAGTGTCCTGCAATATTCTTCTTTCATTTTGCCTTTCTTTTCCATGCCTCAGTCTTTTCAATTTCATTTGCAGTTAACAGTTCCAAGTATATTCAAGAGTCCATTCTCTTACCTACCTCAAAACTAAAGACTGTTACATTTCCCTAGGGAAGGATGTGAGAGATCAAATCCCGAACAGAGAGCACAAGTGACAAGTTAAATCTTTGGGGTGCTCAGCTGCAAAAGAAGGATTGTTTCACTACCCTTGGTGTTTTTAGAAGTAAGCAAACAGCTCAGAATAGATGAGCAAAGACAAAATTCTTTCAAGAACATGGAGTTTACCTGGAGCCTGATTAGTTGAAATCCCATTTATCTTGATTTACAACCACTCCCACCCTGACCATTATCCAGAACTTTGGGGGCTTAAAATGGGCTGTTACAAATATAAGAAAATAGGATCAAATCAAATGTTGAAAATTATATAGAAATTTGGACTATGACTTGATATTTGATGATACTATTTAGGGTATGGTTATGGTACTGTGGCTACAGTTTTAATGAGTCTTTATCTTTGAAGTACATTCCGGAATATTTTCAGGTTAAATGATATTTCTGGAATTAGCTGCTGAGGGTAGGAGGTGGAGTGTGTGGAAGTATAGATGAAACAAAATAAGTTTGTTGAAGGTGGATAATAGGTACCTGGGAGCACACTATTCTCTATGCTCTTGTGTATGTTTGAAATCTGCCATAATCAGAATTTTTAAGTAAAAATCATCATACCCATTCACTGTAATATTATTCAGCCTTAAAAGGGAAGAAAATGCTGGCAAATGCTACATGAATGAACCCTGAAGACATTATGCTAAATGAAACAAACTGGTCGCAACAAAACAAAACAAACAAGCAAAAAACCAAATACTATAAGATTCCACTTATATGAGGTACCTAGAGTATTAATATTCAGAGACAGAAACCAGAACAGTGGATGCCAGGGTCTGGGGGAAGGGGATAGGGAGTTCATGTTTAACTGGTATAGAGTTTTCATTTGGGAAGATGAAAAGAGTTCTGGGGTGGTGATGGTTGCACTATGTGAATGTACTTAATGCTATTGAACTATACACTTTAAAATGGTAAATGTTATGTATACTTTATGACAATTAAAATGATACCAGTTTAGTTTTATAAGTAAAAAGTGCTACTTTCATAATGCATAACACAAATAAAAATGGGAAATGGCAATAAAATCTGACTACAGGGGATTAGAAACTAACTTTTTGTTCTTGAAAAATAAACACACATCCTTTTTGAGATGAGGGGGGAAAAAAATCTACCTCTTAGTCTCCCCAGATGGCAAAATTAAGCTTCCTTTTAAATATATTTTGTCTTTGAATTTATAAAATAAAGAGAAATAGTAATAAATAAATAAAAATTATCCTAGGAAAATAAGCAAGCATTGCCATGAGACAGTGTTTACCCAAATGATTAAGTATGACAATTTCTACAAGCCCATGTGTCCTCACGCTCCCTAAGAACCAGATCACAGAAGTCAGTTGAGAGCCATGACGTATTGCTGAGATCTCTATATTGGCCATCTTCCCCAGCATACCCCTGCTGCTTTTCCATATTCATCTTCCTTCCTAGGGGATACTACCTTTCATTCTAGTCTGTTTGGTCCAATTCTGGGAGCTTTTCCACACCAAACAAAAGCAGAAAGCAGATAAAGTGACAAAGCAGCAACTCTTACACAATTCTAAGAAAATCCCACCACATGGCTCAAGGTGGCAAGTTTGTTCTCAAAATTAAACATCTCATGCTTGCGTTCTCTGTTTTTAATTTTCTACTGCCCTGAAAGATAACTGACAATACTCAGTTACCTCTAAAATGTCATATTCCCTGGAAATAATTGAATTCTTGCAGTGTTCCCTATGCACCCATTCCACCACCCATATCTCTAACCCAAAGCATGTGCCATGGGCTTGGGTTGAAGACTTTATGGATCCTCTGATCTGGGGCCTCACAGGATACTGACCCTCTAGGGAATTCATTCTCATATAGTGACTTGGCCATGCAGTGGGTCAACCACTTCTACATCCATATACCTAAGGCAAACAGACTGAGCAACGAGCAACATGGCAGTGAATGCAGCAAGGAAGATCCTGTCTCCATACAGCTAAAGCCAATAAGAGAAGATGGACATTGAATGAACAATTATAAGAGTGATGAATGCCATGATGAAGCATAGAACACCTTAGCTACCTGACCTAACCTGCAATGGCAACAGTCAGGAAGACTTCTCTAGCAAGGACTGGATGAGGGGATTGAAGTTCCAGCTCATCTTGGAAAAGAACCTTCCAAAGGGATGCCATAACTCAGAAGGTATCCAAACAGAGGATGAAGCTGAGTGAGGATGCTGGGCAGAGCAGCCCCTGCCCTAGATGGGCTGGAAACAGGTAAATAAGCACAGTCATAAAAAGCACAGGCTTTGGAGACAAACAGCCCAGGGTTCCATTTTCAGCTTTAGCACTTAATAACCACAGAGATGTAGGTAAGTTGCTTGACTTCTAAATTATGGACAATTTAAAATATATACAAAGTAGAATCATTCAGTGAACAGCCATGTCCTACTCATCATGCAACTTCAACAATGGCCAACCTATGACCAGTCTTCTTTCATTTATATCCTTACCCAACTTCTCTGACTCCATTATTATTTTTGAGGCAAATCCCAGACACTGTTATCATTACACCTATTTTTAAAAAATACAGTGTATCTCTCAAAGGTAATGATATTTTAAACATAATGGTGCAATACCATACTGTGTGTAAAATTTTATCAGTAATTTCTTAATAGAGTCAAATATCTACTCATTTCCAAATTTGGAATTTCCAATTGTCTCCTAATGTCCTAATCATTTCTTTTCTTTTTCTCTTACAGTTTCTTTGAATAGGGATCTAAATAATCTTCACACTGTGCTTTGCTCATTTAAGTCTCAATTTCCTCATCTAACTGTGATCCCCTTATTACAGCCTGAATTTCAGAAAGGCAAGGCAGCAAAGATCATAACTGAACCAAAGCAGCCATCTGAGGATTAGTCAAGTAGTTATTACTCAGGATCTACACAGGTCTTTTCCCTGGATTCAAGTTACCTGTTGCCATATCCACAGTGTCCACTATAGAGGAGGAATCAGGAATGGGTCCTCTGACCCATTCAGGCTGCCTCTCCTCTGTGCCACAAAGGTAATGATGACCTTTGTTCTCAAGCCTCGCTGCTGCCCAGGTAGATGCCCTAATCTCAGCCTGCCTGGAAGCCTCTTACCTCAAGACTTCGTCCCCCTTTACCAACCCTCAAGCTCTGTGGTCCTTTAACCTCCCTGCTCCCTCCCATTGGAGCCTTCCCTTGTCCCCTGCATCTGGCCCTGGTTATTGAACTGTGTGCCACCTTGTTTTCTCTTGGCTGGAGCCAGAGACTATTTGAAATGTATCAACGTGAAGGAGATGAAGGGGAAAAGCCCTGAAGTACAGCCTCAAGGTCAAGCACCCATGAGACATTCAGGCTTTTACTACGGCCCAGGTTGTCTCTTAGTATATCACGTATACATTATTATGCCACAAACGTCATGGTCTCTTCCTATGCTTCAATTTGCATTACAAAAGGTAGACTCCTATCACCCAGCTTAGTGTGAGTCTCACTCATGCCAAAAGGAGAGTTGGGTAGGTGATGGGCTCTACAAAAGGGGTAAGCCACATAAAAATTCTGGGAAATTTTTATGGGAAAAATTCTGCCACATAAAATTAGAGTTAGGTAGAATGTGCACAATAAATATTCATTGGGTACAACAGATGAACAAAATTCGTAAAAGGCACCAATCACAGTACCTGCCACATTGTGAATTTTCGATAAATATAATCATAAAATAAGTATTATTATTAGGTGATCAATGAGGTCTCTCTCATCTTGCCACCAAAGTCGTAAGGCATGAATAAGTCAGGATGGGCTCACACCCAGTGCACACTGGAAGACCCACTTCCTTGGGGCCAGGCCAGGGGGCTCAGAGGAGTTATTGCTAGGCCTATGGATTTTCCTTCTCCTTTGTTATCTTCTCCCACTAACTCTGCACTGGTGGGGAAAGTAGGACATTATCCCTAGAGCCGTAGTGTAGCCACTTCACATTTCAAACTTTGAATTACTTCTGGAATGGCATAATTGCTAAATCTTCACATCAACTCCAAAAGGGAGACAGGCTGGGTTCCTAGACACATTTTACAGGTAAGAAACTTAAAGCTCAAACTAAAAATAACTTTTTCCCTGATTAAAGGGTGAGCCAGGACTCTGGACCCAAATCCCTATCTTCTGATTCCCAGACTGATGTTAGTTCTTTCCATTTTCCCATTTCTTTTACATTGTTTTCAATCCCAATGATGTGGTTTTTTTTTTTTTTTCAGAGTGCAAATTAACACATGTCCATTGTAGGAGGTTTGGACAAAATTAAAATAGTCTAAGAAGAAATTTCATCCCCTATGGCTAACCACTCTAAAAAGTTTGAAGTAATTTCCCTCTGTCAGTCATTTTTCTACAAAAATACTTTTATATTTGAGATTATATTGTATGTGCACATTTATACCTTATGATCCACCTAATTTTATATCATAACCATCCCCACCATGCTACTAAAAACCCTTTGTTGACATCCTTTAATGTGAACAATTTTCCATCTTATGAATATGCCACAGTTATTGACAATGCCATTTATTGATGGACAATTATTTTTCCAATATTTTTCTTGCAATTAGGGATGAGATTAACATCTTTGTTGAGAAAACTTGATCTCCTTCTTTGATTATTTCCTTAGGACTAAGTCCCTGAAGAGGATTGCTGGTTTGTCTGGACCATGAGGCTCTCACTAGCAGCTCAAGGAAAGCTCTCTCAAGTTGACACAGAAGCAAAGTAACTTCTAACTTATTTAAGTAAATTTAATAGAAAACTGTAATCTTTAATATTTCAAAATATGCTTTGTATGTTTTAAAACATATTGGTCTCATGTCTGACAGCTTTGGTAGATATAGAATTTACTAAATATTCCATTTGAAATGCAGCAAAGCTCTTATGAGATCATGCCAAATTTCTAAGTACCATTAGAGTAAGTTAAACAGACCCTGTTGTATCTAAGCTTCCCAGAGGTCCACAAGAATGGATATCATAATTTTGCCAGCCCCAGCCCATCATCCAAAGTCCAGACTTGAATAACTACCTGCTTATTTGACATCTGTACTTGGATGTATAATAAATCCTCAAACCAAATAAGTCAAAAATAGAACTCTCCGTTTCTCAGTGTCCTTCTTCCAATTTGTTCCTTCCCCATTTTTCCCATCTAAGTAAATGGGGGCACCACCACCTGTCTAGCTACTCAGGCCAAGAACCTAGGGATCATCCTCATTTAATCATTCCTTCACCCTCTACATCCAACGCCTCAGGGAGTTCTGTTTGCCATCTTCAAAATATATTGAAATCGAGCCCATTCAGCTGATGCACATACTTCCCTGCAAGCCTTTTTTTCATGTTTCAGAGCAGGTTTCTTCCCCACTCCAAACCCTCCAATGGTGGCCTGTTGCACTTGGGAATAAAATCCAATTTCCACACAATCTGTGTCCTGTCCACATTTTCAGCCTCCACTCCAGCCTCCCCTCACCCTTCCAAGCCCCTTTCTCACTATCAAACTTCCAGTTCCTTTTTGCTACGAGACTCATCCTGTGCTTCATCCACACCATCACACTGTACTGCCCTTCACATTACTCAAGTCTCTGCATAAAGGGCACTTTTCTACATGCCTAAGATGGATGCCCTCCCATCCCCCTACACCTTTATTCTTCCCCACAGCCCTCATTACCACCTGACAAGCAATCTCAAATTTTGTTTGTTTACTGACTACCTCCCCAATGGAATGTCTACTCCATGGGGGAAGGGACTTCATCTGTTGTGTGTATTGCTAACACATAGTATCCAGAACAGGGCACAGTATACTAATTAACATGCCCAAATAAATATTTTTTGGATAAATGAATGAGGTAGAATGTTTTCTCCATGAAGAATGAACATTAGACTCACTTAAGTTTATTACAAAGAAGGAAAAAGAAAAGGTCATTCCCTGCAACTTGAGCTACCATTGAGAGGGAGTAAACTGTAAGAGCACCATAAAGTGCAAACCACTAGACAAACAGATTATTATCATTATGTTAATGTGACATCATACTGTAAGCTCTGTGCTCTGTAAAAATGGACATGACATACTGTCACACGAGTAAGGACACCAGTTGGTTGAGATGCTCACAAAAAGCTCTTGGCTGAAAGAAAGTTTGTTGTAAGTACACTAAATTTCTGAGAATACCGGAGAATTAGAGCATTTAGGAAAGTAATCGTTTCAATTTTAAGAATAGAACCTGGAAAATTAGTTTTGTTTTCAAACCCTAATAAAAAAAATTAGTGTTTATCCCAAAGCATTTATGTGTGGAAAAAGTGAATACTTTATCAATGAAGGCTAATCTACTTTAAAGCAACTGGATCACATTTCTGATATCTCTATTTGCGCCATGAAATTATCCAGCCGCTGGAAGTAGACAAGAGCGTCATCTAGTGGCCATGCGTATGAACTACGGCTCCTTGAATGGTCAAGTCAGAGACAACCTTATTATCTATCCTAGGGTCCATCTTGCCAGCGGTTACCAGATTTCCCAGACATATAAATTTTTGTTTTGTCTTTTTATGGAGACTTATAAGGAGTTGTCAAGATTTGATTCTGTTGACGCAGGATGTTAAGCAATAACAAATACCATCTGCTATCTAACAATAAAAACCATTTTAACACCCCTCAAAATAGAAAAAACATAATCTCAGAATAAAGGAAATGTACTTCAAGTTGCAAATACTTGACCTTATTTTTAAAAAAATGCACCATGCAATCTTCTCTTTCCTCAGTAGGAAAATGAGACCTGGAAAGATTCATGGGCAGGTACCAATGTGAGACCGATATTTGGGAACTCTGCTCAGCTGATGAATCTGTCTGTAATAGCCTTGCTTAAATCCCCTCCATGGAGGGGAGGCCCTCCCCTTGGGGGACATGAATTTCCCTGTAACTTAGGGCAGAATTGGCAGCCTCCACCCAAGCATCCTGGTTTGGGCCTGGGAATCTCCAGGAAGACACCTAAACCCTTCTTTATTTTGATGTGTAAAAGCAGCTCTCAGATCCAATAATCTCTTTCCTGATCTGAGCTCCCTAGTTCTTCAGCCTGTACTTATACTAATAGCCAGAGACAATAAAGTACATTCTACACCTTCCAGGGTTCTGATTGTTAAAAGTTAAGATCATAGACATTTGTGAGACAGATCCTGTGAAGAATCAGAAGACTGAAAACTTCTTTTCCCAGACTAACCAGCTCAGAAGAGTTATAGAAGTTTACTTAGGTATCAACCTTCTTGATAAACTCCAGCAAGCACCCAGGAAGCCATGGTCTCTTATATTACAAATTAAATCATCCATACCTTTAGGTAAAGGATGTCCTCCCAGACAGCCCCCTAGTCTCTGAATAATGCTGAGGTCTTTCATGGATCACCCGCCATTACTGACCTTTCTTAGTTTCATGCTAGTGGGTGGTGCTTTCAATAGGAAAAAAATGGGTGAGTGCTGTTTCATCTGTTTCAGCTGCGGGTGATAGAAAACTCATTTTCAAAAAAGAAAAAAGAAAGAAAAAGAAAACTCATTCTCGGCAGCAATTTAGATAAGATGGTTTATATCCCTTTGGTGTACGAGCCTAGAAGTAGGTGAGGCATGGTGCCCCCACAATATCGGAAACCTAGGCTCCTACTACCTTGCTGTTCCATTCCAAGGTCAGTTTATGGTCCAGCGTGACTCTTGTAGCTCCAGCCATGACAGCCACATTATGGCCAGATGGAAAGCAGAAAGGCAAAGTGGAGTACTCTCTACTTCAGGACATTCCCCAGAAGTTGCATACCACTTCCGTTGGTCATTCCTTGATCCAACGGAGGCTGTGTTGTTGTTGTCACTTTTCTAATAATAAGGAGGAAGGGAGAAATTGAAATTGGGGAGACAACTAGCTATGTTGACAACTAGCTTGTGCCACATGTATGCAAGATCAGACACAAGGCCAAATGATTACTGATGCAACCCTGGTGGTCACCCTACAAAGGGTCAGCCTAGATTTTCCAGAGGGAAAATCACTAAACTTGACACCAAATTGTATAGGAAGCCACAATTAAAATCCCCTAAAATAAGATCAATGACCAGTAGGCAAAATTGGAACCCACAAGAAGTGCATCCAGTGAAATCATGATCAAGCAAGTGGGTTTTTTAACTCATCTTCTCAATTAGTGTTCTCATGCAAGAATTCTTTCCTGGTATTTCTCAGAAATGTTATGTTTTTCCAAAGCTAATTAAACTAAGTTGAGAAATCTAGAAACTTGAGGAAAGTTTTCTCCCATAAGAATTGAAATTTAACAATCCAGTGGGGGGATAGGCAAACTAGGTGAAGGGGATTTTTTTTTTTTTTTGGTATATTTTTTTACTGGAGTTTGATTTGCCAACATATAGTATAACACCCAGTGCTCATCCCATCAAGTGCCCTCCTCAGTGCCCATTGCCCAGTGGTGAAGGGGGTTAAGAGCACAAACTTCCAGTTATAAAACAAGTCATGGGGATGAAAAGTACAGCATAGGGAATATAGTCAATAATATTAAATAACTGTGTGGTAACAGATGGTGACTACATTTATCATGGTGAACATGTTGTAATGTAGATAATTGTGGAATCACTATGTTGTGTACCTAAAACTAATATAAAAATGTCAACTATACTTCAACTTTTAAAAAATGATTTACTTTATCAATTCAGGAACTGATTGTTGTATTATTTACTCTGAAAAAATAAAATTAAAAAAAATTTAGGATAGAAAAAAAAAAAACCAAACTAAAGCAGCCAAACAAAAACAATCTCAACGACCAACATAGAGATGTCTCTAGTTCAGAGGAATCCACTGATGTCAAATCCAAAGCAAACACAGAGAACGCTGAAGCAGGCAATGGAAAATTAAGGCAGATAATTCCTGGGTGGAATCCCATCAGGCTCGTCTGCAGCTGTTCCTCTATTAGAAGCAGTCGTGCGCTGGAGCTGGCTCACACAGGCTCCAGAGAGCCACTTGTGTGCATCTCTTTCCAACATAAGTGATGTTACGTTGGGAGCTTGAAATCAACCATGGTGGGAATATTTATACCTCCCCCCAGAAGCTGGGAAATACTAGCAGGGCTTTTCTTTTTTCCCCCAGAGAGTTTACCAGCACACACTGGTTTCAAGTGTGTGTTTGTGGATTGGCCTGCTTCTAACAGCAAGTCATTTTTACCAATAAAATAAATATTAGTAATTTTATACACATAGGATACTTATATAAGTCCTATGAATGGTTTTAGAAAAAATGACAAATTTTGAGGCAAAATAAGTCCTTCTATTGGCAATTTCAATAAGTGATTTTGTGTTGTGTTATTAACTTTCCTAGTGGGTCTGAATGTGAATATTATTTGAAAACTTCCCAATAATGATTGCCAGCATTTCTAGGTGTTCAAGTATTCACTACAGGCTACAGTTCTTTGTTAATATTCAACAAAAGAGATGCAAAAAGAGTACGATGTGATTGTTTTTGTAGAACACTCCAACATGAAATCAGAAACTGCTCGAAAATCTAAACTGGCAAGAGCAATATTGAATTCAACAGCAAAATCAAGACTAAGGCAAGCAGACAATATTGTTTGTCATTTAAAAAGGAAATGAGGGGCACCTGGGTGATGCAGTCAGTTAAGCGGCCGACTCTTGATTTCAGCTCAGGTCATGAACTCAGGGTCATGGGATGGAGCCCCAGCTCGGGGCAAAGAATCTGCTTTGGTTTCTCTCTCCCTCTGCCTCTGCCCCTCCCTCCTGTGTGTGCTTGAGCTTGCTCTCTCTCTCTCTCTTTCTCTCTCAAGTAAATAAATAAATCTTTAAAAAAAAAAAAAAAAGGAAATAACTTCTCTAAAGCAACACGTACCCTAATGCCCAACTTGAAGTTGTTTGGGACACTGTCAATTCAACCAATGTTAGTACCAAATGAAGGAAAGTTTTCTACATCTGGAATGCTTGTTGCAAAGCAAATATGGAAACTATCAGATGGACTAAGTCATGCTTTGTGTTTTTAAAGTTCATTTTATAAATCACAACTTTTAAATACCAAATTCTTGCAGTGTTCTCTGTCCATTTTTAAGTGATTTTATTTGGCACCTATTTTGTGGTCTCTTCCTTTTATCATTTTCTTAATCCAGAGTCTGCCTCAGGTAGAGGCCAGTTTTACATGTTATTGAAATAATCTTGTCACAGTATGTTGGTTCATGAGGATAATAATAATATAAATATATTAATAATATAAATAATATAAAACAGTATTATTTTCTGAAAAATTCTGAAATTTTCAATATTATACTATCAGAAAATTATTCAGAGGTGCCTGGGTGGCTAAGCAGTTAAGTGTCTGCCTTTGGCTCAGGTCATGATCCCAGGGTCCTGGGATCCATTCCTGCATCAGGCTCCCTGCAGCAAGCCTGCTTCTCCCTCTGACTCTCTCTCTCTGTCTCTCTGTCTCTCTTTCATTAATAGATAAATAAAATCTTTTAAAAAAATTATTTACTGCTTATTACTATGGCCTCTCATTTAAGAGCATGTAGATAAATATTATGAAAAATGTGGAATGATTTGCAATATCAGGAATCTTGAGAACGGCTGGAAAGTCCAATTAGTCATTCCTGGCTATTGATATTACTATCAGTTGGAGATTTGGAAACATTACTCTGGATCACTGATTTTCAAACTTTTTAAAGCAGCCCACCTTTACTATCAAACAAAGTTCAGCTTGGAAACAGAAGATACAGAAGATGTAAAAGGAAGCTCTGACTGAAGGAGACAGGATTTGAAGATGGAATTCTGTCCCCAGCACTGCAACCAAAGTGCTGAGTGAGTTGGGGCCCCTCACTCAAGTGTCTCCGCTTGGTTTCCTCACTTGCAAATTGCAACTGATGCTCTACTGGGCCGCGGGCTGTTGTGGGAGGCAGCAGAGATGACGCTCAGAAGACCTTTGCAAACCTGGGACACCTTTTTGAGAGTTAGGGGCCGGACAGATAATGGATGTCCACACACCTGATACAACCGCTGGAATGTGAGCCCTACAGGGAGAGCGAAGACTGGAACCCCAGACTCCACCCATCCTGGCCACTTTTCTAGACTTTCTGTGAGGGCCTGTCCCTTTTAAGAACTGGAGCTTCGAGATGTAAACAAGACCTTGGATTTAAAGTGGAATCCTTTTTTTTTTTTAAGATTTTATTTATTTATTCATGAGAGACACTGAGAGAGAGAGAGTGAGAGAGAGAGGCAGAGACACAGGCAGAGGGAGAAGCAGGCTTCACTCAGGGAGCCCAATGTGGGACTCGATCCCAAGACTCCAGGATCATGACCCGAGCTGAAGGCAGAGGCTCAGCCACTGAGCCACCCAAGCGTCTCTAACGTGGAATTCTTCTACACCTAGTTGGAATAAGGCAGCAAGACGCAGAAAATCGTATTTCTCACATGAAAGTGATAGATTACGAGAAGAGGAGTGTGAATTGTGTGGAAGTTGTGGGTTCACCGAAATAGAAGGCAGAAAGTTGGGTTTCAGTCTGGAACTGCAATAAAATGTAGAGGAACATGTCAGTTCCCCTCTCCGAACTACAAATCTTCAGAACTGCTACCTCTGTAAAAGGCCAGGAGGGCTCGGATGACCCCACATTTCCATGAGGATTCATGCTGCCCCACTCCCTGGCTGAACTCAGAAACAGAAACAGAAATCAATTTTGTTCATCTGTGTCCAGAATGTTCTTGCTAAGTGGAGCTCTGGCATTCCTCAGCCCAGAGAGCTCTTTTTTGCAAATAATAGCTATTTTCTGAACAGTAGCAATAAAGTTTGCTTTTCTTAACCTTTTCCACCATCTTTAAAAAAATATTATTACATGTACTAAAAAGCAACACATGCTTGTTAAAATAAATTCAAACAATGCAGAAGTACACAAAGTCAAAAGTAAGTTTCCTCCTCCCCGCAAGCCTTTCCCCCAGTGGTAATCATATCCTTCCAGACTTTCCAGTAATTTAGGAGTTTTTTGGTTTTGCTTTTGTTTTCTTAGGGAGTAGGGGTGTTTATTTGCTCCCCACCCCCACCCCCTTTCATGGGACCGTTCTGTAACTTGCTGTTTTTTCCCTATTAATAGTGAGCAGTTTCCAAGTCGTTACATTTTTGCAGTGGCTATTATTCCATTTTGTAGATGTGCCATAATAATTCCAACAGGGACACTTAAATATTTCCCTATTGATGGATACTTTGATCTTTACAATGTTTTCACCATCAAAAATAATCCTCTAAAAAACAGTAATACTGTAAGAACAGCTCTGGACATGCAAGTTTGCATACATACGTGGGTATTTCCATGTATTGAGATGGCTGGAAATGCACAGTGCCCAACACCTACACAGAGACTGACAACCCACATGGTTACTCTTACCCTATTCACAGCAGCATCTGAAAAGTGCGATTTCTATCTCCATGTCCTTATCTATAGGGTATTCCTAGCCCTGATCTTAACAGCCTCCTTTAGTTCTTCATATGCCACCTAACTCTGGTTCTTGGCAGCCGGACTAGGATTAACTAGAGGAGCAAATTCAAGCCTAAATCTTGGTGGCACCAATAATGGTTAAGCCAAGGATACTTTGCTGCTGTAATCACAAACTTAGTGGCTTAAAACAACGTGTGCATTATAACAAATTTGTTTTGCAGATAACAAATGCATTGTCTTACAGTTCTGGAGGTCAGAGTCCAAACTAGGACTCAGTGGGCTTGAGTTAAGGGATAGGCAGGGCTGGGTTCCTATCTCCAGGCTCTCGTGGAGAATCTATTTCCTTGCTTTTTCCTTTCCAGCTTCTAGAGGCTGCCAGCGTTCCTTGGCCGGTGGGCCCTTCTCTCTCCAAGTCTTTCTTAAATCACTCTGAGCTCTCTTGCTTCCCTCTTCCACACTTAAGGACCCTTTTGATTGTGTTGGGCCCACCTGGATGATCCAGGATAACCTTACTTGGGGGCCATTTGGTTTTCAACCATGATTCCACCTGCAAGAGTAATTCCCCTTTGGGTGTAATATGCTATATTCACAGGTTCTGGGGATTAGGATGAGGACATCTTTGGGACACCATTATTATGCCTAGCAGAGACCCCAAGAGCCTAAAGTCAAGAACACAGCCCACATAGGAGACTTCTAAGGACTTTTGATGTATGTCTGAGAAAGAACCCTCTGGGGGCAAGGCTGACAGTGGTGGGGTAAGGACAGGGAGGTCAGTCAGAGGATATCACAGCAGTAAAGCCAGGGCAAAGACAGTCCAGGGCCAGGACAGCAACAGTGGAGCTTTGATCACATACGGATTTCCCTAGATCTCTGACTTTGAAGAAAGAAGGGGTCTTTGCCACACACACTCCTCATGAGCAGCCCATGGAGCCTCACCCTGATAAACATCTGTCGAGAACTGAACATCTGTGTTAACACACCTCAGCCCTGAGCCAGCCCACCACAGCCTCCCTGAGGCTTCGCACCTGCAGAGGCACCGGATTCCGTCTGTTTTGTCTAGAGGATGTCTGAGAGCAGGAAGATCCTCTAAACCCAGCTGTCAGGAGGAGCTCACGCCCCTGCCCTGCTCTTCCTCTGCATTCTTGGCCCTGCAACCAGGGAGGTGTTTCTCTCCAGGACAGGCTGGATTCTGGAGTCAGTAGGCCATAAAATAACATGTTTTCCGGAAAAGTACCTTCCTTAAAGGAAACCACTTGTTCCAAGGAGTAGAAAAGGGCCATTGTGCCTTGCCAGGTCCCCACTCTCCGTAGGACATGACACAAAGCTTCTGTCCAGGGAAACCCAGGGCAAATCAGATCCCCAGGTGCTCCAGCCTTCCCTCCATTCTGAAGATATGAAATGGGACTGCTGAGAGTTGGCTTCCAGCCTTAGGGACCTTGGGGGTTCCTGCCACCGCAGGCCTCGCTGTAAGGTGCAGGTGCCTCCCAGCAGGCAGCTCAGTTCCTCAGCTACGTGTAGAGGTGATGGGGGGGCTGCGAGCACCGATAGGAAGAAAGGGAGCACGGAGCTCCGTGCAGAGAAGTCCATTACACAGGACCTGGTAACAGCAGAAGGAACAGAGAGAACACTGGATTTGGAAACTCGGTTCAAGCGAGGCTCTGCCCCAGATTTCTTGGCTCCCTGCCGCCACCCGATAAACACTCCTGGCCTTGCTGGCTTTCTGGTGTCAGCATGTCCCTGTTCTGGAGCTGCCACTGCCTCCCCCCGGAGTCAGAGGCCCTTCCTGCTGGTGGGTCTTACACTGGGCAGAAGAGCAGGGGCACTCGGGCCACCCCACACCACACCGCACACGCTGCACACACCTCATGCATGTACACACTCATGCCACACACGTCACACACATACCCCACCATCACACCACACATCCCACTCTCACACCACATACCCCGCACATCCCCTTGCACCCACACACTCCACACACGTAAGAAAAGTAGGTTCACCCCTTCTCTGGGTCATCATTCCAGACTCTCCTTAATGCCAGCTACCCCATACTCATCTCTGAGCAGCTGCTCCTGCTCTGCTGAGGAAGCAGACCATCTGGCATGCCACGCTCCTCTCCCCACACCCCGTGAGCGGCAAACACGCAGCATTTATCTGCATCCCGAACATCCTTCCCAGCAGCATTGCTGCACCCACATGCCACCATCCAGGCCTGACCGCTCTGACCCTAATCTGGAGCTCCGATCCTCAGGCCCATCCTGGGAACCCCTCTGTGGGTCTCTTCCTTGCTGGGCTACTGTTAGTGTCTCCTTCTCTAGTCCTTGCTCAACCCGTGCTCAACCTCCCTCCCATTCCTAGAAACTATAATCAACTCTCCCTCGGTGGGCTGCCACTCCAGTCAAAATACAGTGCGCTTCTTCCCTTCAAATTATCTTCAACTGCAGCCTCCCCTTCCTCCATCCCCACTGATTCAACTGCCCCGGCACACACACACACTCCCTGCACACCACCGAAGGGCCACTGCCTTCACTCTGAAAGTGAAGTTTCAGTTTCACGCTGAAACTATTCTCACCAAGGCCATTGTCAACCCTCATGTTGCAAAATTCAAGGTCTGCTCGGTGCTCACTGTCGATAGCTCACCTGATGCTTCCAACCAGCTGACTCATTCCCCCTGAGAATTATTCTCATCCTTGCAGGGTTGCCAGATAAAATACAGGACACCAGGTAAAATAGATTCTCAGACAACAAGCAATGTTCTGGTGTAAATATATCCCAAATATTGCATGGGATATACTTATACTAAACGCTATTTTTTTTTTTTTGGTTTATGTGAAATTAAAATAACCAGATGGCCTGCATTTTTATGTGCTAAATCTGGCATCCCTCCTCCCTGCTTCTCTGCCGCATGTGCTCCCCACCCTCTTGTCCCTCCTTGAGCTGCTCCTCCTCAGCCCCCTCTTCCTGTCAGCCTGCTCCAGGGTTCTGGCCTTGCCTACCTTCCCTTCTCAAACTCCCTGATCTCTGGGGCAGCTTCTCCCACACCCTCGAGCCCTCTCCACTCAAGACTGGCCCTGTCCAGAGTCTCCCAAGACCTTCCCTCTAGCTCCTCTGTAATAATAGCAGATTGCAATGCTGGGGTGTGTGTGTATGTGTGTGTGTGTGTGTGTGTGGTGTGTGCTTAGAAAGACTATACCTGCCCAGCCCGACAAGCAAGGCTGCCCCCTTGTTGCCTTCATCATCTATGACCCAGAAACATGCAGACCAGATGTGGCAAGAAGTGCTTCCCTCCGGAGCTGGCTGTTGTCCAGCCTCATCTCCTCCCCCTGAACTGCCTACTCCCTGCCCCCACATGTCCTCTGAATCACCACTCATGCTACTCCCTCAGGAACACCCTCTCCCAAACTCCTCCTGTTGAAAGTGCCCTGTTTTCTTTATGTCTTGCTCAAGGGCCACCTCCTCCCAGGCTCCTTGGGTCTTTCAGCTCTCCCTCGCCTGAGCACCTGAGTGTGTTTTCTGCAGCCTTGTTCAGGTCACTAAATTGGGAGTTCACCAAGAACTCAGCAAGTGCTGGGACCATGTCTGATTGACTCCCACATTCCCTGGGCAGAGCCTGGTACACAGTCGGCGCTCAGCCAGTGTGTGTTGAGCAGTGGAGTGAATAAGTAAATAAGAGAACAAGTGACAGAATGAATGAACAAATGCATGAGTAGGGAAGGAAGGAAAACTTAGTGAGTAGAAGGAGTAGATGGATGGATGGATGAGTGGGTGAATGGGTGGGTGGATAGATGGATGGATGGATGGGTGGGTGGATGGATGGGTAGATAAGTGGATAGATTAGCAAGTGAATAAATGAGGAAACCTCAGGGCTTGCCAGACTGCCCAGAGCCTGCAGAGTGAGGTCAGGGTCCCCACCATCTCTTTGTTTTCAGAGTCATGTGATTCCAGTCTGCAGACCCTCCTTCCACTGACCCAAGGAGGTTGTGACCATGCAGCACAGGGACAGAGCTCTGGGCCTGGCATCCTGGTATTTGCGTCTGGCTGAAAGACACCTGACCTAGAACAGAACTGAGTTTTCTCCCGGTCCCAGTCCTTACACTGCTGTCTCTGCCCATCTGGAGCCTCCATGCCAAGTATTTCTTTGTGTTTAGACATGCTCACCCACCTCTGATGTCTGGGCACCTCTGAGAACAGGCCCCTACTGACTTCTGAGAAAAAAAGTGGTGTACCCAGGACCCCTTCAAGGAAGGACTTCAGGAGTAGCCTCAGCTGCAGAGCTGCTTTATATGAGGTCAAAACTTGAGGGACAGGGAATGGGGGTGGCCAGCACCGAGAGACTAAGCAAAGGTAGGAGGTATTAAGGGCCCAAATCATAATTTGAACGTTCTCTCCATCTAATCCTGCTTTCTCCTTCCCCTCACAGGTGTTGATCCTTATAAACATCTTGCATCCCAAACTTTGTCTCAGTGTTCGTTTGGAGAGAACACAACCTGCAGTTCCCTTTACTCAGTCCCCAGGTCCTCCCTGCAGCCAACTTCCCTTCCCCACACATCTCTGAAGGCCCTGTTTAGGGGGCTTTCAGGTCCAGAGTGACCAATGACATGCTCCCAGGAACTCCTCCCTGTTCCTGGGCGGTGCCTCTCCTCAGGCTCCCCTTCTCCACTCCTCGCCAGCCTGACACTCTCCCTACATCTTCCCGCTTTGCACCTCTGCAGCCCCAGGCCTCTCTCTGAGAGTCTTCCCTGTGGCCAAGACAGCCTGGGGGATCCCCTTAGAGCCCAGGCCCCCATGAGGGTCAGTTTTACCACCCTCAGTAGGCAGGTCCTAGGAGACCCATCCATTCAGGGCTGAAGGGAGACATGTGAGCCAGGAGACCCAGGAGTTCATACCCTTCAAACCAGATTCTAAATGCGGCACAGCATTTATTTCCTGGTACAGAGAAAACAGATTTTCTATTAATAAAAAATGAGCATCTCTTTATTTGTGATGAAAACAAGAGCTTTGCTACATGCTGTCAATGTAACATAACATTTTAACTTATTTGGAATTATCTTTCAGTTCATGATATTTTCATCATTCCTAAGTGACGCAAGTTACTCACAGTCTCTAAGAACAGAAGTGACCTATAAGAATATAGTAATAAAGTCTCATTCCAAATGTGTTTCAAAGTCTTCTTTCTGGCTTTCCTGTTCATCAAATGGCTTGTACTTTCTGTGACTCTTTTTTTTTCTTCTCTTCTGTTTCCTTTTGCAGTTTTCAAGCCTGATTCTTGAGAGACCTATATAAGGATATGCATTTTCAATTATAAAATAAATCACTCGTTCCCAAGGAAGCAGCCCTTTGGTTTCAGAATTGTAGGGCTGATTTCAGGCAACTGGTGGGGTTCAGGTCTCAGGGTTGGGTTCTGTGCCACGTGAGCTTGCAAGTGACCAAACGACTCAATGAGAGGGGCAGATAAAAACGTAAAAATGTCCACTTGAGGGCGATGTTTCCTCTGGTGGCAACAGAACCAGCTTCACGGGCATGCTGGGGTGCGGGGGCGGGGGGGGGGACCTGATGAACTTAGCACCCTGTTCACAATAAGTTCCAGTGATATCTGTCTCCGTGTAAATCAGCAGAGAGGGCCCCGGTGCAATCCGTCACTGCCCAGTCACTCACTCTTCACACCTCTCCTAAGCCCCAGCCTGTGGATAGGATCCAGCTGAACTCTCAGGGGTGGGGGCTGCATTCCATCAGGTCCCACCACCGCGGATCTCCCAGGCTGGAGGGCCCAGCAAGCCGGGATGGGACGGGCAGGACAGGGAGTTTGCTGAATACAGGCAGGGAAGGCCAGGGACGCCAGACGGAGGTGCAGGACACCAGGGAAGGCTTGCTGGGGGGTGCGTGAGTCTGACCCACCAGCAGAACAAATCTGGGGGACCGTGAGGCCTCACATGAAGGTCCAGAAGTCCCGGGCACCCGTCGTCGGCTGGGCATGGTGACCCGGCCCTGTGAAGAGAGAAGCCTCCTGGCGAAAGGTGGCCACCGTGAAGCTGTGGCCAGGGCCCCCCTGAGGATCCTGGGCCCTCGAGTCACAGCTGAAGCAGCAGAGGAGGCAGGTGATGGCTACGGTGACCACAAGCAGCACTGCCACCACTCCAATCACGGCTGTTTCCATGGCCCCACGTGGCAGCTGACCTGCTGAGCAACCGGGGCGTGTCTTAGAGCTTTAGGCCCCCCATCCAAAACAGGGGGCTCTGGCCGGCACTCTGCTCTTCCAGCCGCTGTCCTCGTGGTCTCCTAGGCAGATGCTGGTCTGAGGCCCTGGGTCGAGGCCCCGGGGGCCCGTCGCGCACTCCGCATTGCACCAGTCAGGCCTCAGTGGGTCCTGTTACTGTTTTCTAGGCCTCCGGCCATGATCCCAAGAGCCGTGGTCAACTCCACCGGCAGCTTTTTGGAAGAAGAGCCGTCCTGAGAGATGGGAGCTCAAGATTCCCTGGACTCGGAGGGGCTGAGAAAGAGGGAGCAGAAGACTTGGCTCAGAGGGAACCTTGCCAACCCGGCCCTCCGGTGACGCCTACCGATTTCAAGGGTTTGTCTGCTCAGACAAAAGACAAAATACTCCCCCTCGTGGGGATCCAGGATGCGCCTGGGCTCCTCCCCTGGAAGTACCTTGGGCCAGTCCTTGAATCAGCGTAGCTGCTGCCACCCGGGCTCCAGCCGCGTGCAGGAGGCAGGAACGCAGGTGGGGAGGAGGCCACGCTGCTCTGGGCGAGGTCCGGGTGGGGGCACTGCGGGGTCACCTCTAGGGCCGTGGGGCCTCAGCAGGCGCTGTGGTCCCTTTCACTTGGCCTCCTTTTCTACGTGGGACGGAGGGTGCCGTTTAGATAGGACAGGGCATGCTCCCGCCAGGATCTGAGCCCCCTCAACCACTTACTCTGGGGCTCCTTTGCCCTGTGGCTCCTGTCTGAAGAAGCCCTCTTCTGCATGGCCTCCCCGCGGCCCCCCTGGCCGCCTGCTTCCTCACACCTGCTGCCCACACTCAGGTGCTGTGAAAACTTACCCTGGGCTTCCCCGAGTGACAGCACTGGCTGTACGCGGCACCGTGGCCTCCTAATGTGGGGGCCACGCCAGGGGCCAGGCCATGGACACTCATCCCTGGGTGCTGCAGCCTTTGTCCTGCTTGAGACAAGGCTCCGAGATGTCTGAGTAGCTGGGAGCACTTCCTGAATTCCTTCCACCAATTGTAGTGTGGGCCAGGACCCGCACAGCTGCCTGCCCCTTGGTGATTGCACGTACCCCACCCCCCACACACACACCCACGAGTCCCAGCACTGAGCAGTCGGGTTCGCCACTTACCCGTTCTGGGTGAGGGGTGAGCCAGGCCAGGCCGCCTGAGTAAGTCTGCCAGAAGGGCTGCATCCTCTCACTCCATCACAGCTCTCCCACAGCTAACCCCCCGAGACCACCCCACTTGCAGAAGGGAGGCTTTACCCAAACTGCGAGGAATGGAGTAGTGCAAAACAATGCTTCCAGATACCAGACACAGCCGGGCATTATCTCATAGAATGGCTCCAGCAACCCTGTGAAGTGATCTTGTCTCCATTTTACAGACAAAATGCATGTAGTCAAAAGCTCAATGACCTGCCTGTAGCCTACTGCTAGTAGTAGTGAAAGTAGTAGTAGTAGTAGTAGTAGTAGTAGTAGTAGTAGTAGTAGTGAAAACAAGAGCACCAAAGGGCTGAAGGGGGGTACGGGGCTCCCCTCCTTTCCCTCCTAGCTCAATACTCTTCCCAGCGGCGACAGGGCCACGGAGCAATCACCTTCTCTGCACTTTTACTGATTAGAGTGCAAAGGCCCAGAGAGGGCAAAGGGCCAGCCCAAGGTCACACAGCCTGGGTCCTTCGCAAGTTCTCCAAGGCCCCAGTGAATTTTCTTTAGTACTAGTTTTAGGAAGCTGCCTAACCGCAGAATGAGAGAGCAACTACTTGAACTAAAATGAAGCCTGTCAAATTCTCCCTCTTCCTTTTTCCAGCATGAGCTCAGGGCTCTTCCTCTGTGTGAGCAGCCCTGGGCAAGCTGAGCCCATAGCAGGAAGCTGGACACCTCAAATTATTGGTATTAACGGGAGCAACCAGAGCAGAGAGAAGGAAACATGATGAGCCAGTCTGTGGTGTGTAGTTTCAGATTGAATTACCAAGATCAACTAGCCAATTCAGGAGGTAGAAGGCACCAGAGGAGTCAGGTTTCAAGCCGAGTTATTTGCTTTTTGACTTCTGGTTTGCCTGTTCTTTGTGGATGCATATAGTTGGAGGCCACCTATTGTAAATGTGCGTTTTTCAGCATCTTTAAACTGGAATAAAGGGCAATGGCTCGGCCTCTTATCTTCTGCCTTGTATAGGTTTCCTTACCTGATTCTGAGATTTGAGGGCCCTTCTTGACTCATCAGTAAAATAGGCCTCTGGTCCATTCTCACAACAGGCATTCAATATTTGAATGGAGGCTGTGTGGCACAATGAGAGAGACCTGGTGATAGCATGAGGATAGGCCCAGTCTGCTGTGAAGGCTCCTCCGGGTTTCAGGTCACACTGGCAGTCTGTACTGTGGGATGACCAGCAGGGCCTCTCAAGCCCAGAGCAAAAGGAGCCATCTTTGCTAAAGTGCATGAAGTGCAGGTCCCTTTAGTGCTCTGCTCGTTCAGGATCCTCACCCTCAACCATCCCCACAACAGCTCTGTCCTGTGCTAAGTGGCAGTAGTATTATCAGGCAAGTTGAAAAGATCAAGACAGCCATAAATGCTTTCCCACAGCTCAGAGATGTCTGTACTAAGGTTTTTTTTTTCTGGGTATCTTCTCTTCTTCTTGTGACTATTGTCATCCTATGATGTACAGCCCCTGCCCATGAACCTCAGATGCCATGGGACTCCCCAAGATAGTTATCACTTAGATAACTATGTGTCTTCCCACATCCACTGTCATCAACTGATCAGAAAAAGACTACATCCTATGCTTTCCCTTACCTTAGCAAGGGCAAAGATGATGGCAAACATCCTAGAGCAGAGAGCTAGAGCTCTCCCAGAGACTCCAGGCCATGCTTAGGAAAGACAGGCCATCTCAGTCTGACATGGAGCTCTGCAGAGATGAGGGAGAGGGGATGTTCCAAGCCGGCAGGCCACACACATCCATCTATTAAATATTTCCCACTTTTCAAACCCCCCCCCCCAATACCGGGGATGGATGGGAACCCAAGCCCCCTGAGCAAGGCCCCAGGAGCTCAGAGGCCTAATCCTCTTGAGGCCCTACTGCTATACTTGGCATCCCTCAAGCCCCAAACGTCTGGCAGCGGTTATTCCAATCATATTTGCTTTTCCAGAGAGCATGAAGTTGGACAATTTTTCCTGAGCATCTGTTGTGAGGGCTGGTTCTGTGCTGAGGGCAGGGAGCCCTCGAAGGTTCTCAGATCTATGAGGGCAGAGGCCATGAACCCTGCCAGAAATCTCTGGGGAAGAACACCATGTAATCGTGTTCCAACAGAAATGCAAAAATAAATACTAATAACACATTGGAAACCTATAGGAGGGAGCAACAAATTCTTCTTGAACAAAGACCCAGAGAGAGGAAGGTACAAGAGCAGTGTGGACAGGACAAAAGGAGCAGGGGGCAGGAACCAGATCAGGGGGGGACTTGAATTACCATCCAAGAGGCAGAGACTTCCCCCCAGGGTGATGGGGTGTGTGGGTAGATCCCTTAGGCCACAGGGCAGAGATGCTTCAAGAAGGGCAGGGCTGGAGGCGGGCAGGAATCCAGGCCGGGGCACGGGGCATGGGCTAGGGCAAACGTAGCAATGCAGGAGGTGCGGAGGATGTGAAGGGCACAGCAGAGATAAAATCAGCAATACATACTGACCCAGGGCCCAGCCCAGAAATCTAGTGTGGTTGTCAGGGTGAATTTGCCTCCCTCTCCCCCTCGCACCCCACAATAGTCTCAGAGAATCCACCGGGAAATAGAAAAGAAACAGGATGTTCTGTTCCAATGAGTCACCAGGCCCCTGACTTTCTGGCCTGCTCTCGAGCCCCTCCCCACCAGCTCTCCCGGCCCCAAGGCTCTCCTCCCTCCACTTCCCTCCCAAGCACCAGCTGAAAGCCTTAGAACAAGATTTCCTTCCTCCCTGTGGAATTCCGCCAACTATTCGTGGGCTATTTGGAACATGCCTCCAGGCTTTGGCAAGAAGGAGTCTCTGCTATCTATCCCATTTTAGGGAAGAGGAAACTGTGATCCCGGAGGAGGCAAGCACTCTCCCAAGGCCACCCCGCACCGAATCCTCCAGCCAGGCCTCTCCACCCTCTGCTATACACAGGTACCAGTGGACACAGGGAGCTGGAGACTCAAGGCTTCTCTAAGAACCCCCGGCCCAGTTACCAAGGAAATACTGAATTCAGCAGAGCCCACAGAGTGGGGCCTCTGCAGGTCCCAGAGCTCAGTCTGCCCTGGAGATGAGCTGGAAAGAACACTGGAGGTAGGGCCCTTGGGGACCAGCCTGAGGGGGTCTCACCCCTCTTCTCTCAGAGACCCTGGACTGTCCCACAGAAGCCCAGAGCCCCCTGCTACACAGAGAGCCCCCTCCAGGCAGGGCTGTGTGCAAACCCCAAATCCTCCCTTAGAGCTTAGGTCCTGAGGTCTCCTTCCCTAGTGCGCTGGCGGCACCACAGGGCCCGCCCTGCCTCCCCGCCGCCCCCCCCCCCCCCCCCCCCCGCCCGCCCGCAAGGCTGGCCCTCCAGCACCAGGCCAAAGGCACCAGGCGTCAGGCATTCACCTCTCAGAGAGGAAGGTCCCAGGGCAGTGCAGACACACACCTGGCTGCTCCCTCGCCCACCTGAGTTACAATCAAGAGCCTCTTCACAAAAGCTTCTTAGTGGTTTTTATTTTCTTGCATCAAGGCACAGGTGAACTGACCCTGCAGCCTCATACTGCCTTCTCCAAATTCGAGGGCACTGCTGGCCCCTTCTAGGTAGCCCCCTGGCCAGGGGCCTGCGTCAGTCAGGAGACAGCACTTCAGAGAGCACAGCCCATCTTCTGTGCATCGACGTGCACCGGGGTCCCCTGGGCGTTACAGGCCCAAGGCAGTGTCCGTCCCCGAAGGACCACCCCCACTCTCACCCCGTGACCCTCCAGTGTGCACAGGGCACCCCCCCGAATCCCCTCAGTTCTCTCCTCGTGGTACCCTGGGGCATGGTCCGCAGAAGCCAAGCAGGACCAGGGCACAGTCCCCGGCGTTTACCACAGAGAGGCGCCCCTCTGCATGGGAGCATGGGGGTCCACATCCTGGTGATGGTAGGACAGGCGGTGGCTGCCATTCCCAGGTGTCAGCGGTGGCCTCGGTGGACGTGGAGGTGGGCGAGGTGGTGGGCATGGTGGTGGTGGAGGTGGCCTTGATGGTGGGCTTGGTGGTGGTGGAGGTGGTGGAGGTGGTGGTGGTGGAGGCCCGCATGGCGCATGCCAGACACGTGGCCAGGATGGTGGAAGTAGTGAAAGTGTCCCAGCTGGCCCCGGCGCGGGAAGAGCCAAGGCTGGGCCCACCGGACTCGGTTCCTCCTTGCAGCCGGTGGGTTCCTCTCCACGTCGGGGTCCTGCCGTCCGCGGCACAGGCAGGCGGCCAGCAGCAGCAGCAGCAGCACGGCCACAGCGGCGCCTATGACCAAGCCCACGAGGCCTAGCATCTGGGAGCTGGACGGTCCTTCCACTCGGCGGCTCCGTGCTGCTTCCTCCCCTCCGCAGCCTCTGCCCGGCCTCGCAGTCCCTGGACCTTGTCTCAGCTCCCGCGGGCTGGAGAGCAGCCAGGGAATGTGGGCGCAGCCTCTCTGGGCTGGAGCTGCCTGCCAAGCGCGAGGCCAGGCGACTGTTAACTCTGGGGAGGTCCACGGGGAGGCTGGGTGGGGACAGAGGAGCGGTCAGGCGGGCTGTGGAAGGAAGGGCCCCGAGTCTGGGGACAGAAGTCCAGCCGCCCCCATCTCTGCCACCTGGCCAGGTGACCAAGCCGGCCCCTTCCCCTCCCTGGCCTCAGCTCCCTCCACTCTTAGACATACCACATAGCGAGTAAGAATGTGGGTTCTAGAACAATACAATTTACTGGCCCTGTGGCTCGTGCACAGGTTACTTAACTGTGCTGTGCCTCCTTATGTCTAAAATGGCCAGTAAGAGTACCTTCCCTCAGACCTAGGGTTTTCTAAGGGTTCGAGAAGTTAAGATTTATCAAGGGCTTAAGCCAGCCCCTGACACATGGTTGCCGTCAATATTATTGCAGTGGAGTCTGGACGGGGGAGACCTCAGCATTTGAGAGTCTCTGGCTCCCTGTCCTGCCACCGGAATCCTCCGGGACAGGGACAGGCCCTGTAGAACGAATTGTCCTGGACCTCAGGAGCTCCGTGAGGGACCGCAGGCAGGTTTTCATGGTTAGGGAAGCTGCGCGGTCTCTAGGGCCTGGGTCCTGGCCGGTCTGGGTGTTAGCCTGTGCTGCTGGAGGCAGGAAGGAGGCTCTGAGCCCTGAGAAGCCAGACCCCGTCCCAGCCTCTCGGTTCCCGCTTCAACGGTCTGGACTGGCCATAAATGGCAGGCTTCTGGCCCCATCCCTGTGTTCTGCACAGCCGGAGTGACATGCCATTCCTTCCCGGTGAAGAACAGAGCGGGCAGGACTGAGCAGCCCCAGACTCCCTGCCCCTTGGTCCCGAATCCCCTCTGTTCACCCCAAACAAACCCTGTCCATCTGGCTCCCATGCCTCGGGCGCCCACCATCTCCCTGGGGAGCCCTTTCTGCCATGGGCTTGTCGAGCCATCCCCAAAACCCCTCTGCACATGCAGCTCTCCATCTCGCTCCACAAGACCACAGAGGCCCGGGGGCCCCCACAGTGAGGCCCTCACCCTTCCTACCCTTCCCTGGGGTGCGCTCATCATCCTGCTGTCCCCCGCCCCGCCCCGGGAGGAATGTTTTCAGCAGCCAGCCTCTGCGTGTCCTTAGGCAAGGCCGTCCCCTGACCCAGCCGGGTTCCTCCTCTGGAAAAGTGCCAGGGCAAGAGGTGACCTCTGGGGACTTCCTCTCTCAGACCTCAGTGAGACGAGCACTCTCAGGAGGCCTCAAACCCTTCGTGAAAACCTCCTCTGGATGAAAATGCCAAACATTCCCTTCAACCAAATTGCACTCAGGGGGCAGCAGCTCTAATGAATCCTGGGACTTACACCCTCCAAGGGAAAGCCACTTAAACTTTTAATGATGCTAGAGCGAGAACTCCCTCCTATGGCTTCTGGGGCCCTGAGAGCCCAGCTGCCTTCTCTCAGGGCCTGTTAAGGAGAGAAGTCTGCGGCAAAGAGGAGGAGGAAAGCAAACAGAACTTTCTCCTCCTTCTCTAAGGAGACTCCCACTCCACTGCAGCCCTGGGATGGGGGCAGGGACCTGCAAACTGCAGACATGCAGAGCTTCGGTCAGCGCAGAGGGCATCTTGGAATCACCCACACCCGGCCCTCACTGAGAGTTAGAGAAACTGAGGCCAGAGAAGAGAAAGAGCTTGCTTAAGGTTTCTCAGCTTTGTGGGCTACAGCGTGTAAGGAAGACAGCACTATTCCAGAGTGAGGGGGCATCCAGAGGGAGAGTCTGAGATCAGCTGGGGACCTTCCACAGAGATAACATGGAGAGGGATGGGCAGATGTGGCTGACTCTGAATCCTCCACCCCTCTCTCACACACACACACACACCTACACGAGACATTTGTTTTCTTGGGTGCAAGAGTCACTTCCCATCTGGACAGAAGACAGGATCCCAGAATGGGTATTTGATTCGATGCTTTAAGCACTTGGGGGAAGATATAATGGCCACAGTCCTCTGGGACTGCAGAAGTGTCTGAGACCTTCCTAGAAGCCTGACTGGACACCAGGGTTTGCAGGACTGATGCTTTTAGAGGAATGTGTCAGAAAAGCTGTTCCATAGCATTGTGATTATATTTCTCCCATAGGGTTTGGTCTTCTGCACACCCCACTGGCTGCCTTCCTAGCTGAAGGACTGGAGTTTCAGACCATGCAGCTAATAGGTCAGCCTTTTGGAGTTCCTATCATTTAGCTTCATGCTCGTATTTCCAGGGTGCACAGACTTATGCACACACTTACATACCTGTGCACCCCTGTAAATTGCCCTGTGGGTAAACTCACGCAACGAGAATTGCATGCACACATGCTCATCCACATATACATAAGTGCATACAAGTTCCATACAAGCTCACCAACTTGTGCTTGTACTAGATACAAGTGGTTCTTGGCTGTCCCAAGATGACAACCATTGTTTTCGGCAGTTGGTGGCACCACCTAGTGGTGAAACTGTAAAATTCAGTTTCGTATTCTGACCTGCCAAAAGTTAGTCTCCTGATCTTTGTTCGTGGATCATAATTTGAACCCACGCACTTAACTCCTCTCTGTTACAAATTCTGGTCCAGAAAATTTAGGGAATTTCTACGAGATATAGTACAAATTAAACCATACTGATAGATGCATTGACTAAGGAAGAGTGTCTCTGGGAGGTCGTGCAGGGTCCCCAGCAGAGATTCTCTAGGCCCTATGATAGACAACCAGGGCTAGGACTACGGGTGAGCTGGCCACAGGCAGGAAACAAGCTTAGCAGATTTAGGAACTGCACAAGTGTCAGCCCTTGGAGGAAAGGCCATGACTCAGCCCATCTTTTGTTTTGCACAGAAAAGGAAGGATAATGGCCGACAGGTTCCTAACCTGGGTTCTCATGCCAGTTAGAGAAGGGAGATAATCCTCTGCCTAACCTTGGGCTGCCTCAGTAAATACTGAAAATAAGTTGCCCAGAATAGCAGCAAACTTCTGTCCTCTTCTCAGGAGCTCTCCCTGCCCTAATTATGGCCAAGTAGACCACCTCCACCTCCCTCCCTCCTGCCGACTAAACCATAAACAACCAGATTTTCTTCTTCTTTCTCCATTGTCTGAAGCCAACATGCTTGAAAATAAGCTACATAATTTTTATAGAATCATTTCAGTTACAATTCCAAAATATAGATCTAGGTCCCCCCTTTAAAGTGAGCAAATAGAGAAAAGTTGCTAGACATATGAGAAAAGATATCGAGTATTGTACCTTATTACCAGGGTTACTAGAATCTAAAGAAAGGGATAAACAGTAAAATCCCCAAATTTATATATATATATTTTTTTTAAAGAAAAAATGTGCAGGGGAGCCCATGCATATTGCTCAGTTCAAGAGTAGGAGAAGATAACATGGGATGACCAGCTCAGGCATTGAGACAGAAATAAAAGGGATAACTTCTGCCTTCCTCTCCCTTGGTTGTATTCAGGCTCTCAATGAGTTGGAGGATGCTCCCCATGGTTGGGGAGGGAAATCTACTTTATAAGGGATCCAATGGTAATCTCACCTGGAAATACACTCACTTCTATGGAAATCCAAGGCTTCGGTGCAAAGCATGTAGACCTCAACTGTGTCTGTGGATGCACATGCCTCTCTGTACTTTGGGAGGATGGTTTCCTCTGTGAACTTAGCTTTCTTTTTTTTTTTTAAAGATTGTATTTATTTGTTCATGAGAAACACAGACAGAGGCAGAGACCTAGGCAGAGGGAGAAGCAGGTTCCCTGCGGACAGCCTGATGCGGGACTCAATCCAAGGACCCTGGAATCACACCCTGAGCCAAAGGCAGATGCTCAACCACTGAGTCACACAGGTGTCCCAAAATTTTATATCTATTTAAATAACACTCAAAAGTTAATTCATACATGAATTTGGGAAAATTATGCAAAACAGGAAATTTACTTTCAGATTAAAAATCATATCAGAAAAAGACCACTTTGAGAACCTATCTTATAAGTCTGGAGGGAAAAAAGAATAAAGAAGAGAGAGAGAGAGAGAGAGAATGCCCAGAAATTCAAATTGTTTGCATAATAAACATTTTAGAAGTAGAGAGCAGAGCCCATGGAGGAATAATCCTTAAAGAAATTAAGAAAATTTTCTGAGCTAGAGAATTGAGTCTTTTTTTTTTTTTTTTTTTTTTTTTTTTTTTTAGAATTGAGTCTTTAGCTGAAAAGTCACACTGAGTACTGAGCAAACTATTTGGAGGACCAGGGCAGACCATCTTGGTACACCCAGGTGCAATTTTGACACTAAAAAGGCTACGTAAAAATATATAGAAAGGAACTCAAATGGTCCAGCTATATTGAAACAGTCTGGCAGTTTTTTACAAAACTAAACACATTCTATTACTTTACCCAGCAATCATACTTCTTGGTATTAACACAAAATAGTTTAAAAGTTATGTTCACACAAAACCTGCATGTAGACATTTACAGCAGCTTTATTCTTAATTGCCAAAACTTAGAAGCAACCAAGATGCCCTCCCATCGGTGAATGAATAAATAAACCAAAGCACATAAAGACGATGGAATATTACTCAGCACTAAGAAGAAATGAGCCAGCAAGCCACAAATAGACATGGAGGAATCTTAGATCCATTTTAGTAAGAGAAAAAATACAATGCAACCTGAAAAAGCTACATACTGTATGATTCCAAGTATATGACATTCTGGAAAAGGCAAGCTATGGAGACAAAAGGATCAGTGGTTGCCAGGGGCTACAATAAGACAAGCAAGAATAGGGGGACACAGAGGATTTTTAGGGCAGTGACACTATTTCCCAGGACACCATCATGTTGGATACATGTCATTATACATTTGTCAAAGCCCTTACAATGTACAACACCAAGAATTAACCCTAATGTAACTATGTACTTTGGTTGACTATTGATGTATTGATGGAGGTTCATTGATTATAACAAATGTACCAATGTGGTGCCAGATGTTGATAGTGGGGAAGGCTGCACATATCTGGGGACAGGAAGTATATGGGAGATCCCTGTCCATTCCACTCAATTTTGCTATGAACCTAAAACTGCTCTAAAAAAACAATAGTCTAGGGCAGCCCCAGTGGCACAGCGGTTTAGTGCCACCTGCAGCCCAGGGTGTGATCCTGGAGACCCAGGATTGAGTCCCACATCAGGCTCCCTGCATGGAGCCTGCTTCTCCCTCTGCCTGTGTCTCTGCCCCTCTCTCTCTGAATAAGTAAATAAAAATCTTTAAAAAAAAAAAAAAAGATTAAAAAATAAATAAATAAAAATTTAAAAAAATAGTCTATTCTGGGGCACCTGGGTGGTTCAGTGGTTGAGCATCTGCCCTTGGCTCAGGTCGTGATCCTGGGGTCCGGATGAGTCCTGCATCAGTCTCCTCGCGGGGAGCCTCCTTCTCCCTCTGCCTATGTCTCTGCCTCTCCCTCTGTGTCTTTCATGAATAAGTAAATAAAATCTTTAAAAAAAAATAAAGAATAGTCTATTCTAAAAAAGCAAAAGGATTAGGAAATGATCCCATCAGCAACTGGAGCTGTTCAAATTGTCTCAAATAATAGAGAAAGATAGAAACTTTTCTTTATTTTTTAACTTATAATATTTACTTTCTAAAACTAACACAACCCTGACAACTATAGCATAAAAACACCACAGACAAATATCCAAGGGGACTGCTGCTTCTCCCCAGGAGGCTGGATGGTGTGCCACATGCAGGTAAACACAGTACATGTTCTTGAGCCTCCTTTCTCCTTATGCACAGTGAGGGAAAGACTGGTAACAGAAGGAATCTGTACAGTCTAAGTCACCTTCCTTTCTTGACTTTTCAAGTGTTTGTAACTTTCGGAAGCCACCATTAAGAGATAACTGTGACACTTAGAACTCCATTCATTGATTTAACTAATATCTATTTAACCAGGCCCCACATTTGGTGCTAAGGCTAGAGAGAAGAAAGACACACTCTTTGCCCTCCAGGAGCTTTTTTACCTTGGGTAGGAGACAGAAATAGAAATGATTACAATGTACCAGGTAAATTCTGGGACCTAAGTGTTCACCAGGCCCTAGCAAAGTGCAAAAGAGAAAGTCATTCGTTAGTAATAAATTTCTTTCCTTTTCTCGCCCAACCTACTATTTTAATAATTGCTAGAATAATGACCCTTTACAAATCAATCTCACTTACACTTCCTACAATCTATTATCCTCGTGTTGCACAGGAGACACACAGCTAGGAAGTGGCAGGGCCAGAATGGAGTCTGGGCCTGCCTGGCCCCAAAGCCTACCTCTCACAGTGCTAGACTGAGAGAGGGAAATGAATGAGACATGATGCCACCATCAGAAAGAGAAGCCATGTCTCTGAGAATCCACAGGTGAGGAAAAAGAGAATATGGAAGGAAATGGAAAGAAAGAGGGAAAAGTATTTCAAGACTTCTGCCCCAAAAATCTGAAAAACTCCTGATTAGGCTTGTATAGAACAATGTTCAAAGAGATAACAGTTTCCTGAGTGGCTTTCCAACCTATCCTCCACCAAAATAAAAAGTCTTCTTAAAGTAGACAATAATCAAAAAATAAGATGGTCGGATAGATGAATTCATGTGTCATAATGAAAAAGAGCAAATGGTTAACAATGGTTGAAATTTGATTTTAAGTATATAGCTATTCACACTACAATTTTTCTAGGCTTTCACCATGTTTGAAAGATTTCACATACCAACCCCCCCTCCCCACACACACACGGTGTTGTAGGCAGGGGGAAGTAAGCAATAGTTGGGCAGGGGTGTAGGAGAACAGAGTTTTCTAGTGCTGTCCCACGAGGTAGCATTAGCCACATGGCAACTGAACACGTGCAGTATTGTTAATCTGAGTTGGGGGTTCTGTATATGTAATATAGACTCCAGATTTCAAAAACTTGTACACAATAGAATGGAAAATATCTCATTAATAATTTTTATCCTATTCACAGGTTGGAATGATAATTTTTTATATGTTGAATTAAATAAAATATATTATTTAAATTAATTTCACCTGCTTCATTTACTTTTTTTTTAAGATTTTATTTATTTATTCATGAGAGACACAGAGAGAGAGGCAGAGACACAGGCATTGAGAGAAGTAGGGTCCATGCAGGGAGCCCGATGTGGGACTCAATCCTAGGACTCCAGGATCATGCCCTGGGAGTGAAGGCTGGTGCTCAACGGCTGAGCCACCCAGGCATCCCTTCTTTTACTTTTTTAAAGTGGCTACAGGGGTGCCTGGGTGGCTCAGTGGTTGAGCATCTGCCTTTGGTTCAGATCATGATCCTGGGGTCCTAGGATCGAGTCCCGCAGCAGGCTCCCCATAGGAAGCCTGCTTCTCCTTTTGCTTATGTCTCTCATGAATAAATAAATAAAATCTTTTTAAAAATAAATTAAATAAATAAAATGGCTACACATGTAACATACATGCACACCCTGTATAGCATTTCTACTGAACACTGTCACCTACTGCATCCAGTCAGCATGGATCCTATTACCTTGCTCATTCACACCTGCTCTGGACCAAGGCCTATGCCAGGGCAGGCAGAGATGAATCAAACACAGCCACAGCCTCAGAGAGCCAAAGGTCTAGGTCCTGAAGAGAAGCCAAGACAGACCTAAAAACACTATAGGATTTCAGTATCTGGGTAATCTCAGTGACTTCCTTGCTTGTAGGTGTTCATGTGGTGCCTTTTTGATTAGACTGAGGGCAGAACCTTTCTAGAGCAAATATAGAAATGTGGAGGTGGGGGCAGTGTTTTGGGGTCAGCACTTCACATGCAAAAACCAGGGAAGGTAAACATCCCAGATTGAGGACAGTCCCACATGAGGAAGAATTATCTTGTCCAAAACAGCAGTAATGTATCTGTTGAGAAACTCAGAAGAAGAAACACCTGTTTCTACCCTCTGGCTAAGGACTCAGGCCTATTCACCAACCCACACAGAGGAAGCACCATTATTACTATGCAGGCAAGGACAAGGATCTTCCTAGGGTCCTGAATCAACATAACCCAATTCCCCATCTCCTTAAAGGTAAGTGAACCCTGGGACAGTTAAGGACACCCAAGGGTTTGGCTCCCAGTGGGAAATATGTCTGATTATGAAGACTGCCAAAGGCAGTGTTCAATTAGCCCAGGCTAATTAACCATGTGGGAGCCTGTACCCAGAGCTCAATAGCTCAGGGCACCACTCTCCAGCACCAGGTTCTAAAATGCCACAGGAACAGACCACTTCTGGAGGTGGTGCCAAGTGAAAATGAGTCATCCCTTTGGTCTGATCTCGGGCTGGAGCTATGGGAGATGAGGAGTGTCGATGGGTGTCCTACATAATCAGCTAAAGGACAAGTACCCACACTGCACGAATTTCCCAGAAGGCCTTAGTTGAACAACAGGTAAAGGTGTAAGGACCCTAGGAAAGGTGAGTATCACTGCTAGCTTGTGAAAGGATCAGAAACCCCTTCCTAGAACAAGATGCAGTGGTCCAGGCAAGAGGTGAGAAGTGTCTGCATCACAACAGGATCTGAGAGAAAAGCAGGTGGAACAGACTTAAAATATATTGTTGAGATGGAATTAGAGGATTTTCTGATGCATTCAATAAAGAGAATTATGGAGAAGTAGAAGCCAAGTATAGACCTAGGGATCTGGAATGAACAGCTGAATGATAGAATAGGCAGGAATACCTCTTGAGGAACTTGTCAGTGGAGGAGAGAAGAGAGATGAGGCAGCAGCTGCAAGAGAAAATTATGTCAAGGAAGGTTCTATTTTAAAGATGCGAGAAGACAGAGCCCTCTCTTCCCTGGGAATCCTCAAGGGAGATGGGTGACTCATGGAATGACATTCCTGTGGAGGATAGAGGGATTAGGGTCAGGAATAGGAGTGGAATGGGATACTTTGAGACTGACTCCCTGTCTCAGTGCCTGGTGTCATGAGCCTCCAGCCAACTAGATACTTGAAGTGACCCTCCTTGGGCCTCATTACTCTTCCTTCCCACTCACATTAAAACAAAACAAAACAAATTAAGCTATGTGCTATTTACTACAGAAGTCTAAAAAAAAGATGATAGAAAAATTGAAAGCAAAAAGATAGAAAAGATACATCAAGCAAATACTAAGCAAAAGAAAGCTGGTATAATAATAGACAAAGTAAATTTTAGGGCAAAAAAATTTCTAGAGATAAAAAGGATCCATATATAAACATAAAAAATCATTTTTACCAATTATGACGTTTTATGTTCCTAATAGCATAGGAATATAAAACAAAAATTTCTAAAACCATAAGGAGAAATTGACAAATTCATAATCAAAAGATTCTAACACATATCTTTACATTATTTGTCAAGCAGACAAAACAATCAGTAAAAATTTAGATTTGAACAAAGTAACTGTGAAGCTTGATAAATGGATGTATATAAAAACACTGCCCCCAGCAGAGAAGATACATTCTTTCCAAGCACACAGATACTATTGATGAAAAATTGCCAGAGAGTAGGTCATAAAGCAAGTCTCAACAAATTTAAAGGATGGGTATCATACAGACCACATTCTCTGACTACAGTGAAGTTATATTAGAAATCAAGCTGAAATAAGCTTTAAAAATTTAAACATTTATCCAACAACCTCCATTTGTTTGGGAATTAAGAAATACACTTCTATGATAATTAAAAAGAATAATAGTAGAAATTACAAATTATTCAGAACAAGACAGAAATAGAAACAGTACATATCAAAATATGTGGAGTGAGGGGATCCCTGGGTGGCTCAGCAGTTTGGTGCCAGCCTTTGGCCCAGGGCCCAACCCTGGAGTCTGGAGATCGAGTCCCGCTTCGGGCTCCCGGCATGGAGTTGGCTTATCCCTCTGCCTGTGTCTCTGCCTCTCTCTCTCTCTCTCTCTCTCTCTCTGAATAAATAAATAAATAAATCTTTAAAAATAAAAATAAAATATGAGATTTAATGAGCTTAAAATTGAGAAAAAGAAAGCCAAGACTGGCAGAAGAAAGAAAATAATAAAGATTAGACTGGATATAAATCAAATAAGGGGGATCCCTGGGTGGCGCAGCGGTTTGGCGCCTGCCTTTGGCCCAGGGCGCGATCCTGGAGACCTGGGATCGAATCCCACATCGGGCTCCCGGTGCATGGAGCCTGCTTCTCCCTCGGCCTATGTCTCTGCCTCTCTCACTCTCTCTCTATGACTATCATAAATAAATAAAAATTGAAAAAAAATAAAAAAATAAAAAAAATCAAATAAGGAATCGAGAAACAATAGGAAAAAATTCAACAAAATCAAGAGTAGGTTTTTGAAAAAAATACAATTGACAAATGCTGAGCTAGACTAATAGAAAAAGGAGGACTCAAATAAATAGAATCAGAAATGAAAGAGGAGACACTACAACAAATGACAGAGAAATTAGAAAGAACATTAGAATTACTATGAACGATTACACACCAACAAACTGCATAATCCAGAAGAAATTGATAAATTCTTAGAAACCCACAATCTACCAAAACTGAATCAAGAAGAAATAAAACGAATCCCACGTCAGGCTCCCTGCATGGAGCCTGCTTCTCCCTCTGCCTGTGTCTGTGCCTCTCTCTCTCTCTGTGTCTCTCATGAATAAATAAATAAAAATCTTAAAAAAATAAAAATAAAAGAAGAAATAAAAAGCCTGAACAGACCAAAAACGAATAAAGAGATTGAATCAGTAACCAAAAATTTCCCACCAAAGAGAGTAGGACCAGATGGCTTCATGTGTGAATTCTACCAGAGAAGAATTTTTAAAAAACAGTCCTTCTTAAACTCTTCCAAAAAAAAAAAAAAAAAAAAAAAACAGAACAAGAGGGAACACTCACAGTCTCATTTTATGAGGCCTGCATCACTCTGATACCAAATCCAAATAAAGCCATCATGAGAAAACAAAACAAAACAAAACTGCAAGCCAATATCCTTGATGAACATGAATGCAAAAATCCTCAATAAAAAATCTAAAAAACTGAATTAAACAGCACATTAAAAAGGATTATATACTATAACAAGTCAGCTTTATTCCTGGAATGCAACGATGGTTCAACATACAAAAATCAATCAATGTAATATACCACATCAACAAAATGAAGGACAAAAAACACATGATCATCTCAACTGATACAGAAGAAGCATTTGACAAAATTCAAAACCCTTTCATTATAGAAACTCTCAACAAAATAGAAATTACTTCAACATAATAAAACTCATATATGAAAACCCACAGCAAACATCATACTCAGAGGTGAAAGACTGAAAGCTTTTCCTCTAAGATCAGAAACAAGGTAAGGATCCCCCCCTTTCAGCATAGTACTGGAAATTCTAGCCAGAGCAACTAGGAAAGAAAAAGAAATAAAGACACCCTCATTGGGAAAAAAAAAAAAAAAAAAGGAAAACTATCCCTACTGGCAGATATAATCTTATATTTAGAAAATTCTAAAGACTCCACACACAAAAAAAGCTGTTAGCACTATAAATGAACTCAGCAACGTAGCAGGATACTACACACAAAAGTCAACACGCAAAAATCAGTTGCATTTCTATGCATTAACAATGAACATCTGAAAAACAAATCACAAAAACAAGTCCATTTACAATATCATCATAAAGAATTAAACACTTGGGAATTAAATTAACCAAGGAAGTGAAAGACTTGTACAATAAAAACTACAAAAATTGCTGAAAGAAATTCAAACAGACAAATAAATAGAAACACTTCCCATGTTCCTGGATTGGAAGACTTTATCAAAACTACACAAAGTGACCTACAGACTCAGTGCAATCCCCAAGAAAATCCCAATGACATGTTTCACAGAAATAGGAAAACTCACCCTAAAATCAATGGAATCTTAACGAATGGGAAGTAGCCAAAACAATCCTGAAAAAGAACAAAACTGGAAGATCACACCTCCTTTTTTTTTTAAAGATTTTATTTATTTATTCATGAGCGACACACACACACACACACACACACACACACACACAGAGGCAGAGACACAGGCAGAGGGAGAAGCAGACTCCATGCAGGGAGCCTGCTGTGGGACTCAATCCCTGGTTTCCAGGATCACGCCCTGGGCGGAAGGCAGGCACTAAACCACTGAGCCACCCAGGGATCCTCAAGAACACACCTCCTGATTCCAAAAATCACTACAAAGTTACAGCAATCAAAACAGTGTGGCACTGGCAAAAGAGAGAGAGAGAGAGACCAATAGAATAAAATAGCCCAGAAATTAACCCCCACACATATGATCAGATGACTATTGACAAGGGTGCCAAGACCATTCAATGGGGAAAGGATAGTTTTTTCAACAAATGGCACTGGAAAAACTGGGGTATCTACATGAAAAGAATGAAGTTAAACCCTTACCTAAAACCATATACAAAAATTTAACTCAAAATGGATCAAAGACATAAATGTAAGACCTGAAACAATAAAACTCTTAGAAGAAAACATAGGACAAAAGTTTTATGGCACTGGATTGGGAATGATTTCTTAGGACACCAAGGACACAGGTAACAAATAAACATTAGATAAACTGGACCCTACGAAAATTTTAAAACTTTGTGTGTCCAAAAAACACTATCTACAGAATATAAAGGCAGCCTACAAAATGGGAGGAAATATTTACAAATCATATATGTGATAAGGGAATAATATCCAGAATTTCTAAAGACCTTCTAAAACTCAACAACAAAAAAACAATTTAATTCAAAAATGGGCATAGGACTTGTACTGACATTTCTCCAAGATAATATATAATGGCCAATAAGCACATGAAAAGATGTTCAGTATCACAAATCATTAGGGAAATGTAAATTAGAACCACAATGAGATATCACCTCACGCTCATTACAATGGCTACTATTAAGGGGAAAAAAATGGAAATTAGCATGTGGAGAAATTGGAACCCTTGCATACTGTTAAACGAAATGTAAAACAATAGTACTGCCACTGTAGAAAATAGTGGAGACTGCTCAAAATTTTAGAGGTTCCTCAAAAAATTTTAAAAAAGAAATGCCATATCAGCTAGCAATTCCACTTTGGGTATATGCCCCAAAAAATTGAAAGCAGGGTTAACATAGCATAACAGCATTGTTCACAACTGCTAAAACATGGGCACAACCCAAGTTTCCATCAGCTGGTGAATGCATAAGCAAAATGTGGTATGTCCATACAATGGAATATTAATCAGTCTTTAAAAAGGAAGACATCTTGCAATGGCAACAACATGGATGAACCTTGCAGACATTATGCTAATTGAAATAAGCCAGTCACTAAAAGACAAATACCATAAATTCCACATAGTAGGCTCATCTTCTTATGATTTCCTATTACCTTGTCTGTGAATTCAGTTTCCATTTACTACCCCCAGGAATGATGACGGAGTGCCTGAAAGAGCTACTAAGAGGATGTCAGCTGGGCTTGGTGGCTCCCCATTCCTCCCGGGACTTCTCTGTGTGCCTCTGGTTCAAGCATCGATAATTACTGACTCAGAGGGCAAATATCTCCAATGCCCACTACCTGGACCTGCCTGCTTGCTGGCAAGTTACAAATTACAGTCCCTTACCAGTCATCCTGATGGTTGCCTCAGCCCCTTCCCCCTGCTCCTTGTAACTGTTGCCTGTGAGCTGAGAACCCCCAAACCACTGTCCTTATTGCAGTAATCCCTTCCTTACTTTGTTCGGCTGCGGTTTCTTCTAACAATGCAATCTCATTTGGCTTATCGTTTTTTCAGCAATTCCTCAACATTTCTGGTCTGCCGGTGGCACTCTCTCTGATTTTTCAGTGCTGTTAAGAATTGATTTTCATTTAAACATGTACAAGTTCTATCTTCTACAACATTTTGGTAAGATATCCACACAAGGATTGGATCTCAAAACTTGGCTGGTGCCAAGGACTCAAGAGCCTACTTTCTGGACCAAAGATGAAACACAGTTTTCTGATTTATAAATTTATTGATATGAAAGGCCATCCAGATTCATAAAAGTAAAAGTATACTTGAGATTTTAGCCTCATTGAATATGACATAAAGATACTTATAAAGTTAGAGAAAGGACATATTAGTGAATATACTGCTGGATTCTGAGAATAGATCCTTTAACACAGATTTGGTCTCTTCCCTCAGGGTTTCCTAGCACTTAGAAGCTAGTAGAGGACACACAGGCACATAACTAGGGCACATAGATTTTATGTCCACCAGATTCCTTGCTCTGTCATCCTGCTGCCATAGTGATCTCCCAAGCTCATGCTTGGAATTCAGGGCTTCATAGTTGTTCCAACCACCTCCTCCCGCCTCCCCCAAAAGTCATCAAGAATGGCCTGATGTCCACCAGGTGGAGCCCAGGAGCTAGAGCCCATCAGCTCACAACAGCTCACCCCCAAATAAATCTTGCACCTATGACAAGAATAAAACATGAAGAGGAAGAAGGGTTTATCCCAGAAATACAAGGAGAATTTGACATTGGGGAAAATTATACGTCGATGGAAATCACTTCATGAATATATTAGAAGGAGAAGAGTTATACAATCAGGACACAGTAAAAGGTCTGGATTGATGGAGAGACAATGTACCTGAATGAGAAAACTTGATTTTACAACGATGTCAATTCTGCCCCCCAAATTAGTGGATGAATTAAAGGCATAATCCCATAAAAGGTTTCATGAAATTTGACAAGCTGACTGCAAAATTTTTCTGGAAAAAATATTGATAAATAAAAAAATATTGATATCTAGCAGATATCAATATACACTAGTAATCTACAGTAATTAAAGTAGTGTGGTATAAGGACCATAAGAGACAATAAAATTTATTTAAAACCTAACATCATGCCTAGAAAGAAATTCATAAATATATGAAAAATGAGTATTGATAAACAGTACTGCAACAAATATAATGCTAGAAAGTGAAAGTAATCTAGTTACAGAAAACACATTCCAGGTGGCCTGGTTGGGGGAGGGAGGAATGGACTACTCAGGGGGATGAGGAAATTTGGGGGATGACAGATAAATTCTCCACCTTGATTGCGCTGATGGTTTCGTGACTGTACACCTATGCTAAAATTCATCAAATTATATGATTTACATCTATGCAATTGTACATCACTTATGGCCAATAAGACTGCAAGAAGAAAACATGCTTAAAAGCCACACTTACCTATGATTACAAAATCAATCTTTCTGTGTGGATATGCACATGTAAATTGACCAGAAAAGTATCTAGATAGAAATATATAAAACTAGAATACTAGCTACCTTCGGGGAGTCGGGGAAAGGGAGAATGAAAAGGGGGTGTGACTTTTATACCATATACTTCTGTATTCTTCATGTTTTTTTAAAAAAATGTTTTGATGTGTAATTTGTAAAAATACATAAAAAACTATTAAAATCACTTAAATTTTAAAAGTTAAATAAAACTCCAACAACAATAACAATACCCAGTTCCAAGATAAAATGACCCTATTTGATAATGAAGTCCTCAAGCCCACAGAGGAATGGGCTCTGAGAACTGGAAGGAACTTCAAGGAGCAAGCATCAGGATGCCTGTTCTGAGAGTGGAGAAGAGGAGCCGGGTACAGTGAAAGGCACCCGGTCACAACCTGACCTGGGCAGACCTCCTTTGCACTGACTGGGGATGATGCTTTCAAGAACGGACACATCAGTGTCCCCAAGCAAACCCAGGACCCTGAGCCCTCCACTTCACCTCTCTAGAGCAGTTTTCCTGTCCATGCACTGAGGGTGTGCCAGAATGGTAGATACAGACTCAACTGCTCTGATATTCTGGAATTCTGTTTGTCTCTCTTCACCCAGTTTCCTCCCCATTACACTCTTTCCAGATTTTGCATTTTCTTGAGATCCCTATGAAAGTTGGCAGGACCTCTAACTCCTGGAAAACCTACCATTTGCATACTCACACGTTCATTAATTTTTAAGTTTATTCACCAAGAAGTGTTTATGCATTATTTAATTATTCACCCAGCCACTCATTTACTCATTCTGGAAATACACATGGGCTACGCTGACTGGGGACTGACCTATGAGTGTGGCTCCTGACCCTGAGTCACTTTCTCCAACTTTTTCATACTAATTAAAATTTCCAAATAGATGCTGTGTAATTGGGTCTTTGGGACATCATCCCTGAAGCACCCCAAAGTTTCTACGCTGGGCGCATTTCCCCTTCTCCCTCTAAATTGCCTCCGGGATTGCACAGTCCCTTGGCACATAGGGAGCTTTGAAAGGTGCCTACTCCTTTTGGCCTGTCTGCTCCCTGGGAAACCATTGGCCATGATGGAGCTGGGAGCTTCCCAGGTCAGGGAGACCCTGGCCACCCACAATAAGCTACTGAGGACCCTGTGCAGCCTTGAGCACATCAGCACTTCCTAATTCCACCAAACCTGACACCCTCTAGAGAACTCCCACTGAATTTTGAGTACTTTGCCTACATCCACCCAGTTCTAAAAGCTCCACTTAATTCTATCAAGTTTCAAACACTTTCCTGAATTCTGCACAAATCAAGGCATGTCTTTTAGTTTGCAAAGCTGGGTCAGTGTGAAACCATGTGTCCTGCCCACCAAGGCTCCCGGTCTTTGAATTATCTTCCAGGAAAGAGGGGACATGGGTCTGAAGGAGCCTCAAGGTAAGTAAAAAAGTGGAGATGTCGGGCCAGGGGAAAGGGCCTTGGCTGGGAGTCAGGAGCCCGAAGGAATTACTGGAGCCTTGGCTTCCCCTCAAGTGTGTGATGATGCTGGGCAAGCCTCTTCTCCTCTCTGGTCTCAGTTTCCACATATAAAAAGGGGGTGGTCTCCATGAGAGGCAAGACTGCCTGCCTCTGCCAGGCTGTCCTCCAAGTTAGGAACAACTCATGTCTATCACCCAGCTGCTCACTCCCAATTTGCCTTAGCCTCCTGAAGTCACAGCAAGACAGGAAAAAGTTGGCTGTGGCCAGGCTAGGCGCTTCAACTTGGCCTTCCAAGGCTGGGTATGGTGGCACCCCGATGGGCTGGCAGGGTAGGCAATAGGCAAGGAGCAAGAGTGAGAAAGAGGTGAGAACCACCTCTCAGAAATACCAACACAGGGCCATGGTGCACTAAGGAGAAAGGGTTCAAGGCAGCCTGGGAGAAATGAGAAGGCTCCCTTGGGGAGGTGGCCTCTGGCCCGGTTTTTAGGTAGCATATGTCCAGGAGTGAGGCGAAGGCAGAAAGGACACTATGGGCTCTGCAGACAAAGCTTCCTAATCCTGCTTTGGAAACAAGAGTTCCACAGCCACTTCCATCCCATCATGGCCCCTCTTCCCACAGACCACCCCCCCACCCTGCCAGCTGAAGGACAGACCACAGAAGAGTAGGGAGACCCAGCAACTCAGCACTCAAGCTAGAAAGCAGACAAGACATTGAGCTGGTTCTGTGACCATATCCCTACTCTGATGTTTCTTTCTCCTCCTGGTTCAGCCCAGACAAAGTCTGCTCCCCATCCCAAGGTCTGCTCCTTCTCCACTGACACCCTTAGGGTCCCTGCTTGGTCCTCTAAGCCCTGGCCACAAGTCTGGGGTGTGTGTGTGTGTGTGTGTGTGTGTGTGTGTGTACATGGGGGGTCAAACAGTTGTTTGTGCATACATATGTGATTGGGGGCCCTAGGTTGGGGACATTATGTGGATATGTGTATATTGCAGTAGAGAGCCAATGGCTGCCCATGTTTGCTAGTGACTTTAGGGGATAGATTATAGTCTGTGGACCCACGCAAAGAGGAAGCCACAGCATGACTTAACTACCAGGGGTGCAGGAAAGCACAATGCCACCTCAAGGCCACACACAGCCCTGGGACAGTCTCACTATTGACACCCTGTTAAGCAGAGGTGCCCCTCCAGGAGCCCAGTCTCAGATTCCCCAGCTGAATCTTGGAGGGAGCTTGCAGATCACGCTTCCCTGACCCCACAATGTCTCTAGACACAGTCAAGCAGAGGCAAGACCTTCAATCTGAGGTCCCAAGGCTAGGACAGAGCTCTCCCTGCTGCAGGAGGGGCCCTTCATTCCTGTGTAGGGCCCTACTTGGTGTGAGAGGAAAGTCCACAGGGCCACTCAGCCTGCACCTTGCTAGATGATGTAGACCCAGCAACACCCAGATATTCTATATCAGGAAGGATTTTTGTGACCCTTAGCATGGCTTAACAGAAAGAGGGGGAAAGAAAAAGGAGGAAGAAAAATGCCCATGGGAAAAAGAGGCTTCTTATTTCTAGAGGTATGCAGACAGTAGCAGGATGAGGCTAGGCACAGAAATTGGAGAGGATTTCTGCCTAGGAATGGTTTGAATTTAGTGGCCTGGGAACACGTGTGTCCTCATTCATCCCCCTCATGCCTAGCATGGTGCCTGGTGTGTGGTTGGGACTCAATCTCTTCATTCTGGACTGGATAAACATGGGCCGAATAAGAGGGAACTATGTCATGCAAGGAAGGCACTCACAGGAACCAATGCTCATTCCTGACCCAGGCGTGGGCAGGGCAGCACATCCCATGGGTTTATTGACATCATGCCAGGTGCCTGAACACTAAGGAAAAGTTGACTTATGCTCATTATCTGGTGAGAAGATTGAGGGGAGAATGTCGGAAAAAGATGTTCACCCAGTGTGATAAAAGAACCACCAACATTCGGCACCTGATAAAAGCAAACTTCTGCTGTGAGCATGATGTAGGTTCACACAGCTGGGAGGACTGGATTCTAGACACACCTTGCCACAGACCCACAATGTGATCTCAGTTTCCTACCTGTATGGTGAGATCCAACAAGTTCACCTCTCAGGGAGCTGTCCATGCTGATGCCCTATGAACTCATGGGGTCCAAGCATCTCTGGCTCAGGCCCAAAGAAAATAGGAGTTGGGGGGCCAGGCCAACTAGCCCTTCGAATTTTAGCTTGAAAGCCCATGATGAAGGTCAATCCACACATAGTAGCTGATGAACAGGCCCTGTGGAGGGACAGGTAGATGAGCCTGCTGATAGGCTCAGAGTCCAGCAGTCCTTCCCATGAGAGGCACATGTCTGCTTCACACGTGGAGACCAGAGCTAAGCTGAAGGCACAACCAGACTTCTGCAGGCTGAGAAATAAAGAAGAGCATTCCCAACCATGGAAAGAGTGTAAAGCATCTCAGAGGCTTCCTAAAAGCCGGGAGGACCCCTAGGAACCATCTAGTCCAGGGATCCTCACAGTGGTACTGTGGCCAGCAGAAGCCACATCACCCAGACAAACATAGTCAGAAACTGAGGATAGAGCCCAGCAATCTGTGTTTTAACAAATTTTCCAGGTGATTCTGATACACATTAAGATTGGAAGACCTCCGGATTTTTCCCAAACTGTTAGTAGAACACTTATCTGCTGTAGGGGCACCTGGGTGACTCTTGGTTTCAGCTCAGGTCATGATCTCAGGGTCATGATCTCAAACCCTGAACTTTGCCAAGCGCTGCATCTGGCTACGCTCAACAGGGAGTCTGATAGAGATTCTCTCTCTCTCCACCGCCCCTTAGTCTCTCCTCCACTTGTGGACGCACACAACACACACTCTCTCTCTCTCAAATAAATTAAAAAAAATTTTTTTTGCTATAGATCAATGTAAAAAGACCATGGTTAAGTAACTTTGGGAATTACATGCCCTACACCACTTTTGGAAAGTCACAAATTACACTGGCAGACAAGGCTCTGAGAAGTCTTGCAGTAAATGGCTTTATTTTCTATTAATTTAGTGTTGTCTCAAATTATTTTTTCAGATTGCCTACTAACATTTCTATTAACACTCTCTTAGGGAAATGTTGATCCAGATCAATGTTTACTTTTCACATGGATGAATTGCAGCCTAGAGGTGCACAGATTGCCCAAATTCAAGGGCAGAGTGTGTGTAACAGCTGAAAAAGGCCCCAGCAACATACCTCAACCCAAAAGAGGCTCTGTGGATTCTCCACCACCCCGCACTCTCTTCCCCTTTATCCCAGCTATATGTCTCCTGAGCACTGCAATATGGAGTTGGTCAATAGGACAGAGATCTTTGAGTTCTTTCTGAAAGGATTTTCTGGCTACCCAGCCCTGGAGCACCTGCTCTTCCCTCTGTGCTCAGCCATGTACCTGGTGACCCTGCTGGGGAACACAGCCATCGTGGCAGTGAGTGTCCTCGATGTCCACCTACACACGCCCATGTACTTCTTCCTGGGCAACCTCTCCATCCTGGACATCTGCTACACATCTACCTTTGTGCCTCTGATGCTGGTCCACCTCCTGTCAGCCCAGAAGACCATCTCTTTTGTTGGCTGTGCAATCCAGATGTGTCTGAGCCTAGCCACAGGCTCCACAGAGTGTCTACTTCTTGCCATCATGGCCTACGATCGCTACCTGGCCATTTGCCGGCCACTCAGGTATCCCGTGCTCATGAGCCACCGGCTCTGCTTGTTGCTGGCAGGAGCCGCCTGGGGACTCTGTCTTGTCAAGTCAATGACTGAGACTGTCATTGCCATGAGGTTGCCTTTCTGTGGCCACCGCATGGTTAGTCACTTCACCTGTGAGATCCTGGCAGTGCTGAAGCTGGCATGCAGTGACACATCAGTCAGTGAAGTCTTCCTGCTGGTGGGTGCCATTCTGCTGCTGCCTATACCCCTGGCATTCATCTGCCTGTCCTACACACTTATCCTGGCCACCATCCTGAGAGTGCCCTCAGCAGCTGGGCGTCGCAAAGCCTTCTCCACCTGCTCAGCACACCTGGCTGTGGTGATGCTGTTCTACGGCACCGTCATATTCATGTACATGAAACCCAAGAGCAAGGAGGCCCACATCTCTGATGAGGTCTTCACAGTCCTCTATGCTGTTGTCACACCTATGCTGAACCCTGTCATCTACAGCTTGAGGAACAAGGAGGTAAAGGAGGCTGCCAGGAAAGTATGGTGTAGGAGTTGGACATCCAAGTGAGGGAGGTCTGGACTCTTCAGGTTAGTAGGTGAGGGCTTCGTATGTCTATGGTGAGGACAGGTAGGGCACAGGGCTGAGTCTGGAATCTTCACCCCAGTGAGGTGGCACCAAGTCCCCCTGATGCTGCCACAGAATTGCTCACAAAGCACCGCTTGGCTCCTTCCCTGGCATCGCCCTGGTCAGCTCTCAGCCTCACTGCCTGAAACTTTACACCAGCTCTTGCCTGGCCTCAAGACTGCACTCTTAGTAGTCCTTCTGCTCTATCCTCCCTGGGGCATCCAGAGGGACCTTTTTTGAAAACCACTTCCTCTCCTGACTAAAGCCCCCAAATGGCTCCCCCTGCTCTCAGGACAAAGTATAAGCTCCTCAGTGGGGGCATTCGAGGCCCTCACAAGCTGGCCCTGCTGGTCCTGACTAACCCCCAGGCAGAGTTCTTCCTGCTTTATTTTCAGTGTTACTATAAGAGCAGGGAGGTTCAGAATCTACTCTGTCCCAAGGTCCAGACCTACCCAACCCTAGGCCCCCCATAGGTTTTGCAAATAAATACATGAACACATCAGTAGAGGGGGGATAGGAGCAGAGCCTGGGGTCTTCCCTGAATCTGAGCAGAGCTGAGACAGGGTTCAAAGATGACAGGTATGGCCTGGTGCCCCAGGAGGTGACAGGAGAGGCAGTGATGAAGCCCAGAGTCCATGATTTCCAGAGTGGTCCAGCCATCAAAGTACCAACCACCCTGAGCAGCCCGGGGCCTATGTTCCCAATGTCTGTCTTGAGCAGCAACAGCAGCTGTTGCCATACCTTCCAGCCCAGCATCCAGGCCTCACCTGGCTCTGGGGAGACTTGCTCTACCCTTCCTTACCTCATCACAGGGATCCTGCCAGAGCTGCCCCTGCCTCGTGCTCAGCCTCTTCCCAGCTTTCCTTTCTGACAACTCAGTGAGCACATGGTGGAAATGGATGCAGATTCAGATATCTCCATTCCTTGCCCACCCCCACCCCCACCTCAGTGGCACCAACTATATGATGCGGAAGCTGGCCTGGGCCTCCAAGAAGCAGTCCAGCTCTCCTGCCCCCTGCTAGAGGGAAGCACAGTCTTTGCTAGAACCCTAGTTCCCCTCTAGTCCCTCTTTCTGCTTCACATGTTGGTTGGAAGAGGCACAGAGGAGAGAAACACAGCCTTCTGCCTGAAGCCCCACATTCTCTGACCACGCCAGAATGAAGGCTGCCCGCCAACAGGTCCAGCTCTGATGCCATGGGAGGAGTTTGGATGTTATCATGTGGGCACCGGGGTTTACAATCACATTTTAGACAGATCACTGATTAGATACCATTTTTCACCCATGAAATTGGTGAAGAATTTTTCTAATACCTTATCGGTAATGAAGGTGCAGTGAAGAAGTGATGTCATACGCTGCGGGTGGGGATGGGAATAAGTTAATACACATTTCCTGAAAAGTCAGTTGACAGTATGAATCAAAAGACTTAAAAATTGCTACACTCTATGACTTAACACATCTACTTCTAAGAATTAGTCTAATATGATCAGTAGAGGCACAAAGATTTACAAATAAGAATACATATAAGGACATTAATCATCATATTGTTTATAGTAACAAAAAGTTGTAAGAATCTTAACATCCAATCATAGAAGAATGTCCAAATAAATATTGGTGGTGTCCAATAATAGAATGTGATATAGCCTTCAAAAAATTCTTATTTTTTGAAGAATATTTATTTATTTTTTAAAATTTTTATTTTATTTTATTTTATCTTTTAATACTAAATTTATTTTTTATTGGTGTTCAATTTGCCAACATACAGAATAACACCCAGTACTCATCCCGTCAAGTGCCCCCCTCAGTGCCCGTCATCCATTCACCCCCACCCCTCGCCCTCCTCCCCTTCCACCACCCCTAGTTCGTTTCCCAGAATCAGGAGAGTCTTTAGGTTCTGTCTCCCTTTCTGATATTTCCTACCCATTTCTTCTCCCTTACTTTCTATTATTTATTTTCCTTTATTTATATTATTATTATATTCCCCAAATGAATGAGAACATATTTTATTTATTTATTCATAGAGACACAGAAAGAGAGAGACAGAGACACAGACAGAGGGAGAAGCAGGCTCCATGCAGGGAGCCCAACATGGGACTCCATCCCGGGTCCCCAGGATCACACCCTGGGCTGCAGGCGGCGCTAAACTGCTGCGCCACCGGGGCTGCCCTGAAGAATATTTAATATGAGAAATGCTCGCAATGTAATTATAGTAGGAAAAAGCGGAATTCATAACTTTGCACTCAGATGATCCCAATGTTATTTTTTAAAGTATTTTCGTTATGGATTTGTGAATTAGCATAAATGCAAAAAATCCTGGGAAACTATGACAAAATATTAAGAGCTGTTTCCACCAGGTGGTGGGATTAAATAGGATTGCTAGTTAGAGCCGATCATTTTCTTATTTAACTAATTCCAATATTTATAACATGAATGTGACTTTGAACTTAAAAATAAAGTGATGCATTTTTAAGAAACAGAAGATCAGGGGATCCCTGGGTGGCTCAGTGGTTTAGCGCCTGCCTTTGGCCCAGGGCATGATCCTGGAGTCCCGGGATCGAGTCCCACATCAGGCTCCCTGCAGAGCCTGCTTCTCCCTCCTCCTGTGTCTCTGCCCCTCTCTCTCTCTATGTCTATCATAAATAAATAAATAAATCTTTTTTTTAAAAAAGAAATAAACGGAAGATCACCTGGCTCCAGAATAGAGCACTAATGAGAAGGCCTCCAGCCCGGGGGGTGGTGGGGGGAGATTGGTAGCAGGAAGTAAGGGAGCTGTTGCTGTCACCCAGGCTCTCACAGTGGGGATAGGAGTAAGTCAGGGGCAGCCTGACCAGGTAGGGAACCACACAGGGTGAGGGCAGCTGAGAAATACTTGGGATATACAGATGACTGCAGAGCTGGGAGACAGAGACAGAGGCCTGTGGGTTGCAGGCTGGGTTTCTGGCTTATTTGGGTGGACAGGGCTGCAGCCCCCTAAGACAGAGATGGAGACGATGAGAGACGCAGGGAGATGGTGTTGAGTTCCAGGCATCCACGGGTGGTGGCAAGAGGGTACTGTTCTATGAGCATGGAGAAAACAAGTAGGAACAGTCTTTGGATGGGAAGGAAACCTGTAGAGACCTATGTACTGGACTGAACCCCTGATTTAATGTCCCTCACAAGTGCATGAGGCCTCTCCTTTGAGCAACGGACTCTCCGAAACTTTCATGAGTCCCAATCCTCACAACATTCCGGAATGAAGACACCCTATGGCAGGGGGCCACACACTCCAATCCTCGGATCCAAGGGGCAAGATGGCAATGAGACCCGATCAGATTCCATCCGGTGTCTGTCCTGTGCCCACTTCACCGCAGCCAGGCCCTCCTGGGGAAGCACAAGAGTCCTGGGGTCTCCAAGCCCCACAGCTGCCAAACCCACCAACTTGTGTAGTTTGAACTTTAAATTGGGCAGGGACTGCAAGGCTCCCCAGGGCATGGAGCAGAGAGCTATGTGGCAGGGGACCAGGAAGCTGGTCCTCGAAGCTTTGGCCCTGGCTCATCCCAGCACAGTATGTTTGCTGGTAATGAGCTCAGCACTTGTCTGCTCTGCTCTCCCAAGCCCTGGGTCAGCCCACCTGGCAGCCTGCTCCAGCTACCTGCATGTGCTAAAGCCATGGGGCTATAGGTATGATGAGGTAAGGACAATCCATATAGCATGAGGACCATTCTCATGAAATCTTTTTTAAACATATGAATAAACCAGAATATTTGCTTGTGAAAAAGGACATGATACTTGCAATAGTGGCTACCACTTACTGATTACTTACCATGTGCCAGCCTCTGCTAAGAGCTCTGCATACCTCATCTCACTGGATCTTCAAGATCATCCCACAAGGAAACACTATACTCATCTCCACTTTACAGGTAAGGGAGGCAAGGCTGAGAAAACTGCTAGCAAGTGGCAGGTCTGGGACCTGAGCCCTGGTGGGTCTGACTCCAAAGCCTGCACTCACCTGCTCTGCCATCCAGCGAGGAAGTGGTCAAGCAGGAATCCTAGATCCAGGCATGTCAGGGAAATTGTAACAGAAGCTTCGGTCCTTTTATGTCCATCACCTTTATTTTTAAATAATTTGTGAAGCCTAAAATAAAATATTAAATGGTTCAAACTAGATTTGCCAGCCAGTGAAATTGATATAATATTTACCTTGCAAAGTAACCCTGGGTCTGTCAGACCTCAGGGTTGGAAGTTGCTAGATAGAATGAGGAAATGTTTCAGAGGTTACAGGGTACTAGGGGTCACCTAACTGAGTAGTTCCATTCACAGGAGAAATTTAACCAAGTTCATACAGCAGAATCAGAACAGAGGCAACAGAATCAAAGCTGGATCCCTCACCCCTGTCCCAGGGCTCTCAGTCCTGGTTCATGGCACCACACTGCTTCTCAGGAAGTCTAAATTGGGGTGTGGAATTCGACAATTATTCTCAGAGACACCTGGTTTGCAATCTCTCCATGGATCTGATTTTCCAGGACATGACAAAGTGTGAGACCTTGACAGATAGATGCAAGAGTGGTTTTCTGAGTGTATTGTGAAACAATACCATACCTAAATATTCAGCAAATTTCAGGCTGTCCTCCTCGTGGCATGTGGTAGGATTATACAGAGCCAATGGAGTGTGGGCAGATGTGACACATGTCCCTTCTGGGGCAGAGCATGTAACTGCTGATGTGAATGCCTACTGTGTTCTTCCCCAGCCAGAACAACTGGCAATGTCTGAATGGTGGAGCCTCCATCAGCCAGGGTCTCTGAGGAGGACAACATGGAACAGAGCCCCCTAGAAAGCTATAAAGGACATGGAGCATGAGAAAGAAATAAACCTTTGTCATGGTAAGCCATTTAGATTATGTGTGTTACCGCAGCAAAACCTAGCTCATCTTAACTGATACACCCAGGTAATGGCAGCTGCTCCCTGATGCCCCATCCTGTACCCATGGTGCAGAGTCAAAGCTGTCTGTGAGCTGGATGCATGGTATCTTCTAGACACAGACTTATTTCAGGACATAAACCTGTGGCTCCATGAGCTGGTTCTAATTTCCATAAATGTGTTATGACCAGACTCTTAAATTGTGAGAAGACCCACAATGGAGGCTCCACCATTCAGGCTACTCTCTGATGTAGCTCTTCAGAAACAGCAGCTGCCAAGGCAGGGAGAAGACTGGCACGCCCAACACTCTTAGCTGCATCCTCTGTTGCTGTATGTGTGCTGGTGGAGGAGATGATCTCAAGGTGAGACATCTGGGACCAGGATTTGGGGCAGCGGAATAGCACCAGATCTCAAATGGCGATCACCAGCAGCTCTCCTGGGTGCAGGCCCTGGAGGGCAGCAGTGGTGGATTGGATGTGACCCTTTGATTAAGATAGCTCACAGTCTATGGAGAGAGAGACCACACACTACAATGCAAGGCAGAATGCAATTAGCCTGAGCTTAAAGCCGTGAGCATCACATCGTATTGTTGGCATAGTCAGCTCTCTGAAGGCATCTGAGCAGGCTGTGCAGAGGAGGGATGTGAGAGCCAAGCCTCGAAGGATGAGTGGAAGAGAAAAGCCACTCCAGGCTGAGGAAAGAGCATGAGAAGAGGGACGAGATAAGAGAGTGTGGACATTTGTTCATCAATGGGGAGTAGTCTAGTGAGGTTGGAGCAGGTGTGTATGAAGGGATGTAAGGGAGGTGAGGCAAGTGGGCAAGCCAGAGCCTGTTCTCAAAAGCCCTTAAATACCCCTGCCTTTCCCACTTGGTCTTTTTGTTAGAGACAAGGGCAAAGAAGAGAAATGTGAAGAAAGGTGGTTTCCCACCTTTTATCCACACAGACACATGCAACTATGTCAGGTGTCAGAATTTGAGACTAACAAAGGTCATTTTGTAATAACACACTCAAAGAGACCAAACCCTTATACTTGCATCTGAAATGCTGTGGACAGAATCCAGACACGTGAAGTCATAACCTAGAAAAAGGTGCTTCCTTTTAACTTCTTCTTTACAGATTTCAAGTTTCACTTTGTCTTTACATCCCAGATTCTCTTTGAGGTTTCTAAAGCCCAGAGAGAGGAAGGGATGTTTCCAAGGGCACCTAGCATGAGGGAATGAGTGTAAACTCTGTTAGAGCAGAAGCCACATCTGCTTCTGCTGTATTCCCATCTCCTAGCACAGGACCTGGCACATAACTATTTGTGCTCCAAAACTATTTGTTTCATGAGTGAATGAATGAGCCATCATCACACTAAGGTGATTCTTTATCTTTTTGCCAAACCTCAGCAAGAGAAATCTTAACCTTAATTGTTCATGTGGATGAAATTTAAGGTCAAGTGCTGATCCAGATGAATCCGCTGCCCTATAGCTCCAGAAACCCCCTTAACAATCACCCTGATTTAGGCTGGAGGAGGGGAAAGTGGAACAGGCTCTGGCGATAAAAGGGGTCATGACAGAAGCTTGAACTCTTCTTGGGAGGTGGCAAGCACAGATCCAGCAGGAGCCCTGTGGCTGAAGAGAAAATCTTTGATCAGGATCCTCAGACAACATGCAGTGCTGGGCGGCTCACTAGAACCTTTGTGGGTATGTCTCATCAGAGCTACACACCACTTCCATTTTTCAAAAAGACACTGAGTCTCAGAGAAGCCCCATGGCTTAGTCAATGTCACACAGCTAATTAGTGCTGACGCTGGGGTGCAAAGCTGGTTTTTTTTTTTTAATCATGCATGTTGAATGACTGCTCTTGGCCGCACTCATGTGGAAGGCGTAGGAAGGAGACAGGGTCCTGCTCTCAGGTGTAGTGGAGGAGACAGGTGCACAATACACCGTAGAAGAACACAGAGGGTCAGCCAAGGGCTAAGGGAGTACAAGAAGGAAGCAGGTAACCCCTCACAGAGCAGGAGGGAGAGAAGAGACAGAGATGGAAGTATGCTCTGAGGGACAGGAGGAAGCCCCCACTGGGGGAGGGAGTGAGGACATGCCTCTTAAAAAAGGAAATTCTTGGGGCACTTGGGGGGCTCAGTCAGTTAGGCTGCTAACTTTTGATTTCAGCTCACATCATGATCTCAGGGTCCCAGGATCGAGCCCCATGTTGGGCTCTGCACTCAGCAGGGGAGTCTGCCTCAGGATTCCTTCACTCCTTCTGCCCCTCCCCTTGCTCTCTCTCTCTCTCTCTCAAATAATCTTTAAAAAAATAAAATGGAACTTCTTGGGCAAGATGTAGCCCTAGGAAAAGACAAGGTGTGTTCAGCAGAGGGGGAGCCTGCCAGCCCCTACAAATACTAGATGCATTGAGGACGAGTAAGGGGAAAAATCCGATCCTGAGGGACAGACAAGGGCTCCAGTGCTGTCACAGGACACTGGCCTCTCAGTCGGCCCAGGAAGGAGGAAGTGACTGTATCCTCTGTATGTTAAATTTCATACTCAGCTCCTGTTTCTGCCTTAGACCAGGGACTACATGGGCCATAAGATAGCCTGCCTGCCTAACAAGACAGCTGTGCCTTGGGGACATGAGGGGTCCCTCCTATGAATACCTGACACTGGCATTTCCCCAGGAGGCAGGGAGACCAGCTCAGAAGAGCAATGAAAGCCACCTGGGAGAAAAGTGTGCCTCCCCCTCCTTTAGAACTAGTCCCTGACTGACATGGCCCTGACAGATTAGAACCTGGTTTTCCCTCCTCCTGTAACATCATTGCCAGTATCATTTATCCCACAAGGCAATATGGAGACCAAGAATGGAGCCACTTGGCTGGCATGACCAGGGATAAATCATGTGACCAGTGGCTCTATTGGAATATATACATCCTTGTATGTTCTTTTAAAAATTAATAGATGAGGGGGGCACCTGGGTGGCTCGGTCGGTTAAGCATCTAACTCTTGATTTCAGCTCAGGTCATGACCTCAGAGTCCTGGGGTCCAGCTATACACACACACACACACACACACACACACACACACACACACTGCCTGGTTGGGCTCCCCACTCAGCAGGAAATCTTGTCTACCTCTCCCTCTGCCCCTCCCCCTGCTTGTGCTGTCTCTCTAAAATAATTTTTTAATCCTAAAAAAAAATCAACGGATGAGAGAAGGGGAAAAAAAATCAATGGATGGCCTATCATTCCTTAAAGAGAAATGACTGCACATCAGGCTTACACATCCTGCGGAGTGTGACTGTCTGATCCTTAATGCCCAAAGGAACCATCAAGTAAGTATCACCCATACTTACCCACGGGCCTTCAGACCTCACATCGCCTCATTCAGGGAAGAAGGGGCAGCCTTATGATAGGTGTGGTATGGTATGTTTCTGTCCATTTATTTTTCTTACTGCTGTACCCCTAGCACCTAAACAAGACCTAGCACAGAATAAGTATTCAAAGCATATTCAGCAAATGAATGAATCTAAAATACCAAGTGCAAAATTCAGCCATATGGAGTCATAACCTAGAAAAGATACTTCCTTTAACAGCCAAAAACTCTTTAGATTACAGAGGAGTATGCCAAACATGAATCCTACTCTCTTGTCTCCCCTGCCCCCACCATGGGGAGAACAATGAAGAGCCTAGGGGGCTAGAATGTGCCTTGAGTCCTTAAGTTACAGCAGAGCTGCAGAGAGGGCCAGCTTGCAGGCCTGAAGTCCAACCCTCTCATTATACAGATGGTGAAACTAAACCACCGAGGCAGGGATGACATGCCCCCGGTCAGGCTGCTTGGCTTCCAGGCCAGTGAGAGCTTCCTCTGACACCTGTGTGGTCCGGACAGGACTGAGGGAGAATGAGATGGCAAACCAGACGGCTGTGACTGAATACATCTTGCTGGGGCTTCAGGAGCACCATAAGCTCGAGATGGTCCTGTTTGTGCTCTGCCTGGGCATCTACTCTGTGAATGTGCTGGGGAACTCCCTCCTCATAGTGCTGAACATGTTGGACCCCCGTCTGCACAGCCCCATGTACTTCTTCCTCAGCAACCTCTCCCTGATGGACATCTGTGGCACATCCTCCTTTGTGCCTCTCATGGTGGTCAACTTCCTGAAAACCCAGAGGACCATCTCCTTCCCTGGCTGTGCCCTGCAGATGTACCTGACCCTGGCTCTGGGCACCACGGAGTGCCTGCTTCTGGCAGTGATGGCATACGACCGTTATGTGGCCATCTGCCAGCCACTTAGGTACCCAGAGATCATGCGTAGGCAGACGTGTGTGCAGATGGTGGTGCTGAGCTGGGGGATGGGCTTTGCCAATTCACTGCTGCAGTCCTTTCTTACCTGGAATGTCTCCTTCTGTGGCCACAATATCATCAACCACTTCTTCTGCGAGATCTTGGCAGTGCTGAAACTGGCCTGCGGGGACATCTCTCTCAATGCACTGCTAATAATGGTGGCCACAGTTATCCTGACACTGGCCCCACTTCTGCTCATCTTCCTGTCCTACATTTTCATCCTCGCTACCATCCTTAGGGTGCCCTCAGCTGCAGGCCGGTGCAAAGCCTTCTCCACCTGCTCTGCCCACATCATAGTGGTGGTAGTTTTCTATGGGACCATCTCCTTCATGTACTTCAAGCCCAAGGCCAAGGACCCTGACCTGGATAAGATTATTGCATTGTTCTATGGGGTTGTGACACCCTCACTGAACCCCATCATCTACAGCCTGAGGAACGCAGAAGTGAAAGCTGCTGCTATAGCCCTGCTGTGGGGAGACCTGCTCTCCAGGAAGATGTCCCATCTTCCCTGTTGCTCTTCAACTCTATCATGCATGGCAGGCTAGGTCCATCATGGTAATGACTTTGAATTGCAGTAGCTAAAACCACAAGGGTTTATTTCTCACTCTTGATACAGATCCATTTGCTGTTGACTGGGTGGTTGGGGTCTCTCTGAGACATTGTCTTCATCCCTCTGGGCCTCTGAACCATTGCTAGTCACCATGACAAAGCCTGAACTGGCTCTCTGAGCTTCACTTCCACCTCCACTTCATCAGCCAATGCAAGCATTTGCCACAGCTAACATCGAGGGGCAGGTGAAGCACACTCATCATGTGTCCAGAAGGAACAGGAAGACTGAGAAATGTGTGAATAGTCTAATGGCTGCCATGTTATCCTACAGTCAACCCAAGAGCCACTGGAGATTTGCCTTCCTGACCACCACTGCCCCACACGTCCAGTCAGTCATAAAGTCCTAGAGAATCCACCGCCTAAGAGCTCTTAAATGGGTCCTCTCCTTTCTACTAATATGCCTCCTCAAGAAGCCTTCACTATCTCTCTCCCTCAGATACTGCAACAGCTGTTTTCACCAAGCTTTCTTCCTGCAAACCCCCTTCAAAATCCACCCTCTCTGCTCACTGAAACACCAATCTGAAAAAAACCCAAAAAACAAAACCCCAATCAGATCGTTCCACTCTCCTGCTTAACTCCCTCCAATGGCTCATTTCCCATGAGATAAAAAACAGACCCCACCTCTCCATCCAACCTCATCCTAGCTGCTTATCTCAGCCCCACTCCACTCCCACACATTGTTCGAACTCAGACTCCCCAAACTATTCCCAGTTCCCCAGCAAATAACCAGTCTTTCCTGCCTTTGTGTTTCCCCCTTGCTCTTCCCTCTCCTGTCCAGCCACTTCTTGACCTTTACCTAACAGGTACTGGACACTTATCACAGACCAGGCTAGGCATTACACTGTGTTCTAAGTGTGTTACTGACTGGGGACCACTTGGAATGACAGGAATCTCAGTGGAGGAATACAATATGGACACTGGTAACCAAAGAGAACCCTCTCCCAATACCTTGGCATTGTGGAAACTCATTCAATTCTTACTCAAATCTGCCCCCCTCTTCAAGAAAACCCCTTCTGAGTGGGGTCTGTCCTACTCTCCATCCCTCTTCAGTGCCTTCTGTACTCTGACTCTGTCCTGAATCCCAGCGATTTGGGTTAATGCATCCTAGTGACCTGATGTTCCACATCATAACATGGTTATGTTTCTGATACTGGAACAGACATGAAGCCCACTCCTCTTGGCTCACCATTCTGCTGGCCACATCACTCTGCTCAGTGCCCCAAGGAAGAGACAGAATTACAGAAAGCAGAGGACAAAGGGATTTTTTTCCCTGGCTTTTGACCTTCAAAAACCTAGGCTCTAAAGTCTTAACAGGAGAGGCTGAGGGCATAGACAAAAGATTTGGGAGAAAATCTAAGTAAAAAGGAGGTTTCCCCACCTCCAGATTAATAAAAGCTAGGGAAAAGGAAGAGAGAGGAGGGGATGTAGTGAGAGCACTGGCACAGAAGGGTCCCAAAAGAAAGAGGCCCAGAGCCCCATTCCCTTGTCCAAACCCCTGGACAGGTTTGCAGGATCTGAAAGATGCAGCAATTCATGCCTTATTGGTCAAGTAAAATCCCGAGTGGACCCTCAGAATCGAAATGGCTTCAAGGTATATGTGGGCAGCTCAGGCCTCACAGGTCTGTGTGTGGCACAGAAGTCGGGGAGAGCCGTAGCACTGCAAAGCATTATGCAGATGGGAACAAGAAAGCACTCGGGACTGGGCAGAATGACGGAACTCTCAGGGGATAGTGTAGTGTGGACCTCGGTAACCAGAAAACAGTCTCTCAACATCTTCCCATTATATAAGATCTCGAGACTCAGCTGTGACCCTTGTGGAAGAGAAGAAATCCCAAATTGACGAAGGATCTCTCTCAGGCAAAATGGGGGCTCAAAATAGAAGTTACGTTCTTGTGATATTTCTTGTACATTTGTGACTTGTACCTGCTAGTCCAATTTCCTGAGACCTCAGCTTCCTTTCCTGTTGGGTGTGGGCACAAGGGAGGTTGTCTTGCTAATTTAAATCATCTCAGCACACACACACACACACACATTCCCTACTCCCAGCAGCTGCAGGCCTGCCATGATGGGGCAAAAGCCTCAGGCAGAAGTTCCAGCAGCTCATTCCAGCTGGGCTCCCACCACCCCTGCTGATTTCCTCAGACCCTCTTGCCCTCTCCTCCCCACATCCTTAGCCCCAGGAAAAAAGGCAGCAGAGATCCAGCAAATACTTCATTGGAGACACGCCAGACTCCACCTGCATCAACTGAGAATACCAGTCACTCCTGCCCCAGCCCCATCAGTCCTGTAATCCCCCTCCCAGCATAGCATGGCACAGCATGGCCAAGACGCTGCCTTGGGAAGGAGCCTGAGGCCAGAGTTGCTGAGCTGCTGGGAAGATCAACTGGAGACTCAGTTTCCCCAAGGTAGACTCCATTTCCTCAGGAATGATGCCATGTCCTGAGAGGGCTTTGTCTCCCTCAGAAGGAATCCAGGTCCTTATGAGGGCTCCATATCCCTAGGAAGGACTCCACACCCCTATGAGGGACTCCTTGGTCCTGAGGGGCTCTTGGGGCCTGCACGGGCTCCAGTCCTTAAGAAGGATCCATGGTTGCAGGAAGACTCCAGGCCTTCAGGAAGCACGCCAAGTCCGTAGAAGAGCTCCTTGTCTTTAAGAAACACTCCATGTTCTCAAGAAATACAACCTGTCTCTTATCCCTGGGTAGGTTCCACATTCCCAGAAAGGGCTCTCTGCCCCTAAGAAGGGTTCATGTTCCCCAAGGGCCAGGCCCAAAGTCCCTCTCAGCTGGCACAGATGCTGCTGACAGTGGCCCCTCCTGGGCCCACAAGGCCCAGCTCCTCCTGCTCATTGATGCACAGCTGGTAACCACAGCCCCGGGCCCGGGCTCCAGATGGGACCCGGTGGTCAGTCTTAGCTCGTGGGGGCAGCAAGAAGCCCACACTGCCAGCAATGAGCATATGCCAAATGCTGTGAATGTAGAAGTAGTTGTCTCGAGTCTCCACAAATGCATAGAGTAGGACAGCACTGCCTGCAATAAGGCTGCCTGGACACAGGTAGAAAAGCCAGCGGCGCCACGTGGGTGGGTAGCAGTGCCGGCGGCGGACGCTGCGTACTGTCTGGGGGAAGAAGAGAAGTGGGACTCAGGAATACAAGGCCTTGGAACCCAAGCCAGAACTAGTCATTCTCAGGCTTCCCCAGAGCCCTGGCTCAGATCTAAAGGCACCTGCCAAGACTGGTGTGGGTACCACGAATAGCACAATGATGATGACAGAGTCCAAGCCCATCTTAAATTGGGGACCAGATACTCAGGACCCTGTACCCAAGTCTTGCTGGGCCACCCCCCTCCCCAAACCCTCCCAACCTTACCCAGGCTGTGGCCAAGATCCCCAGGGCGAAGAGACTGGGTCCAAGCAGGTTCCAGAGTCCATGCCGGTCAAGCTGTAGAGCCATAGACAGCAGCATAGCCCCCAGCAAATACAGCACCTGGAGAAAGAGGACTCCAGGGGCTGGGCCGGGTTGGCAAGAGGTACTTGGCAATGCCCCCAGGGAGAGATTGGGAGTGAATTTCTTTTTTGTTTTTTTGTTTTTTTGTTTTTTTTTTGGTGGGAGTGAATTTCAAGTTGGCCCTACAGTTGACCCCCAGGGCCCACTCTGGACTGACCTGCTTAACCACAGGCTGTAAACGAGCCATGGCAATGACAGTGACCCACACGGACATTAAGGAGCCCAGGAAATCACAGAACTGCAGCACATCGTAGTCCATGATGCAGAAAACCACAATGCCTGGCTGGTCACAAGCATGGTAAAACTGGAAGAAGAAATGACAAGCGTTGAGAGAACTTGGGGCAATGGCCCAGGTCCATGAAACTGGAGACAGAGGCCACGAGGGTGGTGTGCTGCTGTCAGAAAAGCAGAGGTTAGAGGTCACAGACTGAGCAGAATCCAGAAATGCCTGACTCCCTGCTCCTGAGAAGAATGTGGTAGGGAGGCCTAGTCTGCCTCACAAACCATACGTAGCTGCCAGCCCTGACCCTGTCCTCACCCTCCTAATCTCCTCCCACACACATCATAGTGGCATGCTCATTCCCCCCATCACTTGACACTGCCCCCTCTTCATGTCTGGAAGAATAGATTGTTACAGTGATGGAAGAAAAAAATTAAAATGCTATAATGGGAAGGAAAAGGTCTTTGACCTATATAAACTTGACAAAAATCTACTAATTGGAGCTGATCTTGAGACATACTAGCAGATTTTATGGGATCAAAAAAGTTTCCTAAGATCCTGTCCCCTGCTAGGTTACCCTAGGTCCTCTGGGAGCCATGGCTCTGAGGGCATCTCGATAGCACAAACCAGCTGATGTAGTTGCCAGGGTTGGACTGGAATCATCGGGCTGAACTGATGCTGGGGCAAGAAAGCTAAGTGTTGGACCACCCAAAGGTGGCTTGGGAAGTGGCTTGATCCCTGACAGAAAGGATCCTTTAGGTACTTTCAACCTAGATCAATTTCTTCATCATTCTATTGAAAGGCAACCCTAAGTCACAAGGGCTCAGGAGTCTAAAAGAGAGGTGGCCTTACAGACCTCAGTGAAACAGGCAACCCGGACCTCCTGGGGCATATCCTTGGCTGTGGGTGGAAAGCAGGGCGATCTAACCCACCGCTGAGGAAACAGGTCACTGAGCAATATCACAGGTCATTTACTTCTGGCAGCCGCATTCTCTGTAACTTTGGGGAAGAATAGAAATGGAAGTACCGGATCTGGTCTCCTGTTTGGCTGCATTAGAGTTGAGAATGAGACAGTGGAGGTGAGGTCAGGAAAGGAGTTCAGGAAAAAGAAGCATCCTATCCTGAACTCAAATCACAAACCATGACACCCCAACCTTAATCAAACAGCATCCCCCTTAGAAGCAAGCAGGTGGGAAACTGAACCAAGTCTGTTGTGAAATGTAGCAGAATCCAGGCCCAGAGCAGAGCTGCCAACCACACAGTGGGAAAACAGACTCAAACGTTCTCTAGAGACAAAGGATGAGAATGAAATTGCTACGTTTCTTTGGAACTTGTTGAAGTTTACATCCAGTCATTCAAATTACAAAATTTGTAACTTTGATAAAGGGGAAAAGGTGAACAATGTAAGAACAGGGAGAAGCTAGGAGTTTAGAAAAAGAAAAAAATTAAAAAGAAAACAGGGATATTAATTGGCATTGGGAAACCTTGGGTTTGATTGCGTCAAATTTTCAAGTCTTAGTCTGGGTACCTCCCTGTATCTTCTGTCTTTCCCTTTGCTTTGGAGGTAAAGAATGCTGTCCCTTCAGAAAAGGGCTGCTTTGGAATGATCATGCTTTAAGTACTGCAAGCTTTTGAAATGGTTTGTAAGTTTAGCAACATGGCTCTGTCTTACATATTATTTTTTTTTGTCTTACATATTATTAAATTGAGAGCGTGAGCTCTTATTGGGAAATCTGAGAGACTTTTCATGGGAGTCTGCATCTGCATTAGAATTAGTATCTGAACACACCTAAAAGATTGATTTTTTTTTCAATTCCTTCTTTCTCTTGTATGTGCTGATTAATTGGGAGTTAATTTAGTTTCTAAGCAAATCGATATTTTGGTCTTTTGCTATTTTAGCTATTGGGTATTGATTATTCTCTACCTCTAAGACCAAATGTAAGTACCATGCTACTAAATTATTATTCAATACTATTTTCTGATTTGGATTTTATTCTAAAACATTAATTTTACATTTCAGTCTTCACCAAGCTTGCTCCATCTGCCTGAGTTTCAAGTATATAAAAGGAAATGCCCAAACATTTCTGGAAGAGGGACTTGTAATAAATTCTTCCATCTCAGATAAGACAAGATATATACCTGAAGAAAAGCAAAGCTAAATCACCTAATATTGAAGACACATATAAGGGAATAATTAATTGAAGGCTGATTTTTCTCCTAGGAATTTCTCTGCAATGAAAAAGGAGTAGTGGCTAATGGAGAGACTGTCTCCAGAGTAGAGTAGTTTGAGGAAAAATCATCACATGAGTATTCGATGACTGATTATTCTCCAAGCATACTAAAAAGTCAGAGAGACTTTTAAGGTAGTAGAAAACCTACAGGAGTTAAATTAAAATTGCAGTGTGAACAAGATGATGCAACTTTCACCAATCCTGATCTATGATTACTGCTGAATGTCTAAAAACAACATTGGTAAAGTCCATCACTGACCCCTTGATGGGGCACAATTCACTAGGGAAGCCAACTCACAACCTGCGTCAGCTTACTTCACTGAAACTCCTCAACCTTGAGAAGACAGCATCTTGTCATCATATATTCTGGATATATATTTGTTCCCTCTACCTGCAGTGTTTCCACTTGCCTTATTATTCATGGAGCAGAATCCACAGTTCATTGCCATGGTGCCCCAATTATTACCATCTTTAACCAGGAGATACAATTTATAGTAAACAAAGTGAATCATTCATCACTATAGAATTCACTGGTATAAATGTATTATCTATCACCCAGGATCAACCAGCTGAACAAAACACTAGAATGGCCTACTAAAGGCTTAGTTATGGTATCGCCTGGGAGACTCTATTGTGTAAGTCTGGAATACTGTCCTAAATGTTTGGTGCAGTTTGTGCTCAGTAAGCTTTAGTCATCTTATACTTTATGCCATGTATGTTCATGAGAGAATATCCCTACACTAATAAACTTTCCTCAAGGAAGGAAGGAAGGAAGGAAGGAAGGAGACTTGCAGTATTGATCCACTTGCAGGATTCTTGATTCACTGAAATTACAGGCTAATTTTCACATTTTCATATATATATAATTTTCCTTTGTCAACGGCAATAAAAAAAAGTCACGGAAATAACATGGAAAGATTGAGAAATTTAAGAAAAGAAATTTAGACTACAAACTGGCTTCTGTTAATATAATTCTCATCTAATTTGACACCCCCTTCAGCGTTGGACATTTGTGAGGAAATTTTTGAAAATTAACCTAAATTTTTTTCTGTGAGATTTTATATTTTTTATAACATAACTATATAGTTCATCTAATGCTTCAAAATGGAGTATCCAGGCACTACAGAACTGGAAATGCAAATACATTCACTTCATGCAGTGACTGGAATATTTGCACTTAGGATATAATGGAACTTACTGCTATTCTTTTATTTTCTGCCTCCTTTTCCTCTTGGAAAAAGTCATGGGATTTTGCCAAGGGCCACTAAGAATTACTTTCAAGGTATGAGGAACAGAAGAGGTATGATAAGGCAGGCTTGTAACCAAGATGTCCACAATCAGCAAGGAAGGCCCTAGAGGCCTCAGGTCAGCTCTTAGGGGAACAGATTAGAAGAATTCAACTAGCACTGGGAAAGATTCACAGCTTGAACTGCATGGGTTAGAGCTGTACAACTGCAATGTTTGCTGTATTTCCCTCGATGACTTCTTGTATTTGTTATACAATATAGCTCAATGATTGCATGTAGGAAATCTAGAGTCAGGCTGAGTGAGAATTCTGCTTCTACCACTCATGTTACACCTCAAGGTACTTAAATTGTCCTCATCTGCATAAAGGGATGATGATGATATAAGTACCTATCTATTACTCTAGTGGTACTGTGAGGACTTGATTAGCAGTGTTGACACACCAGATGTTATGCTGTTTCCATTATCTGAATTGGTCTGGCTATACACAAAATCAAATGCTGGATCTGTGACCTGTTTTTCTGTTAACATACCTTACATATTATATAACATATGTTGCATTTTAAATATTTTACACATTTACACTTTATACTCTTGAAGAACAAACCTACCCCCATGCCCTGGATAGGAATCAATGTCCTACTCCCAGGTGTAGACTCTCCTGGCTTTGAAGACAGGGAAGAAGACAATCCTGTATGTCCTGGTACTGTTATCTGCAATATAACCAGTGGGTCCTTAAAAGTAGACTGTTGAGGAATGAAATAAGTCTAAACTAAATAAAGAATGGGTAAGGAAAAGTAATGGGGAACCTGCCCAGGAAAACTGGATGACCAGCAGCTGTACATTTTGGCCCATATGGGAAAAGAAGAGGAGTTAGAGCAAGACTTCAGGCAACACAGTAGAGTCAGTATCTTTTCCTTGATCTTTTGCATATTATCCTATTTTTTTCTTTTTTAAATAAGCCCCACACCCAACATGGGCTTGAACTCACAAGCCCGAGATTGGGGGTCACCTGCTATACTGACTGAGCCAGCCAGGCACTCTGCTCATTATCCTATTTAAGAAAGTGGAAGCTCTGTATGTGATGTCAGTCACTGCAGGCTCCCCTGGTGTTCCAATGGGGGGAAAAGGTGTTTTCTTTCAAGGACAATTTGCCATTGTATCCAGAATATAAGGAGTCATCTAGTTCTAAACACTCTGGAGCCAACACCGGGATGCTTGAGCAAAGTACAGGAGAATGAACACACTCTCCCCACATCTTCCAGGCTCCTGATACACTAGCTACTGTTACTGATTGTGAATCCAATTAGATCTGCATGCAGCCAAGAGTGGGCTGGTGGAACAGCTGTTGCTAGAGGATTTGGTGAGCAACAGTATAAAGGGCATCTGGCAGTTAAAAAGAGAGAGAGAGAGAGAATGAGAAACAGTGTCTACTATAAAAATAGAATGAGGCACTGTCAGAGAAGGTCTAAAAAGGGGGGCAGCCAAGCAAAATTGGGAGTGTGCTCTTCTCACCCAGCTGAAGAGGAGAAGGTCTCTCTACACAGCATAGTTATAGCCTCCTCTTCCTCACCTGTGCATGCTCATCCTTGAGGACCCTACAACATGCCCCTCAGTTTCAGGACATTCACCCCCTACCTTTCTGCTAAATGATAAGTAGGGCTTTTGTAATTTGGACATATGTCTGATCTATTAATGCTGAACAAAAGGGAAGCACATATTGGTTTCTGTGATATTCTTGTCACCAAGACATGAGGAAAGTCTGAATCCATCTGAGATTTTTGCAGTGCTCACAGAAAGGCACTGTATGTCACAAGATGCCAAGAGCCCAAAGATGAGCTGAAAAGATCCCTAGATAAAATATCTCAGGGGGAACGTCTACATGGAGGCTAAATCTCATTAACAGACTCACTTCTCTACGTTTTCCTTATACTGTTTATGATGCTTTCTGGTAAGATGAACTTTTCTGATTATTGAGGAGTGCAAAAACACAGACAGGGGACTGTGGACATTCTGTAATGGGAGGGGAAGGATTTAAAACTATTAAATCTTCATCAAAACATGTTCCTTTGAACTGGAATTTTATATCACACTGCCACTTCCCATGACGTCTCAGGACATACCTGAGTCTACATAATTTCTTAGGATCCCAAGAGCCAGAATGTTCTATAAATTACCCAGTTATAGAGATCCTCTGTCTTCAAAAAGTTCCCATGAGAAATCAAGGAGGCCATGGTGACTGAATGGGGAGTACCTTTTCACACCATAAGAAAGAACAAGCTAAAGATATAGAAGTGTCCAGTGCAATGAAGACCATGAGCACAGTATAGCTAGCCCTCGTATCATGAGAGATGAAAGTGAAGACTCCATATAGAGACATGGGAGAAAGTGCAGATCTCTCGTCACCATACAGAAGAGAAAAGGTGAAGCTGCAGACACCATTCCATACTGTAGAACAGCCAAGTGTATTATGGTAAAGGTCCCCATGGACAGCTGGAGACCACACACTATTTCTAATGGCTGTTGGTTATTTCAAGTTACAAAAAGCCTTGTTCATTTATCCTGATGTGCCTTGCAAAAATTACCATATCCTAGTGCACCATGCCGCAACACTGCTGTGGAAGACACCGTGAAGAGGAGACATCCTCATATAATGAATGTGTAGACATCCCCAAACCCATGGAAAACACGGTGGAAATGCAGACCCTCACCCATCACCATGAATAAGGATTCAATGAAGACAGAGATGCACCGCATACCGTGGAGAAGAACATGGTGAAGGTGTAGACAGCAGCTTCCAGCACATATCGGCTCCGAATGGCCAGGACCACGGGTGGTAAAAACATGAGATTGCTCAAGCAGAGCAGTAACGTGGACAGCAGCTGGAATCCGTAGGTGAGTGCATCTGCACTGTCGGTGCAGCCCCAGCCCCTCCACCCTGCGAGTGGGGAGGGCACAAGGTGGAAGAGGGCCCAAGGCAGCCACAGGTTCCCCACTCCTGCTGGTGGCCTCGTGCCAGGCCCTACACCACGGCCAGTGAAGGGTGGTCTCACCCTGGCTCCGCCCTCCCAGTCTCTCCAAACCCATCCTCAATTCAAAGAGCCACCGCCCATCCAGGCCGCCCCCTCCAACCCTTAAAGCCCACCTGGCTCCTCGCCTGCCCAGCCCGCTCACCGGCCTTGCACTCGCAGGCAGCGTACAGGTAGTTGTGCGTGCGCAGCAGCTTGCACTGGCCGTAGGGCCCGCAGTCGTCCACGCAAGGGGACAGGAAAGTGCGCAGCCGCACCTCTGCCGTGGCGTTCCGGCACCGCACGTACCTGCGCATACACCGGGCTGTCAGCTGGGCTCAGGCCCTATATGTGTGTCCCGGTCCGCCCTGCACCACCGCGCCCCACCCCCCATCCCGCTCACCGAGGCCCCACCCCACACAGGGAGCGCAGGGTCAGGAACCAGGTCCCAGTCTGTGGGAAAGGGATTCGCAGCCTGGCCACTCTGGAAGTGGCACTGACGGAGAGGAGGAAGCCAGCCAGGGACTCTTAGGGGAGAAGGGAGAAGAGGGGTTATCAGTGAGAGAGGGGAGGATCAGTGTGGGGTCAAGACCTAAAGAACCTTCACCCACCTGACCCCACTTCCCCAGCCCATCCTTCCTCCATATCATCCCCCAATACCCCCAGCCCCAGGCTGCTTCCCCCATTCCTCACCCCCACCTTTAGAACAGGTCACCGCTGCATCTCCCAGGCTCAAGGGCACCTCGTGAGTCAGGCATCCAAACACTGTCACATTTTCCTGGAGCAGGGAGCTCTGGGGAGGGCAGGTATGAAGATGAGGCTGTCACACCCTCCAGGCCCTGGCACCACCCCCACCAGGGGCCCCCCAGACTTCTACACCGGTTAACCCCTCTCCAGAAACCTGGGCTCCTCTGGGAGCTCACCGGATATCCCATTCCTGCAAATACTCTCTACTCCAAAGCACACTTTTCTCTCTCTCCCTCTTTCTCTTTCTCTCTTTCTCCCTCTCTCATCTCCATTCTTAGAAAAACTGGAGAACACCAGATCCTCCACAGCAGAGATATTTCAAAGACTGATGAGAAGGCAAGGCCCAGTTCTAAATGTTGTCTTTGAGCAGAATTGTTTAAACTCTGTCCAGACAAGAGAACACCCTGTTTCAGCCCAATCTAGCTTACTGGAAGGAGTGTCAGGGGGGCTGTTGCTGGATGTAGAAACTAGTTGTGAACAAAGAAAACTAAGGTTTTCAATCATTTTCACTTGGGTCTGAAGGCAGGAGGAGTGTAAAGAAATGTACTCTTCCTCAGGTGAAATGATCCTAGGTATTAAAGGTAACAGAATGCCTGGGGGGTTAATGTAGCAACCTGTCTGGGATTTAAAGAAACCAGATATCCACAGAAGTAAATGTAAGGCGTGTCTACAAGAATAAAAGTAATGGAATGCTATAAGCTCACCTCATTCAAGGAGTTAAGGTAGCTTATTAAATGTGTATGATAGAATAAAATAAATGCATGAGGGAAATTTAAAAGTCAAGATAGAAAAATAAAGTCCTTCCCTAGATATATGTGAGGCATATATTTGATGCTGACTTCCAAGCAACCAAAGCAAAAAAGGAAACATAATGAGTTACCAGATTTTATCTTATGAGTCCATAAGATAAATTTAATTAGAGTCTCAGGAAAAGAACACCATCTAAAGGGGTGGTTCTCTGGAAAATTCTCATCAAAGCAGCTCTGTGTTCTGTCATGCATCCTGTCCTTAACCACAGAGTGAATTTCATACAACTTGCTTATAACTTCCCTCAATGCAAACCTGGGTAATATACCAAAGCATTATTCCATAAAAGTCATTCTAGTGGGAAGCCAAAGGAAAAAAATGTCCTCCAGGTATGCAGTTCTCTGATCCAAATGTTCAGACCTTGATTCCAAGAGAAAAAATCAAAATACAGACAACAAAAAGAAATAAGAGGTATTCAAAAAAAAAAAAAAAAAAAAAGAAATAAGAGGTATTCAAATTGGTAAAGAAGAAGTCAAACTCTCCCTCTTCGCAGAAGACATGATACTGTACATAGAAAACCCAAAGACTCCACCCCAGATTACTAGAACTCATACAGCAATTCGGCCATGTGGCAGGATACAAAAAGCCCAGAAATCGGTGGCATTTCTATACACTAACAATGAGACTGAAGAAAGAGAAATTAAGGAGTCAATCTTATTTACAATTCCACCCAAAAGCATAAGATACGTAGGAATAAACCTAACCAAAGAGGTAAAGGATCTATGCCCTAAAAACTACAGAACACTTCTGAAAGAAATTGAGGAAGACACAAAGAGATGGAAAAACATTGCATGCTCATGGATTGGAAGAATTAATATTGTGAAAATGTCTATGCTACCCAGGGCAATTTACATGTTCAATGCAATCCCTATCAAAATACCATGGACTTTCTTCAGAGAGTTGGAACAAATCATCTTAAGATTTGTGTGGAATCAGAAAAGACCCCAAATAGCCAGGGGAATATTGAAAAAGAAAACCAGAGCCGGGGGCATCACAATGCTGGATTTCAAGTTGTACTACAAAGCTGTGATCATCAAGACAGTGTGGTACTGGCACAAAAACAAACACATAGATCAATGGAACAGAATAAAGAATCCAGAAATAGGCCTTCAACTCTATGGTCAACTAATCTTTGACAAAGCAGGAAAGACTATCCACTGGAAAAAGGACAGTCTCTTCAATAAATGGTGCTGGGAAAATTGGACAGCCACGTGCAGAAGAATGAAACTAGACCATTCTCTTACACCATACACAAAGATACACTCAAAAGGGATGAAAGATCTAAATGTCAGACAAGAATCCATCAAAATCCTAGAGGAGAACACAGGCAACACCCTTTTGAACTTGTCCACAGCAACTTCTTGCAAGATACATCTATGAAGGCAAGGGAAACAAAAGCAAAAATGAATTATTGGACGTAATCAAGATAAAAAGCTTCTGCACAGCACAAGAAACAGTCAACAAAACTAAAAGACAACCTACAGAATGTGAGAAGATATTTGCAAATGACATATCAGATAAAGGGCTAGTACCCAAGATCTATAAAGAACTTATTAAACTCAACAGCAAAGAAACAAATCAGCCAATCCAATCATGAAATGGGCAAAAGACATGAACAAAAATTTCACCAAAGAAGACATACACATAGCCAACAAGGACATGAGAAAATGCTCTGCATCACTGGCCATTAGGGAAATACAAATCAAAACCACAATGAGATACCACCTCACACCAGTGAGAATGGGGAAAATTAACAAGACAGGAAACAACAAATGTTGGAGAGGATGTGGAGAAAGGGGAACCCTCCTGCACTGTTGGTGGGAATGTGAACTGGGATAGCCCCTCTGGAAAACTGTGTGGAGGTTCCTCAAAGAGTTAAAAATAGAGCTACCCTACGACCCAGCAATTGCACTGGTGGGGATTTACCGCAAAGATACAGATGCAGTGAAAAGCCAAGACACCTGCACCCCAATGTTTATAGCAGCAATGTCCACAATAGCCAAACTGTGGAAGGAGCCTCGGTGTCTATTGAAAGATGAATGGATAAAAAAATAAAAAAAAGAATGGATAAAGAAGATGTGGTCTATATATACAATGAAATATTACTCAGCCATTAGAAATGACGAATACCCACCATTTGCTTCAATGTGGATGGAATTGGAGGGTATTATGCTGAGCAAAGTAGGTCAATCGGAGAAGACAAACATTATATGGTCTCATTCATACAGGGAATATAAAAAATAGTGAAAGGGATTATAGGGGAAAGGAGAGAAAATGAGTGGGAAATATCAGAGAGGGAGACAGAACATGAGAGACTCCTAATTCGGGGATCCCTGGGTGGCTCAGCGGTTTGGCGCCTGCCTTTGGCCCGGGGTGCAATCCTGGAGTCCCGGGATCGAGTCCCACGTCGGGCTCCTGGCATGGAGCCTGCTTCTCCCTCTCCCTGTGTCTCTGCCTCTCTCTCTCTCTCTCTCTCTGTCTATCATAAATAAATAAATAAATCTAAAAAAAAAAAAAGAGAGAGAGAGAGAGACTCCTAACTCTGGGAAACGAACAAGGGATTGTGGAAGGGGAGGAGAGTGGGGGGATGGGGTGACTGGGTGATAGGCACTGAGGGGGGCACTTGACGGGATGAGCACCGGGTGTTATACTATATGTTGGCAAATCGAACTCCAATAAAAAAAAAAAAAGTGTTTTCACTACTTTGTCCTGGGGGGAAAAAAATCAAAATACTCAGAGGGAAAAATCAGAGTAGATGAACCAATATGTTTTTCAGAATAAATATAGTGGGCTGTTTGGGGTATATAACAAATGTCATGGCATGCAAATGGGTATAATATAAGCAGATAAATTTAGAGAGGGACAAGGTGAAAGGTTACAGGGGGGTTGGGCCTCTACTCTTAAGATACTGAGGAAAAACAAGTATGGGTGGTACTGGTCTCTGAAACGGGCTCTTTAGTTACAATGTCAAATCAAGACCTCACTGACAGCCCAAAGGCAATAAGAGCCACAGAGAATTTAATTGTGAAAATAAGAAATGTTTTTGTGTTTAAGAATCTGCTCTGTGGGATCCCTGGGTGGCGCAGCGGTTTGGCGCCTGCCTTTGGCCCAGGGCGCGATCCTGGAGACTCCGGATCGAATCCCACGTCGGGCTCCCGGTGCATGGAGCCTGCTTCTCCCTCTGCCTGTGTCTTTGCCTCTCTCTCTCTCTGTGACTATCATGAATAAATAAATTAAAAAAATCTTAAAAAAAAAAAAAAAAAAAAAAAAAAAAAAAAAAAGAATCTGCTCTGTCCTGACCAACAGGAAGACTTGAAAAGTTCTGAGCCGTAAGTCCTCTAAAAGACCACATCTAACCACAAACCTGGTCTCAGGATGGCTGATAGGAAAATGGGCCTGCCCCCCCCAGAACTGGGGAATAGTAGAGTTAAAAGAATTGCTGGCTGGGGTAACAGTACATAAATTACTGGATCAATGCCAGCCCAAGACAGTCACTAATGGTTCTGCCCTAAGCCCACTGTTAATTAATGCTAAAAATAATTACTAAGAGTTACAGAAGGCTGGCTTTTCAAGTGTGTGAATTACATAAAGCAAGGAAGACTCAAAGCCCGAACTAGTATTAGGCAGTGGCTCAAAGATGGACTTAAATTCTTTCATTCAAATTAAACAGCTCACTGCAAAAATGTGAGGTGGGAATTGGCAGCATTTCACATGAACCAGGCTCAGGGCACAAAAACCTATGTGTCCCTTAGTTACAAGTAGATCAACACAGAGACTAATGCAAAAAGAAAAAAAAAAAAAAAAAAAAAACGAAAAGACACACAGTTTTAGGTCTTCGATTTTCCAAAGCTTTTACATGTGATCCTATTATTTTTATAATAAAAAAGTAAATGCATACCAACTGGTTTGAAGAAAAAGAAAAAAGGAAGACCCAGAAATCTTAGTTCACCACAGCCCCAGATGATCCCGTGGGGTGATGTGGCAGCTCAAAGGGGGAACTTGACCTCAGGCTGCAGAAACACTGACTGCCACCCTGATCAGACCCCCTTGTATCACTTATCTCAGAGCCACTATGACCAGAGGAGAGGGCAGAGGATGGGGGGAGGTCTAATATGCTGAAGTTGTTCAGCTTGGGGGAGATGAGGGGCATCTGCAGGGCTGTCAAACAGGATAGGAATGTAACAACCGTACCACACCAATATGAGATGTAAAATAAGAGGGAGAACTGTGCAGCAGAAGAGGGAATATGGGAACTCCTTGTATTTTCTGTCCAATTTCTCTGTAAGCTTAAAATTGCTCTGAAAAATCAAGTCTATTAACTTAAAAAAAGAGAAGGACAGAGATAGATTTACTGGATGTAGCTTCTGGGGCAAAACAAAGATTGGTGGGTAGAAATTATGGAGGCAGATTTTCATGGACTGTCAGGACTGCCTTTAGCAATCAGAGCTGTCTAAATATGGACTCTATGACCTCAAGAGGGAGTGAACTCCCTATCACAGGAGATATGCAAGAACATGGACACTTGCCATAGAGGCCCTTAAGAGGTAGAAGGTTAGCCTATAAAATGGATAACTGAGCCCACTCTGAGTTGGATTGGCTAACCTAGCCTACCCGTAGCATACAGAGGCAAAACTCAGGGGAATGTTTGTTGATCAGACTTGGGCTGAGACATTGTCCCTAATCACAAAGTGGGCCAAAAGCGACCCAGATGTGCTTCCAGAAGGAGGTAAGAACCCGCACACCCCTGACATCTTCTCCTTCAAGTTCCCCTCCAGAGCAACCTCCCCACTTTCCACCAAGAGTACCACATTGAGCTGGAGCTCCAAGCTGAGGACACCTCCGCTGTCCAGCACTGGTAGCAGCCTCAGGGCAAACACTGCAGGGCGTTCAGGCGGTAGGGCCACACTGGGGCCAAAGAAGATGTAGAAGTGGACGGAGAAGGTGTCCAGCTCATTGCGCAGTGTTGGGCGCACTGGCCAGCAGTGCTCTGGTGGGGATGTGGCCCCAGGCCCCTCCGCAGAGGCCCCCAGGGATGGCGGCTCTGGGGGCAGTGGCTGGTTGCCCAGGGACTGGGGCATGTTCATGGCAGCTCCAGGGACGAGGACACGGGACAGGCTGGGCTGTGGGCACTCTGTGGGCAGAGGAAATCAGTGCTGGGGCCTGCCACTCTCACAAATCCTGCAGCCTCACCACAAACCAGATCTGAGCCAGACAGGAATGAGCAAAGGGTAGGGAGTGATGAGAACTAGAATCCAATGTCCTTGGAAGTATGGGGCATCCAGGGTCACAGGATAGGGCCCAAGGGACTCCTAGAGGTCACAGCCAATAGGATGTCAGGGAGTCAAGGTCATCTCTCCCTCCCCAAAGGCAGTGAAGACACTGCTGAAACAGATGATGGGCCCTCCCACTGATCTGCATGGGCTTTGGCAAGGATAGCGTCCTGGCACCTGGGAAACTGAAAGAGAAATTAAATCAAGGATAGTAAGGTGGTCCCTTAGTTAGCCCCAGTCAGGTGCAAAAAATTATCTAAAGGCCTTCCAATGAATCAAAACTTCAGGTGGAAGGGCTTTAGGGCGTGTGAAGGAGCCTGGATGGGGTTGGGGAGATTATAGGGACGTGGCAAAGGGTCAATGAACACAACCACCATGACTGCCTCTTCTCAGCCACAGAAGTTGACCCAGGCTGAGTGGCCAAGGTGGATGTGGGCCTTCTGACCTTGCAACCGCACACACAGCTGGAAGCGGATGGTCCTGCCAGGACCCCGGGATGGTATCTCCACACGCACGTAGACCCAGTGCCCCCAGGGGGGCAGTGCCAGCTCCAGCTGGCATACTGAGGCACCTCCACAGGACACAGAGCTTGAGTTGTGCAGAGGTGGGGCCTTGGGACGTAGGCGCAATGTCAGTGGGCAGGCCAACACCCCACGGCTCCCCACACATACCAGCTGTGCTGAAACCCTGTAAGTAAAGCTGGGCACAAAGACCCTGGGCAGAGGGAAGGTGGGGGTAAAAAAAAGACAGGTGAGAGGGTGAGAAGGACCCCAGAATAAGGAAAATACATTTGTGTCCCCCAGAAGGACAGGGGAGACAGGCAATCAGGATGCCTTTCTGCTTCCTTCCCTCTGTGCTAGGAGGGAGGTAGGCTGGGGTCCAAACCACCCTGGAGGCTCTGGGGGCTCCAGCAGCCCAAGTTGGCCAGCAGGAAAGTAGGAACAGGTAGATAGGCAGAGAAGCCAAAAGAACCCTGTTCCCTGTTTGAGGCCAGGGAAGGAAGAGGGCAAGAGTCAGATTTGGGGAAGTATTCAACTTACTTGTACAGCGCTGAGCGATTGTGAGCGGAGAGAGTTTGCTCTGAGGGACGGCCAGGCACCAGCACAGCAACATCCAGCAAACGGCGGACAATCAGCTGCGGCTGAAGAAGGTACTGACACTCATCCTGGAGACCCTAAGACAAAAGCAGGAGTGGTGGGAGGGGAGAGACAGCAAGGGTGCTACTGAAGCAAGGAAAACAGAATCTGCTGAAGGATGGGGGACAAAGCTCCTCTGGCCTCTTGCTTCCAGGGCTAGAACTGAGGTCTTTCTAAGCTCTGGGTCCCTCCTGCCTGTTCTCCACCTCTGTCTTTCCTAGGTGCGTGGAATCTGCTATGATCCACAGCACTGGCTAAGGTCTGGGGACTCACACCCAGGCCTTCCTAACTATCAGGCCTATGCCTCCTCTATGCTAATCCCTAGTCCTGAGCACTTCCTAACAACCCCTCAAGGTCATTTCAAACCACCCCATTTCCACTCTGGCTCTCTTTTGGGGTTAGAAAGTTCCTTGAGGCCGCTAGTCCAAACCCACCCAGCCCACTAATCTGAATCTCTAAATTCCTTTATTCCCTACTGAGCCCTCCCAAGGGACTCTGCTTGTCCAGCCTCTGCTTTAACACCACGGGGAAAGGCCACTCTACCTCCTAGGCAATCTCCAGAGCGTAAGCAACTTGAAAATGGAAACCTTGTCTTATGCTATTTTTGCTCCCCCCGACATGGAGCCTAATGTAAAGTGCATAGATGAATATCTGCTGAATAAATGGGTGAACAAATGAATCAACACAGGTACGGGTAGCTCTGATGTTTATGAAGCCAAAGCCTGTTCTCTGTCTCCCCTCCCATTGCTCTGCCACAGGGGACCCACAAATACATCTGCTCCTTCTGAATCAGGCTGGGTTTCTTCCATTACTGGACACAACAGCCACATCTAAGCTGCTCTTCTGGATGAGGTCCCTGACCCTTGTTGACTCAGTTCACACCACCCCAGCACGTACGGCCTCCCTACTCTTCGGCAGGCAGAAGAGTCCCTTCGTTCTGGTCCCTCCTCTGCAGCATCTGCAGCTACCTAAGCCTTCCGGACCCAGCAGGTCAGAGGAGGACAGGGCTCCTGGTGAGGCTTCTCTGTTCTTCTGGACAAATGGCCTTATGCCGGCCCAAGAAACTGGAGGCCACTTGTTTACATATGTGGTTATTCTGACCGAGACAAACCTCTAAACTTCATCCTGACAAAAGTTCCAGGCTCTGACATCCCACTGAGCTCCATACCATGGAACAAGCCAGCCAAGGCACTGACTTCCAGTAAAGCTTCCTGAGGCTGGAAGGAGGCCTTGATGATGCCAGGCCAGAAGACCTCACTACCCCCTGCCTGGAATCCTTCTGTGCCCTTTTGCATCACTGCATCCCAATGCCTAGCACACCAACTGGCAAATACCAGGTGCTAAAAAATGTCTGTTGAGTTAAAGAAGGGTGTCAAAAAGAGGATCCTTTCAGAGAGCTCAACATACCTAGTTGCTCAGAGACCTCCATCTCTGATACCCAAAGCAGATGTCCTTCTTTGGTGTCAAACCCTAAGGACCAGAAATACTAACACAAGTCATCTCATCAATCCCACTTCCTGAGGCAAGAATCACCACTACAATAACCTTGCAGCGAGCAAGCCCCTAAGGTGGGAGCTCACATGCAGGAAGTGGCCCATTTCCTTGCTGGATGGACAATCCAGGGGAAAGAAACACTTTACTTCACATCTTTTGTGCTGTTAGCTGAACTGAAGAAGGATCAGTGGACATGACCTCAATGGTTAAAATGTGCTCCTTCCTCAAACTATAATGTTCATATCTAATGCTTCTCCCTTTTGCAGGTTCAATCAGTAGATAGCAGGGAAAGTGCAGAGATGCAGCAGCCTTCACCCTGTGATAGGATCAGAGAAAGGGCGCTGGAGGCCAGGTCTGCAGGAGCTGCCAAGGCATAAGCCAAGTGAGAGAGTCCAAATTGAGCCAACATCAGCAGTCATGTAAGGAACAGGGCCAAAGCAAGGACACTTGAGAAACCAGGAGGGTCAATATAAGAAGTAGAATGGGAACCAGTCTGAAAGGAGCTGGGGACAATGGCCTTTGACTGGACCCTAGACTGTCCTAGTATGCCTGGGCTGAGTTTCCTAAGGAAGGCCTTAGCAGCGTGGCCAGTGCCAGACTCTGGATAGGGCTTTTGGACTAAGATGCCCAAAGACACTTGCCTTTCCCTGTAGGAATATCCCAGTACCCAGCACAGCCCCTGGCCTGCAGTCAGTCAGCACCAATCAACACAGAAGAGTGCTGGACAGACTGTAGGGGGCAAGAGTGGGAGCAGAGAGATGACTGGGAGGTTACTGTGGCAGTCCAGGAGAAAGCTCATGGAAGGTGTGCTCAGAATGGGAAGAGAGAAGCAGATACATTCAGAGCACACTTTAGTTTAGAAGTAGAGATAACAAGACTTTATGGACTAGTTCTAGAGAAATAAAGGGAAAAGAAGAATTAAGTATGACACCTAAATTTGGTGCTTAAGCAAATGGTGAATGACAGTGCCATCGACTGAGAAGACTAGAGAGAAGAGGCTTGGGCTGGGAGAAGTAAGTGGGAATCAAAGAGATTTTCACTTTTGGCTTTGCTTTGATTTATACACACTAAGTTTGAGACATTTCTTGGACATCCAATCAGAGACACCAAGTAAACAGTTAAATATAAAGTGTGAGATTCAAAGAAATTAGGACTCACAGAATACACTTGGAAGGCATAATCTAGAGGTGGTATTCAAAACTAGAGACACCTAGCAAGAGAATGGAGAAGTAAAAAAGGAACTGTCTCAGGACCAAGCACTGGGGTCCCACAATATGCATCAAGCAGAGACACTAAGAAAGGAGACAGAGGAGTAAGTGGGGGGCAGAAGGAATATCAGGACAGTTCCATAAAGTCACAAAGGCCATGAGGAGAAAGTGTTTCAAGAAGGAAAGAATAATAGAAGGAACTAGTTAACAGCTAGTTACTACTTAACTCTGGAGAGGGGAAATGGGGACTGGAAGGAGTGAGGGTAAGAAGACTTACTTTTCACTGTATGCCTTTTGTACCTTTCGAATGTTGTGCCAGGTGCATATATTACCTATTCGAAACACAAATATAGTAATTTAGAAGGAGAAGGAAGAGCAGAATGAGCACTGTTAGTAGAGTTTAATATCTTCAAGTTGAGATACAGAGCAACCCTTGGTCTAGTTTGTGGATTCAGTCAAATCCTTTCTTCTCTACAATCTGCTTCGTTGCTTTCCTTATTCTTGTTTTCATTATTTTACCTGCTTTTGTTTACTTTCAGATTTTGGAGCTGGCAAGAGGAAGCATATGCTCCAGACATTTGGAAAACTTTCCCCTAATGAGCCATGTGGTGCCAGATGTTACCTATAATCCAAAGGCCAGTCCCTCAGGGCAGACTGGGCACCACAGAATGAATACATGCTCCAAGACAGAGAAGCCAAGATGATGGAGGGCAGTGGGCAGGAAAGAAGAGGTTGACAGGAAAAGGGGAGAAATGAAAGGAGAAGTGAGATCAGTTTGGGACACTATGAATTTGAGAAGATGGCAGAACAATAAAAATTGACAATGCCCCCCCACTATGGCTCTGTGCTGGGTGCTAGGAATACAGTAGTGAATGGCAGACATAGAAGTTCACAGACATATGGGGCCAGAGCTCAGGAGAGTGGCCTGGACCAGATAAGTCACTTTCCTTTTACAGCTTTTTAAGGGTCCCAATCACTCTCAGGATAAATTTCAAACTTCTAGGTCTTTCATAATCTGGCCTCTGCTCACTCCTTCCACTCCTTTACCCAGTCCAACAAACATTCCACACTGAACAGCTTCAGTTCTCCCTTCTACACATTAGCCCATGCTACTCCCACCACCTGGAATGCATTTCCTTGCTTTTTTTTTAAGATTTTATTTATTTATTCATGAGAGACACACACAGAGACAGAGAGAGAAAGAGAGAGAGAGAGAGAGAGGCAGAGACATAGGCAGAGGGAGAAGCAGGCTCCATGCAGGGAGCCCAACGTGGGACTCAATCCTGGGACTCTAGATCACACCCTGGGCTGAAGGTAGGCACTAAACCACTGAGCCACCCAGGGATCCCCCTTTTCCTTGCTTTTTCAACATCAGGCCTCACTTCCTGTTTCTTAAAACCACCTCTACCATACTACCACGCTGAGTTAGCCATCTCTCCTCTGTTCTCTTAAAACATCTCCTGTATCTCACTAATATATATCTTATTTATCTGTATCCCTCACACCCAATCCAAGGTCTGGGACAAAGCAGGTGCCCAAGGACTAAGGTCTAAAGAGAAGTCTGAGCTCATCCCCAAAGCTGAGAGGGCCCTAGAAACAGTGCTGCCTTCTATGGTTGGGACTGTTCAATACCCACTTAAGGCCAAGCCTCACAGGAAGTCATACCAATACAATGGTATGAGGAGAAAGCAAGTCAATATGGAAGCCTAGAGGAATGCTCTGGACATCACCCATAGGCTGGAGTCTAGGGAATTAACCAGAGAACTTAAGAATCCTTAAAGGCCCATTTAAGATTCCAAAAGATAATCAAACTCTTAGAGGAACCATAAGGATGATCCTTGCCCATTCCTCACCGCCCAGCCTCTAGAAGAGGCCTTAACTAAACACCTACATGTCTCATGGTATCCAGGTCTGCTGTCATTCGCAGGCAAGGTATAACTGTGTCCCCTGGTTTCTAATATTGCCATACCTCAGGAGTTCTGCCAGCTAGCCCTTCAACTTGCAGTTCCAAGTCCCCAGACTCCACTTGCTACATCTAGATGTAAATGGCTATGTCAAAGCTTGTTCTGATCTCTCCTAACCAGGCTTTGCCTCCTATAATCTCAATCCAGGCCTAGGGCCCCCAGTTCCTCCTGCTCATCCAGAAAGGTTTTTGGATAACTAGAGCAGGGCTTCAGAAGGATGTTCTCTGTCAGTTCTCACAAAAAGAATCAAGGATCAATGTTACAACCAGGAATGGGCTCTTTGGGATTTGATCAAAGACCTAAGGCATTCCTTGGAATAGAATAATCCTTAGTTCTGTAAGAGTCAAGATCTACCTAGAACCCAGAGCATTTCTGGGTGAGTTCCCAACATGCTGTCATCCACAGAGCTCCCAGACCTTGACAGGAAGTCCTCTGGTACAGCCCTCTCAGGAAAAACAGGCCTATTACTGAGGCCTCAAGATGCAACCTGAGCCATAGTTCCCATTTCTGACAATAGCAGTGTCAGTGCACTTGTGCCTGTACAATTTTCAACTCATTCCAAAGCATCATAATACCTTCTCTGAACACTGAGCTATATAGTAGGAGGAAGAGAGGCAAGTCTGGTACCAGTTACAGAGCTGCTGTCCTCAAGGAATTCAGCTTAGAGAGAGAAATCTGAGTCAAATTTTCACTTGACTAGAAATTTCTGTCCCTTTCAATTCTCAGTGGTCAAGTCCCACCAGCTTTCATGTTCTTCAGCATCCTGTTCTTTAAATCCTTGCCCTGTGTATGCTCAATCCTTCACCCTTACCATTGGCCCCACACACATGGCCATCCCACTCTGCCAACAGTCAGCTCATCATACCCTCCCTTCCTGCCAGTGGACAAGAGTGAGACAACTATAGATCCTCTCACTACAATGAAGAAATCTGGCCTGTATCTGGAAGGGCAGGAAAACTTTGTGGAATTTCTTACCCTTCCAAACCAGAATGGAGAAGCATCCTTTGAACTTCAGACTTTAAAAACTTCTATTCTATTAACTCAGTGCCGACATTTGGAGAAAAAGGAAGCAAGAGTTGGGATGGACACCAGCTGCCCAAGGCATCCTTTTGGAGGAAATAGAAAGGGCTTCTCTGCCCCCAAGTGTTCTCCTATGGTCTTCCAGAGGGAGTTAGGGAGCTGAAATCATGGTGGAAAAGGAATATTTTCTCCCATATGGATCAACAACTGGGCTGGAGGCTATGAGAGCCTATACGGCTATTATCGATCAAGATGTAGAATAAGACCAGTTCTGGGTTTGTGCAGCAGCATATGACCAGTCCCTAGATGGCTTCTGATCACCTTGAATAACCCTTGCACTTTCTAATAGGGACACTACTCCACAGAGCCAGGGCCTGTGACCGATTCCAGACCTGGCACTTTCCCTTCAGCTTACCTGGACCCACTATGTCCATCTAGGGCTCTACAGATCATGACCTTGGGCCCAAGGTGAACTGCTGGCCTCTAGCTACGCCCCACCCTAGCCACCCTTATGCTGTTGCCCACCCTGGCACAAAGCTGGTCTTCTAGGTAGCCTGTGGGGGAATTCAGCAGACACAGAGAAGCAGTTTGGCCCCTCCTACCCTGGGCAGCATCAACCCACCTTGACAGAGATGTGGCCGTGGGCTTGGGGAAGGTGAGCAGCCAAGAACCAGTCCCCAGGTAAGGGGCTGCTGACGTTAAAGATGCCTGAGGTGCGGTTGGGCAGTGTCCAGCTGAGGGTCAGTGAGAAAACCCCAGGCACAGCCGTGTCCCCTGGGAAGTGTGTGTGCAGGGGATTGATGACAGGGGGTGCCCCGGACCGGAAATACCTGGGGGACCAGAATGAGGAGAGGAAGGCAACAGGCAATGGGATGGGAGATGGGAAATGGGGAAAAGAAAGAACTGTCACTCATCGCCAATAACACAGTCCATTCCCTATATCGATACATACAGCAAAGTGGTTCCACGTCAAGGAGTCAGGACATAGAGTAAAAGGTCAGCTCAGGCTCTCACACAGTCAAACAGTAGTCAGGAGACAAAGGTCTTGTTACTCACTCAGTCACACACTTCAGTCTGGACACAGGAGAGAGGTCAAGGCCAGGAGGTCAGTTTAGATACTCATAGAGTCATACTCTCTGCAAAGTGCTCTGGGGTCGGAGGGGGTGGTCAGGATGTTAACATGGACACTCACACAGTCACACTCTGGTCTGGGCAGTGGTCCCCAAAGGTGCCCCCCTGCTCCTTGAAGATGATGAGGTTCCAAACAGCCAGGAATGTGTCCTCGGGAACATGGAAGTGGAAGAGCTCAGTGCTGGCAAAGGAGCGGAAGGGACTCAGCTTGCGGGGTGAGCACGTGGAGTAGTCAGTCAGGAAGAGGCCTCCTGGGGAGCAGGCAAGAGAGAAAGGAGCAGGGTAGGACACAGGGCATTTCCGTTAAGCAGCAGGAACACCAGTCTTCCTCACCAATAGTAGCAACTCAACAAATATTCTCCTCTGAGCCAGGAGCTAACTCTCATGCTGCCCTAGCCATCATCTGCTTCACTCCTTATAATGACCTTGGGAAAAATGACCTGTTTTTACAGATATGGAAACTGAGGCTCAAACCTAGACCAAGCTGAGGATTCAAACCTAGCTCTATCTACATCCCAAAGAAGGACACTTTATATGACCTCACTGTCCCTCACTGGGGAGCCATTGTTCTCTTAGCAAGCTTCACAAAACAGAGGTGTGAATGGTATGTGTTGTGAGAGGAAGAGGGGGAACATGGGCTCCTTGGCAACTGAGCAGGCTAGAACTCCACCTGTGGAGCTTGGGAGTCAGTAATGAACTGTGTAGCTTCCTTGTTTATTTTCTTCCCCTTTCTGTTCCCCTGTGGTCCCAGGAGCAGTAAAAACCTCAGAAGCTTCACAAAAGCTGTCTGTGTACTGGCTCAGGGCAGGGGGGAGGAGGGGGAAAGTGTGGTAAGGATGCAAGGGGCCTGCTTGGGTGGCAGAGGCAAGAACAGGAGCTGGTAGGCCACCATGAGAACTCCCAGGAGAGGAGGGGAGTCATCAATCCCTCTAGGATTCAGAATGAACACCAGAGGGCGTTTCCCCAGAAGAAAGCCCAGCGAGGCACTCCATTGGTGACCCAGTGGAATCTCAAACCACTTGGAAGTATTTACACTTGGGGTTAGGGGGACTGGTCATCTCTAACTGAAGTGCCAAGATACAAGATACCCGATCATTGTTGTTTGGGGCAGAGCCAAGGTAAACAAAAGAGTCGGGTGTCAGCAGTTCTCAGGCAAATGCATGGGCACTGGGACTGCTGTGACAGGGGAAATTACCCAGTAGTTCAGCTGCATAGAAGAGTGTCCCTGATGAAAGCAAAGTTCCAGAGAATCTGGCTGCTCTGGAGACTTAAAATCAGCCCTAGAGAAGCACAGAAGGATGCTCCCAGGACAGATGAGGAGGTTAGGAACTCCAGCAGCTTCGGGACAGAGCAGGGAATAGAGGGGAGACCCTAGAGGGGAGCTTACAGCAAAATAGGAAATACCCACAGGGCTTACCTAGTCTGACCATCTCCCTTCCAGAAATGGGAGCTATAACTCCAAGATGAGGTATTTGAAATTACAGAGAAAGAGGCATCTGGGAAAGGGAGGCTGCTGAAGGAAGAAACAGAGGTAAGGAAGGCGTCACGGAAATTCAAGGTCACCCTGCAAGGAGCTGCCCTAAATATGTAGAGACCACTGGCCCTAGACTGGCCTCTGCACATCTTCAAAGGCCATGGTTACACCCAAGGACTAGTCAATCCAGTTCAGACCACATGATCAGTCTCAACTGTCAGCAAGGAAGACCTGCCACCTTGCAAGCTGAGCAATGATAACAGGAAGGCAGCAAGCCAAGAGCTGAATAGCCTGGCTACTATTGTTTACACAAAAGTGGAGCTCTCCAGCACCATCTGCTGGGGTTAGGGGAGGGCTTCTCCCCAAAGCTGGTACCAGGGATGGGTCATCAGATGGGCCACTGCTATTATTAGGAAGAAATGTTGGCCAGGCCCCCTAACCTGGCCAGTTAACCAGTGCAGACCCTCAGAAAACTGGTGGTGAAAAGCAGCTAATAACTTTTGGGAAACAATGGATAAGTATAAAGTAAAAAGTACAAGTACAAAATACCTTGTGACTCAAAGGAACGTGGCATGGCCTGGAGCATTGGGAAAATGGTTAAGGCACACGAAAAGTGGCCAGGACTACAAAGATAACAGAAGGGGCTGGTGGGAAGAGGGAGTGAGCAGCAACTGGACATGGTGGGAGGAACCTAGAAGTTCTGAGGGCAGATGCTTGAGAAAAGTGTCCATAGCCCCATTCTCTCCAAGCTTTGCTCTGGCATTTCACCATGGCCTGCAGAGCTGTGTCCCAGAGGAAGCATGAGTAAAGCTCTACTCAAGCTCAGAGGTACCTGTCCTGGATGCTCCATACTTCCAAATGAAGCTAGGGCAATTCTCTATCACCATCTGAAACACACACACACACACACATACACACACGGACACATGCAAATACACATATAAGCAAAGGCTGGCCCTGCTAGGGATAGCATTAGGTAGAACAAAAGGTCACTTCCTGGAATGGCAAGGCACACCTAGACTATGCAACTATAGTCAGTTGAGCCCAAGGAAAAGAACCAAGGATTGGAGTAGGACCAGAAGACCCAGGAGGTACCTTCCATTCCTGAAATGAGATGGAAGCCAACAATAAGCATGTATTAAGACTATGCTATGTACTATGATGGGCTATGATGGTCCTGTGACACTGCCAGCCTCTCCTCAGGTGACACCTGTCACCACCACTAGGTCACAGAGCACCCCTACAGGCCAGGCCACAGTTGCCAAGGCAGTAATTATTAACAAAACAATAGCCTTTTGGAGGGCCTATTCAGAGCTCTTTTCCAACTTCATTACAATTCTTGCCAAAGCACCTGAACCTGCTTCTGGACAATCACCGTTTAATCTACATCTTTCTACAGTTCTGTGGCTGTCACCCTCTTCTCCTAGGCACCCCATGCTTGCTTAATGAGCTAAAGCACAAAGAAGCCAAGGTGGCAGGGATAGAAGCTATGAATTGGGCTCAACAGTATGGATTCTCCTTCACCTAAACTGAAAACCTGGCCTGGCTACTACCTCCACTGAGTGCCTAATTTGCCAGCAGCAGTAGGCAACATTGAGCCCCTCTATAGTTCCTTCCTTCAAAGAGTCAGGCTAGGGGCACATGGATTACTTCTATATGTTGTGGAGAGCACCAAACACTGCCTTCAACAAAGAAATCCATTTGGAAGGTGATACTTCAGTGACCTGTCTATAGGAGGAGCAAGGAGAGCTAAAGAGGAACATGTGTGGGCCACAACATGTACTCTCCCCCTCACAATAACATCGGCACTCAGAGGACACAAAGGCTCACATGAACACCACAGAAGATACTAACACACAAGCATGTATGCACAGTACACATGACCAGCTTTCGCAGACCCCTCTGGTACACAAACACATTAAGTGCCCAGATGCCAGGGAACATACACATAGAGCTTGAATATTTCTGCAGGGGCATGACCTTTGGCATGTATTGATCTCCTCAAGCCTGTACACTGAACTACACCCCCAAAGCTCACTGAAACCCAACTCCCACCCCAGATGCTCTGCCACTAATGCCAAAGACTCTCTTAGGCACATCTCCATCCTATCTAGAGTGCCACCCACCAGAGGGGGCTGGGGCTGACGCTGTGAAGACCACAGTCATCTCCTTAAAATGGGGCCAACTTTATGGCATATCTCCTACAGTGAGCCCCCCGCCTGCTGCTCCCACATTCCACCCATTAAGAAGTTGGACTCACCCCCCTCTACGAATCACTTCCTCCCTGGCTGGTGGTCCTAGGCTGACAACTGGCAAATGAGGAAGAGTTTGTGGATTAAGCCCCCTTGTGGGCAGACAGGGGAGACGACAGGTTGTGCTTAAGTCTCTCAACTGGCTCTATTTTCCTGCTAGGTATTATGTTGCAGTGAAGAAAAAAACAAAAAGACACTAATATGAGATAGGAATTAGGAAACTTTTTCTGGCCCCAGTACCACCATTTACAAGCTGTATGACCTTGGGAAAACTGCCCTCCAACTGAGCCTCAGTTTCCCCATCTATAAAGTGGCCTCTGTATTTCAAGACTGCTCTAAAAGTGACAGGAATTATTCCTAAGCAAATCAAACTTATCTAGATTCATTACAAGAAGAAAACTCATTATAATGGCAACTAACCCATGTTCATATGTTTACTACATGTGGTTCTCAAAACTGTTTCCTTAACCCTGTTTTAATGCATGCTCAATATCTCAAAGTTTAGGCCAGATCTTCCCACACTGGACTAGAGGCTCTCTGGTGTAGGGTCACATCTCCCCCATCAAACTTCCCTTGCAGAAGAAGTTTCCAAGTTTTCTTCCTTGGAAAAGCAATAGTCAAAGCAGAGTCAGATTGACACCAGGAAAGAAAACCTTGGCATCCTGGGGACTATCAGGCACGTGCTGAGCCTCAAGCTCAAAACTTCCTCTCTCCTGACCCTCCCAACTTCTCTCAGTTGTGTGAGATGAGACCTCTCTCCTCCCTTTTTCTCCCCACTTCTTCCCCAGTGATGCAGTTGCCCAGGTCCCACCTCTCCTGAATCCCTCCAGTCCATCCCTCCCTGCCAGAACCCCATATCCCTGCTTCAGTGCTTCCTGCTTCTGCACTCACCAGCCCCCGGACCAAGGACAGAGAACAGCAACAGCAGCAATAAGGCTGGAGGCAGCTGGAGCCCAGACCTGAGTCGAGGCTGGGAGAGGGGCAGGGTATGAGAGAGAGGGGTAGGTAGTGGGAGAGACTTGGGTAAACACAGAGATGAGGGCAAAGGATGAGATAATGGGCACCGGGGCTTAAACAAGGGCAGGGAATGGGATGGAAGGAGGGGCTGTAACGGGGACTGGGGCAAGGGCAGGGTTTGGGCCCCGGGTTTAAGCAAATACTGGGCATGGGGCTGGGACAGGGGTTGGACTGGGATTTGTGAAAGGAGGTGGAACAAGGGCAGAGGAGGGGTCCGGGGCCAGGGCAGGCACGGGGACTGGGACAGGAGGGGGGGCCTGGGTTGGGACCTGGATCTGGGCATTCGCTGGGACCCAGGTCCGGGCTGGGGCCGATTTGGGAAGCGGGGCGAGGGCGGGGCTGGGGTCCAAGGGCTGGATGAGGATAGGACGAGAGGCCGGGACAAGGGCTGGGCCATGGCCCGGGGCGGGGGCGGGGCCGGACAGGCCAGCGCGGGGCGCGCGCAGAGCTGACCCACGGCTCCGCTCCCCACCCCCAGGGGGTGGCTTTCGGTGTCCTCGTGGGCCCGGGGCCGGGGTCAGGCCGGCTGAGGCCGGGCCGGGGACCTGGGTAGGAGTTCAGGCCTGGGCGACTCCGGGCTGCGCTGGACCGGCGATAACCAGGCCCCGCGGCGGCGGCCTCTGTCTGACGTTAGTATGACGCTCCGCCCCTCTATCAGTTCGATTGGTTCTTGTCGGTAAAGCCCACCCCCTGCCCCATCCTATTGGTCTTCAACTTGATTCTGCGGGCCTCCGAGGACAGACTCCGCCCCAGCCCCAGCTCCTCGACCCCCTGCCTTTCTCACCCCGACCTCGGAGCCGCGATGCCAACCTCCGGTCCTCACTGCTCCCCCACTGATCGAGCCACACACATCTCATAGGAACCCTACAGGGACCCTCACAAACCCAGACACCTACGGTTGTCCCCACAGATGTCAACAGACTACCCAAACACTCTCACAGAGGTCCCGCAAACCCCTTTAGAAGAAGTGAGCCCTCTAGGCTCGTCCCCTCTGGATCCAATGCAGTCTCCTCTGCAGACCAGTGCTGTTGCCACGGAGATTTCTGGGCGTTCCGGTTGCCCTGGTGACGGATCCCTCCTCTCCCGGCCTGGGTTCCAGAGGTTTCGGTCAAGATCCTCCCTCATCTGCCGGGCCCGGAACCCCTCATCCCTCTCCCTCCCACCCTTCGCCAGATCTGGCCAGAGTTCTTTTGCGAATTCCTACAGGTGTCCAACTTCCCTGCCCAAGTGGTAGACTGAAAGGCAAGACCTCTCACTACATGCAAGGCGGGTCTCATCCAAGAGCCTTCCATCCCTCACTTAACATTTCTTCTTCCCACCTTCAGACGAGATCCTGACCTAAGGACTTGTAACAGCCAAGCCAAAGCCCAGAGGTATGTGGTTTCTCCAATTGCTGCTCCTCCAAACTCTCATCCCATTCCCCTCCCAACACCTTCTGTCCCTTCCCACCTCAGTCCAACCCTCTGCATTCTCTAATTTTCACCCTTACACTCCCCCTCCTCCACTTTTCTCTGCCCAGTTCCTTCTGCCTCTTCTTTTCCTCCTTCCTCTCCTCCCATCCTCTGGTTCTCCACCCTCAAGTACCTTTTTCCTCTTGCTGAATGTCTGGTCAGATTCCTATCATCCTACCTATTTCTCTACTTCTTGTCCCAAACTTCCCCCTTTGGAAAGACTCTAATGAATGTTAAGTGATGTGTTTTGTATCTCTGGAGCATGGGGGGAAAGTAGGGAGCATGGAAAGTTAAGGCTGGAATCCTTAGGCAGTGTTGCAAAGGATGATAGGCCTTGAATGTCAAGGCCAAGAAATTCAGACTTAATCCTTAGGTGAAGACAACAGAGTGTTTTTAAGCAAAGGAATGCCATTGGTAGGTTTGCATTTTTAGAAAGATCTCCATTGGGTCATTAAGGAGGACTGACTTCTTTTGGACATCCTTATAAGACAAATTGGTCACACCCCACTCCACAGCATCCTGAGCTTACCCCAGTACAACACCAACTCATCTGTATTATATCATTTTGGTTAATCTGGTCTCCTCCCCAGATTCTTTCAGCTGAATCCAATGCTTAGCACAGTGCCTGGGTAAAAGTATAAGATTGGGTTCTTTATAAAAGTGTAAGTTACCAAAAAAAAAAAAAAGTGTAAGTTACATAAATCAATGAAAGTGGCTGAGTGGATTAATATGCTGAAGGAGGCAAAGGGGCGAAGTCACTACATAATCCAGGTAGAAAATGATGAGAACTTGAACAAAATTGGAGGGAAAAGAAAGGAGAGAATTGATTTCAGGAATATTTAGAAATAGAAAACATAGTCCTTGGTGCCTATTTGAAGATGAGGTTTGAAGAAAAAGGGTAAGACTAAAATAATTCCCAGAGTTCAGCTTTGATGCCCTGTTGGGACATCAAGTTAGCAATGTCCAGCAAGTAGTTGGGTATGAGTGTGAGTTACGGGGATTCAAAGAGGTCTGAGCTGGAAATACGGATTTAGGAATCATCCACATACCAGCTGGAAATAACTGAAGGCTTGAACATGAGTGACTCATCAAGGGAGGGTGTATGTTGCTCCTAGACAAAACCAGACTGCAGTCAGGGCCCTGCCTAATGCATTGTGGCATTATCCTACACTCTTAGGAGCAAACCTTCACTTTGGCTTGGCATCCTAGTCTCTAGAACTCTACTGCCTGACCTCCATGGTCCTAAGGCCCAGGACCCTGCTCTTAGACTAGCCAAGTTGCTATGTTCAGCTCCCTCCTGGGTCATGGTCCTCTGCTACCATCTACTGATGGGATTCTGACTGCTTCAGCCTTTTGATTTTTAAGCTCCAGCTCCACAATACATAGCCACACGTCACATGGGGTCTAGGCACACAGATGAACCTCCTGGCACCATACCTTGACCCAAAGTTCATCTTGCTTTCCCGTTACATCTCAGGTGCACTGAAAACCTTATCCTAATTCCATAACCCCCAGTGAACTCTAACTTGCAGACCCTCCACTCCCAACCTAATGAAGCCTATACCCTGTTCTACCACTAGATGGAAGCAGACAAGGTCACAGAAGAGCCTCATACCACCATGGATGCAGAAGAGCACCCCTCTTCAAAGGACCCCTCTGCTGAGGACTTACAGGATCTCCCCAACCCTGAAACACCTTTGGAGCTTTCCATCTCTGAGACCGCTTTAGAGCCCCTTACCTCTGAAACCCCTTTGGAGACTTCCATCCCTGAGACTCCCTTAGAGACCCACACCTCTGAATCTCATATGGCACCATCCACTTCCCAGGCCCCTTTAGAGACCCACACCTCTGAAACTCCTTTGGAACCTTCCATCTCTGAGACCCCCTTAGAGCCTGACAACTTTGAATCTCATATGGCACCATCCACTTCTCTGGCCCATTTAGAGACCCATACCTCTGAAACCCCTTTGAAGACTTCCATCTCTGAGACCCCCTTAGAGCCTGACAGCTCTGAATCTCATGTGGTACCATCTACTTCGCAAGCCCCTTTAGAGACCCACACCTTTAAACCCCTTTTGGAGCCTTTCATCCCTGAGACCTCTGTAGGATACTCTGAGATCCCTTTGGAAACCCCCATCCCCGAGGCCCTGTTGGACACACACATCTTTAAGGTCCCAAAGAAACACCTTTCTTTGCATACCTCATCACAAGACCATGTCCCTTTGTCTTCCCCTGATACTCTGAAGGAAGACCTCTCTGAGTATTCTTCCAGTGAGGCCTCGTGGACAAGGAGGGCCATCCAAATCTCTGAGATCCTTCAAAAGCACTCCCTTTCAAGCCCTTCAGATCCAGTCCACCTGGATACATCTGCAAAGGAAAAGGAAGAGGAAGGAGAGGACATGGAGCAGGTGGATGCCACTGACAGCACCGCACACACCGCTCAGCCTGGATACCAGCTGGGCAAGAAGAAGGGGAAGAAAGGAGTTAGCCGTAATTGCACCTGCACTTTTCCCCATTCTCATCAGTGTCTTATACCTGCCCCCAGGAGGAGGGGATTGGGTTACTCTTTAACCTGGCCCCTTCTCTTAGTTTTAGGGTCTCTCACTTCCTCTTGGTTACTCAGCTTCTCCCTTCCCAGATTATACAGTCCACCCAGTGGTCCCTGCTAAGCAGGTAGAGCTGGTAGAAGTGGCTAAGGCAATGCACAGAGACAAGTTTTGTGCTCAGGTGAATCATCTTTTCCAATGGGACAAGAATGCAGCCCTGAATGCCATCCAGACAGGTGAGCCCAGAAAGCCCTTCAGAGGCCAGTAACAGGCCCCTGGTCATCCTCCAATCCAACTGATCAGAGAACCTGCCCCGATCAATGGATAGCTGCTCCTTGTGGAAATGGCAATGCTAACTGCCTGAAATCTAGGAGGGGAGCAGCCAAGTGGGCCAAGGGGGATGGCATGGGTGCAGAAAAAAAGTGAGGATGTTCATATAAAGCCCAGGTAGGGACAGGCAGCTAAGCTAAAGTTGTTTAAAAAAAAAAAAAAAAGAAGAAGGGCCATAGGCCAGCCCCACATCTAAGGCTCTGAGAGCCTGTACCAAACCAACCTCAGGCAGAGATGGCCCAGAACCCTGGATGGTCCAGGAAGCTTGTGGCTCTAACATGGCAAAAAAGTTCCAGCTTAGTCCTTTTGGTGGAATGCCATTAAAAGGCTGTCACCCTGCGTGCCAGACCCATTATCACCTGAGTACGCAAAAGCTGTGAGTCTCTTCACCAAAGAAGAGTCAGACCTTCAAGCCCTATTCATTCCAAGTATCTGCCCAAAATCAGTAGTCTTGACAGCCCCATTAGTGGCATGCTATGCTTATCTATGCCTGCATATAAAGTACGTGCAGACGTTCTATGTAAACACATGCCCTCCAGTGTGTGAGCATGTACCTGTGTTGCCGAACTTCATGTCTGTAGAGAATACCTTCAGAGAGAAGGCCACCCTGACCTGCTCTGTAGATTCTGTGGCTTCTAGACTGAATTCAACAGACATCACTGCATTTATTTTTGTCTTTCATACTTCCTTTCCCTTTATAATAGGAAGAGAGCTATATTGAAACTAGATGGGCCTAAGATATAAAGACAACCAGGCAATCCTATGTCTCTCTTTCTCCTCCATGCAATTTACTTTCCTCTTCTCATTCTCACCCAGGACCCTTCCCCCTCTATCCCTGGCCAAGAGAATCACAATGATCTCATTTCTTTCTCAGTCTCAATTCAAGCATTGAAATGGTTTTGTTTGCTTATTTTAACATCTACTGTCACTCTTATTCTTCTTGCAAATGTGGGGTCATTCAGTCTCTTATTCTCCTTCTCAGAACCTCCTGCCTACTCCCCATTCTTCAAAGCCACTGCATTTTTTCACATGGAACTTTTTCATTTTCCTGTTTAAACAGGCAGTTTTGTGTAGTAATTTAAGTGTTATTCAATCCTGAAAAAAAGCATCTAGGGTTCCCTCCTAATATTGGGGATCTTAAGTCTTTAGTGAATCAGTAGGTGTGCCGTGTAGAGAAAGATCAAGTGTAAGTTTTTCTTTTATTTATTCAGCATTTATTGAGCACCAATTTTGTGCCAGTCATTTAGCTAGATGTGGAGCCAGTGGCTGGTGGCATGTCAAAAATAAAATCCCTCAAATAATTTGTACACTAATGAGAGAGACCAATAAGTAAAAGGATAATTATAATTCATTCTAATAATTGGTATAATTGAGGTGAGCCTAGAGTACTGCATGGCCAGAAAAAAAGGGGCATCCAATCTTGGGAGCTCAGGGAAGAAGCCTTAGAAGGGATGATTTACCAAAGGTGGCCAGGTAAAAAGTGGGATAAGGTGGGACATGACAGGGCAAGGCATCAGTAGGAAACTACAAGAAATGCTGGAAAGAGCTCAGCTTTGGAAGGGCAGAATTGTACAGCTATTTCTGTGCAAAGTTAAAGAGTTGGGATTATAGGGATGCCTAGGTGGCTCAGTCCATTAAGCATCTACCCTTGGCTCAGGTCATGATCCCAGGGTGCTGGGATCAAGTCCTGTATAGAATTCATTGCTCAATGGGGAGCCTGCTTCTCCCTCTGCCTGCTGCTCCCCCTGCTTGTGCTCTCTCTTGCTCTGACAAATAAAATCTTTTTTAAAAAAATTAAAATAAAATAAAAATTTAAAAATTTTATAAGAGTTGAGATTATATCCTAAGGGCAGCTGAGAGCTACTAAAAAATTTTAAATGGGATAATAACATGAACAAATTTGTGTTTTTGAAAGACTACTTTGGCAGTAGCATAGACTGGAGAAAGACAAGACCGGACATAGGAAGACTACATTGGGCACTGGTAATAATAATGCAGATAAGAAAGAAAAAAAAATTTTTTTTAAATAATGCAGATAAGAAGTAGATGGGTAGAGGTGAAGAGAAATAGAACATTCAAGAACGTTAAGAAAGTAAAACTGACCTTTGAATCTTTGGATGTATAGGATATGAAAGAAGGACATGCTTGAAATGACATCTATGTTTTTGGCTTAGAGACTGATTGGATGATGATGCCATTAATGAATGCCTAAAATAGAGTAGATGCATAATAAGTATGTGTTGGGTAAACAGAGTACAAAGGATGAGGGCCAGGTTTGGAAGGAATAATTAATTGGCTATACCACATTTGAAGTGCTTGTGGAACATACAGGTGAAAGAGTCTGGAGACAGCTGGTTGTAGAGGTCCGAAGCTCAGGAGAGAGGTCTGGACTGGAGACATCTTTCATGTAAAGATAGCTGTATGTTTGTTGTATGGAGATGTTCTAAGCAAAAAGAGATGTTATCATGCAAGTGTGATTTATGTGACCATGGAATTGAGTGTGTTGTACCCTGTCTGGTATTTTCAGAGTAAGCATCTGTTCCATAGACACCTTCGTCACAAGTAGTACACTGCAAAATTAACTGACCATAAGACAATTAACCATAAAAGATAAATAACTAGTTGACAGTTTGGTTGGTTTGACAGTTTGTTAGTTTCATCAACTGGTTGACAGTTTAGTTTCAGTTCTCCGTTGACACAGTACTCCTATTTTTATATTATATAAATCTTAGTCTTTCTAAGTGTCTATACAGTGACACAAAGCTTTGAACCCACACAACTTCCTAGACAACTTTGGAAGGTCTATCAATGGACATGTGACAATATGCCAAGAACAAACAGCAGTGTAGAAGGCTTTCACAACACAATACAAAGCTCAGTTGCAAATATGTATCCTAGTATTTGGAAACTGATACCTCTTTTATTGAAGGAAGAAATTTTAGCAAAAAAAGAAAGTATCATGCCAAACAAGGGGATGAATCAACAAGCAAAAAACAAACCTACACACACATAAAAACATATAATACTATGAATGAAAAACTTTGAAGACAAGTGCTTAGGTATAATCCACAAAATAAAATCAGTTATCTGCACAGTATTGCCATGAATCTATTCTATGCATTTTAAACTCATTTTAAATAAAAATATTTTGCATTTTGCAATAAAAATAAAGCCATTTTTAATTTTGATTTCACTTTTCCATGTTTAATTATGTCCTTTTTAATGAATGACCCTTTTATTTTTCATAATTTTATCTTTTGTGGCAAAATTGCTGATGGCCAATTCATCATGCAGTTAAAATGTTTGCAGTGAAAATGCTTGGCGCAAAGATTCTTAAGGTGAAACTACCTAGAAGTACCTTGTACAGAGTCCAAATGGTATCCCAGATAATGTTTCCTCCCCCTGCCAGTCCTTGTCCACTTATAATAGGAAGAGTGTTTGGAATCAGAGCAGAGAGGAGGGTCTCACTCTGGATTACATGGCCTGATGTCAACTGTCCCACTTTAAGAGCACTGACACATCTAATGAAGTCTGAGGTGTAGTTGCCAGTCTCTGTTTAAACTCTAGTCTTCTTCTGAGAACTGGGCACTGTCTCCTATACCAGACCAGTGCTTGGACTTGACCCTTCCAGGCCCTCAGGCAGGACCTTGATCTATGGGCACTGACCCTTGTTCACCTCCACACCTCATCTGCTCATTCTGTCCTGCTGCTCTGGGCAGAGTTCGGAATTCCTCTAGTGGAATCCTGGCCCCTAGTCACCTCCATTGTGACTCTGCCTGTACCCTGCCCTTTAAACCAAGCCTTACTGGTGTAATGGGGCTCTGGCAGAACAGGCTGTCGGTATCCAGACAGAAGTAGCAAAGCCAAAAGCCACATCTGGACAGACTTTAGGCCCTGAAAGACCATGGGTAAGGCAAGAAAACCTAGACTGACAATTAGGCACAGAATTGTGAATTGTGGCCCTGGCCAGAGTCAAAGAGCAGAGGATGCTAACTCTTTCCCATCCTCCTTATGGAACTTCAGGGCTATGCCGAATACTGGGTCTCTCTTCCCTCCTGAAGGAATCTGCTCATTCATTTAGTCAATCAAGGAGTCTGTGCTTTCTGAGCACCTATTTTTGAGCCAGGCCTATGCTAGGACTAGAGATGGTGAAAAAACAGACCTTTCCTTGGAGGAACTTACAGTCTAAGAGGAATACAGGAGAAAAGTCCATTATAATGCATTGTACTGTGATAGAAATAGCATGAAGAGTCAGAGAAAAAAGAGAAGGGGCCCCCAGACAGACAGAGGAAGTCAGGGACAACTTTTTGGTGGAGGTGACACTTCATTATGGCCTTTAAATGGGAACGGGTCCTGGGCAGCCTGGGTGGCTCAGCGGTTTAGCGCCGCCTTTGGCCCAGGGTGTGATCCTGGAGACCTGGGATTGAGTCCCATGTCAGGCTCCCTGCACGGAGCCTGCTTCTCCCTCTGCCTGTGTCTCTGCCTCTCTCTGTGTGTGTCTCTCATGAATAAATAAATAAAATCTTAAAAAAAAAAAACAAAAACAAACATAGTTATGAAATAAATGTAAAAAAAAATCTTTAAAAAAAAAAAAGTAAATGGGAACAGGTCCTACAGCTGAAGGTTCTAACTCATGAGGACTCATCCAGGATTCTTGCCTAGAAGTTGGAGTACTCTCAGGTCTCAAGAAGGGTGAGAAAATCTGAGTGGGATGTGCTCTCTGGTTCTCCTCCCATATTTGCATGCCTCCACCCTTGCCTTGTAGTGAAGCCAGTTTCAGATCCCACTGCTGAAACCAGACTCTCAAGGATTGTGGCATTTTGCGGGTGCCTGCTCTGAGGGATACTTCTTTGCCTCACAAGCTTCTATTTGTCTTTACCATTCATGACTTCTCGCCTACTTCTTTCTCCTTATTCTTAGAGAACCATAGGCAGCTCTTCTCAAGTTCATAGATAGCATTAATTCAGTAACACCAGGAACACAGAAAGGAAATATGAAGGTGGTCCCAGAGCTGCCCAACTCCTCCTCCTCTTCTGGTTCCTTCAACAACCATGCTTCTTAGGTGCTAGTCCTCACCATCTTTTCTGCACCTGGCCAATCATCTTTCCTTCTCTCACTTTAGACACTTCAAAGAAACAAAGTTGGGCTCTAATGAGGGAAGGGGAGATGAGAATCTTCAGTTACAGACAACTTGGAAAGATTCTCATTCATCTTCAAACAAAATTTCTTTTTTTTTCTTAAAGATTTTATTTATTCATGAAAGACAGAGAGAGAGAGAGAGAGAGAGAGAGAGGCAGAGACACAGGCAGAGGGAGAAGCAGGCTCCATGCAAGGACCCTGAGGTGGGTGGGACTCGATCCCGGTCTCCAGGATCAGGCCCTGGGCTGCAGGCGGCGCTAAACCGCTGAGCTACCCGGGCTGCCCTTCAAACAAAATTTCATTTATAATCTTGAAGACTGTCTTTAGTTATTCATGACAGGCTAACAGAGATGGAGTGGATCCTGGGGTGGGAAAGAAACTACAACACTTGTGGAACACTGACAAAACCTGGCAGGAAAAAGTCTAATGGGGTGGGGATAAAGACTCATGGTGGAGGTGAATACACCTAGGGAGAGAGGTGGGAGTACCTTGGGAGGGAGGCTTAGGCTATTTTTCCTTGTCACTTTTCTTTATAACTCAATCCCTCTTCACTCAGGTCTCTACATCGGCTGGCGCTGTCCCCATTATATATGGGACTGTTTCCGGATTGGAGATGAGTCCAAATGCTTTTGTGGACACTTGTTGAGAGAACACCAGATCATCTCAGGTAGGGAGAACTGACCAGCTCCTGTCAATGGGGAGTAATAACTAACTCTGGTCATGTGTTGAGATTATGAGAGAGGATGTGTGTGTTGGTATGGGGGAGGGGGTTGGCACAGGAAGGCCAGGCCTTTTAGGTAGCCAGTCTAATCCTACCATCCATCCACATTCCCATAGACATATCCGTGCCCTGCAATGTAGGCCAGTGCCGCTGCCTCATGTTCTGCTTTATCCCTTCTCGCCCAGAGGAGGTGGGTGAGTTCTGGCTCAAAAGACGAGCTACCTTTGACCCCAAGGCCTGGAGGGCCCAATGTCGTTGCAAACACAGTCATGAAGACCACGCAGCTACGGGGTCCCATCCCTGCAGGATAAAAGGTAATTTCTAGGGTGAGGGAACTAGAGTGGTGGGCATGAGTAGGACACAAATAGTTTGGGGATAAGGATAGGGGGACTGGTAGAAGGAACTTCTCAGGTTTGAGGCTGGTAAAGAAGAGGTGAGAATGGAGTCAGCCCATGGGGAAGCCCCAATTCCCTGTATTTGTCTTGGCTTCACCCCTTGCCCTAGGTTGTTGCTGTAACTGCTTTGAGTCTAATTTCCTCTGTGCGGCCTGTGACCGGCGCTGGGAGGAACATGAGACTTTCTTTGAGACTGAGGAGACCCGGCGACGAGGAGGAAGGCCTCATGGTGAGCGGGCAACCTGGAACAGGGGACCATTCCAGGGTCATATCCATAAGACAGGGCAGGAAGGTGCTTCCACCTTCAACCATCCCATCCAGCACTACCTCACCCTCTCACCCACTGCATCCCATACTTGCACTGGTTTCTACCCCCAGGAGCAGATTACGTGCCTTTTGCAGAGATGCCTACCCTCCAAGAAGCCATCGTCAGCAACTCTGACTCTGAGGCTCTACAAAATCAGGGGCCCTCTGGCCGTCCTGGCTCCCACCCCAGACCCCCTGGGTTTCCTGGCCCACATAGCCTCTGGCCTGGCCCTATGTCTGGCCCCCATACCTGACTCTTTTACCTCTGCTTTTCCCTCCTCCAGGGACAGACACTGTCAACACTTGGCGCAGGCCTCTATGAGCCTGGCTCAAATCAGCAATAAAAGGGAAGGAACTGGCATCTGGCCTGGTTCTCTATACGGCAGATAGAGCCCTGCCCAGGGATAGACACTCTAGGAATTTAGAATTGGCACCTGATGGGGACAAGAGAGAGCACTACACAGGAGAGAGGTTAGATCAAGCCACCTGCCTCCACCAAACCCACTTTCAAGCTGCTAGCTCTGGCATCAGAAGGACAGAATGGCTTCGAGGAAGCCAAGGAGGGAGGGGGTTTCCAGAAGGATAGAGTGAACACTGGTGTTAGATGCAGTTGGGGACTCCAGTAATAAAGACTGAAAAGTACCCATTGGATTTTATAATTAGAAGGCCTTTGGGCACTTTAGATAATGCAGTTTCAGTGGTGCAATGGGGGCAGAAATCAAACAGCAATAAGTTTCAAAGTTTCTTTAGGAAGTGTGGATGAAAAGAGCAGGAGAGAAGTCAGACAACAACCAGAGGGAGATGTGACGTCAAGGAAGCATTTTTTAGGAGGGGAGAAAGGGGGAGGGGCCAGTAGAGAAAAAGATCTCAAAGGATGCAGGAAAGAGAGAGAAAGAGATGCCTAGTGACACAAGTCCCAGAGATGGAGGGAGAGAATGAGGTCAGGGCAGAGGTGAAGGGATTTGCTCTGGACAGGAGAAACACCACTTCCTAAGACTAAGAGAAAGGAAGGAAGAAAGAAAATGATGGGTCTTCACTGAGCTGCAGGAAGCAGGATCTTGTGAAAGTTTCCCTGTGAAGTAGGAGATAAGGTCAGTTCCTGGTCGGGAAGGAGAGGGGTAAGAGTGGGGAGTAGGAGACAGGAAGAGAGAGGTGAAGGTTTGGGAAGGCTAATGTGGGGAATCACAGAAAAATCTGATCAGTGGGTAGTTGAGGACGGCTGGAAGCAGGAACCTAGTTAAAGAGGAAGAGAAACACATAGTTAGATTGATAGTTGGTGAGGAGGGGCATCAGGGAGGATGATCAGGAAAATAAAGCAAAAAGAAGGCTTGAGGATGTGGAGAGAGCTGACCATATAAATGGAAAGAAAGGAAAGCCAGGAAGCAACTGACAGATTGAAAAAAGGAACAAAGGAATAGAAGTCTTAATGAGGTCCAGTAGCCCATATCGTAGTGGGGATCAAAGTACAGGAGACAGTGGTCAGAACCTACAGGGAGCTGCGGCTCTAAGATGAGGGCAGCTGCCAGGGATCACAAGGACTTGGGAGTAAAGAACTGTGGGCAAGGGGCCAAAATCACTGAATGTGGTCAAAATCAGTGGATCACAGATTATTTTTTCTGAGTAGGAGATTCCAGCACTAGTGTGCCTGTGATCCTAGGCAAGTCATTTTGCCTCTCTGGGTCTGTTTCTGGCTCTATAAAAGAAGAATCTCTGTGCTACCTGCCCTCCCTGAGAACCCCAAAAATAACCAGTTTCAAAGTGTTTTGTAGTTGCCTACCCTGCCTGGTTGGTTTTCTACTTCTTCACAGATCCCAGCTCCTCTTACCTCTTGAGCTTCTCCAGAGCAGCTCTAGGGGCTCCTGCTGTCTCAGAGGCACCATGAGAACTGCATACAATTCTAGAGCACATAGAAAAGGCCAATCTGGGAATCCCTGGGTGGCTCAGCAGTTTGGCGCCTGCCTTGGCACCTGCCTTTGTCCCAGGGCATGATCCTGGAGTCCTAGGATCGAGTCCCACCTCGGGCTCCCTGCATGGAGCCTGCTTCTCCCTCTGCCTGTGTCTCTGCCTCTCTCTCTCTCTCTCTCTCTGGGTTTCTCATGAATAAATAAGTAAAATCTTAAAAAAAAAAAAAAAAGGCCAATCTACATTCTCCTCATTTGGGACGCTATCTATACTTTCACAGGAAGGGATACAATCTGGATGGCTAGAACTCCTAGGGCAAATCACAGGAGTCTGCCCTGTGAGGAAATATCTGCCCTTTGGAGGAAAAAGGCACTTTCTAATAATAATATGGCTGTACCAAAGATCGTTACTATCTCTGGAAGTAAAGAGTTCTTTCTGACTAGTGATATGCAATCAGCGCCATAATGACTATTCACTAAAACTAATTCTAGTTAACAATAAAGGAATGGTTACTGTGATAAACTCATTCAAATCAATAATATGCAAACACTATAAAGTCTACATAGACTATGTAATAATACAGAAAATTGTAAGGGGCAGAATAGGAATATATATGCAATACGTATGTCCTATTATGAAAGGAAATGAGACACGAAACGTTATTCATTCCACAATCTTTGAGCACATATATGTCAAGGCAGTGTGCTGAAACAACAAACCCTAATGATAGATACAATGGGGGCTTTTGCCCTAAGTTTTAAATGTCAGTCTAAAACTGTGTGAGTACATTAGTATTTTGTGACCCCTGCTCTTTCTGTCAAAAATATATAATCCGATGGAATACCTGGGTGGCTCAGTGGTTGGGCATCTGCCTCAGCTCAGGGCGTGATCCTGGGGTCCTGGGATCGAGTCCCGCATGGGGCTCCCTGCAGGGAGCCTGCTTCTCTCTGCTTGTCTCTCTGCCTCTGTGTGTGCCTCTCATGAATAAATAAATAAAATCTTAAATACATGTATCAGTTTATTAAGTATAAATATATACTTATATATATAAATTATATATTATGTATTAAATATATCATCATCATATATGTATATATATATGTACATAATTAAAATCCGGCAAAACAAAATATACTCCAGACCTAATCATGACGCATTTCCCTTGTCCTTCAAACCCGACTAACTGAAAATGCCAGGCACAAGGCTAACCTGCACACATCAATTCTGATTAGGAAAGAACACTGGATCCTATTCCTTGGTCGTGGGGCAAAGACAAGACACTCCCGCCACCACCCCCCCGCCCCTCGTTAAAAAAAAGGGGGGGTGGGAACGCCCTGAAAACAAACTGCAGATCTTCCATCTTGGAGTAGGTACGCGAGAACGTAAAGGAATGGGTGCCGTTCGATGAGTAAATTAAAAATCTCTGAACTGCTCAAAGAGCTGAAATGCCCTTGTAGGGAAGAAGCTGGGTGGGCACCTTCCCCACCCGTGAGGGGCAGGACCCCGTCCCGGCCACCCGCCTGGCGTCGCCCCGCCGCTTCTGCCGGGCCTGCCGGGCCTCGGCGCCCAGGGGCGGCGGCGGCTCCCGGGGCCAGCGGAGCGCCCGCAGCACTCGCCCTCCTCCCGGCCAGTGCGGGGAGAGGGTCTGCGACCTTCGGTCTCCTAGTCCTACCAATGGAGAGAGCCACTCTCCGGGCGAGACGACCTGGGGGGGCAATGGCGGAGGAACTTTCACTCTGACCAAAAGTCGAAGCTAACGGCGTGGAAAACTCGCCCTCCGGCCGGCAGAAGCCAATGGGACGAAAAGATTCGGCCTCCAGGTGGTGGCGGCGGAGCCCGCGGAGCGAACGGCGCCACCCTCTGGGCCGAAGGGCGGCAAGCGGGGAGCGCGGCCAATGGGACGACGGGGCTCGCTCGCGGCCGCCCGCGGAGCCAATGTCTGCCGCTCGCCGCCTCGGCGGCGGCGCCCCACGTCGGTCCGGCGTGCGGGCCCGGGGAGAGGTTCGGCGGCTGAGGGCAAGATGGCGGCGGCCCTGGCGGTGGCCGCCGGGCTGCGCGTGGCGCGCAGGGTGGTGGCGGTGGCGGGGCCGCGGGGGGCACAGGTGAGAAGCGGCCGTGGACGCGCCGAGGGCGTCCCGCGGGCTCGGTCGGCGTCCCCGGAGGGGGGGTCGGCGTTCCTCCCCCAGACGCCGGCGCGCGCCCTCGCGAGGACGGGGCCCGAGCGCGGGGCCGCGAGCGCCGCGCCTCCAGCCGCGCAAGCTGCGGGGCTGTGGCGTGAGGTCGGGCTGGTGGGCGGCGGCGGCCACGGCCTGTGCGGGCTCGGCGCCGAGGTCGCCACAGGGCCAGGCCTTGGCTGCAGCCTTCTAAGCCTACCTGAAGCTCACCCAGCCTCCTCAGCGCCCCCTGCAGGAAGTGAGGGTTGTGAGGTTTGTCTTCTCCGAGCCAGAGACTGGCCCCCGGCAGGCTCCCAGCCTTGTGAGCGTTTTGTTTTTTTAAAGATTTTGTTTCTTTATTCATGAGAGACACAGAGAGAGAGAGAGCGAGGCAGAGACACAGGCAGAGGGAGAAGCAGGCTCCATGCAGGGAGCCCGATGTGGGACTCCATCCTGGGCCGAAGGCAGGCGCCAAACCGCTGAGCCATCCAGGGATCCCCATTGAGTGTTAACCTCTCATCTTCCCCCACTTGCCAGAGAGAGGACTCAAGTTCATCCCAACTCTCTCTCCCACAGCGCGACAGTACGTCAGCCTTCTCTGAGCCCCTGGAAAACTAGCGCTGGGGTTACTGAGTTCACTTAATTCTTCCCTTCACTGACTAAAGGGACTGGAGTTAAAATCCACAGTAAGAGGTCAGATGTGACACCTAGATGTGCTTGTGTCCAACAGGGCAATTGTATGAAAACCTGAATAAAACGGCTAACATAGGGACAGGTGAGTGGCACAGTGGTTGAGTGTCTGCCTTCTGCTCAGGTCGTGATCCTGGGGTCCTGGGATCCAGTCCTGCATTGGACTCCCTGCAGGGAGCCTGCTTCTCCCTCTGCCTGTGTCTCTGCCTCTCTCTCCATGTGTCTCTTATGAATAAATAGATGAACTCTTAAAAAAAAAAAGGCTAACATAGCTTAAAGATCAGACAAGGAATGAGTGGATAGTAAGGTGTGAGTAAATGGAAAGAGCTCCAGTCATCTTAAAAGATGATGCAAACCACTCCCTTTTATATTTGAAGCAAAGAGGAGGGATTTATCTAAGGTAATTCGGTGGTAAAAGAATTGGGACCTAAGTTTGCAGTTCTCATCCTATGGCCTTTACCTTGAACAGTCACTAAGTTTACTAGACACATTAGGAGCAGGAATCAATGGCGCTGTCAAACCCTGCATTGTAATACAGCCTTTAACTGACCCGACTCTTTGCTGCTGAGACTCTGAAATGGAAATTTTCCTTTGTATGGGAACCACTAAGCAGTTCTCAGAAGGATGAAGTTAATGACTAACAGAGCCCAGCCTCTGCCAGCCGCAACTTACTATATGGAAGACATATTCTTGGCTTCCTCCCTTGAGTATGTCTGACCCACCTTCAGGTCCGAGCAGCTGGGTCTGTGACTGACGGAAGCGAAGTGACCAAGGCCCAGCAGGCAGCTCCTAGGGGAGCAGCCCCAACTATCTTCTCCCGGATCCTGGATCGAAGCCTCCCAGCTGACATTCTCTATGAGGACCAGCAGGTGGGGTGCCCTGAGGCCCTGTCCCCTTAGGAATGTCTCAACTGGGGATCCCTGGGTGGCGCAGCGGTTTGGCGCCTGCCTTTGGCTCAGGGCGTGATCCTGGAGACCCGGGATCGAATCCCACATCGGGCTCCTGGTGCATGGAGCCTGCTTCTCCCTCTGCCTGTGTCTCTGCCTCTCTTTCTCTCTCTGTGACTATCATAAATAAATAAAAATTAAAAAAAAAAAAAAAAGGGTAGGAATGTCTCAACTGCCATCAGCCTGTTGAAGTAACATAGTGGCCTCTGGCCTGTCACTGCTTCCAGTGTCTCGTATTCCGTGATGTGGCCCCTCAGGCTCCTGTGCACTTCCTGGTCATTCCTAAGAAGCCCATTCCTCGGATTAGCCAGGCTGAAGAAGAAGACCAGCAGGTGGGAAGAGCAGGGCCAAGGTTTGGCTTGTGGGGGTGGGGAGCCCTGGACACAGAGGTTTTGCTCCCTGTGAAGGAAGCCACCTGTCTACCTCCCCTTTCCCTGTAGCTTCTAGGACACCTTCTCCTTGTGGCCAAAAAGACAGCAAAGGCTGAAGGCCTAGGAGATGGATACCGACTTGGTGAGTGACTTTTGGCCTTGAGCTATAAATTCTCATACCTGTCCCTCAATGTAATCTTTAATCTTTGACCTTTTCCATGATCCTGACCCTCTAACCTGAAGCTCTTATTTCAGTGATCAACGATGGAAAGATGGGCGCACAGTCTGTGTATCATCTGCATATTCACGTACTTGGGGGCCGACAGCTCCAGTGGCCTCCAGGTTGAACCGACCAACTGACCTCGATCCCCAGAACTTGATGCTTGGAATGTGGGGGGAAAGGGACCCTATGATGCTAATAAACTTGCTCTCCCTTGATTTTGGATCACTGTCTTAAATATATAATAATTATATATAATATGCATGTTATAGATAATTAAATATATAAAGATTTATACCACAAATAGGAAAGAAAACTGATTAAAGATCATGATCTGAGGGCACCTGGGTGGCTCAGTTGGTTAAGTGTCTGGCTTCAGCTCAGATCCTGGGATCAAGCCTCAGCAGGGACCCTGTTTCTCCCCCTCCCTCTGCCTGCCACTCTGCCTACCTGTATGCCCACAGGCTCTCTTTCTGTCAAATAAATCTTTTTTAAAAAATTAAAAAGTTAATGACCCCTCTTGACTATGGTCTGAATGAGAGACATTAATGAGGCCCATCCTATAGTTAAAGAAGCATTTGCCTATAGATCTGTGAGTCTTCATGACTAATGGTCTACCTGGGTCAAGCTAGAAAAGTAACACAAGCAATAAGCCTGTGTGAGTTGAAAGAGACTGAAACCTAGGAGTGAGGCTTGCTCAATCCTGACTCTCGTTTAGATGCCAAGCCAAGTTCTAAGGAGGGCCTGGGAGGAGGATGGTTAATGTGTAGGCCCTTTACTGAAGGAGAAGTAATCACACCAAAAAACTGCTACCCTTTGACTGATCCCTGTGTCTCACCATTTTGTTTTTGAGTTGTTTGATGTGTTTTCAGTCTTAAACATTTTAAAAAGAATCCTTCAACTTTTGAGAATGAACTAAGAGGAGGTTACTGTTGCCCCTACACCAGCACACCAAGTATGCTTTTGTCTGATATCACAGCCCTGGCCTTGTGTCCAACACTAAGAACCACCATAGAAAGTCTCAAAAGAATCATGCTTCAATGTAGAGGTCCCAGGAAAGCGGAACTTTAACAGCTGGGCTGAGGCGGAACAGAGTCTGGACGGAAAGCAAACTTCCAGAAAGCGGCAGGTTGAAGACTTCCGCCCCGCAGAGAATTTGCCTCCACCCCCACCCAGCCCCTTACGCCCAACTCGCGTTCTGCGCAGGCTCCTGGAATTGTTTGTCGTCTCTATGGCAACACGGTGGCTAGTGCCGGGAGATGGAGGTCCTGGAGTCTACCCGGCGGCAATCGCGGTCTCGGTGAGAGCTGCAGCTTTGGCTGCAGGTATAAGGGGGCAAGGAAGGTCAGGGGACTTACCGTGCTGCGCTTTTGACAACTGTGATGCATTCGCTTTCTTTTAGATCTTTAGCCGTACAGCCTGGCGCTGAAGGGCTCGGGTCCACTTCAGAACTGTTGCCTTCAGATGGCAATCCTAGGTCGGCCCTGGCAGCCGCAACTGCTGCAGCTACCGCCGCAACCACCGCCAAAACTGCTGCGTTCTCCACGAAGACCCCACAGTGCCGCTCTGAGCCGAGCGTTCTCCGTCCTCCTGGGGAGCCCTGCACTGGAGCCAGCTTTACTCACAAGATAGGCTGGAGGAGACTTGGCTTTGAGCCTGTCTGTGTTTCCCGTTTCAGCCAGGATCCCTGTACTACAAATGACCTTAGCTCTAGTCCCGTCCCTGTTCCTGGCTCCAGTGCTGGTCCTAGCCATGGCTCTGGCCCTGGCTGTGACTCTGGTCAAGGCACTGGTCCTGATTCTGGCCCTGGTTCTGCCACTGACACTGGGCCTAGTCCAGACTGTGGCCATGACCCTGAGCTCAGCCCCTACAGTCTCCCAAGCTTCAGAAACCCTGGGGAAGAGCTGGTCCCTGACTATACCTCCTGGAATCACTACAGCCACCACTGGGAACCTCAGAAACAACCCTGGAAATTTTTGCAAGTTTCAGGACCTGGTGCCCAAGGGCAACAGAAGACCCCCCAGGTTGAAGGGAAGTGTAAGGTTCTCAATGAAACATTGCCACGGGGCCACTGCCTTCTCTACAACTGGGAGGAGGAGGTATTAAGGTTTTGACCTGCTCCCTTTTCCCAAAGACTACCCCCAGTTTCCTGGGGGAGGCAGTAGTTTATGATGAGGGTGGGTACCATAAAGGATATCATGGTCACTCAACTTGGGGCCCACAGAGAGCCACCAACCACCTGGATCAAGTCCCAAGCATGCAAGATGGCTCTGAGAGTTTCTTCTTTCGACATGGACACCAGGGACTGCTGACCATGCAGCTACCGTCACCCATGTCCTTCAGCACCACCCAGAAAGACTCCTACCAGCCCCCACGAAACTACTATCCGCCAATTCGAGGTGTGAAGCATGAGAGAGTGGGCCAGCATGAGCCCATTAGAGAAAAAAAGAGAGGAAGGAATTCCCAGTAGTACTATGGCCAGTCCAATGGGTAGAAGGGTAAAACCCCATGATTTTCCTTCCTTTTCTCACATTTGTTTCCTCTGGGACTGCTGCTTAACCAGATTCCCCCATTCTCTATTCCCTGCCCTCCCACAGGAAAGCGTGAAGCCATGCTAGAGATGCTCCTGCACCATCAGATCTGGTGAGAGGCTGGGTGAAGGGTAAAGGGGAGGGGGAAGACAAAAATCAGGGAAGAATGGCTCTGATGCCCTCCAGGACTGTATAGTAAAGAGGTGCAGGCAGAGCAGGAACCCACAGGGAAGCACCCTGAGGTCGAGTCTGTGACACACCACGACTACCGAAAGGAGCTGGTACAAGCCAGGCCTCCTGCCCCAACCAAGGTGAGAACTTATTCCATACCACTTATACAGCTGGGCTCTAGTGGGCTGTGGGAAAGCAGCAGAGGATATGAAAGGGAGCACAAACCATGAGTTTTTCGGGTTCTCCTTTTACAGCCTCATGACTACCGATGGGAACAGCCTGAAACCTTCTGGATACAGAGGGCACCACAGCTACCGGTGTGTGAGGGTGTTGGGAGTGGGGGAGAAGAAGGAGGGGAAGAGGCTGCTGTGTTCTGGCTTGGCACAGAGCAGGATCTGTCCTCATCCTGGCCCTCCTCCAGGGTGTCAGCAACATCAAGACCCTGGACACGCCATTCCGGAAGAACTGCAGCTTCTCGACACCAGTACCTTTATCGCTGGGGCAGCCTTTGCCCTATGAACCTGAGAATTATTCCCACCAACTGGGAGAAATATCTTCCCGTGCCTGTCAGGGAGGAGGACAACGTGGTGAAATGGGTAGAACTACTATCTAAGGCTTGAGGAGGGAAGAGGGATGTGGAATATAGAGTCTATCTCCGTCTGTACTGGAGAGGTGGGAAAGAAGTAAATTCTGTCTGTACTTGGTAAAGGGGCTTTCCATAAAGGGTCCTCACTCATCCTGAGACTGCCAATTCAGTGATTCCATATGTTACCATGTTCACACTCCAAAATCTTTCCTTGGACTTGCCCCTAACCCAGACTCTGACACCATGACATTTTCTGTTGTTTTATATTTGGCCAAAATATTCTGGTTTAGATACAGATATTTACAGAAGGTAGGGAAGAAGGGAATCAGGCCAGAGTGAGGCAGGTATATGTACAAGGCTGAGCTGCAAAGGGCAACAACTTCCATATAAGGTAGGGTTTTTGTGCATGTTCATTTCCATCCTACACAACAATGTCCATTTCTGGTGTGTGGAGAGACGGTGACCACTGCCCACCCAGGTACCAGCAGCAGGAGACTGTGTGACTTGGGAAGAAGTAGGGTTTACAGGAGTCCAGCAGGTCCTTTCCGCTCTCCTAGGAGCCAGTAAGTTCGCATCTTTCCTTTTCCCTGGAAGTGGGGGAGTGAAGATAATTCAGATTCTTCTATGTTACCCCCTTTATCTCCCTCTTTTCCCCATTGTCCCCATAATTGCTTTCATCCTCCCTTCCCATGACCCCTCCCCATGGCCCGCCATCACCTTCATCTCCACATCCCCCCGAAGCTCTAGCTGGAAGCATCCTAGTTCATCCAGGGCATCCTTGGTGGTGGAGGAGACATGGATCTTCAGGGCTGGGGTGGGATGGGGGCGAGGATGGTGGGAAGATGAATCAAAGAAAAGACAACAGAAGAATTGGTGGTATCGGAGAGAGCTTTACCCAACCACCACCCATCAGAAGGTTCTCAGTCTTTCCAGGACATGCACTAGAACTAAAATATGTCCAAGGATGGGGCAGTCAGGAGCTGTAGTCTCTGAGCCTGAGAGATTTGGAGAAGCTCTGAAAAGAAGAAAAGGACAACACATACAGGCTGAGGCTAGGGTTGAGGGCTAATGTTTTACCTTGACCATTAGACTCCATTCGGGAAGCAGTGTTCACTGTGTCACCAAAAAGACAATAGCGGGGCATCTTCAGGCCAACAACCCCAGCACAAACGGGCCCTAGGAGAAGAAACAGGTTGGGAGAGCCTGAGAAAAGCAGATACAAGGGCTGGAGTGAGAATCAGCCTTACCCGTGTGGACCCCTATGCGTAGCCTCAGCTGGTCATGAGGTCGGTGGCGGATGCGGAAGGAAGAAACGGCATCCAGTAATGCTAGGGCCATCCGAGCAATCTCCGGGGCGTGGCGTTGACCATTTCGGCCTGGGAGACCAGACACCACCATGTAGGCATCTCCAATCGTTTCTACCTGATTGAGATGGGGATTAAAAGGTCACCTCTATGTGTATCAGTGGGAATAGGGAAGTGTGGAAGGAGATAAGCTGGACACCACTATGAGTCATCCTAGCAGCCTGGGAGGCCAGAACATTAACTATATAGTAAATGCTATGGTCCTGAGAATTGGCAGGGGGCGGGGGGTGCCTTTTAAGGGTATCCTTAAGTCTTCCTATCCCACCCCTGTACCTGGCGAACACTCAGTAAATGTTTACTGAATGATTGGATACCCTGTCTGCAACAAGACATGGACAAGTAGGTTCTGCGGTCAGGAAATGGGAAGCAAGAGAACAGGGCTGACCTGAAGAGCAGAGGCTGGTGCGGAGTCAGGCAGGCCCATTGAAATAGGCCTCAGACAGCCTGAACTGCCCAAGGTAAGATAGCAACCACTTGGCTTTGTTAATTGTACTGAAGCTATACAAAAGAATGTCCTGTTTTTAGGGACTAGACACTGAACTGTTCAGGGATAAAGGGGCGCTGTGCCTGCAACTTACTCTCAAGTGGTCCAGAAAATAATTCTATAGATACACAGATTTAAAAAAAAATAATAAAAAATAAAACAAAGCAAATGGGGTAAAATAAAAATAACTGGTGAATCTGCGTTAAAGGTTTATAGGAGTTCTTTGTTACAGTAATAACAGACTTGGTAGAGTAAATACAAAGGGAAGGGACAGAAATAGTATTATCTGTGCAATGTAAAACACTTTCCACAATAAATCTATTATTCTCATCTTATAGGTTAGATATGTGAGGCTTAAGGAGCTTTCCGTTACTTGCTCAAGGCCAACAATTAGTCACAAAATCACACCTAAACTGCATTGGTTTTTACTCTGCAGCACAATAAAGCCCACCCTGTGCCAATTCAATGACTTCAATAATTTTTTTTACAAGGTAGCTTTTCCCTCACCCTAATAAATCATCCCCTAGAGGTGATGGAGAGATGAGAAAAGATGGATAGGCTGTATTTATATGTCAAGGCAAAAGTGGCAAATAGAGGCTAACTCCTGTGATGGTTCCGATTAGGGCAGCCTAAGGATTCACAAGACTTTAGACTGAAATGTACAATTAGAGTACCAAAGCCTCATGTGCCTACAAAGGGCACCCAGTACTAGGGTGCTGGAGACCCAAGAGGACAAAATGACCATAAAGCAAGGTAAGGTGTGTAGAGTTCAGGGAGATTGGGTTTTCAAGGTGGTGTCAGGAGGAGGGTAGCCCCAGCTCTCACCTTGTAGACGTCAAAGTTGTCAATTATGGCATCAAAGCAGGTATACAGGTCATTAAGAAGTGTCACCACCTAACAAAGATGGGAAAGTAGAGCCCCTGAGACTTGAGCCTAACTTTCTAAGAATTCTTAACCCGTAAGTCCTAACAAAATATGGGAACTCCAGAACAAAATGAATCTCCCCTCCTATCAAGGATCCCTATGCCCCAATGAAGCTCCCCCAGATCCCTATCCCACCCTTACTTCTCACTCATGGTTCTCACCTGCATGGGGGTGCTCTCTGCTGACAAAGCTGTGAAGCCAACAATGTCACTGAAGTAGATGGTAACACTGTCAAAGGCCTCAGCCTGTACAGTCTCTCCCCGTTTTAACTGCTCTGCCACTGAACTAGGAAGCAAGGGCCAAACTCAGAATATGAGGATGGGATGGTGGGAGCAGAAATGCATAACATGAAAGCTAAGCTGGGTAGAAGAGAAGGAAGGTGGGTGGGAACACATTACAGACTAGCTCAAGGCAAAGTATTTCAGTGGTGGAGGGGATGGAAGGGGCCCCTTGGGGATGAGGGTGAAATGTCTCAAGTTGGGATTGTTCTGCATCCACTTGCTAAAGCAAGGTATCATAGAGCAGTGTCCTAAGAAGAAGGAATGGGAAGCCAGGAAGAAGGCAGCATAGCTATTTGGAGACAGAATTAAAACATGCGGTCTACAGCCAGAAAGGCTCACTGTGCCAAGATACAACAAAGGGTTCTAAGAGCTGGGAAGTGAGTTCTCTGGAGCTTGCTCAGGGAAAACCCAACAGAGTAGAATACCAAAGGAAAATTTGAGAAAGGTGACCAAGTCTCACTGGGGTAGAATTTGGTAGAGCAGAGCCTCAGCCTTGCGTTTCTCCTCCAGATAGGCCTGTGTGCGCTCCTCCACCAGCTTTTCCAGGTTATTGGCATACTGTTCCATGCGCAACAGCAAGTTGTCCAATATGCTCGTGCCACCCTCCCTGTGGGGGAGGCCAGGATATGGTAGCTGCTCCTGGATTCTGAAGACTCCAAGGACTTCCTACCCAACCCATTCTCTTGGCCTCCCAGCCCCACCTCATCTACCAAGACTGATGAGGTTTCTATCCCTGGAGAGCCCCTGCCCCTTAGTGCCCTCTCACTTGTTAAAGCGGCGAATGAAGCCCTTAATTTGTCCAAAGTCAGGCCGCTCAGCTGGTTCCTGGGCCCAACATCGCTCCATCAGCAAAACTAGCTCTTCATTCAGTTGGGTCCGGTCAATGCTAGGCCGGAAATATGGCCGCTGACTATTTCGGACCTTCTGAACAATCTCTGAGGGTGATAAAGGGTTTGAATGAAGAACAGAGTTCTGCAGGTAGAAGAGTCTATGGGTAGTAGATTGACTCTCACCTTTGGGGCTGAGGTCCAGGCCCTCCAAGTAGAAAGGACCACTTCGAAGTGCTATCTCCTGTAAGATGATCCCAAAACTATAGACATCAGCCTTCTGCATGCCTGTGGTTGGCAATGGGTTCCCACTGAGCAGTTCTGGTGCAGTCCACAGCTTCTCTGAAAAGAGGAAACAGACTGGCCAGGTCCTCAAAAAGAGTATTCCCCAAGCCCATAATGCTCCCCATTTTACTGTCATTCCATCTCCCTCTCCCACCCCCCACCCCAGGTGGAAATGATCAAGGCCAGAGGAGCAATATAAAAGTGGGTTGTGGGGAAAGTCTCACTGGCATAGAGGGCGTGGCTGTCATCAGGTTCAGCAGTTGATCGGAAGCTGGCCAGACCATAGTCTGTGATTTTGAGCACAAAACGACTATCCACCACACAGTTGGAGGACTTGAGACTCCCATGAGATGCAATAATGCTGTTATGGAGAAAGGCCATGCCCTGCAGGATACAGATCAAGTCATGGGTTTGGATGGTATCTGGCTCATGATACCCGCTCCCTTCTCCATTAGTTAGCTGTCTAAAGATCTCAGGACCATAAAAGCAATGAGTTACTTTTGAAAGGCATCCTTTACAGTAAGTTCCTACCCGAAGAAGCAGGCCAAATGGAGAGTCATCCGTTCTTGGTATCATAAACAGTATATGGGCACTAGGCACCAGGGACAGGAGAAATGTTTAAGGGGAGGGACAAGGGGACATCTGGTGGCTCAGTGGTTGATCATCTCCTTCAGCTCACTGTGTGATCCTGGGATCCGGGATCAAGTCCCACATCGGGCTCTCCACAGAGAGCTACTTCTCCCTCTGCTGTGTCTCTGCCTCTCTCTGTGTCTCTCATGAATAAATAAATAAATCTTTAAAAAAGGGGGGGAGGGATCCCTGGGTGGCGCAGCGGTTTGGCGCCTGCCTTTGGCCCAGGGCGCGATCCTGGAGACCCGGGATCGAATCCCATATCAGGCTCCCGATGCATGGAGCCTGCTTCTCCCTCTGCCTGTGTCTCTGCCTCTCTCTCTCTCTCTGTGACTATCATAAGTAAATAAAAAAAAAAAAATTAAGAGTAGTTATAAAAAAATAAAAAAGGGGGGGAGACAAGGGGAGCTATCAGTCATTACCCTGGAAAGGGTAGTCAGTCTTCTGATATTGAACAGAACTATGAGAGTGAATCCAAGAATGACATGACTGACACCCATGATGGCCTCAAATGTATCGCCACTACTTAGGAAGCCATGGCTAGAGACCCAGGTATCAAGAATACCTAGATGCACCAAGGAAGACTACCCAGTTGTAAACTTTAACATATAACCACGTGTAGGCAGGCAAGTCAGAATGGAAGGGAAAGCAATCTACTGGGCCAGAGAGAAAGTAGAGAAAATAGTAAATTAGTAAAACCCTGGAAAATGAACAGAAAGTAGAGGATAGCTGCCAAGCCAATGCAGAAGCCAGAAGAGTAAAACCTGCCTCCACAGGCATGGAGCCAGAGAGAAAAACCTTAGCCTATGAGGGACTTTAAGGCAGCTCCTAAGAAGACCGAGTGGTGCTTCCCAAAATGAAACCCTGGGCACCCACCCAAGTCAGCTCAGGTGGAACAGAAAAAAGATGCAGTGATCTGTATGCTAACCAAAACATCTCTGTCTGTCTAAATATTTAGCTCCAGACCTAAACAATTCATAACTCTAGTCTCTGTGAACTCCTCCTTTTTATTTTTTGATAGCAACAAAACCTTTGGGAATCACCAAATTTGTGAATACAGAAAGGATTAGGCTTCTGGCTTTGTTCTAAATCACTTTTCCATCAAATCATAATTATCTCAAGAGTCATGTTTTTCTTGTATTTATCATCACAGTCAGCCACCACATCAACTTTACCTAATATTTTCTCTCATTTGATGGCAAATTTTCACACACATACACCACACACACATGCGTACACACACACACACACACACACACACACATTTTTAAATAACTTCATGAGAATTAAACAGAAAAACCAAAGCCAGCTTCAGGTGTGATACAAGTGACCCACTAGGCTAGTTCACTGGCTGTAGGAATCACAGCCCATGCAAGATTCAAATTCATATGTCTGCAAATCTATGGACCACTGGGTCACTTGAAAATAGCTTAAAACTAATATATGGGAAGATACCAAAGGTTTAGTATAATCTTTGGTTTCTCTTAGTTTTGCTAGTAAATGTTCTTTTTTAAATTTGTTTTTCTGGAAAAAAAAAAGAGCAGCTATGCCAAATATTGGTCAGAGAATAAATGATGGAAAAAAACAAAAGAGAAATATGATTGGAGACCCCATTCATCTTTTTCCTGCTAAGAAATCTTAACATCAACTCTTTGAGGTTTAAAAAAAAAAAAAAGATGATGGCGAGGGATCTGAGATATCTAAGGTAGGAAAACAAAAATTCTTTACAGGTGCAGGATTCTCTGCAGCAGATAAAGCTCCCCCAATTAAAAACCCCAGACCCGGGATCCCTGGGTGGCGCAGCGGTTTGGCGCCTGCCTTTGGCCCAGGGTGCAATCCTGGAGACCCGGGATCAAATCCCACATCGGGCTCCCGGTGCATGGAGCCTGCTTCTCCCTCTGCCTGTGTCTCTGCCTCTCTCTCTCTCTCTCTCTGTGACTATCATAAATAAATAAAAATTAAAAAAAAAAAAACCCAGACCCTTTATTTACCCATTATTACCCAACCATAGGAATAAGGGGAACTGGAAAGAATGGGACTTTCAAAGTACTAGGAGAAATTGAAAGCAAAGATCAAGAAACAAAGGCATTTTAGGGGTGCCTGGGTGGCTCAGTCATTAAGCGTCTGCCTTCAGCTCAGGTCATAATCCTGGGGTCCTGGGATCAAGTCCCGCATCAGGCTCCCTGCTCAGCAGAGTCTGCTTCTCCCTCTGCCCCTTCCTCCTTACCCCCCCTCCTCTAATAAATAAAATCTTAAAAAAAAAAAGAAGAAAGAAAGGCATTTATAGCAGATGAACTCTTAAGGAAAAGCAAGGAAGACTTACCTTAACCAGGTCATTAATGAGCGAATAACGAAACATCCAGTCCAGGTTGATGCTGTCATTTTCCAGAATATCCTGGTAGTGACATGAAATAGATTATGTACCCATCCTAGTCCCACTAGCTATCAGGTACTTATCTCCCCCATCCCTAGAATCTCTACCTTTCCCTTACCTGTAAACTCCCACGAGGACAATACTCAGTGACAATGCAAATGTTGGGAGGGTCGATGCAGGCACCAATGAAGCGCGTGAGGTGGTTGAACTGAACATCTCTCATCTAACAACAACAACCAAAGATGGGAGAGGAGAAAAAGAATTGAAGGAGATGAAAAAGTAGATACAGAAATATACCACTACATGACAGGACCTTACTCTTAATTGTACCTGCAACTTACAATCCTTTATAAATAAGCCCCTTTCCTTCCTAGCCAAGGTTACTATTCCCCTCTCCTCTTCCCCCTTTCCTCTCCTCCATCCCTATCTACCCCTCAGCCTTAACTCATACACCGTTACATACATGTTTGAGTTCAAACAGAACCTGCCGGGTCAGCTCAATGCGCTTCTTATTCACGTGTTTGATGGCGACAACATTTCCCTGGTGGTGGGAGTGAAAGGGGGAAAGGGAAATTAGTATCAGGGGTTCCTGGGTGCTAGCAAATCCTGGAGAAGTGTGGGGACATCCAGGAGCTCAGCTAGACACAGAAAGGAAGGTTATGAGGGGCAGAGGTTGATGGCAAGAGGTGACAGATGGGGATGAGACAGGATGAAATGGTGGGGACCAGAACAAGCGGATGACTGTTCACCTTGAAGTGACCGGTGTTGGCAAAGATCTGGTATTTCCCATGGGCTGTCATGAGCGAGCCGTAACTGGATCCCCGCTGGGGCCAAGGGCAACATGGAGGCGGAAGGATGAAAGGAACATTAGATGATGGTGGCAGAGCAGGGGCTATCGTTACAAGCCAATGTGCTGGGAAAGGTCCAGGGTACGAAAGGACAGGCACTCAGAGGGAAGCAGAGGGACAGCTGAGACCAGAACTCACCAGCGACAGCGTGAGGCGACTGCCTGCACCTTTATGATATCGTTCTGAATTGCCAAACTGCAGCTCTTCCCAGCGAATGCGCCACAACATGCTAGCCAGCTCCTTCTCCAGCATCAGCTTTCTGTAAGGACTGCACACCTCAGTTGACTGGCAAGCCCAATCCTACCACCCCGTGAGCCGATGGTGGGGGCACGGGGGCTTCCCTGCAGTTCCTGAAGCTGCAACTATCACACCCAAGTTGGGACTTGGTGCAGGACTATCAGGGAAGGGTACATTCTCTACGTATGGCATATGTGCCCTGTACTCATTTGAAAACGCAGAGGTGGAAGGTAAAAAGGTCCTTCTTACAATGGTGGCATTTGTGCAAAGTTCACCCTTACCCTTGTAAGACCCCACTCAAAACACCTGGTTAGGACACCCAGTCTAGGACCAAAAGTGGAAAAACAACACGTAGGCTAAAAGACAGCTTCACAAGAAAGGCTAGAGAGGAAGGGGTTAGGCCTAAGAGATAACCATCAAACCGAGAGGCCCACTAACCCCCAGAAACCCTGAGCGGTGGGATGGAGAGGGCAGGTCAGTGGGAAGCCCAGAACTCACCGGAAAATGAGGAAGCTGGAAACACCAAACATGATGAAGGTGATTCCTGTGCCCAGGGCCACAATCGCCAGAGTGGAAAGTGGGGCTGAAAGAAGGAAAGAAGGTCCAGAGGGGACCCTGAGAAAGACTGTGTGGAGTTGTGGACAGGGAAGGGGTGGTGCTCGGGGTGCAGGGAGCAGACAGATGACTTGAGGGAAAATAGGCAGAGGTGGGGTACAAGTAGAGGGAAAAACAGAGCTAAGGATGGGGGTGGGAAGTCAGGGAGAGGAGATGAAAGAATGTAAGGGGAGGAAGGATTACTCCCAGCCCCCCGCACACACCCACTTTTATCACAGGATGGGTCGTCCAAGTCAAAGGCACAGGGGGGATTGTCCAAGGGGGGGGTCCCCTTCACCCAGGGAATAGGCCGTCCCGTCCACCAAATCTGCTTCTCAGCTCCTGAGTAGTGGGCTGCAGGCTGTGAGGAAGGAGAAAACTGGGCCCACAGGCCTGCTCCCACCAGCCTCTCCCCCAGACTCCAGGGTTTGGCTGCTTTCTCCCCCACCTCCCACCCACCCAGGATAGTGCTCCCACAAAAAAAAACAAAACACAAGTCCCTGCCTTAGTACCCCTGATTCTGCCTCCACTGGACCCTGGAAAGCTGGATATTCAGGGCCCACCGTCTCCTCCCTGCCTCTGCCCCCATCACCTGGAAGTCCCCAGAGTCCAGGTCTCCCATGGCCCACAGGACAAAGTCAGTCTCTCGGTCATTGTTCTTGTCCATAACAACCAGGCCAGTTACACCTAAGATAGAAAAGAGGAGCCCTTCCTTTGAGATCCACCCTAGGCCCCTCTCCTGCGCTCCCATTCCTCTAATTACCTCAGATCCCTCCCGGCCCTCGTTCTTAATACATGTCCGCCTCCACCATGTTCTCTGACCCCTCCTGACTCTTCCTCCGCCCCTAGCACCAGTGTTTTCTTCTGCCCACTCCACTCCCAGGCCTGACAGTGGTGCTCTGGCCTCCACCTGACCCGCTTCGTTACCGTGGTATCTCCGTCCCTGCATCTTTTCCACAATTCGGAGTCCGTCTTCCCGGGTGCCTCCCTCTTGTATCGTCTCGTTCAGGACTTCAGCATATAGCAGGATCCCATCATAGAAGCAGCCAGCAATGAGGTTCATCTAGGGGAGGCAACATCATTAGTGCTCTCCAAATGTCCTGCCAGGACCCTCCCCAGCCCCCATCTCCCATCTCTGGGGTCTCTTTCTACTCCTTCTCTCTTCTGGTTTGCTTTCTTCCCTCCCCTTCTTTCTTTTTTTTTTTAAGATTTTATTTATTTATTTATGAGAGACACAGAGAGCAGGGCAGAGACACAGGCAGAGGGAGAAGCAAGCTCCTTGCAAGGAGCACAATGCAGGACTCGATCCCGGATCCCGGGATCACGCCCAGAGCCTAAGGCAGATGCCCAACTGCTGAGCCACCCAGGCATCCCTCCTCCTCTCATTCCTAAGATGCCACCCCTACCTCACTGGACAGAAGAGCAGAAGGAAAAATACTGGATGAAAGCAGATAGTCCCCAGATAGGGCTGGCTCCATGGCCAAGGCTTGATGCTGAGTTAGGGAGAAGAGGATTTCCTCCAAGCTGGCCTGACTTTCAGGAAGAAGAGATCTACTTACCAGGGAGGGGGCCAGCTCCACACCAAAATCTTCCCGGGCTCTTATCAGCAGACGATTCTGGAATTCCTGATACTCAGGATTTGGGGGTTCTCGGTAAGTGATCACCAATACTGTCTGTACCAATAGCACATGGGGAAGAGTGAACAGGATTCAAGATAGGCATGGGGAAGAGAGGAAGTAGGACAGAGAAGCCTGGTGAAATATTCATGGTACAAATACACACAGGTGAATCTGGAAGGGTTCTTAGAATCTGAAAGGATACTAAGCGCTGTGTTGTGTATGCACCTGTGTGTGTGATACACGTGCAGTGTATGTTTAATACATCTGGGAAGAGGAGAGTGGCACTCCTCCATGAAAGGTGCATGGTTCTGGAGCCTGGGAAACAGATGAAATCAATTCCATCCCCCAAACCTGTCCCCTCATCTTCATGAATCCCCTTGCCACCAGCTAGCCTCCCTGCCTGGCTGCCACAGCACTCACAGCTGCTCCATCCCATCCTTTCTGGATACCTAATCCACTATCAAGGACAACACTGATCAACAGCTCCTCTCTAAGGGTTAATTACGGTTAATGTTATCAGTAAAGTACTTATATTTTCATTTGGGCCACTTGGACACAGCACCTCCACCCAGTGAATTAAACAGATTTCAGGTTCTATGACATGTGAGGGAAATCCTCAGAGAAAATGATTCCAACTGTGAAAAGTTGTGGGCTCATTCACTTAACGTGTGTAGAACAGCCACCATAAGCAGCACTGTCCTCCATACTGGCATGGTCCTATATGTCACTAAGTAAGAGACATGTGTCACAGAGAAAACACATAGTCATATGCCTACACACATTTCATAGATAAGCAAATGACACATGTGATCTCAGCCATGCTCACATCTCAGTGGCCTTGAGTCAGTGCATCTCTTTTTTTTTTTTTAAGATTTTATTTATTTATTCATGAGGGACACAGAGAGAAAGAAAGAGGCAGAGACAGGTAGAGGGAGAAGCAGGCTCCATGTAGGGAGCCTGATGTGGGACTCGATCCCCAATCCCAGGATCAGGCCCTGAGCCAAAGGCAGATGCTCAACCGCTGAGCCACCCAGGCAATCCAAGTCAGTGCCTCACTAGGGTGCCTGCCTGGTACCCACCGACCTCACACATTTCCCTTCCTTGGCTGCTGGACATATTGGCCTGTGCCTACACCTCAGACTGTGCAATCACTGAGATCAGCCTCTGCCTTGGATGGGAAATTGGCATTGCAACTTCAGGGGAAGACTTCATTCCAATCAATGCATTTTGCGGAATGATAGATTAAAATCTACTCACTTCTACCAGTTTTGTTCATTCTTGTCACTGAAAACACGTGTGGACACAGAGACATTAGATAAATCATATATATATATATATGACTTATTTTATATCAATTCATTCTAGGTGGGAAATAATAAAGTTGATTTCCAATATGTACTCATTACATTAGACTATAGTTTTCTTCAAAAGGTAATTATTTTTATTGGAGCATTTGGATCCTTGATCATACACTTGTAATACACCCTCAGGTAAAATTTAAAAGGAGAAGGAGAGGGGCAGCCCTAGTGGCGCAGCGGTTTAGCACCGCCTGCAGACCAGGGCGTGATCCTGGAGACCCTGGATTGAGTCCCACGTCAGGCTCTCTGTATGATGCCTGCTTCTTCCTCTGCCTGTGTCTCTGCCTCTCCCTCTCTCTGTCTCTATGAATAAATAAATAACATCTTTAAAAAAAATTTAAAAAAAATAAATAAAAAAATAAAAGGAGAAGGAGGCTGAGGATGGGGTTTGTTCAGTAACACCTGTATTAAGAATATAAGTACAATAGAAGACTAGGATATTGTTGACAATGTATAAAAATCAGTAAAAGGGCTCAAAAAGATTGGGCTTAACACAATTTTCATTTCAATATAAAGGCTGATAATAGGTTTTTAATGTTTTTTAAATACTTCATAATTCTCTAGGTTTATCTGTTTGCTAGACTAGCAGTTCCCAAACATTTTGATTCCACGACCCCTTTACACTACTAAAAATTACTGAGGACCACGGACCACAAAGAGCTTTTGATTACATAGATTATATCTATCAATATTTCCACTTTAGAAATTAAAACTGACAAATTTTTAAAACACAAGAGTACACAAGTACACCTACAGCTGCCAGGGTGATAAGAGCATCACATGTCATATAGCCTCTGGAAAACTGCACTGTACAATCACAGAGGGAGAAGAGTGAGGAGGCAAATAAACATCTTAGGACCATGTTTAAATAGTTTTGACCTGATGGTCCTTCTGAAAGGATTTCAGAAGCCCCCAGGATTCCAAGACCACATTTTGAAAACTGCTATGCTAGACTGTTTTACTGTGGTTACTAGCTACTAAAAAAAAAAAAAAAAAAGAAAGAAAGAAAGAAAGAAAGAAAGAAAGAAAGAAAGAAAGAAAGAAGGAAGGAAAGAAAAAAAGAAAAGAAAAGAAAAGAGAAAAGAAAAGAAAAAAAAGAAAAGAAAAGAAAAGAAAAGAAAAGAGAAGAAAAGAAAAGAAAAGAAGAAAAGAAAAGAAACCCCCAAAGAACTTCTATGCTTGCTCAGGGCTGCACAGAGAGAAAAAGGTAAAGGTAGGTGATGGTGTCCCTTTTCACAGTGGACCCCAGGTGAGAGAAAAACAAGCAAAGGTTGCCAGAAATGGGTGTAGCTGTAGGTGAAGCCAGAAGTGCACCTAGGTGCCAGCCTGGCTTTGAGGCCTACACTTAAGGCCCTCTCCTGCCACAGCAGGAGGAGCTGTGAACAGTGGCTTAAACCCACGGAGAATAGTCTCCAGAAGAGATACTGCATTAGAGTCCTTGGTTCAGCACTTACTCCATCCTAGCCACTGGTGTTCCCCTCTGTAATGCTATCTGCTGGTCACCTAGGTTGTGACCTCTGCCTAGGTCTCTGACCCCAAAGTCCTCGAACGTACAACCTGGGCCTCTGGATCCTTAGAGTCTGGTCATTTGTTTATTTAGTTCTATTGTATCTACTTATTCTTTCCTACCCTGGTTGTTCATCTTGGTGTATAGTACCTGACAGTACTACTCTTCTGTAGACGAATTCCTAGTCCTATCCTCGCTTCTCCCCAACACACACCCTAATTCAATTCAGTAGGCATGTGCTAGGAATGGAATACAAAGTTGAGCATGATCAATCAGCTATGGCTTACAGAGACAGAAAAATCATATCAATATACTTATTTTCAGAGACCTCTCCCCCAGTAGGCCAGGTATCTCTGGGGTAAGAGCTCTCTGCTCTTTAATCCTTGGGTGGAGCTGACCATCCAACTTTCCTCATGCCCTGCCCTGCTTCAGCATTGGAACAGAATAAGCAGCTTCTCCTGAAAAATACCTCATTACCCTCTTACCCTCACCCCACCCCAAAGCCTTGATTTTCCCCTTAGCATATTCTTAACTGCCTATTCCCCCTTCTCTTGTGTCATAGCAAAATCCCCCTTTGTTTTTCTAACCGAGTAACACCTGCAGCAAGTGGGAGGACTGAGAATTAATTTATCTGATTATTAGCTGACTAAATCTCATTTCCCCCAACCCTAAGTACTGGGACCCCTTGACTGGTAGCAATTTCCAGATGAAAAAGAGGGGTATTCCTTCCACAAAAAGAATACAGCCCAAAACAGTACAGATTCCATAGCCTTTTAGAGTCTCTCTATGACTCTCCTATTCTTCCTCGACTATACTAGCTAAAGTACAATTCCCTCATTATTCCTTTTTCATGAGAGGCTTTTTTAAAATTTTGGTTTTTGTTTTTTGTGGGTTTTTTTGTTTTTTTAGTAACATTCATTGCAAGTTGTCCCATGTTTGTATTTATTTGTTTATTTAGTGTCTGTCTATCCTACTAAATGTAAGCTCCAGGCAAGGACTACATCTATTATGTTCTCCACTGTATACCAGTATCTAGCACAGTGACTGGGACATAATAGGTGCTCAGTAGATGCTAACAGAATGAGTCAATCTTCTGATGAATCAAACGTAGACTGTATAATGTGGTAAATTCTACAGGATACAGAGTTAAGAATAGGAAATTCACTCCAACCTTGGAGATTCAAGGATTGTTTCCCTGAAGGGGAAATAATTCATCTGAGTCTTAAAGAAAACATACACATTATCCAGACAAAGGTGAGAAGGTTGTTTTTGGCAAAAATTACACCATAAACACAACCTGTCTTGCCACTGCCCACAGTCAAGTGTGACAGTCACAGACTTGTACCCTGACATGCCATTCACAGGTACAGCCAAATATATAATAACCACCATGTAAAACTTTACTTGTTGGAGAAGATGATCCAACCCTTGTACACATCTACTGAATTTCAGATTCAAAGATTCCCAGGGGAAAAGACCTTAGAGTTATCCCATATGTAACCTCAAATCCTTTTCAGGAAAAGGAGGGATTTGGATAAATAAGAAACACATATACATAAATTAGTGAAAAATTGGTAGGAAAATCAGGGAACAGTGCATGGGTATGAAGAGGCAAAGATTTGGAATGAGAGAAGGAAGAGCATTCCAGAAATAAGGCACAGAAAGCACAAAGGCAAGAGGACAGGGAGGCCCAGGGGTCGGGGGACTGAGAGAGGTCACTTGGCTGGAATACTGGGTGTGAAGGATGCTAGGAGGCAAGATTGAAAAACCAGGCTAACATATACTGTAGAAGGTCTGAAGTGTCATGATAAGGAGTCAAGGCTTTATTCTGTACCAAGTAAGTCCTTGAAAGTTTTGAGCAGAGGAGTGAAATGAACAGAGTCCTATCAATTTCCCCTACAAATTATTTCATAAATTCATTTCTTTCTTTTTTCCTTTTCTTTTAAGGTTTTATTTATTTGAGAGAGAGACAGCATGAGCAGGGTTAGGGGCAGATGGAGAGGGAGCAGACTCCCTGCTGAGTAGGGAGCCCAACGCGGTGCTTGATCCTAGGACCCTGGGACCACGACCTGAGCCAAAGATAGACGCCTAACCCACTTAGCTCCCCAAGTGCCCCAATTCATTTCTTTCCATTCCTACTACTGCCACTGTTGTTCGAACCCATATCACTTCATGCCATTTGAGACCCACATACAGGCAGTCTTAATGCCTCTGGTCTCTTCCTCTTCAGGTAGGATTACTACCTGAATTGCCTCTATATTTCTCTTTACAAAAAAAAAAAAAAAGAAAGAAAGAAAGAAAGAAAGATAAAGAAAAAAAAAATCTCAAGGACCCTACATTCAAGTCCAAGTGCTTTGATCTTAGGTTCAGAGCTCTCCTTAACCTGATTATATCTCTGCAACATTATTTCCTGTATCTGCTTCAAGCCAACCCTTCTTTCTGGGCAGGTCAGTACCTTCCCGGTACCCCAAACAGGCCCATTTCTATCTTTGTCTCTTTCCTCAGGCTGCCTGGATCCTCTTCCCCACTCAGACTAGGAAATATGACATCTATCCTTCAAGTCACCACAGATTCTCACTCCTTTATAAGAAGGCCTCCCTAAACCCAGCTCGCACTGACTCTCCCTCCCCTGAACTCCTTAAACTCCTTAGTGTTCTGTTTCAAGACACATAATCATATTCTTTCTCATTCTTGTAACTAATTGTACCACCATCATGCCTCGTTTGTCCAGAAAGAATGGAAGTCCTCTCAGGGCCTGGGGACAGGTCTCTTCTGGGAACTTTTCTCCCTCACAGTATAGTCTACTAAAGGGACTTAAGAGAGTGCTCCAGGATCTTGGGAGGTAGTGCTGGAGGGAATCACAAAAGTGGACAAGTAAGAAAGCATGATATGAAACTCAACAAGCCTCTGTTCATTTCACTCCTAGAAGCTCATAATTCCTGCCCTGTTCTGGAGTTTCTGTGGGTCTTATAAGAGATAGAGAATCTCCAAAGAAGCTCCTCTTCCCCCTCATGCATGTTTGGCTCAAATGATACCTGAAAGGCCTCTCTGAGGGCCTGGGCCTGTTCCCTGGTACGATTGTCCTGCCAGGGCCGGCCTGTAGATCGTGTGGGCCCTGCACGAAGACTCTCCCCGAAGACGTCCAGGTAAAAGAAGACATAATCCCCATTGGTCAGGTTCTCCCTCTGGGCCTGAAGTAGGATTTCATGCAGCATCTCCAGAGGGCCACAGATATACACAACTAGGAACGGGTACAAGACAGAGGGACATTCTGAGAAAGTCCCCAAACAGCCTCTTCTCTGAACCATCTGCACTTCCATCTTTAGCAAGGAAGAAAGTGCCCTAACCTATCAACCACCCAACATATGCTCCCCATCCCTTCCCCCGGGAGTCTATGTCATAAGGACCCTCAGGCCTTATGGACCATCTGGCAGAGGTCAGAGTCTGACTCCAGACCCCAGAGGAAGGGAGCTATCAGCTGTAAGCCCCTCCTCTTCACAGAGCTCTTGATTGTTGCACCCCACCCAGCCCTCCTCACTGCCCTGCTCTGCCCTGCCTTCCCCTAGCCTCAAAGGCACTGACATCTCAAAATTTCTCTCAGTGTCAGCTTTTCCCTGTCTTTCCCAAACAAATCTGCTAAACCCAAAGGTTCATTTATGGAGTCCTCACTCCTTTTCTGCCACCAAGGGGTCTTGGTGTCCCAATCTCATAAGTCTCTGCTCACAGATGGACACACATTCACTACTCGAGCACTAATTTCATACTGCTCCCCAAATTCAATTCCCCCGCAATCCCACATTCTTCCCTGATGCAGGATTCACTTCTCATTCAATCTTAAATCTTATCCCTTGTTTACATCTGCCTGTGCCGTCCATGGGCCCCCCTAATATAATGCCTCAACCTTCTCACAGGTGCTCTGTCCACAAGTGCTTCTCGACCCCAACCACCATGTACAGTTCCTCCATGCCCACCTCCATCTACAATTCCCCAGCGCTGAGCTCCAGGGATCCAGCGACCCTCCTCCCCTGACCCTCAGATAGCCTGGGCCACACTCACTGCGCCCGTTGGCCCGGATGAAGTGGGTGGCCTGCTCAGGACCCCCTGGCTCACGGGCATACACCTGGTGCTGCACACTGAGGTTGCTGCCCTGCAGGGCCTCAAAGACGCCCTCGATGGTGAAGTAGTGAGGCCGGTCATCTGTGCGAGCATCCAGATACAGCAAGGCAGCACGGGCAGTCCAATTGAAGTGCCCGTGTAATGTCACTACAAACTCACCCAGCTTGGGAGCAGAGGGGCCAGTGCGCACCAGGGTACGATAATGCTCATTCTTAGCTGCAAAACCAGAGGCCACAGCACCGGCAGTCAGCAGGGGGAGACGCCAATGTGAGGCAAAGCGGGCCACAGAGGCAGCAGGGTACACGCAACCGGGGCCCAACAGAAGATCGGGGTCATGGTACAGCTTGAGGTCCACAGCGCGCAGCGGTGCCAGGTACTCAGAGCAGGCGCCATCTAGTTCAGAGCTGACAAACCTCAGGTCCACGGGCAGTGCCCGACCCAGCGCCTCCACAGCTAGTGCCACAGCAGGACCCACGCGTGGCCAGGCCCAGGCATAGCTCAGGTTGTGTTCTGGTAGCACTACCGCCAGCGTCAGGTTCCGCGCCCCGGGAGGACGCACCCCACCTGCCAGGGCTGCCACCAACAGCAGGAGTGATGGCAGTGCCATGGGGAGAAAGCAGCAGCCCCCCCGCCCCCAGAACCTGGCGCCACTCTGGCCTACCAGGGAGGCACAAGCACCACCCAGCCTGGGACCTGGGGAAGATGGCCAGGAAGAGAAGTGAGGAGAAGCTAGGTAGGCTGGGATACAGAAAGTGGTGGGGATGGGAGAGGAGCAGATGGCAGGAAGCCCCCCGGGGATGGGTGAGGAAGGAGTGGGTCTACCAGCCTGGGGCAAGGACTGAGGGCTGAGTTGGGTGGCAGGAAAAGGGAGGGACCCAGGGGGCCTGCGACGGGGATGGGGACAGTGAGAGGTGGAGAAGCCTGATAAAGCTGAGAAGGAAAAGTGGGACGGGGTGGGGGTGGGGGGGAGGCTGGTACAAAGGAAAGGCCTGGGGGTACCTCACCGCTGAAGGGGCTAGGAGGAGGGCTGAGGGCTGCGGAAAGGAGGACCAAGGGGGCAAGGTGGGAGGGGGCCCGCGCCGCCCAAGGACTGGGACCATGGGCGGGCGGGGAGCGAAGCGAGGCCTGGGCCGGAGGAGAGGGAAAGGCAGGGGTAAATCTCCCTGTGAAGGCTTCTCCTGAAGCTCCTGCTTGGACTAACGGGCCCAGGGCGCCGGTCCCATCCGGAGCTGCGGCGGCCCCGCCCGTGTCCCAGCTCCTCTGTGCTCCGCTCCTCCTGGGCCCGGGCGGCCGCCGCTGCCGGCGCTTCCTCCCGCCCCCCGCCTGGGCCCCCAGGCGCGCCGCTAGTCCAGGTCAGGTCGCCGCGGCCCGGCCCGTCTCCGCTCGCTGCGCCGGCGGCGGCGGCCGAGTGTGACTCCCCGGGCAGGCCGCCCGCGCCCGCGCCCGCCCCCGCCCCCGCCCCGCGCCTACCCCGCCCCCGCCCCCGCGGCCCCTCCTCCTCCCCCTCCCGCCCCACCCTCTGGCGCCTGCTGTCTCCCCCCCCACCCCCTACCCCGGCGCCCGGGGACGTCCCAGGTCTCCAACCCATCCAGGGACAGCTCAGGGGCTCCGCGCTAGGGCCTGGCAGGCAGGCGAGGTTCCCGGGCGCCCGCTCACTTCAAGGGCCTACTTCTGTCTCCCCCAAGCCCCGGCCCGCTCCGCCACTCTCTCCCCATCTTGCACAGGGCCGCGAGCCCAGAACTTCTCTTCTCCCCACTCGCACATCCCGCTGTTCTTAGAGTCCCCTCTCCACTCCCCTGAGTCCCTCCAACGCTCCCGTCTCCAGGAAGCAGTCAGGAATCCCCAAATGTTTGGTATCCTCACTTGTTCTCCACCTAGTAAACCAGAGCACCCTTCTCATTGCCAGGAACCTCTCACTCCTTCACCAGGAACACATGCCTGCTACCTGGAAGACTGACGCCTCCAGGACCAAGGGACTCCGATGACTGATTTTGCCTGAGCCCTTACAAAGCCCATGGGTTGGTCTCCTTCTTCCTTAGACCTCAGCCCTCCAACCTCCCTCTTCCTTCCCCATGCTCCCTTCTGGGCCCTCCCATGCCCTCAGAGGCCCACCATAGCCTGCTGGGCCTCTACCACACCATCTGCTCCAGGGACCCAGCCCAGGAACAGCCTCCCCTCTTTGTCTCCCTGCACAGCCCAGGCTTGCACCTGATAACAGCTCATGGGCTGACTAAGCAGAACATTTCCCCGCCAATGGAAGCCCACTGTATCCCCCTTGGGTTCCATCCTGCTCCCAAGCCTACAACCTAGAAGGCTCTCCCCAGATACCCCCATCTGGCATGCCAATCTGATCCTGAGAACAGCTTATGAGGGATGATATCATGGTTGCTGGGAGGGGCTGCTATAGGACCTTGGGGAGTTTCTCTCAAATTGTCATAAAGGAGATGTACATAAATCTATTCTCCTCCCCCTTCAGAGAGCCACAGTTTGTCTCCCCCTCCAACCCTCTTCTCCGGAAACCACAGTGCCAAGAAACTGAGAGCTCCAAGAGTAGAGGGAGGGGTGTAGGTGTGCAGAGAGGAGGGGCCTAGTTTCTTTGAGATGAAGGCGACACCTAGTGGTTTTGGGGGGAAATTAAGGACAATGACATTTTATTCTTAGGTGTTTATATATCTTTATTGAACACTAGCTGACTTGCACACGCTGTAGGGGTGAAAATAAGAGAAGCTGAATAATTCAGCCCTTACCTTGGAGGAGCATGTAGTTGGCATCCATGGGGCACAGAGGCCAAAGGCAAGCTCCCCAACATCTCTTGCCCCAAGTGCAGTAGAAATGGAAGCCTTAGGACTTCTTTAACACAGAGGGATGATAACTCCAATTTCAGCTCCTGATACTGTTAGTAAAAAGGAATTTTGTCCTATCCGAGCAAGGAAGAGAAGGACAACACAGTCAAAAGGGTGTTGGGATAACCTGATAAAGACATGGTTCAAACTTCAGATCACATCAATCAAATGATATGTTTAAGCAACTACACACTGCTTAGTAAGTGAATCCATCACACAATCTCTGCCAAAATCACCAAATTTCAGGGCTAGGATGAATCTTATAAATATATTGTTCAACCCCTTTATTTAAAGATAACTGAAAACCAGGGTCCCAGGCTGGCTCAGTTGATAGAGCATGCAACTCTTGATCTAGGGGTTGTGAGTTCAAGCCCCGGGTTGGCCACAAAGCCTACTGAGAAAAAAAAGATAACAGAAAACAAAATCCCAGAGAAGGAAGCCATTCCTCCCCAAGATGGCTTTTTAATATCAGAGACTGAATCCAGGTAAGACTCTGTATAGATACTCTCTAAGGTAGGGCTCTGTATAAATACCTTACTAACTCACAAACATACTGTATGAAGCCATGCTTTTAGGATAATGACCACCAAAGACCCAGACAAGTCTTTCTGGAATACCTGTAGCTGCTGTGCCGACAAATACAACTGTTGCCCAAATTCCCAGACAAGTTCAGTTACATGATATGTCATTATTCTGAATATTAAGGGCAACTCTAAATTATGTTAGGGATTAAACTCTCAATCATCTTGCCCTCTTCCTTCCGACTGGCCACTAATACTAGAAAGCAGAAAAGGGCAGGGAAATAAAAGTTAATTACTTAATGCAGTTTCTTATTAACATCCAGTAAACGGTTTTTGTTTTTTTCCTTTTTGAGGGGAGACTGAAAATACTATATAAATGAGAACTTTGGTTATCTATGTATGCCCATTATCCAAGTGATCACTGCTTTCATTGATGGGGATGATAAGATTTTGGCTATATTTGGCAACCACACTGTACTTCAAAGAAAACCTGAGAAATCTGAAGGCCCTGCTAGCCTGAGCAGCACCCAGCCAGGCTCCACCTTTCTTTCTCTCTGCCAGGTTAGTATGGCCTCCTACTACTTCACAGACATCACCTATAATTTCTTCTAGATAGGGCCAGCCCAAACACCGCATTTTTAATCCAGAACTAAACTGCCAAGCATCAGATCAGCTAGCTGCTAGAAGCTGCTGTGGTTTTCAAACTGCCTTCTTCCTTAGTGGGAAAAAAACTCCTACCTCCAGTCATACTCAGGCCAAAGGAGGCTCAAGACCCTTGCTGAGTTCTGGGGCCACCATGGGATTTGGACTCACGCTAATCCTCTCCATGGCAGGCCCTGATGCCCCAAACTGACTTCCAGTTCAGCACTGAGCAGCTTTACAACTTACCTGATTTCACAGTTAACTCTGGACCTTCAGGTTTGCTCCACACCAGACCACACCTCCAGACCCGAGGGATTCCAACTAAACAAAAACAAAAACAAAGCAAGACAAAACAAAAACTACACACCTGCCAGTCTTCTTTCTGCTTGACTGACCTGATCTGCAGAAAAGGGCTTTAACTAAAGGTGAAACTTTCTCCTGCACACCAGACAGACAGGTCCAAAGTAATCTGCCAACAGAGGGCAGAGAACAGCCATGGAAAGTAGGATAAAATAAGGCAGAAAAGATACATTTCAAATGCAGCATTTCAATAAAGGGAGAGGAAGAAGCCGTGTAAAAAGAGAAACACAGTGAAACATATTGAAGGCAAACAGCGTTTACAAAAATTCTGCATTTTTCTTTTAGCCCCAGTGAGGAAGAGATAGAAGCCTGAAAATAGGTGAAACCCCACTGTTGCTCCTCTCTGCCTCCCTATTTCCCTCATGCTCTGGACAGCGGTGCACAATATGGTTCTAGAACCTCAGGTCCAGTTCACCTTCTCATAATATTCTATATCCTTGAAGAGTGGCTATATATTGTTTAAAGGATCAAGGGTTTGGGGGCAGCCCGGGTGGCTCAGCAGTTTAGCTCCATCTTCGGCCCAGGGCCTGATCCTGGAGTCCTGGGATCGAGTCCCACGTGGGGCTCCCTGCAATGGTGCCTGCTTCTCCCTCTGCCTGTGTCTCTGCCTCTCTCTCTGTGTCTCTCATGAATAAATAAATAAAATATTTTCAAAAAAAAAGGATCAAGGGTTTTTACTTTTAATTTACACATCATTTTCTTTTATACGTTAAAAAGGTTTTGAATTTAAAATATTTTCTTTTGGGGCGCCTGGGTGGCTCAGCAGTTGAGCGTCTGCCTTGGGCTCAGGTCATGATCCTGGGGTCCTGGGATCGAGTCGTACATTGGGCTTCCCACAAGGAGCCTGCTTTTCCCTCTTCCTATGTCTCTGCCGTCTCTGTGTTTCTCATGAATAAATAAATAAGTAGAGAGAGAGGGAGAGAGAGAGAGAGCATACAAGCAGGGGGAGCAGCAGACAAAGGGAGAGGGAGAAGCAGACTCCCTTCTGAGCAAGGAGCCCGATACGGGGCTCAATCCCAGGACCCTGAGATCATGACCTGAGCTGAAGGCAAATGCTTGACTGACTGGGCCACCCGAGTGCCCCTGAGTTTAAAATATTTTCAAATCAGATCTCAGCTTCTAACTTAGCTGTCTAAATATGTATTCTGAAAGTTGATCTGGTACCATACTCTGAGGCCCAGAAACACCAATTTTGTGAAAAGACAGTCCACATGGGTGGTTTTCCTGTGGATTCCTGAGAAGTTTAAGAATGGTCAGGAGAAGCAACTGTATATGTTTATGATGATTTAAGCTTCAGGTGAACCTATTTTCTCACTCACCTACTCCATCAAAGCCTGGTCCAACACCCCTGTGCATTCCCAGTGGTTTCCGTTGCTCTTCCACACATGGCCTGTTTTCACAGGTATGTATACTGCTTTCCCTATGTTCCTAATACTACCCTTAACTATTTTTTTAAAGATTTTTTAAAATTTATTTATTCATGAGAAACACAGAGAGAGAGAGAGAGAGAGAGGCAGAGGCACAGGCAGAGGGAGAAGCAGGCTCCATTCAGGGAGCCAACGTGGGACTCGATCCCGGGACTCCAGGATCGCGCCCTGGGCCGAAGGCAGTGCTAAACCGCTGAGCCACCCAGACTGCCCACCACCCTTCACTATTATTACTAACCCCGGTAATTACTTACCTACCACTCGTTTAGGAGCACCTGATAACATAAAGTTTCAGATTTAATATTCTCTATTATATTTATCTCTCCATTCCACTTAAAAATCTACTTTCTTCTCAAATTCTTTCACTGAGAAAAAGAGGCACACATTCCCTCCCCCACTAATATGTCACATAAAAAGAAGTAAAGGAAGGGTGCTTGGAGAGCTCAGTCGGTTAAGCATCCAACTCCTGGTTTCAGCTCAGGTCATGATCTCAAAGTCCTGGGATGGAGCCTTGTATCAGGCTCCATGCTCTGCAGGGAGTCTGCTTTAAATTTTCTTTCTCCCTCTCCTTCTGCCCCTCCCCGCCATCACTCTTTCTCTCTCTCTCTCTCTCTCTCTCTCTCTTTCTCTCTCTTTCTCACATGAAAAATAAATCTTAAAAAAAAAAAAGAAGCAGCAGCAAAGGAAACATGACCACAACAGTTTCTAAAGAATGGAAATGTATTAATCAATTTTAAATCTTTTGGTCTACTTAGAATTTCTTAGAGAAGCCAAAGACTGGGAAGAGGAGGAGGAGAAATCTGAAACAGGATCTGACAAAACTGTACTCTTCTTGAATGGCTGCAGTATGTCATGAAAAATAAAAAGAGTAGCTGGCTGTGGCAATCGTAGAATTGAGTGGCAGACAGACTACAAACAGGAAGACCATTCAGAGGCTCCTGGAGAAGTGCCTGACCTAGGATGATGGAGAGAAACAACAGGACTTGGTGGCAGACTAGTCCCACAGAATGAAGAGGAAGGAGTCAAAGATTACTCTAAGGCTGTGGAAGGAGGGGAAGTTGTGGGGAGAGCAGGGGTGGGGGGCAAGAGGGTCACACAGGCAAAGGCCAGCAGAAAATGTAAATGTGAGAAGCAGCTGGATGGGAATTTGCCAACTATGAAGCCCCTGCTCATCTAACATGGATGCCCCCGCTCTGGGATGGAGCCTAGAGTTGTCAGCTGTCACAATTTTTTCCTCAGACTGTTGCAACAGCCTCTGTGACAACTCTCTAGGCCTCCAGTCTCACCTCTCTCCAAGCCATCTTCCACAATGTCTCAGATTCCAAAGCGACCTTTTGAAACAAAAATCTAATTATGTCACTTCTCTGCTTAAAATCCTTAAATGGTTCCCCATGGAAGATGTGTTTTTTGGACTGTTATATTTAGCATCAAAACTCGTCCTTCAAACACAGATTTAAATGTAAAACAAATGAAGCCCAGCTGCTCCAGATGCAATAGCAGAGGCAGACCCAGACCCCCATGCTCCCTGCTCTTAGTGCCTTCTCAGACAGAGCCTCCAAGCCTCTGGACCTCTACCCTTCAAACAATGGTGGGGGGAGCACAGATTTTCCTAAATATATGTATATGAGATGGTTTCAAGGAATCCACTTCCAGATCCTCATCTTCCATATGTACTCTTTCCTAAAACTGATCTGGCAAGGAATGACCTTGTGCTCATACAGACCTCCCACTTTATAAAATAGAGCCATGTCCCTTGCTCATGCAAACGCTAATTATGATGAATTGTTCTAGGGGGTGAAAACGGATGGGACACCAAGCAAAGGGATATATAAATGAAAACATTGATCTAGGAAAACTTTTATTTTTTTTTTAAAGATTTTATTTATTTATTCATGAGAGACTCAGAGAGAGAGAGAGAGAGAGAGAGAGAGGCAGAGACACAGGCAGAGGGAGAAGCAGGCTCCATGCAAGGAGCCCGATGTGGGACTTGATCCCGGGACTCCAGGATAACGCCCTGGGCCAAAGGCAGGCGCCAAACCGCTGAGCCACTCAGGGATCCCTAGGAAAACTTTTAAAGATGAATCAAGGTGCCTTAAATTAATAGGGCTTCCTGCCTTTTCCCATCGTATAACTATTAAGAGTAAAACACCATTGGTAATGGGATGTTTAGGGGTACCCTGGGTGACGCAGTTGATTAAGTGTCTGACTCAGTTTTAGCTCAGTTCGTAATCAAGCCCCAAGCCCCACATTGTGCTTGGCACTCAGTGCAGAGTTTGCTAAAGACTCTCCATCTTCCTCTGCCCCTCCCCTCCATTAAATAAATAAATCTTTAAAGAAAGAAAAAGAAAAAGGAAGTGGCATGTTTAGCCCAGGCTGGGATTCATTAGCCAAAGGAAGATACATTAGTGACATTTTGCAAAAGTAAATGAAATACACTAAAATAATTGGATTTTACTGTATATAAATTATACCCCAGTACCTTGGCCTAAAACAAATAAACCAGGGCGCCTGGGTAGCTCAGTGAGTTAAGTGTCTGCCTTCCACTCAGGTCATGATGTCAGGGTCCTGGGATGGAGCCCCATGTCAGGATTCTTGCTCAGAGAGGAGCCTGCTTCTCCCTCTGCCTCTGCCTGCCGCCCTCTCTCTCTCTCTCACTCTCTGTCAAATAAATAAAATATTTTAAAAACTAAACAAAACAACACATAAGCCAAAAAAAATGTAACTGGAAAGTTCTGCAGACTACAAAAAAAAAATCAAATACACTAAACAAAAGCCATGGGTAAACAGTTAAGTAACTCAGTATTTCATGTGCTTTGTTTATAAGATAGCTAAAAGTCTACTTTATCGAATTGCCATGAGATATCTGTTACAATTACAGTCAATTCTCAGTTCATTCCAACTTGTAAAATAATCACTATTTTACATCTCCTATTAACAATATATAAAGGTAAGCTTGGATTATCAATGTGAGATTTCAACTTAAAATTGTGCAAAGGGGTTACTATTATTTTAGGGAGCTCATGAGCAAAAAATTAGAGGTCTGTGGCTCAAAATAACACTCTGAGGGGCACCTGGCTGGCTCACTCAGAAGAGCATGTGACTCTTGACCTCAGGGTCATGAGTTCAGGCCCCATGCTGGGCATGGAGTCTACTTTTAAAAATAAAGTAAAATAAAATAAATAACACTTTGAAAATCATTTGCTACATAGTGACTCTTGATCCTATCAGATGTCAGTCTCCCTTCTGGCTAATAAATATTTTAAATAACAGCACCTTTACTAATCTAAAATGAAATTCATAGATAATATAAGCTATCTACACACATAATTTCAAAACACTAATAAAACATCCTGTGATATAAAACAGAAATAAAAGACAAGAGCTGGTAGTAAAATAATAGGTATTTTAATACATAAGTGATTGGACAAGACAAGACTTATGATAGAAGACTCAAGGAAGCACTCAGATGTTTGCACCTAATTATAAGGAATAAGTAAATAAGGATTTAAGAGAAGATCAGAAGCCATTCCATTAAAAACAACAACACTAGATTAAAAACCAGTGTTAGGATAAGTAATAATAGACCAAATTTATTTATATATGATACCCTACACAAATGTTTGGTAGAACGTTTGAGAATCATGCAGAACTCAGGAGATCTAAATCATGCAGAATTCAGGGCTTTTGACAACCAATATGTATTGCCAGCCATTGAAGCGCAAAGACTGACAAGATAAAATTCCTTCTCTTGTGGAATACATGACCCACTGCATAGGTAGAAAAGTAAATACCTGCTTTAAAACGATATTCTTAATTATGTGGATCTGTTCTCACACTGAAGTCTAGCATCTGTGGCTTCAACTACTAAAAGGCCAGTAGCACCCACCTCCCATCACTACAGCAGTGAAAAATGTCCTACGAATGATGAAAATGCCCCTCCAAGAGCAGTACCACTGCTGTTAAGAACTGCTGGCTTACAGGATAGAGAATAAGCTCATTAGTCCATCAGATCTGGTGCCAGCTTTTCTTCCCAGCTTTCTCAGCAGCCACAGTGCCTTCTAAACATACAGAACTATTTGTAGTTCCCATGGGCCACATTAGTCCATGCCCATGGTTCTTCCAACAGCCTGAAATGTCCTCTCTTTCCTTGCCTTCTGACTAACCACTCATCTTTGAGGCCTTTTAGGCCACATTTCATAACCTTTACATTGCCTTTAAAGCAGGTAGTTACTTTCTACCTACCCCACTAGACTGAATTCTATGAGGGGAACAATTCTATCATGTTTAATCTTTGTACCTTAACACCAGCAATACATTTTAATGTCATATAAATGAGGGCATCTGGGTGGCTCAGTCGGTTAAGCATTTTACTTTGGCTCAGGTCATGGTCTGGAGATCCTGGGATCAAGCCCCAAATCAGGGAGTCTGCTTATCTCTCTGCCTCTCCCCCTGCTCATGCCCTCCCTCTCTCCCTCTCCTTCTCTCTCTCTCAAAGAAATAAAATCTTTTTTTAAAAGATTTTATTTATTCATGATAGACACAGAGAAAGGCAGAGACACAGGCAGAGGGAGAAGCAGGCTCCCCTCCAAGGAGCCGGACGTGGGACTCGATCCCAGGTCTCCAGGATCACACCCCAGGCCAAAGGTGGTGCTAAACCGCTGAGCCACTGGGGCTGCCCCAGAAATAAAATCTCTTTAAAAAAATAGATGTCATACAAATGTTTTATCAATCAATAAACAAGGGATGCCTGAGTGGCTCCGCGGTTGAGCGTCTGCCTTCTGGCTCAGAGTGTGATCCTGGAGTCCCCGAATCGAGTCCTGCATCGGGCTCCCTGCATGGGAGAACCCTCTGCCTATGTCTCTGCCTCTCTCTGTGTGTCTCTCATGAATAAATAAATGAAATCTTTTAAGTAAATAAATAAACAAACAAACAAGAGTATAGGGACACCTGGGTGGCTGAGTGATTGAGCATCTGCCTTCAGCTCAGGGCGTGATCCCAGGATCCAGGATTGAGTCCCACATCAGGCTCTCTACAAGGAGCCTACTTCTCCCTCTGCCTATGTCTCTGTCTCTCTCTCTCTCTCTCTGTCTCATGAATAAATAAATAAATCTTAAAAAAATAAAATAAAATAAAATAAAATAAAATAAAATAAAATAAAATAAAAGAGTATAGATGAAGGGTTTCACTTTACAAGAAAAGGAATCATTTCCTCTGAGACTGCAGGGAGAGATGGAGTAATGGATTCAAAGACGTAATTAGTGATAGATATATTTAACTTCCTTGTCCAGCATTGAACTCAGTAGGCCATAAACATAACCTCCCACGCTATCACAGTCTTGATCTGTGCCATGACAAATGTTTCCTTTTCACTCACCAGCATGGACAGATTCTATAACTCTCTGTTCCCTTTTGATTTTGTAAAAATTCAATCCAGGGATGCCTGGGTGGCTCAGTGGTTGAGCGTCTGCCTTTGGCTCAGGGAGTGATCCCAAAGTTCCGGGATCGAGTCCCACATTGGCATCCCTGCATGGAACCTACTTCTCCCTCTGCCTAGGTCTCTGCCTTCTCTCTGTGTCTCTCATGAATAAATAAGGAAAGAAAGAAAGAAAGAAAGAAAGAAAGAAAGAAAGAAAGAAAGAAAGAAAGAAAGAAAGAAAGAAAGCCAAGCCAATCTGACTGGTTTAAAAGCCCATCTCAGGTCCGGTGAGAACTCATCTCCTCCTCTTTTCCAGCCCACACTTGAGCTGTGGCTTAAGGAACCTGAAGTTGAAAGGGGAGTATGGTCCTTTCTATGGAAGGATTCAACTCAATATCTTTTACAATATGCTGAAATGAATGAAAGATAATAAGAAATAAACAGCTCTGTTGCATTCCTAAATGAGGAGGCAGGGTCACCTTCTGAGTGAGACAAAGAACCAGGAGTTAAAAATTCAGCAGAGTAAAGAAGACAGACACAGACTATGGATAGAACATCAGATACAAGCCATGGATAATTTCTCCCCAATTAAAAAAAAAGGCACATATACATATTACACACAAAATTTTGCACATCATTTTAGGGGTACATGGATCCAGAATCTCCTAAAACATCTGAGGGGGCCAAAGGACCCCCAATTAACAAGTTTTAGACTAAGAGAAAGCAAACAGGAAGGTAACAGCTCATTGTTTGTAGGAAGGAGTGGTATTCATGCAAGTAAAGCAAATGCTGGAAGTTCAGGCATTTAAGGACATGCATACACTCAGAAGTAGTCCATGCCAGACGCCAGTCTTCTAAACGCAATGTTTAATCCAAATCATTCTGATTGCTTAACACTATTCAACTTAGTTTTCAGTATCAGGCCATGATGCATCCTTCTATATAGTAAATATAACAAATAATTGGGGAACTTCAAGAAAAAGGACCAGCTATTCGATCATACCTTAAAATATAGTTGTTAGACTAGGCATCAGTAATACCGATTGCCTCCCCAAGGGGAATGAGGTATCTAAAGGACAAGACGGATGGATTTTTTTCATTATATGTCATTTTCTATTTCTTTAATTTTGTCCCATGTGCAAGTATCACTCATTCAAAAACTTTAGTTGATAACTAGTCATAAACAAATAAATATAAAAAATAGGGACACCTGGATGGCTCAGCGGTTGGGCACCTGCCTTCGGCTTGGGTCGTGATCCCGGGATCTGGGATCGGATCCCACATCAGGCTCCTGCAGGGAACCTGCTTCTCCCTCTGCCTGTCTCTGCCTCTCTCTCTCTGTGTGTCTCTCATGAATCAATCAATAAATCTTTTTAAAAAGTATAAAAAGTATTGATATACGGTGTTTGATACTTTAAATGTTTTAAAGGAAGGTAATGGAATATCAAAGAGAAAGATGGCATTTCCTTAAATAGATAAATCCAAATAATATGAGTCCCTCATAACTTCACTAGGAATATTTAAAATATTAGAGGGTGAAAAAAATAAATAAAAATAAAATAAAATAAAATATTAGAGGGTGAAATGGGGACATCAGAGCTGCTGTAGATTAAATGTTTGTGTCCTCCCAAATTTGTATGTTGAAATCCTAACCTCCAAAGTATTAACAAGTGTGGTCTCTGGCAGGTGATTAGGTCATGAGAGTGAGCCCTTATGAGTGAGATTAGTGCCTTCACTAAATAAACTCCGAAGAGCTCCTTCACCCATGTGAGGACACAACAAAAAGATTACTCTCTATGAGGAAGCAGGCCCTCACCAGACACACAATCTGCTGGCACATTTATCTTGGACTTCCCAGCTTCCAAAACAGTGAGAAACACATTTTTGTTGTTTATAAGCCACCCAGTCTATGGTGGTTTGTTACAGCAGGCTGAATGAATTAAGAAAAGAGCTAAGAGGTTTTTTCTGAAAAACAGTAACTTGGGGCAAAAAGATAATGAAGTATTATTGAAAAGTGTAATCCAATATTAGCAGATCTTAGAGTTAGGACTAGAAAAGTTTCAAGAAATGGGTACTTAAAAAAAAAAAAAAACTCGCCAAACATGATTTAGATAAATTTAAAAGCAAAGTTTAGATTGGTTGGGGTATCTCTGGCCCAAGAATAAAGTCATGAAAGCCATATGATTTTTCATAAAGCAAATCTTGACCAAACACAGGACAAGATAAACCGTAAGGCTGATTTGGACTCTTTCTCAAGGACTGAGCCCGATTATTAAAACACATAAGTACATACATACACAGTCGGATGAGAATAGGGCTCTAAAAACAAGTGTGATGTGTACGACTACAAGACTTCCATGTGAGTAGATGAGCCTGTCATTGTTCTCAAGCACCTGCTAGGTCCCTGAAAGAGAAAAATGGAGTGGTAATGTGATGCCAGCTTCTCCAGCCAAATGACAGCTGAGAACATCTCTCATCAACTATTGAGAGTAACTAACTAAACCACCTAACAAAAAGGTCACAGAAGGTTGCCCATCATCTGAGTTTCAGAAGAAAAGAACCCTAATGTTTTTCTTTCAAAACTAAGCTTTCCACTAGCCTGACAGGGGTCAAATAAACAGATTCCAGGATCCTCAGACTAAAACTTACTTATAAGGAAAATAAATGTAAATGTACTTATTAATAAATTGTAAAGCATTGTATAAGTGTTATTATGGCAATTATTAGGGATGTTTCCTACCCAAACATGAACTAGACCCCACCATCAGCAGTTTGAGACAGGTGAAATGTTTTAAAAGAATGACTTTGGTTTTATAATATTGTACAGAGGTTTTCAGCTTTTCATCCCTTCATTGCAAAGTCTGAGAATAGGAGCCGGTCAGTGGCACATGACCAAAAGAGTTTAGAAACTATTAGGTTTAGTTCATGTATAACAAATATTTGTTGAGGGGCCTTCAGAAGATACAAAGTTAAGTCAGAATATATTTCCCTGCCTCATCTACCCTTAAGGAGGAAGAGACAAAAGCCCATTTATGCAGCAAAGTGATTCCGCGATTCTGTGAGGTAGTGATGGATATACATCTTCCCACTCGCACTGGCTGGCTGACCCACCCCAGTCGGTCTTTGCTCTGTTTCTTATCCAGTCCCCTCGTCTCCCTCTCCAGTGAGGCTGACACAGGCTGAGTCCCTGTGGAATTCAGTTCATGAGAGGCATTGGCAGAAAACGAGAATCGGAAGGAAGCCAGAAACCAAAATGCTCTTCCCCTTCTCCCTCCGTCTTGGCTCGCATCTCTGACAGAAGTTGTGTTGACACCGATGGATCCAGCTGCCCTAGGCTGGCCCTCCAAAGTTCCAGCTTCTCACTTACCCTGGCCTCTGGGCCTCCTCCCCTTGTTCCTTCTGCTTAAGGACAACAGAAGATTCCTGCTGTTGTGAACCTCTGGATTGCCTCACCTTCCTTTGAATGGCTTCTCAACTCTTCCTTCACTTTTATGGCTAATTCTCTGGAAGTAATTCCCTCTGGTATAAACACTAAAGTGATTTCTCTTTTCCTAGCTGGACCTTAAATGTGGCAACTAAATAAAAAATGAATTTACTTGTATGGAGAGCAAAGACCCTGATTCCAAAATCTGCTAAATTCAAAGCTGACTCCTATTGGTATAAGTCCAAGTGAGTTATGCAGAGAAACACAGAGAAAGAACTGATTTTCCTCTTTTCCCAAGAGAACACAGGAGAAGAAAAGAGTTTTGGGAAATGAGAGATATGGGAGCATTATGGGTTTCCACTTTCCTGTCCTCAGGATAATATGGGGAAGGAGCTGCTGACAAGGACAAAGACATAATTGAATCCCTCCTTAAAATCTGAGATGAGTCAAAGAATAGACCTGCATAGAGCCAGTTTAAGACCTTCAGAAACCTAAAACATTGAAAGATTATGGTACTCTATCCCCTCTCCCAAAAAAATGAAAATCAATCCCTTACATTTACAATGTAAGTATAAATAAGTATAACAAATTCTGATTTTTTCCCCAAAGTAATTACTTTTGCATTTTAAAAAATACATTAAAATCTTATCTGAATCTGTTCGATAGCCCTGCTTTGCTGGCACTCTAAGCACACCCTTCGTCTGCCCATTGGGTCATCCAGTAGTTAGTCTGTGCAGCCTGCCTGTCCAAAGCTCCCGGGGCCAGCCTCTCCAGGATAGCACATCATATGTTTCTATGGGGGTGCAGAGTGCTGGAGGCTGTCACCTGAGGACCCAGGAGTGGAGTAAAGGGACTCTTCAGTTCACATGGGCCCAGGGGGAGCTATGGGCTTTAGAAGGGAAAGTGAGCTGGTATGCCAACCCTAAGAGTCTCTGAAAGAGCAAGAGGGACGCGCAGGGGTCACTGGCTGGTGGTAAGGTTTACAGTGGATGTATTTCCAAGGGGTTATCCATGTACGGGAAAAGCTAATGCACCATCCATCAAAGTCATCATCCATCAAAACAACCCCTGGCCATCATCTTCTTAGAGCCAACTGTAGGGGAGGGGAGAGCATGACAAGCTGTGGCAGAGAGAGGAAACAACTGAAACCAATAACGAGGGTACAAGCCTTCCCTATAAGGACCTGGCTGTGTACAAGTTCTGACAGATAGAACCAAATAGGCAGGGAAAAGGCAGAAAGCCCAGAGATGGAGCTTTGAGCTAGACTGGGAGTTATAAATCATCTTAGCTTCCACATGAGCACATGTGCGCACACACACACACACCACTGAACTGAACCAAATATACTGGAAAGAGCACCAAATTCTCCTCTGTCAGTGGGGGGAAACATCAGTTTTAAAAGTAAAAGTTAAAATCTCTGCGTTTCCAAGTCTGTGACTATGCAATTATGTATTTATCCACTTCATGATTTTAGCTTGTGTCAGAGGTCGATAATGCCTACATTTCTATCTCCAGCTTTACTTGCCTTCATGCTTAGGAGATTCCTTCCGCCAAGGATGCCCTCCCCATTCCCATCCCATATTTCACATATTCGAATCGTAATACTTCAAGGTCTGATTCAAGTGCTGCCTTCTGCAGATAATTATCTTTTACTTGAACCCTCACAGTGTTTTATCTGCCTCTCTTCCAAGGAGGCTTTCACATTTTGCCTCATATAGGAGCAATATGGGTATATCTCCTTCTTCCTGCTAGCAGTAAGCTACTTAAAAACAAAAGACATGTTTTATTCATCTTTGGATTTCCTTAGCACTTACAGTATTTGTTGATAGGAAAAACACTATACTTCAGAGTCTAGATGATTACTCCTACGATGATGTCTTTAAAAACTGTTCCTGAGGGGCAGCCTGCGTGGCTCAGTTGGTTGAATGGCCAGCTCTTGGTTTCAGTTCAGGTCATGATCTCAGAGCCCTGGGATCAAACCCTGCATCAAGCTCTGTACTTGGCGTGGAGTCTGCTGAAGATTAGGCTCCTCTCCTTCCACTCCTCCTGTTTGTGCTCTCTCTCTTTAAAATAAAAATAAACAAAATCTTTTTAAAAAATAAAATAAGAACTGTTCCTGCAACTTCACTTTTGATGCTCCCTCCCATCAGTTTAACAGTCACACAAGAAAATCAACCTCGCCAATAATTATTGCTAATATTTATTGTGTGCCATATGCCAACTACTGGGCCATGAACTTTGCATCTAGTATCTCATTTAATCTTCCTAACAATCCTCAAAGACAGGTACTATTATAGTGTCCATTTGGTAAAGACACTGAGGCCTAGAGATGTTAACCCATTGCCCAAGACTACCCAGTAAGTGACGGAAGTGGAATACAACTACTTCAGAGTCACATCCACATTCAATCAAAAACAATATTATGCAGACTGTTCATTTACTTCATTAAATCAATTCAGAATAATTTTTAGCTTTTTAAATAAAATTTATCTTCAAAGAATAAGTATTTACCACAAGTATATTTACCACATGCATATATTTTTATAGTGTCTATAATATTGAAACAATGAAGGATTATTTTTTCTAAAAAAAGAATTTTTAGAAATAATGTCTAATTTTAGCAAGTGCAAGTATACAGGAAAATGATACTCTCATACACAGCCAGTGGGAGTACAATGTGGTACAACTTCAATAATGAATATAATTTTTAATTCTTATTTTATTTTTTTGAAAATTTTGTTTATTTATTCATGAGAGACACAGAGACAGAGGCAGAGACAGAGGCAGAAAGAGAACCAGGCTCCCTGCAGGGAGCCTGATGTGGAACTCAATCCTAGGATCCCAGGATCATGATCTGAGCCAAAGGCAGATGCTTATAACCACTGAGCCACCCAGGTGCCCCTGTTTTACTTTATTTTCAAAGATTTGTTTATTTATTTATTTATTTATTTATTTATTTATTTATTTATTTATTTATGAGAGAGAGTGAGACAGAGGGACAGGGAGGGAGAATCTGAAGCAGACTCCACACTGAGCACAGAGCCCAATGTGGGGCTTGATCCCCAACCACAAGATCATGACCAAGCCAAAACCAAAAGTCTGATGCCCAGCTGACTGAGCCACCTAGGTGCTCCCCACCATTTTTAAAAATAGGCGCTACACCCAATGTGGACCTTGAACTCATTACCCTGAGATCAAGAGTTACATGCTCTACTAACTGAGCCAGCCAGGTGCCCCTAAATCTGATGATACAACTTCAGAGAGCAACCTGGAAATCTCCATCAAATGCCTTTAAAATATTTTTTTACCAAAGTGAATACATACATACATATACACATACATAAATAATAAATAAATAAAATATTTTTACCATTAACCTATCAAATCCACTTCAAGAATTTAGCTAAAGAAAACTATTATAGATTTAGCCTCAAAGATATCCAACACAGCACTATTCATAATAATAAAACATCAGGAAAGATCTAAATTTCTAATAATGGGGCACTGTATAATTAAACTGTGTTACATTCATACATTAAAATCTGAGCAGCCCATTGCATATTATTTCAGATATATGATATCAACGGTTGTTCACCAGATATCACTAAGTGAAGACAGAATGTTGAACCATGTATGGAATGAGCCCAGTTTCATTAAAAATACACACACAGAGGCGCCTGGGTGGCTCAGTGGTTTAGCGCCTGCCTTTGGCCCCAGGGCATGATCCTGGAGTCCCAGGATCGGGTCCCAAATCAGGCTCCCTGCATGGAGCCTGATTCTCCCTCTGCCTATGTCTCTACCTCTCTGTGTCTCTCATGGATAAATAAATAAAATCTTAAACACACACACACAGAGTAGAAACCTGGAATAGTATAAATCAAAGTGTTGAGAAATGCTATCTTTTGGGGATAGTATGGTTTAGAATTTTATATTTAACCGTGTTTTCTTTTTAAAATATTTTTAAAAGATTTTATTGATTTATTTATTTGAGAGACAGAGTGTGTGCAAGAGAGCAAGCATGAACAGGGGGAAGGGCAGAGGGAGAGGGAGAAGCAGATTCCCCACTGAGCTGGGAGCCCAACATGGGGCTTGATCCCAGGACTCTGAAATCGTGACGTGAGCTGAAGGCAGACACTTAACTGACTAAGCCACGTAGGCACCCCTATATAACTGTATTTTCAATTATATGTATTACTTTTGTGATAAAAAACTATGAGATTTTTTTTAAAGGTATCAGAGATGAAACGATACCAAAAGATTTTAAGAAGACTACTTTTTTTGAGAGAAACAGAGAGAGAGAATCTTAAACAGACTCTATGCTCAGCATGGAGCCCAACAAGGGGCTCGATCTCACAACCTTGAGATCATGATCTGAGCTGAAATCGAGTTGGTTGCTCAACTGACTGACCCACCCAGGCGCCCCCAAGAGATTTTTTTAAATCTCACTGAAATAAGTCTGTAGTTACCATTTAACAAATATATCAGTCAAAGCTAATGAGAGTTTTTATGTATAAATTACCAGTTTATTTAAAACATCTTATGCTTCTTTTATACAACCACACGCAGTTAATGTGCAGCTCAATAAATACTTGTTGAATTGAATAATCTTTTGTTATTATTATTTATTCATGAGAGACATAGAGAGAGAGGCAGAGACACAGGCAGAGGGAGAAGCAGGCTCCACGCAGGGAGCCTGATGTGGGACTCGATCCCAGGACTCCAGGATCACACACTGAGCCAAAGGCAAGCGCTAAACCACTGAGCCACCTGGGCTGCCCATGAATTGAATAATCTAATGTACAATTTTTATAAATGATTTATATGAGGAGGAACACAGAGAAGTTCCTGGTTTACACAGGACAGTAAGTTCCTCTGTTTATAGTTCAATTACATTTGACAGTGTTAACCATCACCTTGTTCTTGAAATTCTCATGACTTCTACCAAAGCTCATTTGCCTAGTCACCCTCCCATCTCAGTGTCCACTAATCTCTCACTGTAGTGGCCTCTTCCTCCTCTGGATTGTGAGCTCCTCCCCCACCACCACCCTGGTCCTCAGCTTTCTGCATTCTTCTTTTCATGCTCATTTCCTCAATGAGTTCACCTGCAGTCATGGCATCATCACCTCCACATAGATAATTTCTGGCAGAACATGACCTTGTTTCACTGGGTGTGGGCATGTGTGCTATCACTGCTACATCTATGTGGTATTTTAGTGTTGTGCAACAGTAATGATTAGAATTTTACATAACTCACCAAGGAAAAGATTGCTTGGAGGATACGAGGGAGAGTTGTTGGCATCGATGGTGGTGAACTCCTTCCCCCTCTTCATAAAGTAAACTAAATAAAAATATATAAATAGAAGAAAAGTTAGCAAAGCATGTGTTTGAAATTCTCAGGTTAATAGTATACCTTGTTTGGGAAAGGAATACACTAAGTAAATGAATTAACTGGTCAACAGACGATTTTTTTTAAAGGCCCTAGATTCTACATTTATAAAACTCACTTAAATGAATTTATATATGGCATATAAATATGCCAGCACATATTTTTATTAATCGCATCTTTGTTTTATTATTTTGCTGGTAGTCCTCGTCAGCCGATCACATTACTCTTGTGGACTCAGCTTCAAAACAAACTGCCTCCCTCCACTTCCAATCAGATTTCTGCCTGTAAGCTTCTCCTATATGAAACTACAAGCTACAGGGGGCGTGCAGATTTATTATTCAGAGCAGGGTATATTAATCATAGATCTTGAAATAAGCTAAAGTATTCCTCAGACCCATTACATAGAACAAAGAGGTCAGGAATAGGAAAATAGAACTTTTTATTAATTTTTGACTAATCCCAGCAGAAAAGAAAGCATGTAGTAGAGAGCTCTACAGAATATTACTCCATAGAAAAGGTCATCAAAACCCTTAAGGCCATGAGCGAGACTAAGCCCAGATATTAGCTCAGAATAATAGCAATAAAAGCCAAGATTCATTGAAGGATAGAACCAGCCTTTAACATCTAGCTGATAAATATGCTTCAGACAAGCAAAACAGGAGAAAAGGAGATGGTTGAGGAAAACAAAACTTCTAAAGGTCAGAGCCACTAACACCTCTAAAGATCTAGGCCTATAATCCTGGGCCATACTCCGTGGTGACTGCTTATTAGAGTGGTACATAAAGAGGCAGCTTCTGGGGCTTGCCAGCCATGCATAGGGGTTATTAGAAGTATGTATATATGGAAGTTACTCCTCAGAAAGGGAAGGCTGGCCAAACTAAACCAAAGATCAAGAGCCAAGGAAAATGAATTAGGCATCATAATCAGAGTGGCAAAGACAGGAAAAAGGGTGAACATCAGCTTCAGGGAAGCAGTAAGAATGTAACACACAGTTTGTGGGATGGTTCAGGTCCATAGACTGGGATTTCTCTGGATCCTGATGAACCTTACCAGGTTAAAGGCAGAGCTCTTAAGGTAATACAGCTGTGTGGGAGCCTTCTCCTTCCTTTGAGCCCCTGCTACCTCCTGGAGTCCAGGTTTCTCCAGATTTGACGGGCAGAGGATTGCCATGTTATTAGGGACACACTTAAGCTGCCTGGGAACTCCAGATCTACTCCTCTGATGCTCTATAGCCCATCCACCCTATCAAATATTAAAGGTAACTTCAGCACCACCAGGAGTCCAGCCAATTACTCTGAAATTTCTCTGCAACAGACCGTAGTGATACACCTTCCATGACACCATACCATAGGTTTCCTCCAACCATCTGGCAGCTCTCTCTCAATCTCTTATTGGCTCTTCTTTCTCTACCTGTCCCTTGGGTTCATTGGTATTCCTGGAGGAAATTTATTCTAAATTTTCTTTGTTTCTCCACTCAACTCTCTTTATCTATACCCAACCATAACTCCAATAACTGTTTCTATGTGCCAAGCATAGATTGACACATTTCTATCAGCTCTACATTAATATAACAAGTTACCTACTGGATCTCTTTACTTGGCGGATTTGCAAGCACTTCAAACTCAATGTCCAAAATCAGACACATGATTTTCCCCCCAAAATAACTTCCCACCCAAGTTCTCTTATTGGTAACTGGCACCATCATCCACCTACATGCTCAAGCCAAAGACCTCCAAGCCATCCTTGAATTCTCATTTCCCTCACTGTCCACATATAAGCCTTGCTGGATACCTCCAAAATATGCCCTCAAATCCATCCACTTCTCCACTGTTCTAACCTACACATGGTTAGAACCACACATCTTTCATCTGAACCAGTGTAACTCCCCTTTAACTTGTCTCCCAGAGTCTAGAGTTGATCCTCTCCAATCTGTCTATTAAACTGCCAAAGTACAGTGCTGGCCAACTCATTCCTCTATGTAAAAACCTAGACTGGCCTCCCCTTTATAGGATTAACTACAAACACCTTATCATGGATTTCAAGGTGCTCCGTTATCTGTTCCCTCTGCCTAAAACATACACCCCATCTTCCACATGATCACCTCAAGACTACTGAGGTCACCACATAAACCTCATTACTTCCTTTAAAGATTTATTGGGGGGGGTTGGAAGAATCTCAAGCAGACTCTCAGCTGAGTGCAGGGCTGGACATAGGGCTCAATCTCACAATCTATGAGATCATGACCTGAACCAAAACCAAGAGTCAAATGCCTATTAGTGACTGAGCCACCAGGTGCCCCATCACTACTTACTTTATAGACAAGGTCCCCCTAAATACATATATTCCAATAATACTCTGTGCTTTCTCTGTAATATATTTTAAACTTAATATTGTTCAAACTTACCCATATTTATTTGTATTTTTTAAAAATATTTAATTTATTTATTCATGAGAGGCACACACAGAGAGGCAGAGACACAGGCAGAGGGAGAAGCAGGCTCCATTGCAGGGAGCCCAACGTGGGACTCCATCCCAGGCCCTCCAGGATCACACCCTGGGCTGAAGGTGGCGCTAAACCGCTGAGCCACCGGGGCCGCCCTATTTATTTGTATTTATTTCCTTACCTCTACAAAATGCTGTATCCTCAGTGCCTAGGACACTCAATAACAGATTCTTAATTATTAGAAGAATGGAAAAAATGAGTAAATGACAAAATCTAAATAATGTGGATGGCTCCTCAAAAAATGGTTCCTTAGGATGAGAGATAAAAGGTGGATGGGTTCCCTGGGTGGCGCAGCGGTTTAGCGCCTGCCTTTGGCCCAGGGCGCGATCCTGGAGATCCGGGATCGAATCCCACGTCGGGCTCCCGGTGCATGGAGCCTGCTTCTCACTCTGCCTGCGTCTCTGCCTCTCTCTCTCTGTGTAACTATCATAAATAAATAGAAATTTAAAAAAAATAAAAATAATTAAAAAAAAAAAAGGTGGATGCTAGGGGTAATAGCAGACCACAAGAATCTGTCCTCACAGGTTTGACAACGGCAGGGTTAGCAGATGTGTTTTAACCATATGCTTTTTCTTTGGCAATGTGTGCAGCCAGGGACATTGGTAAAGCTGAAGCAAGCAGACATGGGTAAACAGTACCCTGCAGCTGAGTGAGCTGCTCAGGTATGCCACATGCCTCTAGCGTTTACCCTAACCTACCCAGATGGGCCCAATCAATCGCTCTTGGCAACAGGTACACAGGCCTGCATAATTCCACATTCAGTCCTGCCTCACCTCATCAAAGCTGGTAGATAAGCTGACTTGTACCTTCTACTCACATGAAGGTCTTATATATCTTCACAGTTGCTGATAACACATCCTTCAGTAGTTCCCAACCAGTTTAACATAGTCAGATCTGATTACGTAAACAATCTTTTTTTTTTTTTTTTAAGATTTCACTCATTTATCCATGAGAGACACAGAGAGAGAGAGAGAGGCAGAGACACAGGCAGAGAGAGAAGCAGGCCCCGCGCAGGGAGCCCGATGTGGGACTCGATCCTGGAACCCCGGGATCACACCCTGAGCCAAAGACAGACGCTCAACCGCTGAGCCACGTAAACAATCTTTAAGGTACTACTCCGATACTCTTGAATAAAAATTCTTCAGTCCCTAAGAGAGCCACTTCTCTCCTGCTTTTCTATTTGAGATAGATCTGGATATATCTATCTATATCTATATCTATATCTATATCTATCTATCTATATATATATATATCTGCGAAGGGGACTTCGCAGCTGTAAGAAAAAGTTGGACTCCTTGAGCAAGATCTCCAGAGTAGTATTCTTTTGCCTGTGCTGCTTACTCTGCAATTGTGGCCTAACCCTGTGGCTGGTACAATTCTATGGTCTCTCCCAGCCTCAAATAGCCTGAGCAGTGCCTTCTGACAGAAAAAATTGCACTGTCTTCCCCTGGCACTATTTTTCTGAGTGGTTATGATGCCTATTACAGCCATCAGATGCTTGTACATTCAGTACAGATACCAAGAAACCCTTCATAGCCTCTGCACCAAGGGCTTCCCTACTCCCCCCAGGAAATGCCCCACATCTTGACCCCTTAGGTCAGACATTTTCAGTCTCACTGATGTCTCTTTCAAAATCTCTCTCCATTTAATGTCTGCATTTCTTTTTCTATTATCTAGTTCCAGTCTTACTAGCAAGAATGAGTACTATATTAATGATGTCTGCTATAGATATATGATACGGGAGTCACACCATGAATGCTATATGTAATGATCTTTAATCTCTTCTTCCTCACATCCATTAATTCAAATTAATCTGCCCTCTTTGCATCCATCAAAATCTTACTCATTTTTCAGAAGTGGTTCAATCTTTATTTCTTCCACAAAGGTCAACCTCAACCATAGTGATCTCAGCCTGCTCTGAATTAACACCACTTATTATCTGGTTATTAATATTTGTATTAGTTTATAAATGCTAATAGTAAATAACACTTATCACTGATATCTGAGATGGCTTGAAGAATGGTGGTATCATTAACACAAAGTATGACTGGCTTTCGGGGGCATATAATTGGTTTGTTACAGAAGATAATTGGTTCTCTATCAGGAAGGAGATCTAGGAGTTCTGTGAAGATACCAACAGTGAACTCTTTGGGCAAAAAGATATTATAAAAAATAGGATTGGAAAAAAAATAGGATTGGAGACAAAAACAAACTGTTTTGTTTAAGCCAAAGTCTGGTCATTTTATCTCAATAGTAACAGAAGCATGAAAAGTCACTTACTATGTTTTTCTATCCTGCACAGTTATAGCACTTCCCATATTGCACAATAGCTGGCCCTTTGCAGCTGATTCTCTTCTCTCTATAGATCAGTGGCCCTTTGTGGAGAGTGGTTACTGCTCTATCATACAGTGAGATTAAACAGATTGTCAAGGATCTGAAATATTCCTTTCAATTGAGGAATCGCAGATGGGGCAATAATATTTTCTTGACTTTGCCAAGCATACATGGATGCTAAAACACAACCTCTTCCACTAAAATGTAAACTCCATGGCACAAGGACACTGTCTAGGGTGATCATTACTATATCTTAGTGCCTGACATGCAGATGGTACACATTTTACTAATGAATAGTTAATAAATATTAGATGAAGACAACAATACACAGAACAAAAGTTTAATATTTCTATTCTACGATACATCTTTTTTTAAGAGGATCACCTTTATTTCAGAATCTTCCTTTCTTACTGACTCTGTTATACAGTGAGGAAAGGCTAAGGAAGTGATCAAAATGGATAAAAAACATAAAAAGACCTAACATAAAAGTTAAAACTATAAAATTTCTAAATATAAAAGAAAACACAGGAGAAAATCTGTTATTTTGGTGTTAGCAAAGACTTCTTATGCAGGACAAAAAAAGCATTAACTGTACAAGAAAAAAAGCAAGAAATTAAACTTCACCAAAATTTAAAACTTCTGCTTTTCTTTTTTTTTTTTTTTAAGATTTTATTTATTTATTCATGAGAGACACAGACTGAGAGAGAGGCAGAGGTGCAGGCAGAGGGAGAAGCAGGCTCCATGCAGGGAGCCCGATGTGGGACTCGATCCCAGGACTCCAGGATCATGCCCTGGGCCGAAGGCAGGTGCTAAACTGCTGAGCTACCCAGGGATCCCAAACTTCTGCTTTTCAAATGACACTGTAAGAAAAAAGGCAAGCTGACTAGGGGAAATATTTTCAATTCATGTACTCACACATATTCACAATTCATATACTCATTTGTATCCAGAATATATAAAGAACCCTTACAGCAACAAGACCACATTCCAATTTTTAAATAGGCAAAATATTTAAATAGACCTCACCAAATATGAGATATTGGTGGCAAATAAGCACATGAAATAAGCACATGCTCAGTATCATTAATCACTGGGGAAATAAATGCAAATTAAAGCCACAATGAGACATCACTACACATCTACTAGCATGATTTTAAAAACTGGTACTGAGTGCTGATGGAGATCCAGAGCAACTGGAACTCTCACACAATGACGAGTGCACAGGCATTTTGGAAAACAGTTTGGCACTTTTTTTCTTTATCAGGTTAAACATTTACTTACCACAAGATCTAAGATTTCTCTCCTAAGTATTTATCCAAGAAAAATGCAAACATGTCTACAAAAATACTTGTGTGTGAATGTTCACAGCAGCTTCCAAAAAGTGGAAAACAACCTAAATGTCCAGCAGCAGATGAACGGATAAACTCAGTATCATTAATCGCTGAGGAAGTAATGAAATATGGCTTAGCAATAAAAAGGGATGGACTACTGATATACACAAAAGCATGAATGGATATTAAAAACATAATGGGGGATCCCTGGGTGGCGCAGCGGTTTGGCGCCTGCCTTTGGCCCAGGGCGCAATCCTGGAGACCCGGGATCGAATCCCACATCGGGCTCCCGGTGCATGGAGCCTGTTTCTCCCTCTGCCTGTGTCTCTGCCTCTCTCTCTCTCTCTCTCTCTCTCTCTCTCTCTCTCTGTGTGACTATCATAAATAAATAAAAAATTAAACATAAATAAATAAAATAGAATATGCTAGCTCTTTAAAAAAATAATAATAAAAAAAATAAAAAAATAAAAACATAATGGTGGGGATCCCTGGGTGGCGCAGCGGTTTGGCGCCTGCCTTTGGCCCAGGGCGCGATCCTGGAGACCCGGGATCGAATCCCACGTCGGGCTCCCGGTGCATGGAGCCTGCTTCTCCCTCTGCCTGTGTCTCTGCGCCTCTCTCTCTCTCTCTGTGGCTATCATAAATAAATAAAAATTTAAAAAAAAAACATAATGGTGAATTAAAGAAGCCAAGAACAGGACCCATACTGTATGATTCCATTTATATGAAGCTCTACAATAGGCAAAACTGATCTATGATGATATAAATCTGATCAGTGGATGTCTGGGGGAGTGGAGTGAGGGGAGACGGATTGCAAAGGAGAACAAGGGAATTGGTTGGGGAGGGGTTTAACACATTTCTACAGTCTGGGAGCATGAGTATATAGGTGCAAACATCTGCCAAAACTCACTACATTGTACACTTAAAACACATACATCATCTTATTCATAAATTATATTTCCATAAAGTTGAAAAAACAATTATTTTGCAGTAGTTAAGGAGTTACTTAGGTATTTTTTGTTACCAATAGTTAAGAGTGAATTTGCACACCCTCTCATGATTAACCCAATCAAGTCCATTTTTTAAAAGGATTTTATTTATTTATGTGAGAGAGAGAGTGAGTGGGTGAGAGAAGGAAAGAGAATCTGAAGCAGACTCTACAGTGAATGAAGAGCCCAATGCGGGGCTCAATCCCACAACCTCGAGATCATGACTTGAGCCAAAACCAAGAGTCAGATGTTTAACCAACTGAACTACCCAGGTGCCCCAACCCAAGTCAATTTTTAAAAAATCAGGCCTAAGCAATGATAACAGTTGGAAAAAAGCTTTTTCTTTTCTTTTCTTTTTTTTTAAGATTTTATTTATTTGAGAGCGAGAGAGGGAACATAAGCAGGAGGAGGGATACAGGGAAAGAGAAAAACAGACTCCCCACTGAGCAGGGAGCTCAATGCAGGGCTCCATCCCAGGACCTCGGGATCATGACCTGAGCTGAGGCAGACACTTAACCAACTGAACCACCCAGGGACCCCATGAAAGCTATTTTTTTTATCAGAAGGTTAATGCTTCAAAAGTGAAGAATCCCCTCTGTAGGAAAATAAAACACTTCTAATACATACTCTAACTGGGGCTTGGACCTTCCAAAGAGGGTGGAGAATCATCTGGTATGTGTGTTGGCAGGGACACATACACACCCACAGGAGATGGGCAGAAATGACTCCCTGGCCACTCTCTATATGGCATAGGGGAAGAATGGCTCCACCATCAGAGAAGCAGGTGGTTAGAACCGCCAGATGGATAGTTTTTATTTGTAACTTGACTTATGTTTATTATGATCATTTTTCAAGTGGTCAGACACTGAAAAGGATCTCATGTAAACACAGGAAGGGCAAAAAGCGAAGTAAAACCTGCCTACTGCCCTCTTTGCCTGACTCATCTCGTACTTCTCTCCTTCATCCCCTGAACTGTCTGCACCTCAATCTCTATCTAGTAAATGCTAATACCACGCCAGAGGACTTGGGTTAAGTCAAAAGTAAAGAAAGCTCTAGGATGGAGGTGTAGGTAAGAAGTGAGGGGAGGGGTAATGAATTCAAAGGAACATTTGTGCTTTCTCGTTGCCAGCATCCATGCCCCCTTCCTAAGAGTATTCTGATATCATTTCAGGCAATTACCTCTTCTGTTCTGTGTATGCCTTTCTTGGAAGAAGAAAATCAGGTTTTCCCTCCCTCCAAGGGAGAGAAACCAGGGACTTTCTCGGGGAGGGATGGGGTCTTTCTCCCAGACCCTTTCTCTATATATCCTGATAGGGCCATAGATGGCCCTTGATTTAAACTTAGCCAATCAAATGATCTCCTGGCACTTCACTTCTTTAGCAGAGTGATGCAAGAAGCAAAGAAATGATTGGCGATGGATTCAAGCAAGACAGTTGAGCAGCTCCTGCCCTGTCAGCACCAAGCCTGCTTCCTCAGGTTACCCTTCTACCCAGTGAGGCTCTCCGCAGTGGAAAAATATTTTAAATCCCCCTTCCTCTACTACCCCCATTGTTTTTCAACCCCCACACCCCCTTAGAGTTAATGTCTGTTATCAGTTTGGTAGATTTTCTTCCAGAAAAGTTCTATACATCTCATTCTTGTTTTTAAACAAATGCATGTATGTGTCATATAAATTGGACATGACCCATATTGTTATGCAACTTGCTGTTTATGAGCTGCAATCTTCTATTTCTTTTGCATCTTCTCATCATGCCTGATTAAAACTGTCCACACAAAAATTCTGCCAAAATTGGTGTTTAGTAGAAGTAGGGTGGGACTCAGTCAATCTCATTGTTTTACATGTCGCCTTAATTATCCATAATATGATGGATTTGGGCAAAAGTTCAGCTAGTTGCACAATGGAGATACTGAAGAATACTAACAATGTGTCAAGCTGAAAGTTCTTCTAGGCAATACAAAGAAGGTTAAGCAGGGAAATCCCATGGTAAAGACAAGGTTTCAAGGATAACATGGCAACCATGTATATAACATAGACCAGGAGTAGGAGAGATTAGAGAGTAGGGAGACTAGCTCAGGGGCTAACAGAAGATAGATCTGAGGAAATAAAATTCCTGATTATAGTGGGGCCAGATAAATGGAGAGAAACTTTTACCAAATTATAAAAAATTAGACTAGTAGAGTGGGAGACTAGGATTAGAAGGGCTAAATTTGAATTCTGACTCTGAACTGTATTAGCTGTGTGACCTCTGCTCCCTATCTGTTTCTCTGTCCATAAAATGTAGAATTTAGAATATTGGGGCTTTTACAATTTTTTTCCCAGTGGAAACCCCCCCCCTTTTATTTTCTGAGAGAAAAACAAGGCAAGATTGTTCTGGCTGAAGCATAGGTAAAGGGCTTGGAGCCTCAGCTAGCCTCCATTTCACTTCTCTCAGCCACCTCTGAGGCATTCTTGAGGAATCTCCAGAGGGCTAGGGAACAACATTTGAGAAATTCCTGAAGACTCTACTACTGACTCTAATATTCAACGACTCAAGGGGGTAAACTTGGCAGAGGTGCCTAGGGAAACAGTAATGACTTTAAGAGTTGCCACAGAATCATATGATAGAAAGGATAAACTGACCTCCAATAAATTTGCCTGCTTTTCCTTCCAGGCCAAACTCAATTTAATGTCCCAAATCTCATCCAAACCTTGTGCAAGCGGTAATCTAACCTCCACATAAACAATACAGTCACAAATAGTTCACTGCCTAACAATTCAGTTTGTTCCAATTTGAGATCCACCAAATAATCAAATAGTCTTCCTTACTAAACCAAAGTCTCTCTCTCACTGTCATCTGAAATAAAGGTCCTGGGGCACCTGAGTGGATCAGTGGTTAAACGTCTGCCTTTGGCTCAGGGTGTGATCTCGGGGTCCTGGGATTGAGTCCCACTCAGGCTCCCCTCAGGGACCCTGCTTCTCCCTTTGCCTATGTCTCTGCCTCTCTCTGTGTGTCTCTCATGAGTCAATGAAAAAATCTTTTAAAAAATGAAATAGGGGATCCCTGGGTGGCTCGGCAATTTAGCGCCTGCCTTTGGCGCAGGGTGTGATCCTGGAGATCTGGGATCGAGTCCCGCTTTGGGCTCCCAGCATGGAGCCTGCTTCTCCCTCTGCCTGTGTCTCTGCATGTGTCTCTCTCTCTCTATGTCTACCATGAATGAATCAATAAATAAATCTTTTTAAAAAATGAAATAAATGTCCTTATTCTACCTTCTGGACCTAAAGCAACTAAATCTAGCACCTCCTCCACAGGAGAATCCTTTAACTGTTTGAAAAGAGCTATCAAGTTTCCTTTATTATTCTTTATTCTCTCTTGCTCTGACCTGCCAAGATGCTCCATGGAGGTGGCCTATTCTGGTTCTGGGTCAATTCAACATTTTCTAAGCATCTAAGAGCTTAGATGTGCAAGTAGATTTTCATTTATTTGTGACTTTAAAGACTTAATCAGAGGGGCACCTGGGTGGCTCAGTCAGTCACTGGGCATCTGCCTTCGGCTCAGGTCATGGTCCCAGGGTCCTGGGATTGAAGCCTGAATCAAGCTCCCTGCTCAGTGGGGAGTCTGCTTCTCCCTTTCTCTCCGCTCCTCCCTGCTGCTTGTGCTTGTTCTCTCTCTCTCTCTCTCTGTCAAATAAATAAACAAACAAATAAATAAATAAATAAATAAATAAATAAATAAATAAATAAATCTTAAAAAGAAAAGATGTCATCAAACCAGATGATCTTTCTTAAAACAAATGACTAGCTTTATAGTGAAATGTAAATAGAGCTCAAATTCATTATCTGGTAACTATTCTTTTCTTGCTAAACATTAGCTGCTCCAATTTATCAGGAATAGATTGCTTAGTCTTTTGACCCACAGCTAATTGTGAAAAAATCTATCCAGGGATCCAAAAGGACCTAAGACTCAAGGTCCACTGAGGGGACTATAAATAATAGAAATAAGTTTAGCATCCTTACTTCAAAACCTATAATCCCTTGGGATCCCTGGGTGGCGCAGCAGTTTGGCGCCTGCCTTTGGTCCAGGGCGTGATCCTGGAGACCTGGGATCGAATCCCACATCGGGCTCCCGGTGCATGGAGCCTGCTTCTCCCTCTGCCTGTGTCTCTGCCTCTCTCTCTCTCTCTCTCTCTCTCTGTGACTATCATAAATAAATAAGAAAATTAAAAAAAAATTTTTTTAAAACCTATAATCCCATTAACTCTCAGGGGAATATAATTCTCACCAGTATAAAATTCAATTATCACCAAGGTGACGTGGAATATTATCAATGTTAGTAAGAAAGCTTCATCACCATTCTCCATGCCACGCACTGCATATTCTACCACCAGGTCTATAAAATCAGGATCTGTGACTTGGGCCTGGGTATCAGCCAGTCTGGGTAGTTTGGGGATGGGACGGGAAGTAGAAAGTATGACTGAGTCCCTAGGGAGAAATCAAGCTGGTAGAGCCATAGTCCATGATGCCTGTGGGAGTGCAGAGCCTTTATGGTTTCCTGTGCCCCAGTTGTCCTGGTAACCTGAGGCCTCCTTATTTGTGTTGGCATCATGGGGCCAGGAGCGGAAGCAAAGCTGGAGCATTAGCAAGATTTGCAGGAAAAAAATGTGGGTAATGCAGCAGTTATGCCACAGGAAGGTCAAGGCTAGGGCATAAGAATTACCTGGTTAGGCGTGAAGTGGGGATAGTGTCTTATAAAAATCAGATCTCCAGATTCTACTTCTTCCAATGTTTCTGATTCAATAGGTCTAGGATGAGCTCAAAAACCTGCAATTTTAAGAAGTTATCTCCTACAAAGTAAGACAAAGACCTACTTTGGAAACCCAGGCTAAGCAAACAAATTAGCAGTCAGAGAGAAGAAGTATAACCACCTATCAATTTCAGAAAGCCCATATTCTAGCACAGTTGTTCTCAATGTGAGCAGGATGGGAGGGTAGATTTTGCCTTCCAGGGAGACAGTTGGCAATATCTGGAGACATTTTTGGTTGTCACAGTGGAGGTCAGGGATGGTGCTAAACATCCTACAGTTCACAGGACTGGCCCCCAACAAAGGATTATCCAACCCAAAATGTCAGTGCCATGGTTGAGGATATTCTATCCTTCAACCCCATCACCCCAAACCACTTAAATCAGTGCTACATAAATAGTTTTAGACCACAGTACAGAGAATTACATGAGGACTCCTGGAACAAATGAGACCCCAAAAATAACTTTTTTAAAAAAAGAAGTGAATGTTCTTAAAGATATGAATAAGGAAGAGACTAGAACAACAGACAACAGGGGTGCCTGGCTGGCTCAGTCAGCAGAGCATGTGACTCTTGATCTCAGGGTCATGAGTTCAAGCCCCACATTGGGCACAGAGCCCACTTAAAAACAAAAAACAAACAAAAGGGATCCCTGGGTGGCGCAGCGGTTTGGCGCCTGCATTTGGCCCAGGGCGTGATCCTGGAGACCCGGGATCGAGTCCCACATCAGGCTCCCGGTGGGTGCATGGAGCCTGCTTCTCCCTCTGCCTGTGTCTCTGCCTCTCTCTCTCTCTGTGACTATCATAAATAAATAAATAAATAAATAAATAAATAAATAAATAAATAAATAAAACAAACAAAAATTAGAACAAAAAACAATAAAGGGAGGGAGGTATGAACAATGATGATGAGCCAAGAAGTTAATCAAGGGAGGATGAGGCACTAGGTGGCAAGAGTGGGCAGTGAATGCACTCCCTCAATGGATGCAGCCTCTCTTCACATGCAAAAAATTGGCAAAGATAAATCTATTAAAAATAACATATGCAAAATGAAAAATGAAAGGAAAATGGATAAAGGAACTGTGAAGAGAGGAGCTTTAGGACACATCAAGCATAGATCTGGAGTAAAAGAAGGGAATAAAGATTCTTCTGTAAAAGCATACTAAATAAAGACTAGCAATGATAAGAAAATGAGAGGACTCCTAGAAGCAGGTCAGGAATTGTGTGAGAAAGGAAAAAAAAAGTTAATATGACCTTTGGCCCTAATTTGCCCCCCACCCCAACCCCACCCCAAGAAAGATGGGTCTGGAAAAAGTTCATTGATTTTACCATGCAGACATAATGAAAGGAAAGGGAAGTTGGAGAAAGAGGAGCACACCTAAGAACTCTTCTCAAAGAGAAGAGAGAACAGGGTGGTGCTCAAAGAGAATGGAGGAGTAAAGCTCAAAGAGAAGGAGAAAAGATGTTTTGGGGAAAGAAGGGAAAAGATGAAGGAGAAATTTGGTAGCCACTTAATGGAGAGGAACTTTAGGGACTCCTCCTCTTTGGGAAAAAGAAATTAAATGAGAGATTTTTTAAAGCATTGTTTTGAGGATATGAAAAATGAGATATACCTGCTACCCCTTCTAAGGAACCTTCAGTAAAAAGTGACATTACTCATCAGGGCTTTGGGGATTGGGTCTGCATTTTTTCTCAGTTGTGACAACATATAAGACTGGCCTATAGGCAGATCAAGAACCCATTTACACACATTTTTACCATGTTTGAAGTGACCATAAGCTTTCTGCAGCAGCCAAAAGACAGTCATATGACAATATACTAACTCCCAAAGTTTAGAGCTGTACTAACACAAGTCACTCACCTCATGGGGCTATTTAAATTTAAATTAAAATTTCATTTCATTTCTAGTCACAGTAGCTCTATTTCAAGTGCTCAAAAGCCACATGTGACTAGTAGCTACTGATTAGATAGGACTGGTCAAGAACATTTCCATCATCACAGAAAGTTCTATTGGACAGTGCTGGAGTGAAGAAAAAAGCTTAAAATAAATAACAAAAACAAACCCTTTTCAAATCTTAAGGAGCGACCACATTGAAAAACAAGTACATTTTTTCCATATTGTTTCAAAAGGCAGAATTAAAAGGAAAAATGAAATGCCATTACATGATAGATTTCAGCTTACCAATCCTCTAGTACCTAAAGCCAGATAACAAACAGTAGAAGGGTAGCCTCCAACCGCAAGAGGAAGTAACTCATTTCATTCAGTACACATAGTCAAGCAAAAACCAGATCATCCTTCAGAAATAACAAAGAACTAGCTGCCTTCTAAGTATCTAGCTTTGAGTCTATAATTTAAAAAAAAGAATAATTTACAAATAAGATAAAAGAGAGAAATAGAGAGTCATAATTAGAATTTTAAAAGTCACTACTGTCACCAGTAGATTATAGAGCAGGCAGGAACAACGAAAACACATAAGTGGACATGGAGTTTAGTCAAAATTAATGGTAGTTAGTTCAGGGTTAATTATTGGTGATGCGGGCTATCATGAATGTAATGATTTGTAAGGAGAAAAAAATTACACGAACATGTTAAGAATGGTTCCAATGGGGCAGAGACAAGTAGGAAAACTTCAACATGGATGGATTATCAACGGAAACTTAACCATTCTTGATATCAGTACTACAACCAGAGAATCTTCTAAATTCTCTGACAGAGAGAATACCAGGCAATCTGAGTATAGCAATCAAATGTTCTTGGGACTCTGGCCCACTCATCCCATTCTCCTGCCATTCACCACAGTCTCATTTGTCATCTCACTCAACTCCTGAAACTCAGTCTCCTTCACATAATCTCCTCACCTGCACAGGAACAGCTCCTCTCATCTTCATCTCAATACAGAATGGCAAACGATGAGGTCTCTTAATCTTTTATCCTAGCTATGAACTTACCCATCCTCATCTTCTAACCCAAAATGTACTTGATTATAATGCAATATACCAAATATATATTCATATACATATACTGACTTGTTATATTACCTATGCATTTTAGCATATACGCGTATAAGAGAGAATTCAAGCACCCACATGTGATAACATCCATTGTTGGTTAAAGCACTGAGGAATCTGGTGCCAGAATTGTGAAATTCACTATTCAGTGCCTAGCATAACACCAAACTTAAGTGGGGTCATTCAATGGACTCCATAATTGACCATGTCATGCTTCTGGATGCAAAATATCAGAAGAGACTGAAGTAGATGTAAATTTGAAAACTTTTATTGTAGCAGGAAATACAGTGAAACATCAGTGTCTTAGAGGAAGAAGAGCTTAATCATAAGGGAAAGGTTGAAGCCTTGGTGAAAGCAAGCATAAGAGTTTACAAACAGTCCAAAATCAGAAAAAAGGTTAAGAGAAGAGGAAGGAAGACAGAAGTACATCATGCAGAATAAATAAAATCCAATCTTTAAAACAAAACAGGGGATCCCTGGGTGGCGCAGCGGTTTGGCGCCTGCCTTTGGCCCAGGGCGCGATCCTGGAGACCCGGGATCGAATCCCACATCGGGCTCTCGGTGCATGGAGCCTGCTTCTCCCTCTGCCTGTGTCTCTGCCTCTCTCTCTCTCTCTGTGTGACTATCATAAATAAATAAAAATTAAAAAAAAAAATTTAAAAAATAAAATAAAATAAAATAAAACAAAACAAAACAAAAAAAAAAACAACAAAAAACAAAACAAACAAACAAAAAAAACATAAGGTCTTACCAAAGAGAAAGGAGGAAAAGAAAAGATTTCAACAAGAGAGTTTTAAAGATGGAAAAGAGCCAGAAAGGGCTGTAGGCTTAAAAAAAAAAAAAAAAAAAAAAAAATCAATGAAGAAGTAGTGGTGTATGTTGGCAAAGAAAAGTGTAGAGTTGAGGGGAAGGAGAGAATTTATGGTAGAGGAAGTTAGTGTGAAGTTTTCCTCTAAATATGCCCAGCAGAGCTAAGAAGGAATGAAGGTAAAAGCCACTGGGAATAAGGTAGGGCTGAGGCTGAGACAGCACAGGAGAAAGCAGCAGGGCCCAAAGTAGGAAATTCCTTTTTTTTTTCTTTTTTTTTCAAAATTAACTGACCCAGATTTTCTTGTTTGGGGCCAAAAGCAACTGCAGGATTTAAAGATCTTTAAAATAAATTATAAAGATCCTAATCCTTTGGCCCAAGATAAATAAACTATAAAGACCATGACAGAATTAGTGTCAGTTTCTGAGACAAGTACCAAATACCATTGTAGAGTTGATTTTAGAATCCAGACTAATAAGTGCTGTTACAGAAATGCTACATGTAAATAAAACACCTTTAGCTTTCTCTTTTTATCAGCCACAGGGTAAATATAGAAACTTCATAGTTACATAGATGTCCACAGAAGATAATAAGTAACCTAATATACATGGTAAAACCAGTAATTTGTCTTTGTATACTGTAGCCCAATGCCCCATCCCAAGAAATGTTTTACTTGGTTCAGGATTCACAGGACAGGCTACAGGGCTGCACAGAAGAAAGTTAAGGTTAAAAATAAAGACCATAAGATAAATGAGATGTGTTGTGCTGATACAGAACTTAGGCATTAGAAACACAGAATTCACTCGTCAGTGAGGGGTAAATGGCACAAAAGTATGATAATGCCATATAACTCATCTTGATAGCTCCGTTGTGAGTTCTAAATCAAATATTGATTCAGATTTTTCAACTTTTCTATTTTTAAAATGTCAACATTTAATTGTTTGATAAATGGAGTTATGCGACTTTAAATGACTATTAAAAATAGCATATCAATGCCTGATTCTTTGGCAAAGACGGGAGAGCAGGCAGTACTGTTTAGACACAGATAACCTCACCTTTAAGTCATTCACTTCTTTTCTTGCTCAGAGCCCATTGATTCTACCTGCGAGGCCATATCCAAATTCCTGATGCCAGCATTCAAAGCCTTTAAGGACCTGGCCACAACAGTACCTCTATGACCCTAAGTCCCACTACTCCCAAAACCTACCCTCCACTGCCCCAGAGCGCACAGATCTCTGGACGACCTTATCTCTGGTCATTTCCACCTTCCTACCTGATGTGGAAGTCTCCTTCCATCTACAGGGTCTTGCTCGCCAGGGCCTACACCGGCGCTGCGGTGCTCCAGCACTCCAGTCGGCCGCGCCCGCTCCACAGCCCCGCACTCTGCCCCTCCCCAGGCCACACCACCTTGCCCACTGGCCATTTGGCCCCGGGCTCCTCTCCTTCCCCAAGACCAGCTCTCTGGGGCCTTCTCTCTGCCCCCACAAGATTCTCCCAGGGGACAGTCCCCGCCTGCCTCCATTCAATCACGGGCTCTGTATTCGGTGTCTTATTAGGATTCTCGCGCTGGGGGGTGAAAGCAGGACCTGGACCCGCGGGGCCCCTCCCCCCTTGGTTCTCTCTCCGGGACTTCGGTGACCCTCCTGAGTCTCTCCCCCCGCCCAGCCACCCTCGGGGGCTCCCGCCACCCAAATCTCCCCACCGTGGCCGCTCCCTCCTATCCGGCGGGCAGCGGGGGTCGGCGGTGACTCACCGGAGGGCTGGCGGCCGGGGGGCCGGAATGCGCTCACTTCCTCACCGCGCGCACCTGCCCGGCGCCGCTGGAGCGCCGCCCGGCCGGGCCTCCGGCGGATGTTTTTTCTGTCCCCGGGCGCGGGCAGTGCGCGCCAACCGCCCCCTCCTGGCCGTGCCCCCCATAGCTGGCATTCCCGACGGCCAGTGCCCCAGGAATCCCAGAGTTGGGCCCTAACCACTGACATCCCTTACACACAAGCATACACACAGTAACCACAGCGTGGCCTCCGGCCCCAAGCAGCTACGGGGATGAACACTTGAGCGCACACACCAGCAGGAATGCAAGTGGGTTCAAGCAACACCTTCCTGGAACCCACCGGAACTTATGAGAGGGGTCCTGGTTCAGCCCCAGCCTTTCTTTCCAGAAGCCCTCTACTCCTGCCCATATGCCTACCTCCTCATTTACAGATGGCTCTTACTTCTGTCCCCATTACTTCATGTAGACCAATCCCCGCTGGGGCCCCGTTTCCTTCCAGCATCACCACCACCTTCAAGCTTCCTAGCTTCCCAGTCATGTCTGCCCCCTACTGGGTTGGCTCCAGGTTGCAGGAGCAAAAGACTGGTCCAGACTTCCAGATTGTCAGCAGGGCCCCCTTCCCCAGAAGGGTAGCAGCAGAGCCACTGACCACTGACAAGACTTCTGGGCCCTTGTGCTAAAAAGGCCTTCTCATCCAACTTCTCCAGCCAAGAGAGCAGTCCAGGGCCATGCTTCCCACATGACAACCTACATCGGGGTACCCTGTTTCATCAGTTTTTTTTCTCTTGGTACTCCTCTGAAATAGAAAGGGTATCAGATCTGACTAGGGTGAATGCGTGGTACAGTCGGCATCTCCATCCACTTAAGTAAGCTATCTACTTGGTAGAGGACACATAGGGAGCCTGAGGTGAATGAATGAAGTCGTTTCTGAGTGGTGAAGAGGTGAGAGGCAAAAAGGTCAGCCCAAAGTAGCTGAATCTGATCCACTGGGTGACAGGGAATGGGAGTCTTGCAGTAAAAGGGACTAGAGACTTAGAAGGAAAAATAGAATGTCAAAGTGATTGGTCTTCTGAGTTGGATAGGGTCTTTGGAGTGTGGCAAATTGGAAGAAAGGGGCCATTAGTAGCAAAAAGATGGCCAGCACTAGAGTGGTCAGAAAGAACTTGAGAGTTCACACGAATGGGGATGGGAAGCAATGGATCAGAATCCTAATGTGAAAAGCAGGAGTCCCAAAGTTAACTGGAAGGATGAGAAATGACACCTCTTTCCACGGCAGAAGTGAGGGTACCAACCTAAGAAAAGTGGGTTTATCAGCAACTCAGTTTCTCAAACTGGAGGCGGTAAGGATGACATGCAACATGAATGTGAGGAGGGCAGAAGTCTGTGGTAGGAGACAGCAGCCCCCAACAGAAGCCTTCAGCTATGCAGAGCTGCTCGCTGTCATTCAAACCAGGAAGTCTACCCATTTTGTCTCTGAGCTCTAGTACCAATCACAATAGCTTATATTTTCTGAGGGCCACGTGCCAGGGACAGTGCTAAGAGCATTAGATGCTTTACCCCACTGAAAGCCTCTTAACAACCGAGTTACTATGCTACCGATGTAAAGATAAGGAAACAGTTTTAGGGATGTGAAGTAGATTGGCCAACACCACAGTCTTAAGTAAAATCGGGATCTGAATCCAACTAGTCTTGACTATAACCTATGCTCTTAATCACCTATCTTGGGGCTCTCTACAATCTGCAGGAAACCCAAAAGAGGATGTCAGAGGATTCCTCAATTTTCATTCCATAGAGTACAAGTGGAAATAGAGGTACCTCTGTGAAACTGGAGTGACATACCATTAGGGCATTTAAAGATGTTCCTCTTTGAAAAAACCATCCCCAGATATGGGAAAATCTTGGACCTGTTGCATGTTTGGAGGTACTAAACAATGGATAGAGCATTCTTGGTATGCCTGTGGAAAAAAGACACCCTCCTCCCCATCTCTGAGGGGCAGCCATGTCCCTAGGATCCTTCAGGGAGACTCTACCCTAGGGTCTGAGAGAAACATTCTGCACTCCAGGTGCCTGTTCGCTCTCCTGGAGCCTCTGGCCGTCGCACCCTACTGCAGCTCCTTGGTTTGGCTGGGGCACAGGATTAGCCATCCCCAGGAAATGCCTCCCTCCGGTCCAGGCAAGGATCCCAGCACACACACACCCCTGGAGTGTGTGTGTGTGTGTGTGTGTGTGTGTTGGGGGCAGGGTGGAATGCTTCCTTCTCTCCAGGTCAGGGAAGAGATGTGGGGACCACCTGGGGGCCCTCACCCCTCCCACCTCCTTGCTGGGGAAGTGCCCAGTCCAGTGCCCCTTCCATGGCCACCTCCCTCCCGCTAGCTGTGCCGGGGCATGAATCAGCTCTCACAGCTTGTTAAAGCTAGACCTCTTGTTTTCATGCCCTCACCTCAGGAAACAGAGTTACAGCTTTTCCAGCTCTACTCAGCAGGGGGCCAGGGTCCTCACTTTATAAACATCCCCAAGCCTGTGAGAGCAGAGGGCACGGAGATGGTGTGAGACAGGAGCCCAAGGGAGAAAGACAGAAACTAAGACCCAAGGAGAAAAACAAAGAAAAGCCAAAGAGACAAGACCAGAGTAGCCTGAACAGAGGCCAAGAAGGGACCGTGAGGCCTGTGCTGCAGGAATGACCCTAAGGATGCTCTGGGCTGGACAGGCGAAGGGGGTCCTGGGAAGCTGGGGGATGATCTGCTTGGTGATCTCTCTGCTCCTCCAGCAGCCAGGAGTCCACAGCAAGTGCTACTTCCAAGCTCAAGGTAAAGCTGGGGGAGGCATCAGGAAAGAACAAGGACAGAGGGAGCTGGGATGAGGGGGGCTTAGAGGTGATCCTCTACTGGAATACCCAGACTCCCTCCAGCTCGGAAATGGGAGAGACTAAATAAGGGAGTGAGAGGCACTTATTTTCTCTCACTCTAGACCACAAGCGTTTCTGTCTGCCACCACCACTCCCCAACACACTAACATCTCCTGTTCTTCCCTAGCCCCCTGCCACTATGAAGGGAAATATTTTAGCCTGGGTGAGTCTTGGCTCCGCAAGGACTGCTTCCATTGTACCTGTCTGCATCCCGTTGGTGTGGGCTGCTGTGACACGTGAGTGACCAAAGATGGCCAGAGAGAATGGCTCTGACATGAGTGACTGAGGGACAGCCAAGGTGTAACCAGATGGCTGTGATGTGGGAATGAACAGAATAGAGGTATAAGGCTGGCCCCGCCTGAAGGTACCACCAAGAGCTGAGAGATCAGGCTGCAGGCTACAAAGTGAGGGACATAGGGGTGGGTCCAGAGGAAAAATATTTCTGCTATGAAATGAAAAAATCCGAGTATGGTAGGCAAGAGCTTAGTTAGGGGGACTAAGAGGGCACTAAAGATATGGGAGGAATGCCGATGGAGAGGAGTGTGGGGCAGGGGTAAAGGTGGCCCTTCACTGTGCTGACTCCTGTCCCATTTTTGGTTCCCCAGATCCCAGCATCCCATCGACTTCCCTGCAGGGTGTGAGGTGCGTCAGGAGGCAGGAACCTGCCAGTTCTCCCTGGTGCAAAAATCTGATCCTCGGCTACCCTGCAAAGGGGGAGGGCCCGACCCAGAATGGGGCTCAGCTAACACCCCTGCTCCTGGGGCTCCGGCTCCCCACTCCAGCTAAACTCAACTGATCACCCTCCTGCTAACTGCCCACTGCTGCTGCCACTTCCAGGGAAACCACTAGCAGCTGCCAATTTATTCTGAATAAATAAATTAATGCCACAGCTGAAAGCCTGCCTCTCACTGTCCATGTCATTGGACCTCGCGTGGGAAAAACGGGCCCTACTAGAGTCCAGGTGCTGGGTTCTCAGGATCCTGAAGAAAGGCAATATCACGGTGCCGGTTTCAGATGGTTATGGTGCTGGTGCTGGGACCTGGGGCTGCATATGAGGCCAGGGTAGGGCTTGTGGGCAGCACCTTGATGGGGAGGTCCCAGCTGAAGGTGTCTACGGGCACTTGCTCAGGGCCTGTCCAGGTCACAGGCTCGGGCTGCTCCAAAGGAGGGAGGAGCACCAAATCGGGTTCTCGAGATGTTACAAATTCAAAATGCAGTCGCCACTTCAGGGACACTGTGGGAGAAGAAAAGATAAAGGTAGAGGCATTAGACGCCAGGAGTAAAAACCAATGCAGGATGTGGTTAGTGAATGAGAAAAAAAACATACACACACACAAAACACAGTAATCAGGAAGAGAGGGAGAAGTCACCGGGTTAGGATCAGCGGTTTCCCTAAAGAAATCTGTTAACTAGAAATGTGACAATCAGGATAGCAGGATAGCAACTAATAACCATAGTGTAGGATAGTCAAAAGTTGATTGCTGGGATCCCTGGGTGGCGCAGCGGTTTGGCGCCTGCCTTTGGCCCAGGGCGCGATCCTGGAGACCCAGGATCGAATCCCACATCGGGCTCCCGGTGCATGGAGCCTGCTTCTCCCTCTGCCTGTGTCTCTGCCTCTCTCTCTCTCTCTCTGGGACTATCATAAATAAATTAAAAAAAAAAAAAAGAAAACAAAAGTTGATTGCTTGAAGCAAACATGCTGGGGAGTCAGAGATTGATGTACATAAGATTTCAGTGAGTAGGGGTAAGGAAGGACACCTGCAAAGCTCTTAAGAGTTTAAGAGTCGGTGCATCTAGGAAGCAGGTTGACAGTCTGAGAAGGTATTAAGGGTCAGAGGCTGGGTGCAGGTATGTCCAGGAGTTCGCTAGGAATCAGGACCCAGGCCCCATGACATTCTATGGAAATGGGGCATTTTGCTCTCTTCCCTCCTCCAATTAGGGTCAGGGTCTCACCAATGGCTGTGCAGAAGCCCGGGGTGGAGCTGAGAGGAATGGGAAGGGAGAAGCTGGTTCTGGTTGTATGCAGGCAGGACTCCTGGTGCCGGGCATGAGTCACATGAGACACAGAGGGGACACCCCCCGTCCTGCGGCGCCTCTGATACTCAGGCTGTACACGCTCCTCGGTCTGTAAGCTTACTGAAAACTGGGAACAAGAAGTGGGTGCTAGCAGGCACTGGGAAGCGCAGACTCTAGATGCAAAGCTTGAGCCCAACCTCAAGCTATTTTACCAAAAGGGCTCTGGGTGACCACACGATTCACTTCTACATACCACCCTTCTTCATGCAGGTCCTTTTCCTTCTTCCCTAGCCCCCCAGGCCCAACACCCCAAAAGCCCCTTGTCTCCTCACCTGCAAACAAGCTACAGTTCCTTCCCCTAGGTTTAAGGTCCCCACCACATCCTCGCCGAGTCTGTATACAGATTTGAAGATGCCAAATGTCCCAACTTTTCCTCGGCCATCACTGATATTGTATAGATCTGGGGAGAATGGGACACTATAAGCTGGGAGTCCACACTGGGGAATACCAGGGCTGTGGGATACCAGTGAATCCTCAGAAGTATGTGTCAATTAGGAAAATCTGTAATACTATGGGGAGGTGGGAGGGTGGCAATTGTGAAAGGATTCTCACGGAGGCTGCGGCAGGATGTGGCAGCCATGAGGCGCTCCCCAGCCAGCTCAGCTAGCCATGAATCCTTCTTTCCACCTTCATCCTCCTCCAAGAATGGACTAGATGGGGCTACAGCCTCATCCTGGGGAAACCGGACATCTTGAAGGCCTACAGAGAGAATGAATGGAAAGGTGGTGCTAGGAGGGAAGAGACAGCAGAGGTTAGGGTTTTAGACTCCAATCTGTGAAGGCTAAAGATAATGAGAGCCATGACCCAGGTACACATCTTAACCGATTCTCCAGAACCCTCCCCTCCCCAAACCCCTCACACCTTTACTAAAACATAGAAGCTGCCCTCCAGTCCCCCTCACAAGAACCTCTACAGATCATTTCTGCTTTGGTGAGGCTCTTCCCCAGCCTTTCCCCCCAGAAATCCTTACTTACCGGTCAGCACAAGGACCCTCAGAGGAACCCTGAGTAAAGTGATGGGTGAGTTGACACGCTGGCAGCCAATGGTCAGTTTGTAGACATACTTGACTGACTGACCCCGAAAGGAGGGTGGTCCCTCTATGGGCAGCACTTCACTGTAGGAGTCTGGTTGGGAAGTAGTAGTCAGGACAGCCAGAGGCAGCCAGAGAAGTCCTCCCTCCAGGAGCCTTACAAGGCAATCCAGGGGTGGGGAGGAGGCAATCACTCACATGATTTGGACTCTCCAGGATCTAGCCTCAGATCACAGAAAAGGATTTTTGGTGGAGTGGAAAGGATACACTGACCTCTTTCACCTGAAAGAAGAAAGACTGTAATTTAATGACCCCCTTGTACAGTACTGGATAAGCTAGCACAGCAAGTGGGGGCAGTAAGCATTGCCAACAAAGCTTAGCCCAAATTAAGCTACCCCTCTTTTCTTATTGTAAGATAGGAACAGTCTTATGCCCCCAAAGCAACAATTACATTCCCCCACATCCCCAATATGACAAAGACTATAAGGACCCACTAGAACAATTTAACAAATTCATTCACTCTCAGGTGACAATGACTCCACCCCCTTCCAAAAGCAAGGGCCCATCTCTAACCTCGGTGTGGCAGAAAGACAGTCTGGCTCTCAGGCTGGACATCTGGCTGACTGGAGTCAGGGGGAGGTAATGCTACTCGACTCTCACTGGCATGGAACTGACAGTGGATTTGGGCACTGGCCCAGGCTAGAGCCTCACTATGGGAGGAGGAAAAGAAGGCATCAGAGGGAGTTCCTGACCTCACAAATGCTTTCCCCAGCTCCCTAACCCCCTGTCTGGGAAGACCAACACGGTGAGGCGGCTGTCCTAGGAATCAGAGACTCTAGACCCCCAAAGAGAAACCATTAAACAGAGATGTATACTGTGGGTCAGAGTGGGAATGGGGAGGACGGGGGAAGGGAGGCGGAGGGCTCTGTCAACCACATCTGTTAAACAGCCCTTTCCTACAATGACAACACAATGAGCAAGAAGGTGGTGGTGTAGCTACAGGACAGCCTGCGCTCAGGCTTAGCTCTATGGGTACCAGGCTTCCTCCCAGAAGAACCACCTTCTTCAGTATCTGCGCCTCCCCACCTGGATGCAGAAGTGGCGGTGGGGGGCAGAGGGTTGGTGACCGTCACTACACACTCCAGCGCCTCCCCTGCCAGAAACACGGGGCCTCGGCTCAGCTCTGCCACCACTTCAATCATGGCAGCTCCGGAATCAGATCTAGAAGGAAACCGGGGGGGTCAGAGGTCAGTACCATGGCAAGGAGGGGGCGCATGCGGCGAGTCTGGGGGCGAGGACGGAGACCAGCGGTCACCGCCACGGCGTCCGAGGGAGGCACCAGGATGCGGATGCGGGGGGCGGGTGGGAAGGACGGGTGGCAGCTATCTCCTAGGGGGCGGACGTCGCTCGGGGTCCCGGACCCCCACCCCTCTCGGCGCCAAGTTAGTCCCTTCACCCTCCGGAACCTCCAAACCGGCCTCCGCCCCCCTCCCTCCAGGTCCCAGGTCCCCGCCCAAGGCCACGGCCGCCCGTCACCTCGTGCCCCTCGCCCCGGCACCTCGCACGGCCCAAAACCGGGTCTCGGCACCGCGAGGCCGCACCTGCCCGCCCCTCCGGGACCGGCCAAGTGCGTGGCAGCGTCCGCGGCGGAGGCGGGACTTCCCTGCGGCCTCCCCCTTCCCGACCCAGCGCCTTCCGGCCGGAAGCGCCCGCCCGGCCGGACCGGAAGGGGCTCGGGTAGTCCCGCCGCCTGGGTCACCTTCCCACGGGCCGGCACCCGGGCGCAGGCGCTGTCCCAGACGCCGACCGGCAGGACCCGGCGCCCTCCCCGGGGGGGGGGCTGGCGCCACGGCCCGGGAGCCGGGCTGAGGCGGCCGCGAGCTCCCAGGCCGGTGCCGGGGGCGGTTCCTCGCGGGCTGGCCCCCGGGGCTCCTCCCCTTTCCGCGGGCTCAGTCGCTCTTTGGCCGGGCAAACTAATCACCGCGGCCCAATGACGACGAGGCCCGACCCTTCCCTCCCAGGACCCAGAGAGACAACCGAGGGGGAGCCCGAGGCGGCTTCATTGCTGTCGCCGCCGACGCCGCTGCAGCAGCAGCTCCCCGGCTCCACAGAGACACTAGCTCACCTCGGCTTTCCCCAGCGCCCGGTCCTCCGAGACGACACCTAACAACCACAGTCACCCGCATCTGGACTTGGCTGGCGAGGTATTTTGTACCAGAAGACTTGGGACCCGGGATCACCGAGGCCGTGGGGACTCAGGATCCAGGGATCATGGGAACTGGAGTCCCAGCCTCGGAGCAGACGAGGTGTGCCAAAGGGGATCCACAGGTTGATTGCCCTGAAGATGCTGGAGACACTGAGGCTGGGCAGGTTACAGACTTCGAGAGCCCTGAGGACAAGCGACCCCAAAGTGAACCGGGCTACAGCAATCCAGAGGACTCTGGGCAACTGATGGCTTCTTATGAAGGTAAAGCGAAGGGCTACCAGGTGCCTCCCTTTGGCTGGCGCATCTGCCTGGCTCATGAGTTTGCAGAGAAGAGGAAACCCTTTAATGCCAACAACGTTTCCCTAAGCAACCTGATAAAGCATCTGGGCATGGGCTTGCGGTGAGTAGATCCCATTGCCTAGGGTACCTTAGGTTTCACTTTGTTCCAGCACAAGACTTTCAGCAGAGTCAACAAGACTTTCAGAAAGGGTGAGAAAGCAGTTGAGTCAAGTGGCCTCCCACCCCCAACATATTCTAAGCCTGTGGTTTTGGGGGTTGAGACCAGGTCACACCTCTGCAGCCCCCTTTCTCCCAGTACCTTATCTTCCTAGTAGGAAAGAACAGGAACATCTGGCCCTGTGGTCAGCCCTGCCCATTTAGGCTATACCTCTCACATACTCCCTCTTTTCCAAAGACACCCTTTGGCATTTGCTATACTTTGTGGCAAGGTGGGAAAGGATAGTCTGGCTGCTTTGGTACTGACACAATGTTGTTTTATTCAGGAGTGGGAAGTTCTCAACCCTGATTCCCCTGAGCAGTTGGGGTACTCCTTCTGTCTCATTTAGGCACACTACATTGTTTCTTTCCTCCCAAGCTTTAGCTCCAGCAAATGAGTGACAGCCTGCCTGCTTTCACCCTAAGGAGAGGGTGTGAGAGGTGCTATTCACTCTATTCTGGGATAAACAATCCCCGATATAAAAAGCAAAGACCTCTGGTCAGAGAGGCACTGCCATAAGTGTCCCCAGAGCTCTCAGTAATATAGTCTTTTAGAGCCTGTGCTGATGCCCTTTCCCCCAAGGGTTACAGACACCCCCAAGTGCTTACCCTGAGCTGTAGAAGTCCTTTAGATCCCTACAGATCTCCTCTGAATTCAAAAGCTGATGATGAGGAACCAAGATCTATTAACAGGAACAGGTGGATATGAGGACAGAAAGCATCACCCTGAGGTCATCCTTAGTCAATCCATACTGTAAACACAGCTGGAGATGGAAGTATAAAGGTTGGAAAACCCAGCCTAACAGCCTCTGAAGCAGGAGATCCTTCCCTTTCAGTCAGTGCTATAGGGTTGGGTTGGGTAGCCCATTAACCCCAGCCCTAAGTAGTGGGAAGGGCTTGGTACTGCCTGGGTATCTGGCTCCTTTGCTAGTTCCTGTGGGTGGCCTGTACCAGAGAACAATCATCCCTCCAGGCTACTTCAGCAACTGACTCAGCCTAACTTTGACCCCCTAAGCTTATGGGTCAAAATAAGATCGAGGGCTAGAGTGCTGAGAGAAGCACACTGGGTGCATGTGGTAGGGACACTAAGATCAAGAACAAGTGGGCATTCTAACTCCTCAGCCCCTAAGTATGAACTGAGTCAGAGGCCTGAAGCTGTGCTCAGCCCCCTGGACCTTGGGTCCACATACCAGGACAAGGTTATCACGGACACAGGGCTCTTAGAATGGGATGCAGTCCTGCATTGAGGAGAAGGCTGGGGTGAGACAAGGAACAATTCTGAATGATAATTCTCCAATTGGGACTGGCATTATGGAGAAGGCCATATAGATCAGGAATGGCCAGCTGCTAAATTAAGGGAATGAGAGGTGACCCTAAGAGGATGCCAGACTGGGGGTACTCTAACCAGGAGTTGCAGCAAGCCAGAGTTCTCTTGGCCTCACTGTGGGAAGAACTCAATTTTGATTGCTCTCCCTTCCAGCTAGAGTCTATTCAATAAGTATTTACTGAGTGCTTGTTCTGTGCTTTGTTCTGCCTATCTCCATATCTTGCATTTCTCCCTCACTGCCCTAATCCCCGCTATACCCTCCCTCCTATCCTCAATTCTTTCTGGCCTCTAGTTTCAAAGTCCAGTTTCCTCTAAGCTGGCAGAGTGGACCTTCTGCCTTTTCATCATCTCATCCTTTGCCTTCCCTCCTCCTCCCCCTGCTCCTAGAATGTACCTTTCCTATTCTATAATCACATTTCCCCTCCCCTTGCTCCCCTTCATGTTCATCTGTCTAGTGCTTCATTGTTTGTGCACTCCCTGGTAAATTCAGCAAATATTTACTAAATACACACCATGTGCCCTGCCCTGTGCTTGAAGCTATGGGTAACCAACTAGTCTTTGTCAATATCCCTTTCCCCAAGGAATTTGAAAGTATGTCAGATTCCTGTGAGGAACACTGAAATAACAAGACAGTGTCTGATTGGGAGTTCAGATAGTGTATGTACAAGGAACGATCATACCCAAGACAGATACTCCACCTTATGGCTTTCCTATCTATTATGTTATTTACTCTTTCAACCATTCCATGAAGTAGGTAGGACAGGAGGTACCTCATTTTGTAGACAAGGAAACTGAGGCTCAGAGGAGTTACCCCAAATACATGGTTACAAGTGGTATGCTTGAACAATGGGTATACAATGGCTGGGCAGGGAGGACAGTGAAATTGGGAGTCTGGTGGGGCAAGGGTTGCTTATCGAGGATCCATTCTGAATGGGGATTTGTAGGACTTAAGATTAGAAGTTAGGCTGAAACAGATGTGTCAGAGCCTTGAATTCCAACCAGAATCATTTGTCTATTAGACACAAAGCTGTGACAAGACCAGGAAAAATTAGGGATTTTTTAGATTTTTACTAGACTATTATGAGAGAGTAGACTCAGAAAGCTTAGTTTAAATGCTGAACTTTTAAAAAAGATTTAAAAGGATATGCCCCTGGGACACCTGCGTGGCTCAGCAGTTTCGGGCCGGGGTGTGATCTTGGAGTCCGGGGATCAAGTCCCACATCCTCCCTGCATGGAGCCTGCTTCTTCCTCTGCCTGTCTCTCTCTCTCTCTCTCTCTCTCATGAATAAATAAATTAAAAAAAAAAAAAAAAGGATATGCCCCAAAATATAAACACTGGTTGTCTATGGGTGGGATTTTTTTCCTTCCATCTGGTACATTCTATAGATTTTCACCTTCCACAGTTAGGAAGAAAAATAATCATTAAAAAAAAAAATTATTCCAGAGGACTGTGCCTATGGAGGGTGGGGGGTAGTCGGGAAACCAAAACTGGCTCTTTCAGCACATCAGACAAAAACTCCTAGGCTAACCTTAAGTAGTGGCAGTGCAGTTAGGGGTGAGGCAAGGTCAGAAAGCTCCTGAGGGGAAAAAAAAAAAAAAAAAGAAAGCTCCTGAGAATAGAGAGGAGAAACAAAGATGGTCTCATGCTGTGAGCTGGGAAGAGGAGGGGACCCTGAACCCTAGAGAAGTAGAGAGGAGGAGAGATTTGGAGGGGAAGGGAATGGGTCCACTGCAGACATTTAATGGGAAGTTACAACTAGGTACCTGGAGAAAGGCAGGTGATGGCAGCCTGGGAGGTATGGCCCACTGCCCCTTCCACTCACACTGCCTCTTGCTCCTCAGGTACTTGCAGTGGTGGTACCGGAAAACCCAGGTAGAGAAGAAGACACCTTTCATCGACCTCATCAATTGTGTACCTCTGAGACAGATCTATGGTGAGCCTCACCCCAGCTCTGCTCTGCACAGAAAGGGCCCAGACTCTGGGTCTGCTGCAGAGCTAAGCAAAGAGGCTTCTAGCTTACCCACAGTGAACTGCCCTATCCCCTAGGGTTTTCTTTCCCTAGCTTTACTGAGCTATAATTGATACCAAACATTGTGTAAGTTTAAAGTGTATAATGTGTTGAACTGCTATCCCTGCTTTTTTTGAGAAACTCATCTTTATAGTCTAGAAAGTGAATAATGGGCTTCTTTTCCTCTCCCGATGCCCCACTAACCATCCTGATTCTACCTCTAGGTTGTCCTTTGGGTGGCATCGGGGGAGGCACTATCACCCGAGGCTGGAGAGGCCAATTCTGTCGTTGGCAGCTTAATCCTGGAATGTACCAGCACCGGACAGTCATCGCTGACCAGGTGAGAACCAGTAGGTGGGGGACAGGTCCAGAACAGTACCCCAGCCCAGGAAGAGCCTCTTGGCCCATGTAGGATGTAGAAGTTAGATATGCTCCTGTGCACATGATTCATTCCTGTAAGTATATTTAAGATGCTTTCCAGGTGCCCACCCTTGTGCCAGGATGTACTAGGAATGAGATACTCCAAGAGCACACGTTTCTCAAAAGCATAAACAGCCCCAACACCCCTGTGCCCTCCATTTCTCTACTAAATGCCTCCTATGTCCTTCACTCCCCAGCTCCACTAGCTTTGCCAGTACCCAGCCACAGAGGATGCAGGAAATTTCTAGATCATATAACCTGGTTAAAAGAACATGTAGTAAGACAGAAGGGAAAAAAAGCCCAAAGTCTCTAAATACATGGGGGGGGAAGGTGTGTAGAGTACCCACTGTTCACCCTGATTTGCCACCCTTAGCTAGAGATCAGCTCCTCTGCTGGTGACCACTCCTCTGGAGGTATCCCTGGCTGAGGGCCTGGGAAGCCCTTCCTCTCCCCAGCATAGATCTCTAGCCTTTTCTGAAGCTTTACTTCTTTTCCCTTGTCCCTTCATCACACATGGGCCCTCGATTGCCAGAGTCACATGGTCTACCTTTCATCATCTCTCTAGCGACCTCACAGGTGGAGGTGTCAGCCACGTTTCCATTTCCTGTCTGAGAGATGCCTCCAGCTTTCAGCTCATCTTCAAAGAAAAAATGACTAGCAGACCTTGAGTCCAATTAATGACAATGCCCTTCCTAGTTCAGGTTTACCAGCCCTGCCCAGTGCCCCAAGCTTCCTCTCTGGCTCATCCATTAGGTATCCTGAGGGGAAGTGCCTTCCAGAATTGTGACTCTAGAGTTAAAGTAATTATTGCATGCTTAACATGTGCTAGAGATTGTGCTATGCATTTTTGTGTGATATTTAAGATTTAAAGACAGTTCCTACAAGGTAAGTACCATTATTATGCCCATTTTATAGATGAGGAAACTGAGATCCAACAAGATCTACTAACATACTCAAGGTCATGTGGTTGGCAAATGGAAGCATTGGGATTCAGAACCAGCTCTCAATGTGGTTAAAAAGCCCATGGTCTTAACCATTATCTACCATTCCAACAATGTAAAAAATTATTCTATTCATACATAAAAAAACATCAGGCATACATTGAAGCAAGGGAAGAGATATTAAGCTTTCATAGCCCCTATCCTCCAAAAGCTTAAGTTTGTATTAGAGGAGGGATCCCTGGGTGGCGCAGCGGTTTGGCGCCTGCCTTTGGCCCAGGGCGCGATCCTGGAGACCCGGGATCGAATCCCACATCGGGCTCCCGGTGCATGGAGCCTGCTTCTCCCTCTGCCTGTGTCTCTGCCCCCCCCCCCTCTCTCTCTCTCTCTCTCTCTGTGACTATCATAAATAAATAAAAATTAAAAAAAAAAAAAAGTTTGTATTAGAGGAATAGGACTTTGAGAAAATGGAGACTGTGAGACCACATAAGAGACAAAATGAGAGGGATAGATAGTACACTGAGAAAAAAGGGCCACTGCTCTAGACTTCGCCCATTCTCTCCCTACACATGCCAACTGTGCCCAATTCTAGTGGTAGAGTCGTGGTAGAGGGCAGGCCTCATTAAATTGGGGAGGACCTTGCCCTCAAAGAACCCATAGAGCAGCCAGGGAGTCCGAATGTAAACAAAAACATTATAACATGCTAGACTAGAGAGGTAGGGGGACAGACAGGAGAATGACTCACTGCTCCAGGAGAGGAGATGCCATTTGACCTAGGCTTTGAAGGATGAGAGGTTTCACCAGATGGAGAGTGAGCAGGAGTAAAGGCATGGAGGAGAAAACAGTGTGTGTTCAAGGAACAGCAAGTATATGACATGACCAGAATATAAGTATTCAAACAAGTAACGAGTCTGATGGGCAGGGAGAGGCCAGATCCAGAAGGGCCTTGAAAGCCAGGTAGAAGACTTGAGACTTTAGCCTGAGGGCCATGGGGAGTCACTGAAACATAAACACAGACTAGCATATCTTGATTTGTCTGTAAGAAAGATCACTCTGCTACCAGATGGGAAGAGGCAGAGCATAAAAGCAGAAACAGTGAGGACACGAAGACCACCACAGTAAGAAGAGAGGGGAAGCCAGAGAGAGGAGGAGGAAGAAGAGGAGGCAGGACCTGATGGTGACTCACAGTGTGGGAGAGGGGCCTGGCGGACAAGCGAGGCTGTGGCGCAATGATAACCCCTGTAGGCTCTGAAAAGGGACGGGAGACTGGTTTGAAGTGCCTGTGGTCACCCCATTCCAGCCCATCTGCCTTCTTGGTTTAGTTCACAGTGTGCTTGCGTCGGGAGGGAAAGACTGTGTACCAGCAAGTCCTGTCCGTGGAGCGCCCAAGTGTCCTACGCAGCTGGAACTGGGGCCTGTGTGGGTACTTTGCATTCTACCACGCCCTCTATCCCCGAGCCTGGACTGTCTATCAGCTTCCTGGCCAGAATGTCACCCTCACCTGTCGCCAGATCACACCCATCTTACCCCATGACTACCAGGTGAGGCTCCCACTGTTGTTACCTCCATTGCCCTCCCTTCCCTAAGACTTGTCTCTGTTGGAAACTCCACAATCTGTGAAACAATGGGGACAGGAACATGACATCATGCTGGTTTTCTGGGACCTCCACTCAGTGGTAAGACAGCGTGCCTGGGAAAAGGGGGAGATACGAGGGGAAACCAAAGAGTCTACTGGGGCAGGGGTTAGTATTTGAGCCAGGTCCTCAGTGTGGAGGAGTGGGGCCAAGAGGGGCTACACAGGACCATCTGAGTCTGATCTTTTGATCCCAGGACAGCAGCCTGCCTGTAGGAGTCTTTGTGTGGGATGTGGAAAATGAAGGGGATGAAGCCCTGGATGTGTCCATCATGTTCTCCATGCGGAATGGACTAGGGGGTGGGGATGACGCCATAGGGGGATTGTGGAATGAGCCCTTCTGTCTGGAGCGTGATGGAGAGACGGTGCAGGGGCTGCTGCTCCATCATCCAGCCCTTCCGAATCCCTACACGATGGCCGTGGCTGCACGACTCACGGTACGTCAGAGCCTGCCCTAGGCCTTAACCCCCAAACCCCGACCCTCAGCCAGCCCCTGAGCCCACCCCATCCTGCTGCAGTCTCTTCGTTTCCTCAATTCCTGAGTCCCATCCTCACTGTAGCCCTTAAGCCTCTGGCACTTGGAGGTAGGAATTATAATGGGAACTGGAGAGTCAGCCCAAAGCCAGCATATTTGTGGAGCTTCTCCTCAGTCTTTGGCCCCTTGACAGGCGGATACCACGGTAACCCATATCACAGCCTTTGACCCTGACAGCACTGGGCAGCAGGTGTGGCAAGATCTGCTTCAAGATGGACAGCTGGACTCCCCTGCTGGTAATGATGGGATTTGATAGGGAGGTGGTGGGAATAGAGGCTATCCCTGTCTTGGGAGGAAGGGTGACACACCTGGCAATGAATTTCCCATATTAGGGATCCCTGGGGCAGAAGGGGATGCCTGTGCCAATTTCTCTTGTACTTCTCTCAGGTCGAAGCACCCCCTCACAGAAAGGAGCAGGCATCGCTGGGGCTGTGTGTGTTACAGGAAAGCTGCCACCTCGAGGCCAGTGCCGCCTGGAGTTCTCACTGGCTTGGGATATGCCCAGAATCATGTTTGGAGCTAAGGGCCAGGTCTACTACAGGTGAACGGGCCAAGAGACTACAGGGATCCCAGATGCTAGAGCTCTGATCTGGAACCTAGGTACTCATTCCTCTTTCTTTCCATCCCAGGCGGTACACGAGGTTCTTTGGCCGCGATGGTAATGCAGCACCTGCTCTTAGCCACTATGCTCTATGCCAGTACGTAGACTGGGAAGAGAAGATCTCAGCTTGGCAGAGCCCAGTATTGGACGACAGGTGCCAGTGGGGCCAGTCTCTTGCCTTTCTCCCGGGCACTCACACTCCAGTTGGGACTCCTTGGTTCAGTTTCCACCCACCACAATCAACAGAGTTGGGGTGGGATTCACTTGATGCCCTCATTCTGCAGAACTCCAGAATCCTTTCTTTCCTGGGAAGTCTACACTCATTAGACCATTCCAACCTCCTGACTCCCCAGATCCTTGCCTGCCTGGTACAAATCTGCACTGTTCAATGAACTATACTTCCTGGCTGATGGAGGCACAGTATGGCTGGAAGTTCCCGAGGACTCCCTACCAGAGGAGCTGGTGGAGAGCATGTGTCAGCTCCGCCCCATCCTCCGGGAATATGGTCGATTTGGCTACCTTGAAGGTACGGGCTGCTGGTGGGCTGCAACACAGCAGGCCGTATCCATGAGTCCAGTAGGTGCCCTACCACAAGGCAGGATAGTGGGTTTTGCCTACCCCAGGGGATTGTTGGGATAAGAGGGTAAGTGGCAGGTGTGGAGTATGCCAGTGCCCCATCCCCAACTCAAGGACAAGCTAGAGACATTGAAAGGGAAGCGGGAATTTTGGCAAGTGTGTCTCTCTCCTGCCTCCAGGCCAGGAATATCGCATGTACAACACATATGATGTCCACTTTTACGCTTCCTTTGCCCTCGTCATGCTCTGGCCCAAACTCGAGCTCAGCCTGCAGTATGATATGGGTGAGGGTCTCTTTGTGCCCCTTCTGCCCTCTTAGCCCCCCACACCCCTGAATCCTTGTGCTCCCTTGGATTTTCTCCTTCCTCTCCACCCAACATACCTGCATCCTGCCTACAGTTCCCCTCTAGGGTTATAAACACCATTCTGTGCTCCACCTTAAGTCTGCCCATTCCCTGCCCCCTCCCACTTATGTGTCTGCTCCCCTAGCTGTGGCCACACTCAGGGAGGACCTGACACGGCGACAATACCTGATGAGTGGGGTAATGGCACCTGTGAAAAGGAGGAACGTCATCCCCCATGATATTGGGGACCCAGGTAAAAGTCCTTCTACCCCAGAGTTCACTTCCCTCCCTCAACTTTTGCACCCTCTCCTCTACCCACCAATGCAGATCAGTCAGGTTTCCTCGCCTCCCACAGATGACGAGCCATGGCTCCGAGTCAATGCGTACGTGGTCCACGATACAGCTGACTGGAAGGACCTAAATCTGAAGTTTGTGCTGCAGGTTTATCGAGACTATTACCTGACGGGTGACCAGGGCTTCCTGAGAGACATGTGGCCTGTGTGTCTGGTAAGACATGCATGTGCAGGGGCCAGTGTGCCAAGGGCCTGGCTGGTGTTTGGGGGAAGGCCAGCTGGCTCTTGTTGCTCTTTAGTATCTATCTAGGTCTTCAGTGTCTTGGTCCCTCTCTAGGCTGTGATGGAGTCTGAAATGAAGTTTGACAAGGACCAAGATGGACTCATTGAGAACGGAGGCTATGCAGACCAGACCTATGATGGATGGGTCACTACAGGCCCCAGGTTGGGGAGTAGGGATTTACAGGGTGCCTGAGGTGGGGAACCAGGCACCCAGGAATTGTGGGCTCAAGGAAGAATGACTCATTTCTTGTTATATTGCATGGGAGTGGCTGGAGCTGCCAGTCTGACCCCCAACCCATGTCCCTGATCAGTGCTTACTGTGGAGGACTGTGGCTGGCAGCTGTGGCTGTGATGGTCCAGATGGCTATTCTGTGTGGGGCACACGATGTCCAAGATAAGTTTTCTTCCATCCTTAGACGGGGCCAAGAAGCCTATGAGAGACTGTTGTGGAATGGTGAGTTGGAGGATCCTCAGGAGTCTTAAGGCAGCTACGGGGGCACAGGGAGGCTTATTTTGTCTTCCTCTACCCTAGGCCGCTACTACAACTATGATTGCAGCCCTCAGCCCCAGTCCTGTAGCATCATGTCTGACCAGTGTGCGGGCCAATGGTTCCTGAGGGCCAGTGGTCTAGGAGAAGGAGACACTGAGGTGAGTAGGACTAGGAGGAGGAGCCAAAGAGAAAGGTGGGTTTTTCCTGGAGTTAAGAAGCAAATTTTGGAAACCATGATTCTGCCTTTACCCCCCGCCTAGGTATTTCCTACCCGACATGTGGTCTGTGCTCTCCAAACTATCTTTGAGTTCAACGTCCGGGCCTTTGCAGGAGGAGCAATGGGGGCTGTGAATGGGATGCAGCCCCATGGTGTCCCCGACAGATCCAGCGTCCAGTCTGATGAAGTCTGGGTGGGTGTGGTCTATGGACTGGCAGCTACCATGATCCAGGAGGTAAGGCACTCCCTTTCCATCTTTCTACCATCTGTACCTTGGGCTGGCAAACTTCCTCAGCCATCAAACTTCTGTAGAGCCTTAGCCATCTGGAAAGCCTCTCTTTTTTTCCCAGCCTGCCTTCCATTTCCTATCTTCTGCCTATGGGTCAAGTTTCTTTCTACCACTAGCTGGAAACTGTCAGAGGGCAGAGGCCCTACTGTCTCTATCTGTCCGGCTGAAGTAGCTATTCATAGATCGCCAAGTAATGTGGCTGACATCTCTTCCTCCAGGGCCTGACTTGGGAAGGCTTCCAGACAGCTGAAGGCTGCTACCGAACTGTGTGGGAGCGCCTGGGCCTGGCCTTCCAGACCCCTGAAGCATACTGCCAGCAGCGGGTGTTCCGCTCATTGGCCTACATGCGGCCACTGAGCATCTGGGCCATGCAGCTGGCCCTGCAACAGCAGCAGCAGAAAAAGGCCTCCAGGCCAGTAGCCGCACATGGCACAGAACTAAGCACAGGGCCTAAACTTGGACCAAAGGAAGCTATGGCAAACCCAAAGTGAGCCCTCAGCAGTCTTGGAGGGAGGCTCTAACAGCCCAGCCTCCAGCCTGGCTTTTCCTCTTCCTCTTCACTGCCCCCCCCCAACCCCCCAGTCTCCTGCAATCCTGAGCCACCAAGACAATCAGGCCCCTTCCTTTCCCACCCAAATCGCGCCAGTAAAGAGGGGTTGAGGGTGACCCAAGCGTCAGAATCACTTATTTATTTCTCTATTTCCCATTGCATGAAATGTTCAAGGAGGTCAGTTGATTACCCCAGGCCCATTCATGGGGTGGTAGACTTACATGGGTACAAATAAAAGACCCAGAAAGCCAGTTAAGTGTGGTGTGTTTGAACTCTCAGGCTTCCTGACACAGGACACAGGAGCTCACAGGTTAGCCCCCTCCCACTCCTTTCACTTGGACACAGACTAGGAACCCCAGGCTCTGGCTTCGCATCCCCCACCTAGACATCTAGCCTGAATATCTGCCCTGTAAGATAACAGATGTGGGGCTGTGTGTAGGGAGCCATCCCCCATCTCTTGTGAAATTTGCATGCAGGGGAAGGAGGGGACAGGAACAGGGGGACTTTGAGGAAGGGACAGGAAGTGGCAATTTCAAGGGAGACTCAGCACCAGGAGCCTGAGGCAGGTGGTAGAGCGGGCAGCAAGAGTTGCCAGGGGCCTGGAGCTCCTGGTCTGAGCTGTCCTTTGGTACCTCTGACTGCAGGGCAGGCAGCTCCAGCTGGTGGGGGTCTTCACTGGGGAGGGCACGAAGCTGGCGGGACAACACTAAGGAAACAAAGACCCCTCAAGGACTAGCCGGGCTTCGGCCTATCCCTTCACTAATGGTATTCTCAAGCCTCTCACCTCCATGCTCAGCTGGCAGGCTCCCCCTTGTGTCAGAGGAGTACATAGCAGGTACAATGAGCAGACAGAAGGAGAACAGTAGGACCTGGAGAAGGAAAAAGAAAATGAAGAAGGGCTCTAGGTTGCAACCCTATCCCTGCCACCTGAAAAAAAGGACCTCTCCTTCCATCACCATCCTCACCAAGACACAGGTGCTGCTGCTGCTCGTTTTGTTTGATATCTGAATCAACATGGCCTGGAGTCTCCTCAGCTGGTCCAGAAGGGACCTAGAAGAAGAGAGGGGACAGGGAGCAGTCCCTGGTCTGGCACCCAGAGATACAATGAAACCCCCCTGTTAAGGCCACCCCTCCATCTGTGCACTGAGTTCTCTTTGGCTTTTTGTCCTATTTTTGCAAATGGATTCTTCCTCTCTGTGGACAGAATGCTTGAAGTTCCTCATTAAAACAAACACCTTTCTGTCCTGCCCTGAAAACTCCTTTGCAAATACCTTCAAGAGTTCTACAATGCCTGATCAGCCACGCACATAATCCACCAGGAATTCAACATTCACTTTCTAGCTCAACACACCTGTGTTCCTTCTGCCCAGAGCGCTCCCTACCCTGATCCCCACCCCAGAATCTGATCTATTATCAAATGTTATCTGCCCCACTGAGTCTTTCTTACTCCTTCCTTTCTCTTTCTTGTTACTTATTAGTTACTTGTGATTTTGTTCCCCATTACTGTGAGCTTTTTGGCATCAGACCCACTAAAGGCTAAGCACCAGACCTTGCAAGTGGGAGCTGCTAAGTGAGAAATCCGGTGTGGAGCAAGGGAAAGAGTGAGACAGCATAAAACGGGAGAGACAAGAGACTAATGTTAGAGAGTTGCTTACAAATTCTGTTCTTCCAGGAGCTGTACTTTGTTCTGTAGCTCCAGGTTCTGGGCTGTATATTTCAAGACTCTGTGGGAATAATAGGATGTGGGGATATGGCCTGTATCCCCCTCCTTCAAAACCCCAACACTTCCAACTACCTCTGTCCCCACATCCCCACCCCCAGGTCCCTCTCCCTTCTGTACCTGTTCTCTAAACCTCCCAAATACACCTTCTTCTTCCTGCGGCTCTCCTGGGCAGATTTTTTGTTTCGGATCTTCCTCCGCACTCGTGTCAGAACTTGTTCCTCCATCTAAGAGAAGACGAGAAAAAGCGGTCTCATCAGAGGAATGTTGGACCAAAGAGTTGGAAGGCAACTAAGTTCAATCTTCTCACTGTAGGAATCCCTTATACAGCTTCCTGATCAATAGGCACTTGGCTTCTGTCTGAAGGCCAGGAGTTAATACCCCCACAAACCAGACCATTTTTAACAATTTTATTAATTAAAAAAAACAAAACTGGGGCACCTGGGTGGCTCAGTGGTTGAGTGTCTGCCTTCAGTTCAGGTCGTGATCCCAGGTCCTGGGATCAAATCCCACATCAGGCCTACCTCAAGGAGCCTGCTTCTCCTTCTGCCTATGTCTCTGTCTCTCTCTGTGTCTCTCATGAATAAATAAATAAAATCTTTAAAAATAAAAACAAAACAAAAAATCTTGGGGCACCTGGGTGGCTCAGTTGGTTAGGAGTCTGACTCCTGATTTGACTTCAGCTCAGGTCATGATCTCAGGATCATGGGATGGAGTGCCGCGTTGGGCTTTGTGATTAACAGGGAGTCCACTTGAGATTTTCATTCTCTCTCCCTTGCTTTCTGCCCCACCCTGCTGCTTGCATGCACAAGCACAATCTCTCTTTAAAATAAGGAAACCGGGATCCCTAGGTGGCGCAGCGGTTTGGCGCCTGCCTTTGGCCCAGGGCGCAATCCTGGAGACCTGGGATTGAATCCCACATCGGGCTCCCGGTGCATGGAGCCTGATTCTTCCTCTGCCTCTGTCTTTGCCCCTCTCTCTCTCTCTCTCTCTCTGTGACTATCATAAATAAATAAAAATAAAAAAAAAAAGATTTAAAATAAATAAACCTTTAAAAAAAAATCTTTAAATTTTCCTTATCCTAAGCTAACCGACATCTGCCTCTATGATTTCTATCAATTGAACTTACCTGGTACCTATCTCTGAGACCATATAGAATGAAGGTTTTTTTTTTGTTTTTTTTTTTAAGATCTTATTACTTATTCATGAGAGACACACACACAGAGAGAGAGAGGCAGAGACACAGGCAGTGAGAGAAGCAGGCTCCACGCAGGGAGCCTGCTGTGGGTCTCGATCCCGGGTCTGCAGGATCACGCTCTGGGCTGAAGGCAGGTGCTAAACTGCTGAGCCACCCAGGGATCCCAGAATGAACAGTCTTTAATTTAAGCCATTTAACATTTCTTCAGAGTTAAAAGATCTGGGCAAAAATTTTAACTTCTCGGGATGCCTGGGTGGCTCAGCAGGTTAGTACCTCCCTTCAGCCCAGGGCACGATCCTGGAGTCCCAGGATCAAGTCCCATATCGGGCTCCCTGCATAGAGCCTGCTTCTCCCGCTGCCTGTGTCTCTGCCTCTCTCTGTGTGTCTCTCATGAATAAATAAGTAAAATCTTAAAAAAAAAAAAATTAACTTCTCACCTCTCTTCGGGATGGACTGCATCCTCTTAATATCTGTCAAAGATCTGGGTTCAAAACTAGACACTAAGATGTGCTCTGGCCAGTATAATGGAGAAGAAGATGGTCACTGCCCTTCTAGAGGCAACACCTCTACTGATACAGCCTTCAAACCCCACTCTCTGTCATCTCAAACTAACCCATCTTGTACTTTTAAGAAAATTCTCTCAACCTTCCTGTAGTGTTGGTTTCACAACAGTACCACAATACTGTGCTTGTGAAGCTGCTATTCATTGCCTGAAACTTAAAACTTGGGATTTTACAATTATTCTTGCTATATTACTTAGTCCAGCCTTGATGAACTCTAACCATTTAGCTACAGGTGGATTACCATGAGTTTGCTTGCACAGTCCCTTCCAAGACCCTACACTAATGTTGCATCGATGATTTTGAATTCTTCTCAAAGAAAACACCAAAACTTGTATGAGCCCCACAAAACCAGGATCTGCCTCTGCATCCACCATATTAACATCATGCTCCAGCTTCCTATTACCAACAAATTTGCCAAGTTTTCTAACCTCAGTCCTTCCTGACATAAAGTTAACAGAAGTGCACACTTGGGATCCACAACACATCCCTCCAGCCTTCACTCCCACCAATGGGAGTCTTACCTTAGTAAGAGGAAGCGTCCCATGCAGAGTAAGCCCCTCCTTCTCCAACAGCCTCTTCTCTTCATCTGTCAGTATCAGCCTAGCAATCTCCTGGGATTAGTTACCAGGAGGTGGGCAGCAGAGTTGCAAGGGGATGACAGAAAGGAATGGGGAATCCGCCCCCACCCGCGCAATGTGGGAATGATCCCGCCATAAATCAAGTACCTGCTCTGCGGGCTCCTCCACTTGCAGTGGGGTCGTCTGGGCCTCTTCTTTTCCATAGCTCCCACCATCTGCAAAACGAAAAGTATAAATAGCCAGACCCACGAAGCCTCTCCTCCCCTCAAACCTCACTTTCTTCCTCATCATATTTCAGACTCACCTAGATCTATGGAAACATGCTGTTGTGAGAGAGAGTAGGTGTGATCATGGTGCACGAGACAGGAATCAGAGGAGCTAAGGACGTTCAACGATGCTGGGGGACTCAGCATGGAACTCAGGAAATCCTCTGCCTCCCATTCACTCAACGCCTGCACAGGGTTCAAATAAACAAGCCTTGACCTATCAACTACCCACCACCCCATGAACGCTCTCCCGGGATCCCCGCGCCTCCCCGGCTCGCAGCCCCCACCCACCTCGGAAAGCGGCGGCCCGGCCCCCAAATCGCCGCTTTCCTCTAGCAGGAAATCCAGCAGGTCCTGGTCACCCAAGTCCAACGCCAGCTCCATACCGGATAACAACCGGAAAGATGTACAGAGAGACCTATCCGCAAGCCCGGACCTGTCGCTCTGAAATTGCACCAGCCCCCAAGACCCGATTCTCCGCAACTTCCAACACCACGGAAGTGACGCGCACACCCCCGAGGCACCACGGGATTTGGAGTTCCCTCCGACGCGGAAGTGGCCTAGCCGCGGCGCGCCACGTCCCGGGAGCTCTGCAAATAGAGGGGACGTCCCTGCGGCCTCCTCACACCCTGAGGGCGGGCAATCTGGGAGGCCGCCTCCGCCTCGGCCCCAGGCTGAAAAAAAAGGAAGGGTTAGAGACCAAAGGGGAACTCGCGCGCAGTTCGGGCGTCTTCCCGGATTGCGCCGCACCCTTGTTTCCTGCCGGGGGAGCCGGCCGGGGGGCGGGGGGGGCGCCTTTTTAAGGCCGGCTCCCGAGCATCGAGAGCTGGGGCCAGAGCAGCTTCCTGTTGCCCCCACAACCATAGAGCGCGGGCCCAGGGCGCCGCCCGCGGGTGGGGGACGTTCCGGGGACGGAAGTGGCCGAGAGAGTGTCGAAGGGAGGGCGAGGCCGAAGCCCGATTACCACCGGGAGAGCGAGCGGGTTATCGGGCCGGCGGGCGGGGCACGAGCCGGGCAGCGCAGGTAGGCCGGACCGGGCCGAGCCGGAGCCTCAGGGTGGGGCCGCACGGCCAGGACCGGGAAGCGAGCGCGAGGGCGGGTGGCAGCGCGGGTGGCAGGGCGGGCGGGGCCCTTGCGTCCGCTGTTTCGGGTCCTGTTGGAGAGGTCAGCGTCCAGTGTATCTCGGCTTGGGATCGGAAGTTAAGTAGGTCGTTTTAAGGGAGCCAAGCCTTTCCTGGGATCAAGTCCTCTCTGTCTGGAATAAGTTTTGGGGAGGGTGAGGAGTTGGGTGACAGTGAGGCGCAGGGCGGGGATCGGCTTTGAGGTTAGCTGATAGTGAGTATGCGGGTAGGAAAGCTGGGGGTGAGTTTGGGAATTAGGTAGAGTTGGGTTTAGGAATTAAAGGTTAGCTTACGGAGTTAAAAACCGGAGTTGACATTTAGAGTTACCAGTGTGAGTCGGGTCCGTTTTATGTAGGTAGAGTTTGGATTAGGTCATTATTCTGTTTCTGGCCAACGTAAGTCAAAGTTAGGGTTCAGGGCCGGTTTAAGGGTCAACACAGGATTTAAATTAGAAGTCCAGTTTTTTAGGGATTAGAGAACATTAGCATGGAACTAGGGATAAATCGCGAAGGGATGGATCAGAAGTCAAGTGAGACAACAGTTTTAGGCTTAGAGATCAACATTTAGAGTTAAGGTCAGGAAATTCATTCCTAGAGGTAAAAAGTAGATCAATATTAGGGATCAAGGATTGGGGACGGGTGTCTGCCAGGAAAGGGATGAATGTCAAAGCCAGTGTTGGGAAACAGGAACCAAATTAGGGTCAGGGTTAATATTAGGGATTAGGGTTAGTTTTATGGGGGTTATGGCTGAGGTTAGGGTAGCTGACCTTGGATATATTGAATTTAAGAGATTGGCAGTAGGTAGGTGCTCTCGTTTTGCAGGGAGGTCTCATTCCTACGTAGTTTCAGGGGTTCTCTAGCCCAGAGATAGGATAAACTCATTTCAGGTTAGGGATCTGGGCTTCAACTAGAATTGCAGGTATCTGGGATTCTAGCTTCTTTATTTCTGTTCTCTAAATCCAGTGTTCTTGCTGTGGTCACCATGGTTGAGGGGCAAGGGTTTATGGACTATGTTGTTTACAAGAGAGGTGTATAAGGCCTAGTCATAAGTGGGGGGACTACTTAGAGGGGACTGTGATTAAGGGGAGGCTGACCACAGATACGCTGTTGCCATGGGAGAAAGAAATGACTGAATCCTCTGAAGGTTCAGCCCCATGCCTCCCAGTCCCTTCCTTCTCTAGTTATTAAGTCCTCTTTCCAGCTCTGCTCCCTGGCCCTGCAGTTCATGCCCTCCCCACACATCCCGTTCCTGCAAGCAAGGTCCTGCATACAGAATTCTCCCCTCACCTCTAACTCTCCCATATTGTTATCTTACCACCAGTTCCCAGCTACAGTTCTGCCTCCCTTCCTACCCCTGAATCTGCACACCCTACCATAGTTTGCCCTCTCCCAAATCTGAGCTTTCCCATCATCTTAAAGCACTTTCCCACATTTTCCCCCACTCACCCACCTGCATACCTCCCGGTCATCTGCTGAATACCCCATGCCAGCCCAACATAACGGTCAAGTACCCCCAGGCCCTGCTATATGCCAGCCCCTGGCTCTAAGCCTCCTTAATTTCTTGGTCCAGTTGTAGATCCCCTTCCCCCACCCCCCAAACAGAAAAGAGGAAATGAGACCCAAAGAGGAAACTGGGTCTTGCTGATCCCACGCCCAGCCAGGCCACTGACCACACCTCCCATTTCACTCCCAGCCTGACCCTGCCGCTGACCACAGCACTATCCCCTCCCCAGTAAGACCCAGCCACCCCCACCAACTCCGGCTTTGCTTATACACTGCCAGTGTCCCTTCACTCTCCCCACTACCCCATCCCAGCCTTATTTAGTCACTGACCACTGCCCCATCTCATCTCAGCCTCCTGAAACCTAATCTAACCTCTGACCTCACTCTGTCATTCTGACTTATAATTATTTCCCTATCCTGATCCAGTGGCTGATCATATACGTATTTTTCCTACCACCATCTTCTCCAGCCTTTCTCTACACCTTGGCAGACTAGATACAGTCACTAACCTCATCACTTTTGCCCCTACCTGGTGTTAACCAATCACATCCCCATCTTCTGTGCCCCGGAGCCTCATCTTCATATACCCAGCTCAACCCAATCCTTTCCTTCCCCCCTTCCCAATTCCTTACCTAAACTCAAGCCACCCTGGCCACCAAGTGGCTACTGATGACAGGCTGTGGGACTCCACTCTGACTTTGGCCCTGGTCCCTGAAGGTTGACAGGACAGTCATCAGGTCCTGAGAGTTTGACCTCTTGAAACTACAAATAAGTGACATCCTCCTCTCTGTCATCACTTCTCACTTGGGCTAATGCAGTGTCTTTCTGACCAACCTCCAAGGTAACTGCCAGCATGATTTTCCAAAATCCAGTTCTGGTCATGCCCCTTTTCTGCTTAAAGCCTCCGTTGGCCTGCTGTTGCCCTCCAGTAGGTAAAATACTCCTTCCTCTCTACTCCTCCCCTGCCTTTCCACCCTAACCCTGACTTCGCCATCACTGCTCCCTTGCAGGTACCATGCGCTTCAACCAGCCTGCCTACTCACTTCCCCCAATGCTCCTCCATGATTTCCTGCTCCTCCACCTTTGCTTATGCTCTTCTCTCTGCCTGGAATGCTACCCCTGACTCACCTCCTACTGGGATAGTGGAGACAACTTGGGCTTTGGAATCAGAGAGACATGGGTTCCAATCCTGGCTTCACAACTTATTAGCTGTATGACTTTGGAGAAGATCCTTGAATGAGTATTTAACATCTTTGCACCTCAGTTTCTTAATCTGTAAAAATGGAAATAATCATACTTATCTTGCCAGGTTGTTGTAAAGTTTAAATGAAATGACGTATACAAAGAAATTGACATAATCATCAATTAAAGCTAGTTCCTTATGATTTTTTTTTTATTATCTTTATTTTAAGCCCTAACTTCAAATGACACTTTTCACAGACATTTTTTTGGTACCTCTTCCCTAACCTAAAGGGATCTCTCCCCTGAACACGCGCCTCTTGACTCTTACCACATCCTGCCCTGTGTTAAAATTCTGTATTTAGCTTATCCACTCAACTAACTGGGAAACACCCCCTCACCCCACCCCACCCCCACCCCCAACGAAAGCGAAGGCTAGGGCTTGCTCTTCTTGCTTCCCAGTCACTGGGAGTTTGGCTCAGGGCTTTTTTCACAACAGACCCTCAGAAATGCCTGTTGGGTAAATGGAGGGAGAATGTCTATGTAAAGGGAAGAGAGATGTTGGGGCAAGTTGCTCTCTTACCAATAGAAGTGTGTGTGTTTGTGGGGAAGCTGTGTGCGTGGGATGGGGTCTTTACAGGAAGATAATGTGGTTGTGATGGGGTCTGTATAGGGACTGCATGTTTGAGATAATGTATATGTAGAGACAGTTTAAGTAGCTTTGTGGGAAAGAGCTCTGTGCATAAACCAGGGTGCAGATGGGGAAAATGAATATGCATAGATCGGTGTAGGTGGTGAGGGGCTGTGTTGAGAGAGATCAAGTCCAGCCCTTCAGCTGCCCAGTCCAGCCTTAAATGAGCCTCCAGCAGCCCAAGGCCGGATATGTCATTCTCACCCACAACCCCCCCCACCCCTCCTCCCCGTGGTTGCCGACTCAGAGGCCAAATTTGGTAACAGACTGAGTGTTACTCCCCCAACCCTCATACATTCTGACTTTGTCTTCAGCTTTCTCTCTCCCTTGTCCCTTTCCATAGCTCCCTGTCTTTCTGCAGCTCCCTTTGTGGGGCTCTGCTCTGACTCTATTCTCCATGTACCCCAAATTCTTTACCCCCAATACTTACATTCCATTCCTTGCTGGGATTTGACCTCTTGTCCTCCACCCCCACCCCACCCCCAATTGCCCAACTCCTCTGGAATGCATCTCAGGAATGTCTTGAGGGAGGAGGAGTTCCCTGGGAGGGGGATATGGTGGGGGGGGGGGGGACACTGTTGCTGTTTCATAAAACGTGATAGAAAAGGGAGCAAAGTTTTCAGGCCAGAGCAGGAACTGGATAGCTTCTCCCCAAACTTCCAAGGGCCTCGTTCTTTGCCCTCATCACCCTCAGTTAACTTCTCCATTCCCTTTCCTCCCTCACCATCTTGTCACTCTGTGGGTATCCACTCAGAACCAGCCTGGGAGGGTAGGCATGACTCATCTCTCTTATCGGGGTCTCACCAGAGGTTTCCGTGCTTGAAGAAGGGGGTGTCCATATGTCCGGAGGAAATGGGGGAGGCTTTCAGCTTAGAGTGGAGGATCCTTTCAGTGCTGCCCTCAACATCTCTGACTCCTCCACTTCGCTGACCTTCCAGCCCTCCAGCAGCCTCACAGCCAGGTCTGTCAAGCTACTGGGAGAGGTGACCGAGAAATGGGGAGGTGGGCAGAGAGCTGGGGAGACTGGAAGAGTCCTCATTTGTTTGGAAATAAGAGAGTGAGCCATGGTTTCTTGGGAGACTCTGGACTGTTTCTAAGGTCAGAAGCGGTCTAGCGCATCCCTGACCCGTACCTCTCCCACACAGGCCCGCCCGCCTCCTGTCTCTGGATTTTCAGTCTCCTCCACCTCACCCTTCCTAACCTCTTCACCCTCCAAAAACCTATCCCTTCCCAACTTCCCTGGCTCTCAGCCAGCCCCTGTACCCCAGCACCCCCACCTGTTCCAGCCTACCCCTGGTCCTGCGTTCCCCCCTTGGGGCTGGCAGCCTACTGGGAGGGGGTGGGTGGCCCAGGTTTGTTCATTCTCTTAGTTGAAAGGAACCAATCTCTGTACCAAACTGGGTCACATCATCAGCTGCCAGGCAGACTTGTCCTCTCATGCCCTGGGTGCCATCTGCCACCTGCCAGGAAGGGCGCCTCCAGCCTACTGAGAGGTGGTGCCAAGGAGGGACAGGGAAGTCAGGGTGTGGTGGGTATCTTGAGCTGCACTGAAAACACCAGCAAGTGAGACAGCGGGACGGACTTGAGAAGGACTTACTGAAGATGGGAGAACTTGTGAGGAGTTGTTGTGAGGGCAGGCTGGGTATTCGCTTGGTGACTTGGAGCAAGGACCAAGTTAGAGGGACTGGGCTCTTCATCTGACCTGCCTTGAAACTCCCCCACCTACCCCACCATGGTCTCTGATATCCATTCTGCAAAACTGAAGAGCTGAGATCCCTCTGGATTAGAGAATCATCATTCTAGCTTGACTGCCAGGGAAGCCAAATATGGGGCCAGGCTCCTTGGGAAAGCCCTTCCCTCTCTAGTTAGAGGAAAGCAGGGGGTGAGAGTAGGCTGTTTGGTCTCCCTGCTAGGCTAGCTAGAGTCGGTGTTTGCAGGCTTCGTTTGCAGGCTTCAGGATCTCTTGGGAATTACCTAATATAACGTCTTCATTTTGCAGAGAAGGAGGCTAAAGCTGTCAGAGGGAAGGTCACATGATGAGTCAGGGCAGAGCTCTGAAAATCCCAGACAGGAAAAAGCAAGACCTAGTTAGAGACAAAAAGAGAAAAAGACTGAACCAAGAAAAAATAAAAACAAGGCTGAGACAGGGCTAGAAAAGGAGCAGGGTAAGGAGCAAGAGAGAGAGAGACACTTGGCAGAAAGAAGGGAGGCACACATTCTAGTGGTAGGGACAAAATGGTGTCCTCAGGGAACACTGCATTGCAGACCAGACTCCTTCACATATCTTAGGTGGTTAGGATTGGTTCTTTAGGTGTACATAATCTTTCACTCTTTAAAATTCTGAAATAAAACAACTATGTTACTATTTGCTCTGGTAAGTCCCTCTCAAAAACACCTCTCCCTGGGGCTCCATCTTGGGGACCTCCTCTCCTCTACTGAGGATATGTTTTAATGCCCTGACCCCACGGGCCAGGTATAGCCAGGCTGGAGAAGAGAAGCTGCCACCATGGTTGCACTTTCGCTGAAGATCAGCATTGGGAATGTGGTGAAGACCATGCAGTTTGAGCCATCCACCATGGTGTATGATGCCTGTCGCATCATTCGTGAGCGCATCCCAGAGGCCCTGGCTGGCCCTCGTAAGTCTGAGTACCCCGGTGGCAGGTGGGGGAAAGTCCCTTGTTCCCAGGCTCTTGGCTTTAAGGGATGACCCCGTTGTCCCTCAAGGCTACACATCCCTCAGGCCTGTGCTCCATGGTTCCCTCTCTCCCCTTTAGGCCCTCAGGCCCTGGGGAAATAGTAAGGGGCAACAGAGCAGCTGTTCAGCCACACTGGGGTCCTCGTGAGTCTGAGGGAATCCAACCTCTCTTTCAGCCAGCGACTTTGGGCTATTCCTGTCAGATGATGACCCCAAAAAAGGTATATGGCTGGAGGCCGGGAAAGCTTTGGATTACTACATGCTCCGCAATGGGGTGAGTATCACTTCAGCAAGGGCCGCCAACATTCTCTTCCATCAGCATCCCTGACTTCACCTCCTGTTTTCAGTACCTATACCTGTTGTCTCTGACCCTCTCCAGGCTTTTTATCACAGGCAATCAAATTACCCTGCTTTTGAGTGAGCCACCACAGTCTTGCTTTTAGTCACCTACCTTCCCACCCCCCCCCCCCCCCCCCCGTCTGGCTGTGGAAAAAGGAAGTAGTACCTCCAGCTTCAAGTGGGCCCCTCCTCCTATTCCTGCCCCAACAGGACACCATGGAGTACAGGAAGAAACAGAGGCCCCTGAAAATCCGTATGCTCGATGGAACTGTGAAGACTATCATGGTGGATGACTCTAAGACTGTCACCGACATGCTCATGACCATCTGTGCCCGCATTGGTAAGGGGTCTCGGTGGGGCAGAGGGCTCAGGAATGGAGGCTTCAGCTCTACCAAAAAACAAGTATGCCATGCCCAGGATGCAACCAATCCCTCGCCCTCCCCCAGGCATCACCAACCATGATGAATATTCCCTGGTTCGAGAGCTGATGGAAGAGAAAAAGGAGGAGGTAACAGGAACCTTACGAAAAGATAAGACACTGCTGCGAGATGAAAAGAAGATGGAGAAACTAAAGCAGAAGTTGCACACAGATGATGAGTGTAAGCAGAAAGAGAAAAAAGAGGGCCCTGGAAATGGTTGGGGGAAAGGGGTGGGGGTGGGGGCAACTGTTGATTGGTTAGTTATTGAATACCTGCTTTTGCAAGACACTGTTTTAGACACAGGATGCATCAGTAATAAAGTCCTACACTCAGAACTTATTGGTAAGAGAAGGTAGGAGATAAAGAACAAACAAACAAAAAGCCAGAGACCAGACACCACAGGCACCCTAGGGGCTTGGCACTGAGGGGACTCTGTGTGTCCCAGTGAACTGGCTGGACCATGGCCGCACGCTGAGGGAACAGGGGGTGGAGGAGCATGAGACACTTCTGCTGCGGAGGAAGTTCTTCTACTCAGACCAGAATGTGGACTCCCGGGACCCTGTACAGCTGAACCTCCTTTATGTGCAGGTGTGGAGAGGATTTGCCTGGGCTAAGGGAGGTAGGGAGGGGGGCAGAGGCACTGCGAGGGCATCCCACACCCACACACAACACTTGCTGCCATGTGTCCTCCAGGCACGAGATGACATCCTCAATGGCTCCCACCCTGTCTCCTTCGACAAGGCCTGTGAGTTTGCTGGCTTCCAATGCCAGATCCAGTTTGGGCCCCACAATGAGCAGAAGCACAAGGCTGGCTTCCTTGAGTGAGTGACCTGCATCCCACACCCTGTTAGGGCCCAGGACTTACTGCCGTTGCAACCTCAACAGTCCTGCCCACCCCCACCCCCACCAGGCCTTCTCTCTCTGTTTCCTCTTCCGATGCACCCAGGGTTTGACCCACATGGGTACCGTTTTTGCTGCCGTCAGCTATATACCTCCTCACTGGTCCCATGTGGAGTATGAATGTAGTCCAGAATCTCTGCCTCTACCCCGTACCTCTCAAGCAAGCATGGAACTTTTTTGAGCTTCTCTGAAGAATTTCACTGCAGTAGCCACAGGAAAACAGTACATTTCTCCTCCCAGGGAACACAGACTTAGAAAGCTTCACAAGTCTCATCCACTGATACTCCTCAGAATGTGTAGAGTTCAGCGTGGCTTGCTTAGCTTTCTATGTGCATGGTCATTCTCCTACTGAGCTCCTTCTCCTCCTGGTTTCCTGTGGTAGTGCTCTAGACCCTCTTTCCCTCAGGGACAGCCTACAACTCAGGTTCCCTCAGTCCCTTCCCCTGTAGGGAGAGACACAGGCTGCAGTCAAGAGCTAATGCTAGATCATCTTGATTTCACGGATAATCCAGACTCTGTTCCCTCGAGCCTTCCTTCTCCCCAAAGATAACACTGTCCTAGACATTTCCTCATGCCCCCAGGCCCACAGTCCATGGCCTACATATCCCTGATGCTGTCCACTCCGTGCTGACCCTCCCTTTTCTGGTGTAGCCTGAAGGACTTCCTGCCCAAGGAGTATGTGAAGCAGAAGGGAGAGCGTAAGATCTTCCAGGTGAATGGGGGTAGGGGAAAGTGTTTGGGATGCTTTGGGAGCTTTGCTACTTAATCCTACTGACTGAATGGACCCCTGCCCCTTCCTTATCTCCTTCCACCCCGCTTCCACCCATCAAACTCTTCTCCCACCTCTCCTGTGCCAAGAAAGCAGAAGACCTGGGCTTTTCGTTTCAGCTCCATCACTGCATTTGCTGTGGAATTCAATTCAGTGTTCTTGTTTTCTTTTCTTTGCCTCTAACTCGGGATGACAGTGCCTGCCCTGGGTGGGATTGATAGGAGAATCAAATGAGACAGTATGCCTGAAGTTACTGTGAAAAGTATATCTTTGTACAAATGTAAAGTGTTATCCCCACTTCTTGAGTACTCAGCCCAAAAAGCCTTCTATTTGACCTTCTACTTATCTGTTCATGTCTCCAGAACATCTGCAAGTTGTTTAACTATATTCCTTGAAGTGTCACTTCTGTGTATCCTCTGTCCACCCCCATCCTGTCACCCTCTCATTTCTCATACCCTGCACCCTCTAACCTTTCCTGTGTCTCCCACAGTACGTTCCCATTGTGGTTAACGTCGCAACTTGTCTGTGACACCATCCCCCCATGTTTTGCTAAACGTTTTTCCCCATTTCCCACTCTAAGGCACACAAGAACTGTGGGCAGATGAGTGAGATCGAGGCCAAGGTTCGCTACGTGAAGCTAGCCCGTTCCCTCAAGACCTATGGTGTCTCCTTCTTTCTGGTGAAGGTGGGTGACAGACCCTTCTCAGTCTGTCCGCCTTATTCCCATTCTTCCCCTTTCCCCTCAAAGTCTGGCCCTGCCCTTGGTCACATTTTCCATCATCCCTATGAGTCCCATTCTCCGTGGAAACGTGTGGGGTTGTCAGCCCTCTCTACTGCTCACTTGGCTGCTGCCCCTGTGCCCTTGCTTCTCCCTAGAGGAGTTTGTGGCTCCCTGCAGACACCACCCCCACCTCAGCGCCCCCACCCCCCCAACCCCTGTTTGGCTCTCCCACAATCCTTAGCACCCCCTGGTGGTCTAGATAGGATCTGCTCATTCACTCCTTGTCTGATATCTCTGGCCACCATACCAAAGACAGCCTCTGCCTCACAGGAAAAGATGAAAGGAAAGAACAAGCTGGTGCCTAGACTTCTGGGCATCACTAAGGAGTGTGTGATGCGGGTGGACGAGAAGACCAAAGAGGTGATCCAGGAATGGAGCCTCACCAACATCAAACGCTGGGCTGCCTCTCCCAAGAGCTTCACCCTGGTGAGTCTGGGGGCCACAGGGAAAGGGCTTTGGAATTTCCAGTCCAGGGGCAGCTGCACAGGTCTTTCCTGTCTCTCAGGATAATGTACTGAGCCCCAGGATAATCATTGAGTGACTCCAGAAAAAAGGAGAACTCTGCAACAGTTGCAAGACCACAGAGGTCAGAGTAGAGGAGAAGCTTTCCTAGAGAGTAGGTGATGTTTAAATGAAGCAGTCTTTAAAATCATCAGGACTGGGCAGTCTGGGTGGCTCAGCGGTTTAGTGCCGCCTTCAGCCCAGGACCTGATCCTGGAGACCTGGGATCGAGTCCCACGTTGCGCTCCCTGCATGGAGCCTGCTTCTCCCTCTGCCTGTGTCTCTGCCTCTCTATCTCTCTCTCTCCCTCTGTCTCTCTCATGAAAAAATAAATAAAATATTTTTTTAAATAAATAAATAAAATCATCAGGACAGGGACACCTGGGTGGCTCAGTGGTTGAGCATCTGCCTTCGCATCAGGGCGTGATCCCAGGGTCCTGGGATCAAGTTCCACATCAGACTCTCGACAGAGAGCCTGCTTCTCCCTCTGCCTGTGTCTCTGCCTCTCTCTGTCTCTCATGAATAAATAAATAAAATCTTTAGAAAAAAAAAAATCATCAGGACAGAACCATCACCAGTGAACTGGGCTTGTAGGAAACTTGAGAGAGAAAAAAAAGGTGATAGAAAAATAATCCTCAGCAGCAGCTATGTAGTAGTTTTCCTCCTGGCTTTATATTTTGGTGTGCTGGATGGTTAACTGATACCACCTTGATGAAGTACCCCCATGAAGGGATGAGAGTTTAGTAAAGGCTATTTTTCCATTCTAGGTACTAGGACTAACCCTCAGTTACAAGTCATTCAATGATAAATACTTGTGTCTTCCCAACTTTATTATCAGGAGGAAAGAAAAGAGATTTTCTGGATGGCATGTGTTTGATACTATGTAGCACAAAGACTGCTCCTCATAAACAAAATGTTGCCCTCCAGGGAGGCAAAGAAAGAAAGCGGAAATCAGGGAACCCTGGGTGGCGCAGCGGTTTAGCGCCTGCCTTTGGCCCAGGACGTGATCCTGGAGACCCGGGATCGAATCCCACGTCGGGCTCCCGGTGCATGGAGCCTGCTTCTCCCTCTGCCTATGTCTCTGCCTCTCTCTCTCTCTCTCTGTGTGACTATCATAAATAAATAAAAAAATTAAAAAAAAAAAAAAAGAAAGCGGAAATCAAAGAAGGGCAGGATTCCCCCCCAGAGCTGCCCACATTCCACCCTCTTCTATCCTGGGTAGATGCCGGCTGTCTCACCAAGCCCCCACCTTGTCACCCTAGGACTTCGGGGACTACCAAGATGGCTACTACTCAGTACAGACGACAGAAGGGGAGCAGATCGCACAGCTCATCGCCGGCTACATCGATATCATCCTTAAGAAGGTGCCACCCCAGCCTTCTGCTCAGTCTTCCCTTACCTTCTGTCCAAGCCAGTCCTTTCAAAGTGAGGGGGACCCAGATTCTGGAAGAAGGCGGACCAGGGGAAGATGAGGCTGCCTTTTCCCTCCCTTTCTCTTTTTTAATTGTTGTTCCTTTTCCCTTCCTACAGAAAAAAAGCAAGGATCATTTTGGGCTGGAGGGAGACGAGGAGTCTACTATGCTGGAGGACTCAGTTTCCCCCAAAAAGTATGAAGGGAACTGGGCTGATCCCATCTATCAGGGGCAGGGAAGGCAGGGAGACTCTAGTGACTTCTGACGGGGTGGGGGGCAGGGGTGGGGGGAATCCCTAGGATGGTTCTTTAACCAGTTGCAGGCCATATCATGACACCTCACGCACCCCCTAGACCACAGGACCTGCAAAGGTGGTAGAGCTGGGTGGGAGGGGGGTGAGAGCACAGACTTCTGAGTGCTGCCCAGCATATACCCTCTCTAGGTCGACAGTCCTCCAGCAGCAGTATAACCGGGTGGGGAAGGTGGAGCACGGCTCTGTGGCCCTGCCTGCTATCATGCGCTCTGGAGCCTCCGGTCCTGAAAATTTCCAGATGGGCAGCATGCCACCAGCCCAGCAGCAGATTACCAGTGGCCAGATGCACCGAGGACACATGCCCCCTTTGGTAAGAGTGCATCCGCTGCCACCATAGTACCAGCTGGACCCAGCCAGGAGCTAGGCAGTCTTTTCCTATGTCCCTATTTTTTTTTTTAAGATTTATTTATTTATTTATGAGAGAGAGAGAGAGGCAGAGACACAGGCAGAGGGAGAAGCAGGCTCCATGCCGGGAGCCCGATGCAGGATTCAATCCCGGGACTCCAGGATCACGTCCTGGGCCAAAGGCAGGAGCCAAACTGCTGAGCCACCCAGGGATCCCCTTACGTCCCTATTTGTATTCCTATCTCCAGCCTAAAGTTCTCCTGTACCTTTTCTTGCCTCTAAACGCTCCCTGTTTCTCCTCCCCTCGTCATATAGACGTCAGCCCAGCAGGCACTCACTGGGACCATTAACTCCAGCATGCAGGCTGTGCAGGCTGCCCAGGCCACTCTGGATGACTTTGACACTCTGCCCCCTCTGGGCCAGGATGCTGTGAGTATGGGAAGGAGGAGAGGCCAGCGGTGCTGGGACTCTCTGGAGGGATTGGAGTTAACCAAACCAGAGCAGATCCTGAGCTTTGCCTCTCTCCCTCTCTCACTGTCTCTCTCTCTCTCAGGCCTCTAAGGCCTGGCGTAAGAACAAGATGGATGAATCAAAGCATGAGATCCACTCCCAGGTAGATGCCATCACAGCCGGTACTGCCTCTGTGGTGAACCTGACGGCGGGTAAGCCGGATGCCAAGTTCTCTGTATGGTGGGACGGGGGAGGAGGAGCGCGTGCAAGCACAAGTGTGACTGGCTCTGGGTGGGACTGCACCTTGACTCATAGAAGAGACTGCCTATACGTCTCTCTCAGGATGTGCATGTGACTAACACCTATGACTGGGCGCCTTCCCCGCCCATTGGCTGGCCTGCCCACCTCTGACACATGCTCCTCTTCCTCCTCTGCCCCCAGGAGACCCTGCAGAGACAGACTATACAGCCGTGGGCTGTGCGGTCACTACCATCTCCTCCAACCTCACGGAGATGTCCCGAGGCGTGAAGCTGCTGGCCGCCCTGCTGGAGGACGAAGGGGGCAGTGGCCGGCCCCTGCTACAGGCCGCCAAGGGCCTTGCCGGGGCGGTGTCAGAGCTGCTGCGCAGCGCCCAGCCAGCCAGCGCTGAGGTCGGGGGTCGCGGGCTGGCACCAGGGAGGAGAGCCCAAAGAAGGGGGCAGGCTGGGCTATAGGGTGGAAGTATGGGACCTATGGGCCAGGAGGACCCATGGGCATGTGGGCAGGAATTAGGCAGCTTCTGACTGGCGTCCACTCTCCACAGCCCCGTCAGAACCTGCTGCAAGCAGCTGGGAACGTGGGCCAGGCCAGTGGGGAGTTGTTGCAGCAAATTGGGGAAAGTGATACTGACCCCCACTTCCAGGTTAGTGATCTACCCATCCCCTGGAACATAAGCTTCTTGGAGCTAACCTCTGACCCTGAGTCTAGCTCCTGATCCTGTTACTACAAATTGACTCATCAGAGCCAATCTGAACTTCTATTTGCAGGGGATAACACTGGGAACCTCCAGTCCCTTTCTGGGGGATGAGAATTCAGAATCCCTGAGTGCAAACCAAATCTACTAGTTCACCCTTGGCTGATTGATATATTGTAGCCTCCTGTCATCTTTTCCTTATCTTCCCTATATATAGCCCTTGTCACAACTTGACATCTTGAAGCCCCCTCCCTGCCACCCCAAGGACACTGTTCCTCTAGCTCCCCCTTCCCCACCCCATGCCAGTTTCCTCACCTGACTTGTCATCCTGGATTTCCCATGCAGATATGTGCACCCAGAGGGGCTGGGGTTCGATCTGCCCCCGATTCCCCCACGGTAACGGCCTCTGGCCTGGGCCTTCCTAGCTTTGTCCTCTCTGAGCCGCATACACTCGCTCTGCACCTCTCCCCCAGCCCCCTAGGGGGAACAGAATGTGATGGGAGACTGGAGGCATATCACAGGCAGGGCTGGGGAAAATGGGATCAGGGAGGGTTGTACGGGGTCTTGTACTCCAGGGTGACTCCAAACCACAATTGAGAAGAAATGGAGGAGGGAAGCTAGGAGTGGGAGGGACCCCAAGAGGCGCCTCTCTCCATCCTACTGTAACAGTGCTGCCTGTCCCTCCCCATCGCCGTCCGAGTGTATCCGCCTCATGCATTTCTACCTTTGGTGTAGGCTCTGTTTCTCTTGGTGTGGGTTTGTTCCTTGGTGGGGGTCTGTCTCACTGGGCGCTCGAGGAAGGGGCTTGGGTTGGCTTCTGGTGGCTTCTGCATACACTGTCCTATGATTGGAGTCGGGGAAAAATGAAACAGCTTATGCCTCTGAGAAGGGTCCATAGACCCCAAGCCCATCCTTGGGCCCTGCTGACAGCTGTTCCCTCACAGGATGTACTAATGCAGCTGGCTAAGGCTGTGGCAAGTGCCGCAGCTGCCTTGGTCCTCAAGGCCAAGAGCGTGGCCCAGCGGACAGAGGACTCGGGGCTTCAGAGCCAGGTCATTGCTGCAGCAACACAGTGCGCCTTGTCCACCTCCCAGCTGGTGGCCTGCACCAAGGTGAGCCCCAGGGCTTGTGCTGGCTCACACCAAGGGGTGATGGTGCAATGCCCAAGAACCTCTCATTTCACCTCTTTGGCTCATCCTTAACCTATCCCAGGGACTGTTGCAAAAGCCACAGACACCTTCCACTGCCCAACTCCTTTCCATGGCCTTCATCTCTGACACTGTTTGCCTACAGGTGGTAGCACCTACAATCAGCTCACCTGTCTGCCAGGAGCAGCTGGTGGAGGCCGGACGCCTGGTGGCCAAAGCCGTGGAAGGCTGTGTATCTGCCTCCCAGGCAGCCACAGAAGATGGGCAGCTGCTGCGGGGGGTAGGAGCAGCGGCCACAGCTGTCACCCAGGCCCTGAATGAGCTGCTGCAGCATGTTAAGGCCCACGCCACAGGGGCCGGGCCTGCTGGCCGTTACGACCAGGCCACTGACACCATCCTCACAGTCACCGAGAACATCTTCAGTTCTATGGGCGATGCTGGTAAGAATACCACTCCTGGGAAGACAGAGAACCCCAGTGAGGCTCCCAGAGCCCAGTGGACATTCCCTTGCAGACCTGCCACCTCCTGCTAAGGACTCAGCACAGGAGACTAGGTGTTGTCTCTGAAAGCTCAGTTTCCCATCCATAAAGCAGGAATATGACCATCCCTGTTCTGACTTCTTTGGTGCATTTAGAGAATATACAGAAGCGTACACCAGAGCTGGAGTTGGAAGGTGGCGTTATGAAGAGCTAGCCTTCTCCACTCCACCTTACCCCCTCACCCCCAAAGCCTTCAAAAGGAGTATCTCATCCTCTCAAGACTGCTAAAAACACCCATTAGAGACTGTCTTCCCTCCCATAGAAGCCTACCAGGAAATCTCACTCTCCAAGAGCCTAAGCTCAAAAGACAACTGCAGGGGAATCCCTTCCAGAACTTTTGTGTCTCTAATTGCCCTCGAGAGCACTTAGGTCTACCTTGTCGGCACCACTTTTCCCCACCCCTGGTACCCCCGTAGTGTCTCTGGTTTCATTACCTGATTATATCCTGTCCTCTCAGGTGAGATGGTACGACAGGCCCGCATCCTAGCCCAAGCCACATCTGACCTGGTCAATGCCATCAAGGCTGATGCCGAGGGGGAGAGTGATCTGGAGAATTCTCGCAAGCTATTAAGCGCTGCTAAGATCCTGGCTGATGCCACAGCCAAGATGGTGGAGGCTGCCAAGGTATAAAGCCTTCTGTGCAAACTCTCAGACTGAGACCTGAAGGGAAGTAGAAAGGTCCAGATGGTCACCTTTTTTGATGGGAGAGACCCAAGAAAAGCAGGAGATACACAAGAATAGATAGGGGTGCTCAGGAAGTCAGTGTACCCTAGGCTTCAGGTGGATGGCGGCCCAGGCCCCCAGCTGGTGTGACTGCTATAGTGCTTGCTAACTGACAGGCCACCACGCCCCTTTTTCTTCCTCTCAGTTGAAGGTCTGCTGTCCTTACTTGCCCCTACTCTGCTGCCACCACCTGCCTGCTCTCTGGATCTCTCCCAAGAATGCACATAAGCATTCAGTCCACAGGGTCCCACTGGCAGCAGTACAGACAAAGACAAGACACTGAGACATGGGGACACAGGGTGCAGAAGACCCGTCAGGAAGAAGCAAGGAGGCCCTCACACTCTCAGGGCTCTGGGGCTCTCCAGTTGGCAGGAATACCCAGGCCCCCTGATGTGGTTTTTGAGATCCTTGCTCTAAACTGTGTCCTCCTTGGCCCAGAGAGCTCTTCCTCACCCCCATTTACTAGTGGCATTTTGTGGGGAGTAGGGAAGGAAACCTGACTCCTCACCCCAAGAGGGAAAGAAGAAACAGTTCCACCTGAAGAGAGCCCAGAGGAAATCCAGGGCCTCATGACACTTCCCCTTTGCCTGCCTTGAGGCAGCTTATCTCTGCTGAGATTACCTTTCAGTGGGGAGAGTTAGAAATGACTTTAGGAAAATGTTTGAGTCTGAAGGGTCAGAGCAGAGCGTATTCGGGGGCCACAGGGATGCTGAATGATGACTATCTTTCTACTTCTCTCAGGGAGCAGCTGCCCACCCTGACAGTGAAGAACAACAGCAGCGGCTGCGGGAGGCAGCCGAGGGCCTGCGCATGGCAACCAATGCAGCTGCACAGAATGCCATCAAGAAGAAGCTGGTGCAGCGCCTGGAGGTGAGGCTGGGAAGCAAACCAGGAGCAAGAGAGTGGGTGCTGTGGGAGGAACACCACCAGGAGGGACATGCAAAAAGAGACTCAATCAGCATTTCCTCATGGATAGCATGGCCAGGGTGGGCTGGGAACTGGGCAGGGGACCTCCTGGGGCTTGTCCTGACTACTCTGTCCTCACAGCATGCAGCCAAACAGGCTGCGGCCTCAGCTACACAGACCATTGCTGCAGCCCAGCACGCAGCCTCCACCCCCAAGGCCTCTGCCGGCCCCCAGCCCCTGCTGGTGCAGAGCTGCAAGGTGAGACTCAGTGGAAGGAGGTGTGGGAGGAGGGAGACTTTCCCCCAGTCTGTGGGGAGGTGACTCTTATGACATTTTAACCCACAGGCTGTGGCAGAACAGATTCCACTGCTGGTGCAGGGCGTCCGAGGGAGCCAGGCTCAGCCTGACAGTCCCAGTGCTCAGCTGGCCCTCATTGCTGCAAGCCAGAGCTTTCTACAGGCAAGGCATCCTTCCCCACCTCTCAGACAAGACCCTTCCCACCCTCTGAGTCCCCGAGATGGCTCACAATTTTAAGCTTCGCCAGTAGCCCCCAATAGCCTCCTTCCCAGACTGAGCTGCAGCACTCACCGTGTCCTAACCATCATCAGTCCCTGTACCTAAGCAGATGGCATATTGATCTGCCTGCCTGTTCCCCAACAGCCAGGTGGGAAGATGGTGGCTGCTGCAAAAGCGTCAGTGCCAACAATTCAGGACCAGGCTTCGGCCATGCAGCTGAGTCAGTGTGCCAAAAACCTTGGTACTGCATTGGCTGAACTTCGTACTGCTGCCCAGAAGGTACGGGAGCTGACTGGCTTTGGAAAATGAGGGTAGGAGCACCTGGGTAGTGCACTTGGCTGAGCATCCAACTCTCGGTCTAAGCTCAAGGCCATGATACCAGGCTTATGAGACTAAGCCCCACGTCAGGCTCCACACTCAGCACAGAATCTGCTTAAGTTTTTCTCTCTCTCCCACCATGCATGTGTCACTCTTTCTCTCTCTCTCCTTCTCAAATCTTTGAAGAAAGAGAAAACGAGGGTAGAGTTCTGGGATGATGGGTAGTCTGCAGAATAACCTACAACAGGGGTAATTGTATAACCTGGGGCATCCATGGACATGGCAATACATCCTGTGCCTGAACCCCCTTATCGTTCGTTGTAGGCTCAGGAAGCGTGTGGGCCTTTGGAAATGGATTCTGCACTGAGCGTGGTACAGAACCTCGAGAGAGACCTGCAGGAAGTGAAGGCAGCAGCTCGAGATGGCAAGCTTAAGCCCTTACCTGGGGAGACCGTAAGTATTCTTAAGACCTCGTTCTTCATCGGGCCCTGGGGTTTACCTTCCCACCTACACTCTGTAGCTGCCCCTAACCAGCAACTGGGGCAGCCCTGGTGGCTCAGCGGTTTAGCGTCGCCTTCGGCCCAGGGTGTGATCCTCGGGACCCGGGATCGAGTCCCACGTCAGGCTCCCTGCATGGAGCCTGCTTCTCCCTCTGCCTATGTCTCTGCCTCTCTCCCTCTCTCTCTCTCTCTGTCTCTCATAAATAAATAAATAAATAATTTTAAATAAAATAAAATATAAACCACCAGCCCACTTCTCAAGTTCCTGATCCCCCGTTCATTCTGCACCTGAATCTCCCCCTTCATCCCTAGATGGAGAAATGTGCCCAGGACCTGGGTAACAGCACCAAAGCAGTGAGCTCTGCCATTGCCCAGCTGCTGGGGGAGGTTGCCCAGGGCAATGAGAATTACGCAGGTATGTGGCCAGAGCCAGGAAGGGGAGCTGACAGAGGAAACCATGGGAATCGGGCCTGGCAGTTAAGGTGCCTTTTCCCTTCTGTCCCCCCAGGGATCGCCGCTCGGGATGTGGCAGGTGGGCTGCGGTCACTGGCCCAGGCTGCTCGGGGTGTAGCTGCCCTGACGTCAGATCCTGCAGTGCAGGCCATTGTGCTTGACACAGCCAGCGATGTTCTGGACAAGGCCAGCAGCCTCATCGAGGAAGCAAAAAAGGCAGCTGGCCATCCAGGGGACCCCGAGAGCCAGCAACGGCTTGCCCAGGTCAGGTTTGGGGAAGAGGCCCAGCTAGACTAGAGCAAAGTCTCATCTACATCATCGGGCCTGCCCTTGACCACTCTTGTCTGGACTCCACCCTTCCCCTAAGTTTTAGAAGGAGGGTCTCAGGCTGAGGGGGTGCGTCACTGAACACCAGTTTGGGGCAGTGTTGTTACTATCAGTTGATATCCTGACTTCAGCCCTTCAGGCACACATCCCCTTTCCTCTTCACTTCCAGGGGTAGTAGAACAGTTCTTTCCTACGTGCCATAAATTGGGGGCGGGGGGCGCTCTCCCAAACGGTGTCCATTTTGGCAACGCTTATCTCCTTTTCCACCTCAGGTGGCTAAAGCTGTGACTCAGGCCCTGAACCGCTGTGTCAGCTGCCTTCCTGGCCAGCGAGATGTGGACAATGCCCTGCGAGCGGTGGGAGATGCCAGCAAGCGGCTCCTGAGTGACTCGGTAGGAGGCCTAGGGTGTGGGGGAGCATGTAGGAGCGGAAGAACTCCAAGCTTTTCTTTCTGCCTCTAGACCTCTCCTTGACCTTGACTTCCCAGATGTACACCCTTTCATTACTCCCAGGGTCTGTGCCCACCTCCCAGCGCTCTATGACCAACTCTCCCTTGCAGCGCTCCCCATGCTTGCTTCTGACTTTCTCTCTGACCCTGCAGCTTCCACCCAGCACCGGGACATTTCAAGAAGCTCAGAGCCGGTTGAATGAGGCTGCCGCTGGGCTGAACCAGGCAGCCACAGAACTGGTACAAGCTTCTCGGGGAACCCCTCAGGACCTGGCTCGAGCCTCAGGTCGATTTGGACAGGACTTCAGCACCTTCCTGGAAGCTGGTGTGGAGATGGCAGGACAGGCCCCGGTACGAAAAGGCACAGGGCCCGCTCAGGTGTTAGATGGGAGGTGCCCATGTGCCTGCACAGCCCTGACCTCCGACTGGCTCCCTCCCCTCCTCTTCCCAGTCTCTAGCAATGTTTGAGTGTCTGGGACGGAAGAGCCCTTTTAGAGACAGATAAGAAAGGACTGACTGGACGATGTGTTGACCTTTTCGCCTTCAACAGAGCCAGGAGGACCGGGCCCAAGTCGTGTCCAACTTGAAGGGCATCTCTATGTCTTCGAGCAAACTTCTTCTGGCTGCCAAGGCCCTGTCCACAGACCCTGCCGCCCCCAACCTCAAGAGTCAGCTGGCTGCAGCTGCCCGGTAAGTAGGAGCTGAGAAACCCAGCCCTGGAATGTTGAAGAGCCTGGGGAGGGGACATCTCATGAGACATTCCAGCTTAGGAGTGGTTACACGCAAAAGAGAAATCGTTCGAGACTTCCATGCAAATAGGACCCCAAGAGTGATGACATGGGCATGGGCATGCATGTACTCAGCTTCCTGTTCCTCCCAGGGCGGTAACTGACAGCATCAACCAGCTCATCACCATGTGCACCCAGCAGGCACCAGGCCAGAAGGAGTGTGACAATGCCCTGCGGGAATTGGAGGTGGGCACTTGGCAGGCTAAGTGGTATAGAGGTTGAAGAAGGTATTGTGGGTTTTGGGGTGAAGGAGGTGTCTGAATCTCAACTCTGTCCTCCCCCTGTACAGACAGTCCGGGAACTCCTAGAGAACCCAGTTCAGCCCATCAATGATATGTCCTACTTTGGCTGCCTAGACAGTGTGATGGAGAACTCAAAGGTAAGTGCTGCAAGTGCAGCCCAGGAATGAGGGGGCAGGAAGATGGAATAAACCAGGGGCTCCTCCGGCCCTCTGAGGATAGGGACGGACCCTCCTGATACACTCTGTTTCTCAGGTACTAGGTGAGGCCATGACTGGCATCTCCCAGAATGCCAAGAACGGGAACCTGCCAGAATTTGGGGAGGCCATTGCCACAGCCTCCAAGGCCCTCTGTGGCTTCACCGAGGCAGCTGCACAGGTATTCCCCTGCGACGATCCCTGGACGGCCCCATGCCCCCCTTCCCTGCCTCCTCAGCAGCCTGACACTGATGTAGATAACCAAGAAGTCATGTTTGCAAAACCAACTCTAAGGAAACTGCATTTACCCTCAGTGGAGATGTTTGTCAGCAATCATGGAATACCAACAGTTCTGGTTGCTCCCCTCCCTCCCCCCCACCGAGCCCCTGCTACCTTGGGTTATGGTGACACTGTCCATTCATGGGCTATGCTAATAAGCATATGCAAGTCCTTTTTCACGTAACTACCACTTTATTAGAATAGTACCAGTGACTAAATATCCAATTAATTGAGTTACCACTTAGCTTTGCCTTTTTATGCAACTGTAAAGTATAAAACAACCTGTTAGCTGTGAGAACGTTTTACTTTAGGGTATGAATCCTTAAGTCAGACTGGCTTTGAGGGTTCATCTCAGACTGTTTCCCTAAAGCCCACCAGCCTGCTTCCTCAGTCTCCCCTACCTCCCTTTGCCCTGTCCTGTTGGGTAGCCTATTCTATATGGTGTGACTTATTTCTGGAAAAGCATAAAGAGGGAAAAGGAGAGCCACCATGTGTTAAAGTATAAATCAAACCTTCTGATGGTCTTCTAATCATAAAAAATTTTTGGCAACCATCATACCCATCCCTTCCCTCTCTCCAAATCTCTGAAGAGTGGGAGTGTTGTAAATATCCATGGTTCCAGTAGTCTTCACAGTTTTGAAACTCTTCCAAAGAGGTTTTGTATGTGTGCATGTGTGTGTGCGTGGCAGGGTGGCTTTCAAACCTTTTTTGACTTCTACTTAGAGTAAGCAATACTTTTTACCTTACAATCCAGCAGATACACATCTAAACAGAAATTTGATGAAACCCTTATACCGTGTGTTGTGTTCTTGTTTTTTTTTTTTTATTTTACCTATTTAATCTTCTGAGATGTTCAGACACATATAACAAAACAGGAGAGGTTTTTTTTCTTTTTTATAGTGTAATTATCATTTGTTACTGTATATCTCCACTCACATAGTACCCTGCCTACTAACCTTAGCCTTATGCCCCTTTGTCCTCACTGTCCCTGTTGGATCCCACTGGAGAGAGATTCTTTAGTCTCACCCACCCACATCTTTGTCCCTCCCCAGGCTGCATATCTGGTAGGTGTCTCCGATCCCAACAGCCAAGCTGGGCAACAAGGATTGGTAGAGCCCACACAGTTCGCCCGTGCAAACCAGGCAATCCAGATGGCCTGTCAGAGTTTGGGGGAGCCTGGCTGTACACAGGCCCAGGTAACTTAAGGGAACGGGTACTATGGGCAAGTCTGGGAACCGGTGCTGGGCCAGGATGGACTGACCAAGTGGAGAGGGAGGGAGGGAGATGCAGAAGACGTGGAGATGCGTCTCTGACCTTCTACACACAGCTTCTCCACTGGTGTCTTCTCCTGCCCTGTTTCTTGTCACTCTTGGCTACTGCTAAGTTCATAACTTTCCCATGATGTTTGAGTTCACTCTTCTACTTACTCCATTACAATTTCCCCATCAGTGTGTCTGTCTTCCATTTGCCCCTTCCTGCACCCTGTTCATCATTGGGGATCTCTGTCTCCCAGATCTTCACTTTTCAGTGAAGATCTTTCCTAAGTAAACTCAGTCTTTCCTAATTAGACTTCCAGAGATACTGCTCGCCATTCCCCAACCCACAGGGCTCCTGCCCAAGTGTGTCCATTTCCCTCCTGCCCTCATCATGGCTCTTCCACGTGTCTGTCTCCGCAGGTGCTCTCTGCAGCCACCATCGTGGCCAAGCACACCTCTGCGCTGTGTAACAGCTGCCGTCTAGCTTCTGCTCGGACTGCCAACCCTACCGCCAAGCGCCAGTTTGTACAATCTGCCAAGGAGGTGGCCAACAGCACAGCCAATCTTGTCAAGACTATCAAGGTTGTCAGTGTTTGAAATTCCCAGCCCCCCTCTGACCTGTCCCATCTTCTCTCCTCTAGTCCCTGCATCAGTCCCTAAGACCCTTACCACGTCCTGTCTACCTGAGTCCAAGCCCTTTCCTAGTCATACTGGTCATCACCAGCCTCTCCCCACCGCCTTAGCCCAGGGGAAGAGACCTGGGCTTCACCTCCTTTGCCAACAGTCAGTCCTGAGAGCCTGTCACTCCCACTCCCAGGCACTTGACGGAGCTTTCACAGAAGAGAACCGTGCTCAGTGCCGAGCAGCAACAGCCCCTCTGCTGGAGGCTGTGGACAATCTGAGTGCCTTTGCATCCAACCCTGAGTTCTCCAGCATTCCTGCCCAGATCAGCCCTGAGGTGAGGCAATGTGAAGAGAGAACCAGTGGGTCAGCTGCCTCCTCATCTTTGCAGGAGTCTCGAGATTCAGCCTCCCTGCCTCCTCTCTCCCTAGGGCCGGGCTGCCATGGAGCCCATTGTGATCTCTGCCAAGACAATGTTGGAGAGTGCCGGAGGACTAATCCAGACCGCTCGAGCCCTAGCAGTCAATCCCCGGGACCCCCCGCGCTGGTCAGTGCTGGCTGGCCACTCCCGTACTGTCTCGGACTCCATCAAGAAGCTCATTACAAGCATGAGGTATGGAGGGGGTAGAGAACCTGTGTGACTAGGGAACATACACTGTAGCAGAACAGGGGCAGGGGTAGTGCAATCAGATGGGATAGTGTTGGAGGAGACGTGTTGTCCAAGATTTGGAGGATATGGGGAAAGACAGACTAGCCTTGTTTTAAAGGGATGTTCTTGATGTTGGAGCCTATGATGTATTTACAGGGACAAGGCTCCAGGGCAGCTGGAGTGCGAGACAGCCATTGCAGCTCTAAACAGCTGTCTACGGGACCTAGACCAGGCTTCCCTTGCTGCAGTCAGCCAACAACTTGCTCCCCGTGAAGGCATCTCTCAAGAGGTAACAGGGAACAAGGTTATACGAAAAGTGGCATCTGGGAAGAGGGGTGGCAGACTTGAGGAAGATGGGGTATCCAGGAGTGTGCTCCATAGAGACGTCAAGGGTATGGGAAGAACAGGCCCAGGGGAGAGTGATTTCAATATGGAAGGAAGTAGCAGACCCAGTTCCAGGTCACAGTCAGGGCTCAAGTTTGCTTCCTTCCCAGGCCTTGCACACTCAGATGCTCACTGCAGTGCAGGAGATCTCCCACCTTATTGAGCCACTGGCCAGTGCTGCGCGGGCTGAAGCCTCCCAGCTGGGACACAAGGTACCTAGAGTGACAAGTGGGGACTCCCACGGCAGGGCAGGCAAAGATTCCTGGCCTAGCTGACCTCCATTCAAACCCCTGGCCTCAGGTGTCCCAGATGGCCCAATACTTTGAGCCACTCACACTGGCTGCAGTGGGTGCTGCCTCCAAGACCCTGAGCCACCCGCAGCAGATGGCGCTCCTGGACCAGACTAGAACCTTGGCAGAGTCTGCCTTGCAGTTGCTGTACACGGCCAAGGAGGCTGGCGGGAACCCCAAGGTACTGAGAGTGGGAGGGAGGGGCTACTGCTAGTAAGAGGTCGGAGAAACAGGAACACCAGAGCCCACCTCCACTCACTCACTCTGCCCCACAGCAAGCAGCTCACACCCAGGAAGCCCTGGAGGAGGCTGTACAGATGATGACAGAGGCCGTAGAGGACCTAACAACAACCCTCAATGAAGCAGCCAGTGCTGCTGGGGTTGTTGGCGGCATGGTGGACTCCATCACCCAGGCCATCAACCAGGTTAGAGTCTTGGGTGTACCTGTGGTCAGAGGCTTCCCTGGGCCAGGGTCCCTAAGCTCAGTGTCAGAGACCCTGATAATCTTTCTCCTTACTCCATCCGCCCCCCTCAGCTAGATGAAGGACCAATGGGTGAACCAGAAGGTTCCTTTGTGGATTACCAAACAACTATGGTGCGGACAGCCAAGGCCATTGCTGTCACTGTTCAAGAGATGGTGAGTTTGGGAGAGTATAAGACTAACCCCAGAGAGCTTAGTTTGGGCATAACTTTACTTCTTCTGTTGTCACCAGGTAACCAAGTCAAACACCAGCCCTGAGGAGCTAGGCCCTCTTGCTAATCAGCTGACCAGTGACTATGGCCGCCTGGCCTCACAGGCCAAGCCTGCAGCTGTGGCTGCTGAGAACGAAGAGGTAAGCATGGGGGCAATTGCTGTGAAAGCCTTCCCCTGCCCCTCACAGAAAATCGAGGTGGCATGGCCCTTGTCCCCATCATGTCAGCCTGTGGGGCCATCCCACCTTTCCTCTAGTCTTCTATAGAAAGGAGAACACACCCCCAGGGCTACTCCACTAAAGAGTGATCAGGGCTCGTATAGGGACAGGACCGAAGTCAAAGGGGTAGAGGAGACAGCCAACAATCTAGAGATTTCCTGGTCTGCCAACCCTCCTCTGGGCCTATGGCTGCTTCTGTGCTCTTTTGCAGGCCTGTAATCTCTTCTTAGTTTTTCCTTCCCCAAGCTCTTGACTTTCCAAGAAAGCAAGTAATTGGATCTTACCACGACACACCTAATCCCCAACCCTAAACCCCTCCTTAACCACATCCAGTCCAAATTGTAAGCCATGGCCCGCTGATTCAAATATCCCAGCATAAAGTGCTTCTCCCCCACCTCCTCACCGTGCTTAACATAATCCTCACCAGTTGGTGCCTACATGCTATTATTTTCCATGTGTAGGAGGTGACCTCCTGCCTGAGGGATATGAAACAGGAAATCTGCATGCTGGGCACTTCTTACCAACCCTTTAGTCTACGATGCATGTTCTGTTAGGTTCTTGGTGACTCCTCCAAGCACAAGCCCCGAGTACTTTTCGTAAAGCCCATCTCCCTCTTCCATCCCCTCCCAGATAGGTGCCCACATCAAGCACCGGGTGCAAGAGCTGGGGCATGGCTGTGCTGCTCTGGTCACCAAGGCAGGCGCCCTGCAGTGCAGCCCCAGCGACGCCTATACCAAGAAGGAGCTCATAGAGTGTGCCCGGAGAGTCTCTGAGAAGGTAACTGTGCTCATCCCCGTGGCCCCCCAACCCTGCAGCCCTGCCCAGTCTCCTCCGGCCTTCCCTGCTATCTCCCCCATCCCTTCTCCTGAGCACCAGTGACCTTTCCCTTCCTCAAGGCATTGACCAGTCACCACATGACTCTCCTCCCCCAGGTCTCCCACGTGCTGGCTGCGCTCCAGGCTGGGAACCGTGGCACGCAGGCCTGCATCACTGCAGCCAGCGCCGTATCTGGCATCATTGCCGACCTTGACACCACCATCATGTTCGCTACAGCTGGTACCCTCAATCGCGAGGGTGCTGAAACTTTCGCCGACCACCGGTGAGGAGGGAACCAGGCCTCCCGGAGGCTGGGTGGGGAGTGAGCTCAGGAGAGACCGCAGGGCTTGGGGGAAGGCCTGGGAGGGGCTGACTAAGCTGGGCCTCCCTCAGGGAGGGCATCCTGAAGACCGCAAAGGTGCTGGTGGAAGACACCAAGGTCCTGGTGCAGAACGCAGCCGGGAGCCAGGAGAAGTTAGCACAGGCTGCCCAGTCCTCCGTGGCCACCATCACACGGCTTGCTGATGTGGTCAAGCTGGGTGCAGCCAGCCTGGGAGCCGAGGACCCCGAGACACAGGTATCCACCTGACACCCCAACTTCTGGCCAGAACCACTCACTGCCTGTTCCCCCTTTTCCCTCTCACGGACCAGAGCCTCTGCTCCCTGATGCAGGTAGTGCTGATCAATGCAGTGAAAGATGTGGCCAAAGCCCTGGGAGACCTCATCAGCGCCACAAAGGCTGCAGCTGGCAAAGTTGGGGACGACCCTGCTGTGTGGCAGCTCAAGAACTCTGCCAAGGTCAGAGGGAATGAGAGCAACATCAGGAGAGGGGAAGATTGGTGCGCTTCCCCCTGTTCCTCAACATGACCCTCTCTCCAACTCCTCTGATGCCCCCAGGTGATGGTGACCAATGTGACATCACTGCTTAAGACTGTGAAAGCCGTGGAAGATGAGGCTACCAAAGGCACACGGGCCCTGGAGGCAACCACAGAACACATACGGCAGGAGCTGGCGGTAAGCAAGAGTCTGGGGCACCAGGGACTTGGGTCGGAGAGGGATAGTGACAGATTGTGAACCTGACTTTCACAAATATTCACAGAAGTGTTAACAGTCACACACATTGTCCTTGCTCACTGCCAGACTTTGTAAGTGAACTGTGCTGGTGTCTTTCCCCTCCTCCTTCTTAGCACTTGACAACTGCCTCCTCCCACCCTCCTGCTCTCTCCCCGCCAACAGTGATCTCCCAGCCACCACGTTCAGTGGGCTCTTCTTGGTCTTCATCTTTCTCAGACATTTCTAAAGCATTCTATTTTGCTAACAAGTTTTTCTGGAATTTTTTCCTCTTTGGCCCTCCTGACTCTTGTCTTGCTTCTTCAGCACCTCTTCTATAGTGTCATGGAGCCACCTCCAGCCTGGTAAATGTGGAGGCTAGCCCAAACTGGTACAGATCACCTGCTTTCTCTATCCTTTTCTCTGACAAGCTTAACCGGTTCCATGGTCATTCTCTAGCAAGTTGACTTCAGTTCTAAGTTTAGTCATTCACAACCGCCTGTTTGACAGACCACCAAGATGCCAGGTCCTCCAGCTTCTGGCCATCAGACACTTCCTCTTACACCAGTAGCCACTTCCAGTCATGCAGGTTTCCCCTAAATCACCTGTGACTTCCTAGGGGCTACTGCTTGCCCTCTGATCTCCCCTCCCCTTCCCTCCTCCTCTCCTTCTTATCCTGCTCATTTCTGAATTCACCTTTCTATTACTGTCTTTGGCGATGCCCAAACTGAAACTCTTAACCTTCTGCCTCCTAAACCTGACCATTCCCTCCTCTTTCCCATCCCTTTCAGTGGTACCTTTTAATAACTCAGATCCTAAAGCCAAGAATGCAGCTATAATGTCCATTTTTCTCTCATTCCCACATCTAAGTGCATCACTAAGACTTGTCAGCACTTCCTTTGAGTGTATCTCATTTTCTCTTTGCCCCTCTCTCCCACCTCCACCTGGTCCAAACCATCACCAGTCCTGCGGTATATGTATGCCATACTATGCTCCATCTGCACTGCCTCTTCACTCATCACCCCAATGCACTCTCTGTATGCAGGGGCCAGAGAATGTAAATGAGGTTATGTCACTTTGCTGCTTGAAACCTTTAGTACCCTGGTGTCTGTGGTAAAATCCACACTTATTACCATCACCTTCCAGCCCCACGGCCTCCCCCCGTCCCCTCTTGTCCTGCTCTCCCCCCTCCCGCAGTCCCAGCCCCAATATATGCTGGCCCCTCCTGCTGCTGCTCCTTGCACTTGCTCTATTTCAGCTTCCTGAATATCTGGCTCCTTCTAGTCCTTCAGGTTGCAGCTTAAACGTCCTCTCCTCAGGGGTGCCTGACTGGCTCAGTCGGTGGAGCATGCAACACTTGATCTCAGGTCTGTGAGGTCGAGCCCTACTTTGGGTGAAGAGATTACTTTAAAAAAGTTTTTTTTGAATCTTTAAAAAAAAAAGGCTCTCTCCTTCAAGAGGCTTCCCTGGCCACCTACCGGAGAAAGGACCTCATTTTTATTTCTCAGCACAGCACCTGCTTTATTTCCTGGACAGCCCAGTCAGTATTTTATTTTTCTATTTGTTTACCTACTTATTGTCTGTGTCCAAAATGATAGTGTAAGGACAGCTGGGTGGCTTAGCGCACGTTGCCTTTGGCCCAGGGCATGATCCTGGAGTCTCGAGATCGAGTCCCACATTGGGCTCCCTGCATGGAGCCTGCTTCTCCCTCTATGTCTCTGCCTCTCTTTTTGTGGCTTTCATGAATAAATAAATAAAATATTTTTTTAAAAAATGATAGTGTAAACTCCACAAGAACATGGGCCTTGTCTCCTTCGTGCCCCATTGCATCCCTAGCACCTCACACAGAATCTACCACCTGCTGATTTTTAATTTGCTGGATGAACACATACGTCAAAATATTTTTATGACTTACATATTATATAAAATTCTAAGTTTCGGGCAGCCCCAGTGGCACAGCGGTTTGGCACCGCCTGAAGCCCAGGGTATGATCCTGGAGACCGGGGATCGAGTCCCACGTCGGGCTCCCTGCATGGAGCCTGCTTCTCCCTCTGCCTGTGTCTCTGCCTCTGTGTGTGTGTGTCTCTCATGAATAAATAAATCTTAAAAATTCTTTAAAAAAAAAATTCTAAGTTTCTTGGTCTGATCCTCAAGGAAGGCCCCATCAACCTTTTGCTCCACTATCTCTATAATTCTAGAACGTTTCTTGGTACTGTCTCCCTTGGCATCCCAGCTATCCATGGCCTCCTGTTTACCTAAAATGCCTTCCTGTTATCTAGATCTCTTAGACCTAGCCCCTCACCTCCACTACTCACTCCTTCAAGGCTTCTCTATAGTTTAGGAATAAAAGCCCAGCTCAGAGGTTCTTCTTAAATTTGAAACAAATAAACTCTCCCCCGTCGCTTCGGTCAGAAGTGGCCAGCAGCCTTATGTTAGCTGTGATCTGTGAACTCCTTCAGGGTCCTGACCCACAATGAATACTTGATGAATGCCCCTTATTGAGCATGTGGGTGAATGGATCAGATTACATCAGCAGAGTGCTACACTGTCTTGAGTCTCACTCACTGTACAATTTTTCTTCTTGTTCAACCCCCAACAGGTCTTCTGTTCCCCAGAGCCACCTGCTAAGACCTCTACCCCAGAAGATTTTATTCGCATGACCAAGGGTATCACCATGGCAACAGCCAAGGCTGTTGCTGCTGGCAACTCCTGTCGCCAAGAGGACGTCATCGCCACAGCCAATCTCAGTCGTCGTGCTATCGCAGATATGCTTCGCGCTTGCAAGGTAAGAACCCTGATAGTAAAGCGGAATCCTAGGTGGTATGGCTGCTTTGGGGCAGGCCACGGGAGGGGAGAAAGGCAGGGTCTTGGGAGTCCTGGAGCTCTTTGGGATCCTAATGCTAACTCTCTGGGACAGGAAGCAGCTTACCACCCAGAAGTGGCCCCTGATGTGCGGCTTCGAGCCTTGCACTATGGCCGGGAATGTGCCAATGGCTACCTGGAGCTGCTGGACCATGTGCTGCTGGTAAGGAAGGCGGGCGTTGTCTGCTCCCTGTACCAGCCCCCCTGAATGAGGTCTCCTCCCTGTGTGCTTCACACCCAACTGTCAATTTGTTTGTTCAGAATGCCTCCCCACCCCACCTTCTATTTCCCAAATCTGTTCTCATTCCCAAGCCTCCCTTCCACTGGGGCCCCATCATTCTTAGCATCTTTGATTTTCCCGCTCACGTCTTCCTCTTCATTTCTCTTTTCTCCTCTCTTCCCACCTGACCACTCCCTTCTTTACCTTCGATGTCTCTTCTTTCTTCTCATTTCATCACTCTCCTTGCTCCTTGCCAGCCGGTGAGTGACACACGACACGGCCCCACTGTCTCCACCACATGTGTGGTATGGTGCCCAGAGCGCACCTGCACAGAGGGCATGGGGTTTGAGGGCTGTGGTGTGGAGCGGTCTCTGAAGGGGGCAGGGGTCACGGTCGGCCCTGTGTCTGAGCTCTGGCAGAAGCTGAAATCTGATGCTTTTGCTCCCTGCCCTCTTTCTTCCCCAGACCCTGCAGAAGCCAAGCCCAGAGCTGAAGCAGCAATTGACAGGACACTCCAAGCGTGTGGCTGGTTCGGTCACTGAGCTCATCCAGGCTGCTGAGGCCATGAAGGGTGAGGGATGACCGGGGGCAGGAAGGAAGGGCAGCCTTTTTCATGGGGAGAGCTCTGCCTCCTGGTTGGCTGCTTTGAGCCGCCCTCTGCTCATAGTCCCCACAGGTGCCAGGTGCTGGGGACACTAACCATGCTGCCCAGTGCTCCTGACCTCTCTGCTCTGCCTTAGTCCTTTTCTTCCTCCCTTTGCCCCACCAGGAACAGAATGGGTGGACCCAGAGGACCCCACGGTCATCGCTGAGAATGAACTCCTGGGAGCTGCAGCCGCCATAGAGGCCGCAGCCAAAAAGCTAGAGCAGCTGAAGCCTCGGGCCAAACCCAAGGTCAGGCCTCTGAGTCCCTCTTCCCGCCCGCCTACTGGCAGATTATCCCCACCTTCACTTTGCTTATCTTTCTGGAACCTTTGTCTGTTGTAGGAGGCAGATGAGTCCTTAAACTTTGAGGAGCAGATACTGGAGGCTGCCAAGTCCATCGCGGCAGCCACCAGCGCCCTGGTAAAGGCAGCATCCGCTGCCCAGAGGGAACTAGTGGCCCAAGGGAAGGTACGCACTCAGATACGAGGAATGGGAACAGCAGCAGCTTTGCTGTCCACACTCAAAATGATGGGGGGCGGGCGGCTTTTACCCACCCATAGAGAGTGCAGGTCTTGAGTAGGCTCCCCCCTTCATCCACAGGTGGGTGCCATTCCAGCCAATGCACTGGATGATGGGCAGTGGTCCCAAGGCCTCATTTCTGCTGTGAGTACACAATCCCCACTAGGTCTCTCACAGGGAGGTCTGCAAAGGCAGGAGAGGGGAAAGACCAGGGCAAGAGGCATATTCTAATCTAAGCCTCCTCACTTTAGGCCCGGATGGTGGCTGCAGCCACCAACAATTTGTGTGAAGCCGCCAATGCAGCTGTACAAGGCCATGCCAGCCAGGAGAAGCTTATCTCATCAGCCAAGCAGGTGGCTGCCTCCACAGCCCAGCTCCTTGTCGCCTGCAAGGTCAAGGCTGACCAGGACTCTGAGGCAATGAAACGACTTCAGGTGAGGAACCCTAATGGTCTGACTGTATCTTGGGCTGTGCTGCTTTTTTAAACCTTTACCCCCGGGGCACCTGGGTGGCTCAGTGGTGAGCATCTGCCTTTGGCTTAGGTGTTGATTCCAGGGTCCTGGGATCGAATCCCACATCAGGCTCCCCATAGGGAGCATGCCTCTCCCTCTGCCTATGTCTCTCCTTCTCTGTGTTTGTCATGAATGAGTAAATAAAATATTTTTAAATAATAAACCGTTACCACCAAGACATGTTTTTCTGTGAGGCGGTAGAGAGACTCTCTCAGCTGAGTTCCCTGCCTCCCACTGCCTTCTCTCTACCCAGGCTGCTGGCAATGCAGTGAAGCGAGCCTCGGATAACCTGGTGAAGGCAGCACAGAAGGCTGCAGCCTTTGAAGACCAAGAGAACGAGACAGTGGTAGTGAAGGAGAAAATGGTTGGGGGCATTGCCCAGGTGAGCTTTGCCCCAGACGCTCTAAAGGACATTGTCAGCAGGACAGTCACACTGCCTGCACTGGCCCCATGACCCTGTAGCCCAGGCATGTACTCGCTAAACTGAGTCCCGGATCTCCATCCCTCAGATCATTGCTGCACAGGAAGAGATGCTTCGGAAGGAACGAGAGCTGGAAGAGGCGCGGAAGAAGCTGGCACAGATTCGGCAACAGCAGTACAAGTTCCTGCCTTCAGAGCTTCGGGATGAGCACTAGGGCAGCCACTTCTATTTAATGCAGACCCAGCCCAGAGACTGTGCCTGCCACTACCAAAGCCTTCTGGGCTGTCGGGCCCAAGCCGCCCAACCCCAGCACTCCCCAAAGTGCCTGCCAAACCCTGGGCCTGGTCCTCCCCAGTCCCGCTGCACATCCCCTGTCCCCTCCCTGACTCCAAGTGCCTTCATGCCCTAGGGCCCCCTAAGTGCCTGCCCCTCCCTAGAGTATTAACGCTCCAAGAGTATTATTAATGCTGCTGTACCTCAGTCTGAACCTGCCAGGGCTCCTGCCCGCTCCACCCTGCCAGCAGCTTCCAGCCAGTCCCCACAGCCTTGGCTCTACTCCTCTTTTTTTTGATACTGTCTACCCCAACCCCCAACTACCTGTGGGGGCCACGGGGTTGTAAGCCCCAAACAGGTCATGCTCCAATAAAAGTGATTCCGCCTGCGACCTCTGCCTGGCTTTGTGAGGAGATGGGAGAGTCCTCTTGGGGAAAGGGAATGCGGAGGAGAGACTGGGATTCGGTTCTGTCACCAAGGTCATCTGGCTCAGAAATGGAGTGGGGGCTCATGATGGCAATCTGCCCCCTGCGGCCCCTTCCTCCTCCTTGCACCCAGATCCCCAAAGTCACCAGAGCTGGGAAGCCGAGAAGTCCTATTCCTGTTGTCCCCTAGCTCACTGGCCAGCGCCTACACCTCACCAAGTGTCATCCTTCTACTGCTAGGACAGCAGCTGCCACTGCTCTTTGTGGCTACCAGGGACACTCCGTTCTTCATAACTGCTCATGGTATTTGAACAAATCCAGTTCCTGGCCAAACTCAAATTTCCAAAAGCACTTTTGATGAAAAGAATAAGCCTATAAGATACAAGTGTCTGAGCCTCAGAGAACTATGGCCACAGATTTGGTCAAGGCTGTTAACAAGCAAAGAATCCAAGCTGAGGCTGCATCAGGTAGATTCTACTGCTGACCCGGCTGGGACATGTATAGGCCCTTCCAGGCCTTGTTGTTACTCCTGCCTAGAATAGCACTAGAAGAAAATGGAAAAAGCTTGACCTAAGTGTAAGGCTTCATTAGGGGGCACAGCTCCCCTCATGGCCAGGCAGGTACCAGTAGCCCTGTTCCAGGAGCCCTGCTGATCTGGAGGTTTAGTGGAAGGATGAAGTCAGGGAGGTAGATCTTGTTTCCATTTCCTTCCACATTCCCCCCCTCTGCCCACACAGCACGGGCCCAGTGGCCATCCTCTTAGGTCTGCCACAATTCTCATGCATGATTCTTTAACCAGCCCTGTTGCCCAGTATATATCCTTGCCTCTCCCTCCAAGTAAAATTCAACACCACCCACTACTTCTCTTGGGCACTTTTCACCTTGAAGCCACATCTTCTATTCCTATTCCATTAGAGTAAGTTTAAAGTAAGTGGAATTACTTTGTCTTCCCCAGGGCAGCCCATTAGGGAAGGTGCCAACTTCCTACCAACACTCCTGTCACCTGTGATTAATTCATTCAATATTTACTAAGCCATGCCCACACTAAGCACTGGAAAATAGAGATGCATTATCACCTCTCTGACGCAGAGGCCTGGCAACTCCAGTGCATACCACTGTGGCCCCCTCAACCCAGATTCAATGTCCTAGCATCGTGAGTTGAGAACCAGAGAGATCAAATCCCTTCTACAACCTCCCAACAAGCAGTAGTCCAGACTGTCTGAACTCCAGCTATCAGCCCAGGACAGCTGCTTATTCCTGCCGCCACTTCGCTGCCATGTCCTTAGGAACTGTGACCAATACACACCTCTTACTAGTGATGCCTCAGGGAGACCTCTGGGGAGGGGCTCGAATACCCATTAAACCAGCAATTCTGGGCAGCCCCGGTGGCACAGCAGTTTAGCGCCGCCTGTAGCCCAGGGCATGATCCTGGAGACCCTGGATGAGTCCCACGTCAGGCTCTCTGCATGGAGCCTGCTTCTCCCTCTGCCTGTGTCTCAGCCTCTCTCTCTCTCTGTCTCTATGAATAAATAAATAAAATCTTAATAAACCAGCAATTCTTAAAACCAGCACTTAGGGGTGCCCGAGACGAGACCCTTTCAGGAGTCCATAAGTTCAAGATCATTTTTTTAAAAGATGTTATTTATTTGAGAGAGGAAAGAGAGAGCATGAACAGGGAGGAGAGGGAAAAGCAGGCTCCCGCTGAGCAGGGAGCCTGTTGTGGGGCTCAATCCCAGGACCCTTTGAGCGTGAGCTGAGCCAAAATTGAGGCAGACGCCTAACAGACTGAGCCACTCAGGTGCCCCCAAACCCAAAAGTATTTGTTGCCAATGATATAATTTGAGCTTTCAAGTAAAAATTAGAATTCTAGAAAACTTAGGTCTGCTACCATGAGCTTCATAGCTTCTCAAAACTTAAAACTTAGACTTTTCCATTGAAACCAAACATGATATTAAGGAATTTGATTTCTTTTTATAATGCATAATGAAATGTGTCAATATTTGGAACATTTGCATAGCTCAGTGAGTGGATCAATATTTTCTAAATGATAAATGCATGATGTTACATAAATATCCCTGGGTAAAAAATCCAACCAAAGTGCAACACAGACCAACGTAACATAGTACAAAAAAGTTATTGATGTGGTTTCAGACTCCACATTGCAAGTAACCCTTAAGAAACCACCAATTGTCAAGTATTGAGGTAGTAGCAAAGAATATACACAATTACCTGAAAAGACTATAAATATACTACTCTTTTTCCAGCTATATATCTGTGTGAGACTAAATTTTCTTCTGAATATACAGCACTTTAAACAAACCACCCTATAACAATAAAAACACAAGTAGATTTTGAGAATCCATGTCCTCCACTAAGCCAGATATTAAAGAGATTTGTAAAAATGTGATACAACTGCCATCCTCACACTAATTTAGGGAGGTGAATATAGTTTTTATTAAAAACATTTATGTTCAGGACAGCCCAGGTGGCTCAGCAGTTTAGCGCCGCTGTCAGCCCAGGGCGTGATCCTGGAGACTGGGGATCGAGTCCCACGTCACGCTCCCTGCATGGAGCCTGCTTCTCCGTCTGCCTCTCTCTCTCTGTGTCTCTCATGAATAAATAAATAAATAATCTTTAAAAAATAAATTTAAAAAAACATTTATGTTCAAAATAGAAAACTTTTGCACAGTAAAGGAAACCATCAACAAAAACAGAAAATGAACAGAAGATATTTGCAAATGATATATCTGATAGAGGTTAATATCCAATATATGTAAAGAACTTATACAATTCAACACCAAAAAAACAATCTGATTAAAAATTGGGCAGAGGACCTGAATAAACATTTTTTCCAAAGAAGACACAGAGATGGCCACAAACACATAAAAAGATGCTCAACAGTATTGATCATTAGGGAAATGCAAATCAAAATCACAATGAGGGGATCCCTGGGTGGCGCTGCGGTTTGGCGCCTGCCTTTGGCCCAGGGCGCGATTCTGGAGACCCAGGATCGAATCCCACATCGGGCTCCCGGTGCATGGAGCCTGCTTCTCCCTCTGCCTATGTCTCTGCCTCTCTCTCTCTCTCTCTCTGTGACTATCATAAATAAATAAAAATTTAAAAAAAATTTATAAAAAAACAAAATCACAATGAAATACCACTCCACACCAGTCAGAATGGCTAGTATCAAAAAGACAAGAAATAACAACTGTTGGTGAGAATGTGAAGAAAAGGGAACCCTGTGCACTGTCAGTCGGAATGTAAATTGGTGCAAATACTGTGGAAACCAGTATATTCTTCAACAAATTAAAGATGGAAATACTATATGATCCAGTATTTTCACTATTGGGTATCTACTCAAAGAAAATGAAGACTCTAATTCAAAAATATATATGCACCCCTATGTTTATTGCAACATTATTTATAATAGCCAAGATATGGAAGCAGCCTAAGTGTCCATGGATAGATGAATAGATGGTGCGGTATACAGATATACACAATAGAATATTACTCAACCATAAAAAAATAATGAGATCTTGCCATTTGCAACAACATGGATGGTGGACCTAGAGGGATGGTATTAGGCTAAGTAAAATAAGTCAAAGAAAGACAAATACCATTTGATTTCATGTATATGCAGATTCTAAAAAACAAATGAACAAACAACAAGGGGTGCCTGGGAGGCTCAGTCAGTTGAGCATTCACCTTCAGCTCAGGTCATGATCTTGAGGTCCTGGGATCAAGCCCCATGTTAGGCTCCCTGCTCAGCAGGGAGTCTGCTTCTGTTTCTCCCTCTGCCCCTACCACCACCACCCCTTGCATACTCTCTCTCTCTCAGATAAATAAAATCTTAAACAACAACAACAAAAACAGACTCTTAAATAGAGACCAAACTGGTGGTTACCAGAGGGGAGGTGGGAGAATGAATGAAAAAGATAAAGGGCATTAAGAAGTATAAACTTCCAGTTATAAAATAAATGTCATAGAGGAAAAAGTACAGCATAGGGAATATAGTCAATAATATTGTAATAACATATGGTGATTACAGTTATCATGGTGAGCACTGAGTAATATATAGAATTGTTGAATCAATATGTCATACAATGGAAACTAATATAACATTGGATGTTAATTATACATCAATTAAAAATCCTGTATGTTAAAAAAATCCTTTATGTTAACAGGGTCAATGTATAATGGGTTTATTTCTGTCATTTTTAATGAATTAATAAATATTTTAAATTTCTCAGTTTCCATTTTATTTTTTTAAGATTTTACTTATTATTTATTCATAGAGACACAGCTAGAGAGAGAGACAGAGACACAGGCAGAGGGAGAAGCAGGCACCATGCAGGGAGCCTGATGTGGGACTCGATCCCGATCCCGGGTCTCCAGGATCATGCCCTGGGCTGCAGGCAGCACTAAACGTCTGCGCCACCGAGGCTGCCCTCAGTTTCCATTTTAATATGTTAATTATTGATAGATATAATCCACTTCAACAAAAGGTTTTTGGATCTTCAAACCATTCTTAATTTGTAATAATGTAAGAGGTTCTAAGACCAGTAAGTTTGGGGGTGGGGGGAGTTTGAGAACTGCTGCACTAGACCATGAGTTCCTTTAGATCCAGATAATATTAATATTTTTGTGTGCGTAAAAAGTTTACCCAGCAAAAGTTTATGGAGTGTCACCTCATGCCTGATGCTTTGCTAGGCTTTGGGGATTCGGATTTGAGTAAGATAGTCCCTGTTCCAGAGAACTCACCTGCCAATGAAGAAGCCCATAGGGTAGGCACAGGAACAATTGTAACAGGAATTCTGAGAATTATAGGAGCCTAGACCAAGAACACACATCCATTAGGTGAAGGAAATGAGATAGGCAGTGGTCAGGGAAGGCTTCCCAGAAGGGCTATGATTTTATCTGAGTTTTTTTTTTTTTAATTTAAAGATTTTTTTATTTATTCATGATAGACACACACAGAGAGAGAGGCAGAGACACAGGCAGAGGGAGAAGCAGGCTCCATGCCGGGAACCCAACGGGGGACCCGATCCCAGGACTCCAGGATCACGCCCTGGGCCAAAGGCAGGCGCCAAACCGCTGAGCCACCCAGGGATCCCCTGATCTGAGTTTTTAAGGCCACCAGAATCAGCCCACAGAAGAGCATTTTTTTTTTAAGATTTTTATTTATTTATTCATGAGAGAGAGAGAGAGAGACAGAGACAGAGACACAGGCAGAGGGGAAAGCAGGCTCCCCACACGGAACCCGATGCAGGACTCGATCCCAGGTCTCCAGGATCACTCCCTGGGCTGAAGGCGGCGCTAAACCGCTGAGCCACCCGGGCTGCCCCAGAAGTGCATTTTAGACAGAGGGAACAAAATGCAGAAAAAGTGGAAGCTTTAAGAAAAGTATGGCTATTCCCAGGTCCCGCATATAATTCAGTATGAACGCAGCATGAGGTATAAGTCTGTGTTTTGGGGATGAGGATGGGGATGAAAGGAAATGAGGCAGAGAGATAGGCAGGGGCAAAACGATGGACTTCAGATACCATATTAAGAAATGTGGATTTTTATCCTCAAAGGAGGGAGGGAGGAGGGAGGAGTTTTGGACGATTTTAGGATCACACTGGCACCGATTTTTTAAAAGACTTTGCTAACAATGTCAAGGTTCAGTTGAATGAATATATGAAATGGAGAAGGAGGAGTAAGACCGCATCGGACACAGGCAGGAGGGACCGTGAGGAGCTGCCCAAGGCAACCCCAGAGACCTGGCGGAGGGACCTGTGGAGGCGATGTAACCGCAGCATTAAGTGGCTGTGGAAACTGAGGGACGGGGGTGCGCTTGGAAGCCCCCAGGGGTTTAGCACTGGGTGCTGGGAGGGTGGACGGGTCTCCCACGAGTTTGGGGGAGCAGGGAAATGGCTGGAACGAACACTGCGAGGTCAAGTTGTTCCACGTGTAGCAAGCAGGCAGCTAAGCGGGTCTGAACACAGTTCCGCACCCCGTCCCCCGCGGCCCGGGCCCAGCGCCCACGCTTCCCACGCTTCCCACGCTTCCCACCCCCACCCGCCAAAGCCAGCCCGCCTCGGCCTCAGCGGAGCCAGGCGAACCGCGGCCGCCGCGTTTCCTCCGCCCGGGCTCCCCTTCCCCCTCCTCCGAGCCGGCCCTCCCCTTCCTCCCCCCCACCCGAGGGAAAACCGAAACGGGCAGCCCCGCGCCTCACGCGCGCGACCCGGGCCCGGCCGCCGCCTCCGCCCCCGACTCCCGACGCCGGGGCTCCCTAACTCTTCCCCTCGCCCCCCGCCTTCCCCGCCCCAGGCCGGCCCCGCCTCCCCACGGGGAAACGGCCCAAAAAAGGGCAGAAAAGAAATTTTGGCGTAAAGTTGGCCCGCAGGAGGAGACGGGAGAGTCCGCAGGGAGAAGGGGGGGAGGCGGGGCGGCCGGGGCCCCGGGAAAGCGGGGCGGGGGGAGGGGCAGGGGAGGGGCAGGGGGAGGGGAGGGGAGGGGAGGGGAGGGGGCGGGAGCGCGCCGCGCCGGCCCGAGCCACCCGGAAAACACGCGGGGCACGTGTGGGGGCAGGGCGGGCGGGGTGCGGAGCTGGGTACCTAGGCGCCCCGCCACCGTAGAGGAGGGGCCCTGGCTCCTGGGGCAGGGGCTGGGAGGGGAAGCGAGGGGAAGGGAGGGCAGGCCCGCCCTCCGGGGGCAGCAGGCCGGACCCCGCTCCGCACTGGGCCGGGGCTCTGGGGGGAAAAAAAAAAAAAAAAAAAAAAAATCCCCTCCTGCCTCAGTTTCCCCAAGTCCCCGGTGAGACTCACCGCTGTCACTACCACGTCGGTAACGCAGACCCAGAGTCTGGGACTCAGGGTAAACTGAGGTACTCGAACCACGGAGGAGCCCCGCCTCCCAAGAGACATTTAATCCAGGGGGATTTACAGGAAACTTCTAAATTAAGGGCAGCGGCTGCTGCAGCTGAGGGGGGCACGCGGGTCCCTGCGCCCGCGCAGCTGCCGTGAGCTCACGCCCCGAAATAGCCCCAGGGGCCCCAGCCGCAGCTGCCACTGCGCCGGGCTGTCACTCAGAGGAAACGCAGAGCCCCCAGCCCGACGGTCCCCTCCCCTCCGCAGGGCCAGGGTTTCTCCAGCGGACCGTACCGGCTCCTTTTACCTTCCGACGGCTGGGGGTGGGGGAGGGGAGGAGCCCCGAGGGGGGCGGTCCCGAGGGGGTGGGCACAGGGGGCGGCCGCCGCCCCCCCACCAGGCTGCGCTTCTGCCCCTACAAGGTTTGCGCCGCGATGGGGGAGGGTCCCGGCCCCCGGCTCCGCCCGGTCCCTCCCAGCCTTTTAGGCGCCCGCGCGGCTGGGACATCCCAGTCCGGCTTGGTCCTCCTCGCCCGCCACCCGTGCGCCCAGTCCGCGCAGCCAGCCCAGCTCGTCCCGTCCGCACTGCCCGCCGGCCGGCCCGCCCCCCACCGCAGCCATGGACGCGATCAAGAAGAAGATGCAGATGCTAAAGCTGGACAAGGAGAATGCCATCGACCGTGCGGAGCAGGCCGAGGCCGACAAGAAGCAGGCTGAGGACCGCTGCAAGCAGGTGGGGGCCCCGGACCCAGCGCAGCCCCCTCCTCCCCAACAAGGGAGGGGTAGGCCCTGCCCTGTGCCCCCTAGCCTGAGGCCTGCAGTCCCAGGCTCACCCATCCAGTACCATCAGGGACCTGACCAAAGCCACACTTAATCTCACCCACCATAGCCTAGGGAGCTGCAATCCCCCAATTTCCACACCTGCCCCTGCAAAGCAGGGGCAGCCCCAGCTTTGGGAGGCTGGAAGCTTTCTGTCCTACCGGGTCCCCTTCAACACCCCTGGCTGCACTGTCTTTCCCCTACTATCCTGCTTCCTTCCTGACAGCCCCTAAATATCTTTTAATATCTCCCTCACACAACCTTGCCTCCTTCCTGACCTCAGGGCCCAACTAACCAAGGCCTCTCTCCCCCAGCTGGAGGAGGAGCAGCAGGCCCTCCAGAAGAAGCTGAAAGGAACAGAGGATGAGGTGGAAAAGTATTCTGAGTCGGTGAAGGACGCCCAGGAAAAACTGGAGCAGGCTGAGAAGAAGGCCACCGACGTGAGTGCGGACCCAGGGTAGGGTGGGAGAGTGCACTGGGAGGGGGTCCCAGACACGGGGAAGTAGGGGAAAGAGGACCTGGACATCCCCAGCACCAGCACAGAAATGGTTTCCTCTCAGAAACCCAGGCTAGGGATCCCTGGGTGGCGCAGCGGTTTGGCGCCTGCCTTTGGCCCAGGGCGCGATCCTGGAGACCCGGGATCGAATCCCACGTCAGGCTCCCGGTGCATGAAGCCTGCTTCTCCCTCTGCCTATCTGCTTCTCTCTCTCTCTCTGTGCGACTATCATAAATAAAATAAAAATTAAAAAAAAAAAAAAAAAAAAAAAGAAACCCAGGCTAGGGCAAGCTTGCACAATTAATCTAAGGCAGTGGGTAAATCAAAACCACCCACCACTTCCCCCAGAAGACAGCCCTGTAACTCCATTTGGTTCCAGCTCTTAGAATGTACAGTGATCAAGCAGTGAGTCATCGTAGGGGGTGGGTGGTACAAGAATTTACCATCTACCTCAATTAATCCTCTAGCTGGAAGTGGAGAAGAGGCTGCAGCTCCATTTGTGGGGTATGGGTGTAGGTACTATTGGGTAGGAGGGGGGAGAGGAATCCAGAGATGGGATCTGACTTGAGTTACACCCCTGGGGGGCCATTAGAAATTCCCGGGCCTTGACCTCTGGCTCCAGCAGCCCTGCTGTGCACTGGGACCCAGCTCAGGTTCTAATGGCCCCTCATTTACCCTCATTAAGCTGTCAGCCTTGAGACCAGGCCAGGCCACAGGGCAGAGGGACAGGACCACAAATGCCAAGGCAGCCACCTTAGCAGGTCCTGTTTGCTCAGATTTCTCTGCCCACCTCACATCCCCTAGCCAGACTTCTCTGTCTTCTGCCGTTCCCAACCCCCACCTTGAGGTTGGGGAATAGCCATATGACTTTGCATATGATACTTGTACTGTTCTCTGCCTCAGTTTCCCCACTTGCCTTCCATCCAGGATTAAAACGAGCCTATAATTGGAGATATGGGAGGATTAGCAAAAGTATGTCTGAACATCTGAGATCTGAGATGACATTACTGTTTATGTTGACCATTACCCATGTTCCCCAACCCCCACCCCAGGTTGGTTTCTCTGACCTCCAGGCTTGGTTTTGGTTCTCCCCCAGCCCTGGCACTTGGGAGGGAACTGACCTACAGCTGCTAGCAAAGACAGCCCTGGGCATCTGACGCTCTATAAATAACTAAGGCCCAGTGCAGCTGGAGGCAGGACTGGAAACCCAAGGAGCTGGGTGGGGGCTGGAGGGGAGGAGGGGAGGCCGAGGACAGAGCTGGGGACTCAGGGCAGCAGTGCCAGGAGTCAATAGCAAACACTGCCCGGACTTATTGTATGACCTTGAACACTGCACTTCACTCACACCGTGCCTCAGTTTCCCCCTTCTCTCTTCATGTTTATCCAGTAGGGACAGTAGTGCCTATCCTATAGTTGGAGAGCAGCATCCATAACCAGGAAGAGCTTGAGAAGCAGAAAATGGCAAATATCAGTCCTGTGATGAGGACCCCAGGACTTCTCAGACTCTTCAGAGCCATTTGTCCTCCTACTATCACAAAGAGGGCTTTCCTTTTATAGAGTCTCATCATTCTCTAGAGTGGACCCCTAAGGTTCTCCCAGGGTCATTCTTCCCAACCCCCAGCGCTGTCCCCAGAATCCTTCCACACTGAGTCATCTGGCCCTCTGCCCACGATGGCCTTTGCCACTCTAGGTGGCCTAAAGCACCTGGAGGACAAGCTACTACTTTCTATATATGGTGCTGTGTTTCTCCTGCTGTAGCGTACCACCCAGGACCTGCTTCCTACACCCTCTGCCCCCAGGGCTGCCACCCATCCCTTCCTGCTTTCACTTCTTCCCTACACTGGCCCTTTCTCCTTTCCAACTTAAATCTCGAGGTCGTTGTCTCTGAGGGAGAGACAGGGATAACCTAACATTTATGGAGTGCAGATTCTGCAGGCAATGTGCTCAGGTGCTTTCTGCATATTATTTTATTGTTTCCCAAACTTGGCTTATCATCAGAATCACCTGGAAGCTTAAAAAAAAAAAAAAAAATTTAAAAGATTTCCAAGCTCTTGCCCTGGAGATCTCATTTCAGTGGACCTAGCATGGAGCTAGAGAGCCTGTTTAGTTTTATAAGCCTCCCACCGGTCCTGTTGATTATTAGAAGTGCTGTGTTATCTTAGAACAGCCTACAGAGGAGGAACTGCTTGTGTCAACTCAGATTTAAAATTTACAAAGGAAGAATCCGAGGCCTCGAGAGATGAAATAAGTTGTCCAAGGTCACACAAGTGTCGAGTGAGTGAGCTCACAGATGGCAGTCTGACTCAGAGCCGATGCTCTTAACACCAAACTGCATTGCTTCCCTCACTTTCCTTCATGGGAGGCCCATCTTGGCTCTGCCCTCTCATTTTCGGAAGGTATCATTTTCCATGGACCATCCCCCAAACCTCCAAGTTTTGCCTCCATATTGCAGGTCAGGGGCTGAATATGTATCACTCACACTGCCCTGCACCACCTCCAGCTGCCTCCCACTGGGCAAGAAGCCCCTTGTTACAGCCTCCAGTATCTCCTCTGGGCCAGAGAGCCTCCTGAGGCCCTCGCTGGGAGTCTGCCTGGCAGCCAGTGACATCACAGAGCTTAACTCTGTGATTGGCTATTTTTAGCAGTGGTGCGATCTGGTTGGCCTGATTTTCCTCACCCCTTAGCTGAGCCAGGCTTTGCCCTGGAGGAGTCAGGGCTCCTCAAACCTGGTCTGAGCACTGGAGTGCTTTCAGCGACGCAGAAGGACTTGCAGATAACTATCAGGAAAATAACCATGCACCGTGCTAGAAGAGTCCCTGAAGCAGGGGAGTGGAGCTCGTTAAGGAATGCATGTTTTGGGCTGGGAGTACAGAGTCTGAATAGAAGATGGCTGGTTAGGGGGAAAAATAGACAAAGTCTGGAAGCTAGGAAACAGATTCTTTCTGACAAGAATCTTACCAGCCTCTGGAACCTCTCTGATCCTCATCCAAGGCAGACAAAGCCCCTCTGACTTCTGGCCTTTGACCCACAGGCCGAGGCAGATGTGGCCTCCCTGAACCGCCGCATTCAGCTGGTAGAGGAGGAGCTGGACCGGGCGCAAGAGCGCCTGGCTACAGCCCTACAGAAGCTGGAGGAGGCTGAGAAGGCAGCTGACGAGAGTGAGAGGTGGGCTGGGGGCCTCCCAGGGATGGGTCGGGGAGGGGCAGGCAGCCTGTCTCTGCTGGTCCTGACCCCACTTCCGCCCCCTCTCCCTGCCTCTCAGAGGAATGAAGGTCATCGAAAACCGAGCCATGAAGGATGAGGAAAAGATGGAGCTGCAGGAGATGCAACTGAAGGAGGCCAAGCACATCGCTGAGGATTCAGACCGCAAATATGAGGAGGTGACAGCCCTACCCCACTTCCTTCTCCCTCTCAATCCCCAGATACTCCCAGCCATTCACCAGGGCTCTTCTTCTGTCCCTTTCTCCCCAGGTGGCCAGGAAGCTGGTGATCCTAGAAGGAGAGCTGGAGCGCTCAGAAGAGAGAGCAGAGGTGGCTGAGAGGTAAGGCTACCCGGGGATGGCAAATGAAACTCAGCCTGGTCCCGTGGCTCTGGGGCAAGTGGGAGGCAGTTTCCCAGGCTTGGGGCCATAGGGACAGGTCCTGTCCTCTGACCCCTAACTGCTGCCCCCAGCCGAGCCAGGCAGCTGGAGGAGGAACTCCGAACCATGGACCAGGCCCTCAAGTCCCTGATGGCCTCAGAGGAGGAGGTAGTGACCTCACTGGGCAATGGTGCCTTCTTTTAGCTCACCTGCTTCCCAGTCTCAGGCTGCTCTCTCACCTGTTGGGGGTTGGGAAGGGCCTTGGGCTTACAAACTCTGCCTGCTGTCACTCTCACAACTCTGCTCTTCTCTTCTCTCCTCCACCCCTTCCTCACTGTGCCATCTCCACTGTCTCCCACACTGTGCCCTCACATCCCCCCTCCCCTGCCACACACCCCCTACAGTAAATGTGGGGACCTAGAGGAGGAGCTGAAAATTGTTACCAACAACTTGAAATCTCTGGAAGCCCAAGCGGACAAGGTAGAAGGGGGTAGAGGGCCAGTGAGGATGGGGTCCTGCAGGGGAGGGAGGTGATGGGCCCAGGCAGGGAGGGGCTTGGTGTTCCCTGGAGACAAGATCAGGAGTAGCCTGTGGGCTCAGTGGAGTGAAAGATTTATGGGGGCAATCTACTGATGGTATGTGTATGTCCCTAAAAGTATTCCACCAAAGAAGATAAATATGAAGAGGAGATCAAATTGCTGGAGGAGAAGCTAAAAGAGGTGAGAGTCCTTCCAGTCCCCACTCTCCCCTCGAGCCCCCCCGTCCCTGCCAGAGAGACTGCCTATGGCAAGAACTTTGGGGATAGGGATGGAAGAGGAGAGGTTGACTGGAAGGGCCGAATTTTTTGTCATTCCTCCCTCTTACCTTTACGCCAAGGCTGAAACCCGAGCAGAGTTTGCCGAGAGGTCTGTGGCAAAGTTGGAGAAGACCATCGATGACCTGGAAGGTAAAGGGATACTCCCCTGTACCCCCAAACCTCTTTAAGTGGGTCCATGCTGCCCATGACTGTACATCTGTCCCTTATTTTCCCATTGCATTTGTCCTGGATAAATTAGTGTTGGACCACCTAGGACTCCAGCAGCTCCAGGAGCTGTGCCCACCATTCAAGTACTCGCATCTGGTTGCAGCATGCCAACTCCAGTGCTTCTCAAACTTGAGTGCATATGAGAACACCTCAGGGAATTTTTAGTTATTTTTTAAACTTTATTTTTTTAAGCTTTTATTTATTTATTCATTAGAGACACAGGCAGAGGGAGAAGCAGGCTCCATGCAGTGAGCCTGACGTGGGACTCCAGGATCACACCCTGGGCTGAAGGTGGCACTAAACCAGTGCTGAGCCATCTGGGCTGCCTGAGAATTTTTATAACACAGATTCCTGAATCCTACTTCAAAGTGATTGCTGACTCTGGGCTTGAAGAATCTGTATGTCTGACAAGCTGCCTGATGATGGCAATGCTGCTGGTCCTCAGACCACTGCCCTAGACAATTCTGTCTTCAGGTGCAACACAATACACACTATATCACAAAGATCTTTTTATTAAGTATAGAGGGATTTGATTTAATATCTATGTTTTCATGACATTAATGGAAAATACTATTTTAAGCTAGATTTGATGAAAACAAACACCCAGGTATATTTGCCAATCTGTGGCTGTTTCTCATTAGTAGCAAAAATGTCCTTCCTATCTAAACTGTATTTTCTTATTTTATGATAACCCTTTCACTTTCGAAATTCCCACTTCTTGTGCTTCCAGCCTTCTCAGGCAAGCCATAATTTTATCTCCAAACTTTAGGACCTTAGACCTTTCCGGCTCTAGCACCCTCCCCTTGAAGCAAGCACTCCCACTTATTCAAAGCACTGTGCCCCCATGTCCCTGGGGAAGGTAGGAGCTCCAGAGGGGGAAGAACCGATTTGGGCTACAGAGAAAAACAAAAAAAGACAGGGGTACAGAGAGGGGAAGAAGGAGCCCTCATGGCTGTCCAGCCTGTTCTCTGGTCTATTTCTCTCACTCCATCTTTGTCCACCTCTGACTCTTATTCTCTTTCCATTACCCTCTCTCCTTCCTTTCCTCTTTCCCTCCATTCCCTCTCCCCACACTCCTACCTGGCCCCCCTCCCTTGAACCCCCCCCAGATGAAGTCTATGCACAGAAGATGAAGTACAAGGCTATCAGCGAGGAGCTGGACAACGCACTCAACGACATCACCTCCCTCTGAGCCCCACGCCAATGTGGCCCCCTCAGCCCATTCTCTCCTCCCTTTCCATTCTCTCTGTGGGCAGGGGGCAGAGAGGAGGCACAGAATGGCCAGCATCGTGCAGCCAGGCTGGGTGCAGCCTTGGAGAGCTCCAACCGCACTTGCCGCCCACCTTGGCACTTGCTTCAACCTCCTATCCACCCACTCCACCCTCCAGCCTCTACCTCTTTCTGCTGCTTAATAAACTCACCTTGGTCTCGGTGCTGTTTTCCTGCCCTGCAGAGAGCACTTCCATCACCCCCACAGAGATCCTGGCTTTTTTGCAGACAACCCCAATCTTGTGACAACCCCCCATACTGAGCTCACCCACAGAACACTGTAATGCACACAGAACCCCCCACCCCGTCTATCACTGTCTTGCTGCTGCACGTGGGCACACACTACCCGTCAATCCCCGTGGGCCCTCTACCACCTCTGAGAGCCTCGCTCTTGTGTTCACCCAGGCACCCAGGCCTGTCGCTGACCTCACAGCACCCTGCTGCAGTTCCAGGAGAAAGAGGGGGCTGGCAGGGAGCCAGGTGGGGAGGTGCTGAGGAAGGGCCAGGTGGTGGTGGGAGGTCTGGGGTGAGGTTTGGGAAGACACTGGATGCCGACATGGGGCTTTCGCTGCAGGTCTGTTTTCTGCCTGGGTCTTGTCTGTCTGTCTGGCCCACCCTTTTCTGGCTCAGTCTTTGTCTTTCCTCTTGTTTCCAACTCTCTTAAACCTTCCAAAGAAGGAGGTGAATTAGTTAATGACTCAGCCTCCCCATCCCACCCTTAGGCCCCTGAAGCCCTCAGGGAGGTCTCTGTGTATGTCTCAGTTAGTCTGTCCATTTGCCCCTGGTTCGGGCTTCTCAGATCCCTTCATGCTCAGGTCTCCCTGTGCCTCCACCCCCCTCCCAGCCTGTCTCCTCCTCCTTCTCCCCTCCTCACGTGCTGCTTCTCCTCACAGAGACCTTGGCCAGTGCCAAGGAGGAGAACGTGGAGATTCACCAGACTCTTGACCAGACCCTGCTGGAGCTCAACAACCTGTGAGGGTGGCTCAGCTCCAAGCCGGGCTGTCGGCGCCACCCCAACGCAATAAAGTGGATGTTACTGGCATCACAGGGCCCTTTCAGCCTCTCTCTGGTGTTGGCGATGGTGGTGGTAGTCTTACAAAGTGGAAAAGCGGAGAGGATGCCCGAGGAGAACAAAGGAGTGAGCAGAGCCTGGTCCATGCTCCACTGTAGGACTTCCTTTTCTAAGGGAGCCGAGGGGTGGGGGCCCTGAGTTCACTGAGGGTTGTGAACGGGCTGTGTGAAACAGAGAGGGCCCCTCGGGGCTGGGGGAACATCCGGGCCCTTACTACCCTCAGGGCAAAGGAGCTGCCAGACAACACAATCTGAAGGCAAAACTGCAAAGCTACACAGATTTTACTGGAGCAGGGTCAAAGCCCCAAAGCCGCACTATGATTTTAAGCCTAGAGGCTAAGCCTGCCTTACCCAGACACAGACTGCTGTGTGGATGCCCCCAGCCATTCGACCTCAGTCACTTCTTTTTTTTTTTTTTTTTTTTTTTTTAAGATTTTTATTTATTTACTTGAGAGAGAACGAGAGGGAGAAGCAGATCCCTGCTGAGCTGGGCTCTGTCCCAGGACCCTGGGATCATGACCTGAGCTGAAGGCAGATGCTTAACCTACTGAGCCACCCCAGGGGCCCCAAGTCACTTATGCCCCCTTCCCATCTGTGCTAGGCAGTAATGCCCCCCATCAAAGATGTCCACACCCTAATCCTGTGAAATGTTACCTTCCGTGGGACAAGGAATTTCATGATTGACCTAAGGATTTTGAAATTGGGAGAGTATACTAAATTATCTAGACAGGTCTAATTGTAATCACAAGGGTTCTTACAAGAGGGAGGTAAGACCCAAGGCAGTTGTAAGACATGACAATGGAAGCAGGAGACTGGAGTGATCTGAGGAAGGGGCCACAAGCCAAGGTATGCTTGGCTTCTAGAACCTGGAAAAGGAAACCCCCTCCCTTCAAAGTGTCCAGAAGGAACCAGCCCTTATGACACTTTAACTTCAGCCCAGAAGATTCATTTTGGACTTCTGACCTCCAGAACTCTAAGAGGATAAATTTGCATTATCATTCAGTTTGTGGTAATTTGTTAAAGGCAGCAGCAATAGGAAATAAATACACCATCCTCCTGATTTAGGGAACAAAGCTGCCTTCCATATATTTTATTAGAAACATTTATTTAAAAAAAAAAATTTGAACCTTAAAAAGGAAGTGGTATAAAGGGTAGGAAAGGACAAAGTCTCCAGCTCCCCCTCAGATTCTTCTGGTTGGCTTCTCTCTGCATATTCTCCAAGTTCCAAGGCCTCTAGGCAACAGTCTCTGTGACCTCTGCTGGGTGATAGCTAACATTCCCTTTGGTCCCATTCCGGAGTCTGCACAACACAAAAGCCCAATCAGAAAGATGAGCTCATTTGCATCCAGCTAGGTGGGGCAGTGCCTGAGGAAGAGGATAAGTATACCTTCCCTGCTTTCTCATTTGCACAATGAAGGCGATGCTGGTGACAGCAAAGAGGAGGCCAAAAACCACGGCCAGGATGTCACCTGGAGGAAGAGGAGAGGCTGCCTCAAAGTGAAGAGGAGTCTGTAGGATTCCCTCAGCCTGCTTCAGTGTATCCCCCACCTCTGACCCCCAGATTCTCCAGCTGCCCTCAGTGTTAGAATCCAAAAGAGGTCAGCAAAGGGATGGGGGTGGATACACAAGGAGTAAGATAAGCACCTTTTTTTCTTACCTAAAAACAAAATAAAAGAGGCTGTTTGGGAAGGAAGAAGCTAAGAGAGTCCCGGAGCTTCATTCTAACCAACTTGCTCTGGGGACAACAGGAGTATCCCCTCCCCCTTGATCTGACACTGTCTTATTGGGGTTGGAGGTCTGTTCTTCAGAAAAGGAGAGTGGGTAGAGGTGGTCCTACCCCTGGGGCTAAATGATACCAAGGCGTCAGGAGCCAGAGAAGGGGCACAGACTCACCAGCACCAAGGCAGGAATTCAGATGGACTGAAGAGAAAAAAGACACATTAGAACCAAGGGCTGTGACTACCAGTGACATGGGAGGATGAGGGACCTGGGGTGGGGGGGGGGGAGGGAACATGGCAATATGGGTCACCACAAAGCTGCACCTGGCTCAAAAGACCTGGGGCTGCTCTCCACTTGAGCAGGGAAGGAGGCCTCGATTATTCGCCCATTCAAAGGCTGTGTGGCTCGGAAGTTCAGCTGTAGCCGAGAGTCATCAGGTCCCCACAGGGAGCCAGAGAGGGTGTGGAGCTAGGGAGGTCAGTAGATAGTGGGAGTGGGCTCATGACAAGAAAATGAAAGAGTCACAGGCCTATTCACAGCCAGCACCCAGGGCTTCACCCGCTATGTCCCCCACTTCCCCCATATGGCCGCTTCCTCTGTTTATGCACCTTGATCTCATCCTTATACCTCTTTCCCCCACATCCCGTGTCGACACCATGCCCCAGCCCCACCTGCTTAGCACTCAGCCTCACTGTCTGGTTGAACACAGTCCAGATGACCCCCTGGGCACAGGGGGGTGTGGTTAGAGACCCCTCATAGCGGAAGTAGCGGCTGAGGTCAGAGGGCAGCAGCGCGGATACATCCAGTCCTGGGACCCAAGTCTCTGAGTCTGTGGAGAGGACCTATGCTGGAATCCCACCTAGATTGCTTCTCTCCAAAGCTTTGGGGTATAGGGGTACAACTTCATCTCCCAGAAGCCATGCTGATGCAACTTCCTGAGACCACCTCTTTCTTCACTGTGTCCCTTCCCATAACTCAGAACAAGACATAACTCATAAGAAAGTGCCATGAGTCTTCACAGAGTGAAAGAAGTTCTCCCTAGGTCCTCCCTGAGTCTTCATTCTTACTTTGCATACTATGATAACAAGCTACACTATGGATTTAAGCCCAAATGAATCAAAAGGGAAAATGAGCTGAATAGCTTGTAAACAAATATAGACATTTGAAACCATAAAAAACACACAAAAACTCAAAAGCACAGTTCCTCTAGTTCAGTAAAATGTAAGTAGAGTAGTGAGATTTAAAATAACTCAGAATGGCTGAGAAGGGAAATATTCCCAACAAAAGTACAAATTTAAAATATTTGATGCTTATTAAGGAGAAATCGTTTTCAGAAATATTTTTGCTCCAGACTCAACCTCTGAAATTTCAAACACTTTTTTTTTTTTGGTCTTGTTTTGTGTCTCATTGGTTTTTGTTTGATTTTGGGTTTTGTGGGGTTTGGGGTTTTTTGGGGGGGGGGTTAGGTGGGGTTTTTGTCTGTCTTGGTTTTGAGCCATAAAGCTTGTGGGCCTCTGCTCAGCTTTATAGTTATTGTCAAGGTCATAGTCAGTCATTTCACACATTGTTTCCCTTCCTGTGGGAGGGAGCTGATCATCCATTCTCACTCCTGAGACTTCCCAAGGACAGTTCTTTATGAACAAGGGTATTGAGGACAGTGGCCAGACCAACAAACTCACCTTCTTCAGTGATTTCTTCCAAATGTGACAGCAACTGCTCATAGGCACTGTTTTCTTCTGGACCCTCCTGGGAAATGACAGTACAAGACAGGTTCTTATAGGCATCTAGGGCTATGGCTGGAGGCCTGAAGGTGAGGTGGGCTTTGCATACTCCTCCCGTTTCTCAGCTCTGAGGATGCTGAGAGAACATAAAATCTTGTGTATTACTACTTGGTCGATTTACTCTAGCAGGTTACTGACCTAACCTGTTTGGTGGGCTGGTTTCAATGGCAAATTGGAGAAGCAGGAAGATGGGCCACTTGACTGTGACCTGGGTCCTGCTATCTTTTCCAGTCTCACTGATCCTACCTCCACATACACACTCATGGTCTCCCCACAGAAAACCATAATAACTTTGTATTCTCATTTCCTCTACATTCACCTTAAGAGTTCATGTGTTTGAGTTTTGGAGCAAGGACATCCTATCTCAGATGCCTTCTCTGAACTTTGTACTGTGAGGCTGGCGCTAAAGAGTCAGTTAGGCAGTGACTGAGCCTAGAAGGTATCTCCCCATCATCCCTGCATTTTACTAGTCTCTTCTAATCACTATGTAGGTAGCCCTGATTGTTACAGGTCCCAAAGAGGTCACTAAATATTTCTCTAGGCTTTACTGCATTTCACAGAGTGGAAATTATGAGTTATAGGAGTATTTAAGAAACTCCTCTTCCTGGTGTCCCTTCTGTTCCACCTGCCATTCCCTGAGTGTATCATAGTCCACATATAATGTTGGCTCTACATGGAATATCTCCCTTTCCTTCCCACTACTGCAGGCTTCAAGTCTGACCTCCGGGAACTTTCCTCTGACCACCTCTGCTCTGTATGTGCCCTCCGTATGTGCCTTTCATTGTCAGCTGCCTCCACCGGCTGTGGGCTCCTTAAGTCAAGGAGCCAGGGTTTCTGAGTCCTTTGTGTGGCTCAGTGCCTGGCTCACAGTGCGTGTTGGATGAATTAATGAGTGAATGAGGCCTGCCAGGTGCCAGGGTGAGTGTGTTAGGATGGGGTCTCCGGGGTCAAGCTACACTGAGCCCTGGGGCGTGGCGTGGGGAAGCAGGGAATAGGGGCGTCCAGCGCTGGTACCTGCAGAAAGGCGGCCAACACGGCCAGCCCCCCCGGGCGTCCCAAGGCCTCCTCAACTTTGGCAAATGCAGTGCTGATGTGAACCACGTGGATCTGGAGAGAAACGGAGGGTAGAAGAGGGCAAGACCCCCGGCCCAGCGTCCCCCTTGGCCTCGCCTCCGCACGCTCACCTCGGCTGGGAAACGGTGGCCGTCGACCGTGTGCTCCGAGCCCGGGCGGCCCGCGGCCCCCCAGTGCAGGTGCAACTGCAGGGCCCGGTACTCCCGCCCGGGGCCCAGGGCCATCTCCAGCCCCGGAGGCAGGGTCAGCTGCACTGCGAGGGAAGAGCCAGGTGAGCCGGGGGTGGCGGGGTGGGGGTGGGGTCGGGGGTGTCTAACCGCCAGGCGCGGGCGTGGCGGGCGGACCCCGGCTCTCGGCCCCCGCGCGTCCCCCGACAGGCTCCGCCCCCCCGGGCGGCTCCGCGGCGAGACCCCCCTCACCGGTGTGGCCATTGTTGCGCAGGCGCAGTTCTGGGAGTGGCGGGAGCTCAAAGCCCAGGAGCTCCAGCGGGGGCAGCGCCGGGCTCAAGGCGGCGAGCTGGGGCCGGATATCTACGGGCGACTGGAAGCGGCCCGCGCAGGCTGGGGACACCTGGGGCCAGGGCGGGTCTCCTGGAGCGAGAGAGTGTGGACGGGAAGTCTGGTGACAAGATCAGGGCCGGTTAGGGAAGCGGGGTAGAAAAAGTGAGAGGGTGGAGTGAGAAGGCATCGGGAGGGAAATAGAGATCGGGGCTGGGGACCGAGAGGGCAGCGGGCCGTGCTGCGGACTGGCAGGCGGGTGCAGTGGGTGGGACGCCCGGGAACCAAAGTTCTGGGGGGTCAGGTCGGCAGAGCAGGGTGCCCAGGTTGGGTGTGCAGGGGGTGGGTGTCTCACCTCCATAGCGCCAATGACTGTGGTCATCCCCTGCATAAGTGAGAAGGACGGAAAGCCGATATTTAAGCCCAGTCCCTCCCCAGCGGCCAGAAGGAAGTGCGTTCCCCTCCTTGACAGGGGCATAGGGGGTAACGGGAATGCCTTACGTGGCCAGGTATAAAGCACAACAGACTGCAACCAAACATAACACCATAGCTTGGTAGATCAAAGATCCTACAGGCCCCAGAGATACCAGTTTGCAGCCTTGTCTTAGTCTGTAAAGTGGGGGGTGGGGTGGGGAAAGGGGTTTGGTCCCCAGGCCCAAAACAATAGACCCTCTTCCCTTTCTCCCTGTCTCCAACTCCCTTCCCAAGGTTCTTCATTTCTGAGTCTCCTGGTTTCTCAGTCAAAAAACCAGGTTCCCCTACTTACTATTCCTTCTTCCTAAGTCTCGCTTTCCTCATCTGTAGAATGGGGATGCGGTGATCTCTACAAGCCCTCCTGGCTCTTCCATTGCTACCCACCCTGCTACCGTCTTTCTTCTCTCCCCTCATATTCTTTCTTCTCTCCTCATATCTCTTTCCATTTCCTTCATCTCTCTCTCCTCTCCAACCTCCGCCTTTCTTTTTCATCTCTTCCTGCTCACCTCTCTCCATCTGTGCTTTTTGGTCTCCTCACAGATCCCCTTCTAGCTCTGAAAGGGGGGAGGGGAGTGTTTAGTGGCATGAGATCCCAAGGGGATGGGAAAGGCTACTGTCAGTGTATAGGCTCCTTTCCTTCGCTGAATAATCCCTGCCTGGGCTAGGGTTGAGCACCTGGAGGACAAGCCTCCTGGAGCCTAGACTTGGAGGGCTGATGACCACTTACCTTTGTTGTGCCTGTGGGCATTATTCTGGGAGCCTGGGGTGTCCCTGGGCGCCTCAACAGTAGGTAGATCCTCTAACTTCAGAGAGTCCTCTTTTCCTGGTTCAGTCTTCATTCCAGATGGGTCCTCCTCTCCAGGTGGGTCTTCGTCTCCAGGTGGATCCTCCTCTCCAGGCGGGTCCTCCTCTCCATGTGGATCCTCTTCACTGGGTAGGTTTTCCTCATCCAATTGATCATCCTCTCCAGATGAATCTCCTCCCAACCCGGGTGTCCCCTGTATCCGGGACAGGCTCTGGGGATGGACAGGAACCAGGAGTGGCAGGATCAGCAGCAGTTGCACACCAGGGCCCAGAGAAGGGGCTGGGATCAACAGAGGGAGCCAGGGACTGGGGCACAGGGGAGCCATGCGGCTGACTGTGGGGTGTCCCAGACACGGTGTGTACGGGCTGTACGTGCATTGGAAACAGGAGCTGGGTGGGGGAGGAGCAAGCCTGGAGGGGAGCAGGCTGACTCACAGAGGGCCCTTTTGTAGAGATGGAGCCAAAGTCCCGTGGGTCTGCCTGGCCCTGTGCCCCTTCCCCGATACCAAAGCCTGGATGGGGGTGGGTGTGAGAGGCAGGTATATGCACAGGCAGGAGGTTATCAGGGTCATAGGCTCAGCCTGGAACCCAAGGCACCACCTGGCACTACACAGGCTCTCCCTGGCACCACCCAGCTGCTCACCAGCCAGCCTCAGCTAACCCTGGCCTGCTTCCCAGCCCCAGGCAGAGAAGGGGAAAGACAGGGAGCTGGGGCCCGCACAGCCTCTGGCTGAGAGGGAAGCAGCCCATGAATATATCCCTGGCCGAGCCACAGACCAGATAAAGGGGTAGGACAAGCTGCTGGGGAAGCCTGGGAGTGGGTGGACAGATAGGTAGATGGGAGGCAAATCTGAGTATAAATGAAAAACTGAGTGTATATAGGAGAGGAACGGTGATGTTTTAAAGTAAATTTATTTTTCATCATGTTACACCTCTTCTCAAAAACCTTCATTGGCTTCCACCTGCCCATCTTCTTCCTGTAGTTGACTAGAGCTTGTTGGGGGAGCTGCTTCCTACTGTTCTCCCTCATATTCCAGCCAAATTAAAGTATTAATTTTTCCCCCAGACCTTTAACCCCCTTTGTTCATCTAGTTCTCACTGCTGGGAATACCATTCAGTCTTATATTTAACAAATATTTATTTAGCATCTACTATGTCCAGCATTAGACTATGGACTAAAGGTATAGAAATGAATAAGACACAGTCCCTGTCCTAAGGATCTCACTGTCTAGTGAGTGAGGGCAAACACTATCACAATATTCAGGGGAAAGAGATTAATTCTGCCTAAGAAAGTAATACAGAAGTAGGCAAAATATGATCAGGGCTTTGAAAAAGAAGCAGTTCAATTGCTAAAAACAAGGTGGAGAATGGGATTTTGTGCAAAGGAAAGGCATCAGATATCTTGTGCAGGAGAATGACGGAATCCAATTCTCATATTAGGTTGTGCTGAGGGCTGGGGGAGAGCAGGGGCAAGGAGAAGAGTGAAAGGACCCCAAGAATGGACTTGGGGTTCCCAGTATGCCTGTTCATTTGAGAAACATTTATTGAGCCTCCTCCAACCCTCCAAGAACTGTTCTAAGCCATAGGGATGCAGCATTGAACTAGAGGACAGCCTCTTCTGTTCTGTAGCTCACATTATAGTAAGGTCCCTATGGTTTCAACAAACCAGAAGAAAGTAAGACCATCTCAGGAAGTTCCTAGCTGGGGCTAACATTCAGTAGATATGCACCCATATGGTTGTATGGATTGGAGAAATATATTGAAGTATTTCTAATTTTGTTGAGAACTAGCCCCTAGCTTCAGGGTGGCTCCTGCTACCTCACTCCTCCCCAGGAACTCTACTGATCTCTTATCTAAAGAGATAAATGCTTGGCAGAGCTGAGGCCCAAGGACCCCACTTGAATGCCCCAGCCAGCCTCCACTGTCATGAATGGGTACTTGTGTACCCACTACCCTGTTAATGATTTTTACTCTCTCTTCTGTCTAAATCCCTTGTATGGTTCAAGACTCAGCTCAAATGCCACCTCCTCCACTCTCTACCATGGAAGAGATTTCTGGTGCCGCTGAACCACCACAATTCTTTGCCTGCACTTGCTAATAACCTTGCCCACCATCCAACTTATATTATAGTGATTTATGACATTTTATCTGCTCTAATAGTCTTGAGCTCCATTAAGGGCAGGGTCCAGTATTTGATTAAGTCTTTTATTCACCAACCATTATTGAGCATTTATCTCTCTGCAGATCACCTTGCCAGGACTTGAGAAAAACCAAATTGACTGAATAACCAAACCTGCCCTCAGGGAGCTCATTGTCAATGACTTGTGTTTGTCAAACCACATCTGTTCCAAAAGCATGACGTCATGTATTTACGGCACCCCAAATTATCTGCCTTGTCAGGTTAACTGTCATACTTCATACCAAAACTTGCACAGAGCTGAATAAATGCTATCCTCCAGGGAGGCAGTCAGCCTAACAATCTAGGTTGCTATTTCTGGAGTCAAATTAAGAGCCATCCATGGAAATCTGATCCAGTGTGCAATGTGGAAGATCAGCTCATTGTCTGGGTCAGTGGTGATGTCAGCACCTTGGTTAGACACTGACATATGGAAGGTACATGGTAATATCTGAATCGGACAGACCTGGACAAGACAGAATATGGTAATGACTAATCTAGTTGAGGTGGAAGAGGTCATGGAAAGCACAGAAGACAGAAGCCCCACGCTAAGTGGAGTCTGGAGTCTGTATGTGCAGAGATCTTTCTCCAAGATCCATCCTAGCTTTACTTCATTTTCCCTCTTTCCAAGTATTCTTCCTATTTCCATCGTTTTCCTTTTTAGGTCTCTGTCAGGATCCCCTGGTACACTTCTCTGCAGTGCTCTATTATGTCCACACATCTGCCTGCCATCTCACTTGCTTTTAGTATTTCAGAGCCCAGATCTGTGTCTATGTGCAGGTGTCTCTGTTTCAGTCTTTTAATTTTCCAAACGCCATTCTCCATGGTGCTCTTTCATAAGTGCTCTGTTTCTGTGTGTGTGTGTTTCTGGTCTGGGTGGGGAATAGAGACTCTGACCCTGGGTCTTGCCTTTGCAGCTGGGAGCCTGCCAAACTCTAAAACAGGTTTGAGTTCCCAGAGTCTTGTTCCCTGACCTTCCCCAGGTTGGGACATGGTGTCCTCAGGACCAACTGACTGGGGCACACCCTGCCTAATGCATCACCTCTGCGGCGTTTATAGCCAACTCTTTGGTCATTAGAGTCTGTGTCTTCAGGCATTTAGGGCCATGTTTCTTCTGCTCATCCCAGGGCTGCAGAAGAGACTCATGGTGATACTGACTACTATGGGATTATGTGCCCCCTTCCACCCTTGAACCCTTAGTGTGGACTGCCCCACATTCCCTTGAGACAGTATAACCAGTTGGCCTACAAGGTTATCACCAGTTTCCTTGTAACCTGAGTCCAAGGTACAGTCTCACCCAAACTTTCTCTTTCCACCTCCAACTCTCCATATTGTTTTTCCCTGATCTAAGTCCAGCATTTCTCCTTAGAATTCTTAGAATGTCAGAGAGCTAGAGGGGCTTCAGAACCCTATCAGTACTCTGGTTCTTGTCTTGGGGTCCAAATTCTTAGGAGTTCACTGTGGTAGGAATGCAAGGCCTGAAGGTTTCTTAACATTTTGGTGTTTAATAGTATTTTTTTTCCTAATTAAACAGTAATGCATTCATGCTTAAGCACAAAACTTGAGAAAAGCAGAAAAACATAAGGAAAATTTAAAAAGCACTGTATTTGTCCCAATCACCCTTTTAACCTCAGTGATCTTGTGCCTGGCCTGGATTAGGTGCTTAAAAAAAATATTTGTAGAGTGCATTAACTTCAATCCCATCACCCAGAGATAACAACCACAACCTCTTGATTGTTTATCCTTCCAGTCCTATGTATGCTATACATAAATGGGATCATATTGTACAAACATCTTTGTTAGCCTTGCTTTTTTTGGTCTTGGCAATATATTTTGTGTGTTTTTCCATATTGATAGGGTTTTTTTTTACATCATTTTTAATGCTTTCATATTATTCCTTCAAATAGCTGTACCATAACTTTCCTAGCCCATTCTCTACCACTGGACATTTAGATGGTTTCCAGTTTCCTATTGTTACAAACATCACGTACAATCCATCCTGATATATATATTTTTGTCCACATATCTATTTCTTTGGATGCATCCCTAAAAATGGAATTGCTAGGATAAGAGTAAGCACATTTTAAGACTTCTCATACATACTGACAAAATGGCACTGCCAATTTACCCTCCAGGACTACTACCAATTTTTCGAAAGACCTAAGGAGGATCAGGTCCGTTTATCTTTGGGTAGCACAGACTAATCGACTCCAAGCTTTAGCCTTTGACCAGAATTACAGCAATTCCAACCCCCCCCCCCCCCACGTTAGTTATTGACGTTTGCTGACCAGATGCTAATTGGCTGTCAGGTTTGGGATCAGTATGAAAAGAGAAAACGGCTTAGTAACGTAAAACCTATTGACTTCTGTCTGAGGGCCAAAATATTTCAAACCTTGTGACTTGTGAGGTTTCCTAGTAGTGAAAGCAGTGGGGACAATTGTGCCCCAGAGTTTGGCGCTGGCCCAGGACAAAATACATACCATAATGATTGACCCCTTCCTAATTTTACACCTGGGACACTGAGGCCCCCTGGTGTCTGCACTCCCAAATCTCCTGACTCGAGGTCCAGACGGCTGCCCCAACTTCGCTCCACGCCACAGGGGGACTTAACCCCTCCTGCCCCGCTCGACGTTGCCTGAGCCGGCCTCGCGCCCCGACAGCGCCGCCCTGGCGGCGGGGCGAGGCCTTAACGGCGGAGACTCGGTGCGGGTCGGCGGGCCCCCGCGCACGCTCCGGCCTGCGTTCAGCCTCCCGGCGCCAGGGGGCGCACTCCTCCCGCCGGCCCCGCCCCCGGAGCGGTTGGGATTTGAATCTCCGGCGGGCCGCGGCCGGAAGCCTGGTCAGCTGGGCATGGAGACGTCGGGCGCCGGCGGACGGTGCCCGGTGCAAGAGCAGCGTGCCCGCTGGGAGCGGAAGCGCACCTGCACTGCCCGGGAGCTGCTGCAGACCGAGCGGCGCTACCAGGAACAGCTGGGGCTGGTGGCCACGGTGCGGCGGCGCTCGCCCTCCCGTATGGGGCGGGGACCCCAGGGGACGGGAGGGTCTCTGCGAGGTCGGGGACCGCGCCGCGCGGGCCTGGGGCTGTCCGCCAGCACGGAGAGCGCGCAGGCGTTCCGCAGTTCCTGGCGGCGCGGCGTCCGCGCTCTCCCTGCAGCCTGGGTAGCGGCGTTCTCCTCCTGCAGTACTTCGTGGGGATTCTGAGAGCCAAGGGCACCCTGCGAGCGGCCGAGCGCCACGCCCTGTTTGGGCCCTGGGAGCTCATTTACGGCGCCAGCCAGTGAGTAGAAGGGGCGCGGGGTCAGGGGAGGCAGGGCCCTGCTCTCTGGCGGTGCTCGAGCTTGGAGTGGGGGGACCCAGACTCCTGTGCGGAGCCTGCCAGTTACCTCACCTGTGGTCTTGGCCCAGTGCCTTCACCTGCCTCAGTTTTCATCTGTAAAATGGGGGTAATAGCACTACCTTCAGGGCAAGGTTATGAGAATTAAATGAGCTGGTGCTTGGGTAGTTGTTGGACCGGTCTTTGTCCTCACCCACGCAGAGACCTGCTTCCCTACCTTGAAGGAGGGCACTGGGGACAGGGGCTGGAAAGCTTCTGCCCTCACCTTGAGCTCTACACCCAGTTCGCTGCCAACGCAGAGAAGTCGCGGACCACCCTGCAGGTAACCTGGAGATAATCTCGAGTGCTTCCCCTCTTGCCCTGCGCATTGCCCCTTCCTCTAGTGATCCACACTTCATACTGTTGCCACATGCATAGCACCCTGTGGGTCCCCCCCTCATCTGTGCTGAGTTCACTGTCGGGGTTCTCTCAAGAGCACACAGCTTACAGAGGGCTGAGCATGTGTACACAGAGAGTGGCTTCTCTCTCTGTGGCTGCCAACCCTTTCCCCGTCACTCCAGGAGCAACTAAAGAAGAACAAACGTTTCCGGAGGTTTGTGCGACTTCAGGAAGGCCGCCCTGAGTTTGGGAGCCTTCGTCTTCAGGACCTGCTCCCTCTGCCTCTGCAGAGACTCCAGCAGTGAGTAAACTCACCTGGCCTCAGCCAGCTTCTCTTTTCTGAGTCTATAGGATTGCCACTCTCAGCTTTGTGGGGTTTACGGCTTCTGTCCCATTGCCTCTCTCCTGGGACAAACTGCTCCTAAAAAGCCTCTTGCAAGGTTAAGTGTGAACCCACTGGAGTAGCTGGGGTCTGTAGCCTCAGGCCCTTAGCTAGGAATGTCGAACTCTGCATTGCAGTGAGGGGGGGGGGGCAGTAATAGAGCTAGTGACAAGCACGGTGCGTGGGAGAGTTTGTTGAGATGAGAGATCCGCCTAGCTTAGGTTTCTGTTGGGGGGGGGGGGGATGTTAAGGAGCCTGCAGTCAGGTTGCTGACTCTGCAGTGTGGGGTGGAAGAGGGCCATGTGGTGTGAGCCCAAGTTCTGAGTCTCAGATGAAAGAGGAGGGGGACACAATCAGAAGCAGAGCCTTCCTGGCTTTGCAACTGAAGTATGTGTGGGGAGCGTTCTGTATGTCAGGCGGAGGGAATGCTGCCCAGCTCTGCTTTCCGCTTGTGGACTTCCAGCGGTCTAATTCCAGGTATGAGAATCTTGTCATGGCTTTGGCTGAAAATACAGTTCCCAGCAGCCCTGACCACCAGCAGCTCACACGTACGTTCTCGCTCCCTGAAACACTGAGGAGAGGCTGCCTCCCCTGCGTCCCTTTTTGAATCTGACCTCCAGCAAGGTCTGGTGTGTCTCTGTCTTCCACCCTCACCCTGGTCCCCTCCAGAATAGCCTGTCACCACCCTCAGTCAGCCAAAGTCCAAGCTGTGCTGGGAGGGAGGCGGGGGATGTTGTTCCAGGGGCTGCCCGGCTGATAAGTGAGACTGCCCAGAGAGTCCACAGCATTGGTCAGAGACAGAGGAATGACCAGCACCTCCGGCGCATTCAGGCTTTGCTCAGCGGCCGCCAGGCAAAAGGGCTCACCTCAGGTAGTCTGCACACTCTCCTCCTCTCCCCCTGCCCCCTCACCCCCACCCCGTCCTCAAACTGCTCTTTTCGGGCCCTCCTTTTTCTCTATTGCCAGCACATGCGCCCCATTTCCTCAGCCTCCCCTTCCTTCTGTTCCCGTGGCTCCTGGTCCTGGAGCTGCCCCAGAATAACAGCTCTCCCACCCCCCCCAGGTCGCTGGTTCCTGCGCCAGGGCTGGCTGTTGGTAGTGCCTCCCCGTGGGGAGCCTCGGCCCCGAATGTTCTTCCTCTTCTCTGATGTGCTCCTCATGGCCAAACCTCGACCCCCACTGCACCTGCTGCAGAGTGGCACCTTTGCCTGCCGTGCCCTCTATCCCATGGCCCAGTGTCAACTCCACAGGGTCTTTGGCCACTCAGGAGGCCCCTGTGGTGGACTGCTCAGTGTGAGTCATAGGTGGGAGCCCTAGGTAAGGTAGGAGAGGCTCAAAATAGATCTCAAATGCCTGTGTACCCATGTATCTCCTTGGCCTCCTTCAGAGGAACTAAGCCACCTGCACTGAGATAGCAGGGGGCCTGGGGTTTGTTCCTGCCTAATTCTCACATCAGCCCTGAATTCCCTCCATGGAAACAGCAAGGGCTTCAGCTTTAGCCTGGACCTTTCTGAGCCATGCACTAAGAGGTGATTTCTTCCTAGCTGTCCTTTCCCCACGAGAAGCTACTGCTTATGTGCACTGACCAGGAGGAACTGTTGCACTGGCACCACAGTTTGACTTTGGCCATCAGGTGAGTTCCCTCAGGAAGAATGCTGTGAAGAGGCCCGTGGGTGAGAAGGGAGCAGTTTAATCCTGTCTCAGGTGTTACATCTGCTGGGCCACTCCACCCCCAATACCAGAGGTGATTTTGTCTGAGTAGAGTGCTCTTGCCAGTGCCTAAACGGACTGTCTTCTCTCCACAGCAGTCAGAAGAACTAGAAGAATCTTAAAATTCCAGAACCCAGGATACTTGAGGGGTAGGTCAAAGTCAAGAGTACAGAGAAATCTCCACCACTAACTAAACGAAACAGATCCTTCATGGTGTTGAGAAGGGTCATTTCATGTTTGCCTGGGAGCAAGCCATGGCAGCCCATGTGACCAGCCCCTGAGAATCAGGAAACTGAGTCTGACCCCGCGGAAGCTCTGCTGAACCAGCCCCTCCAACACAGATGAGGGGATTCAGGACTGGTCACCTCGGTGCTGGCTCTATGGCTGATTGTTTATCAAGACTGCACCTTTGTAAACGTGGATGTTTTTATGTTATATGCATTTTCTATAATTTATTTTTCCATTGGATTTTAGTAAAATGTTTTTTTTTTTTCTTCCCCTTTTTGGAAAGGCTTTTCTGTCTCAGCTCTACGATATGAGGAGAGGTTTTTGTGCCCTGAAGGCTGGCATGATGGTGGCCTCAGGAGTACAAGGAAAAGAGCTGGAGCTCCCTCTATCTCTCAGCTCTCACACTGGAAGGTGGCCTCTTTTTATCCTAATAAGGGAAGCTTTTCAAGAAGGCCCAGTTGTTCTTGGGCACCTAGTATGGGTGTGTGTATGACCAGTTGGAATGAAAAAGCACACAGGACTATCCAGTCACAAGAACAGACTCTGTTTTACTAAACCTCCAGCTGTCATTTCTCCTTGGCGGGGGCTGTGCCTGCAGTCCTTCCCACAGCCTTGCTGCATCTTCTCCTTAGCCCCTGCTCCACTTCCCAGGGAGTAGCTAGATTTCTTGTCTCTGTGCTCCAGTTTAAGGGCTCCTCCCAGGCCTGACTGTCACCAGCCTCCTCCTCCTCCTCCTCTATACATGAGTCCTCAGGAAAGGGCATGCTGGCCTCTGTGACGGGAAAGATCAGGGATATTCCTATCTCAGAGACAGTCTCTACCCCCACCCGACTCTCTCCTCCCAACCCTTTACCTGGTTCTGGAACGTCCACACCCTTGTTTGGCTTGCTCTCTTGTAACAGCTGGTGGATGGTCTGAAGCTTCATGTTCAGAAGCTCCTGCTGGGCTCCAGCCAGGGTAGTCACACTGTAGAAATACCTACTCAGCAGCTACCTAATCTCTGTCCCCCACTCTTCCACCTATCACAAGTTCCCCTGGCCACAGGGTCATTGCTCTTACCGCTCAAAAAGGGGGTCCAGCTGGGCCATCAGATTGTTCAGGTGCTGCTCTGTCTGGGCCAGCTGTTGTGTCAGCTGGGCCAGCTGTTGCTCTGGGGGTGAAGGAGAAAAGGAGAGCAATGGTTATTTATACCTTCTGCTGCCCCCCTGACCCCCTACCAAACACAGACTTGTGCAAAACCTACCTGACTGCAATGATTCCTTCTTGCCTGCCTCCTCTTGGAGAACTGCAGCCTCATCTTTCCCCTGCTGTAGAAAGAGAGGGCTAGACTGCAACAAGCTTCCCCATCACCTCAGTCTCCAAGCCAGTGAGAGGGGGAGGAGGAGAATTTCAATTAGAGAAAGCTATGGAGTTTTTACTTCAGAGAATCAAAATTACATCTAGTCTAGCTCCTCACCTGGGACCTGAAGCAACATGTCACTATGCCCCACATATATGGTCATTCAGTCTAATGAAATACTCCCAGGAATGAGCAGCTCTCCAGTTTGATAAAGCTCTGGCTGTTGGTTTGTATACAAAGCCAAAATTTTTCCTTTGTACACCTTCCATGTTGCCTTCCAAAGATCTTTTCAACGTGATAGCCACTCAGGAATTTGAAGATGATAGTCCTTGCTCACTCCCCTTCTCCATGTCTCCTCTGGTTTAATATTACCAATTTTATTCAGTGAGTGCTCATTTGACATGGTTTTCTCTGGTCAAAGCAATGCCTGTTCCTTGCATTGACTGGGGAAGTGGGTTGTCACCATACACAAGTGAACTTTATTATTCAACTACTAAACCGCTAAATTAAGTTTCTTCCAGATAGTATGGGGGTCCACAAATAGAGTTTATTATCGATTCTCTTTAAACTTCACCATCAAATCTAGTCCCTCATCCTAACTTGTCAAGTCTATTTGGAATCATGATTAGCTCTCCCTTTTAATTTCATATCTCCAAATTGGTTCAGCCTTGTGTTTCCCAATGCAAATAAGTAGTCGGGCCAGGGTTGAAGACAGCCGTGGAAGGTATCACTTTCCATTTCAATCATTTCGATACACTAAAATGTACTGTCAGTTTGTATCTCAAGGCCTCCTTTCTAAGAACATAAGACAGGTGCCTTGAATACTGTGGCCATAGCAATCAACAGTGTATCAAGACTGGAATCTTACCAGGAGCCACACTTATGTAACACGGACACTTACTTGCCGGGTTTAAGTCCCAGCCCTACCAGTTACTACTAGGTCTGCGTGAGTCATTTGAGCAAATGACTTAACTTCTTCATTGGACTGTTGGGAGCATTAAATGTGGTGGTCATTATTTGTTGACAGTTTACCAACGGCTCTTCACAGCTGCTACCTCGCTGGATGCTCAAAATAACCCCCTAGTGTTGGAGAGTCAAGAACTACTACGGTCTTCGTTTTTACAGACCGACGGAAGAGATGTGTCTTGTTCACGGTACCATAGCGCCCCCATGGGAGATTGAGGCCCGGGGCATCCCCACCCCTGGTCGTCCCGCACCTGCAAACACTTGTACAGCACAAAAGCCACGACAGCTGCGGTGTACAGCGCCCCCAAAGGCAGAGCTCCCGCCCTGGCCCGTTCGCGCTGGTCCTTGGGCGGCGACGGCCGCCGCGGTTCCTTGGCCTCCGGGCCGACCTGGGCGGGGTCCCCTGCGGAGGACGGCAGAGGCGGGTCAGCAGAGCTGGGGCCTGGGACCCTGGGGCAGTCCTAGCCTCCCTCCAGCAGCCCTCGCTGATACCTGGCTGTGCCCGGAGGTCGGGGCTGGGGCGGTCTCCGAGGACCCCGGGCAGTGCCGACACAAGTAGCAGCCCCAGCAAACCCGCGAGCCAGAACGAGCCCGCCATGGCGGACCACAGAATGAAGGCCCCGGCGGCGCCAAGGTTGGCCGGGAGCCCCAGTGCGCATGCGCACGCGGGGCGGCGCGTGGGTCCCGCTCCGGGACGCGCTGGGAGGTCACGCCCATTTGGTGTGTGGGCGGGGCAGCTTATTAGCATAGGACTTGGGCCCAACTTTCTTAAATGAAATCATTTCTTATCTATTTAGGGATCCTATTAGCCAGAATGCTTCTAGCAGCCTATAACCGTATAAAATTGTGCTGGAACACGGATTTGATTTTTCATGTCACTAACCTATTCACCCTAATCAAAAAATGGGTACTCTCTTGGACCTTAAAAGTGCAGCACATGCACCGGCTCCCGCAGCGCGTGCTGAAGGCCTGTTTCCTAGGCTACAGACGGAGGACTTGTTCCTTATTTGCGCCTAGGGGAAAGTCCCCGGACCCTTGGCAGAGAGTGCCGCGTGCGCGTGCACGCTGACTTTCCCTGCTTTGCACTGTAACGTCCGCCAAGAAGCGATCCGTTTGCCGCGGGGAGCCGAGCGGCGTGTGGCGGGGCGTCGTCCGTCAACTCTATCTAGTTACGCAGGCAGCGCGCCTGGTGCGCGCCAACCACACGGGGCTCATTCTCAGCGCGGCTCATTTTTAGCGAAGGCCGTCGGGCCCGTGTGCGGCTCCTGCGTAGCCGTTCGGAACATGAAGTGCAGTCAGTCCTTCCCATGCCCGTATGCGGACTAATTCACCGCTGAACTCCTCTCTCGTGGCTTAACACACTTTATCCTTTTTTTTCAGTTCCCTCTTCCAACAATGGCTTCCTCTTCCCCACCCTCTCCAATCCGCAAATGCCTGTAGTAGCCACCATTCATTGCGTAGCATGGCACACAGTAGAATACGGACTGGTATCTGAATCTAGAATACTGGACTGGCCTAGAATCTTGCTCCAGTACTCGAAAGCTAAATGACTTTGGGCAACTTACTTAATTTTTCTGTTTGCCTCAGTTTCCACTTTGAGAAATGGAGGTAATGATAATATGAATGTCCCTCAGAGCTGTTATGATTAAGTGGGATAATACAAATAAGGTGCTTAGAATCATGCCTACCTACTAGTGATTTTTACCTTGGGGCACTTGAATTTTTAACTCTCTTAAGCACCTTCCACTTTTTTTTTTTTTTTTTTTTTTTAGCACCTTCCACTTCTATTTCCTTTCTGTACAGTTAACGTCTACACACCCTTCAGATCTCAGGGGTTTCCTTTTTCAGAGCCCTTAACTTCTAATTTATTCATTGGTGCAGCTTTGTACTTTCTTTAAACCACCATCATATGTCAATTTTATATCAATAAAACTGGGGGAAAATCCACTTCAGTCCATTCCAGTTAATTAAAAATCAATTAATCCATTAAGATTCATTATAAAAAGAAAACATCACTAAACTGTAAATTGCAGGGGAGCAGGGGCCATATTTCTTTTATCATTTTATTGCTACAGCTTAGCACAGCACCTGGCGCTTGTTGAATGAACTACAACCCCACGGGTAAATGTGATTAAGCTTTTTTTTTTTTTTTTTTTTTTAAACAAAAAAGATTTTATTTATTTATTTGAAAGAGAGAGAGCACAAGTGGTGGGGAGGACAGAGAGAAGCAGACTGCCCACTGAGGGACCTAGAAGATCATGAGCTGAGCTGAAGGCACTTAACTGATTGAACCACCCAGGTGCCTCCCCTAATTAAGCTCTTTTAAGGAATAAGGAAACAAAGGTTCAGGAAGGTTAAGTAAGTTCATCCAGTAAAAGGCAAGCCAGAGATTCCAAGGTTTTTCTGTCTCCCTATCAGGTGCTTCATTAGCACCCTACTCCCCAGCTCTACCTTTCATCACCAGGACTTCTCCAGGCAAACCGGGAGCGTTTCCCTGTGTTCCATGCTGCCTTTTAATTCTGGGACACACAGGGTCATCTTTCTAATTAGATCAAGGAAAGAAGCCATTTCCCACTCACATCTATCTCCAGAGCTTTGCACATTAGCAAGCAATCAGCAAATGTGACTTAAATGAACGAGGTACATGTGCACTAAATAAATGAATGAAATGGGAGTGTATCTTCTTGTTCTTCCAGAAATGGAGGGGGCAGGGCAGGGAGGAGAGACCCACACTCAGGGGAGTTGTCATAGTCTAGCCGACTCTCTAGAGGCAGCCTGGTTGCAGAGCAGTGTAGTCCAAACTTTGACCCTAAGCCAGTTGGCACAGTCAACATAAAGGAGAGGGTTCGGGCCAGGTATAATAGGATAAATGACTCTCAACTGACTGCTGCCTTTAGGGAATTTGGGTCCACTATTGTCAGATAGTGGTCTAAGGAACTTGAAATCCTTCTTCCACATCCATAGCAGCCCATGTGATTGGGCTGTATCTGGGTAGGGCTCACTCCACTCCCTGAAGTGAACAAATGGCTCAGCTTCCCAGGATATACTGGGGTAGAGTTTTCTTTAATTCAACTAACTTTTGAGATCGGCATTGCTTAGGGACAGTTTGGATGAAGTGGGTTGGGAGGGGGAAATCTAAACTCCTCTATCCTCTAAATTCTTTTTTTTTTTTTAAGATTTATTTATTTTTATTTATGATAGAGAGAAAGAGGCAGAGACACAGGAGGAGGGAGAAGCAGGCTCCATGCAGAGCCTGACGCAGGACTTGATCCTGGGACTCCAGGATCGCGCCCTGGGCCAAAGGCAGGCGCCAAACCGCTGAGCCACCCAGGGATCCCCTCCCCTAAATTCTTATACCAGTAATAATAAAAATGATAATGGTCATCTTATCCCCTACAGTCAACCTTAGAGCATGGAGGGATCCCCGTTCCATTCCCCTTTGTAGCATGCTAAGTGAGGAATACATTCTCTCATGGTCTCAGAGTCCTAAGGCCTGGCTTCCTTGTCTCGTTGGTCCTGCCTCATGCTATTTTATCTTCTGGGAGTCTTCATGGGCTCACCTGCACAGTAGCACCATAATCTCAGGCCAGCCTGTCTCTTCTCTGGCCAAAGAAGGTGTAGGGCCAACGAGGGGTGGGCGGAACTCAGGAGATGCTGGGTGGCGCAGGTGCAGGCACAGGGCGGTGTCTTTGTTCTTTCACTCATCCCTCCCCTCCCCCTTCCTCCCCGGAAACCAGTGACTCTGCCACCACCAGTATTGGGGATGCTGAGCTGTGGGGGCCAAGCCCAAGGAGGGGTGAGAATAAAGGGGCCTGCAGCGGCTATCAGGCCATAAACCAGGCTGACGTCTCAGCACAGGGCTTGAAGACTCACCTCCCATGTCAGCAGTCATGAGCAGAAGTGACAACTACACTTCAGATCTGCTAGTGCCTGGTGAGCTGGGCGGGGCAGGGGGAGGAGGAGGGGTCATATGTTCCCATGTCCCACCTGCTAGGACCTGGAGGGTTGGGCTGGGCAGTAACACCCTCCATCCTCTGGTGTCCACAGGAATCCCCTCCGTGGCCCAGGCCTGGGGACTGTGGGCCCTCTTAGCGGTTGTGTCGCTGCTGCTTCTCATCTCGCTGGCTGCGCACTTGTTCCGATGGACTAGTGGCCAGGGCAGAAGCCATCCAAAGCAGGAACGGTGAGTAGGGGACAACGGAGAGAGGTGATCGAAGAGTTCCCCCTTATGAAGACGTCCCCACCCATCCCGTCATCTCTCTCTTGCAGCTCTGGAGGATCTGTGGAAGAGGTCCCCCTATATGGGAACCTGCCTTATCTTCAGACTGGTAGGAAGCTGGCAGAGGGGAGGGGCACAGAGGCCACGCACGTCCTGGGTGGGTGGGATGAGGGATTGCAAGAGGAGGAACCAGAAGTGACCAGATTAGTACTGTTCCCTATCCCAGGTCGGCTGTCTCAAGAACCAGGGCCAGACCAACAGGATCCAACTCCTAGAGGCCCCGCCATGGTGAGTCAGTTGTGGCTGAGAAGAGGGGAGGGAAGGAAGTGGGGGCTTTTCCAAAGGTCCAGGGAACTTCTAACAGCCTTCAATCTCCAGGCTGCGGAGGAAGTGATGTGCTATACCAGCCTTCAGTTGCGGCCGTCTCAGGGCCACATCCCCAGCCCTGGAACCCCTATCAAGTACTCAGAGGTGGTACTGGATTCTGAGCCAAAGCCCCAGGCCTCAGGCCCAGAGCCGGAGCTCTACGCGTCAGTGTGTGCCCAGACCCGCAGAGCACGGGCTTCCTTCCCAGACCAGGCCTATGCCAACAGCCAGCCTGCACCCAGCTGACATGAAGGGCCTAGCAGAATGAGATGAGCCTCGCCCAGCCTCCGGTGTGGCAGGGGTTACTGCTACCCTGTCCCCAGCGTAACTGTCTCCCAACCACCCCCCCAAAGACAGGTAACCGTTGCCCAGTCACAGGAGGTAATGTTCCCCAACCTCCCCTTCTGAACTGTGAGGGAGACATCTCAGGGGAATAAGTAGATCCCCAGTTTCTTGGGAATGGAGGAAACAAAGGCAGTGGCTCCCTCTCCATCTCTCTCTCTCTTTTTTCCTATCTATTCCTCTAAGGTCTCAAGCTCCCAGGTTTTTCACTTCCTCCTCCTTGTGGCTTTTAACTAGATCCTTTCTGCTCTCGCTCCCTTAAAGTACCCCTAACAATTCAGTGCCCCTTCAGATATAGGAAGTGGGCAGTGATGGAGGAGGTAACAACAGCCCCAGAGCACAAGGTGGGGTGGGGAGGAGGGGGTGCTCCATGAGAGCCCACAGTCTGGAGGGATCCTGAAACCTAGCGACCTGAGGAACCCAAGCCTGGCTTATTTGAGAACTCTGGCTGGCGAATACCAATCCATGCCCTGCTGCCTCTGTTGTGTCCCCATGTTTTCAAATAAAACTTCTCAGAAAGTGTTTAGATTTTTATCTAGAGGGCTCCAGATCTGCAACAGACTCTACAGACTCTCTCTGGTAGGGGTGTGAGCTTTGCTCTCTGCACAGAGCACTTCTGGGGGCGTCTAGCTGGGGAAGATGGACCAAGAAGTCTGTGCCATGAAAACTGCCAGGCTGGGTGCTAGGGGTGGAGGCTGGAGCCCGGCTCAAGCTGTACTTGCTGCTGCTGGAATATCGTTAGCATTTGCACTCAGAGCCACCCGCTCCCATCACCTGGAGCCTGCAAGCTTACCAGCCCGACCTACTACTCTCCCCATGGCCTCTATGCCTGTGCTGCCACCAGCCGGAACCTCAAGCTTGCACCACCTCCCCCTAGGGCTTCTGTAGAGGCAAGTCTGGCTTAGCAGACCTTTCTGAGGTTTCAGGGGCAGAAGACAGCGGAAGCCAGGCTTCTACTGCCGAATTTCTCTCCTTCCTACTCACCGTCCCAGAGAAAACCAGAGTCGGACACAATGCTCTCGAGCCCGGCCTGGTGTTCGCAGGGAGAAAGCGGACCCTTTGCACACAGAGAATAACCTGAATGCCCCGGGGTTTCCGGACCTCTGTGGACCCCAACCTGGGCCTCCCCCAGAAGAGGCCCCGGTCGCGGTAAAGAACAGGCAGCTGAGGCTGTGTGGGAGGGAAGGTGGCTTTGGGGGCGGCACCGGATGCGGGGAACCACTGGCAGCGGGATGTGGGGTTCTGAGGATTGCCAGTTGGAAGACCACTCATGTGTCCGCGGCCTGGGGGATGTGAGAGGGCCAGACTCCGAAAGAGAAGGGGTCTGGGGTCCCGCCAACCCAGTGGGACGGGCCGGAAATTGCAGCCGAGGCCTCAAACGTCACGAACGCAGGCCTTCCACTCCGCCTTCACACCCGCTCTCCCAGGCTGCGAGGATCTCGGCTCGTTCAGGATCAACACCCCCCCCCCCGCCCCGCCCCAGCACCCCCGCCTGGCACCACGCGGGCTTGCCACAACTCCTGCGCATGCGTAAAGCTGCCCGGTCCGTGGCATGCTGGGAAATGTAGTCCTGTAAGTTTCCCCGCTCGCTTGCCCGGGGAATCTGCCCCGCCCCACGACTCCGCGGAGCCGGGACCCTGCGGTTCCCTGAACAGCGCCTCCTGGTTCGCGGAATGTAGCGGGTTCGCTCCGTCTGGAGCTGGGTGCAGTTTGAACCTTATTTTCCATCCGGTCCGCGAAGCCTGTTATCTTTTACTTTCCTTCTTCCCTACAGCGTTTTGATTTATCTCACTGTCTTACTTGTCTGTCTCCGAGGCTCGTGCCCTAGCCGGGGCCTTCTGGACTGAAGGCCGGGATCGTGGCAACTTCCTAACTGACCCCTGCGTCTAGGAAAAAAATAAATTGGGGCAGCCAGATCCACCTCAGACATCTTCCGAGGACCCCCTTGCCTCATCTCTCCAGCTGGTCAACTTGTTTCCAAATACCTGGCAATTCTTTTCCTTTCTGTATCTCCAGGGTTGCTTTCCTTAGTGGCCTCCATTCCCTGACTGGTGTAAGATTCCAGCCATAAGGATGCCCTGCCCAAGGGTGGATCACTAGGGGAAGCCACCAGAACCCGGTGAAGCCCCAGCTTTTCCCCTCTTCCTGAGATCCCAGATGGGAAGATAGGGGATAAGCCAAGACCCGAAGAGGAAGGGTCTCTGGGACGGTCAAATGTTCAGTGATAGGAAGTTCTTAAGGATTACTTGTAGGTGGGGAGGGGCCTAGGAAGCCGTCCAGCCAAGACCCCTCCATCTTCGGCCTTGCTCTGTACTCTGTCAAGAGGAGTCTAAACTTCCAAGCTTGTTTAGGCTATAAGGAGGGAAACAGCCGGGACATGGAGAGAGACCAAATCTTAATGATTTTATTCGAAACTTGGATCCAGACATGCCCAGAGCTAGATTTGCCTCCTGAAATTTTTGGTTATGTAAGCTAATACCTTTACTTTTTTGCTTAAGTCATTCTAAGTTAGATTTTTCTATGTCTTGCAACCACGAGTTCTGACTAATTCTGTGGGGGAGGGATCCCTGGGTGGCTCCGCGGTTTAGGACTTGCCTTCGGCCCAGGACATGATGCTGGAGTCCTGGGATCGAGTCCCGCATCAGGCTCCCTGCATGGAGCCTGCTTCTCCTTCTGACTGTGTCTCTGCCTCTCTCTCTCTGTCTCTCATGAATAAATAAAATCTTAAAAAAAAAAAATCTGTGGGGGAAAGACCAGCACACCAGGGCCAGTGGAAGATGCTGAACCTTTGAGATCTTCCCTTATTGCTCAACTCTTCCACCAGCCACCCTCCTCTAACTTAAATGCACTATTATGCCATTTGTACAGTGTTCCTGCTTGGTGTGTGCCTCTAGCCAGGCTTTTACATTTCTAGAATTCTATAGCTGGGAGGAGGCGGAAAGATCTGGCCCAAACTTATATCCACTGGAGGAGCCACCCTACGATCTTCTTCTTGAACATTTCCAGGAATAGGCAGCTCACTACTTTAGCAAGCGCTCATTTCCAATCTTTCTTTTTGAGAGAGTTTTTTTTTTTTTTTTTTTTGAGAGAGAGCTTTTTAAATTTGGAGCCAAAATCTCCCTCCCCGTTACTTTTGTCATCAGTTCTGCCTCTGAGCTACAATCATATAATTACCCTTTTCCCTCCTGTACATGACAGCCCTGATAGATGGCCTAAGTCTTTTTTTCCCCCTTCCAGGGAAAAGCTTTCTGGAGTTCCTTTTACAGACCTTATTTGCAGCCTACTCATTGTTCCCACTGTTTTTCTTGAGCAGAGTCTTTCTTAAAGTGTGATGCTAAGAAGTGAATATATTACTGGCAGCAAACAGTGGAGAGCCCCTCTCATCATTGGACACCAAGTCTATGGGGCTTTGTTTGTAAGGAATACACTTATTTAGCCTTGCCTAAGTGAAGGGATGTTTATTGTTAGGACACCTGGGGCAGGTAGGAAGCCAAATGGAATAGGGATCACCCAAACAGTGGCTATGGTACGACTGGGCCTCTGCAGACTCTTGCTGAATTTGGGATCTACAATCACAACATTGCTGGGGACCTTGGTAACAGGAGTATGTGGGTCTCCCCATTCCTGCTCCTCCTGTCCTATGACTCTCTGACAGGTTTTCTGTTTATTTATTCCCAATTTTTTCCTACTTTGCTAATTTGCTTCCTTCTCCTCTACTGTAAAGTCTCAACTTCTGGTTTCTGTTTCCTCACAACTGCTTCATATTTTCTTCTCTGTCTCATGACCTCAGTTAAATGTTTAATTATAGGAATAGTGTGAGCATATGTTTAAAAAAATTAAATAGAACTGAAAGCTATACAATAGTGGTTCTCCACCAGAAGTGACTTTGCCTTCCAGGAAACATTTGGCAATGTGCAGAGACATGCTTGGTTGTCACAGCTGGGGAGTGTGTGCTATTGATGTATAGTGGGTAGTGGCCAGGCATGCTGCTGAATGTCCTACAACACACAGGCCAGCAGCCACTCACCATACAGAGTTTCTGCCCCCAAAAGTTAAAGGTGCTGAGGTTGAGAAATCCTAGTATGGGGGGAAAAAGTAAAAGGCTATCTCTCCACCCCATTCCTACTTCCACTTGTAGTTCCCAGAGGCACCTACTGTCTTCTGTTTTTAAATCTTCTGGTGATTATCGCTGTGTCTGTCAATAATATTGAGACTACTTAGAGCAAGGGGAGTCTGGGTATATGGAAAGCCTAGTAAGGGACGCCTGGATGGCTCAGCGTTCGAGCGTCTCCCTTCGGCTCAGGGCATGATCCTGAGTCCAGGGATTGAGTCCCACATCGGGCTCCCTGTGAGGAGCCTGCTTCTCCCTCTGTCTGTGTCTCTCATGAGTAAATAAAATCTTAAAATTAAATTAAATTAAATTAAATTAAATTAAATTAAAAATAAAATAAAATCTTGGGATCCCTGGGTGGCGCAGCGGTTTAGCGCCTGCCTTTGGCCCAGGGCGCGATCCTGGAGACCCGGGATCGAATCCCACGTCGGGCTCCCGGTGCATGGAGCCTGCTTCTCCCTCTGCCTATGTCTCTGCCTCTCTCTCTCTCTCTCTCTCTGTGACTATCATAAATAAAAAAAAAAAAATTAAAAAAAATAAAAATAAAAATAAAATAAAATCTTAAATAAAAAAAAGAAGCCTAATGAAACTCTCCCTTCTACAACCCCTCTGACAACTCCCAGCTATAGAGGACAAACTTTAAATGGGCTGTGGTAAGTTCCTGGCAGAAAGAATTTCCTGCAGACAAGTGTCTGGAGAACAGCCTCAGAGCCAAGAAAAAGGACCTTCAGGAAGGCAGCAGGTCCCAGAAACCGCCGGCTTCCCAGGAACAATCAATGGCTCTGCTGAGTCTCTCCAGCTCTCTAAAACACTAGCAGGTGGATTGAATTTCTCAGCCTTCTCAGCCTTCAAGGCCAGGAAAACGCAGACAAATCAGAGGGCGGACAGACCTGCTGGAGGAAACAAATGCATCTCTGAGTGAATGAGAGCCTGGGGGAGGTAATGTGTGAAGGTCAAACACAAAAGATTTCCCTGAACTAGAAACTGTGATATCAGAACTAAAAATTTACATACATCAAGCAAAAAAAAGGATGGTCAATGCTGAAACCCCACAAGAGGTCCAGAAAATTAAACAGATGAAATATCTCAAAACATGTAACAAAGATATGGAGATGCAAATTATGTGGTGAAAGACGGGAGACTGAAACAGACTCAGGAGATTTAGCTGGCAAATTTGAGGAGTTCCAGGAGAAAAGCAATAGGAGAGGAGATATTATAATTAAATAATAACATGAGATGTCCCTGAGCTGAAAAAAGACTTAGCCCTATACTTGGTTAAAATTCCTGAACTCTAAGGATAGGAGGCATGTTACACATTTCCAGACAAAAAGGAGAGTTGTTCTTATTGCAACCCTCGAAGTCAATTGAGACAGCAAAACTGAACATTAGGTAATGAAAGAAAAGGCCTGCAACCAGGACCTAACAAAGGGGGAAAGAAAGGTGAAAATTTACAAAAATCACTCATTGTCTCATGTGAGAAATTATTTGAAGAAGAGACTCTTAACGAAACAACAAATGAATTAGAACAGACTTCAAGATAGGGGAAGCTCAAGGGAAGAGGAAAGAAAACAGTGAAGTGTAACGAACCATGATCTATATATTTATATCTATATTTCTATATATTTATACATGTCACATAAATGCTAAATACTCTTGAAACAAAAGGAATATGTGAGGGAAATTCTAATAAGGGCTAAGTTATCTCAGTAGAACTCTGAAATCAGGCAGTGAGGGAAAGTGAGTGTTCCAAGATCTGAAGATCTGAGGGGGGAGGAGGAGGAGGAGGAGAAGGAGGTGGAGGAGGAGGAGGAGAGAGGTAGTGAAAGTAATCTAAAGGCCATATCTTAGATGGTGGGGAGGAAGTAGAAGATAAGTAGAGTATGATGGAAATAGTTCTAGAACAATCATATGCATCTATTTAAGAGAACAGGACAAGGGATGGCAACTATTAATAGAATGACAAACTCCAAATTAACAAGGAGAAAATGGGATGAATGGCTATTCATTCAATCCAGCAAAGGTAAAGAAAAGAAGAGTTCACAACAATGTTTACACATTTAAAAACAAGTAAGATGGAAATAAATCAAATACATCACTTACTATAATAAATATGAGTGGGGACGCCTGGGTGGCTCAGCGGTTGAGCGTCTGCCTTTGGCTCAGGGTGTGATCCCAGGTCCAGGGATCGAGTCCCACATTGGGCTTCCAATGAGGAACCTGCTTCTCCCTCTGTTTATGTCTCTGCCTCTCTCTTTGTCTCTCAAGAATAAATAAAATCTTAAAAAAAATATGAGTGGACTGAATTATTCCATTAAAAGACTCTGTGACTTTGTTATAAATCAAATTCTGGTCAATACTACTTAGAAGAAATATACTTAAAGCAAAGTGGTCAAGAAAGATTCAAAATAAAGACATGGGAAAGGAGTACCAGAGAGATCAACAGGAAGCCACTTCTTTCTGTAATACTAGTATCCGACGAGGGGAATTTAAGTTGCCGGCTAGAAGTGGTGTGAAGATTGCTTGCAAAGGGTTAGAAGGGAACTTTCGGGGTGATGGGAATCTTCTGTATCTTGATTGTGGTAGTGGTTATGTGACTGAATACATTTATCAAAACTCATAGGATTGTACACTTAAAATTTATAAAATTTATTGCATGTAAATTACAATATTATAAAGCTGGTTTTATTTTATTTTTATTTTTATTTTTTTTATAAAGCTGGTTTTAAAAGAGAACAACAACAAAAAAAATAAAAGAGAACAACATTATAGTATTTACAAAATGTAAACACTGAATGAAAAAATAGTGTAAGACTGGATACCCTCTTAATTACCCTGTATCTCTGAAATGCTATAAGATAGCAAGCTTAAAGAGAGAGAGAGAGAGAGAGAGAGAGAGAGAGAGAATAAGGGGAGTATTTAGTTCAATAAATTATAAAAAGAGTAAGAAACCAAAATTAATCAGGAAATATTAAAAGCTGACATGAATGAAATGGAGAACAAACTTTTTGTTTTGTTTATACTAAAAAGCATAAATTTTAAAAAGTTCTTTAAAAGGGCTAATAAAGGGGCACCTGGGCACCTGTGTGGCTCAGTGGGTTAAGAATCTGCCTTCAGCTTGGGTCATGATCTCAGGGTCCTGGGATCAAGCGCAGCACCGCACCTGGGATTGGGATTGAACCCTGCATGGCAGGGAACCTGCTTCTCCTTCCTCTGCTACTCTGCCGCTGCCCCGCTAGTGCTCACTCTCAAATAAATAAGTAAAATCTTTTTTTTAAATTTTTATTTATTTATGATAGTCACACAGAGAGAGAGAGGCAGAGACATAGGCAGAGGGAGAAGCAGGCTCCATGCGCCGGGAGCCCGACGCGGGACTCGGTCCCGGGTCTCCAGGATCGTGCCCTGGGTCAAAGGCAGGCGCCAAACCGCTGCGCCACCCAGGGATCCCCCAAGTAAAATCTTTTTAAAATTTTAAAAATAAAAGGGCTAATAAAGTAGACAAATCTCTTATAAGCACAGAGAAAAAAAGAGTAAAAAAGGCAAGATTAGTTCCGAGAAACAAAACATTAAAAAAAGTATATAAATGTGCAACTTAAAATTTCTCATCAACTAACTTGAAAATTTAGAGGAGGGATGCGGGACGCCTGGATGGCTCAGTGGTTGAGCATTTGCCTTGGGCCTAGGACGTGATTCCAGGGTCTGGGGATCAAGTCCCACATCGGGCTCCCTGCATAGAGCCTGCTTCTCCCTCTGCCTATGTCTCTGCCTCTCTCTCTATGTCTCTCATGAATAAATAAATAAAATCTTTAAAAAAGAAAAGAATATTTAGAGGAAATGGATACATTTCAAGAAAATTGTAAATGACCAAAACTGGCCCAAGAGAAAGAAGAAAGCTTGAATAGCTCAACCTACCTTAGAAAAGATTAGAATAAGAAGGTGATTATAGACCTATTTCTGGAAAGACTGCATTCAAAGGGGACCAGAACTAAGATTTATCTATTCTTACTTTTTTTTGAAAGAGAGAAAAAGAGAAAGAGAGAGAACAAGCAGGGGGAAGGGGCAGAGGGAGAGAGAGAAGCAGACTCCTCACTGAGCAGGGAGTCTGAAATGGGGCTCAATCCCAGGACCCTGAGTATGATCTGAGCTAAAGTCAGATGCTTAACTAAACCAACCACCCAGACACCCAAGTTTTGTTTATTCTTAAATAATGATAATTTCTATGCCATTTAATCTAGTCAAAACTACAGGAAAAGAAGAAAAGCTCCCATATTTAATATTTAGAGCCAGCAAAATTTAATACAATTCCTAATAAAAATTCTAAGTAAAAATGAAAAAGAGGAAAACTGCTGGAATATAATAAAGACTTTTTACTAAAACCTAACAGCAAATATTGTCCTCAATGGTGAAATACTAAAACCACTTCCATTAAAATAAACATTTAGACAGAGATGCTTGCTATTATTCTTATTATTCAATACCTCTTGGACGTTTTACCAAATGCAATAAGTCCTTAGCCACATTCACATTTTTGTCAAGTAAAAGAACATATCCACGGGTTCTAGGGATTCAAGTGTGAACATTTAGGAGAGGCCATTATCCTGCCTGCCATGATCTGTCTATGGATTAGAGCCTCCTGGCACCGGTGGATTAAAGTTACGGAGATGGATATAACCTGACTTTCAGGGTCTCAGGAGACTTCTTTTACTTTTAGATGTGAGCTGGATTTCACCAAAGTTTTTACAGATGAGCCCCTTTCCACACAGCAAATTCTTTTCTAGTGCCCTCATAGCTGGGCTCCCTCCTCTTGTCTACTTTTCCAACCCAGAGCCCTGTAATAATACACAGCGCAGAGGCCAAGAGAGAGCAAGGTGTGGGTTTTGGTGTCTGTCCTGTAGATGCTCACATGCTCTAATGGTTACAGAAAAGCTGAAATGCACAGCACTGGCCCCTTGGCTCTAAAAAGCCAGCAGGCTCTCCTGACATTTGGGCAGGTGAGGCCCAGCCTAAGTTACAGGCGTCCTTCGTGATGTCCAGTCTTGAAAGGTAATGTGAATGTCAATTTTGCAAAGACCGCATGTGACACACATGGGGAAGAAGGATCCCGCTCTCACATCCTATTCAGAAAAGAAGGCACTGGAAAGGAAAGCAGAGTGTCATAGGGCATGTGTAACCATCACCAAAAGAGCTAAGGAGGAAGGAGACACAGGCCAGGTCTTCTTAATGCACCCATGCCATTGTGGAAATGCAGTCTAACTCACTCAGGTTGCATTTGGATGCCCTACCTTCTAAAGCCTTTCCAAGGGCCCATTTAGCCAGCATATCCATTGATTCTTTTTTTTTTCTTTTGGTTTTATTTATTATTTTTGAGCACATACTGAAAACTTGGTTTGGCATTTTATCTGCTATCCAGGCCATGTTCACTTGTGTATTGGTTCTGAAAACAAGGGCATTATCTACAGTTTACTGAATTTCTGCAAATACTCCTGCAACAGGTCTACATAGGTGCTGCCCTGGCCCCCGTACCCCACTCCAAGTACCCTGACTGACCCTGCACCCCTGCCCCCAGCTGCTCTATAGGCTCCCACTCAGTCTCACAGGCCCCTGAGGCCCCCAGGGAGCCACCAACACGCACCATGGTCTGTTCTCTGGAGGAAGCCCTGATAGGATGACTGGGGGAGGGGACCCGGTTGTTGGAAACTTTAATTAAGCAAGGACGGTTAATAGCTGCAGGGTCACCTTAGGAAATGGTGAGCCTGAGAAAATAAATACATCTATCATCTGTCCCCATGGCCTTTTAAGACTTTTCTACAAACGGCTCATCATTCCTTGCCATGGAAAAAGATAACAGCCATCATGGGCACCCTTCAGCCCCCAGAATTCTCTGAGCTTCATCCTCCCAGCAGGTCTTGCCATAGATTCTCACCTCACACACACACACCTCCACAGATGGCCAAATCCAAGGATGCATGCTCACACGTGCACACTCACACACATGTACACCTGCCTATTCTCAGGTGACAACTGTACTTTTCTACTGCACTAGATCCTTTTTCTGGGAAGGCTGGGTGGTGCTGTCGAGTAGAGCTCTCAGGAGCCCCACGGGGCCCTGATGGCACCCCTCTACACACCACTAGTCCTACACCACAGCTGCTAGCATGTGGTGAGGACCTCTTTCTCCTTCCTTCTTCCTCCCCACAGGTGCAATGTGTGAAGAGGTTCTGCGGGGGCAGATGCCACCCACAGCAAGGGGTTTTTTTTCCCACCTACGTATCATGTCTTGTCTCAGCCTCTTTCCACCGGTGGAAGCAAGCCCTTCTGGAGTCATAGCTTGGTAAGAGAATGTTAGGGAGCACCTCTGAACCACTGCTCAACAGTCCTCCCTCCTCCTCCCTTCTGTCAGCCAGGCCTTCACCAGCCACGAGGGCCTCCTAGCCCTGACTCTTCTCCCACAAATACCCCCTTTGCCCTCGGGGCTGGGTGTAAGGGCACAATGTTAAGGCTTTATAAGGAAAGAACTTTACTAGGAAAGTAAAAAAAATAAAACAACCAAATCCAGACCAAGAAAATATCAAAGCCTCAAATCCAGTGTCTGTGTGCTCAGCACCCAGCCCTGTTGTTTCCTTGCCTCCATTCTGTCTAAGCAGCTGCTGCCCTCTCATCCCCACCCAACTCCTTTGTTCACCTGCCCCCCGGGTCCCCACAAGGGTGCATAAGGGGTCAGTGCTGCAGGCTTTTCCAAAGGTGCATGAGCTAGGGGCTGTCCCTCATCCTTACCCCCAGCCCGGGCCTATCCCCAAGCCTGTGCCTCCTGGACTCAGCTCACTGCATCTAGCTCAGATGTTGGGACACAGGATGCCCTGAGTCCAGCATGGGGTAGGATGGGATGAGGAAGGGACTGACTGGCCAACGGTGTGATGGGTAGGGAACAAGGGTGGACAAGGCCAGGGAAAGGCTGTGAAGAGGGAATCTAGGGGAGTTTGTAGAAGAGAAACTGTGTGGTCCTAGCTCCTCTGCATCCTCCAAAGGCCTGCCACATTCTCAGGAAGGGCTTTGGAGTGAGAGCCTCCCTATGTGTGAGATCCTTAGCAGCTCTGCAGGACAACAGCAGGAGTGGGAGGGTCTCCCCCGCCCACCAGCCTCCAAACTGATAGGGAAATGAGCTCCACCAAATCGAGGGCCCCTTTCTGGGAACCCATACCTGCTGGGAACCCCAGGATGATGAGGAGCAAGGGCTCCACACTAGGACCCCTCCAATATGATGTGGAGGCTGGAGCTCCACTCTGCAGCAATGACTGGGGAGATCCTCTGGGTTTAGTCAGGCACCAAAGAGCTCTGACAACACATAGATAAGCCCATGGACAGAGCAGCATAGGGCAAATCAGGGTAGATGACCAGGAGGACAAGTATTTAGAGCCCAGCGCTGCCAAAGCGGGTCTGGGGTGCATGAAGGGGGAGCACAGGCAGGACACAGGGATGGGCCTGAATAGTGATCCAGTGACACCTCCATGCTGCAACCCCATGTTCTGGACTTCAGTTTCCCATCCCCTGTCCCTCTGGCAGAGGCTCAAGGATGCCATATGCTTCATTGAACCCATCTGTGTCTGACACTTGCTGACATCTTCCTCTTTTGCAACTGGAAGTCAGAGGGTAAAGCACTAAGCTGTGCAGTCACAGAAGGAAGACAGAGCCTCCGAGTGTGAAGGGACAGAGGGGAGAGTGGGAAGCTCTGGGGCTGGTGGAAGAAAGGGTAGACGGGTGGGAGCCGGGTTGCTCAGGGCAATGGCTGAGGCCATCACCTATGCAGACCTGCGGTTCGTGAAGGCTCCCCTGAAGAAGAGCATCTCCAGCCAGTTAGGACAGGGTAAGGGTGGGCAAGGCATCTCCTTGATTCCGCATCCCCAGGCTCCCTCATGACCCCACCCTCACCTCCACCATTTCTCTCTTCAGACCCAGGGACTGATGAGGATGAGGAGCTTACCTATGAGAATGTACAAGTGTCCTCAGTCTCAGGTGGGCCCTTGAGTTTGGCTTCTTCTGGAGTAGGAGACAAAGCAGGTACGGAGAGCCCAGAGAATGTGTGTGTGACCGGGCGGGCTGTGTGAGCGTGTGTCTGTGTCTTGAGCTGGGAGTCCAGGTATCCTTGGGGGGGGGGGGGGGGGGGCGGCACAATATCCCTGGGAAAGGAGGGGGTGCTTAGGAGAGAGAAGAATGACCCGTGGATAAATGGGAGCCAGGGAAGAATAAAGAGCCCAGGGCCAAGGTGGAGATCCCAAAGGGGTGACAGGGGCTGCGGGGAGAGATTGGGGCAGCCCCTGTGGGGAGATGAATTCGGATGGGAAACGGGAAGTCACGGGACAGAGAAAGGGTAGGGGAGAGGGATGAGAGCACTTCTGGGGAGACGGTTGGGAAACGCGGATGCGGGCAGTGCTGAAAGAAACCTAAGGGGAGACCCAGGAGGGAAAGGAGGGGGTCCCGGGAGAGCGGATGCAGTAAGACCCAGGAGAGACAGGAGTCCTGGGGGAGATGCGGGACTCCGGAGAGTGCTAAGGGTGTCCCCGAGCATCACAGACGTCGCCGAAGGCGTCCGGGACCGGACTGGGGACGGGGCGGGGGGGGGGGGGCGCCGGGGAAGGGGAGAGGGGGAGCTGGTGGGAAGAAGGGGAATTTCCCGGGGCTTCCCGACTTCGAACTCGAGTCGCCGCGGGTCCGCAGGGCTCCAGGCAGAGCAGCCAACTGCGTCCTGGGGCTCCGTGACGTCACCGGCTGCCGGGCGGCTCCTCGCGGGTGAGTCGCGGGCCCTCCCCGCCGGCGCGCGCCCCCGGCTGCAGGGCGGGGCAGCGCAGGGGGGCGGCGAGGGTCGCGCGGCGGGGGGGCTGGCCTGGGCCGGTGCCGGGCCCGGCGGTGCGCGGGTCGGCTCCCGGGAGTGAGCTCGGGGAGCAGCGCTCTGGGCGCGGCGGGCAGCCCCGAGGCCCCCTCCCCGCCCCTTCACCCCCATACCCGTGTGTATCATTCCCCCAGGTTGACCCAGATCTTCCCTCCTCCCCCTTTACGGTGTCCCCGTGCACATACCCCCTGTCCTCTGTCCCCGTCTGGGATTTGTTCCCATCCCACCAGGTATCGCTCCTCAATCCTTACCAGTAACGATTCCAGCCCTTATTCTGGAACACCTTCCTTCCGCTACCTGCGGAAACTCACGACCCGACGAACCCCACCATACCAGCACCAGTCCTCTGAGGGATACTCTTTCCCGTGAATATCCCCACTCACTCAGCCCCGCAGCCTACAAACTTTCCTGGGGCTCTCTGCCCTTCATCCCACTGTCTCCCTAAGGCCGTGCAGCCTGTATGCAGTACCTCTTTCTTGGCCTGCTCCTCACCTGCCTGCTGTTGGGGGTGGCCACCATCTGCCTGGGAGTGCACTGTGAGTATGACTGTCCCCCACTGCCCATGTACCCTGAGCAATATTCTCCCCTACTCTCCCCAACAGCTGCCCTTCCTCTGGGCAGGGCCCAGTCACTACCACTACATGCTTAGCTTTTTGTCTGGTTTCCAGCCAGGTCTGTTTTAGAGTGCCATGTCTTCCTAAATTGTCCTTACCTAACCCAGTACCTCCTTAAGCTTTAGGCAGTCAGATCTTACATTTCAGCCTGTTATGCAAAAATTTGCAAGAAGCAGAAAAACGGGGATCCCTGGGTTACTCAGCGGTTTGGCGCCTGCCTTTGGCCCAGGGCGCGATCCTGGAGTCCTGGGATCGAGTCCTGCCTCGGGCTCCCGGTGTGGAGCCTGCTTCTCCCTCCTCCTGTGTCTCTGCCTTTCTCTCAATCTCTGTGTCTATCATGAATAAATAAATAAATAAATCTTTAAAAAAAAAAAAAGAAGCAGAAAAAGGACTGACGCTGAAGAGTCAGGGTACCAGGGCATAGCTGAAGAAGATGTTCTTCAAATCTCTCATTATGGCCGAACAGATCTGCAGGTTTCTCAGCAGCTCCAGCAGACCAACAGGGTTCTGGAAACCACTAACAGCAGCCTAAGGCAGCAGCTCCACCTGAAGATAACCCAGTTGGGGAAGAGGGAAGAGGATCTACAGGGGTCCAGGAGGGAACTAGCCCAGAGTCAGGAAGCACTACAGGAGGAACAGAGGGTTTGCCAGGCCACCCAAGAGCAGTTACAGGCCTGCCAGTCTGAGAGGGAGAAGACAAAGGAGGCCTTGCAAAGTGAGGAGGAGCAAAGGAAGACCTTGGAGCAGAGGCTGAGCAGCTTTCGGGACACACTGAAGCTCTTATTCAGATGCCCCTTATCAGGTATCTGCTCCGGGAGAGGAGAGATGGGAGGGTCTGCTGTGAGGGATGGATTGAAGTGAAGAGACACTCCTGGCAGGGGTCTATCTGGCAGGGAGCCATTGGGTTGTTGAGGAAAGGGATAGCAAATGAGAGTGGTGGCCAACAGAGAGGAGGATCAAGGTGCATTCCAGATTTAGGGTGACTCACCTAACTCTAAGGCAGATCCTGCAGGAGGGAGGAGGGTGGCAGCCAACAATGCAGATCACACTGTCCAAAGCACCAAACTCAGGTCTCCCATGGCTTGATATCAGTGTCAAAGATCTGAGAAGCCCCTGAATTGGGTTGTGAAATTGGTTGTTTACACATTTTTCTAAAAAGAGGGTCTGTAGCTTTAATTATTTCTCGCTACATCTGAGATTCCCCAGGGGTTAAAATTACTGATTGATGAAGTGCAGGCTGGTGGTGGGGCAAGGTAGCTAAAGCTCTCAAGCGTGGGTAGCACTCAGGATGAGGTGGGTGGGGGTAATGTGGGGTAGGGAGCTGGGGTGGAGAGTTCATCTATTTTGAAGGCAGGAGCCCAGGCAGTATGTGTGTGTGTGTGTGGGGGGGGGGGGGGATGAGGGAGGAGGCCGCATAAAAGGGGAGAGGCTGGGCAAGAAGCAGGCTGAGGTTTGAGGCAGGGAACCGGGCCCTAGGTGACTGGAATGTTTGTGGACTGGCTACCTATGGTCCAGGTTAGGCTCTGTCTAGCTCAGGGGGCATTGGGATACTCCCCCAAGGCTTAAGACGGTGAGATGATGTGCAGACACCCAGCTCTCATGTCTTTAGCCTTCTCATTCTCATTGACCCTCAGTCACAGGCATCGCTGCCCCCATTCCCTCAGCATCCTGAACTGCTCTTCTGCTCGAAGGCTGGTTTCAGACCTCCACGCTGACTGCAGCTGCCTCCTCCAGGCTTTCCCCACCTTCTTTAACCTTAGTGAGGCCTCCAACCCACATCTCCCATTTCTTCGCTTTGCATCAGCTGTCACTTCTCTCCACCCATCTTGGCTTCTGGGACCCATCACTTCAACCACTTCAACCACTCATTTTTTCTGTTGTCCTGGTGCACAGACTGGCAATCTCAGCTCTGGATGAACTGCCCACCTTGCCCAGGCCTGCACCCAAGTGTTCCACATTGTGCAAGCATTTGCTTGGTGCCGCCAAAACGCTAGCCTCAACCTCAGCCAGTTGCTCAGTGCTGCTCAGAAGCTGTGCAGTGCTCGGCTTGCTCTCTATGATGGCTCCTTACCCTACCATCCTCTCTGTCACTTTCAGCAGGTGCCTTACTCTGTCAGAAAAATTCCCTCCATTTTTCACCACCGAATCTATATGTCCATTCACATTTTTGCTCACCCTCATCTTTTGCAAGGATAAAGGCAACAACTTGCTGCATCATTTCTCCTAAACATCCCTCTCCACCCCCATCCTCACCCCTGCCGTCCCCATCCACTTTTCTTTTTAAATCTTTTTTTTTTTTTTTAATTTATGATAGTCACAGAGAGAGAGAGAGAGAGAGAGAGGCAGAGACACAGGCAGAAGGAGAAGCAGGCTCCATGCACGGGGAGCCTGACGTGGGATTCGATCCCGGGTCTCCAGGATCGCGCCCTGGGCCAAAGGCAGGCGCCAAACCGCTGCGCCACCCAGGGATCCCCCCATCCACTTTTCATGTGGCAGCCAGGGCAGTCCTTTCAAAACGAAAATCTGATCATGTCATTCCAGTTAATTAATCACATCAAAAGTTATGGAATGCACACTATATATGTCCAGCACTGTGCCCAAACACTTGGAATATAGCCAATAACAAAATTCCTCTATGTAAAACCCAACATTGACTTACTCTTCCTGGTAATATGAAAATAAGAAAATCCTTGGCCTGGCTTCCAAGATCCCTGCCTATCTTTCAGCATGCCACTTACCCTTCACCCTCTTTCATTTGGCCACACTGACTTTGTATTCTTTTTAGTTGCCATAGGACAGAAACTCAAGAGGGTAGCTGGGCGAGGACATGAGAAAATGTAGATAGAAGAGAGGGAGCTGGGGAAGGAAGGATCTTTGAGTGACACAGGTAGGACTCATGGAACAAAGCAATGAGAGATGTGGGTTGGGATGAGGAGCTCAGATTGGGGTATGGGCTATGAGGGTAAGAGGGATGTTTATTGCTTAGAGATAATCAGGAACAGAGAAGAGTTGGATTTTGAGGTGGAAGGGAGGGAAATGGAGAGAGTTCACATCAAGTGTCTGACGATTTCAGCAGTACAAGAACCAAAGTTATTACTTGTGGAAGAGTGGAGAGAGGGGGAAGGAGGTGGCTGGCAACTTGGAGGGTGTGGGCAAGTTTCGAATATGCAGTGAGGAATGCTGTAAGGAGCTCCTGAGATGAATAAGAGGCTGATGAACACTTATGGGGCGGCCCAGGTGAAGCCAGCCAAAGTGTAGGGGGTGAGGGGACTGCAATCATTCAGAAATTGAGAATAGTATCACCACCCTATTAAGATAAACCCCTCAGACTGTTGTTAAGGAGTGCTGTTGTGAATATTAAAGACTTTTACTAAATCTGCATAGGAATGGGATTACCAGGGGAGGCCCAATACAGATCCGCAAAGACGAAGGGCTAGGAATGAGTGAAGATGCTGGGATTAGACCAAGGTGGGCACTGTTAGCGACCAGATTGCAGGGTCGTCAGTCTCCTCCCAAACAGAGAGATCTCCCTTCGGGTCTGGGCTGTGCTGTCACATTCTCTCTGGTTTGTAGACAACTGCTGTCCCATGGGATGGATACTGAATGAGAGGAGTTGCTTTTACATCTCATATACGGAGAGAAGTTGGGAGGAGAGCCGAAATCACTGTAAATCCCTGTCCTCTGACCTGGCCGAATTCAGTGAAAGTTCTGTTTATTCTCATACGGTAAGCATACCCTTACTGGCAGACTGTAGTGGGTACTGTGAAGTAAAGGGGTAGATGTCATTGAGTCAGGAATGGCATTGCATGCGTCCCTTTTCTGTGCAGCTTCTCAGCACACTGCTCCAGGCAGCCCCTACCAACTGACTGGAGTTGGCACGAGAGTTGAAGCTCATGAACCTTCTTTACTTTAACCTGTTTCTCACCTTGGCTTTCTGGTCAACACTACAGGGCTGTTTAACAGCTTCTTTGACTCTCTTGGCCTCTCAAGCAGAGAGATCCCATATCTGGTGGGCTGGATTGTAGGGATTGGCTCCTTATGATCAGAGCAGCCCACAGAAGGACTCCCCTTCAAAGACTAGCAGAAATTCTTACCCAGCAGCAAGGTGAACTGAAGGGCCAGCCTGCATCTGCAAGGTGGCACTTGAAGGCAGCAGGGACAGGTCACCGATGAGGTGATGTTATGCATGTCAGACAGAGACAGTCCTCTTGTCAAAGCTCAGGGACCTCCTTATAGTGTTCATTTTCGTCCATCAGCCCACATCCCCTCCATCCTATGCTGTCCCCCATCCACTGGAATATTCCTCATCATTCTCTACATACCTCTTGTCTCTCTGAATCGCCCCTCAGATTGCATATGGCAACAGAGCGTGGAAGATGTTGACACAAATTAGTCCGCCTGGTTCATTTTGGGTTGTTCACAGCTTTCTTAAGAAGTGGCAGCAGGGTGACAATAAAAGAGGCTCTGGGTAAGTCTGTTAGGACTCCTGGGAATATTCAACTCATAATTCCTTCATAAAGACATAGCAATGAGATTCCCCTTCTGCTCCCAAAGTTTTGGGAGGTCCTACCCCCAAAATTCTTTCGCAAATCAATATTGTAATTACCTACTAATCCTTTTCCTTTACTTAATAACTCTTTAGGATAGTCTTATTCACTGTCCCCTCCCCAGTACCTGGCAGTCTCAGGTACTTTTTTTTTTTTTTAAGTTACTAGGTTGGGACCCACATCATTTTTGTCTTGAAGCAGCTGAGGCTTTAGCTAGGACTTCATAGCTCATAAACCCTGGCATTCTAACTTCCCATCCATTGACAAGGCTACCCAAACTGAGGTGGCACCTTCTCAGTCAGGGCCTCTCGGGGGACTAGAGTTGCCTTAGGTGAGGTAGGGAGCAGTGAGGCAACTTTGAAGATCAACTCCAGGGACCCTGAGACAGGGGAGTCATCTACATTCCCCAACTGGAGTTTCCATTTTTAAGATCTTAGGTGATTTTTCCTTCCCCCAGGCCCAAAGCCTCTTTGGGTTAGAGTAGACATCTGTCCCTGAACCACACTCAAATGAGGCCTTAGGCAGGCAAGGCGGGTTAGGACTTCATGGTGTTTAACGCGGGGCAAGGGGAGAAAAGGGAGGGTGGGCTTGGGTGGGGGGGCAGAGCTTATCCCAGTTCTACCTCACCACCCTTTAGGTATTATGGTCAAGTCTCAAGATGTTACAAGGTACAAAGTAGTCGGCTAAAAATGCTGCCGGAGGTCTGTACTTCTCTTCTTCCCTGCATCTGTGAGATGGCAGCTTTCAAGCATCCGGATGAGGACCACATTTTGACCTGAGTTGGGTAAGCATGAGGGATCCACTGAGTCATTGGAGTTGGGGAGCAGGCAGGGAAAGGGACTCAGAGCAGGGGTAAAATTTATGCCCAAGAGAGCTGGTCACCTCTACCGCCTTCAGAATCTCGGTCTGTTTGGTGGGGGCGGGGGCGGGGGGGGGAGGTTGGGCAGGGAAGGCTTAGAACCACTGGGAGGCTGCCAATGTGGCTGTCCAGGGAGGTGGGATGAGCTGGATGTGTCCTTAGCAACAACCATTGAGCTGACGCCTTACTCTTACAGGTACTTATGCCAACAAGAGCCTGTGGCCCTCACCCGACTGCCATCTGCACACCCTAAGATCATCTCCCTCCAGCATGCCCCCACTCTGCCTGGACAGTGCCCAGCCAAGGGCTGATCCATGCCCAACACTCCTAGCCAGCCTGCTGTCTGCTTGAAATCCCATCCCAGAAACTGGAGTGCTTTGGGAACTGGGTGAAGAAGTCTCCAGAAGAGATTTTGGCCTCCCGAGGAATTTCCCATTGTGGACTTGCAGGGAGGGTGGAGGAGGGCGCATGGGCTGAGTGGATAAGGGCAGCCCGGAGCCAGCCAGGCAGTTTTATTGAAATATTTTTAAATAATTTGCACGTGTTAGTCTCATGTGTCAGCAATGCTTTGTCTGGTTCAGTGATCGCCCACGGGAGAGCAAGCCCAGGGGCCAGAGAGGAAATGTTCTGTCTCGTGAGTCCATGCTGAGGTTCCTCTATGTGGGGAGAGGAGGCGGTCAGCCCATCTGGGGCTGGCACCATCCAATGTGTGTGCTCTGTCCTCACGGGGCATCCTGAAGGCCAAGGTTGGAGGCCAGAGACCACAGGCCCCACCGCTAAGAGCGCGCCCCAGGCAGCTGCAGACCGGGTGTGGGAGGCTTGGCGTGGTGCCCTCGGTGGCAGAGGAGACTGCCCGCCTCACAGTTCAGGTTGCGGTAGCGGGCAACAGCTGGTGTGGGGCGAGGGCACATGGATAGGAAGCCAAAGCTGAAAGGGCCAAGACAGCAGCCGGGGCAAGGCAGCCCCTCATCAGACTCCCGGGGAGCTGAAGGGGGCGGCGAGGGCTCTGTCCGCTCCAGGGCCGCTGCCCGGGGAAGGCTATGCTGGGCCCGGTTCCACGGCTCCCCAGCCCAGCCTTGCGGGGAGCTGACCACCACAGCTGGGGGGTTGTTGTTAAGGGCAGGTCCTGGTCTAGGGGACCAGGGCTGGGAGGCCGAGGAACAAGTGCTGATGAAGTTGTCTGTGGCCACGGCCAGGGGCAGCTGGGGAGCCGGTCCTGGGGGTTCTGGCTCAGGGCTACTGCCCTCACACTCCATTCTTTCTTCAGCCGAGGGGCCCACAGTGGGAGGGCCAGGACCTGGCAGTGCTGTCTCCATACGTCGGGGAAGCTCAGGGGATGATGGTAGTGAGCGGCAGCGACGGGCAGGTGTCCCAGGCTGGACCAGGGTCTCTGGAGCGGTCACTGAGGGCAGCTGCATGGAGGGCAGTGGTGATGGCGGTACAAGGGGCAGGGGGGCAACTGGCTTGCTGGGTGTGTCCAACAGCTTGATCTTGCCTCCCCTGAGGTCTTCCCGGAGTGAGAAGGGGTTGACTCGAGTCAGATTGTCCCCCCAGTTGGGGGGTGATTCTGGTGATGGGGGCAGGAAGAGGTCTGACCGGCTTCGGGAAAGCCGGGGGTCTGGCCTAGGAAGTGTGGCTGAGGGACCCCCTCTTGAAACAGACCCTGTAAACAGAGAAGTTTGTGGTTACTGTTCTCAGCATTCATTGTAGCTCCTTGAGGCCTCATTATTCACCAGGAGGTTGGTGGAACTAGAGCTTATAAGAGGGAGTCCCACTGGGTACTCTGGACGGGGAGAGGGGGGGATGTCACCTCTAGCCCTCCCTTACCTCTTCTTTCCTTCTTCCCTCCCTTGGCTCTAGAATTTGAAAATGTCTTATTTGAGATATCCTTTCACCACTCCCACTTCTCAACTCAAATACACGTAGTCTTAATTCCTTGAATTCTAAGGAAGAGAGGTAAAAGGAATTCAGTTGGGTCAGGGTCATGCTCACTTACTCTGATTGTGTGTCAGGGGAGCCCTGGGGACAGGGGCTGGCTCAGGCAGCTGCTCCAGGATCCATTCCAGGTGCTGGGTGATCTCGGTGAAGGGAGCACGAGTGCTAGGTTCCATCTGATGGGTGGAAACAGGGATAGCTTCATTCAATGCTCCTCCAAAAGAAGGTCTCTACATTTTCCTCCCACCACCTGGAGCAGGAAAGCCTTGCCAACTGACGGATGGGGGTGGTGGGCAGAAAGAGAGTGAGGCTCTTACACTGCAGCAATGGATGGCCAGGAGCAGGAAGGGTAGCGGGCAGTCATCCCCCACCAGGGTCCGGAAAGCAGGCACGTCCAGGCCAAAGTCCTGCAGGAACAGAGAGGCGGAGCCTTCAAGTCTGCCTCCCTTGGGTTCTCCTTCTGACCCCCAATCAGGACCTCAACCTCCAGGGAACCCTCCTTGGTTAAAAGCTGCCCAGTCTGGCGTGCCTCCTTTTCAAACCTGGAGACATCATTCACCTCAGTTCGGGGCAGGTAATCCGGGTCTGCAGGTACTCTCGCGATGAGCTCACAGAGGACAATCCCAAATGCAAAGACATCGGCCTGGGAAGAGGAGAGAATGTCATTGGGAGGAACTGATAGTTTTCATGTCAGGATTTTGTCAGAATATTCCAGAATTTGGGGGAAGTCTTGCTGGTTTCATGTGTTGGAGAGGTGCCTATGAGGGGCTGAGCGGGGGGGTTTGGGGGTCTCCTAAATATTCAGTATGGCTGTTAAAGAACTTGGGATGGGGCCTTATAAAAGTATCTCAAGGGTCCCTGGAAGGCCTTGGAATCTGAAGGCTTGATGTCTTACCTTCTCATCATACAGCTCACCCCGCAACACCTCTGGAGCCATCCAGTATGGAGAACCTACCACAGCCAATGGCTCCTTTCTTACCCCTTCCCTGCAGGGGTAGGGGCAGAGTGATCAGAAACATCCCACTCAGACACCCCCCCCCCTAAACAAAAGGGGATGAGGTCAGCCCCCTCCCCACTCCAAAGGAACTGTCTCTGGGGGCTTCACTTAGATAGGGACCTTCTAGAAAGTTTTTTTTGGGGGGGCACAGGAGCATTCACCTCACCTATACACAGGAATCTTTTCAGCCAGCCCGAAGTCACCCACAACAGCCGTGAAGCCTCGGTCTTCCCGTCGTATCAGACAGTTCTGACATACACATAGCATCCCCACATACCCATCACCTTCTGTTCTCTGATCTCCTAGTATATATACCCTAAAGCCCTATCACTCCAGAGTAACCTCAACTCTCTCTGACCTCCCAGTTCTCCAGTGTACCCCAATCTTTCAATATTATCACTTCAAACATAGCATGCTTAGCCCCTCAGAGCTCCCTCCCCCCCAGTCCCCATTCTCCAGTGCCTTGTTACTCCAACATCGTAACTTGTCTACTATCCACATTCCAACATCAGGGGGCCAGTTATAGTGTAACAGTCTCAAATCCCTTTCATGCCTCTATTCACCTGGCCAGCCTACCTTGGATGTTAGGTCTCGGTGGAATACACCTTTGGCATGCAGGTACCGCAGGCCACGGGCAATGTCCAGAGCCAGGCGGAGCCTGACAGGCCAGGATAGAGGTTCCGGGGAGCTGAGCAGCTGTTCCAGAGTCCCCCCATTCATATACTGGGGCATAGAAGGAGATGAAGAATGAGTGTCAAGATTTCCATCTGTACTCTAGGTCTCCCACTTGTAAGTCAGAGGACACTCAGGAGGATCGCAAAGGTCAGAAGGGTGAGTCTGTGCTCTAAGGTCCCTCCCCACTCATCTTCTAGGGCTGTCCTGTCCAAGACATGAACAACTGTTTAAATTATTAAGTTCAAATAAAATTAAACATTTAGTTCCTCAGCCACACTAGTCATATTTCTACTGCCACATGCAGCTGTAGAACATTTTCATCACTGTGGAAAGTTCTGTTGGACAGCACTGTTAGAGCACACATAGAGAATGTAACCAACTGAGGCATTTTATTTGTGGTTAGCCCAAAGGGAAGTTCAGGGAAGCCTCTCATGGGAGGAGGTCCTGCTGCCTCTCATTATTCCTCTGTAGATGCACTTGGCCCTGACTCTCTCCCCCCTAGGTGGTGGCGGTGGTGGTGGTGGTGGTGGTGGTGGTGGTGGTGGTCCCCTCCTTCCGGGCCCATCCTCACCTCTGTAAGAGCGTGCAGCTGCCCCTGGTGCACACAGACCCCCATGAACCTGGAAGAGGATGGGGAAGATAGAAGGGTAGACTGTTAAGAGTCCAGGCCCCTCTACAGTTCCCGCTTTTCCCGCGGGATCTTTCCTCTTCTCCCAGCAAGCTTCTCAGCAAGCGGCCGGGGCCGCTCACCTTAGGATGTTGGGGTGTCGGAGCCGGTTCATCAGCTGCACCTCCCGTAGCGTGTTTCCTCGGTTACTGGGGAGTCTGTTCATTTTCAGCACCATGACTTGCCCTGACTGTCGGTGCCTAACCTGGGGACGGCAGATCCGCCAGGTCGCGCGGGGTGTCCGGGTCTGGGTCCCCTAGTTCCAGCCTCCCGTCTAAGGCTCGGTCCCGCCCCTCTGCCCTCTCTGCTGATCCTACCTTATAGACCTCAGAGAAGAAGCCGGCCCCGATCTTTTCGGCGCAGTGGAAATCGTCCACGCGCGCCAGGCTGGACACGGCGCTGCGGAGAGCCCGGTAGGAGGAGGGGCGGCCCCGGCCAGGGCCTCCACCCGTGCCCCCCGGCCCCGGGGGCCCCTCCCCCGGGGCCTCTCCGGGCCCTGGCCCAGGGCCCCGCAGTGGGGGCCGTTCCCCGGCCATGGCCGGGCCCCCAGCCCGGGCCTGCCTCACATGGCAGGGTCCCCGGGGCCCGGGCAGGCCGCGCTTGCCATGGGCGTGCGCCCAGCCCGATCCCGGACGCCGGGGCTCCCGCTCCCGCCCTGGAGAATGGAAGATCCGCGGAAGATCTTGGGCCCGCCCCCGCCGCGCCGGCTTGCAGGGCCCGGGTAGACGCCGCTCCGCTTCGCTCTGCGTAGGGCCTGGGCCTGGGCCTGGGCCGGGCGGTGGCGGCGGCTCTCCTGGGCGCCGGCGGGCAGGCGGGCGGCGGGCGGCGGGCGGCGGGCGGCGGGCGGCGGGCGGGCTCCCCGCAGGCGGAGGCGGGCGGGCTGGCGGGCGGGCGGGCGGCCGCTGCTCCGCTTCGCCGCTGGGGCTCAGGCTCCGCGGCCTGCCGGGGGCGGGGCTGAGCCGGGCCTCCGCTTAACTCCTTCCAGCCCGGCCCCCGGGCAGCGGCCACGCCCCCTCAGGTAGGCACCCCGCAAGCGGTGACCGCGACACCCTAGGCGAGCGGGTCTGGGACGTTGGGGCCAAGAGAGTTCAGGCCCGAGCTAAATGGCTGAAGGAAATTACGGGCTGGTTGCGCGTACGCGCGGCTCGGGTGTCTTCCAGCTGCCCTTTCTCTCTTCCCACCCTCAGGCCACGGACTTGAGAGCCGGGCTCAGGACGCCGCCGGATTCCTGGGCTCCGTGGACCAGCGGGGCAGAAAAGTAGCCCCTTCCGGGCCAGCCACGGTCGGAGGGAGCCCAGCAGCCTGCCTGCCTTCCCGGCCCCCGCTCTGGCCCGGCCTGCCCATCTCCCAGGTCTCCACCCCTGCGCCTCTGGATTCCCGGACACCTTTGCCCCTCTCGGGCGGCTCCGATGCCCTCGCGAGCCTGTGGCCAGTCCGTCCCCGGTGTGGCCCCGCACACCTCCCTACTCCATCCTGCCTCCCTGGAACACAGTTCAAAGGAGCAGAGGGGTATCCGCCCGGTGACCACCCGGCCCGAACCTTCCCCTTACTCTTTCCAGCAAACGGCCCTATCTCTCGGCAGAGAAGCCTCCACCTGCCCGGAAGCCCCTCCTTCCGTGGGGTCCCGCCCCTCAGCAGAAGCCCCGCCCCCCGAGGGGCCCTTCCCCTTCCCTCAGTGAGACCCCTCCCCGCAGGGCGACCGTTTCTCCAGAGAGAGCCGCCGTCAGCGGCGCCGGGACCCCTCCCGGCGACGTCCCTCCTCTGTGTGTTCCTCCCTCACAACGAGACCCCACCTCTCAGAGAGACGCCACCGGTCTTTGTGACCCCTCCTCTCAACGTGGCTCCTCCCCTCCGTGCGCCCCAGCCCTTAGGAGTGTGACCGCCTCGGGAGGGTTCGGCCCTCCACCTCGTAGGAATCCGGTCTGCCCCCTCCGGCTAGAGGGAGAGCTGCAGCCGGCCTCCTTCCCGTCGGCGCTGGGCCCGGAACGCGCACGCCCCGCGCACCCGCCGTACCCAGAGCTTCCGGTTCTCCGCTGGCTGCCCCTCCCCCCCGGGCGTCGGCGAAATAGCCAACTACCGCCAGGGATTAGAGTGACGTCGCTGGATCCGGCCGACGCCTCCGGGGCCGCGGGGGTGGGCGGCAGTGAGCAGCTTGCCACCTAGCGGCGGAAAGGAGGGCGGCGGGCGTGGAGGCTGCAGGTCCCCGGAGCCAAACGGGCTGCGACAGAGCTTGCGGGAGGAAGGGTGAAGTCTGTTCAAAAATTCTCCAGTACCGCATTTCTATTTTTGTGGTAAGACGGAAAGGAAATTAATACAAGTACAGGCCGCATCCGTGTGGGGGTGCTCGCCTTCTAACAGAGTTCTGGCCCGTGTCTGTGAGCGTTGGAGCCGAGTTCGATTGAATTGCCCAGGGCTGGGGCGCCAGGGCGGCTCAGTGGGTGAGCGGCTGCCTTTGGCTCAGGTCGTGATCCTGGGGTCGTGGGATCGAGTCCCGCACGGGGATCCCCGCAGGGAGCCTGCTTCTCCCTCTGCCTAGGCCTCTGCCTCATGAGTAAATAAATGAAAGTCTTAAAAACAGAAAAGAATTGTTCAGGGCTAATGAGTAGAGAAAAAGCAGTCTTAGCTATAAACGATGCATTGGAGTCGGAAGAAGGCCTGGTGCACCGTACCACATTTGGAGAGAGGATGAGAGAAATTCAGTCATCCTGGAGCCAGTGGAGATGGGCCAGTCTTGAGAACAGCATATGCTTGGGTCTTGTACATCATATTCATTCTTCCAGAGGCGATTTGCTTTCAGCAAAACAAACCCAGTCATCACCTTAATTTTAGCAGCCACAACTATTTAATTTGTAAGTTTGATTTCTATAGTGGTGTGAGTTCTATAAACACTAGGAATTTCTGCTTCGTTTTGCTAAAATAACGTTATAATTGGTAACTCACATATATCTGACTCTTGATCTGAGTTTGAGGGTTACTGTTGGCGGTGGTAGTAATTCCAAGCAGAGAGCCAGGATCCTGGTTTAGAAAGCTCACTGTGGTTGTGGTATGGAGGCAGGGAGACTGCCCATGTTTCAGTCAGGAGAGGATGACAGACAACTAGGATAGGGATAACAGGGAAGGAGAGGAGGAAACATTCAACCACTACGGGAAAACTTGCTGATTGATTTGGCATCCAGAGTCAGTCAGTTCAGTGGAGAGAAAGCATCCGCCAGGATGTTTTTTTTTTTTTTTTTTTTAATTTAAGATTTTATTTATTTATTTGAGAGAGAAATAGAGAGAGCACTAATAGGGGGTGAGGGAGAGGGAGAGAGAGAGTCCCCCTCCCTGAGCAGGGTGCCGGATGTGGGGCTCAATGCCAGGACCTGGAAATGATGACCTGAGCTGAAGGCAGATGCTTAACTGCCTGAGCTACACTGGCACTCCAGCCAGGATCATTTTTAAGTTAGTACCTTAGATGACTGCATGATATCAACTGAGATAAAGAATCCAGGAGGAGGAAAGTTTGGGTGGGGAAGACGTGATTGCCATAAGAAAAGGGGTGATGATAAAGGAAACTATGAAGGTAAATGCCATCATCCAAGTAGGGTGTAAAGAGGGGGAGAAATGGGCTGACGGTCCTGGGGAACACCAACATTAAAAGGGTGGGTGGGGGGCACCTGGGTGGCTCAGTCAGTTAAGCGTCTGACTTTGGCTCAGGTCATGGTCCCAGGTCCCTGGGATGGAGCCCTGCTTCTGGCTTCCTGCTCATCAGGGAGTCCACTTCTCTCTTGCCCTCTGCCCCTCCTCCCACTTGTGCTCTCTCTCTCTCTCTCTCTCAAATAAATAAAATCCATAAATAAATAAATAAATAGGTGGGTGGATAAAGAGAATTCCATGAAGGAGCCTGAGAAGAAACAAGCTGAAAGATAGGAAGTGAATCTAGAAGGGCTGGTGCCATGGAATCCAAGGAATGGGGAATTTAGGCAAAGTGGAATAATGAACAGCATTAAATAGTAGTAGGGGGTCTGCTAAGATAAAGTTTACGTATCCTCAGGCTATTAGAAGATCCTTTTGTTGTTGTTTTTCAGACTTTTATGATGGAAAATGTCAAACATGAAAAAAAAAAAAAGAAGAACAATAGAGAAAGAACAGTGAATCCTTATTGACCTTGGGTAAGACCATTTGTGGAGACCCTTGTGCAAAATCACTTACCCATGCCTCATTGTACTGTTGCCATAAGTGTCCTGGCTGAGGTGAAGTGCCTGCTTTCATGTACCTCGTATGCCAGTGGTTCTCCAAAGATCAATTCAGAGCCAATCTTGTTTCATATATATTCTCTTACCCCAACTAATTATCTGGTGTATATTTCTGATATTATTTCATTAATAAATATTTCAGTATGTTATCTCTAAAAGATAAGGATTCTTCTTTAAAACAAAATCACAGTACCATGTCATATCTAAAAACCCCCAATAATTCCTTAATATCAAGTATCTATTTGCTCACATTTCCCCTATTGCCTTATAAATATTTAGTTAAAATATTAAAAGTCAAATAAGGTCTATACTTCATACCTGATATATCTCTTAAATCTTTTTAAGTATTTAAGTTCATCCTCCACCTTTTTTCCCCTTACTGTCTTTGTTTAAATATTTTTTTTAAAATAGTCTCTACACCCAACGTGGCACTTAAACTTAGAACCTTGAGATCAAGAGTCGGATGCTCCATCGATTAAGCCAGCTAAGTGCTCCTGTTTATTTTTTTTTTAAAGTAACCATGTCATTTGTCCTATAGAGTTTCTCTAAGTCTGAATTTTTCTGACCTGCTTCTGGTATAATTTAGCATGTTTCTCAGTCCCATATATTTCTGGTAGATTGCTAGAGACTTAAATTTATTTTTATATTTTTATATTTTTAAAAATATTTTATTTATTTATTATTCGAGAGAGAGAGAGAGAGAGAGAGAGAGAGGCAGAGACACAGGCAGAGAAGCAGGCTCCATGCAGGGAGCCCAACGTGGGACTCGATCCTGGGTCTCCAGGATCACGCTCTGGGTGGAAAGTGGCACTAAACTGGTGAGCCACCCGGGCTGCCCGAGACTTAAATTCAGATTTGATTATTTTGGCAAAACTAATTCATAGGTGAGTTTTTATTTTTATTTTTATTTTTTGGTTAGGACTCTTATCAGGAGGCATAGAGTGGCCTTTTTGTGAGGAAAACGTTGATGACCCTTGTCCAGACCAGTTTCTCAAACGTGGCACAATTGAGACTTTGGGCCAGATAATTCTTTATTGTTGGGTGGCTGGCTATGCATTGTAGGAGGTTTAGCAGCATCCCTCGTCTCTACCCACTGGATGCCAGTAGCAGCTCTCCTGGTTGTGACATCAAAAATGTCTCTAGGCATTGCCAGTTGTCCCTTTGGGGGACAGAATTGTTCCTGATTGAGAACCACTGCTCTAGTTTCATTACTGTAGGAGTTAGAAAATAATATTCTCATTCTATTCTTCCTTCCTTTCTCTACAAAGAGAAACTTCCACACTTGGTTGTTACCCAGAGATATATTTCATGTAGGAAAGACAAGAAAAATGCTTGTTTTCCTTTTATTTTACTAGCTTTTAGTGAATTGGTTCCCTTGCATCCTCAAAAAGTGAGTTTTTTGGGGATCCCTGGGTGGCGCAGCGGTTTGGCGCCTGCCTTTGGCCCAGGGCGCGATCCTGGAGACCCGGGATCGAATCCCACGTCGGGCTCCCGGTGCATGGAGCCTGCTTCTCCCTCTGTCTGTGTCTCTGCACCTCTCTCTCTCTCTCTGTGACTATCATAAATGAATAAAAATTAAAAAAAAAAAAAAAAAAAAAGTTTAAAAAAAAAAAAAGTGAGTTTTTTTTTTTTTTAATGTCCGTTTTTGTTTTGTTTTGTTTTTTAGAGAAAGCATGTGAGCAGGGGGGGGGGGCAGAGGGAGAGGGGGAGGGAGAATCTTAAGCAAGCTCCATGTTCAGTGTGGAGCCCGAGGCAGGGCTCAATTACATGATCCTCAGATCATAACCTGAGCCAAAATCAAAAGTTAACTGACTGAGTTACCCAAGCATTTCTTTTAAGATTTTATTTATTTATTCATGAGAGGCACACAGAGAGATATAGGCAGAGGGAGAAGCAGGCTCTCTGTGGGATGCCTGATGTGGGACCAATCCCAGGACCCCAGGATCATGGCCTGAGCTGAAGGCAGATGCTGAACCACTGAGCCTCCCAGGTGCCCCTCTGAGAGTTTTTTTTTTTTTTTTTTTTATAGTACCATTATGAACTTATAATTTAACACATGTATGATGTGTCTCAATCATGGGCTGTTTTTATCTTTTTTTTTTTTTAAACCAATTTGGGGCAGCCCTGGTGGCTCAGTGGTTTAGCGCCACCTTCAGTCCAGGACATGATCCTGGAGATCCAGTCCCATGTCCGGCTTCCTGCATGGAGCCTGCTTCTCCCTCTGCCTCTATCTCTGCCTCTCCCTCTCTCTGTGTCTCTCATGAATAAATAAATAAAATCTTTAAAAAAAAATAAAACCAATTTGGATCTTTTAAATTTTATTTATTTATTTTGCCATACAGAAAGTTTATTATTAAATTGACAAATTTTATCTTTGTGTTTTTATCATTTTTAAATTGTCCTATTTTGACCAGGGGGAACTTATTCAAATTGGCTCCTGAGTCCTTTTGATACAACCCTTAAGGTTTCTTGCTATTTGATAGGGTAAAATGTTCCAGGCTCATTTTGTGCACTTCTGGACTAGAGGTAGTATCAGCTATTTTTTTCAATGATTCATAGTTCCTCTTAATTGGAAGTGGTTTTTAGAGACCACAATCTAGCTTCTAGGGATATAAGATTATTTGACCTTAGGAAGAGCTGTTTCATGAATATCAATTACATGTACTCGAGCTTGCTCTCTCTCGTTTTCTCTAAAATAAATAAATAAATCCTAAAAAAAGGATATGGGGTGCCTGGGTGGCTCAGTTGGTTGAGAGTCTGACTTCAGCTCATGTGCTGATCCTGAGGTCCTGGGATTGAGCCCCAAACAGGCTCTCTGCTCAGGAGGGGCAGGGAGTCTGCTTGTCTCCCTCTTCCTTTGTTCCTACCCCTGCTGGCCCTCTCTTTCTATCGAATAAATAAATAAAATCTTTTTTTAAAAAAGATTTTATTTATTTATTCACGAGAGACACAAGAAAGAGAGGCAGAGGGAGGAGAAGTAGGCTCCATGCAAGGAGCCCGATGTGGGACCTGATCCTGGGAATCTGGGATAACACCCTGAGCCAAAGGCAGCTGATCAACCACTGAGCCACCCAATAAATCTTAATTTTTTTTTTTTTTTTGAGAGAGAAAGTGCCGCAGGGGAAAGGGTAGAAGAGAGAGAGAGAATCTCAAGCAGGCTCCATGCTCACTCATGGAGAGCCCAATGCAGAACTTGATTTCAGGACCCTGAGATCATGATCTGAGCAAAATCAAGAGTTAGATGCTCAACTGACTGAGACATCCAGGCGCTCCAATAAATATATCTTAAAAAATCCAGGGGCATAAAACAACAATTACTAATTCTCATAAATCAGTGGGTTGACTGAGGTCAGCATTCTGAACTAGGATTAGCTAGAGTATTTTGCTTTGTACCATCTGTCTCTCTACCTGGGAATAGCCAGATAGTCTGGGCATGTTCTTCTCATGGTGATGGAAAAAAGGTAAGAAGACATGTATGGTTTTGCAACTGCTTTCATGTCTTTGGGTTCTAACATGACTGTCAACATTCTAGTGGCCAAAGTAAGTCCTATGGCCAAGCCCAGAGTATACTTTGTCTATAGTGGGGATGGTAGGAAGGGAGAAAAGACTTCTAAACAATGATACAGGATATTAATTAATTTTCTAAAATTAAACCAACTCTGCATTTATAGAGTAAACCTAACTTGATCTTGATGTTTTTCTTCTCATTCCTGTTTTCCCCCTCCTCCTCCTTCTCCATCTGTATTATTAAGTTTGGGTTGCTTTTTTTTTTGGTATTTATTAGGGTTTTTTTTTAAGATTTTATTTGTTCATGAGACACACAGAGAGAGAGAGAGGCAGAGACACAGGCAGAAGGAGAAAAGCAGGCTCCTCGCAAGGAACCCCACCCCTGGACCCCAGGGACCACACCCTGAGCCAAAGGCAGATGCTCAACCACTGAACCACCCAGGCGTCCCTTTTATCAGTTTTATATTGAGATATAATTGAAATACCATTTAATTCAGTGTTTTTTTTTCTTTTTAAGACTTTATATATTTATTCATGAAAGACACACAGAGAGAAGCAGAGACACAGGCAGAAGGAGAAGCAGGCTCCTTGCAGGGAGCCCGATATGGAACTCGATCCCAGACCGGAATCCACCTTGAGCCGAAGGCAGACGCTCAACTGCTGAGCCACCCAGGCCTCCCGTGGTTTTTGTTACACTCACTGAGTTTTGGAACTATCACAATCAGTTCTAGAATATTTTCATCATCCCAAGAAGAAACTTCATGTCTACTGGCAATGACTCCCTATATTCCCACTCATAGTCCTAACCAACTATCAGTTAACTTTCTCATTGTATAGATTTGCCTTTTTGGACATTTCATGGAATCATGCAATATATGGGCTCTTCTTTTTTTTTAATTTTTATTTATTTATGATAGTCACACACAGAGAGAGAGAGAGAGAGAGAGAGGCAGAGACATAGGCAGAGGGAGAAGCAGGCTCCATTCACCGGGAGCCCGACGTGGGATTCGATCCCAGGTCTCCAGGATCGCGCCCTGGGCCAAAGGCAGGCGCTAAACTGCTGCGCCACCCAGGGATCCCTATATGGGCTCTTCTATCTTACTTTCACTGAGCATAATGTTTGCAAGGTTTATCCATGTGATAGTATCATTAGTACTTCATCCTTAATTCAATTACTTAATTCAGTAAAAATTGCTGAATAATATTCCATTGTGTGAATATACCATGTTTATCTGTTCATTGGCTGATTGTCATTGGGTTGTTTCCACTTTTTGGCTATTATGAATGATGCTCCTATGAACATACATGTACAGGTTTTTGTGTGGACATACTTTTTCATTGCCTCATGTCCCTTTGATGTGTTGTTCATCTGTTCCTCCTTTACTACCTTTGTTTGGTTTATTTTTTATTTTTATTTTTATTTTTTTTTGTTTGGTTTAAACTAACATTTTTTAGTGTATCATTCTAGTTTTCTTCTTCTTGTTTTTTAAGATTTTATTTATTCATGAGAGACAGAGAGAGAGAGAGAAAGAGAGAGACAGAGACATAGGCAGAGGGAGAAGCAGGTTCCCTGCAGGGAGCCCTATGTGGGACTCCATCCTGGGACTCCAGGATCATGCCCTGGGCCAAAGGCAGACACTCAACTGCTGAGCCACCCAGGCGTCCCTTATTATTATTTTTTTTTACCACATATTTCAGTTACTTTCTTAGTGGCTGCTCTAGGGATTACAATCTAGTCAAATTGTTGAAAGGTGAACACAGTTACCTAAACCTTAGGTAGTTGATTTGCTTTGGGTAATCCTCTGAAAAACACTTAATCTTCTGTAGTGATGGAGGTGGAAGTTCCCCAATAGGACATCTAACTGGTAGTGCTGGCTAGTAAGAAAGCTATTGATAATTGATTTTTTAAAAGATTTTATTTATTTGAGAGAGAGACAGAACATGAGCAGGGTGGAGGGGCAGAGGGAGAGTGAGAAGCAGACTCCCCACTGAGCAGGAAGCCCGAGATTCAAGATGTAGGGCTCGATCCCAGGACCCTGAGATCACGACTTGAGCTGAAGGCAGATGCTTAATCAACTGAGCCATCCAGGCACCCCATCTTACACATAGCTGATCCTTAGTACTTTTTTCTGCTACTTTTTTTTTTTTTTTTTTTTTTTTTTTTTCTGCTACTTTTTTTCAGAAACCTCACAGTAACATTCCCCTAAGTGACTAGTTAATTAGATTTGGTACAATATCTGTTTGTCAGTTCTGGCCCTGGCTCTTCTCTTTGATGTAGTTTGATGTTGGTTGTTCATTTCAAATATTTTTTTTCATGTTTCTATTCCTGGTTTACTAAAAAGCCTTTTAAAAATCACAAATGGATATTTAATTTTATAAAAGATTTCCCCAGTGTCTGGTAGAGTGATGGAATGGCTATTTCTTTTGGTTTATTCATGTTAACCACATGATAGGTTTTCCAGTTCAATCATTGCTTTAGTCCTAGAATATTACTAATCTTAATATATATTATTCCTTTACAATATTGCTGGGTTTTGTTTAGCTCATATTATATGCCAGACAGCTGTGCTTCATGCTAGAGATACACTTGTGAACAAAATAGATAAAGTATCTGCCCTTAATGGCCAGCTCTCCTTTATGCTGAGCCTTTGGCAGAAATCACTCAAGTTATACTATCTTCCAGAAACTTGCAGAAAGAGGGCCATGATCATTTAGTGGTATCTATACCATTGGATTGGAGGAGAACAGACAAGCATGCTGCTATTTGCTATCTCCCTGGTTTGATGTTTTATTTAGGATTTTTCATCTGTATAACTTAAGGGTGGTTGCCAGGTCTTGAATATGCCAGGCCTTGAATTATGTAAATACTAAGTAGGTAAATTAAGTGTGATGTGGGTCTTTTGGTAGGGGGCATCTACTTTGACCACTTTTTCAGGTTCTTCTATGTCTATTTATTCGATGTTCTGTATCTTTTTTTTTTTTTAAGATTTTATTTATTCATGAGACACAGAGAGAGGCAGGGACACAGGCAGAGGGAGAAGCAGGCTCCATGCATGAAGCCCGATGTGGGAGTTGATCCCAGGACTCCAGGATCACGCCCTGTGTCAAAGGCAGACGCCAACTGCTGAGCCACCTAGGCGTCCCTCATTTTGGGTTTTGATTTATATTTTCCCAGACAATATTAATTGCACTGAGACTTTTGGTTTAGTTACATGGAATTTCACTTAGTATTCTTTTATAATTAAAATAATTCCTGTGTGACTATGTTTTTAGCCACTTCCTCATGACACTTAGGGGGTTTGTGTAGTCTTTTCTTTTGGCTAGCTGTGCCAGTAGTTTGCTATGTTGTCTTTTTTAAAAAACAGCTCTTAGAAAAATCATTTCTATTGTTTTTCTGATTTCTGATCTATCGGTGTCTATTGTTAGCTTCATAAATTTTTCCTCCTTTTCCTTAGCTTATGATGTTCCTCTTTTTCTAGCTTCTTGAGTTGACTATTTATTAGCTAATTTAGTTAGTTGGTTTTAGACTTGTTTACCTGGCTAGTCTGTCTGTAGCCTATTCTGCTGAAGTCATCACAGTCTGCAGCACATGACCACCTGCCTCCTTCAGCACAGCTGATTGGTAAGGGCAGCCAACTTATCTGCTGTGAGGCCAGGCTTTAGAGACAGAGGTGGTATAGCTATCAGTATTCATCTATATCTGCTTCTCCTTTCTTCCTGGGCACATGGAATCTTACTTCCAAGCTGCAAAATGTTAACAATTGGTAAATCTCGGTAAAGGTTATACATTTTTAAAATATTTTATTTATTTTTGAGAGAGACAGAGCGGGGGGGAGAGAGAGAATGGGCATGAGCTGGGGGGCGGTGAGCAGAGGGAGAAGCAGACTCCCCACTGAGCAGGGAGCCTGATGTGGGCTCAGTCCCAGGACCCTGAGATCATGACCTGAGTCGAAGGCAGACGTTTAATTGATTGAGCCACTCAGGCGCCTCGTAAAGGTTTTTGGTGTTTTTTTGTTTTGTTTTGTTTTGTTTTTTTAGGTTTTATTTTTATTGAGATTTTTCTGTAGGTTGATTTTTTTTTCCTAAATTAAAAAAGTTAAAAAAAATGTATACCAGGGCCCTAATTCCCAGAATAACCTGGATGGGGCCAGCCATGAATATGTTTAGAAACAACACTCTAGGTAATTCTGAAGCACATCCTTGCTTAAGAAATCACTGTTATAGAGATGGTGGGGGGAAGAGGAGCTCATTTCCTGATGAGCCACAAGCACACTGAAATTATGAGGGAATAGAAACTCATGGTGGCAGATAAATCCATTTGGGAAAGGGAGAGACAGATTGTGGATCGAGCGAGAGAATGAGGGGGAGAGAGAAAAGTAAGCAAATTTGCAGAGAGAAGCATGTGGCCCTAGGGAGGAACAAGTGAAAAAAAAAACTGCCTTAGCTCCTATCAGCTTTCAAGTTTCTCAATTCCAGTTTCCATGAAGCCACCAAGTAGGCTGTACAGTTCTTGCTGTGGGTACATCAAATTCATCTTTAAGATAATCTCTCTTCCTCTCACTCTTGACCCTGTTCCTGTACTTGGGCCAGGAGAGCAGACAGTTGTTTGTTGTCACAAACCCTACTCCCACTGGAATGCTTATTAAGCAATATTATCAACAGTTTATTAGGTGCCAGCAACCCTGCTTTACTTGTACCATTGAAGTTAATCCTTACTTAAGGATTTTATAGATGAAAGGAAAAGACATCCAGGGAGGTCTACCAGTTTACCCAAGGTTGTACAGCTAGTAAGTGAGACTTTCAGATAGAAGCCTGTGTTCTTAGTCGTGATGTCAGTATGCACTTGAGGCTAAAAATGGCCTCTGAAGGGGCTCAGCTGGCTAAGCGTCTGACTCTTGATTTCTGCTCAGGTCATGATCTCGGGGTCCTGGGATAGAACCCCAAAACAGATACTTGTTCATTGGGGAATCTGCTTAAGAGTCTCTCCCTTTCCCTCTGTCCCTCCCCACATTAGCTTGCTCACTCTCAAATAAATACATCTTTAAAAAAATTGCCTCTGAATTCAGCTTTGATTGAATTCTCACTTGTTATTTATCTCTAAGTGATGGTGTGTAATCATGCTTTTTTTCTTTGCCCCAAGAATCATTTAAGAAGGCATTTAAAAAATGTCTTCGAGGTATCTGGCTGGCTCAGTTGGTGGAGCATGTGACTCTTGACCTCAGGGTCATGAGTTTAAGCCCCATACTGCGGGGGGAGGAGCCTACTTAAATAAAATAAATTTTAAAAAGTCATAGTGTTTGTGTTTTTGTTTGTTTAACCTAATTTTTATTTTTCATTTACAAGTTTGTGTGAGAAAATGTGGCTTGATTATTTTGTGCTCGTTAGGATTTTTTTTTTTTTTTTTTTTTTTTATTTATTTATGATAGGCACACAGTGAGAGAGAGAGAGGCAGAGACACAGGCAGAGGGAGAAGCAGGCTCCATGCACCGGGAGCCCGACGTGGGATTCGATCCCGGGTCTCCAGGATCGCGCCCTGGGCCAAAGGCAGGCGCCAAACCGCTGCGCCACCCAGGGATCCCGCTCGTTAGGATTTTTGAGATTTTTCTTTGTGGCTTGTTATAAGGTAGAATTAAAAAATATATATTTTATTTATTTATTCATGAGAGACACAGAGAGAGAGGCAGAGACGTAGGCAGAGGGAGAAGCAGCCTCCATGACACAGGGAGAGGGAGAAGCAGGCTCCATGCAGGAAGCCCAATGCAGGACTTGATCCCAGGGATCACACCCTGAGCCAAAGGCAGATGCTCAACTGCTGGGCCACCCAGGGGTCCCTGTTTTTTTTTTTTTTTTTTTTAATTTAAATGTAGACTCCAGGCCTGGCATGGAGCCTAATGTGGAGCTTGAACTCCTGGCCCTGAGATCAAGACCTGAGCTGAGATCAAAAGTCAGGTGCTTAACTGATTTGAGCCACCTAGGCACCCTAAAAGGTAATATTTTTGTTTAAATAAATCTCCATTGTGGCATTTACTGTGTTTTGATTTTCTCTGTACCTCTGTCTCTTCTTTAAAATTGTAAAATCACTGAGGTCAGGATTTCATCTATTAATTAATCTATTCATCTCTGTATTCATCAGAAGGTAATTGCCTGGCAGAAATGTTCAATATGTTAGTGGACTGAATGAATTAATGTTGATCCTTGTGGATTTGAAGAATATTATACATGTAAAAAGGCCAGAAGGAGACTGTGCCAGTTCCTTTGCTTTGATCCATCCTCTGTGCTCAGAGCAGTGATATCCAGATAGTTGGCCTATTTTCAGGAAAACTTATAGTTGAATAAGATTCAATTGGAACTGCATCCTAGGAGGAAAATGCACATTTTAAAGATCATTGAAACTGTATGGAACTTTACAAATATAGTTGCATTTAGAAATGACTCTGAAAGCATGTCAAAGTTTGTTATTTAAAAAAAAAGTTTGTTGGGATCCCTGGGTGGCGCAGCGGTTTGGTGCCTGCCTTTGGCCCAGGGCGCGATCCTGGAGACCCGGGATCGAGTCCCACGTCGGGCTTCCGGTGCATGGAGCCTGCTTCTCCCTCTGCCTGTGTCTCTGCCTCTCTCTCTCTCTCTGTAACTATCATAAATAAATAAAAAAATTAAAAAAAAAAAAAAAAAAAAAAGTTTGTTATTTTTTTGAAAATGTGGTTTTTTTAAGCCCCTAAAACATTTGCATTGGCAAATAGAGAAAGGAGTCAGAGTTGGAAAGTTTTTTTTTTTTTTTTAAGATTTTATTTATTTTTATTTTTATTTTTTTTAAGATTTTATTTTTAAGTAGTCTTCACACTCAACAAGAGGCTCAAACTCACAACCTCAGATTGAGAGTCGCATGCTCCACTGACTGAGCCAGCCAGGTGCCCCAGAACTAGAGTCTTAATAACCATCCAGTACGTCTCTTTCATTTTAGAGATGTGGCTCAGAGACTTGAAGTGATTTTCCCAAACCTGGGCTATTTGTCGCATGCTCTTGTCAGGACTAGGCTATATAACCAGTTTTTAAGGATCCCTGTGTATAGCTAATAATTTGTCTTTATTCAGTTTCTGGTATTCCTTTTTAATATTTTGAGGGTATATTAAAATCTACCAGTCAGTACCACTGTTTCTGGTCATTTCCACTTAGATTCCTCCCATCCCCACCCTACCTCTTGGATGTCAAATGCCCAGATTTGGGTATAATCCTTGGTTTATGGTACAGTCTCATCATTGGTCCTGCTTTAATTATTAATGTATAATAATAAGCATTTATGAAGCCACTATCTCAAACAAAAACTGAGACTCGACAATAACATACACCTAACTGTATGGTCTCTCTTCCCATTTTGTCTCACTCCCTGTGAGGTAGGTAGGCATCTGAAACTCAGGCTCATCATTACCTTGCTTTCCTTTTAATGTAGTTTTGTTGCATCTCCCCCTTTCTGTGTATTTCTGTTGGCCTCTTTCACCCCTCCTCTCTGGCTACTACCACTTTGTTCTCTATATTTATGAATCTATTTCTATTTGTTCATTCATTTGTTTTGTTTTCTAGATTCCACATATAAGGGAAATCATGTGGCATTTGTCATTCTCGGTCTGACTTACTTCACTTAGTATAATACCTCTAGATGTATCCAGGTTTTTGCAAATGGCAAGATTTCATTCTTTTTCTATGGCTGAGTAACATTCCACTGTGTGTGTGTATGTATATATACATATATATATATATACAGCACATCTTCTTATTCATCTATCAGTGGACACTTAGATTGCTTCCATATCTTGGCTACTGTAAATAATGCTGCAATGAACATAGATTGGGGTGCAGATATCTTTTGAATTAATATTTTCATTGTCTTTGGGTAAATTCCCAGAAGTGGAATTATTGAATCATTGTGTCCAATTATTTTAATTAAAAAGGTGTTATGTTGTATGTAATCTTTTGGAGTTTATTCTTTTCACATCTTGTTTCACTTTTGGTGGTCTCTTTGTCTGAGGAATTTTTTTAAAGGACTCCATGATTTTCTTTTTATTCATCTTCATTCATTGAGGGTATTTATGCTTGCCCAGTATTGTTTTATAGACTGATGTGGGATCCATCTGAAAATTTTTTTTGATAAATATTCTGATTGGTTTTTAAAAATTGAGATATAGTTGAAACTAATGTAACATTAGTTTCAGTTATACAATATAATTTGTTATTTGTACATATATGGAATTTTATAGCAATTCCTGGTCAGGATCAAAGGCAGAACCACAGAAAGTTACAGACTGCTGTTTCGGAGACCTCACAGGTTGTGTGGAATGGTCAGGGCACCGTCGTGGCTTTCCTAACTAGACCCCCATTTTGTGGGGTCACTGGTGTAATCCCAGTGAAACCTTCTCTCCACCAGCATTGGCTGTGTGGCTCCCCCAGGAGCAAGCTGGGGCTGGGTTGCCATGGTGACTGTCCCCTAGAATAGGGGGCACAGAGGCAATGAGCATTCCTGTGGACCCCTCAGCTAGTTCTTTCACTTCTTACCCAGGTTAAAACACTTTTTGGATCTTCAGGGTCTTTTTTTTTTTTTTTTTAGATTTTATTTATTTATTCATGAGAGACAGAGAGGCAGAGGGAGAAGCAGGCTCCATGCAGGGAGCCCGACGCGGGACTCGATCCCAGGACCCCAGGATCATGCCCTGAGCCGAAGGCAGGTGCTAAACTGCTGAGCCACCCAGGGATCCCTCTTCAGGGTCTTAGAAATATTGTTTACACAGATGGAAACAATAGTTACAGGCCATTTCATAAAAGGAGTGGACGGTTTCTTCATCAACACAAATCTAAACTAATTGTGGCCTGTTTCCTACCTTGTACTAATTCACACACGGATTCTAATTACCGTGGTCAGTTCTACAGAATTTGTTCTAGTCTCTACATTCTAGTCTATAACCCACTTTCACACTGACCTTTCAATTTCTCAGCTTCACATGCTTTCCCCTGAACCCCCAAATTCTGTTACTGTCCTCAGCCCTTCCCCTTCCTCCCATTCCCACCAAATCCCAACCAAACACTAGGAATTACTATTTAGTTGGCACTTAACATCAGCTAGACACTGGGCCAGTTGCTCTTTATGTATCATCTCGTGCTACTATCTTCTGCTATTTTGTCCTACTCAATGAAGCAGTAACATTAGTGTCCCCATTTTATGGATAAGAGAATGAGGCTCCATGAGATGAATATGGTCTAGGTCCTTATCTCTCATGAAGCTAGGATTTTGTTTTTGTTGTTTATTTTTATTTTATTTTAATATCATTTTTTAAAGATTCCATTTATTCATGAGAGACAGAGAAAGAGAGAGTGAGAGATAGAGAGAGATAGAGAGAGAGAGAAGCAGGCTCCATGCAGGGAGCCTGATGTGGGACTCGATCCTGGGACTCCAGGATCATGCCCTGGGCCACCCAGGGATCCCATTTGTTTTTATTTTTATATTATGATGTGTTGGGCTCCAAGTAAAATATAACTTAATTGGCCTTAACAATAATAAAATTATTTCATATAAAAAGGTTGGTTAATTCAGTGGCTCATCAAGGACCCAGGCCTTTCTACTCTATCATCCATTCTTGCTGTATTCAGGCTTTGTTCCCAGGTTAGCCTAGCTTTCTACAAGATTTCATGATGCCCACCAAAGTTCTGTTATCACATCCATAGAAATTCTAGAGGCAGGAAAGGACATCATTCCTCTGTGTCCATCTTTCTAATTTGTCATGCTTTTTTTTTTAAAGAATTTATTTATTTATTTTGAATTTATTTATTCATGAGACACACACACACACACACACACACACACACACACACACACACACACAGGCAGAGACACAGGCAGAGGGAGAAGCAGGCTTCATGCAGGGAGCCTGATGCAGGACTCGATCCCGGGACTCCAGGATCACGCCCTGGGCCAAAGGCAGGCACTAAACCGTGGAGCCACCCAGGGATCCTTTGTCCTGCTTTTTAAAAAAAAGATTTATTTATTTATTTGTCGGGGAGAGGGAGAGATAGTCTTAGGCAAACTCTGAGCTGAGCATGGAGCCTGATGCTGGGCTTGATCTCACGACCTTGAGATCATGATCTTTTTTTTTTTTTTTAAAGATTTTATTTATTAATTCATGAGAGACACAGAGAGAGAGAGAGAGGCAGAGACACAGGCAGAGGGAGAAGCATGCTCCATGCAGGGAAGCCGACCGTGGGACTCGATCCTGGGTCTCCAGGATTAGGCCCTGGGCTGAAGGCGGCGCCAAACTGCTGAGCCACCCGGGCTGCCCTGAGATCATGATCTGAGCCAAAATCAAGTCACATGCTTGACCAAGCTGGGCCAAAGGCAGGCGCCAAACCACTGAGCTACCCAGGGATCCCCTCATGCATCTTTTTAAAGGGCATTTTAACTTGCTTACTTTTCTGAGGACCCTGTCTTATCCTGGCAGACCTCCCTTTATTGTCTGGAATGCCATAAGCCCATGCCTCACTAATCACTGGCAAGGGGAACAGGACCACTAGGGTGGGCTCAGACTAATCAATACTCATTCCTAGGGCTGGCTCCAAGCTTCCCTCAAATTCCTGGCTGCTCCATAGAACAACATTAAGGTTCTGTAGGAAGAAAGGAGATGGGGGTAGGAAATAGGCATGCTGTATGTAACCAGCAGTGTCTGTTACAGAATCCAAAAGTCTAGCTTGTTAACCTTGACACACTGCTGCTTTTCTGTGCTCTCCCTGCAGTTCCCATCTCCATCTAGCATTTATCCCTAAGAGTGAGCCAAGTCTACAACTGTCACTCTAAATAACACATGCCAAGGCCACCATTGGCAGAACAGTGAGGAACGTGAAATGTATTCCTTGGGGCCCAGTGCTCCTGTGCAATCTGCAGGTCAGTGACACACGCTTGGTCAGCCTGGGCATGTCACACTCAAGTGGGGAGAAGAGCAGAGGCTCTTCAAGTCAAGGCTCAAGGAGCTGGCCTTGACTCAGCCTCAGAGTTGAGTTCCAGTCATGTTCCTCCTTCTCTGAGAGCTCTTCTTTCTGGTCCGTACCTCTCTGCCCTTAGAAAAACAACTAGAATTGTTTTTTCTTTTCCTTTTTTTTAATTTTTTTAAAATTTTTTTAAATTAAGCTCTTGTAGCCAGTGTGGGGCTTGAACTCAAGAGTTGCATGCGCTACCAAGTGAGTCAGGCAGGCACCCCCTGAATTGTTTTCTTAACAAATTCTAATTTGTCCCCTAGTCTTAAAACCCAGTATTACCGTCTTCCTTTCCTTGAACTCTCACAGTAAGAAAATCCATATCCGCTGAATTTACTAACCATTCACAGATCTCCCATATGTGTTAGAAGCTTAGAGAAAATATTAGACAATAGGGAAGAAAACTTTAGTAGCTGAGTGCCAGGTCCTGAGTAAATTCTTTCCCATACTGACTTTATCCTTAACAGCACCCTGGTAGGTTAGGTTATTTTAATCTTACGTTCAAGTTTAGGGAAGTCACATTCAGAAAGTTTTTTTTTTTTAAGATTTTATTCAGGAGAGACAGAGAGAGGCAGAGACACAGACAGAGGGAGAAGCAGGCTTCCTGTAAGGAGCCTGATGTGGGACTGGATCCTGGATCTGGGATCACGCCCTGAGCCGAAGGCAGACGCTCAACAGGTGAGTCACGCAGGCATTCCGGACATTCAGCGGAAGTTAAGTTGCCTGCTCAGAGAAGGTAAGGTTGGCTCAAGGCCACAAGCTAGTAGGAGCCCATGACGGTGTGACCTTCTGTGCTCTTTCCCCTCCAACCTCCCCTTTCTCACTTCATGGTCTTGACTGTTACAAAACACATTTGTATATGCTAATTTGAGCCTCAGAACAGTAGTGAGATAAATCCTAGTATCTGCACTTTGTAAAAAGTTCAGAGATACTACATGACTTGGCTGAAGTCATGTGGAGCTTAGCTTTTCTGCCTCGCAGAGCATGGCATTATTTGTTGGATGATAATCCAGATGATCGTGAGTATTCAATAAATGATGCTTGTCAAATTAAATGATTGGAAATAAACTGAATGTCACTGCTTAAAAGTCTCTAGGTTCCTTTTTCTCTCAGTCACCTCCCTCTGGCTCCCCTCAGAGACCCGCTTTTCCCAGGAACTTTGTCACTTTCAACCAACACAAAGAGCAGCACCCATGTGTCTTCAGGAGGGGGTTTAAGAAGGAAGGGTTGTCCTCCCATCTCTCACCTTAGGGCTTCCTTTGCTCCCTGGAACAGGAAGGCCACACTCAGTCTTGTCCCTGCCCCCACATGGTCTACTGCAAGTAGTTCTGGAGCTCACAAACCAGTGAGGTCCCCCACCTTCTGTTCTGCTGCCATTGGCCCTGGCAGTTACTTCACTAGCGCCTCCTCCCCTCTCTTCCCTTGGTACCACCTCCTGCCTCTGGCTCCGCCCCACAGCCCTGGACACAGTACACACAGCCTACAGCTCCTGCTCCAAGGGTAACAAAGGAACTGCCTGGATTCCCATGGCTGTGGCCAGCACCTCCATACCAGGGCTGAACCCTCAGAATGCTCATTATATCCCGGGGTAAGACTTCTACCCAGAGCACACCCCTGCTTGCTTCTGGGAATAGGGGTATAAGGCCATGAGGGTTGTGCCACCCAGACCTTGGGGGCCAGTACACAAACTGGTGTGGTGCACCCTGGGCTGAGATACTTATGGTGTTGGATGGAAAAGGAAGAGCAAGGGGATGGTGGTAGCTGGGCCTGCCATGAAGCTCTGTGTTGTCTTCTCCATGGTAACAGGGTGACAGCAGAGGGGAAGGGTTGAAAACCCAGAGAACTGGGAAATGGCTGCTCCACATATATGCACAGCTGAATCTTGAAAAAAATCAGGCCTTCAGAGGTCTCTGTTCCTATCTCTGGGGGTGATGGAGTGGGGGGAGTCTAGAGGTGAGTGGGTGAGTCCTGTGCCACAGGTACACTGGACACTGCCCCCTACTTCGGTTCAGCATGGGCCAGACCTATGGGCAAATGACCGGTCAGCTACTTCGAGGATTTCCTGGCCTAGCCTGGCCCCCTGCCCATCGCACACTTCTGCCTCCCATCCGGCCACCAGCGTCTCCTGAGGTTCCCAGGAGAAGGCTGCCTGTCAGGCGCCGGCATGAAAGGCTCAGCTCCGGCATGATCCCTGGGTACACAGGTATGTACGGACAGTCTGAACAGGTGTTCCCAGCCCAGAATGTGTACCCCAAACACTGATCGGAATCTTCCTGGCCCCCTCCCACCTAGGTTTTGTACCCCAGGCACAGTTCATCTTTGCCAAGAACTGCAGCCAGGTCTGGGCTGAGGCTCTAAATGATTTCACACGGTGGTCTGGGGGACAAGGGAGTCCAGAGCCGCCAAGGGAGGCCAACGGTACAAAAGATGTGGAGAAAGACCAAGAGCCAAAGCTGGAGCCAGAGCGAGAGGCAGAGAAGGAGCCAGAGCTGGGGCAAGAGACAGAACAAGTGAGACCAAGAAGGCTGGAAGGAATGCAGGGGCGGGGGTGAAGTGGGGAGTCAACCTCTGTGTGGCCAGGCCTAGGGTGGCCATGAGTAGCATGGCTGGGGGTACAGGGGATGTGGGCTTGACTGCCAGCTCTACCATCCAAGGGAGCTTCTGTTAGAGCAGGGGCTGAATCTTACAGCCTTATTTTTTCTCTGCCGACTTCTCCTCACAAGGCTTCCCCCTATTCCATGGATGACAAAGATCCTCGCAAGTTCTTCATGCCAGGTGAGAAATAGGGGATGATCAAAGACAGGGGGAGGCCCCCAGGAGGTCCTGACTCAGTGTTCCCATCCCCCCAGGCTTCACTGGTTATGTGCCCCGTGCCCGCTTCCTCTTCGGCTCCAGCTTTCCTGTGCTCACCAGCCGGGCATTGCAGGAATTTGGACAGATGTACTCAGGGGACAGACCCCAGAAGGATCCCAGCCATCTCCCTCCACTTTCTAGGACCTACCCTCAGGACCTGGGCCTTTTACCTAATTATGGGGGCTATGTGCCAGGTATGGATAGCCCCAGAGGGGACTGGAATATTTTTGTGTGTGGAATGGGTGAAAGTGGTTTTAGGGGCTGGAACTAATAGGTATGGGGGGGGGGCGGCTTGGATCATGTAGTTCAGCTTTCTCACTGGGCAGAGAAAGAGCTCACACTGCGAAGTTGGGACCAGATTTCGGAGGGCTTAGGCACTAGCTGAGAAAAAAAAAAATGGCTCTCCACACCACTGGCTACAAGTGACAAGACTCTTGTCCATACAGGATATAAGTTCCAGTTCGGGCGCACATATGGGCATCTCACCCATGATGCACTAGGTCTCACCACCCTCCAGAAGCAGCTCCTGGTGTAGGTACCTGGACTCCAAAGTCTCTCTTCTCTTTCTTCCTATCCCAGACATCCTTTTGGAAGGAAGAGAGCTGGGCCCGAGGGTGGAGGGGGAGGCACAAAGAGAAATGGTTTGGAGGCCGAGCACCTTTTTTATTAATAGGTGTAATAAATAAATAAATAAATACATAAACAGAAGCCTGGGCTCCTCCTCCCTCTTCTGACCACCAGGCACTGGCCACAGCTTATTTACATTTGGGGGCTTAGGGAGCTGGCCCCAATACTGTCACCTTTCCTCCTCATCACCTGGCCTAGGGAACCCTGCAAATGGGTCTCTGGTCACCTCCCTTCATAGGGAAGTGCTTATCCATATCTATGGAGGGGCTGGCCCAGATGGGCCAGGGAAATCCTGGCAGCCCAGTGCTGCATCCCTTCCCTCCTTTCCTGGGTGGAGGTCTGGATGAGGTCACTGGGACAGTTAATGGGGAGTAATTAACACTGAGCACAGGGATGTATGGCCCCCAGCTCTCAGTCTACTCTCTGTGGCCAAGCCAGAGGGCTTGGGAAGGGCTCTCAGGCTCCAAGTCAGGGGTTATGAGGGTCCCTGAGGCCACCAGCATGCACAGGGCCTCAGTTTTGGCTGCTTCCAGGGGTTGGACTTGGAGTTGGGGTCAAGGTCACATAGGCCAGAGGCACCAGGCCGGTGTCAGGGCCACGGCTGCAGCGCAGCCAGTCTCCTCCAGCTGGCCCCAGCACTCGTAGGATATCTCCCTTGTGGAAGCTCAGCTGTCCAGGGCCTGTGGCCAGATGATGGCACAGTGCCTTCACCTCGCTGGGGAAACAACAAATGGAGGTCAGAGAAACCCCACCCAAAGCCAAACCCAGCCCCCCAGTCCTGTCTTCCTGGGCTTACCACGGAGGCTTGGACGGCAAGACTGGAGAGTGTGGGTCCTGCAGGCTCTCCTTGGGCTCCGGATCTCGGCGGGCACCCACTGTCTGTGCCACTAGTTGGAACATGGACTTGTCCAGGCTCAGCCAGTCGGAGGGGAGCCTAGGGGAGAGCAGCCAGGGCTCTATCTATCCGTGCCCTGGCTTAATCAGGCTCCCCAAATCCCTCCATCCACACCACGGGCTGCCTCTCACCTGTTTGTGGGCCGGGTCTCCCGCTGAGCCTTTCGGGAGCCAAAGAGATGTCCCCACTTGATGCCCCCAGGGGAAGGCTCTGAGGCTCCTTCCTCATTTTCTGCTGGGGGGGCAGTGGACCCCTCCCTCTCCCGGCTGCGCCTCAGCTCAGCCAGCACAGAATCAGGGGGGCTCCCCATCCAGAAGGGCCAGCCCCTGTCCCGGCCGAGGGTCTCCTCCGGGGCAGGGCAGGCCTCTGCCCCCTCGACGACTCCCTCTCGCGGGGGTGGTCCCCCGCCTCCGGCCCCTTTCTTTTTCTCAATGCTGCTACTGGTGCCCCCACGGGGGAACCTAGAGCCCTCAGTGGAGCCGTCGATGTAGACCTGGGAGCTCTGCATGAGTTGGTACCACCAGCCGGCCTGCCCGCCTCGGGCCCACCTGCCGCGCCCTGAGCCCCCTGCAGCCTCTGCCACCTCTTCTGTCTCGTCTTCCTCCTCGTCCTCTCCACCTTCAGGGGCGCCCACCCCCTTCACCCGCTCCCCGTGGACCGCCCTGTCCACGTCTCCGGGCCCCTCCTGGCCCCTGGCCCGGGCCAGCTGCAGTGTTGAGTGCGCAGACAGCAGCAGGTCCTGGGACACCCGCAGCAGCTCCTTGTGCTGCCGCTGCTGCTGCCCACTTTGCAGGAGCCGGTGCTGGAACAGCAAGTCAAGGCTGAAGGGCAGCAGGGCTAGGGGCTGTAGCAGCAGCAGCAGCTCCTCGAAGAGGCCGGGGCACACGGTGTGCGCTGCACTCAGGAAGCCCCATGGTTGGTAGTGGGTCTGGATGATATCTAGGGGAGCAGGAGAGAGGGCCTGAGCCCCACAGAGAAGCAGACCCTGGCCTGGAACGGGCCCCCCAGAGGCCGCCCCGGCAGAGCTGCTGGACACTCAGGTGTGCTCCACTGCAACGGAGGCTGCCTCATGACCTCTGCTACCCTAAGTGGTGGCCCTAAGTTCAGGGGAGAGGTGTGGGGGGTGGTTCCGGGCCACCCTGGCTTCCAGATTGCCTGAGTATCCTGCTGACTCCAAAACTCTAACATAAGTAGAAGCTGGGGGAAGACTGGGGTGGAAGCCCACACTCTGAAGACAAAAGCTTGGGTGGTTGCCCTCCCCACCTCTACCATCTCTACAGAGCTGTGCCTCCCTCTTCTAAGCCCCTGAAGTCTGGCCTATATTGAATTTGCAACAGAGAGCAGTGTTTCGGGCCTTACCTTCGTGGTTATAGAGGTGATTAAACCAGAACTCCAGGGACCGGATGCTGTAGGAAATAGGTAGAGAGAGCTGAATCTTGTGTGGAAACAGCCAGATGATAAGGTACAAAGGAGAAAGGGGCTCAGACATAGGGCTGAGACATAGGTGAACATTTTCTTTCAATGGCAGGGATGCTACCTGGTTCATTTTTTTTTTTTAGTTATTATTTTTTTTTAAGAAAATGAGTGAGAAAAATCAGAGAGGGTGGCTAAACATGAGAGACTCCTAACTCTGGGAAATGAAGAAGGGGTAGTGGAAAGGGAGGTGGGCGGGGGGATGGGGTGACTGGGTGACGGGCACTAAGTGGGGCACTTGGTGGGATGAGCACTGGGTGTTACACTATATGTTGGCAAATCGAACTCCAATAAAAAAAATACAAAAAAAAGATTTTATTTATTCATGAGAGGGAGAGAGAGAGAGAGAGAGAGGTAGAGACAGAGGCAGAGGGAGAAGCAGGCTCCCTGCAGGGAGCCTGACATGGGACTTGATCCCAGGACCCCAGGATCATGCCCTGAGCCAAAGGCAGATGCTCAACCACTGAGCCACCCAGATGCTCTTTAAAAAAAAAACAAAAAACAAAAAACCATTTATCTACTTATCTGACACAAAACACTGTCTTCATTAAAAATGTTTGTATTTTGGGATCCCTGGGTGGCGCAGCGGTTTAGTGCCTGCCTTTGGCCCAGGGCGCAATCCTGGAGACCTGGGATCGAGTCCCGCGTGGGGCTCCCCATATGGAGCCTGCTTCTCCCTCTGCCTCTCTCTTTCTCTGTGTGTAAATGACTATCATTAAAAAAAAAAAAAGTTTGTAATTTTAAAAAGATTTGATGTATTTATTTGAGAGAGGAAGAGAGAGAGAGAGCACAAGCAGGTGGAGACGCAGAGGGAGAAGCAGGCTTCCCGCTGAACAGAGAGCCTGAGGGGGGGACCCTGAGATCATGACCTGAGCCAAAGGCAGATGCTTAACTGACTGAGCCACCCAGGTGCCCCTACTGGTTCATTTCATGTAAAATAGTTCTGGAAAGTGGGGGGTGGCCCAGGTGGCTCAGTTTAGCGCTGCCTTCAGCCCAGGGCCGGATCCTGGAGACCCAGGATGGAGCCCCACGTCGGCCTTCCTGCATGGAGTCTGCTTCCCCGCCCTCCCCACCCCGGTGTGTCTCTCATGAATAGATAAATAATCTTTTTTTTTTTTTTTTTTTTTTTAAAGATTTTATTTATTTATTCATGATAGTCACACAGAGAGAGAGAGAGAGGCAGAGACACAGGCAGAGGGAGAAGCAGGCTCCATGCAGGGAGCCCGATGTGGGATTCGATCCCGGGTCTCCAGGATCGCGCCCTGGGCCAAAGGCAGGCGCCAAACCGCTGCGCCACCCAGGGATCCCAATCTTTTTTTTTTTTAAAGAAAGTCAGTGGGGATGTTGTGGGGAGGGGTGGTGAACATGTGTTTCACAAGCCAATGACTTCCCTCTAGAATGGAGCTGGTTTGCATAGGACCCAAGAAGTCAGGGCAGCTACTGAGTAAGAGTGTAGGGTACACATCCCGAAGGGAATGACCCAGGCCCAGACTTGAGAATGAAGAATACTATGATATGGATTTCAAGGTAGACTTATGGTGGGCAAGATTTGGAAGTCATGCTGGAATTGACTGGTTCAAGGTTTACAATATCCAGAGAACCAGATTAATTTCCAAATAAACCAGAATACAGATTTATAAAAGCAAAAGACCATGTTGCTGATCAGTGCCAGAGGGTTGTGGGTGTGGTGGGAAACCAGGGACCTGATGAGAGAGGCTGTAGCTGGATGGGGAGAAAGTGAGCCTGGGCCCTGGCCGCAGATCCTGCAGGTCTGCTTTGCCATTCTTGCTGCCCCACACACTCACTTGAGTAGGCCGAGAATGAAGGCGTTGAAACGCATGGTGTGACTGGTGAGCTCTGGGAATTGGCTGACCTTGTTGTAGAGGCCATGCAGGACCTTGGTGGACGGGCCTGAGGAAGCCAGAGTACACAGTCACATGCCCCGTCTCCTGGATCCAAATCTCAGCCTAGGGTCCTCCTCTTGCCCCCCAGCATTTACCTAGCTGTGTGGAAGCCTCAACCACACTCCACGGCATGTTCTTACGTTGCCCAATGATGACATCTAGCACAAAGGCCTTGAGCCCATCCTCCAGCACAGCCTGGACTGCGGGGCACAGGTACTTCAGAACCAGGTGGCCCACATTGGGGCTCACAGAACTGTTCCCCAGCTTTGCCTGTGGATGCAGTAGAGAAGAACAGGGAATCATCTGAGGCCTGGCCTTGGACCTGACTTTCTTAGACCTCAGCATGTTTTTCTTGTGATTCCCTTCCCGATGTACCCAATTCTGGGTTCTAGGTGCAAGAGAGCAGAAGGTGGTAGCACAGAATGGGTGAGGATCAGCAAGGTAGACCTCAGCTCTCCACAGGTTCTTGCCTACCTTCACTCCAGGATCCCGGCTTGTGCCAAAATGGGCCACGATGAGGTCCACAGCAGTGTTAACCGCCTTCACTAGCCCTGCAAGTAAGGATTCCATGATTCGTTCCTAAGTGAGTCCCTGGGCAACTCAATTGAAACTGAGCCGTTGGTGGAAGTGGAGGGGGTGGAATGTTCACTATCTCTCTCTGTCCCTGTACATGGGTCCCCATCTTACCGAGGACTAGACCCTGGCCCCTTCCTGGTTTTGCCCAGTTCTCAAGCCTTGTAATGTTTTCCCCACCAGTGGACCCATCTCAGTGACTGCTTCTTCAAGACCCTCTCACTCCAGTCCTGGATCAAGCTAACTACCCATCTTCTCTGCTCTGAGAAACCAGGCTAGTGGCTGCCAGAGAAAGTCCAGGGCCACTCAGAGCAGTGACGGACAAGGGCATTTCTCGGATATGTGATTTGTGGTACCCTCTGCTATACTCTCACATTGCCAAATCTTCACCCCTCGTCTCAAGCCCTGGGTTCTATTTCCCCCAGAGAACAGAGGCCATCGGTCATCAATTCAACTTCCTTGTCCACCCAAAAGACATAACTACATTCTGCTCAATTCTTTCCCCATCATCTCACTGAAACAGCTCTTTCCCAGTCCAGTGGTCCCTTACTTGCTCAATATCTTAGTAGATGTTACCATCATGCTTGCCCAAGCTGTTAGGCCTCTAGTACTTGGAGCATTAGAGCACACAGCCATTTATTTGTGACATGGCAGTCTCCTCACTCGACTTAGCTCCCTGGGGTAAGAGACTGATGCCTGATTCTTAAGGATTTGATAAATGATCCTCACGCACTCATGCATGCTTGTCATACATAATGCACGGACTTCTATCTCTTGCCCCAATTCCTGTGTTAATTCCTTCCTAGCACTTGGGGTCCTAAGATAGGGAAATATTCTGGAGGGCTAGATAGCAGGGCAATAAGCATAAATAGGTACTGACAACAGAATTCCTGGCCTGAGCTGGGCTTAATATTCACCTTTTTTCTGAAGCAGGTCAATGGAAATGGCCTCTGAGTTGCCATCTGGGGACAGACAAAACTCAGCTGGAGGCTTCTCAGTCAAGGAGAAGGGGTCTTGGAAGTCAGGGCAAGTCAGTGGTAATGGCTTCACTATTTGACCTGGAAAGAAGAGAAAAATCAATCTCAAGCAACTCTCCTTCTAAGAGTTGCAGTTCAGTTCTGTGCTCATACCCTCTGAGACATGTTCCTTTGGGACTGACCCCTTCTCTAGCCCTGCCCAGCTGTAGTAGAGCCTGCCCTGGGTACACTGGGGACCGGGCCCACACACCATTCAGCCGATAGTTCAGATGGCCAGCAGCACTGAAGGAGCCAGGGAACTCAAAGATGGGGTTCCTTCGGGCCAGCCGAGCTTCCTGTGGCCGTCGGTCTAGGCTCCCTGACAATCCAGGTGGCCCTAACGGGTTCTTTCTCCTGTATTCTCGCCACTTGAGTGCTTGAGGGGATAAGTGGTTGGCTGAAAGCAAAAGAGATTAGCAGAAGAGAAGGGCAAGAATTAGCAGGAGACAGCATTTCGTATCCACCCCGTGGGCCCATATAATATACGAGGGCTGGGAGTATGTGGGTATTATCCATAGATGCTGGGGAAGGATATGCAAACATTTTAACCCTTGACCCCAGGCTGGAGTATAAGACACCAATCAAGGGGGTGGAGGGTGGAAATGCCTATGGTGGAGGGTAAAGCTCATACCGTTATTGGGCCTGGAGGCCATGCTGCCTTCACCACCTCCCCGGGCTAGACTTTCTGCTCGACTGAGGCTCGATCTCCAGGAGCCCAGAGGAGGCAAGCTTCCTGTTCCATGGAGACGGTACTCAGCCAAGGTCAGTATCTTCTGATCCTCCTTCTGTGGCTGCTGGGAGGTGGCAGGCCGGGCAACAGGAGGACAGGAGTGGCTCCATGGGGGTGGGCTTTCTGTGGCTGTGGCCTGCTCTGGAGGAGGGGAGCACGAGGTGGAAGCAGAAGAGTCGGTGCTGGGCCCAAAGGGGCCAGCACTGCGGATGGGGGAGTAGCTACCCAGGGGTGACGGCCGTGAAGTTTCTGGCTCAGGCCCAGCTTTCCTGGCACCTCTGTTGGTGGGTGCCTGTGATTCCCCAGAGGAAGCTAGGGTTGGGGCTTGAGCAGTGGAGGCAGCCAGTGAGGCAGGCTGCTGTGCACGGCTGCAGCCAGAGAGGCTGTAGAGCTGGGAAAGGCTGTGGAGGGCCCGGGCCTTGGCCAACTGCTTGGGGAAGTGGTGCTGGAACACAAAGGGCTGGATGGGCAGCGTGGTTGGCCTCTGTTCCTTGCTGTAGCGAAGGACTGGTCGGCTCTCCGCACCACCCCCTGTGGCAACAGTGATGGAGGAGAAATCAGACAGACAGACCCTGAGACCCCCACGAGAGGAAGCAAAGCAGCAGACAGACGATGCTCACTGGGGAGAGGGGAAGAGATGGGCAGGATCTGGGTTGTAGGAATAGAATGGGTTAAGGGAGATCCAAGTTTGGGAATATGACAGTGCTCCTCCCATCTAAAACTTTTTCTATTGTTTTCATGATGCTGAGCTCTCTTGTACTCTTGACTATTCACCCCTTCTTCATTTTCTTGACTTCAAGGGTGGGTCTGTCTTAAGGCTCCCTTCTCCCTTTATACTTTCTCCCCTGCATTCAAGTTCAGACATTCATATGGATGACTTCTGAACCTGCAGTGTTAGCCCCAACCTTCCACCTGATCTATGGGTCATTCTGCTTGAGGATTATGCTTTCACTTAAATTTTGCTATTTTAAGGGTGCCTGGGTGGCTCAGTATGTTAAGCATCTGATTCTTGATTTTGGCTCAGGTCATGATCTCATGGGTAGAGAAATCGAGCCCCATGTTAGGCTCTGTGCTCAGCAGGGAGTCTGCTGGAGATTCTCTCTCTCCTTCTTCCCCTGCATGTGCTCTCTCTTTCTCTCAAATAAAATCTAATAAAGAAAAAACAAAAAGATTCTTGCTTTCCCTCTGCCCCTCCCCGCCAATTTGCTATTTATTATTTTTAAAATATTTTATTTATTTATTCATAGAGAGAGAGAAAGGCAGAGTCACGGGCAGAGGGAGAAGCAGGCATAGGGAGAAGCAGATTCCATGCAAGGAGCCTGGCATGGGACTCGATCCCAGGTCTCCAGGATCACACCCCGGGCTGTAGAAGGCACTAAACTGCTATGCCACAGGGGCTGCCCTTGTTATTTATTTTAAAGCAGTTCATTTTTCACCTTTCCTAAGATAACTTCCATTTCTGTCAATGACAGAACTACCATATCCTTTGTTTCTAAGGTCTAAAGAGTTGGAGTTAGAGCCACAGGTTTTCAGAGTAAGATACCGTTTACTTTAAGCTTTTGCTCATCATCGCCTGTCTCCACTAAAGCCAACTCATTTCATTCTTAATCAAATCTAACTGTAATCTTTATTTGCATCTGGAATCAGCATCCCGTCACCTCTATCCATCCCGTTCCCATTCTTTCATGATCCTGGCATTGGAGCCTTAGGACTGACATTTGTTCCCTCTACACAGAGCTGTGGTCCTCAGGATTGGTCCTCTCCTGTTCTTTCGGCCAGTCTTCAGGTCAGCGTCTCTCAAGACATGGGGCTTAGAACTAAACACAAAACTCCAAGATACTGCACAGCTGGGTTGCCTGCAGGTAGGAGTTGGGTTTCTAACAAAACACTGCGCACACTGAAAACATCTGAATGACACAAGGTGGCGCTATAAGCATCTACGGAGCCAGAATCCCTGGGCGTGGCTCGCTACCACAACTCTGGCTCAACACATCGGTGAGACAGAATTAATATCCTTACCTGACAGATGAGGTATTGGAAATTTAGAGAGATAATGTCGTTTGCCCAAAGGCACACAGATAGATGGTGGCAGAGCTAGGCTTCTGAGTCAGAGTCTGACTTAGGGCCTAATAATGTTCTATCACTTTGCACTACATAGGAAATGGTATCCCTCATCTTTTCCCATTTATTTACTCCAGTGAGGTTTTTTTCTTTTTTCTTTTTTTTTCCAGTGAGTCTTAAGAGGATGGTGATCACAACCCCGTTAGGGAGGGGCTTCACAGTCTTCCCAGGGCGCATGTTCAAACTATATCCTCCTGTGATCCCCAATCTGTGCTTAGAGAGCAACCTTTGTCATTCTCCCTTGCTTACTAGCTCCTTCAGCCACACTTCCTTCTGTCCTTGAACAAGCCAAGTTCATTAACATTCAAGGGTCTTTTGCACCTGCCATTCTGCCAGAAATCATCTCATTATTCAGGCATCAACTCAAACATCACCTCCTCAGTGGTGCCCAACCGAGTCCTCTCACAAGTCACACTTTGTCTCACTATCCTGTTTATTTTCTTTTTAGCATTTTGTCACTGTTAGAAATGATCTTGTTTATGATCTATTATTCCTCATAAGGGCTCCAAAAAAGCAGAGTTTTTGAATTGTTCACTGATATATCCCCAGTGCCTAGAATAGAGGCCAGTACATAGTAGGTACTGAATAAATATTTGTTAAATGAATGAATCCTCACTGTCACCCTTGGTTCAGCCTCATCTCACTGCATCCAAATTTTCTTACATAAATCAGATTGCTTCCTAAAATACCAGTTTTATCCCCTGTGGCCCTATTGCCCACAGAATAAAGTCTAATCTTCGCAAATGGGTATCCACACCTACCACCAATTAGGCTGCTCTTCCCTCAAACTTCCACACCTGCCATTCTCATTGACACCATTCTTCCCACCCCATTCCCATCTTTAAGCACACAGCTTTTCCTGCTGGGAATGCCTCCTTCCCTTCCTTTCCATTTTTTAAAATATCAAATTTCAAGGCTAAACTGACCCTGGCTATCAGATTAGGCCTTCCCAGCCATAGCTTTATTATACCCCTGGTATAAAGTATCTTTGAATTGGACTGTTTATTTCTACTCTTTAGAAAATCCTCCCCAGGGCAGCCCAGGTGGCTCAGTGGTTTAACACTGCCTTCAGCCCCGGGGTGTGATCCTGGAGACCTGGGATTGAGTCCCACATCAGGCTCCCTGCATGGAGCCTGCTTCTCCCTCTGCCTGTGTCTGTGCCTCTCTCTCTCTCTGTGTGTCTCATGAATAAATAAACAGAATCTTTAAAAATAAAAAAATAAAAAATCCTCCCTCAGTCCCCAGGATAAGGTTTGAGGCAGAGGAACGAGATCAGAGAGGAAGGAGGGACCTCATCTGGGGAGTGGGTCTCAGTTTTGTCCCCAGGGAATACAGAGACTAAGGTTTCTCACTTTTCTATGTGACAGCACTTGAGAAAATTGGAGTCAGAGACCACAGTCACCCAAGTCTGCTGTTTTGTAGGTGACACAGCTCCAGTCTCTCAGTCCCTTCTTCAAATGGAGAGCCCAGAACTTGCAGGTGAGCACTAACTGAATGGTCAAGGACTATCAGCTTCTCCCTTCTGGAGTCTATCAATGAATATATCATTTTAACTATTTGGAAGCCCTTCCAAACTGCTGCCTCATTCTGAGTGTGCAATCAATTAAATATTCCAGATCAATTCAAGTACAGCTTACCTATCAAACTTCACAGGGGTCCCTGCTTTTGTTTTTTTTCCAGGTTTGGTAAGATCTTTTTGAATCTTGACTCTGCTGCTCAGGATCTCAAAGAGATCTCAGCTTCTTTTGTCATTCATGAATTCATTGAATTATCACTCATTCTTTAATTTTATTTTTTTATTTTAATTTCTTAAAAAAGATTTTATTTATTTATTCGAGAGAGAGAGAGAGGCAGAGACACAGGCAGAGGGAGAAACAGGCCCCATGCAGGGAGCCCGATGTGGGACTCGATCCCAGGACTCTGGGATCACGCCCTGAGCCAAAGGCAGATGCTCAACGGCTGAGCAACCCAGGCTTCCCTCATTCTTTCATTTTAAAAAAACATATAGAAAAGAGAGAAGAGCCCTGTGGGAGGTCACTGAAGACTTATGGAACAGAATAGCATCTCTATATGAAAAGTCTTACCCAATAAAACAACACTTTTAATACCTCTTCCATCTCTGACCAGGACTGTTCTTGCCCGCAAAATGCCTGCTACAGCATCGCCTGTGTCTAGAAACCCCCGCCAGACGGTGAAGTCTAAGAAGGGAGTGGGTTCCAAAGGACTCTGGCCAATCTGCTGTTTCTGATCCCCTTTATCCCCTTTCATCTGCCACCCTGAGGGCAGCTCCTCTGTGTCTGAGTCTCCCTAATAGCAGAGGTAACACCGTTTATGGTTTTGAGAGGCCAATGGACCCAACCAGAGGCTACAGCACAGCACATTTCCCTCTATCTCCCCTTCCCTCGCTTTATCTCTCCTTCCAAACCCTCTGAGATTTGGCTTCCACCCTCACTACTCCCAAATGTTACTCTCAGGATTCTTCAGCCTCATTAATGCCAATGATTTCTCTTCAAAACTTTGTTGAACCCAAACTCTTGTTTGAAACTTCCTCTTCCTCCACTGCGTGGGCCTTCATTCTCTCCTAGTTTCCCTTTTCTTTTCCTAATTCTTCTCAGAACCTTTAGGTGTTGTTCTGCTCACCCTTCAATTACTGTATCCTCAGGGCTCTCTGCCCTGGTTCCCTTCACAACTCTATACGTTCTCCCCGGTGCTCCCATCCACTCAAAGCTTCAACTACATCTGTTATTCTGATGACTCTGATCATGGTGATCTCTGGACCCCCGGGACATCCTTTCCAATCCACCTTTCAGTGGAGTGATCTTTCTAAACAACCAGTGAGTGACCTTTCTAAAATGCAAATGAAAACATGCCATAAACTGTTAAAAACAAATTTCACTTCCCTGAATAAAATAGTTCTATCCATACCACACCATGGCTAAACCAAATTATCTGCAGTTTCTGAAAAGCATCAGGTTATTCTGTACTTTGGTGGTTTTGTATAGACTTTTTCTTACAAGTCTCTACAAAGCCTATTCCTCATCATCTTTCTAGGCTGGTTTTAAATCTAAATTATGTTAGCAGTCCTTCTACATTTTAGTCTGTTTAGAGATCCTTCTCACAGACCAGTATTGTATACTGTCATCTCTGGTTTTTGTTTTTAAGTAACCTCCAACTCAGGGCTTGAACTCACGATCCTGAGATTGAGACCGGAGTTGAGATCAAGAGCTGGGGGCTTAACCAACTGAGTCACCAGGGCACCCCAGTCATCTCTGTTTTAATTATGCTTCCTTTTCTGTTTTCATCCTTAGAATTCCTTGAGGGCAGAGACTGTCCCTCGTATCTATTGCCAGCATTTCACCTAGAGTGTTTATAAAATTACTTAAATGTAATAAAATAAATAGGGAAAGGGCAGGCCCAGGCAGCTTAATGGTCAAGTGTCTGGTTTCAGGCTCTTTAAAGAGCGGCAACAATCACTGATCAAAGAATGAACTTCACTGACAACCACTGTGGGTTGCCTATGGGACATATTCCTTAAGCGCTGCAAATACCTAAATGTCCCAGACTAAACTTGGGCCTTATCCCTTTTCTAGGAAACCTACTTTACGTTAGTGTTTGCGGTCCCTATCCATGTACCATCATCTTTCCAGTCATCCAGACTTAAAACCACAATCTTCTGTGCACTTCCTTTCCAATATGTCATTCTCTAAGTCCCGAAAATTTCAGTGTACATTTTATCCTCTATTTTTTTTTATCCACCCCCCACCCCCAACTGTAGGACATGACCTGGACTGGAAAGATGATTGATCTAGACTGAGGAAACTTCAGTGGTTATGGATGGGGTGTTGCCAGGGCCCCAATCACTGAGGAGGCCATGCATATATCCTGGTATTCTCCAGCCTCTAGGTTCCTTACCGTCAGCTCTAGCTCTTGTATCCTTCTGGGTATGGCTGTTGGCTGGGCTCCCTGGGAGAGCAGGCCCTGGATCCATCAGCTGGGCCAGGGGGCCTTGCCCAGCAGCTCTGAGGCTAGCAGGTGGCACCTCACTGGACTGGGGGCCCTGACAGACCTGGGTAGACCAGGACTCTGGGCCAACTAGGTCCATGCCCGGCCCCAAAGGCATGGGTGGTAGGCTGTGGCTACAGCGAGTGCCCTCATCCAGTGGGCCTACCCTATCTTGTTGGGCTTCTTGGATGGGTGAGAACTCCTGGGAGGAGTCCCCAATGCTCACTCGAAGTGGCGGGGAGCCGGAGCCTGCAACTTTCTTCCGGCCCTTGGCGAGCTCAGCAAAGGAGGTGACCCGCCGAGGCGGGGAGCCAGTCCCAGCGAGGGCTGCAGGACCCTCACTCAGGCGCACTGGGCAACTCAACATGCGTTCCAGTGAGCCCAGGCGGACAGGAGGGCTGCGCGCGAGGCTGCGATCACAGCTTCGAGAGCGCTGGCGTCCAGTGCTAAGGTTGGGGGGTGAAGTGTTAGTGTACACTTGCCCCTCAATCACAGTGGGGCCCACAGGAGTTGCTGCTTCCACTGAGGAACCCACTGCTCCTTGTTCCTCTGGCTGGACTTCTGGCCTCTGGAATAGGTAATACTCAGAGGGCTGGCTGGGGCCAGGGTCTGGGCCTGGGCCAGGTGCAGGGCTGATCTTGGTGTGTTCCTCAGAGCAGCTGGTAATGGAAGAGCCAGCTGGGCTTGGGGATGACTGAGAGGACAGGTCACAGGTGACAAGTTTATAGTAATTCTGTGTGGCCACAACAAGACGGGCCTGGCTCTGGAAGCAGGCTGTGAGGTCAGCCACAGCTGGGCAGGGCTCACAGTGTGGGCGGTAGGAGTTGCAGTTGGCATCTAGCTCAGGAGATGAGGCATGAGGACAGCCATAGCTCCCTTCCCTTCCTCCGCTGTCAGGGTGGTGGGACTCACAAGACATCTTAGACTCGGCTGGAGAGGGCTGCAGGTCCAGATAGAAGGCGCCCGGGTCTGAGTGGCTGCAGAAGGAAGAGTTGCTGCAAGACTGTGGGGCGGAGTTGAGATTGGCACGGGAGTTGCCATGCATCTTGTTGTAGAGGGTGCTGAACGTGACTAGCACACCATCTGAGCTGTTGCAGGAGGAGTCACTCACATAGCCCATGGACTGGTCAGCTGCCTCGGACTGACTAGATGTGCTACTGCAGCGGCAGTGCTGAGGTCCTGAGCCTGAGCATCCTGGGTTCCTTGGCGACTCATCTGAACTGAGCTTCCATTCCTGATCAAAGGAAAAGCCAGAGGTATCACTGGCTCCACCCCCACTGCCACTCCCACCAGGTCCCCCACACTCATCCAGCTCCATGGTCTCTGCTTCTAGGTCTGGCCGGCAGCAGTGGCTAGTGCTGCAGTGCTGGGGATCCACAGTGGCCACTGGCTCCTGTTCCTGCCCCTCCACTACTCCAGCCCGACTACGTGTTGCCCCCCATGGCCTGCCCACTCTAGGGCCAGGTGGTGGCAGCTGGAAAGGGGATAGATGGAAGGTGGGCTGACCAGCCCCATGCAAGTGGAAGGACTGCTGGGTGGCGCTATCACCAATGCTGTCATCATATAGGTTGCCGAGTCCTGGCTCAGCCACACTCTCTTGCAGCAGGAAAGGGTTGTGTCGTTTAGGGGCTCCAGGGCCTCTTCCATCCCGAACTCTACTCTTCGTGCTGTCTGCAGGCCGTGTGGATCCCCCAGGAGCAGAGTGCAGACTGTTGAAGAGCAGCGAGTCAGCTTGTCCTAGGTCTTGATCAGGCTGGGTGATGCCCAGGTCAGGAGGGCAGAAAGGATTGGGTCTTGTGCTCCCACTACCTCCACTTGCCCCTCCACAGCACTGCCTATCTGGGACTTGACAGTGCACCAGGGGGATGTGGTGGACGATGAGGGTCTCTCCAGTCAGCTTTGGGGGACTATCCATTCTGGAAATTTCGAACAAGGGCATCAACAGCACCAGACACTGCCCCCGGAGCCCAGTGGGGCAGAACACATTTCATCAGGAGAGCTTGGCACCTGGAGAGAGAGGGAAAGAAAGGGAACCTAATGTCACCTCCCTGGAAGTCAGGGACATGCCCTTTCCCATAGCATGTTCAGATGGAGAGCCCAAGAGGAAAAAGACTCAGAGTCAAAATGGAGCTTGATAACAACACAGCCTGATGGGGCAGGGCTACCCCACCATACTTTCTGTACTGCACAGGTCCGGCTCTTGAGTATCCCCTTCATTTGGCCATGCATTCACTTGTGACAAAAGGCAAACCCCTTTTTAATGCCACCTACATTGGCGATCTCAAGGACAGCACTTTCTCCTTTTCTTTCAAAGACATGTTCTTAGCAGTGAACAATGACTAGTCCCAAGTACAAAAGAGTATGACTAGTACATAACTTAGAAAAATAATCTAGGATGACTGAAATGGTGCTTGGCGCTGAGGGGGATAGAGAGATGCCTTAGACACAGCTACAGCTTGCAGGCTCTCAGATAAGGGGAAAATCATGAATACCATATCATGGACTCATAGCAATATGCTATAATTTTGCAAGAAAACTATTTTAAAATATTCTGTATCATTTGCCCCTACGTCACCTCATTTTCTTTTCCTCTGAGCCCCAGAATTCCTGTCTCTCTCTGATGGCTATGGGGTAACGATGCTCACTCTCCCTACTACTGTCCTGAAGCTTTTATCTATTTTTTCTTTTTTCAAGATTCTATTTTTAAGTAATCTCTACACCCAACATGGGGCTGGAACTCACAACCCTGAGATCAGGAGTCACATGCTCCAGTGACTGAGCCAGCCAGGCACCCCTGTCCCGGAGCTTCTTGAACACAGAGACTGAGTTGGGCATTAGAGTGACGACAAGTGTGGCTGATGCCAACTTCTTCCTTCTAAGAGGGCCTAGGTGTCAATTTCTAACTCTTTTGTATCACTCAGGCACACAGAAGGTCTAGAAAACATGATAGGCATAATATATTCTTGTCCAGCTCAGGATACAGATCTTCTGAAGTGCCCAAATTCTGTCCAGTTTCAGCCCAGAACTTTCACTACAGGGGTCCCCTAGAAAGTCTTTCTTCTCAGTTTTTCCTCTGATAGGCTAAGGTAAAGTTCTCTCCTATTCAAGGTCTCCTGGCCCCAAGGACACAGAGCCCATTCTGAGCTTCTCCGGTGTGCTGGTCAGATTATGGCAGAATGGCTCCCTCAAATTCTAGTCTCCTGTGCTACCAAGTTCAAGTCCTAATAGTTCTTACTTGCTCAGACTCCTCATATCTAATTTCTGCTAATTCATTCATTTCTCTTCCTTCCCTTTTTATTCCTGTTGTTTTCTTCTACCCACTGTGAATCTAAATTCCCCACTGCCTAAGTTCTCTGTCATTTAGTTGAATGCTTAATACAACCAATTTTTAAAAATTTAACTCATTTAGATTATAGGATCACAGCTCTTTGTGTAGAGTACAGAAAAGATCTAGGCAAGTCACACATGCCCAAGGATATGAACAGGCAATATATAAATGAAAACATCCAAGTGGCTAATAAATCTTTGCGTGAGGAATACAGTTTAAAGTTTTTTTTTTATAAATTAAATTACATCAAAATGAAAAAGCAGGTATTTATCCTCTTTTTTCCTCCTTTCCTTTCTGAGAGGAAGACTTCTTTGTTGGACTTCAAACCCTTTGTGAGTTGATGGGGGTAATGAGTTAATATGGAGAAAGGAGGAAGTCAGAGAGGTAAACTGAGCTTCAAGGTTCAAGTTATAGAAGAAAACATGGGAATAAATATTTGTTATCTTGGGATTGGGTGATGGTTTCTTAGATATGACACCAAAAGCACAAGGGACAAGTAAGAAAATAGACAAGGTACACTTCAGAAAAATTAAAATCGTTTGTGCCTCAAAGGATACCATCAAGAAAAGACAACTCACAAAATGGGAGAAAATATCTGTAGAGACTTCTAATCAAAATATATGAAGAACTGTTACAACTCAACAATAAAAAGACATAAAACCCAACTGAAAACTGAGCAAAGAACCTGAATAGACATTTCTCCAGAGAAAACTTACATATGGTTTACATTTTGAAATAAAATTTGATTCATAAAAAAAGAAAACTTACAAATGGCCAATAAACACATGAAATGATGCTCAACATCACTAGTCATTGGAGAAATGAAAACCACATTGAGATACCACTTTACCCCCATTACGATGTCTTAAGATAAAAGACAATTACAAATGTTGATGAGGATGTGGACAAATTGAATCCTCAAACCTTCCTGGAGGCATTATAAAATGGTACAGCCACTTTGGAAAAACAGTCTGACAGTTCCTTAAAATGTTAAACAGAGTTACCATATAACCCAGCAATTCTACTTCTAGGTATATCCCCAAGAGAAATGAAAACACATGTTCACACAAAAGCTTATATATGAATATTCACAGTAGCATTGTTCACAGTAGCCAAGAAAGTTGGAACAAGCTATTGTCCATTAACAGATGAACGGATAAACATAATGTGACATAAGGGCACCTGGATGGCTCAGTTGGTAGAACGTATGACTCCTGATCTCAGGGTTGTGAGTTCAAGCCCCATACTGGATGTAAAGCTTACTTATTTTTTAAATTTGGTTTTCCTTTTTTCTTTTCTTTTTAAAAAAATCTATTTTATTATTTTAAAAAATATTTTATTTATTCATGAGAGACACACAGAGACAGGCAGAGACATAAGCAGAGGGAGAAGCACGCTCCCTGTGGGGAGCCTGATGTGGGACTTGATTCCAGGACCCCGGGATCATACCCTGAGACAAAGGCAGATGCTCAACCACTGAGCCACCCAGGTGCCCCTAAAGATTCTATTTTATTTCTTTAAATTTTATTTATTTATTTATTTATTTATTTTAGATTTTATTTATTTATTATGAGAGAGACAGAGAGAGGCAGAGACACAGGCAGAGAGAGAAGCAGGCTCCATGCAGGGAACCTGACATGGGACTTGATCCCGGGTCTTCAGGATCACGCCCTGGGCTGAAGGCGTCGCTAAACTGCTGAGCCACCCAGGCTGCCCAAATTTTTATTTATTTTTTAAAAAAAGATTTTATTTATTTATTCATGAGAGACAGAGAGAGAGAGAGAGCGTCAGAGACACAGCAGAGGGAGAAGCAGGCTCCATGCAGGGACCGAAGTGGGACTCAATCCTGGAAGTCCAGGATCACGCCTTGAGCTGAAGGTAGACACTTAACCACTGAGCCACCCAGGCGTCCCTAAAGATTTAAAGTAATCTCTTCACCCAGTGCAGGGCTCAAGAGTTACATGCTCTATAAACTGAGCAAATGTATAGATAGATAGATAGATAGATAGATAGATAGATAGATAGATATGTATAGATAGATAAAGCTTTAACAAAAAAACTGATGATAAAAAAATGTGATATATACATGCAATGGAATATTATTTAGCAATAAAAGGAATCAAGTAGTGATCCATGCTACAACATGAATGAACCTCAAAAAGCTAAGTGAAAGAAGCCAGGCATAAAAGGCTTCTTTGTATAATGTATGATTCCATTTATGTGAAATGTCCAGAATAGGCAAATCCACAGAAAAAGAAAATAGATTAGTGGTTACCAGGAACTGGGGGACTAGGGAATGGGCAGTGACTTCTAATGATGGAGGTTCTTTCTGAGGTGATGAAAATATTCTGAAATCAGACAGTGGTGTTAATTATGAAAGTCTATGAGTAAAATCAAAACTACACATTTTTATGGTATGTGAATTATATTTGAGCAAAGCTGTTATCTAAAACCTTTTCTTTTAAATAGAAAAAAGGATTAGGATTTATGAGAAGAGGAAAAGAGAGGTGAGGAAGAGAATGGGTGTTGAACAGTGGAGGAATTTGGCATTTGCAGAGACAAGCTGAGAAAGAGAAGAGGGAAAGCTGCCTTAAAGTATGGGATTTTGTTGAGAGAAATAAAGAGGATTTTTAGGAAATTTAGCTATGAGGTACATGAAATAATTTCCCCTTCACTCCTCCCCATCTCTTCTCTTCCTTCACCAAGAAAACTTGGGTTCAAATATGTATGCCACAAGGATAACAGAAAGTTGGAAACAACTTAAAATTCCAATAATAACAATAAAAAAAGTGCAGAGCAGAAGATCATGAAAATAATGTTTAATATGATTACTGACTTGGGAAAACGTTCACAAAAATATTAAGTGAAACTGCAGATTACAAGCAGCATGTAGAGTACGACACCATTTTTGTAAATAAATATATGTCTATTTTTGTCTTAGTTCAGGCTGCTTTCACAAAATATCTCAGATGCTTATAAACAGCAGAGATTTATTTCTCATGATTCTGGAGGCTGCGAAGTCCAAGATCAAGGTACAGAATGACTGTATTCTGTCCTCTTCCTGGTTCACAGCTGGCACTTCCTAGCTGTGTCCTCACATTGTATAAGGGACAAGGGATCTCTCTGGAGCCTGTTTTTAAAGAGCACTAATCCCATTCATGAGGGCTTTGCCCTCATGAGCTAATCACCTCCCAAGGCCCTACCTCGTCCTACCACTACCTTTGGGGGTTTGGATTCAACATATAAATTTTGAGAGACACAAATATTCAGACCATAGCAATATGCATAAAAGAAAATTTGAAGGCATATACAACAAAATGTTAATAGTGCTTATCTCTGTTGAGTGATTTTGAATTACTTTTAATTTTACTTTCTGTTTCATCTGTATTTCCTTTTTTTTTTTTTTTAAAGATTTTATTTATTTATTCATGAGAGACAGAGAGAGGCAGAGACATAGGCAGAGGGAGAAGCAGGCTCCCCACAGGGGAGCGAGACTCGATCCCAGGACCTGGGATCACACCTTGAGCCAAAGGCAGATGCTCAACCGCTGAGCTACCCAGGTGTCCCTGTATTTCCTTTTAACTTAAATTCAATTTACTAACATATAATGTATTATTAGTTTCAGAGGTAGAATCAGTGATTCATTAGTTGCATATAACACCCAATGCTCGTTACATCACATGCCCTCCTTAATGCCCATCATCCAATTACCCCATCCTCCCACCATCTCCCCTCCAGTAAACTTCATCAACGTATTTTCTAACTTGTATATAATAAATATCTATTATGTACATAATTTAAAGTTTTGTTCTCTCTCTTTCTTTTTTTTGGAGATGGGGCACACGGTAGAGGGAGAGTGAGAGAGAGAATCTTAAGCAGGCTCTATACCCAGCACACAGCCTGACACGGGGCTCAATCTCACAACCCTAAGATTATGACCTGAGGTGAAACCAAGGGTCAGACGCTTAACTGATTGAACCACCCAGGTGCCCCATTTTGTTTTCTTTAAGGAATATAGATACTGTGGGTTCAGGGCTCAGAGAGGGCAGCTTCCCCTTCATATAGTACTAGGTTTCCCCAAAGTCCAGGCTATCATCTGAGGCCTGGGTTAAAAGAAGTGTAAAAAACTGTCTTGTACGTATAGCAGTCATTTTAGGAGTACCTATAGGCTATAGTCATCACTTGATCTTCAATGCATATCAGCACCTCCCCCGTTTAACGCACCATTTTCTTTTTTTTTAAAAAGATTTTATATATTTATTTATGAGAGACATCCCATATGCCTGATATGGGATTTGATCCCAGGACCCCAAGATCACAACCTGAGCCGAAGGCAGATGCTCAACCACTGAGCCACCCAGGTGCCCCTAAAGCACCATTTTCAAGTGGCATTCACAAGTAAAGAACTTATGATTCTGATCCACAAAACTATTACTGAGTCATACATGCTTTGAAATGGAAAAACAGTGACACAGAGTCTAGAAGGTTGATCCTGTAAACCAGGGGTAGAGAATAAATGAATACAGAAGATGATGAAGAAACTTTGGCTGGAGTTGTTTGGCAGACAGTTATAATGTTTTGTTTATGTATCTGTCCCCCAAACTACAGTGCATTCCCTGAGATCAGAAACTGGAATATAGTCAACTTTGTGTCCCTGGAACCTATACATAGAGCTGGGAACATGGTAGGTGTTTGGTCATTTGTGGACTCCTATTTTACCCATTTAAAAACTTGACTGTCTTTTTATTTTTGAGTTGTAGGAGTTTTTATTTTTTTAATTTTTAAAAGATTTTATTTATTTGTTCATGAGAGAGGCACAGAGAGAGAGAGGCAGAGACAGGCAGACGGAGAAGCAGACTCCATGCAGGAAGCCTGATGCAGGACTTCATCCTGGGACTCCAGGATCATGCCCTGGGCCAAAGGCAGGCGCTAAGCCACTGAGCCACCCAGGGATCTCCGAGTTGTAGGAGAAATTTCCTTTGTCAAACATATCTTGAGAATATTTTCTCTCAGCCTGTGGCTTGATCATTTGTTTTCGTGATGGTGCTTTTTAATTAATGGAAGTTTTTAATTTTATAAAATCCCATTTATCTGGTTTTTTCTTTTATGGTAAAAACTGTGTCCTATCTAAAAAATATTTGCATATCTCAAGATCATAAAGAAAATTTTCTCCCCCCACTCCCCAAAAGCTGTATAATTTTAGCTTTTACATTTAAGTTGTGTTGAATCCTATTTTAACTGTAATGCTCTTATCGCTGGTTGATTCGTTTTATATTTTTGTATCTTAGGTCTTATTCTTCCCTGATTTCCACACAACCAAGGGAAATGCCTGCCAATAGTTCCTTCACAAACAACTCTAGCTCAGTGAACTAAGGTGAAGTTTTGCAGACATCCTGAGATTTTGTACTTATGCCCCCCACCCCCTGAAACTTGCGCATTTTTTGCAAAGCACTTTTTAAAATATATGTCATCTCACTAATCCTCACAACTCACCAAAGTAGACAGAGCTACTTTCATTTTAAAAAACAAGGAAATCGACAACCAGAAAAACAAAAGGATTTGCCCAAGATCACACAGTGAATAAATGACAGATTTTGACAGGACTCAGGAATCTTAACTTTGATCAGTTAAGAATGTAATCACAGTATACTGTATACGTGACTTTATTTCAAACACCACACAGAACATACCTCTTAGACTTCTTTCTTGGGAGTGACTTGTTCTAAAACAATAAAAGTTTAATATTGTGGCCCATGAGCTCTAACAAAGTAGAAGAAAAAACAATGGGGTAGAAGAGCTCATTCCAGACTTATCCTGTACCCTGATTAAATGGAGAGACATGGGAGATGAAGATGGGGAAGAAATAGAGAATCCAGAATAGGAAGGAAGTGGAAGAAAGTGCTCAGAAGATGGGCCCTCTAGCTATGGTAGATAGTGGTGGGTTTAGCCAGAATAAATTTATGAAGTCTAACTCTCAGAACCAGGGAAGCTTTCCATGGGAGCCCTTTACCTGGCTGCTATCCCATATGGGTGTCTCCTGGCCTATCATAATAATACTATTTATTAGTGATCATTTATTGAGCTCTTACATGCCAGGTGATTTACATATATCATCTCTAGTTCCATGTAATTTTTTAAAGATTTATTTAAGAGAGAGAGTACGAGGAGTGGGGAGGAACAGAGGGAGAGGGAGAGAGAGAATGCCGAAGCAGACTCCCTGTTGAGCACAGAACCCCATATGGGGCTTGGCAACCCTGAGATCATAACCTGAGCCAAAATCAAGAGTCAGATGCTTAGCCGACTGATGCACCCAGGTGCCCCACCACTATAATCTTTTAAAGTAGGCATAATCATTCCCATTTTAACATGAGAAAACTGAAGCATAGCAGGAGTAGGCAGTTTGCCCACAGATACACAGGTGAGATGGGACACAAACTCAGGTCTGCCCTTCTGCCCAGTTCTTAATTCTTTCCACTGCAACTGTCTCCCAAAGAAAATGACCAGGGCCACACCCTCTTCCCAAAGTGCCGGCATCTACCCTGCTACTAGAGCGGCTGCTTCCTTCCTTTCCTGTACAGGCCTCCACCCTGGCTTCCACTTATGTAACATGTACTTACCCACTTCTCTATTCTTTGAACCTATCCATCCCCTCATACTACTGCCCCAGTAATGGGAGTGTTATTCAACACTCTTCAATCCACCTCCTATCTCAGCTCTCAGCCCTCACCTCCCTGCCCCACTGGTAGTCCCCATGGCCTTTCCCCTGTTCTGTAGTTCACATTCTGAGATGCTTCCTGGGAAGTAACACCCTCCCACAACTTCCCAGTGTATTCCCCAACTACACATTTGCACAATGTGGAACCACTGACACCTATTAGCAGGTTTTTGAATCATCTGCCAAGGTGGTCAATGGAAATGGGAATTTAAGCAACTCTATCTGCTCAGCAATAGGGTAACTCTGGGCAGGAAAATGTTCTATACTCCAGAAGAAAGGTCTGCCCTCTCTTTGGTCATCAGCATCTGTCTGCCAGTCATAGAACACCTTCCCTCTTTTTTTTTTTTTTGGCCTCTTGAAGGAGGACTGGGAAGACAGTGGTACTCAGCTGCCATTCTCTAACAATCTGGCCTTGACCTGAGGTCTAATGAGGAGCATCAGGAGGATTGATAACCTTTTTCCTGTCTGGGTCCTCTCTGGGGCAGGACTAAAGGGAGGAGAGGAAGAGGGTGCATTTGGGAGTATCAGCTTATGCCCAGGTCCCTTCTTGTTAGGAACCTAGGTCTGTATAAGGACACTGATTATAACAGGTCAGGTACTCGCGGCATTACAGTGATTGCCTCCCCACACTCCCCCAATAGACCAGGGAACCTCTTGGTCAACATTCTTTCTTATTCCATCCTCACCAAGAGCCTGGTGGCTCCCATGGCACCAGAATATGGTATGTGTGTCTATAGGCATGTATGTTTGTGTATGGACAAAGAAGAATGGGCTGGATGCTTCCCAGCTCCTCTCGAAAGCTGCTTGAATCCCTGAATTTTCTCTATCATAAACTTATAATAGCTTTAGGGGTGTCTCCTCTCATTAAGCCTTTGTTCCTAGATCTGACCCCCTCCACTCTGGCCCACACTATAGCAGCTTCAGTAGAAACGCCCAGAACGGAAGAAGGGGATCTTTTGCTGCTTGACAAAATAGCATTGGCCCAAGCCTCTGCACCACAGCCCAAATATATGCAAGGACAAGCTCGGCTAATGTTTGCTCTCCTGCTTGCACTCTCATTCGCTCGCTCTCTCCCTCTCTTTCGGAAAGACAAAGCCAACCCTCAGAAGCCAGGGCCCAAATGTGCTGGTCGGTTATCCAGCGTCTCTGCCCTGCCCCTCCCCCAGCTCCGCTGAGCCTTACCTCTGTAAGGAGCCTTGAGCTGTACCGGAGGCTTCCTTTCCGTTTGCACTCCCACCAAGCTCTACCTTGACAGTTCCTGCTGAGGCATTGTTCCACGAGATCACACAGGGGGAACTGAACCGATTTCCTAAGATCTGATTTCTGCTAATACAATGGCATCGTTGCTAATGCAGGGAGGCTGCGCAATCCCAGCCCCAATATCCTTGCCGCCGCCGCCGCTGCCACTGGTGCTGCGGTGACGTTGCTGCTAAGGGAAGGGGGAAGGGAGAGGAGCAGGCATGCCCACAGTACAGCCACTCAGCCTCCCTCCCCGTCAGTCCCCGTGGGCCCTTCAGCCTGGGGAAGGGGGAGGGGAGAGAACGGAGTCAGCCACAGAGGGCAGTCGGTGCTGGAAGACTGAGCACTCTCAAGGCGGCAAGGAAGATTGGGGAGAGAGCTGGGCCTAGCTTCTCTCTTGTCCTTAGGAGTCTCAGGGAAAAAGTCTGGGCAGAGGCTTAGAGCTTCCTTCCTTCCCTTAGGCCCCTCCTTTTAGATCTTAGCCAGAAACCTCTCCCTCCTCTCTTCAACCCACTCTGAATGACTTCTTGTTTTCCAGCTTTTTCCTTTCACCAAGATTCCAGACTAGCCCCAGGGTGGAGTAGCCAGACTGGGAGGGGGTTCCTGAACCCTGAAGGGAGGTTGCAAGGACCGGTCATCATTCTACTGGCAGGTAGAGTCCTTGTGGATTCCGGTGAGGCTTAGCACTAGGCTTTTTAGGGTGTGCCTCTTCAGAGAAATGAGGTCTGTCTCAGAAAAAAGGGAGACTGGGCCATAGGCAGCCTTCTATACACAGGGTGGTGGTGAACCTTAGGACCAACCTGGCTATGGGACCCTTCCTAACACAAGGTCCAATTCAGTGTCTGGATTTTCAGAGGGCCTGTTAGTGTGGCTGGAATAGCCACCTTCTTTCACCTACATTAGTTTTTGGACAAGTGCTGAGCGGGCTCCAGCTGGGCCTGTGTTGAGACAGAATCCATTTGGCCAGGCTGAGGGGCCAGAAAGCTTATTTTCAGAGGGAAAGGAAGGCTAAGGAAAGGGAGTGGTCTCCCCTCAGTCAGAGAAAAATCTCAGTTCTACCTGTAGACCTACAGAGCTCTTCACCCCTTCTAAGCTCCACCGTCCTCAGGTTCTAGGCCAGTTCTGTGGGAATCAGTAACCAGTGGAGAAGCCACAGGCAGAGCCAGTTGTACCGCAAGCAGCAACACTTTCTGTCCACTTCATGCCACTGCCCCCTGCTCCCGCCCTTGAACACAAAGACAGTCACAAGCTAGGGTTGGCCTCTAAGCACTAAACCTGCCTACAGTCTCCTCTCAGTGTTGACCAGTATCTGGATTCCACAGCCAAGCCCTTGGATTTCAGGTCCCTAGAAAGAAGCCTGGGGCCCACTGGCCAGGACTATGAAACCACCACTAGGATCCAGAAGAGATGTAGTTTCTTTCCCTTATTGCTTCTCCCATTCTCTATGAGACCCATGGGGCCATCGACAATCCGCTGAGATGTACAGAGTTGTAGAGAGTATAGAAGCAGGTGAAGACCCCCAAACCTACCTCCAACCTTGACCTGTTGGAGGGGCCATGGCACCTTGATCCTATGAAGCAGGAAACAGTGAGGAAGAGAAGGAAAGAGGGAGGCCGCTTCCTAAAATGGACAATTAGTGATCCTCAGAGGGAGCTGGAAAGCAGCAGATATGGTGTCACTGTACATGCATACCCTTTTCATTGAGCTTCGTTTTACTATGCTTTCAATACTGCATTTAAAATTTTTTTAAGGTTTTTTTTTTTTTTTTTTTTTTACAAATTGAAGGTTTGTGGCAACACTGCGTGGAGCAAATCTATTGGTGCCATTTTTCAAACAGCATTTACTCATTTTGTGTCTCTGTGTCATATTTTAGTAATTCTCACAATATTTCAAACTTTTAAATTATTGTCATTTTTGTTATGGTGACTTGTGGTGAGTGATTCTTGATGTAACTATTGTTAATTGTTTTGGGGCGCCATGTAATAAGATAGCGAACTTAAATGTTGTATGTGTTCTGACTGCCCTACTGACTGGCCGTTCACCTCTCTTCTTTCCTGTGGGCCTCCCTCTTCCTTGAGACACAGCAATATTCAAATTAGGCCAATTAATAACCTTACAATGGCCTCAAAGTGTTCAAATGAAAGGAGGAGTTGTCTCTCTCTCATTTTAAATTAAAAGCCAGAAATGATTACGCTAGTCAGGAAAATGTGTTAAAAGCTAGTCCTCTGTGCCAAACATTTATCTACATTGTATATGCAAAAGAAAGTTTTTGAAGGAAATTAAAAGTGCTACCCTGCTAAACACATGAGTCATAAGAAAGCAAAACAGCCTTATTGCTGATATGGAGAAAGTTTTAGTGGTCTGGATAGAAGATCAGCCACCACATTCCCTTAAGCAAAAACCTCATTCGGAGCAAGGCCCTAATCTCTTCAATTCTATGAGGGCTGACAGAGGTGAGGAAGCTACAGAAGAAAGTTGGAAGCTAGCAGAGGTTGCTTCATGAGGTTTAGGGAACCAAACTGTCTCCATGGAAGTGCTGATGTAGAGGCTGCACCAAGTTCTCAGAAGATCCAGCTAAGAGAATTCATGAAGGTGGCTGCACTAAACTACAGATTTTCAATGAAGACAAAACAGCCTTATATTGGAAGAAGATGCCTTCTAGGACTTTCATAGCTATAGAGGAGAAGTCAATGTCTGGCTTCAAACTTCAGAGGACAGGCTGACTCTCTTGCTAAGGGCTAACGCAGCTGGTGACTTAAGTTGAAACAGTGTTTGTTACCATTCTGAAAATCCTAGAGCCCTTAAGGATTATGCTCAATTTAATCTACCTGTGATCTGTAAATGGAACAAAGCCCAGATGACAGCACATCTGTTGACAGCATGGTTTGCTGAATATTTTAAGCTTACTGTTGAGACCTACTGCTCATAAAAAAGATTCCTTTCAAAATATTACTGCTCATTGACAAGGCATCTGGTCACCCAAGAGCTCTGATGGAGATGTACAATGACATTAATGTTGTTTTCAAGCCTGCGAACAAAACATCCACCCTGCAGCCCATGGATGGAGGAGTCATTTCAACTTTCAAGCCTTATTGTTTAAGAAATACGTTTCGTCAGGCTATAGCTGCCACAGATGAGGATTCTTCTGATGGATCTGGGCAAAATTGATTGAAAACTTTCTGCAAAGGATTCACCATTCTGGATGCCATTAAGAACATTCATAATTTATGAGAAGAGGTCAAAATATCAACATTACCAGGAGTTTGGAAGAAGCTCATTCCAACCCTCACAGATGACTTTGAGGGGTTCAAGACTTCAGTGGAGAGAAGAAATGTGTGGGAAATATCAGAAAGGGAGACAACGTAAAGACTGCTAACTCTGGGAAATGAACTAGGGGTGGTAGAAGGGGAGGAGGGCGGGGGGTGGGAGTGAATGGGTGACGGGCACTGGGGGTTATTCTGTATGTTAGTAAATTGAACACCAATAAAAAATAAATTAAAAAAAAAAGACTTCAGTGGAGGAAGTAAGTGCAGATGTGATGGAAATAGCAAGGGAACTAGAATTCGAAGTGGAGCCTGAAGATGTGTCTGAATTGCTATAATCTCAGGATAAAACTTTAATGGATGAGCAGTTTCTCCTTATGGATAAGCAAAGAAAGTGGTTCTTGAGATGAAATCTACTCTTGGTGGAGATGCTGTGAAGGCTGGTGAAATGACAACAATTAATTTAGAATTTATATAAACTTAATTGATAAAGCAGCAGCAAGGTCTGAGAGAACGGACTCCAATTTCAAAAGAAATTCTATTATGGGTAAAATACTACCAAACAGCATCAAACGCAACAGTGCAATTGCTTGGAAAGGAGGAGTCAATAGATAAGGCAAACTTCATTGTCATTTTATTTATGTATTTATATTTATTTGTTTTTTAAAGATTTTATTTATTTATTTGAGAGTAAATGAGAGAGAGCATGAGCAGGGGTAGGGGTAGAGGGAGAGGGAGAAGTAGAGTCCCTGCTGAGTGGGGGAGCCTCATGTGGGGCTGGATCCCAGGACCCTGGGACCATGACCTGAGTTGAAGGCAGATGCTTAACTGAGCCACCCAGGTGCCCCTTATTTTTTTTATTTTTTAAAAAGATTTTATTTACGTATTTTTTTTGAAAGAGAGGGAGCATGAGCGTGAGCACAAGTTGGGAGGGGGAGTGGGTAGAGAGACAAGCAGATTTCCTGCTGACCAGAGAGCCTGACTCAGGGTTTGATCCAGGACCCTGAAATTAGGACCTGAGCTAAAGTCTGATGCTTAACCAGAATGAGCCACCCAGGTGCCCCTTTTATTGCCTTATTTAAGAGCTTGCCACAGCTGCCCCAACCTTCAGCAACCACCACCCTGGTTAATTAGCAGCCGTCAACATTGAGGGCAAGATCCTCCACCAGCAAAAAGATTACAGTTTGTTGAAAGCTCAGATGATGGCTAACATTTTTAGCAATAAAGTATTTTTTAACTAAGGTATATACATTTTTAAAGACATACTGCTATAGTATTGCTAATGCTATTACTATACTTAACAGACTATAGTATAGTATAATTACTTACATATACACTGAGAAATCAAAATATTCATTTGACTTGCTTTATTGCAATATTCATTTTATTTCAATGATCTAGAACAGAATCCGCAATATCTTTGAGGTATGGCTATACTTCTCTCTCCCCTGATAGAGACCTCAAAGTGGGCTGGATAAGCAGCTTTAGGTTAGGGCAAAATATCCATGACCAAGTGCTTAGAGTTCTAGTTTCTTACTATAAAAGCTCTAGGCCCAGGGTCTTTGTCCCCAAAATTTCTGTGAGGCTAAGCCATGTATCACAGGAGAGCCACTACTTAGGAAATGTTTCTAGTTGCCTGTCGAAGGTGGCAGTTTTCATATTTTCAGTGCTTGGCTTACTTCACCACATCATCACCTACATTTAACCCACTACTGCCAAAGACCTATAGTGCTTTTGATGAAAGATCAAGTTATTTTCTGGCTAGAAGCAATATATAAATATTTCACATTATAAACCTCAACTGGCTACTTATTAGTATTCTCACCTGCAATTTACCTTCCACTACTGCCAGATTCACCTCCTTAAAGTACCATCTTTCTTTCATATGTCACTCTTCTTGCTTCTTTTAATGGTTTCCCATTACCCAGAGAATCAAATTCAAACTCACTTTGGCTTTCAAGGTCCTCCATCTTGGCTATCTATCTAGTCATTCTCTACATAACACCCCACCATGTAGTCCCTTAAACCTGTCTCATAATTTCATTTCCATTCTGCTGCCTTTGCTCACTTTCTCCTACCTGTTACGCTTGGCTCTATTGAGAATTATCCAAAATCTATAAGGTCCAGATCAACTCCTCCATCAAGTCTTCACTGATTACCCCTGAACCAGAAAGAATCTCTCTGCTTTCTGAACTGTGGCTGCCAAGTTGTTGGTTTTATAGACAAGAAAAGAATCCCACAAAAACTAGTAGATCAATATGGGATTGCCAATTTCTTACATTGCCAAGTAGCATCATTAAAAAAATAGTAATAAAACTTTATATCAACTACAATCATTGCATAAGAGAAAGCATAGTCATTATTTTTCTCATTTCATTGCACATTGATGCAAACTTCATCAAAAAATATCATCATCAGTCCATGATCAATTTTGATTAAATCATTTGATATGTTTAAAGTTCTTTTTCTTTTTTTTTTAATATTTAATTGATTTATTCATGAGGGACACAGAGAGAGGCAGAGACATAGGCAGAGGGGGAAGCAGGTTCCCTGCAGGAAGTCTGATGTGAGACTCAATCCCAGGACCCCAGGATCACAACCCGAGCCAAAGGCAGATGCTCAACCACTGAGCCACCTAGATGCCCCTGTTCTTTTTTCATATCTATCTTAATGTCTCTTTTATTTATTTATTTTTTTTAAATATGTTAAGGAGTTTGAACTTTTTTTTAATTTTTTTTTAATTTTTATTTATTTATGATAGTCACACAGAGAGAGAGAGAGAGAGGCAGAGACATAGGCAGAGGGAGAAGCAGGCTCCATGCTCCGGGAGCCCGACGTGGGATTCGATTCCGGGTCTCCAGAATCGCGCCCTGGGCCAAAGGCAGGCGCCAAACCGCTGCGCCACCCAGGGATCCCTTAATGTCTCTTTTAACCGCAAAGTCCAAGTTAAATTCATCTTTGCTCAAGACAGAATCATTTTTATTGTTTCCTACAAAACCCAGCACAGTGCTTGCCAGGTACAATGTGGTTAGTCAAGTCTTGTTGAACAAGAGTAGTATAAAAAGGAATGGCCTTGAGAGTAAGTGAGAGTGAGAGGTAGGCAGATCTGACTCAAAAAGCTTAGAAGACCCCTGCTATTCATGTGCGGAGTGGAGGGGAGGTCTATTAAAAGAAAGCTTTAAAAAAAGGAATAACTTCATAACCTTGAGTTAGGCAATATATTCTTAGACACAATACCAAAAGTACAAGTGACAAAACACACACACACACACACACACACACACACACACACACACACTCTCACAAAGCAGACTTAAGAATTTAAAGCTTTGGGCAGCCCCAGTGGTGCAGCGGTTTAGCGCCACCTGCAGCCCGGGGTGTGATCCTGGAGACCTGGGAGACCCAGGATCGAGTCCCACGTCGGGCTCCCTGCATGGAGCCTGCTTATCTCTCTGCCTGTGTCTCTGCCTCTCTTTCGCTCTCTCTGAATAAATAAATAAATAAATCTTAAAAAAAAAAAAAAAGAATTTAAAGCTTTGCTTTAAAGGACACAATCAAGATAGTGAAAGCACAACCCATAGGATGGGAGAAAATACTTGCAAATCATATTTCTGATAAGGGATTTCTATACAGAATATATAAAGAACTCTTACAACTCAACAGTAAAAGGACATATAACTCAATTAAAAAAATAGGCAAAGTATTTGAATAGATGTTTCTCCAAAGAAGATATATAAATGGTCAATAAGCACATAAAAGAATCCCAACAGCATTTGTTAATTAAGGAAGTGGAAGTCAAAACTAAAATGAGATACTGCTTCACCCTACTAGAATAGCTAAAATATGTAAGACAAACAGTAACAAGTGATGATGTAGAGAAATCAGAACCCTCATATATCACTGGGAGGGCTGTAAAATGGTGTAATCACATTGGAAAACAGTCTCTAAGTTCCTTAAAATGTTAAATATAGAGTTACCATATGACCCAGGAATTCTACCCCTAGATATAGACCCAAAAGAAATGAAAACATATGTTCACACAAAAGCTTACATATGAATGTACAGAGCATTATTCATGATAGCCAAAAAGTGGAAACAACCCAGGTGTCTTTCAATACATGGATAAATAAAATGTGGTATGTTCATAAAATGGAATACTATTCAACAAAAAAAAGGAATAAAGTATTGAAACACGCTACAACATAGATAAACCTTGGAAACCTGCTAAGTGAAAGAAGCCAAATACAAAAAGTCACATATGGTTTGACTGCATTTATATGAAATGTCCAGATTAGGCAAATGTGTGGAGGCAAAAGTAGTTTAGTGGTTGCCAGGGGAAGGGGAAAATAGGGAGTGATTGTTCACAAGTATGGGGTTTCTTTGTGGGATGATGCAAATGTGCTAAAATTAGATTGTGTGATGGTTGCTCTCTGAATATGCTAAAAACAACTAAATTGTATACTTTAGCTGATGAAACATGGTACATCAATTATATCTCGATAAAACTGTTAAATAGAAAAAGCAGGAGCCCAGTGAATAGTGTTGCTCAGCTCCACAGAGATAGAAGTCTTCAAAGGCTCTGTAACTGCGTGGGGCTGGTGGAATTTCAGGTGTACAAAAAGCAGAGGCATTTCTGGCATCACTGGCATGCCAACCAAAGGACCTCAGACAATGCCCTCTTTCCTTTTTTGTCAAACACAATAATTTTTAAAAGAATAGACCATGTTAGCTTTACTTTCTTCTTAGTCATTTCTTAACTACCAGAAGTGTGTCTTCTTATAATACTTGGCCTGTCGGAAATAGTTTAATTTTGAACTTACACTATTTAAATTTTCTGACACTTAGCCATCTTCTACTATTGAAACCCTTTTCTCCCTTTGGCTTCTTCTATACACCAATCTTCCTAGTATCTCTTCTTGTTTCATTCTTTATTGTTTAACAAAGCAATTCCTGGCACACATTTAAATGTAGATTTATAGTAAACTATACTCAAATTTTAAGATTTTTAAAAATAACAATGAAAAAAAAAATCTAGACTTACTGCAAGGCTAAGATCTGAAGTCTTTCCAACTTGAGAAGATGTTTGGCCCTCACCATTGTGCTGCTGGTTTCCGCATCTTACATTCTTCCAGAAGTTCTAGAATCAAATCTCTAACAGCCTACTCAGACGCTTTTCACCATTACCTCAAGTTCAACATATCCAAAGTCAAACTGAGTTTTCTGTTTTAAATTAGCTTTCTTGGAACTATCAGTAACACAAGCCTGAAAATGCTAAGTCATCTGGACTCTCTTTACATTCAGACAATCACCAAGTCATGCTGAGTCTTTTTCCCCAAAGTTTTAGGCATTGACCTAATAATTTATTGTACTTTTACTATATTCTAACTATTATGCTAAGCACTTACTTACATCATCTCATTTAATCTATATAACCACTCTCTAAGCTAAGTATTATTATCTCTATTTTATGGATGAGAAATGAGGCTCAGGGATGTTAAATAATCTTCCTAATGTAACACAGTCAGTAAATATCTAATCTGGGACTCAGATACGGACGGATCTGTCTGATTCTAAAGTCAGTGTTCTTTTTTTTTTTTTTATTAAATGTTTATTTATTTATGATAGTCACAGAGAGAGAAAGAGAGAGAGGCAGAAACACAGGCAGAGGGGAAAGCAGGCTCCATGCACCAGGAGCCCGACGTGGGATTCGATCCCGGGTGTTCAGGATCGCGCCCTGGGCCAAAGGCAGGCACCAAACCCCTGCGCCACCCAGGGATCCCTAAAGTCAGTGTTCTTAATCACTCATTATATTGATTTTCAAGTTCCCACCCTTACTTCTATCATTCTAATTCAGATCTGCACTAACCTCTCCTCTGAATCATTATATGGTCTTAATACTAGTTTTATGGCTTTTATTGTGGCTCTTTCCTCCCAGCTATCCTATATAATGACCCAAGATTAATATCCCCAAAGCACTGCCTTCAATATATCACCTTATTACTAAAGTCTTCAATGGCTCCCCACTGCCTACAGGATAATCCAAATTCCTTAATGTGACTTTCAAACTTTCAAAGTTCCTTCTTATTTATCCAATCATGTTACATCACATGCCAAATTATTTAGAATTCTGAGTTGTGGCTCACTCACACTGGGAAGGTATCTGGAGTGCCCTCTCCCTATTTCCTTTGCCTTTTTTTTTTTTTTAAGAAGCTAGCTCAAAATCTACTATGTCTAGAAGCTTTTTTTAATCATGGAAAATTTCTTCTGAACTTCTTCAATAGTCTGCATAACTCATTTGGTAACCAAATATTGGTCAGTTTATTTTATTTTTCTCTTGATGACAGTACACTTTTACAGGGTTGGGTTGTCTCATATGTTCGTAATAATTGTTAGCACAAAGCCTTGGAACTTAGTAGGGCACTACTGATGTTTATTTAATAAAGCTACTGGATGGCAAGCCCAGCAGGCTAGCTGGATCCAAGCTCTTTGGGGAGCTTAGCTTAGCCTGAGAACAGCACATCTGATGAGAAGGGGGAGAGGAGAGGAGAGGAGAGAAGAAGATGAAAACCAAAAAGCTGAGCCTTAGTAAAAAAAAATCCTCAATGCCAAGATCTTAAGCTCTTAACCCCTCATTTCCCTCTATTTTCATACTGAGGATGGAAAGATGACTAAGCAGCTGTGTCTCCAGTCAGCACTTCCCTACCCAGTCATGATAGAGCATGCGCTCTATCCACCCTGTCCCTAGAGCATACATTTCGAAGTGACAACCTGACAGTCACATCCTGTGTGTCAACAGGTTTTATGTGGCTTGTGCAGTAAATATGCCACCATAAAAATTTTGGAGATTTCTAAAAAATAATAATAATAATAAATACCTGGATCTCCAGTTTGTCTTGCTTGAAGAATCAGAACTGACCATACCAGGCCCTCATTTCTAGATGGTAACAACTGGCTGGAGTTAAGAAGGGCTACCCTCATAAGATAGGCTTGTGCCCTTCAGGTTGACATGTTCCCATCACTTCTTATGGTCTTTTGTACGTAGACAGCTTCACTGCTTCACCTTATTCATTTGCATTATTTTCCAGTATCCTATAAAGCATTTGAGTTTGCAACGCCTGCCTAGAATAACAGTTATGCTTTTTCTTAATATCCTTAACCCCCGATTTATTTTACATTTCCACAATGATGTTCACTGCAGTATTACTTGCAACAGTAAAAAAAATAAAAATATTCTAAATATCCAATAGAATTGGGTATTTATGACGGTTGATATAGAAAAAGGCTTAAAAACTAATAGAAAAAAAACTAATAGAAAATTAGGATATCAAATTGTACAGAGAGACTACTTCCTGAATATGGCGAACAAGATATTAAAGGAGTCCTTTCTACTGGAAAAACCCACTAGATCTTGTAGAATATATATATGTATATATATATATATATTTTAAAGATTTTATTTATTTATTCATAAGAGACACAGAGAGAAAGAGAGGCAGAGACACAGGCAGAGGGAGAAGCAGGCTCCGTGCAGGAAGCCTGATGTGGGACTGACTCGATCCCAGGTCTCCAGGATCACACCCTGGGCTGAAGGCAGGCACTAAACCGCTGAGCCACCCGGGCTGCCCTAGAATATATATTTTAATGCATTTCAGGGCTCACAGTAAATAGGAGAAATCTCTAAGGCTAATCCCCCATCCCAAAAAAGGGGAAAAATCATGAGCTGTGGAGTAAGTAAGGAGGAAGGTCAGGGTTCCTTGTGGACCAATTCCCAAAACATTCTAATTGTGGTCAGAATGACATGACAAGCTTTGGACCGCTAAAAGCTGGTGGGTTGAACTGAGACTCCCACATTAAGTTGAGACCCTTGAAGTATGTTCAAGTGATCCAGGACTGGTGGTTCCTCCTTAGCTTTTTCATTGGAAGAAACTACCCCAGCTTAAGTAGACAGGATTCTCAAAATTAAAGAGTAAACAAAATGAATTTATATCAAAGATCACAAATACACATAGAAGCAAGACACCATGAATGAATAACAGAGAAAACACCAAATAACAGATTTTTTTTAAAAGATTTTATTTATTTGACAGAGAGAGAGAGCACAGGTAGGTGGAGTGGCAAGCAGAGGGAGAGGGAAAAGCAGGCTCAGCAGAGAGCCCGAGGGTGGGGCCTTGATCCCAAGATCCTGGGATCATGACTTGAGCTGAAGGCAGATGCTTAACTGACTGAGCCACCCAAGTGCCCTCAAATAACAGATTTAAAGGGCATTACTTTTTTTCTTTTCCTCCAAGATTTTATATATTTATTCATGAGAGACACAGAGAGAGAGAGGCAGAGACACAGGCAGAGAGAGAGAAGCAGGCTCCACACAGGGAGCTCAATGTGGGACTCATCCAGGGACTCCAGGATCACGCCCTGGGCCAAAGGGAGGCGCTCAATCGCTGAGCCACCCAGGCGTCCCTGTATGAAATGTTTTAAATAAAAGATAAAATCTCAAAGATAATCAAATAGCAGGAGATTATTACAGAGATCTAGAGATGGTGAAAATAAAACATATGTGAATATAACCACTGGCTACTAAACATTCCTATTCCTGGACCAGGCTGTTTTACAGGGGGGGGGGGTGTCACTAGGTGAAAAAAGGAATGTGAAGGTTAAAGGGGGATACATTATACTCCCAGATACAGATGTGAACACTCAAAACAGTGTGTGAAATTGCTCTAAAAATAAGTATTTTATAGAAATGTAAAGCACTGCTATTGCTCTTTAAAAATGCTAGCATTCAGGCACCTGGGTGGCTCAGTCAGTTAAGCCTCTGCCTTCACCTCAGGTCATGATTGCTAGAAGCCCCACATGGAGCCTGCTGAGTGGGGATCCTGCTTTTCCCTCTTCTTCTGCCCCTTCCCTACGACTCCCTCGTGTATGCTTTTTCAATAAAAATCTTTAAAAATTTTAAAAAATGTTAACATCCATTGATGATTTTTGTCTGAATCAGCTATTATTCTTTCTACATTTATTAGCTGGCATTCTAAATACAAGAAAAAATTTTCTTTCTTTCTTTCTTTCTTTCTTTCTTTCTTTCTTTCTTCTCTCTCTCTCTCTCTCTCTCTCTCTCTCTCTCTCCCTCCCTCCCTCCCTCCCTTCCACTTCTCTTCTTCCCTCCCTTCCTTTGGTATCAGTATAGAATCTTGGGCTTTTTTAAAAAAATTGAATGAGTTGTAACCTATTGTTGGTATTATTGATTTTGATGCTCAGATTGTCCCATATCTGGCAATAGTTGGCTTTTTTTTTCATTGTGAAGACCTTTATTGCTGTGTATAAACGTTAACTATTTTATTTTTACTTTTTTTAAAAAAAAGATTTTATTTATTCATGAGAGACAAAGAGAGAGGCAGAGACATAGGCAGAGGGAGAAGCAGGCTCCCCACTCAGCAGGCTTCATGTGGGGCTTCTGGCAATCATGACCTGAGGTGAAGGCAGAGGCTTAACTGACTGAGCCACTCAGGCAGGAAGCCTGATGTGGGACTAGATCCTGGGACTCTCGGATCATACCCTGAGCCAAAGGCAGATGCCCAATTGCTGAGCCACCCGGTGTTCTTTATTTTTACTTTTTAAAGTAGGCTCTAGGCCCAGCGTGGAGCCCAACATGGGGCTTGAACTCACGACCCTGAGATCAAGACCTGAGCTGAAATCAAGAGTAGGATGCTTAACTGACTGAGCCATTCATGCTCCCCAAAAAGAAACTATTTATTCTTATTTTTTTAAAAGATTTTATTTTATTTACTCATGAGAGATACAGAGTGTGAGAGAGAGAGGCAGAGACACAGGCAGAGGGAGAAGCAGGCTCCATGCAGGGAGCCTAATGTGGGACTCGATCCCTGGTCTCCAGGATCACACCGTGGGCTGCAGGCGGCGCTAAACCGCTGCACCACCGGGGCTGCCCAAAACTATTTATTTTGAATTAATTTTTGAACTATCAAATATAGTTCAGAGTTCCTATATGCCCTTCAACCAGTACCCTATTACCATTACATAATCCTCATACATTTGTCAAAACAAAGAAATTAACAATGAACATATTACTATTAACTAAACTTGCCAACTATTTAGATTTTGCTAGTCTGCCCACTAATATCTTTTTTCTATTATTTGACTTTTTAAAAAATTAAATGTATATATAAGTTTCATAAAACATATGTCAATTAAAAACAAAATAAAGCACAAAAAAACCCCCAAAGATATTCAGTTATATACTGGAGGCTGTAGATAAACAGTCTGGATGTTGTTATAAGCGTAGCTCAGTGAAAAAAAAAAAAGATCTGCATTTTCCACAGTCAAGATACTGAATAGTTTTGGAAACTATTTAGGCAGGTAATTTTTAGTGAAAGCAAGCAGTATTTAAACATAGATAAGACTATGTGATCTTAGAAGACCTCTGCCCCCAGCCTTTCCCAATAATACTCTGCCTACCTTTAACCTCAGGACACTCTTCTTTGGAAATCAACTTCTGCTTGTGACCTAGTCAGATATCCTGTACACCAGCAACAACCTATATTAGGTAACACCTTGGGCCATGTTTTCACCATAAACTGCATGATTGATTCCAATAGGAAAGATCAGAAGTAGTCAAATCATACCAAATTAAATAAACTATGATATACTCTACAGTAGCCTCCCTTTATCTGCAGGGGATATGTTCTGAGACTACTAGTAGATGCCTGAAACCATAGATGGCACCAAACTATATATATATATGACAATGTGAGCATCAAAATCAATAATACCAACCTTGTTTGCCTTACAACAACAAAATATATATATTTTCCTATATATACATACCTATGGTAGTTTAATGTACAAATTAGGCATAGCAAGAGATTAACAATAACTAATAAAATAGAACAATTTTAACAACACACTATAATAAAAGTTATGTGAATATGGTCTCTTTCAAAATACCTTATTGTATTGCATTTATTCTTCTTGTGAGATGACAAAATTCCTTTGTGATGATGAAGTGAGATGAAAGACATAGGCACTGTGATAAAGCACTGCAGCTACTGACCTTTTGACAACTATCAGGAGGAGGACCATCTGCTTCTGGAGGGACCATGGCTAAACGTGCATGGGTTAACTGAAACCTCGGAGAGTAAAACTGTGGATGACTACTGTATACTTCTCCCTGATTTAGAAGCATATTGAAGCAATTAATTAATATCTCAGGAGTTACTCAGCCAAACAAGCAAGCAATCAAACCACAAGCATCCTACTGTGTATAATGCTGTGCTGGATGTTCAGGGGTAAGAGCCCAACCTCAGGGGCTCATAATTTTGTTAAAATCATTACCAACATATTTCTGCAGAGGGTTAAGACAGCAAGAAAGACAGTTCAGGATGTGAGATAAGGGTTAGAACAGTGGTTTCAAACTTTTTCAGCCCTCATACATAAAATAGAGCTACTCTGGTTGAAGCAGGGTAGGCCTGATGCCCCTTACACTCCAAATCTCTCTCTCCACTGTGGGTCCCCAACAGCACTTCAGAGAACCCCAGGGCTTAGAGGGAGAAATTCTGAAAACCTCTAGGCAAAGGCAAAGGCAAAGGCAAAGGCAAAGGCAAAGGCAAAGGCAAAGGCAAAGGCAAGACTGACCAACATGCTTTGTTGGGTTGGGGAAATGGAATGTGAAACAAATGATTAACTGATAGAAATCATTTCTTTTTTCTTCATGGCTCCCAAATCAAACAGGTCTGGAAAACAAGGTCTATTAGCTACATTAATAGTAGATTTACTTCTGAGTACAGAAGATAAGTACTTCTCTTTGAAATGTGTGAGAGATGTTCAGAGAATTCAGACATTTAGGGACATCTGGGTGGCTCAGTGGTTGAGCACCTGCCTTTGGCTCAAGGCATGATCCTGGGGTCCGAGGATTGAGTCCTGCATCGGGCTCCCTGCAGGAAGTCTGCTTCTCCCTCTGCCTATGTCTCTGCCTGTCTCTCATGAATAAATAAAATCTTAAAAAAAAAAAAAAAAAGAATTCAGAGATTCTGAATTGGTGGTGATAGTGATTCCTGTGGGTGTCTGCACTGAGTTACAAGCAAAGAAAAAACAGGCTGTTGGAGGCCTGAGAGCATCTGGCTATGGCATCAGTAGTCTGATTCCACAAATGAAATAGAAATAGCAGCGAATGCCCAGAAATCATCTTTCTTCCTGGTTTCATGTAGCTACTCCTAGCTGAGGAGGCCACTGTTCTGAACTGATATTATGTTATTTTGGACTCCAAATGAGGCCAGCCAGCATGCTGGGAGCGTGCTGGAAGAGGCCTGAAGGGTTGTCCCAGACACACCCAGCTGCTTCCTTATCAGGACTCCCTAATATAGAATCCTCTTTCGAAGCACAGGGCTTGTTTTGCTTTCAGCTTCTCAAATTATGTTACAGAAAGGTTCAGCTCAAAGTCCATTCCCTAAAGTCGAATACAAACACTAGAGAAAAGGCCTGGTTCTGAAATAGAATGGGCTTTTTCTTAGGACCACCTGGTGTGGGTATATCTTCTTTTCCCCAAGTCTATCTCCTCCCTTATGGACTGGAAATATGCAGACACTTTTAATGTAATAAAAATCACTGGCACAATGTCCAGAGGTGGAACCTCTGGTAGGCACCAAGCCTTTTCCTTCCCAGGTTCAGCTGTGTGTGAAGCTCCCAAGGCTCCAATTCAATGAATGGAGACTGCAGCACTGGGAATTACAACCAGGAAAAGAATAAACTAGAAGCCACTGGCCCACACTGAGCTGTAAAGGGTTCCTCCTTTCCTTTATTCCATCAAAATCTGGTAATAATAAACCTAGCTTTGTCCCAGGGTCTCTCTTTGCTCAAAAGAGGTAATACCTAGAAAAAAAATTCTTCTACTCATCCAGCCAGCAAGTGTATAACATTCTCCAGTAGGTCAACTATTTGACTCCTTCCTTAGTTCAACTCATAGCACCTATTTGGCAGAAGGTTCAATCACATGACCTCTTAAGGATCCCTTTCAGCTCTAATTACAAACAAAGCCAAATTAAAACCTTGGGCCCAAGGAAAGGTTCCTATGCAGGGTGCTAATTAATGTCCTTCAGTTCACCCTCTTGCCTTACAACAAAAATACACAGACACAGACACACACACACACACACACACACCCCTACCTCCAAGTGCCTGCCTGCCTTCTCACTCCTACAGTTAGAAGTCTCTAGAGATTGAGGATTTCCTATAAAACTTACCTATCTGTTTTGAGGATGTGGGTTAGGGAGAGAGAGAAAGACTACAGAGAATTAGGAAAGATTTAGTTCCTACCTTGACAGACCAGGTTCTTCAGCTGCGGGGATGAGGATGAAGATAGGGAGATTAAACCTTCCAATGCTGGCTGTAGGTGAGCAGCAAGGGAGGAGCAAACCACCAAAACCAGAGACAGTGTGTCAGAGATGGACCATCAAAGGCCCAGCTCGGGGTGCTCTGCTAAGAGGACAGCTCTCAAGTGTGTATTTGCAGGAACAAGTTCAATGGGACAAAAAAGGCCCAATGTTTCTTCTTTGGCTGTTCCTTTTGGATCCTAAGCTCCAGGAAGCAAAGTCAGAGTGTTCTCTGCTCCCCCTCCCCCAAGGCAGTGGACTGAGGCACGCAGGCTGGTAAACTGCCGTCCTATCAGTCTATCAAAAGCTGTATATAAAAGGCCACAAGTGCACAGTGGACTATGAGAAGAATCTAGATTGAATTACACAAGCCAGTTGTGGAGACAGGGTGGGGGAGATAAGAGAAAGAAGAAAAAGAAGTCTAAAAAACAAACAAACAAAAAACAAAACAAAACAAAAAAAACAAAAAAGAAGTCTAGCTACTCTTCAAGGAAATATTACCATCCAAGAACACTCCTCCCTCAGCATGACTGCTAGAAGCCATTAAAGCCTTGCTCCCTTAGGGAACTAGGTTCCAGTCTGGCCTTTTTCTTAGTAGAGGGGTCCTAGTCCCTGAGAATTCTCTGTCAGAGTCAAAGACTTTTCCCAAAGGTGAGTTATCTTCTGATAGACTTTAGAAAATAGTCTCTGAGTCCAGCTCACCATGCTTGGTGAAGAGCACTGGGACTGCCTCACTAGCAGGTGGCAGCAAAGACCATTTCTGTGTATCAGATACTATATTTGCTTTAGTTATAAGACTAAAAGGAGAGTAACTGATGTATACTTAAACAAATCTTAAAAGCAGGTTGGCTAGGGGCTGGCCTGAATCCTGAGTATTCAGGAGCATAGGTTCTGAATGATTCAGAGCATGGATTTTGATGTTGACAGGGCTGGATTCAAGTGTGACATACTACTTGCTAGCTATGGACTTTGAGAAGTTACTCAACTTCACTAGACTTCTGCTTCCTCATGTGTAGAGCTGTTATATCTTCCTTCAAAGGCTTGAGGTAGGGGGATCCCTGGGTGGCGCAGTGGTTTGGCGCCTGCCTTTGGCCCAGGGCGCGATCCTGGAGACCCGGGATCGAGTCCCACGTCGGGCTCCCAGTGCATGAAGCCTGCTTCTCCCTCTGCCTGTGTCTCTGCCTCTCTCTCTCTCTCTCTCTCTCTCTCTCTCTGTGTGACTATCATAAATAAAAAAAAATAAAAAATAAAAACAAAGGCTTGAGGTAGAATTAAATAAGATATTGCATGCAAAGTGCCCTACACAAGGTAAGCACTCAGTCAGTCATGGTCACTATTATTATACTTTTGGCAGATGATCATTGGAATCCTTTCCTCTCTTCTTTCTCAATTTCCCAGAAAACCTACAGACTCCAGATCCAGGGAACTGGTAGGCAAAACCTCTTAAAAAGATCCAAAGGAAATGGAAAGAGCTATGTTTAATTTCTCCTTCCCCTGCACTAGGACTCAATCAGTCAGCCTGTGCCGATTTCATTCTGGCAGGACTGGCAGGCTGGCTGTAAAGCCTAAAACTCTCCTAAACCAAAGATACTAATCCATCTCTAGTATTACCTGTTGTGGGGCATGCTCCCAGACTGATGGTGCTTCTCCAGGGGCCCCAGATCAGATCCCAGTAGATGTAGCAAGGAAACAGTCTGATCCCAAGCTGGCAGGATAGGTCTGTCCAGGCTGTTGTCTGCCCATCACAGCTGCCTATGAGGCCTATGGGTTAATAATAGCAACTCTGATGCCAACGGATTAAGACAGCACTGTAGGAGGTGTTTATTTTTACACTCTGGCGTCAGTATCAAGTTCTACTGGTTACTGCTCAAATCTAGGACAGCTTCCTGCTATAAGAGTGGCCTCAGGCTTCTTCTCTAGGATGCTAAGTTGGATTCTGAGGGAAGTGAGCCTTGTTGAAAAACAGTTCAGAATTCACAGAGACAAGGAAGGGAAAAGGAAACAAACAGAGCTGTCACACGTCCAGCTGTCTGGTCCAAAATTTCTGGGAGCAGGAAGACTTCAACTGAGAACTGCTCTTTCTAGCAAGAGTCATACAGGCCCTGCACAAAAGACTTAATACACTGTTTTGGAAGGGTGTACACATATATACGTGATATAAACTAGCTGCACTGAAATGATCTGAATAAAGTCAAGAAAAGACTGTCACTTGGGGCACCTGGGTAGCTCAGTTGGTTAAACATCTGTTTTCAGCTCAGGTCACGATCCTGGGGTCCTGGAATTGAGCCCCACATCAGACTTCCTGCTCAGCAGGGAACCTGCTTGTCCCTCTCCCTCTGCCTCTCCCCCTGTTTGTGCTCGCACTCTCTCTGTTTGTCAAATAAAATCTAAAAAAAAAAAAAAAAAAAAAAAAAGACTGTTACTCAACTAACCAGAAGCTCAGCCTTATCAGTCACAAGTCCCAGATAAGTGCTGATATCTGAAACAATAATTGGTTAGGCTGATCCTTAATTGGTTTGCATAGAGTTTTTAGCAGGCAGATCAAATCCCTTGAAAATTTATTTTGCCAGAGCTCTTCCTAAACATGACACAACAGGAGAGAAACACCAAGAAACCAGCCCTCACCTTTCTGACCTGGAGCCAGTACCCAGAAAATCTTTCCTGAAAGCATTTTTATCCCTCAAGGCCTATAGATTGGGGTCTGTCTTAGGGACCTTGCACTTTGACTACAGTCTCTGGAACTCTGTGGATATCCCACTAGTCTCTCTGAAAGGCAGCTTCTAGGGATCCCTGGGTGGCGCAGCGGTTTAGCGCCTGCCTTTGGCCCAGGGTGCGATCCTGGAGACCCACGTTGGGCTCCCGGTGCATGGAGCCTGCTTCTCCCTCTGCCTATGTCTCTGCCTCTCTCTCTCTCTCTCTGTGACTATCATAAATAAATTTTAAAAAAAAGTTAAAAAAAAAAAAAAAGAAAGGCAGCTTCTAATTCAGATTTCATCTTGCCCTATTAGGCAGATAGGGATGTGAGAAGTCTGACAGCTGGATAGCCAATGTAAATAACCTACTAAGGGGCCATGTGCACAGCAGACTGCTGTGGAATGATAAAAATGTACCACACACCAGGTAGGAATGCTGAAGTACAAAGAAAGCAGCCAAGCAGCCAAATGCACAGTAACAGTGACTCCATCATCTTCCTGCCTGTGGCTGACTCATAACCATCATCAGTGACACAACATATCATTACCTTCGGCATCCAGGGTGCTGGCAAGAAGGTAGGCTGGTGAGCCACTCATTCAATACATTTTTTTTTCCCTTTTATTCAAGGCTTATCTACCTGGTCATCAGAACAACAATGCAGTCTCAGAAACAACCAGATTTGATCACTAGAGACATGGGATTTGAGCTCAGCTTTATCTGGAAGCTACTCATGCCCAGGATAGTGGCAAGATGCCCAAGGACAGGAACACTGCTTTCATTCTTGGTTTTTCTCAGACCTGCTGGGTCATCTCGGGGCAGAGTACCTATCCTCTCAAAGGTAAAGGGGCTCATTGTATCCATCTTCTGGCAGTTGTGGCAAGGCAAAATATCTAAGAAATTAAAATAATAAGTAGAGGGATGCCTGAGTGGCTCAGTGGTTGAGAATCTGCCTTTGGCTCAGGGTGTGATCCCAAGGTTCTGGGATCGAGTTCCGCATCGGGCTCCCCGCAGGGAGCCTGCTTCTCCCTCTGCCTATGTCTCTGCCTCTCTTTCTGTGTCTCTCATGAATGAATAAATAAAATCTTTAAAAAAAAATAAGTAGCAACAGGGGCACCTGGGCGGCTTAGTTGGTTAAGCATCTGCTTTTGGCTCAGGTCATGACCCCATGGTCCTGAGTTTGAGACCCACATCACGCTCCCTGCTCCTGTGGGTAGCCTGCTTCTTCCTCTCCTGCCTGCTGCTCCCCTTGCTTGTGTACGCTCTCTTTCTTTCTTTCAAATAAATAAACACATGACCCCCCCCTTTTTTTTTAGATTTTATGTATTTATTCATGAGAGACAGAGAGAAAGAGAGGCAAACATAGGCAGAGGGAGAAGCAGACTCCCTGCAGGAAGCCCAATGCAGGTCTTGATCCCAGGACCCCAGGATCAAGACCTGAGCTAAAGGCAAATGCTCAACCGCTGAGCCACCCAGGCACCCCAGTAAATAAAAGCTAAAAAAAAAAAAAAGTAGTAGCAAATGTAAATGCTGTAAATTCTCTGAACCAAAGTATTCTAGAAATATAATTGTCATTCATGCATATAGGTGTGGAGCCCTGGCTTTTCAGGTCATGGTGGCCATGCTGGAAAGTGTAGTTTCTTTCCTTCAGGCCTATAACCCCTACTTCCGGTTTGAAGTACAGTTGAAATAGTTAGGAATCTGCTTACCTAGACAGAAGGTATTAATTTCCACTAATGTGTAACGGAGAAAGTAAAAACATGCAAGCAGAAAGAAACACCTAGACTCATCCACTTGCTCTATCTACAAATCTAATTCTCCCAATGCCCAAGCCCAGGATACTGATCTGAGGCTTGTATCCCAGTGATACAGCATTTAGCATCAGTACTTAGCAACTGGACTTAGCCTAAGGCCTGAGAAAGCAACATTAATGAAAGGATGAGTTCCACTGCTCAGTTAGAACAAAGGCAACACTATATTCCAAACCCAACACAAGCCTTCCCTCTTTCTAGCCTAGCAATCTCTGACTATGGGGTTAGTTTGCCAGGTCTCCAGAACTCATGAACAGGAGAACTAGAAATCTGTTCTTCAATGATGCTGACACCTCTTGTTCTGCAAGTGTCTATGCTGGGATTCAAAACAAATGTTCTGACATCCTGCAGCCTCTGGTGAGACCCACCCTCTGTGTAGCAAACTCTATGTGTAGATATGTAAAGGGCCAAAGAGGAAATATTCAGGCTTTCATGGGCCACGTGTGTGTGTTTTGTTTTGTTTCACAGTTCTTTAAAAACGTAAAAACTATTTTCAGTTTGTGGGCCATAATATGCTGCCTCTAGACCTTAAAGGCCTATCTATTCAAGGTCTGGATCTCCAAATTCTGATCTGCTGAGCCTGCCCAGAGATCCTCTTTCCACTTCCTGCAGGGCTGATGTGTGTATTTCAGAGGCACTCCCCTCTAAGGAGCCACTGAGGAATGTGAAGGAAGAATTCTAAGGTTATTTGCATTGGAGCTAACAGACAGGCTAATTCCTTTTTTTAAAAAAAGCACCTAAAAAACATTTGTGGAATTTAGCGTGTTGCATTAGCATTCTGGAGTGCAGACAGAGCCATAAACAGTCTCATCTTTCTATTTCTGCCTAATAATACTATACCATGCCTCTGCAAGGCCTGTTTTTGTTTTTGTTTCCTTGCTCCGAGGTCCCAACCCACACTTGAATTGGCTGAGGTCCCAAGTCCTCCTCTCTTCCCCATCCCTTCCATTTCTGTATGTGGTATGGTTGTGGATAGCAAGGAAACTATCAACAGTCAGAAGGGTGTAGACATGGTAAATATGGATGAGAGGTGGTGGAGGGGGGGTAGGGGAGATGAACTCATTTTTGATCAAAAACTTAGGGATGACTGTGAATTTAGCCTCTATCACAGCTACAGGTTTTATAAACTGGTTCAAAATGCTACAGAAGCAACCTAAGGACAGTGTGCACAGGGTCAGGAATAGTTGGGAGTTATGCCTCCCCACATAAAATGGATTAGAAAGAAGTAAAAGACTTACAACTAAAGATTTTAGTATTAGTAGCTATTATTTTTTCCTTCTACGGATTTTATTTACTTATTCGAGAGACAGAGAGAGAGCAAGAGAGAGCAGGATCAGGGAGCCTGAGACCATGACCTGAGCTGAAGGCAGACATTTACCTGACTGAGCCACCCAGGCACCCCAACAAAGTAGCTATCATTTCCCCTATTCTGCAGCTGAGGAAACCAAGGCTCTGGCAGACATAACTTTATCCAATGCCACTGAGCTAGAAAGTAGGGGAGTTGGGCTTGGAATTCTTGTCAGACTCGCTCCAAAGCCCTTGCTTTTTCTACTGTAATACACTCCTAATATCCTTGGTGGAGAAGAACAATAAGCAAATGTCTTCATCTGAGTCCTGTTTAGTTTTTTGTTCTAAATAGCAGCAATCTGTTGGTCTGCTCTTTTCTTTTTCTTAAAATATTTATTGATTTAAGTAATCTCTATACCTGATGTGGGGCTTGAACTCACAACCCCGAGACCAAGAGTCTCATGCTCCTCCAACTAGGCCAGTGAGGTGTCCTGGTTGGTTCTTTTCTATAGTCTGAATACTAATGAATGACAAGGTGCTTAAAATCACAAGCATGACGATTTTGTGTGACAGTGATTCAGGTCAAATCAATATAGGTATATTCACACGTAAACTGGGGCCTTATCTGAACTAACACTTGTTTCTTCTTTGACAACAATAAATAGGATTTTACCATGTAAATCTTTGCCTAATTGCCAAATAAGTCTCTTTTCAATAGTGGTATATCTTTGTGTAATCAATGTTATCTTGTAATCAATTTGGCCGAATTGTAGTTCCCCACCTTCCGAAGCCCCAGATTGTTAGTTGCCAGTCAAACATCTATTCTCCCTTTCTCTTTCGAATTAACAGAATCCTGATATTCAGCTGGGTATAATGTTTTCCAACTGAAAATTCTTCTTCTTTTAGATAGGAGTGACTATTTGACTAAGTTATGGTCAAAGTGTTGTGAGAATTCTGGGTAATCTCTTTATGATGAACAAAGTATATCCTTCTTGCCTTCCTCCATCCTGATATCAGGAAGGTAGGTATGATGGCTAGAACTATAGTAGCCATCTTGAACCACAAAGATGGCCTAGGTATATTAGAGCAAAAAAATCAGAAGGAGCCTGAGTCTCTCATTTAGACTACAGAGCTGCATACCAGCCTAGGACTGTCTACCTCTGCATTTTTGTTGTTTTTGTTGAAAAATAAACTCTGATATTATTTAAGTCCTTAGTTTTGGGTTTCTGTTACTCCTGTCTACTTCCACTTTATATATTCTACATCCCAATAACCACTAAGTCTCTATCCACCCATCTCCACCCCCAATGCTACTACCCAAGACTAAGCTATACTTACCAGTTGTCTGAACTCCTACATCAACCTCTAACCTGATCTCCTTTCCCAGCACCATTCTTTGAAAATGAAGACTATTTGTATCATCTTTTTGCTTAAAAATATTCAAAGATTTTCCAAAAAATTCAAACTCTGTAGTCTGACCTTCATAATTTACCTCTCTGGTCTCATCTTTTGCCATTCCTACCTTGCCCTGTAGTTATATCTAAATTTACCTCTTTATTGATTGGAACATGGCCCCTCAATTTGGCCAACTCTTATTCATCCTTCAGGTTTTCAGTTGAAACATTACACGTTCAATGGCTTTTCCTAGACCACATTATGTGCCCTGGTTACACGCTCCCAAAGCACCTTGAGCTTCTCTGTACTGTGTTTTAGAATTGTTTATTTAGCTTGTAATGCTAGACAGGCAAGCTCCATAGGACAGGAACCTTGTCTATCATTATCTACTATTTTTTTTAATTTTTATATTTATTTATTCATGAGCGATAGAGAGAGAGGGAGAGACACAGGCAGAGGGAGAAGCAGGCTCCATGCAGGGAGCCCGATGTGGGACTCGATCCCTGGTCTCCAGGATCACACCCTGAGCTGCAGGCGGCGCTAAACTGCTGTGCCACTGGGGCTGCCCTCATTATTCACTATTATATTTCCCAAAACTATTATATCCCCAGACAGAGTCTGGCATACATAAACATTTTTGAATGAATGAAATTTTCAAGAGGGCAGCTAAGCAACATGTATCAGAATTTGAAATAAGTATTCTCCTCAGTCTACTTCTAGAAAATAAATTTAAAAGAAATAACATGATAAAAGTACATTAGGATATATACATAAGGATGATTGCTGATGCACCATTTATAGAAGCAAAAATTTAAAAAATTATTCTAAGTGCTCTGTCATTAGTGTATTGATTAGATAAATTATGAGGTAGCCATAATGAAATATTCTACAACACATAAAAAAAATATTGTTTTAGAACAGTTGTTGAGAAGAAACTATGTCCATAATACAGGGTTTTTTTCAGGATTAAAAACATTTTATTTAAATTCAATTTAATTAACATATAATGTATTATTAGTTTCAGGGGTAGAATTTAGTGATTCATCAGTTGCATATAACACCCAGTGCTCATCACATCAAGTGCCCTCCTTAATGCCCATTACCCAGTTACCTCATCCCCTCACCCACCTCCCCTCCAGTGACCCTCAGTTTGTTTCTAATTGTTAAGAGTCTCTTATGGTTTTATTTATCGTCTTATTTTGTTTTTCCTTCCCTTCCCCTATGTTCCATGATATAGTTTTTAAAATTAATTATATCATGATATAGTTTTTTAATAAAGTAACTTATAAGGTACAATTCATGGTGTGATCCCATTTTTATTTTTATTTTTTTATTTCTTATTTTTTCCCATTTTTATTTTTTAAAAATGTATACACATTTAGTTCTTTTTCTTTATCTGTATTTTGAGTTTTCTGGCAGTAAATGGGCTGATGATTCTTTTAGGCCAATTAGGATCCTTTTAGGCTGGAGGGTCTGCGCCTCATGGACCATATCATCATAGGAGACATGAGGGACCACCCATTTATAGCCAAAAGAGGACAGACACCTGTACTGAGGCAACAAGTATTTATTAAGTGCCTAACATCTATTTCAGAGAAGAAGAAACTCTAGGCATGTTCTAGGGCAAATTATAATTTGTTGAGAAAGCTATTCGTTATTTTAGAAGATCTAAGTTATATTCAAAGTTCTAAAATGCCTTACGTTAGCTTGAGAAAATTATGGAAATAAAAACAACTAATTAAGGTGAGAATGTTCTTAAAACTTGTGCCTGCCCCTTTCATGAATAATTTGGTAAAGTAACTGGTCACATCTTTGAAGAGGGGACATTTTCTTGTATTTTTGTTTATCTTGAATTAGCTAGTTCACAGGTAGACATAAACTTGATGGTTATCTTTACAAGAGTTAAGAACACAAGAATTACATGAAGTACAAAGAACTATAAAGCAAAGAAGTATAGGGACACTTGGGTGGCTCAGTCACTTAAGTGTTTTGCTTTCGGCTCAGGCCATGATTTTGGGGTCCTAGGATTGAGCCCAGCATGGGGCTCCTTGCTTAGTGGGGAGTCTGCCCCTCCCTCTGCTCCTGCTCTCTCTCACATGCTCTCTCTCAAATAAATAAATAAAAATCTTAATAAAAAAAAAAGCAAAGAAGTACATTATAATTAGTATATACATTTCCTCTCTTCTTGGCTGCAGGTTAAGGATAGAGTCTTGCTCATCTCAGTAGTCACTTAACCTAGTATAGAACCTGCCATGTAGCTCAACATGTTCACTGAATTGAACTAAGGAGGAACTGAATCTTCACCAAATTAAACTGGAAAAAAACTTTTTTCTCCAGAGCAGAATTTGGTTTATGACCGTGGTAGACATATTTACACACTAGTTCTACTCCTTTTTGGGGTGTGGGGTGCTGGGAGGACCAAGTGAGTGCAGTGGCTGGGTTCTGGAAGTGCAGGGTGAGTATGCCTAGGTATAATTCCTCTCCCAGAGCCTCCCTCACACACAGCTCTGAACTCCCTCTACTGCTAGCGAGAGCTGAAGCTACAGAACTAGTACAGCATGTTCCAGCCAGAATGACAGACCACACCTCCTCCTCTTTCTTCATCTCCCCCCTTTTAACCTCACCCGTTGGTCTTCAATTCCGTTCTATGAGCTGCCTCCAGTGGGGCTGCTGAGCATCTAGGAAAGAATGCAGGATGTATCTCTAAGAGTCCAGCGCTAGCTGAGGAACAGTTTGTTTTTTTCCTAAAAATGGTCAGTCTATAAAGTTATGTAAGACCCAGCTCTCTGCTGGGAGCTTTTCCAACTCCAGCTGGAGAGATTCCTCAAGCTATTTAGAGTTTCAGGAAAAGAGCTTGGAATTTCCTGACTGGCCAACCTATACTGGAGATATCTCTGGGCAGAGATGGGGAGGTTCCAGCAAAGAAAGCAGGAACTGAACTCCATCCATTGTCCCTGAGTTGTGGACCCACTGAGTTCTCCTGGAAACAGCCTGATCTACCCGCTGTTAAAATTTCAGAACAAGGACAAGCCCCATTGCCAAAACCAGAGCCCAAACAGAATCAAGTCTTTGGGGCTCACTCAAAAGAGGCCAGGTCTGGGAAATCTAATAGCTTGACCTAGAAGCATACCAGCAGGGCTTTGGAAGGGCTTCTTTCTCCATACTTTAGGCAGATGTATAGAGGAATTTGCCTGTGGCCTGAAGAACCTCAGATGCCAAAGTCTTGCACAAGGACTAGATGAATCAGTCAATAAACTGACTGAATACTATGAAGTGCCAGATACTGTATTATGCCATCAGAACAGACCTGGTGCTTTCCTTCATGGAGCTTATAGTTCACCCGGGGAGACTAAACAAATAATAACTATGACCAAATGATCTATGAAGTAGGCCTTTGGAATATGCTACATTCAAGGGAAAGACAGCTAATCCATAAAAGCAAGCTCTGTCCAGGGAGGCCAGTTAACATATTTGTTAATGAGAGATCAGTTTACACTGATTTGGCAACTGAAATGATCTGTATTTGAACTGAAAACTCTAGTCCTTGAAGGAGTCACTAGACTCTATCAATACTCTGCTCCCAGTTGAACTCTACTTTTATGGCCATTCATTTCGCTAGAGTTCAGTCCCTGCTTACTTCATATTGTTTATGGAAATCACTTCAGCTAGAAAATTACCATCCATTACAGTGAAGAAACAGAGCCCTGGTTTGCTCTTCCTAGCTATAGACCATTCATTTTTTTTTTTTTCTTTCTGGTCAACAGAGAGAGTTATGAAAAGGTTGGTATGTAATTCTGCTCTTAAGAACTAATTCTGCAGCATGGGGCAAGTTATTTTTTTTAAAGATTTTATTTATTTATTTACTCATGAGAAACACACAGAGAGAGGCAGAGATATAGGCAGAGGGAGAAGCAGGATCCCTGAAGGGAGCCGGATGTGGGACTTGATCCAGGACCATGGGATCACAACCTGAGCCAAAGGCAGACCCTCAACCTGAGCCACCCAGGTGCCCCAAGGCAAGTTATTTGATTCTCCTCAGCCTGACTTTCTTCACTTATAAAATGGGGATAATAATACCTCTCTTATGGGGTGGTGGTGGGAGTTAGAAGTACAGAAAACTTCTGGTACAGTGACTGGTATTTAGTGAGGGCTTGGTAAATGGCAAATATAATAAACGTGAGTCAAGAATCTCTTCTTGAACCCAATCCCTCCTATTACCTTTTCGAGACTGTACTACTATTCAATTTACTAATTTACAACAGGGAATCTTGTCACCATCATACCTGTGTTTTCTTTTCAATAGGCGTAACATCTCAAATTCCTTTAACCTTTCTTCATGGCTCTGTTCTTTATCCCCTAAGTTGTAAAGTGGCTCTGTCCCAGGAAACATCCCAAAGGAATACAAAGAAAGAACATTAGAGTAAGTTTGCAACTTATCTGTGAATCAAGAATTTCCTAACCAGTGAACACAGTGAATTCAGGCCCTGGACTACCGGAATCGCTCAGTGTCAGCAGAACATAGTGAAAGTGAGTCCTCCACATAAACTCATGGACTGACAACAGTCTCCTAAAAAGATTTAATTATTTCCAGACATGTACCATCCCCAAGGGTGACTCTCCCCAAGCCCTATAGCTTCTGTGGTAGAAAAGTCTTTCTAGTCTATCCTCTCTTTCAATTCCTATAATTATTACTTTAATTCTAGGCTCTCCTTCTACATCATTTTCAAGGGTTATATTCAATCTCTGGGCAAAGATCCCTATGGGTCAGGAATTGAGACTATTGCTAGGAATACAATGGTGAACAAAAGGGATTTTATCCCTGTCCTCACTGAGCTTACAAACTACTGAAGGAAAACAGACAATCACACAAATAAAAATATAATTACTAAGTGTGATAAATGTCATGAAAAGTAGTATAGGGTATTAGGAGGACTTGCTTAAGACTAATTAAAGCACTGGTTAAGAAGTCAGGGAAGGCCTTTCTGATAAAACGTCTAAGTTGATCCATGAAAGGTGAGTTAAAAGGAAGTTAAACAGGTTAAGCGTGGGGGAAAAACATTCTAGGCAGAGAGAATGACATGTGGGAAAGGCTGGAGGAAGAAAATGGTTAGTACTTGGGAATATCTTGGGAAAAGTGAAAGGAAGCCACTGTGGCTGCAAGTGTTCATCATATTTGACAACCTGGATTTCACTGGTGATCTTGATATAAATCATTTCAGGGGAGTGGTGGGAAATGAAGTTAGACAGAAGATGGTTCAAAAGTGAATGTAGGGGTGATTGGGTAACTCAGTGGGTTAAATATCTGACTCTTGATTTTGGCTCAGGTCATGATCTCAGGGTTGTGAGATCAAGCCCTACGTTAGGCTATGCGCTAGGCATGGAACCTACTTAAGATTCTCTCTCTCTTCCTTCCCTCCTCCTCCAGCCCTGCACATCTCTCTTTTTCTCAATAAATGAATGAATGAATGAATGAAAAAAAATTGAGTAGCGGAGACAGCACAGATGGCCAAGGAAGGTTAGCTGTTAAAGAGAGTAGAGAAGTAAAAAGTAGAGAGTAGGGAAATGGGACAGTACCACGAGGGTGATGTGGGGTCAAAGGATTTTTTAAAAATTAATATTTATTTTATCTAATTGATAGATGGATATGGTTACAAAGTTAAAGACTATTTCACACTTATAATGAAAAATAACAATCCTCTGCTCTACCTTTCTCACCTGTGTCATTCTCCAGAGACCACTACTTTCAAATCTTTTAGCTGTCTCAGCTGGCATTTATGTCCATGTTTATAAATAATATGCTTATTTAGCTATTTCTTGGTTTTAAACATTTTCTTTTGACTCCTAATATAAAAGATAAACACTCAGCAATTTCACACCCACCTTCTTCACAATTTCTGGTTAAACTATAACATCTGCTTACTGTGACTTGGTAGTCAGTGGACCTCACTATTATTATATAATTTATAGTTTTTATTTTTTAAAAAACTTTATTTATTTATACATGAGAGACACACAGAGAGAGGCAGAGATATAGGCAGAGAGAGAAGCAGGCTCCATGCAGGGAGACTGATGTGGGACTCGATCCTGGGACTCTCGGGATCATGCCCTGGGCAGAAGGCAGATGCTCAATCACCGAGTCACCTATGCATCCCCTAATTTATAGTTTTTAATACTTGAGACTCTTTTGGTTTAGTTTGGTACACATTTGTCCCTAATTCTTCCCAAATTGTATAGCAGAATAGTAAAAATCCCTCTCAATATAATTTTCCAAATGGTCAAATACAGGTTTTTTGGCTTTTTCCCTGAAAGATCCTCCTGGAACTTTCTGTTCTCCTGATGCATTCTGAATGGACTCCTTTCTGCACTTATGACACTACTATCATGCTGGGCTTCTCTTTATCATCATCCTAGGAATTTCCTTTGCCTTTCTCTTATGCTAGTTGCTCTAGGTTCTAGAACCCACAGTTTTTTTTTTTTTTCTTTCTTCTTTACTCTCCCCTTTTTGCTGGAGCATATCCTTTAGTAGTAGTCTCCTAAGAAATAATACACAGAAGGAACATTTTTTAAATGAATGTCTGAAAATATATAGCTTAAACTTTCACAGATGATAATTTGGTTGTGCATAAAATCCTAGGCTAGAAATTCTTCTGGGGCACCTGGATGGTTCAGTCAGTTAAGTGTCTGACTCTTCGTTTCAGCTCAGGTCTTGATCTCAGGGTCATGAGTTCAAGCTCCATGTTGGGCATGGAGCCTAATTTAAAAGAGAGAGAGAGAGAAGGGATCCCTGGGTGGTGCAGCGGTTTGGCGCTTGCCTTTGGCCCAGGGCGCGATCCTGGAGACCTGGGATTGAATCCCATGTCGGGCTCCTGGTGCACGGAGCCTGCTTCTGTCTCTGCCTCTGTGTGTGTGTGTGTGTGTGTGTGTGACTATCATAAATAAATAAAAATTAAAAAAAATAAGAGAGAGGGAAATCAATTCTTTTTTCATTTTTATTTTTTAAGATTTTATTTATTCATGAGAGACACACAGAGAGAGGCAGAGACATAGGCAGAGGAAGAAGCAGCCTCCCTATGGAGAGCCTGATGTGGAACTTAATTACAGGACCCCAAGATCTCGATCTGAGCCAAAGGTGCCCAGAAATCAATTCTTCTCAGAAATTCGAAAGCACCGCTCTATTGCTCGCTAATTAGATTCCATTATTGTTCAGCCCAATGCCATTCTGATTCCTGATATTTGTATATAATTTTTTTTTTCTAAAGAAGAGTTTTGGAATTTCTTCAAATCTCCAGGGTTCCAAACTGTGATGTTGAGGTACGCTTGGGTAGGTTATTTCTATTTGTTGTATTGGGTACACAGTGGGCCCAGACTTTCAATTTGGAGTCTCATGTTCTTCAATTCTGGGAAATGCACTTATCTGCCTTCCTTCCTTCCTTCCTTTCTTCTTTTCCTTCCTCTTCCTTCCCTCCTTTCCTTCTTTTTTCTTATTTCTTCCCCACTGATGTTGAAGATTTAGAAAAGAGAGGAATTAAATGATAAGCAATATCCTGAGAAGCAGTAGTAGCTCCAGAATTTCTAAATAGGTTGAACTTAGGATCAGCAAACAGATCAGAAAGGGTGGGCAGGAGTGGTAATTGTCTTGAGGTTCCATCTATATAGCAATCACACTTTTTTTTTTACTCAGGATACAGATTTATTTGGGGTAGCTTAAACAATGTATCATTTAGGTATAATACTCTGTGTTGCATGGGCATAAAAAACAATCTCAAAACAGCTTAAACAATGGAGGAAGTTTATTAGTCATATCTATCAAGAAGGCTAGAGGTAGAGTTATTGTGGGGATAGTTAACTCAGAGCCTCAGCACGTCATTCAGATATTCTATTAGGATGGCTATCATCATCTCAACCATCATATCCAGCTATGTTAACTTTCAGAGGCCAGTGGGGAAGAAGTTAGATAAACTCTCCGAAATAAACTCTGTTTGGTTTCAATGGGGAAAGAGTCATGGGGCAGCGAATCAACTGCAAACATTTCAGGGTTCTACAATGATTAAAAAGATAATGTAGGGGCAGTCCCGGTGGCACAGCAGTTTAGCGCCGCCTGCAACCTGGGGTGTGATCCTGGGGACCCTAGATCGAGTCCCACATAGGACTCCCTGCATGAAGCCTGCTTCTCCCTCTGCCTGTTCCTCTGCCCCCCCCTCTCTCTCTCTGTGTCTCTATGAATAAATAAAATCTAAAAAAAAAAAAAAAAAAGATAACGTAGGAGGATGTGCAATCTAGTGTATCAGGGAGGGATTAGCCTTTGTTGGGACCTGGGATATTTCCTTAATTCCAACTAGTGAAGAGAGGATGGCTGTATAGATATTTGCAGATTGGTAGTAGAAAGTCAGAGAGTTCATGTTTTAGGACTTATTTTTTCTTTCTGCAGTTCATGAGTCAAGGTCATCAACTGAGAGAATGGAAGGAAAAAAGGAGGGTAAGAGGTTATAAAGGTAGTGAAAGTATAAAATGTTTGTTATAAAGAGTGGAGGAACAACTTAGAAAAATATAGTAAGCTTGCTGGCCAACATAAATTGGGTGATAATGAATTTAAAGTGATAATAAATCTGCTGGGCTGTACAATTTTCTCCAGCAATGTGTAGCTATTTGAATACAGACAGAGGGAAGGTGAGGGGTTATGTTCTTTCAGGGTTAGGGTTTTACTAGACAAATATATTTTTAAGAGAATAATTGTAATGTGAATGAAGCTAAAGGGCTACCATTGAGGATACTCCAACAAATGAATGGAATACACTAAGCCATAAACCATAGAGCCTACATAGCAACATGGAAAAATGCTTATGAAATAATATTAGTTAAAAGAAAGTAGAATACGGGGCGCCTGGGTAGGCTCAGTCAGTTAAGAGGTTCCTGGGACTAAGCCTTGCATGGGGCTCCCTGCTCAGTGAGGAGTGTGTGTCTCCCTCTCCACTGCTTGTGCTCTCTCAATAAGCTCTCTCAAATGAATAAATAAATTTTTTTTAAGATTTTATTTATTTATTCAGAGAGAGAGAGGCAGAGACACAGGCAGAGGGAGAAGCAGGCATCATACAGAGAGCCTGACGTGGGACTCGATCCAGGGTCTCCAGGATCACGCCCTGGGCTGCAGGCGGCGCTAAACCGCTGCGCCACCAGGGCTGCCCAATAAATAAAATCTTAAAAAAAAAAAAAAATTAAAAGTTAAAAAAAAAGAAACTAGAATACAAAATAATTTGTTTTAAAGATTTATTTATTTATTTATTCATGAGAGACAGAATGAGAGAGAGAGAGAGAGATTGAGGCAGAGACACAGGCAGAGGGAGAAGCAGGCTCCTCACAGGGAGCCTGATGCAGGACTTGATCCCGGATTCCGGGATCACGACCTGGGCGGAAGGCAGGCGCCCAACTGCTGAGCCACCCAGACGTCCCTACAAAATAATTTTAATGCTATAATTACATTCCTAAAAAAATTTATATATGTGTGTAAACAGAAAGGATAAGCAGATGGGATTACAGGTGATTTAAATTTATTTTATTATTTTATTTTTAAATTGTTTTAATGTATCTTATTTTTTAAAACTTCTACTTATGCTCATGTTCAGCTTGATTTATAGATCTTCTTTTTGTAAGATCTTTATCCAGTCTACTAGTGTTAATTGACCATTCTATCTTCATTAAAACTTGTTTTATAGGGTCAAAACCAAACTCATCCTGGGGCCAGGCTAGAATTTCTGTAGATGTTTACTAAATTTATGGATCTTTGGTGAAAGCAAAAAAGCCTCAGGAGGGATCCCTGGGTGGCTCAGTGGTTTAGAGCCTGCCTTTGGTCCAGGGCACGATCCTGGAGTCCCGGGATCAAGTCCCGGGATCAAGTCCCGCGTCAGGCTCCCGGCATGGAGCCTGCTTCTCCCTCTGCCTGTGTCTCTGCCTCTCTCTCTCTCTGTGTGTATCTATCATGAATAAATAAATAAAATCTTAAAAAAAAAAACCCTCAGGAATGTAGATTTGCTTAACAAGGTTTAAGTCAGTTCAGTTACCATAATTCATTCATTACATAAATATTTTTTGAGCTTATATTATTTGTCAGACATTGTGTGAGGTACATGAATATATGATAGAAAACAGCCTAAAGAACAGGGAGACCAGACCTTTGGTTCAGTCTGACATTCACAAAGGGCCTCAAACTTTGCCTTTATCCTTATGTACAAATGAATTTTTTTTAAATTTTTATTTATTTATGATAGTCACAGAGAGAGAGAGAGAGAGAGAGAGAGAGAGGCAGAGACACAGGCAGAGGGAGAAGCAGGCTCCATGCACCGGGAGCCTGACGTGGGATTTGATCCTGGGTCTACAGGATCGCGCCCTGGGCCAAAGGCAGGCGCCAAACCGCTGCGCCACCCAGGGATCCCACAAATGAATTTTTATATGTAAATTATATAAATGTAAAATTGTTTTACTGACATATAATTAACATACCATACATCTCACGTATTAAAAATGTACAATTCGGGATCCCTGGGTGGCGCAGCGGTTTGGCGCCTGTCTTTGGCCCGGGGGCGCGATCCTGGAGACCCGGGATCGAATCCTACATCGGGCTCCCTGCATGGAGCCTGCTTCTCCCTCTGCCTGTGTCTCTGCCTCTCTCTCTCTCTCTGTGTGACTATCATGAATAAATAAATAAAATCTTTAAAATAAAAATGTACAATTCAATGATTTTTAGCATATTCATAGGGTTGTGCAACCATCAGCACAATCTAATTTTGTAATATTTTCATCACCTCTGAAACCATTATGTTGTACACCTGAAACTAATATATAATACAACTAATGTTGTATGTCAACTACACCTCAATTTAAAAAAACGTAGCTTTCAAGAACTGTTCAGTGGTATACTTTTACTTTATACTTGTCTTTATTTTTTAGATTCTCCATGGTGAGCATATTTATCTATAATAAGAAAAAAATACAATATATTTTTCAGAAAACATTCTTAAAAATAGACAAGATTTTGCTTCAAGTTTCAAAGGGAAAATGTCACAATACCTTTCACTTCATCTTTCTCCATAAAAAGACATTTAAGCTTAAATATTTTCTAGGTTAAAGTCTGGGCAATTAATAGCATTTCCTGAGAACTGTTCTCCACAATCCTTTAATCTTGAATGAGTGAGAGATTTATAGTCCTAATCTCCAAAGGAAGAAAATCCAGTGTGGAAATGATATGCCCCAAATAACACTCTTAGACAGTGGCACTATTTGCCTTCAATTCTTGGGTCCTCTACATGGAGCTTCCCCCACCTGCACCCGCCACCCTCTAAAAAAAGCTTTTACACTTGATCAACTCTGAGAATCACTGATTAAGAGGCTGAGATTAGAGTGTGGATCTAACAGTAGTTCTCAGAGTGTGGTCGATGGACCAGTAGAATCAGCTTCATTGGGAATTTATTATTAGAAAGGTAAATACTTGGCTTCAAGCCAGACTTACTGAATCAGAATTTCAAAAGTGATCTAGGTGATTTTTATGCACACTCAAGTTTGAAAAGGACATCTAGAGGAAACTGGGCAAAGAGGCTAAGAGTACTCAAAAGGAAGGAGGTGCAGAGCTCCCCAATGTTCAGTGTATATATTTTAAAGCATATACATTATTATGAAATAGTCTAAAAAACAAAATTTTTTATATACTGGGGATCCCTGGGTGGCTGAGTGGTTTAGCGCCTGCCTTTGGCCCAGGGTGTGATCCTGGAGTCCCAGGATCGAGTCCCACATTGGGCTCTCTGCATGGAGCCTGCTTCTCCCTCTGCCTGTGTCTCTGCCTCTCTCTCTCTCTCTCTGTATCTCTCATTAATAAATAAATAAAATCTTTTTTTAAAAAAAGAAGCGGAATAAAAGATATTAAATATACTATAAACAAGAAAGTATGGCTAGAAAAATTTTCCTTGGCTTTGGGCTAAAAAGGGTCAACAAGTTAGCACAGGTCTTAGATTAAGGGGCAAAAGATATCTATAATTCATTTTCCTAGTTTGATGCAGTCTGTTAAATTAAAGCTATCAATTTCATATAGGAATTTAGGAATCAAATGTGCCGAGCACATTTTGGTTATCCTTCTCTCAAACCATGATTGGCTATTGGTGGGTGGTCAATCGAAGATGATGGGAACTCCTATTCAACCATTTATTTGAACATGTTTCTACTTTGGAGACATGGCTTAGCAGGAGAAACATCTTTATCAGTGGCTTTCAAATTGTGCTTTACAAAGCTCTTTCAGGGGACTGAAAGAAAGGTAGATGAAGGGGATGGAGAGGAAAGGAGGGAAAGAGAGAACCAGGTTAGACTCTATTTCCCCAACTCCTTGCCTTCAACCAAAACAGCTCAGATTTTATCTTTTTGTCTCCACTTTCTTGTGGAATATTTAAACAAAGAACTCCCCTCTAAAACAAGATTGCGATTCTCTACTACAGATCTTCACAAACCAACACAAAGCCACAGCTGTCTTTTGTTCCCCAGAGATCAATGACCCTTGTTAACTATTACTACCACTTGGTTGTTTAGAAAGGACTCACGAATACATAATGAGGCAGGCCTCAGGCTTCCAGGCCTCCCTTTTCCAATCACTATCATTAGGGATGAATAAACTAATGATGTTGTAGGTTGCTGTGTTGGATCTCAAGCAAAGCACATTACAGAAATCAGCCTATAAACTGAAATAACCACTACATTATCTCAGAAGTTAACTATAGCCATAAGTAGAAAGAAAATAAAATTTTAAAGAAATAGACTAGTAGGCTAGTACAACCAAGTAAGAGACATGCTTCAAAGTAGTTACCTTAAAAGATTTAATTCATTCCAGTAGGGCTCCTATTCAAAATATTTCTAGAACTCCTGGGGTGCCTGGGTGGCTCAGTCAGTTAAGCATCCAACTCTTGATTTCAGCTCAGACCTTGATCTCAGCTCAGGGTAGTGAGTTCAAGGCCCGAGTTGGGCTCCACACTGGGTGTGGATTCTATATTAAAAAAAAAAAAAAAAAATTCTAGAACTCCTATAAAAATTTTAAAAAGTTAAAAAAATATGTTACGTTAAAAGAAGGGGGAGGGCGCCTGGCTGGCTCAGTCAGGAGAGATCATGTGACTTGATCTCAGGGTCTTGCATTCACGCCCCATGTTGAGTGTGGAGCCCACTTAAAATAAAAATTAAAAATATATATATATAAAAATATTTCTAGAACTCCCCTTTTGGAACTGCAAAAAAACCACCAAGCCAACTCACAAAATTGTGGGATGTTATCAATCATTGTTTTAAGTCACTAAGTTCTGGGGTGGTTTGTTATATAGTAATATATAAGTGAGACAGAAAAATTTAAATTATTATGCTTTGGGGGGTATTTAAAGGAAATGATTAGTCTTATAGAAAAAACTCTAGCTATACAGAACCCGCAGAGAATAGGTTAGTTTGGATAAAAAGAGCTCAGCTGTATATATATTTTTTAATATTATTTATTTATTTATTGGAGAGAGAGCAAGCACAAGTAGTGGGGAGAGGCAGAGGGAGAAGCAGACTCCCTGCTCAGCAGGGAGCCCAACACCAGGCTTGACCCCGGCCCCAGATCATGACCTGAGCTGAAGGCAGGCACTTAACTGACTGAGCCACCCAAGTGCCCCAAAACCTGGCTGTATCCTTAAGTAAATGGAACACAACACTTTAAAAAACAAGGAAATAATATTTTGTAAGAGAACTCCATAATGAATGGGATCAGCAGTAGGTCCTCAACTTTCCCTTCTTGAGTTTTTGCTTTCTTTCCTTAGGGTCACCTGAACCCTATCTATTCTGAGTTTAGGAAGACTGCTATCCTTTTTTTTCTTTACCTGAGTATGGATAAAAATAACTTTCCATTTCTCCCTGAGTACACTAAATAAATATAAGCCTATATTTTATTTTTAAAAAGAGTTGTACAAGAAAAGAAAGTACAAAAGTATAAAAAACAATAAACAAGTTAAATATAGATTTTAGGTTACTAAGTTAAGCAAGTTAAGTATAGACTTTGGATCCTAAGATAACTAAAGTCTAGCCAGAAGTTGCCTGGACCTGTTTTTCTCTCTACTCAGTTATCAATCCATTGCCCTTGACTATAGGACTTCACACAAATGAAAAACAGCAGATACTTCAAAGCTTGATGTCTTATCTTCCTGGAGGAGATAAAAGATTATCCTATTAAATCAAGAATTCTAGAGAACAGAGGATTTCTTCTTGAAGTATCAAAATTAATTTTTAAGAAACTTCAGATATTTGGGGGGTGCCTGCGTGGCTCAATTGGTTAAGTGTCTGCCTTTGGCTCACGTCATGATCCCAGGATCCTGGGATGGAGCTCAACATTGAGGTCTCTGCTCAACAGGGAGCCTGCTTCTCCCTCTTCCTCTGCTGTCCCCCACCCCCTTGTGCTCTCTGGCACTTTCCCCGCTCTTGAATAAGTAAATAAAGTCTTTAAAAAAAAAAAAACAAAAAAAACAAAAAAACAATACCACTTTAGATATTTTGGTAAAACTCCTTTTATTTATTTACTTATGATAGAGAGAGAGAGAGAGAGATAGGCAGAAGCATGGCAGAGGGAGAAGCAGGCTCCATGCACCGGAAGCCCAATGTGGGATTCGATCCCAGGTCTCTAGGACTGTGCCCTGGGCCAAAGGCAGGCGCCAAACTGCTGCGCCACCCAGGGACCCTTGGTAAAACTCCTTTTAAAATACACTTTTACTGGAGCACCTGGGTGGGTCAGTTGGTTAAGTGCCCGACTCTTGATTTCAGCTCAGGTCATCATCTCAGGGTCATACAGGCCTGTGTCAGAGATCACGGTAGGGTCCGCTTGCTCCTCCCCCAGCTAGCACATGTGCACGTCCGCACATGCGCGCAGGTTCTCTCTTTCACAAATGAATAAATAAAATCTTTTTTTTTTTTTAAGCCACATGTTTACTTTATTATTTTTTAAAATTTTTTATTCATTTATGATAGTCACAGAGAGAGAGCGAGGCAGAGAGAGAAGCAGGCTCCATGCACCGGGAGCCTGATGTGGGATTCGATCCCGGATCTCCAGGATCGCGCCCTGGGCCAAAGGCAGGCGCCAAACCGCTGCGCCACCCAGGGATCCCTCTTTTTTTTTTTTAAAGGTACATTTTTACTTATACACTTTGTTTTGTATACAGTATATAGGTTATAACTTAACTTTTTATTTTTTAAAACTTTTTCTTAATGATTCACTATGAATACTGATATACTAGGCTAATATATAGTTTTGTTCTCAGTTTTGTTCTCTTTTGTTCTTTGTTCTCTGTTAAGGACTTGCATAACAAATCATCAAACATACTTCTATTCAAAAGGCAAGAAAAAGATGACATGATCTTACAAGGAAAAAAACTCTTAGAACTAGTAAATTATCTGGCAGAGCTGCAGGATACAAAATCAACACATAAAAATCTGTTGTGTTTCTATACACCAGCAAAGAACAATATGAAAAGGAAATGAAAAAAAACAATTTCATTTACAATAACATCAAAAAGAATAAAATACCTAGGAGTAAGTTTAATCAAAGAGGTAAAAGACTTGTACAATAAAAACTATAAAAAAATTGGAGGAAAAAATGAAAGAAAACACAAATAAATAGATATCCTGTGTTCATGGATTATAAGACTTAAAACAGTAAAATGTCAGAACCTGCAATGTATGACAACATAAAGAGACATTATGCTATGTGAAATAATCTAAGTACAGAAAAGAAAACCTGATTTCACTTACATGAGGTATATACAATAGATAATTAATTAATGAAAAAGTGGAGAAAAAAAGTGGAATTATGGTTGCCAAGGGCTAGGAGACAGGGAAATGGGGAGTTGCTGTTCAATAGGTATCAAGTTTCAGACAAGTAAGATGAATAAGCTCTAGGGATCTGCTGTACAACAAAGTACCTATAGTCAACAATACATCGTTAAGTGTTCTTTCCACATTAATAAAAAAAAAATCTCAATACTACCCAAAGTGATCTGCAGATTCAATGCAATCATTTTCAAAATCCTGATAGTATTTTTTGCAGAAATAGAAAAATCTATCTTAAAATTCATATGGAATCTTAAGGGATCCTGAATAGCAAAACAAGTTTTTTTTTTTTTAGATTTTATTTATTTATTCATGAGAAACACATAGAGCAAAGACATAGGCAGAGGAAGAAGCAGACTTTCTGAGGGGGGCCTGATGCAGGACTTGATCCCAGGACCTCGGGATCATGGTCTGAGCCAAAGGAAGATGCTCGCTCAACCACTGAGACACCCAGGTATCCCACAAAACAATCTTTAAAAAGAAGAATAAAGTTGGAAGGCTCCCATTTCCTAATTGTGACACTTACTACAAAGCTATAGTAATCAAAAGAGTGTGGTATTGGCATAAATACAGACATATAAACCAATGGAATAGAATAGAGAGCCTGGAAATAAACTCTGGCATATCTGGTCAAATGATTTTTGACAAGAATGCTAGGACTAGGGCAGCTCAGTGGTTTAGCGCCGCCTTCTGCCCAGGGCGTGATCCTGGAGACCCGGGATCGAGTCCCACGTCGGGTTCCTGCATGGAGCCTGCTTGTGTCTTTGCCTTTCTCTCTCTCTCTCTCTCATGAATAAATAAATAAAATCTTAAAAAAATTTCTTAAAAAAAAAAAGAATGCTAGGACTATTTGATGGGGAAAGGGCAGTCTTTTCAATAAATGGTATTGGAAAAAAAATGGTATTGGAAAAATTGATATCCACATGCAAAAGAATGAAGTTGGGCTTTTGTCTTACACTATATACAAAAATTAACTCAAAATGGATCATAGACTTAACCATAAGACATGAAACTATAAAAAACTTAGAACAAAATATAAGGGAAAAACTTTGTGACACTGAATTTGGCAATCATTTCTTATATGTTGCACCAAAAGCACAGGCAACAAAAGAAAAAACAGATAAACTGGATTTCGCCAAAATTTAAAACTTTTGTGCATCAAAGGACAATCAACAAAGTGAAAAGGCAATTCACAGAATGGGAGAATATATTTGCATATGATATATCTGATAAGGACTTCTATCCAGATTATATAAAGAACCCCCACAACTCAACAATAAAGACATGTAACCCACTTAAAAAATGGGCAAAGGATGTTAAGAGACATTTCTCTAAAGAAAATATAAAAGTAGACAATAACCCCATGAAAAGATGCTCAGCATCCCTAACCATTAAAGAAGTACAAATCAAAACCACAATGAAATACCATTTCACAACCTTTTGTTACTAAAAACAAAACAAAAACAAAAACAGAAATAACAAGTGTTGGCAAGGATGTGGAAGAACTGGAACCTTTTATATTGCTGGTGGGAATGTAAAATAGTAGAGCCTGTGGAAAACAATCTGCTGGTTCTTCAAAGAAAGTGAACATAAAATGATCATATAATTCAGCAATTCCATTTTTGGGTATATATCTAAAAGAATTACAAGCAGGGACTCGAATAGATATTTGTACACTCATGTTCATAGCAGCATTATTCACAATAGCTAAAAGGTGGAAGCAACCCAAGTGTCCATTAATAAATGAATGAATAAGTAGAATGTGGTATATATATCAATGACTATTATTCAGCCTTAAAAAGGAAGGAAATTCAGATACGAGCTGCAAAATGGATGAACCCCGAAGACATTATGGTAAAAGAAATAAACTAGTCACAGAAATATAATATGGTTTAACTTATATGAAGTATCTAGAATAGTCAAATTCATAAAAAAAGAAAGCAGAATGTTGTCAGAGGCTCTGGGGAAAAGAGTATGGGGTTTCAGTTTGAGAAGATGAAAAATTTTATATATAGATGGATAGTGGTGATGGATGGATAACAGTGTGAATATACTTAATGCCACTGAACTGTACACTTCGGAGTGGTTAAAATTTCTCCAAAGAAGATATACAGATAGCCAACAGACACGTGAAAAGATGCTCAACATCACTCATCAGGGAAATGCAAACAAAACCACAATGAGATATCACCTCACACCTGTCAGAATGGCTAAAATCAAAACACAAGAAACAACAAGCATTGGTAAGGATGTGGAAAAAAGGTTGCACTGTTGATGGGAATGCAAACTGGTGCAGCCACTATGGAAAACAGTATGGGGTTTCCTCAAAAAATTAAAATTAGAACTACCCCATGATCCAGTAATTGTACTACTCGGTATTTATCCAAAAAATACAAAAACACTAATTTCATGGGATACATGCATTCTTAAGTTTTTTATTTTTATTTTTTAAAAATTTATTTACTTATTTCAGAGAGAGAGGGAGAGCACTCATATGCACAAGCATGAGCAGGGGGAGGGGCAGAGGGAGAAGCAGATTCACAGCTGAGCAGGGAGCCCAATGTGGGGCTCGATCCCAGGACCCTAGATCATGACCTAAGCCAAAGGCAGATGCCCAACCTACTGAGCCACTCAGGTACTCCCATTCCTATGTTTATTGCAGCATTATTTACAGTAGCCAAACTATGGAAGCAGCCTAAGTCCATCAAGAGATGAATGGACAAAGAAGATGTGAGATATATATATATATATATATATATATATATATATATATAACGGAATATTATTCAGTTATAAAAAAGAATGAGATCTTACCATTTGCAACAACACAGATAGAACTAGAGAGCATAGTGCTAAGCAAAATAAGTCAGTCAGAGAAAGACAAATACCATAAGATCTTAATCATATGTGGAAGTTAAGAAATGAAACAAATGAACAAATGAAAAAAAAAGAGACAACCATGAAACAGACTTTTTTAAGAGACCGGAGTGGGGGAGGGGCAGACGGTGAGGAAGAGAGAATAGTAAGCAGGCACTATGCCCCCAGTGCAGAGCCTGACATGGAGCTCCATCTCACAACCCTGAGATCATGACCTGAGCCCAAATCATGCTGGACACTTAACTGACTGAGCTACCCAGGAGCCCTGAGACTCTTAACTATAGAGAACAAACTGATGGTTACCAGAGAGGAGGTGGGAAAGGGAATGGGGGGATAAGGGATGGAAATTCAAAAGTATAGTTATTATGATGAAAAAAAAGGATTAAAAAAAAGAATAGTTAAAATGGTAAATTTTATGTTGTGTGTGTGTGTGTATATATATATATATAACCATAATTTAAAAAAAAAGAGTTAATGCAGTAGGAGAGGTTCTGCTACAAGTTACACTTTTTTGTTAGAAATCTACCCCCTATCCCACTCTCATCTCCACTCCTAGCTATCTCTCTCAGAGCCATGTTGACATCTGGCCACTCAAAATAATATGGTCATTTTACATGACAGACTCATTTGACAAGTACTATAATATTATATGCCAGTGTCCGAGTAAGTGTTTTTCGGGTAACCCAAACATTGATCAATCATACTATCTCTATAGAGCCTGTCCTTACCTAATGTGTCATGAACCATCCCAGTCAAGTGACTTTTAATAGAGTGCTCAGTCATTGTGTATGAGTAACAGAAGGGTGAGTTATTGTCCTAAGTTTGCAGAGAGAAAATTAGAACACACAAGCCTCCCCATGAACTAGGGTTGCCAGATTTAGCAAACAAAAATACAGGACACTTTATTGTTTACCTGAAATTCAAATTTAACTTGGCATCTTGTATTTTATCTGGCAACACTCTGAAGTATTGTAAGTTGAAGAGAAAATAAATTAAAAAATCCAGAGTGTTCTGGGCTGAGGTCTTACTTAATAGGGAGCCTAGACAGATGAAAGTAAAAAAGCTCCTTAAAAATGTATTGGTTTCGGGCAGCCTGGGTGGCTCAGTGGTTTGGCGCCGCCTTGAGCCCTGGGCGTGATCCTGGAGACCCAGGATGGAGTCCCATGTCAGGCTCCCTGCATGGAGCCTGCTTCTTCCTCTGCCTGTGTCTCTGCCTCTCTCTCTCTCTCTCTCTCTCTCTCTCTCTGTCTCTCATGAATAAATAAATAAAATCTTAAAAAAAATGTATTGGTTTTACCTTCCCCACCAAAAAAGGTATTGGTCTCCAGATGCAATGCCCATGTGGACTCCAGTTTGGGAGCCCCTCCCTGCTTTGGGTTTCTATGGTCCAAGACTTACTTTATAAAGGCAGATCAGAGAGTGGGAAAAAAGAGAAAATGGAGAAGGATAAATCAAAGCTAGAAATGGGTGAGGACATACTCAGCTTCTTGTTAGGCCAGGCCTCAAAAAAGAACTTTCAGGGATCCCTGGGTGGCGCAGCGGTTTGGCGCCTGCCTTTGGCCCAGGGCGCGATCCTGGAGACCCGGGATCGAGTCCCACGTCGGGCTCCCGGTGCATGGAGCCTGCTTCTCCCTCTGCCTGTGTCTCTGCCTCTCTCTCTCTCTCTCTGTGACTATCATAAATAAATAAAATTTAAAAAAAAAATTAAAAAAAAAAAAAAAAAAAAGAACTTTCAACACTTAAAACAATCAGAGGAAATCAGATTTTGACCTGGCTCAAAGTGGAAGAGAAACAAAGGTGGTAAGCGTAAGCAAAAGGAGGAGCATAGGTAACAATATAGGGATAGTGGTGGGATCTCTCTTCCTTCCCCAAAGCTGTATCACTGCCTCCTAGAAACTCCAATAATTATTTGTACTTACTAATACTTTGAGCCCCAGTTACAATAATGCCACTACTGGTCAGGCAACTACTTTCAGCTTATCAACTCCTACAGCTTCCCAGCCATTTTTTCATCACTCTGCAGTGTCATCTACTTCCCCTACAGAACCTGGGCCAAAACTGAGGTCTCTGAACCCTGTCTCACCTTCAGGAATCTGAATCTGTTCAGGTTATCCTCCTAAGAATCAACAAAAACAGGTTTCAGGCTGTTCTTTGAGAATTCCATCTTTAAAAGGCTCACATTCTCATATATTACTGATACTGTTCACATAGTGGTAATCCCTGTCTGACTCAGGTCTACTGAGAGGCCATAAATGGCCCCATATGGCCTGATCATACTACAGTAGTATTTAGGAATATTTGATCTTAATCATATTAGGCCTGCCTGGGATGTCTACCACTCCAATCTCTCAGGGGCGACGGTGGGGGTATCCAGGAGCTAAAGGGCAAAAACCAATGAGGGATTTTATTCCTCAACCTGTCCTGAAGCACCAGCTGACAGGCTACACTGAGTCAGCTTTAAAGGCTGTGGCTGACCTCCAGAATATTTCCCCACAGGGAGTAGTTAGTCTCTAGGACAAGAGTAGCAGGTCGCTTGGGCAAAAGCTCTTTCAAGATTATCTGGGCAGCCTCTAAGGCACTTACCAGTAAGAATTTCTGCAGTACCCAGCTCTGACTTTTTTTCAGTACACAGAAGGTTAGTGGAAAACATCTGATACATAGAAGGTCCTACCTGATTAAATTAGATTCATGAATTGAAAGACTGAGTATATTCAGTTTTAGGCTCCTGATATGAGTAGCGCAAATAACCCTCCAGATGCTCTTCCTTTTCCCCTCTTCATGTGCCTAGAGACACCTTTCCCACCAAAGCACTCTGCCTTGTACCTTCTGCATTGGGCTCCTTCATTCATTTATCCACCCATCAAATATTAACTGAGTGCAAACGTGTGTCAGGCACAGTGTTGGGGAGCTGGGGTACAAACGAATAGAGTGTGGTCTTTGCCTCCAGGACGGCTCCCTGCTGTCTGCTGGGCCAGCCTGGCAGTCCCCAGCCAGCCCTGGGCGCGGGATCACCATGCCCTTCGAAGCTGGTAAATGCAGTGGCGGCGGGACTTGTCGGGCAAAATGTCAGGCGTTTTCCGAAGGTGAGAGTGAGAGATCTAGCCTGGCTCAGGCGGATACCCGCTAGGGAGGTCAAAGGGGCGGGGGGGCACAGAGGGCCCGGCTGGCACTGGCTGCAAGGAGGCCCCCATCCCGTCAACAGTCCTGGGGCTCGGTGCTCGGCGCCTGCGCTCCCCCCCAGGGCTGCCACAGGAGATGTGGGTACAACGATGACGGGGGAGTCAGCTGAGGGTGCCACCGAAGGGACAGTTTGAGGAGACGGTTGGGGTGGATCTGGGGTGACGCCCAAAGGAATATTTGGTCCTTGGTGCTTGAGGGTTCAGCGGATGGTAGAGCAGAAGGGTCAGGAGGAGGGCAGGTCTGGTCGGTCCGGAGGGTGGGAGCGGACCCGGAGGGTGCGGATGAAGGGCCAGCGCGCAGGGTGAGGGGAAGGGCGGGGACGCACCCAGGGCTTTCTCCTAAGGGATCACTTGGAACGTGAGGGCAACGGGTCTTCCGGACCCCGCCAACCCCAAAGAGGCGTCCCTACCTCGTTTCTCGCCTCAGCGTGATCCTAAGGTGCCGGCGGTGAGGGTGTTGGCGGCGGCGGCGGGGCGGCGGCGGCGTCTCGCGCCCTCCTGGGGTCGCGCAGCAGCCGGGACAGGCCGGCGTCCCCCTCCTCTCCAGCCGGGGTGGTAATGTCCAGTCCCCCCTGCAGCCGCGGCACCGATGGTCCGATCTGGGTTGCCCTCATGCCGCCCCCGCGGACGGCGCGTTGGTTCGGTCCTCCCGGCCGGCGGTGCTCGCCCACCTCCCCCGCTTCTTGCGGCGATGGGCGCAGCGAGTCACGCGCAGTGCTTTCCCGCGAGGGGAGCGGCGAGGCTTCGGCCGCGGCCCCGCCCTCCGCGGCCCCGCCCCCGCCTCGCCCCGCCCCCCCGCGGGGTGGGGCGCCGCCTGCGCCGCTCGGGTGCTCGGGAACCCCGTGGACCGTGGGCGCGGGGCTAATAGCTTCGCAGTTGGGTGTGTTTGCACACCCACCTTCGCCCGAAGCAGCAGTTCTTAACCCTGGCACTCCAGCACAACCTCTTCGGGAGAGCAGAAACTCCCAATAGAGCAGTAAAACCAAGGCCTGACCTCAGGTCTCCGTCAGGATCACTGGGATGGGAGTGTAGTGGTCGTTGGGTGGCGCCCAAGCTTTGATGTTTTTAAAAGTACCCCGTGTAATCGCCAGGGTTAAGAAGCCCTGGTAAAACCTGGAACTGACAAAGACACTCTCCTTGGACCAAAACTTGAGTCAGGCTCCTCTGCTGGACTAGGCCTGACCTTGGGCTTCCCTGTAGAATCCAGTTTGAGCAAGAATCCTGCTAAGTCAGTCTGGTGAGAATCCCCCACCCAATTTGGTATCTGATCACCTTCCATATCTTACCACCCTGGCCTTTAGCAAGAATTCTGAGACCTTCCTGGCATTGCTATCCGTGGTATGAATGTTTTGTGTGTCTCAGAAATTCACACACTGAAATACCTCCAGAGGTGATGGTGCTAGGAAGCAGGGCCTTTGAGAAGTGATAAATCTCTTGAGGCACATGAATTGGACTAGTGCTCTTAGGGAAGACATCTCTCAGAAGTCCCTAGCCCAATCCACATCTGGAGAAGGGAGCCTCACCATGCTGGCACTCTGATCTGGGATTTCTAGCCTCCAGAACTGTGAGAAATAAATTTCTGTTGTTTATAAGCTACAGAATCATATTATAGCTGTCTGCAAAGACCAAAGACTAATTTTGTATCCGCTGACCCCTACTCTGCCCCTTGGCTATAAAATGCCCACTGTGCTTTTTGGTGTTTGAGTTGAGCTCAGCCTCCCCTACTGCAAGATTCCATTGCAATGGGTCCCATACCTATTGTGATGCTCCTTAAGGTCTGCCTTACCATCTTTAACAAGTGTCAAGAATTTTTTTTTTTTTTCTTTAAGAGAACTCATGCTCTTCTGCTTCTCATGGCAGGCAGGATGTATGTGGGACTTTGAGGATCTGTTGTCTCCTTCTTCCAGCCAAAGTGGGGGGAGGGCAGGCAGTCATTCAGCAAATAATTAGCTCACTTGGTTCCATGCTCAGTGAAAGAGTTAGAGACTGAGATCCTACCACTCACATAGTTTTGGGTCAAAGTCAAAATGTTATACTGTGTAATGCATCCTCAGGTTTCACAGAAGTTTTGAAGAATGAGTAGGAGATAAAAGGTGTGGGGAAATCAGCGCGTGCAAAAGAACAGAGTAGCAAAATAACTGATATGATTGAAGTGTGGGATACAATGGAGAGAGCACAGCAGAAATGGTCAGGTGTGTGTTGAAGAACCTCCTATGACATACTAAAGAGTTATGGGTCATCCTGTAAGCAGTGGAGAGACACTGAGGGGCTTTACGCAGTCAGAGGAATGACAAGTCAAATTTGAATTTTAGAAATAAAATTCTGAGGGGGACGTGGAGAGGGCTAGGACTGCTAGTAGGGAGACCAGTCAAAAGCTGTATGCTTGTATAGTTAAGTGGTCCAGGAGAGGGACTTAACCCAAACTAGGCCAATTGAATCCCTTCCCTGAGAATTTGGAATTGGGGCAGAGCTATACCCTTACTCATGGTTGGACTTACAATGGAAATTTGAGAGCCGTGACCATCTTTTACTTTCCAAATGGCCTAAGTAGCAAAGAAAAAACCAGTTTGCTGAGAACGATCAATCTGTTGCAAAGAGAGGATCCAAGTCTAGATACAAAGAGACTACTCCTCAGGTTCTTGGGTGATCTTCTAGCAGTAGGTTCCACTTCTGAGGTTCAGCTTGATTCCTGCCTTGGGTTCATGGCACATCTTTCTATCCTTTCATATAGTCTCATTTTTGTCTTCAGGAAGCATAGGTTACCCCTGTTATTTGTGTTAAGGGATACTTTTTAACAAGGTAAAATCATGAGTCTTATACAAAAGAAACAAAAACAAAAAAAGCCCACATATTAAATTCACTAATTAGTGAGGAAGCCAGTAAGATACTAAAACTGATTCAGATGAGGATTTGACTTTTGTAAATGTGTATTTTCTACCAGACAAAATTGATTTGCATCATCAGGAAAAGGAATCATTTGCATTGTCATGGGCAGAAACATTTTGCATCATTACCAGTACTGAAACAGATTTGCACTTTAGAAATCTCACTCTAGTAGGAGTGTGGATATTGAATTAGAGGAAGGTAAAGAGACCAATTAGAAGATTCTGTGGTAATTATGATGAGAAGTGAGAAGGTCTAAATTAGAGCAGTAGCCGAGGGGTTAGAAAAGAGGTAGATTTAGGATACAGAATCAATAGGTCTTAACGGTTAATTAAATGTGTTGTTGGAGGCAGGGGGCAAAATAGAGCAAATAGAGCAAATGACTAGGATGACTCCCAGAGTATTCCAGGGCTGAATCTTCTCAAAAACTCTGAACATATCTTAAAATATTTGGGGCTAGAATTTCAGGAAAATGTTGGGGCTAAGAGTTGCTCCCTTGTTTCTCTCTTTCTGAAGATGGTAAATAAGGTTATTTCCTCTTCAAATTCTTAAAGAAAAAGGTGCAGGGTGAGCCAGTTGATCCTGTGACATTTCCCCATTCCTAAGAGGCTATAAATGAAGAAAGAGTGTAAACCTGGCCTGTGTAAACTGGAATTGTCTCTGTGATTCTGCTATTAGCAGCTATTCAATCTAGTTCAAGGAAAAAGATGACCTTACTGAACCCAACTTACTGAGCCCTCATGTGAAAGAGTGCCTAGTCTCTCTTTGGACATCTGCTTCATTCTTCTAATACAGGCTGGGTTTTTTGGCTCACTTACCTTTATAAAGCAAATCATGGCCACTTTAAAATGGAGGCCCCACTTCCTGAAACTCTATGACCTTTCAACTACTGTCCTCATCACTGACCTAGTTTATTGGAGTTATAATTCTAATTTCTAGAGAGACAGAAGCTATAGTGAGTTATATATCCATTCTTGGCCAAGTGTGGCTAGGGGTAGTAGAGTCAACTGGCATCAAACGTGACCATCTAAATTCACCCCCCCCCCCCATCAGGAGCTGTATGGGAAGGGTCAGTAATCCATGAATTTAGTACCCTAATTATCTGAGAAGAAGCCATTTCGAAAATCCATAGGATCATTTGATAAACCAGTGCTTGCATCTTTGGTAGTCAATCCATGAAATTCTTTGATTCTACCTTCAAATATATCCTCTATTCATCCACTTATTTCTCTGCTATTCTAAGACACCACCATGCCATACTTGGACAACTTTAATTGCTTCCTAGTTTTCCTGATGTCACTTTTGCACCTCTATGGTCCATAGTATAGCCTGAGCAATCTTTCAAACTGCTTTTAAAGCCCTCCACTGTTTTCCATCATATCTATCTAACTGCTCTACTCTCTGCTCACCATGTTTTGTCTACATTGGCTTCTTTTTCATTCACACAAAGCTCCTATCTGAGGGACTTTTAACTAGCTTTTTATTCTGCCTATAAGGCCTTTCCATCAGGTTTTTGCAGGGCTAGGTACTTCTAGTCATTTAGGTCTCATTTCACATGCTACTTTCCTCACAGAAAGGACTTTTGTGACTACTAAAGTAGCGCCCCCTTCCTCTTCAAAGTCCCTCACCGTTAAAGTATCTTCATAGCACTTATTATCTGAATGATCTTGTTTACTTTGTTATTGTCTCTCTTACTAGAATGTAAGATACATGATGAAACCTTTTTGGCTTTCCTTTCTTTCCTTTCTTTCTTTCCTTTCTCTCCTTCCTTCCTTTCCTTTCTTTCTTTCTTTTCTTTCTTTCTTTCCTTTCTTTCCTTTTTCTCTTTCTTTCTTTTCTTTTCTTTTCTTCTTTTCTCTTCTCTTCTCTTCTCTTCTTTCTCTTCTCTTTTTCTTTTCTCTTCTCTTCTTTCTTTTCTTTTCTTTTCTTTTCTTTTCTTTTTTCTTTTCTTTTCTTTTCTTTCTTCCTTAAGATTTAAGCCCAAGGTGGGACTCCATCTCAGGTCTCCAGGATCAGGCCATGGGCTGAAGGCAGTGCTAAACCACTGAGCCACCCGGGCTGCCCCCTTTTTGGCTTTCACTGTATCTCCACATCTACAACAGTGCCTATATCATGGTGGATGCTCAATAAATATTTGTTGTATGTATAGATGAATGTGATGAAGGGAGGGAGTAAGGGAGAGAGAGAAAGAGAGAGAGAAACTGGAACCTTGAAAGAATGGGATTTGTGGGATGACTATAAAACCGTTTTATTTTGTCTTCCACTCTTTAAACCCATTCTATGAGACTGCATACTTTGAATTTTCTGGTCATTTTTAGGTAGCAACCAGTATTAATCAATTTATTTTACCTTAATAATTAAAATAGCCAGACCATGAAATAGTTTTTTAAATTTCAAACTTTAAAAATTACGGTTTTTCCTATCTCTGAGCTTGGCCCTACTATAGGTGCCCATGTTAGGTGGGAAAAGGGAGTGAGGCTTAGTAGATGTCTATCTCTTCTCCCTTACCCCACTTCTTCAGAGTTTGAGCAGGGTGGAGGGAGAAGAGATAAGGAAGGTTCCTACTTGTCTAATGCTACCACAAACTAGTTTTAGTGGTTGACAAGTATCTAAAAAGCGGACTCTTTCTCAAGGAGCCCTTTTGTAGGTTCTTCAGAGATTCCTTCTCTGTTGGCGGAGATATTTCTCCTATATTCTAATCACTTTAATGTAGGTGAATTCAGCTCTAATTGGTCACTTACAGCTCCTTTAGAAATCTCTAAGAATCAGCGGTGCCTGGGTGGCTCAGTCAGTTGCACATCAGATTCTTGGTAGTCTACTTCTCTCCCTCTGCCTGTCCCCTCTGCTTGTGAGCACTCGCTCTCTCTCTAAAATAAATACATGAATCTTTAAAAAAAATTCTAAGAATTAAAAAAAATCAACTTTATTGAAGTATAATCTATATACAATAAAATTCACAGATATTAAATGTACAGTTTGATGAGTTTTGACAAATACATGTACCCATTTAAACACTTCCAAAATCAAGATATAGAAAATTCACCTCATGCCCCTTTACAGTCAATCACACCCTCAGGCAACCTTTAATCTAATCAGAAATCTCTAAGCATTTGATAGCAGATCTATTGCTTTTTTCTGCTGAGATCTCTTCAACTTTTCAGATGGTCTCTCTAACAGAATAAAGAAACCCTAACTAGGTCTGTTACATGGCCCATATGTGGTCTATGGGGAGTTCCCATTAATCCCTTTGTCCTGAAAAACAGTGGGAGTGTGGGCCAATCTCACCATAGCCACCTCTTCTATCTGGCCATAAAACAGATAGCTAATTGTTCTCCTGCTTTTTAGATTTTCCAGGTACGAGTTAGGTATGAGTTCTCTGTATCCCCCAAACACATTTATTATATCAGTCTCTCCAAATAATATCCTTAAAACCCTCACAACTTGAACTGAGCTGCGGGTGGGACTCAAAACCCACTAGCAATTCTCTCTAAAGATCCCTTATGAATGTCTGAATTTTTGGCTCTTTTCTCAAAGTGGGTGAGGTGATTAAAAGTTGCATACTTGTTTTTCACATTCCCCTTTTTCAAGTCTTGCATGGTCATCTCACCCCTCAGTTTGGAATGTGGCATGTTCTCCTCTGCACAGATAGAGACTCCTATATCCTAAGATACATTTAAACCACCAGTAGAGGATGCTGATTGTTCAGGAGCTTTGGCAGATATTGTAGATTCAAACTATTTTCTTTTCTTTTTTTTTTAATTTTTATTTATTTATGATAGTCACAGAGAGAGAGAGGCAGAGACATAGGTAGAGGGAGAAGCAGGCTCCATGCACCGAGAGCCCGACGTGGGGTTCCATCCCGGGTCTCCAGGATCGCGCCCTGGGCCAAAGGCAGGCGCCAAACCGCTGCGCCACCCAGGGATCCCTCTTTTCTTTTTTTTAAAAAAATATTTTATTTATTATTTATTTATTTATTTATTTATTTATTTGAAAGGGAGAGAGTGAGTGGGAGAGAGGAGTTGGGGTGGGGGATGCAGAGGGAGAAGCAGACTCCCTGCCAAGCAGGGAGCCTGACTCAGAGTTCGATCCTGGGACTTCATTGTGACCTGAGCTGAAGGCAGATGCTCAACCGACTGACCCACACAGGTGCCCCTCCAAACTATTCTCTTACAAATGGCTTATAAGGGAGACCATGAGTGACCATATTTCATAAAAAGAGACCCCTAAAGTATAACTGAATACTAGATATCAAAGGATAAGATTCGTTTTGAAAGGACAGGGTAAGAGGCAAGTTTAGGACAAATGCAAGGTAGTAGATTTTATTAATTTACTATTTTCCTGAAAAACATTAAAAATCTAAATGTGAGTAGTGAATACAATAATGAAACAAAGTTCTTGTTCTTAAGGAGATGACCATGGTCTAGTAGAGAAGATGGAGAAGTAAACCACAACTAAAATAGGCATCTGAGTAATAATACATTCAAATCTTGGGAACTAAAAATAAGAAAAATGTACAAGGTGGTCCATACAAGGAAGGTCTGGAGCAAGGAAGAAGCACCCAACTCAGCATAGGAGGTTGGGTGTCAGTGAAGGCCCCTGGGGAAGTGACCAAAGCTGAGAATGAAGAGCAGTTAGAATTCACTAGACAAAGGAGGGAAGTTTATTCTAAGAGGAGAGAATACAAAGAGACAAAGCATAGAGGCTTCTGAAGACAATGAAATCTTTGAAGAATTACAAATAGTTTGGGCAGAAATGAGATCATATGGAGCAGAAAGTGATGATGAAGCTGGAGAGGTAGGCAGCATAGAGGTAGGAAAGCTATGATGAGTCATTAAAGGATTTTAAATTGGCAAATGACACGATCTGATTTGTATTTTGAAAGGTCATTCTCTGTGGTATGGATAATGGATTGGAAAGAAACAGTCCGAGGCAGGAGACCAGAGAGGCAGATGTTGCCATAATCTAGACAAAAAATGATGAAAGCAGTGGGACTGGGGACAAGTAGTAAGGGATTTGAAGGGATTGAAGATTTGAGGACATTTCTAAGATAGAGTATATGTAACTTGGTAAAGAATGGGCTAGATTAGAAGAAGGAAAGGGAGGAGTCCAGGAAGACTTCCAGGTTTCTGGTTTGAGCTAGTGGGAGGTGATGCTGCTCAGGAAAAGGATTAAAAATAATAATAATAACAGGCAGAGAAGCAGATCTCAATATCCTTTCATTTGTTCATTCATTCAACAACATTTGCTAAAGGCCTATTATATGCTGTGAACAGACAAGTATATCAATGATTCTGATGCCCTGTGATAAGTGTCACTGAGAAAGGTATGCACAGGGAAACAAGTAAATAAAAATGACAGGTATATAAGTCACACTGAGGAATTAGAGTAAGCTCTTGGTGGAGACTGCCTAATCTGATCTTTCAAAAAAATATTGAAGGGAAATTCAATATAACATACAATTCACCATTTTAAAGTATACAACTCAGTAGCATTTAGTACATTCATTATGTTGGGGTTTGACATGATCAAGTTTGCTGTTTATAAAGATTACTCTGGAAGTAGTACTGGTGATACTTTAGACAGGGGAAAACCAGGAACATGAGTTGGGAGATTTTATGCAACAATTCAGGTGAGAGATGATAAAAGTCTGAACAAGAGTAGTGATAATGAAGGGAATGGAAAACAAAACATAAAAAAGATGCAAAGTTTAAATTACTTGATGACTTATTAGACATTAGAGGGAGAATATAGGATGATTTCCATCACTGCCTGGGGTGACTGGGATGATGGTGATGGCATCCTGGGTGGAGTTTTGGGGAAAAGTGATTAATACAAGTTGGTGGATTGAGTATGAATTTCCTAAGATTCAAATAAATGAAGGATTTCAGAATCAGTTTAATAAATGGATCTGGTTCTAAGATAGAAAGCTCTAAGAAAGAGAGTTGAGAATCTTCTTTCTGTTGGTAAATGAACTCATGCATTCACTTGGGAAAAGCATACTAAGAAAGATAAGCAGAAAATCTAGTACTAAGCTTTGGGAACCAATATTTAAGGTGTGTAAAGGGGATAAAGCTATATGGTTAAAGGATATGGTCATACTGAGGCCGAGATAGAGTTTAGCAACAAAGGGCAGAAAAGTGAAATGGAGCTGAAGAAGGAGAAAAAGGAGGTGGGGAGGGTGGTGGGGATCTGTGGGCTAGTGATACTGTTTGGACATTATTGTCATTGAGATCCAACAGATCATACACATCTCTCCACTCCAAAATAAGCAATTTATTACTCCATAAACTTCTCAGAAACATTTCCCAAATACATACAATTTCTTTTCAAAGTAATTTTACAGGATGAAGAAAAATGTTCATCAATTGTGGCTTATACCACCCTCAAGAAAGATTTTTAAGCATTCCCAGCAGTCTCCTTCTCCCAGTTCTGATGCCTGAAAAGGTGTCAATTCTTGGGTCAAAGGGGTCAAAGAAGGGAAGAAGTCGAAATCTTGAGCTGTCTTAACAAGGCAGGAATCAGCTCCTTTTTTTGGGGGGGGGTATCCAGAAACTCTCCTTCAGCTTTTGATGACCAACTTGTCATAGCTGCCTCCTCCTTTTGAGATCCAAGGCCAGTAAAAGACTCACCCTGAATCCCCCAGTTAAACCTGAGAAGGGTGTCTGGGTGGGATATGTTTGTGTGGGGCCCTGGCAAGGTTTATGGTTGCTCTGGGTATAGGAAACAGCGCCCAAAGTAAGATTCTTAGGTCATATTTTCTTTTCTCTTTCCCACATTGCCCCCTTTACCCATCATTTCCATATTTGCTTCTGGATTAAAACTTGGAAGGGTTGGTGGGAGGCCTGACATCACTTTTTCTTGAAATTGTACAACTCTGACAGATATCTGGGGGCTCTTTCTTTACTGTTCCTTGCCTTACCTGGGCACAACCATCTAGGGAATGAAGAGGCTGAGCCTCTGGAGTGAGAGCAGAAGGGCAGGAGTGTGTTGGTTTCCCTGGGACTCTAATTCATCCTTATTAAGTTGTGTGAATACAAGGGATGAAGAGCAATGATTCCTTTGGGATTTTCCTAAGGGCCTCTACTTTTTAAAAAGATAGCTGCTTTTTTTTGAATACCTTGGACTTCATTGTCTTGCCAGAAGTGATGAGGGCCCCAAAGCCCTGTTTGTGGGAGAATGCATAGGCAGAACGTCGAGTGCTTGCATGTTTTAGCTTAGTCCGCTTAGGGAGTGGCAGTAGAGGTCTTGTGCATTGATGAATTCTGTCCATAATCTGCAGCCAGAGCAGAGAGGACAGGGTTTTTATCCACAGAGGCAAAGACAAAGGCAAAGGCAAAGAAGGGCCATGAATTATATCTGGGTAGATTCCTTGTTCCACTCACCTTGTCCACGTTGGCAGGCCAGAATAGTGGTTTGAGAAACTGGTAACCAATCACGGGCAAAATACAGAGGACTACACTGAGGACAATACTCAGCCATATTTGTGGCAGGTTCAGAGTGTTTCTGGCCACACCTGTAAACAATAAGGTATGGGAGGGAGGCTGTCAGCCAGAACTTATCAATGCAGAAGAATTATAGTGAAGTCCTTTGTACAGCCAAAGTCTCTGTAAATTCACATACTTTTCTCCTTCTAAAGGCATGTGAATTCACAGAGTTCTACAGGGTTTTGGAGGGGAAAAATGAGTGGCTTGATGAGAGGTGAGAGCTAGATACATCTAATATCTACTTTCTCTATATTTTTTTCCCACCAAAGTAGAATGAAAGATAGGGAAATTAATGTGGGAGATAATAAAGCAGTATGCCACAGTAGAAAGGATATTGGACTGGGAACCAGGAGAGCTAGATTTGAGTAATTTAATTTTTAAAAACCCTCAGTCTCTAAAATGGTACCCTTTCTACCTCAAAGGATGCTTACAAAGATTAAGTTAGATAAGAAATTTGAAAATATCTTAGAAAACCTAATAGGATAAAATATTTCTCTAGATAGATTTTGAGTCCTTTTGGGGCAGAGACAATGTCTTATTCCTATCTATGAGCCTAGCACATAGTAATAACTGCTCAGTGAACATTTATTAAACAAATATACTTGGTTCACACTTCCCAACCCTAACCCCCACCTCCTTGTCACACACTGGGTGGGCATAGACTTACCTAGGAATTGGAAGACGTTGGGGAACATTAGGCACAAGCCATCACTGTACAGGAAGAATAAGATGCAAAAGTAGAAACCCAGGCTACCCCAGGTGAAGATGTGGCTTATTATCGTCCAATAGGTTGTATCCAAGGCAATCTGAAAAACACTCTCTTATGTGCAATACTCTACAACCTGGGATATATCAGCTACCTCCCTTCTCCAGCCTCATAGTAGAGGATGATCCCTCCCCACTTTCCCTCCCTCCTTCTTTCCCTCCCTTCCAGACAGGCGGCCCACCCAAGCCTCCCAGCCCCCTACTCCCCACTCCCCCAGCCACACCTGCATTGTGACCACCCAGAGCAAGGCAGTCTGCACTATCAGGGAGAAGGACTGGTAATCAGAGATCTCTTTCCCATCTTTGCGCACTGAGTTGTAAATGGTCCCCATAGGGATAAAGAACAGCACGAAGGAACTATAGATCCCATGCATTAAACACTTCACAAATTCCTTCTTGTTGAAATAGAGGTTGTGCTGGCCTGGATCATACAGCTCTGGGAAGCGTAGACTCCATGTTTCATTCACATCCTGGAAGTACCAGAGGGTAAGGAGGAAGGCTCAGGGTCTCTCCATAGAAGGTCCCATCTCTATCAGAGTAGAAGTTTCTCGCCTGACTGAGTCTGCTGACAGTCTGCCTAGGAACTTCCTCATGGATTATTTGAGAAGTGGAACCAGAGAACAGAGCAGTGGCCACAGACCCTTCCTGAAATCCTACACTCTAGGCAATGATCTAAGTACAGAAGAAAGCTAGGAGAAGGTCAAGATGGTGATAAGGACCTGGAAGCAATCAGAGTTGGGGAGATAGAGGGTAATTAGGGTTGGGGGTAGCTGGAAGGGAGAATGGGAGCTTGGGATGAGGGGGCAGTTGTGACATTAGTCCCCAGTTTTAAGTGTTCCTTTTGTGGAATATATATATATATTTTTTTGCCTCAAAAGCCAGCGAAAGAAGAGGGGGAAGCAAATGGGGACCAGCTAATCACATGGGGGTATCCATGTTCTGTGATGCTCCTCCCATTCCCATACTACTAGTGAACTCAGATAACAGGATTCTCTATGTGGATGCCATTGGATCATCTTCATCTCCTAAATCTGAAACTTTGAATAACAAAGCTTGGGGCTTGTTTTTGAGAGGTTGTAGATCACTAGAATTAGCCAACTGAAGCTGCATAGGACAAAACTTGTCCCTCTTTTTGCTCTGTGGCTAGCAGCTACCTTGTGGAGAATTTTCCTTCCTACTCTGATGGAGACCAGGAACCATGATTTCACCATGTCCTCTTTTAGCTATTTTATTCCTCTTTGGAGGTTCTTTTCTATTCATTGTGCCCAAGACTAGAGGTTGGGATAGAAAAGGAGGGAGAGGTATGGTACCAGGACCCCCAATACCCAGGAAATTTCTGACAGGGACAGATGATATCCCCTAGACTGACTCCCTATGACTCAAAATATACCCACATTCTCATGCTTGGCCTTCAGAACTCTCAACTAGGCCATCCTGCATTGGCTTATCTTATCATCTATGTATGGGTCTCTCCTTTCTCTGTTTTTGTTTTTGTTTTTGTTTTTGGTCTCTCCTTTCTTGAAGCATCTTGCTTTACCTAGTCTTACCCTAGTAACTCTATTTCCTTTTACTACCTTTTATTTACTCTCAGTTTACTATAAAGCACAATTTCTATGTTTCTTTTTATAAAAATAAAATTGACATAGAAAACTTGGATTTCTAAAACTGATGATTATTCTCTGGGAGGAATATTCTTTACTTTATCCCATGATACTTCTCCAGGTAATGAGCTCCCTTCCTTGCTCTATAAATTATTCCATTTACAATTGACTTTGTAGAACTCAGCTCTTGTTGTTCTCCCCACTCTTGAGAATACTCCTCAAGGGCACAGGGGCTTAGCCCTGAAGAGAAGCTTGCTGCTGGTCTTACCTGGTCAAACAGACTCAAGCCCAGGACAGGGAGGCAGGTGTAGACCAGGTTGTAGAAAGTGATAAACCAGGTATCATAAACCGTCTAAGAGAATACCAAAGAGATTTCTTAGATTCCTCTCTTTTCCAAAGTCCCAGCTCCACTTCCCAGGTTCAAGAGAGCCCCTTCTGGCCCCCACTTACCCACCACTACATTAACCTAGAGCAAGATTTGGATTTCAGGAATCTGATAAGGAGGCTGACCCCAGTCTCTATTTGGTCCTACTCTATTTAGAACCTTGGGTTACAGGCTGGGGCAAGGCCACATCAAGCTTGTTTGTGGCCAACCCTACAAGGTTGATTTGGACCAACTCTTCCATGATCTGCACTGCCCATCCCTGCACAGAGAAGATCTACAGTGCCTGTGAGGGAATGCTAGCTGTATCCCTCCACTCTCAGGCATATAAGCCTCTGGGTTCTTTTATCTGATTTATGGCATTCAGTAGCTTCTATAACACTGGACACTTTCAAACACAAGTAGGCATAATAGACTCAATGACTCTTTCCCAGCTGGGTGCTCCATCCTGGGGCCCAGAGAGGGCTCCTTTACTAGCCACAAGAGGTCAGCAAAACACATACATATACTTCACCTCTCACAAACTAGAATGGCTTTGTTAGACACTGGGGATATACAAGTCTATTTTCTGCTCAATAGTCTGTTTCCCCTGGAGCCCAAGGCAACAGAGGTAATAGGGATCTCTTAAGGTAATCGTTCCTGAGGTTGTTTTTCTTGGGAATCTTTGAGAACCCTGAAAAACTTCTCATAGGAAAGAGGAATTCTTATAGAACATCAAAATCCAAGTGCCACTTCCCAGGTGGGGGAGATTTCATACTCAAATGTGGAGTTAACTCATTAGAGCGACAACAATGTATATTTGGGGCAGGGAGAAGGGCTGTTGGGGTGGGGAAGTAGAAGTAAGGGGAGCTGTATTCTGAAGTATGGCTACAGGTGAACACCATAGCCAGCATGTCTGGCAAGACTCAGAAGCCCTTTGAGACTTAGCTTGTTCCATAAAGATTGCTTTGGATACTAAACAAAACAAAACAAAACAAAACAAAACAAAAACAAAAACAAACCCTCCAGGATCCAAGCATTTCCCCATATTATCTATTTTTGGAAACCAGGTCTCTCTGTCAGGTAAAAGGTCAAAATATCTCATGGGAGTTTCGGAGGTAAGAGTTAAGTCTAAGTTAGAGCCAAGCCAGAAAAAGTTAAGGTTTGGAAATCTAAGGTTCAGTTTAAGGCTAGGAGATGGGATCAGCATGGGTAAGGAGTTTTGTGCTTAACCAACTGAGCCACCCAGGTGCCCCCACTTGAGGAGCTTTATGGATGGATGGCAACATGTCTCTAGAAAAGAAACATGAGCTGGCTGAAGTGGGGGTGAGTACAGAAGATCCAGTTGACCAGAGTGGGGAATGCCATCTGACCTCCTACCTGTGCAGAGAACCCGCTGAAGAAGGCATACCAGAAGTGCACCAGGGTGAAGGCAAAGTTTTTGTAAAAGAAGTAGCTGAGAAACTTGCACATGCGATTATAGGACCAGCGGCCATGGACCAAGAGTAGACGCTGAAGATAGTGGAACTGGGAGAAGGCGTAGTCACTGTTGAGCATGGCCTGCATTCCCTCCTGGCCACTGATGCCAACTCCAATGTGAGCAGCTGAAAAGAAATCCCAGAAGCTTCTCAACCTCAGAGCTACTCTGCTGGGCTCCCAGGCTGGGAAGTGTAAAAGAAAGGCTGAGATCATGTTGTACAAACTCCTTATTTTACATTTGGAAAACACTGTTACGCTCAGCTCAAAATGGCATTTATTTAGTGGAGCCTTTTCTCCTCAGTGGATTGCTCTTTTCCCTAGTGGACTGTCAAAAACCAGCTCCTTCATCTTCACTTTGTTTTGGATGCTGCCACTCAGGAATGCCTGGCATGGCTAGTACTAGAAAGCTCTCCTGGATGGTCATGGCCTACTATAGCCACCTTGGCTCTTTCCTGCTGTCCAGATGCTGAGGTAAAAACCTCTTGTTATCTCTTGAAGCCTTTTACATCAATTATAGATGCAGGATGGATGTCAATCTAACATAATATTTAATTACCTAAGTTTATCTAAAGAGCTAAAATCCAACTGTTAGGAGGAAATAAGTGATGTTCATACTTTGTTAGTGAGAAGCAAGTTCTCCAGGAGGCCTCACTTTTCTGAATGACTTTTCTGAATAAAACAAGGATTATACTTGATGGAAAATAAGATTGAAGTTCCTAAAAGTTTTAATTAGTATGTTGTAGTGTAGGGTACATTCATTGATCTTCTGGTATATACCTGTGGCATTGCTTAATGGAATAATTGAAGCCTCTAAGGCCCTAAAAACCAGAGAAGTTCTAGAAAGTGGGGAAGAGAGCAAGAACATTTTCTAGAACTAAAGCTGAGGCTAGAATATCTGCTAGTGTTTCCTGGATGGGGAGAAAGTTTAGATTAGAGGACCTCTAGATGTTGTCCGTATTTCACAGAACCACAAGTTGCTGGAAGCTAACAACATTCAGCTAAAATTAAAACCAGTGTCAGCCATTTGCTTCTATTAGTCCAGAGCATCAATAAGTCTGCTATTCTTTTCCAGTCAGGGGAGTCAGGGGAAGTACTCATGAACATTGCCTTAGGGAAGAAGAGATCCCTACACTGTGCCTCACAGCTAATTCTCTGGTTGGGCAGTCCTGTCTTTTGCCTAACATTGCTCAGGCATACATCTATCAGAAAAGCAACAGACTGTGACTCCCGCCCAGGGGTTCTTTACGTAGCCTTTGATGCCATCTTGGAAAGATGGTATGGTAGTTGCACATCCGGTTCTGTAAATACATGCATATGATTTTATGGGAGCCATCTGTATTTGTGTGTGTTAAGTGCATGAATTTGAATGTGTGTGTGTGTGTGTGTGTGTGCGCGCGCATATAGACTGATATATGCATGTGTAAATAAGTGGGAATGCAGGTATAGAGGAGCATAAATAAAGTTGCAAAACATTATAAACATACAATACATATATACATGAGTGAACCAACAACACAATGTCACCCAGGTTGGTCTTTGCCCATAGAGAAAGGAAAGGGCAAGCCCTTGGTTGAAGGTTACTGTTCCCCATCCCTCACATGCCTTTGATCATGCTGACGTCATTGGCCCCATCCCCGATGGCCAGTGTCACCACCTTCTTGTATCTCTTCACCAGCTCTACCACCTGGGCCTTCTGAAGGGGTGTCATCCGGCAGCAGATCACCCCCTTGCACATGCACGCTGTTCTCAGCAGTTCCAACTCCAGGTTCCCTTCTAGAGCATAGGCCTGCAGCACCAGGATACATCCACATTTCAGGTTGCCCAAAAAGGCTCTCAGGACAGGATCTTCCTAAGTCCTTCCCCCTCTCCATTCTCTCCTATACTATATAGGTCAGACATAGTGGCTCCCAGGTGCTCCACTCCCAAGGGAGGCCAAGTCCCCAAGTCAGTTCTAGGCATCCTTACATCTGACCCTGACTCCAATGGGAAACTAGTCAGCCTCTCTCACTAGGTCAAATCAGTTGATTAGGCTATAAGGCCAGCTGACCTTTTTGGAGGACCTGGTTCTGTTCACTTCCCCCTTTCCCCTAAGTGACAGGCCACATCAGTAATAGAATTTAGATAAGGAAGGAACATGCCTTTGGCTTCTCTTTCCTCATTATTCCTGTCTAGAGAAGGATAGGGAAAGGTGTCTGTCAGGAAAGAACACCAGAAGAGAGGGGAAGAGGTGACTCATGAAATAGAGAAGGGGTCTTAAAATTTCTCTGGAGTGGACTGGACCTAGGAAAAAAAACTCCTTGGGAGAAGAAGATAGAATTGTGGCTCTGTGTTGCCCACCAGACTGCAGCCATTGATGATCAAGCCATAGTTGCCATTGGGCACCTCCTCAGGTAATCTGAAGGACATTTGGGGCTTCGTGGTGAGGTAAATGTTTACTGGGTCTGATTCCAGTAGAGCCTCAGGTTTCATCTTGTCCCTTGCCGACCTGAAAGCCAAGAGGAGTGGTTAATATCTGACTGGAAGCTCCAGATTTTAGAAAGGAAAAAGTGTCCCAGAATGAAAATGGGCAAGGTGGATACAGAACCTCTACTAAACATCAGCCAGGACCTCAAACTCAATTGCCTTCTGAGAACTGCCATTGTCTTAGGTCCCTATACCTGAGTTCTTGCCGAATGGTCTCATCATTCTTGCCTTCCACAATAAACATCCCATCCATTTCATCCTCAAATATGTTACAGGCATAAGCAATGTTCACAGCAGTCTCTGCAGGAAATGGGGAACAAACATCACATTTTGGCCAGGACAGGGACTTTATGAAAGTGTACACATATATAGGCACTAATGGTGGGCAGCAGAGCCCATTTGTCCACATTTGTTATGGATGTATCCAAATGTATTTTTCATGAGTCTGTGGAGACCATATTCAAACACACAGGAGACTGTCAACCTAGTGCAGACTTGTGAGTCACTTATCAATAACTAGGATCATTCTGGCTTAGCCTTTCTTTTTCTTTCATTTTTAAATTCATTTTCATGAATTTTTATGTCATCCTTGTGTAGAGGCCATGCTAACCTTTTCTGTATCATTCCAATTTCAGGATATGTGCTCCTGAAGTGAGCATCATTCTGGCTTAGCCTTCCAACAGAGCCTTCCCTTATTTCCTAAAACAATTCCAGTCTGTGTCCACTTCTCCAAACAGTCAGGATATATTTCCCTGTGCCTGTTTTTATGACAGATTTTATGGCAGACTGAGATAAGTTTCAGTTATGGTCTTTTCTTTACATTGAGAACTCTGAAATTTGAATAAATTCATACTAAGGAAAAAATTTACAAAAATTAAATCCTGAAGCCTTGCTGCAAGTGGTATCAAAATTCAGAGGAGAAACTTCAATTGTCATAGAAACTTTCTTGGAAAAAAGACTTTGAAGGATGTGTAAGACTTGTTTTGGGAAGGAAAAAACATTTCAAAGGGGAAACAACCCAAACGGAGGCTGTGGAGTAGAAGCTGGATTGTTTGGGACACACTAAAGATAACAGTCACATCAGGATGGAGATAACTATATGTAGGCAGCAACAGATTATCAAGATCTTGAAGACCAGACAGTGGAATCTGACTTTACCACATAGAGCTGCTGAAGATACCTGGGCAGAGGAATAATATATAAAAGTCGTATATTTTAGTAAGATTAAACTGATGGTTGTATGTAGGCTATATTGAAATCAATAAGGAAATGAGACAGATATCAGTTTAAAAGTTTTTGCAAAAGTACAATCAATGGGGGACAAAGCATGAACTAGGGTGATGGCATAGTCAAGGGGATCATCAGAAGATTTGGTGGGACACAGTGAGACAATTAATCTTTGGGACAACAGAGAGGGTATAGTCATAGATAATTCCAAGGTTTTTAGCAAATGGGTTCCTGGATGACGAGGTCATGTCTGATTGAATCATCTCTGTGTCCTTAATACCTAATACAGCATCCAGTATAAAGTGTACTCTTAGCAAACCATGTACAAGACTGGGAAGGAAGGTGTCCTATCAGAACTTGACCTGGGTTATAAGGTATTTGTCAAATATATGGCTAAGAAGAAAAGAATATATAAAATAAAGAAATGGCTAAAGTGGATAGGGAGGAGGATTGGTCATGTGAGAACTCCCCTTTACCTTGCTTATCTCCAGTTAGGACCCAAATTTTAATTTTGGCTTTGTTCAGGGTGGCGATTGTCTCAGGTACACCATCCTGCAGCTTGTCTTCTATGGCTGTGGCCCCTAACAGCTTTGAACAGAGAGAGCAGTGAGTGAGGAAAAGGAAGAATGTCACAGCATTTAGTGCTACCCAACAACTCAACTGGCATCTTATCATCCTCTTTAGCAAGCTGGCTGTATCCTGACATGAGGATCCAAATAGTATAAAATTCAGCATATTCTGCCTCTCGATAGCTGTAGCTTTTCAACCACATAAATCAAATTTAGAAACAGAATATTAGGGGTCAAAGAGGGACAAGACTTGCCCAAGTCATACATGAAGCTGTGTGCCACTTCTAAACCATCTTTTTCTCAACACACTTTCACTTCTTTCTTGCTTCATTCACAGCATACTTCTTGGCTTCCAGTGTTGACCACAGGATGGGCATCATGACTCAGTCTGAGGAACTGACGGACAAATAACTGGCTGATTTCTCCTAGGCCTTCAGAAGGACAGACTAGAAATACTAACCATAGAACTGATTATGAAATGAGATTGACCTTTGGGATCTCTATGTTTTCCCATTTGGTATCAGTTATTTCTCTTATAGCAGATCCAGCCTGTATAAGTCTGCTCAGAAACTTTGGAGTCATCTTTAACTTTTCTCTCTCATATCCTATAATCTAATCCATTAGCAAATTCTGTTGGCTCTACCTTTAAAAAATGTACAGAATTTGACTACTCCTTACCACTTCCACTACTTGTATCTGGTCCAAGCCATCATCATCTCTCACCTGCACTATTGCAATTATCTTCTAATTGGTCTCCCTGGGTCTGTGCTTGCTCCCCTACAGTATAATCTTAACACAGCAGCCAGAGTGATTGTTTTAAAAAGCTAACTCATCGGAGTGCCTGGGTGGCTCAGTCAGTTAGGCGACTGACTCTTGATTTTGGCTCAGGTCATGATCTCAGGGTCCTGGGATTGAGCCCTGTGTCTGGCTCTGCACTCAGAGTCTGGTTGTCCCTCTCCCTATGTTCCTCCCCCTATTTGCACTGACTCTCTCTCTCTCAAATAAATAAAATCTTTTGAAAAAAGCTATCACATCACTTTTTTTAAAAAAAATTTTTTTATTTATTTATTTGAGAGAAAGAGCAAGAGGATCACAGAGGGAGAGGGAGAAGCTGACATATACCACAGAGTACAATATAGGGCTCGATCCCAGGATCCTGAGATCATGACCTGAGCCAAAGGCAGATGCTTAACCACCTAAGCTACCCAGGCATGTATATCACATCACTTCTTTGGTTGAACTCTTCAATGGCTTTCCATATCTCATTGTAAGATCTTACACTGGCTCATGAAGGCACTCTACTACTTCTCTGTCTCATGTCCTTTTATTCTCTCCTCCTTACTTACACCATGCCAGCCACACTAGCTGCCTTGCTGTTCAACTAGTTAGGCCTACTCCTGTTTTAGGGCTTTCATTCATGCCATTTCTTCTGTCTGCTTAGTTTGCCAGACTATTTCCCTATTTATTTTTTTTAAGATTATTTATTCGTAGAGACACACACACACAGAGAGAGAGAGAGAGAGAGAGAGAGGCAGAGATACAGGCAGAGGGAGAAGCAGGCTCCATACAGAGAGCCTGACATGGGACTCGATCCAGGGTCTCCAGGATCATGCCTGCCATGGGCTGCAGGCGGCGCTAAACCGCTGCGCCACCGGGGCTGCCCTTTCCCTATTTCTTTAGGTCTCTACTCAGACTAAAGGAAGACTAACCATCCTATAAAAAAATACTAACTATACTCTGCCCTCTCCAAAACATACATGCATATGCTGATGCAGATACATCAGCTTTCTGATGCTTTCTCCCTAGCTTTCTTCCTGGATTTATTTCCTACCATAGCACTTTCATTATCTAACATACTATATGTGTTACTTTTTTGCCTATTTTGTCTGTTGCTGGAACATAGGAAGCACCTAATATAAGTATGTTGAATGAATGAGTGAGTATTTTTGTCTTTATTATTCTTTTAGTTCATTCTGGATTATCTAATCTGTGCATTCATTATTCAGATCCTCATTTCTCCCAGGTTACTTAGCTTCTGTGAGCAGCTTTGGGATAAAATTTACAACTAGTGCATTATCCTCCCCCGCACCACACCCCATATGGATTTCAAAAATCCAGGACATCCTGAATCAGCTTGGATGCCAATATCCTGTATCCAGAGAGAGTCTGAACCTATTGATTTTCTGCAAGCCATTCTCAGAGACCTTGCTCAGTCTACTGACTGCCACTACCCATCCTGCTCCCAATCTGTGCCTGCCTTCCTCATACTAACCATTAAGTCTTTTTCTATCTCTTCATAGACATCTGATATCTTATCTTCCCGATTCTCCAAAGACAGGCAGGCTTCACTGTGCCTCTTGCTCCAGGCCTGGAAGAACGCATTATCCAATTCTCGGTAGGCCACCATGAGAGTGCGGAGGCCTTCAATGGCAAAATCCTAGAAGACATGTGTGTGTGCTGAGTAGGTCTGGGGTGGGTTAGGGTTGAGTTTAGGGAGAAGCAGACTGATCCCACCAGCTGAATGCCTACAAAATAGGGTCTAATGGCTAGTACCATGGGGTGGGAGGAACACCTAGCCTAGCCAGAAAACAACTACAGAGCTTTCTCAGCCAAATGTCCTAACGGTGGGGCCGGCATAAGTACTTACGAAATATAAAGTTCTAGCTTTTACCTGTAGTTAGATAATTTGCTGTATGACTCTGGGAAAAATTAAGCCTTCTAGATTTCTTTGTTGTAAAATTGGGATAATAATTCACTGCCTACAGAGAGGATAATGATGTCTATGAGAATGGAATACTAAAGTAAAAGGAAGTTGTTATAAAACATAAAGGAGCAACTATTTTTTATAAGCACACATTGATTTTATTTTCCTCTTTCCCTGCCTTCCTTCAAGCATCTAACAGGCACCTCAAAAGCACACACACGTGTATATTTGTCTACAGCTGATTGGCTCAATTGATTAGTCACAGCCAGTAGTGTTAATGATATTTCACTACTGAAATGCTCTCTGGGTGAATTAGTATTGTTTTGTTCTGTGTCCACCAATATATCCTAAATAACCACAGTTAACTATCTTGCAAGTATAGTCTTGGTCATAAGGAGAACTAGATTAGAGTGAGTAGTTTAAGGGCAGAACTCTAATCCAACTGAGGGTGGGTTAGGAGATTTTATGTACTGAGAACTGCACATGAATAAAAATTCTACATGATCACTATCATAGTGAACTGCATGCAAAATAATTCACTTTAGCATTATAAGAACAAAGAGAAAAAGAATTTATCATCTTGATATTTGTATTAGTTCCCTGTGAAACTCCTGAGTGACATTAGCTGTCAGGTAAAATGAACATAAAACAGTGCATGTATGGAATGCCATCCCTTAAACCTCTGTAGTGTTAGCAGATGAAGCTATGAAAAGAAGCCTGAGAGAAGATCTCGGAGACTTCCTAGAAGGAAAAAATATGGCAGAAGCTGCTCTTGCATAGGATAGTAAATGAGATCTTATAAGCTAACAACACACTGATTCTTTTTTAAAAGATTTTATTTACTTATTTGAGAGAGAGAGAGAGAGAGAGAGAGAACAAGCAGGGGGTAGGGGCAGAGAGAGAAGCAGACTCTTCACTGAGCAGGGAGCCTGACATGGGGCTGGATCCCAGGACCCTGAGGTAATGATCTGAACTGAAGGCAGACACTTAACCAACTGAGCCACCCAGGAGCCCCATACAGATTCTTAATCCATTTAACAAATAATTTAGAGATCTCTGGGTGGCTCAGCGGTTTAGCACCTGCCTTCGGCCCAGGGCATGATCCGGCAGTCCTAGGATCGAGTCCCACAAAGCTCCCTGCATGGACCCTGCTTCTCCCTCTGCCTGTGTCTCTTCCTCTCTCTGTCTGCATCTCTCATGAATAAATAAATAAATAAAATATTTAAGAAACAAACCAAAAAAAAAAAAACCCACAAATAATTTAGCAGTTATTTCTTACCCTTTACTTGTGTTTTTTTTTCCTTTTCTATTATGGTGGGTAAATTAGGGCGCTGAGGCCAAATCCTGACTGCTCCTTGCTTTTTTTTTTTTTTTTAAGATCTTATTTATTTATTCATGAAAGACACACACACACACACACACAGACACACACACACACACAGAGGCAGAGAGAGACACAGGCAGAGGGAAAAGCAGGCTCCATGCTGGGAGCCTGATGTGGGACTTGATCCTGGTACTCCAGGATCACTCCCTGAGCCGAAGGCAGGCGCTAAACCCCTGAGCCACCCAGGGTTCCCTGCCCCAAAATCACTGTTTGGTGATTCCTGTCTTAGAGGGCTTAGAGCTGTGCTTTTGTAGGAGTTTTTGAAGCTTGACTCCTAAGTATAAGCTTCACTCTTACAAGTTTATCATCAGCAGTTAACATATTGTAGTGTAGTCAGGCTCCATTATGAGTGTCGATTAAAATGGGTGGCAGGATGTAGGTTAAAAGACCTGAAACAATTTTATGCCCCCTTTGGAGCCAGCCTGCTCTCTGAGAAGACACTCTAATTAATGTGTTGTGGAAGGTTAAAAGATAAGTTTTTCAGAGTAGCCCATAAAAAATACTGAGGCCTCTGGGAACCAGGATAGGACATAAGAACTGTCCTGTATGGAATACTGCATGGACTTTTTTGAAAACTTGAAATATAATGTATAGATCATAAAATTCACACTTTTAAGGTATATAATTCAGTGGTTAAAAAATTATACTCATAAAGTTGTGCATCCATCACTACTATCTAATTCCAGAATACTTTGATCACTCCCAAAGGAAATCCTGTACCCACTAGCCTTCATTCCCATTTTCTTTTCCCCTAGCACTTGGCAATCACTAACCTACTTATTTCTATAGATTTGCTTATTCTGAATATTTCATATAAATTAAATTATACAATATGTGGCCTTTTGTGATTCTCTTATTTCACTTAACATAATGTTTCAAGACTCATACACATGTATCAGTATGTCATTCCTTTTTGGGACTGAATAATATTTGTTTAGACATACATTTTATTGACCTATTTATCCATGCCATTCATGATGGGCATTTGGGTTGTTTCTACTTTTTCACTATTATAGATAATGCTGCTCTAAACATTTGTGTACAAATTTTTGTGTGGATGTATATTTTCATTTCTTTTGGACTACACCTAGGACTGGAATTGCTAGGTCACATGATTACTCTATGTTTAACTTTTTCTGCCAGACTGTTTTCTAAAATGGCTGCCTCATGGAGTGCCTGGGTGGCTTAGTCCATTAAAATGGTTGCATCATTTTATATTTCCATCAGCAATGTATGAAGGTTACAATTTTTCTATATCTTTGCCATTAATTATTATTATCTGATCATCTAGCTATCCTGGCAGTTGTGAAGTAGTCTCTTGAGGTTTTGATTTGCAGTTCCCTATGGGCAAATTAAACTGGGTATCTTTTCATGTGCTTATTGACTATGTGTTCTTTGACTTCTGATGAATTGTTAATGTGGATCAAGCCAAGCATTTTCTCCAACCTATTTCTTCTTAAAAAAAATTTTTTTTTCTGATCTGCCCTCCCATCCCATCCCATCCTCGGTACTATTCCCTTAATCCTTTATATACCTAGGTTTCTACTCATGAATAGAAATCTTGGAGGGTATAGATTTAGTTTTCCTTTCCAGTGCCAGAAGGCTGGAGCCAGTGTCTTTCAGATAGATCTCAAATCCTACTAACTAGATGGTGGAAGTAGGGTAGGGTAGTCGGGGCGAGAGGTGGAGGGGGGGAGTTACCCCTGGGGATTCTAATCTTGTGCTAACAGAAGACAGTGACAAAAAACATTTCCCTAAATAGCCCACATCTGGTGCTTTCTGCTCCATGCCTTCAAAGATGTGTATTCTCATCATAGTTGGTGAGATAGGGCCTCCCATATCAATATGCCCAATTCCAAAGCAAATTCTAGGTCTGACCATGGGACCTCTTGAGCCAGGAATCACAGAGAATACTAGTTGACTGTGGTAAGTGCTCCTACAGACAAACTCCTCATCCTGTGTCATCTAACTTCTTGACACAGAAATTGGCAATGTAGTCAGTAGGTGTACCACAGAATGAAGTAGTTTTTATTCTTGTCAATTAAAGAGACATAAACACATCCATACAGAAATACATGGATGTAAAGACATATGTGAAAACATAATCCATGTACAAAGAGCCACCCACAGCTTCCCTCCCCTGCAACCTTAACACTTACATCTAAATGTTCCATAGTCACATCTCTGAGGGATCCACAGGATGGATGGAGCAGCTGACAGAGGATGGTGTCTGCACCCTTGCAGAACAACATTACTCGATCTTCAGGTGTCCTCACTAAGAATAAACAAATAAAGCAGAGTAACTATATACATCCATTGTTACAAGAACTTGTTTGGGCCACTGAGGGATGGCATGAGGCTGTTCCCATGATATTTGTTTCTGATTCTTCTGGGGGCTAAGCACTCAATGAGTGGTCACAGAAGGTAAGGACTGGTGAGAGTGGGAGGAGACCTTACGGAACCAGCTTTTCTATGGGTTCAATATCATCTGTGGAAGTCTGATGCAGAATCACATTTAGCTTCCCAAGTCCAAGTTCCAGACCAAGGTCCAGATCCAGTAAGGACCAAGAATTAAAAATGACCTTCTTCCTCTTCAGTCTGAGGCTCAAACTAATTGAGAGTAAGACAGTATGAATTTCTCTTATATTGTGTGCCCCTATCTCTAAGTTCAGGGTTTATGGATTTATTCTCTGTTCTTATCTTAGCTTTGGGGGTTCAGACAAGCCATGACTCAGGAACAATAAAGAAGTATATGGTAGCAGACTCCCAAGGAGAAAACATATAGAGTATGTGAGGGAGAAAGTAGGAATGGCTATGTGTTTGTATTTGAGGCATGATACCTTTGAGAAAGCATGTGAGTGGAAGAAAACATTTGTGTGCATATAAAAGGAAGTCTGTATATGAATGTGTATAAAAGACAAATAAGGGGAGAGGACTGACTAGGAGGGGCACCTACCAATAACAGACATCCTCTTGCGCACATTGTTGAAGTCCAAAATAGCCAGCAGTTGGTAGACTTTGGTCTCACCCATTTCAACTACCATGATTGTCTCAGATGTGCGGGAACAGAACACAAAGCCAAAGTTCCTGGCTGCAGTGACAAGGGCACCTTCATCTGGGGACTGAGCCTGGTACACCAGGTTACCTGGAAGGAGAGAAGATGGCAACCAGAACCCACAGAGATGTGCAGCTGAAATCAATCCAGAAGGGACACCAAGGGGCTTATATAAAGATAGAGCCCAAGGGGGGACATTTTTCTTCAAACTTCCTCACAAGTTTGGCTCTAAGAGGCCAGGTTGTATACAGGTCAGTTTTTTTTTTTCCTCCTTTCCAATATTTTCAGTGTATTTCACAGACCTGAGTCAGTATTACAGAGGTACATGGGACATGCAATATACACAAATGAACAAAACATAGTTCATTCTCTGATTTTAATGGGTAAAGATGGGTCAGGGCGCTTGTTAAAATGCAAGTTCCTGGGCCCTACTCAAACTTACTGAATCTAGAATCATGAAACTTGGGAGGAGGGAGGAGGAAACTGAATTTTTAACAAATCTCCTGGGTGAGTTTCATGTAGGTTGTTCTGTGTAAATTGTTCCTACATAAGACTGGCTACACTTTGATGAACACTCCTATAAAATAGGACAATAAGGATAGGATATATAGAACATGACAAATGGAATGATGATAATAAGACTGAAAAAATATATATATGAGTATTGTGGGAGTAGGAGACCTTAGTTTTGTCTGGTCCCAGGAATTCAGCTAGGTAGCTATTAAGTCATTTTAAACACCTGCAAACTCAACTGGAAATCTAAGAAAAGAATAGCTGCAACCCTTTTCCAGGCGGCCGGGAAGATGGCAGACATTCAGACCGAGCGTGCCTACCAAAAGCAGCCAACCATCTTTCAAAATAAGAAGAGGGTCCTACTTGGAGAAACTGGCAAGGAGAAGCTCCTGCGGTACTACAAAAACATCGGTCTGGGCTTCAAGACGCCCAAGGAGGCCATTGAGGGCACCTATATTGACAAGAAATGCCCCTTTACTGGCAATGTCTCCATCCGAGGGCGGATTTTGTCTGGTGTGGTGACCAAAATGAAGATGCAGAGGACTATTGTCATCTGCCAAGACTACCTCCACTACATCCGAAAGTACAACCGCTTTGAGAAAACCCACAAGAACATGTTGGTGCACTTGTCTCCTTGCTTCAGGGATGTCCAGATCAGCGACATTGTCACAGTGGGTGAGTGCCACCCCTTGAGCAAGACTGTGCGTTTCAATGTGCTCAAAGTCACAAAAGCTGCTGGCACAAAGAAGCAGTTCCAGAAGTTTTGAGGCAAGACTTCTGTCTATACCCCTGAAGAAAATAAAACTGTCTACACCCCTGAAAAAAAAAAAAAAAAGAATAGCTGCAACTCTACAAAGAGAAAAGTGATCACTTTCTGCAAGGTAGGAGGTGTGAAGAAGTGAATCTGAGGTGATACATGGGAAAATAAACCTTGCGGGGAGGGACTGAGGGGGAGGGATCCTCCATCAGTTAGCTACCGGGACATGACATAGCAGCTGAGTGCAAATCAGAACTTTTAGAAGTCTGCTTCGGTGAGGGATGCCCATGCCTGAAAGGTGCTCAGGCAGTGAAGCAGAGGCAGAATCCTAGGTGGGACAGTGTGTTTCAGGAAGACCGAGGGGTGCCTGAGTGCACAGAGTTCCTAGACATTGGAGCGGGGAAGCCAGCTGGAATCAGTGAGCCCAGAAGTGGGCTCTCAGCTTGTGGCTGCCATAAACCTGGAACTGTCACAGTTGGCATGTCTGCTTTCAGAGCAGGGGCCTAACAAACAGCAGAACCAGTGAGACTTCCCTTCCTCCCCTGGGAAGAATGGTGCAGAAGTGTGTTGCAAGGCACACAAACAGGGTTGTGTGCCTGAGAAAGAAATGCTCAGTCATGGGTTGGGTGAGCACAGAGTGCAGACAGAAACCAGGGAGACAGGAGTGACTGACTGCTTTTCCCTGAGGGTGCACAGAAGGGGGGGCAAGCTTCCCGCTAGAGGCTAGAGATTGGGAGGCTGCCATTTGCATTCTCATCCTTTAAAGCTACACAGAAAGCCTTTGGGAAACAAAAGCCACATAGAGCAATCTGGAGCTGATTACTTAGCCTGACACCCTAGCCAGGGCAGTGCAATCTATGCTTCCTGCCTCCTTACCCCCATCACGGCCAAAGACACTTGAGAATCATCGCAAAAGGCCATGCCCTCAGAATATCAGTGAAAATATCCAGCCAAGACCATGTTTGCCAATCATTGAGAACTGCAAAAAACTCCAATGCCAGGGGAATATAGCATATAGAATTCATTGTTTATTTCCCCATGATTCTTTAGTCTTTAAATTTTAATCTTTTTCTCTTTCCTCTTTCAACCAATTTCTTATTGTATCAACTTTAAAAAAACTTTTTTAATTTTCATTTTTATAGTTATATTCTATCCTTTCATTGCATTTAATTTTATTTTTGTATATATGTAAGTTTTTCTTTACAATTTTGGGATGCAGTTTCTTCTAAGAGGCCAAAATTTAACCAGAATCTATTGTATGGCTCTGTTCTCTTCACCTGTCTGATCATATTTGCTTTTTTTCCTTTTTTTCTTTCTCCTTCTTTTCTGTTTTGTTCAACTTTTTATTTTATTTTTTTTTAGATTTTATTTATTTATTCATGAGAGTCACAGAGAGGCAGAGACACAGGCAGGGGAGAAGGAGGCTCCCTGTGGGGAGCCTGATGTGGTACTTGATCACAGGATCCCGGGATCATGACCTGAGCCAAAGGCAGACTGGTCAACTGCTGAGCCACCGAGGCATCCCTAGAGTTTTTTTTTTTTTAAGATTTTATTTATTTATTTATTCATGATAGACAGAGAGAGAGAGAGAGAGAGAGAGAGGCAGAGACACAGGCAGAGGGAGAAGCAGGCTCCATGATGGGAGCCCGACGTGGGACTTGATCCTGGGACTCCAGGATCACGCCCTGGGCCAAAGGCAGGTGCTGAACCACTGAGCCTCCCAGGGATCCCCCTAAAGTCTTTTTTAAAAAGATTTATTCATGAGAGACACAGAGGGAGACAGGCAGAGACATAGGCAGAGGGAGAAGCAGGCTCCCTGCAGGGAGCCCCATGGGGGACTCGATCCCTGGACCCAGGATCATACCCTGAGCTGAATGCAGATGCTCAACTGCTAAGCCACCCAGGCATCCCTTTGTTAAAATATTTTTAGATTTTCATCTTTACAGTCACATTTTATCCTTTCAATGTATTTAATTTTATTTTTGTATATATATGTTTTCTTTCTTTACAATTTTGAGATGTAGTGTCTTCTAACAGACCAAAATACACTCGGGATATAGTATATTGCTCTGTTCTGTTCACCTATATGTTTATATTCCTTTTTTTGTCTTTTAATTTTTACTTTTATAGTTACATTCTATCCTTTCATTGTATTTAATTTTTATGGACATATAAAGGTTATGGACATATAAAGGTTTTGGACATATAAGATTTTCTTTCATTAAAATTTTGGGATCTAGTTTTCTAACAAATGGACCAAAATACACACAAGATCCAGTGAATTGCTCTATTGTGTTCACCTGTCTGATTATATTTTGTTTAAAAAAATTTTCTTTTCAGTTTCAAATCTCTTCTGAGTTGTTTAGTGTATATTTCTCTGAGGTCATTGTTGCCATTTTAGTATTTAAAAAAAATTTTTTTTAAAAATTTTTTATTGGAATTCAATTTGCCAACATATAGCATAACACCCAGTGCTCATCCCGTCAAGTGCCCCGCTCAGTGCCCATCACTATTTTAGTATTTTGTTATCTCATTCATCTATTCTTCTCTGGAAAGAATGAGAAGATGGAGAAACTCACCTCAAAAAAAGAGAACAAGAGGCAGTACTGACTGCCAGGGAACTAATCAATATAGACATAAGTAAGATGTCAGAACTAGAGTTCAGAATAACAATTATAAAGATACTAGCTGGGCTGGAAAAAAAGTATAGATGACACTAGAAAATCCCTTTTGGGAGAAATAAAAGAATTAAAATCTAGTTAAGTTGAAATAAAAAAGGCTATTAATAAAATGCAATAAAAATGGAGGCCCTAACTGCTAGTATAAATTAGGCAGAAGAGAGAATTAGTGACATAAAAGAGAAAATGATGGAGAATAAAGAAGCTGAGAAAAAAGAGAGATAAGCAACAACTGGATCACGAGAGGAGAATTTGAGAGATAATACCATAAAGTGAAACAATATTAGAATAATTGGGATCCCAGAAGAAGAGAAGAGAGAAGAGGGAAGAAAGTAAACTGGAGCAAATTATAGCAGAGAACTTCCCTAATCTGGGGAAGGAAACAGGCATTCAAATCTGGGAGGAACAGAGAACCCTCCTCAAAATCAGTAAAAATAGGTCAACATCCCAACATACAACAGTGAAACTTGCAAATCTCAGAGACAAAGAGAAAATCCTGAAAGCAGCTAGGGACAAGAGGTCTGTAACCTACAAGGGTAGAAATAGTAGACTGGCACCTGACCTATCCACAGAGAGCTGGTAGGTCAGAAAGGACCAGTATGATATATTCAGGGTGCTAAATGAGAAAAATACACAGCCAACAATACATTATCCAGCTAGGATGTCATTCAAAATAGAAGGAGAAATAAAAAACTTCCAGAACAAACAGAAACTAAAAGAATGTGTGATAACCAAACCAGCCCTACAAGAAATATTAAAAGGAATCCTTTAAGTGAAGAGAGAGTCCTGAAGTAACACAGACCAGAAAGGAACAGAGACAATATACAGAAACAATGACTTTACAGGTAATATAATGGCACTAAATTCATATCTTTCAATAGTTACTCTGAATGTAAATGCATTAAATTCCCCAATCAAAAGACACAGGGTATCAGATTGGATAAAAATGCAAGACCCACTGATATGCTGTCTGTAAGAGACTCATTTTAGACCCAAAGACATCTTTAGACTGAAAGTGAGGGGGTGGAGAACCATTTATCATGCTAATGGACATCAAAAGAAAGTTGGGGTGGCAATCCTTATATCAGACAAATTAGATTTTAAGCTAAAGACTATAATAAGAGATGAGGAAGGACACTATATCATAAAGGGTCTATCCAACAAGAATTTCTAACAATTGTAAATATTTATGCCCTAACATGGGAACAGCCAATTATATAAGCCAATTAATAACAAAATTAAAGAAACATATCAATAATAATACAGTAATAGTTGAGGACTTTAACACCGCACTCACTGCAATGGACAGATACTCTAAGCAGAAGATCAACAAGGAAACAAGGGCTTTGAATAACACACTGGACCAGATGGACTTCTCAGATATATTCAGAACATTCCATTCTAAAGCAATAGAATACACATTCTTCTTGAGTGCATATGGAAAATTCTCCAAAACAGATCACATACTGGGTCACAAATCAGGTCTCACCTAGTACCAAAGAATTGGAATCATTCCCTGCATATTTTCATACCACAATGGTTTGAAACTGAAAATCACAGAAGGAAATACGGAAAGCACTCAAATACATGGAGGCCAAAGAACATCCTACTAAAGAATGAATGGGTCAACCAGGAAATTAAAGAAGAATTTAAAAAATTAACAGAAACAAATGAAAATGAAAACACAACTGTTCAAAACCTTTGGGATGCAACAATGGTGGTCCTAAGAGGGAAGTATATAGCAATACAAGCCTTTCTTAAGAAATAAGAACCTTATACCTAAAGGGGCTGGAGAAAGAACAGCAAATAAAGCCTAAACCCAGCAGAAGAGAATTAATAAAGATTTTAGAGCAGAAATCAATGAAATAGAAACCAAAAGAACAGTAGAATAGATTAATGAAACTAAGAGGTGGTTCTCTGAATGAATTGAATGAATTAATAAAATTGATAAACCCCTGGCCAAACTTATCAAAAAGAAAAGAGAAAGGACCCAAATGACCCAAATAAATAAAATCATGAATGAAAGATGGGAGATCACAACCAACACTGAAGAAGTACAAACAATTATAAAAGCATAATATGAGTTACTATATGCCAACAAATTAGGCATTCTAAAAGGAATGGATGCAATCCTAGAGACATATAAACCACCAAAACTGAAACAGGAAGAAATAGAAAACAGGAAGAAATAGAAAAGAAATAGAAAACTCAGCAGACCTCTAACCAGAAAGGAAATTGAAGCAGTAATTAAGAGTCTTCCAACAAGAGTCCAGGGTCAGATGACTTCCCATCTTGGAATTCTACCAAAAGGGAATTCTACCCAAGGGGAATTCTACCAAACATTTAAAGAATTAATACCTATTATTCTGAAGCTGTTTCAAAAAAATAGAGATGGAGGAAAACTTCTAAACTCATTCTATACAGCCAGCATTATCTTGATCCCAAAACCAAAGACCCCACAAAAAAGGAGAATTACGGACCAGTATCCCTGATGAACATGGATGCAAAAATTCTCACCAAAATACTAGCCAATATGATCCAACAGTTCATTAAAAGGATTTTCACCATGACCAAGTAGGATTTATTCCTGGGCTGCAAGCATGGCTCAATATCTGCAAATCAATCAATGGGATACACTACATTAATAAAAGAAAGGATGAGAACAATGTGATCCCCTTAACTGATGCAGAATAAACATATGATAAAGTACAGCATCTTTTCCTCAGTAAAGCTCTTCATAGAAGGAACATCCCTCAATATCATAAAAGCCATCTATAAAAAAACCACAGTAAATATCATTATTAATGGGGAAAAACTGAGAGCATTTCCCCTAAGATCAGGAACATGGCAGGGATGTCCACTACCACCACCACTGTTCAACATAGTACTAGAAGTCCTAGCCTCGGCAGTCAGACAAAAGAAATAAAAAGCATCTGAATTAGCAAAGAAGACATGAAACTTTCACTCTCTGCAGATGATGTAATACTCTATATGGAAAACCCAAAAGACTCCACCCCCAAAATTGCTAGAACTCATGTAAGGTTCAGCAAAGTCACAGGATATAAAATCAACGCACAGAAATCAGTTGCATTTCAATACACTGACAATGAGACAGAAGAAAGAAATTACGGAGTCAATCCCAAATACAATTGCACCAAAACCCATAAGATACCTAGGAATAAACCTAACCAAAGAGGTAAAGAATCTGTACTCAGAAAACTATAGAACACTCAAGAAAGAAATTAAGGAAAACAAAAAGAAATAGAAAAACATTCTATGCTCATGGATTGGAAGAACAAACATTGTTAAAATGTCTATGCTACCTAAAGCAATCAATGCATTCAATGCAATCCCTATCAAAATTCCATCAATTTATTTCATACAGTTGGAACAAATAATTCTAAAATTTGTATGGAACCAGAGAAAGATCCCAAATAGCCAAAGGAATATTGAAAAAGAAAACCAAAACTGGTGGCATCAGCATTCTGGCCTTCAAGCTGTATTACAAAGCTATAATCATCAAGACAGTATGGTAGTGGCACAAAAACAGACACATAGATCAATGGAACAGAATAGAGAACCCAGAAATGGACCCTCAACTCTGTAGTCGACTAACCTTTGACAAAGCAGAAAAGACTATCCAATGGGAAAGACAGTCTCTTCAACAAATGGTGTTGGGAAAATTAGATAGCCACGTGCAGAAGAATGAAACTGGACCATTTTCTTTCACAGTACACAAAAATAAATTCAAAAGGGATGACAAACCTAAATGTGAAACAAGAATTCATCAAAATCCTAGAGGAGAACACAGGCAGCAACCTTTATGACCTTGGCTGCAGCAACATCGTACTAGGCATGTCTCCAAAGGCAAAGGAACAAAAACAAGAATGAACTATTGGAACTTCATCAAGATAAAAAGCTTTTGCACAGCAAAGGAAACAGTTGACAAAACCAAAAGGCAACCTACAGGATGGGAGAAGATATTTGCAAATGACTTGTCAGATAAAGGGCTAGTATCCAAAATCTATAAAGAACTTATCAAACTCAGCACCCAAAGAACAAAAAATCCAGTCAAGAAATGGGCAGAAGACATGCACAGACATTTCTCCAAAGACTACAAATAAATGGCCAACAGACACATGAAAAACTACTCCACATCACTCAGCATCAAGGAAATACAAATGAAAACCACAATGAAATACCATCTCACACTAGTCAGAATGACTAAAATGAGGAAACAACAGGTATTGATGAAGATGTGGAGAAAGGGGAACCCTCTTACACTGTTGGTTTGAATGCAAGCTAGAGCAGCCACTCTGGAAAACAGTACGGAAGTTCCTCAAAAAGTTGAAAGCAGTGCTACCCTATGACCCAGCAATTGCACTACTGGGTATTTATGCCAAAGATACAAATACAGTGATCTGAAGGGGCACCTGCACCCCAGTGTTTATAGCAGCAATGTCCACAATAGCCAAACTATGGCAAGAGCCCAGATGTCCACCAACAGATGAATGGATAAAGAAGATGTGGTATATATATATAATGAACTCAGCAATAAAGGAAGAAGAAAGAAAGAAAGAAAGAAAGAAAGAAAGAAAGAAAGAAAGAAAGAAAGAAAGAAAGGAAGAAAGGAAGAAGAAATGTTGCTATTTGCAACAATATGTTTGGAACTAGAGGATATTATGCTAAGCGAAATAAATCAATCAGAGAAATACAATTATCATATGATCTCACTCATATGTGGAACTTAAGAAACAAAACAGAGGATCTAGGGGAAGCGAGGAAAAAATAAAACAAGATGAAATCCGAGAGGGAGACAAACCATAAGAGACTCTTAGTCATAGGAAAAAGCTGGAGTGGAGCAGGATGGGATGGCATAACTGGGTGATGGACATTAAGGAGGGCATGTGATGTAATGAGTACTGAGTATTATATAAGATTGATGAATCACTGATCTCTACGTCTGAAACCAATAATACATTATATGTTAATTACCTGAATTTAAATAAAATTCAAAAAATAAATGACTATTTTTACCTTTGAAACTCTTACCCTGGGAAGCTAAATGACTCACTCTGTTGAATCAGTCTTTCAACTTGATGGGATGAGCACTGGGTGTTATTCTGTATGTTGGCAAATTGAACACCAATAAAAAATAAATTTATTATTAAAAAAAAAGAATGAGTCTTTCAATCTTACGTTACTCAAGGTATTTCTGTAACTCTTCTTTAATTTTTTTTTACAGCAGAGTAAATTAAAATTTATTCTTTCCCATTTTGCCATTTATAAGGTGATTTTAACTCATAGTTTTCAGTGTCCATAGTTGAAAAAATACTTTCCTAGATTGTGAAGAAACATTTCAGAAAATTAACAACAAAAATCCTTGAATTCAATCCTCAGTTGTGACATATACTATTTTTTTCTCTCACAAACCACTGTATTCTAATAACTGCTTTAAATTATTTTGGTCAAAAAATTATTTTGGTCATAAAGAGAATGGAATGAAAAACTGCACTGTGGGGATCCCTGGGTGTCTCAGTGGTTTAGTGCCTGCCTTTGGCCCAGGGCGCAATCCTGGAGTTCCGGGATCGAGTCTTGCATCAGGCTCCTGGCATGGAGCCTGCTTCTCCCTCTGCCTGTGTCTCTGCCTCTCTCTATGTCTATCATGAATAAATAAATAAAATCTTTAAAAATAAAAATAAAAGAAAAACTGCACTGATCAATGCAAACAATGTAGCACCGAAAAATGCATAACCCATCTTTTAAAATATCACCACAACCTGAGGTATATTTTGGATCATTTCTCTTCTGAAGGTTAATTTGAGTTTTAAAAACAGTTATGTATCATTATAGTCTTATAATTGTGAATAAGGCATATGGGACATATATTTTGGGTCAGACATAAGATGTATCTATGGGATAATGAGACTATTTACTTGTTTCCTACCTTGTCGCTTAAGGCAATAAACAAGGACAATTCCAAATATAATTCAAATAATAGCAACTTGCTAGACCATCAGGTCCAGAGACACCTGTGGTGGGGTGAGATCTCATGGTGTCAAGAGACATGAGATTTGGCTTCTTATCTCTGCCTTCTTAACTATAGGATTTTAGGCAAGTCATTTAATCTCTTTTAGCTTCAGTGTCCTTCTCTATACTACTGAGGTCATTTTTCTTGTTCTGTTTACTTAAGAGGGCTGTTATGAAGATTGTGGATATAACATAAATGCAATCAATTTGTAAAACTCTAAAGTTATATACAAATATAAGGTATTACTAAGGGTAGTATTATATTAAAGGTATATTGCCTTTAAAGGATATAATTTATTTGGTTGCCTAAATTCTTATTTGTTACACACACACACACACACACACACACGTCTTCCTAAATTTTTAAAAAATTTTTATTTATTTATGATAGTCACACACACACAGAAAGAGAGGCAGAGACATAGGCAGAGGGAGAAGCAGGCTCCATGCACCGGGAGCCCGACGTGGGATTTGATCCCGGGTCTCCAGGATCGCGCCCTGGGCCAAAGGCAGGTGCTAAACCGCTGGGCCACCCAGGGATCCCCAGTTTTTGTTTTTTTTTTTTTAGTAGATTCCATATCCAGTGCAGAGCTCAACCTGGGGCCTGTATCTATGACCCTGAGATCAAGACCGGAATCAAGACCAAGAGTCAGATGCTCAACTGACTGAGCCACCCAAGTGCCCCAAAAGCCTTAATTTTTAATCAGTCATTTCCCATTCATTATTTCTAAAAAAGGTTTGAATAAATTCATGGATGTCATAGTCATATTGATTACTAAAGAAACTAGAAACTAGGATATGTGGGGATACTGTAAAAATGTGAAGCAAGAAGAGGACAACTGAACTCATCCTTTAGGAAGTCTTGTCAGAGAAAATGGGGCTGATCTTGGGGACAATTCAGATAGGGTCTGTGACAGAACACTGCTGAATCTCAAGAGCAGAAGCTCTCTAGGTATTATCAAGTTTGACCCCTATCCAATGACTGAATCTTCTTTAAGAATAAGAGGTTGTCTTCTACATGAATATCTCTAGTGACTATAAACTCACTACTTGCCTATCCATTTCATTGCTAGACAATGTTCCCTATTAGAAAGCTCTTAGATTAAGTCATTACAAATGATATCAAACCAAGCCCCCTTTAGCCATCCTAGATTCTATGACATATGCTCAGTCAGTGAGGCCTTAGACCCCTCCTCACCTTCCACTTTTTCTTCCGACATCACAGTATGGCACAATGAGAGTGAGAGGAAAAACAGGTGCACCCAGCGGTCTCCTGTTTTCACTGCTTCCACCAAAGTCTTGTCATAAAATGAAAACTTAGGATCAGCCAGTTTGTTGTAGGAGAAGTCGACCTTTTCCCTTTCCTGGAACATAAAAGCCAGAACAAACTTCTCAGTGGCAGTCTGACACTTTACAGAAGACCGATGTGGGGACAACTTCTGTAATATGATGAGAACTCTGAACTCTTAGGAGGAGGATGGGAAGAGAAAATCAAGATAAATGGAGGAAATTCTGTGCTGGTTTCTAAGGCCTTTGTAGCTCTGACCTGGACCATCCATTCACTTGGGCCAGAAAAGATCCATCCCACAGAAGACAAACTGAGCACTGCTTGGCAGACCCTTCTGGTTCACTTTCTTCCCCAGCTACCCGGAATGATCAGTGGCCATCTTTAGGTTCTACTCTTCCAAGTCCCAAATCCATGATAATCAAACCTGAGGATATAAGGGTAGGTAATTGCTCCATAATAGTAAATGGGGTCTGGAAAAAGTTTTTTCTCTAGCTGCCCTGATTTTGGGTGCTGAAAAGGGAACAGAATTTTAAGTACAGTGATATCACTGTGTTGCACTACTTCTATTTAACTCCACACAGGGTTAGAGAGGAATACTGTATGATAGAGGTAAGGTTGTATCATTTTACTTAACCCATCAGCATACCTGGTTCCTTATTGCTTCTAATCCTCATGGTCATTGCCCTTGTCTCAATCTTTGGACCTAATATTCACTAACATTTTCCTGGCCCCTTTAGATACAGACTCTCATTCTCCATTTCAGCTAGGCTTTTAGGTACCTTGGGTAAATATTTTTTCTGACTCAATTTGGCCCGAAACACTATTATCTCCATCCTGGAGTGTCATGTTAGTAACAGACTTCTCCAATCCATACCAGAACTCTCAAGGATATTTCTCCAGTTCTTTGTAGTTGTGGTGCTACCTGTGTTGGGCCCCAATATGTCAAGTACAGTCAGAACTGTCCTCGTTCGTGCTATGTTGGGAAAAGGGAGTTTGTATTAAGCTATATTGGCTCTTTTCTATATCCCGCCTAGAAGGAGTTTTGTCATAGCAGTGATCAAGTATGGTCAGGTTCAGAGCCAAGCCCCAGACCTGACCAATCACAGAATTGTGAGCTCTGGAAGTTTGTGAGTTCAGTAATTTAAGATAATTCATTACATAGCATCTCCTGAGGCTTTTCTAGAATTGGGCTCTTAAACTGGCATGTTCTTTGAAACTGAAGCTGGTGAGTGATGAGAGAAAAGTTGGAGAGGTAGGCATGAGGTAGATCCTGCATTGCCATTTACATGCAGTCCCTAGTCATAGCAATTTTCTGCTGGAAGTGACATAATAGATTTGTGTCAGAGAAAGTCCTCTGGTAGCAGCATGGAGAATATATTGGAACTAGCAAGATGAGAAGCAGGGAGACCAGTTAGGAGGCCATTCAGTAATTCACAAGAGAAATGGTGCAGTAACAATAAATACTAAATTAAGGTGATGATTTGAAAATATAGGAAGGTAGAATTGATACAACATGGTATGAGGGGTGACAGAGGCAAAGAGTTAAGAAAAATTTATATTTCTAATTGGGCCCCTGGATAGATGATAACACTATTCACTGAGATAGGATACCTATCAGGAAGAAGTTTTTGACAGGCTGAATTGGAGATACTTGAAGGACTTACAGATAGCAATGAAAGTAGACGTATATAGTTTTGAAGCTTAGGTAAGATGTCTGAGCTGGTTTCTAATCTCCCCTTCCAGACAAGTAATGTTTGAGAACATTGGACCTGGCTGGATACAGGAGTGAGGCAGGGTGGGCTTGGAGCTGCAGTATAGCACAATCTGAGAGGCAGCATTTATGCATAATTCTGAAACTGAAATCAAACATCCAGTTAAGGTTGAAAGGCAAATCCAGGTACTAGACAAAAGGATGGAAACTGGGATATCAGGTGAGAGGAAGGGGATTCAGAATGGAGGGTAGAGGTGGCAACTGAGGAAACTCCTTGAGGTGCTGTGACATAGCTATAGACAGTTTTTATAAAATATTTTTAGTTTTGGCTGTGGGTGGGAGAGAGCTACAAAGGATTCCTTGGATAGATGGATTTGGAGGTCATTAGTAAGTAGGTGGTAGCTAAAGCCATGTAAATACATGAGATTATTCAGGGGAATTATACAGATGGGGAAGAGGTTCAATAAGAGAGGCTTGAAGAACACCAGTACCTATGGCCAAGCTGATAGGAAAAAGCAATCAAATAGGAAGAAAAAAACAAGCATTATTTAACAGAAGCCAATGGACAAGAAAACTTTAAGAAAAAGTGGAGTTTAAGTGTTAAAATCTGCAGAGAAGTTGGGTAAGGACATAAGAGCAAGGTAGTCATTAGTGACCTTGGCTAGGATAGTTTCAGTGGATATGACAGGACAGAGTCTGATTACAGAGAGTAGGTTGAAGAATGAAAGAAAGGTGAGGAGTTAGAGATCTCTGTAATTGCCTGTTTACTTATATGGCTCCTCCTTGAGTAGGCCAAGTCTTTGAAGGTAGGGAACAAGTCTCTTTTGTTTTCCTCCAACCACTAATATTTACTCAAAGTCTGACATATGGTTGATGCTCAGTAAGTATTTTGGACTGATGGAGACAGGTAATGGCCAGAGGGTAATGCAGGAATCGCTCTAAGTGCTTTTAAAAATATATGAATAAAGTAAAATATAAAAATTATTATTACTGGTTGCCTCTGGCTAATGGACTAAGGGTTATTTTAACTATTTTATTTTAAATTAATAGTCTTTTTATTTTTATCTATTTATTTATTTTTAAAGATTTTATTTATTTATTCATGAGAGACACACAGAGAGGCAGAGACACAGGCAGAGGGACAAGCAGGCTCCCTGCAGAGAGCCCAATGCAGGATTTGATCCTGGGATCGCATCCTGAGCTGAAGGCAGATGCTCAACCACTGAGCCACCCAGGCACCTCTAAATTAAGTCTTTTTTAAAATAGTCTTAGGTTATAGAAAAATTGAGCAGAAGTACATGGAGTTCGTTATACTCTCTCCTTTCTACTCCAATATCCCACATTAGTGTAGCACATTTGTTACAATTGAGGAACCAATATTGATACATTAGTATGAACTAAAGTCTATCGTTTACATTAGAATTTATTCTGCATTGTATAATTCTATGGGTTTTGAAACATGCATATTGTAATTAATCCACCATGATAATATCACACAGAATAGTTTCACTGCCCTAAAAATCTCCGGTGCACCAATGCTTCATCTCTCTCTCCACCTCTCCCTAAACCCCTGGCAACCACTGATCTTTTTACTGTCTTTACTGTTTTACCCTTTCCAGAATGTCATATAGTTGGAATCATACAGTATATATAGCCTTTTCAGTTTGGCTTCTTTCATTTAACAATATGCATATTTTAAAAGATTTTGTTTATTTATTCATGAGAGACACACAGAGAGAGGCAGAGACATAGGCAGAGGGAGAGAAGCAAGCTTTCAGCAGGGAGCGTGATGTGGGACTCAATCTCAGTACCCCAGGATCACGACCTGAATCAAAGGCAGATACTCAACCACTGAGCCACCCAGGCATCCCTAGCAATATGCATTTAAAGTTCTTCCTTTTGTGTCTGTGTGTGGCTTGATAGTTCATTTCTTTTTACTGCTGAATAATATTCCATTTTATGGATGTGCTAAGTATTTTTTTAAAGAAAGGGAAAACTTGAACTGAGGTGAAAAAACCACATAGGAAGATAAGTTTCAGGTATTAAGAAGGAGAACATAGGAGGTTCCTGCTGAAGTAGGAAGGGATGGAATCTAGAATACAGAGATGAGTATTGAAAGAAAAAGTGATACCCTTTCCGGGGATGTAAACGTAGGCTATTTATGAATGGAAAAGGGTATTTAGCTGATAGTTGGAATTTTTCTCAGTAAAGTTGAAGACTATCATCTGCTGCATATTGAGGGTAGACAGGGGCATGGTAGAAGGCCTGAGAGTGGTGAATTCTTTAATAGTTAATGTGCAGAATTAAGTATGAAGCTGATCACAAATTAGTAAAAAATCATCCAAGTGGCACTGGAAGCCTAGAAGTTGTTGGAGTCTCCGAGTTTTTAATGAGTCTCTGACCTCCAAAAACTGCTTGGTACTCTGAGATTAGGAACAGAGGTTTGGTTACTTAAAAGATGAGATTTGCTTGGTGATTAAAGAGAACAAGGAGTAGTAAGGTATTGAGAATGTTTATGAGCTTGGTACGGACAGGGGGCAAGAAAGGAAAGGAAGTCAAGTCATGAAGGATTGACAGACTGGAGAAAAAGAGAGTTGAGGGTTTGTAAATCTTCCTAAGATAAGAAAGCAGGCATAGCAGGAGTCAAGTACCAATAGGGATGGACAAATAAAGTGTGTGATCAGAGATCATGACAAGGGAGTACCATTCTGGATGGTGACGTGGAAATGGGAGATTAAGGTTTTTTGAGTACAAGAGATCACCTGAAAGACATATTTTTTCAGACATCTGAAATCATCCACGGTGATAGATCTTGCATAAAAGAAGCCAACACTACCTAAGATAATAGTAGGGATTGAGTGGAGAGGGAGAATAGGAGCCAAGTTTCAAAGTCCTCAGTGAATGAGGTGAAGAAGCCAGAGGCTGTGTAGATGTCAACGACAAGAAGAATGAAAAAGGAGTATTGGCAGAAGTCATAAGCATCACAGGAGGAAAGACTATATGAGGAAGAAAAAGTAATGGTTTAAAAGTGGTACAGGATAATGAAGGCAGTATTTTCAGGCTTTTGGTATGTGGAATAGGAGAGATGGAAGAAAAGGGATGTTCTCAGGGAAATTCATGTTTGAATCAAGGCAGGGAGAAAAAAGCATTTTTTTAATGAAGAACTAAGTCTATAGGTAAGCTTGTTTATAAGAGAACAAAGATTCTACTGATCCAGTGGAAAACATGTTATGGTTAGTCAGTAATGGAAAGAAGAGGTAGTGGAAAGAAACTCCAGAATAAGTACTTACTCTCTACAAACTATAACTTTGTTTATATTACCAAGGTCATTATCAGAGTGCCTGGAAGAAGACTGAAGGCAAAACAAAACAAAACAAAAAAAGGATTTTCTTTCCCTTTTCCAATCTCTTTGGATAGATATGGATGAGGCAGTAGTTGGGAGCTGGAGTTAGCTATTTGGTACATAAGTCAAGTGGCTGAGGGTATAGAATTGGTTCTAGAAGGAAAGGGATAGAGTGAGGAGTACCATGAAGGTAACAGAGAAAGCCCTATGAAGGGATGTTAAAATCAAATCCATAAACAAAAGCTGAGATCCCATACTGCAGAAAATAGTCAAAATGAACTAGTTAGAAAGAGAAAAGAATGAAAAGGAAGATATTTTTATAATTGTGTGGGTTAGGACTATTGAATATGTCACAAATCCTAAAGCTATAAATCCTTAAAAGCACAAATCCTAAAAAGACGGACAGATTCGATCACATATATTAGAAACTTCTACACAGAAAAAAATATATAAACAAAAAACAAAAGACAAAAATGGGGAAAGTAACTGTAATGTATGTGCCAAAAGAAGAGCTATTATTTTTTACTATATACAGAGTACTTTCAAATAAGAAAAAAGGGCAAATAATATGAACAGGTGACTCACAAAATAACTATAAATAGGAAATAAAGTGGGTAGAGGAAGGAAAATAAACACAAAAAATGATTCAACCTGATTAGTGATCAAAGAAAGGTAAGTTACATGAGATGCCATTTTGCACCAATTAAATTTCTAAAGATTAAAGGATTATTAATATCCAGTACTGATAAGGATGTGGGGAAAAAAGAATTCTCATATTTTTTGGTGGGATTATAAATTTATGTAATCTATCTAGAGAGCAATATGGCAATATTAAGTGCATTAAAAATGCAGCTACCCTTTCACAAGTAAACTTCACTTCTAGGACTTTATTCTAAGGAAATAATTATCAGAAGAGACAAAAAATGTATGTACCAGGGCTCTTTCCACAAATGGTATTTATGTTAGCAAAAGAAAATGAAACAAAAATAGGGGATTAGTTAAATAAATTAAGGTACACCAACACAACTGGATATGCCACTCTTTCAAAATGATGTTAGAGACCTAAATTTTTTTTATAGACCTAAATTTATGGACATGGAAAGAAGACTACAATATATAACCAGCAAATAAAAAGGAGGCTGAAAACATGCTATAATGTTTCCTCTTCCTTCCTTTTTTTCCCTCCCATTTTCTTTCTTCCCACCTCTCTCCCATCCTCCATATATCTATCATCAGATCTCTATGTATACATGTATGCATATATACACATGAAAACTATCTGAAAGAATATATTCCCAAATTTTACATTGGTTTTCTACAAGGGATTGAGTAATTTAAACTTTTTCTTCATACATTTCTGTATTGTTTGGACTTACTGAGCATAGATTTTATCTTTTAAACAGAAAAAAACCAAGAACATTATTTTCATTTTATTTTATTTTTATTTTTATTTTTTTAAAGATTTTATTTATTTATTCATGAGAGACACACACACAGAGAGAGAGGCTGAGACACAGGCAGAGGGAGAAGCAGGCTTCATGCAAGGAGCATGATGTGGGACTTGATCCTGGGTCCCCAGGATCACACTCTGGGCTGCAGGCGGCGCTAAACAGCTGCACCACCGGGGCTGCCCCATTATTTTCATTTTAAAACATGAATCCAAATACCCTCAAATAGACATAGGCCACTTAATATAATGCTTTCTGATATTTTGGGGTCAATAAAAACTTTACTATTTCAGGGGCTAAGGGACTCCCAATTTGTGTCAAAGATGCTGCTATGCAGCATGGCCTCAGCAACCACATGCATTTCACAGGGAGCTTTTTTTTTTTTTTTAAGATTTTATTCATTTATTCATGAGAGACAGAGAGAGAGAGGCAGAGACACAGGCAGAGGGAGAAGCAGGCTCCATGCAAGGAGCCCGATGTGGGACTTGATCCTGGGACTCCAGGATCATGCCTGGGCCAAAGGCAGGTGCCAAACCCCTAAGCCACCCAGGGATCCCCCTTGCAGGGAGCTTTAATCACTCACATCAGAGACATCCACATTCTGTTCATTCTTATAGCCACCACCTGTTGGTAAGGAAATAAAACAGAGACTTGACAAGGGTTTTAGAGAAAGGTTTAAATTTTGTTGTGTGGTAAAATATATATAAAATTTTAATCCTTTTTTAGTGTACAATTCAGTGGCATTAATTACATTCACAATGTGCAACAATCACCATTACATATTTCCAAACTTTGTTTAGCATCCTAAACAGAAAGTCTCCAATTCCTCCCAGTCTGTGGTGAACTCTACTTTTTGTCTCTGTGAATTTGTCTATTCTAGATATTTCATGTAAGTAGAATCATGCAATATTTCCTTTTGTGTTTGGTTTATTTCACTTAACATAAAGTTTTCAAGAATCATTCATGTTGGAGCATGTCTCAGAACTTCATTACTTTTTATGACTGAATAATATTCCTATGCACGGATATACTGCAATTTGTTTATCCATTCAACTGATGTTGGAAACATGGTTGTTTTTACCTTTGGGCTATTGTGAAAAATGCTGCAATGAATGTCAGCATAGATCTATCTGTTTGAATCCCTGTTTTCAATTTTTTGAGAGGAATAAACCTAGGAAACAGCTTATTTCTTCTGATTCTATCATCCTAGACTTCCAGTCAAGCTACTTCGAATACCCTCAGGCCACCTAGTCCTCTGTGCCCTGATATGATCTACTCCCCAAGCCAATAGTAAGAAAAGGTCATTTTCTTGGGCCCCAATTCTTCTATCTTAAGTGCAAGTGAGGTTAGGTTGGAAGTTATCGCTGGATCTTGGAAAGACCTTCTACCTCAGGAAGACTTCAAATCAGAAAAGTTACCTAGAAGAGCTATGAAAATAGTGCAAGAATGTTTAGAATTCTTGGCTAGGAGATAGTACAGACAGAATGGTGGTGGAAGACAGTCTGATGTCAACCACACACAGAAACACTCATGGCCCTTTCAACTTTATCCAGTATATTGTCACATCTTACAATGAGCCAAGGAATTAAGATCCTCACTCAAATCAACTCATCTAAAAATAGGCTTTCAGAATTTATACATATGAAAACTTGTTTGACAGGGATAACAGGAAATAGTAGAGTGCGCTAGCTTTTTTTAACCTTAAATTTTTAAGTATTTTTTTAATTGAGGTAAAATACACATAACATACAATTAGCCATTTTAAAGGGTACAATTCAGAGGCAGCTAGTGCATCCACAATGTGTAACTACACATCTCTCTAGTTTCAAAGCTTTTTCATCACCCCAGAAGAATGTCCCATGTGCTTTAGCTTTTTAGAGGTAATCACCCTCCTCAGCTAGTTAGTGCACTGGGCATGAATGTTCACATACTAGAAGACTTAACATTGTCACAAAAATAAATTTATGCTTAAGGCATGAAATGAATATGGAATTGGTCATCAGAGACACTGACCAAAATGACTATCCTTTGATGGCTTCTCTCAAGACTGATTATTGGTCAAAAGGGGAACCAGGAGATTAGCAGCTTCAACAATATGCTGGTTTCTCTGTCTGATTTAATAAGCGAGTGAACTGATACTCTCAAGACATCAGGAATTTCTCTGAGGACAGAGATTAAGTCTTGTACATCTTGGTATTTCCAATGTCCAACACAATGGATTACTTCTATAAGGTGTTAAATAAATACTTTTTGGTAAGCAACTGAATAGAGTAGGCGATCTTTGCCTAGTGAATAGAGAAGGTTGTGAGAATAAGAGGTAAATGTGAATTTCAGAAGCATATAGATTTAGAGGTAGATTAGTCCTGAAAACAATTTGCAAAGCAGAATTTCCCGAGGACTCAGGGAAATCAGGAAGACATGCATACCGTAGAATATCCCATTAATAGAACACTTATTGAAAACCATGATGTTCTGAGTCAGGGTTCCTGTTTTGTCAGAGAACACGTATTTGACCTGGCCGAGCTCTTCATTAAGAGTGGTGGTGCGAGCCCGTGCTGGTGTGTTCTTTGGTGCATAAAACATCTTCCGATCCCAGTTGATATAGCAACTGTTGCCCAATCTTATTATCTCAACACTATAAAGAAAGCAAGAAAAGAAGGGTCCTGCATTAGAACAGATCAAATACATCATCCTGGTTTCCTTCTTAATAGTCCTGTGATAGGTCAGGGTGAGCATCTGAAAATCAGAATATCTTCCTTGGGAACCTACCATGGATTTTGAAGGATCCTTCCCACCAGCCAACCCAATATAATTCTGATTTTGATCATTATTCAGGGCTTTCCTACCTGAGGCATACCTGATTACTTTTGTTGGGGCATAAGCCTCCTTTCATTCTTTCTTCTTTCAAAACATACCCAGGAAAAGTAAAATATTTTGAATTTCTACAGTAATACAAGGCCTGATAGAATTAAGAATTAACTAACAAAAGGCTGCCTAGGTCTAATTAGAGGATTACTGTGGCTGTCATGTTAATCCACTGGTGAGGAAGAGAGGGAAACTTGAAACACTTAGAAGCTTCTTTGTTTCAGAAGAAGAGAAGGATCTGTGAAAATCAGAAACAGCTATGGAAGCAGACCTTCTGATAAATTTCCTGGCTGACCTAATCTGCCTGTGGGGTAGCTTCTCCCTCTTTCCCACCCTCAAAAGTGTCCTCTTCACTTTATCTGAATTTTCCCTATTGTCTTTGTCAGATTCCTCATCTGTTCCAAATAAGGTACATTATAGATTTTTTATGGTTATCAAGCATCTTCATTTTAAAACAGTTAAGATTTTAAAGGGGCCTCCTTCCTATCATCATTCATGCTTAATGTGTGTTTGTTCAGGTTGCTTCTAAGAGACAGCTGCATTGAGCAACATGATTTTTTAACTTAGGGGAGGTAGGTGGGCTCTAGCCTGCATTATTGACTACTAGACCTTATGCATTGAATCTTGATCCCTCCCTTCCTTTGCTATACTAACCATCATAGCAATTTATCTAAAATCAAACATTTAGTCATATTATTTCTTTCCTTAGAAAGATCTTTGCTGCTTTTAGGATAAAATCCAAACTGCCTGGCCTGGCATTTAAGGCCATCTAACACTTTAGCCTAGGCTACTCACTTGTTCTATGACCAGATCAAGCTTTTAAAAAATACCAAACCTTCCTACATGCTGATCTTCCTGTTTACAATATTGTTTTGTTATTTTATACTTGGTGAATTCTACTCTTTTCTCAAATACCAGTTTATTACTTTTTCTGTAACCCCCCAAGGTTCCAGGTAGAACCAACCCATTCCTTTTCTAGTCTCCCATAGCATTCCCATACATATTTCTATTACATCATTTTCCATATTGTACCATAATTATTTAAGTATTTGTTTCCATGTCTACATGTTTATCTAGAGAAACAGTTGCCTTATTATTCACATTTCTATTCTAGCACCTAATATAGTGCTTGGCACATAGTACGTGCTTAATCAATATTAAATTAATAAGATAGTCGTTTATGGTACTTTTAAGATTGGAATGTCACAGAGCAGAGTTTAAGAAACTTGGGAAGAAGGATGCGAAAACATGTCTGGGTGTGCGTATGTGAAAGGGAATGTTGAAAACAGAAAAAGGAGATCAAAGATTTCTTTTACCTATTTCAAATTTTTGCTCATGAAAAAGAGGAGGAAACATCCTTCTTTTATTCAACTATTTTTTAAAAAGATTTTATTTATTTATTTGAGAGAGAGAGAGAGAAAGAGCATAAGCAGAGGAAGAGGGAGAAGCAGACTCTCTCACTAAGCGGGGAGCTCGATGTGGGGCTTGATCCCAGGTCTCCGGGATCATGACCTGAGCCAAACACCTAACCAACTGAGCTACCCAGGTGCCCCTCTTCTCCAACTTTTAGAAACCAGAATTTAGGTCATAATTATACTTACCTACCATTTGCCACATTGTTTCTACGGGAAAACAAATTGTGAGTTCTGATGAACTGATTTACAAATGAATGTTCGGAACCTATCTCACTGATTAACTAGGGGCTGCCTGGTTTGTGCTTCAACATCACCAAATTTTTGTGCATTTTTTCTAATTATCGCATATGTTTATATGTCTTATTTAGCCATTTACATTATAAGCTATTTGAGGGCAGGGACAATTTTCTTTTTGTTTAACTCACATAGTATCTAGCACAGTATTCTGGATATGGAAAGTACTTAATACAATCTCTAGACATTTTTTTAAGCACTTGGACAAGAAGTTTGGCAGTTTCTTATTATCTTTTTTTTAAGATTTATTTATTTTATTTTGTTTTTTTTTTTTTTTGGAAATCTTGCATAATGGATTTTACTTTAAATCTAGACATGTGCCAGATAAGCATCAGGTAAGGAACTATGTGCACAGAATTAAATCTAGAGGAATTACAAATTTTCATTCATCCCCAAGATTTTGTCTTGGTAGTCCTTGCTTAGTTGTTGTCATATGGCTACTGTTGATGCATAGATGACATATCTCAGGAGAGCAATACAATGGAGAGGAACAACACTGAATAAATCCAGTCTAGGGTGCAGACTAACTGGCTTTATAGTAAGGAGGTCGTGCCCTGGGGAACAGAGGGAAACATCAAGTCCTTTAGGTCCCTCTGGGCTGTGGCTGCCTAGTGGTTACAGCCATCTTTCAGCCGGGCGTTTATTTATTTATTTCAGAGAGAAAGAGAGTGAGAGCAAGCACAAAGCAGGAGGGAGAGAGAGAGAGAATCCCAAGTAGACTCCACACTGAGGGTGGAGCCACATGTGGGGCTCAATCTCAGGACCCTGAGATCATGACCTGAGCTGAAACCAAGAGTCAGATACTAACTGACTGTGCCACCCAGGAAACCCTATCTCTAGACATTTCTCAGAGTGTTTTATACACTCAGCACTGTGGAAAGTAAAGAGTTAAGGAGCACACCATCTATGCTTTCTTTAAAAATGTTTCTTAACGCACTCTATTTGGGGAATTAAGCAGGAAGTGTAAAGTCAGCTCCCTCCCCCTATAACACAAAGTAGTCAAAAAAAGCCTACCTGACATAAAGGGAAATGGGCACCATAGTGTTGAGAATAATGAAGTAGGACCAGAATATGAGGATGGCAGAGGCAACTGATGAAGACACATATTTTTTCCATGGCAGAAAACTCTGGAAGTAGTAGCCTTTCTTCTGCTCCCAAATGCCATGTCCAATTGCTAGGATAAAACACATGCTGCCTAAAAACAGGAAAATCTGGAAATCAAAAAAAGAATTAAATTAACATTTCATCCAAGGTATATGGTGCTTCAGATCTACCTTTTGGAGACTTATCTCTCAACAAACTTCCCTCTGTTCTTTGAGGTCAGGGGGGCCCTATAGGTCATAGGCTTTAGGCAGTAGCGTACTGGATGAAAAGAAAGCCTAGCAGGAGCCATCTTTGAGATCTTGAAGGGAGATAAAAGTAACTAAACTATATTAAATACCAATGAAGTATCAGGAACTGTGCTAAGAACTTTACATATATTATTTAATATTTATAATACCTATCTTTTAGTAATATATGAAGAACTTGATATTAAGAGTAGAAAAGTATTTTGTTTCATGTCACTTAGCTACTAACTAGGAGAGACAGGTTTGTTTATTTATTTATTTATTTATTTTAGTAATCTCTACACCCAATGTAGGGATTGAGCTCATGACTCCAAGAGCAAAAGTCACATGTTCCTCTGGCTGAGCCAACCAGGCAGGCTGAGGGGACAGGTTTTAAAACAGTTCCAGAACCCAAGTTTTCAATCATTCCATTATTGAAGTTAGGTGCAGTTTTAGCCAAAGTCTAGAATACGTAGCAATGGCTTAACAGTTGGAGGTAGGTGGGTGGTAAGGAAATGGATAAAAAGGCTGAAAATATGGCAATTATGTCTCTAGTAAAGATTTGGTAAAACTGGAGGACAGATCATGTGCTTCCTGAGCCTACAGCTCTGAAGGAAGTGGTTAGAAATAATTAGAATATTAGTGTGTGTTGGCTGCCTCTGAACAAAGGGAGTAATTGACCAGTTGATAAACAGAAATGAAAAGGAATAGAGAGAAATTTGGGTCATCAAAGGACTGGAAAAGCCTATTGCTTTTAGACACCAAAGATGAAGAGATAAAATTGAGATCTTAAGCAAACAAGGCCTAATAATTATTTCCAATTGAATAAAGTGATTCAGCCTGGAGGCAAAGTTCAGATTAAAGATGACACCATTTTTTTTTTTTAAAGATTTACTTGAGGGAAAGAGAGAGAAGAGGAGGAACGGGAGGGGCAGAGGGAGAGGGAGAAAGAATCTCAAGCAGACTCTGCATTAAGTGCAGAACCTGATGTGGAGCTCAATCTCACGACCCTGAGATCATGACCTGAACCAAAACCAAGAGTCAGCCACTTAACTGACTGTGCTACTCAGGTGCCCCTAAACCTTCTTACCCAAGGTTATAGTTTCAAATAATCTCAATCTGCTATCAGGTTGAGAGAAAAGGACATAGAGGGACAAAGAAGCAAAAAAAAAAAAAAAAAAAAAAGACAAATTTGAGAATGATGATTGGAAAAGAAGTTTGGGAAGAGGAGATAACTTTTCTGAACTCATTTTACAAGGCCAGCATTACCCTGGTACCAAAGCCAAACAAGGATACTACAAGAAAAGAAAACTGTAAGCCAATATTCTTGATGAATATAGATGTAAAACTTCTCAACAAAATAGTAGCAAACAAATTCAACAACACATTACAAGAATCATACACCATGATCCAGTGGAATTTAGACATTAATGAGAGAAAGTGAAGACACAAATAAATGGAAAGATATTCTATGTTCATGGATTGGAATAGTAAACATTGTTAAAATGTCCATAATACCCACAACTATCTATAGAGTCAATGTAATCCTAATCAAGATTCCAATGGCATTTTTTTTTTTTGCAGAAACTGAAAAAATCATCCTAAAATTTCTATGGAATCCTGAAAGATCCTGAATAGCCAAAGTAATCTTGGGAAAGAAAACAAAGCTGGATGTATCACATGTCCTGATTTCAAACTACATTACAAAGCTATACTAAGCAAAATAGTACTGGTATAAACACAGGTATGTACACCAATGGAACATAATCAAGAGTCCAGAAATAAACCCATGCACATATCTCCAATATTGGACAAGGGAGGTAAGAACATGCAATGGATAAAAGGCAGACTCCTCAATAAATGGTGCTGGAAAAACTAGATAATCATATGTAAAATAATGAAACTGAACCTCTATCTTATACTACTCACAAAAATTAACTCAAAATGGATTAAAGACTTAAATATAAGACCTTAAACCACAAAACTCCTAGGTAAAAAACAGAGCAAAGCTCTTTGATATCAGTGGCAATGCTTTTATGGATGTGACAACCAAAAACCACAAGAAACAAAAGCAAAAATAAACAAGTAGGATTACATCAAATTAAAGGCTTCTGTGCAGCAAAAGAAATAAACAAAAGGCAATCCATGGAGAGAATATATTTGCAAACCACATATCTGATAAGAGGTTAATATTAAATATATATATAGAAGTCATACAACTCAATAGCAAATAACAACAACAAAAAAACCCCAAATAATTTGATTTAAAAAATGGGTGAAAGACCTACACAGATAATAGATTTCAAATATTTATTTTATATTTAGATTTCAAATGCCCGATAGGTACATGAAAAGATAATCAACTAATCATCAGGGAAATGCAAATCAAAACCACAATGAGATGTCACCTTAGAAAGGTATAATCAAAGAATGTTAGAATGGGTATAATAATAATAAAAAAAAAAAAACAAGAGATAACAGGTACTAGGGAAGATGTACACTGCTGGTGGGAATGTAAATTGGTATAGTCACTATGAAAACAGTATAGATGCTCCTGAGAAAATTAAAACCAGAACTACCATATGATCTAGTAATTCCACTTCTGAGTATATACCCAAAGGAAATTAAATCACTGCCTTGAGAAGATATCTGCACCTCCATGTTCACTGTGTCATTATTTATAACAGCCAAGACATGGAGTCACCTAAGTGTCCACTAACAGATAAATAGATAAAGAAAATGTCACACACACACATACACGAACACACACACACTGGAATATTATTCAGCCATAAAAAATAAGAAAATTCAGCCATTTGTGATAACAGGGATGAACTCTGATGGCATTATGCTAAGTAGAGTAAGAGAAAAACAAATACCCTGATAGTCTATATGTGGAATCTAAAACAAAAACAAGGGCAGCCTGGGTGGCTCAGTGGTTTAGCACTGCCTTTAGCCCAGAGCATGATCCTGGACCCCAGGATTGGGTCCCACATCGGGTTTCCTGCATGGAGCCTGCGTCTCCCTCTGCCTGTGTCTCTGCCTCTCTCTCTCTCCTCTCTGTATATTCTCATGAATAAATAAATAAATAAAATCTTTAAAAATAAAATAAAATAAAACAAAAACAAAACATTGTAAAAACAGAGAACAGACTGGTGGTTGCCAGGTGCCAAGGGTAAGTGAAGAGGAGTGGGGTGAAGATGGTCAAAGAGTATAAACTTCCAGTTTTAAGACAATTAAATTCTGGACATGTAATGAACAGCTTGGTGACTATACCTAACAATCTATACCTAACAATTTGAAAGTCACTAAGAGAGTAGATCTTAAAAGTTCTTACCACCAAATAAACAAAAGAACTGTAACTCTGTGAGGTGATGGATGTGTTAATATATCCTTATTGTAGTAATTATTTCACTACATATTTGATATACACATATATCAAATCACAGTATCGTACACCTTAAACCTATACAATGTTATATATCAATTATATGTTAAAGATGAAAAAATATCAAAAAAATTTTATATGAATGTAATCATATAGTACATGCTCTCCTTTTGACGAGATTCATATACTCAGCATAATTATTTTGGGATTCATGTATGTTTTTACATCTACTGATGGTATTCCATTGTATGGATACTGCACAATTTGTTTACTAATTTATCTTTTGTTGGACATTTGAGTTTTTCCAGTTAATGGCTATTATAAACAGCTGCACTGAACATATGTGAACAAGATTTTGCATGGATATATTCATTTCCTTAGTGAACATCTAGAAGTGGAATTGCTGGATCCTACAGTAAATTTATATTTAACTTTTTAAGAAACTGCCAAATGCTTTCCAAAGTGGTTGTACAATTTTACATTCCACTAACATTACATGTCCACATACCGCTAGAGCAAATAGATGTGATGTTATTATTGAACCACCTCTAAGTCTAATCAATTGTCCTCACACCTGTGTTCTTTGTCACAAAGTGTGGCTAGCTCAAAGCAACACATCCCCACTGTTAGATGACTGGAGTTCTCATCTTTGAGTCACTGACAGGAAAAGTGTTTTTGATGGGAAAGTCTTTGAAAAGAAGAATATAAGAGGCAGGAGGAGTAGGTCTGAGACTATTCTCAGAAAATGAGATTTTAAAAAAACTTATTATGAAAAATTTCAAGCACATATTAAGCTATTTAAATAGTATAATGAATCCCTATGTACCCATCACCCAGCTTTAACTACTATCAATTCAGGGTCAGTCTTATTTCATCCAAGCCCTCTCTTCTCCTTTTGTTTTAAGCAAATTTCTCACATTATATAATTTTTTAAAGATTTCTTTATTTATTCATGAGAGACACAGAGAGAGAAAGAGAGGCAGAAACACAGACAGTGAGAGAAGCAAAGCATCTCCACAGAGGGAGCCCGACACGGGACTCGATCTCGTGTCTCCAGGATCACACCCTCGGCTGAAGGCAGGCACTGAACCGCTAAGCCACCAGGGATCCCCTCACATTATATAATTTTATCTGTAAACTGTTTAATATATACCTTTAAAGGGTATTATTTAAATACATAGCCATGTGTTTAACATTAATTTTATCACTTAAAAAATTAAAAATAAATCCTTAGTATCATTCAATATTTGAGATTTGAGTGTTGAGTGAGTAATAGGATTGGGGAGAACAAAACAGAGGAGGGTTGAGAAAAAAAAAGTAAAACCTACCTTTATTTCTAGCCAAATGCAGATTCATACTGAGTAGTTCAGCTATTTGTAATGGTCTCTCTGGGGCCATAAACCTTTCCTTCTTAATCTTATTCCTACTTCTTATCCTTTTCTTCAATGAGTCATGTGGGAGCAAGGCTATCCTCATTATTTAGATCAAACCTCAATGATGAATTTGACAATTCATCAAATTCCTTTTTGGATAGTCTATATGGCCAACATTAAATTGGGGCCCATATTTTTCTACCTGCCACTCTTCCAGGCCCTATATCATCAGCTCTAACGGGAAAAAATGGGACAGGTGAAGTGATTAGAAAAAAGTATTATTTATAACTAGAAACTTATTTATAATTTATTTGTTATAAATTATTAAAATAAATGATTTATTTCAAAGTTGTGGGAAAATATTGCAGGGGGACCTTCAGCATACTCCATCTCTGTTGCCTGGATAACTGAGAATTACCCATGATTTCCAGTGATATGTCCTGCCTTACTGTTGGACCAGATCTTTCTGCTCAGATTAAGCCACCAGAAAGGAAAATTATGTCTATCAGACCAAATCCCTTAGGGCAGGACTTGTCCATCGGTGTGAGGCTACCAGGGGCAGGACACAGTTTGCTCTTTCCTCATTCCCAGAACTTTTCCTGCCATCTCAAGGCTTTCTAAGTCCTTGTAGATGTTCTATGTCTCTTATTATTGTGATGGAGTTTATTGGTACATAGTTTCTAAAGATTCACCTCGCTTCCATTCTACAGTAAGAAACAAGTAAGAAATTGGTTGTGGCTACAAACCCTAGAGGTTGCTTGTTTATTATCAGAGCCAGTCAGAACCAAGAAGAGTGGACAGACTTCCATTGAGCAAAAAGTGATACCAGTAAATCACTGTTGACAAAACTGACAGAGAACTAGTAAGGCTGTCACTGTCACAGGGGAGCTCCCAGGCTTCATAGGCAGCAGGTAAAAAGAAAGTACTCCTTGATTCTTTGACCTTCACATCTGTGCTTTTCATTGTTCTTCACCCCAAAAGTAGATCCTGGATTTCTGGCACCACTCAAATTTCAAACACTCTGCTTCTTCTTCTTCTTCTTTTTTTTAGATCTTTAAAAAATTTATTTATTCATGAAAGACAGAGAGAGAGAGAGGCAGAGACACAGGCAGAGGGAGAAGCAGGCTCCATGCAGGGATCCTGGGACTCCAGGATCACGCCCTGAGCTGAAGGCAGGTGCTAAACCACTGAGCCACCCAGGGATCCCTAACACTCTGCTTCTTTACCCAACAGACATACTCTTACTTAATAGACTAGGGTTCAGGAAGCATTGTCACTGTGAGCTCTGGTCACTGGGGAGAGAATGGGGATCAAACTTCATCTCAGCTCTGGGCTCATCAGGAAGCAGCTTGGCTAAATACGCTTCTTGTATCTGCCAGATTTTCCCCGAAGAAACATTTCCAAAAATGCAGAAAAAAAAATGAAGTGTTTAAGCCAGGAAAGATTTCTGCTGCAGCTTCAAGAAATGAAAGTGCATTACATCAAACTACATTAACAATGTTCTGGTGAAAAATAGCAAAATACTGCACCTCGCTAATTCAAGAACTTTCCTCATTTAATAACCACTCAAAAGATACTTGTTGAGCACTATTTTGTGTAAGACATTTCCAAGAATATAGAGATGGCTATGATCTAATTTCTACCTTAGAGGCTTATAATTTGGTAGCTCATATTTTCATTCATTTTTTTCCCCCAACAAATAATAATAAAGCTCTGTTATATGTTGGGGATAGTTCTAGGGGCTGAAGATAAAGTGGTTAAAAAAAAAAGACAATGTCTTTACTCTCAAAGAATTTACAATCCTGTGGAGATAGGTGGCCAAGAGGTAAGAAATTAAAAAAAAATTAACTAGTGCTAAGTGCTGTGATGAAAATAAAATAGGTTAATAGAATAAAGAAGGTATTGGTAAGGGTGGTTACTTTAGATAGAAAAGTAGCTTCTCTGAAAAGGTGGCATCGAATGACAAATAAGAAATAAGCCATGTAAAGATGTGGGGCAGGCACTGTCAGCAAGGGTAAAGGTTTAAAGGTAGGAACAAGTTTGCTTTCTCACTTGATTTGTAGTTTTCCTAGGTATAGATTTCTAAGTCAAATAACTTTCACTAAGAACTCTGAAGGGATGACCTTACTAATTCCTAGGATCCAGTGGCATGGGTAAGAAGTCTAATGTCAATCTATTGTTCAATTTTTGGGTTGATATCTTTATTCTTAACCCCGTGAAAATTTTGAGGGACTTTTGAATACCCTTGGAGCTCTAAAAAATCATGAATTCTTGTTGGACACGTTACACTTTCTTCAATTCTAGGAAATATACTTCTGTTTCTCTTTGACAATGTCATCCCCTCCGTTTTCTCTGGTAGATTATGTTGGGGGCTCTTTGTTTGGTTTTATATTAAAAAGAAGTATTTACCTCATATATTTTATCTTTTTATTAGAGAGTTCTTTGACTCTTTTTTCTAGTTCTTTTATTGACTTAAATTTCAGCTAATTTTACTTCCCCAAATTCTTTTTTTGTCTTTAGATTGCTTTTTTCCTTTCCTTTTTTTAGCAACCCTATTCTTATTTTATTTATGCAATTGTGTCTTCTAAGAATAGTGATAAGAATTTTTGGAAGTTCTCTTCTTTTCTCTTCCCTGAATTGTATCTTTTCCTGGGTCAGTTATTCTATTTGTTCATCTTCATCCTCCTCGTTTGTGTTCCTGACTTCCCTCTGGTCCACTTAAAGATGGGAGTAAAAGAGTAGCTTAATTATTATAGGTTGGCTTAGTTTCCTTTGGTTAATTTTGTTTCCCCAATAGGCCACTCTCCTGAATGGGAACAAGTAAGCACGAATTTTGTATAGGTAGGCAGCATGTGTCATTTGACGGGTCTCACCCTCAAGTGCGCAAGGAGCATGCAAGCACATGTGAGCCCCATAAATTAATTAATGATATTATTTATTTATTTGAGAGAGAGTGAACATGCGCATGTGTACATGCACATGTGTGGAGGGGGGATAGAGGGAGAGGGACAGTCCAAAGCAGATTCCCGCTGAGCACGGAGCCTGATGATCCCACAATCCATGAGATTATGACCTTAGCCAAAATCACCAGTTGGATGAACCACCCAGGTGCTCTGCCCCTTAAATTGAACCACCAGGGTGCTCAACCAACTGAACCACCCAGGTGCTCTGCCCCTTAAATTGAAAATAAAGTGGGTTTTACTCTGAAGTGATGATACCCACATTAGAAGGCCTTGTTCTCTGAGATGTCTCAGAGTCTGCTGATAGTTCATCCTCTTGCAGGACTATTAGGTATTTATTTCCTATTTGTACTTCTCTACAGTCATTTCATTAAACTTCTCAATGTACTTCTTCTTCTTCTTCTTTTTTTTTAAGATTTTACTTATGTTCTTCTTAAACTGGATGCCCCAAAGTGAACACAGGTACCCCAGATAATATTTCATATTTTCTGTATATGTGCTGCCGAAGCAAGCACTATTTCATATTTTCCGAATGAAAGATTGATAACATGAATGGCCATGCAAATATAGGAATTTATAACAGCTACTCTGCCAGCTTTGCTGCCCCAGCATTTGCACTGACTCTCTGTTGCCTCTATCTTGTGAGAACCTGAGCAGAGAACTATATTCTCTCTCTGGAGACCTCCACTGCAGGTACCAGTATGTTCCTGCTCTAATCGGCATTGGAGTTCTCCAGGCCTGCTATTCAGCTATCATCCTAGGACTTCCTTTCACTTGCTCCCATGTTTCCTGGCTTCCTTATCTTCTTTCTTACTTTACTTTCTTGTTTTGCCTGAGTATACACACTAGGAGCTTCTTAAAAGAGGAGACATGATGAATAAATTTTTTTGAATCTTTACACATATGGATATTTCTTTATACTTGAATTTATTGATAGTTTCACTACATTTAGAATTATAGGTTGCAAATAATTTTCTTGCACACTCGGCTATTCTGACTTTTGATCCTGGTATATGGATATGGAGGCTTGTGGGATTTTCTTTTTAGTCTTATAATTTCTTCATATGTGGCCAATCTGCCTTTTAAACAGGACTTGTCTTTTAGTTTTGTTGACTGTATCCTTTGCTGTGGAAAAGCTTCTTATCTTGATGAAGTCCCAATAGTTCATTTTTGCTTTTGTTTCTTTTGCCTTCGTGGATGTATCTTGCAAGAAGTTACTGTGGCCAAGTTCAAAAAGGGTGTTGCCTGTGTTCTCCTCTAGGATTTTGATGGAATCTTGTCTCACATTTAGATCTTTCATCCATTTTGAGTTTATCTTTGTGTATGGTGAAAGAGAGTGGTCTAGTTTCATTCTTCTGCATGTGGATGTCCAATTTTCCGAGCACCATTTATTGAAGAGACTTTCTTCCAATGGATAGTCTTTTAGTCTTTCCTCCTTTATCGAATATTAGTTGACCATAAAGTTGAGGGTCCACTTCTGGGTTCTCTATTCTGTTCCATTGATCTATGTGTCTGTTTTTGTGCCAGTACCACACTGTCTTGATGACCACAGCTTTGTAGTAAACCTGAAATCTGGCATTGTGATGCCTCCAGATATGGTTTTCTTTTTTAAAATTCCCCTGGCTATTCGGGGTCTTTTCTGATTCCACACAAATCTTAAAATAATTTGTTCTAACTCTCTGAAGAAAGTCCATGGTATTCTGATAGGGATTGCATTAAACGTGTAAATTGCCCTGGGTAACATTGACATTTTCACAATATTAATTCTGCTAATCCATGAGCATGGAATATTTTTCCATCTCTTTGTGTCTTCCTCAATTTCTTTCAGAAGTGTTCTATAGTTTTTAGGGTATAGATCCTTTACCTCTTTGGTTAGGTTTATTCCTAGGTATCTTATGCTTTTGGGTGCAATTGTAAATGGGACTGACTCCTTAATTTCTCTTTCTTCAGCCTCATTGTTAGTGTATAGAAATGCCATTGATTTCTGGGCATTGATTTTGTATCCTGCCACGCTACCAAAACTAAAAGACAACCTACAGAATGGGAGAAGATATTTGCAAATGACATATCAGATAAAGGGCTAGTTTCCAAGATCTATAAATAACTTCTTAAACTCAACACCAAAGAAACAAACAATCCAATCATGAAATGGGCAAAAGACATGAAGAGAAATCTCACAGAGGAAGACATAGACATGGCCAACATGCACATGAGAAAATGCTCTGCATCACTTGCCATCAGGGAAATACAAATCAAAACCACAATGAGATACCACCTCACACCAGTGAGAATGGGGAAAATTAACAAGGCAGGAAACCACAAATGTTGGAGAGGATGCGGAGAAAAGGGAACCCTCTTACACTGTTGGTGGGAATGTGAACTGGTGCAGCCACTCTGGAAAACTGTGTGGAGGTTCCTCAAAGAGTTAAAAATAGACCTGCCCTACGACCCAGCAATTGCACTGTTGGGGATTTACCCCAAAGATTCAGATGCAATGAAACGCCGGGACACCTGCACCCCGATGTTTCTAGCAGCAATGTCCACAATAGCCAAACTGTGGAAGGAGCCTCGGTGTCCATCGAAAGATGAATGGATAAAGAAGATGTGGTTTATGTATACAATGGACTATTACTCAGCCATTAGAAACGACAAATACCCACCATTTGCTTCAACGTGGATGGAACTGGAGGGTATTATGCTGAGTGAAGTAAGTCAATCGGAGAAGGACAAACAGTGTATGTTCTCATTCATTTGGGGAATATAAATAGTAGTGAAAGGGAATATAAAGGAAGGGAGAAGAAATGTGTGGGAAATATCAGAAAAGGAGACAGAACATAAAGACTCCTAACTCTGGGAAATGAACTAGGGGTGGTGGAAGGGGAGGAGAGGGGTGTGGGGATGAATGGGTGACGGGCACTGAGGGGGGCACTTGACTGGGTGTTATTCTGTATGTTGGTAAATTGAACACCAATAAAAAATTAATTTATTAAAAAAAATAAAAAAAAATAAACAGGACTTGTCATGTGTTTTAATTTTGTCCCTGCAGAGAGACAGCAAGTATAGCAGAAAGAGCATTGATTCTGAAAAGTGATGCCTAGATGGATAGATGTGATAATTAAATAAAATTATATATGTAAAGCATATGGCACAAAATAATGCCCTTTTATATAGAGGGCGACACCCAGATCTTGTAAATCTTTAAGATTCTCACATCTGGCACATACTAGGCACATAATAGATTCTCAATAAATATGAGTTGATGAGTCTTAGATCTGTCTCTGCCATTATTTATGATATTTATCTTTACTGTGTCTTAATTTGCTTATTTGCAAATGAGGAAAATACTTCTTGTTTATTGTCATGGATGCAGTGAGGCTCCAGTAAGTGAATGATGAATATTCTAAAAAGTTAATATCACCCTAACAGATGTCAAGTATTGTCACTGACCTTCAGATAGGTAAATAAGTACGTGCACCTTCCTAGGCATATGGGAGACATCCCATTTTGCAAACAAGCCAACCCTAAATGACCTAACTTAGTGCTTAATGATACATGTTTCAAATACTCTCAGAGGCATATTTACCTATGTCACCTTCCTGAATCCTCAAATATGATTGTCTTCCTCATTAAGAAACCAGAAAATGTCACTTAGTTTCAATTGCTGAAAGCTATGCAGACAGTAGTAGAAAGAGAAAAAGTGGATACTAGCTTCTGGTCTCAAAGCTGAATAAACTTTCCTATTTTTCTAAAACCCCATTTACTAAATCCAAAGGATTTAGGAAAGAACTGTGATATTTCCCATAATAAATAATAGAGGAGAGGCAGTTTCTAATTCAGATATTAATGAGAGATATACAGAAAGTAAAGGCATTTTTGAAAATTTCAGAGTCTAAGCAATAGAGTAAAAATAAAAATGAAAAATCATTGAGTTAAGTATAGGAAGCCCTGAAACTGCTCAGTTATGCAAACAAGTCTATATCTAACAAGAATAAAGATAACCTGTATAGGACAGCATGGAAATAAGTCTTCATTTTAAACTCTTATCAAGCTGAGTGAAGTAAGTCAGTCGGAGAAGGACAAACATTATATGTTCTCATTCATTTGGGGAATATAAATAATAGTGAAAGGGAATATAAGGGAAGGGAGAAGAAATGTGTGGGAAATATCAGAAAGGGAGACAGAACGTAAAGACTGCTAACTCTGGGAAACGAACCAGGGGTGGTGGAAGGGGAGGAGGGCGGGGGGTGGGAGTGAATGGGTGACGGGCACTGGGGGTTATTCTGTATGTTAGTAAATTGAACACCAATAAAAAATTTAAAAAAAAATAAACTCTTATCAAAGTTATTACTGTCTATTGAGTGCTTTTCAAATTTCATTTCTTAGCAGCGGAAGATCTATTTTCCAACTGAAATCTTATAGTACAGACAAATGTGAAGTTGCTCTTCTGGAAGTAAGAACATCAGAATGAGGGGAGCCAGAACAGAACTCACTTGATCCTCTCTATTTTTCCTACAGCCGACCTTAGACTTACTTCTCTAAGAAAACAGTTTGAAAATCACCCAGCTTAATTAAGTTAAGGTGTTATACTAGTCCAAATAAAGTTTTATTAAAGGGCTCATGGGTAAAACAGGCTATGAGGAAATAAAAATGTGTCAGTTTCTTAGGCAGGGTCCTTGATCCATTCCAGCAGCACTAATCAGAGCATGAGATCTTAAACAAATTTTGACTGTCCTGTACAACAGAGGTGTAAATTAGAGATTCCTTGTCAATTGGGTCTGTTCTTTTCTGCTTCTGGCATTAGTAAATAGGGTACCAAAACTGCCTGAGTTTTTCAAACAACTAAAGTCTAAGTCGGAAATGTCAGCTACTGCCATGGAAGGAAGAGAAGAATGTCTATTTATTTATTTTTTTTTAATTTTTATTTATTTATGATAGTCACACAGAGAGAGAGAGAGAGAGAGGCAGAGACACAGGCAGAGGGAGAAGCAGGCTCCATGCACCAGGAGCCCGACATGGGAATCGATCCAGGGTCTCCTGGATCGGGCCCTGGGCCAAAGGCAGGCGCCAAACCGCTGCGCCACCCAGGGATCCCAGAATGTCTATTTATAAAGAAGCAGAAAAATGTCTTTAACTTACCCAGAGCACAAGGACATTCAAGAGATGGTCCATGTGTGTCCGTTTAAAGGTGGACTTTCCACAGTTCTGCATTAATTTGGTGTCTGGTCCTAAGTGAAACACAGAGGTCAGCCCTTAGAATCACTGAATATACTCAGATGATTGAACATTGATTGAATTATACCTTTATGATCATCTAATGAAACCTCTTGCCAGGGGATAAAGCCCTGGAGAAAGGCTCATAGTTGGTGCCAATAACTCAAAAGATAAAAATTTTGTTTCTAAGGATAATTCCAACTATTTACGCAAAGTGCATCAATGCTGACCCATCTTTTTGCAGCACCTTAGAGAGTCTAGTCTTTCATAGATGAGTTAAGTCAGAAGAGGAGCCCACAAGCTTCTTCTTTTTTTTAATTTTAATTTTAATTCCAGTTAGTTTAAATAGTGTCATATTAGTTTCAGGTATACAATATAGTAATTCAACAGTAGAAGCCACAAGTTTCTTTCTCATCATCATCCAGTTTATTTAGTTTAGAAAAGAGATTTTTTGATAAAGCAATCTCTACCTTCTTTTGAGGAAACTCTTTGCTGAGACAGGATCCATTTCAAGTTTCTAATTGGGAAAGGAAGAACAGAAAAGGCAATGGCAGTGGCTTCTTCTGAGGTGGAAGCTGGGACTTTTCTGGGGCTGCGAGACAGAGGCTGTATTTCTTCATATTAGGACAAATGGTAAGTAGAAGTAAAGAGTTCTTTTATTTTTTTTTTTTTAGAAGTAAAGAGTTCTTAGTGGACAATGGGACTAGAGTTGATATTACTGAACAGAGATATGGCTGTAGAGAAAATGTAAGAAGTGGGCAGCCCTGGTGGCGCAGCGGTTTAGCGCCGCCTTGCAGCCTAGGGCGTGATCCTGGAGGCCCTGGATCTAGTCCCACGTCAGGCTCTCTGCATTGTGCCTGCTTCTCCATCTGCCTGTGTCTCTGCCCGCCCCGCTTGGCGTGTGTCTCTATCAATAAATAAATAAATAATCTTTAAAAAAAATGTAAGAAGTTTAGAAGAAAGTGTAAGTAGCAATTTCCTTGGGAATGTTACTCTTACATATACTCTAATGAAGGAATTTCATTAATGTTTACACAGGAGCGAATTGGAACTTCCCTGACAATGTGGGCAAACCCTGAGAATGGAGGGCACAGCTACACTATTCATTCCTTCTAAGGTATTTTGTGAAGGCCTGAAGTCATGAGAAGTTTGGCTCAAAGCCAGGAAGCTACAAGGGACAGAATCTTCCAGGGATCCTTAGAAAGAATGACCTACCTCATGTTTCAAGAAGAATGTGGAGCTCATGGTAGAATGTGGGTATCATGAGCAGGAAAAGCAACTAAATTCTGCACTGAATACTCAAGATGCTCTTAAGTGGTGTCAGTTCTCTTCTGCTGAGTTTCCCAAAGTCCCCAAAGATTTCTCACTACCGTGTAAACCAAGAGTCAGAGAGAAACCTTAACTAAGTTTGTGCTTGTTGGCAACCTCACTGCCATTGCTTAGGGAGAAAAATCTTTTGTTGAAAAATGAGCTTTTTTTGAATGGCAATGTGTAGGGGTAGCTGCCAAAGTACAGTGAAGAAAATAAATGTACTTCAAATCTTTTGAGTTTGGGACTAGAAGTTGTCACTATAGCTCAAGAACCAATGAAAAAATTCCACCGAGGCCTCCTTGGACTCTAAAGCTTCTTTTTAGGGGTTTGATCCCATTAATCTCCACAGAAGTAAAGCAGCTAGGACTCCCATGTCCAGGAATGAATTCTCTAGAAAGGGAGCTCAGAGTTGGATAGTAGTCACTGTGGTAAATCTTCCCTGATGCTTTCTTCAGTGTTCCCCATCTTCTTCCTACAGTTATGTCATCAATGCCCATTATCACCAAGGGCACAAGGTGGCACAGAGGCTTCCTCCATTTTCCCAAACACATAATCCCCTCCCCCAAATCCCTCACTAAGCATAAGGGACTATGGCTCTAAATGACTTCTCAAGAGGGGCCACTGCTAATGATTCACATGTGCCTTTTCTGTGGCATGAATCCCTCACATTTTATTTTATATTCTTCTCCATAGTGAGCATTCTCACCAAGAGCATTCTATGTGTATTCTCTGCTCGAAGTAATCCACATATATATACACTCTCCTCTCATATGTTCCCCTTTCACATGTTAACTCCATGTGTACTCTTTCTATATGTATACCTTCTTTTGTGTCCAGATATGACTGGAAAGACTCATAAGTGCCCTGTGCTCTTTGAACACAAAGACTGCCTTTAACAAAGGCAGAGCTGATAATGTTAGCAGCTCATTGCTTGGGGGAAATGTCTTTTTTTTTTTTTTCTCAGAAGAAAGGTTTTTCTTAAACCTTCCATCCATTCATCTATCCATCTACTTACTTCCTTCCCTTTCTATCTGTTTCAAAGCCATAGTGTGTATGTATGTGTGGTGGTGGTGGTGGTGGTGGTGGTGGTGGTGTGTGTCTATCTCGCATATCTACATCCTGGAAACTGAGTACCCACAAATTGATCATGAATGGAATCTAGCATGTTGGGGGTCTGACTGTGACTGAAAGGAGACTCACCAGTATAAATCACCAAGCCATAGCACCAATCTGTATTCCTGATGACACAGCCTCGGAGTAGCAGCTTGTCATGGTTCAGGAGGTAGTTTTTTCCCTTATAAGTCAGTATTCCTGTGAATTTGTCCAACTTGTTATTGGGAGACTCACATTTCACTTTTCCTAAAGAAAAATGAAGGAGTGAGAATTCTGCTTCTGTAATCTTAGGCCTTTCCTAATAGGAGGCTTAACAGAAAAGAAGAAAAAATCTTCTTTCAAAATACATACACATCTTTTTCCTATCTTCTCTCAGTTGCTGCCCATTTCTCACCAGCTCCCTTTAGAAAGGCAAAGGTTTCTGGGCATCAAAGAAGAGTAATTCTGTATGTGATATGGGTCATCCAGAGAGAGAAAAACCCACATGATAACTTATCACCTATCAGTACTGTCAGATCATATGAGCTCTGAATCTAAAGAAATTTTAAAAACTACTTAACTTAAAGCAAATCTAGTATTTTTTTTTCAAAATGGAAATAATTTGGCTTTTTCCTAATCACTGAAGTAAAATATGTCCCTTGTAAATACATATACAATACTAAGAGGAGAAAGTAAAATTGCCTAGAGATATATGCTATTAATCTTTTGAAGTACATCCTTCAAGTTTTTCTATACATGGATTTGTAAACATGTATGTTTCCAAAACTAAGCTCAGTTTATAGACACTATGCATAGTTGGCTGTAATCCATTTTTTTTCACTTATTAATATGTTGTGAATATTTTTCCATGTAAATAAATATCAACTTGCATATTATTCTTAATAAGTTATGAAGGATTCACTGTATGGATGTACTATATTTAACCAGTCCTCTACTGATAAACATGTGAGTGGACAAACTTATTTTCTGACTTACCATCAAAGGCAGAGAGCAGCCCCAGGTTATCTTCCAAGTTGCTGGTAACTGAGATGGCCTGCTTCACTTTCAGGTTGGTTTCGCTAGAGCAAAGGGAACACAGTCATCAGAGCATAGGAAACATGCATAATTACAACAGCACAGGGCCAGCTTCTCCCATTTCATCTTGGGATTTTAAGAATATAGATACTGCCTATAGAGCTTGGACTACAGGTTTGAGCTTTAAGAGTCACCTCCACTCTGTTCTCTCTCAAAGACAGTACTGAGACAGACAGCTCTACAAGGAAGCCAAGTGTTAGCCCACTTGCTCCCCTCTCTCTGCTCTCATTCCCTGAAACACACCACCACTGCTTTAACTGATCCATGAAATCTTGCTGTTTAGGTGCTCTATCTAGAGGTTGAAGAGACACCACAAAACAACCTGAAGGTGGCACTGCTCCCTTCAAGAATAAGGAGCAGCTCTTAGAATAAGAACCTTGTACACATTTCCAAGTAAAAATACTCCTCACTTCATAAATATTTATAAGACCCATGAAGGAATTCCAGTTAACCATTTGCGGATATAGGAATTCAGAGACAGAAACAAAAATGGAAGCCACATTTCAAAAAGCTTGCAGGTAACCAAGAGGAATAGTTGTAAGAATGCAATTGATAGAAAACCCCAGAGGACAAGCTCTCTGAAGATGGCTTCTATTCTCCTAAGACCTTAGCTTTTGCATGTTAATGAATTTCTACCTTAAATCCTTTCTAGAACGTGGTATTTCATCAGTAAATAATTACCTCCATACTCATCATCCCCATGCCTTTAACCCCCACTGGAAACTTCAGAACTCTATTCTGAAATTTTACATTCTATTAACCTCTTTCCTGTCACTCAACATTAGTGAATACAGCCAGAGTGTCTCCATTTTAGAGACGGAGAAAATGGAGTTTATATGTCCAGATTCTTTACCCAGTGGATGTTTGATCATGGAATGTTAAGTGCTCAGCCTTAGACTTGAGATCCCAAGGGTGTGGCTTCCTATTTTTTCTTATCTGAATATTTCTAGCATCTTTGGCACTTCCATCTGGGAATAAAATTTATTCTCTGCATCATGCTCTCCCTCTCAGTGAGAAGTTAAGCTGGATCAATGGTCTTAAATGATTATCAGGAAGAAACACTTACCCATCCAGTTCTGCTGTTTCTATGTATGTCAGACCGTATGGCTCACTGCTAGAGAGTAACAGTACATCAGCCTGTAGTCAGAAAAGCCAGAGAAGATGAGGAAAGCAGGAAGGAGAGTTTTAACATTACAGTGTGACAGAAGCAACTACCTCAGGAACAGATGTTCATCCTAAAACCTTATAGATATTTGGTTTATTTCGTCTAGGGCCTGCTGCTGCTACTACACACTAGTCATATTTTATCTGTAGCTGTGGTAAGACGCTGGCAAAAACAAGCTTACCACATGTGCTCTCCACATGTGAAGTAATGCAGACAGAGGTCACCAAAAGCAGTGGCAGCGGAAGTGCTAAAATAGTTCCTTTGTACTCACTCAAGCAAAAAAAGAAAAAAGCCACAGTCCAAAGAGGTACTCACCGTGACAGACTGATTATTTTTTAGTTTTATTATATCTCCCACTTGAATATTCATCCATTTGTCCTCCTTTATCCTGTAAGAAAATGAGCCTTGAATACCTGCTTTGAGAATTTCCCCATAGCCCTGCTTTGACAATCTAATTAATTAATTAATTAAAATAAAAAGAAAATAAGCTGAGATGAAATCAAGGCTTATAGGAAACTCAAACTGGTTTGTGAGACATCCTTGCTATAATCAAGAATGGGGGCCATTTCTCTTGACTTCAGGTTACAAGGGTTTTCTAAAACTCTATAAAAGCATATGTAGTCATATGTGCACATAATTATTCTTTAACTAAAAGTAATATATGCATATGGTAAAAAATATTTCAAATAATAAAGAAGTATGAAAAGGAAAAACTCTCTCCCCATATTTTAGTTTTTCTTCTCAAGTAACAACTGTAATTTTTTTCTTTTTTTTTTTTTAAGATTTTATTTATTTATTCATGGGACACACAGAGTGAGAGAGAGAGAGAGGCAGAGACACAGGCAGAGGGAGAAGCAGGCTCCATGCAGGGAGCTGGGACATGGGACTCAATCCTGAGTCTCCAGGATCACTGGAACTGAAGGTAGCGCTAAACCGCTGAGCCATCCGGGCTGCCCTATTTTTTTTTTTTTTATTTCTGTCTAGAAAATATCAATCCAAATAATATCCAAATAATACAAGACATACATTTCAAAGTTATATACTAGATACATAATTTGCTGTACTTTCCATTTTTAATGTAATAACATATCTTGCAAAGGACTTATAGAAAATGCAGCTCATTCTTTTTTGATAGATTGTATTCTATAATATGGTTGTAACCACTTTTATTTACTTATACAAAAATTGGATTACTTTTTAAAAAAATTTCAAGTAGTTAACATGTAGTTTATTACTAGTTTCAGGGTAGAGTTTAGAGATTCATCAAGTTGCATATAATGGCCAGGGCTCATTCTATCATGTGACCTTAAAATTGGATTACTTTTGCCTCCTCAAATCCTCACTTCCCACAAATGGCAGCTGGCAATAGGAGTAGATTCCACAATAATACTGGCTCTCTTCCTTTCTCTTTTTTGTACCTCAATTTCCCCAATTGCACAGGCCATGAAGCTTTCCTTCCTGATAAAGGACTAAGCAGTGCCACGAGCATATTGGAAATACGAGCTACTTCTCTGCAACAATTCTATTATGTCAAGCACCCAAAATGCTGACATAGAGAAGGCATACCTGGACACCATCACTTGTTTCGTATTTGAATGATGCCTTGTTATCTGCAGGCATGACACACATCACTACTTTACCAGACACAAAAAAGGCATCAGTTTTCCCAGAAAATCTTTTCTGGGAAGATAACTTCTTTAACAAGGGCCAAATTTCTTTTATAAAAAAAAAAATTTTTTTTCTTTTATTTAAATTCACTTTATTTTAGATAATTTTCTTCCAATTCCTGAACTATATTTCTTCATGTCTTATTCAATCCAATTTTCTCTGCACATTATTATGTTTTTAAAGATATATTTATTTATTATGGGGGAGAGGGGCAGAGGGAAAGCACGAGAGAGTCTTAAGCACTTTCACAACCCTGAGTACATGACCGGAGTAGAAACCAAGAGTCAGAGGCCCAAACAACTGCATCACCCAGGTGCCCCTTCTTGCATTTTATAATACAAAAGTCTTTCTTGTAAAACCACTATTTATATATCCTTGTATCTCCTTCCCTTGGATTCAAGTGTCATCTCTCTGCAGATAAAATCCGATATGTTTACTAATTTTTGTCACTAATTTTCAAATCTGCTTTATAGTACTGAAAGGGAGTAGCTACAAGACTTGAAGAAAAACATCTGAATATCTGTTTTTGCTTTGTTTTGATTCCATGTTCACTTTTGCTAGTTCTCTGGCATTCTGTCTGTCATGATTTTCATCAGTAAAATGTAGTAAGAAGGGCTACATCCTGGCTTCTCCTGAAGATTTAAAAGCTTATATTTTATTGCATAAGTGTCAAACTATTACTAATCTGTTTCTAGACATTATAACAATCATGTGTCTTAGATTTAAGAGAGGAGAAGATGTTTCCTTCCAACTTAAAATATTCAATCCTGTTGTGCCATAAGCATATTTTTAATTTCCACACATTGCATTCTAACTTTTGGTTTAGAAAATACGATCAGAGAGCTAGAGAAGGCAGTCCTTTGACTCCAGAGGAAACTGTTCACAGTATATTGTTTTAATGTGAATGGTACTTCCTAGAATTCTGTAACACTGGTATTTTTCCTACTACAAACACTTAGAAATGCTAGATATACTAAGGCAAACATTCTTTCAAAGGCATGGCTACGCTTACCATACAGTAAGGAGCCAGGAGGAGAAAAAAAAGTCTGAAATCCAGAACAGTCAGCATGTTCTGAAGTTGTTCTTGCTCTGAGTGAAGGAAGGAATTACCAATCTAAATTAGTGACTTGAGTTTTATTTTAGCACACTGAGGGACAGGATATGAAGCCTTAGGATCTTGAGAGGTAGTGAGATGCAACTAAGAACCCCTCATAAAGCCAGGACTCTGAAAGGGCAACACCATTAGGGAAAGGGTGATCTAAAACAAATCAACCCACTGGCAAGAAAGTTTGTCTATCTTACTCTGGAGGGCTGAGGGTTAGAGAGTAGAGAACTCTCCTCCAAGAATTTATAACCTTGTGAGGTATGGGATTCAAATTTATAACTCTTCAAAATTAGGTCTCATTAGGTGATATCCTTGAGTTACCTGGCAGAAGTAAACACAAACCCCTCAAAAGGGATACAACCTCAACTCGGTACTTTTTAAAAAGATTTTTTTATTTGAGAGAGAGAGAAAGAAAGCACAAGCAGGGGATGAAAGAGAAGGAGAAGGAAAAGCAGACTTTCTGCTGAGCAGGGAGCCCAATGTGATGCAATGCAGGGTTCCACCCAGGACCCCAGATCATGACCTGAAAGAAGGCAGACACTTAACTGACTGAGCCACTCAGGTGCTCCCTACTCAGGGCATTTAGAATTCTCATAAAGAAAGTTCCGCTAATGATATACTTGTGTGTGTGTGTGCGTTTTAAGATTTTATTTATTCATTCATGAGAGACACAGGGCGAGAGGCAGAGACATAGGGAGAGGGAGAAGCAGGCTCCCTGCGAGCCCGATGTGGGACTCAATCCCAGGACCCTGGGATCACGCCCTGAGCTGAAAGCAGATGCTCGCTGGTTAAGCCACCCAGGCGTCCCTAATGATGCACTTATAACCAAAATTATTGAGAAATGAAATGACAGAAATTTGAACTTGCAAAACAGACAAACCTTTTCAATAGCAGCTCTACTCAAAACCACGTGTACTAGAAAAAGAAAGCTACTGAATATGGACTATTTCAACAACAGCCTCATTGAGTATTAAATTGAACACTGGCTTATAAAGTCTAACCAGGGCCCTACTTCTGATCTCCCACCCTAAAACCACTCTATGACAAATGCTTTTCCAAGTTTTTTCAAAACCCAAGTGCTCAAACTACTTGGGGAGTTCATTCACCTAAATCCATTTGGTCAGTGACTCCCTACCCTTGCAAATTTCTAATACACTCAGTTTTGTCTTTTCTTTTTCTTTCCTTTCTTCCTTTAAATTTTCTTTTTAATCACAACTGACTTTTTTTGTGGTATCTTATGAGAGGCTTAAACAGACCAAAAAACACTTGAGGAAATAATCCACTACAAGTAAGAATCAGCAGCCACAACAAATAACAGGATTAGGTGCCCAAGAACCTCACATAAAAGAATTAAATATGATTAAAACTATAGCACTTGGATGTTCTGTAAGGCCACTGTGAACAAAGACTGGACTTCAATTTTGAATTCCTTCAGGTCTGTACTTATTTGCAATCATGCTACTGTATACACTGGTCATTTTTCCTGTTTTTTAATCTCTATTTGTTGAATTCTTCCCCATCCCTTAAGGCCTAGTACAGATATTACCTCCTCCAGAAAGTCTTGATTCCTTTAATCAGCCATGGTTGCTCATTTTTATTAATTCCTATAACTTTTTGTATCTCTTATGATAGTCTCCATTATTTTGTTTTATATAGGAATTATGTCTGCCTCCCGCATTCCTGCCAAAGGTAAATTGCTCAAATTTTGTAGGACACCATCAAATACTTATCCATTGAAAACACTTGAGACAGCATGACCAAGCTCCACAGCAATGGGGTCAACACCAATACTTTATTTTATTTTATTTTATTTTTATTATTAGTTTTTAACCAATACTTTCTTTAGATTGTTAACAACAAAAAATAACCTGATCAAAAGTTATACAGTAGAATGGCCATAGAAGCCGTGCCAGAATTAGATGATGTTCTAAAGACAGATATCTCCATGCTGAACACTACACTAATAATAATCACTTGTATGTCATAAATTGTTAATTGTCTTAATATCTATTATTTCATTTTAACCTTTACAACATCCTCTAAGGTAAAGAATATTATCTTCAGTTTATAGATAAGAAATATGAGGATCAGAGAGGTCTGAGGTCACATGGCAAAATCAGGGTATACTAGACCTAGAAACAAATTCTTATGTTCAAACTTAAGTTCTTTTCACTTTCCTGAATTACCTTTCCAAAGCACCCAACCCCATCAAGCTTTAGCAAGGACAACCTTCTTCCAGAGCTGGTCCTATCTAAACTGGTTTCCCTATGACTTACCTGCCATTCATCACCACCATAACAGAACGGTTGTTGACTTGATTGTCATTTTGATGCCTTTTCTAAAATTACACAAAAAAATGTTAAAGAAATTGGCAAAGAGCAAATAGCATGTAAAAGGTTAATAAATACTACTCAATGTAGTTCTCTTTATTTATAATTTTCCTTTAGCTTCCAAGCCTTTCTATCACTAAAACCAGGGTAAGAGGTTGGTTGTCTCAGAGAAGCTGGGAAAAGAGTTCAGAGAAAGAACCCAGAAAGAAGAGACAAAATCTTGGCTCTGAATTTCAAAAGCCAGAGCCTGGGGGAAGGAGAACAAACAACTTAGTCAACACCACAGAGGAGAGAATAAAAAAAATGATAGACAGGACTAGAGTCTCACACACCTTGGTAGGAGCAGGGAAAGTTAAGAATTCTCAAGCATATGCCCATCATAGTCAACATACAGAAGCTTCTACAGTAGATGCACTAAGGAAAGAGCAACAGAGGTCTTCTATTCAAAGACCAAATAAAAGGGGGACAAATACAAGGCATGTCCTGATGCTCACATAAATCTTCTACTTCCAGTTGAGATTACTCCCTGGGAAAAAGGCAGGACTAGGAAGAGGGCAGAAAGAATCTTGAATTTGTCAGCATGTGTATCTAAAGAAATGGAGTTCTAACTCAGGAGTAACTGGGTTATTCTGAATTGGCAAATTTAGCTTTAAGCTCTCATTAAAAAAGTTTGGGAGGGTAGGGTAGTAGTTGTGAGATAGATTGAGTTTAGTTATAGAAAAATAAAGTTAACATTTTTGCACATCTGAGTTGGGACTAAAATTTCAACCACTACATGGCTAATTCTGAATTTAAAAGAGTTGCAGAGTTAAAAAGCTAGAGGAATATTAAGCTTGTAAACTTTGATCTAAAAATCTATCCTAAAAGAAAAACAAAACAAAACAAAACACGGAAGTTCCTTGACTTTCCCTGGAACTTGTCCGTCTAGCTGGTCTTCTACGACCCAGCAATTGCACTGTTGGGGATTTACCCCAAAGATACAGATGCAATGAAACGCCAGGACACCTGCACCCCGATGTTTCTAGCAGCAATGTCCACAATAGCCAAACTGTGGAAGGAGCCTCGGTGTCCATCGAAAGATGAATGGAGGGATCCCTGGGTGGCGCAGCGGTTTGGCGCCTGCCTTTGGCCCAGGGCGCGATCCTGGAGACCCGGGATCGAATCCCACATCGGGCTCCCGGTGCATAGAGCCTGCTTCTCCCTCTGCCTGTGTCTCTGCCTCTCTCTCTCTCTCTGTGACTATCATAAATAAATAAAAATTAAAAAAAAAAAAGAAAGATGAATGGATAAAGAAGATGTGGTCTATGTATACAATGGGATATTACTCAGCCATTAGAAACAACAAATACCCACCATTTGCTTCGACGTGGATGGAACTGGAGGGTATTATGCTGAGTGAAATAAGTCAATCGGAGAAGGACAACATTATATGGTCTCATTCATTTGGGGAATATAAATAATAGTGAAAGGGAATAGAAGGGAAGGGAGAAGAAATGGGTAGGAAATATCAGAAAGGGAGACAGAACATAAAGACTCCTAACTCTGGGAAACGAACTAGGGGTGGTGGAAGGGGAGGAGGGCGGGGGGTGGGGGTGAATGGGTGACTGGCACTGAGGGGGGGCACTTGATGGGATGAGCACTGGGTGTTATTCCGTATGTTGGCAAATTGAACTCCAATAAAAAATAAATTTATTATTAAGAAAAAGAGGAAAAAAAATAAAAAATAAAAAAGAGGGAAACAATAAAAGTAAATGTTCTAGAAGAAAAAAAATTAAAAAAAATAAAAATCTATCCTAACAAAATGAGAGGACTCTCTTAGGGAAGCTGGAGGCAGGTCAATAGGTCTGACTTCCCAAATCCCACTAGTAGGCATGGTCCTGGGGCCTCACCTGGCCTTCTATAAGGAGCAAAGGGGATGCCAAGCAGCACTCACTGGGAGCCAGTTTCTCCCTCCAAAGCCAGGAAAGGAGTTGGCCTCTGTTTATGACCTAAGGTGTTCTAAACCCAAGGGGTTCCTACTGTACATATCTGATGGAAGTGAAAGTTGGAAATAGGGAGAGTTAGAGAGGAGAAGGGGATGTGGAAAGGGAAGAAGAAAACTAAGAACAGGACAAAGAGGGAAGAGGGGACAGGAAGAGAAGATGAATATAAAAATGGGAGAAGGGGGAATGGAGGAAGAAAGATGAGAGCAAACTCGGAGAAAGCCAAGTGAAGGAAAAGGTGGGTTATTAAAAAGGACCTGGAACCTGCTGGGGATTTATCCCAAAGATACAGATGCAGTGAAACGCCGGGACACCTGCACCCCAATGTTTATAGCAGCAATGTCCACAATAGCCCAACTGTGGAAGGAGCCTCGGTGTCCATCAAAAGATGAATGGATAAAGAAGATGTGGTCTATGTATACGATGGAATATTACTCAGCCATTAGAAATGACAAATACCCACTATTTGCTTTGACGTGGATGGAACTGGAGGGTATTGTGCTGAGTGAAATAAGTCAATTGGAAAAGGACAAGCATTATTGGTCTCATTCATTTGGGGAATATAAAAATTAGTGAAAGGGAATAAAGGGAAAGGAGAGAAAATGAGTGAAAATATCAGTGAGGGTAACAAAACATGAGAGACACCTAACTCTGGGAAATGAACAAGGGGTAGTGGAAGGGGAAGTGGGCAGGGGGTTGGGGTGACTGGGTGATGGGCACTGAGGGGGGGCACTTGGTGGGATGAGCACTGGGTGTTATGCTATATGTTGGCAAATTGAACTCCAATTAAAAAAAAAAAAAAAAAAAGGAGCTGGAAGGAAGCCTGGGAAAGGGAATAAATAGTGGCAATGGAAGACAGAGAAAGGCCTCACACTGCCCCTTTCTGGAAGACAGAGAAAGGCCTCACACTGCCCCTTTCTGGCCATGCATAGACTACAAATCTTGAGGCTCAGGGAATTACATTTTCTTCTGGGATGGATAAGAAAGCAAGGAAAGGAAACATCTCTTTCCATTCAGTGCTTCTTCCTTACACTAGGTAGTTTTGAGAAGTTTTTTTGCACTCCCCGCCCGCCCCCCCGCCCCAAACTAGGTAGAGTGAAGGACTAGAAGTCAAGGAAGCCATTTCACCATGTCATCGATGGCATCCTTCACTGCTGTTATGGACAGCACCACCAGCAGGGGTATCACAGTTGTGTACCATGCCAAGGAGGAGATCTGGGGAATCAACTGTGAGAGGGAAAAAGAAGAAACTCTGGTCAGAAAGTTTAAAGGACAATATATTTCCTCCCAGCATCACACCCCCCACCTCTTTCACCGCCACAGGTTCCTAATAAATTCAACTATCCTAGTTGCTTTCCATTGTTTTGGAAACATAAGCAATATAAGTAAATATATAATAGAGAAGTAAATATAGGTAAACCTCTCTAAGAAAAGACGAAAGAATAGGAGATGATAAGTTGCCACCTATCCGTCTTAAACTCCACTACTTTTGTCTTGACAGCAAAGGGCTATTTATTTCTCCTCTGATAATAAATGTTCTGGTGAAAGGTAGGGTAAGAGTGCACTTCGGAAAAGAACATCCCCTCCCTCATCCCTTAGCATAAGGGAAAACGAGACAATCTTTCCCTCACTAAATTGGGCTTACCCTGCCCTGCTTCCTTGCCCTGTGCTGGTACTTTTATGTTCTAAACCATTCCCTTTCTCAGAATTCCTGCATGTTAACTTTCTCTCAGGGAGGCTGGGACAATGAATGAGAAATGGAGTTGTAGTTGTGGTTGGGGTGAAGAGTCTGTGACCTCCTGTAGTCAACCTGAAGAGTGGACATGGAGACATGATGAGGGAGCTCCACTTCACTGGGATTCAGTGACCTTTTGTCCTTCCTCTTATAGAGATTGTTTCATCCTGCCTAATCCTGACCTATTCTATTGGACTGTCATGACACTCCAGTCCATCCACTTGCCTGTTACCTAAAGAGACATTTCTTAGTTTAGGGAGGAGAAGAACTGATTACACAATCAGATCCCAGAGGTATTGATAAAATGCTCTGTGGAAAAGATCCCAAAAGTTAATACCTGTAGGAATAGCAAAATGAGGAAATATGCATTTGCAAGTCTCTGGAATTGTTCGAATAGGTTCAGAGGCAAAAAGTTAAAGACATTATATCTTGAGGTCTTGATGGTATTGTTCTGTGAGTGAAAAAAAAACAAAAAACAAACAACAACAAACCCAAGCACAATTAGAAGAAAAAAAGACCCCATCTCCCACTCTTAACAAAAAGCTCCAAGACCCACTCCTTGAAATAGGGAAAAGCCACAGTTCTTCCACCATGGGGTGAAGGGGAGGGTGGGAAGAAGTGTTTGTCCCGGACTTTTCTTGGAGACCTAGAGAATGCAAAGAAGGCAAGGCTGATAAATATGGGATTTTTTTGAGGCACAGAGTTCTTTGTTTATTGATACTATTAATAATAATGATAATAAAATCAACAATAAAAACTTACATTTATTGAATACTACATGCAAAGCATTGTTTTTTTTTTTAAGATTTTATTTATTTGTGAGAGACACACAGAGAGAGACAGAGGCAGAGACACAGGCAGAGGGAGAAGCAGGCTCCATGCAGGGAGCCCAACATGGGACTCTATCCCGGGTCTCCAGGATCACGCCCAGGGCCGAAGGTGGTGCCAAACCACTGAGCCACCTGGGCTGCCCACAAAGCATTGTTCTAAAACATTTTATATGTAGCAGTTTATTTATTCCTCACAATAACCCTATAAAGAGAAGACTATATGATTGCTTTTTAAGGATAAAGAAACTGAGGCACTGAGGTTATTTGCCAAAGACCACATAGTCAATTGCAGAGTCAGGACTGTGCTGTCCTGGGTTCAAGTTCACTTGTATAGCTATCCAAATGCCTTCTTATCATAGAATCAGAGATCTTTCAGTATTATCTTACCTCTCACCCACTAGTCCTTCTCAGTCCTAAATAGTAGGCAAGTCTGTCATTTTTACTAGCTCTTTTCCAGAGCTAAGAAGTTTTTCTAAGCCTGGCAAATTCAGTTTGGTCTGCCTTTTCATACTGTTTTCAATACTGAAGGATGTCAGATGCCAAAAACAAATTACTCTTTCAACTTTAGGCCACTTGGGGTTCCTACACTGGTCCCTGTCATCACTGTGAAGTCACTTGCCTTTTAATTGTCCTGAGAAGGTCTGAATAGTTTTGGTTTACATCTGAGCTATGATTTTGTTGAGTGAAAATGGGAACTTGCTACCTCCTCAATCCTAATCTCAAGATGTTGACAGGGTCATTTTACTTTCTATCCTTGAGTCTTCAATAATTTGACTTAAGACATCAGAGCTTAAATATAAGAGCTCAAGAAAAGCAAAAGAATAAGACCAAACAATTTCCTAAGGACAGGGCTTCTCCCCTACCTCCTCCATCTATAAGGCCAAAACAGGAAAACCCCACATGCAGTCCTAAAGTTTAGATACTGCTCAAGTATTAAGAATCTTGCTGGATTGCCTTGGGAAAGCATCAGAGACCTTCTCCTGGAGAACCAAAACCATTCAGTCTTAAGGCTAAAACTTGCCTAAGAGGGCTAGCTAGATAGGCTTTTTAGTCAAGACTTACCTGTCTATTTCCCTAAGGAAGAGAAGCTGGTCATAGAGCTTATTAGGAATTTAGAGATCCAAGCTACAACTAAGATTTCCTTGGTGTCTTCTCTATGATTTTCTAGTTAATAATCAAACACTATAGATTTCTCAAGGCTTGCTCTGCTCACAGCCCTATTCTGGGCTATCTTAGTAGAGGCTGGAAATAAAATTAAATAAGGTTTCTCTCAGAGAAGCACATAGGTCTGTCTTGAATGAAGTTCTAACTAAATGATCTCTATCGGCCCTTCTAACCCTGACAAAATGTTATCCTAACATAGAAATAGTTTTCTTTGATCATGAGATACTCTGAATTTGTCAGCTTCTAAGCCCAGATGGTTCTGATACTTGGAACCAAAGACCATTTTTGATCTTTTGCCTGACTGAAGCACCTGGCCTTCACTACTGATTTTCCATTTGATTTCATAACTAATTATCATATTTCAGATTTCTACTCACTTGGTAGCATTTGTTTAGCAAACAAAGGTAAAAAAGCCTTGCTGATTTTATCTCAAGATAGAAATATCAGTACTTCTTTACTAACTTGGCAACCAGAGTGTTCTGCTCTATTCTTTAATGTCAAACCAGAAACAATATCCAAAGAATGTAGAACATTCTGCTTAAGTATGAATTTCTTCAGTGTTTAGTTTATTTTTTGGCAGAGCTATAAAATGTAAGCATGATAGAGGTGGTGGATTTTGGTTTGGGCTGTTTGTTTATTTATTTAGATAGTAAAACCTGACCATTGGCTAAATGGGGGAATAGAGAAGAACATAAGGTCAAAGTTGTAATGGGAATCAGAAGTTAGGGGTTGGGAAGAGGAAAAGAAGTAGGAATGGAAAAAAGTAGAGAAATAGGAGGAAAATTAGCAATGGGCCATGGAAATTAAATGGTTGTTAAATACATAAGAAAAGGTCAGATCTGCTTATTTATTCAGCATATATATATATATATTTTTTAAATTTTTATTTATTTATGATAGTCACACAGAGAGAGAGAGAGAGAGAGAGAGAGAGAGGCAGAGACATAGGCAGAGGGAGAAGCAGGCTCCATGCACCGGGAGCCCGATGTGGGATTCGATCCCAGGTCTCCAGGATCGCGCCCTGGACCACTGCGCCACCCAGGGATCCCCTATTCAGCATATATTTATCAAATGTCATTTATGTGCCAAATATTGTGATACAAACTATGGATACAGAGATGAACAAACTTGTACCCTTTCTTCAAGGGTCAATGGTTTCCTGGAGAAAGAGAGAGAACATTATTCACAACTATATCTAACTCCTACAACCACCATGTAAGCTGAGTTAGGCTCTTTTCATAAATGAGGAAACTCAAAGGATAGAGAAGTTAAATAAAACATGCCTAAAGATGCAAGTTTAGTAAGGAGTAGAGTTGTGCTCAAATTCAGGTCTGTCTGATTGTCAAAACCTAGTTTTATTGCACTATAGTGCCTCTCACACATGTCTAGAAAATAGAAAGGGGGAAAGAAGGGGTACCTGGGTGGCCTTCGGCTCAGGTCATCATCCCTGCAGAGTCCTGAGACTGAGCCCTGCATCAAGGCTCTCTGCTCTGTGGGGAACCTGCTTCTCCCTCTCCCTCTGTCTGCTTCTCCCTCTGTCTCTGCCTGCTTCTCTCTCTCCCTCTAGTTCTCCTTCTCCCTCTGCCTGCTTCTCCCACTCACTCTGCTTTTCCCTCTCCCTCTGTCTGCTTCTTCCTCTCCTTTTGTCTGCTTCTCCCTCTCCCTCTGCTTGCCATTCTACTTATACGTGAGCTCTCTCTGCTAAATAAATAAATAAAATCTTTTGAAAAAGGAGGGGGGAGAAAATCTGTTCCCATGGCCATACCCTGAACACTGTTATTATCCAGAACCTAACTCAGAAATCATAAACTAATGTCTTACAGAGACTACAAATATGTATAGTTATGTATGTATTTATATACCTATAGCTATAGATAGATAGAGCTGCACATGCACAAAATAATGCATATAAAAACATTGCTTGCAACTGTAAACAACTGGAAACAACCCAAAAGTCAATTTTAAGAAACTGGTTACATAAACTATGCTATATTCTACATAGGAAATACTGTGCAGGTAAAGAAAGAAAAGAAGGAAAAACATCTATTATGAAAATATCTTCAGGAGATATTGTTAAGGTTCAGAATAGTGTAGGAAAGTGGATTTATCTGCACAAAGAAACACTGGTGACTATACAAGAAAGTAACAAAAGTAATTCCCTACAGAGAGCAGATAAGGCCAAGGATGGGTGCTGGAGTATGAATTTTAAATATCTGTCTTTCTTGAGTTATTAATAAAAAAGTGAAAAATAAACAATCTGAAAATGCCCAATAGAAAATGGACAAAGAGATAGTTTCCATAAGAAGAAATACAAAAGGTTAATTAACATGGAGAGATTATTGAACTGACTTGAAATTAAGGAAAGACAGATAACAAAATATCTTGGGGTCCTGAGATGGACCTCAGCAGGGAGTCTGTTTCCCCTCCCTCACCCCACCCCCTCTTCCCACTCTTACATTCTTTCTCTAACATAAACTTATCTTTAAAAAAAAGGATATATTCACACAAATATGCCAAAATATATGTATAGTGGAGTTCATTCAGAAACATTTATCATAGAAAAAAAAAAGAAGATTATTATTTTTTTGAGGGGGTGCCTAGATATGAAGGGAAGCATTTTATTTTATTAAGATTTATTTGTTTTAGAGAGAAAGAGTGTGTGCGTGAGCCAAGGGAGGGGCAGAGGAAGAAGGAGAGAGAAAATCTCAAGCAGACTCCGCCCTGATGTGAGGATCAATCTCACAACCTGAAGATCATGACCTGAGCCAAAACCAAAAGTTGGACACTTAACTGACCAAGCCACCCAAGTGCCCCTGAATGGAAACATTTAAAATGTTCATCAATAGGATACTGGTAAAATAAACTAAGGTATGTTGAAAATAGTGGAAAACTATGCCACTGTTAGATCTGTATGTATTGCCATAGATGTTGAAGTAGAAAAATATTGTTGAATTATTATTTCATTTGTTCAAGAAAAAGTCACAGTATCTCTTTTCTAGAAGTTATATATGAAACTCCAAATCTGAATATATTCTCTCATGAGCCTAGGTCACTAGAATCAATTTTGGTTTCTGATCCCTCACTATACCAGCTTGAAAAAAGTAGAATCTATGTTGTAGGATCTACATATACAATGAATTCTTGTCCCAGTCACAGAAAGGAATATTAGAGGAGAATATCAGCCTCCTTCCGAAGTAACTAGAGGCCTGATACTCACAGGATATCCAAACACAATGTTGAGTTCTCTGCTGTTGGCTTGCAGATATCTCCCTTGTTCTGAAAAAGAAGAGAGAAATAATGAGAGGGATAACCCTCTATAGATCAACCTGGGATGCTGGCTGCAGGACAAGAAGCTGTTGACAGGTTTTGTACCATGAATGTCTCTAGTAATCTAGATTATGTTTCCACAGACAACAGGATGGCTGTACCAATGTTACTGCTAAACATAGAAACCCAAGACCTCTTCAATTAGTCAATTCCAGCACCTTATTTTAAGGTATCTGAGGTTCTTTCCAAGGCAGCTTTTCCTAAGTCTTGCTTAATGAAATTTAAATCAATATATCATTATTAGGCATTTATTGCATAGAGGCCAGGGTGTTTGATGCTATGGGGGGATAAAAAGATGAGTAAGACACAGCCCCTGATTTCAAGGGACCTGCGGTTTTGTAGGAGTGAGCCTGATAACTATAACACATGACAAAACCATCACATCAAAACGCTTTGTTCATTCAGAACAAAAAGATCTATTGATAGAATATATTTTAAAATATATTAAAATATATTTTAAGGTTTTTCAAAACACAATTATGGGCTCACTATTTGTAACAGTTCATAACACCTATGTGTTTTATTTTAACCATCTGAGTGGACATGAAGTAGTATCTCATTGTGGTCCTGATTTTCATGTTCTCTAGTGACTAATGATAATGTTGAGTATATTTTCATGTGCTTATTGAATATTTATATATTTATTTATTTTAAAAATATTTTAATTTATTCATTCATGAGAGACAGACAGAGAGAGAGAGGCAGAGATGCAGGCAGAGGGAGAAGCAGGCTCCATGCAGGGAGCCTGAGGTGGGGCTTAATCCTGGGACTCCAGGATCATGTCCTGGGCCAAAGGCAGGCGCTAAACCACTGAGCCACCCACGTATCCCCTATTTTATATATTTATATAGTTTTTTTTTGGAGATATGTCTCTTCAGATTCTTTGCCTTTTTTTAAACTGGGTTGTTTTTTTTTTAATTTTTTTAAATTTTTATTTATTTATGATAGTCACAGAGAGAGAGAGAGAGGCAGAGGGAGAAGCAGGCTCCATGCACCGGGAGCCCGACGTGGGATTCGATCCCGGGTCTCCAGGATCGCGCCCTGGGCCAAAGGCAGGCGCTAAACCGCTGCGCCACCCAGGGATCCCTAAACTGGGTTAATTATCTTTCTATCACTGAGTTATAAGAGTTCTTTACATATTCTGCATAGAAGTCACTTATCACATATATGATTTGCAAATATTTTTCTCTTACTCTGGTTTCAAATGTCATTTTTATAATGTACTACATTATAATGTATTGAATATTATTTAGATTTTCTATTTGTTCCATTGTTCTACCCATCGTTTAAATTATGTAACTTTTTAAAAATTAGTTTCTGGGGTAGAATTTAATGATTCATCAGTTGCATTTAACAGCCGGTGCTCATTACATCAAGTGCCCTCCTTAATATCCATCACTTAATTACCCCATCCCCACTACCACCTCCCCTTCAGCAACCCTCAGTTTGTTTCCTATAGTCAAGAGTGTCTTATGGTTTGTCTCTCTCTGTTTCACCTTACTTCTCCTTCCCTTCCCTTACATTCATCTGTTTGTTTCCTAAATTACACATGAGTGAAATCATATAGCATTTGTCTTTATCTGACTTATTTCACTTAGTATAATATCCTGCAGTTCCATCTATGTCATTCAAATGGGAAGATTTCATTCTTTTTTATGGCTGAGTAATAGTTCAGTGTGTGTGTGTGTGTGTGTGTGTGTGTGTGTGTCTTCTTTATCCACATCTTCTTTCATTCATCTCTTGATGGACATTTAGGCTCTTGCCATAGTTTGGCTATTGTGGACATTGCTGCTATAAACATTGAGGTACATGTGTCCCTTCAGATCACTATATTTGTATCCTTTGGATAAATACCTAGTAGTGCAATTCTGGGTCATATGGTAGTTCTATTTTTAACTTTTTGAGGAACTTCCATACTGTTTTCCAGAGTGGTTGAACTAGTTTGCATTCCTACCAACAGTGTAAGAGGGTTCCCCTTTCTCTACATCTTCATCAACATCTGTTGTTTCCTCATTTAAGCCATTCTGATCAGTGTGAAGTGGTATCTCGTTGTGGTTTTGATTTGTATTTCCCTAACGCTGAGTGATGTGGAGCATTTTTTCATGTGTCCATTGGCCATTTGTATGTCTTCTTTGGAGAAATGTTTGTTCAGGTCTTCTGCCCATTTCTTGACTGGATTTTTTGGTGTGTTGAGTTTGATAAGTTCTTTATAGAATTTGGATACCAGCCCTTTACTGACAAGTCATTTGCAAATATCTTCTCCCATCCTATAGGTTGCCTTTTAGTTTTGTCAACTGTTATCTTTGCCGTGCAAAAGCTTTTTATCCTGATGAAGTTCCAATAGTTAATTTTTGTTTTTGTTTCCCTCGCTTTTGGAGATGTGTCTAGCAAGAAATCGCTGTGGCTGAGGTCAAAGAGATTGGTGCCTATGTTCTCCTCTATGATTTTGATGAATTCCTGTCTCACACTTAGGCTTTTCATCCCTTTTGAGTTTATTTTGATGTATGTAAGAAAATGGTCCAGTTTTATTCTTCTGCATGTGGCTATCTAATTTTCCCAACACCATTTGTTGAAGAGACTGTGTTTTTTCCATTGGATATTCTTTTCTGCTTTGTTGAAGATTAGTTGACCATAGAGTTGAGGGTCCATTTCCAGGTTCTCTAGTCTGTTCCATTGATCTATGTTCTGTTTTTGTGCCACTACCATACTGTCTTGATGATTACAGCTTTGTAATAGAGTTTGAAATCTGTAATTGTGATGCCTCCAGCTTTGGTTTTCTTTCTTCAACATTCTTTTGGCTATTCGGGCTTTTTTCTGGTTCCATACAAATTTAAGAATTGTTACAGTTCTATGAAAAATGCTGATGGTATTTTGATAGGGATTGCATTGAATGTGTAGATTGCTTGGGTAGCATAGACATTTTCACGATAGGTAACAATAGTTGATTCTTCCAATCCATGAGTTTTTCCTCAAATTTCTTTCATAAATGTTCTACAGTTTTCAGAGGACAGATAGATACTTTACCTCTTTGGTTAGGTTTATTCCTCAGTATCTTATGGTTTTGGGTACAATCATAAATGGGACTGATAACTTGATTTCTCTTTTTTCTGTCTCATTACTGTTAATGTAATATAAACAGTATTTACATTACTGTTAATGTAATGTAAATGTAACTGCATTTCTGTTAGTGTATAGAAATGCAATTGACTTCTCTGCATTGATTTTTATCCTGTGATTTTGTCAAATTCCTGTATCAGTTCTAGCAATTTTGTGGTGGCACATTTTGGTTTGCTAGAGTATCATGTTGTCTGCGAAGAGTGAAAGTTTAACTTCTTTGCTGATTTGGATGCCTTTTATTTCTTTTGTTATCTATGTTGAACAACAGTATGGAGAGTGGACATCCCTGCCATGTTCCTGACCTTAGGGGGAAAGCTCTCAGTTTCTTCCCATTGAGGATATTTGCTGTGGGTCTTTCATATATGGCTTTTTTCTCCCTTTTTCTTATGCACTTTATTTTTTATTTTTTAAATATATAGTTTATTTAAAATCAATTTGCCAACATATAGTATAATACCCAGTGCTCATCTCATCATGTGTCCTCCTTAACACCTATTACCCTATCCCTGAACCCACCTTCCCTTCTGCAACCCTTTGTTTCCCAGAGTTAGGAGTCTGTCATGGTTTGTCTTCCTCTTTAATTTATCCCCCTCTCAATTCCCCCTCTTCCTCTATGGTCCCTTTCACTATTTCTTATATTCCACAGGAGTGACATTTGTAATTGTCTTTCTCGGATTGACTTATTTCACTCAGCATAAAACCCTCCAGTTCCATCCATGTCAATGTAAATGGTAGGTATTCAACCCTTCTCCTGACTCAGTAATATTCCATTGTATATATGTACCACATCTTCTTTATCCATTCATCTATTGATGAATACTGTGGCTCCTTCTACAGTTTTGCTATTGTGGACATTGCTGCTATGAATACCGGGGTGCATGTGTCCTGTTGTTTCACTACATCTGTATCTTTGGTGTAAATATTCATATACAGCTTTTATGATAGTAATGTATGTTTCCTCTATTCCTACACAATGGAGAGCTTTTATCAAGAAAGGATGCTATATTTTGTCAAAAGCCTTTTCTGTATCTGTTGAGAAGATCATATGGTTCTTATCCTTTCTTTTATTAATGCGGTGTATCACATTGATTGATTTGTGAATGTTGAACCACTCCTGTAGCCCAGGAATAAATCTTGCTTGGTCATGGTGAATAATCCTTTTAATGTACTGTTGGATCCTATTAGCTAGTATCTTGGTAAGAATTTTTGCATCCATGTTTATCAGGGATATTGGTCACTTTTTTAGTGGGGTCTTTGGTTTTGGAGTCAAGATAATGCTGGCCTCATAGAATGAGTTTGGAAGTTTTCCTTCCATTTCTCTTTTTTGGAACAGTTTCAGAAGAATAGGTATTCATTCTTCTTTAAATGTTTGGTAGAATTCCCTTAGGAATCCATCTGGCCCTGGACTCTTGTTTGTTGGGAGATTTTTGATTACTGATTAAATTTCTTTGCTGGTTTATGGGTCTGTTCAGCTTTTCTATTTCTTCCTGTTTCCTTTTTTTTGGTAGTTTATATGTTGCTAAGAATTTATCATTTCTTCTACACTGTCTAATTTGTTGGCATATAATTGCTCATAATATTCACTTCTATTTTATATCTTCTATGTTGGTTGTGATGTCTCTTCTTTCATTCATGATTTTATTTATTTGGGTCCTTTCTCTTTTCTTTTTGATAAGTCAGGCTAGGGGTTTATCAATCTTATTAATTCTTTCAAAGAACCAACTCCTAGTTTCATTGATATGTTCTACTATTCTTTTTATTTCTATATCATTGATTTCTGCTCTAATCTTTATTAATTCTCTTCTGCTGGATGTAGGCTTTATTTGCTGTTATTTTTTTTTAGCTCCTTTAGGGTATAAGATTAGGTTGTGTATTTGAGACTTTTCTTGTTTCTTGTGGAAGGCCTGTATTGCTATATATTTCCCTCTTAGAACTGCTTTTGCTGCATCCCAAAGCTTTCGAACAGTTGTGTTTTCATTTTCATTTGCTTCCATGTATTTTTAAAATTCTTCTTTAATTTCCTAGTTGACCCATTCATTCTTTAGTAGGTTGCTCTTTACCCTCCATGTATTTGTGATCCTTCTAAATTTTTTTTCTTGCAGTTGCTTCAAGTTTTATAGCATTGTGATCTGAAGATTATGCAGAGAGTGATCTCAATCTTTTTGTACTGGTTGAGACCTGATTTGTGACCCACTATGTGGTCTATTCTGGAGAATGTTCTATGTGCACTTGAGAAGGATGTGCATTCTGCTGCTTTAGGATGAAATGCTTTGAATATATCTGTTAAGTCCTTTGGGTCCAGTGTGTCATTCAAAGCCCTTGTTTCCTTGTTGATCTTCTGCTTAGATGATCTATTGCCATGCATGGGGTGTTAAAGTGCCCTACTATTATTATATTATTATCAATGAGTTTCTTTAATTTTATTATTAATTGGTTTATATATTTGGCTGCTCTCAAGTTAGAGGCATAAATATTTGCAATTGTTAGATCTTCTTGTTGGATAGACCCTTCAACTATAATATAGTGTTCTTCTTCATCTCTTGTTACAGTCTTTGGTTTAAAATCTAATTTGTCTCCTATAAGGTTGGCTACTCCAGCTTTCTTTTGACACTCATTAGCATGATAAATGGTTCTCCACCCCCTCACTTTCAATCTGGAAGTGTCTTTGGGCCTAAAATGAGTCTCTTGTAGGCAGCATATTGATGGGTATTTTTTTGTTGTTGTTTTTTGTTTTGTTTTGTTTTTTACCCATTCTGATACCCTATGTCTTTTAATTGGAGCATTTAGTTCATTAAACTCAGAGTAATTATTGAAAGATATGAATTTAGTGCCATTTTATTTCCTGTAAAGTCACTGTTCATGTAGATTGTCTCTGTTCCTTTCTTGTGTCTGTTACTTTTAGGCTCTCTCTTCACTTAAAGGATCCTTTTTAATATTTCTTGCAGGGTTGGTTTAGTGTTCACAAATTCTTCTAATTTTTGTTTGTCCTAGAAACTCTTTTTCACTTTTTCCATTGTGAATGACAGCCTTGCTGGCTGCATATTCTTGGCTGCGTATTTTTCCCATTCAGCAATTTGAATATATCATGCCAGTCATTTCTGGCCTGCCAGGTCTCTGTAAGACAGGTCTGTTCCCAGCGTTATGTGTCTACCCTTGTAGGTTAAGGACTTCTTGTCCTGAGCTGCTTTCAGGATTTTCTCTTCATCTTTGAAATTTGCAATCAGCACTATAAAATGTTGAGGTGTAGACCTATTTTTGTTGATTTTGAGAGGGTTCTCTGTGCCTCCTGGACTTGAATGCCTGTTTCCTTCCTCAGATTAGAGAAGTTCTAATAATTAATCTTTTGTCTGTTTTTCCCACTTCTCATCTTCTGGGACCTCTATAGTATGGATAGACATTATTTGCTGGGTCACAAAATAGTTATATATATATTTTTTAAGTAAGTTCCACACCTAGCGCAGAGCCCAATGCAGGACTTGAACTCACAACCCTGTTGTTTATGGACATTATTTATAAGTCTCCCTTCATGATCTAATAGTTTTCTTTCTCTCTTCAGTTTTCTTATTTTCTATCTTCTGTATCACTGATTCACTCTTCTAATTCGTTCATCCTCATTTTTATGGCCTCCACTTGGGACTGCATCTCAGTAATAGCATTTTTAATTTTGACCTGACTAAATTTTAGTTCTTTTATTTCTACAGTAAGGGATTCTCTAGTGTCTTCTATGTTTTCAAGCCCAGCTAGTGTCTTTATAATCATTGTTTTAAACTCTAGTTCAGGGGTACCTGTGTGGCTTAGTAGTTGAGTGTCTGCCTTTGGCTCAGGCCATGATCCCGGGGTCCTGGGATTGAGTCCTGCAGCAGGGTCCTCACAGGGAGCCTGCTTCTCCCTCTGCCTATGTCTCAGCCTCTCTCTGTCTCTCATGAATAAATAAATAAAATCTTTAAAAAAAAACCCTCTAGATGTTCAAATACCTTACTTATATCCATATTGATTAAATCCCTGGCAGTGAGTACTACCTTCTGTTCTTTCTTTTGAAGTGAATTTCTCCATCTCATCATTTTGTCCAGAAAAGTAGAAAGATAAAAAACAATAATAACAACAGAAAATAAAACAAAAAACAAACAAAAATACTAGACCCTGAGTGTGTTTTGGTCTGCTTGTTAAAAGAAATTAGATCCCAAAATAAGAAAGTAAAACTTACATATATATAAGAATAAAATACAATTAAAGAAAACAAAAAATAAAAAGAATATAACGTATATATAAAATAAAATTTAAAAATAATTTAAAAAGAACCGAATAAATAGGAAAATAACTGAAAAATAATGCTGCAAGACTAAAGAATAAAAATACAAAGGATGCCATATACTATTTTATCCAAAAGCTGAGGTTTTGCAGCCCTCTGTGATGAGTAAACTTGGTACTATCTAGTTGTTTGTGCTGATCTTCTCATGGAGGAGCCTGTTGCCCTTATTCACCTTATTCTCAGGTGGAATTGCCTTATTGGAAATGTGTCTCTCTTGCACAGAGGCTAGGCTTAGTGTAAGCAGCTCTGGATTCCACTAGTTCACTATGTAGCCTGTTTTGCTCTTTTGCTCCTCTCAGCACCAATGGGCAGGGTGAACATGGAAGTGTCCCACTTTCTAGCCCTGAGCTGGAAGTTCGCACCCTCCATTCTTCAGTGAGCCCTCACAGAAAAGCAATTAATCACTTTTGTCTCCCTGGTTTCCATCAGAACTCTGTGTTCACCTGACCTGTGACTTAATGTTTTGATCTCAGGCACACGACCGAATTTCAAAACTCCAAATTTCATGGATTCCTTTGGTGCAGACTTGTGCTGTTCCTCTGGGGGGAGGAAGGAGGATCTCACTACCCTCTGCCTTATGCTGGATCCTTCCCAGGAAGGAAAGTGAAGTGGGGTAGAATCTCAGGTGTGACAGCATGGTCTCAGGATCCCCAGATCACAAGAAGTTGGGGGGTACCTAGTGGAACAGAGTGCCCAGACATAGGAGTGGGGAAGCCATCTGAAAACAGTAAGTCTAGGTGCCAGCTTTCTGCTCTATGTTGCCATAAACTGGGAACTGCTGCATAGTCATGCACCCACTTTCCTGGGAAGGATCTAGCATAAGGCAAAGGTAGTGAGACCCTCCTTCCTGTCCCTGGAGGAACATCCCTCACTGTAGGAGACTTGTAAAATTCCCAATTTTGCACTCCACTGCTTGTAATACTTCGTAGTAGCCTCTGTAAGCAGGCTCCATTCTCTCCACCATATCCTCAGCTATATCACCGCTGATTCAAGTCTCCACACTTCCTACCTTCTAAAAGGTGGCCACTTTTCTGCTTATAGACTTACAGCATTTCTTTTCTAGATCTGTGATTGGTTTTCAGGTGTTCAGAATGATTTGGTAACTAGCTGTATTCAAGGGATGAGACAAATTTAGAGTCCCCTTACTCCTCGGTTATCTTAACTCCTCTCCATTTTTTTTTTTAAGAGAGAAAGGGAGGACAGAAAAGGGGAGGAAGAACCCTAAGCAGGCTCTACACCCAGAATGGAGCCCAATGTGGGGCTTAATCTCATGACCCCGAGATCATGACCTGAGCTGATATCAAGAGTCAGATGCTTAACCAACTAGCCACTCAGGTGCCCCTAAATCATGTAACTTTTTTTTTTTTTAAGATTTTATTGATTTATTCATGAGAGACACAGAGAGAGAGAGGCAGAGACACAGACAGAGGGAGAAGCAGGCTCCACGCAGGGAGCCCGATGTGAGACTTGATCCTGGGTCTCCAGGATCATGCCCTGGGGCCGAGGTGGCGCTAAACATCTGAGCCACCTGGGCTGCCCTAAATCATGTAACTTTTAATACAGGATAGCAAGTCTTGTTTAAAGACTTCTTGGCTCTTTTGTTTATTTTCTCTTCTAGATCAACTTCAGAATAATTCTATCCAGTTCCGTTGAGATTGGGGTTTTGATGAGAGATAAAGACAGAAAATTGTATTCACTAGAATTCTGGGGATGAGTGAAAGTAGGTTATTAGATGAGGCAGAACTATGTCCCATGAGAGAAATAGTCAGCTCTGGGAAACTACATCGCATTTTATTTGAATTCCTGTTAGTTAACACTTAGTGCTGTATCAGTTTCAGGTATACAATATAGTGATTAAACAATTCCATATATTCCGCTAATGCTCATCACCAATTTTACCCATCCCGTACCTACCATCTCTCTTGTAACCATCAGTTTGTTCTCTATAGTTAAGAGTCTGTTGCTTGGTTTCTTTTATCTCTTTTTCCCCTTGCTTATTTGTTTCTTAAATTCCATATGAGTGAAATCATATGGTATTTGTTTATCTCTGATTTATTTTGCTTAGCATATCTGGCCTCCATCCATGTCACTGCAAATGGCAAAGATTTCATTGCTTTTTATGGCTGAATAACATTCCATTGTATATGTATACCACATCTTCTTTATCTATTCATTCATCAGTGGACTCTTGGGCTGCTTCCATACCTTGGCTATTGTAAATAATGCTACTATAAACAAAGGGGTGCATGTATCCCTTTAGATTGGTGTTTTGTATACTTTGGGTTAATATCCAGTAGTGCAATTGCTGGATCATAGACTAGTTCTATTGTTTTTGAATGAGCCCTGTTTAATGCAGGGCTTGAACTCACGACCCTGAGATTGACACCTGAGCTGAGATCAATAGTTGGACTCTTAACCTACTGAGCCACTAAGGTGCTCCAGGGTAGTTCTGTTTTTAACTTTAAGGAATCTTCATAATGTTTTCTAGAGTGACTGGACCAGTCTGCATTCCTCCTAACAGTGTACAAGGATTCCTTTTTCTCCACGTCCTCGCCAACACCTATTGTTTGGATCACAGACTTTTGAAAAATTGCTGAGGAGATTTTACGGCAATGATAAGGCAGGGACTTTTATGGTTTGTCATGTAATCTCCTCTGCTCTTCTGGCCATCAGCAAAATTTACTAAACATCATGATGTCATAACATGAGTAAATTTCTTACAGAAAATACCTATGTGGCCAAAGTCTGCACATTGGGCAATACAAAAATAGAGAATTATGAGGAAGTTTAGGGATTTGCACAAATTATAGGAAAAGTGAAACGGGGATGTCCAGTTACTTTTACCCCAGGATTTGAGAGATTATAAAGATTAAGTAGGAAGGAGCTGACATTTTTGCACTACTAGTCCCCCACTTAGTGACATATTATAAATCCCTGTGAGGAAGATAGACAGTTGTTGGCGTACCTCTGGGAAGCCATTCTTTTTTTTTTTTTTCTTAAAGATCTTATTAATTTATTCATGAGAGACACACAAGAGAGAGGCAGAGACATAGGCAGAGGGAGAAGCAGGCTCCATGCAGGGAGCCTGATGTGGAACTTGATCCCGGGACTTCAGGATTGCGCCCTGACAAAGGCAGGCACTCAACTGTTGAGCCACCCAAGTGTCCCTGGGAAGCTATTCTTTTGTGCATTATGATCATGTCTGTATAGTTATGTTGCTAGCAATACATATGAGTCTTCCTTGGGCTAGGTTTCCCATCCAGCTATGCATCTTGTAGTATGTTCTACTGAACTAGTGCATTTCTTTCTTAAGGTTTCATTCTAGTGATTACTAGGATTACATGAATAAAGATGGGCAGAGTTGAAAAGGAACTGATAGAATCTTTTGTTGTGCATTGTTTTGACTAGTTAGTAGCTTATTTACAACCTTGTGATACAAGAGCTTCAGCTAACCATTGTGGCATAGGTTACCCAAAGAAGTGGAAGATGTATGGCTCAGATAATTTAGTCACATCTAGGATTTAGAACTGCTAGTTGGCCCTTGCTATTTGTGCAGGGTCTTTTTTAGGGTCCCAGTAGCTGTCTGATTAGGGCAGAGTATCAGGGCAGTGTTGGTGTTTCTACCAGTGTTAAGGTTATTCAATCCCTGAGTAGGCTAATCTACTATGTTCATACTCAATCAGTTTAGGCAATGATAAGTGAAATCAGTCTCCCCCATGCCATTTGCCCCTCTAATCATACCCAACAGATCAGCATAGCCTCTCCATTTATTAAAAATATTATTTTAAAACTCTTCATAAAGTTCTAATATTTTCTTATTGAATCTTACATTTCTTATCAAATTTAATCCTAGTTTTTACTGCTTATTTTTTAATTTACAAAGGTCTAACAGGTTTTTCCAGCAATTTATCTGGGTGTAGCAGACTAGTCTCTCTAAGCCCCCCCAGCCCCAAAGATGTACATGGAGTCCAGGCTCTGTACAGCAACTTAATACAAACCTCCCTGTTTGAGAGTAAAGTAAAGCAGGTAGATCCCAAAGTTCAGAGCCTGAGTTCATGGAGACAGACTGAGACTCCAAAGTAGGGACAGGAGTAATCTTCATCTAGTTCTGGCTCTTTGATATTAGATCTTCCGTGAAAGAGAAAGGAGAAAAGAAAGTAGGATTTCCAACAGGAAAGGAAGAGGAATTGAGGGCTACAAAGTCAGACTTCTGAAGATGTCTCTAAAAAGGGAAAAAACAAGAATGACAAGAAAAGTGGTTAAAATGTCAGTTGGCACAATCATCTAGGAGAAGAAACTCAAAGTTTGAGGGAGACAGAAGACAAGTGTAAGGAAAGAAAGTAGCCAGTCATGTTTGAGATAATAAAGGCAGGTAGACAGATTCCAGACTGGATAATAAAAGATTAATTCAAGATTCACCAAAACAACAATGACAACAACACCGATTTGCTAGGGCTTGTGACTATCATTGAAAAAAGATTGGGATGACTAAGTGTTTTCCCCATTACTTGTTAATTCTGGGTTTATTTCTGTTTGGCTGAGACAAGAGTGACAAAATGTAAATTATGGATGAGAAGTTAGAACTATGGAAGACTAGAAATTAGTTTAGACAAGGAGAGTCTAAAAGATAGTCTAGTTGAAGAGGTCCGGACTATGGAATTCAAGGTCACAAACACTAGTTCAGACTCAGGTGACTAGAAAATGCATCCATCTTTGGTAACTAAGGGTTGAATCTACAGCTTATTGAGTAAAGGCCTGGTTTCAAAGGGATCTGTGTTGAGATCAGAACTGGACTGTGGGTGGTAAAATAATTGAACTGAAAGTGCCAGACATCTTGGTGAAGCAAGGCAACTTGGTATTATAAAATGTGCAATGGACCTAGAGTTTAAAACTATGGTAGCCTCCAACAGTGGTTAACATGAGCAACTGAGCAGGTTGCTAGGGTTCAAATCTCAGTCCTCCACTTACCAGTTATGTAGCCTTGAGGAAGTTACTTAACCTAAGACTCATTTTCTTCATCTGTAAAATTGAAGTGATAATAATACCTACTCATAAGGTTTTTGTGAAGATTAATAAATTAAGGCATACAAAGCATTATTTTATTTTATTTTATTTTATTTTTTATTTATTTTCTTTTTTCAAAGCATCATTTTAGACCAACTGTTGACATAAAAATTGCTCAGAAAATTCTGGCTATTCTAGATTGGGCTTTGTGACTAAATTGTTAAGTGATTTAGAGCAAGTCACTTTCTGTTTCTGGGCTTTAGTTTCCTCATGTATAAAATGGGGTTGTAAAATGTATTTAATATGCTAATGTAAGGGTTAAATGAGACGTTAATTAGAGTGCCTATATAATTTCTGACACATCAAAAATGCTCACTAACTGATATTTTTTGTCCTTTATCTTATACTATGTCAAAGAGAGTCCATAACCATCACTGATGGTTTATGCCCAATGGATTTTGAACTTCAAGCTATCTCCTGTGGATATACAAAGCTGATCTAGTCAGTAGAGAAGGAAGGGTACAAAAACCACAGTCTGGGGAGAGGAACTCTACTCAATCTCTTGGTGGCATGGTAGTAGAAAGGAAGTGTCAAAATAGAAGAAGCCTCTGTCTAATAGTGTTCTTAGCATTTTGATTCAAATACCAGGGTGAAAAAACTTAGTTCTTATTCAATCTTGATATAATCCAATCTCAGGTTTTAAGGGTTAAAACTACAGAAGATTGGAGATTAGCCTAGACAACAAATAGCAGAAACTAAAAAGGAAAATGAGCTCTGTAGGAGGGAACTAGAGAAAAAGGCACACTGAAAAATAAGTAACCAGGAAGAAGGTGGAGGAAGGGAGAAAAAGGGAGGAAGGCCAGTTGGTCAGGTGGCAATCAGGCTTAGAAAGATCTCAGCAAATATCTCCTTGCTCACAGTGGGAACTCAATCACAAATGGAATTTTCCAGCTAAGAAAAAAAAGCAGTAAGATGATTTTTAGGAGTGCAAGTTTCTAGTAGATTCTCCAGGCCCTCTCTCCTTATACCATCAGACTCCCAAATAGAAACTCAATCATGACCCCTTGTTGTCATTCTAGATCAACAGGCCTACCTGATTTCACCCAAGTCACCTAATTTATGTGACTAAAATTTTCCCATCTCTAAAAAGTGAGGATAGTTGACAGAGGAAGGATAATTGGCCAATTTCTGGTCAGATTAGTCAGCATCAGTTTGCTTTACGAATATTGTAATTTCTTAGATTCCAAATGATCACAATTTATCCTTTTGTAGTCAAATAGTATAATCTAAAACATGATAGATAGCTAAGGGTAAATTTAGCTAACCATATGACTTCCAGTCTTGGGTACACATAAAAAAAACTTCTATTTCCTCTCCTCAGACTACATCTCTGAAATATCTGGTGTTTAGCCAACAGATGATATCTCCATCTAAGGAATGGTAAGTAGAATAGCTAAATGACATAGAAGAGAGTCACCATAAGAAAGGTCAGGGCCTGTAGTCCTACAGAATAAACAGTAACTCATTTGTTTTCTCATCACCACTTCATTATATTTCAGGTTCAGTCTATTCACTGCTATGTCTCATGGTTTACATTTAGCTCTTTTATCATATTTATTTATAACATCATCTTCTCCCTCTAAACAAAGAACTGCTTAAAGGTAGAGATCCTATCTTTCTTTCTTTCTTTCTTTCTTTTTTTTTCTTTAAATCTCTGTATCCCATTACTTAGATTAGGCCTTGGAGGGCAGCCCCGGTGGCACAGCGGTTTGGCGCTGCCTGGGGTGTGATCCTGGAGACCCGGGATCGAGTCCCACATCCGGCTCCCTGCATGAAGCCTGCTTCTCCCTCTGTCTGTGTCTCTGCCCCTCTCCTCTCTCTGTGCCTATGAATAAATAAATAAAATCTTAAAAAAAAAAGATTAGGCCTTGGATTTAATAAAGATTCATCAAATGAACAAGCACACAAGTAAATGTTTAAAAACATGTTTTGTTAAATTGTGCTCAGATTTCTGTCTAAACCTCTCCAATGGAGGATAATCACCTCCTCCTTGTGGGAGTATCTACACAATCACAGAACAGCTGGGCTGAAAGAGAAATCTCAGCTAATTCTTTGTTGATATTTCTATGCTCAGGTCAGCAAACAGGAGGATATTCAGCATGGTTGAAGAGGATGGTTAGAGTGCAGTGTCAAAAAGGACCTAGAGATTTATTCATTCCATAACAGGAAGCCTGTATTTCCTAAATAAGTCATGGGAATAAAAAGCACAGCATCAGGAATATAGTCAATAATATTGTAATAGCAATGTATCAGGATAGATGCAGGCTACACTTGTAAATGTAGCATAATGTATAAACATGTCCAATCACTATGTTGTACACCTGACATTAATGTAACATTATGCATCAGCTATACTCAAAAAGAAAGAAGGAAAAAAGTTAAAAAAAAAAAAAGAGGTAAAACTCTTGAGGACATGAAAAGCAAGGAAAAATAAAGAACAGTTTCGCACTGGAGGAGGCAGAAGAGATAACAGTAATACATGTTACTGGAAGGTATAGTGTGCCTGAAAGGAAGAAGAGACATTATGAGGGAGGTTGGTAAAATTTAAATGGGGGTGAGGTCAGGGGTATAAGAGTCTATAAATTGTATGATGGTTTTCTAGTAATGCTGATTTCCTAACGTGGAGGGTTATATGGTAGTTAAAGTAGCAAAATGTCCTCGATGTGGAGAAATACACACTCAAGTATTTAGGGGTGGTAAGACATCATGGATGCAACTTGTTCTCAAAAGGCTCAGAAAATGGAGCACCTAGGTGGCTCAATCAGTTAAGCATCTGCCTTTGGCTCAGGTCATGATCCTGGGGTTCTGGAATCCAGCCCCACCTTGGGCTTCCTGCTCAGCTTCTCTCTCTCCCTCTGCCCCTTCCCCCTACTCCAGCTTTCTCTCACTCACTCACTCAAATAAATAAATTCTTTTAAAAAGGTTCAGAAAATAATTATTATACATAGTTATATAATAATGTTACATATAAATATAATATATGTGGTATGTATACTCACACAGATGGAGCAAATGTGGTAAGATATTAGCAATTAGGAATCTGGATGAGAAGATTCTGGATATACTTTGCATTATACTTACAATTTTTTTGAAAGTTTAAAAATAAAATCAAATTTATTTTTAATTAAGAAAAAAAAGAATCTGGAGAGGAAGCTCACCAAAGTCTGGAATGTCATGAGAAGTTCAGTTCTTGAGCTACTACAGCTTTTCTGTTACCTCTGCCTCTGCCCATCCCCTCCATACCTTCACTAACTTTCCTATCCAAGTTGAACAGAAACAAGACTAGAATTGCTCAAAGGGTAATCAAAATAGTAATAAAGAAAATAAAATAGCAATAAAACAAATGGAAAATCAAAATTGTAATAAAAGCAAACAAAACAAAACAAAACACCCACCAAATTCTAATTTAATAACAGAGTGCCATAGAAGATTGGTCAGTTGGCACAGTTCAGAACATGATCAAAACTAAAGAGGGGGGGGGCACCTGAGTAGTTTGGTCAATTAGGGGTCTAATTCTTGATTTCAGCTCAAGTCATGACCTCAGGGTCAGAGAGATGGAGCCCAGCATCAGGCTCCATGCTCAGCAGAGAATCTGCTTGAAATTCTCTCTCTCCTCTCTTTCTCTCTGCTCCTCTACCTTACCCCCCACTCATGCTCTCTCAAATTCTAAAATAAATAAATTAAAAAAAACAAACAAACAAAGTGTTGGGATGCGTGGGTGGCTTTGAGCGCTGAGCATCTGCCTTTGCCTCAGGGTGTGATCCCAGAGTCCCAGGATCAAGTCCCACATCGGGCTCCCTACATGGAGCCTGCTTCTCCCTCTGCCTAGGTCTCTGCCTCTGTGTGTGTGTGTGTGTGTGTGTGTGTGTGTGTGTGTGTGTCTCATGAATAAATAAATAAAATCATTTAAAACAACAACAACAAAGTGTTGCAGAAGGGGAGGTGGGGGAATGGGGGTAACTGGGTGATGGGCACTAAGGAAGGCACATGATGAGATGAACACTGGGTGTTGTACTATATGTTAGCAAATTGAATTTAAATAAAATATTTTGAAAATTAAAAAAAAAAAACACCCAAAACAAAACTAAAGGCCCTTCCCACTATTCCTGTTGGAGATCTTTGGTTTCTTTCTTCTCCTATCAAGGGAGATGCTGACAGGAATATTATTCATATCGCTCCACATAGATATAAATTGGGTGGTGGGCTTTGCCATTCTGACATCATTTGGAAAGTGGAACCATGATTTTTTTTTTTTATCAATGTGGTAAAGGTAAAATTAATCATGTTTGATTGAACTGCTAGATATCATTTTCAGGGCTTCCCAATCATAAAACCTTTCTTGGGATAGGAGAGGAGAGGTTGGGAAGCTTACAATAAAGGCTATCAGTTAGAAACAAAATGCTAGTTGCACAAAGCTGGATCTAATAGTAAATCATGGTGATGCTAAAGAAGCAACTTCACTCTAAGAGATTCAAAATTTAATTCCCTTTGGGGTTGCCAGATTTAGCAAATAAAAATACAAAAATAAAGCATGTCCCAAATATTTACATAGGACATATTTACACTTAAAAATTATTATTTATTGAGATTCAAATTTAATTGGGAATCATGTATTTTATCTTTTTACCCTGCTCCTGTTACTGAGGTCAGGAAAAGTTCCTACAAATTCACTTGTTGCTTTAAATTTTCTAAAGAAACATAATTCTAGGGCAGCCCGGGTGGCTCAGCAGTTTAGGGCCGCCTTCAGCCTGGGCCCGATCCTAGAGACCCAGGATCGAATCCCATATCGGGCTCCCTGCATGGAGCGTGCTTCTCCCTCTGACTGTGTCTCTGCCTCTCTCTCTCTGGGTCTCACATGAATAAATAAATAAAATCTTAAAAAAAAAAAAAAAAAAGAAACAGAATTCTAGAAACTAACTCTAAAAACTTTAGATGTCTTTTTTATTCTAAATAACTTTATTGAGATGTACATACCACATAATTCACTTATTTAAAATAAAATGTACAATCAATGGTTTGTAGTATGTTCACAGTTATGTAACATGTACGTCTACTTTTTTGTGTTTAAAAGTGGTATTGTATAGGATTCTATTACTAAAGCTCTGATTAATTTTCTGCTCTAAATGCCATAATATCTATGCCCCTCCTCCTTCATATTTTTTCCTTTTTTTCTTTTTCTGCCCTTTCCTTTTAGTTTCTCCAACTTCTTTCCCTTTGTGATTATACTATCTTCTTTAATGATTTTTTAAATAATCCAAAATAATACATAAATATATTTTAACTGTAAAAGATCTAAAATCAGAAATATAAAGAGAAACTAAGTTTCCTTTCCTCTCTTTCTCCATTTCCCAAGGAGAGCACCATTAACAGATTGCTGTATATCCTTTGCATCTCTTCCTTTTCAGGGTATTTATATATATAAATGTATACATACTTACTTTCCAGAACAGAGGGAAATCTGTAGGCACTGTGCTAGGCAAACAATTTAGTAGAATTATACAAGATATATCCCAAACAGCAAAGCAACAATTCAAAATAGGATATAAATAAGACTTAAAATGAATTGTAGAGACCTAAGAGAATTGAAATGATATGTTCACAAAAAAGCTTATACATTAATGGCTATAGCAGTATTATTTGTAATAGCCGCAACATGGAAACAACCCAAATGTCTATCAACTGGTAAATGGATAAATTGTGGTATATACATATATTGGAATGGTATTCAGCCTTACAAAGGAATGGAGTACTGATACATGCTACAACATGAGCCTTGAAAATATCAAGTGAAAGAAGCCAGTCACAAAAACCCAGATATTATATGATTCTATTTATGTTGTGTCCAGCATAGGCAATTCGATAAAGATAGAAAATAAATTAGTGGTTACTAGGGGCAGGGGAAGGCAGGAATTGGGAGTGACTGCTAATAGGTATGAGGTTTCTTATTGGGGTGATGAAAATGTTCTAAAATTAAATCATGGTCATAGTGGTACAATTCTGTTCATTATTTAAAAAAATCATTAAATTGTATTCTTTAAAAGGGTAATTTTATGGCATGTAAATTATACCTCAATAAGGTTATTATTTTTTTATTTTTGAAAAGATTTATTTACTTGAGAGAAAGAGAGAATGAACAGTGGGGAGGGGCAAAGGGAGAGAGGGAAAGAGGGAGGAAGGGAGAGAAAGAGAAAGAGAGGCAGATTCCTTGTTGAGCACGAAGCCCAATGCAGGGCTCAATCCCAGGACCCAGAGATCATAACCTGAACCAAAGGCAGATGCTTAACTGACTGAGCCACCTGGGCGTCCCAAGGCTATTATTTTTTAAAACTACAAAGGCCAAGCACTGTAAGAATTCAAGATGGAAAGATAATGAGGGGGATGGGGCAGGGAAAGTCAGTGGCTGGAATTGCTGGAGAAGGCTTCATGGAAAAAAACTTGGACTAAACCTAGAAAAATAAATATAGGTCCAATATAAATATAGGAGACAGGCATGTAGGTAGGAAGATGCACCTAATGAAAAGTTTGCATTGATATTAGACAAGTTTATGACAGTACAGAGGTAAGAAGAGTCTAAAGGAGGCAGGAAACAAGACTATAAAGTCAGGGTTTTAATGTTAGGCTTATGACCTTAAAATGATTAGTAGCTGACAAGGAATCCCAGAAAGATTTTGAGCAGAGAAGAATACAATAAAATTGGAATTTCAGAAGGTTTATATGACAGATTTATAGAGGAACAGATTACAGATATAACGACTTGAAAGATTGCTGTAATAATAGTCAACACTTCAAAATGATGACAGCCTGAACTAAGAAAGTGGTGAAAAATAGAAAGGAAAGGGTAGATAAGCAAGATACTAGAACCAGTCTATATTCACTTTAAGGTACTGTAAGTTTTCCAAACAGAATAGGCTGATAGCCTAGATAAGGGCAGAAGCCAAATTACTGGGTTTGCCACTCTTATTTTGTTGACTAAAGTCAAAAGGCCAACATCTTGGATGAACCAGTATTAATTGCTCACTGCTCAAAACAGCACAAGCAATAACTCTACCGTAGTTGGTAGGCCAAGCTTACTCAAAGGGGTGCAGGCCAGGAAAAGTGTTTTCAATTATGTTTCACTGGCAAAACTTTGGACTTTTGAAATAACTTCAGAAATAATTTTATCAATGTTCAGTTCTTAATTACCTTCCTGAACAACAATAACAACAAAAGCATCAAAGCTCCTATTAACTATTTTTTATATAAACTACTGTACCAGGTACTGTCCTAAGTGCTTTACAAATATTGCTTCATTTAATCCTCACAACATACTTATGAGGTAGCATTATTGTTAGACTGGTTGCATAGATGAGAAACTATAGCATAGAAAAATTAAGAGATTTGCCCAAGATAATGTAGTAAGTGGCAGAGCTAGGATTCAAACCTAAACAGTATGGCTCCCGAGTCCATGTCCTTAACCACTACGCCCCTCATATGATTTTTACTTCATCGCATTTATTGTAGATATAATTTGATATTTTTCTGTGCTATTACTTGATGTGCTATCACTTAAAGGCTGTCTTTCACTAAACCTTAATTTCCACAAGAATAGGGATTCTGTTGAGTTTTGTTGCCATTATATTGCCAGCGTGTAGCACAGTAGCTCACATTCATTTGGTGATCAATAAATATTTGTTGAATAAGTATATCAGTCTTTATTGATGATTGCCACATTTTTCTTCTGCCTTGAATTTACTACTGCCTAGAGTGTCTGCTCTTCCAGATTTTATGTTCATAAGAAGATACAGGAGAAACTGGTCAGTTAACTTGTTTTCCCTAGCCTTCTTTCCTTTAGCAGTTCTGAAAGTTGGAAAGGACTCTCTGGTTTTTTCCTTCAGTTGGGATGGTCCCTGACTTCTTCTTCCTAGAACTAATGCCTGTACCTTTGGGATGGAATTCTTTCTGGAACTAGGGCTTGTGCTCTTGAAATGAGTTCCCTCCAGGAATCAGAAAATTGCATAATGGCATAAAAAACGTTTAATATGACCCAAAATCAGTGACCTAATTTCATTTTCTACACCTTCTTCATTCCTCAAAAGGAAGCCTAAATATAGAACTACATTCTGGCTTGCTTTTTCAAAGTTTTATGTTAGAATTTTTTTTTTTTTATGTCAGGCAGTTCTAAATATAGAACTACATTCTGGCTTCCTTTTTGAAAATTTCATGTCAGAAAAAATTTCTTTTTCTTTTCTTTTTTTGAATTTCTTTTTCTTATATCAGGCTTGGGTGTGATTACCCCAGCTCCCTAAGTACTTGCATTCACCACAGGAGAGCATGGAATTGGTATAGAAATCCTAGCACCATAGTCAGATCTATTTGCTCTAGGCACAAAGAGGCTGCAAAGGATAACCTTACCCATTTCAGCAACCTCTTTTCAAAATGACCACTTCTTTTTAGCAGAAGGCAGTTGTGAAGGATGGGGAGAGGAAAAGGAACACAGACCTTTCTGGTGAGCTTCCAAATAAAAGTACAAAATAAAATGAAAATAGAAATAGAAGTACAAAAGGTAAAAGACTGGAACTACTCAAATAGAATTTTCAGATAACCAAACAGTAGGGCTTGTACTTTGTAAGTACAAAGTATTTACTTCTGCAAAATATATTCCCTTTCCTGGTAAGTTGTTTGGTAGATTGGTGGTTTGACTGATAGATTGGCCAGTCTTTTTATCTGTCATATGCACACTCACATGCACACACATTTGCTTTTTAGAGGCAATAATGACATACAGACTTAGATATTTACTGAGTTCACCCACCTTCATTTTGTCTGTCCTCACTTTTGCTTTCAAATAGAGACATTGCAGAATAGTACCAATTATAATTCCATGGAATTTCTGTAAAGGAAATAAAAATATTCAGAATCAGAATTTCTCATTCCAATACCATTTCACTTAAATATGTGCTTAAGAAACTTGGAACTTGTTCTCTGAAATCCAAAATAATCTACCTCTAAGACATATATGCTAAATTTTAGAATTCATTTCATACGTGTTCATCAGAAAGTTATAATTTCAAAGCTTGGCAAACAGATTCCACTTTCTGGCAATCAAATCTAGGCTAATAACTACACTTTGTCAGAAAAATCTGTAACAGATCGTTGGAAACAGGCAAAAGAATTATTGGGTGGTCTCTTAGTGCACCACTTCTGGATTTCTGCCTTTGATTAATTTTCTGTTTATTTAAGTATCTTATAATTCTGTAGGCAGAGATTAATTTATAGATTTTAATCCCATGGGGATAAAAATATTTTATGTCTGGTGAAAAAGATAACCTCAAAGACTATGACTTAGGCACTACAGGACTTCAATTAGTTTTATGTATGATTCAGAAATCTTTCTTAACCTTTTTTTATAAAACTGCCTGTAAATACTTACCTCTTACATTTTCATTTGAATTGGTCTTAACATCTTACTGATTACCTCATTAATCAGTGAGTTCAATAAAATATTTGACACCTGCTCATTGTATTTATATGAGTCATGTTTTTCAACCTTTTGAAAATTATACTTTATCAAACCCCATGAGTTTGATACACAGGAAAACTCTTCTCTTTATCCTTTTTTTTTTTAATGATTTTATTTATTTTATTCATGAGAGATACACAGAGAGAGGCAGAGACATAGGCAGAAGAAGCAGGCTCCCTGTGGGAAGCCTGATACAGGACTCAATCCCAGGACTCCGGGATCATGACCCCAGCCAAAGGCAGACACTCAACCACTGAGCCACACAAATGCCCCTCTTTCTCCTTAACTCAACCCAGAAAAGATCAATAAAGTATATTTTAATAAGTTTCTTTCAGGTCTCCCAAGCCGCTAAGTATGGATAAGCAAAGACTAGAAAACCTTATAGGTGTTTTCATCTTAATCATCCCAAACAGGATTAGATGGGAAAAAATTCAAATCTTTAGGGAAATGTAATCTAAGTAAAAGGTTATTTCTAGCCAAAAGATCTTTAGCTATCAGAAAAAAAAAAAAAAACTAGCTGGACAACTGTGATTTGGAGTAACAATGTATCTTCCAACTAGTTCTGCTCTCTGTGAGGCTCAAGTGACCTCATTAAGGATAAAATTCTTATTTTGGGACGCTTGGGTGGCTTAGCGGTTGGGCATCTGCCTTTGGCTCAGGGCGTGATCCTGGGGTGCCGGGATTGAGTCCCACATTGGGCTCCCTGCATGGAGCCTGCTTCTCCCTCTGCCTGTGTCTCTGTCTCTCTTTCTGTGCCTCTCATGAATAAATAAAATCTTTAAAATAAAAAAACAATTTAAAGGATAAAATTCATATTTCAATAATCTAGGCATAGTTGCATCAAATAACTTTAGAAGCCAGGAAGTTAATAGCAGTTAGATGTAAAACAATTGGAAATGAAATTCTGGCTTCTGTGACAAATTGGAGAGTTCCTATAAAAGTATCCAAATGAAAAAGAAAGAAAATTAAATATTGTGCAGGCCAAACAAAATTATTTGTGCTTGTTGGCTACAAGGTTTATTCCAACCCAATGTCTGTTTCCTCTGTCAACAGAATCAGTGTTTTCCTAACAATATTTTCAGCTATAATATCACCATTCTCTAGGCACCCAGTACTATTGTAAGTTGCCTACACCTTCACAGTAGGCTTGGGGTTTCTACAGCTGCCAAGAAAGAAGAGCCAAGGATGGGATGTCCTGAAATTCTGCTTCTCTCCATCACCTACAAGGCCATCAGCAGCTTTGAGAGGGAAGTCTGGCCAAATCCACACAAGAATCATAGCTAGGAATGTGAAATGGTTATAAGGCACTTAATGGGGCCTGAGTAATGACTGTTTAGCTAGAATCAGGAACTCACCCAATGTGGTGACATTCTCTGCATGTACATCACATTACATAGCAGCCAACTAGAAAGTATATTTAAACTGTTAAATTCAGAGGAGGAAAAGAAAAACAAAACAAAAAAAACCCAGAGGAGAAGAATGTGAGGAAAGGGAGAAAGAAATGGAATGTGGGAGGAAAAAAGGAAGAGAAGGAGGAAGAAAGGAAAAGAGAAAAAAAAAATTAGGAGCTAGAGAACCAGGTTTAATTTCAGTCTGCTCATAATTAATGACAATGTGACCTGAAGCAAGATACTAATTACTTGGAAACCAGAGAACCTTCCCTCAAATTTTTTCAAAGTGAGATTTTAAAAAAAGAAACAGGAGATAAATTAGGGAGATACAAGATGGAGAAGACCCGCTAAGGAATAAATTTGTCAGGGACGCCTGGGTGGCTCAGCAGTTGAGCATCTGTCTTCCGCTTGGGGTGTGATCACGGGATCTGGGATCGAGTTGGCTCCCTGTGAGGAGCCTTCTTCTGCCTCTGCCTGTGTCTCTGCCTCTCTCTGTGTCTCTCATGAATAAATATAGCAGCAATGTCCACAATAGCCAAACTGTGGAAGGAGCCTCGGTGTCCATCGAAAGGTGAATGGATAAAGAAGATGTGGTCTATGTATACAATGGAATATTCCTCAGCCATTAGAAGCGACAAATACCCACCATTTGCTTCGACATGGATGGAACTGGAGGGTATTATGCTGAGTGAAGTAAGTCAATCGGAGAAGGACAAACATTATATGTTCTCATTCATTTGGGGAATATAAATAATGGTGAAAGGGAATATAAGGGAAGGGAGAAGAAATGTGTGGGAAATATCAGAAAGGGAGACAGAACATGGAAGACTCCTAACTCTGAGAAACGAACTAGGGGTGGTGGAAGGGGAGGTGGTCAGGGGGTGGGGGTGACTGGGTGGCCGGCACTGAGGGGGGCACTTGATGGGATGAACACTGGGTGTTATTCTGTATGTTGGCAAATTGAACACCAATAAAAAATAAATTATTAAAAAAATAAAATAAAATCTTGGGAAAAAAATAAATTCATCAGAGAGACAGAGTTGGGGGTACTTTTGTATTACAAACTAAGTACATTAGTTTTCATTATAGGACTGAGAAGAAGAGTTATCAGAGGATTAAGTTAAATAAGGCATGAAAATGTCTGCCACAGGGCTTGATCCAAAAAAGTCAGTCAATAAATGGCAGTGTTTTAATTTTATTTTTATTTTATTTATGATAGTCACACACACAGAGAGAGAGAGAGAGAGAGAGAGGCAGAGACATAGGCAGAGGGAGAAGCAGGCTCCATGCACCGGGAGCCCCACGTGGGATTCGATCCCGGGTCTCCAGGATCGCACCCTGGGCCAAAGGCAGGTGCCAAACCGCTACGCCACCCAGGATCCCAGTGTTTTAATTTTTTTTTTAAGATTTTTATTTATTTATTCATGAGAGACACCGAGAGAGAGAGAGAGAGAGAGAGAGAGAGAGAGAGAGAGAGGGAGAGAGACAGGCAAAGGAAGGGAGAAGCAGGCTCCTCGCCGGGAGGCCAATGTGGGACTCGATCCCTGATCCCGGGATCACGCTGAGACAAAGGCAGATGCCCAACCGCTGAGCCACTCAGGCGTCCCGCGTTTTAAATTTTTAATATACATGCCCACTAAATTGGTTTTAAAAAAAGTTTAATACTGTGCTAGAGAAAAAGTGAAACCAGTGGAACATTTACAAACTGTTGATGGTATTGAAAATTGGACAACTACTCTGGAAAACAATTTGGCTTTATCTTACAGAGTTCATGGGGGGCATTTAACCCTCTAACCTCGACAGTCCATTTTTTGTATATAACCTAGGGAGACTCTCATAATATGTCATATACAAGAATATATATGGTAGCATTCCTCATAACAGCCAAAATTAGAAACCAACCAAAAAGCTATTAATGGTAGAATAAAGAAGTAACCTACGGTATGTTCATACAATGGAAAGCTATATAGTAGCAAAAATGAATGAACTACAGTTAAACACATTAACATGATTAAATTTCAGGAATACAATATTTAGGGGAAAATTGTAAAAGAATACATATGATATTCCACTTACATGAAGTTAAAAATTATGCAAAACTCTATCATTAAGGACACATACTTTCAAGGTAAACCTATAAAGAGAAATAAGAGAATGAAAAGTATAAAATTCAGGATAAAAGTTAGGGAGAGAGGGTGGGGAGCATGGAAAAGGCATACTGAGAACTTCAAGCTACACCTGTGTTCATGTTATTGTTACTTTTTACAAGTTACACATTTGTTATAAACTTTACATCCATTCAACAAATAATAACAAGAGAACTGAAAAATTAAAGTGAATATACCAATCATAGGAAATACTCTTCCTATCTTATTCAGGAGAGTAATTTTTTAATAACCCTTATTGAAAGAATAGGCCAATTTGGGTCACCATATTTAAAAGAAAAATATTTTGAGAGAATTTTAAACTTAGGGAAGAGTTGAAAAAATTGTATAGGGAATTTCCATATACCCTTTACCCACTGTATTCTTATGTTAACATCTTACATACCATTATGGAGCAATTATACACTAAGAAATTAACCTTCGTATAATACTATAAACTGAAGTCCAGAAATGTTTGTTTTTTAACCGTTTCTTTCCACTAATGTCCTTTTTTTTTGTCCCCGCCTCCTCCAGGACCCAATCCAGGATCCTACATTGCATTTAGCTGTATGTGTTCTTCAACTTGTGAATGTTCCTGATTCTTTCCTTGTCTTTCATGATCTTGACACTTTTTAAATATACTGCCCAACTGTTTTGTAGAGTGTGCCTCAACCTGAGTTTATCTGATGTGCCCTTCTCAGAGCATCCTATTAGGGGATACATGCTGTCATGTGTATTCCTGGTGACATAAGCCTAGCTTGCATGGTTAAGATGATGTCTGCCAAAACTCTCCACTGTAAACTTACTTTTTTTCTTTTTGTAATGACTAAATATTGAGGGGGGGGGACTTATTACCTTTTAAAAAGAAGGTTGAAAAACACTAGAGTCATAAGAAGAGGTCTCAAAGAGAAATCAAGGAATAGCATCAGCTTCTATAAACCATAGTGATAGGATACGGGAGCCTAGGTGACTCCATAAGCAACCAACTCTTGATTTCAGCTCAGATCATGATCTCAGTTATGGGGTCAAGTCCATGTCAGGCCCTGAGCTGAGCATGAAGACTGCTTGAGATTCTCTCTCTCCTTCCCCTCTTCCACAACTCTCGCATGTGTGTGCATGTTCTCTCTTTCTCTCTCTCTCAAAAAAAAAAAAAAGTCATGGTTATAGGATCTAAAACTCTTTCATTTAGACTTGAGAATCAAAGGTAGAAATAACAGGTCCCATCTTCACCTGATAATCTCTAAGCTGCCTAGACCTTAAATGAGTCATATAACATAGAAATAAAGACAACCTTACTGAAACTTGGGGCTCAGGGTGGAGTATGGAACTATCAATTCCCAGTCTTCCAACTGGCAAAACAGTGCAAACCAACTTCGAGTTCCTTTAAGCCCTAGCTGTGATTCTGTGCTTCCAGCATTCTGCATTCCTCCAGTTATTATACACACAAAAAAATAGTAAATTTAGTAAGTATAAAGGTTTGGAAAAAGTCTTTATATTTAGTTCAGTCCAAAAACTACATAAATTATAATAAACACAATCATGTCTGGCAGTGGTGTATTTGTGATACTAGCATAGTTGATGACTCTTAGTACTAGAATGTCATAGACTGCATGCATATAAGTCATAACTGGCTCTCAGTGAACAAATCTGTCTTTCAGAGAATAGAGTTCTTCACCAGCAAAGGAACAAATTTCTGCATATTGGAATCTGAGGATAGGACTCTCACACAGAACCAGATGTGCCCATCATCCCCTGATAAAACTAAGAGCTATTTTTCCCCCAACTGTTGTATAAAATCATGAAAGCTTTCAGTCTATTCCATTAAGGTTTCTCAGAGTTAGCTATCATAACCAACGCACAAATCCCGTTACTCCAGAAATCAGGTTCCCTATCCCAATTCATATCACATGAATCTCATCAAACCTAACAAAAGTTTTTTTTTTAAAGCAACAGAAGCACATACACACAAAAATTAAGTTTACCCCAAAATGCTTTCAAGAGTCACAGTCCAAAACTCAACAGCGCTCCATACTCTGTCTTTATTCTCAGTTATAGTTCCCACTTCATTTTATTTCAATCACAACTACTTTCTGACAGGAAAACACTTTAGAAAAACAAGAATCTTCTTTAAAATTCTGGGAGGTTGGGCAGCCCGGGTGGCTCAGTGGTTTAGCACTGCCTTCAGCTCAGGGCCTGATTCTGGAGACCTAGGATTGAGTCCCACATAGGGCTCCCAGCATGGAGCCTGCTTCTCCCTCTGCCTGTCTCTGCCTCTCTCTTTCTCTGTCTCTGTCTCTCATGAATAAATAAATAAATCTTTAAAAAATAAAATAAAATTCTGGGAGGGGTGGGAGGATGTTGAAACATCCACTAGTCTATGAGGCCATTTAAATTACTAAATTTCCTTCAGTTTTCTACTTCTAACAGCTTCTTGGCTTTTAAGAACTTGCCACATTGCTTTCTTGTGGATTTTTTTTCTTCTGTTTCCTCTTGATAAGGAAATTAAAGTGCTAAATAAATATAATATAATATAAAATATAAAATATAATATAAAATTAAATAAATCTTAGTACCATGATTTACAACCTGCTTCTTCCAAAGGTGATTTATGGACCTCTAATAACCTTTCAATTAGCTTCAGGTGGTTTAAAACAAAATAAAGATTGATATAAAATAAACTTAAAATACAAAATCCTTTCCTGTAAAAAGGAACCTACAAAATACTACAGTTTCTTCCTAAATTATTTGTCTCTAAAGCAAATGGCTTTTTCCTTCAGTTTTCTAATCCATAAAAATAATCACTTCCTTTTCTAAAAAAAAAAAGAAAGAAAGAAAGAAAGAAAGAAAGAAAGAAAGAAAGAAAGAAAGAAAAGAAAAAGTACAGCAGGGATTTTCAAATGGTGTTATGCAAAGCAGGCAGGTTTCTTGGGCTGAAATACAGTTATGGGTAGGAGCATGTAGAGGGCACTTCCTTTCTCTCAACCTGAATAAATCTACTACTTTCTGGGATTTTCCTATATTTTATATTTTCCTATATTTTATATTTAAAAAAAGAAATTTCTCCTGCTAAAAACAAAGTTGGAAAATCATCTGGATGCTTCTAGGATAAGTGTTTGAATAAATTAAAATGTACAATTGCAGATGGAACTCAACCTCTAGCTAGACCAAGCACAGTTCAAAGTCCCAGGCAGCCTTTCTTAATATACCTAAGTCTGCCATCTATGTGGCCTTGGCACCAATTCCTAGCAAAAGCTGGAGCTCCTGGGAGCCATTTGAAGACATTCATCTCCTTACCTCAGTCTTTTCTATCCCATGGACATCATATAGTTCATTTCTTTCTTTGTTCTCATGACAATTCATTTTCCTCATTTTTCTTCCCATACCTCTTTGATTGCTTTGCAATGTGACATAGCAGTTAGGCTGACCTAAATTTAAACCCTCGAGCCAACACTCATTAAATACGTAACCTTTGGGTAATGAGATAATCACTCTGAACTTCAGTCTTTCATCTCTTACATGAAGATAATTGCCTCACCTTGGTTGCAAAGATTATATAAAGTATACCAAGCATTTTCTACAGTGCCTCGCACATGGGCTATTCCCCAAAGGATTGTTCTCATCCCTGTTGTCTGTGTGCGCTTTCCCTGAATTATGATATCAAATCCTCTCATTGCATCACTACCCCTGGCTCCTAAAACCATCTTTAGTCCCAAACCCATACTGTTGGACATTTCCTCTTAGGTGCTCACTAGTGTCTCAGGACAATCATGTTCCAAAATGATGTTTCTCACCTTCTCTGATCTTATTATTTTAAAGTGTTCATGAAATCTAAGAATCACCTTCAGTTCCTCCTCTGATTACCTGCCAGGTCCAAATATTCCATCTGAGGATCTCTTAAAGCTATTACTTCCCAACTATACCATTTCAGATTCTTTTTACATTCCTTCTGGATTCAATGCCCTGTTATCTGTTTCTGGCTTTTATAAACTATCCACTGCTGCCCAGAGTGGAACACTGATCATGTCTTCTTGACCAGCTCAAAGCCCACAGTGGCTTCCCATGGATTACTGAATGAAGTCCAGATACCAGCCACACATTCAAGATGCTATTTGAACTCTATTCTTTCATCTTTCTTTTCCACTATTTGTCTTTATTCAAACTGGCCTATGTACAATTCCCTAAATACAGCCCAGATTTTCCTGTATCTATGCCATTACTCACCTTCCGAGAGTAATGCCCTTACTCTTATCAGTCAAAATCCTTCAGGCTATCTTAACAAAGATAAGCTCAAATTTCATGAATCCAATCTAGTTTCTCCCTTTCTCTGATCCAGAAATAACTCACCACAACTGCCATTTACTTCATTGGTATTATTCTCCTAATCATTTGTTCTTCCTTGTATCATAATTATTTTCTGAATTTTATCTCCTCTATCGGATTGGCTGGTGTGAACATGTCTAACTAATTTCTGTGTCTTCTAAAGAGACACAGAGCCTGGCTTCTAAGTAAGGGATTGGATAAACTTGAAAAAAAAGAATGAAGACAAGCAATAGGTAATTATTAAGAATAATAGCCTTTCTGAAAAATACAAGTTATAAGATGTGATAACTTCATCAAGACAATTGCTATAAAGAATACAAAACTTTGTCTAGTGATATTTAAAATAAGCTCTGGGATCTGTACACCTCTCAATTAAAACCAATCCAAAGACACATTAGCTTAGCTTAATTACCTAAGCTGCCCTACATAATTTTTTATTTATTTTATTTTATTTAAATTCAATTTGCCAACATATGGTATAACACCCAGTCTTCATGTCAACATGTGCCCTCCTTAATGCCTGTCACCCTGCTCTACTTTATTAGATATACATGTGGCAGCCATGAAGTGGGGAGTATCTGTGATTCACAGGATCCAAAATTCTAAATTGTTAGGAATTTTCTGGGCCCCACATGTCAGTTCTTTGCTAGTAATTTGTACTCTACTACTCTACTCCATAGCAGAAGGCAGAACATTCTTAATGCCACCAGGTCAACAAGCTGTGGGAGCTTGTCACTCCAGCATTAATTAGGCTTCCTGCCCCTTATATCCCCAGGAAATGCTGGCTTTGAGACTAAACTGGGAATATTCCTGGACCAGAGTGCCAACTGGAGTTGCTAAGTGGTTTTCTCATATCATAAGGGGTTTTACTGTGTCTAAGGAGAGTCACTGAATTACCAGAGTGAACTAAATCAAACTAAGCCCAAGTAAAAATAATTACTTGAGCAATTTCAGAATTGCCCTCCATTCCAATAGGAATGTCTGTGCTAGGGCAGCCCGGGTGGCTCAGTGGTTTAGCGCTGCCTTCGACCCAGGGCGTGACCCTGGAGATCCGGGATCAAGTCCCGCATTGGGTCCCCGCATGGGGCCTGCTTCTCCCTCTGCCTGTGCCTCTGCCTCTCTGTCTGTCTGTCTGTCATGAATAAGTAAATAAAATCTTTAAAAAAAAATGTCTGTGCTAGGAGCCACCTCGGATCTTGGATAGCTTCTCAGAGTTACTCTGATCCTGGAAATTACAGAATTTCACAACTCGAAAGGGACTGAGAGATACCTAATCATCCTCCCTCCAGAGCAGTCATTCCTTGTGTTTAGCAACCCTGGCTGCCTTGCTTAAATACTTCCATTGCAGAAAAAAATCATTCTTTTAGGATGGTCTCTACATTTTCATACAGCTCTATTTATAAATTCCTTTATTCATTAAATTGCTATAGATTCCTATAAGTCTTGGAGGCAAGTGAGAGCCAAAAGTAAAGCCTGCATAAGTTCTATCTTTATCTCTTCCCAGCTGGTGAGTACTGAAATGAATAAACACCTAGTACTTGAGCGTGCTACTTAATATAGTGCCATCCTCACCTTCCAGCATATGGTAATTGTGGTGACTGCACTAGGTGTCCAGGGTCCTGAGCCCTAAAAGTGGCTGATCCACTTACTTACTGTATGAGCAGCAGCCAATAAAATGAATTATGAGCACTCTACTAGTTTCTCAGTGTAGATCTAGGACATCTTACCTTTGCTGCCTAAATGCACTCAACTCCAAGCTTATTTGACCTCATACTCTTTTAGGAATTTCAATTCTCCAATTTATCTTTCAGATATTTCCAATATCATTACTGACATTCACTTTACATATTTTCATTCTAGTTCAAGAATTCCAAATCACGTGGTAGCCCGTCAGTTAAGCCCAACCAGACAAATGCTGTCTAAAGCAAGAGTAACAGTTCTAACAAAAGATTGAGCATGTGCACATGATTTTTTTTAAATTTTTATTTATTTATGATAGTCACACAGAGAGAGAGAGGCAGAGACATAGGCAGAGGGAGAAACAGGCTCCATGCACCAGGAGCCCGACGTGGGATTCGATCCCAGGTCTCCAGGATGGCACCCTGGGCCAAAGGCAGGCACTAAACCGCTGCGCCACCCAGGGATCCCTGCACATGATTTTTAATTCCTACAGGCTTCCTCAGTAACTCCACCCTAACAGAGAATCCTAACAATCCCTGAATTTCAGTAATTTCAGGCTGTGCTTAGTGATCAGTTTTATAGTTGATGTCAAGCTATGTTATGTTTGATAGGGAGGCTATAGGACCCAAAAAAGGTATATATATTGAATTTAGGAAGCAGATTTTTAAACATACCCACTTATGCCCTTGAAAGGCAGTTAACAAGAATCAACATTAATAAATGTCTAACCCATATATGGAAATATTTCTGAAGTAATCTACTTAAGAGATGATGGGGTCCCTGGGTGGTTCAGTCAGTTGGGCATCTGATTCTTGATTTTGGTTCAGTTCATGATCTCACATGCTCCACAATGAGTGTGGAGCATGGAGCCTGCTTGGGATTCTCTTTCTTCCTCTTCTTCTACTCCTCCTCCCCCAAATAAGTAAGTAAGTAAGTAAGTAAATAAGCAAGCAAGCAAGCAAGCAAACTGGTAAGATTAAATTATAGCCCAAATCCATTTCAGCAAGGGGCTTAGGGTTCCTCTCTAGAAAGGAAGCCATGAAGTTAAAATAGAGCTAATCTAAGAGAAGCGCTACTCTTTAAAACTAACAGGTTGGTCAGGAGAGAGTGAAGGAATGACAGTTTTTAGAACAAAAGATACTGAAACATTTATCACTCTTTCAGCCTTTGCCTGAGGAAAGGGTTCTCTGATTGTAGTGCTTATCAGAGTTATTTGGAAAGATAGAGCATTAGATATTTATGTAATATCATCATTAGAACAGTAAAGCTTATCAGATTATCAGAATACCACACCTTAATGTAAATACCATATAAAACATCCAGTTTCTCTTTGCTATAATTCTGGGATCTCTAATTTGGTCTCCTGGGTAGAGCTAGCCGGGAGAAGACAATGCCCTGGATGTTATTAGATTTCCCATGTGAAACTTCCAACTTAGCTGTCTTGTTGATAAATTAGTCTTTCCAGAAAGAAAGGAGTGAATTGATTTCCTAACCCCTGGTCACTCCTAAGACAAGCTGTATGTTGAATTTCTGAATTTGTAAAGCTTGGATTGGTTATAACCACATCAAGATGCAGATTTGAGAGATCCAACCTTAGTAGGCTGTTGTCTCAGTCTTGCTCCCTCACTTCTTTACCATATTTTGTCAAACTCAATGTCTAGAGATTCATAAGATCTAAGATTTCAATTCAAACCTGTTTGGACTACTCTGAGTCTTATCTGTACATGAGAAAGTTGGACAAGAAAATTTCCACTGCCCTTTCCAATCTTAGAACTATTCCATGACTCTAGAAATTATTAGAAATAACAAGATTTTGGTAAAATGCCCAGTTGCACAATAAATTTACAATGAAATAGTCTTTTTAGATACTTATAATAATTAATTAGAAAAAATAATGGAGAGAGTACCACTTAAATAGCAACAAAATTTAAAATATTTAGGAATAAGCTTAAGATACAAAATTTTACAGAGAGCTACAGAAGATCTGAATTAATTTTTAAAAATACCATGTTTCTTGATAGGGAGACTCAATATTGCAGAAATACAAATTATCCCTCAGATTAATCTATAAATCTAATGCAATCACATTCATTATTCAATAATTTAAAATTATAAATAATTAAAAAGGTATCTGTAAAGAGAGCATTCATTTACTGCCTTTTCCAAATAGGATTTCCTAGAGGAGGCAGAAATTCATAAGTCCTTTGAATAAAGGGAAATACCTGTACACTTGAGGTAAAAAACAATCATAACTTACATTGTTTTAAAACATCATTAAGCCTAGCATATACATGTAGTACTGTAAACCTACCATTCTCAGATTTAATGTTTGTATAACTTCTGTAAACAATCTTGAAAGCTCACAACACCCTAAAAATCACTTCATTTTTTGTTATTTTTTAAAGATTTTACTTATTCATGAGCGACACAGAGAGGCAGAGACATAGACGGAGGGAGAAGCAAGCTCCTTGCAGGGAGCCTGATGCAGGGCTCAATCCCCAGACCCAGTATCATGATCTGAGCTGAAGGCAGATGCTCAACCACTGAGCTACCCAGGCATCCCTGAAAATAACTTAAGAGTGATTTTGCTGAAGTATAAATCTCAATTGGATGCTCTGTGTAGTATGAAGCATTAAGGTAGTGGGTGAGCCTAGCCAATTGCTTAGGATTTGCATCTCAAATATATATATATATATATATATATATATATATATTTTTTTTTTTTTTTTGGTCTACTTGGTATCCTTTGTGTAGTAATTTTCATTTAAGAGCCAGAGGTTACCTACATTTTCAATTACATTTTATCTAAATTATTTTTATTCAGTCATACTATATTCCATGGGAGGAATTATATATTAAAATGATATTTCACAAACTTAGTGATACCTGACAACCTCATTCGTTAATGGATACACATGCACACATGGTGGTTTGTTGGTCATACGGCTCTGAAGAAACAGAGCATGACATTCAAAGTGGGGAAAAAGTAGCTAGGGATAAATGTTCAAGGATCAAGAAGGAAGTGCAGATTGGAAGAGATGAAAGGAGACTGCAGAAACTTGCTGGAGTTTAAATGAAATGAATAAAGTTATGAGAGGTTCTTAAATTCATTTAAGAAATAATCAAGTATTATACTAAGAGCTAGGGAATATAGAAAAGAATCAGACAATATACCCATCACTGCCTTGAACAAATCACTGTAGGGAAGCCATATGAGTAAACAATTGCTCTACAGTGCAGTGGATAGTATGATAGAGGTAAGGATGAGGTATCATGGAAGTGCTAAAGAGGAGAATCTAAACTAGATTTTGGGGTCAGGTAAAGTTCTTGGGGCAGATCCTCAGCTGAGTCTTAAAGTATAAATATAAGTTAGCTTAATGAATATAGGGGATAGAATTTTCCAGACAGGGCTGAGTAACAACATATGAAACAACATAGTACATTGCAGAATGTCATTAAATACTTTAAAAGTTAATGTAATGAGACTTAGGGTTAAAAAAAACATTTTTTTTAAGGATTCTATTTATTTATTCATTAGAGACACACAGAGAGAGGCAGAGATATAGGCAGAAAGAGAAGCAGGCTCCCTGCAGGAAGTCTAATGCAGAATTTGATCCCAGGACAACCTGAGCCAAAGGCAAACATTAAACCACTGAGCCACCCAGGTGCCCTGACACTTAGGATTTAAAGATGTATCAGTGTAGAGTCTAGTTTGACTGATGACCAGAAGATGAGCTGAGATGCTATGATTGTAATCCAGAGGAAAAATAATAAACAGATAAATTAAGGCACTGGCAATGGGGAAGGTGTAGAGGGGTTCCTTTGACAACTACATGAGGTAAAATTCAACAAAGTAGAATTTATCTTGTTGAATTCACTGAAGTACAGGATCTAGACTTCAGCTTTTAGGCTCAGAAACTTGGTTTTGGTTCTCTACTGAGATAGAATCCACAATTCAAACTAACATTAAAAAGAGTTCAGAGGCTGATATAAAACCAGAATGGTAGATGATTATTTGCAATGAAATAGATTGACTGTCATAGTGAGAATAATATTTGCTTTGGTATGAAGTTGAGACATTTTCTCCTTATAAAAAGATACACCTGAGTAATGAGTCATAATCAGAAAGAAAGTTGCTTGAACATGGAATTTGTGGTAGGGAAATTAAAGTGCATTTTTCAAAGGTTTAATAGCATCAGGCCACAGATGGGAATGTTCAAGTTGATTGGCTATATTCTCTCCCTTGGACAGTTAGATAGACACAAAAAAATATGCTTCTTGCTTTCCTGTTTGTATGTTGCCACTGCTAACCAATAGTGCTTCAATGAATATTCTTTATATAAATATCTCTACTCAAGTCTTAACGTGTCCAGTTTTCCTGTTTAAGGTGGTTTTTTGATAACTTTGCCTTGATATATGTTAATGCTACAATTTAATTCTCAGTCACAAATCTAATTTCCCTTATTTCCAAGATCTTAGAGATGGTGGAGTAACAATTGGCTTTTCAGTCACTATTTACTTCCTACAAACTCCAGGTGAAAGATGAAAGACAATGAGATAGAAAGGGAAATGGGCAGGATCCAAAGAAAATGTAGTTTACAAACAGAAGGCTCTTCAAGTTGCCTGGGCCATTCAATAAGCTGAACATGCAACTCTTGATCTCAGTTTGTAAATTAAGCCCCATGGAGAGTGTAGATTACTTTAAACAAAACAGAAAACAAAAAACAAAACCCAAAACAACAACGATAAAATAAATAAAGAGAAGGTTCTTTTTTTTTTTTTTTTTTTTTTTAAGAATTAAGAAAGAGAAGATTCTTAAGGGTAATGAGCCATACCATAGGCTGAATACATAAATTCATCATTTAAGTGAATCAAATCCTAATCCACATTTTACCACTTAGCCATCTGAAGAGATTGTCCTTGGTATAGTCATCTAGCCAGAATCCTTGTCAAAATATACCTTATTTATATTAACACCTCTATCATTTATTAAATACCCACAATGTCCCAGTCCCAGGAACTATGGGGAAAGTGGAAATTATGAACACATAATCTTTATCCTTAAAAAGCTCACTATTTAGGAGGGAAGACAAACACATAAAGTAATTATACAACAGTGGAATAACAGAAGCTACTTCTGTATATCACTTCTGTCTGGGGAAAGACAGGATGAGGACCGTAAAGAGTTATGTCACAAAGGACATAATGGCTATGTGCTGACTCATTATCACTAAAGTTAAACTTGGCAATTGGTTTATTGAAAAGCTCTAACTGAACGGCTACCGCTAACATAACAGAAGGATTTAAACTACAACCTCTAACCCTGGTCATAAAACACTTCAAACTGTTCTAGCTTTTTCTCAAAGAATGAAGAGATCCTAAAAATTAAATCTATTAAAGTTCACATTTTAGCTTATTAAAAATGATAGAAATAACAGTAGCAGTCATATGGGATCATTTTAGGGAGTTTGATAAGGGGCACTATACTATCAAAATCATAGTTATAGGACATCACAGCTGCAAAAATGATAGGAATCCCTGACAATCTTATTTTCTTCATTTTCTAATTTAATCCTTAGTCTATTAAATATTCGCTTAGGACCTACTACATGCATCCGGCAATATATATCATACATCTTAAACCTACACAATGTTGTATGTTAATTATATCTCAGTAAAGCTGGGGACAAACAAACAAAAACCCTGCCAAGTACACTACAACAAGACACAAGGAGATACAAAAATGAAGTCTGTGAATGGGGAAGGGAATTAGACCTAATGGTACTAACAGATATAATGCAAATGGTAATTGCCTTAAGGAACTTGGAAGAGGGGATAGTAAACAAAGTGCCAAAATGATAGCCTGGAAACTCTCCCAACGCCACATAGAATTTCATGGAGGCTTCCTCACCTAGGCCTGACCAATTATTAATTCCGTTTCAACTCTCTGGAGGATGGGGGAGTAGTGTGGAGCTGAAAATTCATGTAGGCCTTACAGAAAAGGTGAGATTCAGCAAAAACTTGGAGTGGACAAGGGAGTTAGCCAAAGGCCTATCTGGAGGAAGATTGTCTGCAATCAGAAGGAATAATGACAACAAAGATTGTTTAAGGAACAGCAGGAAAGCCAGCATAGCTGGAGCAGTGAGGTAAGAAGCAGAATGGTAGGAGAGAAGAGATCAGGGAAGGAGGGGCAGAACACGCTCGGTCTGAAAGGCTATTGCGAGGACCTCAACCTTCTTTTTTAATTGAAGCATAATATACAGTGTTATATTAGTTTCAGATGTATGCTATAATGTTCAACAATTCTCTACATAGTGCTCATTACGCTAAGTGTACTCTTGATCCCCTTTATCCGTTTCACTCCTCACTCCATCCACCTCCCCTCTGGCAGCCGCCAGTTGGTTCTCTGTATTTTAAAGGTCTCCGAGTTGTTTGGTAAGGACTTTGGCTTCTACTCTGAGTGAAAATGGGAGCCACTGTATATCACTGAGGAGCATGCTCTGTTTTGCCATTTATTCAGGCCAACTTTTTGTCCCTTAGTAGTCTTACAATTTTTTTTTCACATAGGTTTTGGGCATTTCTTTTCATGCTTAGTCTTAGGTATTTTAAGGTTTGGTTGCTAATATGAATGGAATCTTTCTTGCATTATATTCTCTAATTGGTAGTTGATATTAAGAAAACTCGATCTCAGGACTCGGTCCCGAGTCTCCAGGATCAGGCCCTGGGCTGAAGGCGGTGCTAAACCGCTGAGCCACCTGGGCTGCCCAAGCATTTGACTCTTGATTTCAGCTCAGGTCATAATCTCAGGGTCATGAGATCCAGCCCCACAGAGAGCAGATTCAGATACTAATAACCACTTAAGCCAGGGGTAAAGTTGATAACCTCCTTGTGAAAATTAAGAGACCTCCAGATATACAATCAATATACAAATCAGTTTTTTTTTTGTTTTTAAGATTTATTTATTCCAGGGACGCCTGAGTGACTCAGCAGTTGAGCATCTGCCTTCTGCACAGGGCGTGATCCTGGAGTCCCCGGATCAAGTCCCACATTGGGCTCCTTGCATGAAGCCTGCTTCTCCTTCTGCCTATGTCTCTGCCTCTCTCTGTATCTCTCATGAAGAAATAAATAAAATCTTAAAAAAAAAAAAAAGAAAGATTTATTTATTCCAGATAGAGAAAGAGCACACAAGTGAGCAGGGGATAGGGCAGAGGCGGAGAATCTCCAGCAAATTCCCTGCTGAGCATGGAGCTCAATCCCCAACCCTGAAATCATGACCTAAATAGAAACCAAGAGTTAGTTGTTCCACTGACTGAGCCACCCAGGCACCACTCAGGGTTTTTTGTTGTTGTTGTTGTTGTTAATCTTATTTTATTTTTTGAAGATTTTATTTATTTATTTAGCGCTTGCACGCACATGTGCACAAATAGGAAGAGGGGCAGAAAGGAGGAAAAATCTCAAGCAAACTGTGCTGCAAAATCCAATGACCCTGAGATCATGACCTGAGCCCAAACCAAGAGTCCAAAGCTTGACTGACTAAGCCAACCAGGTGCCCCTGCTTTGTGCTCTTAATACCTCCTTCCTCATACACTGGTGTCTTAAAAAGTTCTTAAAATGTGCTATAGTCTCAGAGTATCTTTCCAAGTTTTTTGTCCCAAACCTACTCCATTGCACCCATTAGGATCACTACTGTTAAAAAAATAATAAATACTATCAAAGATGAGGCGAAATTAGAACACTGTGCACTGTTGGTGGGAATGTAAAATGGTACAGCTGTTATGGAAAACAGAATGGTGGGTCCTCAAAAAATTAAAAACAGAATTGCCACAATCTAGCAATTTTGCTTCTTGGCTTATGTCCAAAAGAATCGAAAGCAGGACTGGAAGAGGTATTTGTACACTCATGTTCATAGCAGCACTATTCATAGTAGCCAAGGAGCAGAAGCAACCCAAATGCCCAATAACACATGAATGGATAAATGAAATGTGGTATATACATACAATGTAATATTCAGTCTTAAAAAGGATATTATGACATGATACAACATAGGTGAACACTGAGAACATTATGTTGAAATAAGCCAGTCACAGGAAAGATCTATCACATGATTCTACTTATATGAGGCACCTACAGTAGTCAAATTCACAGAGACAAAAAGATTAATGGTGACTGCCAAGGACCAGGGGTTGGAGGAATGGGGAGTTAGTGCTTAATGGGTACAGAGTTTCACTAATAAGATGAAAAGAGTTCTGAGATGAATGATGATAATGGTTGCCCAACAGTGTGAACACACTCAATGCCACTTAACTGCACACTTAAAAATGGTTAAGATGGTAATATTATGTTTTAAAAATAAAAAAAAATAAAACCTTTTCCATCAGTAATTTTGTGTTTCTTGTTGCCTTTTTTATTCTGTGAGGCCCAGTTTTATCCTCTGCCTAGTGCTTTGAACTTAACCTTCCTCACTGACCTTTGTCTCTAATGTCTCCTCTATCTGGGCCTGGAACTCCTTGAGTCCCTCAACACTCATTTTTGCCTGGATTATGGTTTGTTCCCCTTTTCTTGGAGCTTGTCAGCTTTTTTTTTTTTTTTTTTTTTAAGTCCAATCTTGCTCCTAAGACCCTCAATTTGGGCCAATCTCACTTTTAAAGAAAGATCTGAGAAATAAAGCACACAATTCTAGAATACAGACTATCTGTATTCCAGGTATAACTACAAACTTAATGCTGTTTAATATAAATTGGGAAATAATATTTATGGAGAATTGCTTAAAGGATATACTATTTATCCACTGCTCAGAATCAGTGTTTCCTTATTTTTGTTTTCTATTTTTTTTTAAGTTTTTTATTTTAGTAATCTCTATACCCAACATGGGACTTGAACTAAGAACCCCAAGATCAAGAGTCAAATGCTCAGGACACCTGGGTGGCTCAGTGGTTGAATGTCTGCCTTCAGCTCAGGGCATGATCCTGGGATCCAGGTTTGAGTCCCACATCAGGCTCCTGTCATGGAGCCTGCTTCTTCCTCTGCCTATGTCTCTGCCTCTCTCTGTGTGTCTCTCATAATTAAAATAAAATAAAATAAAATAAAATAAAATAAAATAAAATAAGAAATAAATAAATAAAATCTAAAAAAAAAAAAAAAGAGTCATAATGCTCTATAGACTGAGCCAGCCAGGCACCCATTTGTTTTCATTTTTTAAGCCAAGGCTCAACAGGTGAGCTCTAGAAACATTGTGAACTTCCAAAAATTGTCTGTAAAAATCTGTGCATTTTTTTTAGAGGTCCCAAGATTTTAAAAGTTTTAATATGCTCTATTATCTACCCCCCAAAGAGTTAAGAATCTCTATATATATTCTAAAATTTTTTATCTCTTGGATTGAAACAGATTATCAAACCCTTACCTCAACTGAAATGTTCTGCCTCAAGCTCAGAATGGCTTTTGCTGAACAATGCTTTGGCACTATGCCAACAACCCACATTGAAGGACATTTAAAGGAAACAGCCACAGGCCTAAAAATCTGTTGAGGAAACTATCATAAAAGCAAAGAAAGCAAGACAAAGATGGGCACAGATCTGCCTGGATATCTCAAGATCTTAACCAGGTAATATGTCTGTAAAGGCAGAAATATGCTGATGTTGGGACATCTGGGTGGCTCAGTCAGCTGATTGTCTGTCTTTGGCTCAGGTCAAGATCCCAGGGTCCTGGGAATGAGCCCCACATTGGGCTCCCTGCTCAGTGGGGAGCCTGCTTCTTCTCCCTCTGCTACTCCCCTTGCTTGCGCCCTCCTCTGTCCTCTGTGTCAAATAAATAAAATCTTAAAAAAAAAAAAAAAAGAAATATGCTGATGCTATCATGAGAAGAACAGATTTGGAACAAGCCCAAAGAGAATTACATACCCCATGTAAAAACTGAGTGAAATGTAATGGCAACACTAAAGGTTCTTCCTTCATAAACGTAAGCATGGGATTTGGAGAGCCAGCAATGCAGATATTAATGGCAATTTTTAGATAAATGTATATAACATTTTACATATATGTTGAGTATACCTAAGTTAAAGAAAGGTTCAAACTATAAAAGATATCATGTGAAATTTTTAACAATTCTCCCTTCCCAATTTCAGGGTAATTTTCTTTTATGTAACTCTCACATTCCTTGATTTAGCTAAAATCCATCCACCCATTCTTCAAAGCTCAGTTTTTAAATTTTATTATTTTCTTAAAGGCTCCACACCCAGAGTCTCATACTTTACTGACTGAGCCAGCTAGACACCCCATCACCTTTTAAGATTATGACAAATGTAGTTCAAGTAGAATTGTTTTTGTTTCATTAAACTAAATGGAGCTACTCTCTCCTCCTCCTCCTCAAACACATATACTTATAGCTCTTATACTCTTTAAAATTTTTAAAAAACATATCCACAAAGAACTATGACAAAAAGTTTTCTTTTTGTTGGAGGTCATCCTCCCAAATAGTCAGCAGTCATTTGGTTGAAATTTTGTAGAGAGGAATGCCTGGGTGGCTCAGAGGTTGGGTGTCTGCCTTCAGCCCAGGGAATGATCCTGGGGTCCCAGGGTCGGGTCCCGCATCGGGCTCCCTGCATGGAGTGTCTGCCTGTGTCTCTGCACTGCCCCCCCCCCCACCCCGTGTGTGCGTGTCTCTCATGAATAAATAAATAAAATTTAAAAAATTTATTTATTTATTCATTCAGAGAGAGCGAGAGAGAGGCAGAGACACAGGCAGAGGGAGAAGCAGGCCCTATGCAGGAAGCCGGATTCGGGACTCGATCCCGGGTCTCCAGGATCACACCCCAGGCTGCAGGCGGCACTAAACCGCTGCGCCACCGGGGCTGCCCAATAAATAAAATTTTATAAAAATTTTGTAGACAGTTTAGTTCCAGATCTTGGTAGCAAGTCTGAAATTTCTCCAAATTAGCCACAACATTAGCTGCAACAGAAACTAATATTAATGAGGCAACCTGTGATATAAGGATACAAAGTATATGTTCTGAGATTGGCAAAATGAGTTATTAAGTTACATCTTTATAGAAAGGGAAACAAATTCAACAAGACTGTTTTGATCATCTTAAACTCACATGGAAAAAGGAAGAATGCTGAGTGTTCAAATCATGATTCATCTTACTATAATATCAATAATTACAATTAAATCAATTAGCCCAGTGAAGGTCCGTTGGACTATTCCTATTTCCCTCTGAAAGTACACAGATGAGATACACTCACTCAACTTTACCTTTTGCTAAAGATACTTACACCATGGTTTTCACAGCAGAACTTTGGCTTTCTGTTTAAACATCTTCAAAATTAAATCACTTACCTGTCTGCCTCAAGTCTTTAGGTAGAATGTTTCTCTCACTGCCCTCTAAAAAAAACCACTCAAACATTACTCTTTATGTGAATTAATGTGAACTAGTATCATCAGTGATTATAACCAAAGACTTTCTATAAAAACCTCAAGTTCAATTTTTTAATTTTTTTCCCTTCCACTCTTGTAGCAACAATAGTCACAAAGCCAGGTCAGAGGGAAGTCTAGCCTGTGTCCTCCCCTATGAAGTTTCTTTGAGATCCAAAATTTTAAGAAGCTTCTTGATGGGCTTCAGTCCCTTAATGAGTGATAAGCAACCAACTTCCTGGCTTTGTCGATAGAACATGGTACTGTATAGTAGTAAGCAAAGATCATTATTGATGTTGAACTTGAGAATCTCAGCAGATATAAGCTAAGCACTTACCTGAAATAAAACATTTCATGTATTTCATTTCAGAGAAACACCACCTAAGGATAAAACAAAAACTCCTTATCAGTCCCTGCCCTGCTGATATAATACTATTTATCAAAATTCACTGTGTGCTGGACACTTTACTATGTGTTTTACATAGATCTTATTTAATTTTCACTAAAATCTGGGCCTAGAGAGTTCAATTCTTTCCTACAGATGAAAACCCTGAGGCCTAAGATTAAACTGCTTGCTCAGGGTCATATAATCAGAGAGCAGCAGAAAAGTCACAGCGGTAGAGATTCAAGTCCCAGCTTGCTTGACTGTTCTTGACCACAATTATCATCTCTCTTGTAGACTTGGCCACAGATGAAGAGACAACTGTCAAGTGCATTTCTAGGGCGGTAACTGAGAACTGTGGTCAAATGCTATGGTTCAGAAGTACAATTTACTGTGGTCAAATGCTATGGTTCAGAAGTACAATTTAAGGTCTTAAATGCCCACATGCTTCTCTTTGGTAGATCTGGCAATGAGCTCAGGAGAAAATCCACTCTTCCTCTATGCACCCACATTTTAGCACCCCTTATTTCTTTACTTTTGACTGAGAATCTCTTCGAGCAATCATTCCCAAAAGCATGGTCCATGAACCAATTGTTTCAAAAACATGAAAAGTCTTTGTGGAAAATATAGACACCTGGCCCCCACTCTGGAAATACTGACTCAGAATCTCTGGGAGGGGTGGCAACAAGAAATCCAGGAGGTCCTCTTGCCTATTAAATTTTATACTGTTCATTGCCTTGCAGCAAAAGAGCTAGTGAGGTAAATTGAAAGCTAGCCTCCTTAATAATCAGTCTGACATTGGGTCAGATTGGTGTTAAGTCAAAGATAGGACAGAGATCTTATGAGAAGGCATAGGATGATAACACTGATTTGGAGCTGGAAGAGATTTTGGAAATGTTTTTCTAACAGTGTTCTATGAAGCCTTAGGAGTTCTAAAATGGGATATGGGGAAAAAAAAGATTGGCAGTCAGGGCTTAAAGTGCTTAAAAAATGACTGCAGAAGCTCCACTCATAACCTGAATTTTTGTGTAAGATTGTATCTGAATAACGGTTTTGCTAATTTAAACAAATAAACAAACAAACTTTGGCTGTAGAAGAGGAGTAAAGAAAAAAATTGAGGCCCAACATGTATCCCAAACCAATTAAATCACTTATGCTAGTTTGTTCCAGGCACCAGCATTTTTCAGTACCAGATGATTTCAATGTGTAACTAAGGATGGGAACTACCATATCAATTTGTTCTGTCCTTCCTCATTTGAGATAAAAGAAAATTAAGACCCAAAGAATCTAAAGGAGATCAGGATTAAAACCAGCATCTCGACTTTTAGCTCACTGTACTGTTGTTCTCTCCACTCCAGAATGAACCAATTATTCCTCTAAAATAGTGTATAAACCAAGACTATTTTGTAACCTCACATTTATAGAGTTCTCTGGACGTTTAAAGAGTATTTTACATATATTTCCTTTTTAGATTCTTATAAAGATACTGGGAAGTAGGCAGGGCAAAACTATATCTGTTTCGGATGTGAGGAAAACAGAGGTCAATTAAGTTAACTCAGTGACTTAGCAGTAAAGCCAGAATTAAACTCTTTATTTTCTAACTTCTAGATTAAGTAAATCTAATTTGGCAAGTGTTTGAGTGCCTAGTATGTGCTAGTTAAAACATGGTCAAAGATAAGACATCATCCATGCCCTCAACTAGTGTACAATCTTCTTAGAAAAACAGAAGTAACTAAAATACTGTGCTGTCTGGCTTATCCCTTGGACTAGCAGAAGGGGAAAACACTCCCTGATTGGCCTTGATAACAAAGTCCAATTCTTTTCAAATTCATTCTGTAGCTTCTAATTTCTTTCTGACAATGGTAACTAAGATTACTTAAGGGATTTGTATATAGCTATTGCATCTCTAGGCAAGGCCACATAGCTGAGAAATGTCTTTTTTTTTTTTTTTTTTTTTATGATAGAGAGAGAGAGAGAGAGAGAGAGGCAGAGACACAGGCAGAGGGAGAAGCAGGCTCCATGCACCGGGAGCCTGATGTGGGATTCGATCCCGGGTCTCCAGGATCGCGCCCTGGGCCAAAGGCAGGCGCCAAACCGCTGCGCCACCCAGGGATCCCGAGAAATGTCTTGATAGGGGTAGAGAAGAGAGAAGAATGCAATTTCAGTGAGGTCCATTTCATAATCTCTGAAGCCAAGGGTATGACTCAGCAGAAGACTAGGAGATTCCAAAACAAAGGGCTGAATGGATGAGAGTATTCACATAAATAATTATTTCCTTTTCCAAAGCATTTTAATAACTAGACAATTTATAATTTACATTGAAGATAAGTACTACACACCAAAGGTAATACTATGTAGGTAATAGTATTTGTGTTAGTAATTCAGTGGTGGAGAAGGTCATAGACAAGAATGTTCAGTCAGCCTTTTTCATGAGGAACTCATCAGACATTGCAAAATGTTGCCATCCATATTTTACCAAATAAAGGTAACAAAATAATGAGGAAACCATGTTTTATTTATGTACTGAAACAAGTTAGCCAGGAATGGTCTACCACAGTTGTTCTCAAACTTTAACTTGCATCAGAACCACCTGGAAAGCTGGGTCCCCTGAGTTTCTGATTCAGCAGGTCTGTAATAGGGCCCAACAATTTATTTTTCTTACAAATTCAGGTAATGCTGATGCTGTTGGTTCTGGTTCCATACTTTGAAAATTGCTGGTTTATCATAAAGTCCATAATATACTAGACACACAGAGGTACGCACACACGCTTATTGCAAATTATGGTAATTTAGTCAATTCTCTATTATTGACTTTGTAAATGATACTCTCCCCACTAACCTAATGGCCAAAAATAAGACTAAATCAGGAAGAAGTTATGGCTAGTCACCTAAATAGACCATCTATTTAAGAGCACAAATGAATGAGTTTATGAAATGAATGGGTGTTTGACAAAGGCAACAAGTGAGGTCTATCTAAAAACTAGGAAATGACATTGCCCTTTAAAAGCCTTCACTCATCTTGAAGAAGACATGAATTTTAATTCTTGTGTTTAGACTTCTTACTTCCCTTTGGACCTCTCTATACCTTAAATGTTCCCCAAGGTTTCATCTTCATTCTTTTCTCATTACTCACTTTCCCTAAGTTTTCTTAACCACTTCCCCCCACACTCCTCCCGGCTTTATTTACTATATAACCATCAGTGGTTAGTAACTTTGTTCAGGTTAAGGAATTCTTTTGAGAGAATTTTCTTCATAAAAATAAACATACATACCTATCTACATTTTACATCCAATTCAAGACATTCAGAGATTTTCAATCAAGTCCAAAGGTCTCAGGTTAAGAACTCCCTCTTTACATGATAATGATTCAAAAATCTATATCCTTTAGGCTGAATTTTTATCCCGAGCTTCAGAATTACATATCCAAATAGCTACTTATTGTCGGTTTTTGGATGTTACACAAATGTCTCAAAATAATAATGAGGGACTGCTTAATATGGATGGGGTTTCCTTTTGGGGTGCTAAAAAATGTCTGGAACAAGTACTAGGGATGAATGTACAATATTGTTAATATACTTAATTTACCAAATTCTGGTTATATTTTTATATGGTTAAAGTAGTAAGTTTCACACATGTATTTTACAATAAAAAAAAATCTACACTTACAAAACTGAAATAATTTCTATTCTACATCTCTCACACACCCCAAATCTGTGCTTTCTCTTCTATTTCCTGTCTTTGAACATCAGTTACCCGTCTTACCATTCACCTAGTGGCCCAAGCCAGTAACCTAAGAGTCATCTTTGACCATGCTCTTTCACTCTCCCATTTGTAATTAATCACAAAGTTCCATACATTCTCCCTCATGAATAAAGAGTTAACTTGGGCTAGTCATCTACTTCCTCTATCCCCAAAGCTTCTACCTAAGTTCAGGCCACTGTCATTAACCTCAGAGTCTCGTTTTATTCCTTCCCACCCTCCATAGAATCCTCACAATCATCCTGGGACAAAGGCATTACTATCCCCATTTCACAGCTAAGGAGACTAAGCCTTAAAGTGGATTTTGTTTTTTGTTTATTTATTTATTTATTTATTTATTTATTTATTTATTTATTTATTTATTTATTTTAAAAATTTTTTAAATTATTTTTATTTATTTATTTATTTATTTATTTATTTATTTATTTATTTATTTATTTTTAAAGTGGATTTTGAATTTGAACTTAGGTTGAACTTTCTTGGGAAGAGCCTATGTGGTGACTTTTCCTCCCTAGATCCCTTGTATGCTGGTTATTCTGTGTGCTGTGTCTCTTCCCACCTAACTCCCCTGCCCTGTTCTGGGAAGCTGACCTCTATGAACTATGTCATTCAGACTATCTTGCCTCTAGGTTTCTATTTGGCTTTTGCCAAAGGAAAGTACTTGTTAGAGACCAGAGAGCAGGAAGAGAGAGAATGATTAGAGAGCATTTATTTCTTTACTTCATTTCTGCTTATAGCAGCTGCTTAGTCCTTATGGCCATAGCTCTTGTCAGGCAGTCCGTCTTCCAGATTGTAGCTGTAGGTAGGCTCTCGTAACAACACTCCCTTCCCTTTTTCTTCAGGTCAAGAAATCCTGCTAACTTGGCACTCACTCTTGGTGTGTTTTGCCATTCTTCTCTAGTTCTTGTGAATACTCATCATCTGTAAACAGCCCTTTGGTTCAACTCTCTACAGTTAAACCCTTTTGAATGCACTAGCTGTTTTTCTCCAAGGATTCTGAAGGATAAACTAGGAAAACAATAAATGGCATGTTCTTGCACTTCCATTCATTCAATTTCTAATATCTACAATAGAGTTTCTTTCCTTTCCTCTGATCCAAAGTTTTCCATCCTTGTGGGACTCCCTGGTCTTCCAAAAAGCCTCTCTGTTACCTACAGAAAAACACTGTTGTTACCACTATTGTGCTGTATCTAGTATGACATTAGTACTCTATTCTCCTACGGTTCTATGATCATTCAGTTTTGTCAGTCTGATCATCCCTGTAAGGCAATAAGCTCTTAGCAGTAGGGAACTTCAGAAATTAGAATCTCTAATGAATGACAAACATATTTTAGAAGGAAACTTAGAGGTTACCTTGTCTAACTTACTTATTTTATAGATGTGGAGGTTTAGGTTTATGCAGCTATAAAATAGTGGCAAACCTAAACCCATAATCTAGATTCTTCCTATTGCCTAATCATACCGTGATACTGCAATGAGTATTAGTGGGCACTCAATATGCTAATTACTCACTCTTAAATTTATACAGCTTTTGTTTTGTTCAATGGTAGGCCCTGTGCCTAATTATCTCACACATAGTATGTGCCCAGCAAATATTTGCTTATTTTGAACCTGCGACACAAGACTAATTTCTTAGAAGTGAATCAGAACTTGAAGGATCATTTATAATAATCATCCCTTATACACCTAGAGAAAGTGTATAGTTTGCCAAGTGCTTTCACATTTAAATGAGCCCATTTGTCCCTCTGAGGCAGACACGGCAGGAATCATTAGTTTAACAGCTGCAGATAATTGAGCTTCTGAGAAGTTAAAAATCAAGGTCCCTTTATTAGTATGTAGTAGAGCTGATACCAGTATTCATCTTTCTTTGACTTCCACTTCAATACCATTTCCATTATTCCATGTTCCTTCTTCAGCTTTGCTATTCTACTTCTAGGTATAGCAGTTTCATTCAGGGTGTGAGTCTGAATATTCACAATGAATAGGTAGATCATACACTTGTGCTCAAAGAAGTGATTTTACTTCTTTAAAAATCTGTTGAGGCACTTGGATGGTTGGTTAAGCAAAGAACTCTTGGTTTCTGCTCAGGTGGTCATCTCAGGGTCATGAGATGTCAGGCTCTGCGCTCAGCATGGAGTCTGCTTGCGATTCTCTCTCCTCCTGCCCTTCCCCTTCATGTTCTCTCTCCCTCTAAAATAAATACAATTTTTAAAAAAATTCACTTCTATTCTACTTCTGTTTAGAAGTAGACTGCAGATTATCACCATTCTTGATTATTATGAGGCCTGTTATTTCCCTCAGGGAGGAAGGAGGGTTACTATCTGTCTGTTTTGGAACAAGGGAGGCAGCACTTTTCAGACATTACTTCCTATACAGACCAGAGTCAGGCACTTTTATAACTAGGTGTTCAAATAATCTCTTGTCCTTGGCCTGACCTCACCAGAGATGGGTTGGGTACACTGGCTTTCTTCAAGATCAAATGCACCAGAGAGCTACCTATAAATATTTTTTTTTATTTTTTATTTTTTTTATTCATGATAGGCACACAGTGAGAGAGAGAGAGGCAGAGACACAGGCAGAGGGAGAAGCAGGCTCCATGCACCGGGAGCCTGATGTGGGATTCGATCCCGGATCTCCAGGATCGCGCCCTGGGCCAAAGGCAGGCGCCAAACCGCTGCGCCACCCAGGGATCCCATACCTATAAATATTTTGATTGAATTCTTACCACAAAGACTTTGGTATAGATTTCACCCTGGGTTTTAGCTACTAGGACAATTTCTGATCCTAATCAAAACATTGCAGAAACCAAAAAGAATCTAAACATGTATTAGCCGTCTTCTTTGGATTTCAGTTTCCATTAAGAGCTCAAAAATACTGGGTCAAAAAAAAAATGACCCAAACCAAAGTCCTACATCAGGGGCACAAACTCAAATGCCTGTCACATGCCAGGCAAATAAAGCAAAGCCTACTGCAAGAAAATGAGTAATGGAGTCTGTAATAAACTACTGTAATTTAACAGTTGCTTCTCAGCTCCAATCACCAGTTACTTTGTGGGAATGTGAGTTAAAAGTTAGCAGGTCCTCCCACCCCTTTTAAACTAGAAATCTGCATTTTTAAAATGTAAAATCTGGTTTTAAATAGCTACTAATTCAAACTTGCAAGGCTGTTGCAAGCCATGGGTAGCCAGCCAGAATTGGACTTTTCTTTACCAAGTAGGTCTCCTGTGCCATATGAGAGAAGGATAGCAAATGTGCCACTTTCAATTCAAATGTGGTATAAGATTGATGCTGCTTCTCAGTGAATCTGGATAGTGCTGGAGAAGTGGACAAACTCCATGAGTTAATAGGAATGCGCCTTAGCTAGGGACTTGGGGGTATCTGTTTCATGAGTAACCGGATAAATGTGTCCCACTTTGGGAAGTATTTGGTGGAGGATAAAGATCCCCTTTGCTAGGTATCTGGGCAAAAATATCTTCTCTGGGGTGTCTGGGAAACATGTATACTCAAGTACGGGGAGGGAGCAATAATCTCGGGAAGTATCAGGAGAACAGTTACAAGAAAGTGAGAGGCTGGACAGTATTACTGGGAAGTTCAAATAGCTGTACGAGTGTCAGTTAGTATGAGGGTAGTCTCTTCAGTGCTGGGAGGGAGAAGGCAGTAACCAACTCCTCCGGCGCCACCTTCGGGCGCTTCTTGCTCACCATTCCGCTGCGGGCGCCAACTCCAGCAACCTCCATCTTAACGCTTTCTGCGCTGGCGCCCTAAAGCCCCAGGTTCAAGCCTAGAGCAGAGCCCCGCCTCTGACCACGCCCCTCCCACCACCACCTCCAGCCACGCCCCACGTCCCAGGCGCCCGCCAACGGCCCCTCCCCGCCGCCCCTCCCCTCGGGGTTTCCCCAAAGGATCCTGCAGCTGTTGGCCCGGCTCAGTACCTGAGTGCCCTCTGTGCTAGCCACTGGGGAACAGAGATGAAATACTATGACCCTGCCTTTGTGGATAGATCACACACAGGCTTATGAAGGAAGACAGTGAATTAAATTATAACTATGTAAAGTGCTCTGTGAAGGGGGATCAGGGTTGGTTGGGTCCTAATGGCTGCCAGGAAGTTTCAGAACTCAGCAGGCCATGGAAAAGTCTGCAAGGGGAAACAAGTGCAAAGGCACACAGGGTAGGAGTGCACAGGGTGGGGGTGCGGTTGGAACTAGGGGTAAGTGCTTTAGAATAGCCACGGGGGGGGGAAAAAAAAAAGAATAGCCACAGGATGGTGAGGGGATTTATGCACTGTCTTGGAGGGTCTTAGAACTTCAGCATGAAGGCTATGATAAGATAACCACCCAGTAGCTTTAACAGGAGGAAGATTAACCAGAGTATGTGAAGAGGGCAGCAGAACAGAACAGAGGCGGGTGATTATCAGTCAAGAGAAACTAAAAGCCACTATTCCAGTTGTGGTACTGTGAACTGAGGTAAGAATGGATTCAACAGGTAGGTTTGAGGCAGAAATGACTGAGGGCAAATGATTTGGGAAAGAAGGAGGAAGTTTAAAAATAACTGGGGAACTGAATCGCAAGGATTTATTTAGCAAGTAAATGGAAATGAGAAACTGGAAGGCTGGAGTTAATCCCCTGTCCTGTGCTCTCACTCAGCCCCCACCCTGCAAGGGCTAAGAAATTAAGCAAGCACTTCTCGTGTGTCAGCTTCTCTGATTCCCATGCCAGGAGGCCTCACTATTGTCTTGTTTTTTCCAATATCAGGGGTGATTTTCTACTCCAGCTTTCCTTCCTTGAATTTTCCCAAATGAAAGGCCAATTTCTACTCCTAGGCCTACTTCTCTGTCCTGTACATGGCAGCCCTCTACCAATCCCCAGAGGCACACTTTTCCCCAGGAGACCCTTACTTTGTCCTCACAACATGGACTAGTTTTCACTGGCACATGACATCTCTTCTCGATCTACTCTTCTTGATCTTCTGCAGGAAGCCGATACTTTGGGTCCCATGACTCTGTTAATTGGGGTGGTGGTCTCTAGTCAAGGCCAAGATACTAGTCCATTACCTGCTTTACTGCTTGGTGCTTATCCAGAGCTGCTTTAGGTTCCATCATTTGTCAGGAGGAGGAGGCAGTGAAGGGCCAGATACAAAATCTACCATTTTACAGGGTTATACAAGATAGTCATTTCTACAACTTTCCACACCTTAACAGAATTACCAGACCCCAGAGGTTGCTATAAGAGAATTTATTAGAGACTAGCCAAAAATGTTCTGTAACAATGGCACATACAATAATTAACAACAGCAAAGATGCTTGGTTTGTTGTTTCATGTAATGGCCAGTACAGCTGTGGACAACACAGAGTCCTCAGGAGGTCCAGGAGGCTGCTACTAAGGATATCCAAGAACCACGTCACATCTCTGATCAAGGGCCTGAGAAGTCCATATGACCTCCTGAAAGAGTTTGTCTCTGACTTCCCAGAGAATGTTGAAGCCTCCTCCATCCAGCCTTGTAAAAGGGATGATAGATAGTCCAAGCTCCTTCTGTAGGGTTGAACATCTGTGAGGGGAACAGCAGCTGACCTAGATGAAGAGGGGTGAGGCCAAAGACTAGATTCTTTCTGCAAAGTGGAGGACAACCAGAAGGCAGGAGCCTTAGGTAAGGAGGACTGCTTCTAGACTGGTTTCTACAATTTTTGGCTTTTTTCAGAGCCTACCCAAGAAGAAAACACAACCCTCTCTCCTGGATCCTTCAATTAGCCCTCAGGTACATACACAAAGGAACAGCCTCTCATGTCTGAAAACATCATTGCTCCCCTTCTTACAGGAGTGAGGGAGGGGGCTCCTGAGCAGGGGGCCTCTGGTGCCTGGGTTCCAAAAGTATTCGAGCTCAGGGCTTGAAGTACCATGTGAACCTCATTCTACTCATGACATATAATTTGGGGGAAAGGATTAGCACAGCTCATTTCTAGAAGGTATCTTGTTCAGTCTCAAAGCCTTGTTTTCTTTTTCTTTTTTTTTTTTTTAAAGATTTTATTTATTTATTTATTCATGAGAGACACAGAGAGGCAGAGACACAGGCAGAGGGAGAAGCAGGCTCCATGCAGGGAGCCCGATGTGGGACTGGATCCCAGGTCTCCAGGATCAGGCCCTGAGCTGAAGGCGGCACTAAACCGCTGAGCCACCCGGGCTGCCCTCAAAGCCTTGTTTTCATGGAGCTCCACAAAACTAGTGGATCCTGCTCCCAAGGTATGGTCTAAATTCTGTTCTGTATGTTCGTGCCCTGGTCATACTCCCAATCCAGACTATAGGGCTCAGCAACAACTGTAGGCTCAACTGACTATTTAGCTAACCAGGTACATGCTCCAGGCTCTCTGTGTTCTTCTAATGGTTGATATGGATAAGTCTAACTGGATAATGTATGGCATGGAGAGGGGTAGAGATGGGGTGTGGGGTGAAGGGGTGTCTACCAAGAATGGCTAACACTCTTAGAAATGCCTGTCCCTCCCTTTATGGAAAACCTCCCTATGCAGTAGCCCCCACAGCCCAGCTCCTAGCACCACAGACCTACTGGTCAGGGATTTGTGACTCTTTCTATGAAAAGACATATTCTGATCACCCCAATTTTTCCTTAAATTTCCTTAAACTGAAGGAGTCAGCCCCTTGACTATGAGGACCCTAAGCTGGCTACATAGTAACTCTCACTGGCCCTGACTTGTGGAACTGATGCCATTTGGTTGGCACAGGAATCTAGGTGCTCAGCTCCCCTCTTCCATGGAACGAGACTCCGATTTGAGCTTCACAAACTCTCGAGCCACTTCGTCATTGCTCCTTTGAGATAGAATCCGGAGAATAGTCATGCCTGTCTCATCCATGTGGATCTTCCGGCCCAAGGGACACCAGCAAGCACAGCTGCCCTTGGCTGCTACATCCCTCAGAGGCATCACAGCCAGCCCCAAAACACGATCCTCACGGGCAAAGCAGTAATCCTTCACACATATTTGCAATTCATAGGCTTCTGGCCCTTCTTCATTTCCCAGGAGGCTGTGAGCACAGGGTAGGAGGAAGGGAGTAGGCCAGAGCTGAATGTGTTCAACTGAATTTACCCCATCCAACCCATCCCTCCTCTCTCCTCTCAAGTCTTACTCCCCAACTCACCCCCACCCCAGAGTCCTGCAGGTTCCCTACCCCATAACTCACAAGTGAAATGTCTCATTGTACTTGGGAGCCCAGTTGTTGCTTTTTGACTTGGTTGTGAACTTCCTCTTCTTTTCACTTTGGTGTGGGCCAACCATGGTCACTTCCACAAAGGGCCGGAACATACCCGCTGTCTGCCACTTGAGGTCATTGGCAGCTACCACTGCCCAAACAAGAGAAGTCTGTCAGAGATCCCACCAAGTGTTCCCAGTTCTGGAGCCCCCAGGTGGCATTCCAAGGGGGCTAAGTTGGAGGACTGGGATAAAGCAGACTCTGCCTTCAACTGTTAAGGCCACTGCATAAGAAAAGATCTGAGACCTCTAAGTCTGTGCACTCACCTTTCACTGTGACCTTGTGCTCCCCAGTTCCAGGATGTGTAAACAAGTCCACCTGAATAGAGACTTCTCCCACAGGATCATCCACACCAGATCCTGAAGGACAGATGAACAGTTGTTCCTATACTGGAGAACTCTAAAACTTCAGGCCTATTATCCCAGGTAAAACTGAGGAGTTATAAGGCTACCACCTTATTCCCTAAAGCCTAAAGCAATCACTCAAAGTAGCCATGGGGAAGTAAGCAATGGGAGAAGGGAAAGCAAGGGGATAAAGAATGAGGCTGTGTATTAAAATGCATTAGGCTGACAACATCTTAGGTGAAATGTTTCAAAAATGCACCAGGAATCTCTTAACATTCCCCAAACCTCTTTTATATCCTAGACTGAAGAATTTTTCATTGGAAGATACTGGAGGATAGTATTGCCACCCTGTATCTTTGGAAATCATGTCCACCCCATGGTATCTCAAGGGAAAAATGTGGATCCCTTCTAGCCAAAGGCAGTATACTCTGCCACCTATCCTCAGATTCCAGAAGGCCTCCAGTTGGGAGGCTGCCTTGCTCAGACTATGTCCTATTCACACCTGGACCTCTCTACAAGCAACTTCCCAGTCCCAATCTCTGGCCAGTTTGTAGGCTCCCCTCAGCAGAGGCTTCAGTCTTTTTTGAGAAAATACCAGTTCCATGCACCCCAGATAAAACTTCTTTGTCCTCAGGTATAGGAGCAGGGGAATCCTGAGGACAGTACTACTGTTAACCTAGTCTGAGACTGTATGAATACATCACTCATCTCTGAGACTTAGGATAGAGCTTCTGAACTTTGACACATGGCTCCCCTACTGTCAGCCTAAGCAGCTCATTCTAGTTCACAGGGAACAGTGTTAGCCTATGTTAAATTCACATGTGAAGGTGTACAACATACCCTTTTCCGGCCGAATGTCCTCATTAGCAGTAAACCTAATACCTTTCCCATCATGCACTGAGTGAGAACAGGCAAGTCAAGAGGTAGTAGCAGCAGCAGGACAGAGAAAGAAGAATCAGTTAGAGGTCTAAGGAGTTAACAGCCATTCAGCGCAGCTCTACATATATCCTGAGGGAGCACAGAGATGAGGTGGAGAAAGACAAAGTGCTGGGGTCAAAGCCTGAATGCTCTAATTTAGACTTCATAGGTCAAAGATCAATCAGATCATGGGGAAAACAGAAGAACATACAGAGAGAAGGTATTTGAGACCAGCAGGGCAGGAAAGAAAAACAGGCTCTAATCTCCTTGGCTTTAAATGAAAGGGTAAAAAGCAATGTGTATAAAATGTACACACATACACTCGGATCCTCCCTGCAGTACCCACCCCTGCTCTTACTGCATATATGTCCATTTCAGTCTTTCCTCATCTTTACATGTAGCCTAAAGCTCAGGTTTTCTAAAGACTTAAATCCTTTCTGGATTAACTCAGATCCTCCTCTGATGTTACAAGTCTTTCCACATACAGCTATGTAAAAGATCTCCCCGTCCCCTTGACCAAGGTTTGTAACTTCTTGACCAAGGTTTGTAACTTCTTTACTCTCTCTTCTTCCCACCCAGACTTTAAATAAGAACAGATGTGGAAAATGGAGCAGTACTGCAGGTCCCTTGCATCTTTTCACCTTTCATCTACTCTAGTCTAACTGCCTAGATCCCTCCTTCCCCATCAGGTCAGCTCTGGATCCACAGCTCAGAAGGCCTAAGTCCTCTTACTCCCTCAATCAGATTCACTACTCCAGGTATCACACCTGGGTTTCCCTGGAAGAAGAAATAACAGATGTGTCTGAATGTCTTTCCTGGGAGGGCCGTGCTCCAGGGCCAGGGGCAGAATTTCAATCTAAATCAAATCTAGGTCTATGTGTTTTGTTATAGAGAGGCCAGGGAGGGGTTCTGAGAACTAGAAGTCGCAGGGAGAAAACTAGCTGACTGCGTCCCTGTGTATTAGCATTACCCATGAGGCTGGAGCCTCAGCTATGCACAGAGGCCCATGATCCACATCCTCTCTTCAAATGCTCCCATAGTATGCCTCTTCTAGTCTTTTTTCTCATCCACACTAGACTATAGTATTCTGCTTTCTCTCCCCAGGACAATTTCTAAAAAGATTTCCAAAGCTGAGTTTTCACGAGTGTCTCAACCACTCATTCTCAAGGCTTCCTGACAGATACTTCCTAAAAGATAGGGTACACTCCTTGATAAACATGCACTAGCCAAGCAATGTCTGAGAAAAGAGTCTCAGGCACATTTCCCAGGTCCCTATGATATACCTGTCTGGTATGGGTATGCTGTGAGAGTGAGTACTGGGGTCCCTCAAGAAATCCTGGGGATCAGAGTTTGGCTCTCAGAAGAAGTAGCTGGATCCTCCCTAAAGGCTGGAAGATACTGACTCCCTAGAGGCAGAAATGTTGCAAGAAGTAGAGACAGGGACTCAAAGTCCTTAGGCCTTACCCTGGGCAGTCTGTGAGCGTACAAAGGTTTTGATGAGTGTATCTGTGGTCTGTGTGTAGAGAGACAGGGCATAGCGTAGAGACTGCAGATCTGAGCTCTTCTCCAGGAAGGTTTTCTTCAGCCCATTACCTCCTGCATGAAAGTATTGCTGAAAGACAAAAGAACACCTGCTATAGCCTCCTCCCCTTATAGAGAGGCAGCTTTCAACACCGTCCTCAGAGAAATCACACAGAAGCTCAATGAAGATGCCAAAAGAGGATGATGAGGACAATAAACCATAAACAACAAGATCTGAATGCCACGTAGAGTCAGAACCTCTCAGGTGAAGAGTATTACTTGAGTAGGAGCAGTAAGGGATGACCACACTCCTGGATGTGGTCTTTAAAGTATGGATCTACCCAGACAGGCAAAGATATGCCCTTTTACCCCCCTGAACCCTTAGAGAAGTGCCCTTTTACCCCCCTGAACCCTTAGAGAATATTATACTTACGACATACCTCTCCCAAGTGACCTGCATCACAGTTCATGTGTATCTTCCTTATTACAGCCTTACCAAATTATAAGCTTCTTAAGGCTAGGAACTATATCTGATTCTCTCTGTATCCTTTATAGCACACAGTGCCATGTGCATATGTTGCCTGGTTGAATGAATGAATGGGTAGTAGGAAAAAAATAATTTAAAAACCCAAGCAAATTTATGCTAAAGTGGAAGAGGGAAATTTCTGCCAGATCTAGGGTATAAGGATATGAAAGATTAATTCCCAGTGGAAAATATTCAGGAATAGCAACGAGGAACCAAGTAAACTGAACTGTACTCAAAACCCAAGAAAAAGTGGTGCTCTGGTCTGTGGTAAGTCATCTGAGACCATAAAGGAGGTAACTTTTGGTTGCTTCCAAGCAGCAATATGGACATAGCAAAGAAAGAAACAGACATAAAAATCACTCCCTTCTGGATGTGAGGGGGCAAAAGCCCATGGGACACCAGTCTGGCAGACTAGAATGCCAGCGCCAAGAGGTGGTGTTACTGAGGTAGGGTAGTATGACTGTCTGAAGAAGGGGGAGGTCTCCACCTTGATAGTGTCCAGAGCGAGGTCAAGGACTTCACACTGCTTTGGAGTGAGACTCCGTGTTTCCTCTCGCACCATGTGGTCCTGGAACCGCAGAGAAAGCAATAGCATCAGGACAGCTTGGGGTTATCATGGAAGTTTTTCCCCCACCCACCAGCTCACACTACATGTTCCTCTCATTCTCTTCCTCTTCTGTTTCCAAAGCTCACATTTCCTTTCTCCTGGCACCCTGTCACCCTCAGCCTCAGAAGGACTCCATACATCCATATACCTTGAGCTTAGAAAGATGGCTCAGCTCCTTGGCAGCAGTAAAGATCAGCTGGGTGCCCTGGACAGACAGAGGATTAGTCGAAAGCAGAGGACTCCAAACTCAGGAAGTGTGGAGCAAGGTAGGGGAGACAGAAGGACAAAGTGGAAGGGGAGTGTCCTTACCGTCTGGTCAGTGAGTGGGGGCAGAACAATCATTCTTTCCATTGTGTTCATGACCACCCTCCAGAGCTCCTTCAGTACACGCTTCAGGACTGTCTTCTCACACACAGTGGCAAAGAGTGTGAGGCTGCAGGCCCATGTAACAGGTAAGACTGGGGTGAGGATTTGAGAGCCCTCCCTCCTTGACAGCTCCCCCATCTGATTGCCTCTGCCTTGCTTGTCCCACAGGACAGTTGAATGCTGTACTCACTTGCCATCCAGGAAGTCCATGAGAGGCCGGAGCACACTATCTGCATCCTGAGCCACAGAGGCCCTGGCGTTGGGGGATGCATTCCCTGGGCCTCGCACCTGGCCCAGGATGTCAGCCATTTGTCGAACACACTCATCAATCCGCACCTGAAAACTACACATGTGCCCGCAGTGCAGCCCTTCCCTGCCCAAACACACAAAGTCCTTGGAACAGCACCAGCTATTCAGGCCCATTCCAGCACACTCCTGGTACAGCTCCAGCAGGGACAGCCAACAGGAGGAAAGGGAAGATCCACACACCTGCACTGGATGGAGGGTGTGGAGCAGGGGCTTTGGGATTGGCCAGGGGCCATAGCTGGCTCTTATGACTGTGTGGGGACACTGACCTGTTTCCAAATACCATGCTGAGCTCATCCAGAACTGTATTCAGTTTCACCTGCAGCTCCTTCAAACTGTCTGCAGCTTCAGGGTCCAACTGTATCCAAAGAAGGTGTGCTTGGCTGAGCTGGTTTTTGTGTCTTTTGTTCCCCTCCTGTGCCACTAACTCCTCCCTCCAAGAGCCTTTACCCCAATGCCTACTTTGATCCTTCAGCTTAACCCAGCCTAGACCCTCAGCTAAATTGCTGATGAGTTCTACACCCAGGGAGCTCAGGAACAAAGAGAAAGTGCAGCAATTCCACACCCTGAGACCTACCTCCTTGCCTCCCATGGCCTCAAACATTTTCTCCAGCTGGACCCTCAGTTGCTGCATGTTGTTCATCAGGATGCAGGGCTTTGGGGACAAATGGAGCTGGTGAGTCTTGGCTCCTTTTAACATAGGACCTATCAAGCCTAGGATACCTCTCTCATACTACTTCAAAAGCCACAGGGAATTTATAATTCATATTTTATGCATCTGTTCCTAAGCACTGAGATCTAGAACCAGTTAAGACAGTTCTCCTTGAATGAAGAATAGAAGCAAATGTTTCTGTTTTTAAGCTGGGTGGTGGGTCTCAGGTGTTCATGGTATTATCCTTTATTTACTCTTTGAACGTCTTAAATTTTATTTTTTTATTAAAAAAGAAAGAAGGAAAGATTAAGCAAAGCTCTAGCTTAGTAGAAAATAAAGTACCAAATGGAGACTCAGAGGAACTCCTAGTCAAGTTCTTATTTTGTGACATAATCTCAAAAGAAGCCCCATTGGGAATCAAGTCAGAAGAAGCATCACCCCACCCTCAGCTTTGAGACGAGACAGCCTCAAAAGCAAGGATTCAAATGTCTTTCACTTCTACCCAAACATCTTTAAGGCCGCAGGGCCTAACCCTCACCATTTTCTCCTTTGTGCAATAATCTGGGAAGCTCTTTGATAAGATGTTTGCATACTGCATCAACACCTTCCCGATGGTCTGGGGGAAAAAAGAAAAGGAAAGGAGTGGGAACCTTTAGCTCTCCCTACAGGGATCTTGCCTGAGGTCATACCTCTCATCCCAGAACAATAGGGAAGTAGAGGGGAATCTCACAGTAAAGGACAAAACCCCCTCTCAACCCCAGAACAGCACCAAGACAAACCCACCAGTCTGTCCCAGACACAAGCAAATGAGAATGCTTCATTCATTTGAAAACTAGACTTCACCTGAAGGCCACCATGGAGAGGAATTGAGCTCAGGCCTATGATGAGGTTGTGAACATGGTAAAGGCGAATGAAAGGGAGAAAGGAGGGTCATGGTCACCTTAGCAAATCTCCTCATGTAGTGGGCAAGGATGTTGGGGTCTGGGCACTCCAGCTTCCGGATGATCTCAAAGCTCTGGTTGAGCTGTGTGAAGACATCCACCACAGAGCAGGAAAAGAGTGCATGCTCTGATGTCTGCTGGAACTAAGGAAGGCCAACAACAGGATCATCATCTTCAGCCACTACCCTTTCCCAAGTGTGTAAGGTACAAAAGGGCTCTGCCCAGCAGGGATGACTCTTTGGCCCTCAAAAGTCCTCCTTATGAACTCAAAGGGAAGAAAATAAAGCCCTAGAACTTCTGCTGGCTACTAATTGCTGGGAAACCTGGCCTGACCTCTGTGTAGTCCAAGCCTCCAACTTACCCCATCCTTCTTATCTCGTTCCAGAGCCCCACGCAGGAATTCCAGGGACACATCCTCATTTTCATCCAGCCATTGCAGAACAAACTGCTCAAACCACCTGCAGCCAGACAGGAGAAATGGGGGTAGGAGCCAGTGGCTGGCATATGCCATGTGTCTAATAGCTCCCCCAGACTAGGGTCTTCTGGAAGGTAGGGCATGGTTTGATGCTTTTCTCTTTCTACAACAGAGCCTAGAACTGGCAGTCTCAACACTGGCTTGCTAAACTGAATTGAAGACACAAGTCCTGCCCACCTTGCCCTCTAAGATGGAGGGACCCCCCACCCCCTTCCCTGTGTAGGGCCCAAAGGATGACTCACACTGGGTACTCAGGCACCTGCCCCTGCAGGGCAGGCAGATCTCGCACGTATTCATTGTGGAGCCACTTCACCTTGAAGTGCAGGTTCATGTAGTCAGCACTCTTACACAGCCGGTCCTTCTCATGCTCTAGTGATGGGGAATGAGGCTGGGTCAGGTTCCAGCAGTAGAGGCCATGGTTCCTGAGCTTTCCCAAAGCAGCAGATCTGGTCAGGCAGCTCTATCAGATGTCTTAGAACAAGGGTGACTCCCAACCACTTCCTCACAACCATCTCCCCCTACCAGTACTCTGCTTTCCAAGAGCCTGGCCCAAATCTTCCTTCAGAAACTAAGCCAAACTCCCAGACAAGGTCAGTAGTTTTCTTGCTCTAGCTTCTGGAAGTATCAACTGAGATACTGGCCTCTGGTGAAGAAGAAGAGAAAGGGATGTGGGGGGGGAAAAAAAAAAAAAAAGAAAGGGATGTGGGTGCTAATGTTGATTAGTGGGGAGACTGCCCAGGACTAGAGAGGGATGGTGGTTTCCTAGGACTTCTCTAATCCTAGTAGCCTCAAATAGGCTTAGATGCATCAATGAGGAGCTATACATGGCATGATGGGTCAGTGACAACTACACAGAGACAGGAAAAACCAAAGTGGGCCCAAGCTGGTAGCAGTTAAGCAGCCAGAGTTTAAGAGCATCTTGAGGTAAACTGAAAGACCCCAGAACAAAGCTGAGTCACTTAGAAAATGAACTCTCTAAGAGGTATGCAAATAAGAATAGTCAGTTTGGAAACCATGGAAACACAGCCAGATGAAAGGGCTATCATGCTGGAAAGAATGGGATGCTTATTATGGACTTTTAAGGTCATGTAGTTGGATCTCGAGTCTTCTGGAGAATCCAGGGCAAACATCACCTCTGCCCAGAATCCCTGGAGCGCTGGCTACAACCACAAGTTCTCTGTACCCACCCCCTTTATAGATAAAACTTTAACTTGAATAATAAAAGCCAACTGTGTGCTTACATATAACGGTAAAAGTAGACAAATGGGAAAGAGTACCGAGCAACAGAGAAATGGTCAGGGTCCTTGTGAACTCTCTGCTCAACTGTGAGTTGCTATGGGTGATGCTCCTTCACATCAAGGCAGAAATCCAATCTGGGGCAGTTGGCCCTTGTGAATTAGTACAACAGACACTTGAGGAGATGGGAGCCTAGGATTCCTCAAAAGGCTCCCAGTCCCAGGAAATTTCACCTCCTGGCATGGCAGGCAGCACCACCTCTGGGGACATCAGAGAGGCTTCTCAGGGCTTGCCCCTTCTCCTCCACCCCATACTCTACTATCCCTAAAGCAGTCCATAGTCCATGAACCTGGAGATATAAAAAGGTACCATGAGGAGGGGTCTCCTTCCTTCCAGTTCAGTAACCCACTAGCAATGGAGGCAGTATTGCTCTATCAACCCAAAACTCTCTAATTGCTTCCTTCTAGGGACTGTCAAGTTACTGTATTTATATAATTTTCTCTTTTTCTGTCAATCCTTTATCTGTACTCTGGTCCCAAAACCCAATTTCTCTATTAATTTCTGCGGTATAGAAAGTAACAGAAAGACCACTGAAACACTGGTCATACTTTATTCTAACAAGTCCCATACAGTCATGCTCCAGTAAAGTTGCTTGAGGTTGCTGTTGTGGGGTAGTAGTACAGGGGTGGTTAATCTGTCAAAAGGGCCAAGGGCAATCAAGTCTCTAAACCTTCTCTTGGGGACACCTGGGTGGCTCAGCAGTAGAGCATCTGCTTTCTGCTCAGGGCGTGATCCCTGAGTCCTGGAATTGAGAACTGATCCCTGAGATCGAGTTCTGCATCGGGCTCCCTGCAGGGAGCCTGCTTTTCCCTCTGCCTATGTGTCTGCCTCTCTGTGTATCTCTCATGAATAAATAAATAAAATCTTAAAACAAAACAAAACAAAACAACAACCACCTTCTCCTGCCCCTGATTTCCACATTCTTCCTTCTATGCATCTTTGATCTTTGAAGAGTTCTTTCAACCTCAAGATTTCAATTATCCAGCTTCCTGATATCTCCCCCAAATCTCTCTTTGGTTCTGGTACTATTTGTCTAAGGCTTTGATGGAACATCTCACTTTGCCAGAATTTAACTCTAGTCCCCATCTTTCGCCATTTAACATCTCCAGCTGAAGCTGAACAGAGTATACACACACTAATTATAGCCTCTTGTTCAATGCTGAGCAGCATCCTCAAGTCTTCTGTTTTGCTCTTTATTCCCATCCAATTAAATCACCAATCCCTATTGATTTCACCTCCAAAACTCTAGAATCTATCCATTTTTTTACACAGTCACCTGCTTAGGTCTTGTTCCCACCATCTTTAATCTGTATTACTACAATAGTCACCAATCTGGATTTCCTCCTCCAAACCATTTTCCATACCATAGCCACAATGAGTGGCCTTTCTACGTTATACACTTGATACACATGGGATTGCTGTTCAGTGACTCCAAACTGCCTTAGGATGGAGTCTAAAAGCTTAAACATGGCTTACCACCTTCTTTATGATCTGGATGTCCTACTTTTCTATCTTCATCTCCTATTTATCTCTTCCCCCTACACTGTAATGTGCCAGTCATACTAAACTACTGCTTCCAGTTCCTCAAGCATGACAGGTCTTTCTAGACCTCACATCTCTGAACATACTGTATCCTCTGCTTAAAATGTTCTGCGTCTCTCCTTCCCATAGCCTACAACCTCCCTTCCCTACTGGCCAAGTCCTACCATCCTTCAGGTTTCAGTTTGTATATCACTCCTCCAGGAAGCCTTCCCAGGTCCTCCTAGAAGCCTTCCCAGGTGTGGATTACACTGTTCTCTCAGCACCTTACCCTTATTCCTTTTGTGACATTTATAATTTTGAACTAGAACTGCCAATTTATATGTCTGTTGTCTAGACTGGTGTGTGAGCTTCTCAAAGGGCTGGGTCTATGCCTCATTCATCTCAATGGGGTTCCAGCAATTAGCACAGTACCTGACATAAAGCAAAATATTCAATAAGCCCTTAAGTGAATGGTCTGAGGATCTGCTGCCAAAGGGCATGAAGAAACTTTGTTCTATATTTTAATTAGGATAGTGGTTATACAAGGGTGTATATTTGTCAAACTCATCAAATTATACTCAGGGTATTTTCATTTTATGTATGTATATTATACCTCAATAAAACGGACTTAAAAAAATTGGGCGAATGATAGCATTTTCACAGTTGGAGTCAACACTATCCTTTTATCATCCCGGTCTCCAAACTCTTCCCATTCTCTTGCTCTCCACTTTCTGACAATCATGAAGTCTTGTTACAACTTCCAGTGGCTATCAAAACCCATTCTTCCCTTTCCAATTCTCTGCTCTAACCCCAACCCCATCCCCTCAGCCCTAAATTACTACAGTATCATTTGCAGTCGCTGTTTCTAATCTCTCCTTGTTCCAGGTGCCCCATTTTCCACTGAGGTGAAATCTTATAAAAATGCTACTGTGTAGGATGCTTGGGTGGCTCAGTCAGTTAAGTGTCTGCCTCTTGGTTTTAGCTCAGGTCATAATCTCAGGGTCATGAGATTGAGCCCTGTATGGGGCTCTGCACTGGGTATAGAAACTGCTTAAAATTCTCTTTCTGCCTCTCATGAATAAATAAATAAAATCTTAAAAAGAGGGGGAGAAAGAATTTTTTTTTAAAGATTTTACTTATTTATTCATGAGAGACAGAGAGAGAAAGAGAGAGAAAGAGAGAGAGAGAGAGAGAGAGGCAAAGACATAGGCAGAGGGAGAAGCAGGCTCCTCGCAGGGAGCCCAATGTGGAACTTGATCTCCGGATCGGGATCATGCCTTGAGCCAAAGGCAGATGCTCAACCACTGAGCCACCCAGGCATCCCTCTCCCTCTGCTCCTCCCCACTCACACACACTCTCTCTCAAAAACAAAAAAATGCTATTTGGCTCACACTGCATCTTTGCTCATGAGCCTATGGGGTTTCTTACTGTCTTTAGTAAGATGTATTCAGTGCCAAGTAAATGCCAAGCAATATGCTAAGCATGTTACATGTTACTTCGTCAGCTCAATGAAACAGATTTTATGGATAAAAAATGCAAGTTCACAAAAATTGGTCTAAGAACATATTGCTGATTAGGTGGTGAAAGTGAGATTTGAAACCAGGTCAACATTATTTCTTTTAAAGCAGCTTTCAATCCTTTTGTGTTTGTTGTAAACATTAGCAGAACTCCCCCTTCAAAAGAAATCTCACCTAGAACTCCATGTAAGATTGATAAAAGCAGAACTGACTTAACTAGCACCAGGTAAAAGGCCTGAAGCCTAGTAGCCCTCTCTTCTCTCACCCAGGTATTCCCTTTTCACTTAGCTCCTAAGATACCTGTTTGAAAACCCCTGCCCTACCTCATACTATCTGTCTTGTGAAATTGATTCACTTTTCAGGGGTATTTATCTCCCCCCACCCCCCAAAAAGAAAAACCCCACCAGAGCTGAGCTTCTTTAAGAACTGGGACCATGCTACCACTATACCCCCGCCCCCCATTTTAGGCTTACTGAGTGCTACTTGCAGAGGGGACAAGTGACTTCTTCACTGACCTGAAAGGCTAAGGCCTGGGCTACAGCCACAAGCTTGAACCGGTGTGGGCAAGAGGGAGCCACTGCTCTGGGGCAGAGTTACAGAAGATGCATGTTCAGTCTCTGGCTGTCTCAAACTTAACACAGATCTTCACGGTTTCTTTTGACCTCAAAACTTACTGCTCCTAAACCTCAGAAGTTTAAGTCTGAGGGTTACCCATTTTCCCTGCCACTCCACCAACATAAAAAATCCTAACTCTGCTTTGTCCTTGCCTCAGACTGCTCCCCTTCCTTTTAGGTCCACTTGCACAGATTGAGGAGACAGACTAATATATAAAGACAACGAGAATGGCAATAAATAAGTGAACACAGAAGGGTACAAATGGGAAGACCGGATACAAGCAGACCGTGGTATCTTTGTGAACCAAAGTGGGAAATGAATAAAAGAATAAGCTGAATGAACAAGATGAATAATAATTTTTCCATGATTCTGCTTTATATGAGAAGAGAGGGAAGGAGTATCTTTCTGGCTCCATCATACCAATCTAGAACAGCTTTTAAGGAAAGCCAGGCCAGGCAGTCTCTAATAAGAGAAAATAATCTTATCTGTGTATTTTAGGTTCTATGATTCTTTAAGACTATAAGGATAAACCTCATAAGATGTTTCATACTCCAGGGAGGGGGCCACTTGAGAATACCCAGCATAGGAAGAGTTGATCTTTGGGCTGGCGAAAGTCTTAAACAGGCACTTGCTCTAAAGCTGGAAGGGAAAATCCATATCTACACAGCCATTTCTATTATTAATTTAGCTGAACCTCTGCCTACCTAAGGACTCCTAAGGGGTAGGCCTGAAATTTCTCTTTTCTCACCATACCATGCACCCAGAATTTGTAATTGTCTGGGAGAGTAAAGGGATAGAAAACAAGGTGCTTGGGCTGGAGGCCTACAGCCCATTGCCTTGGGCACACCCTTACCCTCCAGTGCATATTTCATGTCTTGGGCAAAGAGCTGCCACATCACTTCTGCGCTGACTTTTCCCACATTCAATTCCTGAGGAAACCTGGATGATGGAAGAAGCCACAGTCAGAGAAAAAAGCAAGAACTATTTGATTTGGCTGATTCCAAAGCTAATGTGCCTAATCTCATAGAGGTCAAGTTGAAGAGAGGAGAAGCCTGGGAAACAGGACTAGGCTCAATCTGGAGAAAAGGGACCTAGGAGCCAGTGGAAGGACAAGTGGGGGCAAAGGATTTCCTCAGGCAAGTTGGGCCCAGGGAAGAGGATGCCCAGGAAGCAGGGATTTGAGGCCCAGAGGAGGAGTTGAGGCTAGAAGGCAGGCCCAGTGTAAAGAAGATGGACGAGAAAGTGCAAGGAGGTGGGCATCAGAAAGCCCACTTTATTCACAGTGGACAGACACATACACACATGGTCTCTGGATCCCCTGGGACTCCTATGGTAGCCATTCCCAGGGGCCTCTCACTCCAGGGAGGCTGGCTCAGTCTGGGCAGGGCCCCCCATTACATTTCCACACCTGTCTCCAGAAACAGTTACTCAAACAGATACAAGGACAGAGGGACAGATGGACGTACAGGAGGAAGAGGTGGCACTGCAAACACACAGAGATAGGAAAGAAAGAGGCTGTTAGACAGATCAACAAGCCAACCACCAACCACATAGGGCCAAGTGGGTTGATACGCACTGGTTCAGAACGAGTGTGTAGGAATTCTTATCTTCCTCTATGATTGACACAATGAGCGTGATGAGTTTGGGCCAAAAATCCAGGTTCCGAATGCTGGGTCCTTGTTCCTCTGGAGGTAGCTCCTGTTTCTTGTTCCAAAGGAGATAGTGAGAGTCAGAGTAGAATGCGGAGAATGCCTCCAATCTTCCTCTTTCTCATCCCTTACCCATACCCCTTCCTCTAGAATCAGGTACCATTCTTCTCCTAGGGCCCATCTTCCTCAAAACTGCCTATGTCTGTCAGAGGGGTGACTGTTGGGAGGTCCTCATACACAGAGAGTCCATCCGAGAGAACTTCTCTCCCCAGCTCAAGGGGAGACATGATATGATAAACTTTATCAGTCTAGGAGACATAAGAATGCCTGTCCCCCTTCCTCATTCTCTCAGTAGCTGTGAGTATAGTGACTCCTCAGCCAAAGTAAGTTGCCCCTCCAACCTCACTAAATAGGTCTAGTTCTGGGTGACCCCTACTGGCAGTCTCCTGTGACACCTCCCCTACATCATCATATACACACATGTATATATATATACATCTCATCTTCAAGTTCTACAGGAACTACTGCACAGACCTAGCATGCAACTGGTCCAACCTTCAGTGGGTTTAGAACTTCCCTTAACCTCATGAATGCTATTAAGAGGAAGAACTATATCTAGGAAGGTATTTGCCTAGCTGGATAAGAAAAGGTCTTGAGGAGCCAAGAATATTCAATGGGACAGGATAGTTTCTTCAATAAATGGTGCTGGGATAACCAGATATTCACATGCAAAAGAATGAACCTGGACCCCTATCTTATATCACTCACAAAAATTAACACCAAATGGATTAGGGACTTAAATACAAGACTTGAAATCATAAACCTCCCAGAAGAAAACATTGGGGAAAAAGCTCCTTGACAATGGTCTTGGCAATGATTTTTTGGATATGACACCAAAAGTACAAACATCAAAAGCAAAAATCAACATTTGAAACTACATCACTAAAAAGTTTCTGTAGAGCAAAAAGAAACAATCAACAAAATGAAAAGGCAACCTACAGAATGGGAGAAAACATTTGCCAACCATATCTGGTAAGGGATGAATATCCAAAATATAATATCCAAAATATTAGCAGCAAAAAAAAAAAAGACTCTGATTTAAAAATAGGTAGAAAACTTGAATAGACATTTCTCCAAAGAAGACATACAAATGCCCAGCAAGGGGTACCTGGATGGCTCAGTCAGTTAAAGACCTGACTTTGGCTCAGGTCATGATCTCAGGGTTCTGGGAGGGAACCCTGCATTGGGCTTCCCACTCAGCAGGTAGTCTGTTGTCCTTATCCCTCTGCCCCTCCCTTCTTTGTCCAACCCCAACCCCCTCAAATAAACCAACAAACAAACAACAACAAATGCCCAGCAAATACATAAAGAAGTACTTAGTATCACTAAACGTCAGGAAAATGCAAATAAAACCACAAAGAGAGGTCACCTCACAACTGTTAGAACAAATATTTTCAAAAAGGTAGGAGATAACAAATGCTGGCCAGGATATGGAGAAAAGGGAATCCTGGTGCACTGCTGGCAGGAAATGTAAATTGGTAGAGCCACTATGGAAAACAGTACTGGAAGTTCCTCAAAAAATTAAAAAGAAAACTACCCTATGATTCAGCAATCCTACTTCTAGGTATATATTTAAAGGAAATGAAATAACTATCTTTTTTTTTTTTTAATTTATGATAGAGAGAGAGAGAGAGAGAGAGAGAGAGAGAGAGAGAAAGAGGCAGAGACACAGGCAGAGGGAGAAGCAGGCTCCATGCAGGGAGCCCAATGTGGGATTCGATCCCGGGTCTCCAGGATCGCGCCCTGGGCCAAAGGCAGGTGCTAAACCGCTGCGCCACCCAGGGATCCCTGAAATAACTATCTTAAAGAGATATTAGAACCTCCATGTTTATTGTAGCATTATTCACAAGAGCCAAGACATGGAAACAACCTAATTGTTCACCAGTAGATGAATGGATTAAAAAAATGTGGTATATAAATATAGCAGATTATTGCTCAGCCATAAAAAGACGGAAAACCTGTCATGTGTAATAACATGATGGACCTTGAAGGCATTATGCTAAATTAAATAAGTCAGAAAGAGAGATAAATACTGTGTGATCTCATTTCTATGAAAAAATCTAAAAACATCAAACCCATAGAAAGAGTGGAATGGTATTTGGCAGAAGATGAGGGGTAGGGGAAATGATGATGATGCTGGTCAGTTCAGATGAGTAAGTTCTGGGGATCTACAGTACAGCATGGTTGACTACAGCTAACAGTACTGTACTATATACTGGAAAAATGCTGTGAGGGTAGAGCTTTAATGTTCTCACTGTAACAACCAATTATGATAATTATGTGAGGTGCAGACCCTACAGTGGTAAACCTCTCACAATATATACTTGTATCAAATCATTACATTGTACACCTTAAACTTACACAATGTTATGTGTCAATTATATCCCAGTAAAGATGGGGGAAGAAAAAAGACTTGGTTGGGTAGAGGTAAAGGAATACAGTGGTGAATCTCAGGAAAACTCTACATTCAGATCCTAGACAGGACAAGTAGGGGACACTGCACAGACACTGGAATGGACATTTATCTCTCACCAGGACAGAAGCAAAGTTGGAACCATCCAGAAGAAGAGGAATAGGACTTTTACGTGGGATGTCATCACAGTTTCCACAGTCCTTAATAAGCCTGTATTACAAGGAAGTTACTAGAAACCAGGACAGCACCCACAGAATGTGGATTCTGCCTGCTTAATATAACTTAAATACATCTCTTCAACTTTTTCTGCCACTATCTATCCTTATTATTCGATGGTCTCCTAATTGGTCTTTAATCTGCATTCCTGTCCTCTTCCACAGTTAGTAATCTTTCTGCAAGAAGAATCTCACAGTGTGACTCCTCTGCCTTCAATGCCCTTCAGTCAAGGCCTTTAATAAGTTTAAACTCCACTCCTTGACACAAAAGGCCTTCAGGATATGACCTCTCTCACAACCCCACACCTTACCAATTCTCTTTCCTTATAGCCATTACCACCACCACCCCCCACCACTTAGTGCTTATTAGGTGCCAGGCACCCTAAGAACTTTACATGCATTATTTCATTTAATCCTCCCAACAACTCCATTGGGTAGAAATTATCATCTTCATTTGACTGAAAAGGAGACTGAAGGCAGTGAGGTTATATGACTTGCCCAAGGTTGTGTAGCTATAAGTAGTAGTACCAAGATCTGATCCCAGATAGCTGAACTCTAAAGCCTGACACTGTAACTACTCTAATTAAATTGCTTATATTTCTTCAAAGTAACATACTCATTCACAATTCTGTCCCTCCAAATGTTCCACTACCTCTATCTGGTATCCCTCTCTTCCCCAACCCCTTTCATTAGCCAACTCCTACTCATTCCTCAAAATTCAGGTTGAGCTTTACCTTTTCTGAAAAGTTTTTCCTGATACCCCTGGTCTGGTAAGATGCCTCTCTTCTGGGTTCCCAGAACACCCTCCATGAACCTTTGGCAACTACAGTGAAATGCAGTAATAATAAATAAAAAACAATAAATCTAGTAATTTGTGTCCCTACCCCCCAACAAACAATGAGCTTGCCAAAAAAGAGATGTGTCTTAACCAACTTTATATCCCTACACGTTCAATTTGTTAAGGGAAGAGATGGATGAATGAACCAATGACTGAAGGTGAGTAGAAGGGAAAAAAAGACACCAATGGTTAACTTCAGTGTAAATATACTGAGAAAAATTAGTAAAAAAGTTGGTAAGATTCAAAGGCTAAATAAAGTGCCTGAATGGTTTATAAGCTCTCTTTCAAAGTCTAGGTTCATCTCATTTAGGGAATAGAGACTATTCAGATAGATCCCTGCATAGTTGAAAAATCAAAGCTGACAACAGTGTCTTCAAAGCTGAGAACAGTGTCTTCCCCAACCATAGATGAGTGACAGGAGTCCAGAGTGTGGCAAGCTAAACAAAGGCCCCGGAAAATCTCCCATGAATTTCAGAATAAATGGGATGTTTTACAAAACGTAAAAGGAGGAAGCCTTAAAGATAGGGCTGACACAAAAAATACACTTGGGAACAGGAGAAGGCAGTGTGAATCAGATTTTAGTCTTTACTGAGGTGTTCCAAGGAAGCATTACAAACTGGATATATTCACCAAAGGGTAAATAAATGTCCAAGAGATTTAAGTTGTCCTCCCATCATTTGCTGTCCAAATCCTACTGCCTTTTAAGGTATATGTCAAATGTCTGTGTTTTATGTAGCTTTTCCCAATACCTGATCAAAAGTGACTTCTTTCTTCTTGGAATTCCTTTAATTTTATTCTCCTTTCAAGGCACTTCAAACAGACTGCTTTCATTAGAGTGATATATATGCTTATGGACTTATTGAAGGAGCACTATGCTTTCCTCAGACCTGATTCAATGCAATACATATTTATTGGACTAAAGGAAATCTGTTTTGCAAATGTATGGTCTGCAAGAATTATTAACACAGAAACTCTAATCTAGTCCTAGACCCAAAAAGAAGTCCTGGCTTTGAAATGAGAAAATAAAAGATACTATTTGGAAGGATCTAGAGAAATAGACACAGTCACCAGGTACTAGGTTAGGATGTCAGCGTAAAACAGGTGAAGCAGCTCAGCCTCACAGAAGGATAGAGTCAGCCTTGATAGTCAGCTGATGAATATATCTCAGAAGACTATGCAGTGCAGAGAGAAGTGGTCAGAGGGAAAATAAAACTTCCACAAGCAAGTAGAGAGACAGCTATGGATCTCAGAGGAAGGCAGCCTGGAACAAATTAAGCTTGGGGGAGAAAACAGATTTTGAGATGGACTGAGAATTCACCTACTCACCCCCTAAAACTGCTGAAATTTTGGTCACTTACATTAGCACCAAACTAAAACTTACTGTTGCCACTTCTGTTCAACTCAGTTATGTCACATCTTGTCCAATGGTGCTTTATCAATCCACAAATGCCTCACATGGTCTTGAAGGTCCTCACTCTACACTTTATTCACCCTCAAGAACATCAAGGACTTTGTCTTGAGCTCCCTTCCACCATAACCACAGTAAAGAAAAACTGAGGATCCAAGAGCCACTGACAGTCCCTCCTGATCTTGAACCTCTTACCAGCTGGTACTGGCGACTATACAAGTCATGGCAGTTGTTGAAGATATACTCATATGTGGAGTTCAAACAGGCCTTCACACAATCCTTTACCACTTGGCTGGCTCTTGGAGGGCTCTGCAGTTCTTGTACCTGCCAATTAATAAAAGAAATATGGGCCCATGGTCCTCCTCATCTGAGTGGGATCTCCTCCTAGAATTCCCCTCAAACTACTCCAGATCCCATCATCTCTCGATGGGTCCCTGGACCTTGCCCTAGGATGAATTGCTAGGATATCTGATTGACAGAAACACCCAGTCCATCCCTGTTGATCCATGGTCTTCTCAGATGTAACCCAGGGGACAAGTGTATGGAAATGTGGACTTAGAGGTGATGAATACCATAGCCTCAGATTGTGCCCAATGATTCTTATTCTCCATGTTCCCATGCCCAGGTGCCCAGTCCACCATCATCTAGCCCAGTTTATCTCTTACCTTCATTCTGAAGAAAGTAATGCTGGTCAGCAAATCCACTGTTGACTTTAAGTCCTGAAGCCGCTCAGGGCTTCCAGCAGGGAAATTATTCTGTTGCAAATCAAGCACATTTAAGAAAGGAACAGAGAAATATGACAGCCTTCCTTGCCAAAAGCAATGACATAAAAAGCTTCCTTAACTGCTACCCACTGGGATTTTCCCCAGTTAAGCTGAACAAAAAAACTGTAAAATTACAGGTCTTTCTCTATTTTCTACTGACACAGAGAGGCTCTTGCCAAAACAAGGGGTTAATAATCCCCAGCCCCGAAAACAACATTTACTACACCAGCCCTACTTCCCCTGCAATGTGTGAGCATTTGCACAAATCAACACAGAGACACATATACACTTATATACACACACTTTTCTTGGGTGAAGATTCTTATACTCAAAAGTTCTTCTAAAGTTACAATGTAACTGTATATTCCACAATATAAGTGGAGCCACACTATAGACCAGACTGAGATCAAGGATATATACTTTCTATGCAAGAGACCCTATCTATTCCACATTCCAGAGCCAGAAAATGAAAATGGCAGAGCTCTGAGCAGATCTGCTTTGGATTGAGTTCCTTAGGACCTTCCCACCATGCCTCACTTCATTCCCCTTGGCATGAGTTTTAGGAGGAAGCTGCCAAGGAGAGCTGAAGGGAGATATTGAGCCACTCTCCATTTTAAGGGTTGCTTTTTTAAACCTTCAAATGGCTACTTATATGCCAAATATAAGATACACAGTCAACTCTCCATTATTCATGCAAATGGAGGACACTGAAATTGCAGATAATTAAAACTCCACTTCTTTTTGACTTTGAGGTTATTTTTATACTTACTTTTTAATGTGGATATATTGCCTGTTCCGGAAATTCACTTTAAGGCAAGTAACAAAGCCATTCTAAGAAGATCTAACTTAGGAAGAATTGGGAAAGGGAAACTGCCTATTTTCCTGTCCTGCCCTGTCCCAGGTACCCACCCTCCTAGTAAATCTATTTCCTCTCTCCATTCTAGGAATGGACATGACCTCTGCTTGCCCAAGCCAAGCTACTCTTTCTTTCCCCTTAGTCAAATTCTCATACCTCCCTTGAAAACTAAGGAGAATATGGAAAAATACAAAAAAGAAATATATGTATCTAATTTTTAAAGGGGCATTTCTGGAAGAGATTATCCTCAGGAGACTCCCTAATGAGAATGTCATCAGAAAGTTTGATAGAGGGACATTAGTGTGGTTGGAAAGCCAACTACCCATTAAAAAAAAAAAAAAAATCAGCCACACCTGCTACTATTTACACACTGAATGCACGGTCCTTGGAGTTTGAAGAACCACAGACATCAGTGGCACTGGCCATTTATGTAGGTGTGATGACAGGGACCAATTTTTCTTGCCTTCAATCTTTATAGCCAAGATTGGACTAGTCTCCCTAGACAGAGCTTGATATTATCTGTTTTTCCAACTCACAGTCATGTCTTCACTCACCCTGTAGGTAGAGAGGTCAATCCTCAGTGAGTTGTGCAGCTGGTCCAGTAGTTTTACAAATCTCTCTTTCTGAGGGTAGGAAATAATAGGGAAGAGAGAAATAATCTGAGTTCCCTAGACTGTAGCAGAAACAAAACCATCTCTGGATGAGGAAACAACTCTTTCTATATAAGAGTCAACAGGAGATGACCCATGTACCTTCATCCTTTTGGGACTCTAACTTCTCTGAGTCAAATAAAAGGAAATTCAAAACACATTCTCCAACTTGTTCCTGAGTCTGTGGTCTCGTGACTTACCTTGAGGTAGCTCTTACCAGTTAAATAGCCACAGCCTACCAGTAATGGTAAGAGGAGGAATAGTGATTCATTTGGAAGGTGATCAAGCAGACCAGAGAGTATCTCTCTAAACCATGTTCCACATCATTTTCCCTAGTTTATACTTTTTTAATGTTAAAACAAGTAATACACACTTTTAATAGTTGATTTTTATAGAAAAGGTCTAATTAAATGTGGAATCACATGTTATATAGGCTGTTGGTATAGCACTCCTAGAATTCATATGTTGATTATATTATAGATCATTAGGTCTTAAGTAAATATATATAATGGGATAAGATAATGGAATACATATTTGAGTAGGTTAATCAATGATGTTAATTATCCATAGACTCTATCAAAATAAGAGAAGGTGGTTACTAACAAAAAACAGGGCTCAGAGACCCAGTAGACTTGGGAGTATCAGTAATATTATTCCTAAAGAGGTAATCTTTGTGGTGGGTCAAAGATATTTCATTCAGTTTATACTGAACTTATGTCAGGTGACATTCCAAATAAAGATTCAACTTCTCAAGTGACTTAAAACAAGGAAAGGACATATCCTAGATAGGGTAAATAGTCCAAACACTAGGAGATGGGACAGGCTCAGGAATATACTGGTATCTTCACTTAGACATCAGTTTTGAGTGGTATGAGTCAGAGTGAAACAAAATAATGTTAAGAAAGGTCCATTTGTGGACTTGCAGGACTAAGCACTTTGGTGACTCAACCAAATTCTTGGCCTAGAGAGGTTCTGCTTGAGCCCAGGTGGCGCTCCCATAACCACAGTGATGCTATTCCACTTTCTCTCATTTATCCATATCTGAGGAGAATCCATTAGGTCTACCTATCTATAATGAAATAAGGATAGTCTATCAGCATAGTCTACATACCCATAAGGAAACAAGTTAATCTAAGTGGCAGCTCTCTGAATTTTAGGCAAATCAAACAACTCTATAATACCCACTGGGAAAAATCAAATTTTATTAACTGATAACAAATGAGTAAGTAAATTTTTACATCACACTCACCCCAAAGTTGGAGGCTGCAAAGCGATCAGATGCAGAGACGTTGGTAGAGGCAGTTGTATGGGCATAGTAGGCATTGATGTTGGCCAATAAGGTGCTCATCACCGCAGGCACACCAGGACACATGTACTTGGATGACAAACATGCAAAGTGCCTGAAAAATAGCATCATCAGCCTCAAAGACTCTTCAGGACTTGCAGCAAAAAACAAGTAATTAAAAGAGCTCACTGGTATGTATAAACTTCTAATCACCTTGGCATACATGGATCTTCATAATTTATTCATTCAAATATACAATCAATGAATGCCTACTACGTGCCAGGCCCTGTGCTAGGTGCTAGAATCCAAATATGTGATAGCCTGGCAGAAAAAGCAAGTTTCAGAAAGTCAATAAGCCAAGGCATGCTATACAAAACCACTGTAAAAACATACAAGATGATCACCTCAATCAGAATGGCTGGGGGCTGAAAGGGATTAGAATAAGGCTTCTCAAAGAAGAGAGGGTTGAACCAAGTCTTAAAGGATTAGTAGTAAATAATCAAATGGAGAATGTACAGGCAAAGGCAAACTGAATTGCAAAGACAAATATATTCATGAGGTGGATTCATTTGGGAAACCTTAGTTATGGCTACTGTTCAGGTGTTTGATAGAGAAAGACCAATAAATGAGAGAAGTGAGGCATAGAATAGTTAATAGAAGAGTTTATCCTCAATACCATGGTAAATTTTAATATGAGGCACAGTGTGATCAGATTAGTCTTTCAGAAAGGTCCCTTTGATGATAAATTGGAAAAGGCGGCTTGGAAAGAGATAAGACTAGGAAAGAAAGAGCAGTTGAAGAGTTACTGCAATCATTCAGAAAAGAAGCAATGAGGCACTAAATGGAACAGAGAAATGGTTAAAAATACAGACTCTAGAGCAAGAGTGGGTTTGAATCTCAGCTCTACCATTTACTCGGTGACTTTGGATAAATTACTTAAGCTTCTCTATGCCTGTTTTCCTACATATAAAATGGGAAAGATAATGATACCCCCTCATAGGGTTAATATGAGAATTAAATGAGTTAAAATTCATAAAGTGCTTAAACCAGTGCCTGGGACATAAGTAAATGCACAAGGGAGCCTGTTATTATTACCATTATTATTGTGCTATAGCAACAGTGATAGATTAAAAACATTTTTAGGAAATAGAATCCAGGTTTTAGAGTTTGGATGTTAAGAGTTAAAGAAGTAGTAATTAATATTGAAAAGTTTAGGCTGATTCCTAAATTTGTTTGGACACCTGCACAGAAAATTGTTCCATTTACTAAAATAGGAAATAAAGGAAGATATCAAGTATTTGGTGGAAATGATGTTGATTTGAAATTTAGCCATACTGAGGAAGCAGCTGACAATGATCTGAAATTCAGGAAAGGGTGTGATTTGGAAAAAGAAATTGGGAGTCCCAAGCCCAGAAGTAGTGGTTAAGGTCATAGGTTTGGAGGAGATCATACAGGGAGAATAAATAGTAAGAATGGTAGTGAAGCCATTCTCAAACCTCAACCCTCACCATATTTCTTCTCTCCATCTATAATGAACTTGTAATTCCTTGAATATGCTATGGTTGGCTGTATCTAAGTACTCTAGCACATGCACTACCAGAAATGCTTTTCTACCTTTCTTATTCTTCAAGTCTCAGCTCAAATATCAACTCTTTAATGGCTTCTCTTACATGCCTCCCCTAAAAATTTTGATGCTTTCATAATATCCTGTTATTACTTCTATCATAGTACTTATCAAATTATATTGTAATTGTTTGTTTACTAGTCTCTCTTTCCTACTAGACTGAGTTCCCCAAGCACAGAGGCCCTATCTTATTCATCTTTGTGTTCTCAGCACCTAGCACAATGTATGACACATAGAAGGAACTTGATAAAAGTCTATAGAATAAATGAAGCACATCCAAGGCAATAGTTATCCTCTGCTTACCTGGGGCTGCTTCTTGAGCACAGCTCTAGTGGCAGCCTCAGCAATACACAAACAATACCTCTTCTCATAGTAGGCAAAAATTTCTGGCATAGGAGTCTTGGTCAACTCCAGATACAGCTGCTTTCCCTATAGTTTAGTGACCTCTGTGACATCTAGGCCAACCTATGAAAGCTTGTCTATCACATACATATACATAAGCACACATGTGGTACTTCCTCAGGCATGTGATGTTTGGGCAAGTTTGTCCTGGCATACTCTCTTATGCCCTCTGCCCCTCTTATCTCTGACCTGTGGGGGAGACAGATAAATACCTTCTACTTGAATTAATGATAAACATACTCCCTTTATACATATGTTTTCTTTGCCTTGGGGTATAGATTTGTCTCACCTCTTCTCAGGGAGGAAAGCAGCAAGTCACTGCATTCTATCCCACTAAGGACTTGTTTACTCTCTCGGTGTGCCTTCATTAGCCTCCCCAAAAGTTAGCCACCACTTCCCAAAGCCCCAGGAGAGTCTCACGTCATGGCCTGATATATGGACTCGATGCCATAGCGCATGGCAAATTCATCCACAATTTCTTGGGCAGTCTCATCAAAGTACACCTTCCATGCATCGTCTCCGCGAGCCTCAGGGATCAGGACTCCTCCACTACCCTGAATGTCTGTGAGGTAATGGAAAAGGTTCTGCAGGAGACAAAGCAAAGGGAAGAGTTAAATACATATCAAAAACAAAACCAAAATCTGGTGGTAAAGTCCAGGAGAATGTGAATAGAGTTCCAAAGAAATTCTGTCTTTCAAGTCATTGATAGTTCCTCCTGTGGACCCAATAGGCTGTTTTTATATTAGTGAAAGAAAACTAAGGCTAGGACTATTACTTGGGCTGTCCAGGGTAACACAGTGAATAAAAAACAGGACTCAGATCTTCAACCATCCAGCAATCTCATATACTGTCAAGGGCCCTTCCCAGCACAGTTTTCTGAAACCCCATCTACCAACAGCTGGCTCACCTCATGGAGACACGTATACTGCACATGATATGGCGCTACTTTCTCCTCTCCCTTGATCTCCACACTGATTTGCAGTCGGATAGCCCCTGAGACAGCTGATTTATCTGTCCTCTTCTCTAGGAAGAAAAGAAGACCCGAGATTGACGCCAATGCAACTACAGATAGCACAGACAGCCCCTGGCTTAACCCAAACAAAAAGAGGCACTGATCTAAGGGTTCACCTAGTAGGGTGAACTTACTTCAGCAACCACATCGTCCACAAATACCCCAAATATTCCCCATAGAAATTCTCTTATGCCAATAAGAGAATAAGGACCTAAAGACATTAGAGGTGAGCATGAAAATTAAAAGGGCTTCTGAAATCTGAAGAATGTTCAGCCAGAGTAAGTTCCAGCCATTTCCACTCTTCTGTCCTCCATCTCTACTCATGATCAGTTCTCTGTTGGTAAGGCAGACTCTGTATAGAGGAATGCTGTAGGGACTAAAATCATCATGGTTTTAGTAGATAGGATTTTCCCTAGATTTTCCATTCATGCTGTCCCTTCTCAGCAACTTTCTCTGGTCCTCTTTTCTTACCCAAGTTGTACCAGACGTCCATCTCGCCACTCAGTGTCCGAACCTCAATAATGGTTTGGCCAAGGAAATCATCGGACTCTCGCTTTAGCCGTTGCTTTACTCTTGACTTGATGTCATCATCCTCATCCCATACACGTACCTTAATGCGGTCAGAAGAGTTGTGGCACTCACTGTGAAAGAAACAGGCCAGCTCTGTTAGGGACCTTGATGGAGTTTTGGGAGGGAAATGGAAGTACTAGGAATGGGTGCTGCTTGATTGGTCCGTCTGCAGAGGAAGAGAGGAGTCAGGGAATAGTGGTACTAAAGTCGCAAGTGAGTCAAACTATCCTAGTCAGCCTGGGTGGCTCTACATACCATTATCCAGTCCTTATTTCCTTGACACAAGAAGAGTGGGGGGGGGGGGTGAGTAATTAGGATCAATTCTGATTACCTCCACAGCTAGCTGTATTAATACAAACAACAGGTGGACAAATGCTATACAGCCCTAGGAAGCAATTGCTAGTTCCCTTCCCAGTCAAGGTGTTACTGGTCATGATATGTTGACCTGGTCATATCTGCTTAGGATTCCATGTAGCTCCTCCCATCTATCTAAGTAAGTGCTTGTGAACTTCAAGCATTCTTTAAAACCCAGTTGAACTGTCATTTTTCTCTATTATGTTTGCTATGGAAAAGGAGTTTGGCCAGGTACACCCCCATGCTCTCCTTCCCTCTCAGGTGCTTACTGGGTCTTATTGCCTCATTCAAGAGTTATACTGGATAGAATTTGCTGCCTCTTTCTCTGTGTTCTCATATCTTTGCACATTCCATTAAAATAATATAACTAATGGTCTACTGAAAAATGGGCAAATCAACAAGGAGCTTCTTGAAGGCAGGAACTATCTTACACATTTTTTTTTTAAGATTTAATTTATTTGAGAGAGTGCATGTAAGCAAGCACAAGCAGATGGAGGGGTAGGAGGAGAGAGAGCAGCAGATTCCTCACTGAGTAGGAAGGCAGACACAGGGCTCAATCCTAGGACCCCGGGATCATGACCTGAGCTGAAGGCAGATGCTTAACTAACTGAGTCACTCAGGCGCTCCACATCTTATATATTTTAGATACACAATATCATCTAGTGTCTTATATGGAATAGAGGTTTAATACGGTGTTTGCTAACTGGATAAAAGCAGGCAAAAGTGACTACAGAGTCAATTCATTTAATCATAAAAATAATTCAAGCAGAAACCACTCAGATTCTCAAAGAAACTGTGTTTGCCCCCACCCCCAAACTGCTGCCTCTGGAGTGGAGGCCCATTGTACTAGGCCCCAATCTCTTTCCACATGAGTTCTCCAAGAAGCCAACAGAAGAAGGTCTCTACATAACCAGCCTGCTTAGACTCATTCAGACTCTAAGTCCTGGTCCTAGGCCTTGGTGTAACAAAGCATCTGGATTCTCCAAACATTAGTCCATGTCGTAGACTAGAGCATGCCATTTTTCAACAACCATCCCTTAATGTCTTATGAACTAGTCTGTAATAAAGTGAAACAATGGAAAAGGAGCAGGAGTAAGAGCTGAGGCATGAAAAAAAGCAGAGCCTCTTAAAGGAAATGGAAACTTCTCCAGATCCCAGATTTCTATCTTTAAGACAGAATTACCCAGTTGTAGGACACAGACATTCCTTCCCAACTCCCCAGAAGAGTCTAATCCTTCCTAGGCAGGATGGCAAGGCTGAGAGATACACAATAGGTTAGCCCTTGGTTTTGTCATTGAGCAGAAGGAAAATCTTTCTAATACTAGAAAAAGCAGTATGGAGTACCCATAGGCCCCTTTAATAGCCCTAGTTAAGACAAGGCCTGGATAAACTAACCCTGATACAATAGTCCATTCAAAGAAACCCAGGAAATAAATGGTTGCTGTCAATTGAAGCCTGCAAGAAATGGGTTTTCTTCAGTGCCTCTGCCCCATCTCTCTTAGAATCCAAGCCAAGAAAAATAGGATTTAATGCTGCTTCTAAAATACATACAGTCCCAGGTAAGACAAAGCTCTCTGTGACTTACAAATGGAACTTCTCTTCCCAAACAGGATTCAGGTTCCCAAAAATAGTCTTGGTACGCTTCTTGGTTTTGCCCACTTGCACAGTCACATAAGGGTCACTGGATCCTGTCTTGTCCTTGGCTTGTAGGCCCTGGGCACACACCACTGCAACCCAAATAACAGAGGAGGAGGCTTTACAGTATGCTCTAGAAGTCAGAAGTCCTCCATAGCACCACTCATATGTTCTCCATCTTAGAGCAGTCTCTATCTGCTCCTTCAAATGAATGCCAATCTCATTCTTCCACAGCTACGCTTAGTCCTGGGCCACCAGTCTTTCTCTCAAAGGTAGGCCCAGAATCCCACCTCCTCATCAGAGCCCTAACTGACCACTTATCCCTGTCTTGATACATACATGCTTCAGCCACACCCACTCAACTAGTAAGCACTAGTTTAACTATTTCCTGATCTCCTACCTAACTTCTTTCCTCCACCTTCAGCTCTTGTAATATCAGTATATAACATCAGATTGTTACCAAATCCTTCATTGTCATTCATATTATTTGTAGATGCTACTCTTGTTCTCCCAATATCTAATGGCTCCAGGGTCTCAGAGAGGAGGGAGGCCCTCCCTCTTCCCTCAGTTCTATCTTCTTTCTCTCTAGCTCCTTGCTCCCTCAAACTCAGGATGCTTCTTCCCCAGGTCCCTCCCCATAACCTGGCTCTTCCTGTCCCCTCAAACTGTGGTCTACTCACCAGTGATGGTAATTTTGGCTGACCATTTGGAGGTGCCATCCAGTACACTCTGCTTCACTGTTTTCATCTGTTGCACATGGGCAACTTTGCTCACGGTAAAGACATCTCGGATAACCTCAAAGATCTCTGGCTTATTCCGCTCTCGGATCTTCATGCGGTCCTTCATCGCCATGATTATGTTCTGGGTCCGGTCCTCAGCTCCATGTTTAGAACTCTTTTCTGCAGCCCCTGAAGGATGGCCAGAGATGGAAAGTAAGTAACAACAGGCCACCGATCAGACCAAGGGTCAAGCTGAGGAATGAGGCCTGGGAGAGGTCACTGAAAAATGGAAAAAGCTTAAGAAGACTGGGATAGCTCTGGGAAAAGTTTTTTTTAAAGATTTATTTATTTATTCATGAGAGACACACAGAGAGAGGCAGAGACACAGGCAGAGGGAGAAGCAGGCTCCTAGCAGGGAGCCCGATGTGGGACTCGATCCTGGATCCCGGGATCACGCCCTGAGCCGAAGGCAAACGCTCAACTGCTGAGCCACCCAGGCACTGAGTGCCTATTCTCCCAATTCCATGATAGCAGCACAAATTGTTTAATTGTTTAATTATTTAATTATTTAATCAGAGCCTTGGGAGTCTGGCACATTCTCCTCTGGGACCTCTCTGCCTGATCCATTTGATGCTTCTGTTCCTGACACTGTTGTCTAAAAGCTGCCTCTATAAGCAAGGAAAAAATGCTGCCTTCTCCAGGTCCTAGAGTCTGTACTTCAAGAAGTTCTTCTGTGAAGCCTGGAACCTCACAGAACTCTCTCTTCTCATTAGTTTTGGTTCCCAATTGATGCTCTAGTAAGTGGGCAATATGGCCACTGCAGTGTGTATAGTACTCAAGCAGATTCTCATTCATCTGAATCCTAGAAGAGATCTAGTTCTGCCAATGGTTACAGAAACCACAAAATATATTTTTCTAAAGGAGTCAAGAGTGCAGTAAGACCTGTTATTTGGAAAGGAAATGCCCTTTGACTCAGGACCCTAGTTTCTTTGAAAAAAAAAGAGCTTCATAATCAGGTAGACCAGAGTCATGACAGTTTAGCCATCCTAGCTCTTTGTTGCAAGACTATTTCAGAGAGGCCCTGCTGCCCCCTGCTCTACACCTCTCACTACAGGGACACTCACGCTGCAGGCAGTCGGCGTTGAGCAGGTCTTGGCACTTCTCATGGCACTTGACTCCACACTCGCTGCAGCGCATGCCCTGCCGGGCAATGCCCCAGAGCAGACCTTCACACTCATAGCAGTAGGTTGGGGTAGTGGCTGTCCAGACTTCAAAGTTGTGGGGTGTGGTGCACGAGATTGGGTAGATTAAGGCCTGCAGGGTTTTCTTATACACATGGGATTTCTGAAAGACACAGACCCCATCACCAACCAACAACTTTAGGTCTCTCTGAGAGATACCAGAACTGAGATCCTTGCAGGGCAATCAAGACCCTGGTTTCTCCTCTGGCAATAAAGGAGATACTCTACCTTGGCCCAGCCCATAGCCAAGACTGGAAGAAAAAAACCCCTTCAATGTCATGTGCTCCTTGTCATCCAAGAGTGATCTGACTTGAATGCTATGTCTGAACCTTTTTTCAGCATTCAAACTTCCTAGGGAAATAGGGTACTAGTCCCACCATAAAACCTTCAGTTCACTGGCCACATACTCCCATGTGAGACTTGGGCTTACCTCTGTTCCAGCCCCTTGCCTCTTCCAGTGTGGAAAACTCAGACCCAAAGCCATTTAGCTGTTTCATTAATGATGTGTGTCTAACACTCTAGAATTCTCAGTTAATATGGTTATAAAGATGATAACCAGTTTTTAGGCCAGTGGATTCATGAAAACCCATGGGTCACTTACCAGCTCTTCATCCTTCAGAGAGGTACGTGTAGCCATTGCAGAAGTAATTCCTGCTTTCCGGGACTGGACCAATGACTGTGAGAGAAGACCTGTTGTCAGCCTCGGCTACTGCCAAGATCTGACAAAGTCCTAGGAAGCGAGTTTCAGTGACCAAATGACTACTTGACTTACTACCTTCTAATTTTACTGTTCACAGGGACTGCCCATGGGTTATAAGCAACAAGTCTCAAGTTAAGATCCAAAACACAAGACCCTTGGGGACTGTTCTAACAATGTTAGAATGGCACTTCTCGTAGGGTATTTATTATCCAAAGAGTTTCCCTTTCCTTCCCTATTGGTTGGTTTCCTACCCCTCATTTATAGGAAGGCAACGGAAAATGACAAGTTTAGAATTAGAGCAGAAAATAGGTCATTAAGAACAGACTAAATTATGTCAGAATCATACTTAGAACCATCACTGAGAATGATTCCATGCTATCCTTTATCCCTGGGTACCACCCCACACCCACACAATCCCAGATGGTTACAGAGGCCAACAGCTCAAATGAGTATGACACTTGGAAAGTGAAAGGGGCAATATAAACCTTAGTCAATCAAGGCAGGGGATTAAGTCTGAGAGCTGGGACTGCTTTGCTAGCCAAGCTCTTGTGTAGAGGAACCTAATATATCTGCTAAGCCCAAGCTTTAGGGACAATCCCTGGAAAGGCACATGGTTTCCCTAAGGCAGTAGACATTGGGCAGACAGGAGGTATAGTATCAGCCGAAGCAGGAGAAACAGTTGGGAGGGGCCCAGGTGGTTTGAGATGTGGATTCTTACAGAGGATAGAAAGGGACTCTGGAGACACTCACCATAGCCTGTGCAGAGGACAGCAGAGAAAGGAACAACACAATGTTAAAGCCACCTCCAAGAGCATGAAAACATTTGCAGAGGCAACTGAAAGGTTCTTCTCTGTAGTCTAATCGATGTAGGGAATAACATCCCAATCCCCTCGGCCTCTATTGACTAAAAATTATCTTCAACCCGGTCAGCTGTCCAGGGCCTAGAGCTTCTACTATAAGGAAGAGTTATGCCAAAAAGTGAAATATAGGCAAGGTTAAAAGATGGAGTATGGGCAGGAAATGACTAAGTCACTATTATCCAACTAGTTAAGCAAAGAGGGGCTGGTGTACAAGAGACTGGAGAGGGCAGAGGTTGAGAAAAAGTAGGAAGAGAAGAAAAAGGAGATGGAAGATAATGAGAGAAAGTAATAAAGAGATGACTTCAGAACTTATTTTCATCAACCAGCTTGATGGTAGGTAAGAGGAATAGGAAGGAGGAAAAAGAGAAAGGAGAAGGTACACAAGCAGTAGGAAAAAAAGGAAGAAAGAAAAAAAACAAGACAAAATGGCAGAGGATAATTCCATTCAGCCAACTAAGGATAGAGAAACTGGGTGGGAAAAAAAGAACAAGGAATAGAGGAGAAATGGGAAAAGCAATAGGTTAAAAAAAATAGAATGAATTGAGGGGGGAAGCAGGAACAGAAAATGGTAATAAGAAAGGAGGTTCAAGTCTTACTGAAATTCTAGCTTTAGAGCTCTAGGACTCTGGGAAAGCCTGGGCCCCACTCTACCTTCCTACTTCATAGGAAGGTAGTAGGTACTTCATACCTACTAGGCTATGGAAAATTCTTTGAGTTGATCCTGCCTCAGGAGGCATGACCCAAGATGGGATCTTCCAGTCATTCTGGAGGTCCTGAGATCTGCTTTAACTTCTAAGTTTGTTTCAATTCAATTCCACAATTGTTTTATCATTACCTCTCAGTGTCAGACGCTAAGTTAAGTACTAGAGACACAGAAATACTCTAGAAAAATCTATCTTAGGAGGATACTGTCACTTGACCTCCAAGGAGTAGCATCAGTCATGCTCATTATACACTAAACTCATGATTTAGGTCAGGGCTAGAGGCAGTTTCCATTCCACATCATTGAAGAAGGTTGTAGAGAAACCTAGAAGAACAAGATACCTAAAAGACAACACTAGAGCCCAGCTTTAAGGCCCCAAGTTACAGTTCCAGGTAGGAACTTTAGCTAATGAGGAATCCAGGGCTCTAATGAGGGAGTAAGGTAGAACAGGTCCAACTAAGGTCTTATCACTAAGTCTCAGTAAAGCTTTAGATGATAGATCTTCAGACCAATACTTGTCACTAAATGAACCACTACCAGTCCTGATAATATGCCAAGGCCCAATGGGGGATAGATACCTCAAGCCTACAGTGTAAGTCTGCAAAGAGTCACTCACCAGATCACTGACAAGTGGCAATGGTTTCTTTCTGCGTAGATCTGGCATGCTGTCAATGCCATAGAGCCCTCCAGCAGGCCTGAGGAGAGAAGAAAATATGTCAGGAACTCCAGTCCTATCTTGATACTGGCAGGTTCAGTGTTCTATTCTCCTTGCTCACCTTCTCCTCAGAGGAAGATGAACTGATTCCCACCATGTGTCTCTGAGAGGGGTGAGGAAGACACAAAGTGAAAGAAATAAAGCCATGAAATGATGAGCAACAGAATCTGCTCTCAGGGGGCCCTCTCTAAGTCTCCTATAGTTTTAGACACAAATTGGGAGCTCTTTTATCCCATATTAACACTTCAAGGTACCTCTGTTTATTTGAAGGCCCTTGTGCTCCATAATGCAAGGAAGGAATTGGTAGATAAGAGGGCCCCTCCCTAAACTCGGGCCAGAGCTCATAGGAATGGCTCTACAGAAGAGCTGCTTTGTGACCAAGACTGCTAATGACATGTAAGAGGTGACCTTCTCCATCCTGAGTAAAAGGTAAAAGGGTCCCCAGTTCTGTCCATCCATGCCTCCTGAAGAAAAAGGAGGGTTCCATGGAAAGAGGAGCCTGCATAACCAAGTAGAGACAGGGATAGTGGGATAGAAGACTTCTAAAAGGCCACTTAGGAAAAAAAAAAGACCATTCAAGAAGGAAATAACAAAAGGATTCTGAAAGTCTGGCCCTAGCCCTATGGATACATCAACAGGGACCAGAAAGAAAAAATTACAGCTGGAGCACTTGGGTATTTTTAAAACTTTTTACTTTTTCTATGCTTATTAATTTTGTCATTCTTTGCCATTTCTTCCATAACTATATGCAATAAAAATACAGAGAATGTCCCAGAACCCCATTCTCACAATGAGATAACCTGGAGTTTATCCTACTCTTCTACTAATTTACTACATATCCTCTGCCAAAATTACTTTCTCTCTTTGGGTCTTGATGCCAATTCTACAAAAGGGATGAACTACAAAGTTTCTCCAACCTCTTAGAAGCGGTCATTCTGAGCCTCAATGAAAAGAACTCATGTACTTGGCTTTAATGAAAACAGAGAGACAGGGAAGGTGGTAAGATGGGTGGTACAGCATAACTGGTCTGAAAAGAGACATGTTGCAGGAGAATAAGTAGGTACTGCCAGCTGGCTATGCAGGCAAAGAACAGAGTCACAAATTAGATCAAGGCCAAAAGTTTTAACAGGTAACCTGGTATGTTGATTTCTAGTAAAATAGCCTCCTAAACACAGGAAATGATCTTTGCTTTTAATGAGACTACCAGACCTAGGGAAGTTCTAAACCTGTGGCAGCTTCCAAGGACTGAGCTAAAGGAAAGGAAAGATAACAACAGCGAGGCTTTAGAGAATCATTGCAGGGCTCCATTTAAAAATAGCTTAAATAATAAAAATAAAAATAGCTATGTTCCATTGTTATGTATATATTTTACAATCATTAGGGGAAAAAAAGCTAATGTTCTAAAGAAGGGCTGTAGAAAAAACAAGTGGTATCACAAGTTTGTGGCTAATTCTAAAAACTATAATATGTACCACTTAAGGTTTTTGCAACATAAATGAGATTCAGACAACAGAAAAAAGGATAGTTCATTCACATAACCAACTCTTGATTTTAAAAAGACAAATCACAAGGAAAAGGAGCATGTAAACATAGAGTGGATAACTTTATGATCTGATTTTATTTCTTCCCTGGGAGAGGAGGCATCCACTGGGAACTTTCATGTCAGAAGGCCTTTATGAGACAAGGAGAGAAGGAAGATCCTGAGAAATAATGGGCAGTTTATGTGCCAGGGAGGGGTGGGGGAAGCATTTAATCTTTTTCCTCTCTTAAGAACAGTCATTATAGACAGCAGTTGAGCACCTTAAAATGACTCTCTGCTGCAATCACATGATCTGAGACTCCCAAACAAGAAGCACAGAGAGAACACACTGAGCTCATAAGGGATGCTACTTATGTCTTGACTAGAGTGGAATGGAGTGAGTTGGTGATTCACAACAGTTGAAGTTAGGACAGAGCCCAGAGAGTAATCTAATTGACTACACTATCAACAATAGGATAAAAAAAAGTGTGTCAAATGCAGATATTTCTCTAGTTTCCTCTTTCTTCTACCTAAAGGGTATATCATTACTAAGATGCAATCAATCAGAAATTCTAGAGGCAAGGATAGGAAAGCCCCATAGTTCCCTTCCTTGCTCCAGGGAAATGACTCTATAAAGCTCTCTCTTCTATCTCTGAGGAATCAGTCTACAGAGTTCTCTCCTCTCCCCAGAGAACCAACCAATTTCTATAGCAGTCTCTTCTTTCCCAGGATCCAACTTATGGAGCTTTTTCTACTGCTTCCCAGGGGAAAATCTAGAAGTTGCATGACAGACTGTAAATTCACAGAATCCGTGTAGCGAATCACTTACCCTTCCGGAAGCCACTGGGGCAAAGAAGGGTGACCATCATCCGGAATCTTTAAAAGAAGATAGAAAAAAAGTTAGATCCTAGAAAAAATGGGAGACAGCCATCTTTCTTTGGTCAGGCAGTGAGCAGTAAAGTAGGAAGCTCAGAGAAGTGTAGGCCACATACACAATGTGGCAACATCGCCAGACTGATGCCTAAGCCAATGCTCTCATCAGCCAGAGCAACAAGCAGGTTGCTGAAATGAACACTACTTTGTCTCCTTTCTTCCTACTGAACCAGAAGGATATAAGGTCAAGCTCACTGAGATCTCAAGGCTAAGGTCCACTGGGAATGTGAGAGGTACCAGAACTACTTACACCCCCCAACACACACACACACACACACACACACACACACACACACACAAAATCTACTGGTATATGTAACAGAAGCCAAGCCCCAAAGAAAATAAGGTCCATTTGGGCTTCCAGGCTTCACTTAAGTAAAAGGACAACTTCATATAAAGTCTTTTCTAGTTATGTTCCTAGGTTCCCTTAGCTGTCACAGAGTGGTGAATTTCTGTATTCTCATCTCATCTTATGATTTGACTTGGCTTAGGTTCTTTGAAGCCCTAACTCATAGACACTCTACATTTGATAAGCTCTCTCTATTTAACAAGAGAACCCAGGATAGATTGGATACTTAGATTATCTTCTGGTGGACTTTATGAACTTTATAATGAGAACTTAAAACCTGAGGTACCAAATAATTCAAGGAAGAAACCATTTAGAAAGTTTTTAGAGGTTTCTCTAGAAACAAATACACACACACACACACACACACACACACAAATCCTTTAAGCAGTGTACAGAGAAAAGTTCCAAAGTTTCTAGGGCTCTCTCCAGACAACCAATGGTAAATGCTGTTTAAGCTCAATAAACCTAGTGCTGGCAGGTCTGGGGCATCCTGCCCCTTGTTCTTCTCTACCCCACCCCCAAAACTTTCCTACCCCCTGAGACCTGAGCTCCAGAACAAGGGAGGCAGAGGTGAGGTGTTTAACTTTGTACAGGGGGTAACATTTTGGGAGAGCTCCAGATGGGAGAATTAACAGACAAAATTAGGCAAGACAAAGTAGAAAAGAGAGAGATAGGGCAGCCGTGGTATAGGGTGATATAAAAGTAGGTAAGAATTACCCTGGATCAGCAGTAGGCTCCAGATGAACTTTGGGTTTAAGACCCTTCTCAGGTTGTATTCTAGGCAAGCCTATCTGCCTATTGCCTACAGCCCTTCATGAACCCATTTCACCTTATCTGGCTCTTGCTCTGGTTCTATGGGTGGGATAACATTGGCAAAAGGAGAGCCAGGCCCAAAAGGAAACCAGAAGTGGTTAATACACATCTCCTAAGGTTGCTTCTGAGCCTATCCCCAGATTCTACCACCCAGGACTTAAATTCCCTATGAAAACAGTCACTGTACCGAGCAGAATTTTTTTCCCAGCTAGAATTAGATGTTTGCCAGAAACCATGGATCTTAAAGAAACAAAGTCACGAAAAATCTCTAAGAACCAGGGTTCAACAAGCTCAGATTATACACATATCCTGTGCTTAGAGGAGATAATGGGTCTGCTAAAGCCTGCAGACAAAGCATAGAACATACACACAGATATACTGGAAGACTGAGAGTGAGAGGAGGTCTAATAAAGTACCTACAGCAGATACATTCATAGACACAACTTACGCCTGAGGGAAACACAAGGTGATCATGGATCCTGCACATAGGGTGATAAAACATGTGTGCACACCCATCTGAAGGATCCAGTGTTCACCAGGGCCTGAATCACGGGCAATAGCAAACCCTCACTGTCTTCAAGAACCAGTGCTTACAGGCACAGAGCATTAGTTATACTGTGCATTCACATGGCATGGGGGAAGCACATCACAGGTTGACAGAAGCTTAGGCTCACAGAGAGACCAAGAAACCTGCTCAGAAGCACAAAGCACATTCACACTTAGGACCCCAGGCAAGAGGTACAAAACGTCCACAGCAACTCCTTATCCCAAATACAAAGTGTATGCATGCTGGGCTCAGCCAGGGTTTACAGCAGATGCCAACCTGCAGTAACAAGCAAAAAATGGACAAACACTGTGCAAAGTAGAAGAGGAGGGGCAATCAGTGTTTGGGGTAGTCAAACTGAGTACAAGTATAAGCACACACATGCTACATTGAATGTGCACCATGCTGGCACACACATTCTCACACTGTGCTCCAGGGATGTCTGCAGAGGCACACACAAGAATGGAGCATGCCCACAAACTGCTTTCAGGAAAAACAGACTATCTGCATGAGCCAAAGCTCAGAGATACAGATCACAGATGTGTGTGCGTATGCGCACACGCATACGCATACACACACGCGCACACACTCACGCACACCGTGCTCAGGAGAAGGGCAGAAAATAGACAACAAAAAGGGCCCAAAGGGCCAGAGGCACAACCTGAATGGCTCCTCGCTTTCTTTCTGCAAGGAGAGAAAGAGCAGAAAAAAAGGGCAGAAAGGTTAGTAGATTCAGTCCCATTGCATGGAACCCAAAGAAAATGCCAGCTAAATCTCAAGAAACATAGAAGAAAGGAAGAGGTCCAGTTCACAGAGCCTAGCTTCCAGAATCCTTACCTCCTGTATTGGCTGTACCTGCTTTTAGTTTAGATTATTTCCGGTTTGGCTACTCAAACTAAAGGACAAAGTCTACCTGGGGATTTCAGTCACCCCTTTTTTCCCCCTTTCCCAACTGGCCTGCATGCAGCGTCACAGAAACCAGGGCCACAAGCTTTGTTACCAAAGGCCACTCCAACAGACTATCTGAACTGGCTAAGCACAAAGTGAGTTCCTTCCTCAGAAGCTATATGAGCTCACTCTGGGTCTGGGATAAGTTCTCAAACCCCAAAGGCCTGGTGACTGAACCCTTTCCATTTTACAGTGCAGGCTTGGCCATGCATTTGCCCAGCAAACCCTGGCCTGTTTTCCCAAAGCCTAAGTTAACTTAGGCCAGGTTCAGGCCTGATGTTAAGGCTAGGACCAGGATGCTCAAAAGCTACAGATGGGTGCATCAAATGGCCACTGCTCTAACAGAAGTCACCATAATCTAGATGATAAAACCATGACAGCAACCCCAGGCCTGATTATCTATTAAATCCAGAACAATGCACCAAAGGAAACCGATGCTTCCAGAAGAACCTTAGCAAGCCACAGTAGAGGAAGATGAAGTCCAGAGATTACTCCTTCTCCTATTCATCAGACTACGTTGCCTACTAGGCCACATGTGGATAGCTCCACAAGTTTTCTTCTCTAAGGCAGGTTCATTAACCTGGGCCAATCAGCTTCCCCTCCATTTTTTCCCCTCCCTTTAAAAGACCACTGATATTACATAACAAGTAAAAGGGAGAATCATAGACACTAATTCTTTTTTTTTTTTTAATAGACACTAATTCTTAAGTTTCCACTTTTTCACCTATTTCTAATGGCTTAATGGGTCACCTGACTTGACAGAAGAGTGAACTCAGGAATAGGAATCCTTAAAAACAGTGTAGCTACAGGAGTGTGGATGAGATGCAAAAGACACTTATTGGAATGGGGCCATATTGCCTCTGCATCTACTCCCACCTCCCTTACTGTATTCTGTTCTCTTTGAAAAATAAAATTAGGCAAGGAACACTTTAACTGACCCTGTGATTCAAATTGGAAAGGTTTCACTCTATCTCCACTATCTTAAAAATACACCCTATTCAACAAGTCACACTTACTTTGTGTCTATTCTTCCCAGAGTTCCCCATAATGCCTAAGAATCTGCTGACAAGGCTGTCAAGGCTCTCTACATATATATAATTTTACCCTTGTAGCCTGAGGGCTTAGCATATCTTCTAGCATTTATATATAGTGAAAGGAACCTGAACTTTCAGGACTTAGGAAACAACAGCTTCTAAGAAGAACATGTGTTTTGCCCATCACCAGAGAAAACATAGGTTTCTTAGTCAATAGTCTGTACCATTTTCCAGACCCCAAGGAACTGATGTACCGGCTCTTCAGTTTGTTCTACCCATTGGACAAACTTAACAAACCCTTTTCTTGTTAAGAGTCAAACTTTTTGTGCTTCCCAATTTCCTAAAATGCCTTAACATTTTTCCACTCAAATTGAATTTTCAGTTCAAGTGCAATATATCTATAGGACACTCATTCTGCAAGAAAGAAAAAGATACCTCATCCCTAAGGATGATGGCACTCTTCCAGAGAATACATTTTATAAGGAAGTGACATCCTTTCCCATTATTAAAACAATCTTAACTCCATTGTACTTAGGAGTCAAAAGACTTGAGACACTCAATTTCATTTAAGCCTGCATTTCCTTATCTGTAAAAAGCAGATAAGAATGCTACCTCCCAGGGTTATAGCGAGGATTCATTTCTTCAATAAGTACTTATTGAGAACTTACTGCACACCAGGCAGTGTTCTCAGTGCTGGTAATGAAGCAAAGTGAATGAAACAAACTCCCTGATCTTGAGAAGCTTCTATTCTAGAGGAGGAGCTGATGATTAATAATGATGAAGATGATAATAGTAGTTAACACTAAGTGTTATCTACATATCTAACATATCATGTATCTGATATTTTATTTAAATAAGCTCACTTATTTCTCCCAACAACTCTACTGGGTAAATACTATTATTATCTCCATTTTTTTATTGATTAAACTGAAGATCATCAGAGAGGTTAAGAAATTTGCCTGAAATCACAGCAAGGGGTAAAGCCAAAATTCAAAATAGGCATTTGGTTCCAGGATCTGGAACTATACACACACCATATCACTCGTGATAGAGACTCTGCTGCAAAATTCAAGGAAGGGGAAAAGATAATGCACCCCCCATGGTGATGTTATAGTTACTATTAAAATTCTATTTTTTAAAAAGATTTTTATTTATTTGAGAGAGAGTGCAAGTGAGCATGAACAGGGGTGGAGGGGCAGAGGGAGAAGCAGACTCTGCACTGAGCAGGGAGCCTGGCGTGGAGCTTGAGCCCAGGACCCTGAGATCAGGACCTGTGCCAAAGGCAGACATTTAACCAAGTCATCCAGGCACCCCACTATTAAAATTTTATAGAAGGTTGTCACAGGGAGCCCTCAATGATAATGTGACATCTAAGCAGAGACCTGAAGGAAAGGGTAAAGAAGCTATTCAGATTCTAGGAAAAAAGTATTCTAGTCAGAACATAGAGCAAGTGCAAAGCCTAAGGTGAGAACATAATTGGTGTGGAGGAACAGCAAGTTTTCAATAGAGTAGCAGTTCAGACAGGGTTCTACAAGCTCATAAGCACTTTGGTTTTCATTCTGAGATAGAAAACCAACTGAAGCTTTTGAGCAGAGAAGTGATATGATCTGACTCATGTTTTGTAAGCATTACTCTGATTACTGTAGGGAAAACAGACTGAGGAGGAACAAGGATAGAAGCAGAGAGACCAGTAAGGCTACTGAAATCACTGGATAAACAAAATGGTGAGTTAGACAAGAATAATAGTAGTGGAGGTAGAGATACTGGTAAGGTTTAGGTTACTTTTTAAAAAAATTCTTTATTAAAATTCAATTTAGTTAACATATACTGTATTATTAGTTTCAGGGGTAGAATTTAGTGATTCATCAGTTGCATTTAACATCCAGTGCTCATTACATCAGGTGCCCTCCTTAATGCCCGTCACCCAATTATCCCATTCCTTCCCCCTCCTCCCCTCCAGCAATCCTCAGTTTGTTTCCTATAGTTAAGAGTCTCTTATGGTTTGCCTCCCTCTCTGTTTTCATCATACTTTATTTTTCCTTCCCTTCTCCTATGCTCATCTGTTTTGTTTCTTAAATCCCACATGAGTGAAATCATATGGTATTTGTCGTTCTCTGACTGACTTATTTTGCTTAGCATAATACCCTCTAGTTCCATCCACATCATTGCAAATGGCAAGATTTCATTATTTTTGATGGCTGAGTAATATTCAGTGTATTACTGTGTGTGTATGTATGTGTGTGTGTGTGTGTATATACATCTGCTTTATCCATTCATCTAGTGATGGACATCTGGTCTCTTTTCATACTTAGGCTATTGTGGACATTGCTGCCATAAATATTAGAGTTTAGGTTACATCCTAAGTTACAATAAGCAGATTGACTAACTGATTGGATGTGGGCTATGAGAGAAAAGGAAAAAACAAGAATGACTCTATGGCTTTGGGCCTGAGCATCTGCAAGAATGGAATTGTCATATACTGGTAAGGAAGATTATAGAAAAAGCAGGTTTGGCAAGGGCTTGGGGAAAAGGACCAGGAGTTTGGTTTCAGATATGTTAATGTAAGGTGCCTATTTACATCCAAATGAGAATGTTAAGATGTAGAGTTTGGCGTTCAAGGAAGAGGGCTGGGCCAGAGATATAAATCTGGGAATCCTTATGAAACTCATGATATTGAAATAGATTACTTAGCCCATGAGTATGAATAAAAAAGATGAAATCAGGATTGAATCCTGGGATTCTATAAGGTTGGGAAGATGAGGAAGAACCAGTAAAGATGGCTAAGAAGGAAAGGTCAGTAATACTGGCATAGAACCAATACAGAGAGGTCCCATGGAAACCAAATGAAGAAAGTGTTTCAAAAAGCAAGAACTGAGGCATAAGGACAGACTAAAAGATCAGTGGAATAGAACTGAAGGTTCGGAAATAAACTCTTAAATTTACTGTCAGTTGATTTTTGACAAGGGTGCTAAGACCATTCAATGGGGGAAAGAAATCTTTTTCAACAAATGGTGCTGGAACATCCTTATGCATATGAATGAAGTCAGATCCCTATCTCACACCATATACAAAAAATTAACTCAATATGGATCAGATAGATCTAATGAGCTAACACTAAAGAACATTTAGAAAAAAACAGGAGTAAATTTTTATGACCTTGGATTCGACAATGGTTTCTTAACTATGAAACAAAACCATAATCTACAAAAGAAAAATAAATTGAATTTCATCAAAATCTAAAACTTTTGTACTCTTTTGCATACCCATTATAACTGTTATTACAAAAAAAGAGAGAGAATTAACAACTGTTGGCAAAGATGCAGGAAGATTAGAACTTTGTGCACTGTTGATAGGAATGTAAAATGGTGCAGCCACTGTAGAACACAATATGGCAATTCCAATTCTAGTTATATACCTAAAGGGAATGAAAGCAAGGACTCAAAACAGATGTTTATACACCCATGTTCATGCCAGCATTATTCATAATTGCCAAAAGGTAGAAGAAACCCAGATATCAACCTACAAGTGAATGGATAATCAAAATGTGGTATATATACGCACATCGGAATACCATTCAGCCTTAGAAAGGAAAGAAATCCTGACACATGCTACAACATGAGTGAACCTTAAGAACATTACACTAAGTAAAACAGGCCAGTCACAAAATGACAAATATTGTGTGGTTCCATTTATATGAGCTACCTAGAGCAATCAAATTGATAGAGACAGAAAGTTGAATGTGGTTGCCAGTGGCTGGGGGGGGGGGGGAGGGAGAATGGAGAATTAGTTTAATGGGTAGAGAGTTTCAACTGAGGAAGATGAGAAAGTTCTGGATATTGGATGATGGTGATGATTCCAACAATGTGAATGAACTTAAAAAGGTTAAAATGATAAATTTTATACGATGCAGATTTTACCACAATAATTTTTTTTTAATGAAACATATATGCTTCAAAAAAACACCATCAAAAAAGTGAAATGACAACACAAAGATTGGAGGGAAATATTTACAAATGATATATGTGATAAGGGGCACATCTCCAGAATATATAAAGAACACTCACAACTCAAAAACAAAAAGACAACTCGATTTGAATAGACGATTCTCGAAAGAAAATATATAAATGGCCAATATGCACATGAAAAGATGCTTAACATCATTAGCCACTACGGAAATGAAAACCAAACCACAGTAAGATACCACTTACACTAGGATGGGTTGTAATAAAAAACACAGATATTAGTAACTGTTAGCAAGAATGTGGAACTGCCATGCCTTGCTGGTCAGAATGTAAAATGGTGCATCCACACTGGACATAGTCTGACAATTTCTCAAAAATGTTAAACTTAGAGTTACCATGTGACCCAGGAATTCCGCTTAATAAATACCCAAGAGAATTCTAAATATATGTCTGCACAAAAATTTGTACACAAATGTTCATAGTAACATTATTTGTAATAGCCAAAAAGTAGTAAAAAAGAACAAATTAAATACCATCAAATAATGAACAGATAAACAAAATATGGTGTATCCATATGATGGAATATTATTCCACCACAAAAAGAAATGAAGTATTGATACATATTACAACATGGTTGAATTTTAAAAACATGCTAAGAGGAAGAAGGCCACATATTATATGGATCCATTTATATGCAACGTCCAGAATGGGCAAAAAACCATAGAAACAGAAAGTAGATTAGAGGTTGCTAGAGGCTGGAAGCAAAGGGATTGGAGAGTGACCACTAATAGGTAAGGCATTTCTTTTTGGGGTGTTAGAAATGTTTTGGAGTTGATGGCTGCATAATTCTATGAATCTACTAAAAAATAAATCATATACTTTTTAAGGGTGAACTTTATGGTATGTAAATTATAACTCAATAAAGCTGTAGTAATTATAGGAAGGACATAATTATGTCAGGTTGCTGATTGATTAAGAGGAGGACTAAAAAAGGATCAGGAGTTTGGCAATATGATGATCACCTGATGGCCTTGACAAAAGCTATTTTGGTAGACTGTAGAAATAAAATAACTGAGTTTTCATATAATGCATGTAACAGTACTTAAAACAGTACCCCCCAAAAGAGAAGGAAAAGGATGAAAAATAGGAACTCAAATTAACAGTAAGACTAGTTAACTTAGGCCCTAAAACGTCCCAAGCAGAGCAGCAAAAAAAAAAAAAAAAAAAAAAAAAAGAAGCTGATTTCTCAAATATTTCATTGTAGTAGTAGCCACTAATACTGAATCAGCTTATTAGCTTAGGGTGACTGCTTTTGTGGGCTCTCCCAACAAGAGTGTGTTAGTGAAAGCCTGTCTGTCCCCTATGAGCTTACCTTGCTCTATTCTTCTTACCCTATGGAATGTTCTGGAGTCAGGCCTGGACCCAGCACCCCTCCACTAGTCCCTCTGCAGCCCACAGACCAGACTTGATCTTGGCTAGGACCCAGAACTTTGGCTTGCTTTCTTATTGGTGCTTCAGAAAACCTACTTTTGTCTCATTATCACTGCTGCTGCCACCACCTGCTTACCACAGGTACTACAAGCTCCTCATTGCCCACCAGGATATTAGCTCAGAAGGGGAATTCTGCAAGCTGAAGAGCCAGCCCAGTGTGCTGGGTGCTCATGCTAACATCAATTCCCACCAAGGTTTAAGGAGTCCGTAAGGAAGTACTGCTTTGATATTTGTTATTTCCATTGTAATGTAATAATCTCTAAGTGCCCAGGGAGAAGGAAAGAGGGCTGCAAAGTTAAGAGGAGAAAGAAATTCCTTAAAGTTGAAGAATTATAGAAAGTTTCCTAGAAGAGGTGATGCTTTGGCTGCATATTAAAGAACTGAATAAATTTTGCTAGGCTGATTTGATTAACACAGCACCTTAGGCTAAAAGAAAGCATGTATATGTGAATATGCAGAGAACAGACAGTACAAGGTGAATTTATGACAGTATAGTTTCCTTTTGGGTGGAGTACAGTGGGACAACCAAAGATAAGCCTGGAATTGTAAACTAGAGACCAACTGTAGCAGTCCTGAATGTCAAATGAAGGAATTTAGACTTTTCTGATAAACTATAAGGAATAGCTCTAGGGATATTTGAAAGGAACATGATGTGATTTTATTTTTTAAACTTAATTTTATGACTTGATATGACATTTATTACTCAAATTCTAAAAAATGTAAAAAAAGGTTTACATTAAAAATAAAGTCTACTTTTCATCTCCTTAGTTTTTCACCGAATACCCTTCCTCTGGGCAATCATGAAATCAATCTCTTGCATATCTTTGTTAGATATTCTATACACACAGACACTATGCATTTATGTATTCTCTCTCTTTTTTATACAAATGTAGGCATCTTATACATACTGTTCTGTACCTTGTTTTTTCATATGGCAATATATCTTAGATATCTCTCCATTTCATTAAAGAGCTATCTCATTCTTTTTATAGCTCTATGGTACTGTAGTCCACTGTTAGGATGTGCCAGTGAATTATTTAACCTGTTTTTCTTTCTTTCTTAATTTGAGAAAGAGAGTGAGAGAGAGAGAGGGGGCATGCATGCACACAATTTGGGGCAGAGGGAGAGTCTTCAAGCAGACTTCCCATTGAGGGCAGAGTCCTATGCAGGGGGTCTATCCCATGACCCATGAGATCATGACCTGAGCAGAAACCAAGGGTGAAGCTCAACCGACTCTGCCACCCAGGTGCCCCTAATGAGTGTTTTTTTAACATTTAGGTTGTTTTCAATCTTTGCTACTAAAAACAATGCTTCAAAAATATAACATATGTCCTTTCCACATGTGAAAATAAACCTGTAAGATATATTCCTGGAAGTGATTTTGGGGCTCAAAGGGTATATAGAATTCTGATACATTTTGCGAATTGTCTTCCTTAGAGGTTATACCAATTTACACTCCCTTCCCATCAGCAATGCAGAAGTGCCTGTTCCCTCACACCTTTGTCAACACAATATGTTTCATAATTTTAATTCTCCCTTAGAAACATTAATCAGGTTATATGCATAGGAGGACAACCCCATTTACATTTAAAACTGGATGAATACAGCATATGCTCTTCGGATAAATTTAATTTTGATCGGGAGAAGTAATTTTAAAACTACATATCTCCATGCTGCCTAGAAAAAAAGTACTCTCGTTTCTTAAGTCAAAACCATTCCATACTCCAGTTTAGGTGAGGAGCCTTTAGCTGGAGATGGAAGAAAAGGAATATGTATGACCTATGAAATGCAGAGTCAGGTTCTTGGGTAGGGCAACCACTGGATAGCTTCAAGTTGAAAATAAGGTTCTATGTTAAGTCCAGTACTGGGAAGAAGAAAGGTCAGGATAAGGGAAATTCCCACAATGGCCCATCAGGTCCTGGGGAAATGGCAATCTTATCTCAGCAAGAAATGCACAAAGAATAATTTTAAAATGCAGTGTAGGATTGCCATCAGCCCCTCTAGTGCCTGCAAGGAATATGGCCATTCCTGCCTCTGACATGACACCTACTTTACACCAGCATATCCTAAAGGTCCTGCAGCTATAAACTACTCCTGCCCACATGTTCTTCCCTTTTTTGAAAAGGTAGTTTCTTAACCTTGAACCCCCTCACAGATTGGAAGCTCCCTGGAGGCAGGAATTTCTTTCCTGTTGCTTTAGAACCCTCTTGCATTATAATTCCCACAGGATTAGCTTAAAATCTGTATTCAAGTAATTTAGACTAATTTAAGCTGTGGACCTCCCACATCACCTTGTGAAACTCACCACCAACCTGTGTCTCATGCTAGCCTGATAGAGGCCATACCCAGCCAGCTATTACCCCATTAAACATAGATTTTGAATACCTGAGTGTATGTCTTCTACTGAGAGATGGTTTGCCTTCTGTACTAGCTCATGCAAAAGTTTTTTCTGCCTCAGTCTTTTCTCTCTCAGAACATTTTTAAAATTGTTGATGCACTTGTTGAGGTAGACAGTCTCTGCACACACTTGCTCTAGGCTTAGTCTGCCCTGCTTGGGAGATTCAGGCCTGGAACAAGTTTCACTTCCCAGACATGGAGCCAGAGAAAAACCTGGCAATGAATATGCGATAGGCAAGGAGGTAGAAGCCAGAGAGAAGTTGCTAGGATCCTGAAAGGTTTGGTCTCTCTGTGTAGAAATGCCCACTCCACCAGATACCATACTGAGCAAGCTCTCACTCTCCTGACTCCCAGGGCTCTCCACAGAGAAATCTTGCGCACCTTCTGAACTCATTGTACCAAGAAGTCTATCACTGTTCTCTGACTGAGAACCACTCTCATTGCTTTCCAGGTCCTCAGGACTGATGGACCCACTATTCTCCAGCTTCTGAAACACACCCTGTAGAGCTGAACGAAAATGGTTAATTGCTCGGCCCAGTTTGCTTTTGTAAAATTTAATTTCTACATCTTCATCCTCCTGCAAACCGACCAGCCCACAAGATGACTTTTCAAAGACATCTTTAAGGACCTGAGTAGCATGCTCCTCCTCTTCATTCAAGTCAATATGAACCATGTCACTGAAAGTCTCAGGCCCTATGATAATTTCCTCCATCATGCGGTCACGGCTCAGAGTTGCAAACCTTTTGGACTTATCTGTCAAAAGGTCCTCCAGTTGCTTTGAGCTCAGAATATCAAGCCCAGCTTCACAGGCCAGGAGCTTGTCCTCCGTCTTCAGCAATCCAGACAGTGACAGGCAGCTACCAGCCTCACTTTTATTGCTGCAGTTGTTTTCTCTTTTTGCTATACTACATGCTTCAAATCCTTGGCTGGACTGTTTCAAAACCTGGGGTTTCCCAGAACCCTCCTCTCCTGAGATTAATACTGGGGAAGGTTCCTCAAATTGATGGAAGGTGGACAGAGAAGCCTCTCTCCCTGTCATCTCACCCAAACTGCCACCAATAACTCGGAAGGCTCCTGATGTTCCTTCTACTTCTTCTCCTGGCTTAGATACACCACTTGGCTTTGTGAAATTATTCTTGGGTGGGAAGCAAAGGCCTTGCTGCTCAGTGGTTTGAGGTTCTCTGTGTTGATTTTGAGATGCTCCTGTTATGGGTCCTGTGTCCCCTGTTTCCATCTGAAGAAGTGGCTCATGGTGGTTTAAAGAATTTGCATTATCATCCTGAAGTTGTTGCAAAAATGACAGAGACTCCTTTTGGGGATTCTTATAGCACTGTGGCCAGCTCGGTTCTTCTTTGGTGGCAATCCGGACTCCTACACTCTGCAAAAGGATGGATTTCTGCAATATGAAGTCTCTATGCTCTAGATGGGCAAGTTTCACAACAGTAGGCCTGGGGGCTGGAGCTTTGCCTGCCCTGTAAGCCTCTTTGATGTACCTGTTGCATTGCATGCCATTAACACAGAGGTGCATGGCCAGGAAGCTGTGTACCAGCTCCATGGTATTTTCCCCATCTTGCTCAGGAAGTCCATACAGATACAGAATGGCTTCTTCACTGGGTCTGTCCATATGGGGTTCCTGGGCCATTTCCCCCGCACACACCTTGGCCAGGGAGCTGCTGCCTACCTGCAAGCCTTCTATTTCACTCAGAACTGAGTCTACACAGCTAGACACTTCATCCACAGAACCCCGGACTTGGCTCAAGTGTTGCTGCAGTTCAGCAATTTCAGTTTGGAGACGGCTGATGCCTTGTAGCTCTCTGATTATATAGTCTACTACATCCCCCAAAGGCTCTTGCTGTTCACAGCTGCAGCCTTGGTGAGGGCCTCTGGACAAAAGGGACTTGGCTTGATTCCTTTCTGAGGGCTCTTGACAGCTTGTGGTAATGCTGACAGATGAGAGATCCTGAGAGCCAGATCCCGAAGCACAGGCTGTAGAGCCCAGAGGAAACTGGCTGCCGGCCTGCTGCTCAAAGTTGCAATGCTGGGCCAGGCCCCCATCTCTATCTCCACCAATGGCTGAGGCTGTTGACCCACAGTGAGGGAGCAGGGATCTATCTTCTGGTAAGGATTCAATGGGGCCTGAGTACTTGCTCTTGATGCCACACATAGTCTCTGACTTAGCTTTATCTGGGGAAAGCCTGGAGGGGGGTCCCAGGGTGACCATGATTTCTTCCTCTGACTCTTGCAACAATCGTTTCATTTTCTCCCTCAGGGTCTGAAGAATTCTCTGCTTCTTCCTCTAATTTCTGGTCAGGATGCTTAACAGAGATTGTCTTGGAAGACAATATACTGTCCTGCTCTTTTCAGTCTATTTCTAGCAATTTTGACTGGCTGATGCCTTGGGCTTAGCCCATAGAGATGCCTGGAATGATCCCATGTGTAGTCTCCAAACCTGGCACATGTCCCTGGATCCTAGCTCGACTGTTATCCTGCAGCTAGTGAAAAAGGAAAAGAGTGCACTCAAGTCAGAAAGCCATAGGATAATTTTAATCTGAATCAAGCTGTCAACCAGAAATAGGAACATTACCTTCTAAGATTGTAGAATTCAACCCTGACCTATCTCCCAATGCTGGCCTTCAAAGCTGTAGGCAGTCACTTCTCCTTCCTTGGCTTCTCATCAGAGCACTGATGTATCAATTCCTTGTGTTCTGGGCAAGTACCCAAAGACATCAAGATTAAAACAAACTCCTGGGAAGTAGGTGAATAAGGTCAATGAACCTTTACAAAATTCAACACTAGGGTCTGATTCAGGAATGAACAAATAGATGCTTAACTACCAAAGCTCAAATTACATACACAGTGAAAGACAAAGACAAAGACAAGACCTGGAATGTTTCTTTGTTTTCCCAGTTGGTTTTTCTGCTGAAAACTCAGCAACTCCAAAGTTGGTTCTTGCCTGTGCTTACTTATAGTGACAGTAACCCTTCACTTGGAGAAAAGACCATGGCAAGTATTTTAAACTTGGAGAGAGAAAAAAAATGTTTCCTAAACCTAATTCTAGAATAAGGTGGCATGGCATAAGCAAAGTCATTGTCCAGACTCAGGTGCATTAAGCATGTTTGGATCTAGTAGGGCATGTGGCCAAAGACACACATAAGGTGGACTCACAGCTGGGGATGAAGGAAGCTCAGAAACAGCCTGGGTTCTGAACTCCATTTAATAGTCCCCAGGCCCCCAAGGGCTTGGTGCAGCCTCAATGAACACACAGGTTTGGCTTTCCTCCTCCATAAGACCTCTGGTCTAATGCCTCTGGAATACCAGTGTAAGTGATTTTTCAGCACTATCCCCTCCTGGAGTAACAGATGACTGCTCTAGCTCTCCAATGGCCTGGAGAGAACAATGCAAGGGACAGGTGGGGAGTTGGTTATATCACAGAAGTCTTCAGGGTACTTTGCTGTTCTCCAAAAAGGTGAAGAGACTCTGCCACCAGTCTTGCCCCTATACTCTAAGCTGTCAGTTACTACTATAGGGGTAAAGATGACTATTCCCTTATATGGGGTGGGTATCCATTCCCTTTTTACTGGGAACATGCAGTGTAGGGAAGGAGGGAGAGTAGAAAGTACAAAGGGAAAAGCTAAGGGCCCAGGAATGCATGGAACTGCTGATACTCTCTGGGTTACCCTGGGAGGGGTAAAATTGGTTGGTGGGAGACATGCAATCCTTGTAGAGACATGTTCTCCAGAGATGATTTCCCCCTTTTCTAGATTTGATCTAAACTTCTAAATATTCTAAACTCCTACTTCCTTCTCTTTTCACAATACTCAAGTTAACCCTAAAAGGAGAAAACTGTCTGTGAAGAGCACAAGCTGACAGCTCCCCCAGCAATTCATTTTCAGGAAGGGCCACCATCTACAGTTTATGGGCTTAAAAGTTAAAAGCTTTCCCAGACTAGGAAGAATCAGAAGCATGAGTCACAAGTCTTAGGATAAAGATTAAGCTGACTCCTTTTTACTGGAAACAACCAGGCCAAGAACCAACAGACAGAAACTAAATTAATTCCCATTTCATGTCTTCCTTTTCTCTTTGCAGTTCATCTAAAAACTACTTCATCTAGGAATTCCACACCTAAGAATGCTACTTATTGGGCACTGCCGAGGCCCAATTATTGCTTAAGCACTGTTGCTTTACTCCTATATCTCAAGGGGGCAGGATCAGCCATACCCCTAAATCCAGCCAACTCAGTATAATTGGAGAGAGAAAGAAGATGCTGTGTCCACAATCAGAACTGCTGGGTCTTGGGCTTAGCACCTAGCTGCCTAGAGAGCAAAACCCCCAATTCTAGGACTGACTCCTCCAATTATTTCTTCTCTTCTTCCACAAGTGCACACTTGCATTTCCAAAGCTACCTCTCTCTTCCCAGCTCCCTCAACTGTGCAAAGTCTAGGTTCCCCTGATTTGGCCTTGACACCTGGTATTAGCTTTGAACAAGGTCCCTGGCCTGATAAGGGCTGGAACTGGTAATTGGCCTTTCAAGTTTGTCTCCAAGGAAAAGACTGCTTACTAAACCAAGATGGAAGGTCTGTGTATGACCACATGAAGCCATGAGCAAGTGCTACTAGACTGGTTATCAAAACACTTAAGTTTGGGTCTTGCTTCACCAGTGACCTTGGATTAAACACTTGACTTCTCTGTTCCCTTGTTTCCTCATCTATAGGGTGGGGAAGATAGTCACAGGAATGTTGCCAAGCCTCCAACCACCTATGAAAAGAGTATGATTTGAGTAAACCACAACTTTAGCCCAAAACCCATCTTTCCCAGTCTCTTTAAATGGTCTGTAACATTGCCTGGAACCATAAAACTGAAGTGTGTCATTCTTTGTTAATCTTGTTTTCTTCTAGAAGTTTTTTCTTCAGATTAAAAAAAGAGAGTAGCAAACATTCAGTTCCCAACATTTCATTCAGGTGACAAGAGGCTTACCATGCTCCCTCAGGCAGTCTGAAAGCACAAGGAAGGAGCAAATAGCTATTTAGGAGGCAACATTTCCTTTCCAATGCTGGTGAGGCCCAGAACTCATTGCCAGGTCCTCCAAGACCAGCTCCATTTTGGTCCAGAAAAGGCACTTTTTAGGAGCAAAAATGAAGCTGATTCTCCTGCTGTTGCTTTAGTGCAGGCCAGGTTAACTTCAGGCCTATCTCTGCTTTTCAGACCAATATTCCAGATAGGCTTGGCTTAATTTCCTAGATAGTCCTGTCAAGTATTCCCCTCTGAGTGCAGTGCCTTCAACATTGGCTGGCCAGGCATACAGAGGGCAAATGGCACAGTCACTGTGTTTAGAGCCCTTTCCTACAATCTCCTGAAGGACTGAAGGCAAAGCTGCCTGGTTTTCTATGTTACTAACAAATAAAAAATTTTCAGCTAGAGCTGCCATAGCAACTTCTCCCAGCCCCAAAGAAAGATGCTTGCTTCCATATTAAACAAACAAACAAACAAACTCCCCCCAAACCTTCTTATGAATTGCTAACCACTGCCTGTAGGTGAACTTAAGAATCAAATCCTGGGGATATGGGTTCCCTAAGTGCACCAAACCTATTCAGTCATCTAGATATTTAGGTTTTGAAGCAGGGGATAGAGTTTAATGTAATGATCAGAAATTCAACCAGTCAGGCCATCAGGGAAATACAAATCAAAACTACAATGAGATACCACCTCACACCAGTGAGAATGGGGAAAATTAACAAGGCGGGAAACCACAAATGTTAGAGACGATGTGGAGAAAGGGGAACCCTCTTGCACTGTTGGTGGGAATATGAACTGGTGCAGCCACTCTGGAAAACTGTGTGGAGGTTCCTCAAAGAGTTAAAAATACATCTGCCCTACGACCCAGCAATCGCACTGCTGGGGATTTACCCCAAAGATACAGATGCAGGAAATGCCGGGACACCTGCACCCCGATGTTTCTAGCAGCAATGTCCACAATAGCCCAACTGTGGAAGGAGCCTCGGTGTCCATTGAAAGATGAATGGATAAAGAAGATGTGGTTTATGTATACAATAGAATATTACTCAGCCATTAGAAACGACAAATACCCACCATTTGCTTCGACATGGATGGAACTGGAGGGTATTATGCTGAGTGAAATAAGTCAATTAGAGAAGGACAAACATTACATGGTCTCATTCATTTGGGGAATATAAAAAATAGTGAAAGGGAATAAAGGGGAAAGGAGAAAAATGAGTGGGAAATATCAGAAAGGGAGACAGAACACAAAAGACTCCTAACTCTGGGAAATTAACTAGGGGTAGTGGAAAGGGAAGTGGGCGGGGGTGGGGGTGACTGGGTGACAGGCACTGAGGGGGGCACTTGATGGGATGAGCACTGGGTCTTATTCAATATATTGGCAAATTGAACACCAATAAAAAATACATTTATATAAAAAAAAAAGAAAAAGAAAAATTCAACCAGTCAATTGGCTCAGAACTCTAAAGGATACCAGAAGCCAGAATAGGCTGAAAGGACAAGCTTCAAGGCCAGGACGTCTAAGTCAAGTCCATCTCTTTTCCCAACTGCTCTTTGCTACTACTGTCTACAAAAAATGAAATTAACAAGGGCTAAAGAGTGAGGACAATTTGATCTCTAAATCAGTTCAAGGCACTATCAGGCACTAAGCTATGTGCCAGGTGTATAAGACACTGTCCTTGCTTTCTTATTTAGGAGGTCTGGAAAGGGGAAATGGCATATAGACAATCACAAAATTAAGTGAAACATGTTATTAAAAAATTTGTAACAAATCATAAATAATAAGCATTTAATTTCAGTAACAGATTGGAATGAGAAGACTGTGAGAGGCCCAGCAGAAAACCAGGACAGGGAAAGCCATAAAGAAGAAGTAATATTTGAGCTGGAATGGGATAGTGAGGCACTGGGGTCCACCCAGCTCAAAGCTGACACTCTGGATTCCTTCAAGGGGTCCAGTGCTCTCATTCTGCCCTGTTCTAATAGCCTATCTACTCTAGCCAACTCATCAAATCTCATACATACACCCTCAAAAAAAGACCACACCTTTCTGGTATCTTTTCCTAAGGAGTGCCTAACGCTGGGAAAAATAAGGCATCCTATTCAAGGAATATCTATGTTTGAAAAGAGAGCACATCAAAACAAAATTTATCAATCTAAAGGAGTAAGTTTCAAGGACAGAAAGCTGAGAACTATGGCAAGGAGTAAACCCTTAAATCACATCAGCATCAGACTACCAAAAAAAAGTCAAGAGGAAAAAAATCCTTCTGCTTTCTGAAATGGCTGATTCCTTTGTTTCTTTCTCTGACTTATCAAATAAATGTGATTAGGAATATAAGTATTCCTTGTAAAATTGCTTCCGGCCCAAATCTTGGCCAGGAGGAAACAACTGAGGACCTCTGGGAATAGGCCAGGACTCTCTGCACATATATCAAGTGGCCTATCATTTTGTGTGAAACAAACCCAGAAGGTGAAAGCCAAAAACTCTGAGCACACCCCTTCTACAAAGGTCAGAACATTCCTGGGCCATTTACCAATTATGCTGTATAGCCAATATGGTGAGAGGAATGGATTTCTAGGACTACAACAGGTAAGGGTACTTTTAGGATGTTAATCTTTGGGAAAGAATCAATGCTTACAAAGATTCTTGTCAGAGAAAGTGATCAGAGTCACATGGTATGAAAAGTGAGATTAAGATTAGCCAAAGGGAATAAGGAATGCCCTAGATCAAATGCATAGCAAGGCCCTAGTACTTACAGTTCCTAGGACTTGCCATCCCTCCTCATCAGCATTAGAAGGAACCCCATTTATAGGCCAGAAGCTGGGATGGTAAAGGGGAAGAAAACCTCAAGCATTATATTCAAGAGGGGAGACAGAACCTCTGGTAACATACACTACCATGTGGGAGGATGCAGCTTTCAGAGGGTTAAGACCTCAAAATGAAGAATGAGAGCTGGGTATTCTTGCCCTGTCCAGGGCTCCCTTTCAGCAGTACCAAGGTTTACTATACCAAGAAATATAACCAACCATAAAACAAAAACATATGTACCCAGAATCAGATATTCATGACAAAGAATCTCTCCTCTGACCAAACCTGAGTCTGGTTGCACTAAGTTCTCTTTCTAACTAGGCCCTGACCTTGAGCTCTGTTTAGTCCACTTTTACCAATAATCCTGCCAGGTCAGTTTAATGAAAATTCTTCACCTCTGACATCTGACCAAATTCCTTACCTACCACCTTGGCCTGCCTCCAGCAAAACTCATGTCCAGTTAGTCCAAACTTTGCCTTACCCGTGATGTTTCCTCTTAGTAATTTTCCATCTACTACCTTCAACCTGCTCCTTGGCTATAAATTCTCACTTTTCCTTATATTCAGAGTTGGGCTCAATCTGTCTCCCCATTACAATACCCCAATGTAATAATCACTTTGAATAAAGTCTGCCTTACCATCTTTAACAAACATCACAATATTTTTTTCTTAAGCATTCATCATACTCTTTTTTTCCTTACTACTTCATGGTTCTTGTGAGTAGACTAGCATGTGACTAGGAATCTAGCTAGCCTTTGAATACTAGCTCCCACACACATACAAAAAACCCCACATTCTCTACCTCCTTACTCTGCTATATTTTCTTCAGAAAACTTATACCACCTATCTGATAGATAATAAACAAGCAAACAAATATATGCCCTATCTCTCTAACCACCTCTCTATTCTGGAATGTAAGCAAAGACTACTCTGTTTTGTTCATTACTCTATCCCCCACACCTAGAACAGTACCTGGAATATATGGTACTTAAACAAACAAATAAAATCTTGCCATTGAATAAAAAGAATCAGAAAAGTTCAGAGTTGAAAGGGTCTTTTATAGACTATAGACCTCAAATCTCATACTACATTGTGATCCAGAAGTGATTAGAAAGTAGTTTTGTTTACATATCACAGTGTTTTTCTAAATTTTAAATGTGTAAGAATTATATGCAGGACAGCTATTCTAGGTTCTCAGAAGCCCTATTACCCAAGGTTAAGCCCTAGACCTAAAATAGCCTTGTTGTTGCTAATCTGTTTTACTTTGGCAGACCCCTAAGTGGGAAGTTCTTCCTTGAGGACCCACAGTGGATATGAATTCCATTACACTGGGATCTGTGCTTTGTTTTTGAATTCCCAAGGCCTAGTACAGGGCACTACTATGCTAAGAATATGACCTGGCACACAGTGAGAACTCAGCACCATGGGAATAATAAATGAGTGATGGCAGGTCTGCATTAGAATCCAAGTCTCCTAATTTCTAGTCCATTTTTACTCCCATAACAATATGCTGCCTTCAAGTTCCAGGTTTATTTCTAGATTAATGGCATACAAACCCTTTTTATTATAAAAACTAAGTTGGAAACTTCTCCCCCAAACATACTTAAATTTTCCTGACGACTCATTCAGGACAAATAAAGAAGGTAGTAACAGTGTCTGTGCCATGGTTCCTGTCATTCCCAGAGTTGCTATCATGGGGCTTCCGTGTGCCCTTCTAGCTGGAAGAGCTACCCAATCCTTGTGCTGATGATGGGTCTAGAGTAGCACAGTCTATTAGAAACATAATATGGTCACATGTGTAATTTAAATATTTCCAGTAGCAACATAAAAAGTTTTTTAAAAAGTAAAATTTTAGTATGTTATGTAATTCATTATCCAAAATATTATCATTTCAACATGCAATTAATATAAAAATTTTTTCATCATATATTTGCATCCTTTTTTCATACTGAGTCTTTGAATTCTAATATATATCTTACATTTACAGCACATCTCAATTGAAATCAGCCTGCCTGCCAAATACTCAACTACCACACGCGGCCGGTGGCTACCATATTGGACACACAGGTCTGGAAGGCTAAGATATGGGATATTCTAGAAAGCCTTCAAAACCTGGCAGCAGATGCTCACTGTAGGTTGCCATCTCAGGGGCAGCAGAATTCTCTGTTCTTATACTCATCTTTTCACCTGCTCACTTTGATCTTAGCTGGAGGTAGCATATTTCCATTTTGTGACAGGTCAATCAATCCTCAGGACTACAAAGAACAAAATATTAAGGCCCCAAACTGCAGAAGATGAGACCTCTTCTCTCTGAATCTTAAGCCTTTCTAGATACTCTGTAGCAATAGGTAGCTTCTTTCCAATACTCTGGACAAATCTATAGGTTAAACATAATTACTTCAATAGAAGCTACCCCTTTGCAGGGAAGACTTAGAGACCTCTCACAGACAAGAGCATAATCTCAATGCAGCCGAGTCAAAAACTATCCTACACAACTCTCACTAGAGGGACATGTAGCAATAGTAAAATTATATTTGTTCAAGATTTTACAATTTACATGATTCCTAACTTTATCATGATATATTTTATCATCATAACCCTATGAGGCAGGAAGAAAGATTATTCTTATTTCACAAATGAGAAAAATGAAGCTCAGAGAGGTTAAATGACTTGACCAAGGTCACTGAGTAAAGCTAGGATTTAAAAGGGGGGCTTCAATCTATAGTTAATGCTATTTTTTTATCATACATGCATTGCAAAATGGAAAGCTTATTATGCATGTGTGTATACACCCAAGACTGGGAAAACTCAAGATGACCTTTCTGCCTATATGGCATATGCACACATGAGAGGGAAGAATTAACACATCAGACAGAAGGACTGAATACACACTCACACACTGGAAAAATAGAAAGGTTTCTTAATATATATAGACATACCAAAGAGCAAAGTATATATAATATACATGTATGAGATAAAGAGATTATATCTATACATGTATGCACATGGAGGGAGATATGACTTGTGTATATTCATTTAAAACAAATGAATGAGTTTCTATTTTGTATGTACACACAAGAAAGGAATAGTCAGTTTATAAACATTATGGACACATCAAGAGGGAGAAACAGATTATTCGTATATAAGTATGTACACATCAGAGCAGTGGCTAAGTTATTTATATACATTCGGGAGAGTACCAAGGAAGCACGGATAGTCAGATTATCAGCATATAAACACATGCACGTGAAGATTCTACCCTTAGTGCTGAGTATGCTATTTTTCACTCATTCTAATGACCCCCACCAGCAAGTTGGCTCAAACAGTTATGTAATTAATGTAGCTACTCTGTATTCCACCCAGAAATGCTCTGCTTTTGTCTCTGCTTGTCGTTCAGAGTCAGTCATACACTCGATACCACTTACCTTGCTGCTGCAACCAAAATAAGAGTTAAGGAAATGAAAAGGAAAAAAAAAAAAACGTTAAAACCACAAATTCTCAAGTTTTAGAACGCAAGTGCTGTCTTTAAGCCGTTCAGGAGCACTCCTTGGTTTGACAGAGAAGCCATAGGATGAACTTTCTAAGCCACAGCATGGCTGCTTGCCCAACGGACAAACAGAGCCAAGGAGCTATTATTCTCAATTGCACCAGCTGGCTGGCTCCACGGTGCAAAGTTGATGATAGGAACAATAACCAGCAGAGAAATCCCTTCAGTGAAAGGCTGGGCAGGAGTCTCGCTGGCTACAAATCTAGGAATCCAATCTGGTCCACATGTCTGCTGAGGGGGACTCTGATGACCAGCCTGCTGAAGGCAATAGCAGCCAAACTTCAATGGGATGTGGAATTCTAACCCAATCGATTCCAGGATTTGAGACTGAGACAGAAAGCAGGGCAGCTACTGCTCCTGCTGCTGCTCCTCCTCCTCTCCAGCTGCTTCCTGCCTGCAACCTCCCATAGGGCACCAGCCCTCCTCACACGTTCCTGGCGCACACACCCCCTTTCCCAGAACACTCACGCACATACAAACCTCGCCAGCAAGCTCACTCACACACCCTTGGTGAGTGTCTCTCCCTCTTGCTAAATATAGATCTTACTCTCTCCCCTCCCCCATTTCTTCCTCTCGTTCTTCTCCCTCCCACCTTCTTCTCTCCCTATCTACCTCTCTCATGTCTAGGCTATAGGATATAAAGAGACATAAGACCAAAGACTATACTTTGAGGACCTCCCAGTCTCACAGAGAAGACAGAACACAGCAAGAAATTGCCAGAGCACAGTACAAAGGAAGTCTTGTCTTCTACTGAAACAAACTCTAGGTTTTTTTGCTTAGTTAGTTGTTCGGGTTTGTTTTTGTTTTTGTTTTTCCATATATACGATATGCTTTCTGCATTTGGCAAAGCTGGAAAACAGGTGAAGTACTTAAGTTCAGTTAATATCAAATAGCACTATGTTCTCAGAGTAGATACCTAGTCCAGTTCTTCCTGAATATCCACAGCAAATAAAAAAAAACAAAAACAAAAAAAAAAAAAAAACAAAACAAAACTGGAAAACAAGAACTCCCTTAGGCTATGCCAAGGCAATGAATAAAGAGAAGTAGGGGAAGCTGGATGGGCTGAGGTAGACCCCACTGCAGAAGTCTGGGCCACAGATAATTTTGGGATCCAGAATTAGGAACTAAACAGACTAAAGTAAAATCACATTGACAAAAGCTATTTAAGATTCAAGGCCCTGGTTTCGTGATCTCAAATTTTGCAGTCCCTCTTTGCCAATGGCAGTCCCATCTCCGTGGAGACTTGCTAGTCAGGTGGCTCTCACACGGCCCTAATTCCTAATAACTCAACAATTCTACTTAGGACTCATCAGGAAATTGACTGTCCTTATCTTCAAAGAGCACTCAAGTTGCTGACTGCAACATAATGCCAAACAGAAGTCAGGAACCCTTGAAGCCATGGAGCATAAAATGCCAGATACATCAAATATATAATATACCTTTCCACTCAGGAAAGGTAAAAACACCCACAGAACAGGAAAAACACTGAGTCCAAAGAACCACAGAATTCTTCTCAATATAGGGCTCCAATTAACTAGTAATCCAGTTAAGCCATTTCTATTTCTTCTTCTAGAATAGAAGAATTTCGATTCTACCTCCTCTGAGCCTGATCTAATGAGAGAAGGTCCTTCTCTTCTTTAGGTCAACGAAAGGTGGACAAGTTTGATTCACCCAGCATATCCATGCCAGGCTCTCAAAACTTCCTACCTCTGCTGCCCTGCAACATTCTTCATGACAATCCACAATAAAACATGGCCTTGTTAGCCAGGAATCAGGCACTCAGTCCATGCAGGCCACCCTAGAAATTGTCACTGCAGAACAGGCAGCCCTATATGGTAGATAAAATAAGCCTTTAAATGAAGAATGATTTCCTTGGCTTATCCAAGATCCTGAGGAGAAAGTGTTGATTCCAGAGCCAACATTTGCCTCCCTACTGCCTTTTTCCAATAACATTGCTTCCCCCTCAACCCAGGAAGAAAATTTAGATTCCAAGAGAGCTAAACAACCCATTTTTTAGCCATCCACCTCATTATGCAGCCAACACTAACAGCAGAGCAAATACCTCCTAACCCAGTCGGGAGCTGGCTGGATGACAGAAGAGATAAGGACTGACAGTGCAACTATACCCACATCTAAATATAGAAAAAAAAAATCACTTGAAAAGTGTCAAATTTCAGTGGAAGTCACAGCCAATTTACTGAGGAGCTTCCCATATTTCAGCCAGAAGAAAAGAGGTAAAGGGTTTAAAACAAGAAATATAGGGAAGACTGATTAAGTCAGAATTCCCTCCCACTCATAAAGAGACCAGAGAAGTGGCTGTCATTATCAGGTTTGGATCTAGGCTTCCTATTCTGAGAAGCTCAAATTCTGAAGAGGTAGGAATGATCCTCAGAGCTAGGACACTGCCTAAAGAATATACTTCTTCTTACCTTATCCACCAGTGGCTCCAGGATCTGGCTGAGGCTTCTAGATGTTATACCTGAGGTTAAAGTGACCCTGTTTTGGTCATTTGCCTACTCAAATGCATGCAGCCCATCTTCTATTCAACTAGGGTTTTCCAGAAAAAGAAAGGCTCAGACAGGAGAAGATGGGTTTATGACACAAGGCACAACATATCTGCAATCTCTAGTTATGGTCTTCAAACTTCACAGGAGAGTTCATGTGGCTTTGATCATAAATTACCGTTGTTACCTTTCTGCTTTCCTATGCTTCAGCAAAAGCATGGAGAGTAAGTGGGAAAGTGATAAACAGCTGTCACTACAAGCTCTAGTAAAAAAGCAGGCTCCAAAAAAAAAAAAAAAAAAGAAGGCTCCTTCTACCATGCATCAAGGCCCATAGACTGTCAGGTGTCACATGACCAAAGGACAGTTAAACCTCTTCTGTGGACTAGCCTTTTGGGATAAATGTAAAATTTGCTTCCTGAGCCATGTGAGGAACAATGCAGGCCCCTTGTCACAGTGAATCCGGCTTTTGGGAATCCTAGGCAGGCTAAAAGGATGGGGGTGCTTTTTAGAGTTAAGAAATAGCACAAGCACCCACCTCAGTTGGGAAGCTTCCTCAAAGCAGGGGTTTTCAAGAGCTGCTGGGCAGAATTGGAAAAACAGATTGGGTTAAGAAGGAAAAGGCATTTATCCAGAAGCTGTGAAATGCTCTGAACAGACATTCTCAAGGTCTGGTTCCCAATTTAAATCTTTGCAGGGATCTTCGCCTAGAGATAGATGAGTCAAGATGGAAATTCAACATGAGACATTGACACTCACGCAGAGTTGTGGGAAGGTTCAGAGCTGCAGGAGCTCTAAAGGGGAACCAAATGGGTGGGTTAGTCAGAAGACCACCTGGCATATGAAATTTATCCTTAGTTAAAGTATCTGAGTGGAGTCATAGGGATACTGGAGGAGGGGCTCATCAACTACAATTCTCCCCTTTAATATAAACTAGTCTAAGTCTCCCTCAAGCCATATACAACTGGGCCAAAAGCAAAGAATAAGCCTGCTCTAAACTTGGTCTGCCTTTTCAGATGTCACTGCTAGGTTCCTACCTCATCTCCCAATGTTGACAATCACCAACAAGGATGCAAAGGATAGGTGGAGCCAAAGTCTGACCTACAGCAGAGTAAGTTTTTGACTCTTTTTCTTCTCTAAGTAAAAAGCCAGAAGCAACATGAGAGGCTGACATGAGTCACACAAGTAGAATCTGTTTCATGAGGAAAATGGTTTGTTCTGGTGACTGAGAAAAGTCTTTTTTTCCCCTTAGAATTATGCCCTCTATAAACTACTCAGAAATTGCATACAGAAGAGAATGATGAGTGACGGGAGGTGATTCTCCTTCTTCCCTCAGGAACATGCCACTCTAGGGAAGTGATGAGCCTGGCAGAGATGTGCTGACTTCTGATGTGCGGAGGCATAGTTGCTACACAGACTAAATCAGACCTGACAAGCTGCAAGGCAGGCCTACGGAGTCACAAATTGCTGACAAATTTCAGTCCTATAGTCAGGTCAAGCACCAGCCCTGCTTAGCAAAAACTTAAAGAAGGATAAACTCAGGACTGCCAAGCTAAACAGGTTTTTAGCCTGTACCTCCAAAGGCTGTAACCCCATTTCCATTCCAGGACCAAACAATTAAAAACTTATAATTGAAGTAGTCTATGTCTCTACCGCTCTCTCACATAAACCTGTTCGAAAGTCACAGCTCTCAGATTTAGAACGAAGGCTGGTCCTGAACTAGATCTACTTATATACATCCCAGTCCAATCCACAAAGTACACTGGCCCTAACTCAATCTCTATACCCCAAGGAAGCCAATTCTCATTGGGCCATTTGTGGAGGATTCTCTAATAAGAATCCAAAATTTGAAATTTTTTTGAGAAAAATTTTATTTAAATTCAATTTGCCAATAACTAGTATAACACTCAGTGCTCATCTCATCCTGTGCCATCCATAATGCCCATCAAAATCTGAAATTTCATGGGGAAATTAACCCTTTGTATTATAAAGAGACTATATTCTAACTGGCTTAATATTGATCGAATACCTCCTTTGGTTCTTTGTAGCTGAGATATACCTGAGGGTAAACCCAAATCTGGAGACTTCTCTTGGTGTTCAAAAATATCTGGCATGAAGCACTGAATTACAAAAAGGTAGCTAATGTTCAAAGGGAAAGAGAGGACTTGAGACAAATCTCTTAAGGATCTCTGACAAATAGCAGGGAAGTAGGGTGGGGAGAAAGGGAAGTACTTAACTATTTGAGTGGAGAGAGAGCTAGACTTAGCTTGCAAAGCAAAGAATGCCAAGGGAAAGCCTGTTGGTGGCAGCAGCACTGGAGTCCTACACTGCCAGCTCAACCCATACCAATCACACAGGGATATGACTTCTCTGCTTAGACACAAGACCCTTAAAACTTCTATATTCTAGTTCTCCATCCAGTGACAGAATCGCCTGCAAAATCTTTTGCGCCCATATCACATGTCACCAAGTCTAATCTATTGTACCTTCTTATCTATAAACTCTGTCCCCTTCTCTACAACCCTTAATCTAGGCTTATTTCTCACTTGAGTTACTGTAAAATATTCATCCTCCCTAGTCTACCCTCCTGCAAAACCACTTCTCTACTCCCAATTCATTTTTAACAAATTGTTAGAGGAATACCAAGCTTTTATATAGCCCTTAGAAGGAATTAACCCTGCTGACACCTTGATCTTGGACTTTCAGCATCTAGAACTATAAGACAATATACTTCCGTTGTTTAAGCCACCCAGCCTGTGGCACTTTGTTATGGCAGCCCCAGCAAACGAATACAGTACATTTAAGGACTACTAATACAATCCTGAAAAAAAAAAAAAGTTTAAGTAGTAAATGAATACTTATTAAGTACCTAGATGTTGTACCAGGCATGATGAAAAGATATGATCCTTGCCCTTAGGGAGGTCATAACCTAAGAGGGGAAATGTTTGGGCATCGGCATTATTATATCCATACTATATATCCTAAGGGAGAGCAGTATTAGGTTTTGTGCTTGGGTGACCAGTAGTGGCATTGACTGAAAGGATATACAGGAGATGACGTGGAGGAGAAAGAAAAGACAATGAGTACAGTTTGAACGTACTGCATGTGGTGCTTATGAAAATTCTGGAAGCAAGATCCATAGGCAGCTAGATATATGCATATGGAACTCATGAAAGAAGATTGAGGTGAGATAACAATTTGGGATTCATCAGCTTCTGGGTAAAGCCATGGATGAGATTATCTAGGGCAGAGAAAGAGATGGAAAACAGAGCCCTAGGAATCATCAAGTTTTAAGGGGCAGGCAGATAAGGAAAAATGCTGTAAAGGAAACAAAGATGGAGCTGTCAGATATAAGAAAAGGGCTTGGAGGGAAAGATACCACAAAAGTCAAGAAGGAAGACTGTTTTAGGGAGAAACCAGTCAAAAGTTTTTATCTCACCTGTCATAAGAAATGCTCCAGGATGCTCTAAGGACATCTAGAATGCCCTTCCTAACCTGTCATCTTTGTCTATTTATGTTTCGATGTCCTCAGGTGTGGACCAAATAAACACATTTCCCTAGCATGCTTGAAGATGACAACTAGTAAAGGGAAGTAGAAGCCTAAGGAATTATGGAAAATTGTTACAATTACCTTTTCCCTTTGGCTTCAAGAAGTCTTATTTTATACACAATGACTGTACTTCAGGATATGACTATTTTGGAATGGTGGTAAATCTCACTGCATTGTTTACAGAAAGAATGTTGCTTATAAGGAACCATGGATCTCCTTAATAACATATGTTGATAAATACAGGAAACAAGTTATCCCTTGATTTCCATCTTTCTAAACTCACATTATTTCATTTCTTGGACATTTTCTGATACTTAATAATTGCTACTTAGTACTCTCTGGGAATTCTTCTGACTTTTCTGACCACCTAACTCACAGGGTTTGCTCCCTCCATTCTCTAAGTGTTAATCATTTCCTTTACAACTAATTACTTATACTGCCTTGTAACATCACTTCAAAGTTTAAAGCAAAAACAAAAACAAACAAACAAAAAACACCCAAAGTTTAAAGCAAAGCTTTGCGGGCTGTTTATTAAGTATCAGAAGCTAGAAACTCATTACAGTTCCTAGCAAAGGAGTTAAAACATAGATATGGATATGAAAAATCCAAGTAGAAAGTAGAAGTAACAAGAAAGTAAGTGGCCAGGAATAAATCTAAATCTTTGAACTCTGTTTTCTACCTATGTGTACTAGGCCCCCAAGATGATACTCCAGGTGAATATCCACTTGATTCCTAAGACTTCAGACTCCTGTATGCCTCATACCTTAATGTGCCAGGCTGGGCCATAAAGATGTCTTTCACTGAAGATCAATTCAAAATACAGGTTGAGCAGTTTGCAACTTGATCCCTTGTTCCTGGGTCACATCCTTGACTAGACATCTGAATTTCTCCCAGTGCAAGAGGAGAATATACATATAATATCAAAGGCCTAAAGCAGTTTTCTTAACCTGACTTTTCATGCCCCCAGTTTATTTCAACTGGCAGAGCTCCTGCCTCCAGCATTACAGCCTAATTAAAGTGCCTATCCTTTGGGCCTAGAGTGAGAGGGCAGCTTTTAGCAACCCTTTAAAGGTTAGAGTGAATGACTAATATTTATCATAAGAGACATAGTTAAAATGTGGGAGAATTGGAGAGAGGAAAATATTTCTAGCTTTCAAGGTTCTGATTTGGATAGGAATCAGGAAGACTCTCTGAAAGAGGTGATATCTGAGCTTAATTCTAAAGGATAAATAATATTTGGATATGTGGAAACTGCACAGAAGAAAAGGTATTAGGACAGAGGAAACAAGATGAGCAAAGATACGAAAAGGAGAAAAAGGAAGATGTTGTTGGAAAATAAAGGAAATGTATATTTAGTGAATACGAACAACATGCAAGGCCCTGCTCTACATGTATTGTCTTATCTACTCAATATTCATCTGCTGAGGCAAATGATATCCAATTCAGGGATGAGAAAACTAAGTTTCTAAGAGACTAGGTGACTTGTCCAAGCCTAAGGGTATATAGATAAGTAGTGGAGCCATATTTCAAACTCTGGCTCTGGCTCATTCCAAGTCCCAACATCTTCCAACTATACAATATGGCCTCTGGGTTAGCAAAAGTTAGAAACATAAGTTGGACTAAGTCGTAAGTAGTAATGGATGCCAGGCTAAAGAGCTGGGACTCTAATTTAACTACTAATAGAAAGAAAAAGTAACCTTCCTTCCTCCTCTTTCTTTCTTTAAGGAGAAACCTTCAATCATTCGCTCATTTACTCTCAGATATATGTTAAGAGCTTGCTGGGTGACAGACATTAGAGAGAGAAAGTTAAATAGACTCTATTCTGTATTTCCATGCTATTTTTATTTAGCTTTTATTTAAATTTCTTATTGAATTATATAGAAAAGTACACAAATCAAAAGTACATCAACATAAACAGAATCCCAGTCAAGAACAGAACATTGTCTGAATTCCAGAAGCTCCCTTGTACTCATATCTTGTCACTACCAACGCCCCCTCCCATTCCCCTACAAAGGTAATCACTGTCCTACAATCTGATCCCACAGATTACTTTGACCTGTTTCTGAGCTTAATATAAAAGGAATCATACAGTATATATTCTTTTTTTTTTAAGATTTTATTTATTTATTCATGAAAGACACACACAGAGAGAAGCAGAGATACAGGCAGAGGGAGAAGCAGGCTCCATGCAGAGAGCTTGATGTGGGACTCGATCCTGGATCTGGGGATCATGTCCTGAGCCAAAAAGGCAGACACTCAACCGCTGAGCCATCCAGGCATCCCTACAGTATATATTCTTTTAAGAAATATATAATCTTGAGATCAAATGCTCACAGATTTATTTTTTTTAAGATTTTATTTATTTACTCATGAGACACACAGACAGAGAGGCAGAGACACAGACAGGGAGAAGCAGGCTCCCGGAGGGAAATCTGATGTGGGACTCGATCCCGGAATTCCGGCACCATGCCCTGAGCCAAAGGCAGATGCTCAACCACTGAGCCACCCAGGCATCCTTATTCACAGATTTCTAGGATAATATGATAAACACCAAAAATGACTTTATGAAATACTATAGAAAAATAGAAAACTGAGTAACTATCTGGGAACTCTGAGGAAGGCTTCAAAAGATGTAACATCGAAGTTGAGCCCTGAGCATAAGTGATAACCATGAGTAGTGCTCTGTTTCAGGAAGACAATGCTGGCAGTGGTATACACAATGTAGTCCAAGATGAATAAATAAAAGCAAGAAAAGCTTTGGAAGGCTAACATTATAGACTAAGCCGTAGAGAGGATCTGAACACAAAAGGGAACAGAGAAGAGACATATAAAAGAAATCATGGAGAGAAAAAGAGCAAGGTCTGGCAAATGATCCAATGTGGGAGGCAAGAGAGAAGGAAGAATGACACCATGATTTTGAGTGGGTGAGTAGCAGAATGACGGTGATTTTAATACAAACAGAGAACAAAGAATAAGAATAGGCCTAGGAGGGAAGTTTCAAACATTGGGAAACTGTGAAAATATCTAGTAGATAACTAGACATGAAGGATAGAAACCAAGGAAAAAGGAGGATTAGAAGTATAGATTTGGCAATTATCTGCTTAGAAAAGCTATCTGGGGGGCACCTGGGTGCCTCAGTGGTTGAACATCTGTCTTTGACTCAGGTCGTGATCCCGGAGTCCTGGGATCGAGTTCCACATCAGGCTCCCTGCGCAAAGCTTCTGCCTACGTCTCTGCCTCTTGTTCTGTGTCTCTCTCATAAGTGAATGAATGAATGAATGAATGAATGAAAGGGAGGGAGGGAAGGGAGGAAGGAAGGAAGGAAAGAAGGGAGGGAGGGGCGGGCTAGCCAGAAGTCAACTGGCAGCCTAGCACAAAAGCCAGGATCAAGCACAGTACCAGCCATACAGTAGTTGCTCAATTAAGGATTCTGGATTAGAGGCAGATTCGAGATGGGGGGTGGGGTGGAGGAGTCCAAGAGGAAAACTGTAGAAAGAGACAGGCAAGGTAAAAAAGGAAGAGAATGGGAGAATCTAGAATAATAGAAGTCAGGGAAATAGGAAGTTACAAATAGGGAGTTTTAAAACACACACTGGAATGCTGCAGTGAAAAATGACAATAAAAACTGAGGAAAGTATCTGGGGGAAAATGTAAATATTAATTATTTCTATCTCCCCTCTGGCCTATAAGCTCCTAAATGATAAGAAAATGTCTTAAAATAGCCCCAATACACCCAGTGGTAACAACTTAATAGTTGGTTTGATTTAAAATGGAATAGTTTTATCAGTCGCTTCCTTTTGCATAACTTTGGCAACAGGATTTTCTCTCACAGAGGTAGAGTTCTTTCCTAGCCCATCAAATATTCCCATTGGATGGATAATCAAACAAGCATTAAGAGTCAGAGAAAGTAATAGAAAGCAAGAAGAGCTGCTTTGTTATCTGGAAACAAGTAATTTTAAATTTTATACACAGGTATCAATCAGAGTTGTTACTCATAAGAATTTACTAAATACCTTTCTTTACTGATAGGATGCCCAGAAAATAGTATCAGCTGGAGCTAAGTCTGCTACCAGTATCTGATAACCTCCTCTGACTCTAGGCAAGTCAACGGTATCATGGCATCCCCAGAGATGTTTTGATATGCACCTCAGAAATGAGAGCCAATCTCCACTCCTTCAAATAAGCTGCCTCAAATCCCAAGCACAGATGTGACATCTTATAATTCACAAGGTTCAGTCCCAACCTAGAACCAGATCTAAGATTTATAGAAGACCAACCACTGACAAACACCCAGATCCAGGCCCATAAACATGACCAGAACATTTTAGGGGGAAAAAAATCCCTGAGAAACATTATACATTTCTCCTGAGAAGCAAACAAAAGCAGCTCTTGGAAAACATTCCCACCAGGGCCCATGGTAGCCTTTGTCCACCTCCCCTAGACTCCTCAGGGCAAGGCATTCATTTCACTGACCTCTTCCTGCCAAGCCTCAGAGAAGCATCAGTGTAGTAGATAGATAGCCTCCTCTGAGTGATCTTTATAGTTATCCCAGGAATCCTATGCTACCAAGGAGTCCAGATACCTATAAAAACCTGAAACCCTAGGGCACTGGCTCCTTGCTTCTTTAACCATCAGAAGCACTTTCTCTGTGTTCCTCCTACTCAGTAGCAAAGGCTCCAGCTGTGAGCAACACCTCTGGCAGGTCACTCAGTCCTAGGCTAAGGGAAGTCATGCGAGGGCCCTGAAAACCAACAATTCTGGTAATATGAGGCTTGTTGGTGACTCTCTTTTTTTTTTAAATTTTTTTTAAAATTTTTATTTACTTATGATAGTCACAGAGAGAGAGAGAGAGAGAGAGAGGCAGAGACACAGGCAGAGGGAGAAGCAGGCTCCATGCACCGGGAGCCCGACGTGGGATTCGATCCCAGGTCTCCAGGATCACGCCCTGGGCCAAAGACAGACGCTAAACCGCTGCGCCACCCAGGGATCCCTGTTGGTGACTCTCAAACAATTTTCTAGAGCTTTACACTTAAAAAACGCATTTTTCTATGATCTCACCAGAACTGTGTTAAGAGAGGACAGCTATCCTTACTTTTACAGCTGAGGAGATTGAGAAGTAGAAAATAGTGTTTTGGGACACCTGGGTGGCTCAGTGGTTGAGCATCTGCCTTCAGCTCAGGGCCTGATCCCAGAGTCCTAGGATTGAGTCCCACATCAGGCTTCCTGCATGGAGCCTGCTTCTCCCTCTGCCTGTATCTCTGCCTCTCTCTCTCTCTCCTTCTCTCTCTCTCATGAATAAATAAATAAAATCTCAAAAAAAAAAAAAGAAAAGAAAAGAAAAAAATAGTGATTTGCTCAAGTTCTCTCAGATTTCAAGATTGAGTACTGCAAGGACCCAGATCTTTCTATTTCCAGTTTAGCCCTACATTTTAGTAGTAAGAGGGATAATTCTAAATGGACACAAAAGACATTGTATATCACAAATGGGGCCCCATATACCAGCCTGGCAACCACAATTCCCACCAACTAGATCTCAGGAAACAGATTCACAGGTGACAGACACAGAAGCTTCTATATTATCTTCTTTTCCCTTCTGCCTTAAAGGCATTATTAGTTTGTTAGGGCTACCCTAATACCACAGACCGGATGGTTTAGGCAACAGAAATTTATTTTCTTACAATACTAAAGGTTAGGAGTCTAAGATCAAGGTGTCAGCAAGGTTGCTTTCTTCTGAGGCCTCTCTCCTTCGCCTCAGATGGCCATCTGCTGTCTTCACAGGCTCTTCCATCTGTGTCCTAATCTCTTTTTATAGGAACACCATTCAAATTGGACTTGGGACCACCCATATGACCTCAATTTACCATAATTAGCTCTTTAAAGGCCCTCTGTCCAAATATCACATTCTGAGATACTGGGTATTAAGATTTCAGTACATGAAGTAGGGCGAGGGAGCAGGTGGTGGCACACAATTCACCCCATAACAGAAAGAAAAGGTAAAATCAGGGTTTTGGTGGTACTCTGGATTTAAAAGGCAGAGGAAAAAAGGACACAATCCAGAATCAGAAGCCAGGTACCCTGATGTTTTCCTTTCCTTTGTAAGGAAACTTTGGAATGGAATAGAAGAAACATACTGGCTGGTCACTTTATAGAGAAAAAGAATTAGGCCAGTCTCCGCTTCCTTCTCTGTTCTGGCCTGCTTCCTAACAAACGTGGATAACATGGGCAGGAGAATCAGGTGTGTCCTTTCTGGGTACTCCTGCTCTGTTCAATGCAGGTGGGAGTAGGAAAGGTAGAGGGCCTGTGTTCATGTGTATAAAAATAAATTTTAAATTTTTAAAAAGATTTTATTTATTTATTCATGAGAGATACACACAGAGAGAGGCAGAGACACAGGCAGAGGGAGAAGCAGGCTCCAGGCAGGGAGATCAATGTGGGACTTGATCCTGGTACTCCAGGATCACGCCCTGAGCTGAAGGTAGGCACTTAACTGCTGAGCCACCCAGGCATCCCAAATTTTAATTTCTTAAGAATATCACAATTATTACTCACTCAGCTTCATCTTTGGAATTTCTTTCTACCTAAGATTTTAGTTTTACCAAAGCAGTTGAATTCCAAGCACTGAGATAGATTTGTGTATTAGAAAAATAGAAAAGGAGGAACAGAGATAGGCTGTAGGAAAAACTGGCAGCTCAAGAGCATGCTTTGTTACTGAACAACTGGGCAAGCTACTTCTACACCCTGTAAAAAACTTATTTCAGAGGCTTAGATAATATTGCCAATTTCTCCGCAGACAGGCAACAAAGAGAAGAAAGAAAGGTTGCAGGTTAGGGAACAATTAAGGCAGAATGAGGCAAATTCAAGAAAGGTCCAAAGAAGTTTAAAAGGAACAGGGCTGCACAACAAATATCATTCTCAATGGGGAAGCACTGGGAGCCTTTCCCCTAAGATCAGGAACAAGACAGGGATGTCCACTCTCACCACTGCTGTTCAACATAGTACTGGAAGTCCTAGCCTCAGCAATCAGACAACAAAAAGACATTAAAGGTATTCAAATTGGCAAAGAAGAAGTCAAACTCTCCCTCTTCACTGATGACATGATACTCTACATAGAAAACCCAAAAGTCTCCACCCCAAGATTGCTAGAACTCATACAGCAATTCGGTAGCGTGGCAGGATACAAAATCAATGCCCAGAAGTCAGTGGCATTTCTATACACTAACAATGAGACTGAAGAAAAAGAAATTAAGGAGTCAATCCCATTTACAATTGCACCCAAAAGCATAAGATACCTAGGAATAAACCTAACCAAAGATGTAAAGGATCTATACCCTCAAAACTATAGAACACTTCTGAAAGAAATTGAGGAAGACACAAAGAGATGGAAAAATATTCCATGCTCATGGATTGGCAGAATTAATATTGTGAAAATGTCAATGTTACCCAGGGCAATATACACGTTTAATGCAATCCCTATCAAAATACCATGGACTTTCTTCAGAGAGTTAGAACAAATTATTTTAAGATTTGTGTGGAATCAGAAAAGACCCCGAATAGCCAGGGGAATTTTAAAAAAGAAAACCATATCTGGGGGCATCACAATGCCAGATTTCAGGTTGTACTACAAAGCTGTGGTCATCAAGACAGTGTGGTACTGGCACGAAAACAGACACATAGATCAGTGGAACAGAATAGAGAATCCAGAAGTGGACCCTCAACTTTATGGTCAACTAATATTCGATAAAGGAGGAAAGACTATCCATTGGAAGAAAGACAGTCTCTTCAATAAATGGTGCTGGGAAATTGGACATCCACATGCAGAAGAATGAAACTAGACCACTCTCTTGCACCATACACAAAGATAAACTCAAAATGGATGAAAGATCTAAATGTGAGACAAGATTCCATCAAAATCCTAGAGAAGAACACAGGCAACACCCTTTTTGAACTCGGCCATAGTAACTTCTTGCAAGATACATCCACGAAGGCAAAAGAAACAAAAGCAAAAATGAACTATTGGGACTTCATCAAGATAAGAAGCTTTTGCACAGCAAAGGATACAGTCAACAAAACTCAAAGACAACCTACAGAATGGGAGAAGATATTTGCAAATGACATATCAGATAAAGGGCTAGTTTCCAAGATCTATAAAGAACTTATTAAACTCAACACCAAAGAAACAAACAATCCAATCATGAAATGGGCAAAAGACATGAACAGAAATCTCACAGAGGAAGATATAGACATGGCCAACATGCATATGAGAAAATGCTCTGCATCACTTGCCATCAGGGAAATACAAATCAAAACCACAATGAGATACCACCTCACACCAGTGAGAATGGGGAAAATTAACAAGGCAGGAAACAACAAATGTTGGAGAGGATGCGGAGAAAAGGGAACCCTCATACACTGTTGGTGGGAATGTGAACTGGTGCAGCCACTCTGGAAAACTGTGTGGAGGTTCCTCAAACAGTTAAAAATATACCTGCCCTACGACCCAGCAATTGCACTGTTGGGGATTTACCCCAAAGATACAAATGCAATGAAACGCCGGGACACCTGCACCCCGATGTTTATAGCAGCAATGGCCACGATAGCCAAACTGTGGAAGGAGCCTCGGTGTCCAACGAAAGATGAATGGATAAAGAAGATGTGGTTTATGTATACAATGGAATATTACTCAGCTATTAGAAATGACAAATACCCACCATTTGCTTCAACGTGGATGGAACTGGAGGGTATTATGCTGAGTGAAGTAAGTCAGTCAGAGAAGGACAAACATTATATGTTCTCATTCATTTGGGGAATATAAATAATAGTGAAAGGGAATATAAGGGAAGGGAGAAGAAATGTGTGGGAAATATCAGAAAGGGAGACAGAACGTAAAGACTGCTAACTCTGGGAAACGAACTAGGGGTGGTAGAAGGGGAGGAGGGCGGGGGGTGGGAGTGAATGGGTGACGGGCACTGGGGGTTATTCTGTATGTTAGTAAATTGAACACCAATAAAAAATAAATTAAAAAAAAAGGAACAGGGCTGGGAGATAATATTTGCAAATCATATATTTGGTAAGAACATATTAAGAAATCTTACAACTCAACAAAAAAAAAGACAACCCAATGTAAAAATGGGCAGAAGGTTTGAACAGATATTTCTTCAAAGAAGATATACAGATGGCCAACAAGCATATAAAAAGATGCTTAACGCTATTAGTCACTAGGAAAATGTGAATTGGATTCATAATGAGATACCGCTTCATATGCACTAAGATGATTTTAACAAAAAGATTAACAGGTACTGGTAAGGATGTGAAGAAACTGGAAAGCTCATATATTGCTTATGGGAATATAAAATGGCACAAGCCATTTGGAAAAGTCTGACAGTTTCTCAAAAGGTTAAACATAGTTACCATATGACCCAGCAATTCCATTCCTATGTACATACCCAAGAGAATTGAAGACCCATGTCCACACAAAAAAATGTACATGAATGTTCTCAATGGCATTATTATAATAGCCAAAAGGTGAAGGCAAATCAAATGTCCAACAATAAGTGAATGGATAAACAAAATGTGGTATATCCACAGAATGGAATATTATTCAGCCATATAAAGGAATGAAGTACTGATAGTTGCTGCAACACAGAAAAACCTTAAAAACATGTTAAGTGAAAGAAGGCAGATACAACAGGCTACATATTGTGTGATTTCATTTATATGACATGTCCAGAACAGATAAATCCATAAAGACAGAAAATAAATTAATGGCTGCCAGAGACTAGAGCAAAGCAGGGAATGAGGAATGACTTATTATGGGTATGATGTTTCCTTTGGAGTGATGGAAATGTTTTGGAATTAGATGATGGTGATGGCTGTACAACCTACTGAATATACCAAAATACACTGAGTTGTACACTTAAAATGGTGAATTTTATGTTATATGAATTATACCTCAATAAAAAGATATCTATTACTTAAAAAAAATAGAAGATTCCTTTTCCTTTTTTCAGTCCATGAAGGGGAAATGGTATAGAAATAGGGCTAGAATGAGAAGGCTGGAAGAATACACAAAGCACAGTGTACCTGTCTCTAATTCACCTTAGGACAGTGAAACCATGAGAGACTCCTAATTCTAGGAAATGAACAAAAGGTTGTGGAAGGGGAGGTGGGTGGGCAGATGAGGTAACTGGGTGATGGGCACTGAGGAGGGTACTTGATGGGATGAGCACTGGATGTTATACTATATGTTGGCAAATGAAACTTCAATTAAAAAGAAAAGTACAGTGAAAAGAGATGGAAGCCGGCTCTGTATGAAGGAAAAAAGGAGTCATAGTCATAGGTGACTGGAAAGATGAAATCTCGGAATTATAAAATTTCCTCAACCCAAAGTGACCAAGTATGAGTATGACCTCTCCTTTTTTTTTTTTTTTTTTAAAGATTTTATTTATTTATTCATGATAGTCACAGAGAGAGAGAGAGAGGCAGAGACACAGGCAGAGGGAGAAGCAGGCTCCATGCACCGGAGCCCGATGTGGGATTCGATCCCGGGTCTCCAGGATCGCGCCCTGGGCCAAAGGCAGGCGCCAAACCGCTGCGCCACCCAGGGATCCCCTCCTTTTTTTTTTTTAAAGAAATTTTTAGGTAGGAGAAGCTTTCTCATTCCTCTCCAAGAAACAATTGCCCAAAATGAGAAAGGACTAGCTTCCCTATTCTACATCCTTTGCATTCATCCTGTCAACAGATATTTATGGAGTATCTACTATGTGTACAACAAGACAGCTACCTATCCTTCCCTCCCTTTAAAGTTAAATGAAACTCCTACTCCTAATTACTCTACATTATAGAAGGGATGGTTCAGCTTTCTCTTACTTTTCAAGAGGCCAATCATATTTAGTAGGTTCAGGGTTGGTTCAGCAAGCATTGAAACAAAATACAGGAGACACAAAATAAGTTTTGAGAGATTATGTCTTTTGGTTAAATGTGTTGGATTTTAGATCTGATGGGACAAGAGAGTGCATAAGAAGTGGCTAGAAACACGGGTCTACAGTTCAGGGGACACATCTGGGCTAGATACACAGATAGGCGAGTAATCCACATCTAAGTGGTAACTGACATAATGAATGAGATTTCATAGAAACAATGTAGGGGTTATATGAAAAGAGGATTGAGCAGAGAATACCAGAAAGACCAATATTCTAGAAATGAGCAAAGAGAAATCAGAAAAAGGAGACTAAAGAGATCAGAGAATAGTGGCAATGGGGATGGTTTCTTAAATGTCAAAACACAAAGGAGTGTTCAGTGTTAAACCCTACAGAATGACCCAATAAGATTTGAAAGCAACCACTAATTAGGTAGCTATGAGTTCATTGATGACCCTCACAAATGCAGTTTTAATGAAATGATAATGAAATCAACTGAGACTTTCTTCAAATGTATTTCTTGGAAAATGAGTGCTACAGAATGCTTCTCTAAAACAGAATTTCATGGTCAAATAAGTTTGCAATAACATTGTGTACATTATATCCTCCTCTTTAAGAATCATAACAAGCCTACAAGAGAGTAATCTATTGGTGTTATACTCTACTGGAACCCATTGTTTCCCAAATTTCTTTGACTATGGAACTCTATCACATAATAGAGGACCCACTGACAGTTCCAGAAACTGGAGTCCTGCAGAACATTGTTTTCACACTCTAGAAAACAGAGTTCTAAGATTATGGTGGTAATATGGTAGAAAATAGTGTTAAAAACACAGACTCTAGAGTTAAATAGACCTAGGTTTGAATGCAGTTCTCTTACCAGCTAAGTGACCCTGATTAAGTTTCTATCTTTCTAAACCTCAATTTCTTAGTCTATAAAATGGGCCAAATAACAAAGCCTAGTTTGTAAATTATTGTGAGGGATTCATTTTGATAATGCATGTAAATAAAGTACTTATGTGGTGATGTAGGTAATAAAGTTTTTGTTCAATGAGGAGTTATGGAACAGATGGGACATAATTGCAACAAGGAAGGGGAGTATGAGAACAGGTTATGTGAAGATCTAGTAATGGCCTGGAAGTGGCAGAGAGCAGGTGAACACTAAGCCTCCCTCCTGACCCAGTAATGGGGCATAAAAAAGGCATATCCTCCTTAGCAAGGACTTCAGTGGGCTCCTGACTGGCTCAATTGAGTTAGTAGAGCATGTGACTTGTAGACCAACAAGATCAAGAGGATCTTGATCTTGGGGACATGAGGTCAAGCCCCACGCGGAGGGTGGAGTTTACTTTTAAAAAGGCCAGGAAGGGGTTAGCAAACAGCCAGGTTTCAGTCAGTAAAGAATATATTGATTCCAGTCTCAGACGTCAGTAAGATTTCATAGAATTTGCAATTTGCAAATTGCAGGGCAGAAGAGGCCTCTTAGAACAGCTACAGCCCTTGTCTAAGAGAGCTTTCTCCAGGTTGTGAAGCAGTAGGGCCTGGTCTTGGGTAGAGATGACCATGAAGTTTGAAGAGAGATACTAAAAGTTGTGGTTGAGAGATGTCTACAAGTATTCAGGATATTACTACAGGATTTGAATTTCAACAGTGTAAGTAGTAGCACAAGATAAACAATTTAAAAATCCATCAATAGAGCACACAGTATACAAATTATAATACAATCACCAAGAGAAATATTATGTAGCTATTAAAGAGAATGCAGTAGCTCTATACTAATAAGGAAAAATCTCCAAGCTATAACATTAAATTTTAAAAGGTAAAGGACGATGTATGTAATACACATGCATGCTATGCACACACACATGCTTATAAATGCACAGATTATCGTAGACTGATTCACAAAACATAGATAACAAAGTGATAAGGAAGATAGGGAGACTAGAGGCCTGGAAGTTTAAAATAAGAGGGAAATTTTGCATTATACATGTTTATGTTTCTATTTTTACACGTATTACTTATTCAAAACATTCTTTAGTTTTTTAATTGTTGAGAGTAGTGATGGTTCGGGAGAGGGCTGACAGATTATGAGAAAAAAAAGAGCAAAAAAGGTGATCTCCATGAGAGCAAAGAGGAGAGGTAGTAAAAGGTAGTCATACTCAGAGCGAAATCTTGAAGTTTAAAATTATACAAAGAATGCTTTCCTGATACAACTAAATCTAAGAGATGAGGTCCTCAGAGACTCCCCTTGAGCATCATTTTTCCCCAAGGAGAATACCTTTTTCAGAGCTTCAATAATAGCATGAGAAGGAAGTCTCTGGTAGGGAGAGAGTCGCAAATACAGAACAGTGCTTTGTGGGAGACAGTCGATTCATTCCGTCTTAATGATCTTCCCTGAGAAAATGCTGATCTCATCTCTCAGGCTGACCAGCTGCAATCTTGGATCCCATGAGATTGCTCCATTTAAACACGGGCCTTCTAATCTATTTGCTCAATTCTATCTCTGCTTTCTAAATAAGGCTCTCCTTCTTCAGCTTTCTTTAGCAACCTAAAAGCTTCTGTCAAGGCTTCCTCACGGCCTACCTCCATTTCTTCTCCTTCACTGTCCCTTCCACCTGGAACACCCACCCACCTGCTGCCACCACAGTCTCTGTTTCTAGAGCTAAAAGTCTCACCTCCTCCCCCAGATTTTTCTGCAGCTAAGCCAAATAAGGTACAGAATCATATCCATTCCACCCACACTACTAACATTACTGCAATGTCATCAAACACTTATTAAGTACATATGGCCAGGTACTCAGCCAGCCCAGATACAGAGATGACCTATCTGATCTCTCCCCTCAAGCTGCTTACAGGAATGGCATAAGGGAGGGTGGGGGGGGAGCAGCCCAGGTGGCTGAGCGGTTTAGTGCTGCCTTCAGCCCAGGGCCTGATCCTGGAGACCCGGAATCGAGTCCCACGTCAGGCTCCCTGCATGGAGCCTGCTTCTTTCTCTGTCTCTGCCTCTCTCTTTCTCTCTCTCTCACTCTCTCATGAATAAATAAAATCTTTAAAAAAAAAAGGAATGGCATAAGGGTAGCTAGGTTCCTATGGTAGTTCCTCAAAGTCTATTGAATGCAGTTACCAGCTGAGAAAGTACGAATGTCCCACAAATTTATGGGAAATAGTCATATCACAATCAAAGAAATCCAAATTAAAATAAGGGGATACCATTCTTCTGTCAAATTGGCAAACATTTTCTAAAATGATAATATTCAGTGTTGGTGTGGCATGTTCAAATACCGAAAGCACAAATTGGAAAAATCTTTCTGAAATCACATGCAGAAGTTTATCAGAAGCCTTTAAAAGATATATACTCTTAAACTCAGTAATTTATTTGAGAATCTACTTTAAGAAAGCCAAGTTAAAGAAATAATCAAAATCAACAGATTCATGCACAATGATGCTCATCACAGCATTATTTATAAAGAAATAGAAGTTGGTATAAAACATCAACATAATGGAATAGTACTAATCTATTAATAATCATGAAATCACGTTTTCAAAAAATATTTAATAACCCAGAATAAGGCTCACAAAAATAACCTAAGCAAGAAAAATTTTAAATGCACACACAGTATGGTCCAAATTCAGTAACTTTACATTTAATGTATATAAAAGTTATATAAGAAAACATAACTAATGCTAATATTTTATAGTTAGTAGGCTCTGGAAAAAATTAAAAATAGAATTAATTAAAACATAAAGAGGCACACAGAGACTTTGGTGAAAATACCAACAGAAATGTTGGGGCACCTGGGTGGCTCAGTCAGTGAAGCATCTGCCTCCAGCTCAGGTCATGATCCCGAGATCTTAGGATTGAGCCCCATTGTCAGGCTCCCTGCTCAGCAGGGAGTTTGCTTCTCCCTCTCCTCACCACCTGCTTGTGCTCTCTCTAGCTCTCTCTTTCTCACTCTCTTTTTCAAATAAATAAAATCTCTAAAAAGAAATGATGACAGACTTTTCTGGCTAGGTAAGCATCCATAAAAGGTTGGCTAAACACTCTGCCAGGTTCTATACTGGGCTCTAGAACATCAGCAATAAAAAGCATAACCCCAGCAATCAAAGATCTTACAAGTACATAGAAAAGTTAGATCAAAGAGTAAAAACAAGTAATTCCATTACATCATGGTAAATGCCAATCTAGAAAAAGTATGCACAGAGTCTGGAATCTTAACCCCCAAAACTGACAACTGACTGGGTTTTAAATGTAAGAATTTAGCTAAGTGGAGAAAGTATTCCATGCATGGTAAATAGCAAGCGCATAGTCTCTGAGATTTTGAAAAATATATAGTCCTGGATGTTGGAAATGTTAACTAAACAGAGTAGCAGAATGAAATAAGACCAAAATGGTATATAAGGTCTGTATCAGTGCTTTTCCAATTCTTTTTGTAGAGTATCTGGGTGTTTTGTTGTTGTTGTTGTTGTTGTTGTTTTTATTCCAACATGTCATGGACTGATATTTTTGGTCTATATACTACTCTATGAAAAAAGGACATTATCATGTGCATGGTATTACAGCAATCCAAATTGCCTCTAAATCCTCCCTTAGAGTACTTATTTCATCAAAGTAGAAACAAACAGTTCCTGGACTGGGGTGGTCCACGAACCACACTGGGAGTCGCACGGAGCTAGACAGATTATGAAGGTTTTATTTTATCATGAAGGCAATATGGAGTCACTAACGTATATTTTTTCTGATTTCTTCTTTTTTAAATCATAGTTTTACTAGATGATTCACAATCCTTAAAAAAAAAAAAGGTACTATTATTCTCCCCATCTTGTGGATTAGGAAAATGTAGCTGATTAACGTTAAAAAACTTTCTCACAATGATACATTGAGAAAGAAATATGGCAACCCATATCACAGGCAAGGGTTAATGTCCCTAAAACAATAAAAACTCCTGGGGATCAAAAGTTCAACAGAAAAAAAATGGGCAAAGAATACGAATAGACCGTTCACAAAATAGTAAATACTAATAGCCTTTACTTGTATGAAAACATGCTTTACTGTACTAAGATATGCAAACTTAAATTCTACTGAGACAACACTGCCTAGCAGACTAGCAAAAATCCAAAAGTTCAAACAAATCACTCTACTGGTGGCTTTAGGAAGGAAAAAAAGCACCCTCAGGACATTATTAGCAGGAGTATAAATTAGTACAGTATCTGTGGAAGGCAGATACCCTTTGAGGTAGTCATTAAAGCAGCTCATAAATATCCTTCTCTTTCTCTTTCAAGGTATATTATACTGTTTCACTTGAGGTTAAATATGGTTATACAATTTGCTTTATCCAGGGAAATGTGAGTAAAAGTGACATTGTATCTTCTAGGTGGAAGTTTTAAGAGCTAGAGTACAAGAGCTAGAATGCAATTTACTATGTTCTCTTTCATTGATCTTTTCTTTCACTATACCATCTATACTGACAATATCCTAGATGCAGGCTGCTCCATCACCCTGGACTGCAGAGAGAAGACAACTTAAAGCAGAACTCCTTGACATGCAGGATGACAAGGAGCATAAGAAAAATACACTTTTATTGTTTTAAAGCACTGACAAATGGAGGAAATGTAGCAATATTTATCAAATTTACAAAGGCATATATCCCCTCAAATATACTTGCAAAATGATGTATGTAAAAGGTGCTCGTTTACAGCATCGTTTGTTAAAGCAAATGACCACACTGTTAAATCAAATGAACCAAATTAACACCAAGAGAAGACTAGTCAAATACTTGCAGTACCTTCATACAATGAAATATCTGTAGTTATTAAGAAAAAATTCTCTTAGAATATGGAAGGATCTCCAAATGAAAAAACAAGATATTCTCAGGATGTATATCAATTTCGTTTTTAAAATAAAGTGAGAGGGTTACAACATATATTCATATTTTTTTGGACTTGCACAAAGCAATAAGAAACTAACAATTATTACCTTGGGCAGAGTGTTTAAGCGTGACTGGGTGGAACTTCCAATTGCTCAGGAAAAAAAAATTGTGTGCTGTACTTAACTTCCTACTGTCACAACCTCGATAAATCAAGCAAATCTCATGTTAAGTATAAATACCATACACCTGCCTCTATCTTAAATTGTTCTCACACCCTTCACTAAACTCTGGCTTATCTCTACCCTCTTGGCCATCTAATCAGCTTCCAGTTACATTACCTGTGTTAAGAATATATTTACTATTGTTCTCTTATTCAATTAAGTAGGAATGATTCTTAGTTACCCTTAAATAAACCATGCTTTTTCTCTAAATGATTCCAAGCTTTGCCAACAGTTTTTAGCTATTCTTTCTGAGACTCTGAATTGCCTCTTAAAACAAACACTTATTAGTGTTTGTCTCCAATATATTCTTGTTTTTCTCATTCAGAACTTTTTTGTGGATGTTATTTCTTTTACTTTCCTCTATAACAAAGAATTATAAGAAAATTAGAAATAAAAAATTAGTATTATAACATTGACTCCATAAATGTTTACTTTAAATGTTTATTTCATGTGAGTCTAGATCAACAGACTCCAAGTGTTTATGATTAGGCAGCCCAACCCATAGAAATATTTTTAGCACAATCTCAAACATATATATTTACTCATTTAAAACCTATATATATGTAACCATATTCGTACATTCATACATTATAAAAATGTAAAAAGTTTTTATAAAAGAAACAATCATTTAAGATTAATGATAAAAATATTTTTTGCTGTCACTAAAAATATTAGCAGTAATATTTTTAGTGAAAGCAATGTGATACAATATGCCTCATTATTTTTTAAATCCTATTTAACATTTTGTTATAGAATTATTTGAAAGTTTGGTTCTACATTCAATTATTTCAATACATGGTTTTCAAAGCTGTCAAAAAGATACAGATATGTCAGTCAAATGAAAGATGTGCAATTGGTTCCTACATAGCAATTTTTCAAAGATTTTGTTGAAATATGTATAAATAAGTTCTCATTTTCTCTGATATCTTACCAAATAGAAATATTTCTAATAAATAAATTCAAACCTCACTGAAATTTTTCATTAGAAATATTTTTAAGTATGTTAGTAGTTTCTTCCCAAGATTTTAGAACATGCAATTATGAGTTTTTATAGGTAACACTCATTGTTTCGGATTTAAAAAAGAACACACACACAAAAGAAAACATTTTCAAACATCTGTATTTAAAGCAGCTACCTTTTCAATCATTATTAAAACATTATCTTCTCCCCAAGGGTCCAATTAGCAGTGCTTATAAGAAGCTAGAACAATACAAGCAAAAAAAAAGGCGCAACAAAATAAATGGTAATGATGGATTCTAACTGTAAAATGTAATATCTAGTCCATGAGTCCATACTGATATAAATAAACTGATGGGAGAAAAAAGAAATCTCTTCCTTATAGAATGCCAACTAATGAATGTAGAAAGTATAATGGAAACAGAAAGTTCCCATTTGGCAACTACCATTAGTGGTGGTAGATTCAGATAGGAGTCATCAATGAATGCTTAGCTTGTAGGTAGGAGGCGACGAGGAGTAAGATATTGGCATAGTCTCAGAGTACACAAAACACTTATCAATTACAAAAGGAAAAAAGGTGCCTTGACAAGTTGGAAACCTGGCCAATAAAAACTTAACTAGGTGATTGAGGTTAACATTAAGAAGGGTAATACAATTCACTAAAAAGAGCCCAGCGTCAATTTTGTGTAATTCCTGCCAACAAAGCATGGCCCAAGTCTGAACATGAGGAAACATTGGATGGACCCCAAATGAAGAACATACTACAAAATAAAAGCCCTGTACCATCTGTCCAAGATAAAAATGAGGAAGTGTTCCTGATTAAAGGAAACTAAAGAGATATGACTACTAAATGCAACATGGCAGCCTGAATTGTATCCTGGACCAGGAAAGAAAAAATGGTATTGTTGAGACAGCTAGCAAAGTTTGCGTAGCATTTTGATGATGGTGTTGCTGTTGTTGATTTTTTCTTGTGGATGGTTACATTGTAGTTGATAGGAGAGTCTCTTGGTTTGTTGGGAAGTACAAATAGGACTATTTATGAGTAATATGACATCTCTCCAACTTTTTCTCAAATGGTTCAGAAAAGAATTAATCATAATGGAAGGAGGGTTTTGAAGCAATTTTGATCATGTCATCAATTGGGGCATCTTGGCAAGAAAGATTTAAGCATTCTTTATATTGCTATTTTGGCAACTTTCCCCTAAGTTTGTAATTATTTCAAAATAAATTATACTTTAAGTGTATTTATAAATGTGAGCATGCTTGCATTTTTAATATCTGCCTGGTATTATACTACTGACAGCCACTAATCATCATTTAAAAATAACCTTTCTGTGTATATCATAAAGGCCCTCTGTAATAGGCAGTCAGTGGCCTTAAACTGGGTAGCCAAGGGAGACAACAACTAACTAGAGGCCTTATAATAACTTAGGCCCCGTCCTAAGTTCAAAATATAATGGCCTCAAAGTGGCAATGGTACTGAAAATAGCATTTAACTTAAACTTCAGGCTCTCAACCCACTAGGTCTATTTGATTTCCATTAATCAGCATAGAAGGAAGCCAAAAGCCAACTCCCATCTCTTAAGACTCTAGCTTACTTGTCATGCATTTCCAAAAGCACACTATAAGAAGATGACTAATCACTGACTGCTTCTTTAGGACCATATGTCTCCCAATTTTAAAGGAAAAATTGTCCCAACTAGTACTAGAAAAACAGATTTCCTACCTCCTGCAGCTGGAGTCGAACCTTGGTAACTGCTCGGATCCAGTGAGCTCTTGCTTGGGTAAATGGTGAAGAACCATTCTCCTCAGGAAAACTTGTAACAAAGAAAATAATGTTTCTTAAAAATAGCCCAGGCAACAAGGTGACTACTCAAGCAAAACTGCCAAGTATCTAAAGTAAAATGGTTTGTATTCATGCCTAGACTTATTTTGTGAGTCAGGCCACTAAACAGAATAGTACTGAATAGCCAATGTGGAAAAAAAAAAAATCCTCTCTAAAATGACAACTCCTTTTAGCTTTTTATCCATTTCCTCTCTCCTTTCCCCTTTATTCACTCAACCAATGAGCCAAATCACTAGGATAGTTTCAGGATTCCAGTAAAAGTAATGGCAAGGGCCCTGAGTCAATGTTAGCACTGAAATTACATAGACATGTGAACTAACCCTTGCACCTTACCTCTCAAGACCACCGAGTCTCCCTTGGGCATTCTGTATATCATCCATCCTTAGAGCAGAATTTTGTTCTTACAAATCTTTCCTGCTCCACTAAGAATATTGGAAGGCTTATCATTCCTAGACTACATCAAAAACGCTAAGTAAAAAAGCACAGCTCTTTTCCTGCCATGGTCTTTTTCCCTGACCTGCCTTAGGGACACATTCAATGACACAACAATAATATATAACAAAGTAGCTTTGGGGCAGAAACACTAGGCTGTATTAGAACAAATCATCGCCCAGGTTCTTAACTGTGGAATACTGGTCAATTCTTGGTGATAAAGCTTCTCCTCTCTCCCACGGAGGTCTAGTGCCAAGGCAGCAACCAAGCATCCACCATTTAGATATCTGAAATATATGCTAGGCTCTGATGCCATCTAACTGAGTCAACTGTATTAAATAAAATACTGTGGGCACTGCTGACCATGATAGAACTGCGCCTCATCTGCATAGCTAGGATTTGAAAGGACATAACCATTGGAGGACAAAAACTCATGCTGGGCACTTCTGCTGCTCTACCAAGAACTCTATCTAGACAATAGTATCTGCCAAGTACAAGGTCTACAAAGAGCCATTTCTCAGTGGGTCATCAATCACAAATCTTGGATGTCTTGTCTATAAGATGAGCCAAGAGAGATGACCAAAAATCAGGAAAAAGGAGAAAAGAAAATAAGTTTGTATCTTCAGTGGTGGAGTAGATACACCAACAACCCTTCAAACTTTTACCACATATAACAGCACTTGCTGCTCTGATCTGTTGGTGAGAGGCTTTATTTTTAGGCCTTGAAATCTGAGAATCCAAGTCACACCTAGCTCTTATCACTCTACCCCAGTGATTTTCAACTGGGGGCAGTTTTGTCCCCTAAGAGAAATCTGACAAGATCTAGAGACATTTTTGGTTGTCACAACTTAGGGTTACTACTGGCATGTAACATACAGAGACCAGGGATGTCATTATACATTCCACAATGCCCAGAACAGCTCCACATAACAAAGAGTTATCTAACCCCAGATATCAATCATGCCAAGACTGAAAATCCCACTCTGCCCTAACCTATCAGCAAATCTACTGACCAATTTAGCTCAATAACAGTAACATTCAAACACTGTACTAAGATTCATTATAAGACTGTTAAAAAACAAGTTTAAAATTTTTCTTCTCATGGGTACCAATTAATTCCAGACACACTGTTAGACCTGAGGAGGCAAAAGGGTGAGATCTGGCTTTTAGACCAATTCTTTCTTAACTCTGTCCTGGTGTTCTCAGCCAGGAAAAACAAAACAAAACAAAACAATGTTCACATAAAAAGTTTAAACATTAACTGGCTGAGAAGCCTATTTCATCCAAAGCATCTCCTTTGAATGAAGTAAGTTGCAGGGCTTGGGTTGGTTCTAGACTCAGAGGCTACCATACATAAGTCCTAGTAGGCCAATAACTGCATATTCAAGAAGGCCTAGGTACACTGAAGCTAACTACAAAGAACCCAAGTGTTCTTCAGAGATCCTCAAAATATCTAGGGAATTATATACCAAAAATCAAAGGAAGCAGCACATAGCCAAACCTCAGTTTCTCAATCACTACCATACCCAGCTATAGCAAAACAAATGAAAAGCACTTACATCCAGCAATACCACAGGCAGATACTGAGGAAACCACATGAACTCCTTAAGGAAACTATCACCTACCTCTCCTGGGGGCCTAGGACGTGGTCTTTGGGTAGCACCAGATCTGGGGGAAGATGGGTTGTGGTATCTTTTTTCTTGTCCTTGGGTTCACACACTCTCCCCTTCTCTTCTTCACCTGTTACCTCCAAGGCTTTCTCTTGTTCTCCAAAGCCCACCTGGCCGTCTCTGGAGAAGCTGCCAGAGCTGTGGCATGAATGAATTGAATCCCTCTCCCGACGGTCATCATCTTGTTCGTGACACTGGTCTAGTTCACTCAACTGAGAGCTTCCTTGACTCACATTACAGGATGAGCCATACCTACTACTGCTGGTGGGGCTGTGAGAATGAAAGAAAGACAGGTGAGTACTTACATGCAAAGAGGGACCAGGACAAAAGTAATGGACAAATCCAGAAATAATGATTCTTTCAGTGGGAAGAATCACAAATAGGAGGTTTCTGGGAAGACAAGACCAAACTTTGTAATCTAGAAGAACTAGTTTCTAGTCAGCAGAAGCACAACAGGAAAAGCAACGCTGGGTTCTCTAATATTAACCTCAACCTGTGACAGACTTTGAAGCATACTTTTTCTTAATGTGATTTTTGTAAGTTGGATTGAGAATTATTAATATTTAAGTATTAAATATAAAAATACCCTCTTATTTATGCCTAAAATTCTTTACTCAGACTTCTAAAGAAACTTGTCCAGTGGCTGTGATTAAAGTTTTCTAATTTCCATAAGGCAAAATGGTGAACTCTACTCCCTTCTTCTTTTATTTACTAAATTGATGTCCCCTTTTCTTCCTCTATAATTATAAATGTGAATGTCTGTTCCTTAGGATGAGCAAAGGAGACTGGAGATGTTTCTTTAATTATCTCTCAGCTATCTACATGATGAGGTAATGGAAGCCATTGGGAGATGAAGTCTATGACCAAAAAAATTTGTCTGGGGAATGGTCTCATCAACATGAATGTTACAATGAAATCCCTGGCAGCACAGGCAATGTCCCAAAGATGAACTTGCCCATCTGTAATGGAGTTGCTCTCTGGACACAACAAAGTTTTGGAAAAAGTGGACAAAATCCAACTCCAGGATCTGGGTCAGGACCACACTAATGCATTTCTATACTTAAAGAGAGGCCAGCCCAACCCTTTCTCAACCACCTGAATTCCCATACCCTGGGAGGAAATTTGTGCGCCTGTTATGAGAGACAGCACCAATAGCAGAGAAAGCGCAGTGAATTATGATTAGAAACCATGATTAGGGCAGCCCGGGTGGCTCAGCAGTTTAGCGCCTGCCTTCAGCCCAGGGTGCAATCCTGGAGTCCCAGGATGGAGTCCCACATTGGGCTCCCTGCATGGAACCTGCTTCTCCTCTGCCTGCGTCTCTGCCTCTGTGTGTCTCTCATGAATAAATAAATAAAAATCTTAAAAAAAAAAAAAAAAAACATGATTAGAGCAGTATCCACAAGTTACTCCCTTGAGCCATATACTAAATTTAAGAGTCAGTCCTACTCAAGACAGAAGTTCTAGGTGATGATCTTTAAGATCTATCCCAGAATAGTTCACTGAATAGTATCACTGAATAGTTCTATCCCAAGTCAGGGGCCCTTCTTTCACTTCTGGTATCATGCTAGAAAGCCTCCATGCAAAAGGACAAAGAATTTCCTTGCCACAGAGTCAAGTCTTTAAAGGGCTTATGTTTACCCTTGGCCAAATGAAGATAAATCATTACTGTTTTCCAGTGATATTCTCCCTATGGATCCTCCCAATTACCTGGTATTTTCTGACTAATTTCTGATCCTTCATCCCAAGGCAGGCTGCTATGAATAGTTCCTAACACATGTGTGTACATGAATGCACACACACACACACACACACACACACACGATCTCTAAAACCAGCCCCTTTGGACAGGTTTGGGTGAGAAGTCATGGCAGCATTCTTAAACTGTACAGTACGTGGTGCTTCTTCTTAGGGGAAATAATAGTATCTTTTCCAAATGGACCCTGCACAATGCTCCAGAATAAAGAACTACAGCAAATGATAGCCCTGAGCTCCCATGACACTTTATTCAAGGCACTTATCAGACACCAGTCTCAAGGTACAAAATGGCAGACCAGAAAGAGCTATATAAACCCATGTGGAATATAGAATATAAATTATCCCAACCTTCGCATCTAGCATTTTACTTAATAACCTCATTGCCACTGGAGAAAGCATCTTAGAAGACTTGGAAAAGCACAGCACAGATCTCTCCCCAGCTATTAGAGATATAAGTGCTGAGGGCCAAGGAAGCATCCTAGCCTATCACATGGTTGTAATTAATATATGCCACACTACTACTTGCAGCCTCTTTCTGCCCTCCATTCTCCATTTCACTTTCACAAGACAGAGCAAACCAGAATGAGTAAATCCTAAGGCCCAGCCTTTCCTTTAGCAGTAAGTTCCTTCTCCCAATTAATGAATTCCATTTGGCTCTAGAGAGAGGGAAGAGGATGAAAAGACCCACACATTACTCCTTGTTACTTAACCCCTAGTTAACATGAAGCTCGGGTGCTAGAAAAGACATAGGAAAAATATAAAGCAGCCTATCATTAAGCTACCTCTAAGTCACTGCATCATAAATGGTCAATTCCTTAAAATCATTTATGATGCTTAGGTTGAAAACAGGCCTTTTGTCGGTCTTTGGTTCCTTGACGTCATGGAGAGTAATTGGTTGCTGTATGTTTGAAAGACAGTCAGTGCAAGGAGGCATCACCTCTTCCTCTTGTGTTTCTGGCTGGTGAAGTAACTCAGTAACAGTGCAGTGCTCTTCCTTATGACTCCCTGAAGGACAGGTGGAGCTAGAAAGGTTGCTTTTGGAACCCCAGTGTTCTCCAGATGCTGAAATTCCCTGCTGCTTTTCCATTTCTCCTGACTCTGAAAGCTCATGAGCACATACACTTGGCCTGGTCTCCAGATGCTCATAGGTCCCAGAGGGTTGAGTAGCTGGTTCAGCACTAGCCTCAGACATTTGAGAAGACTCTAAAGCTTTATCAGCCTCACTAAAATGAAGGTTCTGATCACTGCTGATAACTAAAGCTGGAGAAGAGGATTCTGCAGGTACTTGTTCAGGGCCTCCTTTGTTCTCTTTTGGCCGTGTGAATGAAAGATCCAGCTTCTTTCCAAATCTCAGTTTTAGATCACTTGCCATCATACTCCCTTTCCCATCACTACCTCCCTCAAATAGAGTTGACAACTTTTTAAAATTGGCCATTAAACCAGGCTCCGCTCCTCTATTACCAGAGGAAGGAGATGGGGAAAATAGAGAGCTCAGTGGTTTCCCATAGTCAGTGGCAGAAGATGGGAAATGGAGTTTTGGCCAATTGGTCATGTTTGGGATCCCAAAATGAGGTCTTGGCTGCTCTGTTTCCTGGGGGACTGCAGGTGGATCTTTCTGGGTACCAAGTATCCCATAACTTTCTTTGGCACAATACACAGGCTCCTCCAGTACAGGATGAGAAAGGTATCCTTGGGTTTCTGGTGTGGCACTCTGGCCAGCACTTGCATCACTTAACAGTGGACTACTGGTTTCCAGTGAATTGGTTGTCTGTAGTTCCAAGAAATCTTGGTTTGTGGAGGCTGACTGAATAGCTGGCTTTGCCTCAAGAGGAATAAGTGGCTGAACTGGAGAAGGAAGCTCTTCGGCAATACAGGTAGGATCTGGATCCAAATTCGATAGCAATGAAATATGCTCTGCTTCCAATGATGTCTCTGTATCTGTGCCCTGCAACAACCCCATGTCTCCTTCATCACTCAGAGACAATACTCCTTGCCCAGTATCGTCCCCTGAGACAGAAGGTGTAGCCCCAATTGTTTCAGAATCTTGGGGTTCTAGAATATTGTCAGGAATATCATTGTTTTCCATTTCAGTTGTTAGTTTAGTATCATCTATCAGGGTCTCTGAGTCTGACTTTGCACTAACTACAGTCATTGTACCACCACTGAGAGTAGATTCTGAATTGAGTGTTGGAGAGGAAGCTTCTCTCCACAAATTTTCTGTAGGTACTGATCCTATAGTATCTCTGCAACTACCATTTTGAGGCTTTGCAATAGCTGGGACAGGTGATTCTTGTTTGTATGTCTCTGGTCTGGGACTTTTAAAAACTCCAAGTAACTCACCTTTGAGGGACTGAGATGATGCACCAGAAGAAAGGGAGAAAAAGGAGTTTTTCTTTGGAGGTTTAGGAGAGGAGAAAAATCCAGAGAAAGTTTTGGGAGGTTCAACTAAGCACCCAGAGAAAGACTTCACTTTTGTCACAAACCCGGAAAGCATCTCTACTGAAGAGCCCAACACTGATTTGTCTTCTTCTTTATCTGCCTCTCGGCTCTGGAAGTGCTCTGTATACCCTGGCTCCACAGAGGGAGAGGGTGGTTCTACAATCTCTGTTAAGACCTCATCAGGGACCTTTTCTAATGGCAAGCTCAAAGGGTCACTAGTAATTATTTCAATTTGGTGGTGGTTAGTGCAAGTGTCTGGACTGTTGAGCTTTTCAGTCAAATGGTTATCATGTGAAAAAGACTTGGCCAGTGAGCCACTAGGGAAGGCTTCCTGTATGAAAGTCTCTTCTTCATCAGGAGTTACCCCAAGGGACTCTGGACCAATGAGCAATGTTTCAGTCTGTGCCTGAAATTCTGGTGAATTAGAACCAATGTCATTTTGCAACTGATTCATCTGGATATCTGCTAAAGATGTCCCTGGTCCATTACTAGAATCTTGTTTTTCCTGATAGTCCTTCTCCACATTGAGCTCATCTGTAAGAGAAGTAACCTCAACAGTGTTGCTACAAGGATGCATTTGCTGTTCATGAACTCCCTCCTGGACTATGCTAGCTCTACTGCCACTAGAACCTTCTCTAGTCATTGTGCCACCCATGTCTACAAAAGCACTTGGCTTCTTAGAGGGCTGGGAAGTCACTGGAGCAACAGTTGAAAGGCTGTGTTTTTCCCCAGGAGTCTGCTGCTTTCCATCCAAAAATGACAAGTTGAAGAAACTAAAAGAGCTAGTATGAGAGGCATCCTTCTTGCTGCTTGAGTTAGTAGTCGAAAAAAAGGAAGGAAGTGTAAAGAGCCCTTCTGCTTGAGATTTGGTTCTTGGTAGAGTAGCAGAGGCTCTATTCTCAGATTTTTCAGATCCAGTCAGGAAAGAAAATATACTTTTTCTGGTTTGCAACTCTGGTTGAGATGAAGAGGTTGTGGCAGTTGAAAAACTACAGCGTTGATCAGAAAAATGATCTTGTTCCTTTGAATTCCTTTGGCTCGGAATATCAAAAGTTGGTTGATCACTTCTTGAAACTTCTGTCCCTGTAGACACACCACTAGTTTCTACTGAAGAATTTCTGGAAGACTCTTTGAGACAATTTGCTGAGAAAGACTGATTTGGTGATTGCTGGATTAGGTGATCTCTGGAAGGTACCTCTTTTTCAGTCAAATTATTACTCTGTATATCGGTAGTCGATGGTTCTTTTAGCCCACTGTCATCAATAGTAATCTGCTTGTTCAGACTCCTAACTCGAACCTTCCTTTTAGAAGCAACTGGTGTAGCAGGAAAGTTCCCAATATCCTGGTTAATTGCCTGTGGAGGATTAGGACTTGATTTGACTTCATCCTTATTAACCAAGGAAGAAACAGGCATATTTTCAGTTGTTTGTATAGAAGATACATTGGTTTTAAATAAATCCCCAAGAGTACCAAAAAAATTGGAAACACCAGGAGATTCATTCTTTTGTTGATAAGGTATCTTTCTATTTTTATCATCATTCTTTTCTAAATTTGGTGATCCTTCTTTATTCACCTGGGTTTTAAAGAGGTTCAAAAATCCAGATGCCTGTTTTCCATTTGATACTGTACTTACTGAAGAGTCTTCTCCCCGACCAAAGAGTTTCAATGCACTTTTAAATAATGTTCTCTCAGATTCTTTGGAAGACTGGTCCTGGGGAAGCTCACAGTTCTTGTGTTCATCCCTACTAAACTGTGATGCAAGAGGAACTGAAATAGAGTCAGCTGTAATGATTTCATTATCTTCCATATCTGATTTAGGCCGAAGAGTTGTTTGGCTTACCTGGACAACAGATTTTAACAAACTTTGTTTTTTCACATGAAAATTTTTATTTGAAGGGAACTCTTGCTTCATATTTTTAGTAAATTCTGGTCGTTGAACATTGGATCCTATTTGTCTTTCTAAATCCTTCTTGAGAAGACATTCTTCTTCATCTTGAGAGTTACTCTCTAATTGCTTATTCAAGATTAATGACTGAAGACCATCATTTGTGAGCTCTGCTAAGTCTGAATGCTGATCCATTTTCTTCATGACCAAAGACTCTAAGGATTCATTCTCAACAAAATTCAAAGTATTTCCAACCAAAGCAGAAAATAATGAAGTTACTTTGTTCAATGATGACATCTCTCCTGTTTGCTGTGGACTGTTAGTCATGTTTTCAGGATGAACCAAAGAGGTAGCTTCTTCAGAAGACTGAACCCAGTGGAAACTGGAAGGGTAAACAGATGAATCCTTTGCTAGAGGCTGGTTCTTATCATCCTCTATAAAATGATTTTTACTTAAGTCATGATTTCCAATAGTTTGGGGCTTATTTCTGAGATCCAATATGTATTTAAAGTCTTCAGAACAACACACCTTTTCTTCAAAAGATCCAAAATTTCCTTTAAACTTCTGAAGATTATTGCCTGAAAAATCTAATGGTTGATCCTTTTGGTCACAACTTGACTCTTCAAGTACTTGTGAGAAGGTTCCTAAATTTAGATACACTGGTCCTTCACCTCTTGGCAAAACTACAGATAAATCAAGAGGGTCATCAATTGGTTCCTCTTCAACACACCAGACGAATTCATCTTCCTTGTCAAGCACTTTAAAACTATAGGCAGAAATAATGCTGTCATCCAACATAATACTTGATAGATCATTTGTCTGTAAACCATAATTCAAATACTCTTGATAATAACAATCAGGCATAAATAAATATGCATACTGCCCAGTAGAATCAGTGAGGAGATAATACATATACTGACCATCATGGAACATATAATATCCATAATCCCCATCCTCTGATGGCCACCACACTCCATTTTCAAGACATGACAACCATTCCTGGTATTCATAACTAACACTTGAAAAAACAAAGTTTTCATCCATCCTTAATGATTCTTGTTCAACTATGGAACATGTAGTCTTCTTATAACCTGAAGAACAACTTAAGTCAATGGGCAGTTCTTCTAGTGAATTCTTAGTCTCATTAATTGGAAAATGAGAATTTCCATATAATGAGTTAGCTGCCCACATATCACTTCTTAATAAGTTGTCTTCATTAAATGCTAACTGGTCCAATGATTCATATGGTAAGTCATGCCAAATGACACTGTTTGGATTTGTTTTCCATTCCAAGATATTTGCATTTTGAGCCTTTTGGCAAAAATTTATTGCTGAGTTTTCTGAGTCAGGCCACAGGAAAACATCACCTGATGGGAATGTATTTTGATTCCACATATAATAAACTGGCTGAAGTTTTCTGGAATTTTTAGAGAAATCTTTTATATCAGAGTCCCATTTATAACAGAGAGGATTATTCACCTCTTCAAAAGCCTGACAGTGGTTTGACAGAATGCTAGTACTTAATATGGGTGGATTTAACTTGTTTGAATTTTCGTGTATTTTCCCCTTAAGAACATGGTGTGGTGTCAGCCTCTCAGCCATGGATTTCTCTAAGAGGCCTAGCTGAGCACTTGGAGCACAGTGAAGGACTCTGTTCTCAGAAGAGGGGCAATTATTTTCACTTTGCTGATTTTTCCATGTAGGAGGGGAATGATGACTATCAACCCAAATATCAGATAATGGTGTATTTTCTTTAGGTAAAGATAAAAAGCTTTTTATGAAGCCAGATGTTTCTTCTTTTTCAACATGATTCTTCTGGTTCTCAGGAGTCACACACAAAGTAACAGGGATCTCATCCAAGGATAAATGTTTATTTCCATTCAAACTTTTTATGTTGCCTGAAGACACAGACTTTGCTTCATCTGGTTTACAATCAGTCACACTGTTATTGGATATCAGGTTAAATATTCCAGAGAGTACGCCTGGGATATTATTCTTATGATGAGAATCATCATTTTTCAAATTTAATTCTTGTTGACTAGACAAGTTTTCAAGAGAAGAAAACTTGTTAAGCAGACCAGAAAGGAGGCCTCCTTGGGTTCTTTTCTTCAAAGCTTTATCTACAAGTCTGTCTTCATTAATCTCACTAACCAGGGTGGGTTTTGAAATGGGAGAAGTAAATGCTAATGAAGAGTATGACACTGTTAAAGGTGTCACTTGTGTAAGAGTCTTACTTTCTTCTGAAGAATCTGAAGGAATATATTCTTTGGACACAACTTCAGGGATGGCTGAGGTATCTCTCTGACAGGTATCTACTGCTGCATGGTCACTTGAATTTAATTTGTCTATATTCCCAAATTCCCCAAGATCATTATTAATAACTGGAACTGAATTAGACTTTACTTTATCAAGTGTGGCATCTTCAGGACAATTTATTTGATCATTTTTATTAAATGCTTCTGTACCATCAAATTTCCCTAAATTATTATGAATATGTGGAACTGAACTAGATGTTATTAGACTAAGTTTGGCATTTTCACGGCAGTTTCTTTGGATCTCTTCATCAATGGTTACTGCTGAGTCAGGAAAACTCTGGTCATTGACAGTGATACGGCTGTCAGTGAAAGGAAATTTAAACAAAGGAAAAATGCTTCCTTCCTCTCTTAAATCCTGCTGCTTTTCAGAATGACTAAGAACTCTGAAAAATGGAATATGTAGTTTTCCACTAAAAGAAAAGGAACGTCCATCTTTCCTAGGGCCCCTTTCCCATCCATCTTCCTCTAACTGGTGAATTTTCATAGATTCTGACACAGTTTTCTTTGAGCAGGTCTCAGGTGAAGTGAGCAAAAACTGGCTAAAAGATTTTCTGAGTGGCTCAAGAAAATCATCATCTCTAGTAACTTTGTCCTCCTCAATCGGTGTTGCTGAAGACTCTTTATTTGCAATTCTACTGCCAGTTATACAAGATTGTCCTGGAGTGTTTTTGGCACAGTTTTTTGGTTGATCCGGTAACAGAGACAGATCTGTACAGGATTTTCTTTCCAAGAGACTTTCAGTATCATTTTTTTTATTTGCAGAACCACCTAAGTTTGAAGGTTCATTGGTCGATTGGGAAGACAGCAACAAATCCTTACTTAGGGGCATTTGGGTTGAACCTGTAGTTTCTCCATCATTCCTATCAAAAGTGATGACATTACTGTCATTGCCAAGAGTGTCTTCCCTTTGATTTGACTCTAATCCACACCCAGTGACATTTTCCTTTCTTATTGGCTTGTTCTGGTCATCATCCTTTTTGGTTTCATCTTTTTCCGAAAAGATCTTTAATGGATTCAGCCTGCTGAAAACAGACTTTATAACTGAACTCTGACTCTGTGGAAGGGAGTCCCTTCCAATAGCCTCTGTTGCATCCTGAAAGCTTAAATTTCCAGTTTTACTACCTGTGTGCTCATTTTCAGAGGTTTTGTGATTTCTGCCAAAATCCTCATTATCAACTGCTTGAGAGGATAATGGAGATTGTATGGAAATATCCTTCCCCAGTACTGACTTGGCTCTGGGTTTAGATCCTGAATTAATCATCTCTACTTGATTAAGAGTTTCTGTTTTCTCTGGAACTAAATAAACCAGCTTTTCCACAGAGGTTGTTAGCTGCTTTGTGCCTGAACCCATTTTTTCTGTGAGTGAACTGAACAGAGAACCAACAGCACATTTCACTCCATTCAGCTCAGGGAAAAATATAGCCTTGTCTTTGTCATTCTTGACAATGGCTGAAGGTGCTTTTTGATCCTCAGGCATTTTGTGCTCTGCGTTATCAACAGTACTATTGTGTTTAAGTGATTTTTTAGTTTTTGGAAGGGAGCCAAATCGATTAATCTCTTCTTCCTTCTCTGCTAAATATTCTGACACTGTTTCTACCAAACACTGAAGCTCATCGATTGTATCAACATAGTCCTTCTTGGGTCCCTCAAGAGAGGAAGGGGTCATCTCTTCCATAGGGCACCCAGATTGATCTCCAAGTGTGTTTGCATCACACTTTAACTTTGGTAATGGGAATACTGGATTTGTTACATGATATTCTTCAGGAAAGCCTCCAACATGATGGACATCGGATGGATGATTTGTTGGTGACAATAAACCTTCCTGTTTATCAGTAAGAGGAGAACTCAGAAGTTCATCAGAAGTACTACTGGCAGAATCTTCAAGAATATCTAATGGAGTGAAATTAGTGACATATTGGTTTAAGCCAGATGACTTTTCATAGTTCTTAAAACAACCAGAAAGATCATAATTATGATTTTCCAACTTAGTAGTCCACATGCCACTCTTAACCACAAAACCATTTTTGTAAGGGCGTAAAATTGGATAATTTTGTTTCTTCTTTTCAATGTGGCAAACGTTACAATTTTCAGTGTTAGGATATGTACTTTTGAAGTTAGTCTTAGTTCCTGATCTATCATCATATGGTCGTCTTTCACTGCCTTCAAAATGACGGTATAAGGGTTTGTTTTTCCTTCTCCTATCTATTGTATATTTCTGAGGATATCTGGAGAATACAGAGGTTTCAAACTCAAGGTCAAAATTAAAGGCAGTAGAAAATTCACTTTCTTGACCCAGAGATGGTATCTTTTTCCGATTCTTACACTTCAGTTGTTCTTGTTGGCTGTAATATTTACCAGTTTTTGAAAGAGTTCTAATCTCTTTTGCTTCTGCTTCCTTTAAATTTATGTTACTGTTTTCTAGAAACTCTTGTGATATTTTCTCCTCTATCTCTTTATATATATTTTCTTGCTCTTCATAGTCAGTATCAGAGAAAGTTGAAATAACCTTAATTTTGTCATTTTTAGCCTGCAAGCCTTGTCTGATGTAAAAGAATAAAATTGGAGGAATAGTAAGGCCAAGAAAAGAGAAGAAACAGGGAAAGGGAAGAAACAAATTATAAAATTTAGTGCACATTCAATGAGAAAACTAAAATAATATAAGGGAAGAAACAAATTATAAAATTTAGTGTACATTCAATGAGAAAACTAAAATAATATAATAAAAATTACCATTCAGGCTGAAAAAATATGATAAAGAAATCTATATGTTCTTAAATCAGTATTAAAGTACTTTAGCCAAATAGTTTTTTCCACTTCAGAAAAAGAACAGCTATGATAATAACCATAGCTACTTGCTACCATGAGCTTTTTAGGATCCTTTTATTTTCCAAGATAGAAACAAAATGAAAATGTTTCCTCGATATTTAGAATGTATTTGCAACACTCAAGTTGAACTGTTAAGTATTTAACAAAAATATATTAAGGGATTTCAAGAGACCTAAGTTTGTTGATTAATATGGGTCTGAAAAGAAGTCAAGCTGATAACTTGCTGAAAGTTATTATTTGAGGTAGTATAGCCAAGAATATGGTCAAACATATTTCTCTTAAAAAGAAAAAATATATAGGGGTACCTGGGTGGCTCAGTCAGTTAAGCATCTGACTCCTGATTTTGGCTCAAGTCATGATCTCAGAGTCATGAGATTGAGCCCTGAGTCAGACTCTATGCTCAGCATGGAGTCTGCTTGAGATTCTCTCTCCCTCCCTCTTCCCCTCTATGCCTCTCTCCCTATTTGAGCTCCTGTGAGCGCACTCTATCTCTAAGAGACAGATAAACCTTAAAAAAAGAAGGGAAAAAAATACATAATAAAAATAATCTTTGTCAGAAGTCAAACCTTATGGTATCAACAAGAGCAAATTATTTAAAGCATTATAATATGCAAAATCTAAAAGCTATATATGCATTGAGGATCACAGGGAAATGAATATCTTTCCCTATACTAACACTAGAAGCTGTATTCCAACTTAAGTCCATAAATAAGATACCTGACCTTTCTTTCAGTTAGATCAGAAACTGCCTGCTTCCTGTGTACTCAAGTGGGGGTATACAGAGGACCTGTAGACTAAGTGCTTGTCGACTCATGTTCTTTATAGATTTAACATCCAATTGCATTCATATAGGAAATACAAACAAGATCATGGTGGTCACTTAGTCACTAAAAATCTTCAAGAGAGAGAGACTTGAAGAGACAGTAATAATAAGCTTCAAGAGATATTCTTTTGACCCCCTTCAACACTAGAGACACTTTGGCTATATATCTAACAAAGTCCAACTCTATTGTCAAACCTCAAATTATGTATTTTTATATAATTTATGTAAGATCCCAGTTATTTTGGACTCATTAGACAAAAGCCCATTTGGTTGAGCAAATCCAATATAACATTTTTTTACATGCAATTTCATTATCCTGCAGTATCCTCAAAAACTCAAACCAAACTAGCTTCAGCCTAGAAGTTTTTATACTTCAATTTAAATCAATACATAGCCATTGCTGTAGTGAATGAAGCTATTTATTTTTATACTTCTAATTTAATGGAAGATACTAAGAATGTGTTTGTTCCCTTAGGATTTTAAAAAACTAACTTAAGGATTTAGACCATCTCCAAGAACTTGGCATCTACAGTAAGAGAGAAGTTTAAAAATCAATGTTAGTGACAAATCAACTTCAAAAATTTTTAATGGATAAATATTTTCAAGAATTTTAGTTAAAAATGTCTATGATAAAAGGTTACTTAAAAGTCATGTAATTTTTTAAATGCCTGGGTGAATCAGTTGGTTAAGTGTCTGTCTTTGGCTCTGGTCATGATCCTAGGATCCTAGGATTGAGCCCTGCATTGCACTCTCTGCTTTGTGGGGAGTCTGCTTCTCCTTTCCCCTCAGCCCCTACCCAGCTTGTGCTCTCTCTTTTGAATGAATGAATGATCATGTAATTTTCTTCTCTGCTGGAGATAAAAAAATATTTACTCTTTAATCTCATTTCATATACTGATACACTAAAATCAAATTTATAGGGGATCAATTAAAAAATTTCTTAGGAAAAAATTTACAATTTAAAGTGTATCACTAATGCTCCTCTAAGTATTATTATAGTGGTAGCCCAGGAAATAATCAAAATAATAATAGGGTAATAATTAGGTAAAATGAAGTACTCTAGAACAGTATGTAGTCATTTAGGTTGATGTGCCATTATTATTGCTGGCTTACACATCTAATACTTGCAAAGGAGGGAGGGAAAAGTAGTGGGGGTTTTGCTGTTATGTTTTTTTCCCCTAAAGTAGGACAATATAAACAACTAAAATTAAAAACATAGAATATACAAACATTAAGGGGTGTCTGGGTGGCTCAGTTGGTCAAGAGTCTGCCTTCAGCTCAGGTCATGATCTCCAGGTCTTGGTACAGAGCCCCACATCAGGGGAGTCCCTTCTCCCTCTCCTCTCCACTTGTGCTTTCTCTCACTATCTCTGTCGCGATCTGTCTCTCTCAAATAAATAAGATCTTTCTAAAAATATGCAAATATTCAGTTAATAAACCAGCAAGGAGTAGAGACTAACTATTGTAAGATTCCTGGCATGTTTCTTCCTAGAATCAGATCATAAACAGTAAAAACTCTGTGATGGTTGATATAGGAAAAAAATTCACTGAAAATATTCTCAGAGATAATAGTAAACTGAGATAGGAATTTTAGTAACAAAAAGTATGAGCTAAACTGGAATGGTTTTTAAAATATTAACCTCCAACTAATACTTGATTCAAGCTAGGATCATCAATGGATGCTAAAATCAATGGGGAAAATGTTGGGGAAACTGAATAATGATACAATAAAAATAAAATAATCAATGTGATAGAATATTAACCCAGCTGAATCAAGGCAACATGAATATGGATGTTGATTATAATATTTTTCCAAATTTTGTTTGAATTATTTTTTAAACAGGGGGAAAGTCAGGTGAGTATATATTTGTTTCTATACTCATAAACATATGACAGTAGTCTATAGAAAGGTACATAGGAAACAAACAATGGTGGTGTGAGAACTAGGAGATAGGAAAGAGACCAAGAGGACACGTACAGGTGGGAGATTCTTCACTATATGTTATATTGCACCTTAACATTTTTTAAACCATGTTAATGTTTTCTATATTTAAAATTTTTCTAAAGTTCCAGCAAAAGTTATTGAATCTGCTTTGAAGACATCATCTGAAGTTCCCAGGGAAATATTTAGGTAGGAAAGGTTATCCAAACATTTAACACCTGTGATTTTCTTTTTTTAAATCTTGGTAAAGAGTGTTTCAGAATTGCTGGGCTGGGCAGAGGCGTGTGCTGTTTTTTTTTTTTGTTTTTTTTTTTTTTTTCAGTTATCTATCCTAAGTGAGCATGCTCTCACCCGTTGAGAATCACTGATCACAAAGAGAAATATTAATGACAGAAATATCTAAATGTGAATGTATAGCAGAGAAAAAAAAACTGAGATTCTAGACAAAATGGCTGTAGCTTGGACTATTATACTGCTATACCTCCACTACCACCTCAGATTAAAGCATCTATATTCTTAGTTACATCTTGGAAACTACATTCTAATAAGAGAAAGTGCTTTGTTTTCAATACCCACCTAAGGGCCCGCCGCTCTGGATAATCAAGATCGTAACTTTGCATGGAGTCATTGCAAGAATCCCGGGAATTGCCCTGAAGTAGCAGCTGCTGTGGCAATCGCATGGGCACAGGAAACTGGTGCACAGAAGCGTTGGGCTGGGAAGTTGTATGATAAGGAGGTGGGATGCTATTGCTGGTCTCACTGCGATAGTCACTATCCCGGTCATCAACAGCACTATCAGGATCTTCAAAAGCTGTGGAATAAGCACAGTCAATCAAGACATCCTCGCTTTACTTAGTTTTTTAGAATTTTTTTCTGCTTCTAACTCAAATAGCCACAAGCCTGGACCTTGAGAACAAGAGCAAGCTGAGCTGAATGTGAGCCAAGTGACCTCAAATCCATGTGGAAACCTGTTTCAGTTAATACCTACAAGTTTCTTTCCTTATTTAATAAGACAAGAAACTTGCTTTCATTTTAGTGTTGATTCCTAGAGGAGTTCTAAACTGTATTTTCCCAATGCAGAATTTCCTGGAATTTTTGTTCTCTAGCCCTCATAACTCTAATGAACAATCTGCTTTTAAATGTCATAGATTCTAATCCTCTATTATTATCAAAATGGGCAGAAGAGAAATTTTCATTTAGAGTTGGCTTGCTGTTTTTAGACTTTAAAAATACATGGCTAGGGACGCCTGTTTGGCTCAGCGGTGGAGTGTCTGCCTTTGGCCCAGGGCATAATCCTGGAGTCCCAGGATCGAGTTCTCCCTAGATGGAGCCCACTTCTCCCTCTGCCTGTGTCTCTGCCTCTCTCCCTCTGTCTCTCATGAATAAATAAATAAAATTAAAAATACATATGGCTGAACCCAATAAGCAAGTCCAACATCAGAAGGTGGCCAGAGAATCAGGAAGTTCAAAGCCAAGGCTCTGAAGAACCAAAAGCTCTAGATACAAATAAGAACAGTGGCTGCCTTTATTTAAAGTACTATGACAAATTTTATTTGTATTTTTTAAGGTAAGCTCTATAACCATTATAGGGCTAGAACTCATGACCCCAAGATCAAGAGTCACATGCTCCACCAACTGAGCCCATCAGGCACCCCAGAACAGTAGCATCTTCCTGTCTTGCTGCAACAACAGATTTTTCTAACAATTCCTATCAAGTACCTACACCCAGAGTCTCAGAATTTCCATCCAAAGTCTGGGTTGAAGGAGAAGAGGAAAATATAAGCACTAGGAATGGGATCTTGTTGACAATGCAGCCAAGTCTATCTAACAACAGTGACTATAATTTCAAAGAATTATTTCTGCTTTTCAGACCAGCACCTGCCTGGTTGGTTTTAGTCTTGCTTGATGATAGCTAAAATGACCACAGTTACAAATCCTGCCCCAAACAAAAATAAAAATATTTAACACTGTACTTAGAAAGGGAGCTCAACCTTAGAGTCTTTAAGGTTTATTTTATAGAGAAGCCATTTCTGACACCAACTCCATATGTGTATAATTAACAAGGTCCCAGATGTCCTGTCTTGCCAATTTCCTATTTGGCTCAGTGAGGAAAAGGAACATTCATTATCCCAAAATGGATATACTTTTAGCAGATGATGAACTCCTCATATCAGTAATTTTTTTTAAAAATCTTGGTAAATTATGTAGGCAGTGAGAGCCTTCTGAAGACCATAAGATTAGGCTTTCATAATTGCTTGTGTAGGAGATAAGAACCTGCATCCATGTAGTGGAAATGGAAAAGAGCTGATGAAAAAAAAATCTAGACAAATGATAAAATGTGGGGACAAATGGAAGGTAACAGGAAAATGACATCTTGGCTTGCAAATCAGACTACCTGGTAGATAATAATTCCACTAAAAGAGATGAGGGGGCACAAACATGTGGGTTTTACAAGCAAGGGAGAATATGTGAACACTGGATTCCAGACATTTGTGGGTATAGCTGGGAGTACAGATAGATCTCATGAGCTTTTCCCTTTTGAGTTTAAGGCAACAATGTGAACATAAGAAGGAGAGTAATCAGAATCTCAGGAGAAAAAGTCAGTATGAGAAAGAGGCTAACTTCAAGTGGTCAGGAAAGGTACTTGTCAAACAATAGGGGATGCAAGGCATTCTGCTCAGAAAATATTCTGGTCACATATTAGGGGGAAAAAAGAAAGACTTCAGGGGCATTGGTTTCAGATCTTGATGTATTTGTTGTTCTGAACACTAGAAAGAAAGGATCAAGGGACAAAAACCAGTATGTCTTTCAGACTTAATTCTTTCTGAACCCACAGAAGGAGTCAGTGTGAAGAAGTCAGATGGATTTTTCATGCATACAGATGAGAGAGCTGGGGCAACAAAGGAGACAAAGCTGAAAGTCTTTTTAAATTCCAGCAGAAGTATCAACACATAACCCAGAGAACCAAAGAGGGAGCAATGATAGGCAATCCCACTGATTATGAGGCCAGTCAGAGTTAGGAGCATTCATGATCCAGAGCCATAAACTATGATGGATGGACCCTTAGTTTTTCACTGCATCTAACCTGTTACTCCTAAATAATGCTCTGCTTTTTTAAATTTTATTTTGCTAAGGTAAGGGGATAATACTCCAAAACTTTCCTAAAAGCTGACAATATTTTTATACTAAATAAATAAAGGGGGATCCCTGGGTGGCGCAGCGGTTTAGCACCTGCCTTTGACCCAGGGCGCGATCCTGGAGACCCGGGATCGAATCCCACGTCAGGCTCCCAGTGCATGGAGCCTGCTTCTTCCTCTGCCTGTGTCTCTGCCTCTTTCTCTCTCTCTCTCTGTGTGACTATCATAAAAATAAATAAATAAATAAATAAATAAATAAATAAATAAATAAATAAATAAATAAATAAATAAAAAATAAAGGGCAAATATTAAGAAATAAAGTGTTCAAGGAAAGAAGAGGTTAAGAGTAGAAGAGAATATGAAAAGTAGAAGAGGGGACAGGAAAAAAGGAAATACAAAAAAGTGAGGTGAGACAAAGAGAAATAAAAAAAAGTAGATGAGGGCAAAGACCAGATTTTTCTCCCCTGACATCATCCCTGAACTCCCTAGAAAGTAACCCTCTTGGCACCACCAAGGCTGATTAGAAACTAACAAGGGAAATTAAGAAAGAACCTTGAATGAAAAAATTGTGCTTTTGCGGCAGCAGTAATAATCCCTTACTGGCTCTACTCTACTCCATCACACCACTACAGTTAAAACAGAAAAATCCTGGCTTCACTGAAAAAGAGAACCTGAGTGCAGGTTTGGTTACTCAGTCTAAGAAGGACTTGTGAGCTAGCTTGAAGGTGAAAATTAAAAAGCCCTTGGAAAATTAAAAGGCTGGGAAAATTAACTCATTCAAGTATTTATTGGGTGCCTATAAGTACAAGGCTAAACACAGAAGATTCAGAGTACAGAGTTGGTCTGAAAGGAGAGAGAAATGGATACAAATACAAGAAAGTAACTATCATGAGAACAGTATAAATCAAGTGCTATGTGAGTTGAAGGCAAGGTCACTTCCAATTACGGTAAGCAGGGAAAGCTTTATGGCAGAGACAACTTTAAAAGACTGGTAGGTTTTCAACCGGTGAAGTTCAGAGGGGGAGGGGAAATACCTTCTAGAATCTAGATAAAAACAATGGCATGAGTAAAGACCCAACAAGGTTTTTTTTTGTTTTTTTGTTTTTGTTTTTTTTTTTTTTTTTTTAAGAAACATTTTGTAGCTCATCTGGCAGGTGCATAAAAGGATATGGAAGGGAATGCTAGAAAATAAACCTGGGGAGAGTAATCTAATCCGGGGCAAAAATGGGCCCCAAGTATAGTGCAGTCATTCAAACAATACTGAATGAAATACTGAATAATGAAGCTTTCTGGTATGTCCTATTCCTGGATTGAATCCCTGTCTTTAAATCCAGAGTACAGGTAGAACTTCATCAGCCTGAGTAAAAAGGCAAGAGAATTCAAACCATTCTTTTCTATGGCTTAGTTATTTTTTTCCTACTTGAAACCCTAAGTTATCTCAGCTCTCTTAGGCTGCCTTTCAGCAGGTTCCTAGTGGAAACACTCAGGATGCAAATCACAGAAAGTACAAATTCATAAGAAATTCCAGTGACAGAACAAAATTTGGCTCCTCTTAGCACCTGCTGGATACCTAAGAACTGGGACTCAACCAAATTCCCTGTAAGATGGGTAACACAGCCAGTAATGTCAGCTTAAGGTTGTGTATCTTGCTGGAAAGAACTGACTGCCCACTCAAAGCTGTAGAATGAAGCTGGCCTCCCGCCTACCTGGGGCTTCAAGGAAAGTCAAACCATGTCCTCAGTCTCCTGTTCACAAAAATAAACTTCCAGAAGGAAACTTCTTCTAGTCACCCCATTCCTTATCCAAAAGACCAAAGGAGAGGGTTCCCTACACTAGGTGCTGATGGTATCACTTATCCCTGGGAAGGAAAAAAATCAAGAGATACTGCCAAGATTATAATTGGGACTTGGGTTGAAATCTCTCTCTCTCTCTCTTTCTCTCTCTCTCTCTCTCTCTCTCTCTCTCTCACACACACACACACACACACACACACACACACACACACACACATTGTCTTCAAAAAACCCAGCCTAAAAGGATATAACATTCCTTGCAAGTAATGGTCTTTGAGTTTTAAGTAGGGGAGGAGAAAGGAGTGGAATTATATATGCTTGTATGCATGAATATCTAGCTTCATAGTTCAGAGGGAGTGTGTTAAAGGGTAAAATCAAGAAAATTATAAGGAATTCAATTTCTTACGTACTCTGCTGCTCTCCCCAGCCCAAATAGGTCCAGTGACCTAAGAAAACCGCAAATGGTAGCAAAAAAGAAGAGTGACAGAGACAATTTTAGTAATAATTCAAAGACTGTTTCCCCATCCCACCAATGATTATACACCTTACCATGCTTGAACCTGCCCTACTTGTATTCCATTAATTTTACATAACATGTAGAGAGCCTTCTGCAAGGCTCTATCTAGCATGAGCCTTCTACCAAGCATGAGACAAACCTACAAAGTACTCTTGTTCTAATTTACTATATAGAGAATAACAAAAAAACTGCTTTTACACTCTTTTTAAAAAAGTTTTCTTTATTTAAGTTACCTCTACACCCAATGTGGGGCCCAAACTCAGGACCCTGAAATCAAGAGTCACACACTCCTCTGGCTGAGCCAGCCAGGCATCCCTGCTTTTACACTCTTAAAACTCCTTCTAGCGTAGGACTCAGAACATTATCGTTTAGGAGCTGATATACTCTTCCCTGTTCAAAATGACAAAAATTCAATCTGTCTTTAAGAAATCCTTCCTGTATCTTTGGTCACCAAACCAAAGAATGAGAATCTCAGACCTGACACAGTGGAAAAGAGAGTGATTCCCTTGTCTAGGAGCAATGATATCTAATTTTGATGCTCTCTACTGAAAATTAAAAGGCCAAAGAATAGCTTTAACATCTAATCTCCCAATATGTAATAAAACACTGTAGCATTCTGCTCAGAATCACTTTTTTCTAACTGCCTATACAATTTAATAAAATCCAATAAATACAGAAGCTTTCAACGACAAGAGAAAATTGAACACTTTCTACTCATTTTTCAAAATAAAAAATTCAGTATTAATTACATTTAAATCCTATTCCATACCCAAAACTGAATTTGAGGCAACTAATGTCACACTCACACACACACACACACACACACACGCACACTAAAAATAGGCCTTTATCCCAAGAAACCAGGAGTAATTTAGCTTCATAATTAAGAACATGAGTACTCAAGCCAAACTTAAGTTCTTCTAGCTCTGTCACTACTAGCCATATGGTCTTGAAAAAATTACAGATATTTCTTCAATTGTAATATGAGAATATTATGAGTCTCAGCTACCATAGGATTTTAAGAGAAAATGCACGTAAAGTACTTAGTACAGGTCTCTGGAACAGGGCAAGCAATTGGTATTTTTTTGTTTGTTTTTTTCATGTTGCCATGTTTTTGCTTGCCTTACAGGTTCTTTAAAAATAGGTAACAGGAAGATCCACACACTAATATCTGTTGAGGGATTGTCTATGTCTGGGTTAGAAAGTCCTCAGAGCTCTGAGGGTGCAGTTCCCTTCAAAATTTGCAGTTAAGACTCAAAATTCTGGAAGCACTGAATAATGCCAACATAGGCTGGTTTCATTACCTGAGCCAACTCCCAAACCTGGGGATAAAGGACTACTAATCGGTCATAGTCCATTTAATGTAACTATACACTAAGAGTTTTCTTCCTATACTTACCTTCCTCCTACTACCTCCATCTCTTCCTATCCCTCAGAAAAGATATGTTGACTTACTGTGCCATTTCTTAAATTTTAATAATTTATCTAACTTCCTAGCCATAGAAAAAGAAGGAGTTAAAGAGAAAATTCTCCCAGGCTACAACATAGTTGCCATAACAACTCTGGGAGAGTAATTACTTTGCTTCCTTAAAAAGAAAGAAAAAAGAAAAAAGAAAGAAAGGGAAAGAACCGAACTTTAGAACATGCCTAGCAACCTAGATTGCTCCGGGCAAGTGACAATGCTGCTTCTCACTGAAACTCTGGACCCAAAGAAGCCTCTCATTGCAAGACACTGCCTCATCTTTGAATGCATCACAGCAGTTCCTTATACATAGTAGATGCTCAATAAGTATCTTATAGAACTAAATCAAATGATTTGATTCCACTCCCTAGATCCAATCCCAAGCCATGAAAATAACATGCTCTCTGACCAACCAGTTCCCTATTGTCACTTCAGTGTGGTACCCATTATAAGAGAAAGAACATCAGTTTAATTAAGCAAGTTTCCTTCCTCACTCTAAAAACACACTAAAACATCTCACTAGCCAGAAGGACAATTACTGAGGATAGTTAGATTTTGCTAGGTGTTAAGTACCAATAAAGGGGTTGAAGGATGATGTTCCAGGAAATGTAAATCATACACACAAAAGCACATTCAGTGAACTTGCAAATAGTTCTAGCATATCTGAATAGGACACTGAAGGGTTATGAAAGAACTTAATCAAAGGAAGTCCTAAGTAATGGTTAGAAATTTAGTAATGTTAGGAATTTGATGTTATCTGGAGGTTAATGCAGAGCCATCACAGCTTTTTTTTTTTTTTTAATTCCAGGATAGTTAATATACAGTGTTATATTGGTTTCAGGTTTATAATAAAGTGATTCAATAATTCTATACATTACCCAATGCTCATCATGACATCAAGTACACACTTAATCCCTTTCGCCTACTTCACCCATCCTCCATCCACCACCCCTCTGGTAACATCTGTTTATTCTCTATAGTTAAGAGTTTGTTTTCTGGATTATCTCTTTATTTTTTCTTTGTTAGTTTGCTTCTTAAATTCCACAAATGAATTGGTATAAAGCATGGGAGAAATGAATCAGATTTGTCATTTTAGAGGATCATAGTACAGTGTGGCCACAAGTTTATAGGATACGTGGACTGGAGACTGGTGTCAGGGAGGCTGATAAGGAAACTACTGTACTCACCTAATGATGGATTGAACTAGGAAAGTGGTAGAGGGAGTAGAATAGATACATTCGTCAGATAAAATCAATAGGATTTAATAAGTAACTCAATGTGGAAGCTGAGGAGAATAAAGCTGAGGAGACTAAAGGAGAATAAACAATTTTAGCTTGAGCTATTAGGTGGATATGACACCATTCATCAAGAAGAGAAATACAAGAGGGGCAGGTTGAAAAAAATTATGAATTTAGTGTAAGATTACTGGCTGTGAGGGGATCCCTGGGTGGCACAGCGGTTTGGCGCCTGCCTTTGGCCCAGGGCACGATCCTGGAGACCCGGGATCGAATCCCACATCAGGCTCCCGGTGCATGGAGCCTGCTTCTCCCTCTGCCTATGTCTCTGCCTCTCTCTCTCTCTCTGTGTGACTTCATAAATAAATAAATAAATAAATAATTAAAAAAATAAAATATATATTTAAAAAAAAAAAAAAGATTACTGGCTGTGAGTTATCTATGAGGTATTTCAAATGAGTATATCTGGGAAGACAGCTGGATATATGGTTGTAGACCTAAGGAAAGATATGTGGAGTTGTAAGTTTTCAGAATACAAGCTGCCATGAAGACAGATTTTTCTGCTTTGTACCCTGCTGTATCCTTACTGCCTAAACAGTGCTTGGCACAATACAGTAACTCAACAAATATTTGTAAATTAATGGATAAAAATTAAAATGTAAATATAAAAAAAACAATGAGGCAGGGGTACCTAGGTGACTCAGTTGGTTAAGCGGCCAACTCTTGATTTCAGCTCAGGGTCATGTTCTCAGGGTCATGTTCTCAGGGTCCTGGGATTGAGCCTTGCATCAGGATCCACATTCAGCAGGGAGTCTTTTTGGGATTCTCTCTCTCCTTCTACATCTGCCCCTCTGCCTCTTTTCTCTCTCCAAAATAAATAAGTCTTTTTAAAAAAATTTTTTTAAATGAGGCAGAATGCAGGATAAAGAAAAAGACTGTACAAAGGGGATCAGGGGGAATCTACAGAGTAGCCATATTTAAAAAGCAGACAGATTTTTTTTTTAAAAAGCAAAGAAAGAAAGAAAAGAATAAATGAATGAACCGACAAGACAAAGTGTTGGTGAGGCTGTGGACACACTGGAATTCTCACACATGGTGGGCAAGAATGCAAAGTGGAAGGCCTCTTTGAAAAATAATCTGAGCATTTCTTATTAAGTTAAATATATACCATAAAACCCAGCATTCCCTCTCATATGTATTTACCCAAGGGAGGAGGGGACATGTTACATAAAATCCTATACATGAATGTTCACAGTTGCTTAATTCATAATAAACTGTAAACAAAGATGTCCACCAGCTGAAAAGATAAACAAACCATGGTATATCCATATAATAAAGTGGTATTCAGGAATAAAAAGTAATGAATGGACACACACAGATGAATCTTAGATGCAATATGATTAGTGTAACAAGCCAGACTCAAAAAGCTAAATATAATATGATTCTACTTATATGACTTTCTGGAAAAGGCAATACTACAGGGGCAGAAAACAAATTACAGTTTTCATGGGCAGGAGTGAAAAGGGCTGACTACAAAGGGGTTTAGAAAATTTTTAGAGTTGACAGAACTGCTTTATATCTTAACTATGGTTGTAGTTACAAAACTCTGTTGTCAAAACTCATAGAACTGTATACTAAAGGGGAGAATTATTTATTCTATGTAAATTATACCTTAATAAATCTGACTTAAAAAAAAAAAAAAAAGGAAGAGTCTATGAAGGAGGCTGGGAAAAAGCCAGAGACGAAGAAAACCATAGTGGTGTGGTCTCTGAATCAGAAAAAAAAAAACAATGTTTCAAGGAAGCAGTGGTTAATAAATGTCAAGTGTTATGGGATAGTCAAAAGTGAAAATGGTGTACTGGATTTAGAAATAAAAAGGTTACTAAAAACATTAATAGCAATTGTAACAAATGAAAGCTGGAGTATAGACTACTTAGAAACAAATGGAAGCACATACAATAGAATAAGGAGAAAGAGATTCCACAATTCACACAGTAAAACACTGAATGTGAGCAAGATGGTAGACGCTGCTTATCAAAGGATGCCAAAAAGAAGCAAGCAGAGAACAGACAATGGCCAAACGTGTTACACACAAAACTCAGTACCTTAAGAGCTTCTTACAAAACCAGCAACATACTCAAATTGGGTATTCACAATTTTGGCCCAGGGCGCGATATCAAATGTGTGTCAAACTGACAATTTTAATGAGCATGCTAATGTTTCCCACCTCCCTAGAGCCTCAAACCTCTTTAGTTCACATATTAACAAGTGAATAACCAATTACACTGCAGCTCAGTGGCATCCGATGCTTAGAGTCAGGCAGTCTAGAAAACTAGAGCCTCCAACTGGCAATGACAGTGTATTTACAATGTTGTGAGTTCTATGCAGATTAGCTTTGCGAAGTGTACCTCAAGCCCAAAACTCCAACACTTAAAACTCCCAACACTTCAAAACCAGAAGCCACAAGACCATTCCAAAAGTCCTCTCTACTTTATCTCCCATGCCCAATCCATCAACAAGCTTAATAGTTAATTCTACTCAAGTCTCCTTCTTCAGTTGACAAAAAAAGACAAAAAAGACAAAAAAAAAAAAAAAACATACAAAACAAAACAAAACATCTCCTTCCTCACAGGTTTCACAGTCCTTATCAAGAACCTGTTACCTCATGCCTGAATTATTGCAGATTTTGGCAGGATTTATGACCTTCTAATCTCTGTCCCATTCAATCTACTCAGTGCTTAGTGCAACTAAGCACTAATCTCAGGAACTAATTTTCCTAAATCCAGCTTCTAATCACATTATTACATTAAAATTTTTTTCTTTATTTAAATTCAATTAATTAACATACAATATATTATTGGTTTCAGAAGTAGAGGTCTGTGATTCATCAGTCTTTTTTTTTCTTTTTTAAAGATTTTATTCATTCATGAGAGACTCAGACAGAGAGGCAGAGACATAGACAAAGGGAGAAGCAGGCTCCTCACAGGGAGCCTGACACAGGACTCGCTCCCCGGACCTGGGATCACACCCTGAGCCGAAGGCAGATGCTCAACCACTAAACCACCCAGGTGTCTCCATCAGTCTTATATAACACCCAGTGCATCATTACATCATTACATCACATGCCCTCCTTAATGTCCATCACCCTATTACCCCAGTCCCCCCATCTCCCTCCCTTCCAGAGACCCTCAGTTTGTTTCCTATGATTGAAAGTCTCAGGGATCCCTGGGTGGCGCAGCGGTTTAGCGCCTGCCTTTGGCCCAGGGCGCGATCCTGGAGACCCGGGATCGAATCCCATGTCGGGCTCCCGGTGCATGGAGCCTGCTTCTCCCTCTGCCTATGTCTCTGCCTCTCTCTCTCTCTCACTGTGTGCTTATCATAAATAAATTAAATTAAATTAAAATTAAAAAAAAAAAGAAAGTCTCTTGAGTTTGTCCCCTCTCTGATTTCATCTTGTTTTATTTTTTCCTCTCTTCCCCTATGATCCTGTTTTGTATCTTAAATTTCACCTAAGAGTGAGATCATATAATTAGCTTTCTCTGACTTATTTCACTTAGCATAATATCCTCTAGTTCCATCTATGTTGTCGCAAATGGCAAGATTTCATTTTTTTTATTGCTGAGTTGCATTTCTTTATCCATTCATCTGTTTTAATTTTTTTATTTAAATTCAGTTTGCCAACACATAGAATAACATCCAGTGCTCATCCCATCAAGTGATGTCCATTCATCTGTCAATGGACATTTGGACTCTTGTCATAGTTTGGCTATTGTGGACATTGCTGCTATAAACAGTGGGGTGCAGGTACCCTTTCAGATCACTACATTTGTATCTTTGGGGTAAATACCCAGTAGTGCAATGGCTGGGTCCATCACTACTCTTCTAATAATTTATAACCACTATGCATAAAAGAGTATATTTATCTTCCCGGTTTTCAAAGTCCTCTATAATCTGATACCAAATAAATATCAAATCACACTGCCAACCATTCCCCCAAAACAAAGTCATTATTGGCAAACAGGTATTGTCACAGTTTCTATGCCTGCCACACTTGGGAAATAGAGGAATGAGCCTGATTTCCCCTATTTGAAGCTGGAATGTCCTTCATTTCCATTCCTTGTTGGTATAATGGAAATGGTTTTGAGTTTTGGAACCAGATAAATCTAGGTTCAAAGTCATCACTTACTAGCTGTGTGATCCTAGGCTAGTTAACTTCTCTGCCCTTGTATTCATCATCCATAAAAAATGAAGAGTAATACCACTTACCTCTCAGATTTGCATAAATCTAGAAAATCATGTATGTAGTATTTAAATCCATGTGCTAGACAAATTATAATTACTCAGTAAATGTTCCTTATTCTCCCTTATTTGGCTGGTTACCCATTCTGAAGTTCCTGTTAAGCATTTTTCCATAAACAATGCTCAATGACTCTAGTACAATGTCTCTTAACAAAACAAAAATTATCTGCCCATTTCTTAAAAAGTTAAACACACATCTACCCATATGATCCAGCCATTCCACTTCCAGGTATCTAACCAAGAGAAATGAAAACATAAGATCATGAAAATGTTCATATTATTCATAATAACTAGAAACAATCCAAGAGCCTATCAACAGGTGAATTGATAAATTACAAAAGGCATGAGAAAAGATTTAGAGGTAAAAAAAAAAAAAAAAAAAAAACCAACACAGAGGTAATGGAAATGTTCTACATCTCGACAGTGGTGGTAGTTTCACTGGTATATACATCTATCAAAACTAATGCAACTGGACCCTTCACATGGGTGTTTTTTTGTGTGTATATATCTCAATAAAGTTGATTTTTAAAAAACACCCACTTTAGAACTTATTTTATTGCTTGCCTTTATCCAATCCATCCATTCCTAGCCTTGGTTGTAAGTTTTTTGAGTGTAAGATTTAAGTTTTATACTTCTTTTATATTCCTCCTAATGCCTGGCACAGAAATCCTATACTAAAGGAGATAATAACTGAATAAAAGCAGGTTCCTCTTAATATTACAAAGCAGGGTCTTTAAATTTTAATAAAAATTACTTGACTGGATGCCTGGCTGGCTCAGGCAATGGAGCGTGCAACTCTTGATCTTGGCGTTGTAGGTTTGAGCCCCACATTCAGTGTAGGAATTACTTGAAAATAACATTAAAAAAAGAAGAAGAAGAAGTGGTGCCTGGGTAGCAGCTCAGTCAGTTGAGTGTTTGATTCAATTTTAGGCCAGGTTATGGATCTAAGGGTCATGAATCGAGCTCTGTCTTAGCTCCACACTGGGCATGGAGCCTACTTGAAATTCTCTCTATCCCTCTTCTTCTGCTCCTCCCCACTCAGGTAGTGCTCTCTCTTCCTAAAACAAAAATAATAAAAATAAATAAAAATAAAAACACACTTTTTTAAAAAATTGAGACTCGTTTATAAAATACAGATATCTAGACCCTAAACCCAGAGATTCTAATTCAAAATGCCTGAAATGGCTTAAGAATCTGTATTTGTTGTTGTTATTGGAATCTGCCTTTTCATTAAGAGGCTGAGGACTCTCCTGCCAATGATTTTGAATTACAATTTGAAGAATACAGCTATAGAATTTCCTAGATGAAAAACGCTTCTCAGTTAAAAGCATAGCGGTGATCCTGCACCAATGGAAGAAGAGGAGCCAGATGCATTATCCCACTGACTAGTTCAATGTGAGCATACATGTAAAGTGAAAAAATTCTAGCAGGTCTAGGACCCAATTAAAAATGAATCCTCTTAAAATTTTGAGTGGGAAATGTCAGTGAGGGTGACAGAACATGAGAGACTCTTAACTCTGGGAAACAAACAAGGGGTGGTGGAAGGGGAGGTGGGCAGGGGGACAGGGTGACTGGGTGATGGGCACTAAGGGGGACACTTGACAGGATGAGCACTGGGTGTTATGCTATATGTTGGCAAATTGAACTCCAATAAAAAAATATACAAAAATATACCCATGAACAATGGGTAAGTCTTACTGAGCCATTTTGAAATGTTCAACATCCATTCCTTATTTTTAATATAGAAGCTCTACTGAAGTATAAGATGCAGAGTACACAAATCCTAAGTGTATTAGTCAATGAATGAATACAGTGAACACACTCATGTAAACAGAACACATGAAGAAACAGAACAGACCAACACCCAGAAGACCTCTTCCTACTCCCTTTGCAGTCATTCAACTAGCCTTTTTGTTTTTTTTAAAGTAGGTTCCCCCAAAAAAAAGAAAAAGTAAGTTCCATGCAAAGCATGGAGCCCAATGCAGGGCTTGAACTTATAATTGTTAGAATGAGAACTGAGCTGAGATCAAAACTTGGACGCTTAACCCACTGAGCCATCCAGGTGCCCTGCAACTAAGCCTCTGAACCAGCTATTTCCTCTGCACATCACGATCTCCCCAGGAGCCACAGCCCTAATTCCCTCATCTCCAAGTTTTACTCAAAAGTCTTCTTCTCACTGTGGCTTAAACACTAACAGTCCTATTTATAATTACAACTTAATTTCGGTTCTAGCATTCCCAATTGTCTTTTAGTATCTACTCCTTTATTGGTCGCCTCTCTAAATTCCTATATAATTTCCTTATTCATTATATTTACTGTTTCTGTCCATCCAGGATCTTGGTGTCTTTTGCTTCCTGATATATCCCAAGTAGCTAGAACAGAATCAAGAATGTACAAAAAAATATTTGTAAGGTGCCTGGCTGGCTCAGTCAGAAGAGCACTCAACTCTTGATCTTGGGATCATGAGTTTGAGCCCCACAGTAGGTACAGAAATTATTAAAAATAAACTTTAAAAACAATGTTTGTAGAAGGAAAGGATTAAGAGATAGAGGGGAAAAGGGAGGAGGCGAAAGGGGCAGTGTGGCTAGATGTGAGAAAGAGTATCAGCAGTAGAAATAAAAAATAGATACAATCTTTCTAGAATATAATTTGAGGGATGCCTGGGTGGCTCAGCGGTTGAACATCTGCCTTCAGCTCAGGGCACAATCCTGGGGTTCCAGGATTGAGTACCACATTGGGCTCCGTGCATAGAGCCTGCTTCTTCCCCTGCCTATGTCTCTGCCTCTCTATCTCTCACGAATAAATAAAATCTTAATAGATAGATAGACAGATAGATAGATAGATAGATAGATAGATAGATATTACACAATATCTAACAAAACTTAGAATGCGTATATTCCTTAACTCAGTAATTCTACTTAATAGAACTGCACTAATTCAACTAATATTATTGAGCAAAGGTACTGAGAATACTTTTCCTTACTTCTAAAATTTATGGCTTAGAGAAGAAAAATATTAATTGAATAATCATACATACCAAGTACTATGAAGGAAAGGTACATAAAAATACTTAAAGGAATATATAATAAGGAAGGGGAGATCCATTTACACATTTACCAAAAACATATTTGCACAAAGTTGCTCATTATAGCACTGCTTTAGTAGCAAAAATTTGGGGAAAATCCAAATAGCTGCCAACAGGGGAGTTTTAAATTACATATTTCAAATGGAACATATCAAATTTGAATTTCATCAATCTTCATGTGCAACTACCAATTTATAAAAAAAATTTTAAAAGACAGAAGAGTAAATTTCACTATGGGAATATATGGAGTGAAATTCACAATATGGGAAACTATAAAGTCAAAGACATGTAGTTAAATGGCCTCATTGCCTCAATAAAAAACTGTAAGGAAAAATTAAGAGATGGAGGAGGAACCCACATATTTAAAAAAAGAATGATAAGCTATATCAAAAAGATAAAACAGGCAAAAATAAATTCTTTTTTTTTTTAAGATTTATTTATTTATTCATGAGAGACACAGAGAAAGAGAGGCAGAGATATAGGCAGAGAGAGAAGCAGGCTCCTCGCAGGATCCTGGGACATGCCCCAAGCCGGAGGCATGGGAGGCATGCCGGAGGCAGACGCTCAACCACTGAGCCACCCAGGCGTCCCAATAAATTCTAATGTTTAGTGAGGCACACTTGAGTGATAAAACAAAGCAAGGAAGTCATTGTCATAAAGGTTGATAGGGCAGTTACTTTCAGAGAGAAGGAGATTGGAATTGAGATTGGGAAGGGGCATATGAACAGCTTTCTGGGGCACCTGACAAAGGTTATTTTTTGCCTATCTTATATGAATTCATTAAACTAAATGTTTGTTTTATGAACTTGTGTATCTGTGTTACATTCTACCACAGATTTTTTTTAATGTATAAAAAAAACCTGGGTATATCACTATAATTACCACCATCCGATTATTTCATTCCCCTGAAGTCTTCAAATGCTTCTCACAGTCTTTGAGATAAAATATAAATAGCTTGCTACTTTCAAAGGATGCATGATATGAAGACTCTATGCCTTATCTATAACACCGCCCCACAGTTATCTCCCCTGCCCTCAAGCCATCCAGAATTTTCAACATGTTTGTAAATCATGCTTTTTCATGTTAGTGTCCTAGTATCATGAACTCTTGTCTCCTTTATTTGACTGACTCCTACTCATCTTTCAAAACTCAATTTATGCCAGAGGCTTTGGAGGAAGGAAGGATGAATAGGTAGAGTACAGGGAAATTTTAGGGAAGAGAAACTATTCTGTATCATATTAGTGGGTGAAGACATTTGCCAAGACCCACAGAACAACAATACAAAGAGTGAACTATATAACGTGACCTATGGACTTTTGTTGACTTTTAAATTCTTTTCAATTTAAATATCATTTTCTCTGGGAAGCCTTTCCTAACCATCAAGAAATGGGATTAAGTTTTCTTACTCTACTATTCACTTAATCACATGATAGTTAAATTGTTTTTCCTCTCTGACCTAAGCTCACTAAGGTCAAAGACTTTCATCTCTACACCCTCAAGTGCCTTGCATGGTTCTTGGCATGAGGAAGAGGTATCCAATAATTACTTGTAAATAAATAATTCTAACAATTGCTGATTTCAACAGTATTTCTGTTAATCATGTTTTACTAATCAAATCTATTTCTTACCACTCTGAACCAATGAAACCAATAATAAGAAACCATAAGATGACCATGTTTTTATGGGAATAAAAGACTGTTGGATTTATACAACAAATACTGTGTCCAGGTTAGGCACTTAAGTACTATAATCAAATGAAACTTTAAGATTTTATTTTTTATTTTTAAAGTAATCTCTACACCCAATGTGGGGCTCAAACTCACAATTCCAAGATCAATAGTTGCACCGAATGAGCCAGCCAGGCACGTCTCAAACTTAATACATTTATCTGACATTTTTAACATGCGTAATTTTGTGTTGTAGTAATTGAACAGAAATGATAATAAGTTGATGTAATAACTACAATTAGCCACCTCAAATTCTTCCTGGAAAAAGATAGGATAGAAATAAGTGAGTCAGAAGACTACAATTAACATTATTTTCAGCCAAACCATATTGTTAAAATTTCTCTCTTTTCTTTGTTAGTTTGCCAACACCTATAATCATCATCAATATCAACTGCATATATAGATACCACATGTACAGGATAAAACTCATTACCCACTCTTACTGACAGAAGTCTCAGACTCACTGCACTGCCCTATTACTAAAATAAGACTCCCTAAACACTCTGTGGAGTCTATATCCAGTATATTTTCCTGACTCTGAGAGTCCTAGCCCTGGAATAAAGGTTGCAAAACTATGAACTGACTATCCTACTACCCAGGGTAAATGTTCCAGCCAGTTATTGGCCAGGACTGAGGGAGTGGAGTGGGCTATCTTCTGAATCCTCCCTTAATACTTTTCTTTTATCCTATGATGAATATCTTTCTTTTATTTTAAGATTTTACTTATTCATTAGAGACAGAGAGAGAGAGAGAGGCAGAGACACAAGCAGAGGGAGAAGCAGGCTCCTCACAGGGAGCCTGATGCAGGACTCGATCCTGGACCCTGGGGTCACGCCCTGAGCCAAAGACAGATGCTCAACCAGGTATCCCTGAATATCTTTCTTTTAAATCAATACATTCCAATTAGCTTTTTCAAAAGTCATCTCTAAACTCAGGTCTTCTGGAAAGCCTTCCTAAACAAACTACACGCCATTTGCTTCTTCTTAACCATTTGCTTCTTCTTCCTCAGCCACCTCAACACTTCCCTCTCTACTTCCAAGGTATTACTATTGAAAATAAGTTGAAAGGAATTGTCCAGAATTAAAATATAAGCAGAAAAACAGGTTGATAAACCAGAGAAGGGGGCATCCCTGGGTGGCTCAGAGGTTTAGCACCTGCCTTTGGCCTAGGGCATGATCCTGGAGTCCCGGGATCGAGTCCCATGTCAGGTTCCCTGCATGGAGTCTGCTTCTCCCTCTGCCTGTGTCTTTGCCTCTCGCTCTCTGTGTCTCTTATGAATAAATAAATAAAATCTTTAAAAAAAAAAAAAAAAAGAGAGAGAAGGAAGTCTGAACAGCACACCAACAAAGAGTAAGGCCTACTTATCAAGAGTCAAAACAGAAAGAAAATAAAAGGACCAGGATAGCAGATAGGGAAAGACATGTTAAGCAGGGAGGAGATTCTGAGTGAATCACGGAACAAGAACTATCACTTATGGCTGTTTTCATTAAGCTTTCTGCAATATGATTTGTAGGAAGGCTGGCTATACCTCAAAGCCAAGAGAAGAGAAAACAGTCCCATGCTTTGCTAGTAAGGGCAAAAACAGTATAGCCTTTATAGAAGATAGTTTTGTAAAATCTTCCAAAATGTTAAATGCATTGTTAAATGTACAATGCTATGACCCAGTAATTCCACTACTGGCCATCATCCATATGTGCACATGTAAGAAATTATACATGTAAAATACATCAACTTGAGCAATGTAATAGCCAATACTGAAACCAACTTAAATGTCCATTAATAGCAATTCTAATCCTTAGTATGTACCCCAAGGAACCAAAAAAACAGATATTCAAAACAAATATTTGTAATAGTCATTCATAGCAGCACTACTCATAATAGCCAAAAGCTAGATATAACCCAAATATCCATCAACTGATGAATGAATAAACAACATGTGGTATTCCCATGCAATGGAATATTATTCAGCCTAAAAAGAAAGGATATCTTAATTAAGAAAAAAGGAAACAAAAAGACTCTTAAATAAAGAGAACAAATTAGTGGCTACCAGAGGAGAGGTGGGTGGGGGAGGGAATGCACAGGATATGTGAAATAAGTGAAGGAAATTAAAAGCACACTTATTGTGATGAGCACTGAGTAATACATAGAATTACTGAATCACTATTTTGTACACCTGAAACTAACATAATTAGTATTATGTTAATTATACTAGAATAAAAAAAAATTTTTAATATGGAACACTTCATGAATTCATGGGTCATCCTTGTACAGGAGCTAGGTTTCCTGGAATCAAGTTTTAAAATAGGGTTGCCTAGGTGGCTCAGCTGGCTAAGTATCTGCCTCAGGACATGATCCTTGCTCAGGAGGGAGCCTGCTTCTCCCTCTGCCTCTCCCTGTCCCTCTTCTTCTGCCGCTGCCCGTGCTCTCTCCCTCTCTCTCTCTGGCTCACAGTCTCCTGAATAAATAAATAAAATCTTAAATAGTTTTAAAATAAATAAAAATATAAAACAAACTAAACAAAAAAAGGAAGGATATTTTGATACATGCTACGACATAGATAAACCTTGAAAGCATTATGCTAACTGAAGAAGGCAGTCATAAAAGGTCACATATTATATGGTTCCATTTATATGAAATATCTAAAATACGTAAACTGTAAAGCCAGAAAGTAGATTAGTGGTTGCCAGGAGCTGGGGGTGGGGGAAGAATGGGGAATGACTGTTTAATAAATGCAGAGTCTCGGGACACCTGGGTAACTCAGCAGTTGAGCGCCTGTCTTTGGCTCAGGTCATGATCCCAGGGTTCTGAGATCGAGTCCTGCATCAGGCTCCCTGCAGGGAGCCTGCTTCTCCCCCTGCCTATGTCTCTGCCTCTCTCTGTCTCTTGAATAAATAAATAAAATGTTTAAAAAAAAAAAAATAACAAACAGGGCAGCCCTGGTGGCGCAGCAGTTTAGCGCCGCCTGCAGCCCAGGGCATGATCCTGGAGACCCGGGATTGAGTCCCACGTCAGGCTCTCTGTATGGTGCCTGCTTCTCCCTCTGTCTGTGTCTCTGCCTCTCTCTCTCTATCTCTCTCTCTCTCTCCCTCTCTCTCTCTGTCTCTATGAATAAATAAAACCTTTAAAAAACAAAAACAAATAAATGCAGAGTCTCCTTTAGCAGTGATGAAATATCTTGGAATTACATAGAGATGATGATTACACAGCACTGTGAACGTACTAAGCATCACTGAATTATATACTCTAAAATTAATGTAAAATTTTATGTAAATTAATTTCATCTCGATCTTTAAAATGCCTATTAATAGAGACTGGTTCCCTACATGTAGTATATCTTAAATATATTAAGTGAAAAAAATCAAGGCATGTTAACACTGTGCAAAGCATACTACCATTTGTGAAGGGGTCTTTAGATTATGTTTGTGAATGCATAAACTCATTCTAGAGAAATCCACAATAAATGGCAATAGTAGCTGCTTCAAGGCAGAAACTGATGGCTAAAGGACAGGGTAGAGAAAAAAAAGTATTGTTTTTCATACCATACACTGTGGGTTCCTTTAAAAAATAATAATAAAGGAGCAAGGAGGGGGTCCGAGGTTCAAGGTAACCAAGAATCAGCTATCTAGGGAACACCAACATGATTAGGATACGTTAATGCAAGAGCCAGAATAGGAGAAATAAAAGTGATAAACATTGGAAGAAAGATGGCAAAAAAAGAATATAAGCTCCAGATCTCTGCCTTCTGGGATTTTAGAAATGAGAAGGGGGAAAATAAAGGAAATTGATGAGGTAGGAGAATCTGCAGGAAAGAGGCCAAGTGGTCAAGCACTCCTTTTTCCTGAAGGGCTTGTGGTTCTAGATAAATAAGTTGAAGCAATTAGTGACAGAACACTTGCTCTTTTGCTTCCATTGCTCACAATAGGCTGTCGGTCATAAGCCACAAAATTTTAAGTGGCTTCAATTCTGTCACAAATTAAAAAGGATAGAGGGTAATAGGTGACAAGAAGGACACTGGGTTCCTAAAGTAAGAAAGGGTTCCCCCTGCCCCCACCAAAAAAAAGGAAGGAAGGAAGGGAGGGAGGGAGGGAAAGATATATATATATATATATATATATATATATATATAGAGAGAGAGAGAGAGAGAGAGAGAGAGAGAGCTCCCCCAAAGGAGGGAATCTGCCAAATTGGGCCAGCCCTATATATCTTCACTCTTTGAGGAAGATGATGTACAAAAGAAGGATTCATTTCCTTCTGCAGAGTAGCAAGTATAACTTTGGTATCACTCTATTCTCTCCAAGCCAATATGGTTGGCATATAATTTGGCATCTTTTTAATCCTCTCTCCATACTTTACATTTATTCTACTATGAATAATCATTCCTTTCAATCAACACATTCAATTAGCTCCTTAAATATCATCTCTAAATTCATCTCTCTGGAAAGACTTCTTGAAACTTTATGCTATTCTTAACTATTTGCTTATTCCTCTGCCACCTGAGCACTTTCCTCTATTTCTAGATTTCTGCTATGCACCTGAAGATCATCACATAAATAATATACTCAAGTTGCTGCATTTGTGTATCTGTCCTCCTCTGACCTATATATATGTTATGAGCTAAATCTTCTGATTCTTTCTCCATTCTCCTGCCCTTCTTCCTTGAACCCCACAAATATATTCTCTGGACTATGTATCTACTCATTAAAAACACGAATACTCCATGAAAATAAATATAGAAGCCTTTGGAGAGGAGAAAAAAAAAAGTGTCATGTATAAACTTATACCCAGAAGCTTTGAGTTGCTTCTCTGTAATGTTTGTCTGGAGTTTCCCAGGAGAAGTTAAGAAAAATATGACAATTCTTTTTCTGTTCGGCATCTGCTACTAAGTCTTTATTTCTACTAGAAATAAACATGAACACTTTAATGCTTATAAACTACCTTATAATACAATTGACAAAGTTTTAGTTATTGCCAATATCACCTATCAGTTGCCGAATTATGAGTCTTAACACCAGCCCTAAGTACAGACTCATCCTAGGAAATCTACACACTCTGAAGCTAGATTTTCAGCTGAAAAGAGTACTCCCTTCCAAAAAATACTATAAATTACACTCTTTTTCAATAATAATTTTTCTTTTTTTCTCTCCAGAAAAGTCTTTCCCAAGACTTTCAGCCACATAGACTGAAGTCTCTCAGAGGCCAACAACCAACCTTCACTCCCTGCTATCCAACACATCAGAGAGTGAGACATAGCTGCATAGATTCCAAAAGAAAAAAAAAAAAAAAAACCCAGGGGACTAAGTCCTTGTTCCTGCAATTCACCAGTCTAGTGAAGAAAAAAAATCCTATAAACTAGGAAGGAAAGTCCAAGAAAACATTTATAGTACATTATACTAAATTCTACTAGAAGATAATGATGGTGGTGGGCTCATGGGTATTACCTCCATTCTTCTCCAAAATTTAAATATGCTACAGGTATTCTCTCACATATTCAGATACTGCATAATTAAAATTCAATTTAAAAAAAAGAAAAATTAAGATGTTGGAAGAGTACACACCAAACTATGAAAGCTGTTATCTTGGAGTGGACTGGGGAGAGAGTATCACAGAGAACTATCACTTTTTATATTATACGTTTCTCATTAAAAATTTTTACAGTGAAGAGGATACATATTTTAGGTTTTTAAGTTTAGACTAAAATGGGACTGATTTAGTATGCTGCGGCGGGGGCTGACAATTCTTTGGAACACCCTGCAAAGGAACCACAAAGTTTCCACACTAATTTTGAATTCTAGCATGTTATCTGGACATAAACAGTCAAAATTTCTTAATCCAGCAACAGATGTGTGAAACACATTCTAGCAGGGTGAATGAGGACAGAAGAAACATTCCTATTGTATTCAAGGCCAGGATTTCAGGGAAACATATCTTTGCGATGGGAAGGAACCCAAAAAATAATCTATTTCCTATGGCTTCAAAAAAATTTTAAGGGCAGTCCGGGTGGCTCAGCGGTTTAGCGCCGCCTTCAGCCCAGGGCCTGATCCTGAAGACCCGGAATCAAGTCTCACGTCGGGCTCCCTGCGTGGAGCCTGCTTCTCCCTCTGCCTGTGTCTCTACCTCTCTCTGTCTCTCTCATGAATGAATAAATAAATAAAATCTTTAAAAAAAAATTTTAACATAATAAGAACCCAAAAGGGACACTGATGGAGGAGTAGTCAACTCTGAAATATAAATTAGCTATGAATGTTGTATTATAACAAATGGTTATAATGGTTTGACTTGACTCAAAGGCCAAGTCAAAGGATGGAAAAAATAACAAAAAAAGTATCTCTGATGTATGCACACATATGTTTGGACATGTGTAAAATCTCTCAAATGATTCATAAGAAACTGCTAATGAGGACTACTTCTGGGGAGAAGATCCAAGTAACTGGGTAAAGGAATGGAAGGAAGACCTTTTACTGTATTCCCTTTAACATTTTAAAGTTTGTGTTTTCCTACTTAATAAATGAATTAATTTTAAAACAAAAGGCAAATAATAAAAGTATTTTTATGAAATTATATCCCATGACGTTTTTGTCATCAAAGGGTGTTAACAGTGAAAAGAACATGGACCTTAAGAGTCAAATAGACAGAAGTTTTAACCCCAGTTCACCACTTCCTAGAAACAAGTGATACAAAACAAAATAATGGGTGGGAAGACCTCTGACAATAAGATTCTGAGCTGCTTTCTTCATGATACCATGCAAAGTGGCCACGAAGATTCATAATAAGGAAAGCAATACATTGCCCAAGCCCAACTTTTTTTTTTTTTTTTTTTAGATTTTATTTATTTTTTCATGAGACAGAGAGAGAGGCAGAGACATAGGCAGAGGGAGAAGCAGGCTCCATGCAGGGAGCCAGATGTGGGGACTCAATCCCTGGACTGGGATCACACCCTGAGCCAAAGGCAGGCGCTCAACCCCGGAGCCACACAGGAGTCCCCACTGTCCAACTTTTAATCATAAGTGACTTGAAATTAGACCAATTTTAATTTTTAGGATATTGAACAGAACCCTCAAAATTCATGATATTGTATTGAAAACCACATTATGACAAAAAATGACTGAGAAAGTTATGGAGCTAGAACTTATGAGGGAGTACCACAATGGATGGAGCTAAAAGCCAGCTAGTATAGGGAGTAAACAGCCCCCTTATCAGGCTTTGAATTTAAGTCAACAACATAAGTATTATGGCTTTGAGGAGTGGATATATTTGTAATTAAATACAAAGTGGCAGTGTCCCAGAGGAACCTGGGACAAAGGAGCTCGATAATTTCTCAGGTGTCCCAGGACTGTCTTGGGTATCTACCACCCAATTTCAATGCAGGGAATAGTTTAAGAGAGTTATCAGAAGTCCTAGTACACCATGCTAATATATTGAGCCTGCCCTGCAAGAGCAACATGGCATTGCAAAAGGATATAAAGGACCAGCTGAGTTCTGTCCGTTCAAAAGTTATGGTGAGGGATTCCTGAACTCATCAAGACACTGTTGGAAACAAGAATTCACCCCATATATGCTCCTAAAAGGATGCTAGTCCTAATTGAGACTGTAAGGCCATAACATTCTCTAAGAGTTATATCTCCTGATGGGTAGGGGCTATTAGCATGGTGGCTACTGTAATCTGGACATAGCAATACAGAAAAGAAAATTACTGGAGAACAGGCCACAGGAACTAATGCCAACCAAGTTTCCTTTTTATCTGGAGCTGTGCAAGGTGGTTAAGTTTTATGGTCAGGAAGTATAAGGTCCTCTCAAGTTGGTATAAAATGGTATAAAATGCTGGAGTGACAGTCTTGTCTTATATTCTCCTCATATGATCACACCCTGACAACACAGTAAGTACTTTTTTTTTTTTTGAAACTACGTATTCATTTATTCACTCCAACTAGATGATAATATTTACATGTAATCAAATTTGAAACTTTTTTTAAAAACTTATTTTTTATTGGTGTTCAATTTGCCAACATATAGAATAACACCCAGTGCTCATCCAATCAAGTGCCCCCCTCAGTGCCTGTCACCCGGTCACCCCCCACCACCCCTAGTTCATTTCCCAGAGTTAGGAGTCTTCCATGTTCTGTCTCCCTTTCTAATATTTCCCACTCATTTTTTCTCCTTTCCCCTTTATTCCCTTTCACTATTTTTTATATTCCCCAAATGAATGAGACCATATAATGTTTGTCCTTCTCCGATTGACTTATTTCACTCCGCATAATACCCTCCAGTTCCATCCACATCGAAGCAAACGGTGGGTATTTGTCATTTCTAATGGCTGAGTAATATTCCATTGTATACATAAACCACATCTTCTTTATCCATTCATCTTTTGATGGACACCGAGGCTCCTTCCACAGTTGGGCTATTGTGGACATTGCTGCTATAAACATCGGGGTGCAGGTGTCCCGGCATTTCCTGCATCTGTATCTTTGGGGTAAATCCCCAGCAGTGCGATTGCTGGGTCATAGGGCAGATGTATTTTTAACTCTTTGAGGAACCTCCACACAGTTTTCCAGAGTGGCTGCACCAGTTCACATTCCCACCAACAGTGCAAGAGGGTTCCCCTTTCTCCACATCCTCTCCAACATTTGTGGTTTACTGCCTTGTTACTTTTCCCCATTCTCACTGGTGTGAGGTGGTATCTCATTGTGATTTTGATCTGTATTTCCCTGATGGCAAGTGATGCCGAGCATTTTCTCATGTGCTTGTTGGCCATGTCTGTGCCTTCCTCTGTGAAATTTCTGTTCATGTATTTTGCCCATTTCATGATTGGACTGTTTGTTCCTTTGCTGTTGAGTTTAATAAGTTCTTTGTAAATCTTGGATACTAGCCCTTTACCTAATATGTCATTTGCAGATATCTTCTCCCATTCTGTAGGTTCTCTTTTAATTTTGTTGACTGTATCTTTTGCTGTGCAGAAGATTTTTATCTTGATGAAGTCCCAATAGTTCATTTTTCCTTGTTTCCCTTGCCATCATGGATGTATCTTACAAGAAGTTGCTGTGGCCAAGTTCAAAAAGGGTGTTGCCTGTGTTCTCCTCTAGGATTTTGATGGAACCTTGTCTCACATTTAGATCTTTCATCCATTTTGAGTTTATCTTTGTGTGTGGTGTAAGAGAATGGTCTAGTTTCATTCTTCTGCACGTGGCTGTCCAATTTTCCCAGCACCATTTATTGAAGAGACTTTTTTCCAGTGGATAGTCTTTCCTGCTTTGTCGAATATTAGTTGACCATAGAGTTGAGGGCCCATTTCTGGGTTCTCTATTCTGTTCCATTGATCTATGTGTCTGTTTTTGTGCCAGTACCACATTGTCTTGATGATCACAGCTTTGTAGTACAACTTGAAATCCGGCATTGTGATGCCCCCACCTATGGTTTTCTTTTTTATTTTATTTTATTTTATTTTATTTTATTTTTTTAAGATTTTATTTATTTACTCATGAGAGATACACACAGAGAGAGAGAGAGAGACAGAGACACAGGCAGAGGGAGAAGCAGGCTCCATGCAAGGAGCCCGATGTGGGACTCGATCCTGGATCTCCAGGATCATACCCCAGGCTGCAGGCGGCGCTAAACCGCTGCACCACCAGGGCTGCCCTGGTTTTCTTTTTTAAAATTCCCCTGGCTATTCAGGGTATCTTCTGATTCCACACATATCTTAAGATGATTTATTCCAACTCTCTGAAGAAAGACCATGATATTTTGATAGGGATTGCACTGAATGTATAAATTGCCCTCGGTAGCATTGACATTTTCACAATATTAATTCTTCCAATCCATGAGCATGGAATATTTTTCCATCTCTTTGTGTCTTCCTCAATTTCTTTCAGAAGTGTTCTGTAGTTTTTAGAGTATAGATCCTTCACCTCTTTGATTAGATTTATTCCTAGGTATCTTATGCTTTTGGGTGCAATTGTACATGGGATTGACTCCTTAATTTCTCTTTCTTCAGTCTTGTTGTTAGTGTATAGAAATGCCACTGATTTCTGGGCACTGATTTTGTATCCTGCCACATGGCTGAAATGCTGCATGAGTTCTAGCAATCTTGGGGTGGAGTCTTCTGAGTTTTCTATGTACAGTATTATAGTATCATGTCTCTGCGAAGAGGGAGAGTTTGACTTCTTCTTTGCCAATTTGAATGCCTTTTATTTCTTTTTGTTGTCTGACTGCTGAAGCTACGACTTCTAGTACTATGCTGAATAGCAGTGGTGAGAATGGTCATCCCTGTCTTGTTCCTGATCTTAGGGGAAAGGCTCCCAGTGCTTCCCCATTGAGAATGATATTTGCTGTGGGCTTTTCATAGATGGCTTTTAAGATGCTGAGAAATGTTCCCTCTATCCCTACACTCTGAAGAGTTTTGATCAGGAATGGATGCTGTATTTTGTCAAATGCTTTCTCTGCATCTATTGAGAGGATCATATAGTTCTCTTTTTTTCTCTTGTTGGTATGATCTATCACATTGTTTGCTTTACAAGTGTTGAACCAGCCTTGCATCCCAAGGATAAATCCCACTTGGTCATGGTGAATGATCTTCTTAATGTACTGTTGTATCCTATTGGCTAGTATCTTGCTGAGAACTTTTGCCTCTGTGTTCATCAAGGATATTGGTCTATAATTCTCCTTTTCGGCGGGGTCTTTGGTTTTGGAATTAAGGTGATGCTGGCCTCATAAAATGAGTTTGTAAGTGTTCTTCCCTTTCTATCTTTCAGAACAGCTTTAGTAGAATAGGTATTGTTTCTTCTTTAAACGTTTGAAGAATTCCCTTGGGAAGCCATCTGGCCCTGGACTTTTGTGTTTTGGGAGGTTTTTGATGACTGCTTCAATTTCCTCCCTAGTTACTGGCCTGTTCAGGTTTTCTATTTTTCCTGTTCCAGCTTTGGTAATTTGTGGTTTTTCCAGAAATGCATCCACTTCTTCTAGATTGCCTAATTTATTGGCACATAGTTGCTCATAATACGTTTTTAAAACCGCTTGTATTTCCTTGGTAGTGGTTATCTCTCCTTTTTCATTCGTGATTTTATTAATTTGAATCTTTTCTCTTTTGTTTTAATAAGGCTGGCTAATGGTTTATCTATCTTATTCTTTCAAAGAACCAACTGCTGGTTTTGTTGATCTGTTCTTGTAGTCTCTATTTCATTGAGTTCTGCTCGAATCTTTATTAACTCTCTTCTTCTGCTTGGTGTAGGTTTTATTTGCTGTTCTTTCTCCAATTCCTTTATGTGTGAGGTTAGCTTGTATATTTGAGTTTTTTTCCAATTTTTAGGGATGCTTGTATTGTGATGTATTTCCCTCTTAGGACTGCTTTTGCTGTATCCCAAACATTTTCAACAGTTGTTATCTTCATTCTCATTAGTTTCCATGAATCTTTTTAATTCTTCTCTAATTTCCTGGTTGACCCATTTATCTTTTAGCAGGATGATCTTTAACCTCCACGTGTTTGAGGTTTTTCCAAATATCATCTTGTGATTGAGTTCAAGTTTCAAAGCATTATGGTCTGAAAATATGCAGGGAACAATCCCAATCTTTCGGTATCAGCTGAGACCTGATTTGTGACCCAGTATGTGGTCTATTCTGGAGAAAGTTCCATGTGCACTTGAGAAGAATGTGTATTTAGTTGCATTCAGATGCAAAGTTCTGTATATATCTGTGAAATCCATCTGATCCAGTGTATCATTTAAAGCTCTTGTTTCTTTGGAGATGTTGTGCTTGGTAAATTTGTCATTTGCAGAAAGTACCATATTGAAGTCTCCTACTATTAGTGTATTATTATCTAACTATGTCTTTATTTTGGTTATTAATTGATTGATATACTTGGCAGGTCCCACATTAGGGGCATAAATATTCATGATTGTTAGGTCCTCTTGTTGGATAAACCCTTTAAATATGACAGAGTGTCCCTCTTCATTTCTTACTACAGTCTTTGGGATAAACTTTAATTTATCTGATATGAGGAATGCCACCCCACCTTTCTTTTGAGGACCATTTGAATGGTCAATGGTTCTCCAACCTTTCATATTTAGGCTGGAGGTGTCCTTAGGTCTAAAATGAGTCTCTTGTAGACAGTAAATAGATGGGTCTTGCTTTTTTATCCAGTTGGATACCCTGTGTCTTTTGATGGGATCATTTAGTCCATTCACGTTCAGAGTTACTATTGAAAGATATGAATTTAGTGTCATCGTAATACCTATTCAGTCTGTATTTATGGATTATTTCTTTGGGCTTCCTCTTTTTTTTTTTTACACAGCCCCCCTTAATATTTCTTGCAGAGCTGGTTTGGTGGTCACATATTCTTTCAGTTTCTGCCTATCTTGGAAGCTCTTTATCTCTCCTATTCTGAATGAGAGCCAAGCTGGATAGAGTATTTTTGGCTGCAGGTTCTTCTCATTTAGGACCCTGAATATATCCTGCCAGCCCTTTCTGGCCTGCCAGGTCTCTGTGGAGAGGTCTGCTGTTAACCTAATACTTCTCTCCATAAAGGTTAGGGATCTCTTGTCTCTTGCTGCTTTAAGAACTTTCTCTTCATCTTTGGAATTTGCAAACTTCACTACTAAATGTCAAGGTGTTGAACGGTTTTTATTGATTTGGGGGAGGGGGGAACCTATCTCCTGGATCTGAATGCTTGTTTCCCTCCCCAAATTAGGGAAGTTCGCAGCTATGGATTTATTCAAATATGCTTTCTGGCCCTCCGTCCCTCTCTGGAACCCCAATTATACATAGATTTTTCCTTCTGAGGCTATCATTTATTTTCCTTAACCTTTCCTCATGGCCTTTTAATTGTTTTTCTCTTTTTTCCTCAGCTTCCTTGTCATCAACATGTCTTCTGTCACTCATTCTTTCTTCTAACTCATTAACCCTCATCATTAGGACCTCCAGTTTGGATTGCATCTCATTTAGTTGCTTTTTAATTTCGGCCTGAATAGATTTAAATTCTGCAGTCATGAAGTCTCCTGATTCCTTTATGCTTTCTTTCCAGAGCCACCAGTAGCTTTCTAATTGTGCTTCTGAATTGGCTGACTCGAATCGTAATCCAGATTCTGTAACTCTGTGGCAGAGAGTACAGTTTTTCACTCTTTCTTTTGTGGTGAGTTCTTCCTTCTAGTCATTTTGCTCAGTGCAGAGTGGCTGTATGAGCAAGCTGAGTTAAGAATATCAACCATGACCTAAGTAAATTTCACCCTAGATGATTCTGCCAGGGTCAGAGACCAGAAATTAAAAACAAAGATCAGAATGAAATAAAGCAAAAGGACCACTAAAGTGAAAAAAAAAAATTAAAACAAAGTAGTAAAAAATAAAAGGCCAAGAATCCCAAAGAAAAAGAGAAAAAAAAAAAAAAAAAGAGAAAAAGGGGGCAGACGGGGTGATGGTGGTGAAGAAGTTGTAATGGAGGGAGAATGTAGTCTACCTGAGGGGTTCTAGAGGGTGATCCTCGTTTCTGAGTATATTAAGTTCTGTATGTTAGAAGATGCTCAGTCCCAAATTTACTGCGCCCAAGGCAGCAGGGCACCCCTCCACCTGGAGCACCCACCTAACCGACCCACTTCTCCTGATGCCCCGCTGGGGGCATGCTCCAGCCCTTTACCAAGATCAGCCCACAGTCTGTGGCGTGCTTTACCCCAGGGCGCACTTCCTCTATTAGTGACTCTGGGAAACTGGAGGCGCTGCACTGCCCCTCCTGCAATTCTGCTTGATTTCCCTGCTAAGTGCCTTTCCCAGGATCCAACTTTTTAAAAATAAATATCACATAAATATCTCCTTTATCTCGAGCTATTTAAAAGCATAATACTCCATCACATGGAAATGCCACAATTACCCATTCTTTCAATATTTTGGCAACATTTCTTCACTATAAAGTCTACACACAAATGTTCCTTTGCATCTCAAGTTCTTTTCCTTGAATATCTCCTAGAAATGAAATTATCGAGTTAGAAAGGTTGAGCTAATTCAGACACCCAAGCAGAATATGTGGATAGTCATTTCATCAAATCCTTGCCAGATACTAAACCACTTTTGATCCACTTCTCAACTGCAGCAGCTGATACCATCATCGATAACACAGCAGGTGGGCTGTAACAAACAAACATGTATAAAAACTGAAAATAGCAGGGGGTGCCTGGGTGGCTCAGTCAGTTGGGCGTCTGACTCTTAATCTCAGTTCAAGTCTTAATCTCAGAGTCATAGGTTCAGGCCCACATTGGGCCCCATGCTGGGTTATGGAGCCTACTTCTAAAAAACTGAAAATAGCAGAAAGTTGTAGAAATTAGTAGTCCTATGTCCATTTTATGTGGTAACATGGTATGCTGTTTCATTCTTTCACAAGGCATAGGTAGAAATATCCTTAATGAAGAGTGAAATTTGAATACATTAGAAAACTTAAATATCTCTGGAAAAGGAATAAACCAGTTTATCTCTCTGTACTAACTTCCTATTATGTTTAGCTCTATGACTAAGGTAAACATTCACATTGTACCATCTGCTACATGTGAGGTTTGTATCTTATATGCAGACCAAATTGCACAGCCTCAGAATTATCTCAATAAATTGAGCAAAAATTACATAAATATGAAAAAGCTGGCATGCAGATAAGACCCACACAAGTAAATTTGAGGTTCAAGCATGCAAAAAGCATGCAGCTATTGATATCTGCCACCAAATCTCAGTTGAGTTTAAGAAAGTATATTCATTCTCTTTTATGTGACTCTTTAAAATTAAATCTGCTAAAAAGTCCTGGAACAAAAATAATAGACTATTAGGGTGCTAATGAGAATGATTTGAAAGATATAAAGATATAAAGGCAATTCAATGGGGAAAAAATAAGAGCCTTTTTAACAAATGATGCTGGCACAATTGGATAGCCACATGCAAAAAAAAAATGATCTTAGACCCTTAAAATACACCACATATGAACACAATGAATGAACCTTAGTTGGATCCTAAATTAGGACAAAAGGGCAAAAATCTTTTTGGGAAAATTGGAGAATTTTGTATAGAGAGTAGATATCAGAAGCCACTATGAAATTTTGTCAAATTTTTAGGTGTGATTATTTTGTCCTATGTGAGCTACATCCTGAGGTGAAAAACAACTTTCAAGAACCTTGAACTTTGGGATGCCTGGGTAGCACAGTGGTTGAGCATCTGCCTTCGAATCAGGGCATGATCCTGCAGTCCCGGGATCAGATCCCGCATCGGGCTCCTCGAGGGGAGCCTGCTTCCCCCTCTCCTCTGTCTCTCTCTCTCATGAATAAATAAAATCTTAAAAAAAAAAAAAAAAAAAAACCTTGAACTTTAATTAGGAGGCCTATTATTAGTAATAGCATTGGTATATTAATCCTGAAATGTGCTTATGCACATTATAGGACAGAACAAATGAATACATAATTTGGTATTCTTCGGAATAAGGATTCTCGTTGAGAGGAAAAGAAACATACAAATATGAAATGGGAGAAGGTGAGGGAAAAACCTTGTGGTGAGAGTGTTAGTTGGTAATAACAGTATGAACATATGAGTTAGGTATGTATGTTTTCCTAGCTCTGTGCATTCAAAGAGCCAAAAAGCAATAGTACTACAGTAGCAATGAGCATGACTACTTCTAAGATCTTGATTTCTAAATACCATTTTCCATAAAAGCCCAGGGCTCACTGGAGAAGTAACTTATTCTAATACTGAGGCCAGGAAAGGACAAGAGGAGCCTGGAACATCTAGCACCAGGAAAGGAAGGAAGTATTAAAGAATGATGAGGCCATGTCAAAAGTACACAGGATCTAGTTTAACTGGACTCCATAGGCCATATTTGGGACAATCTGAGCAAAGACAGTAACAGAACTATACTAAAAAACACTAAAAAACAGCGAGGGATAAAAAAATATATATATTCATGAGGGGTACCTGAGTCGCTCAGTTGGTTAAGTGACCCACTCTTGATTTCAGCTCAGGTCATGAACTCAGGGTTCTTGAGATCAAGCCTTATGCTCCACACTAGATGTAGAACCTGCTTAAGAGTCTCTCTTACTCTGCCCCACCCTACCCTCCTGTGTGCTCTCCCTCTCTTAAAAAAAAAAAAAGTATATCCAAATAATTGGAGTCAGAGAAACCTTCAAATCAAAGCTAAAGGTAATGGCTTCTTTACAGGTGTAGTCCAGTCATTTGTGAAAATACTTTGAAGACATCTCACAAGTAACTGCAAAAGACTGACCCTAAAACAAGGTAGTGGGGGGATCCCTGGGTGGCGCAGTGGTTTGGTGCCCGCCTTTGGCCCAGGACACGATTCTGGAGACCCGGGATCGAATCCCACATCGGGCTCCCAGTGCATGGAGCCTGCTTCTCCCTCTGCCTATGTCTCTGCCTCTCTCTCTCTCTGTGACTATCATAAATAAATAAAAATTAAAAACAAACAAACAAACAAAAAAAACAAGGTAGTGGAAGAACCATCCATGTGAAGGTATCTCAGGACTAGGAAGTTATGGGGTCATGTGATATGACAGCTAAAGGAAACATAGAGACCATTTAGACCAACTCTCCCTTTTTATAAATCAAGAAACTGAAATAGACAGTAAAAAGACTTCCAAAGTCACTCAGAGAGATAGCAGCAAACTTAGATCTAAAACAAGGACTCAAGGGGGGCGGGGCAAGATGGCGGAAGAGTAGGATCCCCAAGTCACCTGTCCCCACCAATTACCTAGATAACCGTCAAATAATCCTGAAAATCTACGAATTCGGCCTGAGATTTAAAGAGAGAACAGCTGGAATGCTACAGTGAGAAGAGTTCGTGCTTCTATCGAGGTAGGAAGACGGGGGGGGGGGGGGGGGGAAATAAAGAAACAAAAGGCATCCAAGGGGGAGGGGCCCCGCGAGGAGCCGGGCTAAGGCCGGGGCGAGCGCCCCCAGGACAGGAAAGCTCTGTCCCAGAGAAGCAGGAGCTTCACCAATCTTCCTGGGCGGAAAGGCACTGGCAGGGAGTTAGAGCAGGACCCCAGAAAGGCGGGGATGCCGTCAGGCTCCCAGGGGCACTAACAGAGCAACTGCGCACGGGGAGAGTGCGCCGAGCTCCCCAAAGGGCTGCAGCACGCGCACGCATTGACCCGGGAGCAGCTCGGAGGGGCTCGGGCGGCGGCTCCGTGGAGAGGGGGCTGCGAGCCCCGGGAGCAGCTCCGAGGCGGCACCGGCAGAGGAAGAGGCTGCACGCGGAGGGGGCTGCGCGGCTCCGGAAGCAGCTGGGAGGGGCTCGGGCAGCGGCTCCGCGGAGAGGCAGTTGCGTAGCCGGAGTGCGAATCCAACAGCGCAGGGCCGGCAGCACGGGGCGCCGGGGACACAGCCCAGGAACCGGCCTCCCCCGGGACAGGCAGAGGCCAGGAGGGCACAAGACCGCAAGGACGCTCCTGCCCCGAGCTGAGCAGATCAGCGGCCCCGCCCCTGGAGCATCCAGGCCCCTGCAGACTGAGAGCTCTGTAGTTACTGCGGGAGCTGAAGCCAGGGCTCCAGAGCTGGCCACCGCCACTGCGGTTGTTCCTCCTGGGGCCTCACGGGGTAAACAACCCCCACTGAGCCCTGCACCAGGCAGGGGGCAGAGCAGCTCCCCCAAGTGCTAACACCTGAAAATCAGCACAACAGGCCCCTCCCCCGGAAGACCAACTAGACTGACAAGTTCCAGGGGAAGTCAAGGGACTTAAAGTATACAGAAACAGAAGATACTACCCCCCGCCTTTTTTTTTTTTTTTTGATTTTTTATTTCTGTTTGCTTCCCCCACCCTTTTTTTCCTTTCTTTCTTTTTCTTTCTCTTTTTCTTTTTTCTTTTTCTTTCTTTTTTTCTTTTTCTCTTTTCTTTCCTTCTTTCTCTCCTCTCTTTTTCTCCTTTTCCCAATACAACTTGGTGACTTCAATCTAGCGCTTTCTATACTTGAAACGTCTTCTAAGCACAACATCTCAAAAGAAACAAGAGCTTTATTTTTTTTTTTAATTTTGTATTAATGATAGTCACAGAGAGAGAGAGAGGCAGAGACATAGGCAGAGGGAGAAGCAGGCTCCATGCACCAGGAGCCCGATGTGGGATTCGATCCCGGGTCTCCAGGATCGCGCCCTGGGCCAAAGGCAGGCGCCAAACCGCTGCGCCACCCAGGGATCCCCTAAGAGCTTTAAATAATACACTGGACCAGATGGATTTCATAAATATCTACAGAACTTTACGTCCAAACGCAACTGAATACACATTTTTCTCAAGTGCACATGGAACCTTTTCCAGAATAGACCACATACTAGGTCACAAATCAGGTCTGAATCGATACCAAAAGATTGGGATCATCCCCTGCATATTCTCAGACCATAATGCCTTGAAATTAGAACTAAATCACAACAAGAAGTTTGGAAGGACTTCAAACACATGGAGGTTAAGGACCATCCTGCTAAAAGATGAAAGGGTCAACCAGGAAATTAAGAAAGAATTTAAAAGATTCATGGAAACTAATGAGAATGAAGATACAACCGTTCAAAATCTTTGGAATACAGCAAAAGCAGTCCTGAGGGGGAAATACATCGCAATACAAGCATCCATTCAAAAACTGGAAAGAACTCAAATACTAAAGCAACCTTACACCTAAAGGACCTAGAGAAAAAAACAGCAAATATATCCTACACCCAACAGAAGAAGAGAGTTAATAAAGATTCAAGCAGAACTCAATGAAATCGAGACCCGAAGAACTGTGGAACAGATCAAAAAACCAGGAGCTGGTTCTTTGAAAGAATTAATAAGATACATAAACCATTAGCCAGCCTTATTAAAAAGAAGAGAGAGAAGGCTCAGTTTAATAAAATCATAAATGAGAAAGGAGAGATCACTACCAACACCAAGGAAATACAAATCACTTTAAAAACATATTATGAACAGCTATACGCCAATAAATTAGGCAATCTAGAAGAAATGGATGCATTTCTGGAAAACCACAAACTACCAAAACTGTAACTGGAAAAAATAGAAAACCTGAACAGGCCAATAATCAGGGAGGAAATTGAAGCTGTCATCAAAAACCTTCCAAGACAAAAAAAAACAAAAACAAAAAAAACAAAAACCACCCAAGACACAAAAGTCCAGGGCCAGGTGGCTTCCCTGGGGAATTCTATCAAACGTTTAAAGAAGAAACCATACCTATTCTACTAAAGCTGTTTAGAAAGAAAGAAAGAGATGTGGAGTACTTTCATACTCGTTCTATGAGGCCAGCATCACCTTAATTCTAAAACCAAAGACCTCACCAAAAAGGAGAATTATAGACCAATATCCCTGATGAACATGGATGCAAAAATTCTCAACAAGATACTAGCCAATAGGATACAACAGTACATTAAGATTATTCACCATGACCAAGTAGGATTTATCCCCGGGAGGCAAGGCTGGTTCAACACTCGTAAAACAATCAATGTGATTCATCATATCAGCAAGAGAAAAAACAGGAACCATATGATCCTTTCAATAGATGCAGAGAAAGGATTTGACAAAATACAGCATCCATTCCTGATCAAAACTCTTCAGAGTGTAGGGATAGAGGGACCATCCCTCAACATCTTAAAAGCCATCTATGAAAAGCCCACACAGCAAATATCATTCTCAATGGGGAAGCACTGGGAGCCATTCCCCTAAGATCAGGAACAAGACAGGGATGTCCACTCTCACCACTGCTATTCAACATAGTACTAGAAGTCCTAGCCTCAGCAATCAGACAACAAAAAGAATTCAAAGGCATTCAAATTGGCAAAGAAGAAGTCAAACTCTCCCTCTTCACTGATGACATGATACTCTACATAGAAAACCCAAAAGACTCCACCCCAAGATTGCTAGAACTCATACAGCAATTTGGCAGTGTGGCAGGATACAAAATCAATGCCCAGAAGTCAGTGGCATTTCTATACACTAACAATGAGACTGAAGAAAGAGAAATTAAGGAGTCAATCCCATGTACAATTGCACCCAAAAGCATAAGATACCTAGGAATAAACCTAACCAAAGAAGTAAAGGATCTATACCCTAAAAACTACAGAACACTTCTGAAAGAAATTGAGGAAGACACAAAGAGATGGAAAAATATTCCATGCTCATGGATTGGAAGAATTAATATTGTGAAAATGTCAATGTTACCCAGGGCAATGTACACGTTTAATGCAATCCCTATCAAAATACCATGGTCTTTCTTCAGAGAGTTGGAACAAATTATTTTAAGATTTGTGTGGAATCAGAAAAGACCCCGAATAGCCAGGGGAATTTTAAAAAAGAAAACCATAGGTGGGGGCATCACAATGCCCGATTTCAGTTTGTACTACAAAGCTGTGGTCATCAAGACAGTGTGGTACTGGCACAAAAACAGACACATAGATCAATGGAACAGAATAGAGAATCCAGAAGTGGACCCTCAACTTTATGGTCAACTAATATTCGACAAAGGACGAAAGACTATCCACTGGAAGAAAGAGTCTCTTCAATAAATGGTGCTGGGAAAATTGGACACACACATGCAGAAGAATGAGACTGGACCACTCTCTTTCACCATACACAAAGATAAACTCAAAATGGATGAAAAATCTAAATGTGAGACAAGATTTCATCAAAATCCTAGAGGAGAACACAGGCAACACCCTTTTTGAACTTGGCCACAGTAACTTCTTGCAAGATACATCCACAAAGGCAAAAGAAACAAAAGCAAAAATGAACTATTGGGACTTCATCAAGATAAGAAGCTTTTGCACAGCAAAGGATACAGTCAACAAAACTAAAAGACAACCTAGAGAATGGGAGAAGATATTTGCAAATGACGTATCAGATAAAGGGCTAGTTTCCAAGATGTATAAAGAACTTATTAAACTCAACAGCAAAGAAACAAAAAGTCCAATCATGAAATGGGCAAAAGACATGAACAGAAATCTCACAGAGGAAGACATAGACATGGCCAACAAGCACATGAGAAAATGCTCCACATCACTTGCCATCAGGGAAGTACAAATCAAAACCACAATGAGATACCACCTCACACCAGTGAGAATGGGGAAAAGTAACAAGGCGGGAAACCACAAATGTTGGAGGATTTGGAGAAAGGGGAACCCTCTTGCACTGTTGGTGGGAATGTGAACTGGTGCAGCCACTCTGGAAAACTGTGTGGAGGTTCCTCAAAGAGTTAAAAATACATCTGCCCTACGACCCAGCAATCGCACTGCTGGGGATTTACCCCAAAGATACAGATGCAGGTAATGCCGGGACACCTGCACCCCGATGTTTCTAGCAGCAATGTCCACAATAGCCCAACTGTGGAAGGAGCCTCAGTGTCCATCGAAAGATGAATGGATAAAGAAGATGTGGTTTATGTATACAATGGAATATTACTCAGCCATTAGAAATGACAAATACCCACCGTTTGCTTCGATTTGGATGGAACTGGAGGGTATTATGCTGAGTGAAATAAGTCAATCGGAGAAGGACAAACTTTATATGGTCTCATTCATTTGGGGAATATAAAAAATAGTGAAAGGGAATAAAGGGGAAAGGAGAAAAAAATGAGTGGGAAATATCAGAAAGAGAGACAGAACATGGAAGACTCCTAACTCTGGGAAATGAACTAGGGGTGGTGGAAGGGGAGGTGGGCAGGGGGTGGGGGTGACTGGGTGGCGCGCACTGAAAGGGCACTTGACGGGATGAGCACTGGGTTTATTCTGTATGTTGACAAATTGAACACCAATAAAAAATAAATTTATTTAATAAATAAAATAAAAAATAAAACAAGGACTCAATTATTCCATTACTCTTCCTAATAAGTTTTAGCTATTAAAAGTAGTACATTGTTGGGAGAGCCTGTCTGGCTCAGTCAGTAGAGCATGTGACTCTTGATCTCAGCTGAGGTCATGAGTTTGAGCCCCACGTTGGGTGTAGAGATTTCTTTGAAAAAAAAAAAAAAAGGTAGCACATCGTTAAGTATTTAAAAAATTTAAGATGCAAAAAATGCAAAAAGGGATCCCTGGGTGGCGCAGCGGTTTGGCGCCTGCCTTTGGCCCAGGGCGCGATCCTGGAGACCCCGGATCGAATCCCACGTCAGGCTCCCGGTGCATGGAGCCTGCTTCTCCCTCTGCCTATGTCTCTGCCTCTCTCTCTCTCTCTCTCTCTATGTGACTATCATAAATAAATAAAATAAAATTAAAAAAAAATTTAAAAAAAAAATTAAAAAAAAACAAAAAAAAACAAAAAATGCAAAAAGAGGGTTAAAAAGTCATTAATACCATAGATGAATGGATAAAGAAGATATGGTATACATATATAATGGCAAACTACTCAGCCATAGAAAAAGAATGAAATCTTCCATTTACAATAACATAGATGAATCTAGAAGACATAATTCTAAGTGAAATAAGTCAGAGAAAGACAAACACCATATGATTTCACCGATATGTGGAATTTAAGAAAATGAACAAAGAGAAAAAAAGACAACAAAAAGCAGACTCTTTATAGAGAGCAAACTGGTAGTCACCAGAGGGGAGGTGGGTGGGGGAATAGGTAAAATAGCTATAGGGAATTAAGAGTACATTTATCATCATGTATAGAATTGCTGAATCACTATACTGTACACGTGAAACGGATGTAACATTCTATGTTAATTATACTGAATTAAAAGAAGAAAGAAAAAAATAGGTAGTACCATATAAACGTTATAAGTTTTTGAATCCTTCAAAATAACCTGCTGGAATTTCATTTCTAACTACTTATTGATTTCTTTTAGATTAGAATTGGAAAGGGGCACCTGGGTCACTCAGTTGATTAAGCGTCTGCCTTCGACTCAGATCATGATTCGGATCCTAGGATTGAGCCCTTCATCAGGCTCTCTGCTTAGCAGGGAGTCTGCTTCTTCCTCTCCCTTTGTGTTTTCTCTTTCCTTCTCTCTCTTACTCTCTCACATAAATAAATAAAAATCTGGGCAACCTGGGTGGCTCAGCGGTTTAGCACTGCCTTCGGCCCAGGTCGTGATCCTGGAGACTCGGGATCAAGTCCCACGTCGGGCTCCCTGCATGGAGCCTGCTTCTCCCTCTGCCTGTGTCTCTGTCTCTCTCTGTGTCTCTCATGAATGAATAAATAAAATCTTTAAAAATAATAATAATAATAAATAAAAATCTTTAAAAAAATGGGAAGAACCAAAAAAACATGTCAATCCCACATACCAGAGACAAATTTGATTAATATTTTGGTACTTCTATTTCCAGATATTTTCCCCCTAAATATATAAATACATTTATATACATATATATGTGTATGTGTGTGTGTGTGTGTGTGTGTGTGTATATATATATATACACACACACACACATACACTTTTGCTCCACTAAAGCATTTTACTTGCACATATGAATTACAACCTTAGAAAAAGAATCCCAGGATTTTCCCTCCTGTGTGTTTTTGTCTTACTTCTTCTGATCCATGATCCCAGCTGAGGTTGTCAGTACAATGAAACCAAACTGGCGGGATGAGAGCAGGTTATTCTACCATTTTTCTAGATCTTTCAGCTGTACATCAAATCTGGGGATGATCACTCCAAACTTGTTTAACCTGCCCGTAAGGTTCACAATTTTCCCAGCTCTGTGATCATCAATGATTTCAAATCCGCCAATGTAACCATGCTTTATTATCACAGTGAGAAACCAGATGATGACTTTGGAGCATGGCCTAATAAGAACCTGGCATTTGTCTCTCTTTTCAGCATTGTTAATGCTCTTGAGAGCCTCTGCCAGGACATTCATGCACACCATCATGATGGCATGGAAAGATGGCAGTTATACACATAGATTAATCTGCCGGGGCTGCCATAATAAAGACTGGGTGCTTAAATAGTAGAAATTTATTTTCTCACAATTTCCAGAGGCTTAAAAGTCAAAGATCAAGGTTCTGGCAGGGTTCAATTTCTAGTGATAGCTCTCCTACCTTGGAAACCTTCTTGCTGTGTGCTCATATGGTAGAGAGGGTTCTGGTGCCCTATTAGACTAGAGCCCCTCCCATGACCTCATTTAACCTTTAACACCTCCTCATAGGTTCTCTCTCTAAATACAATCACATTGGGGGTTTAGGGCTTCAACATATGAATTTTAGGGGACTATAATTCAGCCCACAGCATTCCACCTCTGGTCCCCCCAAAATTCACATCTTTAGCGCACACAACATACATTTTTTCCACCCCATCAGCCCCACAAGTCTTAAATCCAGTTCAACTCTAAAATCCGAAGTCTCACTTAAATATCTACTAGATATGAGTGAGACTCCAGTTATGATTCATCATGAGGCAAAATTCCTCTCCAGCTGTGCACCTGTGAAACCAAACAAGTTATTTGCTCTCAAAATACAATGGTGGGACCTGCATAAGAGAGAGATTCCCATTCTACAAGAAAGAAAAAGGAAAAAAGGAAGAGGTAACAGGTCTTAAGCAAGTTCAAAACCTAGCAAGGCAAATCATATTAGATCTTAAGGTAGTAGAATAAGCCTCTTTGGTTGATGTCCCACCTTTCAGGCCCACTGGAGTAGCAGCTCATCCCTTACAGGATGGCCCTGACCCCGTGGCTCTCTTCAGTGGCCTCCCTCTGAAAAGAGAAGGAAACACAGCATTGCCCACTAGGCCTGTGCTCGGAGTGGCAGCTCTGATATTCTCTAAGTCACATTCCAGGTCGTTCTTCTCTTTCTTCAAGAAAGGCACATGTTCATAGTCAAATAATGTTATGGTCTGATCCTGTAGAATCCAAAAAGTCCATCACCTTTCATTGCCTCCCTCTTTTTTTATCCCTGTTAGTTCAAACTGGCAGTGTCTCTGCTGGTATAATCCATCTCTACTCCTGTATTCTGCTGAGTTTGCTAGTTAACTCCATAAACCAAAGCCATGTTCTCTTTACTGTTCTCTTCAAAACAAACTTTTTTTTTTTTAATCAATATAAATAGGCTAAGAATATTCCAAATCTCTAAATTCTGGGTGTTTTGTTTTGTTTTGTTTTGTTTTTTACTTAACAATTCCTTCTTCAATTCAATTCTCTCCTCTGTCATTTTACTATAAGCAGTAAGGAAGACCCAAGCCACATCTTCAATACTTTGCTTAGAAATCACCTTACAAATTCTACCTTTCATAAACAATTCAGCCAAGTTTGTTGCCACTTTGTAACAATGACTGCCAACAAACCAACTGTTCCTTACTTCCACCTGAGTCTACTCCAGAATGGCTTCAACATCCCTATCCCTTCACAGCTATCTTGGCTTTTTCTAGCAAACACCTTGAAATTCTTCCAGGCTTTCCTTATCACCCAGTTCTAAAACCACTTCCATATTCTTAGGTATTTGTTTGTTGCAGCATCCCACCTCTTAGAACCAAAATCTCTATTAATCTGCTCTGATTACCATAACAAAATCGTGTAGAATGAGTGGCTTTCACAACAAATATTTGTATCCCACCGTTTGGAAGTTGGGAAGTCCAAGATCAAGGTACCAGCTAATTGTATTCTTAGTGAAGGTTTTTTTTCCTGGCTAGCAGACAGCCAGCTTCTATGTCCTCACACAGAGTCTGTTGTCCTTTCCTCTTATAAGGGTACTGGCCCTATCAGATTAGGGCCTCATTCTCATGATCTCAGTTAACCTTTATCACCTCCTCAAAGGCCCTATCTCCAACAGTCATACAGGGCCTAGGGCTTCAAGGTATGAATTTTGCAGGTATGCAATTCAATCCATAGCAACAAGCTTTAAATTACACACACACACACACACACATACACACACAGTTTTATATATTTTTTTACAGATTTTATTTTTCAGTAATTTCTACATCAGCATGAGGCTTGAACTCACAACCCCAAGATCAAGAGTCACAGGTTCCATTGCCTAAGCCAGCCAGGCACCCTAGTTTTATATACTTTTTAACTTAAAGGGTTTTTTTTTTAAGGTTTTATTTTTCTTTTGAGAGAGAGAGAGAGAGAGAAAATATGAATGTGTGAGTGAGGAAGAGCACAGAGAGAGAATCCCAAGCAGGCTCGATCTCACTACCCCGAAATCATGACCTGAGCTGACACCAAGAGTCAGATGCTTAACCAATAGAGCCACGCAGGTGCCCCTTTAACTTAAAGTTTCATAAAAATGTCCCTTTTATTATTCAAAGCATAATTTTAAACAAATGCATAATGCCCAATCTTATGATTATAATCATTTACTGTTAACTATAGTGATTTTCAAACTTTGTTATTTAAATAATCTGTAATCAACATCTTTATGCACAAATCTTTATCTGCCTCTTGATTACTTACTTTAATAAACTTCCAAAAATTTGACTGCTGAATTGAATGATTTTCTAATTGGAAAAAAATAGCTATAATTTTAATGTAAGTTTAAAATATTATTTACCAATGTCATAAATGTCCAAAACGGCAAGGATTCTTTTGTATGATTATTAAAGGATATTAAAGAATCAGGACAACCAAATAAAGTGTGCAATTCTGACTGGATCGTACAGTGGGGGGAAAATAGCTATAAAAATATTTGGGGGACTGGGACACCTGGGTGGCTCAGCGGTTGAGCATCTGCCTTTGGCTCAGGGCATGATCCTGAGGGTCCAGGGATCGAGTCCCACATTGAGCTCCCTGCGAGGAACTGGATTCTCCTCTCTGCCTATGTCTCTGCCTCTCTCTCTGTCTCTCATGAATAAATAAATAAAATCTTTTAAAAAAATATTTGTCTCTCATGAATAAATAAATAAAATCTTTTAAAAAATAAAAAAAGAATTAAGGAATTCTTTTTTTTTTTTTTTTAATTTATTTATTCATGATAGTCACACGGAGAGAGAGAGAGAGGCAGAGACACAGGCAGAGGGAGAAGCAGGCTCCATGCACCGGGAGCCTGACATGGGACTCGATCCTGGGTCTCCAGGATCGCCCTGGGCGAAAGGCAGGCGCCAAAGCGCTGCGCCACCCAGGGATCCCGAATTAAGGAATTCTTAATATGCACTAAATATTAGATATATTATTGGGTCAGTGTTAAACTTCTGGAGTCTGATCATAGTATTTTGGTTACATAGACTGTCTTACTTCCAAAGAGATACATGCTGATGTGTCATGAAGTCTGAAGATTATATGATTCAGAAAATACATACAGTTTTGTGTATGTATATACCGAGACAGAGATAAAGACATGAGAGAGAGGTGGGAACAAGTCAGACTAAATGTGGCAAAATGTTTACCACTAAAGGGTAAATGGGTGCTCATTATATTGTACTTTCAACTTTTCTGTTGTAAATTTTCAAAATAAAAATATATGAGGGAATAGTCAAAAGACAGGAACAGACCATTCATAGAAAAATAAATTAGCCCACAAGCTTATGAAAATTAATAAACTTGTTGATTATTTATGGCCTTTTATTTCCTCCAGCTCTCTTGGCATTTGATCTCTAATCATTTCAACTGCACTTCATCATATGGGTGCAGGACAGAATGGGAAGTGAAATCTCAATCATTCCATTTATCTCATTAGAAGTCCTGGAAAAAGGTTCAAAAGATTAAAAAGGTCAGGGTTGCCTGAGCGGCTCAATCAGTTAAGCGTCTAACTCTTGATTTTAGCTCAGGTCATGATCTCAGGGTTGTGAGACTGAGGTCCATGTCTCAACCAGCTCTGGGCTGGTTGTGAAGTCTGCTTAAGATTCTTTCTCTCTCCCTCTGTGTCTTGTTCTCACTCTGTCTCTCTCCCAAAAATAAATAGATAGATAGATAGATAGACAGACAGATAGATAGATAAAAATTTAAAAGGTCAAAATTAGCTCATTTCAATGAATTCTGGAAAGGACCTATAGATTTTAATTTATAACCTGGTTTTCAATTCAGATTCTTCTGGTCTCCTATGACCCTAAATGTTTGATAAATTCTTAGTTCTATCTATAAGGAAAGGGGGGAAAAAAGTGAGCAATAAGTCAGAAAAAATAGAAAATTTTCTTTAAAGAAAGAAAATATGTTGAAGTCTGCCATTGGTCTTACTTTTATCAAGAAAGTAGCCTATAAAATGGAAGACAACCTATGGGATTTACAAACCATGAATGGAGGTTTTCCTTTTCACTATGAAGGTTATAATGGTTGCAAGCATAGGATATGGAATCAAGTTGTCTGTGTTAGGATATTTACTCCACTATCTACTACCTATATGATTTGTGGCAAATACTCCATATCTTTATGCCTCAGTTTCCTCATCTGAAAAATGGGACAACAGTAAAAACTGTCTTAGGGTTATTGAAGATTAAATAAGTCAGTACATAATTTTAGTTCTGATAGCAGCATCTGGCATATTGTAAGACCCCAAGATATGTTAGTTACTATGGCTCTTATTTTTACCAGTATTACTACAATAACTACAACTATCAAATAGCAGTTGTAAAGAGTTTAGCATCTGGTTCAGAAAAACTATAGTAACACAAAAGAAAAACATACACACACTCCCAGAGGTTGAAAAAGTAAAGACAACAGATACCAAGTCAATTCGTTAGTGTCACCTCAGACTATTTTGAGAGAAACTGAGAAGGTAGAAATATACCAACAATACACAGCTCCTTTCAAGAATGAATTTTTGAAGTCTGGATAAATTAATTTCAAGAAAAATGACGAGTTCTCTCAATCATTTATCAAACTTCATTGAGGCTTACATTATATGTATCAGATACTGAGAAAGACGCTAGAAATAAAATGGAAGAATGTCTATGCCTTTAAAAACTTTGTGTTCTTGTCAAAGAAATATACATAGATTATAATGTATAATGGGTTATATGATGAATGTATGTACAGGATACTATGGAAGCAAAAGAAAGACACCTAAGCTAGACCTGGGGGAAGGAGGAAACAGAAAGAAGACTTCCCAGGAGGGATGACATTATATTGACATTTAAACTGAGCTTTAAAGAACAGTAACAGGTAAAGGGGATAAAATGGGGGGAAAATTAAAAGAAAAATGGGGGGAAAATCATTCCTCCATGGGTAACAGCTTGCAAATGGAGATAAAAGATGAGCATCATTGCCCTGCCTACAGCCACACAAAATCAAAAGGACTCTTCTAAAGCTATGGTCAGATAACCACTGGAGATATAAACCTGAATAGGTGTGCTTCCAGAATATCTTCTGTTTACATCTCCAACCTCCCCAACTCAAAAAAAGTCATGTTTGGAGAACTGACAGAAAGCTGTGATTAAAGACATTCAGAGACAAGTTTCTCACTTACAACACTGGGCGGCAGCAGTGGGCAATGGCTTCCTCTGGCTTTCTTCTTGAATAGAATACTAGAAGCAGAAAGGAGAAAGAAAAAAAAAACACAGATAAGAGGTCCAAGTGGGGGGGGGGGGGGATCACAGCAATATGTAAAAGGTTTAGGTTTTGACTAGAGTTAAATTTTTACTGAACAGAAACAGATCATCCTGCTCATTCACCTACGTGACCCTGACACAGAGGCCAGACTATGAAATGTGGCTTTTGCCCAATGCAACAGGCTAAAGCAGGATAGCAGAGATTGTTCCAACCAAGGGCACCTGGGTATGAACCAGCTCTGCCAGGCAGCTGTAGAAGACTTAGAGGTGCCTTAGAAAGCTTGAAGCTCAGTCCTCTGAGTTTTCTTATGGATCTTGTATAAATTTCTCCATTTGGGTGATGGAACTGAAAATCTCTCTAAAAGTGAGTTTTCTCATCTTTAAAAATGTAATAGCACTTCTCTCACAAGGTCATGTGGGAAGGGAAATTACTTAAACACGTAACACAATATCTAAAATCTACTAGAGTCCTCTTCCAACTTATACTCTAGTCTCCCCAACCCAACACCACCATCACAACCATAAAAACAGATTATTGAAGCCAAAAAAAAAAAAAAGTTCTATAAAAGAGATCAGAACTGGGCAGCCCCGATGGTGCAGTGGTTTAGCGCCGCCTGCAGCCCAGGGTGTGAGGTGTGATCCTGGAGACCAGGGATCAAGTCCCACGTCGGGCTCCTTGCGTGGAGCCTGCTTCTCTCTCTGCCTGTCTGTCTCTGTCTCTCTCTCTCTCTCTCTCTCTCTGTTTCTCATGAATAAATTTTTTAAAAATCTTTAAAAAAAAAAAAAGAGAGATCAGAACTAAATGTAAGTCTTAAGGATGAGCAGGTAAACAAGTTAACACAGGGGTGCCTGAATGGCCCAGTGGTTGAGCATCTGCCTTTGGCTGTGGTCATGATCCCAAGGTTCTGGGATCAAGTTCTACATGGAGCTCCCCAGAGGGAGCCTGCTTCTCCCTCAGCCTATGTCTCTGCCTCTCTCTGTGTCTCTCTCATGAATAAATTAAACTTAAATTTAAAAAAGAACAACAACAACAACAGGGGCGCCTGGGTGGCTTGAGATGCCTGGGTGGTTCAGCGGTTGAGCGTCTGCCTTTGGCTCAGGGCATGATCCCAGGATCCAGGATCCAGTCCCACATTGGGCTCCTTGCAGGAAGCCTGCTTCTCCCTCTGCCTATATCTCTGCCTCTCTCTGTGTGTCTTTCATGAATAAATAAATAAAAGGAAAAAAGGAAAGAAAAAGTTAACACAGGTATACAGTCTGAAAAATAGTTTGATTCAGAGCCTATTGGAGGATTCAAAAAATATAATTTGGTCCAGCAATTTGTAAACATGAGATCTGGAGTTCTCATCCTGACTCTGTCACTTATTACTACACTCTGATGTACTAGGCAAGATAGAGCGCTCTAACACTGCCAATGAATGAGCCACTCATTCAACAGATACCTCTTGAGTACCCCATTATACACAAAGGCCTTGACAGAGGTCATGGTAAGGATTATGGACTTTAGTGTATTGGGAAGTCATTTATAATTTTTTTTAAAGTTTTTTTTATTTGACAGACAGAGAGAGCACAAGCAGGAAGAGCCACAGAGGGAGAGGGAAAGGGAGAAGCAGACTCCCCATTGAGCAGGGAGCCCAATGCGGTGGATCCCAAGACCCTGAGATCATGAGCCACGCCAAAGGCAGACATCCAACTGCCCAACTGACTGAGGAATCCAGGCACCCCAAAGGAAGCTATTTATGCTTTTAAACCCAAGAGAGGTATGACTTGACTACACTTTAAAAGTCCTGCTGCTCAATGTCCACAATAGCCCAACTGTGGAAGGAGCCTCGGTGTCCATCGAAAGATGAATAGATAAAGAAGATGTGGTTTATGTATACAATGGAATATTACTCAGCCATTAGAAATGACACATACCCACCATTTGCTTCAACGTGGATGGAACTGGAGGGTATTACGCTGAGTGAAGTAAGTCAATCGGAGAAGGACAAACATTATATGGTCTCATTCATTTGGGGAATATAAAAAAGTGAAAGGGATTAAAGGGGAAAGGAGAGAAAATGAGTGGGAAATATCAGAGAGGGTGACAGAACATGAGAGACTCCTAACAATGGGAAACAAACAAGGGGTGGTAGAAAGGGAGGTGGGCGGGGGGATGGGGTTACTGGGTGACAGGCACTGAGGGGGACACTTGACGGGATGAGTACTGTTATGCTATATTTTGGCAAATCGAACTCCAATAAAAAATTATATACAAAAAAAAAAAGTCCTACTGCTGTGTGAGATAAACTATAGGGAACAAGAGGGAAAGACTAATTACTGCAATAATCTCGACAAAAGTTTATGGCAGCTTACATAGGAGTATTAATGGTACAGGGCACTACAAGTAGTTGAATCCAAAACACAAAACACTTTTTATATGTAAATACACTTTTATATGTGAAGTACTTTAAAGCAATAAACTATGATACAAGTATCAGAGGTAGATACTGCTATTACTAATTCCAATAAGGAATAAAAGACAGATCCCTCTGCTGGTGGGAATGTAAACTGGTGTAACCATTGTGGAAAACAGTATAGAGGTTCCCAAAAAGTTAAAAATAGAACTACCATATGATCCAGTAATTCCACTATTAGATATTTACCCAAATGTATAAAAACACTAATTTGAAAGGATGTATGCACCCCTATGTTTAAAGCAGCATTATTTACAATAGTCAAATTATGGAAGTAACCCAAGTGTCCATGGATAGATGAATGGAAAAAGAAGATGCGGTATATATACACAATGGGATATTAATCAGCCACAGAAAATAATGAAATCTTGCCACTTGCAACAACATGGATGGATCTAAAGAGTATATTAATAAGTGAAATAAGTCAGTAAAAGACAGATACCATACAACTTCACTCATATGTGGAATTTTAGAAACAAATGAACAACAATAAAAAAAGAGACAAACCAAAAACCAGATTCTTAAACATAGAGAACAAACTGATAGTTATCAGAGGTAGGGGAGATAAACTAGGATGAAGGGGATTAAGAGTACACTTATCGTGATGAGCACTGAGTAATACAGAGAACTGTTCAATCACTATATTGTACACTTGAAACTAATATAATGCTGTAATTAAAATTATACTGTAATTAAATTTTTTAAATTGCTGAATAAGATCAATACTAAAAATGAACAACAAAGCTTTGCCTTATAACAAAAATGAACTATTAGAAAATGTAATTTTTTTAGAATACCATGATTAGGAATGAATATCTAACAAAAAAAATGCAAAACTACCTGGTGAAAACAGGTTTCCCCCCATAGCACTTCTCAAACTTTAACACTTACTATATTTATTACGATCCTACTTATTGTCTGCCTCCTCCTATTTGATCTATGAGAACAGGGCTCTTTGTTTAACCTTTGATGTTTATCAAGCATCTAAAACAATGCCTGGTATTTAGTGTTTGGTAAGTAATTTGTCAAATAAATGAATGAATGAATGTTATCAATAAACAGAGAAAAACAGATTAAAACAACAATGGTTTAAACTTATTAAATTAGCAAAAATTTTTAATCTGGTAATATCAAGTATCAGTAAGTATACAGAGAAGCAGGAAAATGGAATATAAATTGGTAGAGTTATTTTGGAGAACAATTTACAATATCTAGTATGACTAAACAGGGCATACCCCACAACCAAGCAATTCTACTTCCTGGGTATATACCCAAAGAATCTTTTATACATAAACATGGAAAAATAGACTCAAAAATGTTCACTGCAGCATACATTTGTACTAGTGAAATTTAATTGCCCATGAGTAAGAAAAGTAATAAATGGTGGTACAATTCAACTCTATCAAGTGGGAGATCCCTAAGCTAGTCTTAATTTAGTGTGTCTGACTCAAGGGGTTCCTGGGTATGGGAACTGCTATATACACATCAGAGAATAAAAAGATAAGATTCTACATTGTGTTTTTTAAATGATTTTGCAGCCAAATGTGACAAAATCTTGATAATTACTGAATCTTAGGAGTAAGTGTACAAGTTTCATTTTATTATTCCCTCTATTTTTATATCTCCTTAAAATTTTCCATGATAAAAACAGGGAAAAAAAGCACACAGAATCCAACTTGAGGGACGCCTGGATGGCTCAGCGGCTGAGTGTCTACCTTTGGGTCGGCGTGATCTCAGGGTCCTGGGATCTAGTCCCACATCAGGCTCCCCATAGGGAGCCTGCTTCTCCTTCTCCCTCTGCCTGTGTTTCTCATGAATAAATAAATAATATCTTTTATTTTTTTTTATATCTTTAAAAAAAAAAAAAAAGAATCCAAGTTGAATATCCCACTAACCAAAGATGAGATGATTTTAGTATCAAAAAGAACAATGACTGCAATGGATTAAAAACAAATCAATGATATCAAAATCCACAATTCATAGTGATACACCACTTAAAAAAAAAAAAAAGAAAAGAAAAGAAAATGTATTTGCTGACTCCAAATGCACTTATGTTCATGTATCCAAACTCTATGCCTATAGCTCCTCACCCTATCTAATCCTGACCTTCATATTCTTTAATGAAGTTGCTTATCAGACATTTCCATTGAAATATTTGCTGGCACTCCAAATTCTACCTTATAATCAGACCAATTTTGTAACAGCCCAACATGTCCAAAAATGAAAATCTGATCTTTTCCCTCCACCACCAGTAACAAAAACATTCCCCATTGCTGATGGCCCAGACTGAGTTCCCTACTGTGCACCAGATTTATCTCTGGAGAGAAGGATAGGACCAAGCATTTAATAGCCCAAGCATCCCTAAAAAGAACATACAAATAACAATATACAGTTGACTCTTGAACAATGGGGGACTAGTGGCATTGACCTTCCACACAGGCAAAAGTTCACATATTAACTTCCGATCCCCCAAAAACCTAGCTACTAATAGCCTACTGCGGATGGGAAGCTTTACCAATAAACAGTCAATTAAAGCATATTTTGTATCTTTTATGTATTACATACTATATTCTTATAAGCTAGAGAAAAAAAGTTAAAATCATAAGAGTAAATACATTTACAGAATTATACTGCATTTATCAGAAAAAAAAAAAAAACTGTAAGTGCACCCACACAGTTCAAATTCCTGTTATTCAAGGGTCAATTGTTTATCCAAAAATCTGGGAATTGGAAGAAATGTTGTCTGTGTAACAAGAGGACAGTTTCCCTAGTATAAGTTCTCACTTACTAGAGCCAGACTAAAAGCCAACTCAGCCATTTATGGGGGACAATGAGAAAAATAGAAAAAGTGGGAGTTAGATCTTTCTAATGAATGATTCCTTCCAGCTCCCTTTGTTCTTTAATGTAGCTTAAATTCTTTCATTTTTCGTTTTTTTTTTTAATTCTTTCATTTTTCAACATGTTTCTGGGCCCCTCCCTTAACAAACTATAAAGCATCCTAGAAAGAAATTTTCTCCATCTCTCTGTATCACAAATAAGGCAATTCCTACCTCACTGTCAGTTTCCAAGACATTGATTTGTTCCAATTTGTAGGTCCAATATCTGGCTTCCTCCTCTGGGATATCTACCACAAAAAAGAAGAAACTATGTTACTAGATTATTAATTTGTTTGTGGGTCAATAATCCTTTTTCCATCAAATAATCAAAATTAGAAAGTGACGGACTAATTTTACTGGTGACTTGGTTCTTGCCATAAACATGATCTTGAATCTTCACAGAAAACAAAGTAATGTACTATTATTTCCATTGGATTAGGACACTTAATATTGTTAAAATGTCAACACTACCCAGTATGATTTACATAATGCATCGCTATCAAAATCTGTTTTTTTGCAGACATAGAAAGTCTCATTCTATGGAAAAAGAAGATGTGGTGTGTGTGTGTGGAATGGAATATTCCATTATACAATGGAATATTACCCAGCCATCAAACAGAATGTAATCTTGGGGCACCTGGGTGGCTCAGTCAGTTAAGCATCCACCTCTTGATTTCGGCTCAGGTCATGATCTCAGGGTTGGGCTCTGAGCTAGGCATGGAGTCTGTTTAAGATTCTCTCTCCCTCTGCCTCTTACCCCCACCCCCACCCAACTCACATGCATGTATACGCTCTCTCTCCTTCAAAAATAAAAATAATTTTTAAAATAATAAAAAAGAATGAAATCTTGCCATTTGCTACAATGTGGATGGAGCTAGAGTATATTATGCTAAGCAAAATAAGTTAGAGAAAGACAAATACCACATGATTTCACTCATCTGTGGAATTTAAGATGAACATATGCGAAGGAAAAATAAAAGAAAGAAGGGAACAAACCATAAGAGACTCTGAAAGATAGAGAACTGAGGGTTGATGGAAGGATGTGGGTGGGGGATGGGCCAGACAGATGATGGACATTAGGAGGGCACTTGTTATGAGGAGCACTGGGTGTTTTAAGTAACTGGTGAATCACTGAATTCTACTCCTGAAACCAATATTGCAGTGTATGTTAACTAACCAGAATTTAAAATAAAATTTTGAAAAGAAAAAGAAAATAAAGTTACCCATTAACTGGAAAAAGAAAAAAGAAAGGAAAGAAAACCTCATTCTAAAATTCATACAGAATCTCAGTAACCCCAAATAGCTAAAACAATCTTGAAAAGGAAGAACAAAACTGGAGGACCCAAATTTCCTAATTTCAAAACTTACTACAAAACTACAGTAATCAAAAGAGCATGGCACAGACATACAAAGCAATAAAACAGCCCAGAAATAAACCTTCACATACACAGTCAAATGATTTTTTTGACAAGGGTACCAAGAACACTTAATAGGGGAAAATGTCTTTCAAATGGTGTTAGGAAAACTGGATATCCAGATGCAAAAGAATGAAGCTGGACTTCTACCTAATACCACAGAGAAAGATTAATTCAAAATCAATCAAGACCTAAATTTAATACCTAAAACTATAAAATTCTTAAAAGAAAACATAGGGCAAAAGCTGCATAACTATGGATTTGGCACTGATCTCTTAGAACACCAAAGGTACAGGTCACAACAGAAAAAACAGACAAACAAGACTTCATGAAAATAAAATTTTCTGCATCAAAAGATAGTATCAAAAAAAAAAAGATAGTATCAACAGAACAAAAAAGTAACCCATAGAATGGGAGAAAATATTTACAAAATGTATCTGATAAGGAATTAATGCCCACAATGATAGAGAACTCCTAAAACTTAAGGACAATAAAACAAAAACTCAATTCAAAAATCACAAAGGACTTGATGGACATTTCTCCAAAGAAGATATACGAATAGCCAATAAGGAGCAGCCCACGTGGCTCAGCGATTTAGCACCACCTTCAGCCCAGGGCATGATCCTGGAGACCCGGGGATCAAGTCCCACCTGGGTTCCTTGCATGGAGCCTGCTTCTCTTTCTACCTGTGTCTCTGCCTCTCTCTCTCTCTGCCTCTCTCTCTCTCTCTCTCTCATGAATGAATAAATAAAATCTTTAAAAAAAGCAAATAGCCAATAAGCACATGAAAAGACGCTCAATATCACTGATTATTAGGGAAAATACAAATCAAGACTACAATGAGTTTCCACTTAACACCCATTAGGATGGCCACTCTAAAAAAAGAGAAAATAACAAATGTTGATGAGGATGTGGAGAAACTGGAACCCTTGTATATGGTTGATGGGAGTATAAAATGATAAGCCACTATGAAAAACAGCATGGCGATATCTTTAAGAAATTAAAAATGGAATTACTATATGATCTAGCAATTCCATTTCTCAGTATATACACAAAAGAATTGCAAGCAGAATCTCAGAGAGTTACTTGTAGACCTAAGTTCATAGCAGCATTATTCACAATAGCTAAAATGTGAGAGCAACTCAATTACCCATCAATGAATGAAAGGATAAGCAAAATGTAGTATATACATTCAATGGAATATGACTCGGCCTTGAAAAGGACACATGCCACAACATGAATGAACCTTGAGGACTTTACACTAAATGAAATAAACCTGTTACAAAAGGACAAGTACTATATGATCCCACCTACATGAAATACTTAGAGCAGTTAAAATCTGAGACAGAATGTAAAATGGTGATTGCCAGGGGTTGGAACAGGGAGAGGGGAGAATGGGGAAGTTAGTTTAATGGGTATAGAGTTCCAGTTTTACATATCGAAAGAGTTATGGATGTGAATGGCAGTAATGGTTGCACATCATAAATGTGTTAATATCAGTGAACATTACACTTAATGATTAAGACAGTTAATTTTATGTTATGTGATTTTACAACAATAAAAAAAAGGAGTCAAGAAAAAAATTATAGTACATCCTCATTTCTATATGTTTAAGACTGTAACTTAAAAAAAAAAAACCCACTTCTAAAAACATCAAGTAAAAAAAACAAAAACAAAAACAAAAAACATCAAGTATATTCCATATACCTAACACAACAGTGAGGCAATATATGGATCAGATCAACTTTGGAGACATTTAAACAGACTTTCCAGTAGTCCACATGAAGAAATCAAATTCAGCCCCTCTCCTTTGTCCCTCTAATCCAAAATTTCACCTCCTTCCCCTCAAACAGCTTTTCACCAACTGGTGCCAATATCTTCATGTTTTGTAATAAAACCTTCAAGTAATGGATAACCTAATTTATAGAACTACCTCATCCACAAAATGTGTATTCTGCACTTATTAAAAAGAAATGACAGGGGAAGAAGGGCTGTTTATATGTTCTGATGTAGAATGATTCTTAAGGTACATTATTAAGTGGAAAATAGCAAGATACAACAAATATCCTACTACTGTATTATAAAAAGAGGTTGGGGCAGTTAAGCACTGGCTCAGGTCATGGCTCCCTGCTCAGTGGGGAGTCTGCTTCTCCCTCTCTGTTCTGCCCCTTCCCCCTGCTCATGTGCTTGCACGCTACACTCTCTTTCACTCTCAAATAAATAAAATCTTTTTAAAAGTAAATAAATAAATAAATTTAAAGGTTAGAATTTATATATGTACTTATATATTCAAAAATTGACTGAAAAGATACACAAGAAAGTACTAATCATGGTAGTCTATAGGGAAGAGAACATATTTGTGAGGAAGACTTAATTTTTCCCCCCATGGGTAACTTTAAAAAAAAAAAAAAAAAGACCATTGTGCATGAATTATTGCCTCAATCCTCAAAATAGTTTTTTTTTTTTTTAATGTGGAGCTACAAGGATCTTTCTTGTAGTACTATTTTTTTCAAAAAGATTTTCTTTGAGAAGAGAGAGCATGTAAGCCCACACACAAGGTTGGGCTGAGTACCAGCTGAGCAGGGAGCTGGTGGCAGGGCTCCATCCCAGGACCCTAGAATCATGACCTGAGACTAAGGCCAATGAAGGCAGATGTTTAACTGACTGAGCCACCCAGGTTCCCCTTGCAGTACTATTTATAACAGTACAAACTTTGAACAATCAAAATCCACAGCAAGAAAAATGGTTAAATGTATTATAGTTTAAATTAAAAGCCCAGTTTCCAAAGCCAAATCATTCAAGTTTAAATCCTCACTTTCCTACTTACTAGCTATGTGATCTTGGGCAAAGGATTTAAATACTCTGTGCCTCCATTTCCTCATAATCAGATCATAGTTGGATCTACCTTGAAGGATTGAAATGAGGATTATATGAGATACTATGTAAAAATGTTTAGTGATATACATACTGGCACACAGTAATCGGCCAACAAATATTATTATTATTATTATAAGTTCATACAATAAAATAAAATCAACCACCAAAAATATTATAGAGGAATAGCATTTATTTTGTGAGCAATTATTTAACTATGTAATTAGTGAGTAAAACAAGTTAAAATATAATATATTTGTACTATTTTATAGGAATAACTATTAAGTGCATTAAAAAACTAAAAGAAACATATCAGGGGTGCCTCAATGTTACAGTTGGTTAAGCATCTAACTCTTGGTTTCAGCTCAGCTCATGATCTCAGGGTCATGAAATCAAGCCCTATGATGCACTCAGCATGGAGTCTGCTTGAGATTCTCTTTGCCTCTCTCTCTGCCCCTCTTCCCCTATCTCAAATAAATAAGTAAATAAATAAATAAATAAATAAATAAATTTTAATTTTTTTTTTTTTTTTTTTTTTTTATTTATGATAGTCACACAGAGAGAGAGAGAGGCAGAGACACAGGCAGAGGGAGAGGCAGAGACACAGGCAGAGGGAGAAGCAGGCTCCATGCACTGGGAGCCTGACGTGGGATTCGATCCCGGGTCTCCAGGATCGCGCCCTGGGCCAAAGGCAGGCGCTAAACCACTGCGCCACCCAGGGATCCCAATAAATAAATTTTAAATAAAAGAAACATATCAACACATTAAAAAATCTCCAGTTCGTGAGATCATATGTTAATGTTTATTTGGTTTTTTTTTTGGTTTTTTTTTTTGCGTACATGTATTTTCTAAACTTTGAACATAATAAAAAAATCACGGGACGCCTGGGTGGCTCAGTGGTTAAGTGTCTGCTTTCGGCTCAGGGCATGATCCTGGAGTTCCACGATTGAATCCCACATCGGGCTCAATGCATGGAGCTTGCTTCTCCCTCTGCCTATGTCTCTGCCACTCTCTTTCTGTGTCTCTCATGAATAAATAAATAAAATCTTTTAAAAAAATCACATTACAAAAAATAAAAAATAAAAAAAATTTAAAAATCACATTACTACTTTTAAAAGTTAATGGTATATAACTGAATAAAATATTTCATGGGCTTATGAATTATCCGAAAAAAAATTTCATTGCCAAAATATGGCACACTGTAAGCTAAAATTCTTCCTTTAGAAGGACTCTTTATTTTTTATTATCTTTTAAAACTTTTATTTATTTATTCATGAGATTAGAGAGAGGCAGAGAGCCATGCTTATGTCTCTGCCTCTCTCTCATGAATAAATTTTTAAAAATTAATTTCAAAATTTTTAAAAATTAAAAAAAAACATTTATCAGACACTATTACATGCCAAGCAAACTCTAAAGATATCAAAATAAGGTACACAAGAGCCCTCATGAAACTCAAAATCTAGATAGAAATGTATACTGCCAGCAATGACACAATATAAGTGATACAGTATTGTAAGAGAGAAATATCTGTTTAAAATGCAATGGTGGGGAGGGGACGCCTGGTTGACTCAGTTGATGAAACATGCAACTCTTGACCCTAGGATTGTGAATTCAAGCCCCATGACGGATGTGAAGCCTACTTAAAATAAAAACAAACAGGGCAGCCCGCGTGGCTCAGCGGTTTAGCACCGCCTTCAGCCCAGGGTGTGATCCTGGAGACCTGGGATCAAGTCCCATGTCAGGCTTCCTGCATGGGGCCTGCTTCTCCCTTTGTCTGTGTCTCTGCCTCTCTGTGTGTCTCTCTCATGAACGAACGAACGAATGAAATGAATAAATAAATAAATAAATAAATAAATAATAAATAAATAAATAAATAAATAAATAAATAAATTTAAAAAGATAAAAATAAATAAATGAAAGAAAATGAGGGATGGACTAACAGTGTGTGGAGCTCCACAGATCTACTCTCCAGCAAAACTATATATTTTTTAAAAAGCCTATTTTTGCCATGAACGTGTATTTTTTTGTTTTCTAAAAATTGTTTTAAATTTTTTATTTAAATTCAATTTAGTTAACATTTAGTGTATTACTAGTTTAGGGGTAGAATTTAGTGATTCTTCAAGTTGCATATAACACCCAGTGCTCATTACATCAAGGGCCCTCCTTAATACCCATCAACCAACTACCCCATCTCCCCACCCACTATCTCTCCAGCAATCCTCAGTTTGTTTCCTAAAGTGAAGTCTCTTATGGTTTGCCTCCCTCTCTGTTTTTAACCTTATTTTTCTTTTACTTCCCCTCTGTTCATCTATTTTGTTTCTTAAATTCCACATATGAGTGAAATCATATGGCATGTGTCTTTCTGACTTAAAAAGTATTTTCAAATACTTTTCTATTTATCAATGCTATTTCAATATTAAAATTGACAAATCACAAGGTATATATTCACTTTAAGCCAATGAATGTTAAATTATTAAAAGAACAAATTACTGATGTTCTCTAATAAGCATTTCCTAAGTTATTAAAATAGAGAAACCTAATGACTTGAAGAGAATGTACTTAGTGTGGATTCTTTACTGAGTATCATTCTACAGTTTGCACCATTCCTAGGGTAGTGTTATAGGGACTAGGGCAGAAGACAAAATGCCCTCAAAGGAGATAGATGACAAAACAAAAAATACAGTAATGAGACTAGCAAACAATTGTTAACCATATGGTAAAAAGTATTAAATGGTTTTCAAAGTCCAGTTCAATAAACTCACCAAAAGGCAGCTCAAATCTTGTATCAAGCAAAATCTTATGAGGAGTTGGGTTTTTAGTTCCACAGATCTCATCATCTTTCATCAATGTCTCTGCCTCCAACGTGGACCACTCCCCAGGCCCTTCCTAAAAAAAAAAAGATCTAAGATTAAACTTAATTTCTTTAAGCCTCCCTTCCTCCTGGTTTAAGAGCTGGTGTTTTTCTCTGAATGTCCTTATTGGAGAGCTCCTGGGGACCACTCACATCCTGATAAGGCAAATATACCACTGTCACCACCTGCTTCTACAGCCAGGTGGTTTCTGTTCTCCCTCTTTGGTAGACAATTAGCTATCACTTTGCTCAGCTCTCTGAAAGACCACTGAAGATAGAATTCTGAAGTACCAAACTCAAAAACCAAACATCTCCATAAATTAATATTTAATCTGCACAATTTTTAAAGACTGTGTCACTTAATAAGTGCTGCTACTTCTAATCAGTAAAGAGCTACTAACATTACTAGTTAAAGTACACCTGAACTGGAGCCACAATAAAAATGAACTACCCCTCGGCCTGGGGAAGTAGAGACTTAGCCAGAACTAAAAGAATTTAGGAAAGGGAGGCACACTTGCAATATCCATACTCCTAGAGAAAACACGCAGTCAATGTTAAAACCAAATAAGAAAACAATACATTTTTTCCAAGTTCAGAGTAACTGTCTATCGGGGAAATGATGCTGAGTTGTTTTGATCTGGGAAAATGAAGTAGAAAAGCACTCTTGGAATAATGTATAGAGATAGTATGAATAACAATTGCCCCACATAGTAATTCCTTAAACTCTGTTAGGGTTATATATGGAAGACAGAAGATTGAAACCAATTCCCTGGGAATTGGTGATTCAAAGAAATAAAGAAGAGAACAGGATCCAGGCTGAGGAATTTTAATGGGATCCCTCCCAGGATAGTATCTTAGAGGGGAATACAGAAACCACAGGTATCCTAGATCACATACACAAACATACTCCCCCTCTTTTTTCCTTCTCCCTCCAATCCCTCTATCCTTCTCTCACACACAGTCCTGAAAAGGGGATATCTATCTGATATGGCTAAAAAAATGTTCTGGCACCTCTGAGTTCAGTCATAGGACAGAGAGAAGACAAGACTTAAATAAAATCCATTGAACCTCTGACTGAGGTTCATGCTCAATAGGCTGGTTGCATGCTCACTAATTAGAAAGGGGGGGGCAGAACAATCTAAGATGCATGGATGAATATTAGCTGAATGCAGCTAGGATGGGGACAAGCATGGGCTAGAACCGTACCTCCAAATTGACAATGCATTGACTGACCTCATCCGACTGACGAACAGTCTTCAGTGCAATCCACACAGTCCCAACCATGGTGTCCCAGATCAGTCCTTTGTTCCATACTTCCACACTTAGACCCAGGTCCAGGCGACTAATCTCACTGAAGGAAAGAAGAAAGCCCTTAAAAGAAAGCCAGATAAGGATGCCAGGCAGGCTCAGTAAGAACATGTGACTCTTGGGATCCCTGGGTGGCGCAGCGGTTTGGCGCCTGCCTTTGGCCCAGGGCGCGATCCTGGAGACCCGGGATCGAATCCCACATCGGGCTCTTGATGCATGGAGCCTGCTTCTCCCTCTGCCTATGTCTCTGCCTCTCTCTCTGTGACTATCATAAATAAATAAAACATTAAAAAAAAAAAAAAAAAAAGAACATGTGACTCTTGGTATCAGGGTTGTGAGTTTGAGCCCTATGTTGGGTATAGAGATTACTAAAAATAACTAAAACTTGAAAAAAAAGCCAGATAATATGCAATATACATCTCCTACATCTATATCTCCTGTTTTGCTAAACCTTGAATACTTTCTCACAAGGATCCTGTTCTTGGGGAAAACCAAAATGTCCCAGAATGCTGCAACCATTCTTTAGGTTCCTAGAAAACTATTTAAGTATCCATAAAAAAATTCCTTTGTTCATCCATCCTCTCTCCTCTGGAGCTACAAATATGGTTAGATTAATGCATTTTCTCACATACACACACACAAATGGGGGTAAGTAATGAGGGCATTACTGCCAGGCCTGCAAGCCTAGAATTTCTACCCTTACTAAGAAGTTTCATATGTTTATTATTAATAGTAACACTACCCTCAACTTACATTTACAAACTGTACATAGGAAACTTAGGGAAAGGCAAGGCTTCTTTACAAGATTTATGAAAGGGGGTTCAAGCAAAAGTAAAAGGGCTCCTGAAGAGATCCAGGTCTGACAGGAACTTGCGGTCAAAGCCAGGTAAGGGACACTAGGTGTGCCGGTTCACTCCACTCAGCTCCTGGAGAACCCATTAGTCATTATCAGTTAAAATAAATACTGTCACTTAAACAAAATGTTTTTCAGAAGATAGTGATAAACACAATGATTTTCCTGTAATACTTTGGAAAAAAAATTTTTTAAAGAAGTCATTCCATGTCTTTTGCCCATTTCATGATTGGATTGTTAGTTTCTTTGCTGTTGAGTTTAATGAGTTCTTTATAGATCTTGGAAACTAGCCCTTGATACGTCATTGCAAATATCTTCTCCCATTCTGTAGGTTGTCTTTGAGTTTTGTTGACCGTATCCTCTGCTGTGCAAAAGCTTCTTATCCTGATGAAGTCCCAATAATTCATTTTTACTTTTGTTTCATTTGCCTTCATGGATGTATCTTGCAAGAAGTTACTGTGGCCGAGTTCAAAAAGGGTGTTGCCTGTGTTCTCCTCTAGGATTTTGATGAAATCTTGTCTCACATTTAGATCTTTCATCCATTTTGAGTTTATCTTTGTGTATGGTGAAAGAGAGTGGTCCAGTTTCATTCTTCTGCATGTGGATGTCCAATTTCCCAGCACCATTTATTGAAGAGACTCTTTCTTCCAGTGGATAGTCTTTCCTCCTTTGTGGAATATTAGTTGACCATAAAGTTGAGGGTCCACTTCTGGATTCTCTATTCTGTTCCATGGATCTATGTGTCTGTTTTTGTGCCAGTACCACACTGTCCTGATGACCACAGCTTTGTAGTACAAACTGAAATCGGGCATTGTGATGCCCCCACCTATGGTTTTCTTTTTTAAAATTCCCCTGGCTATTCGGGGTCTTTTCTGATTCCACACAAATCTTAAAATAATTTGTTCCAACTCTCTGAAGAAAGTCCATGGTATTTTGATAGGGATTGCATTAAACGTGTACATTGCCCTGGGTAACATTGACATTTTCACAATATTAATTCTTCCAATCCATGAGCATGGAATATTTTTCCATCTCTTTGTGTCTTCCCTCAATTTCTTTCAGAAGTGTTCTGCGGTTTTTAGGGTATAGATCCTTTACTTCTTTGGTTAGGTTTATTCCTAGGTATCTTATGCTTTTGGGTGTAATTGTACATGGGATTGACTCCTTAATTTCTCTTTCTTCAGTCTCATTGTTAGTGTATAGAAATGCCACTGACTTCTGGGCATTGATTTTGTATCCTGCCACACTGCCAAATTGCTGTATGAGTTCTAGCAATCTTGGGGTGGAGTCTTTTGGGTTTTCTATGTAGAGTATCATGTCATCGGTGAAGAGGGAGAGTTTGACTTCTTCTTTGCCGATTTGAATGCCTTTGAATTCTTTTTGTTGTCTGATTGCTGAGGCTAGGACTTCTAGTACTATGTTGAATAGCAGTGGTGAGAGTGAACATCCCTGTCTTGCTCCTGATCTTAGGGGAAAGGCTCCCAGTGCTTCCCCATTGAGAATGATATTTGCTGTGTGGGCTTTTCATAGATGGCTTTTAAGGTGTTGAGGAATGTTCCCTCTATCCCTACACTCTGAAGAGTTTTGATCAGGAATGGATGCTGTATTTTACCACTCTCTTACACCATACACAATGATAAAATCAAAATGGATGAAAGATCTAAATGTGAGACAAGATTCCATCAAAATCCTAGAGGAGAACACAGGCAACACCCTCTTTGAACTCGGCCACAGTAACTTCTTGCAAGATTCATCCATGAAGGCAAGAGAAACAAAAGCAAAAATGAACTATTGGGACTTCATCAAGATAAGCTTTTGCACAGCAAAAGAAACAGTTAACAAAACTCAAAGACAACCTACAGAATGGGAGAAGATATTTGCAAATGATGTATCAGATAAAGGGCTAGTTTCCAAGATCTATAAAGAACTTATTAAACTCAACAGCAAGGAAACAAACAACCCAATCATGAAATGGGCAAAAGACATGAACAGAAATCTCACAGAGGAAGACATAGACATGGCCCACAAGCACATGAGAAAATGCTCCACATCACTTGCCATCAGGGAAGTACAAATCAAAACCACAATGAGATACCACCTCACACCAGTGAGAATGGGGAAAATTAACAAGGCGGGAAACCACAAATGTTGGAGAGGATGCGGAGAAAAGGAAACCCTTTTACACTGTTGGTGGGAATGTGAACTGGTGCAGCCACTCTGGAAAACTGTGTGGAGGTTCGTCAAAGAGTGAAAAATAGATCTGCCCCACCACCCAGCAATCGCACTGCTGGGGATTTACCCCAAAGATACAGATGCAATGAAATGCCAGGACACCTGCACCCTGATGTTTATAGCAGCAATGTCCACAATAGCCCAACTGTGGAAGGAGCCTCGGTGTCCATCGAAAGATGAATGGATAAAGATGTGGTCTATGTATACAATGGCATATTACTCAGCCATTAGAAACGACAAATACCCACCATTTGCTTCGATGCGGATGGAACTGGAGGGTATTATGCTGAGTGAAATAAGTCAATAGGAGAAGGACAAACTTTTTTTTTTTTTTTGGAGATTATGTTGTGCTCTTTATTGCCAAAAATAAAAGCTTTTAAAAAGACATCTCCTGGGATCCCTGGGTGGCGCAGCGGTTTGGCGCCTGCCTTTGGCCCAGGGCGCGATCCTGAAGACCCGGGATCGAATCCCACATCGGGCTCCCGGTGCATGGAGCCTGCTTCTCCCTCTGCCTATGTCTCTGCCTCTCTCTCTCTCTCTGTGACTATCATAAATAAATAAAAAAATAAAAATTAAAAAAATAAAAATAAAAAAATAAAAAGACATCTCCTGTTAATAAATATCCCTTCCTTTCTGTACCAGATCTCTGGTTTGCTCCTGGCTTCTCCCACCGACTAATTAACTACTTTAGGTTACAGAGTCAAGGCCAGACCTTCAGTAAGGGCCTCACTCCCCAACTCCCAAACTTAAATCATCAGGCCACTGGCAGTGAAGTTCATAACTGATGAGTAGAGAATGAAATACAGTGTTTATCTGGGGTGGGGGGCAGCCAGAGTCTATGGTCTCATTCATTTGGGGAATATAAATAATAGTGAAAGAGAATAAAGGGGAAAGGAGGAAAAATAAGTGGGAAATATCAGAAAGGGAGACAGAACATGGAAGACTCCTAACTCTGGGAAACGAACTAGGGGTGGTGGAAGGGGAGGTGGGCGGGGGGTGGGGGGGGGGTTACTGGGTGACGGGCACTGAGGTGGGCACTTCACAGAATGAGCACTGGGTGTTATTCTGTATGTTGGCAAATTGAACACCAATAAAAAATAAATTTATTATTAAAAATAATAGAAAGAAAGAAAGAAAGAAAGAAAGAAAGAAAGAAAGAAAGAAAGAAAGAAAGAAAGAAAGAAAGAAAGAAAATAAAGAAATCATTCCAGAGGGGGATCCCTGGGTGGCTCAGCAGTTTAGCGCTTGCCTACAGCCCAGGGCCTGATCTTGGAGCCCTGGATCCAGTCCCACATTGGGCTCCCAGCATGGAGCCTGCTTCTCCTTCTGCCTGTGTCTCTGCCCCTCTCTCTCTTTCTATGTCTATCATAAATAAATTAAAAATAAATAAATAAAAATAATAAAAAGACAAAACAGAATTTAAAAAAAGAGAAAGAAAGAAAGAAACAAACAAACAAACAAATCATTCCAGAAAGAGCCACATAACCACTAAGCAAAAGCAACATCATACATGGTGGAATATCAGTGGAAGGGCCAAATCAAATGTAATTACAGTCTTAGAGTGGAACAAGTAAACACTTATATTATGCTAAAAACATCCCCCAGAAAGCTCTTATTGAAATATAAGATTATTTGAAAGGAAATCCGAGAAAGATGAGAAAAGGCCAATTCTAGCAGAAAAAGCAGAAAGGTATTCTCAGGGAGACAACAGCTATTCATCACATGAAGTTTCAAGTTCACACTTTAGAGAAAGCTTGGTTTCCCTGTTCTATTAAGATACATGTTCTCAGATTCACAAGTTTAATATGTGGTATAACAGCCATAGACTTCTCATTAAGTGTGTTGAAAACAAGTGAAGCAAAGAAAATCCACCCCTTTTACATAAATACAATAGAACAGATAATGTACTAATGAGTTCACTTAATTAATGTTTCCTCAGCACATATAATATGTACGGTTTGGTACTCTGAGCAAAATACACAGTAGGACCCAGTTCCTATTTCTAAAACCTTCCAAGCTATCTTGAGAGCTGTTCAAAGCCACAAAGTAGGTTACTAAACCCAGCCAGTAAGTTAAGGTGTTCACAGTGTGAGAAAACTAAGCTTTTGTCATAGTTTCATTCAACCTAATTAATCAATTAGCCCTGGAAAAGACATCTGATAATCCCAAATCTTTTGAATCTGAAAAAGAAAAAAATTGCTTAGGAATACATACATAATGTTCCTCAAGTAAGTCCTAAGCAACATCTCAAGCCAATAGATGAAAGAAACAGCCAGAGGTCTTTACAGCTTGAATTGGATAGAAAAAAAGTTCTTAGGGAACTCTGGGGAATAAAACTCAAACAATAAGGATATCTTCTGTAAGAAGCTTCTTTATCTAAGAGAGACAGATCATGAAAGACTCCTAACTCTGGGAAACGAACTAGGGGTGGTGGAAGGGGAGGTGGGCGAGGGGTGGGGGTGACTAGGTGACAGGCACTGAGATGGGCACTTGATGGGATGAGCACTGGGTGTTATTCTATATGTTGGCAAATTGAACACCAATAAAAATAAATTTATAAAAATAAATAAATAAATCAATAAATAAAAATAGAAGCATCTTATCTCATCTATGTGTGTTCAGCAGGCCCAATTTAAAAGAAGTCTGAGATGGGACGCCTGGGTGCCTCAGTGGCTGAGCACCTGCCTTCAGCTCAGGCTGTGATCCCAGGGTCTAAGATTGAGTCCCACATCAGGCTCCTTGCTTCTCTCTCTCTCAGGAATGAATAAATAAATAAAATCTTGGAGAAGAAAAGAAGAAGAAGAAGAAGAGGAGGAGGAGGAGGAGGAGGAGAGGAGGAGGAGGAGGAGGAGGAGGAGAGGAGGAGGAGGAGGAGGATGATGATGATGATACTACTTTCTTGCCTGTGTCTCTGCCCCTCTCTCTCTCTTTCTATGTCTATAAAATAAAATCTTTCTTCTCCAAGATTTTATTTATTTATTCATTCCTGAGAAGAAGAAGAAGAAGAAGGAGGAGGAGGAGGAGGAGGAGGAGGGGGGGGGGAGGGGGAGGGGGAGGGGGAGGAGGAGGAGGAGGAGGAGGAAGAGGAAGAGGAAGAGGAAGAGGAAGAAGAAGAAGAAGAAGAAAGAAGAAGAAGAAGAAAGAAGAAGAAGAAAGAAGAAAGAAGAAAGAAGAAAGAAGAAGAAGAAGAAGAAGAAGAAGAAGAAGAAGAAGAATAGTAGTAGTAGTAGTAGTAGTAGTAGTAGTAGTAGAAGTCGTCGTCTGAGAGCTCTCTCTTTATGCATCATCCCCCGGAGCTCTGGGGAACTCCTATCCTCTATGAATCAATCAATAATATATGTGCATAAACATATACAACATTTTGGGCTAGGCAAATTCACGTAAGTAAAGATGCCCTACTTTCCCTTAAATGAATAATCTAGTCCTGGAAATAAGATACAGAAATATTAAAGATAAATAATGAGAAATACAAAACTGAGTATTAGATACTGCCACATAATATATCAGAAGAAAGAAAAAAGGAGAAAGGGAGATAAGAGACCAGCAATGGAGCTGCCAGTGACAAAAGAACAGAGTAGGAGGAATAGGAATAGGAGCATAAAAGAGGAAAATGTAGCTAATAAAATCTATGTGTAACAGGAGAGAGCAAAGTCAAGGTGGGAGATGAAAAAAATTCACACAATCACAGAAGGGTTGAAAGAGGAAGTGCTATGGGAAATTGAAAAATAAAGCACATAAGAATAAAGAGCTAGCTATGCTGATGAGAGGCTGTAGAAGATCACTAGGTTTCACACAATGGAACAATTGTAACAGTAAGTGATTATTATTGCCAACTGGAAGTCAGAAGAAAGTTGGATTGCTGGATTTTATATGTCAATAGTCATGGGAAGAGACCTGAATAAACCACTCATAGCTGACTTTGCCATTACAGGTATAGAGAAAGGAACACACAGTCTTACTCTCATGTCACTGTAACTGAGAAAGGGAATGAACGAGGTTTATAATCTTGAGAGGCAACCAGTGGAGAAATGTTGACAACACTAGCCCTCTTTCTTCTTGAAGCCCTAGTTCTCTCAGTTTCCTGTTTCCCCTTCTCTCTCTCTGCTCATTCCTTTTTAGCCCCCTCTGTCCCACTTTAAATGCTGGTGCCCTCCAGGCTTTACCCCAGGCCCTGTTTTCAATTTACTCACACTCTCCCTAAACTTCCTCATCTAAGCCTACAGCTCCAACTGACTAAAATATTTCTCCAATCCAGGACTTCCTTCCTGAGTGCCAGATTCAAGTCCCTAATTATCTTCTGTACCTCTCTTCCTACCAGTCCTGTAAGAACCTCAAATATAAGCTTATTCATTACTGATCTTATGTTGTCCCCTATCCTAATAACTAGCACAACAACTACCCAATCATGCAAGACAAATCTACCTCCTCAACACCTTCTTTCCATCCTTTTCTATCTATAGCTTCTGGTACTGTCCCTCATAATGTTACCCTTTAACTACTTATAATGTAGTTTCTTAAATGGTACTATAAGAAGCAATATATTAAAAGCCCAAAGGACTGAAAGGAATCTACATGAAAATAATCATCTCTACGTGCCTCTGAGATGCACCACAAAACTTGGAAAGCAATTTCACTTCCATTTCAAAACTCACAGCAATTTTAATACATTTTCTTGTTTGGCACTCTCATGCCTAACTTCCCAGAAAACAAGCATAACCTCGTAAAAAAGATAGACCTTTACAGGTAAAGTAACTGTCACTCAGAGAAGCTCAATGATTTGTATAGTCTTTCAGAATGATATTCTACATTTTTCTCCCCTTTTCTAGAGCAGAAAAAAATTCCTGAAACTTCAGAGGAAAAAAAGAAGTGTCAAGTTTTTAAAGCCAGAGCTTACAATCATAATATACTACATTTTGTGTTATATGTGAGAAATTCTATTAGTGGTCACTCATTTTTATTAATTAGAGAAAGTATGACATTTCACTCCATAAAGCAAAAAGATTTTAAGCACAGAAATCCTCATCTTCTATAACAGGTAACCTGGGTATACATACATGCACACACTCAAATTCTCTCTCTCAAACACACACATACATACACAGACACACACACACACACACATAACCACATTCCTTCAAGGAACCTTCTGAGAATCAAAGATTTAAATTATGTTTAATATCATGCCAAGTATATTGTACTATATCCTAATTCTGACCACTGGGAAAATCTTACTAGACAGTGTATTTACCCACATAAATGAATTGGGAGTTTACTTGTATTCATAATTCACATTTTGTAGAATCAATTACACATCCAGGAAAGAACAAAACTGCAGATGTACTTCACCCACCTCACATCTCACTTGTTCCTGCAACTCTGTAGTTTTCATAAAGAATATTGTAGGCTGCTGCTGCTGCAAAATACTTACAACATAAAATCTTGTTCCCAAGAAGGTTGATCACCACGAACTGCTACAGTTGTGCTCTTCACATTCTGCACTTTCAGGGTCACATATGTGTTAAATTTATCTTTAAAAAAATGCAAAATGAAGAATAATACTTAGTGCTCAGATTGTTACTCAATCTCACAAAACCTTTGGAATTGAGTAACCCAAACTAAAGTATTATATGTTGAAGAAAAATATAAAACTATATTGTGTACCATATGGCATCATTCTAAGCATGCAGAGCTATAAAAAGTTATAAAGCACATTCTAGTCTCAAAAGCATAGGCTTTAATAGTTTTCCAAATTTTAGAGATAAATATTTGACCCTGTAGACACACATACACACAAATGAAAACAAAAGTTCATGAAATACAAGATGTAATCATTGGTATTTCTTATTCTAATTTATTTAAACTATTCCATTAATCACAACCAAATTGATTTTATAGACCATCTTCAGTTTGAAAAAAAAATCTAATTGATCTAGTAGAAAAGTTAATAAAATGATGAAATAAGTCTATCAAATAAAATCTTTAAAAATATATAAAATAAAATAGAAATAAGTATCATAAGAGAAAGAGAAAAGTGGTAAAGGATCAGAGAGGAAAGGGTTACCTCTAGCTGTTGACAGGGACAAGAATTGAGAAAAGGTCCTCATAAAGGAAAGAGATTCCAAGCTTGATCTATTAAGGCTAGACGAAGCCACAACTTACATAAAAAGCAATAGTGGGACACCTGGGTGGCTCAGTCCTTTTAGCATTTGACTCCTGATTTCAGCAGGTCAGATCAAGCCCACCTACCCACAGCTTCTATGTTCAGAAGGAGTCTGCTTAGGATTCTCTCTCCCCCTCTCTTTGCCCCTCCCACACTGTGTACTCACCCTCTCTCTCTCTCTCAAATATATAAATCTTTAAAAAAAAGAAAAGTAGGGGTGCTTGGGTGGCTCAGTCGGTTAAGCATCTGCCTTCAGCTCAGGTCAAGATTCCCAGGTCCTGGGATCAAGCCCTGCTTTGGGCTCCCTGCTCAGTAGGGAGTCTGCTTTTCCTTCTGCCCCTCCTCTCCCTTCACTTGCGCACACATGCACTCTCTCTCTCTCTCTCTCTCTCTCTCGCTCTCATAAATAAATAAAATCTTAAAAAAAAAAAAAAAGGCAGAATCAGACCTACAAAAACAGAGAATAAACTGATGGTTGCCAGAGGAATGGGGAAGGGTGAAATGGGGAGTGAGAGACAGAGGCTCCCAGTAATGGAATGAATAAGTCACAGGAATAAAAGGCACAGCAAAAGGAATATAGTCAATGGTACTGTGATAGTATCATATCGTGACAGATGGTAGCTACACCTGTGAGCACAGCATAATGTATATACTTTACAATCACTATGTTGTACGCCGCCAACTATAACATTGTATTTCAACTACATTCATTTTTTTAATTAGATTCTTTTTTTTTTTAATTTTTATTTATTTATGATAGTAACAGAGGGAGAGAGAGAGAGAGAGGCAGAGACACAGGCAGAGGGAGAAGCAGGCTCCATGCACCGAGAGCCCGACATGGGATTCGATCCGGGGTCTCCAGGATCGCACCCTGGGCCAAAGGCAGGCGCCAAACCGCGGCGCCACCCAGGGATCCCTCAACTACATTCATTTTTTTAAAAATTTTAGATTAAAAAATTTCATACTACCTAATATTGATAAGGGTTTGGATAAACAGTTATATATATTTTAAGTATAATCTTCCCAAAACTTTCAGAAATACAGTGTGGCAGCAGCTACCATATTTTGTTTTTAAATGCATACCTTTGGCCCAGCAATTCTCTATTTTTGGATTCTAGTGTATAAATACTCTTGCAAAAGCAGATAGTGATAAATGCACAAAAACATGTATTGCTTCTAATAGTAAAAAAAATGGAAACAACCTAAATATTCATCAATCAGGAACTTAGGGTACAAATTTATAACAAAATTCTGTACACTTAAAAAGAAAGAAGCAGAGGGGTTCCTGCCTGGCTCAGTTGGTAGGGCATGGGATTCTTGACTTCAGAATCATGAGTTCCAATCCCACACTGGGCAGAAGGTTAACTTTTTTTTTTCTTTTTAAGATTTAATTATTTGAGGGATGCCTGGGAGGCTCAGCAGTTGAACGTCTGCCTTTGGCCCAGGGCGTGATCCTGCGGTCCTGGGATCAAGTCTCATATTGGGCTCCCTGTGGGGAGCCTGCTTCTCCCTCTGTGTCTCTGCCTCTCTCTGTGTGTCTCTCATGAATAAATAAATAAAACCTTTTAAAAAAAGATTTATTTATTTATTTGAGAGAGAGAGAGAGAGAAAGTGAGCACACATGCAGGAAGAAAGGTAGAAAAAGAGGAAAAAAGAAACCCAGTACATGATGCTGAGCATGGAGCATGATGTGGGGCTCAATCTCACAATGCTGAGATCATGACTTGTGCTGAAACCAAGAGTCAGAAACTTAACTAAAGTGCCACCTAGATGCCCTCAAAGTTAACTTGAGATAAAGAAATAAAAACTAGATATATGTACCCATACACACTCAAAGTGATCTGTTGGAATAAAAGCAGGTCAAACAAAGTTAATCTATTTGTTTATATAGGCTTATGCACAGACAAAACCTGAGAAGGTATACACAAACCTCTAAATAGTTACTGCTGAGAAGTAGAATTGAGTTGGCCAAAAAGTAAGGGGACTTTAAGTTTTCACTAGATATAGAGATAGATTTCCTTAATGTTTTACAATAGCATTGACTTTTTCCAGCTTTATTGAGGTATAATTGACAATTTAAAATTGTATGTATTTAAAGTGTACAACTTGATTTGATATACATTGCTAAATAACCACCATAATCAACCTAATTAATATAGTCATCACAACTCACATAATTACCATTTTCCTTTAAAGTGTGTGTATACATTGACAGCTTGAGATCTACCCTCTTAGCAAATTCCAAGTATACCATACTCATTAATTATGAACACACTATATGTTAATTCACCAGAAATTATTCACTTTGCATTACTGAAACTTTGTACCCCTTGACCACATCTTTCTATATTGATTTTAAACAATAAATTTTGTGAATTTATGTGATCAGTGAATTAAATGAAATTAATGACTGATTAAACATTCAGTCATTCATTTATTTGACAGAGAGAGGGAGCACAAGCAAGGGGAGTGACATGTAGGAGGAGAGGGAGAAGCAGGCTCAAGGGGAGTGACATGTAGGAGGAGAGGGAGAAGCAGGCTCCTCGCCAGCAGGGAGTCAGACTCAGGGCTCAATCCTAAAACCCCAGGATCACCACTCCAGCTGAAGGCAGACACCTAAATAACTGAGCCACGGAAGCACCCCTTAATGACTGTTTAAAAGATTGATTTTTAGGGGCAACTGGGTGTTTCAGTTGGTTAAACATCTGCCTTTGGCTCAGGTCATGATCTCAGGGTTCTGGAATTGCCCCACAACAGCCTCCCACCTGGGCGGTGGAGCCTGCTTCTCCCTCTCCTTCTGCTGGGTGCACATGCTCTCGCTCTCTCTCCCTCTCTCTCTTAATAAATAAAACATTAAAAAAAAAAAAGATTGATTTTAAATCACAGCAAGTAAAAAAAAAAAAAAAAAATCACAGCAAGTATGAAGGGAAAAGACATAATAATTAAAGACTGGCCTTACCTGGTGAACCCTGGAATTTGGCTCTTTTAACTGCAAGAGAAAAAAAGAGGACACCATAAAGAACTTTTGCAAATTCATTAACTAAGCAAACTTTTCTTTAGCACCCACTATATGCCAAGATTAGAGTTAGAACTAGATTTGTAAATCTAAGTCTAAGAGAAAAGAAGCTGGGACCTCCAAACAAAGCTTGAAGGCAAAAAGTTAGAAGGGCCCTTATGAGTAATCCAATCTAATCTCATCCTCAATGCAGAAATCTCCTATAGCCTCCTGACAAAGAGGTAGAGGAAATTAAATTACTCCTATGGCCAGCAACCAGTTTCATGTCACATATCTAAGGTTTAAGTTATATATGTTTTTCATTTAAAGCCCATGATAGAAGGGCACCTGGGGTGGCTCAGTGGGTAAGCGGCTGCCTTTGGCTCAGGTTGTGATCCTGGGGTCCTAGGATTGAGTTCCGCATCAGGCTACCCACAGAGAGCTTGCTTCTCCCTCTGCCTATGTCTCTGACTCTTTCTCTGTGTCTCTCATGAATAAAAAAAAAAAAAAAAAAAGCCCATCATAGAAATCCCTCCATTTCATTTATGCCAAAAGAAGAGTTCAATAGTCCAGATTTAGATAATAGGTCTTAAACAAGGATGAGAAGTAATTTCTTCTAGGAATAACAAGATAACAAGAGAAGCTCCTATCCAAATGACCACAAAGAGCTATTTACAAAACATCAGTGAAGAACTGATGAAAGAATCCCACACTAGGATTGTAGCATGCCAGCTTCTAGAAAAGGTCAAAGACCACAAAGATGCAGGAGAACTGCTAAATTCCAGTAAACACCAAATATTTTCCCATCAATGAAGATTAGGACTAAGTGTGCAGGGGTGGGGGGAGAAAAGGAAATACCAAGACAATGCCTAAAAAGAATACTTAAGAGTACAGACCTGCCACTCTCCTTGTGCTACATTACAGTTCAAAGCTCCACCTTAGCTGACATCCAAGCCCTGCCCAATACATCCTCGAGATGGGTAATTCAGTACATTTTTACAAGACTCTCTCCACTTTCAGGTAACACTTAACGCTAAAATCTATTTTGAATCAAAGTATGTTTCCCACTGGACTGCCCCTTGTAGTCTCACATCAATTCCTATTCTTAAGTATTTTTTAATGATTTCATTTAATCTAAGACTTACTGTAAAACTACAATAATCAAGACAGTGTGTTGGGATCCCTGGGTGGCGCAGCGGTTTGGCGCCTGCCTTTGGCCCAGGGCGCGATCCTGGAGACCCGGGATCGAATCCCACGTCGGGCTCCCAGTGCATGGAGCCTGCTTCTCCCTCTGCCTGTGTCTCTGTGCCTCTCTCTCTCTCTCTCTGTGACTATCATAAATAAATAAAAATTAAAAAAAAAAAAAAAAAAGACAGTGTGGCATTGTCATAAAAATAGACACAGATCAACAAAATTGAAATATATATGAAATATATAAATATAATCTATATATTATCCTTACACTTCATACCAAAGGCAAAACTTGAAATGATTCATGAATAGAACTAAATAGACTGAAACTATAAAATATCTAAAAGAAAACAGGAAATCTTAGTGATCTTGGGCTAGGCAAATATTTCTTAAATTGAATACAAAAATCATGAACTTTTTAAAAAAATGGATAGACTAGACTATTTAAAACGTGTATTCAAGGAACTGTTAAAAAGGCAAGTATGGGGTGTCTGGGTGGCTCAACTGGTTAAGCTTCCAACTTTTGATTTCAGCTCAGGTTGTGATCTCAGGGTCAGGGCATCAAGCCCCACATCCAGCTCCACAATACACATGGAGTCTGCTTGAGATTGTCTTTCTCCCTCTTCCCTTCCCCCCTCTCATACATGCATATTCTCTCTCTCTCTCTCTCTCTCAAGTAAATGAGTAAAACCTTAAAAAAGAAAATAGTTGGGGTGCCTGGGTGGCTCAGTGGTTGAGCGTCTGCCTTTGGTTCAAAGTGTGATCCCGGGTCCAGAGATCAAGTCCCCCATCAGGCTCCCTGCTGGGAGCCTACTTCTCCCTCTGCCTGTGTCTCTGCCTCTCTCTCTAAATAAAATCTTTAAAAAAAAAAAAAAAAAAATCTTTAAAAAAAAAAAAAAGCAAGTTTAGGAGGAAATATTTGCAAAACATGTATGGTCAGTATGATCAGACTGATAAAATTGTAAGAAAAAAAATCTCACAACTCCGTATTAAAAAAAATCAAAAACCCACATTTAAAACTGTACAAAACAAGGGTACCTGGCTGGCTTAGTTGGTAGAGCATATCAACATCTCAGGGTCATGAGTTCATGCCCCACATGGGGTGTAGAGCTTACTTAAAAAAAAAAAAAAAAAATTTTAACCACACTTATCAATTTCATTAGCACCAAAAAAATTTTTTTTAATACTTAGGTATAAATCTAACAAAACAAGTACAAAATCTAGATGAGGAAAACTACAAAACTCTGATGAAAGATATCAAAGAAGTAATTAGAGAAATAACCCATGCTCATGGACAGAAAGACTCAATATTGTCAAGATGTCCATTCTTTCCAACTTGACCTAGAGACTCAAATACAATCCTAATCAAAATCACAGCAAATTAATATTAAAATTTCCTCCATCACTTAAAACAAACAGTTCAAGGGGCAGCCCCGGTGGCTCAGCGGTTTAGCACCGCCTTTGCCCCAGGGCGTGATCCTGGGGACCAGGGATGGAGTCCCATGTTGGGTTCCGTGCATGGAGCCTGCTTCTCCCTCTGCCTGTGTGTCTCTGCCTCACTCTCTGTGTGTCTCTCATGAATTAATAAATAAAATCTTAAAAAAAAAAGCAGTTCAAAAATACTACTTTACACCACAATTTTGCAGGATTGAGATTTTGAACATCTAAATTGATGGTTTTTACCCATGAGTTATTCAATATTGTTAGCACTATGATTTCCTTATATTTGTATTATCATGTGATGAACTGTAACTATGTAATTAAACAGAATTCTGACAATCATAGTCTGCTAACCTTTAAAATGTCACTCATTCCTGCATTCATTGGCTATTTTCAAAATACAGTAAGAAGTCCCTTTCTTTAAAAAAAAAAAAAAAAAAAACCCAGCAAGTTATCTTGTGGATATGAACAAACTGATTGTAAAGTTTATATGGAAAAACAAAAGATCCACAATAGCCAACTCGATACTGAGATTCAATACTACCCAACTTTCAAGACTTATTATAAAACTAATAGTAATCAAGACAGTATGATTTTAGCGAAAGAACAAATAGATCAATGGAACAGAGAGCCAGAAATAGACCCACATAAATATAGTCAACTAAATTTTTTTTAAGATTTTATTTTTAAGCAACCTCTGCATCCAATGTGGGTCTCAAACGTACAACCCCGAGAGACACATGCTCCACCAACTGAGTCAGCAAGGTGCCCCAGTCAACTAATGTTCGACGAAGGAGCAGAGGCAATATGATGGAGCAACAACAGCTTTTTCAACAAATGGTGCTATAACTATTGGACATGTACATGGGGGAAAAAAAGAAGAACCAAGAGACCTTCACAAAAATTAACTCAAAAGGGATCATAGACCTAGATGTAAAACACAAAATCATGAAGATAACAAATGTCTAGAAGATAACACAGGAGAAAATTCAGAAGACCTTGGATATGATTAGGACTTTTCAGACACAACACCAAGGCACAATTCATGAAAGTAGCTGATAAGCTGGACTTCAGTAAATTAAAAATTGTTCTCTGAAAGGTCATATCAAAAGAATGAGAAGATAAGCCACACACTGGGAAAAGGTATTTGCAAAAGACACATCTCATATAGAACTGTTCTCCAAAATACCCAAAGAACTCCTAAAATTCAACAGTAAGAAAATACACTACCTGATTTTAAAATGGGCATAATACACTAACAGATACTTCACCCAAGAAGATATACAGGTAGCAAGTAACCCCATAAAAAGATATTCAACATCATATATCATTAGGGAATTACAAATTAAAACAGGGTTAAGCAAGAAAGAAGCTGCCTAAGAACTGAATTAAATGGATAGCTAGCTATTTGTCTTTTGTGCTCGTTAGTATCAAAGCACTCTTCCTCTTCTGAAGGAATCCTAAGAGAGACGGGAGGCAGGATCTAAAACCCACTACAAAAATAAATAAATAAATAAATAAATAAATAAATAAATAAACAAACAAACAAACAAATAAATAAATAAAACCCACTACAGAAGCCAAAGGCAGCAGACTTAGATGCAATAATCACATGGTCCCAACTTCAATTTTGAGGGAGTGAAACTAAGATGCAGGGTTGGTTAGAGAAAACTGCAGAGAAGTTGGTATTCCAAAGGAAAGGCATGATGTCTAAGACAGTAGAGTTCTAAAGGACAACAGTATGTTTCTAGCGGTTTTAGAGTACTGCCAAGAACACTTCCTGTTAATAGGTGTTGGGAGCTTATGCCAATTCTCCTTTTTATCTCCATTTTATAGATTAGAAAAGTTAAGCTCAGAGAGTTTCTGTGATTATGAAAACATTTTCTTGAGAAAAGAAACATAAGAAACAGCATTAAAAAGCCATGGAAAGAATCACAGAGGAGCATGTTTTTCTACATGTTTGTCATGAAGATAACAGCACCTAAAATCTGAGTGTTTCCCAACCTTCCAATGAAAGGCAAAGTCCACTATCCCCACAAAATGTCCAAGAGTTTGGGTACAGGTATTTGGGGCTAGTCAGACACAGGGCTAAAACAAAAGAATTATAGTATCTTAAATCAGAGCTTTTCCTATTTATAAATAAATGTAAAAAAAAAGAAATCGTTCTAAATCTCCTTTGGAAAGACAGCAAAAGAGGATAACCAGAAAGTCCAGAAATGAAATAGATACATTTTGTTCACTTTTCAGTTCTTCCTATGCTCTATTATCATTGCTCCTTCCTGAAACTGTGCCAACATGCCTTTCCTCCCATCCTGTATTACTGTAAATTCTTAACCTTTTAAAAGTCAGACTCCTTTGATAATTTAACAAAAGCTACAGATCTGCTCTCCAGAAAAATGCACAATCTACAAAACAGTGTGCATATCATGGAGAAATCCATGCAGTTTAAAATCATCTGCTAATAAAATTCCTTTTTCCTAAAGTTACCAATGTTGTTGCTCTCCCTAGATTTTTCTGTTTAAATCTGCAGAAGTTTACTTTTATTGATTAATCTTATGTTTATTTGTTCTATTAAAACGAGCTAATTACATGGTGTTTGCCCAATAATATTTGCAAGTACCTCTTTGGAGTTGGATGGAATCATTGCTAATCCAGGGTCTACTCTAGCCCAAGTAATAATAAACATAGGCCCTTGAGAAAAATCAAAATCTATGTTTTTTTAAGTTTTTGTCATGAAGATACAGTGCCTAAAATCTGAGTGTTTCCCAACATTTCAATGATAATTCTTGAGATATTACATTAATCCTACAGAAGTGGAGCAAAAATAGCAGCAGCTAATGCTACAAAAGCATTGCAGTTATTTGGGAGAAGCACAGGACAAGGAACCAGGTCTTGATTCTAGACTTGGTTCTGACACTTCATTAGTGGGCCCTTAGACCAAAAGAAAAAAAAGTAATTATCTTGGCCCTTGGGGTTTTTAAATAGAAGGCAAATATTATGTCTGTTCTGGAAAACGAAGGTTTTTATCTATTGAGTTTCTGTGTAAATGGGGGGAGGAGGAAATAAAAGAATTGATGTGAAAGGACACTGAAATGTAAAAAAGCATTCATTTCAGTTCCCATTTTTAAATTAACTCCTATTTTTATAAATTAAAATGTTTTCATGACATGCATCAGGTTTTAGTAAAAAGAACCACACAGAAATTCACTTGAAAAGTCAAACTGCACTGATGTTACCTGAAAAATAAAATCCTCAGAAGTCTTATTTACCTAGTTTTAATGATTTAATCTGGAATTTGGATACTTATACCAGAGAGTAACAAAGACTGCTTCAGGTATCATTATTTTAAATCTTAGAATACTATATTAAATTTGACTTCATTTCTATTTTTTACTTTACTTGTCATAATATATGTGTATATTTAAGTCTCATACACTTTTTTTTTTAAAGACTTTATTTATTTATTCATGAGAGACCCAGAGAGAGAGAGGCACAGACACAGGCAGAGGGAGAAGCAGGCTCCATGCAGGGAGCCTGATGTGGGACTCGATCTGGGGTCTACAGGATCACACCCTGGGCTGAAGGCGGCGCTAAACAGCTGACCCACCGGGCTGCCCACTTCTTTTATTTTTAAAATCTTGATACCAGCTAAGGTGAGAGACTCCTGCCTACTTCTTTAGTATTTGGCTTACTCTTTTTTTATGTGTGTGTGTGTTGATATGATCATAAGATTTTCCCCATTAATTTTTTTAAAGATTTTATTTATTTATTCATGAGAGACACAGAGAGAGGCAGAGACACAGGCAGAGGGAGAAGCATCCTCCATGCAGGGAGCCCGATGTGCAACTCGATCTTGGGACCCTGGGATCAAGCCCTGAGCCAAAGGCAGACGCTCAACCACTGAGCCACCCAGGCTTCCCTCCCAATTAATTTTTAATGTCGTTATTACATAAACAGGTTTTCAGATGATAACTAAACCTTTATAAATTTTGGAATAAAATGGCAAGTTCCCAAAATCAGTGTTAAGATTGATCAAAACTACATTTAACATCTCTAAATCAAATGAGGAAATTACATTTTAAAAATATTTAGGTTTCCGCTGGAGGATGGCACAGGAAAAAAAAATTTAGGTTTCTTACACTTGAAAACAGCATGTCGGGATCCCTGGGTGGCGCAGCGGTTTGGCGCCTGCCTTTGGCCCAGGGCACGATCCTGAAGACGCGGGATCGAATCCCATGTCGGGCTCCCGATGCATGGAGCCTGCTTCTCCCTCTGCCTGTGTCTCTGCCTCTCTCTCTCTCTCTCTCTCTCTCTCTCTGTGACTATCATAAATAAATAAAAATTTAAAAAAAAAGAAAGAAAGAAAACAGCATGTCTATTTATTTAACCCTTCGTTAATGTCTTGGTTTTCAATTTCCTACGAAATTAACTTATTTTGGCCCCATACATCTTTTGCTATATTTCACAACAGCACTTTTTTTGTTGTTATTGCCAATGGTATTTGTACTTCATAGAAATGCAGCTAACTTTTGAAAATTATCTTAAATTCATTAATCCTGTTATACTCTTTCATTTTTAGGCCTAGATTCTCTAGTTTTCTATATAGAAAATCATATCATCTACCATTTTTTTCTTTCTTTTCAAACCTACAATCTTTTCATTATTTTTTTGATCTTATGGCATAGGTTAGGACTCCCAAAAAACTACTAAATGTAAGTAATAAAAGTTGGCATTCATGAATTAAGTGGGAAATTTTAAAATATTAACTCCCTGAATTTAAATTTTTTATTGAAGTATATTCCACAGTTACATTAGTTTCAGGTATACAACCTGAACTTGATTGATTCAACAAGTACATATGTTCACAAGGGAGCTACCATCTGTCACCATACAGTGCTATTACAATTCCATTGATCATATTCCTTATGCTATATCTTTCATCCCTATAATTTATTCATTTATTCCATAAATATCTCCCACCCACTCCTCTTCACTCATTTTGCCCATCTCCCCCTACCCACCAACTAGCAACCATCAGTTTGTGCTCTGCATTTATGGGTCTGTTTCTGCTTTTTATTCATTTATTTTTTAGATTCCACTTATAAGTAAAATCATATGGTATTTGTCTTTCTTTCATATACCCTTTAGATCTACCCATGATGTTGCAAATGGCAAGATCTCATCCTTTTTTATGACTAAGTGATATTTCAGTGTACGTATATGCCTGTGTGTACATAAATGATTGTTTTTAATGTTTCAGCATTGAATACAATGCTTACTATAGTATTAACTTTTTATTTTGAGATAATTATAGATTTACAGAGTTGCAACAATAATAGAGGGGTCCAGTGTACCCCTGCACCCAGTTCCTCCTAAGAGTTAAATCTTACGGAAACCCTATATAAGCTTACATAACCAGTACAATATGAAAACCAGGAAATTAACATAATGTTAATTTATGTTAATGTTAAACAACATATATGTTGTTCTATGGTATTACATATGTAGATCCACATAACTACCATTGCAATAAAGATCTATTAAAAAAAAAAAAGATCTATAAATATTCCATCACAAGATATCCTTCATGATACTGCTTTATAGTCATGCTTACCCCCTCCTTCATCATCTCTAACTCCTGGCAACCACTTATCTGTTCCCCATCTGCATAATTTTGTCATTTCTAAGAACATTATACAAATAGATTCATATAGAAAGTGGCCTTTTTAAGAGTGCCTTTTTCTTTCTTTTTTTTTTTTTTTAAGATTTTGTTTATTTATTCATGAGAGACACAAAGAGAGAGAGAGAGAGAGAGAGAGAGAGGCAGAGACATAGGCAGAGGGAGAAGCAGGCTCCATTCAGGAAGCCCAACGAGGAACTCTCGAGACTCCAGGATCACGCCCTGGGCGGAAGGCAGGCACTAAACCGCTGAACCACCCAGGCATCCTGAGTGCCTTTTTCTAATCAGCATAATGCCCTCAAGGTCCATCCAAGCTATTATGTCAATATAAAGTTATATTTTTATAGCCACTATGCCAAACTCTTATGTACTTAGATCATTTACATTTAATGTAATTCTTAAACTGTTAGGGCTTAAGTCTGTCATTTTTTGTTTTGTTTGTTCTCAGTTTTTTTTTTTCCTATTTTCTTTTTCCTGCCTTCCTGTGGGTTAAACATTTTGATTTATTTATAGTGTATTTTAATGTATCACTTTAATACAGATTTTTTTAGTGGTTCCTCTTAGTATTACATTCTACAGATGTAACATCACAGTCTAATATCATCAACATTTCACCAGTTCAAGTGAAGTATAGAAGTTGTTATGTTGCCTTTATGTCACCTTACCATTTCTCCACTTGTAATATAATCATCTTAAATATTTCCACTACAAAGAGGAGAACCACATAGGACAATATTTCAATTGCTGAACATAATTTAGAAACTCAAGAAGTATATTATATTTACCCATTTTTTTCTTTCCATTGTTCTTTCTTCTAATGTTCCAAGATTTCTTCTTTTATCATTTCCTTACTGTTTCAAGAATCTTCTTCATCTAATAACATCTTCATTCTTCAAAGATACTTTCTCTGGATATGGAATTTTGAGTTAACGGTCTTTTTCTTTCTGCACTTGAAAAATTTTGTGCCACTTCCTTCTGGTCTCCAAGGTCTCTAATGAGAAATCCATTATCATTTAAATTGTTTTTACCCCAGGGACACCTGGGTAGCTCAATGGATGAGCCTTTGGCTCAGGGCGTGATCCAGGGTCCCTAGGATCAAGTTCCAAATGGGGCTCCTCGCAGGAAGCCTGCTTCTCCCTCTACCTATGTCTCTGCCTCTCTTTGTGTGTCTCTCATGAATAAATAAAATCTTTTAAAAAATTGTTTTTTACTCTATAGATATATTTCTCTCCTGCTGCTTTCAATATTTTTCTTCATCTTTAATTTACTGAAGTTTAATTATGATGTGTCCTGGTGTGGATTTCTTTAGGTTTATCATGTTTACAGTTTTTTCAGCTTCTTAAATCTATAGATGTATGCTTTTTGCCAAACTTGAAAAGATTTCAACCATTATTTTTTTGAATACTTTTTCATTCCCATACTGTTTTTCCTCTCCTGAAATTCTGATGACATGAATATCAGATATTTTCCGAACACCCCATAGGTCTCTGAGGTTCTCTTCATTTTCTTTGTCAGTCTATTTTCTCTTATTTAAACAGAACAATTTCTATTATCCTATCTTCAAGTTCACTGCATCTTTGCTTTCTCCACTCTGCCACTGGGCTCATCCACGGAGTTAATTTTGGTTATGTATTTTTCAGTTCTAAAATTCCACTAGGTTCATCTATAGACCTTCTATTTCTTTCCTGAGATTTTCTAGCTACTCATTTATTTCAAGTGCATTTGTAATTATTAACTGAAGCAGTGTTATGACGGCAGTTTTAAAATCCTTGTCAGATGACTCTAATCCCCGTATCATCTCAGTAAAGTTTGCACTTGTTAATTATGTAAAACAAAGCAACAAAAATATTCCCTTGAAACAGAGGGATAGTCTAACTAGTATGAATGGTTTCTATAAAAGGGCAATTATGTCTTAGATTGTGCCTCCCCAGTAGTATTTAACTCTACAAATAACGATGTTTTAGTTGATCCCAAAATAGACACATTAAAAGCCTGAAAGCAACTGGTCTAAAGTTTGGCTTTGAACAGAGTTTGGATCAATACTCAGCAGGCAAGGGTGACTACAGGTAAACTCACAGGTATCATTCATTACTCTAGAAAGGGAAGCTTATAAATTAAGAAATTATTCAGATGTTTAAAAATACATAAAGATATACTTGACCAGGGGGATCCCTGGGTGGCTCAGCGGTTTGGCGCCTGCCTTTGGCCCAGGGTGTGATCCTGGAGTCCCGGGATCGAGTCCCACATCAGGCTCCCTGCATGGAGCCTGCTTCTCCCTCTGCCTGTGTCTCTGCCTCTCTCTGTGTCTATCATGAATAAATAAATAAATCTTTAAAAAAAAAAAAAAGATATACTTGACCAGAAGAGATAGCCAGGATGTATTATCAAGTAAAAATATTAATACATTTCATGTGATTCTGCTTTGTAAAAGCAAACCAAAACCTCATATCATATATAAAAATAACTCAAAATAGATCAAAGGCCTAATTGTAAAAGCTCAAATTATGAAAACTCTTAGAAAACACAGACATAAATATTTGTGACCTTAAGTTAGACAATAGTTTCCTATATAAAAGACCTAAAACACATGCAACAAAAGAAAAATAAATTTAACTTCACACTTTACTTTTTCATGCCAAAGGACACAATTAAGAAAGTGAAAATATAACCAGAGAATAGGAGAAAATATTTGTACAGCATATATAAGGGTTTTGTATCTAGAATATATAAAGAACACCTACAACTTAATAAAAAGAAATAACCTGATTTAAAAATGTACAAAGGGGGACACCTGAGTGGCTCAGCAGTTGAGCATCCTCCTTTGGCTCAGGGCATGATCCCAGCATTCAGCATCAAGTTCTGCATTGGGATCCTTACCGGGAGCCTGCTTCTCCCTCTGCCTATGTCTCTGCCTCTCTCTCTGTCTCTCATGAATAAATAAATAAAATATATATGGGCTCCCTACATGGAGCCTGCTTCTCCCCTATGTCTCTGCCTCTCTGTGTGTGTGTCTCTCATGAATAAATGGATAAAATCTTTTTTTTTTTTTTTTTAAAGGAATGCCTGGGTGGCTCAGCAATTTGACACCTGCCTTCCACCCAGGGCGTGATCCCGGAGTCCCAGAGATCAAGCCCCACACCGGGCTCCCTGCATGGAGCCTGCTTCTTTCTGCCTATGTCTCTGCCTCTCTCTCTCTGTGTCTCTCATGAATAAATGGATAAAATCTTTAAAAAATAATAATAAAAAATTGTTTAAACAAAATATTAAAAAATGTGCAAAGGATTTGAAGATACTTCTCCAAAGAAGATATACAAGTAACCAATAAACACATGGAAAGATGCATACCATCATTAGTCATTAGAGAAATGTTTATAAAAACAAAAGAAAAATATAAATCAAAATTAGTATTCACAAATGAGATACCATTTCACACCCACTGGGATGGGTAAAATAAAAAAATACCCTGATAACTGTTGGCTTGGATGTGGAGAAATTGGAATCCACATTCACTGCTGGTTGAAAATGTACAATAGTACAGGCACTATAAAAAAACAGTTCACAAAAAAAAAAAAAAAAAAAACAGTTCACAGAGTGGCACCTGGGTGGCCTATTGGTTGAACGTCTGCCTTTGGCGCACGTCGTGGTCCCAGGGTCCTGGGATCAAGTCCCACATTTCTCCCTCTGCCTATGTCTCTGCCTCTCTCTGTCTCTCATGAATAAATAAATAAATCTTTAAAAAAAAAAAAAAACAGTTCACAGAAAAAAAAAAATTTTTAACTAAATCAATTCACAGTTCCTCAAAATGTGACAGAGCTACCACTTGGCTCCTAGGAACAATTCCACTCTCAGGGATACATCTAAGAAAAATGAAAACATATGCCCATACCAGAACATGTATACAAATGTTTATAGTAGTATTATTCATAATGTCAAGCAATATTCATAGTACCAACCCAAATGTCCATGAACTAATAAATGGATAAATAAAAGGTGATATATCCATACAGAATATTATTAAACCACGGAGGGGTGCCTGTGTAGCTCAGCCAGCTGGGCATCTGCCTTCGGCTCAGGTCATGATCTCAGAGTCCTGGGATCCAAACAGCCCTACACTGGGCTCCCTGCTCAGCAGGGAGTCTGCTTCTCCCTCTCCCTCTGCCTCTGCCCCTTTTCTCACTTGTGGTTTCTCTAACTCAAATAAATAAATAAAATCTAAAAAAATTTTAAAAAGAATAAAATACTGATAAATGGTACAAAATGGATAAAATATGAAAATATTTTGAAAATATGTTAAGTGAAAAAAGCCAGTCACAAAGGACTACATACTGTATAATCCCTTTTACATGATACAATATATCCAAAATTAGAAAATACAGAGAGACAGAAAGCAGATTAGTGGTTACCAGAAGATGGAGGAAGAGGGACTGATTACTTAATGATTATGGAGTGTTTTTCTAGGATGATGAAAAAGTTTGAAAACTCAAGAAAGGTGGTGATTGTACAACATTTTATATATACTAAATGCCACTGAACTATAATTTAAAATAGTTAATGGTATAAGGGTATTACTTCAATTAAAAAAAATATGCCGGGATCTCTGGGTGGCGCAGCGGTCTAGCGCCTGCCTTTGGCCCAGGGCGTGATCCTGGAAGACTCGGGATCGAATCCCACTTCGGGCTCCCAGTGCATGGAGCCTGCTTCTCCCTCTGCCTATGTCTCTGCCTCTCTCTCTCTCTCACTGTGTGCCTATCATAAATAAATAAAATAAAATAAAAATGCCAAAAAAATACACCTACACAAAAATTGTATGAATGTTCTTAGCAGTATTATTCATAATAACTCAAAAGTAGAAACAATCCAAACATCTATTAACAGATGAATAGGTAACAAAATGTGGTATATCCAAACAATGGAATCTTATTCAGTCATAAAAAGAATGATGAAAGCTAAAACTTGGGCAGCCTGGTGGCTCTGCGGTTTAGTGCCACCTTCAGCCCAGGGCATGATCCTGGAGACCCAGGATCGAGTCCCATGTCGGGCTCCCTGCATAGAGCCTGCTTCTCCCTATGTCTGTGTCTCTGCCTCTCTCTCTCTCTCTCTCTCTCTCTCTCTCTCGGTCTCTCATGAATAAATAAATAAAATCTTTAAACATAAAAAGAAAGAAAGAAAGAAAGAAAGAAAGAAAGAAAGAAAGAAAGAAAGAAAGAAAGAAAGAAAGAAAGAAAGAAAGAAAGAAAGAAAAGAAAGCCAAAACTTGAATAAACTTCAAAACCATTATGCTAAGTGAAAGAAACCAGCCACAAAAAAAAAAAAAAAAAACAATTATATAATTCCATTTATATAAAATGTCCAAAAAAGTAATTCTATGAAGAGAAAAAGTGGATTAGCAGTTGCCTAAGGCTAGGGAGGTTGGGGAAAAAAAGCAGAGTAACTGCTAATGGGTAAGGCATTTCTTTTGGGGTGATAATATTTTAGAACAGATTGCACTGATGGTTGCACAACTCTGAATATACTTAAAACCAATGCATGGTACACTTTAAGTGGATGAATTGTATGGTGTGTGACTTATCTCAAAAAAAAACTGTCTCTCTCTGTGTCTATCATGAATAAATAAATAAAATCTTTTTTTAAAAAGCTGTTATTTTTAAAAGGAAACAAAAAATCTAATATATGTGTATATATGCTTGTATATTATAAATAGGAAGAAAAGCATGAAAAGATACATATCAAGTGAGCTGTTAGTTACCTTAGGAAAGGAGATAGGGAAAATTGTGAGGTTACTGAATTTTTAAAAGTTTTTAAATCTTTATATATCTTCATATGTTCACTTATTAAAACAGGTATTAATTTGGAAATCTGCAAGGTTTAAAGTTTGAAAAACATTAGGTATGCATTTAAAATAAAACGTACAGCTCTACACTATCAACTATTTCCTCAAATTGTTAAAAAAAAATTGATAAACCTGATATCTAATTATGAAATTTAAAAGTAGTATTCTCACAGACAAAACTAGGAACACTCCTATTCCTTTTATCATCTAATTCCACACTATTATATATTTTTAAAAAGGAGAAAAGCAAGATGTGAAGAAATAGTCATGACTGAACACTTAGTCTCTTTAATACTCCAGCAAACATGGAAACCCTGGAAGCCAAGGCTAAAGAGAGAATGCACAGGAAGAGCATTTGGTCCCAGGCTCCTTATAAAAAAAAAAAAAAGAAAAAAAAAGGAGACATAAGAGAAGATCACTGCACCTAACCCTCAAACTGTTAACTTCAGCTCATCAGTTTCTCTGACCTTGCTGAAGAATCAAATCTACAACTGGCACCCTTGAGATTACAGGAAATAATCCTATTCAAACTGACTCTGCATCCAGTGACCTGGTTCCTCAGACATAGGGAATAGCTAACCTGCCTTGTTGAAGCCTGTCCTACTCAAGAAACAATTTCTAAAGCCTTGCAGCACTAGAGTTCCCTATTTGCAACCCTCCTACCTCAGAATCTAGCATTAAAGTGTGTCAACTCTCAAATATAGTAACCACAATTTCCTTTTTACTTAAAAGTTAACATTTTAAAAGATAGGAATCATATAATCCCACTGTTGCTTTCAATCTGGCACAGTACATATTTCATGCACCTGCAATTATTAATTTGCATATTTTGTTGTATTATACTTTTACATTTGTCAAATACTTGGACATAACATTGCACTACTGTGACCTCCCTGTCAGCCAAATGACCATAAAAGTTGAATCAGCTGTTATGACCAGCTAACATGTCTTTTCCTTTTCCTCTCCTTTATGAGTAACTATCAAAGTTGAACACTCTAAGAAAACTATACAGTGAAAAATCATTTTCCTCTCAAAATGACAGCAAATATTTTTTCATGTTTTTTTTTTTTTTTAATTATTTATGATAGTCACACACAAAGAGAGAGGCAGAGACATAGGCAGAGGGAGAAGCAGGCTCCATGCACCGGGAGCCCAATGTGGGATTCGATCCCGGGTCTCCAGGATCGTGCCCTGGGCCAAAGGCAGGTGCCAAACCGCTGCGCCACCCAGGGATCCCTATTTTTTCATGTTTATTCAGTCTTTACTAATGGTTCCCTAAAATAATCATGTTTTAGGTACTATATTATATATTGTCATTCTCCCATATATCACACATTAATTTTTTTACACATATGTCTTAAGCTATTCATTTTTATGAGAGAAAATAAAATTTGGTCCTGAAGTAAAAGATGATTTCCCTCTTTGTTAAAAAAAAAAAAAAAAAAAAAAAAACATTTCTCTGTAGAAGATACTCAAGACTTCTTGGGATCACAGACTGAAAATGCAAGTCTGACTCCTCGCTGGCCCTGATAAATTCTTAATGAAATAAGCAAAGACATACAAAAACGGGGGAAAGCTTGCACTGGCAATCGAAATAAGGGAAAGGTACAATATGTCTAAGGCTTTTTCGAATTCCTGACAGATACCACACACATAGAACTAACAAGTTAGCAGGATTTGAATAGAATTGTAGACAGAAGCCCAAAGAGGAGCTTAGAGTTGGAGGAACATTCTTACTCAAGAGATGGGAGGGACCCTCCTCTCATAAGGTAAGGTACAGCACCTGGAGATTAATTTGGCAGAATCTTAAGAGTAACTGTACTGGAAAGCCTGGGACGTGAGAGTTAGTTGCACAGGTGGCAAGCCATTTTCCAATGTAGCAAAGGTAGCTACATAAAGCAGATCAATTCTCCAGGAGAAAGCAGCCCTAGTGTAGTACAAGCAGCAGGGTGGCCACAGTAGAGCTGAACCTGACATAGCAACTTTGCCACAAAACAAAATCCTATACAAAGATAAATTTCCCCTAAAAGAGTACCTTGCAGCCAGGGCTCCCTCCTCGCTCCCTTGAGTTTGCTGGATCACCTAACTTAAGGCAATAAGGACACTATGTTAAAATCTAAGAGGAAATGGAAGTAAAGTCATCTAAGAAATGGTCATTCACCCTGTTTTTTAGGGAGGAAGAGGGAGGTCAAAAGCCACATATGAATGAAAATCTCAGTATTCGTGGGAGGAAAATAAAACACCATTTATATTGTTTCTGTTTGTTTTTAAAGAAGGAGAGGAAGAAATAAAGGGGGAGACAGAATTTTAAGCAGGCTCCAAGCCCAGCATGGAGCCCAACACATAGCTTAATCTAAGAACTCTGGGATCAAGACCTGAGCTGAAATCAAGAGTAGAACACAAACGACTGAGCCACCCAGATGCCCCCATTTAAAATTTTAAGACAAATAAATAAATAAATAAACCATGAAATGATTCCAAAACAATGTAAGAACATAGCATTCAAAGATAAAGGAACACTTTGAAATTATGGATTGGAAAAAAAAAAAAAAGATTTTAGGTAGTATTTCATACCTTCTCAATTTTTTTTAAAATGGAGTCAGAGAAGCAAGAGAGAAAAGGTCAAACAAAAGACTAAGATACTAACGAAGCTTGCTGAGAGATAAAAAGAAAAAAAACTCAGTGAGATAAGCATATTGAGGTAAACACGAGAAAAAATTTAAGACTTTTTTTTTAAGTAATCTCTACACCCAATACAGGGCTTGAAACTACAACCCTGAAATCAAGAGTCACATGCTCCACTGACCAATCTTAAAAATAAAATCTTAAAAAAGAAAAAAAAGCACCATCTATCTACATTCTTCTCTTGACAAAATATTACAAGCCAGGAACTCTACGCCCAGCCAGTTACCATTTCTCACATGAAAAAGGAGTCCATTATGCTTCCAGTGCTTCACTAAAATAAATACCTTATTATTGGCCCTGAGCTAAAGCAAAGCAGCCCAGTGTAATTCTTCACATTTTTAAGTACTTGTGCCCACAACCTAACCCCATCATTCTGTCACCTTTTGATCATATCAAGGATGATTCTCAGGTCCAAAGCAACCAATCAGCAGGCTACAAAGCAGTTCAACAAATGTCCTAAAGAAAACACTGTGCCAAAAGTAAACATTAAAAGGGGCAGTGACTGACCAAATATTCAGCAACTTACTTGGGGGAAAGAAATGTAACTCACAGAGACAAGTCTGAGAGTTGAGAGTAAAGTCAAATTAGGACAGAAAAAAAAATAAAGGAGAAGAACAAAACACTATGTCTCTGCTCCATATTGACAAATTCCTGAGGCGAAAGGGGTAACTAGATATCCTGTTTATTAGAATTGCATTCATTCCTGAACAACCTTTCAGTTCTCAAAGTTCTCTATACTCTGATGGCCTGATTCTTGTTCTTCCTAGGAAACCTAGTTTTGTGGCTTTGTTGGTCTTCATGAAGCTAGACTGCATATTTGACAGTTACCTTCATACTTTTACTCCTGCATGCATCATCAAAGGTGTGGGGGAAAAACCGTACCTTTGAGGAATCAGTGGTAATTTGATTTTAATCAGAACCTAAAGAGTGGTGGTAGAAAATGTTCAAAGTTAAGGAGAAAACCAGAGACAATCATGAAGGGCCTTGTAAACCAGACTAGGAATCTAAAGGATTTTTTGCAAGGTAATACCCTGATCAGATTTACCTTTTGAAAAACTTTATCTGGCTTCAGTTTAGAGAATAAACTGGAGGAAGGCAAGCTGACCAATAAGAAGGCTATTGCAGAATCCCAAGTTAGAGAGGATGACAACATGTACCTAGGCAATGAGAACTAGAAGAGAGGTGAAGCTAAGGAGGAAAAGGTGAAGTTCTTGACAGGAAAGCTGAGCAACTGCTGCAACCCATGGCTGGCATCTCCTTATAGAACTGGAGATGCACTGATGTCAGCCACCCTATACCCCAAGGTAAAGTACAGCATAAGGAAAATAAGCAGTGATGATCTGATGGGGAAAGCACAGCAAATATACCACTTTCCTTCCAATACTTTGCTTGCAGTAGCAAGCACTAAACTTAAAGAAACTTCTAATGGGAAGGGACAGGGGGTAGAGGAGTAGGGAGGGACTGATGTTTGTCCTAACAACATTTATAACATTTACTAATTGACTGTTCAAATTATATGAACATATAACCTTGATAAAATTGTAAAAGAAAAAAAAGCAACATCTAGCAGGAAAGAAAAAGGCAGAAAAAAAAGATTATAAAGAGAAAAAATTTAAGGGCGCCTAGATAGCTCAGTCAAGTTGAGCGTCCGACTCTTGGTTTCAACTCAGGTCATGATCTCAGGATGCTGAGATCAAACCCTAAATCAGGCTATGCACTCAGTGCAGAGTCTGCTGTCCGCTGTCCCTCTCCTTCTCTCTCTCTCTCTCTTATTTAAAAAAAAAAAAAAAAAAAACCTTTAAAAAAAAAGAAAAGAAATAGAACTAGAGAGAGAGAACATCTAGCTTAGTAGTCAGTTGTAGTTTGCCCTAGAATCTTACTACAGAGGTTGGAACCCAAGCTACTTCCATTTATTACTGTGTGATCTTTGGCAATTACTTAATCTGTCTGGGTCTCATGTCTCATTTCCTTTAAAATGAAGATAACAGATATGTGAAAATTGAGTTAATAAATGGCAAGCACTTAGAACACATTCTGGCATAAAATAGGCAGTCAATAAATGTCAGCTATTATGATGACTACTAATGCTGTTATCAAACAGGCCAAAAAGGGGTGCCTCCATGATTGAATCAGTTGAGCATCCAACTCTTGATTGTGGCCCAGGTGGAGATCTCAAGGTTGTGAGAGTGAGCCTCCATGTAGGGCTCTGTGCTCAGCAGAGTGTCTGCTTGGGATTCTCTCCCTCTTCTTCCGTCCCTAACCCCCACACATGTGTTCCCTAAAATGAAAGAAAAAAATGTTTTTTTAAAAACAGCCAAGAAGTAGATTACATATTATTAATAGGACTCCTGTCCTTGAGGACATTCACAGGAACACCTGGATGGCTCAGTGGTTGAGTGTTTGCCTTTGGCTCAGAGCATGATCCCGGGGTTCCACAATCAAGTCCCACATTGGGTTCCCCACAGAGAGGCTGCTTCTCCCTCTGGCTATGTCTCTGCCTCTCTCTGTGTCTCACAAATAAATAAATAAAATCTTTAAAAAAAAAAAAAAAGAGCATTCACAATACACTTTATTTCCACATGTTCAAAATATTCCTCATTTTTCAACACCAAACATGAATATTATCTCTACTAAACTTCCCAATTTTTCCCCAAATACTATCATCAGTCAAAAATACTGTCTGTTTGGACGCCTGGGTGGCTCAGCGGTTGAGCATCTGCCTTTGGCTCAGGATGTGATCTCAGGATCTGGGATTGGGTCCCACGTCAGGCTTCCTGCATGGAGCCTGCTTCTCTCTGCCTGTGTCTCTGCCTCTCTCTGTGTCTCTCATGAATAAATAAATAAAATCTTAAATAAAAAAAATAAAATAAAAAAACCTACTTGGCCCTTCTAGCTTTAAAAAAGAAAAAAAAAAAAAAAAACTGTTCCAAATTCCCACAGCAGTTTTTACGTACCTCTTGCTTTCTATCTCGCCCCCTGCCCAGCTGTTATTTATATCAAAATCTTAATTCCAATAATGAGCAAAAGCTCTTCAAGGTCAAGATTCTTTTTTTATTCATCATACTATTTCTCTAAAATTCCTTGAGTATAATCTTGGTAAGAAGTCCCTCAGAGATTTCCTTTTTTGGAAACTGTAACACTTCCAAATAACATAAATACCTTTTTGCCACAAAACTTTCTTTAGTAACCCAACTAAATAATTCCCTAACATAATTAGAAATCTATGGGCCTTACATATAAAGTTGATTGATGCAACCTCGTTATAAGAAAGCAGTTTTGGGCAGCCCGGGGCGCACAGTGGTTTAGAGCCATCTTCAGCCCAGGGCATGGTCCTGGAGACCCCGGATCAAGTCCCACATCGGGCTCCCTGCATGGAGCCTGCTTCTCCCTCTGCCTGTGTCTCTGTCTCTCTCTGTGTGTCTCTCATGAATAAATAAAATCTTTTAATAATAATAATAATAATAATAAATCAGTTTTGAGTTTAGGTGTCAATGCTACATATAAAATATAAACATACAATTGGTTTTTTACTTCCATATTTTTCAAGAAAAAAGGGATTATCTGTGCCCAGCATCTGCATGCCTGGATCTATTAAAGAGTCAAGACCACATTTAGTCAGCCCTATAAAACAAAAGGACCCATGGCCATTTAATTGGAACAGCCAGAGACCATGGAGCTGGTAGTTGAAGGGCTCAGGTCCTCTGGAGGTCCAAAGGCTGTCAAAAGAATTCTACCTATCCTTCTTTGATGCCATTATACAACAAAAAAATAATAACCCTCAATTTCCGTATTTAGCAAGGGAACTATCCCTTTCTTCCCTACTAGATCTTAGGAGGCAGCATTAAAGCTTGTTTTATCCATACTGTGCAAGTCTGTGTACTCTGTATAAAAGTCCGCTAATTTAGGGCAGCCCTGGTGGCTCAGCGGTTTAGCGCGGCCTTCAGCCCTCGGCGTGATCCTAGAGACCCGGGATCGAGTCCTGCGACAGGCTCCCTGTGTGGAGCCTGCTTCTCCCTCTGCCTGTCTCTGTCTCTCATGAATAGATACATGGAATCTTAAAAACAAACAAACAAAAAAAAAAAACGCTAGTTTAGAGGAACTCAAAGGTTAAGTCTTTAAAAAAATAAACAAAAAACAACATTAGTCTTTAAAAAAAAAAAGATTCCACTCATTCACTCATGAGAGACACAGAGACACAGGCAGAGGGAGAAACAGGCTCCACGCAGGAAGATCGAAGTGGAACTCAATCCCGGGAGTCTGGGATCATGCCCTGAGCCAAAGGCAGACACTCAACCGCAGAGCCACCCAGGCATCCCTCAAACATTAGTCTTTATTTAGATTAACCCAAAAAAAGATGGTGAGTCAAGTTTACTAGGCACTGTGTAATACAAGTTTTAAAATGAGTCCCTTGAAGTCAATTGGAAACTAAATGTAGAAATACAAACTTACAACACAAATGCTGTAATGGAAATAAACACAACACATTCCTTGGAAGGGGATAGGATTATAGTGGTAATAGTGAGAACTGTGAAAACAATAACTACAACTAACATTTTTGAAAATACACTAACTACACTTAACCTTTTTAAAAGATTTTATTTACACATTAATGTAGTAGAGGTAGAGATGGCAAAATAAAATAATAATAATAATAATAATAATAATAGAATTTGTTCCTGGAGCCAAGGCAGAGCAGATGAGCATTAACAGTCTCTGATACACAGAGGATTTTCCATTTTCGTTCTTCATTTTTCATTCTTTCAATATTGAGTGCCTACTGTCAGGCAATGTGCCACGTAACAGAATAAGGGAGATAAGGATATTGTCTCTGCCCTCAAGGGTCTCAGAATCTAGTAAAGCAATGACTGCACCAGACACTGTACTGTTTCATGCCCAAATTGTCTGACTCTAACCACAAGAGCTGAAGGACATTCTTTTTCCAGTTTCAATATCAAATCAATAATTAAATTGGCATTCAGGACCACAAAGGGCTCAAGTAGCCAAGCCTACTTTGAAACTCAAAAAAAAAAAAACAAACAACAACAACAAAAAAAAACCAAAAAACCAGCAGAGTGGCAGGGGGGCTGAGTGACTCAATTGGTTAAGCACCTGACTCTTGATTTTGGCTCCGGTCATTATCTCAGGGTCATGAGATCAAGCCCCACCTCAGGCTCCACACCCAGCAGTGATTCGGCTTGAGATTTTCTCTCTCCCTCCGCCCTCTTACCCTTCAAATCGCATGCTCTTTCTAAAACAGACAAATCTTCAAAAAAAAATAGCAAAGGACCTGATATCTCAACTCAGGCCTGAATCGTTTGCTAGCTTCATCTTAAATTTAACTTCCCAACCTGTAACAGTTCCTTGGCTCCTTTCATATTTTCAGATATTCAACTCATTCCTACAATTTTTTGTCTTTTTCCTTTATTTATTTATTTATTTTTTTTTAGTTTTTATTTTAATTCTATTTGGTTGGGGTGCCTAGGCAGCTCAGTGGTTGACATCTGCCTTTGGCTCAGGTCATGATCCCACATCAGGCTCCCCACAGGGAGCCTGCTTCTCCCACTGCCCATGTCTTTGCTTCTCTCTGTGTCTCTCTCATGAATAAATAAGTCTTAAAAACTAGTAATAATTCCAGTTGGTTGACATACACTGTTATATTAGTTTCAGGTATACAAAATAGTGATTCAACACTTCCCTACATCACCCAGTGTTCATCACAACAAATGCACTCCTTAACCACCATTAAGGATTTCACCCATCCCTATTGGGTTTCACCCATCCCCCCACCCACCTCCCTCTGCTAACCATTAGTTGGTTCTCTATAGTTAAGATTCTGTTGCTTGGGTTATATCTGTTTCCCTTTGCTCCTTTTCTTTGCTTCTAAAATGACACATATAAGTGGAACCACATGGTATTTGTCTTTCTCTGATTGACTCCTTTCATTTCACATTATACTCTGTAGTTCCATCCATGCTATTGCAAACAGCAAGATTTCATTTTTTTAATATTTTATTTATTTATTCATGAGAGACACAGAGACAGAGAGAGAGGCAGAGACACAGGCAGAAGGAGAAGCGGGCTCCATGCAGGGAGCCTGGTATGGAACTTGATCCCCAGTCTCCAGGACCACGCCCTAAGCTGAAGGCTGTGCTAAACCACTGAGCCACCTGGGCTGCCCAAGATTTCATTTTTTATGGCTGAATAATATTCCAATGTGTGTGTACACACACCACACACACACACACACACATACTGCATCTTCCTTATCCATAGACATTGGATTATTTCCATATCTTAGATATTGAAAATAATTCTGAAAAAAATAAAATAAAAATAAAAATAAAATAAAATAATTCTGCTATAAATATGGGGTGCATGTATCCCTTTGAATTAATGTTTTTGTATTCTTTGGGTAAATACCCAGTAGTGCAATCGCTGGATTATAGGGTAGTTCTATTCCAGAGTGGCTGCACCAGTTTGCATTCCCACTAACAATACAAGAAGGCTCCTTTTTTCTCCACATCCTCACCAAAACCTGTTTGTGTTTTTTAGTTTAGCCATTCTGACAAGTATGTTGAAGTGATATCTCATCATGGTTTTGGTTTGCATTTCCCTAATAAGTGATGATGAATATAATTTCCTACTTGGCTCACTGGAGAAGGAAAGCAGATAAAGGATCAAAGCAGATGCCCTGGTTTAGAATGAAGAGTGTTCATTAATCTGAATAACCTGCTGGATGTGTCTCCCCAAACACAGTAAAAAGCATCTAGATGGAGAGCACAGAAATGTTCAAGAAAAAGGAACACTAAAAGGAGAAGAGTAAAATGCTAAGAACTTAGAATACACTGGAAAGGAGGAATAACTAGCATAAACTCAACACCTAAAAACCAGCTTGGAGGGGTGTCTGGGTGGCTCAGTCAGTTAAGCATCTGACCTGTGATTTCAGTTCAGGTCATGATCTTATGGGATCCAGCCCCACACTGGGCTCCACGCCCTCAGATCAGAGTCAGCTTGAGATGCTCTCTCTCCTTCATCCTCTACCCCTCCCCCTGCTCGCACATCCGCCCTCCCTCGCTCCCTCCCTCTCTCTCTCTCTCTCTCTCAAATAAATAAATAAAAATAAAATTTTTAAAAAGTTCAAATTCTGGGGTGCTTGGCTGGCTCAGTCCAAAGACCATGTGACTCTTGATCTTGGGGTCATGACTTTGAGCCCTACTTAGGTGAAGAGATTACTTAAAAAATAAACTGTAAAAAAAAAGTTCAAATTTTTTTGCTTTTAACCTAGCAATTCCACTCCTAGAAATGTATTATGGTTTTTTCTATTGCGAAACTGGTTTATATTCACTAAAAACATAAAAAAAGATTAATATGGTAGAACTGTAGAAAATGCTGATCTTAACAGTATCATGTATATATTTTTACCCTTTTATCAATATGCATTATTTTTGTTTTACCCAGCTAGTTTGGAACTTACTATATCTGGCTGGTTTTACAATCCATTTTTCCCCATTAAAAATGTTTTATGAAACATTTTTCTGTGTTACTAGGCATTCATTCATAACATGATTTTTATTAGCTATTACAGACTGAATATGTCCCCTCAAAATTCCTATGTTAGAAGGCTAGGCCTCAATGTGATATTTGCAGGGGGACCTTTTAGGGTAATTAGTTTAAATAAGGTCATGAGGGCAGGGTCCTCATAATGGGATTAGTATCCTTATAAGAGACCAAAAAGCTCGCTAGCTAGCTCTCTCTCTCTCTCTACAGTATGAGGACACAGTATGAAAGTAGCTACATGGAAGCCGAGAAGATGGTTTTCACCAAGAACTCAACCATGCTAGAAACTTATCTTGGACTTCCCAGCCTCCAGAACTGTGATACATAAACATCTGTTGTTTATGCAACCCAGTCTATGTATTTAGTTATGGTAGTACAAGCTAAAACAGCTGCATAAATGGCATTTATATTGTTCCTTCAGGACTTTCACAATAATATTTGATAATCAAAAGCAAGGTGAAAAACAATCTACAAAATTGCAGTCAAATAAGAAATACAGTTTAATGGCTCTTAATAGGTAATATCCCATATGATGTCTTTTCTCAAGAGGCTTTCTTTTTAACATTTCCCTAGGATCCCCAGAGGTGGTTAGGGCAAGAATTATTAGTTGCATTTGACACACAGGAAAACAAGTTCAGGAAATTCACTAATGTGCTAGTAATCTAGTTTTTTTTTTTAAGATTTCATTTTTAAAGTAATCTCTACACCCAACAGGGGGTTCAAATTTATAACTGCGAGATCAAGAATTGCACGCTTTACCAACTGAGCCAGCCAGGTATCTCAAACCTAGCATTCTTTTCAATAAACTAGAGCTGCACTGTCCAATATGGTAGCCAGCAACCCTAAATGGCTATTTAAACTAAGCAAAATTAAATAAAATTAAAGATTCAGTCCCTAGGTCATACTAGCCACATTGCAAAAGCTGGATGGTTTCATGTGACTAGTAGCCATCATACTGAAAGAGCACCAATGTGGAACATTTTTATCATTGCAGAAAGTTCTATCCAATAGCACTAGACTAGAACACACCAAGAATCTGGAATGTAGGCTTACAATGCTTGGTTCAACAGATCTTTGAGTAAGTACTACAACTAGTTAACTAGGATCATCAAAAAATTGCTTATGACAATTCAGCAAAGGACATATGTGCCATATTAAGAGCTGGAGCCAAGCTAAAACATACTGAAGCAGAACTATAACAAAAGTCTATCTGAAAAACTACAGGGGCCTCTCAAGGATAATCACAAATACTGTGACTCATGCTTGAAGAGGAATGGGCAAATAATACGCATAGGAAGAAAGTAGATTCACACAAAGAAAAATGTCTAGGTTGAAGCTTTGGTTCCTTATTATGGAAATACATCCAACAATTCTACTAGATATATTTTTACCTATGTCTACCCTGAACTGAAATTTACTGGAAAGCCTGGAAGATCACCTAAGTAGGTTAAGTCCTTGTTCTTAAAAAAATTCACTATTCTCGGGAAGCCTGGGTGGCCCAGAGGTTGAGTGTCTGCCTTTGGCTCAGGGCATGATCCCGCAGTCCTGGTATTGAGTCCCACATCGGGCTCCTTGCATGGAGCCTGCTTCTCCCTCTGCCTCTGTCTCTGCCTCTCTCTCTCTCTCTCTCTGTGTGTGTGTCTCTCATGAATAAATAAAAATCTTAAAAAAAAAATTCACTATTCTCTAGACCATAAAACATGCTATTTTTAATAAATAATACTGTTTTATTGATGCCATGAATTGGGCACTAAACTTTTTAAGGAAATGTATGTTTTATTTCAATATTTAAAACATACAGGAAGGGGCACCTGGGTGGCTCAACTGGTTAAACATCTGCCTTTGGCCCAGGTCATGATCCTGCTTCAGGCTCCCCACAGGCAGTCTGCTCCTCCCTCTTGCCTACATCTCTGCTGCTCTGTGTCTCATATAAATAAATAAAATCTTTATAAATCAAATCAATCATACAGAGGGAAAAACAAAAAAAAATTATGACCATCCTGGTACATAACAGCCAGACTAGCCAGACCTTTATTTTGCCATATCTTTTTTTTTATGATTTTATTTATTTATTCATGAGAGACACGAGAGAGAGGCACAAAGACATAGGCAGAGGGAGAAGCAGGCTCCACGCAGGAAGCCTGATGTGGGACTTGATCCCAGGACTCCAGGATCATACCCTGAGCCAAAGGCAGACGCTCAATCGCTGAGCCACTGAGGCATCTCTATTTTGCCATATCTAATTCAAATATTTTTGTCTCTCCAAGATTTATTTCAGATACAACTAAAATCTCTCCTTAATCCCATTCCTTCCCTCCCTTTAGGTATCCATCATCCTGACCCTATCATACAAGTCCAAATTTTTATTTTTATATTTGTATCCATAAGCAATACATGGTACTGTTCTTCAATGATTTTAAATGTTAAATATCTAGTGTTGGGGTGCCTGTGTAGCACAGTTGGTTGGGCGTCCAACTCTTTGGTTTCAGCTTTGGTCATGGTCTCAGAATTGTGGTATCAAGCACTCTGTCGGGTTCCATGCTCAGTACAGAGTCTGTTTAGGATTCTCTCTCCCTTTCCCTCTGCCCCTGACAGTCATGTGCATACTTTCTCTCGCTCTCTCAGATAAATTTTTAAAAATATATATATAGTGTCATATTGTATCTGTCTGCAACTTGCTTTTCTACCCATTTTGATTTGAGATTGATCATTATTTATAAATAAAGCTTATTCATTTAGCTTAGTTTAGTTTAGCATTTCATTTGATTAATATACCACATTTATCCAAACTTCTACCATGGGACTCTTATTTCCAGGCTCTTTCTATTACAAACAATGCAGCAATGAACATCCCCTGCATGTCTCCCTTGACACAACCACAAGAATTGAAATCACTAGGGTGTAGTGTACCATATATTTTCAACTTCACTAGGCATTGCCAAATTGCACTCCAAGTGGTCATATAAACTTATCCTCCCACTTACTACATATGACTTCCCAAACAATACTTTCCCAAAACCTTTGTGTCAAACAATTTTCTAAATTTGAAGTAACAGATCAGTTTATTTCATATCTCTTGGAACAAAGGCCAAATCTGCATAAATAAAACAAAATACAAGAAGGCCAAAATATCCAATAAGACTTCTCCAAGGCCATCTTTCTCTCAGTGCCTATCTATGTTAGGCACTTAATCCTAACCTTATAGGAAAATATTTTTTAAAAATTTTTTAACCTTGCCTATAGTAAGAAATATACCTTACAATGCAACAGAATTTCCGTTTACCCACATATGCATTGTGTATGTATGTATATTATGAAACAAAAGTCTCACAAAACATTATTTTCCCCATATTAAATGCAAATCTGTATCCTTTTTTTCTGTATCCTTTTTTTCTGTATCCTTTTCTCCTTTCACCTGCTAAACTGATTTCAGAACTAATAAATCAAACCTACAGTTTGAAAAAGCACTGCTATTACAGTACACAATTTCCACTTTACGGATTAAAACAAAGATGTTAAGTAACTTGTCCAAGGTCTCAGACTTAAAACAATGGTATCTGAAATGCAAAGCCAGATTCAAAAGCCTATGCTTGTAGTCGCAGCTTTCTCACTGCAGTATTAATGCCAAAACCACACCAAACAGGTAAAGCTTTAACTTATGCTCACATAAACCAAGGCAGAGAAAAATAAATTCTGTAAAAATATGGTATAGAGTAATAAAAAAAAATCAAAGTTGCAAACAAGTAATATACCTATGATTTCATTCATATACGTCTCTGGAAAAGTCTTTTTTTTTTCGGGGGGAGGGCGTTTCTGGAAAAGTCTTAAAAATATCACTGCTAAGCCTCTACTTTACTTCATAGCTATTTATCATCAACAGAATACTAATGAAGAATAGGTACATATGCCACCACCCGGTCCTTGAAAAAAAATTTCAGCAAGAATCAACAAAATTTACTACCTATAAACGTCTTCTCAAACCAGAAGACAAACAAGTACTTACGTCAAACTTCAACTAACAAAGCCAATGACTAATTCTAAAGTAAACACAGTCCAGGTTATAACTGAGCACATACAAGTGCTCAAATATACCTTTTTAAATGTTTTCTAAATAAATAAACCTTGGATGGAATAGAGTTTACATTAATGTACAATCAGATTTCTATGGTTACTATTTATCAGAAATAATTTAAGCTTAGTTATACACGGAAAGTACAAGGTCAGTCCAGCCTTTTATCCACCTAATTCCTTCATTAGGCAACTGTCTTACTGGCTAGAATAGAGTATAAAGAAAAGTCGAACATTATTTAATTCATTCAGCTTAACATTATAATTTCAATAGCTAAAACCATTATAGTAATATACCTTATCTTGCTCATAACTCGTAACTATTTCTTGATCTTTATTAAAACCCAGTAATTGCCCTACAGAGAAGTCTGCAGGATAATTGCTGATACATACATATATTAAATCAAATCACATGTTTATTGAACATTACTTATTCTGTAAAAGATTTCCTGGTCTTGTTTAAGATACTTCAAATTAGGGGCACCTGGGTGGCTCAGTGGCTGAATGTCTGCCTTTGGCTCGGGTCATGATCCCAGGGTCCTGGGATCACAGCCCCACATCAGGCTCTCCGCTTCTCCCTCTACCTCTCACTCTGTGTCTCTCATGAATAAATAAAATCTTAGAAAAAAAAAAAATGTCAGGGATGCCTGGGTGGCTCAGCAGTTGAGCGTCTGCCTTCAGCTCAGGGCATGATCCCAGGATCCAGAATCGAGTCCCACATCAGGCTCCCTTCGAGGAGCCTGCTTCTCCCTCTGTCTGTGTCTTTGCCTCTCTGTCTCTCATGAATAAATACATAAATCTTAAAAAAAAAAAAAAAAAAAAACTAGCTACAAGCTAGAACTCAAGTCATCAGAGTGTGTGCGTGTGTGTGTGTGTGTGTGTGTGTGTGTATGCATGCACGTGGGGCAGGAAGGAACTCTTGTCTGTGTTGTGTGTGTGTGTGTGTTTTTTTTATATTTAGTTTAGGGTAATACCTTGAAATGTTGATGCCATGTAAACATTATGAATAAAATTCAAAGGCAAACTACAAAATGGAAATGTTATTTGCAAGTACTATATAAATATGTCATTAACATACTGATTAATCATCAAAATATCAATAATTAATAAAGAGCTCTTACAAATCACTAATAAATTAATATAAAAAATTAGGCAAAAGGCATCAATAGGTGAATCACAAAGAAGATAAATGAATTTCCACTCTAACATAAATATTTCTTTAACTTCATACACGTAAAAGGTACTTTTAGAAAATTCGTGAAATTTACAAAACAAAAATAAATCATGAACAATAGAGACAGAAAACTGGATGCCAGTGAGGGTTTGATGAGATGCGAACTCTCTTACACAACTCAGGAAAATATAAATTGATATGAGGTAGTACATAAAACAAACTCCTTTTCTTTCCGCAAAGTAATTTGACACATTGTCTAAAGAACCTTAAAAAATATTCACTGAGATAGAATAATCCCAACCTCTGGCACTTTGTCCTTGAGATATAAATAGAAATACAACCAGAATTTTATTGACAAGGATTTTTTTAAGTTTTTATTTTTAAGTAATCTCTACATGGAACATGAGGCTCAAATCCACAACCCCAAGATCAAGAGTTGCATTTCTACCAATTGAGCCCACCAGGTGTCCCTTGACAAGGATTCTTTTCTTTTTTGAGTGATTTTTTTTTTTTTTTTTTAAAGTAGCTTACCTCCCTTCTCCAGTTGCAACAAAGCACATATAGACCTAGATCTCAAAAAATATAGAGAGTAAGTTTTCTGGACATTATAAAATAGTATTCACAGATCATAGCAAGAAATACCTGTTACTGCCCTGAACACCTAGAGGTTGTTAGTGACTCTAGACTGCAGTTCTGCTAGGAAGGGCTGGGTCATTCCAACCAAAGCAACAGATTCTGAGACATCAAAGACTTGTTTGGCATAATCCTCAAAGATCAAATATTGGTACCTTATTTCACTTCAGTGATTTGTTGTGGTTTATTTCATTACAGTTATCTCTTAAATTAGAATTAGAATTATTATCTAATTAATAGAATAGAATTATTATTTATCTTATCTTAAATTAGTAAATTAGAATTATTGATATAGCAACTAATACATGCCCTTGTCTACTTTATTTTTCATATACATTCTCAAACAGCTTATAAACTGCTATCATAACTTCAATAAATCATCCCATTGGTATATTCTAGCTTACTAGAGTTTTATCTTACTAGGTTTCTAAAAATCCTTTCCAATTTCCAAAAAGTAAAGATACAACCTAGAGAAGCTATATCAAATCCTAATCTATAAGATAATACTCCACAAGGAAAAAGAAATCAGGATAAATTGTACATAAAGTATGATCCAATTTTACATAAAAGAAAAAAGTTTATATATGCTCATATCATACACAGAATCATACATATGATTCTGTATGTATAATACATACCATACACATATACACAGAAGACTAGTGGAATTATGATTTTTATTTTTCTCTTGATGATATATTTCCCCAAATTTTTCAAGTGCACATATATGGCTCATATGAGAAAAAAACAACTGTCACCAAAGAGCATTTTCTCATCACTCCTCAGATGAAATCTATTCTATTTTAGTTGTTCCTCTATAATATCACTTATATTCCGTTCTGTGTCAGGCATATTCTCTCATATTTGTCTTCCCTGTTGGAGTGCAAACTAGTTGTAGGATGAACCACACGGGTTTATCTTTGTAAGCAACAAAATATGGTGTACACAATAAGGCTTCAGCTGAAACAGGCATATGAAGTTAACTTCACAGAGAGCATTTAGTCTAGAATAAACTACTAGATCCACAGCAACAAAAACTTTCATAGATTTAGATAGATAGACAGATAGATCTACCAACATTACAGTTCTCTTAACTAGATATGTTCAAGACTAGTATCATTTGCTAAAGCCAACAAACCAGCACTTTGCCAAACCTAGTCAAGTAGGAAAGTCTATAATTTTATCTCCTGAGTTACTTGGTATGGAATGCCCCAATATAATGACAACCTTTCTCATTTTACATGAAAGGTGGCTATATTTCAGTGGAAGCCAAATTAATTCCCAAGTATTTCTTATACCTTAGGTCAGGCTTTATTTTTTAAGATTTACTTTAGAGAGAAAGAGCACACATGCATGGAAGTAAGGTAAGGGGGTGTGTGCAGAGGGGGAAGGAGGGAGAACCTCAAGCAGACTCCACACTGAGCATGGAGGCCGACAGAGGCTTGATCCCACAACCCTGAGATCATGACCTGAGCCAAAACCAAGAGCTGGTGGCTCAACATGTGCCCCCTAGGTCAGGCTTTATGAATAGTTTCCAGCTCCTAAACTTTTCAGAACAATTATACCTACCACTTGGCACCATCTGGGTCTTTTTTAAAACTGCATAATTCTGGGCAGCCCCGGTGGCGCAGCGGTTTAGTGCTGCCTACAGCCCGGGGTGTGATCCTGGAGACCCAGGATCGAGTCCCACATCGGGCTTCCTGCATGGAACCTGCTTCTCCCTCTGCCTGTGTCTCTGCCTCTCTCTTCGCTCTCTCTGAATAAATAAATAAATAAATCTTTAAAAAAATAAAAAATAAAACTGCATAATTCTTTTTTTACCTGTCATTTTGACCTTCACTCCAATCCAGTAAGACTGATACAGGTATCATCTTTCCCATAACAGATAATTCTTTTTTTTTTTTTAAGATTTTATTTATTTATTCATGAGAGACACAGGAAGAGAGAAGCAAAGACACAGGCATAGAGAAAAGCAGGCTCCATGCAGGGAGCCCAATGTGGGACTCGATCCTGGAACTCCAGGATCATGCCCTGGGCTAAAGGCAGATGCTCAACCGCTGAGACACCCAGGCATCCCTGACTTGACAGATAATTCTGAATGAAGTTAAAAACTTATAGGTAAAAAAATTTTTTAATATTTTATTTATTTATTCATGAGAGACACAGAGAGAGAGAGAGGCAGAGACACAGGCCGAGGGAGAAGCAGGCTCCCTACAAGGAGCCTGAAATGGGAATCGATCCTGGATCCCAGGATCACACCCTGGGCCAAAGGCAGTCCCTCAACGCTGAGCCATCCAGGCATCCCGTAAAAAACATATAGATAAAATTTTAGACACTATCTAGTGAGACTCAAAATAGTGTTTTACTGAATCCAAAATCCTGGCTTTTCCATTACATCACATGCTGTCCCAAGAATAAAAGGAATTTAAGTTGTGAAAACTATTACAGTAGAGCCATAATGAACTCTCCAATCTATAAAACACCTGTTATTATACTGCCCCTGAATACATCCTAAGCAAACAGAAACCACAGCTATAGTGACACTCTGATTCATAGCCAACAGTGCACCAAGTTATCTTCCCCTAAACATTATTTATAAGGATAAGTATTTTTCATGCTCCAAAGCACTACCCTGCATTATTAATTTTATAATAAGGCTAAAAAATCTAAATTCAGCTTTACACTATGTTAAAATAGTAACTTTGGGACACCTGGATGGCTCAGCAGTTGAGCGTCTGCCTTCAGCTCAGGTCCTGATCCCGGGATCAGGTCCCACATCAGGCTCCTTGGCGGGAGCCTGCTTCTCCCTCTGCCTAGGTCTCTGCTTCTCTCTCTCTGTCTCTCATGAATAAATAAATAAAATGCTTTAAAAAATAAAATAAAGTAATAACTTCTGTGAGTTCAGTGCCCTCATCTATAAAATGAGAATAAAGATAATTCAATTATTAGAATTAAATTATTGGGGATCCCTGGGTGGCTCAGTGGTTTGGCGCCTGCCTTCGGCCCAGGGCGTAGTCCTGGAGTCCCGGGATCAAGTCCCATGTCGGGCTCCCTGCGTGGGGCCTGCTTCTCTCTCTGCCTGTGTCTCTGCCTCTCTCTCATGAATAAATAAATAAAATATTTAAAAAATAAATAAATAAATTATTAATGCTTACCTACTTATTGGCAGACAACCTTGCAAAGAGAAAAAAGCTCATTAAATGTTAGCTTCAGTATTTCATTGATCCTAAGATGATGGAACATTTTCTCATTTAATAACTGAAATCAAAATGTGTCTCAAAATCAATTATGTCCTGGTTTTTTTCCAAAGATGATACAGAGATGACCAACAAATACATGACAAGATGCTCAACTAGTCATTAGGGAAATGCAAGTCAAAAACGATGAGATATCTCCTCAAACCAGTTACAATCGCCACTGTAAAGAAGGTAAGAAATAGCAAGTGTTGGAGAGGATATGGAGAAGAAAGAACCTTCCTGTACTGTTGGTGGAAATGTAAGTTGGTACAACCACTATGGAGAACAATATGGAGGCCCACAAAAAAATTAAAAATAGAAATACCATATGACCATTTACTGGGTAAATATCCAGTAATTCCACTATTGCGTATTTACCCAAAGAAAACAAAAACACTAATTCCAAAAGATATATGCATCTCTGTTTACTGCAGCATTATTTACAAAAGCCAAAATATGGAAGCAACCAAGTGTCCATGAATCAATGAATGAATAAAGATGTGGTGTATATACACATGATAAAATATTACTCAGCCACAAAAAAGAATGAGACTTTGCTATTTGTGACAATATGTATAAACCTAGAGGGTTTTACGCTAAGTGAAATAAGTCAAAGAAAGATAAAAACCATATAATTTCATGTATATGTCGAATTTTTAAAATTAATTACAACAAAAACCAGAAACAGACCCTTAAGTACAGAGAACAAACTGGTGGGGAGGGAAGGAGGTAGGATGGGCAAAATGGGTGAAGGAGGTGAAGGACAGTGGGAGGTACAGGTTTTCAGTTACGGAATGAATAAGTCACAAGGATCAAAGGCACAACATAGGGAATACAGTCAATGGTATTGTAATAGCATTGTACGTGACAGATGGTAGTGTAGCTGTGATAAACACAGCATAACGTAAAGAGTTGTCAAATCACTATGTTGATACCTGAAAGGAATACATCATGTGTATCAACTGCACTTTGACTAAAAAAATAAAATAAAGAATAAATTAAAAAGATTAAAGCAAAAAAAAGAAAGTCAAAGAGGTGGGATGCCTGGGTGGCTCAGAGGTTGAGCGTCTGGCTTTGGCTCAGGGCATGAATCGCAGGATGGAGTCCCACATCGGGCTCCCTGCATGAAGCTTGTTTATCCTCCCTCTGCCTGTGTCTCTGCCTCTCTCTGTGTTTCTCATGAAGAAATAAAATCTTAAAAAAAAAAAAAAGTCAAAGATGTGCTGTAGCTCAATCAATACAATGATGTATCTTATGATCTCTGGCTTTGTACAGTCGATGAAATGGAGCATGAGTAAATGTTTACCCTGAGACCATTCCTCCACCCAACAGATCCACAAAGACTAGATCCAATCCACACCTCTAACCATGATCTCCCTAGTCATGTTTCCAACTGTAAAACACAGACTGCAAACACCTCAAATTTAATTTGTTCAAAACCAAAATCATCATCTCTGCCAAATCTGTTATTCTTTGTCTCACATTCCAATTAATGACACTACAAGGAAAAACCTGACTCCACTTTTACCTCCTTCCTCCTCTTCCTTCCTGAGCTGAGAGGCTTTTCCTGTCTCTCAGTTGGAATTAAACACTCCATTTCTATACTGCATTTAATTTTGTACCTGTATTAGAAATTACCAAACTGTATCTTGCAACATGGCTATCTCACCATCTTGGCTGTTTCTTCAGGCCCATTTATTCACTTTTATACACCTAGGATGACTAGTTCAATGCCTCACCCATAGTTAAGTGTTCAATAAATGTTTATGGAACTGATCATATCCTCTTTGTTTTTAAATTCCAGAATACTTAGGGGTGCCTGGGTGGCTCAGTCTGTTAAGTGGCTGCCTTCGGCTCAGGTCATGATGCCAGAGTCCCAGGATCAAGTCCGCAGATAGAGTCCTGGCTAGGAGGGCGGGGAAGGGGGGTTCCCTGCTCAGTGGGGAGTCTGTGTCTCCCTTTCCCTCTCTTTCCCTCTGGCTCTCTCTCTCTCTCTCAAATAAATAAACAAAATCTTTTTTAAAAACTCAGAATACTTATTAAGCCTCTATGGAGAAAAAAACATCTATCCAAAAATAAAAGTTACTATAACTTACAAGGGACTTTCCCATATATGATCTCATTTAGAGTTTAACTGAGGTACACTGAAGAGAGTAACACTTTATTTTTATTATTTTTTTAAAGATTTATTTATTTATTTTTATTAATGAAAGAGAGAGAGAGAGCGCGCGGCAGACACACACGCAGAGGGAGAACCAGGCTCCATGCAGGGAGCCTAACATGGGACTCGATCCTGGGTCTCCAGGATCACACCCTGGGCTGAAGGTGGCGCTAAACCACTGAACCACCCGGGCTGCCCAACACTTTATTTTTAAATTGTAACTTAATCGGAGCGCCTGGGTGGCTCAGATCATTAAGAATCTGCCTTCCGCTCCAGTCATGATTGTTCCAGTCATGATCCCAGGAGCCTGGGAAGCCTGCTTCTCCCTCTGCCACTCCCTCCTGCGCATGCTCTCCCACTCTCACTGGTTCTCACTCTCAAGTAAATTAATAAAATATTTTTAAAAAATAAAACAGGGATCCCTGGGTGGCTCAGCGGTTTGGCGCCTGCCTTTGGCCCAGGGCACGATCCTAGAGTCCCGGGATCGAGTCCCACGTCGGGCTCCCAGCATGGAGCCTGCTTCTCCCTCCTCCTGTGTCTCTGCCTCTCTCTCTCTCTCTTATAAATAAATAATCTTTAAAAAAAATAAAAATAAAAAATAAAACAAATTGTAATTTAATAGTCAAGAAGCTTACTGAAAGTTCTCAGTGATAGAAAAAAGAATTCAAATTCAAATCTAATTACAAATTCCATGCTTTCAATTTATAAACCTCTTCTGCCCCTCCCTCAGTCTCATTCCCACTCAATTTCCACCCTAATGTGGCCTACAAGGGCCCTATAGTTGGGGCCTCATTTTTTTTTTTAAAGTAGGCTCCATGCCCAATATGGGGCTTGAACTCATGTCCCTCAGATCAAGACCGCATGCTCTACTGATTGAGTCAGCCAGGCACCCCTCTCTTAGCCTCATTTTGACCCATGTTTTCTCTTCCTCTGTGGACACCAGCAATACTTGCCTTCTTTCAGCTCCCCATCCGCACCACATGACCTTTGTACATACTATTTCCTCTGCCTAGAATAGTTTTCCCCTCCCTTGTCAGAGTAAGGCTTCTTCTTCCTCCAGATCTGAATTCAATTTTCGTTAGTTAAGCCTTTTCTGTACTAAGTAGGTAACTTTCCTTATCACATGTTCTTATAACATTATGTACTTGCATTTGTAGTACAAATAATAGCTGTATTTTTCTCTAGCTGTAATTATATTTTAATTGGTGTAATTCTTCTTGCTTAATGTCTAGCTCCCTCACTAATCTGTATAACTGCCAAGAAAGCAAGGATTTTGTTTCATTTTTTAATCACAACTCTGTCCCAAGTTCCTGGCACAATGGCTCCTGAAAGAGTGAATGAAACCTTTAGCACTCTTCTCAAGCTTGCAAAATCATCCCCACCACCTCATTTTCAGCTGATAATCTTGTATCCCATTTTATAGGGAAATCAGTCATCATCTCTTCTTTACACTCATCTCATCTTGATTTTCTCCTTCAGGCTCCAAATATCCAAGTTTTCTCTCTTTTAAAACTACACTCAAGCCACCTCTTTATTGTAATTCTTCTGAATGAGTAGCCTATACTTGCTAATTCCAATTCTTCACTTCCCAAATACTCCAGAACGACTGTAATATGATGCCTACCCTTCTACTACTCTAAAGAAACTGCTCTAGTTCTCAAATCCAGCAACCTTCGTTTGTTTATTCTCAAGCAGTATCAGTCATCTCTATCATCCAACCATTTATTCATGAAATTCCCTCTACTCCAAGCTCAGGCATTGACATTCTGACCACCCTATCAACTTGTCTTCTGCCCATTCCTTTAGCTATAGCATTAGCTCATTTTTCTCTTTTATCCTCTATACAGATACGCAATTGTATTCAAGCTAATGGCTTTACTACCAAATACCTACAACTCCCAAATATTTATGTCTAACAAGACTTTTTTTTTAATTTTTATTTATTTATGATAGTCACACAGAGAGAGAGAGAGAGGCAGAGACATAGGCAGAGGGAGAAGCAGGCTCCATGCACCCGCAGCCCGACGTGGGATTCGATCCTGGGTCTCCAGGATCGCGCCCTGGGCCAAAGGCAGGTGCTAAACCACTGCGCCACCCAGGGATCCCACAAGACTTCTTAATTAAGGTATAGATCTACATTTTCAGGTACTATTTTCAAGGGTCATCTGCAATGAACCGGATACATTCATCTCAACACATCTTATAGGTTACTGATAGACACCATAAACTCCACTGAACCTAACAACTTTTCTTCTTCTCTGTATTTTCTTCCTCAATTGAGAGATTTAGGACAACTTCCAGCTTTCTGACTTAGATGAATAGATGGCATAGAGCTGGATAAGAACTACTAATACTATTTTTATAGTAAAACAAGTGCTCATTCTAGGCCTGGGATGGCGCTAATCATTTTCACAATCATCTCAGTAACACTTTGCTATATATATTTTCACCATCTCTCGTACTACATCCTAGTCCACGTCACTATCCATCTCTTATCTGGATGCTCCAAGTGGGCTCCTGCTTCCAGTGTTGCTAGCCATGGCTTCCCACCCAAGTTCATTCACCACAAACTTGTCATTAGTAAAATATAAATCAAAGCATTGATCTTGCTTAAAGCTATAGTTAGGTCCAATGCTGTTTAGAATAACATCAAACTCTTTGGTACAAACTAGAGGATCCTGTATGATTTAGTCTCTGCCTACCTATCACTATTCCTTCCAATAACCCCTTCTTTTTCTCCTTCCCCTCAAAATATTTGCTTCCAATTCCCTCTGCTTAAAAAATTTACCTCAGATCTCCGATGACTCCTGCTTATTATTCAAGTCTCAGCTCAAATGCCACCTCCTTAGTGAGACCTTCCTGCATAATCCTATTTCAAATAATTCTTCCACGCAAATCACTCTTGGTCCTTTACCTTACTTTCTTCACTGTACTTATCATTATCTGAAGCTTAATTATTCATTTATTTTATTCCCTTATCTTCTCTTAATAGAATAAAACTCCATTAAAAACAGGAACTTGGGGCAGCCCCGGTGGCGCAGCGGTTTAGCGCCGCCTGCAGCCCGGGGTGTGATCCTGGAGACCCGGGATCGAGTCCCACTTCGGGCTCCCTGCATGGAGCCTGCTTCTCTCTCTGCCTGTGTCTCTGCCTCTCTTTCGTTCTCTCTGAATGAATAAATAAATAAATAAATCTTTAAAAAAAAAAAAAAAACAGGAACTTGACGGATGCCTGGGTGGCTCAGCAGTTGAGTATCTACAGAGCCTTTGGCTCAGGGTGTGATCCTGGGGTCACGGGATCGAGTCTCGCATCAGGCTTCCATTATGGAGCCTACTTCTCCCTCTGCCGGTGTCTCTGCCTCTCTCTCTCTCCCTCCCTCTCCCTCCCCCTCATGAATACATAAATAAAATCTTAAAAAAAAAAAAAAAAGAGAGAGAGAGAGAACAGGAACTTAAGGAGCTCCTGGCTGGCTCAGTCAGTACAGCATGAGACTCTTGATCTCAGGGCATGAGTTCAAGCCCCATGTTGGGCCTAGAGCTTAATGAAAAAACAAGGAAAAAAGAATAGGAACCTAATACTTCTGGAATGGATAGATGAATATTAAAGATGTGGAAATTAAGATTCAATGAGATTACTATATGTAAGGACACACAACTCATAAGTGGTAGAGATGTATATTTACCAACTCAGTTCTAAAACCAAAGCTTTTTAACATCTACCCTATATTATAATAGTAAAAACACACTGACACTGAAAGCTAGAAAGACAGATATGAGAATACGATCAGACAGGTGATGAAATTTAAGATTCCAAAAGCAGAGCATCATTCCAAGGAGTGACATGCTTCATGTGATCATGGGTGCATGTGGATGACTGAAATGAGATGTACATAGATGTTTTTATCTGTATCATTACCCCCTTTTCCTTAGCAAACAGATTTCCTTCACCCTTTTGTACAAGAAAGCCCTACAAATCTGAATCATAATAGACAGAAATCATGTAAGTGACTAGCCTTTGAATAAATCACTTTTATCCCTTTAACCGCATATAAAAGCAATTATCTTCACATTATCCAACTACCAGTCTCTCCTTAGCTTCTAGGCAGATCTTCTTCACTCACTGTCCTCTAGCCTCTTTCTTAAAATCACTCACAATAAAACACTATAAAAATTATTAAAGCAGAGGCACCTGGGTAGCTCAGTCAGTTGGGCTCAGGTTGTGATCTCAGGGTGTGAAATTGATCCCCACATGGGTGGAATTGGCTCCTAATTCTCTCCCTCTGCCCCTCCCCTCTGCGCTTTTGCAGGCTTGTGCACGTGCTCGCTCTCTCTCAAATAATTTTTTTTTAATTAATAAAGCAAACAGTTCAAGAGAAAATTAACAGCCCAGCATCAATCCAAAAGCCTATCTGTTCTCCAATCACAAGTAAGTACTTACTGCACAGAAATATAAGCAACAAAAGCAGCAATAGAAAACAAAACAGGTTTTTCTTGGAAATCTTTATTTCCTAATGACTCAGAATGGCTCTTCCCTATTTATAACATTCTTTTTTAAGACTTTATTTTTTTTAAGATTTTATTTATTTATTCATGAGAGAGAGAGAGAGAGAAAGAGAGAGGCAGAGATACAGGCAGAGAAAGAAGCAGGCTCCTCGGTGTCCATCGAAAGATGAATGGATAAAGAAGATGTGGTCTATGTATACAATGGAATATTACTCAGCCATTAGAAACGACAAATACCCACCATTTGCTTCAACGTGGATGGAACTGGAGGGTATTATGCTGAGTGAAGTAAGTCAATCGGAGAAGGACAAACATTGTATGGTCTCATTCATTTGGGGAATATAAATAATAGTGAAAGGGAATATAAGGGAAGGGAGAAGAAATGTGTGGGAAATATCAGAAAGGGAGACAGAACATAAAGACTCCTAACTCTGGGAAACGAACTAGGGGTGGTGGAAGGGGAGGAGGGTGGGTGGTGGGGGTGAGTGGGTGACGGGCACTGAGGGGGACACTTGACGGGATGAGCACTGGGTGTTATTCTGTATGTTGGTAAACTGAACACCAATAAAAATTATTTTATTAAAAAAATTAAAAATAAATAAATAAATAAAAATTAAAGAAGCAGGCTCCATGCAGGAAGACCGATGTGGGACTTGATCCCAGGTCTCCAGGATCACACCCGCGGCCCGAAGGTGACGCTAAACCGCTGGGCCACCGGGGCTGCCCTATTTATAAGATTCTTTAGGAGAAAAGAGTTTGTATACATACACACTAAAACAAATTTGTTCCAGGCAGCCCCGGTGGCGCAGCCGCAGCCGTTTAGCGCTGCCTGCAGCCTGGGCGTGATCCTGGGGACTCAGGATTGAGTCCTGCGCCGGGCTCCCTGCATGGAGCCTGCTTCTCTCTCTGCCTCTCTCTCTCTCTCTCTCTCTGTGTCTCAATAAATAAATAAAATCTTAAAAAAATTTTTTTTGTTCCTGTTATAATATCTTGACCACATTTTTATCACTCTGGGGTTCACACAAAAAAAGAAGCCCTCATGACTCTTCCTTTGATGCCATGCGCCTCTCTCACATGGTCAGTGGATAGCTGCTTTTGGAGATAACACTTGAGAAGGAATATTATATTTTTATTGAAGAAGATAAATAGAAAAATAGTTTCCTTGCTAAATTGAACGCAAAAACTCTACTATATGCCAACATTTTTATTCCATTTCTCAGTAATCACAAAGAATCTTAACAAAGCAGGAAATGCAAAGCTGGTTATCTTAACTTTCCTCATCTAGAGCAGCTACACCTAAGTATTCCATATAGAAGGAAACAGGACTTATTCTTAAGAGACCTAGAAAACTGACTCTCACTGCTTTTCTGCAACAGTTCAAATCTCATTGAGAAATTTTAATTTACATTTAATCTAAATTACTCCTATGACTTAAGTGCCTTTAATTGCTCCTCCACTTAATCCAGTATACACACTGTGACCAGAATAATAAAATACACTAAGCAATACTTTCATCATGTCAGGCAGACTCAAATTTAACAAACTCATATGCATGACACTGCCTTAGCCACTTGGACAGATATTGTTCTATTTAGTCCTTAGTTTTTTCTTTTGGAAGTAGGCTCCACACTCAACATGTGGCTTGAACTCATGACCCTGAGATCAAGAGTCACATGTTCTACTGACTGAGCCAGCCAGCGTAGCGTCCCTGTTCTATTTAGTCCTTATATTTGAATGGTTTTTAAGGATCTTCTAAAAGATACATATAAGTTTGAGGGAGCAGAGAGGACACAGAAGAAAAGTCAAACAATATTTGACCAGGTAATCAAAATTTATATCACCAATGAGCATGTATTTTCTAATGTTGATACCCTAAGAAGGACAAAACATCAACTACATAGTACTTCAACTCAAGATGCCTAACATCAGACAAACCAAAAATGATGAACGTGCTACTGAAAAAGGAGAGGTGATTATATTTTTTTTATTTTATTTTTATTTTTTTTTAATTTATTTATGATAGTCACACACACCGGGGGGGGGGGGGGGGGAGGTAGAGACACAGGCAGAGGGAGAAGCAGGCTCCATGCACCGGGAGCCCGACGTGGGATTCGATCTCGGGTCTCCAGGATCGCGCCCTGGGCCAAAGGCAGGCGCCAAACCGCTGCGCCACCCAGGGATCCCTATATTTTTTTTTAAATGCCAACGTTACCAAAAAAAAAAAATTGTTTTAAGGCTATGGAAATATTCCATATTGAAGAAGGCTATAGAGACATGACCAGTAAATGGAAAGCCAACTCTTAGTTTGGATCCCATACTGGAAAAGAAAAGTTATAATGGATATTTGACAATTAGGACAGTCGACAAAAAAAATGAATGTAACTGACAGTTTAAAGTATTGTATCATTGGGAAATTTACTATACGATACAACTGCATTATGGTTATGTCAGAGACCATCTTTATTCTTAGGAAATATACTATGAAGTATTTAGAGGATAGAAGTCAATGTCATCTAAAACTTGTTGCCAAGTGATCGTTATTTGTATTATTTTTATTTTTGCAACTTTTTTTTAAAGATTTTATTTATTTATTAGAGACAGAGAGAGAGAGAGAGAGAGGCAGAGACATAGGCAAAGAGAGAAGCAGGCTCCATGCAGGGAGCCCGATGTGGGACTCGATCCGGGGACTCCAGGATCATGCCCTGAGTATAAGGCTCAACTGCTGACCACCCAAGCGTCCCTATTTTCACAACTTTTCTAGCAGTCTGAGATTATTTCTGGATAAAAAGTTTATTTTTTTTAAGATTTTATTTATTTATTCATGAGACACACACACACACAGGCCGAGACACAGACAGAGGGAGAGCAGGCTCCATGCAGGGAGCCCGATGTGGGACTTGATCCTGGGACTCCAGGATCAGTCTTGGGCCAAAGGCAGGCACTAAACTGCTGAGCCACCGAGGGATCCCATAGATAAAAGGTTTTAAAAAAGAATTACTGACATGAAAAAATGGATGTGAAAACTGAGCTAAAAAAGGGGGGGGTAGGGATCCCTGGGTGGCGCAGCGGTTTGGCGCCTGCCTTTGGCCCAGGGCGCGATCCTGGAGACCCAGGATCGAATCCCACATCGGGCTTCCGGTGCATGGAGCCTGCTTCTCCCTCTGCCTGTGTCTCTGCCTCTCTCTCTTTCTCTCTCTGTGACTATCATAAATAAATAAAAATAAAAAAAAAATAAAAAAAAAAGGGGGGGGGGTAGAAAGAGTAGCCAAACAATATGGGGAGGGGGGAGGCAGGGCTAAAATGATACACAATAAAATATGAACAGTAGGAAGCTCCTAGTGGCCAAGATAAACAATTTGTATATCAATAAGATACACAACCCCAACAGACAGAAATATGCTTAAATCTATGACTTCATAATAGTACTGAAAACTATTAATAGCAACTAATTCGTCACTGATAGAGGATGCTAAGGGACCAAATCATTATTTTGAGAATTGATAAATAAAAGGAAAGAACCAAGCATTTATTCTGACTTTCCTGTTAGAACCCACTGAGTAGCTAAATGGTAAATATGAGAAAGTTTCTTGGGGCACCTGAGTGGCTCAGTCAGTTGAGTGCCCAATTCCTGTTTCAGGCTCAGGTCATGAACTCAGAGTAATGGAATCAAGCCCCCAGTTGGGCTCCACACTTAGTGGGAAGTCTGCTTCTCTCTCTCCCCACCCGCACTTTTGCCCCCTCCACCACTCGTGCTCCATATCTCTAAAATAAATAAATAAATCTTTTAAAAAATATGTGGGGAAGTTACTCTTTATTGAAATATTCCAGCTAACAAGTGAAGGAATTATTAAATTAGAATATCACTATTTTGCAGCCCCTAATGAATTGACTAGATATTAAGCATCAACAGGCACCAACATCACCAAAAAAAAAGAGACAACCAGACACTCTGAGCCTTTTAATGAAGAATACATTACCCATGATGTAGCCTTCACAAAAAAAAAGTAAAAGAAAGGAAGAAGGAAAACAGTATGATCAAGCCTCTAAATCTAACATCAACATTATAGGAAATATATATAGTTTAAGACTCCAGAACACTTTAAACTATGCCATAGGGATACAACCAGCAAAATCCAGACAGAGACAAGACAATGATCCAGTTTCTTCAACAAAGAAGTTGCAAAGAACAAAAAGAAAAAAGAGAGAGAGAGAGTAGGAGAAATGGAGATAAAACCTAAAGATTAAGGGATCCCTGTGTGGCTCGGCAGTTTAGCACCTGCCTTTGGCCCAGGGCGTGCTCCTGGAGTCCCGGGATTGAGTCCCGGTATCGAGTTCCGCGTCAGGCTCCCGGCATGGAGCCTGCTTCTCCCTCTGCCTGTGTCTCTGCCTCTCTCTCTCTCTCTCTCTAGGTCTATCATGAATAGATAAATAAAATCTTAAAAAAAAAAAAAAAACTAAAGATTAAAAGAGGCACAAAAGAACTAACAACCAAAAGCAATGTGTAGACCTTATTATGGTCTGATTCAAACACTCAAACTATAAAAAAAAAATTGTATTTATGAACTATAAATTCAAACATTGGATATTTGATAGAATTAAGGAATTTTCTAAAATGGGATATTGGTTTTGTGGGGGTTTTCTAAGTTTTAATTTAATTTTCTAAGTTTTAAATTCTCAACAGTAAGTTTACAAAGCAAACAAAAGGGGCTCCTGGCTAGCTCAGTCAGTTAAGCAACTGACTTTGGCTCAGTCATATCTCCCGGGCCTTGGGATCAAGCCCTATATAGGGCTCCCTGCTCAGTGGGGAGTCTCCTTGTCTGTCTTCCTCTGCCCCTCCCCCTGCTCATGCTCTGTCTCTCTCAAATTTTTTAAATCTTTAAATAAATGAATATTAGAAAAACAGTTACTAGGAGAATAAACTAGTAGATTTTGGAAACTGTTTTATGTTACTAACTACAGCTAAACATAATCATAACCTGTGACCCAGAAATTTTAATCTTGGATACATATACACCATATATATAATCCAACAGAAATATACACAAGGTAGGGCCAAAAGATATAAATGGTAAGATGGGGAAAAAATGTCCAAAGATAAATAAACTGTGGTATACTCATACTATACTCATACTATACATAGCAATTAATAAAATCAATGAACTACAGCTATACATCTAGTGGAAACATCTGACAAGCATGTTAAGCAAAAGCAGCCAGTCCAAAAGAAATACTGTATAATTCCATTTATTAAAAGTTCATTGTCGGGACGCCTGGGTGGCTCAGCGGTTGAGGGGTCTGCCTTTGGCTCAGGGCGTGATCTCAGATTCCCGGGATCAAGTCCCGCATGGAGCTCCTTGCATGGAGCCTGCTTCTCCTCCCTCTGCCTGTGTCTCTGCCTCTCTTTCTTTTCTGTGTCGAGAAGAGAGAGGAGGAGGAGGATGAGGAGGAGGAGGAGGGGAGGGGAGGGGAGGGGAGGGGAGGGGAGGGGAGGGGAGGGGAGAGGAGAGAGAAGTCAAGTCCATTGTCAGGGTCCTGGAATAGAGCCCCAAGTTGGGCTCCCTGCTCAGCAGGGAATCTGCTTCTACATCTTCCTCTCCCTGCCACTCCCTCTGCTTGTGCTCTCTCTCCCTCAAATAAAATATATGTTTTTAAAGTTCATTGTCGGGATGCCTGGGCGGCTCAGCAGTGGAGCGTCTGCCTTTGGCTCAGGGCATGATCCTGGAGTCCCAGGATCGAGTCCCACATCTGGCTCCCTGCTCAGAACCTGCTTCTCTCTCTGCCTGTGTCTCTGCCTCTGTGTCTCTCATAAATAAATAAATAAAATCTTTTTAAAAATAAAAATAAAAAATAAAAGTTCATTGTCAAGCATTTCTTTTTTTTTTTAAGATTTTATTTTGGGGACGCCTGGGTAACATAGCAGTTGAGTGTCTGCCTTTGGCTCAGGGCGTGATTCTGGGTCTGGGGATCGAGTCCCACATTGGGCTCCCTGAAAGGAACCTGCTTCTACCTCTGCCTATGTCTCTGCCTCCTCTCTCTATGTCTCATGAATAAAAAAATAATATCGTTTTTTAAAAAAAGTTCACAAGCAAATTTTATGTTCAATTTTGCTATGAAGCTAAAACTGCTTTTTTTTTTAAGATTTTATTTATTTATTCATGAAAGACACACAGAGAGAAGCATAGACATAGACATACAGACATCCCTCACAGGGAGCCAGATGCAGGACTTGATTCCCAGACCCGGGATCACACCCTGAGCCAAAGGCAGATGCTTAACCGCTGAGCCACCCAGGCGTCCCGCTAAAACTGCTCTTAAAAAATGAAGTGTTAGAGTCAGATAATGTTAGCTTTGGGAAAGTAGAAGGAAGTAATGACTGACAAGAATGTTAAGATGGGCTTCTGAGGTGTTAGTAGTGTTCTACTTATTGACCAAAGTAATGGTCGCATAAGTATGTTCACTTTATGATAATTCAGTGAACCATACACTTAAGATTAGGGTACTTTTCTGTACATATACTATAAATCAATTAAAAAATTCTGCTATACAAAAAAAAAAAATTCTGCTATACAAATAGCAAGTCTTCCCTGACCTTTATTTTTTTTTTAAAGATTTTATTTATTGATTCATGAGAGACACAGAGAGAGGCAGACACAGGCAGAGGGAGAAGCAGACTCCCCAGAGGGAGCCCGATGCGGGACTCGATCCCAGGACCCCAGGATCATGACCTGAGCCAAAGGCAGTTGCTCAACCACTGAGCCACCCAGGTACCCCTTCCCTGACCTTTAATAAAGAAAGTCCATTACGGTGTATAAAACATTACCCAAACTTAAAGAATACTGCTTTGAAAGTTAGAAAAAATACTGCAGTATCTCCCCACTCCCATAAGAACTTATTCTGCTTATCCTAGGTCAGAGTCAATAGTCCGAATTCTGGCTTTATCTAAGAGAAGATTTTTGTTTTGTTTTTTAACTTTCATTTGCATTTTGTGCAGATTTACCCCTGGACCATAAGTTTCTGTTTCTTCAGAGGTATCTTTTTTCTTCTGTGCAACCTCCTCTCTCGCTTTAGGAACAACCTGCTCTTTTCAGTAAGAATCATCTCAATGCAGCAGGGAGAGTTCATGTATGGGTTAACCCAACCATGAGCTCTGTAAGCTCTGCATCTTTGTTTACCAGAGCTTTGTTCACCTGGATGTGCTCAATGACCAGAGAATCTACATTGAAACCCTTAAGTTCAGCATCACTCTGCATTTTTAAGCATGTGCAGTAAAAACTCAGCACTCTTTTTAGGCCACAACCCTGTGTCCAGCCCCACTGTTTGGCCTGAACATATCTACCAACTCCACCTTTCTAGCAATGAAATGACACACATTTCTTCAGTAAAGTGACATTCTTCAGGTACTTGGTGGCTTTTCAGATATGCATACCCTTGATGGCCTGGGCAGTTTCATGTATATTCTTAAAGTGAACATGAATACTTGAACCTCTTGATTTGCATGATTTTGTAGGATTTTCTGAGTCAAGGGAATAGCAAAACATATTCAGAGATCACCTCAGGCTGCTTACAAAAGAAAGATGTTTTAAAACCAATCTAGATTCCTTGGGCTCTTGTCTACTATATAGATATATATCATAATCAGGCAGAGAGAAGGTACTCAACAAATATTTACTAATGATAACAGCCCAAACTTTAAACAAATTCACATAGCAAAGTCTGAAATACATAGCACAAGCAAAATAGGATAAAAACTCAGCTTACTGACCTACAAAGTACAACTTCCAGAAACCCTACTTCTAGAAACTAAGAAATTACAGGATGTACTGCTTTTTAGGAAGAGAACAATTCATAACAATAGCTATCCATGGCAGAGGAAATTGGTCCTTTCCCCATTCACTACTGCCTGGCTCAGACAAGGCACTATCAACTTCCTAACGCCATAGCTAAGTGAAAGGAACCCAACAGCGACTCTGCTTTTAAGGGCAGGGACTACTCCAACCATGATGTAATGGAAATACAGCAGCAAGCAGTTAGCAGAGGCAAGTAACAATTAGGGAAAAAATAAGGTGTGAAAAAAATACTTGACTAACCTGTTCTTATGCCTGAAAATTCTAAAATCATTACTATTCTGGGACACCTGGATGGCTCAATCAGTAGCATGCAAATCAATCTCAGGGTTGTGAGTTCAAGCCTTATGTTTGGTTTAGAGATTACTTAAAAATAGATAAAATCTAAAAAAAAAAAAAAAAAGGAAGGAAGGAAATGAAAACAATTACTACTCCTGCTTCCCACAGTGGTAGTAAACCAAAATATATCTGAGGTCTTCCCAGCCTAGAATTGACCTACAATCAATGTGTCCTGAAAGTCCATCAGAATTCACTTGCTTTTTTTTATTTTTAAGATTTACTTGAGAGAGTGAGCACGAGTGAGCACCAGCGGGAGGGAAGGGAAAAGCAGACTCTCCATTAAGCAAGGAGCCTGACCCGAGGCTGAATCCCAGGACCCTGAGATCATGACCTGAGCCAAAGGCAGATGCTTAACCAACTGAGTAACCCGGGCACCCCCAGAATTCACTTGCTAAGAGTTTCCCTGTAATATTCTTTCAGTTAGTTAGGTAACTAATAGGTGATGATAAATACAAGCTTTTCTAAGGGCAAGTCAACATAAATGAGTTGGTATAGTTCTCATCACTAGTGACAGTGTTCTGTTTTAAAAACACAATGTTCAGGGCAGCCCCGGTGGCACAGCGGTTTGGCCCCGCCTGCAGCCTGGGGTGTGATCCTGGAGACCCAGGATCGAGTCCCACATCGGGCTCCCTGCGTGGAGCCTGCTTCTCCCTCTGCCTGTGTCTCTGCCTCTCTCTCTATGTCTATGAATAAATAAATAAAATCTTTAAAAAAAAAATAAAAAAATGAAAAATAAATAAAAACAATGTTCAACAGGGAAAATAATTTTGCAAGAAAAATTTTGGCAATTATCTTTTTAAGTTTTTAAATTATTTTAGCAAGTGTAACATTAGTTTCAGGTGTACAATATAGTGATTTAGCACTCCCATACATAACCCAGTGCTTATCACAATAAATACAACTCCTTAATCTCATCACCTATTTTACCCATCCCCCACCACCTCCATGCTGGTAACCAACTGTTTTCTATAGTTGAGAGTCTGTTTCTTGGTTTGTCTTTTTTTTTCCCCCTTTGCTTGTATGATTTCTTAAATTCCACATTTGAGCAAAATCATATGTCTTACTCTTATTTTGTTTAGCATAATACTCTCTAGCTGCCTCCATATTGTTGCAAATGCCAAGATTTCATTCTTTTTTATGGCTGAATAATCTTGTGATTGTGTGTGTATGTGTGTGCTTGTGGGTATATACACTACATCTTTATCGATTCATCAATCGATGGACACCTGGGCTGTTTCCATAATTTGACTATTGTAGATAATGCTGCTATGAACATTGGGCACATGCATCAAGATGGAATACAAAAAAGATTTTTTTTTAATTTTTATTTATTTATGATAGTCACACAGAGAGAGAGAGAGAGAGAGAGAGAGAGAGGCAGAGACACAGGCAGAGGGAGAAGCAGGCTCCATGCACCGGGAGCCCGACGTGGGATTCGATCCCGGGACTCCAGGATCACGCCCTGGGCCAAAGGCGGGCGCCAAACCGCTGCGCCACCCAGGGGTCCCCAAAAAAGATTTTTTTTAAGATTTTATTTCTTTATTCATGAGAGAGACAGAGAGAGAGAGAGAGAGAGGCAGAGACATAGGCAGAGGGAGAAGCAGGCTCCACTCGGGGAGCCCGATGTGGGACTCCATCCTGGGTCTCCAGGATCAGGCCCTGGGCCGAAGCCGGCGCTAAACCACTGAGCCACCCGGGCTGCCCAGAATTTTTTTTTTTTTTTTTTTTTTTTAAGAAGAGTAGGGGCACCTGGGTGGCTCAGTCAGTTAAGCATCTGCCTTTGGCTCAAGTCATGATTACCAAGGTCCTGGGATCCAACCCACTTTGCTCCCTCCTCAGTGGGGAGTTTGCTCCTCCCTCTCCCTTTGCCCCTCCCCCCACTTGTGTTCTCTAATAAATAAACAAAAATTTTTTTTAAAAAAGGAGTCCATGGAAATCACAGGTCAAACTTACAAAACCTGAGGTCTTTGGTCTTCTTCATAGGCATAAAATATTACCTACTGGTAAGGATCTGCCTCTATAGGGGATGCTGATCTGAGAGATGCTGAGGCATTTGATTTGCTAATGGATCCAGCTGAGTGTAACTATGCCAGGAAAACAGCAATGAGCAAATCACACACAAATCACAATCTCCAGGCATAACAAAACTATCCACAAGGATGTTCATGGTAGTATTGTTTTAATAGCAAAATGAAAAAAAATATGATTGTCCATCAACATAAAACTGGTTAAATTATGTATGCTTGTAAAATGGAATTCTCTGCAGCTATTAGAAAGAATGATTTAGGGGCACCTGGATGGCTCAGGTCATAATCTCTAAGTCCTGGGATCAAGCTCCACATGGAGCTCCCTGCTCTCTGGAAGTCTGCTTCTCCCTCTCTCTCTCTCTGCCTTTCCCCCCTTAGTGCTCACATGTACACTGTCTCAAAAAATAAATTTAGATTCACAGAAGCTGACAGGAAAACATTAAATGTTTTAACAAGTTGAATATTATATACATCCAGTTGTAAAATGTGTGTATTCATTTGTAATGAAAATTTCTAGGATATGCAAGAAACAGCAATGAGTAGTTACCTCTTAGAGAACAGAAAATAAGGGAGAGGACCAATTTCTACTTTCACTTCACATCCTAAACTGTATGAATTTCCTATCATGCATATATATTACATTTACAATTTAAAAAAACAAAGAATGGTATGCCTGGGTGGCTCAGCAGCTGAGCATCTGCCTTTGGCTCAGGGCATGATCCCCCGGGTCCCAGGATCAAGTCCCACACTGGGTTCCCTGCATGGAGCCTGCTTCTCCCTCTGCCTCTCTCTGTGCATCTCTCATAAATAAAAATATACATAAAAATGTTAAAAAATAATAAAAACAAAGAACAAAAAAGTTAACCATGGTGTTAAGGGAGTGGTAGGACTATGGTGATTTTTATTTTCCTTTCTAAACTTTCCTTCATTTTGCCAGTTTTCTATAACAATATATTGAGTCACCTGACTGATTTGGTCAGAAAAACATGTCACTCTTGATCTCAGGGTCCTGAGTTTGGAGCCCCAAGTTGGGTGTAGAGATTACTATTAAAAATAATAGGGATCCCTGGGTGGCGCAGCGGTTTGGCGCCTGCCTTTGGCCCAGGGCGCAATCCTGGAGACCCGGAATCGAATCCCACGTCGGGCTGCGGGTGCATGGAGCCTGCTTCTCCCTCTGCCTATGTCTCTGCCTCTCTCTCTCTCTGTGTGACTATCATAAATAAATAAAAATTTAAAAAATAATAATAATAATAATAATAGGGGATCCCTGGGTGGCTCAGCGGTTTAGCGCCTGCCTTTGGCCCAGGGCACGATCCTGGAGTGCCAGGATCGAGTCCCACGTCAGGCTCCCTGCCTGGAGCCTGCTTCTCCCTCCTCCTGTGTCTCTGCCTCTCTCTATGTCTATCATAAATAAATAAATCTTTAAAATAAACAAATAAATAAACAAATGAATAAATAAACAAAAAAAGACAGTATATTAGCATATATTGCTTTTTATATCCCCAAGACTACTTTTCGGTTTTGATTTTTTTTTCGGTTTTGATTTTTTTTTTAATTTTTATTTATTTATGATAGTCACAGAGAGAGAGAGAGAGGCAGAGGCACAGGAGGAGGGAGAAGCAGGCTCCACACCAGGAGCCCGATGCGGGACTCGATCTCAGGTCTCCAGGATCGCGCCCTGGGCCAAAGGCAGGCGCTAAACCTCTGCACCACCCAGGGATCCCTCGGTTTTGATTATTTCATAAGTGTAGTCACTTCTGGTTCAAAGGGTATGGAGGGGGGGCGGGGGCAGCCCCGATGGCGCAGCGGTTTAGCGCCACCTTCAGCCCGGGGTGGGGTCCCAGAGACCCGGAATCGAGGCCCACGTTGGGCTCCCGGCGTGGAGCTTGCTTCTCTCTGCCTGCCTCTGCCTCTCTCTCTCTCTCTCTCTCTCTCTCTCTCTCTCTCTGTCTCATGCATAAATAAATAAAATCCTTTAAAAAACAAAGGGTATGGGGGTGAGGAGGATCCATACATAGCTCAAATTGTCAACACTGTGGCAATTAAGAAATACAGAAAGGGGTGACTGGGTGGCCAGCCAACTGGTGGCTCAGTTGGTTAAGCATCTGCTTCGGCTCATGTCATGATCTCAGGGTCCTAGTATTGAGCCCCATAGCAGGCTCCCTGCTCAGCAGGGGGTCTGCTTTTCCCTCTCCCCCTGCTTCCCACCCCCGCCAACTCATGCCCTCTAATAAAGAAAATCTTAAAAAGAAAAAAAAAAAAAAATAGGGGAAAGACTCAATTCTCAAAATGCTTATAACTTGCTCGGAAAAACTAGTCAAAAATATCAAGACACGGGCAGCCCGGTGGCTCAGCGATTTAGCTCGGCCTTCAGCCCAGGGCCTGATCCTAGAGACCCGGGATCGAGTCCCACGTCGGGCTCCCTGCCCGGAGCCTTTTCTCCCTCTCCCTGTGTCTCTGCCTCTCTCTCTATGTGTGTCTCTATGAGTAAATAAATAAAATCTTAAAAAAAAAAAAAATACCAAGACACTAAAAGTTAAAGAAAATCCCTGATTTAGTTTAGTGGAGTTGCTATGTGGTATTGGCCCCTATGAAAGTAAAAAGATATCAGTATTATGAGGAAAGTTGTGCCAAATTTTTAAAGAAAGACTAAGTGAATTCTATGAAAGGGTGGTTTCTTAAAATTCATCAAGTCTAACCTCCCACTCAATGCTGACATCTCTTTTAGAACATCCTTACCACTCATTCAGTTTCTGCTTAAAATGTCCTAAAACAGGACACCTGGGTGGCTCAGCAGTTGAACTTCTGCCTTCCGCCCAGGGCATGATCCTGGAGTTCCAGGATGGAGTCCCACCTCAGGCTCCCTACATGGAGGCTGCTTCTCTCTCTGCCTCTCTCTCTCTGCCTCTCTCTCTCTCTATCACTCTGTCTCTCATGGAAAAAAATAAAAAACAAAATCTTAAAAAAAAAGTCCTAAAAAAAAAAAAGAAAGAAACCCTAAGTAGTCCATTTCATTTGTTAAGAACAACTAATTTAATGTTCTTCCTTACAATAAACTACAATATAGTTTCTTATAATTTTCATTCAATAGTCAACTTGTCCCATTCATTAGGAATGAAGTTTTGTGTTTAAGTAATCTCAACACTCAACGTGGGACTCAAACTCACAACCCCAAGATCAAGAGTAACTGACCAACTGAGCCAGCCAGGAACTCCTAAAATGTTTTTTTTTTAAATAATAATAATAATAATAATAATAATAATAATATTTTCATCTATTACAATCCTACACCTCTTTTTTTTTTTTTTTAAGATTTTATTTATTTATTCATGAGAGACACAGAGAGAAGGCAGAGACATAGGCAGAGGGAGAAGCAGGCTCCATGCAGAAAGCCAGATGTGGGACTTGATCCCACAATACTCCATCCTGGAACTCCAAGATCACACCCTGAGCCAAAGGCAGATGCTCAACCGCTGAGCCAGAGGCATCCTCATTCTCCCCCTCTGAGAAGAGGCATCCCAATTCTCCCCCTCTTAAATCACCTCATAACTAAACCTCTGGGGACACCTGGGTGGCTCAGCAGTTGAGCGTCTGCCTTGAACTCAGGCCATAATCCTGGAATTCCAGAATCGAGTCCCGCATCCGGCTCCAGAGCCTGCTTCTCTTCCCCCTCTACCCATGTCTCTGCCTTCTCTCTGTCTCTCTCATTAATAAAAAAATAAAATCTTTAAAAAAAAAAAAAAAACTAAACCTCTAAATTACTCAAATGTTTTCTACATTTCTAATGATTATCCTCTAAAGAAATTCTACTTTCTCACTGTGCCTCTTAAAACCAAATACCCCAAAAGAACACAAAATTCCAGATCTGATCTAACCACTGTCATCATCTTTTTTGTCTGGGTCACCACAAACAGTACAAGACAAGTTGCCAGGCAGTACACAATTCATTGCCAAATTTTAGTGGTACTATTCAAACCATAAGTAATTTATATTTAAAGGAGTTTAGAGTTTAAGACTGTGTAGGGGAAAAAGATCACTGAGGACAGAACTTAGGAACTTTTCAACCAAAAAAAAGTAGACTGTATGCTAGGAAAAGAATATATTTAAAAAAAAAAAAAAAAAAAAGAATATATTTTTGACAAGCATAAAATTCAAAAAAGAATATTTCAGGGAGTACCAATGCAGAATACTGGTACAGAGGCAGTAACGAGCAGAGTTAGTGCTAGAGCTAAATATCTGTATAAAGATAGGCAAGAATATAGGGCCAAAAATGAGGGCTAGAATCAGACTATTGAAAGCACTTAACCTGTAGGCAATAAGGCATGATTAAAGGGTTAAATCAAGAAACTGACTTCTTGAGATGTTTGGGGATAATTAAATACCAGTTTGCCAGTTTCTACATCAGTTTCTACTACTGTTTGAACTCTGACTACAGGGAAAAAGTTTCTAATTCAATTCTACTCCAAGATGAACTGAAACTGAGTTATATAGTATTCTTACACAAGCTTCTCTCATAACATGAACATTCCTAACTCCAAAATATAATGCAGGAATATCATTTTAGAAAGACTTATTTTGATCCATTTCTGTTAAGTTTTCCCAAAATGGATACTTTGCCATTTTATATGAATACTTCTCTGCAAGGTACCTGCTAGTTTCAGTAATTAATCATCTTCAGAATCTCCACTCAAGGGCAGGCAGCCAGGGTGGCTCAGCGGTGTAGCGCTGCCTTCAGCCCAGGGAGTGATCCTGGAGTCCCAGGATCGAGTCCCACGTCAGGCTCCCTGCATGGAGCCTGCTTCTCCCTCTACCTGTGTCTCTGCATCTCTTTCTCTCTCTCGTGAATGAATAAAATCTTTAAAAAAAAAAAAAAAAAAAAGAATCTCCACTCAAAAGACAATGACCTACTGGTCTCCAATCCCCCAGGTTCAAAAGAGAGATTCAACTAATATAACATAAAAAGTGAAAGAGGTTAGCTAAATAACAGAATTTGTAGACAATGAAAGTTGCCCAATATTAGAACAAGTGAAAACAGCAGCAGCTCCTTCTCTGAAATTATTTAAATGCAATTAATAGGAATTTCTGGCTTAATAGTGTTCCTGTCTAATAAAGAGTCTTCCATGAGGACTAGCACCATAATACAGTATAGCAGTAGAGATTTAAACTATCCAAGGGACATTGCAAAACCCAACCTCTCCCAAATCCTGCTACTCAACAGCAGGGATCTAAAGGAATAAATAGATTCCCAGCTGCTAAGAGAAAATGTCTTACTAAAAGCAAAGCAAAATTCTCATTAATGAAAAATCAACCATGAAGAAAAAAAATTGTCTCGTAATCCCTAGAAATAGCCAAATCCATTTTGGGTTAATGGAGATTTAACAAAACAGTGGAGGACAACAGTGCAAAACAGTTACCTTTGCCAGCAGCTGGGGGAAACACCCATCAGAGAGATCACAAATAACAATGCTGCTAATCCACAGAGCCAAAAGAAACATGAACTCTATCCAGTAAAGGGTACCAGGAAAAGGCTAAGGAAAGATAAATTCTCTCCCTCACCATCAAGCCACCTTATCCCATCTTGTTGAACACTGATATGATAGGCTGTAACTTGAATTTTCCAAGATCAAGTTCAATGGGTAATCCAGACCCTGCTTTTTCTGATCAGATAATCTCTAAAATCACAGTCCTCACATGCATTTATTCAAAGCCAGTACTGAGCTTCTCTGTCAGGCACCAAGAATACAAAAACTAGTAAGAAACAGTCTCTACCCTCACAGAGCTTAATGCATACACCTTGCCTCATCTTAAACCCCAAAGCTCTTCCCTTAAAATATCTTCTTAGGTGGGTCAACTGTCCTCAGTGAAAAAGCAATAAAGGCCTTTTACCTACTGTAATAGAAGCTAAAAAATAAATACACGTATAGGTTATACGACTTATGTTCTCCAAAAGGAGAGAAGACAACACACTTTTCCAAGTCGAATATTAGAATAATCTTAGCCTAGACTACAGAGAAGCCGGGAACCAGACAAGCAACAGAGGGTGCAAGCGAAGAAATACACTGGAAGAAGGGATGTGACAGCTGTACCACGTCGCGTTCAAATATCGATAAAAAGAACCTTCTACTAATCCGCCTGCAGTTTCACGGTGCAAGGAAAAGGAAGAAAAGAAAGGGAGACTGCCCGCTGTTGACACCCAACTATTCGCGGTCTCCTGGCTAGTGTACTCTCACTAGAGAAGAGCCCCGGTCACTGGTTAATAGGATCTGGGCCTGCCGGCCAACAACTCTGTCACATGGCCACCGAAATGGAGAGAGGTTAACAGTCCCTCACAGGAGAGTGAGGGAAAACAAGGCAGAGTGAAAAAGAACCTCCTTAAACGTTTATAAATGAGTTAACACAATCGCCCACCGAGGCGCAGAGGAGAAGTGAAGTTTGGAAAAGGTGGTAACCCGACGCCCACTGGATGCGTGTGGGGACCCCTCGGCGACCCCTGCCCCCCCCCCGCCCCACGTCCACACACTCACCGCGTACACAGAGCAGCGACATGGCCGAGGCACTCGCGAGCCTCCGTCGCACCCCGCCGCGCCGCCGCACCCGGCGGCTCCCTCTTTCCTCTCAGCAGGTGCCGCGGCTGCTCCCGCTCTCGGCCGCACAGGTCTGAAGGCTCCTCATGGTCCCCGTGGCAGGCAGCGTCCCGCCGCTCCCTCGGACCCGCTTCAATCCTCACCGTCTGACCGTGCTCCCAATAGCGGCGAGTACGGGCGGACAGGCAGAAGACTGGGCGCGGCACAGCGGCGCCATCGCTGGGAGGCAGGAGCTACCGGGACTACCCCCCTCCTCTCGCTGCACCGGGATCCCGGCGAGCGCCTGGAAGGAGCCAACCCGTGGCGCCCCGCCTTCTAGCCAATCAACTCACGCCCAGTCCGCCGACCCCGCCTCCTAAAGCACGTAAGAGGCGGGGTTTCCTTCCCCTTTCCTTACGTGCAAGAATGAAGGCAGCTCCGCCCACTAATAGGTCTTGGAACGGCGAGGGCGGACTTGCCCTCACCAGTGTGAGGAGGTAACTAAAGTCTTCTGCTCCTCCCACCCAAGAAGATTCTTTTCATTGAAGAATTTCCGTCGGACTTCCTTAGTCTATCCCTTACAGCTAACCGAGATCCTACCTGTAATAATTTAACAAGATTGTACCACAAGGCAAGCATGTTTTACTCAGCAATTACAGCACAACAAAGGAAAATAACTGAGTGAGCATGAAGTAAAGTGTTTGGAGACTATAGTTCTCATCTAGACCCTTTTTTCTTAAGATATTGTTTATTTATTTATTTATGAGAAACAGAGAGAGAGAGGCAGAGACACAGGCAGAGGGAGAAGCAGGATCCATGCAGGGAGCCCGACGTGGGACTTGATCCTGAGACTCCAGGATCACGCCCTGGGCTGAAAGCGGCGCTAAACCGCTGAGCCACCTGAGCTGCCCCTAGGCCTTTTTTTTCCTTGCATGCCATTGTATCTCCAATTACTATAATAGTACTTGGTATGTAAAAATCAGTCCGTTCCTATTTACTGAATGAAGGAGAGAGGGAACACAGGTCTTTTAAGCTAGGACTTCTGGTAAGATGACAAATGCACATGCGAGGAACTAAAAAAGACCAGAGCAGAAACCCGGAAGATACATAGTGTATTGTACAGATGCAACATCTCTTCCAAGACACAATTCTACTTTAATTGGCTTGGGGTAAAGCTCAGGAATCTGTTTTGAAAGCTCCCCAGGTGATTCTAATGTGATGCCAGGGCTGAGCACCATTGGAGGAGATGCTTTCGAAGGCCTCATTAGCCCACCTCAGGTTTCAGCATTTGCAAACTCTTGGCCTCATGGGATTCTACCTGCCAGACTGGGAGGGTCAGTCAATCTAACAGGGCCTTTGCTCTCCAAAAGCAAACCTAGCTATCATATGATTTCTTTCACTGGAATAGTTGCAATGAGAGAGTGACACTCCAAATGCAATAGCAAGCAATAGCAAATGCAATGAAAAAGAAAACTTGATCATTCCAGGTTCATCCAAATTTGGAGCAATACCCTGAGGAAGATTTTGACTAGGACAATTCAGCCAGCTTAGTCAATAGAGATGTTGACCTTAAAAAATGAGCGTTCTCTGGGCTGCTGGAGGTTGTGCTGCCTAGCTGTCCTTTATAAAATTGAGAAAAGCATGAACTTTGAAGCAAATCAGATCCATCTTGTGTATTGAATTATGTAATAAATTACTCCAAAATTTTGTGGCTTTTTAAAAAAAGATTTATTTATTCATGAGAGACAGAGAGGCAAAGACACAGGCAGAGGGAGAAGGAGGTTCCCTGTGGGGAGCCTGATAAAATTCTGTGGCTTAAAACATTTATTATCTCACTGTTTCTGTGGGTCAGGAATCTGAGTATGGCTTGATTGTATCCTCTGGCTCAGGGCTTTTTTTTTTTTTTTTTTTTTTTTTAAGATTTTATTTATTTATTCATGAGAGACACGGAGAGAGAGGCAGAGACATAGGCAGAGGGAAAAGCAGGCTCCCTGTGAGGAGCCTGATGGGGCACTGGATCCCAGGACCCCAGAATCATGGCTTGAGCCAAAGACAGATACTCAACCACTGAGCCACGCAGTTGTCCCAGGTTCAGGGTTTTATATAGACTGCTATCAAAGTGCCAGTTTGACTGTAGAAGGATTCACTTCCAAGTTCACTCATGTGATTGTTGGCAGGACTCAATTCCTCCTAGGCTTTTGGACTGAAAGCCTCAGTTCCTTATTAGCTATTGGCTTGTCTCAATTCCTTGTCATTGGGAATTGACATGCAACATGGCTGGTTGCTTCATCAAAGCATGCAAGCTGAGAAGGCAATAATGTCTATTAGCAAAATGGAAGTCACAATCTTTTTAACCTAATCACAGAAGTGACATCCCCTCATTTTTGTTGTATTCTATGCATCAGAAGCAAGTCACATTCAAGGGATGGGGATTACACAAGGACATGAATACCACCAGAGCTGCTTCATTGGGGCAGCCATCATTGGCCGGCCATCCTAGAAATCTGCCTGCCATATCTGGATTTGAGTTCTAGCTCTGATACTTTGACCTTGGGCAAGCTACATGGCCTCAGTTTCCCAAAGAATAATAATAGAAACTACTTCATAAGATGATTTTGAGGTTTAAATGAGGAACTGCCTTTAAATTATCTAGAACATAGAAAAATGCCCAATACATGTTTGTTGTTACTTAGGTTGTGGATATGAAGGGAGGAATGTGGCCTGGGAGATACAGGGAAGGTAAGCAGAGCAAGAGTCACTGTCTAAAGGCTGTGATGGGGATCCCTGGGTGGTGCAGCGGTTTAGCGCCTGCCTTTCGCCCAGGGCGCGATCCTGGAGACCCAAGATCGAATCCCACATCAGGCTCCCGGTGCATGGAGCCTGCTTCTCCCTCTGCCTATGTCTCTGCCTCTCTCTCTCTCTCTCTCTCTGTGACTATCATAAATAAGTAAAAATTAAAATTAAATAAAAATAAAAAAAATAAAGGCTGTGATGTAGGGGCGCCATCTGCCAGTTAAGCATCTGCCTTCAGCTCAGGTCATGATCCCAGGGTCCTGGGATTGAGCTCCAGGTCAGGCTCTCTGCTCAGTAGGGAGCCTGCTTCTCCCTCTGCCTGCTTGTACATAGACCTGCTCTCTCTCCCTGTCAAATAAACAAATAAAATCATTTTTTAAAAAATAAACAAAAATAAAAGTTGTGATGTAAGCTCTGAAGCATCCCAGTTTCCTAGTCAAAAGTTCAGAGGAAAAAGGCAGTGATGTCTTCTGCCCTCTAGGCACTTGACCAGCACAAGTTCTACTCATCAGCAAGATAAGTGTATCTTCAGAAGCAATTCAAACAGACATAGAAAACCAATCTTCCAGGATGCCTGGGTGGCTCAGTGGTTGAGCATCTGCCTTCAGCTCAGGGCATGATCCTGGAGTCTCGGGATTGAGTCCCACATTAGGCTCCCTGCATGGAGCCTGCTTCTCCCTCTGCCTGTGTCTTTGCCTCTCTATCGGTGTCTCTCATGAATAAATAAATAAAATATTTTTAAAAAATAAATCTTCCATGTCTCACAGTCTTCATTAGTTTTTCCAGTAGAGTACTTGAAAGTTCTTTAGTATTTGAATGGAATTCATACTTAAGATTTAGCTGTCAGGTAGCTGAGAGCTAGGACTCTGAAATCAGGAAATGAAAAGGAAGGTGGGAGGGATCAAGGAAAGAATGTAATGAAGAGAACCCAAGAATCTCAAGAGGTTAAGAACAAAATACCCAGGTTTGGCTCTATTGCTGCCTTTTTGGGAGCCCTTAGGCAGAAGAGAAGGAGACCAGATAAGAACCCTGATGCAGGAGAACTCTCTATCAACTTTATGACTATCTGTAAGCCATGATCCAAGGCCATTGAAAGTTTTCTCTTCCAGCAAGTTCCTTATCTCTTGGGAAATGTCTCCTAATGCCTCCAAAGAGAAATCTAATATAAATAACTAAATTAACAAATATTTACTAAATATCTTCTAGGTCAGTCTTAATGAGAGGATACAAAAGTAAACAAATTACTATCTGTAAATAGTTTACAAATGATAGGAAAGATCTGTGAAAGAAAGAGAAACTAAACGAGGACAGTGAATATGGAACTGAGGAGGAAGAAAAAGGACAATCTCTTTAATACTTTTCAATGTTAAGGAACTAATGTGATAGAACTTGGCACAAAATGACCAGTAATATAATAGAGAATAAAAATTTCCTTTCTTTAGCAAACCACTAGAGGGAGAGAGAGAGTTTTAAAGTCAGCTTTACTAAAAGGATGATGCTACAGTTTACTTTGGGGAGAAAGATGTTTCCTTTTGGACACATACATTAAGTTTGAGACTGTCAGGTATATTCTTGCATATAGAACCATTAGGCAGATAATGTGGACTTGAACCCTAAGAAGGCAGTCCAAGCTAGAGACAGAGACTTCAATAAATTTATTGAGCATTGGGATCCCTGGGTGGTGCAGTGGTTTAGCGCCTGCCTTTGGCCCAGGGCGTGATCCTGGAGACCCGGGATCAAATCCCACGTCGGGCTCCCGGTGCATGGAGCCTGCTTCTCCCTCTGCCTATGTCTCTGCCTCTCTGTGTGTGTGTGTGACTATCATAAATAAGTAAAAAATTAAAAAAAAAATTTATTGAGCATCTACCAAGTACTATACATGGTGCTACAAAGAAGAATAAGACAGTCCTTCAAAGAAAGCACAGTCTGGAGATAAACAGCCTGTGAAAAGTGCTAATGATCATGATTAAGAGGAAGAAGTGGGATGTTTGTATATAAACCTGGAGGTTTCAGATTGTTTATACTTAGTAAGTTTAGGGGCATGGTTAACTTAGCAAATACATAATCTTCATAAGGGAAGGGATGTGTGTTTCTCATTATTGGAAAAAAGTATCCAAGACTTGCAAACAAACAAATTACTGGGTGTTCTTGCAGTTTTAGTACTGAGCAGAGACCAGCAAACTTCTATAAAGGACCATTCAGTAAATACTCAGGTTTTAGGCCAAAAAAAGCAAAATTGAGGCTATTGTATAGGTATTCGTAAACAAGAGAGAAAACAAATTTCCACAAAATTTTAATTAGTACTATTCAAAATAAACCAATAATTATTAAATACAAGTTTTGGTACAATAGGTTTACTAATGAGAGGGATAAAATTCCTTTGGGGAGTATGCATTTTGCTTAGTTGGGTTCCAGCATTATCAGAATCAATTGCAAATGTTCAACTATTAATGTTGATCTGTAATGAGATTTTATGTATCTCATCTGTCTTTTCACACAGATAACTACTGTCAAATACTGCTGTCAGTCCACAAGCATGTGATTCAACTGAGCATATTCATTGCTTGGAAAGCATTTGTAGAATTCTGTTAGCTTCTCCTCTGGATATTTGCTCAATTTTTTAAATTAAGTTTTTATTTATTTTTAAAGTAATCACGGGTGCCTAGGTGGCTCAGTCAGTTAAGCATCTGCCTTCGGCTCAGGTCATGGCCCAGGAATCCTGGGACTAGGGCCTGCGTTAGGATCCCTGCTTAGCAGGTAGCCTGCTTCTCCCTCTCCCTCTCTGTCTGCTTGTGCCCACTCTGCACGTGCACTCTTTCTCTATCAAATACATAAGTAAAAAATCTTTAAAAACATAAAATAAGGGGATCCCTGGGTAGCTCAGTGGTTCACCGCCTGCCTTCGGCCTGGGGCGTGATCCTGGAGTCCCAGGACCGAGTCCCACATCAGGCTCCCTACATGGAGCCTGCTTCTCCCTCTGCCTGTGTCTCTGCCTCTCTCTGTGTGTCTCTCATGAATAAATAAATAAAGTCTTTAAAAATAATAATAATAATAAAATAAAATAAGGGCACCTGGGTAGCTCAGTCTGTTGGACATCTGCCTTCGGTTCAGGTCATGATCCCAGGGTCCAGGGATTGAGCCCCCTCTCAGGTTCTCTACTCAGCGGAGAGCCTGCTTCTCCTTCTCCCTCTGCTATTCCCTCTGCTCATGCTCTCTGGCACACTTTCTCTCTCTTAAATAAAGTCTTTTAAAAATTAAAATAAATAAAATAATCTCTATGCCCAACATGGGGCTCAAACTCACAACTCTGAGATCAGGAGTCATGGTATACCAGCCAGGCCCCCCCTGCCCAGTTTTTGCTCAAAAACTCATAATAAAACATTACCAATGCTAAGCCATCAAATTGCTGTGTGGTGGGGCAAATCAAGATATTCAGCTTCTATTTCTGACAAAACAAAAAAAACAAAACAAAATAAAACCCAAAGAACTGATGATGGTTGTGTTTACGAGATTGAATGAAGTCAACTATTGACACTAGGACTTTATTTTTTTAAAAAAAAGCTTTTATTTATTTATTCATGAGAGACAGAGAGAGGCAGAGACATAGGCAGAGGGAGAAGCAGGCTCCCAAACATATGACTGAGAGAGAGGGGCAGAGGGATAGAGTCTTCAAGCAGACTCCCCACTGAGCATGGAGCCTGATGTGGCTGGATCTCACCACTCATGAGATCATCACCTGTCATGATAAGTTGAGTCAACCAACTGAGTTAACTAGGCACCCCGTGAATAACGATACACTTTAAATATATTACATTTTCATAAGACTTGTAAATTTGTTGAACTAAGCCCTTTTTCTGCTCCACATATATTTTTGCCACCATCAGTTGTGAAACAATTTAGCAGATTTCAGGTTGTGCTGAATTAATGTTTTCTCAACTTCCTTAAAAACATTTTTACCTGTAATTGTTTCATGCAGATTATTCAGAGAGGCTAATTCTTCAGTTGCTTCAAATTCAGCATTAACTTGTCAAATAACAACCAAACACTATTGGCAACTATGGACTATCAAGAGCCAAGGAAAACCACTTGAAATCATTTGCTTTGGTTTTTTTGTTTTGTTTTGTTTTGAGTAATCTCTACACCCACTGTGGGGCTTGAACTCACAACCCTAAGATCAAGAGTTGTGTGCTCTTCTGACTGAGCCAGCCAGATGCCCGTAAAAATAAAATTGTTAAGAAAAAAAGACATTCTCAAATTTTAAATTCTTAAATCTACCAAAAGTAGATTACAACGCATGATCACATAAAATGAACTTCACTTCAAAGCATCACAAACATTAGAATTCAGGGGATCCCTGGGTGGCGCAGCGGTTTAGTGCCTGCCTTTGGCCCAGGGCGCAATCCTGGAGACCCGGGATCGAATCCCACATCGGGCTCCCTGCATGAAGCCTGCTTCTCTCTCTGCCTGTGTCTCTGCCTCTCTCTCTCTCTCTCTCTCTCTCTCTGTGTGACTATCATGAATAAATAAATAAAATCTTTAAAAAAAAAAAAAAAAAAGCATCACAAACATTAGAATTCAAAAAGTCCAAAGATGGATATTACAAGTAATGTACAAAATAAATTTTCTTAAAAATAATTTTTAAAAGTTTTATAATTGATTTTCCCCCCAAAGTCCAAATAACTGTGGTCTATCTAGGTAACCATTAAAGCCTTTATATGACCCTTCCTTTGATAAGATTAAGTTTATGCAGGGGGGCCTGGGTGGTTCAGTTGGTTAAACGTCTGACTCATGATTTCAGCTTAGGTCATGATCTCAGTGTCTTGAAATCCAGCCCTGCATCAGGCTCCATGCTTGGTGTGAAGTCTGCTGAAGATTCTCCCTCTCCCTGTCTCTCTTCCCTCTGTCCCCCACACCCAATACTTTCTCTAAGAAGAAAAAAAAAAAGTTCACGCAGAGCTGTATATCCAAGTATGTGTACAAGAGACACTCACATGCATCACACACAAGCACATACATCCAGAGGGGCAGAAGCACAGTTGAGTTTTCATTGTTCTAGGCACTTCCTATCCACATTAAGTCTGCCACCTTCCCATTACATTTAACAAATTCCTTCTTTGGAGGCAAGATATTTTCTTCAAAGAGGCCTAGTTGACAACATTCCCTGCTAGGAAGTATCAGGCCACCATGAAGGAAGACCCCTCACTTGCAAGTGCCTTCCCTACTCCCATCTTCTTTGTATTCTTTGATATCATCTGTGAAGTACCCAGTCCTGGAGATGAAGTCAGGCTGGTGAAAGTTGTAGTGCTTGATTTCACTGTACCATCTATCAGCCATCTCCTTTTCTGTCTGATCATAGGAAGCCCACGCCAAGTTCTCTCTCCAAACTGGCTGTGACTAGACTCTAGGCTGGGCTTGAGCATCCTTGGGCTGGCCAGGGCTTCTGAATAATGCTAAGCCTCCTGGTTGGTCTTCTTGCAGAGCTTCAGTGCAGGGGGAACACCATGCTACTCTTGGCAATTGTGGGTCTTCAGGACCTCATTATTAAACTGTTGGAAGCTGATTTGCTCGTGGCCCACTGGGTGCTTTCCCCAGCTCCCACTGCTGCTGTACTGTGCTTTCTTGCCTGGATCTGGGCTGCTGGAAATCAATTCCTATCTTTATGAACCTGGGCAGATGAGCAAATCCAGGTACCTAGAGGAAGTCAACCTTACTGGCAAAAAGAGAACAGTTGCTGATTCCAAGAGCCAAAACACACAAAGGGCCAGGAAAAGGAGTAGAGGATTAGGGGTTGGGGGGTTAGTGGAGGATGTGGTAGAGAGAAGGAACTTGGAAGTAACATAGCCCTGCCCAGTGGTCAAGGCACTATAAAAAGCTCTATGGAGAAGACCAAGGCCTCCCTACACCCCAACACATATACAAACGAGATCTAGGGGCCCTTGCTCCTTAATCTACTGTTACTCAGGTTCATTTTCCTCCTCAAATTAGTTAATATAGACATGAAATAGAGCCCCAAGTTTCTGTGTACAGCCCATTTTTTCCTTCACAAACTCTAACCTTGCCCATAGATATTTGCTATCTATATATATCAATAGATTCCAAATCTATATATTTAGCTCAGACTGTTCTCATTAGTTTCAGACCCATATGTCCAATAACCCGCTAGATTTCTCTACCTGAAGACTACTCTGGTACCTCAAACTCAACATATAAAATGTTAAAACCATTGAAATATATTAAAAAATTTTTTTTGAAATATATTAAAATTTATGTTCAATTTGTTGACCCATAAATTCCTCTAGGCAAAATTAAATCTCCCTCAATGTTTTGTTTTAAAAGAGCAGTGTACTTAGAGCTGCCAAATTATTATTTTTCCTTTGAGCCTAAAGTGAAAAGATTCCCATAAAGTCCTACAACCTCTTTATTAAATAAAGGAAAGTTAGTATTTATTTGTAACAGCAAAAAACTAGAAACAACCTAAATGTTTTTCTATAAATTTAACACAATCATTTTTTTTTTATTAAAGATTTTATTTATTCATGAGAAACACAGAGACACAGGCAGAGGGAGAGGCAGGCTCCCTGAGGGGAGCCCGATAAGGGACTTGATCCCAGGATCCTGGGATCAGGACCCAGGCCAAAGGCAGACACTCAACCACTGAGTTACCCGGGGGTCCCTAGATTTAACACAATCCTAATGAAAATCCTAGTAGATAGGTGTGTGTGTGTGAGTGTGTGTGTGAAAATTTTTTTTTAATTTTTTTAAAAATTTATTTATGATAGTCACAGAGAGAGAGAGAGAGAGAGAGAGAGAGGCAGAGACACAGGCAGAGGGAGAAGCAGGCTCCATGCACCCGGAGCCTGATGTGGGATTCGATCCCGGGTCTCCAGGATCGCGCCCTGGGCCAAAGGCAGGCGCCAAACCGCTGCGCCACCCAGGGATCCCTGTGTGTGAAAATTGATAAGATCTTAAAATTTATATAGAAGGGCACCTGGCTGGCTCAGTCTGGAAAGTATACAGCTTTTTCTTTTTTCTTTTCCTTTTTTCTTTTTTAAGATTTTATTTATTTATTAGCAGAGAGAGAGAACACAAACAGAGGGAGCAGCAGGCAGAGGGAGAGGGAGAAGCAGGTGCTCTGAGGAGGAAGGAGCCCAATGTGGGGCTCAATCTGAGGACCTTGGGATCACAACCTGAACTGAAGGCAGATGCTTAACTGACTGAGCCACCCAGGCATCCCATTATATAACTCTTGATCTTAGAGTTTGCCTCCACATTGGGTATAGAGTTTGCTTAAAAATTTTTTAGATGGAAATGGAATGGCCAAGAATAGTCAATATAATCTTACAATCTTAAAATTGGAGGCCATAGACTACTAGATATCAAAATTTATTACAAAATTATAGAAGTGACGAACACTTGTGACAAACACTTGATTTATAAAAAAGGAGACACTATAGAGCACTGGGAATAAAGATTGTTTTGTTGACACAAATCATCCACAACTTGGAAATGCTATAAAGAAGAGTCAGTAGGGCTAAATAAAGATGAACTATCTTTTTTTTTTTAATTTTTATTTATTTATGATAGTCACAGAGAAAGAGAGAGAGAGGCAGAGACATAGGCAGAGGGAGAAGCAGGCTCCATGCACCAGGAGCCCAACGTGGGATTCGATCCTGGGACTCCAGGATCATGCCCTGGGCCAAAGGCAGGCACTAAACCGCTGCGCCACCCAGGGATCCTGATAAAGATGAACTATCAAGGTAATATACTTGTCTTTAACTCATTCTCTATTTATTATTGATTAAAGGCTAAAACTGTGAAGTCACGTGATAACTTACAGATTTTTGTTTGGTAATGATGCAAAGGATTTCTGATGAGTGGAAAAGGTTATTGGGAACCTGGCTGGCTCAGTCAGAAGAGCATGCAACTCTTGACTGTGGGGTTGGTTGTGAGTTTGAGCCCTATGTTAGATGTAGAGATTACTGAAATAAATAAATTAATTATTTTTTTAAAAAGGTGGGGGTGCCTGGGTGGCTCAGTCAGTTAAGTGTCTGAGTCTTGATTTTGGCTCAGGTCATGATCTCAGAGTGCTGAAATTGAGCCCCATGTCAGGCTCTATGCTCAGTGAGGAATCTCTCTCCCCTTCTCTCTTTCTCTCCCTGCCCCCCCAACTCTTGCTCATGTGCACTCTTTTTCTAAAATAAATAAATAAATCTTAAAAGAAAAGGAAAGGTTATGGTGTTATTATCCTGCAGACATTAACCAGTTTTAACTAACTTTTATCTAACATACCTTTTTCAAATGCCTATAAATACTTGTGATGGTTAATTTTTTGTGTTAACTTGACTAGGCCACAAAGTGCCCAAATATTTGGTCAAACATTATTCTGGGTGGATGTTTCTGGATGAGATTAACATTTGAATAGACTGGGATCCCTGGGTGGCGCAGCGGTTTGGCGCCTGCCTTTGGCCCAGGGAGCGATCCTGGAGACCCGGGATCAAATCCCACATCGGGCTCCCGGTGATGGAGCCTGCTTCTCCCTCTGCCTGTGTCTCTGCCTCTCTCTCTCTCTCTCTATGACTATCATAAATAAATAAAAATTAAAAAAAAAAAAAAAACATTTGAATAGACTGAGTAAACCAGATTGCTCTTCCTAGGTGGGTGGGCTTCATCCAATCAGCTGAAGCCTCACTACAATATAAAGGCTGGGTCAGAGAAAATTTCTCCAGGTGCTCGGTTGGCTCAATTTGTAAGGTATGTGACTTGATCTCAGGGCTATGGGTTTGAGCTCTATGTTGGCTATAGAAATTACTTAAAAATCTCTAAAAAACAGAGAGAGAAAACATTTCTCTCTGACCGGCCAGTTGTTTCAATTGGGACATTGGTCCTTTATCTTGCCTTTAGAGTCAAACATCAGCTCTTCCTGGGTCTTCAACCTGCTGGCTTTCAGACTACAATCATACTGTCAGCTTTTTATCAGGCCTTTGGATTGGGACTGGAACTATACCATCACCTCTTCTAGGTCTCTAGTTTGCCAGCCTTAAAGATCTTGGGACTTGTTAGCCTCCATAATCCTGTAAGCTAATTCCTTATAATAAAATCTCTCCATCTCTATGTATGTGTGTATGCATATATATGCACATATGTGTATGGTTATGTATATATATGTGCATATATATGCATACATATAAACATATTGCCCCCCCCACCATAACTCTAATACAATACCTAATTTCCTTAGGAGCCTTGGTGTCCATTGAAAGATGAATGGATAAAGAAGATGTGGTTTATGTATACAATGGAATATTACTCAGCCATTAGAAATGACAAATACCCACCATTTCCTTCAACGTGGATGGAACTGGAGGGTATTATGCTGAGTGAAGTAAGTCAATCGGAGAAGGACAAACATTATATGGTCTCATTCATTTGGGGAATATAAAAAATAGTGAAAGGGAATAAAGGGGAAAGGAGAAAAAATGAGTGGGAAATATCAGAGAGGGAGACAGAACATGAGAGACTCCTTACTCTGGGAAACGAACAAGGGGTGGTGGAAAGGGAGGTGGGCGGGGGGTGGGAGTGACTGGGTGACCGGCACTGAGGGGGGCACTTGATGGGATGAGCACTGGGTGTTATGCTATATGTTGGCAAATTGAACTCCAATAAAAAAATAAATTAAATTAAATTAAAAAAAATTTCCTTGAACGCTCATCAAACATGCTTTATCATCTTCCTTATTCCTTCAGTAATGAGTTAAATGAATTTGTCATGCATTCATTCCATATAATTTTTTTTAAGATTTTATTTATTTATTCATGAGAGACATAGGCAGAGGGAGAAGCAGGCTCTTTGCTGGAGATTCGACCCCAGACCCCGGGATCACGCCCTGGACCGCAGGCAGTCACTCAACCGCTGAGCCACCCAGGTATCCCTCATTCCATATCCTTATTAGAATCTTGCTTTTAACTTTTTGAAAGTTGTACTTTGATGATGTTTTTTAACAAAAAGTGTTGGATCAGTTCCATAACCATATGGGAAAAAAATGAATCTTGACTCCTACCTCACACCATACACAAAATCTATTGTAGATGAGTTATAAAAGGTAAAATAATAAAGGTTCTAGACAATGACATAAGAGAATATATTCATTAACTTGGGATAGGCAAAGACTTCTTAAATAGGTATAAAATAAAGTCATTATCCACAAACAATGAAATAAATTGGACTATATTAAAGTTAAGAACTTCTCAGACCACCTAGGTGACTTAGTTGGTTAAGCATCTGGCTTCCCCTCAGGTCATGATCTCAGGGTCCTGGGATCAAGCCCCACATCAGGCTCCCTGCTCAGCAGGATGTCTGTTTCTCCCTCTTCCTCTGACCTTCCCCCCTGCTCGTGCTCTCTCTCTCTCTTTCTCAAATAAATAAATAATTTTTAAAAATAAAGTTAAGAACTTCTGTTCATTGAAAAACACTACTTAGAAAATAAAGAAAGCTACAGAATGGGAAAAGTTATTTGCAATAGATTTCTCTAACAAAATAATCATATACAGAATATACAAGGAGCTCTTACAAATAGAAAAAAGACAGACAACCAAATATAAAAATGGGCCAAGGGAATCCCTGGGTGGCTCAGCGGTTTAGTGCCTGCCTTCCACCCAGGGCGTGATCCTGGAGACCTGGGATTGAGCCCCGCGTGGGGCTCCCTGCATGGAGCCTGCTTCTCCCTCGGCCTGTGTCTCTGCCTCTCTCTCTCTCTGTGTCTCTCATGAATAAATAAATAAAATCTTTAAAAAAAGAAAAAAGAAAAATGGGCCAAGGACTTGACCAGGCAAATCACGAATGGTAACCAGTAGGCATATGGAAAGGTGCCCAAATTTACTAGATATCAAGGAAATGCAAACTAAGGCCACAGTGAGATACTTCTGCATATACACTAGAATAGCTGAAATTAAGAAGACTGACAACCTCAAGAGTTAGCAAGAAAGTAGAGAAACTAGACTTCACATATATTGTAGCACCGTGAACTGTTGCTACAATCTCTTTGGAAAAAATTTTGGCAGTATCTATTGAAGCTGAACATATACATGCCCTATTACTCAGTACTTCTAAGTATATATCCAATAAAAATACATGTACATCAGTCAATAAATTTATTTTTTTTAATGTAGAGGAAAAATAAATACCAATTTGGAATAGTGGTTACTGCTGGAAAGAGAAGATGAGGAGCAAAGAAGAGAATGGAATGAGATTAGGAAGGAGTATATAAAAGCTCAACTTATCTGAAATATTAATTTTCTTGAGAATTTAAAGCAAATGTGGTAAAATATTAATATTTGATAAAGCTGTGTGAAAAGAATGTGGGTGTTTGTTATAGTATTCTTTATAACTTTCTCTATGCCTAATATATTTCATAAAGAATTTTTTTATTTATTTCCTTTAATTTAATTTTATTTTTTATATGAGCTTTATACCCAACATTGGGCTTGAACTCCTGACCCTGAGATCAAGAGTTAATATGCTCTATCAACTGAGCCATCCAGTTAATATGCTCTACCAACTGAGCCCCTCATAAAGACATTTTTTTAAATCTTGGAGAATACTCAGAGAATGTTTAAGAGCCATTGTAATATGAATATTATTCATATTAATATGAATACCAATACCAATATTGTATATATAAATATACTACATACACACACACATAGGTTGATATGATGTGATAAAACTGGCACTTTGAGCACCTGGGTGGCTCAGTTGGTTAAGCGCCTACTATCGCCTCAGGTCATGATCCTGGAACGCCAGGATCCAAGTTCCAGGATCCAGCCCTGTGACCCAACAGCTCCCTGCTCAGCAGGGAATCTGCTTCTCCTTCTCCCTCTGTCCTCCCAGCTCATGTTCTCTCTCACTTGTTCACTCTCTCTGAAATAAATAAATAAAATATTTTTAAAGGAACGAAAGAGATACAGAAAGAAAGAAAAGAAAGAAAGAAGCTGGCACTTTAACTCATGAGTCTTCCTTCCCAAAACCCATAACCCCAGTCTAATCAATCAGACAAATCCTACTGAAAGATATTCTGTAAAACATCCTATGGTAAAACCATCAATGCCATTGAAAACAAGGAAATCTGAAAAAATGTTACAGCCAAGACAAGTTTAAGGAGACATGACAACTAAATGCAATGTGCTATCCTGGATGGGATGCTGGAACAGAAAAATGGCATAAGGAAAAACTAAGGAAATATCAGCAAGGTATGGACTTTAGTTAATGATATGTATCATTTAAAGTCAAGTAATTTAGCCAAATTCATACAGCTAGTAAATATCCAACACCCAAAGTTCAGAGGCCTATGCTTTTTCCACTACTCCAAACCCTTCCACCTTTACTCTTTGTAGGATTATCAAGCTATTTGTCTGACAACTTAAACAAGTTCCTTGAGGATAGAGAAAAACTTTTTTTTTCTTTGAATATCACTGGTGTTCAGTAAACCAGCTTAAGTTAACTACTTACCGAAAAAAAAAAGTCCCAGAAACCTAAAGAATCTGAGACTTTCAGAGAACTTTATCAGGTTTGATCCACAATCTATATCACCAGCTCCACGGAGAGGCCCAATAGACCCTGGACTCAAAGCCCTTCAGTTCTGCAAGGGTCCTGTGCTGCCATCTACAGGTAGCTGGTGAGCGCTGACTTTCCCTGCGGTATCTCGGGAAATCGTGCGGCGAGTGTAAATCGGAGAGAAGACTCAAGCGCTAATTAAATTACAGAACATTTGTAACTGTCACAGAGTTCACTTGACATTTGTACAAAGCAAAGGCCCTACTTCTCTCCGGCGATTGCAGGCTCTTCTACCTCTGTATTAACACGTACGCTCCTAAAATTCACAGAATTCCTTACTGACCCACCTTCCAAAGGTAGAGATCTGGCTGTCATTGCCCATCTCCCAGAACTCAGATTCTCCTGCACAGCGTAGGCTGCAGACATTTGCTCGACCTCACAGACTTGAGACCCTAACAACCAGATTGTCGCATCTTCACAGACCCCTGCGAGTCCTCGCACTACCTTGCAAACCCCACAGCCCTCCCCCATTAGGGCAAATGCATGCGCTAACCCAGACGTTTCCATAGAAAGGCTCGAGTTCCGCAGGCAGCTCACACTAGCCGGAAAGCCCGGGAGAGCCCCAGTCAGGCTCGGTGCCCTCAGGCTAGCGCTTTGATGCCAGCTCGGGCTCCCTCACCCCAAGCCCGATCCGGTCAGCCTAGGCCCGCACCCGGCGGACCAAGGCCCCGCCCTCTAGACCTGTCATCACAGAAGCCGCACGTGGCCGGGGTGGGACCTCAGGCGACCTGCAGCCATCACTTTGTCTCCTCCGCCATCCATTGGGGCCGCAGCCGCCAATCAGAGCCAGCGGATCCGGGCTGGAGCACAGGCGCCCGGGTGAGGCGAGCGGGAGAAGGGGCGGGGGTGGGTGAGTCTCTGAGCCCGACCCTGGCTCGCGGTGGAAGAGGGCCAGGTCCTGGGATCTGCCAGGCTGGAATCCGAGGGGCGGGTCCTAGCGAAAGGCGGAGAGACCAGAAGGGGGCGGGGATCAGGGAAGGGGCTAGGGACAAGCGGATGTTCCTGGGGGGACGCAGAGAAGACGAGAAGGGGCGGAGCCATGGGGGCGGGGCCTGTGTCACAGGGGAGGAGCCAGAGGCATTAAAGAAACTAGGAAGGGGGACGAACCCCGAGAAGGTGGGAGGTGGGACAAGGGAGGGGGTGGGCCTGGGCGTTGCGGGGGCGGCGCTCGGACAGAAGGGGTGAGGTTTGCAGGCCGAGGCTGCTGCTAGGGCCTCTCTGTAACTGCCCCAACCCACTACCTCCTCAGGTGCAACGGGACTCACGGAACTACAGGTGTGGGGTGGGGTGCGCGTGGAAGAGGGACAAGGATGGGGGTGCGCTTGGGCAAACAAGAAGGTGGGGGCACGTTAGAGAAGGAGAGAATCTGAGGATTGCTGGGGGTGGGGAGGAAGACACAGAGTTGGAGGAGGTCTTGGGGGCTCAAGCGTGTGGGTAAGCAGGTGCATTCTCCAGGGGCTCTTGTGGGGGAGACACAGGAGTGCTTTGCAGAGGTTGGAGGTACAGTGTGAGGGGGCGAGGTCGCTGTCTGACGTGGAGGGTTGGAGGCTGGCTATACTTGAGGGGGAGGGGATCTGAAGTTGCTTGGGGGGAAGCAGGCGCTGTATGATGGAGAAGAGTTGGTGGTCCAGAGTGTGGGAGAGACGGAGGGACACAAGGATTATGTACAGAAAGAAAGGATGGGGTTTTGGGCACTGTGTGAGGGAAAGGGGTTGTAGGCCCCAATTGAGGGCGGAAGAACCCTAGTCCTTTGAGAAAGTCTTGGGGCTTTGTAGAGACTCCAGGGAGGGGCTTGTGTTCTGTGTTCTAGAAATGGCATGATGGAATTGGTGGAGTAAAGCCAGTCCGTAGTGCTCCTGGCTCTTTGGCACCTAATTTCACCTTCAGGCTTGAGGACTCTGAGGGAGGATCCAGGCCCCACTTGCTACTAGGTCTTCTGTGACTATCCCCTCAGTCGGCTTTGGATATGTCTGGCTGAGACTAGAGTTTCTTCCCCCAGCTGGTGTTCCTGTTAACCCCCACTCTAGTTCCTGTTCCTCCCAGAAGCCAGCCTTGGTCCCTGTCTTTCCCCTCCCCCACTTTGCCCTGCCCTATACTCTGGGTGTGCTCATTTCCCACTTCCTTCCTCGCCCTGGGGCCTGGCCTGGGACTTGCCCGTCTAGGAGCTGTGCCCTGCCTGTGCCCTGCCCGGAACTTTGTGCTCAATGGCCACAGACCCTAGTTACCAGCAGTAAGGCCCAGACCTCACCCACTACTACCAAGATCTCTCCTAACAGCCCCCACAAGTGACTGCTACTTTTTTGCCACTTGGCATAAACTTATTTTCCCTACCCTTTTCATTCTCTTGGATGGGGAACCCTAGGACCCTAAAAAATGGGCTTCTGTGGGAAGGGTGAAAATTACTGAGTCTTTGATGTATGTTTTGAGACATGGGCTACTATGGCAGGCTGAACTCCAGAAAGGATAGGAGGTTCCAGCCTCAGCTGGAAGAGGAAGAGAGAATGGCTCCCCACATTCCTGGCTTGGAAACTGATGGTCAGAATCCGAGACTAGGGCCTAGTCCTCTAGGGAGTTCCTTGGGTTCCCTGAGGGGCCTTGATGTAGTGCCAAAGTTCTGTTTGCCCCTGGGCTGGCTAGGAGAGGGTGGAAAAGGCCTGCCTTCCACACAGTGGCTGGATGAGTGTGACAGTGTTACTGAAAGGGGCCCCTAGCCAACCTCCTTCTAGCTGTGACTGGCTGGGGAGGGAGGGGGTACTGAAGCCAGACAAAGCCGTGGGGTAGGGTGGGGTAAGGGAGGGCAGGCTGAAGCCTTTTGAGGAGGAGCTGATTGCTATGGCAACACAGCTTCCCAGACTGTCTCTCAGAGAGGCGGGCCTAGGGCAAACACTCCAGCTTCCTCAGGATTGAGGCATTTGTGTGAGTGGGTGGGGCGTGAGGAGAAAGGGCATCAGTTTGCTGTGCTGAGGCTGAGTATATTGCCTCTCTGCTTCAATACAAGCAGGAGGGCATTCAGACATTTGGGTCCATCCTCTGAAAATGGATTTGAGTGAACAATAGCCATTAGAATCATAGCAATATAAGGCCAGAGTTGCAGAGGCCCTCAGTGGCCATCATCTAATACAACACCTCATCTTACAGAGTTGAAAATTTACAGCCAAAGGAACTCTGACTTTCTCTAAGTCTCACAGTGAAAGAGCAGGAATTAGGACCCAGGTCTTCCGAATGCTGTTCACTCAGCCCAGGGCTCATCATTTCTTTCAGCCAGTGTTTATTGAGCACCTATTATGTGCCAGGCATGGAATACCACCATGAACAAAACAACACTGCTGCTCTCATAGAGCTTCCATTTTAATAGGAGGAGAAAGAAGTGTGTATGTTTATGATGACAGAGAGAGAGACAGAGGCAGAGAGAGGCCAAGTGGTGATAACTGCTATGAAAAAAAAATAAAGCTGGGTTAAGAGTTTGGAGCAGCTAATTAAGGCTCTTGACTGTACTATGCTGCTTTCCAAGGGTACACGGTGGCCTAGAACATCTTTGATCCTTCCCACTGAACTATTGCCCCTCTGACCTTTGCAAGTAACTGAGGCCTGGGCCTATATTAATGGCAGTAAAACAGAACTTACTGCCTGTTCTGTGGTGTCACCAAAGGACTATTAATTTCCAATAGTACTCTGTGTCTATTTGTCTTCCCAGTAAGCTTTTACTAAGGGAAGTAGGTTCTTATTTTGGTACTCTGCAATTTTGTTCAGGATTTTGAAAATTTCCTGAATCCTATTCTTTTGCCTCAGGGAACCAATGAAGAAGTCAATCCAGGGCAACTGGGTTCTTTTTCAGGGTTTTTCTCCTGGTCTAAGGTGAGGAGAAGGGAGCCTAGGGGAAGGGTTACTTACTTATCTTCCTAAGTCTAGGGTACAAGGAGGAAGTACGGGGAAGGGAACCTTTTCTTTACTGTCCACTGATAACATAAGGGCCCTTGGGGCCTACAGCAAAGGCAAGGTAGAAACAAGGACCTTGGGCCTTCTTCTGTAGGCTCTGAACTATGGAAAAATGGAACTCCCCCTCTTCTGGAGACACAACCAGGGAGCCTAACCCTGGCTAATGCCAGTTCTCCAGGCATCATTTTGAGTTGTCCCTCTTTGTTTTTTTGTTGTTGTGGTGGTGGCTGTTGTTGCTGTTTCAAAATTTTATTTTTAAGTAATCCCTACATCCAACCTGGGGTTTGAACTCACAACCCCAAGATCAAGAGTTGCACCCTCCACTGACTAAGCCAGCCTGGTGCCCTCAGTCTTCTCTCTTTTGACTCTGGTATTTGCTTGCTTCTGGGGATGACTGACAGAAAAAGCTTCCTAAGTTTAGAAGCTGATTAGGGATACCTATTTTTCTTAGCTTGCCCCTAAAGCAGCCCCTCTAAAAAAGTGTCTTTTAATGCCTCATCCTTGCAGAAGTTTCCATCCTGGTCGTTTAAAGAATAGGAGGACAATAATTAGGATCACTGATTCTGCTGCCACTTAATTTGGCTGGTTCTGGCCTGAGCCTGGAGCACAGTGACTCAGGGGGAGGGTGGAGAGTTTCGAGGGAGCTGTGAGTCATGGGAGTGAGCTCCCTCGCAAGAGTTGGGCACATCTCCCCCACTAATGGTAGAAGCCTTTGTATCCCACTTCCCCTGGATCCTTGGTCTCATATGAAGAGAGAGTACTGGTAGAAGGGATGAAGCAGCCTGATCTCAGGATGGTAGTTCTGAGACACAAAAGATGTTTAGGTCCCTGAACTAAAATATGTCCCTATCTCAGGAGTCCTTTGGGGCCCCTCTATTGAAGACAAAAGAACATCAATATAGAGGAAGAAAAGGAAGAATATGTTTCTCAATGGAAGGAGATAAGATCCCACTTCTGGACTATTTCACCTGCTGTGGTATGAAGGAAGCTTTCTAGACTTCAACAGTCCTCTGGTCTCTGAAACTCTGGTCTGCAAGGAAAGGAGAGAGAAATGGGAGTGGGGATATTTGGGGTTTGGTGTGGGAAGAGCAGGCTGACTTTGGAGATTGTCGGAATTGTGTCTATGAAAGCCCTAGGGCGTCCTATTAAACACCGTCGGAAGAGGAAGGGCGGAGATGAGAAGCGGGAGGCCTACGCCTTTGAAAGGGTTAAAAGGCAGGGCTGGGAGCTCCTTGGGATTCCGGCAGATGAGGGGTTAAGAAGATGGGCGGGGTCATCCCCGGGTAGGCCTGCCCCCTTGTGGACCAATGGGCCTGCGTCTCTTGGAAGGGGCGTGCCTCACACTTGAGGTCGTGGAGAGGCTGGACTCCTAGGGGCCAATCAGCATGACCGCCGCCCACGGAGGGTGTGGTCTTAGGGGGGCGTGGCGGCCGCGGGCGCCGCGGCGGGGGTGTAGGGGCATTGGGCGGGGCGGGCGGCCCCATCAGCTGGTAGGAAATGGCCTGTGAGTCAGAGGGGCAGCGGAGTCGGCAGCGCGGAGCCGGGGCGGCCACGGGGAGGGACAGTCGCGGGGAGGGGTGCGGCAGTGGCTGGGGGGCTGCGGGCTCCAGAGCCCGCTAGTGTTGCACACGAAGCTGAACAGAGAACAGCCTAGCAAAGCAGGGCTCTGTCTGAGCCACCCTTTGTCTGGGTTGGGGGCCCGTGGTGGGGAGGACCCGAGATTCGAGGGGAGGGACCGGGACGGGACGGAAGGGCCCGGAGCAGCGGCCGCCGCGGCGGAGCCAATTTAAGAGCGGGGTGAGTGTGCTAGGGGGAAAGAGCAAATCTCCGAAGCTCCAGGAGGGAATGGGGCCTGTCCCAGGCTCTGGGGAGGTGAGGGGTGAGAATGGACCTGGGAGACTAAGTAGGGGGTGGGGGAATCGTCCAGAACCAGGAGTCCAGGGGAAGGGGTGAGTCTGCCTGGCTCAGTTTGGAGAAGGTGCTGACATCTGCTCTCTCTCCATTGAGGATAGAGGGTTTTAGGCCAGCGGTCAAGGGGTTGGTGAGAGTGCAGAGTTTGACCTTCCTACCCACAGTGTTGGTCCAATGGAGTAGCCCCCCTAGCTTGTGTGGACATGTTTAGGGACAAACTGCGGAGCAGCTGGCAGTTCTCTCTGAACAGGATGAGGGTGGAAAGCACATGGAGAGGAATTCTCCTTCCTGTCACCCTCCTTGATCAGTGTAGAAATGGTATCTTTAATACTGAAAGGAAGGGGAGAGTGAACCTGGAAGCTTGTACTTATACCAACACCCACCTACCCCACCTCCCAGGCCTAGCAGGTGTCTGAGGTACAGAACCCATGGTATTCTGGGACTTGTTGTTTTTGCTGGCCTTGCTCCCTGGGCATTTTGGGAACTGTAGTCCTTGCCAGCCACAGCCTGGCACAGCTGTTTGACGCCAGCTGCTGCCCATCCCCTGCACAGGGAATGAGGTTTAGCTTACCCTGCCCCCCCTTCTCCACAGTCCTGCCCCGTGAGTCAGCTTGAAGCCATGGTCTAGAGCCAGACAGACTGGGTAGCAGGGAAGTGAGTCTTAGAGCTTCCAATTGACAAGGCAGGAACTGAGAGGGCCGCGGGGTAATGAACAGATGCCAGGCATGCTAGGGTCAAGAGGCATCATATCATCACCTGGCTTCCCCAGGGCAAGGGCTCAAGAGGGCAACTTGGATGACCAGGGGGTGGAGTGCTAAGGAAAAGGCCCTTTCTGAATCTGTATGGCTTGGGTAGAGGAAAGGAGGGGTAGAGATGAATACAGGTTGTATCTCTGAAAATGCTGTCATTGGAGTTCTGCCCTTTCCAGACACCCCACCCACCTGAGGGAACCAGAATTTTCTTAGGGGTCTCACTTCTAATGAGAACTTGGTGAAATAGGGTAGTGTGGGGTGCAATGATGGGAACTTGGTATAGGAGAGCCTCCCAGGTGCTACTCTAACTTTCTCCGTGCCCCCTACTTCCACCTCTGTTGTTGCCAATTCTCTCTATTACAAGTAATCTCTCTGCTTCTCTCATTCTGGGAGTTTTTCTCTGCATTGCCAGGACTGATGCTGAGCTCTCTGGGACTTCCATTCTACCTTTTTGAGCCCTGCTATGTGCTTAATCCCTATACCTGGAGTTTGGTGGAGGAATGGACCACAGACCTATCCTTAAGAACCCCATGGTCTGTGTAGGAGATTTCTTTTCCCTTTTTTTTTTTTTTTTTTAAGATTTACTTATTTATTTCAGAGATAGAGAAAGCACAAGCAGGAAGGGCAGAGGGAGAGAGAATCTTAAGCAGATTCTGAGCTGAGCACAGAGCCCAACACAGGGCTCCATCTCATGATGCTGAGATCACGACCTGAGCCAAAAACAAGAGTCAGACGCTTAACTGACTGGGCTACCCAGGCACTCCTGTCTAGGAGATTTTTTTCCTATAAGAGCAAGCAAAATTGTCACTGGGTTACAGTAGATAGTGATACTGCCTTAGGTGGAATCTCAGAGGAGAGAGAGAGAGATTTATGGTTTAGGGTGGCCAGAGTAGGGTTCCTGGAGGGAATGGCATTTGGCTTAGTCAAGGAGGAAGGACAGGGCTTAGGTAGGCATGCAGAGGACATTCTTTGAAGGGGAAAAAGACATTGTAGATGGCAGGCAGTACAGGCTACTGCCCAAAGGAGAAGCTTGATGTTGGAGGCAGTATTTCCTCCCTTAAAGGAAAATGGCCTTCAATTTGACATTCCCCTCACCCAGTATGGGTTCCTGGAGGTGAACTAGTCAGTAAAGACCATCTTGTACTCTGGCAGAAAAACAGTTTGGGGGTTTTGTGTGTTGAACATGTTGTGGCAAAACAGAGAGGTAGTCCTAGTCACTTCTAGCTGTCTGACTGCCTCTGGCTTATCTCTAGTTTGCAGTGCCTAGGGGGAGGGTAGGTCCTGGAAAGTGCCTTCTGGCAGTGCCTCCTCCACTCCCCCTCCACTTGTTTTTGATTAGATTTGTTGCCTCGTGTTAAAGGGATAGACTGCTGGGGGGCAATTAGGAGTTTAAGTCCAAAGGGCTACTTTTGAACTGACCTGAGGTTTGTACCTCTGAGGAGTGCTCAAGGGGTGTGAGTTTCTGCAAAACCTCTGTCCTTAGGGCTTTGGGGTAGCACTATCCCTTGGGAGATAGACAAATGGGAAGGAGTTATACAACTCCATGGCCTTGACTAGGAGGGCTGAATTCTTTCCCTGACCAAGTCTCAGGCAGCATGATCTCTTGGATCCTGGGGTAATGCACCCCCCGCCCCTCGCACTGAGAGCAAAGTTCCTCAGCTGGTGGCTCTGATAAATGGACATCCTGGCACAACTTACTTCTCACATCCTTATTCCACTGAACCGAGACCCACCTCTCTCTGACTCCTTAGGTAGCCCAGCTCTGGATCCCAAGACTGCACCTTCTGTTTCTGAAGAGCTTTTCACATAGGGGAAGAGTATCCTAGGAGGATACTCTAGTAGCCCACAATTACCACTGGGTCCAGGGATCCTGGCTTATGTCTGTTCTTCTTTCCTCAGGGTCCAGCTGAGCCCAGGAGCTGCACGGAATGGTGGCAGTCACCTTGCCAGTGCAGCAGGAATGGACCAGACTGCAAGCTAGGAGAGCAAGGCGTCAGTCAGGAAGAGGGAACACACAGCTAGGCTTAAGGCCTCTTCATCGGGGTGAGTGCTAGGGAAAGGGAGGGGAAGCAGGTCCAGTAAGAAACCTGAGCTAAACATGTAACTCTATTAGAAGTTCTGGGACTGGTCTGTATTATTAATGGGTTGATATTCCATTAATCTTTCTGGGGATTTGGACACCTTTACCCCCAGGAACCCCATAAGGTCACCTCTTCACGTGGGGGGAGGATCTGAAACTCAGGTGGAAGGGAGAAGTCTCATTGCTTCCTCTAACTGCCTTTTCTTCTCTTCTCTCCCACAGATGTCCCCAGGCCCCCCAGCCCAGGCCCAGCATAAAGGCTGTGTGGGGGGGCCCCCCTGACCCAAGGGGGGGCTTCATGCGCCACGTGCAGGCGGAGCCGTCTCCATCCTCAGAACCAGAGGCTGGCCCTTCGCAGCCTGCAGTCAGGCAGGGGGCCTTCCAGGGTGGTCTGCTCATGGGCTACAGCCCAGCAGGGGGGGCGACATCCCCCGGGGTCTACCAGGTATCCATCTTTTCCCCTCCAGCTGGTGCCTCTGAGCCTCATAGGGCCCTGAAACGACCAGCCCCACCCACCGAGGTTCCCAGGGAGCTGAAGAGAGGCCCTGGGCTGGGGGCCAGAGAGGGACTACCCCCTGAAGAACCTGTGAGGCTACTAGGCCCAGAGGGACTGGGGCTGGGACTGGGTGTGACCAGCCAGCACTTCTGCCATCATGGCCTCTGTGTTGTGGAACAGGGAGGTAGCTCCACCTCACCTTGGACTTCAGGGGCCCAGAGTACCCCTTGTCCCCCATCAAATGCTTCCTGCAATAGTTTGCACACCAGAGACTGGGCTTCCCCAGATCCAGGGGGACAGGGGTCCTTGGGGGAGTCCCCAGGGCCAGCCCCTCTGGGCCAGCTGCACACATTTGACACTGATTTGCACAGTCTTGCACAAATAGGGGGCAAGAGCCCAGTGGCTGGGGTGGGCAATGGGGGCAGCCCTTGGCCTAGGGAGTCCCCTGGCACTGCCAATGGGCATAGTCCCGAGCACACACCCCCTGGCCCTGGACCTCCAGGCCCCTGCCCCACCAAGCGAAGGCTGCTTCCTGCTGGAGAAGCCCTGGATGTCAGCTCTGAGGATGAGGGGCCAGCCCCTCGGAGGCGCCGGGGAACCCTGGGCCACCCTTCTGCTGCCAACAGTTCTGATGCCAAAGCCACACCCTTCTGGAGCCATCTGCTGCCTGGGCCTAAGGAGCCTGTGCTGGTAAGCCAGGAGAGGAGATGGTCTATTCTTAAGTAGATATGTGTGTGGGAAAAGGTGAAGGCCTGGGGGGATGTTCCTGTGAGAGCTTGTAATGAACTCCTGCTTGCAAATATACCTGGCCTCCACCCAATCTCTTTTTGTAATCTTTTCTCTCCATAGGACCCAACAGACTGCAGTCCCATGGGGCGGAGGCTGAAAGGTGCCCGTCGCCTGAAGCTGTGAGTGATTAGCTTTTCCCTCAGCTCTGTCCCTGCAAATGGGGCAAAAGTCTGTAATCCTTTTTCCAATTCCAAGGTCGGGGACCTCAGGGCAGGAGCCCTAGATAGTGGCAAAGGGTGAGCCCAAGGACATGAGTAAGCATACCAGAATTCTGTAAGCCAATGTACTCACTGTGTGTCCCCTTCTCTACCAGGAGCTCCCTTCGAAGCCTCCGGAAGGGGCCAGGCCTGCTGAGCCCCCCCAGTGCCTCCCCTGTTCCTACCCCTGCTGTCAGCCGTACCCTGCTGGGCAACTTTGAGGTAGTTTCCCTTGGATTCTGTGATTGGGGGAAGTGAGATGATGGAATGTTGATTGGATGAGTAAGGAAAATGGCTGGCACCTGTCTCCTAATACTCTCCCCATCTCCACCCCAGGAATCATTGCTGCGAGGACGCTTTGCACCATCTGGCCACATTGAGGGCTTCACAGCAGAGATTGGAGCTAGTGGATCCTACTGCCCCCAGCATGTCACGCTGCCTGTCACTGTCACCTTCTTTGATGTTTCTGAGCAAAATGCCCCGGCCCCCTTCCTGGTATGACCTGACCTCAACCCTAAGTTAGCTTGTGAGGAGGATGAGGGGTTGGTGCCAGGAGGGATTCTTTAGGTGTTCTCATGTAGGAGAGGGTTCAGGGCCAGGTGGGGAGAACTCTAGTGTGGGGCAAGGGCCAGGCCCAGAGTGAAAGATGATGGAGATGGAGGAGTATTCAAAGGTTTCCTAGACTCCACCTTAGCTGATGGCTTTATGGCCTTCCTAGGGTGTCGTGGACCTGAACCCCCTGGGGAGGAAGGGTTACAGCGTGCCCAAGGTGGGCACCATCCAAGTGGTAAGTATTCCCTGAGGGGGAGTGGGAGTAGAGAGAGGAAAACAGTCACTAGGCCCTACCAACTTTGTTCTGTCCTGCCCCCAGACCTTATTTAACCCCAACCAGACTGTGGTGAAGATGTTCCTCGTGACTTTTGACTTCTCGGACATGCCTGCTGCCCATATGACCTTCCTGCGCCATCGCCTCTTTTTGGTGCCTGTGGGTGAGGAGGGAAATGCTAGCCCCACCTGCCGCCTCCTCTGCTACTTGCTGCACCTCAGGTGAGGACAGGGGTAGCTGGGAAGGCCCAGGGAAAGGATTTTCCCCTCCCCATGTTATCTCTTCCCTGAGTAGTATCTCTCCTGACTTCTCTGTCTGGATTCTCTCTTTGATCACCCTGTCTTCCCTCAGGTTCCGGAGCTCCCGTTCAGGCCGCTTAAGCCTGCATGGAGACATCCGCCTGCTTTTTTCCCGCCGGAGCCTGGAACTGGACACAGGGCTCCCCTATGAACTGCAGGCAGTGACTGAGTCCCCTCACAATCCACGTTATTCACCTTTGCCCTGATTGTCAGTGCCCTGAACCCATGTGGGCCAAGTACCAGCCCATCTTGCTCCATTCTGAACAGAGCAAATATGTGGAAAGGTGGCGAAAGACCCTTCAGGCTTGAATTAAAGCCCTTACCATGCTCATGCCCAAATTGATTATTTGGGTATTTAAAGCTTCTGATCCTTACCACACTCTGCTCTACTCTGGGTACTCCATGTGCCTCCCCACTCCCTTGGATTTCCCAGGCCAGCTTAGGTAGTGGGGAGACACCAGAGCTACCCTGAGGTTGTCCCAAGTTCCCAGGCAAGTCATGCCAGCGTTGCCTCCCTGTCCTGGGCAGGGGCCACTTATTATTTTATTTATTTTTAATTTATAATTTATTCAAATTGGATTGCCTTGGTAACCTCCCAAACCTGATAATTGGCATCGCCCCTCCTCCATTCCCACTTTCAGATACTGCTCCAAGCTCAGGAGTTGAAGAAGCTGATGTGGGGGTTGGGGAAGAACTGTTTTTCCTCAGCTGAGGGCAGAGAGGTTATCCCAGAAGGACTGAGTCACTAGCCAAAGACTCAGCTTCCCTTGTCCTACCCTGTACCTTTCACTTCCCCTACCCTCTGATCCCTCTCTGATAGTCAACTCTGTGTGTGTGTTTGTGTGTGTGTGTATACACGTGCACACGTGTGCGCATATACAAGCTTGCATTTGTGTAGTATGTGTGAGAAAGAGCTTGCATGCATGCACACACACAGAGGTTAACTACCCCTCATCCAGGTCTCCAGATTCCACTTGTCCCTCCCCTCCTGCCTGTGTCTTCTTGCTTTGGGGTCCTGACTGAGGAAGGTGTTCAGGGGGCAGAGTCAGGGCCAAGGACTGGGGTGCCTCCTCTCACCTGGCCAGACTCTGACCCACCTACCTCAGCTGGGGTGAGGGGCACCCCTCATACTCAGTCATGTGATTCCCAACTACCCTATTCCCCACACCAGACTCTAAACCAGCCTTAGCCCTGATTCCTGGGGCTGGGCTGAGGGAAACAAGCAATTGCTTGAAACTTGAACAAAAAGAAAAAAAAAAAAAAAGAAAAAAATTGTACCTGGTACTTTTTTTCAAGAAAAAAAAAAACAAAAACAAAAACAGAAATAAAGAATAAATTCTTGTTTGGAAACTTGAGCAAAACCTATTTTTTCTGTTGGGGAGAGTATGGGAATGGGGATGGAGGGCCTATGTGGAGCTCAGACTGCCTATTCTCCCAAAGAGGCCTGAGGCCTAAGGCGATGAAGTCTTAGGCAAGGCCTTAATGATTTTTAGGAGCTCTTTTCAGATAATGAGGTGGGGTGGTGGGAAAGATGAAGCCATAAAAGCTGAACTCTGTGAATGTGGACCTGCATTTCTTTTTTCTTTTCTTTTTTTTTTTTTTTTTTTTGGACCTGCATTTCTATACTGGTTCTATTGTTAACTGATTTTAGCCCCTCTGAACTTAACTGTCCTGAGATGTAAAATGAGAGTGATTATGCAAGTCTCTTAAAAGATGTGCCAGAGCATCAGGGATGTGTGCAGTGACATGATCCAGAGAAGGCTGAATATAGGGGGCTGTGTGCTGGACTTTATGCAAGGGGACCAGGCCTGATAGACCCTGATTGGAAAGAGGTAGAAAACAAAAAAAAAAAAAAAAAAAAAGGAAAGAGGTAGAAAGAGGTAGAAAAAGCTATGGTGCCTTGGGAAAAGAGAGGGAGGGGAAATCTCAGTTCAAGCACCAGGCATTGTTAGGCCCTGGTTACCATGGCAACGGGAATGGGGTCAGTCCCTAGTGGGAGGGCTGGGTACAACACAGCAGGACTACCTGACAATGTCACTATGGTAACCGGGGCAAAGAGTCCGCTCCAATCCCCCGGTCGCTATGGTGACGGGCGTTTACAGGCTCGGAGGAGTAAACTGAGTCTCGGGTGGAGGTAAAGAACTCGGTGGGAGGTGCTTCTGGGCTACTTGCACGTGGAAAATAGCTTCTACGATCACCATGTCCTGGATCTTGGGCTTGATCAACGGGAACCAGAACAAGTTTCAGCTTCCGGTCTTCGCTAGAAGGTCTGCATATCCAGGGAAACAACTTGATACACACTTTAGCCAAGTAACGCTGATTGGCTGAGGTTGGGGGCGGGGGACACACGGCCGGAAGTACGTCTGGGGGAGAGGAAATACAGGAGGAAAGGCTCCGGTCCCGGCTACTAGAGCGTCCTCTCTGCTCCCCGTCTCGTTGGTTCCGGAGGTCCTTCGGCGTGGGAAATGCTGGCGCGCGCGGCGCGGGGGACTGGGGCCCTTTTGCTGAGGGTGAGTGCGAGGGGAACCTTCACCAAGGGTGGGGCCAGAGATCACCTGGGTGCTTAGCTGGGAAGAAGCGGGATTCTAAGTTTGGTGAGAGAACTGGGGTCAGAGGTCATGGTACCCACGTGAATTCCTCTCTGAGAACCCTTTAGGGTCGCGGTTTGGGGAGATGCCCCCTGGATAGGCGCCAAGAGGGGCAGGGTGCCCCGCCTGCTGGGGGTCTCAGCTAATCCTTGTCTTCTCTTTAGGGCTCCACACAGGCCTCTGGTCGTGCTCCGCGTCGCACCTCCTCTGGATTGCCCCGAAACACCGTGGTACTGTTTGTGCCGCAGCAGGAGGCTTGGGTGGTGGAGCGAATGGGCCGATTCCATCGGATCCTGGAGCCTGTGAGAATCTCTTCTGCCCACCCAGGGGCAGCCTGATGCCGAATTGCCTCTTGCCTCTTTTGACCACTCAGGGCCAGCCTGATGCTGAATTCCCTTTTGATGTGGGCGGATGGGGTGGGATCTCCTTTGAGCTTGCCCCCACCTTTGGCTTCCAACTCCCTCAGCCAGACCTTGCAAGCCCCAGGCTGAACTTCATACACATGTTACAGCTTTCTCCTATTTGCTCTGGCATCCTGCAGGCCCCATTCATGGTATTTCCCGAATCCACTCTCTCAGGTCCACCTGTCTGCTACTCTGGTGGCTCCCATTCCCTTGACTCTCCCCTCCATTCAGTTGTGTAGCCTTGTATGCCTATCCTCTTGGGCTTCCCTACCATTGACACCCCATCTTTCTGCTTTACTTGAAATGTTCCATATGTCGAGTCCATACCCACTCCAGGCCTAGCTTGGATCCCAACCCTGCAACCCCCATCCTTCTGAGGACCCCATGACTCCTCTTCCCAGGGCTTGAACATCCTCATCCCTGTGTTAGACCGGATCCGATATGTGCAGAGTCTCAAGGAAATTGTCATCAACGTGCCTGAGCAGTCGGCTGTGACTCTCGGTGAGGGATGCAGGGTGACATGGGTGCTCTGAGGCCATTAGGATTTGGTTGCAGGAGATCCAGCCCAGGAGAAAGAGTTGATTGGAAATTGAAGGCCTGATTTTCTTCCTTTTCTCTCCCATTATTGTACCTGTAGACAATGTAACTCTACAAATTGATGGAGTCCTTTATCTACGTATCATGGACCCTTACAAGGTATCTGCTACTTGTTTTATGCCGCTTTTGAGTTGCTTTTCTCACTGAAATCCTGGACTCAAGCTTTTTACACTATCCATGCTCTTTTCAGGCAAGCTATGGTGTGGAGGACCCTGAGTATGCTGTCACACAGCTAGCTCAGACAACCATGAGATCAGAGCTTGGCAAACTCTCTCTGGACAAAGTCTTCCGGGTAAGGGCATCTGAGCCAGAGTTAGTGTTGGAAGACACATGCCTCTCTCTCTCTGTCCTTTCTAGGAGTCAGAGGCACTTCTTAGTTTAGACCCTTGATGAATGGATTGAAGCCATGGAATTTATACCTCTCTTTCTCCAGGAGCGGGAGTCCCTGAATGCTAGCATTGTGGATGCCATCAATCAGGCTGCTGACTGCTGGGGCATTCGCTGCCTCCGTTATGAGATCAAGGATATCCATGTGCCACCCCGGGTGAAAGAGTCCATGCAGATGCAGGTGGGGGCCAGGGAAGGATGGGGAAGAGGACTTCAGGATGCTCCAGTCTCATGGGGACCTGGACTCCCTTCCCTAACTTGATGGGTACAATTGCAGGTCTGTGTAAGAGTTTACTTTGGCTTCTTGTTGATGGGGCTTGTTGGGGGCTTCTAGGTGGAGGCAGAGAGGCGGAAACGGGCTACAGTTCTAGAGTCTGAGGGGACCCGAGAGTCAGCCATCAACGTGGCAGAGGGGAAGAAGCAGGCACAGATCCTGGCCTCCGAGGCGGAAAAGGCTGAACAAATAAATCAGGCAGCAGGTCCGCAGAGGGTAGAGACTGAGGGAGGAGCAGGGTTGGTGCTGCGACAGGAGTTTTGAGGTACCCTGACTTCATGAGTAAAGCTTTGTCATTTTTCTTCCAGGAGAGGCCAGTGCAGTTTTGGCCAAGGCCAAGGCTAAGGCTGAAGCTATTCGGATCCTGGCTGCAGCTCTGACACAACATGTGAGAGTCCCCTGGGTGGGAGTCGGGGACAGAAATTGACAGTGGAAGAGGTTTTCTCATCTGCCCTTGGGAGAAGTTCTTGTCTTTGGGTTCTGTTGAGCCAGATTACATGATCTCTTGTATTGTGATCTGATCCTCTTTCCCAGGATCTGACTTCTTTTTACTCCTTTTCCACCACCTACTCCCTGCCCCACCCAAGTCTGTGATCTGTGATTTTATCTCTTCTGTGGCCACAGAATGGAGATGCAGCAGCCTCGCTGACTGTGGCTGAGCAGTATGTCAGTGCGTTCTCCAAACTGGCCAAGGACTCCAACACTATCCTGCTGCCTTCCAACCCCGGCGATGTCACCAGTATGGTAGCTCAGGTTAGAGTGCCCTGAGGATCCAGCACAGAACACTAATGCCAGAAACTGAGACCCCACCACTACCATCAGCACACACCATAGAGGCCTTCAGAGTGAGGCCTAGACCTCCTGTTAATCTCTGTAGAGAATAAATCTCTAAGAATGAGACACACACACACACACCCCACCTTTGGAGATAGGGGAGCTCAGTTATTGAGATGTCCTTTTTTTGGGCAGATACATGTACCAGTATTCTGAGGGTGACCCTGCCCTGATAGTTTATAAGATTTCTAGAATCAACTCTAAAGTTTAAGTCTTGAGAGAGAAAAAAGGAAGAACAACCTTATTGGCTTCAGTTCCACTTTGTTTTTAGGCATTGGTGGGTTGGGCTATCCTTTCTGCCATGTGTCCTCATGGCTCTCTCTCTGTCCGTCTTCTTAGGCCATGGGTGTGTATGGGGCCCTCACCAAAGCCCCAGTGCCAGGGGCCCAGGACTCAGTCTCCAGTGGGAGCAGCAGAGATGTCCAGGGCACAGATGCAAGTCTTGATGAGGAATTTGATCGAGTCAAACTGAGTTAACGGAGCTGGGCTTGGCCAGGGAGGCTGAGGACAGGAAAACAACACTCCCAGACTCGCTCTAGCTTCCCTGCCAAGATTTTGTTATTTTTTTATTTGAACTTTAATCATGTAATAAACTTGCCAGTGGCAAATCAGAAACTGTCCTCTTTGATTGGGGAATGAAGTTGGGAAAGTCACCAGTGTTTTCCTTGGATGTCCACTTCCATCCTCTAGTCCCCTCAGTACTTGGAAGCTGATTCCCCCACGAGTAAGAATGAACCTCGTGTAAATGAGATCATCCTTTCTGTCTTCAGGAGAAGTTTTGGGATAGGGTGGAAGGATTAAGCCCCAGATCTACTAAGCTGCCAGCTGGGGAGTGTAGTTCCCCCTCCTGCTAAGTATGGGGATGTAAATTTAGCAGGTGTTTGGAGGGATTGGTTTTAAGTAAGCTCCATGCCCAATGTGGGACTTGAACTCACAAGCAGAAGGTAAAAAATCACTTGTTGAGGGAGGCGAGATGGCTCAGTTGGTTAAGCATCTGCCTTCAGCTGAGATGATCCTGGGGTCCTTCTCCCTCTCCACCTGTCCCTCCCCCTGCTCGAACTCTCAAATAAAATCTTAAAAAAAAAAAAAAAAGTCATCTGCTCTGAGCCATCCAGGAGCCCCTGGGGGGATTTCTTATGGGTGACAGAACTACCTTGGCATGATAGTACTGCTGAATACTTAAAGGGTTTTCAGAGACTGAAGACATTTATTCCTTCAAAAATGTCAATGATGTCTACCATGTGTCAAGCTCAGTGCTAGATGTAGGTTACAAACGCAATTTAGACCCTGCTTTCACAGACTATCAAGTTGGGCAGGGAAGACAGACAGAGGGAAAGTGGTAAGTGCTAGGATGGGAGAAAGTTTTGATTGAGGGATCCCGGAGGGAGGTGCATGTCAGTTTGTGGGCAGCAAGGTGGCCAACTCTGCCATTGAGCTTGTGCTGGAAAAATTCCTGCCTTTGCCAGGCAGAGTTTGGGACTAGAATATGCAAAGGCCTACAGTTCCAGAGAAGTTGGAACATTCAGAGTTTGGTGAAGCTGAAGGGTGGGTTATAGTTACACACTCCGATGGCAAGGTCTACATCACAGGGAGAGGAGTACTGAGGAGTTTGGACTTTAGCCTTAGGGTAGTGAGGGATCTGTGAAGGGTTTTTTCCCTCCTACCATGAATTCTTTTAGGTAGATTAAGGTTTTAGTATATGTGTTGCCAAAGTGAGGGGAAGATTAAGGTTTTAGATATAGCTGTCCTGTTGCAATGTGGACAGGGTATTTGAAGGAGAAATGGGAGGCTGAAGGACTGTCAGAAGGTGGCCTCTACAATCCTGAGGGGGTGGGACGCCTGGGTAGCTCAGTGGTTGAGTATCTGCCTTTGGCTCAGGGCATGATCCCGTGGTCAGGTATCCAGTCCCGCACTGGGCTCCCTGAGAGGAGCCTGCTTCTCTCCCTCTGCCTGTGTCTCTGCCTTTCTCTGTTTCTCATGAATAAATAAATAAAATCTTAAAAAAAAAAAAACATGGGACAGCCCGGGTGGCTCAGCGGTTTAGCGCTGCCTTCATCCCAGGGCCTGATCCTGGAGACCCAGGATCAAGTCCCACGTCGGGCTCCCTGCATGGAGCCTGCTTCTCCCTCTGCCTGTATCTCTGCCTCTCTGTCTCTGTCTCTCATGAATAAATAAAATCTTTAAAAAAAAATTTTTTTTTTAAGTTAAAAAAAAAGGGGATCCCTGGGTGGCTCAGTGGTTTAGCGCCTGCCTTTGGCCCAGGGCGTGATCCTGGAGTCTCTGGATCGAGTCCCACGTCAGGCTCCCGGCATGGAGCCTGCTTCTCCCTCCTCCTGTGTCTCTGCCTCTCTCTCTGTCTATGTCTATCATAAATAAATAAATAACTCTTAAAAAAAAAAGTTAAAAAAAAACAAAAAACAATCCTGAGGGGGTGATGAGGCCTGAACCGTAGTAAGGAACCATTAGGATGGATGTGGAAGGATGATATTTTTCAAAATATATCTGAATTAAAATTTATTCATGTATCCATATGATAACTTGAACCCCAAATACTTGTCAGGCATTGAGGATATAGTAATGAAGAACTAAATTCCCTGTTCTCAATGAATTTAAGGTTTTTTTTCTTTCAAGATTTTATTTTTATTTTATTTTTTTAAGATTTTCTTTTAAGTAATGTCTACACCCAAACTGGGGTTCAAACTCAAAACCATGAGATCAAGTCACACGCTCTACTGACTGGGTCAGTCAGGTACCCCTCAATGAGTTTTAAGTAATGTTTGGAAGGGACAAACCATTAATAAGATGTTTAGTATTTCACATGTTGGTTAGTTGTGCTGTAGAAGAAATTAAAGAAAGGAAGGGAGGTGGGGAGCTGGGGAGGGGACTGTAATCTGTAACATTAAGTAGAGAGTTCCAGGAAGCCTCTAGATGTTACATTTGAGCTTAGATATGGAGATGAGGGGGAAGACCCATTTGGGCACCTGGGAGTAAAGCTGACTAGAAGTACCCCTGGGTGCCTCAGTTGGTTAAGTATCTGCCCATCTGCCATCAGCTGAGGGTCATGATCCCAGGGTCCTAGAATGGAGCCCCACATCAGGCTCCCTGTTGGTGGGGAGCCTGATTTTCCCTCTGCCCCCCCCCTCATGTGCTCGCTTGCACTCTCTCTCTCTCTCTCTCTCTCTCTCTCACAAATGAATAAAAAAATCCTAAGCAAGCTAGCTAGCTAGCGACTGGAGATTCTAAATGCAGCGGCCTTGAGGTCATTATAAATGGGAGAGCAAAGAAGCTACAGTAGTTGGAACAGAGTCAAGAAAGCAAAGAAGTGGCAGCTAGATAAATCAGAGGGAAGCCCAGAACTGATGTATAGATTTGTAGGGCTATGTAGGACTACTACAAGAGCTTGGGTTTTACTGTGAAATGTGAGACCAATGGGAAGGGGTTTTGTTTTGTTTTGCTTTTATTTTATTTTATTTATTTATTTATTTTTTTAATTTTTATTTATTTATGATAGTCACAGAGAGAGAAAGAGAGAGAGGCAGAGACATAGGCAGAGGGAGAAGCAGGCTCCATGCACCGGAAGCCCGATGTGGGATTCGATCCCGGGTCTCCAGGATCGCGCCCTGGGCCAAAGGCAGGCGCCAAACCGCTGCGCCACCCAGGGATCCCTGTTTTGCTTTTAATAGCTTTACTGAGATGTAATTCACATATAATACAATTCACCCATTTAAAATGTAAATTCAGTAATTTGTAGCATATTCAGGTTTGTTCAACCAGCACAATGTTAGAACATTTTCATCATCTGTCCTCCATCCCTCCCCACCACCAAAACCTGGTACCCATTAGCAGTCACTCCTCTTTCCCCAGGCCTAGGAAACCACTAACGTACTGTCTCTATAGCTTTATGTATTCATGTAAATGGAATAAAATAAAATGCTGTTTTGTGATTGGCTTCTTTCACTCAATATTTTTAAGGTTCAAGTACCGCATGTAGCGGTACTTCATTACTTTTTATGGCCAATAATATTCTACTGTATGATATACCATATTTTGTTTATCTATCAGTGAAGGCAATTCGGGTTGTGCTGCTATGAACTATCATGTGCAAGTTTTTGTGTGGACATATGCTTTTCATTTCTCTAAGATATATGTCTAGGAGTGGAATTGGTGGGGCATGTGGTAACTCTATATTTAACCTTTTGAGGAACTGCCAGACTATTTTGCAAAGCACCATTTTACAATCCCAAAAGCAGCGTATGAGTGTTCAAATTTCTCCATATCCATGCCAATACTTGTTATTTGTCTTTTCTATTATGGCCATCCTAGTGAATAAAGTGGTATTTCTAGTATTCCCCTGATGGCTAATGATGTTGAGCATCTTTTCCTGTGTTAACTGGTCATGTGTATATTTTCTTTGGAGAAATATCCATTCAGATCCTTTGCCTATTTTACTTTAAATATATTTTTGTTTTAAAGTATTTATTTAAGTAATCTCTACACCCAACATGGCTCAAACTCACAACCCTGAGATCAAAAGTCATATGCTCTTCTGACTGAGCCAGTCAGGCGCCCCTCCTTTGCCCATTTAAAATTTTATTATTTTTTTTAAAGATTTGATTTATTTATTCATGAGAGACACAGAGAGAGAGAGAGACAGGTAGACACATAGGCAGAGGGAGAAGCAGGCTTCCCCCAAGGAGCCGGATGCGGGACTCCATCCCAGGACCCCGGGAACACGACATGAGCCAAAAGCAGACGCTCAACTACTAGGCCACTCAGGTGCCCCATTATTATTTTTTTAGAGTAAGCTCTATGCCCAATGTGGGGCTTGAATTCATGACCCCAAAATTAAGAGTTGCATGCTCTACCAGCTGAGCCAGCCACGTGCCCCACCTTTGCCCATTTTTAAATTGGATTATTTTTTAAATCACTGAGTTGGAAGATCTGGTGAAAGACATGAAGAGGGGGAATAATAAAATCTATCAGTTGGTGTCAGCTAAGCAAAAAGGAGAAAGTAAATATTATTTATCCCTATTTTACAGATGAGTTAAGCTCCACAACGCCAGTGAGTGGCAGAGTTAGGATTCAAGCTAAGTTTGATTCCAAAAAGCCAACTCTTAGTCTTTTTTTTTTTTTTAAAGATTTTATTTATTTATTCATGAGAATACACAGAGAGGAGAGAGAGAGAGGCAGAGACACAGGCAGAGGGAGAAGCAGGCTCCATGCAGGGAGCCCGACATGGGACTCGATCCAGGGTCTCCAGGATCACACCCTGGGCTGCAGGCGGCGCTAAACCGCCGAGCCACCAGGGCTGCCCCCAACTCTTAGTCTTAACCAAGAATGACCAATGCTTCTCTGAGCTCTTCTAGCTTGCTTCCCTGCCCCTAATTCTCCTAAACCATGATCCCATCAAACTCTGCGTCTGTGGCCAGCGCTGCGCTCCTTGGCGAACTTCTTCGGAGGCGCCGGCAGATGGCGATGGGGCGCCGGCAGATGGCGATGGGGCGGGGGGGCCCTCGGGCCGCTCTGTCCCGCGCGTGCTTATCTGTGGTGTCCGTGTGCAGGCGTCGCCGCCGCGCTTCCGGGCGCCGTTCAAGGTGAGCCAGGGTCTCCGAGAAGCTGCTCGCACTCCGTACTCTTAAGTCCCCTTTCCGGAAGGGACCCATACCCCGCAGCTCGCAGCCTAGCGTGCCAAGTGCCCAAGCCCGGGTGCCCAGGAGAAGGCCAGGCAGCCACCAGAGGAAGCAGAGCCGTGGGACGTGTGGGTCCCGGCGAGGCCCAACCGCCTCTAGACCCTGCGAGTGGGCTTTGCTGCGCGGGGTAGGTCGCGACTCTGATCTCCTGGCGAGCCTGGCCATCCGGAAGCGGAGCGTGACTCCTCCCCTTGGTCCTCTCGGCCCCCACCAGGCGGCGCCGTCAGTCCAGCCCGGGTTCCCCTGTGCCTGCGAGCCCTCGCCACCCCAGGGGTATTGAGATCGGCAAGGGAGAGGGAGAAGTGATCTGTCAGAGAGCATTCTACACTAGGAACAGGTTTCCCTGGAGAACTGTGCTTTTCATTATGAGAATCTCCTGGAGTACATGTGCAAATCTCTATGCTCCCTCCCCAAAGATCCTGATTAAGTAGATCTGGGGTTGCGCCTGGAAATCAGCATTTTAAACAGCTGCTCCAGGTTGATGCCCATAGTCTGCGGACTTCACCTTCAGAAACACTGATATAACTGGTGGAGACGAACGTTCCATTGGGTTGGCGAAGGGGCTGTTTATCTTCCGGAAAGCTTCCAAGAGGAAGTGATTCTAGCTTGGCTTTGTATTGAGGGATAAGAATATCCACTGGTTCTTTACCCCCACAGTGATGAATTCCCTCCCTGCTACCAGTAGGATGCAGAAGATCTCGGTGCTGCTCTTCCTGGCCTGGGTCAGCTTCCTCTTCTACGCCGGCATTGCCCTCTTCACCAGTGGCTTCCTGCTCACTCGTTTGGAACTCACCAACCATAGCAGCTGCCACGAGCCCCCAGACCCTGGGTCCCTGCCATGGGGGAGCCAAGGGAAGCCTGGGGCCTGCTGGATGGCTTCTAGATTCTCTCGGCTTGTGTTGGTGCTGGTAGATGCTCTGCGATTTGACTTTGCGCAGCCCCAGCCCTCACACGGTCCTGGAGAGCCTCCTGTCTCTCTGCCTTTCCTGGGCAAACTGAACTCCTTGCAAAGAATCCTGGAGATTCAGCCCCACCATGCCAGGCTCTACCAATCTAAGGCTGATCCCCCCACTACCACCATGCAGCGCCTCAAGGCCCTCACCACAGGCTCACTGCCTACCTTTATCGATGCTGGCAGTAACTTTGCCAGCTATGCCATAGTGGAAGACAATCTCATTAAACAGCTCACCAATGCAGGTTAGTTTGGGCCTCTTTGGAGGTAAGGAATACCTTAGCATATTTTCTCTTTAGAAGTCAGAGAGCCAGAACTTTGGGTGCCCAGCTGCATGCTGGACTATGCTGTGGGAGGACAGGGGAAGAGAAAAAGACCAGGGCCCTGCCTTGAGCAAGTGCAGGTGTGGGCTTTGTCATTCTGGAGTTTCTAATATGCATGGAGTGTTGATTTTTACATTTGGGGAGCCCTCAGTAAGGGGCAGTAGAGCAATGAAGAGGAGAAGATGTGAGTCTGGTATCCTCACAAGTGTGGAGGAGAGAGCAGAGGATCCACACCCTGTCTACTCACTGACTTGTTTAAAAGTAACATATACCCAGGAAGAACAGAGTAGCAAAGATAGCCAGGGACTGAGAACTAGCAGAGCCTCTTGTAGAAACAAGAAGTCTGGTTATTGGGAAGAGTAGGTTATCAGGGAAAGCGTCCTGGCAGAAAATTTTAGGCCTTGAAGGATAAAGAATTGCTGGATGGAATTGCTGTGCCTTAGAGTGCATGTTGGAGATTTCTGATAAGTCTTTAAAGGGCTTCCTCTTTTTCCCTGCTTTGACTCCTGCTTGGGCTCTGACCCCTGCTCAGTCTCTGACCAGTCTCATGTCCCTGCAGGAAGGCACGTGGTCTTCATGGGAGATGATACCTGGAAAGATCTTTTTCCTGGAGCTTTCTCCCAAGCTTTCTTCTTCCCATCCTTCAATGTCAGAGACCTGCACACCGTGGACAATGGCATCCTGGAACATCTCTATCCAACCAGTGAGCACGGGGCCAGAGGCAGGCCCGATTAAGACTGGGAGCTCAGGGCTGCTTCAGGTCACAAATTCTGAGCCTCCCATGGGTGCAATGGCCTGGGCTTGTGTCCCTTCACTAAGCGTTAGAGCTGAGCCAGGGTTGAGGAGTGGGCCTTAGTCCCCTACTGTGCTCAGTGTTCTTCCTTTCGCAGTGGACGGTGGTGAATGGGATGTACTGATTGCTCATTTCCTGGGTGTGGATCACTGTGGCCACAAGTATGGCCCTCACCACCCTGAAATGGCCAAGAAGCTTAGCCAGATGGACCAGGTGATCCAGTGAGTGTGGGATATTGGCTGGGCGAGTGGGTTTGTGTCTGAGAATCTTAGGATATATTGGCCCAAAAGAAAAAGTCTTTATCTTGGAGCCTTTTTCCTTGCTGAATTCTGTCTTTTCTAGGCCTTTTTCTGCAACTAGGGGCCTCATCCATCTTGAGTAACTCAGCATGTGGCTTTGGGCAGTAGGGTCATGACTGTAGAGGTATCTCTTTGCCAAATGTCTAGGCCCTCCTAATGGAAGTTATGGCTGGGGGTGAATGGCTCTCCCAGGAAAATCTTTATCCGTTCCTACCTCCTGACCTATTTCTTGGCCGTCAGGGGACTTGTGGAGCGTCTGGAGAATGACACACTATTGGTCGTGATTGGGGACCACGGGATGACCATAACTGGGGACCACGGAGGGGACAGTGACCTGGAGATCTCAGCTGCACTTTTTCTGTATAGTCCCAAAGCCCTCTTCCCCCGTGTCCCGCCAAAGGTGAGGCCTGGGTTTGCTTTGTCTGGTCTCTTGGTATTCAGCCGAATCACAATCACAGCATTCTTGTGGATCCCTCCATTTTAGGCCCCCAAATTCATGACTATGGGCATCCCCCACTCACTTCCTACCTAGGTCCCTATGTCTTCCATTCTAAATCCTGACCTCAGCTCTGTGGTGAACCCATTGGCTCCTCTCCTTTTCCTCTAGGAGCCGGAGATAGTTCCTCAAATCAGCCTTGTGCCTACGCTGGCCCTGTTGCTGGGCCTGCCCATTCCATTTGGAAACATTGGGGAAGTGATGGCTGAGCTGTTCGCAGAGGCTGAAGACTCTCAGCCTCACTCCTCTGCTCTGGCCCAAGCCTCAGCTCTCCATCTGAATGCCCAGCAGGTAGGTGATGGGCTGTGCTTCCAGGTGACAGAGCTAGGGTGGGCATAGGAGAAGCGTAATGATCACTCCATTGTTGTTTGTTCACTCTTAGTCCCACTTTCCATAGCCATGTCCTCCTTCCAGTATCCCTTCCTTCACCCCTGTCCTGGACAGAGTTTAGGTCCCTGATTTCTGAATTCCCCTCTTGGTAACACCTATCCTTGCCTCTGTCCTGGTTTATATCTGATGTGTTCTCTTGGTCTCTAACCATTTTTGCCAGGTATCCCGGTTTCTTCACACCTACTCAGCTGCTGCTCAGAACCTTCAAGTGAAGGAGCTTCATCAGCTTCAGAACCTTTTCTCCAAGGCCTCTGCTGACTACCAGCGGCTTCTCCAGAGTCCCCAGGGGGCTGAGGCAGCACTACAGACTGTGATCACTGAGCTGCAGCAGTTCCTGCGGGGAGTTCGGGCTATGTGCATTGAGTCTTGGGCTCGTTTCTCTCTGGGTCGCATGGCCGGGGGTGCCGCTCTCCTGGCTGCTGCCTGCTTTCTTTGTCTGCTGGTATCCCAGTGGGCAACATACCCAGGCTTCCACCCCCTCCTCCTAACACCCATGGCCTGTGGTCTGGCTAGTACCATAGTGTGTGCTGGACTCCTGGCAACTACTGGGCTGAAGCTGGATCCAGTGGTTCTAGGGGCCATGGCTGCAGTGGGCTCACTCCTGCCTTTTCTGTGGAAAGCCTGGGCTGGCTGGGGGTCCAAGAGGCCCCTGGCAGCCCTGTTTCCCATCCCTGGGCCCGTCCTGTTATTCCTGCTCATTCGTTTTGCTGCTTTCTTCTCTGATAGCTTTGTTGTAGCTGAGGCCAGGGCCACCCCCTTCCTTTTGGGCTCACTCATCTTGCTCCTGGTTGCCCAACTTCACTGGGAGGGCAAGCTGCTGCCACCTAAGCTTCTCACAATACCCCGCCTTTGCTTTTCAGCCTCGGCAGGCCAGCCACGGCACAGTGGCACACATGCCTTAGGACTTGGAGTTGGGTTGCTTTTATGTATAAGGCTAGCTGGGCTTTTTCATCGCTGCCCTGAAGAGACACCTGCTTGCCATTCCTCTCCCTGGCTGAGTCCCTTGGCATCCATGGTGGGTGGTCGAGCCAAGAATTTGTGGTATGGGGCTTGTGTGGGGGCTTTGGTAGCCCTATTAGCTGCTGTGCGCCTGTGGCTTTGCCGCTATAGCAATCTCAAGAGTCCTGAGCCCTCTGTGCTGTTTGTGCGCTGGGGGCTGCCCCTCATGGTACTGGGCACTGCTGCCTACTGGGCACTGGCATCAGGGGCAGATGAAGCGCCCCCACGTCTCCGGGCCTTGGTTGCTGGGGCATCAGTTGTGCTACCTAGGGCTGTGGCAGGCTTGGCCGCTTCGGGGCTCATGCTGCTGCTCTGGAGGCCTGTGACAGTGCTAGTGAAGGCTACGACGGGTACTCCCAGGACCAGGACTGTCCTTACTCCCTTCTCAGGCCCCCCCACTTCTCAGGCTGACCTGGATTATGTGGTTCCTCAAATCTACCGACATATGCAGGAGGAGTTCCGGGGCCGTCTAGAGAGGACCAAATCCCAAGGTCCCCTGACTGTGGCAGCCTATCAGTTGGGGAGTGTCTACTCAGCTGCTATGGTCACGGCTCTCACCCTCTTGGCCTTCCCGCTTCTACTATTGCATGCAGAGCGCATTAGCCTTGTGTTCCTGCTTCTGTTTCTTCAGAGCTTCCTGCTCCTGCATCTGCTTGCTGCTGGGATACCCATCACCACCCCTGGTAAATACATTTCTCAGCCCTGATTCATCCAAGGACAGTAGTGATGTGACTTTGGCCCTTCTTGTCTTCAGGGAAGTGTTGCTCCTCAGATTCTTCACACAGTTGGGAGGGTCTTCCTGATGTCCTCTTATCTTGCTATAGCCAAGCAAATTGATCCTTGCCACTGGCTCTTAAGGCCAGCAAGGTTCACAAAGGAGGGAGACAGGAATACTCCAAGACTCATTTCTTATGGAAATGCTGCATCTTCATGAGTGCATTTCCTGATTTTCCAGTGATGGGAGTGGTGAATTATGAGTATGTAATGTCATAATGAGCTGTAGGTATATGAGATGGAGCACAGTTCAGATTAGAGAAATGGAGGCTTAGTGCCACAGAGGGAATTAGAATAGCAGAGTGTTGAATGTAAGGAGGTTGGGGTGATGGGCATGTGTGTGTATGCAACATTGAGGTAGTAGGAGTATATGACCATGAAGCAGTAGGCTATGGATTAGGGAATGGGATATGACTGTGAAGTATCTTTCTCCGCTCCCCCACCCCCAGGTCCTTTTACTGTTCCGTGGCAGGCAGTCTCTGCTTGGGCCCTCATGGCCACACAGACCTTCTACTCCTTGGGCCATCAGCCTGTCTTTCCGGCCATTCATTGGCACGCAGCCTTCGTGGGATTCCCAGAGGGTCATGGGTCCTCCACCTGGCTGCCTGCTCTGCTGGTGGGAGCCAACACCTTTGCCTCCCATCTCCTCTTTGCAGGTACCTTATTCCTCCCCTGCTTCCATTGTTTACTCTTTCTGGAAGGAGAGGAAACTCCTGGATTTGAGTGGGGAGATGTGGTTTTGTTGGCCCTTTGGCACCCCGTAGGCAATGCTAATTGGTGCCTCAGTCAAGTAGGTTGGTTGGGGGCCAGGGTGGCCTGGTTCCTAGGTCCTCCACTGATTCTAGCCCTGCCTTTCTCTGAGGCAGTAGGTTGCCCTTTGCTTCTGCTCTGGCCCTTCCTCTGTGAGAGTCAAGGGGCCCGGAAGAGGTGGCAACCCCTAGGGAATGAAGCTGAAGCCAGAGTCAGGCCTGAGGAGGAGGAGGAGCCACGGATGGAGATGCGGCTCCGGGATGCACCTCATCACTTCAATGCAGCGCTGCTACAGCTGGGCCTCAAGTACCTCTTTGTCCTTGGTATTCAGGTGGGTGAGTTAGTGACCTTTTCTCATGATCACATTCCTTCTTTTATACTTTGCTAACCCAACCTCCCACCCCCTCCAGGAGAGAGCCCTGACTGAAATACAGATAAGCAAAATGGTTGCCCAAGGCTGTGGCCTCAAGGGGGTGTATTGAAACTTGAACCTGGGTCTCCATAATCCTATCTTGGACTGTTACCTCTCTACAAGCTAGATCTGGACCCTGCTGGTTGCATTTGGGGATTCCTCCTTTAGTGGACAGACTGGAAAAACTGAGGTGATAGACAGGATTCTTTCCCAGGCTATGGTCATGGATTGTCCTTCTCTTCAGAGGCAGGAGGTGTGACTCTGACATCTTCCTCCATCCTGGGAGGCAGAGCCTGAGTGTAATCAACACAGATGGATAGTGCTTGACCAAGGTCACACAGTGAATCATGGTGGGGCCAGGAAGAAAAATTAGTTCTCCTAACTCCTCACCCAGGTTTCTTTCCACTGACATGCACTACTTTCCTACTCCTCCCTTCTACACAGAGGCCTACAGCAACTCTCCCTTTGACCTGTTTCCTCCTCCCCAAGTAACTTGACCTTTCCTCTCCTCCCTAGATTCTGGCCTGTGCCTTGGCAGCCTCCATCCTCCGCAGGCATCTCATGGTCTGGAAAGTGTTTGCCCCCAAGTGAGTGGGTTTGCTTGAGAAGTATTGGTGTTGGGGAGGGGGAAGCTTGGAGGTAAGAATAAACATCAGGGTGGGCAGGTTTTGTCTCATCAGGGAAAAGGCTCTCAACCTACTCTGTCCCCTGAGAATTCTCCACCTTTCTTTACAGGTTCATTTTTGAAGCCATGGGCTTTATTGTGAGCAGCGTGGGACTTTTCCTGGGCATAGCTTTGGTGATGCGAGTGGATGGTGCCGTGAGCTCCTGGTTCAGACAGCTAATTCTGGCCCAGCAGAGGTAGCCTAGGCTGCAAATGCTGGCTTGTGGCCACAGGGAGAGCTGGAGAACAATCTAGCCTGGCCTATATAGGTGCTGGATCATCTGCAAGAGAGGCTTAGTCGCACTTCTGACCACCATGCAGCCAAGAGCTACTGACATCTGGGACTTCATTATTTTATAATTCAAAATCATAGTGGGGCCTGCTCCCTAACTCCTGCTTTGGAGGGTAGCCTCCAAAGGAGAATAAAATAATAATGTAAATGTGTTTCTGAGAGGTGGGGGAGCCCCCACTGTCCTACAGGGACTGAGGAGGTTTACTCTCCCCTCCCACAAAGCACAGATGACACCAGCCATCTTATGCAGACCTAGCTACACCTGAAAACCTTTGGGAAGTTGTTAAAGTTGTCTGAATTCGTTTCCCCTACTTCTTCTCAAATCACTCTTGTTATCCCACCTGCGGGGTTTTTTTTTTTGTTTTTTGTTTTGTTGTTTTTTTTTTTGCCATGTAACATATTTTATTAAATTCTTATGCTTTGGCTGATAGTAGAGATGGCTGGAAAGACAAGCCCAGGCTCATGGAGTACACAGACTCACTGTCTAAAACCCCAAACAGTGCTGTATTCCCTCCTCTATTGGGTTCTTTCACTCCAGGACACCCTTTGCCCTTCACTTCTGTGGAGGCCACCCTAGTTTTCCAACCTTTGCTGTTCATTTATGAGACCTCATTGCCCGTCTTACATAGCATTGCATCTTGTCCCATTGATTATTCATGATTTGAAGCCACAAGTATAAATCTAATACATGTCTCTTGTGTTCTCCATCTACTGTGTCACATTGAAGTGCTGCCATGAAATTCTCATGGAAATGTCCATCAAAGGAATGTATTGGGGGAGGCTCTGCAAAGGGTCAGGCCTGGGATTTGATGTTTGAGAATGCCCAGGACAAGAGGAGGTGAAACAACTGAAAGAGAACAGATGGCAAATTGGAGAATAGCACTTTTACTTGGCAGAAAGAAGTCAGGCTGAGTAGTAGTGATTATGAAGGAAAGATGTTCACTGCTATGGTAGCTAAAGGAAGAGTTGGAATTATTAATGGCTAAGGGTCTCTAGGGCTACAGAGGCCACAGGGAAAGATGATGAGATGTGTATACTGTTTCAGGCAGTTAGAGGATTGGACATTGGTATCCCTGGCAGGAATAGGTTTCATAACACAAGAGAAGTTAGGCCCCAACCAAGACTGAAAGATTAGAACAAAGTCCCTTTGCCTCCTTCAGTCTGGCAGACATCATTCCCAAGCATCATTTAATAAGCACACTACCTCTGTGAGAAGAAAAGACACTTTTCCATTCCTAGGACCCGGGGGAAGGATTTCAGACTCTAGTCCCTCACCTTGTCTTAGGTTCCACCCCCTCCTTTTCCTTTTTGTCAGAGAGCCTTCTCTGGAGCCTAAGGGAAATCTGCCGATCTGCCAGCCATTGGCTATTTCCTTTTCTTCTGGTCTAACTATAAGATCCTTTTGCAGAAAGATATATTATTAAAAATTCTTATCCCTGCCTCTTCCTTGACATCAAGGTGCCCTTTCCACACTAACTTATTTTTTTTAAAGCTTTATTGGGGTAAATTCACCATAAAATTCAGCCATTTAAAGTGTATAATTTAATAATTTTTGGTATATTCTCAGAGTTGTACAATTGTTACCACAGTCAATTTCAGAACATTTTCATCACCCCCAAAAGAAATTATCAGTACGTTTTCCTATCACCCTCCAATCTTCCCCACCTCCAATTCCTAACCTTAGGTAACCACTAATCTGCTGACTGTATTTTCTATTCTGAACATTTTATATAAATAGAATCCTACAATATGTGTCCTTTTCTGTCTGGCTTCTTTCACTCAGTCTAGTGTTTTCAAGGTTCATCCATGTTGCGTTATGCATATTTCATTTCTTTTTTATGGCCAAATATTCCATTATATGGACATATCACATTTTGTTCATCCATTGATGGCCATCTGGGTCCTTTGTACCTTTTGATTTTTACCAATGCTGCTATGAACATCAATGTACAAGTTTTGTTTGGGCATATGTTTTCATTTATTTTTGGCTTATACCTAGTGGTATATTGTGTAATTACTAGGTCATATGGTACACCTATGTTAACTTTTTGAGGAACTGCCAGTTTGTTTTCCAAGGCTGCTGCATCATTTAATATTCTCATCATTGGTGTCTGAGGGTACTAATTTCTACATATCCATGCCTTTACTTAAAACCATTTATTTTTGATTCTGACCATCCTAGTGGGTATGAAGTGGTATCATTGTGGTTTCGATTTGCGTGTCCTTGATGACTAAAAATATTGAGCATTTTTCTTTTGCTTATTGGAAAATTGTACATCCAGCGACCTTCTCTGTTTATTGACTGTCCTTCTAATTTTTTTTTTAAAGATTTTATTTATTCATGAGAGACATAGAAAGAGGTAGAGACACAGGCAAAGGGAGGAGAAGTAGGCTCCATGCAGGAGCCTGATGCGGGACTCGATACTAGGACTCCAGAATCACACCCTGAGCTGAAGGAAGATGCCCAACCACTGAGCCACCCAGGCATCCTAAGTGTTCTTTTAATTTTTTAGTTATAAGCATTGTTTATATATTCTAGATAGAAGTACCTAGTCAGATACATGATTTGCAAATATTTATTCATTTATTCACGACTTGAGCCAAAGGCAGACGCTCAACCACTGAGCCACCCAGACATCCCATCTTTTCATCTTCTTGATAGTGTTCTTTGAAGCAAATTTAAAAATTTTTTTTTATTATTTTTTTATTTATTTATGATAGTCACAGAGAGAGAGAGAGAGGCAGAGACACAGGCAGAGGGAGAAGCAGGCTCCATGCACCGGGAGCCCGACGTGGGATTCGATCCCGGGTCTCCAGGATCATGCCCTGGGCCAAAGGCAGGCGCCAAACCGCTACGCCACCCAGGGATCCCGCAAATTTAAAATTTTGATGAAGTCCAATTCATCCTACTTTTCTTTTGTTGCTTGTGTTTTTGGTGTTTGTATGTAAGAAACCTTGTCTAGGGCAGCCCAGGTGGCTCAGCGGTTTATGGCCGCCTTCAGCCCAGGGTATGATCCTGGAGACCCAGGATTGAGTCCTGCGTCAGGCTCCCTGCGTGGAGCCTGCTGCTCCCTCTGCTTGTGTCTCTGTCTCTCTCTTTGTCTCTCATGAGTAAATAAATAAAATCTTAAAAAAAAAAAAAAAGAAAGAAAACTTGTCTAATGCCACAATTTAGTTTTAGAAAATTTTCATCATTACCACAAGGTCTCTATCCTTTGTTTACAATCAATCCCCAATTTCACCTTAGGCCACTGATCTATTTTCTGTTTTTCTAAATTTATATTTTCTGGACATTTCATACAAATGGAATCATCAAATATGTGGTCTTTTCTTTGACTTAGAATGTTTTTGAGGTTCATGTTGAAGCATCTATCAGGTTTTGCCCCTTTTTATTGCTTAGTCCTAGTCCACTGTATAGTTATGATCAGCTAAGGGACATTTAGATTTTTACGTTTTTTTTTTAAGCTATTATGAATATTTTTGTAGCTGCTATGAGCATTTCCATACAACTCTTGGTGTAGACATATATTTTTGTTTTTCTTGAGAGGATTTCTTAGAGTGGAATTGCTGGGTCATAAGTAAGCTTATGATTAACTTTTTAAGATATTGCCAAATTATTTTCCAAGGTAACTATAACACTTTATATTCCCATTATGTATGAGAATTCTAGTTGCTTTTATCTGTGGTAAGGGTCACAGTTTTGTTTTTGCATATGCATGTTCAATTCTCCTGGGTCCATTTGTTGAAAGGGGTAGGTAGTGCGCGAAGCACAAGCCCAGGGCTGTGTCGCCAGCAGTCACACTGCTTGGGGTTGAGTAGAATGTGGTAGCTCCATGGTGAGCAAAGAAAGGATGGGTTGATAGCCTGGGTCATCAGGGATCCGTTCCTCTTGGAGAGTTTGTGCCGGGGCTGGGATTTCTGGGGCGGCTGTGGGCGTACTACGATTCCCAGGATGCCCTGCGCGGGCCCGCCCCCTGCGGAGGGGCAAAGCTGGGCGGACCTGGAAGCGTGGCTGCGAGCGGAGGGCTGGGACACGGTTTCCGGTACCGAGATCGATTGCTCAAGGTTTCGGCCTGCGCGAGGGACTGGCAAACCGAACCGTGAGAAGTACAACCTCCCCACTCAGACGCACCCCCATCCTCTGGTCCGCCGTCGGCTCCCTTTTCGGATGGAGAGCCCACACGTTTCTTCCTCGAGTTTCCCGCGAGGACTAACCCTTGAGGACGACCAACCGCAGCAGAGAGTTTTGTCCGCGGGGCCAACCAGAGGCGAGATGGAGGAGGCGGGGGTGGGAGCCGGCACAGAGTCCCCGAGAGAGTCCATTTCTCCCGAAAAGGCCGATTCGCCTCTGCGGGGGCCCTCAGGGGAGCAAAAGAGTCGCGGGAGGGTGCGGAAGCGCAGGGACCTTTCCCCGCTCGGGTGGGGACCGCGGCGGGACCGGCCTTACCCTTCAGCAGACCCTTCCAGGTGTCCGGGTCCAGCCTCGGCCACCATATCGCATCAGACCCCTCTGAGCTCCTCAGGGCCACACACCAGCTGCCTAGACTTGTGGAGGGAAAAGAATGACCAGCTAGTTCGACAGGCCAAGGTAACACGGCTGCTGGGACCCTCACTTTGGAGCGCCAAAATACCGGAAAGAGGGTTTCCAACGGACTTAGCACAGTTGATGGGGAGGGGTGGAGTTTGACTCCTCTCCATCAGGAGCCAGGAAAGACTGGAGAATGACATACCTTGCCACAGTTGCAAGGGGAGAAATAAGGATTGATCCCTAATGATAACCTCATCCCACATTTGTCAGGTGGCTCAGGACTCGCGTCTGTATGTGAGGCGACAGCAGTTGGCTCAGGATGCACTGGAAGGGTTCAGGGGACTCCTCCATAGTCTGCAGGGTAAGCAGGATCCTCCTCAGGATTGTCTGTTACCTTCCTCCACAGCCAGAGACCAGTTCCTCTTCTGAATTTCTGGGACTGAGAAAATTACTCAGGGGGCAGGGGAATCCTATTTAAGTCACAGAAGGGATTGGAGTGGAATTCTTTTTGGTACTGGTGAATCTCTACGCCCTGCCACGCCCCCCCCCCCCCCCCCCCAGTGGTTTCCGGGATGGTCCAATCTAAAGGACTTTCTGCCCTTTGTGTGCAAACGGTGATTTCTTTATTGAGGCCATTTTGGTTGGGGTGAGATGCCCTTTGAGTTTGGTTCTTATTTGGGGAATCTTTCTGGAGGGGAGTGGTCTATAAGGCCAGCATGTGTTGCTCCAGGACTCCCTGCGGCTGTTCCTGTTCTCCCCTTGGAATTGACTGTTACCTGCAATTTCATTACCCTGAGGGCAACCCTGGCCCAGGGTTTCACGGAGGACCAGGCACAGGATATCCAGAAGGGCCTGGAGAGAGGTGAGGGTCAGAGATTGTTTTCCATGTGTCTGCCAGCCTGACTGGGTTTAAGTCCTTGCAAAGTGGACAAGAGGAGCAATAAAATTTGTCATCTCTATGGAGAGAGATGCCATTTTTTTATCCTCCAAGTGCTCCTCAGACCAGGAGCACTTTTTTGACTTTTGGGCTCCTGTAGAAAAAGAAAACCGGAGATGAGGACCCAACCTCAGCTATGTGTGTTTCCTCTACAGTGCTGGAGACCCAGGAGCAGCTGGGGCCCAGACTGGAATGTGGGCTTAGGGGGCTGTGGGACTCTGTTTTCCATTATTCCTCCCTTCTGCTGGAGCTGCTCCCTGTCCTTCACCATCTGGCTGGCCTGCAGGCTGCCCTCTGGCTAAGCACTGACCATCTTGGGGACCTGACCTTGCTATTGCAGACCTTGAATGGCAAGCAGGTAATTTGGGAAAAGTAACCTAGATCTAAGGGTCTCTTCTCATCTCTCACCTATCTTAGCTGCAGTAGCATTTTGTGCTGGAAAGGCTCCTGGGTTGGTGGTCAAAAGACCTGAGTTCTCTCCAGGACTCTTGGTGACCTTGCTCTGATTGGTCCTTCATCGGGGGAATTCTCTTGAGTGTTTTTTTTTGTTTTTTTTTTTAATTTATTTATTTAAGAGAGAGTGAGAGAGAGAGTGCATGTGCAGGTAAGAGGGGGGCGGAGGGGCATAGGGAGACTGAGAGAATCTCCAGCAGACTCCCTGAGTGTAAAACCTGATGTGGGGCTTGACCTCAGGACCCTGAGATCATGCCCTGAGCCAAAATCAAGAATCGGATACTTAACTAACCAGGCCACCCAGGCGCCCCTTGAGTTGTTGTTGTTGTTGTTTTTTAATAGCTTAATGATCTCTGATAGGGCTAAGGCTTTTACTGACCTTGCTGAAGTCATCTCCCAGCCTCAGTCTTCTCATCAGTAACCCACACATGGTCCTTGCCTTGTGTCCTCATGAGCATATACTGGATGAGGAGGCACACTAGAGTAGATCGTCAGTGCCCCCAGGTTTTTTTCCCTCCTTTATCCTTGTCTCATACCTATCTATCTCTTAGAATTGAGTGAACAGGAATCAGGAGGACCCTTGATTTATTTCAAAATCCAGCTAGGGTAGATTGAGATAGAAGAAGAGATGATTATAGGCTTACAGCCTCTAATCACTCTTCTTTCCTCAGAGTGAGGCCTCTGAGAATCTGCTGCTGCTTCTGAAAACTTGGAGCCCCCCACCTAAGGAATCGGATGCTCCACTGACCCTGCAGGATGCCCGGGGCTTAAGAGATGTCCTTCTTACAGCTTCTGCCTATCGCCAAGGTCAGCTAGCAGTCTTATTCATCCCCACCTCCCCACTCCCTGTCTTAAGGGGTCTTTTGGCTCATACCTTCCCTGTCATGTCCCATTGACCTCAGTGGAGCTTCTCTGTACTCTTGTTCCCTATCATGTCACCTGCCCTATGGGCCTCTATAAGTTTATACCCTGATTGTCATCAGGCCTCCAGGAGCTGATCACAGGAAGCCTGCCCAGGGCACTGAGCAGTCTGCAAGAAGCAGCCTCAGGTCTGTGCTCACGGCCTGTGTTGGTCCAGGTGTACACGGCCCTGGGGACCTGTCTCCATAAGATGGTAAAGACAGTGCTAGGGTGGGTTAGGGAAACTATGGGTGTTATAGACAGCTTTCTGCTTTGTGAGGGTAGCTGAAGCCTGTGTCCTCTCACCCCTCTAGGGCAATCCACAAAGAGCTCTGCTGTACTTGGTTGCAGCCCTGAAAGAGGGATCAACCTGGGGTCTTCCGCTTCTGGAAGCCTCCAGGCTATATCGGCAACTGGGGAACACAGCAGCAGAGCTGGAGAGTCTGGAGCTGTTGGTTGAGGTAAGGAACTGAAGATATAGGGATTGCTGAGGTGCTTGTGTTAGGAAGGCTAATCAAGTTGTAAACAGAAGAAAATATGGCTCCCAAAGATTATAGACATATAGATGTACTTTTTTCTTTTTGTCCCTTTTAGGCCTTGAATGTTACTCACAGTTCTGAAGCCCCCCAGCTTCTCATTGAAGTAGAGTTACTACTCCCCCAACCTAACCCAGGCTCACCCCTTCATTGTGGCACACAGAGCCAGGCCAAGTACTTGCTAGCAAGCCGATGCTTACAGGTAGGAAGGTAAGGTTCCACTGCCTTGCTCATCTGAGCTTCTCTTCCCATTTCTGATGTCTTCCCTGGGGTGTGAGTCTGCTTCTGTTGCAAGTAAGCTATATGGACAAGTCAGTGGTAGATCATAGGTTCCCGTTCCTCAATCTCCTGGTGGACCTGAACTTAAGACTCTTCACTCAGACACCAAGCTCTTGCATCTTTAAAATACTGAAATCTCCCAAATCCATTCTGTAAGGAGGGTGGATCCATATGAGCTGGGATTGGAGCCCCAAGACCCCACTCTCCCCATTCCCCAGGGCCCTTGAGCATCCCTTTGTTAGCTAAGAGCCCTTGAAGGACCCCTACTAATAGCCTAAGGTGAAGCTAATGGGCTCTGACTCCTCAGGGCTGAGGACGCTGCAGAGCATTACTTGGACCTGCTGGCTCTGTTGCTGTCTGACTCAGAGCCAAAGGTGAGTATATCGTCAAGGTTCTCTATAATTGGGTAGGAGGGTTGGAGTCTCCTTTGGAGTACAGCAGGACTGCTGTTTTCTCTTTTTATTTCTGCTTTTCTGTCCAAGTTGGAAGGCCAGACCAGGAAGGTTCCCAGAGCAAAGGGTCCAGTGTAGCAAGCAATGGGTGGTCTCTGTGTGGTACCAGAGCCTGGTTGAAGAGGTTGGGGATGGCTAATGCCTCTTTAAGACACTGCATCCTCCTCCCACCCCAGTTCTCCCCACCTCCTACCCACCCAGGGCCCTGTATGCCTGAGGTGTTCTTAGAGGCAGCAGCAGCGCTGATCCAGGCAGGCCGAGCCCAGGATGCCTTGACCGTATGTGAGGAGCTGCTCAGCCGCACGTCATCTCTGCTTCCCAAGATGCCCCAGCTGTGGGAAGATGATAAAAAAGGAACAAAGAAGTCACCACACTGCCCATCCTGGGTTTCTGCCACCTACCTGCTTCAGGGTCAAGCCTGGGTGCAGCTGGGGGCCCAAAAAGAGGCAATTAGTGAATTTAGCCGGTGAGCCCAGGAAGCCAACGAGGATCCGAGGGGAAGTATGGTGGGATAATTTGCTGATTGGGACCTGAGTTGGTAAGCTCCTTCTTACCTACTCACCCCAGAATTTCTGAGGTTGACTCCTCTTCACCCCTATTCTGTATCCCACTTCAGGTGCCTTGAGCTGCTTTTCCGGACCACACCTAAGGACAAAGAACAAGGTGATCTAGACTTTTAATTTTCCTCTTCCCTCCCAAAGTGGGTATGGTGAATGTGTTGCCTTTCCATGCATCCTAGCCTACCAGGAGACTTAAAAGAAAGGGACTCCAGACACAAGAAGAGTAAGAGGAGTACTTGGGGTTTCGGTGATTATATGGCAGGGACACATTTTTTGACTTTTGGGGTGGTCCCTAGGGCCTGCTTCCAACGGTGAGCAGGGGTGTATGTCAGATGTGGCACTACCACAGCTTCGGGCAGCTGCCCTGATTAGTCGTGGACTGCAATGGGTAGCCAGTGGCCAAGACACCAGAGCCCTACAGGACTTCCTCCTTGGTGTGCAGATGTGCCCAGGTATGTGTATTTGTGTGGCATCAGCTATGCCCAGATGCACGAGGGCAGAGAGGTCCATGGGGGAGGTACTTGGGAATTAGTGGGAGAGTGATGTTCCCAGATAGAAGGGGATGAATAGGGTTGTACTGTATGTACCTAGGGATATACCTAGGTTTGAAGACATATGCAAGTGTGTATGAAGGTTCTCAGGAGTTCCTCAGTCTTCTCAATGTCCTCAGACACAAAGATCATAACTGCGCTGGGAGTATGCTGGGGAGAAGCAGGGTCAGCTGAGCCCTTTGTCTTGGGCAGGCAGTATGCAAGGATAAGAATGGTTGGGACTGATCTACCCCCTGGTTTTTATTTTTAAATAAGATTTTATTTATTTATTCATGAGAGACACACAGAGGCAGAGGAAGAGGGAAAAGTAGGTTCCTTGTGGGGAGCCTGATGTGGGACTCGATCCCCAGACCCTGGGATCATGCCCTGAACCAAAGGCAGATGGTCAACTGCTGAACCACCCAGGTGTCCCTCTACCCCCTGGTTCCTTTTTTTTTTTTTTTTTTTTAATATTTTATTTATTCATAGAGAGAGAGAGAGGGGCAGAGACACAGGCAGAAGAAGCAGGCTCCATACAGGAAGCCTGATGTGGGACTCGATCGCGGGTCTCCAGGATCACACCCCAGGCTGCAGGTGGCGCTAAACCGCTGTGCCACCGGGGCTGCCCTACCCTCTGGTTCTATGTGTGACTGTAGAAAAGATACTTCTCTGCTCTAGGCCTCAGTTGCTCCTTTTATAAAATGATGCTTAAGGCTGTGTCAAGTTCTTTTTTTTCTTTTTTTAATATTTTACTTATTTGAGAGAGAGATAGTGAGAGAGAGCACAAGCAGGAAGGAAAGGGAGAAGCAGGCTCCCTGCTAAGCAGGGAACCCCATGAGGGGCTTGATCCCAGGACTCTGAGATCATGACCTGAAAAGCTGTGTCAAGTTCTAAGCCTCTCTACCCTGGGGTGGGGCTACAGGTAATCAAGATGCTTCATTTCACCTGCTTCAGACTCTGAGGAAGATGGATCGGAGGGATGAGGCCTCTGCTCTCTGGTGGAGGCTAGAGGCCCAAACTAAGTTGCCACAGGAGAATGCTGCATGGTGAGCCTGAGGCCTGAGGGCTTGGGGCTCAGGGCAGTTGGCATCCTGGAGTCCTGGAGTCTGTTGGGGATGGTGATGAATGAAAGGGAGGGAATGTTTGTCCAACCTTATGCCTCTCCTTCATCCTTAGACATTACTCTTTTTGTTCTCCAGGTCTCTCCCCCTGTACCTAGAAACCTGTTTGGGCTGGATTTGTTACCCTGACCGTGAAACCCTTCTTGAGGAATTTCGGACATCTCTGCCGGAGCCTTGTGACCTGTAGCTGCCACATTTTAAAGAGCCTGAGCTGGGGCTCCAGTGACCCTTTTCTCCATGGGGAGGGCTTTCTGCTTTACCATTCTTGGGGAATGTGGGTGAAACTAATCATTCCTGTATAATTCTGGCATTGGAGAGATTGGTAGTAGTCCTGCAAAATTTGGCCTAGTTACTGCCATTCTGGTTCCAGAGGAAGCCCCTTTGTCACCAAAAAAGCATTAACTTTGCTTATGACACCTTTTTCCTGTTTTCCCTTTTCTCAAGTTGAGTAAAATCTCGTATTTATCTCTTGTTTGCCTACTACATATACTTGAGTGGGAAGGCTCACAGCTGCCTGATTCAGTGCTGGTCATCTAAGATGTCCTCTCCGAACATCATCTACCTTATGAGATTGAGTTCTTGGTAGAAGGGGCCACAGGAATCCTTGCAGTGGCTTTGGTTCTATCTGTTGCCTAAAAGCCAGAGCGCCAAAGCCCAGGATCTTGTGCAAGTTGACAAAGAGTGGAGCTGGGTCTGGAAGGTGGTCTGGACAGGGCTTTCAGGACAAGGGCAGGTATTTGATTCATCTTTAGAGGGGAAGGACAAGCAGACTTCTGAGTCTCTGAGTGACTCCCCACTCCAGTCCCAAATTTCTGCCTTCAGTCAACCATGTCAGTGTGGATAGGGGATGAAGGATGGATTAATTTAATCAGTGTGGTGCCAAAGATGATTATTGAATTTAGGGCTAGCTCACCATTTGGGCCCCAAGGATTTCAGGTCTCAGCATGCAATTTTATTGCTGCTTTGGGTTCTATGGCATCTACTGTGTTCTGTGGTTGCCTTTTGACCTTTTTTTGGACTTGAGTGCCCTCCCCCTCAAGCTATTAACTTAAAGGCTGAGTGGTAAGAGGAAGCATATACCTCCAAGCCCTGAAGAACTGTAAAGCCTATGGGATTAGAGTTACCAGAGGGTGCCAAGACAATAGGGTGGAGTGGATTAAGAGTTGGGTTGCCAAAGGGTTCAGAGCAGGGATGGCTAGAGACAGTTTTGGACACAGGAGAAGGGTAAGGGTAGATCCTTAGGTTTGGGAAGAAAATGAGCGTGTAGGTTATCACTGCAATAGGAGTAGACTAATACAAGGGTTCAATCTATTGTGCCAGGTTCTTGAACAGGATAAGATCAGGAGCCAATGAACTGGAGCCAAGTGGGAGAGTCCGCCTCCCGGGGATTAAAGGCCCTTCTTTCGCCAGTCGCTCTGGCTCTATCCTTTTCGTTGATTGGTCGCGAGTCCCAATCCGTCGAGGAAGCGTAGCGCTGCGGCCAATTGACGTGGCGTTACTAGGCGTGTTGCATCCCTGAGGCGGGAGCCAGGCCGCAGGCGAATTTCCTGATTGGCTCTGGTCCGCGGGTTGCTGGGGAGAGGCGCGGAGAGGCGGGCGGGAGTCCCCAGGGCAGGCGCTGATTGGCTGAGGTGAAAGCACCTCTCCTTCCGATGATTCGGCTCTTCTCGGTTCAGTCTCAGCGCAGCGTCTGCAGCCGTCGTTTGAGTCGTCGCTGCCGCTGCCCCCTCCCGGATTAGGAGCCAGTGTATACCGCCCGCCCACCGCCCCGGTGCCTCTAGGAGGAGGCGAGAAGGAGGCCGCCTGCGGGTTTGTCGCCGCTGCTCGCCCCCCTGCCAGGGAGAGCCGAGCCCCGGCCCAGTCGGTCGCCTGCCACCCCTCGTAGCCGTTACCCGCGGGCCGCCACAGCCGCCGGCCGGGAGAGGCGCGCGCCATGGCCTCTGGAGCTGAGTGAGTGTGTGCGCGCGCCCGCCCGCCCGCTGCGGGTGCGCGCACCTGGGGACTCGCCGCGCTGGGTAGGCCCGGCCGAGCCTGGCCGTGGGCGCGTCTGAGAGGTGGAGACAAGGAAGGAGGGAGAGAGGGGAGAAGCGGGGGATGAGGGGCCGCGGTCCGGTCTGGGCCTGGCTGCGCACCCGCGCGCCCCCTAGGCCGGGCTTGCGTTGGGCCTGGGTCGGGGCCTGGGCCAGATCGTGCTGTGTCATGCAGGCCCGGGCGGCCTGATTGGCTCCCTGGGAACCGCTCTCCGGTTCTTGTGAGGTCTGCGGGCCCACATTGCCAGCGCGGAGCCCCGGGGCCTTAGGGCGCCCACCTGCGATCAGGTCTACTATCCGTTGAAGGCCTTTGGTCCCCGGAGAGAGCAGGCCCTGCGGGCCCGACGCCTGAACTGGGCCCAGTGGGCGTGGACTTTTGGCCACGTGAAGGCCTTAGGAGCCGGGAGCCAGGCGGAGGCCGGAGCGGGGAAGACTCGGCGAGCTCGGGGAAGTTCACGACGGCCTTTTTGGAGCTGGGTCGGCCTGGCCCTTGGTTGACATCTTCACGACCTGAGCAGTGAGGGGCTGTTAGGGAGAGGGCGGGCCCTGCGTTTCGTTTTTGGCCTCCTTCGTAGGTTTGTTGTTCTTCACATGAGAAAGCTTTGGTCAGTTTTTCTTAATATTATGAAATGGGGGCGGAGAGTAGGAACTTTACTGTTCGGGCTTTTGGTAAAGTTCGAATCTCAGTTGGTAATTTGCAGGGCTCTCTCAGTTTCAGCCTTTGTGCTGAGAAGGTTAGAGTAGCCCTGACTCTTTGAACACACACGTTCCTTTCCCCAAAATGCTGTGTTGAGAAATCTTGGGTTCTCCATCCCTCAGGAAAGCATCAGATAAAATCCTACCACCTCTGCCCATCCTGCCCATTAGATTTAGAATCAAGAGCTTTAGCTACTGAGGGAAAAAAAAAAAAAAAAAAAGACAGCCATCCTGTGGAAACTCTTCTATGCAAATCACTTTCCTGACTTGAAGAAAATTTAGTTTTTTGAGGTGTGTTCCCTTTTTTTTTTTTTTCCCCCAAGTTTCTAAACGGAGATTGAAGTATTACCTAGGTGTCTATTTAAAAGGACCACTACTTATTAATACTTACTCTCTTAGGTCTAAAAATAAAAATTCAAAATTCTTGGAACCTGGCATCATAGATGGTTTCTAACCTCTAGGTCATCTTGATGACTCTTACCTGAACTCCCTCCAAGTCCCCTGTGGCCCATTGGAGTTCTGGAAAGGGCCTGACTCATGCAGAAGACAATGGGGATGTCCCCAAAGAGCCTCCAGGACTGCTGTTGGCCCACGATCAGGCTGAAGCTCTCTTTTAGAGGTTACTTCCTTTGATCTTAGTAGATAGATTTGGAAGTAAAGGTCTTTGCCTTAAGGGAAGAGCATACTACTCACCTCCATTGCTAGGGTCAGGAATGGTAAGCAGTCAGGAAGTTTTTCTAGAATGCAACTTTGGGGTTAAAATACAAACTATGCTGACTAGAGGCATCTGGCATTTTATTTTTCTCTAGCCCCAATCCTATAGATTAAACGGAAAGGTGCGTAGTCCTTGGAAGGTATTTTGATGTGTGAGAGAAAGGGAGAGTTGATGGCTTTAAATTGCCTTCAGCTGCCACATTGACTATGCTTATTCTCCAGAGTGTTGATAAACACTGGAGGAGTCTGCCTGTGATGGAACATTGTGACCGGAATGCTACACTTTTTAGGTTGAGGAGGCAAGTTTAAGCTGAGGAAACTCCACTCTTTGAAATTAGTTTTAAGGTGATGATTAAAGACGCAGCCTTTGTGAGAGGATCAGCAGAAAGCTTACAACTTTGTTAGATGAATGGAATTTGTACTTCTGTTGGGTAGATCAAGACCAAAAGATGGAGAAACACCACAACTTCCTAGCTAGTATTCTGGAGTATAATCATCTTTTTTTCTTGTAAGTTGTGAAGATACAATTTTTTTTTTCTTGTTTGTTGATTGATGTATTTCCAGATTATAGGATGGTGCCTGGCCTGTAATGTATACTTGCTAATTTGTTAAGTGAAGGAATAGTTAATGGAAAATATTCTTTTTTATTTCTTCATTTCCTCCGTTATTTGGCCTCCCTGTTTGTTAATGTTCAGGTTTTCCCGAGCCTTAGTAAAAGGAAGTAGCTTTTTATTTTTTTTAAAGATTTTATTTATTCATTCATTAGAGATAGAGAGAAAAAAAGAGGCAGAGACACAGGCAGAGGGAGAAGCAGGCACCATGCAGGAGCCTGATGTGGGACTTGATCCCAGGACTCCAGGATCACACCCTGGGCCAAAGGCAGGCGCTACTGCTGAACCACCCAGGGATCCTGGAAGTAGCTTTTCAAAGGGAGAGCCCACTGAGTCTAGTTACTGAAGGTTGGAGAGAAGCTAGGTAAGAAGTTGGTGTCAGGTGAATGATCTTCTAAGAAATTATTGAAACTATTTAGAGGGTTTAAACTGAGCTTGGACTTAGCTTTGGTCTGGGTGAGGGATTTGGATTTGCTTCATGCCTCAGCATTTCTAGGTTTTGACTTTCTGAACCAATATTGTGGAATTGTATGTCTTTGCAGAGATTTGTCAAGCTCTTTTTGAGCTTGGGCCTCTTTCTGAAGGTTTCAGATCTATTAGTTTAGTTTTCCCCAAATGTCATAGTCTTTGTGCTTGGCATTTCTGTGGTATATAGAATGCTCTGGAATTTAGCAGGTTTAGCCAGTAAGGATGGTAGTGCTAATGATTCTACTTCATTGTCCCCAGGCTTGGTGGGACTTGGGGCCTCCCTGAGTCCTACAGGAAGTTGTCTTGCTCACTTCATTCTCCAAGAAGGTTAGCAAAGAAGAGTTTATGCTTTCTTCTGCAGTGGTAATCATTGTGACCATTAATACCATGTGCCAGGCATTGTTGCATTCATTATCTCACTTAAGATAATTCTTTAAGATAGGTACTACTGTATTTGCTTCTTTTCAGATGAGGACATCATCATCCAGAGAAGTTAAGTAACTTGCTCAAGATGACAATTAAACAGTGGCAGGGTTGGGATTCAGACCCAGCAGGTCTGACTGCATAGCCCCTTCTCCTAATCACTGTTTCTTTCATACTAAGATTATTGTCATTTCTCTAATTGTTACTTAGCCTCTACTTTTAAAAAAAAAATTTATTCATGAGGGGCACAGAGAGAGGCAGAGACACAGGCAGAGGGAGAAGCAGGCTCCCTGTGGGGAGCCTGATGCAGGACTCGATCCCAGAACCCCGATCCCAGGACCCCAGGACCATGACTTGAGCTGAAGGCAGATGCTCAACCCCTGAGCCACCTGGGTGTCCTACTCAGCCTCTACCTCTATTTAGTCTTCTCAGGCCATAGTTTCCTGACTCTGGGGCAAGATCACTTGGGGCCTTAACAGCTAGGATACCAGTGCTCAGAATACTAAGAGATGCTGGAATGGGAATTGTATGTGCTAAATGTTACTCTTCGTGACCGTGGCTGAATATCCTTTATCTGACCTCTCTGGCATAGGGACAGCTTCATATATCCACTATTTCTTTCGTAAGTGTGAATTTTAAAGACTGGTGGGGTCCCTGGGACTGGAGTATGTATTGGGACTAAATTCATTTTCTCTTTTTAGTTCAAAAGGTGATGACTTATCAACAGCCATTCTTAAACAGAAGAATCGTCCCAATCGGTTAATTGTCGATGAAGCCATCAATGAGGACAACAGTGTGGTGTCCTTGTCCCAGGTAAGTTGGGTCAAAGGTTCAGTCTTTCCTTATTGCACTTAACCTGAGGACTTTTCCCAGGTTTCTTTCCTCATTTTTTTTTTTTGCAGTGACCACAGATAGAGTGGGGTTTACTGGGAATTCCAGCCTCCAGGGCTGCTGCCTACCCCTTGGCCCAGTGACCCAAAGGCCTTAACCTTCTTTTCTCAGCCCAAGATGGATGAACTGCAGTTGTTCCGAGGTGACACAGTATTGCTGAAAGGAAAGAAGAGGCGGGAAGCTGTGTGCATTGTGCTTTCTGATGACACATGTTCCGATGAGAAGATTCGAATGAATAGAGTTGTTCGGAATAACCTTCGCGTACATCTAGGGGATGTAATCAGGTGTGTGTGGGGTTCTTAGCCCCTCAGGGATGGGAGGCCAGAGACAGCCTGAATTATAGACAGGACTAATGAAGTTCTTGGCAGCTACCCATAGCAGAATCCTTCTAGCCATGGGAAGACTTAATATAGCAGGGCTATCTTTAGGTTTTGATTCTGCCTCCCTGAGACTTCAGAATTTACTTCTGCATGACCCTTGGGACAAGTTGCATTTCTGTGACTTCTGTGATACCTTTACTTATTTTTTTTGCCAGAGGTATGATTTATAACATGCTGAACGCTGGTTTAGGATACCATTTGAGAGTGTCTATGAAACAATCTCACTGTTATGTTGAAATAATGGCTTGTGTTGGGACCAGAATGAGGTAGGAGTGTGGGCATAGAAGGCGAATTTCCGATTAGGGTTTTTTTATGGATCAAAGTTAATATAGAATAGAAGCATAGTTTGAGTCAGACCCTGAATAGCTTCAGCTTCTATCTGAGTGATTTTTTTTTTTTTAAAGATTTTATTCATGAGAGAGAAAGAGAGGCACAGACACAGGCAGAGGGAGAAACATGCTCCATGCAGGGAGCTCGATGTGGGGCTCAATTCTGGGACTCTAGGATCCTGCCCCAGGCTGAAGGCAGGAGCTTAATCACTGGGACACCTAGGGATCCCCAATCTGAGAGATTTTAAACTTAACTTTAGGCAAGAAGCTTTCTCATCTTGGAGTCATCACTAGCCACAGCTATCCAACCCCCTGTCAGGAACATCTGAGACTGGCCAGGAACATCTCAGACTTCTGATTATTTTTAATGGATTCTAGATTTCATGTAGCCTTCTGGAGGTGCTTAATCACGTCAAGTTTCTCTGACCACCTGGCTGAGATGACTTTTTTTTTTTTTTTTTTTTTTCAGTTTTATTTTTTTGATCCTGATACTTGTCCCACTACGGCCTCCGTAATTTTGGGTTACTAATATTAGCCAAATGGGTCATCTTTGGATATCTCTCACTGAAGATCCTTGCTCCTATTTCTTCATTTTGGGGGCTTTACATGTGTGGGTCTTCCTTTTGGCTCACTGATTGGGAGTGAGCAGCCCCATTTTAGTTCAACTTTAAATTTACCTAAAAAAAATAAAATTTTAATGTAAATTTGTAGCTTCTTCTAATGGCTCCTACTACTGCCCTTCCCCCAAGTATGACTTGGTCTTAGTTCTGTTTGGCTGCTCTTTTGTCCTCACTCTCACTCTGCCCTCCTTCCTCTCTTCACCTAAAGCCATCCCTACCTTTTTTCTTTTACTTGCCGTCAGCTCTCTGTGCCAGGCACTTTCAGACGCCCAGTGTTTGGGGCTACATTGTGGTTGGTAATGTGGAGTCTGCTTGTCATCCTCAGCATCCAGCCGTGTCCTGATGTGAAGTACGGCAAACGTATCCACGTGCTACCCATCGATGACACGGTGGAAGGCATCACTGGCAATCTCTTCGAGGTATACCTTAAGCCATACTTCCTGGAAGCTTATCGACCCATCCGGAAAGGTGAGAGATAATTCTAAAGACTGAGCTTAAGGATAGTTGTTTGTAGGGATACCTGGGAGTAAATCTTGGAATGTCTTTATCTCATTCTCATATGTGTGCTTACACACACATTCTGCATACACGCTCATGTGTACTCTCCTTCCTTCCTCCTCCTTCCCACTCCTCCATTTCCCTACTATCATTCCCTGCTTCAGTAGAGTAAGCTCTCTTCTCCTTTGTCCCAGAAGGAGGACTTGGGCACTTTTTGGCTGTGTCACAGTCCAAAGTGTATTTAATATTTAGCACAGTCTGATCATCTGTGGTTGTTGTGAAAGCTTGGTTACCTATAGCCCATAAGATTTTGTTCAGTGTCCTCTTGAATGGCAGAGGGACACTTCACAGTTTAGCTTTCTCCTCTTGCCTGATGCTTAATAAGGTAGAGGTGGGAAGGGGAAAGGGGCAGTATCTAGTGAACTTGGCATTTTAGACAACAGGTTCTGGTGAGGAACTCTCACTTGCTCTGGTATTTGACATCTCTGACTGCACTTGTGCTAATTACTCTCACAGGAGACATTTTCCTTGTCCGGGGTGGAATGCGTGCTGTAGAGTTCAAAGTAGTGGAGACAGATCCCAGTCCTTACTGCATTGTTGCCCCAGACACAGTGATCCACTGTGAAGGGGAGCCTATCAAACGAGAGGTGAGTTCTCTCCTTTATCCCAGTACCCAATTTCATGATTACAAAGTGGGGCGGTCATATGGTAACTACTAACTGTGAGTGCTCTTTGGGGGCACCTGGGTGGCTCAGTTGGTTAAGCATCTGACTCTTGATTTCAACTCCGGTCATAATCTCAGGGTTGTGAGGTTGAGCCCTGTTTTGGGCTCCATACTAGGTCTGGAGCCTGCTTAAGATTCTCTCCCTTTCGCTCTGTAGCCTGCTCCCTCCGCCCCTGCTCCCACCCATCTCTGTCTTCCTCTATTAAAAATAAAACTGAGTGCTCTTTGGAACTAAGCTTTTTTCCAGAGGTTGTGAAAATGTTTCAACTATTCATTTCTGGGCCTGTGTGTTTCTAGAAGTATATGATACCAGTAATTTTTAAAATCCAGATTGAACTCAAAAGATCTAAGTGGTTGGAATAATTTTTGTAGAAGTGACATTGATGATGGCATCCAGACCTCTGTCTGTTTCCCAGTTTCTAGCTTTAGTCTTAGGGTGGTTCTTTCCAGTAATACTAAGGGCAGTGTAAAAGGGAAAGACTATGCTGAAAATCTTTGCTTTGGGATTTTTAGAATTGTTCTTTGAGTCAGGATCCCCCTTAGAGGAGAATCCTCTCGTAAAATAGGTTTCTCTATACCAGATTGTAGAAGGATTTGGCGAAACTCAACTTTTGCTAATAATAATAATATTCCTGCCTTTTTTTTTTTTCTTTGTCTTCTCTGTATTCAGGATGAGGAAGAGTCCTTGAATGAAGTAGGCTATGATGATATTGGTGGCTGCAGGAAACAGCTGGCTCAGATAAAGGAGATGGTGGAGCTACCTCTCAGACATCCTGCTCTCTTTAAGGCGATTGGTGTTAAGGTGAGTATCCTGGGACATAATGTAGGCTGGTAATTAACAAAGACTCGGGTCAATTCTTGTTGCATTATTTTTTATATTATGGTTATTTAAAAATGTAAAAACCATTTTTATCTCACGGACCCTATAAAAACAAATCTCATCATAGTTGCCTACCTGTATGTAACAATGTCATCCAAGAAAAGTTTAAGGAAATTTGCAGTGTGTGAAGGGTCCTGAATCCAAAACATGTGAGAACTGCAGACCTACAATGTGACTTCCTAACTGTTCCATATCATGGGCACAGTGAAGATGAAATTACCCTCTTCTCTAGTATGTACCATACAAATAATTTTATCTTCTATATGGGCATTTCCCATGTGCAGCCTGTGGATAGGCCATAAAAAAGACAGCTTCAAAGAGAAAAACTTGTGGTTGTTGGTGGTAAGGAAAAGCATTCAAATATGATAGATCCTAGAGGGTTGTGATTATTGGAATGAGTGAGCCTGTGGCAATACTCTTCCTTAGATAGCTAAAAACTAGTCCTGGCCCTTGTCTGTCCAAAGTCAAAACCTTGGCCTATTGGCCTCTTGCTTTTTTGTAGTCCCAGGATCTTCAGACTTAGCCATACTAGAGTTTCTTAGGGTGGTTTCTGTGCTCTTAGTCTCCTATGCCAAGGTATAATCATAAATGTCAGTTTTCTAGGGATCCCTGGGTGGCTCAGCAGTTTAGCGTTTGCCTTCAGCCCAGGGCGTGACCCCGCAGTTCCAAGATCGAGTCCCACATCGGGCTCCCTGCATGGAGCCTGCTTCTTTTTCCCTCTGCCTGTGTCTCTGCCTCTCTATATATACCTCTCATGAATAAATAAAATCTTAGAAAAATGAAATAAAATAAAATAAATGTCAGTTTTCTGCTAATAAGAGGAGTGAGTATGGCCTGAAGTAAACTTTCTTAGTAGTTTATGCTGAGGGCTCAAAACTGATTCTCACTCTCTATCTAGATAGAGCCACATTCAAACCATTTTAGAGTGGGTGGAGTTGGGAGAAGGTAGGAGTCTGAACCTAATCACTCTCTCTGTACTGGTCCTTAGCCTCCTCGGGGAATCTTGCTCTATGGACCTCCTGGAACTGGGAAGACCCTAATTGCCCGAGCTGTGGCAAATGAGACTGGAGCCTTCTTCTTCTTAATCAATGGTAGGAGAATTGGTTCACCTTGTATTTGGCTGGATCTTACACTGAGCTGAGCATGATCCAGTCTCACGAGCTGGAGAACTCACGGACACATTTATTTGCATACATACCCTCATGTATATTTCATCATCTTTCTTCTGCTGGGTTACATTGTGGACAGATAAGCAACAAGGGGAAGGTATTGTACTCTGGTGTCCCTGATCTATCCTCCCTTGAGAGAGAAAGGCTGAAGACATTTAGGGGTAGCAAGTTAGAATGAGAACTCAAAAATTTTGTCTGCTAGTTTATTTGAGAGGGTTTGGGGGAAGATTGACATTAGCTGCCTCTTTGAAAATGATAGAGGTCCATCTGGTATGCTGGTTCTCTTGCCCTGGCCTGAGGGTCCAGGGCATGTGCTGGCATCTTGACATTTAGAGCTTGACTGAGATAGGTGTGAGTTCCTTGTGGTTTCCCTCCAGCCTAGTTTGTGCCTATCCTGGGATAGTATCTGGGAGAGTCTGTGAGAAAGTAGGCAGAGGTTACCACATGTTTACATAGCACCTGTTTCTGGACCAGCCAGATAAGAGATCTGATTTATCTTGGGATTGAGGGAAGGATGTATTTTTGTCATTGTTTCTATTCTGTATCCTTTCAGGTCCTGAGATCATGAGCAAGTTGGCTGGTGAGTCTGAGAGCAACCTTCGTAAAGCCTTTGAGGAGGCTGAGAAGAATGCTCCGGCTATCATCTTCATTGATGAGCTAGATGCCATCGCTCCCAAAAGAGAGAAAGTAGGAACTTGCCCAAGGGGATAGTGGGGGTTAAAAGGTCCTCACTTCACTTCTGACCAGACATCCTGTCCTGACAGACCCATGGGGAGGTGGAAAGGCGTATTGTATCACAGTTGTTGACCCTTATGGATGGCCTAAAGCAGAGAGCACATGTGATTGTCATGGCAGCAACCAACAGACCCAATAGCATTGACCCAGCCCTTCGGCGATTTGGTAAGGACCTCAAATTTCTTCCGACCCTGTTCTTGCTCATAGGGAATCTATAGCTCTACTAAGCTTAATCTCTTTTAAGAGATTCTGTTCTTCATCTTAGTCCTAATCTGAGGATTTCTTGAAGCTCCTTGCAGTGATAGGGCCCAAGGGTCCTTTCCCTTATCTCGTGTCCTATCTATAGTGACAAACCATCCTGGTTTGTCTGAAACTGAGGGATTTTCTAGAACTTGGAACTTTCAGTGCTAACACCAGGAGAGTCCTGGACAGACAGGGATGATTGGTCATGTGAGACCTGTCCCTTCTTTCCTGTAGCCCAGAAATGAGCCCTGTCTATGTTCACACCCTGTTCTGCAGGTCGCTTTGACAGGGAGGTAGATATTGGAATCCCTGATGCTACAGGACGCTTGGAAATTCTTCAGATTCATACCAAGAACATGAAGCTGGCAGATGATGTGGACCTGGAACAGGTGGAGTGATGATGAGAGATGGCCTTGAGTTAGGATATCTATTTCCAGGCAGTTAAAGGGAACTAGCTAGGGACACAAGCTTAAGACGTAAAGAGACTGATTTTGATTCTTGGGCAGGGGAAAGGAAGTGATCTGAGATTGAATCCAGGAAACTGGAGTTGATACCACGTTAGAGTAAACTAGAACTTCGGGGTCAGCTTTATTTCCAGGCCCCAAGTCTAGGCCTCACTACTTAAAATCCAGCCAGTGAAAGAACTCCTAGTATGTGGTCAGGTGAAGGGGGCAGGATTCTAGTCTCTGAGCCTCCTAAGGCAGCTAGGTCTTAGAGTAGTAAGTAGATCTTCTCCCTGCAGGTGGCCAATGAGACTCATGGGCATGTGGGTGCTGACCTAGCAGCCCTGTGCTCGGAGGCTGCTCTTCAAGCTATCCGTAAGAAGATGGACCTCATTGATTTAGAGGATGAGACCATCGACGCCGAAGTCATGAACTCTCTGGCAGTTACTATGGATGACTTCCGGGTAAGGACTGCATCCCCATCTCACATACACAGACATGCATTTCGACCTTTCCCTTGGCAAGTCTCATCCCCAGTTTTTCTTTTTAGTGGGCCCTGAGCCAGAGCAATCCATCAGCACTGCGGGAAACAGTGGTGGAGGTACCACAGGTGACCTGGGAGGATATTGGGGGCCTGGAGGATGTCAAACGTGAGCTTCAGGAGCTGGTCCAGGTAGGATAACTTGGTCCAGAGTGAGTCACTGCCTCAGTACATTGTAGGTGGCTGGGGGTGTTGGCAGTTCAGTGCAAGAATTGTGAGAGCATACTTCATGAACCTGCTATTCTCAATTTGGAAACACTAAGGAGCCTGCCCCTAGAAAACCTTATCTTATACCATGGGGTGATTAGACGGGATACTGCTGTTTTGTTAGGTTTGTTTCAAACTATGGGGGTATGCTAAACCCTCTTTCCTTTTCTTCCTAGTATCCTGTGGAGCACCCAGACAAATTCCTCAAGTTTGGCATGACACCCTCCAAAGGAGTACTCTTCTATGGACCCCCTGGCTGTGGGAAAACCTTGCTGGCCAAAGCCATTGCTAATGAGTGCCAGGCCAACTTCATCTCTATCAAGGGTCCTGAGCTGCTCACCATGTGGTTTGGGGAGTCTGAAGCCAATGTCAGGGAAATCTTTGACAAGGTGAGCTGCAAGCAGCTGAGCAGATAGTTCCCTTGCTTGGCAGCAAGGTAGCTAGCTGTTTCTTTGGGAGATTGAAACCATCTTGTTCTGGCAGCTCAGCTGGAGCAGTGAAGGTCACTTTAATTTCCTTTCCTTCTCAGGTCTGAGAGACCCAATTGTGTTAATACTTGAGTCCATGTGTCCCTTCCATAGGCCCGCCAAGCTGCCCCCTGTGTACTGTTCTTTGATGAGCTGGATTCAATTGCCAAGGCCCGTGGTGGTAACATTGGAGATGGTGGTGGGGCTGCAGACCGAGTCATCAACCAGATCCTGACAGAAATGGATGGCATGTCTACAAAAAAGAATGTGTTTATTATTGGCGCTACCAATCGGCCTGACATCATTGATCCTGCCATCCTGCGACCTGGTCGCCTTGATCAGCTCATCTATATTCCACTTCCTGATGAGAAGTCACGTGTTGCTATCCTTAAGGCCAACCTGCGCAAGTCCCCAGTTGCCAAGGCAGGTACAAGGGCATTGGTGCTGAGGACTTCTATGAGTGCTCAGCCTAGTGTGGTGTTTGGTTCCTGGAAAAGATTCCATTGGGGATTTCCAGGTTTAGGGTTGTAAAGGAAAAATGGAAGATTTGAAGGCATTAGGAAAATCCAGAATCAGGAGTAAAACAGTGGTGAAAGACACACAAGCTGAAATTAGGAGTGTTTTGGTGGATCAGAGATCTGTGTATTACAGGGGAGGAGAGGCTAAATGTTTAGGTAGCTCAATTGCTTCCTTTAGGATGTGGATTTGGAGTTCCTGGCTAAAATGACTAATGGCTTCTCTGGAGCTGACCTGACGGAGATTTGCCAACGTGCTTGCAAGCTGGCCATCCGTGAATCCATTGAGAGTGAAATTAGGCGAGAACGGGAGAGGCAGACCAACCCATCTGCCATGGTGAGTCTGCATCTTTTCCCCATATGTGCCAGTTGTGGGGAGCCAAGGGCAATCTCTGCCATGCTCTAGAGTTAAGACTGTAGGGTTTTGGAAAGATACCTGACAGATGCCCTAGTAGGGCATCAAAGAGAAAGAATACTGAGGGTTAATCTTTTCAGTCTGGAATTATAAAGGCTGAGGAGAGATGGGTAGTCTATATGCTCAGCCCTCACAGTAGACTCTGTGAGGTGAAATCAAAATACAATTTTGCACATAAATAAATAGGGCAGGTTTAGAACCTAGAATCCATGGGCCTGTTCTTGCTTGGTGGTCCATGGACCTCCTGTAATTAAAGTGTGTGTGTATGTAATAATGTATGTGTGCATGTAAGCTTCATAAAGATAGGGAATCTGTATCATCTTGCATGTTTTCCGGTGTATTTTGGCACCATGTTAAAAAATGAATAAATGAATAAATGAATGAATGACTTTATCTTTTGTAGGAGTTCTGAGACATTCCTTCTCCCTCCCATAAAAGCTTAGAACCCATTGATAACACTTAATCCTACGGAGCAATCTCATAAGTCATAGCAATTGAAGTGGCTTTTTTTTTTAATTAAAAAAAATTTTTTTAAATTGAAGTTCAGTTTGCCAACATACAACACCTAATGCTCATCCTGTCAAGTGCCCTTCTCCGTGCCCGTCCCCTCACCCATCCCCCCACCCATCCCCCCACCGCCTCCCCTTCCATTACCCCTTGTTCGTTTCCCAGAGTTAGAAGTCTCTCATGTTTTGTCACCTTCTCTAATTTTTTCCTGGAGAGGCTTCTTAGTGGAAGAGATAGGGTTTGAGCTGATTTATGAAGAGAGACTATAAGGGCTAAGGAAATAAGCAGCTCAAATAACTGGCTCAGGAAATAGGATTGTGGGAATTGGGAAAAACCTGGGTAGATTTAAGAGGGCATATGTTACTAGAGGTGAAGCCACTAGGTAAGGTGTAATCCGGGTTTGGTAAGCGCTAAAAGTTATTTTATCTTTTTAAAATTTAGGTGGTTAAAAAAAAAATAAATAAAATAAAATAAAATTTAGGTGGTTTAGTTTATCTTGTTTTAGAAACTTTATTTTTAAAATTTAAGTTTATTGATATGATTCACAGATAGTAAAATTCACCCTTTTAGGTATAGTGCCTCCATGTATCTTGACAAATGCATTTAAGTTCTATAACTATTACCACAGTTCAGATAAATTTCTGTCATCCCAGAAAGTTCCCTTATGCTACTTTAGTCACCTTTTTTTCCACCCTAAGCCCTTGGCAACCACTAATGTGATTTTGTCCATACAGTTTGGCCTTTTCCATAATGCATTGACAGGTTTTTAAACATAGTGCACTGACTTAGTTTTAGGAAGATTGGCCTTGCAACTTATTCAGGTTGGTTTAGAGAGACAGGGATGGGGGCAGGAAGGCCAGGGGAAGAATCCAAGCTGGACTTTAGCCCTGGTGGTCTGTGTTTACCAACCTTATAGGAGGTAGAAGAAGATGATCCAGTGCCTGAGATCCGCCGAGATCACTTTGAGGAAGCCATGCGCTTTGCCCGCCGTTCTGTCAGTGACAATGACATTCGGAAGTATGAGATGTTTGCTCAGACCCTTCAGCAGAGTCGGGGCTTTGGCAGCTTCAGGTAATCACGTTATAGTGGGCAATACTTAAGTTGTCTTGGGTAACTGTACAGCCAAGGTTGTGGGAGTCCTAAGGAGGCTGGGGTTAGTTGTGAAAATCCTACATAGGCCCTATCCTAACTCTCTTTTTTGGCTCTGCTTTTGTGCATGCAGATTCCCTTCAGGAAACCAGGGTGGAGCTGGCCCCAGTCAGGGCAGTGGAGGCGGCACAGGTGGCAGTGTATACACAGAAGACAATGACGATGACCTGTATGGCTAAGTGGTGGTGGCCAGCATGCAGCGAGCTGGCCTGGTTGGACCTTGTTCCCTGAGGGTGGGGGCGCTCGCCCAGGAGGGACCAGGGGTGTGCCCATGGCCTGCTCCATTCCTCAGTCTGAACAGTTCAGCTACAGTCAGATTCTGGACAGGGGTTTCTGTTGCAAAAAAAAAAAAACAAAAACAAAAAAAACAAAAACAAAACAAAAGAGATAAAATAAAAGCGATTTTCATTTGGGAGGCGGAGAGTGAATTACCAACAGGGAATTGGGCCTTGGGCCTACCCATTTCTGTTGTAGTTTGGGGCAGTGCAGGAGACCTGTGTGGGTGTGAACCAAGGCACCACCGCCACTCCCCACAATAAAGCATCTGCACTTCGCTCAGTGCTACCCAAGCCCTCCCTTCTTCCCTCTACCCAACCTGGGCAGTAGGACGAAGGGCCACAGTTGCTGGGTGTTTATATAGAGAGTAGGTTGATTTTATTTTACATGCTTTTGAGTTAATGTTGGAAAAATAATCACAAGCAGTTTCTAAACCAAAAATGACATGTTGTAAAAGGACAATAAACGTTGGGTCAAAATGGAGCCTGAGTTCTGGCCCCTGTGCCTGCTTCTTTTCCTGGGAAGGGCCTTGGGCTACGCCTTACTGTCAAGGCACTCTTCAAATGTGAAGTACTGAAAGCAGGATTGCACCCTCTTCCCCACCTGATTAACAGTGGTATGATCTGCTGCCTAGTGCCTTGCCCCATGACTGCATGGGAGGTGGTGCAGCCTGCCCTGATGGAGCTCTAGTTGTGGAGAATATGGTATTCCTCACCCGTGTTTGACGTGGATGGTAAAGCTAGGCCTACAGAGCTCTCTTTTCCTGACCAAGGACTGAATTGGGGTGCCCTCCCAAAATAAGGGTTGTAGAAAGATAGAACTTCTGAGGTGGGTGTTCTTTTCATGCATCTAAAAGTCCTAAACATTTATGCTCTGGTTGAGGATCACTTATAATTATGTCCACCTTTACTTTATGTAATTTGTATTATATAAAAAAAAAAAAAAAAACAGTTTTTTTCTAATATGAAATTCTAGTATTGGATGTGTTTTTTTCTAAACTTTATAAACATCCTCCCCTGCTCAGTTTTTCGGATGATTGCTTCCGTAGTCTTGTCCATGTCCAGGTATAGAATATCCTTTTTGTTCAACAGGTAACAACATAATCACCTAGTGCTTTTGGGATTAATATTATGATGCTTTACCCAGAGAGAAGTGTGGTATATAGAGAAAACAACCCCTAGACAAATTTTTATTGGTTGTCCTAGTACTTAAACCAGTAGCTGGTATGGATTACAAAGATAGGATATCTGTAAGGATACAAGATAATTATATTGGCTGATGAAATGGGCTGATGAATTTTGAATTCATGTACTGTGAAAATAGATTTTTTGCACATTGGAGATTGAGTTACTTTCCCCATTTTTCATGACAGACACTTTTTCTCTACCATATTCTGCCTGGTCTTCTGGTTTTCCCACCATTTAGGTGTTCTGATTGCTAGCCTTCAGTCTTGTCTTTTTTTTTTTTTTTTTTTTTTTTACGATTTTATTTGAGGGAAAAGAGGATGAGCAGGGGAAAGAGCAGAGGGAGAGGGAGAAGCAGACTCCCTGCTGAGCTAGGAGCCCAATGCAGGGCTTGATCCCTGGACTCTGGGATCATGACCTGAGTCGAAGGCAGATGCTTAGCTGACTGAGCCACCCAGGCACCCCTAGCCTCCAGTCTTGTTTCCACTTTGAACACTATTCTCTCATCCATATGGCTCATATAGGTTGGTGGCCTAACCTCACTGTGGGCCGAAGACGATCTTTTGAGGGAAGGACATTTGGTTGGTAGCTCTGTGTTAAGCTATAGGAATAAATAGAAGGCAAGTGGTATTTTCCTACAAAATATTGTAGGGATACTGGTTGATAATGTGAGAAATTTGTGTTGGAATGATTGATTTGCTTTTGCATGACATGCGTAATGTGTCTGTAGATGACAGTTGGAACTTTATAGATCTTTTAGGAAAAACCAAGAACAGACTTGTAGTGAGAGGTCTGGTTTTAATTCTGGCATTTGAGCTTATAGCAGTGTAGCTTTGAACAAGGCACTTAGTTCTTTTGGGGCCTCTGATAAAGTAATTGGCAGTGCTTTGTAAACTGTAGAAAACAGTGTGAGGGACTGTTATCTTACACCTGTAGACATCTGCATACTGAAACCAAGAGGCAAGTTATATAGTCCATTTTTTTTCACTTCCAATGTTCCCAGAAAGAACCTGGATTTTATTATTATTTTTTAAAAGATTTTATTTATTTATTCATGAGAGACACAGAGAGAAAGACAGAGACATTGGCAGAAGGAGAAGCAGGCTCTGCAGAGAGCCCATTGTGGGACTCGATCTTGGGACTCTGGGATCACACCCTGAGCCAAAGGCAGATGCTTAACCACTGAACCACCCAGGCGTCCCTGGAAATGGATTTCTAACCAAGAATATGGCATGAAAGATTTTAGAGGACCAACATCATACCACAGATGTAAAAGCAAAGATGGAGCTATAAACCTAACATCTTAAAATAAATGTTTTTTTTGTTTTGTTTTTTAAGTAGCCTCCACACCCAGCATGGATCCCAATACAGGGCTTGAACTCATGACCCTAAGATCAAGAGTCAGACACTTAACCCACTGAACCAACCCAGGTACCCCAAGATGTATTTATATTCCAAGATACTGATTCTATAAGAGTCTAGTCTAGTGCCAATCATAAATTCAGCTGAACTGAGCAAATGTTAAATGGTTTGTTTCTGTTGTCCATGGAGGGCTTAAAAAGACTTAAATAGAACTTGGATTTTTCATAAAACTACCCAGATATACATAGACTTGTGAAATGTTCCTGTGTCAAGTAGAAATTTAGAATTGCATTGTGTTTGGGGTACCTGACTGGTTCGGTTCGAGCATGCAACTCTTGGTCTCAGGGTTGTGAGTTCTAATCCCACAATGGCCATGGAGCCTACTTTAAAAAAATGAAAAAAAGAATTGCAGTGTCTTTGAGACTATTTAGTGGGACGGGGGCAGATAGGTCGGAAGAGGGAAAACACCTTCAGTTTCACTTCTGGCCAGCAAGTGGTGAGTTTTGGACTAAACCCTCTAGACAGGTTTGGGATAAATAAAATCTTCGGAACAGAAGAATAACAGAAGAGGTAGAATAACAGGATTACTTTGTTTTTCTCAACCGTATATATGGAGTAGAGGGAATACTGAAAAAGCACTAGATTGGGAATGTGGATTTGACCTCATAGAACTTCAACTTCTTTTTGAGGAGCCTGATAGCCATACTATCAGGGAAATGGTGCTGTCAACAAGGTACAAATTATGGGGATGCCAAGGAAGGGGACTCCATATCAAGACAAGAATCAAAGGCTCTGGAGGTAGTCTGAGCTGGGCATTAAAGGAAGGTGGGAGATGACATGAGAAGTAGGGGAGAGCAATTTGAGCAAAAGGCACAGAAGTCAGAAAATATAGAGCATGCTTAAGCATCAGGTTCACTAGCAAGGGAGTATATTTGAAGAGATCAACCACATCATGAAGAACCTTACATTCTAGGAGTAAAGTTTTTTTGTTTTTTTAAATTTTTAAATATTCTCTATACCCAACCTGGGGCTTGAACTAAAAACCCTGAGATCAGGAGTCACATACTCTACTGACTGAGCAAGCCAGGTGCCCCAGGTGAAGTTCATTATTTTTCCTGCTACATTTTATAAAAGATTTGTTTAGGAGTATGCATGCGCACACTCGTGTGCAAATGGGGGAGGGGTAGAGCGAAAGGGAGAGTATCTCTGGCAGATTGCCTGCTGATTGCAGAACCTGATGTGGGGCTTTGGGGCTTGATCCCATGACCTCGATCAGGACCTGGGCCAAAATCAAGAAGTGATTAATTGAGCCACCCATCCAGGAATGTCTCCAAATAAAGTTTATTTTAAAAGTTGTGGGTTTTCTGGGTCATTTAGGCAGGAAGTGACAGATTTCAGTGCTAAGACAGTTCTTTTTTTTTTTCCTTTTAAATTGTAGCAAAAAATCAATTTCTGAATGTATATAATATTGTCACCTATATGTGCATTATGCATAGATAATTCATTTTTTTTTATAGTAGTGCCCAGGGTACCTGGGTGGCTCAGTCTGTTTGGTGTATGCCTTCTGTTCAGGTCATGATCCCAGGATCACCACTGGTCAGGCTCCCTGCTGAGAGAGGAGACTGTTTCTCCCTCCCTCTGCTACTCTCCCTGCTTATACTCTCTCTCAAATAAGTAAAATCTTAAAAAAAAAAAAAAAAAAGTAATCATGTCCAATATGGGCCTCAAACTTACCACCCAGAGATCAAGAGTTATACCCTCTACCAACTGAGCCAGCTAGGCGCTCTGACAATACACTTTTAAAAAACCTTTTATTTTTAGAGAAGCAGTAAGGTGTATTGTAGAATTTTAGGAAAATAAAAGCAAATTTTATGGGGTACCTGGGTGGTGTAGTTGGTTGAGTGTCTTGACTATTGGTTTCAGCTCAGGTCAGATCTCAGGATCGTGAGAGTGAGCCCTGCATTGTGCTCTGCACTCAGTGCTAAGTCTACTTAAGACTCAACTCTCCTCTCCCTCTCCCCCTCCCTCTTTCCTCCCTTCCTGTGCTCTTTCTAAAATAAATAAATCTTTAAAAAGATATAAAAACACATTTTTTAATAAGTTTATTTTTTATTGGTGTTCAATTTGCCAACATATAGAATAACACCCAGTGCTCATCCCATCAAGTTAAAAGCACATTTTAAAAAAAGATTTTGTTTATTTACTTGGCAGAGAGAGAGCACAAGCAGGGGGAGCAGCAGGTAGAGGCAGAGGGAGAAGCAGGCTCCCTGCCAAACAAGGATCTGGGTGTGGGGCTTGATCCCAGGACCCTTGACCACAACCCCAGTCAAAGGTAGATGCTCAACTGATTGAGCCACCCAGGCACCCCCTAAAAGCAAATTTTTAAAGTTCATGTTCCCAAGGATCATCATCCAAATAACTTCCTATCTTTCTGTGTTTATATGTGTAATATTGCTTTTTTTAGGATAATGATTAATAAGATGGAATCTTTTAATACTTTAAAATGTTCATGGAATTACATGCTTACATGTCATAGAATCATTGAATCCTATTTCAAGAAAGGGTTTGACAAAACCTTTATGTAAGAAATAGAATCTTACTCTATCCTGAAATACACTTAGTTATAATACATAGTCTTTATTGTTAACAGTCTTCGCTGTTAATTAGAGCAATCTCTATAACAAAAAATTTTGCAGTTAGGGATGACAGGAGACTCCTTACCATCCTTAGCGCATATATATATATATATATATTTTTTTTTTTTTTAAGATTTTATTTATTTATTCATGAGAGAGGCACACACACACAGAGAGAGGCAGAGACAAGACAGAGGGGGAGAAGCAGGCTCCATGCAGGGAGCCTGATGGGGACTTGATCCCAGACTCCAGGATCACTCCCTGGGCCAAAAGCAAGTGCTAAACCGCTAAGCCACCCAAGGATCTCCCTTAGCATATATTTAATCAGAACTGTATTTACATTTACAACAGACGGGTATGCATACTATTCTACGGGAAGAAAGTGGTCTCACTTGGTCCAGTGGCCTTTGTCCATTATACCCTTATGGTGTACATTTGGTATTTTAAAATCAAAATGAGATCATACTGGGGATCCCTGGGTGGGTCAGCGGTTTGGTGCTTGCCTTTGGGCCCAGGGCGTGATCCTGGAGTCCCGATTGGGCTTCCTGCATGGAGCCTACTTCTCCCCTGCCTGTGTCTCTGCCTCTCTCTCTTTCTCTCTGTGTGTGTGTCTCATGAATAAACAAAATCTTTTAAAAAAAACAACAAAAAGATCATACTGCTTTGTCTTTTTAAGTTGATCTCCACCTTTTTCTTTCAGTAAATTTTCATTTAATCTGATACTCCTACCATACTCAGTTTCTCAAGTGATCTGAATATGTCATTCACAATTTTTGTGTGTGTGCAAAGGGAATTTAAGGACATTTATTAGTGGGTTTTGTTACTCATAGTTCTTGATCAAACCAATACCCAGTCTAGGACCCAGGTTGCATCTGGTACGTTCCTTTATTCAAACTTCTGTGACACTTGTTGAAGAGTGTAGGTCAGCTGACCTCCAGAGAATTGTAGCCATGTGGAGGATGGACTAGAAAGAATAGGGCAACCAGTCTGATGAGAAATGACTGAACTAAGACTGATGGTGGAGATGGAGTGGCGAAGATGGATTTGTTGCAATACATTTCATAGGTATAACTGACAGGGTTCTAATTGATGACTAGATTAGGAAGTGAGGGGAAAGGAGGAGTCAGGGATGAAAGGCTCTGACTTCAGTATTGAGCCTTCAATAGGAATGGGCATATTGGAAAAGAGCTTAAAGGGAAAATTATTTTTGGACAAATTGAATATGAGATGATATCTCATAGGCTATTGTATACATAGGTCTGAAGCCTACATAGATGCTTTTAAAATGACCCATATTTTGGAATATGACACTTAATGGGATGAGTTGAAGACATCTTTTTTTTTTTTTTTTTTTTTTAAGATTTTATTTATTCATGAGAGGCAGAGGGAGAAGCAGGCTCCCTGCAGGGAGCCTCACGAGGGACAGTCTCCAGGATCATGCCCTGGACTAAAGGTGGCACTAAACCACTGAGCCACCAGGGCTGCCCAAGTTGAAGACATTTTTAATGGTATTGGTAAAAGTGGACCTATATTTTGGGGTGGAGGTAGTTAGGTTCTCACATCACACCATACTCAAAAAGTAACAATCTAAACATAAATATATGAAACTGCAAAAGTGCCTGAAGGAAGTATTTTAGAAGCCATAAGGAAAATGTCAGTCGATTTAATTATATAGAAGATTTTCAAGTTTGGTACTGTAAAAGCCATCTTAAAATTCGAAAATAAACTACAGATTGGGAGAAAATATTTGCAGCCTACATAATAGGATAATATCTGTGGCAAGTAGGATAATGGCCCTTCCAAGATGTTCACATCCTAATCCCTAGAACCTGTGAATATATTATTTTACATGAAAAGGAATTAAAATTTGCAGTTGGAATTCAGATTGCTAACCTTAAGGTAGTTAGACTTTGGGACGCCTGGGTGGCTCAGCTGTTGGGTGTCTTGACTTGGGCGCAGGGTGTGATCCTGGAGTCCTGGGATCGAGTCCCGCATCATTGGGCTCCCTGCATGGAGCCCGCTTCTCCCTCTGCCTATGTCTCTGTCTCTCATGAATAAATGAATAAAATCTTAAAAAAGATATAGACTTTAAGATAGGAATAGTATCTTGAATTATCCAGATGGACCAAATGTAATTACAGGGGTCCTTAAAAATTGAAGAGGGAGGCAGAAGAGATCAGTGATGTGGAAAAAACTTGCCTTCCTTTTGCTAGCTTTGAAGATGGAGGATAAAGGCCAGTAGCCAAGGAATGTGGGCAGCCTATAGAAGCTGGGAAAGACAAGGAATGAATTCTCAGTGCCTACAGAAACAAATGCAGCCCTGCCAACCTTGGTTTCAGCTCCATGGGACATGTCAGACTTCTGACAAATTTGTGTTGTTTTGTGGTAATTTGTTAGGGCAGCAGCAGAAAAGTGGGTAAAGGATATGAATAGGCAATTATAGAAGAAATCCAGATGGTCATTAAACATATGAAAAGGCACTTGTTTTTGTGGTCTTGGGGATGGATGAACTGACCCAGGGAGAGAAAAAGCAGAGGGCTGAGAAGAAATGGTCAGAAGTGTAGGGAACTTGTGGATAAGTGGGCGAAGGGACCAAGAACAACTGCCTAGCCTCAAACCAATTGTGTTCATGTGAATGGATGTATTTTTCTTCTGTTCACTTGCTGTGAAGTTTTTCTCAAGGGCAACAGTGGACTCTGTTCTGGCCTTACAGCTTCACCCTGTACAGTAGGGATGTGTGGACTCCAGGCTAATTATTTGTGAGGGGCTTTTTTTTTTTTTTTTAAAGATTTTATTTATTTATTCATGAGAGACACACAGAGAGAGAGAGAGAGGCAGAGACACAGGCAGAGGGAGAAGCAGGCTCCATGCAGGGAGCCTGATGTGGGACTGGATCCCAGGACCCCAGGATCATGACCTGGGCTGAAGGCGGGTGCTAAACCACTGAGCCACCCGGGCTGTCCTGTGAAGGGCTTTAAAAGTTTAGCCTGCAGAATCTTGAAAACTCTACTTCTCTGTTCCTGAGGGAATACAGCCATAGCAGAAGTTAATAGGGAACTGACATTACTAGTACCTCAGACTAAAGATGACATGAGAGATACTTGTCTAGTTTAGCTAGTTTATTATTTCCACCCCACAACTGGTTTGGCTTCAGGTCTTGGGTTATGGGGTGTCAGTACTACCAGTCTTTCCTCCTCTTACTGGATTTAGTTGGCAGGGGCCATGGGTACCCAGAAACTTGGCTAACATTCTTTGGAGACTCCTGGTAAGTGGAACCCGAGGTGTGGGGGAAGAGAGATGCTTTTCCATGTGGACCCAATGGCAGTGCTTACAGTGTTGAGGGGTCAGGATGTCACCAGCTCTCAGCCCTGCCCCTTGCTGAATTGGGGGACCTGCAGCCTTAGAGTGAAGCTGCTGAGGGAAAGCAATGTGTCGAGAACTCTGGTCCTTATGCTGAGATCTTTGGGAAAGTCTGTTTAAAGGACCTTCCACTGGTCTTCTGGCCTGGGCTGGGTGGCTCTTCCCTGTAACTGTGGATGACACCAGTCTTGCATCCCCTCTTCTGTGGTCTCCTGCTTTGGGTTTCCTGGGTCTCTCTCTCTTTTTGGCTGAAGATAGGGTTGAAGCCTTGTTCTTTCCATTGCCTGAGGCCAGAACCTCAGGGTTTAAGGGTTCGCTTAGGTCTGGGCCATTCTCACCAGTCTGTATGCGAGCACATGGCCCCTGGGATGAGACCTGGGCCACCATCTTCACCTTCACTCTTTCCTCTTTCTGAGACCCTTGTTCGGCCCTGCCAGACCTTTGTGGCAGAGGCTGGGAAGAAGAGTGGGAGTGATAACAGTGGGAGATCTGGACAGGCTGAGCTACTGTGCTGTGAACTTTTGGGGGATGACAGCTTGAAGAGTGGGGGCACAAATTAGGGGGATTATTCTGCCGTGGGGGGCATGTAGAGAGTCTCCAGGAGCCTGGAGTTGTGGAGCTCAGGGCAAGGGAGCTGCCAAATGATTGACCTGGGTCAGGGGATCTGGAAGCGGGGCTCTGCTGTAGTTTTTTTAGCCTGAGTCCCAACTCTCTACTCCAGTGCCAGGCCTGGATCCCAGAGGTGGAGGGCACCTCTGGGACAGCCTCTCTCTGGGAGGATGGAGTCTCTGCCTTTGCCCCTGGGAACAACTCTCTCTTGGGTATGTCAGACTGGTTGGGCTCAATCTTCAGAGCTTTAGCTAAGGTGGGAGGCCAGGGTATTGGATGCAGGAGATCCATTGCTGGAGGGCTGGAGTCCTGGGGGATCCCTCTTGGTTGCACATTCCTCCACACAAACTCAAGGTCAATATGTGGATCTAGTAGAGGAGCAGAGAGAGATCTGGGGGTTGAGGCTGGGAGCTCAGTGGCCCAGCAGTTGTCTCTCTGCTCCACTGCTTTTCCCTTAGGCTTACAGGTACATTGGTCTCTAGGAGGCTCACTTATGTGAGACTTTGACTTAGAGTTTGGAGGTGGACTGGGGTCCCACAGTGGGGACCCAGGAACACAACAGGTTTCTTTCTGCTTGTTCCCTTCAATAGGTTCACACTCAGACAGGGCTCCCAAAGATCTGGTTCCATGTGGGTCTTGGGGTAAGCTGCAAACTGGAAGCTCAGAAGTCCAAGAGTTCTTTCTCCTTTTTATATCCCCATATCTAGCCTCAGAATCAAACAGGACCCCTGTGGGGCTAGCTATGAGGGGCTCCAATATAAGAACTGGGGGTGGGCTGAGGGCCAGAGATGGGGGCTCAGAAATCCAGGAATGCCTAGAATGTTCAATGTCCTTCCATGCAGCTTCTGATCTAGTGAGGCCTCCCATAGGATTGATTCTGCGGAATTCTAGAATGGAAGCTAGAGATGGGCTATAGGCAGGGGCTGGGGACTCAGAGGTCCAGAGGTTTTCTCTCTGCCCTCCCAACGTTTTGGACTCAGACAAGACTTCCTGGGAACTCATTTCTAGGGATACCAGCAGAGAGGATGAGGGAAGACTGGGAGAAGAAACTGGGTCTGCAGAGACCCATAGATTATCTCTACTCTGCTTACCTTCCCATGGAGTCTCTGATCTTGGTGGGACACATTCAGGCCTGGTTCCATAGAGCCCTGGGCTGAGGTCTAGGGCTGAGGGCTTAAAGGCCCAAGGGTTTCCTGAATTTTCTCTGTGTCCACATTGGAGCTTATACCTAGGTGAATCTCCCAGAGAACTGCCTCCCTGGGGTTCTGGCAGGGGATCTAGGGGAGGGTAGGGGGATGGCATTGGAGACCTAGAGATCTGTGGGCTCTCTCTGTGACTCATGGTTTCCCAGAAGTCCTTAGGTGCAGAAAGTCCTCCTTCAGGGATGACTTTCTGGAGTTCTGACAGAGCATCTGGGAGTTGGCAGGGAGCCGTCATTGGAGGCACAAAGGCTTGAGAATTCTCTTTACAAACTGTGGTTCTCCACTGAGTCTTATATCCAGGTGGAGCTCCCAGGGGGCTAGTTCCTTGAGACTTTGTCATGGGGTCTACAGATTGGCAAGGGACCAGGATTGAAGGCTCAGAGATCTGAGGATGCTCTCTTTGTCCTGTGGTTTCCCAGAGGACCTGGGATCCAGGCAGCCCTTCTATTGGGCTGACTTCCTGGAGTTCTGAAAGGGAGGCCAGGGTTGAGCTGGGAGCTGGCTTTGCAGGCGCAGAGGCCTTGGGGTCCTTGTTTTGCTCCATAGCCTTCCATGGGGCCTCAAACCTTGTCAGGAATCCCAGAAGGCTAGAATGATATAGCAGAGAGGCAGAGAGTGAATCTAGAATGTGTTGTTGGAGTCTGGGATCCTGTGGTACATCCCACCAGACCTCAGAGTAGGGGGAGAGCTTGGAGCATCTGGTTCTTTGGAGTTCAGGTTGTAGGTGCAGGGTTTGATCCTCAGAGACCCAAGGGACTTCTTTCTGCTGCATAAACCACTGTGTATGTGCCTTGGCACAAGACAGGACTCCCTTGTGGTCCATGGGAAAGGACTTAGGATGAAAGGGTAGCGATGGGACAGAAGGGGAAGGTGGAGGAGAAAATTGCTGAGGATCAAGAGCCATCCCTTCCCTATCTTCTGTAGTATGGATTTCATGGGTAGGAGGCTGAGTTGGGGAGCAGTACTGGGGAAGCAGAAGGTTGGATCTAGGCAGGAAGGCAAGCTTGTTGAAGAAGGCAGAAGGACCAACAGACAACTTTAGGGGAGAGGGGCCACCTGAGCTCAGCAAGATGGCCTCCAAGGACTCACTATGCAGAGAGGGGAGACCCCAGAAGAACTGGCTTTTTCTCTGATGTAGATAGTTTCCTGATGCTGTTTTGTGCTTCATAGGCAGGTTGGTCAGGATCTGAAAGGTGGGGAAGGATCTGGAAGGGCTTGGGGTGCGTGTATGTACTTGCTTTGGTGTCCGTATGGCTTTTTGGAGGTCCTCAGGACCACAGGGTGGTTGAGATGGGGCTGTGGTGGCTTCTTCTCCAAGGGGAGCTTCTTTGGGAAGAGAACATGGCTTCAGTGGATCCAGAGACACATCCTCTTCTTCCTCCTCTTCTTCCTCTTCCTCCTCTGACTTCTGCTTCCATAAGTGATCAAGGAAAGCCACATGGTACAGAAGTGGTAGGCTCTGAGGAGTAGAAAAAGATACTTCAGGCATGAAACCTTTCAAAGACACAAAGTATGTCATGAAGCCCTCAGTCTTTTTTCCAAATTCAGAGGGAAGTTACTCACCATATCTGTAGCCAATAGTCACGTATGCATCTGATATCAATGGCCATTACCCAGCCCATATTTGGAGATACGCATTCCCTTACATAACTACATCTAGGGTCAGTAATTACACACCTGTCTTCAAATATGGTATCAATAGTCATCATCCAGCCTCACAGGTAAGACTTAGAGTCATTCACCTGGGTAATTGGCTTCTAGTCATTCCATATCAGTGATTTTTCACCTGAACTCATATGTGGTATCAATAGTCATTCACCCAGCTGTATATCCATGTCACCCACCTTGCTTTGCATCATGTCCCCAGAGTACCAGAGTTGAAGCTGTCGCCAGCTCCCAAGTTGCCACCACCTCCGAATCTGCCAAATCATGAACAAGAATAGTGTTACCAGATTCCCTGGACTCTGGAGGCAGCTGCTGCCACAGTGTCTGCAGGCCAGGGCATGGGTCAACTGGCTCCAAAGAAGCCCCATGTCCCCTTCAGTCCCAAGCAGGCCTTCTATCAGCCATTCCATTTTCCTCAGCCTAGTGGCAGTTTATCCCGAGGTCATCACTGCATCACAGAACAAAGAACTCCCATCCCCCACATGCCTAACAGCCTTTTCCCTGAATTTAGAGTAAAAAAATTGCCTGTACCAGGCAACTAATACTTCATAACACTGAAACCTGAGTGATCTCTTTTGTCTTTGTCTGGCCAAAGCCAGAATTATGCTTCAGGCCTTGTCATTAAGGACATGGATTCTAGCATCAAACTGCTTTATTCAAATCCTACCTCTGCCACTTCCTATCTGTGAAATCTCAAACTAATTAATCTTCTAGTGCCTCAATTTTCTCACCTGTAAAATGGGAATGATATTATTACTTGCCACATAGAGTTGTTTCGAGGATTAAATGAACAAATTCATATTATTAGGATAGTATATAGTATATGCTATATTAAAAAATTATTTCTTGGGATGCCTGGGTGGCTCAGTGGTTGAGCATCTTTCTTTGGGTCAGGTCGTGGTCCCAGGGTGCTGGGACGGAGTCCCTCATTGGGCTCCCCACAGGGAGCCTGCTTCTTCCTCTGCCTTATGTCTCTTCCTCTCTGTCTCTTACGAATAAATAAATAAAATCTTTAAAAAAATTATTTCTTTTGGGGCAATTGGGTGGTTCAGTTGGTTAAGTGGCCAACTCTTGGTTTCAGCTCAAGTCATGGTATTGGGGTCCTGGAATCAAGTCTTGCATTGAGCTCCACATCAGCAGGGAGTCTACTTGTCTCCCTCTCACTCTGTCCCTCCCCCATGCTCTTTTGTTTGCGCTAAAATAAATAAATCTTTTAAAAAATTGTTTAAGGTTCCTAATTACAAGACTTGTTCCATCTTTAATATATGGAGTCTGTTCTCACCCTCCCCCCTTTTTAAATCTCATGTCAGCTATGAACTGTCTTATTTGACTTTAGGTTGCTTGAGATCTTTTTGGCAAGCATTAACGTTTAAGTTGACAAATTAAATGCACTTGAGTATTTTTCCTCATTTCCCCCTTTTCTCCTAAAACAACCACTCTGTTCCACATTGACTCTTTCAGGGTCAACTTTAATTTCTGCCTTCCCAGTACATTTTTTTTTTTTTTTTTTTATTTATTTATTTATGATAGTCACAGAGAGAGAGAGAGAGAGGCAGAGACACAGGCAGAGGGAGAAGCAGGCTCCATGCACCGGGAGCCCGACGTGGGATTCGATTCCGGGTCTCCAGGATCGCGCCCTGGGCCAAAGGCAGGCGCCAAACCGCTGCGCCACCCAGGGATCCCTTCCCAGTACATTTTAATGCCTCTCTTCTCACCTCACCCCCATCAAAGGCCAGTTTAGGTCTGATTGAACACTGAGCTGAAATTAAGATTTGGGTTCTCTAACTCTAAGCTATGTGATTTTTTTAAAAGATTTTATTTATTTATTTATTTATTTATTTATTTATATTTTATAAATTTATTTTTTGTTGGTGTTCAATTTGCCAATATATAGAATAGCACCCAGTGCTCATCCCGTCAAGTGCCCACCTCAGTGCCCGCCACCAAGTCACCCTCACCCCCCGCCCACCTCCACTTCCACCACCCCTAGTTCATTTCCCAGAGTTAGGAGTCTCTCATGTTCTGTCTCCCTTTCTGATATTTCCCACTCATTTTCTCTCCTTTCCCCTTTATCCCCTTTCACTATTTTTTATATTCCCCAAATGAATGAGACCATATAATGTTTGTCCTTCTCCGATTGACTTACTTCACTCAGCATAATACCCTCCAGTCCCATCCATGTCGAAGCAAATGGTGGGTATTTGTCATTTCTAATGGCTGAGTAATATTCCATTGTATACATAAACCACATCTTCTTTATCCATTCATCTTTCAATGGACACCGAGGCTACTTCCACAGTTTGGCTATTGTGGACATTGCTGCTATAAACATCGGGGTGCAGGTGTCCCAGCGTTTCATTGCATCTGTATCTTTGGGGTAAATCCCCAGCAGTGCAATTGCTGGGTCGTAGGGCAGATCTATTTATAATTCTTTGAGGAACCTCCACACAGTTTTCCACAGTGGCTGCACCAGTTCACATTCCCACCAACAGTGCAGGAGGGTTCCCCTTTCTCCACATCCTCTCCAACATTTGTGGTTTCCTGCTTTGTTAATTTTCCCCATTCTCACTGGTGTGAGGTGGTATCTCATTGTGGTTTTGATTTGTATTTCCCTGATGGCAAGTGATGCGGAGCATTTTCTCATGTGCTTGTTGGCCATGTCTATGTCTTCCTCTGTGAGATTTCTGTTCATGTCTTTTGCCCATTTCATGGTTGGATTGTTTGTTTCTTTGGTGTTGAGTTTAAGAAGTTCTTTATAGATCTTGGAAACTAGCCCTTTATCTGATACGTCATTTGCAAATATCTTCTCCCATTCTGTAGGTTGTCTTTGAGTTTTGTTGATGGTATCTTTTGCTGTGCAAAAGCTTCTTATCTTGATGAAGTCCCAATAGTTCATTTTCGCTTTTGTTTCTCTTGCCTTCATGGATGAATCTTGCAAGAAGTTACTGTGGCCAAGTTCAAAAAGGGTGTTGCCTGTGTTCTCTAGGATTTTGATTTTATTTATTTATTAATGAGACAGAGAGAGAGAGAGAGAGAGAGAGGCGCAGAGACACAGGCAGAGGGAGAAGCAGGCTCCATGCAGGGACCCTGATGTGGGACTCGATCCCGGGTCTCCAGGATCAGGCCCTGGGCTGAAGCTGGCGCTAAACTGCTGAGCCACCCAGGCCACCCTAAGCTATGTGATTTCAGGCCAGAAAGATTTCTCCCCTAGGTATCGTGGGTTGGACTTGATTTATATATTCATTCATTCATTCATTCATTCAACATGTATTTATTGAATACCTACTATGGATCAGATATTGTGCTCAGTCTTGAGGAGATAGAAATAAGACAGTCTCTGCAGTAAATAGGTCTCATTTCAGTAGGGTGAAAACAGTCAAGTAATAGACAAAATTGAAGTATGCATGGGGTACTATCGGATAAGAGGAGGATATCTAACTAGCCCAGGGAAGGGGTTTGCTTCTCAGGGGCTGCTTTTTATTTTTATTTATTTTTTTAAAGGTTTTATTTATTTATTCACAAGAGACACACACACAGAGAGAGAGAGAGGCAGAGACACAGGCAGAGGGAGAAGCAGGCTCCATGCAGGGAGCCTGATGTGGGACTCGATCCTGGGTCCCCAGGATCACACCCTGGACTGTAGGCGGCGCTAGACCGCTGAGCCACCTGGGCTGCCCAGGGGCTGCTTTTTAGAGGAGATGATTAATGCTTGGTTTGAGGAACCAAGAAAATGAAAGCATAAGGAGCAAGAGAAAGACAATTCAAGCAGGAGGAACAACCTGTATTAGGTGCTAGGGCAGAGAAAGCATGTATCATTAGGGAAACTGAAGGCATTTAGATGTGTGGGGGTTGGGGAAGTGGTAAAAGATGGATCTGGAAAGATAAGTTCACCAGGGCCCCTCAATATCAGTCTAAGAAACTGAAATTTACCCTGAAGATGATGGAAGTCATTGAAAAGTTTTGAGCAGGAAAGTGACAAGATTAAGTTTGTATCTTGGAAAGAACACTGGCTCTAGTGAGGGCAAAGAGATTGAGGTGAGAGATTAGTTAGGGAATTCTTGCTTTAGTTTAGGCAAAACAAAAGATGAGGCCTAAACCAAGACAGTGATGGTAAGAATGGAGAATAATTAATTCAACTAGAATACCAAAGATATAATTGGTTAGGCTTCATTACCAATGGGATAGAGGAGTATGGGAACTGAGAATGACTCTAGGGTTTCTAACTTAAGAAACAGGGTGTATATATTAGTGCCATTTTACTGAGATAGAGAACACAGACCTGGGAACCAATTTATGGGTGGGGGGAGGTAATGGGCTCCATTTAGACATTTGTATTTGAGGTTTCTGTGACAAGGAAAAACTAGGTAGGAGGCAATTAGATATGTGGATCTGAAGCTTGGAAGAACAGTCTATGGTGGAGATGTAAAATTTTATAGCCAGTAGCATATATGTAGCAGCTGAAACCATAAAAGGGCTTAAAATGATGTACTGATATGTAATATTTGGCTCGATGTGGCCAGCATTAAAAACTGGAGTAGCCAACACTGTAAAACTAGTAGATTGTGCATAATAGTATTTCAAGTTTAAAACCTGGCAGTACTAGACTCTCATTTCCACAAAATAAGAGCTAAGTAGCAGTGGCTCCCCTTGTAGTGTACATGTGCCCTTCAGTTCACCATGGTTCTTACCATGTTCTCATCATTAATACCAAGCCTAAGGCTAGTTGTGGTTTATCATTGTACCTATGATTTTGTTTTCTTATATTTGTCCACTTTTACTCATTTGTATTACCTGCCTGGTATTTGAGGTAGCAATACCTCTGGACGAAGAAGGTAAGTTGAATCCTAATAGGAAACAGGGAAAAGAATGTTGAATACCTATATACTTACATTTATGGTAGACATTTTACCAAGCTCTTAATTGTTGTCTTCTACTCCTTCCCAAAGGAGACATCTGGTAAGATAAAAAGGTAACTTAGCTCTCCTCTCCTCCAGGAATTCTAGATTTCTTGTCTCATGGAATTGGTAATAGAGTTTATGTTTTCTAGTCCCAAATCAAAGTTTCAAGACACCTAGTCTACAACCTTATACAGGCTTTTGTGTGGGAGGGGAATTTAATTTAGCTAGGTGTTCTTGAGAAGAAGTTGGGAGATGATTGAAAGAAGCAATGCCAAGGATAAAAGTGTGTCTAGGAGTTTGAGAAAAGAGATATAGCAATGGGTTCCATGAGTGTTAGGGTCTGTACAGAAGAGGCAGCAGGACTTTTTTTTTTTTTTTTTTTCAGCAAGACTTCTAATGGGGAGAACCTATTTAATGGTTAGAGAACTATAGATCCAGCCACAGTCTTGGGAACTGCTGCAAAAATGCTGGTGTGCAGAGATGCTGTGGAGCCACCTGCCTTTGAATAGACCATATGCATTTATACGATGCACATCCCAGTGGCAACCATGATAGACTTAAGACCAGAGGTTATTTTCTAAGTGTTTTGGGTTTTTTTGGGGGGTGGGTGGAGAGTTGTTTTGTTGGTCAATGTATATAATTCTAAAGAAGAAAAAAGCTCCCCCCTGCCACATCATGATTTAATATTGGACATCTTCCAACACTAGTAAATGAGATTTTTGAACCAGATTTAATTTAGAAAAATTAAGTAACGTGATGTATCTTGTTCCTCAGTGTTGTGGAACAAATTTATACTCCATTTATAACTCCATTTAATCTTTACAACTCTTTGAAGTAGGTATTGCTACTTTTTTCACATAAATGGAAACTGAGGCACAGAGAAGTTAATATATATTATATATTAATATATTAATACATATAAATTATTAATTTATAAACACACAGAGCTATCCCAGAAGGCAGGGCCAGAGTTTGAGAACCCCCTTGCATTGTGATGAATTATTTGGATATGAGTGACAGAAAATAAAATCCAACAGGTATAAGCAAAACGTGTATATATTGACTCATATCTGAATAGTCCAGGATTAGGGCTGGTTGGCTTGAGGTAGTAGGGTTCATTCGGGGACTCATTCCAATGTCATCAGGATTCAATTTCTATTTCTTGGCTCTCTTCTGTGCTGACTTTATTCTCAGGTTTTGTGTCCTAGCAGGTTCAAGTGAAGCTGAAAATGTGGTGGTGTTCTGACAACATTGTGCTTATGGATTCTAGTTGGTCGTGAATCTATCCCTGAACTCCTGAACTGCTCACAGGTCAGAGTCATACTGTACTTGCACATGGACTGAGACTAAAGAAGCCCGGATTTGGTGGTAGTCCCTTCACAGGAAATAGACATGCTGTTTTCAGAAAAGTGTATGCATATTTATTTTGTATCAAAACAAAATAAAACAAAATAGATGTCCACTATGGCCCTCTCTAACTTCTCCATTCTGTTTTCTGGTTCAGCCATGCCATTACCATTTTAGGATCTAAGACTTAAGTTGAAGTGTAATTGCAGATCCTCTGAAGATTGGGGAAGGGGCTGGATGGACCCAGGGCAGCATCTTAAAGAGGGGGAATCTATGGGATATCTAAACATCTGAGTGTATAGCCGATTTAGTGACTCTCAATTCCTAGACCTTTTCATCTTAGAGTCCTTTACCTTGGCTCCAATCCAGCTATGGCCATATCCGAAGCCTCATCATTAGGAACTATTCTGTCTTCTGAAATAGTTTGGCATCCCACCCTCTGACTTCAACCTCTAGATTTGTCCAAGAGATGCCAGTTCTTCAGCCTTGTTAGGACATCTATTCCACTTTCTCCTTGTCCATCAACAACCTCTTGCCTTCATTTCCTCCTTCTCTATGCTAGACTTCAAGGTCCATCACTTAATCGCATCCTAAATACTTCTCAGTTCTTCCTTTCATCATTTTTACCTGGCAAAATCCCAATTCTGCCTCTAAGACCTGCCTTTAGGAAGCGACTCAGCCCTATTGGATAAAATCATATGCGTTGATGTCACTGTTAATTAATTCATGGTCTACAATTAATGGTCAGCTCCTCTATCACTTGAAAAGCATTTATTCACACATTCCATTTATTAAGTGTGTACTATGTGCTAGACACTGAAATAACTAACCACATAAGTACCTACTGACTACCTGAGAGAATCTACTTTAGAGAATAACACACATAGTCATTAAAAATGATGGTTAGGGGGCAGCCCTTGTGGCGCAGCGGTTTAGCGCTGCCTGCAGCCCGGGGTGTGATCCTGGAGACCCAGGATCGAGTCCCAAGTTGGGCTCCCTGCATGGAGCCTGCTTCTCCCTCTGCCTGTGTCTCTGCCTCTCTCTCTCTCTCTGAATAAATAAATAAATAAATAAATAAATAAATAAATAAATAAATAAATAATTTTAAAAAATGATGGTTAGGAAGGGTGTTCAGTGTGTAGAAAAGGTTTACACTAAAATATTAACTGCTTTCCTACCTGTTCTAAATACTTGGAATACATGAGTATTCAAGACAGACAAAATTCCCTGGAGCTTACTGCATATTCCTTAAAAACTCTCCCATCCTACTCAAAATCAATTCAGACTTTTTAACTTTCTTCAACTTCTCTTGCCCCTGCTCCTAGCAGATGTGCCAGATCTCCACTTTTCAAAGGAACCAGAAGCCATCATATGGAACTTTTCATCATTAAAAACTCTTGCGTTCAGTCTATCTTTCTGCTACGTGAAAGTGGCCCTCTGAGAGTCCTTCCTTCACCTTCCTAAGCTAGGATGGTTGCTCTTATTCTCCCCTCCCTCACCGACACTGTCCACACCAGATTGTAACTAGTGCTTTAAATATCTGAGGGCAGAGATCTTGCCTACCCAGCCCACAGCTTTAACCCTAGGAGTGGCCTAATAGTATTTGGTTAGGGTTCAGCATCATGAACCACGGGCAGGATTTCTTGGAGTGGCTCCGCCTAGGGCCTCCTCCGGGGCTTCCGAACTCTCCTCAGGCTTCCTAGTAGCTATCTCTTGAGGCATCACCTACCTTCAGGCTGGACGCTTCCCGTCTGATCAGCCTCCATGGCTTGCGTGAGAGGTGAGCGGGGCAGTGAAGCTCACAGCCGAGATATTGGTGGGGTTCTTCCCACGCCCCAGGCGCTTTCCGCCGCGGGATTACCCCACCTGGACTTCAGCTGAGGCCTCTGGGTGGGGCGGCTGCGCGGAGGACCCGCCCCGGTCAGAGCGTTGAGGCGTGGACTCCGCAGCGTCTTCACCTTCACTTCCCAACTCGCAAGCCGCCTTAGTCTCCTTTCCCCTTCCCCTCTCTTTGCCCTCCGGTCCCCGCCTCCTCGTTACGGAAGTCTTGGTAAGGGCCCCGCCAGCAGCCTAGCCCCACTAGCCTAGCCACGTGGACATGGTCTGGTCCAGTGTCCCTGATAAGCCGGTGTCCTGAAAATGTCTGGACTCGTCAGGGGACAGTGGGACCTCAAGGAGCCACTCCTCCAGGAGAGGTCATTTTCTCAAGCTACTCTTGGTTCAGACTCATCCACGCGAGGGATGATGCCGGTCCTGGCCCCAGGCAAGTTTTTTCAGAGGAGATGAAGGGAGCTGTGAGGCCGCATGGGGGTGCCAGTGGGAAGGATGGGAAGGAGCCAGGCACCAGCCCATTATGGCAGAGTGTCTGGAGGACTGGGGTGGGGCGCACTCATGGAGGGGCAGAGGCAGACCCGGGATCCCTTCTGTGGAGGCCCACCATGGAGAGGCCTCTAGCAGACAAGCAAGATCTGGGGTGCCTGGCTGGCTCGTCGTTAGAGCATTCGACTCTTGATCTTGGGATTGGGAATTAGGAGCCCCACGTTGGGTGCAGAGGCTCCTTAAAAATTTTTTTTTTTTTTTTTTAAGGAAAATCTGAGGCATCTGCCTTCAAATTCCAGGTATTGATACTTTACTGCATTTATTGAGGGGCTACTATATGTCTGGTCTTGGGTTTGATAGGAACTTTAGCTATATTCTCATTAGAAGTAGGAAGAAATATTGCTGTCTTTTTTTTTTTTTTTAACAGTTGTTCTGATTATGCTGGTATCATATACTGACCTTAGAAAATATGAAAAACTAGAAGAAAGAATCCCGTAGAATTCCAATCTCAAAATAATTTCCATAGCGTTTTGACATATTTCTTTCCAGACTTTGCTATTTATTGCTATTCATTCATTCATTCATTATTAGTCAATTTTTATATTGACTAAATAAATATAAGTTTTTGTAAGGTAGGAAAGCAGTTCATATTTTAGTGTAAACCTTTTCTACACACTGTACACTTTTCCTAACCATCATTTTTAATGACTATGTGTGTTATTCTCTAAAGTAGATTCTCTTAGGTAGTCAGAAGGCACTCATGTGGTTAGTTATTTCAGAACTGACTTCTATGGGCTTCAGTCTAGTAAATTCCAGTTGCTTGCTAAACATTCACAAGCTCAATTTCCCACAGGTATGCCAAGCCTATCATCTTTGTAACTACATCATTTTCTCCTTCTGTCCCAATCTGCTCTTCCTGTTGTGTTCCCTAAAGCAATCAGTATCACCTACTCACCCAGTATCACCTACTCACCCATTCTACACTGCTCCCCCTTTATTTTTTCCAACTTTTGCTAATTTTATCTGCTGTTTCTTAAATCTGTCTCTCTGCTCCATTCTTATTGTCACCCTGTTAGGCCAGGCTGTCATCATTTCTCCCACAAACTGTGCAGTTTCCTCCTAGCTGATCTCCATTCCTCCAGCTTTGTCCATCTTAAATCCTCTCCCCTCATTACTCCCAAAGCAATCTACCTAAGACAAAAATGACCATGGTATCACGCTCTTTAAAATCCTTCAATGAGACCATATTTCCTACATGGTATAGAGAACCCTCCATCTACAGATCTCTCTCTACTTCTTTAACCTATCTTGCCATTACCTACTTGCATTTGTTGTTCTAATAACAGAGGAATGTTTGTAGTTTCCCCTCAGCCCCCTGTGCTCTTCATTGCTTTCAAATCCTTGCCCATCAGAATTCTGATTTCTCTATCTAGAATGCCCTCACCACTTTTTATACCTAGCTAATTCTTAAGTGTCCTTCTGTCCTAATTCAGGCATCATCTTCTTGGGTTAACCACCCTGAAGGTCCAGGTTGGACTAAATGTCCCTTCTCTCTGTTCTACATAGTGATTATCTCTGTCTCTTCAGTTAAAACATCCTTAAAATACTTCAAATCTGTTTACTTGGTGTATTTTTTCTTATAATTTCAGTATCTACAGTCTGAACATCTTATTTTTCTGTTTTTAATTTCTGTAGACTTTTGCTTATGGAGGTCTGATTCCTTGTATGTTTGATATGCATATTATTAGGAGCTTGTATTTGGTTACATTTTAACTTTGTGAATCTTGAAGAGCCTGGATTGGGGTGATTTGTTTTGGTTTCTCCTCGGTGTTAGGGGACACTACCAACCTAGAACTGTTTCTATTTATTTCTAGTATTGGGATTTCTCAGTCTGTGAGCATGGTATAAATTCAAATCCCAGGACTGCATGAGACTAGGACTATGATTATAAATTATTAGGGAAAAATATTAACATTAATGTTGTTAGCCTTTCCACTCAGTTTTGCTAATTTTCTCTATTTTTCAAATTGGTCCCTCCTCCCAATTCTTAGTGTCACCAGAGACAGATTGGTTTTCTTGTTGGTTCTTATTGCCAGCGTGTAGATTTTTCTGGTCACTTCTTCAAGACACAGTCTTTTCAGGTGCTTGGCTTTATGTGCTGTTCTTGGATTCAGCTCCCTTACTTTGTCAAATCTAAATACTAGTCCTTAGTGAGGCTGATAACCAGCAAAGCTTTAGGTCTCTGGTTAGGGCATATTTTAAGGCAGCCCTAGTGTCAATGTTGGCTTTCCGTCTAATTTTGGCTCTAGAATTTTTTTTCTTCCTTCCTTCTTTCCTCTCCCTCCCTTCTTCCTTTCCTTCCTAAGATTTTATTTTATTTATTAAAAAATTTTTATTTATTTATTCATGAGAAACAGAGAGAGAGAGGCAGAGACACAGGCAGAGGGAGAAGCAGGCTCCATGCAGGGAGCCCAACATGGGACTTGATCCCGGGTCTCGAGGATCACACCCTGGGCTGAAGGCGGTGCTAAAGCACTAAGCTGCCCTAAGGGCTTTTATTTTTAAATGATCTCTACACCCAGTGTGGGGCTTGAATTTAAACCCAGAGATCAAGACTCACATGCTGAGCCAGCCAAATGCCCCTCCCTTTCTTTTCTTTTTCTTTTTCTCTTTTCTTCTTTTTTGTTTATTGAAAGCTTCCCTTATTTTCTTTTGAGCTCAGGAATGCATTTAAAAATAGGATTTGCTCTAATTTATCCAGCATATGGGTGTTTTGCAGTGGAAGGACATTTCATAATATCTAGCCGAGCTAAATGCCAGAAATGGAAATCTTATAGACTTCACTTTTTAAAAGATTTTTATTTATTTATTCATGAGAGATACAGAGACATAGGCAGAGGGAGAAGCAGGCTCCCTGTGAGGAGCCTGATGTGAGACTCCATCCCGGGATCCCAGGATCACAACCTGAGACAAAGGCAGACGCTCAACCACTGAGCCACCCAAGTGCCCCTAGACTTCATTTTTATTTTATTTATTTATTTATTTATTTATTTATTTATTTATTTATTTATTTATTTATTTATTTGAGACAGAGAGAGATTGAGAGAGAGAGAGAGAGAAAGAGAGGCAGAGACACAGGCAGAGGGAGAAGCAGGCTCCCTTGGGGAGCCCGATTTGGGGCTCGATCCTAGAACCCCAGGATCATGACCTGAGCCATAGACAGACACCCAACAACTGAGTCACCCAGGTGTCCCATCATTTTACCTTTTTTGACTCCACCTGACTTTCATCTTTGCTCCTGGATCTCTGATACTAGACCCTACCTTCTCCTGCAGACTTTTTTCTTTATATACTCAAGACTGGGCTTCTCTTTGTAACCAGTCTTTTTATTCCTCTCATCACAAGGTTCCTTTAGCCACCATCCCTTTTTGCCACTGAATCCCACTTTCTTATTGGATTGTCTTCTACCACAAACACTTGTCTTTTCCCCTCTTCCTTCAGAGCACAATCAGACCCTGTTCTCCAGCTGGACCTTGTGTCTGGACCATATTACCTCACCTAACTTCACCTTTTCTCAGGATACCAATCTCTCACCCATGGCTCCCTCTTACTCATATAAAAAAATATTATTTTAAAAATAATTTCCATACCGTAGAATTCACCCCTTTCCATAGTTTTTAGGTTGTATAATAATCACCTCTAATTCCAAAACATTTTCATCATCTAAACAAGAGGTGTACCCATGAACACACTCCTTATTCCTCAACACACACCATAAGATTTTGAATGTTCATCATGTTGTACCATGTATCACTATTTCATTACTTTTTATAGATAAATAATATTACATTGTATGGATGTGCCACATTTTGTTTTTTCATTCCTCAGTTGGTGAACATTTGAGTTGTTTCCATCTTTTGGTTCTTATGAATAATGCTGTTCTAAACATTCATGTATAAATTTTTGTGGGAATGTATGCTTTCATTTCTCTTGAGTGTGTGCCTTGGAGTGAGATTGTTCCGTCATAATATAATTCTATGTTTAAATTTTTGGGTGACGGGCACTGAGGGGGGCACTTGATGGGATGAGCACTGGGTGTTATTCTGTATGTTGGCAAATTGAACACCAATAAAAAATAAATTTATTATTAAAAAAATTTTTTTGAAGAACCACAAAATTGTTTTCCAAATTGGCTGCATCATTTTACATTTCCCAGCAATGTACAAGGGTTTCCTAATGACCAATAACATTGAGATCTTTTCATATGTTTGTTGGTCATTTTTATATCTTATACTTTGGCAAAATTTCTATTCAAGTCCTTTGCCTATTTTTATTTTATTTTATTTTATTTATTTATTTATTTTTTAAGATTTATTTATTTATTCATTCAGAGAGAGCGGGAGAGAGGCAGAGACACAGGCAGAGGGAGAAGCAGGCTCCATGCAGGGAGCCCGACGCGGGACTCGATTCCGGGTCTCCAGATTCACACCCCAGGCTGCAGGCGGCACTAAACCGCTGCGCTACCGGGGCTGCCCTTATTTTATTTTAAAAAAGATTTTATTTATTTATTCATGAGAGACACAGGGAAAGGTAGAGACACAGGCAGAGGGGGAAGCAGGCTCCCTCCAGGGAGCCGGATGTGGGACTCGATACCGAAACCCCAGGATCACTACCTGAGTCAAAGGCAGATGCTCAACCGCTGGCTACCCAGGTGTCCCCCTTTGCCTATTTTTAAATTGCTAAACAGTGTTTTTGTTATTGAGTTATTAGAGTTTTTTTTTTTTCTTATGATAGAGAGAGAGAGAGAGAGAGAGAGAGGCAGAGACACAGGCAGAGGGAGAAGCAGGCTCCTCACAGGGAGCCCGACGTGGGATTCGATTCCGGGTCTCCAGGATCGCGCCCTGGGCCAAAGGGAGGCGCCAAACCGCTGCGCCACCCAGGGATCCCGAGTTATTAGAGTTTTTAAAATGTATTCTGGGAGTGCCTGTGTTGTTCATTTGGTTATGCGTCTTCTTTCGGCTCAGGTCTTGATCCTAGGGTCTTCGGATCTAGCCCCACATCGCATTGGGCTCCCTGCTCAGCAGGGAGTCTGCTTCACCCTCCCCCTCTACCCCTCCCCCATGCTCTTTCTCTCGCTCACTCTCTCTCAGATGAATAAATAAATAAAATCTTTAAACTAAAACAAGATAGGGCAGTCCTGGTGGCTCAGAGGTTTAGCGCCGCCTTCGGCCCAGGGCATGATCCTGGAGATCTAGGATTGAGTCCCATGTCGGGCTTCCTGCATGGAGCCTGCTTCTTCTTCTGCTTGTGCCTCTGCCTTTCTCTCTTTATCTCTCTGTGTCTCTCATGAATAAATAAATAAACACTTAAAAAGTAAAATAAAATAAAATAAAACAAAATGTATTCTGGATACTAAACCTTTATAAATACGATTTGCAAATATTTCCTTCAATTCTATGAATTCTCCTTTCACTCTTTTTTATTTTTTTTAGATTATTTATTTATTCATGAGACACACACACACACACACACACACACACACAGAGGGAGAGACACAGGCAAAGGGAGAAGCACGCTCCACGCAGGAAGCCTAATGTGGGACTTTATCCAGGATCAGGCCCCAGACTGAAGGCGGCGCTAAACCGCTGAGCCAGTTTCATTCTTCTGCATGTGGATGTCCAATTTTCCCAGCACCATTTATTGAAGAGACTGTCGTTTTTCCAGTGGATAGTCTTTCCTGCTTTGTTGAATATTAGTTGACCATAAAGTTGAGGGTCCACTTCTGGATTCTCTATTCTGTTCCATTGATCTATGTGTCTGTTTTTGTGCCAGTACCACACTGTCTTGATGACCACAGCTTTGTAGTACAACCTGAAATCTGGCATTGTGATGCCCCCACCTATGGTTTTCTTTTTTAAAATTCCCCTGGCTATTCGGGGTCTTTTCTGATTCCACAAAAAACTTAAAATAATTTGTTCCAACTCTCTGAAGAAAGACCATGGTATTTTGATAGGGATTGCATTAAACGTGTAAATTGCCCTGGGTAACATTGACATTTTCACAATATTAATTCTTCCAATCCATGAGCATGGAATATTTTTCTATCTCTTTGTGTTCCTCAATTTCTTTCAGAAGTGTTCTGTAGTGTTTAGGGTATAGATCCTTTACCTCTTTGGTTAGGTTTATTCCTAGGTATCTTATGCTTTTGGGTGCAACTGTACATGGGATTGACTCCTTAATTTCTCTTTCTTCAGTCTCATTGTTAGTGTATAGAAATGCCACTGACTTCTGGGCATTGATTTTGTATCCTGCCACACTGCCAAATTGCTGTATGAGTTCTATCAAACTTGGGGTGGAGGCTTTTGGGTTTTCTATGTAGAGTATCATGTCATCGGCGAAGAGGGAGAGTTTGACTTTTTCTTTGCCAATTTGAATGCCTTTAATGTCTTTTTGTTGTCTGATTGCTGAGGCTAGGACTTCCAGTACTATGTTGAATAGCAGTGGGGAGAGTGGACATCCCTGTCTTGTTCCTGATCTTAGGGGAAAGGCTCCCAGTGCTTCCCCATTGAGAATGACATTTGCCGTGGGCTTTTCGTAGATGGCTTTTAAGGTGTTGAGGAATGTTCCCTCTATCCCTACACTCTGAAGAGTTTTGATCAGGAATGGATGCTGTATTTTACCACTCTCTTGCACCATACACAAAGATAAACTCAAAATGGATGAAAGATCTTAATATGAGACAAGATTCCATCAAAATCCTAGAGGAGAACACAGGCAACACCCTTTTTGAACTTGGCCACAGTAACTTCTTGCAAGATTCATCCATGAAGGCAAGAGAAACAAAAGCGAAAATGAACTATTGGGACTTCATCAAGATAAGAAGCTTTTGCACAGCAAAAGATACCATCAACAAAACTCAAAGACAACCTACAGAATGGGAGAAGATATTTGCAAATGACGTATCAGATAAAGGGCTAGTTTCCAAGATCTATAAAGAACTTCTTAAACTCAACACCAAAGAAACAAACAATCCAACCATGAAATGGGCAAAAGACATGAACAGAAATCTCACAGAGGAAGACATAGACATGGCCAACAAGCACATGAGAAAATGCTCCGCATCACTTGCCATCAGGGAAATACAAATCAAAACCACAATGAGATACCACCTCACACCAGTGAGAATGGGGAAAATTAACAAAGCAGGAAACCACAAATGTTGGAGAGGATGTGGAGAAAGGGGAACCCTCCTGCACTGTTGGTGGGAATGTGAACTGGTGCAGCCACTGTGGAAAACTGTGTGGAGGTTCCTCAAAGAATTATAAATAGATCTGCCCTATGACCCAGCAATTGCACTGCTGGGGATTTACCCCAAAGATACAGATGCAACGAAACGCTGGGACACCTGCACCCCGATGTTTATAGCAGCAATGTCCACAATAGCCAAACTGTGGAAGTAGCCTCGGTGTCCATTGAAAGATGAATGGATAAAGAAGATGTGGTTTATGTATACAATGGAATATTACTCAGCCATTAGAAATGACAAATACCCACCATTTGCTTCGACATGGATGGGACTGGAGGGTATTATGCTGAGTGAAATAAGTCAGTCGGAGAAGGACAAACATTATATGGTCTCATTCATTTGGGGAATATAAAAAATAGTGAAAGGGGATAAAGGGGAAAGGAGAGAAAATGAGTGGGAAATATCAGAAAGGGAGACAGAACATGAGAGACTCCTAACTCTGGGAAACGAACTAGGGGGGGTGGAAGTGGAGGTGGGCGGGGGTGGGGGTGACTGGGTGATGGGTACTGAAGTGGGCACTTGATGGGATAAGCACTGGGTGTTATTCTATATGTTGGCAAATTGAACACCAATAAAAAATAAATTTATAAAAAAATAAATAAACCGCTGAGCCATCCGGGCTGCCCTTTTCACTCCTTTTTTTTTTTTTTTTTTTTTTTTTAGAAAAAATTTATTTATTTGAGAGAGAGAGAGACTGAAAGCAAGCACAGAGGGAGAGGAAGAAGCAGACTCCCTGCTGAGCAGGGAGCCTGACACGGGGGCTTTATCCCAGGACCCTCAGATCATGAGCTGAGCCAAAGGCAGACACATAAATGTCTGAGCCACCCAGGTGCTTTCTTAATTTCCTTTTTGGATTGTTCATTTGTGGTAAACAGAGACACACAGCTTATTTTTGTGTGTTTAGCTTTGTTGAATTCATTTATTAGCTCTACTAGCTGTCTTGTGGAATCTTTGGGATTTTCTATATCTAAGATCATATGATCTATGAATAGAGATAGTTTCACGTTTTTCTCTCCAATTTGGATAGTTCTATTTCTTTTTCTTATCTAATAACTCTAGCTGGAACTTCCAGTACAATATTGAATAGCAGTGGTTAAAGTTGGCATCCTTGTCTTGCTCCCTATCTTAGGGGGAATACTTTCAGTCTTTCACTGTAGAGTATGATGCTAGGTTTTTCATAAATACCATTTATCATGTTGAGGAATTTTCCCTCTATTCTTTGTTCTCTGAGTTTTTATTATGAAAAGGTTGGATTTTATCAAATGCTCTTTCTGTATCAGTTGAGATGATCATGTGTTTTTCCCCTTTATTCTACTAATATAATGTATTACATTGATTGTTTCTTTTATGTTGAACTACCCATACATTCCAGGAACAAATACCACCGAGTTTTGAGGAATAATAATTCTTTTAGTGTGCTGTTGAGTTCAATTTGCTAATATTTGGTTGAGGATTTTTGCATTTATATTCATGAGGGATGCTGGGCTGTAGTTTTCTAATCTAATTTTACTACTTAAATTTATTTAGAATAAATTTATATTTAGAATTTCTAATTTTATTACTCTAACCTAATTTTTCTTATCTGGCTTTAGTATCAGGGTAATTCTGACTTCATAGAATGAGTTGGAAAGATTTCCTTTTCAATTTTTGGGAAGAGTTTAGGAAGGATTGATATTAATTCTTCTTTAAATGTTTGGTAGAACTCACTGGTGAAACCTTCAGGTCCAGGACTTTTCTTTATTGGAAGATTTTTGTTTGTTGGTATTATTTATTTACTGAAGTATAATTAACATACAGTATTAATTAGTTTCATGTGTACAGTATATAATGATTCAACAATTCTATACATTTCTTAGTGTTCATTAGGATAAGTGTATTCAGAAATCCCATCACCCATTTCACCCATCCTCCCCTCCTACCTTCCCTCTGGCAACCACCAGTTTGTTCTCTATATTTAAGAGTCTGTTTTTTATCTCCTTTTTCCATTGTTTGTTCATTTGCTTTCTTTCTTATATTCCACATATAAGGGGTGCCTGGGTGGCAAGTCAGTTAAGTGTCCCAACTCTTGGTTTCAACTCAGATCACAATCTCAGGGTTGTGGGATCGAGCCCCACATCGGGCTCCATACTCAGGGTGGAGTCTGCTTGAGTTTCTCTCTCCCCCTCCCTTTGCCCCTCACCCTTAGTGCTTGCTCCCTTTTTAAAAATTCCACATATAACTCAAATCATATGGTATTTATTTTTCTCTGACTTATTTCACTAGGTGAAATAAGGTCCTCTAGGTCCATCCATATTGTGGCAAATGTTCTTTGAGTAATATTCTATTATATATATATACATACTATGTCTTCTTTATCCATTCATCTATGGATGGACACTTGAGTCACTTCCATATCTTGGCTATTCTAAATAATGCTTCAGTAAACATAGAGGTGTGTATATCTTTTTGAATTAGTGTTTTCATTTTCTTTGGGTAAATATCCAGTAGTGGAATTATTGGATCATATGGTATTTCTAGTTTTAATTTTTTGAGGAACCTCTATATTGTTTTCCACAGTGGCTGCATGAGGGTTTCTTTTTCTTTCCACATCCTTGCCAACAGTTGCTTTTTCTTGTGTCTTTTATTTTTAGCCATTCTGACAGTGTAAAGTGATATTTCATTGTGGTTTTAATTTGCATTTCCCTGATAATTAATGATATGGACCATCTTTTCATGTATCTGTAGGCCATCTCTATGTTTTTGTTGAAAGGTTTTGGATTACTGATTCAATCTCTTTACTTGTTATAGGTCTGTTGAGATTTCTGTTGTTTTGTTTTGTTTTGAGACATTTTAGGTAATGTGTGTATTAGTCAGGGCTCTCTAGAAAAACAGAACCAATAGGCTGCATATACATAAACATATATATGTATATATGTATTATATACACATACATATATAATTATTTTTTTAAAGATTTTATTTATTTATTCATGAAAGACACACAGAGAGTCAGAGACATAGGCAGGGGGAAAACTAGGCTCCCCGGGAGGAAGCTGATGTGGGGCTCAATCCTGGATCCCAGGATCATGCCCTGAGCCAAAGGCAGACACTCAATTGCTGAGCCACCCAGGTATCCCTACATATATAATAAGGAATTGGCTCACACAATTAGGGAAGCTTGCAAATCCCAAGATCTACAGAGTCACTTGGCAAGCTAGAGAGGCAGAAGAGCTCCCAGTCCAAAGACCTGAGAAACAGGAATGCCAGTAGTTTTAGTCCCAAGGCTGGCAGATTTGAGACCCAGGAATAGCTGATGTTTCACTTCAAGTCTGAAGGCAGGAGAAGAGCTGCTGTTCTAGCTCAAGGGCTTTTAGGCAGGAAAACCTCTCTTACTCAGGGCAGAGTCAGCCTTTTCATTTTTTTCAGGCTTTCAACTGATTGGATGAGGCCCATCCACATCAGGGAAGGAAATCTACTTTACTCAATCTATTGATTAAATGTTAATCTCACCCAAAGAAACATCCTCAAAGGGGTGCCTGGGTAGCTCAGTCAGCTGAGCATCCAACTCTTGATTTCAGCTTAGGTTATAATCTCATGTGGTGGGATCGAGTCCCACATGGGGCTTCATGCTCAGTGTGGAGTCGGCTTCAGATTCTTTCTCCCTCTCCTCTCCCTACGCCTTTGCCCTTCCTCATTCATGCTCTCTCTAAGATAAATAAAATCTTTTTAAAAATCCTCAAAAAAAAAAAAAATCCTCAAAAAACTTCCAGAATAAAATTATTTTTAAATTTAAAAATAATTAAAAAACAAAACTCCCAGAATAATATTTGATCAAATATCTGGACATCCCATGGCTTAGTTGTGCTGACATGTGAAATTAACGATCATGGTGTGTTTAAAGGAATTTGTCCCTTTCTTCTAGGTTATTTAATTTGTTCATGTACAGTTGTTCATAGTATTCTAATGCTTTTTATTGCTGTAAGTTTGGTTCTACTGCCCCCACTTTCACTTCTGATTTTAGTAATTTGAGTCTTCTCTCTTTTTTTCTTAGTTAATCTCACTAAAGATTCATAGTTTTTCCTTTTTCAGACAACCATTTTTTTGTTTTTTTATATTGTTTTCTTTTTTCTTTATTTTTTATTATTTATTTATTTTTTAAAGATTTATTTATTCATGAGACACACACACACACACACAGACACACAGGCAGAGGCAGAGGCAGAAGCAGGCTCCATACAGGGAGCCTGATGTGGGACTTGATCCTGAGTCTCCAGGGTCACGCCCTGAGCAGAAGGCGGCGCTAAACCCTTGAGCCACTTGGGCTGCCTGCTTTTCTTTTTTTAAAAAGATTTTATTTATTTATTCATGAGAGACACACAGAGAGAGGCAGAGACATAGGCAGATGGATAAGCAGGCTCCCTGTGGGGAGCCTGATGTGGGGACTTGATCCCAGGGTCCTGGGATCACAACCTGAGCCAAAGGCAGACACTCAACCACTGAGCCACCAAGGTGCCCCTTTATATTGTTTTCTATACTCTGTTTTATTTCTAATCTATTATTTGTTATTTCTTCCTGCTGCTTGCTTTGGGTTTACTTTCCTCTTCTTTATCTAGCTTCTAAGATATAAAGTCAGATTGTTGATTTGAAATATTTTTTTATTTTTTATTTTTTTATTTTTTAAAGATTTTATTTATTCATGAGAGAAAGAGAGAGAGAGGCAGAGACATAGGCAGAGGGAGAAGCAGGCCCCACGCAGGGAGCCCGATCTAGGACTTGATCCCGGGACCCGAGGATCGTGCCCTGGGCCAAAGGCAGGCGCCAAACTGCTGAGCCACCCAGGTGTTCCTGAGATATTTTTTTAATTTGGGTATTTACAGCTATAAGTTTCCCTCTGAGCACTGCTTTCATTGCATCCCATATATTTTTTTTTTCATTTGCCTCTAAGTATTTTCTAATTTCTCTTGTGAATTTTTCTTTGATACATTGGTTATTTAGGTGTTATTTTGATACATTGGCTATTTAGGTGCTGTTTAATTTCTACACATTTATAATTTTCCCTAATTCCCTTCTCATTGATTTCTTTCATTCTGTTGTGATCAAGGAACATACTTGGTATGATTTCATTTCTTTTAAGCTTATAAATACTTGTTTTAAGGCTTAACCTATGGTCTAACTTGGAGAATGTTTCATGGGTACTTATTTTTTTTCATGGGTACTTAAAAAGAATGTGTATCTTGCTGTTAATCGATGGAATGCTCTATAGATCTCTGTTAGCTCTAGTTGATTTACACTGTTTTTCAAGTCTTCTATTTCCTTTTTTTAAAAAAAGATCTTATTTATTTATTCATGAGAGACATAGAGAGAGAGGCAGAAACACAGGCAAAGGGAGAAGCAGGCTCCTCACAGGGAGCCCGGGTCTCCAGGATCACACCCCGGACCCAAGGTGGCGCTAAACCGCTAAGTCACCGGAGCTGCACTCAAGTCTTCTATTTCCTTGTTAATCTTTGGCCTGGTTGTTTTTATACATTATTGAAATGAGTATTGAAATTTCTAATTATTTTTGGTGAATTATCTATTTCTCCCTTCAGTTATGTCAGTTTTTGCTTTATGAAGCTCTTTATTGGATGCATGTATGTTTATAATTGTTATATCTTCTTAATGGACTGATTTCTTATCATTATAAAATGCCCCTTTTTGTCTCTTATAACAGATTTTCTTTTCTTTCTCTCCTTTTTAAAAAGATTTTATTTATTTATTCATGAGAGACACAGAGAGAGAGGCAGAGACATAGACAGAAGGAGAAGCAGGCTCCATGCAGGAAGCCCGATGCAGGACTTGATCCTGGGACTCCGGGATCATGCCCTTAGCCAAGGGCAGATCTCAACCACTAAGCCACCCAGGTGACCCCAGATTTTCTTTTATTTTCCCTCCCTCCCTTCCTCCCTCCCTCCCTCCTTCCCTCCCCTCCCTCCCTCCCTTCCTTCCTTCTTTCTTTCTTTTTTAATATTTATTTATTTGGGACACCTGGGCACACCCTCTGCCTATGTCTTTGCCTCTCTCTGTGTGTCTCTTGTGAATAAATAAATAAAATCTTTTAGAAAGGAGAGAAAGAAAAGAAAATCTATTATAATAGACGAAAGGGGCATTTTATAATGATAAGAAATCAATCCATTAAGAAGATGTAACAATTATAACATACATACATGCAAAAAATATTTTTTAAAGATTTTATTTATTTATTCACGAGAGACACACAGAGAGAGATAGAGGCAGAGACACAGGCAGAAGGAAAAGCAGGCTCCATGCAGGGAGCCCGACTCAGGACTCGATCCCAGGTCTCCAGGATCACACCCTGGGCTGAAGGCGGCACTAAACCGCTGAGGCACCAGGGCTGCCCAATAAAATCTTTGAAAAAAAAGATTATTTATTTGAGAGCGTGTGTGCACACTTGAGTTGGGGTAGGGGCAGAGTGAGAGAGAGAGGGAGAGAAGCAGACTTCCTACTGTGCACGGAGCCTGACATGGGGCCGAATCTCATGACCCTGAGATCATGACCTGAGCTGAAATCAAGTGTCTGATGCTCAAGTGACTGAGCCACCCAGGTGCCCCAACAATTTTTTTTAAAGTCTATTTTGTCTGTTATTAGTATAGCTGCTTTATAGCTTTCTTTTTGGTTATGGTTTGCATGATATATCTTTTCCCATTCTTTTACTTTTAGCTTGTATCTTTTCTTTTTAAGATTTTATTTATTGATTGATTGATGAGAGACACACAGAGAAAAGCAGAGACATAGACAGAGGGAGAAGCAGGTTCCCTGTGGGGAGCCTGATGTGGGACTTGATCCTGGGATGCAGGGGTCAAACCATGAGCCCAAGGCAGACAATCAACCACTGAGCCACCCAGGTGGCCCAGCTTGTATCTTTAAATGCAAAAGTGGGAACACCAGGGTGGCTCAGCAGTTGAGTGTCTGCCTTTGGCTCAGGGAGTGATCCCAGAGTCTCGGGATGGAGTCCCATCATCAGGCTTCCTGCATGGAGCCTGCTTCTCCCTCTGTGTATGTCTACTTCTCTCTCTCTGTGTCTCTCATGAATAAATAAATAAATAAATAAATAAATCTTAAAAAAATATAAATGTAAAATGTGTCTCTTATAGATAGCATATAGTTGGATCATATATTTTTAAATCTTATTCCAGTGTTTGCCTTTTAATTGGAGATTTTAATTCACTCATATTTAATGTAATTACAGATACTAGGGTTTATGTCTACAATTTTGCTGTCATATTTTATATTTCTTATGTTTTTTGTTTGTTTCTCAGCTGCTCCATTACTGCCTCTTTTTTTGTTAAATTGACATTTCTAGTGTGCCATCTTAATGACCTGGTTGTTTCTTTTACTATATTTTTGAATTGTTTTCTTATTGGTTGCCCTGGGCATTATAATTATCATAATTTATATTAGTTAATTTATCCTAATAAATCTTATGTTTATCTTGTTTTATCATTTTATCTTAATAAATCTTAATTTATGGTAACCTACTTTGCTCCTATACAGTTTGCTCCTATAAACTTTGCTCTTAGTTTCATTTTCTTTTCCCTCATTTGTGCTCTCACAGGCATACAGATTACATCTTTATACATGATGTACATGAATTATACATTCATCAACACAGATTTATTAGTATTGCTTTATGCAGACATCTTTTAAATCAGAAGAAGAAAGGAGAGAAAAAAAGGAGTTATAAATATGCATTTATACTATCTTATATTTTCCTTTGTAGTTGCTTTTATCAGTGCTATTTATTTATTTTTATTTATTTATTTTTATTTCTTTATTTTTTAAAGATTTTATTTATTTATTCATGAGAGACACACACAGAGAGATAGAGAAATAGAAAGAGAAGCAGCCTCCCTGCAGGGAGTCCATTCTGGAACTCCTTCTTGGAACTTCAGGGCCATGCCCTGAGCTGAAGTCAGAAGCTTAACTGCTGAGCCATCCAGGTGTCCCGAATGCTCTTTATTTCTTTATGTGGATTTGAGTTACTGTCTAGTTTTCTTTATTTTATCCTGAAGGACTCCTATTACCTTTTTTTTTTTTTTTTTGTAGGGAAATTTTGCTAGCAATGGATTCTCAGTTTTTTATCTGGTCTTGATTCCTCCTTCATTTTTGTTGGATAATTTTGTTGAGTATGGAAATTCTCTTTCAAAAGTTAAGTATGTCATCCAATTCTTTCTGGCCTTCATGGCTTCTGATGAGAAATCAACTGTTACATCTTATTGAGGATCCCTTGTGAGTGATGACTCACTTTTCTCTTGCCTCTTTCAGTATTCCCTTTTCATTTTGTCTTTTGACAGTTTGATGATGATGTGTGTAAGTGTGGATCTCTTTGTGTTTTTCCTGTTTGGAATTTGTTGAGCTTCTTGGATGTATAGACTAGTCTTTCAGTCAACATAGGTGGTTTGGGACCATTGTTTCTCCAGATATTATTTCTGCCCCTTTCTCTCTCCCCTCTTTCTGGGATTCCTGTTCTTTGTATATTGTTATTCTTGATGATGTCCAACAATTCTTCTAGGCTCTATTTTTCTTCGTTATTTTTTTCCTGCTCCTCACATTGCATAATCTCAATTAACTTATCTTTAAATTCATTAATTTTTCTTCTGTGTTCTCAGATCTGCTTTTGAAATTTTATTGTTATTTATTTATTTATTTATTTATTTATTTATTTATTTCTGAGAGACGGAGCATGTGTGCAAATGAGTGGGAGGAGGGGCTGAGGGAGAGGGAGAAGCAGACTCCCTACTGAGCAGAGAGCCTAATGCAGAGCTTGATCTCAGGATCCCAGGATCATGACCTGAGCCAAAGGCAGTCACTTAACTGACTGAGCCACCCAGGTGTCCCTATTTGATTATATTTTTAAAAGTAACTTCTGTCTCCTTATTGATAATCTATTTGGTGAGTTTTTGTTTTCATACTTTCCATTAGTTCTTTTAGCCATAGTTTACTTTGAACTTATTTTAAACAGGTGATTTAAAGTCTTTGTCTAGTAAGTTCAATGTCTGGGCCTCCTCAGGGTCACTATTTATGATTGCTGTTTTTTCTTCTGTGTATGTGTATGGGCCAAACTTTTAAAAATTTCTTTTATAGTTTTTGTTGAAAATTGGGACATTTTAAATAATATGATGTGGCAAGTCTAAGAATCAGATTCTCTTGAGTTTGTTGTTGCTGTTGTTTGCATAGTGACTCTTCTAAACTAATTCTATCCAGTCTATATTCTTTATTGTGTATGGCCACTCAAGTCTCTGCTTTTTTAGCTTAGTGGTCAGTTAATGATTGGACAGAGGTTTTATTAAATCACTGGAACTAACAAGTCTCCTAGTTTTTGCTGAGGGAATATATGTTTATACTCTTCTGAGACTGTTTTTGAGTCACTTGCTGTCATGCAGGACACCATAGGCTCCCAACCATTGTGGAACACTGAAGATAACCAAGAGCAACTGCACAGTCTTCAGCAGCTTCCACATTCCCAAACCTGGGGAGACCATTGCAGCTCTATTAGGATCTCCTCTTTCTGCACAGTGAGTCCCTTATGGCTACTGGTCCGGTTTTCTAGTGGTTGTTTCCCACTGGAGTCTTCCTTTATTTTATGCAATATAATTTTTTTCTTTTTAAATATTTTATTTATTTAAAAGGGGGGGAAGCAGAGGGAGAGGGATAAGCAGACTATGTGCTGAGAATGGAGCCCAATGTGGGGCCGGATCCCATGACCCTGAGATCATGACTTGAGACAAAACCAAGAACTGGATGCTCCACTGACTGAGCTACCCAGGCACCCCATTTCTAATCCCTACTCCTCCACCCCTCAGTTTAAATTCAGGCTAAAGATTCCCCAGTGTTTCTCCAGCCCTGAACCCTGCTTCATTACTAACCCCTCCCTCAGGCCAAACTTCAACCCTTGCTCCCACTCCTACTACCTTCTTTTCTAACCCAAATTAGGATCTCTGGGGCATCCTTTCCTAGAACCTAGCATGAGGTACAATATCTCACCCCAACTGAAATTTAACCCCTGTTTTAGAAGTAGTGTGAAAATTTGTGAGTTTTAATCTTTTTAGTATAGCCTGGCCTCCCAGGCCTATGTGCCAGTTTCCATTCTTCCTAGAGAATTTCCTATAAGTAATAATATTTGGAACCAATGAGAGCACCACCTCTGAAAGAGTCCCATGTAACATTGTGGGACTTGGCTTACAGGACCCAAGAATCTCTGGTAATGATGCAGCCTCATGGCAACCAACAGACAAATCTCAGCTAAGGAACACTCATAGACTTTCACAGCCCTCTGTGTTTATGAGCTAAAGCAGGAAGGATCTAAGAAAGATTGGATTGTAACATCCAGGAAGTTTCTCTGTGAGGGGCCCGCAAAGTTCCTGTCAGGGAATGACTAAGGGAAGAGTGTGAGGCATAGTCTGAGAAAAGACCTATCAAGAATTCTTACCTATCCAGGAATTCAGAAATCTACCTAGTGAAGGCTTTGGGGTTTGGTTCTGTAGAGGAGATAAACAATGACTTGTTGAGTCACTCAGAGTATTGGCATGAAAGTGTTTCATTAACGTGTTCAAAAGAGAACCTAGACTGGAAGCAACTGGAAAAGGCATTGGTTTACTTGGACAAGAAGCTGGGGCAGGTATATCATAGTGGGATCCCTATAGGTGTGTACTGCTCATGGCTTGCTGCCCATTATACATTGCCCCCTCCCGAGAAGTCTTACAGCTGCTTGGAAGCTGGAAATTTGGTACCCTCAATGACTCAGGAACACTGCCTGAATATCTCTTGGAAAATTCCCTTCCTTGATCTAGGCATTAGATAAGCACTAGGAAGCCCAGGTTATATAGTTCTGGGTATGGTAGAGGTAGAGCTTACCTTGCCAGGTCTTTGAATCCATGAAACTGTTAGGTTGATAGAGACCCAGTCATGTTTTCTTCCCTGGTCTACTTTTCTCTCTCAGCTACCCTTGTTTTAGAGATGGCTAAGCCAAGGTTGCTTAGCTCTTTTTTTTTTAAGATTTTATTAAATTGAGAGAGAGAGCGAGCACAAGCAGGAGGAAGAGGCAGAGGGAGAGGGAGAAGCAGACTCCTCGATGAACAGGGGGCCTGATGTGGGATTCCATCCCAGGACCCTGGGATCATGACCTGAGCTGAAGGCAGATGCTTAACCAACTGAATCACCCAGGAGCTCCAGTGACCAAGGAATGGCCCCTACCACCAAGAGTGATGGTTACCCAAGATTCAGAATGGCCAACCCTTAAAGAACATGTCACTGTCATACACACCCACATACACATGTGTGTAAAATGATTTAGGGGCTTCTCAAAGTGAGTAAAGACCCCACTGCCCAGGCCTGGCTGAACTAGTCTTTCCCTTAGCTCTTTTACCATCTTGACTTTTATGTAGGTAGGGACACACTCGCATGTGTGTGTGTATGTGTGTGTATAGGGTTACACAGGCATCAGAGGACCACAAATCCCATATGCAACCTCTAAGAAGGGAAAGGTTCAAATTGCAGGTAGAGTTGCAGAGTCAACTTCACGGCTGTCTAATGGGAGTGTCCCTGGCCTCAGGTAGCCTGGCTTTTAAGGACTTATAGGCCCATCCCCAGATGCTCAATGGAGATACAACAATTTCCTGGGTCTTACAGGTACACACTGAAGCCAAAGCAAGTAGTCTGGCTCAGCAGACCTGGATCCCAAAGCTTCAGGCCTCAGGAAAGAGCCAGGACAATAATTTAGTCCCAAGTGAAGAGAAGAACAACCTAGGGGATCCAGAACAAGAAAGCACGGAGTAGTGGTGCAGGATTGGGGATCTTCCTGCTCAGGCCAGGGAATTAGCAGACATTTTTGTGAGCAAGACCCCTTAGTTTCTGCAGTGGAAAGAACAGGCTCCTTTCAAAAGTACCTTAGGATGAGAAGCTTTTTCACTGGCGTCATACCGGGAGAAAAGGCAAGGGCAGAAATTCCTTTAAATAAAGCTTAGTTAGTGTTAGGCTCTGTATGGAGGCTAGGCCCAGGTGAAGGCAGAGATGTCTTCATGACATTGTGGACACTGACGTTTAGGAGGGCATGGTCCTTGTGGGTTTGATCTTGAGGAGGAATCTGGGGCTCAGGCATGGAAGAAAGTCAGTACAGGAGGAAGTCCAGGCCCAGGCATAACCTACAGATGGGCATTTCTATGACTACAGGGCTCCCCCTTACCCTGATCCAAGGAAAGTGGCAAGTGCATCATGCAGTCAGCATGCAGGCCCCAAGGATCAGAGTTGTCTTAGTAGTTCAGAGACAAGGACAGACATCCCCAGAACGTTGTAAGATTTAAGGACTGGTAACAGTGTTTATGACTTCCAGGAGGCCTGCATCCCCAGCCAGGCCCTGACAGCATGGGCCCAAGATGCCAAGTACCTCTAACAGCTCTTTCCATTGCCCCATGCTCTGTCTTTGGGGTTGTAGCTCTTCTAGTTAGCCAGAAAGTCCTCCTTCATTCCCTCCTAGGAGGAAAATTTTTCTCCAAGGAAAATTCCAGTCCATGTAGAGAAAATCTATTAGTCCTCATGCTTGCACATCCTTCAAAGAGGATAGTCTCTATTTCTCATAACAAAGGATATTTATTCTTTCTAAATAGATTTGTTTCTTCTAATAGCTGAGTGGTATCTTCTGTCTCTGCTGAGTTTGGGGTTTATGTTTTAGAAATCCCAGGGGCCTAGGCTTAGAGGAAGGAAGGAGTCCAAGTCACCTTATATATTGAGGGACTGCTTGGATTTCTCAGAGGTGACCAGGACCCTGGTGGGAATTGAGTAGTACTTCACACCTGCCCCCATCCCAGGTTCATTGCTCCTGCTCAGATGCCTTATTTTTAAAATACTTTATTTATTTTCCATAATACTGTCATTACAAAAAAATACAAAAAAACTACTATAAAAACATTCAGGGGCTTGTCAAAGTGAGAAAACCTAAAGACCCCACCCCAGGACCTGGCTGAAGCAGTCTTCCCCTAGCTCCTTCACTATTTAACCTTTATACAACTGTGGGAGTGGGGTGGGGTCACCCAGGCATCAATGGGCTGGAAATTCCCCACGCAGCCTCCATGAAGGGTAAGAAATAAGTAGCTTCACATATCACAAAAGTGGGATTTGGAAGTTTGGGGGTGGCTAGGCCCTGAGTTCAGAGATGTGGGGAGAAACCTGTGACCCTGAATCTCTTGGTGGGGAATAGCTGCCACCTGACCCCAAAGCCCTTTCCCTTCCTGATGAAGGCTGGGAGATGGACCCTGCTCCCTCCCTCTCAGCCTTAATACAGCAGACCCTCTTCCCCTCCCTCCACCCTTGCATACTCCCGAGAGCAGCAGGGAGGACAGAACTTTCAGCTCTGTGGGATCTGGACAGGGGAGCTCTCTGGGAGTCTGCCAAGGGCCCTGTTCACCTTCCTGCCCCAAATGAAAAGTGTCTCGTGCTCAATGGCCCGGTTCATGGGTTACGGACCTTCCCTTCCTATCTCAACTCCGGAGAGGCACAGATAGCTCTAGGTGAGTGCTTGTGTGCGTCAATATGTGTGCATTAACCTTAGACACTGTGGACCTAGGGGTGGAGTGGGGGTGGGAAAGCAGTGTCCTTTCTATCTTCTTCCTCCCCCAGTAGGAGGAAACTGAAGAGAAGGGAGAGGAGAGGTATTAGCAAAGCTGAGAGGGGAAAGAGGACATGCTATTTACAGGCATGGACAGGAAATCTCTGTATCTTCAAGTAGCACTCAGGTCACTCTCCAGCCACTGGAGTGGGAACTGGATTCAAAGCTAGTGACATGAAAATTAACCCCTGGCCTGGACTAGGCTCTCCCCACCTCCCACCCACTTCCCCAAGGCAGCCCAGCTCTGAAAGGGGTCAGGGACAGGAACATTTTCCTGAAATCCAGTGGCTTTTTTTTTTTTTTTTTCATTTTAGAAAAAGTTGCCAGTGTCCAGTGGACATCAAGCTGGGTGCACATTGGGTGGGGTGAGTGTAGGGGGTATTGCTGTGGAAGACTCTGGGCTGGCTGGGGCAGAGCCTAGGAACAGGGTAGGTGCTGCTTAAGGATCTGTCGTGTCTGTGGTGTTAATCTGTCTGGGAAGCGAACTTTGAACTCGACAATGAGGTCTCCTCGCTGGGTGGGCACTTTGGGGAAGGGAAGGCCCTCCCCACGGAGTCTCTTCACCGTGCCTGGCTTGATGACATCATTGCAGGGTAATGGGATCACCCGGCCATCAATAGTGGGAATGTTCACAGTGCAGCCACACAGCGCCTGGTGAAAATGAGGCAGAGGGAGGAAAAGGTGGGGTAGAGTGGGAAGGGAGGGGAAGATTGACGTGAGGAAAGAATGTCCCCATCATCCCTCCCCTCCCCAACACATACCCAACCCAACCCAGGCCCTACCTCCTTGAGGCTAATCAGGGCACTGTAGAGCACGTTGGTGCCGTCTCGACGGAAGTGCGCATGGGGCTTGTCTTTGAGCACAAAGACTATATCAGCAGGGATGTTGTCAGGTGTAGCATCACCCTCTTTGGGGAAAGTGATCTTGGTGCCTTCCTTCCAGCCACGCTTGATGACAATGTGCAAGATCTTGTCCTCTGTGCGCACAGTTCGCCCATCAGGGTTGAGGCGCCGCCTTGTGATCTTCATGCGCTTGGTGGAGCCGTGGTAGATCTCCTCCAGGGACACTCGCAGCTCATGCACCACAGGTGGGTCCTGCACCTTGCGCCGAGGGTACAGTGGTTCTGGGGGTCGCCTTGGACCCCTGCTCAGACCATTGAAGCCAAAGCGGCCAAAGGCGCCAAATGGATCCTCATCTTCATCCACATCCATGTCATCTGGGTCAAAGCCACTGAAGGGTCTAGTGGACCGGCTGCTGGCAAAGAAGATATCGAAGGGGTTGGACCCACCAAAGAAGGAGGCAAAGGTGGCGTGGGGGTCCCCATGAAAGGTGTAGTGAAAGGAGCCACTGGAGCCACCTGATGAACCACCGCCGGTCTTCAGGCCTGGAGGGAGGAGAAGTTAGGGACAGTGTGGCTGGTCTTGACCCCACCCCATTCCCCGCCCCCTGCCCTCTAGTTCCTAGTTCATGGGCCCTATGTAGGGCTGACCTAATAGAGTAAGAAAAATTTCTGACAAGATTCACTTCTATTCATAATTATAAGTTTAATAATAAAGCACAGCATGAGAGTCAAATAGGCTGAGTTAGCCAATTGGTAGAAAAGCCAAAGTAGAAGAAGACTTGGAGGATAGGACTTCCAGTCCTAGGTCTCCTCCATGAGCCCATGACCTAAAGATGTTTCACAAGGCCTTGAGTGGCTGGCTTGGGATCACATTACAATCATACATGACTCCCAAATCTTTATCTCCAAAGACACACACAGAGAGAGGCAATTGGACAAGATTTAACTACACAGGAAGCTAGTAAGTGACCTGTTCCAAATAAGGTTGGGATACAGTCCAGGAGGAAGCCCACTCTCATTCTGCTTCTAGTATAGTCCCCCCTTTTCCTGACTCCTACCCAAATGAGAAATCAGGAGGGTCCAGAAAAGCAGGAAAGCTCTATTAGCCTGGAGATGAGGAGCTACTTCTTAAATTTTTTGGAAAGATTTTATTTATTTCTATGAGAGAGAGAGAGAGAGAGGGAGAGAACGCGAGCCCATGAATGGGGGGACAGAGGGAGAGGGATGAGCAGACTCCTTGCTGAGCTAGAAGTCCGATGGGGGGGGGCTTGATTCAAGGGTAGGACTGGAGGGGTGGAGGAGACTGGACAAGGGGGCTCCATCCTAGGATCATGACTGGAGCTGAAGTCAGATGCTTAACCAACTGAGCCACCCAGGCGCCCCAGGGAGCTATTTCTCTAGAAAAAGTTTTCAAATGCTTTGTTTCCACACTCAGAGCTCATGGCATTATATACTCCAGGATGCCATTCACACACTGGACAGATGGAGAATACAATGGGAATAGAGCTTCTTGGACTTAAATAACACCAAGCCCTACACCCCATACCTAATGTCAGAGCAACCAAAATGCATGAATGCACTGGCACATTGCAAGTGGTAGCCCTAGCTGCTCTCTCTCAAGTCAGGTCCTAAGGAGCTCATCAGATTGCTGGAGGCAGCCTTCATCCCCTACCCCCTACCGGCGACCTCCTCCACCAAGCCCAGGAGTGGGGGGAGGGCAGTGGTGGTGAGGGGGAGGGGTGTGGAGAGGAGTGAGGGAGGGGTTAACACTGAGAAATGATTTAGAATATGTAGACTCAGGGGTGGGACCCAGACTAAGGGAAGGGACTCTTTTCTTTGAGGCTTTTTATCTAGGATTTCAATTGATCAGGGAAGTCTCAGTCTAAATTGAATTAACCTCTTATTTCCTGGGACCACAAGGATGGATTTGGGTTTCATTAGAGAGGCCAAGTGGCAGGCAGTTCAGAGACTTGTAGCAGCTGCCTTTTCATCCCTCTCCTAAGACTCAGGGTCTGTTTTTTCCTTTTATTGAAGATCTGATTATCAGGTGACTTCAAGAAGCTTGGCAGAGCTCAGTGAAAGAGGGAGGCTGGACCATAACAACAGGAGGGGGTAACTTCTCCTGTAGGGTAACTACCACCCCCTTTCCCCAGCTGGGAACAACTTGTCCCCAGCCAGGGTTGCATGGAGAGTCTATGTGCACAACCCTTCCAGCTGGCTGTTGGGGAGGGGGCAGGGCAGTGAGAAATAGAGCCCACATTTTCAAGGCTGCTTCTCCTTCCCAGAGCCCTGGGTTTCTCCTTAAGGTTGTGCTGCATTCCTTGGGGACCTTCTGGGATGTAGATCGACGTTAGAACCCAGTGTCTGGGCCTAGGGGCTGAGCTTTGCCCTTCACTTAGGCTTGGTCATGTGGAAGGGGTAAAGTTTCTGGGTAGCTCTCCAGCCAGGGAAGGTGAGGCCAAGTGGAGAACAAAGTGCAATTCCCAGACAGGTCACACGGTGGCATGGTGTCTGCACTGCTTCCCTCTTCCCACCCGCTCAGCTCCCACCCCTCCACTCCAGAGAGAAGAATGTCTTAGCTGAGAGCATACTGGGGATTCCAGCAGATGTCTGTGAGTCTGGGAGTTGGCAAGTCTAATAGGTGAGCTGGGAAAAGCTGAAGGAACTAGCGGTGCGGAGATTAAGAACAGGGGGTTGGGAGGACTGGGGCATGCAGAGGATAGCGCAGGACACAAAGCAAGGAGGACAGGAAAAGAACACTCTCTTGAGCACCTATCTACTCTGCAGCAGGTCTAGTACATATCTAGTTTTGAGGCTGGAGCGGGAAGACTGAGGAGGAGAATGTGGAAGAAAGGTAGATGCTGCTGGGCAGGAAGGACAGTTCCTCTTAGGAAGGAGAGTCCTCAGCTGTGGCAACGTCTCTTAATATAGCCTGACAGGTGCCTGTGGCTGGCGGGTGGCAGGCGGCCCTGAGGGGCAGGCCCAGAATTAGCAGCTACATCATGCCTGTGGGATGTACTGGGAGGGGCCACCCTCTCAGAGGCTTTATTTGGGCCTTTCCTGCCACCCTGTGCATGGCCACCAGCTACCTCAGGGAGGGGGGCAAGATGCCAGCAGCGGTTCCCCTTCCATCCTTGGATCCCTGCCACTTCCTCAGGAGGCAGACTCCCCCTCTGTTCTGCCGGGCCGGCCTGAAGTGGGCAGGGAAGAGGAAGATCATCTCTGTCTCCCAGAGCTCCAGTGGTTAATTCCCAGGCTGCTTAAGGGCCAATCTTTTATGCTGATGAATGTAAATGCTCTGTCCTCAGACAGCCAAGCCACAAGCTCCTTTTGCCTAACCTTCCCCATCAGCCAATGAAGCAGCAGGGACTTCAGGCTGGACTAATAAGGCTGGGAGGGAAAGTAGGGAGGGGGAAGGCCTCTGGTTCTGACTTCAGATGTCTCTAAGGCTTGAATTTGAGGAGAGAGAGGGGCACAGAGAAGCAGGGGTAACTATGGTAAGCCAAGGCTGGGTAGTGGGTGGTCTCTTCTCTCCTCTGGGTGTAGGCGCTGAGAACACTTGCCTCCCCTCACCCCCTACTCAGCCTCCAGTTGCCTGCTCTGAGAACTGGGCCACCCGGCACCCCAGACAAGGACAGGGGTCCAGTATCAGGCTGGAGCACTGCCCTCTTACCTTCCTCCCCATACTGGTCATACAGGCCCCGTTTCTTAGGGTCACTCAGCACATCATAGGCTTCTGCAATCTCCTTAAACTTCTCCTCAGCATTGGGTTCTTTGTTCTTGTCTGGATGGTACTTCAAGGCCATCTTCCGATAGGCTTTCTTGATCTCATCCTCGTTGGCTCCCGATGGGATCCCAAGAATCTTGTAATAATCCTTTCCCATTACAGCCACTGGACCGGCACTTGTCTCCTTGTTTCTGAAAGAAACCCAGGGCCAGTCCTTGAATTCCCTGTTCCCTCCTGACCCAGCCCTGCTCCTGATGATCCTGCAATCCCTAAGTGACTCACTGTGATTTTCAGCAGGTCATGCCTGTTCTGTAGGCCTCTGTCTCCCCATCAATGAAATGAAAGGTTTGGACTAGATGATCTCTTCCAGCTCTGACATTCTAGGATTCTGTGAATCTTTTGTCAGCTCCTGGATTTTCCCAGCAGGAAACTGGGGGCTGTGGCCTCCTGGGGGCTAGGCTAAGGCCCAGTTCCTGGGGCCAGGCTGAGGACCCCTGAGAGCCCTGCTGCATGAAGTGGCACCATGGACTGACAGGCCCATACATAGAAGCTGGCAGAGATCAGTGTGCTGGGTGATGTCACCTGAGCGTCGTGGTCTTTTACGCCATGCCTCAGGCATGATGCCCGGACTAAGGGCAGCTGGGGCAGTGGCTAGGTAGTAGCTAGGGACAGGTCTGGGTCTTTAGCCAGCTGTCCTGGCCAGCCAGGCTGAGTCAGGGTGTTGGTGCCTGGAGTTCTCTCTGCTAGTGAAGACCCCAGGTCTCCTTATTCCTGCTCCCCAGACTCTGCTAAGCCTCACGTGTGACTCAGACCAGGGGATGACTCACAGCCTTTGGAAAGTGCTGTTCCTAACTCCCTCATTAGTAGGGGGTGACACTGTCCTTTTTCCAAACAGGGCAACAGTTCCCTTTACTCACTTCCCACCAACTACACATGTGTGTGTACAAAGACATATCTATGCCTTCTGAACACTAGTATTAGTGAAAAAAAGCATCCTGGGCACAGGGTCTTTCTTCATCTTAGTTGTTAGAACAATTAGGCACTAGTCAACATTTCCTTCATACCTTCCCTACCAGTCCCTCCTGCTTACCTGTCGGGTGGTTAGGATCTGGCCCAGGGCCAGATCCACACTCCTCTGATACAGTTCTTTCTAAGCTGGATGCAGGGGCATTTGTTTTGTGGGGGAGAAACATAGGGTCCTAATTCTTCCATGCCAATCTCTTCACCACTGCCTCTGTGGTGGGTATGAAGGGAAGGGGACTTTCCTGTAGTTGGGCTATTTGGGGAGATGGCCAGAAGCCATCCTCTAGCCCTTCAGAGGCTTAGCCAACCCCTACCAAAGCCCAGAAAAACCAGAGTCTTTCTAGCAATGTCCTGGGCTGGCAGCCACAGCTGAGGCCTGCTTTCCTGCCTCTGACTGTGAGGTGTGCAGGGTTTCCCAGCAGGAGTGGGGGATGTCATGGGGAAGGGGAGGCCGTAGGGCCCCAGGAAGACCGAGACAATGGCCCTAGCTGCTGCCCCCACAGGGCCTGTTGCAGGTGGCTTAGTTGACTCATGGTTCTGGGAGTCACCTCGCTCTGATGAAGAGAAGGCTCCATAAAGGCAGGTCCTCCCCCTTCTCCCCCTACCAGCATGTCACGCCTGGTGGGGGAAGCTGGGGTTGGAAAAGTGAGAGAAGAGCATCTGGGGGTGGGCAGCCATTTTCGGAAGCAACGGTAAAAGCCGTCTGAGAGGGAACTGGGGGTGGTCTGCCATTTCTGCCTCGGCCCACACCATCTCCCCCCACCCCAGGGCTGGGAAGGAACCCTGGTATACCATGAAGGTGCCCCCAGAGAACCACAGCAGCTTCTAGGCAGAGGGCAAGCAAAACAGCTTGCCAGTGCTCCCAGCCTCCTCCTGCTGTCCCTGTGTTACCCTCCTGTCAGGCCAGCTTCCTTCCTGGCACTCACCTGATAACCGTTCTATATCTACAATTCCCTTGTCTCCACAGACAGGGCAAGCTCTTTCAGGAATTGCCTTTTCCCTCCTCCTTTCCTCCCTCTCTCCCTCCCTCCCCATACCCACAAGCCACGTGTTGGAATGACAAAGGAGCCCCATGGCATGGCACTGCCTTGGATGGAGAAGAACATTAACATGTTGAGGCAGGAATGGAAAATGCAAAATAGCAAGAAGGCCTGTAAAGGGAGGGGGATGGTTGACACAGAAAATGAAGTACTGGTGGAAGGGACAAGGGATGACAGATGGAGACGGCTGAGGTGGAAAATGGGTTACCGATGGATTGAAAGAGATGCAGAGAGTTGAAATAATGATGTTTGTGGGAAATGGATGGATGCCTAAAGGGTTTGGTATGGGAACTGAATGATGGGTTACAGTTCATTCAAAGGTAAGGGTGAGGTGGAAGGGGGGTTCTCACATGTAATGGGGATGAGATGAGGATGACATGGTAGGCAATGGAGGGGATGTGATGTGGAGGATGGGACGGTGGTGGGGATATGAGTGCCCTTCTCCAGAGGGACTTACCGGAACTTTACAAACCCATTCAGCGTCCACGCTCGAAGTTTTAAGGGCTCCAGCTGAATTTTAAACATCAAGCTGGCTAAGAAGTCTTCTCCCCAGAAGTGTGGGAAGCTCCGGAAAGCTCCTCGGGCCTGTAGTGGGGGTGCTGCTGGGGATGGGCAGGAGAGCACTGTGCGCTTAAACATGCCCAGCCCAGCCCCTCACCTCTGATCGCTCCACTGGAGCCTGCTTGGAAAGCTGCAGCTCTGGAGGCCACCTCCTCAGGTTGTCAGAGGCACTTGCCCAGCAAGGCCTGTCCGGTGCAACAGGAGCTAGACCTGATCCCCAGGTGTGGAGAGTGAAGGAATAGGGTCCAGCGGCCACCTGCTCTCAGGTGCAGCAATGTCTGTATGAATGGCTGTATGGCAGTGTGACAGTAAAGCTGGCAGTGGCAAGCGTGTGCTTGCGAGTGGCAGCCTGTGTACCTGTGACAGGTGTGACTGTGAGAGCCTGAGAGGCAGTGAGTTCCTCTCGCGTCTCTCTCCGGGGAGGATCCGACCCCAATCCCCAAGAACCTACTCAATGAAGTCACTGACCCGGAGTCTCCTCCCTCGCAGATGGGCGGGGAGGGGCGGGGCAGAGCCGAGCTGCCCGGGACAAAAGGCGCGGCGAGGAGAGGAGGGAAAGGGAGGGGAGGGGGCTCGGGCGGGGGAGGGTGGTCGGTGATGTCACCGGCGCTGACGGGCTGGGCCGGCTCAGAAACGCCTCCGCCCGCGGAACCCAATCCGACCCGGCCCGACCCTCCCCCAGCTCAGGCGCTGGCTGCCCTGTTAGAGGGTCGCAGACCTCGAGCACTTGCAGACCCCAGTCCCCGCACCACCGCGGCACAGGGAACGGTGGGCCTCCAGTGCCCCGCCGCCTCCCCGGTCCCCCCCACCCCCTGCACCAGGACCCCCGGCTTCGCGACGCCCCCGCGCCCCCTGGGTCCTGGCTCGGTGCCCTCACCAGTGAGGAGCTGCGGGCGCCACCGCGGTCCGTCACACAGCCGCTGCCCCCTCCCCTGGCTCCGGCTCCGCCGCCTCCACTCGGGACAGGAGTCGCCTGCCCGCCGGCCGCAGACAGCGGGCCGGGGAACCCGCCCCCACGGCTCCGCCCCCGCGCCACCCATTGCGCGCTCTGCCCGTCGCTCCGCTCAGCCTGCTCTGTAATTGGGCAGCCTTCAACGAGTGCCGCGGTGATAGCCGCCCATTCTCCGCCCCTGTCACCCGGCCACACGCGCACACATTCCGGGCGGCGACGGGTGTCGGTCTGATTGGTGCGCTTGGGGATCAGTCAACCACACCTCTTCGCTAGCTCGTCGCGTCGTTGGTGAGAGGGACAGAGGGCGGCAACGCTACGCGCCCTTTGATTTTATTGGTTGGTCTGTGGGGCTCAGACCCGAGACTGGGGGCAACTCTATTAGTCCAATCTCGGGTTTGAGAAGGTGGGACGTACTGGCCACCGCTCGAATCCCGGGAGAATCTTCTGGAACCTGTGTAACGTCAAACGCAGCCTTAAAGGAAAACCGCCTACCAGTTGGCGGTGACTCTGGGCATTCTTTCCTCTCTTCGTGTAGGAGGGTAGGGGAGAGAATAGTGCCCTTTGGGAGGTGTTAGTCCCTCGACCAGGGTCAAAAGGCCACCCCCTACCTACCTGCCTTCCATCGGAGCCGTGGATCGACCTCCACCAGACCTGATTCGGCTTTACCTTATCGTGACCCGGAATTGACCTGAGGTGACCTAACAAAACAGACCCCACGAGACATGCAGAATTCAAGCACCTTTCCGCTTTCTCCTTTGTAACCTGGTACTTCTCCCCAGGGTTAGCACGTCCTAACTCTAATTCCCTTTGCCAGTCTCCTCTTCGTGTCGGTATAATCCCCTCATCCCAGCTCCCTCGTGAGCAGCCCCTCCGAAGGAACCCACACAATCCTCATTAATGTTCTCTCTGTAACCTTTCATCCTACTTCCCCCTTGATCTCCCAAATGTTAGCCCACCCTCTCTTCCCCAGCGTTGTAGCTGGGTCTGATCTTCTGCCTACCCCACTCCCCCATCTTCTGTCTTTTTTTCTTAATCTGTTATCTATTCCTATGGTCTCCCCTATGCTAACTGCCCCCTTTAACCCTTCATCTCAGGTCCACATGATTTCCTTAACACACTCAGAATGTCCTATCTCCAAGTCCCAACCCCCTCTCTCCCCTATTAAATCTCAGCCCCAGTGTCCCCGTTGTTCAGAGCAGGCAGGGCTGCGGAGGCGGTAGCCAGCGGAAGCCGACGCTTGAGCAGACACGGTGCCTGGCGCCCACGTCACTGTCTCCCAGGCCCATCTGTGCTACAGGGAACGGGGGTGGGGAGGGGGTAATCCGGGGGTGAGGAGGAGGAAGGAGTTCTTGGGGGGGTTTGAGGACAAAGGAAGGGCCAGGGCAGAAACTCTCACCTCTCTTTCTTTGCCATTTCCCAGAAACAGTTTGGACATCCATGAGATCATGCAGTCTGGATAGATCTGGAAACTGAGGCTTGGCAGACATCAGTATCTGGGCCACAGAGCAGAGGAGAGAAGGACAGAGATCTAGGGGTTCCTGAGGTCAGGCCTGCATGTTCTCCATTATCTGCCTTCTTTCTAGTACTCACTGACGGGATCCCAAGTGTAAAGGGGTGTGAGCTGTGAAGTGAGGAAAGGATGTGGGGTAAGGAGAGGATGAAGAAAAGGTGGGATGAGGGAAGTGAGGAGAGGAGGAAGGAAGATGGGGTGAGAGGGTGGGAAGAAGAGGGGAGGGGAGAGAGAGTAGGAGGTAAGGAGGAGGTTTGAGAAGGGAGGGAGAAGTGGGGAACAAAGACTAGAAGGGAAGGGAGATGGGATGATGAGGGAGTGGAATATTAGTGTGACATGGAGATGGCCACGGTAGGATGAATGGGCCCAGGACAAGTGCTAGCTACTTAGATCTGGAGGATCTCACTCTGCCACCTCCAGACTGATGGGGGCCTGGGCTGTGGGTGGCTCTACTTCTTCCTATTTCAGTTCTGTCTATTTTGCCTCCTCCAGCCTTGCCTGTGCCAAAACGGAGGCAGGGGATTTAGTCACTGGCCCTTACCTGGTCCCTGCTGATGGTGTATTGTGGGCTTAGGCCTTGGGGGGTGGCGTGCAGGGCCAGCCTTCAGGTGCTGATAGCATGGATTCCATTGTCTGCTGGGTTGTCTATTGCCACCCTGTGTCATGTTGCCCTGGGTATCAGGTGAGGGTTAGGAAGCAGAGTGCACAGTGTGGCATAGGTGTAAGAATGTAGGCTCTGTTGACCTAGTGAGATTACTTGCCAAATCTCTGCCTCATATCTTTCTTTGTATCATGGGTACAGCTCTGTACCTCATAGAGTTGTTGTGAGGGTTAATTAAGGTATCACATGCAATGAACCTAGTTTTGAGCTTGGTATGTAGTTACTGCTTGGCAAAGTTAACCATTATTCTGTGTGTTCACAGATATCTGGATGTGTGAGTGCATCTGATGTTCAAGTCTGGGAATTATTTGTACTGTTATATCTGTAATATGATTTGGAAGTGAGAGTGTATCTGTGTGATATTTTTTGTGGTAGTATGCCTGATTCTGTATTATTTGTTGTATATGTGATTTTTGTGTTAGTACACATGTGTGATTAAATGACTGTGTAGGTCTGTGTCTACGTGATGAACAGCTTCATGGATGTTGACACGTTGACTGCCAGTGTGTGCATGAATCTGTGATCCTGTAAGTTCTGAACACCTGCGCTCCCCTCCCTTCCTATAGAGACGTCATAACCCTAGGTGTCCCTCATTTTCTCACCCTGAGAGAACCGGAACCCGGGGGCAGGGGTAGGGGTGGGTGCCAGTGAGGAGGTGTTTAGACAGGAGCACATGTTCCCTCCCAGACTGTGTATGGGAGGGGGAGCCCCCTATCTTGCACATATCCTGAAGTCTCCAGAGGAAGTGCTCCCCCCCCTCAAGCCCATTCTTAGTTCTCTGACTTGTTGCCATGGCAGCAGTTGCCAGGGGCTCCCACGGTTGCTAAGATCTGGGTGTGGGAGGCTGCTAGGCCCTGTTGCCAGTGGAAACAGAGAAGGGGAGGGGAGACTACTCCCACAGCCACCAGCTCTCTGCAGTGACAGGACTGGTCCTTGGACCTCTCCTATTCCCAAATTGTACCTATGACTTGTATGTGGCAATACTATTGTTGGGGTGGGGGAAGCTTTGACAGGAAGTTCCAGCTAGAATACAGGGTTCCACCTTCTGAGGAGACACTATGGCTCAAGCTTGCCCGTTACCATCTTTAGGTTGGGAGGCCCTTAGAAATTACTACTTCATTCTGTCCCCCAACCCTTATACTTCTCCTGTAGCGATGTCTCTGCTTGAGTTCTCCGTGGCTGGTGCTTATTACCTGATGTTTCCACCTAGTATAGGAATGTTACAGGGACCCTGAATGCAGACTGACTCCTTCCTGAGGAGTCACCTCGATACATACTTCATGCTGACACTTGGACCCAGAATTCGGTTCCACTCTGGGTACCAACTTTGACCTCAGCCTGAGACACTAACCTTGGCCTTAGTCCTAGACCAGACAGTTCCCTAAACTCAGCCTTAGCCTAAGCCCTTCTAGACATGGATGAGCCCTAATATTACTTGAATTCAACTGGAGATTCAGTTCTGATCCTGTTTGCTGACTGGACACTGACCACAGTACTCCCTTGTACTCACCTTGTTCTAAACCTCCACTGGCCAGTACCCTAGGTGTTCAAAGGGGTTATTTCTTGCCTTGGACGTGAGAAGATAGTGCTAGAAATGACCAGCAGAGGGCGTGCAACATCAGGTTCTAGAGGCAAGTTTTCCAGAGCTCATCTGGGAAGATATCAGGTGTCTTGGGACCTTGGCTCTTTTCTCTCAGATCAGGACCTAGAGCCAGAGGCACAACAGTCAGTCTATGAGATTGAACTAAAGACATTAAGTTTTCCGACCCAGTTATTCTACTGTTTTGTGGTCATGTGGGTCTGTACAATCTTGAATCTGCCTCTAGATCAGCTGGGCTCAAGGCTGGGCAGGCACTAGAAGGTGCTTAACCATTTACAGGCATCACAGGTCTCAAGAGGACTGTATACCTGGTAAGGCATCCCATTCCCAACTCAGCATTTGTGTCATATGGTTATACAGTTTCACTACCTTCCCTGGAATCCAGTTAACTTTTGGTCCTATTAAGCAAAAATCTGCCTCTCCTCCACCTTTGGTCTTAACTTTGTCCTTGAGGTCACATTGGCCTCATCAGTCCCATCTGTCAGACATCAGTCATCTGCATACCTCAAGTCTGCTCCTCTCTAGAGTGAGACACTTCTCAGGCCTTCATGGGTTCCTCCTCTGCCTTTTTCCATTCTAGCCCCTAAGACCATGCTCCTTTGGCTGGATTTCAGTTCATGGTGCCTGGCTTTGATTAGCTTTTTTTCAGGAGTGCTGGTGCAGTGTGCAAATGAGCCAGCCTGCCTCTCTCATCTGACTCTGAACTTCTTCCTACATAGCCTCATGTTACATCAGTTTTTTGGTAGCTACCTCATACTGTTTCTCCATATCAAATGAAGACTATACCCTCCTCTTCCTGAGCTGCTGTATCACATCTTCCCATTTGTACAACTGCCCAAATGTTACAATTTTGAAAGGAGTGTTCTCTTTATTTTAAAAACAAAGATACTTGAAATAAAACAAACGTTTTTGCAATACCTTCTGCATTTTAGAACAATCCTTGGGCTTGGAAATCTCTGCATTTGTATTTACTTAAAGGTGGGACAGGAGGGACTGAAGTGCTTGCTTTGCAGCACATATGCTAAAATTGGAACCATATAGAGAAGATTAGCATGGCCCCTGCACAAGGATGACATGCAAATTCATGAAGCATTCCATATTTTTGGTTTTGATGAATGTTAAAATGTAATAATGTAAAGTGAATGTATATATGAATAAATTAGTATATTACCAAAAAAAGAAAAGAGACCGAAGATCCCCAGCTGTCTCAACTGTGACTTCAGCACTGTGGACAGAGACCATTGGTGGTACCCCGGCTATGCCTGTGATTGTGGGTGGGTGGAAGATGATACACGCACAGCTTTTAGATATCTAGGGGCCAGAAATCCTTGCTGCTCACTTAGTGCCTTATAGTGTATAAAGCTCTTTCCTCTTACCAAACTCACTCTGTCCTCACACAGCTATCAGCCCAGGACACAGGAGAGGAATGATTTCCCTGACTTTTACAGAGAAGGAAACTGAGGTTCAGCAAGGTCAAGCTCCAAGCAACCCTTTGGATGAGGTGGGAAAGAGAACACTATTCCATGTTTAGCAAATTTAGCCACTACTCTTTCCCCTTTAAGGAATGGCTTACTTTAGAGATAAGAGGAATGCATTTCAGGGGATCCCTGGGTGGCTCAGCAGTTTGGCGCCTGCCTTTGGCCCAAGGCACAATCCTGGAGTCCCGGGATCGAGTCCCGCATCGGGCTCCCTGCATGGAGCCTGCTTCTCCCTCTGCCTCTATGTCTATCATGAATAAATAAATAAATCTTAAAAAAAAAAAAAAAAAGAGGAATGCATTTCAGCCAAAGCAGGGCAGGATGAGTGGAAGTTTGTGTGGAACTGAGGCTCCAGCCAGTCCTGGAAACAAGTGGCAGGAGGAGGAACAGTCCTAAAAGGATCTAAAGTCCATCAGGGGATCCCTGGGTGGTGCAGTGGTTTGGTGCCTGCCTTTGGCCCAGGGCGCGATCCTGGAGACCCGGGATCGAATCCCACGTCGGGCTCCTGGTGCATGGAGCCTGCTTCTCCCTCTGCCTGTGTCTCTGCCTCTCTCTCTCTCTCTCTCACTGTGTGCCTATCATAAATAGATTTAAAAAAATAAGATAAAAAAATAAAGTCCATCAGGATTGCCAGACTGAGGATGGGGAAACCTTGCTTTTGGATTAGGGTCCAAAGAGGCCCAGCTCTTATGTCTCTTTTTCTGTCCTTATGCTCTTCACTGAGCTTGGAGAAGGGACCCTTACGATCTTAAGCTGCCTCTGAGCCTGATGGACCTCCATTTGAAAATTCCAGGGAAGAAAAGTATGGGAGCAGTGTGAGTGAATGGGTGAGTTGTGTAGGTTGTAAGAAATCCTGTGACATGGCTACAGGACTGGTTGCTTATGTGCCTGTTCCCAGGGTGGAAAGAGGATATGCTAGACCACACAGTAGCTGTTTCCTTGAGATGTCCCTGACAGGCAGCACAATAAAGTGGTTAAGAACATGGGCACTGAAGGCAGTCTACCTGGTTCCCCTGCTTCCTATAGGACTGTGTAGCCTCGAGAAACTCTCAGCCTCTGTTCTTCACTTTTCTCATCTGTAATACAAACCTCAGGGTTGTTTTGAAGATGATTTTATATAAAGCATTTAGAACTGCCCAGTGCATAGTAAGTACTCAAAAATATTAGCAATGATTTGTATTTGGGGCCCCTACGGTTTAAAGGTAAAAGTATATGCCTCTGATCCACACTCTAGAGATGCTTTCTTTGCCTATAGGTACTGGCTCTGTTCTTATCTGGTAAAAGAAATAAGACTTCATAGTCCTCTGAAAGCTTCTCTCTCTTTTAAAAAAGATTTATTTATTCATGAGAGACAGAGGCAGAGACATAGGCAGAGGCAGAAGTGGGCTCCCTGCAGGGAGCCCGATGTGGGACTTGATCCCTGAGCGGATCCTGGACCCCAGGACCATGCCCTAAGCCAAAAGCAGACACTCAGCCACTGAGCCACCCAGGCGTCCTTGAAAGCTTCTCTTGAAGCTTAGTTTACCCAACTCTATCATATCACATTAAAACACTGCAAAAATGGGGAGAAAATCTTCTACTAAGAAGGACTCAGAAGATGAGAAAACAGACAGCTAGCTTCCTTTGTCACCCAGCAGGAACTGGGAAGAGAAATGTGTCTAAAACTGGCCCTTGGTGGTAGTGGTGGAAAACACTGCAGATAGGCTTGGAGGCCTTAACTATTCCTCAGTTTCTTAGAAAATTCTGGCTTCTCTTCTGTGCTTTCATTTTCCCTCTGTGTCCATGGTGGAGCCCCTGCCTCCTCCCAACCCATCACTTGATTCTTGGGAAGGTCAGCACCAGTAAAGCTCCAGAAAGAGAGCTACAGCATATTGTATTCTTCCTGGAGGCCACAGTAGCTCCTTAGACTCAGGAATTGGCTAATGATAGGGAAACAAGAAACTCAGCAGGTGCCTGAATAACAGGAAGCAGGAAGCCAAAATAGCATCACAATCTCTTTATTATGATTTCCACTGTGCCCAGCCTCTGGGAGCATCAGCTCCTTCAGGAGTGAGGGCTGAGCCATGGGGAGGAGCATGCAGCTGTACTGGTGGGAAGACAGGGCTTGGGGATGTTCCCCTCGGCTTACTGTCAAGTTACCTTCTGCAGAAAAGAACATAGGAAGGGTATAAGGGGCCAGAGGGCATTGGATCCTCCAGTTATGTGTTCTCAGGAACCCCCTCACAAGCCTGTATTTGGCTAGAAGATAGATCACAGGCCATCTCTTAAAGGTGGGTAAACTTAAAGGCCTTTGTTTCACATGGTTATGGAAAGGCCTTGCTGCTTATAACATGATGTTCTCACTTATGGTCATGCCAACCTGTGCTATACAAGCTGGAATGTGATTGGGCTTCTTAGCTACTGGCCCAGACCAGATGTGACACATCGTCCACAAATTGGGTCATCAGGACATATGGCTCAGAGGAAAGGTTTTCCTTAGTGCTAGTTGGGTCTAGTAGAAATTCTGTCACCTGTTTATTTTCTTTCAAGGTTGCCAAGAGCAGTGGCAGCAGGGGAAATGCCCAGTCCTACCACACTCCAGGACTGAGCTACAGGGAATAGGCACAATATAGTATTTCCCATCCTCCATCCAGATCTCTGTTATCTAAGCTGCAGTCAGGGCCCCAGAAAAGGATCCTGGGCAAATTCAAATTAAGTGGTATAGGGAAAGAAGCAATTTTATTACTCTAAATTGAGGAGTAAAAAGGGGTTATGGTTACAAGTGCTGCCAGGACGTTATTCTTTCAGTGCCAAATATATACCTTCCTTATATCAAATTCTGCTAGTTTGAAAGGGTCATGCTTGTAGGATCACTAGAGCCTGCTACCAGTCATGCCTGGAGGTTATTCTGGACTCTGAGGTGGTCATAACTAGCCTGAGGCCCTGCCAGACAGCTTCTGCTGAGCTTCCCTCTTGCCTTTAGGGATTCCTTGCACTGCTCTTACTGAAGCCATGAGACCGGCAATGGTTGAGGTTGTACTTCGGACTAAGAGGCCTAGGTACAATCCTGGGCTTACTCTCCAAAGAGGTGTCTTCTTCCCAGGCAGTATGATTTTGTGCCTCCAATGTTAGTGATAGGAATGGGGGAATTCCTAGATCTGGCCACTCAAATACGGTCAGGGTGACATCCCATAGGGAGCACCAGGGCCAAAAAGGCAGATCTGCCCTGTAGGCCCAGTCACTTGGGCTAGAGGTGGGAAGAGGCAATATGCTCATAGCTTTGGCTGTTCTCATAGGAAGAAAAGCATTTGAGAGTGGGTCAGTACCTAGAGGAAGGGTCTGCTCCATCTCTGGGATCCAAAGGGGCCATTGCTCAAAACCAAAGAGCCTTCCTCTGTTGAGGAAGGCTGGTCTCAGGTGAGGAAGCCACAAATCAGATCTGGATGTTATATGGTATGGCCACAGCTTACTGCCTTACTTACCTTCTATCACTGCAGCTCCACGTGTCATCCAGATGCCCCTGCCTTTAAATCTGAGCATAGGGAGGAGGAGTTTTGGGTAAAAAATAGGCTTAGGGCAAGGAGATGTCAGAGGAGCAACCCTAACCTCTGCTGATAGTGGGTGGAGTGGGTGGTGTTTGTAAAAAGCACTGATCTCAATTCTGGGCAGCCAAGAAGAAATGACTAGAACATTTTCTCAAACCTTAAGAGTCAGACACTAATTTTTGTACTTGGCAGAATTTCAGATAGTCACAGTGATGGAAAGGTTTGATGAAAAGGAAAGGGAATGGGCTTCGCTAAGTTTATAAAAGTTTGAACAGCTTCATATGTACTGCAGATGATCTCCATGGATTAGAACACTGCAAAGCAAAATCCCAGATGGGGATTGGGGTGGGGCTTCTACAACTCTGATCTGGTGGAGCTAGGGACTCTTTACATTGGTAAAAAGCTAAATGCCTAATGGGAGAAAAGGCTAGTTGCTTCTCCATGTTTTTCTGCTTCTTAGGACTTTGTGGACTGGGAATTCTATGCTGGGGTCCCCTGGGCCCTCTGCAGCATGCCCCAAGGAAACTTGCTGTCTTGGAATAGGGAGAAGAATAGTCTCAATGAGCCTGGTCCTACTGTGGAAGGAATCCTGCTTTGCCAGGCCCTGAGATGCAACCAGCCCGATCTGGCCATGCATGGTCTTTTACCACTCATCTACAGAAAGCTAAAAGCTGCAGCTCCAGAGAGGTAGGCATCACTTTGTCTGTGAAGGATCAGGGCACAGGAAGATATAGTTCACTCCCTATGACTGATGATGAGGCAGGAGAAAAAAGCTGTTCCGCTCTCAGAGCCCAGAGCTTGTCTCTACTCAAAATGCCTTGTGAGATCCAGCAGCCCAAGGCCATTGGCATACAAGGTGATTTACCAGAAGAATAAGCAAGAGCCCCTGTGCTGAATGTGCTTTAATCTTTTTCATTGCAAAACCCCAGGTCTGGCTGCTTCAGAGGCAGTCCTTGGACCCAAGAGTCATGTGCTTTCTCTCTCTCTTTTTTTCCTTTCTGGCTTAACTGAACAATGGCCCCTCTTAATGATCAGTCTTGGGAGTATGGCTAAGCAGTATTTTTAAAAAGCTGTGGGTTTTAAAATATTCAGGGCCATACCCATGAACCCAGATTCATTTTCTGTCTGCTTCATTTTAGTCCTGAATAAACCAACCCCCGAAGCTTCACAACCTGTTCTAGGTCAAGCAGTTTCTACAGAAGGTGATCATATAATGTTGTTACCATAACCTTGGTTGTAGCTCCCCACTTTCCTCTGAGCATCTCAACACTGAGCTGTATGCTACTTCTGTAAGCACATAATTTAATACAAGTGCCTTGAGCAATGGGGATATGTTAGTTTCAACATGATGGAGCCAATCCCCTCTCTAATATTCAGATTGGAAACAGAACCTGGACTCCAGGGCCAGAGCTGACCCACAACATGCAGTGACTTAAGAGCTTAAGGGGGACAGCTGGGACTTAAGAGGCCAGGCTTGGTGGCGAAAGACATGTAGTGAGTAGCAGGGAGAAGCAGCAACTCAGGCCGTATCTCAGTGATGGGGAGGATGAACCTCCTGTGAGGTTTTGCTGGGACTTCTGCAGAACAGCTGAGGAGGGAGGGAGAGAAAGAGAGAGAGAGAGCGAGCGAGCTGAGATGCAAATCCTCTTCTTGGTTCCAGCTTGTCAGGGGCACTATGGAAGAGGCTGGCTCTTGTTCTCCATACAATGGCACACTCTTCTAGATCTACATTTGGGCTGAGGTGGAAAGATGGAATATCATGAGGCTTCTCCTCTCTTTTTCCATCCTAAACTGGTCTTCATTGGATATCAGGCTTCAGGTCTCTGTGGTAGTTGACTTGGGTCAAGCATCTAATACAGAGGGTTGTGACTCCTGCCATCATACTTGTTCCATTCAGGCCCATGGGCTCTGGGCCATGTGTTCCCATCTGTAAAACAGGGGCCAGGATGGCTCATCTTGGTTTTTGACTGTTCTGCTAAAGACTTTTGGACTTGAAAGACTTGGCTGAGAGATTCCTAGAATTCTGGGCTCCTGGGAGGGGCTAGATGCCTTCTCTGTCACTAGGAATAAGGATTTAAATAAACAACAGGCTGAAGTGCAGTGGTGGTTTTCAATAATTTTCCCAGTTCAACATACCTAAGGGACATAGCACATACCTACCAGGATAGTGGCTCACCACAGAAGGGATTTTCAATTGAGGAAGAGGGAGCCTATCAGCATCTCCAGGACAGCATGTGAGACTGATATGCCCTATTTAAAAATCACTTGGCCAGAGACTTGTCTTCTAGAAATCAGAACTGGCCAATAGGAGTGAATAGAGACCCCTCTCATCCATACCAGGAGCTTCAGAAAGGAACTTTGATCCTTTTTCAATCAAGAAGAACCAGGTCTCTGAAGGCATGGACAGCTAGGCATGTGTGAATGTGCACACATATGTGTTCAGTGGCAGGTCCAGTCTTATGATGTGAGGACAGAGGAATGGGTTCAGGAGTGGATACCGCCACAGCTCCCAGGGCTTTTCCCTGCAGCAATGCATTTACTGCCTCTGTTGTGAGGGGAGCAGTGATTTCAGTTCCATAAAGCTTAGTGGCAAACTGCGATGCTGGCAGTGCTCCATTCCCGTAAGTCTCAGTACCAGAGGATGGTGGGGGAAAGAGGGAAAGAGAAAAAGGAGAGGAGGGAGAAACATCACTGTCCCCGAACTGAGCTTCTCTGCTCCATGCTATCCTGGGGGTTTCAGATGAATTGCTGCACTGTTGGGGCGAGCAGCCAAGATGTAGACAACATTCTCCCGCAGGAAGGTAGGCCAGTCCACAAATCTGGAGTGGGAGCAAGGAATAGGTTTGTGAGGTTGGCTGCAGAGCCTGGGGGCTCATGAGACCTGATCCCAGTGGCACTATGGCTTAAGCTAGGCAAAGCTCAGAGAAGCCCTGGCTTTTGGCTATCATAGGTATGGCTGGCTGTGATTCCAAGCTGACAGACCAGCCAGCTGACCCTATAGATTTGGGGTCAAATGTACATTCTTGGAGCCTGGTTTCTGGGATAGGCACCTGCTGTTTTGGGGTGGCAGTGGGTAATGCCCATTTACATGTGTTGAAGGGTCAGGAGTGCAGACAGCCCAGTGAGGGGATCCTACTCACCTGGACTCCTGCTCTGTGGGCAGCAGAGCCTTGTCCTGACTCTTGCTGCTACTGCTGGCTGGACTGCTGTCTGCTATGGGACCCACATGGCTGATGCTGTTTGGCACAAGGATATGTGGTTAGAAATGGAAAAGTGAAAGGTCTGGCCCCTCCCAAACTCTGGGGAACCCATAGCTTGGATATACATGTCCATGCTTTTCTAACATGGGCAACAGTTTGATGTAGAGGATGCCCTATGCCTTGGCCAATAAGAATCAATGTCCTTTGGCTAATGCACAGGAAGATCCTCTCCTGTCTGTTGACAGAAGAAACAGAGAGGTACCTTTCATACCAAGGGCCATTGGCATGGAAAAAAGAGAAGGGCATGTGAGTGGGGGAAGGGATTGGCAAGGAACAGACCTGACACTGCAGGAAGGAACCTCTGTAAGGCGTTTGCAGAACCAAGAGTGCTGGGCTCCACGGCACTCTGCCTCACTGATAGTGTTCCCACTGCCCCGGGCCAGGAAAGTGGTCCGGGCTCGTTCCCTCTCCTTGACTGTCAGAAGTCTTAACAGAGAGTTCTGGGGAAGAAGAGACAAGTTAAGATCTTGGAGGTGAAAATATTTTATAAAATGTCAAGCTATAGAGAATCCTATCTCCATTATGACCTCTGCAGCCTCCCTTTGAAGCCACCCAGGGCCTTACTGGTAGCATTAACATTTGCAGTTGGGGCCAGTGCAAATCAATCTTCCTTGGGCAGTTTCCCCAGCTCAAGGATTGGGATCATCTGTCACTGGGTGGAACATGGTCCCTGCTAAGACAGTAACTAGTGCTCCTTCAACCTGCCCGGCATGCTTCCTAGGTCTCTGTCACCCAGTATCCCATAGACATTCACCCCAGCTGGCCCTCACCTGGGGACGCAACTGCTGCAGAAGTAGGAGGGACTCATGGGACAAGAAGTCAGGCCACTCTATGTGTCCTCGATGTTCAGGGTCCAGGGCTGCAAACTGGCGGGCTGCCTGCTCTTCTTGCTCCTCGCTTAGAGCCCTGTCACTGTCCCCTCGCTTTGCTGCTTGGTGGCGGTAGCGCAGGAAGTCCTCCAGTGTCAGGGAGCAATCTGTGGGAGGCACCCCATATTAGCCACGCCCATCCTTTCCTCAGCATCTGGGGCACCTCCATTTACTTTTAATGTACCCTCCAGAACCCCTATATGCACAGCTTTTGTGGAGTCTTTGTTTCCCATAGCCAGGATAATTCAGGCTGTGTGTGGGGGGAGAATAGGTGGGTGTGTGGGTGCCCCTTCTACCCCCAACAGTTTGGGAACAGGGACCTATTTACCCCTACTCTCCAAATTCCAGGATACTCCTTTTATGGTTCATCCTAAAAAATATGGAGGAAAATGTGCCAGCCCCTCTCCATCTGGCAGCACTGTCCAGCCTTACCAGGAATAACTTTACACTGCTGAAAGGTCTCTGTGAGGCTGTACATCTCCTCCTCAGTTAGCAGCAAGTTGAGATTATCCTGAAAAAAAGGTAAGATCTGAGTCAGTGGCCATATAGACGAGTAAGAAAGGCAGGCCTAGGATCAAGAAAGATGGAAACTGTATTTCAACTTGAAGGCAATTGTGAGATCATTTTATCCCAGCATCTAATCATAATCAAAGAGACTGAAACTCCAGAAAGGGGAAAGGATTTGCTCAAAGTTGCCCAGCTCTGAGCAGAATCTTCTCCAGAAGGCAGGTATCCTGATTCTAGACCTAAGTCCCTTTTACTAAAACAGTAGTTTTAATATTATTCTCTGAGATACCCTAGGGATTCCTTGGAAGTGCCTTAGGAAGCTGCTGCAAGGGAAAAGGGGACTAAGAAATGGGCAGGGTTGTGAATCCCCAGCTCCACCAACCACAGCTACTCCTTCTTTATCCATTTTATGAATTTGGCTTCTATGTTAGACTGCTCAAAGAGTATTTCAGGTAAAAAAGAAGTTTAATTCTAACTCTGCTCCCAGAGTAGACTGCATTACTTTAAATAATCCAGAATGGTTTTGAAAGAGATGCCATCATAATGAAGTTCCTAAAACCAAATGAGTTTTTTGTGGTGCCACAGAGTTTTAATTCCAAAACGGCAGTGATATGTTATTTTGTTAATACTAATTTATACAGTCTATAGTCTTTAAACTGTCAAAGATTCTTCTTACTAGATTATTTTTCCTCTCTTAAAATATCAGCAAAAGGGATGCCTGGGTGGCTTGGCAGTTGGGCATCTGCCTTCGGCTCAGGGCATGATCCTGGGATTTGGGATTGAGTCCTGCATTGGGCTCCCTATGGGGAGCCTGCTTCTCCCTCTGCCTATGTGTCTGCCTCTCTCTCTCTCTCTGTCTCATGAAAAAATAAATAAGTCTTTAAAAAAGTATCAGCAAAGAGAGGAACAGATATTTCATGAGTATTCATTTGTGGATTTCATAAAGAACTCAAACAATCCTTTCAGTAAACACTTATTGAGCACCTGATATATGCTGGGCATAGTGGGGTGTAACACTGTGAGATGCTAAGTGGGGCTGGAGTGTAGGGGTGTTTGTGTGTGGAGGGAGAGTAGAGAGGAATGATGAAAGTTAAGGGAAAAATAGGCAGAAACCTGACTGTGAAGTGCCTCGAATACCCATTACTGAGTTCTTCAAATGGGTTTTTATTCTGAAGGCAAAGGGGAGTCACCAAAAAAAAAATTTTTTAAGTAGGCTCCACACCCAGCATGGAGCCCAATGCAGAGCTTGAATTCACAACTCTGAGATGAGACCTGAGCTGAGATCAAGAGTCAGACACTGAACCAACTGAGCCACTCCGGGGCCCTGACTGAATGGTTTTTAAGAGCATAGTGCCATGGTCAGATCTTTGCTGTGTGGACAATGAATTAGAGGGGCAAAGTCTAGAGGCATGAGGACAGTTAGTTAGCTCTTGCTATAGTGCAGGTAAGAAAGGATGACCAGCTAACTTAAGACATGGGAATGGAAAAGAGATTTGATAGGTATTAGGTAGAATCAATAGGACCTTTTGACTTACTGGATGTGAGGAGTGAAAGAGAGAAATGAGTTGGTATTGGTAACTGGGGATGTGGGGTAGTATTATTATTCAGAGAGGTTAAGAAATTTAGAGAGAACAGGTTTTGGGGAAAAGAGCAGTTCATTTTGGGGCATGTTGAGTGTGAAGTACCTGTGAAACATCAAAATGGATTTAAGTCCAAGAGACAAGAAACTTAGATCTGAATACACAGGTTTGGGAATCATAGCTGTGGCCACTGAAGTAGATGAAATAGCCAGGGAGACAGTGTGTGCAATGAGCAAAGAACAGTGTTAACAATAGAACCCCAAGGAATATCAGCATTTATAACTCTGACAAGAAATTAACTAAGGGCACTCAGAAAGGATAAAGAAGAAGGGAGGAGGAGAATCAGTAGAGAGGTTACTGGAAGACGAGAAAAGAGAGCTGTACAAAGTCGAAGTTTACTGTTAACAGTGGTGATACAACAATGATGGGACTTTACCGATTTTCTATTTTGTCTAGTTTTCTTATTTTGCATAATAATTCTCATAAACACTTAAACCCTCCAAAAGAAGAGGAGGCAATAAGGAAGTGCTAAATATCTCATAGAAGTCAAATAAGAAGATGCCTGAGAAAAGGTCACTAGACTTGACAGGTCACTGGTGATTTTAGAAAGAACCAATGCAACAGAATGACAGGTGCAGAAGCTGAATTATAGGTGGTTGAGGAGCCACAAGGACATGATGGAGTCTTTTCAAGAAGCCTGGCTATGAAGGAAAGGTCAGAAAGGGGAAGAGCTCCGAAGAAACCTTTGTAAAAAGCCCAGGAGGGGACACCTGGGTTGCTCAGTGGTTAAGCATTTGCCTTCGGCTCAGGGTGTGATCCTGGAGTCCTGGGATCGAGTCCCACGTCGGGCTCCCTGCATGTAGCCTGCTTCTCCCTCTGCCTGTGTCTCTGCCTCTCTCTCTGTGTGTGTCTCTCATGGATAAATAAATAAAATCTTAAAAAAGAAGTCCAGGAAGTAGTAGTAATGATGGTAGGACTCTGATAGAAAGCCAGGAAGAGAGCTACGTATTCTGAGGGGTTAGGAAGGAGGTACCTTCAACAGGGTCCCGTGTCAGCGGAACACTGCAGGGCAGAGTTGCTGTGAGTGAAAAGGCTGGTGTTTGGAGGGTGGTGACTAGAGAAGATGGTGTGTAGAGCATCTACTGTGACATACTTGAGCTAGGGAAAAGGTGTGTAAGTAACAGCTGGAAATAATTATTCTGTAATTCATTTTATGGACAAGCCATAGATAAAGTGATATTTCTTAGAAAGTGGCATATTTTTACTTTTTTCTAAGCAGTAGGAAGAAGATGGGAACTCTGCTGAGATGCTTACTCTGAAATCAGTGAATAATGAAGATATCTATATCTGCAAGATAACCAATAAAGCAAGACTTAAATTCTATTCAGATGTACTGAAAAATGGATGCAAATCTGGCTTTTGTCTTTTTAAAAGTTGGAAAGTGGTAGGTCAAGTGATGATCTTAGGACTAAGAAGTATTCCTGTGTTAGAACCAATCCCTATTGGAAGCTGGTTAGGATGGTTTTTCAGATGAGTACAATGAATGACAACTATAGACTATTAGAGAAAGCACAACTCCAAACAGAATAACTTTTGAGTAATTAGGTCTTATCTTACCCATTGATTCCTCCAGCTCAGTAGTTCTCAATTGGGGATGCATTTTCTCCCCTAGGACTCATTGGGTAATACCTGGAGACAATTTTTGTTGTCACAACTTGGGGGTGGGTGCTACTGACATCTAATGGGGGTAGAGGCCAGGGATGCTGCTAAACATACTACATTCCACACATCTCCCACAACAAAAAACTGTGTCCAAAATGTCATAATACTGAGGTAGAAAAAGCCTGTCCAAGCTTGAGGATCCTTGTATCTACCATTACTTTTGGAAAACTCTTTTAGGTCACTGCCTAGAAACCAGTATTCTAAGACTGGGTCTCCAAAAAAGTGCCAAGTTTCCTGCAGTGTGGCAGCCCACTGTCCCTGCAGTCCAGGCTCACACAGTAGTGGCAGCTCCAGCCGGTTTCTGTGTGGGCTGTCTCGGTCACCTCTGCTGCACTATCTCCTTGGATGTAGCCCATGCGGCGCAGGCAGCCATCATGGAAAACCCTGGTGCAGATCCTACACGGGAAGAGGCTCTCAGCTGTCCAGACCTCACAGACATCACACATCTCATCGTTGACAACCTGGAGAAAGGAATAAATAGGGAGTGTATTCATTCCAGCATAGGCAGCAAGATCCTATGGCCACCAAACACAGAGCTATCCATGTGGGGCTCAATATCCCTGGAGCAGCCCAGAGGAACAATTCGAACTGAAGCTAATGTTAAGGGGATAGAGCTTTCTCTCTCGAAAACAAGAACCAGCAAACTCTTCCATCTTCTCAGGCCTCTGTGACCATGTTTCTGAACAGGGATGCTACAAACATTTTTAGAAAAAATAATCTGTTCTGAAAGACTGTCCCAGACACTGCAGGACACTTAGCATCCCTGATTTTCTTGGCACTAAAAACCAGTAGCAACTCCTGTGATTATGACCTTCTTGAATCCCCACAAATTTCCAAATGCCCCCCACAGGAATACTACTAACCCTTAGTGAGAAGGAAGGCAGAAGATCTGCCATGGTGTCATTCCTTATTACCCACTGTCTCAAGTCTTTCACTAAGACCAATCCAGGATGTAACATTTTTATTCTTGTAGAAGAAATTCAAAGATTGTTCTGGACTCAACTGCACCTTTCTGGAGTTCTTTTCGAATCTCACGTTAATTATACCCAGGGCTCCCTGTCCTGCTCCCTGATTCTCAGACTTCTTAAGATTCTTAAGACTTGAGGACTGCTCCCTAACTAGATACTCACAAGTTCTCTAGGCTCCAAGCAGATATCAGGAGGCTTGTCATCATCCAGCTTTCGAGTGGGGCGGATGAAGGCAGGGGGTGTGAAACGATTAGTCCTGTCAAACTCCTCTGGCTCCACTCCACGCCCATCTCGGAGCCTCTCCCAGGCTGCACGGTTGACACTGCTCTCTTCTTGGAGCACTGGGGTACTTGACTCTGCTTCTTTCTCCTCCTGTACCTCTTGGACAGAGCCCTCTACAGTGCCACGGCGGGACCCTGGAAGCTCACCAGTGCGTCGGATAGAAGGCCTGTCCCGTAGCCCATCCTTGAAGGCAGACACAGCCAGGCTCACCTTCTGCACCTGTTCCACTGTCTGCCTCTTGGACATCAACACCCCCATGGCTCTGTGGACAAAAAACAGGGGCTCAGACTCAGCCAATGGATGACCATGTCAGGCCAATCAGTTTCAACCATTCATCTGAGTGGTAAGTGCTGTTAAATAGTTTTTCTCTCTTCTGGAATTCAGTGGCATGGCGGGGTGAAGACAGCACTTGTTAAGGAGTCAGAAGACCCTGGTTTTTTTTCTGACTGGCTCTGTGATTTTGGTTTTCCCATTTGTAAAATGAGGGCTATCTGCCCAATGTACTTCACGGGGCTGTCATGAGGATGACATTAGAAAATGGGCTTATTAAGGGCTTAGTAGACTGGAAAGTATTCTACAAATGTGAAATGGTATCTCTTTTTGTTGCTGTCCTGAAGCCAATTAGGTCCAGGGGTTCCAGGCCTCTGATGAGATAGTTGGAGACTTCAGAGCCTAAATCTCTCCTCTGCCCCAAGAGATTACCCAAAACTTAAAACAAGACTGCAGCAATACATTTCAGACTTCTAATTAAAGAAAAACTCCTCCAGTAAGTGCTGTGCACAGTGCATCCAGGGATACTCCATATCAAATGCTCTTTTCAGAGTAAATTCACTCGTGTTTTTAGGGGACTTCTGAATTAGACAGGCAACTCTACCACATATCCATATGGTCAAGGTCACAAACATTCCTTTGCCCCTTCTAATTAGTAGCTATGCTTCTTTGTGAGTCTGTCTTTCACAGACAACCTGCCCATTACAAGTGCTAAAGTGCTTCTTGGACATTTAAGGCTTTGCTAATGTTACTCCATTTTCTCTTTTGATTTTCTGAACTGTTCAATAAAACCTTTGCAGGTTGAGATGTAACATTATCCCTGCTCTTCCTCTACAGTACCAGTGTACAGCACCAGAAAGTGAGGGTATGACATGGTACATTGCAAAGCTGGTTTGCTGTTCCCTAGTCTGAAGGGTCTTCGCAGAATTCAGCTGGGGGATGCTTGCTCCAAGTAAAGTGAAACAGGGTTCATTTTAGCCTTGCTTTCAAACCATTATAATCAAGGCTTATTGAAAAATACTATGTGGAAGGCACTAACTACTCATTATAGGAAACAAAAGACAAGAAAACAGTCTCACCACTTAAGCTACTTAATATCAGAACTCAAAGAAGAATGAAGTACTGGAAATGCCTAAAGGACTGAGAGTCAAAGAGGACCTTAAAGAGTAAGTAGGAAGTTGCTCTCTGTTCATTTGGATGAAAAGGTGGCAGAGGGTAGGAGGAGAGGTTAGGGCCAATTAGAAGGCTACTATAATAGTCTAAGCAAGATGTAAAGGTTTTATTATTATTATTATTATTATTATTATTATTTTAGATTTGAGAGAGAGAGAGAGAGAGAGAGAACGAACACAAGCAAAGAGAGGGAGAGTGAGAGGGAGAAGCAGACTCCCCTCTGAGCAGAGAGCGCGACCTGGGGCTTGATCCCAAGACTCTGAGATCTCCCAGTACCCTGAGATTATGACCTGAGCCAAAGGCAGTTGCTTAACTAACTGAGTCACCCAGGTGTCCCAAGATGTAGAAGGTTTAAACTGAAATGATGGCAGCAGGAATAATGGTGGCTGAGTCTATTTGATATCAGGGAAATAGAGAAATTTAGGAATAAAATGATAACTGACTGGATAAAGGGTAAAAGGAGAGGGGGCAGTTTTATATTTATTTCCCAGCTTTATTAAGATATAATTGACATAGGGACGCCTGGGTGGCTCAGTGGTTGAGCATCTGCCTTCAGCTCAGGGCATGATCCCGGTCTGGGATCAGGTCCTGCGTTGGGCTCCTTGAGAGATGCCTATTTCTTCCTTCTCCCTCTGTTTCTATCTCTCTGCCTCTCTCTGTGTGTCTGTCATGAATAAGTTAATAAAATCTTAAAAAGATAAATTGACATATAATGCAAGTTTAAGGTGTATAATGATAAGATTTGATACACTTACATATTGCAAAATGCTTACCATAATAAGGCTAATTAGCATATCCTTTATGCCACATAATTACCATTTTGTTGTTGTTTTTGTTATGGTAAGAACATTAAAGCTCTACTCTCATAGTGTCTTTCAAGTATACAATAGAATATTACTAATTATGGTCACCTTGCTGTACCTGAGATCCCTGGAACTTATCTTATACCTGAATGTCTTTACCCTTTGACCAATGTATTCCTGTTTTCTCCTCTCCTCAGGCTTTGGCCTCTTTTTCTGAGTCCAATGTTTTTAGATTCCATGTCTAAGTGAAGTCATATAGTACTTTATTCAGCCTTTCTCTGCCTGACTTATTGAGAGGACAGTTTTTATTTTATTTTTATTTATTTATTTTTTAATTTTTATTTATTTATGATAGTCACAGAGAGAGAAAGAGAGAGGCAGAGACACAGGCAGAGGGAGAAGCAGGCTCCATGCACCGGGAGCCCGACGTGGGATTCCATCCCGGGTCTCCAGGATCGCGCCCTGGGCCAAAGGCAGGCGCTAAACCGCTGCGCCACCCAGGGATCCCTTATTTTTATTTTATTTTTTAAGAGATCTTATTTATTTACTCATGATAGACATAGAGAGAGAGAGAGGCAGAGGGAGAAGCAGGCTCCATACCGGGAGCCCGACATGGGACTTGATCTCGGGACTCGATCCCGGGACTCCAGGATCATGCCCTGAGCCGAAGGCAAGCGCTAAACCGCTGAGCCACCCAGGGATCCCCGAGAGGGCAGTTTTAAATCAATTAACAAGTGACGCCTGGTGGCTCAGCAGTTAGGCGCCTGCCTTTGGCTCAGGTCGTGATCCTAGGATCCAGGATCGAGTCCCGCATCAGGTTCCCTGAGAGGGGCCTGCTTCTCCCTCTGCCTATGTCTCTGCCTCTCTCTCTCAGTCTGTGTCTCTCATGAATGAATAAATCTTTAAAAAAAATCAACTAACTAGTAGAATTTAAGAAACAAAAACAATCATAGGAGGAATAAAAGAGGCAAACCAAGAAACAAACTCTTAACTATAGAGAACTGATGGTTACCAGAGGGGAGGTAGGTGGGGCAATGGGTCAAACAGATGATGGAGATTAGAGAAGGCACTTATGAAAAGCACCAGGTCACCAGGTGATGTATGGAACTGTTGAACCACTACACTGTACACCTAAAGCTAATATTACACTGTATGTTAACTAACTGGAATTTAAATAAACACTTAAAAAAAAAACTACCTAGCAGAATGCTATTGCCATTTACAGAACTTGGGAAATAAAACTGGATTTTCTACCTGTTGAATTAAAGATGTCTGGGGCATTCAGGTGTTATGTTATCCTCTGCTTAAAATTTTGAAATGGGGGCATCTGGGTGGCTCGGTTGGTTAAGTGGATGCCTTAGATTCAGGTCATGATCCCAGGATCCTGGGATGGAGCCCCCATTGGGTTCCCTGCTCAGTGGGGAGTCTGCTTCTCCCTCTCCTTCTGCCCCTCCTCCCCCTGTTCTCTCAAGTAAATAAATAAAATCTTAAAACAAAACAAAACAAAACAAAAAGGATAAAGTCCTCCAAATTGTACTTTTATTTTTTTTTAAACTGTTGCCTGTGAGGCCCTGCTTGGTCTGGTTTCCTTTCTTTGTTCTATGTCCTAACCATACTGGCTTTCTTTCAATCTTTCTTTGCCATGATTCCTATATTTTTGGGACCCTAGAACATTCCTTCCCTCCATTAGTGCCTATTTATTTGTCAGAGCTCACATATCATGTCCTCATGGAAGTTCAGATTAGAGTACTCACAGCACTATGATCTTCACTAGAGCACTTATCTTTGTCATTACATATTCAGTAGGACGCTTATCTGATCACTGTCAGTTTCCTCTATTAGATTGTTTTTACCCTGATTAGTACCTATCTCCACTGCCTAGCAATGTGTATAGAAAAGAATAACAATAAAAAAAAAAAAAAAAAAAAAAAAAAGAAAAGAGTAACGATAAACATTTCCCGGGGTGTCTGGCTGGCACAGTCAGAAGAACACAAGACTCTTGGTCTTACAGTCATGAATTTGCATCCTACACTGGGTGTAGAGATTACTAAAAACATTAAACTTAAAAAAAAAATTTCCTAATTAATTGTGGAGAAACTTTTTTGATTTTTTAAATAGTCTTTTTTAAGATTTTATTTATTTATGATAGAGAGAGACGAGGCAGAGACACAGGCAGAGGGAGAAGCAGGCTCCATGCGGGGAGCCCAATGTGGTACTTGATCCTGGGACCCCAGGATCATGCCCTGGACCGAAGAAGGCAGGCGCTAAACCAATGAGCCACCCAGTAGTCACCAAATAAAGTCTTAATATACATAATATCTGATGACAACAGTATCTTCTTTCCAGAAACAAGTATCACATGCATCATAGTGGTGCAAATTTCCACCCTGCCTGGAACTGCCCTGCCATCAATTGTTACCAAAGAAACATAATCCATATTTTTTAATCTATAAATTGATAAGAAAGGAAGTATCCCCTCTCCCTATTTGTAAAGTATGTTTTTAAAATTAAAGTACACGACTAAGGAATTTTTTCTTTTTAAGATTTTCAGTAAACTCTACACCCAATGTGGGGCTCAAACCCATACCTCGAGATCAAGAGTTGCAAATTCCACTGAGTCAGCCAGGTGCCCCAGGAACATTTACTTTGAATAAGTAACTATCTTTTATACAGGACAGTGGCAAAGAAGACTGAGGAAAAATTTATTGATTAAATTCAGGAAACTGTGTTCATCTTAAGGTGTTCACGCCCCGGGGACAATTTTTTAAAGAAGATTTATGTAAGAGAGAGAAAGAGAATGAATGTGAGTGAACAAGTGTGAGCATGGGGGTGGCAGAGGGCAAGGGTGAGAGAGAATCTCAAGCAGAATCCCTGCTGAGCGTGGAGACTGACCGGTGGGGGGTTTGATCTCATGACCCTGAGATCATGATCTGAGCTGAAATCAAGAGCTGACTTAACCAACTGAGCCACTGAGGCACCCCCCAGTGGACAATTAATAAATTGTGATTAAAAAAATCCTTTTTTGGGGGAGCTTAGATGGCTCAGTTGGTTAGGTGGCTGACTCTTGTACCCCAATGTTTATAGCAGCAATGACCACAATAGCCAAAATATGGAAAGAGCCCAGATGTTCATCAACAGGTGAATAGATAAAGGAGATAAAGAAGATGTAGAATATATATACAATGGAATATTACTCAGCCATCAAAAGAATGAAATCTTGTCATTTGCAATGACATGGATAGAACTACAGGATATTATGCTAAGTGAAATAAGTCAGAGAAAGACAAATACCACATGATTTCACTCATATGTGGAATTTAAGAAACAACAGATGAACATAGGGAGAAGGAAGGAAAAATAAAATCAGATGAAAACAGAGGAGGAGGCAAACCGTAAGAGACTTATAACTGTAGGAAACAAACAGGGTTGATGAAAGGAGGTGGGTGGGACAATGGGGTAACTGGATGATGGGCATTAAGGAGGGTGCTTAATGTAATGAGCATCGGTTTTACATGCAACTGCTGAGTCACTAAATTCTACCCCTGAAACTAATAGTATACTGTATGTTAACTAAATTGAATTTAAATAAAAAAAAATAAAAAGAGGAGTGAGGCACACAGGTGGCTCAGTGGTTGAGCATCTGCCTTAGGCTCAGCTCTTAGGCTCAGGTTGTGGTCCCTGGGTCCTGGGATCAAGCCTGGAGAGTAGAGATTTGGGCTCCCTGCTCAGTGGGGAGTCTGTTTCTCCCTTTCCCTCTGCTGCTCTGCTTGTTCTGTCTCTGTCAAATAAATAAAATCTTTAAAAAAATAAATTAAAAAGAATTTCATGTGATCTAATGAGGATATCCAGCTTGATGGGGGTGGGCTTAAGAGTAGAGAGGAGAGTATGGTGTATATTAGAGTTTTTGCTGAAGCTGTGGATCCAGAGGATTTTAAAATATTTTATTTATTTATTTGAGAGAGAGAGAGGATGAGCAGGGGGTGGTGTGAGGAGAGGCAGAGGGAGGAGAAACAGACTCTCTCCTGAGCAGGAAGTCCAATGCGGAGCTCGATCCCAGGACCCCAAGCTCAAGACCTGAGCTGAAGGTAGACACTTAACTGACTCAACCACCCAGGCACCCCAAAGGCATGCCCACATGCCTCAAGACACCAGCTGTGCTCTATGATTAGAGGGGAAAGCAAGTCTCCCACTTAAAACAAGAGGAACAGGCATAACAATACCACACCAAGAGGGAGAATGTAAAACTGACACACACTGTGGACCTTCATGATCAATTATTATTTCCAAGGCTACAGGATTTCCTCAGAAAACTTTCATGGTATGTTTTTCAAAATTTTTGACTAACTCATAGTAAGAAATACAGTTTATGATGTGACCCTGTATACACATAGTTATAAACATGTTAATAGATCTAGAACTGAACCCAAAGTTTTGTGAACCAATCCTACTTTTACTACACGTGATGCTCCCTGATATTTTCTACTCTATCCTATTTCATTAAAACAATCCTGATAGTGATGCCCTCAAATAATTTCATGACTTCCCAATGTGTCTGGACCTGCAATTTGAAAAATATAGCCTTAATAATTTTACATTTTTGATTAGAGAACTACACTTTTTGTGTTTTTTTTTTAAAAGATTTATTTATTTATTTATTATTTATGAGAGAGAGAGAGAGAGAGAGAGAGAGAGGCAGAGAGAGAAGCAGGCTCCATGCCGAGAGCCCGACACGGACTCGATCCCAGGACTTGATCCCGGGACTCCAGGATCACGCCCCGGGCCAAAGGCAGGCGCCAAACTGCTGAGCCACCCAGGGATCCCCCACTTTTTGTGTTTTGAGTTAAGGATGGTTACTACTAAGAGGTAAGGACAACATTGTGGAGTATAAGGTAAGCTTTCCCCTTGACTACTGTGGTGCAAGAATAGAATTCTCGGGGAGCCCCGGTGGCACAGCAGTTCAGCCCTGCCTGCAGCCCAGGGCGTGATCCTGGAGACACGAGATCGAGTCCCATGACAGGTTCCCTGCATGGAGCCTGCTTCTCCCTCTGCCTCTCGCTCGCTCTGTGTCTCTCATGAATAAATAAAATAAAATCTTTAAAAAAAGAATAGAATTCTGAAGCTTAAGAGTTTGTGGTTCTAAAACTGATGGTTACCAGAGGAGAGGTTGGTGGGGGGATGGGTGAAATAGGTAATGGAGATTAAGGAGTGAACTTGTGATGAGCACTAGGTTATATATGGAAGTGTTGAATCACTATATTGTACACCTGAAACTAATAAAACACGTTAACTATATTGGAGTTAAACTTTAATAAAAAGAGAGCCTCAGCGGTTTGGCCCCTGCCTTTGGCCCAGGGCGCGATCCTGGAGTCCCGGGATCGAGTACCGCGTCGGGCTCCTGGCATGGAGCCTGCTTCTCCCTCCTCCTGTGTCTCTGCCTCTCTCTCTCTCTCTATGTCTATCATAAATAATAAATAAATAAATATTTAAAAAGAGAGCCTACAGTTCTAACAGAGATGGACAGCTATTAATATACCTTTGAAGAAGACCCTACTCTATATGAGAGGCTGATCCTCTTTGACCTGTGCACAAATGTAAAAGAATATTATTGTAGAAATTTGTTTACAATGATAAAAAGGTGGAAAAAACGTCAATAGAATTATTAAATACCCTGTGAAATATTCATACCATAAAGAGAGAAAAAAATGATTTAATCCAATAGGAATACAAAGATCACAGCAATGATCCTCATTAGTTTGATCCTGCAAGTGGAGGATATATATCTGAATTCCAGGAGGAAAGGAGACATAGTGGATTGAAAAAGCATATGTTATAATATATATTTTATCTGTAAAGCAAATATTAATTTTTTTTTTTTGTAACACAGACTCAAAACAGCAGAGCTTGACAGTGTCCTCTTGGCTGCTGGGGAGATACAAAAGTACTAGCTTTCTAAATAGTCTGGGGTAGCCCCTTCCCAGAAGCTGTGTTATAAGTTTTAGGGAGTAGTTGTAAGACATTTAAGTTAATCAGCAAGAACGTATGGGTTGAAAGAAAAAGTTATGAAATGCTTATTTAGAGACTGAGAGTAACCATACAAAATTCACTTTTTCAAGAATGGTTCATTGAAGGAAAATCAATGGTATGCATTTAGTTCTTATTGGCTTTTTTTCAGATAACATAATAAAAGTTCTCAACAAAGGCCAAAGAGGAAGGTTACTCTGTAAGTGAACTGAGTCATTAATAGTTTATCAGCAAATTAACCACAGGCATCTCCCAATACACTGTAGTCCTGCTGCAACCCATTATTATCTGTAAGGAGAACAAGAATCACTATTATGCTATCTTAGTTGTTAATGATGTCATTGCAGTGGTTTGGGGAGTTGATCTTCAAAGGAATTTCAATGAAGACTGAAGATGACATCCACCAGCAAAACAAACAAACATAAAAACAAATTAAAAACCACTTTCCATTCCTGACCACAGGATCCTGGAGTACTGCTACTGCTTTTTCCTGAGATGATTCAGTTTTCTAGGCCACTTTATGCTTATAAGGGCAGAAAATGTAGAGCAGAATCATCGAAAAGAAACCATCAAAATACAAACAAGACCCCAAGTCATTGTGAATCGACATAGCTTTGATTTTGAGAGTAAATTGTGAGAACACAATAGCAGTAGGCTTCAAAGAATGAGGTTAAAACTCTTAGTGCTTAATGGAGAGGATCAAACCTGTATGACACCTTGATTAAAAGCAAGTGTGCTGAAATAGCCATGATGTGCACCTGGGTGTTTGAGAAATTAACAAAATCTGTTCTAATTTCTGGAGAAACAAGTGGTAGTGATTAGTGATGGGTAAATCAAATGCCTGGTGAGAAAAACCTGGCCTTTCCTGTGCTGAGGAAGCCCTGAGTGAGTTAAAAAGAAATCAAGTTGTAAAGATCCCGATAAATGATCACTAATGATTACTTCTTTGGCTGGTGGGTAGAATTGGGTTTTCTGTCTTCCTAACAGGATGAAAAGAAGGATAAAAAGACTTTGTCTCAAGGATGATTTGATTGCCAGAGAATTTGTGGTATCTAAGAAAGGCTTTGAAAAAACCTTGGGGCGGGGGGGCAGGAGCAGGTGGTGATGAATAACAGAGGGACAAGAAGGTAGAACAGGCTGTTTGGCTATATGATCTGGAGGAAATGAAGACAGAAGATAAAACCAAAATCTTTCTTTGGGTAAGAGAAATCTGTCTAGATGTATTTGTCAGGCAGTAAGATATATGTGGGCAGCTTGGAGTATGTATTTGCAAGACACACCCATTCTCTAGAGCACATGCTTACAACACAGAATATTTATAAGGGCAGAGTGGTGGGAGGAAGAGGGGGAAGGGTTGCTCCCTAATAGGAGCTGGTAGAAAAATAAGGAAGGGGAAGGCAGCTAGGGAACCTCTTCCCTAGCTCTCTATAAAGATTTGTACTTGAGAGGCACCTGGCTGGCTCTGTTGCTGGAGCATGTGAATCTTGATCTTGGGATTGTGAGTTTGAGCCCCATCTGGAGTGTAGAGAGTACTTAAAAATAAGATCTTTTTAAAAGATTTTATTTATTTATTCATGAGAGACAGAGTGAGAGAGAGAGAGAGAGGCAGAGACATAGGCAGAGGGGAGAAACAGGCTCCATGCAGGGAGTCCGACGTGGGACTCGATCCCTGGTCTCCAGGATCACGCCCTAGGCTGAAGGCGGCGCTAAACCGCTGAGCCACCCAGGCTGCCCTAAATATAAAATCTTAAAAAATGTGTAACTGTGAGAAGCCTGGGGAGCAGCCCTGCTAACAAGGCAGGAGTCTCCTTGTTTGGCATGCTGAATGTAAAGTACATTTACTTGACTTGCATTCATCTGATTCTTTTTTTTTTTTTAAGATTTTATTATTCATGAGAGACACACAGAGAGACACAGAGACACAGGCTGGGGGAGAAGCAGGCTCCTTGCGAGGAGTCTGATGTGGGACTCGATCCCAGGACCAGGATCATGCCCTGAGCCAAAGGCAGACGCCCAACCACAGAGCCACTCAGGCGTCCCCATCTGACTCTTTTTTTAAACATTTTATTAAGGGGATCCCTGGATGGCTCGGCGGTTTGGCGCCTGCCTTCGGCCCAGGGTCATAGTGGAGTGGTCCTGGAGTCCTGGGATCGGGTCCCACGTCGGGCTCCCTGCGTGGAGCCTGCTTCTCTCTCTGCCTGTGTCTCTGCTTCTCTCCCTGTGTCTTTCATGAATGAATAAATAAAATCTTAAAAAAAAATAAACATTTTATTTTGTATCCTGAAATTTACTGAATTCATTTATCAGTTCTACTAGTTGTTTTGGAGGAATTTCAGGGTTTTCTATATATATATAGTATCAGGTCGTCTGCAAATAGTAAAAGTTTTACTACTTCTTTACCAATCTGGATGACTTTTATTTCTTTCACCTGATTCTTCGTATAGGACTGGCAACTGTTTGAAAAAGGCTCAAAAACATCTAAAAGTGATTGTCTGGAGGTTATGAAGGCTTTCCTAGGTGGGAACAAGGCAAAGAAAAAACCTTTGAGTAGAGGCACAAGGGCTGAGCAGTTAGAAAAAGGAATCTCAGATCTTCAGTGATATGAAGAGAGAAAAATTTAGATGATTCCCACTGTCTTCCACAGAGCATGGGTTCTAAAAATCTTTGTTGAGGGCAGCCCCGGTAGCGCCGCCTGCAGCCTGGGGTGTGATCCTGGAGACCCAGGATCAAGTCCCTCATAAGGCTCCCTGCATGGAGCCTGCTTCTTCCTCCGCCTGTGTCTCTGCCTCTCTCTTCTCTCTCTCTGAATGAATGAATAAATAAATCTTAAAAAAAATAAAAAAAATAAAAACCTTTGTTGAATGAATGTTGTAGAGATGACTGGACAACATAAAAAGTTTGAGATCATGGTATCAGTACCCTTTCTCTCAAAGTTGGCCAGAGAGACCAATGAAAGTAAATCTTCAGAGCTCACTTCTAAAACCTACGAAGTCACCAGCTCATTTCATCACATCTACTCTGCTTCCCTAAAGGTGGACCCTGAATGGTAGTTTGGAGCTAGCAGGGATGAGAACAGGTAATCATGGTAGTTATAGGTGATTTCTTTGACCACAGGGGAGAGCTACAGAATTTTGGAATTTAGCTAGTTTGTAAAAACACAGTAAGGGATAATATTACCAAGGTCAATGGTCCCCTGCATTTATGCTGTATCCTGTGGCACTGTGGCCTGGCCCACAGGAGGGCTACTGCCCTATGACCATGTGTAGGAAGCTTGAAAATGTATCTTCTCCCTCCTGGGTTTGAGTTGGAGAAATTTAGTATGAGCAACATCTGCACACGAGGGTGAAAACCGCAGAACCAGGGGCTAAGAAAGGCAAAATCTATAGCACAGCCTCTAAGCTCACTATAGACATCAACATCAATCTCAAGACTTTAAACAAAAGCCAATAAAAAGAGTTTTGATTTAGGAATACAGTGTCTCATGACACTGCTCTGGGATCCCTGTTCATAGTCAGCCATTCTGTGGCCTAGCAGTTTACAGATTAATTTTAGTTTTCATGTCTGCAGACCTTGAAGGGGTCTACCTAGTACCTCCCTGTCTTTCTCCATTCTCCCTATTTATCCAGCACAGTAGTACTGGCTTCAGTTAGTCCAGAGAGACAGTCATCCCCCAACTGCACAGGGCTTTTTTGGGGTTTCCAAGCAGAAGAGCTAAAGACTAAAACTATCTTTCTCCACTCTGCTCAAGAGAATAAGACATGACAGAGGTCCTGTTTTTAATATTTACTGAAAGCCAACAAAGCTCTAATATACATGAGAACAAAATTATGGCATGATCCTCAGCCTCTGGGGGCTTGGGATGAGTCTTCATGAAGAGCTACAGTGCTGGTTTCCCACAGAAGCAGAGCAACAGTTAAGAAATAGCACACTATCAGTGATTGGCTGGTATGACTGCATTTAGCAAGCAGAGCTTTTCAGCAAGATGGAGAGGCACTCCCTGTTCTCTGTTGTGGGCTTCTGAAGCAGAGATTCAACTCATTTAATGAACTTATTACACCTTAATTATCTTTGTTTACTGATTCTACAAATATATGCTGAGTGCAGCCTACTATGTGTCAGGCACAAATCAGGCACTTAATAACTTGGTAGAATGAACAAATGGAATCTCAGCCTGTAAGAATGCAGTGTACATGCATGTGTAGGGGGCATGACTGTAGGATTTTTAAAAAAGGTGTTGCTTGAGCTAAATTTTGAAATAAGAGTGGGAGTTACCCGAATGGCTTAGGAAAAAAAAAAAAAAAAAAGGCATTCCAGGAAGAGGTAAGAGCACATGCCAAGGCATGGATTGCTATACGGGGACTCCATCATAGCTTAGATGGTATGAAGCCAGCTGGTTGCTGGATAGAAATAGGCAAGGAAAACTGCCTTCATGTTATGAATCAGCCCAAAAAACTGGTTTGAGACAGTAAGCTGAAAATACTTATTTAGAAGGGAATATGTGTTGGGATTTCAGGAGGAAAAAAACACAGAGAACTGAATTTTCTGAGGCCAGGTAGTAGGATAGCCCTGATAAGTACCAGGGCTGACCAGTGAGCACATTGCTTGACCTCTGGAGCCAACAAGAAACTCCTCTCATAGCCTGAGAGCTGGTATGTGGTGACTGTAGTGAATCACTGGGGCTTTCCCTCTGGGAGACCCATAAACTTGATTAAGAGACTTAAAAAAAAAAAATAGAGAAAGTGATCCAGGCAGCCCACACGCTGTTGTTTTAGTGAGAAGACTCTAGTAAGAGGAAACATGCCTCAAAAACAAATAGAAATAATGTATGTAAAAGAGCTTTAACTACAACATGTTATCCAAATATAAGTTACTATCGTTATTATCCTAAGAAGCTAAGAGTATGGCCAGTTCATTCAAAGCATATGGGAACAAGTAATTTTGGCAGGGCAATGGCAGGGAGTTAACAATGGAGCTGCCAGAGGAGGCACAGAACAGCAGTTGCATTTCAGTGATGCCTAGGAAAAAGCATAGTCTACATTGATTCCTATACTCAGTAAAACTGTAATTTCCCCTTAGTTTTCTTACTCTATAGTAAATAATTAGGGAAATGCAGACTGATTCTATGTGAACTCCTCAAGGGCAAGCAACAATCATATTTATCTAGCATAGTGCCTGGCAAATAGCACTTAATAAGTATCTGTGAGTCTCTGAGGGGATTGCTGGAAGGAGAGGATGGAGAGGGATGCTATAATGGAAAAAATAATCATGTCTCCAGCTACAAATTGATGGTCTTGGTTTCTTGGTCCAAAGCTGGTAAGCAATTCCTGTCAGAACTTGGTCATTAAGATTGAGGGGTGGAGTGGATGATGATATTCCCATCAGAAATGGATAAATCAATTTGGGAAATGAAGATAGCAGAAATCAAGAGTACTGATGGAGAAAAGCAGGTGAGACTAGAAGATAATAGATTCTGTAAAGAGAAAGGAAACTGTTTGCATAAATATGATTCACTTAGGAACAGGTTTACTGGAAAAAATAAAGGGAGTGTGGGAAATGGGCTGGAGAAAGACTATTCATTTTTGAGGAAAAGGAAGCACTGTCAAAAATACGGAAAATATAGGAGAAAGAAAACTTTAAGAATGTGATCAGAAGATGTGGAAAATTAAAGGTTAAAAAATCTGTAAGTTAACCCCAGATATATCTGTGTACATGCAAGTGAAATTCTCTCCCTTTTTATTTTCCTTTGGGGGAAATTTTTTTGTTTTTTTGTCTTTGTTTTTTTAGTAAATTAAGGCAACTTTGTGACATCCCTCACATCCATTCTGGAATGATTTGACTTATGTTGTGATTAGGGGAGAGTTAGATGGTATTCCTAGGATTTTTGTAATCTTTACGTTTACCCAAACTTGGACATCAAGGAGGTGACATTGAAGGTCCAGTATTTGGGGAGTACCTAAAGCCATCAAGCAATTTTTCTAGGGACATGAGGAGGGTGTGACACCAAAAGCCCTCAATGAAAAGACCATCTAGAAAAAACCCCCAATGATGTATTCTGGAGTAAGACGATATTTGCAGGCTTGCTTCTTCTGATTTTCTTTAAAAAATATGGATATATCTATATATCTCCATATCCCTATTTATTTTGGTGTGTTAAGCTGATGAAAGGGGTTTGAACTGAAAGGGGATTAATAACTGTAATGGGGAGGTGATTAACTAATATAAACCTTTGTCAGAATTTACTCCCCTGAGGGAGCTGTGCATGAGCGGCCACACCCATGCTTCAGGCAGCCATTGAGTTAAATAGAAAAGCTAACAATTGGTAAATCAGGTTGTTTTGTTTTCTCACAAGCCTGATCTTTCCTAAATAACCCTAGGAGCCCAAGGAAGCCACTTCTATTAAAGGAGGATGTCACTAGGTTTGGCTTTGTGGAAGGATAGAAAGGGGAACAGGAAAACTCAGAATGGTTCTCTGGTGAATTACACTGCTTACTTCCTTCACCACTCTATTTTTTGGACAAGAAACCAGAATATCTCATTGGTCCCAAATTTGCACCCTTGGAATTCAGGTGGAATTAAAGCACTACCACAGCCAAGGGGGTGAGATGAGATTGCATCACTATATGAGGTGCAGACCCTTTGCCCTCCCCAGACAATGCACTTCCAAAAAGTCTTCCTTGGCTCTGCACCTGTTCTGCCTCCTCATCATGCAGAGGCATTTTTTGGAAAGTGTCCTGCGTGTTATCTGTGGAACAGTGTTTGTGGTGCAGTAGTTAGATGGCCATAAAGGCACTGAATCACACTTTCTAAAAGTTACCCTGTCTCTCCCTCTGCTCCCTCAAGGATTCCGTAAACTGAGACAGTGGTCTTAGAACACCAGCCTCTGAAGGGTTCTAGTTCCCCAGAGCAAGTCCTATCAAAGACCACACCCAGAGGCCTCTCCCAGACCCAATTAAGTCGGAGAAACCCAGAGGCATGGTTACAGTTGGGTTGCCAGTGAAGGAAGCCACACCCTGAAATCTGGGGTTTAGGTGGAAATCACTTCCTGCAGCAGTCTCATCCCCAATTAAGCTGTCCACATTCACTTATTTAATCATCACATTTACTAACCATATACTATTGCAAAGCCCTACACTTGGTATCTGTTTTCTTTAAGATTTTATTTATTTATTCATGAGAGACACACAGAGGCAGAGACACAGGCAGAGGGAGAAGCAGGCTCCCCACAGGGAGCCCGATATGGAACTCAAACCCAGGACCTAGCACGCCCTTAGCTGAAGGCAGATGCTCAACCGCTGAGCCACCCAGGCATCCCTACACTTAGTATCTTAAAGCAACTTAACAAATATACATTCTTGCTTCTGCCTCTCCTTGATACTTTTTCCTAAATAAGCTTTAAAAAAGCAGATTTCATGATTCCAAGCTTTGTGACCTTGGACAATTTGCTAAACCTCTCTGAGTTTAAAGCGCTTAATGTTTAAAAGGAGATAATCTCATAATGTTTTTGTAACGTTTATATGAGATGTTAGTATCCCTGGCATGGTACTTGGCACACAGGTGCTCAATAATCCTAAATATCCTTTTTCCTTCCTTCAAAGGGCTTTCTCTTCCAGGACCAGCCAGGATCAATTACTCCACCTCATCTTAACTGCTTGCTTATGGACAGTCGAGCCCAGGGCCTCAAGTCTCCCATCTTTGCTTCAGAGGCCTCAGTGGTCCTCCCTTCCCCTATGCCCTTTGCTCTAAGAGAAGTTCCTGCCTCCACAAATTCCAGCCTGGAGCCAATCTGGGCTACCGCGGAGAATAAATTTCTAACGGGGTTGCGGGAAGGAATGGACAAAGGCAGCAGCCCCGCAGGGCCCCAGCCCCTCAACCACCTTGGAGGGACACAACTTCGGGCACACTGACCCCTAGAAAAGTCAAGGCCAAATTCCTTTGGTGCATATGGGGAAGTTACTCCTGGCCTAGATCCCGTAGCAGCCTCCTCTCCTTCCAGTCAGAGATTCATTCCTTCCGGCGGTTCTAGCGCTCAGCCTAAGGTATTCCTTCACACAGGAGTCCTCCCTCTGTGCGGTCCCGCTCCACCGCGCAGGCTCCCGAGGCTCCCCTATGTTCTCAAATGGTCTTCCACTGAGACAGCACCAGAGACTACCCTTGGCCTCCGCGAGTTCTACAGACGGTCTGGTCTCTCTGCGGGGACAGTGCCCCTCACGCTGCTCCTCAGAGAGAGCCCTGGAGTCCCCCTTCACACAGGGGTCCTCCGTGGGGGCGGCTCCCCGAACCGCCTCCGGGACTCTCCCAGCGGCAGAGGCGGGGACCCTCGGGGTTTATCCACTTACACAGGGACTCCCTTAGGGGCTGCTGCCACACAACACCTCACAGTCCCCAAAGGGCTGTCCGCGGCCCGCAGGCTCGTCCCTTAGGGTGCCTGCCGAGTCCCCGCCGCCCCCGCCCCCGCTTACCGGGACCGTCAGGGTGCGGGACGCGGGTCCGGGACTGGCGGACTCTACACTGCGGACCCCGCGCCGCCCATGGCCGCTCGGGAGCCGGCGTGCTGGGGCCGAGCGCCGGGAGCAGGAGGCGCAGGCGGAGCAGCAGGCTGAGGCGGCGGCGGCGGCGGCGGCGGCGGCGCGCGCGCCCCAAGCACACCCACCCGCCCCACCCCCGCCCCGCGCGGCTGCGGCGCGTGCGCCCGCGCGAGAAGACCTCCGCGGGCCGGTGGGCGCGCGCCCCGCCCAGTGCTCCTGAGCCTCGTGCCGCGGCCCTCGGGGCTCGGCTGGCGACCTCGCGTGGGGAGGAGGCGCTGAGGCAGCGCAGGAGGCCGGCGGCGGGCTCCGACACCTGTGGGTCCGGGTGCCAGTGGGCACCGTCGACCAGTGTCCGGCTCTGCGGCGCCGGGTCTTCTCGGCAGTCGGGCTGCCAGCGGCAAGGTCAGTGCTGGCCCAGAGGAGGCGTCCCGGGAAGGGGCTCCGCGGCGGCGGCTCTCGGCTCCCGGCTCCTGGCAGCCGAGGCGGCGCGTCCGGCCACCCGCACCTGCCTGGGGAGGTGAGAATGACTCATCCAGGCGGCCTTGGCCGGAGCCCTTCCCTCCGTCGCCAGACCCTGCTGCAGCGTGAGGGCCTCCGGGCGGGCGACCCGCGCGTTAGGGCGCTCACCTTGGCGGTGCCCCACTGCGGAGTGGCCAGATGAGCCTTCACAGAGTGCTCTGCTGGCCCAACTGTTCCTGTGCGCTGTATTCTGAGGTTATTGGTCCTCCATCCCCAGCAGCAGGCAGTACTGTAAGGTAACCCACTTTTGCCTGCCGCAGCCTCATCCCTCAGACTATTTGAATAGCCAGCATGTGAGGAGGCCAGCAGTCCTCAGGGATATAACATGCATTACACCAAAGTGCATGCTCTGAAGAGGGCAAGAAAAAGATCAAGTCATAAAGCACCTAACAACTAACTATAAAGAAATAAGTGAAGATACGCAAACGATATGCCAAGAACCCTTTGCAATTTCATTTACATCAACACACCTTCATTTTCTTGTGGACTCATACATGTTTCCAATACAATTCGCGTCATTTTTTGAGCGTCTACTATTTGTTACATACTGTGCTAGCCGGGTAATAGGGGATAAAAACAAAACTCATTTTGTCCTTAACATCTTGGAACTTATCAATAGGGAATAGAAGAGCAATATAGTTAGTACTACATATTCCTAGCCCCCTTTTAAAAAAAATTTCAATTTAATTAACATATAATGTATTATTATTTTCAGAGTAAGAATTTAGTGATTCATCAGTTGAAGTAATCAGCACTTGGGTGTTGTATGCTATCACTTCTAAACAAAGTACCAGGTACTATTCTAAAAACTTTAAATATATCAAGTCATGAATTTTTATACTATTACTTTGAGGGACTGTACTGTGTGAGGCACAGAGAAGTTAAACAACTTGCAAGGTCACGAAGCTAATACGTGGTGGAGCTGAGATTGAAATCCTTAAATTCTGAATTCATTTTTTTAAAAGGTTTTATTTATTTATTCATGAGACACACACACACACACACACACACACACACACACACACAGAGGCAGAAACACAGGCAGAGAGAGAAGCAGGCTCCATGCAGGGAGCCCATGTGGGACTTGATCCCGGTCTCCAGGATCCCGCCCTGGGCTGAAGGCAGGCGCTAAACCACTGAGCCACTCGGGCTGCCCTTTCTCTCTCTCTCTATCTCTCTTTTTAAAAAATTTTATGTATTTATTCATGAGAGACACACACAGAGAGAGAGAGAGGCAGAAACACAGGCAGACAGAGAAGCAGGCTCCATGCAGGGAGCCGGATGTTAAATTCTGAGTTCAGACCCCAGTTCCTATTTTACCGTACTGCCACTAAGAAAAAGGATAGTAACCACTAATATATGGAATTCTAGACTTAGCATTTATTTCACTAATATATGGAGTTCTAGACTTAGTATTTATATCTCAGGAACCTTTTTATTTGCTTTAAAAGTAACACAAGAGAGCAGACAGCTTTCTCTATAGCTTGGAAGCCCCTAACCTTGTTCAGAATTATATCATACAAACAGTTTCATAGATAGGAGTCTCTGAACTGTTTTTAGTAAGTGTTTTATTTCCAGGCTGACAGGCCTATATGGAAGAAAAAAGCTGTAATAATATCACCATAGAAACCTCTTGTGGTTAATTTTTTCTTCATTCAAAAACACCTGTGTATTGTGCATCTATAGTATGTCAGGCATTGTGCTGAGAACCAGAAGGAGTGCAAATAAGATTAAGACACAGTACTATCTCAGAAGGAGTTGTAATCTCATAGAGGAAGTAAGCATTGACAGAGAGCCATAATATAAAACAGTGAATTATGCTCAAAAGAGGAATGAAATGCAATGGGAATTCCAAGGAGAGAGACCGATAACCTCATGAAGAAGCTTGGATTAAGGAGAACACAATGGTCATTTAACTTATTGTTGATATTTAAGTATTACAAGCAGTATGAGAATTTATAAAATTCTCTTATTTCTTAAAAAGTACACACAAAGTTCTTCTCATGTTCAGAAAAGACAGCTTTTTACTATAAGGATTGTTTCGGGTATGAAGAGGTTAAAGTTTTTTTTTTTAAGATTTTATTTATTCATGAGAGACACACACACACACACACACACACACACACACACACACACAGAGGCAGAGACACAGGCAGGGAGAGAAGCAGGCTCCCTGCGAAGAGGATGTGGGACTCAATCCCAGGACCCGGGGATCACAACCTGAGCCAAAGGCAGACTCTACTTAACCACTGCCACTCACGTGCCCCAAGTGCAAATTTGTTTTTAAAGATTTTAATTTATTCATGAGAGACAGAGAGAGAGAGAGAGAAGCAGGCTCCATCCAGGGAGCCTGATGTGGGACTCAATCGTTGGACTCCAGAATCATGCCCTGGGCCGAAGGCAGGCACTCAACTGTTGAGCCACCCTAGTGTCCCAAGTGCAAACTTTTTGAAGAGGATTTACTGTATTTCTCCTAATGAGGGGCACAGAATAGAATGATGATGCACAAGATAGCATTTCAAGGCCTAACGAATAGCAAAAGAAGACGTAAGGTGGTTTGCCTTTCTCTGATGATTAGTGATGTCAAATAGCTTTTCATGTGTCTATTGGCCATATCTGTATGTCTTCTTTGGAAAATGTCTATTCAGGTCCTCTGCCCATTTTAAATCAGATTATTATGATTATTTTTTGGATGTTGTAGAAGTTCTTTATATATTTTGGTTATTAAGCCCTTCAGGTGAATGGTTTGCAGATATTTTCTCCCATTCAGTAGGTTGCTTTTTGTGTTGTGGATGGCTTCCTTTGCTGTGCAAAAGCTTTTGTTTTGGGGTAGTCCCATTAGTTTATCTTTACTTTTATTTCTCTTGCCTGAGAAGATATACCTATAAATATATTGGTAAGACTGATGTCCAAGAGTTTACCTATGTTTTCTTTTAGGACTTTGATGGTTTCATGTCCCACATTTAGATCTTTAATACATTTTGCGTTTATTTTTGTGTATGGTGTAAGAAAGTGGTCCAGTCTCATTCTTTGAGGTATCACTTCATATCAAAAGACGAGAAATAACAAGTGTTGGCAAGAATGTAGAGAAAAGGGAACCCTCATAAATTTTTGGTGAGAATGTGTATTGGTGCAACCATTGTGGAAAGCAATATGAAGGTCCTCAAAAAATTAAAAATAGAAATATATGATGTAGTAATTCTACTACTGGGTATTTACCCCCCAAAACCAAAAACACTAATTTAAAAATATAGCCCTATATTGCAGCATTATTTACAATAGTCAAGAAATGGAAGCAATCCAAGTGTCCATTGGTAGATGAATGGATAAATAAAATGTACTACATACACACGAATATTACTCAGTCATAAAAAAGAATGAAATGCTGTCATTTGTGACAACATGGATGTACCTAGGGGGTATTATGTTAAGTGAAATAAGTCAGAAAAAGACAAATACCATATGATTTCACTCAGTTGTGGAATCTAAAAAACAAACGAGTGAAGAAACAAACAAAAATAGACTTATAAATACAGAGAACAAATTTGTGGTTGCCAGAGGGGAGATGGATGGGCAGATGGGTAAAATAGGTGAGAGGGTTTAAGAGGTACATACTTCCAGTAATTAAATAAATAAATCATGGAGATGAAAAGTGCAGCATGGGGAATATAGTCACTACTATTGTAATAACGTTGTATGGTGATAGATGGTGACTACACTTATCATGGCAAGTACTGAGTAATGTACAGAATTGTCAAATCACGGGTGCCTGGATGGCTCAGTTCATTGGGCATCTGCCTTTGGCTGAGATTGTGGTTCTGGGGTCCTGGGATCATGCCTGGTGCCAGGCTCCCTGTTTGCTGGGGAGTGTGCTTTTCCCTTTTCCTGTCCCTCTGTCCCTCCCCTCTTGTGCTCTTTCTTCCTCTCAAATAAAATCTTTAAAAAAGGGGGGAATGATCAAATCACTGTGTGGTATACCTGAAACTAATATTCTATGTCAACAGTACTTCAATAATAAATATATATGTTTTAAAAAATAAGAAGTAAGGTGAGGGTGAACAATGTATGTCGGGGTTGGGGGGCAGCCAGGACTCTGACAAGACAGGGTTAAAGACTGCTGGAATGAAGTGTGTACCACACAGAACTGTTGTTGCAAGATAGAGATTATGTTTTCAACTGTTTTTTTCCTTACTTTTTAATTATACGAAACATATGCCATAAATATTCTAGGATGATCTCAGTTCAGAAATTCGATGCCATTATGTCCATAAGTTCTTGTCATTTAGATTGACAAATCTTAATGACAGCATATCCATGTTAGTTCCTGGAAGGAAGAAATCATTGTTTATTCAACAAATGGGTTTTTTAAAAAAAAGATTTTATGTATTAGAGCGCGAGAGAGAGGTAAAGAGAGAAAGAGAGAGAGAGAGAGAACCAGCAGGGAGAAGGGCAGAGGGATAAGCAGACTCCTTGCCAAATGTGGAGCTTAATGAAGGGCTCAATTCCAGGCCCCTGAGATCGTAACGTGAGTGAAAGTTAGATGTTTAACCAACTAAGCCACCCAGGTGACCCTCAACAAACGTTTAATAAATAAGGAGTTCAGAAAGGCAGAGAGAAGCTATTTGATAAAGAACGCTAAATAGTTAGATATTTTAATATGGTAGGTTATAGGGAACCCCTACGAGTTTTTGAGAAAGTAATTGCATGTTAAAGACCACCATAAACATTTAAAAGTGTTATCTTTTAGATAAAAGATTGAATGAAAATGCATATGATCTTCTGTCAGTAGGTCAAAGTTTTTACTTTTAAAAAAAGGTTTAGGGGATCCCTGGGTGGCTCAGCGGTTTAGCGCCTGCCTTTGGCCCAGGGCGTGATCCTGGAGTCCTGGGAGTGAGTCCCACGTTGGGTTCTTGGCATGGAGTCTGCTTCTCCCTCCTCCTGTGTCTCTCCACCCCCCCATGTCTATCATAAATGAATAAATAAATCTTTAAAAAAGTAAAAAAGGTTTATTTATCTGAAACAGCAGAAGGAGGATCAGGGAGAAGGAGAAAGAATCTCAGGTAGACTCTGTGCTGAGCAAAGAGTCTGATGCGGGGTTCAATCTTGCCAACCTCAAGGTCGTGGCCTGAGTTGAAACCAGGAGTCGGACCCTTAATTGCATCACCTAGGTGTCCCAGGGTCAAACACAATTTTAAAATATAAACGTAGGGAGTCCTGGGTGGCGCAGCGGTTTGGCGCCTGCCTTTGGCCCAGGGCGCGGTCCTGGAAACTCGGGATCGAATCCCACATCGGGCTCCCGGTGCATGGAGCCTGCTTCTCCCTCTGCCTATGTCTCTGCCTCTCTCTCTTTCTCTCTCTGTGACTATCATAAATAAATAAAAATTAAAAAAAAATATAAACGTGACAATGAGTGTGTTTTCTCTTAAGCCTTAGAAAGAAAAAAATCTGTTGGGATATTGAGGAGCTTGGGGGGGTGGGGAGGATAATCAGAATGCCACTGAATCCTATTCTGTACTTTCCATAATCTGATGGTGACCTTCAGTGGAAGGTAATCAGTGCACCTTTTTTGCTTATAATACGTATCTCTTGGGGCAACTACTTAGCACACAATTCCCCTTTGCTGTGAGTGGCTCTACAGCACAAGGATAAGATCTCCGTGGCCTTCTCAGACTAAGGCAACTCACCCCTGGCTGTTGTCAGTTGATCCAGAGGTAGACACTCAAATTGGTGCTATCATAGTCTCTCCCAGGAATTTGAAACTCAGAACCACGTAATATATGGTAATTCTATGTTTAATTTTGAGGAACTGAAAAAAAAATTTTTTTTGAGGAACTGCCAAACTTTTTTCCACAGTGGCTGAACCGTTTTACATTCCCAGCAATATTGTATGAGAATTCCCATTTTTCTATATCCTCGCCAACACTTGTTATTTTTCAGTTTTTTTTTCTCATTATAGACATTGTAGTGGATATAAGTGGTACCTCAGAGTGGTTTTGATCTCCCTAATGACTAATCATGTTGAACATCTTTTACCCTGGGATCATGATCTGAGCTGAAAGCAGACGCTTAACTAACTGAGGCTTAACCAACTGAACCACTCAGGCACCATGGCTTTGGATGTTCTAGTACCTTTGTCTTTCCATGTACATTTTAGAGACAGCTTGTTGATTTGTACAAAAAATCCTGTTGGAATTTTAATTGGAATTGTGTTAAATCTTTAGATTAGTTTGGGGAAAATTGTCATCATAACATTAACTCTTACAAACTCATGAACATTGTATATCTCTTAATGTATTTAGGTTTCCTCTGATTTCTTTTATTGGCGTTTTAGATCCTGCACATATTATGTTATACTAAAATATTCGATGTTTTATGTGCAGTTTTCATAATTTCAATTTCCGATTATTCATTGCCAGTATAGGGACATACAATTGGTTTTTTATTACTTTTGTATCCTGTGATCTTGATAAACTCATATATTAGTTATAGACCTTTCTTTTTTTTTTTGGTAGATTCCTTGAGGTTTCTCATGTAGACAATCATGTTGTCTATGAAAAGAAACAGTTTTATGTATTTCCAATCTGTATGCTTTTTGTTTTTCTTTTTTTTTTCTTTTTGTTTGCTTTTTGTTTTTCATTCATTATTTTACTGGCTAGGATTTCAGGATGATGTTGAATAGGGGTGGTAAGAGAAGATATCCAATCTTAGGGAGGAAAACATTCAGTTTTTCAACATTAAGTTATGTTAACTATAGGTTTTTTACAGAAGTTCTTTATCAGTTTAAGACTCTATAGAAGGTGAGGATGGCCTCCACCTAATAGGCAAGAATCCAGGGCCATCAGTCTTACAGCCATAGGAAATGAATTCTATTAACAATCTGAGTGAGTTTGGAAGTTTCTTCTTTCTTAATATTAGTTTCCTATTCCTGCTCTAACAGATTTCCACAAACCTAGTGGCTTAAAACAACACGAATTTATTATCTCATAATTTTGAAGATCAGAAGTCGTACATGAGTCATATGAGATTAAAGATCAAGGTGGCAGCAGGGCTGAATTCCTTCTGGAGGTTGCGGGGAAGAATCCATTCCTTGCCTTTTCCAACCTCTAGAGGCCACCTGTATTCTCTGGCTTGTGGCCCCTTCCTCTGTCTTCCAAGCCAGCAATGGCTGGTCATATTTTTCTCACATCATATCACCTTGACTTCTTCCATTGTCATATCTCTTTCTCTGACTTCCCTGCCTGCCTCTTTCTCTTATAAGGACCCTTATATTTACATTGAGCCCACCTAGATAATCCAGAATAATCTCCCATTTTAACAATCTTCATTTAGTCACATCTGCAAAGCCTGTTTGCTATGTAAGGTAACATATTCACAGGTTCTGGGGATAAGAGCATTGACGTATTTGGAGAACCATTATTCTGCTTACTGTGCCAGTCAAACCCTCATACGAGAACACAGCCCAGCCAACATCTTGATTGCAACCTTATGAGACCCTAAAAAGCATCCAGCTAAACCAAGCATGAACTCCTAACCCACAGAACGTGTGAGGTAGTAAATGTGTTGTGTTAAGCCACTATGTATGTTTGTGGTAATTTGTTAAGCAGCAGTAGAAAATGAATACAATGGGCATGTAGTTATTCATAACGTTTCTTCATTATCCTTTTAACATCTGTAGGATCTGTAATGGTGTCCCTTATTTTATTTCTGATATTAGTAATTTGTGTCTTTTCCCCCACTCTTGGTAGTCTGGCTAGAGGTTTGTCAATTTTATCAATCATTTCAAAGAATCAGCTTTTGTTTTCATTGATTTTTCTCTATTTTTCTATTTGTAATTTTTTTATAAAACTTCACTTGGGGTATCTACATGGCTCAGTTGGTTAAATGCCTGCCTTCAGCTAGGTCATGATCCCAGGATCCTGAGATTGAGCCCTGCCTCTCTCCCCACTTGTGCACGCTCTCTCTCAAATAAGTAAATAAAATCTTAAAAAAAAAAAAAAAAAAGAAAACCCTGCTCTTTATTATTTTCTTCCTTTTGTTTTCTTTGGGTTTAGTTTGCTCTTCTGTTTTTAGTTTAAGGGGGAAACTTAGATTTTTGTACTGAGATATTTATTTTCTTTAATGATTTTAAATTGAGATAAAATTCACATACTGTAAAACCCACCTTTAAAAAATGCAGTTCAGTGGTTTAGTTTATTCATAGTGTTGTGTAATGGTCACAATTAATTTCAGAACTTTCTTCTTTATTAATGTAAACATCTCCAAATTTTGATACGTCGTACTTTCATTCAATTCAAAAGTATTTTCTCATTTCCCTTGAGATTTATGCCCTGATGCATGAGTTCTTTGTAGTGTCTTGTTTAATTTCCAGTTATTTTAGGATAATCTTAGGTACCTTTCTGTCAGTGATTTCCATTTTATTTCATTGTAGTCCAAGACTCTGTATGATTTCAATTCCTTTAAATTTATTAGAGTTTCTTTTATGGCCTGGAAATATGAAATATGGTCTACCTTGGTGAATCTTTCAAGTGCTCTTTCTTTGAGAGAGAGAGTGTGTGCACATGTGCTTTTGATTCAGGGTGGGGTGTTGGCGGAGACAGAGGGAGAGGGAGAGAGAGATCCTAAGCAGATTCTGTGCCCAGTGCTAAGCTGGACTCGGGGTTCCATCTCACAACCCTGAGATCATGACCTGAGCTGAAATCAAGAGTCAGAAGCTGAACTGACTTCTAATCTATGAACATGAAATGGCTCTCAGTTTATTCAGCTCTTTTTCTTATCAGTGGTTCATAGTTTCCAGTATATAGTTTTTATATTTCTTTTGTTAAAATCCTGAGTTGTTTTCTTTTTTTAAGGTGGTTCCTTTTTTTATAATAAATTTATTTTTTATTGGTGTTCAATTTACCAACATAGAGAATAACACCCAGTGCTCATCCCGTCAAGTGCCCCCCTCAGTGCCCGTCACCCATTCACCCCCACCCCCCGCCCTCCTCCCCTTCCACCACCCCTAGTTCGTTTCCCAGAGTTAGGAGTCTTTATGTTCTGTCTCCCTTTCTGATATTTCCCACACACTTCTTCTCCCTTCCCTTATATTCCCTTTCACTATTATTTATATTCCCCAAATGAATGAGAACATATAATGTTTGTCCTTCCCTGATTGACTGACTTCACTGAGTTGTTTTCTTAATTTGATTTTTGGATGACTCATTGGTGGTATTTAGAAATGCAATTTCTTTTTTGTGTATTGATCTCATGGCCTTAACAAACTCATTCATTAGTTCTACCAGTTTTTTGTTTGCTTTTTATTTCCTAGAATTTTTTTTTTTTCCCTCACAGGATCATGTTATTTGTGAATAAAGATGGTACTACTTCTTCCTTTCCAATATGGGTGCCTCTTATTTGTTTTTTGGCTAGTTGTACTGCTAGAATCTCTAGTGGAATGTTACATAGCAGTGGTGAGACCAGATATCATTGCTTTGCTCTTGATTTTAGGGAGAAGTCACTCAGTATTTCATAATCTCTGTAAGTATGATGTCAGCTATAGGTTTTTCATAAAAGACATTTGTCAAGTTGAGGAATTCTCTTCCTAGTTTGTTGAAAATTTTTTCACAATAGTACTTGAACCTTGGTGAAAAAGGGCTCCATCAGGTTCTTTTTTTTCACACAGCAGTTAAATTACTTGGGTCATGACTCATAATTAGAGAGAACTCTCCCTACTCCTCGATTATTGGACTTGTCAACCTATGGCAAACTTAAAATTAGGAATTTCCAGGGGAAAAAAAACAACACACCAAACTTCCCTGGAAGCAGACAATAAGGCAAAGCAGATAGCTTACACCCAACATCACAGAACAAGATTCTATTAGATTCTCTGTCTTTTCCCCAGAACTCATTTTTTATAACAATTATTGTGACATTACTGTTTTACAGATGAACACAAAATATTCATACTCATGTTTTTTTTTTTTTAATTTATTTATGATAGTCACACAGAGAGAGAGAGAGGCAGAGACACAGGCAGAGAGAGAAGCAGGCTCCATGCACCAGGAGCCCAACGTGGGATTCGATCCCGGGTCTCCAGGATCGCGCCCTGGGCCAAAGGCAGGCGCCAAACTGCTGCGCCACCCAGGGATCCCAGGTGTTTTTTTTTTAATTTTATTTATTTCGGAGAGACAGAGTGAGTAAGCATGAGTGGGTGGGAGGGGCTGAGAAAGAAGCCGACTCCCTGCTCAGCAGGGAGTCCATGTGGGGCTTGATCCCACGACTCTGGAACCATGACCCCAGCTGAAGGCAGATGCTTAGCCAGCTGAGCCACTCAGGAGCCCCTCATGTTCCTTTTTCTGTTCGAGATTTTCTCTACTCACTAAAGCCTGCCACTCAATGCATGCCCTCCTTTACTAATCAAAATGGTTGCTGGTTATGTAGCCACTCAAAAGCTTGGGAAGATTCTCAGTTAATATTAGGACTAGCTCCCATACGTGTATGTATGACAGGAAAATGGCTTTACGAGAAGGATTGGTATCCATCCCTTGGCCATTGAACTCATACTTATGACTAGTTAATCTAGTACTGGGAGGAGGCTTGGAAGCCAAAGGATGGCCCATAACCACTCAAATTTCATTACTAGCAATCTGTCCCTATACAAAGAAAACCTTAATGGGGGCAGCCGGGGTGGCCTAGTGGTTTAGTGCCACCTTCACCTGGGGTGTGATCCTGGAGACCTGGGATGAAGTCCTGCGGTGGGCTCCCTGCATGGAGCCTGCTTCTCCCTCTGCCTGTGTCTCTGCCTCTCTCTCTCTCTGTGTCTGTCATGAATAAATAAATAAAATCTTAAAAAAAAAACACCTTAATGGTACTGGACTTAATTTAGAGCATGTTGTAGACTCACTCTGTGAGAAAATCACACAGTTTGATTTTCCTCAAATTATGGAGATTGGACTTCTATATATAATAATACAGATTTTAGAATAGATAATGAGAAGATAATTCTGATTATGCTATTAGGAAAATGACTGTATCTAACCTTAGCTTATTCTGCAAAATAAATAAAAATTACCTTGGGCCACTTCTTGTATATGGCTCTACAAATCATAGATAAAATCAAGCTGTTCCCCCAAACTGGCATGAGGTGGTCACTTTTAACCAATATTCAATTATTATATCTAATGATATAATAAAACATTGAGAATAATAAATATCCTTTTATAACAATATACCTTTGAGTGTCATTTCCTGTTAGTTTGAGAGCTCCCAATTGCAAATATTTTTACATGCCAAATAAACTGTGACTAATTAAAAAATGGAAAAATTTGTCATGAATTGCTGTTGGAGCTTTTTGAATTTTTTCTGCACTTATTAAGGTGATCGTGTAGGTTTTGTCCTTTTTCATATTACCATGATGTACTACATTAATTTATTTTTATATGTTAAATCAGACTCGTATTCCTGTGATAAATTCCATTTAATCATATTGTTTAATTCATTTTATATTTTTGCTAGATTCAGTTCCCTCTTACTTTGTTGAGGATTTTTGTGTTTGTATTCATGAAGAAAACTGGTTTATGATTTTTTTCTTTTGATGTATTTGTCCAGCATTTGTATCATGGTACTATTGGGAATAAGTTGGGAAGTGATTCTTCCTCTCCTTTTTTCTGGTGAGTTTGTGAAAGATTGGTATTACACATTATTGAAATTTTGATAGAATTTGCCTTTGAAATGATCTGGGATTTTATTTGTGGACTTTATAAATTATTGATTCAACTTCTTTATTTGTTATGGGTCGAATTGGATTTTCCATTTCTTCTTGAGTAGGTTTTGGTAATTTGTGTCTTTTTAAGACTTTGTTTTCTATAAACTGTCCAAATTATTGGACATAAAGTTGTTTACATCATTCCTTTTATGGCCCTTTTAATTTTTCTAAATTTGTAGTGAAGTTTACTTTTTCATTTTATTCTAGTAATTTGTATCTTCTTTCCTTTTTCTTGGCTAGTGTAACTAAAGATTTGTTGTTTTTTTTCTTTTCAAAGAACCAGGCTTTGGTTTTATTAATTTTCTTCATTGTTTTTGTTTTCTATTTCATCGGTTTCTATTGTATTTTTTATTTCCTTTTTTCTGCTAGCTTAGCATTTAGTTTGTTCATCTTGTCCTACTTTAAAGCCTAAAGTTATTGACATGTAATTATTCTTTTCTAATATAGGCTTTAAAAAAATTACCTATCCATTTTCTCTTGCCTCCTCATTTCCTGGAATGCTGCTGTAGTCCCCCCCCCCCCCTTTTTTTTTTTAAGATTTTATTTTTTAGTAATCTCTACACTCAGTGTGGGGCTTGAATCTACAACCCTGAGATCAAGAGTCACATCCTCTACCAGTCAGTTGCCCCGTGCCTCTTTTTTAACCATCAGGATTGGAATCTCAATTTTATGAGTCTTGAAGTTTGCAGAGGAGGCCAAACTTGCACTGGACACCCAGTATCTAGTATCAGCATCCACTGTTCAGTGCCAGCATCCAGTATCAGTATGGCAACATTGGCAATTTAAGCTAAAGAATCCAGGGTTCAATGAGGGCAGCAGCAGTACTTTCATTGGACTCATTCTCTGGTTTTATTGTGACTGTGTTTACTCTGAGCAGCATCTTTTTGTTCCTGTCTGTTTTTTAATTGCATCATCAGCCTTTTGAGAGGTTCTCTGAGCTACACAGCACCTTTTAAATAAACTCTTTTCCTGATTAAATCAACCAAAGTTGTATTCAGTTGATTCATTGGTAACATGACTGGTCTATGCACCCTGCCTTATCTTGCCTCTCAGTTTTGCTATCTACAACTTATGTTTTTAAAAAGTAAGGTCAAATATTATTTCCTCCATATCAGCTACATTAGTACCATCCTCTGGATTTATATAGTACCCTGTGCTTATCTTTATCATCATTCTGCCATTTTTGTACTCTTATCTGAGGATTTCTCTCTGAATTACTAGCCTATTCTTAAGGGCAGGGACCATGATTTATTTTCAATGTCTGAGATTTAGTCGGTTCTCAAAGGCGAAACATAAATGTTTGGTGGGTATTACTTTTAATGTCCTTAAATTCTTTGTTTTCTTCAAAACTGAATTATTCACAGTGTGGGACATCAGTGATATAGATCTATGAGGCCAGGGAAGCTCGTGGAAGCCCTAATCATTCTTTAGAGCTCAGTTGCTTAGTTTCCAGCAAATGAGATTTTTTAAAAAGATTTTATTTATTCATGAGAGACACAGAAAGAGGCAGAGACATAGCAAGAGGGAGAAGCAGGCTCCCTGTGGGGATCCAGATGTGAGATTTAATCCCAGGACCCCAGGATCATGACCTGAGCTGAAGGCAGTCGCTCAACCACTGATCCACCCAGGTGTCCCCTTCTTTGTTTTTTCCTCACAGTGGCTTGCACATAATAGATATACTAATATACGATTTTTAAAATCTCAGTCCCTTCTTACTCTAAAATCTCTGGATTCTCTGATTTTGGACAACTCAGAAAATATTTGGATCAACAGAGTAAATACATCCAGAGGAAAAACCCAGAGTGATTTTGGACCAAGAAAATTGCAGATTTAGGTAGCCTTAACGTCTTAAATGTAGACTAAGTAAGGAAGCCAGAAAGAATTTTTCTAAGTCTGGACTTGGGTCTGCTCTTTGTACATGTGACAGCCCCTATTGTAAACAGTTTTAAAATCCTTTGGTAATGTTGGGAACAATCTTCTACATGTTATTAATCTGCTTTAAGAGGTCCTGTGCCTTACGGAAATAGACTGCACCAACTGAAGTGTCTTCATTCCCCTGGAGAGCCAGTGAGTAGTCTTCTAAGAGGATTCCTACTTTCAGTAAAGCATGCAGAACTGAAATGAAGTGTTAGAATTAATGATTCACTAGCTCAAGAGCAAGCTCCATAAGAGAAGACAGGTAGATAGAGCTCCTAGGCAAGATTCTTGTTCTGTTGTAGCCTTTGTGGGGAAGCAGTAAACAAGGATAAAAGACTTGGGAGAAAGAACTCTCTGAGATGGCACAGAGAGATGGTATAGGAACAAAAAGTTCATAGTCTATTGGAAAACATGGGTAAATTGGAGTGGATTTACCATGAAGTTATTTGCATAGGCCCCTTCCAAGGCCCTGTCTGAAAAGGGCTTAGCAATATGATATTAGTAATATTTTTTTTCATAAAGATGCCCCCTCAGATGCACAAAACCAAATTGCATTAGCTTCAGGGCTAATAAAACCTAGATCTACCCTAGAATTCAAGTACATCAACAATTATGGCATGTTATGTTAAAGTATCATAAAAATATTCTGCTAGTTCTGTAGAAGCACTGAAGAAAGGCATCCGGGCAGCCCAGGTGGCTCAGCGGTTTAGTGCTGCCTTCAGTCCAGGGTGTGATCCTGGAGACCTGGGATCGAGTCCCACGTCAGGCTTGCTGCATGGAGCCTGCTTCTCCCTCTGTCTGTGTCTCTTCCATCCTCTCTCTCTGTCTCTCATAAATAAATAAATAAATATTTTTTAAAAAGGCATCCAGTTCAAGGTAGCATTTGAATATAGAGAGAATTCACCAAGAGAGCAGTGATTTTTGTCTTTGTATTCCAGTACCTAGAACATTGCGTGGCACATATAAAGTGATCAGTAAACATTTTATGAAAGAATAGGAGTGAGTCAGGGTAAACAGTTGGAGATTGTGTATGTGTGGAGGGACTAGCAGCCTGATTTAGGAGGTGCCTGTAGGGGAGTGGTGAGTGATATGGCTGGAGAATAGGCAGGAGCCAAAGCATGGAGGTTTCTGTTATATCCTGCCCAGGTTTTGGATTATCCTACATCTACAGTGAACCCACTGAAGTCATTAAGTTCAAGATTAGTATGATCTAATTTGATTTTAGCAAGATCATTCTAAGAGCTGTGTGGAGAATAGAGCAGAGGGGATTGCAGTTTGAGAAGAAACTGCTCAAGTAGCCTGGTCAAGAAATTATTGGAATCTTAGCTAAAACAATGGCTTTATAGATAAGAGATGGGAACATATTCAGTAAACAATTTAGTAAATAAAATGGCATATGATAGGCACAGCACATATTGCACATTATTGAACTGTTGAATCGGTCTGAAGTCTTATTGATTCATTTGTTTCCTCCTTCAACAAATATTTAAGGAGTACCTACCATGTGCCAGGTATTGTGTTAGACGTCGAGGATATAACAATGAGAAATTTAGACAAGGTCCCCTCTCGGTGTCTGTGAAAGATACAGACAAGTAACCCGGCAATTACAATACTGTGTTATGATAAGTACTATGAGAGGGCAAGTTTAAGGTGTTCTAGGAACACATAGAAGGAGTAACTAACTTATATAGACTTGCAGGGTTGGCAAAGAGTTCCTTTGATGTCCAAGCCGCAATAAGAAGAATGAGCAGAGGTTAGGTAAGTGAAGATATGTGGGTGAGGTTGAGAAGGGTGCCCTTCTTGAAGCCAGGGCAAGATGACTGTGGACCATGGAGACATTTATGGAGATATAGACAGAAGGTGAAGGTCCAGGTACTGGTGAGAAGATGAGTTCATTTATGCTGTGTTAGGTTTGAGATGCTTGTGGGACATCCAGAAGGAGATGAAAGATATATGGGTTGGGAGTTCACAAGAGAGGTCAGGGCTGGAGATACAGATTTGAGAGCCATCAGGGTAGTTCTGGAAGCCATGAATATAGTTGAGATCATCCATGGAGAGTGAATAGAGAGAACATAGAAGGAGACCAAAGACAATTCTTTAAAGGGGCCAGAAAAAGAAGAAAAGCCTTTGAAAGAGACTGAAGGAAGGACTGTACAAAAAGAAAAACTAGGAGGGAATGTGACCAGAAGACAGAACAAGGAGCCAGAGGAAGGCAGGAGAACAGAGCAAGAGGTAACTAACTCAAGAACTGTTGCCGAGTTCCAGAACAAGAAGGACTAAAAAACAGTCATTGGATTAGGCAGTGTGGGTGTTGCTGGGGACTGGGAAAGAGCAATTTGAGTGGAGGGACTGGTGGCAGGAGCCAGACTGGAAGTAATGGAATTCTGGGATGTGTCCTGTCAATATCTAGCAAAATGATAGATGTCCACATTAGAGGGAATTGGTGAGCACATTATGCTCAGCCAAGCTTTTCACATGCCTAATGGATTCTCATACAGATAATGTCTATCACTGAGATTATAAATGACAGTGAGGACTTATACTAAGTATCCTGGAGACAGAAGAAAATGAAGAGTCTTTCTTTATCATACTCCAACTATTGAGGACCCTTTTGTATTTCTGGTTTCTCCTTTATTTGATAAAAATTTCTTTTAAATACCTTGGACAAAATGATTGCATAGGGTGGGGAAAGAGTGTCTATTTTCCAGTCTTCTGGAGATTTTGATGAAAAAGAGGATAAATCCCTCAGAAGGTAACTATAAACCTTTGTGTCCTGGTGCTTCTACACAAAATTTACCATTTATGTCAAATTGGTTTGCACTGCCTGTGTGAAATTATCAATGTTAGACTTCAGATAGAATAGAAGCTCCATATTCTAGCCCTCTAAGTTATTAAATATAGCCAGAAATTTTATTATCTGAAAAGCAGATATTCATAATTACTCACAGTTTTTAAGAATTCCAGTGAGTAGAGGGATTACGAATGTTTAGTGAAGTGACATCTGTGAATTTTAAAACATTTTAGCCTCAGGTAATAGACACAAATTGACTTCAAGAGAGGCCATATACTATGTTGGTAAAGGGCATGGGTTCAGGAGTCAGAGAGATCTGTATTCAGATCCTAAAACTGCAGTTAGTAGATATGTGCCCTTGAGGGTAGTTCCTTTTCTTTTCTTTTTTTTTTTTTTAAGTTTTTTTTTTTTAATTTTTTATTTATTTATGATAGTCACAGAGAGAGAGAGAGAGAGAGAGAGGCAGAGACACAGGCAGAGGGAGAAGCAGGCTCCATGCACCGGGAGCCCGACGTGGGATTTGATCCTGAGTCTCCAGGATCGCGCCCTGGGCCAAAGGCAGGCGCTAAACCGCTGCGCCACCCAGGGATCCCGTTCCTTTTATTTTCTTAAAGTTTATTTATTTTTAAGTAATCTCCATATCCAGTGTGGGGCTTGAACTCATGACACCAAGATCAAAAGTCACAAGCTCCTCCAACTGAGCCAGCCAGGCGCCCCAGGGATGGTTTCTTAATATCTGAGTCACAGTCTTCTCGTCTGTAAAATAGTGGTTAAAGTAATGCATATAAAGCTCTTAGGGTCTTTCTAGGCATAAAGTATGCACTTAATAAATGTCAGTTATTATATTGCCCAAGATTATAAAATTGTTCAGTGCTGGAATCCAAATTTCACAAACATTGCTATATGCTTTCTATTATCTCTTAAACCTATAGACACGTAGACATAGTAGGGGTAGTATATACTTTTCATGCACCGTATGTGCTTATCTGTTAGTTTGGAAATACAGACTTTTTTATTCTGACATTGACTTCTTTTAATCTTCCTTTCATGACCTCAAACTTATTTATCAAATCTATTGTCTCCTCAGGTATCTGCATTCTCTCTTACTTACAGATGACAGAAGCCCAATCCAAACAAATTTGAACAAAGGAAAACAAATTCAAGGAAAGGTTTATGTAATTGGGATGTTAGGGATGGAGCTGACTGTAGGTTCTTAAAAAATGTCATCTCTTAGGTCTGGTTTCTCTCTCTGTGTAGCTCCTTCTACTCACATGCTGCTGCACTCTGAGCCTACCACTGCATTTGTACTAGGGTTGCACTTCCCACAGACTGTTCTTAGCCAATGATTGAGCACAGCAGCCTTACTAAGGCAGGTCGCTCCTGCAAGATGTAGGACTCCTTTGACAGATTCCTTTGGCTTAAGGATCTCTCACTGGCCTTGCCAAAATTTTGTTTGGACTAAATGACCATCTAAAACTCTTCCTACCCAACCTTTCTTTTTTCCCCCTCTCTTACACAGTGGGGACAACCTGTATTATGTTCTGATAGCTGTCTCACCCTTCTCTGGTTCCCTCCCCGTTTTCCCTCACAGGAGTTCATCTTGCTCCCTCCACAGATCTTTTGTGTATCTGATTACATCTTGACATCTGCTCCCTAGATGATTCAACCAATACACATGGTTCAAGAAAACAGGTAGTAAGATGGGATTCTGGGTATGGTTCACCTGTTTCCCAATGGATAAAGATTATTTCCTCCTAGGTGGTAGTGAAGTATGAATATGAATAGTCCCTGGCACACAGTGGTGGGCCAGTTGCTACTAGAAAAAAATTCCTGGTTGAGAGGGTTGACTTGATGAGTTTTTATAATTTTTATTTATTTATTTTTAAATTTTTATTTAAATTCAGTTTGCCAAAATATGGTATAACACCCAGGACTTTGCTGGTTTTTTTACTTTGATTCAGTCATTTGGAAGATATGGGGAGAACAGTACATAGAAAGACAGTGGAGTTGGCTGGCTACCACTAACTGAATGAACACTCATTTAGCAGAGGGATGAGAATTGGAAGGGTATTAAATAGTTAAAGACTAAGTATGAGAGCCCTTATCCACTGCAGTGGAAGAAAGGACATAGCTGAGCAGCAAACAGATGATCTGATTAGAATGGCAGAGCTCCTGAGGCTTCTTTCTTTTTCTTTTTCTTTCTTTCTTTCTTTCTTTCTTTCTTTCTTTCTTTCTTTCTTTCTTTCTTTCTTTCTTTCCTTCTTTCTTCTTCTTTCTTCTTTCTTTCTCTTTTCTTCTTTCTTTTTCTTTTTTTTCTTTCTTGAACGCTTTGTGCATGTGAGTGGAGGAGAGGGAGAGAATCACAGGCAGACTCCCTGCTGAGTATGGAGCTTGACATGGGGCTCGATCCCACAACCCTAAGATCATGACCTGAGCCAAGGCCAAGAGTCAGATGCTTAATCAACTGAGCCACCCAGGTGCCCCAAGCTCCAGAGACATTTAAATTATCAGTCAAGGCAGATATGTTATGCTAAGATAAGGGTCCTGGCTGGGAATACCTGGGATCCTGATTTATGAGATAGGGACATCTGAATGGACGCTTCTAGGGATTTTAGCTCTAAAAGCTCCCTTGAACCCTAAGAGTTTGCAGAGGTGGCCTACTCTTGTATAGTAAGAGCTAGCACTTTTGTATTTAGATAGAGATTGTATTATAAATTACAATCTCTATACAGATATAATCCCTTCTCCCCTAAGGCAGCAGATGCCTCCTAGGAGCCCTACCTTCTCTCCTGGCTGGTAGGTCAATAACTTTGGGTTAAATACTAGCACAACCTGGCCAGGGAAATGCTGGACCTGGTAAGGGAGGAAAGATGTTATGCACTGAAAGAACTGCAAGAATTAGCTAGCAGAGGCAAGGTGGTATACTTGGGATTGTATTTTGAGGGGGTTAGACTTGATTGTATTTATCAGGGGGTTAGACTATAAGACCAGAAATCAGGAATTCATAGACTTATAGACAATTTCTGGGGTCACAGGATTTAACATACTGGCAAGAACCCCACCCTAGGGGATGAGGTGGTTCTTAGAGTCTTTAAGAAAGGAATGGCCAATGTTGAATGAAGTAGCAAATGCTTGAGCTATCCTGGCAGACACTAGAATCAAGAAGAGGCTAAGGAAAGTGGGCAAAATGGAATGACTGTGTTATGTGAGGTCACAAAACATACCAGTTGATTTTGTTCTGTGGGAGGGCTTAGAAGACACACCATTCATGAGGCCAGTGGGAAAGCACTGGTGAGGATAGCATCACCATCATAGCAATGACTTCTCGGCAGGTCAAGGGTGATTGTAGAAGAAGTGGTTACAGAGTGGGGCTCATTAATATCCATAGGGATGATGACTTTCAATGTAATAGAGGCCACAATAAGTATAATGACCTTCAAGATATGAGGGTACAGCCAAGGGACTTGCGCTGCACAGAATTGTAGAGATCGTGATAGAGCATGAAGTAGAGGAGAAAGAGAGGTGGCAAAACCATGGCAAGCACGTATTTTTGCTCTAGTTCTTTTTTGAAAGGTACCTCTGATGAGCGAAAATATCAGTGAGGGTGACAAAACATGAGAGACACCTAACACTGGGAAACGAACAAGGGGTAGTGGAAGGGGAGGTGGGTGGGGGGTTGGGGTGACTGGGTGATGGGCACTGAGGGGGGCACTTGGCGGGATGAGCACTGGGTGTTATGCTAAATGTTGGCAAATTGAACTCCAATAAAAAAAAAAAAAGGTACCTCTGGCAGTTTACTTGGGTGATTGTATACTGGGGAAGAGAAAATGCTCAGACATCTTGAGGACTATTAGACACATAGTCTGAGTTGTCATTGATACCTGGAGACCCAAAGCATCATTTTAATTCTAATAGAGTGGGGGCCTATGGGGACCGGGTAATAAATTAAGTCCTCACTAAAGTCTGGCTTGGAATGGGCCTGCTAGTTTTGCAGATACACCCAGTGGTTATTTTGTGTGTTCCTGATTGCATTGATATACTTGGATGTTAGAATAACCCTCATATTGGGTTCTTAGTCTGTAGGGTAAAATATAGAGTGAGGAAGGCCAAGTAGAAATCTTTGAAACTGTTCCTTCATCTTCCTTCATTTCCCAGCTAAGATAGTAAATCAGAAACAATATCACATCTCTAGAGGATGATTGAAGACTATTGTTGGCTTAAACAAGCAGTAGCCTTCATCATAGATAGCTACTGTGCCAGATATGGCCTAATTGCTAGAGCAGATCGATAAGTCTTCAGATACATGATATATGGCCATTGATACATGGTATATGGCCATTGATGTGACAAAAGCAATTCTTTTCAATTCCAATCAGGAAAGAGGATCAGGAACAGTTTGTATTCATGTGAGATGGCCAACAGTATCATTTACACTTTGGCCTCAGGGCTATATGAACTTTCCTGCCCACGGTCATAATATAGTTTGATGAGATCTGGACTGCCTAGGTATCCCACAGAACCATCACACTGAACCATTTCATTGGTGGCATGATGATGTGCTCCAGGTGGTGGGAGATAAATCCTGCAAAGATTAGGGAACCTGCCATTTCAGTGAGGATTTTAGGAATCTAATTGTCTGGAGTATGTTGAGATAGCTCTCCAAAGTGAAATATTGGAGCATTTTTTATCCTCTACCTCAAAGATGGAAGCACAGTGCCAGTAGTCCTCTTTGGGTTCTGGAAGCAATATATTCTATACCTAGGATCATTGCTTTGGTTCATATATGAGGTAACATGGAAGGCTGCCAGCTCTGAGTGAGAAAAGGACTCTGCCAATAGGATCTGGAAAACTGTCTGGGGTTAGAAATGTCGATGATGGGAAAAGATGCAGTATGTGGATTTTGTTAAGCTCCTGTGGGGGAATCACAGTGCAGGCCCTTAGAATTCTGACTATTGCTGCTTCTGAATGTTCAGCTTGTCAACAGTAGAGATCAATGCTGAGCCCTTGATGGGGCACTATTCCTTGAGGAAGCCATCTTCCTACTTGGTAGCAAGTCAGCTACATTGGGCCTTACCTATAATGGAAGGTCCAGTGGTTAGGGATAGGTGGACAGGGTATATGGGATAGGTGACTTATTATTTTTTTTTAATTTTTTATTTATTTATGATAGTCACAGAGAGAGAGAGAGAGAGAGAGGCAGAGACACAGGCAGAGGGAGAAGCAGGCTCCATGCACAGGGAGCCCGACGTGGGATTCGATCCCGGGTCTCCAGGATCGCGCCCTGGGCCAAAGGCAGGCGCCAAACCGCTGCGCCACCCAGGGATCCCAGGTGACTTATTTTAGGTATGAGTTTGCATGTCCTACATGTGGTGCCTTGGTTACCATCACTATTTAGGGGCTTATGGAATGCCTAATCTATAATATAAGTAGGGATTCTCACAGTAGAGGATGTGTGAAGTGAGCATGGGCCTACTAGTCATATATTGCACCATCCAGGGGCAGCTGTCTTAGAAAATTTTGAAACAGTCTCTTAAAGGCACAGCTAAAGTGCTAGCTTTGTGATAATGCTCTAAAAGGATGGGAAATATATATGGAGAAAAACTTTTGTTGCTAGGTCCCCAATGAGAAGAATACACAGGTCTGGGAAACAAGGGGTGCAAGCAGGGGTAACCCCATTTACCAGTTACAATGACCCAATGGGGGATTTTGTACTTTCTGTTCCCGCAGCTCTGAGCTTTGCAAAGTTGGAGGTCTTGATTCCCTAAGAAAGGTGTAGTCTTGCTGGGGGACACTGGAGGGCTCCTACTCAACTATAAGCTATGGGCTGCCATAAGGGCAATTTTGGATTTCTTGCATCCAGGGACCAGCCTGAGAGAAGAGAAGTCACCAATATTGGCAAAGTTAGTTGACCTTGATCAGCAGGAAAACGTAAGGCTGCTATACAATAGGGACAGGGAAGGAATATGTGTGAAATTAATGTGATACAGTTGGGTGTCTCCTGGTATTCCCTTTTCCCACTGAATGGACACATGCAGCAACTCCAGCCTGAGAAGGGTGTGATTACCAACTATGTGATTACCAGACCCTTCAGAAATGAAGGCTCAGGTCACACCACCAGGTAAGCCACTAAGACCAGCCAAGATGACAGATGACAGTGAGGAGAATTTAGAGTGGAGACAGCAGAGGATGAGTATCTGTTGCAGGCATGAGATGGACAGCAGTGATGAGGGCTATGGTTCATTCCACTAACCTGGCCCTTCCTCAAGAAGAAAGGCCCATGGGAACCAAGGAAGAACTGCTCTACAATCCCCTGTAGAGAGGGAGATGTGTGCAACCATGAGAATGTGCTTCTCAGATCTCCTACTGTGGAGAGCATAATTGATGCCCCCAGCTGCTGTATTCTAAATACCCCATTGCATTTGCTCTGAGGCTGTTTTCTGTGGTCTGTCTCCAGCCAGTGAAGTGCACAGCAGGGATATTGCAGCAGGCCCATTCCTGTGAGACAGATGGTTTTGGCCTGAGGATTCTATGTCAGCTTTGCAGAAACTTTCTGAAAGCTCCATGGCAGTTTAAGGCTCTTCCTTCTACCTTCTACCTTCTTCCCCACCCCCTTTTTTAAAAAAGATTTTATTTATTTATTCATGAGAGACTATACAGAAAGGCAGAGACACAGGCAGAGAGAGAAGCAGGCTCCATTCAGGAAGCCCAACATGGGACTCAATCCCAGGTCTCCAGGATCACGCCCTGGGCTGAAGGCAGCACTAAACCGTTGAGCCACCCAGGTTGCCCACCCTTTCTTCTTCCTATGGGTCAGATGTGTGTCATTGACACATCTCATCCTTTTTGAACTCCCTCCCTGGTTTTTTTTTTCCACAGGTATTCCTGCCAATTTCTTGCAAGTCTGATCTGATCTTGGTGTGTTTACTTCTTGGAGGACCTGAATGAACACAGGTAGGTATAAATTCACCCACTGTAGAGATGAAGAAACTATGCTTCAGAGTAACGCACAAGGTTATACAGCCACTTAGTGGCAGAGCGATGGTTTAAATCCAGGATTATCTGGCTTCAAAGTTCATGTGCCTAGGTTTCATATTCCTAGTTTCCTGCCTCTGCCCTTCCTGTTTGTGTCATTCTCCCTTAGTCTCCTGGAAAGGCCTTTGAATATTCTAGTCTGTCTCTACCTTGCAAAGGCAGGAGGAGTTTTTGACTACGCTTGTACCAGAATGTGAAAGGAAGAACGTTTGTATTCCTGAGGTCTGTAACAGTTCTTTTTTTTTTTTTTTTAAGATTTTATTTATTTATTCATGATAGTCACACAGAGAGAGAGAGAGGCAGAGACACAGGCAGAGGGAGAAGCAGGCTCCATGCACTGGGAGCCCGACGTGGGATTCGATCCCGGGTCTCCAGGATCACGCCCTGGGCCAAAGGCAGGCGCCAAACCGCTGCGCCACCCAGGGATCCCTCTGTAACAGTTCTTTTTTTTAAATTTTTAAATTTATTTATGATAGGCACACAGTGAGAGAGAGAGAGAGGCAGAGAGAGAAGCAGGCTCCATGCACCGGGAACCCGACGTGGGATTCGATCCCGGGTCTCCAGGATCGCGCCCTGGGCCAAAGGCAGGCGCTAAACCGCTGCGCCACCCAGGGATCCCTCTGTAACAGTTCTTGATGTTAAAGAGTCTCCCTGGGGAAAGAGAAACTCAGAGGACACAGTTGGGGCAGCTTTGCTGAGCTTTCCTTTTCCTGCCTGGAAAGTCTCTTTGGAGAGTTAAGTTGTAGAAGTTCAGTTTTGGTTTATAAGAGAGACCATATGCCTTTATACTCATTAGCTTTTTAGAAAATGTCTCTCCTTCACACAAAATCTACTATGATTTTGTAAGGTTTCCTCTTTTATATTAAATAAAACACAAAAATTTTAAGGTTAACACTGACATGAAAACGAAGGTCTATCAACTTTGTGGCCCAGATGCTGTGCCTATGGAATTCATTCACCTTTTGCTGATCAGTTTCTCTGTTCTCCTCTCTAGCAAAACTCTTACCAGTCTACACTACTTCTCTTTCCATTCTTTCTTAAACTCACCACATCATTTCCCACTGTTCCAATTAGAATATTCTTGTGAAGGTCCCCTGTAGCCTTTAGGTTGTGGAATTCAACATTCATTTTCTCAGTTCTCATTTTGCTTGTCCTTTAGGCAATACTAACATAGTTGATCACTCTCTCTTACCTAAAAATGGTCTTTGTCTTCACCTAACTTTGGAGACACCACATTTCTCTGGTTTTACTGCTCCTTCTCAAAAAAGTTTTTTTTGTTGTTATTGCTTTAGAATGGGAGAGTGAGGGTGAGAGGAGCAGAGAGGGAAAGAATATTTTTAAAAAATTCAATGTAATTAACATATAGTATATTATTAGGTAATTTAGTGATTCATCAGTTGTATGTAACACCCAGTGCTCATTACATCAAGTGCTTTCCTTGATGCCCATAACCCAGTTACCCCATACTCCCACACATCTCCTCTCCAGGAACTCTCAGTTTATTTCCTATAGTTAAGAGGCTCTTATGTTGTCTCCCTCTCTGTTTTTGTTTTATTTTTCCTTCCTTTCCCCTATGTTCATCTGTTTTGTTTCTTAAGTTTTACATATGAGTGAAATCATATATTTTCTCTGCCTGACTTACCTAGCTTAGCATAATACCCTCTGGTTCCATCCATGTCATTACAAATGGCAAGATTTCATTCTTTTTTGATGGCTGAGCTGTAATCCACTGTGTATATACATACCACATCTTCTTTCCATTCATCTGTCGATGGACATCTGGGCTCTTTCCATATTTTGGCAATTATGGATATTGCTGCTGTAAACATTGGGGTGCATGTGCCTCTTCAATCACTATGTTTGTATCCTTTGGATAAATACCTAATAGTGCAATTGCTGGGCTATAGGGTAGCTCTATTTTTAACTTTTTGAGGAACTGCTATACTGTCTTCCAGATAGTATGTCTGTCTTCCAAATGCACAACTTTGCATTTGAGTATAAAGGCATATGGTTTGCAATGAATATAAAGGCATATGGTTTCTCTTATAAACCAAAACTGAACTTTCACAACAGTTTAAGAGGATTCCCCTTTCTTCACATCCTAGCCAACATTTGCTGTTTTCTGAGTTATATTTTAGCCTTTCTGACCACTGTGAGGTGGTATTTCATTGTGGTTTTGATTTGTATTTCCCTGATGCCAAGTGATGTTGAGCACTTTTTCATGTGTCTGTGGGCCATTTGTATGTCTGGGAAAGAGAATCTTCAGGCTCCATGCCCAGTGGGGCTCCCAGCCCTGACATGGGGCTCAATCTCACAACCCTGAAATCGTGACCTAACCTAAAATCGAGAGTTGGACACTTAACTGACTGAGCCACCCAGGCGCCCCTCATATTCTTATTATATTTGGGTGCCCTAGAACTCAGGCCTCACCCTATCAGGGTTGGCAGACTACTTCTGTATTGGGCCAGATACTAAATCATTTTTGTTTTGGGGTCATATGGCATCTGTTACTACTACTCAAGAGGCAGTAGACAGTATAGTAGTTCCCCATTATCTGTGGTTTCCATTACTCGCAGTCTGGAAGCAGATGATTCTCCTGACATAGCATCAGAAAGTCAATAGTAGGTAAGCCTGGGTGGCTCAGTGGTTTAGCGCCACCTTCAGCCCCAGGCATGATCCTGGGGACCTGGGATCGAGTCCCCTGTTGGGCTTCCCTGCATGGAGCCTGCTTCTCCCTCTGCCTGTGTCTCTGCCACTCTCTCTCTGTGTCTCTCATGAATAAATAAATAAAATCTTAAGAAAAAAAAAAGAAAGTCAATAGTAGCTTAACAGTGTGTTACAATGTTTACATCATTCACCTCATTTCATCTCATCATGTAGGCATTTTATGATCTCACATCATCACAAGAAAAAGGGTAAATACATTACAGTAAAATATTTTGAGAGAGACCACATTCATAAACCTTTTATTACTGTATATTGTTAACAATTATTCTATTTTGTTATTGTTGATCTCTTAGTGTGCCTGATTTTTATTTTTTAATTTTTAAATTTTTTTTTAATTTTTTTATTTATTTATGATAGTCACACACAGAGAGAGAGAGAGAGGGGCAGAGACACAGGCAGAGGGAGAAGCAGGCTCCATGCACCGGGAGCCCGACGTGGGATTCGATCCCGCGTCTCCAGGATCGCGCCCTGGGCCAAAGGCAGGCGCCAAACCGCTGCGCCACCCAGGGATCCCAATTTTTAAATTTTTTAAAAAAATATTCATTTATTTTAGAGAGATTGAGAGTACAAGCAGCGGGAAGGTCAGAGGGAAAGGGAGAGAAAGAATCTCAAGCCGACTCCCCACTGAGTGTAGAGCCTGACATGGGGCTCAATGTCATGACCCCAAGATCATGGTCTGAGCTGAAACCAAGAGTTGGAAGTTGAACATTATCTTACTCTATAATTTTATTACTCAAGCACCCTGTCTTCTGCCTATTTCTTTTTTTTCTTTTTTTTAAAATTTATTTATGATAGTCACAGAGAGAGAGGCAGAGACACAGGCAGAGACACAGGCAGAGGGAGAAGCAGGCTCCATGCACCGGGAGCCCGACGTGGGATTCGATCCCGGGTCTCCAGGATCGCGCCCTGGGCCAAAGGCAGGCGCTAAACCGCTGTGTCACCCAGGGATCCCCTATTTCTTAACTGGATTACTTATTTATTGGGTGTTGAGTTTGTTAAGTTCTTTATAGATTTTGGATACTAACCCTTTATCAGATATGTCATTTGCAAGTATCTTCTCCCAGTCTATAGTCTGTCTTTTAGTTTTGTTAATTGTTTTCTTCGCTGCACAGAAGCTTTTTATCTTGACGAGGTCCCAATAGTTCATGTTAGCTTTTGTTTCCCTTGCCTCTGGCAACATGTCTAGTAAGAAGTTGCTGCAGCTGAGGTCAAAGAAGTTGCTGCCTGTGTTCTCTAGGATTTTGATGGTTTCCTGTCTCACATTCAGGTCTTTCATCCATTTTGAATTTATTTTTGTGTGTGGTGTAAAGAAATGGTCCAGCTTCATTCTTCTGCATGTGGCTGTCCATTTTTCCCAACACCATTTGTTGAAGTGACTGTCTTTTTCACATTGGATATTCTTTCCTGCTTTGTCAGAGATTAGTTGACCATATAGTTGTAGGTCCATTTCTGGGTTTTCTGTTCTGTTCCATTGATCTATATGTCTGCTTTTTCGCTAGTACCAAACTGTCTTGATGACTACAGCTTTGTAATACAGCTTAAAGTCCAGAATTGTGATGCCTCCAGCTTTGCTTTTCTTTTTCAAGATTGCTTTAGCTATGTGGGGTCTTTTGTAGTTCTATACAGATTTTTGGATTGTTCTTTCTAACTCTAAAAAATGCTGGTGGTATTTTGGTAGAGATTACATTAAATGTATAGATTGCTTTGGGTAGTACATACACCCTGATGTTTCTACCAGCATTATCAACAATAGCCAAACTGGAAAGAGCTCAAATGTCCATCAACCTGAATGGATAAAAGAGATGTGATATACACAATATTACTCAACCATTAAAAAGAATGAAATCTTGGGATGCCTGGGTGCTCAGCAGTTGAGCTTTGGCCTTCGGCTTGGGGGAACGTGACCCCGGAGTCCCGGGATCCAGTTGCACATCGGGCTCCCTGTGTGAAGCCTGTTTCTCCCTCTGCATGTGTCTCTGCCCCTCTCTCTCTCTTTCTCTCTCTGTGTCTCTCACGAATGAATAAATAAAATCTTAAAAAAAAAATGAACTCTTGCCATTTGCAATGACATGGATGGAGCTAAGTGTATTATACTAAGCAAAATAAGTCAGTCAGAGAAAGACAAATACCATAGGATTTCACTCATATGTGGAATTTATTTTTTTCAAATAAATTTTTTTTAACATATTGGGCTTTAGGATTTCATGTTTTGCAGAGAAATCCTAATTTAATTTTTTTTAACTTTTATTTATTTATGATAGGCACACAGTGAGAGAGAGAGAGGCAGAGACACAGGCAGAGGGAGAAGCAGGCTCCATGCACCGGGAGCCTGACGTGGGATTCAATCCCGGATATCCAGGACTGCGCCCTGGGCCAAAGGCAGGCGCCAAACCGCTGCGCCACCCAGGGATCCCTAAAGTTTTGTTTTTTTTTTAAGATTTTATTTATCCATGAGAAACTCAGAGAGAGAGAGAGAGAGAGAGAGAGAGAGAGAGAGGCAGAGACTTAGGCAAAAGGAGAAGCAGGCTCCCTGCAGAGAACCTGATGCAGGACTTGATCCCAGGACCCCAGGATCATGCCTTGAGCTGAAGGCAGATGCTCAACCACTGAGCCACCCAGATGCTCCATCATATGTGGAATTTAAGAAACAAAACAGATGAACATAGGGGAAGGGCAAAAAGGGAGAGAGGGAAGTAAACCTTAAGAGACTCTTAATAATAGAGAACAAACTGAGGGTTGATGGAGGGAGGTGGGTGGAGATGGGCTGAATGGGTGATGGGTCTTAAGGAGGCATTTGTGATGAGCAGTTGGTGTTAATGTAAGTGATGAACCACTAAATTCTACACCTGAAGCGAATTTTACCACATATGTTAACTAATTAGAACTTAAATAAAACTTGAAATAAAAAAAAATGAAATTCAGGGATTTTGAAAGGCTCAAGTCTCAGTCTGAACTCTTTTTTCTGGTTAATGTCAGCATTCAGCCTTTGCTCATCTAATCACCCAGGAGTAGGAAGTGTGTAGGGTTAGGGAGGAGGAGAACTTGAGCAGCTGGGGAGGATGCGGGGCCACTTCTAGGGTCTGAGAAACAAGGAAGTTACTTATTTATTCAGATGTGGTGATTAAGCCCCCAAAGTGAATTTTGAGAGACAGCTGCACACAGAAAAGAGATGATGATTAAAATTAATTACTGCTGTTGTAGCTGTTTTGCATTTCGACAGCAGTTTTGTATTTACTTGTATTTACTAAGAATTTTGTAATCACTTATTAACTCTCCCTCACCAGAGCCTTGTGACATGGGCAACATTACTACAAATGTTTGTTTTTGTTTTCTGGGAAGAAATACAAGCTGCTTTGGCCACATACTAGGATTAAGGAAACAAAATTCTTACTGCAGCTTTTTCACTCACTGTATGATTTTGAGAATCCAAATGAGAACTTGAACATTATCTTACTCTATAATTTTATTATAAAGAATAACTCATGAAGATGGATCAGGGGTTTGGTAAATTAAAAAAAGATAAATGCAGAGACACCTGTGTAGCTCAGTTGGTTAAGTGTCCAACTCTTGGTTTTGGCTCAGGTCATGATCTCGGGGTGATGAGATGGATGCATGGATGGTCATGCAGATGGGCTCTGCATTCAGCAGTCTACTTCTCTGCCTCTCCCCTGACCCCTACTCTTGTGCTCTCTTTCTCTCTCTCAAATAAATAAGTAAATCTTTTTTTTTAAAGATTTTATTTATTTATTCATGATAGACACACACACAGAGAGAGGCAGAGACACAGACAGAGGGAGAAGCAGGCTCCCAGCAAGGAGCCCAATGTGAGAATCCATCCCGGACCCCTGAGCCAAAGGCAGACGCTCAACTGCTGAGCCACCCAGGTGTCCCAAATAAATAAATCTCTAAAAAAAAAAAATATATATATATATATATATATGTAGGTATGTAATAATAATACTAACCTCTCAAATTCATTTTCCCTCAGGTTTTAAAAAATAAAATTAATAATAGTATCTATATCATATTTTTACATATTAAGTACCTAGCATAGTGCCTTGCATATTAATAAATGCTTAATAAACATTACCCATTATCAATACTGTAATAAAACCCATGTAATATATGCATTCTTTTTGCTTCCATTTGATTACATTAGTGTTCCTGTCTTTAGATAAAGATGCATGCAGACGTACATTCACCTATTCAACAATAGCTATTGAGTGATTCCCAGTTATAATGCAGGGTTCCTGGAGCTAGGGATACAGTGGTAAACAAAAAGGAGTTCCTGCTGTCATGAAATTTATATTTTGGCAGGAGGGAGAGGACTCACATTCCTCTTATGGTGGAGAGGCTTACATTTCCAGTGGGAGTTAGACCAAGATAGAGAGGATTGAAGCATAATTAGGGTATATTTAGAAAATATGTGGAAAATTTTTGTCTGAATTTTATATAAAAATAATTTTTTACTGTAGCAGTAGGTTAAGTATGTATTATAAGCTTTTCATTTTTATAAAAGTATTTATATGTATAATTGTGAATTTTATTTTTAAAATAAATAAACTTATTGAGGCACCTGGGTGGCTCAGTCTTGGCTAAACATCTGCCTTTGGCTCAGGTCATGATCCCAGGATCCTGGGATCAAGCCCAACATCAGGCTCCTCCTCAGTGGGGAGTCTGCATCTTCCTCTTCCCCTCATCCCAGTCGTGCTCTCTCTCTCTCTCACTCTCGCTCTCTTTCTCAAATAAATAAAATATTTAAAAAATAAACATACTTTTAAATTTAGAAAATTTTGAAAAGCAAGTATTATTTATGAATATGTAAATAATACCACTATGCTGAAAAGTTTTAAAGTAGAAAATTATCAATAATTTCATTATATTATTCTTTTTAAATTGCCTTAGCATTTATTTGTATATAGTTTATTCATCATACATTTCCTAAGCATTTTCCCATGCTGTTTCACCATGGAAAAAACGGGCTCAGTTTCCTAACATGTGGCCATGGGTTGGGGCTGCAGATAGCACAGTGGGATGGCAGCAGTAGGTGAGAGTATCACATAAAGGCATTTTGAACTTAGCCTAGATCCTGCTTTGAAGGGATGAGATGACGAAAGAGGTTATATATTGGCCATGCTGAGAAAGATTAAGTAAAGATAAGTAGGCTGAAGCAGGATTCAATCCCTGGGACATGTCAGGTACCTGAAGACCAGAGAGAAGGTTCTGGAAGTAGAGAGGAGCCCCAGATACTCACTGTTGCCTTCTTAACCTTAGGTGATTTCTGGAGAAATACTACCCCTACCCCCACAACACAGACTTGCATTTTCTTTCTATTAGGATATTGGGGCTATGGATTAAGATGCAAGAGTCTCTTCCAAGATAATTTTGAAGCAAGTTAATTTTGAGTTGTGTAGGCCATGGCTTTGGCCTCTTGCTTTCTTTTCAGCTGTCACCAGTGTCTTCTTAGGCTGGGCTCTTGCTTAGATACATCTAAAGGGGGATGCTATTTCTTTTTTTAAAATATTTTATTCATTTATTCATGAGAGACACACACAGAGAGAGACATACAGACAGGCAGGGAGGCAGGCAGAGGGAGAAGCCGGCTCTATGCAAGGAGCCTGATGTGGGATTCGATCCTGGGACTCCAGGATCACACCTTGGGCCAAAGGCAGGCGCCAAACCACTGAGCCACCCAGTGATCCCCAGGGGACGCAATTTCTTAATTTATTTCTTACTCTTCAGATACTGAAATGAGTTTATGAACAATTCTTAGATTTTTAGGGTTAAACTAGAGTTATAAAATTGTGAAGATGTCTAAAAGATCATCTGGAAAATTCTTCTCCATGTCCCTGACCCCGCCAGAATAGTTTATTAGTTTCTTTGTTCTGCTTAAAATGTTAGTTCCCTGAAGGCAAAATTATATAAAATAAGAACAAGAGTCACACAATTATTAGAAATCTTCATAAGTATCAGCAGGAAATGTCCCTAATATTTTGGAAATGTGTTTATGGCTCTTCTGCTTCCTTCTAGCCACTTTTCCGAGACACCATCTTGATTCTGCTCTGGATGTTAGCACTTGTTGCAAAACCCACAGGCTTTGAGAAATATATACATTTAATTACAGTATAATTAACCTACATTGTTATATTAAGATGCACAGTATAGTGATTCAACAATTTTTTAAAAGATTTTATTTATTTATTCATGAGAGACATACAGAGAAAGGCAGAGACGTAGGCAGAAGAAGAGGCAGGCTCCCTGGGAAGAGCCTGATGAAGGACTCCATCCCAGGACCCCAGGATCATGACCTGAGCCAAAGGCAGATACTCAATTACTGAGCCACCCAGGCGCCCGAGATTCAACAATTTTGTATATTACTGGTGCTCATGAAGATACATGTACTCTTGGGGCACCTGGCTGGCTCAGTCAGTAGAGCATGCGACTATTGATCTCTGGGTTGTGCGTTTAAGCCCTGTGTTGTGAGTGTTGAGATTATATAATAATAAAATCTTTAAAAAAGGGGGGGACGGGGGTAGATGGCGGAAGAGTAGGGTCCCCAAATCACCTGTCCCCACCAAATTACCTAGATAACCTTCAAATCATCCTGAAAATCTACGAATTCGGCCTGAGATTTAAAGAGACCAGCTGGAATGCTACAGTGAGAAGAGTTCGTGCTTCTATCAAGGTAGGAAGACGGGGGAAAAAGAAATGAAGAAACAAAAGGCTCCCGCGAGGAGCCGGACTGAGGCCGGGTCGAGTGTCCCCAGGACAGGAAAGCTCCGTCCCGGAGAAGCAGGAGCTGCACCAACCTTCCCGGGCAGAAAGGCGCCCGCAGGGAGTTGGAGCAGGACCCCAGGAGGGCGGGGATGCCCTCGGGCTCCCTGGGACACTAACAGACACCTGCGCGCCCAGGAGAGTGGCCATACCCCGCCGCCGAGCTCCCTAAAAGACTGCAGCGCCCACGGCTGGACCCGGAGCAGGTCGGAGGGGCTCCAGCGGCGGCTCTGCGCGGAGGGGGCTGTGCGGCCGGGAGCAGCTAGGAGGCGACTCCGATAGAGGAAGAGGCTCCGCGCGCAGGGGGCTGCGCGGCCTGGAGCGCAAATCCAACAGCGCAGGCTCCAGAGCACAGGGCGCCGGGACACAGCCCAGGATCCCGCCTCCCCCCGGGACAGGCAGAGGCTGGGAGGGCCGAGGACCGCAAGGACGCTCCTGCCCAGAGCTGAGCAGATCAGCGGCCCTGCCCCGGAGCCTCCAGGCCCTGCAGACGGAGAAGCTCAGTAGTTACTGTGGGAGCTGAATCCAGGGCTCCAGAGCTGCCACCGCCACTGGGGTTGTTCCTCCTGGGGCCTCACGGGTTAAACAACCCCCACTGAGCCCTACACCAGGCAGGGGGCAGAGCAGCTCCCCCAAGTGCTAACACCTGAAAATCAGCACAACAGGCCCCTCCCCGAGAAGACCAGCTAGACGGACAAGTTCCAGGGGAAGTCATGGGACTTAAAGTATACAGAATCAGAAGATACTCCCCCGTGGTTTTTCCTTTTTTCTTTTCTTTTTGATTTCTGTTTGCTTCCCCCACCCTTTTTTCCCTTTCTTTCTTTTTCTTTCTTTTTCTTCTTTTTTTCTTTTTTTTTCTTCCTTTTTTCTTTTTCTCTTTTCTTTCCTTCTCTCTCTCTTTCTCCTTTTCCCAATACAACTTGTTTTTGGCCACTCTGCACTGAGCAAAATGAATAGAAGGAAAACCTCACCTCAAAAGATATTTGCAAATGACGTATCAGATAAAGGGCTAGTTTCCAAGATGTATAAAGAACTTATTAAACTCAACATCAAAGAAGCAAATAATCCAATCATGAAATGGGCAAAAGACATGAACAGAAATCTCACAGAGGAAGACATAGACACGGCCAACATGCACATGAGAAAATGTTCTGCATCACTTGCCATCAGGGAAACACAAATCAAAACCACAATGAGATACCACCTCACACCAGTGAGAATGGGGAAAATTAACAAGGCAGGAAACCACAAATGTTGGAGAGGATGCGGAGGAAAGGGAACCCTCTTACACTGTTGGTGGAAATGTGAACTGGTGCAGCCACTCTGGAAAACTGTGTGGAGGTTCCTCAAAGAGTTAAAAATAGACCTGCCCTACGACCCAGCAATTGCACTGTTGGGGATTTACCCCAAAGATTCAGATGCAATGAAACGCTGGGACACCTGCATCCTGATGTTTCTAGGAGCTATGTCCACAATAGCCAAACTGTGGAAGGAGCCTCGGTGTCCATCAAAAGATGAGTGGATAAAGAAGATGTGGTTTATGTATACAATGGAATATTACTCAGCCATTAGAAATGACAAATACCCACCATTTGCTTCAACGTGGATGGAACTGGAGGGTATTATGCTGAGTGAAGTAAGTCAATCGGAGAAGGACAAACATTGTATGTTCTCATTCATTTGGGGAATATAAATAATAGTGAAAGGGAATATAAGGGAAGGGAGAAGAAATGTGTGGGAAATATCAGAAAGGGAGACAGAACATGAAGACTCCTAACTCTGGGAAACGAACTAGGGGTGGTGGAAGGGGAGGAGGGCGGGGGGTGGGGGTGAATGGGTGACAGGCACTGAGGGGGGCACTTGACGGGATGAGCACTGGGTGTTATTCTCTATGTTGGTAAATTGAACACCAATAAAAAATAAATTTATTATTTTTAAAATATTAATAAAAAAAGGGTTAAAAATGAAAAAAAAAAGCATAAGTATATGCTTAATACCTTCACCTATTTCACTCATCCCTTAACCCACCTCCTCCCTGGTAACCACCAGTTTGTTTTATATATATAAAAGAATCTGGTTCTTTGTCCCTTTTTTCTTTGTTTCTTTTTTTGTTGTTGTTTTGTTTGTTTGTTTTTGTTTTTTAAATTCCACATGAGTAAAATCATATGGCATTTGTCTTTATCTGATGCACTTCTTTCATTTAGCACTATACCCTGTAGATCCATCCATGTTGTTGCACATGGCAAGATTTCATTCTCTTTTATGGCCAGGTAACATTCCATTCTATATATTTTCTTTATCGATTCATCTATTGATGGATGCTTGGGTTGCTTGGTTGCTTCCATAATTTGGCTATTGTAAATAATGCTGCAATAAACATAAGGGTGCATATATCTTTTTGAATTCGTGTTTTTGTATTCTTTGGGTAAATCCCCAATAGTGGGATTATTGGATCATATAGTGATTCTATTTCTTAATATTTAGAGGAACTTCCATACTGTTTTCCATAGTGGCTATAGCAGTTCACATTCCCACCAACAGTGCATGAGGATTCCTTTTTCTCCACATCCTCACAAAACTTGTTATTTCTTGGGGCACCTGGTTGGTGCAGTTGGTTAAGCATTAGACTCTTGGTTTTGGCTCAGGTTGTGATCTCAGGGTTGTGAGATCAAACCCCATTTAGAGCTCTGCACTGGGTGTGAAACCTACCTAAGATTCTCTCTTTTGCCCACCAGCCCGCATTCTCTCTCTCTCTGTCTCTCTCTGTCTGTCTCTCAGAATGGCTAATACCTGTTAGCCATTCTGACAGGTATGTGGTGATAGCTCATTGTGATTTTGATTTGCATTTCCCTGATGATAATACTTTTTTTTTTCATATTCATTGGATATCTGTATGTCTTCTTTAGAGAAATGTCCTGCTCATTTCTTCTACCTATTTTTTAAATTGGGTTATTTGTTTTTGAGAGTTGAGTTATAGAAATTCCTTATATATTTTGAATACTAACCTCTTCTCAGATGTATCATTTGCAAATATTTTCTCCCATTCAGGATGTTGTCTTTTGGTTTTGTCCATTGTTTCCTTTGCCGTGCAGAAGCTTTTCATTTTGATGTAGTCCCAATAGTTTATTTGTGCTTTTGTTTCCCTTTCCTTAGGAGATACATCTAGAAAGAACCTTCTCGATTTTTAATTCTAGATATGAGGTCCACAGGATTGCTGGTGCTTCCTTTAATGGAGAGGCATTGTGCTCTGCGCTTCTGTTGGAAAAACCTGTAATGGTAAGGAACAAGAGAACATTTCAGAAGGATACTCCCAGATGATGTCTCTGATCTCAGGTTCCTTCCATTTTTCCAAAGGAAGGGTCAACCAGGTCATCCTCTGATACAAATAGACCCTGCCATAAGTCCACAGTAGCATTTAAGTCTGCTGAGAAACCCACACACAAAAATAAATCATCTCAGGCACTGAGAACTTAAACTTTAGGCTTGGATTAAGCTCCTAGACACATTAGGGAGACAACCAGCAATTTTTCTATTTTACATGGAAATGCTAATTTCACTTGCAAAAGAGGAGTACTAAAATAGTATTATGATGTTAACAGTAGAAATGTAGGAGTATGAAATTTGTAATGTTATAGACAAATTAAGCATGAAATGCAAATACCGTATCAGAGTGGGCTGGATATCCAGATTTCAGCTGAAATTCTCTAAAAGGGTTACAATGGCTAGCTAGTTCCACTGACTAAAGGGCCCTGGTGTTAGGAGAAGGAGGGGGTAAAAAGAATATAGAGAGAAGGTGAGGCAGTTTTAGAGTTTGTGACATCTTAGTTCTTCTCAGGAGGCTGTTCATGGATTTGAATATGTATAGGAGTGTGTTCTCTCACTGCAGTATGGGTACTTGAGAATTTATTTAGTAACTATTACTTGGGGGGATAATACAGACTACTGCTTATGATGCCTGTGACAGCCTGAAGACTATCTTAGTATGCTTGGGCTTCTATATCAAAATATCAATAGGCTCTGTGGCTTATAAATAACAGAAATGTATTTCTTAGGAGGCTGGGAAGTCCAAGATTAAGGTGCTAGTAGGTTCAGTGTCTTGTGAGGGCCTGCTTCCTGGCTGTCTTCTTGCTGTAACTTTAGATGGCAGAAAGCAGGGAGGGGGAGCAAGTCCTTTCATGACTCTTAAAAGGGAACTAATCCCATTTGTGAGACCTCCACACCCATGACCTTATCTAATCCTAATTACCTTCCAAAGACCCTACTTCCTAATATCAGCACATTGGGGTTAGGATTTCAGCATGTGAATTTGGAGGGGGCAGGACCACAAATGTACAGTTCATAACAAAAATATTTGGTAACCTGTAAATCTGATTGCTTCAATCCTCTGGTCAAAATCCTCCAGTGGATCCCAGTGCCAGCAGCACAGAATCATCCATTATCTTTTTGGTTGCTCATACTATTTCTTCATTCTTTCCACAGTTATCTATTGTGTGTCAGATACTGGAGATATACCAGTTAAGAAAACAGAGAAAGGAAACCCATCCCTCTTGGAGCTTGTATCTTGTGGTTAAGACAAACAACTTAATTAGAGATGATTATTTGACAATAAACTAATGTGGCTTTTTTTTTCACAGATCCCAACCCCAAACATGTTTCCCAAATCGAATCACACTCCTCTGCAGCCATTCCACCAATATGGTCCCTACCTAAAGAAGGGACACATTGTAAAGGGGAAACTCCCTGCAGAGAAGATGAACTAAAAGGAAGCACTTTTATGGAGATAGGGGTATGGAGGTGGGAAGGTGTAGTAGAAGTATTCACATTGGGAGAAGAGTGACCTGAGATGCTTTGAGCTTAGTGGAAGGACAAGCCTAGGAGAAGCTCTGTGTTTGACATGGAGATGGAGAAGGGAGAGTGGGTAGCAGGGGAACATCTCTGAAGGCAAGTGTCTAGGTAGATCTTCTCAAATAATGCTGCTGGTTCCCAGTGGTCTGTACCTATAATATAAAAGATGCGAAGTTCACATATGGCCCCAGAATATTGTGAACACAGCAAGACCCAGACACTCCAGGGTCATCGAGATGATGGCTATCATGGAGGTCGGTGTCCCCAGAGTTCTGGTGGTAGTGTTTGTTCGTCCCAAATGGATTCCAGAAGGATAGAAACTGACAAGGATGGATTAGAGATAAACAAAATGAAACAGCTTAACTGAAGGCCAGTAGAAAAAGAGCATGGACACCAGCTGTACCTCCATGTCACCAGGGAAGAGTAATAAACTTTCCCTTATACCAGGACATGGTGGTTGAGGAGGAAGGGGAGGGAGGGGAAAAACACTCTTATGAGGACCGGATTTTCAATGGACTTAGCACTTACCAGAAAGTGACTATCACACATTAAAAGATCAAAGGGCAAAGGAGAAAATGAAAAGGAGGTTGAACTAATAGGAAAGGTTTAGCTCACAAGAATCTTTTTTTGCCACAAAGCAGAAGTATAATATTTGCTAATTAATGTTTTAAAACACAAGTTTCAGAATGTTACACCTTTGCTTAAAATCCTTCAGTGGTTTCCCATTGTATTTAGGATAAATCCTGAATTCTTAGCGAGGACTAGAAGCCTCTATGATATTATGGCCCTGCCTATCTCTCCAACACCTTGTAGCACTATTCTAGAGTAACCAGTTATTAAAATAATAAACCAATATTTATTAAACAATTACTGCCCTCCCTATCCTATATGGTAGGTATAACTGAGGAAAACCAAAGTCCAGAGAGGTTATGTAAATTATCCAATGTCACACAGCAAGTGGAGGGTATCGCTGAGATTCAAATCCAGGACATTTGACTTTGGAACCTGGACTCACCACCACTCTGTACTGCTTGTTTCACTTCCTCATGTGTAAGCTCTTCCCTGTTCAACACCTTTGGTTTTCTTAAAGATTTATTTATTTTTTTATTTGAGAGTGAGAGAGAGAGAGAGAGAACAGGGGGAGGGGCAAAGGGAGAGGGATAGACAGTCTTAAGCAGATTCCATGCTGAGCATGGAGCCTGCTGCAGTTCTTGATCTCATGACCCTGCGATCACGACCTGAGCCAAAACCAAGAGTCAGATGCTTAGCTGAGTGTGCCACCCAGGGGCCCCAAATAAGGGCCTTTGTATAGGTTATTACCTCTGTGTAGAATGCTTTTCTTCAAATTAACTCACTCTTTTGGTCTCAATCTAAATGTCCCTTCCTCCGCAAAGCTTTCTCTGACAGCCACACCCCCAAGGTTAGGCTATGTTCCAACACTGTGCACAGTCAGAATACCCTACTTTTTCCCAAATAGCACTTTTTTGTATGTGATTTTATATTTATTTGTGTGATAATATAGTGTTGGTAGGAGGTTGGATCAAAATTTTAAAACTCAAACACATACACCAAAGAAAAGTAGCTTTTTTTCTTTTTTAAGTGATGTAATCTTACTTTCCAGCGCCTCGTTTGTATTTCTGACTTTTGTTTTGAACAGCATTAGGAAAATTCTTATACATATTGCTAACTGGTTTTAAATGGTAACAATTTATATTTATGTACTGTCTTGCAGTCTCAGTATTTTCTTAAAAGAGGCATTAAAAGAGAAGCTTGTTCCAATTAAAAAAAACTTCATAGTTTAGTAGTTTACAGTTTGTTAAAAAAATTAGTAGAAGGCCTGTTAGAGAGTGTGTACTATTTTATATTTATTTAAAATGATTTTTGAGTATAGTTGACAGAACATTACCTTAGTTTCAGGTGTACAACAGTGACTGAACAAGTTTATATGGTATACTATGCCTTATGCTATGTTCGTGTAGCTTCTGTCACCATACAATGCCATTATAATATCATTGGCTGTATTCCTTATGCTGTGCCTTTTATTCCTGTGATTTACTCATTCTATCAATGGAAGCCTGTATCTCCCTTTCTCCTTGCCGATTTGCTCAAACCATATGCCCTTGGCAACCATGAGTTTGTTCTTTGTATAGGTCTTTATAGGTCTGATTCTGATTTTTGTTTGTTCATTAAAATTTTTTTAATGTATTTATTTATAGAGCCTATGCTTCCATCTTATTATGATCTGAAATTTTTATTATATAATTTTATTTATATTTATTTTTATTTCATTTTATTTCCAGTGTAACTAACATTCAGTGTTGTACTGGTTTCAGGTGTAAAACGTAGTGATTCAACACTTCTATACATCACCCAGGGCTCATCACAACAAGTGCATCCCCTTAATCCCCATCACCTATATCACCCATCTCCCTACCCACCTCCCCTCTGGTAACCGTCAGTTTGTTTTCTATAGTTAAAAGTCTGTTTCTTTGCTTGGTTCTCTCTCTCTCTCTCTCTTTTTAAAATGTATTCTTTTGAGAGAGAGAGTGGGTGAGAGAGAGCACAAGCCAGTAGAGGGGCAGGAGGAGAGAGAGAAGCATACTCCCCACTGAGCAGGGAGCCAGCCTCTGGGCCCAGGATCATGACCTGAGACTAAGGCAGTTACTTAACCACCTGTGCCACACAGATACCCCTCTCTCTTTTTTATTTTTTTCCCTTTGCCCATTTGTTTTGTTTCTTAAATTCACATATGAGTGAAATCATATGGTATGTCTTTCTCTGACTAACTTATTTCACTTAACATTATACTTTCTAGCTCTATCCATGCAAATGGCAAGATTTTATTCCATTTTTTTTTGTGAAATAATTTTACAGTGTGTGTGTGTGTGTGTGTGTGTGTGTGTGTGTATCACATCATCTTTATCCATTCAGCTATGGGTGGACACTTGGCTGCTTCCATAATTTGGCTATGGTAGATAATGCTGCTGTAAACATAGGGCTGCAAGTATCCTTTGGAGTAGTGATTTTGGGGATTTCTCTTAGGCAAATACCCAGTAGTGTGATTATTTTTAACTTCTTGAGGAACATCCATATCGTCTTCCATAGTAGTTTGCATTGCCATCATGGTGCAAGAGGGTTTTCTTTTTTCCCTAACTCCTTTCCAACACTTCCTGTTCTTGTGTTTTACATTTTAGCCATGTTGACAGATGTGAGGTGATACCTCATGTGGTTTTGATTTGCATTTTCCTGATGAGTGATGTTAAGCAAGTGTCTGTTGCCATCTGGATGTCTTCTGTGGAGAACTATCTATTTATGTCTTCTGTCTATTTTTTTAATTGGTTATTTGTTTTTTGAGTGTTGAGTTGTATCACTTCTTTATGTATTTTGGATACTGACCCTTTGTTGGATATGTCACTAGAAAGTATCTTCTCCCATTCAATAGGTTTCCTTTTAGTTTTTTTTTTTTTAAGATTTTATTCATCCATTCATGAAAGACACACACACACACACACACACACACACACACACATAGAGGCAGAGACACAGGCAGAGGGAGAAACAGGCTTCATGCAGGGAGCCTGATGTGAGACTCGATCTGTGTCTCCAGGATCACGCCACAGGCGGAAGGCAGGCGCTAAACCATTGAGCCACCCGGGCTGCCCATCCTTTTGGTTTTGTTGATTGTTTCCTTTGCTGTGCATAAGGTTTTTATTTTGATGTATTCCCAATAATTTATTTTTGCTTTTTATTTCCCATGTCTCAGGAGACATATCTAGAAAAATACTGCTATGGTTGTTGTCAGAGACATTACTAGCTGTATTGTCTTCTAGGATTTTTATGATTTCATGTCTCACATTTAGGTCTTTAATCTATTTTGAGTTTATTTTTGTATAGGGTTTAAATGGTCTGGTTTCATTCCTTTGCATGTAGCTGACCAGTCTTCTCTACACCATTTGTTGAAGAAACTTTTTCCTGTTGGGAATTCTTTCTGGCTTTGCAAAGATTAATTGACTACATAATTATGGGTTTATTTTCGAGTTTTTTTATTCTATTCCATTGATCTATCTGTCTATTTTTATGCCAGTACTGTACTGTTTTCATTACTACAGCTTTGTAATATAATTTGAAGTCTGGAATTGTGATACCTCCAGGTTTGCTTTTCTTTTTTCAAAATTGCCTTGGCTATTTAGGTCTTTTGTGGTTTCATATAAATTTTAGGATTTTTTTGTTCTAGTTCAATGAAAAATGCTGTTGGTATTTTGATAGGGATTATGTTAAATATAGATTGCTTTGGGCACTATAGACATTTTTTCTTTGTTTCAGAATTTGTATTTAAATTCTGGTTAGTTAACATAAAGTGTGTTATTGGCCTCAGGAGTAGAAGTAATTAATTAATTAATTAATTAATTAATTTTTAGGTTTTATTTGTTTATTCATGAGAGACACAGAGAGAGAGAGGAGCAGAGGCATAGGCACAGGGAAAAACAGGCCCCTAGTGGGGAACCTGATGCAGGACTCAATCCCAGGACCTCAGGATCACGACCTGAGCCAAAGGCAGACACTCAACCACTGAGCTACCCAGGTGCCCCAGTAGTAGACTTTATTGATTGATTCATCATGGGTGGTATAGACATTTTAACAATATTTGTTCTTCCAATCCATCAGCATGGAATAGCTTTCTCTTTCTTTGTATTGTCTTCATTTCTTTAATCGGTGTTTTGTAGTTTTCGGAGTACAGGTCTTATTGGTACAGTACCAACTTTGTTGGTTAGATTTATTCCCAGGTATCTTAGTACTTTTGGTGCATTTGTAAATGGAATTATTTTGTTAATTTCTTTCTGCTGCTTCATTATTAGAGTATAAAAATTGAACAGATTTCTGCACATTGATTTTGAATCCTGTGACTTAAATGAATTCATTTATCAGTTCTAGTAGTTTTTTTTTTTTTTGTAGTCTTTAGGGTTTTCTTTATATAGTATTATGTCATCTACAAATAGTGAAAGTTCTACTTCTTTACCAATTTGGATGCTTTTTATTATTTCTTTTTCTTGTTTAGTTGCTGTGGCTAGGACTTCCAGTACTATACTGAATAAAAGTGGTGAGAGTGGACATCCTTATTTCTGACCTTAGGAGGAAAGCTCCCAATTTATCCCCATTGAGCATGATGCTTGTTGTGGGTTTTTCATATATAGCCTTTACTATGTTGCGGTATGTTCCTTGTAAACCTACTTTGTTGATGGCTTTTCTTCTGAATGGATGCTGTACTTTGTCCAAAATCCTTTTTCTGTGTCTCTTAAAATGATCATATATTTTTTTATCTTTTCTCTTATTGATATGATGTATCACATTGATCGATTTGCAAATATTGGACCAGCTTTGCATCCCAGGAATAAATCCCAACTGACCATGGTGAGTGATTTTTTTAATGTATTGTTGGGTTTGATGTGCTAGTATTTTTTTTAATTTTTTTTATTGGAGCCCAATTTGCCAACATGTAGCATAATACCCAGTGCTCATCCCATCAAGTGCCCGCTAGTATTTTGTTGAGGATTTTTGCACTTATGTTCATCAGAGGTATTGACCTGTCATACTCATTTTTTGCAGTGTCTTTATCTGGTCTTGGTATCAGGGTGATGCTTGCCTCATAGAATGAATTTGGATGTTTTCCTTCTTTTATTTTCAGAATAGTTTGAGAAGAATAGGCATTAACTCTTCTCTAAATGTTCGGTAGAATTTGCCTGGGAAGCCCATCTGATCCTGGACTTTTGTTTCTTGGGAGTTTTTTGATTAGTGATTGCTGGAAATTGATTTGTTCAAATTTTCTGTTTCTCTCTGTTCAGTTTCAATAGGTTATGTTTCTTGAAACTTATCTATTTCTTCTAGATTGTCTACTTTGTTGGAATATAGTTTTTCACAATATTTTCTTATGATTGTTTGTATTTCTATGGTATTGTTATTTCTCCTATTTCATTTATGACTTTATTTATTTGAGCCTTTTCTATTTTTCTTCAGGTTCTCCTATAAATCTGGCTAGAGGTTTATCAATTTTGTCGATCTCTTTAAAGAACCAACTCTTCATTTCATTGATCTAATTTTTTTGTTTCTTTATTTTTTTATTTTTGTTCTGTATCATTTATTTCTGCTCCAATCTTTATTATTTCCTTCCTTCTACTGGTTTTGGATTTTGTTATTCTTTTTATAGTTCCTTCAGGTGTCAGGTTAGATTGTTTATTTGTGATTTTTCTCAGTTCTTGCGATTGGCCTATTGCTATGAACTTTCCTCCTAGAACTGCTTTTGCTGCATCCCAAAGGATTTGGACTTTTGTGTTTTCCTTTTCATGTTTCCATGTACTGTTTGATTTCTTCTTTGATTTCTTGGTCAACCCACTCATTGTTTATTAGCATGTTATTTAACCTTCATCTGTTTGTGGTTGTTTCATAGTTTTTCATGTGGTTAATTTCTAGTTTCATAGCGTTGTCAGAAAAGATGCATGGTATGGCTTCAATCCTTTTTGAATTTGTTGAGACTTATTTTGTGGCCTAATATGTGATCTATTCTCGTGAATGTTCTGTGTCAACTTGAAAAGAAAGTGTATTCTATTGTTTTAGGATGGAATATTCTGAATATATCTGTTAAATCCACCTAGTCCAGTGTGTCATTCAAAGGCACTGTTTCCTTGTTGATTTTCTGTTTGCATGATCTATCCATTGATGTAAGTGGAGTGTTAAAGTCCCCTACTATTATTGTATTACTGTTGATTAGTTCCTTTATGTTTGTTATTGACTGTTTTATGTATTTGGGTGTTTCCATGTTGGGTGCATAAATATTTACAATTGTTCTATCTTCTTATTGGACTGTTCCTTTTATTATAATGTAGTGTTGTCCTTCTTTGTCTCTATTTACAGGCTTTGTTTTAAAGTCTATTTTGTCCAATGTAAGTACTGCTATTTCAGCTTTCTTTTGACATCCATTTGCATGATGAATGTCTCTCCATCCATTCACTTTCAATCCGCAGGTGTCTTTAGGTTAAAGTGAGTTTTTTAGACACATTATATACATGGGTCTTGTGTTTTCATCCACTCTTTCAACCTGTGTTTTCTGACTGGAGCATTTAGTCCATTTGCATTCAAAGTAATTATTAAAAGATGTATTTATTGCCATTTTGTTACTTGTTTTGTGGTTGTTTTGGTAGTTTTCTCTGATCTTTTCTTCTCTTTCTCTCTCCCATGGTTTGCTGGTTTTCTTCAGAGATATACTTGGATTCCTTACTCTCTATTTTTTGCATGTCTATTACTCTTTTTTGATTTGTGGTTACATTTGATTTATACATAACAAATTCTGCATTTTGCAGTCTATATTAAGCTGATGGTCACTTCATTTTAAACTCATTGTTTACTTCTCTCCCCTCCATATTTCAGATATTTGGTATCATATTTCTTTAAAGACTTTCTTTCTTTATTCATAAGAGACAGAGACATACGTAGAGACACAGGGCTCGATCCCAGGACCACGGGATCATGCCCTGAGCTAAAGGCAGATGCTCAACCACTGAGCCACCCAGGCATCCTGATATCATATTTTATATCATTTTATTTTGTGCTTCTTGACTAATTTTTTTAAAGATTTATTTATTTATTTATTTATTTATTTATTTATTTATTTATTTATTCAGAGAGAGCGAGAGAGAGGCAGAGACACAGGCAGAAGGAGAAGCAGGCCCCATGCAGGAAGCCTGATGCGGGACTCGACCCCGGGTCTCCAGGATCACACCCCAGGCTGCAGGCGGCACCAAACCACTGCACCACCGGGGCTGCCCTTCTTGACTAATTTTTATAAATATTCTTAAAAAAAATTTTTGTTTTGCTTTTGTGGTTCCTATTTTTCTTACTCTTCCTTATGGTTTTTGGTTTCGACTCACAGAGTCCCTCTTAACATTTCTTGATTGGCTGGTTTAGTAGTCATGAATTCTTTTAACTTTTGTTTATCTGGAAAACTCTTTATCTCTCCTTCTATTCTGAGTGATAGCCTTGCTGGATAGAGTATTCTTGGATGCACATTTTTTCTCTTTGAATATATAGTGTCACTTCTCTCTGGCAAAGTTTCTGCTAAAATTCAGCTGGTAGCCTTATAGAGTTTTTCTTGTAGGTAACTTTGCTTTCCTCTTGCTGCTTTTTAAATCCTGTCTTTATCTTTAACCATTGACACTTTAATTATTATGTGTTGAAGTATGGGCCTCCTGTTTTTTTGGACCATTCTGTGTTTCTTGAACCTAGATGTTTATTTCCTTTCTTAGGGTAGGGAAACTTTCAGCAATTTTTTAAAAAATAAATTTTCTGTCCTTTTCTCTCTCTTCTTTTCTGGAATCTCTATAATGTATTTCTTCATTTGATGTTGTCTGAGAGATCTGTCAAACTATTCTCATTTTCTAAAAATTCTTTTCTCTTTTTGCTGTGCTCTCCATTATCCTGTCTTCAAGATCACTGATATGGGGCAGCCCCAGTGGCCCAGCGGTTCGGCACCACCTTTGGCCCAGGGTATGATCCTGGAGACCTGGGATCCAGTCCCGCGTCAGGCTCCCTGCATAGAACCTGCTTCTCTCCCTCTCCCTCTGCCTGTGTGTCTGCCTCTCTCTCTCTGTCTGTCATGAATAAATAAATAATTTTAAAATCTTTAAAGAAAATCACTGCTATGTTCTTCTGTATCCACTAATCTGCTGTTGATTCCATTTAGTGTATTTTTAAATTTCAGTTATTGTGTTCTTCAACTCTGATTGTTTTTTTTGTTTATATTTTCTGGTTTTTAAGGTTCTATTTAAATTCCAGTTAGTTAACATGCAGTGTAATATTATCTTCAGGTGACAAAGGGGAAAAAAGAGAGAGGCAAATCTTTTTTATGCTTTCCATCTCCTTATATTGAATACTTCAGTGAGTTCTACTCTTTTCTCCATCCTGGCGAGTATTTTTACAATCATTACTTTAAATTTTATCCATCATATTGCTTACCTCTGTCTCATTTAATCTTTTTCTGAGATTGTCTTGTTCTTCCTTTTGGAGCATATTTCTTTGTCTCTTCATTTTGCTTGACTTTTCTGTGTTTCTGTGTTTTAGGTGGAATAGCTACTTCTCTTAAAGTTGAAGGAATAGTCTTCCGTGTAGACATCCCCTGCATAGTTCCTGTGCTTGGTGACTTTTTGCTTGCTGGCTGGAGCTGTGGTTGGTATGGACTGGGGTCCTGGGCCTTAACCCATCTAGTGGGCAGCCTGGCAGGACAGCTAAAGCTGAAGTGAGTGTGGATTGGTACAGGCCCCGGGCTCTCCACACTACAGGTACCCTGGCCAGAGAATTAAGGCTAAAGTGGATGCAAACCAGAGTATCCTGAGGTTCTAGACACAGAGGACACCTTGGCAGGATAGCTAAAGCTGAAGTGGGCATTATTCAAGATGTCCTGGGGCTCTCGGTGCAGAGTACCCTGGCAGAGCATCGCTGGAGATAAGGCACAATGTGGACTGGGGGGTGTACGGCTTTCTGTGCAGTGGGTGCCCTGGCAGGACAGCTGAAGCTGCAGTGGGTAGATATGAGGAGATCCCTGGGTACTTTTGCTAGGGGTGCCCTGCTAAAGCAGGTGTTGCGAGGCCATGTGCAGGCTGGGAGGTCCTGGGGCTCTCTACACAGAAGTCACTCTGGCAAGATAGCTGAATCTGTAGTGGGTGCAAGCGGAGAGATCCTGTGGCTCTCCACACAGCGGGCACCCATGTCTTGTCTCTCTTGCTGTTCTCATTTCCTGTTCTTTTGCTGTTCTTTTGTTGTGCAGAAGCTGTTCATTTGGCCCTCGGTTCTTCTTCAGGAAGAATTGCTCTTAAATAGGTATAATTTTTGTGTTTCGTGGAGAAGGTGAGTTCAGGGTCTTCCTGCAGGGCTATCTTGGACTGGAACCTGTATTTAAATATCTTAATTTCCTCAGGGGGCATTGCCACCTCCTGATCAGGCTTCCTCAGCAGCCAGGAGAGCCTGGCTGGAGTGCAGGGGCCATTGCGCCACCTAGAGGCAGGTATTATATAGTCATTTAAAAAAATAGCTAATATGTGATTGAAAATAGCACTTTACCTGTGTCACCTACCTTCCTTTCCAACCCCATATATCATAATAATGAAATACTGATATTTCAAGTGTGTTGTTTTCATTTTTTATACAAAAACAAGATGCTACTTGCTAAGGATTTTCCCTTCATCTGCCTCTAAACTCTGAACTTATCTTAAGGCTTGCAGATTGGTCTTTCCTGCTTATAGGAGACATTTTAGAGGATATATTTTATATCTTTTTTTCAACACTGAGGAATTCTGTAGGTGTAAACACTTTAATAACTTGGTAAACAAAAAATCCCCCATGATTTTTGTTCATCAGTACTCTAGTATTCATAAGCTTATGATTTTTTTAAAGCTTTTTTAAAAAAGATTTATTTGTATTTGAGAGAGCACATGAGCAGGGGGTGGAGTAGAGGGAAAGGGAGAGGGAAGGAATCTCAAGCGGACGCCCCACTGAGCATGGAACCTAATGTAGAGCTTGATCTCACAACTTGAGATCATGATCTTAGCCAAAATCAAGAGTCAGACACTTAACCGAGCCACCCAGGCGCCCCAAAACTGTGAGTTTTTAAATCAAACTATTCAGTGATTTAAAATTTTTCAAAGATACAGAATAAGAGTGCCTGGGTGGCTCAGTTGGTTAAGTGACTGCCTTTGGCTCAGGTCATTCCCAGGACTTTGGCATCAAGCCCCACGTTGGGCTCCTTGCTCAGCTGGGAGCCTGCTTCGCCCTTTCCCTCTGCCTGCTGCTCCCCCTGCTTGTGCGCTCCCTCTCTCTCTCTCTCTGTCAAATAAATAAATTAAATCTTTTTTTAAAAGATACAGATTAATTTATGTAGGAAAAAAAGGATTTTTCTTTTTACTGTATTATTGTTCATGTACCTGGAAAGTATATATTTCTCTTTAAACCTTCAGATACCCACTGAACTGTCTTGCTAAGATTGTAATAAAACACCTTCTAGGGGCACCGGGGTGGCTCAGTGATTGAGCATCAGCCTTTGGCTCAGGTCATGATTCCAGGGATGTGGGATTGAGTCCTGCATCAGGCTCCCAGCAGGGAGTCTGCTTCTCCCTCTGCCTGTGTCTCTGCCTCTCTGTGTGTTTCTCTCATGAATAAATTGATAAAAACCTTAAAAAAAAAAAAAACACTTACTACGAAAAAAGTGTGTCATGAATGGTTTGAATCATTCTTGCCTTCTTATAATGTCATTTAGGGTATGGAGTGAGTATTTTCTCTATGACTTCGCAGATTATCATACTAATCGAAGCCTGGATTAGCCTCCAACATTTATCTTTGCACTTTCAATGTCATGAAATGTGTCTTGAGAGTTACTTTAATGTGAAGTACTTTGCTGGCATCACTTTTTCGGGCACACAATCATCCTTTACCCATTTATGTTAAGTTTGTCTTTACTACATTCCTTTTGCTACATATCTAGGGTCTCTCAAATGATGGCAATGTCATCCATGGTCAGCTGTTTCTTTTATAACTCCATTTACATTTATTCCAATTTCACCTCTAGGATTATTTTGTTTCTCTACTATACTCTCACCTTTGTTGACTATTTCCCTTTTTCAAGTATTTATTTTAGTAGAGTGTGTATGGTTTATCACCCAAAGATAAAGAGGCAATACAACTGTAATCTTTGTTATCTCTGTGGAAACTGAATAATCACACAGTGACCAATCACTGATAGACTTTGAAAGAAGTGATGCATTGGCCACTGACCACAATGCTTATCTGTTATTTACATAGTGATTTGTGGACTAAAAGGTTAATAGTGAAGTTTGTACTTCATGCAGTTACTCACAGCTAATCTACAGTGGTAACTGAAATCTCAACTATGTTGTTTAGGAACTGGTGTTATTTAACTTGACTGTGGAACTGAAATTTGTGCATTTGGGAACTATGCCAAGTGAGTTCTGCCTATATCCTCCATGTCAACAAAATTTGCCCTAACCCTCTTACCATCTTAAAATTTGATTAGCTCTTATGAGAATACTATGACTTATCAAGAGGATTAATACTCATAGGGATACTGAAAAATGAGAGGGTTCATCTGGTCTCATCCCTGTATTCATTGCTAACACTTAAAAATTCAGAGCACAAGTATAGGACAGTGAAAGTCATCATCAAGTAAATTTATTTTAAGAGCTGGAGCTACATGGTACTGAGGAAGACATAGAAGATTAAAGGCCAGAAAACAGAAACCTTTGGATCGTAAGAGCTTGAACTGTGTGTGGACCAAGATATTTCCCTGCATCTACCATACCATCTTTTGTTTCTCATAGAGGCCGAGCCTTGCTCAAAAGAGGGACTTAGGCTAACAACATTCTGGAATTCTCTCAAATCCCTAGAATTCCAAAGTAGGAAAAAAAACCCCAAATTTATTATTTCAACAATGAGGTTTAATATGTTTAAAAATGTTTTTCTCCCCAATATACTCTATGAATTCCAAATGGTAGTAACCGTTTCCCCATTTCCTTCTCACTAAAGCATGAACTACTAGCTAAGGTTGTTACTGATAAGTTGGGTCCATACCCACCCACCCACCTATGTTGTGAGCACTTTCTTTCACTCAAGCACTTACAAAATCACACAACTAATTGTTCTATGCCAAGAAAATCTAATCACAGGGCAAAATACCTCACTGGCTGAAAAATCAAATTCATTTATGAATACCCTTCTTTAGGGCATATTTTAGGTTAAAAGCTTTGAACAGAGGTTGTTCTGATGCTGGCTTAAAAGCAGGATAAACAGTTGTCAAATGCACTCATTGTTAGTTTCTTGGAGAGAATGTTCAAAAACTATCTGAAAGGATGGTGTACTCAAGGTACTGGTATGGTAAATATTTTAAATTTGTAAGAAGCTGGAAAAGTGTTTTACAAAGTGACTGTACCAGTTTGCATCTCTACCACCAATGTATGAGAGTTCCAGTTGTTCCACATCTTCATCAGCACTTGTATTGTCAGTTTTCACTATTGTTTCAGTTTGTTTTTTAGGCATTCTATTAGGTTAATTAGTATCTCCCTTATGCAAAAAAAAAAAAAAAAGAAATATATATATATGTATATATATTAGTATCTCCTTGTGGTTTTAATTTGCATTTTCTTAATGAGTAATAATACTGAACATCTTTTTATGTGCTTATTTATCATCTGTACATCTTTTTTATTTATCCTATTTAAATTCAATTAATTAACACATAGTGTATCATTAGTTTCAGATGTAGAGTTCGGGTTTTTTAAAAAAGATTTTATTTATCTATATGAGAGAGAGAGAGAGAGAGAGAGAGCACAAGCAGCAGGGAGGGGCAAAGGGAGAGGGAGAAGCGGGCTCCCACCTGAGGACCCTGGTCATGACCCAAGCCAGGACCCTGGGACCATGACCCAAGCCAAAGGCAGACGCTTAACCAACTAAGCCACCCAGGAGCCCTAGAGTTCAGTTATTCATCAATTGCATGTAACACCCAGTGCTCATTACATTCACATGCCCTCCTTAATGCCCATCACTCAGTTACCCCATCTTCCTACCCACTCCTCTCCAGCAGCCCTTAGTTTGTTTCCTATAGTTAAGAGTCTCTTGTGGTTTGTCTCCCTCTCTGATTTCATCTTATTTTATTTTCCCTCCCTTCCCTATGATCTGTTTTGTTTCTTAAATTCCACATATAAGTGAAACCATATGATAATTGTCCGTACATGTTTGGTGGTGAAGTGTCTGTACAAGTCTTTTGCCCATTTAAAAAAAGTTACAGATTATTTCAAAGTACTAAATTTGGTGTCAAGAGTTCCCATTGATTTTTTTCCACTTAAAAAAAATTAAAAGACTATCTTTTTAGAGCAGTTTAGGTTCACAGCAAAATTCAGAAGAAGGTACAGAGTTCCCATATAACCCTGCCACCACAATGCATAACTTCTTCCGTTATCAACATTCCTCACCGGAGTAGTAAATTTGTCAGAACTGATGAACCTACACTGACACATCATAACCACCCAAAGCCCACAGTTACACTAGGGTTCATTCCTATTGTTACATTCTGTGGGGTTTGGACAAATGTATAATGACATGTATCTATCATCATAGTATCATACAAAGTATTTTCATTGACTAAAAATCCTCCATACTCTGCCTATTTATCCTTCTCCCGTCACCCATAGTTCAGTTTTTTCCAGAATGTCAAACGGTTGGAATAAAAAATATGTAGCCATTCATTATTGAGAGACCCAATAAAAGAGGCAGAGACACGGGCAGAGGAAGATGCAGGCTCCCTGCAAGGGGCCCAATGCTGGACCCAATTCCAGGACCCCAGGCTCCCAACTTGAGGCAAAGGCAGATGCTCAACCACTGAGCCACCCAGGCACCCCAATATGAAGCCTTTTTAGATTAGCTTCTTTCACTTAGTAATGTGCATTAAAGTTTCCTCCATGTCTTTCATGTCTTGATAGCTCATTTCTTTTTAGTGCTGAAAAATATTCCATTGTCTGGATGTACCAGTTTATCTATTTACGTATTGACGGACATCTGGGTTGCTTCCAAGTTTTGGTAATTATAAATAAAGCTACAGTGTTTTGTGTGGAAATATGTTTTCAACTCCGTTGAATGACTACCAGAGAGCATGACTGCTGGATCATATAGTAAGAGTACGTTTCATTTTGTAAGAAACCGCTGTTTTCCAGAGTTTTTTGAATGTGAATTTATAACTTTCATTAAATTTGGGAAATTTTCAGCCATTATTTCTTCAAATATATTTTCTATACCAATTATACACATATTATATATGTATATATTAGTGTAAGTGAAATGGTGATAATATCTTTTCAAAGGAGTTCAATTTTATGAAATTCTTATAATTCTAGAATTCATAAGGATATATAATATTTCATTAGCTAAAATTGTATTTCCAGATTCTTAACTAACTTTACAACTTTAATCATTAAACACACAATCAAGTTGATTAATAAACAATCCCCAAATGCCTGGACTATTTCTAAGAAACAAATGTAGAAATATTGCTCACTAACCCTAATTTTGATTTGTCCTTATTTCCTAAAATGGCAATATATTAACAAATATGATAAATACGCAAATGCATTGGATGATTATTTACTACCTCAGTTTTCTTAAGATGATATATAATAGATACCTATAAAAAACTAGCTAACTCACTTTTGCATCTCTGTCTTTTAGTTTTCTCCTATGTCTGGAGGATGGAAAAGTTGGTTACTTTCATTAAAGATGATAATTAATATACTTGGTTGTCTATGCTAGGTATTTTTTCTGTTTCTCCAGGAATTAGAACAAGGCCTTTGACATACACAAAAGCACCCAATTAAAATTTGTTGAACCAGTGAATGAACTGACTGTGGCAGTGACAGTGGAGACAAAAGCCCAAGACTGAGCCTAAAACATCTTTACAACAAGAGATAACCCTTTTCCCAATTTAAATACAATTGATTCTGAGGTATGGGTGGGGTATGGTATTAGCTCCATACATTAGAAGAGAAAGGAAAAACAGGGAGAAAACTTCAATGAAGAAAGGATTAAAACTGGAAGGATAAGAAAAGAAAGAAAACATAAAGCTTTCTTTTTGAGAAGAAGAAAGAAGAAGAAGAAGAAGAAGAAGAAGAAGAAGAAGAAGAAAAGAAACTTAAAAAAAAATCCAAAAATAGGGTTAAATTGGATGAAAGGAAGGACAAATGAGAAGAGATAGAATGTGACGGATAAAATATGGCATTTTGAAAAGCTAGTTTTTTACCAATAAATGTTGTTTTATTAGAAAAAGAACCTCTGAGGTCCATGTGACAATGAATTATCAACTACTTAAAATACTCATTATGTGTATCAGTTTCATATTTGGGCTTCAGACAGGTTCCTGTCAACACCCCGCTTTCTTCCCCCATACCCTGCCACCCTGCTACTCCTTTCTCTGTCTTTCCTTCCTATCCCCTCAGGACTGCATGTGCACACACCCACAAAGACCAAAATATCTGCAGAGAAATGCACCCACACAGAAGTTTATACCTAGGAACACATATGGTCAGATTCAGGAGACCTAACTCCACAGTTTATGGCCACATCATGCAGAAAAATACAGCTATAGGGAGCTATAGGGAGACATCCCGACCTCGGAGTTTCCACACAAAGACAAAATGAAGTCTAAACCTCACTGCACTGAGATAAAATATATACAAAATAATATACCCAGAGTAAAATAAGTATTTCAAGAATCCTTTTCTTATCCCCGTATATCATTACACAGAAACACCAGCAACCTCTGTGAGCATACTGACGCCTGCATTTGGATCATTTTCTCTTCCAACTTCACACATTATAATTTTCTTTCTGCTTCAAGCACTAGATTAAATGCCATTTTCTACATGAAGCTTTCCCAGATCACTTCAGCCAAAAATAATCTCTCTCCTCTTTATAGGAGACTTATATAGCAGTTTGTGTATACCAGTCACACTCTGAGATATTTGAGTACCTTTGTATAACTACTTATTATTTCCTACCAAGCTGAAAACATGCAACTTTTAAGTGTTCAGGATTCACTTCTAGATAACATTATTATTCCTCATGCTTCATTCATTAAATACTCTTTAATAGAATCTACTTTATACTAATGGAAGAAAACAAAGGCACACAAGAGGAAGGCAGTTTAGACTGGGAAATAGTAGCACTCGCTCTCCTCTGAGGCTGGGGATTATGGTCATTGCAGTAGCTTGGTGTTTAGGATTGCTCTCCCTGCCTCTGCAGCTGGCTAGGAGGATAGAGACTACTTACTAGGAGGAAGAGACATGTAATCTAGAGATTAGTTAAAAACTGTATCTTAAAAAAAGAATACGAGACATAAATTATAATACTAAGATGTTGATTTACACTGGGAAATATAAGTCATCTCTACACCCAACATGGGGCTCCAGCTCACAACCCTGAGATCAAGAGTCTCATGCTTCCCTGACTGACCCAGCCAGGTACTCCACATTCTTTTCAGTTTAATTATAGCTTGTCCATCCTGAAGAAACCAAATGGCTCACAGAACTCTGTCTGTCAAGATGGAATCTACTTGTAAAGATGAGGAATGCTGACTCCTACCTTACCCTTGTGTCTGTTCCTCCTCATTTAGAGGCATGCATTTATTTATTTATTTATTTATTTATTTATTTATTTATTTATCTATCTATCTATCTATCTATCTATTTATTTATTTATATTTAAATGGCAAAAAAAGTGGATTTAAAATTTTTTTCTGTTTCCTTTTTTTAAAAAATTTTATTGGCGTTCAATTTGCCAACATATAGCATAACACCTAGTTATCATCCCGCCAAGTGCCCCCCTCAGTGCCCATCACCCAGTCACCCCAACCCCCCACCCACCTCCCTTTCCACTACCCCAGAGTTACGTGTCTCTCATCTTTTGTCACCCTCATGGATATTTTCACTCATTTTCTCTACTTTCCCTTTATTCCCTTTCACTAATTCTTATATTCCCCAAATGAATGAGACCATATAATGTTTGTCCTTCTCCGATTGACTTATTTCACTCAGGATAATACCCTCCAGTTCCATCCATGTCGAAGCAAATGGTGGGTATTTGTCTTTTCTAACAGCTGAGTAATATTCCATTGTATACATAGACCACATCTTCTTTATCCATTCATCTTTCGATGGACACCAAGGCTCCTTCCACAGTTGGGCTATTGTGGACATTGCTGCTATAAACATTGGGGTGCAGGTGTTCCAGCGTTTCACTGCATCTGTATCTTTGGGGTAAATCCCCGGTGGTGCAATTGCGGGGTCGTAAGGCAGTTCTATTTTTAACTCTTTGAGGAATCTCCACACAGTTTTCCAGAGTGGCTGCACCAGTTCACATTCCCACCAACAGTGCAAGAGGGTTCCCCTTTCTCCACATCCTCTCCAACATTTGTTGTTGCCTGTCTTGTTAATTTTCACCATTCTCACTGGTGTGAGGTGGTATCTCATTGTGGTTTTGATTTGTATTTCCCTGATGGCAAGTGATGCCGAGCATTTTCTCATGTGCATGTTGGCCATGTCTATGTCTTCCTCTGTGAGATTTCTGTTCATGTCTTTTGCCCATTTCATGATTGGATTGTTTGCTTCTTTGCTGTTGAGTTTAATAAGTTCTTTATAGATCTTGGATACTAGCCCTTTAGCTGATATGTCATTTGCAAATATCTTCTCCCATTCTGTAGGTTGTCTTTTAGTTTTGTTGACTGTTTCTTTTGCTGTGCAAAAGCTTCTTATCTTGATGAAGTCCCAATAATTCATTTTTGTTTTTGTTTCTTTTGCCTCATGGATGTATCTTGCAAGAAGTTGCTGTGGCCAAATTCAAAAAGGGTGTTGCCTGTGTTCTCCTCTAGGATTTTGATGGAATCTTGTCTCACAAATTTAGATCTTTCATCCATTTTGAGTTTATCTTTGTGTATGGTATAAGAGAATGGTCTAGTTTCATTCTTCTGCATGTGTGTGTCCAATTTTCCCAGCACCATTTATTGAAGAGACTGCCTTTTTTCCAATGGATAGTCTTTCCTGCTTTGTCAAATATTAGTTGACCATAAAGTTGAGGGTCCACTTCTGGATTCTCTATTCAGTTCCATTTAACATATAGTCTATACTAGTTTCAGGGCTGGAACTTAGTGATTCCTCAGTTGCACATAACACTCAGTGCTCACTACATCATGTGCCCTCCTTAAAGCCCATCAACCAGTTACCCCATGACCCCACCCACCTCCCCTCCAGCAACCATCAGTTTGTATACTAGGGTTAAGAATCTCTTATGGTTTGTCTCCCCCTCTGTTTTTGCCTTATTTTAGTTTTCCTTCTCTTCTATGTTCATCTGTTTTGTTTCTTAAATTCCACATGAGTGGAATCATGTGGTATTTGTCTTTCTCTGACTTATTTTGCTTAGCATAATACACTAGCTCCCTCCACATCATTACGAATGGCAAGATTTCATTCTTTTTGATGACTAAGTGATATTCCATCATATGTATGCATGTATGTATATGCGTATATATATATAATTTTTTCATAATATTGTCTTATGATTATTTGTATTTCTGTGTTGTTGGTTGTGATTCCTCCTCTTTTATTCATGACTTAATTTGGGTCCTTTCTCTTTTCTTTTTGATAGGTCTGGCTAGGGGTTTATCAGTTTTACTAATTTAAGGAACCAGCTCTCTGTTGCATTGATCTGCAGGGTTTTTTTTTTGTTTGTTTCTATATCATTTATCTCCCTCTAATCTTTATTATTTCCCTTATTCTTCTGGCTCAAGGCCTTATTTGCTGTTGCATTTCTAGCTCCTTTAGGTATAAAGTTATGTTGTGCATTTGAGACTTTTCTTGCTTCTTGAGATAGACCTGTATTGTGACTGCATTTGCTGCGTCCAAAGGTTTTGGACTGTCATGTATTAATTTTCATTTGCTTTATGTACTTTCTCATTTCTTCTTTTTAATTTTTTTATTTTTAAAAGATTTTTATCTTTTTGAGAGAGATGGGAGAGAGAGGGGAGAAGGAGGGAGGGAAGGAGGGGGAAGAATGAGAGAATGAGTGAGGGGAGTGGCAAAGGGAAAAGAAACAGGCTCCCCATCCAGCAGGCAGCCCAACTTGGGGCTCCATCCCAGGACCCCGGGATCATGACCTGAGCCAAAGGCAGATTCTTAAGCAACCTTAAGAATGACCCAGACACCCCTTGTTTCTTCTTTAATGTCTTGATTAAGCCATTAATTTTTTAGAAAGATGTTCTTTAACCTTCTTGTATTTGCAGTCTTTCCAAATTTTTTCTTGTGGTTGACTTCAAGTTGCATAGTGTTGTGGTCTGAAAATATGCATGATGTGATCTTGGTCTTTTTGTACTTGTTGACAGCTGATTTGTGACCCAGAATGTAATCTATTCTGGAAAATGTTCTTTGCACTGAAAAGAATGTGTATTCTGCTGTTTTAGGATGAAATCTTCTGAATATATCTATTAGGTCCATCTGGTCCAGTGTGTCATTCAAAGCCATTGTTTCCTTGTTGATTTTTCTCCTTAGCTGAGCTGTCCGTTGTTATAAGTGGGATGTTATAGTCCCCTATTATTACTGTATCATTATCAATGAGTTTCTTTATGTTTGTTATTAATTGATTTACATATTTAGGTGCTTCCAAGTTGGGGGCATAAATATTTACTACTATTAGATCTTCTTGATGGATAGACTCCTTAATTATGATATAATGCCCTTCTTCATCTCTTGTTACAGTCTTTGTTTTAAAATGTAGTGTATCGAGATAAGTATGGCTACTTTGGCTTCCTTTTGGCATCCATTAGCATGATAGATGGTTCTCCATCCCCTCAGTTTCCATCTGCAGGTGTCTTTAGGTCTAAAATCAGTCTCTTATAAGCAACATATAGATGGGTCTTATTGTTTTATTCATTCTGATACCCTATGTCTTTTGATTGGAACATTTAGTTCATTTACATTCAGAGTGATCAGTGATAGATATGAATTTAGTGCCATTGTGTTACCTATAAAGTTAATGTTTCTGGTGATTTTCTCTGTTCCTTTCTAGTCTTTGTTGCTTTTGTTCTTTTTTCCCCCCAAAGAGTCCCCTTTAATTTTCTTGTAGGCCTGGTTTAGAGGTCACAACTCCTTTCGTTTTTGTTTGTCTGGGAAACACTTTAACTGTCCTTCTATTTGAATAACAGCCTTGCTGGATAAAATATTTTTGACTGCCTATTTTTCCCATTCAGCATGTTGAATATATCCTGCCACTCTCTTCTGGTTTGCCAATTTCTGTGGACAGACCTGCTGTGAACCTGATGTGTCTTTCCTTGTAGGTTAAGGACTTTTTTCCTCTTGTGCTTTCAGGATTCTTTGTTGTCTCTGTATTTTGAGTGTGACTATGTCTTGATGATGGCCGGGTTTGGTTGTATTTTATGGGAGTTCTCTGTGCTCCTTGGATTTCGACGTCCACTTCTTTCCCCAGATTAGGGAAGTTTTTAGCTATAATTTGCTGAAATAAACCTTCTGCCCCCTTTTCTTTCTGTTTTCTCCTGGGACTCCTGTGATTGGAATCTTACTACACTTTAAGGAGTTACTGAGTTTTCAAAGTCTACATTCATGATCCAAAACCTTTCTTTCCCTCTTCCTTCAGCTTTATTGTTTTCTCTAGTGTCTTCTATGCTTTCCCAAGCCCAACTATTGTACTTATTTTAAATGATAGTTCAGACATCTTGTATATATATTGATTAAATACCTTTCTCTGACTTCTTGTTCTATCATTTGGGGTGAAATCTTCCGTCTTATCATTTTGTGTAGGTCATTTTTTTGTGTCTGTTAGAACAGCCTGTTGTTTGCCGATCTTGAAAGTAATGGCTGTATTTAGAAGAGGCTGTTTTTTTTTTTTTTTTAAGGAAAAGACAGGAAGCTAGATCCTAGCATATTTTGATCTGCTTGTTAAAAGAAGCTAGATCCAAGGTATAAAAAATAAATTAATTTTTTTAAAAGGGAAACTAGATCATAGGTGTGTTTTAGTCTGCTTCTTAAAAGAAGAAGAAAGAGAAATTAAGGAGTGAATCCCATTTACAATTGCACCCAAAAGCATATGATACCTAGGAATAAACCTAACCAAAGAGGTAAAGGATCTACACCCTAAAAACTACAGAACACTTCTGAAAGAAATTGAGGAAGACACAAAGAGATGGAAAAATATTCCATGCTCATGGATTGGAAGAATTAATATTGTGAAAATGTCAATGTTACCCAGGGCAATTTACACATTTAATGCAATCCCTATCAAAATACCATGGACTTTCTTCAGAGAATTGGAACAAATTATTTTAAGATTTGTGTGGAATCCGAAAAGACTCCGAAGAGTCAGAGGATTATTGAAAAAGAAAACCATAGGTGGGGGCATCACAATGCCAGATTTCAGGTTGTACTACAAAGCTGTGATCATCAAGACAGTGTGGTACTGGCACAAAAACAGACACATAGATCAATGGAACAGAATAGAGTATCCAGAAGTGGACCCTCAGCTTTATGGCCAACTAATATTCGATAAAGGAGGAAAGACTATCCACTGGAAAAAATACAGTCTCTTCAATAAATGGTGCTGGTATCTCATCGTGGTTTTGATTTGTATTTCCTTGATGGCAAGTGAGGCGGGGCATTTTCTCATGTGCTTGTTGGCCATGTCTATGTCTTCCTCTGTGAGATTTCTGTTCATGTCTTTTGCCCATTTCATGATTGGATTGTTTGCTTCTTTGCTGTTGAGTTTAATAAGTTCTTTATAGATCTTGGAAACTAGCCCTTTATCTGATACGTCATTTACAAATATCTTCTCCCATTCTTTAGAGAAAAGGGAACCCTCTTGCACTGTTGGTGGGAATGGTGCTGGGAAAATTGGACATCTACATGCAGAAGAATGAAACTAGACCACTCTCTTGCACCGTACACAAAGATAAATTCAAAAGGGATGAAAGATCTAAATGTGAGACAAGATTCCATCAAAATCCTAGAGGAGAACACAGGCAACACCCTCTTTGAACTTGGCCACAGTAACTTCTTGCAAGATACATCCATGAAGGCAAGAGAAACAAAAGTAAAAATGAACTATTGGGGCTTCATCAAGATAAGAAGCTTTTGCACAGCAAATGATACAGTCAACAAAACTAAAAGACAACCTACAGAATGGGAGAAGATATTTGTAAATGACCAATCAGATAAAGGGCTAGTATTCAAGATCCATAAAGAAGGACAACCATTATATGGTCTCATTCATTTGGGGAATATAGAAAATAGGGAAAGGGAATAAAGGGGAAAGGAGAAAAAATGAGTGGGAAATATCAGAAAGGGAGACAGAACATGAGAAACTCCTAACTCTGGGAAACGAACTAGGGGTGGTGGAAGGGGAGGTGGGCGGGGGCTGAGGGTGACTGGGTGATGGGCACTGAGGTGGGCACTTGATGGGATGAGCACTGAGTGTTATTCTATACGTTGGCAAATTGAACACCAATAAAAAATAAATTTATAAATAAAAGAACTTATTAAACTCAACAGCAAAGAAACAAATAATCCAATCATGAAATGGGCAAAAAACATGAACAGAAATCTCACAGAGGAAGACATAGACATGGCCAATAAGCATGTGAGAAAATGCCGCGCATCACTTGGGGAGGGAAATACAAGTCAAAACCACAATGAGATACCACCTCACACCAGTGAGAATGGGGAAAATTAACAAGGCGGGAAACCACAAATGTTGGAGAGGATGTGGAGAAAGGGGAACCCTCTTGCACTGTTGGTGGGAATGTGAACTGGTGCAGCCACTCTGGATAACTGTGTGGAGGTTCCTCAAAGAGTGAAAAATAGATCTGCCCTATGACCCAGCAATTGCACTGCTGGGGATTTACCCCAAGGTACAGATGCAATGAAACGCGGGGACCCCTGCACCCCGATGTTTATAGCAGCAATGTCCACAATAGCCCAACTGTGGAAGGAGCCTTGGTGTCCATCGAAAGATGAATGGATAAAGAAGATGTGGTCTATGTAAACAATGGAATATTACTCAGCCATTAGAAACGACAAATACCCACCATTTGCTTCAACGTGGATGGAACTGGAGGGTATTATGCTGAGTGAAATAAGTCAGAGAAGGACAAACATTATATGGTCTCATTCATTTGAGGAATATAAAAAATAGTGAAAGGGAATAAAGGGGAAAGGAGAAAAAATGAGTGGGAAATATCAGAAAGGGAGACAGAACATGAGAAACTCCTAACTCTGGGAAACGAACTAGCGGTGGGGGCAGGGGAGGTCGGTGGGGGTGACTGGGTGGCGGGCACTGAGGGGGGCACTTGATGGGATGAGCACTGGGTGTTACTCTATATGTTGGCAAATTGAATACCAATAAAAAATAAATTTACAAAAAAAAAAGTTAGATCCAAAAAAAAAAAGTAAATAAAAAGTAAGGAAGCTAGATCCTATTCCCCAGAGCTGAAGCTCTGCAGCACTCTTTGAGCAGTAGCCTAGGTGCTAAGAGAGGTTTATGCTGGTCTTCTGGCGGTGGAGCCTGCTGCACTGATTCTCAGGTAGACCTGCTCTAGTGGAGATGCACCTGCAGCGCACAGTGTGGGGTGGGCCTTGGTGTAAGTGGTTCCAGCCTCCACGTGGTGGAGCTGTTTTGCTTACTGAAGTGGTCAGTGTTGATGGGCAGTGGGAGAAAATAGCATCACCCACTCTCTCTTTTCCAGAGTGGGGAGCTTGCGCCTGCCACTCCTCAGGAAGTCCTCACAGAAGAGCAAACAATCAGCCCCTCCTGTGTCCCCAGCTTCTGCCAGATCCCTTCTTTCACCCTGTGTCTGAGCTGTCTGCCTGCCAGGCAGTACCAGCAAGCCCATGTTTTATCTCAGGCAAGGCTGGGTTTCAAAACTCCAAACTTCAGAGACCATGTGACATGGACCCTCGCTGATCCTCTGGTGGGGAGAGCATTGCACTGCACAGAAAATGATTGTGTCTCAGCGGGTGCTCAGAGTTTATGGTAAAGTATAGCAGAAAGCCAGCACTAAGGCTCCCTGCCCTCGGCCAGTGTCCCTGTTCCTATGCTATTTAGCTCAGTGGCATCTGCTGGGTCTTCTGTCCCCAGAGAGGCTATGCTCCCATTCCCAAATGCACTCCCAATAAAGGGAACTGTTTCTCCCTATGTGACCCAAGGGATCCCCAGACCACTCTGTCTGTTCCCTGGTCTCTGCCCTCCTTCCCCACTAGAGCACTGCTAAACCTGCCAGGCACAACCCTGGCAATGGCGAGGGCTCTAAAACTTCAGACTTTGTGCTCCCTTGCTTATAGAAACTTGCAGTAGTCAGCCCCTCTCCTTTTCCCTGTCATTGGTTTTGGGCAAAAGTTTTTTTTGTGTAATCCACTGCCAGATCTCTCTCTCTCTCTCTCTCTTTCTCTCTCTCTGTCTCTTTCTTTCTCCCTCTCTCTCTCCTTCTCCCTCCCTCCTCCTTCTCTTTTCCCTCCTTCTGCCTTCCCCTCCATTCCTTTCCTCTATTCTCTCCCTTTCTCTCCTCTCTCCCTGATCAAGGCTCCCTCTCCTCCACAGCATGAAGCATTTTTCTCCTTCAAATCAACTCTCCGTAGCTTGCACAGTACAGTCTGTTTTTTTTTTAATCTCTAGTGTGTAGTTTGTTCACTCAGTCCTCAAATCAATTTCTAGGGTGTCTAGAATGATTTGATATTTATCTAGTTGTGTTCAAGGGATGAGGCAAGCTTAGGATCCCCCCTACTTCCCCACCTCTTAACCTTCCCCTCTATTTCTTCTGGAGTAAGGTTTGATGGTTTGTGTCTTTTATAGAATTTGTTCATTTTTTCTATTTTGTTGATTTATATATATTAAAAATTTTATATACTAATTTATTATCCTTTTAACATCTAAATTTGTGCTGAGTCACTTCTGTCATTCCTACTATTGGTTATTTGTGTCTTCTCTGTTTTTCCTTATTTTTCTATAACTTCTCAGAATATGAAGGATTTTGAGCTGTTGTTTTTGTCTTTGCACATACTCAAGTTTCTTAACTAGCCTCCTCGGGAATCCTAGAGTATACATAAATGAAGTCTGTGACCCTCTGAAATTGAATCAGATTTTGAGTGTGAGGTGAGAGACATAGTTTCATCAGATATTCACGTAGATCTGCAACACTATAAGAACTGTTCCTCTGGCATAAACAGATACACCAATCAATGGAACAGAATAGAGAAAGTCCAGAAATAAACTTATGCATATATGATCAATTAATTTATGACAAAGGAGCCAAGAATATATAATGTGGAAAGAATAACCTCTTCAGTAAATTGTTTTGGGAAAATTGGAGAGCCATGTGTAACAGAAATAAAATTGGACCACTATCTTACATCATATACAAAAATCAACTCAAAATACATTAAAAACTTGAACATAAGATCTTTAACTGCAGAAGTCCTAGAAGATAACAGAGAGGGTAGGCTCCTTTACATCAGACCTTGTAATGATTTTTTTTTGGATTTGACACCAAAAGCAAAGACAACACAAGCAAAAATAAATGCGTGACTGCATCAAACTAAAAGGCTTCTGCACATCAAAGAAATCATCAACACAAAATGAACTATGGAATGAGAAAATATTTGCAAATCATATATCTGATAAGGGGTTAATATATAAAATACATTTAAAAAACTCATACAATTAAGTAGCCAAAAAATCTGATTAAAAATTGATCAGGGTGCCTGAGTGGCTCAGTTGGTTAAGTATCTGACTCTTGATCTCAACTCAGGTCTTGATCTCAGAGTCATGAATTCAAGCCCCACTTTGGGTTCCCACGCTGGGTGTGGAGCTTACTTAAAAAAAGCGAGCAGAGGAACTGAAGAGACATTTATCCAAAGAAGACATACAATTGGCCAACAGTCCTCATATCACTAATCATCAGCAAAATGCAAATCAGAATCACAATGAAACATCATCTCGAATGTGTTAGAATGGCTGTCATCAAAAACACAAGAGATAGCAAACGCTGGTGAGAAAAGGGAACTCTTGTGCATTGCTGGTGGGAATGTAAATTGGCACAGTAGCTATGGAAAACAGTATGGAGGTTCCTCAAAAATTAAATATACAACTGCTGTATAATCCACCAGTCCCAATTCTAGGTATATATCTGAAGGAAGCAAAATCACTATCTGCATCTCCATGTTCATTGCAGCACCATTTACAGTAGCCAAGATATGGAAAAGAACCCAAGTGCCCATCAATAGATGAATGGATAAAGATGTGATATATATATATATATATATACACACACACACAATGGAATGTTATCGAGCATAAAGAGAAGGAAACCTTGCCTTTAGAAACAACCTGGATGAATCTTAAGGCATTATGTTAAGTGAAAATAAACAGGGAAAGACAAATACTGTGTTATCTCACTTTTATGTATAATCTAAAAAGAATCCTGAACTGACAGAAACAGAAAAGAGATTTGTGGCTGTCAGTGGCAGGAGGTGGAGGATGGAGGAAAGGAAGGAAGGTAGTTAAAAGGTACCAACTTCCAATTATAAGATTAGTAAGTTCTGGGATCTAATATACAGCATGATGACCATAGTTAACAATACTATATATCGTATATTTGGGAACTGCTAAGAGAGTAGATTTAATTTAAACATTTTCATCATAAAAAATTGTAACTCTGAGGACATGATGTTAAATTTACTGTGATAAGAATTTCTCTCTCTCTCTCTCTCTCTCTCTCTATATATATATATATATGAATCATTGTGTTGCACTCCTTAAACTAATACAATGCTATATGTCAATTATATTATTCCTTTCTGATATTCCCACTCAATATATATGCTATATTGACATATAGCTGTAAAACCGGGGTTGGGGGTTGGCTGTTACCAGTATCTCCCAAATATACACTCAGACCTTAGTGCTTTTTTGCTTGAGGGTTATTTTTGATACTTAATATATAGATTGCTGGACCCTGCCCCTAGATATTCTGACTCATTAAGTCTGGGATGAGGCCAGGAAATCTATATTATTACAGGCTTCCTAGTGAGTCTGATGTAAGGCCAGGATTGAGAGCCACTGGAACAGTGGACCTTTTAAAGTTTCTGTCACTAAGAGTTCTCTGGGCTAGGAGCATTGGGTGGGCAGGTGCTGCCCTCTAGTGTCTCTGGTTGCTTGCTACACTTAATGCACACTGTAACCTGCTGCTTGAACACTGGTGGTTTGGGGCCTGACACTAACAGGGTGTTTCCTGTCCAACTCCCTGCAAATTTTAACTATTAGGCATTGATAAAACCACTCGTATAAAAATATTGCTGCTGAATAGTGTGCTTCTCTGTCCCCAGCACCTTGGCTCATCTAAGATGTTCAGTAATATTTTCTGATACTGAGACACAGCACAGCTCCCTCCCCCTGCTCTTGTGCTCTTCTCTCTCTCTCTCTCTCTCTCTCTCTCTCTCTCTCTAAAATAAATAAAAAATTTTAAAAAATACATGAAGCAGATTCTGGCTTTGAGAAATTTTCTAGAAATGAATGAATATGAATTTATAGTTGAATACCCCTCCAGAGTCCATAGAGGCTTTTCAGGTACTTCGTCTTCCTTGTGTACTCTTCAGTATAAACCGTGAAGCAGGAGGGGCAAATATGAAGATCCATGCCTGTATTGTTGATGTGTTCATTACATGAATGCACCTTTGTTTGGAAATACACTGGTTCCCCTGTCCTAACCACTCAAGCACCTTTTGTCAATGAGTACCAAACCAGTAAATAAACCTGTACTAAAGACCTACTCTGCAAAAACACATAAGATTATCTTTGGCTCTAACTCCTGAGTCTGGAGACAGAGGAACAAGGGTGAGTGAGATGCTGCAGAGGAGTTGGCAGCAGATGGTTTTAATGGCTTAGTAGGATGGCAGTGGCTGTGGGTTATCTGTAGGGTAAAGAGTGCACTGGTTGGAGCAGGTGCAAAGTTTGCACAATCTGATGGTATTCTTGTGGGCAGGAGGTTAGACTAATGGGAGACTGAGAACTGTTTCAGCAGAGAAAAGGCAGCAGCAGCTGCAGAAAGCAGAGCTGGTTGGGGAAGAGATACAATATTCTGTTTACCTTCTCTTCATCCCATTGGTGAGGGAGGGAGTGTCCCTGGGTTCTGGAAGTGACTGAACTCATGACACCCGACACTGCACCTATGAGATTGACAGTGGTTTTATTAATCATATATAGTCACAGCCAAGAGACGGAGGATACCAAACACCATGCTGGGCCACATTAGGTCATATTAATGGAAGACAGAACCATTGCAGTGGCAAAGAAAGAAGCTGCAGGAAGCAGGAGCCAGTTGGGTAGGAATAATAAAAGTTAAAGATTCAAGCTACACTGTAGGTATCTCAACCTGCTACTAAAAAGCTGATGTAAGCTGTTCGTCAGTTTGACATTCAATGCTCTTTAGTTGAAAAAGTCTTTTCATATTTGTAGTGTGGAATTTGCAAGTTCAGGAAAGATGTTAAAATGGCTCAAATTCATCCCATCATCAGGTGTGACTCCTCTTAAATTATCTTAAACGTAAGGATGTATTTTGGTTTGGTTTTGTTCTATATAAAAAGGACACTTTAGAAAAACATTCATCTATATTTTTATTAAAACATTTCAGAGTATTCTTCCTTAAAGTTAATAAAAAAAAGGTCTCATACTAATTATTAGTAATGGGGTTTTTTGCCTTTTGTTTCTTAAATTGTGGTCTATATACTTAACATTTTAACTATTTTTTAAAAGATTTTATTTATTAATTAGAGACACACACACACAGAGAGGCAGAGACACAAGCAGAGGGAGAAGCAGGCTCTATGCAGGGAGCCCGATATGGGACTCGATCACAGCACCCCAGGATCATGCCCTGGGCCGAAGGCAGGTGCTAAACCGCTGAACCACACAGGGATCCCCCCATTTTAATTATTTTTAAGTGTATCGTTGTGCAGTCTTTTCCACTATGCATTTTCAGATTTTTTTTCATATCCCAAACAGAAACTCTCTACCCAGTGAATAATAACTCCTTAATTCCCTCTCCCTCAACCACTAATAAGGTTGATTCTTGATTCATATTAATTAATCTTTGTAACTAGGACTTTTAAAAAGATTTTATTTATTTATATGTTCATGAGAGACACACACAGAAAGGCAGGGACATAGGCAGAGGGAGAAGCGGGTTCCTCACAGGGAGCCCGATGTGGGACTCAATCTAGAACTCCAGGATCACGCCATGAGCCAAAGGCAGACGCTCAACCACTGAGTCACCCAGGCATCCTTGTAACTAGGTTTTTAAGTATCTTCAGAGCAGGCAGGTAACACAACTCAATGTCCTTGTGCCTTTGATATTGCCCACTTTAGTGATGAACGCAGATTGAGTGCTCACCACACCTGTTTGTTGGTGGACTGGATGCTGAAGGAGGGACCAAATAGCACTTTCAGAGATTTTGAGCTGAAGAATTTTGGAGGTGTGGGACCACTATCATCAGGGCAAGAACTTAAGGAAATTCAGAAGTCCTAGGTCATTGGAGGCATCTCACAATGTTGACATGGGCCATGAAATTAACATTAATATGTGATTCAGTGGACATAGATGTGGTGGGTAACTGAGGTTGAAAAAGAAAAAGCTTGCCCTGGGATGCCTGGGTGGCTCAGTGGCTGAGCATCTGCCTTTGACTCAGCATGATCCTGGGGTCTGGGGTCCCAGGTCTCAGGATCACACCCTGGGCTGAAGGCAGCACTAAGCCACTGAGCCACCCAGGCTGCCCCAGAAAGTTATTTTAAAAGACAGCAGCTGTATCCTTTCCTTGACATGTCAGACATGACCCTCTTCTTGAACCTCTTAATACTGACCACCAATTGCTTGTGACATCAAAATCCTCACTTTCTAACACTTAACAAGATAATGCATGTCCTAGCCTCTTGTTTGTGTTTTAGGTTATCTTCCCAATATAGGTGATGTAATGTAGTTCATGGAGTTCCTCTGACCTAACCATTCTCTCTCTTATAGGGCATGCAGTGTACATAAAGACTAACGTATCTAAGGAGAGATGCTAGACTGTTGTCTAAAGGAGAGAGCTAAGCCATCACGTTATAGGGAACAGAGCATGAAAGAGTATATGCTGCCATGACCTTGGCACCTCTAGGGCCCAGGCTCTGCAACTCGTACAGACAATCAGACATCCTCATCTGAACACTGAATCACATGAGCTTCTCCTAGACAAATAAAGGCCTCTGATGCTCTGCATGCCTTTGGAAATAGGAGAGCTTTGTGATGTAGTCTGGTGATCTGGTTCCATCTCCTGTGAGGCAGAGATGACAGGGTCAAATTAGGTCCAAAACTAATTTGGAAGCATTAGGTTCCAAGTCCCTGAAAGCCTAGGAAGAGAGATGCCTAATGAGGTTTGGATTATGTTGAGCCCTACCTTTCTTCTGTGGGATGTTGGATATCCCTTACACATTTATGGCTCCATCACTATTATTGCATTAATTATTTGGCAAGTGAAAAAGAGCCACCAAGAATTAAGGTTGGGACCTAAAAGGAGCTGTTGCCGGGTAGGGAACACACAATGATCACGACTGAACTGATTAAGCCTCAAACAAGATTTTATTCCCTTACTTTCTCCTATTACCCTTACCCTTACTTTTTTTTTAATGGGGGTTTCTTCATGGATCTCAGAATAGCTCCAAATTTGGGTTCACTTCTGGTTTGGGAGACATTCAGGACCTTGGATAGCTAAAATCCCTTGGCTACTAGATCCCTTATCCTTTAATCTATTCCTCTTTTCTCCTGTCTCATTCTGATCTCCCACAGAACTTGTTCAGGGAATGGGGGTAGAGGTATGGTGTATAGGAGAGCCTCAAAATGAATTAGTAATAAGAAAGGGAAATGATGGGTGAAAATACAAAGACTAAGAAAAGAATGGTACGAGAGTATATAAAATTGGAATACAGAAAAGTTTGAGAAATATTTAACAATTTTGTCTCATTTTAGACAAAAAGTGAAAGGTGCCCTGGCTTAGAAAAACTTAGGTGCTCTAACTCATTTGTTTTCAAGTGTCACCGGAGAGTCAGACAAAGGGCTAAAGATAAAACATCAAGAGGTAAAGTCCTAATTAACCCTCAGACTCCCCTCTCTATGGGCAAGTTTCCCCTGATTCCTGTCCCTCTATGAGCCCTGTAGCCAGTAATCAGGTGCTCTAACCACTGAAGGCTCCAATTGCCTCAGTTGACAATTTCTCCCAGAACACTTTCTTGGGTGGAAAATCAGAGCCTGGGAGTGTTCCAAAATTCTCTACCTCCCCCATACCCTTGAGAATGAAGAATATAGATGGTGGACAGAAGCCCTTAGCTGTGTCATTTACTAGTTTTACCACCCTGTGGAAACGACTTCATCTCTCAGTCTGTGATCCACGAAATGGGCATCTCATGATCCTGCCTCACTCGCAGTGTGGTTGTATGATCAAATGAAATGAGGTCTAGGACAGCATGTTGTAGTGGGGTAAATTGTATGCATATGTGCCATAGAGCATTGATTGTTCAGCTTCTCAGCCTCCTCTTCCTCAAAGGCCTTTAGCTTCCTATAGGATGTCCCTGCATCCTCTCATTCTTTGTTAACACTCTGCTGGTTTTTCAGCTAGGAGATTTTGTCAGGAAGAAGCTGATAAGCCGTGGGAGCTGCTCTGTGTCATGAAAAGGTGATCACTTGCTCTTTGCATCCTCCAAATCCCCAGCCTGGCCTGGGACGATTTCTCTGGTTGGCCTGTGGCAGGGACCAGGAGAGGGAAAATGTCCCGGAGGGAGTCAGACAGTGGATGCTGAGCACTGGTTGAGAGAGTTGCCAGGGCAGAGGGGGATCAGGTGTCTCAGGACAGGGAGTCTCCCGATTTTGCTCTAGGCTAGGTTCACAGTGGTCCTGAAAGTCAGGATTTTGCTAGTATGTAATTCATTGAAGACTCTACATGAGTTTGCACTCAGCCACAAGACAAGTTATCCAGTCAAGAGAATAGATAAATGCATATATAAATAAATCACCATTGTCCTATTCCTGTTGCAACCATTCAAGGGCAGACCCATAAAACCTGCTGACATTACTTCCATGGTTTTGTCTTCAGGGAGGCCAATTCCTGGGACAGCCCTCAGAAAGGAGTCTGTCATCTTATCCTCTTCCTAAAATTTCTAAGGAAGGGAATTGGCTCTCAAGAGATACTATGTACAGGAACTGGGACACCCTATAGTCCCCACAATGCAGAGTTCCCACAAAGACCATATTTTCCACAGCTTAGAAATACTGAATGCCAGGCTGTGGCCTTCTTAGCTCCAGAAGAGACTGACCGCAGGTTCCCCCTGGTAATGTTCCTGGTGCTGCCCCTCAGCCAACCATTGGCTCCCCACCTCTGCCTGGTTCCCTTCTCCTGGTGTAGCTTCTCAACACAGACCAACAGTAAATGCACCCCACCTCCCAGTGTCTCTCATGGCCTGTGGTTCCATCATTGTCTGAGACCTTGCCTAACAAGCTCCAGCCCTCAGTCCAACCCAGCCCAACATAACTTGCCAATGGCATTTTCCTAGGAAGAAAAGGAGATGGGTAAATGCCCTGGGATTCCAGGACTAGGGGAAGGTGGGCCAAATCTCCAGGTCACACGCATTCAGAGAGGCAGGTGTCAGTCCATCAGTAACGGTTGCCGTCTTCCCTTCCTAGCCAGGGCTGGCTTCCTAAGGAGGGAAGTGTGCGGCGGCTCCTGTGTGCAGATCCTTCCTGCCCCATCTGCAATGCTGTGGCTCTGGAGATTCAGCAGTTGCTGTCAGGTGAGAAAACCCTGACCTCTCCCTCTTCATCGGGGCCATCGCAGGGCTCCTCTTGTCTCTCTTTGGAGCAGAGTCAGGGTTCCCTGCACTCCAAAGCTCTTTCACTTCCATCTGTAACCCCTACAAAGTCACAATTAACAGATCAGAAATGCTTAACACAGTCAGCTGCCCAGTCGACCAGTGTCAGCATCCAAGATATCCAAGGTGAATGCCTCCAGCGAAGGAAGGGATATCAAGTGCCAGATGTGTCCAGGGATACAGGAGCTCTGTCTTCTTCAAGTGAGGGGACTAGGACTCCTGTGAATCAGCAGGACAAGAGGAAGAGCTACCCTGTATGTGTGCTGGAGAAACAAGGTCAGCTGCCCTTGAATATCTGATTCTCTTTCTTTCCCTGATTTCAGAGCTCACAAAGCTAAAATACCCTGTTGCCTTGCATGTTCCTATTTCCCCAAAGTCCTGAGTCATCTTTAAGCACATGTATATAAATGAATGCAATTCTATACCTGAGGGAGCTCCCAAAATCTTTAGAAGAGTTCCTATGGCAGCTTATAACGCATAGGCCCAAATGTTTTCCAAGCCTGGAGAAAACAACCATTTCTTTCATCATAATGCCACTTGTAAGGCCTCTATTGAAAAATAGGCTATCTTCCTGACCTGGGATCATGAGAGTTGAACCAGTCTACCCAAACTTTCTGAGTTTTTTTTTTAATAAATTAATTTTTTATTGGTGTTCAATTACCAACATACAGAATAACACCCAGTGCTCATCCTGTCAAGTGTCCCCCTCAGTGCCCAGTCACCCACTCACCCCCACCCCCCGCCCTCCTCCCCTTCTACCACCCCTAGTTCGTTTCCCAGAGTTAGGAGTCTTTATGTTCTGTCTCCCTTTCTGATATTTCCTACACATTTCTTCTCCCTTTCCTTATATTTCCTTTCACTATTATTTATATTCCCCAAATGAATGAGAACATACACTGTTTATCCTTCTCTGATTGACTTACTTCACTCAGCATAATACCCTCCAGTTCCATCCACGTTGAAGCAAATGGTGGGTATTTGTCATTTTTAATGGCTGAGTAATATTCCATTGTATACATAAACCACATCTTCTTTATCCATTCATCTTTCGATGGACACCGAGGCTCCTTCCAGTTTGGCTATTGTGGACATAGCTGTTAGAAACATCGGGGTGCAGGTGTCCCGGCGTTTCATTGCATCTGAATCATTGGGGTAAATCCCCAACAGTGCAATTGCTGCGTCGTAGGGTAGGTCTATTTTTAACTCTTTGAGGAACCTCCACACAGTTTTCCAGAGTGGCTGCACCAGTTCACATTCCCACCAACAGTGCAAGAGGGTTCCCTTTTCTCCGCATCCTCTCCAACATTTGTAGTTTCCTGCCTTGTTAATTTTCCCCATTCTCACTGGTGTGAGGTGGTATCTCATTGTGGTTTTGATTTGTATTTCCCTGATGGCAAGTGATGCCGAGCATTTTCTCATGTGCATGTTGGCCATGTCTATGTCTTCCTCTGTGAGATTTCTGTTCATGTCTTTTGCCCATTTCATGATTGGATTGTTTGTTTCTTTGGTGTTGAGTTTAGGAAGTTCTTTATACATCTTGGAAACTAGCCCTTTATCTGATACGTCATTTGCAAATATCTTCTCCCATTCTGTAGGTTGTTTTTGAGTTTTGTTGACTGTATCCTTTGCTGTGCAAAAGCTTCTTATCTTGATGAAGTCCCAATAGTTCACTTTTGCTTTTGTTTCTTTTGCCTTAGTGGATGTATCTTGCAAGAAGTTACTGTGGCCAAGTTCAAAAAGGGTGTTGCCTGTGTTCTCCTCTAGGATTTTGATGGAATCTTGTCTCACATTTAGATCTTTCATCCATTTTGAGTTTATCTTTGTGTATGGTGCAAGAGAGTGGTCTAGTTTCATTATTCTGCATGTGTGTGTCCAATTTTCCCAGCACCATTTATTGAAGAGACTTTCTTCTCTTTAAAAAAGAAAACCATATGCCCCGACCTATGGTTTTCTTTTTTAAAATTCCCCTGGCTATTTGGGGTCTTTTCTGATTCCACACAAATCTTAAAATAATTTGTTCTAACTCTCTGAAAAAGTCCATGGTATTTTGACAGGGATTGCAGTAAACGTGTAAATTGCCCTGGGTAACGTTGACATTTTCACAATATTAATTCTGCCAATCCATGAGCATGGAATATTTTTCTATCTCTTTGTGTCTTCCTCAATTTCTTTCAGAAGTGTTCTATAGTTTTTAGGGTATAGATCCTTTACCTCTTTGGTTAGGTTTATTCCTAGGTATCTTATGCTTTTGGGTGCAATTGTAAATGGGATTGACTCCTTAATTTCTCTTTCTTCAGTCACATTGTTAATGTATAGAAATGCCATTGATTTCTGGGCATTGATTTTGTATCCTGCCACGCTACCAAATTGCTGTATGAGTTCTAGCAATCTTGGGGTGGAGGCTTTTGGGTTTTCTATGTAGAGTATCATGTCATCGGCGAAGAGGGAGAGTTTGACTTCTTTACCAATTTGAATGCCTTTAATGTCTTTTTGTTGTCTGATTGCTGAGGCTAGGACTTCCAATACTATGTTGAATAGCAGTGGTGAGAGTGGACATCCCTGTCTTGTTCCTGATCTTGGGGAAAGGCTCCCAGTGCTTCCCCATTGAGAATGATATTTGCTGTGGGCTTTTTGTAGATGGCTTTTAAGATGTCGAGGAAAAGTTCCCTCTATTCCTACACTCTGAAGAGTTTTGATGAGGTATGGATGCTGTATTTTGTCAAATGCTTTCTCTGCATCTATTGAGAGGATCATGTGGTTCTTGGTTTTTCTCTTGCTGATATGATGAATCACACTGATTGTTTTACGAGTGTTGAACCAGCCTTGTGTCCCGGGGATAAATCCTACTTGGTCATGGTGAATAATTTTCTTAATGTGTTGTTGGATCCTATTGGCTAGTATCTTGTTGAGAATTTTTGCATCCATGTTCATCAGGGATATTGGTCTGTAATTCTCCTTTTTGGTGCGGTCTTTGTCTGGTTTTGGAATTAAGGTGATGCTGGCCTCGTGGAACGAATTTGGAAGTACTCTATCTCTTTCTATCTTTCCAAACAGCTTTAGTAGAATAGGTATGGTTTCTTTAAACGTTTGATAGAATTCCCCTGGGAAGCCATCTGGCCCTGGACTTTTGGTCTTGGGAGGTTTTTGATGACTGCTTCAATTTCCTCCCTGGCTATTGGCCTGTTCAGGTTTTCTATTTCTTCCTGTTCCAGTTTTGGTAGTTTGTGGCTTTCCAGGAATGTGTCCATTTCTTCTAGATTGCCTAATTTATTGGCGTATAGCTGTTCATAATATGTTTTTAAAATCGTTTGTATTTCCTTGGTGTTGGTAGTGATCTCTCCTTTCTCATTCATGATTTTATTGAGTCTTCTCTCTCTTCTTTTTAATAAGGCTGGCTAATTGTTTATGTATCTTATTAATTCTTTCAAAGAACCAACTCCTGGTAGTGTTGATCTGTTCCACAGTTCTTCTGGTCTCGATTTCGTTGAGTTCTGCTCGAATCTTTATTAACTCTCTTCTTCTGCTGGGTGTAGGATCTATCTCCTGTTTTTTCTCTAGCTCCTTTAAGTGTAAGGTTAGCTTTTGTATTTGAGTTCTTTCCAGTTTTTGAATGGATGCTTGTATTGCGATGTATTTCCTCCTTAGGACTGTTTTTGCTGCATCCCAAAGATTTTGAACGGTTGTATCTTCATTCTCATTAGTTTCCATGAATCTTTTTAATTCTTCCTTAATTTCCTGGTTGACCCTTTCATCTTTTAGCAGGATGGTCCTTAACCTCCATGTGTTTGAGGTCCTATCAAACTTCTTGTTGTGATTTAGTTCTAATTTCAAGGCATTATGGTCTGAGAATATGCAGGGGACGATCCCAATCTTTTGGTATTGGTTCAGACCCGATTTGTGACCCAGTATGTGGTCTATTCTGGAGAAAGTTCCATGTGCACTTGAGAAGAATGTGTATTCAGTTGAGTTTGGATATAAAGTTCCGTAGATATCTGTGAAATCCACCTGGTCCAGTGTATCATTTAAAGCTCTCGTTTCTTTGGAGATGTTGTGCTTAGAAGACCTATCTAGTATAGAAAGAGCTAGATTGAAGACACCAAGTATAAGTGTATTATTATCTAAGTATTTCTTCACTTTGTTTATTAATTGGTTTAAATATTTGGGAGCTCCCACATTCGGAGCATATATATTGAGGATTGCTAAGTCCTCTTGTTGGATAGATCCTTTAAGTATGAGATAGTGTCCCTCTTCATCTCTCACTACAGTCTTCGGGGTAAACTTTAGTTTATCTGATATAAGGATGGCTACCCCTGCTTTCTTTTGAGGACCATTTGAATGGTAAATGGTTCTCCAACCTTTTATTTTCAGGCTGCAGGTGTCCTTCTATCTAAAATGAGTCTCTTGTAGACAGCAAATAGATGGGTCCTGCTTTTTTTTATCCAGTCTGAAACCCTGCGCCTTTTGATGGGGTCATTAAGCCTGTTCACTTTCAGAGTTACTATTGAAAGATATGAGTTTAGTGTCATCATAATATCTATTCAGTCCCTGTTTTTGTGGATTGTTCCACTGAACTTCTTCTTAAAGGGGAATTTTCAGAGTCCCCCTTAAAATTTCTTGCAGAGCTGGTTTGGAGGTCACATATTCTTTCAGTTCCTGCCTGTCTTGGAAGCTCTTTATCTCTCCTTCCATTTTGAATGAGAGCCTTGCTGGACAAAGTATTCTTGGCTGCATGTTCTTCTCATTTAGGACCTGAATATATCCTGCCAGCCTTTTCTGGCCTGCCAGGTCTCTGTGGAGAGGTCTGCTGTTACCCTAATACTCGTCCCCATAAAAGTCAGGGATTTCTTGTCTCTTGCTGCTTGAAGGATCTTCTCTTTATTTTTGGAATTTGCAAGCTTCACTATTAAATGTCGAGGTGTTGAACGGTTTTTATTGATTTTAGGGGTGATCTCTCTATTTCCTGGATCTGAATGCCTGTTTTCCTTCTCAGATTAGGAAAGTTTTCAGCTATGATTCGTTCAAATACATATTCTGGCCCTCTGTCCCTTTCGGCGCCCTCAGGAACCCCAATTAAACGTATGTTTTTCTTCCTCAGGCTGTCGTTTATTTCCCTTAATCTGTCTTCATGGTCTTTTAATTGTCTCTTTTTTCCTCAGTTTCCCTCTTTGCCATCAACTTGTCTTCTATGTCACTCACTCGTTCTTCCACCTCGTTAACCCTCGTCATTAGGACTTCTAGTTTGGATTGCATCTCATTCAATTGATTTTTAATTTCTGCCTAATTGGATCTAAATCTGCAGTCATGAAGTCTCTTGAGTCTTTTATCCTTTTTTCTAGAGCCACCAGTAGCTGTATAATTTGCTTCTGAATTGGCTTTCTGACATTGAATTGTAATCCAGATTTTGTAACTCTGTGGGAGAGAGGACTGTTTCTGATTCTTTCTTTTGAAGTGAGGTTTTCCTTCTAGTCATTTTGTTCAGTGCAGAGTGGCCAAAAACAAGTTGTATTGGGAAAAGGAGAAAGAGAGAGAGAGAGAAGGAAAGAAAAGAGAAAAAGAAAAAAAAAAAAGGAAGAAAAAAGGGAAAAAAGAGAAGAAAAAGAGAAAGAAAAGAAAGGTGAAAAAAGGGGTGGGGGAAGCAATCAGAAATCAAAAAGAAAAAAAACACACACACGGGGGAGTATCTTCTGATTCTGAATACTTTAAGTCCCTTGACTTCCCCTGGAACTTGTCCGTCTAGCTGGTCTTCTTGGGGAGGGGCCTGTTGTGCTGATTTTCAGGTGTTAGCACTTGGGGGAGCTGCTCTGCCCCCTGCCTGGTGCAGGGCTCAGTGGGGGGTTGTTTACCCCGTGAGGCCCCTGGAGGAACAACCCCAGTGGCTGTGGCAGCTCTGGAAACCTGGATTCAGCCCCCGCAGTAACTACGGAGCTTTCCGTCTGCAGGGCCTGGAGGCTCCGGGGCGGGGCCGCTGATCTTCTCAGCTCCGGGCAGGAGCGTCCTTGCTGTCCTGGGCCCTCCCGGCCTCTGCCTGTCCCGGGGGGAGGCCGGATCTTGGGCTGCGTCCCCGGCGCCCTGTGCTCCCGGTCTGCGCAGTTGGATTCGCGCTCCCGGCCGCGCAGCTTCCTCTCCGCGGAGCCTCTGCCTGAGCCCGGCCGAGCTGCTCCCGGAGCCGCGCAGCCCCCTCCTCACGGAGCCTCTTCCTCTGCCGGAGCCGCAGCCGCCGAGCTGCTCCCGGAGCTGCGCAGCCCCCTCCGCGGAGCCGCCGCCCGAGCCCCTCCAATCTGCTCCCGGGTCAATGTGTGTGCGCTGCAGCCCTTAGGGACCTCGGCGCACTCTCCTGCGCGCGCCACAGGTGTCTGTTAGTGTCCCAGGGAGCCCGAGGGCATCCCCGCCCTCCTGGGGTCCTGCTCCAACTCCCTGCGGGCGCCTTTCTGCCCGGGAAGGTTGGTGCAGCTCCTGCTTCTCCGGGACGGAGCTTTCCTGTCCTGGGGACACTCGACCCGGCCTCAGTCCGGCTCCTCGCGGGAGCCTTTGGTTCTTTATTTCTTTTTCCCCGTTTCCTACCTTGATAGAAGCACAAACTCTTCTCACTGTAGTGTTTCACCTGTTCTCTCTTTAAATCTCAGGCCGAATTCGTAGATTTTCAGGATGATTTGAAGGTTATCTAGGTAATTTGGTGGGGACAGGTGATTTGGGGACCTCCTCTTCCGCCATCTTGCCCCTCCTCCCAAACTTTCTGAGTTATAGAAAGATCCACTATGAACCCAGAGCAAATACCGCTGAAAGTAAATCGCAAACTTCATGACTCTGGCTCCACCCTCTACTACATTTTAGTTTCTTAGTGATCTCTATCCATTGGCCAGAAGATCCACTGAGGCCTCAGTGTGCTATCTATAGCAGAAAAATAGCTATGTTCCTACGGTTCCTATTTTCTGCACAGTGAGTCCTTGGTCTGCCAATAAAGATCTCTCCACAAAAGGGGAGCCCCAGTCCCTTTTTCTTCAATAATTGCTTTGTAATCTCTAAAATTTCCTCCACCAGGTTAGCCCCAGCTTTTTCCCACATTCCCAAATTTGGGTGTCTCCATCTGACTAACAACAAACCCATATCAATATCCCATTTTCTTCTCTGCCCAAGTGTGAAGCCTTAGAGTGGCACCAGCAGCAAAGGCAGCCACATCTTCATTGGAGCTTCTCAGCTGTTGCCCAGAAATCTCTGTAGAGGCAGAGAACCATATAAAATAAGCCCTGAGACATGTTTCTTCCTGTCCCCAGGGACCTGTTAAGAGCAACCCATTTCAGTCTTCAAGAGGGAGGTGGTATTTCCCTGGAACATACCCAGAGCTGCTAGAGTTCTACTTTCAGAAGCAGTTGATTTAGCAAGTTGATTAATTATTGTGAGAGCCTGCCCCAGAAGATACATCAGTCCAAAGAGTTGCACCTGTCCCCTGCTGACCAGCAGCCCATGCCCCAGAGCAGCACCCTGGCCAGTATGAGTATCCCCTAGCTTGCAGACCTAAAGGCCAGTGGGGATAGTGACCTGTCATGATTCATCATGGCAGCAGAGCTGGTCTATAGTTGCTTGCCCAGGCTAAGGCAATGTTGCAGAGCTACAGTGACTACAAGCATGGGAAGATATGCTAGGGCATTTGTTTCTGCCCACATTTGCAGCTGTTAGGACCGCAAATCATTAGGTCTGCAGCATTACAAGGGCCCTGACAGGAGTTTGGTTCCCTTGTGCCCAGAAAGTAAGTCCCTAGACATGGAGGTGGCTGTTAGCCCCTACATGGATCATAAAGCAACATCCTCAGTGTTGATAGGCCTTGATAGCTGTAACAGGCCTCACCTGATGCTGTCACTGATCATCTTGACCAGCACCTGCCTGGGTATCTTCTCAGGGAGCCACTGAGAAACTGGAGACGAATTTTGGCCTGTCAGGCTTGCCAGCTTTTTATTATGTGGCTTTCTCCAAGGCCATGGCCTCGGCAATCACTAGACAATCTGCAATCACAAAGATGTACCTGGGTCTTTTGGGGGCCCAGTAAAACCTATGGCTCAATATCATCTAAACACCAATGTAAAAGTCCTAGGCCAGACTTTCGATATGCCAGTGAGACTTGTGCAAACGGTGGGCAAGCATTTCAGACTGAAGTATAGGTGAAAGGAGATGGTGCCTCTAGAGAGCCAGACATCCTGCAGGCCACTCATCACTCAAGATACCTATCTTGGCCAAACTGAATTTTTACCTGAAAAAGAAATTCCTGGAGATACATTTGGGAAGTCTTATAAAGACAAAGGAGTCCAGGAACAAACTGTGGCTGTCTCAAGGACTATCTGTGCCTAGGACTCCTTCAAATCTAAACACCTGGGGAAAATATTGCTCCAGAATCTCCCCCATCCCACCAGATATCATCCCATGTGTTCTAGAATGCTCCACATTAGAGAATAGTTTGCAGGTAAACTGAGGCAGTGAGGAGAACAAAAAGCAAGCTAGTCCTTATGGTTCTTCCCACTGGGCCTCCAAGATCTCACAACCCCCTGGGGACACAACAGGGGCCCAGGTGCTTTGTATTAAGCTGCAGGCCAGTGTGTACAAGCTGAGCCTGGAGAAGCCCTGGATCCCTTAGCCCCTGCAAAGGTAAGGACAACTCCCTGCCCCAGCAGAGAAAATAGAGGACTCTGGGAAACTTAACGTAGCAGAGAATCATAGACAAGGGGGTGCAGGTTTGAGGCTGTCTCCAGCCAGAGAGAACATATACTCTGCTGTGGTTCAGGGGCCAGAAGGGACTTTTATAAATAGAACCCTCAGAGCCCTTGACTTCCCCAATGTCTCTAGGATCTTTCTCAAGTAGAATTTGAGCTAGGTTAGGATGGTTGCCTTGAGTGAGTTGGAACTAGCAAGGATCTGTCTGGATCTGCAGAGCCACCATTTCCATCCTCTCAGGTGACAAGATCCCTCGCAGCCCTTCACCAGTTTCTCCCTTACATTGAGTTCCTAGAGTATCCCCTAGATTCCTTGGGTCAAAATGCCAGATGAGAATGTTCTGTAAGGCTATTAAAACAATCTGAATGACCTCACCCAAACAAGGATTCCTCAGAATGCCAAAACTGGAGTCACCAGAGCTTAATGGGCCAGACCTTACATGACCAGCTTACTGGGCCGTTATTAACTGGGCCAAATTTTGTAAGTCCAGCATTTAAAGTGACCATGTTTTTGGGATCCAAAATTTACAGGGTCTGAATTCATAGAGTCACACTTTCTAGGGTCAAGAGCTGCAGGGTCTAGTAAAAGCAGCATTTCAGACTGAAGGATTCACAAGATCCCGTTCTTCCAGAAGCTGCAGAAGCTGGCTTGGGTAATAAGGTGAAGCACTTTCCACACTGGATTAACCCCGAAGTGAAAGGTCAAAGGCATAAAGAATCCATTCTCCTCTGTAAGGATGACATGCCCAAAACCATGACAAAAAATATTGAGAAGAGTTCACCCCTCACCAAACACCCTGTGAGAGGAGCCAAGATGGAGAATAAAACAAAGGAGGGCATGACTTTCTTTGATGCTCCTCAGTCTCTCGACAATGAACTCAATCACAATCCCTTCAGTCCAGATGCTCCTAGTTGCTGTGCCTTCCTCACAACAGCTCCAAGCACTGTCCTCAGCTGACTTGTGCCACCCAACCAGAAAATCCAACCTAGGTCTCAGCTCTCCCCTCAGCACAAGGTACTGGTCTACACAAAGAGAAAACGCAGTCCAGGAGAAAGGAGTTCATAGGTTCCTCTGCATCCCCATGAAAAAGGCTGTCATCATCATTTCCATTAATGTCCAGGTGAGGCAGGACCCTCTCCAAATATACTCTATGCCTCTGAGCAAAGAACCACCTGTTTGTGCCTCCTTATTTTCAAGGTTGTATGTGATGGAGAGAGTAGAGAAGGTAAATAATACTTCCCATATACTATAGGAGCTTAAATTCATATTTCAAATAGGTCAGCATTCCACACAATTCTCTCAGTCCTACCCTGGACTGTGGAGAGGAGCACTTGAGCAAAGAAGGAAGACCCCTGCCCAAAGTGCATTGAAGGTGCACCAGGCTTGAATTCATTACGTATTCCCACGGCACCTATGGGCCCTCAGGAACAATGTAGGCATAATCATATTATAAGAAATAGCACCCCGTACATTTTTGGCCCATGGGAACAATTTACCAATAGCTTCTATGTATGCCAGCAGCCTGAAGGGAAGTTTTTAGGTGAGTGTCACAGTTGTTCCATCCTTGATAATCATAAAAGTACACAGATAATATGACATGTGTCAGAAGCATATGAGAGAATCTCACCTCTCTGCACTGTGTTGTTATTGATTAAATCTTAAAAGGGCTAATCCATCTTGGATTTTCGCATGGCCTGTTGCCAGTTTGACACCCGTTGCCTTTCAGTTGCATGGGATAAATGTCTCCTAGAATGAAGATCAGTTGAAGAGAAGGTTCCCAAAAGATCACAATAAAAATGTCCTTGACATGAGTCTTAGATGCAACATTTCAAATTTTCAACTACTTACTATGTTTCAGGTACTATGCCAGAAAACAAGAGGTGAACACAACAGTGAACAACACACAGGCCTTCCTCCATTGAGCTTATGGAATTATGGAGTAGACAGTCAAGTAGAAAGTCACTGAAAGCAGTGTGATAAGGACTGGTTAGAGGAAGTAGGTGAAAATACACAGGAGGGCACTTAACCTAATTTGGCAGGGGGAAGGGGTTCGATAGAAATTTTCCTAGCATAATACTCTCCAGCTCCATCCACATCAAAGCAAGTGGTGGGTATTTGTTGTTTCTAATGGCTGAGTAATATTCCATTGTATACATATCCCACATCATGAGTGAAATAAGTCAATCAGAAAAAGACAAACATTATATGGTATCATCCATTTGGGGAATATAAGATTTAGTGAAAGGGAATAAAGGGAAAGGAGAGAAAATGAGTGAAAATATCAGTGAGGGTGACAAAACATGAGAGACACCTAACTCTGGGAAACGAATGAGCGGTAGTGGAAGGGGAGGTGGGTGGGGGGTTGGGGTGACTGGGTGAGGGGCACTGAGGGGAGGCACTTGGCGGGATGAGCACTGGGTATTATGCTATATGTTAGCAAATTGAACTCCAATTTAAAAAATTTTTAAAAAAGAAAAGAAATTGTCTTAGAAGAGGTGATATGTAGACTGAATTTCAAAGGATAAGAAGTTAGTCAGGAAGGAAGTAGGGAGTCTCTGGGCTTCCCCAGGTTGAGAGTAAAATGTACAAATGTATGGTGTCAAACAAATGGGCATACCATGGAAAGAACAGTAACTTGCTGGAGAAGTACCTATAATAATCAAAAGAATATTAAAATGTTTGAGGGATCAGAATGAGAATGCCAAGATAGAGAATGGATGGTATTCACTCATGCATTTTTTATTCCTTCAACTAATACTATGCATCTACTATTTGCCACACACTTGTATAGGCACTGAGTATACAGCAATGAACAAAAGAGGAAAAAATTATGTCTTTAATAAGCTTACATTGATGATACACTAGAGAGGGAGATTAAAAAAAAAGCATAAGTAAAAAAACATATAGTATGTAGAAGATGACTATATAAGATGTAAAAAGTTTGGGGAAGACTTAGGTGGGTGCAGTTTTAAATAGGGAGGTCAAAAATAAATTATTTATTTATTTTTTAATTTTTATCTATCTCTAGATAGAGAATTCAGGGCAGGCCTCACTAAAATTTATGGGGTTAGAGGCACCTGGGTGGCTCAGTCAGTTAAGCATCTGCCTTCAGCTCAGATCGTGATCTCAGGGTCCTGGGACCAAGGCCTGTGTCGGGCTCCCTGCTCAGCAGGGAGTCTGCTTCTACCTCTGTGCTCTCTCTCACTATGTCTGTCACTATCTCCGTCTTCCTCTCAAATAAGTAAATAACATCTTTTATTTAAATGTGGGCATGGACTAGAGAGATGAGAGAGTAAATCACATGGATAACTGAGGAAATTTCATGTCAGAAACATAAACTCTCTAGAGGCTGGAGCATGCCTGAGCTATTCCAATGAAGAAGGACAGTGAGCCTGAAGCAGAGTAATCAATAAGGGGGAGAGTAATGGAGAACAAAGAGCAGTAAAGGGGCCAAATGAGGTAAGGCCTAGAAGGTCATTGCAAAGACATTGAATTGACTTTTTGAGGAAATGGAAGTTGCTGTTAGAAGGTCTTCTTAGATCTGCTTTGTGTTTTAAGGATCACTTAGGCTGAGTTGCTAACAGCAGTATTGGAGGTAAAGACTTGGGTAGAAGCATTAGTTATGAGATTATTCCAGTAATAGTAGCAGCAGAGACTAGAAGTGTTTAGATGCTGGACATTTTGAAGTAGAGACAAAGGATACTGATATCCATTTACTGATAGGTTGGATGTGGACAGTTAGAAAACATTTAAAAATCAAAGATAACACCAATGTTTGTGGCCTAATCTTCTGGCAACATGCAGTTATCATATACTGATTTGAGAAATATTAGGACTGGAGTGGGTGATAAGTATGATTGGGTAGGACTGGTTAATCAGGAGTTCATTTTTACACAGAGATGGATATTGGACATTCAAGTGTACATAATGGTACAGCCATTCTGGAAAACAGTGTGGAGTTTCCTCAAAGAGTTAAAAATAGATCTGCCCTACGACCCAGCAATTGCACTGCTGGGGATTTATCCCAAAGATACAGATGCAGTGAAACGCTGCGACACCTGCACCCCGATGTTTATAGCAGCAATGTCCACAATAACCAACCTGTGGAAGGAGCCTCGGTGTCCATCGAAAGATGAATGGATAAAGAAGATGTGGTCTATGTATACAATGGAATATTACTCAGCCATTAGAAACGACAAATATCCACCATTTGCTTCGATGTGGAGGGACCTGGAGGGTATTATGCTGAGTGAAATTAGCCAATTAGAAAAGGACAAACATTATATGGTCTCATTCATTTGGGGAATATAAAATATAGTGAAAGGGAATAAAGGCAAAGGAGAAAAAATGAGTGGGAAATATCAGAAAGGGAGACAGAACATGAGAGACTCCTAACTGGGAAACGAACAAGGGGTGGTGGAAAGAAAGGGAGGTGGGCGGGGCGGTGGGGGGCACTGAGGGGTGCAATGATGGGATGAGCACTGGGTGTTATTCTATATGTTGGCAAATTGAACACCAATAGGGGATCCCTGGGTGGATCAGTGGTTTAGCACCTGCCTTTGGTCTAGGGCGCGCGATCCTGGAGTCCCGGGATCGAGTCCCGCATCGGGCTCCCGGCATGGAGCCTGCTTCTCCCTTCTCCTATGTCTGTCTGTCTCTGTCTCTGTCTCTCTCTCGCCCTATGTCTATCATGAATAAATAAATAAATCTTTAAAAAAATTGAACACCAATAAAAAATAAATTAAAAAAAAAGAAAAGGACAAACATTATATGGTCTTATTCATTTGGGGAATATAAAAATTAGTGAAAGAGAATAAAGGGAAAGAAAAAGTGAAAATATCAATGAAGGTGACAAAACATGAGAGATACCTAACTCTGGGAAATGAACAAGGGGTAGTGGAAGAGGCAGGGGATTGGGGTGACTGGGTGATGGGCACTGAGGGGGGGCACTTTGCGGGATGAGCACTGGGTGTTATGCTATATGTTGGCAAATTGAACTCCAATAAAATTTTTTTTAAAAAAAATCAAGTGTATATAATGATTAGACAATTTGAGCATATGACTCTGGGGTTCATGGAAGGGCCCAGGCTCTAGGCAGACAAATAGACAACTAAATAAATAGATATACATAGGTAGTGATGATGATGATGATGATGAAGAGGAAGATAGATAGATAGATAGATAGATAGATAGATAGATAGATGATAGATAGATAGATAGATGATAGATAGATGATAGATAGATAGATAGATAGATAGATAGATAGATAGATAGATAGATGTATTTAAAACCATGAACTATGAGACCTGGCCAAGGGAGAGAAAAATTATTACATGGGTGTGATGAGTGCTATAGTATGTGGGGTCCTGCCCCAGGAGGAAGTACTCAGAGGATGAGGAGGACCCTGGGGTCATGTAAAGGTATTACAACAAAAATGACCTTGAAAGACATCTTACATTGTATAGTTAAAATATTTGAGTACTTACTGTCTTCCAGGAGCTATGGCAGACATAACAGTCACCAAGACACAGCCTTGCCTCTATGCCAATCATGATCTCATGGGTAGATCAAATTGCCTAATGAAAATAAACACATGGATATCCAATATTGATCTCAAAAGTGAACTCCTGATTCCCTGTCCTCCTCCCTCTACCACAGAATCACACATAGCTGACCTAGCAGAAAGACAGAGGCTGCTCTGAATGGAAAGTATGGATCTCTGTTTGGACACCTTCTATTTCTCAGAAGGCGAAACCTCTGTATTCCCACCTTCTGACCTAGCTCACAGGAGGCAAGAGCTAAAGGAAGTAAAGAAAGTGCTGTAGTCTCCCTATGAGACATATGTGGTATGGGGGGCTATGGGACACTCCTGCCCCATTAATTTGTAAGGAAATCCAGAATGACTCCCCTCAAGCAAGTGGTGGTAGTAGGACTCTCTTCCACTGATAGAACCCAATGTGTCCCTTGCTAGCAGGATGAAAAAAAAAAAGAAAGCCAGGATGGGAAGAAGCATGAATGTGTCCCTCCTCTGAATGGTGATTCTGTGCCTAAGGGATGGGGGTCCAGCCCCTGTTGTAGCCCTCAAGGTGAGGAGGCACAAGGCCCAAGCCTGCTGAGCCAACACCCTCCAGGTGTTTTCCTAAAGCATCCAAGTGATCCAAGATCCAAGAGATCACTGGAGGTCTTGTGACAGGCACATCCTCCCTTGCCTAGTGGGAGTTAGGCAGAGAGCCATGCAGGAGGATGACCAGGAGAAAGAATATGACTCAGAAGGGTCACACCAGCATCAGGTGAAAAGCCAAGATTAATGTGCACATATCCTGGCTTAGGTGGAACAGGTCCATCCCATGGTCCGCCACAAGCCCCCTCCTGCTGCTGGTAGTTTTCTATAACGGAAATTTCAGGCAGCTGACCACAACTGCTAGACTTTTGTTCCTGCTCATTCCACTCTGGCAGGGAGGTCATAGAACATTCCGAGCACAGGAGTGAGTGTGTGAGACTTCATCTCCTTGCTCGTGGTGCAATTCTGTTATGCCAGCCTCTTGCCAGCAAGGGACCAGGATTCCATGAACATGGCTTGAAACTCCCTGCCCTACTCCAATTCCCAACCTGTTGGAGACACTTAGATTCAAGGGCTCAGATATTTTTGATTGTCGGCTCAAAATTCTAGTCTCTCTACTCTGTAAGTCTTTGGGTAAAATATCCCCTACTCCTAAGTTCCCACATCCTCTGAATGTCATCTCTATTTTGGCCTAACTTCCCGTCACCAGCCTCAACTTGCCCCTCACTGTCCAGGCTGAATGCCTGGAAGGATGATAGTAATATGTGAACATAGTAGTGAAAAAGCTAGTACAAGAATAATCACATTACAGTCTCATTTAAAAAAAAATTTTTTTTTTAAAGATTTTATTTATTTATCCATAGACACACACAGAGAGAGAGAGAGAGGCAGAGACACAGGCAGAGGGAGAAGCAGGTTCCACGCAGGGAGCCCGACGTGGGACTCGATCCCGGGTCTCCAGGATCACACCCCAGGCTGCAGGCGGCGCCAAACCGCTGCGCCACTGGGGCTGCCCGTCATTTTAAAAATATTAAATAGATTTTGGGCAGCCCCGGTGGCTCAGCAGTTTAGCACCGCCTTCAGCCCAGGGTGTGATTCTGGAGACGCAGGATCGAGTCCCACATCAGGCTCCCTGCATGGAGCCTGCTTCTCCCTCTGCCTGTGTCTCTGCTTCTCTCTCTCCTCTCTGTGTATTCTCATGAATAAATAAATAAAATCTTAAAAAAATGAAAATATTAAATAGATTTTGATATTTTTAGGTCTGCAGAAATATTGAGCAGCGAGCACAGGGAATTCCATATACCTCTTCCCACCCTTTGCCACATACAGTTTCCCTTCTTATTAACATCTTGCATTTAGTGTGGTATATTTATTAAAACTGATGAGCCAATATTGACACATTGTTATTAACCAAGGTTCAGTAGTTTACATTAGGACTCATTCTTTGTGTTATACATGCTATGGGTTTTGACCAATGTATAATGATACGTATCCACCATTAAGGTATCATACAGAATAGTTTCTGTACCCTAAGAATCCCCTCTATTCCACCTACTCATTCCTTTTTCCCTTCCCCCAAACCCTTGGCAACCACTGATCCTTTTTTTAAAATTGTGGTAAAATATACATAACATGAAATTTATTATTTTAACCATTTTTAAGTGTATAATTCAGTAGCATTAAGTACATTCACTGTGTTGTGTAACCATCGTCATTACTTCTAAAACTTTTTCATCAACCCAAACAGAAACTCTGTACTCATTAAACAATAATCCCCTATCTCCCCCACCCTACCCCAGCGCCTAGTAACTTCTATTTTTTGTCTATATAAATTTCCTTATTTTAGGTACTTCATAAAAAAGGAATCATGCACTATCTGTCCTTTTGTGTCTGGCTTATTTCACTTAGCATAATGTGTTCAAGGTTCATCTATATCGTGGCATGTATCAGAATTTAATTTCTTTTCATTGCTAAGTATTCCATTTTGTGTATATACTACATTTTGCTTCTTCATTTACCCATTAAAGGACACTTGGATTGTTTCCACTTTTAGCTACTTGAAAAATGCTGCTAGGAACATTGGTGTGCAAGTATCTGCTTGAGTCCCTCCTTTATATTCCTTTGGATATGTACCTAGAAGTGGAACTGTTGAATCACATGTTAATTCTATGTTTAACTTTTAGAGAAACTGCCACCAAATTGTTTTCCACAGCAGCATTTTGCATTTCCACCAGCAATGAATGAGAGTTCTTACTGCTCCACATCCTCACCAGCATTCACTGTTGTCAGTGTCCTGGATTTTGGCCATTCTATAGGTGTGTAGTGGTATCTCATAGTGGTTTAATTTTCAATTATCTAATGACATATAATGTTGAATATCTTTTTTGGTGAAATGTCTTTTGTCCACTTTTAAATTGGGTTGTTCATTTTCTTATTGTTGAGTTTTAATAATTTTTTGCATATTTTGGATACCAGTCTTTTGTCAGATACGTGTTTTATAAAGATTTTCTCCAAGTATGGCTTGTCTTCTCATTCTCTTAACAGTGTCTTTTGGAGAGAAATTTTTAGTTTTATTGAAGTCCAACTTTAATTTTTTTTCATAGATTGTGCTTTTGGTGATGCATCTAACCCAAATTCATATAGATTTTCTTATAATTTCATTCCTTAAAGAAAAATATATGTATGTTCTATTTTTCATCTTTTGTTAATCTGTACTTTTAAATTTTTCTACATTGCAAACTAGTTACATACTTTATAATAAAAAAAGATCCCAGAGTTGGCAACAAGGTAGCTTCTTTTAGTTTTACATATAGAACTCTGTGACCCAGAAGACAGTTTTAGAGGTTTCAGTTTCCCTATCTATCAGTGAGTATTGGAACAGAGAATCACAGAGTTCCCTTTCTGTCATAACATCTAGCATACTCATACTTTTTTTCAGCTCCAATTAAGTTCATGGACTTAATTGGAACATCCAGCCAGGGGTACCCAGCCATGGGGCAGGGGATGACTCTGTGTATATGTGTAAACAGTTTTTTATGCTATTCACCGAGGAGTTAATTGAAGTGAAAAGCTGGATCTATAGTTTCCAGACACTGTCCACATGCCTATGAACACCAGCTGTGCTCGATGGTTTGGTGGGAAAGTAGGTCCTTATTAGAGGAACAGGCACACCACACTGGGTGTGTGTGTGGGGGGGGCACGGAGAATGTAAAATTGACATACAATATGAAACATAATTTGGTACAGCCACTGTGGAAAACAGCATGGAACTTACTAAAAAAAACAAAACTAGAAACACCATATGATCCAATAATTCCACTATTGGGCATCTACCCAAAGAAAACAAAAACAATAACTCAAAAGACATGTGGACCCCTTTCTTTACTGCAGCATTATTTATAATAGCCAAGATATGGAAGCAACTTAAGTGTCTATCAATAGATGAATTCATAAGGAAGATGCAGCATACACACACACATATATAATGGAATATTATGTGGCCATAAAAAGGATGAGATCATGCCATTTGAGACAATATGAATGGACCTAGAAGGTATTATGCTAAGTGAAATAAAGGAGACTAAAACAAATGCCATATGATTTCATCAATATTTGGAATTTTAAAAGTAAATTAAAAAAAAACAGAATCAGACCTCTAAATACAGAGGATTGATGGTTTCCTATGGGGAGGAGGTTGGGTTGTTGAGCAAAATGGGTGAAAGGAGTGGGAAATAGAGCATAAAGAATACAAGGATATTATAACGGCAATGTATGTGGACATATGGTAGCTACACTTGGGGTGAACATAGCATAAGCTTGTTGAATCACTATATTGTATAATGTAAACTAGTGTAACATTTTATGTCAACTATATGCAAAAAAATTAATTAAAAAATCTCTGCCCCTCCGCGCTGTGCTCTCATGCACACACACACACACACACACACACACACACACACTCTCTCATATAAATAACTCTTTAAAAAAAGTAAGGGGGGTGCCTGGATGGTGCAGTCGGTTAAACTTCTGACTCTTGGTTGAGTTAGGCTCAGGTTATGATTTCAGGGTGGTGAGATCAAGCCCTGGGTCAGGTTCTTCGCTCAGTGTGGAGTCTACTTGAGACTCTCTCCACCTGCCCCCCCCGCCCACTGTGCTCTCTCATGTACACTCTCTCTCCAAAATTAATCTTTAAAAAAAACTAAGGGGTGCCTGGGTAGCTCAGTCCGTTGAGCCAAACTCTTGGTTTTGGCTCAGGTCATGATATCAGGGTCTTAGGATCGAGCCCTGTGACAGGCTCCATCCTCAGTGTGGATACTCTCTCCCTCTGCCCATCCCCCTGCTTGCTCTCCCAAATAAATAAAATCTTTAAAAACAAACAAACAAACAAACAAACAAACAGGGGTCTCTACGGGTGACTCAGTTGGTTAAGTGTCTGCCTTCAGCTCAGGTCATGATCCCAGAGTCCTGGGATTAAGCCCTATGTTGGCATCCCCACTATGTGGGAGGCCTACTTCTCCCTCTCCCACTTCCTCTGCTTGCGCTTTCTCTCTCTCTTTCTGTGTGTCAAATAATTAAATAAAGTCTTTTAAAAAACTGGACACACAAACCTTCACTGTGGACCTTCCTCATGATCAATTATTATTTCCAAGGCCACACTTCCTCAGAAACCTTTTGTGGTAAGTCTTTCAATTTTTAATTTTATTTCTTTTTTTTCTTTTTCTTTTTCTTTTCTTTTCTTTTCTTTTTTTTTTTTTTGAGAGACAGCATGAGTGAGTGTAAGTGGCAGAGGATCAGAAGGAGAGGAAGGGAGAGAGAATTTTAAGTAGGTTCTACACCCAGCACAGAGCCCAATGAAGGGCTCAATCTCACAACCCTGAGATTGTGACCTGAGCTGAAATCAAGACTTGGATGCTAACCGAGCCACTCAGGCGCCCCATTAAAAATTTTTTTTTCACTGTGACTCATAGCAAGAATTATAGCTTATGATGTGACCCTATATATATACACAGTTATAAACATGTGTTCATAGATCTAGAACTGAATCCAAAGTTTGTGAAATAATCCTACTTTAACTACATGTGATGTATGCTGGTGTTTTCTAACCTCTCTATCCTATTTCATTAAAATAGTCCTAATAGTGACTTTCTCAGATGATTTCATGACTTCCCAAGGAGTCTGGACCTACAATTTGAGAAACATAGCCTTAGGGTAATTTTACATTTTTGATTACAGAACTACATTTTTGTCTTGATTTAAAGATGATTACCCCTAAAAGACAAAAACAACATTGTGGAGTATAAGGTAAGCCTTCCCCTTACAGAATTCTCAATCTTGTCTTAAGAGTCTGTGTGATTGGAAGGTCTAACAGAGATGGACAGCTACTAATATACCTTTGGCTGAAAAAAACCCATATTCTATATGAGAAGCTGGCTGATCCTTTTTGACCTGTGAATATATATAAAAGAGTATTTAGTACAGCATTGTTCTTAGAGGTTTAAATGTGGAAACAACCTCAACAGGAATACAAAATCTAGAGCAATGATTCTTAAATGGTGAAGTGGGTGGATCCTGGGCAGGTGAGAGTTGTCTCTAATAAATTCCAGGAAGAGGAGGAGAAATGAATGGATTTAAAAAGCATATCAATTAGAATATACATATTTATATTTGGAGGACAAATATTACAACATGTTGCCCTCCCCCCCCCCTTTTTTTGTAATGTAAACTACAAAACAGCAGAGGTTTATAGTATCTTTTTGGTTCTTGGGACAACACAGAAGATACCAGCTCTGTAAATAGTTTGGGGGAAGTCCCCTCCCAGAAATTATATCAGAAGTTTTTTATTTTTGTATCAGAAGTTTTAGGGAACACTCATAAGATTTATTTATTTTTTTTTTTTTCTCATTAAACTTTTGTTTTAATGGGTCTCAAAATTCTGTGACAGATTTTTGGTCAAGTTGTTTCCATTAAAAAGTACTGATTTTAAAAACTAATAACTTAAAACTGCCACACACCCACAAAAAAAAAAAAAAAAAACAAATGGTCCACAAAACATTCTCCTTTCCTTCTGAAGGTTTTACGATGCATTGTTATCATTAACCAGTCTTTTACTATTAAACTTAAATGGCCAATTGACACAAACAGTTCTGAGACCGTTCTTCCACCACTGATTAAGACTGGGGTGGCAGGTATTGGGGATAATATTCATTTAGCCTTCTGAGCTTTCTGGGCAGACTTGGTGACTTTGCCAGCTCCAGCTGCCTTCTTGTCCACTGCTTTGATGACACCCACAGCAACCGTCTGTCTCATGTCACGAACAGCAAAACGGCCCAGAGGAGGATAGTCAGAGAAGCTCTCAACACACATAGGTTTGCCAGGAACCATATCAACAATGGCAGCATCCCCAGATTTCAAGAACTTGGGACCATCTTCCAGCTTCTTTCCAGAACGACGATCTATCTTTTCCTTCAGCTCAGCAAACTTGCAGGCAATGTGAGCTGTGTGACAATCCAGCACAGGTGCATATCCAGCACTGATTTGGCCTGGATGGTTCAGGATAATCACCTGAGCTGTGAAGCCAGCTGCTTCCATTGGTGGGTCATTTTTGCTGTCACCAGCCACATTGCCACGACGAACATCTTTGACAGATACGTTCTTGACATTGAAGCCCACATTGTCCCCAGGAAGAGCCTCACTCAAAGCTTCATGGTGCATTTCAACAGACTTTACTTCAGTTGTAACATTGACTGGAGCAAAGGTGACCACCATACCAGGCTTAAGAACACCAGTCTCCACTCGACCCACTGGGACAGTACCAATACCACCAATTTTGTAGACGTCTTGGAGAGGCAGACGCAAGGGCTTATCAGTTGGACGAGTTGGTGGCAGAATGCAATCCAGGGCTTCAAGCAGTGTGGTTCCGCTGGCATTCCCATCTTTACGGGTGACTTTCCATCCCTTGAACCAAGGCATGTTAGCACTTGGCTCCAGCATGTTGTCACCATTCCAACCAGAAATTGGCACAAATGCTACTGTGTCGGGGTTGTAGCCAATTTTCTTAATGTAGGTGCTGACTTCTTTAACGATTTCCTCGTATCTCTTCTGGCTGTAGGGTGGTTCAGTGGAATCCATTTTGTTAACACCAACAATTAGTTGTTTTACACCCAGTGTGTAAGCCAGAAGGGCATGCTCACGGGTCTGCCCATTCTTGGAGATACCTGCTTCAAATTCACCAACACCAGCAGCAACAATCAGGACAGCACAGTCAGCCTGAGATGTGCCTGTAATCATGTTTTTGATAAAGTCTCTGTGTCCTGGGGCATCAATGATGGTCACGTAATACTTGCTGGTCTCGAATTTCCACAGGGAGATATCAATGGTGATACCACGTTCACGTTCAGCTTTCAGTTTATCCAAGACCCAGGCATACTTGAAGGAGCCTTTTCCCATCTCAGCAGCCTCCTTCTCAAATTTTTCGATAGTTCTTTTGTCGATCCCACCACATTTGTAGATCAGATGGCCAGTAGTGGTAGACTTGCCCGAATCTACGTGTCCAATGACGACGATGTTGATGTGAGTCTTCTCCTTTCCCATTTTGGTTTAGGTTTAGCGGTGGTTTTCACGACACCTGTGTTCTGGCGGCAAACCCGTTGCGAAAAAGCCACTCATAAGATTTAATGGAGTATAACTCAGCCATTAGAAATGACGAATACCCACCATTTACTTCGACGTGGATGGAACTGGAGGGTATTATGCTGAGTGAAGTAAGTCAATCGGAGAAGGACAGTCATTATATGGTTTCACTCATATGGGGAATATAAAAAATAGTGAAAGGGATTATAGGGGAAAGCAGAGAAAATGAGTGGGAAAAATCAGAGAGGGTGACAAAACATGAGAGACTCCTAACACTGGGAAGTGAACAAAGGGTAGTGGAAGGGGAGGTGGGTGGGGGGATGGGATGACTGGGTGATGGGCACTGAGGACGGCACTAGATGGGATGAGCACTGGGTGTTATACTATATGTTAGCAAATTGAACTCCAATAAAAAGATACATATAAAAATAAATAAAAAATAAAAAATTGAGAAACACTTATTCAAAGACCTAGAGAAAATCAGTGGTAATTATTTGGTTTTTACATGCTTTTTCAGACAACATAATAAGAGTTATTGAACAAAGGCCAACCAATTAGGAGTATACTTTAAGTGAACTGACTCATTAATATTGTATCAGCAAATTAACTACAGGTGCCTCATAATACACTGTAGTCCTGCTACAACCATTATTCTCTATAAGGATAACAAGAATCACTGTTAAGCTATCTAAGTTGTTAATCATGCCATTACAGTGGCTTTGGGAGACTGTCTTTAAAGGAATTTCAATAAATTAAACTGGACATCTATCGGTAAAAGAAACCAAAAAAATCCACCATTCCCCTCCACATCTCCCTCCCAGAAAAACACCCCAACACTTTCCAAACCTGACCACAGATTCGAAGAGCACTTCTGTTCTTTTTACCTGATATGGCTCCTTTCCTAGCCACATTTTCCCCTCCAAAGGCAAAAAATTTTAAATAAAACCTTAACAAGAAAATATCAGAATCCAAACAAGATCTCAAGTCATTTGAAATGATATAGCTTTGATTTTGAGAGTAAACTGTGAAGACACAACAGAACTAGGCTTAATGAATGAGGCCAAAGTTTTTAATGGTTAATGGAGAAGAGGATCAAACCTATATTCAAAATGCACCTTGGTCTCTTCGACACATGGTGCTGGCAAAATTAGACGTCCACACACAGAAGAATGAAACTGGACCACTTTCTTATATACAAAAATAAACTCAAAGTAGATTAAGGGCCTGAATGTGAGAACTGAAACCATAAAAATCCTAGAAGAGAGCATAGGCAGTAAATTCTCTGATATCTACCATTACAACATCTTTCTAGATATGCCTCCTGAATCAAGGAAAACAAAAGCAAAGATAAAGTATTGGTACTACAAGATAAAAACTTGCTGCACAACGAAGGAAACAACCAAAACTAAAAGACATCCTATCTAATAGAAGATATTTGCAAATGGCATATTCAATAAAGGGCCAGTATCCAAAATACATAAAGAACTTATACAACTCAACACCAATAATAATAATCTATTTTAAAAACATGCAGAACACATGAACAGACATTTCTCCAAAGAAGATATACAGATGGCCAAGAGAAGCATGAAAAATGCTCAACACCATTTATCATCAAGGAAATGGAAGTCAAAACTACAATGAGATATCACACCATACCTATCAGAATGGCTAAAATAAAAAACACAAGAAACAGCAAGTGTTGACAAGGAATGGGAGTTTTAAAAAGGAACCCTCTTGTACTGTTGGTGTGAATGCAAACTGGTGCAGTCACTATAGGAAACAGTAGGGAGGTTCCTCAAAAAGATAAAAATAGGTCTACCTTATGAAATTGCACTTCCTGGTATTTACCCAAAGAATACAAAAACACTAATTCAAAGGGAAACACACACCCCTATGTTTATAGCTCCATTATTTACAAGAGTCAAATTATGGAAGCAACCTAAGTGTTGCTTAATTGATGAATGGATAAAGATGTGGTATATATATGCAATGGAATTTTATTCAGCCATAAAAAGAGTGCAATCTTGCTATTTGCAACAACACGGATGGATTCAGAGAGTATAATGCTAAGGGAAATAAGCCAGAGAGAGGCAAATATCATGTGGTTTCACTCATTTGTAGAGTTTGAGAAATAAAGCAAATGAACGAAGGAAAGAGCAAAAGAGACAAACCAAAAAACAGACTCTTAAGCATATAGAACCCTTACCAGAGGGAAGGCAGGTGGGAGGATGAATGAAAGGGGTGAAGGGGATTAAGAGTACACTTATCTTGATAAGCACTAAGTAATATATGGAATTCTTGAATCACTATACTGTACACCAGAAATAAATGTAACACTGTATGTTAACTACACTGGAATTCAAATTTAAAAAGTAAAAATTGAAAAAAAATTTAAAAATGGATTTTAAAACAAGCACCTTGATTAAAAATGAGTGTTCTCAAATATCCAATGTGCACATGGAATATTTGAGAAATTAACAAAATCAGCTTGAATTTCCAGAGAAACAAGTGGTTAGTGGCAAGTAAAAACAAATGTCTGGGAAGTCCTAGCTAATGTAATAAGACACACACACACACACACACACACACACACACACACAAAGAAATGAAAGGTATACAGAATGGGAAGGAAGAAATTAAACTACCTTTGTTCACAGATGACATGAATGTGTACATAGAAAATCCAAAGAACTGACAAGACTGGAATAGACAACTATAGCAAGGCTGCAGGACATAAAGTTAATATGCAAAAGTCCATTGCTTTCCTATGTACCAGCTATATAAGGACAAATACAGAATTCTAATGAACAACATTTTTAAAAATAGATATTCCATCTTCAAAGAAAAGGGGGACTCAACATTATTAACATATCTGTTCTTCCCAATTGATCTGCAGACTCAATGCAATTCCATTCAAAATCCCAGCAAGTTATTTTATAGATATCAATAAACTGTTTCTAGTATTAAGGGGGGCACTTGAAGGAATGAGCACTGAATGTTATATGCAACTGAGGTATTACTAAATTCTATCTCTGGAACTAATAATACACTCTGTTCATTACATTGAATTTAAATTTGAAAAAATATTTATAAAAATAAACTGATTCTAAACTTTGTATAGAGAGGCAAAAGACCCACAATAGTGAATTCAGTTTTAAAGGAGAAGAGCAAAATCAGAGGGACAAAAAGATTTAATGGTATAGGACCATCTGATTGTATGAACTAGAGGAAATGAAAGCAGAGGACAGCATGAATCTTTCCTTGGTACTGCTGCAGCCAGAAAGTCTGTCTAGATGTCTTTCTAAGGTACTAAGATATACATTGCAACTTGGGTTGTGTGTTTTTATAGGTGTACAAAATATATAAATTCTCTGCAGAAAACTTGCTTATTTATAAGGGCAAAGTGGGAGGAGGGGTGCTGCTCTGCATCCGGAAAAGGGAAAGGGAATCAGAAGGCAATTTAGGAACCTCTCTCTGTAATGCTAAATAGCTGAGAACGTAAATAACAGTAATCTCCTGAAAAGTGAGAGGGCTTCATTAGGCAAAAACAAACGCAAACTCCTGAAGGGAAGGACAAGCAGAAGCAACCAAAGAGGGTTCAAAAGGTGGAAAAGAAAGCCCCAACTTTTCATTGAGATCAGGGGAGAGGAAAATAAATCTAGATGATTCTTGCTGCCTTCCACAGAGCATGTGTTTTATCTATCTTTGTTGAATAAATGCTGCATTAAGACTGGGCAACAAAAAAAAAAAAAAAAAAAAAAAAAGACTGGGCAACAGAAAATGTTTGAGATCATGGTATCAGTCAGTACCTTTTCTTTTCCTCAAAATGGACTGGAGATACTCATCAGACAGATCTGTAAACTTCAATTGTAGAAAATACACGGTTACCACCTTTTCACACCTACTTTCCTTCCCTAGAGGTAGAACCTGAATGATGATTCAGGGCTAGTAGGGATGAGAATAGGCAAAATATTATAGTAGCTACAAGTGATTTCTCTGACCACAGGGGAGAATTACCAGATTTTGGAACTTAGCAAGTTTCCATAACCACAATGATAAAAGAGATACCAAATCACCAAGGTGAAAAGTTTGCTGCATTTATGCTGTGTTCTGGGGCACTGTGGCCTAGCCCACAGGAGGGCAGCTTCCCTAAAGGCATGTGTAGGAAGCTGCAAACTGCATCTCATCTGTCCTGGGTTTGAACTGGAGAGATTTAGCACAAGCAGCATCTGCACATAATAGTGAAAATTTTCAGAGTGGTTGATAATTGGCTTCTGGAAGCATGTGCCTGAATGATTATGTGAGAACCTCAGGGAAAGCAACATACATAACATAAAAAGTGGAAAACCATCAGAACTAGGGTCTGTAAAAAAAATGCAGAATGTATATAACAACACCCAGAGTTCACTGTACATCTAGGTATTAACACTGATAAGACTCTAAACATAACCCAAACAACAACAACAACAAGAGTCTCTTTACTCCTCCATGAGACTCCTACTTTTAAAAATATAGATTAAAAAAATTTTTTTATTGGAGTTTGATTTGCCAACATATAGCATAACACCCAGTGCTCATCCCGCCAAGTGCCCCCCTCAATGCCCATCACTCAACCCCCTACCCACTTCCCCTTCCACTACCCCTTGTTCATTACCCAGAGTTAAGTGTCTCTCATGTTTTTTCACCCTCACTGATATTTTCACTCATTTTCTATTTTTTTATTGGAGTTTGATTTGCCAACATAGAGTATAACACCCAGTACTCATCCCATCAAGACTCCTACTTTTTGAAGAAATCAAAGTCTTAAGTCCTTTAACTGTTTTCCAGTTACTGGCTGTTGCTTTAGGAATGTAACACCTCACCACAGTGCTTTTGTAACCTATTCTTAGCCAGAGTGATTTGGCTGCTATTTTTAATTTCCCTCTCTGTAGGCAGTGTCCCTCCATTTACCCTTGTTTATCCAGTACAGCAGCACTTGCTTAAGTCAGCCCAAAAAATATGGCCACCCTAAGTTAATTGAGTTACTTTGGGGTTTCCAAGGACTGAAACTGAGTCTTCCTGGACTCAGCTCAAGAAAATGAAGCATCTGGGAGGCCCTACTGTTCCTTAATATTTACTTAAAGCCCACAAATCTCTAACATGCATGGGAACAAATTATGGCATGATCTTTAGCCTCTGGGGCTTTGGATGAATCTTGATGAAAAACTACAGTGCTGGCTTCCCACAGAAGTAGAGTAATTGTTAAGGAATATCCCATATCAGTGACTGGCTAGTATGACTGCACTTAGCAGGCAGAACTTTCCAGCAAGATGGAGAGGCACTCCCTGTTCTCTGCTCTGGACCCATGAAACAACAGTCCTATTCATTCAATGCACTCATTACACCCTGTTTATCAGCATTTACTTATTTGCTGATACTACAAACATCTGTAGAGTGCAACCTAGTATGTATAACGCATACATCAGCCTCATAATAAATGTTGGTAAAATGAACAAATGGAACGTCACTCAGCCTGTAGAATGCAGTATGAGTATATGTGTGTAAGGTGCATAAGCGGAAGACTTTTTGAGAAGGTGTCGCATAAGCTAAATCTTGAAAGTAAGTACCAAGTTTCTGCAATGGATAAAGAACTGTCATTCCAGAAGGAAGTTAAAAGCACACAGAAAGGCAGGTGCATAGATCTACAGAGACCCCATTGTGGCTCAGGTAGTATGAAACCAGACTGGGTGCTGGGTAGAAATAGGCAAGGAAACTTACTTTTATATAGAATTATCATTAGCCCAAAGAATTGATTAGAAGTAGTATGGCTAAAGTGATTCGAAAGAAATATGTCCTTGGATTTCAGAAATTAAAAATAAACTGACCTAGAGAGCTGGATTTCCTGCTGCTAATGTGGTAGGCAGTCTCTCAAATGGCTCCTGTTGAGCCCTGCCCCCCTGCCATCTTCATGGCATTGTATAATCCCCTCCTGAGTACCATGTTTCTGGCCAACAGATTATGGCAACATTGAGGGGTATCGCCTTTCATGATTAGGTAGCATAGACTGTTATTTCTATCTTGCTAGCCAACTCTATTGCCTTCTTTAAAAAATTTTTTTAAAATTTATTTATTAATGAGACACAGAGAGAGAGAGAGAGAGAGAGAGGCAGAGACACAGGCAGAGGGAGAAGCAGGCTCCATGCAGGGAGCCCGAGGTGGGACTGGATCCTGGGTCTCCAGGATCACACACTGGGCTGAAGGCGGCACTAAACCGCTGAGCCACCCGGGCTGCCCTCTATTGCCTTCTTAAGGTGCACACTTTTGTGAATTAAGCTGTCATATTGGAGAGGCCCACATGGTAAGGTACTGAGGGTGGCCTGTAGCAAACAGCTAGTGAAGGACTAAGACTCTCAGTCCAAAAGAGCCTGATGAACTGAATTCTGCCAGCAACCACCGAATGAGCTTGGTAGCAGATTGCAGTTGAAACTTTGGATGATACTGCAGACTCTTGGGTGACACCTTGGTTTTGACCTTACCAGAGACCACGAGTCAGAGGATCCAGCTAAGCTATGTCTTGTTCCTGACCCAGAGACATCATGAAATAATAAATATGTGCTGGTGTAACTGGCTAAGTTTTAGGGTAATTTGTTATGCAGCAATAGTAATACACACAGGAAGTGGGGAAACTCTGATAAGCTCCACGGCTTTTTTTTTTTAATTTATTTTTTATGGGTCTTCAATTTGCCAACATATAGAATAACACCCAGTGCCCACAACATCCCATCAAATGCCCCCCTCAGTGCCCACACCCAGTCATCCCTACCCCCAACCCAACTCCCCTTCCCCCACCCCTAGTTCGTTTCCCAGAGTTAGGAGTCTCTCATGTTCTGTCTCCCTTTCTGATATTTCCCACTCATTTTTTCTCCTTTCCCCTTTATTCCCTTTCACTATTTTTTATATTCCCCAAATGAATGAGACCATATAATGTTTGTCCTTCTCCGATTGACTTATTTCACTCAGCATAATACCCTCCAGTTCCATCCACGTCGAGCAAATGGTGGGTATTTGTCGTTTCTAATGGCTTAGTAATATTCCATTGTATACACAAAACACATCTTCTTTATCCATTCATCTTTTGATGAACACTGAGACTCCTTCCACAGTTTAGCTATTGTGGACATTGCTGCTATAAACATCGGGGTGCAGGGGTCCCCGCGTTTCATTGCATCTGTATCTTTGGGGTAAACCTCATTGGCTACGATACTGCCACTGCGCAAAGCTTGTATCTTTGGGGTAAATCCCCAGCAGTGCAATTGCTGGGTCGTTAGGGCAGATCTATTTATAATTCTTTGAGGAACCTCCACACAGTTTTCCAGAATGACTGCACCAGTTCATATTCCCACCAACAGTGCAGGAGGGTTCCCCTTTCTCCACATCCTCTCCAACATTTGTGGTTTCGTGCCTTGTTAATTTTCCCCATTCTCACTGGTGTGAGGTGGTCTCTCATTGTGGTTTTGATTTTATTTCCCTGATGGCAAGTGATGCCGAGCATTTTCTCATGTGCTTGTTGGCCATGTCTATGTCTTCCTCTGTGAGATTTCTGTTCATGTCTTTTGCCCATTTCATGATTGGATTGTTTGTTTCTTTGCTGTTGAGTTTAATAAGTTCTTTATACATCTTGGATACTAGCCCTTTATCTGATACGTCATTTGCAAATATCTTCTCCCATTCTGTAGGTTGTCTTTTAGTTTTGTTGACTGTTTCTTTTGCTGTGCAAAAGCTTCTTATCTTGATGAAGTCCCAATAGTTCATTTTTGCTTTTGTTTCTCTTCCCTTCATGGATGTATCTTGCAAGAAGTTACTGTGGCCGAGTTCAAAAAGGGTGTTGCCTGTGTTCTCCTCTAGGATTTTGATGGAATCTTATCTCACATTTAGATCTTTCATCCATTTTGAGTTTATCTTTGTGTATGGTGCAAGAGAGTGGTCTAGTTTCATTCTTCTGCATGTGGATGTCCAATTTTCCCAGGACCATTTATTGAAGAGACTGTCTTTTTTCCAGTGGATAGTCTTTCCTCCTTTGTCGAATATTAGTTGACCATAAAGTTGAGGGTCCACTTCTGGATTCTCTATTCTGTTCCATTGATCTATGTGTGTGTCTTTGTGCCAGTACCACACTATCTTGAAGATCACAGCTTTGTAGTACAACCTGAAATCTGGCATTGTGATGCCCCCACCTACAGTTTTCTTTTTTAAATTTCCCCTGGCTATTCTGGGTGTTTTCTGATTCCACACAAATCTTAAGATAATTTGTTCCAACTCTCTGAAGAAAGTCCATGGTATTTTGATAGGCATTGCATTAAACGTGTACATTGCCCTGGGTAACATTGACATTTTCACAATATTAATTCTGCCAATCCAGGAGCATGGAATATTTTTCCATCTCTTTGTGTCTTCCTTAATTTCTTTCAGAAGTGTTCTGTAGTTTTTAGGGTATAGATCCTTTACCTCTTTGGTTAGGTTTATTCCTAGGTATCTTATGCTTTTGGGTGCAATTGTAAATGGGATTGACTCCTTAATTTCTCTTTCTTCAGTCTCATTGTTAGTGTATAGAAATGCCACTGACTTCTGGGCATTGATTTTGTATCCTGCCACATGGCCAAATTGCTGTATGAGTTCTAGCAATCTTGGGGTGGAGTCTTGTAGGTTTTCTAGGTACTCTATCATGTCATCTGCGAAGAGGGAGAGTTTGACTTCTTCTTTGCCAATTCGAATGCCTTTGATTTCTTTTTGTTGCCTGATTGCTGAGGCTAGGACTTCTAGTACTATGTTGAATAGCAGTGGTGAGAGTGGACATCCCTGTCTTGTTCCTGATCTTAGGGGAAAGGCTCCCAGTGCTTACCCAGTGGGAATGATATTTGCTGTGGGCTTTTCGTAGATGGCTTTTAAGATGTTGAAGAATGTTCCGTCTATTCCTACACTCTGAAGAGTTTTGATCAGGAATGCTGTATTTTGTCAAATGCTTTCTCTGCATCTATTGAGAGGATCATATGGTTCTTGTTTTTTCTCTTGCTGATATGATGAATCACATTGATTGTTTTACAAGTGTTGAACCAGCCTTGCATCCCAGGGATAAATCCTACTTGGTCATGGTGAATAATCTTAATTTATTGTTGTATCCTATTGGCTAATATCTTGTTGAGAATTTTTGCATCCATGTTCATCAGGGATATTGGTCTGTAATTCTCCTTTGTGGTGGGGTATTTGTCTAGTTTTGGAATTAAGGTGATGCCTTAAGGCTTCATAGAATGAGTTTGGAAGTACTCCATCTCTTTCTATCTTTCCAAACAGCTTTAGTAGAATACGTATGGTTTCTTCTTTAAACGTTTGATAGAATTCGCCAGGGAAGCCATCTGGCCCTGGACTTTTGTGTCTCGGGAGGTTTTTGATGACTGCTTCAATTTCCTCTCTGGTTATTAGCCTGTTCAGGTTTTCTATTTCTTCCAGTTACAGTTTCGGTAGTTTGTGGCTTTCCAGGAATGTGTCCATTTTTTCTAGATTGCCAAATTTATTGGCATATAGCTGTTCATAATATGTTTTTAAAATCGTTTGTATTTCCTTGGTGTTGGTAGTGATCTCTCCTTTCTCATTCATGATTTATTAATTTGAGTCTTCTCTCTCTTCTTTTTAATAAGGCTGGCTTATGGTTTATCTATCTTATTAATTCTTTCAAAGAACCAACTCCTGGTTTTGTTGATCTGTTCCACAGTTCTCTGGTCTCTATTTCATTGAGTGTTGCTCGAATCTTTACTAACTCTCTTCTTCTGCTGGGTGTAGGATCTATTTGCTGTTTTTTCTCTAGCTCCTTTAAGTGTAAGGTTAGCTTTTGTATTTGAGTTCTTTCCAGTTTTTGAATGGATGCTTGTATTGCGATGTATTTCCCCCTCAGGACTGCTTTTGCTGTATCCCAAAGATTTTGAACGGTTGTATCTTCATTCTCATTAGTTTCCATGAATCTTTTTAATTCTTCCTTAATTTCCTGGTTGACCCTTTCATCTTTTAGCAGGATGGTCCTTAACTTCCACGTGTTTGAGGTCCTTCCAAACTTCTTGTTGTGATTTAGTTCTAATTTCAAGGCATTATGGTCTGAGAATATGCAGGGGATGATCCCAATCTTTTGGTATTGGTTCAGACCTGATTTGTGACCCAGTATGTGGTCTGTTCTGGAGAAAGTTCCATGTGCACTTTAGAAGAATGTGTATTTAGTTGCATTTGGATGTAAAGTTCTGTAGATATCCGTGAAATCCATCTGGTCCAGTGTATTATTTAACGCTCTTGTTTCTTTGGAGATGTTGTGCTTAGAAGACCTATTGAGTGTAGAAAGCACTACATTGAAGTCACCAAGTATAAGTGTATTATTATTTAAGTATGTCTTAACTTTTTATTAATTGATTAATATATTTGGCAGCTCCCACATTCGGGGCATATATATTGATGATTAAGTCCTCTTCTTGGATAGATCGTTTAAGTATTATATAGTGTCCCTCTTCATCTCTCACTACAGTCTTCGGGATAAACTTTAGTTTATCTGATATAAGAATGGCTACCCCTGCTTTCTTTTGAGGACCATTTGAATGGTTAATGGTTCTCCAACCTTTTATTTTCAGGCTGTAGGTGTCCTTCTGTCTAAAATGAGTCTCTTGTAGACAGCAAATAGATGGGTCCTGCTTTTTTTTCCAGTCTGAAACCCTGCGCCTTTTGATGGGGTCATTAAGCCCGTTCACTTTCAGAGTTACTATTGAAAGATACGAGTTTAGTGTCATCATGATACCTATTCAGTCCCTGTTTTTGTGGATTGTTCCATTGGACTTCCTCTTAAAGAGGAATTTTCAGAGTCCCCCTTAAAATTTCTTGCAGAGCTGGTTTGGAGGTCACATATTCTTTCAGTTCCTGCCTGTCTTGGAAGCTCTTTATCTCTCCTTCCATTTTGAATGAGAGCCTTGCTGGATAAAGTATTCTTGGCTGCATGTTCTTCTCATTTAGAACCCTGAATATATCCTGCCAGCCCTTTCTGGCCTGCCAGGTCTCTGTGGAGAGGTCTGCTGTTAATCTGATATTTCTCCCCTTATAAGTTAGGGATCTCTTGTCTCTTGCTGCTTGTCCAGGTGTTGAACGGTTTTTATTGATTTTAGGGGGGGGGTTCTATTTCCTGGATCTGAATGCCTGTTTCCCTTCCCAGATTAGGAAAGTTTTCAGCTATGACTTGTTTAAATACATATTCTGGACCTTTGTCCCTTTCGGTGCCCTCGGGAACCCCAATTAAATGTAGATTTTTCTTCCTCAGACTGTCACTTATTTCCCTTAATCTATCCTTATGATCTTTTAATTGTCTCTTTTTCCTCAGTTTCCCTCTTTGCCATCAACTTGTCTTCAATGTCACACACTCGTTCTTCTACTTCGTTAACCCTTGTCATTAGGACTTCTAGTTTGGATTGCATCTCATTTAATTGATTTTTATTTTCTGCCTGATGAGAGCTGAATTCTGCAGGCATGAAGTCTCTTGAGTCCTTTATGCTTTTTTCTAGAGCCACCAGTAGCTTTATAATTGTGCTTCTGAATTGGCTTCTGACATTGAATTGTAATCCAAATTTTGTAACTCTGTGGGCAAGAGGACTGTTTCTGATTCTTTCTTTTGAGGTGAGTTTTTCCTTCTAGTCATTTTGTTCAGTGCTGAGTGGCCAAAAACAAGTTGTATTGGGAAAAGGAGAAAAAGAGGGAAGAGAAAGAAGAAAATAAAAAGAAAAAGAAAGAAGGAAAAAAAAAAGGAAGAGAAGAAAAGAAAAAAAGGGGGAGAGAAGCAAGCAAACAAACAAACAAACAAAAAACACGGGGGAGTATCCTCTGATTCTGTATACTGTAAATCCCTCGACTTCCCCTGGAATTTTCCAGTGCTGCTTGGTCAGTAATTTGTTTTCTAGCTGGTCTTCTGGGGGAGGGGCCTGCTGTGCTGATTTTCAGGTGTGAGCACTTGGGAGAGCTGCTCAGCCCCCATCCTGGTGCAGAGCTCCTTGAAAGTCGCTTAACCTGTTTATCCTTGAGGCCACTGTGAAGCTCAGTGGGGGTTGTTAATCCTGTGAGGCCCCAGGAGGAACAACAACAGTAGCAGCGGCCAGCTCTCCGCCCTGGAATTGGCTCCTGCAGTAACTATAGAGTTCTCAGTCGGCAGGGGCCTGGATGCTCCGGGGGCGGGGGCCGCTGATCTGCTCAGCTCCAGGCCGCCGGAGGCTGGAGCGTCCTTGCTGTCCTGTGCCATCCCGGCCTCTGCTTGTCCTGGGGGGAGCGCCGGATCTTGGGCTGTGTCCCCGGTGCCCTGAGCTCCCGGGCCTGCGCTACTGGAATCGCGCTCCCGAGCCACGCAGCCCTCTCCGCACGGAGCCGCCGCCTGAGCCCCCTCGAGCTGTTTTCCGGCCCCGCAGGGCGTGCCTGCAGCCCTTTAGGGAGCTCGGCCGTGGGTTGTGGGGCGCTCTCCCCGGGGCGTAGGTGCTCTGTTAGTACCCCCGGGAGCCTGAGGGCATCCCTGCCCCTCCTGGGATCCTGCTCCAACTCCCTGCAAGCGCCTTTCCGGGAAGGTTGGTGCAGCTCCTGGGTCTCCGGGACGGGGCTCTCCTGTCCTGGGGACACTCGCCCCGGCCTTAGCCCGGCTCCTCGGGGGGCTCCTCCCCCTTGGATGCCTTTTGTTTCTTTATTTCTTTTCTCCTCCGTATTCCTACCTTGATAGTAGCGTGAACTCTTTTTACTGTAGCATTCCAGCTGTTCTCTCTTTAAATCTCAAGCCGAATATGTAGGTTTTCAGGATGATTTGAAAGTTATCTAGGTAATTTGGTGGGGACAGGTGACTTGGAGATTCTACCCTCCGCTATCTTGCCCCTCCTCCCTATAAATATTATAGTTTTAGGCTTTACATTTGTTTTTTTTTTTATTATAAATTTATTTTTTATTGGTGTTCAATTTGCCAACATATAGAATAACAACCAGTGCTCATCCTGTCAAGTGCCCACCTCAGTTAGGCTTTACATTTGATCTGCCACTCATTTTGAGTAAGTTTTTATGTATGGTGTGAAGTAGGAATTGAAATTCATCTTGGATGTTCCAGCACCCCATTTGTTGAAAAGACTTTCTCCTTTGTTGGAAATCAGCTGGCTGTCCATACATGAGTGGGTCTATATCTCCACTCTCTATCCTGTTCCATCCATCTACTTGTCTATATTTATACTGATACCACATTGTCCTAATTTCTGTCGTTTCATGTTAAGTCTTGAAGTAATTTGGTATTAATCCTCGAACTTTATTCTTTTGCAAATTGTTTTGGCTATTGAGTCCTGTGTATTTCCACAAGAATTTTTTTTGAAGATTTATTTATTTATTTATGAGAGAGAGAGAGAGAGAGAGAGAGAGAGGCAGAGACACAGGCAGAGGGAGAACCAGTCTCCATGCTGGGAGCCCCATGCGGGACTTGATCCCAGGACTCCAGGATCGTGCCCTGGGCCAAAGGCAGGCGCCAAACCACTGAGCCACCCAGGGATCCCCTATTTCCACAGGAATTTTTAAATGAGCACGTCAATTTCTCAAAAGTGGAGAGGTGACATCATAATAATATTGAGTATTCTGACTGATGCACAGGTATATCTCTCCATTTTTTTAAGGTCTCAATTTCTCTCAGCAGTGTTTTACAGCTGAAGTGCATTGGCCTTGCACATTTTTGCTAGAAGTTTATCCCTATTTCATGTTTTTATGCTATTTTCAATGGTATTGTTTTTTAAAATTTCTATGTCCAGTTGTTCACAATGAGTATACAGAAGTACAGTTGAATTTATACACCAGCTTTATATCTTACAGCCTTGCTAAATTCACTTCCAGTTCTTTTTTTTTTCACTTCCAGTTCTAATAGCATTTTTTGTTTTGCAGATTCCACAGGATTTTCTAGAGATGAGCATGTCATCTGTGAATAAAGGCAACTTTCTTTCTTTATTTCCAACTAGATGCCTTTTAGTTCTATTTTATTCTTTTGAACTTTTTTTACTTTTAATTATTTTATTTTATTATTTTATTATTTTTTTTATAAATTTATTTTTATTGGTGTTCAATTTGCCAACATATAGAATAACACCCAGTGCTCATCCTTTTAGTTCTTGTCCTTGCCTCATAGCACTGGCTAGAACCTCTAGCACAATGCTGAACAGAAGTTCTAAGAGTAGATATCCTTGAATTGTTTTTAATCTTAGCAAATATGCATCTAGTCTTTCATCATTAACTATGATCTTAGCTGTGGGGTGTTCATAGATGACCTTTATTAGCTGGAGGAATTCTTTTCTAGTTTGTGAACTTAAAAAATCAGGAAGGCATCTTGTATTTTGTCAGATATCTTTTCTACATCTATTGAGATGATCAAATTGTTTTTCTTTTTTAGTTTGATAATATGATGACTTACACCAATTGATTTTTCAAATTTTAAGCCAATTCTGCATTCCTGGGATAACCCCACTTGGTCATGATGTATTATCCTTTTTATTTTATTTTTTTTTTGTTTCAATTTGCTAAAATTTTGTATAAAAGTTTTCTATCTATGCTCGTGAGGGATATTTATCTGTACTTTTATTTCTTGTAATGACTTATCTGGTTTTGTCATCAAGGTGGTGCTGGCCTCATGGAACAAGTTGGTAAATATCCCCTCCTCTTCAATTTTACTCTAAAAGAGTTTGTGGAAAATTGGTATTCTTTTTTTCTTAAATGTTTGGAAGAATTAAACCAATGAAGACACCTGGACCTGGAGATTTATTTTTGGGAAGGTCTTTGACTAAAAATTCTATTTCCTTTATAACTATAGGTCTACTTGTTTATTTCTTTTCAAGAAAGTCTTGATAGTTTGCATTTTGTAAGAAATTTGTCGTTTTCATCTAAGTTGTTGAATTTATTGGCATAAAGTTGTTCATAATAGCCTCTTGTTCTTCTTTTGCTATCTGTAAGATTGGTGGTACAGTCACCTCTCTCATTCCTTATATTGGTAATTTCAACCCTCTATTTTTCCCGATAAGTCTGGTGAGAGTTTATCAATTTTATTAATTTCTCAAAGCAACAGTATTTGGAATTATCCATTTTCTCTATTGTATCTCTATTTTCTATTTTATAGATTTCTCATATTTATTATCTCCTTCCTTTTGCTTGCTTTGAATTTTATTATTTTTTTAAATTTTTATTTATGATAGTCACAGAGAGAGAGAGAGAGCGAGGCAGAGACACAGGCAGAGGGAGAAGCAGGCTCCATGCACCGGGAGCCCGATGTGGGATTCGATCCCGGGTCTCCAGGATCGCGCCCTGGGCCAAAGGCAGGCGCCAAACCGCTGCACCACCCAGGGATCCCTTGCTTTGAATTTTATTTGCTCTTTTTATCTTGTTTCTAATGTGGAACCTGAATTTGTTGATTTGAGGGTTTTTTTACATAGATCTAGTTAGTACTATATATTTCTCCCTGCACCCTACAAATTTTATTCTCCTTTTTATCCAGAATATATTTTAAAATACTTTTAATTGCCCTTTAGATTTTTCCTTTATTTAGAAATGTCTTATTTTGTTTCCAAATATTTGGTGCTTTTCCAGATGTATTTCTGTAATTGAATTTCTAATTTAATTCCATTTCAGTCAGAGAACACATTTTGTATAACTTGAATTCTTTTAAATTTTATTGATATTTACATTATGACAATGCAATGTTTCATGTGCATGTGAAGAATATGTATATTCTGCTGTTACAGGGTGAAATATTCTTATGAAGGACATTTATATTAAGTTAATATAAATTAACATATAATTAATATAAATTGAGGCATTGTTCAAGCCTTTTATATTTTACTGACTTTCTTTTACTTTTTCTATCAGTTATTGAGAAATGGTTCTTGAAATCTCTGAATACGATAGATTTATTTCTCCTCAGTCCTTTTTTACTTTCTGTGAAGCTGTGTTATTCGGAGCAAAAATGTTTAGGACTGTTACGTTCTCTTGATTAATTAACCCATTTATCACTATAAAATGACTTTTATCTGTGTTCCTACTCTTTGCTGTGAAATCTTCGCCTAAGATTAATATGGCCACTGCAGCTTTCTTTTTATTAGAATTAGCATGCTTTATCTTTTTTCTATCCTTTTAGCAGATTTGTCTTTATATTTGAAATTTGCTTCTTATGGGCAGCATACAATTCAGTCTTGCTTTTTCAATTACTCAACCTCTGCCTTCCTATTTTGATTATTATTATTGACATAGTTGGGTTTCAGCTTATCATCCTACTATTCATTTTCAGTGTTCTTTGTTTCATTTTTTCCTCTTTACTTCTGCCTTCTTTTGAATTCAGTGTTTTCTGTGACCCCATTTGAGCTCATTTGATTTTCTATAATTATTTGTTTTTGTTATTTTGGTTGTTATACTAGGGTTTATGGTTTAAGTATTAAACATATTACCAACTACCTTCAAGTGTCACTAATACATTTCATATATAATATGAGAAATTTATAATAATATATTTCTATTTCTCCACTCTATGCCTTTATGGCTTTATTGTCATATATTTTACTTATACATATATTTTAAATGCACATTATTGTTATTTCTGTTCAGTCATTTATCTTTAAAGAGACATGAATAATAGGAAAATATATGTTTACCTGCATTCTAATCATTTGTAGTTTTTTTTTTTTTAAAGGTTTTATTTATTTATTCATGAGAGACACAGAAAGAGCGGCAGGGACACGGCAGAGGAAGAAGCAGGCTGCCCAGAGCCTGATGCAGGACTCAATCCCCCGACCAGGGACCACGCCCTGAGCCAAAGGAAGAGGCTCAACTGCTGAGCCACCCAGGTAGTTCTCGTCATTACTTTTTTATAATTCTTATTTCCATCTTCTGTCATTTTCCTTCTGCCTGAATGATTTCCTTTAAAATTTTTTGTAGGGTGATGAATTCTTTCAGCTTTTTATGTCTAAAATCTTTATTTCACATTTTAAAAAATTCTAACTTTATCAAGATATAATGCATATATCATACTCATTTAAAGTTTACAATTTAGTGGGGCATAGTCTGTTTGCAGAGTTGTGTCACCATCATCATAATCAACTTCAGACTTTTTTCATTACGCCAATAAGAAACTTTGTTGTTGTTGTTGTTGTTGTTGTTGTTGTTAAGCTTTTATTTATCTATTCATGAGAGATACACAGAGAGAGAGGCAGAGATAGAGGCAGAGGTAGAAGCAGGTTCCATGGAGGGAGCCTGATGCAGGACTTGATCCTGCGACTCCAGGATCACACCCTGAGCCAAAGGCAGAACCCAACAGCTGAACCACCCAGCTGTCCCTCCAGTAAGAAACTTTATAACCATTAGCATATCCCATCCTCACCTCTTACTTCCCCTCACTGCCCAAAGGCCTGAAAAATTAACATAATATCTGTCTATATTTGCCTTTCCTGGGCATTTCATATAAATGGAGTACTATGTTGTGAAATGTATTGTAAAACTACAATATGTGGTCTTTTGTGACTGGCTTCTTCACTTAGCATGTTTTTGACAGGTCGCCTACATTGTAGCATATATCAGTCAGTACTTTATTTGCTAAATAATTTTTTTTAAAGATTTTATTTATTCATGAGAGATAGAGAGATGGAGAGGCAGAGACACAGGCAGAGGGAGAAGCAGGCTCCATGCAGGGAGCCTTGTGGGACTTGATCCCGGGACTCCAGGATCATGCCCTGGGCCAAAGGCTGAGCCACCCAGGGATCCCCTATTTGCTAAATAGTATTTCACCTTATGGATATGGCATACTTTATTTGTTCATTTGATTGATTTGATTGATTGTTTCCTTTCTTTGGCTATTATGAACTCCAATTCAATGACTAAACACACTCCCTTTTTTCCTCAAACCCACTGTCTGTTCCTTCTGATTTCCTTTGCTGGCCCTTCTTCCTCTACCAGATCTCTGTTTAGCCTGCTTAATTCTGTTCTTTTCTGGTTATACTCTCTCCAAGATTTTATCTGGCCACGTAACATAACTTCAATTATGCCTAGATACTGATTTTTACTTTATATTTCTAGGTGAGACCTACACCCTGACTTCTAGACCTGTAAATCCAATTCCTCATATGACATTTCTGCTTAAATGAGTAATACGCACCTCCAACATAATAAAGCCAAATGTGAATATTCATCCCCCATTCCCCAAAATCCATAGTCCCCAAGCCTTTACCTTATCATTAAATAGCACCACCCATCCAATTCCCCAAGCCAATAATAACCTAGAGATTTTCCTTAATTATTTTTTAAAGACTCATTTATTTTGAGGGGGGGAGAGAAAGAGTGCACGCAGTGGGGGGAGGGGCAGAGGGAAAGAATCCCCAAGAAGACTTCCTGCTACGGGTCTTTCTCACAACCCATAAGATCATGACTGAGCCGAAACCAAGAGTTGGACACTTAACCAACTGAGCCACCCAGGCTCCTCCTTAAATCTATATTTTTACCTTCACACCCAACATTCAATCCACCAGTAGATGTGTCTCCAAAATACACAACTTCTTACCAAGTCTACTGCTAAAAAGTCCATCTAAAATCCGACCATGTCCAGCTGGAACTACGTAGAGCAACCTAATAGTCTGGAGCTAGACAATGGTATCTTAATGATCCTTGTTCTATGCTTGCTCCCCTAAAATCTTTCCCCCAAAAAAGCAAATAAAGTAATTTCTAAAGAGTAAAACTGACAGTGTTACTCCCCTAATGACCTTTATAGCTGGCTTTTCCCTCATGCATTACATTCAGTTGTCTTGTCTCTTATTGTTGGAAGAATACAGTTATTTGGAAGACTGTCCCTCCATTTGTCCAGTGTCTCAAGTTTTGCACTCTTGACCGTTCTACAACAGAAGTGATACTGTGTTCTTCTTAGTGCATTATATCAGGGGGCATATGATTTTATTTGTCCCAATACTGATAATGATTGGTTTGGTTAAGGTGGTGCCTTAACTAGTGAGAAGATACTCTGAATCTATGAAAATATTCTGTTCTTCCTCAAACTTTCACATACTAGTCGTGGCAATCATTATAGACTTTCTAACATTATCATTCCTTCTATATAAGTTGACAATCTTCTATAAGGAACTTTCCTCCCTCTCATATTTATATCAGTAAGAACTAATTCTTATTTAATTCAATATGTTATAATTTATTATTACCACTATTTTGATGCTCAAATTGTCTCACACTTGCCCAGTGGCAGCCTCTTTAAGTTGGCCGCTGTGCCCTTGTGATATGTCTTCATGATTCTTTGAGCACTTCTATACTTTATCCACAAGAAGATGTTCAAGGATAATCTTGTAACTTCTGTACCTCAGCCTCACATTTAGAAAATATTGAGGTTTGTTCTGGCACACAGTTAATTTACTAGCAGATCAATAACACTTTTTTTTCAAAAGCTGTGCCAACCTTTGTTAGGATGGGACTAGAGTGGCCCTTATCTAGGTCTAGAGTAGTCCTATCCTACAGAGTGGCCTTTCTGGAAGGACAATTGAGTGTCTATGATGTTCAGTGAGTTCTCTCCATCTTGGTCCACTGGACTCCTATGTCTAACACAACAGTGAAACCTCCTGAAATTCAATTCAGCTCACAGCTCTCTAGCAGCTGTCCTTAACTAGATTGTACAGAATCTTCTTCTGTACATGTGCAAATTATCATTCAACCAGAAACATAAAGGGCACATTGTACATCTTCCCAGTTCTCCTTTTCTGCACAGCTACAGAAAAGCTCAAAAGCCAGAAATGGGGCACCCTGGGTGGGTCAGTGGATTAGCGCCGCCTTCAGCCCAGGGCCTGATCCTGGAGACCCTGGATCGAGTCCCATGTTAGGCTCCCTGCATGGAGCCTGCTTCTCCCTCTGCCTCTGTCTCTGCCTCTCTCTCTCGGTCTCTCATGGATAAATAAAATCTTAAAAAAAAAAAAAAGCCAGAAATGCTTAACTCTACTTCCAGAGCATAGCAATACAACTGTGCTCTGTTTGGGTCTCACCTTTCTCTACAATAGTCCACAGGGTGACTCCAGACAGAATCCTGGGGCAATTTTGAAGCTTTACTCGTGTGTTTCTCCTGTCTAAAAGATCAAAGTCCACTGTGCTACTGTCCACACAACTTGTGCATGTATTTGGTCTCATTTTGTACTTCCTTACAATTGGAGGCATAATGTAGTTCGGTTACTCCATCATTATCTGAAGCGGATTCAACAACTATTCTTTATAAAAATTGTATATAAAATAGAATCCTTAACATGATTATACACTCACATTCTCAACACACACACATACACACACACAATTTTTTTAATTTTTAAAGTTTTTATTTAAATTCCAGTTAGTAAATACACAGTGTAATATTAGTTTCAGGTGTACAATTTAGTGATTCAACACTTACATACAACACCTAGTGCTCACCACAAGCACACTCCTTATTCCCCATCATCTTTTTAACTCATCTTCTCATCCACCTCCCCTCTAGTAACCATCTGTTTGATGTCTGTAGTTAAGAATCTGTTTTTTGGTTTGCCTCTCACTCCTTTTTCCCCTATCATGTTTGTTTTGTTTCTTAAGTTCCATGTATGAGTGAAATCATATGGTATTTGTCTTTCTCTGACTGACTTATTTTGCATAGGATAATACCCTCTAGCTCCATCAATGTCACTGTAGTTGGCAAGATTTCATTCCTTTCTTATGTCTGAGTAATATTAAAAAATGTATGCATAGTATCTGTAAAGAAAGAGATATACATATATATCACATCTTCTTTAACAATCTTTAAAAATCTTCTTGCAAAAATCATCAACTTCTCATTAAAGTAGGAGCAGGTCGGGACACCTGGATGGCTCAGCAGTTGAGCATCTGCCTTCAGCTCAGGGCGTGATCCCACAGTTCTAGGATCCAGTCCTGCATCGGGATCCCCACAGGGAGCCTGCTTCTCCCTCTGCCTATGTCTCTGCCTCTCTCTATGTCTCTCATGAATAACTAGATAAAATATTTTTAAAAAAATAAATAAAGTAGGAGCAGGACAACTCTGTGCAAGCCAACATAATTAGACAAGGAAAAAAGAGGAATAAAAATTAGACTGAAAGATATAAAAATTGTGTTCAGATAACAGAAGCCAAAGGAAATAAACTGACATTTTTAATCCTGTTTATGAAGTTAGTAAATAGAACTGAATAGCACTTATTTCTAATAGCAAAAATAAAATAAAACATAGGAATAAGCCCTAATTAAAATAAAGCAAGAACCATGGAAAGAAAACTTTACAACTCTGTCGAGACTCTCACTTTTGGTCAAGATGGAGTAACAGGGCCCACATTTACCCTACTATCTATAGCAACTACAGAGCTAGACAAAATATACAATAACTCTTAAGACATTAGACATCAAGCAACAAATGATAGAGATCACTGAGAGATAGGAAATCAATGAGGTGAGCTCTACAGTTGTGTCAGCTTATGGCCTGGACAAAGTTCTCAGGTTGTGGTATAGTAAGGAGGAACCCAAGTAGAACTTGACAGACTATGAGTTGAGGAGATGGAGCTGGGAGTTAGAGATGGCCATGGCATCGTATCTGAAAAGAAAGTGCTGGGATCCCTGGGTGGCGCAGCGGTTTGGCGCCTGCCTTTGGCCCAGGGCGCGATCCTGGAGACCCAGGATCGAATCCAATGTCGGGCTCCCGGTGCATGGAGCCTGCTTCTCCCTCTGCCTGTGTCTCTGCCTCTCTCTCTCTCTCTCTCTCTCTGTGTGACTGTCATTAAAAAAAAAAAAAAGAAAGAAAGAAAGTGCTGGACAGAGAGAGAATTCTTAAGATCTGAAGAAGTTCTCCCTCAAGTGTTCACAAGGGACTAGTCAGTATATGCATGTAAGAAAAGTACCTGAGATAGGACTTTTTAAAAATTCCTAAGATATAAAAGCATAATGCCCAGAGATCACACAGAGGTAGAAAAAGTATTTATTCCAACAGAGAGTAGAAAACATCAAAATAAATGGGACATTGGATGGAGTATAAACAAGGCCTTGACTCAACATTAAGTAAAAATTAATCTTGGACTAAACGTTGGTAGGATCTGCCTAATAAAGTTTATAAGGAACACCTGAAAGCATCAAACTGTTCCAAGTAACTTAATGAATTACAAAACACAGCTCAACAATATTTGTAGAAAAAAGGTGGACTGGGATCCCTGGGTGGCGCAGCGGTTTGGCGCCTGCCTTTGGCCCAGGGCGCGATCCTGGAGACCCGGGATCGAATCCCATGTCAGGCTCCCGGTGCATGGAGCCTGCTTCTCCCTCTGCCTGTGTCTCTGCCTCTCTCTCTCTCTCTGTGTGACTATCATAAATAAATAAAATTAAAAAAAAAAAAAAGGTGGACTAGGAAGCTCCAAGTCCTCACTCTCCCATGGAAACATTTAAAAAGTCCAGAAACTAACAACTATAATAACCTTATATGAGCCATGGAAAGTAGTCAAAGGTCTATAGCGACCAAGCAAATGTACAATAAAAAATACATATTAAAAATAGTAGGAAAATTTATTTCGTGTTTACTTGCCTTTGCTCCACCCCTTCCCCAGTGTGGTGAGGTTTTGGTCTAGACAGAGTGGCAGCCCAATTCCCAATTCCCTTCCTTAAACCAAACAGAGCAGAACAGACCATATTTGAACATTTGAACCTATGTGGGGGCTGCCTGAAGGACTTATCTATCCCCCCTTATTTGGAGTTCATGCAGCAAGAAGAGGTAGCTGCTACTCATGAAAGCTGCAAGGGGACTACCAACTCATGAGCAAAAGATTTTGAGTAGGACATATAATAGACCATAAAAAGCCCAAAGGAGAAGCTGAGTGAGATTCTTTGAAAGACTTGGACATTCAGAAGCAGCCACATATTTAAGGGAATTAAAAAGGCCATGATCAGTCCTGGCCAAGACAGACTTGTGAAAAGAACTGAAAAGACCTTAAATTTTTATATTTTGCTTATCCCTAGGCTCTGAGCCTCTCTAGCTAATTAGAAAAGGACTGCCCCAGAATAGAGCCAGTCTGCAAAGACTGAGACAGGTGGCTGTTTTCACAAGTGCCCAATCTTTAAAAAAAAAATTACAGGCCGGAGGCCGCACCGGGACCCATGCCAGAACCATGTTTCGCAACCAGTATGACAATGACGTCACTGTTTGGAGCCCTCAGGGCAGGATTCATCAAACTGAATATGCAATGGAAGCTGTCAAACAAGGTCCAGCCACAGTTGGTCTGAAATCAAAAACCCATGCAGTGTTGGTTGCATTGAAGAGAGCACAGTCAGAGCTTGCAGCTCATCAGAAGAAAATTCTTCATGTTGATAACCATATTGGTATCTCAATTGTGGGACTTACTGCTGATGCTAGACTGTTATGTAATTTTATGCGCCAGGAGTGTTTGGATTCCAGATTTGTATTTGACAGACCTCTTCCTGTGTCTCGTCTTGTATCTCTAATTGGAAGCAAGACCCAGATACCAACACAAAGGTATGTCCGGAGACCATATGGTGTTGGACTGCTTATTGCTGGTAATGATGATATGGGCCCTCACATTTTCCAAACCTGTCCATCTGCCAACTATTTTGACTGTAGAGCCATGTCCATTGGAGCCCATTCTCAATCAGCTCGTACTTACTTGGAGAGACATATATCTGGGTTTATGGAGTGCAATTTGAATGAACTGGTTAAACATGGTCTGCGTGCCTTACGAGAGACACTTCCTGCAGAACAGGACCTAACTACAAAGAATGTTTCCATTGGAATTGTTGGTAAAGACTTGGAGTTTACGATTTATGATGATGATGATGTATCTCCATTCCTGGAAGGTCTTGAAGAAAGACCACAGAGAAAGGCACAGCCTACTCAACCTGCTGATGAACCTGCAGAAAAGGCTGATGAACCAATGGAGCATTAAGTCACAAACCAGTCTATATGTGTATTATCAAATATGTGAGAATGCAGGAGCCCTTACTGATGACAGTAATCTATACTTTGAACCAAAAGATGCAGCGTGGTCTTCTGGTATGTTTTAGGAATCAGTCCAGATGTGTTTTTCCCAAGTAACTTGTCTGAACCATATAATGGTGTGCATTTTTCTTTGAGAGGGTCTATATAATCATTTTCTAGAAAGTATAGTTATCTGTACTAGTGTTTTTACATGAAGAACATAGTGTCTTTGTGGTTTTAAAGACAACTGTGAAATAAAATTGTTTCACCTGCCTGTGGAAAAAAAAATTACAAGGATTAAAAAGAAAAGGAGAGTATAGTTGACGTAAAGGGGAAAAATAAACTGGCCAAAACTGTCCCTAGATGAACACAAGCATTAGCCTTACTAGACAAAGATTTTAAAAACAACCATCTTATATACGCTAAAGGAAGTCCCAATAGTTCATTTTTGCTTTTGTTTCTTTTGCCTTCGTGGATGTATCTTGCAAGAAGTTACTGTGGCCGAGTTCAAAAAGGGTGTTGCCTGTGTTCTCCTCTAGGATTTTGATGGAATCTTGTCTCACATTTAGATCTTTCATCCATTTTGAGTTTATCTTTGTGTATGGTGCAAGAGAATGGTCTAGTTTCATTCTTCTGCATGTGGATGTCCAATTTTCCCAGGACCATTTATTGAAGAGACTGTCTTTTTTCCAGTGGATAGTCTTTCCTCCTTTGTCAAATATTAGTTGACCATAAAGTTGAGGGTCCACTTCTGGATTCTCTATTCTGTTCCATTGATCTATGTGTCTGTTTTTGTGCCAGTACCACACTGTCTTGAGACCACAGCTTTGTAGTACAACCTGAAATCTGGCATTGTGATGCCCCCACCTATGGTTTTCCTTTGAAATTGCCCCTGGCTATTCGGGGTCTTTTCTGATTCCACAAAAAACTTAAAATAATTTGTTCTAACTCTCTGAAGAAAGTCCATAGTATTTTGATAGGGATTGCATTAAATGTGTAAATTATCCTGGGTAACATTGTCATTTTCACAATATTAATTCTTCCAATCCATGAGCATGGAACATTTTTCCATCTCTTTGTGTCTTCCTCAATTTCTTTCAGAAGTGTTCTATAGTTTTTAGGATATAGATCCTTTATCTCTTTGGTTAGGGTTATTCCTAGGTATCTTATGCTTTTGGGTGCATTGTACATGGGATTGACTCCTTAATTTCTCTTTCTTCAGTCTCATTGTTAGTGTATAGAATGCCACTGACTTCTGCGCATTGATTTTGTATCCTGCCACATGGCCAAATTGCTGTATGAGTTCTAGCAATCTTGGGGTGGAGTCTTTTGGGTTTTCTATATAGAGTATCATGTCATCAGCGAACAGGGAGAGTTTAACTTCTTCTTTGCCAATTTGAAGAAGCTTTTGCACAGCAAAGGATACAGTCAACAAAACTAAAAGACAACCTACAGAATGGGAGAAGATATTTGCAAATGACGTATCAGATAAAGGGCTAGTTTCCAAGATCTATAAAGAACTTCTTAAACTCAACACCAAAGAAACAAACAATCCAATCATGAAATGGGCAAAAGACATGAACAGAAATCTCACAGAGGAAGACATAGACATGGCCAACATGCACATGAGAAAATGCTCGGCATCACTTGCCATCAGGGAAATAAAATCAAAACCACAATGAGATACCACCTCACACCAGTGAGAATGGGGAAAATTAACAAGGCAGGAAACCACAAATGTTGGAGAGGATGTGGAGTAAAGGGAACCCTCTTACACTGTTGGTGGGAATGTGAACTGGTGCAGCCACTCTGGAAAACTGTGTGGAGGTTCCTCAAAGAGTTAAAAATAGATCTGCTCTATGACCCAGCAATTGCACTGTTGGGGATTTACCCCAAAGATACAGAGGCAATGAAACGCCGGGACACCTGCACCCTGATGTTTATAGCAGCAATGTCCACGATACCCCAACTGTGGAAGGAGCCTCGGTGTCCATCGAAAGATGAATGGATAAAGAAGTTGTGGTTTATGTATACAATGGAATATTACTCAGCCATTAGAAACGACAAATGCCCACCATTTGCTTTGACACGGATGGAACTGGAGGGTATTATGCTGAGTGAAATAAGTCAATCGGAGAAGGACAAAAATTATATGGTCTAATTCATTTGGGGAATATAAAAAATAGTGAAAGGGAATAAAGGGGAAAGGAGAAAAAATAAGTGGGAAATATCAGAAAGGGAGACAGAACATGAAAGACTCCTAACTCTGGGAAATGAACTAGGGGTGGTGGAAGGGGAGGTGGGCAGGGGGTGAGGGTGACTCGTGGCAGGCACTGAGGTGGGCACTTGACGGGATGAGCACTTGGTGTTATTCTGTATGTTGACAAATTGAACACCAATAAAAAATAAATTTGTTAAAAAAATAAAAAAATAAATAAAATAAATAAATAAAAATTATATATGCTAAAGGAAAACATAGATGAAGAACTAAAGGCAATCATAAAGGAACAAAATGTGGGCTGTTGGCTGGCTCAGTCAGAACCTGCAACCCTTGATCTCAAGGTTGTGAGTTCAAGCCCCATGTTGAGTGTAGAGATTACTTAAATAAATAAAACTTAATAAAAAAGAACAAAATATCAACAAAGACATCCAATTTTGTAAAAAAGTAGGCTCCACACCCACGTGATACCCAATGCAGGCTTGAACTCACAATCATGAGATAGAGACCTGAGCTAAGATAAAGAGTTCAGTGGTTAACTGACTGAGCCACCCAGGTGCCCTAAATGATAGAAAGTATTAAACAAACAAACAAACAAACAAAACTAACAATCCTGAATCTGAAAAAAATACAATAAGTAAAAGGAAAGGTTCACTAGAGGAATTCAATGGCAGATTTGTATAGACAGAAGAAAGAATCAGCAGATGTAAAAATAGGACTTTTGAAATTTACAAGTCTGAGGAGCAGAAAGAAAAAAGAATGTTTTCCCCCTAAGATCAGTAACAAGGCAAAGATGTCTGCTCTCACCACTTCCATTCAACATGATGCTGAATGTTTTAGTCACTGCAATAGGGTAAAAATAGAGAAACAAAAGGCTTTCAAATTGGAAAAGGAGGTGAAAATTGTCAGGCATTATCATCATTTTGGAAATACTAAAGAATTTACTTCAAAAAAGCTATTACAACTATTTGTGAATTTAACAAGATTGCAGGATATGATACAACAAATTCTATTTCTACATATTAACAATAAAAACTAGAAGTTAAAATTAAAAAGCAATATCACTTATAATAGCATCATAAGGGACACCTGGGTGGCTGAGCGGTTGAGCGCCTGCCTTTGGCCCAGGGTGTGATCCTGGAGTCCTAGGGTCAGGTCCCACGTCAGGCTCCTGCAGGGAGACCACTTCTCTCTCTCTGCCTATATCTCTGCCCTCTCCCCCCGCCCTCTCTGTCTCTCATGAATGAATAAAAATCTTTTTTAAAAAATAGTATCATAAAATGTTAAATAGGGGTAAATTCACAAAATATGTATAAGACTTGTACAAAAAAACATTTCTGAGACAAATTAAAGATACCCTAAATAAATGGAGAGATATACCATATCCATGGATCAAAAAGCTTAATATTGTTAAAATGTCAATTCATTCACAGAAATTTTCCCTACCTATATACTCATACATGTGTAACATAGATTTATAATATAAGGTTGTGTCAGCATTTTATTCACAGCAAAAGACTATAAACAACTAAATATCTATTAATAAAGAATTAAAGAGGAGGGATCCCTGGGTGGCACAGTGGTTTAGCGCCTGCCTTTGGCCCAGGGCGCGATCCTGTAGACCCGGGATCGAGTCCCACGTCGGGATCCCGGTGCGTGGAGCCTGCTTCTCCCTGTGTCTCTGCCTTTCTCTCTCTCTCTCTGTGACTATCATAAATAAATAAAAAAAAAATTAAAAAAAAAAGAATTAAAGAGGAATTGTGTTATATCAAGGAAGACATTACAGCCGTTAACTTAATGGTACATACAAGATATATGTGTATTATTAAACGAAATAAAAGGGAAACTGTCATACTACCATTTGTGAAGAAAAGCATAATTCATTTATTTTTGGCTATGCTAGACTCATTTGGAAAGATACACAGAAATCTGATAGGAATAAATGACTCGAGAGAGGAAAGCTGGGAAATGAGAGACAAGGGTGAGCATACATATTTCCTACATACCTTATTCTGCCCATTGAATGTTGTATAGTGTCTATGTATGCCTACTTTATAAAACACAGTTTCAAATATTAAAATCAGTTAAATGCACTGGCCCTTCATCAAGAGACCTCATCCCAATCTTCTGCCACATGTCCCCTCTAATCCACCTATCTCCACCTCTGCTAGAGATAGACTACATTTCTCACTGCCAAATGCACTCCGTGGCCCATTGTTCTGTGTTCTAGTTTCGTTCTTAAGTTTCTCTCCCATCTGGAACATGCTCCTTCCCCCACAGCCTACACTTTTAGACCCAACCTCTATGTCACTCTACCCGGGAGCCCTCTCTGACCATCCTGATCCTTACTATGATTTCTCTCCTCCGAAATGTGATATTTATAACCTGGACATTGCAAATGATATGCAATTCTATTTGTTCTAGATTATTGGCTTCTGCTTTGTGTGAATTAGTCTTATCTTGGTAACCAGATAGTGAAGTGCCTCAAGAGCAGGAAGGCAACATAACTCAAATGTCTTTGTACCCTTGACACTTCCAAGCTTAGGATAAGCACAGACTGAGGGCTCGCCATGGCAGCCGGGTGGAGGACTGGATTCTGGAGAAGTTACCAAAATAGCCTCTTCAGAGACTTTGAGCACAAAGACATTTTTGGCTGTGAGATTGCTGTCAGCAGGGTAAGACTCTCAGGGAAATTCAGAAGTTCAGTGTTGGAGAAATATGACAATAACCACAGAAGTCAATCAGGTAACAAATGTATAAATGAATGGGCAGAGAATAGAAGTGTTGGGCCCAGGAATGAATTAGAAAACAGATGGCTTGCTGAAAGGTTTCAAAAATCCAAGTTAGGAATGCCTGGGTGCTCAGTGGTTGAGCGCCTGCCTTCGGCTCAGGGTGTGATCGCAGAGTCCTGGGACTGAGTCCCACATCGGGCTCTCCATCCCTCTGTCTGTGTCTCTGCCTCTCTCTGTGTGTCTCTCATGAATAAATAAATAAAATCTTAAAAGAAATCCAAGTTAAAAACAAACAAACAAACAAAAACAAAAACCCTCCTTCAGGCAAACAGCATGTATCCAGAGTAGATCAGTTGATACTCTACTCAAACCATGATCACCAACTAGCTTATGACCTTAAGTTGGAAGTGGCCACTAATGCCTCTCTGAAGGTAGTCCTATCCACAAACAGACAGAATTCTATAACATGGTAAAAAACATCTCTAGAAAACCAACTTTTAAGGAGCTCAATAAATGAATCTTGTTACTGTATCTCCATAGAAGGCAGTGTCTATATCTCTTCCCACCTACTCATAAGCTTGAGGCCACACAGACCAGGAGGCATTTCTCCCTGCTTCCCACAATGGCATTTAAATGTCACCTTGCCCTTTTCCTCCTATATAAGCCATGGGCCCCTTCATATACTTCTGATTCTCCATCACCCAATGCCTGTAATATCATAGCTCTCCATTCTCAAGCCATAACCAGACTCTGCCCTCCCTAAGCTTATGTGTGCTTCACAGATATAGCTCCTGTACAGGTGGAGGAGTTAGTGGAGAGTCCTCTGTCCCAACCACTCTTCCACAAAAGGTGTCCTATGTCCCTAAACATTCAGTTTTCTGGGGACAGGTGACCAGACAGTTGTAAAGGAGAGAGCCAAGACATCAGGCTGGTGTAGGATATGTACAGTAAAGACAAAGTGGAGACATAGACACCACCTATAAGTAGACACTTTTAGTCTCAGGCTCTGTAACCCTTACAGACAACCAGGCACCTTCACCTACAGACTTAATCACCACATAAGCTTCCCTAGGACAGATAAAAGTCTTTGACACAACACCTGCCTTATGAAACAGAAGGGCTTTGTGATGCAGTCTAATGGCCTGGTTCCATCATCTATGAGGTGGAGATGATAAGGCATAACATTGAGAATCATTAGGCATCAGGACCCTGAATGCCTAGATATAGGGATGGTTAGTATCTTCATGTTAATGAGGTTTAGACCATGTTGAGCCATACTTTTGTTCTGTGGGATTTCAAGTATCCCTTATATACCTATGGCTTCATCTTTATTATTCTTCTAATTATCTGGCGAGTAACAAAGAGTTACCATGGATTAAGGTTGGAACCTCAAAGGATCTGTTGCCAGGTAGGGAAACTTTATGACCATGAATTAATTAATTAAGCCTCAGATAAGAAGCCTTTAAGATCTCAGAGTCTCTCCTTTTACCACCCACGCCCCCTAAATTTTATGCCATGCAATCAGTAACTCTTATATGGTACTTCTCAGGGACTAGTAAGAATTTCTTTCTAGGCCATCTTACAGTGTATTCTAGTTGGAAAATAAAGAACCTTTCGATCTGGTTGGAGTTGAGACCTAGATGAAATGGAATCTACATCCTGGATCTCAGAGTACCTCCCAATTAGCAGGATTCTTCTGGTTGGTGGTTGCTATAGGCATTTGTTAACAGAAATCCTTTAGCTATTACACCCACACGCCCTTTATTCTGTTGCACTCTTTCTCTTGCTTCATCATAAACCTCATGCATAACTTCTCTTGGGAAATAAATGAGAATATGGAAGAGCCTTGAAATAAATCAAACACAAGCAGAGAAGGGAAATGTTGAGGTGAAAAGAGATGGATATGGAAAGCAAAGTTAGGAAAGTAAGTAAAATATAGACACAGATATATAGAAGGGGATTGGGAAATATATATCAGCTTTGTCTGGTTTTAAACATTAAAAAAAGGTGTCCCAACATTATACTCTAACATTTTGTCTTTAAGCGTCACCGAAAAGTCAGGATAAGAGATGCAGCATCAAGAGGTACGGTCTCACTCTCTTCTGACTCGCCTCACTATGGGCAAGTTTCCCCTGATTCCTATCCCTCTACGAGCCTTGGAGCCAGTAACCAGGTGCTCTAACCACTGAAGGCTCCAATTGCCTCAGTTGACAATTTCTCCCAGAACACTTTCTTGGGTGGAAAATCAGAGCCTGGGAATGTTACAAAAATCTCTACATTACACCTGCCTTTGAGAATGAAGAATATAGAAGGAGGACAGAAGCCCTTAGCTGTGTCATTTACTAGTTTTACCACCCTGTGGAAATGACTTCATCTCTCAGTCTGTGATCCATGAAATGGGCATCTCATGATCCTGCCTCACTCGCAGTGTGGTTGTGATGATCAAATGAAATGAGGTCTAGGACAGCATGTTGTAGTGGGTTAAGCTGTATGCATATGTGCCTTAGAGCATTGACTGTTGGGGTTTTCAGCCTCCTCTTCCTCAAAGGCCTTTAGCTTCCTATAGGATGACCCTGCATCCTCTCATTCTTTGTTAACACTCTGCTGGTTTTTCAGCTAGGAGATTTTGTCAGGAAGAAGCTGATAAGCCGTGGGAGCTGCTCTCTGTCATGAGAAGGTGATCACTTGCTCTTTGCATCCTCCAAATCCCCAGCCTGGCCTGGGACGATTTCTCTGGTTGGCCTGTGGCAGGGACCAGGAGAGGGAAAATGTCCCGGAGGGAGTCAGACAGTGGATGCTGAGCACTGGTTGAGAGAGTTGCCAGGGCAGAGGGGGATCAGGTGTCTCAGGAGGGGGAGTCTCCCAGTTTTGCTCTAGGCTAGGTTCACAGTGGTCCTGAAAGTCAGGATTTTGCTAGTATGTAATTCATTGAAGACTCTACATGAGTTTGCACTCAGCCACAATATAAGTTATCCAGTCAAGAGAATAAATAAATGCATATATAAACAAATCACCATTGTCATATTCCTGTTGCAACCATTCAAGGGCAGACCCATAGAACCTGCTGACATTACTTCCATGGTTTTGTCTTCAGGGAGGCCAATTCCTGGGACAGCCCTCAGAAAGGAGTCCGTCATCTTATCCTCTTCCTAAAATCTCTAAGGAAGGGAATTGGCTCTCAAGAGACTATTTACAGGATCTGGGACACCCCATAGTCCCCACAATGCAGAGTTCCCACAAAGACCATATTTTCCACAGCTTAGAAATACTGAATGCCAGGCTGTGGCCTTCTTAGCTCCAGAAGAGACTAACTGCAGGTTCCCCCTGTAATGTTCCTGGTGCTGCCCCTCAGCCAGCCATTGGCTCCCCACCACTGCCTGGTTCCCTTCTGGTGTAGTTTCTCAACACAGACCAACAGAGAATGCACCCCACGTCTCAGTGTCTCTCATGGCCCTGTGTTTCCATGCGTTGTCTGAGACCTTGCCCAACAAGCTCCAGACCCTCAGTCCAACCCAGCCCAACATAACTTGCCAATGGCATTTTCCTAGGAAGAAAAGGAGATGGGTAAATGCCCTGGGGTTCCAGGACTAGGGGAAGGTGGGCCAAATCTCCAGGCCACACATATTCAAAGAGGCAGGTGTTGGGGTGCTTGGGTGGCTCAGTGAGTTAAGTGTCTGACTCTTGATCTGAGCTCAGGTCTTGATCTCAGGGTTGTGAGATTAAGCTCCACATTGGCTCTACGCTAGGCATGGAGATGACTTAAAAAAGCACCAAAGAAAAAAACAAAGAAGCAGGTGTCACTCCATCAGTAACCGTTGCCATCTTCCCTTCCTAGCCAGGACTGGCTTCCTCAGGAAGGAAGTGTGCGGCGGCTCCTGTGTGCAGATACCTGCTGCCAAATCTGCAATGCCATGGCTCTGGAGATTCAGCAGTTGCTGGTAAGTGAGAACACCCTGATATCTTCCCCTTCATCAGGACCATTGCAGGGCTCCTCTTGCTTAGAGATTTTGTCCATGTCTACTGTGTCGTTTGAACAGAGTCTGCAGCAACGTTCCCTACACTGCAAAGCACTTTCATTTCGATCTGCAACGCCTCCAGTGTTAGAATTAATGGATCAGAAATGCTTAACACAATCAGCTGTCCAGTCAACTGATGCAGTCAGGATCCATGATTGCTGGGCTGAACACCTCCAGCTGGGGCAGGGATTACAAATTCCGGAGGTGACTTGTGTCCCAGAGACTATGTCTTGTTTAAGACTTGAAGAGCCTCAGGTTCCAGTAAACCAGCAGCAGATGATACAGAGCACTCCCGGCCTTGTCTGTGGAAACCAAGGGCATTGGCCTTTGAATTCCCAGGTCTCTCTGCAGACCCTAAACCGAGAAATCACTACACTGACCCACCCTATGGCCTGGCATATGGTTACTGTCCTCCCTGCCCACCTGCCATTCCTCAGTCCTGAAGTCTTGAGGCTTCTTGAAGTACATGTGAAAAAATGGATGCATTTCCAGAGGTGGGGGCTACCCAGACGTGTGGAGGAGTCCCTGCGGCAGCTTATGCCAAACCCACCTTTGTTTTGCCAAGCTATCAATAACCAACCAGTTTCTTTCATCCAGAAGAATACTTCTAAGTTCTCTATCGAAACACTCGGGCCCTATTCCTGCGAGAACTGGGCTTCATGTATGGCTAACCAGCCTACCCAGGCCTTCTGGGTTTCTGAGTGGTCCATCATGGGCCCAGAACAAAGACACCACCAGCAGCAAATCCCAAACCATATGGCCCTGGCCTTGCCCTCTCCAGCCCTTAAAGACTCAAGTGCCCTCTATGCACTTCCTGGTTACCAGAATCATGATTCAGTGGGCCATCTGCAGCAGAAATACATCCAGTTATTCTGTGGACTCCCATCTCTGCACAGTGAGTCCCTGGTTAACACCTTCTTAGGCTCTCAAAACTTCTCCATGAATGGGAGCGTGTCCAAGCATCCCTTGAAGGACCCTTTTCTCAAGGACTTCTCCATCCTCCCTCTGCTGCCTAAAACTCCACCCCAGTCAGATGCATCTTCTTCCCCATCTTCCCAAAACTGGGTCATTCCATCTGACAACCAACAACCTCAAAACAGTGTCCCACTTCTGACGCTGGCTGAGTGCAATGCCTTGGAATGGCACCTGCTGCAGAGGCAGCTCCAGCTTCGATGGGGCTTGTCAGCTGTTTTTCAGAGACCTCAGAATACCCAGAACCCCATGCAGTATAGGCCCGATGGCAGGGCCCAGTCTCCTGAGAAAACTTCTTGGCCAGTGAAGCCCATCACAGTCCTCACTAGGGAACTAGTTTTCTTCCCGGAGCATGGCCGGAGACTGCTGGAATTCCATCTCCAGCGGCAGTTGATTCACCATCGCTGGGGCCTGCCCCAGAAGATCCAGGAGTCCATCCAACTGCTCCTGTCCTCATCTGATCAGTCAACTCTGTCCTGGAGCAGCACAGCCCTAGCCACTGTGCATGCTCCCCAACCTACAGCCCTAGAGGCACCTGGGGCCGGTGACCCATTCTCTCCAGTCACAGACCAAGTACCAGTCCCCATGCCACACTTGTTTGACCAGGCTAAGGCAATATTGCAGAGCCACATCAACTCCAAATGTGGGCAGATTCACCAGGGCAAGGTCCCTGCTTGTGTATGTAGCTCTTGGCAGTGCATAATTCCTGGGGGCCTGCAAGTGGCTCCCTTCACCTGCATCCCAGAAAGCAAGCCCTTGGAGCTACAGGCCACAACTGACCCTGCCCTACAACAGAAAGCTGGGGCCTGGATACCAACGGCCCTTGATCAACAGCAACAAGCCCCACCAGACCCTGTCACTGAACACATTAAGCTGCCCCAAGCCCTGTCCGAGGGAGCCATTGAGAAACTGGAGACGACTCTGAGGCACAAGTACCTTGCCTTCTTGTCAGGGCTGCCTGCTCTTTATTATGTGGCTCTCTCTAGGGCCATGGCACCGGCAATCTCTACCCAAGCTGTAATCACAGGAATGGTGCCTGGACCTGGCGAATTCCCTACTGAACCTCTGACTCAGATGATCTCATCTGAAGAGCAGTGCCTGAGTCCTGGGCCATGCTTTCAAGATGCCAACAAGACTTGTGCAGACACTGCAGAGGAGCGCCAGGTGGAAGAACAGGTGGAACAAATGATCGAGGAGGTGCCTCTAGAAAGCCAGGCAGAGGCCTCTGAGCTTTACACACTCAAAAAACCCATCTTAGCCAAACTAAATTTCCATCTAAGAAAGAAGATCCTAGAGATACAACTGGGAATTCCCATAAAGGCAAGGGAGTCCAGAGAACAAACTGGGGCAACCCCAGACAACACATCCACACAGGAGTCTCTCAGGAGTCTAAACAATCAAGGAAAAACACTGCTCCAGGATCTCCCCATCCCACCAGATGCTCCTCGTGCCCCAGATCCAGAATGGCTTCACCTGAAAGAACAGCTGGCCATTGAGTTAAAGGCAGTGCAGCAGAACCAGAAGCAGCCTAGTTCAAGAGCAGTACCTCATGGCTCTGCCCACTGGGCCTCCAAGATCTCACCGCCCAGCGGAGACATGAAGGAGGCCCAGGTGCTCTGTGTTCACCTGGAAGCCAGTGCGAACAGCCCCAGCCTGGAGGAGCCCTGGAGCCCTGAGCCCCAAAGCCCTGGCAAGAGCAAGGACTCCGCCCAGGTCCCCATGCTGGCAGAAAAGAGAGAGGACCCAGGGAAACCCAAATTGGCAGGAGACCATGGGGAAGGGGATGCAGGGTTTGCATGCTCCTTTACAAGAGAAATAAGCGACCCCGATGAAGCCCAGAGGCCAAAAGGGATACTTCTGAATAGGGCACCCCGCACCCCCCAGCGAAAGAGCCATAATTTTCATCTTGCTGCTCCCTTTGAACACAATACCCGGCATCACCCTCAGATTAAGCTTCCAGAGCCATCTCCAGGAATCCCTGGGGTTAAAGTATCCGAGAAGAATGACCTGCACGACAGTCTAACCAAGCTCAGTGTCATCCTCAAGCCAGCAAGGATTCCTAAGAATGTCCAGCCTATGGTGCCCCAGGCATCACAGGGCCAGCCTTTCCTGGGCCAACTCATTCAGGCTAGGCCTTTGCAGGGCCAAACTTTGAAAGGTCAGGTTTTGCAGGGACAGGAGATGCCAGTCCATACTCACAAGAGGCCCAGCCTTCCAGAAGCAGGCTTGAGAAGTAGGATGAAATCCTTCCTGTACTGTTTTAACTCCAAGATGAAAGGCAAAGGGCATAAGGAATCCATGTTCTCTATAGCTGGGAAGGTGGCCAACCCCAGAAAAGAAAATGTACAAAAGATCCTGGCTCCTGCCAAAAGTCTGGTGGGGCAAACCAACACTCAGAAGACAAGAGGGAACTCCAAGGCCCAATCTTCCCCCACCGAGAAGCAGGTGTGCCTGGGCTTCTTGGATGGACCCCATTCCCCAGACAGTAAGCTCCGGCACTGCTCCCATTCTCACCAACTCCATTCTGCCTCAGTCCTGGACCACCCTCGCCACTGCCCTAGGCACTGTCCTCGAATGGCTTGTGTCACCCAATCAGGGAATGCACCCTAGATCTCACCTCTCACCTTAGAGGGAAACGTTGGTCTGCTCAAGAAGACTCAATACAATCAAAAGACTTTGTAGGCTCCCCAACATCTGTGTCCCTTGAAGAGGGCTGCTACTGTCATTTTCATTAATGTACAGGTGGGGCAGAGTGCCACCCAAAATACATCCATGTCTCTAAGCAAAGAACTGTCTGTCTCCTCCTTCTCTCCACTGTGCTGTGTTAAGGCAAGGCATGAAGGGAGGCTAAAATGTCCTTCCCAACTAGAGAAGGAGCTTTAACCCACACTTAAGCTGGGTCAGCCTTCCACACAACTCCTCCCAGCCTACCCTGGACTGTGGATAAAGGGGCTTGAGCAGAGAAGAAAGGTAAGCTACGTAAAGGTCAGGCTTGAATTCTATCATGGCTTTCCATTGGTGTCCTTGGCCCAGAGGAGCAATGTGGACGTGAGGAGGATAGTAGTGACAAGAAGGAATGGCCAGGAATCCCACAGGCAGAATTCACTGATGACTCCTGTAAAGGCCCACAGTCTGCAGGGGAGGGTTTTAGAGGAGTGCCACAGTGCTCCAACCTTGAGGAGGTACTTTGTGTTTATCAAAAGCAGGTAGCTAATATGACAGGATATTAAAAGCAAATGATAGAATCCCCCCTCCTCTGCTCCCTGTTGGTAATTGGCAAGATCTTTCTGGAGAACTCATCTGCGAGGCTGCTGTAACTCTCTTGCCCATAGCTCGCCTCCACTGCCTGCCAGCTGCATGGAATGAGTGACTTTTGGAATGGAGATCACAGTAGGCCATGAAGAGGGGCTTGTCCCCCACTCCCAAGGGCTGGCAGGGAGAGAATCAGGGAGTGGGAGCATGTAGATGGACGTCTGAGTACCTGGGACAGAGACTGACATGTTCCTGACGAGGGTAAGATAAGGGAACAAAACCAACTTACTTTGCATTCAAAAGAGTCTGGTGGATGGAACTGGAGGGTATTATGCTGAGTGAAGTAAGCCAGTCGGAGAAGGACAAACATTATATGTTCTCATTCATTTGGGGAATATAAATAATAGTGAAAGGGAATATAAGGGAAGGGGGAAGAAATGTGTGGGAAATATCAGAAAGGGAGACAGAACGTAAAGACTGCTAACTCTGGGAAACGAACTAGGGGTGGTGGAAGGGGAGGAGGGCGGGGGGTGGGAGTGAATGGGTGATGGGCACTGGGGGTTATTCTGTATGTTAGTAAATTGAACACCAATAAAAAATAAATTAAAAAAAAAAAAAAAGAGTCTGGTGCCAGCAAGTCAACCCAAGGTTCAAGTGCTTTGGGGGAAAGTAGGTGACTAAATCTGAGTTTCAATCTGTTTGTCCTTAGTGTACTTAAGAGCAGCTGTCTAAGTTTTGAAACGGCTGGGAAAGAACCACAAACACAAGTGGTTTTCTTTTTTTTTTTTTAATTTATTTTTTATTGGTGTTCAATTTACTAACATACAGAATAACCCCCAGTGCCCGTCACCCATTCACTCCACCCCCCGCCCTCCTCCCCTTCTACCACCCCTATCACAAGTGGTTTTCTAAAGACATTCAATCTTGTCTTTTCTAAAGACATCCCATCTTGTCAAGTACTGCCAGCAGCTTGTACCCAGCCTTACTGCTATGTCTCATTTCTATACCACCTATAACTGCAATCCTTCTCCACTTTCTCCTTTTACCAGTCTTCCCTTCCTGAACATACGTACACATGATTATGTGACTGTATATGTTTATTTTGATGTGTTCGTGCACATTGTACAGTGTCGAATTCAGCTGTATTCAGCTCCCAGGATCTGCCCAGTGTCTTCTCCTCAGAGGATGACTCTTGTCCTCTCCCCAGCCAAAGATAGCACCGATTAGTCTGCCTCCTCCTGTCCTCGGTGCCTGTCATCATTCCCCCTTTCTTCAGTATGTCCCCATGCATTTCAGAAAGCATCAGAACCACTTACTGGGTTTTTTTTGTTTGTTTGTTTGTTTGTTTGTTTTTAGAAGCACTTTTACTGTTAAAGCAGACAAACAAAAGCAGTTAGGAAACTTTTCTAAAGTGTTCTGTTCCATTAAACAGTCACAGAAGGTGGCCAGGGATCCAGAATTTAATGCCACACACGAGACTCTAAACCGGATAAGCTGCTCAGCACTGAATAGGGACTGTGGCCCCTTTGGTTTTTCTGGACTATCCAATAATTGGCTATTTTGTAGTAATATGTGTTTATCATTAAGGGAAAGATAATGTGAAATTCTATGAACTATGCCAGAACTACCAAGAACTACCCAAGAGAAAGACTGAGAGGCAAGCTGATCTCACCATATCTTGCCTATATACTCCCTTACATATAGGCTAAATGAAGTTCCTCCTACAGACCTGTTTTACGAACCCTCCAATAACTTGCCATAGTAAGTCAATACTAGAGCCCTTTCCCACTTCCTCTTCAGTCAACCTGCACTCCCACCCTCAACTCCAGCACCACCACCAGCCTCTATAGCCATTGCCACGAAGTGGATCTCTTAACGGTGGCCATCAGATTAATATTCCCTGACCTCCCAAAGAGGTGTGAATGGACCTGTCCTAATTCTCCATTAACTGAGTTGGGGCAGGCAATGGTGCCCGTGGAAGGAGGACTGGAATCCTGGCCCTTAAGGAGGCTACAACAGAACAGCATAGCTGAAGGTTGTGCTTATTCCACTCAATATAAGGTTCTGTATGAATAAAAAATTTGGGTCTCCTTCAGAAGGAAACTTCTGACTGAAATTTCAGACCAGAGAATGATTTCAGAGAAAGATAATAAACATGAATAAAGGGCAGCAAAACACAAGGAAAGCATTACAAAATCCTCAAGCATGTGTTTTTACCATTTTCAAGCCAAATGTGCGACCCTTAGAAAGGATGCAGATTTTAAGGCCTAAGTCACAAGAATGGAATGTGAAAAAAAAATCAGAGTTAGAATCCTAACTCTGACATTTGACAAGTTACTTATTATTTCCGAGCCCCAGCTTATCTGGGAAAGGGGGAGAACTGTATATCCATACCCAAACCTCAATTGCTGTTAATATACTGATGATTCCCAAAGTCACTTTGTTGCTCTAGTCTTTCTTCTGAGCTTCAACTGTATAGCCAATAGATAGAAGGAAGCTCCATCTTGCTCCAAAGACAATGCAAATTAATTCAAAGTTTCCAAACACCTTCTGCCCCATCAAACTCCTTTCTAATGTCAGGGAATATCACTATACATCCACTTTTTTGCACAAACCATACATCAAGTCAGTCACTGGTTCTAATTTTTATAGAACCTCACGTTGCCCCTTTCCTCTATGTTTACTGCCTCTGCTTCTGATTTAGTTTCTCACCCTTTCTCTCCTAAAAAATTACAATAGAATCTCATATCCCCAGGGCTTAGGATAGTGGTTGGTGCATGGCAATACTTAATAGACTTGAATCCAAACCTGGACTGAGGAAGCAGATAAATTATTACATCAATGTGATGAGCACAATGGTGTGTGAGGTCCTGCCATAGAAGGAAGTACTCAGCTGATGAAAAGGACTCGAGGGTCACATAAAAAGGTCACAATAAAAATGACCTTGAGAGGCATCTTGCATTTGACAATTAAAATATTTGTGTACTTGATATGTGTCAGGAACTATGCCAGACAAAACAATCACCAAAGACAGGCTTTACCTCTATAGAGATCATTACCGAGTAGGCTTGTGTGACCAAACTGTCTAATCAGGGGATCCCTGGGTGGCTCAGCGGTTTAGCGCCTGCCTTCAGCCCAGGGCAGGATCCTGGAGTTCCAGGATCCAGTCCCACGTCAGAATCCCTATATGGAGCCTGCTTCTCCCTCTGCCTGTGTTTCTGCCTCTCTCTGTGTGTCTCTCATGAATAAATAAATCTTGAAAAAAAAAAACTGTCTAAACAATTTATACAGGGCTACCTGGATGGCTTAGTCATTTAAGCATCTTCCTTCAGCTCAGGTCATGGTGCCAAGGTCCTGGGATCCAGCCCTGAGTTAGGCTTTGTGCTAGTGGGGAGTCTGCTTTTCCCTCTTCCACTGTCCCTCCCCTCAACTTGTGCTCTCTCATGCTCTCTCATAAATAAATAAATAAATAAATAAATAAATAAATAAATAAATAAATAAAATCTTTTTTAAAAACCCAAACATATACACATGGTTGTCCAATATTCATCTCAAAAGTGAAATCCTAATTCCCTGCCCCCTTAACACCACCCAATCACACATACCAGACCTATTCCAATTGCAGTGTTTCCCACATCAGTTAATGGCACTTCCTCTTGTCCGTTCAGTCTGAAACCATTGGTGTCATTTTGATGTTTCATCGCTAACAGTCCATATCCAGTCATCAGAAAAAGGTGTTTCCTCTGCTGATTATGTGTATGACAATGCTCTCAGATGATTAGAATGGCGGGAGAGATTTCAGGGAAGTTCTAGATGAGTGGAGCCTAGTGCGTGAGGCTAGAGACAAAGAGGACAGGTAGCGCATCTTAATGTTCAAAGACTAGATATGTTTAAAGGGTAGGAGGAGAGAACTGGCAGGCAGGAAAAAAGGTTGCTCTGAGTAGATGGGATGCACCTCTGTTTTGGATACCTCACATTTCTCAGAAGGTGAAACCTCTGCATTCCCACATGAGCCAAGAGCTAGAGGAAGTGTAAGAAATGCTGCAGTCTCCCTATGATACAGTATGAAGGACTGTGGGATGACTCTACTTCATTGATTCCTAAAGAAATTCAACATCCATCAAACCAAGAGGCAATGGCAGGCCTCTCATCCACGATAGGACCCTAGCACTTAGCACAACATGTCTACTGCTAGCAGGATGGGAAAAAAGCCAGGATGGGAAGAAACATGAATGTGTCCCTGCTCTAAATGATGACTCTGTGCTTAAGAGATGGGGGACCAGCCCCCGTTGTGGCTCCCAAGGTGAGAAGATATAAGGCCCAGGTCTGTTGAGCCAACAACCTCCAGGTGTTTTCCTAAGGCATCCCCAAAGACCAAAGGAGATCTTATGACAGGCACATCCTCCCTGCCTAGTGGAAGTTAGGCAGACAGCCACAGAACAAGGAGACATGAGGGAGGACTCGGCATGAAGAGAATGACCCAGAAAAGATCACAGCAGCATCATGTGGGAAGACAAGGTTAATGTGCACACATCCTGACTTAGGTGGAGCAGGTCCTTCCCATGGTCCCCTAACACTACTACCTGTCCCAGAGCAGTGTGAGTTCATAGTGCTGACCAAGGTCTTACAACAAAGGGTTGAGGGTATAAAGATGAGCTGGAACAAACACCTTCAGGATTCTCAGTTTTCAGCAAAGTCAAGAGCTGAGAGAAGACAGGGGTCAGAGCCCGTGACTCATGTAGGATGCTGTTGAGGGATGAAGCCTTGTTCATCCCATCTCATAACCCTAGCACAACCCCCACCCTCCAGTTTTCCTAGGCTCAAGAGAGGTAAAAATCAGAATTTTTACAGAAACTCAAGCATTTACTACTCCAGAATTGGTGGTAGATGCTAGGAATATATCAGTGCTTGCTAGGGAACCCTGGAGTTCACCTCTGGCGCTCTGAGGTAACGTGTCATGGGGAACCCATGGACCCCATGGACCCCTTCCCTTAATCTCTGCAGAGGGCACCTGAGAATTCTATGGAGGGAATTTCAGGCAACTGACCACTGCAGTGCAGGAGAGTGGCTTCTCCACAAAATCACTTCTCCTGTCAAACATTGAGTCCTAGAGGATAGAGACCATGACTGCTTCATTTCCGTACCTGCTTACCACGGCCCATTCAGGGAAGGCAGTGAACTCAGAATGAGAACAGGAATAAACCCCACAGATGCTACTTCCTGCACCATGTGAGAGTGGGCTGGGCTTCTTCTCTTTCCCAGCCATCCAAAGCCTAATGTTCCACTGGGCTCAGAGGCCCATGGCAGAGGCCAGGGCTGTCACAGAATGAAGAACAAGAATGGTTGCTGTGTCCGATGCAGGGAGAGGAAAGAAGGGAAGACAGCCCGGACTTTAGGTGGGGTATGAGGAATGAACACAATGTAAGGTGCTGCGGGACACAGAGGACCAGATCCCTTTAGGTCTGGCTGGGCCTGCAGAGGACTGTTCATTCCTATCCCCAGAGACAGCGAGGCCAGGACCCTGAATACTTGGTCTGGATGAGAGCATGGGGAGGGAAAGGGGGCCTGGGAAGGGGCCAGAGGGAGATCTCCGTTTCCAGAAGGAGGGGCGGGTGCTGCCAACTGCCCCCCTTTTCCCGCCTCGACGGTAGCTTCTCTGGGTCTGTGGCCAGGAAAGGAGCATACTGGGGGCTTTCCAGAGTGTATCGCCCCAAGGTCAGGCCTGTTACAGAGGCCACGAGGGCAGGACCCTGGGCAGGCAGCTGGACCCGTGGGAATCCAGACAGCGGGATGGTAAATGATGCTGGCGGTAAATGATGCTGGCAGCTGGGGAGTGTCAGGGGAGAGGGGCAGGGTAAAGTGAGAGGCCAGAGCCAAATCCCACACATAGAGACACATGGACACAGATATCTAGCCACACAGATACACAAACACAAAGACACAAATTCAATGAGGCCACTCCAAAACTAATTCAGAATAGTGCCCAGAGACATGCCCAGGAAACACACCTGCATAGACTCAAGAACACCCTGAGTCAGACATGCTGGAGCAGACACTGCCACAAGCACACAGGCAGACACAAACACAGGTTTCACCCTTGCAAACAGATACAGACCGACAAACACAAATGCGGTCCAAATTCATCCCCCAAAGTTGCTCTCCTCCATAAAGCCGCCTAGGCCACACCTTAAACCAGGCTTGTCTTTCTTTCCCTCCTCTAAACTCTGCTGAACATGAGAGACTCCTAACTCTGGGAAACGAACCAGGGATGGTGGAAGGGGAGGTGGGAGGGGGGTGGAGATGACTGGGTGGGGGGCATTGAGGGGGGCACTGGATGGGATGAGCACTGGGTGTTATTCTATATGTTGGCAATTGAACACCAATAAAAAATAAATTTATAAAAAATAAATATTAAATAGAAAACAAAATAAAAAAAATAAAAATAAAATAAACTCTGTTTTATAATTCCTGTCTCATGCTTGTGCTTTACTAAGGATAGTCCTGGTTTCACATGCATACCCCTGGTCTCAACAACTTGGCCGTGGGCTTTCAAAGAAATGACAAGGTCAGCAGTGAATCCACTGCCCTCTTCAGCAGCCCCATCCCTCACCTATACACCCATCTTCATCCCCAGGAGTGTCCTCAGTTTACTGCAGGGTCCTGACCCCCAGCCTCAGCAGACACAGATTCTAAGGGAAGAATAAAGCAGACGGACACACCCTTTCAAGGGAATACTGGTGGCAATTACCCCCAAAATCTATACTTTGCCTTATGCTTACCATTGTCTACCTCCAATCTGTAACCACCATATCAATGCTATTCTAAGCACAGTTACCTAAACCATACATAGCTACACCTGTACCTGCACTAGATGCACAAATATCACATAGTTATGACAATATGAGTCAACTGCACTCCAGGAACTCATAGTTCCTTCAGTAACACCTGCATAGTCATCAGGGCAGGATGTCCCTGTAGTGCTCAGTGTTCAGCTAGGTACCCAGGCTGTTTGACTCTTGTTAAACAGAAAAGTGTGCAAGGGCCCAGCCCAGTCCTCTGGGACTAACCCAGCCTCTAAGCTGAAATTCCCGCTATACCCTTCCCTGGCTCCTTCCTGTCAAGCTGGGAGCATCTGTGGCCTTGGATCCCCCATCCAGGCAGAAGCAAATGTGCCTGGGACCTGGGGCTGAAGAGGTTTGGAGATTTCCAACACTTGCAACAACCATACCTAGGAGCTGTATCTCAGAGCCTGGCCTAGGTGCCTGTCCTAAAAATATAGTGGACCTACTGACACTGGGTGAGAGTAGGATAAACTAGCACACTTCTTCTCCCCCTCCTCCAGAATCTCAATCTGACGAAAGGGTATATGCACAAGGAACTCATCAGCAAAGGTAAAGCTGAAGCAAGTCATTATACCTCCCTCATCCTCTACCTCCTCACTTCTCAACACCAGGCACCAGGACCTTTAGTATAGGACTCCTCTGCACCTCGGCCATCCTAGAGGTTGTTAAATACTGCTTAGGCTCTGGCAGGAATTCACCAACCCAAAATCTTCACCCAACAGATCACAACTCTTAGGTGGACACTCACAACTCAGGTATATACCCACCACTCTTTGTGTCCCCTTCCCCAATGTCTATATTCAGTCTGGCCTGAGGACCAAGAGATGGGCTTGGTTCAGGGCTGCAAGCTCCAAAATATGCACGAGGTGCTTCAGAAATCAGTAAAATCAGTTTTAATCTCTAAAAAAATAAGTGACATATATGACAGATACATCTATGACAGATGCCTACTTACAGTAGTCTGTGTTACAGGAGAGGAATGCTAAGATTTGGGGTCCACTCCTTTTAATTTTTTTTTTTTTGGCCCACCCCTTTTATAGGAAGAAAAAGCAGTCTGGTCTTTGTCCAGGGAGAGATGTTGCCTTCTTTCAAGGTGCTTGTTGTAAATACAGTTTCAAGAAATGGCCTGGAAAACAGTGCCCTACTTTCTTGACATACCCAGTAAAAACATTCAGGAATGCTAAGAGCCCATTGTAGGTTGTTTCTCCCAACCATAACTAGCAATGTTAGAAATAAATGAATGGTTTAGAAAAAAAAAATTGCTTTCCATGTGTGAAAGAAGTCCTAGGAGAGACATCCAGGTTAAAAAGGAAATCAGTTGAGGTACCTGGGTGTTTCAGTCAGTTAAGCAGCCTAAATCATGATCTCCAGGTCCTGAAATGGAGCCCTGTAGCAGGCTCCCTGCTCAGTGGGGAACCTGCTCCTCCCTCTCCCTCTGCCCACCACCCCCCTTGTTTGTGCTATCAAATAAATAAATAATATTTTTTAAAGAAAAAGAAAAAAAATCAATTCAGAAATACCCCACTATTTATGCTTAATGAGTACTTCTTTAGCAGATAAGTGGAACTGGGGTTTTCTGTGTCCTTATCAAAGAACAAAAGAGAGATAGAAGATATTATCATAGAGACAACATTCATGTTGAGGAATTTGTGGTAATTTGAGAAGGGCTTGAAAAAAACTTCAGACACCAGGGGCAAAGGGGTGGTAAATCCCAAAGAGACAAGAAAATAGAATAGGCCCCATTAGCCAAACAAAATGGAAGAAATAAGAGCAAACTAAACCTTTTCTAGGTATTCTTTATGGAGGAAGTCTCTAAGGTGGCTTCCCCCATGTTCCCACTCCCTGGTGTTCGTGCTTTGTGTAATCCCATCTTCTTGAGTGTGGACAGACCTTGAAGTGGCCATGTTGGGGGGGGTGGTTCGTTTACCCTCTAGGAACTATAGGTGGTCTTTAGATGCTATGTGTAGTTTCCAGCTAAGAATTAACAAGAATCCAGGGCCACGGTTATTATGACTGCAGAGAAATGAATTCTGCCAACAACCTGAGTGAGCTTGGAAGATTCTTCCCCATGCAAGCCTCCAGATGAGAACACAGCTCAGCCAATACTTTGCCACCTTGTCAGACCATAACTGTGAGATCATAAATCGTGTACCATTTTAAAACACCATATTTGTCGTAATTTGTTGCAGAGTAATAGAAAACTAATAAAGTAAAAGAAACCTGAGAAGGGAAGTGGGGAAAACAACTCAAATCAGTAAGTTCCACAGGTAAAAATAGGAGTTCCAGATTTTCTTTGGATTCAGGAAGGAGGAACAATCAGAATAGTTTACACTGCTTTACACAGCACAAGAGCTGAATAAATCTTTCTTTTTTAAAAAAATATTTTATTTATTCATGTGAGAGAGAGAGAGAGAGAGGCAGAGACACAGGCAGAGGGAGAAGCAGGCTCCATGCAGGGAGTCCGATGTGGTACTCGATCCCAGGTCTCTAGGATCACACTCTGGGCCGAAGGCAGTGCTAAACCACTGAGCTACCCAGGCTGGCCTGAATAAATCTTTCTTAAAGAAATGCTGCAAAGATGATTGAAGGAATCAAAGAGTTTATTTGAGATCACAGTGTCAGTATCCTCTCTGTAGTTCAAAGTGGAGCAGAAGGGTCTAATAAGACCAATTCTTCAGAACTTGTTTCTAGAAACAGTATAATCCTGAACACATCATATCCACTGTGCTTCCTCAGAGATGGAACCTGATTACTGAGTTGGGGTTAGCAGGAATGATGACAGGTAACCAATACAACAAAATCGGTCATTTCTTTGATCACAGGAGAGAGCTACCAAATTTGTAATTTGGCCAGTTTCCATATCATACCACATTTCTTTTGGATATACACTAAAGAGTAGAAATGCTGGGTCATATGAAAATTCTTTGTAACTTTTTGAGGAACCATAAAACATTTCTACAGCAGCTGCACTACTTTGCATTTCTTTAGCAATGTACTAGCATTCCAATCTCTCCATATCTTCACATTATTTTCTGGTTTTTTCTTTTTTCTTTTTTTTTTTTTTTTTTGAGAATAGTGCTGGTTAGGCATTTATGTAACTTCTTTGAAGAAATGTCTATTCACATCCTTTCCATTTTTGAACTGAGTGTAGTTTTTGTTGTCGTTGACTTGTAGTTCTTTATGCATAGTAGATGTTGATCACTTACCAGATATATGGTTTGCAAGTATTTTCTCCCATTCCATGGGTTGTCCTTTCTCTCTTCAGTGAATCCTTTGATGCACAAAAGTTTAAATTTTGAGGAGGTCCAAGTTTTCTATTTTTTCTCGTCTGTGCTTTTGATGTTATACCTAAAAAACCACTGCCAAATCCAAGGTTTTGAAGATATTTCCGTTTTTCTTCTAAGAGTTTTATATAGTTTTACCTCTTAAACTTAAGCAAACATAATTCTTGCTTCTGTCTCTCTTTGATATCTCTTCCCAAATAAAATCTGAAAAAACATATTTCATGATTCCAACCTCTGTAACCTTTTACAAATTGCTTAAAATCTCTGAGTCTCAGTTTAATTATCACTGAAGGGATAATATCACAAGGTTGTTAGAAGAGTTACATGTTTAAACACTGGAGCTCAATAATCTCATGCATCCTTTTTCCTCCGTTCAAAGGGCTTTCTCTTCCAGGACCAGCCAGGATCAATTACTCCACCTCATCTTAACTGCTTGCTTATGGACAGTCGAGCCCAGGGCCTCAAGTCTCCCATCTTTGCTTCAGAGGCCTCAGTGGTCCTCCCTTCCCCTATGCCCTTTGCTCTAAGAGAAGTTCCTGCCTCCACAAATTCCAGCCTGGAGCCAATCTGGGCTACCGCGGAGAATAAATTTCTAACGGGGTTGCGGGAAGGAATGGACAAAGGCAGCAGCCCCGCAGGGCCCCAGCCCCTCAACCACCTTGGAGGGACACAACTTCGGGCACACTGACCCCTAGAAAAGTCAAGGCCAAATTCCTTTGGTGCATATGGGGAAGTTACTCCTGGCCTAGATCCCGTAGCAGCCTCCTCTCCTTCCAGTCAGAGATTCATTCCTTCCGGCGGTTCTAGCGCTCAGCCTAAGGTATTCCTTCACACAGGAGTCCTCCCTCTGTGCGGTCCCGCTCCACCGCGCAGGCTCCCGAGGCTCCCCTATGTTCTCAAATGGTCTTCCACTGAGACAGCACCAGAGACTACCCTTGGCCTCCGCGAGTTCTACAGACGGTCTGGTCTCTCTGCGGGGACAGTGCCCCTCACGCTGCTCCTCAGAGAGAGCCCTGGAGTCCCCCTTCACACAGGGGTCCTCCGTGGGGGCGGCTCCCCGAACCGCCTCCGGGACTCTCCCAGCGGCAGAGGCGGGGACCCTCGGGGTTTATCCACTTACACAGGGACTCCCTTAGGGGCTGCTGCCACACAACACCTCACAGTCCCCAAAGGGCTGTCCGCGGCCCGCAGGCTCGTCCCTTAGGGTGCCTGCCGAGTCCCCGCCGCCCCCGCCCCCGCTTACCGGGACCGTCAGGGTGCGGGACGCGGGTCCGGGACTGGCGGACTCTACACTGCGGACCCCGCGCCGCCCATGGCCGCTCGGGAGCCGGCGTGCTGGGGCCGAGCGCCGGGAGCAGGAGGCGCAGGCGGAGCAGCAGGCTGAGGCGGCGGCGGCGGCGGCGGCGGCGGCGCGCGCGCCCCAAGCACACCCACCCGCCCCACCCCCGCCCCGCGCGGCTGCGGCGCGTGCGCCCGCGCGAGAAGACCTCCGCGGGCCGGTGGGCGCGCGCCCCGCCCAGTGCTCCTGAGCCTCGTGCCGCGGCCCTCGGGGCTCGGCTGGCGACCTCGCGTGGGGAGGAGGCGCTGAGGCAGCGCAGGAGGCCGGCGGCGGGCTCCGACACCTGTGGGTCCGGGTGCCAGTGGGCACCGTCGACCAGTGTCCGGCTCTGCGGCGCCGGGTCTTCTCGGCAGTCGGGCTGCCAGCGGCAAGGTCAGTGCTGGCCCAGAGGAGGCGTCCCGGGAAGGGGCTCCGCGGCGGCGGCTCTCGGCTCCCGGCTCCTGGCAGCCGAGGCGGCGCGTCCGGCCACCCGCACCTGCCTGGGGAGGTGAGAATGACTCATCCAGGCGGCCTTGGCCGGAGCCCTTCCCTCCGTCGCCAGACCCTGCTGCAGCGTGAGGGCCTCCGGGCGGGCGACCCGCGCGTTAGGGCGCTCACCTTGGCGGTGCCCCACTGCGGAGTGGCCAGATGAGCCTTCACAGAGTGCTCTGCTGGCCCAACTGTTCCTGTGCGCTGTATTCTGAGGTTATTGGTCCTCCATCCCCAGCAGCAGGCAGTACTGTAAGGTAACCCACTTTTGCCTGCCGCAGCCTCATCCCTCAGACTATTTGAATAGCCAGCATGTGAGGAGGCCAGCAGTCCTCAGGGATATAACATGCATTACACCAAAGTGCATGCTCTGAAGAGGGCAAGAAAAAGATCAAGTCATAAAGCACCTAACAACTAACTATAAAGAAATAAGTGAAGATACGCAAACGATATGCCAAGAACCCTTTGCAATTTCATTTACATCAACACACCTTCATTTTCTTGTGGACTCATACATGTTTCCAATACAATTCGCGTCATTTTTTGAGCGTCTACTATTTGTTACATACTGTGCTAGCCGGGTAATAGGGGATAAAAACAAAACTCATTTTGTCCTTAACATCTTGGAACTTATCAATAGGGAATAGAAGAGCAATATAGTTAGTACTACATATTCCTAACCCCCTTTTTAAAAAAAAATTTCAATTTAATTAACATATAATGTATTATTATTTTCAGAGTAAGAATTTAGTGATTCATCAGTTGAAGTAATCAGCACTTGGGTGTTGTATGCTATCACTTCTAAACAAAGTACCAGGTACTATTCTAAAAACTTTAAATATATCAAGTCATGAATTTTTATACCATTCCTTTGAGGGACTGTACTGTGTGAGGCACAGAGAAGTTAAACAACTTTCAAGGTCACGAAGCTAATACGTGGTGGAGCTGAGATTGAAATCCTTAAATTCTGAATTCATTTTTTTAAAAGGTTTTATTTATTTATTCATCACACACACACACACACACACACACACAGGCAGAAAGAGAAGCAGGCTCCATGCAGGGAGCCCATGTGGGACTTGATCCCGGTCTCCAGGATCCCGCCCTGGGCTGAAGGCAGGCGCTAAACCACTGAGCCACTCAGGCTGCCCTTTCTCTCTCTCTCTATCTCTCTTTTTAAAAAATTTTATGTATTTATTCATGAGAGACACACAGAGAGAGAGAGAGAGGCAGAAACACAGGCAGACAGAGAAGCAGGCTGCATGCAGGGAGCCGGATGTTAAATTCTGAGTTCAGACCCCAGTTCCTATTTTACCGTACTGCCACTAAGAAAAAGGATAGTAACCACTAATATATGGAATTCTAGACTTAGCATTTATTTCACTAATATATGGAGTTCTAGACTTAGTATTTATATCTCAGGAACCTTTTTATTTGCTTTAAAAGTAACACAAGAGAGCAGACAGCTTTCTCTATAGCTTGGAAGCCCCTAACCTTGTTCAGAATTATATCATACAAACAGTTTCATAGATAGGAGTCTCTGAACTGTTTTTAGTAAGTGTTTTATTTCCAGGCTGACAGGCCTATATGGAAGAAAAAAGCTGTAATAATATCACCATAGAAACCTCTTGTGGTTAATTTTTTCTTCATTCAAAAACACCTGTGTATTGTGCATCTATAGTATGTCAGGCATTGTGCTGAGAACCAGAAGGAGTGCAAATAAGATTAAGACACAGTACTATCTCAGAAGGAGTTGTAATCTCATAGAGGAAGTAAGCATTGACAGAGAGCCATAATATAAAACAGTGAATTATGCTCAAAAGAGGAATGAAATGCAATGGGAATTCCAAGGAGAGAGACAGATAACCTCATGAAGAAGCTTGGATTAAGGAGAACACAATGGTCATTTAACTTATTGTTGATATTTAAGTATTACAAGCAGTATGAGAATTTATAAAATTCTCTTATTTCTTAAAAAGTACACACAAAGTTCTTCTCATGTTCAGAAAAGACAGCTTTTTACTATAAGGATTGTTTCGGGTATGAAGAGGTTAAAGTTTTTTTTTTTAAGATTTTATTTATTCATGAGACACACACACACACACACACACACACACACACACACACAGAGAGGCAGAGACACAGGCAGGGAGAGAAGCAGGCTCCCTGCGAAGAGGATGTGGGACTCAATCCCAGGACCCGGGGATCACAACCTGAGCCAAAGGCAGACTCTACTTAACCACTGCCACTCACGTGCCCCAAGTGCAAATTTGTTTTTAAAGATTTTAATTTATTCATGAGAGACAGAGAGAGAGAGAGAGAAGCAGGCTCCATCCAGGGAGCCTGATGTGGGACTCAATCGTTGGACTCCAGAATCATGCCCTGGGCCGAAGGCAGGCACTCAACTGTTGAGCCACCCTAGTGTCCCAAGTGCAAACTTTTTGAAGAGGATTTACTGTATTTCTCCTAATGAGGGGCACAGAATAGAATGATGATGCACAAGATAGCATTTCAAGGCCTAACGAATAGCAAAAGAAGACGTAAGGTGGTTTGCCTTTCTCTGATGATTAGTGATGTCAAATAGCTTTTCATGTGTCTATTGGCCATATCTGTATGTCTTCTTTGGAAAATGTCTATTCAGGTCCTCTGCCCATTTTAAATCAGATTATTATGATTATTTTTTGGATGTTGTAGAAGTTCTTTATATATTTTGGTTATTAAGCCCTTCAGGTGAATGGTTTGCAGATATTTTCTCCCATTCAGTAGGTTGCTTTTTGTGTTGTGGATGGCTTCCTTTGCTGTGCAAAAGCTTTTGTTTTGGGGTAGTCCCATTAGTTTATCTTTACTTTTATTTCTCTTGCCTGAGAAGATATACCTATAAATATATTGGTAAGACTGATGTCCAAGAGTTTACCTATGTTTTCTTTTAGGACTTTGATGGTTTCATGTCCCACATTTAGATCTTTAATACATTTTGCGTTTATTTTTGTGTATGGTGTAAGAAAGTGCTCCAGTCTCATTCTTTGAGGTATCACTTCATATCAAAAGACGAGAAATAACAAGTGTTGGCAAGAATGTAGAGAAAAGGGAACCCTCATAAATTTTTGGTGAGAATGTGTATTGGTGCAACCATTGTGGAAAGCAATATGAAGGTCCTCAAAAAATTAAAAATAGAAATATATGATGTAGTAATTCTACTACTGGGTATTTATCCCCCAAAACCAAAAACACTAATTTAAAAATATAGCCCTTGGGATCCCTGGGTGGCGCAGCGGTTTGGCACCTGCCTTTGGCCCAGGGCGCGACCCTGGAGACCCGGGATCGAATCCCACATTGGGCTCCCGGTGCATGGAGCCTGTTTCTCCCTCTACCTGTGTCTCTGCCTCTCTCTCTCTGTGTGTGTGTGACTATCATAAATAAATAAAAATTTAAAAATAAATAAATAAATAAAAATAAAAATATAGCCCTATATTTATTGCAGCATTATTTACAATAGTCAAGAAATGGAAGCAATCCAAGTGTCCATTGGTAGATGAATGGATAAATAAAATGTACTACATACACACGAATATTACTCAGTTATAAAAAAGAATGAAATGCTGTCATTTGTGACAACATGGATGTACCTAGGGGGTATTATGTTAAGTGAAATAAGTCAGAAAAAGACAAATACCATATGATTTCACTCAGTTGTGGAATCTAAAAAACAAAACGAGTGAAGAAACAAACAAAAATAGACTTATAAATACAGAGAACAAATTTGTGGTTGCCAGAGGGGAGATGGATGGGCAGATGGGTAAAATAGGTGAGAGGGTTTAAGAGGTACATACTTCCAGTAATTAAATAAATAAATCATGGAGATGAAAAGTACAGCATGGGGAATATAGTCACTACTATTGTAATAACGTTGTATGGTGATAGATGGTGACTACACTTATCATGGCAAGTACTGAGTAATGTACAGAATTGTCAAATCACGGGTGCCTGGATGGCTCAGTTCATTGGGCATCTGCCTTTGGCTAAGGTTGTGGTTCTGGGGTCCTGGGATCATGCCTGGTGCCAGGCTCCCTGTTTGCTGGGGAGTGTGCTTTTCCCTTTCCCTGTCCCTCTGTCCCTCCCCTCTTGTGCTCTTTCTTCCTCTCAAATAAAATCTTAAAAAGGGGGGGGAGTGATCAAATCACTGTGTGGTATACCTGAAACTAATATTCTATGTCAACAGTACTTCAATAATAAATATATATGTTTAAAAAAATAAGAAGTAAGGTGAGGGTGAACAATGTATGTCGGGGTGGGGGGGCAACCAGGAGTCTGACAAGACAGGGTCAAAGACTGCTGGAATGAAGTGTGTACCACACAGAACTGTTGTTGCAAGATAGAGATTATGTTTTCAACTGTTTTTTTACTTACTTTTTAATTATACCAAACATATGCCATAAATATTCTAGGATGATCTCAGTTCAGAAATTTGATGCCATTATGTCCATAAGTTCTTGTCATTTAGATTGACAAATCTTAATGACAGCATATCCATGTTAGTTTCTGGAAAGAAGAGATCATTGTTTATTCAACAAATGGGTTTTTTTAAAAAAAGATTTTATTTATTAGAGCCCGAGAGAGAGGTAGAGAGAGAGAGAGAGAGAGTACCAGCAAGGAGAAGGGCAGAAGGATAAGCAGACTCCTTGCCAAATGTGGAGCTTAATGCAGGGCTCAATTCCAGGACCCTGAGATCATAATGTGAGTCAAAGTTAGATGTTTAACCAACTAAGCCACCCAGGTGACCCTCAATAAACGTTTAATAAATAATGAGTTCAGAAAGGCAGAGAGAAGCTATTTGATAAAGAACGCTAAATAGTTAGATATTTTAATATGGTAGGTAATAAGGAACCCCTATGAGTTTTTGAGAAAGTAATTGCATGTTAAAGACCACCATAAACATTTAAAAGTGTTATCTTTTAGATAAAAGATTGAATGAAAATGCATATGATCTTCTGTCAGTAGGTCAAAGTTTTTACTTTTAAATAAAGGTTTAGGGGATCCCTGGGTGGCTCAGCGGTTTAGCACCTGCCTTTGGCCCAGGGCGTGATCCTGGAGTCCCGGGAGTGAGTCCCACGTTGGGTTCTTGGCATGGAGTCTGCTTCTCCCTCCTCCTGTGTCTCTCCACCCCCCCATGTCTATCATAAATGAATAAATAAATCTTTAAAAAAAATTAAAAAGGTGTATTTATCTGAAACAGCAGAAGCAGGAGGAGCAGGGAGGAGAAAGAATCTCAGGTAGACTCTGTGCTGAGCAAGGAGCCTGATGCGAGGTTCAATCTCACCAACCTCAAGGTCGTGGCCTGAGTCGAAACCAGGAGTCGGACCCTTAATTGCATCACCTGGGTGCCCCAGGGTCAAACACAATTTTAAAATATAAACGTGACAATGAGTGTGTTTTCTCTTAAGCCTTAGAAAGAAAAAAATCTGTTGGGATATTGAGGAGCTTGCGGGGGTGGGGAGGATAATCAGAATGCCACTGAATCCTATTCTGTACTTTCCATAATCTGATGGTGACTTTCAGTGGAAGGTAATCAGTGCACCTTTTTTGCTTATAATACGTATCTCTTGGGGCAACTACTTAGCACACAATTCCCCTTTGCTGTGAGTGGCTCTACAGCACAAGGATAAGATCTCCGTGGCCTTCTCAGACTAAGGCAACTCACCCCTGGCTGTTGTCAGTTGATCCAGAGGTAGACACTCAAATTGGTGCTATCATAGTCTCTCCCAGGAATTTGAAACTCAGAACCACGTAATATATGGTAATTCTATGTTTAATTTTGAGGAACTGAAAAAAAAATTTTTTTTGAGGAACTGCCAAACTTTTTTCCACAGTGGCTGAACCGTTTTACATTCCCAGCAATATTGTATGAGAATTCCCATTTTTCTATATCCTCGCCAACACTTGTTATTTTTCAGTTTTTTTTCTCATTATAGACATTGTAGTGGATATAAGTGGTACCTCAGAGTGGTTTTGATCTCCCTAGTGACTAATCATGTTGAACATCTTTTACCCTGGGATCATGATCTGAGCTGAAAGCAGACGCTTAAATAACTGAGGCTTAACCAACTGAACCACTCAGGCACCATGGCTTTGGATGTTCTAGTACCTTTGTCTTTCCATGTACATTTTAGAGACAGCTTGTTTATTTGTACAAAAAATCCTGTTGGAATTTTAATTGGAATTGTGTTAAATCTTTAGATTAGTTTGGGGAAAATTGTCATCATAACATTAACTCTTACAAACTCATGAACATTGTATATCTCTTAATGTATTTAGGTTTCCTCTGATTTCTTTTATTGGCGTTTTAGATCCTGCACATATTATGTTATACTAAAATATTTGATGTTTTATGTGCAGTTTTCATAATTTCAATTTCCGATTATTCATTGCCAGTATAGGGACATACAATTGGTTTTTTTATTACTTTTGTACCCTGTGATCTTGATAAACTCATATATTAGTTATAGACCTTTCTTTTTTTTTTTTTTTTTTTGGTAGATTCCTTGAGGTTTCTCATGTAGACAATCATGTTGTCTATGAAAAGAAACAGTTTTATGTATTTCCAATCTGTATGCTTTTTGTTTTTCTTTTTTTTTTCTTTTTGTTTGCTTTTTGTTTTTCATTCATTATTTTACTGGCTAGGATTTCAGGATGATGTTGAATAGGGGTGGTAAGAGAAGATATCCAATCTTAGGGAGGAAAACATTCAGTTTTTCAACATTAAGTTATGTTAACTATAGGTTTTTTACAGAAGTTCTTTATCAGTTTAAGACTCTATAGAAGGTGAGGATGGCCTCCACCTAATAGGCAAGAATCCAGGGCCATCAGTCTTACAGCCGTAGGAAATGAATTCTATTAACAATCTGAGTGAGTTTGGAAGTTTCTTCTTTCTTAATATTAGTTTCCTATTCCTGCTCTAACAGATTTCCACAAACCTAGTGGCTTAAAACAACACGAATTTATTATCTCATAATTTTGAAGATCAGAAGTCGTGCATGAGTCATATGAGATTAAAGATCAAGGTGGCAGCAGGGCTGAATTCCTTCTGGAGGTTGCGGGGAAGAATCCATTCCTTGCCTTTTCCAACCTCTAGAGGCCACCTGTATTCTCTGGCTTGTGGCCCCTTCCTCTGTCTTCCAAGCCAGCAATGGCTGGTCATATTTTTCTCACATCATATCACCTTGACTTCTTCCATTGTCATATCTCTTTCTCTGACTTCCCTGCCTGCCTCTTTCTCTTATAAGGACCCTTATATTTACATTGAGCCCACCTAGATAATCCAGAATAATCTCCCATTTTAACAATCTTCATTTAGTCACATCTGCAAAGCCTGTTTGCTATGTAAGGTAACATATTCACAGGTTCTGGGGATAAGAGCATTGACGTATTTGGAGAACCATTATTCTGCTTACTGTGCCAGTCAAACCCTCATACGAGAACACAGCCCAGCCAACATCTTGATTGCAACCTTATGAGACCCTAAAAAGCATCCAGCTAAACCAAGCATGAACTCCTAACCCACAGAACGTGTGAGGTAGTAAATGTGTTGTGTTAAGCCACTATGTATGTTTGTGGTAATTTGTTAAGCAGCAGTAGAAAATGAATACAATGGGCATGTAGTTATTCATAACGTTTCTTCATTATCCTTTTAACATCTGTAGGATCTGTAATGGTGTCCCTTATTTTATTTCTGATATTAGTAATTTGTGTCTTTTCCCCCACTCTTGGTAGTCTGGCTAGAGGTTTGTCAATTTTATCAATCATTTCAAAGAATCAGCTTTTGTTTTCATTGATTTTTCTCTATTTTTCTATTTGTAATTTTTTTATAAAACTTCACTTGGGGTATCTACATGGCTCAGTTGGTTAAATGCCTGCCTTCAGCTAGGTCATGATCCCAGGATCCTGAGATTGAGCCCTGCCTCTCTCCCCACTTGTGCACGCTCTCTCTCAAATAAGTAAATAAAATCTTAAAAAAAAAAAAAAAAAAGAAAACCCTGCTCTTTATTATTTTCTTCCTTTTGTTTTCTTTGGGTTTAGTTTGCTCTTCTGTTTTTAGTTTAAGGGGGAAACTTGGATTTTTGTACTGAGATATTTATTTTCTTTAATGATTTTAAATTGAGATAAAATTCACATACTGTAAAACCCACCTTTAAAAAATGCAGTTCAGTGGTTTAGTTTATTCATAGTGTTGTGTAATGGTCACCATTAATTTCAGAACTTTCTTCTTTATTAATGTAAACATCTCCAAATTTTGATACGTCGTACTTTCATTCAATTCAAAAGTATTTTCTCATTTCCCTTGAGATTTATGCCCTGATGCATGAGTTCTTTGTAGTGTCTTGTTTAATTTCCAGTTATTTTAGGATAATCTTAGGTACCTTTCTGTCAGTGATTTCCATTTTATTTCATTGTAGTCCAAGACTCTGTATGATTTCAATTCCTTTAAATTTATTAGAGTTTCTTTTATGGCCTGGAAATATGAAATATGGTCTACCTTGGTGAATCTTTCAAGTGCTCTTTCTTTGAGAGAGAGAGTGTGTGCACATGTGCTTTTGATTCAGGGTGGGGTGTTGGCGGAGACAGAGGGAGAGGGAGAGAGAGATCCTAAGCAGATTCTGTGCCCAGTGCTAAGCTGGACTCGGGGTTCCATCTCACAACCCTGAGATCATGACCTGAGCTGAAATCAAGAGTCACAAGCTCAACTGACTGAACCACCCAGTCATCCCTCCCTTAAGTCCTCTCTAAAAAGATTTTTTGTTAGCTGCAGTACACTGTAAATGTCACTGGGGTCAAGTTGGTCGACAGTGTTCTTCAGGTCTCTCTCTTTACTGATTTTGTATTTACTTATTGATTACTGAGAGAGCAGTGTTTAAGCATTCAAGTATACTTATGAGTTTGACTTCTAGAAATACTAGTTTTTGCTGTATGTATTTTGAACATCTGTTGTTAGATACGTACACCTTTAGGATTGTGATGCTACCTTTGTGAATTAACTCTTTTATTATTACATAATGTGGCTCTTTTTCCTGGTAATGGTCCTTGTTCTGAAGTCTACTTTGATATTAATATAGGTACACCATGTTTCTTTTAATTGGTTTCCAATGATATTTATTTTTCCATCTTTTGACTCTTTATCTGTAACTTGTTATTTAAAGTAGATTTATGGGGATTCCTGGGTGGCTCAGTGGTTTAGCGTCTGCCTTTGGCCCCAGGCATGAGCCCAGAGTCCCGGGATCAAGCCCTGCATCAGAATCCCTGCATGGAGCCTGCTTCTCCCTCTGCCTGTGTCTCTGCCTGTGTGTGTGTGTGTGTGTGTGTGTGTGTGTGTGTCTCATGAATAAATAAAATCTTTTTTAAAAAAATAAAGTGGATTTGCTGTAGATAGTGTATAGTTGATTATTATTTTTATTTAGTCTGACAATGTCTATTGTTTAATTGGTGTGTTTATACTATTTATATTTAACATAATTAATGATATATAGATTAAGATCTCTTCCTCTCATGTTCTTTATACAGTCATTCAGCAATTGTTTTTAACTCTTTTATTGAGAATTAATTTACAAACCATAGATTCCACTTAAGTGTACAATTCAGTGTTTTTTAGTACATTTATAGAATTTTGTAACCATCAGCATAGGTCAGTTTTAGAGTAGTTTTACCATTAGGAAAAGATCCCTCTTGCCCATTTACAGTTATTCCACTCCTCACTCCAGTCATCCGTGAATCTACACTCTGCCTGTGTAGATTTACTTTTTCTGGACATTTGATACAAATGGATATTTAAATATAGCATGTTTCTGAGGTTCATCTATGTTGTAGCATGTAATACTTCTTTCCTTTTTTTTTAATAATTTTTATTTATTTATGATAGTCACAGAGAGAGAGAGAGAGAGAGAGGCAGAGACACAGGCAGAGGGAGAAACAGGCTCCATGCACCGGGAGCCCGACGTGGGATTCGATCCCGGGTCTCCAGGATCGCACCCTGGGCCAAAGGCAGGCGCCAAACCACTGCGCCACCCAGGGATCCCTACTTCTTTCCTTTTTATTGCCTTCTAGTAAGTTCATTGTATGAAGCCATGGTTTTTGTTTATCCATTCATCAGCAGATGGACATTTGGATTAATTTCTGAAGGTTTTGGCTATTTGACCATTTATTTCTGGACTATCAATTCTGTATTATTGGTCTAGATGGCTGTGCTTGTACTAATATCATGCCATTGATTAATAGATATTAATATCATGCTATTAATATTATTTTGAACTGGGAAAATACAAGTTTGTTCATCTTCAAAATTGTTTTTTTCTATTTAGGGTTCTTTGAATTTTCACATATAACTTAATATCAATTTGTCAATTTCTGCAACAAAGACAGCTTGTATTTTAATAGGGATTGCACTGAATCTATTGATTTGGAGAGAATTGCCCTTTAATAATATTTCATCTTCTAATCTATGAACATGAAATGGCTCTCAGTTTATTCAGCTCTTTTTCTTAGCAATGGTTCATAGTTTCCAGTGTATAATTCTTATATTTCTTTGGTTAAATTCCTGAGTTGTTTTCTTAATTTGATTTTTGGATGACTCATTGGTTGTATTTAGAAATGCAAATTCTCTTTTGTGTATTGATCTCATGACCTTAACAAACATTAGTTCTACCAGTTTTTTGTTTTTTGATTACCTAGAATTTTTTTTCCTCACAGGATCATGTTATTTATTAGTAAAGATAGTACTACTTCTTCCTTTCCAACATAGGTGCCTCTTATTTGTTTTTTGGCTAGTTGTACTGCTAGAATCTCTAGTGTAATGTTACATAGCAGTGGTGAAACCAGATATCATTGCTTTGCTCTTGATTTTAGGGAGAAGTCACTCAGTATTTCATAATCGCTGTAAGTATGATGTTAGCTATAGGTTTTTCATAAAAGACATTTATCAAGTTGAGGAATTCTCTTCCTAGTTTGTTGCAAATTTTTTCACAATAGTACTTGAACCTTGGTGGAAAAGGGCTCCATCAGGTTCTATTTTTTCACACAGCAGTTAAATTACTTGGGTCATGACTCACAATTAAAGAGAACTCTCCCTATACCTCGATTATTGAACTTGTCAACCTATGGCAAACTTAAAATTAGGAATTTCCAGGGGAAAAAAAACAACACACCAAACTTCCCTGGAAGCAGACAATAAGGCAAAGCAGATAGCTTACACCTAACATCACAGAACAAGATTCTATTAGATTCTCTGTCTTTTCCCCAGAACTCATTTTTTATAACAATTATTGTGATATTACTGCTTTACAGATGAACACAAAATATTCATACTCATATTCCTTTTTTTAAAGATTTTATTTATTTCGGAGAGACAGAGTGAGTAAGCATGAGTGGGTGGGAGGGGCTGAGAAAGAAGCCGACTCCCTGCTCAGCAGGGAGTCCATGTGGGGCTTGATCCCAGGACTCTGGAACCATGACCCCAGCTGAAGGCAGATGCTTAGCCAGCTGAGCCACTCAGGAGCCCCTCATGTTCCTTTTTCTGTTCGAGATTTTCTCTACTCACTAAAGCCTGCCACTCAATGCATGCCCTCCTTTACTAATCAAAATGGTTGCTGGTTGTGTAGCCACTCAAAAGCTTGGGAAGATTCTCAGTTAATATTAGGACTAGCTCCCATATGTGTATGTATGACAGGAAAATGGCTTTACGAGAAGGATTGGTATCCATCCCTTGGCTATTGAACTAATACTTATGACTAGTTAATCTAGTACTGGGAGGAGGCTTGGAAGCCAAAGGATGGCCCATAACCACTCAAATTTCATTACTAGAAATCTGTCCCTATACAAAGAAAACCTTAATGGGGGCAGCCGGGGTGGCCTAGTGGTTTAGTGCCACCTTCACCTGGGGTGTGATCCTGGAGACCTGGGATGAAGTCCTGCGGTGGGCTCCCTGCATGGAGCCTGCTTCTCCCTCTGCCTGTGTCTCTGCCTCTCTCTCTCTCTGTGTCTGTCATGAATAAATAAATAAAATCTTAAAAAAAAAAACACCTTAATGGTACTGGACTTAATTTAGAGCATGTTGTAGACTCACTCTGTGAGAAAATCACACAGTTTGATTTTCCTCAAATTATGGAGATTGGACTTCTATATATAATAATACAGATTTTAGAATAGATAATGAGGAGATAATTCTGATTATGCTATTAGGAAAATGACTGTATCTAACCTTAGCCTATTCTGCAAAATAAGTAAAAATTACCTTGGGCCACTTCTTGTATATTGCTCTACAAATCATAGATAAAATTCAAGCTGTTCCCCCAAACTGGCATGAGGTGGTCACTTTTAACCAATCCTCAATTATTATATCTAGTGATATAATAAACCACTGAAAATAATAAACATCCTTTTATAACAGTATACCTTTGAGTCTCATTCCCTGTTAGTTTGAGAGCTCCCAATTGCAAACTATTTTTATATGCCAAATAAACTGTAACTAATTTTTAAAAAAGAAAAAATTTTCATGAATTGCTGTTGGAGCTTTTGAATTTTTTCTGCACCTATTAAGGTGATCATGTAGGTTTTGTCCTTTTTCGTATTACCATGATGTACTATATTAATTGATTTTTATATGTTAAATCAGACTCATATTCCTGGGATAAATTCCATTTTACCATATTGTTTAATTCATTTTATATTTTGCTAGATTCAGTTCCCTCTTACTTTGTTGAGGATTTTTTGTGTCTGTATTCATGAAGAAAATTGGTTTTATGATTTTTTCTTTTGATATATTTGTATCATGGTACTGTTGACCCAACAGAATAAATTGGGAAGTGATTCTTCCTCTGCTATTTTCTGGAGAGTTTGTGAAAGATTAGTATTACACATTCTTGAAATTTTGATAGAATTGGCCTTTGAAATGATCTAGGATTTTATTTGTGGACTTTAAATTATTGATTCAACTTCTTTATTTGTTATGGGTCTAATTGGGCTTTCCATTTCTTCTTGAGTTAGTTTTGGTAATTTGTGTCTTTTTAAGATTTTGTCTGTTTTCTATAAATTATCCAAATTATTAGCATAAAGTTGTTTACATCATTCCTTTTATGACCCTTTTAATTATTCTAAATTTGTAGTGAAGTTTACCTTTCCATTTCTATTTAGTAATTTGTATCTTCTTTCCTTTTTCTTGGCTAGTCTAACTAAAGGTTTATTGATTTTTTTCTTTTCAAAGAACCAACTTTTGCTTTTATTAATTTTCTTCATTGTTTTTGTTTTCTATTTCATCGATTTCTATTGTATTTTTATGTCCTTTTTTTCTGCTAGCTTAGCATTTAGTTTGTTCATCTTTTCCTACTTTAAGTTTAAAGCCTAAAGTTATTGATATGTAATTATTCCTTTCTAATATAGGCTTTAAAAAATTACCTATGCATTTATCTTACCTGCTCATTTCCTTGGAATGCTGCTATAATGCCTCTTTTTTTAAAGATTTTATTTTTTAGTAATCTCTACACTCAGTGTGGGGCTTGAACCTACAACCCTGAGATCAAGAGTCGCATCCTCTACCAATCAGTTGCCCCATGCCTCTTTTTTAACCATCAGGATTGGAATCTCAAGTTTATGAGTCTTGAAGGTTGCAGAGGGGTAACCAGTGTCTTGCACTGGACATCCAGTATCTAGTATCAGCATCCACTATTCAGTGCCAGCATCAGTATCCAATATGGCAACATTGGCAATTTAAGCTAAAGGATCCAGAGTTCAATGAGAGCAGCAGCAGTATTTTCATTGGACTCATTCTCTGGTATTATTGTGAATGTGTTTACTCTGAGCAGCATCTTTTGGTTCCTGTATGTTTTTTAATCTTGCATCATCAGTCTTTCAAGAGGTTCTCTGAGCTACACAGCATCTTTTTAATAAACTCTTTTCCTAATTAAATCAACCAAAGTTGTATTCAGTTGATTCATTGGTAACATGACTGGTCTATGCACCCTGCCTTACCTTGCCTCCAATTTTTGCTATCTACAACTTATGTTTTTAAAAAGTCAGGTCAAGGGGCGGAGCAAGATGGCAGAGGAGTAGGGTCCCCAAGTCACCTGTCCCTACCAACTTACCTAGATAACTTTCAAATCATCCTGAAAACCTATGAATTCGACCTGAGATTTAAAGAGAGAACAGCTGGAATGCTACAGAGAGAAGAGTTTGCGCTTCTAACAAGTACAACTCGTTTTTAGCTACTTTGCACTGAGCAAAATGACTAGAAAGAAGAACTCACCACAAAAGAAAGAATCAGAAACAGTACTCACTGCCACAGGGTTACAGAATTTGGAATACAATTCAATGTAAGAAAGCCAATTCAGAGGCAGAATTATAAAGCTACAGGCAGCTCTGGAAAAAATGCATAAAGGAATCGAGACTTCATGACTGCAGAATTTAGATCTAATCAGGCCGAAATTAAAAATCAATTAAATGAGATGCAATTCAACCTGGAGGTCCTAACAATGAGGGTTAATGAGGTAGAAAAAAAAGTGAGTGACAAAAAAGAGAGGTTGATGGCAAGGAAGGAAGCTGAGGATAAAAGAGAAAAAAATTAAAAGACCATGAAGAAAGGTTAAGGGAAATAAATGACAGCCTCAGAAGGAAAAATCTGCATTTAATTGGGGTTCCAGAGGGTGCTGAGAGGAACAGAGGACCAGAAAGCATATTTGAACAAATCATAGCTGAGAACTTCCCTAATTTGGGGAGGGAAATAGGCATTCAGATCCAGGAGATAGGTTCCCCCCTAAAATCAATAAAAACTGTTCAACACCTCAACATTTAATAGTGAAACTTCCAAATTCCAAAGATAAAGAGAAAATCCTTAAAGCAGCAAGAGACAAGAGATCCCTAACTTATATGGGGAGAAAGATTAACATCAGACCTCTCCACAGAGACCTGGCAGGCCAGAAAGGGCTGGCAGGATATATTCAGGGTCCTAAATGAGAAGAACATGCAGCCAAGAATACTCTATCCAGCAAGGCTCTCATTAAGAATAGAAGGAGAGATAAAAAGTTTCCAAAATAGTCAGAAACTGAAATAATATGTGACCACCAAACCAGCTCTGCAAGAGATATTAAGGGGACTCTGTAAAAGAAAGAGGACACCCAAAGAAATAATCCACAAAAACAGAGACTGAATAGGTATTATTATGACACTAAATTCCTATCTTTCAATAATAACTCTGAACATGAATGGGCTTAATGATCCCATTAAAAGATTCAGGGTTTCAGACTGGATAAAAAAGCAAGACCCATCTATTTGCTGTCTATAAGAGACTCATTTTAGACCTAAGGACACCTCCAGCCCGAAAATGAAAGGTTGGAGAACCATTTACCATTCAAATGGTCCTCAAAAGAAAGCAGGGGTAGCAATCCTCATAACAAATTAAAGTTTATCCCAAAGATTGTAGTAAGAGATGAAGAGGGATACTATATCATACTTAAAGGACCTATCCAACAAAAGGACCTAACAATCATGAATATTTATGCCTCTAATGTGGGAGCTGCCAGATATATCAATCAATTAATAACCCAAGTAAAGACATACTTAGATAATAATACGCTAATAATGGGAGACTTCAGCATGGCACTTTATGCAAATGACAGATTTTCTAAGCACAACATCTCCAAAGAAAAAAGAGCTTTATTTTTTTAAAAATTTATTTATGATAGACATAGAGAGAGAGAGAGAGGCGCTGAGACACAGGCAGAGGGAGAAGCAGGCTCCATGCACCAGGAGCCTGACGTGGGATTCGATCCCGGGCCTCCAGGATCGGGCCCTGGGCCAAAGGAAGGCGACAAACTGCTGCGCCACCCAGGGATCCCTCTAGCAAACATTTAAAGAAGAAACAATATCTATTCCATTAAAGCTATTCCAAAAGACAGAAAGGGACGGAATACTTCCAAACTCATTTTATGAAGCCAGCATCACCTTAATTCCAAAACCAGACAAACACACCACCAAAAAGGAGAATTATAGACCAATATCTCTGATGAACACAGATGCAAAAATTCTCAACAAGATACTAGCCAATAGGATACAACAGTACATTAAGAAGATTATTCACCATGACCAAGTGGGATTTATCCCTGGGATGCAAGACTGGTTCAACACTCATAAAGCAAACAATGTGATACATCATATCAACAGGAGAAAAAAAAAGAACCACATGATCCTCTCAATAGATGCAGAGAAAGCATTTGACAAAATACAGCATCCATTCCTGATCAAAACTCTTCAGAGTGTCGGGACAGAGGGAACAGCATCTCAGCATCTTAAAAGCCATCTATGAAAAGCCCACAACAAATATCATTTTCAATGGGGAAACACTGGGAGCCTTTCCCTTAAGATCAGGAACAAGACACGGATGTTCACTCTCACCACTGCTATTCAACATAGTACTAGAAGTCCTAGTCTCAGCAATCAGACAACAAAAAGAAATAAAATACATTCCAATTGGTAAAAAAGAAGTCAAACTCTCTCTCTTCACAGATGACATGATACGGTACATAGAAAACCCAAAAGCCTCCACCCCAAGATTGCTAGAACTCATACAGCAATTTGGCCATGTGGCAGGATACAAAATCAATGCCCAGAAATCAGTGGCATTTCTATACACTAACAATGAAACTGAAGAAAGAGAAGTTAAGGAGTCAATCCCATGTACAATTGCACCCAAAAGCATAAGATACCTAGGAATAACCTAACCAAAGAGGTAAAGGATCTATATCCTAAAAACTACAGAACACTTCTGAAAGAAATTGAGGAAGACACAAAGAGATGGAAAAATATTCCATGCTCATGGATTGGAAGAATTAATACTGTGAAAATGTCAGTGCTACCCAGGGCAATTTTCACATTTAATTCAATCCCTAACAAAATACCATGGACTTTCTTCAGAGAGTTGGAACGAATCATCTTAAGATTTGTGTGGAATCAGAAAAGGCCCCAAATAGCCAGGGGAATAATGATAAAGAAAACCACAGCCAGGGGCATCACAATGCCGGATTTCAAGTTGTACTACAAAGCTGTGGTCATCAAGACAGTGTGGTACTGGCACAAAAACAGACACATAGATCAATGGAACAGAATAGAGAACCCAGAAATGGGCCCTCAACTCTATGGTCAACTAATATTCGACAAAGCAGGAAACACTATCCACTGGAAAAAGGACTGTCTCTTCAATAAATGGTGCTGGGAAAACTGGACAGCCATGTGAAGAAGAATGAAACTAGACCATTCTCTTACACCATACACAAAGATAACTCAAAATGGACGAAAGATCTAAATGTGAGACAAGAGTCCATCAAAATCCTAGAGGAGAACACAGGCAACACCCTTTTTGGACTTGCCACAGAAACTTCTTGCAAGATACATCTATGAAGGCAAGGGAAACAAAAGCAAAAATGAATTATTGGGACCTCATCAAGATATAAAGCTTCTGCACAGCAAAAGAAACAGTCAACAAAACTAAAAGACAACCTACAGAATGGAAGAAGATATTTGGAAATGATGTATCAGATAAAGGGCTAGTATCTAAGATCTACAAAGAACTTATTAAACTCAACAGCAAAGAAACAAACAATCCAATCATGAAATGGGCAAAAGACATGAACAGAAATCTCACAGAGGAAGACATAGACATGGCCAACAAGCACATGAGAAAATGCTCCACATCAAATAGGGAGGGAAATACAAATCAAAACCACAATGAGAATGGTCACCTCACACCAGTGAGAATGGTGCAAATTAACAAGACAGGCAACAACAAATGTTGGAGAGGTGTGGAGAAAGGGGAACTCTCTGCACTGTTGGTGGGAATGTGAACTGGTGCAGCCACTCTGGAAAACTGTGTGGAGGTTCCTCAAAGAGTTAAAAATAGACCTGCCCTACGACCCAGCAGTTGCACTGCTGGGGATTTACCCCAAAGATGCAGATGCGGTGAAACGCTGCGACACCTGCACCCTGATGTTTATAGCAGCAATGTCCACGATAGCCCAACTGTGGAAGGAGCCTCGGTCAGAGGGAGAAGCAGGCTCCCAGTAAGGAGCCCGATGTGGGACTCCATCCGGACCCCTGAGCCAAAGGCAGACGCTCAACTGCTGAGCTACCCAGGTGTCCCAAATAAGTAAATCTCTCTCTCTAAAAAAAAAAAAAAAAAAAAAAAAAAAAAAAAAAAAAAAAAAAAAGGATATATGTAGGTATATAATAATAATACTAATCTCTCAAATTCATTTTCTTCCAGGTTTTAAAAATATAAAATTAGGGCAGCCCGGGGGCGCAGCGGTTTGGCGCCACCTGCAGCCTGGGGTGTGATCCTGGAGACCCGGGCTCCCTGCGTGGAGCCTGCTTTTTCCCTCTGTCTGTGTCTCTGCCTCTCTCTCTCTCTGTGTCTATGAATAAATAAATAAAATCTTTTAAAAAATTAATAATAGTATCTAATCATATTTTTACATATCAAGTACCTAGCATAGTGCCTTGAATATTAATAAATGCTTAATGAACATTACCCATTATCAATACTGTAATAAAACCCATGTAATATATGCATTCTTTTTGCTTCCATTTGATTACATTAGTGTTCCTGTCTTTAGATAAAGATGCATGCAGACGTACATTCACCTATTCAACAATAGCTATTGAGTGATTTCCAGATATAATGCAGGGTTCTTGGAGCTAGGGATACAGTGGTAAACAAAAAGGAGTTCCTGCTGTCATGAAATTTATATTTTGGCAGGAGGGAGAGGACTCACATTCCTCTTATGGTGGAGAGGCTTACATTTCCAGTGGGAGTTAGACCAAGATAGAGAGGATTGAAGCATAATTAAGGTATATTTAGAAAATATGTGGAAAATTTTTGTCTGAATTTTATATAAAAATAATTTTTTACTGTAGCAGTAGGTTAAGTATATATTATAAGCTTTTCATTTTTATAAAAGTATTTATATGTATAATTGTGTATTTTATTTTTAAAATAAATATACTTATTGGGGCACCTGGGTGGCTCAGTCTTGGCTAAGCATCTGCCTTTGGCTCAGGTCATGATCCAGGATCCTGGGATCAAGCCCAACATCAGGCTCCTCCTCAGCGGGGAGTCTGCATCTTCCTCTTCCCCTCATCCCGGTCGTGCTCTCTCTCTCTCACTCTCGCTCTTTCTCAAATAAATAAAATATTTAAAAAATAAACATACTTTTAAATTTAGAAAAATTTTGAAAAGCAAGTATTATTTATGAATATGTAAATAATACCACTATACTGAAATGTTTTAAAGTAGAAAATTATCAATAATTTCATTATATTATTCTTTTTAAATTGCCTTAGCATTTATTTGTATATAGTTTATTCATCATACATTTCCTAAGCATTTTCCCATGCTGTTTCACCATGGAAAAAACGGGCTCAGTTTCCTAACATGTGGCCATGGGTTGGGGCTGCAGATAGCACAGTGGGATGGCAGCAGTAGGTGAGAGTATCACATAAAGGCATTTTGAACTTAGCCTAGATCCTGCTTTGAAGGGATGAGATGACGAAAGAGGTTATATATTGGCCATGCTGAGAAAGATTAAGTAAAGATGAGTAGGCTGAAGCAGGATTCAATCCCTGGGACATGTCAGGTACCTGAAGACCAGAGAGAAGGTTCTGGAAGTAGAGAGGAGCCCCAGATATTCACTGTTGCCTTCTCAACCTTAGGTGATTTCTGGAGAAATACTACCCCTACCCCCACAACACAGACTTGCATTTTCTTTCTATTAGGATATTGGGGCTATGGATTAAGATGCAAGAGTCTCTTCCAAGATAATTTTGAAGCAAGTTAATTTTGAGTTGTATAGGCCATGGCTTTGGCCTCTAGCCTTCTTTTCAGCTGTCACCGGTGTCTTCTTAGGCTGGGCTCTTGCTTAGATACATCTAAAGGGGGATGCAATTTCTTTTCTTAAAATATTTTATTCATTTATTCATGAGAGACACACACAGAGAGAGACATACAGACAGGCAGGGAGGCAGGCAGAGGGAGAAGCCGGCTCTATGCAAGGAGCCTGATGTGGGATTCGATCCTGGGACTCCAGGATCACACCTTGGGCCAAAGGCAGGTGCCAAACCACTGAGCCACCCAGTGATCCCCAGGGGACGCAATTTCTTAATTTATTTCTTACTCTTCAGATACTGAAATGAGTTTATGAACAATTCTTAGATTTTTAGGGTTAAACTAGAGTTATAAAATTGCGAAGATGTCAAAAAGATCATCTGGAAAATTCCTCTCCATGTCCCTGACCCTGTCGGAAAAGTTTATTAGTTTCTTTGTTCTGCTTAAAATGTTAGTTCCCTGAAGGCAAAATTATATAAAATAAGAACAAGAGTCACACAATTATTAGAAATCTTCATAAGTATCAGCAGGAAATGTCCCTAATATTTTGGAAATGTGTTTATGGCTCTTCTGCTTCCTTCTAGCCACTTTTCCGAGACACCATCTTGATTCTGCTCTGGATGTGAGCACTTGTTGCAAAACCCACAGGCTTTGAGAAATATATACATTTAATTACAGTATAATTAACCTACATTGTTATATTAAGATGCACAGTATAGTGATTCAACAATTTTTTAAAAGATTTTATTTATTTATTCATGAGAGATACACAGAGAAAGGCAGAGACATAGGCAGAAGGAGAGGCAGGCTCCCTGGGAAGAGCCTGATGAAGGACTCCATCCCAGGACCCCAGGATCATGACCTGAGCCAAAGGCAGATACTCAATTACTGAGCCACCCAGGCGCCCAAGATTCAACAATTTTGTACATTACTGGTGCTCATGAAGATACATGTACTCTTGGGGCACCTGGCTGGCTCAGTAGAGCATGCGACTATTGATCTCTGGGTTGTGCGTTTAAGCCCTGTGTTGTGTTGTGTTGAGATTACATAATAATAAAATCTTTAAAAAGGGGGGGGGAGGGGGTAGATGGCGGAAGAGTAGGGTCCCCAAATCACCTGTTCCCACCAAATTACCTAGATAACCTTCAAATCATCCTGAAAATCTACGAATTCGGCCTGAGATTTAAAGAGACCAGCTGGAATGCTACAGTGAGAAGAGTTCGTGCTTCTATCAAGGTAGGAAGACGGGGGAAAAAGAAATGAAGAAACAAAAGGCTCCCGCGAGGAGCCGGGCTGAGGCCGGGGCGAGTGTCCCCAGGACAGGAAAGCTCCGTCCCGGAGAAGCAGGAACTGCACCAACCTTCCCGGGCAGAAAGGCGCCCGCAGGGAGTTGGAGCAGGACCCCAGGAGGGCGGGGATGCCCTCGGGCTCCCTGGGACACTAACAGACACCTGCGCACCCAGGAGAGTGGCCATACCCCGCCGCCGAGCTCCCTAAAAGACTGCAGCGCCCACGGCTGGACCCGGAGCAGGTCGGAGGGGCTCCAGCGGCGGCTCTGCGCGGAGGGGGCTGTGCGGCCGGGAGCAGCTAGGAGGCGACTCCGATAGAGGAAGAGGCTCCGCGCGCAGGGGGCTGCGCGGCCTGGAGCGCAAATCCAACAGCGCAGGCTCCAGAGCACAGGGCGCCGGGACACAGCCCAGGATCCCGCCTCCCCCCGGGACAGGCAGAGGCTGGGAGGGCCGAGGACCGCAAGGACGCTCCTGCCCAGAGCTGAGCAGATCAGCGGCCCTGCCCCGGAGCCTCCAGGCCCTGCAGACGGAGAAGCTCAGTAGTTACTGTGGGAGCTGAATCCAGGGCTCCAGAGCTGCCACCGCCACTGGGGTTGTTCCTCCTGGGGCCTCACGGGTTAAACAACCCCCACTGAGCCCTACACCAGGCAGGGGGCAGAGCAGCTCCCCCAAGTGCTAACACCTGAAAATCAGCACAACAGGCCCCTCCCCGAGAAGACCAGCTAGACGGACAAGTTCCAGGGGAAGTCAAGGGACTTAAAGTATACAGAATCAGAAGATACTCCCCCGTGGTTTTTCCTTTTTTCTTTTCTTTTTTTCTTTTTGATTTCTGTTTGCTTCCCCCACCCTTTTTTTCCCTTTCTTTCTTTTTCTTTCTCTTTTTCTTCTTTTTTTTCCTTCCTTTTTTCTTTTTCTCTTTTCTTTCCTTCTTTCTCTCTCTTTTTCTCCTTTTCCCAATACAACTTGTTTTTGGCCACTCTGCACTGAGCAAAATGAATAGAAGGAAAACCTCACCTCAAAAGAAAGAAACAGTCCTCTCTCCCACAGAGTTACAAAATCTGGATTACAATTCAATGTCAGAAAGCCAATTCAGAAGCACTATTATACAGCTACTGGTGGCTCTAGAAAAAAGCATAAAGGACTCAAGGGACTTCATAACTGCAGTATTTAGATCCAATCAGGCAGAAATTAAAAATCAATTGAATGAGATACAATCCAAACTAGACGTCCTAACGACGAGGGTTAACGAGGTGGAAGAACGAGTGAGTGACATAGAAGACAAGTTGATGGCAAAGAGGGAAACTGAGGAAAAAAGAGACAGACAATTAAAAGACCATGAGGATAGATTAAGGGAAATAAACGACAGCCTGAGGAAGAAAAAACTACGTTTAATTGGTGTTCCCGAGGGCGCCGAAAGGGCCAGAGGGCCAGAATATGTATTTGAACAAATCATAGCTGAAAACTTTCTTAATCTGAGAAGGGAAACAGGCATTCAGATCCAGGAAATAGATCACCCCTAAAATCAATAAAAACCGTTCAACACCTCGAGGTCTAATAGTGAAGCTTGCAAATTCCAAAAATAAAGAGAAGATCCTTCAAGCAGCAAGAGACAAGAAATCCCTGACCTTTATGGGGAGGAGTATTAGGGTAACAGCAGACCTCTCCACAGAGACCTGGCAGGCCAGAAAAGGCTGGCAGGATATATTCAGGTCCTAAATGAGAAGAACATGCAGCCAAGAATACTTTATCCAGCAAGGCTCTCATTCAAAATGGAAGGAGAGATAAAGAGCTTCCAAGACAGGCAGGAACTGAAAGAATATGTGACCTCCAAACCAGCTCTGCAAGAAATTTTAAGGGGGACTCTGAAAATTCCCCTTTAAGAAGAAGTTCAGTGGAACAATCCACAAAAACAAGGACTGAATAAATATCATGATGACCCTAAACTCATATCTTTCAATAGTAACTCTGAACATGAAAGGGCTTAATGACCCCATCAAAAGGCACAGGGTTTCAGACTGGATAAAAAAGCAGGACCCATCTATTTGCTGTCTACAAGAGACTCATTTTAGACAGGACACCTACAGCCTGAAAATAAAAGGTTGGAGAACCATTTACCATTCAAATGGTCCTCAAAAGAAAGCAGGGGTAGCCATCCTTATATCAGATAAACTAAAGTTTACCCCGAAGACTGTAGTGAGAGATGAAGAGGGACACTATCTCATACTTAAAGGATCTATCCAACAAGAGGACTTAACAATCCTCAATATATATGCCCCGAATGTGGGAGCTCCCAAATATTTAAATCAATTAATAACCAAAGTGAAGAAATACTTAGATAATAATACACTTATACTTGGTGTCTTCAATCTAGCTCTTTCTATACTAGATAGGTCTTCTAAGCACAACATCTCCAAAGAAACGAGAGCTTTAAATGATACACTGGACCAGGTGGATTTCACAGATATCTACAGAACTTTATATCCAAACTCAATTGAATACACATTCTTCTCAAGTGCACATGGAACTTTCTCCAGAATAGACCACATACTGGGTCACAAATCGGGTCTGAACCAATACCAAAAGATTGGGATCGTCCCCTGCATATTCTCAGACCATAATGCCTTGAAATTAGAACTAAATCACAACAAGAAGTTTGGAAGGACCTCAAACACATGGAGGTTAAGGACCATCCTGCTAAAAGATGAAAGGGTCAACCAGGAAATTAAGGAAGAATTAAAAAGATTCGTAGAAACTAATGAGAATGAAGATACAACCGTTCAAAATCTTTGGGATGCAGCAAAAACAGTCCTAAGGAGGAAATACATCGCAATACAAGCATCCATTCAAAAACTGGAAAGAACTCAAATACAAAAGCTAACCTTACACTTAAAGGAGCTAGAGAAAAAACAGGAGATAGATCCTACACCCAGCAGAAGAAGAGAGTTAATAAAGATTCGAGCAGAACTCAACGAAATCGAGACCAGAAGAACTGTGGAACAGATCAACACTACCAGGAGTTGGTTCTTTGAAAGAATTAATAAGATACATAAACAATTAGCCAGCCTTATTAAAAAGAAGAGAGAGAAGACTCAAATTAATAAAATCATGAATGAGAAAGGAGAGATCACTACCAACACCAAGGAAATACAAACGATTTTAAAAACATATTATGAACAGCTATACACCAATAAATTAGGCAATCTAGAAGAAATGGACACATTCCTGGAAAGCCACAAACTACCAAAACTGGAACAGGAAGAAATAGAAAACCTGAACAGGCCAATAGCCAGGGAGGAAATTGAAGCAGTCATCAAAAACCTCCCAAGACCAAAAGTCCAGGGCCAGATGGCTTCCCAGGGGAATTCTATCAAACGTTTAAAGAAACCATACCTATTCTACTAAAGCTGTTTGGAAAGATAGAAAGAGATAGAGTACTTCCAAATTCGTTCCACGAGGCCAGCATCACCTTAATTCCAAAACCAGACAAAGACCGCACCAAAAAGGAGAATTACAGACCAATATCCCTGATGAACATGGATGCAAAAATTCTCAACAAGATACTAGCCAATAGGATCCAACAACACATTAAGAAAATTATTCACCATGACCAAGTAGGATTTATCCCCGGGACACAAGGCTGGTTCAACACTCGTAAAACAATCAGTGTGATTCATCATATCAGCAAGAGAAAAACCAAGAACCACATGATCCTCTCAATAGATGCAGAGAAAGCATTTGACAAAATACAGCATCCATACCTCATCAAAACTCTTCAGAGTGTAGGAATAGAGGGAACTTTTCCTCGACATCTTAAAAGCCATCTACAAAAAGCCCACAGCAAATATCATTCTCAATGGGGAAGCACTGGGAGCCTTTCCCCTAAGATCAGGAACAAAGCCTCGGTGTCCAACGAAAGATGAATGGATAAAGAAGATGTGGTTTATGTATACAATGGAATATTACTCAGCTATTAGAAATGACAAATACCCACCATTTGCTTCAACGTGGATGGAACTGGAGGGTATTATGCTGAGTGAAGTAAGTCAGTCGGAGAAGGACAAACATTATATGTTCTCATTCATTTGGGGAATATAAATAATAGTGAAAGGGAAAATAAGGGAAGGGAGAAGAAATGTGTGGGAAATATCAGAAAGGGAGACAGAACGTAAAGACTGCTAACTCTGGGAAACGAACTAGGGGTGGTAGAAGGGGAGGAGGGCGGGGGGTGGGAGTGAATGGGTGACGGGCACTGGGTGTTATTCTGTATGTTAGTAAATTGAACACCAATAAAAAAAAATAATAAGATCAGGAACAAGACAGGGATGTCCACTCTCACCACTGCTATTCAACATAGTATTGGAAGTCCTAGCCTCAGCAATCAGACAACAAAAAGACATTAAAGGCATTCAAATTGGTAAAGAAGTCAAACTCTCCCTCTTCGCTGATGACATGATACTCTACATAGAAAACCCAAAAGCCTCCACCCCAAGATTGCTAGAACTCATACAGCAATTTGGTAGCGTGGCAGGATACAAAATCAATGCCCAGAAATCAATGGCATTTCTATACACTAACAATGAGACTGAAGAAAGAGAAATTAAGGAGTCAATCCCATTTACAATTGCACCCAAAAGCATAAGATACCTAGGAATAAACCTAACCAAAGAGGTAAAGGATCTATACCCTAAAAACTACAGAACACTTCTGAAAGAAATTAAGGAAGACACAAAGAGATGGAAAAATATTCCATGCTCATGGATTGGCAGAATTAATATTGTGAAAATGTCAATGTTACCCAGGGCAATGTACATGTTTAATGCAATCCCTATCAAAATACCATGGACTTTCTTCAGAGAGTTAGAACAAATTATTTTAAGATTTGTGTGGAATCAGAAAAGACCCCGAATAGCCAGGGGAATTTTAAAAAAGAAAACCATAGGTGGGAGCATCACAATGCCAGATTTCAGGTTGTACTACAAAGCTGTGATCATCAAGACAGTGTGGTACTGGCACAAAAACAGACACATAGATCAATGGAACAGAATAGAGAACCCATAAGTGGACCCTGAACTTTATGGTCAACTAATACTCGGTAAAGGAGGAAAGACTATCCACTGGAAGAAAGACAGTCTCTTCAGTAAATGGTGCTGGGAAAATTGGACATCCACATGCAGAAGAATGAAACTAGACCACTCTCTTTCATCATACACAAAGATAAACTCAAAATGGATGAAAGATCTAAATGTGAGACAAGAGTCCATCAAAATCCTAGAGGAGAACACAGGCAATACCCTTTTTGAACTCGGCCACAGTAACTTCTTGCAAGATTCATCCATGAAGGCAAAAGAAACAAAAGCAAAAATGAACTATTGGGACTTCATCAAATAAGAAGCTTTTGCACAGCAAAGGATACAGTCAACAAAACTAAAAGACAACCTACAGAATGGGAGAAGATATTTGCAAATGACGTATCAGATAAAGGGCTAGTTTCCAAGATGTAGAAAGAACTTATTAAACACAACATCAAAGAAACAAATAATCCAATCATGAAATGGGCAAAAGACATGAACAGAAATCTCACAGAGGAAGACATAGACATGGCCAACATGCACATGAGAAAATGTTCTGCATCACTTGCCATCAGGGAAATACAAATCAAAACCACAATGAGATACCACCTCACACCAGTGAGAATGGGGAAAATTAACAAGGCAGGAAACCACAAATGTTGGAGAGGATGCGGAGAAAAGGGAACCCTCTTACACTGTTGGTGGGAATGTGAACTGGTGCAGCCACTCTGGAAAACTGTGTGGAGGTTCCTCAAAGAGTTAAAAATAGACCTGCCCTACGACCCAGCAATTGCACTGTTGGGGATTTACCCCAAAGATTCAGATGCAATGAAACGCCGGGACACCTGCATCCTGATGTTTCTAGCAGCTATGTCCACAATAGCCAAACTGTGGAAAGCGCCTCGGTGTCCATCGAAAGATGAATGGATAAAGAAGATGTGGTTTATGTATACAATGGAATATTACTCAGCCATTAGAAATGACAAATACCCACCATTTGCTTCAACGTGGATGGAACTGGAGGGTATTATGCTGAGTGAAGTAAGTCAATCGGAGAAGGACAAACATTGTATGTTCTCATTCATTTGGGGAATATAAATAATAGTGAAAGGGAATATAAGGGAAGGGAGAAGAAATGTGTGGGAAATATCATAAAGGGAGACAGAACATGAAGACTCCTAACTCTGGGAATCGAACTAGGGGTGGTGGAAGGGGAGGAGTGCGGGGGGTGGGGGTGAATGGGTGACAGGCACTGAGGGGGGCACTTGACGGGATGAGCACTGGGTATTATTCTCTATGTTGGTAAATTGAACACCAATAAAAAATAAATTTATTATTTTTAAAATATTAATAAAAAAGGGTTAAAAAAATGAAAAAAAAAAAGCATAAGTATATGCTTAATACCTTCACCTATTTCACTCATCCCTTAACCCACCTCCTCCCTGGTAACCACCAGTTTGTTTTATATATATATAAGAATCTGGTTCTTTGTCCCTTTTTTGTTTTTTTTTTTTGTTTGTTTTGTTTGTTTGTTTTTGTTTTTTAAATTCCACATGAGTAAAATCATATGGCATTTGTCTTTATCTGATGCACTTCTTTCATTTAGCACTATACCCTGTAGATCCATCCATGTTGTTGCACATGGCAAGATTTCATTCTCTTTTATGGCCAGGTAACATTCCATTCTATATATTTTCTTTATCGATTCATCTATTGATGGATGCTTGGGTTGCTTGGTTGCTTCCATAATTTGGCTATTGTAAATAATGCTGCAATAAACATAAGGGTGCATATATCTTTTTGAATTCGTGTTTTTGTATTCTTTGGGTAAATCCCCAATAGTGGGATTATTGGATCATATAGTGATTCTATTTCTTAATATTTAGAGGAACTTCCATACTGTTTTCCATAGTGGCTATAGCAGTTCACATTCCCACCAACAGTGCATGAGGATTCCTTTTTCTCCACATCCTCACAAAACTTGTTATTTCTTGGGGCACCTGGTTGGTGCAGTTGGTTAAGCATTATACTCTTGGTTTTGGCTCAGGTTGTGATCTCAGGGTTGTGAGATCAAACCCCATTTAGAGCTCTGCACTGGGTGTGAAACCTACCTAAGATTCTCTCTTTTGCCCACCAGCCCGCATTCTTCTCTCTCTCTCTGTCTCTCTCTGTCTGTCTCTCAGAATGGCTAATACCTGTTAGCCATTCTGACAGGTATGTGGTGATAGCTCATTGTGATTTTGATTTGCATTTCCCTGATGATGAGTAATACTTTTTTTTTCATATTCATTGGATATCTGTATGTCTTCTTTAGAGAAATGTCCTGTTCATTTCTTCTACCTATTTTTTAAATTGGGTTATTTGTTTTTGAGAGTTGAGTTGTAGAAATTCCTTATATATTTTGAACTAACCTCTTCTCAGATGTATCATTTGCAAATATTTTCTCCCATTCAGGATGTTGTCTTTTGGTTTTGTCCATTGTTTCCTTTGCCGTGCAGAAGCTTTTCATTTTGACGTAGTCCCAATAGTTTATTTGTGCTTTTGTTTCCCTTTCCTTAGGAGATATATCTAGAAAGAACCTTCTCGATTTTTAATTCTAGATATGAGGTCCACAGGATTGCTGGTGCTTCCTTTAATGGAGAGGCATTGTGCTCTGCGCTTCTGTTGGAAAAACCTGTAACGGTAAGGAACAAGAGAACATTTCAGGAGGATACTCCCAGATGATGTCTCTGATCTCAGGTTCCTTCCATTTTTCCAAAGGAAGGGTCAACCAGGTCATCCTCTGATACAAATAGACCCAGCCATAAGTCCACAGTAGCATTTAAGTCTGCTGAGAAACCCACACACAAAAATAAATCATCTCAGGCACTGAGAACTTAAACCTTAGGCTTGGATTAAGCTCCTAGACACATTAGGGAGACAACCAGCAATTTTTCTATTTTACATGGAAATGCTAATTTCACTTGCAAAAGAGGAGTACTAAAATAGTATTATGATGTTAACAGTAGAAATGTAGGAGTATGAAATTTGTAATGTTATAGACAAATTAAGCATGAAATGCAAATACCGTATCAGAGTGGGCTGGATATCCAGATTTCAGCTGAAATTCTCTAAAAGGGTTACAATGGCTAGCTAGTTCCACTGACTAAAGGGCCCTGGTGTTAGGAGAAGGAGGGGGTAAAAAGAATATAGAGAGAAGGTGAGGCAGTTTTAAAGTTTGTGACATCTTAGTTCTTCTCAGGAGGCTGTTCATGGATTTGAATATGTATAGGAGTGTGTTCTCTCACTGCAGTATGGGTACTTGAGAATTTATTTAGTAACTATTACTTGGGGGGATAATACAGACTACTGCTTATGATGCCTGTGACAGCCTGACGACCATTTTAGTATGCTTGGGCTTCTATATCAAAATATCAATAGGCTCTGTGGCTTATAAATAACAGAAATGTATTTCTTAGGAGGCTGGGAAGTCCAAGATTAAGGTGCTAGTAGGTTCAGTGTCTTGTGAGGGCCTGCTTCCTGGCTGTCTTCTTGCTGTAACTTTAGATGGCAGAAAGCAGGGAGGGGGAGCAAGTCCTTTCATGACTCTTAAAAGGGAACTAATCCCATTTGTGAGACCTCCACACCCATGACCTTATCTAATCCTAATTACCTTCCAAAGACCCTACTTCCTAATATCAGCACATTGGGGTTAGGATTTCAGCATGTGAATTTGGAGGGGGCAGGACCACAAATGTACAGTTCATAACAAAAATATTTGGTAACCTGTAAATCTGATTGCTTCAATCCTCTGGTCAAAATCCTCCAGTGGATCCCAGTGCCAGCAGCACAGAATCATCCATTATCTTTTTGGTTGCTCATACTATTTCTTCATTCTTTCCACAGTTATCTATTGTGTGTCAGATACTGGAGATATACCAGTTAAGAAAACAGAGAAAGGAAACCCATCCCTCTTGGAGCTTGTATCTTGTGGTTAAGACAAACAACTTAATTGGAGATGATTATTTGACAATAAACTAATGTGGCTTTTTTTTTCACAGATCCCAACCCCAAACATGTTTCCCAAATCGAATCACACTCCTCTGCAGCCATTCCACCAATATGGTCCCTACCTAAAGAAGGAACACATTGTAAAGGGGAAACTCCCTGCAGAGAAGATGAACTAAAAGGAAGCACTTTTATGGAGACAGGGGTATGGAGGTGGGAAGGTGTAGTAGAAGTATTCACATTGGGAGAAGAGCGACCTGAGATGCTTTGAGCTTAGTGGCAGATACAAGCCTAGGAGAAGCTCTGTGTTTGACATGGAGATGGAGAAGGGAGAGTGGGTAGCAGGGGAACATCTCTGAAGGTAAGTGTCTAGGTAGACCTTCTCAAATAATGCTGCTGGTTCCCAGTGGTCTGTACCTATAATATAAAAGATGCGAAAGTTCACGTATGACCCCAGAATATTGTGAACACAGCAAGACCCAGACACTCCAGGGTCATCGAGATGATGGCTATCATGGAGGTCAGTGTCCCCAGAGTTCTGGTGGTAGTGCTTGTTCGTCCCAAATGGATTCCAGAAGGATAGAAACTGACAAGGATGGATTAGAGATAAACAAAATGAAACAGCTTAACTGAAGGCCAGCAGAAAAAGAGCATGGACACCAGCTGTACCTCCATGTCACCAGGGAAGAGTAATAAACTTTCCCTTACACCAGGACATGGTGGTTGAGGAGGAAGGGGAGGGAGGGGAAAAACACTCTTATGAGGACTGGCTTTTCAATGGACTTAGCACTTACCAGAAAGTGACTATCACACATTAAAAGATCAAAGGGCAAAGGAGAAAATGAAAAGGAGGTTGAACTAATAGGAAAGGTTTAGCTCACAAGAATCTTTTTTTGCCACAAAGCAGAAGTATAATATTTGCTAATTAATGTTTTAAAACACAAGTTTCAGAATGTTACACCTTTGCTTAAAATCCTTCAGTGGTTTCCCATTGTATTTAGGATAAATCCTGAATTCTTAGCGAGGACTAGAAGCCTCTATGATATTATGGCCCTGCCTACCTCTCCAACACCCTGTAGCACTATTCTAGAGTAACCAGTTATTAAAATAATAAACCAATATTTATTAAACAATTACTGCCCTCCCAAACACCCTATATGGTAGGTATAACTGAGGAAACCAAAGTCCAGAGAGGTTATGTAAATTATCCAGTGTCACACAGCAAGTGGAGGGTATCGCTGAGATTCAAATCCAGGACATTTGACTTTGGAACCTGGACTCACCACCACTCTGTACTGCTTGTTTCACTTCCTCATGTGTAAGCTCTTCCCAGTTCAACACCTTTGGTTTTCTTAAAGATTTATTTATTTTTTTATTTGAGAGTGAGAGAGAAAGAGAGAGAACAGGGGGAGGGGCAAAGGGAGAGGGACAGACAGTCTTAAGCAGATTCCATGCTGAGCATGGAGCCTGCTGCAGTTCTTGATCTCATGACCCTGCGATCACGACCTGAGCCAAAACCAAGAGTCAGATGCCTAGCTGAGTGTGCCACCCAGGGGCCCCAAATAAGGGCCTTTGTATAGGTTATTACCTCTGTGTAGAATGCTTTTCTTCAAATTAACTCACTCTTTTGGTCTCAATCTAAATGTCCCTTCCTCCGCAAAGCTTTCTCTGACAGCCACACCCCCAAGGTTAGGCTATGTTCCAGTGGTGTACACAGTCAGAATACCCTACTTTTTCCCAAATAGCACTTTTTTGTATGTGATTTTATATTTATTTGTGTGATAAGTACACCAAAGAAAAGTAGCTTTTTTTCTTTTTTAACTGATGTAATCTTACTTTCCTGCCCCTCGTTTGTATTTCTGACTTTTGTTTTGAACAGCATTAGGAAAATTCTTATACATATTGCTAACTGGTTTTAAATGGTAACAATTTATATTTATGTACTGTCTTGCAGTCTCAGGATTTTCTTAAAAGAGACATTAAAAGAGAAGCTTTGTTCCAATTTTTAAGAAAATAACTTCATAGTTTAGTAGTTTCCAGTTTGCTAAAAAAAAAAAAAAATAGAAAGTCTGTAAGAGAGTGTGTGCTATTTTATATTTATTTAAAATAATTTTTGAATATAGTTGACAGAGCATTACCTTAGTTTCAGGTGTACAACAGTGACTGAACAAGTTTATATGGTATACTATGCCTTATGCTATGTTCACAAGTGTAGCTTCTGTCTGTCACCATACAATGCCATTATAATATCATTGGCTGTATTCCTTATGCTGTGCCTTTTATTCCTGTGATTTACTCATTATATCACTGGAAGCCTGTATCTCCCTCTCTCCTTGCCAATTTGCCCAAACCATATGCCTTGGCAACCATGAGTTTGTTCTTTGTATAGGTCTTTACAGGTCTGATTCTGAGTTTTGTTTGTTCATTAAAATTTTTTCTTATTTATTTATGTATTTATTTATAGAGCCTATGCTTCCATCTTATTGTGATCTGAAAATTTTATTAGTTATACAATTTTATTTATTATTTATTTTTATTTCATTTTAATTCCAGTGTAACTAACATACAGTGTTGTACTGGTTGCAGGTATAAACCGTAGTGATTCAACACTTCCATACATCACCCAGGGCTCATCACAACAAATGCATCCCCTTAATCCCTATCACCTATTTCACCCATCCCCCTACCCACCTCCCCTCTGGTAACCGTCAGTTGTTCTCTATAGTTAAAAGTCTGTTTCTTTGTTTGGTTCTCTCTCTCTCTCTCTCTCTATCTCTTTAAGATGTATTCTTTTGAGAGAGAGAGTGGGTGAGAGAGAGCACAAGCCAGTAGAGGGGCAGGAGGAGAGAGAAGCATACTCCCCACTGAGCTGGGAGCCAGCCTCTGGGCTCAGGATTGTGACCTGAGTGAGCCCAAGGCAGTTGCTTAACCACCTTAGCCACACAGGCACCCCTCTTTCTCCTTTTTTTTCCTTTGCTCATTTGTTTTGTTTCTTAAATTCACATATGAGTGAAATCATATGATATGTCTTTCTCTTACTAACTTAATTCACTTAACATTATACTTTCTAGCTCCATCCATACAAGTGGCAAGATTTTATTCCATTTTTTGGCCAAATAATAGTGTGGGTGTGTGTATATCATATCATCTTTATCCATTCAGCTATGGGTGGACACTTGGCTGCTTACATAATTTGGCTATGGTACATAATGCTGCTATAAACATAGGGCTGCAGGTATCCTTTGGAGTAGAGATTTTGGGGGTTTCTCTTAGGCAAATACCCAATAGTGTGATTATTTTTAACTTCTTGAGGAACTTGCATATCGTCCTTCATAGTAGTTTGCATTGCCATCACGGTGCAAAAGGGTTTTCTTTTTACTCTAACTCCTTTCCAACACTTGCTGTTCTTGTGTTTTACATTTTAGCCATTTTGACAGATATGAGGTGATACCTCATTGTGGTTTTGATTTGCATTTTCCTGATGAGTGATGTTAAGCATCTTTTCATGTGTCTGTTGCCACCTGAATGTCTTCTGTGAAGAACTATCTATTTATGTCTTCTGCCTATTTTTTTAATTGGTTATTTGTTTTTTGAGTGTTGAGTTGTATCACTTCTTTATGTATTTTGGATACTGACCCTTTATTGGATATGTCATTAGAAAGTATCTTCTCCCATTCAATAGGTTTCCTTTTAGTTTTTTTTTTTTTAAGATTTTATTCATCCATTCATGAAAGACACACACACACACACACACACACATAGAGGCAGAGACACAGGCAGAGGGAGAAACAGGCTTCATGCAGGGAGCCTGATGTGAGACTCGATCGGTGTCTCCAGGATCACGCCACAGGCGGAAGGCAGGCGCTAAACCATTGAGCCACCCGGGCTGCCCATCCTTTTGGTTTTGTTGATTGTTTCCTTTGCTGTGCATAAGGTTTTTATTTTGATGTATTCCCAATAATTTATTTTTGCTTTTTATTTCCCATGTCTCAGGAGACATATCTAGAAAAATACTGCTATGGTTGTTGTCAGAGACATTACTAGCTGTATTGTCTTCTAGGATTTTTATGATTTCATGTCTCACATTTAGGTCTTTAATCTATTTTGAGTTTATTTTTGTATAGGGTTTAAATGGTCTGGTTTCATTCCTTTGCATGTAGCTGACCAGTCTTCTCTACACCATTTGTTGAAGAAACTTTTTCCTGTTGGGAATTCTTTCTGGCTTTGCAAAGATTAATTGACTACATAATTATGGGTTTATTTTCGAGTTTTTTTATTCTATTCCATTGATCTATCTGTCTATTTTTATGCCAGTACTGTACTGTTTTCATTACTACAGCTTTGTAATATAATTTGAAGTCTGGAATTGTGATACCTCCAGGTTTGCTTTTCTTTTTTCAAAATTGCCTTGGCTATTTAGGTCTTTTGTGGTTTCATATAAATTTTAGGATTTTTTTGTTCTAGTTCAATGAAAAATGCTGTTGGTATTTTGATAGGGATTATGTTAAATATAGATTGCTTTGGGCACTATAGACATTTTTTCTTTGTTTCAGAATTTGTATTTAAATTCTGGTTAGTTAACATAAAGTGTGTTATTGGCCTCAGGAGTAGAAGTAATTAATTAATTAATTAATTAATTAATTTTTAGGTTTTATTTGTTTATTCATGAGAGACACAGAGAGAGAGAGGAGCAGAGGCATAGGCACAGGGAAAAACAGGCCCCTAGTGGGGAACCTGATGCAGGACTCAATCCCAGGACCTCAGGATCACGACCTGAGCCAAAGGCAGACACTCAACCACTGAGCTACCCAGGTGCCCCAGTAGTAGACTTTATTGATTGATTCATCATGGGTGGTATAGACATTTTAACAATATTTGTTCTTCCAATCCATCAGCATGGAATAGCTTTCTCTTTCTTTGTATTGTCTTCATTTCTTTAATCGGTGTTTTGTAGTTTTCAGAGTACAGGTCTTATTGGTACAGTACCAACTTTGTTGGTTAGATTTATTCCCAGGTATCTTAGTACTTTTGGTGCATTTGTAAATGGAATTATTTTGTTAATTTCTTTCTGCTGCTTCATTATTAGAGTATAAAAATTGAACAGATTTCTGCACATTGATTTTGAATCCTGTGACTTAAATGAATTCATTTATCAGTTCTAGTAGTTTTTTTTTTTTTGTAGTCTTTAGGGTTTTCTTTATATAGTATTATGTCATCTACAAATAGTGAAAGTTCTACTTCTTTACCAATTTGGATGCTTTTTATTATTTCTTTTTCTTGTTTAGTTGCTGTGGCTAGGACTTCCAGTACTATACTGAATAAAAGTGGTGAGAGTGGACATCCTTATTTCTGACCTTAGGAGGAAAGCTCCCAATTTATCCCCATTGAGCATGATGCTTGTTGTGGGTTTTTCATATATAGCCTTTACTATGTTGCGGTATGTTCCTTGTAAACCTACTTTGTTGATGGCTTTTCTTCTGAATGGATGCTGTACTTTGTCCAAAATCCTTTTTCTGTGTCTCTTAAAATGATCATATATTTTTTTTATCTTTTCTCTTATTGATATGATGTATCACATTGATCGATTTGCAAATATTGGACCAGCTTTGCATCCCAGGACTAAATCCCAACTGACCATGGTGAGTGATTTTTTTAATGTATTGTTGGGTTTGATGTGCTAGTATTTTTTTTAATTTTTTTTATTGGAGCCCAATTTGCCAACATGTAGCATAATACCCAGTGCTCATCCCATCAAGTGCCCGCTAGTATTTTGTTGAGGATTTTTGCACTTATGTTCATCAGAGGTATTGACCTGTCATACTCATTTTTTGCAGTGTCTTTATCTGGTCTTGGTATCAGGGTGATGCTTGCCTCATAGAATGAATTTGGATGTTTTCCTTCTTTTATTTTCAGAATAGTTTGAGAAGAATAGGTATTAACTCTTCTCTAAATGTTCGGTAGAATTTGCCTGGGAAGCCCATCTGATCCTGGACTTTTGTTTCTTGGGAGTTTTTTGATTAGTGATTGCTGGAAATTGATTTGTTCAAATTTTCTGTTTCTCTCTGTTCAGTTTCAATAGGTTATGTTTCTTGAAACTTATCTATTTCCTCTAGATTGTCTACTTTGTTGGAATATAGTTTTTCACAATATTTTCTTATGATTGTTTGTATTTCTATGGTATTGTTATTTCTCCTATTTCATTTATGACTTTATTTATTTGAGCCTTTTCTATTTTTCTTCAGGTTCTCTTATAAATCTGGCTAGAGGTTTATCAATTTTGTCGATCTCTTTAAAGAACCAACTCTTCATTTCATTGATCTAATTTTTTTGTTTCTTTATTTTTTTATTTTTGTTCTGTATCATTTATTTCTGCTCCAATCTTTATTATTTCCTTCCTTCTACTGGTTTTGGATTTTGTTATTCTTTTTATAGTTCCTTCAGGTGTCAGGTTAGATTGTTTATTTGTGATTTTTCTCAGTTCTTGCGATTGGCCTATTGCTATGAACTTTCCTCCTAGAACTGCTTTTGCTGCATCCCAAAGGATTTGGACTTTTGTGTTTTCCTTTTCATGTTTCCATGTACTGTTTGATTTCTTCTTTGATTTCTTGGTCAACCCACTCATTGTTTATTAGCATGTTATTTAACCTTCATCTGTTTGTGGTTGTTTCATAGTTTTTCATGTGGTTAATTTCTAGTTTCCTAGCGTTGTCAGAAAAGATGCATGGTATGGCTTCAATCCTTTTTGAATTTGTTGAGACTTATTTTGTGGCCTAATATGTGATCTATTCTCGTGAATGTTCTGTGTCAACTTGAAAAGAAAGTGTATTCTATTGTTTTAGGATGGAATATTCTGAATATATCTGTTAAATCCACCTAGTCCAGTGTGTCATTCAAAGGCACTGTTTCCTTGTTGATTTTCTGTTTGCATGATCTATCCATTGATGTAAGTGGAGTGTTAAAGTCCCCTACTATTATTGTATTACTGTTGATTAGTTCCTTTATGTTTGTTATTGACTGTTTTATGTATTTGGGTGTTTCCATGTTGGGTGCATAAATATTTACAATTGTTCTATCTTCTTATTGGACTGTTCCTTTTATTATAATGTAGTGTTGTCCTTCTTTGTCTCTATTTACAGGCTTTGTTTTAAAGTCTATTTTGTCCAATGTAAGTACTGCTATTTCAGCTTTCTTTTGACATCCATTTGCATGATGAATGTCTCTCCATCCATTCACTTTCAATCCGCAGGTGTCTTTAGGTCTAAAGTGAGTTTTTTAGACACATTATATACATGGGTCTTGTGTTTTCATCCACTCTTTCAACCTGTGTTTTCTGACTGGAGCATTTAGTCCATTTGCATTCAAAGTAATTATTAAAAGATGTATTTATTGCCATTTTGTTACTTGTTTTGTGGTTGTTTTGGTAGTTTTCTCTGATCTTTTCTTCTCTTTCTCTCTCCCATGGTTTGCTGGTTTTCTTCAGAGATATACTTGGATTCCTTACTCTCTATTTTTTGCATGTCTATTACTCTTTTTTGATTTGTGGTTACATTTGATTTATACATAACAAATTCTGCATTTTGCAGTCTATATTAAGCTGATGGTCACTTCATTTTAAACTCATTGTTTACTTCTCTCCCCTCCATATTTCAGATATTTGGTATCATATTTCTTTTTTTGGTATCATATTTCTTTAAAGACTTTCTTTCTTTATTCATGAGAGACAGAGACATACGTAGAGACACAGGGCTCGATCCCAGGACCACGGGATCATGCCCTGAGCTAAAGGCAGATGCTCAACCACTGAGCCACCCAGGCATCCTGATATCATATTTTATATCATTTTATTTTGTGCTTCTTGACTAATTTTTTTAAAGATTTATTTATTTATTTATTTATTTATTTATTTATTTATTTATTTATTTATTCAGAGAGAGCGAGAGAGAGGCAGAGACACAGGTAGAAGGAGAAGCAGGCCCCATGCAGGAAGCCTGATGCGGGACTCGACCCCGGGTCTCCAGGATCACACCCCAGGCTGCAGGCGGCACCAAACCACTGCACCACCGGGGCTGCCCTTCTTGACTAATTTTTATAAATATTCTTAAAAAAAATTTTTTTTTTGCTTTTGTGGTTCCTATTTTTCTTACTCTTCCTTATGGTTTTTGGTTTCGACTCACAGAGTCCCTCTTAACATTTCTTGATTGGCTGGTTTAGTAGTCATGAATTCTTTTAACTTTTGTTTATCTGGAAAACTCTTTATCTCTCCTTCTATTCTGAGTGATAGCCTTGCTGGATAGAGTATTCTTGGATGCACATTTTTTCTCTTTGAATATATAGTGTCACTTCTCTCTGGCAAAGTTTCTGCTAAAATTCAGCTGGTAGCCTTATAGAGTTTTTCTTGTAGGTAACTTTGCTTTCCTCTTGCTGCTTTTTAAATCCTGTCTTTATCTTTAACCATTGACACTTTAATTATTATGTGTTGAAGTATGGGCCTCCTGTTTTTTTGGACCATTCTGTGTTTCTTGAACCTAGATGTTTATTTCCTTTCTTAGGGTAGGGAAACTTTCAGCAATTTTTTAAAAAATAAATTTTCTGTCCTTTTCTCTCTCTTCTTTTCTGGAATCTCTATAATGTATTTCTTCATTTGATGTTGTCTGAGAGATCTGTCAAACTATTCTCATTTTCTAAAAATTCTTTTCTCTTTTTGCTGTGCTCTCCATTATCCTGTCTTCAAGATCACTGATATGGGGCAGCCCCAGTGGCCCAGCGGTTCGGCACCACCTTTGGCCCAGGGTATGATCCTGGAGACCTGGGATCCAGTCCCGCGTCAGGCTCCCTGCATAGAACCTGCTTCTCTCCCTCTCCCTCTGCCTGTGTGTCTGCCTCTCTCTCTCTGTCTGTCATGAATAAATAAATAATTTTAAAATCTTTAAAGAAAATCACTGCTATGTTCTTCTGTATCCACTAATCTGCTGTTGATTCCATTTAGTGTATTTTTAAATTTCAGTTATTGTGTTCTTCAACTCTGATTGTTTTTTTGTTTATATTTTCTGGTTTTTAAGGTTCTATTTAAATTCCAGTTAGTTAACATGCAGTGTAATATTATCTTCAGGTGACAAAGGGGAAAAAAGAGAGAGGCAAATCTTTTTTATGCTTTCCATCTCCTTATATTGAATACTTCAGTGAGTTCTACTCTTTTCTCCATCCTGGCGAGTATTTTTACAATCATTACTTTAAATTTTATCCATCATATTGCTTACCTCTGTCTCATTTAATCTTTTTCTGAGATTGTCTTGTTCTTCCTTTTGGAGCATATTTCTTTGTCTCTTCATTTTGCTTGACTTTTCTGTGTTTCTGTGTTTTAGGTGGAATAGCTACTTCTCTTAAAGTTGAAGGAATAGTCTTCCGTGTAGACATCCCCTGCATAGTTCCTGTGCTTGGTGACTTTTTGCTTGCTGGCTGGAGCTGTGGTTGGTATGGACTGGGGTCCTGGGCCTTAACCCATCTAGTGGGCAGCCTGGCAGGACAGCTAAAGCTGAAGTGAGTGTGGATTGGTACAGGCCCCGGGCTCTCCACACTACAGGTACCCTGGCCAGAGAATTAAGGCTAAAGTGGATGCAAACCAGAGTATCCTGAGGTTCTAGACACAGAGGACACCTTGGCAGGATAGCTAAAGCTGAAGTGGGCATTATTCAAGATGTCCTGGGGCTCTCGGTGCAGAGTACCCTGGCAGAGCATCGCTGGAGATAAGGCACAATGTGGACTGGGGGATGTACGGCTTTCTGTGCAGTGGGTGCCCTGGCAGGACAGCTGAAGCTGCAGTGGGTAGATATGAGGAGATCCCTGGGTACTTTTGCTAGGGGTGCCCTGCTAAAGCAGGTGTTGCGAGGCCATGTGCAGGCTGGGAGGTCCTGGGGCTCTCTACACAGAAGTCACTCTGGCAAGATAGCTGAATCTGTAGTGGGTGCAAGCGGAGAGATCCTGTGGCTCTCCACACAGCGGGCACCCATGTCTTGTCTCTCTTGCTGTTCTCATTTCCTGTTCTTTTGCTGTTCTTTTGTTGTGCAGAAGCTGTTCATTTGGCCCTCGGTTCTTCTTCAGGAAGAATTGCTCTTAAATAGGTATAATTTTTGTGTTTCGTGGAGAAGGTGAGTTCAGGGTCTTCCTGCAGGGCTATCTTGGACTGGAACCTGTATTTAAATATCTTAATTTCCTCAGGGGGCATTGCCACCTCCTGATCAGGCTTCCTCAGCAGCCAGGAGAGCCTGGCTGGAGTGCAGGGGCCATTGCGCCACCTAGAGGCAGGTATTATATAGTCATTTAAAAAAATAGCTAATATGTGATTGAAAATAGCACTTTACCTGTGTCACCTACCTTCCTTTCCAACCCCATATATCATAATAATGAAATACTGATATTTCAAGTGTGTTGTTTTCATTTTTTATACAAAAACAAGATGCTACTTGCTAAGGATTTTCCCTTCATCTGCCTCTAAACTCTGAACTTATCTTAAGGCTTGCAGATTGGTCTTTCCTGCTTATAGGAGACATTTTAGAGGATATATTTTATATCTTTTTTTCAACACTGAGGAATTTTGTAGGTGTAAACACTTTAATAACTTGGTAAACAAAAAATCCCCCATGATTTTTGTTCATCAGTACTCTAGTATTCATAAGCTTATGATTTTTTTTAAAGCTTTTTTAAAAAAGATTTATTTGTATTTGAGAGAGCACATGAGCAGGGGGTGGAGTAGAGGGAAAGGGAGAGGGAAGGAATCTCAAGCGGACGCCCCACTGAGCATGGAACCTAATGTAGAGCTTGATCTCACGACTTGAGATCATGATCTTAGCCAAAATCAAGAGTCAGGCACTTAACCGAGCCACCCAGGCGCCCCAAAACTGTGAGTTTTTAAATCAAACTATTCAGTGATTTAAAATTTTTCAAAGATACAGAATAAGAGTGCCTGGGTGGCTCAGTTGGTTAAGTGACTGCCTTTGGCTCAGGTCATTCCCAGGACTTTGGCATCAAGCCCCACGTTGGGCTCCTTGCTCAGCTGGGAGCCTGCTTCGCCCTTTCCCTCTGCCTGCTGCTCCCCCTGCTTGTGCGCTCCCTCTCTCTCTCTCTCTCTCTCTGTCAAATAAATAAATTAAATCTTTTTTTAAAAGATACAGATTAATTTATGTAGGAAAAAAAGGATTTTTCTTTTTACTGTATTATTGTTCATGTACCTGGAAAGTATATATTTCTCTTTAAACCTTCAGATACCCACTGAACTGTCTTGCTAAGATTGTAATAAAACACCTTCTAGGGGCACCGGGGTGGCTCAGTGATTGAGCATCAGCCTTTGGCTCAGGTCATGATTCCAGGGATGTGGGATTGAGTCCTGCATCAGGCTCCCAGCAGGGAGTCTGCTTCTCCCTCTGCCTGTGTCTCTGCCTCTCTGTGTGTTTCTCTCATGAATAAATTGATAAAAACCTTAAAAAAAAAAAACACTTACTACGAAAAAAGTGTGTCATGAATGGTTGGAATCATTCTTGCCTTCTTATAATGTCATTTAGGGTATGGAGTGAGTATTTTCTCTATGACTTCGCAGATTATCATACTAATCGAAGCCTGGATTAGCCTCCAACATTTATCTTTGCACTTTCAATGTCATGAAATGTGTCTTGAGAGTTACTTTAATGTGAAGTACTTTGCTGGCATCACTTTTTCGGGCACACAATCATCCTTTACCCATTTATGTTAAGTTTGTCTTTACTACATTCCTTTTGCTACATATCTAGGGTCTCTCAAATGATGGCAATGTCATCCATGGTCAGCTGTTTCTTTTATAACTCCATTTACATTTATTCCAATTTCACCCCTAGGATTATTTTGTTTCTCTACTATACTCTCACCTTTGTTGACTACTTCCCTTTTTCAAGTATTTATTTTAGTAGAGTGTGTTGTGTATGGTTTATCACCCAAAGATAAAGAGGCAATACAACTGTAATCTTTGTTATCTCTGTGGAAACTGAATAATCACACAGTGACCAATCACTGATAGACTTTGAAAGAAGTGATGCATTGGCCACTGACCACAATGCTTATCTGTTATTTACATAGTGATTTGTGGACTAAAAGGTTAATAGTGAAGTTTGTACTTCATGCAGTTACTCACAGCTAATCTACAGTGGTAACTGAAATCTCAACTATGTTGTTTAGGAACTGGTGTTATTTAACTTGACTGTGGAACTGAAATTTGTGCATTTGGGAACTATGCCAAGTGAGTTCTGCCTATATCCTCCATGTCAACAAAATTTGCCCTAACCCTCTTACCATCTTAAAATTTGATTAGCTCTTATGAGAATACTATGACTTATCAAGAGGATTAATACTCATAGGGATACTGAAAAATGAGAGGGTTCATCTGGTCTCATCCCTGTATTCATTGCTAACACTTAAAAATTCAGAGCACAAGTATAGGACAGTGAAAGTCATCATCAAGTAAATTTATTTTAAGAGCTGGAGCTACATGGTACTGAGGAAGACATAGAAGATTAAAGGCCAGAAAACAGAAACCTTTGGATCGTAAGAGCTTGAACTGTGTGTGGACCAAGATATTTCCCTGCATCTACCATACCATCTTTTGTTTCTCATAGAGGCCGAGCCTTGCTCAAAAGAGGGACTTAGGCTAACAACATTCTGGAATTCTCTCAAATCCCTAGAATTCCAAAGTAGGAAAAAAAAACCCAAATTTATTATTTCAACAATGAGGTTTAATATGTTTAAAAATGTTTTTCTCCCCAATATACTCTATGAATTCCAAATGGTAGTAACCGTTTCCCCATTTCCTTCTCACTAAAGCATGAACTACTAGCTAAGGTTGTTACTGATAAGTTGGGTCCATACCCACCCACCCACCTATGTTGTGAGCACTTTCTTTCACTCAAGCACTTACAAAATCACACAACTAATTGTTCTATGCCAAGAAAATCTAATCACAGGGCAAAATACCTCACTGGCTGAAAAATCAAATTCATTTATGAATACCCTTCTTTAGGGCATATTTTAGGTTAAAAGCTTTGGACAGAGGTTGTTCTGATGCTGGCTTAAAAGCAGGATAAACAGTTGTCAAATGCACTCATTGTTAGTTTCTTGGAGACAATGTTCAAAAACTATCTGAAAGGATGGTGTACTCAAGGTACTGGTATGGTAAATATTTTAAATTTGTAAGAAGCTGGAAAAGTGTTTTACAAAGTGACTGTACCAGTTTGCATCTCTACCACCAATGTATGAGAGTTCCAGTTGTTCCACATCTTCATCAGCACTTGTATTGTCAGTTTTCACTATTGTTTCAGTTTGTTTTTTAGGCATTCTATTAGGTTAATTAGTATCTCCCTTATGCAAAAAAAAAAAAAAAAAAGAAATATATATATATACATATATATATGTATATATATTAGTATCTCCTTGTGGTTTTAATTTGCATTTTCTTAATGAGTAATAATACTGAACATCTTTTTATGTGCTTATTTATCATCTGTACATCTTTTTTATTTATCCTATTTAAATTCAATTAATTAACACATAGTGTATCATTAGTTTCAGATGTAGAGTTCGGGTTTTTTTTTTTTTTTTTTTTTTAGAGTTCGGGTTTTTTAAAAAAGATTTTATTTATCTATATGAGAGAGAGAGAGAGAGAGCACAAGCAGCAGGGAGGGGCAAAGGGAGAGGGAGAAGCGGGCTCCCACCTGAGGACCCTGGTCATGACCCAAGCCAGGACCCTGGGACCATGACCCAAGCCAAAGGCAGACGCTTAACCAACTAAGCCACCCAGGAGCCCTAGAGTTCAGTTATTCATCAATTGCATGTAACACCCAGTGCTCATTACATTCACATGCCCTCCTTAATGCCCATCACTCAGTTACCCCATCTTCCTACCCACTCCTCTCCAGCAGCCCTTAGTTTGTTTCCTATAGTTAAGAGTCTCTTGTGGTTTGTCTCCCTCTCTGATCTCATCTTATTTTATTTTCCCTCCCTTCCCTATGATCTGTTTTGTTTCTTAAATTCCACATATAAGTGAAACCATATGATAATTGTCCGTACATGTTTGGTGGTGAAGTGTCTGTACAAGTCTTTTGCCCATTTAAAAAAAGTTACAGATTATTTCAAAGTACTAAATTTGGTGTCAAGAGTTCCCATTGATTTTTTTCCACTTAAAAAAAATTAAAAGACTATCTTTTTAGAGCAGTTTAGGTTCACAGCAAAATTCAGAAGAAGGTACAGAGTTCCCATATAACCCTGCCACCACAATGCATAACTTCTTCCGTTATCAACATTCCTCACCGGAGTAGTAAATTTGTCAGAACTGATGAACCTACACTGACACATAACCACCCAAAGCCCACAGTTACACTAGGGTTCATTCCTATTGTTACATTCTGTGGGGTTTGGACAAATGTATAATGACATGTATCTATCATCATAGTATCATACAAAGTATTTTCATTGACTAAAAATCCTCTATACTCTGCCTATTTATCCTTCTCCCGTCACCCATAGTTCAGTTTTTTCCAGAATGTCAAACGGTTGGAATAAAAAATATGTAGCCATTCATTATTGAGAGACCCAATAAAAGAGGCAGAGACACGGGCAGAGGAAGATGCAGGCTCCCTGCAAGGGGCCCAATGCTGGACCCAATTCCAGGACCCCAGGCTCCCAACTTGAGGCAAAGGCAGATGCTCAACCACTGAGCCACCCAGGCACCCCAATATGAAGCCTTTTTAGATTAGCTTCTTTCACTTAGTAATGTGCATTAAAGTTTCCTCCATGTCTTTCATGTCTTGATAGCTCATTTCTTTTTAGTGCTGAAAAATATTCCATTGTCTGGATGTACCAGTTTATCTATTTACCTATTGACGGACATCTGGGTTGCTTCCAAGTTTTGGTAATTATAAATAAAGCTACAGTGTTTTGTGTGGAAATATGTTTTCAACTCCGTTGAATGACTACCAGAGAGCATGATTGCTGGATCATATAGTAAGAGTATGTTTCATTTTGTAAGAAACCGCTGTTTTCCAGAGTTTTTTGAATGTGAATTTATAACTTTCATTAAATTTGGGAAATTTTCAGCCATTATTTCTTCAAATATATTTTCTATACCAATTATACACATATTATATATGTATATATTAGTGTAAGTGAAATGGTGATAATATCTTTTCAAAGGAGTTCAATTTTATGAAATTCTTATAATTCTAGAATTCATAAGGATATATAATATTTTATTAGCTAAAATTGTATTTCCAGATTCTTAACTAACTTTACAACTTTAATCATTAAACACACAATCAAGTTGATTAATAAACAATCCCCAAATGCCTGGACTATTTCTAAGAAACAAATGTAGAAATATTGCTCACTAACCCTAATTTTGATTTGTCCTTATTTCCTAAAATGGCAATATATTAACAAATATGATAAATACGCAAATGCATTGGATGATTATTTACTACCTCAGTTTTCTTAAGATGATATATAATAGATACCTATAAAAAACTAGCTAACTCACTTTTGCATCTCTGTCTTTTAGTTTTCTCCTATGTCTGGAGGATGGAAAAGTTGGTTACTTTCATTAAAGATGATAATTAATATACTTGGTTGTCTATGCTAGGTATTTTTTCTGTTTCTCCAGGAATTAGAACAAGGCCTTTGACATACACAAAAGCACCCAATTAAAATTTGTTGAACCAGTGAATGAACTGACTGTGGCAGTGACAGTGGAGACAAAAGCCCAAGACTGAGCCTAAAACATCTTTACAACAAGAGATAACCCTTTTCCCAATTTAAATACAATTGATTCTGAGGTATGGGTGGGGTATGGTATTAGCTCCATACATTAGAAGGGAAAGGAAAAACAGGGAGAAAACTTCAATGAAGAAAGGATTAAAACTGGAAGGATAAGAAAAGAAAGAAAACATAAAGCTTTCTTTTTGAGAAGAAGAAAGAAGAAGAAGAAGAAGAAGAAGAAGAAGAAGAAGAAGAAGAAAAGAAACTTAAAAAAAAATCCAAAAATAGGGTTAAATTGGATGAAAGGAAGGACAAATGAGAAGAGATAGAATGTGACGGATAAAATATGGCATTTTGAAAAGCTAGTTTTTTACCAATAAATGTTGTTTTATTAGAAAAAGAACCTCTGAGGTCCATGTGACAATGAATTATCAACTACTTAAAATACTCATTATGTGTATCAGTTTCATATTTGGGCTTCAGACAGGTTCCTGTCAACACCCCGCTTTCTTCCCCCATACCCTGCCACCCTGCTACTCCTTTCTCTGTCTTTCCTTCCTATCCCCTCAGGACTGCATGTGCACACACCCACAAAGACCAAAATATCTGCAGAGAAATGCACCCACACAGAAGTTTATACCTAGGAACACATATGGTCAGATTCAGGAGACCTAACTCCACAGTTTATGGCCACATCATGCAGAAAAATACAGCTATAGGGAGCTATAGGGAGACATCCCGACCTCGGAGTTTCCACACAAAGACAAAATGAAGTCTAAACCTCACTGCACTGAGATAAAATATATACAAAATAATATACCCAGAGTAAAATAAGTATTTCAAGAATCCTTTTCTTATCCCCGTATATCATTACACAGAAACACCAGCAACCTCTGTGAGCATACTGACGCCTGCATTTGGATCATTTTCTCTTCCAACTTCACACATTATAATTTTCTTTCTGCTTCAAGCACTAGATTAAATGCCATTTTCTACATGAAGCTTTCCCAGATCACTTCAGCCAAAAATAATCTCTCTCCTCTTTATAGGAGACTTATATAGCAGTTTGTGTATACCAGTCACACTCTGAGATATTTGAGTACCTTTGTATAACTACTTATTATTTCCTACCAAGCTGAAAACATGCAACTTTTAAGTGTTCAGGATTCACTTCTAGATAACATTATTATTCCTCATGCTTCATTCATTAAATACTCTTTAATAGAATCTACTTTATACTAATGGAAGAAAACAAAGGCACACAAGAGGAAGGCAGTTTATTTATTTATTTATTTATTTATTTATTTTTTTTAGGAAGGCAGTTTAGACTGGGAAATAGTAGCACTCGCTCTCCTCTGAGGCTGGGGATTATGGTCATTGCAGTAGCTTGGTGTTTAGGATTGCTCTCCCTGCCTCTGCAGCTGGCTAGGAGGATAGAGACTACTTACTAGGAGGAAGAGACATGTAATCTAGAGATTAGTTAAAAACTGTATCTTAAAAAAAGAATACGAGACATAAATTATAATACTAAGATGTTGATTTACACTGGGAAATATAAGTCATCTCTACACCCAACATGGGGCTCCAGCTCACAACCCTGAGATCAAGAGTCTCATGCTTCCCTGACTGACCCAGCCAGGTACTCCACATTCTTTTCAGTTTAATTATAGCTTGTCCATCCTGAAGAAACCAAATGGCTCACAGAACTCTGTCTGTCAAGATGGAATCTACTTGTAAAGATGAGGAATGCTGACTCCTACCTTACCCTTGTGTCTGTTCCTCCTCATTTAGAGGCATTTATTTATTTATTTATTTATCTATCTATCTATCTATCTATTTATTTATATTTAAATGGCAAAAAAAAGTGGATTTAAAATTTTTTTCTGTTTCCTTTTTTTAAAAAATTTTATTGGCGTTCAATTTGCCAACATATAGCATAACACCTAGTTATCATCCCGCCAAGTGCCCCCCTCAGTGCCCATCACCCAGTCACCCCAACCCCCCACCCACCTCCCTTTCCACTACCCCAGAGTTACGTGTCTCTCATCTTTTGTCACCCTCATGGATATTTTCACTCATTTTCTCTACTTTCCCTTTATTCCCTTTCACTAATTCTTATATTCCCCAAATGAATGAGACCATATAATGTTTGTCCTTCTCCGATTGACTTATTTCACTCAGGATAATACCCTCCAGTTCCATCCATGTCGAAGCAAATGGTGGGTATTTGTCTTTTCTAACAACTGAGTAATATTCCATTGTATACATAGACCACATCTTCTTTATCCATTCATCTTTCGATGGACACCAATGCTCCTTCCACAGTTGGGCTATTGTGGACATTGCTGCTATAAACATTGGGGTGCAGGTGTTCCAGCGTTTCACTACATCTGTATCTTTGGGGTAAATCCCCGGTAGTGCAATTGCGGGGTCGTAAGGCAGTTCTATTTTTAACTCTTTGAGGAATCTCCACACAGTTTTCCAGAGTGGCTGCACCAGTTCACATTCCCACCAACAGTGCAAGAGGGTTCCCCTTTCTCCACATCCTCTCCAACATTTGTTGTTGCCTGTCTTGTTAATTTTCACCATTCTCACTGGTGTGAGGTGGTATCTCATTGTGGTTTTGATTTGTATTTCCCTGATGGCAAGTGATGCCAAGCATTTTCTCATGTGCTTGTTGGCCATGTCTATGTCTTCCTCTGTGAGATTTCTGTTCATGTCTTTTGCCCATTTCATGATTGGATTGTTTGCTTCTTTGCTGTTGAGTTTAATAAGTTCTTTATAGATCTTGGATACTAGCCCTTTAGCTGATATGTCATTTGCAAATATCTTCTCCCATTCTGTAGGTTGTCTTTTAGTTTTGTTGACTGTTTCTTTTGCTGTGCAAAAGCTTCTTATCTTGATGAAGTCCCAATAATTCATTTTTGTTTTTGTTTCTTTTGCCTCATGGATGTATCTTGCAAGAAGTTGCTGTGGCCAAATTCAAAAAGGGTGTTGCCTGTGTTCTCCTCTAGGATTTTGATGGAATCTTGTCTCACACATTTAGATCTTTCATCCATTTTGAGTTTATCTTTGTGTATGGTATAAGAGAATGGTCTAGTTTCATTCTTCTGCATGTGTGTGTCCAATTTTCCCAGCACCATTTATTGAAGAGACTGCCTTTTTTCCAATGGATAGTCTTTCCTGCTTTGTCAAATATTAGTTGACCATAAAGTTGAGGGTCCACTTCTGGATTCTCTATTCGGTTCCATTTAACATATAGTCTATACTAGTTTCAGGGCTGGAACTTAGTGATTCCTCAGTTGCACATAACACTCAGTGCTCACTACATTATGTGCCCTCCTTAAAGCCCATCAAACCAGTTACCCCATCCCCCCACTCCCCTCCCCTCCCAGAAACCATCAGTTTGTATACTAGGGTTAAGAATCTCTTACGATTTGTCTCCTTCTCTATTTTTGCCTTATTTTATTTTTCCTTCTCTTCTATGTTCATCTGTTTTGTTTCTTAAATTCCACATATGATTGGAATCATGTGGTATTTGTCTTTCTCTGACTTATTTTGCTTAGTATAATACACTCTAGCTCCATCCACATCATTACAAATGGCAATAATTCATTCTTTTTGATGGCTAAGTCATATTCCATCATATGTATGTAAATAAGTGTATATATATAATTTTTCATAGTATCATCTTATGATTATTTGTATTTCTGTGTTGTTGATTGTGATCCCTCCTCTTTTATTCATGACTTCATTTATTTGGGTCCTTTCTCTTTTCTTTTTGATAGGTCCTGCTTCGGGTTTATCTATTTTTTTAATTTAAGGAACCAGCTCTCTGTTGCATTGATCTGTTTTACTAGGGTTGTTTTTGTTTTTGTTTTTGTTTTTGTCTATTTGTTTCTATATCATTTATTTCTCTCTAATCTTTATTACTTCCATTTTCTGCTGGCTTTAGGCCTTATTTGCTGTTGCATTACTAGCTCCTTTAGGTGTAAGGTTAGGTTGTGCATTTAAGACTATTTTTACTTCTTGAGATAGGCCTATATTGTGACTGTATTTGCTGCATCCCAAAGGTTTTGGACTGTCATGTATTCATTCTCATTTACTTCCATGTACTTTCTCATTTCTTCTTTTTAAATTATTTTTAAAAGATTTTTATTTATTTTTTAGAGAGATGGGAGAGACAGGGGGGGAGGGAGGGAGGGAGGGGGGAGAGTGAGAGAATGAGTGAAGGGAGTGGCAAAGGGAGAAGGAGAAGCAAGCTCCCCATCCAGCAGGGAGCCCAACTTGGGGCTCAATCCCAGGATCCTGGGATCATGACCTGAGCCAAAGGCAGATTCTTAAGCAAGTGAATGACCCAGATACCCCCTTGTTTCTTCTTTAATTCTTGATTAACCCATTAATATTTTAGAAAGATGCTCTTTAACCTTCTTGCATTTGTGGTCTTTCCAAATTTTTTCTTGTGGTTGACTTCAAGTTGCATAGTGTTGTGGTCTGAAAATATGCATGATATGACCTTGGTCTTTTTGTACTTGTTGACGGCTGATTTGTGACCCAGAATGTAATCTGTTATGGAGAATGTTCCCTTGCACTGAAAAGAAGGTGTATTCTGCTGTTTTAGGATGAAATCTTCTAAATATATCTATTAGGTCTATCTGGTCCAGTGTGTCATTCAAAGCCATTGTTTCCTTGTTGATTTTCTCCTTAGATGAGCTGTCCATTGTTATAAGTGGGATGTTATAGTCCCCTATTATTACTGTATCATTATCAATGAGTTTCTTTATGTTTGTTATTAATTGATTTACATATTTGGGTGCTTCCAAGTTTGGGGCACAAATATTTACTATTAGAGCTTCTTGATGGATAGACTCCCTAATTATGATATAATGCCCTTCTTCATCTCTCGTTACGGTCTTTGTTTTAAAATATAGTTTGAGATAAGTATGGCTACTTTGGCTTCCTTTTGGCATCCATTAGCATGATAGATGGTTCTCCATCCCCTCAGTTTCCATCTGCAGGTGTCTTTAGGTCTAAAATCAGTCTCTTATAGGCAACATATAGATGGGCCTTATTTTTTTATTCATTATGATACCCTATGTCTTTTGATTGGAACATTTAGTTCATTTACATTCAGAGTGATCAGTGATAGATATGAATTTACTGCCATTGTGTTACCTATAAAGTTAATGTTTCTGGTAATGTTCTCTGTTCCTTTCTAGTCTTTGTTGCTTTTGTTCTTTTTTTTTTCCCCAAAGAGTCCCCTTTAATATTTCTTGTAGGGCTGGTTTAGAGATCACAACTCCTTTCATTTTTGTTTGTCTGGGAAACTCTTTAACTGTCCTTCTATTTGAATAACAGCTTTGCTGGATAAAATATTCTTGACTGCCAATTTTTCCCATTCAGCATGTTGAATATATCCTGCCACTCTCTTCTGGTTTGCCAATTTCTGTGGACAGACCTGCTGTGAACCTGATGTGTCTTTTCTTGTAAGTTAAGGACTTTTTTTCCCCGTGCTGCTTTCAGGATTCTTGCCTCTCTATTTTGTGAGTGTGACTATGTCTTGATGATGGCCAGCTTTGGTTGAATTTTATGGGAGTTCTCTGTGCTCCTTGGATTTCGATGTCCACTTCCTTCCCCAGATTAGGGAAATTTTTAGCTATAATTTGCTGAAATAAACCTTCTGCCCCTTTTTCTTTCTCTTTTTCTCCTGGGAGTCCCATGATTGGAATCTTACTACACTTTAAGGAGTTACTGAGTTCTCAAAGTCTACATTCATGATCCAAAACCTTTCTTTCCCTCTTCCTTCAGCTTTATTGTTTTCTCTAGTGTCTTCTATGCTTTCCCAAGCCAAACTAGTGTCCTTATGATTATTATTTTATTTTATTCTATTTTATTTTTTCATGATTATTATTTCAAATTATAGTTCAGACATCTTCTATATATACTGATTAAATACCTTTCTCTGACTTCTTGTTCTTTCATTTGGGGTGAATTCTTCTGTCTTATCATTTTGTCTGGGTCATTTTTTGTATCTGTTAGATACTGCTAACAGATTGCTGCTTTTGAAAGTAATGGCTGTATTAAGAAGATGTTGGGTTTTTTTAAAGGAAAATACAGGAACCTAGATCCTAGGCATGTTTTGGTCTGCTTGTTAAAAGAAGCTGGATCCAAAGAATAAAAAATAAATTAATTTAAAAAAAAAAGGGAAGCTAGATCGTAGGTGTGTTTTAGTCTGCTTGTTAAAAGAAGATAGATAAAAAAAAAAAAAAAGTAAAGAAAAAGAAAGGAAGCTAGATCCTATTTCCCCAGAGCTGAAGCTCTGCAGCACTCTCTGAGTAGTAGCCTAGGTGCTAGGAGAGGTTTATGCTGGTCTTCTGGCGGTGGAGCCTGCTACATTGATTCTCAGGTAGACCTGCCCTAGTGGAGATGCACCTGCAGGGCACAGTGTGGGGTGGGCCGTGGTGTAAGTGGTTCCAGCCTCCACGTGGTGGAGCTGTTTTGCTTACTGAGATGGGCAGTGGGAGGAAAATAGCATCACCCACTCTCTCTTCTCCAGAGTGGGGAGCTTGCACCTGCCACTCCTCAGGAAGTCCTCACAGAAGAGCAAACAATCGCCCCTCCTGTGTCCCCAGCCAGATCCCTCTTTCATCCTGTCTGTGTCTGAGCTGTCTGCCTGCCAGGCAGTACCAGCAAGCCCATGTTTTATCTCAGGCAAGGCTGGGTTTCAAAACTCCAAACTTCAGAGACCATGTGGCATGGACCCTCGCTGATCCTCTGGTGGGGAGGGCACTGCACTGCACAGAAAATGATTGTGCCTCAGCGGGTGCTCAGAGTTTATGGTAAAGCATAGCAGAAAGCCAGCACCAAGGCTCCCTGCCCTCGGCCAGTGTCCCTGTTCCTATGCTATTTAGCTCAATGGCATCTGCTGGGTCTTTTGTCCCCAGAGAGGCTGTGCCCCCACTCCCAAATGCACTCCCAAGAAAGGGAACTGTTTCTCCCTACGTAATCCAAGAGATCCCCAGACCACTCTGTCTGTTCCCTGGTCTCTGCCCTCCTTCCCCACCAGAGCACTGCTAAACCTGCCAGGCACAACCCTGGCAATGGCGAGGGCTCTAAAACTTCAGACTTTGTGCTCCCTTGCTTATAAAAACTTGCACGGCAGCCCTGGTGGCTCAGTGGTTTAGTGCCCGCCTTCGGCCCAGGGTGTGAACCTGGAGTCCCGGGATCCAGTCCCACGTTGGGCTCCCTGCTGGAAGCCTGCTTCTCCCTGTATCTCTACCTCTCTCTCTCTCTCCTTCTGTCTCTCATGAATAAATAAATAAATAAAAATCTTAAAAAAAAAAAACTTGCAGTAGTCAGCCCCTCTCCTTTTCCCAGTCAGTGGTTTTGGGCAAAAGTTTTTCTCGTGTAATCCACTGCCAGATTTCCCTGTCTCTCTCTCTCTTTCCCTCTGTCTCTCTCTTTCTTTCTCCCTCTCCTTCTCCTTCTCCCTCCCTCCTCCTTCTCTTTTCCCTCTTTCTCCCTTCCCCTCCATTCCTTTCCTCCCCTCCCTCCCTCTCCGTCTTCTCTCCCTGATCAAGACTCCCTCTCCTCCACAGCATGCAGCATTTTTCTCCCCCAAATCAACTCTCCGTAGCTTGCACAGTACGGTCTGTTTTTGTTTTTGTTTTTTTAATCTCTAGCATGTAGTTTGTTCACTCAGTTCTCAAATCAATTTCTTGGGTGTATAGAATGTTTTGATATTTATTTAGTTGTGTTCAAGGGATGAGGCAAGCTTAGGATCCCCCCTACTCCCCCACCTCTTAACCTTCCCCTCTATTTCTTCTGGAGTAAGCTTTGATGGTTTGTGTCTTTTATAGAATTTGTTCATTTTATCTATTTTGTTGATATATATAATATTAAAAATTTTATATACTAATTTATTATCCTTTTAACATCTAAAATTTGTGTTGAGTCACTTCTGTCATTCCTGGTATTGGTAATTTGTGTCTTCTGTTTTTCCTTATTTTTCTATAACTTCTCAGAATATGAAGGACTTTCAGCTATTGTCTTTGTTTCTGCATATACTCAAGTTTCTTAACTAGCCTCCTTGGGCATCCTAGAGTTTCCATAAATGAATCTGTGACCCTCTGAAATTGAATCCAAATTTGAGTGTGAGGAGAGAGACCTAGTTTCATCATGTATTCACATAGATCTGCAACACTATAAGAACTGTTGTTCTGGCATAAAAATATACCAATCAATGGAACAGAATAGATAAAGAATAGATAAAGCCTGGAAATAAACTCATGCATATATGATCAAAGGAGCCAAGAATATATAACGTGGAAAGAATAACCTCTTCAGTATATGGTTTTGGGAAAATTGGAGAGCCATGTGTAACAGAAATAAAAATTGGACCCTTGTCTTACCCATATACATAACTCAAAATACATTAAAGACTTGAACATAAGATCTTTAATTGCATAAGTCCTAGAAGAAAACAGAGAGGGTAAGCTCCTTAACATCAGTCTTTGCAACAATTTTTTTGGATTTGACACCAAAAGCAAAGACAACACAAGCAAAAATAAATGCGTGACTGCATCAAACTAAAAGGCTTCTGAAAAAAATAAAATAAAAAATAAAAGGCTTCAAAAAAATAAAAAAAAATAAAAGGCTTCTGCACATCTTCAAAATCATCAACAACATAATGAACTATGGAATGAGAAAATGTTTGCAAATCATATATCTGATAAGGGGTTAATATACAAAATACATTAGAAAAACTCATACAACTAAGTAGTCAAAAAAATCTGATTAAAAGTTGATCAGGGTGCTGAGTGGCTCAGTTGGTTAAGTATCTGACTCTTGATCTCAACTCAGGTCTTGATCTCAGAGTCATGAATTCAAGCCCCACATTGGGTTCCCACGCTGGGTGTGGAGCTCACTTTAAAAAAGCGAGCAGAGGAACTGAAGAGACATTTATCCAAAGAAGACATACAATTGGCTAGCAGTCCTCAGTATCATTAATCATCAGCAAAATGCAAATCAGAACCACAATGAAACATCATCTCGAATGTGTTAGAATGGCTGTCATCAAAAACACAAGAGATAGCAAATGCTGGTGAGAAAAGGGAACCCTTGTGCATTACTGGTAGTAATGTAAATTGGCACAGTAGCTATGGAAAACAGTATGGAGGTTCCTCAAAAATTAAATATACAACTGCTGTATAATCCACCAGTCCCAATACTAGGTATATATCTGAAGGAAGCAAAATCACTATCTGCATCTCCATGTTCATTGCAGCATTATTTACAGTAGCCAAGATATGGAAAAGAACCCAAGCGCCCATCAATAGATGAATGGATAAAGATGTGGTACATATATATACACAATGGAATGTTATCAAGCATAAAGAGAAGGAAACCTTGCCTTTAGCAACAACATGGATGAATCTTAAGGCATTATGTTAAGTGAAAATAAACAGGGAAAGACAAATACTGTGTTATCTCACTTTTATGTATAATCTAAAAAGAATCCTGAACTGACAGAAACAGAAAAGAGATTTGTGGCTGTCAGTGGCAGGAGGTGGAGGATGGAGGAAAGGAAGGAAGGTAGTTAAAAGGTACCAACTTCCAATTATAAGATTAGTAAGTTCTGGGGATCTAATATACAGCATGATGACCATAGTTAACAATACTATATATCGTATATTTGGGAGCTGCTAAGAGAGTAGATTTAATTTTTAAATTTTCATCATAAAAAATTGTAACTGTGAGGACATGGATGTTAAATTTACTGTGATAAGAATTTATCAATATATTTAGGTATAAATCATTATGTTGCACACCTTAAACTAATACAATACTATATGTCAATTATATCTCAGTAAAACCGAGGTTGGGGGTTGGCTGTTGCCAGTATTTCCCAAATATACACTCAGACCTTAGTGCTTTATTGCTTAAGAGTTATTTTTGATACTTAATATATAGATTGCTGGGCCCTGCCCCTAGATATTCTGACTCATTAAGTCTGGGATGAGGCCAGGAAATCTATATTATTACAGGCTTCCCAGTGAGTCTGATGTAAGGGCAGGATTGAGAGCCACTGGAACAGTGGACCTTTTAAAGTTTGTCGCTAAGTTTGCTGGGCTAGGAGCATTGGGTGGGCAGGTGCTGCCCTCTAGTGCCTCTGGTTGCTTGCTACACTTAATGCACACTGTAACCTGCTGCTTGAACGCTGGTGATCTTGGGGCCTGACACTAACATGGGGTTTCCTGTCCAACTCCCCGCAAATTTTAACTATTGAGCATTGATAAAAACACTCATGTATAAAAATATTGCTGCTGAATAGTGTGCTTCTCTGTCCCCAGCACCTTGGCTCATCTAAGATGTTCGGTAATATTTTCTGATACTGAGACACAGCACAGCTCCTTCCCCCTGTTCTTGTGCTCTCTTTCTCTCTCTGTCTCTCAAATGAATAAAATTTTTTTTGAAAAAACATGAAGCAGAGTCTGGCTTTGAGAAATTTTCTTGAAACAAATGAGTATGAATTTATAGTTGTATGTCCAGAGTCCATAGCGGCTTTTCAGGTACTTTGTCTTCCTTGTGTACTCTTCACTATAAACTGTGAAGCAGGAAGGGCAAATATGAAGATCCATGCCTGTATTGTTGATGTGTTCATTACAGGAATGCACCTTTGTTTGGAAAGACACTGATTCCCCTGTCCTAACCACTCAAGCACCTTTTGTCAATGAGTACCAAACCAGTAAATAAACCTGTACTAAAGGCCTACTCTGCAAAAACACATAAGATTATCTTTGGCTCTAACTCCTGAGTCTGGAGACAGAGGAACAAGGGTAAGTGAGATGCTGCAGAGGAGTTGGCAGCAGATGGTTTTAATGGCTTAGTAGGATGGCACTGGCTGTGGGTTATCTGCAGGGTAAAGAGTGCACTGGTTGGAGCAGGTGCAAAGTTTGCACAATCTGATGGTTTTCTTGTGGCCAGGAGGTTAGCCTAATGGGAGACTGAGAACTGTTTCAGCAGTGAAAAGGCAGCAGCAGCTGCAGAAAGCAGAGCTGGTTGGGGAAGAGATAAAATATTCTGTTCACCTCTTCATCCGATTGGTGAGGGAGGGAGTGTCCTTGGGTTCTGGACGTGACTGAACTCATGACACTCGACACTGCACCTATGAGATTGACAGTAGTTTTATTAATCATATATAGTCACAGCCCAGGGGGGAGGATACCAAACACCATGGTGGGCCACATTAGGTCATGTTAATGGAAGATAGAACCGTTGTAGTGGCAAAGAAAGAAGCTGCAGGAAGCAGGAGCCGGTTGGGTAGGAATAATAAAAGTTAAAGATTCAAGCTACACTGTAGGTATCTCAACCTGCTACTAAAAAGGTGATGCAAGCTGTTTATCAGTTTGACATTCAGTGATCTTTGGTTGAAAAAGGCTTCTCTTATTTGTAGTGTGGAATTTGCAAGTTTAGGAAAGATGTTAAAATAGCTCAAATTCATCCCATCATCAGGTGAGACTCCTCTTAAATTATCTTAAACATAAGGATGTATTTTGTTTTTGTTTTATTCTATATAAAAAATGACACTAAAGAAAACATTCACGATCCATATTTTTATTTCCATTTCCATTTCCTTCCATTTCAGAGTATTCTTCCTTCAAGTTAGTAAAAAAGATCTCATACTAATTATTGGTAATGGGTTTTTTTTTTGCCTTTTGTTTCTTAAATTGGGTATATATACTTAACGTAAAATTTACCATTTTAACACTCTTTAAATGTATCATTGTGCAGTCATCTCCACTATCCATTTTCAAAATTTTTCATCATCCCAAACAGAAATTCTGTACCAAGTGAATAATAACTCCCTAATTCCCCCTCCCTCAACCCCTAATAAGGTTGATTCTTGATTCATTCTTCTCTTTGTAACTACAGTTTTTTACGTCTGCCTGTCTGTCTGCCTGCCTGTCGCCGAAACACAACAACGTGTCAGCTGTAACTACAGTTTTTTAAAACGATTTTATTTATTGAGGCAGCCTGGATAGCTCAGTGGTTTAGCGTTGCCTTCAGCCCAGGGTATGATCCTGGAGACCCGGGATCGAGTCCTGTGTCAGGCTCCCTGCGTGGAGCCTGCTTGTGTCTCTGCCCCTCCCCCACCTCTCTCACTCTCTCTCTCTCTCTCTCTTTCTCTCTCTCTCTCTCTCTCTCATAAATAAATTTTTTTTAAAAGATTGAATTTATATATTCATGAGACACACACACACACACACACAGAGGCAGAGACATAGGCAGAGGGAGAAGTGGGTTCCTCACAGGGAGCCCGATGTGGGAGTCAATCCCGGACCCCAGGATCACGCCATGAGCCAAAGGCAGATGCCCAACTACTGAGCCACTCAGGCATCCCTATAACTAGGTTTTTAAGTGTCTTCAGAGCAGGCAGATAACACAACTCAATGTCTTTGTGCCTTTGATATTGCCCACTTTAGTGATGAACACAGATTGAGTGCTCACCATACCTGTCTGGTGATGGACAGGGTGCTGGAGGAGGGACCAAATAGTACTTTCAGATTTTGAGCTAAAGAATTTTGGAGGTGTGGGACCACTATCATCAGGGCAAGAACTTATGGAAATTCAGAAGTCCTAAGGTACTGGAGCCATCTCACAATGTCGACATGGGCCATGAAGTTAACATTAATATGTGAATCAGTGGACATAGGTGTGGTGGGTAACTGAGGTTGAAAAGGAAAAAGCTTGCCCTGGGATGCCTGGGTGGTTCAGTGGCTGAGCATCTGCCTTTGACTCAGGGCATGATCCTGGGGTCTGGGGTCCCAGGTCTCAGGATCACACCCTGGGCTGAAGGCACCACTAAGCCACTGAGCCACCCAGGCTGCCCCAGAAAGCTATTTTAAAAGACAGCAGCTGTATCCTTTCCTTGACATATCAGACATGACCCTTTTCTTGAACCTCTTAATACTGACCACCAATTGCTTATGACATCAAAATCCTCACTTTCTAACACTTAACAAGATAATGCATGTTCATGGAGTTCCTCTGACCTAACCATTCTCTCTCTTATAGGGTGTACATAAAGACTAACATATCTAAGGATAGATGCCAGACTGTTGTCTAAAGGAGAGAGTTAAGCCATCACGTTATAGGGAACAGAGCATGAAAGAGTATATGCTGCCATGACCTTGGCACCTCTAGGGCCCAGGCTCTGCAACTCGTACAGACAATCAGACATCCTCATCTGAGCACTGAATCACATGAGCTTCTCCTAGACAAATAAAGGCCTCTGATGCTCTGCATGCCTTTGGAAATAGGAGAGCTTTGTGATGTAGTCTGGTGATCTGGTTCCATCTCCTGTGAGGCAGAGATGACAGGGTCTAGAATTTGGAGGCATTAGGTTCCAAGTCCCTGAAAGCCTAGGAAGAGAGATGGCTAATGAGGCTTAGATTATGTTGAGCCCTACCTTTCTTCTGTGGGATGTTGGCTATCCCTTATACACTTATGGCTCCATCATTATTATTGCATTAATTATTTGGCAAGTGAAAAAGAGCCACCAAGAATTAAGGTTGGGACCTAAAAGGAGCTGTTGCCGGGTAGGGAACACACAATGATCACGACTGAACTGATTAAGCCTCAAACAAGATTTTATTCCCTTAATTTCTCCTGTTACCCTTACCCTTACTTTTTTTTTTTATGGGGGTTTCTTCATGGATCTCAGAATAGCTCCAATTTTGGGTTTACTACCGGTTTGGGAGACATTCAGGACCTTGGATAGCTAAAATCCCTTGGTACTAGACCCCTTATCCTTTAATCTATTCCTCTTTTCTCCTGTCTCATTCTGATCTCCCACAGAACATGTTCAGGGAATGGGGGTAGAGGTATGGTGTATAGGAGAGCCTCAAAATGAATTAATAATAAGAGAAGGGAAATGATGGGTGAAAAGACATAAGGTAAAGAAAAGAATGGTAGGAAAGTATATAAAATTGGAATATAGAAGTTTGGGAAATACTTAATTACTTTGTCTCATTTTAGACGCAAAAAGTAAAAGGTGCCCTGGCTTAACTCTAACTATTTTGTTTTCAAGTGTCACCGGAGAGTCAGACAAAGGGCTAAAGATAAAACATCAAGAGGTAAAGTCCTAGTTTCTCCTCAGACTCCCCTCACTATGGGCAAGATTCCCCTGATTCCTGTCCCTCCTATGAACCTGGGAGCCAGTAACCAGGTGCTCTAACCACTGAAGGCTCCAATTGCCTCAGTTGACAATTTCTCCCAGAACACGTTCTTGGGTGGGAAATCAGAGCCTGGGAATGTTCCAAAATTCTCTACCTTACACCTGCCCTTGAGAATGAAAAATATAGGACAGAAGCCCTCAGCTGTGTCATTTACTAGTTTTATGACCCTGTGGAAATGACTTCATCTCTCAGTCTGTGATCCATGAAATGGGCATCTCATGATCCTGCCTCACTCCCACTGTGGCTGTGATGATCAAATGAAATGAGGTCTAGGACAGCATGTTGCAGTGGGTTAAGTTGTAATGCATATGTGCCATAGAGCATTGATTGTTGTGCTTTTCAGCCTCCTCTTACTTAAAGGCCTTTAGCTTCCTATAGGAGGTCCCTGCATCCTCTCATTCCTTCTAACACTGTCTCTTGGTTTCTCAGGCAAGAGACTGTCCCGAGAAGCTGATAAGCCGTGGCAGCTGCTCTCTGTCATGAGAAGGTGATCACTTGCTCTTTGTATTCTCCAAATCCCCAGCCTGGCCTGGGACGATTTCTCTGGTTGGCCTGTGGCAGGGACCAAGAGAGGAAAAATGTCCCAGAGGGAGTCAGACAGTGGATGCTGAGCACTGATTGAGAGAGTTGCCAGGGCAGAGGGGGATCAGGTGTCTCAGGACAGGGAGTCTCCCGATTTTGCTCTAGGCTAGGTTCACAGTGGTCCTGAAAGTCAGGATTTTGCTAGTATGTAATTCATTGAAGACTCTACATGAGTTTGCACTCAGCCACAAGACAAGTTATCCAGTCAAGAGAATAGATAAATGCATATATAAATAAATCACCATTGTCCTATTCCTGTTGCAACCATTCAAGGGCAGACCCATAGAACCTGCTGACATTACTTCCATGGTTTTGTCTTCAGGGAGGCCAATTCCTGGGACAGCCCTCAGAAAGGAGTCCGTCATCTTATCCTCTTCCTAAAATCTCTAAGGAAGGGAATTGGCTCTCAAGAGATACTATGTACAGGAACTGGGACACCCCATAGTCCCCACAATGCAGAGTTCCCACAAAGACCATATTTTCCACAGCTTAGAAATACTGAATGCCAGGCTGTGGCCTTCTTAGCTCCAGAAGAGACTGACCGCAGGTTCCCCCTGGTAATGTTCCTGGTGCTGCCCCTCAGCCAACCATTGGCTCCCCACCTCTGCCTGGTTCCCTTCTCCTGGTGTAGCTTCTCAACACAGACCAACAGTAAATGCACCCCACCTCCCAGTGTCTCTCATGGCCTGTGGTTCCATCATTGTCTGAGACCTTGCCTAACAAGCTCCAGCCCTCAGTCCAACCCAGCCCAACATAACTTGCCAATGGCATTTTCCTAGGAAGAAAAGGAGATGGGTAAATGCCCTGGGATTCCAGGACTAGGGGAAGGTGGGCCAAATCTCCAGGTCACACGCATTCAGAGAGGCAGGTGTCAGTCCATCAGTAACGGTTGCCGTCTTCCCTTCCTAGCCAGGGCTGGCTTCCTAAGGAGGGAAGTGTGCGGCGGCTCCTGTGTGCAGATCCTTCCTGCCCCATCTGCAATGCTGTGGCTCTGGAGATTCAGCAGTTGCTGTCAGGTGAGAAAACCCTGACCTCTCCCTCTTCATCGGGGCCATCGCAGGGCTCCTCTTGTCTCTCTTTGGAGCAGAGTCAGGGTTCCCTGCACTCCAAAGCTCTTTCACTTCCATCTGTAACCCCTACAAAGTCACAATTAACAGATCAGAAATGCTTAACACAGTCAGCTGCCCAGTCGACCAGTGTCAGCATCCAAGATATCCAAGGTGAATGCCTCCAGCGAAGGAAGGGATATCAAGTGCCAGATGTGTCCAGGGATACAGGAGCTCTGTCTTCTTCAAGTGAGGAGACTAGGACTCCTGTGAATCAGCAGGACAAGAGGAAGAGCTACCCTGTATGTGTGCTGGAGAAACAAGGTCAGCTGCCCTTGAATATCTGATTCTCTTTCTTTCCCTGATTTCAGAGCTCATGAAGCTAAAATACCCTGTTGCCTTGCATGTTCCTATTTCCCCAATGCCCTGAGGTATCTAAGTACATGTATATAAATGCATGCATTTCTATACCTGAGGGGGCTGCTAAGATCTTTAGAAGAGTTCCTATAGCAGCTTATAACACATAGTCCAAATGTTTTCCAAGCCTGGAAAAACAACCATTTCGTTCATCATAATGTCATCTCTAAGGTCTCGCTTGAAAATATAGGCTATCTTTCTGACCTGGGTTCATGATTGAGCCACTCTACCCAAACTTTCTGAGTTATAGAAAGATCCACTATGAACCCAGAGCAAGTACCACTGCAAGTAAATAGCAAACTTCATGGCTCTAGCTCTACCCTCTACTACACTTCAGTTTCTAAGTGGTCTCCATCCATTGACCAGAGGATCCACTGAGGCCTCAATGTGCTATCTACAGCAGAAACCTAGCTATGTTTCTATGGTTCCTATTTTCTGCACAATGAGTCCTGGTCTGCCAATAAAGATCTCTCCACAAAAGGGGAGCCCCAGTCCCTTTTTGTTCAATAACTACTTTGTAATCTCTGTCTAAAATTTCCTCCACTTAAGTTAGCCCCACCTTCTCCCACATTCTCAAATTTGGGCTTCTCCATTTGATTAACAATAAACCCATATCAATATCTCATTTCCTTCTCTGGCCAAGTGTGAAGCCTTAGAGTGGCACCAGGGGAAAGGCAGTCACATTTTCAGTGGAACTTCTCAGCTGTTGCCCAGAAATCTCTGTAGAGGCAGAGAACCATATAAAATAAGCCCTGAGACATGTTTCTTCCTGTCCCCAGGGACCTGTTAGGAGAAGCCCATTTCAGTCTTCAAGAGAGAGGTGGTATTTCCCTGGAACATACCCAGAGCTGCTAGAGTTCTACTTTCAGAAGCAGTTGATTTAGCAAGTTGATTCATTATTGTGAGAGCCTGTCCCAGAAGATATATCAGTCCAAAGAGTTGCACCTGTCCCCTGCTTACCAGCAGCCCCTGCCCAAGAGCAGCACCCTGGCCAGTATGAGTATCCCCTAGCTTGCAGACCTAAAGGCCAGTGGGGATATCGACCTGTTATGATTCATCGTGGCAGTAGGGCTGGTCTACAGTTGCTTGCCCAGGCTACTGCAATGTTGCAGAGCTACAGTGACTACAAGCATGGGAAGATGTGCTAGGGCATTTGTTCCTGCCCACATTTGCAGCTGTTAGGACTACAAATCATTAGGTCTGCAGCATTCCAAGGGCCTTGACAGGAATTTGGTTCCCTCGTGCTCAGAAAGTAAGTCCCTAGACATGGAGGTGGCTATTAGCCCCTACATGGATCATAAAGCAACATCCTCAGTATTGATAGGCCTTGACAGAAGTAACAAGCTTCACTTGATGCTGTCACTGATCATCTTGACCAGCATCTGCCCGGGTATGCTCTCAAGGAGCCACTGAAAAACTGGAGACGAGTTTTGGCCTTACTGTCAGGCCTTCCAGCTTTTTATTATGTGGCTTTCTCCAAGGCCATGGCCCTGTCAATAACTAGCCAATCTCCAATCACAAAAGTGTGCCTGGGTCTTTTGGGGGCCCAGTAAAACCTATGGCTCAATATCATCTAAACACCAATGTGAAAGTCCTGCCGCAGGCTTTCAATATGCCAGTGAGACTTGTGCAGATAGTGGGCAAGCATTCCAGACTGAAGTACACTTGAATGGAGATGGTGCCTCTAGAGAGCCAGACATCCTGCAGTCCCCTCATCACTCAAGATACCTATCTTGGCCAAACTGAATTTTTACCTGAAAAAGAAATTCCTGGAGATACATTTGGGAAGTCTTATAAAGATAAAGGAGTCCAGGAACAAACTATGGTTGTCCCAAGGAGTATCTGTACCTAGGACTCCTTCAGAATCTAAACACCTGGGGAAAATATTGCTCCAGAATCTCCACCATCCCACCAGATATCATCCCATGTGTTCTAGAATGCTCCACCTTAGAGAATAGCTTGCAGGTAAATTGAGGCAGTGAGGAGAACATAAAGCAAGCTAGTCCTCATGGTTCTTCCCACTGGGCCTCCAAGATCTCACAACCCCCTGGGGAAACAACAGGGGCCCAGGTGCTTTGTATTAAGCTGCAGGCCAGTGTGTACAAGCTGAGCCTGGAGAAGCCCTGGATCCCTTAGCCCCTGCAAAGGTAAGGACAACTCCCTGCCCCAGCAGAGAAAATAGAGGACTCTGGGAAACTTAACGTAGCAGAGAATCATAGACAAGGGGGTGCAGGTTTGAGGCTGTCTCCAGCCAGAGAGAACATATACTCTGCTGTGGTTCAGGGGCCAGAAGGGACTTTTATAAATAGAACCCTCAGAGCCCTTGACTTCCCAAATGTCTCTAGGATCAGGGATCCCTGGGTGGCTCAGCGGTTTAGCACCTGCCTTTGGCCCAGGGTGCGATCCTGGAGTCCCAGGATCGAGTCCCGCGTCGAGCTTCCGGCATGGAGCCTGCTTCTCCTTCTGCCTGTGTCTCTGCCTCTCTCTCTCTTTCTCTCTCTCTCTCTCTCTCTATCATGAATAAATAAATCTTTAAAAAAAAAAGATTCCTCAAAACCAAATGTCTCTAGGATCTTTCTCAAATAGAATTTGAGTTAGGTTAAGATGGTTGCCTTGAGTGAGTTGGAACTAGCAAGGATCTGTCTGGATCTGCAGAGCCACCATTTCCATCCTCTCAGGTGACAAGATCCTTCGCAGCCCTTCACCAGTTTCTCCCTTACATTGAGTTCCTAGAGTATCCCCTAGATTCCTTGGGTCAAAATGCCAGATGAGAATGGTCTGTAAGGCTGTTAATCTGAATGACCTCACCCAAACAAGGATTCCTCAGAATGCCAAAACTGGAGTCACCAGAGCTTAATGGACCAGACCTTACATGACCAGCTTACTGGGCCATTATTAGCTGGGCTAAATTTTGTAAGTCCAGCATTTAAAGTGACCATGTTCTTGAGATCCAAAATTTACAGGGCCTAAATTCATAGAGTCACACTTTCTAGGGTAAGACCTGCAGGGTCTAGTAAAAGCAGTCCATATTCACAAGCCCATATTCATCCCATTCTTCCAGAAGCTGCAGAAGGTGGCTTGGGAAATAAGATGAAGCACTTTCCACACTGGATTAACCCCGAGGTGAAAGGTCAAAGGCATAAAGAATCCATTCTCCTCTCTAAGGATGAGACAGTGCCCAAAACCATGACAAAAAAGGTTGAGAAGAGTCCACCCCTCACCAAACACCCTGTGAGAGGAGCCAAGTTGGAGAATAAAACAGAGGAGGAGAGCATGACCTTCTTTGATGCTCCTCAGTCTCTAGACAATGAACTCAAGCAACAATCCCTTCAGTCCAGACATTCCTGGTTGCTGTGCCTTCCTCATAACAGCTCCAAGCACTGTCCTCAGCTGACTTGTGCCACTCAACCAGAAAATCCACCCCAGGTCTCAGCTCTCCTCTCAGCAGAAGGCACTGGTCTACACAAAGAAAAAACGCAGTGCAGGAAAAAGGAGTTCCTAGTTTCCTCCGCATCCCCATGAAAAAGGCTGTCATCATCATTTCCATTAAAGTCCAGGTGAGGCAGGACCCTCTCCAAATATACTCTTTGCCTCTGAGCAAAGAACCACCTGTTTGTGCCTCCTTATTTTCAAGGTTATATGTGATGGAGAGAGTAGAGAAGGTAAATAATACTTCCCATATGCTATAGGAGCTTAAACTCATATTTCAAATAGGTCAGCATTCCACACAACTCTTTCAGCCCTACCCTGGACCTTGGAGAGGGGGGCTTGAGCAAAGAAGGAAGACCGCTGCCCAAAGTGCACTGAAGGTGCACCAGGCTTGAATTCTATTATGTCTTCCCATGGCATCTATGGGCCCTAGAGGAACAATGTAGGCATAATCATAGTATAAGAAGTAGCGGCCAGTACATTTTTGGTCCATGGGAACAATTTACCAATAGCTTCTATGTATGCCAGCAGTCTGAAGGGAAGTTTTTAGGTGAGTGTCACAGTTGTTCCATCCTTGGTAATCATAAAAGCACACAGATAATATGACATGTGTCAGAAGCATATGAGAGAATCTCGCCTCTCTGCAATGTGTTGTTATTGATTAGATCTTAAAAAGGGCTAACCCATCTGGGATTTTCGCGTGGCCTATTGCCAGTTTGACACCCGTTGCCTTTCAGTTGCATGGGATAAATGTCTCCTAGAATGAAGATCAGTTGAAGAGAAGGTTCCCAAAAGATCACAATAAAAATGTCCTTGACATGAGTCTTAGATGCAACATTTCAAATTTTCAACTACTTACTATGTTCCAGATACTATGCCAGAAAACATGAGGTGAACACAACAGTGAACAACACACAGGCCTTCCTCCATTGAGCTTATGGAATTATGGAGTAGACAGTCAAGTAAAAAGTCACTAAAAGCAGTGTGATAAGGACTGATTAGAGGAAGTAGGTGAAAATACACAGGATGGTACTTAACCTAATTTGGCAGGGGGAAGGGGTTCAGTAGAAGTTTTCCTAGAAGAGGTGATATGTAGACTGAATTTCAAAGGATAAGAAGTTAGTCAGGAGGGAAGTAGGGAGTCTCTGGGCTTCCCCAGGCTGAGAGTAAAATGTACAAATGTATGGTGTCAAACAAATGGGCATACTATGGAAAGAACAGTAACTTGCTGGAGAAGTACCTATAATAATCAAAAGCACATTAAGATGTTTGCGGGATCAGAATGAGAATGCCAAGATAGAGAATGGATGGTATTCACTCATGCATTTTTCATTCCTTCAACTAATACTGTGCATCTACTATTTGCCACACACTTGTATAGGCACTGAGTATACAGCAATGAACAAAAGAGGAAAAAATTATCTGCCTTTAATGAGCTTACATTGATGGTACTAGAGAGGAAGATGAAAGAAGCATAAGTAAAAAAACATATAGTATGTAGAAGATGACCAAATATATAAGAGGTAAGAAGTTTGGGGAAGACTTAGGTGGGTGCAGTTTTAAATAGGGAGTTCAAAAATAAATAAGTAGGTAGATAGAGAGTTCAGGGCAGGCCTCACTAAAAACTATGGAGTTGGGGGCACCTGGGTGGTTCAGTCAATTAAGCATCTGTCTTCAGCTCAGTTTATGATCTCAGGGTCCTGATACCAAGGCCTGTGTCGGGCTCCCTGCTCAGCAGGGAGTCTGCTTCTACCTCTGTGCTCTCTCTCACTATCTCTGTCGCTATCTCCGTCCTCCTCTCAAATAAGTAAATAACATCTTTTATTTAAATGTGGGCATGGACTAGAGAGATGAGAGAGTAAATCACATGGATAACTGAGGAAATTTCATGTCAGAAACATAAACTTTCTGGAGGCTGGAGCATGCCTGAGCTATTCCAAGGAAGAAGGACAGTGAGCCTGAAGCAGAGTAATCATTAAGGGGGAGAGTAATGGAGGACAAAGAGCAGTAAAGGGGCTAAATGAGGTAAGGCCTAGAAGGTCATTGCAAAGACACTGAATTGACTTTTTGAGGAAATGGAAGTTGCTGTTAGAGCGTCTTCTTAGATCTGCTTTCTGTTTTAAAGGATCACTTAGGCTGAGTTGCTAACAGCAGTATTGGAGGTAAAGACTTGGGTAGAATCATTAGTTATGAGATTATTCCAGTAATAGTAGCAGCAGAGACTAGAAGTGTTTAGATGCTGGACATTTTGAAGTAGAGACAAAAGGATACTGATATCCATTTACTGATAGGTTGGATGTGGACAGTTAGAAAACATTTAAAAATCAAAGATAACACCAATGTTTGTGGCCTAAACTTCTGGCAACATGGAGTTATCTATACTGATATGAGAAATATTAGGACTGCAGTGGGTGATAAGTGTGATTGGGTAGGACTGGTAATCAGGAGTTCATTTTTATACAGAGATAGATATTGGGCATTCAAGTGTATATAAAACTTAAACAATTGGAGCATATGACCCTGGGGTTCATGGTAGGGCCCAGGCTTTAGGCAGACAAATAGACAACTAAATAAATAGATATACATAGGTAGTGATGATGATGATGGTGAAGGGGAAGACAGATAGATAGATAGATAGATAGATAGATAGATAGATAGATAGATAGATGTATTTAAAACCATGAACTATGAGACTAGGCCAAGGGAGAGAAAAATTATTACATGGGTGTGATGAGTGCTATAGTATGTGGGGTCCTGCCCCAGGAGGAAGTACTCAGAGGATGAGGAGGACCCTGGGGTCATGTAAAGGTATTACAACAAAAATGACCTTGAAAGACATCTTATATTGAATTGTTAAAATATTTGAGTACTTACTGTCTTCCAGGAGCTATGATAGACATAACAGTCGCCAAGACACAGCCTTGCCTCTATGCCAATCATGATCTCATGGGTAGATCAAATTGCCTAATGAAAATAAACACATGGATATCCAATATTGATCTCAAAAGTGAACTCCTGATTCCCTGTCCTCCTCCCCTCTATCACAGAATCACACATAGCTGACCTAGCAGAAAGACAGAGGCTGCCCTGGATGGAAGGTATGGATCTCTGTTTGGACACCTTCTATTTCTCAGAAGGTGAAACCTCTGTATTCCCACCTTCTGACCTAGCTCACAGGAGGCAAGAGCTAAAGGAAGTAAAGTGCTGTAGTCTCCCTATGAGACATATGTGGTATGGGGGACTATGGGATACTCCTGCCCCACTAATTTGTAAGGAAATCCAGAATGACTCAACATCCCCTCAATCAAGAGGTGGTGGTAGGACTCTCTTCCACTGATAGAACCCAATGTGTCCATTGCTAGCAGGATGAAAAAAAAAAAAAAGCCAGTATGGGAAGAAGCATGAATGTGTCCCTCCTCTGAATGGTGATTCTGTGCCTAAGGGATGGGGGTCCAGCCCCTGTTGTAGCCCTCAAGGTGAGGAGGCACAAGGCCCAAGCCTGCTGAGCCAACACCCTCCAGGTGTTTTCCTAAAGCATCCCCAGAGATCACTGGAGGTCTTGTGACAGGCACATCCTCCCTTGCCTAGTGGGAATTGGGCAGAGAGCCATGCAGGAAGATGCCCAGGAGAAAGAATGTCACTCAGAAGGGTCACAGCAGCATCAGGTGAAAAGCCAAGGTTAATGTGCACACATCCTGGCTTAGGTGGAACAGGTCCTTCCCATGGTCCCCTACAGGTCCCCACCCTCTACCAGTAGTTTTCTATAATGGAAATTTCAGGCAGCTGACCACAATTGCTAGACTTTTGTCCCTGCTCATTCCACTCTGGCAGGGAGATCATAGAACATTCCGAGCACAGGAGTGAGTGTGTGAGACTTCATCTCCTTGCTCGTGGTGCAATTCTGTTATGCCAGCCTCTTGCCAGCAAGGGACCAGGATTCCATGAACATGACTTGAAACTCCCTACCCTACTCCAATTCCCAACCTGTTGGAGACACTTAGATTCAAGGGCTCAGATATTTTTGATTGTCGGCTCAAAATTCTAGTCTCTCTACTCTGTAAGTCTTTGGGTAAAATATCCCCTACTCCTAAGTTCCCACATCCTCTGAATGTCATCCTCCTTTCCACAGCCTCATCTCTATTTTGGCCTAACTTCCCGTCACCAGCCTCAACTTGCCCCTCACTGTCCAGGCTGAATGCCTGGAAGGATGATAGTAATATGTGAACATAGTAGTGAAAAAAGCAAGTTACAAGAATAATCACATTACAGTCTCATTTTAAAAATATTAAATAGATTTTGGGCAGCCCCGGTGGCTCAGCGGTTTAAGTGTCTATTAATAGATGAATTCCTAAGGAAGATGCAGCATACACACACACATATATAATGGAATATTATGTGGCCATAAAAAGGATGAGATCATGCCATTTGAGACAATATGAATGGACCTAGAAGGTATTATGCTAAGTGAAATAAAGAAGAATAAAACAAATGCCATATGATTTCATCAATATTTGGAATTTTAAAAGTAAATTAAAAAAAAAAACAGAATCAGACCTATAAATACGGAGAACTGATGGTTTCCTAAGGGGAGGAGGTTGGGTTGTTGGGCAAACTGGATGAAGGGAGTGGGAAATAGAGTATAAAGAATACAAGGATATTATAATAGCAATGTATGTGGCCATATGGTAGCTACACTTGGGGTGAACATAGCATAAGCTTGTTGAATCACTATATTGTATAATGTAAACTAGTGTAACATTATATGTCAACTATATGCAAAAAAATTAATTAAAAAATCTTCTTTGCCCCTCCGCGCTGCACTCTCATGCATACACACGCGCACACACACACTCTCATATAAATAAATCTTTAAAAAAAAGTAAGGGGGTGCTTGGATGGTGCAGTCGGTTAAGCTTCTGACTCTTGGTTTAGTTAGGCTCAGGTTATGATTTCAGGGTGGTGAGATCAAGCCCTGGGTCAGGTTCTGTGCTCAGTGTGGAGTCTACTTGAGACTCTCTCCATCTGCACCCCCCCCCACACCGTGCTCTCTCATGTACACTCTCTTTCCAAAATAAATATGTTAAAAAAACTAAGGGGGGAAGCCCCGGTGGCACAGTGGTTTAGCGCCACCTGCAGCCCAGGGCATGATCCTGGAGACCCTGGATCAAGTCCCACTTCGGGCTCTCTGCATGGAGCCTGCTTCTCCCTCTGCCTGTGTCTCTGCCTCTCTCTCTCTCTGCATCTCTATGAATAAATTCATAAAATCATAAAAAAATAAAATAAAAATTAAAAAACTAAAAGGTGCCTGGGTAGCTCAGTCTGTTGAGCCACCAACTCTTGGTTTTGGCTCAGGTCATGATCTCAGGGTCTTAGGATCAAGCCCTATGACAGGCTCCATTCTCAGTGTGGATACTCTCTCCCTCTGCCCATCCCTCTGCTTGCTCTCCCAAATAAATAAAATCTTTAAAAACAAACAAACAAACAGGGGTCCCTACAGGTGACTCAGTTGGTTAAGTGTCCGCCTTCAGCTCAGGTCATGATCCCAGAGTCCTGGGATTAAGCCCTATGTTGGCATCCCCACTATGTGGGAGGCCTACTTCTCCTCTCCCACTTCCTCTGCTTGCGCTTTCTCTCTCTCTCTCTCTCTCTCTCTCTGTGTCAAATAATTAAATAAAGTCTTTTAAAAAACTGGACACACAAACCTTCACTGTGGACCTTCCTCATGATCAATTATTATTTCCAAGGCCACACTTCCTCAGAAACCTTTTGTGGTAAGTCTTTCAATTTTTAATTTTATTTCTTTTTTTTTTTTTTTTTTTTTTTTTTTGAGAGACAGCATGAGTGAGTGTAAGTGGCAGAGGATCAGAAGGAGAGGAAGGGAGAGAGAATTTTAAGTAGGTTCTACACCCAGCACAGAGCCCAATGAAGGGCTCAATCTCACAACCCTGAGATTGTGACCTGAGCTGAAATCAAGACTTGGATGCTAACCGAACCACCCAGGCGCCCCATTAATTTTTTTTTACTGTGACTCATAGCAAGAATTATAGCTTATGATGTGACCCTATAAATTTACACAGTTATAAACATGTGTTCATAGATCTAGAACTGAATCCAAAGTTTTGTGAAATAATCCTACTTTAACTACATGTGATGTATGCTGGTATTTTCTAACCTCTCTATCCTATTTCATTAAAATAGTCCTAATAGTGACTCTCTCAGATGATTTCATGACTTCCCAAGGAGTCTGGACCTACAATTTGAGAAACATAGCCTTAGGGTAATTTTACATTTTTGATTACAGAACTACATTTTTGTCTTGATTTAAAGATGATTACCCCTAAAAGACAAAAACAACATTGTGGAGTATAAGGTAAGCCTTCCCCTTGACTTCTGTGATGCAAGAACAGAATTCTCAATCTTGTCTTAAGAGTCTGTGTAATTGGAAAGTCTAACAGAGATGGACAGCTACTAATATACCTTTAGCTGAAAAAAACCCATATTCTATATGAGAAGCTGGCTGATCCTTTTTGACCTGTGAATATATATAAAAGAGTATTTAGTACAGCATTGTTCTTAGAGGTTTAAATGTGGAAACAACCTCAACAGGAATACAAAATCTAGAGCAATGATTCTTAAATGGTGAAGTGGGTGGATCCTGGGCAGGTGAGAGTTGTCTCTAATAAATTCCAGGAAGAGGAGGAGAAATGAATGGATTTAAAAAGCATATCAATTAGAATATACATATTTATATTTGGAGGACAAATATTACATGTTGCCCTCCCCCCCCCCTTTTTTTTTGTAATGTAAACTACAAAACAGCAGAGGTTTATAGTATCTTTTTGGTTCTTGGGACGACACAGAAGATACCAGCTCTGTAAATAGTTTGGGGGAAGTCCCCTCCCAGAAATTATATCAGAAGTTTTTTATTTTTGTATCAGAAGTTTTAGGGAACACTCATAAGATTTAATGGAGTATAACTCAGCCATTAGAAATGACGAATACCCACCATTTACTTCGACGTGGATGGAACTGGAGGGTATTATGCTGAGTGAAGTAAGTCAATCGGAGAAGGACAGTCATTATATGGTTTCACTTATATGGGGAATATAAAAAATAGTGAAAGAGATTATAGGGGAAAGCAGAGAAAATGAGTGGGAAAAATCAGAGAGGGTGACAAAACATGAGAGACTCCTAACACTGGGAAGTGAACAAAGGGTAGTGGAAGGGAAGGTGGGTGGGGGGATGGGATGCCTGGGTGATGGGCACTGAGGACGGCACTAGATGGGATGAGCACTGGGTGTTATACTATATGTTAGCAAATTGAACTCCAATAAAAAGATACATATAAAAATAAATAAAAAATAAAAAATTGAGAAACACTTATTCAAAGACCTAGAGTAAAATCAGTGGTAATTATTTGGTTTTTACATGCTTTTTCAGACAACATAATAAGAGTTATTGAACAAAGGCCAACCAATTAGGAGTATACTTTAAGTGAACTGACTCATTAATATTGTATCAGCAAATTAACTACAGGTGCCTCATAATACACTGTAGTCCTGCTACAACCATTATTCTCTATAAGGATAACAAGAATCACTGTTAAGCTATCTCAGTTATTAATCATGCCATTACAGTGGCTTTGGGAGACAGTCTTTAAAGGAATTTCAATGAATTAAACTGGACATCTATCGGTAAAAGAAACCAAAAAAATCCACCATTCCCCTCCACACCTCCCTCCCAGAAAAACACCCCAACACTTTCCAAACCTGACCACAGGGAACCCTGGGTGGCGCAGCGGTTTAGCGCCTGCCTTTGCCCCAGGGCGCGATCCTGGAGACCCGGGATCAAATCCCACCGGGCTTCCGGTGCATGGAGCCTGCTTCTCCCTCTGCCTATGTCTCTGCCTCTCTCTCTCTGTGACTATCATAAATAAGTAAAAATTAAAAAAAAAAAAAGCTTTAAAACAAACAAACAAACCTGACCACAGACTCAAAGAGCACTTCTGTTCTTTTTACCTGATATGGCTCCTTTCCTAGCCACATTTTCCCCTCCAAAGGCAAAAAATTTTAAATAAAACCTTAACAAGAAAATATCAGAATCCAAACAAGATCTCAAGTCATTTGAAATGATATAGCTTTGATTTTGAGAGTAAACTGTGAAGACACAACAGAACTAGGCTTAATGAATGAGGCCAAAGTTTTTAATGGTTAATGGAGAAGAGGATCAAACCTATATTCAAAATGCACCTTGGTCTCTTCGACAGATGGTGCTGGCAAAATTAGACGTCCACACACAGAAGAATGAAACTGGACCACTTTCTTATATACAAAAATAAACTCAAAGTAGATTAAGGGCCTGAATGTGAGAACTGAAACCATAAAAATCCTAGAAGAGAGCATAGGCAGTAAATTCTCTGATATCTACCATTACAACATCTTTCTAGATATGCCTCCTGAATCAAGGAAAACAAAAGCAAAGATAAAGTATTGGTACTACAAGATAAAAACTTGCTGCACAACGAAGGAAACAACCAAAACTAAAAGACATCCTATCTAATAGAAGATATTTGCAAATGGCATATTCAATAAAGGGCCAGTATCCAAAATACATAAAGAACTTATACAACTCAACACCAATAATAATAATCTATTTTAAAAACATGCAGAACACATGAACAGACATTTCTCCAAAGAAGATATACAGATGGCCAAGAGAAGCATGAAAAATGCTCAACACCATTTATCATCAAGGAAATGGAAGTCAAAACTACAATGAGATATCACTTCACACCTATCAGAATGGCTAAAATAAAAAACACCAGAAACAACAAGTGTTGGCAAGTAATGGGAGGTTTAAAAAAGAACCCTCTCGTACTGTTGGTATGAATGCAAACTGGTGCAGTCATATAGGAAACAGTACGGAGGTTCCTCAAAAAGATAAAAATAGGTCTACCTTATGAAATTGCGTTAACTGGGTATTTACCCGAAGTATACAAAAACACTAATTCAAAGGGATACACACACCCTATGTTTATAGTTGCATTATTTACAAGAGTCAATTTATGGAAGCAGCCTAAGTGTCCATCAATTGATGAATGGATAAAGAAGATGTGGTATATGCAATGGAATATTATTCAGCCATAAAAAGAGTGCAATCTTGCTATTTGCAACAACACGGATGGATTCAGAGAGTATAATGCTAAGGGAAATAAGCCAGTCAGAGAGAGGCAAATATCATGTGGTTTCACTCATTTGTAGAGTTTGAGAAATAAAGCAAATGAACGAAGGAAAGAGCAAAAGAGACAAACCAAAAAACAGACTCTTAAGTATATAGAACAGTTACCAGAGGGAAGGCAGGTGAGAGGATGAGTGAAAGGGGTGAAGAGGATTAAGAGTACACTTATCTTGATAAGCACTAAGTAATATATGGAATTCTTGAATCACTATACTGTACACCAGAAATAAATGTAACACTATATGTTAACTACACTGGAATTCAAATTTAAAAAGTAAAAATTGAAAAAAATTTTAAAATTGATTTTAAAAAAGCACCTTGATTAAAAGTCAGTGTTCTCAAATATCCAATGTGCACATGGAATATTTGAGAAATTAACAAAATCAGCTTGAATTTCCAGAGAAACAAGTGGTTAGTGACAAGTAAAAACAAATGTCTGAGAAGTCCTAGCTAATGTAATAAGACACTCACACACAAAGAAATGAAAGGTATACAGAATGGGAAGGAAGAAATTAAACTACCTTTGTTCACAGATGACATGAATGTGTACATAGAAAATCCAAAGAACTGACAAGACTGGAATAGACAACTATAGCAAGGCTGCAGGACATAAAGTTAATATGCAAAAGTCCATTGCTTTCCTATGTACCAGCTATATAAGGACAAATAAGAATTCTAATGAACAATATTTTTAAAAATAGATATTCCATCTTCAAAGAAAAGGGGGATTCAACATTATCAAGATATCTGTTCTTCCCAATTGATCCGTAGACTCAATGCAATTCCATTCAAAACCCAGCAAGTTATTTTATAAATATCAATAAACTGATTCTAGCATTAAGGAGGGCACTTGAAAGAATGAGCACTGGATGTTACATGCAACTGATGAATTACTAAATTCTATCTCTGGAACTAATAATACACTCTATATTAATTACACTGAATTTAAATTTGAAAAAATATTTCAAAAAATAAACTGATTCTAAAATTTGTATAGAGAGGCAAAAGACCCACAATAGTGAATTCAGTTTTAAAGGAGAAGAGCAAAATCAGAGGGACAAAAAGATTTAATGGTATAGGACCATCTGATTGTATGAACTAGAGGAAATGAAAGCAGAGGACAGCATGAATCTTTCCTTGGTACTGCTGCAGCCAAAAAGTCTGTCTAGATGTCTTTCTAAGGTACTAAGATACACATTGCAACTTGGGTTGTGTTTATAGGTGTACAAAATATATAAATTCTCTGCAGAAAACTTGCTTATTTATGAGGGCAAAGTGGGAGGAGGGGTGCTGCTCTGCATCTCGAAAATGGAAAGAGGGAATCAGAAGGCAGTTTAGGAACCTCTCTCTGTAATGCTAAATAGCTGAGAACGTAAATAACAGTAATCTCCTGAAAAGTGAGAGGGCTTCATTAGGCAAAAACAAACGCAAACTCCTGAAGGGGAGGACAAGCAGAAGCAACCAAAGAGGGTTCAAAAGGTGGAAAAGAAAGCCCCAACTTTTCATTGAGATCAGGGGAGAGGAAAATAAATCTAGATGATTCTTGCTGCCTTCCACAGAGCATGTGCTTTATCTATCTTCATTGAATAAATGCTACATCAATGACTGGGCAACAGAAAGTGTTTGAGATCACAGTATCAGTCAGTACCTTTTCTTTTCCTCAAAATGGACTGGAGAGACCCATCAGACAGATCTGTAAACTTCAATTCTAGAAAATACACGGTTACCAGCTCTTCACATCTACTTTCCTTCCCTAGAGGTAGAACCTGAATGATGATTCAGGGCTAGCAGGGATGAGAATAGGCAAAATATTATAGTAGCTACAAGTGATTTCTCTGACCACAGGGGAGAATTACCAGATTTTGGAACTTAGCAAGTTTCCATAACTACAATGATAAAAGAGAGACCAAATCACCAAGGTGAAAAGTTTGCTGCATTTATGCTGTGTTTTGGGGCACTGTGACCTAGCCCACAGGAAGGCAGCTTCCCTAAACGCATGTGTAGGAAGCTGCAAACTGCATCTCATCTGTCCTGGGTTTGAACTGGAGAGATTTAGCACAAGCAGCATCTGCACATAATAGTGAAAATTTTCAGAGTGGTTGATAATTGGCTTCTGGAAGCATGTGCCTGAATGATTATGTGAGAACCTCAGGGAAAGCAACATACATAACATAAAAAGTGGAAAACCATCAGAACTAGGGTCTGTAAAAAAATGCAGAATGTACATAACAACACCCAGAGTTCACTGCACATCTGGGTATTATTAACACTGATAAAACTCCAAACATAACGAAAACAACAACAACAACAACAAAACAACCAAAAGTCTCTTTACTCCTCCATGAGACTCCTGCTTTTAAAAAATATATTTTTGAAAAAATAAAAAATAAAAAATAAAAAAAATAAAAATAAAAAAAAATAAAAAATATATTTTTGGGGGATGCCTGGGTGGCTCAGCGGTTGAGCGTCTGCCTTTGGCCCAGGGCATGATCCTGGAGACCTGGAATCAAGTCCCACATTGGGCTCCCTGCATGGAGCCTGCTTCTCCCTCTGCCTGTGTCTCTGCCTCTCTCTCTCGGTCTCTCATGGATAAATAAAATCTTAAAAAAATATATATATATATTTTTTTATTGGAGTTTGATTTGCCAACATAGAGTATAACACTCACTGCTCATCCCGTCAAGTGTCCCCCTCAGTGCCCATCACTCAGTCACCAAATTTGAGAGACTTCTACTTTTTGAAGAAATCCAAGTCTTAAGTGATTTGCCTATTCTCCAGTGACTGGCTGTGCTTTAGGAATGTAACACCTCACCACAGTGCTTTTGGAACCTATTCTTAGCCAGAGTGATTTGGCTGCTATTTTTAGTTTCCCTCTCTGTAGGCAGTGTCCCTCCATTTACCCTTGTTTATCCAGTACAGCAGCACTTGCTTAAGTCAGCCCAAAAAATATGGCCACCCTAAGTTAATTGAGCTACTTTGGGGTTTCCAAGGACTGAAACTGAGTCTTCCTGGACTCAGCTCAAGAGAATGAAGCATCTGGGAGGCCCTACTGTTCCTTAATATTTACTTAAAGCCCACAAATCTCTAACATGCATGGGAACAAATTATGGCACGATCTTTAGCCTCTGGGGCTTTGGATGAATCTTGATGAAAAACTACAGTGCTGGCTTCCCACAGAAGTAGAGTAATTGTTAAGGAATATCCCATATCAGTGACTGGCTAGTATGACTGCACTTAGCAGGCAGAACTTTCCAGCAAGATGGAGAGGCACTCCCTGTTCTCTGCTCTGGACCCATGAAACAACAGTCCTATTCATTCAATGCACTCATTACACCCTGTTTATCAGCATTTACTTATTTGCTGATACTACAAACATCTGTAGAGTGCAACCTAGTATGTATAAGGCATACATCAGCCTCATAATAAATGTTGGTAAAATGAACAAATGGAACGTCACTCAGCCTGTAGAATGCAGTATGAGTATATGTGTGTAAGGTGCATAAGCGGAAGACTTTTTGAGAAGGTGTCGCATAAGCTAAATCTTGAAAGGTAAGTACCAAGTTTCTGCAATGGATAAAGAACTGTCATTCCAGAAGGAAGTTAAAGCACACAGAAAGGCAGGTGCATAGATCTACAGAGACCCCATTGTGGCTCAGGTAGTATGAAACCAGACTGGGTGCTGGGTAGAAATAGGCAAGGAAACTTACTTTTACATAGAATTATCATTAGCCCAAAGAATTGATTAGAAGTAGTATGGCTAAAGTGATTCGAAGGAAATATGTCCTTGGATTTCAGAAATTAAAAATAAACTGACCTAGAGAGCTGGATTTCCTGCTGCTAATGTGGTAGGCAGTCTCTCAAATGGCTCCTGTTGAGCCCTGCCCCCCTGCCATCTTCATGGCATTGTATAATCCCCTCCTGAGTACCATGTTTCTGGCCAACAGATTATGGCAACATTGAAGGGTATCCATGATTAGGTAACAAAAGACTGTTACTTCTATCTTGCTAGCCAACTCTATTGCCTTCTTTTTTGAATAAAAAATATTTTATTTATTAATGAGAGACAGAGAGAGAGAGAGAGAGAGAGAGAGAGGCAGAGACACAGGCAGAGGGAGAAGCAGGCTCCATGCAGGGAGCCCAACATGGGACTTGATCCTGGGTCTCCAGGATCACACACTCGGCTGAAGGCGGCGCTCAACCACTGAGCCACCCGGGCCGCCCTCCATTGCCCTCTTAATGTGCACACTTTTGTGAATTAAGCTGTCATATTGGAGAGGCCCACATGGTAAGGTGGCCTGTAGCAAACAACTAGTGAAGGACTAAAGCTCTCAGTCCAAAAGAGCCTGATGAACTGAATTCTGCCAGCAACCACCGAATGAGCTTGGTAGCAGATTGCAGTTGAAACTTTGGATGATACTGCAGACTCTTGGGTGACACCTTGGTTTTGACCTTACCAGAGACCATGAGGCAGAGGATCCAGCTAAGCTATGTCTTGTTCCTGACAGAGAGACATCATGAAATAATAAATATGTGCTGGTGTAACTGGCTAAGTTTTAGGGTAACTTGCTATGCAGCAATAGTAATACAGACAGGAAGTGGGGGAAACTCTGATAAGCTCCACGGCTTTCAATGTATGCACTGCAGTATGGCAAAGGCCTTAAGATACAACATTCTTGTGCCACACCAATTTTCCTCTTTTTAAAGTTGGGTTGTTTGGGGAAAAAGTTAGGTTGTTTGCTTTCATATTGTTGAGTCTTTAGAGTTCTTTATATATTCTGGCAATGAATCCTTTTCCAGATAGATGACATGCAGATATATTCTCTTAACGTTGTCTTCCAGAGGCAGAAGTTTTAAAATTTTGATAAAGTACAATTTATTCACTTTGTCTTGATGGATCATACTTTTGGAATTATATGTGAGAAATCTTTGCCTAACTCATATTCATGGGTTTTCTTCTATGTTTTCTATTAATTTTATCGTTTTAGGCTTTACATTTGATCTGCAACTCATTTTGAATAAGTTTTTATATATGGTATGAAGTAGGAATTGAAATTCATCTTCTTGGATGTTGATAACCAATTATTCCAGCACCCCATTTGTTGAAAAGACTTTCTCCTTTGTTGAAAATCATCTGGCTGTCCATATATGAGTGGGTCTGTATCTCAACTCTCTATCCTGTTCCCTCGATCTACTTGTCTATATTTATACTGATACTACATTGTCCTAATTTCTGTCGTTTCATGTTAAGTCTTGAAGTAATTTGGTATTAATCCTCAAACTTTATTCTTTTGCGAATTCTTTGGCTATTCGGAGTCCTGTGTATTTCCACAAGAATTTTCTTTTTTTTTTATAATTTATTTTTTTTTGGTGTTCAATTTACCAACATACAGAATAACACCCAGTGCTCATCCCGTCAAGTGCCCCCCTCAGTGCCCGTCACCTATTCACCCCCACCCCCCGCCCTCCTCCCCTTCCACCACCCCTAGTTTGTTTCCCAGAGTTACGAGTCTTTATGTTCTGTCTCCCTTTCTGATATTTCCCACACATTTCTTCTCCCTTCCCTTCTATTCCCTTTCACTATTATTTATATTCCCCAAATGAATGAGAACATACAATGTTTATCCTTCTCCATTGACCTACTTGACTCAGCATAATACCCCCCAGTTCCATCCAAATTGAAGCAAATGGTGGGTATTTGTCGTTTCTAATGGCTGAGTAATATTCCATTGTATACATAAACCACATCTTCTTTATCCATTCATCTTTCGATGGACACCGAGGCGCCTTCCACAGTTTGGCTATTGTGGACATAGCTGCTAGAAACATCGGGGTGCAGGTGTCCCGGCGTTTCATTGCATCTGAATCATTGGGGTAAATCCCCAACAGTGCAATTGCTGGGTCGTAGGGCAGGTCTATTTTTAACTCTTTGAGGAACCTCCACACAGTTTTCCAGAGTGGCTGCACCAGTTCACATTCCCACCAACAGTGTAAGAGAGTTCCCTTTTCTCGCATCCTCTCACATTTGTGGCTTCCTGCCTTGTTAATTTTCCCCATTCTCACTGGTGTGAGGTGGTATCTCATTGTGGTTTTGATTTGTATTTCCCTGATGGCAAGTGATGCAGAACATTTTCTCATGTGCATGTTGGCCATGTCTATGTCTTCCTCTGTGAGATTTCTGTTCATGTCTTTTGCTCATTTCATGACTGGATTGTTTGTTTCTTTGGTGTTGAGTTTAATAAGTTCTTTATACATCTTGGAAACTAGCCCTTTATCTGATAGGTCATTTGCAAATATCTTCTCCCATTCTGTAGGTTGTCTTTTAGTTTTGTTGACTGTATCCTTTGCTGTGCAAAAGCTTCTTATCTTGATGAAGTCCCAATAGTTCATTTTTGCTTTTGTTTCTTTTGCCTTTGTGGATGTATCTTGCAAGAAGTTACTGTGGCTGAGTTCAAAAAGGGGGTTGTCTGTGTTCTCCTCTAGGATTTTGATGGAATCTTGTCTCACATTTAGACCTTTCATCCATTTTGAGTTTATCTTTGTGTATGGTGCAAGAGAGTGGTCTAGTTTCATTCTTCTGCATGTGGATGTCCAATTTTCCCAGCACCATTTATTGAAGAGACTGTCTTTCTTCCAATAGATAGTCTTTCCTCCTTTATCGAATATTAGTTGACCATAAAGTTCAGGGTCCACTTCTGGGTTCTCTATTCTGTTCCATTGATCTATCCACAAGAATTTTTAAATGAGCATGTCAATTTCTCAAAAGTGGAGAGGTGACATCATAATAATATTGAGTATTCTGACTAATGGACAGGTATATCTCTCCATTTTTTAAGGTCTCATTTAATTTCTCTCAGCAGTGTTTTGCAGCTGAAGTGTGGGACCCAGGAAAATAACAAAATACCCTACCCCTAGACAAGCAGAGCAGGACTGACTCTATTTTGGGTTGCACCCGCTTGCGCTGACCTGCTTATTACTTAGCGCACTGCCCCTCCGCAGTCAAAGACCAGGACACACCCTAATCGGAAATCCGGCTCAGTCATACTGCCCCGCCCTAGTCAGAGACCGGGCACACCTAACCGGAAATCCGGCTCAGTGGACCAGCATGACGATGCAACTTTCTGCGTATCCCATTGGCCACTGGCTCCTATAAAGCTGCTAAGCCTCTTAGTCTCGGGGTCCAAGTCCCTGCTCTGCTGCGTGGGGTATACCTGGACCCAGGCTCGAGCTTGTAAATAAACCCTCGTGTGTTTGCATCGGTGTCGGCTCCTTGGCGGTTTCTCGGATTCGCAATCTTGGGCACAACAGAAGTACATTGGCCTTGCAGATTTTTGCTAGAAGTTTATCCCTATTTCATGTTTTTACGCTATTTTCAGTGGTATTGTTTTTTGAAATTTCTATGTCCAGTTGTTCACAATGAGTATACAGAAGTACAATTGAATTTATGCACCAGCTTTATATCTTACAGCCTTGCTAAATTCACTTCCAGTTCTAATAGCATTTTGTTTTGCAGATTCCACAGGATTTTCTAGAGATGAGCATGTCATCTGTAAATAAAGGCAACTTTCCTTCTTTATTTCCAACTAGATGCCTTTTAGTTCTTTTTTTCTTTTGAATTTTTTTTTACTTTTAATTTTTTATATTTTTCATTATTTTTTAATAAATTTATTTTTATTGGTGTTCAATTTGCCAACATATAGAATAACACCCAGTGCTCATCCTTTTAGTTCTTGTCCTTGCCTCATAGCACTGGCTAGAACCTCTAGCACAATGCTGAACAGAAGTTCTAAGAGTAGATATCCTTGAATTGTTTTTAATCTTAGCAAATATGCATCTAGTCTTTCATCGTTAACTATGATCTTAGCTGTGGGGTGTTCATAGATGACCTTTATTAGCTGGAGGAATTCTTTTCTAGTTTGTGAACTTAAAAAATCAGGAAGGCATCTTGTATTTTGTCAGATATCTTTTCTACATCTATTGAGATGATCAAATTGTTTTTCTTTAGTTTGGTAATATGATGACTTACACCAATTGATTTTCAAATTTTAAGCCAACTCTGCATTCCTGGGATAACCCCACTTGGTCATGATGTATTATCCTTTTTATATTTTTTGTTTCAATTTGCTAAAATTTTGTATAAAGGTTTTCTATCTATGCTCGTGGGGGATATTTATCTGTACTTTTATTTCTTGTAATGTCTTACCTGGTTTTGGCATCAAGGTAGTGCTGGCCTCATGGAGCAATTTGATAAATATCCCCTCCTCTTCAATTTTGCTCTAAAAAGAGTTTGTGGAAAGGTCTGCGCCTGCGCAGCCACTGCTCGCCGGCTCGAGGACCTGAGGTCTGGCGGTACCGGGAGCCCGCGGCGATGGCATGATCTAGCAGAGAGATGGCTACCATTGGTTACTTTTTTTTTTTTTTTTTCTGTGGCAAGACTGTCATGGACCTGGATATTTCAGGTTAAAAATATCTTTCATGAAGAAGAAAGATCTTAAGCAACATGGTGGATTCAGAAGCTCATGAAAAGAGACCGACCGCCCATCCTAACATCTTCAAAACAAAATCTGTCACCTCACATTGCAAATGTTGGTGAAATGAAGCATTAGTGTGCAGCTTTCAACAATGTAGCAATCCCATTTCCCGTTCAGAAGGTGCTCTTTAGGCAGCAGCTGTATGGAATCAAAACCCGGGATGCGGTGCTTCAGTTGAGGAGGGATGGCTTTCGAAACTTGTACCGCGGAATCCTTCCCCCACTGATGCAGAAGACAACTACACTGGCACTTATGTTTGGTCTGTACGAGGACTTATCTTGCCTTCTCCGGAAGCATATCAGTACCCCTGGGTTTGCAACCCGCAGTGTGGCAGCAGTACTTGCAGGCACAACAGAAGCGATGTTCACTCCATTGGAAAGAGTTCAGACATTGCTTCAAGACCATAAGCATCATGACAAATTTACAAACACTTGCCAGGCTTTCAAGGCACTCAAATGCCATGGAATTAAGAGAGTATTATCGAGGCTTGGTACCTGTTCTTTTCCGCAATGGATTCAGCAATGTCCTTTTCTTTGGCCTTCGAGGTCCCATTAAGGAGCATCTGCCTACCGCCAAAACTCACAGCACCCACTTGGTCAATGATTTTGTCTGTGGAGGTCCGTTGGGTGCTATGTTGGGAATCTTGTTTTTCCCATTTAATGTTGTGAAAACTCGAATGCAGTCTCAGATTGGTGGGGAATTTCAGTCTTTTCCCAAGGTTTTCCAGAAAATCTGGCTAGAGCGGAACAGTAAGCTGACAAATCTTTTCAGAGGTGCTCATCTGAATTACCATCGATCCCTCATCTCTTGGGGCATAATCAATGCAACTTATGAGTTCTTGTTAAAGATTATATGAAAGAGGGATCCCTGGGTGGCGCAGCGGTTTGGTGCCTGCCTTTGGCCCAGGGCGCGATCCTGGAGACCTGGGATCGAATCCCACGTCGGGCTCCCGGTGCATGGAGCCTGCTTCTCCCTCTACCTATGTCTCTGCCCCTCTCTCTCTCTCTCTCTGTGACTACCAAAAATAAAAAATCTAAAAAATATATTAAAAAAAGATTATAAAAAAAAACAAAAACAAAACAAAAAACAAAACAAAAAAAATTATATGAAAGAAACTATCAGTTAAGTGCCATTTATTAACTGAATAGACCTAAGAAGAATGTGGTTTGGCATTGTTCCTAATTGGCCAAATATAAGTTGGTGTCATTAGTTCAGGGCACAGTGAATTATGGGCAAAGCTGTTTTCTTGAAGCACCAACAAATTCAGAATAAAAGATTCTAATAGGAAAATAAAATAATAAAAGAATTTGGAGAATTGGTATTTTTTTTTCTTAAATGTTTGGTAGAATGAAACCAATGAAGACACCTGGACCTGGAGATTTATTTTTGGGAAGGTCTTTGACTAAAAATTCTATTTCCTTTATAGCTATAGGGCCACTTGTTTATTTCTTCTCAAGAAGGTCTTGATAGTTTGCATTTTGTAAGAAATTTGTCATTTTCATCTAAGTTGAATTTATTGGCATAAAGTTGTTCATAATAGCCTCTTGTTCTTCTTTTGCTATCTGTAAGATTGGTGGTACAGTCACCTCTCTCATTCCTTATATTGGTAATTTCAACCCTCTATTTTTCCTGATAAGTCTGGCTAGAGTTTATCAATTTTATTAATTTCTCAAAGCAACAGCTTTTGGAATTATCCATTTTCTCTGTTGTATCTCTTTTCCATTTTATAGATTTCTCATATTTATTATTTCCTTCCTTTTGCTTGCTTTGAATTTTATTTGCTCTTTTTATTTTGTTTATTTTAAAAAACATTTATTTATTTATTTATTTATTTATTTATTCCTGAGAGACAGAGAGAGAGAGAGAGAGGCAGAGACACAGGCAGAGGGAGAAGCAGGCTCCATGCAGGGAGCCCAACATGGGACTCCATCCCGGGACTCCATGTTCGCGCCCTGGGCCAAAGGCAGGCGCTAAACCGCTGAGCCACCCCGGGATCCTCCCCTTTTTATCTTGTTTCTAATGTAGAACCTGAAATTGTTGATGGGAGAGGGGTTTTGCATAGATCTAGTTAGTACTATACATTTCTCCCTGCACCCTACAAATTTTATTCTCCTTTTCATCCAGAATATATTTTAAAATGCTTTTAATTGCCCTTTAGATTTTTCCTTTATTTAGAAATGTCTTATTTTGTTTCCAAATATTTGGTGCTTTTCCAGATGTATTTCTGTAATTGAATTTCTAATTTAATTCCATTTCAGTCAGAGAACACATTTTGTATAACTTGAATTCTTTTAAATTTATTGATATTTGCATTATGACAATGCAATGTTTCATGTGCATGTGAAGAACATGTATATTCTGCTGTTACTGGGTGAAATATTCTTATGAAGGACATTTATATTAAGTTAATATAAATTAACATATAATTAATATAAATTGAGGCATTGTTCAAGCCTTTTATATTTTACTGACTTTCTTTTACTTTTTCTATCAGTTATTGAGAAATGGTTCTTGAAATCTCTGAATACGATAGATTTATTTCTCCTCAGTCCTTTTTTACTTTCTGTGAAGCTGTGTTATTCGGAGCAAAAATATTTAGGACTGTTACGTTCTCTTGATTAATTAACCCATTTATCACTATAAAATGACTTTTATCTGTGTTCCTACTCTTTGCTGTGAAATCTTCGCCTAAGATTAATATGGCCACTGCAGCTTTCTTTTTATTAGAATTAGCATGCTTTATCTTTTTTCTATCCTTTTAGCAGATTTGTCTTTATATTTGAAATTTGCTTCTTATGGGCAGCATACAATTCAGTCTTGCTTTTTCAATTACTCAACCTCTGCCTTCCTATTTTGATTATTATTACTGACATAGTTGGGTTTCAGCTTATCATCCTACTATTCATTTTCAGTGTTCTTTGTTTCATTTTTTCCTCTTTACTTCTGCCTTCTTTTGAATTCAGTGTTTTCTGTGACCCATTTGATCTCATTTGATTTTCTATAATTATTTGTTTTTGTTATTTTGGTTGTTATACTAGGGTTTATGGTTTAAGTATTAAACATATTACCAACTACCTTCAAGTGTCACTAATACATTTCATATATAATATGAGAAATTTATAATAATATATTTCTATTTCTCCACTCTATGCCTTTATGGCCTTATTGTCATATATTTTACTTATACATATATTTTAAATGCACATTATTGTTATTTCTGTTCAGTCATTTATCTTTAAAGAGACATGAATAATAGGAAAATATATGTTTACCTGCATTCTAATCATTTGTAGTTTTTTTTTTTTAAAGGTTTTATTTATTTATTCATGAGAGACACAGAAAGAGCGGCAGGGACACGGCAGAGAAAGAAGCAGGCTCCCTGCCCAGAGCCTGATGCAGGACTCAATCCCCCGACCAGGGACCATGCCCTGAGCCAAAGGAAGAGGCTCAACTGCTGAGCCACCCAGGTGTCCCTGTAGTTCTCGTCATTACTTTTTTATAATTCTTATTTCCATCTTCTGTCATTTTCCTTCTGCCTGAATGATTTCCTTTAAAATTTTTTGTAGGGTGATGAATTCTTTCAGCTTTTTATGTCTAAAATCTTTATTTCACATTTTAAAAAATTCTAACTTTATCAAGATATAATGCATATATCATACTCATTTAAAGTTTACAATTTAGTGGGGCATAGTCTGTTTGCAGAGTTGTGTCACCATCATCATAATCAACTTCAGACTTTTTTCATTACGCCAATAAGAAACTTTGTTGTTGTTGTTGTTGTTGTTAAGCTTTTATTTATCTATTCATGAGAGATACACAGAGAGAGAGGCAGAGATAGAGGCAGAGGTAGAAGCAGGTTCCATGGAGGGAGCCTGATGCAGGACTTGATCCTGCGACTCCAGGATCACACCCTGAGCCAAAGGCAGAACCCAACAGCTGAACCACCCAGCTGTCCCTCCAGTAAGAAACTTTATAACCATTAGCATATCCCATCCTCACCTCTTACTTCCCCTCACTGCCCAAAGGCCTGAAAAATTAACATAATATCTGTCTATATTTGCCTTTCCTGGGCATTTCATATAAATGGAGTACTATGTTGTGAAATGTATTGTAAAACTACAATATGTGGTCTTTTGTGACTGGCTTCTTCACTTAGCATGTTTTTGACAGGTCGCCTACATTGTAGCATATATCAGTCAGTACTTTATTTGCTAAATAATTTTTTTTAAAGATTTTATTTATTCATGAGAGATAGAGAGATGGAGAGGCAGAGACACAGGCAGAGGGAGAAGCAGGCTCCATGCAGGGAGCCTTGTGGGACTTGATCCCGGGACTCCAGGATCATGCCCTGGGCCAAAGGCTGAGCCACCCAGGGATCCCCTATTTGCTAAATAGTATTTCACCTTATGGATATGGCATACTTTATTTGTCCATTTGATTGATTTGATTGATTGTTTCCTTTCTTTGGCTTATGAACTCCAATTCAATGACTAAACACACTCCCTTTTTTCCTCAAACACACTATCTGTTCCTTCTGATTTCCTTTGCTGGCCCTTCTTCCTCTACCAGATCTCTGTTTAGCCTGCTTAATTCTGTTCTTTTCTGGTTATACTCTCTCCAAGATTTTATCTGGCCACGTAACATAACTTCAATTATGCCTAGATACTGATTTTTACTTTATATTTCTAGGTGAGACCTACACCCTGACTTCTAGACCTGTAAATCCAATTCCTCATATGACATTTCTGCTTAAATGAGTAATACGCACCTCCAACATAATAAAGCCAAATGTGAATATTCATCCCCCATTCCCCAAAATCCATAGTCCCCAAGCCTTTACCTTATCATTAAATAGCACCACCCATCCAATTCCCCAAGCCAATAATAACCTAGAGATTTTCCTTAATTATTTTTTAAAGACTCATTTATTTTGAGGGGGGGAGAGAAAGAGAGAGAAAGAGTGCACGCAGTGGGGGGAGGGGCAGAGGGAAAGAATCCCCAAGAAGACTTCCTGCTACGGGTCTTTCTCACAACCCATAAGATCATGACTGAGCCGAAACCAAGAGTTGGACACTTAACCAACTGAGCCACCCAGGCTCCTCCTTAAATCTATATTTTTACCTTCACACCCAACATTCAATCCACCAGTAGATGTGTCTCCAAAATACACAACTTCTTACCAAGTCTACTGCTAAAAAGTCCATCTAAAATCCGACCATGTCCAGCTGGAACTACGTAGAGCAACCTAATAGTCTGGAGCTAGACAATGGTATCTTAATGATCCTTGTTCTATGCTTGCTCCCCTAAAATCTTTCCCCCAAAAAAGCAAATAAAGTAATTTCTAAAGAGTAAAACTGACAGTGTTACTCCCCTAATGTCCTTTATAGCTGGCTTTTCCCTCATGCATTACATTCAGTTGTCTTGTCTCTTATTGTTGGAAGAATACAGTTATTTGGAAGACTGTCCCTCCATTTGTCCAGTGTTTCAAGTTTTGCACTCTTGACCGTTCTACAACAGAAGTGATACTGTGTTCTTCTTAGTGCATTATATCAGGGGGCATATGATTTTATTTGTCCCAATACTGATAATGATTGGTTTGGTTAAGGTGGTGCCTTAACTAGTGAGAAGATACTCTGAATCTATGAAAATATTCTGTTCTTCCTCAAACTTTCACATACTAGTCGTGGCAATCATTATAGACTTTCTAACATTATCATTCCTTCTATATAAGTTGACAATCTTCTATAAGGAACTTTCCTCCCTCTCATATTTATATCAGTAAGAACTAATTCTTATTTAATTCAATATGTTATAATTTATTATTACCACTATTTTGATGCTCAAATTGTCCCACACTTGCCCAGTGGCAGCCTCTTTAAGTTGGCCGCTGTGCCCTTGTGATATGTCTTCATGATTCTTTGAGCACTTCTATACTTTATCCACAAGAAGATGTTCAAGGATAATCTTGTAACTTCTGTACCTCAGCCTCACATTTAGAAAATATTGAGGTTTGTTCTGGCACACAGTTAATTTACTAGCAGATCAATAACACTTTTTTTTCAAAAGCTGTGCCAACCTTTGTTAGGATGGGACTAGAGTGGCCCTTATCTAGGTCTAGAGTAGTCCTATCCTACAGAGTGGCCTTTCTGGAAGGACAATTGAGTGTCTATGATGTTCAGTGAGTTCTCTCCATCTTGGTCCACTGGACTCCTATGTCTAACACAACAGTGAAACCTCCTGAAATTCAATTCAGCTCACAGCTCTCTAGCAGCTGTCCTTAACTAGATTGTACAGAATCTTCTTCTGTACATGTGCAAATTATCATTCAACCAGAAACATAAAGGGCACATTGTACATCTTCCCAGTTCTCCTTTTCTGCACAGCTACAGAAAAGCTCAAAAGCCAGAAATGGGGCACCCTGGGTGGGTCAGTGGATTAGCGCCGCCTTCAGCCCAGGGCCTGATCCTGGAGACCCTGGATCGAGTCCCATGTTAGGCTCCCTGCATGGAGCCTGCTTCTCCCTCTGCCTCTGTCTCTGCCTCTCTCTCTCGGTCTCTCATGGATAAATAAAATCTTAAAAAAAAAAAAAAAAAAAAAGCCAGAAATGCTTAACTCTACTTCCAGAGCATAGCAATACAACTGTGCTCTGTTTGGGTCTCACCTTTCTCTACAATAGTCCACAGGGTGACTCCAGACAGAATCCTGGGGCAATTTTGAAGCTTTACTCGTGTGTTTCTCCTGTCTAAAAGATCAAAGTCCACTGTGCTACTGTCCACACAACTTGTGCATGTATTTGGTCTCATTTTGTACTTCCTTACAACTGGAGGCATAATGTAGTTCGGTTACTCCATCATTATCTGAAGCGGATTCAACAACTATTCTTTATAAAAATTGTATATAAAATAGAATTCTTAACATGATTATACACTCACATTCTCAACACACACACATACACACGCGCAATTTTTTTAATTTTTAAAGTTTTTATTTAAATTCCAGTTAGTAAATACACAGTGTAATATTAGTTTCAGGTGTACAATTTAGTGATTCAACACTTACATACAACACCTAGTGCTCACCACACGCACACTCCTTATTCCCCATCATCTTTTTAACTCATCTTCTCATCCACCTCCCCTCTAGTAACCATCTGTTTGATGTCTGTAGTTAAGAATCTGTTTTTTGGTTTGCCTCTCACTCCTTTTTCCCTTATTACGTTTGTTTTGTTTCTTAAGTTCCATGTATGAGTGAAATCACATGGTATTTGTCTTTCTCTGACTGACTTATTTTGCATAGGATAATACCCTCTAGCTCCATCAATGTCACTGTAGTTGGCAAGATTTCATTCCTTTCTTATGTCTGAGTAATATTAAAAAATGTATGCATAGTATCTGTAAAGAAAGAGATATACATATATATCACATCTTCTTTAACAATCTTTAAAAATCTTCTTGCAAAAATCATCAACATCTACCTTCTCATTAAAGTAGGAGCAGGTCGGGACACCTGGATGGCTCAGCAGTTGAGCATCTGCCTTCAGCTCAGGGCGTGATCCCACAGTTCTAGGATCCAGTCCTGCATCGGGATCCCCACAGGGAGCCTGCTTCTCCCTCTGCCTATGTCTCTGCCTCTCTCTATGTCTCTCATGAATAACTAGATAAAATATTTTTTAAAAAAATAAAGTAGGAGCAGGACAACTCTGTGCAAGCCAACATAATTAGACAAGGAAAAAAGAGGAATAAAAATTAGACTGAAAGATATAAAAATTGTGTTCAGATAACAGAAGCCAAAGGAAATAAACTGACATTTTTAATCCTGTTTATGAAGTTAGTAAATAGAACTGAATAGCACTTATTTCTAATAGCAAAAATAAAATAAAACATAGGAATAAGCCCTAATTAAAATAAAGCAAGAACCATAGAAAGAAAACTTTACAACTCTGTCGAGACTCTCACTTTTGGTCAAGATGGAGTAACAGGGCCCACATTTACCCTACTATCTATAGCAACTACAGAACTAGACAAAATAAACAATAACTCTTAAGACATTAGACATCAAGCAACAAATGATAGAGATCACTGAGAGATAGGAAATCAATGAGGTGAGCTCTACAGTTGTGTCAGCTTATGGCCTGGACAAAGTTCCCACGTTGTGGCATAGTAAGGAGGAACCCAAGTAGAACTTGACAGTCTATGAGTTGAGGAGATGGAGCTGGGAGTTAGAGATGGCCATGGCATCGTATCTGAAAAGAAAGTGCTGGACAGAGAGAGAACTCTTAAGATCTGAAGAAGGTCTCCCTCAAGTGTTCACAAGGGACTAGTCAGTATATGCATGTAAGAAAAGTACCTGAGATAGGACTTTTTAAAAATTCCTAAGATATAAAAGCGTAATACCCAGAGATCACACAGAGGTAGAAAAAGTATTTATTCCAACAGAGTAGAAAACATCAAAATAAATGGGACATTGGATGGAGTATAAACAAGGCCTTGACTCAACAGTAAGTAAAAATTAATCTTGGACTAAATGTTGGTAGGATCTGCCTAATAAAGTTTATAAGGAACACCTGAAAGCATCAAACTGTTCCAAGAACTTAATGAATTACAAAACACAGCTCAACAATATTTGTAGAAAAAAGAGGTGGACTAGGAAGCTCCAAGTCCTCACTCTCCCATGGAAACATTTAAAAAAATCCAGAAACTAACAACTATAATAACCTTATATGAGCCATGGAAAGTAGTCAAAGGTCTGTAGCGACCAAGCAAATGTACAATAAAAAAATACATATTAAAAACAGTAGGAAAATTTATTTCATGTTTACTTGCCTTTGCTCCACCCCTTCCCCAGTGTGGTGAGGTTTTGGTCTAGACAGAGTGGCAGCCCAATTCCCAATTCCCTTCCTTAAACCAAACAGAGCAGAACAGACCATATTTGAACATTTGAACCTATGTGGGGGCTGCCTGAAGGACTTATCTATCCCCCCTTATTTGGAGTTCATGCAGCAAGAAGAGGTAGCTGCTACTCATGAAAGCTGCAAGGGGACTACCAACTCATGAGCAAAAGATTTTGAGTAGGACATATAATAGACCATAAAAAGCCCAAAGGAGAAGCTGAGTGAGATTCTTTGAAAGACTTGGACATTCAGAAGCAGCCACATATTTAAGGGAATTAAAAAGGCCATGATCAGTCCTGGCCAAGACAGACTTGTGAAAAGAACTGAAAAGACCTTAAATTTTTATATTTTGCTTATCCCTAGGCTCTGAGCCTCTCTAGCTAATTAGAAAAGGACTGCCCCAGAATAGAGCCAGTCTGCAAAGACTGAGACAGGTGACTGTTTTCACAAGTGCCCAATCTTTAAAAAAAAAAAAAAATTACAGGCCGGAGGCCACAGCGGGACCCACGCCAGAACCATGTTTCGCAACCAGTATGACAATGACGTCACTGTTTGGAGCCCTCAGGGCAGGATTCATCAAATTGAATATGCAATGGAAGCTGTCAAACAAGGTCCAGCCACAGCTGGTCTGAAATCAAAAACCATTGCAGTGTTGGTTGCATTGAAGAGAGCACAGTCAGAGCTTGCAGCTCATCAGAAGAAAATTCTTCATGTTGATAACCATATTGGTATCTCAATTGTGGGACTTACTGCTGATACTAGACTGTTATGTAATTTTATGCGCCAGGAGTGTTTGGATTCCAGATTTGTATTTGACAGACCTCTTCCTGTGTCTCGTCTTGTATCTCTAATTGGAAGCAAGACCCAGATACCAACACAAAGGTATGTCCGGAGACCATATGGTGTTGGACTCCTTATTGCTGGTAATGATGATATGGGCCCTCACATTTTCCAAACCTGTCCATCTGCCAACTATTTTGACTGTAGAGCCATGTCCATTGGAGCCCGTTCTCAATCAGCTCGTACTTACTTGGAGAGACATATGTCTGGGTTTATGGAGTGCAATTTGAATGAACTGGTTAAACATGGTCTGCATGCCTTATGAGAGACACTTCCTGCAGAACAGGACCTAACTACAAAGAATGTTTCCATTGGAATTGTTGGTAAAGACTTGGAATTTACGATTTATGATGATGATGATGTATCTCCATTCCTGGAAGGTCTTGAAGAAAGACCACAGAGAAAGGCACAGCCTACTCAACCTGCTGATGAACCTGCAGAAAAGGCTGATGAACCAATGGAGCATTAAGTCACAAACCAGTCTATATGTGTATTATCAAATATGTGAGAATGCAGGAGCCCTTACTGATGACAGTAATCTATACTTTGAACCAAAAGATGCAGCGTGGTCTTCTGGTATGTTTTAGGAATCGGTCCAAATGTGTTTTTCCCAAGTAACTTGTCTGAACCATATAATGGTGTGCATTTTTCTTTGAGGGGTCTATATAATCATTTTCTAGAAAGTATAGTTATCTGTACTAATGTTTTTACATAAAGAACATAATGTCTTTGTGGTTTTAAAGACAACTGTGAAATAAAATTGTTTCACCTGCCTGTGGAAAAAAAAAATTACAAGGATTAAAAAGAAAAGGAGAAAAAAAAAAAAAGAAAAGGAGAGTATAGTTGACGTAAAGGGGAAAAATAAACTGGCCAAAACTGTCCCTAGATGAACACAAGCATTAGACTTACTAGACAAAGATTTTTAAAAAACCATCTTATATACACTAAAGGAAGTCCCAATAGTGCATTTTTGCTTTTGTTTCTTTTGCGTTCGTGGATGTATCTTGCAAGAAGTTACTGTGGCCGAGTTCAAAAAGGGTGTTGCCTGTGTTCTCCTCTAGGATTTTGATGGAATCTTGTCTCACATTTAGATCTTTCATCCGTTTTGAGTTTATCTTTGTGTATGGTGCAAGAGAGTGGTCTAGTTTCATTCTTCTGCATGTGGATGTCCAATTTTCCCAGCACCATTTATTGAAGAGACTGTCTTTTTTCCAGTGGATAGTCTTTCCTCCTTTGTCAAATATTAGTTGACCATAAAGTTGAGGGTCCACTTCTGGATTCTCTATTCTGTTCCATTGATCTATGTGTCTGTCTTTGTGCCAGTACCACACTGTTTTGATGACCACAGCTTTGTAGTACAACCTGAAATCTGGCATTGTAATGCCCCCACCTATGGTTTTCCTTTTGAAATTTCCCCTGGCTATTCGGGGTCTTTTCTGATTCCACACAAAACTTAAAATAATTTGTTCCAACTCTCTGAAGAAAGTCCATGGTATTTTGATAGGGATTGCATTAAACGTGTAAATTGTCCTGGGTAACATTGACATTTTCACAATATTAATTCTTCCAATCCATGAGCATGGAACATTTTTCCATCTCTTTGTGTCTTCCTCAATTTCTTTCAGAAGTGTTCTATAGTTCTTAGTTTTTAGGGTATAGATCCTTTATCTCTTTGGTTAGGGTTATTCCTAGGTATCTTATGCTTTTGGGTGCAATTGTACATGGGATTGACTCCTTAATTTCTCTTTCTTCAGTCTCATTGTTAGTGTATAGAAATGCCACTGACTTCTGGGCATTTATTTTGTATCCTGCGACACTGCCAAATTGCTGTATGAGTTCCAGCAATCTTGGGGTGGAGTCTTTTGGGTTTTCTATATAGAGTATCATGTCATCAGCGAAGAGGGAGAGTTTGACTTCTTTGCCAATTTGAAGAAGCTTTTGCACAGCAAAGGATACAGTCAACAAAACTAAAAGACAACCTACAGAATGGGAGAAGATATTTGCAAATGACCTATCAGATAAAGGGCTAGTTTCCAAGATGTATAAAGAACTTATTAAACTCAACACCAAAGAAACAAACAATCCAATCATGAAATGGGCAAAAGACATGAACAGAAATCTCACAGAGGAAGACATAGACATGACCAACAAGCACATGAGAAAATACTCTGCATCACTTGCCATCAGGGAAATACAAATCAAAACCACAATGAGATACCACCTCACACCAGTGAGAATGGGGAAAATTAACAAGACAGGCAACAACAAATGTTGGAGAGGATGTGGAGTAAAGGGAACCCTCTTGCACTGTTGGTGGGAATGTGAACTGGTGCAGCCACTCTGGAAAACTGTGTGGAGGTTCCTCAAAGAGTTAAAAATAGATCTGCTCTATGACCCAGCAATTGCACTGCTGGGGATTTACCCCAAAGATACAGATGCAATGAAACGCCGGGACACCTGCACCCTGATGTTTATAGCAGCAATGTCCACGATAGCCCAACTGTGGAAGGAGCCTCAGTGTCCATCGAAAGATGAATGGATAAAGAAGATGTGGTTTATGTATACAATGGAATATTACTCAGCCATTAGAAACGACAAATACCCACCATTTGCTTTGACGTGGATGGACCTGGAGGGTATTATGCTGAGTGAAATAAGTCAATCGGAGAAGGACAAAAATTATATGGTCTCATTCATTTGGGGAATATAAAAAATAGTGAAAGGGAATAAAGGGGAAAGGAGAAAAAATAAGTGGGAAATATCAGAAAGGGAGACAGAACATGAAAGACTCCTAACTGGGAAATGAACTAGGGGTGGTGGAAGGGGAGGTGGGCAGGGGGTGAGGGTGACTGGGTGGCAGGCACTGAGGTGGGCACTTGACGGGATGAGCACTTGGTGTTATCCTGTATGTTAACAAATTGAACACCAATAAAAAATAAATTTATTAAAAAAAATAAAAAATAAAATAAATAAATAAAAATTATATACACTAAAGGAAAACATAGATGAAGAACTAAAGGCAATCATAAAGGAACAAAATGTGGGGCAGTTGGCTGGCTCAGTCAGAACGTGCAACCCTTGATCTCAGGGTTGTGAGTTCAAGCCCCATGTTGAGTGTAGAGATTACTTAAATAAATAAAACTTAATAAAAAAGAACAAAATATCAACAAAGACATCCAATTTTGTAAAAAAGTAGGCTCCACACCCAGTGTGATACCCAATGCAGGCTTGAACTCACAATCATGAGATAGAGACCTGAGCTAAGATAAAGAGTTCAGTGGTTAACTGACTGAGCCACCCAGGTGCCCTAAATGATAGAAAGTATTAAAACAAACAAACAAACAAACAAAAAACAAAACTAACAATCCTGAATCTGAAAAAAATACAATAAGTAAAAGGAAAGGTTCACTAGAGGAATTCAATGGCAGATTTGTATAGACAGAAGAAAGAATCAGCAGATGTAAAAATAGGACTTTTGAAATTTACAAGTCTGAGGAGCAGAAAGAAAAAAGAATGTTTTCCCCCTAAGATCAGTAACAAGGCAAAGATGTCTGCTCTCACCACTTCCATTCAACATGATGCTGAATGTTTTAGTCACTGCAATAGGGTAAAAATAGAGAAACAAAAGGCTTTCAAATTGGAAAAGGAGGTGAAAATTGTCAGGCATTATCATCATTTTGGAAATACTAAAGAATTTACTTCAAAAAAGCTATTACAACTATTTGTGAATTTAACAAGATTGCAGGATATGATACAACAAATTCTATTTCTACATATTAACAATAAAAACTAGAAGTTAAAATTAAAAAGCAATATCACTTATAATAGCATCATAAGGGACACCTGGGTGGCTGAGCGGTTGAGCGCCTGCCTTTGGCCCAGGGCGTGATCCTGGAGTCCTAGGGTCAGGTCCCACATCAGGCTCCTGCAGGGAGACCACTTCTCTCTCTCTGCCTATATCTCTGCCCTCTCCCCCCGCCCTCTCTGTCTCTCATGAATGAATAAAAACCTTTTTTTAAAAATAGTATCATAAAATGTTAAATAGGGGTAAATTCACAAAATATGTATAAGACTTGTACAAAAAAACATTTCTGAGACAAATTAAAGATACCCTAAATAAATGGAGAGATATACCATATCCATGGATCAAAAAGCTTAATATTGTTAAAATGTCAATTCATTCACAGAAATTTTCCCTACCTATATACTCATACATGTGTAACATAGATTTATAATATAAGGTTGTGTCAGCATTTTATTCACAGCAAAAGACTATAAACAACTAAATATCTATTAATAAAGAATTAAAGAGGAATTGTGTTATATCAAGGAAGACATTACAGCCGTTAACTTAATGGTACATATAAGATATATGTGTATTATTAAACGAAATAAAAGGGAAACTGTCATACTACCATTTGTGAAGAAAAGCATAATTCATTTATTTTTGGCTATGCTAGACTCATTTGGAAAGATACACAGAAATCTGATAGGAATAAATGACTCGAGAGAGGAAAGCTGGGAAATGAGAGACAAGGGTGAGCATACATATTTCCTACATACCTTATTCTGCCCATTGAATGTTGTATAGTGTCTATGTATGCCTACTTTATAAAACACAGTTTCAAATATTAAAATCAGTTAAATGCACTGGCCCTTCATCAAGAGACCTCATCCCAATCTTCTGCCACATGTCCCCTCTAATCCACCTATCTCCACCTCTGCTAGAGATAGACTACATTTCTCACTGCCAAATGCACTCCGTGGCCCATTGCTCTGTGTTCTAGTTTCGTTCTTAAGTTTCTCTCCCATCTGGAACATGCTCCTTCCCTCACAGCCTACACTTTTAGACCCAACCTCTATGTCACTCTACCCGGGAGCCCTCTCTGACCATCCTGATCCTTACTATGATTTCTCTCCTCCGAAATGTGATATTTATAACCTGGACATTGCAAATGATATGCAATTCTATTTGTTCTAGATTATTGGCTTCTGCTTTGTGTGAATTAGTCTTATCTTGGTAACCAGATAGTGAAGTGCCTCAAGAGCAGGAAGGCAACATAACTCAAATGTCTTTGTACCCTTGACACTTCCAAGCTTAGGATAAGCACAGACTGAGGGCTCGCCATGGCAGCCGGGTGGAGGACTGGATTCTGGAGAAGTTACCAAAATAGCCTCTTCAGAGACTTTGAGCACAAAGACATTTTTGGCTGTGAGATTGCTGTCAGCAGGGTAAGACTCTCAGGGAAATTCAGAAGTTCAGTGTTGGAGAAATATGACAATAACCACAGAAGTCAATCAGGTAACAAATGTATAAATAAATGGGCAGAGAATAGAAGTGTTGGGCCCAGGAATGAATTAGAAAACAGATGGCTTGCTGAAAGGTTTCAAAAATCCAAGTTAGGAATGCCTGGGTGCTCAGTGGTTGAGCGCCTGCCTTTGGCTCAGGGTGTGATCCCAGAGTCCTGGGACTGAGTCCCACATCGGGCTCTCCATCCCTCTGTCTGTGTCTCTGCCTCTCTCTGTGTGTCTCTCATGAATAAATAAATAAAATCTTAAAAGAAATCCAAGTTAAAAACAAACAAACAAACAAACAAACAAAAACAAAAACCCTCCTTCAGGCAAACAGCATGTATCCAGAGTAGATCAGTTGATACTCTACTCAAACCATGATCACCAACTAGCTTATGACCTTAAGTTGGAAGTGGCCACTAATGCCTCTCTGAAGGTAGTCCTATCCACAAACAGACAGAATTCTATAACATGGTAAAAAACATCTCTAGAAAACCAACTTTTAAGGAGCTCAATAAATGAATCTTGTTACTGTATCTCCATAGAAGGCAGTGTCTATATCTCTTCCCACCTACTCATAAGCTTGAGGCCACACAGACCAGGAGGCATTTCTCCCTGCTTCCCACAATGGCATTTAAATGTCACCTTGCCCTTTTCCTCCTATATAAGCCATGGGCCCCTTCATATACTTCTGATTCTCCATCACCCAATGCCTGTAATATCATAGCTCTCCATTCTCAAGCCATAACCAGACTCTGCCCTCCCTAAGCTCATGTGTGCTTCACAGATATAGCTCCTGTACAGGAGGAGGAGGTGGAGAGTCCTCTGTCCCAACCACTCTTCCACAAAAGGTGTCCTATGTCCCTAAACATTCAGTTTTCTGGGGACAGGTGACCAGACAGTTGTAAAGGAGAGAGCCAAGACATCAGGCTGGTGTAGGATATGTACAGTAAAGACAAAGTGGAGACATAGACACCACCTATAAGTAGACACTTTTAGTCTCAGGCTCTGTAACCCTTACAGACAACCAGGCACCTTCACCTACAGACTTAATCACCACATAAGCTTCCCTAGGACAGATAAAAGTCTTTGACACAACACCTGCCTTGTGAAACAGAAGGGCTTTGTGATGTAGTCTAATGGCCTGGTTCCATCATCTATGAGGTGGAGATGATAAGGCATAACATTGAGAATCATTAGGCATCAGGACCCTGAATGCCTAGATATAGGGATGGTTAGTATCTTCATGTTAATGAGGTTTAGACCATGTTGAGCCATACTTTTGTTCTGTGGGATTTCAAGTATCCCTTATATACCTATGGCTTCATCTTTATTATTCTTCTAATTATCTGGCGAGTAACAAAGAGTTACCATGGATTAAGGTTGGAACCTCAAAGGATCTGCTGCCAGGTAGGGAAACTTTATGACCAAATTAATTAATTAAGCCTCAGATAAGAAGCCTTTAAGATCTCAGAGTCTCTCCTTTTACCACCCACGCCCCCTAAATTTTATGCCATGCAATCAGTAACTCTTATATGGTACTTCTCAGGGACTAGTAAGAATTTCTTTCTAAGCCATCTTACAGTGTATTCTAGTTGGAAAATAAAGAACCTTTCGATCTGGTTGGAGTTGAGACCTAGATGAAATGGAATCTACATCCTGGATCTCAGAGTACCTCCCAATTAGCAGGATTCTTCTGGTTGGTGGTTGCTATAGGCATTTGTTAACAGAAATCCTTTAGCTATTACACCCACACGCCCTTTATTCTGTTGCACTCTTTCTCTTGCTTCATCATAAACCTCATGCATAACTTCTCTTGGGAAATAAATGAGAATATGGAAGAGCCTTGAAATAAATCAAACACAAGCAGAGAAGGGAAATGTTGAGGTGAAAAGAGATGGATATGGAAAGCAAAGTTAGGAAAGTAAGTAAAATATAGACACAGATATATAGAAGGGGATTGGGAAATATATATCAGCTTTGTCTGGTTTTAAACATTAAAAAAAGGTGTCCCAACATTATACTCTAACATTTTGTCTTTAAGCGTCACCGAAAAGTCAGGATAAGAGATGCAGCATCAAGAGGTACGGTCTCACTCTCTTCTGACTCGCCTCACTATGGGCAAGTTTCCCCTGATTCCTATCCCACTACGAGCCTTGGAGCCAGTAACCAGGTGCTCTAACCACTGAAGGCTCCAATTGCCTCAGTTGACAATTTCTCCCAGAACACTTTCTTGGGTGGAAAATCAGAGCCTGGGAATGTTACAAAAATCTCTACATTACACCTGCCTTTGAGAATGAAGAATATAGAAGGAGGACAGAAGCCCTTAGCTGTGTCATTTACTAGTTTTACCACCCTGTGGAAATGACTTCATCTCTCAGTCTGTGATCCATGAAATGGGCATCTCATGATCCTGCCTCACTCGCAGTGTGGTTGTGATGATCAAATGAAATGAGGTCTAGGACAGCATGTTGTAGTAGGTTAAGCTGTATGCATATGTGCCTTAGAGCATTGACTGTTGGGGTTTTCAGCCTCCTCTTCCTCAAAGGCCTTTAGCTTCCTATAGGATGACCCTGCATCCTCTCATTCTTTGTTAACACTCTGCTGGTTTTTCAGCTAGGAGATTTTGTCAGGAAGAAGCTGATAAGCCGTGGGAGCTGCTCTCTGTCATGAGAAGGTGATCACTTGCTCTTTGCATCCTCCAAATCCCCAGCCTGGCCTGGGACGATTTCTCTGGTTGGCCTGTGGCAGGGACCAGGAGAGGGAAAATGTCCCGGAGGGAGTCAGAGAGTGGATGCTGAGCACTGGTTGAGAGAGTTGCCAGGGCAGAGGGGGATCAGGTATCTCAGGAGGGGGAGTCTCCCAGTTTTGCTCTAGGCTAGGTTCACAGTGGTCCTGAAAGTCAGGATTTTGCTAGTATGTAATTCATTGAAGACTCTACATGAGTTTGCGCTCAGCCACAATATAAGTTATCCAGTCAAGAGAATAGATAAATGCATATATAAACAAATCACCATTGTCATATTCCTGTTGCAACCATTCAAGGGCAGACCCATAGAACCTGCTGACATTACTTCCATGGTTTTGTCTTCAGGGAGGCCAATTCCTGGGACAGCCCTCAGAAAGGAGTCCGTCATCTTATCCTCTTCCTAAAATCTCTAAGGAAGGGAATTGGCTCTCAAGAGACTATTTACAGGATCTGGGACACCCCATAGTCCCCACAATGCAGAGTTCCCACAAAGACCATATTTTCCACAGCTTAGAAATACTGAATGCCAGGCTGTGGCCTTCTTAGCTCCAGAAGAGACTAACTGCAGGTTCCCCCTGTAATGTTCCTGGTGCTGCCCCTCAGCCAGCCATTGGCTCCCCACCACTGCCTGGTTCCCTTCTGGTGTAGTTTCTCAACACAGACCAACAGAGAATGCACCCCACGTCTCAGTGTCTCTCATGGCCCTGTGTTTCCATGCGTTGTCTGAGACCTTGCCCAACAAGCTCCAGACCCTCAGTCCAACCCAGCCCAACATAACTTGCTAATGGCATTTTCCTAGGAAGAAAAGGAGATGGGTAAATGCCCTGGGGTTCCAGGACTAGGGGAAGGTGGGCCAAATCTCCAGGCCACACATATTCAAAGAGGCAGGTGTTGGGGTGCTTGGGTGGCTCAGTGAGTTAAGTGTCTGACTCTTGATCTGAGCTCAGGTCTTGATCTCAGGTTGTGAGATTAAGCTCCACATTGGCTCTATGCTAGGCATGGAGATGACTTAAAAAAGCACCAAAGAAAAAAACAAAGAAGAGGTGTTACTCCATCAGTAACCGTTGCCATCTTCCCTTCCTAGCCAGGACTGGCTTCCTCAGGAAGGAAGTGTGCGGCGGCTCCTGTGTGCAGATACCTGCTGCCAAATCTGCAATGCCATGGCTCTGGAGATTCAGCAGTTGCTGGTAGGTGAGAACACCCTGATATCTTCCCCTTCATCAGGACCATTGCAGGGCTCCTCTTGCTTAGAGATTTTGTCCATGTCTACTGTGTCGTTTGAACAGAGTCTGCAGCAACGTTCCCTACACTGCAAAGCACTTTCATTTCGATCTGCAACGCCTCCAGTGTTAGAATTAATGGATCAGAAATGCTTAACACAATCAGCTGTCCAGTCAACTGATGCAGTCAGGATCCATGATTGCTGGGCTGAACACCTCCAGCTGGGGCAGGGATTTCAAATTCCGGAGGTGACTTGTGTCCCAGAGACTATGTCTTGTTTAAGACTTGAAGAGCCTCAGGTTCCAGTAAACCAGCAGCAGATGATACAGAGCACTCCCGGCCTTGTCTGTGGAAACCAAGGGCATTGGCCCTTGAATTCCCAGGTCTCTCTGCAGACCCTAAACCGAGAAATCACTACACTGACCCACCCTATGGCCTGGCATATGGTTACTGTCCTCCCTGCCCACCTGCCATTCCTCAGTCCTGAAGTCTTGAGGCTTCTTGAAGTACATGTGAAAAAATGGATGCATTTCCAGAGGTGGGGGCTACCCAGACGTGTGGAGGAGTCCCTGCGGCAGCTTATGCCAAACCCACCTTTGTTTTGCCAAGCTATCAATAACCAACCAGTTTCTTTCATCCAGAAGAATACTTCTAAGTTTTCTATCGAAACACTCGGGCCCTATTCCTGCGAGAACTGGGCTTCATGTATGGCTAACCAGCCTACCCAGGCCTTCTGGGTTTCTGAGTGGTCCATCATGGGCCCAGAACAAAGACACCACCAGCAGCAAATCCCAAACCATATGGCCCTGGCCTTGCCCTCTCCAGCCCTTAAAGACTCAAGTGCCCTCTATGCACTTCCTGGTTACCAGAATCATGATTCAGTGGGCCATCTGCAGCAGAAATACATCCAGTTATTCTGTGGACTCCCATCTCTGCACAGTGAGTCCCTGGTTAACACCTTCTTAGGCTCTCAAAACTTCTCCATGAACGGGAGCGTGTCCAAGCATCCCTTGAAGGACCCTTTTCTCAAGGACTTCTCCATCCTCCCTCTGCTGCCTAAAACTCCACCCCAGTCAGATGCATCTTCTTCCCCATCTTCCCAAAACTGGGTCATTCCATCTGACAACCAACAACCTCAAAACAGTGTCCCACTTCTGACGCTGGCTGAGTGCAATGCCTTGGAATGGCACCTGCTGCAGAGGCAGCTCCAGCTTCGATGGGGCTTGTCAGCTGTTTTTCAGAGACCTCAGAATACCCAGAACCCCATGCAGTATAGGCCCGATGGCAGGGCCCAGTCTCCTGAGAAAACTTCTTGGCCAGTGAAGCCCATCACAGTCCTCACTAGGGAACTAGTTTTCTTCCCGGAGCATGGCCGGAGACTGCTGGAATTCCATCTCCAGCGGCAGTTGATTCACCATCGCTGGGGCCTGCCCCAGAAGATCCAGGAGTCCATCCAACTGCTCCTGTCCTCATCTGATCAGTCAACTCTGTCCTGGAGCAGCACAGCCCTAGCCACTGTGCATGCTCCCCAACCTACAGCCCTAGAGGCACCTGGGGCCGGTGACCCATTCTCTCCAGTCACAGACCAAGTACCAGTCCCCATGCCACACTTGTTTGACCAGGCTAAGGCAATATTGCAGAGCCACATCAACTCCAAATGTGGGCAGATTCACCAGGGCAAGGTCCCTGCTTGTGTATGTAGCTCTTGGCAGTGCATAATTCCTGGGGGCCTGCAAGTGGCTCCCTTCACCTGCATCCCAGAAAGCAAGCCCTTGGAGCTACAGGCCACAACTGACCCTGCCCTACAACAGAAAGCTGGGGCCTGGATACCAACGGCCCTTGATCAACAGCAACAAGCCCCACCAGACCCTGTCACTGAACACATTAAGCTGCCCCAAGCCCTGTCCGAGGGAGCCATTGAGAAACTGGAGACGACTCTGAGGCACAAGTACCTTGCCTTCTTGTCAGGGCTGCCTGCTCTTTATTATGTGGCTCTCTCTAGGGCCATGGCACCGGCAATCTCTACCCAAGCTGTAATCACAGGAATGGTGCCTGGACCTGGCGAATTCCCTACTGAACCTCTGACTCAGATGATCTCATCTGAAGAGCAGTGCCTGAGTCCTGGGCCATGCTTCCAAGATGCCAACAAGACTTGTGCAGACACTGCAGAGGAGCGCCAGGTGGAAGAACAGGTGGAACAAATGATCGAGGAGGTGCCTCTAGAAAGCCAGGCAGAGGCCTCTGAGCTTTACACACTCAAAAAACCCATCTTAGCCAAACTAAATTTCCATCTAAGAAAGAAGATCCTAGAGATACAACTGGGAATTCCCATAAAGGCAAGGGAGTCCAGAGAACAAACTGGGGCAACCCCAGACAACACATCCACACAGGAGTCTCTCAGGAGTCTAAACAATCAAGGAAAAACACTGCTCCAGGATCTCCCCATCCCACCAGATGCTCCTCGTGCCCCAGATCCAGAATGGCTTCACCTGAAAGAACAGCTGGCCATTGAGTTAAAGGCAGTGCAGCAGAACCAGAAGCAGCCTAGTTCAAGAGCAGTACCTCATGGCTCTGCCCACTGGGCCTCCAAGATCTCACCGCCCAGCGGAGACGTGAAGGAGGCCCAGGTGCTCTGTGTTCACCTGGAAGCCAGTGCGAACAGCCCCAGCCTGGAGGAGCCCTGGAGCCCTGAGCCCCAAAGCCCTGGCAAAAGCAAGGACTCCGCCCAGGTCCCCATGCTGGCAGAAAAGAGAGAGGACCCAGGGAAACCCAAATTGGCAGGAGACCATGGGGAAGGGGATGCAGGGTTTCCATGCTCCTTTACAAGAGAAATAAGCGACCCCGATGAAGCCCAGAGGCCAAAAGGGATACTTCTGAATAGGGCACCCCGCACCCCCCAGCGAAAGAGCCATAATTTTCATCTTGCTGCTCCCTTTGAACACAATACCCGGCATCACCCTCAGATTAAGCTTCCAGAGCCATCTCCAGGAATCCCTGGGGTTAAAGTATCCGAGAAGAATGACCTGCACGACAGTCTAACCAAGCTCAGTGTCATCCTCAAGCCAGCAAGGATTCCTAAGAATGTCCAGCCTATGGTGCTCCAGGCATCACAGGGCCAGCCTTTCCTGGGCCAACTCATTCAGGCTAGGCCTTTGCAGGGCCAAACTTTGAAAGGTCAGGTTTTGCAGGGACAGGAGATGCCAGTCCATACTCACAAGAGGCCCAGCCTTCCAGAAGCAGGCTTGAGAAGTAGGATGAAATCCTTCCTGTACTGTTTTAACTCCAAGATGAAAGGCAAAGGGCATAAGGAATCCATGTTCTCTATAGCTGGGAAGGTGGCCAACCCCAGAAAAGAAAATGTACAAAAGATCCTGGCTCCTGCCAAAAGTCCGGTGGGGCAAACCAACACTCAGAAGACAAGAGGGAACTCCAAGGCCCAATCTTCCCCCACCGAGAAGCAGGTGTGCCTGGGCTTCTTGGATGGACTCCATTCCCCAGACAGTAAGCTCCGGCACCGCTCCCATTCTCACCAACTCCATTCTGCCTCAGTCCTGGACCACCCTCGCCACTGCCCTAGGCACTGCCCTCGAATGGCTTGTGTCACCCAATCAGGGAATGCACCCTAGATCTCACCTCTCACCTTAGAGGGAAACGTTGGTCTGCTCAAGAAGACTCAATACAATCAAAAGACTTTGTAGGCTCCCCAACATCTGTGTCCCTTGAAGAGGGCTGCTACTGTCATTTTCATTAATGTACAGGTGGGGCAGAGTGCCACCCAAAATACATCCATGTCCCTAAGCAAAGAACTGTCTGTCTCCTCCTTCTCTCCACTGTGCTGTGTTAAGGCAAGGCATGAAGGGAGGCTAAAATGTCCTTCCCAACTAGAGAAGGAGCTTTAACCCACACTTAAGCTGGGTCAGCCTTCCACACAACTCCTCCCAGCCTACCCTGGACTGTGGATAAAGGGGCTTGAGCAGAGAAGAAAGGTAAGCTACGTAAAGGTCAGGCTTGAATTCTATCATGGCTTTCCATTGGTGTCCTTGGGCCCAGAGGAGCAATGTGGACGTGAGGAGGATAGTAGTGACAAGAAGGAATGGCCAGGAATCCCACAGGCAGAATTCACTGATGACTCCTGTAAAGGCCCACAGTCTGCAGGGGAGGGTTTTAGAGGAGTGCCACAGTGCTCCAACCTTGAGGAGGTACTTTGTGTTTATCAAAAGCAGGTAGCTAATATGACAGGATATTAAAAGCAAATGATAGAATCCCCCCTCCTCTGCTCCCTGTTGGTAATTGGCAAGATCTTTCTGGAGAACTCATCTGCGAGGCTGCTGTAACTCTCTTGCCCATAGCTCGCCTCCACTGCCTGCCAGCTGCATGGAATGAGTGACTTTTGGAATGGAGATCACAGTAGGCCATGAAGAGGGGCTTGTCCCCCACTCCCAAGGGCTGACAGGGAGAGAATCAGGGAGTGGGAGCATGTAGATGGACGTCTGAGTACCTGGGACAGAGACTGACATGTTCCTGACGAGGGTAAGATAAGGGAACAAAACCAATTTACTTTGCATTCAAAAGAGTCTGGTGCCAGCAAGTCAACCCAAGGTTTAAGTGCTTTGGGGGAAAGTAGGTGACTAAATCTGAGTTTCAATCTGTTTGTCCTTAGTGTACTTAAGAGCAGCTGTCTAAGTTTTGAAACGGCTGGGAAAGAACCACAAACACAAGTGGTTTTCTTTTTTTTTTTTTTAATTTATTTTTTATTGGTGTTCAATTTACTAACATACAGAATAACCCCCAGTGCCCGTCACCCATTCACTCCACCCCCCGCCCTCCTCCCCTTCTACCACCCCTATCACAAGTGGTTTTCTAAAGACATTCAATCTTGTCTTTTCTAAAGACATCCCATCTTGTCAAGTACTGCCAGCAGCTTGTACCCAGCCTTACTGCTATGTCTCATTTCTATACCACCTATAACTGCAATCCTTCTCCACTTTCTCCTTTTACCAGTCTTTCCTTCCTGAACATACGTACACATGATTATGTGACTGTATATGTTTATTTTGATGTGTTCGTGCACATTGTACAGTGTCGAATTCAGCTGTATTCAGCTCCCAGGATCTGCCCAGTGTCTTCTCCTCAGAGGATGACTCTTGTCCTCTCCCCAGCCAAAGATAGCACCGATTAGTCTGCCTCCTCCTGTCCTCGGTGCCTGTCATCATTCCCCCTTTCTTCAGTATGTCCCCATGCATTTCAGAAAGCATCAGAACCACTTACTGGTTTTTTTTTGTTTGTTTGTTTGTTTGTTTTTAGAAGCACTTTTACTGTTAAAGCAGACAAACAAAAGCAGTTAGGAAACTTTTCTAAAGTGTTCTGTTCCATTAAACAGTCACAGAAGGTGGCCAGGGATCCAGAATTTAATGCCACACATGAGACTCTAAACCGGATAAGCTGCTCAGCACTGAATAGGGACTGTGGCCCCTTTGGTTTTTCTGGACTATCCAATAATTGGCTATTTTGTAGTAATATGTGTTTATCATTAAGGGAAAGATAATGTGAAATTCTATGAACTATGCCAGAACTACCAAGAACTACCCAAGAGAAAGACTGAGAGGCAAGCTGATCTCACCATATCTTGCCTATATACTCCCTTACATATAGGCTAAATGAAGTTCCTCCTACAGACCTGTTTTACGAACCCTCCAATAACTTGCCATAGTAAGTCAATACTAGAGCCCTTTCCCACTTCCTCTTCAGTCAACCTGCACTCCCACCCTCAACTCCAGCACCACCACCAGCCTCTATAGCCATTGCCATGAAGTGGATCTCTTAACGGTGGCCATCAGATTAATATTCCCTGACCTCCCAAAGAGGTGTGAATGGACCTGTCCTAATTCTCCATTAACTGAGTTGGGGCAGGCAATGGTGCCCGTGGAAGGAGGACTGGAATCCTGGCCCTTAAGGAGGCTACAACAGAACAGCATAGCTGAAGGTTGTGCTTATTCCACTCAATATAAGGTTCTGTATGAATAAAAAATTTGGGTCTCCTTCAGAAGGAAACTTCTGACTGAAATTTCAGACCAGAGAATGATTTCAGAGAAAGATAATAAACATGAATAAAGGGCAGCAAAACACAAGGAAAGCATTACAAAATCCTCAAGCATGTGTTTTTACCATTTTCAAGCCAAATGTGCGACCCTTAGAAAGGATGCAGATTTTAAGGCCTAAGTCACAAGAATGGAATGTGAAAAAAAAATCAGAGTTAGAATCCTAACTCTGACATTTGACAAGTTACTTAATATTTCCGAGCCCCAGCTTATCTGGGAAAGGGGGAGAACTGTATATCCATACCCAAACCTCAATTGCTGTTAATATACTGATGATTCCCAAAGTCACTTTGTTGCTCTAGTCTTTCTTCTGAGCTTCAACTGTATAGCCAATAGATAGAAGGAAGCTCCATCTTGCTCCAAAGACAATGCAAATTAATTCAAAGTTTCCAAACACCTTCTGCCCCATCAAACTCCTTTCTAATGTCAGGGAATATCACTATACATCCACTTTTTTGCACAAACCATACATCAAGTCAGTCACTGGTTCTAATTTTTATAGAACCTCACGTTGCCCCTTTCCTCTATGTTTACTGCCTCTGCTTCTGATTTAGTTTCTCACCCTTTCTCTCCTAAAAAATTACAATAGAATCTCATATCCCCAGGGCTTAGGATAGTGGTTGGTGCATGGCAATACTTAATAGACTTGAATCCAAACCTGGACTGAGGAAGCAGATAAATTATTACATCAATGTGATGAGCACAATGGTGTGTGAGGTCCTGCCATAGAAGGAAGTACTCAGCTGATGAAAAGGACTCGAGGGTCACATAAAAAGTTCACAATAAAAATGACCTTGAGAGGCATCTTGCATTTGACAATTAAAATATTTGTGTACTTGATATGTGTCAGGAACTATGCCAGACAAAACAATCACCAAAGACAGGCTTTACCTCTATAGAGATCATTACCGAGTAGGCTTGTGTGACCAAACTGTCTAATCAGGGGATCCCTGGGTGGCTCAGCGGTTTAGCGCCTGCCTTCAGCCCAGGGCAGGATCCTGGAGTTCCAGGATCCAGTCCCACGTCAGAATCCCTATATGGAGCCTGCTTCTCCCTCTGCCTGTGTTTCTGCCTCTCTCTGTGTGTCTCTCATGAATAAATAAATCTTGAAAAAAAACTGTCTAAACAATTTATACAGGGCTACCTGGATGGCTTAGTCATTTAAGCATCTTCCTTCAGCTCAGGTCATGGTGCCAAGGTCCTGGGATCCAGCCCTGAGTTAGGCTTTGTGCTCAGTGGGGAGTCTGCTTTTCCCTCTTCCACTGTCCCTCCCCTCAACTTGTGCTCTCTCATAAATAAATAAATAAATAAATAAATAAATAAATAAATAAATAAATAAATAAAATCTTTTTTAAAAACCCAAACATATACACATGGTTGTCCAATATTCATCTCAAAAGTGAAATCCTAATTCCCTGCCCCCTTAACACCACCCAATCACACATACCAGACCTATTCCAATTGCAGTGTTTCCCACATCAGTTAATGGCACTTCCTCTTGTCCGTTCAGTCTGAAACCATTGGTGTCATTTTGATGTTTCATCGCTAACAGTCCATATCCAGTCATCAGAAAAAGGTGTTTCCTCTGCTGATTATGTGTATGACAATGCTCTCAGATGATTAGAATGGCGGGAGAGATTTCAGGGAAGTTCTAGATGAGTGGAGCCTAGTGCGTGAGGCTAGAGACAAAGAGGACAGGTAGCGCATCTTAATGTTCAAAGACTAGATATGTTTAAAGGGTAGGAGGAGAGAACTGGCAGGCAGGAAAAAAGGTTGCTCTGAGTAGATGGGATGCACCTCTGTTTTGGATACCTCACATTTCTCAGAAGGTGAAACCTCTGCATTCCCACATGAGCCAAGAGCTAGAGGAAGTGTAAGAAATGCTGCAGTCTCCCTATGATACAGTATGAAGGACTGTGGGATGACTCTACTTCATTGATTCCTAAAGAAATTCAACATCCATCAAACCAAGAGGCAATGGCAGGCCTCTCATCCACGATAGGACCCTAGCACTTAGCACAACATGTCTACTGCTAGCAGGATGGGAAAAAAGCCAGGATGGGAAGAAACATGAATGTGTCCCTGCTCTAAATGATGACTCTGTGCTTAAGAGATGGGGGACCAGCCCCCGTTGTGGCTCCCAAGGTGAGAAGATATAAGGCCCAGGTCTGTTGAGCCAACAACCTCCAGGTGTTTTCCTAAGGCATCCCCAAAGACCAAAGGAGATCTTATGACAGGCACATCCTCCCTGCCTAGTGGAAGTTAGGCAGACAGCCACAGAACAAGGAGACATGAGGGAGGACTCGGCATGAAGAGAATGACCCAGAAAAGATCACAGCAGCATCATGTGGGAAGACAAGGTTAATGTGCACACATCCTGACTTAGGTGGAGCAGGTCCTTCCCATGGTCCCCTAACACTACTACCTGTCCCAGAGCAGTGTGAGTTCATAGTGCTGACCAAGGTCTTACAACAAAGGGTTGAGGGTATAAAGATGAGCTGGAACAAACACCTTCAGGATTCTCAGTTTTCAGCAAAGTCAAGAGCTGAGAGAAGACAGGGGTCAGAGCCCGTGACTCATGTAGGATGCTGTTGAGGGATGAAGCCTTGTTCATCCCATCTCATAACCCTAGCACAACCCCCACCCTCCAGTTTTCCTAGGCTCAAGAGAGGTAAAAATCAGAATTTTTACAGAAACTCAAGCATTTACTACTCCAGAATTGGTGGTAGATGCTAGGAATATATCAGTGCTTGCTAGGGAACCCTGGAGTTCACCTCTGGCGCTCTGAGGTAACGTGTCATGGGGAACCCATGGACCCCATGGACCCCTTCCCTTAATCTCTGCAGAGGGCACCTGAGAATTCTATGGAGGGAATTTCAGGCAACTGACCACTGCAGTGCAGGAGAGTGGCTTCTCCACAAAATCACTTCTCCTGTCAAACATTGAGTCCTAGAGGATAGAGACCATGACTGCTTCATTTCCGTACCTGCTTACCACGGCCCATTCAGGGAAGGCAGTGAACTCAGAATGAGAACAGGAATAAACCCCACAGATGCTACTTCCTGCACCATGTGAGAGTGGGCTGGGCTTCTTCTCTTTCCCAGCCATCCAAAGCCTAATGTTCCACTGGGCTCAGAGGCCCATGGCAGAGGCCAGGGCTGTCACAGAATGAAGAACAAGAATGGTTGCTGTGTCCGATGCAGGGAGAGGAAAGAAGGGAAGACAGCCCGGACTTTAGGTGGGGTATGAGGAATGAACACAATGTAAGGTGCTGCGGGACACAGAGGACCAGATCCCTTTAGGTCTGGCTGGGCCTGCAGAGGACTGTTCATTCCTATCCCCAGAGACAGCGAGGCCAGGACCCTGAATACTTGGTCTGGATGAGAGCATGGGGAGGGAAAGGGGGCCTGGGAAGGGGCCAGAGGGAGATCTCCATTTCCAGAAGGAGGGGCGGGTGCTGCCAACTGCCCCCCTTTTCCCGCCTCGACGGTAGCTTCTCTGGGTCTGTGGCCAGGAAAGGAGCATACTGGGGGCTTTCCAGAGTGTATCGCCCCAAGGTCAGGCCTGTTACAGAGGCCACGAGGGCAGGACCCTGGGCAGGCAGCTGGACCCGTGGGAATCCAGACAGCGGGATGGTAAATGATGCTGGCGGTAAATGATGCTGGCAGCTGGGGAGTGTCAGGGGAGAGGGGCAGGGTAAAGTGAGAGGCCAGAGCCAAATCCCACACATAGAGACACATGGACACAGATATCTAGCCACACAGATACACAAACACAAAGACACAAATTCAATGAGGCCACTCCAAAACTAATTCAGAATAGTGCCCAGAGACATGCCCAGGAAACACACCTGCATAGACTCAAGAACACCCTGAGTCAGACATGCTGGAGCAGACACTGCCACAAGCACACAGGCAGACACAAACACAGGTTTCACCCTTGCAAACAGATACAGACCGACAAACACAAATGCGGTCCAAATTCATCCCCCAAAGTTGCTCTCCTCCATAAAGCCGCCTAGGCCACACCTTAAACCAGGCTTGTCTTTCTTTCCCTCCTCTAAACTCTGCTGAACATGAGAGACTCCTAACTCTGGGAAACGAACCAGGGATGGTGGAAGGGGAGGTGGGAGGGGGGTGGAGATGACTGGGTGGGGGGCATTGAGGGGGGCACTGGATGGGATGAGCACTGGGTGTTATTCTATATGTTGGCAATTGAACACCAATAAAAAATAAATTTATAAAAAATAAATATTAAATAGAAAACAAAATAAAAAAAATAAAAATAAAATAAACTCTGTTTTATAATTCCTGTCTCATGCTTGTGCTTTACTAAGGATAGTCCTGGTTTCACATGCATACCCCTGGTCTCAACAACTTGGCCGTGGGCTTTCAAAGAAATGACAAGGTCAGCAGTGAATCCACTGCCCTCTTCAGCAGCCCCATCCCTCACCTATACACCCATCTTCATCCCCAGGAGTGTCCTCAGTTTACTGCAGGGTCCTGACCCCCAGCCTCAGCAGACACAGATTCTAAGGGAAGAATAAAGCAGACGGACACACCCTTTCAAGGGAATACTGGTGGCAATTACCCCCAAAATCTATACTTTGCCTTATGCTTACCATTGTCTACCTCCAATCTGTAACCACCATATCAATGCTATTCTAAGCACAGTTACCTAAACCATACATAGCTACACCTGTACCTGCACTAGATGCACAAATATCACATAGTTATGACAATATGAGTCAACTGCACTCCAGGAACTCATAGTTCCTTCAGTAACACCTGCATAGTCATCAGGGCAGGATGTCCCTGTAGTGCTCAGTGTTCAGCTAGGTACCCAGGCTATTTGACTCTTGTTAAACAGAAAAGTGTGCAAGGGCCCAGCCCAGTCCTCTGGGACTAACCCAGCCTCTAAGCTGAAATTCCCGCTATACCCTTCCCTGGCTCCTTCCTGTCAAGCTGGGAGCATCTGTGGCCTTGGATCCCCCATCCAGGCAGAAGCAAATGTGCCTGGGACCTGGGGCTGAAGAGGTTTGGAGATTTCCAACACTTGCAACAACCATACCTAGGAGCTGTATCTCAGAGCCTGGCCTAGGTGCCTGTCCTAAAAATATAGTGGACCTACTGACACTGGGTGAGAGTAGGATAAACTAGCACACTTCTTCTCCCCCTCCTCCAGAATCTCAATCTGACGAAAGGGTATATGCACAAGGAACTCATCAGCAAAGGTAAAGCTGAAGCAAGTCATTATACCTCCCTCATCCTCTACCTCCTCACTTCTCAACACCAGGCACCAGGACCTTTAGTATAGGACTCCTCTGCACCTCGGCCATCCTAGAGGTTGTTAAATACTGCTTAGGCTCTGGCAGGAATTCACCAACCCAAAATCTTCACCCAACAGATCACAACTCTTAGGTGGACACTCACAACTCAGGTATATACCCACCACTCTTTGTGTCCCCTTCCCCAATGTCTATATTCAGTCTGGCCTGAGGACCAAGAGATGGGCTTGGTTCAGGGCTGCAAGCTCCAAAATATGCACGAGGTGCTTCAGAAATCAGTAAAATCAGTTTTAATCTCTAAAAAAATAAGTGACATATATGACAGATACATCTATGACAGATGCCTACTTACAGTAGTCTGTGTTACAGGAGAGGAATGCTAAGATTTGGGGTCCACTCCTTTTAATTTTTTTTTTTTTGGCCCACCCCTTTTATAGGAAGAAAAAGCAGTCTGGTCTTTGTCCAGGGAGAGATGTTGCCTTCTTTCAAGGTGCTTGTTGTAAATACAGTTTCAAGAAATGGCCTGGAAAACAGTGCCCTACTTTCTTGACATACCCAGTAAAAACATTCAGGAATGCTAAGAGCCCATTGTAGGTTGTTTCTCCCAACCATAACTAGCAATGTTAGAAATAAATGAATGGTTTAGAAAAAAAAAATTGCTTTCCATGTGTGAAAGAAGTCCTAGGAGAGACATCCAGGTTAAAAAGGAAATCAGTTGAGGTACCTGGGTGTTTCAGTCAGTTAAGCAGCCTAAATCATGATCTCCAGGTCCTGAAATGGAGCCCTGTAGCAGGCTCCCTGCTCAGTGGGGAACCTGCTCCTCCCTCTCCCTCTGCCCACCACCCCCCTTGTTTGTGCTATCAAATAAATAAATAATATTTTTTAAAGAAAAAGAAAAAAAATCAATTCAGAAATACCCCACTATTTATGCTTAATGAGTACTTCTTTAGCAGATAAGTGGAACTGGGGTTTTCTGTGTCCTTATCAAAGAACAAAAGAGAGATAGAAGATATTATCATAGAGACAACATTCATGTTGAGGAATTTGTGGTAATTTGAGAAGGGCTTGAAAAAAACTTCAGACACCAGGGGCAAAGGGGTGGTAAATCCCAAAGAGACAAGAAAATAGAATAGGCCCCATTAGCCAAACAAAATGGAAGAAATAAGAGCAAACTAAACCTTTTCTAGGTATTCTTTATGGAGGAAGTCTCTAAGGTGGCTTCCCCCATGTTCCCACTCCCTGGTGTTCGTGCTTTGTGTAATCCCATCTTCTTGAGTGTGGACAGACCTTGAAGTGGCCATGTTGGGGGGGGGGGTTCGTTTACCCTCTAGGAACTATAGGTGGTCTTTAGATGCTATGTGTAGTTTCCAGCTAAGAATTAACAAGAATCCAGGGCCACGGTTATTATGACTGCAGAGAAATGAATTCTGCCAACAACCTGAGTGAGCTTGGAAGATTCTTCCCCATGCAAGCCTCCAGATGAGAACACAGCTCAGCCAATACTTTGCCACCTTGTCAGACCATAACTGTGAGATCATAAATCGTGTACCATTTTAAAACACCATATTTGTCGTAATTTGTTGCAGAGTAATAGAAAACTAATAAAGTAAAAGAAACCTGAGAAGGGAAGTGGGGAAAACAACTCAAATCAGTAAGTTCCACAGGTAAAAATAGGAGTTCCAGATTTTCTTTGGATTCAGGAAGGAGGAACAATCAGAATAGTTTACACTGCTTTACACAGCACAAGAGCTGAATAAATCTTTCTTTTTTAAAAAAATATTTTATTTATTCATGTGAGAGAGAGAGAGAGAGAGGCAGAGACACAGGCAGAGGGAGAAGCAGGCTCCATGCAGGGAGTCCGATGTGGTACTCGATCCCAGGTCTCTAGGATCACACTCTGGGCCGAAGGCAGTGCTAAACCACTGAGCTACCCAGGCTGGCCTGAATAAATCTTTCTTAAAGAAATGCTGCAAAGATGATTGAAGGAATCAAAGAGTTTATTTGAGATCACAGTGTCAGTATCCTCTCTGTAGTTCAAAGTGGAGCAGAAGGGTCTAATAAGACCAATTCTTCAGAACTTGTTTCTAGAAACAGTATAATCCTGAACACATCATATCCACTGTGCTTCCTCAGAGATGGAACCTGATTACTGAGTTGGGGTTAGCAGGAATGATGACAGGTAACCAATACAACAAAATCGGTCATTTCTTTGATCACAGGAGAGAGCTACCAAATTTGTAATTTGGCCAGTTTCCATATCATACCACATTTCTTTTGGATATACACTAAAGAGTAGAAATGCTGGGTCATATGAAAATTCTTTGTAACTTTTTGAGGAACCATAAAACATTTCTACAGCAGCTGCACTACTTTGCATTTCTTTAGCAATGTACTAGCATTCCAATCTCTCCATATCTTCACATTATTTTCTGGTTTTTTCTTTTTTCTTTTTTTTTTTTTTTTTTTGAGAATAGTGCTGGTTAGGCATTTATGTAACTTCTTTGAAGAAATGTCTATTCACATCCTTTCCATTTTTGAACTGAGTGTAGTTTTTGTTGTCGTTGACTTGTAGTTCTTTATGCATAGTAGATGTTGATCACTTACCAGATATATGGTTTGCAAGTATTTTCTCCCATTCCATGGGTTGTCCTTTCTCTCTTCAGTGAATCCTTTGATGCACAAAAGTTTAAATTTTGAGGAGGTCCAAGTTTTCTATTTTTTCTCGTCTGTGCTTTTGATGTTATACCTAAAAAACCACTGCCAAATCCAAGGTTTTGAAGATATTTCCGTTTTTCTTCTAAGAGTTTTATATAGTTTTACCTCTTAAACTTAAGCAAACATAATTCTTGCTTCTGTCTCTCTTTGATATCTCTTCCCAAATAAAATCTGAAAAAACATATTTCATGATTCCAACCTCTGTAACCTTTTACAAATTGCTTAAAATCTCTGAGTCTCAGTTTAATTATCACTGAAGGGATAATATCACAAGGTTGTTAGAAGAGTTACATGTTTAAACACTGGAGCTCAATAATCTCATGCATCCTTTTTCCTCCGTTCAAAGGGCTTTCTCTTCCAGGACCAGCCAGGATCAATTACTCCACCTCATCTTAACTGCTTGCTTATGGACAGTCGAGCCCAGGGCCTCAAGTCTCCCATCTTTGCTTCAGAGGCCTCAGTGGTCCTCCCTTCCCCTATGCCCTTTGCTCTAAGAGAAGTTCCTGCCTCCACAAATTCCAGCCTGGAGCCAATCTGGGCTACCGCGGAGAATAAATTTCTAACGGGGTTGCGGGAAGGAATGGACAAAGGCAGCAGCCCCGCAGGGCCCCAGCCCCTCAACCACCTTGGAGGGACACAACTTCGGGCACACTGACCCCTAGAAAAGTCAAGGCCAAATTCCTTTGGTGCATATGGGGAAGTTACTCCTGGCCTAGATCCCGTAGCAGCCTCCTCTCCTTCCAGTCAGAGATTCATTCCTTCCGGCGGTTCTAGCGCTCAGCCTAAGGTATTCCTTCACACAGGAGTCCTCCCTCTGTGCGGTCCCGCTCCACCGCGCAGGCTCCCGAGGCTCCCCTATGTTCTCAAATGGTCTTCCACTGAGACAGCACCAGAGACTACCCTTGGCCTCCGCGAGTTCTACAGACGGTCTGGTCTCTCTGCGGGGACAGTGCCCCTCACGCTGCTCCTCAGAGAGAGCCCTGGAGTCCCCCTTCACACAGGGGTCCTCCGTGGGGGCGGCTCCCCGAACCGCCTCCGGGACTCTCCCAGCGGCAGAGGCGGGGACCCTCGGGGTTTATCCACTTACACAGGGACTCCCTTAGGGGCTGCTGCCACACAACACCTCACAGTCCCCAAAGGGCTGTCCGCGGCCCGCAGGCTCGTCCCTTAGGGTGCCTGCCGAGTCCCCGCCGCCCCCGCCCCCGCTTACCGGGACCGTCAGGGTGCGGGACGCGGGTCCGGGACTGGCGGACTCTACACTGCGGACCCCGCGCCGCCCATGGCCGCTCGGGAGCCGGCGTGCTGGGGCCGAGCGCCGGGAGCAGGAGGCGCAGGCGGAGCAGCAGGCTGAGGCGGCGGCGGCGGCGGCGGCGGCGGCGCGCGCGCCCCAAGCACACCCACCCGCCCCACCCCCGCCCCGCGCGGCTGCGGCGCGTGCGCCCGCGCGAGAAGACCTCCGCGGGCCGGTGGGCGCGCGCCCCGCCCAGTGCTCCTGAGCCTCGTGCCGCGGCCCTCGGGGCTCGGCTGGCGACCTCGCGTGGGGAGGAGGCGCTGAGGCAGCGCAGGAGGCCGGCGGCGGGCTCCGACACCTGTGGGTCCGGGTGCCAGTGGGCACCGTCGACCAGTGTCCGGCTCTGCGGCGCCGGGTCTTCTCGGCAGTCGGGCTGCCAGCGGCAAGGTCAGTGCTGGCCCAGAGGAGGCGTCCCGGGAAGGGGCTCCGCGGCGGCGGCTCTCGGCTCCCGGCTCCTGGCAGCCGAGGCGGCGCGTCCGGCCACCCGCACCTGCCTGGGGAGGTGAGAATGACTCATCCAGGCGGCCTTGGCCGGAGCCCTTCCCTCCGTCGCCAGACCCTGCTGCAGCGTGAGGGCCTCCGGGCGGGCGACCCGCGCGTTAGGGCGCTCACCTTGGCGGTGCCCCACTGCGGAGTGGCCAGATGAGCCTTCACAGAGTGCTCTGCTGGCCCAGCTGTTCCTGTGCGCTGTATTCTGAGGTTATTGGTCCTCCATCCCCAGCAGCAAAACGTACCTTGATATGCCCCACTCTTTGCTGCCCAGCCTCATCCCTCAGACTACCCAATTAGCAGTTCTGAGGGCTGTAACGTGCATTATTACACCATACTAGGTGCTTTAAAGAAAGTGAGGGTAAGAAAAAGAATGTCAGAAGTCATGAATTCCCTAAAAGCTAATTATAAAGCAGTAACTGAAGAAATACAAATGATATGCTGAGGATTTTTATTTAAATTATTTTTTAGGGACACCTGGGTGGCTCAGTGGTTGAGAGTCTTGCCTTTGACCTAGGTCATGGTCCCTGGGTGCTAGGATCGAGTCCCACATCAGGCTCCCTGCTTCTCTCTCTGCCTATGTCTCTGCATCTCTCCCTTGTGTCTCTCATGAATAAATAAATAAAATAATTTTAAAAAATAAATAAATTATTTTTTAAATGTTTAGTATTTTATTTACATTTTTAATATACTTCATGTTTACAGATAAATTCACAAATACAGTTCACTTCATCCTGTGAGGGACACAAAGACAAACTTATTTTGTCCTTACCATCATGAAACTTAACAATAGAGAATAAAAAGTAGGTACACCTTTAAACAAAATGCCAGATACTAAACACTGTATATATGTTAAGTAATTTAAACTTCACAACATCAACATGAAGTACTGCATTTCATTGATTCGATTATACAGATGCAGAAAGTGAGGCACAGAGAAGTTAACCTAAGATCACATAGCTAATACACAGAATATAGGCATTTTTTACTCCAGAGGCCATTCTCCTAACCATTTGTTTCACTCTACTGCCTCCAGACCACCTTGAGGATATGCATCATCCTAAAGAAATAATTTTTTCAAGGTCATTAATTATGTAAATAATATTATTAAAAGATGTGTTATAAAATTCATGGTCCCATGTGAGGTATAATGTTTTGTTCATGAAGATTTAGGATAATGGTTATAAATTTGTTTGCTGTCATATCAGTGCACATAGAGATTCTTGGTACTGTCTCTGTAACATCTCTCCCTGTCTTTATTTCAGAGGCACCATTGCTAGTTAATTTTACATCTCACACATGAGAAAAAGGTAATGATAGTATTATTACTCACAAGGCCATAACTTCTCAGAACCTGTCTTAAAATAATATAGGTCTTCTTGCCTCTCCAATTTCCTAATACCATTTATTTAATGCTAGTTATATGACTACTTATGACACCACATCATCCATCTTGCCACCTGTGGGTATTGGCTTCTAAAGCTCTCTCAAAACCTAAAATAAGATAAAAAAAAATAAAGGGTCTTTTGCTGGTTGTTACAGTGTTTTATTAACGATAAGCACAAATACGTATCTTACCAAATGTGAATGTCAAATGTGAATGGTAATTTGTTTTCTAGATTATTGAATTTACCTTGTGTAATTTTATAATGTAAATGTATAACAACATACCATCCAACCATGTATTTCCTTGAATTCTCTAGGCTATACTCACTGCATTCCTTGACTGTGCCCCTGCCTTATTCATACTGCCACCAACAGGTAGAATAGGTGAAGGGCCATGGGTTGATGAAGAGAATGATCCTATGGCACAGGATTGATCCCCTCCTTCAACATGGCTTAAGAATGACCAGGGAACAACCTTTTATGATAAACACATTCAACAAACTCAGAATAGAAGGGGAATTTCCCCAACCTAATTAAGGGCATCTATGAAAAACCCACCACCAATATCACACTTAATGGTAAAAGACTGAATACTTTCCACTTAGATCAAGAACAAGATAAGAATATTTGTTCTCGGGAGCCTGGGTGGCTCAGTAGTTTAAGTGCCTGCCTTCAGCCCAGGGTGTGATCCTGGAGTCCTGGGATCGAGTCCCGCATCGGGCTCCCTGCATGGAGCCTGCTTCCCCCTCTGCCTGTGTCTCTGCCTCTCCTCTCTCTCTCTCTCTCTCTCTGTGTCTATCATGAATAAATAAATAAAATCTTTTTTTAAAAAAAGAATATTTGTTCTCACCACTCTTATTCAACATTGTATGGGAGGTTCTAGCCAGGTCTGTTAGGCAACAAAAAGAAATAAAAGGCATCCAAATTGGAAAGGAAATAAAACTAAAACTATAAACTTTGTTCACAGGAGACATGATCTTGTACATAACAAATTCTAAGAAATGCATTTAAAACCTATTAGAAATAATAAATTCAGCAAGCTTGCAGACTACGAGATCACTATACAGAAATCAGTTGTATTTTTCTACACTTGCAATGAGCAATCCAAAAATTGAATTTTTAAAAATTCCATTCTTGGGGGTGCTTGGATGGCTCAGATGGTTAAGCATCTGCCTCTGGGTCAGGTCATGATTTCCAGGTCCTGGGATGGAGCCCCATGTAGTACTCCCTACTCTGTGGGGAGTCTGCTTCTCCCTCTCCCTCTGCCTCTCTCCCTGCTTGTGCTCTCTCTTTGTCTCTCAAATTAATAAATAAAAAATCTAAAAAAAAAAAAGAATTCCATTCTTGGAGCACCTGGCTGGCTCAATGGGTAGAGCATGCTACTCTTGATCTCAGGATTGTGAATTTGAGCCCAACTTTGGTGTAGAAATTACTTAAAAATAAAATGTTAAAAAAAATGAATTAAAAAATTCCATTCTTAATAGTATCAGAATAAAATAGTAAATTTAACAAAAGAAGTATAAAATTTATACTCTGAAAACAATGAAAAAGTATTGAAAGAGATTAAGATCTAAGTAAAGATTTTTTTAAATCCCATGTTCGTGGATCAGAAGACACCATTATTAAGATGGCAGTATTCTTTTTTTTTTTTAATTTATTTATGATAGTCACAGAGAGAGAGAGAGAGAGAGGCAGAGACACAAGCAGAGGGAGAAGCAGGCTCCATGCACCGGGAGCCCGACGTGGGACTCGACCCCGGGTCTCCAGGATCGCGCCCTGGGCCAAAGGCAGGTGCTAAACCGCTGCGCCACCCAGGGACCCCAAGATGGCAGTATTCTTTAAAAAAAAATAAAATAAAATAAAAGAAGGCAGTATTCTCTAGACTGATCTACAGATTCAACACAAAATACCTACAAGAATCCCAACTGACTTATTTTTAACAAACTGATTCTAAAATTCATATGGAATTACAAGGGATCTTGAATAACTAAAATAATCCTGAAAAAGAATAAAGTAGAAGGATTTATACTTCCTAATTTCAAAATTTACTATAAAGCAACAGTCAGTGTGTTACTGAATATGTCAATAAAGATAGACATATGTATCAATGAAACAGAATTGGGAGTCCAGAAATAAACCCATACATCTATGACCAACTGATTTTCAACAAGAGTGCCAAAACTATTCAATGGGATAAGAATAGTCTCTTCAGCAAATGCTGCTGGACAACTGGATATCCACATGCAAAACAGTGAAGTTACCTTACACCATATACAAAAATTAACTCAAAATGGACAAAGACCTAAACTTAAGAGCTAAAACTATAAGACTTTTAGAAGAAAACAAAGGGAAGGGATGCCTAGGTAACTCAGCGGTTAAGCATCTGTCTTGGATTCAGGGCATGATCCCGGGGTCCGGGATTGAGTTCCGCATCAGGCTCCCTGCTCAGCGGGGAGCCTGCTTCTCCCTCTGCTTATGTCTCTGCTTCTCTTTTTCTCTGTGTCTCTCACGAATAAATAAATAAAATCTTAAAAAGAAAACGGGAAAATCTTCATGACAGACTTAGCAATGATTTCTTGGATATGATATTAAAGGCACAGGCAACAAAAGAAAAAAACAGATAAACTGGATTTCACCAAAATTTAAAACTTTTGTGCATCTAAGGACACTATCAAGATTGTGAAAATATAGCCCATGGAATGGGATAAAAATATTTAAAATTATATATCTGATAAGGAATTTGCATCTAGAATATATAAAGAACCCCTACAACTTAATAACAAAAAGATAACCATATTCTAAAATGGGTGATATAGCCATTACAGTACATTGAGCTCCATAGAGACAGCACCGGGGCAAGTAAGACCCAGACAGGCACTGGGCGACTCTGTGCCTTGCTGAGGAAAATAATTAAACATGGGCAAAGGAGATCCTAAGAAGACGAGAGGCAAAATATCATCATATGCATTTTGTGCAAACTTGCCGAGAGGAACACAAGAAGAAGCACCCAGATGCTCCAGTCAACTTCTCAGAGTTTTCTAAGAAGTGCTCAGAAAGGTGGAAGACCATGTCTACTAAAGAGAAAGGAAAATTTGAAGACATGACTAAGGTGGACAAGGCCCGTTATGAAAGAGAAATGAAACTTCCTCCCCAAAGGGGAAACAAAAAAGAAGTTTAAGGATCCCAATGTACCCAAGAGGCCTCCCTTGGCCTTTTTCTTGTTTTGTTCTGAGTATTGCCCAAAAATCAAAGGAGAACATCCCGCCCTATCCATTGGTGATGTTGCAAAGAAACTGGGAGAGATGTGGAATAACACTGCTGCAGATGACAAGCAGCCTTATGAAAAGAAGGCTGCTAAGCTGAAGGAAAAATATGAAAAGGATATTGCTGCATACCGAGCTAAAGGAAAGCCTGATGCGGCAAAAAAAAGAGGGGGTGGGGGGAGTTGTCAAGGCTGAAAAGAGCAAGAAAAAGAAGGAAGAGGAGGAAGACGATGAGGATGAAGAGGATGAGGAGGAGGAAGAAGATGAAGAAGATGATGATGATGATGAATAAGTTGGTTCTAGCGCAGTTTTTTTTCTTGTCTATAAAGCATTTAACCCACCCACCCCCCCGTACACAACTCACTCCTTTTAAAGAAAAAATTGAAATGTAAGGCTGTGTAAGATTTGTTTTTAAACTGTACAGTATCTTTTTTTTGTATAGTTAACACACTACTGAATGTGTCTTTAGATAGCCCTGTCCTGGTGGTATTTTCAATAGCCACTAACCTTGCCTGGTCTAGTATGGGGGTTGTAAATTGGCATAGAAATTTAAAGCAGGTTCTTGTTGGTGCACAGCACAAATTAGTTATATATGGGGATGGGGTAATTTTTCATCTTCAGTTGTCTCTGATGCAGCTTCTATGAAATAATTGTTGTTCTGTTAACTGAATACCATTCTAATTGCAAAAAAAAGTTGCAGCTGTTTTGTTGACATTCTGAATGCTTCTAAGTAAATACAATTTTTTTAATTTAAAAAATAAATAAATAAAATGGGTGATGAATCTGATTTCCTCTCTGTGACACCTTTCACTGGCAGAGTCTCTTTTAAACCAAAATTTAGTCAGGCTCCTCTGAACTCTCTTCTCAACCAAGCCCTGACTTTTTGGCTTCTGCGTTCATCCCTACATTGTCCAATTTTAGCAAGAATCCTACTGAGTCAGTTTAACCAGAATCCCCCATCCTTGATATCTACTCACCCTCCATATCTGATTGGGTTCCTCATTTTCCACCATCCCACAGGTAAGGGTTGATCTCCCTGGCCTGCCTTCAGCAAGAATCCTGTTAGGTTGTTTTTCTTGATTACTGCCTTAGTTTTCTTTTAATTTTCCATCCAGTAACCCTGCCCCCTACTCCTTGGCTATAAATTCCCACTTTTCTTTGTTATATTTGAGGTTGAGCCCAATATCTCTCCTCTACTGCAAAACCCATTGTAGTGGTCCCTATACCTATTGTAATAGTCACCCTGAGTAAAGTCTGCCTTATTCTTTAACAAGTATCATGAATAAAAAAAAAAAAAAAAAAAAAAAAAAAAAAAAAAAAAACAAGTATCATGAATAATTTTTCTCTTTAACATCACACCTACTGAGTTCCTACTGAGGGACAGTAAGAACAAGCTGCAGGCAGTTTCAAGATTATGTCATTCCAGTTTAGCAACCCCAGAGGAAAGATAAAATATCTCTCTCAGCATCCGTATTTTAAAAAATCTAAGGGTAGCTCAGTTGGTTAAGGTCAGACTCTTGGTTTCGGCTCAGGTCATGATATCATGTGTCTGTGCTCAGCAGAAAGTCTACTTGAAGATTCTGTCCCTCTGCCCCTCCCCCTACTCATGCGGATTCTCTCTCTCAAATAAGTATATAAATAAATCTTTTTTAAAATCTAAGAGAAGGGCGCCTGGGTGGCTGAGTGGTTGAGGGTCTGCCTTCAGCTCATGGCGTGATCCCAGAGTCCCAGGATCAAGTCCCACATCAGGCTCCCTGCATGGAGCCTGCTTCTCCCTCTGCCTGTGTCTCTGCCCCTCTCTCTCCGTGTCTCTCATGAATAAAGAAATAAAATCTTAAAAAAAAAAAATCTAAGAGATTTCTCACAGAAGCTATGTGAAGGATGCATTTTCTAAGCTTAGGAAAATTTTATCTAGAGAATGCATACTAATGCCATATATTATGGCTTCGAACTATGTATGATGTCTTCCCCAGCACTAAAATGTATATTTTACTTTAGTACTTAAAAGGATCTACAAATAGCCAATCCTTACTGACCAAGGAAAAGTGTGAAAGGTGCCTAGTTCAACTGTAAATGGCATTCTGGTCATCTCTTCCATCTTAAAGCATTTCTAGGAAGGTTCTTGAACATTAGTCTGATGAAATTGTTAACCAGGATTGATATATTCAGTAAAATAATGGAACCATTCAGGCTGCATGCTACCAAGCTGCTGAATTTCAAAGGAAATAGATCTTGGCCTCCTCTTCCACTTCTGTCTTCATACTCCATACCTTACCCTTTTTCTTTTTTCTTTATTTTTTATTTAAATTTTGTTAGTTAACATATAGTACAAAATCGGTTTCTGGAGTAGAATTCAGTGATTAATCACTTACATACAACACTCAGTGCTCATCATAACAAATTCTGTCCTTAAGACCCATTATCCACCCACCTCCCTCCATCTCCTACTGCTTTTTTCTGAACTAACTCTGGCCTCTTAACAGATTTAGAATATGCTGAGTCCAGAATTCTGGTGGCCTGCTGCCTTTAAATTTTTTAATTTTAATAAACTTTATTTCTTAGAGCCATTTGGTTCACAGAAAATGAGCGCAAAGTACAAAGATTTCCCATATATCACCACCCCTGCAACACACAGAGACGGCCTCCTCCATTTTCTCCCATGATAGTGGCACATTTGTTACAACTGATGAACCTACATCAGTTTATCATCAGAGTCCACATTTTACATAAAGATCTTGGTATTGTATGTTCAATAGGTTTCGGCAAATGTATAATGATGTGTATATATCATTATAGTGTCACACAGAATATTTTCACTGCTCTAAAAATCCTCCATGCTCTGCGTATTGATTCCTCCCTCCCCCCAACCCCTTACAACAACTGATCTTTCTACTGTCTCCATAGTTTTACCTTTTTCTGGAATGTCATATAGTTAGAATCATATAGTATGTAGCCTTTTCAAATTGGCTTCTTTCACTTAGTGATATGCATTTGTGTTTCTTCCATATCTTTTCCTTTTGGAATTCAGTAAGTTATGGCTTCCCCACTAAAAAGTTACACTTTGATTCAATACCTCGTGGTATATCAAAAAGGTATTCATCTGGGATATGTTCTAAAGGATTTGTTCTTTACTCCAGTTTTCCCTAGGGTATTTTTGGCAGGGAGTCTTTATAGGACATCCATTTGAGTTGATGTTAATATATGTCACTACTTGGAATGTAGTTCTTGATTGGCAAGCTGAACTTACTCCAAATTCCTCAGGGCCCTCTTTTGTAACCCAGTTTATGTTTGGAAAATAGATCATTTTTAGATGGCTCACTCCTAGGGCATGGGATATGCATAGTCCCTGAGATACAGTGTGAGAGGTGTAAGAGTAGGACAAGTCAGTGAAAGGACAGGATTTATTCATGTTGAATCAGGGATCTATTAGAATTCTGATTGCAGGAAGTCTGAAGACCATTTGAGAAGGCCATATGAGAAGAGGAGTTTTGGATGAAGTTAATAAATGTCAAAGTAAAACAGAAAAGCTAACTCATTTTCAAGACGGTAAGTTTATTTTGAGACAAGGTTTGAGGTTTTGTAGTGGGCAATCAAATAGAAAGGCCTCGGTGTCAGCCTTCTTAGCATTTAAGATACTGTTATACAGTCCATTCACATTTATTGTTATTATTGATATGGTCGGATTTATGTCTGCTATTTTGATTTTTGTTTTCTATATGTTTCGTGTCTTTTTTTGTTCTCTTCCTCCTTACTGCCTTCTTTTACATTAAGTGATTATAGTGTATCATTTTTAAAAAAAAGATCTTAGTTATCTATTCATGAGAGACACAGAGAGAGAGGCAGAGACATAGGCAGAGGGAAAAGCAGGCTCCCCTCAGGGAACCCAATGTGGGACTCGATCCCAGGACCCTGGGATCATGACCTGACCCAAAGGCAGATACTCAACCACTGAGCCTCCAGGTTGCCCCTATAGTGTACTTTGTAATAAAGTTTTTTTCCATATGCTTAATTGTTTCCTCAAGACAAATTTCTAGAAATGGAATTATTGAGTCAAAAAATGGTACATTTTTAAGCCTTTGATATCTATAGCCAAATTTCTCTCCAGAACAGTTGCTACAGTTTACAGTCCCATCAACAAGGCCTTTATGGGTTGTTGACTGATCCTAGTTATCAGGATCATCTCTTGTAGAGTTTTAACTTAATTCATTATAACTGCCTCTTATAAAATATAGGTCCTGAAATTTGAGCTAAAATCTAGTAAATTAAAGCTGAGAGTTTAATGTGCAGAACTGAGGATCAGATGGGTGCCTGAGTCATTCAGTTAGTTAAGTATCTGCCTTTGGCTCAGGTCATGATCCTAGGGTCCTGGGATTGAATCCTGAGTTGGGCTCCCTGCTCCACGGGGAACCTGCTTCTCTCTCTCCCTCTGCTTGCCACTACCTTTGCTTGTTCTCTCTCTCTCTCTCTCTCTCTGTCAAATAAATAAGTAAAATCTTAAAAAAAAAAAAAAAAGAACTGGATATCAGCTAAGAAATTCGCTTTCTTGTATTTAATACGTGGGGTTATTTAATGGTAATTAATTTTCATAATAAAATCTTGATACTAGAAGTATTAAATAATGCATAATAAAGTTGAGATAAAGCTTTTTATCTCAATTCCTAGCATGTCTCAATCTCAGAATGAGAATGAAAACAAGGGCCTATTCATCTGTTGGACTACATCCTCAGCCAAACTTAACATTAGAGATACATATCAGAAATGCTTTCTTTAAATAAAGCAAGTCATTCTGAGTTTGAGCCCTAGGTTCAGGTCTAAATTCTTAACACCCCAAGCTGGCTGCTTCGCCTATAGTGTGTACTATCAAGTTCTTTCTTTTTCTTGTAGTGATAGGATAATTTTGTATCTTGATAGTGTGGTGGTTACATAAATCTACACACGTGATAAAGTGGCTTAGAATCATATACATATTGTGTCAATGTTAATTTCCAGTTTTGATATCTTACTACAATTACATAAAACATAGCCTTTGAGAGAAATTGGGTAAGAGTACATGTACCTTTATACTATCTCTCTAATTACCCATGAGTCAATAATTATTTCACAATAGAAAATTTAGGGGTGCCTGGGTGGCTCAGTTAATGAAGTGTCTACCTTGGGCTCAGGTCATGATCCCAGGGTCCTGGGATCCACCCTGCATCAGGCCCCTTGCTCAGCTGAGAGTGTTTCTCCCTTTCCCTCTGCCCCTCCCCCTCACTCGTGTGTGTTCTCTCTCTCAAATAAACGAATAAAATCTTTTTTAAAACAAAATAAATAAAATAAAATTTAAAAAGAAAAAAAATTTTGATCTCCAAAAACCTTTTAAATTTATGTGTTGCATAGATATACATTCACATGGATTCAAAAATCTTGCTCTCTTCTTTTTCTCCACCCAACCCGTTATCACTACCCCATTTCTATTGCTTCCCTTTTCTTCTATCTCCTTCTAATGTGTTTTATATAAATACATGCAAATATGGATATATACTCTTATTTATCCACCTTTCCCACAAAAAGGGTATGTGTTAGTCTGAGTCCTCAGAAAAGCTGTTGCCAAGACAGAACTAAATGTAAGAATAATTCCTAGAGGTATCCCTGGGGGGCTCAGCGGTTTAGCGCCTGCCTTCGCCCCAGGGCATGATCTTGGAGCCCCGGGATCCAGTCCCGCATCAGGCTTCTTGCAGGGAACCTGCTTCTCCCTCTGCCTGTATCTCTGCCCTCCCCCCCCTTGTCTATCATGAATAAATAAATAAAATCTTTAGAAAAAAAAAAAAAGAATAATTCCTAGAGTTGTAATTATTGGGCCAAGGGAAAATGTATTTGCAATTTATAACAAATATTTCTAAAATTGTTCTCCTTAGGGATTGCACAATTTTGCACTCCCATCGGCAAAATATGACGTTGTCAGTTTCTTCTTACTTTGCCAAAAGAACGTGCTGTCAAACTTTTGAGTTTTCACAATCTACTGTGTTATGATTTTAATTTACATTTATCTTATCATGAGTAAGTTTGAATGTCTTTTAAGATTTTATGTGTTTATCAATGAGAGACACAGAGAGAGAGGCAGAGGGAAAAGCAGGCCCCATGCAGGGAGCCCAACGCAGGACTGGATCCTGGGTCTCCAAGATCATGCCCGGGCGAAAGGCAGGCGCCAAACCGCTGAGCCACCCAGGGATCTCCATCTTTTCATCTGTTTAAGAGTCATTAGTATTTATTTTTCTATGGACTGTTTACTTCCTTTACAAATATTTCTACTGGCTTATTAGGTACTTTTTACATATAAGAAGGGGTTAGTCTTTGTCTGTAAAAAAGATTTGCAATTGTCTTCAAGTTGTAATTTGTCTTTTGGCTTTTTTATGGTGCATTCTGCCATTCAAAAGATATTCTATGCAGAATAAATTAATCATTTATTTTATGGCTTCATAGTTAACTAGGAAGGCTTTCCTCTCTCCAAAGTTCTAAAAGAATTATCCCATGCATTCTTCTGGTACTTTAATGTATAAACTTTTTAGGTATGATTTTTAAAATTAAATCTGTTGATTTGAAATTTACCTAAGTGTATAGTACAAAATATGAATTCACCGATCTTTCTTGAAAAAACTATCCAATTGCCCTAAAGCCATTTATTTAAAAGATACATGTTTAGGGGTGCCTGACTGGCTCAACGGAAGAGCAAGCAACTCTTGCTCAGGTTAGTGAATTTAAGCCCCACATTGGGAGTAGAGATTGCTAAAAAAAAAAAAAAAAAAAAAAAAATGATGATGATAAACTTTTAAAAAATTAAAAGATACATGTTTATTCTAATGATATGGAATGTCACCTCTATCATATTCTACTATGTATTTGTTCTATTTCTGGACATTTTCATCAGTTCCATTTATCTGTCTATCCACAAGTACCATAATGTTTTAATAATTAAGGCTATATGGTTTTTTATTATTTGATATCACTAATCTCAGTGCTATCACAGTTCTTCCTTTTGAGAGTTTTACTATTTTTGCTTACTTCCCACTATAAATTTAGAAATCAGCCTAATTGTCCCCTATTGGTTAAACCTATTGGTATTTTTATTGAGATCACATTAACGTAGGAGTGCCTGAGTGGCTCATTTGGTTAATCGTGGGACTCTTGGTTTTGGCTCAGGTCATGATTTCTTGGTGATGAGATCAAGCTCCCTGTGAGGCTCAGAGTTTGCTTGGGATTCTCTCTCTCCCTCTGCCCCTCCCCCCATGCTCCCACGTGCTCTCTCTCTCTCTCAAATTGAGAGAGAGCCGGCAGGGAGGGGCAGAGGGAGAGACTCTCAACAGACTCTCTGCTGAGCAGGGAGCCCAGCAGGGGCTCCATCCCAGGACCAATGAAATCATGACCTGAGCTGAAATCACGAGTCCCACCCTTAACTGACTGAGCCACCCACGTGCCCCAATAAATAAACCATTTTTTAAAAGATTTTATTTATTTATTCATGAGAGACACACAGAGAGAGAGAGAGGCAGAGACACAGGCAGAGAGAAGCAGGCTCCATGCAGGGAGCCCGATGTGGGACTCGATCCCAGGACTCCAGGATCACACCCTGAGCCAAAGGCAGACGCTCAACCACTGAGCCACCCAGGCGTCCCAATAAATCTTAAAGAAAAATCTTAAAGATCTTAAAGAAAAAAGAAAAAAAGAAAGAAAGAAAAGAAAGAAAGAAAGAAAGAAAGAAAGAAAGAAGAAAGAAAGAAAAAAGAAAGAAAGAAAGAAAGAAAGAAAGAAAGAAAGAAAGAAAGAAAGAAAGAAGAAAGGAAGGAGGAAGGAAGGAGGAAGGAAGGAAGGAAGGAAGGAAGGAAGGAAGGAAGGAAGGAAGGAAGGAAGGAAGGAAGGAAAAGAAAGAAAGAAAGAAGAAAGAAAGAAAGAAAGAAAGAAAGAAAGAAAGAAAGAAAGAAAGAAAGAAATCACAATAATTTACAAGTTAACTTAGGAAGATTTTTTTAGTGTTCTTATCCCTAAGAATATGGTACATTTTTCTATTTGTTTAAGACTGAATTTATACTTTTGAAAATGTTTTAACATTTTTCTCAAAAAACTTTTGCCTGTTTTATTCCTAAGTATTTATTATTTTGTGTTGCTTTTGGAAAGGGGATTTTCTTTTCCAATATATCTTCTTTTTTCCCCCAATATATCTTCTGATTGTACATTTGTATATACAAAGGCTTTTGAATTCAGCCTATTAATTTTTGTATTCAGCCACCTTACTGAATTCTTTCTTTCCATTTCTCTCTCTGCCCCCTCAGTAGTAGTAGTAATAGTAGTGGTAGTAGTAGTAGTAGTAGTAGTAGTAGTAGTAGTAGTAAGTTTTGAGTTGATTATCTTCAGTTTTTCAGGCATACAATCATATCACTTTCCAATGATAGCAGTTTACTTTCATATTCCTAATTTTTTTAAGATTTTATTTATTTATTCATTATAGACATAGAGAGAGAGAGAGGCAGAGACACAGGCAGAGGGAGAAGCAGGCTCCATGCAGGGAGCCGGACAGGGGACTCGATCCCAGGTCTCCAGGATCGCGCCCTGGGCCAAAGGCAGGTGCTAAACCGCTGAGCCACCCAGGGATCGCTTCTTCTTCCTAATTTTTTATGCTTTCAATTTATTTCTATTTTCTAATTCTGTTAGCCACTGCATCCTCTACCAAGTGAAGATAATAAGAAGCCAGGTAAGCAGGTATTCAGAAGTGCCAGAAGAGAATGAGGATGCATCTTAGATTGGTATTTGTCATATTTTTTTCCATTGTAGCTATCAGTTGTGCCAGGCACTGTGTTAAACTCTTATTTTACAAAATTCCCTATAATGCTACAAGCACTTTATGATGTTTATACTACCACCATCCCCATTTTACAGGTAAAGGATCCTTTTTTTTTTAAGATTTCATTTATTTATTCATAGAGACAGAAAGAGAGAGAGGCAGAGACACAGACAGAGGGAGAAGCAGGCATCATACAGAGAGCCCAACGTGGGACTTGATCCAGGGTCTCCAGGATCACTCCCTGGGCTGCAGGCGGCGCTAAACCGCTGCACCACCGGGGCTGCCCTACAGATAAAAGATCTTAAACAAGGAAAAGTAAAAACTTACCCAGATCACAAAGAAAGTGGCAAAACTGAGATTTAGATCCAGGTCTGTGTAATTCCAAAAAAACTACTCTTAAAAAAAAAAAAAAAAAAAAACTACTCTTAATTGCTAGGCTAATTGTGTATACCGGAGAATAGCATAAAGAAGTCTTTGCTATAACTTCTGGCCATAAGAAATCTGACTTGCTGAAGACCCCTACCTCTGACCTATGATCTGTAGTTTGGCATCCATACTCATTTATTGATGTGGTTGTATAAGCTCCCTAGGGTGTCCTTGAATGGATTACTAATTGCCATAGCCTCTGAAATGAAATAAACTTTTGTGTAGAGTATAGTTTTATTTTGTATTTTATAAGTGATGTTTGATAAGATAATGCAGTGTGCATAAGCAAAGACACAGGCTCATGTATGCCTGCCATTTCTTGCTGCCCCATTCATATGGAGCACTTGCAATGTCCCCATAAACACAGAATTCTGGTGGACCCATGATGTTGGGAATTGTTCAAGACCCAAAGTAAGTATAAGGTAAGCATATTATGAAAGTCACTGACTTCCATAGTGTGTTGCTAGATGTACACATATCAAGAAGTAAAATAAAACTAGAGTTAATTTTGTGCAGTGTTTCTATGTTTTGCTAAGAATGAAATACATATGCATGAGTTAGCTACAAAATATGAATTAAGTAATGTTGGTGATCCTACATAAGGGTTAAATGATCTGATATTTGCATTTAAAGCTGGCACTGTACAATACAAAGATTAACAGTAAAATTCAGGGTTATTATTTAAAGTTTTAAATGTTTATTTACTTAGAATAACATTAGACAAGGCAAAAAAAAAACCAGGACAAGTCAGGAGAGGGGGGAAGTGGAGAATATAGTAAAAAGGAAAAGCTTTATATTTTAGTACCTTTTTTTTTTAAGATTCTATTTATTTTTTCATGAGAGACAGAGAGGCAGAGACACAGGCAGAGGGAGAAGCAGGCCCCTTGCAGGGAGCCCCACATGACTTGATCTGGAACGCCAGCATCACGCCCTGGGCCAAAGGCAGGCGCTAAACCGCTGAGCCACCCAAGGATCCCCTATTTTAGTACCTTTAAAGACAATTTTTCCTACTCTTTGAACATAGAGCCAGCATTTTCATTTTACTCTGGATTGTACAAATTATGTAACCAGCCATTTTTTTTTAAAGATTTTATTTATTTGAGAGAGTGGGGGTGGTGAGGGAACAGCATAGGAAGAGGGACAAACAGACTCCCTGCTGAGCATAGAGCCTCATGCAGGGCCCCGGATCCCACGATTCCCAGACCATGACCTGAGCCAAAATCAAGAGTTGGATGCCCAACCGACTGAGCCATCCAAGTGCTCCTGTAACCAGGTATTTTTTTAACAAGCCTTCTAGTGATTCTGAAATAAGGGCGGGATTGAAAGCCACAGAAGCAAACGATCTTTTAAAGTTCTCGGCACTAAAAAAAATAAAAAAATAAAAAAAAAATAAAGTTCTCGGCACTGAGGCCTCAGGACCAAGAGCATTGGGTGGGCCGATGCTGCCCTCTAGTGTCTCTGGCTGCCATCTAGTAATACTCACTACATTTCTGCATCATAGTAATCTGCTATGTGAGGGCTTGTGGTCTTGCTGCCTGTTACCACCCTGCAGAGATTTCCAGGAAAATCTTAGCTCTTGAGCATTAATAAAAATGCTCATGTATAATGCTGTGTCAACACACAAAAATCTGAGAAGAAAACTAATTAAAAAGAAAATTAAGAAACAATTCCAATCACAATAGCATGAAAAAGGAATACTTAGGAATAACTTAACCAAGGAAACAGAGTTATTTAATAAGTAGAGAATCTCATTTTGTCAGACGAAAAGGTGCTAGAGATCTATTACCACAGGTAGGAGATAAGGGGTGAGTGAAATGGGTGAAGAGGATCAAAAGGTACAAACTTCCAGTTATAAAATATGTCATGGTGATAGAATGTATAGCATGGTGACTATAGTTAACAACACTGTGTTGCATAGTTGAAAGTTGCTCAGAATATATCTTAAAATCCTCGTCACAAGAAAAAAAATTTTGCAACCTTGTTAGGTGATGGATGGTAGCTAGAGTCGTGGTGGTGATATTTTTGCAATATATACAAATACTGAATCATGTTGTATACCTAAAACTAATATAATGTTATATGTCAATTGTACCTCAATTTTTTAAAGATGATAAATTTTATTTTATGTTTCTTAACATAATTTAAAATTTAGAATTTTTAATGTTGGACTTCTGGGTGGTTAAGCGTCTGCTTTCAGCTCAGGTCATGATCCTAGAGTCCTGGGATAAGTCCCGTGTCAGGCTCCCTGCTCAGTGAAGATTCTGCTTCTCCCTTTTCCTCTACCCCTCCTCCTGCTCGTTCTCTCTCTCTCTCTCTCTAATAAGTAAGTAAAATCTTTTTTAAAAATTTAATGTTGCTGATAAATAGCAGCAACCATGTTTCTCTGTCCCCAGTACCTAATATAATGCTTGGCAAATTTTAGGAATTAGGTAATATTTTCTGAGAATAAAACACAGCAGAATTTCATTAGGTTTGTTTGGAGGGACAAATTTAAATTAGTGGTGTGTCTTTGAGGATTTTCTTTAAGGGGCTCTGATATGACCCATAGTACACATGAGTCAGCAACTGTGAAGAGTTTCCTGAAGAAACTCTACTATTATAGTAATTGTGGCACTATAGCAAAGTCATGGAAGCAGAATCTGGCTTTGGCAAGTTTTCTGGAAACAAATAAATTTGAATTTATAGTTGTGCAGCACTCCAGAATCCACACAGGCTTTTCATGTACTTCATCTCCTTTGTTTGAGTACCAAATCAGTAAATAAACCTGTAGGAAAGGCCTACTCTGCAAAAACACATAAAATTATCTTTGGCTCTAACTCCTGAGTCTGGAGACAGAGGAACAAGGGTGAATGAGTTGCTGCAGAGGAGTTAGGAGCAGATGGTTTTAATGGCTTAGTAGGATGGCAGTGGCTGTGGGTTATCTGTAAGGTAAAGAGTGCACTGGTTGGAGCAGGTGCAAAGTTTGCACAATCTGATGGCTTTCTTGTGGGCAGGAGGTTAGACTAATGGGAGACTGAGAACTGTTTCAGCAGTAAAAAGGCAGCAGCAGCTGCAGGAAGCAGAGCTGGTTGGGGAAGAGATACAATATTCTGTTCACTCTCTCTTCATCCCATTGGTGAGGAAGGGAGTGTCCTAGGGTTCTGGAGGTGACTGAACTCACAACACTGCACACTGGACCTATGAGATTGACAGCAGTTTACTAATCACATATATTCCCAGCCTAGGGAAGGAGGACACCAAACACCATGCAACATCACACTGCTCTCAGGAGTGGAGAGAACAAACAGGGCCTTTAGGAGACAGGCTTTGTAATAACAAGACGATGGGGTGACGGTTGGTTCTCATGGGAAGATGTGATTGGCAAATAATTCCACAGGCTGCAGGGGCATGAAGCCCATTAGGCTGCGGGAGAGTCAGGTACAGCCAGTCCAGCTGATAGGGATATTAACAAAGTAGGGGGCCTTTCCTGCTGGGTGAGGGGCATTTCTGGCAAGAGTTGAACTCATAGTTATAACTTTGGAATCCCATAAGGCTCAAAGATGTCAAGGCAACACATTAAATTTTAGGCCTCCTAATAAATATATAGCAATAATAAAAGATTAAGGGTGCCTGAGTGGCTCAGTTGGTTAAGTGTTTGCCTTTGGCACAGGTCATGATCCCAGGGTCCTGGGATTGAGCCCTGCATCAGGCTTTCTACTCATCACCCTGCTTCTCCCTCCTCCTCTGTCCCACCCTCTGCTCATGCACTCTGTCTGTCTCTCTCTCTCTCTCAAATAATAAAATCTTTAAAAATAATAATAATAAAAGATTAAGCTACTTTGTAGGTTTCCTGACACAAGCTGCTTTTTATTTGTATATTCATGATATTTTATTTGTATTAAATTATCATTCATTGCTCTTTGGTAGAAAAAGTCTTGTTCTTGAATTATGGAATTTTTAAGTTCAAGAAAGTTATTGAAGGAGCTCAAATCCATCCCATGTTTAGGGAGGAATATTCCTAAATCATCTTAAATGTAAAGATCTATTTTGGTTTGAAGACATAATAATAAGGTCTCTAAAAAATAACGTAGTATTTTGTTTCTTTGTCTTAAATAATTTCCCAAATATTCTTTTTTTTTAAGATTTTATGTACTTATTCATGAGAGACACACAAAGAGAGATAGAGACATAGGCAGAGGGAGAAGCAGGTTCCCTGTGGGGAACCAATGTGGGACTCAATCCCAAGGACCCCGGGATCATAACCTGAGCCAAAGGCAGATGCTCAACCACTGAGCCACCCAGGCATCCCAATTCCCCAAATATTCTTAGACCTAGGGGGAAAAGCCTTCATGCTAATGGGTTTTTTGGTAACAGCCTTATCGAGACGTAATTCACACATCATACAATTGGCCAACTTAAAGTGTAAAATTCAGTGTTTTTTAAAATATATTCAGAGTTAGGCAACCATCACTACTCTCAATTTAAGAATACTTTCATCACCCCAGAAGAAACCCCATATCCTTTAACCATCCCCCTCAACCTTTCCATATACTACAACCCTAGGCATTCACTAATCCACTCTGTCTCTATAGATTTGCCTACTCTGGACATTTCATGCAAATAGAATCATAAAACATTGGTCTTTTGATACTGGCTTCTTTCACTAGCAGAATATTTTAAAGTTTCACCCATGTTGTAGCACATATCAATATTTCATTTATTATTATGGCTGAATAATATTCTATTATATGGATATACCACATTTGTTCATCCATTCTTCTATTTATAGGCATTTGGGTTGTTTCTGCCTTTTGGCTGTTATGAGTAACAGTTATGAACATTCATGTGCAAAGTTTTTTGTGGACACTGGGCTTGTCTCTTTACAATTCATACTCACTGATATGAGCCCTCGTGGGTCCCAATCAAAAGTCTATGGTGTTTACCAGAGCCTCTCCTCCTTATCAGGCCCTGACTCCAATTCTTGTTCCCTCTATCCTATAAATCTGTGAAATTTTCTGCTCAGCTTTTCAGCCTCTTGGCTCTTGTCATTGACAATAGCCTTAAGTTTTGGAAAAGACAGCACTAACTGTCACACTCACCTCTGAAAACTTTTCTTCTCACCTGAGTCTTGGCCTCATAATTCCTCACTGCTTTAGTATTACCTTCAAACAGATTTTTTAAAGTTTTCATTTAAATTCTAGTTAGTTAACATACAGTGTTAGATTAGTTTCAGGTATACAATATAGTGATTCAACACTTCCATACAACACCTGGTGCTCAGCACATGTACTCCTTAATCCCCATTGCCTATTTAACCCATCCCACCACCCACCTCCCCTCTGGTAACCCTCAGTTTGTTCTCTATAGTTAAGAGCCTATTTCTTGGTTTGCCTCTCTCTCTCTCTTTTTTCCCCTATGCTTGTTTTGTTTCTTAAATTCCACACATGAATGAAATCATATGGTATTTGTCTTTCTCTGACTTATTTCACTTAGCATAATGTGCTGTAGCTTTATCCATGTTATTTACAAATATTTTCTCACAGTCTGTGCCTTCATGGATCATGCCTCAAACAAATATTTTTTAAAAATTTGTCAGGCTTTTCTAGTAGCTCTCAGCAGAAGAGATGGTCTGAATAAACAATCTGTCATTGGATTGGCAGCTCCCTAATTGTTTACCTTGACATCCTTTTTGAAACTATAGAAGTGGCATATTCAGAAAAATGGAAAATAACATACTTATCAACTTTACTTCTCTAACAATCACTGCCAACAGTATGGGCTCTTGGGATCCCTGGGTGCCTCAGTGGTTTAGTATCTGCCTTTAGCCCAGGGCGGGATCCTGGAGTCCCAGGATCGAGTCCCATGTCAGGCTCCCGGCATGGGCCTGCTTCTCCCTCCTCCTGTGTCTCTGCCTCTCTCTCTCTGTGTCTATCATAAATAAATAAATCTTTAAAAAAAAAAACAGTATGGGCTCTTTCTTTCTGGTCTTTTTTCTTATGGGTACATTTTTACACAGCTATACTTGTGATACTCAAATAATTAGACATGCTTGGTTTTTCACCTAACCTTATCTCGTCAGTGCTCTACCTAACTACTTCTCATTGTAAATATCATTTTTCCCAAAAGGTATTAAATACCAGTTTTTCATTCTCTAGAGAAGACCTACAGCTCTTTCTTACACCCCAGTGAACCACCTAGCCTATGCAGAAGAAACTAATGATGGATGGAAAATAGAGTAGCCTGCTCTGCTCATCCTGTTGGTCATGGCTCACCAAGTTTGACCAGTGTAGCTGTGGAGCCAAGATGCCAGGTATGAGGGGGCAAGAATAGGAGGTCTGATCAGAATTAATAATACCTTAGCTATGGAGACCTGACATTCAGCCTATTTTAGCTTCTTCCTGCCCTCTCACTCTGCTATGAGTCCTCGAAGTCTGTCATTTATCAGCTCTTTGCTCTAATCCCTCCTCTGCTTCAGTGTGCTCAGTACACCCACCCTACTCTTCAGCATCCATCCAGCAATAGTACTAGCTTCTGCCTAAGCCTGCTATTTAGGAGATGGCCTGTCTCCTCTGCCCCTGTGTTAAAGTTTTCCTGTCAAGTTGTACTGAAGGCATGTCTTCCTATTCAACACCTGTCTGACTGGTGGAGCAGGTGATTATGAGTAGATTATGAGTAGTATGTTATGGGTATATATATATATATATATATATATATATATATATATATAATCAAAAAATTTTTAAAGAAAGAAAGAGGGGAGAGAGAAAAAAAGAAATAAGGACACTTTGACATTTGATATCCCTTCCTCCATCTACTAGGAATGGTCTATGCCAAAGATTACCTGATTTGCGCAGGACGTGTTTAGAGAAGTGGCTCTCAACCTTTTTTTCTGCCCCAATACATTTGACAAATGATTTTCAAATGATCAGTATGCTCCAGTGCACAATTTCTAGCATAGATGCTGTAACTCTACCCCTTTCTCTCCCACACAGCCAAGAACATCTGAAGGGAAGTGACTAAAAGTAGCATATTATAGAGATAAATTTAAATCATCTTTATTTTTCATTGGATGAAACAGTCACAGATTTTGGCATATTATTTGGTGAAAAATCACCAAGGTTGAAAAACACCGCTTTGGAGAAAAGTAGTTATTCTTCTTATGAGAAAACAATTACTAAGAATCTTCTGATGAACAGCACAGATCTGTGTTGCAACTCAATTTATGGTTGGTCATAAGCAAGCTAATTTTGTGATAGATTTTACCTTGAACATAAATTAAACTTCCAGCTCCATGATTAAGCATTATGCCTTTCTCACTCTAATAAAGCAGGTAGTTTATTGGTTCTTCAAAATCCCAAGCCTGTTTATTATCCAGTGAAGTCATATAATTCTCAGAATCAGGAATCTGACTGTACTTTTGCTCCCCACTGACTGCCCAAAGGCCCAGTATTGTCTCCAGCCCCTAATCTTGGGTACTTTTGCCAGCTTAGAATTAAGGTTGTTTGGGAGAAACAGGGAAAGAGCAAGGAGGGGACAAGCCATCTCCCAAAGGAGAAGGGGCAATTATTTATTAGGCATCTCTACTGGACGCATACCGCAATACAAATTCTTTGCCCAAACTTAAGAAGAGCTGTAAATATAAAAAGACATCCTAGGATACTCGAGGGATTTTCTCGGACATGAGAATGATGGCTAATGTTATGAGTCCTTCCCAAATCCCAGGTGGTTAAATCAATTTGTGGTCTTCATATTTCCAAGGGATAGATGCAGATGACTAGGAATGGCTAAACAGCCTAAAAATCTTTCGGCAGTTATCTAGAGAGTTAATAGCAGAAAGCCAATGTCAACTTTAGGGTTTAGTTTGGTTGTAAATAGTCCTCCCAAATGGATACTCTAGAGGGGTTTTACCCCTTCTGGTTCAAAATTCAGCTTTTCCCATTCTGTATTAAATTGTGTCCCTTTTTCAGTATAAAAACTTATGCTAACCTAAAGGTGTTTTACAGTTTACTACTTTGTAGTAATGCAATGCCATATAGGATTAAAATGTTTATAAAAGATTTATAATTTTTGATAAAGGAAAACTTAAAAGTTTTATAGCATTTGTACCTAAGATAAAAAATCTTTGAGGGTAAGGTGTATATCTGCACAAGGGCTTGAGGAAAATGTGCAATACAAATGAGAGAATATATTGTTACTGAAACTGTTTCTTACAGGTACCTTTTAACTACCGTGCTGTTGGAAGCCAGATTTTTAGATGGTAAATATCTTAGACTAGCAGACATCTGTTGCAACTACCCAACTCAGCCATTGTACTGAGAAACCAACCATAGACAAATGGACATGACTATGTTCCAATAAAACTTTATTTACAAAATAGGCAGCTTGATATCCAAATTGTACATTTTCATGAAGCATGCCTTTATTATAGGTAATTGTCATGTTAAAGTGTGACTTAAAATGTAAGTGTTCAATACAAATTTGTGTAAATAAAGCACATAATTTTTCACCCTACACACACAAAAAAGAGTAGATCTACCATATTCATTGATGTAGTTAGTGGTCATTTTTTCCCCCTGTGATGGTTGTGACAACCAGAAGTCAGCTAAAACACAGCTTTTTGTTGGAGGACCTGCAGCAATGTTCCTGGTTTGCACAGAGGCGTCTATTATGTGGAAATACAGAGAGTAAGGAGAGAGGTGCTCCAGAACTAGGGCATGGGGCAGGGTTCAAAGTCATTTGGTTTCCTCCCCCTACTTTCCCACAGCCCACTCTCCCAAGTTTGTTGTTCTGATTCTGGATTTGTGGGCAGTTGTTTTGGGTTTTTTTTTTTAAGGATTTTATTTATTTATTCATGAGAGACACAGAGAGAGAGAGGCAGAGACATAGGCAGAGGTAGAAGCAAGATCCATGCAGGGAGCCCGATGCAGAACTCAATTCTGGGACTCTGGGATTATGCCCTGAGCTGAAGGCAGACACTTAACCACTGAGTCACCCAGGCATCCCTGTAGGGCAAGTGTTTTGGGGACTTTCATCTACTTTTGTCCAGGTGAGATTTTCTTCTATATTTATTAAATTGAAAGATAGGAAAAGATGAAAAGCAAATATAAGGTGGTACATTACAGAGCCGGCCCAACGGTCACTTAGCCATGCAGGACATCTCTGGACAGGGAATACAGAAACAGTGTACCCTGTAACAATCTATTGGAGAACAGAGAGATTTCATCTGCCTGTCTGGTACCCAGCCTCCCAAGATGGTCCTTAACAATTCCACCATATGGGATCCCTGGTGGCTCAGCAGTTTAGCACCTGCCTTTGGCCCAGGGCGTGATCCCGGAGTCCTGGGATCAAGTCCCGCATCAGGCTCCTGGCATGGAGCCTGCTTCTCCCTCCTCCTGTGTCTCTGCCTCTCTCTCTCTGTGTGTGTCTATCATGAATAAATAAATAAACAAATCTTAAAAAAAAAACAATTCCACCATATATGAAATTTATATATATATATTTGTGTGTTCCTCATACTTTTTTTTACAAAAATGAGAGGACAATTTATACACTTATTTCACTTATATGCAAGAGCATAGATATTGATCTCAACCTTTTAATGGTTGCATAATGTTCCATTATGTGGCTAAATCGTAATTTAATTAACCAGCCTCATGGTTACATTGTTTTCATGTTCTTTTACTATTACAAATAATGATGCAGTAAACATCTTTGCACATAAGTCTTTGTGGGTTTAACTATTAGATAAATCCGTAGAATAGGAAATTTTAGGTCAAGGGCTATGCGCATTTTACATTTCCTATCCCTAATTACACTCCAGAAGTGTTCTTTCTTATGCTCCAACCAGAAGTCTGTAATAAAGCTTTTTCTCCACATCTTTCCTAATGCATTCCATAATCAAACTTTTTTTTTCATTCTGAGAAAGATTTTCTTCTAGAAAATCACCTCAAAACAAGGAAAACAGAGTTGAAAACTGTATCTTGGGGCTCCTGGGTGGCTCAGTGGTTGACTGTCTCTTTCAGCTCAGGATGTGATCCCAAACCAGGGACTGAGTCCTGCATCAGGCTCCCTGTGAGGAGTTCTGGGATTGAGTCCCACATCGGGCTCCTTGTGGGGAGTCTGCTTCTCCCTCTGTCTATGTCTCTGCCTCTCTCTGTGTCTCTCATGAATAAATATATAAAATCTAGAAGGAAAAGAAAAGAAAGAAGAAAGAAAGAAGAAAGAAAGAAAGAAAGAAAGAAAGAAAGAAAGAAAGAAAGAAAGAAAGAAAGAAAGAAAGAAAGAAAAGAAAGACTGCATCTTAGGTGAAACTAAGAATACCCAGAACTACAGTACATGACAATGAAAGGTAGTTGGAAAAAAATGTAAGTGCTCTGGCTCAGAAAATATAGTCCAGCCCAGGAGATTCCAGGGTTCCTTTGAGAGTTTATGGATGCCATCAACCATCCAACCATTGTCCATTCTTCTCCATCATCCTCAAATGCTGATATTTTATCCTAGATGTGTCAACTGAGGATCACAAGAGGGCAGCACTAGATATAAACATCACAGGGACACCTAGGTGACTCAGTTGGTTAAGCATCTGTCTTTTGTTCAGGTCAAGATCTCAGAGTACTGGGATCAAGCCCCACATTGGGCTCCTGCTCAGTGGGGAGCCTGTGCTCGCGAGCTCTCTCTCTCTCTCTCTCTCTCAAATAAATCAATAAAAAACTTTAAATTAAAAAAATATATATGTATAAAATATATATATATATGTAAACATTACATTTGCACTTCTTATTCTTATTCATGGGTTGGAGAGCTAGAAGCAAGTTCTCACTTCCTGTCTCTTTAATTGGAACACAAATTCTTCCTCAAAAGACCCCTGGCAAATTTCCTCAAATATCTTATTAGTCAGACCTCATTCATATGTCCATCTTTAGATGCAAAGTAGTCTAGAAATTCTAACTCCAGCGGCAGTTGATTCACCATCGCTGGGGCCTGCCCCAGAAGATCCAGGAGTCCATCCAACTGCTCCTGTCCCCCACTGACAGTCAACTCTGTCCTGGAGCAGCACAGCCCTAGCCAATGTGCATGTCCCCAACCTACAGCCCTAGAGGCACCTGGGGCCGGTGACCCATTCTCTCCAGTCACAGACCAAGTACCAGTCCCCATGCCACACTTGTTTGACCAGGCTAAGGCAATATTGCAGAGCCACATCAACTCCAAATGTGGGCAGATTCACCAGGGCAAGGTCCCTGCTTGTGTATGTAGCTCTTGGCAGTGCATAATTCCTGGGGGCCTGCAAGTGGCTCCCTTCACCTGCATCCCAGAAAGCAAGCCCTTGGAGCTACAGGCCACAACTGACCCTGCCCTACAACAGAAAGCTGGGGCCTGGATACCAACGGCCCTTGATCAACAGCAACAAGCCCCACCAGACCCTGTCACTGAACACATTAAGCTGCCCCAAGCCCTGTCCGAGGGAGCCATTGAGAAACTGGAGACGACTCTGAGGCACAAGTACCTTGCCTTCTTGTCAGGGCTGCCTGCTCTTTATTATGTGGCTCTCTCTAGGGCCATGGCACCGGCAATCTCTACCCAAGCTGTAATCACAGGAATGGTGCCTGGACCTGGCGAATTCCCTACTGAACCTCTGACTCAGATGATCTCATCTGAAGAGCAGTGCCTGAGTCCTGGGCCATGCTTTCAAGATGCCAACAAGACTTGTGCAGACACTGCAGAGGAGCGCCAGGTGGAAGAACAGGTGGAACAAATGATCGAGGAGGTGCCTCTAGAAAGCCAGGCAGAGGCCTCTGAGCTTTACACACTCAAAAAACCCATCTTAGCCAAACTAAATTTCCATCTAAGAAAGAAGATCCTAGAGATACAACTGGGAATTCCCATAAAGGCAAGGGAGTCCAGAGAACAAACTGGGGCAACCCCAGACAACACATCCACACAGGAGTCTCTCAGGAGTCTAAACAATCAAGGAAAAACACTGCTCCAGGATCTCCCCATCCCACCAGATGCTCCTCGTGCCCCAGATCCAGAATGGCTTCACCTGAAAGAACAGCTGGCCATTGAGTTAAAGGTAGTGCAGCAGAACCAGAAGCAGCCTAGTTCAAGAGCAGTACCTCATGGCTCTGCCCACTGGGCCTCCAAGATCTCACCGCCCAGCGGAGACGTGAAGGAGGCCCAGGTGCTCTGTGTTCACCTGGAAGCCAGTGCGAACAGCCCCAGCCTGGAGGAGCCCTGGAGCCCTGAGCCCCAAAGCCCTGGCAAGAGCAAGGACTCCGCCCAGGTCCCCATGCTGGCAGAAAAGAGAGAGGACCCAGGGAAACCCAAATTGGCAGGAGACCATGGGGAAGGGGATGCAGGGTTTGCATGCTCCTTTACAAGAGAAATAAGCGACCCCGATGAAGCCCAGAGGCCAAAAGGGATACTTCTGAATAGGGCACCCCGCACCCCCCAGCGAAAGAGCCATAATTTTCATCTTGCTGCTCCCTTTGAACACAATACCCGGCATCACCCTCAGATTAAGCTTCCAGAGCCATCTCCAGGAATCCCTGGGGTTAAAGTTTCTGAGAAGAATGACCTGCACGACAGTCAAACCAAGCTCAATGTCATCCTCAAGCCAGCAAGGATTCCTAAGAATGTCCAGCCTATGGTGCCCCAGGCATCACAGGGCCAGCCTTTCCTGGGCCAACTCATTCAGGCTAAGCCTTTGCAGGGCCAAACTTTGAAAGGTCAGGTTTTGCAGGGACAGGAGATGCCAGTCCATACTCACAAGAGGCCCAGCCTTCCAGAAGCAGGCTTGAGAAGTAGGATGAAACCCTTCCTGTACTGTTTTAACTCCAAGATGAAAGGCAAAGGGCATAAGGAATCCATGTTCTCTATAGCTGGGAAGGTGGCCAACCCCAGAAAAGAAAGTGTACAAAAGAGCCTGGCTCCAGCCAAAAGTCCGGTGGAGCAAATCAACACTGAGAAGACAAGAGGGGACTCCAAGGCCCAATCTTCCCCCACTGAGAAGCAGTTGGACCTGGCTTTCTTGGATGGACCCCATTCCCCAGACAGTAAGCTCCGGCACCACTCCCATTCTCACCAACTCCATTCTGCCTCAGTCCTGGACCACCCCCGCCACTGCCCTCAGCACTGTCCTCAAGTGGCTTGTGTTACCCAACCAGAGAATGCACCCTAGGTCTCAACTCTCACCCCAGAGGGAAACGGTCTGTTCAAGAAGACTCAATACAATCAAAAGACTTTGTAGGCTCCCCAACATCTGTGTCCCTTGAAGAGGGCTGCTACTGTCATTTTCATTAATGTACAGGTGGGGCAGAGTGCCACCCAAAATACATCCTATATCTCTAAGCAAAGAACTGTCTGTCTCCTTCTCTCCACTGTGCTGTGTTAAGGGAAGGCATGAGGGGAGGCTAAAATGTCCTTCCCAACTAGAGAAGGAGCTCTAACCCACACTTAAGCTGGGTCAGCCTTCCACACAACTCCTCTCAGCCTACGCTGGACTGTGGATAAAGGGGCTTGAGCAGAGAAGAAAGGTAAGCTACGTAAAGGTCAGGCTTGAATTCTATCATGGCTTTCCATTGGTGTCCTTGGGCCCAGAGGAGCAATGTGGACGTGAGGAGGATAGTAGTGACAAGAAGGAATGGCCAGGAATCCCACAGGCAGAATTCACTGATGACTCCTGTAAAGGCCCACAGTCTGCAGGGGAGGGTTTTAGAGGAGTGCCACAGTGCTCCAACCTTGAGGAAGTACTTTGTGTTTATCAAAGCAGGTAGCTAATATGACAGGATATCAAAAGAAAATGATAGAATCCCCCCTCCTTGGCTCCCTGTTAGTAATTGGCAAGATCTTTCTGGAGAATTCATCTGCGAGGCTGCTGTAACTCTCTTGCCCAAAGCTTGCCTCCACTGCCTGCCAGCTGCGTGGAATGAGTGACTTTTGGAATAGAGATCACAGTAGGCCATGAAGAGGGGCTTGTCCCCCACTCCCAAGGGCTGGCAGGGAGAGAATCAGGGAGTGGGAGCATGTAGATGGACGTCTGAGTACCTGAGACAGAGGCTGACATGTTCCTGACCAGGGTATGATAAGGGAACAAAACCAATTTACTGTGCACTCAAAAGAGTTTGGAGCCAGGAAGTCAACTCAAGGTTCAAATGCTTTGGGGGAAAGTAGGTGAGTACATCTGAGTTTCATTCTGCTTGCCCATAGAGTGATAAGGAACAATGGGTTGAGCTTTGTTATCCAAAAGCAATGCAAATTAATTCAAAATCAGAACACTTACCCTCTACCCTACCAAACTTGAACCAATGTCTGGTAATGGTATTACTGGAAGTACGTTTTTTTGCTTAGCCCAAATATGAAGTTAGTCACTGAGTTGTAATCTTGATATCTCTCAACTTTGCTCTTTTCCTCTTTTTTACTGCCCCTGTTTATATTCAGTTTCTCTTCCATTCTTGTCAGAATAATTTAAATAATGGCTCATATCCCCAGGGCTTAGAATAGTGGCTGGTCCAGAGTAGTATCTAAATAGTACTTGAAATAAAAGTCTGAACCTGGAGAATAGACAAATCACTACATTATATGATGAATTCTATGGAATGGGGGATCCTGTCACAGGAGGAAGAACTCAGCTGATAGGACCCCTAAGAAGGATAAGAATAAGAATGACTTTGAAAAGCATCTTATGTTCAACAATAAAAATATATGAGGACTTATACAATGGAGCTCATGATCTCATGGGATAGAGTCTCACATACCGAAATTGTCTAATCAAAATATATGCTTAGGAGTCCAATATTCATCTCAAAATATATAAAAGTGAACAACTGATTCCTCACCCATCACTATCACATAATCACACATACATAACATGCTTCTATCACAGTTATTACCATGTCAGTGGCAACTCCATTTTACCATTTTCTTAGGACAAAAATTATGTCATCTTTGACCTTTTTTTCCCTAATAGTCCATATCTGATCCAGCAATATAATCATGCTATCTCCACCTACAAAATGAATTGAGAACATGACCACTTCTTTCTCTGTCTGCTGCTAAGATTAGTACAGTAGCATCATAACTTATTTCTCAGCTTCTTACTGAGACCATACCTCAACACTCTGTTCTCAATAAAAAAGCCTGATGGTCCTCAGGGAGGGTCCTGGCTATGGATGATTAGATAGATAGATAGATAGATAGATAGATAGATAATAGACAGGTAGATGTAAAACCATGAGATTGGATAGGATCACCAAGAGAATGAGTGTAAATAAAGAGATCTAAGGACTGGGCTCTGATACACTCTAACATTAACAAATCAAAGGCAGAAAGGTGGGGGGTGGAGGGGGGGTGGGGAATGCAGGAATCAATAAGCAGAGACTGTGAAGTAGTAGCCCCTGAGGTAGGAAGAAAAGCAGAAGAGTATAATATACTGGAAGCCAAGAACAAATATTGTAAAGAGAAAGTGAGCAACTGCATTAAAAGTTGCCAATCAGCCAATTAAGATGACTCAGAGATGATAGGTTAGCAACATAGAGATCATTTATGCCTTGGGGACAGACTCAGGTGAGTAGTGGAGATGAAGGTGTGATTGGAGTGGATTTAAGAGAGAATGGAGGAGCAACTAGTGATAGAAAGTATAATCAATGGTTTCAAGGGATTCTGTTCCACAGACAGGCAGAAAATGAGGGCGTAAAACAGAGCAAGATTTTTAAAAGTAGGAGACATAGCATGTTGGATATTGATGGAAAAGATCCAATGGAGAGGAATAAGTTGACAAGTAAGTGAGAGTACCCAAGAAGAGGGGTTGGCCTTGACTAAGCACAGACACTGCACTGGTGGTAAATAAAGAGAGAAGACATTAATGAGGAAGGACTTTGTATGTCAACAGAAGAGGGGCACCTGGGTGGCTCAGTCAGTTAAGCATCTGCCTTCAGCTCAGGCCATGATCTCAGGGTCCTGGGATCAAGCCCCAAGTCAGACTCCCTGCTCAGAGAGGAGCCTGTTTCTCCCTCTCCCACTCCCCCTGTTTGTGTGTGCTCTCTTTCTCTCTCTGTGTCAAATAAATAAATAAATAATCATTTTAAAAAAGAAGAAGAAAGATTTCCCCAGTTAAGAGAGTGGGGACAAAGATCTAGAGAGGAAAAACAGGAGCTGGGAAAGGATCATAGCAAGTAGGGGGAAGGACAAAATGGAAAGCCAAAACCAGAGGTGGAGCAGAATCCTAGAAATTATCATGATGAGTTATTTTTAGGACCCAAGAAGTCAGTAGTAGCATGTGAGCCCAGGTGGGCAGAAAAGTGGTAGAAGTTGGTGATCATATGTGTGGAACAGTTGCTCTTGGAACACGGTAGAAGAGATGGGAGAGAAAGATCTAAATGCATAGTGCATAAAGAAGAGGAGGGGGCTTGAGACAGAGAAATAGGGCAGGTGTGGTATACTGGTGTTCACTCAGGGACTAGGGTGCTTTGGAGGTAGAAGGAGAGAACTGGAAGTCAAAAAGACAGAGGCTGCCCTGAGTGGATGGAAAGAATCTCTGTTTTGGACACTTTGTATCTCTCAAAAGGTAGCATCTCTGCATTCCCACATTCTGACCTAGCTCACAGGAGCCAAGAGCTAGAGGAAATACAGGAAGGGCTGTAGTTTTCCTATGACATGGTATGAGGGGAGATGGGACAACTCCATCTTACTAATTCCTAAGGAAATCCAGGATGACTCAACATCCCTTCAAACCAAGAGGTGGTGGTAGGACTCTCTTCCACTGATATGATCCAATGTGTCCACTGTTAGCAGGATGCAGAAAAACCAGGATGGGAAGAAACACTCTGTGCCTAAAGGATGGGGGGCCCAGGCCCTGCTGTGGCCTTCAGGGTAAGAAGGCACAAAGCCCAAGCCTGCTGAGCCAAAAACCTCCAGGTGTTTTCCTAAAGCATTCCCAGAGATCACAGGAGGTCTTGTGACAGGCACATCCTCCCTGCCTAGTGGGAGTTGGGCAAACAGCCATAGAGCAAGGAGACAAGAGGGGGTACTCAGCGTGAAGGGAATAATCCAGAAAAGGTCACAGCAGCATCATGTGGGAAGCCAAGGTTAACGTGCACACATCCTGACTTAGGTGGAGCAGGTCCTACCTGTCCCAGAGCAGTGTGAGTTCATAGTGCTGACCAAGGTCTTACAACAAAGGGTTGAGGGCATAAAGATGAGCTGGAACAAACACCTTCAGGATTCTCAGTTTTCAGCAAAGTCAAGAGCTGAGAGAAGACAGGGGTCAGAGCCCGTGACTCATGTAGGATGCTGTTGAGGGATGAAGCCTTGTTCATCCCATCTCAGAACCCTAGCACAACCCTCACCCTCCAGTTTTCCTAGGCTCAAGAGAGGTAAAAATCAGAATTTTTACAGAAACTCAAGCATTTACTACTCCAGAATTGGTGGTAGATGCTAGGAATATATCAGTGCTTGCTAGGGAACCCTGGAGTTCACCTCTGGCGCTCTGAGGTAACGTGTCATGGGGAACCCATGGACCCCATGGACCCCTTCCCTTAATCTCTGCAGAGGGCACCTGAGAATTCTATGGAGGGAATTTCAGGCAACTGACCACTGCAGTGCAGGAGAGTGGCTTCTCCACAAAATCACTTCTCCTGTCAAACATTGAGTCCTAGAGGATAGAGACCATGACTGCTTCATTTCCATACCTGCTTACCACGGCCCATCCAGGGAAGGCAGTGAACTCAGAATGAGAACAGGAATAAACCCCACAGATGCTACTTCCTGCACCATGTGAGAGTGGGCTGGGCTTCTTCTCTTTCCCAGCCATCCAAAGCCTAATGTTCCACTGGGCTCAGAGGCCCATGGCAGAGGCCAGGGCTGTCACAGAATGAAGAACAAGAATGGTTGCTGTGTCCGATGCAGGGAGAAGAAAGAAGGGAAGACAGCCCGGACTTTAGGTGGGATATGAGGAATGAACACAATGTAAGGTGCTGGGGGACACAGAGGACCAGATCCCTTTAGGTCTGGCTGGGCCTGCAGAGGGACTGTTCATTCCTATCCCCAGAGACAGCGAGGCCAGAACCCTGAATACTTGGTCTGGATGAGAGCATGGGGAGGGAAAGGGGGCCTGGGAAGGGGCCAGAGGGAGATCTCCATTTCCAGAAGGAGGGGCGAGTGCTGCCAACTGCCTGCCTTTTCCCGCCTCACCCTCTTCTCCACGGTAGCTTCTCTGGGTCTGTGGCCAGGCAAGGAGCATACTGGGGGCTTTCCAGAGTGTATCGCTCCCAAGGTCAAGCCTGCTACAGAGGCCACAGGGGCAGGACCCTGGGCAGGCAGCTGGACCCGTGGGAATCCAGACAGCGGGAAGGGAATGGAAGCCATTCCTGGCGGTAAATGATGCTGGCAGCTGGGGAGTGTCAGGGGAGAGGGGCAGGGTAAAGTGAGAGGCCAGAGCCGAATCCCACACATAGAGACACATGGACACAGATATCCAGCCACACAGATACACAAACACAAAGACACAAATTCAATGAGGCCACTCCAAAACTAATTCAGAATAGTGCCCAGAGACATGCCCAGGAAACACACCTGCATAGACTCAAGAACACCCTGAGTCAGACATGCTGGAGCAGGCACTGCCACAGCACACAGGCAGACACAAACACAGGTTTCACCCTTGCAAACAGATACAGACCGACAAACACAAATGCGGTCCAAATTCATCCCCCAAAGTTGCTCTCCTCCATAAAGCCCCCTAGGCCACCTTAAACCAGGCTTATCTTTCCTTCCTCTAAACTCTGGTTTCTAATTCCTGTCCCATACTTGTCCTTAACTAAGGATAGTCCTGGACTCACATGCATACCCCTGGTCTCAACAAATTGGCCGTGGGCTTTCAAAGAAATGACAAGGTCAGCAAGTAGTCCACTGCCCTCTTCAGCAGCCCCATCCCTCACCTATACACCCATCTTCATCCCCAGGAGTGTCCTCAGTTTACTGCAGGGTCCTGACCCCCCAGCCTCAGCAGCCACAGACGCTAAGGGAAGAATAAAGCAGACGGACACACCCTTTCAAGGGAATGCTGGTGGCAATTACCCCAAAATCTTTACTTTGCCTTATGCTTACCACTGTCTACCTCCAATCTGTAACCACTACATCAATGCTATTCTAAGCACAGTTACCTTAACCCTAGATAGCTACACCTGTACCTGCACTAGACGTACAAATATCACATACTTATGACAGTATGGGACACCTGCCCTCCAGGAACTCATAGCTCCTTCAGTAACACCTACATAGTCATCAGGGCAGGATGTCCCTGAAGTGCTCAGTGTTCAGCTGGGAACCCGCACCACGGTACCCAGGCCATTTGACCCTTGTTAGACCAAAAGCCATCCAAGTCTCTGTCTTCCCTTCCCCAACGTCTACATTCCAGCCTATCCTGAGGAACAAAAGAAGGGCTTGGTTCAGGGCTGCAAGCTCCAGGCCCCCACAGTAAGCTTAGGGTTCAAGTGGGACTCTGGGTAGGATTAGCCCAGGCCAGCAGCTGAGTGCAAAGGAATGCCTGTGTGGCTGACTTGAAAAGGAAAATAACTCCTTCCATTACCTCAACCCCTCCTCTGTGGATGTATGTATACCTGGGTTCCACTACCTTCCAGAATCCCTCACTGCCTCCCTGCTATGCCTCCCACCTCCACCTCATAGGCTCAGTCACCTGCGACCTAGCGTGTGGCAGAGACTTGTCACTTTCCTGCTCTGAGAATAGCTCTTTCCAATTCTGGCTTTTTGTCCAGCCAAATACCTACCTCCAGCAAAGCCTCTACTCTTTCCCTTGCTTTTCTCAGGGCCCCTGACTTAGGTTCTAAGTCCCAGGAATAAGCATGGCGGCCCCAACATCTCCAGGATAAAACATCTCCCTATAGCTGATCTACCACTATAAGCTCAAGTTCAGATTTAGGGATTTATAGTAGATCCTAGGAAAAGCCTCCTGAGTGGAAGAAAGTCAATCAAGTAAGGGACCTAAATTAAGGGGGTTGTGGACACCATCTGACAAACAAGAGCTTCCCCACATGATGGCATAAACAAGGGGAAGGAGACAGGATGTCTTGGGAGATAGAGGGAACCTGAGATTTTTGGAGAGGAAATAGCATAGTCCCCAACTCTTCCCAGCCATGTTCTCCCTTTTTCTATATGTTGTGCCAGGCCAGAAAGTCCCCTCCCTCAGGAAGGTTGGGGGTGTATCCTTCTAGCTTCTTCTTCCCCCAGACCATCTTTGTTACCTACTACAGGCTCTGTGCCCTTCTGGAGTTTGGGATGGGGAGCAAAATAGGCCCAGGTGGCTCTCCTAGCCACACTCCACCAAATGTTTGAAAGTACCTAGAGACCTTAAAAATATATATAGATCCTTTGGCTGTATTCTAAGATTCTATTTAAGATGGTCGGGTGGGGGGCTCCTGAATGGCTCAGTTGGTTGGACGTCAAATTCTTGATTTTGATTTGGGTTGTGATCTCAGTGTCATAGGACCGAGCCCCGGGTCAGGCTTCAAGTTCAGCACAGAGTCTGCTTGTCCCTCTCTCTCTGCTCCTCCCCCTGTTCTTTCTCTCTCATTCTTTCTCTCTCTCTTTCTCTATCTCTCAAATAAATACATATATATATGTGTGTGTGTGTGTGTGTGTGTATATATATATATATATATATATATATATATATATATATATAAAGATGGTCTGAGATGGTGCCTCTAATTCTGTATTTTTAATGGGCTCCTCATGTGATTCTGAAGTACAGCCAAATTTGGAAACAGTGTAAACAATCTAATATGACATGACTCTGGAATCATCTACATGCCCCCACCCCCACCCACCCAGACCCATGTTATCCTACCTCTCTGGAAACTCTTCAAAAATGGGCTGCTCACTCCTTACTTAATCACTTCCATAGAAGGTAGTAGGTGGGGAAGGAGAGATTGAAGATATGGGAATTAAAAGCTTTCTGCTGCCAGGATCTACCAACAGACCAGGTAAAAGACCCAAGAAATCTTATCTCCTTGTTTTTGCCCTGTCCTGTCCAAGAATTCCAGCCTCTTGCCAGCTGAGGCACTCCCTGCCCTGCTTAGGTCTCAGCCGGTGGTAAAACCTCAGGCTCAAGAGATCAATTATCTACCCTTTAATTCACTCAGATTCCAGTCCCTCTACTCAGTGGGCCTTGGGATAAAACACCACATCCTCATCACCATCCAACAATATGCTCATATCCAATCCCCACCCCCCTCTGCATCCCACAAAAACACTGCTATCATGGGCATAATTTTCCTGTCACTATCTTGTACTTGGCCTACCCTGCCCTGACTGTATTCCTCCCAATTCTTATCCTCTTCACATCCCCCTATCCCCATACAAGGAGAGATTTCTGTCCTTGAAAAATCTGGGATAAGCCTGGGCATGAGGGGGCATGGTGCTGGGTTCAGCATTCTGGAAACTAGATGTATTTTCCAGTCCTAACCTGATAGTCACAACTCTGAGGTCCCAATCTGGTTTTAAACATAGATTCTAAGTCACGACCTAGTAATGCACCATACACCAGCATAAATTCCAAATGGATAAAAGATTTAAAATGTTAAAAACTAAAAAAATAAAAATAAAAATAAAATAAAAAATAAATAAAATGTTAAAAACTAAACTACAGGAATGACAGCATGCAAAATGGCAGAGTAAGAAGCTCTAGGGTTGGTCCCTCCACTGAAGCAACCATTGAGCTGGAAAGAGCAATTGGAAGTATATATTTCAGAACTCTGGAACTTGATTAGATAATCATAGCAATCAGGGGAGTGCTTCATGAAGGGATAGTTTGCTTGATCTTTCATAAGAGAGCACCATGCATCAAATAGCTACTAGCTAATGCTCTAGGGAAAGTGGCCCACATTTCTGGAGTATCTGGCTGGTAGCAGAGGATCTTGTCCTTCAGAAATTGGTGATTGTGCATTTTGATTGGTCTGATGGTTCCCTGTGGGACAGGGGCAGATGCCTGCCTTTGCTTCCACAGTGGCATAAATCACAATATTAAAAGGGACAGAACACTTTTAGTAGGAGATAGATAGAGAAACCTTTGTCAGGCCACTGGCTAACTGCAGAGACAGCAGAACAGAAACCTCAGTGACCACACACAATAAAGAATATACACCTGGCAAAAATTGCTTGGAAAAGTCAAAACACATGGCTGCAGCCCTTAACAAATAAATATCTGCAGCCCCTAAGGAATGAAAGAATCAGATTTCCACAGATACCACATTATAATACTCAGATGTCAAGTTCTCCCACCCAAAAGAATTACAAGACATATTAAAAAAAAAAAAAAAGGAAAATATAGCCCATTCACAGAAGAAAAAGTATTTGACAGAAACCATACATAAGGAAGCCCACACATTGGACATACTAGATGAAGACTCTTTTTTTTTAAGATTTTATTTATTCATTCATGAGAGACACAGAGAGAGAAAGGCAGAGACACAGGCAGAGGGAGAAGCAGGCTCCATGCAGGGAGCCTGACATGGGACTCGATCCTGGGACTCCAGGATCACACCCTGAGCCAAAGGTAGATGTTCAACCGCTGAGCCACCCAGGCATCCCTAGATGAAGACTTTTTTTTAGATGAAGACTTTAAATTACCTCTCTTAAATAGATTCAAAGAGCTGAAGGAAACCATGAGCAAAGAACTAAGGGAAATCTCAAAAACAATATATGAACAAAATGAGACTACCAATAAAGAGATACAAATTATTAAAAATGAACCAAACAGAAATTCTAGATCCAAAAATATAATAATTTAATTTTTAAAGATTTTATTTATTTGACAGAGAGAGAGAGGAGGGACAGAGAGAGAGGAAAAGGAAGCATGGAACCCAACACGGGGTTGATCTCAGGACCCTGAGATCATGACCTGAGCCAAAACCAAGAGTCAGACGCTTAACTGACTGAGCCACTCAGGTGCCCCATGCCAAAAATATAATAATTTAAATGAAAAAATTCACTGGGAGAATTCAACAACAAACTTGAGAAGGTAGAAGGAAGGATCAGATACTTAAAGATAAGGCAATTGAAATTATTGAGTCTGACTTGAATATAAGACTTGAAACCATAAAACTCCTCTAAAAAACATAGATCCTAAGCTCTTGGATGTCAGTCTTAGCAATATTTTTTGTACCAATCTCCTTAGGCAAGGACAACAAAAACTAAAATAAAGAAATGGGATTATATCAAACTAGAAAGCTTTTGCACAGCAAAGCAAACCATTCACAAAATGAAAGTCAACCTACTGAATCAGAGGAGGTATTTGCAAATCACACATCCAAGAAGATGATATCTATCTATCTCCAAAATATATGAAAAATTCATGCAACTTAATATTTTAAAAACCCAATTTAAAAATAAGTAGAGGATGCGAATAGACATTTTTCCAAAAAAGATATACAGACGGCCAACAGGCACATGAAAAAATGTTCAACCTCACTCATCATCAAAAAAATGCAAATCAAAACAACAATGAGATGTCACCTCATATCTGTCAGTTTGGCTATTACCAAAAAAACAAAAAACAAGTGTTGGTGAGGATGTGGAAAAAAGGGAACCATAGTACATTGATGGTAGGGATGTAAATTTGTGCAGCAATGGAAACAGTTGTTTTTTACTGGAAAATAAAATCAGAAATGAAAAAGAAGGGGTGCCTGGGTGGCTCCGTCAGTTGGGTGTCTGCCTTCAGCTCGGGTCATGATCCCAGGGTTCTGGGATTGAGCCCTGCATTGGGCTCTCTGCTCTCTCTCCTTCTGCCTGCTGCTCTGTCTCCCACTCTGCCTACTTGTGTCTTCTCTCTATCAAGTAAATAAAATCTATAAAAAGAAATTAAAAAAAGACATTACAACTGATACCACACAAATACAAAGGATCATAAGAGACCACAATAAATAATTATATATCAACAAATTGGATAATCTAGAAGATATGGGTAAATTCCTAGAAACATGCAACCTACCAAGACTGAATCATGAAGAAATAGAAAATCTGAATAGACCTATAACTAGTTAGAACATCAAATTAGTAATAAAAAAAACCTCCCAAAAGAGAAAAGCCCAGGACCAGATAGATGAATCCTTCACTGGTGAATTCTATTAAGAAGAATTAATATAAATCTTTCCCAAACCCATCCCCGAAATTGAAGATGAAGGAACACTCCTAAAATCATTTTATGAGGCCAGCCTTCCCCTGATACCAAAACCAGACAAGAACACTACAAGAAAAGAATACTGCAGGCCAATATCCCTGATTAACATACATGCAAAAATCCTCAACAAAACACTAACAAACCATATTCAGCTGCACATTAAGAGTCATGTACCATGATCAAGTGGGATTTATCCCTGGGATGCAAGGATAGGCTATATACTCAAATCAGCAAATGTGAAACACCACATTAGCAGATTAAAGGATAAAAATTCTATGATCAGCTCAACAAATGCAATAAAAGCATTTGACAAAATTCAACATCCTTTCATGATAAAAACTCATAATAAATTAGGTATAGAAGGAATGTACCTCAATATAAATAAGGTCATATTTTACAAGCTTTCAGCTAACATTATCCTCAAGAGTGAAAGGTTGAAAGTTTTTTCTATAAGATTAGGAACAAAACTGGGGCACCTGGCTGGCTCAGTCAGTAGAACTTAAGACTCTTGATTTAGTGGTCTGAGTTCAAGCCCCACATTGAGGAAGATTAGGAACAAAACAGGGTGCTTACTATCATCACTTGTATTCAGCTAGTACTGAAAGTCCTAGCCAGAGCAATTAGGCAAGAAAAAGAAGTAAGAAGCATCCAGATCCGAAACGGAGAAGTAAAATTGTCCCTGCTTGCAGATGTCATGATCTTATATATAGAAAATCCCAAGGACTCCATCAAAAAAACTGTTAGAACTAATAAATTCAGTAAAGCTGCAGAATACAAAATCAACATTCAAATATCAGTTGAATTCCAATACATTAACAAAAAACTATCTGGAAGAAGAATTAAGAAAAATCCCATTTACAAATATCATCAAAAACAATAAAATACTTAGAAATAAATTTAACGAAGGAGATGAAAGACCTATACACTGAAAAACCTAAGATATTGATGAAAGAAATTGAAGAGGACACAAATAAATGGAAAGATACCCTATGTTCTTTGACTGGAATATTAATATTGTTAAAATGTCCATACTACCCAAGGTGAGCTACAGATTCAACGCAATCTCTATCAAAATTCTAATGGTATTCTTTCACAAAAATAGAAAAAATAATATCTAAAATTCATATTGAACCATAAAAGACCCTAAATAGCCAGAATCTTGAAAAAGAAAAACTAAGCTGAACATACTTCCTGATTTCAAACTATTAAAATATATAGTAATCAGGGTGCATGGGTGGCTCAGTTGGTTAAGGGGCTGACTCTTAATTTTGGCTTGGGGTCATGAGAGCAAGCCCTGAATTGGGCTCCACACTGGACATGGAAGTGCAGAAAATCATGAAAAAAATGAAAACTAAAACCACAATGACCTATCACCTCATTCCTGTTAGAATGGCTAGTATCAAAAAAGACAAGAGATGGGGCACCTGGGTAGCTCAGTCAGTCTTCTGCTCAGGTCCTGATCTCAGGGCTCTAGGATATAGCCCACACCACATGGGGCTTCCCACTCAGAAGGGAGTCTGCTTCTCCCTCTCCCACTGCCCCTCCCCCTGCTTGTGCTCATCCTTGTACTCTCGAGCTCTCTTTCTTTCTCTCCTTCAAATAAATAAATGAAAAAGAAAGACAAGAAATAACAAACACTGGAGAAGCTGTGGATTAAAGGGAGCGTTATACATTGCTGATGAAAATGTAAACTGGCACATCCATTATGAAAAACAGTATAGATATCCCTCAAATAATTAAAAATAGAACTATCATATGATCCAGCAATCCCTCTTTGGGAGTTCCATTGTATCATTATTCACAATAACCAAGACATGGAAACAACCTAAGTATTGATGGATGAATGGATAAAGAAGATGTGGTATATACATACGATGGAATATTAATCAGCCATTAAAAAAAGAAAGAAGGGATGCCGGGGTGGCTCAGCAGTTGAGCCTCTGCCTTTGGCTCAGGGCGTGATCCCAGAGTCCTGGGATCGAGCTGCACATCGGGCTTCCTGCATGGAGCCTGCTTCTCCCTCTGCTGTGTCTCTACCGGTGTGTATGTCTTTCATGAATAGATAAATAAAAATCTTTAAAAAAAAAAAAAAAAGCCCAGGTGGCTCAGTGGTTTGGCACTGCCTTCGGCCCAGGGCGTGATCCTGGAGACCCAAGATCGAGTCCCACATCGGGCTGGTATCATATAAGTGTGGAATTAAAAAAAAAAAAAATTCAAACACATAGAAACAGAATGATGGGGGCAGCCCCAATGGCTCAGAGGTTTAGCGCCACCTTCAGCCCAGGGCCTGAAGACCCAAGATCGAGTCCCACATCGGGCTCCCTGCATGGAGCCTGCTTCTCCCTCTGCCTGTGTCTCTCTCTCTCTCTCATGAATAAATAAATAATCTTAAAAAATAAATAAATAAGAAACATAATGATGGTTGCCAGGGGTTGGGTACAGGGGGAGAATGGGGAGATGTTGGTCAAAGGGTACAAACTTTCAGTTATAAGATTAGTAAGTTCTAAGGGTTGAATGTACAGCATGGTCACTGTAGTTAGTAATTCTATATTATACACTTGAAATTTGTTAAGGAGCCTGCTTCTCCCTCTGCCTGTCTCTGCTTCTCTCTGTGTGTGTCTCTCTTGAATAAATAAATAAAATCCTTTTTTAAAAAAATTATCATCACAAAAAAAAAGAAAAAGTTCACTCCATGAAGTAACAGAGGTATTAACTTGATTGTGGTAATTATTTCACAATGTATACCTATATGAAATCATCATGTTGTGATGCTTTAAATACATGCAATAAAGCTGGGGGAAAAAAACAAGGGGAAATCATCACGGCCTTGGATTTGGCAATGATTTCTTAAATATGACACGAAAAACACAGAAAAATAGATAAATTACACTTCATCAAAATTTTAAAATCTTTGGGGCGGCCTGGGTGGCTTAGTTGGTTAAGTGTCTGCCTTTGGCTCAGGTTATAATCCTTGGGTCCTGGGATGGAGCCCCATGTCAGGCTCTCTGCTCCACCAGGAATCTGCTTCTTCCTCCCCCTCTGCCTCTCTCTCTCTCTCTCTCTCTCAAATAAATAAATAAATCTTTAAAAAAAAATTTTAAATTCTGTGTATCAAATGACACTATCAAGAGAGTAAACCCCACAGAATGGGAGGAAATATTTCCAAATCATATACCTGATAAGGATCAATTATCCAGATTGTAGAAAGAACTCTTACAATCCAATAATAAGATGTGCATTTTAGGAACAGTCAGCCTGCTGGAAGGATGGGGGGAGTGTGGAACCGGGAATGCAGTGAAGAGGCAATCTTCCTGGGGAACATTCTGGGGGAGAGGTGAAGCCTGCACCAAGACAGTAGCCAAAGGTAGAAAGAGGACCTGACAGATTCAACTGATATTGAGGAGATAGACCCAAGCAGCTTGGGACCCCGATGAGCCATGTGAAGTTTTTGTTTCCGCATACTAGTGAGGCTGGGTGCCAGGACAGGATCTGCCTTTCAGGAAGGAAAAGGAGGGAGATCCCTATTCTTGCCTGGACAGAGTGACTGGGGGTGGAGGAAGTGAAAGTGTCCGTCTGCATAAATAGGCAACAGACCAGTCCTAGCGGACATACAGACCCCCAACTTGCAGCTGTCCACCTCGCCCACCGCTCTGGCTTCACACTACCCCTCTGCCACAGCCATGTCTCCATCACTGGCTCTGAGCTTCCTTGTCCTGGTTCTGGCCTCCTGCATCCCCTGGACCCAAGGTATCAAGGAGGGAGTTGCCTAGGATGGGGACTCGGGGAGGCCTGGGTGGGAGCCTACAAGTAGCCTGGCTCCCTGTAAACTCCCGCTGCAGGCAGTGATGGAGGGGCACAGGACTGTTGCCTCAAGTACAGCCTAAGGAAGATTCCGGCCCAGGTTGTCCGCAGCTACCGGAAGCAGGAGCCAAGCTTGGGCTGCCCAATCCAGGCTATCCTGTGAGTGAGTGCAAGAAAGTGGGTGCAGCTGAGTGGGGAGGGCATGGTGGGCAAGACTAGGACTGGCTTGCTAATGCCCAACCCCTAGGTTCTCCCCTCGGAAGCGCTCTCAACCAGAGCTGTGTGCAGACCCTAAGGAGACCTGGGTGCGGCAGCTGATGCAGCGTCTGGACAAGCCACCAGCCCCAAGGAAACAAGGCCAGAGCTGTAAAAAGGACAAGGGGGCTCCCAAGTCTGGCAAGAAGGGAAAGGGCTCCAAAGGCTGTAAAAGGTGAGGAAGCTAAGGGGATGGGGGGGGGACGGGGGGGGGGGACGGGAGCCTCAGTCAGCCCCTCAAACCCCTGCACTCTTCTGCCCTCCTAGGACTGAACAGCCACAGACCCCAAAAGGGTCCGTAGCCGAGTGACCAGCTTGGAGCCCAGGAGGCCCCTACCAGCCTCATCTGGGCTTGCAGCCCCAATCCAAGGAGCAAGAAGTGGGCTAGGAGAAAGGGTAGACACAGGGGCCCCAGAGTAGCCACCTCATGCTGGCCTTGCCTCACCTCTTCTCCTGCTTCAACTATCCCTTCTGTATTCCCAGCCCTACCCTGCATGGCTGAGTTGTCCACACCAGGCCAGGCCCAGAAAGGCAGAGGAGGGAGAGTTTCCCAGGAAGTGTGAGAGGAGGCAGCAGGACTGTCCCCTCTGAGGAAAGGTCACCCAGGACCCTGGACCTGACCCTGCTCCCACTGCACCCCACTGCTTCCATGTAAATATGATTTATACCTAACAATAAAAACCTGTTCCAGCCTCCCACCCAAACATCTGTTCCTGTGTGTTTGTGTCCGTGGGGAGGCCCGTGTCACTACAGGGTGGGCTCACACACTCTGAGGTGCCAACCAACAGCTAAATCTGGCAAATTCTATTTTCCCACCTACCCTAAGAGTTTCTTTGCCTCCCAGGTATGCTGGCAGTAGAAGGGACCTGGGCTGCCCCTGAAGAATCCCTGGTCCCTGAAGAATCCCTGTCAATGAGAGATGACACATCCCCAAAGGCTCTGCGGGCCTCTGAGACCCTGAAGAGAGCCCCTTCTTGATTCTGTCCAGCATTCTCTCATTCCAGGAGTGACCTCCAGATCTTTTCCTAGCTCTACCCGCAACTAACTGCCTCTACTTTCTCTGGGACTTTCTGAGGGTGAACTCCCAAGACCTTTTTTGGAAGGGTCCCCAGAAGGGAGACTAGAACCTGGGCCTGCCTCTAACATAGGCAAACACAAGTTCTACTGAAACTTACCCTACTGCACAGTCCCAGCCCTGGGATCCCTTCAGAGCCCTCCTCCCTTCCCAAATATCCAAGAGAATTCCCTTCTGCCCTAATCAGTGAAGCTGGGTCCCTCCTTGTCTAACAGGGTTGTGTGCTGCTCTATTCCTATCTGGGCTTCCTGATTCCCTCAGCTCCCTTCAAACTGGGAAAGCCTCTTCCCCTTCCCTTCTTTTCTCCCTTCAATACTTTAGCCCCTTTCATCTCAGGAGACCAAGCCCCTTTAGCCTCTGGTAGGTATTTAGAACCCCAGAATTCAGATGTAAATCAATGTCCTCTCCATGAAGATTCCTGCTTGGCTCTCCTCTAGGTCTTTCCTCCCCAGAGCAGAGATACTCTTATTCCCTCCTTCACCCCTATTTAGGGAGAGGGATGACAGCGGGAGAGCGGTGGGTGGGTTGGGGGGCATTTGAGAATGAAGGAAATAGATCCTGGGTGGGGCAAGAAGCTACAGGTGATTGCCCCACCACTTCTTCCTTCTGAAGGAGCCTGAGCACACTACCACATCAGGTACTACTTATCATAAAAGTACTTGCTGTCTGCTCCTCCTGGAACCAGTGAAAACAGGGGCTCCCCCTACCTATCCTTGTGCAGCAAGTGTGATCTTAGTCTGTAAACTCAGATGTGCAAGAATTACTGCATTTTAAAATGTTCTTTCAATGCCCTTAATCCCATTCCGAACCTCTGCACTTGGTGCTAGTAAGGAATTCAACATCAGACAGTCTTAAGATCCCACCTACCAAGGGCTGTGCAAAAGGTCAGAGAAACACCAAAGCCCAGAGGAGGCTTCCTACCTGCCCCCCACACCATCCCGTCACTGGACATCAGTCTCACCAGTGAATGCTAAGGCCCCTATAGTAAGTACTAGTAGGTATGACTACTCTTCAGATGCCGGACTCTCAAACTCAGCTCTGTGCCATATTTGAGACATGGAAATTTTGCTATAAAAGCCTCTGGGCTTGAGCCTGGCTTTCCCAGACATCCCCAGGGCCATGTACTTGGTGCTATTATTTGCTTCATCACAGCCAGGAATTATAGCCCACTGCTGGACCTACACACCAAACCCCTCCTAGTCATAAAGACCACTCTTCAAAATCCTTCCTCTCCCCAGCCCCTCCAGAGCATAACCTCTTCCCCGGTTTGCTTTAGACTTTTACAAAGGCAGAAGGGCCTTGGACATCAGAATGCCTCTATTCTCAGCCCTGCCAAAACGCTTGCTCCAGAGAGAAAGGAAACACATAGGCTCAGATCATGATCCCAGTGTCCTGGGATGGAGTTCATCAGGCTCCCTGCTCAGGAGAGAGTATATTTTTTCCCTCCATTCATGTACATTCTCTCTCTCAAAAAATAAATAAAATCTTAAAAAATAAATAAACACATACATTTGTTTTTACTTCTTCCTGAACCCCAACTAAAACTACAGTAAATGTTTTTGGTGTGTGTATGTGTTGTAAAGGCCCAAATAGGAGAGATAAAAGTAATTTTTCAAAGACTGCTGCTTAGACAAGGAAATATTTCCATAAAAACAGATACAAAGCATACAATAAAATTATAAATTTGGAGAACTTCCAATGTCTCACTCATGCATATGTAAAAATAAATATTTGAGTACTAGTATACCACTGTTCAACAGGAAGACAATTAATGGCTTCTCCTAGAAATGTAAAAGAAAAGAAGAAAACAAATTCAAAAGACCAATCATCCCCCAAATTTACAAAATCATCATCCCCCCCTCCAAATATGAAAACTCACTTTAATCCCTGGAATCCAGAGTTTTCCTTTAACACTAAAGCACTAAAACATTTCATTGCTTTAAAACTGAGTCAGTACTATCTGCTAAGAATAAGTCATCCTCAGGGCCATCCAGAAAATTACTAACATCATGCTTTAAAATGATTTTGCCATTATTTCTTCCGTGAAATAACACATATACACATACTTATGAAATGGTGGGCCAGCTGCTTCTTGTCTGTTGTCTCAGAATCTGAAGCCTCCTGCTTTCCCTGCGCCCCTCTTCCTTGTAAACCCTTTAAGTACCCCTTTGATACAAATGTAAGGGATGGACATGGCTAGTACGATCTCCCAGAATTACAGCTAATAAAAACAGCTTAACAACCACAGTCATATAAACCTAATTCCTAACTGAGCAATCAGATTTCTTTTTTTTTTAATTTATTTTTTTATTGGTGTTCAATTTACTAACATACAGAATAACACCCAGTGCCCGTCACCCATTCACTCCCACCCCCCGCCCTCCTCCCCTTCTACCACCCCTAGTTCGTTTCCCAGAGTTAGCAGTCTTTACGTTCTGTCTCCCTTTCTGATATTTCCCACACATTTCTTCCCCCTTCCCTTATTTTCCCTTTCACTATTATTTATATTCCCCAAATGAATGAGAACATATAATGTTTGTCCTTCTCCGACTGACTTACTTCACTCAGCGCAATCAGATTTCTTAACACACACACACACACACACATGCACTTCCCACTTGGGCCACACTTTGAAGTAGCCACTACTTCATTCTTTACTCATCAATACAGCCTTTAGAGGGACATGATCACCAATGACAGGTTCTTTCTTTTGATTTGTTCCTTTTAAAAATCAAAAATGGAACAATATGGGGCTAACAGCACAGCACCACTGATACACTTGGCATCTTCTGCTTTGCATTATGGCACAGGAAGTTCAGAGAGAGGGATTGGACCTATACCTGCTACCTATGAAGCTCATATACCATTCATATGTTCCAGGTACTATTTTTCCTTGTACTTGGGGACAAAATGATGCTATGTTGTTTTGTTAAAATCATCAATGCTTCTGTCCTTCAGCATCAGTGTCAACCAATGAATTGTCATTTTTATAAATGCTGAAGTTGTCAAGCCTCTTTTTCTAACACCTATATTTGTACTTCTTCTACTGGTGTCTACAGCTCCCCTAAAGAGAATGTGTTAGCTATACCAAGAAGCAGAAGACTTTGTTTTCTTCAAAACATCCTTTTCTCAGTTGGTGGCAAACCAAAACATCCCAGGCAAACTCTGCTGCCTTGCCCTTAAAGACTTTTGCTTTAAAGCTATGGATTGTGGTAATAATAAATTTCAACCTACTATTTTTTTTTTAAGATTTTATTTATTCATGAGAGACACACAGAGAGAGAGGCAGAGACACAGGCAGAGGGAGAAGCAGGCTCCATGCAGGGAACCTGATGTGGGACTCGATCCCGGTCTCAAGGATCAGGCCCTGGGCTGAAGGCGGCGCTAAACCGCTGAGCCACCCGGGCCGCCATCAACCTACTATTAAGATAACCAAACTCCACTTTTGATCACACACACACACACACACACACACACACACACACACACACACACACGAGCAGCCAGAGAAACTCAACTCGGCTATGATCGCTTCATTGCCCCGTCCCGCCACCAGGAGGCAGCATCGTCGCCGCGGTCCCGGGTCCGCCAAAGGGCCAACCGCAGGCTTGTGGGTTTAATTTTCTGTCCTCATTTCCTTCATCTTTCTGGGATCAATTTTTTTAAGTTATTTTTATTATTTGTCCTCAAATGTGTCTCACGATAGGCCCGAGGCCTAGCGTTTTCCTGTGTCCACTGACAAGTAGGACAAACTCCTTTTCTGCTCGTGTCCACGTTAAAGCCCTTCATCCTCTGGCGCCCGGCACAATTGGGCTCTCAGCTAAACCCCCGCGGAATAAAGAAGCCTTTTTTCTTGGAGTTGGCACCGTAACGATGCGGTGTAAGGAATCCATCGGGTGCAGGCTATTCCGTGAAGGAAGTGCCAGAGGTGATGTGAAGTTCCTTTAGCCTTCAAGGCAATCAAGGCAAACGTTACGTTAAGCCTTCGACGCGGGTGCCTCGGGCTCGGGGTACGTCGGGCCGGAGCTCCGCCGGCGGCCGCGTACCTGGCGGCGTCCGGACCTGAGTGGGGGGATTTGGAGGGAGCGCTGTTGCGCTAAGCCTGGGGTAACGGCCTCCCGAGGAACTCCCGAGACCCACGCGGGCCCCAGTCCTCGGGGGTGCGGCCCCACCCACGCCCGAGTCTCCCCTTGGCGCGTCTGGCTCGCTCCCCCGACCGAGGCGGAATAGGAATAGGACGCTCGGGCTCGCGGCCGCGGGTGCCTAGAGCCGGCAGAGCACCAGAAGCCGTCCCAGGCCCAGGGACTTGGGGCCCAACGCCCTCCCCGGCTTCTCTGAGGGGCCCGCCGCGTCAGGGTCTCCACCCGCCCCTGCTAGAGCTCCCCCACCTCCCCCACCCCGGCCACCCCGGCCACCCCGGCCACCACAGCTCCCCTCACGCCTCCACCAGAGCCCCGCCCTACTCGAGAGCCTCGCTTCCCGGCCTGGGGCGCCCTCTGCAGGCCTGAGAGGGGTGGACACGTAGCCACACACATAACATACACACCCACAGCTCCAGGACACACACAACACACACACACACACCACAGCTCCAGGAACACAGCTTGGGATACACACAATCATCCATTCCACAAACACTAAGCACCTAATAGAGGTTCTCTCCCCCTCGGTCATTCACTCCCCTGGACTTTCACCCCTACCAAGGACTTGGTTGACTTCCCAGGCCCAGCTTCTAGCTCCTCTGCCCCAGTGGCCCCAGTGCTCACCATCTAAGATCTGACTCCTGGGGCATGGATTCTGGTCAGACCAGGAAGTGTGAAGACTATTTGGGCTCCTTGGAGGAGTGTGGGTCTAGGCTGGAATGAGCCGGCCTGGGCTGTAAGGAGATTTGTCCAGGGCTCGCACTGAACCGGGAACTCCACAAAGATGACTTGGCTAGGAAGATAGTGAACTAGTGAAATGTAGCCCACTTAGGGTTCTGTGTGTATGATCAGAAACTATTTTAAACCCAGCTCCTTGGCATCCAATTCCCCACTTCCACCCCATTGGATCATCTAAACCAAAACCTAGGGAGTGGGTGCTTTAAGCCTTCCACCCATGGGCCCTGTTTCCTTTCCCTTTTACCCCATGATACTGGGTACCATCATAACACCCTGAAAGCCTCCCTCCTTCCCTGATTTGTCTTCATATCCCTGATCTGTCAATGTTGGGGAGTATCAGGACTTGGAATATGAATCTCTTCTACCTCTACTCACTCCCCTGGATATCTCAGTGTGTTATGGCCTTAAATACCATTCATATGTTCCCAAATTGTATATTTAGCTAAAATCTCTCCCCTGAATTTCAGACTCATATTACCAGCTGCCTACTTAACATCTCCACTTATAGGTCCAAATGCAGCTTCATCTTAACAAGTCAAAAGAGGCCCCTGATCTTCCCACAAACCCACTCCTCTGCAGTCATTCACATCTTGATAAGTCCAATCCATCCATCACATTGCTCAAGCCAAAAATATTGCAGTATTCTTGCCTCTTCTTTCTCTCACATCCTATGCTGAAGCAAAGCCCATGACTTTACCTTCAAAATATTTCCAGAATCTAACCACTTCTCACCAACTCTCAGTAACATCATGTCCCACTCAATTATTGCAGGAGCCTCTGATCTGGTCTTCCTGCTTCCCTTCTTGCATTACTTTGGTCCATTCTTCATCCAACAGCCAGAGGAGCCTTTAAAACAAGTCAGACCATGTCACACCTCTGTTGACCCTCCAATAGTTCCCCATCTCACTCACAGTAAAACATAAACCCTGTGATGGCCTACAACTGGCTGTTCTTATCTGACTGTATCTCCTACCACTCTATTCTTTGCTCACTTCCCTCACAAACACTGGCCTCCTTTCTATTCCTCAAACACACTCTGCTCTCAAAATCTTCCACACTTGCTATTTTCTTTACCTGGCACATTTTCCCCAGATCTCTGCATGGCTCTCTCCCTCACCTTCTTCACATAAGCTTTCTGCCCAAATATTGTCAGTAAAGTTTTTCCTGACTGTCCTCCCCTATGGTCCCTATACCTCTGGCCTTCTTTATTTTCTTTAGAGCACTTCCTGTCATCTGAAATACTATATATTTTCCTTGTTTGCTTATTGCCTGTCTTCTTCATTAGAATAAGAACTCTGCAAGAGGAGAAATGTCTGTTTTGTTTATTGCTGTATCCCAGTGCCAAGAACAGTGTCTGGAACATAGGGGGCCTTCAGTAAATATTTATTGAATAAATGTGTTACAAATCCCTTGTTTATTCTTATTTCTTATTTCACTCTTTGCTGCTGATCTCAGGATCTTTCCCAACAGGCATTCCAGGCAGACAGTATTAAAATTTAATTGAAACTTCTATGCCAGCTCTACATTATATTCTTGTATCATTCAGGATCTTGGTAGGAAACAAATGGCATGCCCAAAAAGGTTTAATGAGAAAAAACATAAAGGAATCATTTACAAAGGTGAGGACAGAGTTGTTACAGGCAGGCACTGTAAGCAACTTAGTATACCTCCAAATCTCAGGCCATTTCTCCTTCTCAACAATGTTGACATTTAATGTACTACCTGAAATTCTACCCACTGAAAGGACTTCCCTTCACCACCGTCTTTCAGGGCCAGCATACCTTAGAGACCATCTAAAATTCAAGACCATGCATTTACTCCCTCTGTTAACTGTAGAAAACTTCTCCATGAAGGCAGAAGTGTGATCAGAAGAAACAATACAAGTAGGAATCTGAGCCACTTAAGGCCTAATTTCATATGTACAATGACCATTTAACAATGGAATGCTAATAATAATAATAATAATAATAAATATAAATAAAATTTAAAAAAAACAATGGAATGCTGTTGTGCACATCCAACTATATGATTTGCTGTAGGTAACACCCTTAGGCCACATTGTCACTGGGTGAACTAGAGTCTGAGTTTTAGACCAGGGCCCAGAGACAAATTAGGAGCCACTTTCTTTTTTTTTTTTTAAGATTTTATTTATTTGACAGATAGAGAGCACAAACAGGCAGAAAGGCAGAGGGAGAGGGAGAAGCAGGCTCCCCATTGAGCGAGGAGCCTAATGCAGGTCTTGATCCCAAGACCCTGGGAGCACGACCTGAGTCTAAGGCAGATGCTTAACTGTCTGAGCCACCCAGGCAGGCACCCAGGAGCTGCTTTTCAAATAGAAAATAATTATTAGCAGAAGAGGTGCGGCCTTACTCTAACACCCTAGGGGTCTTTGCTGTAATTCTCCTGTTAAGGTTCCTATGGCACCCTTTTCTGCCAGGGAAAACCTGAAGTTCATTAGATTTATGAGCCATAAAGCCCAAGGAGCAGGGCAACTTTCCTGGAAACTAGACTTCCTTGCTCTAGGCCTTATTCAAAACCATAGCTTTCCATCATATCCAATAAATATTTTGCAGCAGTACACCTAAATATGGTATATGCTGTCTCTAAAATTCAAACCTCCTTTTAAGTACTGTCTCTTTCTTCATGGCAAAGGTGCAATATGCCAAAGACCACTATTTTTCAGCTTCTTTCCACTCTCAGTGGCCTAGAAATTCCACCTATGTGGCAGGCTCCTGAATTTTTGTAGGATTTCTTTCTCTCCTTCTGACATATATAGGTCTTAATAAAGCATTTAGGGCGATTGCTTTTTTTTTTTTCCTTCAAATTTTTATTTAAATTCTAGTTAGTTTTTTTTTTAATATTTTATTTATTTATTCATGAGAGTCACAGAGAGAGACAGAAACATAGGCAGAGGGAGAAGCAGGCTCCCTGTACGGAGCCTGATGTAGGACTCAATCCCAGGACCCCAGGATCACAACCTGAGCCAAAAGCAGACTCTCAACCACTAAGCCATCCAAGCATCCTTAAATTCTAGTTAGTTAACATATAGTGTAATGCCGGTTTTAGGAGAGTGATTACTATTTCTTACATACCAGAGGCAGTAAGCATAATGTCATCAGTTGATATTCTCTGGGATGTTAAGATTATCTTTTGACAAAGAGCAGGAACATTGATGTATCCCTGCAGTAAGACAGTGACAGTGTATTCCTGTCATTCCAATTGAAAAGAAACTGATTTCTGGGGTGCTTGGGTACCTCAGTTAGTTAAGCATCTGACTCTTGATTTTGGCTTAGATCATGATCTCAGAGTCATGGAAGAAAGCACCAAACTGGATTCCACGCTAGGCCTGGATCCTGCTTGAGATTCTCTCTCTCTCTCTCTCTCTCTCTCTCTCTCTCTCTCTCTCCCCCTCCCTGCCCCCCACCCCTGTGTGTTCACTCTCTCTCTCTGAAAGAAAGAAAGAAAGAAAGAAAGAAAGAAAGAAAGAAAGAAAGAAAGAAAGAGAGGGAGGAAAGAGAGAAAGAAACTGATTTCAATGGTCTTTAATTGACTAGTATAGAAAAAAAGCATGTGCTAGATTATTACCTATAATATGCTGTGCCAAAGGTTATGACATCTCTTAAGTCCTTGAAGGTGCCCTAATCTATGCAATTTCTCTAGGAATGTAGCATTACTTTTACATTTCCTATTGTAGCAGGAAATGTGGTAGGGTAAGCACAGTTCAAAGGACTTCCACTTGGCCCTTCCTAATTTTCCTTACTCCACAGTCAAAGAACCAATGTGGAGATTTGGATAATGACTAAGTATACCTATTCCCACTATACATTCTGAACCAAGAGAAATAATCAGTGAACAAGTATTACAGACTCATTGTGAGATGGATCTGGATCAAGATCCTTCTGTCACTTGACCTCTATCAGCTCTGACTGGTGGACCACAGTGGGATTTTTGGGTCCCCAAGACTAGTATTAACATGAGACAGTATCTAATAACACTCCAAAAGTCTGAGTATGTCATGTTCCAACATTCAGACTTACCCTAGCAAATGGCTACAGATCTCTGCAGAGAAGGCTTAGAATAGAGATTCTCAAATTTTAGCATACATCAGAATCACAAGAAAGGCTTGTTAAAGTACAGATTGCTGGACCATTTGCAGAGTTTCTGATCCAGTGATGTTGGGGCAGAGCCCAATAATTTGCATTTCTGGCAACTTCTTTGGTGATGCAGATGCTATTGGAGATGCACTAGGAGAACCACTAACTAGGAGAAAGATTTCTAGAATCTACCTATGAAGAGACTCAAGCCCTCCCACCTCCTACCTGATCATAGGGCTTTGGGTCTAGGAAACTCACTTAAGTAGAGGAACTGGGTAAAAAACTGTAAATTCCCAGTACAATTTGGATCAAATTTTTGCCCACTAGGTCTAGATGTTTCCACTTACACAGGTCAAGTAGCACATCAGTAAGCTGTCCATTATTTCATTCCTACGAACACTATGAGCAATTAGCTAGCACCACAAGGTCCCTGTGGGCAAAGCATATAAATTACCACTTGTTCCTACAGTTTATATAGTAATCTCATTTACCTTATTGCTCATGGTTAGATGCCAACATCTGACCTCTACCACTCAAAGATTCCATTATCCCCCTTGAAATAAGATTGCCTAAATCCAAGAAGGCATCTCCTATCCTCATCTCTTACCTAGTAAAGAAGCCACTGCAATGCTTTTCAAAGAAGTTACTGTTCCCCTCATTAATGCTTTTCTTGTTGCCTTGGAGAAGGAAGAATCTTCTTGGGCCCTTCAGAGGTATACAGTTAGTGGTTGCACATAACAAGTGCACTCCAACATTCCCATCTCTCTAAACTTTGTACTTCTTCCTCTACTTTGCTCCTCAAAGTATATAATCTGAGGACCAGCAGCATCAGCATCACTTAATTTGTTAGAAATGCTGCTTCTTGGGTTTCACCTCAGACCTGGTGAATCAGAATCTACAGTTTAACAAGACTCCCATGTGAATCACATGCGCATCAAAGTTTAAGAAGCAATGTTCTACAATAAATATGTCAGTGAGGTTCCAACATCTCAACCTCATTGATCAAAGGCCACTATTGAGTCCACACTTCCAGGAACCAACCCAACATACTATCAACACCACTCCCAGGAGCTGAGCTAAATCCTGAGTGAGGGCACCAATATCAATAAATCTGTCCTCACTGGTCCCCAAGATTCTCCCAAGACAGTTGACAAGTTCCTGTAACTCTTTCAACATATATGCTCTTGTTCTTGGAGCACATCTTGTATATCCTTGTAGAGACTATGAGGAATGGTCACGGTAAGTCCTGAAGAGAAAATGCATGCCCTGTGCCAGGAAGTTATTAAAAACATCTTTTTAATGGAAGGAAAGGCCGAATAATTCATAATTTGCAGGAGGAGTGTTCTTCTGCCAGCAAGAAAGGTTCAGGGGGATTTGAAGATCCAAAATTATCTGCTTTAGTGGTCCCTGGGTGGCTCAGCGGTTTAGCATCTGCCTTTGGCCCATGGTGTGATCCTGGAGTCCTGGGATCAAGTCCCACACTGGGCTCCCTGCATGCAGCCTGCTCCTCCCTCTGCCTGTGTCTCTGCCTCTCTTTCTCTCTCTCTTTCTGTGTCTCTCATGAATAAATAAATAAAATCTTTTAAAAAAATTATCAGCTTTAGGGACACTTGTCTGGCTCAATGGTGGAGCATGTGATTCTTGATCTCAGAGTTGTGAGTTTGAGCCCCAAGTTGGGCATAGAGATTACTTTTTTAAAAATTTTTAATGTAAAAATTAAAATATAGGGCAGCCGGCGTGGCTCAGTGGTTTAGCACCGCCTTCAGCCCTGGGCGTGATCCTGGAGACCCAGGATCGAGTCCCACATCGGGCTCCCTGCATGGAGCCTGCTTCTCCCTCTGCTTGTGTCTCTGCTTCTCTCTCTCTCTCTGTCTGTCATGAACAAATAAAATCTTTAAAAAAAATCTTTTTAATATTTTTAAAGATTTTATTTATTTATTCATAAGAGACACACAGAGAGAGGCAGAGACATAGGAAAAGGGAGGAGAAGCAGGCTCCATGCAGAGACCCCTGATGGGGGAGACTCGATTCCAGGACTCCGGGATCACACCCTGAGCCGACAGCAGGCACTAAACCACGGAGCCACCCAGGGATCCCTGAAAATATATTTTTTTAAGATTTTATTTATTGGGATCCCTGGGTGGTGCAGCGGTTTCGCGCCTGCCTTTGGCCCAGGGCACGATCCTGGAGACCCGGGATCGAGTCCCACCTCAGGCTCCCGGTGCATGGAGCCTGCTTCTCCCTCTGCCTATGTCTCTGCCAGTCTCTCTCTCTCTCTCTCTCTCTCTCTGTGTGTGTGTGACTATCATAAATAAATAAAAACTATAAATAAATAAATAAATAAATAAATAAATAAATAAATAAATAAACAAACCACTGAGCCACCTGGGCTGCCCCGAAAATATTTTTTAAAAAACAGAATTATCAGCCTTGTTCATCTCTTTCCAAATGTCCTCATCACAAGTTTCAGAATCCAATTCCTTTCCAACAGCACCCTTATTCTAGCTTAAGGGATATGGTAGAGTTGTGCATTTACCTGGTGTCGCAACTCTGCAACCCATACAGTCAGGTCTTGGGCTTGATCCTCAGCCACATCTGCCCTGTGATCAAATAAAATTAAGATTTCTTAAGAATTCCATAGAGTTTATCTGGATCTCCACCCACACTTTGAGACAGAAGTTCACAGTATCTTTTTACCTTTTTTTAAAATATAATTTTTCTAGCAGTATCAAAAACAGGCAACCCACTCAACAATATATGTAGGTCCTCATCATTTGAAATTACCATTTGTGGCCATAGTAATTAAGTACCTCAGTCATTTTTTTATCTCCTAATGTCTTGGCCTCCACCAACATTTCCCCTATGCCTCACTGGTAATAATCCAAGTGACTGTGATGCTTCTGCATGCTCCAGATTACTTTGTGTCCTCTTTCCCCATGCAGAGATTATCTGTGCATTTATCAAATATATGAGCAGCCCAATCCTAGAATCCCATTGTGGGAATCTATTTCCTGGGATCTCTTCTGTGGCTCGGTCAGTTAAGCGTCTGCCTTCTGCTCAGGTCATGATCCCAGGGTCCTGGGATTGAGCCCTGTATTGGACTCACTGCTCAGTGGGGAGCCTGCTTCTCCCTCCCCTCCCCACCCATGCTTATTTCTGTTTCTTAAACAAATAAATAAAATCTTAAAAAAAAAAAAAAAAGATCCTGGCAGGAAACAGGTGGCACATGCAAAAAAACTTCAACCAGAAAGATTTTAACAAAGAAGCTATTTAAGAGGTGGGGTCAAGATTAAGAAACCGACATGGGGTAGTGAGGCACCCAGGATTTAGCAATAGTGGGAAACCATTACCATACCAAAGCCTGATGGGTCAAGAAGAGGGAACAGGGTTTCAGGAACCTTACAGAGAGACCCACAGAGAGGAGGCAGCCCCAAAGGATATGTAACTGTAGAGGAGTGGTTCTCAGACTTCGACACGTAGCAACACGTAGAAGATGTGTCAAAATACACATTACTCCAGGAGGTCTGGGATAGCACCTGAGAATTCCCATTTCTAACAAATTTCTAGGAGATGCTGCTGCTGCTGTTGGAAGACCACTCCTGAAACAACTACCAGAAAGAAAACTATTCACTGCCAGGACTGCAGCAAGATGAAGGATCTGGAGAATTAACTTCTCTTTTTTTTTTTTTTTTCTTAATTTTTATTTATTTATGATAGTCACAGAAAGAGAGAGAGAGGCAGAGACACAGGCAGAGGGAGGAGCAGGCTCCATGCACCGGGAGCCCGATGTGGGATTCAATCCCGGGTCTCCAGGATCGCGCCCTGGGCCAAAGGCAGGCGCCAAACCACTGAGCCACCCAGGGATCCCTTTTTTTTTTTTTTTTTTTTTTTTTTGAATTAACTTCTCTCTCCTATCATCTACCGATCTCCTGCTGCTGCCTCCTGTGGACCAAACTCAAACAGAAGCTGGAAAGCAAAAGATCCTGAGTAATTCAGTCTAGAGAGGTCAGGCTTTCAGAGAACAGAGCAGGGTAGAGCGGAGTGGAGGATGGATGACGGTAGGAACAGAGAATAATCAGAACTGCCATAAGCAGAAGGATGCAGAGATCAATGGAAAGTTCAGATGAACTGACATATATCTGAATGAAAGGGCAGAATAATAATAATCAACAATATTTGATGAGTATTTATCACGTGCCAGTCTCTAAACTAAGGACTTTACTCAGATTACCTCCTAAGGTAACCCTAAGAAGTCGATCTAGAGGGGCGCCTAGGTGGCTCAGTCGGTTAAGCATCTGCCTTTCACTCAGGTCATGATCCCAGGGTCAGGGGATGAAGCCCCATGTCGGGCTTCCTGCTCAGCGGTGACTCTGTTTCTCCCTCTCCCTCTGCTGCTCTGCCCGTGTATGCACTCTTTCTCAAATAATTAAATAAAATCTTAAAAAAAAAAAAGGTAGACCTAGTACCATTCCTATTTTATAGATAAGGATATTAAGACACAGGAACTGGATAACTTGCACATGGTGACACAGCTAGCAAGTGATGGAATTTGAATCTCAACTAAGGCATTCTATCTGTAGAGTCTCACCGATCTGTACTGTTCTATGATCAATGGACAGTCAGCAGATGGGCGCATGGGACAGTGGGAAAAAGTGTAAACCTTAAAGCAAAAGACACCTAAGCACAAGACAGTTACTTGCCATGTGATCTTGTGCTCTGAGCCTCATTTTCTTTATGTGTAAAAAAGGAACAATAATATGTTAATAATATAAATTACTTCATAGTTTTGTTGGGGAAGTTGATAAAATCAAGTCCTTGATACAGAGCCCAGCACAGAGTAAAGAGTAAGAAATACTGTTATTATTAATAATAATAATAATGGATGGAAAGAAAGATAAGTCAGAAATTTATGAGGGAAACACCACCCCATCCAAGAGAGGGTTCAGAGCTTGGGTGGGATGGTTGAATGGGTGTACCACATATTAACTTCCCTTTTGAGTCCTGGTCTTTCTCATAATGATGGGAAACCACTCATCCCCTCCTCCATCTGTCAATTCCTTGAAAATTTGGGGATTGTCTGAATATGAGCTGACCAGCCCCTCTCCTTAAAAAATCCCCTCTTGGTTCCCAGGATTGAGAGCAGGGGCAAGATGAAGGAAGCTCTTCCAGGCCAGGCTCCCTCCAGATGTTCTGTGGTCACAGGTGTTAGATATATGAACATGGCAAATAGAGAAGGGGTAGTGTTGGCTGAGCCAGGAGGTTGAATCCCAAAGGACCAAGATGCAGGATGGGTGCTGGGCCTCCTCCCAAGGAATATTTCCCTTTCAACTCTGCCAGGAAGGGACTGGCTCCCAGATAATGGATAGGCAGCACTGGGGCCATCCCAGGCTTCATGGTTGTTCTGAGAGGACCAGAGAACCTTCTTCACCCCCACCAGCACCAGAGAGAAGAGAAGAACCACAGAGATGGGAATGAGAATTAGGGGCTGAACCCAGGGAAGGGGTTCAACTCCTCATTCTGACCCCCAGTCCTGACCATCACTTCTGAAAGCCAGCCCTATGGTTAATGATGCAAATGCCACCAGGAAGGTGATATTGCAGACCCTCTATCCTGAGCTGGCATTTCAAAGTCCCTTCTCTTGACCAGACTGCAGACTGCTTAGGTTCTCAGAGATGAAGCCAAAAAAAGCAGAAGAGCAGGGAAGCTACTGAGGAAGAAGGCGGGCGGGGGGGGGGGGGGGCGGGGAGCGGGGGCAGGGGCAAGGGCAGGTTCCGTCAGCAAGAGGGGGGCAAAGGGGAATCCACGGAATGGATGTGGAGGGGAATTTCTGAGCTGGGAAAGCGAAAGTTCTGAGCCATAAATAGGAGGCAGTTGCAGCCTCACAGAGGCTTTCACACACATTCCCAGACCCCCTTGCACCCCACAAGGACGCCTGTGAGCTTTCCATTGCTCCCTCCCACTCCCGGCCAAGTTGCAGCCTCACAGAGACTCCAGCTTGCCCAGAGATTCACCCGGGCTCACACTCACTGTCGGTTGCTGCTCTGTTCCCTCTCCATGGCATCCCAAGCAGCTGTGCTACTGGCCCTCAGCCTGCTGCTCCTCTGGACCTCCCCTGGTAAGGCTGAGGGCAGGCTTATGGTGGGCAGGGGGAGGGGGTGTCTAAATCTCAGGCTCCTTTGCTCTGGACATGAGGGACGCTGCATTAGGTCTGCGTGTTTGGGGGAACTGGAGGGTTCCCTGAGCCCTGTGTGTGTACCTATGAATGTGGGTGTAACGGGGCCCCTGACTGTCTATCTCTTGATGTAACCCAGGGCCCATGGCTACTCCTCCCCTGCAGCCTCTGTTCCCTGCTGCCTCAGTTTCCCAGACAGGAAAGAACAGTATATGTTAGTTTATGGTGGGGAGAATGGGAGACACTGAGACAGGGCTAATTGTCCAAGTATTTAACAATTCAGAAGTCCTCTATAACCCAGGTCTCCTGCTACCCCATCCCCTACTCCTCACCTCTCCTTCCCACCCCCATGCTGTAAGCAGCATCAACTCTTCACTGATGTGGCAGTTGAAAGGTCCTGGGAGGGCAGCCCTGGTGGCTCAGCGGTTTAGTGCCGCCTTCGGCCCAGGGTGTGATCCTGGAGACCCAGGATCGAGTCCCACGTCGGGCTCCCTGCATGGAGCCTGCTTCTCCCTCTGCCTGTGTCTCTGACTCTTTCTGTCTGTGTCTCTTATTAATAAATAAATAAATAATCTAAAAAAAAAAAAAAAAAGAAAGGTCCTGGGAGAGAGGTTGGGGTGATCAGGGCAGCAGGAGGGCATTTGTGGAGCTCAGGGCAGTGGTTGTTTAGCAAACACCTTAGAAGTGCTTCAATATATTTAGCAACCATTAGGGTCATATTGATAACATACCAGCCCAAATAACAGATTTAACTGCCCTTCTCCCCCCCCCCCACCTCAGGGTCACTATGTCCTGACACTACTTTCTCTCCCCTACCCACTCCCCAGCTCTGGGTGGTGCCAATGATGCTGAAGACTGCTGCCTTTCTGTAACCCAGCGTCCCATCCCTGGGAATATCGTGCGAGCCTTTCACTACCTCCTCATCAAGGATGGCTGTAGACTGCCTGCCGTTGTGTGAGTTGTGGAGTGTAGCCTGTCTAGCCTCATCTCCCCCATCAGCCACTGGTGATACCCCCACCTTCTTATCTGTCTTCTCCTTGCCAAGCCCAACCTCTACAAGGAAGCCCCTGAAACAGGTTCCCAGATGTGGTCCTCAGCCTCTGCCCCTCACACCAGGGCCTGCCAGGAAGCTGGGTTCCAGGGCTCTGTTCTCTCTGACCTTTGACCTCTGACTCCAGGTTCACCACACTGAAGGGTCGCCAGCTCTGTGCACCCCCAGACCAGCCCTGGGTGGACCGCATCATCCGGAGACTGCAGAAGAACTCTGCAAAGGCAAGCCCAGCCCTCCCCAGCCCTGCCTTCTCCCTCAGAGCCCCTGCCCAAGACCCGAACCCATGACCTTGACTCTCCTTCCTCCCCTAGAACAAGGGCCACAGCAGTTAGCCCATGACAGCCCTGGAGGGAGTGGTGTGTCTGAGAGAAGGGATGTGAATCACTGCAGCCCTGGGGAACCAAGGATGAGAAGGGAAACCAGGCCTCCAGCAACTCTGCACCGGACCTGACACAGCGGGCTCAAGGGCCTGGAGTGTCAATTTGAGTGTGAGTGTGAGCAGGGGTGAGTGTGGCAGGAGCACAGCTTCTCCTCCGCACTCAGATTGCAGTGCTTCCAATAAAGCCCAACTGGTACCCACAGATCTGTCTGTCTGCTGTTTGTTGTCTGTCTGGAAGGACTAGAAGAGGAAATGGGGAGATGGGATGGCAGGATCAAATTTTCCTTCTGCAACCTGAGCAACCTCCTCATGGACCCCTCCCTACTTAACACCCTGTGTTCTCGGGATCAATTCCCATGATCAGGGCCCCACCTCACGTTTCCTCACAGCCTTCTCACTCTGCATGGTTCAGTTCAGTTACACCAAACCTATGTCTGTTCTGATTGAGCCAAACTCTCTCATGCCTCCCAGTCTTTCCTCTCCAAGGCAAAGTGTCCAGGTGTCTCAGGGATCACGTATCACCAGGGGGAAGGGAGTTGTCAAGAACCAGCTTTCATGGCTGGGGGCAGGAAAAGGCCCAGCTCTACTGCCAGAGTGAGAGGGGGAAGTACCCATCCACCCACGCCATTCCCTCTGTCTGAACACTCTTCTCTCTCATCAGCTCACCTGCCTTCCCATCTGGGTCTTGATGACTCTTTCTCCAGAAAGCCTCCCCTGACTCCAGACTGGCTAGGTTAGGTAGCCTGCCTTCCTCCCAAGCTCCCAGGGGCCTTGCCCCCTCCCCCTATAGCACTCATCACGCTAAGTTATAATTGATAGTTTGTCAGCCTTCCTCAGTAGGGACCGTATCTATTTTGGTTTCTAGTACGCTGCCTGGCACAAGGTAGACACTCTGGCTAGAAAATGAATACATATGAGAGGAAAGGTTCAACAGCCAATGCTGAGGGCCCATCTGCCCACGTAGAATATTTCTTTTTTTCTTTAAAGGTTTTATTTATCAGGACGCCTGGGTGGCTTAGTGGTTGAGCACCTGCCTTCGGCTCAGGGCCTAATCCCAAGGTCCAGGATTGAGTCCCACATCGGGCTCCTTGTGGGGAGCCTTCTTCTTGCTCTGTCTGTGTCTCTGCTTATCTCTCTCTTTCTCTCTATGTCTCTCATGAATAAATAAATAAAATATTTTAAAAATCTATTCATGAGGGGGATCCCTGGGTGGCGCAGCAGTTTGGAGCCGCCTGCAGCCCAGGGCGCGATCCTGGAGACCCTGGATCGAGTCCCACGTCGGGCTCCCTGCATGGAGCCTGCTTCTCCCTCCGCCTGTGTCTCTGCCTCTCTCTCTCTCTCTCTCTCTGCATCTCTATGAATAAATAAAATCTTAAAAAAAAAAAAACTATTCATGAGAGACATGCAGAGACATAGGCAGAGGGAGAAGGAGGCTCCCTGTAGGGAGCCTGATGGGGGACTCCATCTCAGGACCCCAGGACCAAGACCTGAGCCAAAGGCAGACGCTCAACCACTGAGCCACCCAGGCACCCCTGCCCACACAGAATCTGGCTTTCAAGCTAGCCTTCCTTCCTCAGTCAGCTTGGGCCAGGTCCAGCCCATTTGAGCAATCCTGGAGCCTCACCTCTCAAGGGATACTGACAGACAGACCTGGGAGCCAGAAGTCAGAATGGGAGAGGATCCAAAGGGTGCAAGAAGGAGTAGTCAGGTAGCTGGGGAGATTTAGCATGGAGGAATCCTACCACCACCCCTGCAGCCCATGTGGGCACCAGGGCCAAGGCAATACTAAGACCAGGTAGGTACAGAGAAGGAGTCTCCTCCCCAGGAGGTGAAAGCACTGTGACTCTTGGAGCACACCACAGGGCTGCTCTGGGTGGAGTGAATTCCTGCTTGGGAAGTCCCCTGGGGAAGCTGCTGGTCTCCAGCTTGGCCTCTAAGGGCCTGTCCCATTGAGAGCAGCAAGTCTGTGGCACTAGGGTTGGATGGCAGCTATGACAGTGAACTGAGCAACATCACCTGGGAAGAGAGGTTATCAATACACCAGATATTCCTCATCTGGTAACAGAACCAGGCCTGGGCAGCCTGGGAAGGGGAGCAGTGGTGAGGGGGTTGTGCCATCTGCTCCTCACTAAGCTGAGTGCTCAGCAGCTTCTTCCTCCCCTCTGCTCCCAGAAGTAAAGTATTCAAAATCTCAGATATCTCAGATCTTAGAGTCACAGGAGGTGGGGGTGGGGGTGGGGATAGTTTGTAAGAACAACTGCTATAGTTGGGAAGTTTGGCTCTCCTGCCTGGAGGAAATTAGCCATCTAATTCATGCACCCATGCATAAATCCATTTAGCCATTTCTGCATCCATCAGACTGCCAGTCATCCATCCACTTCTCCACCCATCTACTCATCCATCATCCATTAAGGCAGCCAACCATGAAGCCCCAGGGTCCCAATAATAGACACCTTTTGGACCTGGTACCCTCTACTCCAACAGGCAGAGGACAAACACAGGTGTGAAGAGAACACATCGCTTCAAATCCTTCTCAGTTCCCAGTGAAGCCAAGTAGAAGTCAGCCTGCCACCGAGGAGGACACAAAACCTCCTTTTGGATTCTTGGAGGGAAAAACCCAGATAGAGTAGGGGAAGTGAGGGCAGGAGCCCTGAAGAAGATGTTACTATGACAGAGGCCCTGGACACTACCTCCCTAACACTGCCACTGAGGGGCAGACAGGAACAAGTCCTGAGCTCAGTGCCCAGCCCACAGTACTGCTTCTGCATCTCATTGTGCTATTCCAGCCAAGTCTCTTCCTTATCCCCATCTCTAAAATCTTAGTTTCCCAATCAGTCAGGTGTACAGGGAGAGGTGCTTAATTTTTTAGAGTTCCTCCAGGGGAAACCTGGGTGGCTCAGTCATCTAAGCTTCTGCCTTTGGCTCAGGTCATGATCCCAGAGTCCTGGGATCAAGCCCTTCATCAAGCTCCCTGATCGGTGGGGAGTCTGCTTCTCCCTCTGCCCTTCTCCCCCATCTCATCATGCTCTCTTTCTCTGAAATAAATTTAAAAAAAAACTTTTTTTAAAGATTTGACTCATGAATCTTTGGGTTTGAAACTAAACCCCCAGCATTCACGTAGGCTCCTCCAAAGTCATGCACATTCAGAAATGTCCCTACTTCTTGGGGCCCCAGGGAACACCCTCTGGAAACAAAGAAAGAGCTGAGACTCAGGAAGAGAGAAAATAATTCAGGAGCTAGTGAGGGGGCTTGGATTGAACAGCCTCTGGCCAGGCCCTGGAGGCCTGGGGAATAAAGAATTTCAAGAGAGCCTGAGGGGACAGACACCAGAGTACCACAGGGAGCTTCTCCAGCCAGTGCCTTCCCTTCCCCAGCCACCAACGTCTCCTGAGCACTGAGTCTTACCCTCTCATCTCCTTGCCAGATACATGAGTGCTTAGCCCAGCAACCTGTGACTTGTTCCAACCCAAACATTCTCAGCACCTGCTCCCTGTTTTACTATGATTTGCTGACAAGTGCCGAGTCGTCATCCCAAGCTCTGGCAGGGCAGAAGCCTACCTACCTGCCTGACAATGATGAGGCTGCCAGCTTCTCCAAGGGATAGTATGGACTTCAAGCTCCCCAACCAGAATACAGGGGCCTTGCCACCTGCCTCTAAGTAGACACCTTCCTGTCTAGGGCACATGGTGCTTGCTGAGGGTTTAAGGCCAACAGCTGAGTGAAAACTCCCTACCCTGAAGGCCTAAGGCCCCAGCAGCCAACATCTCCCTAAAGAGACCTAACATCCCTGCTCAGAGAACTCCCAACTCCAGTCTACATGATGGACAAAAAGGATAAAAGTCCTGTCTATTGATAGAGTTCCCAGAGAAAGGGATTGGACCTGTTCGTCTCCACTGCCAACATTGCTCTTCTCAGGGGCTGGCACAGAACAAGCCTCAGTATTTATTTGATTAACAAAAAATGCAACTGAAAATGGCCCTTTCCCATGCCCCACCCAAGTCATACCTGGAGCACATCCAGTTCCCAAGACATTGGAGCTGTCTCTGTTTCATGGGTGTTTGGTAAGAGCCAGACCCATACGGTTTTGATCATATTTTCATCAGCTCATGTTCGATTTTTCGGTAAGCACCCACCCCCAGGCTCCCCTCTTCTGGCCTCCGGGAAACTCAGAAAGAGCCAGAAAATCTTGGAAATAACAGTCTCACAAAGGAGCAAGACTCCCAAGTGGGGAATTTCCTCAAGAACCCCTCTGTAAGAATAAGCCGGCACTTCTCTGGCTAGAGAACTTCTTCAGTGGCCCCTGAGACTTGTCAACATGAAAAGACATGGCTCTGTAGCACTAGCGTGTTCACCACTCATGTTGGGCACTGCTTTAAGTACTAGTATGATTCTTATGTTACAGCTGAGGAAACTGAGGTGCAGAGGTTAAGTACTCACCCAGGCTGGACAGACGATAAAGTGGCAGAGCTGGGGGCATCCTAACTGGGCAGTCTGGCTCCAGAATCTATACTCTAAGCTCCTACACATACCACATCTGTGAGTTCACCCATTTCCCAAATAAAAATGGGAAACAATACAGCAGGGCCAGGTCTAAGTAAGTGGCCCTCAAGGAACACGGAAAGCCATTACTTTGTGGTGCTAACCATGTGTCAAGCTCCAAGCTGAGTCCTTTACGTGTATTAATTATATCACTTCATCCTCTAATAACCCTATGAGGTGGAGATCATTAGTCCCATTTTATATATGAGGAAATTGAGGCACAGAGAGGTAGTGTGAGCTCCCAAGTCCACTGAACTAGTCCGTGACAAAGCTGAGATTGCTTGATGCCTAGCCCTTGCAGTGAGGGCTGAGGGCTGGGATTTCCAGTTGGGACATGGCTTGGATTGCTAGGAAAAGTTGGGAGAAAAAAAAACAAACAAACAAAACAAGAGGAGAAGCTGGAGGAGCCTGTGCTTGAGCCCAGATGTAGAGATGTCACCTGGAGGGCCTCTAGCCTCCTGGCTCTCCAGCTGAAGGGGAGTTAGCTTCCCCAAAGCTTCCAGGAGGAAATAGGCACAGGTTCTCCAGGTCTGTTCAAGTCTCAGTATTCCCAAGGTTGAGTGGTGGAGATGGAGATCAGGCCACAGATATGCCCACATTTTTACCTCCATTCCCAGGGGAGTATCAGAGGCCAGGACCAGGTGATGTTAAAAGGACAGGAGGAATTGAGGGGTAGGGCTTGGGATCCTGAGAAGTAGGAGCCAGACAAGGGTGTTGTGTGGGCAAGGATTCTGGATGGGGCAGACTCAGCTTTCTGAGCCAGCAAGTGGGGTACGAGGTGGGGTTCCTCCACAGGGCAGAGCATCTGGGGATCATGGGGTAGGATCAGACTCCTGAAGGACCGGCTTTTGAGGGCCACGTCCACTCCTGAGGGGCCAGGATCAGGCAGGACAGGAGAGGAGGACAAGAATGAGGGTGGAACCTCTGAGGATCAGAGTAAATGGGGGAGTCAGACCTCTCTACCCTACTCCTGTTTCTAGGACCTTCTAGCCTCCCCTGGGTCCTGTGAGGAGACAGAAGACATGAGCTGCCCTGGGCTCCAACCCAGTGGAAGTGGGATGGCTTTAACTCCAGCAGCTTCCACATTGCCCTACCAGGACAACTGGATCCCCCCGGGCTCTGGATCTCAGAGTCACAGTCCCTGGAAATCTGAACCCAACACCATCAAAACCTCAGTCACCTTGCCAGTCTCATACCTGTTAGATCATCATTTCAAGAAGTCTCCTCCAAGAAGAAGCCACCCATTCCTACCAGGGGCCCAACACTTTAAACACCCTTCATCAATTCAAGAACAGACCAACAGGACATCCTAATACTTAATGATGTCCCATTGCTGACAGGACCTCCACTAATGTCAAGGTCCCCCATTACTATTAGGCTACCATCTCTCAAGAAATCCTAACACTATCAGGAACACTGTGCCTGCCAGGCAGGACATCAACATTGCATAACCCAGGGACACCATTTTCCCTGCAGTCTATGTAAATGGCACCTCTTGGCATTGGTGCCCTAAGTATCAGAACATCTGTTAGTGTAGGGCCCCCACTAGTCACAGAGCTGCCATGACATAGGGTCCTAGCCCTGGAAAATCCTTGTGTCTAAAGTGATGCTACATCACTGGAACCCAGAACATCTCTTTATTCTTACCAGGCACTTTTCTGAGTGCTGGTGATACAGTAGCGAATCTTGTCATACAGAAACTATTGACCATGCCTATTTTCAAAATCTCATTTAAATATATATAATTAGGGGATCCCTGGGTGGCTCAGTGGTTTAGTGCCTGCCTTCAGCCCAGGGCATGATCTTGGATCCTGGGATCGAGTCCCACATCGAGCTCCTTGTGAGGAACCCGCTTCTCCCTCTGCCTATGTCTCTGCCTGCCTCACTCTGTGTGTGTGTGTGTGTGTGTGTGTGTGTGTGTGATGAATAAATAAATAAATAAATAAAATCTTTTAAATTAAAAAAAATTTAGTAAGCCAGTCGGAGAAGGACAAACATTATATGTTCTCATTCATTTGGGGAATATAAATAATAGTGAAAGGGAATATAAGGGAAGGGGGAAGAAATGTGTGGGAAATATCAGAAAGGGAGACAGAACGTAAAGACTGCTAACTCTGGGAAACGAACTAGGGGTGTTGGAAGGGGAGGAGGGCGGGGGGTGGGAGTGAATGGGTGACGGGCACTGGGGGTTATTCTGTATGTTAGTAAATTGAACATCAATAAAAAAAAAAAATTTAAAGGTATCACCTAATATATATCACTTTTGCTTATACAAGCAAAAAGCTTCACTCCTCCCCAAAGAGAGATTATCCAGAGTTTTAGCAATTACCACATCTGTCTTAGCTTAGATTGCCATACTAAAATATCATAGTCTGGGTGGCTTAAACAACAGACATTTATTTTCTCACAGTTCTGTAGATTACAAATTCAAGATCAAAGTGTCAGCACAGGGCAGTCCGGGTGGCTCAGTGGTTTAGCACCGCCTTCAGCCTGGGGCCTGATCCTGGAGACCCGTGATCAAATCCCATGTCGGGCTCCCTGCATCGAGCCTGCTTCTCCCTCTGCCTGTGTCTCTGCCTCTCTCTCACTCTCTCTGTCTCTCATGAATAGGTAAATAAAAAATCTTTAAAAAAGAAAAAAAAAGTGTCAGCACAGTCCGTTTCTGTTTCTGGTGAGAGCTGGTAAAAGCTCTCCACCTATCTTGCAGATGACTGCCTTCTCACTATGTCCCATGACACAGAGAAAGAGATCACTCTCTCATTCTCTTCTCATAAGGCAACAGTCCTATCAAATTAGGGTTCTACCTTTATGACCATATTTAATCTAAATTACTTCCTAAAGACCCTATCTCCAGACACAGTCACACAGACACAATTTAGCCCACAGCAAAATCCAATTCTAAATCCAAGATCTCAGGATAACATAAATTCTTCTTCTAGTTTGTTATAATCTCATCTCTATTCTACAACACCTGGTAACTACCACCAACACACCTGATTGGTCAGTATAGCTAGGTTATGCTGCAATAACGACACCAAATCTGAGTACCTTAACACAACAAAACTATTCCCCATGCATACCAAGTCTGCTGTGGGTCTAGGCGGGTCTTTAGCACAGCTGTGTTCCATGTGGTGGTTCAACATTCTAGGCTGCCTTGATCTTTTGGCATGCTCCTTCATCTCAACACATGTTTCTATGATCACTGCAGCCAGGAAAGACAGTTAGGGGAACTCTTTTTTAAACACTTCTATCCACAAATGGCACACACCATTTCTATACATATTTCATTGGCCAAAACATGTCATACAATCATACTTAACTTTTTGTAAAAGATTTTATTTGAGAGACAGAAAGCACAAGAAAGAGCATGAGCAAAGGGAAGGGCAGAGGGAAAGGGACAAGCAGACTCTCTGCTGAGCTGAGGATCATAACCTGAGCCAAAGGCAGATGTTTAACACACTGAGCCACCCATGCACCCCCAACCATACTTAACTTTAAGGGAGTGACTGCCAGGATGAGAAGTAAATTAGCATCTTAGGGAATAGTAATAATACCACCACAACTATCTATCTTCAATAATAGAATAGGGGCACCTGGGTGGCTCAGTTGGTTAAGTATCTGCCTTCAGCTGAGGTCATCATCTCAGGGTCCTGGGATCAAGGCTCCCCCCAACACATTCCCTGCTCAACAGGCAGTCTCTTTCTCCCTCTCCTTCTGCCTGCTCCCCCTGCCTGTGCTCTCTGTCAAATAAATACAATCTTAAAAAAAAAAAAAAAAAGAATAAAGGATGAAAGAAAAGAGGTTAGTTAAAGAAAGAGGGGCATTTCAAAACCAGGAGGAAAATACAGTTAAAAGCTATAGTCAGTAGTTATGAAACTAGCCCTGGGGCTTAACTAACATTTATTATGTACTTCCTTCTCATACTGGTTTTCTATTGCTGTCTAACAAATCACCACAAATTTAGCAGCTTTGAACAATCCAAATTTATTATCACAGTTTCTGTGAGTCAAGAATCTAGATACCTGTTGACTGGGTCCTCTCTGCTCAGGGTCTCACCAGACTGAACTTAGGTGTCAGCCAGGGCTGCAATTTTATTTCAGATTCAGAGTTATCTTTCAAACTTACCAAGTATTGGCAGTTGTGCTTGTAGGACTGAGGCTGAGTTCCTTTAGCCGCGTGCCATATGGCCCTCTCTACAAATGGCAGTTTGCTTCTTCAAAGTCAACATGAGAGCACCTGCTGCTGCTTCTTTCTTCCTTCCTTCCTTCCTTCCTTCCTTCCTTCCTTCCTTCCTTCCTTCCTTCCTTCCTTCCTTCTTTTCTTTTTCTTAAGTAAACTCTGCACCACAAATGGGGCTTGAACTCACGATCCTGAGATCAAGAGTCATACATGCTCTACTGACTGAGCCACTCAGGTACCCTGCCCCTTTTTGAGAGAGAGAGAGAGAGAGAGAGAGAGATTGAGCACATGAGCAGAGGGGGGCAGGTAGAGGGAGAGGGAGAGAGAGAATCCTAAGCAGGCTCCATGGTCAGGACGGAGCCCAGCTGCAGGGCTCAATTTCACACCCTGAAATCATGACCTGAACTGAAGTTAAGAATTGGATGCTTAAAAAAAAAAAAAAAAAAAAAAAGAATTGGATGCTTAACCAACAGAGCCACCCAGGTGCCCCTAGGCACTCCCTTTTTAAGTTGTTGTTTTGTTTTGTTTTGTTTTGTTTTGTTTTTTTAAGGCTGCTGCTTATTTCTTATCTCTAGATGCTTTTTTAAAGGGCTCAACTGATTAGGCCAGGCCCATCCAAGGTAATCTCCCGTTTGATGAGCTCAAAGTCAACTGATTAGGGACCTTAATCACATCTGCAAAAATCCCTCAATTTTGTCATATATCATAATGTAATCCCATGAAGGATATCCCACCATATTCACAGGTCAAGAGGTTAAGGTAATCTCAAATCAAGGAGATATAAGACATACACACCAGGGGGCAAGAATTTTAGAATTATGTTTACCACACTTCCTCCTAACTCAATCCTTCTACCTCCAACTGGCACTTCTCCTAGTTGACATTCTGTGATGCAAAAAGACCCAAACCATCACACTCAAGGGATACTAGATAGACCCTAATGATCCTGCCTGATTAAAGTCACAAGGGTCGGGATCCCTGGGTGGCGCAGCGGTTTGGCGCCTGCCTTTGGCCCAGGGCGCCATCCTGGAGACCCGGGATCGAATCCCATGTCAGGCTCCCGGTGCATGGAGCCTGCTTCTCCCTCTGCCTATGTCTCTGCCTCTGTGTGTGTGTGTGTGTGTGTGACTATCATAAATAAATAAAAATTTAAAAAAAAAAGTCACAAGGGTCTTCCATGAACTTTGACCACTAGGCATGGCATCACCAAGAGGAAGTGCCACAAGTACCCCAGGTATTACCTACATACACATAGCCTCTGTCTCTCTCACCACTTACCCTTCCTCACCTACATAGGGATTAATCACAAACCCCTGTCCCTCCTCTAAGCCTCTGTACTTGCTGTTCATTCTACCTGTAATTTCCTCCCTCCTGCCTCACACATCCTCTACAGAGATCCTTCCTCCATGCAGCCTCCTCTACCCCCCAGGGTTCTTCATCTCTAGGCATGTAGATCACTTTCTATTTGGGGTTCAGGGGCCCTTATTTCCTGCACTTGTCCCAAACCAGGAACCCTGAGGCCTGGAGTAGCCCAAACTGCAGGAAATGAAGGAGAAAGGGTGTTCAGAAAATCCTGGCAGTGGTGTTATTTCAAGCTCCAGAGGGCAGGAGGCAGGAAAGGGGGGTATACTATTGCTCAAGACTTCTCCCCATCCTGATGTCCTGTCACCTCAGGAAGTCCTACACAGTGTTCCACCCACGCTCTGAGATTGAAGGGCCAAGTTCTGCCCCTCTGGCTGGGCCAGGACCCTCCAGATATGGACAGAAGGTTTGGAGAAGGATGGGGTATGAGGCAGACCCCTTCCCAGGATCAGGGACTTTCAGGGGCTGAGTCATTTGGTTTCTTGCTCATTTCCAGCTCCTTTCTGGAACAAGACACCCCAGCCTCCTCAGGCCAAAGCCCCCCTCCACAGGCCGAGAGCTACACATTTTCATTTTCTGTATACACTAGACGCCCTCTACAGGCCCCTGGAGGTTGAGAACCCAGGCTGGGAGTCTCATACCCCTTTTCCCTATACAATAGATGTTCCCTACAGGGCCTGTGAGGGTGGGAATCACAAATCGATGGACTGAACAGCAACCAGAATACATACCCACACACAAATCAGTGCCAACACCCCCACTTACATGTGTCCTACCCACTTATACATACACAGGTACATAGTTAATCATTCATATACATCAAAAGACATACCACAGACATTTTTTTAAAGATTTTATGTATTTATGAGAGACACAGAGAGAGAGGCAGAGACATAGGCAGAGGGAGAAGCAGGCTCCTCGCAAGAAGCCCGATATGGGACTCAATCCCAGGACTCCGGGATCACGCCCTGAGTTGAAGGCAGACGCTCAACCACTGAGCCACCCAGGCATCCCCATACCACAAACATTTAATCTTATAATCACAATATGAACACAAGGGTAAATCAGACAAACGATTTCACACACAGTCATGGGCACAAAGACATACAAATACATATGGACACAATCTTTTCTCCTAGATAGCAGTATTTGTTTAGAATAGGTTGAAAAGCCATCTGGGGTACAGGGTGATATCCTGAGTGACATAAAAGGAAGCCAAACTGCTTCTAGGTCCAATAGGGCTTGTTGACTAGAGAGCTCTTTGTTTTGTCGGGTACTTAGAGTGGTTTTAGGCAGTGGAATGGTGCAGATAAGAGTTGGAGTAGAGTTATTTAAAAGAGAAATTTGGATTTTGCAAGAGCTGACTCTATATAACTTGTATGAAAGCTTATTCTTAGAAGCAGGATTCCTGAATTCAGCAAGCTAGGTTGAAGTGTCCTCACTGCATCCAGGATATCATAAAGAGAAGTCTCCTGATACTGGTAATACATGGTAGGTGATAAATGCGAAACGGGATTGACCTAACCTTCACTGAGTGCCCAGTGTGAGTCATGCACATGTACACAAGATATACATTATTTCTATTTTACAGGTGAGGATACTATCATCTCTTCCCTCATTCAACCAAGGTCATAAAGTCAGACACAAACATAAGAGTTTGAATATTAAAATCTTGTTTTCCTTCATTGGTAAGGACAAATGCAAGGCATACTTATTCCCACTCCCAACTCATGTTCCCAAAAATATTGATCCAGACCATGATTGGCAAACTAAGGCCCATGGGAGAAATTCAGCCTGCCACCCATTTTTGTAAATAAAGTTTTATTGCAATGCAGCCATTCCTGTTCCTTTATATATTGTCTATGTTTGCTTTGGGGCTACAACAGCAAAGTTGAGTAGTCATTACAGTTGACAGTACAGCCAACAAAAACTTAAATATTTACCAAATGAACCTATACAGAAAAAGGTTGCCAACCCCTGATCCAAAAGCAGCCTCAGAATTGGATTTAGCAAGTGAGACAAGGCTTATCGCCTTTGGAGTCTTAGGCCTGCGTAGTCAAATAAATAAATGAATGGGATGGATGCATAGATGAATGAACAGGTAGATGGATGTATTTACGTAGTACATCAGAGTTTGCTCCAAATACCAATGTTCTGCCATTTATAAGCTGAGAAAACTTGTCAAAATTAATTTTTCTGGGTCTTAGTTTCCTCATCTGTAAAATGGGAATAATACAGTAATTATTTTTTTTATTTTTTTATGATAGTCACAGAGAGAGAGAGAGAGAGGCAGAGACATAGGCAGAGGGCGAAGCAGGCTCCATGCACCGGGAGCCTGATGTGGGATTCGATCCCGGGTCTCCAGGATCGCGCCCTGGGCCAAAGGCAGGCACCAAACTGCTGCGCCACCCAGGGATCCCATGCAGTAATTATTATTCAGAGCTCTTCCCAGTGCAAATGACAAAAACCCAACTTAAAGTAGCTTAAGCAAAAAGTTAAAATTGTCATATTACATAACTAGGTCCATTAAAAATAGATTTTAGGGGTGCCTGGGTAGCTCAATCAGTTAAGCATCTAACTCAATTTCAGCTCAGGTCATGATCTCAGGGTCTTGAGATCGAGCCCCACATCAGGCTCCACAGCTGGGCACGGAGCCTGCTTAGGATTCTCTCTCCCCCTTTCCCTCTGCCCATCCCCTCACTCATGCTCGCTCACGCTCTCTCTCTCAAAAAAAAATTTTTTTAATAGATTTTAATCTACTTCTGTCCTAGGGATCCAAATGATGTTAATTCCTTCTCTTAATTTCTAATTATTTTTAGGGGCTTCATTCCTCGTGTAGATAGGTACTCTTCCAGCAGCAGAAAATATGAACCCTGGAAGCCTCAAGTCTACATTTTTATAGTGAACAATCTAAAAACAAAGACCCTTTGGGGTGCCTGACTGGTTCAGTCGGTAGAGCATGTGACTTTTGATCTGGGGATTGTGAGTTTGAACTCCATGTTGGGTGTAGAGATTACTTAAGTAAAAAAAAAAAAAAAAAAAAAAAAATCTTTAAAAAAAATGTAAATAAATAAAAGAGGCCTCTTTTTCCTAATATCAAATCTCACAAAAAACTCAAACTAGGGGCAGCCCGGGTGGCTCAGTGGTTTAGCGCCACCTTCAGCCCAGGGTGTGATCATGGAGACCCAGGGTCGAGTCCGACGTCAGGCTCCCTGCATGGAGCCTGCTGCTCTCTCTGCCTGGGTCTCTGCCTCTCTCTCTCTCTTTCATGAATAAATAAATAAAATCTTAAAAAAAAAAAAAAAACTCCAACTAACTGTTTATAACATATACTTAATTCTTCAATATATCCCAGTGGCCAGGAAATGGGGTACTCTGATCAGAGCACTGTGGCTGACAGACTCACCAAGACCACATGAGATAGGAGTTCCCTAAAGAAATCATAAAAAGGAGTATAGAAAAAAAAAAAAAAAGGGAGTATAGAAGTGTTTGCATAAACAAAAACATAGCCCACAGCACTCCACTTCAGGAATTGCCTTGAGACAATGAATTTAAAGAATTTAGCATGGTGCCTGGCACTCAAGTACCAACAATTATTATTAACATAACTAATAGATGAATAGATGCATTAATAGATGATGACTGGATTAAAATGGTTGAACATATGCATGAACAAATGGAAATGAAGATATGAAAAGACATGAAAGATGAAAGAAGGAAGAATAGACTGATAAAGACAAAGATGGGTAGACATGGATGGATGATAGAGAAGGCAGAAAAAATTGCACCCCTATTCTAGGCCAGGTTCCACTCAAACTATCCCTCTTGGATTCAGCTTGGGGTATAGAAAAATGGGTCAACAGGGGAAAGGGTCAGTGCTGGCTGGGTCAGGAGGGTGAAACCCTGGAGTCCTCAGATGTGATACAGGAATTGGATCTGCTTCCAAAAAACTTTCCCTTTAGCAATACTTGTCCAAGTGAAGATCAGTTCTCAGATGACAGATGCATAGACACTGTGATGGGCCTAGGGAGACTTGGTGAACCCAAGAAGGGAACTTCCCCAGTTTTATCTTGCTACTTGTCATTGTTCTAGGGAATCTGGGGAACCCAACTGGGTTTTTTTCCCCATTCCTCCCACCTGCTGGTATCTTTGAAGCACAAAGAAGAGTTGAGGTGCGGTGAAGCGTGTGAAAGGGAAGTATTTCTTACTCTGACCTCTAATCTGGAACCAAGCCTTGACCCCTAGCCTTGAGACTGGTTGTTCAAATGCCTCCAGGAGAGGACATTGTAAACATTCTCCTAAGGATGAAAGTGCCAATATCCCACACACACACCTTGCTTTGTCCAAATTGCTGATTTACTAAGATTCTCAGAGCTAAAGATAAAGACAAATGAGGGAAATGAGGTAAGGAAGCTACTGAGGAGTTACGGAAGAGATAGAAAATTCTTCTAGATAGAGACATTAGGTAAAATGTTCAGTGGATGGGATCCCTGGGTGGCGCAGCGGGTTAGCGCCTGCCTTTGGCCCAGGGCGCGATCCTGGAGACCCGGGATCGAATCCCACATCGGGCTCTCGGTGCATGGAGCCTGCTTCTCCCTCTGCCTGTGTCTCTGCCTCTCTCTCTCTCTGTGACTATCATAAATTAAAAAATAAAAAAAATAAATAAATAAAAATTTAAAAATAAAATAAAATAAAATAAAATGTTCAGTGGAAAGGTATTTTATCAGGACGCCTGGGTGGCTCAGCAGTTGAGCATCTGCCTTCAGCCCAGGGCATGATCCTAGAGTCCTGGGATGGAGTCCCATATTGGGCTCCCTGCATGGAGCCTGCTTCTGTCTCTGCCTCTCTCTGTGTGTCTCTCATGAATAAATAAAATCTTAAAAAAAATGAAATAAAATAAAAAAGAAAGGTATTCTATCAACTCATGTACTCCAATCCAGTTCAGACACTAACCACTTACCATTAGTGTCAGACTCCACATGTTTACTGGTATGGTCCCCAACATGTCCCCGCTTATAGGGTCCCCAAGCCACGAACATTTCTGACCAACTGGCTACAAGCCCAGGGAGTTCCCATGATCTCTCAGCTTCAATAATTCATTAGAATGACTCATATGAGAGTCAGGAGTGCTATACTTATAATTAGTTGTTTATAAAGGATATCCATCAGGAACAACCAAATGAAGAGACACACAAAGCAAAGTCTGCGAAGGTCTCAAATGCAGAGCTTCATGCTCTAATCCCATTGGGACACATTAGGCCCCACCTTCCTGGCACATCAATGTGTTCACCAACCAGGAAGTTCTACAAGCTCTGGCATCCAGAGTTTTTATTAAGATTTCATTATGTAGGCAGGATCGAATTGACTGAACTCAATATCCAGTGTCCATCCTGTTCCCAGAGGTTAGGCAGGCTCAAAGCCCCAACTTTCCAGTGACATGGTTCATCTTTCTTGTGACCATCCCCCAGATGATACTAAGCCACCTCATCTCTTAGCATAAACTCAGGTATGACAATCCAAGGGGCTCATGAATAACAAAGGCATTCCTATTATTCAGGAAATTCAAAGATTTTAAGTCTCCCTTTCAGAAATCAGAGGCAAAGACCAGTCAAATTCTTTATTACACAACAGAAGGGAAGAAGTTTCTGGATATAAAAAATGAAAGCTTCAGGAGGCCATAAACGAGAGATAGCTACAACCTCACACAGGCTCACATACACTCATAGAACTATCATGGCCTCCCTCACCCTCACCATCACTCTTCCGCTCACTCTCTGCCATCCAGTCTCACAGTCTCACACAAGCTCCACACAGGCAGGACTCCTGCAACCCACACTTGCTTCCAAAGATTCTACCCATTTGTCCATCTCTCTCTGTCTTCCATGGTCTCCTGCACAGCACCACTCCTCTTCTCAGCATACTGATTTCTTGGTCTCCCCTGGAAAGGGGAAGGAGCGAAATGGTAAGGTAAGGAGGGGCAGAGAAGGGGAGTCTGTGTAGCAGATTGTGCATTCAGATCAACACTCAGGTCCAAGTGTGTCTGTGACCTGAGAGTGTACATGTGCCAAATGGATGTGCCCCTGTGATTATGTGTTCCTGTGTACTGTCGGTATACCTGTGCATCGTGCATATTCCTGTGCAATTTATACACAGACTTGTGGGGTGTGAATGTGCCCATGACTCATGTGTGTACCCGTGTGATATAGATGTGCCTGTGCCCCTGGCAGTCCTGTGTCAGTACCTGGATGAGTCCTGGGGCCTCTGACTGCCATTCTCTTTAGAGGCTCTACCTTCTTTAGCCTAAGTTTCCAGAGGAAGAAGAGGATGGTGCACAAGGATGGAAAAGAGAGGAACACTAAAGCTATAGGCAGTGGGCACCAGGCATCCTGAGTTCTAGTCAGGGCCATGGTCTTCCCACCTAAAAGTCCCTCAAGCCCTAACTAACCCTTACACTACCACCACCTGCCCCCCTCCAGCTCTGAGTGATGCCAATAACCAATATCCAATTCCCAGGAACATTTTTGGTGACTTTTTGTTCCTATCTCCTTCTCAATGATGGCTGCAGGGTACTGTTGTCTTGTCTTGACTGGTACTGAAGAGTAACCAGTCTCTTCCTCTCCCAATCACCTCCTCCATCACCTGGGGCCTCCACTCATCATCTTACTTCTCTTCTCCTTGCCAAGCTCCTCCCCACAAGGAAGCCCCTGAAACAGGTTCCCAAATGTGGTCCTCAGCCTCTGCCCCTCACACCAGGGCCTGCCAGGAAGCTGGGTTACAGGATGTTCCATTCCTTCTGATTCCAAGTTTACTATGCTGAGAGGACTGTGTTCTCTCTGACCTCTGACTCCAGATTCACCACACTGAAGGGTCGCCAGCTCTGTGCACCCCCAGACCAGCCCTGGGTGGACCGCATCATCCGGAAACTACAGAAGAACTCTGCAAAGGCAAGCCCAGCCCTCCCCAGCCCTGCCTCCTCCCTCAGAGCCCCTGCCCAAGACCCCAACCCATGACCTTGACTCTCCTTCCTCCCCTAGAACAAGGGCCACAGCAGTTAGCCCAGGACAGCCCCAGAAGGAGTGGTGTGTCTGAGAGAAGGGATGTGAATCACTGCAGCCCTGAGGAACCAAAGATCAGAAGGGAAACCAGCCCTCCAGCAACTTTGCACCAGACCTGGCGCAGTTACCTCAGGGCCTGGAATGTCAATGTGAGTGTGAGTGTGTGAGCAGGGATGAGTGTGCCAGAAGCATAGCTTCTCCTCCACACTCAGACTGCAATGCTTCCAATAAAGCCCTACTGGTACCCACGGATCTGTCTGCAATCTCATTTGTGGCCCATGCAGAAAGAGACGTAGAAGGAGAAAGGTGGGATGGGGGGAGAGAGTAGTTGTATCCGTTTTCCACACTTCAGCATGAGGGAACTTGCACTTCCCTTATTTCTGGTCACTCTCTCCCCTACAGTCCAGCCAGAAGGCTCTCTTCCTGCCTCCGCAGACTAACTGGGGCAGCTATTTCCAACCTCCTACACAGGGTTAATTGTGCTCTCTGGGCTCTATTGGAGCACCCTCTATTGCCTCCAACCAGTGTGCTAATGTTTACTGTAATGATGTCTTCTCTACTGCTGTATACCCATTCCTAGCCTGTTACATTTGTTGAATGAATGAATGTAGGGACATAAGTCACAGGAAGATAAATTTCAGCTCAGAGAGAAAGGGCTGTGACCCTCTGGCCATTAAGTGACTTGGCCAAGGCCACTCACACATCAAGTACTTCTGTAGTCTGCTCCATCTGGGCTGGGCCCTCTCTGGAGACCTATTCCTCCTCAGCCCAGGGTCATACAAATGGCAGGGCAGAGGGCAAAGAAAGAGGAGAGCGGACAGGGAAAACAGTACTGGATAACGTCCCAAAGCTCTTATCTTGCTGCCTGCGGCTGAGGTTTCCAGGAAGAGAGCTCCAAAATCTGACTCTATCTCTCGCAAAGAGAGTCCTGAGCTCTGCCCGCATTCTAGTAATAAGGGGCGACTCCGCCCCTTTAGCGATAGACGGGCCCTGGCTCCACCTCCAACGTGACACTTTGGCCCCGCCTCCTCCGCAGAAGCGCTCAGACTTCGCCCCTTCCGGGTAATAGGCAAGCCCCACCCCAGGTGCGCGACGGAGTCCCTATGACGTAACGGTAACGGTCTGTTTCCGGGGTGGAGCCAGGGAGGGCGGGAGTTTAGGCTGCGCCGACCCCTCAGCCCCCCTCCAGGTGATCCCAGCCCCCGAAATCCTCACCCGGGGCCCCAAATATCCCAGGTCCATGACCGCAGAGCCTTTCGACCTGCCCCCCTAAATGCCCCAGGCCCCCGAGGTGACCGACCTCCTAATTCCTTAACGTCTGGTGCCTCCCAATTCTTCAATCCCACCCTGTCCCAATGTGGCATGAGGCTTCCCGGGGGCACCTGCCTCAGATTACCTGAGAACAGGTCAGACCGGTCCTGAGAATGACAGAGAAGGGGACCCGGGGTTGGGGAATCCTTGATCCAATCATGCCGCTCCGCAGGAGACGTTCGGAGCCCTGGACATGTCGGGATTGAGGAGATACGAGGTGGCGCTGGAGGCGGAGGAGGAGTGAGTGGAGGCGGGTTCTGCGGAGGAGGAACCTAGCGGCTCTGGGGTGGGGGGAGGGCGCAAGTTCTCCGCGGGCGGGAGGCGTGGGGCCCCTCGGGGGGCGGGGGCTGCGGAGGGAACCGCCTCTAAAGGGCGGGGCGGAGCCTTCCGAGAGGGGGGCGAGGCGGCGGAGCGGCGGAGTCTGTGGGTCAGCCCCGCCCCGCCCCGCCCGGCCTTCTCTCCGCAGGATCTACTGGGGTTGCTTCTACTTTTTCCCCTGGCTGCGCATGTGGCGGAGGGACCGGAGGTGAGGGGGCTGCGACACCGCGGGCCCGCCCGGGGCATACGAGGCTCAGCCTCTGGAGGGTGGATGGGGGGAGCCCGGGAGTCCCATCCCTGCCTCATGCCGGTGTCGGATTGCCCCACAGCTCGGCGCATCCCCGGGAGCAGAAGCTGGAGCCTCTGCGAGGCCTGATGAGCTGTCTGTCAAGCGGCCTGGGCCCTGCCCCCCAGCGCTCGGGTCGCGGCCTCCCCCGCCGCACCCCCACCGCCACTGCCCAGCCAGCCGGTGCATTAAAGATTTAAACCGAAGCCACCGTGCTGCCCTCCTGACTTTGTCGCCGCTGCCACCATTCGGGCTGGGAGGCCCTCTACACGCCTGCTTTTCGTTACTGACAGGGCCTCCCTCCCTGATAGATGCCCTTCCTTATCCAGGCCCCCGTTATTACTAAGGATCCCTCATCAGTGTCAGGCCTCCCATTATGGTCATTGACTGCCTTCTGCCACCTAACCCCTCTTATCCCCTCCAAACACACACATCCCGGGGATACACACTTCGCTGTAAATAGCCTATGTGCAAGGAACTAAATAGCCCTGTCCCACTCTTCCTCCCAGCCTTATCCCCACGTCGATGTGTTCCACCTTCCTCCTAGACGGGACTTTGCCAAGGGTCTGGAGAATCTTTTAATGAGAGTGAATATAAACTATTTTAAGCCCAGAGTTGTAGAAAGTAGGCTGTGAGAGGAGGGTAAGATTCCTAGACGCTGACTCTCTCAGCCTGCCACTGGAGACTGACTTGGGACTGCTGGAGATCTTTCCTAAATACTGCAACTTCCGACTCTCCCAGTCTTTCCCAGGTTTAAAGATACTTGGCATCAGCTTACCTAGCAGTTCTTGCTATGTCTCTAGGAAAACCCAAAGGCCATGGCTCCCTGCCACCCCTTTCTGTCTTGTCACCTAGTTGACCTGAGACCCTCTAGCTCCTAAAGTGCTGAGGGTGAGGGCCCCCTAGTGGGCCTGCTTTCAGTTAAGGGACTGGGTCCAGCACCAGAAAAGGCACCAGAAAATTAAGTTAAAGAGAAGGCCCTGTTTATGGGTGGGGGCAAAGCTAACTTTCAGCCTGGGGGCTGCCCCTGCCTCAGCAGATTGTGGCTGGGGTGAAGACTTGGCCCTATTTTTGGAATAGCCAAAGGGGAGAGATGGGTGCATAACCCAGAAGAATTCATTCTTGCCTTCCCAGGTATCTGGACTGATTGGTCCAGGAATACCACAAAGTATGTAGCAGACAATCAGCTGATGGAGATCTGTGATAAGTAAATGGCACCTCAAAAGCTGCACCCAAGCTTTGGGGCACAAATCCAGACTGGAGGGTAGGAGAGAGACGCTAAGGCCTCTGGTATTAGCAGTTCAAGATGAGTGACCTCTGGGTTGCAGTCACCTTCAAGGATGGATCCAGGCTCTTGAGCCATTTCCTTGTCTACACCTATCAAAAGTGGAGTACCCTCTCCAGCCCTGGGCCTGCACCATACCAGGACACTGTCAGAATTCCTGAGTATCCCCAAGACAAACTCCAGGAAAAGGCCTTCAAGCCTCACCCTGGACAGGAAGGAGAAGCTTGAGTGGGCTTCCCAGCATGCGTGGACTAGTTCTAACTCTTGAAACTGATGGTCTCTCCTGATTGTTTCAGCAGCCCTGCAGCACAAAGATGCCCAGGATAGGTTTGCGTCCCCATCTCAAGAGAAGGCCTGCCCCTAGTGGATAGCTGGCCACAGAGCAGAAGGCTGCAGAAGGCACCCTGGCAACAACCAGATAAGGTCTAGATTTCTGGGTTATGACTCAGTTTATGTTTCAAACACAGAGGAAGACTTGAGGGTTGAAATCCCCAGACCAGGAGTGGGAAACTCTTCAAGGTGCCAGGGGCACAAAACTTAGCAGCTTGCCCCACCATAGGTAGTTCCCAGCTTTTTGGAAAGGACAGAGGAGGAGGAAGACTTTTGCTTTAGGGAGTAAGGGGAAGAAGAGAGTGAGGCCTGGGAAGGGGATCAAAGAGAGAAGAGATAGGAAGGAGATAAAGAGGTTGGGGTTTTAGCAAGAGGAGGGGATGCATAATGTATAAGGGTTGGGTTGGGGCTGAGGGGTGTGCTACTGGGCCTGGGACCTGGGACCAGGGAGAGGAATTTGAATAGAACAAAAGAGAGGTAATTAAGCTCTGAGTCTGATGTCTCAATAAGCCAGGATTGATTCTGGAAACTCCAGGCCCCTGCTGGCAAGAGGCTGGCATTTCTGGGACAGGACTAGACAGGAAGGTAAGATTTCTTGAGTCTGTTTGACAGCAGCAACCTGGCACCAAAGAACTTTATCTTCTCTCATCTTCCCACCTTACCCACTCTATCCTTCCTCCCTGTCTCATCTCCTTGGGGAAAGCAGCCCACTCCTCAACATCCCGAAGTTACCCTAGTAGTAGGACCCAGCTTCTCACTCTGGATGTGACTGTCCCAGCCAAGACTCATCCTCAGCCAAAAGGGCTTGCTTTAGGGACCCCCTTCCCATCAATTTCTCCTGATAAGAAAGGCAGGCTAGGGCAGGAAGTAGAGGGGGGAAGATGAAGGCAAGTTGGTGCCGGCCTGCCCTCTATTCCCACCCCACCCACAATTTCCCTATCAGAATTTGTGTGTGCTCGTATAGTTGTGTGATTGAATGATTATGAAGACACAACTGTGGGAGTGGGACTTTGAGTACAACTGGGGCTCTGTGATTCTGTCTTTGGTTGTCTAACCATGTAAGTAAGGGTGACTGAGTGATTGAGGTGTGATTCAGTGTGACTGTGGATATGTGAGTGTGAATATCCATCATTGGATGCCACTGTGGATACCTAGGTACCCTTACTTGGTCACTGCACCATCAGTCTTCACATCATGCACTACCCCTCTCTCCAGCTTCTCTGTCTAGAAGCCATGGGAAATGGCAGCCCTAGAAGAGGAAGGGGTCTGAGGCAATTAGGGCCCAGGAATGTCACAGGATGAGCAATACATCTTCACCTGCCTCTGACTCATCTGGTGCCTCAGGTAAAAGGCACCTAAATAAAAGGTAGGAGAGGAGGAGGAGAGAGAAGTATCCAGGCTGAGAAGCATGAAGGGGCCATCATCTACTAGCAGCCTCCTGCTGCTACTGTTGCTACTAAGCCCAGACCCTGGAGCAGGTGAGTGCTTAGGGGGTCTAGAAGGCCAGGGATTTGCCCTAGATTTGAATGGGATGGAGGGAAAGGGACCCGGGAAGTCCTTCCTCCAGCTGATTGCAGGGTTTTGGGTCAGGAGCCCTCTAAAACACATGGCCCCATTGTCCCCTAGCACTGCCACTGCCACCCAGCATTACCTGCTGTACTCAGCTCTACCGCCAGCCACTCTCGAACAAGCTACTGAGGAGGGTCATCCGGGTGGAACTGCAGGAAGCCAATGGGGACTGCCACCTCCAGGCCTTCGTGTGAGCTCTGCCCCGGCCCCTCCTACTGACCCCTAACTCTGACCTCAGTTCCAACCCCTGATGCTGATCCCAACCCCAACCCCAGTTGCTAATTCTGATGCTGACTCGGGTTTTCATCTAGCCTTTGCCCTAATCTTTGGACCCCTAACCTCATCCCCAAGCTATGACTGGCTTTGGACCTTTCCTTCCCCAGGCTTCACCTGTCTCGACGCAGTGTCTGCATCCACCCTCAGAATCGCAGCCTGGCTCGGTGGTTTGAGCGCCAAGGGAGGAGACTCCAGGGGACTCTACCTAACCTGAATTTGGGGCTGACAAGGAAAATGGACCAGGGCCCCCACCAGCCAAAATAATAAAGCAGCATTGGACAACAATTTCTTACTGTGGTTTCCAACTTCTGTGCATTCTCCTGTGAGTCCTGACTCTGAGACTGGGAGACATGTCAATAAACAGAAGAACCTCTTCATTCTCTTTATTCACATCTTCACAAACCCCTCCAGGGGCAAAGCCAAGCGCCAAGGAGCCACAGATACTCCCCAGGCACCTACATGCATACATTTGGAGAACACATGTTCCTATTTCACATACACATGGGCACACATGGACACAAACATACATATCTACACACATTCCTCAGGTGGACCTCCAACTCTGAGATGAAATGAGAAGTCCAGGCACCTTTCAGCTGGCAAGTTTCGAACAATCTGATAGAAATAGTCTCCAAACAGAACCTCCAGCTGAGACCACTCCCGCCCCCCTGCCTCCATGGGGATCTACTATTCTGCCTGGTTTCTATCTGTCTGTCCATCCACACCAGCAAGACAGAGTTATAGGTGGAATCAGCTGAAGCCCTCCTGGGTCATCTACAGGTTTGGGGCTCCTAGAAGAAGCAGGAGGCAAATCAAGGGAGATAATAGGACTAGATCTATTAGCCCAGACACCCTGAGAATGAGGGAGGGGACCCAGCTCTGAGCCCAACACTCCAAGAATGAATAGGGGAGCCTAGCTCTAATTGAATCCCAACACCCTGAAGATGAAGAAGTGTTCCTAGTTCTAGGCCCAGGTACATCAAGAATGAGGGAGGAGACCCAGGTCTGATCTAAGATACCCCAAGAATCAGGATAGATATCCAGGTCTGAGCTTAACACCCTGAAAATGAGGGGGGGCCATCTAGGAACCCCAATACCATGTGAGAGAAGGAAGAGACCCCATTCTGAGCCCAAGGACTCAAGAATGAAAGGTCCATCTCTGAGCTCAGACATAAGAATGAAGTGACCCAACTCTGATTCCCCAACATCCTTATAATGACTAGAGCATCTGGCTCTTAATCCAGACACTCGAAATGAGGGCACACATCTCTGAGTCCAAACCTCCTAGATATCCTACTTACCTGGAAGCTTGTCCACTGGAATCACTGGAGCCAAGAACCCAGGTTTTTGGGGTCTGGCCTTCCCATCTGGTCTCAGTCTCAGCCTGGAGCACAAAAAGGCAGCTGTCTCCCTGACAATGCAGGGCACCTCTGTCTCCTCCAAAACAGTATATTAGTAAAGGGTTGGGAGAGAAATCAGTGAAAATAATGGGAGTTGGAGGGGAGGGGGGGAATCTTCCCAGAATCAGAAAGTTTCACTGGGAAATCATGAAGGGTGGGAATAGGTGTGGTCTGTGGATATCAGAACATCTGTGTGGGATCAGAATTTGAGGGACCAATGGCAGTTACTTACCAGAGCCCCAGTGCCAGGGCCCCAGCTGCCAGTCCCAGGAAAGAGAAGATTCCCAAAGATGCCAGCACTGCTATCTGCTCCAAGGGATCTCTCTGGTCTGAGGAGGGTCACATGCTACTGTCAGTGTAAGGCTGCCTGACTAAACCCTTTCTCTCTGGGGCTTTCCTGTCCTATACTACCTATGTTTACCTGTCCAAGCTTACCAAGTGGCCGTGGGTCTGGCAAGAGTGAGGGCCTGGGGGGAGTGGGGCTGTCTGCCTGAGGCTCCTCCTCCAGCTGCTTCCGTGGCTGTCCTCCAGCTGGTATCTCCTTTGGTAGGGACCCTGAAGGGAGGCAAAACCTGAGGAAAATTGTCCACACAGGTTGGGAGAGGAAGAAAGGGCCTGCCAGGTGAGGCCAGGGCCTGGATTGAACATGGATGCCCAGGAGGTGGAAGCTGAAAGGGTAGAGCCAGCTTCTGGAGACTTAACAGAGGTAGAGATTGAGGGGAAGGGCTTAACCCGGGGTGTGGCTGCAGGCAACCAAGGCTAAATACCAAGACCTCAACTGCCACGCCTGTGTGGCAGGACATGTGCATGCAGCCTATTCGCACACCCGTCCAGCCAATGGATGCTGTGGGATGGGCCCTCTGCCCATGCCCTGGGCTCAGTCTCTCACCGGTACTTGGAGTCCCCCAGGCCTCGGGACTCCAGGCGCTCCAAGTGCCAGCATCCAGAAAGTCCCGGGCACTAACCCGTACAGCATGGGGCAGCCCAGCCACGGCGTCCGTGATCACCTCCTCCAATCCAGCCGGCTCTACCTGGGAATGAAGACGGTACCTTGGCCCATTATCCTGGTTGTAAAGGCTAAGCCTATCTGCCCCCAGCCTCAGTCAGCAAAGAGTACCCATTCCTCCCAGTTCTATCCCTGTCAGACTGGTGGGGCCATCTGGGCCTCACGTGGGGTGGCTTGTGGTGTCAGATCTACACCTAGTTTTTGGAAGACAAAAGTGCACAGTAGTTATATAGACAGGATGTGTCATCAGGCTGCCTGGGTTCAAATCTTTGCTGTACCACTTACTGAGTGACCTTGGGCTGCTCTGTACCTTGGTTTCTTCATTTGTAAAATAGAGGTGAATATACCTGAATAAGATAATGCATGTAAAATGTGTAGTATGGTGCCTGGTGGGCAGACAAGGCTCAAAAAATATTGATCATTATCTGAGGCAGCTGCTCCCCAGACTCGATATTAGCCAGTTAGCCAGACTTTAACAACTTCAGAGAGAGTAATTTACTGCTGTTCTTATCTGGGTATACGAATGTTTGTCTGAGGCTGTGCCCCTGGGTGCCAGGCACTCCTTTCCCTAGAAATGTTATTTGTAAAAAGCCACTCCTATCTTCCCACAGATGGATTTACATCAGTAACAGTCCCACAGGGCAGAGACTAGACCTGTTGGGCCCTGCTGCAACCCCAGCACCCCTCACACAGGCTCACCCATGGAGGCCACTCTACTAGGGGAGGTGACAGGGCTCTGGTGAACTGCCAGTGTACCAGAAAGCCATGCAGAATAACCAAGAACATAAAACCAGAGGCAGAACAAAGAGCCCCCAGATTGGGACACACTCCAGGCCTCACCGTGGACCAGGCTGGATGCTGAGCTGGACGGTACTGCAGTCGGAACCTGAGAAGAAAGTGGGGCTGGCGGGGCCAGGAGGCAGGGTACGTCCAGCTGGCACGCAGTCGGCGGGGGTAGCCAGGTACCGACTCTACCCGAAGCCCCTGGGGTGGGTCAGGGCGCACTGAGGGTGGTAGAGACACAAAGTCAGGACAGTCAACAGGTAACCATCCCTTCCTCACCACCTCCCAAGGGAAGGTGGGTGTGTGCCTAAAGGTGCTTGAGGGAGGTACTTCCTTTTTTTTTTTTCTTTTTTTGAGGGAGGTACTTCCAAGGGGTTTGGGGAAATCTTAAGCTTAATCATCCATTGGGCTCAGTACTTGTCTGTCATCCCCATTATAAAATGAGTTGGGATGCCTCTGGGTGGCTCAGTTGGTTGGGCTTGGGTCATGATCTCAAGGTCATGGGATTGGGCCCACATCAGGCTCCAGGCTCAGCGTAGAGAAGGAGTCTGCTTGTCCCTCTCCCTCTGCTCCTATTATTTGTTTGTTTGTTTATTTATTTAATATTTTGTAAAAAATGAGCTAAAATCTGGAGATCGGTTTTTGAACTATTTGTTTAGTGAATTAGAATGATTCTACTTTCCATTCAAGGAAGAAAATTAATGAGTCTAAATTTTAGCTAGAGCTTTAGTTCCCCCCTCTTACATACAGACCAAAAGGAAAGAGAGGTAACGCCTGGGAGGCTCAGTAGTTGAGTGTCTACTTCGCCTTCGGCTCAGGTCATGATCCCGGGATCCTGGGATCAAGTCCCACATCGGGCTCCCTGCATGGAGCCTTCTTCTCCCTCTACCTATGTCTCTGTCTCTCTCTCTGTGTCTCTCATGAATAAATAAATAAAATCTTAAAAAAAAAAAAAAAAAAAGGAAAGAGGAGCCAGCAAGGGCTTACACTGGGTAGGGAGGACATGAGATACGGCTGCCATCAGCACAGAGCCTAGAAGCTGAGAGGCAGCTCTGGGGCCAGGTACCTGTAAGGATTTGTGGCCTAGGAAACCAGGAGGGGTTGTGGCAGCAGCCTCTAGAGGCTGAGGTAACTGTGCCTCCTGGGCTCCAATCTCTTTGGTTTCTTAGTCTCCTCGGAAACTGTGTCCTAAAATGGGGTCTGTGTCAAGAGGGAGCTCTAGCAGGGGGAGGTTCTGTATCAGGCTATTTGTACTCTGGAGTCCATTTGGGGTCTCTGAAGTGAGGATCTGAGGGATCAGTAGGAACAGGTACTCACAGATGCTCTGCAAGCTCACATCCAGCAGGCGTGTGCTGGTCCCCAGGGGGTTCACCTCAGTCACATTTATTCGGTACTGGCTCCAGAACTCTGCCCCATGAACTACACAGCGGGCAGCCCCTGGGGGATCCTGTGGGCATGGCCAGGGCCCTGTGGACGGACTCATCCTAGGAGACAGGATGTGGTCTTGAGCTTTGGCAATGCTTATTGTGGGATCCAACTGGAGCCCCCAGCCTCTCCCTTATATCCTACCTCTGGCCATCAGCTCCCGGTACAGTCTTCTTCCTGGCAGGGAGGGGCCATCGGAGGTCAGGAAGGAAATGAGAATCCTCCCCCTCTCTAAGGCCTTCCTCAGGATCTCCCTCAATGCCTCCCATACCCATGTTGTGCCTGTACACCCAAATGTAGAGGCACACATACCCAATCATGCACACACCTGTAGGAGGTGAGGTAGCGGGTGGGTAAACCGCTGACCTGACTGGGACTCCAAGTGCAGGAGAAGTTCTCATAGTCAGCTGCTTGGCAGGAGACAACAGGGCGGGCTGGGGGGTCTAGAGGCAGAAGGTGCAACTGGAGTCTGAGAAGTCCCCAGGTCCTTCCCATCCTAGAAGGCTTACTCAGGGCCTAGTTTCCCTCAGGTGTGCCTTGCCTTGTCTCATTACTGCCACCCAACACTCCCTCCCCAACTCACAGCCCAGCTGTAGGGTCACAATGCCCCCGAGTGCACCATCCAGGGTCCGGCAGATGTAGGTGCCTTCGTCAGTGCTGTCTGCCTGGGCCAAGACCAGTTCATGCCCTAGCCCAGAGTCAGGTCCCTGGAGCAGCCTTGTCTCCCCATCCCGAAACCAGGACACCGGAGCCCTGGGGGTGAGATGAGGTGATGATAGAGGGAAGATTTAAAGCATAAGCCATGCCACAGCTCTCCATTGGCTTCTCACTGTGCTTGCAATAAAACCCAGAGTCCTTTAAGTCCAGGAGCTGACAAAGCCCCTGGTGACCTAGCCTTGCCTTCCTTTCCTTCTTCAGCTCCTCCCTGTCTTCCCTCTCCTCCCCACTACCCTCCGGTCACATTGATCTTCTTGCTATTCAAGAGTATTGAGGGATCCCTGGGTGGCGCAGCAGTTTGGCGCCTGCCTTTGGCCCAGGACGCGATCCTGGAGACCCAGGATCGAATCCCACGTCAGGCTCCCGGTGCATGGAGCCTGCTTCTCCCTCTGCCTATGTCTCTCCCTCTCTCTCTCTCTCTGTATGACTATCATAAATAAATTAATTAATTAATTAATTAATTAAAAAAAAAAAGAGTATTGAACTCAGGACGCCTGGGTGGCTCAGTGGTTGGTTGAGTGCAGGTCATGATCCTGGGGTCCTGGGATCGAGTCCCACATTGGGCTCTCCACAGGGAGCTTGCTCTCCCTCTGCCTGTGTCTCTGCCTCTCTCTCATTCACACCTCAGGGCATTTGCACTAGCTGTTCCCTCTGTCAGGAATGCCTGTACCTCGACCTGTGCGTGTCTGCCTCTTTCCTGACCTTCAGAAATTAGCTTCACTGTCACCTCCTCAGAGAAGCCTTCTCTGATTACCAATAAAAAGTAACCAATCAGTTATCATCTTCCATATCACTTTTCTTTGATTTTCTGCCCTGCAGTTACCACTACCCGGCAAGATTTGTATTTGCTTATTATCTGTCTGTCCTACTAGAATGTAACCTCTGCCAGGGCAGGCATCTTGCCAGGCTTGTGCACTGCTGGATCCCAGAGCCTAGAATAGACCAGGGACTCAGCAGGTGCTCAATACATGTTGGTTAAAATTTTCTGTTGAATAAGGATGGTTTGAGAGTTAGGATAGCTGGAGAGGTGAGGATTATAGACACAGGGGCAAGGATGGGAGGAGCATGAGGACTGGACAGAGTCAAGAAAGGGTCATGAGTGTCAGCCCAATGCCAATGGGCAGGTGGGGCACTTACCCAGCAGTCACTCCAGGGCAACACAGTGTCATGGACCTGCCAGGCTGCCCATACTGGACCCCTGTGGAGGGCACTTTTAAGGAGATGCTCTTCCTTTCCCTCTCTCCCATCCAAGCCCCCAATTAGCAAGCATGACAGGATAAGGGTCAGACTCTTAAGCCCTGGATGGGGTCATTGGGTCAAAGCATCATGTTATAACCTGGAAACAGAGGTTAGAAGACAGGGTAGAGAGGGGATGTTGTCAGGTTGGATGTTAGGGGTTGGGGGCCACAGATTAGGCATGGAAAGGGTCACAGTGAGGATGGCAAGTCAAAAGTCAGAGTTAGCATCATATAGCAGGATTCTTCTCACCTGGGGGGCCCCAGGCCTGGGGACAGGGGGAGACGGCGGACACCAGGGCTACAGCCACGGCCAGCAGGACCCAGCTCAGCCCTGAGCAGCTGCTGCTCATCTGTGGGGAGAAAGGTAAGGTCAGCAATCCCCCATTCCCAGATGGGAGGCTAAAGCCTGCCTCCTCCTCTTCTAAACTGGGACTTTCTAGGAAGAAAACTTAGGTACCACATGGGGTAAGGATATCCGAAAACATCAGGGGATCTGATCTAAGGTCCCCTTTTCCACCATACACCCAGTGCTGCGTGTGCATACATGCAAACACACACACATGCACACTCACACCCTCCATCTCTGGGCCTAGGGCCCAGAACAAAAGCCGGAGGCGACAGGCTGTGCCAGCAGTCCCCACCACACACACACCACCCTTGGCACCCACCCCTGGCACCAAGTGCTGGCACCAGCTCAGTCACTCCCATTAACTCCTCCAACCCAGCTGTTGGGAATTCCAGTGTCTACCCCCACCTGGCCCAGGACTAGTCATTGCCTCTGATTACCTGAGACAGCCTTCACCAACCTTGGGTGGGGGCCTGTCACCGTGGGTCTGAGCCCCTGCTATATTCCTATCAGGAGGCTTAGCCCTCCTCTGGCTGCCAGGTCTCTTCTCTCCTGGGCCTGGCTCCTTGGGCCACTCATCTGGGCCTGACTCTGGAATCTTGTTGGTCTCAAGCCTGTGAGGCTGGATGGGGCTAGGGTGCAGGCTGAGGCTGCAGAGTTAAGCAGATCCAGATGCCTTGGCTGCTGCCAGAGGCTGGGGGTGGGCAAGCAGCCAGGAGATGGAGACAGGGTGTCGGGGAGGGGAGAGAAGGCTGAAGGATCTAGAAGCCTGCAGGGAAGGGGACCTGGGGTGGAGGCCACAGGACCAAGAGATGCTCCAAGGTCAAGATTGGGAGGTGGTAGGGGTTCAGTGAGGGAAGGGCTGGGCTAGGACAGAACTAGAAAGGCAAAGGAGGTAACCAAGTCTTTTGTATGGTAACCACTGCTTATGGGGATGCTAGGAGAGAGGGATTCTGGATGGGAGAAGAGCAAAATGAGAAAGGTAGTGGGGAAGTGGCCATGGGGACAGGAAAAGTAGCAGATAGGGAAAGAGCCAGGCAGGCAAGGGCTCCAGAAGAGGAACAGCATAGACCCCTCCCAAGTAGAGCAGAACAAGGGCGTCCATGTGTCTGTGTATCTGTCTGAATGTGTCTAATGGCTTCCCGCCCCCTCCCCCCCGCACCCCGTACCCCAGCAACATTTACCCTGTTGAGCCCCACCCTACCTCTGTGATCCCAGTGGCTGAATGTCCATGGCCTCCAGGACTTCCTCCCACCAGCTACAGCACCCGTCTCAGCTCCACTCAGTTCTGGGACCCCAGAATCATCCCCTCCTTTCTCTTCCCTCCTCCGCCCCTCTGGGCCCTAGAGCTCAGCCGCCCTGAGCTAGGCCCCCACCTCCCACTTTCCTCCTCCCTCCTCCCCTTTCGCCCCCCTCCCACCCGAGGCCCTGGGAAGGGAAGAGGCCTCCCCCAAAGTCTGGAAAGGAAGCCACAGGCACAGCCACGGCCAGCAAGAGGGAAAGGAGGGCTGCTTATGTCCCCGTCAGGGAGTGATTCCCTATGTTTTCACCCAGCCACATTCATGCATGGACTCACTAGGCACAGTCAACAAAAAGACACTCCCTTGAACACACGTGGACATAACCAAATGAAAAATCAGACGCAGACTCACGCCTCCACTCTTTTCACTCCCCAGCAAATATTTCCTTAGGGCATAGCTAGCTGTTTTTTGAGGAAAAGGGAGGCCCAGGTTGGGGGGGTATAAAGAAAATCCGGAGTCCAGTCCCTCCGCCCCTGACGTTCCAGCCATTTCTTACCTCCCCACTCCACTCTTTGGGCCCCAGCACCAGGAAATGCCTTTGGTCCCTTGGTGCCAGATACACAAGACCCACACTTATCCTCAGATACACACTCTCAGATATAGCCACTCAGTCACATGGATACACTCAGACATCCTCACTCAGATTCATACCCTCATACAGACAGAAAACACATATACTTAGCACTCTGCCCCGGGGATGGGGTCACAGCACTCCCTAAAAGCAAATCCTCATAATGGCTTAAGTCCCATCTTCCAAGGAGCTCTTAGCACAGCAGACCCCACATTTCATCACTGCTCCAGGCCCCCATGAAGCCAAAGAGACAGAGGTGAACAGGGGAGCTAGGAATAGGGGTGCAGAGAGAGACAGAGATGCCAAGGATGTGAGAGGCAGATACACAGAGATACCTGGGGAGATAAAACTATGAGGAGATGCATATGAGTGACAGCTCTAGGAAGATAGTAGTAGGGGGAGCAAAATAAAAGGAAACTGAGATAGGGAAACAAACTATGGAGCAGTAGACTAAAGACAGGGATTCTAGAGCACAGAAAGGAAGGGCAGACACGTGTGTTGGGATGGGTCTATTTTTGCTGGACGTTAGGTAGAAAGGTCAGTCCCACTGACCACTGAAGTTGGTCCCCAAGATACAACACAGCTCCACTCACACACTCTAACACAGGACCCAGGACCCACACATAAAACAAGTCTCACTCAGGCTCTGCTACTGCTGAAGTCACACAACCACACACAAACACACACACACACACACACACACACACAGACCCAGCCACCCACTCTCACACAGACACAGTCTTAAACCCCAAAAAGACCTTCCCAAAACACATGCCCCATGTGGTCACAGGCCCTCTCACACACAAACACACAACTCAGTCTCTCACCCAAAACTGCACATTGACACAAACACAGAACCACCACACTTGCACAGCCACATGCAGCCTCGACCACATGCACACTGAACACACGCAGCCAGATTAGTTGACAGCTGCACCCAGTGACACTCAGTTACAGGTCCACACACTGACAGCGTCACACACAGCCTCACAGTCCCACGCACACACTGACAGTCCATCAGTCAGTCTAGGCCCTTCAGAGCGCACACTAGCCAGCCCCGCCCTCTCCTGGCAAGGCTCCCTCTCTCACTCCCGCCGGCCCCACCAGGCCTCACCTTCTGCGGCCTCCGCCGCCAGCGCCCTCCGCCCTCGCCCTCTGCCCCGGCCTCTACTCCCTCCCGCCCCGGGGCCCCCAGCAGCGGGGGCGGCTCCGCCCAGGCACCAATGGAGGGACGGGGGTGAAAAGGGAGGGGGTCTGGGCCTATTGGTGCCTCCAACTGCCAATCACCTCCACCCCACCTCTGCCGGACACTTCCTGTCCCGTCCCGGACTGAGGAGCCCGCAGGGGGACAGAGTCTGGAGATGGATTCCCGGGTCCTAGCCTGCAGTCGTGCCCTCCTGGGACAGCAGGACTGAAGTTTTCAGCCCCTCCTCCTTACAGCAGTCCAAAAACAAAACCAAGTTCAGTGGCTCAGGAGCCACTGGTCAGGTGATTGGAGAAGGTGAAGGTGCCCCTGACTCCAGATAAGGACTTCTGTGGGACAATGATTCTTAAACTTCGCTGGGCATTGTGGTTTTAAAACAGCCAAGCCACACTCCAAAATAATTAAATCCGGTCTCTGGAAGGGCCTTGGCATTAGGGTTTAAAACTCCCAAACGATTCCAAAATGCAGTCAAATCAAGGGTGTTGGGTCAGGTGTTTGTGTAAGTGTGCCTTAAGCCGGCAACACACCCAGGGTTCACATCCAATCCCAGTGACTGAGGTCTCAACGGAGATGTGTACCATGTCTGTCTGAGGTCCTTCCAGATACTCCAAGTTCCAGACCCTATCCCTTCAGGGTCTCAAGGAAGAAAAAACCCTGGACTAGAAGACAGGCAGCCAGGGTTCTCCCAAGCCAAATCATCACTGTCTAGTCCTGGCATGATACCCCTCCCAAACTCAGTTGCCTTGAAAGAATGAAGATAAAAAGCCTCTGGCCATCCTTGCATTGCTCACCAGCCCTATCCTCACCTAAAAGTTTGGAGGGCACTAGATGGCATCAGGTCTCCTGGGTTGCATGCCCTATTATTGCCATAGTCATACAATCTTGCCAAGGAAACAGACTGGGGGACACCTAGGTGGCTCAGAGGTTGAGTACCTGCCTTTGGCCCAGTCTGTGATCCTGGAGTCCCGGGATGGAGTCCCATATCAGGCTCCCTGCATGGAGCCTGCTTTTCTCTCTGCCTATGTCTCTGCTTCTCTGTCTCTCATGAATAAATAAGTAAAATATTAAAAAAAAAAAAAAAAAAGGAAACAGGTTGGGAGGAGTGGGGACAGACTCAAGATCACTCCAAGAACCATCCCCTCCTTCCAGGTGCTGGGGCTCCTAACTCTATTAGCCCCTTCCTTGCCAGAGCTGTTTTCTTCCTTTCTTCTGCTGCAATAATTGGGGCACATGGGCAACTACAAACGTGCAGAGCCTGCAATTATATGCTGCACATGAGAGTCTAGAGAAGTCAAGGACACAAAGCCACGTACACGTTCCCTTCCCGCCCCTTCAGCCCCTGTGGGCTGGAGCAGAGCCAAGCTGCAGCCACTCAAAAAGCCGAGGTTCTGGCCAGCAGCCCAGTGTCTGGCCACTGACCACTGGATCCAGGATCCTGCTCCCCCACTCCCCATCAAACCCTCAGGCCTAGGCTTGATGAGCTGACATATCATCCCAGGGGTGGTGGTAAAGGGGGCTCTGGCCTTCCGAAAGCCTTAGCCACAGACAAGAACACAGAATTTTCAAAGTTTCTTAAACTGTGATGCCTTTGTTACTCCAGGAATAAGAGAATCTATAGGCCAGACATTAAATTGAGTATTCATTTTATTCAGAGATTTGGGGTGGAATTTTTGTACTCTTAAGTTTTGTATATTTGCAGGCAAAGAAGAGTTGTGGCTGGTGCTATGCCATCAGCCTTTAACCCAGATCCCCAAGGATTATAGTTCATACTCCTCTGTCATTAGAATAAGTTTGAGAAACACAATTTAGTTTTATTGATCCCACATCTTCCCAACCCTCGGCCCTGGTTCCCTCAAGCAGAAGGCCCTGTGGTCAGCGTGGTCAGGCGATGGTTGCTGTCTCCCTATCCTTCTGCTGCCCCAGGCGGTAATGAACCTCAGGAAGCATCCTTAGTCTCTCTGCAGCCTGGAAGGGAACAGGGGGCAATCAGGGAGGAGGAGGCTGCCCAGAATGGTGGTATGGAGTGGTATGAGTCGAACAGTAATAATGAGTACCTAGGAAACACCGGGGGGAAGGCTAGTAGGACCAGGAGGCTGGTGATAAAGACTGCCAAAGTAACCAGAGGATATTGCTGAGCAGCTCCTAGGTTATAGCGGTTTTCAGGGTCATGATTATTGAGTTCCCTTGGGAAAATGGGAAACAAAAGGAGCACCCAAGGACCCAGAGTGCTCTGAAATCTGACCTGCTCGGGGGTGAGGTCCCTCTGAGCCTGGGCAAGCATTTCATAGCCAACCATGAATTTCCGGACGGTGGCAGAGCGCAAGAGTGGAGGGTAGTAATGAGCATGAAGCTGCCAATGATCCCAGTTGGCTTCAGCCTCTGATCCTGTGGGAGCCCCTGACAGAAGAGATAATTGGGAAGGGTCATTTTCTAGTTCTTCAGCCTAGCCCCCACCCCTAAACTAGGCTAGCTACCTGAAAACTACATTTCCCAGCATTCCTTGCCACTGAGTAGACCAGGCATTGGAAAACACTAGGAGACATAGTTTCACCAAGTTTATTGTTCCACCTTCAGTCCCAGCACCCCTGGTCTGGACACTTCCCCCAACAAGTATTTCAAAGCCTGCTGGGGGTTGCAGTCCACTGAGCTGGCCTCAGGACCTCAAAATCGGTGTCAGAGCTAGGTATGGATGCTCAAAAAGCCTTACCGTGCCAACCCATGGAGTAGGGAAAGGATGTCTCAAATAGGTTGTCATACTTGGTCAAGAGCTTCTTCATGATGGAGGCTAGATCTGGAATCAGAGCCTGACTCTCAGCCTGGGGCCAAGATGCTGGCCCTACAGAGCTATCCCCATCCTGTGCCTGGCCCCAGGGTCCCAGCTGGAAGACTCACCATCACGCTCAGCAGGGGTCAGCTCAGGCAGGCGGCGCACATGCCTACGGGGCAGCAGCAGTGTCTGGAAGGGCCATACTGCCCAAAAAGGGACTAGTACTAACCAGTGCTCACTGGTTAAGACCAGTCGTTCCTGGGCAGATCAAGTAGAGTTGAGGTCATGAAGGGATGGGGTTGGGGGACTGTCAGCAAATAGGCAGGAAAAGAAGAAAAAATGTACCCAGAATCTTACCTCCACTACTACCACCCTAATCTAAGCCACTGTCATCTTTCCTTTGGATTATTGCTATGGCTTACCCATCAAGTCTCTCTTCTATTTTCCTTCTACCCTTCTCCTTCATACAACTTTCTCTTTTGGGCTGAGGGTAGGGGTTCCTTACAGAAACAGGGTCTGGCTTTTCCCCACCTTTCTGAGCAGCTCCTGGCGGCCATATTCCATTAGCAGGGGCTCTCCATGTTGACTCTGATAGGCCCGCTGAGATCGCTCCTCACGCTGGGCAATATCTGGCAGAAAACTACTGGCCCACACCTGTCAAGGGGCAGGAGCAGAGAACAGTTGGCAGATCCTTTGCCTCCAAGCCTCCACATTACTAGCATATTTACTCTGTCCCTCTAGGTCCTTTCCCCACAGTACTGCCTTGGACTCACCCCAGAAATCCACTAGGGCCCCTGACACACTTACCTGGCAGTGGGGATGGGGGTTGGAACAGCCCATCATGGCTCCTTTGTTTTCAAAGATCTATCGGGTAGAGGTAGGCAGCTTTAATAGCCAAAGAGACACCAAACCAGCCTCTCCTGACCACATCCTGTGAAAACAGGAATACTACTTCCCAGCACCAAATCTGCACCACCCTCTCCCTGCCCATCCAGGGGAGGGGGCAACCTCACAGACCTGCACCCAAGGGTACCGGGCACCCAGCTCCTCTGTCACTGAGGCCCATGCATCGACGACAGTGCGGATCTCAGGGACTGACATAAGTGGTAGCGTTACATCTGACCAGGGGTGGAAGCACATGACCTTACTAGGTGGTGTAGGAGGAAGAAATTACAGTGATATAGGGCTTGGCTGTGCCAGGGGCAGGGCCCAACCTAGTGCTCAGTCCAAGCCCTGGGTTGAAGGTAAGAGAGGAAATCCATAGTTACCAAACTCCTCGAGCAGCCTCCGCTTGGAAAAGAGGATGATCACTGGGTCCTGAGATAAAAGGGTATCATTCTCTGCAACAGAAGTCCCCCAACAAGTCCAGCCACCCCCACCCCCCCACCACCCCCCACCCCCCACCCCCACCCCACCCCCGCCAACAGCAGCTAGAGCCAGTTTACCTGGATTGGGGGCATCAGGCTGCAGAGCTGGAAAGTCGTTGTCAAACAGGAAGGTGCCATCATAATAGGGATTCACCTACTGACAAGGATGGTCTAGAAGCATTTGCTGCTCCATACCCACCAGTCATCTGGCCAGCTTCAGGGGCCAGACAGGCTACAGGCGGGTGTGGGGGGCCCGCTGTGGGGTCAGAAAGACTCCGTGGGCTATAACACAGAAGGGAGTCCACTCCGTTGTGGGTGAGGGGCAGCTCTAAGAAGGAGCTACTACTCCGGGCTCAGTTGCAGACGCAGGTTCTAAAGGCTTACCTCTCCATTGGCGCGTGTGGCCCCGGGACACAGAGGGTTGTGGGGGTCATGGCGGGGAACTGTCATCAGGAGCGGGGGTTCCACTTGCCCCTGCCAGGGCCGCTTCATGCGGTGAGCTGACACCAGAACCCATTCATCTTGTAGCGGGTTGTAGCGGATATGCTGATGTTCTGGGGACAGAAAGACAAGATCAATCAGCAAAACTCTCTGACTCCCTCTGGCCTGGGTCTCACCCACCAGCAGGGCCAAGCTTGGAGGCACCGTCTCGGCCCTCTCCTGCTCAGGAGCCAAAGACCCGAGCTTGAGCTTTCCCAGGTCCTAATTAGCCTCAGCCCCAACTCGGTCGCTGAGGCTTGGCCGGGTGGGGCACCGACCTCGGGGAAGGGACGGTAACTTTCCAAGCAAAGGGAGGGCTCGGCTCCGCGTCCCAGCGCGTCCCAGACGCCCTGCAGTTACCGCTCGCTCGGAAGGTTGTGGCGGTGGCATCCGCCTCTGACGCCTGCTGGCGCTGGTCAGGGGGTGATCCGCTGCGCGACATTAGGCCACTTGCGTGGGTGGGGATCTTCTGGAGCTCTATAGAGCAGACTCTCACCCATCTCTGGGTCTGACCCGCCCCGCCCCCCGATGATTGGCCAACCTCTAGCAGGTGACCGCCTAAGGGACCGCCCACCTGACCGCGGGCGCGACTCCGGAAAGCCTAGCTTTTGGGGGGAGGGGGCGCTTTGGTCATCCCAGTATACCCCCGGGCCAAGTCACTACTTTAGGAAAAAAATCTCTGTAAAAACCGCTGCTTGCAGATCCCTCAGCTCCGTGACACAAGATATCTTTGCCGTATTCAGTCATTCATTTGGTCACCCGTTCAGCAAATATTTACTGAAGATCTGTGTGCCAGGCCCCTAGGCTCCATGTGGGGCAAAGGGATGCCCCTGCACAAGTCAGGCATCATCTCTGCTCTCCCGCAGCTCACAGTCTGGGGTCGGGTAGGGGTATAATCCTGAATCCACAATTGTCGCACTTGTTCAGTCGCCAAGGTGGAGAAGCAAAATGGCATGAGGGTGAGGGTGGGAGCGATCTGCTTCAGCTCAACCCTGGCTTCCAGTTACTACCTGGGGGAGTGGATACTTCACCAAAATCAAACCCCATCCCCTCCAGGCTGGAGAAACAGGTTTGGGGGGGAAAGAGCCTAAGTAACCATGTTATTTATTTAGTTATTTAGCGTTACAAGCACAAGAAGTGAATTGTCTTGTAAGAAGGCTAAAAGAAATGTAAAAGTGTGGACAGGACCCAACTGTCAGTAGCTCCAGCCACCATCTAGGTATATAATCAGGTATATAATCAGCCGCCATCTAGGTAGGATCAGGGGTGTTTCCTTTACACTAGGATAAAAAAATTCAAATTAATTCCTCCCTTGGCACTTTTTAAAAGACTTCTAAATATTGTTTGAACCCCCTGCTCCTTCCACATGCAGAACAGAAGCCTAAGGTCACCCAGAGGATTAGTGGCCTAGCTAAGATTTGAACCCAAGCTTCCAGGCTCTTCTCCATGCTCTAAAATGCTCTGAGATTTCAGTGAGACTCAAGACAGAAACCTAATGAGATAAGAACTCCCCAGTAGTAAGGAGGCCCCTTCCCCTAACCCAGGCCAGGCCAACCCAGGTGTTTTGCAGCTCAGATGCAAAAACTGGGTCATTGGTCATTTACCTAATCTCTGCCCTTGGTCCTCAGACTGGAATCTAAAGAGACTACTAGGTAGGGGGCAGGGAGCAGGAAACTGAGAAATGAGCATTTAACCTATACCATTGGCTTTTCATTCTTTGGGGTGGCGGTGGGGTGGGGGGAGCTAGGATAGATTTGCTTTCCTCCTCTCTCAGCCATCTTTGTTGTTGGAGTGACTGGATTTTGGAGGCAGACCCATTTTCCCAAGAACACCAGTGCTTCAGTGCTACTCCTTACATCATGCTGATACAGTTTTGAATGTAGGTGAGGTCCAGAGCCAACAGCCAGGAAAGAATTATTGAGAGGTCTTTGGTCCCAAAAGGTGGTGATTTTATTAAAGCAACAGGGACAGGACCCTGGGCAGAAATATCTGCTGCACCAGGGTTGCTGAGGGGTGGTTGATTATATATACTTGGGAGCTGGGGGTAAGGAAAAAGGGAGGTTTTTAAAAGAACTTTCATATGCTAAAGAGGATCTACAGGGCAGCCTGGGTGGCTCGGCGGTTTAGTGCTGCCTTTGGCCCAGGGTGTGTTCCTGGAGACCTAGGATCGATTCCACGTCGGAATCCCTGGGTGGAGCCTGCTTCTCCCTCTGCCTGTGTTTCTGCCTCTCTCTGCTTCTGTGTCTCTCATGAATGAATAAATAGACTCTTAAAAAAAAAAAAAAGAGGATAATTCAACTTTGTTAAAAAAAAAAAAAGTATCTACGAGATACTGGAGGCCTTGCCATTGTCAAATTAAGGTTGTTTTTTCCTCTAGTAAAGCATTAACTTTAAGACAGTTGGGAGCTTCCTTCTGGAAATTAGGTTATTGATAAGAATGCTTTTTTCTTACAAATGTCACTAAGACATTTGTAAACTGAGGAAGACTCTTGTCTTGCTGGACTGTATCTCTGTAAGTTAACCATTTGTTTTTCCTTCCCTTAGCTTTAGGGCAGCCAGGAGTGCCTGAGGAATGTTGCACATGTCCCACCTGGGAGAAGAGGGAGGGGTTTGCAGGGTGTCTGTGCTTTGTCCTCAGTTTGCCTTCTGCTCCCTTGTCAATGCCAACTAACTTCTCACCCCCTTCAGAAACACTTCCAAACCTCTTCTCTGTCTCCAAGATGACTTTTTGGGGGAGGAACAGAATGGCTGAGATGGAGCCTACTGAGCCCTTTCCCTCCAGGATCCCTTGAAGATCTCTAATACAACATTGTTGAAAACAAAACTTGCAGGGATGCCTGGGTGGCTCAGCGGTTAAGCACCTGCCTTCGGCTCAGGGCATGATCCTGGAGTTCCAGGATCCAGTCCCACATTGGGCTCCCTGCATGGAGCCTGCTTCTCCCTCTGCCTGTGTGTCTGCCTCTCTGTGTGTCTCTCATAAATAAATAAATAAATAAATAAATAAATAAATAAATAAATAAATCTTAAGAAAAAGAAAAGAAAACTTGCAGTCCAAAATTGGCATCACATAGGTCAAGTCTTCAGGGCAGCCCCGGTGGCTCAGCAGTTTAGGGCCACCTTCAGCCCGGGGTGTGATCCTGGAGACCTGGGATCAAGTCCCACGTCGGGCTCCCTGCATGGAGCCTGCTTCTCCCTCTGCCTGTGTCTCTGCCTCTCTCTCTCTCATTCTGCGTATCTCATGAGTAAATAAATAAATAATCTTAAAAAAATATTTAAAAAAGAATAGGTCAAGTCTTCAAACCCAGGCTTTTTTTTTTTTTTTTTAAAGATTTTATTTATTTGGGATCCCTGGATGGTGCAGCGGTTTAGCGCCTGCCTTTGGCCCAGGGCGCGATCCTGGAGACCCTGGATCGAATCCCACGTCGGGCTCCCGGTGCATGGAGCCTGCTTCTCCCTCTGCCTATGTCTCTGCCTCTCTCTCTCTCTCTCTCTCTCTCTCTCTGTGTGACTATCATACAATAAATAGAAATTAATTTAAAAAATTTTTATTTATAAAAAAAAAGATTTTATTTATTTATTCATGAGAGACAGAGAGAGAGAGAGGGGCAGAGACAGAAGCAGGCTCCCTGCAGGGAGCCCCACACCGAACTGGATCCCGGGTCTCTAAGATCACACCCTGGGCCAAAGGTGGCGCTAAACTGCTGAGCCACCTGGGCTGCCCCAAACCCAGGCTTAATGCCTAATATAACTGTGTTTCATTTTTTTTAAAACAAATTTTTATTTATTTATGATAGTCACAGAGAGAGAGAGAGAGAGAGGCAGAGAGAGAAGCAGGCTCCATGCACCGGGAGCCCGATGTGGGATTCGATCCCGAGTCTCCAGGATCGCGCCCTGGGTCAAAGGCAGGCGCCAAACCGCTGCGCCACCCAGGGATCCCTGTTTCATTTTTTTTTTTTTAAGATTGATTGATTGATTGATTGATTGATTATAGACATAGAGAGAGAGGCAGAGACACAGGAGGAGGGAGAAGCAGGCTCCATGCTGGGAGCCCGACGTGGGACTCGATCCCAGGATCGCGCCCTGGGCCAAAGGCAGGCGCTAAACCGCGGAGCCACCCAGGGATCCCCTATAACTGTGTTTCAACTTCCACAGACACGTTGTCTTCACTGATTAGTCAGGAATTTTCTGATTAGCACCAATGAGCCCCTACATGGGCATTTTCTTTCCCCCAAAGGAAAACTAGGTAATCTGCATAATACTCCTTAAGGGAAAGGAACTTGCCTGGAATAATCCTTTTCTCTTGCTAATAACTTTCCTGTGCCAGGCTCCTTCCTATAAAAAAAACTTCCATTTGGGGGGCATCTTATCTTACACGTCTGACTCCTGATTTCAGCTCAGGTCACAATCTTAGGGTTGCGAGATCAAGCCCCGCGTGGGCTTTGCACTCAGCAAGGAGTCTGCTCCAGATTCTCTCCTTCTCCCTCTGCTCCCTCACCCTGCCTCACGGTCACATGCAAGCTCTCTCTCTCTCTCTGTTTGTTTGTTTGTTTGTTTGTTTGTTTGTTTGTTTTTTAAGATTTTATTTATTTGGGGGCAGCCCGAGTGGCTCAGCAGTTTAGCTCCGCCTTCTTCTGCCCAGAGCCTGACCCTGGGACCCGGGATCGAGTCCCGTGTAGGGCGTGGAGCCTGCTCCTCCCTCTGCCTATGTTTCTGCCTCTCTCTCTCTCTCTCTCTCTGTCTCATGAATAAATAAATAAAATCTTTAAAAATATATATATTTTTGGGGGATGCCTGGGTGGCTCAGCGGTTAAAGCATCTGCTTTCAGCCCAGGGTGTGATCCTGGAGTCCCAGGATCAAGTCCCACTTCGGGCTCCCTGCATGGAGCCTGCCTCTCCCTCTGCCTATGTCTCTGCCTCTTTCTGTGCATGTGTGTCTCTCATGAATAAATACACACACACAGAGAGAGAGAGAGAGAGAGGCAGAGAGGCAGAGACAAGCAGAGGAAAAGCAGGCTCCTGGCAGGGAGCCTGATGAGGGACTCGATCTCAGGACCCTGGGATTATGACTCAAGCCAAAGGCGGATGCCCAACCACTGAGCCACCCAAGTGCCTCACTCTCTCTAAAAATAAATCTTTTTTTAAAATAAATAAATCTTAAAAAAAATTGGTAAAAAAAATAAAAATAAGTCTTTAAAAAATAAAAACCTTCCATTTTGTATGCCTCCTCCTTGGAGCTCTCCTCTACAGGCTAGATGGGGTGCTCCCTGATTCATGAATTGTTTAATAAAGCCCATTAGATATTCAAGTTTACTTGGTTGAATTGTCTTTCTTAACAGAGAGTCCGTCTTCCCAGTCTCTACTCTGTTTTTTTTTTTTTTTTTTTTTAAGCTTTATTTATTTATTCAGAGAGAGGCAGAGGGAGAAGCAGGATCCATGCAGGAAGCCTGACGTGGGACTCGATCCGGGATCTCCAGGATCACACCCCGGGCTTCAGGCGGCGCTAAACCATTGCGCCACCGGGGCTGCCCACCAGTCTCTACTCTTAACTGCACAATACACTGTAACACCGTTAGTGGCCTGTATTAGTCTAAGTAATCTTAGTTGCTGTAACAAATGACACCACACCCCCAAACTCAGTGGTTTAGCAACACAGTCCATTGTGGAGGTAGAGGGGAAGCAGCATTCAGAATTCTCCACTACTTAATTCTCTGTAACTAAGATAATAGATGAAGAAAGAGTGAGAATGTAAAGAATTTCACAGGTTTTAGGAGCTGGACCTGGAAGTGGCATACAACATTTCTGGCTATACTTCATTGGCCAGAACACAGTCATATGAGCTCATCTAACTATAGAGTATACTGTGGAATGTAATCTGACTGCCCAAGAGCAAAAGGAAATAGATTTGTGAACATATAGCATCATCTCTGCTACATGCCCCTACTGAGAAGCCTAATGACCATTTCCCATCATTTTATCGGACCTCTCAATTACATTTGACTGTGTTGATCCTTCATTCCATCACTATCATGTGTGATGCTATGTTCTTACAGTTCTCTTCTCCCTTGTTTTATTTTTATAACAAACACACATGTCACCACTTGCAGGGCACTAATTGCTTTATAAATATTAACTCATTTAATCTTCATCACAATGAAGGTATGCTCTCTGAGGTAGGTACTTTTATTCATCCCATTTCACAGATGAGAAAACTGAGTCACAGGGTTTAAGTAACTTGCCCAAGATCACACACCTAGTAGATGGCAGAAGCCGGGCTTTTAACCCAGTCCAGCTCCAGAGTTACTTTCTTAATCACTGCACTTTGCTGCCTCTTTTCTCCTTTGTTTCTCTTCCTTTATTATTCCGCTCCTCATAACCCTTTTGGTTTACAATGCACTCCTCTCACATTTTGTGCTTCAAAGCAAAGAATGAATCGTAGGCCCCCAAGAGACCCCCTGTTGTCTCTTCACAGCGACTTTGTTCTTGGAACAGGCCACATTCGCTAGAATGCCCTCCCCATTTCCCCTACACACGTGGCTCAGGCGTCACCGCCTCCATAAAGCTTTCGGTAACACGCCTAGGCAGAAGCGCCTCCTCCCACTTTCTGTGCTAACAAAAATGACGATCACAAGTCCCGGAAGTCTCTGCTTCCGGGCTTGCCTGCTTCACCTGGGAGTCCAGGCCGGCCACCTACCCCCGCCCACATTCACACCCCCATTCACACGTGGTAGGGCACTCGCAGAGACCTTGCTCGTAGGCCCTGAATAGTGCAGCTGGGGAGGCTTAGCCCCGCCCCCTCGCATCACGCGCGAGGCTCCGCCCCACTCCTCGGCGCTCCCCGCTCCCCGCGAGGAAATGGTTCAACCCGAGGGGCGGAGCCCGGGTGCCCGGACTGTTATGATTGGCCAGGGCAAGCCGTACCACGGCTGTGGCGGGGGAACGGTCGTGGGCTGCGCGCCGCAGGTCCGGAGGCAGTGGGAGTCGCAGCTCCAGGCCCACCGATCGTTCCTTCGCTTCTCCGTGCCAGGCCGCCCGCCGGGATGCAGTGGGCAGTGGGCCGGCGGTGGGCGTGGGCCGCGCTGCTCTTGGCTGCCGCAGCGGTGCTGGCCCAGGTGGTCTGGCTCTGGCTGGGCACGCAGAGCTTCGTCTTCCAGCGCGAAGAGATCGCGCAGCTGGCCCGGCAGTACGCGGGTGAGCCGACGGATGACCGGGCGAGTGAACGGGTGGAGGGCAGGGTCCTGGGGAGGCCCGAGCCGAGCTGGGAGTTTGAGAGGCGCCTTTCCCGAGTTCAGAGTGGTGCTGGCTCTGACCCTGTTGTTCCTCTGCCCCCGCCAGGGCTGGACCACGAGCTGGCTTTCTCTCGGCTGATCGTGGAGCTACGGCGGCTGCACCCAGGCCACGTGTTGCCCGACGAGGAGCTGCAGTGGGTGTTCGTGAACGCGGGCGGCTGGATGGGCGCCATGTGCCTTCTGCACGCCTCGCTGTCCGAGTACGTGCTGCTCTTCGGCACCGCCCTGGGCTCTCGCGGCCACTCGGGTCAGTGCTGGCGGCGGGCCGAACTGGGAGGCTGGGGCTGTACAAGGGCCCATGCCCTCCGTTCTGATGTTTGGCCAAGCCGTGTATTGGCGCTGATCCCCTGATACTCGGTGTCCATCTGATTGTCCCTCAGGGCGCTATTGGGCTGAGATCTCCGACACCATCATCTCTGGCACCTTCCACCAGTGGAGAGAGGGCACTACCAAAAGTGAGGTCTTCTACCCAGGTGGGTAGGGGGGCTCTGGCAGAGAGGTGGGTCCCTTCATTCTGGGGTGCCCAGAGTTGGAAGAGAGCGATAGCACGGAAAGGGGGTGTGTTGGGGGCTCTTTCCAGGTTTCCTTAACCCCCTAGATAAGCCACAGGTCGTTGATTGAGGCAGGTCCGAGGGCCCCCGTTGCTTTCCACTGTTAAAAGGAAACGAAACATAACAGCTTCCTGTTAACCATGTCTGATTTTTATCTACCCAGACACTGTTTTATTCATCTAATATTCCAACAGTTGTTGGGAAGACAGTTGGGTAATCAGATATGCTCTCCTACCCCCAAAGACAAGACAGACCATTGTCTCCCTTTTTCTGTAGTGAAACATTTGACATAAAAAGTAGAGCTTTGGACTTCCACATAAATTTGAGGTTGAGCATTACAGGCATGATAGGCATTATAACTGAACAGCTACATTTCTCAGAAAGCCACAAAAACCTTATAATCACCCCTCCCTATCTAACAGGCCCAGCCCAAATTTAGCTAAATTTCTGCCTGACATGTGTGAGGCTGGGGAATGCAGACTTCCAGGACTCCCATACAGTGGCCCATGGCCAGGTGAGGTGGCTCTCCTTGGCTTCCCCCCAAAGAGGACATGAGCCAGGCGATGCCACAGAGGAAAACTTAAGAGTGGCTATCTTGCCTTCTTAATCTTCCAGATGGGCAACCAGGCCATGAGGTAAGGCTTTTTCCTTTCCTGAAGCTCTTGCTCTGCTCCCTGCCCATAGATAGCCCATGGCCTAGGGAGGTGGCAGCAGTGGAAGGGCAGGGCGAGGCTCCTTATGTGGGTGCTCCCTGTCCCCCAGGAGAGACCGTGGTGCATGGGCCTGGTGAGGCAACAGCTGTGGAGTGGGGACCAAACACATGGATGGTGGAGTATGGCCGGGGTGTCATCCCATCTACCCTGGCCTTCGCGCTGGCTGACACGATCTTCAGCACCCAGGACTTCCTCACACTCTTCTATACTCTTCGAGCCTATGCCCGGGGCCTCCGGCTTGAGTTCACCACCTACCTCTTCGGCCAGGACCCCTGACCAGCCAGGCCTGAAGGAGGACCTGTGGATAGACAGGAGCGGGCAGGCCCGCATACATCCACTTTCTGGAGCCCAGGTGGAAAGACAGGGACATACTCACAACATGCAATTACTAAGGTCCTGCTGTCAAGCAGGGACATACATACTTACACAACCAAACATAGAGACTCATGGGGACATATGGGACATACCCGCAGATATAATCCCATGTGTACAGCAGCATCATGCATTCACACCCATCCAGAGAGGGAGCCCCACATATACCAAGGGGACCAGTCATTCAGACTCACATACCACAAGCTTGATGACTAACTCAGGCCTTTCCAGAGCTTCTCTGCCACCAGTCAGGGTTCTGGAGTTAGGGATGGGTGTGGGTATTATACTCTGTCTGGGCCTGACCCCTCAATCCAGCAGAAATTGAGGGGGGAAGAAGATGAAGGTTGCCTGTGGAGGCCCCCTTCATCTCCCTGTCCTCACCATATGCCTTACCCCCATTCTCTTCCCCTGCTATGCAAGTGTTCTCATGGCCTGTCCCCCACCCTCTCAGCAACCAAGTTAGCTGGGGAACCATAAGAATGCTGAGGTCAGGGTCTTCCAATCCTGAAAGATCCCCAGCCCCATTCATCCCTCAGGAGTATGATGGCGAGGCTGGCCTCAGCTCAGGACCCACTGCTGGGCAGGGGACCTAGAGAGGTTAGCCTAGGTTCAGGGAGCTATCCCTGGCCTAGAGAAGGCCTTTTCTGCACACAGACACCCCCATCACAGCTTCCAGACATTGCCCTTGATGCATTGTCTGTCCATATGTCTCTGTTAATAAAGATGTGTTGAACAGTTTCATTTCTTCATGTGTCTGAACAGCAGGAAAACATGCTAATGTGAAGAAATTCAGGGCTGGGTGAGATGGTGTGTATCTTGGTCTTGCCTTTGCCAGTGCCATTCTGGAAGTAGTTCTGGGAATCCAATCCTGGATGGCCACTGGGTGGCAGTGTATACCCACTTTTGAGTTGAAGGAGGCTTAATAATCATTTTTGTCTATTTCCAGGGTTTTGCGCCCACCCCCACCCAGAGTAAGAGTTCTTTCTCTCTAGTGTTCCTTCTCCAGGATGCCTACCTTTAGAGGTCCCTCCAGGGATGGAGAACAGGGAGACTACCTGGTGGTGTCTAAGGTAGATGAGGCTGGCACCAGGGTGAGGCAAAAGAGGTGCCTAGGGTACACTCCCTGGGACACTGCATTTGCCTTCTTAAATTTTGCACCCTGGCACCTCACCCTCACCTTCTTGGCCCTATTCTGAGTAAGACCCAGGCTACTCTCACTTCTTAGCCCTCCTGATATATATATATATTTATTTATTTACTTACTTACTTACTTATATTTATATTTAAAGATTTTATTTCTTTATTCATGAGAGACACACAGAGAGGCACAGGCAGAGGGGGAGAAGCAGGCTCCATGCAGGGATCCTGATGTGGGACCCGATCCCATGTCTCCAGGATCACACCCTGGGCTGAAGGCGGCGCTAAACTGCTGAGCAACCCAAGCTGCCCACCCTCCTGGTATATTAAGAACAGAAGGAAACTGGTTGTTGTTGTTGTATATAAATTATATATGAAAATACAGTATTTTGGGATGCCTGGGTGGCTCTGTGGTTAAGCACCTGCCTTCAGCTCAGGGTGTGATCCTGGAGTCCCAGGATTGAGGCCCACATCAGGCTCCCTGAATGGAGTCTGCTTCTCCCTCTGCCTATGTCTTGGCCTCTCTCTCTCTCTCTCTCTCTCAGTCTCTCTCATGGATAAATAAATAAAATCTTTTTAAAAAATACACCGTTTTTATATACAATATACAAACTTAACATTCTAATGAACAGAAACCCCAAAGACCGCATGTATAACCATATGGAAACAACATCAAAAGTTTAAATTTATGGCTTTGAGTGAATGTGAGGCCCAGGCAAGATGGCCATTCTGACATATCATCATGTTGGCCATAACAGGTCCTGGCTGGAGCCTCTCCCACTGATCATGGGTTGCAAAGCCAAACCTCTAAGAATTTCTCCCACCCTGTAACCCAGCTCTGACCCTAGGCTCAGGGACCACATCCATCAGGAATGCCCTTGCTCTCCTTGTCCACTCTTCCATATAGGACTGGGCTCCCAGACTCCCCACTGTCTCAGCTGATAAGTCCAATGGTGATTTCTTTCATTTGACATAATTGCTCTTAAAACATTCTTGGTTTCCAGAACACTACTCTTACTAAATTAGTTCCTTTGCTGTATCTTTCTTAGTTCCTTAACTTTTGGCTTCCCAGGACTTAATCCTCAGACTTCTCTGTCTATACTCCTCTCAGGTGTTCTCAACCACCTATATGTTTTTTTTTTTTCCACAATGTTATTGAAATACAATTGACAGAACATTCTGTTAGTTTAAGGTATACAATACAATGATTTGATATATGTATGGTGAAACGATTACAATAATAAATTAACATCCATCACCTCACATAGTTTTTTTTTTTATTTATTTATGATAGTCACACAGAGAGAGAGGCAGAGACATAGGCAAAGGGAGAAGCAGGCTCCATGCACCAGGAGCCCGACGTGGGATTCGATCCCGGGTCTCCAGGATTGCGCCGTGGGCCAAAGGCAGGCGCTAAACCGCTGCGCCACCCAGGGTTCCCCATCACCTCACATAGTTACAAGTTCTTTTTTTTTTTTTTTAAAGATTTTATTTATTCATGAGAGACACACAGAGAGAGAGGCAGAGACCAGGCAGAGGGAGAAGCAGGCTTCATGCGGGAAGCCCGATGTGGCACTTGATCCCAGATCTCCAGGATCACACCCTGGGCCAAAGGCAGGCGCTTAACTGCTGAGCCACCCGGGCTGCCTATAAGTTCTTTTTCTCTTGAGGTGAGAGCTTTTTTTTTCTTAAGATTTTATTTTATTTATTCATGAGAGACAGAGAGGCAGAGACACAGGCAGAGGGAGAAGCAGGCTCCATGCAGGGAGCCCAATGTGGGACTCCATCCTGGGTCTCCAGGATCAGGCCTTGGGCTGAAGGCTGTGCTAAATCGCTGAGCCACCCGGGCTGCCCAGGTGAGAGCTTTCAAGATCTACCTGGCAACTTTCCAATTCTATATGCAGTATTTGATATGCTAGTATACTATTAAGTAATATAGTATTAGAGCACTAAGCTCTACATTATATCCCCAGGACTTATTTATCTTACAACTGGAAGTTTGTGCCTCTGGACCACCTTTCTTCATTCCTCCATTACTCCCACCCCCAACCCCATGCCCACCCACCCCCTGCCTCTGGCATCTATCAATCTGTTCTCTGTTTCTATGAGTTTGGGTTTTTGCAGAGTTCACATATAAGTAAGAACACAGTATTTGTCTTCTTCTGACTTCACTTACCATAATTCCCACAAGGATGAATGGATAAAGAAAATGTAGTATATATGTATGAATGTCCCTAGGTACACGCAGTGGAATATTATTCAGCCATAAAAAGGAAACCTGCCATTTACAATAATATGGATGGACCTTGAGGCCTGTCTATATGTCTCAGCTCTTAGTTTTTGTCTTAACCTAAACCTCTGAGCTTTATTTTTTTAATGCATTTTTTTGTTTTTTTTTAATGAGGCCAAAGATGATGGCCAGTTGTTTGTTTGTTTGTTTGTTTCAAGATTTTTAAATTTATTTATTCATAGAGATGCAGAGAGCAAGAGAGAGGCAGAGACACAGGCAGAGGGAGAAGCAGGTCCATGCAGAGAGCCCAACGTGGGACTCAATCCAGGGTCCCCAGGATCATGCCCTGGGCTGCAGGCGGCGCTAAACCGCTGTGCCACCGAGGCTGCCCACCTCTGAACTTTAGATTTAGATATCTGATTTCCTCCATCTCTACTTGGTTGTTTCACTGGCATCTCAAACTTAAAATGGCAGTGTAAACTGCTTTCTCTCCCAACCCAGCACTTCTTGCTTTTACTGTCTGAGTTAAGGGTACCTACATTTACCCAGCTGGCAAAAAACCTTAGAGTTATCTTGGATACCTGTTTTGTTTTTGTTTCTGTTTTTAAGATTTTATTTTTAAGTAATCTCTACACCCATTGTGGCACTTGAACTCAAAACCCTGAGATCAAGAGTCACATACCGTACTGACTGAGCAAGCCAGATGTCCCATCTTAGATACCTTTCATTCTTATATTTACTATCCAAGCCATCAACAGATCCTGTCAGTTTTATTTTATTTTATTTTAATATTTTGAGAGAAAGAGCACAAGCAGGGGAGAGTGGCAGAAGGAGAGGGAGAAGCAAGCTCTCTGCTGAGCAAAGAGCCCGATGCAGGGCTTGATCCCAGGACCCCAGGATCATGACCTGAGGCAAAGGCAGATGCTTAACCAGCTGAGCCACCCAGGCACTCCAGTTTTATCTTTTTTTTAATTAATATTTTATTTATGTATTTATTCATGAGAGACACACACACAGAGAGAGAGAGAGAGGCAGAGACACAGAGAGAAGCAGGCCCCCTGCAAGAAGCCCGATTCAGGACTCAATCTCGGACCCTGGGATCATGCCCTGAGCCGAAGGCAGATGCCCAACCACTGAGCCACCCAGGCATCTCCAGTTTTATCTTTAAAACATACCCAGAATCTGGGCAGCCTGGGTGGCTCAGCAGTTAAGCGCCGCCTTCAGCCCAGGGTGTGATCCAGGAGACCCAGGATCGAGTCCTACGTGAGGCTCCCTGCATGGAGCCTGCTTCTCTCTCTGCCTGTGTCTGCTTCTCTCTATCTCTCTCTGTGTCTCTCACGAATAAATAAATATAATCTTTAAAAATAAAATAAAATAAAATAAAATAAAACATATCCAGAATCTACCCACATTTTGCTACTTCCACTGCTACCACCTCGTCCAAGCCATCATCTCTTGCTTGGATCACTGCAACAGCTTCCTAATTGATCCACATATTTATATCCTATGTGGAGGATTCTCCACACAATAGCCAGAGTCAGACTTCCACTCCCTGCTCAGACATTTGTTTGTTTTTTCTTTTTTAAAAATTTTCTTAAAAAAAAAAAAAAAAATTTTCTTTTAATTTTTTAAATTTAAATTCAAATTGCCAACATATAGTATAACACCCAGTGGCTCATCCCATCAAGTGCCCTCCTTAGTGCCTGTCACCCAGTCACCTCATCCCCCCACCCTGTTTGTTTTTTCTTCTGCTCAGACATTTCTCATGGCTTCCATCTCATTTAGTCCTTTCTCTGCCTCCAGGAACCTACTCTAAGGCCCATGTTACCTATGACCAAACATCTGACCATTTACCCTGGCTACCATATTTTAGTCCAGTGGATTCCTTGCTTTCCATCTGAAACATCAAGCAAACTTTCACCTCAGGATATTTGCACCTGCTATTCTGGCTGAAGTACTTCTCTTTAGATATGCCTATGGCTCTCTTTATACTCCTTCAATTCTTGGTTCTTCCCTTAACATTTCTGTAGACACAGGAAGGTGTTTGTTTTAATTTATTATTTAAATAGGTACCATGCCCAACATGGGGATCGAACTCACAATCCTGAGATCACGAGTCACATGCTTTGGGGTATCTAGGTGCTCAGTCAGTGAAATGTTCAACTCTATTTTGTCTTGGGCCATGATCTCATGGTCATGAGATTGAACCCTGTGTCCAGGTTCCATGCTCAGCAGGGAGTCTACTTAAGATTCTCCCTCTCCCTCTGCCCCTCTCTCTGTTCTCTCTCTCTCTGAAACAAATAAAATAAATCTTTTAAAAAAAGTCTCATGCTCTGCCAACTGAGCCAGCAAGGCACCACCGCCCTGCTTCCTGTTCTGTGGTAGTTTTAAAATACCTCCATGAAAATATTGATACTCCTCCCTTTAATAGGTGAAGACTAATTCCCTCCCCTTTGAATGTGGGCTGGACTTAGTTATGTAATTTTAACAACACATGGCAGAAGTGACTTGTGTGATTTCTAAAACCAGATTGTGAAAAGCATTGCTGCCTCTTTAGTCTCTCTTGGGTCACTGGGGGAAACCAACTGCCATGTTGAGAGGGCGCTCAGGCACTCTCCTATCCTATGGAGAGGTCCACCTGGGGAAAACTTCCTACCAACAGCCATGTGAATGAGCCATCTTCAAAGTGGATCCTCTGATCCCAGTCAAGCCTTCATGCAGCTATAGCTACAGCCAACATTTTTATTACAATCTCATGAGAAATGGTGAGCCAGGGCACCTGGGTAGGCTCAGCCAGTTAAGCGTCTACTTTTGGCTCAGGTCATGATCCCAGGGTCCTGGGATTGAGTTCTGCATCAGGCTCCCTGCCCAGCAGGGAGTCTGCTTCTCCTTCTTCCTCTGCCCCTTCCCTCCTGCTCATATGTGCTTTCTCGCTCGCTCGCTCGCTCTCTCATGCTCTCTCTCTCAAATAAATAAAATCTTTTAAAAACAACAACAAAAAGAAGTGGTGAGCCAGAACCATCCAGCTATGCCACACTAGGATTCCTGATCCACAGAATTGTGAGAAAATAAATGTTGTTTTAAGCTTTCTAAGTTTGAGTATAATTTGTTACAAGATAATAAGTAACATATATCCTTCCCTTTCTATTCCCTTCAATCCAGATTTATTTTCCCTATTTTAGTTATTGCCATCTGATATACTGTGTATTTCCCCCACTGGAATTACGCCATTATAATAAGGACTTTGTTTTATTTATTCCCATGTCCAAAAGTGTCTAGCATAAAGTAGGTGCTCAGTAAATATGTGTTGGATGAATAGAGGTCTACATCTGTCTATCTTTGTCTTTGTGAGGTTTAGGATCAGATAGGAGCTAAATGAGGGTGTAAGAGACAGTCTTTCCTCTTCACAGATGAAGAGAGAGATAAACCAGGTCCCAGTCAAGCTTATTACTTCCCCTAGTTGTAGCTTTCCTGGCCCAGACCCCAAAGACAGATTTACTCTGCTAGATTGATGATTGACTCCTTTTGTCAGTAATTGCCCAATTCTTTGCCTGGGTCCTCCACCCCCTGCAAAGCAATCTTCAAACTCTCAGAACTGGAATTTCCCTAAGCCAGTTCTTCTCTTTCCAAGAAAACTCTTACCATCTATCTGTTTCCAGGCACCTCCTCTTCTCTGAGCAGTAGGGCAGGGGGTGGTGAGGAGTGGGTTTTAAGGAGAGCAAGCTGGGCACAGGAGTTCTGCAAAGCTCTACCCTCTGTCCTACTTCGAACGAAGACCCTAGGGTATGTTTGTCTGCTTCTGCACATTCACATTCTCCCGTCTGGGTCCAGAGGAGAGGGCAGGACTCTCCCCAGGAGAACTCCTACCACACAAAACTGTGGGGGGGGGGGTGCGGGTGGGCATCAGTACAGAAGGCAGTTGGATTACCAAGACTTCTTGAGAAGTCTGGGGTTTGACTGGCTATCAGATCTGAAATTTGAGCAGAAGGACACCAGAATTAGCCAAAGATGTGAGCAGTACTGGGTTTCAGTATGGCCAGAGATGGGCCAAAGAGAACAAGAACTTGGTGCTGCGGTGGAGTCTGGGCGAAGGACAAGCTTGGAGGCTAGAGACAAGAAGAGAAGGGAGGCGTCACCCACCACAAGAAGAGAAGTGAGAAGAGCTGATGACCCAGGCCCAGGCAAGCTGGTTTGAGAGGAGGGGACTAATTGGGAGAGGGGGGAGGAGGAGGAAGGAGGCAAAGTCACCCCTGAATTTGTTTCCTAGAGGAATCTTGGCCTTGGGAACAGTGTGCCCCACTGGGTATGGGGTCAGGGGATGGTCCCTGGTGCGGGATCTGACATAGTCAAGTTTCATACTCATGCCAGGTATCAGATCAACAGATACAGGTTGTTCACTAACACACTTGGAATCTCTTCTGGATGGCCTTCATGCTTTTGGTAGGTCCATCCCATTGGGCACAGGAAGGAACTGGAGAAGGTATGAGGGTGCTTGAGAGGAGTGGGGTTCAGGTTTCTCAGAAAAAAATTGTGGCCTGTCATTCAGGGCCCCTATATACGATACATCATCTCAGCATCTGGGGATAACTGGGGGCAGAGTGGGCCTGGAGCAGTTGGCTGAAGGGATCTGGAGATACAAACTGTGGAGTCACACACACAAGGGTTGAGGATGTGTGTGAAGATTGACAAAATGCTAATAATCACTGTTGAAAGGTGTGATGGATACCAGAGGTTCATAATACCATTCACTCTTCTTGTGTATATGTTTGAAAATATCCATACCAGAGGGTTACAAGAGCTATTAAAAAAAAAAAAAAAAAAGTGTCACTATGTATCTGTGTGTGGTGTGCATACCTTGCTGCTGTGGATGTGGAACCAGTTCAGAGACCTCTGAGTGTGTGAATGCAGATGTGTGAGTCCACCAGCATGGACACGTACTGCACAGGCTGCAATGTGCATGCGGGTGGGGACAGCACTTGGGCTGGGCTGGGGGAGAAGCTTTTGCTCTGTGCAGGCCCTCCACATTCACCTCAGCATCTTGCAGTGATCCCCCTCATGACTACAACCTGCCCAGGCCATCGGCAGGCACTGTAGTGTCCGCTTGACAAAGTATGTGAGACAGGGCAAGCTGTGTGCCTGAACTTGTGACGGGGTGCGAACACACTCACACATGTGTGTGAGAGCCGAGCTCTGAGTCTGGATTTGGGGGGCTCGACTTGTGGGTGTGGTGGGGCCCTGGTCCAGAGTCCTATGGTGTTAGACTCCTCACTCTCCTTTGAACGATTCCCCGCAGCTCTCCAGCGCCCCCTCCCCCCAGCCTGGCAGTACGGTGGGGGAAACACCTGTTGGGGGGCTGGGAGTGGCAGAGCCCCCCGGGGCCTCTCCCCCGCGCCGCCGCCCGCCCTGCCCCTCTCGGGTCCCGCCCCCGCGGCCGCCGCCAGCAGAGCCGCGCGTGAGCGCACCGCGGCCAGAGGAGCGCACGGCTGCCGGAGCGCACGGCCGCGGACCCCGCGCAGGGAAGCGAGCCGAGAACGGGGCTGCCCGAGAGGCGGGCGGAGCAGAGGGAGCGCCGTGGAGACGCCGGGGGCACCGGGCCGCGCCAGGCTGGTGAGTGCGGCCGCGGCGTGTGGGGAGCCAGCCCGCCGGTCCCGGGCTCTGCCCCCGCCGCCCTGTTCCCGCGCCTCCTCGGTGCGAGTCCTCTGCGCCTCTGCCCCGTCTCTCCGTCTGTTTTCCTGTCTCTGTCCCTGTTTCTATTTACAGTCTCGCCTTGTTTCTTTCTAATCTCTTCTCTCTTCAGTCTCTGTCTCCTGCTGCGTCGGGCTTTCCTTGTCTCTCTCAACCACTGTCTCACTATTTCTCTCTCCACCTCTGTCTCTGTCCCTCTCTCTGTCTGCCTGTCACTCCAGTCTTGTATTTATCTCTTGCTCCTCTTTCTTACCTTCCCTCTCTACCCAGTATCTCTATCAATCTCATTTCTCCTCACCTGTCTCTCTCTTCTTATCTCTGCCTGATATCTCTGTCTCTCCCCACCTCTGTCTCTCATTGCCTCTCAGTCTCATCTCTCTTTCTGTTTCTCTATCTCTCCTGTCATTGTCTCTCCCTTGGATCTCGCTCGTGCGCTCTCCTCCCCCCTTCCCCTCCCTTTCTCTGTTTCTTCGTCCTTGTCACCCTCTCTGATCTGCTTGGTCTCTATCTATCCTCTGTCAATGTTCATTTCTGTCTCTTTGGGTCTGGGCTCGTGTCTCTCCTGCTCTTTCTACTTCTGTCTCTTCTCTTCTTCTGTCTCTGTCCATCTCTGAGAAAGCTATCTTTCTGCTTTTTTCTTATGGCCCCCGACACTTCCCTGAATCAATGACCACCTCCTCTTGTGCTGGGGGTTATGGGGACAGCAGGGCCCAACACTCATAATTCCCACCCCCACAGGCGGCCCTTTCCTCGGGGCCCCGCCTGGTGCCAGCCCCCCCACAAGCGGGGGGACTGCGCCTGGAAGCTGTAATGGAGGCCCTGCAGAGGCAGCAGGCAGCCCGACTGGCCCAAGGGGTGGGGCCATTGGTCCCTCCGCACCCACTGCCACCACCACTACCTCTCTTGCCCGGCCCCCGGACCCTACAGGCCCCTGAGGGGGCCTTGGGGGAGGTTGGGACAGAAGAAGAGGAGGATGCTGAAGAGGATGAGGAAGGGGAGGAAGCCGGGGCAGAGGAGGAGGCAACCGAGGAGAGCCATACAGGGACCCGGGGCCCCAGCTCACCTTCCAGCCAACCTCCTGGACCTCATCCCCATGAATGGACCTACGAGGAACAGTTCAAGCAGGTAGGACCCCCTTGATGTCAGGCCCTCTCCCCTTTCTCCTCTCTGGGCAAAAGCAATGCCAGGTGATTCTTAACCCCCCCACCCCCCACTGCCCTCTGCAGGAAGGAAAGACAGAAACACAGAGACCTGTCTGGAAAGAGATAGTGGGACTACTGAAAGATAGATAGTGACAGGGAGGGAGAAACAGACATCAGGAGATGAGAGATGTGGAAATAAGTGCGTAGGCACACACGGAAAGGTGCAGGAGACGCCCAGAAACATGGAGGCATGACAGACTTGAGGCTTTTGGTGAGGCTGGAAGGAAAAATGGAAGGAGTGTAAGAGCTTCAAAAATTCTTTTGAGGGAGTAGGGTCTGGGGAATGGGGATTCCAGTGCCAGAACCATCTCACCCTACCTCCTCACACATCAAATCACAACGTCATATTTCAGCAACCAGTGGGAGTTTCCTGGGCTGCCTATTGCCATCTTGGGAAGCAGGCTGGAGGTTGCCACTTCTTTGGCAAACTGATACATACTCCCCTCATCTCTTCCTGGTCCTATCGCCCTCATCTAAATCCTCTCCTGGCCGGAGTTCTATGGGTGGCAGTTTCTAGCCTGTGATGGCCTCTACAGCGCAGAGTGACTAAAAGGCTCCTGTACAGCTGAGAATGACAGGATCTTACTCATAGAGCCTTAATTTGAGGTTCTTCCTCTCTGTGGGACCCATCTGGAGGTTATTCTAAGGTGCTACTTCAGGCTGTCACTATGAAGGTATTATGAAGGGCTATGACTCTAGGTGTGCTATTCTGGTGATGTTACTCGTAGGATGTTGGTCTTAGGTATTTTCCAGAAGTATTCATCTGTGGCTAGTACTCTGTGGCATTAATGTAAAACTGGGAGAGTTATTCAGAGCTCTGTGGCTCTAGTGACTGTTTCTCCTGGGTATAAATCTGGGGGTTATTACTTGGAGAGCATATATGTTATTTGTGGGTATCCATCTAAGACTTTGGGCTCAGTTCTTGTGAGAGTGCAGGTCTAAAGTGGATCTCTGGGATTTGCTACTGATAGGTGGTTTTTTATTCTGAGAGTTCTTACTGGGGAATGGAGTGTTGTTACCTACTGGTGTTGCTCAGGGATTGTTATTCTGGGTAAACGACTGTTACTCTAGGAATTGTTTCTCCTGGGTTGTATTTAGGAGGTGATACTGGAGATAGGGCTCCAAGTGACTGGAAATAGTTGGGATGACCTCAGGGCCTTTCAAGTTCTGGCCCCATAGGTCCTGGCTGTGCAGGGCCATTACCTCTCTGGCAGCCTCTGTGTGGACAGGTTACTTTCCCTAGAAAGAGATAGACCAGAAGGTAGGCTGAGGGGCCCCAGGTTTCAGTACAGGAGCTTCTGAGTATCCATTCTGCCTGAGGGATGGGTTAGAGGCATCTCTGGCCCTCATCCCCAGCCCTGGTACACAGAGATGTGAAAAGTAAACCTTTGTAGGAATGAACTAGAGTGAATGAGTGCCTCAGGGACATCTGTCAGTTTGCTCAGTGTAGTAGTGGTCCCAGCCTGATGTACTCCTTGAGGCTCTGTGCATGCCCTGGAGGGCAGGCTGAGAGCCTCCTAAGCTTCCTTTCATCCCCTATTCCTCAGAGGGATGGTTTGAGCTTCCCAGGGCACCCCTGGCCAGTGGAGGGTCTCTGTGATTATTAGAAAAAAAATGCCCTTACCTGCCCTCACAGGGAAAGAGTCTAATGCCAGGGAGTCCACATTTCAGACCCTACTCACCCCTTCAGCTGATAACCCTTAATTCAGGATGTAACCTGAGTTGGGATCCCAGGGGGAGGAGGGGAGTCAGTGGAGCTGAAAAATGATCTCAGTCCTTCCCCAGCTGTACGAGCTTGATGCAGACCCCAAGAGGAAGGAATTTCTGGATGACCTGTTTAGCTTCATGCAGAAGAGGGGTGAGTGGGATGATGTAAGGGAAGGACCCGCAACTACCAGTTTTGAGGAAGGGAGACCCCAGGGTTTAGTCCCTAGGTTGGGTCCTCTCTGCAGAGGCCTGAGCTTGGCAACACCTATCCTTTGGGCCCTCAATAGCGTCTTTAACCTCTGACCTTGCCCCCCTCCTCCACCCAGGGATTAATTAGTGGCCAGCCCACTGGCAGGTTAATGAGTGTGGGATCAATTGGGAGGGTGGGAGGGGGAACTAGTGGGGGGCTGGCCTGGGGAGGGGGTTCCCAGGATTGGGGGGCTGGGAATACCTTGTTCCTCTCTCAGTGGCCTTTCGTCCAGCCTTGTCTCTCTTCAGCTTCCCTTTGCTTTAGGTAGGGGACACCCAGGTGCTCCACAGCAGGAAGGACTGGGATTAGACTGAAGGAAGGACTTCTCAAGGGGGTAGGCTGGGGACCATATGAGTTGGGGTTGTGGAGGAGGAAGAATTCCTTTCCAGGAATCTCAGAGCTAGAAGAAAATGCAAGGATCCAGGAGGAGATCCGGGTGGGTGGCAGTCCATCACTTAGGCTTCTCCCCAGATTCATGGGTCCAAAGACTGACTCATTATCTCTCTCTACAAAGCTAATTAACTCACTCGGAGCTTGGCCTGATAAGCCACTAATTAACTAGCTGCACTGCACCCCCCTCCCTTAGTGCAGCTGCTGGTCAAAGTCCCGCAGGCTCCCACTGCAGGCCCAGCACCCCTTTTGGGATCCTTTCTAACCAGGGACTCTCCGTGAGGACCCCGTCTTTTTGCTTCTCAGAAGGCCCAGTCATTTTGGTTCCAGGGTCCCCTCCCTCTCCTTCCTCGAGGTCTCCCCTCCCCTGGGGAAGTGGGGTCGGGGGTCTGGGCAGGTCCCAGCATTCCCTCCATCACCCTCAAGCCGGGGGCTCTGCCTCCCTCTGGTCCCTGCCTCCCTCAGCTCCCTCTGCTGGGGGAGGAGGTCCCGCGGGACCGATAATTTCCCCCCATTAATCAGGCCGCAGCTAATTGTTCGGGTCCAAAGGCGGCGGCGGAAGGGGACGGGATCGGTAAGGAATTAACTGGGGCCCATCGCTCAGCGCAGACAGGCCCCTTTGTCAGGACTGGCCAGCGGGGGCGGCGTGAGCTGCGGAGTTGGCGAGGCGGGGGCTGCTGCTTCTCCCATCCGCCATCCCCGGTCTCGGGCAGCCATCCCGCGGGCCGCTGCTTAGGGGAGTCCAGCTCTTCAGCATTGTCGGGAAGTCCTTACTACGGTCTACCCCAGGGGTCTGCAAACTAAAGCCTGCAGCCGGCTGGCCAAATCTAGCCACCTTCGAGATAAGAATGGTCTTTACATTTTTAAATAGTGGAAAGAAATTAAAAGACCACATTTCAGGACATGTGAAATTTGAATTTCAGAGTCTGTAAATAAAGTTTTTATTGTAACACAGCCGGGCCCATTGCTTTAAACATCTTCTATACCTGCTTTCAAGCTAAATGGCAGAGTGGAGTAGCTGGGACAGAGGCGGTTTGTCCCTCAAAGCCAATGCTATTTACCGCCTGGGCCTTTATGGAAGTTTGCCGACTTCTGATCCAGCTTCCTGTCCTTCCTGCTACAATATAGGGCTTGGCGGCTCTATGGGCTCTGCCTGGAATCCCACCTCCCCATCCCACCCTCTTCCCTTTTCTCAGAGGTCCCGCCCTGTACCCTGGCCTCTTCCAGGCAGCCAATTCTTTCAGTCCTTGAGGATGTCCGCAGACAGGGTCTTGGTCTTAGTGTCCTGACTCTCTGCCCACCTCCCACCAGGGACGCCAGTGAACCGCGTGCCCATCATGGCGAAGCAGGTGCTGGACCTGTACGCGCTCTTTCGCCTGGTGACCGCCAAAGGTGGCCTGGTGGAAGTCATCAACCGCAAGGTGTGGAGGGAGGTCACGCGCGGCCTCAGCCTGCCCACCACCATCACGTCGGCAGCCTTCACTCTACGCACCCAGTGAGGCCAGGCTCGCGAGCAAAGGGGGGAAGGCGCGGGAGGGGGCTGCAGGGTTTGGAGGGCCCAGGGGCGGACGTTTCGTTGTGGGCCCCGTGGGCTGGGCCCAGCCTCCCACCCACCCCGCCTCGTCGTCTGCTCCTAGGTACATGAAGTACCTGTACCCCTACGAGTGCGAGACGCGGGCTCTCAGCTCCCCGGGGGAGCTCCAGGCAGCCATCGACAGCAACCGGCGCGAGGGCCGTCGTCAGGCTTATACCGCCGCCCCGCTGTACGGCTTAGCCGGCCCTACCCCTCGGGGACCTCCCGGCCAAATCTCCACTCCTGGAGCCGCAGCGCCCGCGCCCACGCCCAGCCCCCGCCCTGCCCCCGGCTCCGCCTCCGGCCTACCGGCGCACGCCTGCGCGCAGCTCAGCCGGAGCCCCATTAAGAAAGGTGTGAGGGGAGAGGGGTTGAGGTTTGGGCATCTCTGAGACCTACTAGGGGTGCGCCGAGATATAGAGAACATTAAAATGTGGCGACCCAGAAGTCTGGGAGACATGGAGGTCTGCAGGCAGCCGGAGCAGTAAGGACTGACAGGGCACTGCGGTTTGCTGACCGCTCAGGTTTAGGGGTACTGAGGTTTGGAGTCAGTGAAGTCGTGGGAGGTTTGCGGTACGGGTTACTGAGGTGTGGGCCTGAAGCTCAGGAAAAGGTCCTTGTTTTGTTTTGTTTTGTAAAGGTTTTATTTATTTGTTCATGAGAGACACACAGAGAGAGGTAGAGACACAGGCAAAGGGAGAAGCAGGCTCCCCGCAGGGAACCTGATGCGGGACTTCATCCCAGGACCCCAGAATCAGGACCTGAGCCAAAGGCAGACGCTCAACTACTGAGCCTCCCAGGTGCCCCAGGAAAAGGTCCTTTATCCAGAAGAGCTCCATTCCACATCTGTCTGTGCAGGGCTTCTATTTGCATGTAGTTTTTGCCTCCTGTGAGCTGTATTATTTAATAGCTAAGAACAAGGATAAGCCCCACATTATCTTGGATATATATATATATATCCCCTTTGAGCTTTCCAGCTTCAGAGCCTCAAAGCTGAGACTCTAGATTGGGGGGTGGGGTGGGGATCAAACTCAGTGCTTGAGCTTGGGTGACCTCCATTTGTCCCAAGCCTGGGAGGAGAACCAAAGACAGAGGCTGAGTTGGTTGGTCTAGGAGAGCTGAATGACATTTTCTTCCAGAGGAAAGTGGAATTCCAGCCCCTCGACTGGCACTGCCTGTGGGCCTGGCTTTGGGGCCTACAAGGGAGAAATTGGCACCAGAGGAGCCCCCAGAGAAGAGGGCTGTGCTGATGGGGCACATGGATCCACCTCGACCTGGAGCTCCCCCCAGTTTCCTGCCCCGTGGCAAGGTTCCTCTGAGGGGTGAGAAAGGGCTGAGAGGGCTTTGGGCCTGTGCACTGAGGGAGGACATAGGTGTTGGAGGTGGGGCATAAAGATTCCACTATAGACAACTGTGTGATTATAGATGTCGGGCTGAAGTGGAACGGGGGCTATCTATAAGGATGGAGGGGGGAGCTTAAAAGTCTGAAGTCTGATTCTCCCAAATGTGACTCCCTGCCCCTCCTGGACAGAAGAGCGGCTGGATGGGCCTCTCAATCTGGCAGGAAGTGGTATCAGCAGTATCAACATGGCCCTAGAGATCAACGGGGTAGTCTACACTGGTATGGGTACTGCAGGCTGTCTATACTGGCATGAGGTCAGGGGTATTTGCTCTGGCATGGGGATTTTAGATTTACTCAGCTAGCATGAGGCTCAGAGATATCCAAAGTTGCATGGATAATGTGGGGTTCAGGGGATTTGCTACAATGGCATGGGTTAAAGGGGTGTCTACAATGGCATGGGGTCTAAGGCATGACCTCTCTGGCATGGGTACCATGGGATGTCTGCCTTGTCATGGGCCTATGTACTAATGTAAATACTTCTTGTTTACCTGTTTGAGGGTATCTATATTGGCATAGGTGTCTCCACTGACCTAAGGGGCTTGTCCTCATTGGTTTGTGGCAGGGATATGTGAGGGGTGTTCTAACAATCAGAGCATTGACTTTTGTTTTCCTCTTTTGTTTCTGTGCCTACCCACCTCCTGCCTGTGCTTTCCCTCCACCATCTCTTCACCCCTTTGTCAGGTGTCCTGTTTGCCCATCGCCAGTCTGTGCCAGCTTCCCAGGGCCCAACCAACCCTGCACCTCCTCTCCCTACAGGGCCCCCTTCCAGCACCTCACCCTGAGAACTCCCACTTGGAATAAAGAGTCCTGGCCCCAATGCTGAGGGTTGGGGGGAGGAGACATCCCCCACAACTTGATTCTTCCAGGCTGCCCACTCTAGGACCCAGCCTTGGGAGAGGATCCCTTACCCACCATGCCATGTAGACTTGAAGCCAAAGAGTTTTCTTTTGATGTTACATCTACCTCATTGTAACGGGAGAGCACCTCCTCCCTGGCCAACCCCAGCAGCATCTACCAAAGAGTTCTGACCCAGTAACCCTCATCATCTCCTCATGTGCCTCCCTGTGTCAATGTCATCTCTAGGACCCCACCTCTTCAGATCAGACCTGCTTCTCTTCAGAAGCCATGTGAAGGGTTAGGTTGGGTGTTGTGAAGGAGTCGATCCTCAGGTCACATCTGCATAATAAAGCTGCAGTCCCTCCCTCTCTAGTGCCTACTCTTCTTTTTGTTTGGGTCTGGGGTTGGGGAGGAATTACTGGTATACACAGGCTGTGTTGGGCCAGGGGTTTTCAGAAGGGAAGACAGAATAGTAAAGTTCCATGAAGGTAGAGGGGCTGGGTTTCCTGAATCAGACTGCCTGAGTTCAAATCCTGATTCTGCTACTAGAGTGTGGAGTGGCCTTGGACAAGACATTTAATCGCTTGAACCTTAGAAGACGGCTAAAGATTATGAGATTTCAAGGAGTCTCCTACTAATCCATGGGAATGGACCAATCCTTAAATAATAGGTGTATTTATATGGGCAATCTCGGGGGATGGGGTGGGAAACCTCTCTGGTTCCCTGGAATTAGAAGAAAGGTAAGCAGGAGCTGAAAGCAAGGGTGGGGCTTGACTGGTAGCTGTTGTCTAGGTAACCGCCCACACAGCTTTTGACACCTTTCACAGGCCCCGCCGGCCACTTCCGGCATCGGACGGTTGAATCGTGACGTCACTTCCCGTACTGAGGTCCGCCCGCGCACTCGGATTAGCCAGCCTTCTCCATTTGGCCGGATGTCCCGCCCTCTGGCTGTTCCCCGGCTATCGCGGGGCGGCAGTAGCCATGGCGGCTGTGACCGATGTGCAGCGGCTACAGGCCCGTGTGGAGGAACTGGAGCGCTGGGTGTACGGGTCGGGCGGGCCGCGCGGCTCGCGGAAGGTGAGCGATCTAGGATCCGGTGCTCTCTTTCTGGGGCCGAGCAAGAGCGGTCTACTGGCATGGTCCTCAGGATGGATGCAACCGCTCCAGTCTCATCGCCTGCAGCCTGGCCTTTGAAATAACAAAGGTTCGAAACCTTCCGGAGCTTATATGACCCTCGGGGTCCATTTCCATGGAGGGCACTGCGGGTTGTTAGGACCGATTGCGATGGGCCTAGTGTGAACTGTGACTAAGACTCCGCCTCTGTTTTTGCGGGCTAGCTGGGGAGACCTGACACACTGGAGAAGCTAAGAGTTTCAGTAAGAGCTGAAGTCCACAATGGAAGGGCTGTCTTGGAGCCCTGCATAGTTAATTGCTAAATATTGTACAGAAAGAGGTCCATGGGAAGCCAGAGGAGTCAGGGCAAAGGTGGATAAGGGTGGTTCCAGGGATGGGAGGTGAGGTCTGAAAGCCAGGATTAGGAGGGAAAGGGGTTGGATACCTGGTGTTTAGATATGGACCAGCACTCCTTCACACCAATGACTGAATTTCGCCAACTGCGAAGCTTAGTTCTCCCAACCCCTGCCCCCTAATCCCCTTTTTACTATTGGAAGACCTTTTACTGAAGGTGGAGTGTCAGGCATACCCTGGAGTAAGTGCATCAGAGGTAATGATGTCTTCTTGTACATTTGTTGTGGAGTTAGTTGTCACTGGAAGATTGTGCCCCATTTGAGAACTGATTTCTCAAAACATTCGCTCCCTTTGACATCTCTGACACTAAATCCTTGTTTTCTCCTACCTCTATGGCTGTTGCTGCTTAGTCCTATTTGCCTCTCCATATATTTGACCCTTGAGTATTGGCATTCCTCACCCTGCATTCTAAAACCTGGGTGAGATCATTCACTCCCATAGCCCCTCCCTCTGTTTGACCATTTAATATTGGAATTTCTCACCATCAACGCCTAAAGCCTAGGTAGGTTCAGCCAGAGAGATAGAAACCGGTGAATATATAGGATATGCTAATGCCCTATGGACTTTAATATAGTTAATTACCTCCTCAATCAGACTTGAAATTTCCCAAGGACTACATGATTATCTTCCCCTTCACACTGAGGATTCCTAGAAGGTGGGGTTGCATCTCCTTTAATACAAGAGGAAGGGGCCAACCTACTTTGTTGGGACAAGGAGATTTGGAATCTAAGAGAATGAGGGTTCTTTACCTCTTTCAAGCCTTGAGTCAAGAGGTGAATCTTGAGATTAACTTTCAATCCCTTTACAGGTGGCTGATGGCCTAGTCAAGGTACAGGTGGCTTTGGGGAACATTGCCAGCAAGAGGGAGAGGGTGAAGATTCTGTACAAAAAGAGTAAGTGATTCCATAGGGTGCCTGCCTGCTTGCCTTCCCATGCCTATGCTTCCTGGGACTTGGCCATTGCCCTCCAGCCCAGTAGGTCACTGGAATCACCCTATGGGGATAGAATTTGAAGATGTTTCCCTGCTAAAATGGTGAAGTGGGGTGTTGTGCTTAAACTCCAAGCCCATGACAGTGTCCTAAGTTGTGGGATAAGAGCTCTGCATCAGAGGTCCTCTTGGTGAAGTAGAGAGGAGAGGTATGGGATTTTCAAAGGCAGAAAAGAAATTAGGCACTGAGAGCCCCAGGCTTTTCCAGCCATACCTTTTTGATTATGTCAAAGCAAGCAACCTAAAAAATCAGAAAAAGCTCTGGCTTGTCTTGGTGTCACTGAGAGGCAGGGACTTTCCACCTTTTGTGAAGATAGGTCATTGGGTATGCTGAGGGCCCCAAGATGGTGGAGCAATTGTGTTCCCAGCTATAAATGCTGAGGTTAGCCAGGAGGTGGTCAGAGGGGAGAGACGGGGAAGTGGGGCCTGATGGAGGCCTGCTGATGGACACTGGGTGTTACCTCCTCACTCAAGGCTCTCCCCAAGGTTGACCACTAATATCCTTCATAAGATTCCCCCCTCCTCAGCCCCATTCCATTTTTCCATCTTGCTTCTTTTCTAGTTGAAGACCTGATCAAATACCTGGATCCTGAGTATATTGACCGCATTGCCATACCTGATGCCTCTAAGCTGCAGTTTATATTAGCAGGTAATGCTGGACAATGTGTGTACATGCATCTGGGGATTATGGATTGTGGGGGGAGTTGGGCACAGAGATGGCCTCCCTGCCAGTCCTCTCATGGATACAGCTTCTGTCTGGAATTCTGGTCTAGCCCTGGGCTAAGGACTGAGGTCATCCTGTGGTCTTCTGGTAGGCCTTGGGTGTGGTATAATTCTGAGCCAGTTGCAGGCCATGGTGCCAATAGCAGTGGGAACTACTTCAGTGTTCTATCAAAGGTCTGTCTCTATGATTTTCCTTCAGAATCTTCCTAATTTCTGCTCACTAGACAGAGGAGCTTCTAGGAAAGGGCGGGAACAGAGAGCATTGCTTTTGGGAGAGGTGAGAATATTGGCATGAATTTCAACATTTTTTCTTTCATGTGAGAAAGCACTGGGATTTCAAAGTTCTCGGCAGGAACTATTGACTTGGCAATGTCTCCTACTCAGTTTAGTCAGCCACTCCATGAGGTAGGGTTTGCCAAGTACCTGTGTTTGTTCATTCATTCAAAAGATGTTTAATGATTGATCATCTACTGTGATCCAGACCATCCTTGGTGTCAGGTAACGGTGGTGAACCAGAACATTCCTGAACCATTGCCGTGGCTCAGGTACCCAAGTTCAGGATATCTTCTCCTACACTGACTCTGGAGTCCAGCCTCTCCATCCCTCCCTGGCTACTGCCTCAGTGTCTGTCCCCTCATATGTGAATAGTTGCAGTCTCCTAAGTTCTCTTCCTGACCCTAGGCTTTCCCTTCTTGCATGTGATCCAGTATCCTCCTCCCCAAACACATCTCCAACATGCTACTTTGTCTACTTTGGAATCTCAGCATCTCCATCTCTCTCCTTGCTAGGATAAAATCCTAATTCCTTAGCCTACCATTCAGAGCCTTCTAGTCTATAGGTCTACCTTCCCATGCAGTTGTTTCCTGTGTTCTCTTTACACCAGGTCAGTCAGTTGAATTATTTTTCCTATGTGAATTAAAAAGCATTCTTGCCTCCAAATATTTGACATTAACAGTGATCCCTCCTGCAATATGCTTCCCACTCCCTGCAGTCATTGTAATCACCCATGCAAGGTCCAGTCCAGTGCCTGCTCTTTTCATTGGGCTCTGCTAGTACTGTCCCAGCTCTCTAGAAGCTTGTAATTATCGCTGTCTCTCAGGGCCAGTGAGCAGAACCTGCCTGATAGTCTGTCACATGTCTCCTCTTTCATACCTTCTCAGAAGGCTTTGGGTGTGGAGACCTAGGTCTGAAGGATGGCGTCAGAAGGGCTCACTGAGTTTGTTGATAGGAGGCTAGAGTAAGAGGCCTTAGGGTTACAATGTTAAGAAAGGTGGGATTTGGAGAAACTTAGAGGCTTCTTGGCCTCAAGAAGCGTCATACCAGAGGCATCTAGGAGAGGTGGGGGCAGAATGGGGGAATGAGCAGAATAGCTGCTCCATGCTCCATGACTCAGCCATGTCTCCTGGCAGGTTCTTAGCCCCTTGTATAGGAATAGCAGTGCCTACGCTTGCCTCACTGCCACTATCTTGTCTGTTTATGCCTCAGAAGAGCAGTTTATCTTATCCCAGATTGCACTCCTGGAGCAGGTAGAGGCCTTGGTGCCCATGCTGGACAGCGCTCACATCAAAGGTACTTATGTGGGGTTATAGCTCTACTATTCTGCTTGGGGAGGTGGATGGATGGACAAGTCTTCCCTGTGCTTTAAATTACCTGGGTTCAAGCTAAGTCTGCTCCTTTTCTTTACCCTTATCCTGTCACCCACAATGGGAGTAAAATTTCCAGAGCAGAATTCAGTTTTCAGAACCTCAGACAGTTTGGACCTAAGGATACTAGTGTAAGTCCAGCAACCCCCAACTCTGGGTACCCCTTCTACCTTCTTCCTCACTCCTCAGCATCTGTTCTGCAGGGTGCTGTGTAGCCCAGATTTTACTGTAAGAGTTCCCACCAGGCATGTGAATGTCTGTAAATTCTTCCCACTGCACTGTTGAAAGCATTTCCTGGGCCTGAGTTTTGACAAGCAGACAGTGACTTTAATTGAATCCAGATATCCATCTTGTCTGTCTCCGGAGGTATTTTTTTCCCAGTTCCCCCTCCCTACCCCTGATCAGCTATCTGCTGAGGGTCTGACACACTTAAGCTGTGGGCCCAGCATGGTGGCCAGGGCTCTGGGTGTTGGGATCCAGGTGTCCAGCTTAGGAACCTGGCATTCATCCTCAGCCCACCTCAGACTCTGTCTTCCAGGCAGACCTAGTCCCACTGGGCTGAGAGCAAAGCGACAGATCCCATGATAGGCAAAGGTTTCTTTACTTCACCCTGCTTACAGCACTGGGTGGGAAAGGAGGGCCATGGGCAGGGGCAACTCTGGGGACCTCAAGGCTTTGTTTTCTCCTAGGGGCCTGTATCTTTGCCCCGTCTGGGTCCTAGAGTAACTGGGGTGGGCAGGGAGCCTCACCACCTTTAGCTGCAGTGGTCGATGAAGCCTGGCGTTTGCTTAGCTTCTCCACTCAATACTTTAATCCTGCTGAAGACCTAATAGACTATTGAGCAGTCCCGGGGGAAGGCACAAGCATCATCAGGCAATGCGTATTGTGTTTTACAGCCGTTCCTGAGCATGCTGCCCGCCTGCAGCGCTTGGCCCAGATCCACATCCAGCAGCAGGTATGGGAGGGAGGGGAGAGGACTGGAGGGGAAAGTAGAAGTGGTGAGGCTCCTAGTCCCCACCCCTGCCACCTGCGAAAGCAGCCTCAGGCTACCCTCATGTCAACTCCAGGGGAAACTTGAAGGTTAATCCTTTATCTTCCATCTCTTGGCTCTCTGAGTAGGACTATTCTGAGACACCAGAAGGTTGATGATGGGAGGTACCCAGGAATTTCTGGGGATGGTGTGTCCTTGGCTATGGGTACAGGAGCTGGGTTTTTTTGTTTGTTTGTTTTGACTATTCTGAGGCCTAAGATTAAAGTTCAAAGAGGATTCAGATACAGGGGACAGGAGAGAGGACATATACAAGCAGGAATGTTTCCTTAAATATATGATCCATTCCCCCTTAGGACTGCTGTTGGGCTCAAAAAAAAAAAAAAAAAAAAAAAAAGGACTGCTGTTGGGGTCCCTATCCTGGAGCCTGAAAGTGCCCCGTTAGAAATTTGTTCCATTTGGCTCTGGAGTTAAATACTACTTTTTCTAGGCTTTATGGGGAGTGAGGGTCCTTGATAAGGTAGAAAAGTTAATGGGAAGTGGGGTCTTTATCCAGCTTCTTTCTATGCCATATGTTGGCCCCATAGGACCAGTGTGTGGAGGTCACTGAGGAGTCCAAGGCTCTCCTGGAGGAATACAACAAGACTGTATCCTTTCTGCTCAGCCAGTCCCCTAAGAAATGCTCTCCAAAGCCCTGTCATTTTGTTCTTTCTCCAGCTCTGTCTCATCCCATCCCAGCAAACCTGTCTATTCCCCTCCTCTCCAACCCTTTGGCAGATATAAAATCTCTCCACTCCCTCATTCAGGCTCTTGTTTTCACCTTGACCTGCTACCAGACAATGCTTCTCTCCAAGCAATTTGTGCAGTGGGATGAACTGCTTTGCCAGCTAGAGGCCGCCAAGCAAGTGAAGCCAGCAGAGGAGTAATGGCTGCTTCCCATTCCAGGGTGGGCCAGGACGACAAGGCTCAGGACGCAAAGTGTGAAACTGCCTTTGTAACAGGGCAGAAGCAGCTCTGTATTGGATTCACAACCTACCTATCTGCATTCAGGTGGGGCTCGGAGGTCAGAGGTCTGGCTACTTGAGGTTTGCTGTTTGCACCCCCTCCCCACATTAGTGTCCTATTCCAGTAACAATAAACTATAGAAATCACTGGAGGAGTGGTGCTAACTTCCTGGTCTAGGATGGGAATGATGGTGAGGAAGGGGGTGGTAGAGGGCAGAATTGCCAGCCTTCTTAGTGGTTGAACCAGGAGTTCTACTCATCATGGTTTGGCTTTCTGGGAGATGTAGAGCTCTCAAGACAAATGCTCTCATTTGATTGATATCAGTGGAACATTTGTTTGTGCATCCATTTATCCCACATTTATCACATATCCTCTAAATGTCAGATCCCATGCTAGGTGGGGAGGACATGATCCCTGCCCTACACAGACTAGCTGGGGAGATAGTGAAAGAAAAGTCATCCCACCAATCAGGCACTGGGTCCTCTAGGGTACAGAAGAAAAAGGGATGGGGGAGGCAGCCCTGGAAGGTGATGTGCAGTGTATTTGAGAGCCAGGGGAGAGCATATGCAAAGGTAGAGAGGATCCTTGAGGTTTCTCTCTTGGGAGCTTACTTGGTGCTATTAAGTAGGAAAAGGATCCCAGAAGACTGTTGGTTGCTGGGCTTTGGGCTCAGGGGTGGGGATGGGCAAAGTGTGTGTATGGAGGGGTGTGGTTTGCTGGGCTGGAGAGGGAGGGAGCCAGATGATAAAGAACTGAGGCGGGAGATTGGTGCCTCACTCCACCAAGTGTTTGCTGCCCCCTTGTGGTCCTAGGGAGTGCTGTGGCCCCAGACCCCTCTTCAACGAACTGCCCGCCACCCAACCTGCACAGTTCACTAGCCTCTCAAATTAAGCATGTCTTAATTCAGACTGAAACTTTTAGTTATCCTAGACTCTTCTCTTCTTCTCAGTCCAAACAGTCACCAACTCCTCACTAAACCTACCTCCTAATATCTCCCAACTTAATGTACTTTTCTCTATCCCAACTGCTATTTCCTTTAAATTCTCTGAAACATTTAACAAATATTTGAGCGCCTATTATACGCTGGGCACCATACAAGTCTCCGTGGACACGCCCCCGGCGCCCCATGGTCCGTTCCTTGGCGGTGGGGGTCCAGTTTCCCCACTCCCACCCGCCTTGGCGGCAGCCAGAGTGTGTGCACACAGACCGGTGTAATTGGCCCCTGATGAAAACCCTCGGTGGCCTCTTGCCCTCAGAATGTGGTCGAAGCTCAGAACTCGGTGACCAAGGCTCTCCCTCCGCGCAGCAGCAGCCACTGTAAACGGAACCTCTGCCCCCGTCCAAAATGAAACCCACTGCTTCGTTTCTGCTATTGCGGTGGGCTCTACCGGTGACGCAAGCCCTGCCATCTCGTCAGGGCCGGATCCTCTCCATCTTTGGGACGCGAGTCTCTGATGGTGGCTCCTCTCCGCTGGGTTCTTCTGTGCCCCTGCCCCGAGGCGTAACAGCGGAGGCGGCCTGCAGGTTCGTGGTCTCAGGGCGTCCGGGCTCAGGTCACGCCTGGACGTCCAGGCCTCCCCCGGCTGTCCCGCGGGGGCTCCGCGAGCCCCTGCCCCTCGGGCCCCGCCCCTGCCCGGCGTGCGCGGCCCCGCGGCTTCGGCGCGCGCTCGGCCTGCGCGCCATCTTGGCTCCAGATCGACTTGGAGGCGTGCGCAGCCCGGGCGGTGAGCGCTGGAGCTCAGCGGGGTCGGGGGTGCTGAGGTACAGGGAGGACACGGAGGCTGGCTCCCTGGTCTCTGCGGCCTGCTGGGCTTTGGGGTCCGCTCGTGGCGGTGGAGCGGGCCGAGCTGTGGGCCCCGCTCCAGGAGCAGCCCCTGCAGCCGCCCGCGTCGAGCCGGGCCTTCCGAGTTCCAGTGACCTGGGTTGGGGGCATCGACACGGAATCTCAGGGTAGTGGGTGCTCGGCCCTATTCTGAGGACCCCCGAGTTGGGGAGGGGTACAGTTCTGTTTGAAGAGCATTTGCACGAGGGCTCTTGTCTCTTGCCAGGGAGCTTGGAGTGTAGTAGGAACGTCAGCGAGCGAAGTGAGGGGCCTTGTCCCTGCCTCAGAGAGCTGTGGGTGAGGGGCGCTCGGGCTAGTTTGAAGAAGTCTAGGGCAGGGGTGTAACCGGGACACGGTGCGAGAGCACCAGGCTTGGGGGGTCCCAAACGGACCAGGTTCTGCCACTGACAAAATCCAAAGGCAGAGTGATGGCGAAACAAGAAAGGAATTTATTTCAGTGGGGTCAGCACTGAGAAGACAGCAGACTAGACTCAGAGACTGTCTTCAAAGAAAAAAAAAAAAGACTGTCTTCAAAATGCTGACTATTTTAGGTTTATTTATATAAGGAGAATGTGGGACAAAGGTAGGTGCAATGGGCAGTAAAGGGCAGGTCCATCATTGTCTTAGGTCCAATCAAGAGGGGGATCCTGCTGGCCTTAGGGCTGTCCTTATTGCTCCAGGGGTAGTTTTGGTTCCCATCGAGGGATGCTTTGTCTGCAGGGTGTTTTGCCTGAGTTAAAAGTAAGCTAGAGGAGCGCCTGGCTGGTTCAGTAGGTAGAGCATGCAACTCTTGATTTTGAGGGTTGTGACTTCGAGCCCTACATTGGGTGTAGAGCTAGCGCTTACTTAAAAAAAAATAAAAAAGATAGGCTGGAGATGCCATAGGCATCTGTGCTGAGAAGTGGGGGTGGGGGAGAGGGGGTGGAGTGTGTATGTGTGTGAGGGGTTATAGTCCTGTTCCTGGTAAATATGGGATGAGGAGCAGAACCATTTGCTGGAGAGCTGGGGCTGGGGGTGGCTTGGGGCACATTGCCCAACATTCATTTGACACTTCCCTGCAGTGGGCCGTGAAGTCCAGACACCACAGCAAGTGGGATGGAGCACTATCGGAAAGCTGGCTCTGTGGAACTCCCAGCACCTTCTCCAATGCCGCAGCTACCTCCTGATACCCTGGAGATGCGGGTCCGAGATGGCAGCAAAATCCGCAACCTTCTGGGGCTGGCACTGGGTCGATTGGAGGGTGGTAGTGCACGGCATGTGGTGTTCTCAGGTTCTGGCCGGGCCGCAGGGAAGGCGGTGAGCTGTGCTGAGATTGTCAAGCGACGTGTACCAGGCCTGCACCAGCTTACCAAGCTGCGCTTCCTGCAGACTGAAGACAGCTGGGTGCCAATCTCACCTGACACGGGCCTGGATCCCCTCACAGTGCGCCGCCATGTACCTGCAGTGTGGGTACTGCTTAGCCGGGACCCCCTAGACCCCAATGAATGTGGCTACCAGCCTCCAGGAGCACCCCCTGGCCTGGGCCCCACATCGAGCTCCAGCTGTGGCCCACGACCCCGAAGAAGGGTTCGAGACACTTGGTCCTGAAGATCTGCGGAGCAAGCTATTTTCCAGGCATGACTATCTAAGAATGGCTTTACCTTCTCTGAAGAGCCTCTTGTAACTGCTCAACATCCCCAACAAGACCTGAATCTGCACAAGCGGGGGCCTCCCTGTCGGGCTTCCCGTTCTGTCTGGTGTGTGAAAAGGGACTACTATGAAGAGTACAGGTGTGCGGTCTCAGCTGGGTTCTGGATTGCTTAAGAAGGGTTTACTTGGCATTCTACCTATTGTGCCTCTGTTCTTTATTCTGACAGAGATCCAAGGAGTGGGTTAGGAAATAAAGGTTCTGCCCATTTGTCTGATGACCATTTGCTTGACCTGCTATGTGGAGGTGGGATTAAAGTAGGGAGAGTCCCTGTACCCTCTTCCCTACCCCAAGTTCAGGGACATTTTTCTTTCTCTGCAACATTTATTACAGTTTAGTGGTTAAGGTCATGGTCTCAGGTATTGACTGCCTGGATCTGAATTCTGGTTCTGCCATTTGCTACTAAGTTACTGCTCTGGACCTTGGGCAAGTAGTGCTCTGAGCCTTAGTGTTCCCATCCATTATAACAAGATATATGTGGTGCTTACCTCATAAGGTTGTTATGAGGATTGAATATAGAAATATACACATATGACTTTTAGATACCTCTTGGGCATGTAGTACTATGTAAATGTTAATTGCTATCATTAATGACTCCACTTACAAACATGTTTTTTCTATCTTAAAAACATAGCTCATGGGACACCTGGCTGGCTCAGTTGAAATATCATGTGGCTCATGATCTCAGGGTTGTGAGTTCAAGCCCCATATTGGGTGTAGAGATTACTTAAATAAACTTTAAAAAAACAAAAAACAGCTCAATCTGATATCTCCCCTCCAGATCTCATTCTTCATTTTTAGCCGTTGCTGCTCCTTTTCTGTCTCAACTTGGCCTTAGATTCTGATTCAGGTCAGGGGTAAGGTCAGGGGCATGAGGAGAGAGGTGATGATTGGAGTGGTCACCAGGAGTCTGCAGGAACCAGAGCAGGATTGTGAGCAGTGATAGATTCAGTAAAGAGTTGAGTCAATTGGATTTCCCACTGGACTTTGATGCCTTCTCTAATGTATCCAGTAGACTGAGTGTCCAGTCACCAGGAAAGCACAGACTTGGAGCACTTCTGGGCTCATGGCATGGAGGGCCCAGTAATTTGAGAGTGTTGATGTTTGGCTGAATCTAGGTGGGAAGGGTTAGGATGTTGGGAGAAATGGAGGACTGGAGGCCTCAGTAAGGGCTTTGGGCAGAGGTGAGAGGACCATAAGGCCAGAAGGCTGTGGTCAAGCTTTGAATCCTGTGTCCTATGCTTTCCAAGGTAGGTTGCCCAGAGTGATAGGGAAGGCTGAGGGAGGGGCAAGGGATGAAGATTCAGGGGATATTAGAGCTAGGAAACGCTCTGAATAGCTGCCCAGCCAGCCCTCTCAAATACAGAGGGTCAAGGAACATCTAACACACCCCTAGAGGCTGTGGCAGACTCGTGTCTTGCTAGCAGCAACTGCCTGACTTCTCCCCATTCTGTTTGTGTCTAACTCAAGTTTTTGCTCCTTCCTAGCTTCTGCATATTGCCTTTTCTCTAAGCATCTCCACTTGTGTGTCTTCTACCATGAACAGCTGTCCGAGTGTCACTAGTCCCCAGAGCTTTAGGGCCAGGCCACTGGCCGACTGTTCATATGTGGCTCAGCATCCTATCCTGATTCAGCGTGCAATGGCCATGGTGGGATGATCACTTGGAATAAGCACGTTGACTGGTCCTGAACAAATGATTCAGTTAGGTGGTATCACAAGGTCTGGAAGTCCTAGGAGGGGCTCCCATTTGGGCAGCTTGTTAAGGCACCACCTGGGAACTCCAGGATGATGGGAGGGGTTGTGTGAGGGAAACTGAGCTAGGGTCAAGTCTCTTGGGGGGAACAGCATCTGCAGTTCGGAGAATCAGTAAATAGGCCACAAGCTAAGAGAGGGATGACTAGTGATTCTGGGGAACTTTCCCTCCTGGGTCTCTACAGGGCCCAGTTGGAGCCTAGAGAAAGAATTTTAGGGAGGGAACCAGAGAGAAGATAGGCCTTTAGAGTCAGAAAGCTTGACTCAACTTAGAAGGGAGCATAAGAGTTGTGTACAATTGCTGATTCACTTTCTTCCCACTTCTTTATCCACTCCAGTGTGGCTTCTGCCCCGATAATTTCTTAGAAAAGATTATACCGTGGTATGAGGTAAGGAAGTAGAGACAAAGAAGTGGGATTGTGAATGGGAGGACACAGGTATTAAATAGTTATAGAGGAATGTGGGATACAGAGAGTTTTTTCTTCATTTTAATGATTTAGAGAGTTGAGCACATTTGTAGGCTAATGGAAGAAGCTAGCAGAGAAAGAGATTAAAGATGCAAGATACTGTGGATAACTCAGAACAAGACTCTAAAGGGTAAAAGGGAACAGGACCCAGAAGCATGGAGGTGTGGGCCTCCCAAGGGGGACCAGAGAGAGGACTCCCTATAAGTTCCCAGGAAAAGAGTTGTAGATGGGTGTGCATGTAGATGGCTGTGGAGATGAAGGTGGGACATAAGGGAGTTTAGGTTTCCATCTCCCCTTGAAGCAGGAATCCAGCTCTGCTTCTGAGACTGAAATCAGCAGGCTGGTGGGAAGGCAGTATGAGATAATTGTGGCAGGAGACCTAACCAGAGGGGTACAGGAGGATGAACAGGCCCATACTGTTCCAGCCCATACCAGCTGAGGCTGGTAACAATGAATTTGTAGTGTTTTCAGAGTGAGCTTCAGCAGCACCCATAGGACAGGTGAGGACTCAGAGAAATCACTGTTCCATTCTTCCAGACTGAGGTTAAGACTGGCAGAAATGATGGAAGAAGAATGAGACTAGCAAGGTGTAGTGAAGGATCGAGGAATCCAAAGTGGGTCAGGAGAGAAGTGAAGATAGAAAAGGGTGGAGGAAAAAAAAAAAAAAAAAGAAAAGGGTGGAGGTCACTGTCCTGGAGATCCACATGGAAATGTCGGGTGGGGTGGGAGGAAATGGAGTAGTTGAGAAAACTAGGACAGGGCACTGCTGCTATACCCATATGTAGGGCTATCATACCAAAGTATCACAGACTGTGTGGCCTAGAACAACAGAAATTTACTGCTTGACAGTGTTGCAGACTAGAAATCTGAAGTCAAGGTGTCAGCAGGGCCATTTTCCTTCTGAAACCTATAGTATAAGAGAATCTTTCCTTGACTCATTCTAATCTCTTTTGCCATCAGTCGTTAGCCTTCTTGGCTTTTAGATATATCATTCTAGTCATTCATCTTCACATTTTCTTCCCTTGTGTCTGTTTCTATGTCCAATTTTCTCCTTTTTATAAGGAAACCAGTCATATTGGATTAGGGCCCACCCTAATAGCCTCATTTTATCTTGATTACCTCTGTAAAGATCTTATTTACAAATAAAGTCATACCCTTAGAATATTTTCAGGTATTGGGGTTAGGACTTAAACATATCCTTTATGGAAGAACATAATTCAACAGTAGTTGAAGGATGAGATGGAAGAGTCAGTGGATTTGAGAGTTTTAGGACCTGACTGTTCTTGATTGTGGGCATGAGTGTGGATAGCTGGGTGGCCTGGAGGGAAGGTCACTGAAGATGAAGTTAAGAGGCTGGGGTGCGTGACAGTGTGTGTGTGTCGGGGGCAGGAGTTGGGCACCTGGAGTCATCCAGGATGGAATGTGCAGAGTATTCTCACTGCCTGTTTTAGAGGCAGCATGTAGGTGATTTTGTTAGCTTTGACATGGGGACTGAACACAATGTGCCTGGAGGAGTTAAATACCTGCCTTGTGCAAGCAGGTACCAAGTCCTGCCAATTTTGCTTCCTAAATGTGTCTCTGCTCCTACAGTTTCTGTTGTTTTGTGCTCCTCATTATCTTGGGGCATCCTCCTTACTGGTTTCCCTGCTTCACTCCCTTTTGAGCTCTCCTTCAAACCAAGTTCCCTTTGTTTAGAATGCTCTTCTGCCGGGTACCTGCATGACTGTCTCCCTTCCTCCTTCAAGCCTTCGTTCAAATGTCATCTCAGCAAAGGTCTTTTCTGACCAACCCATTTAAGATTACATTAGTCAACATTGCTTGGCACATCACAGGTGCTTGATAAATATTTAATGTAAGAATGAATGAATGTTGAGCCTCCAAGTACATGGCTATACCCAAATCTGTCATTCTTCTTCAACCTCCCCATGTCCAAATTAGAGGACAAAAATCCAAATTCATTCACCGGATGGTCTTAAAGGACCCCTTTGCTTGATCACTGCCATGGCTCAGTCCATCTTTGGCCCAACTCCTTTGGATCTGGGCTCTGGCCACACTAAATGCTTTACTCTTCCCAGGTGCCATGAGATTTTCTGCCTCAGGCTTTGCTCTTGCCATTCTGTCTGCTTGGAACTCATCAAGAGTGTTCAAAGGACACTAGTAGTGGACTCTGGGTACTCCTTCCTAAGGACCCACCTCCTCACCACTCCCCCCCCCCGCCCCCCCCGGCCCCCTCTTACAGTTTGGGACCTGGCTTGATTCTGTAGGGTACCTCCAGCGCTGACTTTGGTCCTTGCACCAGGAGGCAATGCTTGGCTGCACTTCTGAACATGGCCACAAGGTGGCAGCATTTACAAAGGGATGGCCCATCCCTTTGCAGAGTTTGTGCAAAGATTCCCAGGAGCCTTAAGACAAAAAGGATAATCTAGGCTTGAAACTTGGCCTTCAGTAGCCACAAAGATCTCTCATTTGTTCAACAAACAGCTAATGATTACCCGTAATATGACAAATTTAGTCACTGGCTTCAGAACCTCCAGTCCCACTAGAGCTATAGCCACATACATAGGTTGTTTCACTATTGGTACATATAGAGAGATTAGGGAAGTTCATTAGACTTTAAGCGTTCAGAACCCCTCATCCAGTCTTTAGGGACAGACAAAGCTTCAAAGAAGAGATGATGCCTGTGTAGAATCTCAAAAAAGCGCCAGTAGTAAAAAGTGAAAAGGACACTCTGGGTAAAGAGCAGGCATGAGCTAACATATAGAGGTGAGAAGAGCACAGAGATCATCACTGGAGCAAGAAGTTCAAGGCAGGGAGTGTGAGGAGTGAAGCTCGGGGTGGGGGAGGGGAGGTGGTGGAGGCAGATAGGAAGCTCCTGAGTGCTAGGCCAAGGAGCTTGGACTTTTTCTTGAGGGTGATGGGGAACCCTGGGTGGTGCAGCGGTTTAGCGCCTGCCTTTGGCCCAGGGCGCGATCCTGGAGACCCGGGATCGAATCCCACATCGGGCTCCCGGTGCATGGAGCCTGCTTCTCCCTCTGCCTGTGTCTCTGCCTCTCTCTCTCTCTCTCTGTGTGACTATCATAAATAAATAAAAATTTAAAAAAAAATTGAGGGTGATGGAGAGTCACTGAAGGCTTTAAGGAGGAAATGATGTGGGACACCTGGGTGGCTCAACAGTTGAGCGTCTGCCTTTGCCCAGGGTGTGATCCTGGAGTCCCATCCCACGTGGAGCTCCCTGCAGGGAGCCTGCTTCTCTCTCTGCCTGTGTCTTTGCCACTCTCTCTATGTGTCTCTCATGAATAAATAAATAAAATCTTAAAAAGAAAAAAAGAGGAAATGATGTGGCATATCAGAGAGAACTCTGGCTGCTACAGTGTGGCAAATGGATTGGGGCACCGGGCAGGAAGGGCAGTGGGGAGGTTTCTAAAGGGACCAAGGGGAGATGGTGAATACAAAATTATGGCTGGAGCAGGCCTTAGAGAAGTGCCTCCCAGCCCACAAGGGCTTTCAAAGCCTGGCACTTTGAAAGAGTTCTTGGCCCAAGTACCCTCTTCACTACCACTTAAGCCACCTCAGCCCTTCTGTTTCTGAGGTTCCTTTTGGCTCTATCTTAGCTCCCCTGGTTATTCTAGTTGGAACTAGGATCTTTATCAGTTTCCATGTGAGGTCCACAGTGTCCTACATCCCATTCTTTTGGTAGATCTGTCAGCCTTCTGCTCACACCACATCCCTTCCCTCAGGGTGATCCTTTTATGCACCTCCTTCTCTGACAAACAACAGACAGAAGTGTGACTGAGGGGCCTCCTCCACCAGGGCTGTCACTCCTGCCATGCCCCCACCCTCAACCAGAGTTCATATGAACACATGAGTGCGTGTGCATGTATGTGTATATACGCATGCATGTGTACCATTGATAGGACTGATGCTGAGGGGAGGGCATCTCTGGCAGGCAGAGGGGCATCACCTGAGGAAAGATCTGAAGATAGGAAAGTATGAGGCAGTGTTTGGGGAATGGGGGTATGTTAGCAGGGTCTGGTTAACCTTTCGAGGTTGGGCCTGGAGCCATGACCATGTACTGCAAGCAGGGGGCACCACAGCCAGGTTTTGAGCTAGGATTGGGAGAGTCACCTTCATTCATAGTCTCATGAATATGCACAGAACCTGTTGAATTATGCAGACTGAAAGGATGTAAATGTATATGCAAATTTGGCACTGCCCTCCCTGTTGCTATGGAAACCAAAGAATAGCAAAGGGGGGCCCAAACCCTGGGGAGACCAGGCTGGAGAGACTGGAGGCCAGGAGGCTCTCCTCTGTCGCCTGCTTTTTCCCTTTCCTGCTATTTTGATCATTTTATTTGCCTCACTCTTTGTCTCCTTGCTCTCTCTCCATCTCTCTGCCCCTCTTGATCTTTCTGTCTCCAGCTCTCTCTTTCTCTTTCCTGTTTCTTTGTTTCTGTCTCTGAGTTCCTGTTCATCCCTGTCCATATATCTTTGACTCCATGTCACTGTGGCTCTATGATGCTGAGACAACATTTCTCTGTGACTTCATGTCTTCCCGTCTCTTGGTCCCGGTCTTAAACTGTAAGGCTCTCCCCCTCCTTCTGTATCTCCCTGTCCCCATGTCTGACTCACATCTTTTTCCTCTGCATCTCTATTTTTGCGTCTGACTCTAATTGTGTCTATTTCTTGGCCTCTCTTCCAGGTTCTCTCTCCTCTCTTTGATTCTGTCTCTCTGAACTTCTTATTCTAACGCTTGTCTCTGTCTGATGGGAAGGAAAGAAAGCTGCACACCTGTCCTTACCTGATGGCCGAGCTGCCTGCATGTTCAAAGATTCCTGGGTGCTCTTCCCACTTAAAATCCAGTTTCAGGTCTGCCCCCTGCCAGTGTTGGCATAGGATCCCTATGACAGGCCCATGCTGGCTGCCAGTACACTAGGGCTCCTGTTCCAGCCTCTGCCTACCGCGTGACCCTGCCTAGTGTTTCTCTCTCCGGATCTGTAGTCCCATCTCTCTCCGTGAATCTGGTGGGCATCCTGAGGCAATGATGTGCAGAGAATAGGGAACTGAGAGGTAAGTCTTAGAGGTTCATACATACATCTGGCCCTCTGCCTAAGGGCTGACGTGAGGTGTCTGGCTGGGGCCCAGGTATGGGGGTGTCTGGGGCTAGTTGAAACCAATCCTGGCCCCAGAAAAGACTCCTTGCTGAGCCACAAAATCAGAACCTATGCACAGTCTATCCATGCTTCTGTGTGTTGCAGCCTTAACCATCCAATTACCTGTTCAGGGTCTTTTGCCCCTCTGTCATTGGGTTTATATTTATAGAGCACCTGTTCTACACCATGCCTCTGCCTTCACAAATCCAGTGATACAGAAAGGACATCTGGACTTTCTGCATCTTCCCCACCCCTCCCAAGAAGGGACTCTCTGGTCCAGGTGGAAGAACACAGATTCTTCAACCACTGTAGATTCCTATCCCTGGTAGGCTCACTTGGGGGTGTAAAGCATATGCAGCTGCAAAGTCATTGATCAAGGCTAGGAGAAACAGCCACAGAGATACATAAGAGATAAGAGCCACAGAGATAAAGAGATCAGAGATCAAGGCTAGGAGAAACAGCCACAGAGTAGAGAGATAAGAGACTGGATCTGTGGAGGCAACTTGTCTCCATATAGGGTTTGGAATGGGGTGTGGGAAAGTAGGCAGAACTCAGGGTGAGAGGGTGGTCCAGAATAGTTTCAGGGCAGGTAAGCCACCCTATGTAGAGATGGAAGTCTTCCCCCCTTCTGTCCTGAGCTCTGGGCGGGTTGCCTTACCTCCAGGCAGGCACTAGACATGGGGGATCTGGCCTGGGCCCAGGTGTGGGGGCAGTCAGAGAAGTCAGGGCAAGTCCCCCTTCCTCCAAGAGACTGCCAAGCTGAGCCCCCAGCTCTCCTGTCTCGCCAGAAAGGACACAGACATAATCACTCTTCCCTCCATCTGTGATTCACCCATGTTCAGGCCCAGGCGTGATCCTGCTGTCAGGAATTCCATGTTTGAATTAAAAACCTCCCTGGAGGGGCACCTGGGTGGCTCAGTGGTTGAGTGTCTGCCTTCGGCTCAGGCTCAGGTCTTGATCCCAGAGTCCTGGGATGGAGTCCCACATCAGGCTCCCCAGAGGGGAGCCTCTCTGTGTCTCTCATGAACAAATAAAATCTTAAAAAAAAAAAGAACCAAAAAAAAAAAAAAAAAAAAAAAAAAGAACCTCTCTGGACACCCCACCCTACCTCACCTGGCCCAGTTGCCCAGTTGTGCCAATGGGGATTGGAGCAGGATCAAACAGGGCTGTCTGGGGGGTTCTCGTAAAGCCACACACGGGGAGAGAAAGGGGGGTAAGGGGAAAGAAGGAGAGTGAGAAAGATGGAGAGACAGAGGATGATGGATGTAGAGGGAGGTGTTGGAAGACCATGAAAGTCAGAGGAGACCTAAAGACATTGATGGGGAGAAAGCCAAAGCCAGCAGATGAAGGGGGCAGTGGTGCCCACCAGGCTAGTGCTGAACACTTGACTGGATCTCATTTAACTGAATGTTAACAATAGTCCTAGGAAGTAGGCACTATTCTATTATGATCCCATTTTACTACTGAGGTAATTGAAGCACAGAGGCATGAAGTCATTTCCCTGAAGTCACAAAGCCAGTAAATGGTGGAGTAGGTATTTGAACCCTTCGGTCTCACTGAAGAGCCAAGAAAAGAGACAGACATAGTGACAGAGGTGGGGACAACATTCCCACACCAGCACTCATGGGAAATCTGGAAATCTGGGAATCCTGGAATCGTCAGGCAGCTGTGCAGCGGAGGGCCTTCCCAGAGGCCAACAAATAGGCAGCTTCCTATCCTTTGTATCAGAGACAAGGACTGTGACAAAGAGAGACATTAGAGCAGGGAGAGAGATGGAAAGGGCCACATTCTAGGCCACAGAATTCCTTGGAGGCCTTCTTCCTTCCTTCAAGATGTGCAGCCAGTCTGCCCCTGATCCAGATTTGGCCCAGCCAATACCACCTGGCTTTGGTGGGGCCCCATCTTTGAGATTCATTCTTTCTTCCCCACAAATTGACTGAGCACCTACTAGTAAAGAGGCACTCCTGCTCCACATCTCCTACCTCTTTCTCTTTCACTATTGAGAAATCCTTCCCATTGTGTAATTTCAATCCCTTAAAGTAGGTGCTGCAATAAGGGATCCAGATTAGAATTTGGTAACACTTCAATATGGAGGCTTAGGCTAGCCGAGCACAGAGAAGAGGTCTCTGAGGGCTGGCTTTGGGTGCCTTCTGGTTGGAGGCCCCGTCTAGTTGGTTTTGGGAAGAGGGTCATGGCCCAGCTGGTGGGGCCCTGAGAGCTGAGCTGTCAGCAGCAGGGAGGATAGGGTTGAGAAGAAAACCAGGAACTATCCTGAGGGAGCCGGGGAGTTGGCGTTATGGTTTCTAATGTCTTAACCCTGGTTTCAATTACCCCCAGGGTCCCCAGAGTTCCCTGGCTGTTGAGGGCTCCCAAGCTCGAGGAATGCTCAGGACCCTCCTGGGAATGCCAGAAACTAGAGACTCAGGGATAGGAGTCTGGGGGCAAGGGAGCTTTTCCATCCTCTTCTTCCCAGTGTCTGGCTGAGAAAGCCCCCCAGCCCAAGCAGGGCTCAGGGGACAGCAGGGAGGCTGGGGAAGGAGGGGCCTTGACTCTGCTCACAGGCTTCTGTGGAGGGTCCACCTCAGCCAGCTCCTAACACCAGCTTTGTCCCATTGGCCTCAGCCCAATCCTGGCTGCTAAAGCCTAGAGCTCTTTCTTGGCCTCACCAGGCTCCTTTTTGGTCTTGTGACAATGCTGACTCCTGGCTTTCCTTATGTGTCTGGGGCAACCACACCTTCCTTCCCTGCCCTCTGTGTTCTGTTTGTTTGTTTTGTTTTTTTACAGATTTTATTAATTTTTTTATTTGAGGGAGAGTGAGGGAGCATGCACATGTGTGTATGTACCACACTAGATCACAAGGAGAGGGAGGGGCAGAGGGAGATGTGGGACTCACTCTCAGGTCCTGAGATATGACCCAAGATGAATTTAAGAGTCAGAGGCTCAACTGACTGAGCCACTCAGGCACCCCATCCTCTCTGGTTTTCAGTCATGGTTCCTAGGGCTTTGCCTCAATCCTCTCCTCTCCTCCCACTCCCTCTCATCATTTTCTCTCCCTGCTCAGTGATCTCTCTTGTTATCTCCTAGCTCACTCAGAGTGCCCAGATCAGTCTGAGATTTTGATGAATACCCACAACCAGTAAGAACCAGTTACAGGGGGCACTGGGAGCTGCTGACCAGGGACTCTGCACTTCCAGCCAGGCAGCCCTCTCTCACCTTCTGTGTTCTTCCCATCCTTGTCCTTGCTGGCTGTCATCCCACAGCCCCTTCAATTGGACATGTCAAGCCCCAACTCCCTCTAGCTCAGTGAATGGCACCATCATCTCCCAGTCACTCATGCCAAAAACCTGGGAGTTATCTGCGCTTTTGTACACAATGTTCCCTCTGGACCTGGCACACAGTAGGTGCTAATAAATGCCTGTTGAACTGAACTTAATTCAATTTTCTCTCTTGGACTCCCATCTGCTCCTGTCTCTTTCCCTAGGACTTGGTGTCTTTGGCATTCAGTCTTCAAATCTCTAATTTTTCTCTGTCTTCAGAATCACTACAATTGAGTTTTTGAGGGAGAAGTTGGGGTCTCTTTTCTTCCCTCTGCCCCCACCCCAGGGAATCACAGGCTGGCTGGATATGGAGCTAAGGGAGGAAGCCAATCTTGGGGCCATGTGGCCCTCAGTCCTTTTTGGAAATCTCAGCCCCATTATTAGGGAGGCAGCCCTACAGCAGCAGGGATCAAAGCCAGACTCTGGGCGGTCACTGGAAAGAGACAATCCTTTGAAGACATGCCTCCTCCATGAAGAATTGGGGGAGAAAGAGGTCAAGACCCACTGAAGTGGGAGGAAGGGTAGGCGAGACTTTGTGCTTTTGAGCAGGGAATTAGTTTCATGCAAATTTTTACAAGATGAAAAACTGAGTCTGTGATTTTGCAAGTCTGTGCCTCTGTTCCAGCCTTCAAACACACTTAGTGTCCTAATTCTTAGGTTCTCTGTCCTCTCTTGTCCCTCTCCCCACCCCTCATCCCCTCCGGTTCTTCTTCACTCTGCCTGACCATCTGCTGCATTTTCCAAACTTGTCCCAGACGCCAGGATTACTGGGGGAGGGTCCTTGGAAGAGCAGACCCCTGGAATAAGTGTCCAGAGGTCTGTTCTCTGTATATAGGGTAGCACAGAGCTTCCTCTGTCAGGGAGCAGATGGAGATGAATCTGAGTGCCCACTATCCCTCTCCCAAAGCCCTGTTCTCTCTTCAGCCCCATGGCCCTGCCCCAGGCCAGGCTGGAGGTCTCCCTCCTAGGATAAATGCAAACACCTCTTCCCTGACTGCCCCACCTTCAGCCTTAACGTTGATCACTATCCTATATGGCAGCAGCCTCAGTGATCTAAAACACAGATCTGGTTATGTTCTTCACATATTCTCTGCCTTTCCAGGCCTGCGTGGCCTTGGCACTAAAGGCACTTCAGGATGTGGTTTCTGAGCCACTCAGGCTATCTCAGTCTGCCTTCTGGGTCTCTGCTTAATCCCTTACTATGTGCCAACCCCTCTTTCCCATCCCTTGAGGCTGTAACGCATTCAGGCAGTTTTCCCTCTCCTGTGCCGTGGGACTTCACTCCTCAGGTCAATGTTGTCCTGCTTGCTTACATCATTCATTCATTCACTCAATATTTATTTAAATCTCATTCAATGTTAGGAGCACCTGTTCTATGCCCGGCCCTGCTCTAGCTATCACAGGGCTGCCCTCATGGAGCTCACAAGTAACTAGGTAGTTAAACATCGCACAATTTACTAGAAGGAAAAAGACTATGGCACTAAGGGAGAAGACAAAGGGGCTTAGGCTAGGCTTCTTTTAGGTGACATTTAGGCTGTCACCTCTCACCTAAGGGGGCTATGGAGTCAGACACAGCATTCTCACATGGACAAACTGTATAGTTACCAATTTTGTTTAGGTAAGTCTTCCTTGACTAGAATGGGAGTTCCATGAGGGCAGGGGATTTTTTTTTGGGGGGGGGGGCAGGGGATTTTTAAACTTTTTTTTTTTTAGACAAAACGTAAACAGTAAAGTACACAAAGGGTACAAAGCTGTACCCTTAAGGGTACAGCTCAAATTTTGACATACATGACTAAACTCTTAGAACTGCCACTCCAACAAAGGTTAAGTGCAGTTGCAGCTTCTATTATTGTAAATGAATTTGCCTATTCTCAAGCTTTATCTTAATGAAATCATTCAATATATACCCTTTTGTGTCTGGTTCTTATTTTTTTCTTTGCTTAACATTTTGTCTATGAGCTCTATCCATTTTTTTTTTAAAGATTTTATTTATTTATTCATGATAGTCACACAGAGAGAGACAGAGAGGCAGAGACACAGGCAGAGGGAGAAGAAGGCTCCATGCACCAGGAGCCCGACGTGGGATTCGATCCCGGGTCTCCAGGATCACTCCCCGGGCCAAAGGCAGGCGCCAAACCGCTGCGCCACCCAGGGATCCCAGCTCTATCCATTTTTTGTCGCATGTAGCTACAGTTGGTTCTTTTGTATTGCTGTAACTACATAATCTATTTATCCATTTGGGTTGTTTCTAGTTTGAGACTATTATGAATAAAACTGCTATGAATGTTCATTGTGAGGTAATAGGGCATATATATGTTCAGCTGAGTAGATCCTGCCAAATCATGTTTCAAAGTCATTGTACTAACTTAGACACATGTCCGCAGTGTGTGGAGTTCTAGTTCCTCCGTATGCTTGAGAGAGCAGGGATTTTTGTTTGTTTGGCTCACTGCCCTATTCTCTCACTTAGATCAATGCCTGGCATATAGTAGATGCTCAATATATACTTATTAGCTGCCTTATGAATGGGAGGCCATCAGCATTCCTGGGGTCCTATTTTGGTCCTGGTACTAATTTGCTGTGCTACTTGGTCAGGTGACTGCCCCTCTCTGAGTTGTTTCCCTGTCTGTAGCATAAGGGAACTGACAGTAGGAGCATTACCTTTCAGTGCTGTCTAGGCACTGTGAGAGCTGGACACCTGTTCATTCATTCACTCCACTTGTATCAGTTAAGGTCCTACTGTGTACCAGGATGGCGAGGGTGTGATTTGTGACGTACCACTAACAGCCTCTTTCAGGTCAGCCAAGACCAAGGGTCACTGCCCATCTTGTCCCCAACTCATTCTTCTGGAAGTTGTACCTCCTCCCTCTGTCCAGCCCTGACCCCAGGGGGAGAGGGTCTGGACTGAGCCTGTGAATGGAAAATGTGATTAATAATCAAAAAAACATCCAAGAGGAAGAGACCAGGAAAACAACTTGGGGAAAGCTCCTCGCCCAGGGGAGGGGGGCCATATCCTGGGCCTTGGGACAGCTCCGGCTGCCCTCCCGCCGCCCTTTCTGGGAAGCTGCCACAGGAGTGGGTAATTTTAGCCAAAAGCAAAAAAAAAAAAAAAAAAAAAAAAAAAAAGCTACTCTAATTATTTATTAAAAAAGATGTCCCCCCAATGTAAATTGTGCTACCCCTGGAGGCTTCCCCCTGTTACTCCGCTCCTAGTGGTCCCCTCTTCTTGGTCAGGCTGGGGGGCCCTAGAGACACTGGGTTGGGGGCAGAGGGGGAATTTCAACATGAAATGTTTTGTTCATTAGCAGAGAACATAGGGGGAAATTCCCTTTCTGCCTCTGCTTGGGCAGCCCAGCCGAATACGCAAAAGCTATTTTGAAAAATAGAGTCTAGGCTGCAGAGTGGGGTAGGGGTTATATGCGGGGGTGGGGTGGGGGGGTAGTTGGACACAGATGTGTTCTTCCCTCCTCTTAGACTCCGGACTTTCAGGGGTTTCCTGAGCCTTAATCCTTCCTCCTTTCAGGGATTTCATTCTCAATGGCTCAGGTTGCTTTCAAACTTCCTTCTTAGCAAAACAGGAGGAACTGGGGTTAGACTGGCGTTAGAACTTCCAACTAAGGAGGAAGGAAGGATATCAGAGAGGGAGGCGAGGCTTTGAGCCTATCCAAAAAATTTAGAATTCTAGTTGGATATGTTGGGATCAATAGGCAGCAAATCTGAGGGGGGCCTGGAGCAGGAATGAAAGCACCCCTTTCTATCAGCATGGCTTTAGAGGGCCCCAGTGAGCAGGGAAGTGTAGATAGATCCAGAGAATTGAGAGCAATTAATTCCAGGCTGAATACTTAGGTTTCCCCATCATAGTTTCAGCTCTCTCCTATTCTCTACCTTTAGGGAATCTTTGCCCTTTTCTGGTGCCAAGGTTGGAAGGGTCAGGGCACACTTAGGCAGTGGTCCAAATAACAGGATTCCAGAAGGGGCTCTGCAGCACAGGGTGTGTTGTAAGTGGGTCTAGGTGCTGTCCCAGGATAGGGGTAGGTCCTCCCTGAGGGGCCGGGCTGGACCCTGAATGTGTGTGTGGGTGCTCAAGGGGCCCCCCTCCCTGGCTCGGCCCGGGGCTGTGTCGGGATCGGGTTTCTCGGCGCCTGGAGCCTCCGCGAGGCCGAGCTGTTCCCGGTCCCCGGCCAAGCCGCCCCGGGCGCTGGCACAGTGAGAGGAAGCAGGGGGGGCGCAGTGAGGGGGAGTGAGAGGGGGAGGCTATGAGAGCTTTTACGTAACTGCCTCCCAGAGCCGGCCCCTACCGCCAAACCCCAGTGTGGGACTTTGTGTGATTGAGAGTGCGTGTGCCTATGCGTGTGTGCCTATGTGACACGTGGTATGACTGAGTACATGGCTGTGTGTGTGTGGCTGTATCTATGTGTGAGGATGGCGTACAAGTGTGTGATTCAGAGAGTCCTGCCCTTCTAGGACCTCTAGCTGCCAGTTGCAGAGGACCCTGACTACCAATGTACTGTAGTGAGGCTGAATATAAACATTTGACTCTTTGAGACTGAGTATGTGACTTTACATGATGGTGTGTTTGGCATTGGTAGGCAAGATAGAGATTTTCTTTGTATTTGTAACTTTGGATAGTCAGGTGTGTGACCCACAGTGGAAAATTCTGATGGTATGGCAGGTTAGAAGAGCATCATGTCCCAAAGGAGCTCTAGAAAAGGTAGGCCACAGGAGGTGGGATGGAAGCTCTCCTTCCCTGAGGGCATATCAGTAGGAATGGGGAAGGAAACTTGCTACCTAGCCTTGGGATGGCAAAGCTGATTCCTGGGAGTGGAGGGGCACAACGGGGTCCAAGGTTAGGTCATGTGTCATGGTGAAGGGTGAAGCCAAAAGTCCTGCCATAGAGCCTTCTTTCAGGTGTACTCCTCAAGAAGGTGTAATACTCCAAGTTGAGAACTTCTTCCCTCAATTTCCCAAGGTTTTCCAGGGTTATCAAATCTGGAATCTACATTACTTGCAGGGGGCTAGGGCTCCCGACTAAGGGAGTTTTTTCCTGCTGTCCCTCGTGGGAGAGGCAGGTGTTGAAGAAGGGTGAAGATGGGGTGGAACAAGGGGAATGGTGTCAGTGAAGTGGGGTTTAGCTTAAGGATAAAGGCACCATGATGGAGAAGGGGGCTGGTGCAGAGCTAGGGCAGCTGGGGATAGGGGTGCCTAATGAAGCCTGAGAAGAGGGCACCTGGCTGGCTCAGTCCCTACAGCATGCTACTCTTGATCTTGGGGTTGTGAGTTCCAGCACCACCTTGGGTCTAGTAGAGATTACTTGAAAAAAATAAATCTTTTAAAAATATAATAAAATTAAAATTTAAAAAGCCTGAAAGGAGATAGGGCCAGATCCCGCAAGGGCTTTTACACCCCACCTAAGAAGCCTGGCTTTGCCCTCACGGCCCTGGGGTATGGGAGGGTTCAACACAGAGACTTAGGAAGCTCACAAGCTCCTGGGCAGATAAGGCATTGAAGGCAGCAGAAGCAGAAACCCACGAAAAATCCGTTGCCCCAGCCCAGGTGGGAACAGAATCGGTTGGGAGGGCGGCGGAAGGGCGGGGGCCGCACCCACAGGTCCTTCCGCGGTTGGGCGCTGCCGCTGAAACCGAGACGCAGCCTTAGGGGTACGCGCCTCCCGCACTGCCCGCCAGGTGTCGCTGCGGCACCGGGGAAGCGGGCGCGGCCGCTGGGTGCAGCGCCTGGAAGTTGCTGAGGATCAACGGACGCCGGGATCCGGTCCGACGTGCGCCTCTCGTCCTCGCTAATCCTCTGACACACCGACATGTCCGGCTCCCGGCTCCCGGATGCCCCGGGCAGAACCTGTCCCGGCACCCGCAGATATCGGCACTGCTGGCTGCAGCCCCCGAGTCCCCAGGTGGAGAGGGGACGTTGTCCCGGGCGGAACTCCCCACTGCTCTCAACCTGGCAGAAGGAGGCAGTGTCCGGGAACACGGGAGGATCCCGAGGTCAAGTCAGCCCACCCATGACCCGCGGGTCTCACGAGGAGCGGGGGCCGCCTGAGCACCCAACTGCATCCAGGCCTAGTTTCTGCTCAGGATGAGGAGCAATTCCTGACCCCTCCTGCCCTCCCCTAATTTCGTCGCGTGGCCCCCGCTCTTTCCCAGGGTCCACCTTCCTGTCCTCGTCCGTGGCTCGGGAGTCTGGAGGCTTCGGGCCCGAGAGGCCGGACAGGGGACGCATACTTGGGGTGGGGATGCACAGGCTCTCAGCCTGGCGCCACTATTTAACTGTGTCTTTAAGCCCCTGCCAGCCCTCTCTGAGCCTCAGCCCGGGCTGACCCCTGCCGGTTGCACTGAGGGGATTTTGAAGCCGTGGAAGTGAAAGTGAACAGTCCCGGCAGTGGCGGGAAGAAGGTTTTTCCTCTGCAATTGGAGTCCCTAAGGCACTTCTTGGGAAAGGGCCCGGGCGCTCTGGGCAGCCTACTGGGGAAGGGTGTGAGGAAACCTAGATAGTTCCTCCCCCCCCTCTCCCCGCCCCCAGCCCTGGACCGGCTCCCAGGAGGGGCAAGGCGCAGGGATTATGGGTCAAAGGTCAGGTGAAAAATCCATGGGGTGGAGATGGGGGTGGGCCACTCGTTCTCCGCTTCTGGCATTAACCTTTCTGTTGCGCTCTCGCGTGGCTTCAGAAATCGGTCGGGTTGTCTAACCTTAATCCCCCATGCTGTAGTCAGACGGGAGGCCCCGGGGCAAGTGAAGTGAGCACACTGGCCCCTCCGAGGCCCAGGCTGCGACACGAACACTCGAGGGGTGGACCTCCAGCGCCAGACTCGCGCGTGCCCGGCATTCTGGAACTGCCCATCCAGGCGTAGAGGATGCACCGTCCCTACCCTGTTCATCCCAGCGGAGGTTTCTCCCTAGGCCATGGGCCCCGCGGGGCGAGGAAGCAGAGGGTAGATGTGGTGGTGTCACCCAAGACTTGGTGGGAGACGAATGCCTGGGCTCCCGGCCTGGTCCATCCTGGTCAGGAGAGCGCAAAGCCCCCTTTCCCTCCAAGCGGGGAGTGTATGTGTTCGTGACTGGGAGGGTAGTCATTGCCGGGAGCAGCAGGAATAGGAGAGGGGCGGAGACGCCTGGCCTCCTGTACCCAAAATGGGGCCTGGGGGCTCTGGCTCGCGCTCCTCTCCCAGAGATGCCGGTGGGAGGACCCAGAGAATTGGCCCGGGGTGTGCCAGGGTGTCGGTACGAGGCATCGGGGCCTGAACAAGAGGGAGCGTTCAGCAGCAGAGACCTGGCCAAGGCTGAGTGAGAGAGCGAGTGTGAATGGGCGACCTGGGAGGGGAGAAGGGGGGGGCCGCCCAGCGTCCCTAGGGATCCGGCAGAGTGGGTGCGGGTACGTGTGCACACGCGTTTTTGAGACCCGCGGTCGGGCCTGCGCGTCAAGCACAGGGGCCACAGCCGTCTGGAGGGCGTTCCCGGGAAAGGGCGAATGTGAGCGGGCCACGCGTGCCAGTGCGGGCGAGTGTGCCAGCGGGGGAAGGGTGCGTGCGAGCACGAGTCGAGTGGGAGTGGGGGCTCACAGGCCTGAGCAGAGTGAGTGTGTCCGCGCGTGCCAGGCGCGGGAGCGTGCCAAGGCGGGGGCGCGCGGGGGCAGTGGCCGGGAGGGGGTCGTGGCGCGCGGCCGCGGAGGCGCGGGGAGACAAGGCGGGAGGGGGAGGGGAGCGAGGGCGCGCGCGGCCGAGCGGGCGCCCGCGGTCACATGGGCGAGGGAAGGAGGGAGGGAGCGCGCGAGGGAGGGAGGAGGATGGGGGGGTTAAAGCTGCCGAGCGCCGAGGAGCCGGTGCAGAGCGGGCGGCGGCGGCGGCGGCGGCGGCGGCAGCGGAGGCGGCGGCTCCAGCCGGCGCGGCGCGGGGCTCGGCAGCGGGATCCGGCAGCGGCGCTAGCTCCGCGCTCCGTGCCTCGCTCGCTGCCCGCGGTGGTCGAAGGGCGAGGCGCGGAGCCCCGGTGGCCCGAGGGCGCGGTGAGTACCCCGCGGCGGACCTCGCGCGCGGCCGGACCCGGACGCTCAGACCCTCCCGCTGACCGACAGACCCGCGGCCCTCGTGCGCGCGGGAAGACGGGGAGGACACGCGTGGGCCCGCGACCCGGGGGGAGAGGGAAACGGGAAAGTTCAAGGGAAACTTTGCCCGCAAACTCGGGGGCGGGGGCGCGTGAGCAGCCGCCCCCCGCGTCCGGGCGCGTCGGGGGTTGGGCGTGGTGATGGTGGGGGCGGACAATCGGCTGGGGGGAGGTGGCCGGGGCGGATGTCCTAGCGTCCCTATTCTCTCTCACCCCTCAGCAGCGCGCCCCGGGGCTGGGAAATTTCCGGAACTGGGGGGTCGTGATGACCCCCGCGCGCCCGGAGGGGGCTTCCTTCTCCCTTAGAAATCTAGACTTCAAAGCGCCCAGGGGTGTGAACGGACGGTTGCGCGTTTGCCAGTGTTGTGTGTGTCCGTGTGAATCCGCGCGCGCGCGTGTATGTGTGTGTGTCGGTGTGATCCCGCCTGTGGTGTCCTCATGAGTCCGCCTGTGTGTATCTCCATGTAGTGGGTCTCCTCCAGTGTCTCTTTGTAAGACCTCCAGTGTTGTGTGTTTGTGTGAGTCCGCTTGTGGTGTATCCCCGCCTCTTTGTGAGTCTGCCTGTGTGTGTCTCCCCCAGTGCGGTCTGTGCGAGCCGGCTTGGGTGTCCCTGTGTTGCTCCGAGTAGTGTATCTCCCCGTGCGTGGGGGCTGGGCCGCCGGGAGGTCACCAGACGGACAGCTCTCCTCCTCGGTTCCTCTCCTCTCCCGAGCCTCTCCTGCGTCTAGCTCTCACACTCGCTCGCTCCCTTGGCCCCCTCCCCCCTTCAGTAGCTTCAGGCGGGCAGGACTATTTCACGCCTTGTTGAAAATTCAGGATTTTCTTTCCCATTCCGTCTAGTCTCTTTCTTTGAGAAGCGTCTGTGTGTGTGTGTGTGTGTGTGTGTGTGTGTGTGTGTGTGGCTGGCAGCTTGTCTGCAAAACTAGGTGTGTGTCTGCATGCCACTGTGGGAGTGTGTCTGTAGGACTAGTTTTGCTTGTAACACTTGGTGTATTTGTGTCTGTGTCACTGGGGGTGTTCATGTGGCTGTAATCACTGAGGTGGGAATTTGAAATGCTGGGTGTGTTTGTGCATTTACAATTGCTGTATGTCCAGGGTGTCTGAAACTGTATTTGTGTGTGTCTAACTCTGGGTGTGATGGTGTACCGCTGCATGTGTGGGGATGGGACTTGAACAGTTGAATATTCCTATGGCTACAGGGCTAGCCAGGACTTGGGGGATGGAGGGGCCTATGTGTCTCAAACTATGCCTGTGTCCACTGTCAAAACCCACACAAATCTCTGAACTGGTTCTTGGGGTTTCTGGTCAGGATTGGTGACAATGGAGCTGACGTTCACACTCCATCAGGGCTAATATTCCAACAGATCCTCACCTCATACAAAGACTAAGTTTAAAGTTCACATTCAAGACTTCTTGGGGCTTCAGAATTCATACCCAGAACCCATACTGGGACACTTAAAGGCATATGGACTCACACTCAGAATTACCAGAACATTGGGACTCACACTCAGATTCACACTTAAATTCTGGGGCTCATATTCAGCTGTACACTTCAGTCCTGGGGTTTACACTCAGACTCACATTGGGACTCCAGGCTCACACTTTGATTCACATTTCTGTCCTGAGGCTCACAGACCTACATTGAGACCTAGAGCTCATGCTCAGAATCTCACTGGGGTCCTAGAGTTCACACTTGGTCCTCATTTCAAATTCATACTTACATTCTGGGGCTTATACTCAGAGTTACAGTAAGACTAAGGGCTCACACTCAGACTCCCATGGGGAACCTGGGGCTCACATTTGAACTCAAGGACTAACAACATAGGACACTGGAGTTCATGGACTCATGCCTCCATCTTGGAACTCACACTCAGATTCACACTAGCAAGATTCTCACTTCCATCCTGGCATCACTTAGGGACCCAGACTGGTATCCCTAGTGATTACATTAAACTCACTTCCATCCTGGGGCTTAGACTCTAATTAAGGCTCTATCTAGTGCTCACATTCAGACTTATGCTTCCATGTTCAGACTTTTATAGTCCCATGGAGGCCCTGGGGGTCACACTTGGAATCACACCCAGTTATTATTCTATCCTGGGGCTCACATTCAAACCCAAACTAGGATTGGGTGTTTACACTCCCAGTGAAACTTAAAACTCAAATACACCCTGTTTTCTTTGATTTATGGTGTATATCAAGGCATTTGGGTAAGGAACAGAGACTGCTACAAGACCTGTCCCCTCCAGAGGTGGGGAGGAGAAGGGATACGACTTTGGGCATGTCACTAACTTGGGCTGTGGGTTGATGGAGACAGTGGTGGGAAACCCGGACCCAGTTAGGGTTAAACCTTTCCGCCTTTCTTTCCACAAGGAAACTAGGCTATTGGCAGAAAGGTCTGAGTGGCTTTTGGCACAAGAGTGATATGTACCCGTAGGGTCTCCCATGTGCCATGTTCATGCACATACCCCTTAAATAGTTTTGGGTACCCCTTCTGTGGTAAGACAATCAGGTGTGTGTATGAAGGGGAAAGACTTATGTCCTCCCAAGACATTTCTTCCATTCGAGTCATCTTTAGTATGAGAGGAGTATAAAGGTTGACTTGGTAAAAGCATAGACCTCTGGTTCCTTTGAACATTCCAGAGTGTTGGATCTCTGATTCTAAGGTAGATGGTAGGGGGCAGCCTGGGTGGCTCAGAGGTTTAGCCTGCCTTCGGCCCCGGGTGTGATCCTGGAGACCCAGGATCGAGTCCCACATCGGGCTCCCTGCATGGAGCCTGCTTCTCCCTCTGCCTGTGTCTCTGCCTCTCTCTCTCTGTGTCTCTCATGAATAAATAAAATATTTTGAAAAAAAAAAAAAAAGGTAGATGGTAGCCCAGATCTGTGGTGAAAAGGTAGCTAAAGGAGGAGATTCAACTGAAACCAAGCCGCCTCTTCTCTGCCTTTGCGGGAGAGGAAGGGTAGGGACCAAGTTATATCTCGCAATGTCTCCTGGAATGTCTCTTGAGCCCTTTTGCTGTCTCTGTGGTATGACCAGCATTCTCTACTTCCTAAAGGAGCAGTAGCCCTGTAGGGGAGGGCTGGGCTGGGATGTAACCTATCCTGGGACTTCACCTGCCTTTACAAATGCTGCTGGGTTTACATGCCCTCCCACTATGGAGGCCAGTGAGTTGGGGCTCCCTGAGGTGCACAGTCACCCCATGGGCACCCTGAGGGCAGTAGGGATCTGGTCCTCAGGCTTCCTGTCCCTGAAGGGGACATGTGCTCCCCAGCCCCCATATGGGGTGGGAAGCTTGAAGCAAAGGGTCCTATATCAGCTCCCTGTCCCAGAAGGGGACACATGCTCCCCACCCCCTTATGGGGGGTGGGGGGCTTGAAGCAGGGCAGCCTGCTCTCTGCCCCACCATGGTGAGTTGAAGTGTAAATGAATCAAAACATATGGAGCAGATTTTCTTTGAAATGCAGATGGGTTTGGGGGGGGGGGGAGGACCATGTGTGCCTGGTTTGGTGGGGGGGCTCCCAGAGAGCAAGGAGGCTGAGAGCTGACCCCTCCTCCAGACACACCATGGGGTGAAGGGAGTTGGGGAGACCTCAACTGTGTAAACTGTGGCCCTGGGTGACCACATACACCCCTGGGCACCAGCTTCCTGTGGGGAGGGGCCAGGGAAGTAAGTGGTCCCTGTGGGTTGAGAGTGCTGAGGTCATCACCTCCCTTTACCTCTGTCTATAGAGGGCAAAGAGAATCCCCAAAGCACAGAACCATGCTGGGCTGGGAGTCACCAGAGCCTGGAGCTCCAGGGACCAAGGGGTGGAAGTGGGGAGCTGGGGCAGATATGGGGAAGAGTTAGACCCTGCTGCTTGCAGAACCACCTCCTGGAAGGTGGGGCTACACCTACAGTGGAAGGAACTGCAAGCTAGACTATCTGGTGACTTCCACCAGGGCGCGGGCTCCTGGAGTTTAGGAAGGGACTGAAGAGTCCTCAGTCCTGGAGGAATTTCCCCATACCTAGGATAGTACCCCACCTTACACTTAGTTTAGGAAGGGACTGAAGAGTCCTCAGTCCTGGAGGAATTTCCCCATACCTAGGATAGTACCCCACCTTACACTACCCATACTTTCCCCTCACGAAACTCAGCGAGGTCACACAGTAATTGCCTGTGAGTTCTGTGGGACCTGGGCTCTTGTCTGCTTTGCTCATTACTGTACTCTGCAATTGGCACAGACCCGGGACACGGTAGGAGGGCCATGTTGAGTAGACAATGCATCTTTTTTATCACATCTGACTGAGTGTTCCATGTGGGCAGGTCCATATTCTCAACTCCCAGCACAGTACCTGACAGGGATTAGGTGTTCAGTAAATGTTGAGGATTGAATCCTTGAACGGGACAGACGACAAGGAGGGGGACCTCTCTGGGGTTTGTGGCTAGAGACCCAAAACCCTCTGTTGCATTACCCCTACTTGGCTCAAAGGACCCCTGAATGATTTGTAGTCTAGAATAAAGGAAGGCCTTGGCTGTAGTCAGCAAAGGAGTGCAGAAAATAGGCAGCTTCTTCCTTGAAAAGGTCAGGACTAAGGGAGACTGGGGCAGAGGTGGGAGGTCACTTCTGTCCTCTCCTCAGCTTCAGGGTTTTCCAGAAGGTGGGAAGGTCCTTTTGCTTCATGCAACTGTGAATGTGGCCCTTGGTCTCTCTAGGTCAGGATTTCTTGGACTCTAGCCAAGGCAGTGGACCCCCACCTCTGAGCCTAGGCTCTGAGGTTGTCTAGCTACTGTGGGAGCCACAAATCATATTGGTTATTAATGTCTGTCTGAGAACACGGGGTTCAGAGCCTAAAAATACCCTATCTAGTCAGAGCTTAGGAGTTGCTGATGTGGGCTGGTGTAGCAGTAGCTGCATCTTGATAAGATAGACACAGAGCTGGGAGACACTGGAGAGTATGGAGAAACTGAGGCAGCATGGGCAGGAGATACATAGGAGACAGAGCCTCTGTTTTATATATGGAACAAAGATTTATAAAATGAGTGGTGCCAGTTCTCCAAATTACGGCAACATTTGGGGTAATCTGTTATCTTACACTGCAAAGAATTTCCTTCTTGGAGAGTTTGAAGATACATCTGATATCAGACATAAAAATTAAGTAGTCAGTAGTAACCATTTCAAGTCCAGCCTCAGGATGTCCAAAATAAGTCCATGGGGCAGCCTGGGTGGCTCAGCGGTTTAAGCGCCTGTCTTCGGCCTAGGGCGTGATCCTGGAGACCCGGGATCGAGTCCCACATCTGCCTCCCTGCATGGAGCCTGCTTCTCCCTCTGCCTGTGTCTGTCTCTCTCTCTGTGTCTATCATGAATAAATAAAATCTTTAAAAAAAATAAGTCTATGGGAAAGAAAAAAATCTCTAAGTAGCCTTTTCTGAGCTACTGTCCACATCCCTACCTCCTGGAGCCGTTCCCTGAAGCCTGAGCCCCAGTGAGGTTCTTACACACCCCCTTGTATAGGCTCCCACCTCACTTCTGACCCTCAGGCCTCTGTGTATCCCCTTTTTCCAGGAGATGGATGCTGCACAGTGGTCCCAAAAAGGTAAGAAGAGCCCAGCCTCTGAGGGCAGATGCCGTGTGACCTTGGCTTGTAAACTGACCTTTCTGGGCCCCTCTGTGAAATTGTAGGATTGGGGGGGCTGGGCCCTGGCCCAGGCTCGGAGAGAAGGCGGTTTTGGCACTCATCCAGGTCCCTGACGTCAATGACTCTCCAAATAATGGAATCAATATTGGGGGGGGGGGGGGGCAAGCGTGAACCAGGCCCCAGCGATTAGAAACAGATCAGCACAAACCCGCAGCTGATTCTGATAGAGCTGCCTTGGAGAGCTAGGGTGGGAGGCCTAGAAGGAGGTGGACCTGGTGGGGGGCTCAGGAATGGAGGTGGAGCCACTGAGTGTCCAAAACATAGGGTACACAAGTAGGCAGAAATTCTGGGGCTGCTGGGGTTGGAATGATGGGGTGGGGGCCTCCAAACTAGTCCTTTCCTTTTTTGGGCCTATGGGGTTCCAAGGATAGGGGAAGTTTGGGAATGAAGACTTCTTTCAGCCAGTAAGTGAGAAAGAGTAGGCAAGGGGAGTTTAAAGTTCATTTCTCTGCTTCCCAGACTTGGGCCCCTAGGCCATGTTAGGGGGCACAGTATGTTATACCCAGGGTAGGGGAGAGCATTGAGTGAGACCTAAGGGAGATGATCTTTTGCTTAGAGGCAGAGGGCATTGATCCAAAATAGGGAGATGGGTATTCCCTCTCACATTGGGAGTCTGGCCTCTTCCATCAGCCTATGTCCCCTCAGCCTCCTAGAAGGCAGCAGGTGAGGATGGAGAGGGCCATGGGGGTCTGTAGGGGGCTGGCCTGGTGGCAGCTGACAAAAAAACAGGAAGAAGGGCTGGGGGAGCAGCTGTAATTATGGGGCATTTATTATTAATCAGATGAAATTGCTGGAAGCAGCTGGTGTAATGTGCGTAGCGATACAGACCATGCATACCCCCACCCCAACACGTGTGCACACACACATACACACAAGCCACACACAGCCTGAGCCTTGTTTGCTTACACAATTTTTTTCTAATGAAGGTTGGAGGGCTCTCTCTTTTTTTTTTAAATAATTTCTATACCCAACACAGGGCTTGAACTCACGACCCCAAGATCAAGAGACACATGCTTTACTGACTGAGACAGCCAGGTGCCCCTGGAGGGCTCTTTATGTATGTCTGTGTCTGTTTGTCTTAGTGTGTATCTGTCTGTGCTTTTTCATGTCAACCTGCACCCTCCTCTCCCTCTATGGTCTCCTTTCCTGACTATTCTTTGGCTTGATGTGTGTCTCTCTGTCTCTCACCTCCTCTCTGTCTGCCTCTCTTGGGGCCTATTTCTTGGTGTGTCTATCTATTACCACCAGCCAGCCTGTCTCTAATACCTTAGTTTGTGGCCATCTCTTCCTGGTTGCATCTTTGGGCAGAGTTGGATGGGATATGGAGTCCCTTTCTCATGGGTATGTGTTTAGACCAATCATGCCTTTGTCAGACACATCTGGGACCTGTTTTTTGGGGGAGAGAGAGGAAATTGGACCCTGAGGATCTCCTGGGGTCTTGTAGAAGGCGAGGGCTCTGTTAAGTGACTGGAGCCCATAGAAGCAATAATGGCTTTTAAGACAGCCCTGAGTATAATAGCTCCTATATCAACTAGTTTCTAGGTATCAACTACCAGTTGTGTGACTTTGGACAAGGTGCTTTTGATCTCTGAGCCTCAGTTTCCTCATCTGTAAAATGGAAGCAGGATTACCTGCAAAGTCATTTTGCTGATTCGGTACAAAGTGTATGTTAGGTGCTTATTACATCTGACTCATTAAGAACACTGAACAAACATTAGCTGTTACTATTTTCTTTTTTTTTAGCTGTTACTATTATTACTGGAAAAGGCACTGCGCAGGCAAGAGAGAGAACTGCAGAGGTAAACTGGTAGAGCATAAAGGCATTGCAACTAGACTTGGACTCAAATCTATGCTCTGGAACTGATCAGCTGTATGGTCTTAGGCAAGTTATTTAACCTCCCTGAATCTCAAGTTTTTTCAACTGTCAGATGGGAATAATAATAGAACCTACCTCATGGAGAAGTCATGAAGATTAAATGAGATAATGCATATAAAGTGTTTGACACAGTTCCTGGCACATAACAGATGCTCAATAAATCATGGTGATGAGGCAAAAGAAGAGGATAGTATGATGGTGGGAGTTTTTGCCCTGCCAGTGGCCACATGTGAAAGTGTGTGATTGGAGGTACTTGTGCCTGTGAATTGGTTGTGTGGGGACTTTGGATTGTCTGTGGGTATGTATGCATGTGTGGTGTTAGGCCACTTCTGGCCTCCCTTTGTCCCTGTGGTTTAGAACCTGAAGTCATCAAGGGGTGCTGGAGGGAATCTGGACTATTCCCAACTTTCTCTCTTGTAGACAGGTATCTGCTACTTGCCTCAGTCTCCCTTTCTCTCACTGAGGTTGTATGGAATGAGTTCTTAGTAGGACTTAGGCCCGTGGCTTCTCTGTGACCTCTGATTTGTGCCCTTTGCCCTCCTAGAATCCAGCCTTGTCACATCATCCTGTCCCCTTGGTTTTGGAAGTCTTGAAAAGAGTTGGTCTGGAGAAGGAGGACATTGATGTGTTCCGTGTACGGCCGGTGGTGAAGAGGTATGTGCTGGGGACCCAAACGAGGCAGGTCAGTCTCCAGGGAATCAGGCATTAGGCTGGTGTGGTGGGGCTATAGGTTTGGGAATGTGAGTGAAGGAGGGCCTGAAGTCCCTTCCTTTTCTCCCTCTGTTCTTCCTCCTGAGGCTTTTCATCCCCTATGACACGTCCATAAAGAGGAAGGGCAAAGCCAGGTCTGCATGGAGAGGGCTGAATCCTGGACGTGAGAGTATGCTCTGTCTCATTGTCTGGCTCCCTTTCTGCCCCTAAAGCATCTCTCTGGCTTGACTGGGGGAGCAGCTGGGCTTGGAGTAGATGGGATGGGGGTCGGAAATTCCAAAATCTTCTGGGGCCAGCCATGGGGCTGGGCTTGACTCACCCTGCCCTGCCTTTCATTAAGGCCAGCCAAGGCCCCCGATTGGCAGCCCCGGGTGGGGGCGTCCAAGGAATTGAGGCGCTGGAGCGGAACGGAAGGGCCTATTGTCCAAAACCCGCCAGAGGCCCACAAAGGCCAGTCGGCTTTTCATCTCAGCTCCCAAACAGACTGGCCATTTTCCCGGCCCCACTCCTGGGCCGACTGACTGACCCTTCAGAACTAGGTCTGGGGTGTTGTTGAGGGTGGGGTGGGGTATCCCAGGCCAACATGTGGCCATAAAGGAGACTTAAAATGGAGTTGGGGTTCTGAAGAGGAGGAAGGGAGGCTTCAGGGGGCTGTAGAGAGTTAAGCTTCCCATCTCTCTGTTCCCAGAAGACCCAAGGACTAGGGTAGAGTATCTGATAGAAGTTTAGATTAACACAACAATAGATAATAAATATTTATAGGGGGCACACCTGGGAGGAGTCTCATGGCTTGTTGGTAAAGTGAGCTACTGCTGTGAGGGCACAAAATCCTCCCCTACAATTGGGAACACCTTATCTATTTGGAATTGGGACTGGAGAAGAGAAGGCTAGTAGTGGTCAGGCAAGACTGGGCTCCTTGCAGCAGGAGGGACTGTGGCCAGACGGTCTTTCTGCCAAGGAACGGTAGCTGTGATGCCCTGACTGTATCTCTTTGGATCCCAGAGGATACCAGAGAGCAGGGGAGGTAGAGAACACCCCTGGGGGGTTAAGGGTTAGGCAGCTTCTGTGCCCCTCCCCAAGAGGAGGCTAGGAGGGAAGACTTGGCAGTTCTGTCTACCCTCCCTTTGCAGCACCTCCAGCACCACTTTAAAAACAGCTTTTTAATTTAACAAAGTGGATGAAAAACTGTTTTTGGAAATAAAAGATATCTGCTGTCTCCCAGGCTAGCCCTCAGCCCTTGCAGAGAGCCTCTCTCCCGGTCGTCCCCGCCCCCCCACCCCCCCCTGCTGGTGGCTCCTCTCTCCTTCCCCCTCCCTCCTCCCTCTCTCCCTCCCCCTCCCTCACCCCCTCCTCTCTTTTTAGTTTCTGCTCCTTGGCCCCATAGCTTCCCCTTGGCTTCCTATTACCCACCTCCCATATCAGTGTCCCTGGAAGTCTCCTCAGTCTCTTATCTCCATGTCTCTGCATCTCCTTTTGTCTCTCCTCTCCCAGTCTCTCTTCCCGGGCTTGTCTCTCTTCCTGAATCATCTCTGTCTCCCAGCCTGTCTCAATCTCTGTCTCCCTCCCCCCCCCCCTTTCTTCCCCAACTCCTGCTCTAAATGGGTCTATTTAAAACACCCGACGCTGCCAAGTCAGAAAAGCGTCTCCTGATAAAGCGCATTAGGCCGAGGGAGGGAGGGAGAGGGAGGAGGGGGGAGGAGGGAGCAGGGAGCAGCGGGCAGATGGATTGATCCAAGCCTGTAACCCCATTAATCAGGCATCGTGGATCCCCCTCCCTCCTCCAGCTTCAGCCCCTTCTGAGCTAAAAGCCCCTTAAATATTTATCACCCCTCCCCCATGGGGTGAGGGGAGGAGTGTGTGGCCCTTGGTATGAGCATCCCCAGCTGCTTGGCGCTCCCCCCTGTGTGTTTACACATGTGCACATGTGCTTATATGTGCATGCATGGGTCTGCATAGCTACCAGGCCCAGGGCCCATCTTGTCTCTGTTCACCCCCACTGTAGAGTAGCCCTGGAATCTGACACGGTTCTTGCCCTTTCTGAAGAGTAGGGCATGCTGAATAGGGAGAACTTTGGGGTCAGTTGGGGGTTGTCAGGCCTCCCAAAGTGCAGTGTTTCTCAGAGGGCAGGAGGATGAGCTAGGGTTCAATGTCCAGATTCCCCCAAATTCCCAGATAAAGAAGTAACTTGGGGAATAGAATTGGGGGCTCCATGCTCCTAAAGTGTGCAAAGGCAACTTGGAAGGCTGGCTGAAGTTCTCCCTTTATCCTCAAAGGATAGGAATAAGATTTAGGGATAGGTTTGGGGGCTCCCAGTGACCTCCGAAATTTCTGAACATCACCTGGGCCTGGGTGGAGGTGGCCATCACCTCCAGAGAGTAGGAAGATGGTCACTCTCCAGGGGTGATGTAGGACTGGGTCCCACATCTCATGACTTATTGACCCCCCCCCCCCCTGTCTGTAGAGGTCAGTCAACCCTGAGACGTGCAGGGGTCCCTTGTAGTTGGCCTGAGGCAACTTCACCCTGGGCGGGGGAAGGGAGGCCCCGGCCGCCCTGGGTGTGAGGAGGGGCCGCGGCTCCCAGCCGAGGGTCCCTTCCCCCTCTCCTCCCCCAGCATCAAGTGCCACATCTCCTCCTGACTCAGACAATTAGATTCAAAGGATGACCTCACTGCCTGCCGTCCCTCACTCGCTCCCTCTGCTAGCTCGCCTCGCTTGCTCGCGGCGCGCTCCTTCCTCCCCTCCTCCCGGCCCGCTCGCGCCTCGCTCGCTTGCTCACAGCTCAGCTCGGCCCCTGGCCCGCCCGCCCGCCCGGACTCTGGGTGTTGTTGCGGGGGGCTCCTGCCCCCACCCCCCCGGCCCCGGGCCTCCTGGACCCCAGCCCCGAGCCCCGGGGGCCCGATGCCCACGGGCTGCCGGGCGGACCCACGGAGCGCCGGAGGCACCGACCCGGCGCCTGCGCGGGGACCCAGGTCAGTGGGCGCGGGGCCACGGGGCCAGAGAACTTGTCACCCCCACTGCCGCCGCTGAGACGCCCCCGCCCGCACCAGCCCGCCAGCCCGCCTCGGAGCTTCCCGCTCCTTTCTCGGCCCCCGCCCCCCGCGGCTGCTCGGCGCGCTCCCCCTGCCAAGCTGTCTCTCTTCTCTTTCTCCCCCCCCAACCCCCTGCCTCTGCAGCCGGTGGGAGGGACTGGGACTTCCTGAGGTCCCAGGGATGGGGCCGGGGCCCATTGGCTGCAAACGGCCCAGGCCTCTGAGAGAGGAGGGGGCTCTGGCTGTGTCCATTGGCCTGGGGGAGGGGACCACCACCTGGGTGGGAAGGGGGCTACTGAGAATGAGGCCCAGGGTATGGGGGTGACATCTACACAGAGGGGGATGAGCTCTTGATAATCTTTCTTTTCTCACATCCTGTGGGCCTCTTGCCTGGCTTCATTTGTCCCCACCTCCTAGCAAACTTTAGTCCCCACTGCCTACTTTCATTTGGTCCCCGTGTTCTTTTGGGCCGTGTCACCTGATTTCCCTAGACACTCCCTCCTGATTTCTTCTGTTGGCACTGTTTGCTTAAGTCCCTATCACCTGGCTTTATGGGATTGCCCTACCCGGGTTCCTTCCTTCTGTCCTCCCCTGCTGTCTGGTGTTTGCTGCCCTGATTAGCTTCCTTGGAGCCTATCATGCTCCCTTTAGGATAGGGCATCAGGGCCCAAACTACACCTGGAGTGGCAAGTGGTAAGGATGTCAACAGCATTGCCATTTATTCCTGGGTTGGGGCCTGGCCAGCACAGCTTGGATTCCATTCTGCCTGGACAGCGACACAGCATCTTCTCTTGTGATGGGGGGCAGGGCTACAGGGTCCGAGGACGCTTTAGAATTCTTGTCCTCAGCGGTTAGAGGAGCACTGGCTTGGCCAATGCTGTCCCCATCTCTCTTTGGGCCTGACAGTGATGACAGGGCCTTGGCAGGGGCTGGGGGTTAAGGTCTGGGCCACATCTCCTTCTCCTTACCTTGCCTCTTGCAGTCAGGCCTGACAGGTGCACTACAGATAGTTGTGGGCACAGAGAGGTTTTGAAGAGGCCTGGGATCACACAGCAGGTGGCTAGGCTGAGAGCTGTTGCTGATCCTCATCCTGGACAAGAGGAGTTGCTCTGGGAAGGCAGGAGGGGACTGGGGAGTGGGCTGATTTCTTAGGTTTTCTGGTTCCTGCTACTCCCAGTGCCACCATCTCTTCACCCAGGGGCTTCCTCACCCCGTACTGTCTGGCCTGGATATCTGCTTATTCCCAAATGCTGGGAAAGCAGGGTCAAGGGAAGAAGGAGCCACCTAGAAAATTATATTTACTTGCAGTTTTGGGACCAAGAAACTTCCTCTTTCTTTCCTTCCTTAGGCCACCCTGAGCTTTAGCCCCCACCCTCCAAGTACAGCCTGGGCAATCTGAGGTCCTAGCATGGAATGACTGTCGGGAGTGTGTATCTTTGTATTTCCCACTGCTGGATGTGAGAGCATGAGAGGCTGAGGGCGACTAGGGGACTGAGTTTCTGAAGGTGCACTGGTATCTATGTAGAAGATAGACTGTTCTGAACATGTGATGGCATCCATATGTGAGACTGTGACTGTTTTGAGTGAGCGCGCGTGAGAGTCTGCGTGTGTGACTATAATACGTGTGTGCATGCACAGCGTGTGTGAAGCTGTGGCAGTGGGTGTCCATGTGGGAGGCCGAGGTGTGTGGTCACAATGGGAAACTCTGAGTGCCAGTGCCCATGAGAGGCCGCCGGGGTGTGTCTGTGAAGCTCTCTGAAGCTCAGGCCCTGTGTATGCAGAGGTAAGGGAGGGCTTTGGGGAGCTCCGCAAGCTGGTAGTGAGAGTCCAAGTATGTGCTGCATCTCAGGGAGAAGTGAGCTCTGGGTGCTGTGTGACCCTGAATTGCTGTTGTGTGTGTGAGCATGTGTGCGCACGTACTCATGCCTGTGTTTACCCATCAGGAACAGATTGCTCTGGCTTCCCCACTGTGAGGAGGGAGTAAGGGGGAGGAAGGATGGCTTGCTTTTGCCCAGCCGACCAGAAGCTTCCTCAGAAGTAGTGTGTGTAGTGTGCATGCATGTTAGGGGGGGCAGGGAGAACAGGACACTATTACATGAAGACGGGAAGTTTCTGTTCCTCCCAATCAGCCCTAGCTCTGTCAGAAAGATCATCTTCAGTTCCTTTTGTTAGAAGCTAATGCTTCATATGCAGTGCTGCTCTCCTCCATGTGTGTGTGTGTGCGCGCGCGCGCGCCTGTACAACAAGCTTGCAAGCATAGGCCTTTGAGGGTGTGTCTGCACCATAACAGTGAGGGGGCCAGGGGTAGGGTGTAGTGAGAGATGCTGAGGCAAGTAGGTCTTTGTCCCAGCCCCCAAGTCTGGAAAGCTATTTTGTCCACTCTTCTCTCTTCATGGAGAGCCTGCAGCCTCCTTCCTGCCCTGCCTTATCAGCTGGGAGAGCCACTGCCCCCCTGCAACCCGCCCCCCCGCCTGCCCTAGTTAAGGGAAATCTCACTGAACCCTAGTGCTCTGCCCATCCCCCATCATGAATGGGAGTTCTTCCAGCTGTCTAACCTCCCGCTGTAGGGTCTGTCCCTCCAAGAAGAGCATCCCCCATTTCCGGTGAACTTAACTTGACTGGTGCATGGCTCTATTTTCTAGGTAGAGGGGTCCTCCTGATTCTTCTAGAAGCCAGAAGAGACCCTGGACTGGGGCTAAGAGATAGGGGATTTGGTGCTTGTACACGAGGTTCTGTGAAGTTGTCCAGAGGCCATGTGCCCAAAGGGAAGATACATGCTTATCTGCTCTTTCCTTTTCTCCATTTGAAGGGCAGGGGGCTGGTCCAGATGACTTTTTGAGGGAGAAAGCCCAGACCTTTTGCACCTAGAGGGTTGCTGTAGCCCAGGCCTGCATATATGTGTGCATTCAAGCCCATGCCAGGTCGCCAGGCAGCATGGAGAGCTCTGAGCAGGGCTCCACATTGTGGGCATGGGCTGGTAGGATTCAGATTCCCACCTCCCCCAGACACCTCCCTGCTGCCCAGCCAGGCCCATCATGGGAAGGCCCCAGGCTCCCCCTACAACACGCCTGCACACACGTGCAGCAGGGCATGCACATGCTGATCTCAGGGTCCCCACGGTGCAAGAGGCTGGAAGTGGGGGGTTTGAGCACTCAGAGTCCAGGCTGCTGCCAAAATCCATAGGAATCTTGTCCCCCCCAGGCCCTCATCTCCGGCTGTGGAGGTCACAACAGCAGGTGCGGATACCCACCCCCCCCAACTCACTCACATTGGGCCGCCTGCTTTTCCACAACTTCAGCCAGCGACTGGAGCTGGGGGACTGCTCCCCTTGCCTCCCTCCTGGCCCCCCTCCCACTGGTGCTGAGCTTCTCCTGCCCCCTTCTATGGGGGGAGAAGGGGGCCTATATTTGGGTGGGGTCCTTTCCTCTGAATACTGGGGCTTGACCCTGGAGTGGGTGGAGATACATCCAGGAGGAGATAAGGCTTGAATCCTGAACCCAGGCATGGCTCCTATGCCCTTTGGGGTGAGGGCACCAAGAGCTGAGAGGAGGGCCAGGTGTGGATTCAGAGAGAAAGAGCCAGAGACAAGAAACTCAGAGATAGGTAGAGACATTACAGGGGTGGGAGCCTTCCCAGTGGCCAGCCAGCCCAAGACCCAGGAGCTGGCCCCTGACCCCGGCCCATGCCCCTCCCTGGTGAGGGGTCTGCAGGGCCAGCTGCCAGGGGCCAGGCCTCCCTCCTCAGCCTATATACCCCCAACACCCTCTGGACTGCTCAGGCCTCTGCCCCCGCCCCCACCACCCACGTTGTCCAGGCTGCCTAGGCCTGGTGGGATCTGGGGGCCTCTTGGTCTTAGCCTCTCCTCCCCCTCCTGGAGCTTCCAGCCAGCCCTGTCTCTCCCAGGCTCCCCCTCGGCCAGTGCTGCTTCTCCTTGCCCACCACATCCTTGTCTCTGCCTCTGCCACTGCTCTCTGATTTTTCTCTCTCCACCTCCAAGTGAAGATGTCTCTTTTCCTTGCTCCACCCTAATTCCTCTGCAGGTCTGAGGCCTCTAGAGTTCCCCAGGCTTTTGAGTCATATAGTCCATGCTGTGTCCTGTACTATGTTCTTGCCTTTTCTCAGGATGGGTCCTTTACAGCTGTTGTGGGAAGAGGGAAAGGGGGCAAGGTCCCAGGATAAAGTGTCTTTTCCTCACACTGAGGGATTCTGGAGTCTGGAGTTACCTAGGTGGACTAGAATCTGTAAAGATGTCACATTGGCCATGCTCAGATAGGAATGCTGACCTCATCCTGGTCCTAGACCCTGGGGTCATTAGTGCAGGTCGGGACTTTAGTTGGATTTCAATGTTGGGGCATATCACACGGGCCTGTTCATTCATTGTTCAGACCAGATTGAGCCTACTTGACCCTCAGCACACCCACATTAACTAACACCCTAAAGTCAGAACATATTGTTGCACATCAACACTCACACATAGTTAGAGCTGGGCCCCAGCCAGTGATGCTTAGACCCCCCACCCCTGCTCTGAATGTGGCATGGATTCCTGAGAGTTGGGCCTGTGTAACCTTATGCAAGGATAAATAGGAGCTCTCCAAACTCATACCTCCCCTCCCTCAGGTCTTGCCTTCAGCTGGTCAGGTGGTGAGGGTTGGGGGCACAGGGCACCTGAGACCTTGCTGGGGCTTGCAAGAGGGGTTTTGGGACCTGGATCTTAAGCCAGACTCAAACTGAATCATTGAGGTCCTCAATCTAAAGCCTGTCACTGCTAATGACTGTCAGCCTTCATGGTGCCCATCTTACTGTAGGCCACTATTATTCTGTGTGACTATCCATGTTACTGAGTCTGTCAACATCCCTGTGTTACTGTGGATGTACCGTCATTGATTGTTACTCTATGTGACTGTTGATTTTGTTGCATTTTTGATTCTGAGGTTACCATCACTATGATTGTGTCCATGTCAACAGGTGTCATTGCCCCATCTGTGATTGTGTCTGTGTCAACAGGTGTCATTGCCCCATTTGTTGCTGTCATCGTTTATGACTGTCACCCACTGCATGGTCACTGTAATGACTGTCAACACCTGTGTGTCATTGTCAACTATACACTTGTGTCATCTTCACTGGGTGTTGTTCCCACTGTGTAATGGTGTCTTTGTGTCACAGTGAGACAGTGACAGTAAGCTGGGGGCCAACGGTTTGTCTCTTGGCGTGTCACCTGTGTGTGTATGATGATGACACTATGAGATTCTGTCAGGAGAGGTGCTGGGCTCCCTGTGCTAACAGAGGGCGTGGGCTGCTAGGTACTGGCCTCCTTTCAAGTCAGTGGAGTGCCCTCTGTTGCCTCCTCATTGTGGGGGTGGGGCTGGAGGCCAGGCCGATCCATGGCGGTATCTACAAAGAGCTTCAGCCAGTTTGCATAGCCCCTATCTGAGGCTTTATGGGATTTATCCTCCAGATCTATCCCAGAGCCATGGGGTGTGGACTTGGAAAATTCTTGGGGAGGATGCTCTTTGCCCTGGGATGGGTGGCCTGAGGTGAGCTAGGGCAGGGTGGGAGTATAGCCTGAATGCCTCTGGCCTCAGCCTCCCTACCTGGGAATGGACCCAGCTGGGACTCTGAAAGGAAGTTGGCTCAGGGCTTTCTGGATCTACAGGGGCAGAGATGGGGTGGGGTAGGGTGGGGTTTTAGTCTACCCTTATTCCCTGGGGGCTGGTTGCACTCCTGGATCGCCTGGAGGAGAAGCTCTACAGCCTCCTCCAGGAAGGTTGCACCGACACCATCCTCCCTTTGCACTGGGGGAACTCGTGGAGCTGAGAGAGATGCTCCAGGATGAGCACAGAGGCCATCTCTGGTTCTGTCCCTTCCTCTGCCCTTGAATCTCTCCCAATCCCCTGTGGTCCCTTTCTCTCTCTTCCTGGGTCTCTTCTCCCATTTCTCCGCATTTTGGTCTCTTCCTGTCCCTTGGGTCTTGCCTCATGGCTTTCCCTCTCTCCCTGCCTCTCTGCCGCCCCCTCCCTGAGTCTCTGCCTTTCCTGGGTGCCCCAGCCATGCTGTGTCTGTCTCGGTACCCCATCCCCCACTCTCTGCAGCACTCGGCTCTGGCTCTCTCGGCAGCGCCCGTCTCCCATGGCTGCAGCCCCGTTGGCCCAGGGCCCGGCCCTTACAGTAACTCATCGGGCTGATGGAGGCGACTTTGATGAAGAAGCCACCCCTCCCCCTGAGGGGGGCCTGAGTGTGTGTGTGTATGTGCACAGGCATGTGTGTGCACGTGCACGCTTATATGCATGCACACTCATGCCAGGCTATCTCCTTGCCCCTGGGCTCCCAACTGAGAGCAAGAATGAGCTGGGAGCAGACGGCCACACTGTCCCTCTTCCATCTTGAGATCTAACCTTGTTCCCCTCCCTCTGCCTCCCAGGCCCTGGTTCCTGCTCCCATGTGGTGGGCAGTGGGGCCTGGCCCTGAAGTTAGAGTATCTTCCTGGCTGTGAGGAGAAAGGCATGGACAGATGGCAGAGATGGTGGGGGAGCCTCTGAGGGCTACATGCTGAGGTTGAGGTGGGGAACCAGGTAGCCCTGTAGCCTCTTGCCTCTCTTTCTTTCTCCTTCCTTCCTCTTTCCTTCCCTCTGAATTCAGACAGTCCCTGGGTTCATTTCCTGGCCCTACTCCTTGCTGACTGACATTGGCCGTTGTCTTAACCTTCTGGGCCTGAGGAGTAGTTGAAGATAGGGAAGTGGCTGAGGGTCAGCAGTAGCTAGGCCAAGTGGTAGCTAAAGCCCTGGGAGTCACTGATGGGGGAGGAGTGGCCAAAGCCACATGGGGCCTGGAGAGAGACAGGTTGTGCCAGGGAGGGGCGGTCAGAGCACCTGCTCTTGTGGCTAGAGGAAACCAGGTGCAGACTGGGGGGTACTTGCCTGTTGAGGGGTAAGTGTAGCCATAGGCAGGCAGGAGCCCTATCCCATAAAGGAGCCCCCGGAAGTCAGATTTTCTCCAATTCTCCCACTCACTGCTACAGGCTGACACCCACATTTGTCTCCTCCCTGCTCTGTAGCTCTGTTTGCAGTTTCTCTGGCAGTTCTCTGGCTGTATGTCTGGCTGTTTGTCTGGCAGTATTTCTGACAGTGTCTCTGGCTGTGTCTGGCAGTGTGTCTGTGTGTCTGAGTGTCCCTGGCAGTGTTTTTAGTGGTGTGGATACTTCCTGACTGAGCATCTGGCTATGTCTCTGGCTCTCTTTCTAGCTGTTTTTTTGGGTGTATGCCTGTTTGTGTCTATCTGTTTCTCTGGTATTTCTCTGCTTGTGTGTCAGGCAATTTCTCTGGCAAGGTTTCTGACAGTCTCTCTAGCTCTCTTCCTATGTCACTGATGGTTTCTGTGCCTGTGTTTCTTGCTCTTTCTCTGGTGGTATGTCTGCTTGCATTAGCCAGGCATTTTATAGTATTTCTGGTGGATCCTTTGGTTGTGGGTCAGTTATTCTCTGACCATGCCTCTGCCTGGTTATCTGGTGATAGCTCCCTGTTTCTCGGGCTTTATCTGATTGTGCCTCACACTGTATCCTAGTATATCTCCAGCTGTTGTGGAGCTCTTTCTCTGGGACACTGGTTGTTTCGGGCAGTGTATTGGCGGTGTGTCAGGCTATATCTCTGATAGTACCACTCACCCTGGTTGGGTGTCTGGCAGTATTTTTCTCTAGCTCTCTTTTCCTGTCTGGTTGACAGTCCCCTTCTCTCCTTACACTGGAATCGGAGAGTCATATTTGAGGCTTTTTTTTTTTCTGCAGGAAATAGTTATTTCCCTGTGATCATGTGCTGGTGTAGAGTGGGGGGCAGGCAGCTGGATCTACCCCATGAAACAGGACAACAGATTAGGGGGCCCCTGGATCCATGCTGGCTTCTGGGGACATTCTGACTATGCTTTGTGTACCTGCACAGGTATGTGTAGACATTGAGGCACATCTGGGCTGAGGGTCTCAGGCTCCTGGGGCATGTGTTGGGGTGAAGGATGGGCTGGGGCCCCTGACAAGGACTTACATGTGAATACCCTCTTTCTCTCATGGTTGTTGTACACTAAAGCAAAAGTCACATCTGACCTTGCTACCCTGCTGCTGTGAACATCCCAGAGTCCAGTGGCAAGGCTCATGGAGAGGTGGGGGGTGCAGATATTAGGGCTTCAGAGCCTCCAAGGGGCTTTTGAGCATCCGGGTTTTAGGCTCTCTTCCCAGGAGCACAGCAGGGGGCCTTCCATTCAAGGCAATTTGGAGAACTACAGACCTCCTGTTAAGTTCAAATACTACCCTTTCAGTTTGTAATGCTTATAGCTAATTAGCCAACCTCACCAGTAAAGTTATTATTTTTTTTTAGAAAAATGGCCTTAGCATTACCAATGTTCCATAACTCATCCGTGGTTGACTACATCCTGCAGCCAGCAGCCTTATCGAACAACAAACCACTGTAGGTTGCCTTCTACCATCTTAGCAAACCTTTGCCTACAGATGCCAATAATGTTGCTTTTTATTGCTTGAAAGAGAATCCTGAGCCCCATTAAGAAGGGCATTTGGGGTCAAGGTGCCCTAGCTCTAGGGCTGGGATCTCCCAGTCTTGCCTGAGAACAGGGAGGGGGTCCCCAGGAGGTTCCTGCCTGGGCTGATGCCACCTCTTCCCCCGCCAACCCTATTTCTCCCAGCAGATGGCTGCTCCTGTCCCGTGGGCCTGCTGTGCTGTGCTCGCTGCCGCTGCTGCCGTGGTCTACGCCCAGAGACACAGTCCTCAGGGTGAGTGCGGGAGGAGAGGATTCTGGGGGGCGGAGTGGTGCTCCTGGCTGACCTCCACCCAGAGCTGAGCATGAACCATCCTCAACACATGCTGTGTGCGTCCACCCACGACCACACACTGGCACATGCTGGCATTATCCCACACGAACATCCAGGAGTTAAATAACACTGATATGCTGGGTGACCCACTGACGTTGTCTTATACGCAGTTCTCCAGTCACTCCATGTGGTCCTGTGCCAGTGGTATCTCTGGCTTGATGATCTGTTCCTCTTCCCACTAGAGTGGATGTAGGGTACAGGAGGGTGGATTGGGAGTTGGGGGCTGCCAGGGATAGGGCCCTATAGTATCTTTGAAATGGGATTTCACTTGAAATGGGAGTTTGTGGGAGGAGTGCAGTGGAAGGCACTGAGAGAGACAGAGGCTGAGACTATCTTCCCTTACCCTAAGGGAAGATGGAGACAGAGATGGTAGACTGAGAACGAGATGTGGGACGGGCAAGATGACCAGAGGGCTGGCACACTAAGGAAGGGGACAGCCTCCTGCCCTCCCCCTAGCATTTGTGCAGTGAGGGCTGAGTTCTTCCCATAGCCAACCAAGCAAGATCCTGCCCCTCCCCTGCTGGGAAACAGGCGCCCTCTTAACTTGACCACCAGTGCTCAAACTGCATTTAAGGCAACACCTCCCATGGCTATATCAAGTGTCAGGTCTGACCTTGAATCTCCTTGAACAAGCTCTAAGTTGTAGGGAGTTCTCCCCTTGGGTGGGTCCTGCCCCCTGCCAACTTTGGCTGAGTTGGTAGAGGCAGAGAGGGTGGAGGCACTGCTGCGGCCTAGGCATACAGCACATCCTGCCACCCTCAAGGCTATGGGCTCAAGGAGGGCAATGGATCAAGGCTTCTGTGGCTTGTTTCTTGTGAGACTGACATTGAGACCCAGAAAGAACCTTACCCACCCCAGGGTTGCTCCCCAGTGGGCAGGGACTGAAAGGACCACCAGGCTAGCCCATTAACTCCCACCTGCAGGCAGTCTGTCTGAGGTTCTGGTTGCTGGTCTCATCTGCTTAGACCTCCCATTGGTGTGGCTCCTGCCCTGTATTTTGGGTAAAGGCAAGAGTCACATGTGACCAAGGGCTTGAGCGTTAAGTCCACATCTCTGAGCGTGTATAACTGTCCTTGTCCATTAGGTTCTGTGCATGAGTGAGAGACCACATCCCTGTTCGAATGCATTTCTCTGTGTGGTTGTATCCTTGGGGGCTGTGCTTTGTGTGTGACATTGTCTATTTATGTGTGACCATGCTCTTTGTGGGACTTTATCCTTGTGATTGAGACTGTACTCTGTGTAATAGATAGTTCCTCTCTGTTTCTGTCTCTGTATGTTTGGGTCCTTGTCAAATTGTCTCCCTGATGTGAGACTGTGCCTTTATGCGTAAGTGTGCCTCTGGGTGACAGTGCCCTCTGTGTATATGCATGTGATCATCTTGTATTAGGTGTTAGCCATTTAGGTGGAACTGTGTCTCTGTGTGGCTGTGACCTTGTGGACAGTTGTGCTGTGTGTGTGTGTTCTTCTTGTGGTAACTGTCCTCATCCTATGTGTGTGGCAATGTGAAGTTGCTTAGGACGCCCAGGGGGACTGTTTCCGGCATGTGGTCCCCATGTGAGCCCATGTACGCAGGTGTGAGGGAGTCATCAGCTCTGTCCTTCTGTGTTCTCCATGTCCATGACCTCATCCTGTCTCTGTCTCTCATCCTGGCTTCTAACAACCTTTTCACAGCTGATTTCTTTGGAGCATTTGTCACCGCGTCAAGGCCAAGAACCCCATCCTCCCCCTGCTGCTTGATTTAATTTCTGAAATGGACAGCACATCAGTAGGGGTACCCACAGGGCGGGAAGAGAACTGTCCAGAGACAAAGGATTAAATCCTTGCCATCTTTGGAGCTTTTGCAGGGCTATGTGTATTGCTGTTATTGTGTTAGTGTAGCATTTGTGGCAGTGTGTGTCTCACATGATTGTCATGTCCTGTTGCCCCCTCTACCTCTGCATATGGCCTGTGGTTGTCTTCTGTCATTGCATTGTCATGTTTTCATTCCTGCCCTGCCCTTACATTGTTGGTTTGTCATTGTTGTCAGGTTGTGTTTCTGTTCCCTTTTGAGGCAGACAGGGTGACTTGGGAGTGTTAGCGCATTGTCATTATATTTGTTGTGCTGTCGGATGGCTGTTTCCTCATCTTGTGGCTGTACCTGCCCAGCAATATGAGAGAACCACATTGGGTTCAAGTTAGTCCTGAGCTGCTGTTGGTCAGCTTTGCTGCGTCACCGCTGAGATCGTAGTGGCCACACCCCCTCCCCTACGGTCAGTTTTCAGCCTCCTCCTCAGGCAGCTGGATGCAGAGTCTGTACTGGGGGGGGGGGGTTCAGAGAGAGGGGTTTGGCATGTTTCCTGGAAGCTCCAGGTTTTGACAGGGGAGGTTGGAGGGGGGGCTCAATGGCTAGGGCTGGCGGACTGGGGGAGCTCTATGGTTTGAGCCTTGGACACTGGGCCTCTGGTGGGGGGAGGTCCCCATTCAGTCTCTGGTCCAGCCTCACAGCTGTGGCCTCCTAGGCCCCCAGCCACCGCCCTTCCGCCGTTCATCCTTTGTTTAGCTGGTCCCAGGCCCCACAGACAAGTGGTCAAGACTGGCTGGGTTTCCTGCTTCCCTCTCCTCCAACAGGGGACAGGGACCAGAGGCTCAGTGAGGGGCAAGACAGAGGCAGGCAGCAGGGTGGGGGGCAGCGGGGGACCTGAAGACACAGAGAGCCCCTGAGACAGGAAGGGTGGCAGAGGCAGCAAGCAGGGACAGATGTTCCAGCATAGAGAAGAGCAGTACTGGGGAGGGGGCCGCGATGGAGGGAAGGGGGTGGCTGGTGGCATAGGGGGATCCCTGCCCCCTGCAGTCCTGGTGGTGTTAACAAGTCTAATTAAGAGGCCACTGGCCCAAGTTAATTGGCTCGTTAACAGGAATTGCCTCTGAAAATCCCCCAACTCAGCGGGGTGGCTCTCTGGAGGGGAGATGTAAGCGAGTGTTAACGAGGGATCCCGCAGGCCCCCCCCTCCACCCATGCCCCCCTCCTGCTTCGCTCTTCCCCTCCCATCCTCACTCCACAGATCTGGCCAAGACTGGGGGAAGCATCTGTCCTTCCAGGGTTGGGGGGCAGGATGAGGAATGAGGAGATTAGATTCACATCACCCGGCTCTGCATGCCTGCCTCTCCTCAGTTGTCTGTAGATCTGTGTCTCCGATTTTTTTTGTGTCCTGTTCACCTCCCCCACCTAGTGCTGCCTCTCGACAGGTGCTCCCTCCCACCCTTCCCTTCCAGTCTCCTGGGTTCAGTCCATCACGCCTGGGTTGCCGAGGCCAGGGCTGGGGTTTGCTTTTGGCTCTGACAGGCCCCTCCTGGGGGCAGGAGAGGAATGGTCAGAGAGCTCTCTCTGTCCCAGCACTCCCCCGCCACCCCCCCCCCCCAACCCCAGCAGTTCCTGTCTCACAAAGTTGATAGCTGCCAGGAGTTCCCTAGGGCTCCCATCCTGGATCTCCCTACTGCTGCTACCCGAGCCCTGGATGGCTGAAGTGGAGGCCTGGATGGCTGAAGTGGGGCAGGTTAGGGGCAGTTTGTAGGGGGGCGAGAGTGAGAAGGAGACAGGCAGGACGGAGACCAAGATAGGGACAAGAGACAGAGAAAGGAGTCCAGAAGTAGGGCCCCTCAGTTCCAGCTTGCCTGGTAGCAGATGTCAGTGGTTGGGGCTGGGCGAGGTTAGGGTCACGGAGGTCAAGAAAACTTTCTAAAGGACCTAGTGACTGGAGGCAAACTGGGTTTTCACTGAGATTTAACTCCTCTCAGCACTCTACACAAACTTTCTCTGACACACATACACACAGAAGATCACCCATTCACACATAAAATCCCCAGACATGCACACTCACACACACAAATTTGGAAACACTCACATACCTGTATGCTAGCACAGCCACAGAGAAATGTTACACACTCCTCATCTCCCAACACACCATCAGACACTGAGCCTCTTGGCCTAGACTTCTCATTTATAGGCTCTCATCCATGCGCGTTGACCTTGTGGCACCAAGGCAGGGCTCTGACCTGTGACTTTTGCCCTGTGCTCTCCCTACCCCCTCACAGAAGCACCCCACGTGCAGTATGAGCGCCTAGGTTCAGATGTGACTCTGCCATGTGGGACAGCAAACTGGGATGCAGCAGTGACATGGCGGGTAAATGGGACAGACCTGGCCCTTGACCTGCTCAACGGCTCTCAGCTTGTGCTCCATGGCTTGGAACTGGGCCATAGCGGCCTCTACGCCTGCTTCCACCGTGACTCTTGGCACCTGCGCCACCAAGTCCTCCTACATGTGGGCTGTAAGTGTTGGTCCCAACCCTTCATCTGACCTTCCACTTCACTCAAGAGGATTGTCAGTGAGGCTTAGACCCTTGGTCCAGATTAAGTCCTCTTCCTTTTGGGGAGGGGGGCTGCAGAACCCTGACCTTTGCTCCCTAATCCTATCCTAGCCTTCTCTTCTGACCTCTGAGCCCAGTGTTTCCCACTGAGTCCAGAACTCTGGGCATTTTGCACATGTATCCCACCCCCAGCCCACTCCCCCACCCCATGCCAGAGGCCTTTGAGATCCAGAAATCATGTTCCTTATGACAAGATAGGCAGAGGAAGGATAGCAGGACCTGGTCCTTCTGGGGCCTGGTAGGGAGGAATTCCAGGGTCACAGCTTCAAGTCAGAGTGATCCCACTCCATTGTGTGCTTGCACAGGAGCTAGTTATGCAGGTATAGGAATAGGCACTCTGGGAGGCTCCAGGGAAGAAAGAACACTTCCTAGAGTGGGAGGCACATGAGATTGGGAGATTCCAAGGATACATTGAAAAACTCCCTTCTGGGGGACACCTGGGTGGCTCAGCGGTTGGGCGCCTGCCTTCAGGGCGTGATCTCAGGATGTAGGGTCAGAGTCCCACATCGGGCTCCCTGCAGGGAGCCTGCTTCTCCCTCTGCCTGCATCTCTGCTTCTCTCTGTGTGTCTCTCATGAATAAATAAATAAATCTTTAAAAAAAAAAAAAAGAAAGAAAAACTCCCTTCTGGGAGAGAGCTAAGTGTGACTGTAGGCTCAGAGGCTGGGAGGGCATGATAGGGCCCCTTGGGCTGGTGTAAATGGGGAAGGGAGCTAAAGGAGGGGATGGGGCAAATCACGATCCTAGGAGTTAGGGAGTGACATGGTCAGGCTCATGTTCTTAAGAGATCCTTCTCATGATGAACATAGACAGGTTGCATGGGGGCAATGCTAGGGCAGGAAGGAGGCTGTTGCTAGATGCAGGGGAGATGATGAGGATGAGGGATCAGGGCACGGAGTTGGGGAAGTTGAAAGGGCCTGGTGGTATCTCCAGGAGTCAGTGGTAGATTGGAGGTAGAGAGGACAGGAGAGTAGAGAGCAGGAAGAGTCAAGACAGCTAATGTTACCAATCGCTGCAACAGAGGCAAGGTGGAAGGGTCATTGGAAGAAAAGATAGTGCGTTCTGGGGGCGCCTGGGTGGCTCAGTTAGTTAAGCATCTGATACTTGATTTTAGCTTAGGTTATGATCTCAGAGTCCTGAGTTCAGGGCCCGTGTTGGGCTCCATGCTGGGTGTGGAACCTACTTAAAAGAAAATAATGTGTTCTATTTGGACAGTAGTATGCAAGTCATCTTATTTTGGGTTTTGCTAGAATCAGATCCCAAGATGAGAATTCATAGCAAATAGTTTGTCAGATGGCAGAAACACCGCAAGGAAGTGAGAAAGTGACAGAAGAAGGAATTTTAGAGGACCAAGAGAGATGGAGTTATCCAGTTATCTTCTGGGCAACTGCAGCTCCACCATGGGAGAACTGAGAGCCCAAGTAGAACATGTACCTGGGAGTTGTGCCTGAGCGGGAAGGGAGCTCAGAAGTTTATACACTAACTCCTGCCCAGTCTTTGGTTGAAGGAGTCTCCTGGGGTGGGGGCAGGGATGCTTTAATTCCCTCGCATTTTTGGCCTGATGCCTCAGCAGGCAATGCAGATTTTGGTGACCAATGAAAGCTCTTAGACATAGAACTGCAGAAGAGGGCAGCAGATATGAGCCAGGGATCTGTTGTGGCACCACCACCATCTGCTGTAGGTATGTTGGGTTGGGGTCCTCGCTATAGCCAGTGGATCTGAAGGTCTGGGGCTCAGAAGAGGCCTGGGCTGAGGATGGCATGAGAAAGGCCATGGGGGGGCGGGTGCAGAGATGGCCAAGGGGGAGAGACTGTGGGATGAGAAGAGAAGAAGACCCAGAACTGGACCCTGAAGACTATCACTTTATAAAGGATTGATGGAGAGAAATGAGCCACAAAAAGATAAGAAGGAGCCAACAGGAAGGTAGAGGGAAGAGTGAGTGAATGAAGTTCAGAAGACAGGTTTGGAGAAGTTGGAATAATGAGCTTATCAATGTTGCTGAGGGTCAGCTGGGCAGGCACCCATCACCGGAATATTCTGAAAATAGTTCCATTTCTTTTCTGCTTAAGCCAAAGATTCATGTTTTTCTGGCTTCAGCCCATTTGGGTGATGCACCCCATTTTCTTTGAATGGTTTCTTTATTCCCTGGGAGCTGCTGAGGGGAGGAAATGCTTAAGTGACCTGGGAGCAGGAAATTGGTATGGACAACCATTGGAAATGTTAGACTGAAGGGTTGCTCATGGTCGTCCACAAAACACTGACCCACCAGTGGGATTAGAGGAGGGGTGAAAATATGTTTTGCTGGGGATATTCCTTTTCACACAGAAAAGCCTTCGTGTGTTCAAACTGGAAAGATAGCAATCATAACCATGTGTTTTAGTTTCAAGCCAAGGGTGGAGTGACCCCTGTTGGCCAGCTTGAGAAATACAGGACCAGCCTACCTGAGTTCATCCTGGCCCACCATGAGGTCCACTGGAAGTAGAACACAGCCTAGCTCCATGTTCTTACACAGATAAAATGTCATACACTGAGTGCCATGGAAGAAGGATAAGACCAATTTGACAGTATTCTTCTGTCTTCTCAATCTGAGTCCAAAAATCCTTAGGATGGACAAGGCTGGCCGTGATGGCTAGGCCTTGGTGACCCTCAGCCTTATTCCCGATGACTTGATCTTTGAGAGGTTATTGGAAGGAAATTGGGTCTAGAAGTGATGTCTATAGTCTGCACCCACAGGACATGCCCACAGATGCCATGTTGTGACCAGAGCCCAGACCTTTTATATATATAGTGACCACTCCCTAGGCTCTGCCTGTCAGAGGAGAGTTGGCTGTGAATTGGCCATAGCATTAGTAACAGGTACTTATCTCTCATTGCCTTATTTGCTTCTAAAGAGCTGGTCAGAGGAACAAGGGACATTAATCATGATTGTCTCAGTCACTTTATATTAGTAACAAGAGACTGGGTTTGGCAACACTCAATATCAAATTATTCTTCTAGCCAACACTCAGAGAACAGGACAAAGTTACCCCGATTTGTGAGTTATCCAAGCCAAAAATTACTTAATATTTATCCTAAACATATAAGATTTTCGTGTTTCTATTTCCAACGAAACTGATCATAAAAATATCTTGTTGAAAGCTCCTCCCTTTTTAAAAAAGATTTTATTTATTCATGAGAATACCTCACAGAGAGAGGTAGAGACATAGGCAGAGGGAGAAGTAGGCTCCCTGTGGGGAGCCAGATGCGGGACTTGATCCCAGGACCCTGGGATCAGGCCCAGAGCCAAAAGCAGATGCTCAACCACTGAGCCACGCAGGTGCCCCATTGGTGAAAGTCCCCTTACCAGACTTATCCTTGCACTGCTTTCTCCTACTCCACCTCCCTGCCCTCCAGTGGATGCTCACAAACAGCTCAGAGGAGTCCCTCACCCTGCATGATGAAAGGACCACCCACATTAGGAAACAGGATCTCAGGGTTACTGTTAGTAGCATCCTTTTGTTTACTAGACACTGCTGATTCAGTGTCTTTCTGATTTTAAGCTAAAATAAATCAGAGTAATTTACTAATTTTAGATGGACAGTTCTTTGTCCAGTTTTTGAATATCTGTATTTGATTGGTCAGGACAGGAACTCTGAACCTCTGGTTCAGCACTGCTTCCCCCTCAGTCACATTTGGCTGAGAAGGAAAGAGCAGCTTGTGGATGAAGATGTCTGGGGGAAAAAGACAGGTGGGAGGCAGAAGGGCATCTGGGAATCCAGAAGTTGGGGTGCCTTGAGAGATTTCATGAGATAAGGTTGGGACAGGCCATGGGCTTTGATGCCAGACAGGAGGAGTGTGGGTGGGACCTGGGCACGGCTGGAGCTGGAAGGGTCACTCTGCTCCACCCAGCCTGATCTGGCCTGGCCAGGGGTGTGGGCAGCCTGCCCCTCCTTCTCTCTGGGCCAGCGGGCAGGCCTTGTGCGTGCCGGGGGCTCCAGACCAGGCGGGCTGGCGAGATGAGAGGAAAAACATGCGGTTTGGTGGGCTGGACATGGAAAAACAAGCCAATTAGGAGGAAAACAAACAAACCCTGGGCCAGCGGGGGCACACGCACACATGCACACGCGTACATGGCCCGCATGGGACCCAAGGACATCTGAGGCTGAGACAGTCACTTGGCCATCTTAGGAGCCCCCACGAGGGGCAACTTGGAATGCCTGGGCATCCAGGAGTATGTCCACTTGCCCAGAGAATGACCCGACACATGTGCATATGAGTTTGTACTCACACACAGCCTCTAACATGTTCTCATGTGGTGTTTAGCTCATACATGTGAACACACTTGGAATTCTGAGCACTTTCCCACACACACAGTTTGAAAAGTATATTCAGGCTTAAGCTTCACCTCCTCTGTAGTGTTTCAGGTATGTAGTCTTGCTGTCACTGTGTTTCAGATGCAATGGCGCACCTACACGTATTCTCAGGGTACCTCAACCCCGCAGCCATACACGTACAGGCAGTCTTGAAATCAAACAGCCTGCCTGGAGTCACACATAGCCAACTGCACAGTTACACAACTGCCCAGAGTCTCAGTCACAGACACGAAGGCTCTCGGAGTTAACACACAGCCTCACAATTGCAATGTCTTAAAAACAGCTTCTCCCCCATCTTGCAGCATACTCACAACAGGCCTGATCGCACACTGTCCCACAACCTCGCACTTGGTCTCTCACAGCACCCCCACCTCCGCCCACCCGGCCCCTCAGCTGGGCTCCAGCTGCAGCAAGTCACTCCTTTTCTTCCTTTCTTTGTTTTTCTTTCCTCCTTTTCCCTCTGAGAAACCTGGTCCCTGTCAGGAAACCCAAGCCCTTCCCTACTCAGGGCCCAAGGCCAGGCAGGAGTAGCCAGATGACAGACAAAGCCCTGCCTGGCCCCCTGGTCCCCCATGACCTGCCCAGTCAGAGAGGAACTGGTTTGAGGGGGAAGATGGTCAGAGGGAATGGAGGGGACTGGTTAGTAGGGAGCCTAGCTGGGGGGTGGGGGCTGTGAGTCCAGTGCCATGGCCCGCTCTGCCCTCCAAAGAGTCCCAGGCAGCAGGGAGCTGACTCTGCAGCCTTCAGTACCCACCCCACCCCCAGCACCCTTCTCCTTTGAAGCTGTGGGGATAAGGGGGGGTGGTGGCAGGAGGGGGAGTGGAGGCTTCTCAGCCGACCTCGGAATGTCCTTTTCTCCTGGGGTGGCTGCCAACTCTGGCCTGGCCTACAGGCCCCCACAAGGCACTTCCTGTGTCCTTGGCCACCCCCCACCCCACCCCCATGCCTCTGTGCCCCTGGGCAGATAGGGAAGGGATATGAGAGGCACACAGGATGAACATGGAACAGACACAAGATGGACACAGAGCCAGGAAGGCTCCCCAGAGGAGGCAGACAGCAGTGGATAGAATGCAAGTTGCCCCTGTGGGGGCTCAGCTGGGCTCTGGCTCTCCCCTGCAGGCCTGGGGCATGGAGCTACCTTTGCCCACAGTGTAGCCCACTCTAGCTGCTACTTACACCCAAGCTTCCCAGATGCCTCTCTGACCCTTTCTTATCTCCTGCTGCAAAGCCAGATTGGGCCTTGGGGGTTCGACCCTGATACACATATACTTCATACACACTGGCTGTGTACACACAATCAAATTCAGTCACAGTCCCGTGTACACTGTGGACGAAAGCCCACAGTTCCCATATGTCACCATGGCCACTCGGCAAGCATAGACATGTACTCCCCCTTTCACAGTCCCTAGCTCCCTGGCTTATTGAACTGCCCCCCTCCCATTTCCTGTCCACCTGTCAGGCAGGGGGTGGGGCCGGGGGGGGGACACAGGAGGGAGGTGTCAGTGTCCCTGGAGCCACTGACGGACATTCCTTGCCTGGGTCAGATCACAGAAGCTGCCTCCTTCCAGGAACCTGAGCCGGCTGTCCTCACGCCTTACCCAATGCCTGAGGGTGGGACAGCTGGGCTAAGTACTCACAGCAGCAAGAAGTGTGGTTAGATAGCAGAAAGGACTTCCCAGGTGTGTATGTGTGGTCATGTAAGTAGGTATCCCCATCCTGGGGTTTAGTTCCAGCTCTGACTTGCTGTGTGATCCCAGGCAGGTCTCTATCCCTCTCTAGGACTCCCCATTCTAGATTGCAGACAGCTGCTAACCTGCTAATCAAGTAAGGGGCTTCTTTAAAGGGTCTGTGATGGAGGAGCTGGGAGCTAGGGTTTAGGTGGGGTATACACCAAGGGAACAGTAGCTTCTTCTCAACAGGCATATGCACACACATGCAGTCACACAGGGATACACCTTCTGAGCTATGCCCATTATACACGGACCTACATTCCATCATGGGTCATTGCTGTCACAGAAACGCATGTAACATGTATACCTGTGCCTATAGACACCTACATACAGATACACACATGCATAGCCACCCAGTGCTGTTGTTCCTGTGGCACCACCAGGCTTGTCCTTGTGCGTCTAAATCTCTACTTGGGGAAGCCTAGGATGACTCTTCTCCAGGGCGTACACTCTGATTATTCTAGCAACTGGAGGACCTAGTCAAGACAACCCGCCCATCCCGCCCTCAGCCTCTGTTGCAGTTTTTCTCTGTGCATGGACACAACGTGTCAGGAGATGTGGGGCTGGGGCCGATTCCCCCAGACATCACCTCCATCCTGTGATTGATGAGCTGAGGCCCACAGCCCCCGGTTCCCCACAGTCCCCACCTCCACTGAGCAGGTGGGGGGGGCTCCCTCTTCATATAGCCCTTGTTTTTCTTTAATTAAACATCTGGCTCTCTGCAGCCTGGGAAGCCTCAGACCCTCGCTGACAGCCACCCCTCCCCAACCTCTGGCATTGCTGATGGGTTGAAGGGGGAGAGCTGGGGTTCTGGGGCCCACCTGTCCCCACACCAGTGCAAGGGACGAGCTCCAAGAATACCCTGACCGTGCTGTCCTCACCCCCCAGTGCCGCCGCGGGAGCCCGTGCTCAGCTGCCGCTCCAACACTTACCCCAAGGGCTTCTACTGCAGCTGGCATCTGCCCACCCCAACCTACATCCCCAACACCTTCAATGTGACTGTGCTGTGAGTAGACTTGCCTGTGACCCAGTTCCAACCCTGACCTCTGACCTCTCCTTGAACCACCCACCATGCCCTCAGTCCAGACCCTAGTCTGCCTTGGGCTTGACCTTCCCCCAACCTCTGCCCCACCTGACCCTTGATGTTGGTAACAGTGCCTGGGCCTCACCCTTCCCCCAGGCATGGCTCCAAAATTATGGTCTGTGAGAAGGACCCAGCCCTCAAGAACCGCTGCCACATCCGCTACATGCACCTGTTCTCCACCATCAAGTACAAGGTCTCCATAAGTGTCAGCAATGCCCTGGGCCACAACGCCACAGCTATCACCTTCGACGAGTTCACCATTGGTGCGTGGGGCGGGGGTGGTCCCTGCAGCGTACTCCAGTGGGAGTATGTAAGTGGATGTGTGCCAGAGGTGTATTTGAGCATTGGTGGGATATTCACATGTGTGCATAGGTATATGTGGCATATATATACATGTGCACGTATATTCATGGTATATATATACCTGTGAACATTTGAGTGAATGCCCTTTACCTGCAGGGGCCAAGAGACCTTTCCAACAGCTCTTCCATCGTCTCTCTGGCTCCCAGAGTACAGGAGGGGGATGGGGGCAGGCTGGGCCAGACCCTTGTGCAGCTGCAGCCTCCCCCCCACCCCACACTAATGGCTTCCTTACGGCTTGTGATGAATGAGGTGTCAGAACAGGAGACAGGACTGGGACAGATACCGCCCTCACCCCCACCCCCACCAGACCCTCTGCCTGCCCCTACCCCACCCTAGCCAGACCCCTTCCTTCCTCCTACCCCATCCCAGCCAGACCTCCTGCCTGCTCTTGCCCCATTCCAGCCAGAACCCTTGCCTGCTCCTACCCCATCCTAGCCAGACCCTCTGTCTGCCCTCCATACCATGGCTGAGTCCCCCAGACTGTTTCTACATGAGGTGGGCCCTTAGATTCCCATCAGGTCTTCAGCCTGCCTCCAACTCAGATCTGCCGCACCTGTGGACTATCTTTTAACCTTGACCCACAGAGCAGCTTCAAACCCAGACTCTTCCAGGGGAGAGTGTGTCTCAGTTTGGAACTGGAAGAGTTGAGGTGAAAAGCCAAGTTTGAGGGGAGTGTATCATGCTGGTGCAGGAGGGGGTGATCCAGGTGACAATGGAGGTAATGCTGATAATGGTGGAGCCATTATACAGACCTGGTAATTGGAATGCTGGTCATGATGAGCATGGGGTTGGGATGATGGGATGAAATTTGGGCCACCACTATCCTGAGCTGGTGACCGTGACTGTAGCAACAGTCCTTGGTGGTGACGGGGATGTGAGAGGTGGAAATAATCAGACGGTTGTTAATGGTAGTTGCCAGAATTGACAACAGAGAAGAGGGGTGGCAACTATGACAATTATCACAGTGGTTGGCGATGTGAGATGGTGGATATGGTGACTGGGGTTGATAAACTGGGGTTGTTCCCAGAGATTAGTGAGGTAATGAGGCTGTGTCTCCTTAACAGTGAAGCCTGACCCTCCAGAAAATGTGGTAGCCCGACCGGTACCCAGCAACCCTCGCCGGCTAGAGGTGACTTGGCAGACCCCTTCGACCTGGCCTGACCCTGAGTCCTTTCCTCTCAAGTTCTTTCTGCGCTACCGACCCCTCATCCTGGACCAGTGGCAGCATGTGAGTGCCTGCCCCTGCCTACATCCCAAGTGCTTGCATCAGAGCCACGTGGCATGGGAGGTATCCATAGCACCCATATCAGCTGGTAGCTGTTCCAGGGTGAAGCCTGGAGGATCAGATGGGCCTGGGAGGGTGGATGGGGCTGAGGAAGGTATCTTACTCTGAAGCCCTAAAGGGTTCCCCGTGACCTCCGTATGTGATGGGACCATCTGTTTTTGTGGCTCCCAGGGTAATGGGGAGAAATCCCAGAAGAGAGGTGGCAGGCGGGGCAGGTGGTATTTCTCTTCCCTTAACTCTGGCTCTGTCCTGATCGGGCATCTCCGTCTTAGACTCTGGCCCAGGCTGTGGGCCTGTGCTGGACCCAAGGGACAGGACATTCCCCATAGTCTCAAGGTCTCAAGGGATCAAAATCAGGCTGCAGAGTCAAACTTGTTCCAGGGTATGAGTTCAGGCCATGACTAGTGTCAGGGCTCCAAAGTCAGATGTAACCTGGGGGTCAGCTCAGGGTCACAAGTCACAAGGTAACGTAGGTTGAGAATGAAGCGGTGGATAGATAAGGGCTGGTATGGGGTCAGGCTGTGGTCTGGCATGTTGATCACACTACAGTAGCTCTGAGGAGCAGCCAGCGGGTTGGGGCAGACTCAATGTTCTCTCTCCTTTATAGCCCTGGGCTACAGAGTGTAGGCATGCTTTTTAGCCCGTGAGTTCTGTGGGCTAGGACTGGGGCTACGAAGGGTGCTTCACAGGCTAACCCAGGCTGGTACCCAGGGGTCAACCCACCCACAGGCTCCAGCCCCATCTCCTTATGCCTCCCTTCCAGTTAGCCTTTAAAGTGTGTAATTTGATTCCAGGGTGCCTGTCCGGGTTGTAGGCCTGGCCCCCACAAAGGCTGCTAACATGTTCTCTGACAGAGTCCGGAGTCCCTCCTGCCTGGCCAGCTGCCCGCGCCTAATGCATTGCTAATAACCAGGGTCTAGTTTCACAAGCCCCCCTCCCCTGCTAACGAGCTACAGGCAGCAGCCCTGCGCATCGCAGCGCACACGCCTCACAGTGGACCTGGCACACCGCCCACCACACACGGGAGCATGTACACATACACGTGGTCCCCAGCAGGAACCACACTCCATACATGCATCTGACTGACATGCCAAGACCATGCACTACAGAACTGACCCCCACACTGATGAGGGCAGAACAAAGTAGGAGGACTCTGTGTTAAGAACATGTATGACATGTGGCACGTGCTTGCCCTATTCCATATCTCATTGGCATTGCAGTTGGCTAGATTTATGGCTCTTTTGAACTTGACTTTCGCCCTACATAGAATTTACTCTCCCTGATACTTTATATTGGAGAGAAGCAGGTGAATGATTGGGAGAGGGTAGGGAGGGGAGAGCAGAGAAAAACATCACTTGGGTTTTCCAGAGGAAAGGAGAGCTACAGGCCAAGATTTACAAGAATGGGCACCATGGGGTCTGGCAGGAGCTCTCTTAGCATGGACAAGGTGGGACAAGTGCTGGGACCCAGCATGGGTTCCCTGCATCTTCTCCTCTGGCCCTAACTCAGCAGGGAGGCTGAAGGGTATGACGGACATTTGCTACAGCAGACTGCATAGAGGACTCTGAGGCTAGGCAAATGCCAGCTACTAGAGAATTCCTGCCAATTGAGGAGCAATTCTCTTAAGGGTGTGGATTAAGGGATCAGTCACAACCAGCAAGAAGGGCCCAAGTGTAGGAGATGTGGCTGCCAGGAAAGCATTGGGCTCCTGGGCCATATTCCTGGAAGTGTATGGTGCCCACCATAAGCCCACAAATGAGGTAGTAATTTGATCTGCTCTCTATAGCTCTGTCCCTCTATACTTAGCCAGAGGGGGTCTTTGGAGGGCAAAAGGGCATAGAGTACCAAGAGGAACTGGGCCCCAACTCCAGGGGAGGAGAGTCTGTGGAGTCCACCGATCTTCCTGGGCTGGGAGTAGGACTTACTGAGCCCAGGTCTGAGCCCCAAATGACTTTCACCCTGACCCTGACCTTTACCAGTGTCTCCTGCCTCAGGGCCACAGATGGGGGTGGGAGGGGGCGTTGTTGGAAGGGCTTCCTGCTCTACTTAGACCCACCTTCACACACATGAATACACATGTGTGCACATACAGCCTGTCAAGTAGGTAACCCAGACCCCAGTTTTCCGGGAAGGAAGATTGGAACAGGGACCAAAAAAGCCCTGAAGCCAGACGTGGCCCAGAGCAGCCCCCTCCTCCGCCCCTGCCGGCTGCCCCTGTTTACGAGGAGGCTTAATGAGCCGGCGGGTGCCGCTGAGATGAACCAGAGCCCAGCCTGGGACAGGGAGGGGCGTCGGACGGGCAAGCCAGCCTGAAGGGTGGGGGAAGACCAGCAGAATAGGGCTGGCCTGGGCGGGGGGTGGGGTGGCGATGCCTCCAGGAGGAAATGGTGCAGCTGTCCTGCTGCTTGGGAGCTGCCGCCACCTCCAGCCCCTTCTGCTTCAGGCAGGGTGATAACCATCCTGAGGCCTTCTTGGGGCCAGGTTCATGGGTGTATGGGGCACCTGGGAAGCCAGGCTCTGAGCTAGAACCCATGATAATGACAGAGCTGGCTGACGTGTGTTTGGTACTTACCATGTGCCAGGGTCTTCATTATCCTCCTGTGAGATAGATCACCGATGCCATTTTATAGATCAGGATGGCAAGGCATATGGAGGTTAAGTAACTTGGTCACCTGGCTGGGAGGGGATGGAGCTAAAACTTGGACTCCATGTCCGTGTTTATAACCTTCCCTCTAAACTCCTGCTTGATGGGAAAGGACAGCACATCACCATCCCCGCTCTTTCCCTGTTACTCTTGTCACTTCCAGGCAGAGACTGAGGTCAGGGCTCCTGCTGGGGGCTGTGAGGGTGCTGGGATGACAGCGGAGAGCAAAGTCCTCCTCCTGCTCTCCTGGGGGGTGCTCCCATTCTCCTTAAAGGTTTTCTTACTCTCCTTCAGGATCCTCTTTCCTCCCTCAGGGTCTCCTCCCTGAGATGTCTTTATGCTCCTTCAGGAATTTTCTCACTATCCTCTTTCTCCCCCAGGGAAGTCCTTTTTTCCTCAAGGGGGGTTCTTCATTCTTCTCTCCCCTGAAGTATTCTCAGTTCCTCTGGGGGTGCCTCACTCCCCTGACCCCCAGGACCCCCTACCCCCATCCCATGGTCTGGCTGCAGGTAGAACTGTCAGATGGCACAACACACACCATCACAGATGCCTATGCCGGGAAGGAGTACATCATCCAGGTGGCGGCCAAGGACTATGAGATTGGGACGTGGAGTGACTGGAGTGTGGCTGCTCATGCCACGCCCTGGACTGAGGAGCCACGACACCTCACTACTGAGGCCCAGGCCCCGGGTGAGCCCCCCCTCTGCCCCGCCCCCTGTTCTCTCAGTGGGCTAGGCTCTGTCTAGCACCTTCCAACTCCTCCCAGGACTTAGAGCCATAGAGCCTCTGCCCGAGGCATGCTGTGGCTGCCACACTCCTATCTGTCTGTCCTGCCCGAGCTGTTACTGGTCCTTGCTCTCTGGACATTCTTGGTGGGGGACCATTGGGTGGAGGAGTCATCTCTGAGCCCTGGGAAAGCAGGGTCTGCCTGATGGGTGAGGCAGGACATGTTTGAGAGAGGAAGCAGGGGTTGTCTGATGGGAGAGGCAGCACGGGTCTAACACAGGGAGCAGGAACAATGTGCCTCGACCCCCCAGATCTGTCTGGGTTGGGCTGCAGACCTGGCCCTGCCCTGAGTTCCCCCCATGTTCCCCAGAGACCACGACCAGCACCACCAGCTCACTGGCACCCCCACCCACCACGAAGATCTGTGACCCTGGGGAGCTGGGCAGCGGTGGAGGACCCTCAGCACCCTTCTTGATCCATGTCCCTGTAACTCTGGCCCTGGCTGCTGCTGCTGCCACTGCCAACAGTCTCCTGATCTGGTAAGTGTGGGACTGGGTGGCAGAGGGGACCCTGAAGGGACTCCCATCCCACCCTCATCCCTCACGGTCCCCTGCCCTGTTTCCCCAGAGCCCGGCATCCCGTGAGGACATGCCAGCGCACCTGCAGAGGAGCAGGAGGCCGGAGCTGAGCCCGCAGACCCCAGTTTCTATTTTGCACACGGGCAGGAGGACCTTCTGCATTCTCTTCAAACATAATTTGTAGAGACCCCGGCAGGCCCGGGCCTGCCACCCCCTCTCCCTGCCACATCACGCTGGTCCTCCTCCCTCCCCCAGGAGAGGAGGACCCTGCAGCTAACCCACCCACCAAAGACCCCCCACCCCCACCCTGGCCCCTCGGGCTGGACCCTCCAATGCCAGCGACTCCCAGGAGCCCTTGGGGGGGTCTGAGGGGAACGCCTCACATCCATAATTTCTCCTCCTGCCCCAGCCTCCTGTTTGTCCCAGGGTCTCTGTTGCCACCATCAGATTATAAGCTCCTGATGCTGGGGGGGCCCAGCCATCCCCCTCCCCCCAGTGCCCACACTTCTCACTCCCCTACCTGTGCCCATTTTGTACGACCTTCCCCTTTCCCTGCTCCCACCCCACAGTATTTAATGCCCTATCATCCCTTCTAGTCTGACTCAATGGTAACTTGCTGTATTTGAATTTTTTATAGATGTATATACAGGGGTGGGAGGGCGGGGGGTTCTCATTAAACGTCACCATTTCATGAGTCCTTGGAACAGACCCACTTTGGGAGGGTATCCTTCTTCTAAGGATCCCTCCCTTTCTAGACCTGGAGGAGGGAAGACATTCTAGTTGGAGAGAGACCGTTCTCTCCATATAGATGGGGAGAGGCAGGAGAGCATTCAGGCAGATGTGTCTGGGGCTGGGGCCTTCTGCTTTTTTGGAGGATAAGGCTCCCTGGAGGCCAGGGTCAGAGTTGTGGGGAATGAGGGGTCCCAGTGCAGCAGGTCCCACATGAGGATGTCCAGTCAGTCCTGGAGGCTGCTGAATCCTGACAGGGGAAAGGCTTGTCAAGGGTCATCTCCAGAGCTGCCTTCCAAAAACCCTAGGCTTTACCCATTGAAGCAGAGATGCAAGGTGAGGAGGCCAAACTTCGTCCTTGGGGCAGGGGGGTGTTGTCATCCCTATCATCCAGGAGACATAGTTCAGGGGGCTCTAGCAGGTCAGGCCTGGGGCTCAGCTAGGCTCTTAGGCCCAGAGTGCAGAATGCACTGGGCCTGGGCAGGGCGGGAGGGTGCCTGAAGGAGGCCACTTGGAATGTGACTGGGAATTGGACCTGGGCTTCAGGACTGGGAACGTAGGGTGCAGGATTTACCCCAGGGTTAGATTACAGTCAGGACTCAGTGTGAGCGAAAGAGGAGTAGGTTTTGGTTTTACAAAGTGCCCAGTCTTTGGTCCAGTTGTGTACCCTGCCTACACCCTTCCAGTCCTCAAACTGGGATTCCAAGGTCCCTTTGATTTCTCCTCAGAGGAGGGACCTGTGGCTGCCCCATGCCTGCTCAGGTCCAGCCCCTTGTAGAATCCAGTGTAGCTTCCACTACAGTGGGATGCCCGCTGTAGTTCCTTAGCTGAGGTTACCTAGGGCTGGGGCCACGTTGGCAGGTGCCTCCAGCCTGAGGGTGAGAGCAAAGGATCAGCCCAGAGCCCCAACCTAGGGAGCCAGGCTTAGACTTGCTCTGGGTGGCTGGGAAGAGAATGCACTGACTTGTGTACACACTCCCCACAGCAGGTGCTGTGTGCTAAGCCACTAATCCTATGATGTTATACACCCCCCACCCTCAATTCAAACCCTCTTCTTCAGACCAGGGTCAGAAAATGGACATTCCTTGCCGATCTCACCAGGCCTGCCCTGGGAGCTCATGCCCCTGGGGGGAGGATCTATGTTGCCTCAAGCACTGATGTGCTAGGCCTGGACAGGGCTTGGGTCTGGGTAAGGGGCTCAGAGTGAAGGTGACTGACTTTCTTCCAGGCCAGGCTCTACAGGAGGAGAGGGGTGTTCCAGGTGGGAGATCTCATGGAAAACGAAGGCCTGATGTCAGAGTAGAGGGGCCTGTGGCTTTCCAAGCTGAGTAGCCTCAGCTATGGGAATGCATGACTCCTAATTCACAGGAAGAGGCTCCCAGTGAGAGAAGTGGCTGTGGAGCTCCTCTGTACTGTGGACCCCTGATTTACCTGTTTGTCTGGTTTCTGTGAGATGTAGCTTGAGCCTGAACCTGTATTCCAGGTTCAGCAGGAGTGGAGGGAGCAGGGGGCACCAAGTCTTGCCAATGACATTGTATTCCTGGGATGGGTCTGAGCCTTCCCCTTCCCTGTCCTTGCGGTAGTAGGGCTAAGGTTCAGAGGTCTTTGGCCTGTGCTGCCTTCCTGCCTTGAGAGCCTTGGTCAGCCCTGACCCACCCACTGCCCACCCAGTGCTCCGGCATCAGCAATCTGGCCTCCATTAGCAACACAGGAAAGCAATTATGTAGGGTCTGGGGAAGAGAGAGAAAGGAGGTGTCCTACTTGTGCCTCAGAGGCCAGTGGAGAAGACTGGGCATCTCCCTGCCCCCAACCTTAAGGAGAAATCCAGCCCTGTCCTAAGTGCCAAGATGGTTGGGGGGTCAGTGTTGTTGCCTCTGACGGCCCTGGGCCTAGGCGTGGTCATTTCTCTTTGGGAGTCTTGGCCCTCAACCTCACAGAGGCTGCTCGTTCTGGAGGGTCTTGGCGTGCTGTCTGCTGCTGCCTCCCAAGTATTGTCCCTCCACGTCATTATTTCCCATGGTGGCTCAGGGGAGCTGGGGTAAGTATAGTTATCAATTCTTAAAGCTAAATCAGATCCCACAGAATTAAAACAGTGGAGGAGGGCTGTCGGGATGCTTGGATCCCAGGCCCAGTGTGTATGGTGGCTCAGCCTTTCAGCTCACTAGTTCTCTTTGCTCCCCCACCGGGCAGTGGAGACAGGGACCTTTCGGTATGCCCATTCCTATAAGGCTAACTTGTCTCTGCCCCCATCCTCTTCTCACTGAACCCATTTCCATTAGTCTCTGTCCCATTCCTCTCTCTGAATAACTTTGTCCTGGTTCCTATCCCATGTTTCTCTGTGTATGTTTCTTTTTTTTTTTTTTCTGTGTATGTTTCTAACTCCTGTCGCTGTCTCCATCCCTGTCTTTGTCTCTCTGTTCTCCATCCTGTCTCTGTGTGTCTGTCTCTGCATGTATCTCCACCCCATCTCTGTGTCTCTGTTCTTCTTCCCTGACTCTGTCAGCTCTTCCCTCTCTTTGCCTCCTTCTTTGTGTTCCTGCTCTGGTCCGGACCCCAGCCTGTGGCCACTGTGCCTCTATGGCCTGAGCTGGGGACTGTCCTGGCTTCTGCTGCCCCCTCTCGGCCACCTGCCTGCCCTTCATTTCTGCTCCGGGGCAGGCGGCAGATAGCTGATACACCCCACATCTGCCTTCCAGTAGCCAGCCAGGAGAGGAACGTGGATGAGAGAGAGTGGGCAGGAATCCCCCTGGGGCAGCCTCTGCCCCTGTGAACTCCCCAGAGCCAGTGGGTGAGCTCATTAATTCCCTAGACTGGGACTCTGGGAAAATACATCTTACATGGAAAGAACAGAGTGCTTGGGGGCAGAAAAGATTGGGGTGTAATCCTCATACCTTTCCCTATCCTCAGAGGAGGGCAGAGGGGAAGGGGGTCCAAGGAGGGGAGTCTGATGGAGCCAGCATGAGGAGAAGCTGGAGGAGAACTTTTCTGACAGAGGCACTCCAGTGGGGGAATGGCTAAGCTGAAGGTGAATAGGTCAGTGTAATAGGATTAGTGTGAGGGGAGGCAGGTCTGGTACATGCTGCTATAGAGATCTTTTTTTTTTGTTTTGTTTTGTTTTGTTTTTTTGCTATAGATATCTTGGTTGGAAGGGCCAATCTGAGGGGATAGACTGGTTGAGAAAGCATCTGGAGGGTCCAATCTGAGGAGAGACCACTCTGAAGGCACACAGGTCTGAGAACAGGATCATTAGTCTTGGTTTGCCTGGGATTTTCTCATTTTTAGCACTGAATATTTCAAGTCCTGGGAAATCCCTCAGGCCCAGGCAAACTGGGACTTTTGGTCACCCTATCTGAGAAGGCCTTGCCTAACAGTGCTGGTCTGATGGGAAAGTAGATCTATGGGCCAGTGGATCTGAGGGGTTCTGGTTTGACAGTGCCAATCTGAAGGGAGAGGCTGTTTAAGGCTGGAAGCTTCTTTGGGCAGAAACCAGGCCTTCAAGGAGAGTGGATAATTAGGGTCGTTCCAGAAGGGCAATGGCTAAGGGAGTGGCCACCAGGGGGCAGAATGAGCTCTCAGGAGAATCAGAGGCAAAGGTCCCAGAGAGGGGAGCCAGAAGGGGGGGGGGGGGGCGGGCAGATAGTGTGCAGCTGTGTGCAAAGTGTACTCTCAATATCAAGTGTCACTGTGCCATCATCTGCAAGTTTGTGGTGATGGCATACAACCACAAAGTTGTTTTCGTGTGATGAGGTGACCAGGGGCACATCCATGGTATGTTAGCGTGTAGCCTGTGAAGAAGGTATCTAGTGTGGCCATGGCTAAAGCATGTGGCTATAGAGACGAGAGCAAGAGCACCCTTGGGACACAAGAACAGTCTAAGTGGGGTGGAGAAGTTGCCTGGGGAAGGGCTGAGATGAGAGATAGGAGCTAGGCTTCCCTACTTGTATTCCCTGAGAGTCCAAGAGCTAAGTGTTTTGGTCACACCTGGAGGTAACCCCCAGACCAGACTGCATGCCTAGGCCATGCCTGCCCCAATCTCCAGGTTTTCTCCTGCACGTTCAGCTGGCATTCCTTCAACTAGAAACACCCCTTACCTGCCCCTCTCTCCCATTCCCCAGTCATTGTTCCTGTCTCCTACTTCTGTGCCTTGGTTCAAGCTGTGCCCTGCCTGGATTCTCTCTTGTGAAGTATTTGAGGTCCCTTTGTTGCTGCCTCCTGCTCATTCCTTTACCATGGACTGAACACCCACTTTGTACTAAGGCCTAGTCCTATGGGCCCCTGTTTCACTCCAGAGATTCGAAAGTACTGCTAGGGGCTGCTAGGGTCTTACCCAAAGGAGGGATCTGAGGAAAGAAGTATGGACAAGGCAAGAGTGGGTTCTCTGGGTTAGGAGGCAAAGTGAAGCCATCACATAATCACTCTACTCCATATCCAACCCCCCCCGCCCCGCACTAACAAAATGAACAAAAGCCCAAACCAAAACAAAAATGCTGCTACCAACTCAAGTCCAACCAAATAAGCAAAGTTTTTGTATAAACCTTAAAATGTGATAGTCAAGGAAAGTAACAGAAGATAATGGTGCAACAAGTGAATGGCATGTCTCCTAATCCCATGCCCAAAAGGAGCATTGAGAAAAGATGAGTCAACAAAGTACCAACAACTCTCACTAATATCCTGTAATCTGAGGAAAATGGATTATTGTGTGAGCAGGTAGCCTTAGGAAAAGTCTGGGGAAAAGCCTTTGTAAGTAGAAGCCTCTGTGTTCCTCTATGAGACCTCCGAAGAGGCAAGAAGAGCTGGCTTGGCAACCTCCAGAGTATGGCAGTGAGGTTGGGGGAAGAACCCAAAATCTGCAGTTTGGGATATGCCCCACCTCCCCGCTGGAACAACATATCTAAGAGGGTCTCAGAGGAGCCTAAGTGCAGGTAGCCCCAGCCAAACCACCCTCAGGGCGCAGAAATTGGGTGGGTGAGTTTGAAAGCAAGAGCTAGCTTTCAAACCACAGCTCCCAGGGGGAGGGTAAACTGGTCCAGATGGGAAGGGGCACAGGACCTACACTCCAGAGCAAGGAGAGGTATGCTGACTGTGAGCCCTGGTAGATCTTTGTAAATGGAAAGACAATGGCATGGCTTTTAGGCATTCAGATCACAGCCAAGATAGAGGTAGGAAGGAAGTAAAGGGGGGATAGGATAAGGGAGGGAGGGAGGGATGGGAAAGGAACAAGGAAGACAGGATGCAAAAAATAAAGGAGGAACCCAATCTAGAAGAAAACAACCAAAGGAATAAAAAGATTGCCTGCAAGTTCTTCCTGTTATGGAAGGCCTTAAGAATAGTATGAAATTTAGAGAACAAGGACTCAAATATGATAAACAACATAATGAGATGAGAAGGGAGATTGCAGAACTAAGGAAAAATAGTAAAGGACCAAAACAATACCATTACAGATGCAACTGACTAGCAATAATGACACAGAATAGATATGGCTGGAAATCAAAGTGATTTGTAGGAAAGGCTTTGAGATCCTGAAAGTAAATATGATGAGGAAAGATAAAGACATTAAAGGAATTAGAGTGAAGTTAATAGGACAAAGACAGGCTACCATAAGCATGATTGTTGGCAGCCCTAAACATACAGGTTCCAAAAATGGACAGGAAAAGATACTAAGGTATGAAATATAGAAAAGCTTTCCTTGAAATTAAGGAAGAACTGAATATCCAGATGGAAAGTGCACACCCCATGCCAGAAGAATTGATACAGAATAATGGACATTAAGACACACTGATTTAGTTACTAAACTTTGAAGATAAAATAAAAAGACTTCAGGAACCCAGGCAAAAAGAGCAAGTCATGTATGGGGAAAAATTCAGTCTGATCTTGGATTTTCTCCAGCATCACATTCCATGAAATCTAAGTAATAAAGCAATCAATATCTATGAAGTTCTGAGGGTAAACAAATATTACCTCAAAACATAACCAACAAAGTGGTTGATCTCAATCATGAATTTGGGGATACAGAACCCATGAGCCCTTCTGAGAAAAATACTACACAGTGACAAAATCCAATCAGCCAAGAGATTAGTCAAAATAAGAGAGAGTGGTGAACGTTAATTCCCTTTAGGTTAAGATTAAACTGGGAATTTTAGTAGAACAGAATGTAAATATAAATCCTTATACACTTAGAACAACATTGGCAATATAATCTGGTGAGAGGGATGAGAAGGAGAGCAGAAGTACTACTTGGACTTTACTTCATAGTTCTGAGCAACTAATAGCTTATAAAATTGACACCTAAGGATACAAATTCTACTACCAACCTCTTCTTTTCTTTTCTTTTTTTTTTTAAAGATTTTATTTATTTAGTCATGAGAGGCAGAGACAGGCAGAGGGAGAAGCAGGCTCCCTGCCGGGAACCCAATGGGGGACTCAATCACAGGACCCCAGGATCACGACCTAAGCCAAAGGCAGATGCTTAACCACTGAGCCACCCAGGGGTCCCTGCTCCAACCTCTTAATCAAAATTGTTTTTAACTTGAGAGGAGTCTTTTATGAATTAATATTTTTTGAGGTGAAGAAATATTTAGCTGCAGTTTAGCATTCTTTTGTTTTCACTTGAGTTGCTTTTCCCTCAATTCAAGTGAAAGTATGTTTTGTATGTTTTGTATTTAAAAAAAGCTTCTGTAGCATGTCCCATTCTTGTATAAATATTCTGACTCTCTTTTTACATACCTTTCTCTTCACTCCCTGCTCCCACCCCAATGCATTATGCTCACCAAATGTTACTACTGACCATTTGTGGGTGGTGAGACTCTCAGTGATATGTTGCATTTTTCTTTGTATTCTTTTGTATGGTTTATAATTTTTAAATAACAAGCATGTATTTTTTTCAGTCAGTCAATTTTTTAAAAATACCATTTATTTCTTTTGTTTTAAGGTTCACTTAACCTCTCTGTGCCTCAGATTCATCATCTTCAATCTGAGAACGACAGGATTCCTAATAGGATGTTTTGAAGATTGTGAGATAAAATGTGGTGGGCTTAATAATGACCTCCAAATATGTCCACGCCCTGATTCCTAGAACCTGTGAGTGTTAACTTATATGGCAAAGGGATTTTGCCGCTGTGATTAAGTTAAGGTTCTTGAGATGGGAAGATTAATTCTGGATTATTAGGTGATCCTGATGTAATCACAATCATCCTAATAGAAAAGAGGCAGAAAGAGAGTCAGATAGGTGATGGGATGATGGAATGGGAAATTGGGAGATGAAGGAGGGATATAAGCCAACAAATGCAGCCACTAGGCAATAGGTTCTCAGAGCCTCCGGAAGGAACCAGCCCTGCCCACACCTTGACTTTAGCCCAATGAAACTGATTTTAGACCTTTGACCCTCAGACTGTAAGAGAATAAATCTGTGTTGTTTGAAGCCACTAAATTTATAGGAATTGATTAAAACAGCAACAGGAAACTAATACACCTTCCCATGTGCTGTTCTCTTGTCCCTCCCTACCCCATTCATCTCTTTCATCCCCTCAGCTCCCACTTGTTCAATATTTGATTCAAGTTTCTCTGACATTGTCTACCTTCCACTGCTGCCCAGAGATGGGACATGCATCCCCCCTCAAAGACTCGCCACTCTAGGTTACAGTTGCTTATGGATAGGTCTCCCCCCAGCCTGGGCAGAGGTGCCAACAGAGCAGGCCTCTCTGCTTACCTAGCCTGACAGAGGACCCAGCTGGGTTACTACCTGGCCGTCTCTCCCAGCAGCCTGTCCTCCACATACACATACTCTTTCAATCTCTAGAAAACCGATCTGTGTCTTTATCTCTGACTTCCTTCTTCAGTCATTAGTCCAAAACACATTCACTGACACTTGTGAGTCCATCAGCAGGTTTATCTTCACATTTGTGTATGTGTACACATGTATGTTATGGAGGTTTGCATGCACATTCTTGTGGTCAGGGTAGGTTTGTTATTTCTGTATACATGTGTCTTTGCTTGTATATATGTGTGCCTCTGCTTTGTGGGTGGTGTATATGTGTATTAGTGTGTGTCTATATGTGCAGGGAAGGATACATTTGATTTCTGCCCCCAAGGGATTTGATGGCCTGAGGCAGGAGTTGGTGTGCAGGGATAACTTACTGAAATGTTAATGGAATTTTGTTCCAGTGCATTGTTCCTTTTCTTGTCTCAGGCAGAAGGCTGGGCCTTTTTTCTCCCTGTCTTTTGCGGTAAGCATTGCAGGCCCAAGGCTGAATCAACCTCAGACATCTTTCTGACTCTAGCCTTCTGGAAGCCTAAGTTTCTTCAAGGGATTATGCTAAGGAAAGGGGGCAAAGCAATCCAGAGAGTACCTCCAAACAAGAGGGGATCTGTGTTTGCGTGAGCAGGTGGGACCCACAAACACTCCCTAATGATGTCCTAGGAGTAGGGGCAGGGTGAGCTTGGGAAGGCAGGACTCTGGATATTGAGTTCCCAAACTTGGCTTCTCAGCAGAGACCATATGAATCACAACAAAAAAGTACCCAGGACCTTTGCACAGTTGGGAAGAAAGGGGTGAGGAATTTCTCCCAAAATGACCTTACTATTAGCTCCAGGAGCAAAGACCTAGGAAAGGAATTACCTTTAGTTTCATTTTGTTTTATCATTGTAAGCATTTCTAAGTGTATGGTTTTGTGGTATTAATTGGTGTGTGTGTGTGTGTGTGTGTGTGTACATACATTTAAAAGATCTATCCATTTACTTGAGAGAGAGCGCACTCGTGAGCAGGGGCAGGTGGAGGGTAGACAGAGGGAGAGGGAAAGAGAAAACCTTCAAACAGTTTCTCTGCTGAGCACAGAGCCCGATGTGGGGCTCAGCCCCAGGACCCTGAGGTATATATTATGCAACCGTAGATGTCATTTTAATAAAACAGAGAAACATCACCAATTTTACACACCTGAGCACATCAATCACTGGGCTCAGTGTCACAGGAAGCACGTACCAGTTGTGGAGGGCACCGTGAAGAGGCAGAGGACACCCCTTGCCCTTGGGGGGGAAGGGAAGGGGAGCGGTGGGAGGGGAGTTCAGGAATAGTGAGGATCCTCCTGCCATCAGGAGTGGGCCAGGTGAGAGCTGAAGCTGCAGAGCAGGTGGGGCCAGGCAGTCTGGGCTTCTTTGAAAGCCAGGCTGAGGTTCAGGAGCTTCTACTGAGAGTCAGAGGGCTCCAGGAGCTGGGGAGACTTGGTCAGATTTGTGTTTGGGAAAGACGGCTCTGGGGGCCATGCAGAGGAAAGCAAGGAAGGGAGAGAATGCAGAAGTGGTGGTAGCCAAAAGGTGCTTTGAATGATGTGGAAGGCCTGAGAGCAGGTAAGAAAAGAACTAGGGCCAGCTCTGTGAAAACAGTGCTTTTTAGAGCATAGAGTCACCAAATCTTAATGAACATGGGGTGGGGAGGGAAGGAAGAGGGAGGGGCCTTGCACAACCCTATTGACTGGGAGATGGTAGGACTGTTTATCAAACTAGTTAGGACAGAGGGAGGACAGGGTTTGGGGGAGTTGATAATAATCATGACTCATACATTCAATGACTTGCTTATGGTCACACAGCAAGTAAGGGGTAGATGGGCTCAGATTAGATTATGTCAAGTGTAAGGCACTAGTTGGGACTTCTTGGTAGAAGGCCTTAGGTCAGTAGTTAAGAGACTGGAGTCGGGTCAGGCAAACCTGGGCTCCTGTTGACCTTGGACAAGGTGGTTAATCTCCCTATAGCTCAGTTTCTCTAAGTGGAAAATGGCAAAGGCTTGTACCTCATAGGCTCATTGTAAGGATTTAATGAGATGATGTATATAAAGAAATTAGCACAGTACCTGCCATGTTGTAAACACCCCATAAATCTTAACTTTTAATAACAACAGCAGCAGCAACAACAAATGCCAGTCTGGGACTTGGGAGTGAGATCTGGGTTAGCATTAAGGCATCGTCAACACAAAATGGGCACAGAAGCCATAATGCAGAGGGAGGACCTCACTTGGAGAGAGGAGGAGAGGAGAGTGGTGCGGAGAGCACAGCCCAATGGAGAGGAGGAGCCCTGAAAGTAAGGGAGACAGCCAAAATGCTGGAGTTGAGGGCAATGCAGCAAATCAGGGTTTAATTCCAGACTCTATCCCTGCTGCTATGGGGCCTTAGGAAAACCTCTTGATTACCTTGAGTTCCAGTACCTTCATCTATTCCACAGACCTGTCTTACATGCAGGTGAGGGATAGCTATGATGGATGTAAGGCTTTGACAGAGGCTAGGTGCTTGATTAGCAATAGTTTTAGGGGCTCCTGGGTGTCTCAGTTGGTTAAGTGTCCGACTCTTGATTTCAGCTCAGGTCATGATCTCAGGTTGTAAGATTGGAACCCCATGTCGGGCTCTGCTCTAGGTGTAGAGCTTGCTTTAGATTCTCTCTCCCTCTCCCTCTGCCCCTCCTCTACCTCCTTCTCGAAAAAAACAAAACAATAGCTGTTTTAGGAGGAGGCATAGAGAGGGTGGCTTCATGGAAGACAATGAAAGATGGGTTTTCAAAAAGGGACCAACAGCCTCAACGCTGTCAAGAAGTCAACAAAGATAAGAACTAAAAATATTCACTGGATGTGACAAGGAGGTGAAAGTGACCTTGGTGAGCCAGCTTCAGGGATGATGAGAGCAGAAGGTGGGGGCAGCAGCTGAGGAGTGTTGGGAGGTGGGGAAGTGGATCTGAGAAAGCAGGTGACAGCTTGGCAGGGATGCTGAGGAGCCAGTGGGTGGGTAGGGGGTAGCAATACGCATGGTTTCAAGATAAGGAAATCAGAGCAAAGTCATGGCAAGTCTGCCTATCCCAGAATATGACTGCTTTATACTCACCCTGCCCCCACCCACTGAGGACTGGCTCCTTTGCCCTCCACACAAGGCCTCTCTAAGCACAGACCACAGTGCAATCCCAGGGCCCTGGGTGTGTCCTGGGACCCAACCTGGGTCACCCAATGCTGAGGTCAGTCACCTCTTATCTCTGCCCTACTTGCTAGTATGGCCTAGGAAAAGTTGAAGTAGTTCATACCTTCTGCTACTTTTTAACTTCTGTCCCTGCCCTTTGGCTGCCTGGATCTGCACAGCCCTGGGGAGATGGACAGTATTAGTAAAAATAGCTCTTGATTATCTTCTTTTTTAAAAAAGATTTTATTTTTTATTTGTTTATTTGAGAGAGAGAAAGAGCACAAGTTGGGGGGGGGAGAGGCAGAGGGGGAGGAAGAACCAGGCTTCCCCACTGAGCAGGGAGCCCAATGTGGGGCCCTGGGATCATGACCTGAGCTGAAGGTAGATGCTTAACCGACTAAGCCACCCAGGCATCCCAACTATCAAATATATTCTTTTTCAGGTTCTTCCCACCAGTATTTAAGCATGCCCATGTAAGAAACACATAAGAAATTTTTAGAAATTGGATATAAACTTCCTCTGGTTCTACATCCTTGGTGTCTATTCTCCTTCTCCCAATTTTTTTTTAAAGATTTTATTTATTTTTTCATGAGAGACACAAAGAGACAGAGGCAGAGACACAGGCAGACGGAGAAGCAGGCTCCACGCAGAGAGCTCCATATGGGACTCGATCCTGGGACTCCAGGATCAAGCCATAGGCCGAAGAAAGCAGGCGCTAAACCCCTGAGCCACCCAGGCATCCCATCCTTCTCCCAATTTTTTACAATAATTACCTTGAGTCATCTATATTGTATCAGCTTCTTACTCATCAGACCACTCAGATCTGGTGGCCACCACATCCCCCATCTCCGCTGCCCACTATCCATTGCCTGCTGAAACAACCTCTTGCCAAGATAATCAACAACCTCCTTTCTTTTAAGTCCAAAGGTTCTCAAAGGTTCTCTCTTTCTATAACTACTAGACCTCTCTTTGACATTCTGGATTGCTGACCCCTCCCTCTGTCTTGAACCTCTGAAACCTCTCTGACCACTACTCCCTTATTTATTTTGCAGATTTATCTTTTCTCCTGCATCCATTAATGTCAGTATGGTGGACTCCTTTACATTTTATTTGGATGGCCCTCCCTTCTGGTGGGAACTGCTTTTCACTCATATGGTTACCAGCATATTATGACCTCCCTACCCCGCCATGGATCAATGATACAGGGAATGGCATCTGACCAAAGCCAGGATGATAAGAGCAAGTCCCTAGGAATTTTGAAGCTGGAACTGAGAAGGGTAAACTGGAACTGAAAGACATGAACCAACATCTTGCTGGGTATACCTGGATTTAAACTGTAAAGCTGAGAATTGTCAGAAGCTGGGTTTATAAAAAAAAAAAAAAAAAAAAAAAAAAAAAAAAAAAAAGAGGCTGGGTTTATTATTATATGGGCTGGAGAAGCAATAGGAAACTTGTCTGGAGAGAAAAAAGGAGACGAGACAGGTTGGGGACAAGAAGCAGGGCTTCCCAATTTCTCAGACTCTCCCAAGTATACCACCATCATGATTGCTAAGAGGAGGAATAAATGTTTCCTCATAATCAATGTTAGAGAACAGGCAAGAACTTGGCTTCTGCATTTCAGCATGATGCAGGATAATCTAGCTTCTAGCCGTCTGAAGTCAGGGCTGAAACACACTTCCTTATCCAAACAAAATACTGTGTTGGCCCCTAACTTCTCACAGACCACCCATTTTGGATGTTCTTACCCTGCCAGGCAAATGTGATGGTGCTTCTTATTGTAAAGGGAGTTGATTGGAATGCAGGAGAGGCAAGGGCATCACTCCAGGGCAGGTTGAAGAAGAAAGGCTTTCAGCCCTGTCACTCCAGCCTAGGATTTCCCAGGAAGCCGGAAGGCATAGTTAGAGGGATTGAAAGTGCCCCTTTTAGCATTATGAAAAACGGAGCTAAAAGAGAGAAATTGCTTCAAGAGCTTGCACAGGTCCTGCATTTTCGTGGCAAACCGAAGAATTCAGAGAGCATGATTCTACAAATTTCTAGTATTGATTATGGTAGTAGAAATACGTTGTATTCACAGATGTCCTTCACCTTTTTAAAAAAAGATTGTTGTATGTATGTATGTATGTATGTATGTATGTATTTGAGAGAGAAAGTAAGAGACAGAACATGATTTGGTGGCAGGGGAGAAGCAGGCCCCTAATTGAGCAGGGGGCTCAATCCTAGGACCCTGGGATCCTGGGATTATGACCTGAGCCGAAGGCAGATACTTAACCAACTGAGCCACCCCTGTCCCTCACCCTTTAGTTTTCCTATATGGGAAAATTCACACTTTAAAATCCAGTCTCCTTAGTACTAAAGTCAGAACTAATATTTCCAGCATCTTATGCAGTTTGCTTATAGGCATGCTACTTGCCTCCATGTGACACTTTGATTTGGAAGTGAGCCATACAAGTGGAGTAAATATCACTAAAGTTCAATATTTGTCATTCTCCTTTCCTTCTGAGCACCAGGAGGATTGCACTTCTCTTGTCTCTTGATGTTAGGTATGGCCATGAGATTTGTTATGATTGATACAATGTGAACAGAAGCCAGTGTACATTTTTCCTCACCCTCTTCTACTACAGCAAATGCTGAAGGTTCCTATCAAGAAAGTGGCATCAGGGTGCCTGGCTGGCTCAGTCCGTAGACCAAGTGATTCTTGATCTTGGGGTTGTAGGTTCAACTCCTACATATTGGGCATAGAGATTTACTTAACAAAAATCTGAAAGGAGGGGATCCCTGTGTGGCTCAGCAGCTTAGCTCCTGCCTTCAACCCAGGGCATTATCCTGGAGTCCTGGGATCAAATCCCGCATTGGGCTCCCTGCATGGAGCCTGCTTCTCTCTCTCTCTCTCTCTCTCTCTCTGTGTGTGTGTATCTTTCATGAATAAATAAATAAAATCTTTAAAAAAAAATCTGAAAGGGAGGGAGGGAGGGAGGGAGGGAAGGAAAAGAGAGAAAGAAAGAAACAGGCATCATCATAAGATGGTGAAACCTCCATCAGCCTAGATCACTGAGTGATCACAGAGGGCAGACTCCTCCCTCCCACTTCACCCATGCCAGAACTGTGGCATGAGCAAGAAATACATCTTTGTTACTTTAAGCCAGTAAGATCTGAGGGTTGTTTGTGACCACTGTCACCTACCTAATTCTGACTGATAGAGGAAGGAAGTAGGCTGGACATAAGACTTTAGTTTCTGCTATTGCTGGTAGTACAAGTGTCCACTTTTTGGAGGTGGTAGTGGTAACTGGTGGTTTCCTAGTAGCTGCAAAATTGAGTTCTTACCGCAGAAGTGCTACAGAGCTTGTAAAGTTGGCAGTGAAATTAAACTTTTGGTACTTAGTATTTGGAGTGGCAGTGGCTGTGGTTTTCTCATCAGGTTGTGTGGTATGGTTTGAGTGTTGTTCCTAGAAACTGAGCCTCAAACTCATTTCCTCCATCCTCCTAACATTTCTGAGTTAAATAATATCTTTTAACAAATCCCTTTTCTGTTTTAACTACCCAGGGTGGATTCTACTGTTTGTGAAAAAGAACTATGATGAAATTACTATATTTAATAAATCTCATGTTCCCATCAATTCAAGAGGCAATTTATTTTATGAACTACAGTTGACCTTCAACACAGGTTTGAACTGTACATGTCCACTTATATGTGGATTTTTTTAATAGTACTATAAATGTATTTTCTCTTACAATTTTTTTAAAAGATTTTATTTATTCCTGAGAGACACACAGAGAGAGAGGCAGAGACACAGGCAGAAGGAGAAACAGGCTCCATGTAGGGAGCCTGACGTGGGACTCAATCCCGGGTCTCCAGGATCACGCCCTGGGCTGAAGGCAGTGCTAAACCGCTGAGCCACCCGGGCTGCCCTACAATTTTCTTCTTAACATTTTTTTCTCTAGCTTTATTATAAAAATACATTATATAATACATAAACAAAATATGTGTTAATCAACTGTTTATGTTATCAGTAAGGCTTCTGGTCAACAGTAGACTATTAGTAGTTAAGTTCTGGAGGAGTCAGAAGTTACACATGGAGGGTGCCTGGCTGGCTCAGTGGGAAATGCATGTGACTCTTGATCTTGGAGTTGTGAGTTCAAGCCCCACACTGAGTGTAGAAATTACTATAAAAAAATAAAGTTTTTTTTTTTTTTAAAGTTATACATGGATTTCTGGCTGTGCAGGGGCTGGTGCCCCTAACTCCTGCATTGCACAGGGGTCAACTCCACTAGGGAAAAAAGAGGCTAAAAAACTATTACATGCCATTAATTGTGAGACTGTATTCTGATTTAAGAGTCATTAAACTAGGGGAAAAAATGTGCTTTAGGATGAATAAGTTAATAGCAAAAGGAATTCTCCCCCAGATGAAACTGACAGACAGCTGATTATGATTTTAAAAGAACTGTATCAGGGCCCAGTGGTGCAGTGGTTTAGCGCCGCCTGCAGCCCAGGGCGTGATCCTGGAGACCCTGGATGGAGTCCCAAGTCAGGCTCTGCATGGAGCCTGCTTCTCCCTCTGCCTGTGTCTCTGCCTCTCTGTGTGTGTCTCTATGAATGAATAAAATCTTTTAAAAAATAATAATTTAATAAAAATAAAAGAACTGTATCATCTGGGAGGAAAATAAAACCACACCCAAACCTCATAAATGCAGAGATCTGTGATTGCTCAATCCCAGGATCCCTAAACCACCACCAGAAAGTGTAATGCTAATCAGTACAGTGCCCCACAGAGAAATCCTCCATAATTATGCTCTCAGAACACTGGAAAAGGGATCACATCCTTGTGGGCAGAACCTGGGACAACCAGATTGGCTGACTGAGAAACTGTAGCCAGAGAAGTGAGTCAACAAACAGATGCCATGAGATTTCCTGGTCCCATCATTTTCATTGTCATTCAGGGCCAAAGAATATATGATGTTCTGGATTACTGACCACTCTACAGTGCCTTTTAAAAATTTATTCTTTATTTCTTCCATCTCTAGACATCAGGAGTTTGGGGATTGTTTTTGGGCAGAGGTGGTGGTGGTGGTGGTGGTTTAAAGGTAGCTCAGGATCCCTGGGTAGCTCAGCGGCTTAGCGCCTGCCTTTGGCCCAGGGCACGATCCTGGAGTCCCGGGATTGAGTCCCGCGTCAGGCTCCCTGCATGGAGCCTGCTTCTCCCTCTGCTTGTGTCTCTGCCTCTCTCTCTGTCTGTCTGTCTGTCTGTCTCTGTCTATCATGAATAAATAAATAAAATCTTTAAAAAAAAATAAAGGTAGCTCAAAGGCATTTCAAACAAAGGTAATGAGATTATTAGAAACCATATTCACACCGTATAGAAACCTGACTGCAGCACGAAGGGACATTACCCAGAGAACTTATATATGAAGAACCGTGGTCCTATGATATAACCTCCAGAAATAGTAGCTGGATGTGTCATTGAGCTGCCCTCCATTAGAGAGGAGGTGAATTTATTGGCATATGTATAGTGGAATGGCTAGAATATGTAGGTGAGGATATTTTTTTGAAATCAAATATATAGAGGAAAATAATGTGTGTGTGTTGGGCAAACAAGGGGTAGACTACACTGTACACCTGCAATTCTGCATCCTCTCTTCTCCTGGGACCCCCCCATCCCATATCCCCCACCTAGTGTCCATGGGGTTCTCATGTGAGCCACATTAGGCAATTTGAGCTTCAACCATTCCTTGACTACAGCTGATGAGCCCAGTGTTAAGCATCGACTAAGCGGAGCCAATCAGAGTATTTCCTGAAGAATTTGCAAAGTGCAACTAAGAAAAAGAAGCCAGTGTCTTGTTGGATGCCTAGACAATAAGATTTTTAAGCTTTGGGATTGTCCGAAGTGATGTTTTTCACTATGTGGACCAGAAAAACATTAGAAGCCAGTCTGGGGGTGGGGATGATAGGGGCAGGACAGCGCAGGGGAAGGAAATGAAGGAACCTGGCAGAAAGTAACAGAGAGGAGAGGTGGCAAGAGATTCTAATGGCTTTTGTGTCCATTAGTTCCAGTTATTCCTTAGGCATCCCTGTCTTTAGGTTTTAGTCTAATTATAAATGTTTTGTTTTGTTTTGTTTTTTGCTTAAACCAGTTCTTACTCTTCTTTGGAGAGCTCATCCACTTTTTGTTTGGTTTTGTTTTAGTGAGAGAGATGGAGGGAGGGAGGAAGGGAGGGGGTGGGGAGAGACAGATGGAGATGGGGAGAGAGCATCCTAAGCAGGTTCCATACCCAGTGCAGAGCCTGATGGGGGGCTTGATGTGGGCTCGATCTCACGGCCCTAGATCATGACCTGAGAGGAAATCAAGAGTCAGACCCTCAACCTACTGAGCCACACAGACACCTGGCTTATCCACTTTTCTGATTTGACTATTACTAATTTACTGATAACCCACAAAATGTTGTCTTCAGCCTGAACCTCAGAGCTACCTATCCAACTGTCTATGGGATACCTTGGCTTGAGTGTCCAACTGGTACCTCAAACCTAGCATATATAAAACAGAAGTCATCATCCTCCACCTCCCCCACATACCATCCCAAGCCCCTGCTGAAACACCCCTTCTCTTGTGTTTTCTATCTCAGTAAATGGCATCACAGTATCCCTGGTCACCAACCTGGAAGTTATCCCAGACTTTCCCTCCCTCTTACTTCCCATATCCTATAGGTCTAAGTCTCTAAGTCCTACCAACTATAATCCCCAAATATCCTCAGTGCTCTCTTCTCTCCAATCCTCTTCCTCTACATCATTTCAGTCCTTTGTCATTACTCCTTGCCTTCACTCTCAATTGCCTTCAATCTCTCCTTCCACCCAGCAGCCCAAATCATCCCTCTAATTTTTGGATATGACCACATTTACTCCTCTGCTCAAAATATTTCAGTGGCTCCCCACTGTTTCCAGGACAAAATCTGAACTCCTGCAGCTGGGTCACAAATTCACTCACATTACACTCAGATGTGCAACAACATAAGTCTCCTCTCTTTCCTAGAACTGATTTGATCTTGCTCACAATACCCCACCCTGCTGGGTAACAGGGGCAGGGGAACTAAAATTAATCCATTCCGGTAAAATCAGTAGGGTCCAAAAATTTATTTTAGACAGTCTGTAAGTATGACTCAGTCTTTCAGCTTATCTTACCCTTCCCTTTCTTGTTTTTGAGGTGGCATTTGGTTTTATAGGAATCTCATGTGAATTCTGTGTCATTGAGGGAAAGGGTCTCTTAGCCATATGGTTCTTGGGGTTATGTCAGTCGGCATTTGCTGAGATGTGGTGGGTTGGGAAAAAACGAGTTGGTGAATTACAACCCTGAGAGGTAGCTGTTACTAAAACAACTTTAGGAATAAGGGAGCTGAGGCTAAAAGAGGGTGAGTAACTTGCTCAAGGTCACAAAGTTTGTTAAGTGGCAGAACCAGAAATCAATACCCCCCTAATTCTGGAAGGTACTTGGATCTATGGCTAGAATTCCACAGATGCTTATTGAGAGCTCTGAGAGTCTTCACGGTATACCTTTAGGGATGTGCTCATCCATGGAGAATATGTAGAGTAGGATGAGAAAAAGGTCCAGTTCAGAACACTTAGGAATCATTGACCTATGAGGTAGGGTAGGAAGACCTACCTGACAGCTTCTGACCGAACTGGTCTTCCTTTTAGGAGAGATTCTAGGATGGAGAGTCATGCCTGGTCCTGCTCCAGCCAGGCCTGAGTGAGCTCTCGGAATACCCCATTACTCTCAGTCCTAGCTTCTCCCACAACGCAGCAAAGCACAAACCTGAGAGCAATACTGCGTGGGAACTCAGTGAATATGCCCAAGAACTTGTGTTGGCAGGACGGCTCACACTTCCTAGGGCCAGGGAATGCAGAGCCACCTACCGACCCTCTAAAGTGGGGATGCAGAGTCCACCCCAGCTGAGAGTGGTTGTGCATAAGTCTAGGGGTCTTCCAAGATGAGGACTTCGGATCTCCTCCTAGATGTGGGGACCCAAGGCCTTCCTCCTTGGATGATGCAGGCAGAGGCAGATATGGAGGGGCAGTCTCCTCACGTATACGGTACAGAGGCCTTTCTCAGAGATTGTATGTGCAACTCTTCCAGGTGCTGAAGGTGCAAGAAATCTCCGCAAGCAGGTGGGCCTCGTTCCCACCCCCTTCCCCCAGAGGGGACCAGACCTAATAGCCCCTCCAGTCCTTTTCCCGCCCCCACCCCACTCCTGCATCACCGGCGAGTCAGTCCCCACCCCAGAGTGCGACCAATCGCCCGGGAGCCTGGCGCAGCCAGCCAATTGAACGTCGGCAGCGCCGCGGGGATGGCTCCACCCCGCACAGGCCGCGGCCGCCGGCCTCCCGGGAAGCTAGGTTCTCCGCTGTTTTTGCTGCCTGCCGAGCCCAGCCGAGCCCAGCCGAACATAGCCGAACGCAGCCGAACGCAGCCGAGCCTAGCCGAGCCCCGCGCCGGGCCGCAGCCGCCGCCCGAACGCCGCCGAGCGAGCGAGCGAGCCGCCGCGGCCGCGGAGGAGGCGCCGCCCCAGGGGGAGGAGGTGCCGGCTCGCCGCAGACCGCCCGCGGCAGAGGCCGCCCCGGTCGCGCCGCGGCGGGAGCGGCCGGCGGAGGCTGCGCGGCCGAGGGGGAGGGCCGGGGGAGGGGACATCGCCCCTGCCCGCCTCCAGCCCCCCCCCGCCCGCCCCGCGCCCGCAGGCTCCCGAGTCTCAGTCGGCGCCCAGCATCCCGCTGCCCCGGACCCTCCCGCGGGCGCGCACCGGGCTCAACTCAGGTAAGGGGGGCCCTCCCCCCATGGGCACGGGGGCTGAGAACCAGAGACAGCGATACAGAGACCCAGACTCACATGGAGACATAGAGGCAAAGCCGCGGAGAAAGAGACACAAAGACAGAGACACACGAGACTCGCAGAACTACAGAGACAGACCCCACGGAGAAGGGGCGAGAGACACGTCCACGGGGACAGAGTGACACACAGCAAGGAAGAAAGAGACCGAGAGACACTAAAGACCCATACACACAGAGACCGATACAGAGATACACAGAGATAGACTGAGAAAAGAGAGACTCAGAGCACACGGAGACAAATATAAAGAGAGCCACATAGACAGCTGCACGAACATAGAGGTGGGTATGCAGAGGCAGAGGCACACATCTAGGCGAGGGAACGAAAGACTAAGAACCAGCCACACAGACACAACTGACCTGGAGAGACAGTCCCACAGAGAGGCACACCTAGGTACACAGCCTTGGATACACAGACCCATACATGCCTGCCAGGGCCTCCACAAAGTTCCCTCTGTCTGAGCTGGCACCTCTGGAGGTCTCCGGGGCTGGCTGGCTGGCGTCCTGAGAAGGGGGAGGTGCCCAGGCCACACCAGCGGTAGTCACAATCCCCATCCTCTAAGGCCTTGGGCTTCCTCAGCCTCATCCACTCACACAGTGCTTTTGAGAGCTGGAAGCTTGGTGGGCAGGGCCAGGCCATGCCCACTGGTTCTAAGGAGGTAAGATATGGGCTGTCGACTCAGCTTCCCCACTGTGGCTGCACCCCCATCCAGGTGCCCAGAGCCAGGCCGGAGGATGGGGGCATTGGCTCTGTGGGGTATTTAGAACTGCTGGGACCCAGAGTCCTCTGCCAGGGAAGCCAGAGATGTGGGGAAGGACTCTCTTTTATACCCCTTTCCTCCTAGGCCTCACCGTATCCCTTCTCCCTCACTACCCTTTCCTCTGCTCTCTGCCACAGGCTCAGGACTGCAGGTGGACATCTCCACTGCCCAGGAGTCATTGTGTGGACAGGACAGCCTCTGTGGAAGGCCAGCTATACTGGAGTTCTGCCTCGGCATGGGCCTTGCCATCGAGCCAGCCCCGTGGTCTGTGCTGGTCTGAGGGTGCTGCCTGTCATGGGGGCAGCCATCTCCCAAGGGGCCCTCATTGCCATCGTCTGCAACGGCCTCGTAGGCTTCCTGCTGCTCCTGCTCTGGGTCATTCTCTGCTGGGCCTGCCATTCCCGCTCTGCGGACATCGACTCTCTTTCGGAATCCAGTCCCAACTCCAGCCCTGGCCCCTGTCCTGAGAAGGCACCCCCGCCCCAGAAGCCCAGCCATGAAGGCAGCTACCTGCTGCAGCCCTGAAGGCCCCTCGCCTCGCCTGGAGTCTGGGGCCTAAGTCTGCTCCACCCAGAGCCTGGGATCAGGATCCCAGGGTCTAGCCAGTCTGGGGTCCAGAACCCAGAGTCCAGCCTGTCTGGAGCTGGACCTAGCAGCCCAGAGTCTAGCCAGTCTGGCTCCACTAGGGGCTCCAGTGGCCCTTAGTAGACAGGCCTGGGGTGGGGGTTCATGAGTTGGTGCTAGGGCCAGGGCCATCTCGACTCTGCTCCATACCGAGGGCCAGGGACTGGGTCCACCTCTCCCTAGGCCAATTGCCTCCAGGCCCTTGAGGTTGGGGAAGCAAACTGGAATCCATGGCAATAATGGGAGGGTGTCCAGGCTGGGCCCCTCCTTGGGTCCTCCCACTGTTTGCTGGATAATAAATGGAACTATGGCTCTACCCTGAGATTTCCTCCTCTTCCTGGGGGCCCTGCGGCAGCAAATTAAAGGTGTGGGGTGAGCTTCCAAACACAAGTTTATTTGTGCAAAGTAGGACAGGATAATGGTTGAGGGGTGAAGCGCTGGGACCAGGGCTGAAACAGAGTGCTGATGGTAGATGCTAGGACCTGATCAGGGGTGGGGTCACAAACTGGGTGCTAAGGCTGGGCTTTGGTACCTCAGTCAGGAGTTACAAGTACTGGGTTCGAAAAATGAGACAGGGACTCAGGTCTTGGTTTTCACTTCCCTCACCAGGTTCAGGAGTTTATCCAATTTTGCGATTTCCACAGCTGGACCCTTCTGTACCTCCTGCCCCTTCTTTTCCTGGGGACGGGGGAAGTACATGTGGGTGAGGAATGGTGAGGGACAGGCCACTTTTCTCCGGGTCCCAGCTCTGCCTCCTCTGCACACCCTGCCCCAGCTTTGTCCCGCCCCTCTCCCCACCAGTTAGATTTTGGATCCCTGCCTCTCCCCATCCCCAAGGGGTTCTTCCCCAACTCAGGTTAGGAGATCTGGGCCCAGCTGGGGCCTCCGAGAAGCATCCAGTCTGGCTCTGAATCTTGAGTCAACAGAAAGACTTGATTCTGGGAGGAGGGGCAGAAGGTATCTACCCACTAACCCTCAGAGGAACTAGCCTTTCGGGCTCGGGAGAGCTGTAGCTCTCGGGGAGAGGTAAGGCCTCTGACTGTTGGGACCACCCTTCCCACAGGAGGGTCCTTGGCTGAGGCCTAACAAAGAGCTAAGAGATGTGGGTTTGCAGAGGGAGAAGTGTGAACAAAGCCACAGGTGCACTTACCTAGTACCAAAACTTTCAGGTCAGGTTGGGAGTGGGGGACATTTGGGGGTCAGGCCTGCTGTATCAGACATACTCAGGGTAGAGGAGGGTTTCAAGAGACCCAGGAGGGCAGATGAAATATCCCATGTGATTCCAGATATCCTTAGCCAGGACTGGCCCTCAGAAAAGAAGATCCTAAATTTATGACCCTCACCCTGGCCTACAGGGCATTCTAATGCCCTGAGAAAACGAGAATTGGGACACTACAATATGTGTCACTCACCGGCCCCAAGAGCTCCATGGCAGACTAGCACCACTCCCATCCTCCCTTCTGTCCAGGCAGCGGGATACGGGCTATGCTGGGGCAGCTGCCATTTCCTGCCTTCCCTCTGCTCCAGAGTCCCCCTTCCCCCTGCCTCCCCTGCCCTCTCTGCCACCTGTGCCCACTGCTCACTGGCACCTGCTCCAGCCTTGCCTGCTGAGAGCCCAGCTTGGGTCTGGCCTGGGCTGTGAGGAAGTGAGAGAGTGCACGGCCAGCAGGCCCCTTCCTGGCCCCATCCTGGCTGCTGACACCATGAGGAGCTCAGATTTCCTCCTGGTGTGACCACTGCACCTGCTCCCAAATCTGTCTCCCCCTCCCCTTGTGGCCCAGTGCCTTTGCCACTACCTGACTCACCTCTACACTCTTTAGGCAGAGAACAAAGAGGTCTTTTCCTTTAACTACCCTCCTTTCCAAATCAAGTTAGTGCTTTCTTCTTGGCCTCACCCCATCCCCCAGGAGTTGTGGGTCCTGGCTTTTAGTTCCAGCTTTGTCATTAACTCCCTATATGACTTTGGGCAAGTCTCTTGCCTTTCTGGGCTCAGTTTCCCATCTATACTGTAGTTAGGGAAAGACAGTCTGACCTTTGACAAGCTGTCTTCGGACACCAGTTAGGTGAGGTTTCAGGTCAGGAAGTTGGGCCTCTGTGGCCAAACCCTCCTGGGAAGGGCAGGGGGATTGCGGCCGGTAGAGGAGGGGCATTGGGGATGTCCAGAGGACTTCCTATTGCACAAATCACTTGGCTACTGATAGGATCAGATGAGAATTTCACGAGAACCTTCAATCTACCAAAGCACTAGCCCCCAGCTGTCACCCACTCAAGTCCTCTGCTCCCCTGGTACCCACATCCTCAGGTCTTCAGAGATAGAGGTCCCCAGATACACAGAGCCCAGCTGTCTTAGCTATGGCTGACCCTCGGTCTGAGAGGAGTTGGGACTGTGAGAGATCCTCGCCTTCCTGGGTCAGAGTGGGCAGGGCAAGCCCCCACCCAGATCTACCACCCTCCAGATGTGATGGCTATACCCTTGCCCCTGCCTCTGACTGGGGAACCACCATCCTTCCCACTGGGCTGTCCAGCTCAAGCCTAGGTCTCTTTCCTCACTAAATCAAGAGCAGATTTTATCTGTTCCACAAATTGTGCTGTTTCCTTCCCCCTCCTTGAGGCCAACTAGCTGGGCTCAACAAAGAGCTTCAGACCATGCCCAACCACCCCATTCCACCCCACCCCACCCCACCCCACCCTATCCTATCCTCCCCTCCCCCCCACCCCCAGCCCAGTATAGCCTATAGGCCACAGCTGCAGGCTCTTAGCTGCCTTCTGAGTATTTATAGCCAAGTCAACCCCCTCCCCCAGCTGGCTACAATTACAGGCCCGGCCAAAATCCCAGCTCTTGTCTCCTGGTCATGGTGGGGAATAGACTAGGCAGGTACCAGGGGGATGCTGCGGGTATCCCTGCTTTGGTAAGGGTACAGGAGGGCAGGTATCAGTAGTTGAAAGAGACAGGGCCCTGCCTTTGCCTCAAACTGCAAATAAACGCTTCATATTGCAACCAAGAGGTGTAGTCATCAGGGCAACTTGGCCCAGCTCTGATCCTGGCCCAGAACCAGGCAGAAAGCAAATTCTGTATCTTCTCTTAGCACCCAAATAGGCAGGACTCCACTCTGGGTTCTCGGGCTCTGGATTCGAAGGCCTGAATTCTTATGTCTGAATCAGGACTCTTGAGATACAGACTTTGAGGTGCTGGCTCTGAGCTCCATAGCTGTTTTCAGGGCCTTTGCACTCTGAAAGGGTGCAAAGACTCTGGCAGGGTCTCCAGTACAAATCCCAGAAAGGAGCCAGAGCTCACAGGAAGGACTGCCTAACTGTTGACCTTATCCTCTTTTTCTTTTCACATTCTTCCCTGTGTGGGCCCACAGCTCCCAGCTTAGGGACCACTGGAGCTGAGGCCCTGGGTAAGCCCACCCAAGCCCCCTTTCTGAGTAACCTGGGTCTACACCAAATAAGCCAATGATGTCTATGTGCTTCCCCAGGCTTTGGATCCATGGAGTCACCTGCTTACTGGATGTCTCCACCCAGAAGCTCCACAGGTAACTTAGCTTCAGCATGGCAAAGCTGATCTCATCATCTCTCCACAAACCTGCTTCTCCTGTGCTCCTTATTTGGGTAATGACACCACCATTACCCTGGGTTTTCTAAGCTAGAAAGCTGGGAACCACCCCCGGGCTCTTCCCCTTCCTCTTTACCCCCACCATCTTGGAGACTTTATTTCCTACAGCAGCCCAAACTACCCAAGCTTGTACCTTCGGCATCTTGCGCAAGTTGGGTGAGAGCTTGAGGCAAATGACGTGCCCACGGTCATCACCCACAATGATGATGGGGTGGATGGGATTGAACTGCACGTGGGTGATCTTGTTCTTCTTTTTGGTCACCACGGGCTGGCTGCAGATGGCCTCATACTTGTTGATGGACAAGTCAAATACATGGGTCTGTGGAGAGATGGGTGTCAGCACACTCAAGGCTAGCGCCTGTCCCCCACCTCAGAAGAACTAGCACAAGTGCTTTCTGGGGAAACACAACAGAAGCCTAGCACACTGGAGCTGGAGGCAGTGGGAGAGGGGATTTGTGTCTCTGATCATGTTTTTTTTTTTTTCTGTGGTTGAGGGAATGAGCATAAAAAGCTTAGAAGAAAATTTAAGTCTATGCAGAATTAACAATAATAGCAGCTACCATTTATTGAACACTTATTATATACTAGACTCTAGGCAAGCATGTTACGTAGTTGTATAACCTAATAATCCTCACAGACACTCTATAAGGTAGGTTCTGCTATTATCCCCATTTTATTTTTTTATTTTAATTTTTTTATTATTATTTTTTTATTTCTTATTTATGATAGGCACACAGCGAGAGAGAGAGAGAGAGAGAGAGAGAGAGAGGCAGAGACACAGGCAGAGGGAGCAGCAGGCTCCATGCACCGGGAGCCCGACGTGGGACTCGATCCCGGGTCTCCAGGATCACGCCCTGGGCCGAAGGCAAGCGCTAAACCGCTGCGCCACCCAGGGATCCCTATTATCCCCATTTTATAAACGAGAGCTAGAGGCTCTAGGGCTAACTTGCCATTAAGAGGCATATGCAAGGTGCTCAGACAAGTGGTTAATCATATTTTTACCATTCCCTGAGTCCAAACCATTAGTAACTCTTGCCTGGACAATGGTGGCAATGTCCTGATGGATCTTTCTACTTCCACTCTTGCCCCTCTACCATCCATCCTCCATGCAGCCACTAGACTTATCTTTAAACAATCTAAAATCCTCCAGCAGTTTCCCTTGGCAGTATACATAAAATCCAGATTCCTTATTCCGAATTCTCTACTCTCCACTGCTAGAGCTCTTCTTCCCTTTGCTTCCTAGACCCAGGCATACTTGCTTGCCTGCCCCTGAAACCCCTTCAAGCTCATTCTCAGCTCAGGGCATTTGTACTAGCTATTCCCTCTGTCTGGAATGCCTCTCCCCATCTTCACATAGCTGGTTGTTGTCATTCAGCTCTCAGCTTGAATGTCACCTCTTGGAGAAGCTTTCCTTGACCATGCTAAGAGACCACCTGGTCTTTTTCTTTTACATCACTCCCTTTCTCTCTTTTTTATAAAATATAATAGCTTTATTGAGATATAATTCACATACAAAAACATTTACTACTTAAAGTATACAATTCTTGGTTTCGGGTATATTCACAGTTATGCAACCATCACCACAACCGATTTTAGAGCATTTTTCTCATCCCAAAAGAACCCTTGTACCATTAACAGTCACTTCCTATGTCCTCCCACACCCACAACCCTAGGCAACCACAAATCTACCCTCTGTCTCCATAGTTTTGTCTATTCTCAACATAAAAATGAGATCCTATAATGTGTGGTCTTTTGTGACTGACTTCTTACGCTAGCATGTTTTCAAGTTCACCCATGTTGTAGCATGTATCCAATACTTCATTCCTTGTTTTTGCTGATTAATAATCCTTTTAGATATACCATACTTTGTTTATCTATTCATCCGTCGATGGACATTTGGGTCGTTCCACTTTTTGGTTATTATGAATGATGCTGCTATGAACGCTGTGTACATACATACTCCTCTGTTCATCTCTGCCTAGTACTTAACTCTAATTTTGTTGTTGCTTTGTGTCCCTTTTCCTTCACAAGAATGTGAGCTCTGCAGGGACCTGAATCGCCAGGCCCTGGTCTGCTGCTGGGCACCCTTGTTGGCCCTTAGTAAACATCTGTTTGGCAAAAAGGTGACTGATGTTAGGGTGATGCCTTAAATTATAGTCTTTCCTTGAGTGGGTGCCTCTCAGGTTTTATCAAAGTCCATAAGGAAAAATGGATTTGTGTCCAAGAATTCCCTCAAAAAATGTCTGTCTCTGAGCTTTTACCCAATCTCGGTGTTGCACAGACATCTTCCCATCTTCCTTCTCATCTTCCTGCCTCAGACTCAGCTTGCACACTCCCAGGGATAAGGACCTTGCTACCTTTTAGACAGTATTTCAATCACACATAAACTCTGGCTTGGAAGTTTTGCCTTCCCATCCTGTAGCTCTGTCCCCAGAGCCATCAGGGAAGATAGCTGCTCCTCCTGGCATCTTATCCCCCAGTGTGTTCTGTCCTTCATGATGAACAGCCCCATTCTCTCCTCAAGGCCTCAGGGGATGAATGATTCCTCTTTTGACAGGGCCCTGGGTGGCCTAGCCCTTGAGAATACGGAGTTCTTAGGTCTCAGCTCTCAGCTTCCCCTACCTGATTAGAGCACTGCATGGGCTCTCTAGGAGGGAGACCCTAAGATACCTCATGCCATCTCTAGTAGGGGTCAGCAGGGGGCACTCACCTTCCCATTGGTGGTGACTGCCGCAAACACGGTAGAAGAGTATGGTGCCCAGGCCACATCGCCCACAGCTGAATTTAGATCATAGATGAACATTGGGGTCCTGCAGTGGTGGAGGGATGGAAAGTTCACCACACAGAGGGCTCACAGTTCTGGAGCCCCACAGGCCCCAGCCCAGGGTGGCGACTGAGGGAGGGCATGTCTCTCTCACTTGATGGTGTGGTCCCAGATCTTCACTGTCCAGTCGGAGCTGCAGGACATGAAGACCTTGGTGTGGTATGGGCTCCAGGACACAGCATCCACCGCCATGTTGTGGGCATCATAGGTGTCGAGGAATTTGCTGGAGTAGGATTTAGAGCACTGGGGCAAGGGTGAGGGTGGTGGGGGGATCAGGGATCAGGAACAAGAGAGAGGTCAGCAGCCACCACTTCCCTGGGGGCCCTGGAGAGTCAGAACCTAAGACTCCTCTCCTGTCCCTACATCATTGACACAGCTGAGCTGGGGCCGGGCTGCTGGCTTCTCTCCTTGGTGCCCTCAACACAAGCAGAGACAAAGGAGGGACTGAATGGGTTGGGAGTTTCCCTGGAGGGTGAGAGACAGTGTGTAGTCTGCCCAGAGAATTCCAGGCCAAGTTGAAAAAGCCTTCTCTCCCGGAGTCAAGGCAGAACAGGTCTGGGGGCCCTGGGAGAGGTGTGGCCTAGCTTGTGTCCAGGCCAAAGCCTATGGGCAGACAGACAGAGCCCTGGGTCCACTTACAGCTCACAGATAGAATCCTTGCAATAGTGAGAAACATCCCACATTGCTCAGGTAAGAGCAGGCACAGAGCCAGGAGCAAGTCCCAATCTCATGATTTCCCATGGGTTTCTGGCCCAGACCAGCATGCCCCTCTCTCTCCCTCCAAGAGACTGTGTGACTGACTAGTCTCCTCCCTCCTGCCTCTCCCACGCTGCCTTTAGGACCTTGTCGAGGGGGTGGGGACCTCTTTTGCATTCAGACCAGCTCTTGCGGGCCTCAGGGCCTCCTGGGAGGCTGCCTGTAATTAACATTCTGAGTCTTTTGAGCCTAAGAAAAGCATGCAGCAGAGCTATTTCTGGATGGATGGAGGTTCAGAAGGATGTTCACCTACTAACTCTGGGACCTGGCAGAAACTGGCCATGAAGTTCCATCCTACTGGCTGGAACACACCCAAGATCCAGAGAAAAATTTTCTTGTTACCCAGCCTTTAAAGCTCAGCTCAAGTTCAGATCTCCTCCAGGAAGTCTTCTCAGAATGTTCCCAACTCCCCCCAACCTCCACTCCCACTTCTATTTCCTCTACTTCTAGGAAGGGAGGGAGGGCAGGCTGAGGGAAAGGTGCCAGACTGGACTAAAGTCAACCTCTAGATTTTTATGCCCTTTTCTGCAATCATCCCCTCTTCCTGCCACCCAAGCAAGTCAAAAATACTTTCTTTTCTCCCAAGAAGCTTTCTAGAACTGATTAACCCTAAGATCTGTCAGAATCAGGTCTGTTGAGAAGGATAAACTCCCATGGTTCTCGGGTCTAAGAAGCTGGCATAGGGCAGCGCTACCTCACCTTGTAGATTTTTCCCTCTTCTGTGCCCACTAGGAACATATAGTCGATCTCTTTGTGGAAGTCAAAGGCGGTGCCACAGCCTTGGGAGAAAAGGTAGAGCAGCTTTAGCCCAGTTCTGGAGGTGGGGGGGAGGCTCCCAGTAGGCCCCTGTGACAGCCTGAGCCCCAGCTCTAGCCGGGGCTGGGGCCAGGCAGGGAACAGAAACCGGCCGTTGGCCTGCTGCTTGTCCCAGGCAGTTGGGACTTTGCTAACGGCCCGGGCTTCTGCAGACAGGCCTGGGGCCTGGGTAAACAAGGCAGGGATTGATTTAAACAGGGTCAGGGTCAGGGCAAACAGGGACATGGTCTGTGCAAACAGGGATCTATTCTGCATAAACAGGGTAGGAATTGAGTAAACAGGGATGGGATTTGGGTAAACAGGGGCCTGATCTGCATAAACAGGACTAGATCTGCATAACAGCACCTGATCTGCATAAACAGGAAAAAGGGTCTGCAAACGCGCCTGGGATCTGCATAAACAGGGAGGGTCTGCAAACAGTCAAGCTCAGGAGGGCAGTGCCAGGTTTTCCCATTACCTCCTGTCCAGCTTCTGTCTAGCACAAGCAGAGGAGGGAGCGCTTGGTAAAAGGGGTGGGCCACCATCCCTGACCCTCGTGGGGCCTGAGTGAGGTGGCCTGCCTGGATGTGAGGGACCTGGGGTTCCTACCCATGGTGTGTAGCTGCAACCCATCGAGACCGTCCGTGGTACTGCCCTCCGCCTTCAGCTTGATGACATCTGTGTGAACCAGCTCACTCTGTGGCAACAAGGGATGGGGAGGGTGCATGGGTGGGGCCACCTCCATGAGGTCCAGGGCTGCTTTAGCCGGTCAGCTTCCCCCACTCCCTGTCTCCACCCCCACATGACCCTTTCTGGGAAACGAGCACCTTCAAGAGTGTCCAAGACACAATCCTGCCATCAGATGACACAGAGAAGAAGTTGAGGTTGTTGTCCATGTCATCCTTCTGCCACCTGACCTGAAACAATCCCAATCTGTGAGCTGCGGGACACTATAAAGTGGATGTTGAGTTGGGGCTGGGAGCCTAGCAGGGCTCCCGCCATGTGAGCTTCAGAAGCAAGTTCTGGGAGCCCATTTCCCAGAGTCCCACAGTTGGCCCTCCCTCTTTCCTTCCACCCATCTCTGTCTCTCTCATCCCTCCCTCCCTGACGGTCCTGAGCTAACAGTGCCACTTGGGGTACTGCCCTAATCCACTGGCGTGGCAGTGGAGGTGCCAAAATCCTCCCTGGGTTGGACTCCAGGAGCCAGTTGTAGGAGGAGGGTGGTGTCTCTGAACTCATCCTCCTTATGTAGACAGGGCCTGGAGAGGACAGGGTCCATCGACCAGTTTCCTCATTTATAAAACAGGAACCATAATAGCACAGATTTGTTATAAGAGCTGAATGAGACAACAAACATGAGGCCCTGATCTGATAACACTCCAACTATTAAAGGTTCAAAAAATGTTAGCAAATATCCTCATTATGACCCTCATCCTAGGAATTGGGGTGCCAGGGTTCTGCAGGGGGCTTTTTCTTGCTTGCTTGTAGGGTAGGGAGAAGGCCCCTTCCCCTCCTCTTCCAGGCTAGCCTTTCCCTAGGCAGCCTCTCCTCTGTTTCTGCCTTTACTTCACCATTAGCTCCCGCTCCCAAAATATTGCTCTCAAATCTCAGATTTGAGCCGCCTTTCTCCATCTGTGATTCGATTCGGGGTTAATAATTGTGCCCCACCCATCTTCTCGGGGCTGGAGACAAACATATGGGAAAGTGTTTTGGAGACAGAGCTGTTGTCTTATGAAGATGACACGCTTGAGGCTCAAGTTTCTGTTGCCAGATGTGGAGGCCTGGCCAAGCCCTGTCCCAGAGAGCCTGGGTGGGGCTGGGTGCCCAGAGCTTTCCACTCTTCAGCTCCCTTCAGACCTCCCATGCTAGGACCCTGTCCCTTCCCCCTGGCACAGAGGCCTGGTGAGGGAGGACAGAACACACTGCTGCTGCCTGTGACCAGAGCTGTCACCATGGCTGTGGAGGGGTGTGGCTGGGAGGGAGAGGGGATCGTCTGTCCCTGGCCAACCCCCAGGCTTGGCTGATCAGAGCTGCAGAAGGGCTGGCCGGTCCTGCCTGGGCCTGTCTAGGCAGCTGGCTCTTTTTTTCACTGGGGGGGCCTAGAAAACTACAGAGCCTCTGAGGTATAAGTCAGAGCTGGCCCTTACACTGGGACCTCTTCTCCTTCTGTGTAAAGATAGTCTCTTTAAAGGGGGGAGGGGACAGGGGGTGTCAAAGGCCAGGCTGTAAGAGGCGCTGGGGAGCTGCAAAGGGAAGTGTTTAATGAGCAGCCGCCACATGCATGGAAATTGTAGTTCACACCCCACTTAGCAGCCTGATGCCCGATGGGGGTTGCTGTGTGTATTTGCTAGTGAGCATGTACGTGTGTGTACAAGTCACACGTGTGCTCCTGGGGTGGAGGCCGAAGGGTAGGAATAAAGGGGGTGGGCAGGTGGTAAGTGGGGGTTCAGGGAATGAATGAAGGCCCAGGACGTATGTGGTAAGCAGCAGAAGGAGCCTGCTTAGCTGATTGATTCCTTCTCTTCTGCAGTATCTGATTAGGGCAGACCTGCTTGCCCCTCGTCTCTGTTCATCTATCCTTCCCTGCTCCCTTCCCCAGTATTGCACAGAACACACCCACACCCACAGAGTATTGCTGGTTGAGGCTTCAGAGAGGGGCTTGAATAGGGCTGGGCTACCCAGAGGGGCTTCCTTGGGCAGTAGCCTGTGCCGTGGGCTTGGAACCTAGTCCCCTTTGAACAGACAGTTCTCTCCCTGACTCCAAAACCTTCCATGGCTCCCTGCTGCCAACAGAACAAAGTCCTTCTGCCTCAGCCTGGCATTTGAGATCCAAAATAACCTCTCTGCTCTCCCCCAAGATACAGTCCCCCCTCTTTTTTTAAAAGATTTTTTATTTATTCATTTGAGAGAGAGAGAGAGAGCACAAGCAGGGGGAGAGGCAGAGGGAGAGGGAGAAGCAGACTGAGTAGGGAGCACTATGTGGAGTTCAATCCCAGGAACCCCAAATCATGACCTGAGCTGAAGGCAGATGCTTAACTGACTGAGACAGCCAGGCACCCAAAGACACAGTCCCTTTAAGAAGGACCTAGACTCTAGTGTTTCTGACATGCCATTTACCAGCCTAGCTTTCCTCCAAGCTCTAGGCTTACACAGCCTACTGCCTGTAGGACACCTCCTCTTTTTTTTTTTTTTAAGTTATTTATTTAAGTAAAATTAAAGGGGATCCCTGGGTGGCGCAGTGGTTTGGTGCCTGCCTTTGGCCCAGGGCGCGATCCTGGAGACCTGGGATCCAGTCCCATGTCGGGCTCCCGGTGCATGGAGCCTGCTTCTCCCTCTGCCTGTGTCTCTGCCTCTCTCTCTCTCTCTCTCTCTCTGAGACTATCATAAATTTTAAAAAAAATTAAAGTATGGTGTTCTTCTAGCTTCTTGTATTAACTTCTGTCCAAGCCTGTTCCTCCTCTGTCATTTCTACCTCTGTGGGTGCTCTCCTGGGTGGTGTCCCAGGTAGTAGCACCAATTCTTTCCCTTTCTCACATCCATCTAATTTCCTTCTATTGATTTTCCTGCCTCACCAGAGCTCACCCTACCTTCTTATTTCTATCTCCACTGTCCCTGCTGTAGCTTGGGCTGCAAAGTCTCTCACACTGCAGTGAGAGGACATCTCCAAGACATGAACATGACTGTTACTTCTCTGTCCCAGACTCTCTGATGGTTGGGCAGCCATTTTCAAACCATGCTGGAGGGAGCTCTGAGCAACCTCATGAAAGTACCTTCAAGGACAGGGCAGTGATGACAGGGGACCCTCAAGTAAGCAGGAACCTGACTCACCAAAGCTACCCCATTCCCACCTCTAGCACTTCATTTGAAACCACTGACTCAAAGTCCAAGCTTCTTTCTCGGTAGAGAAGCACACTCACACCTGGTGCCTGTGCTTCCCTCAGGCCCTTTGCCACCTTCCCTGCCTCTCACATGTGCTCCAAATGTGTCGTTCCCGGCCCCCACTCCGCCTGATGTCTCTGTGTCACTGCACACGTAACCCCTTTGTACCCTTCCTCATCTGACTCATACTTTTTTTCTTTTTTTAACTAAAATCTAGACTTCATTTGAATTTCTTAGTTTCCTCCTAATACCCATTTTTGTTGTGTTCTAGGATCTCATATTACATTTAGTTGTCATTAACTAATACTTTCTCATCCCTTACCATTCAGCTCAGGTGTTGCTTCCTCTGGGAAGACCTGGCCCTCTTGCCCCTTCTCCCTATCCTGGACAATCTATATGTCCTTCCTCAGTACCCCCAGGAGCCCATTCACAATTAGCATTTTGCCCTGTCCTGCTTAACCCCTGGCTGTGCTTATCTCCCTACTAGGAACCCCAGGGACCAAGCCCTTAAGCATCCTCAGCTCCCAGAGGAGTAAACAGAGGAGTCGCTGAATAGAGAGATGAATGAGGAAAGGGGGACGGAATGAGAGGCAATGAGGGAACAGGAAGGCAGGAAACCAGTGAGGGAGTGAGTGCCAGGCAGCCCCTCCCATGTCACAAGCCAGTCCAGCCAAGAACTCTTGAGTTTTTGGTTTTGCAAAGGCACTAGCCTGTTTTCCCAGCAGGGTGGTGGTGGTGGTGGTGGTGGTAGTGAGGGGGGACAGAAGGCCATCCCTGTCTGGGTGGGTTCCAGTCTCTCTGGCACCTGCCCAATGAAAGCCATAGGGTATCTTCTGCATGCACCATTTCTTTTCCCAACCTGCTATTTGATTCAGAGAACACAGCAGAGTGGTAGCAGGATGGTTGGCCTTGGCCCGTTGCCCTCTCCTGGGCTTGAGGAGGGTGGTCAGGCCAGTTACAGATGCTCTGTGCTTGGCTCTGGGCTGTCTGAGCTGGGGGAGCAGGGGCAGGCCTGGTGCTGGCTTAGTCTAATCAAAGCAGGTCTTTTCTCCTCTTGGGTGTTTAAAGTCTTTGCAGAGATCCTCCTCATGTCTAGAGACCTCTGTGTGCCTGGAGGCAATGAATTGGAAGGTGGGATTTTCACAGAACTCTTGAGACTTGAGCTTTGGCCTCTGCTTTGGTGGAAAGCAGGGGGGAAGATTTCTCATGGGAGGGGGCACCTCCCTCTCTGTGTCCCTGGTTCTGGGAAAAAGATAAAGCGGAGAGGGCATCAGGTCCCCTATGCCTGGACAGTCCCTCCTCTGCTCAGGGAGCTGAGTGGTCTGGGAGCTGAGAGCCAGTGCCTAGGGCAGGTGTCCACGTGACTCAGGGAGCTCGGGACCAGAAAGGCAGAAGTACAGTGCCTGCCTGGAGACTCTATCAGGGCAGGGGGCCAAGGAAGATGAGAAGACAGAGTCCCAGCATGCCTGATGAGCCCAGAGACCATGGGAAACTTAAGGCAGAAATCCCTCCTTAGATTTGCCCAGACCTGCCCATGGGTAAGGGTTCGCAGCCTCAGAAGGAGGGGGCCTGGGGCACCTGGGTTGCTCAGTGGTTGAGCATCTGTCTTCGACGCAGGTCATGATCCCAGGGTCCTGGAATCAAGTCTTGTATCAGGCTCCTGGTAGGGAGCCTGCTTCTCCCTCTGCCTATGTCTCTACCTTTCTCTCTGTGTTTCTCATGAATAAATAAACAAAATCTTTAAAAAAAAGAAGGAGGTGGACTTTTGGAATATGGTAAGGGGAGGTCTGCAAAGCCAGAGCTAAGAGACTTCCTGAAGATGAAATATGAAATCCACTCCCAGTGCAATAAGATGGGAGACATAGGGTGAATCCTAGCTCCAGTGTTGGAGTAATGGTCCCCTCCTATGCCCGTCTGGAGAAGAGGGGTGCTACAGAGAGGCCTCAGGGACAGACCTACCAGGCCTTACAGCTCTACCCAGAGGACAGACAATTGGCAGCACCTGTCTTTGTCTGGGAGTTGTCCCAAATCTAGCCCAAATGGCAGAGGAGAGCCCCCATGGGGAGACGAGGAAGCCCATAGGCAGGGAATTGGAGCCCTTGATAGACTCAGCAGAGGCCTGTCAGGCCTTGAGTCTTCCAGCCATGGGCTGTGAGTCACTGACTGCTGCACCTAAGAGAGCCTTAGAAGACAGAAGGGGCCCTCCTGATAGCAGCTCCGCAGCAGCAGACCCTTCACCTCCTGATTATCACCTTCTGCCCTTCTCTGCCCCTTTGCACACCCAGATCCTTGGACTCTAAGCTAGCGCCTGTCATTCCCATCCCCTTGCCTGTGGCCTGTCCTCCCCAAGGTCCCTCCTCCAGAGGTTGCATACCCACTTCTCCCACCGTGGTTCCAGGCTCACCTGCCACACAGGGTCTGTATGTTTGCCAGACTTGGCTGAGCTGCGGAAGGAGGGCTGGGAGTGGGGCTTCTTGAGGTTGTAAATGGCCACATTACCATCATAGTGGCCTACCACCACCAGGTAGGGGTGGTCCACGTGCATGTCGAGACACATGATGCCGCTCTCGCTGCTGAAGATATATTCAGGGAAGCTGGGGTTCTTCATGCTGTAGAGCAGCAGCATGCCCTGGCTCTGCTTCATGAAATCATCTGTCCCAGGGAAAATGCCAGGCTGTGGTGGGAGGATTCAGCTGCCCCCCTAGCCCCTCCCCCACTGGGTAGACAAGACCGGCCTGCTGTGCTTGTCAGGGAGGGTGGGATTCCTCTCTGGGCTTCATCTTCTCTGTCTCAGAAATGGAATCATGAGACTTGGTTTACCCCTTCTAAGGGTTCACAGGAGGATAAGGTGACCAGGCTTATCTGAGGGATGGGCAATCATTCTCCTTTTCTCCCTGGGGTACAGGAAAGCAGGATGCAGGCTCAAAGAGCTTCTAGGTGAAGAGTGTGTGGGCTTGGGAAGAAGCAGGAACCTCAGAAGAGGAACCCAGGGGCAGGAGTTCGGTTTGGACTAACGTGGAATTCTCTATATGAGTTCCAAACTAGCCATCTATGGACATCTTCCCATACCCTCTGGGCCCAGGGTCCCCAGCTATAGACTGCTCTCTAGATCTAGGCATGCTCCCAGAATTGAGAAGTCCAAGGCCAGCCAGTCAGGCTTCCACAGGCCACTGTGTCACACTTCTGGCCTGAGCACAGCTTTTGGTGATTAACAGTGGACCGACCACTCAGCAGAGGCTTCCTCCCCACCTACCCTATGTCAGGCGAGAGCCTCCCTCTTTCTTTCACTGCTCATGTGGCATCCATAATGTAGTCACTGAACAGAATACAGTCCTAACTCTCAGTCCAGCTCTCCTGCCACCACCAGTTCAGGACCCTTCCCAAGCTCAGGAAAGGAAGAAGTCTAGAGCAGCCCCCCATCTTGGGGACTCTAAGCTAAGGGAAACTTCTAGATGAGATGAGGGCTCACTCCCCTACCAGGGCTACTTCTTTTGTCCCTGGTAACTGCAGGCCTAGGCCTTCCAGAAAACATGGCCAGTCCTGAGGTCTTGAGCCCATGGATGGGAAAAATGGGGAGACTGCCTCACCCTGATTAGTTTTGCTGAGTCATTCTTTCTTTTTTCTTTTTAAGATTTATTTACTTATTTTTGGAGAGAGAGAGAGAGATCATAAGCAGGAGAGGCAGAGGGAGAAGAAGAATCCCAAGCAGAGTCCGTGCTCAGAGTAGAGCCCAACGTGGGGCTTGCTCTCACGACCCTAAGACCAGGCCTGAGTGGAAACCAAGTGTCAGATGCTCAACTGACTGCACCACCCAGGTGCCCCTCTGTCTTACTTCTAAAGCTGCCCCTTGCTCAAGGGAAGAAGTGCCTGGGCTGGACTCAGGGACAGTATTGGTTGGGTTCCCTGGGCTCTGGGGATGAGCTTGGCTACAGCCAGTTGCCAGATATTCCTGCCCCAGACACTCTGCAAACACCATGTGGTGCTTACTGGGAGCCAGTACTAGGGAGCGAGTGCAGCCAGGAGCCAGGCTGACCTTAGGTAGGTAGAGTTAGAAACTGAGGCAAGTTGGTGTGCTCACCAGAACAGTTCTCTATGGGGAAGCCCACCTTCCCTTGCTAATCCTTACCAGGTCTGGGATCCCTTTTGGGAATCCCTCCCCCTGATCACTTGTAAAGGAGGCTTCATGTGCCAGGAGGGGGTTGCTCCTCTAGTGGAAGGTGCCAGGGTACAACTTGAGGCATGGGAAGGGCACCCAGTGGTTGAGGAAGGACAATGCTCTGCTCTGGAGAAACGTCTCACAAAAGAGGAGGAACTGGGCCTTCCAGATCTCCCAGAGCCAGGGGGGTTACCCTATGCCTGACACTATCTCAAAGTCAGTAGGAACTGGCCTTCAGGTGGAGTGGGGAGCTGGCAGTCCCTCACTCTGTAGGGCTCCTTCTGGGTGGGCCCTGAGGGCTGACCCTGGTTGGGAGAAATTTGTAGCTGCTGAAGGAAGTGATCTGTCCCCTCCAGATCATGCAGGGCTTGGACTGAGGCAGTGTGACAGTCATTTGTAGTTCCTTTTGTTCATCCCACAAATCCTGGACCTCCCTGTGGGCTGGATCCTGGGAGGGACAGAGACACTCCACTGGAGATGTAGGCTTGCCCTCAGCAGCCCCCAGTGTGATGAGAGAGCCCCATCCCGCAGCCGAATGAGACCAGCACCTGGATGGGTAGTGAGTGGTAACTACCAGGACACTGGTGAACTATTGATGCCCTTAATGTCCAGTTTGTCCTTGATGTTGGGTGGAACTGACATAGGATGAGTGGGTAGGCATCCAGATGGTGAGCAAACAAGTAAGTGAATGAGTAGAGAGTGATTGATGCTCGGGCTGAGGACTCAGACTCTCTCCTTATCTCATCAAGGGGCAAAGGTGGGTATGACCCTCACACTTGTTCCTACTATGGCACAGGCAGGACCTGGACCCTCAAGAGACAGCAATGACCCCCTGCGTGTGTACAGTCTTCATGACTAGTGAAATAAGAAAAGGGGGGGGGTAAGAAACCCTAGCCTGGCTTAATAGCTCTGTAGTGAGGACATCTCTGATCTGCTCATAGAACCACTGAGACTAGAGGCTGGACTTTTGGCTCCTGATTTATATAGAGAGGTAAACTGAGGCCAGAAGGAAGAAATGGCGTGCCTGGCTGCATCAGATCCCTCACATGGTGTTTGCGTCACACAATATCTTGTTTATAGCTGAAATTACACTGCACTGATCTGGTCTTTATGTGGAGATGGAGAAAGGAAGGGGACACTAGACCTAATGGTGTGGTGGTAACTGGCAAAGCCAGTCCAATCTCTTCAGAATCTGGACTAGAGAATGTGTAAAGAACAGGGCACTCACACATGATAAGGGGAAGCTTCTGGCAGAGAGAAGCATGGATTTCAAGAGATGGGGACACAGAGAACATTCAATCACATGAAGACCTTAGGTCCTGTCTTAGTTCTCAGGCCACATACATCCTGACAATAAGCCTCTTGCCCTTGGTGGTCTCTCTTACTTGCAACCAAATGAGTCCTCCTGATATAAAGATCATGATTTCTTTTTGTTCTTTCTTTTTAAAGTAAGCTCTACACCCAACATGGGGCTTGAACTCACAACCCTGAGATCAAAAGTCTCGTGTTCCACTGACCGAGCTAGTCAGGTGCCCCCAGATCACAGTTTCTAATCATGCCTAGACTATATGTTTCCTGAATTCCAGTTCAGGGTTCTGTCTTCCAAACCACAATGGGAGAACACAAAAAACTCTCATTTAACTGGTGCTTCCTTTCCACCCCATCTTATTCTATGATGTTCTCATCCCTGACTCTGGTGGCCCCTGGGAGACCTCACTATTCCATTTTCTGAGTATACCCAGGTGACATCACAGCCCAGACCTCCAACAGTACCATCATCTTTTCCAGAAGTCCTAAAATTACATCTTCACTCAGGCCACCAGGGATCCCATATGATATCACTGCTCAGATAACCAGCAGTCCTTAGTGACTTGTCTAGTGATCATTTCCCAGCTCTCCAACATTCCCAGTATGATATCACCAACCAGGTCACCAGCAGCCTAGTACATCATTGCTCAGCTCTCCAACACTCCCATCACAATGTCACCCACCAGGAGTCCCAGTATAACGCTGGCATCAAGGGGTATCTATAGTGCCTCGGTTCCCAGTGGAGACTAACTAGAATCTCATCAGGCTCTAGGCTTACAAAGCCCTGGGCCCTGAGCCCCGGGGGTATCTTGTTCTGAATATCAGAAATTCCCTGGTTTCTCAAAGTAGGACTGGAGGGTCCAATGACAGATGGGAGCCCCCAACCCCACACTCCACTGTATAAAGAGGCAGAGACTCTGAAGTCTGGGGCCAGTGAGGAATTCCTGGTTCCTCTGAGCTACATGATTTCAGTAAGTAAATGTGGCTAGGTAGAAGAGAGGAGAAACAGAGGAAAGGAAAGAGAAAGGGACAGAGGGAAAGAGAAGAAAAGAGGGAGGGGAAGGGAAAGAGAAAGGAACCATTTGGTCTGTGACTCTGAGACAGAGGGAGAGGGCTGCTGGCTTGGCATTAGCTCCACTTTATGCTCTTGCCCTTCTCCAGGAAGGCTTCCAGATCATTCAGCCTCTCTTCTGTGTGTGGGGCCCCTCCACTCTTCTCTACCTGTACGTTGTTATTATAGGTGGTCATGAGTAGGTCTTTCTGTAGCCTGCTGCAAAGGCTCCATCAAAGGATGGAGTGAGCACGGCTTAGCCCAGCAGGTTTACTCTCTCCGTTGGGAGGGTTGCCTCCTGCTACCCCTTGCCTCGGCTAGATCACCTTTAAAGCCTGCTGACTCTGACCTTCCATGATCCACAAGATTCGGGGAAGGAGAATCAATCCCCTAGTAGAACCTGATCTGGCAGCTCTCAGAAAACCATGGTGTCAGGGAAGGAGGGCTTAATGCCACCATAGACCAAAGCCCTCACTCCCTCAGCTCCCTATGGTGGGGCCCTAGCAGAGTAGTGCCCAGTGAGGAGTGTGGATGGATGGGTATCTTCTTGAACTGGCAACCACCAGTGGGGGTCTCAGTCCCAGAGCTCTACCCCTGCCTTGCAAGTAATAACTCTAGATCACAGGGGCCATTCTGGAGAGTTCTGGCTATCAGAACAGAGGGGAAGCCTGGGCTCTTGCTCAGGATTCAGGGAAGGCAAGGTAGACAAAGGGCACGTTAGGGTACCAGGTTAAAGCCAGGTCAGTGGTCAGAGGGAATTGGATGCCAAGCTGCAGACAGGTTGCCAAGCCAGCCTCAGACAGCACACCTCCTCCTTTCTTACTGTGGCTTTCCAAAAAGAGTCCAGTCCAGGGCTGACTCCAAGCCAGCAGCCATTTAAAGACTCCCTTATTAAGACATGCAAGAGGCATTTGGAAGGGGGCTGTGGTAGGCGGAATAACAACCCCTCAGATGTCCGTGTCCTAATCCCTAGAACCCATAACTATGTTACTTAGCTGGCAAAAGGGATTTTGCAGGTCTGATTAAGTTAAATACCTTGAGATGGGGAGATTATCCTGGATTATCTGAGTGGACTCAATGTAATCACAGGGGGTCTTATAAGGGAAAGAGGGAGGCAGGAGACTCAGAAAAGGAGGTTGAGAATAGAAGCAGATGTCAGAATAATGCACTTGCTGGCTGGAAGGGGGCCATAAGCCATGGACTATGGGCAGCCTCTAGAAGCTGGAAAAGGCAAGGACATGGATGTTCCCCTAGAGCCTCTAGGAATGAAAGGATGAAGCCAAAACCCTGCTGACAACTGATTTTTGCCCAGTGAAACCCACTTAGGCTTCTGACCCCCAGAAATGTAAAACAATAGACTGATGTTGTTTTAAGCCATTAAGTTCATAGCAATTTGTTACAGTAGCAATAGGAAACAAATGTAGTAGGCATTCAGGGAAGGTTGACCCAAACTCTATTTTGAGGAATCAGAGAGAGAAGCCCCATAGATGATACCTTTTCCTGGGATGGTTTAGAAAGAGTGTCCTTAGAAGTCTGGGTGATGGATGCAATGATCCCCAGCTCTTCTAGTGACAATAATGAAATCTTTCCTCAGCTTCCCACACCCAGCCTTGCCACCTGGGACTCCAGGAGCAGAAATGCCCTTTTAGTTAGGATTTTCACAGTCTCCAAAAGCAGGGACTAGCTCAAGGCTGCACTAAGACAGGACATCAGTGCTAGAGGGTTCCAAACCTCTGGCACGGCCCAGAGGCCCAGAGGCCGTAGTGCCAGGCTGGGTTCTGCCTCCCAGGCAGCTGGGCTTTTCTGAGCACTTTCCTCCAATTAGAAATCATATTTAAACAGCGTAGGAAATAAGAGCAAGGCCTTGGAGACAGAATACATCAAGCGGGACATTTAATTTGATTTAGGGAAAATGAGGCAAACATTTGAGAACCTACATAACTAACCAGTAATTAAACTAACAACGGGAATGCCCTTGCACTACAACCCGGCAAGCACAGTGGCCTTTATGGACTGTATTTACAAAGAGACCTGACAACATAATTAGTCCTGTAAATTTTACGCAGCCTGCAGCTGAGGAGTGATGGATTTTGTGTGTGGAGGATGAACGGGGAGAAATGAGGTGGATGAATTTCCATTTTCAGTAAATGAAATTAACACTGCTTAATTAGTGAAGCTGACAAATAAATGATCAGGAAAGATTTAAATCCCTACAAGTGTATCCTTGGCCTTGGCAGGCTCAGAGATCGGCCAGGATGTGATCGGACAGAGTGGGAAAGGGTTCAGTGCTGGGACTCAGGGCCTGACTTTGGCTCCTCTTGAGGGCTGCCCTCAGAGGGAGGCTGGGCTGAAGTGCAGCTGGCTCCTCTGTCTTTCTTAGGGGTGGCCCACCACGAAGCTTCCCCCTCATCTCTTGTGAGCTAGTCAGGACCACACAGAGTGTCCAGGATCTCCTCCACCATCCCTGCCCAACGGGCCATGAGGAGTTCCCATTTCCCTGCTATCAACTGGCTAATGGGCTGGAAAGGATCCCTTCAGTGTAGCAGGCCGATATAATTGCATCCCAGCTTTGCCCCATGGGCCACCCCTTCCTAGACTACTTTCCCTTGCCCTCTGGCAGTGTTCCTCCATCTGCTTTCACCTGCTCACAGCATCTCAACTTTGCTGAGACACAGGAGCCTGGCCCTAGGGGGCACCCCAGTCTCTGCTTTACATGCAGCTTGACATGCCCACCACCTCATCCCCAAGAGCCACACAATGAAGGCAAGTCAAATGCTTCTGTACTATTGCAGGCAAGTGCCTGGACTCCCTTTTCCCTACCTCTTGCTCCTGGCCTGACCTGGCTCCAGCCACCCTGCTCTGTGCCCAAATAGAATGGCCACAGCCCTTCTTAGGCATGTGCCTATGCCTGCCAAAGTCCTGCTTAGCTGCGTTATAGAATAAATATCAGGCAAAAGGAGGCCCGAGCTGAGTTCATCAGGGTCAAATCCAACAGTAAACCCACATTCTTCCTCCAGTGTTTGTCTGTATGAGGCAAAGTCTGATGACAGGAGGCTGGCATCTGGGAGTTTCCAAAGACAGTGTGATGGATGCTGGTGAGCCAGCTGCTCCTCACAATGACCTCATCCAGTGACTAGGGTGCCCTTTGCCTGCCTCAGCTTTGCTCTCTTTTTTTCTGGGGGGGCCTCTGGGCACTCTAGAGCACAGGACTCCCAGAGGTGATCTCAAAAGTGAATGCAGGAGCCCTTCCGAGTCCCAGATCAGCCTGGTTCTGCTTGGGCCTCTGCAGAGTGGTGCTGAGATCTGCAAGGCTCTAGCTGGTCGATAACTCCTTTGCTAGTGGCAGTAACAGCAAATACCACCACTGCTGCTTCTGGGGCCTGCTCTCTAGAGTAGGTAGGGGACTTATCTGATTCTCCTCCATCCCTACGGCCCTCTCTCTCTGCTTAGGTCCCCTAAGAGTCCTGCGGGAAAGCCAGGGGACAGAATGGCAGACAAATCAGCAATTACTGTCCTTTACATGTCAGTGGTTCCTATAGTTCATAGGGCCCATTTGCTTTTCTTTCAAGTGAGTCTAGCAACAACCCTGGATGGAATTCTGGCAAGTGTCGCCTCTTCATGTCACCGACAAGGAAACCAAGGCTCAGAGCAGCTTATGTCCTCAGGTCACACCACTGGGAAGTAACCCTCTAGGCAGAAGTTCTACAACTGACTGGTACTACCCAGGCATGTGGATGTGGCCAGCAAGGGACAAAGAGGCCCTTCCTGGGTGTATGCTTGCCTAAAGGAGGCTGCTGGGCCTGTCAGGCTTAGGGTCATCTATTCCTGACTTCTCCACCACTACTGACTAAAGCTGCCCCTATGGATAGCCTCTGCATGACCCCAACCAGCTGCCCCTGCTTCTGGCACTGGGTGGGAGGAGGATGGGGCGAGAACTGATGTGGTTTCCCTCCCACCTGCTAGGGAGCTTCCCCCACCCTCGCTTCAGTCCTGGGCAGAGAGCCTGAGCTGAGAGCAGCCTCACAGGGGGTCCACACCCACTCCTGGGAGGGCCTGCCCAACCCCCAGGCCCTGTTCCAGGCCCAGTAGCTGCAGCAGAGGGGGAGGAATGTGCTAGTTCCCTGCCAGAGGGGGAGGGTGCTTCCAGCTTGGCAGCAGCCCACCCTCAGGAGTGGGGACACAAAGCGGGCATTTAGGGCATCCTCAAAGGCAGCCCAGACCACGAGACTGGGAGCAGCTCCAAGGTCTCCTCCCTGAGAGGAATAATAAACACCAACTCCTCCTTGCCCTCCCTCCCACTCCCCAACCCTGGTCAAAGAAAGGGCTGGGTGCACAGGCAGTCTGAGGGGTAGGGACCAGGAGCTTGCACGTCTGCCAGGCAGCAGAAGCTTGGAGAATGGAAGGGTTTTCTGTTCATAGATGCTGATCCTCCCAGCCAGAGAACATGCTGTTAGCCTGGAGAGCTGCAGCTAACATGAAGTGTGGGGCCCTCTCCCGTTAGGAAGGGGGAATGTCCAGCCCAGCACAGAGGCAGGGGCTTCTGCTGGGAACATGGAAGATGAAGGGAAAGCAACCTACTACACAGTTCCCACACTGCTGCCTCCTGCTGTGGAGAGACGGGTGGGCCAGCAGGGGCAGCAACAGCCTGGACAATAAACAGTCTTCCAGGGCCCTGGGGCCAAGTGAAGAACATGAAGCACCTTGCCTCACTCCTGCCTGCTCCAAAGCCGGGTCAGGAAAGTTCTCGCTCGGCTTCACCATCCACTCTCTCCCCAGGTCTGGTCTAGCCTAACTTCTCATGCTTCCCAAACCCACTTCCCCATTCCCACTCCACAGCTGTGGTCAAGGTCCTGCCATCTCTTTCTGAGGAGCCTCACCAGTCTTCTAAGTGGTTTCCCAGCCCCCAGCCTCATGCCTGCAATACCCCCCTGCTCTGGTTCTGTCCCTGCCCTTCTCAGGTTCCTTCAGTGACTTCCCCTCAGAAGAATGTCATAAGACTGCCCTCAGGAGAATTTCCAAGCTTCTTGAAATAGCTTATCAAGCCCTTTGGGGGCCAACCCTGACTCCTTCAACAGTTTCATTTCCTCCCATATCTCTTGTGCCTCTGGACCTTTGCATATGCTATTTTTTTCTGCCAAAAGTGCTATCCCCTCTTTCTTCACGACAATAACACCTTCAGGGCTCACTTTGGCATAGTCCTTCACCCAGCTCTAACTGCTGGTTGGATTGTCGGTCTTTCCCATTAGACTGTGAGCTCCTTGAAGGCAGTGACTACATCTTAGTCATCTTTCACACCTCACAAAGAGCTCTGCACTGAATAGGTACTAAAGTGTTTGCTGGTTGAGTGAGCAAATGAAAAAATGCCAGATTACTTACAGGAGCCATGTCCCACTGCAAATAGATCATTGTACTTTGGATTCCTGCAAAAGAAATATCAGCCCATTGGCCCAGGAAATGAACATGGCTTTCCCATGGACACAACACTGATGCCTAACTACACTGCAGACATCTACTGTTGACTTTAGAGACCTGGGCTGATCCCACAATCCCATAAGAATCCCAGGTCCATTTTTTCCTCTAATGCTACATATCATCCTCAAGGTGGTTAAGCGCAGTACAAGTGCCCTGCTCAGGCGCTCAGGGGCTCTGGGTTTGCGGCAATGTCTATACTTACCAGCAGAGGGCGGTGACAGCCAGGCGCTTGGCTTTGTCGTTTTGGAACTTCCAGAGCGGCAGCAGTGTACCCTCCTGGTCTCGGTACTCATCAGCAGCATCCTCGTAGTACTTGAAATCTTAAATGCACCCACACTGAATCAGCCCTTGGACTGCCATTTTATGGCAAACCCATGTCTGCCACTTTCTGTCTGTACCTCCTTGGCCAAAACAGGCTCTGTGTTTCAAAGTGGGAATAGTAATAGTACCTATCTCGAAGGACTGTTGTGAGGATTAATTATACTTAGAAAAATACCTGGCACACAGTAAGCTTTGTATATGTGTCATTGTTACTGTTCTCACTGCTATTGGAGGCAAATTACAATAAAGTAGCCATGTCCTCCTAGATAAAATCCCAGGTTTGTCCATCTTTACATCCGCTGCTATGCTCCACTATGGTGAAGAAAGCTGCATGGATCCCTGAACTGGGTTCTCTGAACTCAAGTTCATCTCCTGCCCTAAATGATCTCTGCCTCCTGCTTCCTCTGACTTAGGTAGAAGCACCATCCATTTTACCACTTAGCTAAACCGGAAACCTGGATAATCCTTGACTAATCTCTTTCTGTCATCTCTCATATTTTCTTTCTACTTCTTTAATCCATTCATTTTTTCCCCCAAACCCATAGTCAATGCCCAAGAACCATCTCCTAGGTTATTACATCCTCCTCCTAATTGGTCTCCCCACCTCCGATAACTCCTCCTTCAGTCTGTGCTCCCCAGAGCTACCTGAGTGAAAACAAATAAATCGCCTCACCACACTACCTCCTCCACCCCACTGAAAATCCCTCCATGACTCCCTTTGTACAGGGCTTCCTGGTCAAACCAAGACTCCAAGCCATGACTTCCATGGCATTTCCAGCTAAGTGTTCATGTAACCTCTATATCAAATAGTGTCTAAAATGTCCCGCTCTTCCATCTTCCTGGCAGACTCCCACTCACTGCAGATCCTCTGTGATTAAATTCCCTCTCCTCTGTGAGGCCTTCATTTTCTTGCTGAGCAGAATTCATTTCTTCCTCCATTTCAGCCTTGCCTCTTCTCTACTGAAATATCTGTCACGCTGTATTGCTTCTATTTATCCTTTTGCCTGTCTCGCCTACCAGACAGCTCCTGAGGAGCAGGCAGCTTGTTATATTCATCACTGGACTCGAAGTGCCTAGCACAGTGCCAGCCACACAGCAGACACCCAATGACTGTTCAAAGAATGCAATGAAATAAATCACCAGAAGTGAAAAGTTTCTCAGTCTTTTTTCCAACCAAGGGTGACCCATTAGAAAACTAATGCTCTCACCCAACATGGTCAAGGACATGCCCAGGCACTGCCCCAGCCTTGAGGTCATGGAACTACACTCAAACCTCAAAAATATCTCAGAACAACAACAAAAAATTAGAGTGATCAGAGGCATGAGCCTTGATCATATCAGAGATCCCTGAGCTTAGGCAATCTTTGAATATACCTCATTTCAGAGAGGAGATTAATTGGGAACACTTCTCTGCTTTCACTTCTTCATGACTAGATTTTCCCAAAGGGAAAAGAGTATGCAATTAAAAAAAATCAAAGTTCAATGCATTTTTATGTGATTGTGTTCTTATAAATGAAAAAGGTTCACCAAGGCCAATTTCTCCATGGATATTAATAGTGTTTGCAGCCCTTTCGGTGGGCTGGTTGGAGAGGCTGGGTTTCAGAAAGCCAAGCTGTGTGAGTGACAAATTCATTCACAGCTGCTGTGTACTTTGACAGCTTTGAAAAGCACTCAAGGTCGTTTTCCAGCCTGAATGATAACAAGGGGGCTTGTTTAGGCTGCTGGTCTTGGCAGCCTTGGTTTCTATGTCCCATGGGTGAGCAATGAGCATCAAGTCACCAAGAAGAGCCCTAGGCTGTCAGCAAAGGAGACCAGCCAGCAACGAGGAGCTGCCAACTTTGGGGAGGCAGCTGCTCCAAATAAATGCACAACCTCTTAGGGAAATACAAGCCACTTGGGAATGTGCTGTTCATGCCATGGGAAGGATTCTGTTTCCCTGGCTCTGTCAAAGACACCAGAATTTCCCAGGCCCCCAGGATTTAAGCATTTCTGAATCAATCTCTTTCTTCACTTCATTACTAATTAATCACCAGCATAGACTTATTGAATGTTTATTTGAAATGTCTCTTCCAGCTCAGTGGCCCTGTAGCATTATGCTGAAGGGCTTAGGCTATGGATCCAAGGGGCCCATGTTCAAGTCCTGATTGCTCCACTCACTCCTCATACTAGCTATGGTTTTGAATGAGTGGCAATAGTCCAGATTTCTCACCTACAAAATGGAGAGAATATTGGTATCCATCTGACAGTGTGGAGGTCAGGACGATATAAAGTAATATATGCAAATTGCACAGCACAATGCCCAATATATGGGTCATTCCTAGGGAATACTGGTGCTGGTTTTTCACTATGGTAACTGCATCCTTTTCTCCCCTGGAAAAGATATGTTGAGGCCCATTCCACCCCACACCTGAACCTCATCTTCATCTCTGTCCCTGTATTTGGCCAATCACATCCTTCTCTGGCCATGCTCTCACTGGGCTATGTTCCCGCCTGGACAGTATCTTTAAACTGTCTGCAGGAAAAGCTCGGATTCCCTGAGATATTCTAGGTCCTTCATTAACTGGCTCTAATCACCTTCATAACCTGAACTCTCCCTACTTTCCAACAAACCCCTGTTTGAGTCACTGAGCCAGCTGCCCTTTGTCCTCAGAGTCCATTCCAATTTGTTTTTACCACCAAGTCACTGCTCATGCTGTCCCTCACCCAGTGAAAACATCTGCCTTTCTGCTAATCTCCCATTCAACCTCTGCTTATCCCTTGGCATTTAGCTTATCCCTCCCTGCTGCCTTCCTTTACTGCTGCCACTCATCCCTTCCTCCATTCCTCCATTCCCCCAGAGCAGTTTCAGTCTGTATTGTAGCATTTATATTGTCTCCAAGATGGACACAGTAGAGACAAGAATTAGGAAGCTCAAGACCTAGATTTGGGTCCTCTCTGCCATTCACTAGCCAGGTAGATTTGGATTTAGCTTCCTCTTGTGTAAAGTAGGGGTAATACTCTCTGCTCTCTGCCTGATTCCCTGGGCTGTTGGGAAGTGATCCATTGGATCACTAATGTGCAGGTGTTTTTGCTGCACCATTGTCAGATCTCATCAATAGACCCATTTTTTTTCTTATTCCATTGTTTGTAGTAGACCTGTGTATGCCATGTCTTCCAGGTGACATCCAGAGGAGGGAAGGATTAGTTTTTCTCCCCCTTGCATCTACAGACCTAACATGGGACACTCATGCCTTATGCGAAGAATTTTAAAAAATATTTATTTAATTTAGAGAGAAAAAGCACAGAGGTAGCAGAGGAAGATGGAGGAGAGAAGCAGAACCCCACTGAACACAGAGCCCATAAATCTTGATCCCAGGATCCTGAAATCCTAACCTGAGCTGAAATCAAGAGTTGGATTCTCAATCAGCTGAGCTACCCAGGCACCCCATGAGGAATTTTTTTGTTTTTGTTTTATTTCTTTTTTTAATTTTTATTTATTTATGATAGTCACAGAGAGAGAGAGAGAGAGAGGCAGAGACACAGGCAGAGGGAGAAGCAGGCTCCATGCACTGGGAGCCCGACGTGGGACTCGAACCCAGGACCACGGAATCACTCCCCGAGCCAAAGATGCTCAACAGCTGAGTCACCCAGGTGCCCCATGAGGAATTTTTAATACAGGCTATAATAGTAGTTGTCAGCACTTCAAATCTTACCTTGAGCAACATCATCATAAGTGTTCTGGTTGACCATCCGCTCCACAATTTTAGCGGCCTGAGTCACTTTGGTGATGTCATCACTCTGTGGAGATAGAGAGGCCACAGGTCCTCATACTAGTACCTGGAAATGTTATGCCTCAAGCCACAGTCAAGATGTACAATTGTGTCTCTGACACCACCCACCCCAGATAACTCTGTAAAGATATCTCTTCATGTGTCAAGGACCAGCTCACCTCCCCACCCCCTTTTGGGAATGCCCAGCTCATAAATGGCACAAGGAGTCTGCAATGCCATACTTGGCTCCTGGGCACAGCCTGCCTCATGATCTTTCATTCTGAGCTTATTCAGAAGGCATCTTGGAGTACAACATAGGACATTGAAGAGATCCCAGGAAGGGTGTTGGAGGGAAGAACAGAAAAGGGAAGGTAAGAGCCTTCTTCAGTGGAGACAGAGAGGTTTCACCATTTCAGGAAATGACAAAGACTCCCATTAAAGAGAGCTTCTGGTCCAATTTATTTAGTTAAGAGTTGAGGAAGACATAGAAGCCCAGAGAGGGGAAGAGATATGCTTGTATACCAGAAGTACAAGGCAGAAATGACTCCTAATCCAAGACTTTGCCCACTGCAGGAAGGAACCAGATGAGTGGGCAGCTCAAGGGGCTCAACATGGCCAGGTCCATGGCTCTTGAAAATGAGATATCCCAGGAGTGTCAGCATCAGGTGGTAGAGCTACACAGACCTGCATTCCCTTCCCATCCCATGGATTAGGAGCCAAGTGGCAACTTTAGGCAAGTTATTTCTCTGAGTCTTAGAGTACACATGATACAGCAGGGATGAATAATGGCACCTGCACCATAGGGTCACTGTACCATACTAGCAACTGTACATAATCTTGGGTTGTTACAATAATCTTGCAAAGTATCTTTAGGATGTCTTTCCAATGAGGAAACAGGTTAGAAAACCCCAGCTAATAAGTAGCAAAGACAGGATATAAACTCAGCTCTGAAAAAAATAAAAAAATAAACTCAGCTCTGTGGACTCTAGGTCCCAAGCCCTCAGCTTCACACAGAAAGCCAGTCCCTCACTAGCCTGAACACCCTTGCCTTATCCTGGCAGACTCAGGGTTTTTGATGTGCTCTGAAGACAGAATGTGGTGGACTTCAGTCTCCCTTGTTCTGGATATTATGCTACTTGAACAGACATTGCTTTTCATTAGTTCTGACTAAACTTGTGGCCTCTGAACCCTTTCTCCCATTCCTGTCCCAATCTTTCAGATCAGACAAACTTGCTTTCATTTCTGTACATTCATCCAAATCATGAATGAGACAAACTTGAGATCTATTACTCCAGGGTATCATGGAATTATTCCACTTTCTCCCTTCCCATGTACTTGAGTTTTATATCAACTTCATCAGATGCAAGTCACTGAAGAAGAGGTCACTCTTCATGCACTGGGCCTAAGCAAAGGGCCACTCTATTTTACAGACAGCCAGGACCAGTTCTTGGGATTCCCAATTAAAACTCAATTGCCTTGTGTAGTGGTTTTACACTAAGTATTCAGTGTCCTGCCTCCACTGTAGCTTCTTCGTTCAGAGGGCTGGTATCTTCCTGCATCACAGCCTTCAATGTCAACCAAATTGGAAGATTCAAGTGTAGTCCTTCTTCCCTGGGCATGTTAGACACCAAGTCTGATAGACATGTTAGGCACCAAGGGCTTGGACCGAAGGACAATTTTCAGCCACAGGGACATTTCTTCTGTTTTCTAGGTCCTGGCAGCTGCAATTAAGGTTTCTGCAATAATGGTCCTAGCACACAGCCTATAGCCAAACAGCCTATAGCCAAACCATTGATGGATCTTCAAGTGAAATGTGACCCAGGCAAATAGCCCCTCTGAAGCTGCTAACTTCTAGGTAATAGTACAGGGGAAGTCAGGGGTCTTGACAGGGCAACCCATGGGGCAAGGACTTCATCTTTCACCTCAGGGTTCCAGTACCCAGCATGATCATGATCACAAGTGCTTGGTCTGTAGTTGAATGAAACTGAATTGAGGCAGTTCATATTAAGCCAAGGCAGGGAACCCTCAAAGCTCTTGCAAAATGTGATTTTTATCAGGGACATGGATTTGAGTGGAAGTGGGGATACCTTAGACAAAGCAAAATTTCCTTTAACTCGTCTGGTTTCTATAGCAGAGCCACTTCCCAGAGCTGCCTGGGAACTCTCCAAGGTGCTGAACCCAGACCTAAGCTTCCTGTGGCCCTCATCTTTCCCACTCCATTGCAGGTCAAACTCAATCTGATATCCATACTGCGACTCTGGCTCCTGACCCAACTTTCTCTCTGTTGAAGGGACAAATGTGGTCCTTCAGCACTCCCCGTGGTGATCTTCCCTGTGGTGACCTATCACTATAACTTCCATGATGATCCCCAACCTATACAGGTTATACCCACAGTGAGCCCCCCAACTATTACCTCTATAATGACTCCTATATGGTTCTTTACAGTAAAAATCCAGCCAGACAGTAAAAATCCAGAATGACCACATCCAGTGGCCTGGACTTGCTGGTGACTGTGATTAGCTTTGACTTGGCTCCTGGCCCATAAGACTCACCATAAAAATTGGGTACAAATAAACACAAGGACTGAAGGTCAAAGAGCAACTCACTCTCCCAAACCCCAAGAGCCCTGCTCAGGGAGGTAGTGCCTTATTTTCATATCCCACACCATCCTGAGAAGACTCCTGAGCTCTTTCAAGGTGTACATTGGGCTTTCAATAACATTTATGTCTTCTGTTGCCCCATAACCCAATAATCTTGAATCCTATACAAGATTGGAGAGACATGTGGATTGCCAGAGGCTGTAAGTCTTCTCACATGTTTCTACAAGGAAAGAACTCTTCATACTTCAACATTAGCACTCCCCTTAAGGTCTGTGACATTATTTCAGATAGACAGGCTTCTCTACCCAGAGACCAAGATCCCACTCAGTTATTCTCTGTGACAGAGCCATAGGAACCTCCATCAAACCTGGGACTCCATAGATGTCATCTTCCTCATGGCCATCTTCCCCATTTTTTTAGCCACTGGTGTCTTTGCCTTCTCTTTCTCTTTGGTCTTTTCCTGCTTCTCAAGCTCCTCTACATAGGCATCATAGATCTCCCACTAGGCAAGGGCAAGATGAGAAGGATCATCACAGGGCAAAATCTTCAGCCAGCCAACTCCTATTCAGCTTCTAGAGCTTGAGGAATAGATTATATCAACCCCTGTCACATGTCTCTATAGCATCCCCTACTTGGCCTACTGTAGTTATATATTCAATGTCTATCTTCTCTGCTGCCAGCTTGAGGACAGGAATGAAGGAGCTCTCAGGGCACCTCTGGGATGAGCTTTCCACCTCAGGCTCAGTTATCAGCTGGAGATCAGTATTGTTCCAACCTACAGACCCCACTAGGCAAAACAAATGGGCTAGCTCACATTTTTCTTGGTGAATTATAAGACTCTGAAGTAGAATATTTTAAAAATGTTTCCCCCCATGGAGATGTAATAAGCTTTACTAGTTCATGTTGGTCAGTTCACACTGACCACACCTTGTGAGCATAAAAAGGTAAACGAAAAGTAAATGATGGGTGCCTGGGTGGTTCAGTCAGTTAAGTGTCTGACTCTTGGTTTCAGCTCAGGTCACTATCTCATGATCATGGGATTGAGCCCCATGCTGGACTCTACACTGAGCATAGAGTCTGCTTGAGATTCTTTCCCCCTCTCTCCCCCTCTCCCTCTGCTCCTCCCCTGCTCACTCACTCTCTTTCTAAAATAAATAAATCTTTTTTTTTTTAAAGTAAGGGGACCCCTGCTAACTGGATCTGACACCAATAGGAGCTCCAGGATAGTAGCAAGGAAGCACCAAGGATCTGGGACTGGGCAAAAATTCTGGATCACATTCTGTGGTCTCCAGAGTTGGGCAGTCACTGCCACCTGGAGGCCAGATAGACACACCTTACATTAATGATTCACCCATGGGCCAGTATTCCACACTACAACATAATTCAATGTTTGTTATCTCATTCAGAGCCTTCTAACAATCCTGTGAGGCTGCTTATCATCCTCATTTGACAGAGAAAAAGAAAAAGAAATTGATGCATTAAGGGTGACATGGTTTGCCCAGGATCTTATAGTATGAGCAGCAAAGCTGGGGGCTGAGCTCAGGGCTCCTAGCACCATATCCTGCCCAAATCAGAATGGGTATCCAGTAGGATTTGAGGGAGAAGGAGGGTCTGCAGGAACAATGAAAGCTGCTAGAAGGGCAAGCTAGAGTGCTAACACTTCAGAGTCAGCCTTGGGATACCATGAGCTGCAGAGAGTCAGAAGCCATGCCTTTTCCCCTCTTTGACAGCCTTGCCCTGGAGGGCATGTAGCTGATCTAGAGTTCCCTGGGTGGTGACCTACTGTCTCATATGCCAAGTGTTCAGAACCTGGATAAGGAACAGGAGGATGGATGAATGAGGAGGGCAAACTTCCAGAGGAATCTTTGACAAAGATGCAGGGGTAGGTGGCTGGAGGTGTGATGATGACTTTTAAACTGACCCAGGGTCTTACCTGATTGGCTGTGGCTGAAAAGTTTGTCCTGGGAGGAGGTTCCATCTGGCATTCTCGGTCCTAGAGAACAATGACAATGGGAAACCCATAGAAAGCCCTCAACTCCTTCTCAATTAACCCAACAGTATATCTATAAGTGAAGTAGTTCAGTTGGAGCAGTGGGAGGGGTGGGACATGGAACTGGGGAAGTAAACAGGGCCTGAATAAAGGACCAAATGATGCAGTAAAAGCCTACATTTTCCTTCTAAGTCTCCTTCAGAAGAAGCCTAAGCTAGAAATCAGGGGCAATGAAGCCTGATTATCCCAGTTTCAATCAAGAAAAACTCCAAGTGGGGGATGGACAGGTCTCTGGCCAGCTTCCTGTTGCAAGACACAGAGGTCAGCCCCTGGCAAGCTACTGGGCTAATATCCTTCACCCTGACAAGACTTCCTCCTAATACTGGGGTCTCTGGCTCCACCAGAGGAATACACTCCCTTTTCCTTGTATATCATGCAAATTACTGAAGAGGGACTATACAGCATGATTAGGAGTACTAGAAACCCATCCCATAGACCTCTGCCCTCCATTCAGAGGTTGGTTTCCGTAAAGCACTGTCTTATATATGTGGATATCTCCCCTGAAACCCTGAGAGGTTCTTTCAGCCTGGTACTCAGAGCCCTCCATACTTATGAGCCAGGGAACTTTTCTAGCCTTTTCCAGCTAGTCTACTACAGACCATCAGCTTCAATCAAACTGGCTCTGAGTCCTGCCTCCCTGGCACGTTCTGGCCTCCCCTCACTCCCCCAGATCTTATTGTCCTCTCCAAGGCCTGTACATGCTTCAGTCTCAGTGAAGGGCTTCAGACTCCTTGTTATCCACTCTGAACTCCCATCAGGTTGGCTTACAAGGACCCAAACACATGCTCCCAGCTCTCCTCAGCCTGTGCCTCTCATCCTTCCAAGCTAAGGGCTGCTGAGACTGGGAGCAGGCCTGCTCCTTTCCTGCCATGCAAAGTGCAGAGCTTCAAGGTAGAGGCACTGCGGTGGGGGCTGCTCTACCCGGAGAGGGTTGTTTAAGGTCTGTGAGGCCCTCTCACTGAAGTTGAACTTGTTGGTAAGCTTTCGCTCCTTGGGCTGCTTAGGAGTCATCAATTCTTCTTCAGTCACTTTTTCAGCTACCTGGAAAAAAAGACCCACAGGATCAGGGATCAGCTGTGAGAAGAAGGTGGTGGGGAGTCAATAGTGGGGAGAAGTCATATCCTAGGAGAGGATGGAAGTAGGAGAGGGTGATGATGCAAGAGGTATTGGTACCTGCAGCCTCTAACCTCTCACCTTCAGCTCTACCTCCAACAAGTTACCCCTACAGCTTTCATCCACACCTGGAGCTGGAAGGGGAGGAATGGGAGCAATATTATACTGTACCTCAGCTACAGGCATATCTGTTTGACTCCCAGCTTCAGTTTCAGCTTCTGTTTCCTTAAGCTCTTCTTCTTCTTCAAGGATTTCAGTTTCAGAAATCACCACCTTAGTGGACTCCTGAGAACCTTGGTAAGAAATTGCAGGTGAACCCAAAGCCCGAGCCTACTCTCCCACCCCCTGGCAGGGCCAGGCTTTCTTGGTTTCTACCTTTGAGACCTCAGCTATACCACAGTTCTCATGGGTTGACTCCCAGACCTAACCAGGACAGCCAGCTATTGGAACTTTATGTAAGTAGAAGTTCTGCAGAGTTCTGGCTTAGTATTTGCTCCCTTGGGTGACCATGGAAAGGGGCCCGGGCTCTGGGCTCCAGCTCTGAGCTGGTCCCTCGGCCTACTTGCTGCTAACTCATCCCGGTAGTGCTGCCGCCGTCCTTCGTCCGAGTCTTTGGGGATCAGGTTCCCGACCTGGCTGAAGTGAACTGCCAGTTGGTTCACAACACCAATAAGCTTATATGTGCCTTCCTAAGAGGAGAGGGGACTGAGTCAGACCAGGTGTCCCAAAAGGGCCGGAGTTGAAATGTAGTCTGCCTTCATTCTGTAAGGCTTAATGTGGTCCATCTGTATATATATATATATATATATATATATATATATATATATCCTCCAATCTTCAGTTAACCTGAAGTTTTCATTACATTCCAGCTTAAAGAAGAAGAGGCAAATGAAATAAAGTTTTTTTTTAAAGTTCTCATCAAAGACATATTTTAAAATATATTTTCTTTCCAACTTTGAATAGCTCTGGATTTGTCTGTCACTGGCTCTTACATCCATGCCTTGGGATCCTCATATACCTGTCTCATCACAGATCTGAGAAAGGTCATACATGGTCATCAGATATCCCTGGCCTGACCCTTTCTGTACTGTATTTAGTGGATATGAGGACTGGATAGATTCTCAGAGACACTAAATATCCAATCCCCCTGTTCTATAGAAGAGGCCCCAGAAATCTAGGAAAGGTTTGAGTTTGGCACTTGTCCAGTTCATACAGCAAATGAGAAGCAGTGCTAGGTTTAAAATCCAGGCAACCTTATTCATTCCTTTTCAACAAATAATTTTTAAGCAGACACAACACAACATGCCAAGTATTTTCTAGGTTCCAGAGATATAAAGCTTAGCAAAAATAGATACGATCCCTGTTTTCATAGGGCCTATTAGTCTGGTTCTTTTAATAGCTTCCTTATTGATAAACATCTTAGTTGTATCATTGCCTGAGACCAGGATTTCCTTCCTTCTTTCAAAACATTTCTTCTCAACCTTTTTCAAGTCACAAAGAAAATTGTTATATTTTACACAAAGGGATAAATTCACTGGAGATGAAGCCAGCCCATGGGCTCTGGTTGTACCAAACCCACCTGCCCCAGGAGGACTAAAAGAATTACTATTTGTACACATAGGTTGGGATGCTCTGCCTTAAAAAGTCACCACAAAGCCCTTTTCTCGGTAACTCAGATGGATGGGAGGATAAAACAGTGTAGCAGTTAAGAGCATGGTTTATGGTGGTGGGCAGAATGGATTCAATCCTGATTCTGTCCCTATTTCCTGGATGAACTTGGGCTTAGCCACTCTAAGCTTTAATATTTTCATCTGTAAAATGAGGATAATATCTAATTTTCAGAATAGTTAGAAGTATTGAAGATAATGAAAATAATTTATTAATACAGTGTCTGACACATAATAAGTACTTATTAAGATTTCAAGGGAGATTAGTAAAGAAATTTCTTAAATCTCCAGAAAATTCCATGTAAAATTTCAAGGTTCCAGTCAAAGACCAAAGTTTAAAGGTGATCTCTAATAGCAGAGAGGCTTTTGTAATATAGCCATCACTGCCAAGCCAGGGAGTACCTAGAGGTCCCTACCTCAGAGGGGATGACTTACTTTGAAGCTGTACCTGACAATGTTCTGGGGTGCATGTGGGTTGTTGGCTGTCAGAATGCGGGTGAACTCCTCCTTTAGCTCCTAAGGGAGAAAAATACCAAGAAGGTTATACACAGAGGGCCCCTACTGCTTTTGAGACTTGAGAGGACCCCTCAGGGTATCAGCAGACATCTCACAGCCAGGTTCTATGCAGGCTCCTAAACTGTACTATGAAAGAACACATATCTGAGGCTGGAGGAAAGAGAAGGGGCAAGGGCAGGATGCTGCTAACTCACCGCATCAGTCAACTCTAGCTGGTCAGGGGGTCTAACCGTGGCTTTGGACTGGGCCCATTCATCTGTTCCTTCTCCCACTTCAGTCCCTGAATCTTCATCCTGGACAAAAACCTCATGTGAGGATTAGTAAGCATTTCTGCAGGAGGCCCTTTCACTCACAAATCCTCCCAGAAGCCAAGCTCTGTCCCTAATACATAGAATACAAAATGCACAATAGATCATTCATGGAAGAGTCCAAAGGAACTGCTCAGGCCAGAGTTCTCTTTGCCTGGAAGACCTTAGCCACCTTAGCTCTTGAGGTCAGGGGTTAGCTGGAACATTGTGGTGGGCCTTTGGAGCCAGTAGTGAGACAGGAAGAACTCTCCCTTCCCTACTCTCTCCCATATAGTCTGGAACCTAATGATCAGGACCAGCTGCCAAAGGCAGGGCTTTATGCAAAATGAAAGGACATCCAGCTATTCTTTTTTTTAAAATTTTTATTTATTTATGATAGTCACAGAAAGAGAGAGAGAGAGAGAGGCAGAGACACAGACAGAGGGAGAAGCAGGCTCCATGTACCGGGAGCCCGACGTGGGATTCGATCCCAGGTCTCCAGGATCGCGCCCTGGGCCAAAGGCAGGCACCAAACCGCTGTGCCACCCAGGGATCCCATCCAGCTATTTTTTAAGCTACTTCAATTCTGATTCATATTTTATCTTCCAATTTGCCACCTTATGGTTACTCTTACAGCAATACTCTTAGTACCTGGTAACTTTGAGCTTTCCAGTCCCATCAGATTCTTGCTGCAAAAAAATCAGACTACGAGTTTTTACTTTTCCTGATAGCTAAAAACCTTGCCAAAGTGGCCCATGATATATTACGAAAAACTCACCCTGGTTAGCAAAGATATACAAAATAAAAGAATGTCATTTTTCACTATAAAATTCCTGAAAAGTATGGGGCACCTGTGTTGGCTCAGTCAGTTGGGCAACCAACTCTTGGTTTCAGCTCAGGTCATGATCTCAGGGTGGTAAGATGGAGCCCCACACCAGGTTCTGCACAGTGCAGTCTATTTGGGATTCTCTCTCCCCCTCTGCCCCTCCCCCTGCTCGCATTCTCTCATTCTCTTTCTCTCAAATAAATCAGTCCTTCCTTCCTTCTTTCCTTCCTTCCAAGATTTTATTTATTATATAGAGAGAGATTGAGAGAGAGCGCACAAGTAGGCAGAGAGGCAGGCAGAGGGAGAGGGAGAAGCAGGCTCCTCACTGAGCAGAGAGCCTGATGAGGGCTTGATCTCAGGACCCTGGGATCATGACCTGAGCTGAAGGCAGATGCTTAACGGACTGAGCCACCCAGGGGCCCCAATAAAATCTTTTCTTAAAAAAACCATTGAAAACGAAAACAACAAAAACCCAAAACAAAGAGATCCCTCAACCAAATGAAACTAATTATCAATGTTGGTGTGGTTATGGGGAAATTGATGCCCATAAATTAACACAACCTACCTACCTACATTTCTTTTTTTCTTTCTTTTCTTTTCTTTCTTTCTCTCTCTTTCTTTCTTTTCTTTCTTTCTTCTTTCTTTCTTTCTTTCTTTCTCTTTCTTTCTTTCTTCTTTCTTTCTTTTTCTTTCTTTTTCTTTCTCTTCTTTCATTTCCTTCCTTCCTTCCTTCCTTCCTTCCTTCCTTCCTTCCTTCCCTCCCTCTCTCTTTTTTCATCCATAAATAGTTTTATTGGGACACAATCACACTCATTCATTTATGTATTGTCTTTTGCTGCTTTGGCCATACAAGCAGAGTTGAGTAGTTATACATGAGACCAAATGGCCTCCACAGCCTAAGATATTTACTCTCTGGCACTTCATAGATAAAATTTGTCCACCCCTGAGGTATATGATTAGCAGTCAGGTTGCTGGTGTTCAGTAGAATTAGATTAATTGTCTTATCTTTGTGTTAATAGTTTTTTCTTCTGCAGTGGCAGACTACAGTTTCTGTATGTTATAGGGAGAGTTTTACAGTTAACCTCTCTTTGCTACTATGAAAAAGAAAAGATATTTTATTTATTCCTCAAAAACATGACTGTGGTTACCCTGTTGTTGTGCAGGGCCAGTATGACAATTTTGGTCATTTTTTTAAATTTCAAGTTTTTATTTAAATTCTAGTTAGTTAACCTATATGGTAATATTTGGTTTCAGGTGTAGAATTTACTGGTTCATTATTTACATATAACACTCAGTGCTCTTCATAACAAGTGCCATCCTTAATCCCCAGCACCCATTCAGCCCATTCCCTGCCCACCTCCCTCCATCAACCCTCACTTTGTTCTCTATCATTAAGATTCTCTTATGGTGGGACGCCTGGATGGCTCAGTGGTTGAGCATCTGCCTTTGGCTCAGGGTGTGGTTCCAGAGTCCCAGGTTGGAGTCCCACATCGGGCTCCTTGAGGGGAGCTTGCTTCTCCCTCTGCCTGTGTCTCTGCCTCTCTCTGTGTGTCCCTCATAAACAAACAAACAAACAAATAAATAAAATCTTTAAAAAAAGATTCTCTTATGGTTTGCTTTCCTCTCTCTCTCTCTCTCTCTCTCTCTCTCTCTCCTTTTCTTATGTTCATTTGTTTTGTTTCTTAAACTCCACATGTGAGCAAAATCATATGGTATTTGTCTTTCTCTCACTGGCTTATTTCGCTTAGCATAATACCTTCTAGTTCTATCCATGTCATTGCAAATGGCAAAATTTCATTCTTTTTGTTGGCGGAGTAGTATTCCATTCATCTTCTTTATCTTCTTTATCCATTCATCATTTAAAAAAATATTTCATTTATTTATTCATGAGAGAGAGAGAGAGAGAGACAGAGAGACAAAGAAACAGGCGGAGAGAGAAGCAGTTCCATGCAGGAAGCCCAATGTGGGACTCCATCCTGGGTCTCCAGGATCATGCCCTGGGCTGAGGGCGGCGCTAAACCGTTAAGCCACCTGGGCTGCCCTCCATTCATCATTGATGGCCATTTGGGCTCTTTCCATAATTTGGCTGTTGCTGATAATGCTGCCTAAACATCGGGGTGCCTGTACCCATTGAATCAAGTATAACCTTTCTAAAGAGCAATTTGGGAATATTTCTCAAAAGCCTAACAAGTGTTTATATTCTTTGACTGAAGTTTCTATGTGTAGGACTTTTTTATTAAAGAAATAACCAAGGACATGCCCAGAGATTTAAACGTACAAATGTTTGCTGGAGAATTGATCATAATAGTGAAAAAGAGGAAACATGAAACATTAATGTCCAATAATGGGGCATGGTTGAACAAATTATGGTATGGCCTTAAGGAACATATGGTAAAATATTATATAGTAATTTTAAATGATGCTATAAAAGTATGTTTATTGGCAATGAAAAGTATTCTAAATATATTATGTAAAAAGGAGATTATAAAATAACATACAGTTTGATTCCATTTCAAAATAAATACATATCATTTTTATATATGCACAGAAATATCTGAGAGGATATAACATCATGTGTTAACTAAGAGGTTTCCTGTGATGGTGGGTTTAAGGGTGATTTTAATGTTCTTTTTGCTCATTTGAATTTTCTAAAAAATATATAGCTAATATTTTCAATGGAAAACAATGCTGTTAGCTTCTTGCTGAGAGCCTGCAGTGGGCTCAGCACTTACTCTTTTTCTGGTTCCTCTGCCCACACTGATGCTCTGAAAGAAAGAACAGAAACAAGAGGTAAATCATAGGCAAATATCTGTGGGACTATCAGAAACAGTATTATAGGGAAGTTTCTGCCCAGAGACCCCAAAGACAGTGGACACTGAGCTTTCCCAAGTCTTAAAAACAGTCTTCTCAGTGGCAACGTGTGCTTCTTACCCCAGCCAAGGAGGCCCTGTATCTGAAGCAACCCCATTCCAGCATCAGTGCAACTGACCCATGAAGAGCAACCAGGTAACTTAGCATTGGGCATTTCAACAAACATTTTTTAAAAGTATATGCTATTTTAAGTGCTCAGCTTTGCAGTATGCTTTCCACTAAGGGGATTTTGACGTCAGATTATATTCACAAACACTTGTTTGGGATGAATGTAAACTCTTTCTGAGCAGGTACTTTGTGTTATCCACTGCTGTCTGAGAATATAGCATGTGTTCAAAATACTTATTGAATAAATGAAAGAATGCTGTCAAACGCATTAGTAATCATGATGCTGGGAAAAATGTTTTTCCTCTTTGGGCCTCGGTTTCCTCGTCAGTAAAATGTATAGGATTGGATGTGATGACCTTCCAGTTCTAACACACTAAAATTTTATGTTCCCAAGGGGATCCCTGGGTGGCTCAGAGGTTTAGTGCCTGCCTTTGGCCCAGGGTGTGATCCTGGAGTCCTGGGATCGAGTCCCTCATCAGGCTCCCTGCATGGAGTCCCTTCTGCCTGTATCTGTTTCTCTCTCTGTGTGTGTCTCTCATGAATAAATAAAATAAAATAAAATAAAATAAAATAAAATAAAATTTTATGTTCCCAAGAGCATCATGGTCTGTTCAGCTTCATAAACATTTGTTGAGCATCTATTTATCTGTTAGGGACATACCCGAGCAGTAGGACAAAAATGAAGACAGATAAGGTCTCTGTTCCAGTTTCCTCAGGGTCCATGGAGGATAGTGTAGACAGTGCTCATCCTTTGCTCTCTCATTCACTCACTCACTTACTCACTCAGAGTATGTTCCTTTGAAAGCCTGCTCTGTGCCAGCAACAGAGATATATGTGCCCAGAGTGCTGGAGGGGTGCACAGAGACACTTACCCAGCACAAGAAAGGCTCCCAGAGGTGGCTATTTCCTAGCTGGATATCAAAGAAAAAAAATATATTGTCCAACTGGAGAAAATATTTTTCAGAAGAAGAAAACAGCATGCACAAAGGCAAAAGAAGAACAGTGACAGAGCTAGTGAAATGTTCCACCAAACAAACAAAAACCTTGCAGTATATATACAGAACAATAGATGTTTCAGATGATCAAGCAAAAGGGAGATCAGTGGAGGCTAGAAATGTGAAGGAAAGGCACTTGTAGGAAGCAAGTCTAAAGTGTTGGAGGAGGGGCCAGTGCAGTGTGGTGGCTGCATAGCACATTGGACAGAGACCTCTGCTCCCTGCTCTCACAGGCCATCTGTGTGATCTTGCAGAAGTGCCTTGGGCCTCAGTCTTCCAAATACAAAGCGACAGAGTTAGACTAGATGGGGTCTTATAGCTCTTACAGTTCTTACATGGTAGTCTATGGGAGAGGCTTTGATGGTGGAGGGGAAGAAAGGGATTCTAGGGAGAAGGAAGAGCATGTCTCAGCTTGGGCTGGGATTGTTGCTGGTAGAGCAGGCAGCAGGATTCAGATTTCTGCCAGGTTGCCAGGGTTTCCAGTGATGGAACCCTTCTCTGAGGCTAAGCTACATGAGCCAGAAAACTGCTTTTTTTTTTTTGAATCACCTCTGATCCCTAAGGTAACAAGATGGAAGTGCTACAACATCCAACAGCTTTCTGGCCCACAGCAGAACCATGGAGGGCCAATCCCAATCCAAACTGCCAGCCTTAAATAGAAAACGAGATCCAGTTACCACTGCCCCCCATAAATATGTCTGTAAAACATTTATCTGGCAATAAAAGAACTGACAAGGCAATTTGAGTATAATTGTTTTTGGCAGTTGGAAATATTTCAATTAACACACTATAAAAGCCACACTATAATAAATGCAAAACAGGCCAATGAAATCAGCTGCAGCCCTGACTTCCCAACCATGGCAAAGGAGATTGAATGTCAGGCTGCCACTCTGGGCCCTTGGTCTTCCAAAAGGAGAAGCCTGAGACAGACAAGCCTGAATTCCTGGAAAGCTTTTGATGGCTCCTCCCAGAAGCCATCAAACCACAGAAGAACAAAGCCCAAACTCCCTCCCCTGGCCCTCAGAACTCTATCATTTGGCCCCACATCTCCATTCCAGCCTGTTCTCCAACCCTTCATGTGCTAGCACTTTGAGATGCAGCTACTCACATTTCCTGAGCATGGCCTGTGCTTTCTCACCTCTGCACCTTTGCTTTTTTTTTTTTTAATTACTTTTATTTTATTTTATTTTATTTTAAGATTTTATTTATTTATTTATTCATAGAGAGAGAGAGAGAGAGGCAGAGACACAGGCAGAGGGAGAAGCAGGCTCCATAAAGGGAGCCCGACGTGGGACTCGATCCAAGGTCTCCAGGATCACACCCCGGGCTGCAAGCGGCACCAAACCGCTGCGCCATCTGGGCTGCCCTTAATTACTTATTTTAAAGCAATCTCTATACCCAACATGTGGCTTGAACTCATGACCCTGAGATCAAGAGTTGCATGCTCTTCTGACTGAGCCAGTGGTGCTCCTGCACCTTTGCTTTTTACATATAGTTCCTCCTGCCAGAAACACCATCTTCCCTTTTCCCCTTTCTGCTCCCACTATCTCTAACGAAACACTACTTAACTAACCTCTACTAGTCCTTTATCTTACCCTGACGTATTATCGTTTTTCTCCTACCTCCCTCTATTCTTCTATTCCTTACTTTGAGCAAGGCTCTGCCCCACCTTCCATCACCACCATAAGTACTGGCTGTTAAGAGATGCAAGATGAAATGTATCTTCAAATAGACACTCTGTTATTTCTGGGTTTTGGTTTGCAAAAGGGAATTGTATTATGAAAAGAAACATAATACCGCAGTATGCGTTGGAGGCAGCCTGGAGATTCCAGCAAAGGAGGTCCACTATTCTTATACTATTGATCAAAGAAGATCTACTTTGGATAGGTCATTCTACTTTGCCAAGGGAGGATGTATATTAGAGGAGTGATGCAGGAAGAGAGAGGAACCCTCCCCATCCCCCACAGGCCACCATGGCAGTCAAATTAATCCTGATGATCAGTGGGATAACAGATGTCCTATTCTGAACTCCTCCATAGTAGAGCATTTTCTATTCTCATTATTACAGATTTTAGTGTGAGCATCCTGAGAGAAGGAACTGGTAAAAACTCAGCTTCCTAGTGGTTACTTCTCATTTCTTTTTCAGGATGAGGGCTGGGCTCCCTTGTTCTTTCTTGAAACTTTTCCACCTTCAATTCCACGTCCCTTCTCAATATCCTTGACCAGGAATAAATGCTTCAACTCCTTAGTCTTCTTTTTTTTTTTTAAGGATTTATTTATTTATTTATTTATTTATTTATTTATTTATTTATTTATAGAGAGCAGAGGGAGGGGTAGATGGAGAGTAGGGAGAGTATTTCAAGCAGACTCCCTGCTGAGCATGGGAGCCCGACTTGAGGCTCCATCTCATGACCCTGCGATCATGATCTGAGCTGAAACCAAGAGTCAGATGCTCAATCAACTGAGCCACCCAACACCCACCCCCCAAGTCTTTTTTTTTTTTTTTTTTTAAGTCTTCTTATTCTACACACTACCCTTGGTGTTTCTAATCCCTACTCATAGCTTCATCTTGCACTTTATGATGGGGTTCAAATTATTTCTTTTTAAAAACATTTTAATTCTTTATTTTTATTTTCTTTAAGCCATCTCTATGCCTAATGTGGGGCTTAAACTCCAGACCTCAAGATCAAGAGTTGCATGCTAAAAAAAAAAAAAAAAAAAAAAAAAAAAATTGCATGCTCTACTGACTGAGGCAGCCAGGTGCCCTAAAGTTCAAATCTATTTCTATAGCTTAGACTTCCCAGGACCCCATGTTCAAATTGGTAACAGAGTACTCAAACAGTATATTTAAAAGCCAACCGTAATATGTTCTTTTCCCACCCCAATGATTATATTCTTTTTCTACATCAAATTTCCATTTCTTCTGGTATTTCCTATGTCACTCAAGTGCATCCCCATCCACTCAGTCACCCAGGTTGGAAACTGGAAACCATCAAAATGCCTGCCTTTCCCTCCCTCCCTCCCTCCCTCCCTCCCTCCCTCCCATTAGCATCATATTTCAAAGCCTAACAATTCTATCTCCTTGATATCTTTCATACCTATCCTCTCCATTTACACCTCCCTTACTATCTCTTGCCTAATTACATTTGATTTACCTAACTCCAGTTTCTCTCCATTCTAATAATTATATCATTATCATCATTCTCAGCTATTGAGCACTTACACTGGGCTAGTCATTTACTAAGCAATTTATATGCCTTATCTCATTTAACCTTGAGAACCACCCTATCAGGTAAGAATTATCATTATTCTATTTTACAGATGATGACATTGAGGCTTAAAGAGATCAAGCAACTGACCTAAAGGTGACCAGGAGTTGAACCCAAACTAATCACTATCTATAAGTGATCTTCCTGTAACATAAATCTGATCATATCACTTTCCTGATTTAAAGCCTTCAAGGGTTCCTCATCAGCCATGAGATAAATCTCAAATTCTCTAACACAGCATCCATATCATCCCCTACCCTTTTCCTCCCACAGCTATGGGTGGGTGCTTTGAAAATGAAAATTCTGGCCAAGGTAACAGATGATTATTATTGTCACCTACTGGGCATTTACCTGAACTTAGATCTGTTTTGGTACATAGCATCTGAAAAGTGTAAGCAACCCATTTGTCTCTGAGCATACTTTAGAGGTAAGGAGATAAAAAAAAAATTCTTAAACTAAAAAAAAAAAAAAAAAATTCTTAAACTGTTCCCTATCATGAAGATATAATATTAAACAAGTATGTGATAAGATGTACTCATGGAGCCCACATGTGGGCTCTGAAGTTGAAGATACCTTGGTTTGGGTCCCCACTCTGCCACCTGCTAGTTCTATGGCTCTAGGCAAGTTACTTGTCTTCTCTGAACCTCGGTATTTTTATCTTTTTTTTTTTTTAATTTTTATTTATTTATGATAGTCACAGAGAGAGAGAAGCAGAGACACAGGCAGAGGGAGAAGCAGGCTCCATGCACCGGGAGCCCAACGTGGGATTCGATCCGGGGTCTCCAGTATCACGCCCCGGGCCAAAGGCAGGCGCTAAACCGCTGCGCCACCCAGGGATCCCGTATCTTTATCTTTAAACTAGGAATAATGACACCTTCTCAATAATAGGCTTGTTATGAGGATTAAATGAGTCAATGAACATAAAGTGCATAGTGTGGTGTTTAGCCAGAGTTTATGCTGAAGTAATGTAGTCGGCAGCATTATATTCCCATTTACAGACCCTGCTCTGCCCTCAGCCACACAGAATTTCTGTGGCCCTTGCTTACTAGGAAGCCCCCACCCTAGGGACTAGAGGCTACAGCAGCTCACATTTCCACCAAAGAGTTCAATGCTGAAACATGTTTGTTCCTGGAAAGAGGGGCTCTTCGAAGCATGCAAACCCACAGATGCAGCAGCATCCTTCCTGGAGCCCAGGAGACTTCGTTTACCATTTCAGTTGTCTTGGTCCTTATTTTAAAACTCACTAACAGGTTTCCATTAAGCTAAATTGAAACTAAATACCTCACCAGCTTGCAGTTTCCGTTTTTAAAAGGGTAAAAGCTCTTAGTCCCAAAGGAACAGTAATTCACCAACACATCTTTCTCTGGCTACAGGGACTGCATTTCAAATCTCTGAGCCTAGTGCAGTGTCTAAAGCACACAGAAGGCACTAAATAAGTGTACTTGAAAGAAATCTCAAAATTTTGAAAAACTGGAGATAAAGGGTAATAGATATTATCAAACGCTATTGTGGGAGTGCCAACTGATGCAAACTTTTTATAGGATTATTTGGCAACATCTGACAAAATTTAAAATGCAGATACCCCTCAACTCCACTTTCTTGAATTTTTCCTATAGCAGTATTCATACACATGCATAAAACGTACAAAACTGCTCACTGAAGCGTTATTTATAATATTTTTACAAATGGAAAACATTGATAGGGGCCTAGTTAAATAACTTATGGTATAGCCATTCAATAAGACACTCTGCATATTTTTAAAAGAATGAGATAAACATTTATGTACTGTTATGGAAAGCTCTCCAAGGTACATTGTTAAATAAAAAAGCAAGCTACAGAAATAGATGACCCATCTGCTTACTTTAAGAATATGTATGTATGTGTATTTGCATATACATACAAAATTTCTAGAAGAATATATAGAATCTGTTGATAGCAGTTTGGTTTAGGAATGTGACTAGGGAATCGTGGGGAAGGGGACCAATACTGTCCGCTATATACTCATTCTCATGGTTTTAATATTTTTAATGTGAATGTGCATTATTTTATAATTTAATATGCTAACTAAGAAATTTAAAAGTCAACAAAGCACAATTATAGAGGTTTTTCTTCCCTATTAATGCAGTATTAGTTAGTACAGTGTTCTGAATACAGAAAAAGAGGATATGAGACCAGGCTGGTGCCTATCTGGAAGGCCAGGAGGGCAGAAGCCAACTCTAAGGACCCTTGGCAGATAAGGCTACAGCAAGCAAAGAGGGTAGGATTTAAATGCAGAAGTTTTATTTATTTATTTTTAAAAAGATTTTATTTATTCATGAGAGAGAGAGAGACAGGCAGACACAGACAGAAGGACAAGCAGGCAGAGGGACAAGCAGGCTCCATGCAGGGAGTCCCACATGGGACTTGATCCCCATCCCGGGTCTCCAGGATCACACCCTGGGCTGAAGGCGGCGCTCTGGGCTGAAGGTGGCACTAAAACCGCTGAGCCACCTGGGCTGCCCTAAAAGCAGAAGTTTTAGGGTAAGCTTTGGCTGGGTCCCCTACTTGGCCACAAACTATATGTGAAATCTTGAGCAAAGTATTTAGTCTCTAATCCTCATTTTCTCATCTACAAGGTAGAGAAAAATATTAATGCCTGTCTCAGAATTGCTCTGAGGATGAAATAAAACAATGCCTGAAGAGCACCTAACTTAGAGCCCAGCACTCAGTAAGCCAAGTAACACTGGCAATGTAGACTTTGTGGTTGTCATCATTTTATTAATCTATCATGGTCTGCTAAGCATGGTCACTGAGTCTCATTCTAGGGGAATTTATTGTAAAATTGAAAAGTGTGTTGTCCATACCTGAAATCCAGGTAGGCACCAACCTGGTCTCATATCTCCTTTTTCTGCGTTCAGAGAGAAAGACAAACCATAAGAGACTTTCAATTATGGGAAACAAACTGAGGGTTGCTAAAGGGAAGGGTTGTGGGGGAATGGGAAAACTGGGTGATGGATATTAAGGAGGGCACATGATGTAATGAGCACTGGGTGTTATAGAAGACTGATGAATTACTTACCTCTACCTCTGAAACCAATAATACATTATATATTAGTTAATTGAATTTAAGTTTAAAAATAACACTTCTGTTGTTATTTATTCCTTTGTATTTGATACAATTCATCAGTTAAACCAGTTGGGACTGGAGTTTCTTTGTAGGAAGGTTTTAAGTTTTGAACTCAATTTTTAAAAATAGGTATGGAGTTTTCATATTTTCTATTTATTCTTGTGTTAATTAAGGTAAACTGTATTTTTCAAGAAATTTGTCTATTCAGGGAATCTCTGGGTGGCTCAGCGGTTAAGCGCCTGCTTTCCATCCAAGGCATGATCCTGGAGACCCGGGATCAAGTCCCACGTCAGGCTCCCTGCATGGAGCCTGCTTCTCTCTCTCTCTCTCTCTCTCTCTCTCTCTCACTCTCTCTCTCTCTGTATCTCTCATGAATAAATACATAAAATCTTAAAAAAAAAAAAAGAAATTTGTCTATTCGGGGCACCTGGGTGGCTCAGTCAGTTAAGCTTCCAACTCTTGATTTCGGTTCAGGTCATGATCTCAGGGTCATGAGATCAAACCCAAATTTGGCTCCAAGTTCAGCACAAGTTTGCTTGAGATTCTCTCCTTTTCCTTCCTCCTGTTCTCTCTCTCTCTCTCTCTCTCTCTCTCAAATAAATAAAATCTTAAACTTTTTGTTCATTCCATCTAAATTGTTGAATTTATTGCCATAAAGTTATAGTAATATTTCCTTATTATCCTTTAAAAAAAAGATTTTATTTATTTATTCATGAGAGACATACAGAGAGAGGCAGAAACACAGGCAGAGGGAGAAGCAGGCTCTATGGAGGGAGCCCGATGTGGGGACTCGATCCCCAGACTCCAGGAACACGCCGTGAGCCAAAGGCAGGTGCCCAACCACTGAGCCACCCAAGTGTCCCTCCTTATTATCCTTTTTAATGTCTGTAGGATCAGTAGTGATTTCTCATGTTCTATTCCTGATATTGATGTTGTGATTTCTTTTTATCTTGATGAGCCCTGCTAGATTTTGTCAATTTTATTAATATTTTCAAAGAATGAACTTCTGACTTTGTTAATTTTCTCTATTGTTTTTCTCATTGTTCCTATGAAACATTGATTTAAAATCTTTCCTTTTTTGCTAATACAGGCATTTAGGAGTGCCTGGGTGGCTCAGTGGGTTAAGCATCTGCCTTCTACTCAGATCACGATTGCAGGGTCCTGGGATTGAGCCCCACATCAGGCCCCCTGCTCAGCAGGTAACCGGCTTCTCCCTCTCCCTCTGCCCCCCACTTGTGCTTGATCTCTCTTTCTCAAAATAATAAAATAAATCTTTAAAACAGACATTTAAAGCTATGAATATCCATTATGCCTAACTTTAAGCAGCAACCAAAAATTTGTGGTCATATTTCCATTACCACTCAATTAAAAGTATTTACTAATTTCATTTGTGCTCTTTCTTTTTTATTGAAATATAGTTGACACTATATAGTTGACAATGTTACATTAGTTTTAGGTGTTCAACATAGTGATTTGACAATTTTTAAAAAAAATATTTTATTATTTTTTCATGAGAAACACACACAGAGAGAGGCAGAGACATAGGCAGAGGGAGAAGCAGGCTCCATGCAAGGAGCGCGATGTGGGACCCGATCCCGGAAGTCTGGGATCACACCCCGAGTCAGGCATACAGACGCTCAACCGCTGAGCCACCCAGGTGTCCCTGATTTGACAAATTTATACATTATGCTATGCTCACTACACGTGTAGCTACCATTTGCCCTTGTCTCCTTTGACTAACTTTATTTAGAAGTATGTTCCTTAATTTCTAAATATTTAGAGATACAATTCATCAGTTTTAAATAGCAATTTTAAAGATATTGCTATTTATTTTAAATTTAACTCCGTTTTTTTTTTTTTTCCCAAACTATTCCTAGTCTGCTGAGATTCTTTCTCTCATGGATGGATGTTGAATTTGAATTGAATTAAAATCTGTAAGATTTTAATCTTTTGATATGTCTTGGGATTTACTTCATGTCCTAGCATATGGTCTATTTTTGTGAACATTCTGCAGTTCTTGGATATAATTTTCATTCTCCAATTCTTAGCTGTAGTGTTCTACAAATGTTAATTAGGTCATTATCTTCCAATAACTGAGAGACAAGTATTAAAATGAACTATCTTTGTGTATTTTTCTATTTCTCCCGTAAGCTCTGTCAGGTTTTTTTTTTTTTTTTTTTTAAGATTTTATTTATTTATTCATGAGAGACACGGAGAGAGAGAGGCAGAGGCAGAGGCAGAGGCCCATGCAGGGAGCCTGACAAGGGACTCCATTCTGGGTCCCCAGGATCATACCCTGGGCCAAAGGCGGCACTAAACTGCTGAGTCACCTGGGCTGCCCTGTCAGTTTTTTATTCATTTATCTTGAACTTCTATTAATAGGTGCATACATGTTTGTGATTTTAAGTCTCCTCTTGAGAGAATGTCATTTATTTATCATTATGAAATGTCTCTACTTATCATTGAGAATATTCCTGGTCTTGAAGCCTACACTTAGTTCTGATAATACTAGAGCCACACAACTTGCCATTATCAGGGTATACTTTTTCTACTCTTTTATTTTCACCTTTTCTATGTCTTTATGTTTAAACTGTACTTTTATAGGCAGCATTTATTTGGGTCTTGCTTTTTCCCTCCATAGCTTGAGAAACTCTACCTTGTAATTGAAAGCAATGGTATGGTGGTCTTTATTATGTTGCTCTTTGTTTTCCCATCTGCTTTTTTTTTTTTTTTTTAACCTTTTACTTAAATTCAATTAAGTTAACATATATTATTAGTTTCAGGGGTAGAATGTAGTGATTCATCAGTTACATATAACACCCAGTGCTCATTACATCAAGTGCCCTCCTTAATGCTCATCACCCAGTTATCCCATCCCTCCACCCCCATCTCCTCCAGCAACCCTCAGTTTGTTTCCTATAGTTAAGAGTCTCTTATGATTTGCCTCCCTCCATCTGCTCATTGTGTTCCTCTGTACACCTTCTCCCTTCTTCTGTTAACTGAGTTCTTTTAGTATTTCATTTTATAATCTCCATCGGCTTTTTATCTGTGCCTTTTTGTGTTACTTTTTAATGGTTACTCTAAGGTTTACAATGAGCATCCTAAACTTATCATAGTCCACTAAGAATAAATAACATACCACTTTATATTTCACAATGTAATAACCTTATAACATCTTAATTCCATTTACCACCACAACCTCATATTTTGCCCTATTGTTATCACGTATTTTATTTCTATATACATTATAAGTCCCATCTTATAATGGTATTATTTTGCTTTAAACAGTCATATGCCTTTTAAGAAAATGAAGGGAAAAGAGCTAGTTTTTTATCTTTAGCCACATACTTATCATTTCTAGTACTTTTTGGTCTTTCCCATAGATAGAGCTTCTATCAGTATCATTTTTCCTTTAGCCTACAGAACTTCATTTAGTACTTCCTATAGTGGAGGTCTGTTAATGATAAGTTCTCTCAGCTTTAGTTTATTTGAAGATGTATTTATTTCACTTTTCTTATTTGAGGGATATTTTTGCTAGATGTAGAATTCTGTGTTGACAGTAATTTTCTTTCAGTGCTTTAAATATATCCTTACATTGTCTTCTGACCTCCATTGTTTACAATGAGAAGTCAGCCATAATCATATCACTATTACCCTTTATGCAATGTGTCATTTTGTTCTGCCTACTTTCAAGATTTTATTTTTATCTTTGGCTTTCAGTATTTTGACTATGAGGGACCTAAGGGTGGTTTTCTTTGTACTTATCCTGCTTGGGACTCACTGAACTTCTGATAATACTATATGTTTTCCACCAAATTTAAGAAATTTTGGCCACTATTTCTTCAAATCTCTCTCCTCCTCCTCTATTTCCTTCTGGGATTCCAATAGGATACATATATGTATATGTATATACATATATGTATATGACGTGTTCCCAGAAGTCAAGACTCATATTTTTTAATCTTATTTCTCTCTGATCTTCAGGTTAGATCATTTCAATGGACTCATCTTCACATTCAGCCCATCCAGTTACTTTTCCATTCTGATATTTTTCTATTGTTTCCATTTTTCTGCTTAGATTCCCCATCCATTAAGTCAATATTTTCTGTAAGTCTATAAATATATTTATAATAGTTGCTTTAAAGTCATTGTCTGCTACTTTTAACATATGGGTTATCTCACTGGTATCAGCACTCCTTTGGAATCTACCTCCCTGAGCCAAGGTCAAGAAATTGTCCCCAGCCAGAGAGCAAGGATAAACACATGACTCACATTGGGTGCTTTCTTTCCCTCAGGAGTCACTGTCCTGAGGGAATGTGGCACATGTCCAAAATTATAGCTGTTTAAATGGGAGAGCAAGTCCAGTATGGATTGTTCCATCATGGCCAGAATATAAATTCCCTATACCAAGGCCTTTAAAAGTTATACATAGTGTGCTGCATTTTAAAATTCATTGCAGAAACACACACACACACACAAACAACAAGCCTAAAGTAAAGCCTTTTGTAAAGGAACCTTTTATAATGTAAATATCAGCCCTGTATGGAGGCACTGGGTTGGAAGAAATCTGAGGTCCTTCCCGCACAATATATGAGAAAGAGATTTTTCAGAAACAATGTAGAAGTTACTTTGTAGTAAAGCAGGTTATACCTTGTACCGTGTAAGAGAAACTGCCCTCCTCACAGCTTTGGCTGCTTAGAAAGCCATGGGATCTTGTCCCTCTGTGATACAGTCTAGCGTGAACAGATAAGCTAGGGTCAATCAGGTTCCTTCTCCAAGAATTTGAACTGGGACTACTGAGAGAAGTGGTGATTGGATGGAGATAGTATGGAGATGTTTCTGAGTTAGAGAGAGGCCAAAGTGGCATGATGGGCTGGAAACACACTAAAGTTATGAGGGAGCAGAAACCATAAAAAAGTTGGCTGTTTGGGAAATGAAAATAAGGAATGAAACATAGTTGCTAAGAGAAGAAGAGAGGCTATGAGAGATACAGAGAAAGTAATTAGTACTTAATCTGTTTCAGAACCAATAGTTTTCCAATTCTGATTCTAGGCTACTTATATATTTATAATACTCATCCTCAAACCCCCACATATAACCTTTCTCCCTTTAGCCAACCCTCCTTTAACTTGAGATAACTTGAGTTGAGCCTCTGTTCTTTGCAATTTAAAGAGCTTGACTAAAATTTGTGTGCCTTAGAGTTTGCCAGGCTCATAAAGAGCAGAAGTAGGAATGCCTTGGGCAATCCAGGCAAAGGAACAAAATCATTAACAAAGATACAGAGACTTGTAACCATGTGTCTGTCTAGAGATCAGCAGATTCCCCCCTCCTTTTTTCTTTCTTTCTTTCTTTCTTTCTTTCTTTCTTTCTTTCTTTCTTTCTTTCTTTCTTTCTTCTTTCTTTCTTTTTTTTTTTTTTTTAGAGAGAGAGAGAGAGAGAGAGAGCCAGAGAGCACACACAAAGGAGGGTGGAGTGGGCAGAGGGAAAGGGAGAGAGAGAATGTTAAGCAGGCTCCACACCCAGTGCCAACCAGTGCCAGTCCCACCTCATGGGGCTAGATCTCACAACCCTGAGATCCTGACTTGATTCAGAAGCTTATAGACTGAGCTACCCAGGCACTCTAGGATCAGCAGATTTTTTTTTTATCCATTTATATTCCAATTTGTCTCGAAGCAATATTTGAGGCTAAATATATGACACATGAAAAAATTAAGTAAATAAGAAAATGGATGTGAGGTAAAAATAAAAGTAGGGAAAAAAGCTTAACATCAGTAGTAGGGTCCCTACATAATTATTATTATTTTTTAAAGATTTATTTATTTATTTATTTATTTATTTATTTATTTATTTATTTATTTATTATAGGCATAGAAGGAAAGAGAGGCAGAGATTCAGGAGGAGGGAGAAGCAGGCTCCATGCCAGGAGCCTGACGCGGGACTCGATCCCAGGACTCCAGGATTGCGCCCTGGGCCAAAGGCAGGCGCCAAACTGCTGAGCCACCCAGGGATCCCCCCTCAACACACACATAATTAATAGAATGAAGCTGCTTTGACTAAGACAAAGGCCTGAGCAGCTTCTAATGCAGGCCCAGAAAGAAAAGCTAGCATTCAGAGTATTGTTATACATACCTTTCCATCATGCATTTATTTACTCATCAACTGATTCATTCAGTCATTATTCATTCATCCAGTATTTATTAAGCATCTAATATGTACCAGATCCTAGGATGACAGCTAAAGAAGAACCAAGGCTGAGTTGGCCCCACCTCTAAGAGTTCTCAAATCTAGTGACTCCATGAGTGGTACAAAGTGTTTTGAGATACAGACAGTGAAAAAGGTTGACAACAGCTGTGTCCTTTACTTGCTTCTTACATACAATTCTGTCTCAGTGATAGGGAAGACTGAACGCTCCATACAAATCCCTAACTGGCAGAAAACAATTTCATGTCACTTGCTTACAGCTGGAGCCAGAGAATCAAAATTACTCTTCAGCATCAGCTTGCAGGCTGCAAAGCCTAGGGATAAGCACAAGAGCCCTCTGCCATTGTTATTCGAGTACCTGGCATGTACTGAGTACTAACAATGTGCTAGGTTCTACAGTAAATAGGAGGAGACCAAGTTCTGGCTGCAAATGCTCACAGCTGTTTTGTAATCTGATAATTGTGCATGACAAACCTCAGACTATAACTCTGAAAATAGCATGACTATAATCATAACAAAATGGAACAGCCATTGGCAAAATTTGTTTTCTAGTTATCACTTCCAGAAGGAATTCCATAACACTACTACGGGAAGAGAAGAGAAAATTCTCTCAACTTCCTGCCACTAAACCTCTAAATTATCATCATCTGCATCCATCCCTTCCTCCTTTCTTTTCTCCTGTTACAGTGTTCTGTCTCCTGTCCACAACCAATCCACCCTCTCCTCCTCAGAGACTTGGCTGTAGTCAATATTTTATGTCTCCTGATTCTCCTTCTTCTCTATGCCAGGGTCCCTCCCCTTAGCATTTAACATATTCAAGTCTTACTTTCATCCCTAAATAAGTAAGTAAGTAAGTAAATAAATAAACAAACAAATCATTGTCTATATAGTCTTTACTTTCTTTTTAGCTCAATTCAATCTGGCTTTTAACTGGAAAATTGTTCTTTCTGGGGTGCCTGGGTGGCTCAATTGGTTAAGTGTCTGCCTTTAGCTCAGGTCATGATCCCAGGGTCCTGGGATAGAGCACCACATAGGGCTCCCTGCTCAGTGGGGAATCTGCTTCTTCCTTTCTCTCTGCCCATCCCTCTACTCATTCTCTCTCTCTAATAAAAAAATAAAATAAAAAAGAAAATTGTTCTTTCCGAGGTCCCCAGTGACTTCCTAATTATTATATCTTTTTTTTTTTAAGATTTTATTTATTTATTCATAAGAGACACACACAGAGAGAGGCAGAGACATAGGCAGAGGGAGAAGCAGGCTCCATGCAGGGAGCCTGATGTAGGACTTAATCCAAGGACTCCAGGATCACACCCTGGGCCAAAGGCAGGCGCTAAACTGCTGAGCCACCCAGGCATCCCCTAATTATTACATCTAATGGCTCTGTCTAGTTCTTATCTTCATTGACCCCTTAGCATCATGTGACACAACTGACCACATATTATATAAACACTGTAAACTCACTATAAACACTCTTCTTTAGGACATTATTCTTCCTTGTCTTCTATGTATGTTCTTGTATACCTTCTATTCTGTGATGTCTTCTAACTTCTCTGGTCACTTCTTATCCTACATTTTGAACTATTCTTCCTTTGTACAAGCTTTATTTTTATTTTTTAATTTATTTTTAAAGATTGTATTTATTCATTCATGAGAGACAGAGAGAGAGAGAGAGGCAGAGACACAAGTAGAGGGAGAAGCAGGCCCTATGCAGGGAGCCCAATGTGGGACTCGATCCTGGGACTCCAGGACCATGCCCCAGGCCGAAGGCAGGTGCCAAACCGCTTAGCCACCCAGAGATCCCCTATTTTTTTATTTTTTAAAAGATTTTATTTATTTATTCATGAGAGACACAGAGAGAGAGAGCCAGAGACATAGGCAGAGGGAGAAGCAGGCTCCATGCAGGAAGCCCCATGTGGGACTTGATCCTGGGACTCTGGGATCATGCCCTGAGCCAAAGGCAGAGGGTCAACCACTGAGCCACCCAGGCATCCCTCTTTTTCCAAACTTTATTTTTTTTTTAATTTTTAAAAAGATTTATTTATTTATTTATTTATTTATTTATTTATTTATTTATGAGAGAGAGAGAGAGAGGCAGAGACACAGGAGGAGGGAGAAGCTGGCTCCATGCCAGGAGCCCGACACGGGACTCGATCCGGGGACTCCAGGTTCGCGCCCTGGGCCAAAGGCAGGTGCCAAACTGCTGAGCCACCCAGGGATCCCCTGTCCAAACTTTAGATCATGGTACTCCTCCTAGAAGTCTTCCCTCATTCCCCCAGAATCAGTGTTAAGAAAACCTATAACAGGCTTTTCATAACACTCTATGCTACTTTCCAATCACATCCTATCATTCACCCAATAGGCATTTATTGAGAGCTTCTGATGTGATGGCCACTGTGTTAGGAGCTTGAGAACAGTTGTGAGCAAAAACATCCATAGGTCCTACTCTTGAGGAGTTCACAGTCTAATAGGAGAGACATACAATAATCAAATAATTACACAAACAAGTAAATAAGTACATACTAGGATGCAGGCTAAGGAAGAAAGGATCAAGGTATATTACTACATAATAGAGGAAACAACCCTATCTTCATTAATAGGGCAGCAGCATTGGGGCAGGTAATGCGGATTGATAATTGGTCTGAAATCTTAGGAGTACATATGTGAGGAAGGATTTGAAAAGTGTTCCAGAAAGAAGGAACAGTACATAGAATTAAAGTACAGCTATAATAGGGTAAGAGTGATAAAATTAAGGCTTAGAGATCCCAGTGGGCCTCAGCCTATATAGGCCCCTGAAAGGTTATCTAAAAAATTTGTCCCTATACTAAGAGCAATGGGAAGTCACTGAAAGGTTCTGAGTGGGAATGACATAATCAAATGGACAGTTTGAAAAAATCACTTGATGTAGCTGTTGAGAAAGGATTAGAAGGGGTATGAGTAGATGAGGGCAATACCAGTTACAAGGCTTTCACAGCACTCTGGGTGAGAGATGATGTAGGCTGGGCTAAGGAGGTGGTAGTGAATATGAAAAAAGTGGTTTGATTTGAGAGATATTTAGGAGATAAAGTGACAAAGGATCATATCTAGGGCTTGAGGAAGATAAGAGGTGTAAGGATGACACTGAGGAGAAGGGTTATAAGAGTGTGGATATCTTACTTTGAACATATAGAAACACTTCAACTGCTCTCAGATTCTGCTCAACTCCTCTTGTCCTTTCTTCTATGGGATCCCAGGCCCAGTCACCAGACTCAAAATCTCTGAATCACCTAAGATTCTTTTTTGGCCTTGCATGGATTCTTGCCAATTTTCCCCTAACCTAGTCACCCTCATCAAGATCATCAGTTCTAAAAGTATCAACCATGAGAGACCTCTGGAGAGACCATAAAATGATCTAAAAATGCAAGCCTTTTCTTTGGCTCTCCTAGACAAATGATGCAAAATTCCCGACTGATTTTTTTTTTATGGTAACTAACTGAGTTATAAAGAAGTACTAAAATTTGTTAGTCATAAACTAAAATTAGCTTTTAACTGGAGTTCACAGAAGACTCTAATTCAGTTCTCTACTAAGAAGTCTGGCTGCCAGGCAATGTTTGGCAACGTTGCAAAACTCCTCCTGCACACATACACATGTAGCCAGTTGGAATTCTCAAAATTTTCAGGAAGGACACTCTGTTATTGGGGCATTACCGGTGATGTTTTGAGCTGTTCATGGTTTATGGTGCCTGACATTCATGCATTTTAACTACAAATTATGATTCATGGAATTCTATCAGCACCAATTTAATATGCCCTGGGCTATTTGATTAACCCTATGGAGTAGAAGGATACACCTCTGACTTTATTTCCTGTCACTTTCCTCCTTCCCTTCCTTGCTGATCCAGAACATGTATAGCAAGCTTCCATCTTAGGAACTTTACACTTGCTATGTCTGTCTGGAGGCTAACTTGTTCATTTACTTCAGGTCTTTCTCAAATGCCACCTTTGTCAGGCCTTCTCTGATGACTATATTTAAATCATAATCTTCTGGTTTCCTGAACTTCCTACTCCATTTCCCTGCTTTATTTTAATCCTTGATACCTATAAGCATCTGATAAACCATATATTTTACTTATTTATTTATTGACAATTTACCTCCAACTAAAAGGTAAACTCCATGAGAATAGGGATTTTGGTTTGATTTGTTTAGTGCTATATCACCAATACCTAGAACAGTACCTGGTATATAGTAGGTGATCAATAAATAATTGTTGAATGAGAATGACAATTTATATTATCAGAATTATTGACCTCTTAAATCTCTAATGCCCAGCTCTTGAGGCATGGGTATATGTGATTCAAATTTGAATCATTCATAGCCCTACTGCCAAAGCAGATATAAACATGAACCCAGAACCAGAACATGCTTCTACAGTGACATTTTCTTGTTATTACTCCCCACTAGTCTCTTCATCCCAGGCTTACCCCTTCCTATCCCTCAAACACTCAGATCAAAACTTCTAAAGAACAGCTCCAGACATTCAGAACTCATATTCAATTCATGTTCAGAATTTAATATATTCCAGACATTGTGCTAGGTTCAGGGGACTCGTCAATGAATGAGACAGACATGATCTTTGCTATCACTGAGTTTATAGTCTCAGGGGGCTACCCTATCCTGCCTCCAGAAAGGAAACTTAGGGAAGCCTTGGTGGCGCAGCGGTTTAGCGCCGCCTGCAGCCCAGGGTGTGATCCTGGAGATCCTGGATCGAGTCCCATGTCGGGCTCCCTGCATGGAGCCTGCTTCTCCCTCTGCCTGTGTCTCTGCCTCTCTCTCTCTCTGTCTCTATGAATAAATAAATAAAATCTTTAAAAAAATAAATAAAAAAAAGAAAGGGGACTTAATCCCTTATAGAATATGACAACCAGGCTGAGACCTGATGTATGGCCAGGAAATGAAGAGACGTGAGGCAGAGTGGCATGGAACAGGTGGCAGCAGACAGAAATGATTATACCAAGCAGGTAGAGGAAACAGGAGTTTCAAAGGCCTAGAGGAGAGGAGTGTGTGGATGTCACCTTCCAGGAAGTGAGGGCAGTTCAGTGTGCTGGGACTGTGGAATTGTCACAGAGCGATGGTGGTATTTGAAGTAGGGTTGGTAGAAAGGCTAGACCTTGCAGGCCAAACAAAACAAGTCAGAATTTTGGGATTTTATCCTGAGAGCAAGAGGAAGCCATTGAAAGGTCTGATCAGTGGAGTGAGATGAACAATGGAGTTAAACTCTTCTCTGTCCCCTAACAAGCTCAATCCTGACCTTCCCTCTCCACTACAGGCATCCAAATCATAGATACCTCCTTCCTGAAGCTTTTCTGCCGCTTCAACCTCCACGTCTCTCTTCCTGCCAGCCCCAGGGATCCCATCCTCTTTTATCTTTGTGTGCCTATGTTCTGTCTCCCCCACGGGACTGAGTTTCCAGAGGAAAGGAGTAACTTCTCAAACCTTTCTAGACTGTCCCAAGCCCAGCTCACCACTGACTCAGATTGCCCTTCGCTGAGACAAGAGACTGAAGAGTACAACCTAGCACAACCCAACCTTTTCTAACACCCACACACCAATATTTACACAATAGTAAAACAACTCCTCCCTCCAGAGGGCAGCGCTGATGTGTACAGAGCCAGTTGACCCAGGTTTCTGTTTTCTGTCTGTTGTCACCTCTCTCTGCTCTCAGTGAAACTAGCCTTTAATGTCTCCCCTAATGGGCTGAAGAAACTGACCCCAAGCTTGTTCAAACTATAAGTGCTAGAAAAGATAAATATAATCTGCAGTGACAGGAAGAAGCGGTTACCTGGGGGTAGGGGGCTGGGGAAAACTGACTGGGAATGAGGCACAAGGAAATTTGGAGGTAGAGGAAGTGTTCTATATCTCAGTTGTGGTGGTGGCTCACAACTGTATACATTTTTCAAAATTTGTCAACATGTACAACTAAAATGTCCATCTCACCATATGTGAATCAGACATCAGTAATGCTGAATTTAAAACAAACTTCATGTAAATTAAGTCAGTAGGCCCAAGTACAACACACTGAGTTTCAAAACACAGCTCAACCCCAACATAAAACTAGGGCGTGGCCATGCAGGAATAGCAGCCTCTTCACCGTTGCTGAGATTTAAGAAAGATGAGTCCACTTGCTATGGAAGGCCAAAGAAGCAAAGTAGCAAAGGCTAATAAAGAGAAGGCCAGACCAAAATATGTAAGGTCACAAACAGGATGGACACAGGTTTGCTCTCCAAACCTCAAAATACCTACATCTGAATGAGGGAAATTTAGAATAAATAAATAGAAGTCCTGCTTCACAAACCTAGAAACTGCATATTAGCTACACAGTGATAACTCATAAAGGGCTTGGAAAAGTGAATTTTTAAAGGACTGAGTGGCAACCACAGAGGGATCCTTGAGAAGCCAGGTCTTACCTCACCTTCTATCAAGAGTGATGCTGGGGGTGAAAATAGAACTCTGTACTTGGTGGTTGAAGGGGCCAACTCTTGGGTTTCCTATGAGAAGGAATGACATCTGGCCAGGTGGCAACAAAGACCCAATGTTCACATGGCTGAATGGGTCACAGGACTGGTCCAGGGGCTCAGAGCAGAGAGAGACATATGAGGTTCCAGAAATAGTCAGGGGCCAGTGTTTGGGGTGTGCAGGTGTGTGAGGTAGTGGCGTGGGCAAGAATGAGAGAAAGGTCTCTCTCCTCTTCCTCTTTACCTGATCTCTCTCTCCTGAAAAGTCACCCAGCACAGAAAATCTAAGCCAAATTCCTGTACATAATCTGTTCTGTCTGCTGTACAATTCTCTTGCACTCCTTCTGTGGGTTCTCAAAGGCCTGTGTCCCCACCTAGCCCAGCACTGGGAATCCAGCAAAGGTCTAGAAAAAGAATTTCTTTGGAACAAGAATGTGAGGGCAATGAGGGACACATGAGTCAGGGTGGGGGTTAAGGAAGACGGGTTGGTCAGAAGGGTTTGCGATATGAGTGGAGAGAGGAAATGGAAAGATGAAAGGAGGACAAGTGAAAGGGAAGTAGGAAATAGTGGGTCAGGGGCAGTGTGGGAGAGGGAGCTAGGATTAGAGGGAGAGAGGACAGGGTTAGAGGTCAGTGGGAACACAGGCCAGGGGTCACAGGGAGAGAGAAGTTTAAGGGTCAACAGAGAAAGGACGATGAAGGATCAATAAAAGTATGATCAGTGGTCATTGGTGGAGAAGGGCAGAGGTCGTTGGGAGAGAGCAGTCGGGGTTTGTGTTACCTGCCTACGAGGCGGCTGTTTCTGGGGCATCTTGATAGACGCAGGAAACACCTCTACACTTGGAACACCTACAAAATGCTCTCTTTCCTGAGGACAAGTAGTTTGTCCCCTCGATCACGCACAGGAAATCTGGATTCTTTGTCACTCAAATTCCCAATCGCAGGGGTTCTTTGGGGACAGCCTTCGTTGTGGGTCCCCGCGCCCTTGCAGTATAGAATCTGCTCCTCCCTGACGCGGTTGCCCAGCAACCAACCGTTAGCCAAGGCGCAGGCGCCTCTGACGCCCCCTCCCGGCTCGAGGGAGAGGCGGGGCTGCGCGCTCGGGGAACCTCCGGCTCCACAAGACCCGCCCCCTCAGGAATAATACGACCCGCGCGCGGCAGCTTGCATTAGAACTCCCGCATGTGGGAGGGGCTAGAGCAACCAGGCACCGCCTCCTCATGAATAATGCAAGTTCAGGCGGTGTCCCGGACCCGGAAGTGGAGTTGCCGAGTCACCGCAGTGGCTGAGCTGCTGACAGGAGGCGGCGGCGGAGGAGGAGGCGAGGCAAGACCTGCGGCTCGGCCCGGCCACAGCCGCGGTAGCACTAAGGCGAGCCCACGGAGCCACGCCGGTCTTAGCCAGCAGGCGAACCTCCCGCCCCTCGCCCGTCCCTCCGTCTGTCCCGACACTTGCCCGCCCGACTCGTCCCGGGCGGCCTAGTCTGCACCGCCCACCCGACTCCTGGGGCCGCCGCCCCGCGCGGTCCCGTCGGCGTCCCTGGCCGCGCCCGGCCCCTGGCCCGCTCGCCCGCCGGCACCATGATGGAGGAGATCGACCGGTTCCAGGTGCCCACCGCGCACTCGGAGATGCAGCCGCTGGTGAGGGGGCGGGCGGCGGGCAGGCCAGGACCGGGAGGGGGCGCTGCCCGAGGGCGAGGGAGGGAATCAGGCCCTGGTGACTGCGGAGGGGGCGCCTTGGGATGGGGCAACGCGAGCCTTGAAATCGCATCGCCGGGGGAGGGGGGCTTGCAGGACGAGAACACAAGAAACCCGTGGGAGAATACGCGGGGTGACAGAAAGGGGCCTGTAAAGGCTCAGGGCTCTGTCAGCAAAGACAGGCCAAGGGAGCTTCGGGGAGGACCGTCGGTCGGAACGTTTGGGGCACAATGGTGCACACTGCTAGGGGAGGCCCTTAACTGGGAAAGGAAGGGAACTCTCTTGGGGCCCCGCCGCCGGCAGGCCCTGGGGGCTGCGTTGAGAGGTGAGGAGCCGCTTAGCCCTAGAGGCCTGTGATGCTCAGAGCGGGGGAGGGGGCCAGGAGCAATTAGGCTAAAAGGGACTGGGAATAGACTGGCAGAGGAGGAAGGGGGCCATCCCTCCAGTTAGCTGGATACGGATGGGAATGCGGGTCTGGGGCCGAGGGGGTCGGTGCAGGACCCCTGAATGCTGTTCTTCTCCGGAGGAGAGCGCAGGGAGTCTTAGGCGTAGGGGGTTGCTAGAGCCGGAGTCGCGGAGGAGAGAGCACCGCGGGGAGGTGGAGAAACAGGGGCGCGGATGAGACAGCTCGGGAACCGACAGGAGAGGGGGCGGGGTCGCTCTGGAACCGCCTGTGCCCACCCTTTCGGAAGAGCCCCCAGCATCTTCGGCCTACGTGCATTGAGTCTTTGCTGGGCGCCCATCCTGCTGCCAGTCCGCGGTCCCGGAGTCTGGGAGGAATGATGTCATCGTTGCCGGCGCGAAGGGGATGGAAAGGGGAGGGCGACGCGGGCGACCGAGGCCAGTCGTGGGGAGACCATGCGCGGTGGCCACCGCTCAAGGGGGCTGCCTGACGGGCTTGTTCATTCGGCTGTGGGCAGCGGGGCGAGAGGCGCCGCCAAGGCCTAGGCAGCTGGTACAGGGAGAGGGGGAAGGGAGGGAGTGCCCAGCTCTGTTCACTTTTCCATCTCCCTTCCTCCTTGGAACCCGAGCGGGAGCTGGAAGGAAGGAAACAGGGCAGGCCAGGACCCTGAAGGTGTGGATGCCCTATTCTCTGAGCTCTGCTGGAGCTAAACAGAGCTCTCCAAAGCTTGAAGATCTGGAGCTCCCTAAGGCTCCTCCTTCTATGTTAGGCAGAGAGGTGAGGAATAGGTTCTATTCCTAGGCCCTTGGGCCCCTGGCTAACAGATGTGCTTTGTAGCTTCCTGAGCAAGTAGTTAACCATTACAGCAGACCAGACAGATCTTGGCAGGGACCCATCACCCACTCTAAGCCACACCTTTTGGGGGAATGGTAGACAGAATCATTAGGAACCACCTAGCAGGAGACAAGTGGCCTTTTCCCCTTTTTGTGATTACTTAGTTCTAGAAGCCCAAACAGAGATTTACAATAGCAGGAGATGAGTGGCCTTTTCCCCTTTTTGTGATTACTTAGTTCTAGAAGCCCAAACAGATTTACAAAAGTATACCATAATATTAAAGTGGGGAAAGAGATCCTGATGGACTTTTTTCCTAGCCCGATGCCATCATTGGAATATTTTGGGGCCAGAAAATCCTGGTGAGAAGTCTGTCCCACGAACTTGAAGAACTTTAGGCTGGCTGAAGAGAACATTCCTTTCTAGATTATCTTTCCAGCCTGGCTTGTCAAACTAGATTGCCCTTCCAGTTCTAACCATCTAATCAAGAATCAAAAGGGAGGGTGGATGAAGTAGGAGGAAGAGGTCCAAGTGAGTCAGGAGAAGAAAGCAATGAGTTGGTTCTTGCCTCCCATCTGGGGTTCCTAAGAAGGTAGGCAGTAGTTGTCCAAGGAAAAGGGGGAAGGAATGGTGTCACAAGGCCTTCTTAGTTGTCCTTGGTGCCTTTATTATCACCTGAAGTTCTCAAGGATAGTTTGAATAGTGACCCCAAAAGACTCCTGAGGTGCTTCTGGTCTGTGTGACTCTGGAGTAGAAATGTTTATGCAAGGAGGCACTTATCAGAAAAGCTGTGCCTGCCTTCAGACCCTCTCCTTGAAGGCTAAAGGAGCCCTTTGCTGCAGGAGGATACTTTGTTGAGGTTAATGAGAGCCTTTTGGAAGTGGCAATACAGTCATCCTTCCATTTGGAGGCATAGATGTTGCCCTATAGATCTCTACCTCTTGACCTCTGTTCCCAGATTGAAGTTTAGAGGATCCTCAGAACTCCTTAAATGCTCTGTGTATTACTGAGACCATCAGACTCTTGGGTGGAGTTTCTGGAAGAGCCTTTGTTTCAAGGCATAAGGAATCAAAGTGGTATACCACAGAAGAGAAGGGCAAAGTGGCTCTTTAGAGGTATTTGGGTAGACCATAAAAACTAGGGTCCCAGGCTTGGACTCAACTGTGACCTATTTCATTTTTTGCCTTTTTTTTTTTTTTTAATTGAGACCTCTAGGAAGTCTCTTCTCTTCTCTGGACTCAGTTTTCTCATTTATCAAACAAAGACAGACTATCTCTTTAAAATTTAAACAATAGCTCCTCACCCTGTCTTCCCAGGAATATCATAGAGAGCTAATATCACTGTTTTAGCTAATTTATTCACCAAATATTTATGTAGTATCTGCTCTGTTCCAGATATTACACTAGGTATTGGGGACACAGTAGTTAGCAACACAGATACAGTTTGGTAGAAGTTTTATTGTTCATGCTCACTCCTTCGGTGAGAGCCCCTCTGAGGGCAGAGTGGGGGCTGTCTCCGTTAGCCATAATGGAAACAAGACAATGCTGATATCAGCATCTGGCCCACACTGTACCAATAGAGGCCTGTTACAGGGACTCCATCATTAAAGAACCCTCCCTAGCCTATAGTGGTTGGAAAGAATCCAGAGGGCATTCTTTACTTGAAAAGCTCTAGTTCTAGGGGAGAAGATTTTTATTTTTTTCTTATTTACTTGAAAGAGAACCTCAAGCTTAAAAAGGGGGCCTAAGGGAGTGGCAGGAGCTGGGAGAGAAGGCACAGCCAGCAGATCTGGGTGTTTCTAAGGTGCTAATTTAAGCATTAGTTCTCAGCTAAGTGGGAGGAAGAGGAAGAGATCCCTGCCCTGTTGTTGCTGCTGCTGTTGCCACAGCTGCATGGAGCCTTCTGTCTGGGGTGGGAGTTTGCCTGAAAGGAGTGGCTTCCCTTCTTTTCCCATCACAATTATTTAATTGGCCTGGCTGCATCTCAGCAGCTGAACCAGGCCTGGGCCTATCACTGAGAGCTCCCCAGGGTCTCTTCCTGTCTCCTTATGAAAGGAATGAGAACTCCTCTTGGAGACATAGTCCCCATGCTCCACTCCTGCTGTGTTCATCTCCTAGACAATCCTGAGTGTTTCTGAGCACTCAGATTTTCCTGAAGAAACTGCCAGAGATAGGCACACTTTGTACTCAGTTCTGTGTCCCAGCCACACATGCACCTCACTGATCTAGGGAAGCTCCCAGATGTCCAAGGCTCTCTGTAGAGCAGTTGGGTTGAATTTGGGCTATTGTGTAAGTGAGCAAGCAGGAATAGGTTTTCTGGCCCTATTTGTTCGGCTGGTTTGTGCAGCCTCACAGTCTATGTCTTCTCTTTGGCTGCAATTGGAGAGGAAGAGATTTGTTGCAAAAACAAGAACAAAACAAATGGAGCTTTTAAGGACTTAATTATGTCAGGCAAACATCTTACCTCTTGTGTTTTCAGAACCTAAGAGACCAAAAAAAAAAAAAAAGAATACGGCACCAGATGGGGTCTTTGTATGTCTGAAAGAAATGCTAGTCTGTCCTCCTTGAAACCCGTATTATCCATTAACTCATTTGTTTAGTTCATGAGCATATGCTCATTTCTGGGTACTTTAAGGATAGAGACAAGTGAGATTTCTCTAATAGGTGGCCAGGAAAAGGATGGGCTCAAACAGCTATAGGAAGCTTTTAGATATATGTCAGGGGAGAGTGAAAATCAGTGGAGGGTGCTCCTGAGAAATAGTGACACTGCCCTTGGGAGAAGATGAGGAATGCTGAAGTTTGACCCCCTTTGACCACATGAGTTTGGAAAGATATCCCAGACTCCTCTTGCCTGTTGACACTCGGAGATGGGGATGGTCAAGGCAGTAATTCAGTGAGTAGGCCACAGTAGCTCCTGAAAGTGGCAGAGAGAACATTGTAAAGATAGCAGGAACCCACAGTGAAAAACTGACCTATATATATTCTTTAGTCTGGGAGCCTTAAGTCACCTTCTTGTAATTAGATGGCTTTTCAGTTTAAGGGTAAATTCTCCTAGTGGGTCCATGTGGCTTATGACCCAGTAGTATTTCTCAGGTTCTGAGAAGAGGCATATCCTTCTCTCTCTTCTAGTATTGCAAAGTGAAGATCAGGTTTGCTCAGGCCTCCCCTTTCTCCATTACTACTCCTCTCTTCAGTCAACAAACACTAAGAAATGACTTTCTGCCAGATGTTGTGCTGGGCTTAATAACACAGAATCTTACTTGCTTCAGGGATACACACAGTCAGGATGGACTGAGGTAATGCAGGTAATGAGCACTGCACGAAGTAAGAACCAGACCAAGAAGGGCCAAAGGAAAAAGGAAGTGCTCTCATCAAGTGACCAGGGAAGGCTTCACAGAGGAGATGCCGCTGAACTGGTGCTTAGATGAAGACTAGTAGCTTGGCAGATCAAGAAGATGAGGTGAGGGCAAGCATGCCAGCCAAAGAGCATGGAGAAGAAACAATTGAATGCATGAAGGGTTTAATTAAGGGAATAGCACGATCAAATTTGAGTTTAGGACTATCACTCTAGTAGCAGATGAGAGATGGGAAAAGGTGAGATTGGAGGGTGGAAAACTAAAATGGAGGTGGTGCAGTAAAAATCCAGGAAAGAGATGATGAAAGCTGATACTAAAGCAGCAAGAAAAGAGGGATCCTTATACAGATACAAATAAAATAGAATAGGCAGTATATGGTACCTGTTTGGAGGTCTGGGGAGAGGTAGGGAGTCAAGGATGACTCCCACGTTTCCGGGATGGATATCTGGAAGGCAAGAGGCACCATCACGACCCCAGGAAATTGAGGGGGGCTGTTTGTGTACTTCTTGGCTTCAGGGACTGCTTATATGGGAGAAAGCTGCTGTTTTTTCTTGCTCTGCTTTTGAAACCGCATTCTTGGGGTTATGAGGGACTCAGGAGTCCTGGAAAGTCCTGTCAGAGTGATACTGGCCCCCAACAGCCTCAAATAGGATACTGAGAAGCGTACTCACCTACCAGTGACTACTTTTCCCCTGAAACCTGCTTTGATGAATGCAAGTGAATTGGTGGCAACAAGGAGCCAGTGGTGCTGCTTTGTTGTTGTTGTTGTTGTTGTTGTTGTTTCCCAGCAGCACTTTGATGAAGGAATAATAAAATCCTTTGTTGGCTAAGAGAGTGTTTTTATGTTGCAGTTTCTGGCCTGGCCTTTTACCATCATCCTGGTTAAGCTTATAACGATTTTCTCTCTAATTGGTTGAGCTGGGCTCTTGTACTGATTTCTTTCTTTCTTTTTTTTTTTTTTTTCTTCTTTAAAGATTTGATTCATTTATTTATTTGAGAAAGAGAGCGTGTGGAGAGAGGAGCAGAAGCATACTCCATACTGAGCCCCACATCAGTCCCAGGACCCCGAGATTACAACCCAAGCTGAAATCAGGAGCTAGATGCTCAACTGACTGAGCCACCCAGGCACCCCTCATTGATTTCTTTTAGGATAGATGTGTGAGTTACTGCTTCACCTGCAAGAGTCAGAATGAAAAAGGATACATAACCCTTCTTCTCTGATGGATACCAGCCTGGAAAGCTCCACTTAGTATAGAAGCAGTTTCCAGGCTGCTGTCTTCCAGGCAAGGTGTGCCAAGGGAGCAGGCTTCTGGAGTGAGATTGCTCAGAGGTGACTTGTCTTCTTAAAGGCTCTAAATTCAGCCTTTTAATCAGGGGCTTCCATGGGTAGTTGGGTGTCAAGCTGAATCATTTCCAGCCCCCTGCTGCTTTTGACTGACTGCTGCTCAGAGTGAAAAGAAATGGAAAACAGGGGCACCTGGATGGCTCAGTAGATTAAGCATCCAACTTTTGATTTTTGGCTCAGGTCACGATCTCAAGGCCAGGAGATTGAGCTGTGCATCAGGTTCTATGCTCAGCATGAAGTCTGCTTGAGATTCTCAATCCCTCTTCCTCTGCCACTTGCCCCCATGCTCTCACTCTCTCTCTCTCTCAAATAAATAAATTTTTAAAAAAGATTTTAATTTATTTATTCATGAGAGACACAGAGAGAGAGGCAGAGACATAGGCAGAGGGAGAAGCAGGTTCCCTGCAGGGAGCCCAATGTGGGACTCGATCCCAGGACCCTAGGATCACAACCTGAGCCAAAGGGAGACATTCAACCACTGAGCCACCCAGGCGCCCAATAAATAAATTTTTCATAAAAGAGAGAAAGAAAAGAAGAAAAAGAAATAGAAAACAGAGCCTTTTTCACTTGAATCTGATTCACCTCAAGGACTCTTCTCAACTTGAAAGGGCAGATGGAGCCTTGTATCTAGAAAGGATATAGGAGACTTATCTTCTTGGGCTTAGCTGCTTCATGCCTTCCAGCAGACCCTGGGAGAACAGGTGCAGGGAGGCCCAAAGGGAACAGGAAGAGGAGAATCAGGTTAACAGTAGATACCCAGAGATGCTGGCTGAAGGAAGCAAGAGGCGTGGCTCAGCAGGCTCTCAAGTCATTGTTTCCTAAGGAGATTCTACTGGGAATGTGGCCATCTGGGCCAGAGAAAGGAAGGAAGGAAGGAGGCAGAGCTGGGCCTAGCTTTGTATCTGGCTCTGTGCTGGAGTTCAGAAATTGGCACATGACCCAAAGCTTCACTGTGGGGCAGCCAAATGAACTCCTGAGCTCTAGAAAGGGACTCTGGAGTGGGAAAGTCCACTAGAAAGGAGGCCAGAAGGTCTGGCCTTGGGGACTGGTAGACAGGGGCCAGTAGGAGTTCAATCTAGGTCTTATCTTCTTAGGAGCTGGTTCAAGGAGATATATATTTGTTGTTGTTGTTGTTGTTGTTGCTGTTGTTATTCAGCGATGTCAAATTGAGGATCAGTTGGTTGTGGTTCTTTTTTTTTTTTTTTTTTTAATTTTTATTTATTTATGATAGTCACACAGAGAGAGCGAGAGAGGCAGAGACACAGGCAGAGGGAGAAACAGGCTCCATGCACCGGGAGCCCGATGTGGGATTCGATCCCGGGTCTCCAGGATCGCGCCCTGGGCCAAAGGCAGGCGCTAAACCGCTGCGCCACCCAGAGATCCCTGGTTGTGGTTCTTGAGGATCAATTTTAAGTTTCTATGATGATGATGATGTGTGTGTAAGCATAAGAGGGAACTAATGGCCAGAAAGGGTATTTGACCATTCTAACCCTGAGGAGTGTAGCTATGCCAAAGGCCACACCCAGGCAGAGGTGAGTCCAGCTACTGTGGTACCTGATCTAGTTTTACCTGTTTTCACCACCAGACTCTTGGCTGTCATAACCAGAGTCTACCCCAACTATTTAGAAGAGGTAATTTAAGATTTGTTGAATTAACTTCATCTAAATCATATGAGAACCATATATATTTTACTATGTAGTTAACTTAAACTTAATTATATACAAGTTATAAATGATTTATAGTTCCCCATATTAATTCTGAATTTTATCCTTGTAAAGGAATTGGTGAAGCCCTCAGCCAAGCATGGCTTAGATGAGCATTTCCTATAGTATAATTCTTAGAAACATTGATCCTTTGAGATACTTTATGGGAATAAAAAGGATCTATAGACAAATTCCTTTGGGAAACACTACATACTCTATCCTATCACAATGTTTAATAGTGTTTTAAAGGCTCTGAGTAGTCCTGCAATATAGACTTTCCAGCTTTGTTTAACCCAGTGTTTCACAAGCTTGTGTAACTGTGGAACCTTTTTTCATGTTTCATCTATTAACATCATATAGAACCAATGTGGTTTACGGAATATTCTTTGGAATGCTTTTCTCTTAGAAATTAGTCTCAGGACACCTGGGAGAGGTAAGGCATCTTACTTTTGGTTTCAGTTTAGGTCGTGATCTCAGGGTCATGATTGAGCCCTGCATGGGGCTCCATGCTCAGCATCCAGTCTGCTTGGGATTCTTTCCCCTCCTCTCTGCTGTTCCCTCTGCTCTCTCTTTCTCTCTCTCTCTCATAAACAAACAAACAAATAAAATCTTTTTTTTTTAATTTATTCATGATAGACATAGAGAGAGAAAGAGGCAGAGACACAGGCAGAGGGAGAAGCAGGCTCCATGCAGGGAGCCTGATGCGGGACTCAATCCCGGATCTCCAGGATCACGCCCTGGGCCAAAGGCAGGCGCTAAACCACTGAGCCTCCCAGGGGTCCCCTAAAATCTTTTTTAAAAAAGAAATTAGTCTTTCTTCTGATTCAGTCTAGATTTATAGTCTTCTCAGTTCTTTTGAGCCTGTTTTATAACCCATACCATTTTGCCCCATGCTAGTCTGTAATGGGATATTGTTGCTTTGTGTCAGGGTCTGGACTTATTGCTATCAGTAGGAAGTTCTTAGTGAACTTGGGTCGATGTAAAAGCAAATCCATTGTACTGTGTCAAGTTTTTCTCATGATAATGTTAAAGGGGTTTTACTTCCCTTTAATTCCCTCTACTAAATGTTGGTCTGGTGAAACCAGTATTTTTACCATTAACTTTTTTTTTTTTTTTGACAGCTTCATTGAGATATTGAGACATAATTCACATACTGTACACTTTACCCATTTAGTACTTTACTTTGAATCTTTGTGTGGCTGCTGCTAGCCTCAGTCCTGTTTCTCCTTTGTAGCTTTGGGCTGTGCTCTGCCCTTTTGTGTTCTGCTACATAGGAGAGAATATAAAGATTATAGTCATCAGAAAGAAATCTCTCATCAGAGGGAACCTTATCTCAATTGGGATTTAAGCAGAAAAAATGATTCCCTGATTAGGTAGGTGCCTCAACACTTCCTCTGTAGTACCATTAAATGTGCCCCCTGGTCACAGCAGATTAGGAGGCATTCCCACATAATCATTTTACACTCCCTATTCCATGGGCTATATAAAGCATGAATGATAAGCAGGTTTCACCCTTTATGTCAATGTCCATTGATCAGTAGTGGCTGTCTAGATTGTTAAGGTGGATTCTGAGGAAGAATCCTGGTTCAGTTAGAAAGAGTGACATGGTTGATTTGCCATGTCTGCTATGGTCTTCAGCAGGGAAAATGTTGTTTCTGTTTGCCATTCCGGCACCCCTGAGCCCTGAGACACCATAGTTATCCTAGGCAAAGAACATAGGAAAGGAAGAATCTTGGAGATGTTAGCCAGCTCAGCAATATGTTTCACAGAGGGTCTGGAGTCTTATGATATGGCTCTTTAAGAAATGAATGGAGAAAACTGATCTTTCCTATCCTCATATTCAACATGGATTTTTGAAGTATTGACTTCATATAAAGTTAATAATCCTTTGGAAATAGGCCAGGCAAGAGGAAGTAACCTTGACTCTGCTGAGTGAGTAAGAAGAAAAAAGAGGCAGATTTAAGAAGAGACCTCATAAGTACCATATAAGTAGCTGGCCACACTTCAGATGAAACTATAAGCCCTTGACGAAAGGATCAAGGAGAAGGAATAGGCTACAAGAGGAGACCCTTAAGCCAGCAGTTGCTGGAGAGGAAAGGCCCTGATGTGGACTATACAGCCTTAGCACTTTTTTTTTTCCCCAGGCAAACTAGGCCCTGCATTTTCTTTCTAACCATTTTCCCAGAGACTGATTTCCAAATCTCCAGTTATCCTGGCTGCTGTAATGAATTCTTTGAGTATTTCACCCCTGGAACTAGACCTGACCTTTCCATGTGATCTGACTGGTGCAGATTACTGTGGGGCAGCCGCTATCCATAATATTGATATTGTACTTCTATTATCAGTTGAGGTTTCATGATCATATTTTAATAGTTGTACCCATTGCTATATTGAACTCAACATACATCTGAAATAGGTAGACCTTTGCCTTTGCAGTGCAGAATCAAGGCAAAAACCTGGAATCACATCGTGCGCTGGGCTGGCTGCTAATACAAGTAAGGGTCCACTGGTGCCAGTGAAATGGTGGTTTCATATTTATTAGAAACTATGCCACATGTATGTAATTGATTCTTACTCCCAGAGAGGTAGCTGACTGAATTCAGCAATATGGAATTTGAAACTAGGTGAGACTGTGTGATTGGGTAGGCTAGGGCAGACCTCCAGAGAGCCAGTGCATATGTAGACAGAAAACTTCATATAAGTCTACTATGTGACTTAGCCATGAGCAGAGCTAATGTGCTGTTGAGCAGCATTCAGGTCCTAGGAGTTGAGGATCTTGGAGGTGACAGGTCAGTGCTGTCTAAAGTCCTATGTTCTGGGCAGCCCAGGTGGCTCAGCGATTTAGTGCTTGCCTTCAGCCCAGGGCATGATCCTGGAGACCCGGGATCGAGTCCCATGTCGGGCTCCCTGCATGGAGCCTGCTTCTCCCTCTGCCTGTGTCTCTGCCTCTCTCTCTCTCTCTCTCTGTGACTATCATAAATAAATAAAAATTTAAAAAAAAAAAAAAAAAAAAGAAAAAATAAAGTCCTATGTTCTATGCTGATACTATTATTCAAGAGGGGAAGTGAATGGAATGAAGTAAGGAGTCAAAACCAGGACCCTCATGCTCTCTTGTCTATTAGTATCTTTAGGCCTCCTCTCCTCTTTTTTTTTCATTATGTTTATTTAAGTAATCTCTGTACACAACATGGGGCTCAAACTCATGATCCTGAGATCAAGAGTCACATGTTGCTCTGACTGAGCCATAGGCACCCCAAGGCCTCCTCTCCTCTTAAGAATTCTTTCCCTGGGGGATCCCTGGGTGGTTCAGTGGTTTGGCGCCTGCCTTTGGCCCAAGGCGCGATCCTGGAGTCCCGGGATTGGGTCCCACGTTGGGTTCCCTGCATGGAGCCTGCTTCTCCCTCCTCCTGTGTCTCTGCCTCTCTCTCCCTCTCTGTATCTCTCATGAAAAAAAAAATTAAATTAAAAAAAAACATTTATCTCCCTACTCCTCCTCTGCCTGTCCTATTCCTGTGTATCCTTCAGAAGACCATATAAACTGCCTTTCTTCAGGAAGCCTCCCCTGACTATTCTTGTAAGCTCTCAACCATCCCCAAAGCCTTTATAACCTCTAGCACATAACTTGATACATATCCTAAATTGAGGGTCCACTTTGATGTGCTATGTTGTGAGTCTCATCACCCCAATGCCTCTTTTTAACTCCATGGCAGATAGTTCTGCCCCCAGAACTTACAGTCTGGCAAAGAAGAGACTTACTGTCATGAAACAGAACTACAGAAGAGTGTAGCTGGTTTTGCCAAAGATGAGTAAAAAAGGAGACAAGGTTGGGAGGTGATTCTATGGATGGCACCAGTAGAGACCTAGAGGAAAATGAGTAGGTGGGAGTTAGTGAGTGGAATAGAAGATACATGTGGGAATTGTGGGAGGTTCAAGGGAGTACATGGATTGGGGCACTCATTCATTATTCAAAAAAATATCATTGTGGAGGGTGCCTGGCTGGCTTAAGACAGTAGAACATGTGACTCTTGATCTCAGTGTTAGAAGTTCAAGCCCTACGTTGGGTGTAGAGATTACTTAAAAATAAAATCTTAAAAAAAAAAGTAATGTTTGAACTCAGGCCACAGAATGAGAAGAACCTTGAATGCCCTGACAAGGAGTGACTTGCTGCCACTGTTCCGCAGTGAGGTGGAGGCTCCCAGATTTGGTAGTCTAAATCCCTTACAAATGGACCCTTCTGCATCCTCTCCCTTTGCAGCATTAGGTAAGTTTTCTGGAGTGAAGTACATAGGAGAACGTAGGAACGCTGGTCCAGCTTCTCTCTCATAGGTAGTATAACCGATGACAGTGCTACCAGCTTTGCTATAAGGCTGGAGGCACTATTAATAGAGTTGTGACGTATAATGTTTAGCGAGCAATTTGACTCTCCTGATGAAGAGCTTCTACCTGAGTCTTCCAACATTCTATGACTTGCACACATCCTCCTGGAGATGGAAAAAATATCTGGAGCTCTTGGAGGGAGGAGAGTGCCAGCCTGGATGTCTTGTTCTTTGTGTATCAGGCATGGGGTTCACATTCTCCTTACCACAAAAGCCAAATGCTACAAGCTATTCTGTCCGGGGACCGGACTGCCTCTAGTGGGACAGCCAGTAGCTACATTGGCATATAGATTGCAATAGCTAGTGAGAAGGACCTCTGTTGAACTGTTTGCAAATCCCAAAGGTGTTGCATAAGGATTTCAGCTTCCAGAAAGCCCTCTCTGTCCTCGGCTGTCCTGCTGCTTTCAGCGCTGGCTCAGAGTATATCATAAGCTCAGAGAAAGGCCAAGTGGAGGTAATGACATGGGGAGGTGGTGGTGGTTAGTGGTTTGGGGAAGAGGAGGAGAATTATGTGGAGTCAGGGAAGGAGACTGAGTTGGGAGGTGATAGTCAAGGTAGCAAACCAGTGGCATCAAAGGGAACCAGTCAGGAACCATCTATCAGGCTCCCTGTCAACTTCTTGATAGAGCCTCATGTTTCAGATTCTTTATTTGCCAAGGGACTGAACTACAGCAGTGAGGCAGTCTCAGGGAACTCCCACGAGAGGAATTGGCTTCAGTATCCTTGAGGGGCTGTGGAGATCTGGGTGAGCTAGTGAGGGGCACTGGCTTCAGGGCAGGAGCTGTGCACAACAATGGTAGGAAAGCTAGGTACATTCTAGATCTACCACTTTTGTTGTCTAGCGCTACTACCTTTAGCCAAGCTCCTAAACTCTTTCAGGCTATTTATAAAATAAATAAGATCATGTACATGAAAATGAACTGCAAATTACTGTATCATTTCTGATCTAAGGATTGATGTGATTAAGGGGTTGGCATTTTCCATTTTTTTTTTGTTGATGGTTCCCAAGTGAGCTTTTATAGGAGAGGGTGAAAAGATGGCTTATTTTTCTCATCATCATGAAAAGAGTCCCTGGCCTCCTTTACAAGGCCATGATGCGACCAGCTAAAGATGGAAGTGCTCTGTGCTCCTGCTGATTCCCAAAGGGGTTCCATTGACCAGAGGATTCCTGCTCCTGCCTGTCCTGTCATGACTGATGTAGAGTTCTTTTGGCTGAGTGGGGCCTTCCTGGAAAGCCCCAGTACTGATGCTAGTAGAGGGTATCCTGCTGCTGTTTCAACTCCCATAGGCCAACTCTCAAGGCTCAAGAAACATTTGGAAAGGACCATGTTGCTACTAATACTCTCCCAGTAATAGGACTAGAGAAGGTAGTTTCTAGTCTGCAGAACTTCAAATTTTAAAAATGTTTTGTTATGGATAATTTTAAGCATATACAAAGTAGAGGAAAAGTGAAATGAACTCCCTAGTACTCACCCAACTTCAACAGTGATCAACCCAGGACTAATCTTGTTTCACCTATACCCCACCCACTGGATTATTTTGAATAATTATTTCATTTATAATCCTCTCTCTGTCTCTTGTATTTCTGCAAACTGGTCATTATATCTCAAGGTCTGATTAGATTCAGATTCGACTTTTTTTGTGTGAAGAACACTTCTGAGGTGTGCTGAGTACTTCCTATTGCATCATATTAGGAAAGAGGCACAGGACATATGGTTGTCCTACCTTTTGTGAAATTCAGATTAATTAGTGGTGTAGTTAGCCTCATGTCTCTAACACACACATTCCCTTCAGCCTTTCACCTAATGTTTTGAGCAGTCATTGCTGGTCTGCCTCAGTCCATTATTTAATCAGGATTTTCCTGTATACTTGCATAGCAAAGAACCCCTGTCAATTGTCTGCCTGCACCCCTCCCTCCTCAACAGGTATTACAGATAACCTCTTTTAGGACTACTTTTTCTACCACTGCCCTTATCCTATACCATCATTTCCTTATCAGCCTGGGATGGCCTTAGGATATCTGCAGATGAGGTACTCAGCCCACTTCACTGAAGAACTTTGTTTCTCTGAGAAGAGGGTCCTTACTTGGAATGTGTTCTCACTGAGACAATACAGTTTCCCCCATGAAGCTTCTGGGTCTGCTCTCTGAATCCTGCTAGGCCATGCTTGACCATGCTACAGAGTGAAGGCAGCTCTAGTGTTTTCCTCCTCTGGAGGAATTCAGCAGGGGCTGGATTTATTTTATCTTCCCAGGGATTTCTAAGCAGCCTTCTATGCTGAAGACGGTCTTTCTCACTTGTTTCCTGAGCTTCCTGCCCCAGCCTTGGCCCTGGCAAGGACCCAGGCCTGATTTCCTGTTTAGCTGGGCTGTGGGTTGGGAGAGGTTGGAGGAGGGGTGGGGCAGGCAGCTCTAGTAGTCTTAGGCCCTTTTCTCTTTCCAGCCAAGTTAACGAGTCTTGAGAGCCAGAACAGAGCTATCACCTTCTGGTACTTTAGCATTCCTGTGCTGTTCAGGATCTCCACTCTTAGTTTCTCTCCTTACAAAGGAAAGATTGTAGAGACTACACTCTGTGCGCATGTGCCCCCAATCAACACACTGCGTGTTCTATGGATGCTGTGAGCTGGCTAACCAGAAAGGCACACAGAAATTGAGAGCTGCTGCTTGCAAAGCTGAACACACCCCTGCCTGTAGGATTGTTGTACCTCTGCCACCCCATCTTAATAGCTATTAATCCCTTAGTCACTAATTCCAATGCAGTGGATAATCTGTTGGGGCAGGAAGTCTGAGATGTGGAGACTGGCTAAGGACGCAGCCATGCAAGTCAGAAAACATTAGGGGTTCTGTAGTAACAGCCTATCACCAGTATAGGATTTCTGATGAGAGTCTCCAAACCCTGATGTCTCATTCATATTCCTCTTTATGCCCAGTTCTTCCTTGGGCAATGAGGGTTCACAAGGCCTCATTCTGTTTTGAGAAGAGACCTGTTGCAGGTTACTTTTTTGCTCCCTTCTCCTGGATGGCCATGGCAGAAATTGTGTGAAGCCCTAACCCTTTATCCCCCATGAAAAGAGATATCAGAGGGAAACATTGCCAAGTAGGATGGATGCTCAGTACAGCCCCTGACATTTCAACAGCTACCCCCTTGCTCTTAATTATAAAGACTCAAATTCTTTTTTTTTTTAATTTTTATTTATTTATGATAGTCACAGAGAGAGAGAGAGAGAGAGAGAGGCAGAGACACAGGCAGAGGGAGAAGCAGGCTCCATGCACCGGGAGCCCGATGTGGGATTTGATCCCGGGTCTCCAGGATCGCGCCCTGGGCCAAAGGCAGGCGCCAAACCGCTGCGCCACCCAGGGATCCCAAGACTCAAATTCTTAACATGGCCTGCAAAGCCTTATGTGATCTGGCTCCTGCCTTCTTCTCCAGCTCATCTCATACCACATTAATTCTTATCACCACAGTCAACCTTACTGGCTTTTCCTCTATGTCTCTGATATCCCAGGCTCCATTCTGTTTTAGTGCCTTTGCACATGTTCCTTCTGCCTGGAATGCTTTCCCTATACTTTCTACCATTTTTGGGTTGACTCTTACTCATCCTTCAGATCTTAGCTCAGCTATAGTTTCATCACAGAGGGTTTCCTTCAAACTCTAGACTTCATCAGTGGTCTTTTCCTTATTGCACTTTTTACATTTATAATTTCACATATGTTTGTATGACTATTCTATTCATATGGGTCCTTTTGAAGGCTAAATTTCATGATGGCAGAGATCATACCTATTTTTACTTCCCATTATATCCCCCGTGCCTTGTAAGGTAACCTACACATAGTAAACGTTCACTAGATATATGTTGAATGAATGAATGAGTGAATTCAATCTTTTTATCTCCTTTACTTAGTTACCCCTTGTCATATGTGACTATCATATTCACCCATATACCCTGTGATGTGTGCCCTGCTGTCTATGGGCACTTACTATGTGTTTGCCACTGGACACACATTTCATTTAATACTTTTCATTTAATACTGTAAGAAAGTATACTCTTAATCTACAAAGAAGGCAAGCGAGTCACACAGCTAATATCAAAGCCCTGATCCTAGCCCACAATGTGAAGTCAAAGGCTATGCTCTTCCACGTTGAAGCAAATGGTGGGTATTTGTCGTTTCTAATGGCTGAGTAATAGGAACTGGAGGGTATTATGCTGAGTGAAGTAAGTCAATCGGAGAAGGACAAACAGTGTATGTTCTCATTCATTTGGGGAATATAAGTAATAGTGAAAGGGAATATAAGGGAAGGGAGAAGAAATGTGTGGGAAATATCAGAAAGGGAGACAGAACATAGACTCCTAACTCTGGGAAACGAACTAGGGGTGGTGGAAGGGGAGGGGGCGGGGGTGGGGGTGAGTGGGTGACGGGCACTGAGGGGGACACTTGACGGGATGAGCACTGGGTATTATTCTGTATGTTGGTAAATTGAACACCAATAAAAATTATTTTATTAAAAAAAAAAAAAAAAGCCTATGCTCTTAACCATAACACTACACTGCCCCCTTTTGGCAGTTTGGAGAGTTGTTACAGGGCTTTTTCTGTCACTGGGTCCTGGTTAATTTCAGCCCTAAATCAATACTTTTTGGAACTCAAAGCCCTAAGAGGCCCTGATCCAGTTCCAGCCCTTCTGCTTTTAGGCCAGACTGTGGAAGTAAACAGTGAAGGGAATTCAACCTGGACTCCCCAGGTCTCAGAGTGCATGTGTCTGGGGTCTGTCTCCCATCTGTTTTCCATAGGCCCCTTGTAGCCTCCAGGGTTTAATGCAGTGTCCTATTTTAAAGAACAGAAAAGCCAGCTGTCGAAATGGCCCGATCAACAGTGTTCTGGGGAATAAACATGGCCTGATTAAGATTCTAGGAAAGATCCTTGAGAGGGGGAGAGTTTGTCTCTTTGTGATTTAGCCACTAAAGATAGAGCTCTGGAAATTAGCTTCAAGGCTTTCCTAGGAAACTGAGACTCAGTAAGAGAGCAATATCTCTTTCTGTTGATTAGAAAAACTTAAGCTAGTATCCTCAGCTCCATTTTAGTGGCCAGGGAACTTGGGACTGATGAATACTGTAGACTAGATGGAAACAAAGTAAATGAGGAGAGCAACATAAAACAAAACAGAACAAAACTCAACTACCATTTGTTATATGTGCCAGGCATGCTGTGAACCATTTTACATACATCATTGCGTTTCATTCTAACACTGGCCCTATTAAGTAGGTAATATTACATCTCTAGAAGGGAAGGGGATGTTAAGAAAGGTAATTTGCCAAAGGTCTTATAATTAACTGTCCTTAGAACTAATCTAGGTTTTTCTGAGTTCAAAACCTGAGTACTTTGCACACCCTGTTGCTGAGAGTATACATTGTCACAGCCTCTCTGGAAAAACAGCTGGCAATATAATGTGTGCATACACATTGACCCCCTCAGCAATTCTACTTCTAGGAATTTATTAAACTAAAGAAATAAGTGTATAAATATTTTTACAAGATATTATAGTAGCTATAAATAAATAAATAGTAACAATATTATAACAAATAGTTGTAATAAATGTAACATTGTAATAGTGGGTGGGGAGAAAAAGAAAAGAAACAACATGAATTTCCATCAGTCAGGACTGATTAAATAAATCATGATACACCATCCCACAATATACATATAGGCAGCCTTTTATTTTCTTAAAGATTTATTTATTTATTTGAGGGAGAGAGAGCACAAGCAGAGGGAAGGGCAGATGGAGAGGGAGAGAGGCAGACTCCCTGATGAAGGAGGAGCCTGACCCTGAAGGACCCTATCTCAAGACTCTGAGATCATAACCTCAGCTGAAACCAAGAACCAACGGAGCCACCCAAGTGCCACTAGTCAGCCTTTTAAAAGGAAGAGGAGGGATCCCTGGGTGGCGCAGCGGTTTGGCGCCTGCCTTTGGCCCAGGGCGCGATCCTGGAGACCCGGGATTGAATCCCACGTCGGGCTCCCTGCATGGAGCCTGCTTCTCCCTCTGCCTGTGTCTCTGCCTCTCTCTCTCTCTCTGTGTGACTATCATAAATAAATAAATAAATAAATAAATAAATAAATAAATAAAAATAAATTAAAAGGAAGAGGAGATAAATCTAATATAAGATCTACCATGGAAAAATGTTCAAGATATATATCTTTTTATTGTGGTAAATGTATTTAATGTAAGAGTTACTATTTTCATATATCATTTGGAATATGGATGATATGATTCATCTATGCCTACCTAGGAGATAGAGCTTTAACCTCAAAATTCCCATCTTATTCAATCAAGTATGCACAGCAACAAGTTGGTGACATGAATTGACTATGGAAATGCTGCCAGATACCTGGATGCCACCTATCTGGTCAGTCTTGTTCCTACTGGGCACTCCAAACTTTGACTGCACTGGCCACACTTGACTCAGTTTTTCTCACTTCCTTCTCAAGTTCTACAGAGCCCTATAGCTTTGGGGAGGCAAAATATTTCTTTGAAAACAGAATGCCATCACACCAATCAGATACATTTCTATTTCTTATTTCCTTTTTAGAGCTCTCTCCCATAGCCTCACTTTCACCATAAAAGAGAAGTAAGGGAACAAAATTATTCTCACATTCCCCAAGGTAAAACCATGGTCATTGATGTGTCAACAATTCTGAGTGGTTCTCTTTGGTTTCTGGCCTTCCTCCCATTAATGTTGCTGCTCATTGTGGTTTTTATGAGGTAAAGTAGGAAAGGGGTCAGAGGGACCTAGCCCTGGCTAGGGGACTTGAGGGGAGCTGATTAGCTTTACAAGGTTTCAGGGTTTTTTTCCTCTGTAAATTTGGGGTAAAGAATAGATGTTGGATTTCTAGGGCAGTGAAAATGCTCTGTATGATACCATAATTATGGATATGTCATTTTACATTTGTCTGAGCCCATAGAATGTACAGCACCAAGACTGAACCTTAATGGAAACTATGGCCTTCAGGTAATTATGATGTATCATGTAGGTTCATCAGTTGTAACAGATGTACTACATGGTGGAGGATGTTGGTAATGGGGGAAGCTATGTATATGTGGGAACAGGGAGTACATGAGAACTCTCTGGACCTTCGTCTTAATTTTGCTCGCTCTAAACCTAAAACTGCTCTTCAAAAAAAAAAAAAAAAAAGCCTTTATTTTAAAAGAAGATACTATTTCTATCTCAGGATTGCCAGAGATTTCATGAGATAATAAGGAAAAAGCTTTGAAAGCATAAGTTGCAATGCAAACATAAAGATTTATATTTTTCTGGACTTAACCTTTTCTGACTTGCATTATAAGCTCTTAATTCAAGAGGCATGTCTCTAAATCTGCTGTGATGTAGCAACTTAATAGGGAGATAGGAGATACATTGAACAATCTGGAAAAGCCACTTCATTCTTAAAACGGGGGGCACCTGGGTGGCTCAGTTGGTTGAGCATCTGACTTCCGCTGGGGTGGTGATCTTGGGGTTCTTGGGTCGAGCCCCAAGTACCCAAGTCAGGCTCCCCACTTAGCCTGGAGTCTGCTTCTGCTTGTCCCTCTCCCTCTTCCACCGGCCCTCCCCCCACTCATGCTCTCTCCATCTCTTTCTTAAATAAATAAATAAAATCTTAATAAAACAACAACTGAAGTTTGGCAGTTGAGGAAGACAGAAGGCACAGGAGAGTCAGAGACTCATTGACTTAACTACTTTGGTATTGTTTTAATTCTCCCCCATTTAACATACATTACTTTTGTAAGTTAAAGAAACTAATAAAGATTCTTTAAAAAGATTTTTATTAATTTATTTGACAGAGAGAAAGAACATAAGCAGGGGGAGCTGCAGGCAGAGGGAGAGGGAGAAACAGGCTCCCCACTGAACAGGGAGCCAGATATGGGGCTTGATCCCAGGACCTGAGCTGAAGGCAGATGCTTAACCGACCGAGCCACCCCAGCACCTCTGATAAAGATTTTATAATGGCTTAAAATGATAGAGCTAGAGATAGAAATTGAAAGTCATCTGCATATAGAGCTAACAGCTGGGCCAAGAGAACAAAGAGCCATGTTTAATCCCCAGAAGAGTAATTTAAGAGTAATGTATAGGATGAGTTGGAAGAAAAAGAAACAGATTGGGGAGATGAGTGGGTTACCACTGCAGTAGTCCTGAAGTAAGCTGATAAAGATCTGAAGCAGGATGTTGGTTAATGTAAAAAAAAAAAAAAAAAAAAAAAAAGGAAACAAAAGGAGAAAAAGGAATGTTACTGTATGCTTATGATTAGCTTGCCAGAACGATAAGGAAGAAAGAGATAGATCAAATGACCCCCCAGGCACATCAAAAGGAGATAGCCAACTTGAAAAAGGTTCCAGTGGCCAAAGCTGGAATGATTTGACAACAAAATAAATAATGGAGGGGGTACCTGGGTGCCTCAGTGGTTGAGCATCTGCCTTTGGCTTAGGTCGTGATCCCTGGGCCCTGGGATCCAGTCCCACATCGGGTTCCCTGCGGGGAGCCTGCTTCTCCCTCTGCCTGTGTCTCTGCCTCTCTCTCTGTGTCTCTCATGAACAAATAAATAAAACCTTAAAGAAAGAAAGAAAGAAAGAAAGAAAGAAAGAAAGAAAGAAAGAAAGAAAGAAAGAAAGAAAGAAAGAAAGAGAAAGAAAATAGTAAGAAACTAAGGAGACCATGGAGATATATTCAATGAAATGCAATATGGAACAGAAAAAGAGATATTAATGGAAAAATGGAGAAATTTGCATAAAGTCAGTAGTTTAGTAAATAGTATTGATTTGATCATTGTAGATTTGATTAATGTACCATGGTTATTTAAGGTGCTAACATTAGGAGAAGCTGAGTGAGAGTATACAAAGATTCTCTGCACTGTCTTTATCACTCTTCTGTATATATAAAATCATTTCAAAATAATAAGTTTTTTAAATGACCCTCTCTGTTTTGAGTTTAAGTAGGAAAGTGGTTTGTGCCATTGACAAGATAAGGATACTCAACAGGAAGACCTAGTCTGGGGGAAGGGTATGACATCAGTGAAAGTAGTAGGCAGTTGGAAATGTGGGTCTAGAGCTTAAGAGGTCAGAGCTAGAGATACAGATTTGGGGACAAAACCTAGAGAGGTATTATTTGAAATAATAAGTTTATAGTATCTATGCCAAGAAAGAACATGTGGAAAGAGAGTCAGTGACCACACTAAGGAGTGGATCTATGTCTAGAGTATGAGAGGAAGAACAGTAGGGAGGGTAGTCAGAACAGATAGGGATAGGATGTTTGTTTGTTTAAAGATTTTATTTATTTATTTATTTATTTATTTATTTATTTATTTGAGAGAGAGAGGACATGAGCAAGGGAGAGGGACAGAAAGAGGGAAAAGCAGACTCCCCACTGAGCAGGGAGCTCGATCCATATGGGTCTCGATCCCATGACCCTGGGATCATGACCTGAACTGAAGGCAGAAGCTTAACTCACTGAGCCACCTAGGTGCCTCAGGGATAGGATATTTTTATAAAAGCCAAAGGAAAATTGAATTTCCAGAAAGATTTGGTCAGCACTGTCTAATGATACTGAAAGATAATGGACTATCACTGGAGAAAAGACCATTGGATTTTAATTAGGAGCCCAGTGCTGACCTCAAAGAGAATAAGGTTAGAGTAGGTATGGAGAGGTGGGGTGGCAGACACAAGAATCAAGTGGCTAGGACATAGACGGTGAGGAAGCAGGCTTGCCCAAACCAGGCAAAGGGACTTGTTCGGGTGCCAAGAGGGAAGGAACCCCTGGAGGAGAGTGGGCACTCCTGGGCAGAGAAGCAGAAAGTGCTGCCCAGAGCAAGTATACCAAAGGCTGGAGCCCAAAGTTCAAGAAGAGGAGAGAACCTTGACTAAAAAAAAGCCACTGCCATTTCCTGGCTGCAGAACTCAGGCTGAAAGCTAAAGCCCTGGATCAAGAACTGCTTGTTTTCCTTCCTGAGCTGGGAGGCCAATTTATTTCCTAAGTCCCAACTTATCATCACTGTGGCCTAGAAAGTTAGGCCAGACAGAAGATGAAGTAAACTGAATTTATTAATCCTCTCCAGCTCTTCTCTGAGATAGAGAATAGTCTGGTTTTAAAATTAGGCATTCGGGGACACCTGGGTGGCTCAGCAGTTGAGCATCTGCCTTCAGCTCAAAGCGTGATCCCTGGGTCCAGAATCGAGTCCCACATTGGGTTCCTTGCAGGAAGCCTTCTTCTCCCACTGCCTATGTCTCTGCCTCTCTTTCTGTGTGTGTCTCTCATGAATAAATTAAATAAATAAATAAAATAAAATTAGGCATCCAGCAGTATTACAGAGTGATTTCTATGAGGGTGTATGTATAAACCTACTCTTTATTGGGGCATCTGGGTGGCTCAGTGGTTGAGCATCTGCCTTCGGCTCAGATCGTGATCCCAGGGATCCCATCTAAATAGCCATCTACAGGAGCTCCCTACTCCCTGTGGCCAGATGGGAGTTCCAGATCACTTTTGTCTCCCAGGCCATGGTGCTGGGGCCACTACAGTTGGTGTGACTGGTTCAGGGGCTTTGGAGTAATGTTTGGTAGCTTTATCATTGGCTATACCAGAAACCTGTCTCTCAAGCAGCAGTTCTTCTATGCTTTCTGTGCTTTGCCCTGTCTGAGGCCATGGGGCTCTTCTGTTTGATGGTCACCTTCCTCATCTTCTTCACCATGTAGGCTTCATGAGAGTCACCTACCCATTCCTGCTGCTTCAACTCTATGCTTGTACTAGAGTGAACTAAGCCTTACTATTAAACACTGTATTTCTCTAAACCTCTCTCTCTCTCTCACACACACACACCAAAAAAAGATGAAAACCAGACACAACGAGGTTAGAAATTTAATCACAATCACACAGACAAGTAAATGGCAGAGGTAGAACTTACTCTAAACTCATACTTTTGGGATGCCTGGGTGGCTCAGTGGTTGAGCGTCTGCCCTTGGCTCAGGGCATGATCCTGGGGTCCAGGGATCAAGTCCTGCATCAGGCTTCCTGCATGGAGCCTGCTTCTCCCTCTGCCTGTATCTCTGCCTCTCTCTGTGTCTCTTATGAGTAAACAAATAAAATCTTTAAACAAAAATAAACTCATACTTTTTAACCACTACACTGTACTGCCTCTTACTGACACTCGTAGCACGCATGCGCATGCACACACATACACACACACACACACCACACACAAGGGCCTAGGCTGTGTGCCAAGAAGTTAACATGGGATATAGCTCTGGATGGTAGGATTAAGGGTGATTTTTTTTCTTCTTCTTTTGTGCTTATCTGGACTTTTCACAGTGACAATCTATTCCTCTTGAATTCAGAAAAAGCAGTATTTTATTTGTAGAAGTTTTAAGTTTGGTACTCTTTGCCAAATTTCTGTAATTGTGAGAACAAAGCAGATACATTATCCTCAAGTGCAGACAAAGAAGACTATACCTTCTTTGTAGCAGTACAGGCTCTGAAGTGACAGAGCAGAAAATCTGGCATGTGTGTATGTGCATGTATGTATGTGTATGTATGTCTGTGTTTGTGTACATGCACGTGTGTGCAACAGCCACGAGATGAAGGGAGGAGTGACTGATCTGTTTGAGGATATGCCACATGAAGACCTCTTTCCCCTCCCTATAACCAGCCACCTTGTCCCTGAGCCAGGCCCATTTAGTTTTGAGCTTCCAAAGGAGCTGAGAGATACTTTTTCACATACACCAAGATCCTCAATCTCAGTATCACCCCTTGTTAAAAATCTGGACAGGGAGCCAGGCTGCTGGCATGAAGCCCAGGTTGTACCCATAGAGAGTGATTGGAGTTATGCTGGAGGTACTTCAGATGATGGATCCAAGCAGACAGTTGATATCAGGGATGAGCAGAGAGGAGCCAATAGGATTTAAGGTTGGCATCAACTCCAATGTGGGGGTCTTGTCCAGAGGCTCCAATGTCTTCAGGTGGAGGCAATTCAGGACCCTGGATAGCTCCCAAGAAGCCCAGTCTCTGCCAGGTCTGAAAAGCGTAGGTGCCCAAGTCCTTAAGGCCCTTGCTTATTTAATTTTGAATAGCCTTCCTATACATGTCTCTGGCCCCTTCTGTCTCCAAGATCAGCCCTATGGATCCAGGGACTCCTCCTTATCCTCTAGCCCTTGCCTCACCTTCCTCCACACACATCTAGCCTGACTGAGCTCTCTGTTGAGGTCACCATTACTCTGAAGGTAAAATAAGCTTTCAAAACAGCATCTGAGCTGTCTCTGGCCAACGTGATACTATAGAACTGTAGGATTTCAGAGGGAGGGTAAGAATCTAGTGGAACAAGGGAGTATTAAAAGGGCCTTTGTCTCTAATACCCCTGCATTCCTATCTTCAGTCTGGTGTGTGAGTCAGGGAAACTAAGGAGAAGCACTGGGCAGGTTTCAGGGCCTGAAGCTGGAACATTTCATGAGTTATCACTATGCAGTGAGCCTGCCACTGGGTGTACACTTGATTTAAAGATATCTTTTTGTAGGAAAAGAGCACTGACATAAGGTGGATAGGGGCAAGTGTAGCAAAGAGAAGCAGAAATAAAACTAATGAGTCTCGATGCTCACAGTCTGCCATCCCTACCCTGGCCAGGCACCTGGGCCCTAGGCAGAAGAGAGATTAACATTGCAGAGGGGTTTCCTTCCTGATTCCCCAAATTATCCAGAGGAGGGGTGTGTGAGGAATATGGGAGGACAGAGGAATCAGAGTCACCTACTAGGGTTGGATTTTCTAGTCAAAAGTTCCTTCTCTACTTCCAGGCCTCTTCCATAGCTAAATGAATCCAAGCCAGCAAATGAGGTTTCTATGCTCTCACTTTGATTGCCTCAGCTGGTGAGTGAGGAGGGATGGTAAGTTTACCTGGATTGAGGCTGAGTGAAAGCGCTCAAGATCCCATCCCTCCCAACCAGCCCTGCTCTAGGCCTTGTGTAAGGGTCTCCATTGTTTTCTTCACCTCTCATAGACTCCTAAATCCCTTATCAAAAGAACTGTCCATGCTGAAAGGCCATTACATGCCTTATACCTCAAATAACTTCCTGGTGAAAGAAACAGGTGCTAAAGCAACATGAAACCAGCAGCGAACAGCTGCAGGCCCCCACTCTTAGCACCAGCCAGTCATAATGGGACAGGCCATGTCAGGAAGAAGAAGAGAGCATTTGGTGTCTGCTGAGCCATGAGTAGACCTGACAGTTTGGGCTGGAAGGAGTAGGGCTGCCTCCAACCCACTTTAAGAGATACACATTTGAAGAGGATAACACTCCTGGAGATGGACTATTAACAATGTAGTAACTATAGATCTTGGAAACTAGCCCTTTATCTGATATGTCATTTGCAAATATCTTCTCCCATTCTGTAGGTTGTCTTTGAGTTTTGTTGACTGTATCCTTTGCTGTGCAAAAGCTTCTTATCTTGATGAAGTCCCAATAGTTCATTTTTGCTTTTGTTTCTTTTGCCTTCGTGGATGTATCTAATTTATGGATGAAAAGATGCTCAGAGGATCTAGATCCAGATTATCCCTCAGGCTGACACCTCTCTTGCCTGTGGAAACAGTGTTTCCCAGCTTCTAGGAGAGGCCCTTGCTATGGGATTGATCACAGGCTATTGACATATAAAGAAGCCTGGACAAGAAACAAGAACAGATGATGACTCTGTCAGATCCCAAGGGAGTTGTTTGTGTTGGTTTTTGTTCAAGGAGAACAGTCCTAACCTCAGCCAGAACTTGCTTTTGGCCTCTTTTCTCAGGGGCAAGGTCTCCCCCATGTTTCCCTTCCCTAATAGCGGATGCTCTGTATTCTGTTTTATTAAGAGCAGTGATTATGTGACCACAAACCTTACTAAATTGAATATAATCCTGAGTATTCAGAAGAAATGGTTCAAGACTCAGGGGAAGGAGCAGCTGGCTGGAAAGAAGGGCCCCTGAATTCTAATCCCAGAGCTGCCATCTGGCATTGACTTGGGACAACTCATTTACTCTCTGCCCTGGAGGCTCTTTCTGGAATCTCAGGGCCTGAATAAAAACAGACCTGGGAACTCAGAGAGTGAAATGACCTGTCTAGGCTCTCAAAGTCATTGCAGTTCACAGGTAATACTGGAATCCACAGGCCCTATTCTCCAGCCAGAGGTGTGCTTAGTGTTTGGGGAGGTTTCTTATGTTTTCCTTTGCTGTCTTTTTGCCCTTATGTCTGAACTCCCAAGTGCTCCCATTTTTGGGTACTAAAAACATGGTTGTAAGCCCCAGGTTGTCAGAAAGTACTTTGAACAGACAGGATCAGAGCAGCCCTGACCATATCTCCCTCTAAAGGGTTTTCTGATGGTTTGGTTCCAAGCTGGGTTCCCACTGCTCTAAAACTTGACAGTTGGGATGCCTGGGTGGCTCAGTGGTTGAGTGTTTGCCTTCAGCTCAGGACGTGATCCCAGAGTTTCCGGATCAAGTCCCAGCATCGGGCTTCCTGGGTGGAGCCTGCTTTTCTTTCCTCTGCCTATGTCTCTGCCTCTCTCTGTGTCTCTCATGAATAAATAAATAAAAATCTTTTAAAAAGAAAAAAAGAAAACCACATCTTCAGCTTAAAAAAAAAAGTTGTCAGTAAGAGTTGGGCCTTACTCACTTGATGGTGGGAGTGTATATCTGCAAGCAAAATCTGAGCCTGGCCCTAGAGTCTCAAAGAAAGCTGTATCTGCTCATCTCAGTCCCCACAAGAGGTCAACCTGGAGTTGGGCTGCCGCTTTGGTCATGGGCCTTAAGTGAGTTTTAACTAGGCCAACCCTTCAGGTGAGTGAGTGAGTAACAGAGGGTTTGGGGACTCCTGCTTTAGCTGTTCCCCAAAATAATTTCCTGGAAGGCAGTCTTTCAGGCCCTCACCAGAGGCTTATGTAGAGAAGTGGCCCTACAAAGAGCACACAATACAATATCTGTCTGGGACACCATTAAACAAGGCCCTGGCACAGCCTGGCAGGCCACTGGACTTTTGCTACCTCTGTTACAGAAAGAGCCTTGCTGTGGCTCAAACCAAATAGAAAGCAATCTGTTTGTTATCAGATTATGGCCCTTCATTTTCTATGCTGGTCACTGGGAGAACACAGTAGAAATAGGCATGGTCCCTGCCTTCATGAACATTTATTAAATAAATTATTCAAGTATTCACTGAAGTAAAATTTGACAAGTACATGAAAGAAATGAAGGCAGGTGGTGCTGTGAGAGTATATTACAGAGGGACCTGACCTATCCTGGTATTCATAGGAATTTTTTTTTTTTATAAGAGATGATGTTTCATCTGAGGTCTGAAGGATAAGTAAGGTGTAGCCAAAAGGGGAGCATGAAGCAGGAAGGCTCTTTGTGCTCTGTCAGGAACAAAGACCGCTGATACAAAGTGTGGTAATCTGGGGAAGAGTGGCATGGGATTAGGTTGGGGAAGTGGAAAGGAGGGCAAGCGACTGCTTCTTTGCCACCATTCCTGGCCCAATCTGAATAGCTCCTTTCCAAAAAAGGGCGGGTGGAGACCCACCCAAACTGTTATGGCATGGGGAAGCTGGTGCCTCTTCCATTTCCCTAGCCTAGGGGACTCTCACAGGGATGCTCAGGAGAGGTGCTTTTAGCCCCAGCTTGGAGTTCACACAAGTAAGGTGGTCTTCACCTGGCAGCACAGCTCAGAGGACGGAAGAGGGAAGGGGCAAGAAGGACCAGACACTTAACTTTCCCTACAAATCCTCTCTGTATGTTTTTCCATTGCTTTGAACTGTTTATTAATAGATGACAAAAGCCATTTCCTCATTTTGATGGTTCTGCTGGGAATTCCACACTATCAATCCCCTCCTGTGGTAGATAAAAAATGTCAGCTTTCAAGATTTTTTTTTTCTTTCAAGATTTTATACTTGGATTTCAGAAAGTAAATTGCATTACTACTCCGGTGAGATGGCGCCATTCCCTGTTCCTATCTGCGTGCTCCAGGCACCATGTGGCTGATAACATCAGCATGTCAAAGCAGCTTGATCCAGACAATTTGCAGCTGGCTGGGGCTGGGCCAGAGGAGTTGGGTGGCAAAATTCTCTCAGAATCCAGAGCAGCCCAGGGTTGACTGGATTTTCAGGGTTTTTTTTTTCTATAGACCATTAGTTCTCTTATATGTAGAGAGAGAACTTGTCTTGTCCCACCTAGATGTAACAAGGAGTTGAAAAGTACTTTCCTAAATACTGGTAGGGTAAAATCACCAAAGAACCAATGCTCAGATTTTACTTGAAGTGAAAGATAGAAGAGATTAGGGGAAAGAGTGGAAGTCATAATATGAATAAGGCAGGTCCCTACTGCCTGTGAAATTAGGTGTCCATGTAGAATCCAAAATATTCCTGGAAATGGTTGTTCTGGGCTTCCTTGAAGCCCAAATGTGAGGCCTTGTAACTAACCTTCGACTGCCATAAGGTTGTGGAGCAAACCAAGAGAAAGCATTGTTCCTTTGCCAGGAAACACAGGAACTTCTGGAGTTTCTTTTCTAGTTGTAACCATGATTTAACTCTACAGAACAAGTATTCCTTTCACAGCAAAAATTTTCAACTTATTGGGTTATTTCAAACACATCAAATAGCATAAAACATTCATTCAACTCTGGCAGCATTCACAGACCCGTTTTTGTAAATAGCGAAACAGGCTCTTCATCCCCAGAACATGATGTTTTCAAAATATAGTAGACCCCAAGGTCAAGGTTCTGGGAGGAGTCATTCCAACCTCATTGAGATTGCCAGTGCTAGTGCAAGCCTGTTTTCCTGCTCACTGCCTACTCACTCATAGGTTCTCGTGTTTGCATGCAAGAGACAGAAACTAGAATCTACCCCAACTCTAATTGCACATATCTTAACTTCTCTTACAGTGGAGGCACACAGTTTACTGACTCCATTACTATAGCTAAGGGATGAATTGATAATTAAGTCAAATGATTCTTTTTTTTTTTAAGATTTTATTTTTAAATATTTCTACACCCAACATGGGACTCAAACTTACAATCCCAAGATCAAGAGTTGCATGCTCTACCAACTGAGCCACCCAGGCACCCCTAAGTCAAATGATACTTTAGCTTTATTTGTTTATTTTTATAGAACAGTACTATCTTTTTAAAAGATTTTATTTATTTATTCATGAGAGACAGAGAGAAAGAGAGGCAGAGACATAGACAGAGGGAGAAGCAGGCTCCCCACAGGGATCCCAACCCGGGATCACAAGCTGAGCCAAAGGCAAACGGTTAACCGCTGAGCCACCTGGGCATCCCTAGAAAAGTACTATTGAAGGGGCACCTAGGTAGCCAGTCAGTTAAGTGTCTGCCTTTGGCTCCAGTCATGGTCCCAGGGTTCTGGGATCGAATCCTGTGTCAGGCTCTGCTCAACAGGGAGCCTGCTTCTCCCTCTCTGTCTCCCTACTGCTCCCCTGCTTGTGCACTCTCTCTCTCTCTGTCAAATAAAGAAATAAAACCTTCTTTTAAGAAAAGAAAAGGATTATTGAAGGTTTTAAAAGTGAGAAATCATGATCACTACATAACCATGATCTCTTGGAGTATAGTTTCAACATTGAGCCTCTCCTGTATGTCCATGGTTGGTGGAGCTGGTATTTCAGTTCTAGAAAAAGCTCAATGCAGGCTGCTCCCTGCTGTCCTGGATTCCCAGGCTGCTCCTGTTTGGTCTGTGCAGGCCTCTTGCCTGAAGGACTAGAAGCCCAGGGTTTTTGTGCTTTCTACCCTGGCCGGGGGAGAATGGCCCAAGGCTAAGTCATGGGACTGTGGTACAGCCAGAATTGGGGGCAACTACAACCCCTACCCCAACGCAGCTTACTGTTACTTTGAGATTGTCCAGGCCCTGGTCAGCCTCCTTTGTCTTCAAACCACCTGTACCCACACTTCCTAAAAAATAGCAGACCTGCCATCCTTTCTGGACCAGGGCTAGACTCCTCTAATGGGGCTTCTTTCTGGGGAGTCTCAAGCTTCCCAAGGATCAGACATATAACTTTGGGAGGAAAATAGAGTTTTTGCTGAAATGTCAGCAAACCACAGAATAAACAGTGTGTCTTGAACTCTCTTTATTGATGTCTTCAAATATCTGGCCCTTCTCCACTGGCTTCTACCTTCTGGCCTCAACCATCCTCCACTCCAGTCCCTCTTGTCATTTAAGAGCCCCTTTAGGACTCTAGTTCTGTTTCCCCCTGTTTTATATTATCCGTCTCAAAACCTTATCCTTCCCAGACATCCATGACACCAGCCTCTTCTTGGCCTGTTGCCTCTCTGAGCAGGGCTGTCAGTCTTCTATCTACCCCTTCATATTTATAGGTGTGTGCACACATGCACACACATGAAACCTAGGAGTCATCTGTGCCTAGGTCTTTCTCCTCAAACCCAGATCCAGTCTGCCACTAAACCCTGGCAGTCTGACGTTGATATGTTTTTCTTCTCTGATCCCATTATTTTCCACTAAAGGCTAAGGTCCTGAATGTGATTTACAAAGTCCTTCATGATTTTAAGCCTTCCTCCAGTTCTAGTCTTATCACCTGCCACTTCACCCCACCACTTAACATTCCAGCAAAATTGAGCTATTCTTTTTGCCTGCTATATAGTCATGTGTGTTTTCCTCCCTACTCCTTTCTTTTCTTTGCTTTTCTTTCCCTACTGCTTTCTTCATCTGGTTCATTTCTATCTCCTACTCATTCTTCATGCCTCAACTCTCTTTGGAGAAATCTTTCCTAATTCCCCAGAATAGAATAGGTGCTTCTGTTCTGTGTACAGACGACACTCTTACAAACCTCTGTTATAGCACTTGGCATATTATTAAAAATTATGTTTATTCATTTGCCTTATGTCAGTACATAAGAGCCTTTGAGCTCTTCATGAGTAGAGATCATATTATCTTTTGTACCCACTGCACCTAGCACAGTGCCTATAATATAAGTACCTCTAAAATTTAGGACCAGAAGTGAATTGGTGACTGAGACTCTTTCATCTCCTTTTTTTTTTTTTTAATTTATTTATGATAGTCACAGAAAGAGAGAGAGAGGCAGAGACATAGGCAGAGGGAGAAGCAGGCTCCATGCACCGGGAGCCCGACGTGGGATTCGATCCCGGGTCTCCAGGATCGCGCCCTGGGCCAAAGGCAGGCGCTAAACCGCTGCGCCACCCAGGGATCCCTCATCTCCTTTTTTTAATACTGTTGTCTGTTGTTTTCTCTCCTGGGCTCAGCATTCTCAGTCCCCAGTGCTTTTTCTTGCTTCCTGCTTCCTGCTAGTCTGTCTCTCTCTGTCTCTGTGTCTGCCTCTTTCTATCTTGAGATATTGACTGCTTGTGTAACTCCAATATCACCTTCATATGGAGCACCGGAGCACTTGTTGAGCAAGAGATTGCTAATCAGAAAGCATCCATGCCATTTTCTAAAGAGAGGCTTTAAGTGTGTGCAGAGCACTGGAGACGGGATGAGATTAGTACCAGCTTTCCAAGTGCCTGCTTTATAATACAACAGTCCCACAGCTGTGAATGTTCTGATGTGTTGTTAATCTCATGACTTTATCTGATGTTTCTAAGGGGGGGGGGTTAAATAAAATTTAAAAAATAATTTAGAAAACAGACATGTATATGGGAAATTAAGATATCATTTCAAACTAGTGGTAACAGGATGTCATTCCAAAAAAGGGGTATGGTGATATGTTATCCATTTTGTTAAAGCATTAAGTTAGATCTCTATTTCAAAACTCCAGATGGATTAAAAGCCTAAATGTAAAAATAAAACTATGAAATTAAAAAAAAAGAAGGAGTTGGGTATAAGAAATGACAAGTTAGATTCAAATTCTAGTGCTAACCAGGTATGATTTTGAACATATTACTTTATATAATCTGGTTCTTCAGTTTTAAAGTGGGAATATTATTTACCTTACTCAGTCTTTTTAGGAAGATTTTAGGAAGACTTTTAGGAAGATTAAATGAGATAATATATACAAAACACCAAGCACCATAACATATAGCAGGTAACAGGTGTTCAAGCAATTTTAACTAAATTATCTGCTGAATTCCAGAAGAACCACATCTGGTCTGCATTGTGAACAACTTCCTGACTTGGCTCAGCCACAGCTCTTGGCAGAGCTGCCTCCTCAATATGAGCTTTGGGTCCTCTCTCCTCCCTCCTTCCACACCAAAGAATTGTCCTCTCTTGGCACTAAGAATATAAAACCAAGTTAAGGTGAGGGCAGAGGGCTGTTTGAGAGACTGTCTGGGATAGTGTGGGTGTGGAGGGAGGGTGGCCTGGAGCCTTGCTATTCAGTGTGGTCTCTGTATTGAGAGCATTGATATCACTTGAGAGCTTGTATGAAATACACTTAGGCACCATTCCAGATCTACTACATTGGAATCTGCATTTAAACAATATCCCCAGGTGATTCATATGCACATTAATGTTTAAGAAGCACTATCCTGCACGCACACAGATAAGCTCAGCAGGTGTGGAGGGATATAGGCTGTGCATATATGTCAGAACCATCTAGAAGAGATGAAGCCTGCACAGGTGCAGAGGAGCTTTGAGAGAGTGTAGTCAGAGGTATTCCTCAGAGGTGTAGGCTACAGAACTGTAGGGGGTGGGGTTTGGGTAGGTATAGGTTATGTGTTGTTTCAGGTCCCCTTCCTGTGCATGCCTTAAGAGGGAGATTATACCTTTGAGTTAGCTGGTCAGTGTCACTACACCAGCCAGAGAGTGACAGATGAATAGAGAAAGGCTCTTTACCACCATGAGCCTGCAGAGACCCTCCAACAGGGCCCCAGGACCATCTAGTTTAGTGGATAAGTATTGTTTCTCTGAAGAGATGCATAACTAGCAACCAGCTGGCTTCACTGCTGAAAATTTGCCTTGAGTTTATGCTATAGGCTAGACTCTTCCCTCCCCCTACTCTTCCACCACCAACTGGTACACATCTCTCTCTGTCTCTGTCTCTCTCTCTCTCTCTCTCTCTCTCACACACACACACACACACAAACACAAACACACCATAAAAAAGCTGACTTAACAGAAACTTAGGGGTTTATGAGCCATTGTAGAGTTAACTCTCTACTTCCCTCTCTGACCTTCACTGCTGAGCCTCCAGGAGCCTTTAACATTAACCTCTTTGCTGCACAAAGCATGCCTGATAAGAGTGACGGAAGGCCCTAGACTTGGTTGGAAGCAGCAAGAATTTGGAAAACAAGAAGTTCAAAAGATTCATGAATTGATGCAGGGTAGGCTCAGTCCCTTGAGTAACTAAAGCTTACCAAAAATCCTCCATGAGATTTGGGGCCAAGATCCATGTGCAGAGCTGAGGGACCGGTCTCAAAGACACTCCAACCAAATGCCCTCTTTTGTTTCTTGGACAGCATCTTTCCTCAATGTTCTGTGCCTCCATTCTTACCTTGGAGAACTAGAATCCACATCCTGGAAGGAAACTGAAAGATCCTCTGGACACACTCCTTAAAGCTTTGTTAGTCCTGAACATCTCGGTTCCCTTCTCGCCCTCCTCTGGGCCCTGCCTAAGCAGAAGGACCCCAGAAACTTGACTCAGAATCTCTTGGCCCCTCCAGCACCCTTGATTTTAGAATAATTTCCCCTCTCATAGGCCTCATCTCCAAAGTCTGTGTTGGCTGGAACTGAAGCAAAAAAGAAAGAAGGAGAGAGAAAGAGAAAGAAAGAGATGGCCTTCTATCCACTGCCCACCCTCACACATTTTCTTTCTGCCTCAGGTCTTACCAGTCCATCTTTTATTTTCTTCCACTTTTTCATAACATAAAATTAGCCATTTTAATCACTGTTGATCTATTTTTAAAGAACTTTATGCTTTTACCCTTTTCTCCATTAAGTGAGATATTCTTTCCCCAAAGAGATTGAAATGGGGGCCAGGGAGGTGTGGCAAGATAGGGAATTCAGAAACCCTTTAGGTCATAAGACCTGTGTCGCTAGTTGGTCCAAAATAAGGTAGGAGACTCTTGAACATCTGGTTCAGGGTATAAGCTTAAGGATAAGGATGAAAATCACAGGGGCTAGGCCTCCCAGAGGAACCAAGGTTTCTCAATTTGTAGCTCTGGTTCCTACCTCCTGAATCATGAGGCTTGTTCCCTAGGCTTACCTCAAGCCACTGCTGCTACAGTGGGTGTCCCTGAGTTGAGGTATTTGTCCTATCTCCTGAACAAAGGCTTTTTAGTCATAGGGTCTCCAGGTGATTAGGAATGGGAATGAATAATGCAATATCAATCTAGGACAAGCAGTCCTAACCATGAAGGAGGCAGAGCAGGATTCTAAGTCTTTTTAAAAACTCACTGCCCCCCCCCAAAAAAAAACCTCACTGACCCTTTGTCTCCCCATTTTGAAAAATGAATCTAGTTCTTTGCCATCCCAGTACTAACTTCATATCTTTCACCGTTCTTTTTTTTTCCCTGAGTAGTTCTGAGTAGACTTTTTTTGAAAACCGATTAATGAGTAAGGAAGTAGAAGCTGCCACTCTTGCTGGGTAACTCCAGAGCCATTTTGATTAATTCTTCTCCCACAAGTCTGAAAGCAAACTTCTGTGAAATTTGCCTCCTGGTTCTGCAATTAGTCATGGTTCCTACAGCTGATGTGCTGGCACCGGCCAAGAACTAGCTAAAGCCTGGTGGCTGGCCACCAGGCAGGTACTGTCCCCATTTAGAGTTTTTCCAAAACTTCAATGTAACAAAGTCTTCTCTCCATTTGTTCTTAATTGGTGGCCTCAAGTAAGGCATATTTTGTCTGGCAGGTGATACCCAGAGGGAATTCTGTTCTTTGAAAGAAGATTCCCCAGAGGGCACTAGGTGAGTAAGGACTGAGGCATAGTTCTCTTGCAAGATGATGGATAGATGTGATGACCTAAAATTCCCTGGCACACAGTGAGAAATAAAATATTAAAAACCAACTATAGCCCTCAGTCATGACTGGAGGCAGTAAATTGGAACAATCCTTTGGGAAAGCAATTTGTCAATGTGTATCAAGAATCTTAAAAGCACTCCTGCTTTTTTACTTTATAATTGTACTTTATTTAAGAAATTATCCCAGGGGCACCTGGGTGGTTCAGTTGGTTGGGCGGCTGACTCTTGATTTTGGCTTGGGTTGTGATCTAGGGACTGTGGGATTGAGCTCCATGTCAGATTCCACACTCAGCACAGAGTCTGCTTGAGATTCTCTCTCCCTCTCTCTCTGCCTCTCCCCCAACTCATACTCATTCTCTGTCTCTAAAATGAATAAATAAAATCTTTTTAAAAAGAAACTATCCTAAATGCAAATACATATGGATTTAAGCATGGTATTATTTATAATAGTGAAAAATTATAAGCAACCTGAATGTCCAAAATAAGTGAATGGTTAAAAACTTACTGTACAAAACAAAAAGTTATTGTACATCCCCTCTTATGGATATTTGTAGCCATTAAACTGATGATTTCAAAAACTATGTGAAAATATGGAGAGTTGATTATATTCCAATATTAATTTTTAAAAATAAAGAATATAAGGGGCATCTGGGTGGCTCAGTCAGTTAAGCATCCAGCTCTTTTTTTTTTTTTTTTTTTTTAACTTTTATTTATTTATGATAGTCACAGAGAGAGAGAGAGAGGCAGAGACACAGGCAGAGGGAGAAGCAGGCTCCATGCACTGGGAGCCCGACGTGGGATTCGATCCCGGGTCTCCAGGATCGTGCCCCGGGCCAAAGGCAGGCGCCAAACCGCTGCGCCACCCAGGGATCCCAGCATCCAGCTCTTGATTTCAGCTCAGGTCTCGATCTCAGGTTGTGAGCCTGCTTAAGATTCTTTCTCTCCCTCTGTCTCTCCACTTGTTCTCTCTTTCAATCTCTCTTTAAAAATAAAGATAAAAATGCGAATAGAAGATACAGTTTGTTTTTCTTTAAATGTTGTTCAATGCATGTGTATTAGTTGACACTCTCTGGTTATAGTAACAAATTTTAACTTAAGCTAGTGTAAGCTAAAAAAGAAACTAGAGGGGGGGCGCCTGGGTGGCTCAGTGGTTGAGCACCTGCCTTTGGCTCTGGGCATGATCCCAGATTCCTGGGCTCAAGTCCCACATTGGGCTCCCTGCATGGAGCCTGCTTCTCCCTCTGCTTGTGTTTCTGCCTCTCTCTGTCTCTGTGTCTCTCATGAATAAATAAATAAAATCTTAAAAAAAAAAAAAAGAAACTAGACTATGAGGACACTAGGATTTCTCATAGTATTCAAGGGCACTTGTGCCCTTCAAGCCTTAGGAGGGTAGAGCAAGTTCTAGAACCAGAGCCTAGGAAAGACTTTACCTCTTGGTCTGCTTCTTTGTGAACATCAGCTTTATTCTTGTCTCTCTGTCCAATGGCTTTCTCTGCTACCTTATCTACAGTTTTAAACCTTATATCTCCTCTTAGTCCTACTTCCTATTCTGGGGGAAACTGATCGGCTCCACCTGATCCAAGCAAGAGTGGAACCACACTGAACCAACATGGTACTTAGAGCCTACCTCTGTGACCATGAGGACAAACATCAGCTCCTAGGGAGGGAAACCCCAGAGTGTTGCTACTGTCATCTACATACAAGACTTAAATATACTAGAGCATTAACAGAGGTTGTTTCAAGATAGTGAAATTAAATATGAATTAAACATTTTTAGCATATATTACTTTATAATAGAAAAATCTAGGGGCACCTGGATTACTTAGTCGGTTAGGTGTCTGCCTTTGGCTCAGGCCATGATCCCAGGGTCCTGGGATCACAACCTGCATTGGGGGGGAGGGTGTCCTTGCTCAGCTGGGAGCCTGCTTCTCCCTCTTCCTCTCCCTTTGCCCCTCTTCCCTGGTCATGCTCTCTCTCTCTCTCTCACTTGCTCTCTCTCTGTTAAATAAATAAACACAATCTTAAAAAAGAAAGAAAGAAAGAAAAATCTATTAAACTTACCATGGCTATTATTGTTATTAGGTTGTTATTAGGCCTGGGGTCAGCAGAACCCTTCTCCATTTTGGTCCCAGTGACAGCCACTACAAAGATACTAAACCTTGGTGGTGCTTGTTTTTGGTAACGAATTCCATTGAGCTGTGTAAGGAGACAGAAAATTCTCCATTAATCACAGGACTAATCTGAGTTCTCACACTCTAGCTGTAGCATAAAAATCCTTTCTATTTCTTTATGGTTAACTTTACTTTGTCCCAAAATTCCTCTGCAGAAGTGTGATATGTATAAAGAAAGAGTGCTTTCCTTCTTTGCATGCAACCACCAGTAGCTACTCCAGAGCTGAAAAGAGTAGACACTCAGTGTGTTGACTATTTGAATTGAGCCTTCTTTTGGAGAAAAACCTAGTAGATTGATCAGATTTAGACTAATAAGGGAGGCCCCTCTTGAAAATGTAGGCTTCATGGATTTTTTTTTCAGTTCTCCTTCCCCTCTTTGTAAAAGCCACAAGCAGCATTTGGAAAAAAATGGTGCTCTTGTGTTTCCTTAATCTTCCCCAAAGACCTTATACTTGTAAAAGATATTTATCTTTCTTCAGAAGTGGGCCCCATAAAGGTCTTAATATGCACGTAAAAGATAGAAGTCCTAGCCAATTGCCTGGCGCTGCAGGCAGCTCCTGGAGAATCCTGGAAAAGGGGAGCTGAGGAGTAAAAATAGGAGCTGCCTAAAACTCAGACTTAGGAAATAGGACTCAGGACTTCACGTCATACCACAAAGACCTGTTATTGGTCAAATGATTCTTATGTTGAGATGTGGAGTCAGAAACAGATGGGAAGGGGTGCCTGGATGGCTCAGCGGTTGAGCATCTGCCTTTGGCTCAGGGCGTGGTCCTGTGTCCAGGAGTCAAGTCCTACCTTGGGCTGCCTGTGAGGAGCCTGCTTCTCTCTCTGTCCCTACCTCTCTCAGTGTGTCTCTCATGAATAAATAAATAAAATCTTTTTTTTAAAAAAAAAATGGTAATGCCTTACAGGCTGAATAAGCAGTCATCTGTAGGGAAATAGAGGTGTCTACCCAGTGCCTACATTGCTACTGAATATTCTTGGACAGGAGGTTAGGTTTCTGCCCACCCATGGACATTGAACATAAAGAGTCCAATGTTGTAGTTAGTTGTATCATCTGGATCTCTCTCTAAAATATGATATCTGGGCAGCCCCGGTGGCGCAGTGGTTTAGTGCTGCCTGCAGCCCAGGGCATGATCCTGGAGACTCTGGATCAAGTCCCATGTCGGGCTCTCTGCATGGTGCCTGCTTCTCCCTCTGCCTGTATCTCTGCCTCTCTCTCTCTCTCTCTCTCTCTCTGCATCTCTATGAATAAATGAGTAAATAAAATCTAAATAAAATAAAATAAAATAAAATAAATAAAATCTAAAAAATAAAATATGATATGATATCTAAACATGTTTATTTCTATCCACTGGCAAGAGATGTTTTGAGGAGTGGCATAACCCTGAACAAGAGACCCCAGGTAGTTTCTGAGCTGACCTCTAGACAAATTGTTACAGAAACAAGAGTTGGTCTTTGGTGCCTAGTCTTTGGTGCCTCCACCTACCTGTCAGAGAATGGTGTGAGCTCCAGATCTTCTCTGCTTTCCTGCTTCCTTATCAGCGTCATCTTTCTTCCTCACCCTGTTCCTGCTCTAGGTTTGCCCTGCTTCCTGCTTCCACCCAGGACAACTGAACAGGGTACAGACATAACTATTCCAGAGGTAGCCTCTGACAACTCAGAACTGCCTCTGCTAACTCCCTTGTAAACCTGGAGGAAAATTCACGTTTTCAGCAAAGAAAGTTTAGATAATGTTGGTACAAGCACTTTGCCTCTTCATATTTCATTCTGAATCCATTTAAATTTCCATTTGCCTGAGACTTAGTGCTTGGAGGTGAGGATAGAGGTTACCTTTCTTGTGGGAAAGCTAAAACTGAATCATGTCTCTACCCTGAATCACTCATGTTCAATCCACAAGACAAGGGCAAAATTGTTCAGCACCACGGAGAGCATCTTTCATCCTGGTGACAAGATCAAGGGCACCTAGGTAAAAGATAAGAATTTGTAGCTAGAAGCCCAGCCAGTCTGATCTCCTTCCTCTTCTGGCCAGTCACCAAGTATCCCTTTGTCTCCAACCTTTTAGTATTCAACTTCTTCCTTACCTAACTAGACTTTCAGGAATGAACTCCTTTAACTTTCCACCTACCCTTCTGCCTCCATGTTATCTATATCCTCCACTCATCTTCACCTCCATTCCTTCCCTTCCATTTCAGTAAGGAGCCTTCCTTCCCTGGCCCAAGGCTCTGTTTCCATCTCCTTTTGAGTCTACCAGGACCATGCTGTATCAAACATTTCCTTTTGATGTTTCTAGCTTCTTTCCCCTCAGTCTAGGATATTAGTCAGGTATTACCTAGGTCCAAAGAAATTCTTCAACTCCAAAGTTCCCTCTGGCTATCATTTATTCTCATTCCTTTTCTTCTCAGTCTGGTTCCTTGAAATAATATCCATGTTCACTGTTTCTCCTTTAGCTTTTCCTATTCCCTCCTAAATCCTCTGTAATCTGGATTCTGTTCCTACTCTTCAACTAAAACTGTGTTTTCTGAGGCCACCTATGACTTCCTTATTTCTAAATACTGTATCTCCTGGGACCTATCTGGTTTTTTACACTGTTGATAATTACTGGAAGCTCCTTAAGTATGGGATTATTTTTTTTATCTTTATGAGCCCCAGGCTTGCCACTGATAAATAAATGAAGGAAATTTAGTATATTGGAGTAAGGAGCAAGAGGAGGCAGAATGACCCCTGGTCAGTCCCCTTCTCACCCTGTGGAGGGAATACCTTTCCATGGATACTTCCCTATGTAATCCAGGCCCCAATCTGTGTGATGCCAGGGATGCAGCTGTGGGCCAGTCACTCCCAGGGCATTGTGTAGGCCTTATGGAACCTGTACTAATAACTTTATAGCTAGCAAAATATATTGCTTAATATGTACCTAGTGCTCACATGTACTAACTTATTTTAGCCTCACAAGAACCTTTGACGAAGGTATTAATATTAGTTGCATTTTACAGATAAGGAAACTGAAAGCCAGATTGCACAGCTAGTAAATGGAGTGAAGATTTTTTTTAATGGATTAATGAGTTGAATTTGTCAAAGCTGATAATACCCAAGATCTCACTACATTATTTTCTCCACTTTTGTGTAAGTTGAATAATCTCTATAATAAAACATTTTAAAGGACCAGATTGTATTAAATTAATGGATTTTTAAAATATTTTATTTTTAAGTAATCTCTACACCCAACATGGGGTTCAAACTCACAACCCTAAGATCGAGAATCACTCACCCTACCAACTAACCCAGACAGGCACCTCAAATCAATGGATTTTAACTTTGTTGTTGTTGTTGCAACAGAACCCTTTCTCCAACCAAAAATTTGTAGAAAGGCTCGTATATAAGTGAAATAAAAGAGGATCTTCATTCTCCCTATTATTGCTTCCCCCTTGCACTCAGCCCTGCCCAAGGCACAGGGTTCAGGGAACACAGTTTAATGAAAATTAAACTAGACCAGACTAACTCTAAGGATTCTTCTGGCACTTTTGCCTTCCTCTAATTATATTGGCTTTACACTGGCCATTAACCTATATATGCTGTCCCAGAAACAGTGAGACTGGGCTATTAATCATTTCTGCAGTCTGTGGAGAATTTATTTGAAGGGTTGCAGAAACACGGGTTGTTGTTAGAGATGCATTTCAATGTCTGTCTCCACTGAGTGTTTAATAATCTTGCTAATCCCCACTCTAGTTCCTGGATCTAGCTAACTCCTGTCAGATGTCCTTGGGGGGCATTTTAAATTCCCCCTGATTTTTTGGAGCCAGACGTTTCCTTCTGCCTGGATTCTCTCTGATACTTAACATTCATGAATATTTCACATTTAACCTGATTACATTTCCATGTGATGGTCATGGTGCATTGGCTATGTTTCTCAGGGAAAACATACAGGAAGCCCACAGTAAAGACTTGAATGTTCAGGCACAGTGCCAGAGATCTTTGTTCTTGCCATGAAGATGGCCTTCTATCATGGACAGTGATGGGGAGATGCTGAATGGTAGGCTTTGCATGGGACTTCAAGCCCAGGGCTCTCTCTGCACCCTAGTTTATGACCCACAGGAACTGGCAGTTTCCCTCAGGGATCAGAAGCCACCAAGACCTGTCCAGTGGCATGGAGGACCAAATGTGGGTCCCTGTAACTAGAATTGCTCAACAGCTTCTCAGCCCTCACTCAGACCCTATCCTTCCTGCATAGTCTCCCTCCAATGTTACCATTCCTACTTGGTGGTACCTCCAGCCTGAGAGAAGCAACTCTTATGAACTCATCTGTACTAAAGAGGAAAAGGTTAGCCTTACATGCCTGAGGGACTCACGTGTGGGTTTGTCGTTGTTGTTGTTGTTTGTTTTTTGTTTTGTTTTTGTTTCTGTTTTTTTTTTTTTTTTGAGAGAGAGAGAACATGAGGTGGGGAGGCGCAGAAGGAGAGGGAGAAGCAGGCTCCCTATTGAGCAGGGAGCCCAATGCAACCCTTAATCCCAGGACCCTGAGATCATGACCTGAGCAGAAGGGAGACACTTAACTGACTGAGCCACCCGGCACCCCTGAAGGGCTCATGTGTTTAAAGTCAGCCCCAAGGAAAGGACAGTGAAGCTTGCATGAATGGATGGGGTAGATGGTTCCAGAGAAGATACCAGATTGGGAAGGCCATAGATTTAGAAGTCACTAGTGTAAAAATGTTACTCTAAACTGTAAGAAACATTAGGGCTCCCCAAAGTGAGAGGTAGACTGAGGGCCAAAAACTGCTGAAGAGACACAGGGCTGTGGGAGGAGTAAAAAATGATGGTTAAAGAGGCAACATGAGCCAAGGATCACAGTGTCCTCAAAGCCAGAAGAGGAAACCATATCCAAATGGATATGGTATGTGTGACATGTGAGAAATGGTACAGAAAAAGTAATGTGACTAAGGAAATTGGAAAGGTGCCAGTACTTCACTGGTGGGATCCCACAGGCATGTTTATGGGCTTTACCCTTTGAAAAGTCATCCCTCAGGCTGCTTTGGAAATGAGTCCTACCTGTAGCCTAAGGGGAAAACCAGAACCCAGCTGTCAGGTCTTCATGCCCCCTGTAGGTAGCACCTCAAGGTTGTTTTGGCTGCAGAGAAGCCTGCTTCTCTAAGTCTGCATGGGACAAGTGCTCTCCATTAGGAATCTCGCAGGAGGAACTCAGACAAGGAGGCAGAGAATAAAGGATTGGAGAGAACTGTAGCATGAGGTGCCACCTGAGATGCACTGAGGCACTGCAGCACCCCACTTTTTCTGAGCCCTGTCCCCTACAATCCCAGCTAAGTGGCGTAGGTTCAGAGCAGAGGACAGAGGCCCAGATTCTGCCCTCAGGAACTCACAAACCACTGTGGCAAGAGTCTACCCAAGGTCTTACACTCTGGCTGGCCTGAAGGAACATGGGCAAGGCTAGGATTTCCCTCCCAAACATCTAGACTTTTTCCTTTCCCTTTAATGACAAGCATGTTTTTATCTCTACTGCCTTATTCTAAAGGGAACAGAAGCCATCATAATGGTTCTATGTCCTTCCCTTGCTTGGTCACTCAGATCCCTGGGCCTGACACTGTAGGGCCAATTCTGGAGCATTCTACCTGTCTGTCTGCTGCCTGCATCCCCAGAGGCAGAACAGGCAGCCTTGGGTCCACTCTGCAGTTCTCAGGCCTTGGGCTTACTATTCTTTAATCCTAGGCAGATGCCTAGAGTGGCAGTATCTGTATCAGTTTCTCAAGGAGAGTGTGCATGATTCCAGCCCCTTCCAACTGACTAAAGTAGGATTGGCCAGGGCCCTGGACCTTGTAGCAGAGGTTTGAGGTGTTTTGGAGGAAAAAATGAGGCTAGATTACTGAGCAGCACAGGACTAACTGGTCACCAGTTCGTTTGCCATTATTCATCTTCTCACCTACCATATCCAGCCAACCTTTCAGGAGACATTCTTTATGACTCATCTGTGAAACGAAGAGAAGTCCTCATGAGGACTCTTGTCCGTTGGCTGCAGCCTTGAAGTCTGGCCTGGCTTGGCCAGTCAGTAGTCAGTTCTCTAGATCTGGCAAAGAGACCCATCCAATGCTAGGAGAAAACAGAAGCAGAAGGTCTGTCTTAGGGGGCATCTACTCTGCCCTTAATCCAGACTTAAACTCACAGGAACCTAGAAAGACCTTTCCAAACAAGTATACAGGAAGACCCATGAGGAACAGGGCATCTAGTATGGGAAGTTGGACAAGGAGATTCTGTGGGTTTAAGGAATCACAGTAGGCTTTCTGGGGTGAGGCTGGCTCACACAGGTCTTTGAAGACAGACACCTAGGTAAGCGTAAGTGGGGCTGAAACCTGCGGCTCTTTTACCCAGTTCGGGGTCTTCCTTCCAGCATATATGGATCTGCCCTTCCCTCCTTGAATCGCCTGTCTACTGCCAAGGGTTAATGCTTCCAGAGGACAAGTGGAAAAAACAGCTTTAGGGCTGAGAGCAGCCCCATGTATTCACTTCCTAACAATTCTCTGTCTCTCTGCTTTCTTCCCACAGGACCCAGCCGCCGCCTCCATCTCAGACGGGGACTGTGACGCCCGGGAGGGTGAGTCAGTAGCCATGAATTACAAACCATCCCCGCTCCAAGTGAAGCTGGGTGAGTGTGTCCGGGGGCTGAGGGAGATGTGGGGAGTGGACAAGATGCTCTGGGCTGGGTCTGCAATGAGGTGGCACAAATAAACCAACTCAGACTAGATGATTCCAAGACTCAAACCACCAAGTCATTGGCACTGCCAGACACCTTATCTCCTGCAAGGTAAAGAAGGAAGTTAGTTCTCTGCAGGACCCAAAGCTCTAGGAAGCATCTCTGAGGCCAAGAAGACTCCAGGTGTTCCAGGGGCTAGCTTCAGGGATAAAACCAGGGAACCCCAGAGAGAGGGTTAGAAGTCCCATCAAACATTGGACCAGGCAGAAAGGAAACTGCCTTAGAGGTGAGGTGTCAGTTACTATGTTTGAGGGGTAGAAAGGAGTGAGGATCCGAAAACCTAGAAGCTGAGATCCTCTCCCTATTCCTCCCTCACCCATCCAGAGATCTCAGGGCCTGGCAGGCTCCTGTTTTGGGAGCTTTCCCTTGGTTTTTTAGTAAGCCCAAATATCTCCCCACCCCCTTTCCAGGGAAGCCACTTGGCTTCTAACTACTGCTGTAGCTCCCACTGCTCTTCTCGCTTCACCCTATGCCAAACACTGTCCTTCTCCCTTGGGGAACTGTTACTTACCAAAGGTTGCTGCATATAACAGACTTACTAAAGTTTGGTTTCATGAAGAATTACATCACGGTGCATCCAGGAAACAGTTTACAATTACATACAACTCATCACTATCCTTCAAAACTCCTCTGCCATGCCTGCCACCCTCTTGGCCTTTCTCTATCTGTTGTAAAACCTTTCCCTCTGTAGCTGCCAGAGCTCCTTTTCACAGTCCTATTCTTTTATTCAGTGTTTGTTTGTTTGTTTGTTTTCTTTTCTTGTGGTGTGTATGTGTGTGGGGGTTGTTTTGTATTGTTTTTGTTTTTTTTTTTAATTTTTTAATTTATTTATGATAGTCACACAGAGAGAGAGGGGCAGAGACACAGGCAGAGGGAGAAGCAGGCTCCATGCACTGGGAGCCCGATGTGGGATTCGATCCCGGGTCTCCAGGATCACGCCCTGGGCCGAAGGCAGGTGCTAAACCACTGCACCACCCAGGGATCCCTGTTTTGTATTGTTTTGATCTTTCTTCTCATTCTAGACCACATCCAGGGATCTCTTCAGGCTGTTTTTCTAAACAAGAGAGCAGTTCTCTCAGGGGAATTTGTTCATCTTCCCAAGACACCAGTCTCAAACTGCAGCCAGTTTTGTTATTATTGTTTAATAATACAAGTATTTTAACAAGTGCTCTTCTCCTTTTATGCCCTTCCCACAGATAATCATCCTAAGCCTTTTTAGTTTTTATTGTTTTATTTTACATTTTAACCATAGTGACATCATACTGTACACATTTTCCAAAACTTTGTTTTTGTTTTTGTTTTCCACTTAATACCATGCAGACCCTGCCAATGTCAGTGTATAAAGAATGACTTCATACTTTTAAATGGTTGCATAGTAGTCCATAGTTTGGTTTTGCAAATTTATTGTTTGCATTTTTTTCGCTATTTAAAACAATTCCAATATGCTTTTAAAATAACACTTTTTTCCCCTCCCCATTATACTACCACCAAAGTGCCTCTTGAAAATTCACAACTTTGTTCCAATTGAACTAAGGAAAAATCACCACTGGGAACCTCCAAGCAGATGGCACCCCCTAGAGTCATGGAGTGGTAACGGCAGCTGCTGCCTGCTGGAAAGAAGCCAGGGGAAAAAACTGGAGTCAGAGGAGCAGTGGCAAAGACAGAGGGTCAGAGACTGAGAGACGAGAGACTAAGAGACATGGAGATCGGGAAATTTCAGAGTCACAGTAGCTGGGAATGCCCATTCCATCCTGACTCTCTGGGGCTAGTGGTTATTTTATGAGAGCTTTCCCCTCAGCATCTCTCTCCACCCAATAGTTCTTTTTCCCACATCTGGGTTTAAGATGAGTAGGAAAGCATAGGCAGGCTTTCTCAAGGGCCCAGGCGCTACTAACTACTGGGAACAGTGCCACATACCAGACAATGGGTCACCTGGTGGCCAGCCCCATGAAGCTGGTAGACTTGAGCCCTGAAGAACTCAAAGGCTGGCACAAGAGTCAGAAGTAAAGTCAGAGGAGCTCCCCAGCCTCCTGCCCCTTACTCTGCTAGCCCCATTCTTCCCCTCCCACTCTATAACTTCAGTAGCTCCTTCAGCTTCTTCATTAATCCCAAGTTCCTTGGTCTAGCATTCAAAGTCTTCAAACTCTGAGTTTGTAACCAGAAGGAGCCCCCAACCCCTTAACACAGGACCTAAGACATAATGGTGATTGGTGAATAAATAAATGGCTGAATAAATGTATCCTGTTTTTCTAACCTGACTTCCCTCCAACTTCACCCCTCCATGCCATCTGGATCCATCCTTATTTTGCTCACTTATAAATTCATTTTTGCGTGTGCTATCCCTCCTTCCTAGAATGCCCTCTTCTCTCCAGCTCAAGGTATCACCTGCAAGAAGCCCTGATTCCTCCATGCTTCTGCTTCATCTCCAGCCTTTCTCTGGCATCAAGCACACACTAACTGCCCCACATGGGAGTAGAGCTTCTGGAAGGCAGGGGTCAACCTCTTCCTGTTGCCCCTTAGTGTCTGCCTCAGGTTGTTCAGGGGCAAGTATTGTCTCCACCAAGCAGAAGGGCCTGGAGTTGGGATCCCTGTCTCGGTTCCTAGAGAAGCAAGAGGTTTCACAGTGGAGGCCCAACCCAGTCAGCCCTGAGCAGTAAGGTAGGGTGGTGGCCCTGGGAGCAGGACACAGCTTCCTTCCCATGTTCTCCTGCAGAAAAGCAGCGGGAGCTGGCCCGAAAGGGCTCCCTGAAGAATGGCAGCATGGGTAGCCCCGTCAACCAGCAACCCAAGAAGAACAATGTCATGGCTCGGACAAGGTAGAGGCCCCCCCCTCCCTCACCTGGACCCTGCCAGTCAGCATCTATTTCTGCTGGTCCTATGCCTCTCCTTCTTTCCTCCCTCCTCAGGCCCAACTCCTCCCTGAGAGGAGAGAATCTCAACAGGATCCAAGGGACAGGGGGAAGTGGTGGGTCAGGGCCCAATCCAGTTCCTCGCCAGGCTATGTGCTCCAGTTGCCAATCCAATCCCCTAAATTTTCTACCCAGGCTGGTCGTCCCCAATAAAGGCTACTCCTCGCTTGACCAGAGCCCAGATGAGAAGCCACTGGTAGCCCTTGACACGGACAGGTGTGTACAGGGATGTTGGGGCAGCTGGGCAAGCCACAGAAACTATATGAACATACAAGTGGGCTGTACAGGCCACACCTGCTATATTGTCAGAAGTGGAATGTGGGGTATTCCTCAGACAGCCAGGAGTTCTCCAAGGATGAATCTCCCAGGGAATGGAATTTTTTTTATCTGGAGGTAGGAAAGAGCAGAGAGAGGAAAGGGGAAATGTCACAGCCTGATGCTGTCCTGGGACAACTGATTCAATCACTGTCCCTTAAAATGTCCTGCTCCCTCCAAGGAAGGAGCTCTACTGCTAGGAACACACCTGGCTACACTTAAAGTTTGGGAAAACCCAACAAGTCGGGGATTTGAGCCTAGAAGAAAAGTGAGAGAAATGGGGGTAAAGGATGTATCAGCTCTGTGTAGAAGAAGGTTAAGGGTGACAATTCATTCAGAAGGGTAGGACTAGGAACCTGGGCATTTGCACAGCAAGCACAGTCTTTGATTTAGATCTGCTGTTTGCTTGGAAGCATGAGGGAGGGGGAAGGTATCAACTGTTGGGTAGGCAGTGGGGTACAGGGAGTTTCCTATTTAATATTGAGGAATCACTTCTCTGTCTCTTTCTCCTACCACCAGCGATGATGACTTTGACATGTCCAGATATTCCTCCTCTGGCTACTCCTCTGCTGAGGTGAGGCCCCACTCCTTAGGACTCTAGGCACGCCTGAGCAGGACCACTGCCATCCAGGAAAAGGCATGGGGCCAACACCCACTCACACCCTGAGAAGAGTAATAGGCAAAGCTAGGTGGAGGCCTGTGAGGGGTGGGGCCTGGGGTGGGACAGTGTCTGAAAGAAACTGGAGGCCGTTAGAAATGGGCCTTGAGTGTGGGGAGCCCCGTTTTAGGGGCAAGGTTTGAGCTTGTGGTTAGAACAGGGTTCCTAAACAGAATGGAGTATGAAATACAGGCGATACTTTATGGGGCTAGGCCTGAAATAGGGGCCAGCCAAATAGAGGCAGCTGCCCTTTGTAGAGAGGCAGGGCCTCAAGGTTGTACCTGTAAAGAAGTGAGGCCATTAAGTGAGGCCAGGGCCTAAGAAGGGGCAAAGCCTGGCATTTCAGTAACCTGGGATGGGACTGAGTTGGATGCAGATGGCCTGTGAGTGAGGCCTGACTGTGAGTGGTTCCTCCAGATCGCCCCGAGCCTGACCTCACTCCCCTTTGTCTACAGCAGATCAACCAAGATTTGAACATCCAGCTGCTGAAGGACGGCTACCGGTTAGACGAGATACCAGATGACGAGGACCTGGACCTCATTCCCCCCAAGTCCGTGAACCCTACCTGCATGTGCTGCCAGGCCACGTCCTCCACCGCCTGCCACATTCAGTAGCGGGCGGGGCCATTGCGGCCACCCGGGGCAGGGTCCCCAGGGGCCAGGTTGGACAGGGCAGGGGCCAACCCCTCCCCAGCTTGTCTGCCTGCCCCTGGCCCCTGTGCCCCCTACAGCCGCCAACCTCGTAACAGTCATTGCTTCCTCCTATGGTAGGACGTGTACCTCTGTGTGTTCATGGAGCCGGAGAAACCAAAACCGGGTCTTTCTCCACCCCGGGGGCTGAGGAATGGTGGGGCTGTTTGTTCAGTTACTTGGGGGATCTTGCCCAGCACCCTGCCCCCCTCCCCAAAGCTGCAGTCTGGTTGAGGAGAGGAAAGACCAGACAGCAGGGAGGCCAACACTAATGAGTGGGGGGAGGGATCACAAAGCCAGGGGCTTGACCCCACCCCAGCGAAGCCATGAGCTCCCCCAGCCCCAGCCTGACAAGGAAAGAGGCTGGGAGGCAGAAGGCCCAGGGCAGTGGGAGCAGGGCCCAGCATCTCAGAGCCCCCTCCATGCGCCCCCTGCCCGCCCATATAACTATTTGTTTCCCCCTCCTCTCCAGATGGGAAGCCTGGCAAAGCTGCCCAGTGGATACTGCCTGCCGCCCTCCTCACCTGCCCATAGAATTACTGCCTTCTTCCTCCCCTTCACCCCATCACCCCCTTCCTTCTCTCTGGGTTGTGGAGAAGTACGGTGGGCCTTAGAGACAGGCCAGTTTGGGGTGATATGATTTGTCCTCACCCACCCCCAACCAATGCATCTATTTCTCTGTCAATTCCTCCCACCCCTCTAGGCTTCTGTTCATTGGTCTCCATCCCAGGCTGGAAGCAGGAGGTAGGGCTGGCCTCGAATGCCCCATTCCCATTTTTCTCCAGCCTAGGATCCCAGATGCTGCTTCCCAGTAAGAATCTTCAAGGAGACAAGCTTAGGAAAAAACAGTGGTTGCATGTGTATGGTAGCGAGAATTTGGCAGGATGTGCGTGTGTCTGAGGCTGTCAGGGTGTGTGTCTGTGTCTCTATGCTGGGCCTGTCTCTCCAGATGTCTGTTTCTGTCATGGATATGTGTCTGTGGTGGGAAAGTGACTGTGTGGTCTATTATCAGCAGTGTACTGAGAGCCCAAGCCTGAGAGTCAGAAGTGTGGGTTGTGGCCCTTACGCCAGCGCTCACTCTATCCACTTTCAACAAGCCACCTGTGTTCCCTGGGCTTTGGTTTCCTCCATTGTAAAATGAGCGGGATCTGAAGTTACTTTTAAGGTCTTTTCAAACCTGAAGGAATTCCTTCATAGGAATTTCTATGGAGGTGTGTGGACAAGTCTCTGTGTGTCTTTGAATACATCTATGGGGCTTTCTGAGTTGTGTGTCTGTGTGGAAAGGAGAGGGAAGTTCCTAAGAGACCTGGATGTATTTGGGATCTATTTGGGAATACATGTGTGTGTGTCTATGAACATGTATGTGGGGGGGGGGTATATGTTATGTGTGTAGCTCTATGTGGTATCTGTGAGTCCGAATGTGTGTATTGCTGCTTCTGCTGCTAGTGTTGGGGGGGTGCAGGGAGAGGGCGGAAAAGTAAAAATCAAGAGGGAGGAGGTGATCAAGTCCAGCACCTCCTCTGACTGGGCAATAGAGACCTGCCCCCATGTGAAGACATATGAAAGCACAGAGAGCCTAAGACTGCTCAGGTCTTATGCCTCACAAACCCCATATCCCAGGACCAGGGTGTATACTCCCCATTCTTCCATGGTACAACCTACACATATTGGGATATCCACTCTCATATGTACCACCCACATGCTGCAAGCTTGCACAGGACACCCCCACGGCCCACTCCCTGGAGGGGAGGGTAGTGAGGAGTGAGAATAGGCTGCTGGCTTAGGAAGGTAGCACCTCAAAACCCACAGGCTCCAAAGTTTTTGAGGTGCAGCTCTCCCCCCTCAATTCTTCCCACCCTCTCATACCTCCTCAAGTGCAGGGACCCTGGTTAAGTGAGGAGAAAACAAATGCCAAAGGGAAGCAAGGACAAATAAGGCACCCGCGATACCTATAAGGCCCATCTCACTCCCATCTGAACCTTTCCCTGCCACCCTGGTCAGCATCCCCATTCTGGCAGCCGGGCCCCACAGCCAAGTTTCCTATCACTACTATCTTCACCCTGGGCTCCCCGTCTCACCCTTCTAGAACATGGGTACCTCTTTTCCAGGCAGGGTCCCCACGAGGGCTCATTTAGACTACTGTTTTTGCTGCTGACTTGCCCTAGGACTGGCCCACTGCTTGACCTCTCTGGCCCTGAGGAACCAGGGAAAAGCTCCCTCCCCACAGGACAGGCTAGTTCCCTGGCAGGTGAGGGCTTCCAACTGAGGCAGCGTACAAGTGGTAGAGAGAAGTAGGGAGCTGGTGGCCAGCACCTTTTGGGTCTAGGAGAGTGTGTGGGTCCCTCCTTCCCTGTCTGGGATGTTGGAGGGGAGGAACTGAGGCCTTAGCTTGCCCCCTTGTCATCCTTCCCCCTTGTAGATACTGCCTTAACACTCCCTCTACCCTCAGCTCTGGCTGCCTATCAGCCAGGTTTCTCCGTGCTCACTAATTTATTTCCAGGAAGGTGTGTGGAAGACATGAGCCGTGTATAATATTTTTTTTAACATTTCCATTGCAGTATTGACCATCATCCTTGGTTGTGTATCGTGTAACACAAATAATGATATTAAAAGCATCAAACAAGCCAGCCTCATCTCCCTACCTGGGTTGTGGGCAAGGGGCAGGTGGGCTGGAAAGGGGAGAGAACTGATTCTCTGAATACACATTTCACTCTGCTTCCACCCATGAGTTCCCAGGCCAGGCCTGCCACTGACCTGCTGCACAACCTGGGACAAGTCACTTGATGTCTCAGAACCTCCATTCTCTTCATCGGAGTGAGAAGTTTGGCTTCCAGAGACCCTCTGAACTCTTGGAAATTAGATTCTTTTGAGAGGCTTGAGGCAGGAAGAGGCTGGAGGTAGGGAGGGAATTGGATCTTCTCACCTCCCCAGGGCTGGGGCTGAGCCAGGTGATATCATAATGGGCAGTGCCCGTCCTAGAGAGGGAAGCAGGGTTGGGTAGGAGCAGGAAGGTTGCAGGGGAGGAAAGCTGAGAGATCCCCCATAGGAGGGGGTCACAGCAGCTAGGGGCACCCGCCAGGCTGGAGGTGTGAGCTTTCTGGAAGAGGGGGTGGTCACTGATGTTCTTACAGGAGCCCTTGGTAGCCCACCGCGGCATCCCCTAGACTTCACTATGTTCCTCTTCTCCCATAAGACCAAGACCCCCATCAGCACCTACAGTGACTCCTACAGGGCTCCTACCTCCATCAAGGAGGTCTATAAAGACCCACCTCTGTGGGCCTGGGAAGCCAACAAGTTTGTGACCCGGGTAAGTGGAGGCTGGGTGGGTGGGTGGGCAGGCCAGAGTGTATGGTCATGTATGTCTGAGTGACTGGTAGTGTGTGGTTGTCATTATGTGTTTGTAATTATTTATAGCTGTGTGTACACACACACACACACACACATGCATGAATGAATTTATTTGCCTAGTATGGAATTTTTTTTCTAGTATGGAATTTATAATAATACATAAAATAGTACAAAATCCTGCCCTCACGGTGCCCTCCTACTCCATCAGGGTAGGAAGTGGAGAGAGACAGATAATTATCAAGAAATAAACAAGTTTTGGGATGCCTGGGTGGCTCAGCTGGCTGAGCATCTGCCTTTTGCTCAGGTCATGGTCCCAGGGTCCTGGGATCAAGCCCTACATTGGGCTCCCTGCTCTACGGGGAGCCTGCTTCTTCCTCTCCCTCTGCCCCTCCTGCTCCTGTGCGCGCTCTCTCTCTCTCTCTCTTTCTGTGTCAAATAAATAAATAGAAATCTTAAAAAAAAAAAGACACAAGTTTTATAAATTATCCAAGATGCTGTATAGGAATAAATGGGGTAATGGAAATGGAAAGTAACCAGGCAAAGCTACTTAAATATGTAGGTCATGGAAGACCCCTCTCTCTCATGGTGACATTGAGCAGAGGCTGGAAAGATAAGAGAGAACTAACCCTGTAAAGAGCTCACAGAATAGTGTTCCAGGCAGAGTGATCAGAAAATGCAAAGGCCCTGAGGCAACCTGTGAGATATGTGAGAAAATGTGCTATAGGCATGTTTTCATGCATATATAACAGAGTCTTCTTGTGTCTGTACTTGGAGACGAGTGGCCAAGTGGGTCTGTGCAGCTTTCACAAAATGAAGACAAGATCTGTGAGTCTACTTGTGACTGCCTAAAGGAATTTATCTGTGTGTACCATCTAACAAATGGGGAGTATCAACACGTGCCACGCACAATGCAGATACAGCAATGAAAGGCCAGGCTATGCCTTTGAAGAGCTCTCAGCAAACAAGTGAACAAAATAGGGTTGCCCAGTGGATGCACTGATACAAGAGCTGGATAAAGGAGAGAGCATTCCTGCTTCTTGAAGGGTAGGTCTACTAAGAGATCCTGAGGAAGGGGGCTTCCAACAGAAAAGAGGGGAAAGGACAGCCTAGGGACACAGATCCACCAGAAGTTCAGAGCTGGAGCAAAGGGAGAGGCTAGCCCCAGGTGAGAGGAGTTGCAGTGGCAGATTGGAGGGGCTGGGGCTCAGGACAGGAAGCCCAGTGAGGTGGTGAAGGATAAGGGAGAAGGATGTAGGTGAGAGATAAGAAGAGACTGTAGCAGTGAAAAGGGAATTTTTGGAATAGAGAATATTTAAAATAATCTTTATAAAATATATGCTCAATGAAGAAAATTGGGATAACTCAAAGAAGCATGAAGAAAAAGGCTCTATAATCTCACTATCCAAATTAACCATTGTTAATTTATTATTAGATGCCATTTTAGGTAGCAAATATCTTTTATAAAAATGGGAAAAAAAATGGCACCACACTGTATACTAACATTTTGAATCTTGCTCTTTTCATATAACCACGTATCAGATACATTTTTTTTGTGTAAAAATATTCTATAATGTCATTTTAATGACTATGGTATTTTATTTTATGACTGTACCAAAATATATTTAAGGATTCTTATTGGAAATTTAGATTATTTATAAAATGTTGCTAATATAATCATTTGTGTACATCTGTAGATATCGATTATTTCCTTAGGACAAATCCCTAGACATGAAATTGTTGGAAGAAAGGATATGCACACTTCAAAAACTTTTGATATACACTTCATATTCCTGTAATAAGAATTATAATAATTTACATGCCCACCAGAAAAATATGAGTGCCTGCCTGTTTTTTGACATTCAATAATAAGAAGGAATTTTAAGAATTAGATCAATAGATCTTGGTCACCAGCTGGGTATAAACAAGAGAGGAGAGATTACGATGACTCCTAGGTTTAGGGCTCTGGCAACTGGAGGAATAGTAGTTCTATCAACTAAGATTTGGAGTTCATTTTGGGACAAAAATATTTGAAGACTTCCAGGAGATATCTGGATATATTTATCTGAAGCAAAGGGTAAAGGTTTGAGCTACAGATACAGATTTTGAAATCAACTGTATACAGGCAGGCAGTAGCTAAAGTCGTAGGAGTGAATGAGATTGTCAAGGAAAAATAAGAAAGAGGTCAAGGATGGACTTTGGAGAATACAGATTATTTAAGAGGTAAGTAAAAGAAAAAGAGCCACAAAAGGAGACAGGGTGATAAAAGAAAAATCAAAGAGAAACCAACAAAGACAGCATTTTAGACAAAGGTCAGTGTCAAATGTCGTCAGCTCAGACATGGATCTCTTGGATGTAGTAATCCTTAGCAATCTGACCAGACAGTTTCAGTGAGTGAAGACAAGTGAAAGCCAGACAGCAATGGGACTAAATGAAGGAAAGGCTTCTTCTGCTCCTGGCATTGTGCTGATCTAGAAACTCTAAAGGGCCCTCCTGCTTCAAAACAGCTAGGTCTTGCATAAAAATTAATTTTTATTTTTTTCTGGACTCTCATGGAGATGAATGGTACTTAGGATGCCCTGAGTATGAATGCCAATATCAGAACTATAAGCAGAAGTTTAAGCCTTAAGCTAGCTGAAAGGTGAATAAACAACTTTAAACTCCAAACTGCACCAGAAAGTTTAGTAATCTCTGGCTCCCTGCCCCCACCACACACACACATACACAAGTGATGAATGTGTATCCTCTGCAGTGGAAAATACCCTTAACATAGGTTTTCAAGTATCCTTCAGAGTAAAACCAATCAAATCTGAGTTCACAATAAGAGATATAAGGAAACAAACCACCATACAACAGCAAAAAACAAATAACAGACTAAAACTTCCACGGACTTCAGATATTGGAATTAACAGAATACAAAATAATTATTATGAATTTTTAAAAATAAAGTAAAATCATCAAAATGAGCAAGCAACAAGCAATCATATTTTTTAAAGGCCAGACAAATGTTAAAAAGAAGTGAATAGAAATTTTAGAAATAGGGACGCCTGGATGGCTCAGCGGTTGAGCATCCACGTTTGGTCTAGGGCGTGATCCTGTGGTCCCGAGATCAAGTCCCACATCGGGCTCTCTGCATGAAGCCTGTCTTCTCCCTCTGTCTATGTCTCTGCCTCTCTCTGTGTGTCCCTCATGAATAAATAAATAAAATCTTTTTAAAAAGACATTTTAGAAATAAAAAATATATGCGTTAAAACCAAAACCTCAGTGGATGGGTCTCAAAGGGCAGATTAGACACAATTTAAGAGGTCAGTGAGATGACACAAAGAAATGGAAAAACATTCCATGCTCATGGATTAGAAGAACAAATGTTGTTAACCTCTTTGACATTGGCTCTAGCAATCTTTTTTCTAGATATGTCTACTGAGGCAAGGGAAACAAAAGCAAAAGTTAACTATTAGGTCTACATCAAAATAAAAAACTTCTACATATTGAAGGAAACAATCAACAAAACTAAAAGGCAGGACACCTGGGTGGCTCAGCGGTTGAGTGTTTGCCTTTGGCTCAGGGCATGATCCCTGAGTCACGGATCAAGTCCCACATTGGGCTTCCTGCATGGAGCCTGCTTCTTTCTCTGCCTGTGTCTCTGCCTCTCTCTCTCTGTCTCTCATGAATAAATAAATAATCTTAAAAAAAAAAACTAAACTAAAAGGCAACCTACGGAATAGGAGAAGATATTTGCAAATGACATAGCCAATAAAAGGTTAGTTCAAAATATATAAAGAACTGTAAAACTCAACCACCCAAAAAATAAATAATCCAATTTAAAAAATGGGCAAGAGGGATCCCTGGGTGGCGCAGCGGTTTGGCGCCTGCCTTTGGCCCAGGGCGCGATCCTGGAGACCCGGGATCGAATCCCACGTCGGGCTCCCGGTGCATGGAGCCTGCTTCTCCCTCTGCCTGTGTCTCTGCCTCTCTCTCTCTCTCTCTCTGTGACTATCATAAATAAATAAAAATTAAATATATATATATTAAAAAATAAATAAATAAAAATAAAAAATGGGCAAGAGGGGCACCTGAGTCTTTCAGCTGGTTAAGTGTCTGACTCGATTTTGGCTCAGGTCATGATCTCAGGGTTGTGAGATCAAGCCCTGCATCAGGCTATGTGCTAGGTGGGGAGCCTGCTAGGTGAAGATTCTCTCTCCCCCTCTCTCTGCCCTCCTCCATACTCTCTCAAATAAAATAAAATGCACAGAAGACATGAACAGATATTTCTCCAAAGAAGATATACAGATGGCAAACAGACACATGAAAAGGTGTTCATCACTTATCAATAGGGAAATGCAAATAAAAATTATAAAGAGCTATATCACCTCACACCTGTCAGAATGGCTAAAATCAACAATACAAGAAACAACAACTGGTGTTGGTGAGGATGTGGAGAAAGGGGAACTCTTTTACTCCTTCCTGTTGGTGGGAATGCAAACTGGTACAGCCATTGTAGAAAATAATATGGAGATTCCTCAAAAAGTTAAAAATAGAACCACCCTACAACCCAGCAATCGCACTACTAGGTATTTAGCCAAAGAATACAAAAACTCCAAAGGGGATAAATGAACCCCTATTTTATAGTAGCATTATTTATAATAACCAAGACATGAAAGCAGCCCAAGTGTCCATCAATTGACAAATGGATAAAGAAGATATATATTTATTCCATTATATGTTACATGAATAATACTCCATTATTATATAATATATGATGGATTATTCTTCAGTCATAAAAAAGAATGAAATCTTGCCATTTGTAACAATATGGATGGAGTAAGAGTATAATGATAAATGAAATCATTCAGAGAAAGATAAATGCCATATGATCTCACACATGTGGAATTTAAGAAACAAATGAGCAAAGGGAAAAAAAGAGAGAGAAACCAAGAAACAGACTCTTAACTATAGAGAACAAACTGATGGTTACCAGAAGGAGGAGGTGGTAGATGAAATAGGTAATGTGGATTAAGGAGTGCACTTGTTTTGAGGAACACTGGGTGATGTATGGAATTGTTGAATCACAATATTGTACCCCTAAAACTAATACAACAACAATTAGTATGTTAACCAATTGGAATTAAAATAAACACTTTTTAAAAAAATAAAAAATAAATAAATAAAATAAAAACTTCTAAAAAAAAGAGTGAAATGAAAGAGCAAAAGAAATCTCCCAGAATGCAACACAAAGACCAAGTGGTTAAAAAATATGAGAGAAGCATTAAGCAATATGAAAGATGTAAGGAGGGGATCCCTGGGTGGCGCAGCGGTTTGGCGCCTGCCTTTGGCCCAGGGCGCGATCCTGGAGACCCGGGGTCGAATCCCACGTCAGGCTCGCTGCATGGAGCCTGCTTCTCCCTCTGCCTATGTCTCTGCCTCTCTCTCTCTCTCTGGGTGACTATCATAAATAAATAAAAATTAAAAAAAAAAAGAAAGATGTAAGGAGAAGATTTCATACACATCTACTCAGAGTCCCGGAAGGAAAGAACAGAAAGGAGAATCGGTATTATCTGAAGAGAAAAGAGCTTCAAATTCTCCAGAACTAATGAAAGAAATGAATCCACAGATACAGAATAAATAGAAGAAATTTCACATTTTAGGTACCTCACAGTGGAACTGCCCAACACCAGTTTAAGAGATGACCTTAGAAACAGGGAGAGAGAAAAAAAAAAAAAGAAAGAAAGAAACAGGGAAAGAGGAGTGCCTGGGTGGCTCAGTTGGTTAAATATCTGCCTCTGGCTCAAGTCATGAGCTCAGGGTCCTAGGATCCAGCCCTGCATTGGGGCTTGAGCAGGGGCTGAGCAGGGAGCCTGCTTCTTCCCCTCTCTCTCCCCATACTCGTGTACTCTCTCTTGCTCTCCCCCACTCTTTCTCTCAAATAAAGAAATAAAATCTTAAAAAAAAAAGTAGTACCTGACAGCAGATCTGAGAAAGCAGAATCCAAAGCCAGTAGTGAGAAACACAAAACATAATTTAACTTAAAACTGCAGAATTAAAAAAAAAAAAACTGCAGAATTTTCAAAAAGTTTCAGGAACTGGCAATGCTAGGCAACTAGTTAAGCGGCTGCCTTTGGCTCAGGTCATGATCACAGGATCCTGGGATCAAGCTCCACATCACATTAAGCCCCATCTGCAGGGAGTCTGCTCCCCCCTTGTCCCTACCCCCACTCGTGCACTCTCTGTCTTGCTCACTCTCAAATAAATCTTCTTTAAAAAAAAATAAACCCCCAAATCCCTCTTTTTAAAAAGATTTTATTTGTTAATTGAGCAAGAGTGAGAGAGAGCACACAAGCAGGGGGAGTGACAGAAGAAGAGGCAGAGGGAGAAGCAGATTCTGGGCTGAGCAATAAGCCCGATGTGGGTGGAGCCACCCACTGAGCCACCCAGGCCCCCTCTAATTGCCTCATATTTCATGCCATGGGGTGACTGCCTACCCCATCTCTGCAAATGTCAGAAGGCTTATTTTTTGGCGAGGATCTCAGGACTGGGGATACCAGGCCCAGCTGAAGGCAGGGTACCATACTGAAAACAAAGGAACCTCCACATACTGAATGCCAAAACCCTCCAGCAGCCCTCTTCTTCTCTACTAGATTCTCAGAACACTGGCATTCTGGCCACTGTCCTCAGGCCAAAGATTGAGAGTCTCTTTTGAGGATTTGATCAGCCCAAGAGGGAAGACCTACAGATACTGACAGAATTTAACAAAAACATTTTAACCAGACCATCTTACAATGATGCTCTTGGTTGACAAAGCCCACTAACAACTCAAAGCCTCCAATAAGCTTTTTTAGTCTCCTATTCCTTTTTTTTTTTTAAGATTTATTTATTTATGTGAGAGAGAGAGAGAGAGAGGCAGAGACACAGGAGGAGGGAGAAGCAGGCCTCATGCTAGGAGCCTGAGGTGGGACTCAATCCCAGAACTCCAGGATCACACCCTGGGCCAAAGGCAGGCGCTAAACCGCTGAGCTACCCAGGGATCCCCTAGTCTCCTATTCCTAACTGTGAGCAGACAAAGATACAGACACTAGAGGAAAGCCTCTGAGGGCAAAACTGATGACATCTATGAGTTCTTCTAAATGACTGTGTGTGCGTGTGTGTGTGTGTGTGTGTGTGTGTGTGTAAAGGTCAGGGGAATGCCAAGCCATGGGACTCTTTTACCCATTTGGAGTATGATTGTCCAGGATTTGCCCATAAAACAAAACCTCAACTGGGTACAGAGATCCAAGAAACACCTCAGCTGAGGGATTTTCAGGGCAGTAGGGACACCAGGTCTCATCTTGGTCAAGAGAAACTTTTGGTCTTCAGATTATACAGGGGAAATGTGGGTAGCAGTGTCACCATCCAGCACCTTGATGCCCACCATGAGGAAATCCTTCCCGGCCTCTGACTTTGCTGGGGGTCCCACCCCTGTGCCCCAGCCATCTTTTCACACCAGCTGATTGCAGAGATCTACTGGTATACAGATAATGTGGCATTCTGCCCTCAGCTGAAGACAAAGAAGCCCCAGAAATAGGTCTTAATCAGGAATTCCACAGATCTAGCCCAACAAGGGATTGAAAGAGATAAGACAAGGTAAACCCCCAAAAGCAGAGGGACCCAGGTCCTGAACCAAGATCAGGAAAAAGGTCAGGTTAGGATAAGAACCAGGGCAAAGTGAGTGTCAGGGCCAAGGGTGATATTGCTGTCAAGATCAGAGCTACAGTAGAATCAGGGTTAGATTGAAGTCAGGGAATTAGATTTTAAATTAGGTATCCCTCCAGCCTCATCCTTCATCTCCTTTAGGATGCCAAATTCCCAGAGAGCTCTCCCTGTCCAAAACACCTGCATAAGGTGGCTGGCTCCCAGGGCAGCCAGTCTTTCCTGAGGCTCCTGGTTATACCAGGGTCCTGTTGGTCTGTTGAGGGAGACCCAGGCCCTGCTCCTGGATAGCACACAGTCTGAAAGAAAACGGAACACCCAGCTCTGCCCTTAAAGAGATCTCAGTCAAGGAAAGGACAGAAATGAGAACATCAGAAAAACACTTTGAAGGCAATGCCTGGCTCCAAGCCCCAGCCTTGGCTAGAAAGGAAGAAAGTGTGATTCAAACAAAGAACTATTCAGAGGGGGCCAAGACTGGCATGGGGATCTCTCTGGCATAGGGGAGAGACCCAACTAGGCTGACTTTCTCTATAGGGGCTGGATCTGGGTCGAGTGAACATGGAGGCTGGGACCTCAATGCACCTAGTCATTTTCCCCCCTCTCCCCTTGCCCAGGGCCTGACTCAGACCATGCAGCGCCACGTGGATCCTGAAGCTCTGCAGAAAATGGTCAAATGTGCCGTGCAGGACTACAGCTATAAGGGTTTCATACCAGGCCACCCCTATTTTCCTGAGAAATATTGGCTCTGTCAAGAGGAAGGTAGGGCCTCACTCCTTACCTACCCAATGCGGACTCCACTCAGAGACTTCAGCTATGACCCTTAAACCTGACCCTTAACCTCTACCCTGATTCCATATCAAATTTATCCCCACCCATAATCTGGGCTTCTCCAATCATCGCCACTCCAGCTTGATTCCCAAACACCTGATCTGATCCTAACCCTGACCCTAGAGGAGGAGATCCAGGCCCTGCCTTTTGGGAGTTTCCTATCTGTGCCAAAGAACTGGAAGAGGTCTGAGGCCTATTCCTACAGAGATAGAGGGAGTATTAACCTCTTCTGAACAAATCCTTTCAGATGTATTCCAGGGCCATCTTTTCCCATATTCTTAGTGATCCTGTTCCACCAGTTACTCCATTAATTAATTCAGTCAAGGTCATACAGAGCTAATATTTGCAAGAGCTGAGGTTTGAACAATGTCTGTGAAGTCCATTCTATTAACCACAATGTGATATTATTTCCTCCTTATGGCATTGCAGAGATACCTGGGTGAGATAATGGGGGGCTGGAAGAACAGATAGATTCTAATGATTTTAAGGAGGCAAAATTAGTAAACTTTGGAACCTTAGATGTGAAAGATGAGAAGGAAGAAATAGGAGAAGGATCCATTTTCAGGTTGCCTGATTCAGAGAGAGTGGTGTCAGTATGCAAAGTGATCAGCTCAAAGGATCCAGATCCCACTCAGAAATTTGCTTTATGTGAGAAATGGGCGGCATCTCAGTATCTAAATCTGGAGCCAGGCTGGGCTTGACTGGCTCAAGGATATTAGACTCTAGCTTTGTCCTGGGGATCAGAGGAGGAACATGTAGGGGGACCCAGATTCTGGGGTAGAATAAGGAGTAACAATGTCTTATGTCTCCACCCCTATGATCAAGTAGACAAATGCAACCCATACCACCTGTGTGGTGACCGGTATAACTTATGGAGGATGGGACCTTACAACTGTACCGGCTGGAACAAATATACCACATGCCTTCCTCGGCTACCTAAGGTATCTACTGTGACCAGCACAGATGCCTGGGGTCTGGGATACACATCTCTCTCTATTTCTAAACCACAGTGACTGATATTTCACCATAAGTTCTTCATCCCTTTCCCATCAACAATGCTCCAGTGCTCTTTCTCTAGTGTGAAACTAGGGTTTGTCTTTTTTAGGGGACAAGGGAACTCAGGAATGGAGCTGTATGAACAGCTCTTGGGTTCCCGAGATCCCAATATCTGGCTGGCCTCTGTGGGGACGCGATTAGCATGCGTTCCCTGACTTGCTACCTTCCTGAAGCTTGCCACCTGGCCCCTTCCTACATGGTCTGGCTAAGGATTCAGTGATAGGTTGAGCTTACCTGCTCCACTCTCCCTCCTTTATGATGTGAGCAAGGACAAGGGGAGGGAGAACAAGGTCACCCAGTGGCAGTGCAGTTAGGTATAGGAGAGTCATCCAAGGAGACAGGGAGGAGACTAGCTACAGGCCCAGGCCAGAGGGAAGAGGAAATTTGAGAGAATGGTAGGAGAGAGGAGAGGTTCTTAACTGTAGCTGATGGTTGACCTTGGGTTGACTGAACCCTTTTGAATCAGAATTTCCTCAAGAATCAGAATTTTTCACAAGTCTTTCAGGTGATTCTGGTGGGCAGGCAATATTATAATATTGACACTACCTCTCGCCAATTAAAGACACTCTAAGACACAACTACACAGAGTCAACTAGACAGAGAGATAAAAATCAAAGGCAAATGCTGAGGCAGAGATGCCAGAGACCTAGGTCCAGACCCTGTCCACCTATAGCTCCACTTCCTTCCCTTCCTATCCTCCTCCCTCCTCCTCCCACCTGGAGGTAGAGCAACTGCGTTGCCTGGTGACAACTCTAAACACTCAGAGTCCGGGAGAGTAGAGGAGCTTCTGGAAGGCGGGAGAAGACATGGCCTGGGACTGGTCTGGGTGTTCAGGGAGGACCCCCAAAAGGAGGGACTCTTCTGGGTCAGAGTTTGAGGTAGCATGTGTGCCACTTCCAGGAGGCCGGAATGGAGACAGCTTGTCGAGGAATGCCTTTGCGATGCCCTCCTAAGCCGGAACGACTCAATGCCTACGGTAAAGGAGGTGTGGCGGTAGCGGGGTAGACCAGAAGGGCGATGGTATGAGACCTGGGGGATGGGGTGGAAGCCAGAGATTCTGTAGAGGGTCTAACTCTGTCTCTATCTTTCCCTGTTTTTGTCTCCATCTCTTCCTATCTCTGACCTTGTCTCTTCCCCTTTTTTGTAACCCTGTATCTGGGCTTGGGGCCGCGGGTGCAGAGCGCGAGGTGGTGGTGAACATGTTGAACTCGCTGTCACGGAACCAGCCACTGCCGCAAATCACTTCCCGATGCGGGTGCGGGGACCCGCTGCCCGGTCGCTTGCCCTTCCAGGGTTATGAAAGCGCTTGCTCTGGCCGCCACTACTGTCTACGTGGGATGGACTACTGCGCCACCAGAGCACCCTGCACGGAACGCCGCCTCCGGTCTTTGTGCACCCAGCAGCCGACTGTAAGGTTCGCCGGACTGCTCCTGCCTTGGGCGGGCTCCGCCCCCAACAAGCCCCGCCCCCTGAGTCCCGCGGCACCCCGGTTGTGCGCACCCCATCCCTCACCATTTCCAGCTCTCCTCTGCCTTTATACCAGACCCCACCTCCAGCCGCCTCTATCCCCTTACTGGGCCCTGTCCTTTCCCGCCCTTCGGCCCCAGGGCCTGAGCTGACCGCTGAGACTGGAGAACCTGCACGAAGATTCCCCTAGGTTCTCGACCCTATCCGTCCGGAACTGGGCTCAAGGTCAACCTGTACCTGTTCTGGAGGCCCTGCCAGAAGGTTTTTTTTTTTGAGGGAGAAACCCCGCAGACCAGTCCCATCCCTTCCCACACCTGGTTCCGTACCTGGACGCCCGGCTCTGGAGACCCAGCCTGCGGAGTGCCATGTGCCCTCAAAAATCAGCCGGTATTCCTGTGTCTCGGGTCACCGTCGATAATGGGCAGGGTCATTGCCGGGGGTTATGTGAGCAAGGAAATGGTAACCGCATTACCAAAGGGGTCCTGGCTTTCAGAGCCCCGCACGACCTTTGAAGGTAGAGAACCTAGCGGGTTACAGCAGAGGAAAGAGGCCTGAGCGCCTGTTCTCCTCAGCTGCAACCCAGACTGCCGCGCACCCTTCCTTCCTCCTCCTGCATGCACCACACCAGGTGGCAGTCAAGGCAGGCCCAGCCTGGGAGAACTTCAAAGTCCTCATCTAAGTCTAGAGAGCTCAAGTGAGGAGTGCGCGCTAGAACCTGCCCCTACTCTACAGTGATTCCTCTCGCCCTTCCCCAGGCAGAGTCTGAATAATTATGCATTGAGTCTCATCCCTCACAAGGATAGGGGGGAGGGAGAAAGTGCCAGAGCCTTAGAAATGTCGTTAGTGCTGGAATAATTGCCCTCCAATGGAGAGGAATCAGGGCACTCCCAGCTCTTCAACTACTGGAGTCCGACCCTCCCCAGAGTCCAGCGTGCTCCACACAGCCCAGCCTGGGCGGTGGAAACGAGGTGTAAGGAAGATAGGGACTTTCAGGTATCTTCCCATGTTTTGATGGAGTCTTGAAGACCCAGATCTACGAGCCCTAGGGCAGACACCTGAAGCGCAGCTCAGAATCTTAGTCTGGGTTTTGAGGGTGGGGAGAAATCAGAAAGCCCGACCTCTTCCCGCCCACCACTTTCTCCTGCAGCAGTGTATCGCCCTGCGAGCACCGGCCCGGAATGCAATGTGCTGTTATAACTCCCCCGCCATCATACTACCCTTGTCCGAACCTTAGGTAAGTCTGGAGCAAACACATGCAAAAGCATTTGGCTCAGCGGGGTAGGCGGGGACCGGTTGGGGCGGGAACTGTCCGCTGCAGTGCACTGACTGGAAGATGCCACCAGAGGGTGCCAGTGCCATGGGGCCGTGAAAGCGGGCAAGGAAATGGAGGCCCCTCCATCAGAGGGCGCTAAGGCTGGCTTTGAAGGGTTACAGGTTGGCAGTGGGGCTTAGAGTCAAGAGATCGGAGCATTAAGTTCAGGGCTTGAAGTAAAGGATAAGAGATTAATGTTAGGGAGTCAGTACTGGGAATCAGAAATTTAAGAGTAGAATCTGAGGTCAGGAGGTCAGTGTTGGAACATGGGGTCAGTCTTAGGGGCAAAATGTTGGGATAGGGTTAGCACTGAAAATTGGAATCAGACCTCTGAGGGTCCAAAAGGGCTGACTCATTTCTCCCCACAGATGGGACACAAGTCACTTCAAGAAGACCGGTGGCCCCCAGAGAAACAACTATGTCGTCCACCCTGAGTTTGTGTCTGAAAACTATCCTGACTGCCACTGCTGGTAGAGCTCAGGCTGGTGGGGCCGAGGGGGCTGAGCAGTAAATAAACCCTTCACCCCAAAGGCTGCCTCCTGCATCCTTACCCTGCAGGACCTAGCAGTGAGGAGCCAGTCACTCTGGCTCTGCCAGGCCCCTTCAACTGAGATGCAGTTTCTTAGTCATCCTGCCCTGACTCTCCTTGCCCCCTTATCTCAGTACTTCCCTTGGGTGGCCCTGAGTGCCCTCCTGACATATAATAATAGCTGGTGTCCTCCCTCCACCAGAACTAATGGGTCTACCTAGCCATGCAGGGAGGGCCCACTGACCTCCCATCCCAGAAGGGCCCTCCAGGTGACATTTGTTCAGTATCCCCCAAACCTAGATGTCCCCTCACCCCCACATCTCAGCGGTCCCAGAATATTCCATTCTACAAAGACCTGTCCCTGTACCCAAAGTTCTTCATCTCTGTTCCCAGAGTCTCCATCAGAGCCCTGAAAAAGTTTATATTCAGACATCCTTGCTGCCCTCCCTTACCCAAGTCCAAGGGTCTAAAACATAATTTTGGAGGGTTTCATGACTAAGAAATTTCAAATTACAAAGCAAAGCTCTGATTCTCTGTCCCTCCAGAAATGAGGGGTGGGGTGCTCTGGAATCTTTAGTATTTTTACACCCAACTCCTCCTTGAAACAGGGTTATGGCAGGGCACGTCCACCACCTCACAGCACATGCGTTTCTAACGGTGTCCCCACAGAGTGTGTGTTGTGCAGGGAGAGCAGAGGGGGCATTCCAAAGCACCGAGATCCCCAACCTCATATACTATTGGTCTCGTCCAGCAGGAACCCACATTTTGGGCCACCTGGCTGGTGGGACTAGGCTCCTTCCATGGAGCCCTTGATTGGATTCGCCGTGTACTGGGCCTCTGGGATCCTCCCAGAACTCTGCTACCCTTTTTCTATATGAGACAATTTCTTCCACACGTGAAACATTTTCACATGAAGAGCTAGTGAGAGCGTTATACCAAGATGGCCTCTACTTGCCCAAATGTGGAGAAGAAGGAATCCCAAGAGCCAGCCCTACCCCTTTACCCGGCCGCTCGCTCTTCCTCATATGCATACCACATTTAGCCTAGAGGTGCGAGAACCCCGACATTCCACTACTGCTCCTTTCTCCAAAACTACATTTCCCAGAAGGCCTGGGGCAGAGCCCCGCTTGCACGCGGTAAGCAATTGCCCAGGGGGGCGGGCCAGCAGGCAGGGGGCGGAGCCAGGGGACACCCGGCTGGTGGCCGGCCAGAGTTGCCCGGAGGTGGGCACAGAGCTGTAGGAGAAAGGTAGGGGCTAAGGCGTGGGGCCCTCAAGTCCACGTGACAATGTAGGCGGGATCGAGCGCCAGGGGCGGGGCCGGACTCCGAGGCCCGAGGTGAGACCAAACGACTGGGGCGTGGCCGAGCAGCAGGAGGGCGGGTCCGAGGAGGGCCTCAGCTGTTCTGCTAGGCAGCGCCCCGCGCCGCGCCGTGGCAGCCCAAGTCCAGCTAGCGTGGAGGGAATCTTCAGGAGCCTCCCTTCACCCCCACTTCTGGGGTCACTGCCGTGAGTGAGCCCAGGGGGAGGCCCTGGGGGGGGGGGGAGGTTGCTGAGGAAGCACACTTCCTGAACTTTCGCTCCCTCTGATGAGAAGGGGTACGAGCCTGAACACCTGGGCCCCTCCTCAAGTGGTGGTTTCCAGAGGGAGGCCGGCCCTTTGACCTCAGTCTGTCCCTCCGGACATTGTAGCTGTAGCGCTGGGGTGGGGGTGGAGTATTCCAAGCTGAAGGCGCAGTCACTCGATCCCCTCTCATCCCGTAGTTGGGGAGCAAAGGGAGATGGGCTGGATCGAGTTGCCTTTGACATCTCCCCACCACCCCGGAATTATGTGCGACAAACGACTCGGCTTGGCATGGCCTCCCCCCTTTGGTGTCGGGCCGGGCCCTCCCCCTTGGATCCGGCTAAGGGCCCGCAGCCAAGACTAAGGTCTAGTGTCAAGTGGGGAAAGGCTTGGCCACGGCGGACCCCACCTGCCAGCATTAGCCTGTGATTGGCCAGATGACGGAGGCGGCAGATTACAGGGGTCTCTAGCGCTGTTAATACAGGAACCACAGTTCCTCCTCCATAGCCTCTGTACCAGATGCCATTAAAATTGCCCTTTTCCCACACCAAGGAGTCTTTCTGGAGCAAGCAGCAGCACCAGCCCTTCAGAAGATAGGGTTCACTATGCACACATTTCATCTGATGGGGATCCTGTCTCACCCTCTGACCCTCAAAACTCTTTTCCTCTGCTGCATTCAGACAGCCAGTCAGACCTTTATCTCTCATCTCCTAAAAATTATGCTGTGGGGGGTTAAGCTGGGACTTTGGATTTAGGCAACCATGCTACCTAGTAACTTCAAACAAATTCCTTTTCTGTTTGGACAAGTTTCTTCATCTGTAGAATAGGCACTATAGCTCTGCCTCTTGTTCAGTATTATTGTTAGGGTTAGATGCTGTGGTAGCATTTGGGAAACCAGCACAGGGCCTGCATGGAGTGGGTGCCTAGGACTGTGGGCCCCTGTCCTTCACCAAAAACCTTTGGAATCCTAGAACATTAAGATTCTCAGAACCTATCAGAAAGGGCTTTTGAGGTCATCTTGGTGGCCTCCCTATGCTTCAGGAAATGGGTTGACTTAATATGAAAGGTTTTGGGGTTTGTTTGTTTTTTTTTTAGATTGTATTTATTCATGAGAGACACAGAGAGAAGGCAGAGACATAAGACGAGGGAGAAGCAGACTCCTCGCAGGGAGCCTGATGTGGAACTTGATCCCAGAACCCTGGGATCACGCTCTGAGCTGAAGGCAGACACTCAACTGCTGAGCCACCCCAGGCATCCCAATATAAAAGTTTTGAAGATGAGGGCTTCTCTGTCCTCTTCAGATATAGACCCTTTCCCCTTATTCCCTCAGTGCCCAGAATGGGGCCTTGGTTGTCCTGAATGAATGAACATTAATGTACAACAAGTCTGGCCTGGGCCACCTAAGGCCTTCTTTGGGTTCTGCTTAGCTTGAGGGCATCAGCTAAATGCTACTGTGTGCATTCTCTTGCAGCAGGGCTTTTCTGACCTGTGCCTACAGGTAGGGGAAGCCATAGTAGGGTGGGGGAGTTTTGAAAGCTAAATTGTGTGGGATGAGAGGTAAAGAGTGAGAGTGAGAGGCTGTTCCAGACCAGTTGGAACTGACCAGCCTGGAAATTTGAGAGGAAGGAGCACAGAGAATGAGGCCCTGAGATAATATCTCCCTGGAGGAGGGAGACAATGTAGTGGGCTGTATATTGACATCTGGGATCACAATTCTGTTCTGCATGGGAGAGGTGGGGGAGGTGAGGACCCTGTGCTGTTCTGGCATCTCCTTGGAAGTAGCTAAGGACTTAGAGACAGACACTGGCATCTGAGAGGAGGCTAATTACTGTTTGCCAGTCTCCCTCTCTCTTTCCTCCCAGCTGGAACAAATGGGCAGCTGGCTGGCTGGCAGTGTGTATGTCTGTGTGTGCATCTGGCTGGTGCTATTTCTTTGTTGAACTCTGCCGTAAGGGCTGAGATAGGGTCAGTGGCCTTGGGCAGTAGATTGGGACACACCCTGCCACCCCCTTCCCCAAAGTCTATGGGTTTTTTTTGCAGTCATATGTTTAACATACAATATATGAGAGTGTATGTGTGCAGCAGGGAGTGTCCACTCCTTGGATAGCTGATAGGTGGAGGAGAGACATTGACCCAGTGTGGGTAGGTGAAAGTTCCTAGAGCAGATGGCTGAAGTATTTAGGTTAGGTAAGGAATGAGCTTGGTGGTCATAGGATAGGCCTGGCTGGAAATGGAATCAGAAAAGCAGATGAGACTACATCATGCCTTGCCCCTCGATTGTAAAGCTTATACTTCTGAACTTAATTCTGGGGGTCATGAGTAGCTCTCTAACGTAGGGAGATAGAATCTCATAAGTGCTTTAAAAAGATCACCATGGTTGCCATGAGTAAGGCACTGGGGGAAAAGAAGGTGGAAGCAGGGAGGCCTATTGGGGGAAGTACTGCAATGATACATGGGAGAAATGAGAGTGCCCAAAGTAGGGCAGGGGCAGCAGGAGAGAGGGTGAGTATAGACACAAAGCCAGGAGGAAGCTGGCCAACAAATGTGTTGCCAGGGGGAGAGCAGGAAGGTTGGCAGGGAAATGGACTTGGTGATCAATTGCTGAGAACAGGGTGGAGTTTTGAGAGCAAAGAGAAGGTAATCTGAGAAGTCACCATGGCCCCTATGCTAGACTTTTTACCCCAGCCCTAATGTACAGATTCAACCCTGCCCCTCTCCAAACCAGGCCCAAGACTAAGTCTGGCTTTGGGTATCTTCTCTAATCTCCAGATTTAACCTGGCTTTTGACTCAAGATTAAATTCCATGCCTGAGATGTTCCCCCTTCCTCTCTCCTATCCACCCTGCCTGGACAGGAAAACCAGTCTACTGCCCTGCGATTGATCTTAAAGAGCTTCCCTCTCCCACCATGGCCTTCTGCAGATCCCTCCCCTTCTTGTCAGAAATGCCCCCATGTATGATCCAGGGAGGCCTGGCTAATTCTGTGATCCTAGATAGTTCCCTGACCCTGTGTTGGTTGTTCCTCCACCAGAAAAATGGGGATGCATGCCATCTGTCCCTCCCCATTCGGAGTCCTGACTAATTTTGACAAAAACTGGTGCTCATGAGAAAGAGTGGGTTAGACACAGACAGATGGTCCCGGTAAGGGTCAAGCCTTTATGCCCTAGACCTTACATCCGGTAATATAACCTTCCCAAAGTATACAACTCCTCCTTCTGCTGCAGCAAAGGGAAATACTATGGAATGAGAAAGCTCCGTTCTACTTCTCTGTTCCCCTTCCAGAATCAGGCAGTCCAAGTTCAGATGAACTTCGTCGAGTGGTCCCACTGCCCACTCTTTCCGTAACTGGGGCTGATGCCCCAGAACCCTCAGGAAAAGAGCCAAGCCTACCCCCGCCGTCGCCCTGGGAGCCACGCAGATCATAGGAGCCCCAAGGCCATCGCCGCCGCAGCTATGTACACCTTCTTGCCTGATAACTTCTCGCCTGCCAAGCCCAAGCCCTCCAAAGAGCTGAAACCTCTACTAGGTTCCGCGGTACTAGGGTTGCTGCTGGTGTTGGCCGCAGTGGTGGCCTGGTGCTACTACAGCGCCTCTCTACGCAAAGCAGAACGCTTGCGCACGGAGCTTCTGGACCTCAACCGAGGAGGCTTCTCCATCCGCAACCAGAAGGGCGAGCAGGTCTTCCGCCTGGCCTTCCGCTCAGGTGCACTGGACCTCGACTCCTGCAGCCGAGAGGGCGCTCTCCTCGGCTGTTCTCGCACAGCCGATGGGCGCCCCCTGCACTTCTTCATCCAGACGGTGAGGCCCAAGGATACGGTCATGTGCTACCGCGTGCGCTGGGAGGAGGCGGCCCCGGGGCGCGCGGTGGAACACGCTATGTTCCTGGGCGATGCAGCGGCACACTGGTACGGCGGTGCTGAGATGAGGACCCAGCACTGGCCCATCCGCCTGGATGGCCAGCAGGAGCCGCAGCCCTTCGTCACCAGCGATGTCTACTCCTCCGACGCCGCATTCGGAGGCATCCTCGAGCGCTACTGGCTGTCGTCGCGTGCGGCTGCCATCAAGGTCAACGACTCAGTGCCCTTCCACCTGGGCTGGAACAGCACCGAGCGCTCGCTGCGGTTGCAGGCACGCTACCACAACACGCCCTACAAGCCACCTGCGGGCGGCTCTGCCGCACCAGAGCTCAGCTACCGCGTGTGCGTCGGCTCTGACGTCACTTCCATCCATAAATACATGGTTCGGCGCTATTTCAACAAGCCCTCGAGGGTGCCAGCACCTGAGGCCTTCCGGGACCCCATCTGGTCCACGTGGGTGCTGTATGGGCGTGCCGTGGACCAGGACAAAGTGCAACGTTTCGCCCAGCAGATCCGCCAGCACCGATTCAACAGCAGCCACTTGGAAATAGACGACATGTACACACCCGCCTATGGAGATTTCGACTTTGACGAGGCCAAGTTCCCCAATGCCAGCGACATGTTCCGCCGGCTGCGTGATGCCGGCTTTCGCGTCACGCTCTGGGTTCACCCGTTTGTCAATTACAACTCGTCGTGCTTTGGTGAAGGAGTGGAACGCGAGCTGTTTGTGCGTGAACCCACCGGCCGGCTGCCCGCGCTTGTGCGCTGGTGGAATGGCATCGGCGCGGTGCTGGACTTCACACGCCCGGAGGCTCGGGACTGGTTCCAAGGGCACCTGCGGCGGCTGCGCTCGCGCTATGCCGTGGCCTCCTTCAAGTTTGATGCAGGAGAAGTCAGCTATTTGCCGCGGGACTTCAGCACTTACAGGCCGCTGTCTGACCCCAGCATATGGAGCCGACGCTACACTGAAATGGCGCTGCCCTTCTTCTCTCTGGCGGAGGTCCGCGTGGGCTACCAGTCCCAGAACATCTCGTGCTTCTTCCGCCTAGTGGACCGCGACTCCGTGTGGGGCTACGATCTGGGGCTGCGCTCGCTCATCCCCGCGGTGCTCACCGTCAGCATGCTGGGCTACCCATTCATCCTGCCCGATATGGTGGGTGGCAACGCAGTGTCTGAGCGCACAGCCGGCAGTAGCGACGTGCCCGAGCGTGAGCTCTACGTGCGCTGGCTGGAGGTGGCTGCCTTCATGCCCGCTATGCAGTTCTCAGTCCCGCCCTGGCAATATGATGCCGAAGTGGTGGCCATCGCGCACAAGTTTGCCGCACTGAGGGCCTCGCTGGTAGCGCCGTTGTTGCTTGAGCTGGCTGGTGAGGTCACTGACACAGGTGACCCCATCGTGCGCCCCCTTTGGTGGATCGCTCCCGGGGATGAGACGGCACACCGCATTGACTCGCAGTTCCTTATCGGAGACACGCTGCTGGTGGCGCCAGTACTGGAGCCAGGCAAGCAGGAGCGAGACGTCTACCTGCCTGCAGGCAAGTGGCGCAGCTACAAGGGTGAGCTTTTTGACAAAACCCCAGTGCTGCTCACCGATTACCCCGTCGACCTGGACGAGGTCGCCTACTTTATCTGGGCATCCTGACCCAGTCCAGGACCCAGGAACCCCACAGCCCTAACCTCTGTCTTCATGCAGGCCCTTAACCCTCCATCACAACCACACCGTGTAGCCCCAGGAAGTCCCCACCTCTGCACCACCCACTAAGTGGGAGCTGACATAAATATGCTCCAGCCAGCTGGGGTAGGGCCAGGTGAGAGGGCACTGAAGCAACTTCCCATTCTAACGCACAATCCTCAAGCCCCTTTTTCCCTCCACACCTACTGTAGTCTGCAGAAACCTCTTCCCTGAGGTGGAAGAGAACTCAGAGGGGAAAAGTCAGCTATCCTCCTGTTATGCATGATTGTGTTTTAAAAGCACAAAAAGAAACCTTACCCTCCATCCTGGCCTGAATGGCCATCTTTGCCCTTCTGAGGTGGGGACTTGATCCTCAACATCCCAAAATAGCCCCTGCCACACTTATGTTCTTGGAACATTCTTGATGCTGGAAGCCAGGGCCAGAGTTCCCAGTATTGGCCTGAAGTGTGGCTGACCTGGTCCTACCCCAGCTGGGGAGATGGGTTGGAGGTGTCTGGCCAACAGACTGAGAGGAGGGAGGAGGTCCCATCCCAGAGGACAGGATGACTGAGCAGAGCGGGGAGCCATCACTGCTCTCCCTCATTTGTGAAGAGACTCCTAAGACTGCCCTTACCATCTAGGTAAACACATGTGCTCAGCCCCGGCCAGGGCCATGGCCTCATGGGCAAGGACTTGCAAGGCCACTCAGGCCAGACTTGATGCCTTAACTCAAGAATCTGTGTGTGTGTGTGTGTGTGCGCGCGCGCGCGCGTGTGTGTGTGTGTGAGAGAGAGAGAGAGAGAGACTGAGAGAGAAAGAGACAGAGAGAGAGAGAGAGGTACCATGTGTCCCTGAATCCATGGAATGAACACAACACTCCTGAAGCTGGCAAAGCCTGGAAAGAGGGGCAGGGAGCAAATTGGAGGTTTTGATCGTTGAGCTGGCCCCCTCCTGGTTGATGTCCCTAGTACACTAGTAGGAAATAAACAGCCCTTTCATGATTTCTCAGCTGCTTCGCTTCCTGCATACATGGCAGGGGTGTGGCCTAAAAGGGAGAGATATTCTTACTCTGGTGGTGGCGTGCTTCTGCATGCGAACCCCATGTGCACATCAACACCTGTAAATAGACAGGGTAAGGTCTTTCATTTCAGCCATTTTCTCTTTCTAAGAAGATCAACCTCAGCCAGAGTGAATTTTCTCTGACCTTGTAGCTGAGTCTGAGGAAGCAGTGGCTTGCCTGAATGGGGAGGTGGGAAACAGGGCACGGCTCAGCTTCCCTCAACCCCTAAAGAATGCATCCTTTGGCCCACTCCTCCACCCCCTCTGTTTTAACCCTGAGTGAAGAATGCCTAATGAGTTTGGGGGCACTCATGGATGTCCGTCCTGAATGCTGATTCTACCACTTGTCTACAAGCTGTGTGATTTTAAGTGAGCCACTTAATCTTGTTGAGCCTCAGTTTCCTCATGTGTAAAACAGTGATGATAATGCCTACCTCCCAGGTTGTTGCGGGAATTATAAGCACAGATGTATGTAAAGTGCCTGGCACAAGTAGGTGCTCAATAAAAGGTAGTTATTATACCGTGACACAGTTTCTTGGTTTTTTTTTTTTTTTTTTTTATACAAAAATAACAAGGATTTTTCCGGGCCCTAGCTCCCAGCTTCCTCTGGACCTACCTGTGACACACAGAGCACCCAGTTGAGCTCCAAGTTTGTGACCCAGAGGACACTGTAGTCCAGGAAAAAGGCAAGAGTAGAGAGATCTGAAAATGGGATGTCAGGAGCTGAGATTCCTGGGTCCTCAGGAGATGGGGAGTAAATTAATTAGCTTCCTTCTTTCTCTCAAGAGCATCCACCAATCAGTACTCAATGAACTTACTGGGGCCCTGGCACCCACCGGTAGGCTGGGGAGTGACTGTAGAGGCAGAAGACCCAGCCTGAATCCTAGAAGTTTCCCTAAGTGGCTGGAGAACATGATTCACACTTGAATGGCCCTCCTGCTTTCTGTACAGTCTAAAGCCAGTTTAACCAACCTCTTGAGCCTTGATTTCTTCATCTTTATTATTATTATTATTTTTTGAGAGTGAGAAAGAGAGAGAATAGGGGAGGGGCAGAGAGAGAATCTTAAGCAGACTCCATGGCCAGCACAGATCCCAATGCGGGGCTCCATTTCAAGACCCTAAGATTGTGATTTGAGCCAACATCAAGAGTCAGATGCTTAACTGACTGAGGCACCTAACCACCCCAGTTTCTTCATCTTTTGAATGGAATTTCTAGGATTCATTGAGATGTGCCTGTAAAGCACTTAGATAAAAATTGGCAAAGAGTAAGTCCTCAATAAATGGTAACTCCTATCAACTCTTATTTTAGACAAGGGACGCTAAACAAGAAACAAAGAGAATCTCCACCTAGAACCTGTGCTGTGCAATGTGGTAGTTACTACCCACATGTGGCTTCTTAAATTTAATTTTAAAATGAATTAGGGCAGCCTCGGTGGCTAAGCGGTTTAGTACCACCTTCATCCCAGGGTGTGGCCCTGGAGACCCGGGATCGAGTCCCACGTCAGGCTCCCTGCATGGAATGGAGCCTGCTTCTCCCTCTGCCTGTGTCTGTGCCTCTCTGTGTGTGTGTGTCTCTCATGAATAAATAAATAAAATCCTTAAAAATTTTTGTGAATGAGTTAATGAAATAAAATGTAAAATGCAGTTCTTCAGGCACACTAGCTATATTTCAAGTGTTCAAAAGCCATATGTGACCAGTGGGCAGGGCAGATTATAGTTGCAGAAGGTTCTAGTGGACAGCCCAAGATGGAGCAGTGTGTGCTAAGATGGCATGAGGAGGGATAAAGCCATCTGGCATGGGGGAGGTGGCATATACCCTTCCAAAGGGCATTAAGGGTCGGCAGCAGTGTCTTACAGCCTAGATGGGGGAGGAGGCAGACCATACCCACTGAGCACTCACTGTATGCTGGGACAGGGCCAAAGGGAAGAGTGCTCTTTTCTTGCCAATTCCATCAAACTGGCCCTTGGCTTGAGGTCTGGTTTCTAGTTAGGCTTCTGCCATTCTTGTTAATCACAAAAGCACAGATGAACAAACTGAAGCACTGAGAGAGGAGGGTATTGGCAGAAGATTAGTAACCAAGAATAGACTGGAACCTCATGTTCTGCATCCAGACACCTAGAATTTCCTACCCATATTGTCCTACCTTTCAAAGGCACGGCCCATCCCTAGTCTATATACCACTAAAGATGGGGAGACAGCTGAAATGTGTATCTCTGAAGCTGCCACCCAGTGGTTCTGGGTCAAGAAGTGGCGGGGCGGGGGGGGGGGGGGGAGGGACTTGAATGGCAGAAGCCATGAGAAAGAGCTGGATTTTGGGAGATAGGGGAAGGTGAAGAACTGGGCTAGAAGCTACCTCTCCCCTATTCTGGTCCCTTCCAGACTTGTCCAGCACCCCATCCCTGCCCCATCCTCTTGTGCATTCCAAATTTATGTCTCTCCACACATCTGGATGGAGGGGGATGTTTCTACTTCATGGGACTTCCAGCACCCTTGTATGGCCAGAATTCCTCATTTGTCTCCCCTGTAGTCCTGGGTTTTGTTGGTGGGGACTGATACGCAGGAATGAGGAACTCCTCCAGAGGTAATGGAGAGAGGGCCAGAGTGGCCACTGCAGGAAATCTGGAACTGGGGCCCAGTGCTCCCATTCTGTGACCCTGTGTACCCTGAGAGTCTGCCTTAGCCTCCCTTCCAAAACCACACGAATCAGCTGAACCCTAACCAAACCCTCTAAACCCAAGATGTAAGTTTTCTGAGGGTCTTTGCCCTGTTCCCCAAGGTTTGGGTCAAGTGTCCCTCACCCCAGTTGGCTGCAGAGCAAGCCTTCTGCTGGCTCGCCTCACCAGGTTTCTGGTCATTTCTCCCCTCCTCAGGTTCAAGGCCAATGCTGACCTCTCCAATCCCTTATTAATGCTAGCCTGTACCACTGCAGTGGCCCCCTAACTTTTTCCATTCTTGAACCCTTCAACCTAATCCATATAGCAGCTAAGGAAATCTTTCTGAAATTCAATCAAATCACTTAGAAAAATATCCAAGCTCTGATGTTCAAGGCCTCTAATATCTGAATACTTCTCATGCCTCTGTTTCTGTTTTATTCACACACACATACTTATGAACATAGTTTGAAAAGCATTTGAAGAAATACTACCTTCTGTTCTGAGAACAGCTGCACAGCATATCCCTGCAAGGGGAGGTCTGCCTGGACCCAGCCTTGAAGAAAACCCACAGTGCTAACTGGGTGATTTCCTTTCCTGTCTTTGTCCAACTCAGTGGGGCTTCGGCGGACACCCTCCCTTCTCTGGCACACACCCCAGCTCCCAAGGAACAACCTGGTTTTTATCTTAAGGCTAGTCATTTACTTCATAACCAAGAATCTTCCCAGCAGCTTGAGGGAAAGGGAGAGTCCTTTTTTTTTTTTTTTTTCAGTGTACTTTACCATTTTAAGGGAACATAGGGGAAAACAAAGGCTGACCTCTTTTTTTTTTTAAATATATTGAGATATAACTGACATAACATTATATTAATTTCAGGTGTACAACGTAAGATTCAATATTTCTATGTATTGCAAAATGATCAACATAGTAAGTTCAGTTAACATGTCACCATGCATAGTTACCAAAAAAATATTTTTCTTGCAATGAGAACATTCCAGATCTACTCTCCTAGCTACCTTCAGATATGCAGTACAGTTTTATTAACAATAGTCACCATGCTGTACATTACATCCCCATGACTTACTAATTTTATAGCTGGAAATTTGTATCTTTTGACTCCTTTACCCATTAGGGGAAGGGAGAATTCATGACCTTAATTAAGTGGCAAGCCCTGAACTTGGCTAGGGTCGGGCGAGGAATGGGAAAAGACAGAGAGGGGGTTCCGTCCTTGGGAGTCTCTAGTCTAAAGAACAGGAAGATTGTGCCTCTGTATTCTGTGTCCTTATGCTGTTTTTCCCTCCCAAGCCCCCCTTTTCCTTCCTCAAGGAGTCCAATTGAAAACTTCCTATTACATAATCCTGAGCAGGAGGTGGGCTGGGAGGGGAAGGGGTAGAGGAAGGCACAGAGCAGTCTCACTGGGCACCTACAGCACAGCCTCAACGGGACAACAGGGGGTGCTGGCACAGCCCTCCTCTAGAAAAGGGACAGGTTGGGCCACAGTCTGGACCAATGGAAATGTAAGCCTCTGCTCCCCAAACATGGGAGCCCCACTTGGGGTCTCATATAAGTATGAGACTCCAAAAGTATTTTAATTGAAATTCTATCCTACCACCCAAACTACCATTATAAATTCATTCCTTTTGGGTCTTCAACTCAGCAAAGTGCCTACCATGTGGGTATAAGGCATCACATCTGGGAGTCAAGAGGGCATTTTAGTTTTCCAGGGCCCCCTCTGGCAGGGGTAAATCTGTTAAATGCTTCTTCACCCTGTGGTGGTGGAGGCAGTACTGGGGTAGACAGGTGGAGTTCCAAGAGGAGCCTCTTCAGGTATAGGTGGGGAAACAGGATAATATTTATAGGGTGGGTGGTTATTAGGGAAGGCTTCCAGGAGAACATGCTCTGGAGCTTGGAGGGCCTCAGATTGAAGGGGAAATTGTGGTCTCAGTCCCATATCTCTGGATGAGCTGGCCAGAAGCAAAGTGGGGATGATGACAAAGCCTACTTGCCTGCCATGTCCCAGTCTCAGTTCCACTCTCTCTGGCCTCATCCACCTCCTGTCACATGCCCTGGTTCCACCCTGCTGTCAATTCTCCCTGCCAAAAGTGGATGAATACAATTTATGGGGCTCCCCTCACCAAAGTACCTGTGTTTCAATGGAAAACTCTGTAAGGCCCAGAGGAATGACTTCAAAGCCATATACATGGTATTCTAAAGCACTTCCCTTGCGCACTTCATCCTCAAAGCACCTCACATATGGGTCATCTACCTTCTTAAGGTATAGGTAAGGTACCTATCTGCCAGGGCCATCTACCTTCTTAAGCCTCAATTTCCCCAGCTATAAAAATGAGCAGCAAAATTAGGTCATTTTCCAGGTCCCTTCCAACTCGGATGTATAAGGTTTTAGCATCTTGAACTTCAACAGCCTCCCATGCTGAGAGCACGGGGCTGGCCAACCCTTGTTAGGAGGCAGCTAGTCTGTGGTTTGGCACCACTGCCCAGCCAGCATTTATTAAATCAGTGGGATGTGGTCCCTGCTGGCCTGGAAAGAGAACATTAAGCTCCAAAAACTTCCTGCAGCAGGCCTCCTTCAGAGAGCACTGCTCAGAGGGGTGAGGAACAAAACTACTCAGGTCCTTGGCGGTGCTCCAAGATCCTGTTCGCTAGTATTTTTGCCCTGTCTGCACAGAGAGCCAGTGACTGAAAACATCTGGAAGCCTGGCTAAAGACCTGGGTGACTGCTCTTTCCTTCAGAGGTGGCTGTTCACGACCTTGGAAATCCAAATTGACCTTTGCCAATGCCCCTTCCCATCCAACCTTCTGCACTTCAATGGGCAACAACCCTTTAATAAAATCTGCATGAATCCATTTGCTAACAGCTTCTGGAAGGGCTGGAGGATCTAACACCCGCCCTGCATTCCTTGAGCCCTAGTAGCAAGGGAAAACAGGGCTGAGACCCAACTCTTGTGCCTCTGGGTCTTACAAGTGGAATTGGAGAGAAAGGGAGAAGGTAGGAAGAGAGAGACATCGATGATGAGAGCTTGCTAAAAGTGGAGAAGGCAGCTGCAGGTGAGGAGTGCACCGGTGGAGTGATGGGGTTGCTGGGTAGCCTAGCAGAGTCCCCCTGGCCTGGGCGTGCCTCTTGCCAGTGACCTTAGGTCACTATGGCCCATGGTGACTCTGGGAGGCAGGGCTGGGCTGTGAGGTTTGGGTCCATGTGTCACTGACCTGGTGGTCCAGAGCTGCCTGTCCCTCGTCTCCCTCTTACGGCCTGGACTATGTCGCAAATTCCTTGGGTCTCTATTTTAGGAAGTATCTACCAAGCACCTACAACATATGTGCCGGTGTTGGGGACAGATACATTAGCGAGTAGAACAAACCCAATTCCTGCACTCTAGTCCCACTCGCTTGTATATCCTGTCTGACTACAGGTCACAAAGTCTCAGGTACACTGGTGGGGTGTGGTGAGAGTGCTTGGAGTTCCAGAGGCAGCAGAGCCACCCTAGCAGTGCCTCGTCTCCCCCATTCCAACTCCTCCCTTAGCTTTTCTGGGGTATAGTGCATGGACACAGGACACCCTCTGGCTAAGGTCAGAGCTCCATTTTACTCTAGCTTTCTCCCCACCAAGGGCAAGAGTCCAAGAAAGACAACAGGTTAGATGGACAGACAAGCTGCCTGAAGTTTATTTATAAAGTACAAGGACGCACTTACCACGCCTAGACTTTTCTCTTTTTTAAAACTCATTTGTCTTCCTTTTCACTCTGATGAGACCTTCCTTTCCTCTTAGAATTCTCAGCTGATTTTACTATCCTATCTGCTCTTTGCCATGATGAGCGAAAAACCAACACAACCTTCCTTGGAGCTGACGGTATTCATCTCAGAAGGCCCTCAAGGATCCTACTGAAGTAAATGACTCTCCTCTGGTCAGCTCAGGATGCTGTGGAGCAGAGAAACTGGTGTCCTTCTTGGAGCACTGCCTTCATTTCCTTGAACTGAGCCAACTGGCAGGCCTCATCTAGCCCCAGCCAGCGGTAGGCTTGGTGCTCTTGGGAGAGGCTGATCTCCACATCGTAGTCCTTCACCTCAGCCAGCCAGTAGATGACTATTTTAGGCTTGTTCCTGGCCACATAATTGAGCTCCCTTCTGAACCCCTCAATGATGGTCAGCTGGCCTGCTGCTATGCCTGCTTCCTCCTGAGTCTCCCGCAAGGCCGTTTCCAAGTCATCTTCTCCTGGTTCCACATGGCCTGGTTAGGAAAAAAGAGGAAAAGGAGGAAGAGATAATCTTTAGCAAAGTGGAATTTTCAGGTCCGGTGATTTAAAGATGGGGTCTTTGGTCACTTTTCTAGATGTTGCTGGGCTAAAGGGGCTCTAGGAATGGGGCACAGAGCAGGTAGTGTCCAGGCAATTCCTCCTCCCCACCCCACTTCCTCTGTAGAGAGTTAAAGAGACCAAGTGTTTGGCAAGACTAGTCTAGAAGACAGCTCTTCAGTGATGAGAGAGATGGCCTCCCTCAGACCTCTGCTTTCTTATCCTTTGGCGCTCTCCTCATTCCATGTTCTCAGGGAGACTTTTCCCTTGGAGACCTTAATTCGATTTTCCGAAGGAGGGGCAGTCTTCCTGGCAGATGAGAGCTGGCTGAAGACGGAGCACTTTGCCTACCGTCCACAGCGAGGACTTCACGTTGTCTTAGCTGGTCCCTGAAGTCCCAGGGTCAACAGACGGGCTCCAAGCCCTGCACTGCGGCACCGGCAGCTGTTTCCAAGTAGCTAGCAAGGCTTTTCCAAATTGTTTTCATCTTTCTAACTGAGCAAGGCCAGATTCCAGTTTCACAGGGAAATTCCTGATGGGAACTTAGATTCAGGACAAGCTGAGAGCCAGTTCTAAGAAATTTTTTTGGCAAGACCCAAACCCAAGCAGACAGCTGCCAAGAAACTGTTGTATGAGAGCCTGAAGCTCTGCAGACTGGAAGCAGCATTCAGTTTTGCTTCTAGGCCCCCCCCTGCAAATTCTAAGCCTGCCCGGAGGGGCCAAGATGGACAGGGAGGGGTCTGGCAGCTTCTGTCAGCACATGGCTGCAGCGGAGTTGCTGGGGGCCTCGGGGTTCGGGTGTTCCTGGGGAGCAGGAATTGTTAGCTGTTCCCTTCCTGGTTCAGAAACTATCCTAGCCGCCCTCCTTCCCAGGGGTTCTCACAGCAGTGCCCTGAGCCAGCTTGCTGCACAGCTCCCACAGGGAGCAACCAGGAGTCAGGACGTAAAAACCCAGTCTGGTCCATGGCTTCTGGGGAACTTTCTCTGTATAGCACCCATGCAGTCATGTACACAAAGCTGGGTAAGTACTGCATGGGAGGGGGGCAGTGGTGAGAGGTGTGCTGGTGGTGAGAGAGGGGACACGGATTCCCATGCCCCACCCATTCTTTCTGAACACGCCCTTCCCAACAGCATCTATGCTGCATTCTACCCATCAGTGTTAACAAGGTGATTTCTCCCTAGGTCCCAGCAGAACACAATTTGGAGAGGTCCTTTGAAATCTTTCAGTGAGAGGTACTAAGCAGTATGACTTTGGCAACCAGGAGACAAGTGTGAATATTTCTATTCATAGTATTTGTGACACTTCTGTCCCTTTCTTTCACCTTATTTCTCCTTAGTGAAACACAAATGTGCAAAGTTTATTTCCTATTCCCCTTTCCTTATTTTCCTCCCACCCTTGATCCTTGTTCGCCCCTCTCCCATGGCACTCCCCTTTAAAGCCCCTGCTCCCTTCTATCTTGGGACCGTTCACTCTGGGCTCCTGACCTGTAACCCAGTAATGACTTGACCCCAAGGTCCCCAATTCCCAGCCCAGTGCCTTTTCTCCTACCCATTTACCACAGAGGCTGGTGCTTCAGTGAGTGATAGTCTCTCTCTCTCTCTCTCACACACACACACACACAAACACACACACACATGCTGCTCTGCTCCGGGATTCAATCACAGAGTACTATTTCCAGCTCCAGGCTGGCATGGAGACCACGTATGCAGAAAGGATCAAGGGTTCCTGCCTACCCCACCTCCTTCTGGGGCACAGTCACTGGGACGTAAGCCTTATGGGGGGCCTGGTAAGGTGGCTTTTCAAGCAATGCTCGGCACTTGAGAGCCAGCCCCCTCTGCCTCACACCTTTGGGAGGAGTCCAGTGATGAATGCCATCTGACGCCTGCAGCAGTAGAAACTCAATTGTGGGATTCTCCACCTTGGGAATGAGCCGTCTTCGGAAGATGATCAAGCCACATGCTCTCAGGGCCATGGTCTATCTGAGGATTTAACAAAGAAGATGTGAGACATTGGAAGTTACATGAAACAGGAAAATGCATCCTGGGGGCAGCATCTGGTACTGGGGAGTAGCACAGATCAGCTAACAGTGACCTCATCAACTACAGAAAAAGGCAGCATACCAAGGACCAGCTGGAGAAAGCCAGGAATCAGAGACTGATTTGTGAGTGATGGTAGGACCCTGGCTCCTACCCTGTCAGTGCAGCTCTATCCCAACTCCTCCAGGTTTCCCTGCTAAGACACAGGGCTGGTATGCGTGTTAAGAGATCAGAGGTCCTCAGAGGCAAATCGTCTGAACCTGGCGAGATGCTGGGAATGGGAGATGAGGAATGTTATCAGCAAACCCATGGTTCCACTTCCCTCAGCCTTCAGCTTGAGTTTGTGGGGCAGAGACTCCAACAATGTGGTTTCTGATGGCCTGAGGGGTCACATAGGAAAGGTAGCTTGGTGTACTAAAAACATTTTTGTTATTGGTATTTTTAGTCTTTTTTTTTTTTTTTTTTAAGATTTTACTTATTTATTCATGAGAGACACACAGAGAGAGGCAGAGACATAGGTAGAGGGAGAAGCAGGCTCCCCACAGGGAGCCTGATGTGGGACTCGATCCCAGGACCTTGGGATCATGACCTGAGCCAAAGGCAGCTGTTCAACCACTGAGCCACCCAGGCGTCCCTATTTTTAGTCTTTTATCCATGTTTTAGAATGTTACACATTCACATTTTACACATTCACATTGTGAATGTAGAATTTTACACATTCACATTCACATGGTTCAAAATTCAAAGTAAGAAAAGGCGCACAGAATAGAAAGTCTCTTTCCCACCCAATGAGCAGCACACTAGCTTAGTGGTCAAGAGTGTGAAGCTGCAGTCTGGGTTCGAGTTCTGACTTTGCCACTTATTCACTGTGTGATCAGTTTCCTAAGCCTTAGTTTCCTCTGCTCCTAGGCCTCAGTTTCCTCTGCTGTAAGACAGGATAATAATAGTTCTACCTCACAGGGTTGCTGGGAGGATTACATGACTTAACTTGTAAAGTGCTTTTGAACAGTGCCTGGCATGTAATAAGTCCTCAGTAGGTTTCAATATGCATTGGAAAATGTCTGGAAGGATACACATCATTCATAGTGTTTTCTGGAGGATGACATTATGGCGAGACTTTCATTTTCTAGTCCCTGTATTTCTGTATTGTTTAGAAGTTCACAGAGAAGGGATCCCTGGGTGGTGCAGCGGTTTAGCGCCTGCCTTTGGCCCAGGGCGCAATCCTGGAGACCCGGGATCGAATCCCATGTCGGGCTCCCGGTGCATGGAGCCTGCTTCTCCCTCTGCCTGTGTCTCTGCCTCTCTCTCTCTCTCTCTCTGTGACTATCATAAATAAATAAAAATTAAAAAAAAAAAAGAAAAAACAAAACAAAAAAACAAAAAAAAAAAGAAGTTCACAGAGAACATTTATTAATTTTATAATCAGCAATTCGGTCTTTTTTAAAAAAATTCCTCCCCCCCAAATTTTTTTCCCCTTTATTTGGAAGAGATAGAGCACAAGCAAGGGGAGCAGCAGGCAGAGGGGGAGCTAGACACAGGATCCTCGCCAAGCAAGGAACCCAATGCAGGGCTTGATCCCAAGACTCCAGGATCATGATTCTAGCTAAAGGCAGACACTTAACCAACTGAGCTACCTAGGCACCCCAATTCAGTCTTAAGTCTTTTTCATTTCAGTTTTTTCTTTCCATTTCAGAAAAGAATGTCAACAACAAAAGACAGAAAGGGAGAAGAGTAGGAATATCTGCAGCAGCGAAAAAACAATTCATTATCTGAAGGGGGACACGTGGGATCCCTGGGTGGCGCAGCGGTTTGGCGCCTGCCTTTGGCCCAGGGCGCGATCCTGGAGACCCGGGATCGGGTCCCACGTCGGGCTCCCGGTGCATGGAGCCTGCTTCTCCCTCTGCCTATGTCTCTGCCTCTCTCTCTCTGTGACTGTCATAAATGAATAAAAAGAAAATTAAAAAAAAAAAAGAGTAAAATGATTCTTAAAAAAAAAATGAAGGGGGACACGTCATCAAGGTAATAAAAAATATGGAAGATCTCTTATGTAAGGCCTCGCTAAAGAAAATGTGTCACTTGTTCAGTCAACAAATATTTACTGATACTATGTAATAAGTACTATGCTAGGCCTTTGCTCTCATGCAGTTCATATTTTAATGGGAGAGGCAGATTTTTTAAAAAGATTTATTTATTTTAGAGAAAGAGAGTGCACATGAGCTGGGGGAGGAGTGCAGGAGAGGGAAAAAATCTCAAGCAGACTCCGTGCTGAGCTCACAGCTGGCCGTGGGGCTCAATCCCACAACCCCAAGATCATTACCTGAGCTGAAACCAAAAGCTGGACGCTTAACCGACTGCACCACCCTGGTACCCTGGGAGAGGCAGATTTTAATCAATTAAGCAAATTAAAAAATAACTGCCAATAATGTATGTGCTACAAAGGAAAAATGTGTGATAGGTAACCTGACCTTGTCTGAGGGATCAAGAAAGGTTTCCTGGAGGAAGGGATATTTGAGCAGAGAAGTAAGGACGAGTAAAAGGTAAGCTGGCAATGGGAAGGAGGGGAGAAAGCATGTTCCAGGTGGAGGGGACAGCATGGGGAAAGGCCCTGAAGCGGGATGACAGAACTGAAAGAAAATCAGGTGTCTCAAGTGCAGCAAAGGCAAGTCAGTAGGGCCTCATCTGAAAGATTCCAGGGCCAAAGAAGGAGCTGGTGCACATAGACAGGCAGAGCTGATGCAGAGAGGATGGCTGGAGCAGGAGGTGATGGTTTCCATGGCTCCTTTGCTGTTAATCAAGATGAGCCTGGGGGCACTGCACTGGGTCAGTTGGCCTTGAGCGTCTGCCTTCAGCTCAGGTCATGGTCCTGCGTCCTGGGATTGAGCCCCACATCGGGCTCCCTGTTTGGCGGGGAGTCTGCCTCTCCCCCTTTTTGCCCCTCTCTCCACTTGTGCGTGTGCGCACTCTCTCTCTCTCAAATAAATAAAATCTTTAAAAAAAGATGAGCCTGAATCTGTCAAAGGCACAAAAATCAGACCCATATTGAAACTCAATTCAGGATAATTCTCAGGACTGCCAACAGATGGCTTACCAAAAACCCAAACGCACCCAACACTGTGATCTTTCCAAATGTTTTGAAACCTGTAACGAGTTTTTTAAGATTGGAAATAATCTCAAATTTTTTTTAGTTTTGTTTTTTATTTTTTTATTTTATTTTTATTTATTTATGATAGTCACAGAGAGAGAGAGAGAGAGAGAGAGGCAGAGACATAGGCAGAGGGAGAAGCAGGCTCCATGCACCGGGAGCCGGACGTGGGATTCGATCCCGGGGCTCTAGGATGGCGCCCTGGGCCAAAGGCAGGCGCTAAACCGCTGCGCCACCCAGGGATCCCTGTTTTGTTTTTAAATATTTTATTTTAGGGGGCACCTGGGTGGTTCAGTGGTTGAGCATCTGCCTTGGCTCAGGTGGTGATCCTGGGGTCCTGGGATCAAGCTGTTTCTCCCTCTATGTCTCTGCCTCTCTCCGTGGGTCTCTCATGAATAAATATGATTTTATTTATTTATTCATGACAGACAGAGAGAGAGAGAGGCAGAGACACAGGCAGAGACACAGGCAGAGGGAGAAGCAGGCTCCCTGTAGGGAGCCTGACATGGGACTTGATCCCGGGTCTCCAGGATCACACCCCCGGCCGAAGGCAGTGTCAAACCGCTGGGCCATCGGGGCTGCCCAAAGATTTTATTTTTTTATTTTATTTTATTTTATTTTATTTTATTTTATTTTATTTTATTTATTTTATTTTATTTATTTTATTTTATTTTATTTTATTTTATTTTATTTTTTTAATTTTTGACAAAGATTTTATTTTTAAGTAATCTCCATACCCAATGTGGGGCTTAAACTTACAACCATGAGATCAAGGATCACATGCTTCTACCGGCTGAGTTAGCCAGATGCCCCTCAAAATTTTTTTTTAAAGATTTTATTTATTTATTCATGACAGACAGAGGCAGAGACATAGGCAGAGGGAGAAGCAGGCACCCTGCAGAGAGCCTGATGCGGGACTCGATCCCAGGACCCTGGGATCACAACCTGAGCCAAAGGCAGTTGCTCAACCACTGAGCCACCCAGGTGCCCCTCAAATGGGGTTTTTGAAATGGTCTGTGCTCTTGTATACTATTGGTAGGAGAGAAAATTAGCATATCCCCTTAGGAGGGCAATTTGGTAATAATTATCAAAACATAAAACACATATTCCCTTACCCCTAGCAATTCCATTTCTAGGCATCTAACATACAGAAATACATGTTTAAGACATATACACAAGGATGTTCATGACAACCTTGTTTGCAATATCAAAAAAAGGCAGAAACAATATCCATCAATATAGGAATGGTTAAATAAAGTACAGTTTTTCTATATGATGGGGAATGTTATGAAGCCATTTAAAACATAAGGAAGTGGGGTGCCTGAGTGGCTTAGTCTGTTAAGTATCTGCCTTTGGCTTAGGTTATGATCCCAGGGGCCAGGATCAAGCCTCAAGTTGGGTTCTCAGCTCAGTGGGGAGCCTTCTTCTCTCTCTACTCCTCCCTCCTGCTCTGCTCTGCACTCTCTCTCTCTCCCTCCCTCTCAAATAAATAAAATCTTAAAAAAATAAGGTAAAGCCAAATATGTTGCTTTTAAAATATTTTCAGACAAATGAAAAAGGTATGATTCAGAATAAAATGTATAACAGGATCTTGTTTGTTTAAAATTCATATGTAAACTGGTAGTAGGCTTTTTTTTTTTAAGATTTTATTTATTTGAAAGAGAAAGAGAGAGAGAGAAAGAAAGGAGACAGAGGGAGAAGCAGACTCCCCACTGAGCAGGGAACCCCACATGGGGCTTGATCCCAGGATCCGAAGATCATGACCTAAGCTGAAGGCAGACGCATAATCAACTGAGCTACCCAGGTACCCTAGTAGCAGGCTTTTAAAAACATTATATTCTATTTCCCTGGTCTCCCTATTTATGCTAAGAACGTTCACCATTCTGGAAACCAAAAAGAAACAGCCTGTCACCACAGAACTGGTGAAAAGAGATTTCAAATTATTGGTTTCAGGTTCAGGCAGAAAGAGGTACTTGATCCCATGCCCTCCTATCAGGAAGCTCATAAAATATTAGCAAGTTACAGGTGGAGGACACCTTGCTCCCGTTTTGGGTAGAGTCCCATGGAGTGAATATTGGAGTCGCTAGGTAAGTTTAGGGATTCAAGACTAGAGACCCTGCCTTGGATAGGAAGCCCCAGAGCATTGCTCTACACCACTGCCATCACGAATACATCATGGGGAAACAACAGCACCTGAATGGGGGGCCAAGAGACAAGCATGGGGTGGCCATGCGGAGCCACTGGAAAGAAGGGAGCAGGCCAATATTTTCCCATGGGGGAGAGGCTTAGGGTAGTGACAAGGACACACTTAGCAAAAATGTATCTCAGTAGACACCAACGTGTAGGGGTAACCACATCTATGAACCAGACCAACCAATGGTTCATTGCAATGGAACCAAAAGAGCTAGGATCAGATGTCCACTTTCTACCTATACTATAGACCCACGGAGAGGACAGTTATTCCAGAAAGGCAAAACTCCTGCCTACCCTTTCAATTTCTTAGCTTGAGCCAGCTGTTTTCTAGAATTTCTCTCTCCTTCCCTATACACATTACTTCCTCCTCATGCTTTCTTTCTTTCTTTCTTTTTTTTTTTTTTAAGATTCTATTTATTTATTCATGAGAGACAGAGAGAGAGAGAGTGAGCCAGAGACACAGGCAGAGGGAGAAGCAGGCTCCATGCAGGGAGCCCGATGTGGGACTCGATCCCTGGTCTCCATGATCACGCCCTGGGCTGAAGGCGGCACTAAACTGCTGAGCCACCCAGGCTGCCCCCTTCATGCTTTCAGAAGCAGCTCAGTGTCACCTCTTCTGTGAAGCCTTCTGGCTTCTAATCATTCCATCTTTTGGGCCTTTAGCATAGCTTGAATAAACTTCTGTAGGGTTTGACTGGAGAAGTAAAACACTATGAGACAATTAAGGATTTAGTGTAGGGATTAGAGCTTGTACAATTGTGGAAGCTGATGGAGTAATCCATGCAACTCTGTCACCTCTGCATCTGGTGGTGAACTCGAAGTCTCTATAGGTCAGCAAGGCCAGCAGTTGGGAAGGAAAGCTGGATGTGAAGTGGAAAGAGCAAGGAAAACTGGAACCTGTGAAAACAAACCAGATCCTATGAGGACAAGAACCCCTGAGGACAAACTGAAACCTTTGACTTCCCAACTTAGAGGAGAAGCTGGAGCCCTTTGCCATAGAGCTGAAGGTACATCTGGCCCAGCACTCAGAGTATCTGAAGGAGGAGACTGAGCAGGAGGTGGGGAGCTGGGGCCCTGGGTGCCTTATCCAGCACCAACAGGGGAACCAGCAAGTCAGTATCAAAAGGTATGCACTGCCACATGCTTGGTATCCCACTCTGTCCTTCATAGTGTACTGGCTGCTACCTCACTTCAGCTTTCCAGATCTTGCACAAAATTTTCTTTAGGTCGACCCTAACTTGGAACCATATAGAAAGGGAATCCTGGGAAACATAGTTCCAGCCTAGCCAAGTGGACACAGTACAAAGCCACCACAAGCACAATATCTAGTCTGGTAAGTCTCAATCTGTACCTTTGGCAGCAAGAGCCAGACTATGCACTCTGTCTCCTTGGGACCCAGCACAGCAGCTTTCAACAGATGTTCATTGACTCAACAGAACACTCTCCCCACATCCCACTCAAACAAATGCTCAGGGTATGTTCTGGGATTTTGGGAAATCGTCCAGTGTTTTCCTGAAGAGTGCCATTTACATAAAAGTCAATGGAGCTATTGTTGTACGTTTTCTGTTTTTCTGGAAACCATGGATTGAAACTGTCCTGGGGTTTGAAAGTAGCCAGCTTATACACACATGCGCACGCACACACACACACACAGCATGCACGCATGCACTCACACACATGACTCCAAGTGGATTCAAACCTCAGGGGGTTAAAGAACACAGCATCCAATATGCAAATATGCTTGCAGCCAGGATTGCAGAGATGAGAACTCCAGGCTGACAGCAGGCAATTCACACTTCAGAAAAGTGGCAAAGTGCCTTAGGTGGTTAAAAAAAACCTGAACAAAAAAGTCCTCAATGTCATCAGAAGGTTCCAGAAGCTAAGGAAAAATGCTCTTGTCTTTCTCTATATATACATTTCCCTTACAGCTGAGGAGGTTCAGGACCTAGGTGCCAAAAAATAATTCACAGATAAACGGCTGTACTGATGTGTTGTGTTCCAATGTTTTCATCAAATTAATCAGAGTGCTATTGCAAGCCTAGCTCAACCTCCCAAAGAAGGCCTCATAAATACATCTTTAGATATAGAAAGAGTACCTCAAATCCTTTCCTCATGTCCTTATAATCTAAAATCCCTTTAGTGGAAACTGTTTCATGCCACCATGTTATCAATTAAGCATCTACACTGGGCCAGCTATCCTGTGCAAGGTTCTTCACATGTGTATTTCTAATATTCAAGACAAGTCTTCATGATAAGCACAACTGTCTTCAGTTTTGCATGAGGAAACTAAGATTCAAAAAGGTTAAAATACTTGCCCAAGAGCATAGCTGGTCTGTGAATGGGAAGATTTGAATCTAAGTAAGCCTAACTCCAAAGTGTTTATTTTTTTCCCTTCTATAATTCTGCTTAATGTAAAAGAGCAGAGCTTAAGGCAAAATGGTACTGAGAGAGGACATGCAAATAATTTATAAAAATTATTTCCAGTTCCCAAATTCCCAGTCTTTGATCTATATGCACATAGAGGATTTTAAAGGTACCTAGCTGGAATCTTTTCCACAGGACAGGTATTAGTTGAGGGAGGTGGAGAGGGTGCATAGATGAAGGTCCTGGTGCTCAGAGATGACCCTGGAGAGGTAAAGTTTAGCCTAAGGCCCCGAAACTTTGCCTATCTGATAAGGGTTTCTATGCGTCCTCTGTTTTTTCTCTGGGAAGCAGGAACCTAAAATCACATGTTCAAAACCATACCAGGTAGCCTGAGAGTTCCCCTGAACCAAGTGTTGGGAATACTTTTAGTGCTAGCCTTGAACAAGCACACAACTAACTTGGGGTGCTGGTATGCAGGAAAGTTGCCCAGGCCCACTCCACTGGGAGGAGGAAAGCCACCTCCACCTGCCTACAAGCAACTCTGACTGTTCAGTTTCCTCTCTTCCCATATCATAATGGTCTTTTCTGATTCTTTAACTCCCCTTTACCCTTTCAAAGGATTGAACACAAATGAGGTGCCCATCTCTGAATAAAGCTCTTTCTTGTAACAACAACAACAACACAAAGAGAAAAAGAAAAAAGCTCCCAACTACTGTGAATAAATTGAGACAAAGAAAATGTTTCCTCACTGCCCCTTTCCCTGGACACCTGCCTGACACTCTCTTCTGACAGAAACCAATTTGCTGAGTCATCTTGCTATCTTTGCCATTTGGCTGAGGACAGAAACAGGAGATTTCACCTGTTATGGCATGAATATTAGCTTCTAGGATGAGGCCAAAGTCAGACAAGGTTGGAACAAAAATCATTCCTTGTGAAGGGGATCTGTTAAGTGGCCTATTAGTGCCATCTGCTGTACAGTTCTAGAAAGTAAACATGGGTAATTCTAATATTAGAGCCTGAAGGGATTTACTTACTCATCTAACATCTGTTGAGTGTCTCCTACTCGACCAGCAGCGTGATGGGATTGAAGAGTGGGTATGAAGCTGAATATTATAAACCCCAGCTTCCTAAGGGTTCACAGCCTCAGAAAAGTAGAAGGTACTTTGACAAAGTTGACAGTTTGTTTTGTGCAAAATAGGGGTATGTGTAAGATGGAAAGGAAGCAAAGAAGAGAGTGATTTTCTTTGGGTCAAAGGGGCACCCCACAAGGATTCTGAAGGATGGCTAGGAATTCACCAGGCAGAATAAAAGTGGAGGAAAGGAGCATTCCAGACAAAAGGAGGAAGGTGGGCAAAAGCTCTCAAGCACAAAATGACATTCCACTAATAAACAGTTTAGTTTATATTCTATAGGCAATGAGGAGCCTTTTAGGCAGGGCCGGTAATTGTATTGACATTTTACAAAGACATTCTGGCAGCACTGAAGGTGGCGAATGGATTAGAAGATTGGAGGCAGGAACCAATTTGTTACAAATCTGTTGCCAACAATCCAGATGACAAATGATAGAGTTAAATTAAGGCAGAGAGGAGGAGAATGAGGAAGGGATGAATTTGAGAGATATCTCAAAAAGAAAACCAACAGTATTTGTTTCATTGTCCAAGGAAGAGGGGTGGGAGATAGGGAGGGAGAGAAAGAAAGGTGAGTGGAAAGGTTGTTCGGTTTGGGTGACAAGAAGTTGGTGGAGTAGGGAGTAGAAGGTAAGCTAATGCTTTGTTTGGGAGAAGATGAATTTGAAGTGCTATTGACTACCCACAAGGTAAATGAACTGAAGGAATTGTGTTCAGTGATCATCATCTCATTCCATCTCTTCATTTTCCAAGGTGAAAATTTCCTATTGGAGAAAGATCTTGCTCCCAACATAGGTACTTCTGGAAGCCATCTTCCTCCATTTAGGTAAGCCTATCTGTGCATCTGGTATTCAAAGCATTTTATCCTCCTTCGGGCAGAAACAACATGAAAAAGCATGGCTAACTGTACAGTGGGAAACACCTAGGTCCCTAATTCAACAGTTGTATTACTGTAAGCAAAATACTTCTCTAAGCCTCATTTTCTCATCTGTAAAATGAGGGTAACCTCTACATGATTGTTGTAGTGGGTTTTTTTTAACATATATTTTTAAATATTTAATTTATTTATTCAACAGAGAACGCACAAGCAGGGGGAGCGGCTTCAGAAGCAGGCTCCCTAAGGACTGAGGAGCCCAATGCAGGGCTCTATCTCAGGATCCTAGGATCATGACCTGAGCCAAAGGCAGATGTTTAACTAACTGAGCCACCCAGGCGCCCCTGTTTTAGAGTTTAAAATAAAGAATGTATACATAGGACCATATCAGAAGTACTGAATATGTATGAGTCACTTTCATCCGTTATCATAAAAGGTCATCGGGAAGCTTCTGTTATGTTTTCATGGCACGCTCTTAACTTTTATTGATAGTTGAATCAAATGGCTTTTCGTATATTCAGCAAAACTGCTGGTAAGCACACTGCTCACCACACCATTATATTCCTCACATATAAAGTACAAGATATAAATTCCTTTCAATGAAAGTACTAGGAAGAATTTTCACTTTTGAAAAATGGTTTCCTTAATTATTTCTCTGACAAGTTTTGAGCTAAATTGGGCACTTGCAGTGAGTCCACTGGCCTCGTTAGCTAGTATATTTGTTTGTTTCTATTATGAAGGTAATAGGTACTTTTTTTTTTTTTTTTTGAGGAGTTATGGCTTGTCAGGTGTTGTGCCAAGTGCTTTACTTTCCTTATTTCATTTAAACTTCACAACAACCCTGTGAGCCTTTACCAGGGTTTTTCAGATGAAGAAAAAGGAAAGATGTGTCTGGGTAGACTGAAAAGCAGGTCTGCCTGACCCCCATCATTGCTCTTTTAACGTCAACTCTGTATTTGCGTTTTACATTTGGCTATTTGATTGCATTCGGTTTAAGTTGCCACATATATAAATATTTTTGCTTTTCTTTTCTTTCTTCCTTTCTTTCAGAGATACAATAACAAATACATAGAGCCCAAACCAGGCCAGAACAAGGGAAAAGAAAGTTCTGTTTTAGGCGGTGGGACTGATGTGATTTTCTTAAGACTTTTTTTTATTTGATTGTGAGTGAGAGAGCGAGCACGAGGCGCGGGAGGGAGAAGGAAGAAGCAGACACCCTGCTGAGCAGGGAGCCTGACAAGGGGCTCCATCTCAAGACCCCAGAATAATGACCCGACCTGAAGGCAGATGTTTTTTTTTTTTTTTTTTTTTTTTTTGAAGGCAGATGTTTAACCCACTAAGCCACCGAGGCAACCTGGTGATTTTTTTTTTTTTTTTTTTTTTTTACTATTGCTATAATTGCCAAGATATTATCCATTCAATAAATGAAACAATTAAAACATACAAAATCTATTCTGGAAAGCAGACGGGGCATAAAGAGTAACAACAAAGTGAAACTGAGGCCAAGGCACTCTCGCCGCCGATCCCTAAATTCGGAACTGTAGAATTCCGCCGCCGCACCCCATCACCAAGCGGACCAGCAAGGCTCAGAGCCCTCCCCTCTCCCTGAGCTTAGAGGAAAACTGAAGTTCTCCGAGGGCCTGGCCGGCCCACGCCTCACGTCCACCTTTGACGGTGCAACGACGGAAGCTCATTCAGCTGCAATCCCATCGCTCCAACCCTCAGCTCCTCCGTGGGTGAACTACACCCAGAGGCCCCTCTCTAAGACTACTCACCCAACACCCAGGGCGGCAGGAGGCGGGCCTCGAACCGAAAGGGGGAGTACACTGACCGATTGTTGGGCTGCGCTTAGAGCGACCAACAGTAGAGGGCAAAAGGCCCTTCCACCCGCCTCAAAGAGGCTTTCCTTTCACTTAGAACGTCGCGAGAGCCTCACTCAAGCGATACGATTGGTTGAAAGACGCAGCGTGAGAGTTACGCCCACTGTTTCTTCGGGTCCCTGATTGGTCTTCTAGAGAAGAAGGACTCTAACGTCGACGAGTTCCCGCGATGCCCATTGGTGGATGTCTCGGGGCTGCCAACGCGCGGGCGCCGGCGCGGGCGTTCGAACCCGCGCTTGGTGGTGTTACCATGGGGATACGGCCTGGTCGGCGCCTCAAAAAGCTGGTGAGTTGATAGCACGCCCGCCAACTTTGGGGCTCTCTCTCGTCGGCATTGTCTTCTGCCCTCAGAGTTGACCGAGGGGGAACTTGGAAGCTACCGAGGTGAGAAATGGCGGGTGAGAGCCGGGGAGGAGAGAGGCCTCTGCTCCGCGGGAAAGGGTACGCTGGACGCCTGCCGAGCGCGTGAGGAGGCGGCGGTTGCGAGGAAACCGGGGTTTGGCCTCTCCTGGTTGTTCCAATGCTCAACCTACTCTCCTATCCTTCATCCGCGTATCTCTGCCTTTTCTTCAGTGTTCATCTCGAGCGCTGCTCCTCCCGTGAAGCCTTCTCTGAGTCTCGAAATCCTCTTGCCTTTGAACCCGTGGCCCTGACTGGAACCTTTGTTAAAAGCACTTCTACTCGGCCTTGGGTTATTTGTGTACTTCGGTAAACCTCGTTCTCCTTGTTCCTCCCATATAATTTAGAAGTCTTTGAGGCAGAGTAACCATCTTTCATTCCCAGCGTCTTACACATAGTGGAGGAAATTTTCAGGAAATACTTGTTGAGTTGAATTTAATTCACCACAAATAGATGGGATTCCCCTCTATGCACTGCCCTGTTTTCCCTTCCGTTTAGAGGTTATTTTTTATTTTTCTGGGAGTAGAGGGAGGGCACCGTAATCTCATATTCCGAAGGACCCGAGGGGCCTCTGGGTGGCTCAGTGGTTGAGTGTCTACCTTAGGCACAGGTCGTGATCCCGGGGTCCTGGGGTCGAGTCCTGCAACGGGCTCTCTGCAGGCAGCCTGCTTCTCCTTCTGCCTATGTCTCTGCCTCTCTCTGTGTCTCTCATGAATAAATACATACAATCTTAAAAAAAAAAAAAAAAGGATCTGAAAGCCCACGGTTGGCCTTTCCACTGTTTGTGAAAGAGAAATTTTTTTTTTTTTGGAATGCTTGATACAACTCTTCTGGCTTTTAGTCTTGTTCTCACAGTGCTTTTATTGAAGTCTTAATGAGTCTTTGCTTAAAACAAACCATTCTGTTGTTGCTGAATGTCAAGAGTATTTCAGTGTCTTAGTGACCCATAGCTATTGTCACATTTTAAGAGTGCTTTGGAAACGGTTTTAAAGCATTATCTCCTTTGTATTCTACTTGGAGTTTCTCTGCTTCAGGTGCATATAACATAACAGCTGCTCTGGTAGCTATCCATTCATCAGCTGTCCATGATAGAATTACATTACCAAGACTGTTGTTTTGTCAATTCATAAGACTATATATTGCCAGGATGCCTGGGTGGCTCAGTCAGTTAAGCGTCTGTCTTTGTTTAGGTCATGATCTCAGGATTGTGGGTTCAAGCCCCTCATCAGGCTCCACGCTCAGTTGGGATCCTGCTCCAGGATTTCTTCTCTCACTCTGTCCCTTCCCCTGCCCATGCTCTTATTATTACGTACTCTCTAAAAATAAGTAAATCTTTAAAAAAAAAAGAGAGAGAGACTGTATTGCCAATCTGGATTGTTGATGATTCTTATGTGAAATTCATAGCCCATTGATGATTTTAATAAAAGGATTGAAAAAGTCAGGTATAGCAGCTCTGTTTTTATTAACTTTTTACCAAAGTTTAAAGACAGCCATATAGCTAAACTGCAGATCTGGGACTCCTAGGTGGATCAGCGGTTGGTCTGCCTTCGGCTCAGGGCATGATCCCGGAGTTCCGGGATCAAGTCCCACATAGGGCTCCTGCAGGCAGTCTGCTTCTCCCTCTGCCTATGTCTGTGCCTCTCTCTGTGTGTCTCTCATGCATAAATAAATAAATCTTAAAAAAAAAAAACTGCAGATCTGGGACATGTAATGGAAACATGATTGAGAATTCAGGGTTTGGTTCTGGCTCTGTCTCTACTCACTCACTGTGACTGACTTTGCAAGTCACTTAGCCATTAACCAAAGACCTCACTTTTTCCATCTGGAAAATTAAAATATTGAATTAGATTAGAGTTCCTGTGGCTTTGCTATCAACTTAGTCAAGCAATTGGCTTTTTAAAAATTTCATTATAATTAACAGTGTTATAGTTGTTTCAGGTGTACACTATACTGATTCAAAAATTCTCTACATTACTCAGTGCTCATTATAAGGGTACTCTTAATCCCCTTCACTTATTCACCCACTTCCCCTCTGGTAACTAACCATCAGTTTATTCTCTGTAGTTGAGAGACTGTTTTTTGATTTGTCTCTTTTTTTCTTTGTTCATTTGTTTCTTAAATTCCACATTTGGGTGAAATGATATAGTATCTCTCTGACTTATTTCACTTACCGTTTTATCCTTTAGATCCATCCATATTGTTGCAAATGGCAAGATTTCATTCTTTTTTGTGGCTCAGTAATATTCCATTGTATATGTATTCCATCTTCTTTACCTGTTCCTCTGTCAGTGAATACTTGTGTGCAGAGCGGGGGGAGAGGCAGGTGGCAGGGGAAGAGGGAGAATCTTAAGCCCCATATCATGACCCTGAGATCATGATCTGAGCCAAAATCAAGAGTCAGTTGCCTAATTGTGCCACCCAGGTTCCCCTATTTTTGAATTAGTGTTGTCATATTTGTATGCAGTAGTTTGCATTCCTACCAACAGTGCATGAGGGTCCTTTTTCTCTACATTTTCACCAACACTTGTTTCTTGTGTTTTTTATTTTAACCATTCTAACAGAAGTAAGGTGATACTGTGATTTTGATTTGCCTTTCTCTGGTAACTAGTGATATTGAGCATCTTTTCAGCTGTCTTTTGGACATCTATATGACTTCTTTGGAGAAATGCCTGTTTATTTCTTCAAGCAATTTGTTATTGATGTCAGGTAAACATCACACGTTCAGCATTCTAAAGACCGTACAGCTGGAACTGATAGCCGCCATTTATTGAGCATTTACCCTGTGCAAAGCATTATGTCAAGGACTTTATATAAACATTACATTTTCTTAACATAGTACATCAATATACTGTCCACATAGCATTTCATTAAAAGCTTTTGGTTTATGTTGCTAATTTAAATCCTTAGCTGTTGGGCAGCCCAGTGGCTCAGCGGTTTAGCACCGCCTTCAGCCCAGGGCCTCATCCTGGAGACCCGGGATTGAGTCCCACATTGGGCTCCCTGCATGGAGCCTGTTTCTTCCTCTGCCTGTGTCTCTACCTCTCTCTCTGTGTGTGTCTCTCATGAGTAAATAAATAAAATCTTAAAAAAAAAAAATCCTTAGCTGTTGTATGTCTTAATGCAGTGTCCATGGGGCAAACTAGGGCATGATCCTCTCATCTTCCAGTTTAGGAGGAATAGCAGTTTTTTTTTGGGCTGCCATTTTATTGTTTATAAAGTAAGTTGAACTCTTCTCAATCCCTTATAGATTAATTGATCAATTATTCCACTTGTGCTGGCTCAGCAAACTCATTCATAGTTTGTGCAGAGTAAATCCCCAACAAATTTTTTTTTGTGTTTTTTTTTTTAATTTTTAAAATTTATTTATTCATGAGAGACACAGAGAGAGACAGACAGACAGACAGACAGAGACACAGGCAGAGGGAAAAGCAGGCTCCATGCAGGGAGCCCAATGTGGGACTCAATCCCGGGTCTCCAGGATCACGCCCGGGGCCGAAGGCAGCACTAAAGTTGAGCCACCCAGGCTGCCCCCCAACAAATTTTGTTAAATGAGCAATAGAGTTTTACTTATACTTTGATTGTTGTCATCATTATATACTTCTCTAGTTATTGTCTCAAAGATTTTGATGTTCATATCCTGGTAAACAAGAAGACTCTTCCATAGGGATAAACTCATAATAATAGGTGCCATGTGTATTGGGAAAACTCCGTTTTCCACCTACTTGTCTTTTCCTGTGTAGGAAAAAACCTCATTTCTTTCCCTCGTGTGTGTCTCCTTTACCACTCATATGGAAAACTTCTGACACTTCTGGTCAAATGTATGGGGACTTTCTCCCCATCAACCAATTATCTGTGACGCCAGCTGGGTGTCCCATAATTTAACTCAATCTAACCCTACCTATTTGGAGATAGTGTCAGATTCCACAGGTTAAAGGCTCAGTCTGACAAAACTGCTTCCACCCCACTTCAGATGCCAACTGTAAGTAGGTCTCCAGGTTACCCACAACTTCTGTCAGACTTGGTTACAAATTAGAGGTTCCCGTGACTCACTCCTTAGATTCAATTAATTTGCTAGAGTGGCTCACATTACTGAAGGAAACATTTAAGTTTACCAGTTTATTAAGTTTATGATAAAAGATGTAGATGAACAGCCAGATGAAGAGATACATAGGGCAAGATCTGGGAAGGTCTCAAGCATAGAAGCTCCTATGCCCATTGAATTGGGATGCATCACTGTCCTCACCAGTGGAAGTTCTCTGAACCCCACACTTTTGGTATATTTATAGAAACTTTGTCACATAGGCATGATTAGTTGTTCAGTCCATTTACAGCTTCTCTTCCCTCTCTGGAAAATAGGGAGTAGGGCTGAAAATGTCAAGCTTCTGCTTATGGCCTGATCTTTCTGGTGACCAACCCCCCACCCAGAGTTGCCTCATGAGAACAAATGCTATTCCTAGTGCTCTTACCACTTAGGAATTTGCCAGGGCTTTAGGAAATTCTGTGCCAGGAACTAGGGACAGAGACCAATATATACTTCATATTATCTTATGTCATTTTATTGTTGGATGCTTCTCTGTCAGATACTGAATGTAACATTTTATTTACATTATCCCAATTAATCCTTATAAAAGTAAACATCTTTCCTAAGTCACTATCATTTTTTTTGCCTATTCAACTGCAAAGAGCTTCCTAAATGATACTACTCCTTCCATTTTTGTCCATCATCTACAATCGATTTCCCATAGAACTTGCAAGGTGATCTTTAAAGATCATGTCCTTTCCTCGCCTAAAATCTTCCAGGGACTTCCTGTTTCATTTCAGATTAAAATCCAAGGGCACCTGTGTGGCTTACTCTGTTAAGCATCTGATTCTTGATTTCAGTTCAGATCATGATCTCAGGGTTGTAAGATTGAACTGGGCATCTGGCTCATGCTGGGCATGGAGCCTGCTTAAGATTCTCTTTTTTCCTCTCCCTGTCCCCCACCTCCCTCTCTTAAAAATAAATAAGGGTGCCTGGGTGGCACAGTCAGGTAAGTGTGGACTTTTCTTTCTTTTTTTTTTTTTTTTTTTTTTTTTTTAGATTGTATGTATTTATTTGAGAGAGAGTGCTGGAGTGGAGAGAGGGGCAAATAGGGAGAAAGGGAGGGAGAGGGAAAGGGAGAGAACTCAAGCAGACTCTGCATGAGCCTAGAGGCTGATGTGGGGCTTGATCTCATAACCCTAAGTTCATGACCTGAGCCCACACCAAGAGTCCTATGCTTAATTGACTGAACCACTAGGCACCCCTAGCTTCTAAGTGTCCAGACTCTTGATTGCAACTCAGGTGATGATCTGAGTCGTGAGATCAACCCTGTGTGGGGCTCTGCACTCAGCGCAAGTCTACTTGTCCTTTTTCCTCCCCTTAATGTGTGCACAAGTGCTCTCTCTTGAGAGAAATAAAATATTTTAAAAATTAATTGGTTAATTTTTTTTAAGATTTTATTTCTTTATTCATGAGAGACACAAAGAGAGAGGCAGAGACATAGGCAGAGGGAGAAGCAGGCTCCCTGAGAGGATCCTGTTGTGGGACTCGATCCCAGGACCCGGGGATCATGCCCTGAGCCAAAGGCTCAGCCACTGAGCCACCCAGGTGTCCCAATTAATTGGTTACTTAAAATCCAGATACCTTTACTTGGCCCAGTACCCTCATAAATGACCCCTCCTTTCTGTCATCATCTACTACTCTCCCTCTCACCAGCTGTGCTAGAGCCAAACTGGTCTTGTCTTGAATGTTTGCTTGATAATGCCATGCTCATTTCCACCTTAGGGCCAGTGTACTCACCTGGAATGCTCTTCCTCCTAACTTGTACATGAATAATTCTTTCATATTATTTCATATTTCATCTCAATGTTCCCTTCTGAATGAGGTCTTCTCTGATCATCCAATGTGAAATAAACCGTTCATCCTGCTTTATTTTTCATAGTACTTATCACTATCTAAAATTATCTTATTTGATATTATCTCCTCCTACTAGAATAATAGACTTTATGGGCAGTGACTTTATCTCTTTTCTTCACTGCTGTATCTTGTACGTCTAGAACAGGGCCTAGTTCCTAAAAGGCCCTCAAAAATTATTTCTTGAATGACTGGTGAAAGGTTCTTCCTGGAACTGTGGCCATAGCTTGTGTCCATAGCAATTCATTTGAGTAATACAATCTTGTTTCATTTTATTGCCAAAGGAGCAGTGAGTCAGGGCACCAACTCTGCTACAGTTTTCCTGAGCAATCAAATTAACCTGATACAGCTTCTACCTCCTATAACTACAAATGGTATCAAATGCTTTTGTATAGTTTTAAAAATTGTGTATGGTTATTTATTCATTAAATAATTATTGGATGTTACTTATTTCCAGACACTGTTTTAGAAACTGGGGATAAGATGAATAAGACACATTCCTTTACCATAAGGAAATCATCTTCTGATGGAGGAAATAGACCTCCTTATATAGATAATTATCATAGCATGTAACTGCAATGATAGAGATACGCAAAAGATATGAAATGAACACATAAAGGACTTCCAACCACATACGGGAAGATCAAAAAAGACTTCATTTATGTTTTAATCATTGCTAAGAAGTAGGCAGGTAAAATGAGGTTTGATGAGAGTGGGAGGGGGCTATTTAAAAGCACAATATGGGGGCAACCTGGGTGGCTCAGCGGTTTAGAGCCACCTTCAGCCCAGGGCGTGATCTTGGAGACCCGGGATCGAGTCCCATGTCAGGCTCCCGGCATGGAGCCTGTTTCTCCCTCTGCCTGTGTCTCTGCCTGCCTTTCTTTCTCTCTCTCTCTCTCTGTGTGTGTGTTTATGTGTGTGTCTCTCATGAATAAATATATAGAATCTTAAATAAATAAATGAATAAATGCACAGAAAACAGTCTAAGAAGTTGACTAAACTGGAAAGAGGAAGGGGCTAGACTATAGGTGGCTTTGTAGGATGTGCTAAGGAGCTTGGACTTTGTCCTTTAGATGGGTGACTAGTTGACACTGAAGGGTTTTAGGTAAAAGGAAGCAGCATGGTCAAAACTGCTTTCTAAAAAATGGTCAGCTCTGTACTGTGGAATATGGTTTGGAAGGGGCAGGACGGAGACGGGCAGAGCAGTTGAGAGATATGTAATTATGTAGGTGAAAGATACTGGGACTGAACCACCAAGGCTGTAGTGGTTGGAATGGGGCTAGAGAGGGGAAATTTGACAAATATTTATGTTATCAAATTGACTGGACCTGCCTGTTGATTGGATTTGGGACTGAAGGAGAGGAAAGGAGTCTAGGATGCTTCCCAATTTAGCTCTGAGTCACTGGTGGATGATATTGTTACTCACCCACTCCCACGCCCCTACCAAGGAAAAGAAAGGTATTCACGAGAGACACAGAACGCAGAGACATAGGAAAAAGAGGGAAAAGCATAGCCTGCAGAGGGAAAAGCAGGCTCCTCGCAGGGAGCCTGATGTGGGACTCGATTCTGGAACTCTGGGATCACGCCCTGAGCTCAAGGCAGATGCTCAACAGCTCAGCCACCCAGGCGTCGCATATTCTTTGAATTTTTCTTTGCTTTCAGCATCATTCCTTTAGAAATAATTCTGGTGCCATTGTGGCAACAGTTCCCAAAAGGATGTAACTTTGAGTAAAAGAATCTATATTAGTAATTTATAAAAACTGATTATAATAGGGTAGCCTGTGACTCAGTTGGTGGAGCATGTGACTCTTGATCTCAGGGTTGTAAGTTCAAGCCCCATGTTCAGTGTAAAGATTACTTAAAATCTTTTTAAAAGATTTATTCATTACAAAGAGAGCTTGCACATATGCATGAGTACAGGGGAGGGGCAGAGGGAGAGGGAGAGAGAATCCTCAGACTCCCTGATGAGCATGGAGCCCGACTTGGGGCTCCAGCCCAGGACCCCAAGATCATGACCTGAGCAGAAATCAAGAGTCAGCTGCATAACTGACTGAGCTGCCCAGATGCCCTAAAAATAACATCTTAAAAAAAACTGATTACAATATTTTTCCAATGAAACACATGAAGATATATTTTGTTGAAAGTACTTTATAACTGCAAAATGGCAAAAATCTGCAAGTGACAATGTACAATTGGATTAGACCAGGATTTTAAACTTAAAGCACTGAATTAAAACCCAACATTGGTTACCATCTATTCCTGGAAATTCTTAAAAAATTAAGCCTCTGTATTTAGAGAGATAATACTTGTACTCTTTTAAGATAACTAGGTTCAACAATTTTGTTATGTTTATTTTTAGGTGATTGCTTCTATGCTTTTTACCAAACGTAGAAACTTAAGCTCATAGTGGGGCTTTTGAAAGGAATCATAGTAATTAATTGCAAAGTATTAGCTACTTAACCATAAACTTGAAACTTTTCTTTTTCCACTAAAAAAAGAATCTCTCAAAAACTGCTTTTGGGTGTAACTCACATAGTTGGCATCCCAAAATCTACATCTAGCTTTAAGAATTCCATTAAGTGTCATATATTCTCATTCTTTTGCAGCTGTTGTTTTGAGCAGTTGTTTAGTGTCACTTGTCTTCAGTTGAGATCACTGGTCTATAGATAGAATAATCCCTAAAGTTTGAAATAACTCCCTTCTTGGGGGGAAAATATACCGTAGCATCCACCTTTTAATTTTTCAATGATAATACTGAATTTCTTATGTTATTATTAGGGACCTTACACCTAACATGGGTTACAGAACCATTTTAATGAATATTAATTGAGAATTTTGGGTTTGTATTGTATACATTTCTAATGGTACAAGGGACCCAGTGACTTTGTTAGCAGTTCCTAAAAGATGATTACTCTTAGTGTGTCCTAGAGCTGAGTGGGTTGGGGGTTTAGGATGTGAACATACACTAAAAGCCATTGAATTCACTTTAAGTGGCTGAATTGTATGCTATGTGAATCAGATATCAGTAAAGTTGTTTTATATATTTTAAAAAGTGGTCATTGTCACAATTTAGGGGAACTCAGATGAAGAAATATTTCTTGGCAATCAAGCTACTTTAGTTGGGGCTCTGAGGTGGATGAGTTAGTTGGGCATCTAACTCTTTTTTTTTTTTTAATTTTTATTTATTTATGATAGCCACACAGAGAGAGAGAGAGAGAGGCAGAGACACAGGCAGAGGGAGAAGCAGGCTCCATGCACCGGGAACCCGATGTGGGATTCGATCCCAGGTCTCCAGGATCGCGCCCTGGGCCAAAGGCAGGCGCTAAACCGCTGCGCCACCCAGGGATCCCGGCATCTAACTCTTGATTTCACCTCAGGTCTTGATCTCAGAGTCCTGAGTTCAAATCCCATTTTGAGCTCCACGGAAGAAGAGGAGAGAAGAAGCTATTAAAAAGAAGAAGGAGAGAAGCTATTTTAGTCTTTATTTTCATACTACTAAATAATAAGGTGTAATATGCTTTTAATGCCTGGTAACCTTCCTATGTAGTCTCTTACTTTTAGGAATAGCATATTCATTTAACACATATATAATTAAATATGTAGAGTGGAAAATAGGAAAATATTTGAAGAGGCCATAGAGGTTTAGCCTGCCAATGCTATGTGTTCTTGAGCAAGTCACTTAATCATTCAGAGCTTTAGTTACCACATACAATGAAAATGTTGGACCACATCCTGGTTCTCAAACTCAAATGCCCATGGAGCTAACCAATTAATGTAAATGAATAAAATTGGTTGGTTGGTCGGCATAAAGGAACCAGGAGCAGAGAGACCATGGTGTATAGGATAGTATATGCTCCTTTAAGGAGAACAGCCACAACTCAGTTTTCATCTGTTGATTTATCTTATTGTAGGCCCAATGTAACTATCTTTTAATTTTCAAGAAAAATGGAAACTGGATTATTTTTAATTGCTCTTGATTTTTAAATAGTGCAACTAATTCTAAAAAAAATTTAAACATTGTGTAAGCCAAACTGCAAGGTATGAAGGAATCCTTCATGGGCTAAATATTCTAGATTAGATAGCTATGGACTAGATGATTTCTATTGATCCTGGCTAGCTGTAGAATGCCTTTCTGTTTGTTTGTTTGTTTGTTTTTTAATCTTATAGAAATACAATGTGGTGCTTACCAAAGAATATGTGTGAAACATATATGTAGGTTATAAAGCACAATACAAAATGAATAAATATCTAAGACCTAGCACATGATCTCCCTATGCTCCCCTGTTCCATGTTTCCCTACTCTCCCCTCAGAGGTAACCACTATTCTATATTTTGTGTTTAGATGCCTAAATAATACATTAGATTGCTTGCTTTTGAGCCTTATAAACAACAACAAAGTTTTCTAGGATTTATTTCTCTCATGATGTTTCTGAGATTTGATAAATTACTGAGTGTAGCTATAGTTCTTTTTTATCACTATTGTATAATATTCCATTATATGTATATTTCCAAATTTATTCTCTAGCCAATAGATATCCAGGTTATTTTCAGCTTTTGGCTCTTATGAAGAGTGCAACTATGAACATATTTGTATATGCCTCCTGAAGCATGTGCAAACGTTTTGTGGGGTATATACATAGGAGTTGAGTTGTTTAGTTGTATGATATATGAAGACTCAAATTCGTAGGATAATGCCAAGCTTTTTCAGTATTACTGACTTAGCCCCATGAGTCTTGATTCTGAAAGTTCTCCATAGCTCTGCCTTCTCTAATTTATTCTGTCCTCTCTTTCTATACTTCTCTTCCCTTGGTGAAGATAACTGCTTCACTGCCCTTTTATTTTCTTTTTCACAAAAACCATATGTTCCCTGTCATTTCATTAAGAACTTTTTCTCTAATAGAATACAGTCATATTTAGAAGTAGATATTAGCCTTTCACATTTCATAAATGTAACTTGCTAAAGAAGCCTTTTAAAAAGCTTTTCCAGGGACGCCTGGGTGGCTCAGCAGTTGAGCGTCTGCCTTTGGCTCAGGGCGTGATCCCGGATTCCTGGGATTGAGCGCCGCATTGGGCTCCTTGTATGGAGCCTGCTTCTCCTTCCTCTGCCTGTGTCTTTGCCTCTCTTTCTGTGTCTCTCATGAATACATTAAAAAAAAAAAAAGTTTTTCCATACAGAAATATTTATTTAAAATTTAATGGTCATTTAAAGACTTTGTAAGTTGTTATTTGTCAGGTTCTATACAGGATTAGTTACAACGTAAGTTCTGTTTACGGTGTGGCTGTGTTTTTTTTTTTTTTTTTTTTTTTTATGATAGACACAGAGAGAGAGAGAGAGAGAGGCAGAGACACAGGCAGAGGGAGAAGCAGGCTCCATGCACCGGGAGCCCGACGTGGGACTCGATCCCGGGTCTCCAGGACCGCGCCCTGGGCCAAAGGCAGGCACCAAACCGCTGCGCCACCCAAGGATCCCCTGTGTTTTTTCAATTACCTCACAAATGATCTGAGTATTTCTGGCATTTATGAACTCTTAGTTGTTTCAGGAGCTGCTTAGCATAAATAATTTGAAATTTTGGGGTGCCTGGATGGCTCAGTCGGTTAAGTGTTTACCTTCAGCTCAGGTCATGATCTTAGGGTCCTGGGATTGAGCCCTATGAGCCCTATGTGTGGCTCCCTGCTCTGCAGGGAGTCTGCTTCTCTCTCTCTCTCTCTCTCTCTCTATTCTTCCCTCCCCCTCCACTTCTCTCTTGGTTGCTCACTCTCAAATAAATAAAATCTTAAAAAAATAAAAAAATAAGGAGGGGTGCCTGGGTGGCTTAGTCAGTTAAGTGTCTGCCTTCAGCTCAGGTCATGATCCTGGGTCCTGGGATTGAGCCCCCCATCGGGCTGCCTGCTCAGCAGAGAGCTTGCTTCTCTCTCTCTCCCTCTCTCTCTCTCTCTCTCTCTCTGCCATTCCCCCTACTTGTGCTCTCTTGCTCTCTCTGTCAAATAAGTAAATAAAATCTTTAAAATAAGTAAAGATAGGGTTCCTAAGCATCTTAATAAAATGAAGTAGGTTTTGGTTTATCCATTATTAGGCTAATATTGAATTACTCTTTTTAAATTTTTATTTACTTTTTTTTAAGATTTTATTTATTTGAGGGAAAGAGAGACAACACAAGTCTGAGGGTGGGTGAGGGAGAGGGAAAAGCAGACTCCCTACTGAGCAGAGAGCCTGATATGGGCTCAACCCCAGAACCCCAAGATTATAACTGAGGCAAAGGCAGACGCTTAACACTGAGCGACCCAGGCACCCCTACTCTTCTTTTTTTTTTTTAGATTTTATTTTTAAGTAATCTGTGTACCCAGTGTGGGGCTTAAACTGACAACCCTGAGATCAAGAATCATGCTTTACTGACTGAGCCAATCAGGCACCCCTTGAATTACTTTTTTAAAAACCATGGCCATCACCCTCACTTAGAGCATGTTCATTATCCTTTTTTAATTTATTCAAATAAAGCTCTTGAGGTTTTCATTCTGTGCTTGACAAGTCTAAAAAAGTAAGTGTTCAGCATGTGCATCTTTTTAAAAAGATTTATTTATTTATTATTTATTTATTCATGAGAGACACAGACTAAGAGAAAGAGAGGCAGGCTCCCGGTGGGAGCCTGTGGGACTCCATCCTGGACCCTCCCAGATCAGGACCTAAGCCGAAGGCAGGCGCCCAACCACTGAGCAACCCAGGCATCCTGCATTTTTTTTTTTTTTCAAGTAGACTTCATGCTCAACGTGGGGCTTGAACTCACCACCCTGAGATTGATAGTCACATGCTCTATTAACTGAGCCAGCCAGGCATCCTAGCATGTGCATTCTTGACACCTCTTAACCACAGCTCAGTTTTTTTTAATTTAATTTTTAAGTAAACTCTACACCCAACAGGGGCCCATACTCATGACTATGAGATCAAGAGTTGCATGCTCTGCCAACTGAGCCAGCTGAGCACCCCCGCAGCTCAAATTTCTACAGAAAATTTCAGTATATTTTCTCAGTTTCTTCCATGGTTAATTTTGGTTTTGATAATTATAGAAGTGAACACTTTACGGAAAGAGCTTTTCCCTTTTAGGTGTTAATGTAACATCTAAAATTTAATGGAAGAGGTTTCTTTTGGGGTGATAAAAATATCCTAAAAGTGGGTTGTGGTGGTAGTTGCACAACTCTGAATATACTAAAAACTACTGAATTGTACACTTTAAATGGGTAGGTTTTATGGTATGTGAATTATATCTCAATAACGTTGTTAGAATTTAACGATGTTTTGAAGGGAATTCTTGACCCTTTTTCCCTGTTTCTTTGATAATTCAAGTATTTGTGATGTCACATGAATTTGAGAAACTACAAATAACTTAGGTGCTTTTGAACTTGGGCCATTTTCCCCGTGTTTCTGATTAGCAAGGGATATATAGACCTTAGATTTAGGTTTTCTACTTTTTTATAGCAATCAAAAACGTTTTTTAGACATATTGAATAGTCTGCTTGTAAAACTGTCAAGATAACAGTGGATTCTGATATTTTCTTCAGGTTTTTTGAAATACTGCCAGTGGGTTCATGTTAGTTACACTGTTGTCTCTTCCTAGGCATAGAAGACAGAACTCTTAGCAAAAATGTCCTATTTATTGGGGTGCCTTGGTGGCTGAGTTGGTTAAGTAAGGGTCTGACTCTTGATTTCAACTCAAGTCATGATCTCATGAGTTGTGAGATTGAGCCCTGCAGTGGGCTTTGTGCTAGGCATGGAGCCTGCTTAGGATTCTCTCTCACCCTGTCCCTCTGTCATTTACCCCTTTGCCCCCCCACACTGAAGTAAAAAAAAAAATATATATATATATATATACACACACACACACACACACACACACACACACACACACACACAAAATTTACCCATAGGATTGCTTCAAAGAATGTTTTATAAGGAATATTTTTTCCAAGTCATTGACACTATATGTATATTTGTTTCACTAACTCCTGTTTTTCTCAGGTTGACTTAAAAAACTTAGACTGGGATCCCTGGGTGGCGCAGCGGTTTGGTGCCTGCCTTTGGCCCAGGGCGCGATCCTGGAGATCCGGGATTGAATCCCACATCGGGCTCCCAGTGCATGGAGCCTGCTTCTCCCTCTGCCTGTGTCTCTGCGCCTCTCTCTCTCTGTGTGACTATCATAAATAAATAAAAATAAATAAATAAATAAAAAATAAAAAATTTAGACTGAAATATCTTCATTTATTAGCAGATGTCATCTAGGCCAGAAAAAAAGTTATGAAAATTGGTATCATTTTGTTTCCAAAGGCCTAAGAAAGAAAAATCACACATAGAGTTGAAACTGTATATGTCACATGGATTTAAAGTAACAATGAGGGCAGCCTGGGTGGCTCAGCGGTTTAAGTGCCTGCCTTCGGCCCAGGGCATGATCCTGGGGTCCCGGGATCAAGTCCCACGTCAGACTCCCTGCATGGAGCCTGCTTCTCCCTCTCCCTCTGTCTCTGTCTCTCTCTCTCTATCATAAATAAATAAATAAAATCTTAAAAAAAATAAAGTAACAATGACACTGTATGATTTTATTTAATGTGAAATTCTAGAAAATAAAACTCCTCTACAGTGATAGAAAGCAGGTCAGTGATTACCTTGGGCCCAGAGTAGAGGAGAGGGTTGACTGCCAAGAGTGGATTAGGAAATTTTAGAGGTGATTGATGAGACTGTCTTGATTGTATTTTGTCAAGACTCATAGAACTATACTTTTAAAATAGGTCTTGTTTATTATATATAAGTAAAGATGATTAAAAGAAAAATCGAATAAGACCATATATACACATGCCTTGTATTTGTATCAAGTGTTGGTCTTTTAATATATAGCATCATCTAATATTTCTACATTATATACATAATCAGACATTTATGTTAACTGTGCCAATGAAGAAGAGAAAAGTACTCATACAGGGGCACCTGGGTGGCTCAGTGGTTGAGTGTCTGCCTTTGGCTGAGGTCGTGATCGCAGGGTCCTGGGATCAAGTTCCATATCAGGCTCCCTGTAGGGAGTCTGCTTCTCCCTCTGCCTATGTCTCTGCCTCTCTCTCTGTATCTCTCATGAATAAATAAATAAAATCTTAAATAAAAAAAAGTACTCATATAATTGTCATTGATGAAATAGTTTGAATAGAAGCTTGCACATAGTATTACTATTAATTAGTATATTTTGCAAATATATCTACTTTAGTATCTCTAATCCTTTGCCTTTTAATTCTATGTTATATATTCAACTTTTCACCAGACAATAGAAACCATCTTTTAACAGCGTTAAAAGTCTTTATATGGTGTGCCTATTTGTATCTAGTCAGGCAGCCAGCACTTCCTACATGCAGAAACACTGATCCAGTGCTGAATATGAGAGCATGGCCCCATCCTATGGAGTACTTTACAGTTTTCAAATTAGTTTTATATAAATATTGTGTTCTTTGAGAGCAGATGAAACTCAGAGAAACCGACTTTGCCTAAGTTTACAGTTAGATGACTGAGATCTGATTCCAAGTTCATTTTCAGGCAGTTTAGGTGGATAAAATTCCAGAGTTGAGGTAGATGAATGGAGAGTTTGAGAGAACATGTGAAATTCAGTTGGATCTTATCCATATTGTGGAATGTGTATAAAGTTCCCTAATTTTGTATAAAGTTACATGTATTCCCCTTCCAGTTGATTTTCTCTAACACCAGGATAAGAAAGTTTGAATTTCTGCCAATTGGATTTCTTCCAAGACTATTTCTGATTGCTACCCTAACAGCTGAGACCTCACAGATTCTGGGTGTTACAAAGGAGAACCCTGCATACTTGTGGCATTGAATGTGAATGAGCCCTACATATAAAAATCTGCCTATTAGAGTGCTTGGGTGGCTCAGTCAATTGAGCATCCAACTCTTGATTTTGGCTCAGGTCATGATCTCACAGTCACGGGATTCAGCCCTGCATCAGGCTTCTCAGTGGGAAGTCTGCTGGAGACTGTCTCTGCCCCTCTCCTCTCCATCCTTGCTCACTTGCTCACTCTCAAATAAAATAGATCTTAAACACAACACTCCCCCCCCCCCACACACACACACACACACACACGCCCTGCCCTTCTGGCACCATTTGGATTTCATTGATTTGCAGGGAATTTTCTTGGTGGTGACAGCTGTGAGCCATTTCCTGCTGCAGACAGATGCAGGAGGCTGCTCTCCTGCTGAGTGGTATAGATGGTAGGTCTTTTGTGACAAGGGGATGGCAGTGTGGTTGTCTTTGCCACTACTTGTGAAGGAGGCAGCATGGAATAGTGGAAAGAACATGGGACTAGCCATGAGAAGACTTAGGTTCCAATCTTAGAACTGTTTTTTTTTTTTTTTTTTTTTTTTATTTGTGATAGTCACAGAGAGAGAGAGAGAATGAGGCAGAGACACAGGCAGAGGGAGAAGCAGGCTCCATGCACCGGGAGCCCGACGTGGGATTCGATCCTGGGTCTCCAGGATCGCGCCCTGGGCCAAAGGCAGGCGCCAAACCGCTGCGCCACCCAGGGATCCCTCCAATCTTAGAACTGTTACTTGAGCTATGTTACTTTGGGCCACTCACTGATTCATTCCAGTCTTTCTCCTTTTGAGTAAAATGAGGGAGTGGTATGTATATCACAGATAAATCTCAAAATCATTATGCTAAATGAAAGAAGCCAGATACAAAAGAGACTATATTGTATAATTTCATTTATATAAAATTTTTAAAAATGCAATCCAATATATGGTGACAGAAAGCAGATCAGTGGTTGCCCAGGGCCAGGGGCGGAGAAAAGAATGGAATGCAAAAAGGCATGAGGAATCTCATTTTGAGAGTAATGAAAATGTTCTGTATTCTACTTGTGGTGGTTTCACAGGTATATACAACTCTCAAAATTCATAGAATTGTAAACTATTGTGTACATACACTCAAAAAATGGGATTCTAACTTTTAATAAGGGCTTAATAAGAAAAAATAGATTTGGATTATTTACCATGTGTATAGGAGGGGAGAAAGCACAGATATGTACTTGTGAATTTGTATAAATATTTGTATATACTTTGTAGTTTATGTAATAGGAATGTTGAAGCACTAAATAAAATTAAGTCATTAGCCTTGATCTCTAAGTCTTGCTTTACCTATTTGTCATTTTTATCTGAAATTTTATGAACTAATAGTAGTAGAAGACATTTAAGGTCAAATTCCTCAAAATATTTGAAATACTTAATTTACTAAAAATTTTGACTCTATATGCCGTTTGTGTGATTGTTTTGCTTTTTAGCAGTTACTGCATCCTATCACCTTTATGTTGCAGGAGTCTGTTTACATCATTATAGTCACAACATGACAAAGGTGTTAGTGGTAAATTCTTAGTTCCAATATATAGCACAAGAAACAAAATGGAAATGACTTGACAATACCCCTTCCCCCAGTTCCCATCCTGTATTCTATTAATGGTTTAAAATCCTCAAAATCCTTAATAAATACTTCCAGAAGCGAAAACTAATTGGAGTTGACACTGATGTTGAAAATTGACCTAGAGAGAATATTCAGTAACTCAAATAGGAAGTAAGAAGTGACCATTCTGGATTAGCTGTGGCTGTATAGAGCTATTCCTGATCTCCTCTTTCCCTAGTGCTCAGACCCTTTGTACTTAAGACTTGCAGGGAATGCATCATTTTTAGCTGGATGTAGGACAGTGGCAGCTACTTCTAAGACAGAGAAACACTAGTATTTTTTTTTTTTAAGATTTTTATGTATTTATTCATGACAGAGAGAGAGAGGCAGAGACACAGGCAGAGGGAGAAGCAGGCTCTATGCAGGGAGCCCGATGTGGGACTCGATCCCAGGTCTCCAAGATCACTCCCTGGGCTGAAGGCAGCGCTAAACCGCTGGGCCACCAGGGCTGCCCGAAACTCGTGTTTCTTGGAGGAAAGCCAATTTTAGGCTTTGGTCAGGAAATATACAAAATGAAGCTGTCAAGATAATTGATTGAAACACATGGAATATATATATTAAAAAAAAAAAAAAAACATGAGTTAATAGTGAATTTTTTAAAAGCACCCTACTCCCCCCAAATCCTAAAGGAACTCCTTAGATACCATCCGTGTCTTCATGTACAAACTCTGCTTTGGATAATCAAGTAGCCCTAGTTGTTGACAAGTTTTTCTTTACAGGAAAATTCCACCAATAATGATATATTCAGGAAATCATTTTGCAATCCCTCATGAAATAATTGAGGCAGGTAGCAGTCATCATTGGATGAAACCATTGGATTAATTGGCTGATGAGAGAACTTTACAATGAAGGAATCTGGCTGCAATTCTAGTAGATATTTGCATATATTCTGATGTGATGGTAATGTATTTTAAAGCACATGTAACACCGATGAAGTATTTTTGCCTGAAATGTGGAACTTTATTCTAATATAGGATTGCAAGATTAGGCCAAAACAGAACAGGATACTAGTTAAAATTGAATTTCAAATAAACAATGGTTTTGTTTTGTTTTGTTTTAGTATGTCTCATACTTGGAACATACTTGGTTTATGCAAGAAGTCAGTGGAATAGAAGGGGAAAAAAAGAAGGATTTTAAAAATATTTGTTTAAAGGTGCCTGGGTAGCTCAGTCGGTTGAGCTTTGGGCTGTTGATTTTGGCTTAGTTCATTATCTCAGGGTTGTGAGATTGAGCCCTGCCTCAAGCTCTGCACTCAGTCTGCTTGTCTCTCACCCTCTGCTCCTTCCCCTGCTCACATGTTCACTCACTCTCGCTCTCTCTCAAATAAATCTTTAAAAATATATATTTTGAGAGGGTGCCTGGATGGCTCAGTCAGCTAAGCATTGGACTCTTAATTTCGGCTCTGGTTATGATCTCAGAGTTGTGGGATCAAGCCCCACATCTGGCTCCATTCTCAGTGGGGAGTCTGCTTTCAATTCTGTCTCCACCTCCCTCTGTCTCCCCTGCCCCCACCTTGCATGTGTGCCTGTATACACATTCTCTCCCTCTCTCAAATAAATAAATCTTAAAACATATATATATTTAGGAGCTCCTTGTTGGCTCAGTTGGTGGAGCATGCAACTCTTGATCTCAGGGTTGTGAATTCAAGCCCCCATTGGGTGTGGAGATTATTTAAAAATAAATCTTTGGGGATCCCTGGGTGGCTCAGCGATTTAGCACCTGCCTTCCATCCAGAGCGTGATCCTGGAATCCCGGGATGGAGTCCCACATTGGGCTTCCTGCATGGAGCCTGCCTCTCTCTCTGCCTGTATCTCTGCTTCTCTCTCTGTGTGTCTCATCAATCAATAAATAAAATCTTAAAAAAAAATAAATCTTTTTTTGGAATTAAAAAAAAATCTTTAAATATATACATATATACATCCATACATGTTTAAATTTAAATATTTTCTTGGAAAACTGGACAGCAATGTGCAAATACACAGAAATTAACTAAATTTGAGTTAATTTGGATTAAGGACTGAATGTAGGAGCTCAAACCATAAAACTTGTCAAAGAACACATAGATGTTAAGCTCTTGGATGTCAGTTCTGGCAATGATTTTTCGGATTTAACAACAAAAGCAAAAATAAACACATAGGACTACATCAAACTAAAACCTTCTGTACAGCAAAGGAAACCACCAATAAAATGAAAAGGCAGCCTACTGAACTGGAGATAATATTTGCAAATCATGTTTTTTTTTTTTTTTTAAGATTTTATTTATTCATGAGAGACAGAGAAAGAGAGAGAGAGAGAGGCTGAGACATAGTAAGAGGGAGAAGCAGGCTCCACACAGGGAGACCAATGTGGAACTTGATCCCAGGACTCCAGGATCATGCCCTGAGCTGGAAGGCAGACACCTAACCAGTGAGCCATCCAGGCGTCCCATGCAAATCATATATCTGATAAAGGGTTAATATCCAGAATATATAAAGAACTCTCATAACTCGATAGCAAAATAAACAATCTGAGAAAAAGGGGAGCAGAGGATCTGAACATTTTTTCAAAGGCACATAGATGGCCAACAGGCACATGAAAAGATGTTTAACATCACTCACATCAGGAAAATGCAAATCAAAACCACTTTGAGGGCAGCCTGGGTGGCTCAGTGGTTTAGCGCCACCTTCAGCCCCGGGGGATGATCCTGGAGTCCCGGGATCGAGTCCCACATCGGGCTCCCTGCATGGAGCCTGCTTCTCTCTCTGCCTGTGTCTTTGCCCCTCTCTCTCTCTCTCTCTCTCTCTCTCTCTCTGTGTGTGTGTGTGTCTCTCATGAATAAATAAATAAGTAAAATCTTTAAAAAACAAAACAAAGCAAAACACTTTGAGCTATCACCTCACACCTATTAGAATGGCTATTATCAAAGACAGGAGATAACATTCCAGAGAGGAGGTTAGTGAGAAACTAGTCCTTGTACACTACTGGTGGGAATGTTAATTAGTACAACCACTATAGAGATTCCTTAAAAATAAAAATTGGGGACTAGGGTGGCTTGGTTGAGTGGCCTGCTCTTGATTTTGGCTCAAGTCATGATCTTGGGGTCCTGGGACTGGACCCCACGTTGGGCTCCATGCTCAGCCCGGGGAGTCTACTTGAGGATTCTGTCTCTCACTCCTGGCTTCTCCCTCCTACCTCCACCTGCCTCTAAGATAAATTAATAATTAAAAAAAGTAAAAATAGAACTACCATATGACTCAGCAATACCACTTCTGGGGAATTATCCAAAGAAAACAAATACACTAACTCAAAAAGATATATGCAACATTATTTACTAATGATATGAAAACAACCTAAATGTCCATCAAGGGGTAAATGGATAAAGAAGTAGAATATATATGTGTGTGGATGGACCTTGAGGGGATTATGCTAAGTCAAAGACAAATACTGTATGATCCCACTTATATATGGAATCCCAAAGAAACCACAAAAGTAAGCTCCTAGATATGGAGGCCAGAATGGTGGTTGCCAGAAGTAGGAATTGTGAGGGTGGGCGAAAATGAGTAAAAGGAGTCGAGAAGTACAAACTTTCAGTTATAAGTTATAGGGTATAATGCGCAGCATGGCAACTATAGCTCATAATACTGTGTTGCATATTTGAAAGTTTCTAAGAGAGTAGATCTTAAAAGCTCTTGTCATAAGAAAAAATCTGGTAGCTATATGGTGACAGATGTTAAGTAGACTTCTGGTCATTTTGCAGTATATACAAATGTTGAAACATATTGTATATTAAAAATGTGTTTCAGTTATATCTCAATAAAAATATACACATATTTAAAGATAAATATTTTTATTTTTTATTTTATTTATTTGTTTATTTTTAAAATTTTATTTATTTATTCATCAGAGAGAGAGAGAGAGAGAGGCAGAGTCACAGGCAGAGGGAGAAGTAGGCTCCATGCCGGGAGCCTGACGTGGGACTCAATCCCGGGACTCCAGGATCACACCCTGCGCTGAAGGTGTCACTAAACCGCTGAGCCACCAGGGCTGCCCAAGATAAATATTTTTAAAATATACTTTTTAAAGATTTTATTTATTCATAAGAGACACAGAGACATAGGCAGAGGGAGAAGCAGGCTCCTCACAGGGAGCCCCAGTGGGGGACTCGATCCCTGGACCTCAGGATCACACCCTGAGCCAAAGGCAGATGCTCAACCACTGAGCCACCCAGGCATCCCTATATTAGTTACTACTAAACAAACTCTTTAGTAGTCTACTGACATGTTTAAAATAATCTCGGTGGGGTGCCTCGGTGGCTCAGTGGATTAAGCATCTGTCTTTGGCTCAGATCATGATCTCAGGGGTCTGGGATCAAGCCCCACATTGGGCTCCCTATTCAGCAGGGAGTCTGCCTCTCCCTCTGCCACTCCTGCGCCCACTCATGCTTGCTCTCCTCCTGCTTGCTTGCTCTCTCTCTCAAATACATACATACATACATACATACATAAAATCTTATAAAAGTAAAATGGAAATCTGGTTTAGCCAGATTGAATAAAATAGTTTATGTGAAGGACTTAAACATAGTTCTTGGCATAAAATACAACAATAAATTTTAGTTTAATCAGATTGTCAAAGTAGTATCACTGCACTATGTGCCGAAATAATGTGATTAGCCTTGTTACATGAAATGTTTTTTTGAACTATATGAAGTGTTCAAGGTGACATTGCTAAAGATACGGTGTGTACCAAGCAAGCCCTTCTAGTTTGTAAGGGCTCTGAGGTTGTCCCCATTACTTTGAGTGATGGGACTTGTAGAGAGTTAGGAATCCAAGAAAATGGCTCCTTAGCCACCACATAAGCAAGCTTCATGCAATGTTGTAATCCTGTAGTTGCCTTGGTTAAAAAGTAGAAATGGTAGAACTTTTTGTTCTTTGTACTGTCTAAGCAGATTGTGTTCATTCAACCAATACTTGGTACACACCATTCTAGCTAGACTGAGAAGATCATATTGCTTTTCTCTTGAAGAATTCACACTATAGTATAAGGCAGAGCCACCTTACATCACCTCTAGAACAAGAATGGCAATAAATAAAATATATATATATAAGTCTGTAAAAAGTACCCTATCGGTTTTACAATTGAAACACTATAGAAGTTTGGAGAGAGAAATCACATCTCCATGGGGTAATTCATATTTGTCAAACATTATTTATAATTATGTGAATTGTTTTTAGTGGCTATAACAAACAGCATATGAAAATGCTTATGTTGGTACGCCTGGGTGGCTCTGTGGTTGAGTGTGTGCCTTCAACTCAGGGCGTGATCCTGGGGTCCAGGAATGGATCCGCTACAGGGAGCCTGCTTCTCCCTCTGCCCGTGTCTCTACCTCTATCTGTGTCTTTCATGAATAAATAAATAAAATCAGAAAGGAAAGGAAAGGGAGAAAAAAAAGAAAAGAGGAAGGAAGGAAGGAAGGAAGGAAGGAAGGAAGGAAGGAAGGAAGGAAGGAAGGAAGGAAAGGAAAGAAAAAAATGCTTATGTTAAAAAAGTAGATTGCAATATAGTTATGAGTACAATGTTATATAAAATGTAAAAATGCATTAAAAAATAAAAAGCTAGAGGGAAGAACACTAGCAACAAGTAGTTTTCTCAGGTCAATTTGAGAAGGGAGGGAGCGAGGTAGATGGATTTAGAGATATATTTTTAAAATAAAATATATAGTCACATAGTTACAAAAGTTAAAAAACAGCTGTTCTAGGTCCTGCTCTGGGTGATGAAGAAGACAGCAGTGAAATAGAAATAACAATAGGAAAGGTAATAGCTACTGACATTTATTGCTATATAGTAGTCTCCTTCCCATGCTTGCCCTCTACCAACTAGTTCCCCTCCCCCCCAGACCAATACTATTACTTTATTGTGCATCCTATCAGAGACACTTTATGCCTGATAAGCAAATATATAGATTTATTTTTTTTATTTTTTATTTTTTTTAAATTTTTATTTATTTATGATAGTCACACAGAGAAAGAGAGGCAGAGACACAGGCAGAGGGAGAAGCAGGCTCCATGCACCGGGAGCCCGACGTGGGATTCGATCCCGGGTCTCCAGGATCACGCCCTGGGCCAAAGGCAGGCGCCAAACCGCTGCGCCACCCAGGGATCCCCCCTATATAGATTTATTATAAATAGTTTTCTTTCTCTTCAATGAATGGTACCTTTACAAACCTTTACAAACATACAAACTGTTTTGTACCTTGCTTTAGTCACTTCAATATATTGGAGAATTTACTTTTTCTTCAATAATATATTGAGAGTTTATTTATTCTCTGTAATTGTTTCGTAGTATCCCATTTAATGGGTTACTGTTATTCATTTAACTAGTCCCTGTCTGTACTAATTCTTTGCTAGTATATAAAGTGCTGCAGTGAATAACTTTGTTACTTATGTCATTTTGTACTTGTCCACAATATCTATCTGATAGGTTCCTAGAAGTGGAATTGCTGGGTCAGTGCATTTGCATTTGTAATTTTGGTAGATCAAGCTCAGTGGACTAAATCACCTGGGGAACTTTTTCAGTGTTCTTCTGCTTGTCTCCCTTAATATCTGGGAAATTTGGGATGCCTGAGTGGCTCAGAGGTTGAGCATCTGCCTTTCGCTCGGGGCGTGATCCTGGGATCCAGGATCGAATCCCACATGGGCTCCCTGCATGGAGCCTGCTTCTCCTTCTGCCTATGTCTCTTCCTCTCTGTGTCTCTTGTGAATAAATAAATAAAATCTTAAAAAAAAAAACATCTGGGGAGTTTTTTGGTTTTGTTTTTTATTTTTCTATGTATCTGAGATGGAGCTCAATATCTTAATACTTTTAAGTTCCTAGGGTGATTCTGATGTTTACCCCAGAAGGAGGATGTTAGACCCTTGTAAAATGGATTGTGTACTAAACACATATCGAATTTTATTTTTTTTATTTTTATTTTTTTAGCATATCGAATTTTAGAACAAAAGAGCAGCTCTTTCTACCCATGGGTCATATCCTTGTGCTTTAATAAAAATGCCTTTTTGCACTGAGAAAAGAAAACACAAAAAGTAAAACAAAAGAAAGTGGGTTAAGTATAGGGCTCAGAAAGGCAGCATGCTCCCAATTTTTATAGATGTATGACAGTGGCTGCTTTAATTTACATATCCAGATTACTGCTGTCTCCAGCATCTTCCCCTCCCATGATATTATGGGATATCCAAGCATTGCAAGATGAAGACATTAGTCTTTCAGGTACTGACAAAGGGATGCAGTAGATGTCATGGTAATCAGAGTTTGGTATGTTCCAAAGGAATGGGTGTGTGAAATACAGGATTTTGTACAACGTGTAGAAATTAAGAAAACTGCATAGCACCTAACCTGCTGTTCTGGGTTAGGCTGAGCCAAGTAGGAAATATAATTGCTTGGAAGTAACTTAAAACACACCAAAATGTCAAAGGCTTATTCTGTTCTAGCTTCTGTGCTAGGCAAAGATAGTAGTAAACAAACAAACCATGGTAGTAATAATTGGGCACTGAGTATGTACCAGGTATTATGCTGAAAGTTTCACAAGTATTTTCTCATTGAATCCTAATCCTAGGAACTGTGGTCACTATTACATTCCCCTTTAACAGTTGAGAAAAATGAGCTTCATAGATATTAAATTACTAACTTACTGAAGATTGTGCATGTATCTACTGCATAGAATTGTTTGAAGGTTAACAAATAGTACTTAGAAGAATAGTACCTGCTACGTAATAAATGCTCAACAGTATTAGTTATTATTACTAAAGTACAGAGGAAATACTAATAATCCTTTGCCTAGGGCATACCTCAAAGAAGAAAAATATAAGTAGGGCTTTTCTTAGGAAAGACAGATATTTCAGTAGAAGAAACTGTAGTAAAGGGATTGGTGGCCTGATTTGGCTACTGCATAGGGTGATTAGTGGTAAAATGGTAGAAGAAGATGAGAAATGAAAGGCTTCATGAGAGGGTGGGGCAGAGAGCTCTTGAGCTATTTTGAAAGAATGGGCATAACTCATTTTAGGAGACAGAGGGGATTGGGAACATTTCAGGCAAAGATACAACACTTAAGAAGGCATAGAAGCAGTGTTGGCAGTATCTACTGCTATGTAGTAAACTACTGCAAAATTAAGTGGTTTAAAACAATTACTATTTTATTTACCCACAGTTCTATTAGTCACATATTTGGGCTAGGCCTAACTAGGTAATTCTGGTCTCACCAAGGGTCACTCATGTGGCTGCAGTCATTTGGTGGTGCCACTGGGGCTAAATAGTATGATGGCTTCTCTCACAAATGTGGCTTTAATGATGGCTGTTGGCTGGACTTCTTCACATGGTAGTAGAAGAGTTGCAAGAGAACAGCAGAAGCTGCAAGGGTTCTTGAGGCCAAGGCAAGAAAGTCACAGAGTGTTGCTCCACCACATTCTATTAGGCAAAACAGTCACAAGGCCAACCTAGATGCAATGGGAGGAAAAAGACACTGCCTCTTGATGTGAAAGGACATGCGAAGAATTTGTGGCCTTCCCCCACGCCCTCAAATCTTCCATAAATGGATGAGTTTAGGATGTGTAGCCTTTTCCTCACCCTAAGTAGTGTTTCCTCCAAAGTTAATTATAGAAGTTACTTTAATCACCTTTATTACCTGGCCCTCAACTCTGTTTCTCTTAGAATGAAGACAAAATATAAATTAAAGTGAAAAAATCTTTACTGAGAATTAACTAACTGAATTTTGAAAACTGAGCTTTTAAAACAGTTTTGAGAAAATGTTTTTAATATTTTCACAAACTTGAACTTGATTAACAGTGGTGTAGAGAATTCCTCGGGGTCCTGACTTCAGTAATAGACTAGGATTATGTGTTATTAACACATCATTTATTAGTATTTGATTAAATACCTTGGTGTTAAAATTTTTTGAGGATTACAGTATTTGACCATTTGAAATCTTTTTTTAAATTTTTATTTATTTATTTTTTAGATTTTGTTTATTTTTAGAGAGAGGAGAGTGCAAGGGGAGGATTGACAGAAGGGGAGAAAGAGAGAATCTCAAGCAGACACTGAGTGCTGAGCTCAATGTGGGGCTTACAACCTGGGATCCTGATGAGCAGAAATCAAGAGCTGGATGCTTAACTGACTGAGCCTCCCAGGTGCCCCTAAAATCTTATTTTTGTTTTTAGTAATCTCTATATCCAACATTGGGCTTAAACTCACGACCCTAAGATCAAGAGTCACGTACTCTTCTGACCGAGCCAGCCAGGTGCTCCAACAACCATATAAAGTTTTGACCATTTCCTACGTTATTTACTTATTTATTTTATTTATCCTAGGAAAATTATTGTATTCATATTCTGTACAAGTTAACATCTACAACCACCTACCTTCACCTACCTTTTAGAATGATCTGAGATCCTGAATTAGATTCTGAATTAATGATGTTTTTACCTCTTTATTCAACTAACTTTTGCCAGTACTCAGCAGATACAAATGTGATTTCCTCTGAGTTATATCAGTTCTGTGGTTTGCTATTTAATTCTGCTTTCCATTCTGAAAGAGTTCTTAGCCTTTGTTCATTAATCATAGGAAACAGTTGTGCAACATGCCTTGACATTAACTTGAACATCTAAAATTAGTCTTGCTACAATCAGTGGTTGGGAACAAGGTTTCAGTAGTTTGTGACATGTGTTAAGTAGACATTGCAAGGTTGGAAGGAACTTCCTAGAATTAAGTAAGTAACTTGCATTGTGTGTGTGTGTGCATGTACCTGTGTATGTATACAATTGAAGTTCTATTTGTATTAAGCAGATGAACAAATTACATCTATTACTACAAATGCATCTAAGCATCTTTCCCTATGCACTGTACTGTTTAATTATTTCAGAAGAAAAATGTATTTGAAAACTTGGCATGCTAGAATGAATTTTTCTGCATGTTTGTTTTGTGATTTTAATTTTTTAACAAAATAATTATATATACCGTTATTTCAAGTAAATGGCTTTTTTTTTTTCCTTTTCAGAATTTATAGAAACTCATTCACAAAAATGACATCCTGGTTGTATGAATGTCTTTGTGAAGCTGAACTTGCACAGTATTATCCTCATTTTACTGCTCTTGGCCTTCGAAAAATAGATGAATTAGCCAACGTTACAATGAAAGACTACTCTAAATTGGGAGTCCGTGACATGAACGACCGCAAACGTCTCTTCCAACTTATCAAAATAATTAAAATTATGCAGGAAGAAGATAAAGAAGTCGGTAGCCCAGAGCATCCTCTTCAGACAAACCGCCTGTGCAGTAAGCCTTGGGAATCCAGATCTGGCCCTCGCCGGCAACTGCATTTTGATTCTCCTGCTGACGACAAAGACAGAACTACCAACAACAATGGGTTTGAAATGTGCAGTTTATCAGATTTTTCTGTAAATGAACAGAAGTCTAGTTACCTAAAAGTGCTGGAACACATACTGCCGGATGATTCCCATTACCATACAAAAACAAGAATTCTGAATGCTACAGCTGCTGGTTCCTATGTGCAAACAGAAACTAACACTTCACTCTTTTCATCAAATCACTTTTCTCCAATCCTGGGGGATTATGATATTCCCATTATTCAAAGAATCTCTCATGTTTCAGGGTATAACTATGGAATCCCTCGTTCTTGTAGCAGGTAATCATTTTTATCTTTTTGGGGGGTATGATGGAGAGGATAGCATCAGGCAAGGGCAAGCCTCCATGATTAAGAGCACCCACTCCTTATTTACAGAAAACTACAGTGAACAGCTTCTGCAATAATAATAGCAGTACCTTGATGGGGTGAAGTTCATGAGGAATTGGGACTTTCCAGATGGGAGAAAGATGATATTGTTCATGTATGTCAAACAGCTGCTACTTGCCAGGGTCTGCTATTATTCCGTTAGCAGACCTATTTCTATTATTTATTATAGTGTAACATGATACATATAATGCATCCTTGAAGGCAAAATAGTTAACTGGCCTTCTGCAATGGAAAAAATGTGCGTATTCCACAGGGTTTTTTTTTTTTTTAAGGCTATCAAATGCACTTCAACCAGGAGATATAGAGCTTAAAAACAAAGAGCATGTAGTTGAATTAAGTAGTTCTTTCTTTTTTCTTTTTTCTTTTTTTTTTAAGCTTTTATTTATTTATTCATGAGAGACACAGAGACAGAGAGGCAGAGACACAGGCAGAGGAAGAAGCAGGCTCCATGCAGGGACCCCGACATGGGACTGAGTCCCGGGTCTCATTGGACCCTGGGCCGAAGGCGGCGCTAAACTGCTCGCTGAGCCACCCAGGCTGCCCAAATTAAGTAGTTCTTTCATGCAACTAGTTTACCTGCACACATTGAAATATGGTCCTGATTTTGAGTGCTTTTTTCTATTCCAGCCCTGCAAGAACATATGATTTTGGTGATTGCAGAAGACTAAGACATTTTAATGTAGCTTAGACTTTGAGACTCAGGGTGACAATAAGTTATTTTCACTTAGTGCTTTAAGTTAAATGTTGAAATTAAGGTCCCTAGGAGCTGAAATATTGAATAATCTCTAATACCAGAATTGGTATAATAGAAAGCATGTTCTTTTAAAAATAACACATTTGTTGTTTTGTTATTTTAAAAGTTATACATGGCAAATTATGGAGAAACAAAATACCTTCTTTTTTTTTTTTTTTTTTAAGATTTTATTTATTTGACAAAGAGCACAGCAAAGGGGGAGCGGCAGGGAGAAGCAGGCTCCCTCCTGAGCACGGAGCCCAGTGCTCAATCCTAGGACCCTGGCATCATGACCTGAGCTAAAGGCAGACACTTAACCAACTGAACCACCCAGGCATCCTGAAACAAAATACATACTTAAGCCACATTTCCTTTTCTTTCCTTTTCTTTTTTAAGGCTATTATTTATACTTTAAAACAAGGTATATATTTACATCTGGTCTTATATTGGCTAAGCTTTCAGAGGATCTCATAACCAGTTCTTTTATTCACCCCAAAAATAAAAGACTCAATTTTACAGGTAAAAGTGCTTTTAGTAATTTGAAATACATAGTGCATTTTATAGTATTTCTGAAAACTTTATTTGGTTTAACAGAGCATAGAGTATATAGTACTCTTTTCTTCTTTTAATTGTTAGAGAACTAGATTGTTCTAGTTCTAGACAATGACTATCAAAGTCAGGATTGTTTCTGTCCTATTAGTTAGCTCTGGTGAAAGAAGAGATATTTTCTTGAATATTACAATCTTGTATTGAACAACACATAAAAATCTAAACTGGAATTATTTATAAATAAAGATACCACTTTACATTATTTATTTGGACAGAATGAATATTTTAGTTTAAATACTGCTATTTCGGGATCCCTGGGTGGTGCAGCGGTTTAGCGCCTGCCTTTGGCCCAGGGCGCGATCCTGGAGACCCGGGATCGAATCCCACGTCGGGCTCCCGGTGCATGGAGCCTGTTTCTCCCTCTGCCTGTGTCTCTGCCTCTCTCTCTCACTGTGTGCCTATCATAAATAAAAAAAAAAATTAAAAAAAATTTAAAAAAAAATTAAATAAATACTGCTATTTCATTTATGTGGCACATATTAAGTATCACCTCTTCTAGGTCTGATTCTAGTTGTAAAGATAATTAGGATATGTGGAGGCTCTTAGACTCTTAAGGGGAGTGAGTGGGATGACAAACAACCATATGGTGAGGTAAGTGCTCTTATCAAGGTTTATACATGACAAACCCAGAATGAAAGCTGTTCCATTGAGCTTTCTTACTTTTAATGTCATTATTTTATCTCTCTTCTCACTCTTTATTATGTGAGGGAAATAGAGATTAGAAAGGACATTTCCTCCCAATAATTCTCATATTCTTACCCAGATGTTTCTAAGTAGCAGTCAAGGTTTTAGAACCCTGAGAAACTCCCTCACCAACTTAATGCTTACTGTTAGGATGTCATCTTGTCCAAAGTGCATTCTCTTTGGATGCCTCAAATCAAGTAAGCTCAAAATAAATTAATAAAAGTCTAATGCATTTAGAGATCTTAAATAGATCTAACTCCAGCTGTCTTAACTCTTCATGTCAGGAAGATACAGCTTATCTCTTCTAAGGAATGTTGGGCATTAAAACCAGAGCCTTCTAGTGGTACCAGGGAGGCTCAGTCGCTTAAGTGTCTGACTGGCTCAGGTCATGATCTCAGGGTCCTTGGGATTGAGCCCTGTATCAAGTTCCCTGCTCAAGGAGGAGTCTCCTAGTCCCTCTGCCCCTCCCCCTCCCACTCATTTTCTCTTTCTCTCTCCAATAAATAAATACAATCTTTAAAAAAGAAACAGAGCCTTTTAGCAGAACATTCATTCCTTTTTGCCCCTTGAACTTGAAAACTGTAGTCTTTTTGACCACATGATCCATCCTAGAGTCCTTAGTCAATTTTGAAAAAGACTTTTTCTATCCCATTTAATTGGCTTTATACAATTAGGTTTTTAATACTTCCCAATAAAAATTTTGACACAGGCCCTTGTTAAAATAATGCATTAAATTTTTGTTTTGGGGGGCACCTGGGTGGCTCAATAGTTGAGCATCTGCCTTTGGCTCAGGGCGTGATCCCAGGGTCTTGGGATAGAGTCCCAGCAGCGAGCCTGCTTCTCCCACTGCCTGTGTCTCTGCTTCTCTCTCTGTATCTCATGAAAAAATAAAATCTTAAAACATTTTTTTTTGTTATTAAAAAAATCAAACATATGCAGAAGAAGGGAGAATAGAACAATGAATCCCCTACCTGCCCATCATCTACTTTTAATGATTGTCAAGATTTTGCCACACTTAACCTCAAAATGGTACATTTTTATTTATTTTATTTTTTTTTTTAATTTTTTATTTATTTATGATAGTCACAGAGAGAGAGAGGCAGAGACATAGGCAGAGGGAGAAGCAGGCTCCATGCACCGGGAGCCTGATGTGGGATTCGATCCCGGGTCTCCAGGATTGTGCCCTGGGCCAAAGGCAGGTGCTAAACCGCTTCGCCACCAGGGATCCCCAAAATGGTACATTTTTAAAAGTCTGCTGTGTTTTGGTTCATGAGAGACACAGAGACAGAAAGAGGCAGAGACACAGGCAGAGGGAAAAGCAGGCTGGGTCGCTCAATTAAGCGTCTGACTTTTCATTTCAGTTCAGGTCATGATCTCAGGGTTATGAGATTGAGCTCTGAGTTGGGCTCCACACTGGGTGTGGAGCCTGCTTCAGAGTCTCTCTTTCCCTCTCTCATTGCCCCTCCCTCCCTTAAATGCTTTAAAAGCCTGGTGTAGTCCTTTATGCACTATAGAAATTTTATTCACTCCTTTTTACTAATTTAAGTAAAATCCTGGCAAAAAGTAATTTTCCAGCCAGTTGGAGGGCTCAGAAAATCGAAATTGATATGAAACAATTATATAGTGAAATATCCTGTGTAAAATCTATTATAAAAGGCTTTTTAGGGGCTATTAATCAAATTCTAAAGTGTAAAAGGAAGGGACTAATTTGTCTTGCTAAGGCAATCTTAGTATATGGACCAAAGGCATTGATCTGGTAAACTACTTTCAAGAATCCTATTTTCTTGTTACTAGGTTAAGAGGAATTTCTATATAGGTAAACGGTCAGTTGTTAGAGATAAGTGTATATAGCCCCGTTAGACTCAGTAAGTAAACCTGGTGAATTTTGTATCCCTAGCTCAAGGAATATTTCATCAAATATTCTAGCTGTTAAGATTGTTAAGTTCATTGAAGTCAGAGCCAGAGAAGACATGCGTCTGAATAGAAGGCTGATAGTGGTGGGCAGCACCAGTTGTAAAATTGTCCCAGGAAGAAGAAATACAGGATTGTGTTCTAACAAATACATATCAGGTGAATAAAAAGAGGAACTGAGAGAGCAAGACAAAGGGAGGGCAGAGTATACCAGGAGGAACAGAGAAAAAGTACATTGAAACCTACCACCTAGTTCAAGGTATTCAAGGATCAAGGTGATCCCAGGTAGGATAAAAAAAGAAATTAGATTGAATGATCAAGAAAACAGTAAATGTATAAGAATAATTGGATTGAGAAAAAGCAATAGATACAGGTTTTAGGTATTTTAAAGGCCTTGGAGGGGTGATCAAAACATAACTGTGTTTGATTTTGAGGATTAACCAGCCTGATTTGGGGGGATATATAGAAAGACATATAGAAGTTTTTGGAAGACCACATCTGGAAGCCAAACATATGTCTTAGAGCTAGAGCAACTCTTAGGGTTTTAGAGTTTTTTTGTTTGTTGTTGGCAGGACAGAGGATGGAGTGGATTAGGGATAGAGATAGAAGTAATCGGGAGGATTTAGTTAGTAAAAGAACTTTCTATACACCTAATATGTATAAGTTACAGATTAAAGTGTTGACACTGAGAAAGCTTTTTATATATGTAAGATGTGTATATAAGTTAGGTGTAATGTGTATATAAAATAACAAAATATACTGATACTTTGACCTCTTAAGTAGCCTTATCCTATTATTAATTAAAGCCCACTTCTAAATATATATCAGACAGAACACCTCAGAGAAAGAGAATCCTTGGACTGAGATGGAGAAAATTAGAGTTTGTGTTCGAAAACGCCCTTTGGGCATGAGGGAGGTACGTCGTGGAGAAATTAATATTGTTACTGTAAAAGACAAAGAAACGCTACTTGTTCATGAAAAGAAAGAAGCAGTTGACCTTACACAATATATTCTGCAGGTATGATGCTTTCCTTTTGTGTTTGGAATTAATATGATCAAGTGTGTAGATTTTTTTTTTGCTCTTATTTTAATGATAGCATACAAATTCTAAAACCCAATTTCTGCTTTGGGTGTTGGTATTCATACGTGATATAAATCATTAATACTCTGGACCTTCATTTTAAACAAATATAGTGCAATGGAGGAAACAAAAACGTAATTTCTACATTCTAAGGCTATAGAATTGCATCATATATTCGCTTAACACATTTTACATGAATGTTATTATACCTCTTTGGCAAAAAAGGGTCTTAAGGTGATAAAAAGAATGTAGTGGTGGTAGGTAGGACTAGTCACTGAGTATATGCCCCAGAGTGACTCTGAGATGATCCCATAGTCAGTCTCAATTCTTGCCTGTATCTCACAGTATGAACTTATTATTATGAGTTTGAATCTGGAGTTTAATATGGAGGATATGTTTTCGAGCAACAAAATTCCAGATAGCCACTCAACTGCTTATTTTGATTCTCAACTGTCTTTGGGTTTAGATTTAACTTGGTGGAAATTGAGCAGGTTACTTTGTATAGAATAGATTATAGCAAGTAAATGCAGTCCAGGGATATGATTTCACTTTTACATCTAACATATAAGGATTTAAATAGAACACTAGTGACTTAGACACATAAGAAAGTGTTCACTCCCTGCCAGAAAGATAAGAGTCCAAGAAGAAAGAGTTTGATATTGAAAGGAACTTATTTCAAGCAGATAGATAACCTTGGAATAACTTCAGTCTCCTATGGAAGCAGCAGGCCATGGATGGAAGATGCCATAATTTAGGTACTCTTAAAATTATGAAGCAATTCTTTTTTTTTTTTTTTTTTTAAGATTTTATTTATTTATTCATGAGAGAGACACACACACAGAGAGGAAGAAACACAGGCAGAGGGAGAAGCAGGCTCCATGCAGGGAGCCTGACATGGGACTCGATCCTGGGTCTCCAGGATAACACCCCGGGCTGAAGGCAGGCGCTAAACCGCTGAGCCACCTGGGCTGCCCTGAAGCAATTCTAAACAATCTAAAACAGAGGATAATCCACCAGATGTTAAGATTTGGGAATTCAAGTCTCTCTTAATCTGCCTCTATATACATTCATATTACATTCATACTATTCTCTCTCTTGCTCTCTTGTCTCAAAACCCAGTGAATGCTAGAGAGAAGAAAAGTGGTGAGTAATCTGTTGTGCTAGCATTTCACCTTAGTCAGCTGAAATTTTACTCTCCTAGAATAAATATGTTAACACTGAAGTCAAATTGTTAACACTTTCCCCCTCTTTTATATTTGGCATTGTTCATCTTTTTCTTTGGTTATCAAAATTGGGTTTCACCGCAACATTCAAAGTAATCCACTGGGTCTTTCTATGGGCACTAAATTACTAGACCACTGTATAAACAACCCAATTACTTTAACAGCATTATTGACTGCTGATCAATGCACAATCTATTAGGTCTAGATGGGAGGTATTTATTTTGAAGATGGTCTAAATGTCAATTAGTTATAATGTTATCTAGTTCCATGTCTACTTATAACCATAGTAATAGTCCTGTCCAGTTGCCATCTACCCAAGAAGCCCTTAATGATGCTTCTGTCACAGTAATTCCCTCAAAGAAGCATTGTCTTATCTTTTGTATTTTTCCATTATTCCAAAACATAATAACCTTACTTCTTTGTCATTACCATTGGTCAATACTTATTGAACACCCATAGTTTTCATAGCACTTTCTCTGCAGTTTGAACTTTGGACCTTTGCTCTCATAGGTCAAAGTCCTTACCTATCAATGTCATACAAGTGCTGGGAGGGCTTTCACCCCCTTTTCTTTCCTTAAGTGGAAAGAAGAAAAAGGAGGTTGATAGCAAACCTAGCAAATAAATATTGATCCTAGACTCTTTGGGTTTTAATTTTTAAACTTATTCAAGAATTCAAACAATAAGTTTATATATATCCATTTAATTAAATGTACTTTCAAATCTTCTTTGTTATTTAGTATATATGATCATATATATGCAATGTGCTATCCTGCTTAGCATTTAATTTTATATCAACATAATGTGTGAAAGGACAAGGAAACAAATTTGTATATATTTCATTCCATTTCTTAAATAAAGAAATATATATAGAACAAAGAGATGGTACTGAAATATATCAAAAAGTCAACAGTGGCTATCCCTGGATAGTAAGATTTGTAGATAATTTTATTTTCTTCTTTACTGTTTTCCATGTTTTTAAATTTGTCTATAATCAGCATGCTACTTTTATATAAAAAGCAAAAACATTTTTTTTAAGATTTTTATTTATTTATTCATGAGAAACACAGAGAGGCAGAGACGTAGGTAGAGGGAGAAGCAGGCTCCCTGAGAGGAGCCTGATGCAGGACTTGATCCCAGGGCCCCAGAATCATGACCTGAGCCAAAGGCAGATGCTCAACTACTGAGCCACCTAGGTGCCCCTAAAAAGTAAAAAATTTTGAGTAACATAGATATACTTGTTTCAAAATCAAAACATACAAAAAGGAATGCAGTGAAAAGTGTCCTGCTTATTCTATGTCCTCCTTGAAGGCAACCACTATTACCTGTTCTATGTTTCCAGAGATACTCTATAAATACATGTTACTTTAATAATCTGAAAAACTTATTTAAAAATAAAATATGGAACTCTGATCATATCAGGGCTAAAGTGTATATTGATACAACCTAATTAATTAAGTATGATCAAATGAAATATATGTGATGGAAAGGACTTTATGGAATATATGTATTTAGATATCTTCTGCTAGCATTTATTATATTTATATGTATTAATATGGGCAGCCCTGGTGGCTCAGCAGTTTAGCGCCGCCTTAAGCCCAGGGTCTGATCCTGGAGACCCAGGATCGAGTCCCACGTCCGGCTCCCTGCATGGAGCCTGCTTCTCCCTCTGCCTACGTTTCTGCCTCTCTCTCTTTCCCTCTCTGTGTCTCTCATGAATAAATAAATAAATCTTTAAAAAATATAAATATATATTATAATATATGCAGTAATTATAATAATACTAATCTTACATGTTCACATATCTTTCATTAAGGATATTTACAGAAGTACTAGAAAAATCAATGCCTAAGTCCTATTGGAAGGAAAGATACTAATGCCTTTAATCAATGTGTTTTCTAAGATATATACTCAAGAAGTAAAGTTATTTACAGGCACTTATAGAAGAAGATGAAGAATAGCCAAATACTCAATGAAGTAAAGGAATTTAAAAAGTTTTCACATTTACTTGTTATCATTTTTTTATTTTGCTGAGAAATGCCAAAAAAATATATATATATATTAGCAATAGATTTTATTTTTTATTATTGCCATTTTCAAGTTTATTCAAAAGTATAATGAGCCCTTATGTGCCTGTCACCCAGATTCAGCAGTTAAAAACATTTTATTATTCTTAAAGTCCTATCACATATTTCATACCACTAAAAGTTCACAGATTTCTTTATCATGCTGCACAGATTCATTATTTTCTCACCTTCTAACTTTTGGCGATATTTTCTAACTAATACATTCAACAATAATTGAATAATTTCTGTTCAGGTGACCTAGCAAATTTCTATTCCAATGTATTGTAATGATACACAAGACTGAATCAGACCTGAGTAGAGTGACTCACACAGTAAATTGGCCCAAATTCACTTTGCTGGATTTTCCCATGCAATTTTTCTCAACTGCATATTTAGAGTATGCCCAAGAGGTAGTAGAAGAAAGGGCTTAATGTCTCATTCATTGCACATGGACTGCCATTATTACACTACAGTCAGGCTTGAAATTAGGATTTTTTTTACTCAGGGTTAGTTGGTCTGCCAACATAATAAGCTTCTTAATTATGCAAATGATTATCGCTGCTAAGTTAATTCTTTCCAGATCCAGTTTAATAGGGTCTTCTATCCTTTTCCAGATTATCATGGTTTATTCATTTGGGGATTGTGGACTACTTTCTCTCCCCACCAACTCATATCCAGGCAGTGGCCAAATTTCTCATGCATTCATCTCTTTATTTTTACTGTCATCATTGAATTTAGACCCTTCTAAAACAGAGGATAATCCAGCAGATGTTAAGATTTGGGAATTCAAATCTCTGGATTACCATTGGATTACTACCAGTGTCCCTGTTCTTAGTCTGTTCACAGTGTGAAGCCAGATTAGTCTTCCAGTAAAATGGCTCAGAGCATCTCTTTCCTTTGCAAAGTTTTTTATTGTCTACCCACTATTTGCTAAATTAAATATGAACATTCTGTCCTTAAGGCTACTCCTAATACCCATGCAACATAGTCCTAATACATTATTCTTAGCCTTCTATTTCACCTTTCTATCTACCAAGATCCTATGATTCAACCACAGTGAATCTTCTCTGTTTCCTAAATGTTCCTTGTGCTTCCCTCATTTGACTGTTGCTGAGGTTTTTCTCATGCCTAGAATATCTTCCCCTGCCTCCATCTCTACCTCTAAATTCTTCTTCTTCCCGCATGGCTCTTTCTGCGTACAGTCTTTTTTCATAATGTCTCTCCCAATCAGAAGGAATATGCTTTTCCTTTGAATTCCACATGTACTTTATCTCTCAAAGGTTTTCTAGCTTAGAATCATTTGTATACTTGTCTGGATTCACATCTTTAGGTGTGAAGTTGGGGTAATGGTAGGGTAATATCTATATCTTTGGGCCTTTGGAGTGCCTACTGCAACTATACATGTTACCAGCTGAGCAATAAGTGTTCATGGAATTAAAAACTCAGCTTTGGGGGCTCTTGGGTGGTTGAATCGGTTAAGCAAGCATCTGTGTTTGGCTCAGGTCATGATCTCTGGGTCCTGGGATGGAGCCCCATGTTGGGTTCCCAGCTCAGTGGGGATCTGCCCTTCTGCCACCCCCTCCCACCCCTGCGCTCACTCTCTCTCTCTCAAATAAAATCTTTAAAAAAGAAAAAGGGGTGCCTGGGTGGCTCAGTTGGTTAAGCATCTGCTTTCAGGTCAGCTCATGATCTCAAGGTCCTGGGATCGAGCCTCAAGTCAGGCTCCCTGCTCAGCAAGCAAGTCTGCTTTTCCCTCTCCTTCTGCCCCTGTTCCTGTGCTCTCTCTCTTGCTCACTCTCTCTCTCAAATAAATAAAATCTTTTTTAAATAAATAAAACTGGGGGGGGGGGGGAGGCCAGCTATGTAACCTATGAAATGGAAGTCTTCCTTTATAATTCCTCCAAATTTCAAATATGCTAGTCCTAGCTGGGCTATGAGGATAACCCCCATAGAATTCAGTTCTCCTGGACCTAAGGAGGATTAGCTGTCATGTACTCATAATTTACTTAAGAAGGAACAAAAATCGGGGCTCCTGGGTAGCCCAGTGGTTGAGCATCTGCCTTTGACTCAAGGCGTGATCCCAGGGTCCAGGATCAAGTCCCACATTGGGCTTCCTGCATGGAGCCTGCTTCTCCCTCTGCCTATGTCTCTGCCTCTTTCTTTCTCTATCAGAATAAATAAATAAAATATTTTAAAAAAGAAAAAGAACAAAAATCGTGTGCTTTTGTTTTTACATTGTAAGAACATATCTACAGAGATCTTAAGAAAGCCCTATCATTTGATAGTTATTGATTGCTTATTTATCTCTAAGTTTGTCATAGTCAGTTACTATTAGTTGAAAACGTACTTGCACCTTTATTATGTGTTAACTAGAATAGTGAAGAAAACCCAGAAAATACCTCTTTATATAAAAATCACATTTCTTTTTCAGCATGTTTTTTATTTTGATGAAGTCTTTGGTGAAGCATGCACCAATCGGGATGTATACATGAAGACTACTCACCCACTCATTCAGCATATTTTCAATGGGTATGATAGTTATTATTTGCTTTGCTTGGTTCATACTGTTTTCCAATACATATTTCTTTATAAGTATCATTTATGTTTTTTATTTTTTTGAATTAGACATTAATTTGTGTTTTAATCCGATGAATTTAGACTCTTCTGAAGAGTGCATTGTCTCTTTTGGATTTACCAAGCATTCAGAAAATTTCAGCAAAAATATAAGTTGTCAATAATATAATTTTATGAAAGTCCTCAGAATAAAAAGGCTTAAATGGTTGTAGTTTGAACTTTTGATAATAGGAATTAAATATCCTACCCATAGTTCAGTTACTCTTTTCACTGGAGTGGGATAGGTAAGTGACTGTCACCTGTTTTTTATAGATGTATTTTTTAAATTTTGAAATAATTATTCACAATAAACATTAAATGGGACCGAAAAGGCACTAAGGACTCTGTTGTTTATTCAAAATATAGGCATGTATAGATAGAAAATGCCAAACAGCTTGCTAGAATCACGGATTCCAGAGTATTTTGACTTTTTAAAAATAATTCTTAGAACTTTAAAAATATTGAGATATAATTCAAATAAAATTAGATGCACAGATCTTAAGAAGTATTCAAGTTTGATGAGTTTTGATACTTGTATTTGTCCAAGTAACCAATACCTCAAACAAGATAGTAGACCATTTCCATCACCCCCAGAGAGTTCTCTTATGTACCCTCCTAGTAAATCTCCAACTTCCACCCTCAAGTCTTATATAACCACTGACCTTTCCTTTACTATAGATTAGTTTTGCCTGTTCTAGAATGTCACAGAAATAGAATCATTCCCATATAGGTTCTTTTATGCTTAGCTTCTTTGGCTTAGCATAATGTTTTTTGGTATTAGTACGTGTTGCATGTATCCATAGCTTTTATTGCTGAATAATGTTCCTTTCTATAAATATACCACAACTTATCCATTTTCTTGTTGATGGACATTTGGGTTATTTCCAGTTTGGGACTATAAAGCTGTATGAACATTCTTGGTCAAGTCTTTTTCTTGGACATGTTTTCATTTATCTTGGGTGAAACCTAGAAATGGAATTACTGAGTCATTGGATAGGTGTGTGTTTATAAGAAAGTATCAAACAGTTTTCTACACACCCATTTCATTTCTTTTTTTAAAAGATTTTTATTTATTTATTTGAGAGAGAGTGCAAGAGAGCAAGCACAAGAGGGAGAAACAGACTCCCTGCCAAGCAGGGAGCCTGATGTGTTGCTTGACCCCAGGACCCCAGGATTATGACTGAGCTGAAGGCAGATGCTTAAACCGACTGAGCCACCCAGGCACCTCCACATACCCATTTTATATTCCCAATAGCAATATATGTGAATCGAATTTCCTTCTTTAAAAAATATTTTTTTTTTAGGATTTATTTATTTATTGGAGAGAGAGCATGAGTATGGCAGGGAGTATCAGGGGCACCCTGTGAATTGCATTTCTATGTCACCATATTTAACATCATCAGTCTTCTTTATTTCAGCCAATCTAATGGGTATATAACTTGATCTCATTTTGGTTTGTATTTGAATTTCCCAAATGCCTAATTGAGAATCTTTTCAGAAATGTGCTCATTGGCCATTCAGATAACTTCATTTGCCCAGTTTTTTTCTTTTTATTGTTTTGTAGAAGTCATTAAAATTTTTTTTTATTCTGAGCAGGCTGAAAAAGTGAGATTCCTTTCAGGTTCAATTTCTTATGCACCAAGTCTAGGGAGTACTTTTTAAGAGAGCAAGTTTCTAAAGTTAGAATTTGAATGTTAGGCCAGTACCAATTAAAAAATAAGAGGTGCAGGAGTGCCTAGGTGGCTCAGTCACTTGAGCATGAGCCCTTGATTTTGGCTCAGGTCATGATTTTGGAGTCATGAGATTGAGCCCCCCTGTGGGAGTCTACTTGAGATTCTCTCTATCTCCCTCCCCACTGCCCCACCCCTTGCTCATGCATGTGCACACACGCACATGCTCTCATTCTCTCTAGTTCTAAAATAAATACATCTTTTTTTAAAAAGTACAAGTTAAATGCATCCATTCTGCGAACCATAATAAGAGACATTTCATATCCATATTTGTTGTTTTTCAAAAAGCGCATCTCTAAAATGTTCAGAAGATGAGGTGCCTGGGTGGCTCAGTCGTTAAACTTTCTACTCTTGATTTCCCCTCAGGTCATGATCTCAGGGTTGTGAGATCAAGTGCCGCATTGGGTTGTGCACTGGGTATGGAGCCTACTTGGGATTCTCATTCTCCCTCTCCCTTTATCCCTCCCCTCTTCACATTTTCTGTCTCTCTTAAAAAAAAAAAAAACTAAAAAATGTTCTAAAGATAAGGTAGATATTATTCTTTAGTCTCATTCTGCTGAATCTTCTGTAGTTTGTTCACATTTTCCTCCTTTAATGCTTTTCCTCACACTGCCTCTACCAGTGTATCCAAGTACCTATACAGCTGGGAGCCTGGATTCAAAAGACAAGGAGTAACTGGTCTCTACTCAAGCAGCTTAAATCTGATTAGTTACCATCTCTTTCTTCTCACACTTCCATGGTTCCTTTGCCGTTTTCCTATTACTCATTCTTTGGTTTCTTTCTGGCTTCAGGCTCCTTTCTTCATGTTCATCTCTCTGCCCACCTCCAGTATCCCCTTACCTCTGTGTCTGTACATAGACATTTTTTCTTGCTGCAAGAAGCTACTTTTATCATTCATCCATGCAATTCCTGTTCAAGAGTCTGCAATAGCTGCTTACTACTTAACATTATGGTCACTTACTGCTCTGCACTACATAGTTGGGCCTCTGATACTCAGATAATCTTGGCCTCTAGCTCCTCTGAAAACATGTGATCAGAAGATTAGTCTCTGTCTTTCTTCTTCACCTCTAATTCTGCAGTTCTTCACAGTCCTAACCACACACATACCCACCCACATGCGGGAATAGTGATTCTCACTTAGAATCACATGATGTCAGGGCTAGAAGGAATCTTAAAAAAACAAGTAACCTATTAATTTATTAATGAAAGTGAAAACTGAGGCCTTTAGAAAAGCTCTTTTATGAGTCATTCCTCAACTATTTTGCTTATACTGATTTTACCTCTGTCTAAACTTCCTTAATGTTTATGAGTAGTCACTAACACCTTGTTCATATAGTCTTCCATTGTCTATTGTATTTATTTTAATTCTCTATTTAAAGATTGTATTTATTTATTTGACAGAATATAAGCAGAGGGAGTGGCAGATAGAGGGAAAGGGAAGCAGGCTCCCCAAGGAGCAGGGACTCCCTGATGCACAGCTCGATCCCAGGACCCAGGGATCATGACCTAAGCCGAAGACAGACACTTAACCAACTAAGCCACCCAGGCATCCCAATTTTCTATTACTTCTTTCATCAAACTTACCTTTTAGGATTAAGGCAAAATCATCTACTTGATCTCTAGAATGTGGGGCCGTTGTCTTATGGTATAACCAGTTCCATAACAAATTCCTATTAAAAAACTCATGTCCTTCTTTGAGAATATTTTTTCTTCTTCCTACATTTTTATAATGTAAAGCTCTGTTCTTTCCTTAAAGGATTGTATGCGTATAGTTGAATTTTGTCAGCTATAAACAGGATTCTGTTTCTGATTTTTGTCATGAAAAATCTATGTGTAGATTAGCATTTCTCTTAGTATATATGTTATACAAATTATTTTTCCCCTAGAGGCAATGCCACTTGCTTTGCATATGGACAGACAGGTGCCGGGAAGACCTACACCATGATAGGAACTCATCAGAACCCAGGACTCTATGCTCTGGCTGCCAAAGATATCTTCAGGCAACTAGAAGTATCCCAGCCAAGAAGGCACCTCTTCGTGTGGATCAGCTTCTATGAAATCTACTGTGGACAGCTTTATGACCTCTTAAATAGAAGAAAAAGGTACTGATTATGAGTGGGGAAACTATAAATCTGTGAATCGTTGTTTTAGGCCAGAGTCCCACAGGATCATGGAATCATGGGATTTAATGCGAGGCCTTGTTATATTTGTGCCCTTTTGTGAAATAAGTTTCTTGAATCAGATGAATATTTCTTTTCTTTTTTTTTTAAGATTTTATTTATTTATTCATGAGAGACACAGAGAGAGAGAGTGAGAGCCATAGGCACAGGCAGAGGGAGAAGCAGGCTCCATGCAAGGAACCTGATGTGGGACTCAATCCCGGGACTCCAGGATCAGGCCCTGGGCCGAAGGCAGGCGCTAAACCGCTGAGCCACCCAGGGCTCCCCTGAATATTTATTTTTAAAGATTTTATTTATTCATTTGACAGAAAGCACATGCAGGGGGAGTGGGAGAGGAAGGGAGCCTGATGCGGGGCTTGATCCCAGGACCCCAGGATCACGACCCAAGCCAAAGGCAGACACTTAACCAACTGAGCCACCCAGGCGTCCCAGATGAATATTTTTTAAACCATCAGTTCAACTAGAGAAAAATGTAAATTAGCCTTCCATTAGTATTTTATTTATTTATTTATTTTTAAAGATTTTATTTATTCATGAGAGACATAGAGAGAGAGAGGCAGAGACATAGGCAGAGGGAGCAGGCTCCATGCAGGGAGCCCGATGTGGGACTTGATCCCAGGGCCCCGGGATCACGACCTGAGCCAAAGGCAAGATGCTCAACCTCTGAGCTACCCAGGAATCCCCCATTTGGATTTTTAATATTTATTTTAGAGAGAGACAGAGCAAGCATGGGGAGGGGTAAAGGGGGATAGAGAGAGAGAGAGAGAGACCCAAGCAGACTCCTCCCTGAGCTTGGACCCCCGCACAGGGCTCATTCTTAGGACCCTGAGACTATGACCCAAGCCAACACTAAGAGTTGGATGCCCAACCAACTGTGCTACCCAGGGGCCCTGCATTAGTATTATTTTTATGTGATCAATATCCTAATGTTTATTGAAAGACTGTCCCTTTTATTTTGGTCTATGAAAAAGGTCATGATTTCAGGAAGTCAGGATGTCAACGTGTACTTAAATCCTTTCCTATGCTTTTGACCTATTATTACACTAGAAGAACCATAAATAATATTTCCTGCTTTCTCTTATTTTTTTGCTCTCAATAATCTTAGGGTAAATTTAATGATAGTTTTCTGAAATCAGTAAAAAAAAAATCTCTCTTCTTCACATTAGACTTTTAACTCTTATAAGCCCATGCAACATAATACAGTAATTTAGAAATGAATTCAGTAACTCTGACTTTAAATCCCTATTGTATTTTTCTGCATAAAGTTTTATTTAGGTTGAAACAGATGACTTCAATCGAGCAGGAAACAATGAAGTTGTGAAGGTACCAACTGACTGGAAGAATAAGGAGGAGAGATGGAATAGGGGACGTGGAAAGATAAAAGGGTGTCATAACAGAATTAACCAGACCTGTGACATGTTGGGAGCAGCCACACCAAGTAGAGAGAGTTGAGGCTAAGCATGGTAGAGGGCTGGGGAAGCTAAATCAATGACAGAGACTAGCCTCCAGCAAAGGTATCCAAGCCCCTACAGAGCTGTCCAAAAGGATGTGCAAATTCCACAAGCTTCAGGCAAGCACTGGAATGGGAGGTGGGGGTAGAAGAGCAGCTTGAGTTCAGAAGGGAGAGCATGATAGGGCAGGCCCCCATGGTAGAGGAGTACTAGGATATTAAGTTGTGAAACTGGAGAAACCAGCAACTAGGCTTGGGCAGACTGCCATCTGTGGACTATTCCAAAGGAAAGGGGACCTTCAGGTATGCCACAATTCAGAGAATATACAGGTGTTCAGGGTTCTGTCCCGACACAGCAACTGCCAAATAAAGAAGGGTTCTGCTTTGGGTTTGCTTTGGAGGAGAGTTGCTTTTCTTTTTACCTTCTCTGTTGGTTCTGAAGCCTCAAGTTAGCTCAATCACAGCTTCTCTTCCAAGCCCCAGCACTTATTTATGAGCTCTTTCCAGTCAGAATGTATCTGGGCGCTGGCATCTGGCTCTGGGGGGTCCAAACAGACCAGGTCAACCACTAGCCACTGACAAAATTCGAAGTTAGAGTAAATGAGTGGTGGTGAAACAAGAAAGAAATTTATTTCTGAGAGGCCAGTACTGGGAAGACAGCAAACTAACATTTCAAAGACTGCTTCCAAAGTACCAAAAATACTTCTAGGTTTACGTAAGGAAAATATAAGACAAAGGTTGGTGGGTACTCCCAGGTGGGTCATGAAGGTCAAGTTGATCATTATCTTGGGGTCAGTCCTGAGTGGGGGCTTGCTGGCTCTGGGCAGTCCTTATTGCTTGAGGGGATAGTTTGGATTCTCTTATAGGGATGCTTTGCCTGCAGGATCTTTTTCCTGAATGAAGAGATAAGCTGGAAAGAACTAATTAGAAAATTTGAGGACAAAATGGAGGTAGTTGAAGTCCTCTTTGTTTAAAGAACAGTTGGCAGGAGAATACAAGCTGCTGTGTTTGTGTGTCTGTCTATCCATTCGTCCATCCAATTTATTTGGGTTAAGGGACAGTCAAGGTGTCTAGTCAGCTATTTGTGAGTGTCATTCTTTAATAAATTACTCATATATTTCCCTGTATGTTTGCACTCTTTAATTGTAGCCACGGAGATGGGATTATACTAACTCCTTTCTTTGAAGCTTCCTTTTAGGGCTCACTAGGGAAGAACCTACACTTACTCTGCAAGTGTCTTGGGCTGTAGGTGTTTTCTTTTTGTTTTTATATCTCTGGCTAATTGATTAGTATCTCTTTTGCCTATCTTCCTGGGACTTCTGAAATGTCCTGATCCACTCATGGCATACTTTCTGTTTAGAGCTGTTATGCTGTATCCTGTGTGTTTTTTTAATAAAATATATTTCCTAAAAGTAATAGTGAGACTTTGACAAAGGTGAACAGAAACATACATGATCAGTCCACCTCTTAATAAGCTAGAAACCAAAAGTTATGGATCTTCAAATTAACTTTTTTTTTTTTTTAAAGATATAATTGGCTTTTCTAAGCAATTCATGAATCGGGCCTCATTCCATCTAGCAAGTAGAGGGGAGGTCCAGGGAATTATACAAAATGGAAGATTTTTATAGAAAGGAGGCTAGAGCAAGGAAGTTAGTAGCAAAAGAAAATAAAAGATTGTTCCAGGCAAGATCACCTTCCTTTGTGGGGAAGCGCAGGGGGTCTTATTAGGTAGATTACCTCATTTTCCTTTGAGAGGGATAGAGAGGGCTCATGTGACAGATTACCTCACTAGTGCTTATCAAAAAAACGTCTGATTGAGAAGTTAAAACACACTTCTGGGGAGGTTGAAACTGCAATTAGGTATGAAGCCGCAAATTAACTCTTAAAAGTAGAGGTTAAATTGTTTTTATACCCTTGCATAAAAAGTGATAGAAATATACTTCTTGCTGGGACACCTGGGTAGCTCAGCGGTTGAGCGCCTGCCTTTGGCTCAGGGTGTGATCCCGGAGTCCTGGGATCGAGTCTCACATCGGGCTCCCTGCATGGAGCCTGCTTCTCCCTTTGCCTATGTCTCTACCTCTCTCTCTGTGTCTCTCATGAATAAATTTAAAAAATATATATATTCTTGCTTATAAGATTTTAAAATCTAGCAATACATTTTGGGCTGTCCATTAGGAACTTTTCTGGGGTGAGCTTAGGGTGTAGGGCCTAGGAAAATATGTTCAGGAATGACATGAGGACTCCGAAAGCTAGGTCCTTCCTTTATTCCAGAAGCCTGACTGTACCAATAGTTGTTTTCTGAGAGGTCACAGAGATTGGTGAAGCTGATTTCTTCCAGTCCTTCTATAAAAGTTTAGAAACTTGGGGTGAAACATAAACTAAGGAAAAATGTTTTTTAATGGCACCTGGGTAGCTCAGTTGGTTAAGCTTCTGTCTCTTGGTTTCCATTCAGGTCATGATCTCAGGATCATGGAATCAAGCCCCACATTGGGCTCCCCACTTAGTGGAGAATCTGCTTGTACCTCTTCCTTTGTTCCTCCCCGCCCCCCCCATGCCACCCTTGTGTGCATGCTCTCTCTCTCTCTCTCAAATATTTTTTTTCTTTTTTTAAATATTTTATTTATTTATTCATGAGAGACACAGAGAGAGAGAGAGAAAGTGAGAGAGAGAGAGAAAAGCAACTCCATGCAGGAAGCCCGACGTGTGACTTGATCCCGATCCCCGGTCTCCAGGATCACACCCTGGGCTGAAGGCAGCGCTAAACCGCTGAGCCACCCGGGCTGCCCTCTCAAATCTTTTGTAAAAAAAGAAAAAATTTTGAGAAAATTATTTCCTTTTTTGGCTGTAAAGTGGAATTCCATTCTTCTTTTTTTTTTTTTTTAAAGATTTTATTTATTCATGAAAGACACAGAGGAGCGGGGAAGGCAGAGACACAGGCAGAGGGAGAAGCAGGCTCCATGCAGGGAGCCTGATGCGGGACTCAATCCGAGGTCTCCAGGATCACACCCTAGGCCGAAGGCGACTCTAAACCGCTGAGCCACCCGGGCTGCCCAATGGAATTCCATTCCTAACTTCAATCACTATCTTATTAAGGGAGAAAAATAATGTTAGAGTCTTTAATAGATTCAATCAATACATGTGCCTTGATGTATCTGGTTTAATGATGATAGACCAAAAAATAAAAATAAAAAAAAAATGATGATAGACCACATAACCTTACATACAGACCTGAGAAATTCAGTCACAGCACCAGCTCTTCCTCCTCCCTTGGAAGATATATCAAGACTCCTTAGGTTGGAAATAAAGTAGAACCCCACTTATATTGGCTTAAGCTATTTAGGGGAGGCATTGGCTCATATAATTAGATAAAGCCTAGAGGAGAATCAGGCCTTAGGATCTATTTACTCTAGCAGCTCAGGGATGTTATAAGGACCTAATTTCTTTGCTCAGCTATGCTTTCTATGATGTTAGCCTCCAAAATTGGCTCTCTGGTGAATACAAAATGGCTGCCACTGTTCCTAGGGCCATGTACTTTCACTTCCAGAAAGAAAGAGCACCAGCACCTCACTCCCAGGCAACCTAACAACCAGAGACTAGGACTTTATTTTGATTGGACCAGCAGAGTTCCCATATCCAATCCTGAACCAATCACTGAAGCCAGGAATATATGACCCACTGATTGGCATAGGTCTGGATCTTAATGTTCATTCTTTTAATTGTAGCCAAAGATGCTGACTTGTTTACAACAGTCAAGGAACATCTCTGAAGCCCAGAGCTGGTGTCAGGAGGTGTGGGAGTAGACCAGGAGCATACACATTAATCTCACTCAAATAACAGAACTGCCATCTAATAGGAGAATGATGGAATGGTTTCTGGGGAGGCAAGAACAAGGTCCATTACAGCAGGTCTGCCATACTAACCATCTTCTTATATCTGCAGGCTCTTTGCAAGAGAAGATAGCAAGCACGTGGTACAGATAGTGGGACTGCAAGAGCTTCAGGTGGATAGTGTGGAGCTCCTCTTAGAGGTAACTCTTCTTTCCTTACTACCCACCCCCTGCAACAGCCTAAGTACAGAGAAAGAATTCATTTTTCCTATCTAACAAGTAAAATGGACTCAGATTTACCCAAAAGGCTATGACAGGCATTCCTCTTCACATTTATAAAACATGAGTCCTCTAAGAAGACAGCTCCTTTCCCTACAGGATTGTTGTTTCATTGCCACAGAGCATATGGGAGAACCTCATGCATGAGAGGGATACTTCTGTGCTAGTTTCACAGGCTGCTAATGTATATTTCTAAGATAGTAGGAAAAGCTGCTAGAGAGAACTATTCTTACTTTAAGTAAAAATTTTAATAGGTAAGAGGTGCCTGGCTGGCTCAGTCAGTGGAACATGTGACTCTTGATCTCAGGGTGTGAGTTTGGTGTAGAGATTACTTAAAAAAATTTTTTTTAAATGGGTAATACTTTAAAAAAAAATGGGTAATACTTTCACATGGTTTCAAAATTCAAGAGGTATAGGAGTGCCTGGCTGGCTCAGTCAGTTGAGCATCTGACTCTTGATTTCAGCTCAGGTCATGATCTCAGGGTTGTGAGATCAAGCCCTGCGTCAGACTCTGTGCTGAACATGGAATCCGCCTGTCTCTGTCACTGTGCTTCTGTTCCTGCCTCTGCTGGTTCTCTCTCTCAAAGAAATAAATAAAATCTTTAAAAATAAATTCAAGAGGTACAATGAAAATAAAATGTCCCTTACATTCCCTTTTCAAACTGAGGCAACTAATTTTAATAGTTTTTTTTTTTATATATATCCTTCCAAAAGTATTTTTAAATCTTCTTCTATTAAAAGTTATCTTTTAGAGCACTGAATGGCTCAGTCGGTTGGGATCTGCCTTCAGCTCAGGTCATGATCTCAGGGTCCTGGGATGGCGCCCCACATTGGGCGACCTGTTCAGTGGGGGTTTGCTTCTCCTTCTCCCTCCCCCCTCCTCCCTGCTGTGTTCTCTCTCCACCCCCCCCCCTCTTATTCTCTCAAATAAATGGATAAAATCTTTCTTAAAAAAATTTATCTTTTAACACTTACTCATTATTATATATAAACCTTACAAAAATATATAAGAAGGGATCCCTGGGTGGCGCAGCAGTTTAGTGCTGCCTTTGGCCCAGGGCGTGATCCTGGAGACCCGGGATCAAATCCCACATCGGGCTCCCAGTGCATGGAGCCTGCTTCTCCCTCTGCCTGTGTCTCTGCCTCTCTCTCTCTCTGTGTCTGTCATGAATAAATAAATTTTAAAAATCTAAAAAAAAAAAAAACCTCACCAGGTGATTCTAACATGCAGCCTGCAGCCATTATAGTCATTCTTTTAGTATATCCACCAACCCTGCCTAGAGTCAAAGAGAGAAGGCTAGAAGGGCAGGCTGGGTACTTGATAAAACCTGCCTTTAAAACAGCTTCACAATATACCCTTCCAGAGACTTAGGTGTATGAAATGGCAAGATGACCCACTATTGATGTCTTTTTGTAACAGTTTCCTTTTCCTAGGACAAATAGGTAAATTTTGCTTAAGGGCTGGGACTTCATATTTGTGTAATTATCATATTCCTGATTCCTGGGATCTAAAATTTGAGGGTAGCACATAAGTGAGCTAATTTAGAGTTACCTAAGAGCCAAGAGCCCCTTTCTAGGAATTGTAAAGGCAGATGCAGAACAAAAGTTTGTGGGATGTATTGAAGGGGCTTCCCTGAAACTGACCATTCTTAACCTGTCCAGTGCTCCCTCCACTGTGGTGTCCTAAGGAAATTGTCTCTCATACTCCTATTCACTGTGGTCCTCTTGCATCTTCCTCCCCCAGCCATTCCTTCATTTGGCAGGGAGTGGCAGGAGAGTTCGTTCCCCTAATACCTTTATCCTTGAAGATTAAACCAACTGAATGAGAAAGGAGCAAACTTTAGGAGGAAGTCCCTTTTCCTTAGCTATGGGCCATCATTGTGTTAACAGACAATCTGTGTCAAATCACCTCCTCTACCCTTGAAGAGTTTTGTGTACTGCTCTTTCCTAAGATATATCTCCTAAGAAAAACAGAAAGAAGTTTTTTGTTAGTGTGTTATCATTATCGTCATCAATACTCTCAGTCTGTAATATATATGATGTACAAGGAAGCCAGCTGAGATCAAGGTGGAAAGTTGATATAAATTATGGATGCCCTCATAAATATTTACTGACTCGAAACAACAGCACTTGCCAACTCAGATGTCACACTTTCTCAGGTGTTCCTGTTCATGCTCACTCAGGTATCACCCATGTGTTTACTCAAATGTCACTGTCTGGTGTCATCTTTGAGTGTCACCCTCAGGTTCACTCAGGCATGGCCACTTGTTGCCTACCTGCACAACTAACTAGTAGCCTCATTTTTCACACGAGATTGTCCTTCCTCCAGGACCTTCTCCTTCAGGTGTATTTTATTACCTGGTCTTAATGCAGGCACCAGGTCTTCCCTGCTTTTACAGAGGACACACTGACTCATCACATTTCTCAGATTTGGAATCAAGATTTCTTCTGTCGGGGAATTGATGAGTACTTTTTTAGTAGCAGAGATTTATAGATTTTTAAGTCCTTTTTATAGCCATTTTACATTCTTATGAGTATCCATTCTCTAATTTCTAATAAATCTGTTCATGTTTTATCATTGCCCCAGCTATAATTGGTAGCAGAGTCCACATGGTGAAAGCTTCCCCTAGATGAGCCTCAGTTCTATGCCAGTGATAGAAACTAAATGTGTATACAATGCCTATACTACTGAAGTGCTCATAGCCCTTCTTTGGTATATGTGAAGAAAGCTTAGTAAAGCCTTATAACCAGACAGACCTGAGTCCCAGTGCCATATATCCTTCAGTATGTCCTTTACCTTTCTGAGCCTGAAACATGTGGATGATAGATGATTGGGTTGGGTGATAGGGAAGGAAATAACATACATAAAATGCTTGGTGAGACACTAGCTCAGTTTGCCACATCTATTCCTATTAATAATGTCCCTGAATGTTTCCCAGGCAACAGAATTCAGCAGTTGTCTCTACTATCTTGGTGGCAGGTCCCCATTTCACTACTCACATAACTCGTTCTGTCTAAAGGACCTAGATTTAGAAACTTGCCTAATAGACTTTAGTTATGGAAGGAGGAATTGGAGGAGGAGGAGGAGGAGGAGAAGGTAATGAGAAGAAAAGGGAACCTAGTGATTTTTAAGTTGATTGCACTAATTTTGCTCAGCTCCCAGACTTGCATTTCCCCCCAAATGCATTCCCTATTTTTTGCTCCCTTCCTTCTTTTTTTTTTTTTTTTGGTTCACTTGCACTGGACAGCTCATGGAATCTCATGTTGATCTATAAAGCTCTATTTCTTGCATGAAACTCTGGTTGTTTTATATTTGTGAAAAGAAAGTTTTGGAAGTTTACACAAAGATGTTCTTTTTTCTTTTTTTAAGATTTTATTTATTCATGAGAGACAGAGACGTAGGCAGAAGGAAAGCAGGCTCCCCATGGGGAGCCTGATGTGGGACTCGATCCTAGGACCCCGGGATCACGACCTGAGCCAAAGGCAGATGCTCAACCACTGAGCCACCCAGGTGCCTCAAGATGTAAGTTCTTGAGGTACCTGACTGGCTCAGTCAATCCAGCCTGTGACTCTTGTTCTCAGGATTTTGAGTTTGAGCCCCACACTGAGTGTAGAGATTACTTTAAAAAATTTAAAGGGGATCCCTGGGTGGCGCAGCGGTTTGGCGCCTGCCTTTGGCCCAGGGCACAATCCTGGAGAACCGGGATCGAGTCCCACGTCGGGCTCCCGGTGCATGGAGCCTGCTTCTCCCTCTGTCTGTGTCTCTGCCTGCCTCTCTCTCTCTGTGTGTGACTATCACAAAAAAAAAAAAAAAAAAAAAAAATTAAAAATCTTAAAAATATTTTTTTTTATTTAAATGAGTATTTACTGCGTGAGGGGAGGGGGCTTGAGTGGGCTCAGTTGGTTAAACATTGGGCTCTTGATTTCGGCTCAGGTCATGATCTCAGGGCCTTGAGATTGAGTCCTGCTTAGGGCTCAGCAGGAAATCTGCTTGAGATTCTTTCTGCCCCTCCCCTCTGTGTTCTCTCTCTCCAAAATAAATCTTTAAAAAAAAAAAAAAGAGTATTTATTGAGAATTTACCATGTCCCAGTCATGATTCTAAATGTTTTACATGTATCATCTTGTATAATCTTTTTTAGTTCTCATAAGTAACCTATGAGATTATCACTTTATAGATAAGAAACTGGGCTCTGAAAAGTTGAGTGGCTTGTAAAATTTTGCTCATTGCAAAAGTTCACACAACCTATGCCAGAGCTGTCACGTAAACCTAGACATTCTAACTTCAGACTTCACTACCTTAACCACTACACTTGAGTCTGTATGTCACTTAGAAGTTTGATGATCTTCACAAACTGAGTCATTTTTACTTAGAGTTCAGCTGCTTTATTTCATAGTTTCTGAAAGGAATGGTGATTTCAGGCTGTTTCTGAAGCTGAGGAAATGATCAGAACAGAAATTCTTTCATGCCTTCCCTAAAAGGCATTTACACAGGAAAGGACTCCTCAACACGTTAGGTTTGCACACTCACAGGTGACCAGTGCATCATGATGGACAAGGTAGACAAGGTGCGTGAAAAACAAAGTGTAAAACTCTGTAATAGAATCCCAGAAGACAACCTTTCTTGACTCCCCTAGGGTTGAACCACAAACCATCCTGTGAGTTTCTCAGTATCCACAGTTCCTTTTGCTAGGTAGAGCCTTAAGGCCTCTGAGCTCTCACTATGTCCCAGCAGAAGTAGCATCATTACTCTCACATGTGGCAGAGGGCACCTGGCTTGTATCCCTAGCCTGACCATATTTGACCTATGTGACTTGGATAAGTCACTAACTTCTCTGGGTTCCTTCCCTTATCAAGCATATTGTTTACACAAATGTAGAAATTTAAAAGATCTCCCCTGTCTCTTCACGGAGCTTGTAAGAGACCAAAAACAAACAAACAAACAAGGCAAAAGAGGTGTGAGAACCCTAAAACTAGAAGGAATTACACCAGAATCTTGTTAACTCTGGGACTACGGGAAGTATGTATTTTCTTCTTGATACTTTTCCTGTATTTTCCAAGTTTTCCACAGTAAGCACATCTTCTTTTTCTAATAGAGAAAAAGGAAATAAAAGTTTGATAAAAAGAACATCACATAATCATGACATTACAGTCTAAGTAAGCATGAAGTCAGAGTGACAGGAGAGAGGCCACGATGAAGAAGCACAGTTGAACTAGATGGTTCAGTTACAGATACGCCTTACATGGCCTAGCCAGCATCTGAGCTTAGTTAGCGGTGCAGGTTTAAGGGACTACTGCTCTTACTCTTGTGATTTCCAATTAGCATAACATTCTAGCCATGCAGTTGAAAATCCAGTGTTAAAAATTAACAGGTTCTTCTCTTTATAAAAAAAAGTTATCAGATACTTTTGATACTCTTAGCAGATTATGTACAAAATAAGTGTATCTAAAATTTGATTCTAAAATACAATTCTAAATCTCATACACAGATAGTGCTCACTTCGGCAGCACATATACTAAATCTCATACACAGATAATCTTTAGAAACACAACTGCTTAAACCATGCAAGAACTTATTATTAGTTAAACTTTTAAAAAGTACCTGCATGTTTTTATGACCTGTTGTTGAAATTTGATTCTGGAAGCTTTTAGACTTTTAATTTGGGAACTGTGGCTATGTTCAGTATAATATAAATTAAAATTTTGATTTGAGGACTTCCTTACCCTTAATTCACTGGAAAACAAATAAATTTATCATAAGTCCCTGACAGTGTGGAAACCACAGGAGCTTTGGAGTCAGACGTACTGGATATGGAATTTGGTTCTGCCCACAATAGCTGTGAGCAAATCAACCCCCCCCCTTTTTTTTTTTAAGATTTTATTCATTTATATACAGAGAGACAGTATAAACAGAGAGAGGCAGAGAAAGAGGGAGGGACAGAGAATCTCAAGCAGACTGTGCAGAGCCCCACCCAGGGCTCAGTCCCACCACCTTGAGATCATGACCTGAGCTGAAACCAGGAGTTAGATGCTCAACCAACTGAGCCACCCAGGTGCCCCGCAAATCAGCCTTTTGAGTTTATTCAACATATACTAATAACGATTTTTTTATTTTTAAGTAATCTCTATACCCAGCGTGGAGCACAAACTCACAACCCCAAGATCAAGAGTCACACATTCCATTGACTGAGCCAGCCAGGCACTCCTCTATCAAATATTTCTTCACCTTTTTGATTCTCAATAATCAACATTCCTCCCTCTATCTAAAATCAGGGCAGCAGAGGGTGCCTGGGTGGCTCAGTGGTTGAGCATCTGCCTTTGGCTCGGGTTGTGATCCCGGGGTCCTGGGATCAAGTCCCACATTAGATTCCCCGCAGGGAGCCTGCTTCTCCCTCTGCCTATGTCTGTGCCTCTCTCTCTCTCTTTCATGAATAAATAAATAAGATCTTTAAAAAAATAAAAAATAATTTTAAAAAATCAGGACAGCATGTTCCTATATGGCTTTCCTGTACTATCAGTGACAAAAGGCCTATCCTGAGGCTTCACCTCTACTCCTTTCCCTGTGGGCCAGAGGGACCTAAGTTAATCTTTTCTCCTATTTGGAGGGGCACTTGATCTCAAGGGAAATCACGGGCTTATGTCAGTTGTGATAGCTCATGACTTCATTTTCACACTCTTCAGCCTGGCCTTCTTTATGAGTGCATCCTGGTGGAACAGGTGGTTATAATCAATCATTCCATGATGCACATGGATTCTGTCCTTTGCTTTAGTTAATAAGATAGATGGGTACTATGGGACCTTGCCTTGGAGACCAGTCATGCCGTAGAGATTGTAGTCAGGCTAAATCTATCAAAGATATTAAAAAGAATATATAAGATCAAGAAGTAAATTAGCTCTTGAGCTATTGAATGTGCTCCCCCAAGGTTAGTATTCCACATTGTTTGTATTGCTGTTGGATATTTATTTATTCTGTATGATTTAATGTTTAGGCAGCTTTCTACATAGAAGGAAAATACTACAGGGTACTGACAAAGTCATATGCCTGGTCTCTGTTGCTTTCAGCCAACTCGGGGGAAGGGAGGGCTTTACTTCTTGGGGAAATCACCCTATGGATTTTATTTTCAGGTGATTCTGAAGGGCAGCAAAGAGCGCAGCACCGGGGCCACTGGAGTTAATGCAGACTCCTCCCGCTCCCATGCTATCATTCAAATTCAGATCAAAGATTCAGCCAAGAGGACATTTGGCAGGTAAGCTGGAAATATGCAAGGAATTGCATTGTCTGCCTTTCTCTAATGTGACTTTGAAATATGTGTTATCAACAACAGGACACTCTGCCACCATGGAGTTTTTAATAAATATCAGAGATACAGAGTAGAGTTGTTAGCTCTGAAATAAATCATTGTATTAAAGTGCCATCAGTTGATTAACCATGAAGTAATGACCTATTGTTGGTCAAGCCTAAGTTATTAAAAGAGACATTGATTGCTTCTAATGTGAAACACAGTATCAGCAAAGAAATAGTAGGAAATGCATCTCAGCTTATAGGCCAAAAAAAAAAAAAGAGAGAAAATTAATCTATCCTTCTTGAAAGAAGCCATAAGACAATTGAGTACATTCATTGCTTCTCTGGTGCTATCTTAGCAAACTCTGCCACACTGATGGATGAGCCTATCTCACCTCTGAGTAATGAGTCTTTTTTTTTTTTTAGCTTTTCTTTTCTTTTCTTTTTTTTGGCTGGAAAGCAGCCCACAAAAGTTTCTCTTTAATTATCTAAGTGGTCACCTAAGTAATTTGCATTGTAGTCATTTAGCTTTATGGGAAGAATGCTTTATTAATTTCTCACAAATGATTAACACCAACAGAAGTGTCTACCAGCAACAGCTGACAGATTAAAATCTTAGAATACTTTTGGAAAGCTGACAGTATGTCTTTTCTTTCCAGAGGATGGTCCAGTGTTCATTTCTCCCTGCTGCCCCAAAATGCTGACTGGTGTAAAAATAAACCAAAGCCCCCAAGAAGTTATCACTGCTGTGTCTTTTCTCTAGGATCTCTTTTATTGACTTGGCTGGCAGTGAAAGAGCAGCAGATGCCAGAGACTCAGATAGACAGACAAAGATGGAAGGCGCAGAAATAAACCAGAGTCTTCTGGCTGTAAGTTGTTTGAAAACTTTCAACTAAAATTCTCTTGGGGGTGCCTGAGTGGCTCAGTTTGCTAAGCCTCTGCCTTCAGCTCAGGTCATGATCCCTGATGCATGGGATCGAGCCCTGCATCAGACTCCACATCTGTGCTAAGCAGAGAGCCAGTTTCTCCCTCTTCCTCTGCCCTTCCCCCTGCTTGTGCACACGCTCTCTCTCTCTCTGTAGAATAAATAAATAAAATCTTTAAAAATAATAAAATCCTTCTTGAGAGATTTTGCCCCTCTTCTCATGCAGCTAGAGTGGGTGAAGGTGGGGTGGGGTAGAATCAGCAGAGCAAGGGCATGGTCTTATCTGACAGTGGAATTCCAGAGTTGGAGATGGAGGCTGCCCAGTCAGATTCTCAGCAGTTCTAGGCAACTCTTCTCTTCTGTCCCTGCCTTCTCTTCTTCTGGTCAGTCCCTTAGGAACAGAAAAATGTTTCTGCAGCTGCTGAATAGTTAACTTAGGTAAGCTTTCTCTCTCTCATCAAGTTTTTAAATTGTATTAATTTTTCAAACATAAAAACACAGAATAAGTTGTATAGTGATCTCTCAAATATTGAAGCTGTTGCACCCAGCTTCAACATGTAAAAAATGTAACCAACCCTTCCTTCCCCTGGTTGAATTATTGTAAAGCATCTCCTGTCATCCTGTCATTTCTTCCACAAATATTTCATTATCTCAGAGATTAGGACTCTTATTTTTTAACATAACTGTAATGCCATTATCATACCAGAAGAAATAATTATGTAATGTTATCTATTATCCAGTAAGATTTATCATTTCTCCAGTTGTCCCATAAATGTCTTTTCACCATTGGTTTGTTCAAGTCAAGTTGTAAACAGGACCCTTGGATTGCTTTTGATAGTCTTTTTTATTCCGTATCAGTTCTTCTGTACTCTCTCTCTTTTAATATCAATGTATTTGTTGAAGAAAATTAGGTCACTTGTCCTATAAGATTTCCCACATTCCGGGTTAGGTTGACTGCATGCCCACATTGATTTTTAACATCATACTCTATCCTCTGTGTTTTCTGTAAAGTGGTTAAGATCTGTACTTGTGCTATACAGTAGGTAGCCCCTAAGGAACCCTTCAAATGTGGCTCATCTGAAATGAGAGATGCTTAAGTGTAAGATATACCCTGGATCTTGAAGTAGGTTTCTCATTAATATTTCATACTGAATACATGCTGAAATAATTTTTTTGCTAGGTTTTTAAACAATATTTTTGGATGTTTTAGATTATATAATATTTAAATAAGATTAATTTTGGGGCGCCTGGCTGGCTTAGTCAGTTAAGCATCTACCTTCAGCTCAGATCATGATCTCAGGGTGCTGGGCTCAAGTCCCACATTGGGCTCCCTGCTCAGCAGGGAGTCTGCTTCTACCTCTGCCTCTCCCCTCACTCATGCACTCCCTCTCTCTCTCTCTCAAATAAAATCTTTTTTAAAAAGATTAATTTCATTTTTTTAATGTGGCTACTAAAAATTTATTATTACACATTATAGTTTGCACTTGGCTGACATATTCATATTGGGAAAGCACTGTTCTAGAAGCTTGATCAGATTGAGGTTCTGTTCTTTTGGCAAGAATTCATGGTTAGTTTTTAGACTTCCTATAGGAACACGTCAGGAGGTGCAGAATGTCTGGTTGTCTCTTTTTGTGATTTTTAAGAATTAAAGATTTGAAAGTTGTTGGTGTAATTCCTCCAATATAGTTTCCTATCAGACTTTTTCATTAAATGGGTTTACCAGCCATTGATGAGCATCACCTGGATCTATTGTTTCAATAGGGATTCCAAATGGTGATTATTTTCATTCTAATATTCCTTCTTTATTAGCTGGAAAGAACTTTTCCTCAACTATCTGATTATCCTAAAATATAATTCATACAGTAGAAACAAAATAATGCTTCTTTGATTCTTTGTCTTTGCTCACCAGTTTTCAGAATGATTTGGTGTTCTAGTAACTTAAACATGGCCAATGAATTTTTTTGTTATTTATTGTTTTGTTTTTGTATTATTATAATCATTATTCTTTTTGCTATTTAAATTGCACATCTTTGAGGGCACCTGGGTGGCTCAGTTGGTTCAGCATCTGCTTTCAGCTTGGGTCATGATCCTAGCAGTAATCTTGTAATCCCTATAATTTTGTGATTGAGTCCCTCATTGGGCTCTTTGCTTCTCGGGAAGCCTGCCTCTCCCTTTCCTTCTGCCTGCTGCCTGCCTGCTTGTGTTCTCTCTCTCTTTCTCTCTGTCAAATACATACAATACAATATAAATCGTTGGCTAGTGGGAGCCTTTTCAAGTATGTTCCTCTGGTTTTTTGACCAACTCTATTCATCTCTAATAGCTTTCTGGCATGACAGGATGTTCTAGGCTCATCTTGTACTTTTCCTTCCCCAGACCTTGAATCAGTCAATTCTTCAACAAGCCTTGGTTTTAGAAGAAAATGGCATTTAGAGACCATTTAGGGATGCTAGGGGTGCTTACTAGCACTGGGCTAGTCCTTGCTTCTCCCCCTTTTTGTCAGACAGAGCTAGGAAATAGAGTTTCTTTTTTTGAAAGAGGAAAATACATCAGGGATTCATACTAATAAATTAATTCAAAATTAAGATTACAAGGTTTTTGGTTAACTTTTTTGAATTTCTATTTGTATCCCTTTTCTGCTAGAATTCTTAGTTCCTAACAACATTAATTTATTTGCTCTATTTCACTATCTGTGTATTTCAAAATAATGTTGATATTTCTCATAATATGTTACTGAATTCAGATGAATATTTCTTTGCAGTTTCCTTTTCACCCTTAGGTTGTACCCCCATTTGGGATATATAGTCACAGTATTGTGTTGTACAGTCACTTGAAATCTTTTCTAGGTGTTTACACTCACAAATTTCAAATCCAGTTAAAGTAAAAAATTGTAGAAAAAGCCATATTAAGAGAAATCTAGTGACCATCCCTGTCCCCTCAATTCTATTACCTCCCTCCCCTTAGATAACCATTTTTCTACCTATATATATTTTTGTATTCACCTCAGAAGAAAAGGATAGCTCAGTGTCAACACTTTGCTCTTCTCACCTAACACTACCCTAGCGCGATCCACTTGGCTATATATAGAGGCCTGCCTTGTTCTGTTTTGCCACTACATAGTACTGCCTGTGCCCCTCCGTATTATTTAAGTCCTTTTGATCAGAACTGAAGTCTCCAGCTGGCACTTTATTTCCAGGCCTCACAAGGAATAAATTGGGAGACTGAGAGAGGTGAGAAAGACAATCACTATCTATTTTTACTTTTTCATTTTTTGAGTAATTTTAGATATACAAAAAGTTGCAAAAGTAAATACTCAGCATTCCTTCACCCAGCTTCCATAATATTAATATCTTGCATAACTATAATAAAATGATCTAAACCAGGAGATGAACATTCGTATAATACCAAAACAACAAACAGCAACTAAAACAAACAAACAAAAAAAAACAACAACAGCAACAACATTGGTATAATACTATTAACTAATCTACAGACCTTGTTTGAATTTTACCAGTAGTTCCACTAATGTCCTTTTTTGGGTCCAGGATCCTCTATTACATTTAGTTGTCATGTCTTCATAGTCTCCTCAGTTTTTGTCATCTGTGACGTTAACACTTTTGAAAAGTGCTGGCCTGTTTTTTTGTGTGTGTGGATTGTCTGTGAATTTGGGTTTCTCTGATGTTTTCTCATGATTAGATTGAGGTAAAGAATTTTTAGCAAGAACACCACAAAAACCGTACCCTTCTCGGTGAATCATATCAGGTAGTATATGAAGTCAATAGGTCTTATTACTGGTGATGTTAACTTTGATCACTTAGGTGGTTTGTGCTAGGTTTCTCCACCGTAATGTTACCATTTTCTCTTTATAATTAATAAATATCTTATCAGGAGATACTTTGAAACTATGCAGATATCTGAGGCACCTGGGTGGCTCAGTGGTTAAGTGTCTGCTTTCAGCTCAAGTCATGATCCCAGAGTCCTAGGGGATTCTCTGCTCGGCAGGGAGCCTGCTTCTCCATCTCCCTCTGCCTGCCACTCCCCCTGCTTCTACACTCTGTCTTTGTCAAATAAATGAAAAAAATCTTTAAAAGAAAAAAAAAAAATCAGGGCAGCCCCAGTGGCTCAGCGGTTTAGTGCTGCCTTCAGTCCAGGGTGTGATCCTGGAGACCTGGGATTCTAAGATCATAGCCTTAGGATAGGAGGTCCTTAACTAGATACAGGTAGCTCAGGATGTTTACCAGTCTAGCTTGATTTTTCTTGTTAGACCAGAAACTACCAGGGCATTTTGACTTCCTTATGGAGGATTGTCTGAGTATGGCTTATTCAAGAAAAATCTGATCCATGGGACACCTGGGTTGCTCAGCGGTTAAGCGTCTACCTTCAGCTCAGGGTGTGATCCCAGGGTCCTGGGATTGATTCCTGCATCGGGCTCCCCATAGGAAACCTGCTTCTCTCTTTGCCTATGTCTCTGCCTCTCTCTCTCTCTCTCTCATGAATAAATAAAATCTTTAAAAAAATAAAAAATAAAAGTCTAATCTGTTACTTTCTCTTTGCATGTGATATTTAATCCATTGCTTATTGTTAATCTACCACTTTGCAGCTGAAGGAATGTATCCGAGCACTGGATCAGGAACACACCCACACTCCTTTCAGGCAAAGCAAATTAACTCAGGTAAAGTTAAAAGTGAGCTTTGAGTTTGTTCTGTTTATTCATTTGTTCTTGCATTCATTCATTCATTCAGCAAAGCATCCACTGCTAGCAGGCATGATGTTAAGCTTGGGGGTGTGGGGAGAAGTAAAGAGTCATATTCTTTTTTTTTTTTTTTAACTTTTATTTTTTTTTTAATTTTTATTTATTTATGATAGTTACAGAGAGAGAGGCAGAGACACAGGCAGAGGGAGAAGCAGGCTCCATGCACCGGGAGCCCGATGTGGGATTCGATCCCAGGTCTCCAGGATCACACCCTGGGCCAAAGGCAGGCGCCAAACCGCTGCACCACCCAGGGATCCCAAGAGTCATATTCTTTCCAGGAGCTCATTGTAGGCAGATGGGCATCCTTAGGCAGAGATGCCTGCAGTATGAGGCAGCTGGGCTTTCACAGGACAGCAGTGCGCTTCTGGTCATCACCCAACAGCTTTCTGCTTATTTTTAATATAAAGATACATTTTTGATTTAGTAGAGTCTCTGAGCTGTAATATTTTCTTAGCTGTAAGACTAGTGTTTCAAGACAAAAAATAATGGCTGGAGTTAAGAAGAATGAGATAGATTTTTAAATTTTTTTAAATTTATTTTTTACTTGTTTTTTTTTTAAATGTTATTTTTAAGTAATCTCTACACTCAACATGGGGTTCAGACTTAAAACCCTGAGATCAAGAATCATGTATTCTACTGAGCTAGCCAGGCATCCCAGATGAGATAGATTTTTGACTTGTACTAATAGGAAAGATGACCAAGATCTATAGTTTAAAAATATGAAACACACACACACTAATTATGCCTATGTTAACCAATTATTCTGAGTGGTAAAACTAGGTAATTTTTTTCCTCCATTTTTCTGTCATGAAACTATGCTTCTTAGTTAATGGAAAATGCCAGTAAGTAAGCATTGTAATGGCTACAAAACAGTGGCCCATGGAGACTACTTACATACAGACTGCTGTGAAGGCAGTTATGAGTGTCCCTGATTCCTTTCTACACCAACTCCTACACTCAGTAAAGGACAGACTAGAGTAGAGGGCAGTCTAGGTGAGGATCTTTGTATTTTGGGTAAGGTTCTCTGTGCAGCTAACCTTAATGGCCCCATAGGGCCTGGGGCGGAACCTATAATATAACTCCTCATTTGTCAGAACTGGTGATCTGTGGGTTAGATTCTTTCTTCTCAAACATGATTTCAACCAAAGACTTAGGAAACCCTTCTTTATAGATGGTTAGTCCTGATTCTGACATTGGCTCTGTTATTTTTTAAAACAAGTTTACCGGGATGCCTGGGTGGCTCATTGGTTGAGCATCTGCCTTTGGATCAGGGTGTGATCCTGGAGTTCCGGGATCGAGTTCCACGTCGGGCTCTCTGCATGGAGCCTGCTTGTCTCTCTGCCTGTGTCTCTGCCCCTCTCTCGAATAAATAAATAAAATCTTAAAAAAAAAAATAAAACAAATAAAACAAATTTACCATCCCCAGAAAATGTGTTCCAATTTCATTTTTAAAATAATAATTCAGGAAAAAAACTGAAAACTAAAAAAAATAATAATTTGGGGGCACTTGGTTGGCTCAGTTGATGGGGCATGTGACTCTCGATCTCTGAGTTGTGGATTCAAGTCCCATGTTAGGTATAGAGATTGTTTAAAAAATAAAATCTTTAACAAATAATAATGATAATAATAACTCAAGCAGTATATACAAGTACAAAGAAGATGGCAAAAGGTACCTGAAAATCCCACCTCTCAGTAATAATCACTGCTACATTTTGGTGACTATCCTTCCAGACATTTCTCTGGAATGCTGCCACATATCTACACATAGATCTACTTAGAAAGTTATGGAATCATATGCCTTTTCACTGAAAGATAAGTTTTAGGTTTTTCCATGTACCTAAGTACAGATATACATAATTATTTTAATGGTTGTATTGTAATCAGTTAATAATTTAGTCTGTTCCCTGTTTATAGACTCCTAGATTTTCTTTTTTTTTTTGTTTTTTTTTTTGTTTTTTTTTTTTTTTATTGGTGTTCAATTTACTAACATACAGAATAACACCCAGTGCCCGTCACCCATTCACTCCCACCCCCCGCCCTCCTCCCCTTCTACCACCCCTAGTTCGTTTCCCAGAGTTAGCAGTCTTTACGTTCTGTCTCCCTTTCTGATATTTCCCACACATTTCTTCTCCCTTCCCTTATTTTCCCTTTCACTATTATTTATATTCCCCAAATGAATGAGAACATATAATGTTTGTCCTTCTCCGACTGACTTACTTCACTCAGCATAATACCCTCCAGTTCCATCCACGTTGAAGCAAATGGTGGGTATTTGTCATTTCTAATTTCTTTTTTTTTTTTTTTTGACTCCTAGATTTTCTAATTTTATTATAATGTTGTAATGCATATCCTATGTATACTTTTTTTTTTTCCCGTCAACTGAGCAATTCTTTTTAGGATAATGGTCTGGGAGTGTGCTCGTTTTTCTACATATTGCCAAGCCACCTTCTCAAAAACTTATACCGTTTCATGGTACATGCTACATGAATAGTATAGCAATGTAGAAAAAATGCCAATTTCCCTAAACCCTCACCAGGGCAGGGTATCGTGAGTCTTAATCTATGGGTGAAAAATATTAGTATTCTTACTGGTTTGTTTGTATTTCTTTTATTGGTGGTGACGTGAGTACCTTTTTTGTGTGTTTTTGATCATTTGTATTTCTTCTTTGTAAATTGCCTTTTTATAAGGGGGAGGGGAGCTATGACCCAGTGTCCTACACACAATAAGTAGTCAATATGCCCTTTGTTAACTGATTTAATTAACCTGGCCTTCTATTTTGGACAGGTCCTGAGGGATTCTTTCATTGGTGATGCCAAAACATGCATGATTGCCAACATCTCACCAAGCCATGTGGCCACCGAACATACTCTGAATACCTTGCGTTACGCTGACCGGTGAGTCACTCTTAGGTAGCAGGTCGTGTGTGTGTGTTTGTTGTGTTTCATACACACCTGGGGATCTGATCTTGAGCTCCAGAACTCTGTTCCTAAGGCAGTGATCCTAGTACCAGGAGAATGTGCAGTTGGTCGTCATTTGAGGAATGTGCCCTGGTAGACCTTGCCATTCTACAAGTGTGAAAGTGACAAGAGAAAGGGGATATGTTCCCTACTTCAGGAGATAACTCCATCAGTGACTTATAAATGGCTAGTGGGAGGGGCACCTGGGTGGCTCAGTGGTTGAGCATCTGCCTTTGGCTCAGGTTGGGATCCCAGGGTCCTGGGATCAAGTCCTGCATCAAGCTCCCTCCGGGGATCCTGCTTCTCCCTCTGGCTGTGTTCTGCCTCTCTGTCCCTCATGAATAAATAAATAAAATCTTTTAAAATAAATAAATAAATGGCTGGTAGGAAATGAAATATTTCTTTGGAGCAGAAGGCTCAAGGTTTTCTACCTGCTAGCCTCAGCCCTAATCATAAGGGATAAAGTACATGTTACTTGTCAAGGCAGAGGCACTTAGAGTTATGTAGGTCCAGAAGAAATCACCCAAGACATGACATGTTACAGAAGGATAAACTGAACCCAGAGAAGGGCAGGAACTTTAAATGGGCTCCCTGGGAATTAGGGTTAACACTAGCACTCTAACTATATGGTGACTATATGGTCAGGCTCTTTCTGGGGTGACTCTGGTATCTGCCAGGGTCCCTGCCCCTCTCCCTATCTCTTATTGTGGTCACATAGGTTTCCTACCATGGATGAAGTTGCTATCATTTCCATCCTTTACTCTGGCTGCTTTGCTGCCTGGTCCTATCTAACTTACATCCTTCTCTGTGGTTTCCCGGAAGGTGTCTCCAAGATTAACAAACTATTTGAAGGAAACCTGCTTTTTAACTACTGTTAAAAATCTTTAGTATAAAAAAAAATCTTTAGTATCTATGGCATTTTATGAAATTCACTGGAAAGGAAAATGAGCTATCATTTAAGCTCCATGAAAACAGGAAACCTTATCTCTTTCTCTACTGTATCTACTACCCAGATAGTACTTAGTACCTAGATGCACAATAAATATTTGTGAATGAAAGGAGGAGCTCTTCCTGGGTGAGAGACTTTACAAAGTAGTTAAGAGTGGGCTCTGGAGTCAAGACTATCTGGGCCAGTAGTCTGCTTCTGCCATGAAATAGCTGAGTGGGCTGGGGCAAAAGTTTTAAGCTCCAGTTTTATCTGACAGGATAATATTATTAGCATCTACCTCATACAACAGTTACATGGAATCAGTGAGGATAATATGTCATGAAGGACTTAGCACCATGCCAGGTACATAGTTACCATTCGATACGTGTTGGACGCCTGAGTGGCTCAGCGGTTGAGCACTTGCCTTTGGCTCAGGGCGTGATCCCCTGGTCCCGGGATTGAGTCCCACATCAGGCTCCCTGCATGGAGCCTGCTTCTCCATTTTCCTGTGTCTCTGCCTCTCTCTCTGGGGCTCCCATGAATAAATAAATAAAATCTTTTTAAAAATTAGTAATATTTTAGTACTGCACACTAGTACTGCTAGAAGAAAGGCTACTTCACAGGGCACCTGGGTGGCTTAGTTGGTTAAGCATCTGACTCTTGGCTTTGGCTCGGGTCATGGTCTCAGGGTTATGAGACAGAGCCCGGAGTTCAGCTCTGCACTCAGCTTGGAATCTGCTTGAGATTCTCTTTCCCTCTCCTTCTGCTCCTCCCCCTTCTCACACGCTCTCTCTCACTGTCTGTCTCAAATAAATCTAGAAAAAAGGCTACTTCATGAACTGAAATTAGATAGAAGATATGAAATGATCCAAACTTGTTTCCAAAAAACCAATATGGCTTGAAATTTTTTACCCCCATGTATCCATCAGCCAGCTTCAACAGTTAATAGTAAACCAATCTTTTCTCATAAGCCCACCCACTCACCAAAATCACAGACATTGTTACCAGTTGCTTAGAGTAAGAACTTCATCATTAAGAGCAGAGAACAAGACATCTCTCTTAGTGCCTCAGTAAAGGAAGATGAAAATAACCCTTTCTCATAGGAGAAGTATTAAGTATAATTGAGAAATTATGTGACATAAGTTTAACTTTAAAAAGAACAGAAAAAGTATAATAGAAATCTTTTCCAATTTGAAGCGGTCTAATAAATTATTAAAAATGAATGAAAAAAAAAAACAAAAACAAAAAAAAAATGAATGAAAGCCGTTTGTTTTATGTGCTTAAATGAGACCTAATGAAATTTAGGTAATAATCTATATACATACCAATGATTTTATTGCTTATTTAAAAATTTCTGATATAAAATTTCTTCTTTCTATATACTAGAAGAATGTTGCTAAGGACTCCAGAGATAAAGTTCCAGCTAGACCCCTAATAGGTATACATCTATCAGAAGAGCTCAGTGATAGGAGTGATTTTGGGGACAGGGAGAGTATATTGAAAGCATTTAGCATCAATGACCAAATTACCTGTAGGATTCCTTCTGGCACTCAGCTTTCTAGAATTATTTACTGTGACTCCTAGGGAGAAGTTTTGGTATTTCTCTCTTAATGAAACTAAAATAATTAAGATTTTTATAACAAGAAGTAACTTGGAACCATCTAGACTTACTGTGGTACCTCTCAGCTTATTTCCTTGTATGTATGCCCTACTGCAACACCTAAACAAAGGCCTGTGGGATATATGTGTCTTTCTTTCTTTCTTTTTTTTTTAAGATTTTAGTCGGTCCAGGGCCTGATCCTGGAGACCCAGGATCGAGTCCCACGTCGGGCTCCCTGCATGGAGCCTGCTTCTCCCTCTCTCTGTGTCTCTGCCTCTCTCTGTATGTCTGTATTTATTCATGAGAGAATAAGACAGAGGAGAAGCAGGCTCCTCACGGGGAGCCCAATGTGGGACTTGATCCTGGGACCGGGATCATGCCCTGAGCCAAAGGCAGATGCTCAACCGCTGAGCCACCCAGGCGTCCCCACATGTGTCTTTAGTCACATCCTACATCTCTTTGCTTAGCTATGTTACCTGCCTGCCTTGGCTCTCAGACTTAAAGGGAAGATTTAAATCAAGTCTCAGTATCAGGGGATCCCAGGGTGGCTCAGCGGTTTAGCACTTGCCTTTGGCCCAGGGCGTGATCCTGGAGACCCGGGATCGAGTCCCATGTCAGGCTCCCTGCATGGAGCCTGCTTCTCCCTCTGCCTGTGTCTCTGCCGCTCTCTCTCTCTCTCTCTCTCTCTCTCTCTGTGTGTGTGTGTGTGTGTGTCTCTCATGAAGAAATAAAATATTAAAAAAAAAAAAAAAAGTCTCAGTATCAGGCTTATTATCTTGGTTTTCAGAAATGGCCAGAGGAGTCATTTGGCTACAAGTAAGGATTGGATTAAAACCAAAACAACGGAGGGACACCTGGGTGGCTGAGTCAGTTAAGCATCTGCCTTTGGTTCAGGTCATGATTCCAGAGTCCTGATCGAGCCTCTCATCGAGTTCCCTGCTCAGCGAGGTGCCTGCTTCTCACTCTTCCTCTGCCCCTCTCTCTCCTCATGTTCTCTGTCTCTCTCTCTCTCTCTCTCTCTCTCTCACACACACACACACACACACACACACACAAATAAGTAAAGTAAAAAAAAAAAAAAAAAAAGGGAAGAGACATTTAATGGGAGCCCCCAGGCAGAAGTACTGCTCCCTCCTAGAGGATTTTAATGAAGAATTTACAAACCACTGAAGAGTCACATTTTTACTTGATGTCACCTTGTAATTCTAAATTCTTAGAGCATTTTTAAATATCACAGAGCTAAGAGACTATCCTGACAATGGAATCCTAGCAGAGACCTAATTCTGGATTTTCCATCCTCTCTAAAATTCCCATTTGGAATAAATAGAGTATATGTCTGGAGACATTTTTGATTGTCATGACTAGAGAGAAGTGCTACTGGCATTTAGTGGGTGGAAGCTAAAGATGCTGCTAAACATCCCACAGTGCACAGGACAGCTCCCTACAAAAAAGAATTATCTGGCTCCAAATACCACTAGTGCAAAGGTTGAGAAACACTAGGAATAGACAAGTCACTTTTCCTTTAATTAGCATAAGCCTGTTTATTTCCAGAGGGTTTTGCTTCCTGAGCACCCAACAAGTTTGAAGAACTCATTTTCTTAGAGAAGCCTGAAGGGAGGTAGATTGTGGGAAAAGTGGGCTCTGCCTGTGGAGTAGTAGGTGACATCAGGCTCCTGAGTTGGCCCATCTTCAAGAAGGCCCGTGTGGGCCCTACCTAGATGTAGTACAGTTCTGAGACTAGCTTCCCTGGCCCATCCCATGGGACTGAGGTGATTTCCAGAACTTCTGATCATAGAATGTTGGGTATGTTATAGCCACAGGCTACACCATCTTTTTTAGTAATACTTTTCTTTGGTTTTTGAAAAGTATAAAAAGGAATTAAGGAGCATGCAAGACTATACATTTAACATAAAATGGTAATTTACAGGGTCAAAGAACTAAAGAAAGGCATTAAATGTTGTGCTTCAGCTACCAGTCAAAATCGGACCTCTGGAAATTCTTCTCCAAAACGAATTCAGAGCTCCCCTATGGCCCTGCCAGGGGACAAGTGTTCTCCCAAAAAGGTCAAGCTGGGACTTCAGCAGACATTCACAGCATCTCCTGGTTCTATGAGAGGGAAAGCCCATCCTCTGGCCAGCCACCCACCCAACATCCCTTTTGCTCCTGTACCTAAAGTTCCCGGTAAAAGGGGTGGATCCAGAAGGAGTCTTCCCCAAGAGTGGGGCATTCAAACTAGCCCTCCCAGAGGAGCTACACGGTCTGGACATTTAGCCAGAAAAAGGGCAGAAGAGTCTGTGTCATTATGCTCTGAGAAAAATCAAATGGGCAACAAAACTGCCCACAGGTGGGAAAGCAGGGCCCCTGGCCCAAGAGAAGCCCCAGCACATGGTAAGCTGCCCTCCAAGTGCAAGCCAGGACAGACTGTGCGGCCTGTGCAGAAGCAGCTAGTGTCACCGGCCGAGCTCTCTTCTGGCAGGCCCCAGCACTCAGCAGAACACAATCAGGGCAGCCAGGGGAGCACATCTGCCAGGTCTGCCTCTGAAACTTGGACAAACATCCCTTCACATCAAAAGGAGAGGGAGGAACACTTGCGCTTTTATCACCAGCAGTTCCAGCAGCCACCTCTCCTCCAGCAAAAGTTAAAGTACCAACCACTGGAACGGTTTTTATGCCAGTACAGGCCCCTAGAGGGGCAGCTCCAGATTGAGACCCCTCCTCCCTTCTGCTCTCATTCTGAGAGCCAGGATGGAGCCCAAGCCGAGGACCTCGATGACAGCGATTTCAGTGAAGATTCTTTTTCACATGTCTCCAGTCAGAGGACCACAGAGCAGAGAAGCACCCTAGAGGATAGCGAAGGCTCATTCTTCCTTCATCAGAGGGAGCAAGGCCCTGAGGAGCAGGTGGCCGAAAGGCAGCAGAGTCTGCTTTTTAACCCCAGGACAGATGGTGATGAAAAGGGCCTAACTGGAAACTGGATGTACTCCAGGGACCCCACAAACCATAGAAGAGCAGCACTCAGTCATGGCCTCAGCCCAAGTAAGGTGCCCTTGGACTGGAGCAGAGAGGAGGAATCTACCTCCTTGGGTCTTTCTCCCAGAGACAACTTGGCAGAGAAGCCTTACTGCTCACAGATAGACTTTGTACATGGCCAAAAAAGAGACGGTGGCCCAGCCTCTGATCTCAGACAGAATACTTTCAGAAGTGAGGTTCCTGAGCAGGCTGAGGTTAGTTCACTATCCCCGGAGGAAGATGGCTTCCCTTTGTCACTATCCCATGGTGCAGTTCAAGGAGCTGGAGACCAAAGAAATACGGTCAGCACACCTCTTAGAGAAGATGGACAAGACAGCCCAACTCTGGTGACCAAAACACTAAAAAACGGTTACCCTTACCAAGAAGACCATAGAGGGGAATCAGGCACGTGCTCTGAATGTGCTTCTGGACTGATGGCTCCCCTCACTGTGTCCCTCCTAGAGAACACAGACGATGAGGGCCCTCTTCCCTCGGAGCAGCTGGCCCAGGATGAGACTGCTCACAGTCTAGAAGCAACAGAGGGCCCACCTATGGGCCACACAATGTCATCTGATGATCAAAAGGCACTCCTACCAGTGTCTTTGGCAACTGGGCACTTGTGGCTCTCATCATCTCCCCCTGACAATAAGCCTGGTGGCAGTCTTCCAGCTCTGTCTCCATCACCCATCCGTCAGCACCCACCTGACAAGCTGCCCTTCAGTGAGGCTGACCTAGAGGAGGTCAGCCAGAGCAGAGAGACTGCACACTCCTCCCAAGAACAGATGGGTAGCCAGCAGTATGATGCTGATGCTGAGGCAACAGAGCTGAGCAGTTTCCAGGAGTTCCCAGGAAAGCCCTTCACCATACATACTGGAGGACCCCACCCTGCAACTATACTCACCCCACAAACAGAAAGTAATGATATGGCTGACCAGCCGTGGGCCCAGGAAAGAAAACATCCAACAGGACTTGGTTGGCAGGAGCTAGTAAGTTTGTCCAGAGATCCCATCAAGTTGCCCTGCTACAACAGGGACATCATGTGGCTCAAATACAGGCCAATCCCAAGGTGCTTAGCAAGGCCAGGCTCTCCCTTGGTCCCTGGCTGCTCTCCAAAGACTACAGGGACACTCCATCAGCTCACCCTGGGTCATGCACAGTAAGTTGGAATTCTCCCCAAGACTTGAGCCCCTTTGGCACCCCTTTCCACCCCAGCCTAACATATGTCTCTTCTGGGAATGGCTACTACTGGTTCAGTGTCAGAGATATACTAAAACTAAGAGGCTTTTCTCTAGCTTTTTGAGGAAGCAGGCTTGCCAGGGTGGGTGACTCCGAGTCTGGGAAAGCTGGGACTTAAGTGAGAAAAGGGAGGATCTGTCCCCTTCAGCAAGCCTGTGACCTGTGGTGAGATCGGAATCCTCTTCATTCTGTTGGGTCTGTGTTCCTGGAAGGGCTGCCCAGAGGCATACCAGGTGCAGCCTGGTGCCCTCAGAACCAAGGCAAGGTGGGCACCTTCCAGGATGGCAAAGGTCAAAAACAGGGACTGGTGATTTGTGCTGCTTTCCCCAAAGGATGCTTTGGATAGTGCAGCAAAGAGAAAGTATAGAGAAAGATCCAGCAGGGTCCCTTAGCATGAGATGCCGGGGAGATAGTGGGTATATGGGAACAGAGGCTACAGCTTTTGCTAGGGCTCCTAAGATCTAGGCCAGCTGTGTACCTGCTGCTCACTGGGGCTCAGGCTAGGCCGTGGACAAAGAGAAGGACTTGCAGGGATGTATAGGTGAAGTGCCCACCTGTCCCAGGACACTATCAGTAAGGTCTGACAAAAGTCAGATCCTCCAGTTACTAGCTCAAATCCCCTACTTTAGTGCTGGGACTCCCCATAGGAAGTAGAAATGATGGCAGGCAGGGGAGGCAGTAGGCTCCACCTTGTGCCAAGCATGTCAGCTACAGTGGTCACAGCCTTGAGCCTTTTAGCAGGGAAGCTTGGGGCAGCTCCTGTAAAGGAGAAGCAGCACTCATCCCTGTTCCTCAGGGTAGCTGGGGAGCCAGGAACAGTCGAGAAGCCCCCTTTCCAGTATCTTCTTGGTACATTCTCATCCCTAGACGAATCTGGAGAAGAACAGGTGACGGGAGGAGGTGGTGGTGGGCTGGCCCTAGTCCAAGCTTTGACCACTCTGGGCAGGGGCAGCTCCTGGTCAGAAAATGAGGCTCAGCTCCAGAAAAGATGCCTGGGAAAGATGGGAGGCCCAGAGGATCACAGTGTTCCCTCTGGTGTTCCAGGCAGGTGGTCATCCAAGCACACCAGGAACAGCTGGATAGAATGGCAGAACTGGGCTTCAAGGAGGAGACCCTGCTGAGCCAGCTGGCTCTTAATGTAAGTGGTTTTGGCTAGACACTTGGGGGCTCTTGGGAATTAGCCCACAGGTAGTCTGCTGGCCATCCTTGTTTGCTGTGGTTGTGTTTGAAGTAAGGTCTGCCATCGTACTCTAAGAGAACTTGGGGCTCCTCTTACCATTCCTCTGACATAGCTCAAGCAGGTGCAAGGATAGGTGGGAGATGGTGCTGCACTTCCCATTTTCAGGCTAAAATGTTTCCATCCTTTGCCATTCCGCCTTTTTATTTGGCTTGCTGGAGCCCCTCCCTGTGATGGTAAGTGACATGCCACATGCAGACCAGAGGTACTTTTTTTTTTTTTAAGTAGGCCTCATGCCCAGTGTGAAGCCCAATGCAGGGCTTGAACTCAGGATCCTGAGGTCAAGACTTGAGCTGAGATCAAGAGTTGGACACGTAATTGAGCCGCCCAGGCGCCCCTAGCTAGAAGCACTTTTACAAAAATACCCCTCTGCCCTGCAAAATACCTATCTACATAGAAGTTGCTAAAATGCAGGGGTGAGTGGCTGGCTCAGTCTGAAGTGTGCGACTCTTGATCTTGGGGTTGTAGGTTTGAGCCCCACATTGGGTTTAGAGAATAAAGATAAAATCTTTTTTTTTTTTTTTTAAGTTTTTCAAATGCAGAGAAATGAGCCTTACTCTGTGCCACAGTGATTATCCTGCAGACTTTCCACCTGAAGGAAGGGCCTAGGCTCTCAAAGTTTCCTGCAAGAAAAGGGACTAGAAAAGCAGATCCTTGGCAGAAAAAGCCAGCAAAAGCAAAAGTCCATATTTGTCCTTTGTTTCCTTTCTCAGGATTTTGAAGATTTTGTGACCCAGCTGGATGAAATCCTGGCTCTGAAATCCAAGTGCATCCAGAGTCTGAGGAGCCAGCTTCAGCTGTACCTGACCTGCCACAGGCCGACCACAGTCCCTGAGAGGACAGTGGTGTCTTAGAACAAGATCTAGTATGAGGTGATGGGGGCAGCTCAGAAACTTGTACTGAATTCCCAGGCGCTGGCGGGTCCTTCCTACAAATCCTAGAACCCACTCCGCAGTCCTGCCTACTAGCCTCTCTCCCCACCCCAGCCACACATGGCCTTGACTAGGCCCCAGCACAATTCCAAGCACAGGAACATCTGGAAGGAAGGACAGAGCAGGCTAAAAAAACTTAATATTGCCCCTTCTAAACCCTTAATATGGGGCTAGAAGAGTATTTTGTCTGGGTGGGGGAAACACACTTGGGTCTGATAACCTTGTGGATGTGTCTAAATTTGAGGATCAAAGAATGGGGTGGGTCAGTGGTAACCTAGAGGTCAGAGGTAACAAGCTGGGGAAGAAAACGTGAACTAAACAAAAACAAACAAACAAAAAAAAAACGTGAACTCAGGGGCTTTGTTAGCTGAATACTATTCTTCAAGACTTGGCCAAAAACTAGTAAAACACTTGAGGCAGAGCTCACCCTACCCCATTAGCTCCTGGAGACTGGTGGGACAGGCTTCGTGTCCCCAGTTCCCCTCCCTTCCTGCAATTCAGACACAGAAGAGAGTGCTCACATCACTGCATTACTCTCTTAATAGCACTCATGCTCCTGTAGCAGTTCCTGGCTCACCTGCCACGCCCTTTCGTGGCAAAGGTGAAGAAGTGGAGGATCTTGTGCAGGTCTATCTCCTCACCTTACCTTTTATCCAGCATCATCCTGGTTGTGCAGTCCCTCTCAAGGGCCTGTGTTCAGTAGTATCTTGGCACGGAGTGCTCTAGTCAACAGTCCAAGACTCTGAGGTTGCATTTTTATACACACACCCCTTCAACATGAGTTCTGCCTGCTGTATATCTTCATCGGGAAGCTCAAGACAAATACAAAGTGGTCTGTCACTTGCTAGGGCCACTTTGGGTCAAATAAGATGCATATGTCACAGCCTTGGCCCTGATGCCCACTGTAATGTGTGAAGCTTCAGTTTCTTACAGGGAAAGGATACCTTTTTAAGGTTTTAAAAAGAGGGCTTAATTAAAAAGGTACGAGAAGGGCCAACTGGCTTTCTCAGCCTGCCAATCCTGCCACCCTTTGCCTGATCTGAGCACTAGAGGGCGGCCTTTTCCCAGTTTCCTGGCCCAAAAGTTCTGCATTCTCCTTATCGGATCACTAGAATTAGAGACCCACTCCCAGCCAAGAGCACAAGAGGGACTGTGGGATGGCATTAAGCATAAGGACAAGAAACTTCAGGGAGGACTCTGGACTTTAGTTCTCAGCTACAGCAGCAGCACTGAGAGCTAGTGAAGCAGTCTGAATCCAGCCCTGACTGTGGCACACAGCACATAAATGCCTGATGGGTCTCATGGGAAAAGGGACTTCCTCATTTCTGAATGATTGCCCCAAAGGCCCAGCCTGTTTCACCTCCACAGTTAGTCTGGCAGGAAGGCTTGTCCTTGGTTCCAGAGACTGAGTTAGGTCAAGTTTTTAACAGATCCTCATTTGGGCCTGCTCTGCAAACCAAAAGCCAGGGCTGACTGCAGGGCCAGCTCCTGGGTCCCACTGACCTAAGAGTGAGAAGAAAGTACTAAAAAGACAGAAAATGGTTAGTACCTGTTTTCATCCCCAGCAAATGGAAGCAGGAATTCCTTCCCCACCCACCCCACCCCCTCAATAAAATAGCACTTGGCAATAAAATTATCACAGCAGGACATACCTTTTAGATTTTTATTAGTAGTTTTCTGAAGAATCAAAATAGTTAGCAAATTACTTTAGATTCATCAAGACTGTATATCCTTTGTATTTAGATCTTTAATGATGTACAACAGAATATAAAACAAATGAAAGAGACTGATTTCTATGACTAGGTGTTACTCGTGTCATCCTAGAGCAGGGGGCTGGGGGGAGAGGCCGTTCTCCAAGGAGAACCGAGGTGGAGCTAGTGCTGGGCTACTGTACTGCAGCCTGTTTCTCCCCCACTCTGTGCTGGGAAGGAGCCAATGATTTCTTAAACTGACGACAGTTTCTAGAGCAGGGGGCTCTAAAATCCTGGGTAGCAGAAGACTGTGGTCCAAATCAAGCCAAAAGAAACAGGCTGGGGCAGGGAAGCATGGTAACTGCCTGGCAAAAGAGGCAAACTCAGCGCCCCACATGGAAAGGGCATTCTTTGCACCTCAGAGACGTTGCAGAACCAGTGTTAACACTAAGAGACTTTGTTAAGAAAAAAAAAAAAAAAAAAAAAACCCTGGAAGAACCTTTCAATTGCACTCAACTTGGATTAAGAGTTCAGTCCACCGGGGCAGGGGAGGGAAGCATCTAGCCCTAAAGCAGCACTGAGTCTGGCCCTCCCACCCCTTCTCCCTGCCTCCTTTTGGCAGCTGAGCCAGGTTTCAGCTGAGGACGTACAGACTCCAGAAGGACCAGGGAGGGTTTCTCTGGAGGGCCGAGGTGGGAAGGACACTTCTCAAAATACAAACATGTTTAATATGGAAGGAGCCAGGGCAGTGCTAGAGGCATTCACATGCCCCAATCTTTCCTACTTTTTCCCCAGCTCAGAGACTGGCAAGCACAGTCTCCACACCTGACCTTCCACCCCCAAAAGAAAATCGGGAAGTGTGCCCCCCTCTCCTTCCCTACACGTGGGCTCCTCAGCGCCTCCTGCAGGGGTGGTTCCATGGCAGGGCCTATGCAGCCTGGTCTCAGCTGGCTCCTGCCCGAGCCATGAGGTCTTCGAGAGCATTGTCCTGGTCATTGTTGTGTAGTAGCAGAACTTCCTTAATGTCTTTCAGTTCAAAGCCCATTTCCTTAAATTTGCTCATTAACTGAAGAAACTCCATCATCTAAGGGATAGAAGAAAATAAAGATTGAAGAAAGGGGTCTGGGCACAAAGCAGGGTGGAGGAATGTCCATATAGGGGGCTGCTTGGGAGGAATCTGCATCTTTTGCCAAAGCCTCCTGAGTCTCTCTGAGGTCTCCCAGCAAGCAGAGGGTGGCTGTGGAGGAAGCCAAGGCAGACTAGTTGATGGTATAACTCATCCTTCAGAAACTATGCCCAGTTCCAAATTCTGCTGACTCATGGGTCCCACTAACCAAAATCCATACTCACACCAAGGCAGGATACTGAACCCAGAAACAGCTGCTCTCCAGAGAGCAGGCTAGGCAAAGAGACTATAGATCTCCCCAGTCATCCAAAAGTCTAGCTTTTTGCCCAGGTCATTTCCATTTTCCCTTCCCTTTCCTTTCCCTGGGACTCTAGACAGTCTTCAACCCAGTGCTTCGTCAAACGTAACAACCCAAACTAGCTGAATGCCTATCTGGACACTTGAGAGAAAATGCATTCTGACTACTTCTGTCTGCAGTCACTGGTAGGGAAAGAGGGTTCTTGGCCAGAGGAAAACTACTTTGTCCCTCCTTTCCAGAGGGTTCCTATAAAACACAAAAGGTCCTACCTTTTCCTCTGAACACTGGTGCATTTCCAGAGCTTCTTCCACTAAAAGAGGGTCGAAGCCCTTTTCACAGAGCTGTCCGTGTGCAAAGAGATAGTCGAGAATCTTAAGAAAAGAAAAGGAGGTTTGAGGATCTATTACCACTCTTTTCGGTGCTTCCCAAGAGTCTTACACAAGCCAGCAAGTGTGATGTCTGCTCCCCACCTCGCTATTAGATTCTGGATAGGACTTGATTTTCTACTGTGAACCGCATCTAACACAACAGGACCTCAGTGACTATTTGCTGAATAGGTAGGCACACCCTTCTAAACACGAGCAGTCATTTTTCAAAGGAATTCCTGTCACAACTGACTCCCGTCTCCCATAATGTCAACTCCACAGCCTGGGCAGGATATTCTAACAAAAAGGCCACGTCAGAAATGGCCCCAAGGTGTAGGACTCCAGTACCCTATTTTGGAACACTCTGGGGCAGCTATGACAAGATAAACGTTTCTAGGAGACATCTGACCATACCTCAAGCCTAGTGTGCCCTCTCAGGAGGGGTAGAGAACAGTCCAATGGCTCAAATACTCCCAGGGCTTTTCTCCAGCCTAGGTCCCAGAGCAGCCCCTTAAGTAGAAGCACTATGCTGAGGGCGTGAGTTTCCCCGGACAAATTGCCGAGTCATGCCAACTCACAACGCTGGGGCTGAGTGTGATAGGGCTCTAGGATACAAGCAGGACACTGTTCTAGGACCTCTCTCCAGGCTGATCCCACCATCACCAACCAGCCAACCAACCACTCACCTGCTCAATATTCTCTCCTTTCTTCTTCATGGCTCTCAGGACACACTCATATGAGTAGCCCATGTTGACCACTGTCTCCACACACTGCCGCTCACTGGGGGACAGTGTTTGCAGTTCTGAATAGGCCTGGGGACAGCTGGGAGCATTGGGCACTTGTGACATTGAGAAATTAGGAGGTGTGACCTGGTGGTGGAGAAACAAGAGGATCAGGCAGGAAGAAAGAAGACTGAGGTCCCAGAAGACAGGTCACTGAAGTAGCCCAGTCCAGGGGCTTGCCATTTCTGACACTAATTAAACTCCTAAACAGTCTGCCTGCAAGAAAGAGCCAGGTTGCTGGCCAGACATCCTGGAGAACAGTAAGGTAACACCACACAAGGGAAAAAAACTGGGAAGACACTTGAAATTGTGACTGCCCTCTGGGCTCATCCCAGAATGAGAAAATACCACAAGAGCAACATGTGTTCAAATCCCTTGGGCTTGAATGAGAGAAGTTCTGAGGCTGCCCATGGGACTAATGGCAAGACGGCTGCTATGATTTCTCTCCAGGGCTCCATTATCCGTTTCTCAGGCTGTTGTATGTCAGAGTCCTAAAAGGATCATTCACCTCAGACAACCCTAACTCTGGGGCTGACTCTCTCCCAACAATGTGTCTATTCCTGCTCCTATCCCTGGGCTGGGCAGAGACTGCACGTGCCGCACGTTCCCCTGCATGGCCGGCTCAGGGGCTCAGGGCTTCGAGGGCACTCCACCTCTGCCCCACACCATGAGCTACAAGGATCCGGTTCCCTGCCACAGCTGCCATACTACAGAGCCAAGACTGAGGGACTATTAGTCACACCAGGCGGGGCCTTCAAGGAAGGAAATGTGACTCCAGGACCCTGCCTCGACTGCCCCGTAGGCAGCCGTAGGCAGCTGCTCCCTGCCATCGGACCCTATTAACCTCAGTTTGATTGGTGGGTAGAATCCCATGACTCCGCCCACCACTTCTGATAATGACTCAGACCCAAGGCCTGAAGGCCCCTCATTCTCAGGCCAAAGGACCAAACCAACATGAACAAGGTCACAGCTGTTTTATTTACAGTTTGTCCTAGCTCCCAAGAACCAGGAAAAGCATTTCTTTCAACAGAATTTTACTTCCTTTGTGGGGAGTGGGGGTGGGCAAGCAGCACAGACTCCTGGTCTCAGAAAGACACTCAAAATGATATAGCTATGACCAGATACTTTCTTCTAAGTCAGCTGGGAAAAGTCAAGACTACAGGCCTCAAAGCCCATTGTCTCCCCCTCCCTACCTCACACACAGCACCCCTGGCAGCCCAGTCAAAGGGCTCAGTCATTAACTCCTAAGAGTCACAACAAGGACAGCGACTGGATCACACCAGCCTCTTCAGGGGCAGAGTCTACCTGGACTTGAGAATACCAACAGCCAAATAGGGTTTGTTCATCTTGCAGACACAGTACTCACCACGTCACAGTATGTTAATGTGAACTCCCAGGGGTTAGTTACCATGTCACATGTATTTCTGAATTCCCAGGGCCTAGCTTTAGGCTTGGCATTCACAGGGCCCTACTCATCAGTTGTAGAATAAATGGAGGTCTATTAGGATTTCAAAGAGAGAATTTAACACAGCAAAGTGACCCTGATTCTCCTTCCCCAAAGCCCACTGAAATAATAAAACAAAACTATTAATATTTAAGGTCAAAGAAAGAGGGAACAGCAGTGGACAATATATTTCAATGAAATTTTAGAACTTGGAATGCTAATGGAGCTATGGTAATTAAGCAGAAGCAATGAAGTTATAAATACGTGGGAGAAAGGAGAGTCAGTTCATTAGCTCCTCAAACTCCTGAGAGGGCTGCGCTTCAGCATTTGGGAGGAGCAGGTACTGTTGGAATAAAGCAAGGGCACAAAGCAAGTGATCAGAGCAATAAAACCCTTAGGCACGTCCTCCTCTCCCCCAATCCTCTTCAGGAGGTAGGTTCAGTCTCTAGGACTAAAATAAGGACACAAGGCACAGCACAGCGCATGGCAGAGTAAGGTGTAAAAACCAAAAGGAGATTTAATTAAAAGTCTACACACTACCCTTCCCCAGCCTTCCTTAACCCTCAAGGAGAATTCTCAGGTGCAACTGTAAGCTCTCAAAATGTTCTGTGTTGACATTTTGCAGTCCCCCAAAGCCTACTAACCAACCTACAGGAAAGCTTAATAATTGGCAAACACACCCCAACACATACAGTCCCTGCATCGTTAATTTTTTTAAGTGCCTCACTTTTAAATGTGAACACAAAGCCAGAGACACCAAACCAAAAGAGGGAAAAAACAAAGCAGTTGGAAATTTAAAATATGATAGAGTAAAATTTTATTTAAAAGGCTGAAATTTAATCTAGAGAAAGAGAAGGACAGCCCAGGTGACTCAGCGGTTTAGCGCTGCCTTCGGCCTGGGGATGTGATCCTAGAGTCCCAGGACTGAGTCCTGCGGGTTCCCTGCATGGAGCCTGCTTCTCCCTCTGCCTGTGTCCCTGCCTCTCTGTGTGTGTCTCTCATGAATAAATGAATAAAAAAAAATTTTTTTTAAAGGCTGAAATTTGGGATGCCTGAGTGGCTCAGTGGTTGAGCATCTGCCTTTGGCTCAGGGTTCCTGGGATCAAGTCCTGTATCGGGATCCCCACAGGAAGCCTGCTTCTCCCTCTACCTATGTCTCTGCCTCTGTCTCTCATGAATTAAAAAAAAAAAGAAAAGAAAAAAAGGCTGAGATTAAAAAAAAAAATTATGATAGTCAAGGATATATCTAGAAAGTAAAACATAAAGAGGGGGCACCTGGCTAAGTCAGTAGAGCATGTGACTCTTAATCTTGGGGTCAGGAGTTTGAGCATCAAACTTTAGAGATGACTTTAAAAAATGAAAAATTTTTAAATTCTCTTAAAGTAAGACAGAGATAGGAAATAATATAGAAAAGGATAGCAAATTATAACAGTCAAGGAGGTCCAACATCCAGTTACAGGAATTCCAGAAAAGGAAAAAACAAAATATGAAAAACATCTCAGATTTTAAATTTTTTTTTAAGATTTTGTTTATTCATGGGAGACGCAAAGAGAGAAACAGACTTCTTGCAAGGAGCCCAATGCGGGACTTGATCCTGGACCCTGGGATCATGCCCTGAGCAGAAGACAGGCACTCAACTGCTGAGCCACCCAGGCATCCCACATCTCACAGCCTGTTTGAAAGGATCCAGGAGAGCCAAGCATAATCAATGAACAAAGCATGGCACACCATGAATAAATGTAAAAATCTCCAGAAATGGAAGATCTCAAAAGCTATGGCAGGGTGGTGCACTCTAAAGTGGAAGAACACAGAAAAGCACAGGAATGCTAAAAATCAGGGGAGTTTATACTTCATTAAAAAAAGTTTAAGGGCGGGCAGCACCGGTGGCTTAGCGGTTTAGCGCCACCTCCGGCCTAGGGCCTGATCCTGGAGACGCCAGATCGAGTCCCACGTCAGACTCCCTGCATGGAGCCTGCTTCTCCCTCTCTCTCTCATGAATAAATAAAATCTTAAAGAAAAAAAAGTTTAAGGGCATCTGGGTGGCGCAGGTGTTAAGTGACCAATTAATTCTTGGTTTCAGCTCAGGTCCTGATCTCAGGTCGTGAAATGGAGCCCCACATCAGGCTCTGTGCTCAGCACAGAGTGGGAATCTTCCTCTCCCCACTCACTCACTCTCTCTAAAATAATCTTTTTTAAAAAGGGGAGGGTTAAAGATTTTATTCATTTATTTGAGGGTGAGCGAGAGATCAAGCACAAGTGAAAGGGAGAGGGAGAAGGAGAGGGAGAGCGAGAAGCGAACTCTGCTTCTGAGCAGGGAGCCTCCCTCCTGAGCAAGGAGCCCAATATGGGCCTTTTAAATATGACTCAATTGGGCACCTGGCTAGCTCAGTCAGAAGAGCATGCGACTCTTGATCTTGGGGTCATGACTTCAAGTCCCACACTGAGTGCAGAGATTACTTAAATACATAAAATTTTTAAAACAAATAAATGAGCCTGAGTGGCTCAGCTGGTTAAGCATCTGACTCTTGGTTTCAGCTCAGGTCATGATCTCAGGATTGTGAGATTGAGCCCTGTGTCGAGGTTGGGGCTCTGCACTCAGTGATGAGTCTTCTCGAGATTCTTTCCCCTCCCTCTCCACTCTTCTGCTACTCCCCCTGTTCATTCTCATGTTCTCTCTCAAATAAATAAAATCTTTTTTAAGAAGTAAATGTGATGATTCCAATGTGCTTGTATTACTTTGATAAAAAAATTTCATTTTAAAAATCTAGAGATAGAGGCCTTGTAAGAATTAAATCAATGGTAACAGAAGAAAAGATAAACAGATCTGAACACCTAAAAGCTGAGAGTCTATATGTCAAAAATTATTTAAAATATACTTTCAAAGCAAACTGGCACTATTGTAATGCTTATTTAAAATTAGTAAATACATAACTCAGAGGTATAAGGAAAGAGCGGAAGTATTTTGCTGAAACAACTGTGGAAGAGTAAGGAATGTTTCCATATCTGGAGAAAGAGAACCCAATAGCAAAATGAGCCTAACCAATAAGCAGAGCAAGGCCCACAAAAGGCTGACATGTAGTGGGAAAAGACAGGCTAGCAATTCTATGCTGGTCTCAGAAGGGCACATTACAAGATGATGCTTCTCAAAATGATCACATGGACTTCTTAACTTCTAACACTAGTTTATATAAACAGTAAAACATAAAATCAGAATCTGAAGAGTGAGACCCACACATTGGGCCTGAAACAGCGAACAAGAACCAAACTCCAGGACCACTTCCCTCAGAGTTCCTTCATAAAGGGTGTATGCAGCCCAGTTGACCACCACTCCACTCCGCTCACCCTGCAGTCACAAACTATCCTGAAGAGAAGTGCTTTGTTCACTGGGAAAGGTTCTCAGTATGAGCCTCAGAGACTAAGACAGATAGAAGAAAACCAGGCTTTGCTTCTTGGGGATAAGGGTCATGACTTTCTTAGAAAAACACCAGAAAAAAAAAAAAAAAAAAAAAACCACCAGAACTTCAGCTCTATTTGCCCCTTGAAGACAGAAAGTCCCCAAGCCAGCAAGAAACCAACCCCCCCGCACCTTACCCTGAAATGAATGGACCCAAAAGAAACTCCACAATCAGATCAGAGTGACAGGTGTTCTGGTTTGATTAGTTCATCAGCTTTGGCCTCTTAATGGTCACTGTAATTTTAAAGGAGATTTGAGGCTGAGGATCTTCCCCAGAGTGCTTTTGATTTCTCTAAACCATACAATGAGTCATGAAGAGTATCCTACTGACCAGGAAGTAGGAGGGTGAAGTACATTACTAAGAGATAACACAGAGTGTTCTGCACAGTCAAGTTTATCTAGGCCAAGGTCTACAAAAGTTTATAAACAGCAGAGAGCTCTTTGACAATGCAAGCACTCACACAGAGAGACAATTACTTACCAAGAATGCTACTCTTGGGACTTTGCACTTACTTTAAAGTAGGCCAAGGCTCATCTTTCTATCGGCTTATCAAGGTCTCTGACAGATATCCCACCAATACAATCAGGCTCCTCTCTGGCTCTAAATGGTCTCTTGATATGCCATCACGTTAAAAATCTGTGAACTGGTATAGCAAAAAGTTCCTGGACTTTTATGATTTCTATTCTAGAATGCAGTAACATACTGTTCTGTGCTGCTGAAACCACATCAGGAGCTAAGACTACATTTTATGACAAATAAAGGAACCACACTGCACCTGCAACCTTTTTGTGTGCCAAAATCAGATTTTCTTCAGGGTAATAACAAGTTCAATTTTTGTTATCCATCTTTCAACACTAACTCAAATTCCAACCTTCTCTTCTCCCTCTCTTTGGAGAAAACTGCACAATTCTTAATAGTGAGCCAAAAAAGGAATTGTAGAATTAATATCTGCAAGTTTAAAAAAGTGACAAATTTCTACTTTTGCTCAGACTTCCAATACAAATGACCTCCCAGCTACTAAGGCACCACATGTTCTGATGAAAAACACAGGTAAATCATTGTACACACAAGAACCAACCTTCAGGGCAGAATAAGATGGGAGAGCAGAAAGCAGAGAAGATATAATGAGGAGTGCCAAGCAACCTTCAAAAAACAAATAAAGTAGGAAAAAGTAGATAAAAAATTACAAAGAAAGCCTTTAAAAACAAAGGCAGCAGAGAAAAGAACAAAGTGATTAGGCAGAAAGACTAATCCATTAACACATAATATACATTTATCTTTTTAAAGGAAAGACCAAAAAGATTCAGGTAGGAAAACAAGCAAACATAACCAGGCTAGGTGCAAAGCTAACAGTCCTTTGTCCTCAGGAAAATAACCAGAACATACATAAACAAGGTCAATAAAGCCATGTCCCCATTTTGCCCTAAATTTTGAAAAGAAGAATGTGAGGTAGCAAATGCTACCCAGAATTTAGAAATCTTTAGAGCTCTAAATCAGAGGGATTTAAAAGGCTTACCGTGGGACCTGTATTTGGAGGTGATGATTCTTCTGTGCACACAGACAAGACAGAGAGGGAAGGCATCTGGGAGATCAGATCTGAGGGATTCAGGGTTGGCACCTCTGTGCCACTGTCCAAGTTCAAAGCTGAAAGCCCAAGAGTATGATGCCCATTGAGCTCACTGGCACTGCTTTGGGTGGAAGGCTTCAGGGAATTCCGGAAGGTGCCATTGCGGAGGCAGGATGTGCTATGGAAAGTGCTTGCCAGCTTGGCTGTCTTCTGATTGCTGTCATCAGAGTCAAGTTTGGGGAAGGACAGAGATTTGATATTGCTTACTGCAGGAATGGGGGGGAGGGACACTTTAGAAGACAGAGACATCTTTTCACAGTTGCCCAACTGTGGTAAGGTTATAAAGCCATTAGGTTTGTGAAGAGGCTTGATATCCAAGGTTGCCCGCTCCAGGGATGCCAGGACCTCCTCATCCTGTAACACAGATCCAGAGCCGTCTCTGGGCAAATTATTGTCTAATAACTGAGCCATAATGGGTCCAGTGGTTCCTACCAGAATGTTTCTCAGCTCTTCCTTCTCATCAATAGTTTTTAACTCCAGATTATCAAATGGGTCTTCTTCACACTCAAAGTCAGCAGGATTGAAATCTGCCTTTGTGTGGGGTGGGCTGAGAACTTTCTGTTTCATGGCACTGCTGCTAACCCGAGTCGGGGTGAGGATGCTGTTGTGCTGTAAGCTGGCAAGGATGGGGTTAATAGGAGGTGGCTTTGTGGCTGTACTGTGAGTCTTGGAGAAGCTCATTTTGCTGTCACCCTCTGGGCCACTCTTAGAATTCACTTTAGCTTCTACTTCCTCAGCCTTGCGTTCTGCTTCCCGCTGGGCTTCTTGGATTTTCTTAATATCTTCAGCCCACTCAATAGTTTTCTTTTCCAAGGAGAAGTCATACTGCAAAGACACAGCACAGAAAGGAGGTGTGAACCCAGGTGGTTGTCCCTCACCGACTCAATTCTTCCAGCGAATTCTTCCTCACACCAGCACAACAGAACCTTGGCAAGGCAGCATTTACGGTGTATGAGATGATCCCCAGTCAGGAAGACCAAGGCTTTCTAAGCTCCTTATATGGTTTAATCAAACTACACTCCCAGATTACTTCCAGAAATGAACTAATCATACATACCAGGCCAAAAGTACCTTGACAACCACTTGCCTTGCTTCTCTTCCCTCCCCTCAGGCCACTTCTCTTCCTAGAATTCTTCACTGGTAGATAAGCAGAGCTCGGCAGCCACCTATAAAGCTTTCCTGATGGCCTTGTCCCTTCCTCTGAAATCCTACATAGCATGTGTGTCTATTAGGTGATGTCAAGCAAAAGTGACCACATGTACATTTATTTAATCTTTAATTTTTTTCTAAACACTTCCCCCCAGCAATATCACAAGCCTCTTGCAGGCAGCCACTGGGCTTTAGATCCTCTCAGGGTCTCTATTATCTAGCACAATGCTGGAGACAGAGCCTGTGCTCAATAATAACAAGAGCCCCTAATATTTAAGAAGCACTTACCAGGTACCAGAAAAGATTCTAAACACTTTTTTGTATTAACTCTCTGGATCTTTTCAACAAAACTCTCTGGATCTTTTCAACAACCCTTTAAAGTGGGTACTGTTGTTACCCTCAATTTACAAGAGCCATGCCCAAGGTCATAAAGCTGGTAAGTGGTAGAGCCTGGATGTGAACCCAGGCAGTATAACTAGATTCTATGTTCTTAAACTACTATCTATTAAATTATAATGAACAGATTATACTCTAAATACAGGAAAAGTACTTACTAAGATATCTAGATGTCTAGATTCGAAGTAGGATTTTACAGTGCAAACTGCATAAGGATTCACTTCATGGTTGTTGCTTCCTTAACCATACCTTCACCTATATCACAATTTACAAAAATTTCATTTGGACATTGAAAAAAAAATACACCATTTACAAAAAACAAAATTTGGACAGCCCAGGTGGCTCAGCGGTTTGGCGCCACCTTCAGCCCAGGGCCTGATCCTGGAGACCGAGGATCCAGTCCCATGTCGGGCTCCCTGCACGGAGCCTGCTTCTCCCTCTGCCTGTGTCTCTGCCTTTCTCTCTCTCTCTCTGTGTCTCCCATGAATAAATAAATAAAATCTTTTAAAAAAAAAATTCACCTTGGAGAGGAGAAACAAAACCTGGTGTTCACTCTAAAGTGAACATAGACATAAATAATGTCTATATGCACATTCAAGGCTAAAGAGACAAGAGGGGGATGGGCAGGAAAGAAGCCTACATGCACAGACAAGAATTTTAGAGCACAAGAAACTTTGGTCATTCCCAAGCTTTTCAGCTTCAAACAACACAAGAGAAGCCTGGAAATGCACACATCAAAGTCTGTTCAGCCCCTGAGATGGCTGGCTGGCTCAGTCTGTGGAGCATGCAACTCTTGATCTAAGGGGTGGGAGTTCAAAGCCTCGTGTTGGGCATGGAGCCTCCTTATTAAAAATAACAACAACACCTTTAAAAAAGAAAAAGATGTTGTCCATTTATACCCCTAAGCCAGCTGCTGAACCCCAGAAAGGCCACCTGGGCAATTATGGCACTTCCTTTCTACCACTAATGGGTACAGTGAAAAAAACAGCACTGAGCAGACTGCTGCTTCTAACCAGTAGAGGAAATCAATTTTGCATCTGGCTCCTTCCACCAAAAAAAGGCTGTAACCAACTGCCCACTGCCTATAAATACAGGTCCCTGAAGTTTAACACTCAAGAACTAGAAATTTCTTTCCTTTTTTGTAAAACCTTTATTGACTTTTAATTACCAAAGTAATACAGAATACTTGGAACACAGGAAAAAGACAGTAGAAATATTACAGTGAAAAAATAAGAGTGTGGTTTGAGTGCACAAATAAGTAACAGCAGCATCTAATATTTATGGCATACCAGGAACCACAGTAAATATTATAAAAGTATTACTTTCTTTAATCCTTATACCAACCTTAAAAGTTAATTATCCCCATTTTATAAATGAGGATATGGTGGCCTGGAGGGCCTAAGAAATATGTACAAGACGACACTGTTATTACATGGCAATTCAAGTTCATGAATGAGTGATACCAGATTCTGCTCTAAACCATGACACTAACGGCCACCACAATTACTATTCAATGAAAGCTTTGTAGGCCCTAAGTGCAAGGATTACTTGTGTGCTTTACTGGCTCACTTGGATGAATTTTTAGCTGAAAACTCAAGTCTGTACAGTCATGCAAGGGAAAATATGACAAAGGGGGATCCCTGGGTGGCTCAGCGGTTTGGCACCTGCCTTCAGCCCAGGCATGATCCTGGAGTACCAGGATCAAGTCCCACATCCGTCTCCCTGCATGGAGCCTACTTCTTCCTCTGCCTATGTCTCTGCCCCCCCACCAACCTCTCTCTCTCTCTGTGTCTATCATGAATAAAATAATAAAATCTTAAAAAAAAAAAAAAAAGGAAAATATGACAAAAGTCACAGGAAGCATCAAGGGATCTGTCCAGAGCCCTAGGTGTGACTCTTGTCAACAAAAGCAGACCAGCACCAATACTACAACCAAATCCCCCATGGAGGCCCAGATAGTCAAAGTTTAAAGGTACTATATACAATTAGAGAACAAAAATATTTCAACTGTTCCACACAGGAATGGAGCTCAAATCTCCTGCTTTTTTATTAGTGGGTGCTATGAATATAGTGAGCACAGTACCATGCATTTATTAATGCTTTATGCTGATCAAAAAAATAGAAAATTCCCAGCAAAGAGTAACACAACAATATGGGATTCAAAACAAGTTTTCTGGATGAATCAATGAAACACTGAATAAGAGGAGAACTATTAAAAGAAAATAGTTTTTTTAACCCTATTTTTAAAAGTAGTATCCTGCACACAGAGAGGTATTTCCTGACATTTGTTATTGCCAATAAAAAAGTCACCAGATAAACAGAACTATGTAAAACTTTATACGGGAAATCTGTGTCTCTCTTGGCCCAATAACCTCTCCATACACAAAAGGGTTATCAATTCAGTATTCAAAATTATATACAATGTTCAACATCATTAGTATAATTAAGAAAATACACACCAAAACCACAGTAAGAGACCATTGCAAAACCCACAAGGATATATATAATCAAAAAGATGGATAAGAAGAGTTGGCAAGGATGTGGATAAATTGTAACCCTCATGCACTGTGGGGTGAGACTCTAAAATGGCAGCCACTTTGGAAAACAGTGTAGTGGTTCCTCCCTTTTGGAAAGGTTAAACAGTTACCATAGGACAACCCGGCAATTCTACTTATGTACCCAAGAAAATTGAAAGCATACATCCTCACAAAAACCTATATTCATACTTTTTTTTTTTTATATTCATACTTTTATACCAGCATTATTCATAATAAAAAGTGGAAACCACCAAAATGTCCATCAATTGATAAATGGAAAAACCAAATGTAGTGTATCCATACAATGGAACATTAATCCATAAAAGGAATGACATACCAATACTTCATTCATACAACATGGATAAACCTTGAAAACATTATGGTAAGTGAAATGAGTCAGTCACAAAAGACTATCTATTGTATTATTTCATTTACATGACATGTCCAAAATAGCCATATCCACAGGGACAAAGTAGATTTAGCAGTTGCCAGGGGCTAGGGGCAGAGAGGGAAATACAGAGTAAATGCTAATGGGCACTGCATTTCTTTTGGGGATGACAACACTACTCAGGAATTACACAGTAATGATGGTTATATTATACACTTTGAATATACTAAAGACCACTTATGTGGAAACCTAAAAAGGTGAATTTCAATGTATGTGAATTATATCTAAATAAAGTTATTATTTTTAAAAACAAAACTGAACTTCTCCCATTTGATTACCCACTGCATACAGACTAGAAGATAAATATTTCTTAGGGTAACATGGTGGCGCCTCAGAGAATCCCCCAGAAACAAAACTCCTTTGCCAGAAAGTCATATATTTAAAAATCTTTAATCACAGAAAGAAGTGTCTTACAGGTAGTATACTTTCCTATTTTCCCATGACTCTTTCTCTAAACTGTAAGCTCAGTGAGGACAGTGATTAAGGTATTTATCTCTGTCTCCAGCCCTAGTAGAGCACTGCTTAAAAGTAGGCACTCAATAAATGTATACTGAGGGAAGAAAGGAAGTCACATAATATAAGGCTATTTGCTGCTTTCAAGTAATTCTATACATTTCTATAGAACTAAGCTTTAAAGATGAAAGGATTGGGCAGCCTGGGTTGCTCAGCAGTTTAGTGCCACCTTCAGCCTAGAGCGTGATCCTGGAGACCCGGGATCGATTCCCCCGTCGGGCTCCCTGCATGGAGCCTGCTTCTCCCTCTGCCTGTGTCTCTGTCTCTCTCTCTCTGGGTCTCTCATGAATAAATAAAATCTTTTAAAAATTAAATGAATGAATGAATGAATGAATAAGAAAGGGTCAAGAAAGAAGCTATTGAGGAGAAGGCATTTAAGCACAGTCTAGAAGAATACACAGATTTTAACAGGCAGACAGCTTTTGGTACAGTGAGAAAGGGAAAACATTCCAAGTGGAGGTTATATAGCTCATGAGAAAAAGCATAGAACAATACACAACACATGTGGTGTGATCAATGAATTGGTAGTAACCTGGTTCATAGGAGGTATGGAAGAGATGATAAACTGAAATATTTTACCACAACCTTATGTCTAGACTCAGTAAGGACTGGAGAATCGTTTAAGTATTTTTTTTAATAGGGATGTAACAATTTGAAACTTTAATTTAGGAATATTATTCTAGAAACAATATGAAAAATACAAAAAAAAAAAAAAGCCACAAGCAAAAGGATCAATTAAAGAGGCCACTGCAATAGTCTAGGTTAAAAATAATAAATAAATAAATAAATAAATAAATAAATAAATAAATAAATAAATAAATAAATAAATATGAACTGGACGATAAAGATGAGACACAGCAGAGAAATATATTTCCCAATTTGAGTGACCAAGAAGATAATAAGGACATCAAAAAAGAGAAAGAAAAGAGGTGAATATGCAAGCCAGATGGACAGTGGGGATTTGTTTCAGACAAGACACAGAATCCCAGGAATATATAGTCTAACAGACTGCAGATCTATAACAGATATATAAACATATATAAGTGTGTATGTATGTGTGTGAGAGAGAGACAGACACACAATGTGAGCCAAGCAACAGCCATAAGAAATACAAATAAAAGATAGGAGAATGGTTTTGTCCCTACTTTACTATATATCAAGTTCTCTTTAAATTTTTAAATGTGGGATGCCTGGGTGGCTCAGCAGTTGAGCATCTGCCTTTGACTCAGGGCGTGATCCTCAAGTCCCGGGATCGAGTCCCACATCTGGCTTCCTGCATGGAGCCTGCTTCTCCCTCTGCCTATGTGTCTGCTTCTCTCTGTCTGTGTCTCTCAAGAATAAGTAAATAAAATCTTTTAAAAAAATTAAATACATAAAAATAAATTTTTAAATGCACTAAACTTTAACTAAAAATGACCACTTACCTGTACTTCTCTGACCACCTGCAAACAATCAGGCAAGGAGAAGCCAATAGGAAGACCAACTTTAGCTGGTGTTTTGAATTTGTCTCCTATCTTAAATGGGACATCATCAAGGTAACTGAAAGTCCCTACAATCAAAAATAAAGTAGAAAATATCAGCAAAGAACTTTATTATTTGTTTGCTATAATCTTATACCTAGGATACAACATTAATTTATGCTATCCTAAAACTAGAAGTTATAGAGATTTGCTCCTCTGACTGCTTACCTTCTCCTGACCCTAGATTTCTGTGGAGGAAATCTTACTTGCGCCTACTTGATCTTATTAGGGTTTATTTTCAATTATACTTAGTGTAAAAGCCAAAGTACTCACAGAAGCCAAAAAGGCCTCCCCAAAGCCCACCATCCCTCTGTTCTCAACTCTTTCTTACCTCCTTGCTCATTGCACTAACTCATGGTAATTGTTCTTCAACCATGACGGGGTCAAACCCACCTTAAAAATCTTCAGTGGCTACGTCCCCTATCTGTAATATTTTTCCCCTTAAATATTCACATGACTTATTCCTTCGCCTCCTTCAAGTCTTTGCTCAAATGTCACTCTCTCATGAGACTTACTCTGGCCACTATATTTAAAATTACTACCTGTTCTTCTTAAAAAAGGGGTGGGGGTGGGGGGCACTTGGGTGGCTCAGTGGTTGAGTGCCTGTCTTCGGCTCACGGCATGATTCTAGGTCCAGGGATCAAGTCCTGCATCGGGCTCCCTGCAAGGATCCTGCTTCTCTCTCTGCTTCTCTGTCTCTTTCATGAATAAATAAATAAAATCTTTAAAAAAATTAAATTACTACCTCTCACTGCAGTACTCCCATGTTACCATCTATCCTTTCTACCATAGCACTTACTACATTCTAACATACTAAATAATTCATTTTTAGATTATATTTATTGTCTGGTCCAATAGAATGTAAGCTTCTTGCAGACAAACATTGAAGTCTATTTTATTCACTGATGTACTGTCAAAACCTACACATATTAGGCACTTAATAAATACTGCTGAACTGATAGAACCTCCACAAAACAATCTTGACTAGGATTTCTCTACTTTGGAAAGAATAATTTCTAATTAATACAAAAAATTACATTTTTTAAAACCATATTCTGTAACAGATGTGGAAATATTCAAGAAACAGCAATTATGAAAAAAGGAAAACTAGGGGCACCTGGGCTCAGTCAGTTAAGCGTCTGCCTTGGCTCAGGTCATGATCGAGGGCCCTGGGATCCTACCAGCCCCTTGGGCTTCCCTGCTCAGCAGGGAGTCGGCTTCTCCCTCTCCTTCTGCCCCTCCTCCCTGCTCTTGCTCTCTCTCTCTCAAATAAATAAAACCTTAAAAAAAAAAAAAAAAGGAAAAAGGAAAATCAGACAAGAGCATGGGAATCACAACAAGATTACCAGGAGACATAAACATCTACAACTGACCTGCTTTAACTCCCTGAAGGTTCTCTGCCAAACAGCTGAATCATACAGAAAGACCAGGACATTATCACTCATTTATAGGGTCAGACAAAATAAGAGAGGCTCTTGTATATGTCTCTAACTACCTATACACTCCCAATTGTACATGGTTTCTTTTCTGGACCAGGTTTGGGGGTTAACTTACTGGCAGAATTACCAAGGACAATGAAACAGTTCCTGCTTTTTGACTATTAATAGCTAGCAAAATAAGAATTACTTCTGGGCCTCACACCGGTATATTTTCTTGAATGTTCTTGGACAGAATAATACAATTTAACAATTTTTCTGGGAAATAACCATAATTATTAATATTCTAAGAAAGCTTCCTAGTTGGTCCTATCTTTAGAAGTACTTTCTCAGATGACAATGCCTGTCATATTCCCACCCTTTTTCACTTGATTATTTCTAGTCCTTTAAGAATGAGCTTAAGAATTCCCTTCTTGGCAGCCAGTGGCTCAGCAGTCTAGCGCGGCCTTCAGCCCAGGGCATGATTCTGGGGACCCAGGATTGAGTCTCATGTCGGGCTCCCTGCATGGAGCCTGCTTCTCTTCTCTCTCTGCCTGTGTCTTTGTCTCTCTCTCATGAATAAATAAAATCTTTAAAAAAAAAAAAAAAAAAAGAATTCCCTTCTCAATCTCAGAACACCCAGTTCATACTAGCTTGTCAGGTCTTACCACTCTGTATGAATAACTTCCTTATACTCCGCCTTGAGACTCTGAGTGAGAATTTGAGAGAGAAATGTTTCATATCTACACCTCCCAATTTCAGCATATTATCTGGCAGATAAGATGCTCAATAAGCAAAGAACAAATAAAAAAGACATGGTCTCACACTTCTTTCATATTTAACTCTCACCCCCCCCCCATGGCTAACTCACATTCAATTAATATTTATTACAATTCAAAATGGTTTACCTAAAATGGTAAGGCTACTCATAAAAATACACCCCACCAAAATATCCGGTACCATCACAGCTTGCCAAAAAACAAGTATTGGTTACAAAACTAAAACCCTCTGTCACTTACAAAATTCTTTATATTGTAGAGATTAAAAGCAAAGTTCTCTCTAATGTAAAAAAAAAATTTTATCTGTCTTCCATGAAAAAAGGTACTCAAATTTTACTGAAAATTAGATTTTTAACTTTATCTAGTGTCTTGATATGGAGATAAAGCTGAAACTAGCATTTTCTAAGAAGCACTGGAAAGATTTACATTTAATCACAAAATTCAGTCTTTCATTTCAGAATGTTCAAAGCAGGTTAATTACAACACACACACAAATACACATACTGAAAAAATCTTACCCATAACACAAGCATATATGATATACAAATATAAGAAAACTCATCCACAATAAACTAACAAAATTTTCTTAAATGAACAGCTCTATTGTAGAATGGTGATGGGAGCAGAGGAAGAAACTATCCACAAAAAAAGTAATATAGTTAAGATACCTGAACCAAATGAGACTATCTTTCAAAGAGTGTTCAGTTTCCTTGCCTACCTTTCAGTTAGGAAACTGACAGTGCTGTATACACTGACGACTTATATTCTATAAATCAAAGTAGGCCCTGGCTTAGGGACAGAAAGATCAAATATTACACCTTTAAACAACTGCTATTTCTCTTCCTTAACACCAATTACAGGTTTCTGCTTTAAAAAGCAGTTTCATTTCACTAATAACGCCAATGCCAAGGTCATCTGGCACAACCCTCTAGCCTTCCCTGGTCTTAGTCCTTTAAACTTTGTTCGTAGGAAACGAGCCAACAGTTACGTGATTATTGGGGGGAGGAGGTAGGAATAAAGGGCAAAAAGGCATTTACGTGCACCTGGCTGACTCAGCTGGTAGAGCAGGGGACTCTTGGGTGTAGACCTTATTTTAAGATAAAAAAATGGGATCCCTGGGTGGCGCAGCGGTTTAGCGCCTGCCTTTGGCCCAGGGAGCGATCCTGGAGACCCAGGATCAAATCCCACGTCGGGCTCCCGGTGCATGGAGCCTGCTTTTCCCTCTGCCTATGTCTCTGCCTCTCTCTCTCTCTCTCTATCATAAATAAATAAAAATTAAAAAAAAAAAAGATAAAAAAATATTTGAGGGTGGCTCAGTCAGTTAGGCATCCAATTCTTGATTTCGGATCAGGTCATGATCTCCAGGCCACAGGCTGAGCCCCCACAGGGCTCCACATTGGGTGTGGAAGCTGCCTGAGACCCTCTCTCACGCTCTCTCTCTGCCCCTCCTCCACCCCACCCTGCCACCTGCATGCAAGCACTCTCTCTTAATAAAAAGAAAATCTTTGGGACACCTGGGTGGCTCAGAGGTTGAGGCTTCGGCCTAAGGGAGTGATCCTGGGATCCTTCCTGATCCAGTCCCACATCCCGCTCCCTGTGGGAAGCCTACTTCTACCTCTGCCTATGTCTTTATGTCTCTCATGAATAAATAAATAAATCTTAAAAAAAAAAAAAAAACAGCTCGGGCAGCCTGGGTGGCTCAGCAGTTTAGCGCCGCCTTCAGCCCAGGGCCTGATCCTGGAGACCGGGGATCAAGTCCCACATCGAGCTCCCTGCATGGAGCCTGCTTCTCCCTCTGCCTGTGTCTCTGCCTCCCTCCCTCTCTCTCTTTCTCTCTCTGTCTCATGAATAAATAAATAAAATCTTTAAAAAAAAAAAAATCTCTTAGGGGAACCTGGGTGGCTCAGTGGATACAGTGGATGGAGCATGCAACTAGATCTCAGAGTTAAGTTCAAGCCCCACATTGACTATAGGGATTACTTTAAAATATTTTAAAAATAAATAGCTAGGGACACCTGGGTGGCTCAGCAGTTGAGCCTTCCACCCAGGGCATGATCCCTGAGTCCCAGGATCGAGTCCCACATCGGGCTCCCTGCATGGAGCCTGCTTCTCCCTCTGTGTCTCTGCCTCTCTCTCTCTCTCTCTCTCTCTGTGTGTGTGTCTCTCATGAATAATAAATAAAAATCTTAAAAAAAAAAGCTAAATGGGTAAAATCCTTTTTTTTAAAGATATTTTATATCTGAGCCTGCTTTTTAAAAAAAAAAATTTTATTTATTTATTCATGAGAGATACAGAGAGAGAGGCAGCGAGAGAGAAGCAGGCTCCTTGCAGGGAGCTCGACGTGGGACTTGATCTCAGGTCTCCAGGATCCCGCCCTGGGCCAAAGGCAAGCACCAAACCGCTGAGCCACCCAGGCATCCCATGAGCCCACTTTCTTAAGTTCAGTTTGGGAAAAGAAAAAAAGTACATCTCTGATGACTGTGGCTACAGAAGTTCCTTGAAGTCAGGTTCTGCATATCACTTTGATTTATGCCATAATGGAAGAGACTAGGCTGAAAATAAAATATTCTCAGGATGAATCCTGGGAAGGCTTCATTGTGTTTTCTTTCAGAATTTCTTTCTGAATTGCTGATGTGCTTTTAATCTTGTTACCTGCATATTTTCCTGAAACAAAGTGACAGTTTCAGGGGAGAGGGGCAATGGATCCTCAATGGAGGATAGAAACTAGAATATGTGTAATTCAGGTTTTACTATGAATTCAAATTGAGAATTCAAATCAAAGTTTTTGAAAAAGAACATCAGTAAAGACCAAACTTAAAATTAAGTGAAAGATACAATTCCATGACTGGGTATCACTACCTAAAGCCACTGCATCAGCTTTACTTTTAAGATTTTATTTATTTATTCATGAGAGAGAGAGAGAGAGAGAGAGAGAGGCAGAGACATAGGCAGAGGGAGAAGCAGGCTCCATACAGGGAGCCCAATGTGGGACTCGATTCCAGGACTCCAGGATCACATCCTGAGCCAAAGGCAGACGCCCAACTGCTGAGTAACCCAGGCGTCTCGCGTCAGCTTTAAAATTAAATAAGAGGCGACTGGGTGACTCAGTTGGTTAAGCATCCAACCCTTGATTTCAGCTCAGGTCATAATCTCAGGGCTGTGGGCAGCCGGGGTGGCTCAGCGGTTTAGCGCTGCCTTCAGCCCAGGGCCTCATCCTAAAGACCCGGGATCGAGTTCCGCGTCAGGCTCCCTGCATGGAGTCTGCTTCTCCCTCCGCCTGTTGTCTCTGCCCCTCTCTCTCTCTCTCTCTATGTCTCTCATGAATAAATAAAAATCTTTTAAAAAATAATAATAATAATAATCTCAGGGTTGAGATGGAGCCCCAATGTGGGATTCTGCACTCAGCAAAGAGTCTGCCTGAGATTCTCTTCCTCTCCCTTTGCCCATGTCTCTAAATAAATAATAAACACATAAAGTTAAATAGACACACATGTAGAGAGATGTACACAAAACTATACAGATATCTGCTATAGGATGGGATGTGAAGTCACAAGAAAATCCTACTCACACCCTAACAACAAAAGCCAGCTAACCTACAAAATCACCTTTTTCATATACAATGTCTGGCATTCAATCAAAAATAAAACACACCAAGAAGAAAACATAATCTATCAATAAGAGAGGAACCAGTCATTAGACCCAAATTGAGGAATAGCCAAAATATTGAAATCATCAGAAAAATTTAAAGTAACTATAATAAATATGTTATATAGGATCTAATAGAAAAGATGAATTTGTGTGAGCAGATGAGGAATTTTTTTTAAGATTTTATTTATTAATTCATGAGAGACACAGAGAGAGAGGCAGAGACGTAGAGAGAGGGAGAAGCAGGCTCCCCACAGGCAGCCCAATGCAGGACTCAATCCTCGGACCCCGGGATCATGACCTGAGCAGATGGCAGACACTCAATCACTGAGCCACCCAGCCGTCCCGCATATGAGTACAAGAGAGAGAAATATAAAAAGACAAAACAACAATGCTAGAAATGAAAATGCAGTATCAGAGAAGAAAATCTTTACTAGTTCATAACCAGGCTATATGGATAACCAGAAAATACTTAGCAGAAGAAAGAATCAGAGAAACTGAGGTTAGGTCAAAAGGAATTAACCATACTGAAACACAAAGGGGGAAAAAAAATGGAATGGAGCCTTAAGAGATCTTTAGGACAATATCAAAAAGCCTAATACATGTATGGTTAAAGTCTCAGGAGGATAAGAAAGAAACAAGGGGGGCAGAAGAAATGTGAAGAGAAATAATGGCTGCAAATTTTCCCAAAGTGATGAAAGATCAACCCACAGATCCAAGAAGTTTAGCTAACTTCAAGCAGGATAAATACACAGAAAAATCACACCACGGCACATCATAGTAACAATGCTGAAAACAAAGATAAAGAGAAAATCTTGAAAGACAGTGGGGGAGGGGGAGCAATAATTAAATGATGACCAACTTCTTTACACTGTAAAGCAGTAACAGATCAACTTTTAAAACAATTCAAAGTAAAATACCTTTTTCTATCACTCAGCAGAAAAAGTATTTCAATATCCTAGGAAAAATTAAACCAAGGGCAAAATGAACGAACCTCCCTTAGAAGTTAGCTGGTTCAGGCACCTGGTGGCTTAGTGGTTGAGCATCTGCCTTTGGCTCAGGTCATGATCCCAGGGTCCTGGGATCGAGTCCCACATCAGGCTCCCTCTGCCTATGTCTCTGCCTCTCTCTGTCTCTCATGAATAAATAAAATCTTAAAAAAAAAAAAAAAGTTAGCTAGCTCAATGGTCATAAATAGGACAGCATGGCCTTTCAAAGGAAAGGGTTTAGTTTTATTAAGTATTATCTGATTATACAGATTTATTTTTTCCTAAATTAGAATGTCAAGGCATTTTCTCAGATACTAAAAGAGGAATTTATTTGTTTGCTGGAAACTTTTTCTTAGATGAAACAAGTGGAAAATAAGTTAAAAACTAAAGAGCATTGACATTTTAAGCACCAGACTTCAAGAAAGTCCTGATTTAAAATAAGCCAAGAAAAAAATAAAAATAAAAATAAAAATAAAAATAAAAATAAAAATAAAATAAAATAAAATAAAATAAAATAAAATAAGCCAAGGATCAGTTAAGCATCTGCCCTTGGCTGGGGTCATGATCCCAAGGTCCTAGGATGGAACCCTAAATCAGGCTCCCTGCTCAATGGGAAACATGCTTCCCCCTCTCCCCACCCCCCGCTCTTGCTCTCTCTCTCATAAATAAAATCTTTAAAAAAAATACTAAGCCAGGGACGCCTGGGTGGCTCAGAGATTGAGCATCTGCCTTCGGCTCAGGGCATCATCCTGGAGTCCCGGGATGGAGTTCCATACCAGGCTCCTTGCATGGAGCCTGCTTCTCCTGTCTCTGCCTGCCTCTCTGTCTTTCTCTCTCTCTCTCTCTCTCTCTCTCTCTCTCATGAATAAGTAAACATCTTAAAAACAAAACAAAACAAAAAAAACCCACTAAACTAAGCCAAGGGTTTGCATTTTACATAATATAAGAATATATATATATATATATATTTTTTTTTTTTTTAAGAACAATATTGTTAAAGGTCTTTGAGAATTGCTTATTCTCTTATTCTGTTATCTAGGGATATGTAGTTATTAATGACAGTGGAAGTTCAACCTTAGCTAAAAAAAAAAAGAACCTGAAGGTAAATCAAATACTAGTCAGAAGACAGAAGATAGCACAAGATATAGTCAGCTCAAATATTTAAAAAGAAAAAAAGCAATTTAATATCCAGTTATAAGAGCAGATGTTACCTCCTTGTCCACACCCTAAATGCCCTGGAAGAATTACACACACACATACACCTACTAACCCCTATGGGCCAGTCAGATAATACCTACCTTAGGGAGAATCAATCCATAGGCCTATAAGCTAGGCTGTGCAATCAGATACTCCTTTGGCCAAAAGATGGAAAAACTTTAGCTATATGATGCTAGCCATTTAAACTGAAAGATCAAGTAGCATGCAGCATCACAACAGGATTGGCCATTTTTGACCCTACGCATTCTATACAAACAAGCCAAGAAAGCAAGTCTACAAACAGAAGAATAAAAATGGAGCATGCCTGCAGAGAAAAGCAGTAAGAAAAGGCTACGCAGCTTCCTGAGAGATGGAGGGAATTCGAGCCTTAGTTTCCTGGCTAATTTCAGACTTGTAAGACCAGGTTCAACTTGACTTCCTGCATTCATATGTCAGTAAGACTGCTATTCTCCACCTCCTCCTTTTTTTTGCCTATTTCCTTTAATTTCTATTCCTTAAACTACAAGATATCTAAAAACATAAGATTCTTTACTCTAAAAACTTTAAAGCTATAGAAATTCAAGTAGGAGCTTAGCAGTTTGAAGCAGAAGAAGCTGAAAAGAGAAAGAAAAATCTTTTCTCAGGGAAGCACCTGGGTGGCTCAGTTGATTAAGCATCAGACTCTTGATCTCACCTCAGGTCTCGATCTCAGGGTTGTGAGTTCAAGCCCCATGTTGGGCTCCAGGATGGGCATGGAGCCTACTTGAAAGAGAAAGAGAGAAAAGGAAGGAAGGAAGGAAGGAAGGAAGGAAGGAAGGAAGGAAGGAAGGAAGGAAGGGAGGGAGGGAGGGAGGGAGGGAGGGAGGGAGGGAGGGAGGGAGGGAGGAGTTAAGGGAGAAAGAAAAATCTTTTCTCGAATTTTAGGTAGAATGCTTCACTTAATAAAATTTTGGTAAGGAATGTAAGGAGATGGAGGAATTTCTAAAAATTCTTTATTGATAACTTCAAAATTAGAATCTTCTCTCTAAAGTGTTTAGCTGGAACACCATAACCTGGAGTCCATCTTATTTTCACTCCAGTCAAAAAGGACTTCCCAAAGTGTCAAGATACATTGCTTATCTTTTGAAATAAGTTCAACTCTTTCATTTTTGCTATTTTCTCTCCCCAGAACTTTCCTCTGTCCTTTGCTCTGTCTTCTCTTTTTCCCTAAAAAAGTGATCCAGAAACAACTTCAGATCTGCCTTTTACTATCATTTGAATATTTTGAAAGTATTGTCTAATAATCCTTAGACAATAAGAAATAGCTTACCTGGCAGATCTGATGCCTGACCTGCTATAAAGAACGCAAATTCCAGATTCTGAGTAACTTAACTCCAGAAGGATTTAACAAAACACAAACAAATGATATATGTAAGCATATGCACAATAATTCTAAATATTAAACTGTTGTATAAAATATCTAAGTTAGAACCCCAATGACTGCTGCTGCTGCAGCCTGACTCAGTTGACTGATATGATCAAGCAACCAGAGAGCAGCACCAATATATTGTCATGCAGTCTGGCAAATCATTCTTACAAGGACATGATTTTTAAAATGAAGATCAGCTTTAAAAAAACTTTTTGTTTTTAAAGGGGAAGGAGAAACAGAGAAAGAATCTTAAGCAGGCCCAGGGCAGAGCTCAACATGGGGCTCAATCTCAACCCCAAGATGATGATCTGAGCAAAAATCAAGAGTTAGATGCTTAACCAACTGAGCCACCCAGGTACCCCCCAAAACCCTTTTAAAAAAACTAAGTTGTTTGGATATTTCTGGTATTTAATTCTTCTACTGTATGAAAAGAGGGTCTAATTTTAACTTCTTAAGCACCTCCATTCCTCCCAAATGCAGATAATAAAGTTTATTAATGTATTCAATTCTGGAAGGTCATAACTTAAAAAAGGATGATAAACTATTCATTTCAAATGCAAAATTGTAGCTACCACTACTCACATTTCTGTAATTACTAATCACGGTTTATTTGCAGTAATTATGTCCTATCACTGTGGGGCAGGGAGAGGATGACAGGGATGGACACTAAACCAAAACATTAAAAAAAAAAAATTAAGTGTTAACTATAGATTTAGAGTTTTTCCACACCTGAGATGGCAAAGACCTATGACCAGAGAATAAGAAAGAGAACGTAATATACTTCAATATACTGCTGAAGGGAGCAGTTTAACGTCTGCCTTTGGCCCAGGGCGTGATCCCGGGATCGAGTACCACATCAGGCTCCTTGCAGGGAACCTGCTTCTCCCTTGGTCTGTGTCTCTGTCTCTCTCTCTCCATGTCTCTCATGAATAAATAAATAAAATCTTTTAAAAAAAAAATACTGCTGGAGAACAGTAAAAATAGGTAGGCTACCTACCCATCTCTGGTAATTTTAAGTACAATAACCACAGAGACTCTAAAGTTTATCTACTTAAATACTTCAATATTAAATTACCTGAAATCCACTGGAATGTATATGCTACACTGTTGTAGAACTTTTTCTCAAGCTGCTCATTTAAATAAACATAAAGAGGCACTTACACAATGCTAAGTGATTTCAAATCCTCTGATCAAGTCATAGCTTTAAGCATGATATCTAACAGTCTACTTACCATGAATATCTCCACCCAACTTCTTAGAAGCCATTTAGAACCTGAAAAACAAAGAAATATTTTTAAGCACACGATGTTCTGGGGGGGTATAAACAAATCACTAGAGAAAACTGAGACTACAAAAAAGAAACCAGAGTACTGTCCTCAAACTTCTCAGTCCCAAAATCTCAAAAAAGAAGAGAAAGGAAGAGATATCAGTTTTTCAGAGAAAAATTAAACATTTCTAAAATCTGCATTTCTAAAATCTTCTAAATAAGTATGAGAAAAATAACATACTAACCATTAACCAATTTATATATGGACTATCCAAAGGAAAAAATTACAGGCCACATACCTTCTTGATACAAACTACAAATATGTCAATAACAGATTTTAAAAAAATCTCTTTTCATTCAGTAATGCAAACATAGACCTTATGCTGGCAAGTAAGTCTAATAGTAATTTAAGTGGGGAGTGAATGACAATCCTCAGTACTGTTTAATTAGTATAAAAATGTTTTAAGTGAAGGAAAAAACAAAACCACACACCTTGGCATTTTCACACCTTATAAAAGTAGGTATGAAGTCCTGTCTTACATAAATAATCTGAGTTCTTCAACCTGAAAGTCTATCACCCCTGATATGGTATTTATACCTCTAACTTAAAAATGTAAGCAGAAAAAAAAATAAGGTTAGCTATATGAATTTATGGTCTATTATCTATTAGCCCACATTACAATACACTGGAAGGTATCATACTGAAAAATAATCTACACTCCAATGAAAGTTAAAAAAAAAAAGGAAAAGGGTATTACATCTATCTTGTGAAAATTACTCAAAATGGAATTAAAGTCTGCACAGGGTTTTTTTGTTTTTTGGAGGTTGTTTTTAGAAATTAACAAACTGATTTTTTTTAAGTTGTATTTATTTAAATAATCTTTATACTCAAATGGGGTTTGAACTCATGATCCTGAGATCAAGAGTCTCGTGCTCTTCTGACTGAAGCAGCCAGGCACTCCCATACACTTTTTTTTTTAATATTTTATTTATTTATTTATTTATTTATGTATGTATGTATGTATGTATGTATGTATGTATGTATGAGAGAGAAAGAGAGAGAGAGAGGGGCAGAGACACAGACAGAGGGAGAAGCAAGCTCCATGCAGGGAGCCTGACGTGGGACTCGATCCCAGATCTCCAGGACCACACCCAGGCTGAAGGCCACACTAAACCACTGAGCCACCGGGCTGCCCTCCCATACACTTTAAATGGATGAAGTGACAGAGGCACCTGGGTGGCTCAGTCAGTTGAGCATCTGACTCTTGATTTCAGCTTAGATCATCTCAGGGTCCTGAGATCAAGCTCAGTGTTGAGCCCCAGCTCGTCAGTCTGTCAGTCTCCACGCTCAGCACAGAATCTGCTTGTCCCTCTCCCTCTGCTCCTCCCCCTCACTCTTTCTCTCTTTCTCACTCTCTCTAAAATAAACTTTTAAAAATCTTAACTAGATGAATATGATACACTGCCACCACAACATGGACAAACTCAAATACATCATGCTAAGTGAAAGAAGCCACGCTCAAAAGGTTACACATTATATGATTCTACTTAAACTACAGGAATAGAAAATAGGTGAAACTATAGAAATAGAGAAGTAATCTGGCTACCAAGGATTATAAAGGATAGAAAGTATCATGTAAGGAGCACCTGGCTGGCTCAGTCCATAGACCACCCAACTCTTGATCTCAGGGTTGTAAATTTGAACCCCACAGTGGGTGTAGAGATTACTTAAAAATATTTTTTAAAAGTAATAAAAATTTTTTAAAGTGGCTGCCTTTAGGTGGTAGGTCTAGGAATAATTTATAATATTTCTCTACAGTTTCTGAACATTCTAAGGCAAACGGGTATTTATTTTATAATTTCTTTAAAGTTTTACTTTATTTTTTTAACATTTTATTTATTTGAGAGAGAGAGAGAGCACAAGCAGGATGAAAGGCATAGAGAGAGGGAGAAGCAGGCTCCCCACTGAGCAGGGAACCCAATGCAGGACTCAATCCCTGGACCCTGGGATCATGACATGACCTGAGCTGAAGGCAGAGGCTTAACCAACTAAGCCCCCTAGGTACCTCTAAAGCTTTTACTTTAAAAGTTTTAGTTTTGGGGCAGCCCCTGTGGTGCAGCGGTTTAGCGCCGCCTGCAGCCTGGGGTGTGATCCTGGAGACCCAGGATCCTGGAGATCCAGGAGTCCCACGTCAGGCTTCCTGTATGGAGCCTGCTTCTCCCTCTGCCTCTGTCTCTGCCCCTCTCTGTCTCTATGAATAAATAAAATCTTAAAAAAAAAAAAGTTTTAGTTTTCCAGAATGATATGAGAACAAAATATTCTGATACTCTAATTAATTCTCTCCAATGGAAAGTTAAAATTATAAAGTATATAGATCATCAATTCTCAAAGAAACAGCAACCATACTGAAAATGATTAAAACTTTTCCTAGGGATCCCTGGGTGGCGCAGCGGTTTAGCGCCTGCCTTTGGCCCAGGGCGTGATCCTGGAGACCCAGGATCGAATCCCACGTCGGGCTCCCGGTGCATGGAGCCTGCTTCTCCCTCTGCCTGTGTCTCTGCGCCTCTCTCTCTCTCTCTCTCTCTCTCTGTGACTATCATAAAAAATAAAAATAAATAAATAAAATAAAATAATTCAGATTATAAAAAAAAAACTTTTCCTATATGCAGAAAATATTTCATTGGCATGCATGCTACAGTGTCATCAAAATATACATAAATCACAATGCAGTCACACTTCTAAAACCAAGAAGCAAGAGTCTTTGCAGTCTCAACCTTCACACACAGGCACATAATCAAAAATGTATTTTTCTAAGTCTCTGCTGGGAAAAAAAGCAGTATTTAAGCACCCAGCAGAGCTGCAACAGACAGGTGCAGAAAATGAACATTTTCATCTATGTGTCTCTAGTATTTATTAATATTGTGGGATAGCAGCTGTTTGAAAAAGTGGCTGTTTCTGAGAGGTAAATGGTTTGGGAGAAGCTGCTTGAGCTTCTGATTTAAAAAGTAATTTTGCAAATAACCCCCAGAAGAAGCTAACATCAGAAATGTTTTAAGAAATTTCACCAACTTTAAATGGATTCTTTTTTTTTTTTAAAGATTTTATTTATTTATTCATGAGAGACACAGAGAGAGAGGCAGAGACACAGGCAGAGGAAGAAGCAGACTCCACGCAGGGAGCCCAATGTGGGACTCAATCCGGGGTCTCCAGGATCATGCCCTGAACCAAAGGGGATGCTTAACCACTGACCACCCGGGCATCCCAATAAATAAAAATCTTAAAAAAAAGAAAAATATATTTGCAAGTGGTGTATCTGGTAAGGAGCTTACACCTAAAATACATAAAGAACTCCACAATTCAATAATAAAACGACAATCCAGGGACCCTTGGGTGTCTCAGCAGTTGAGCATCTGCCTTCAGCTTGGGGCATGATCCCAGGGTCCCAGGATCGATCAGGCTTCCTGCATGGAGCCTGCTTCTCCCTTTACCTATGTCTCTGCCTCCCTCTGTCTCATGAATGAATAAATAAAATCTTTAAAAATAAAAAATAAATTAAAAATAAAAAGAAATAAATGACAATCCAACTAAAAATGGGCAAAAGAATACGAAGAGTAAATTCTTCAAAGAAGACATACAAATAACCAAGAAGTACATGAGATGATGTTCAACATCATTCTTCATTAGTCAGGAAAATGCAAATAAAAAAATTCCCCTCTTGGGACGCCTGGGTGGCTCAGCGGTTGAGTGCCTGCCTTTGGCACAAGGCATGATCCCGGAGTCCCGGGATCGAGTCCCACATCAGGCTTCCTACATGGAGCCTGCTTCTCCTAATGTCTCTGCCTCTGCCTCTCTCTCTCTCTGTCTCTGTCTCATGAATAAATAAATAATCTTTAAAAAAAGAAATTCCCCTCTCTATCCCCCATGTTAAAGCATGCATGTCTGCAACAAAGCAAAATGTCTATTTAAAAAAAAGTGAGTGAAGGAGCACCCAGGTGGCTCAGTTTGTTGGGCATCTGCCTTCAGCTCAGGTCATGATCTCGGAGACCAAGCCCCACAATGGGCTTCCTGCTCAGCAGGAGTCTGCTTCTCCCTCTCTCTCTCTGCCGCTCCCCATCACTTGGGCTCTCTCTCGCTCTACTAATAAATATATTAAAATTTTTAAAAAGTGGAAATTAAAATACAGTACCCCTATTACTAAATAAAAGGATGGAAATTCTTTAAAAATATGCCTCAAAAGAGCTGATAAAATATAGATTTTCTATAAGGCTTCTTTATTTTTTTTTAAGATTTTACTTATTTATTCATGAGACACACAGAGAGAAAGGCAGAGACATAGGTAGAGGGAGAAACAGGCTCCCAATGGGGAGCCCAATGTGGGACTTGATCCCGATCCTGGGACTCCAGGATCACGACCTGAGCCAAGGGCAGACTCTCAACTGCTGAGCCACCCAGGCATCCCTAGAGGGTTTCTTTAAATATTAAAAATAGTTCAATGAATGCAACTCTTATGTTTCCCACAAACCTTATGAATGTAAGATACTCATATTTGGTCACTTATAGTAAAGATTTTTCTAAGGTCTGCTATGCCGTAAAACTTCCCTGTCTCTCAAGGACCAAGAGCACTGTAACAGCTACTTAGGGTCAATTTTTTTTCCTGGAACATTGGAAAAGAAATCAAGTGAGATAGAGATAGATAGAAAGATAGATAAATAGAAAGTATTTCCTTATAAACTTCCTATATTTTATTTAATTATACCCATTTCCTATAACATCTTCCTGTAGTCTAAATGTTCAATTATGGGGAAATGATTAAATAAATTATGGAAATTCAAAAGATAAGTTGTAATGCAATTAAGAATGTTCATTAAAAACATAATGGAGAAATAAGTATACAGCTTTTTTTTTTTAATTTTTTTTTTAATTTTTTTTTTTTATTATGATAGTCACAGAGAGAGAGAGAGACGTAGAGACATAAGCAGAGGGAGAAGCAGGCTCCATGCACCGGGAGCCCGATGTGGGATTCGATCCCGGGTCTCCAGGATCGCGCCCTGGGCCAAAGGCAGGCGCCAAACCGCTGCGCCACCCAGGGATCCCCAGTATACAGCTTTTTAAAAAGATTTGAGAGAGGGAGAGAGAGAGAGGGTGCATGCATGCACGCGCATAAGGGGTTAGGGGCAGAGGAAGAGAGAGAATCCCAAGAAGACTCCTTGCTGAGTGCAGAGCCCAACATGAACTTGATCTCATGACCCTGAGATCATGACCTGAGCCAAAACCAAGAGTCAGACACAAACAAATGAGCCACCCAGGCACCCCAAGTACAAGTTTTAAAATGTTTTTACAAGGGGTGTCTAGGGATCACTGGGTGGCGCAGCGGTTTGGCGCCTGCCTTTGGCCCAGGGCGCGATCCTGGAGACCCGGGATCGAGTCCCACGTCGGGCTCCCGGTGCGTGGAGCCTGCTTCTCCCTCTGCCTATGTCTCTGCCTCTCTCTCTCTGTGTGTGACTATCATAAATAAATAAAAATTAAAAAAAAAAAAACAAGGGGTGTCTGGGTGGCTCAATCAGTTAAGCAACTGCCTTCAGCTCAGGTCATGATTCCAGAGTTCTGGGATTAAGCCCCACAACTGGGCTCCTTGCTCAGCAGGGAGCCTGCTTCTCCCTCTCCCACTCCCCCTGCTTATGCTTTCTCTCTCTCTCTAATAAGTAAATAAAATCTTCAAAAAAAGCTTTTACAAGTTGGACTGAGTTACTTAACTATGTAAAAAATGTACACACACACACACACAAAAAAAAAGACTGAAAAAAATACATTTGCCCCCAAAGTAAAACTTTAAGTACTTCAGAGGGAAAAAAATTCTAAGTAATCAAAAATTTCCATTAAAATAAATATAGGGGATCCCTGGGTGGCTCAGCAGTTTAGCACCTGCCTTCAGCCCAGGGCGTGATCCTGGAGACCTGGGATAGAGTTCCATGTCAGGCTCCCTGCATGCATGGAGCCTGCTTCTCCCTTTGCCTGTGTCTCTGCCTCTATCATAAATAAATAAAATCTTAAAAAAATAAAATAAATAAAATAAAATATAAATGAATATATTAAAGGAAAAGTATCAAATAGAAATAAAAATAGAACACCTTTTTTTGCACACATCTGTAACTCAAACTTTTACACTAATAAAATGTAGACCTCCCTGAAGCACCAAGGAACTACAGCAATGTTCTATTTTGCCAGTTCAGTGCCACTTCATACAAATGCTATAAAAGAACCCCCCCCCCAAAAAAGAAAGAAAACCCTATAACTTAAATCACTACTTAAAGACATCCAAGAACAAAAAGAGATGGGAAAATAAGTAATAAGAACAGAACTGCAGGGACAGGAAGAGCTAGGGTGAAAGAAACAGAGGAGATGGGATAAGGAATGGAAAAAGGGCAAGGTGAAGAGGATGGGGTAGCAGACCAAGAGAATGCCAAGATGTAGGCCCTTTCAGGATGCCTGGGTGGCTCAGGGGTTTAGCGTGCCTGCCTTCTGCCCAGGGTGTGATCCTGGAATACTGGTATCCAGTCCCACATCGGGCTCCCTGCATGGAGCCTGCTTCTCCCTCTGCCTGTGTCTCTGTCTCTCTCTTTGTCTCATGAATAAATAAATAAGTCTTAAAAAAAAAAAAAAAAAAAAGACGTAGGCCCTTTCACAAGGGGAAGAGAAAGCCCAAGACAATTATATTGATGTTCTCATTTTCTTTCTTGTATCATTAAATTCCTATTACATGAAATTACATTCTTACAAAAGTTTCCTAATACACAGCAATTTAATATCTCAGTAAGCTATCATAGTCACACATTATACTGCAACAAGAGCTGCAATCAGGAATTTCCCAAGACACAAATGAATCCAGGAAATTCTTTTACAGAAAAGATGGCTCAGAGAATCATCAAATTTCAAGTCTAAAAACAAAGAACACCCATACAACTGGCATTCATACCAACATGTATATGACAAAAATCACACATGTAGCAGCTATTAGTATGTCAATACTATACCATATTCATCAGAAAAAGCTTTATTGGAACGCCTGGGTGGCTCAGCAGTTGAGCATCTGCTTTCGGCTCAGGACGTGATCCCGGAACTCGGAATTGAGTCCCACATCGCGCTCCCTGTGAAGAGCCTGCTTCTCCCTTTGCCTACGTCTCTGCCTTTTCTCTGGGTCTCTCATGAATAAATAAAATCTTAAAAAAAAAAAAAAAAAAAAAGAAAGAAAGAAAAAGCTTTATTTTCTCACAGATCTCAGAGAAGAGATTTTGGAGCCTCAGTTCCTTCAACAGTAAAAAAAAAAAGGGGGGGGGGGATAGTAGACTGAATTATCAGCCAACTCTAAACAGTAGAATAAAGAAAAGCAACATATTAATGTTTCCAAATTAACTATTCAATATTCAGAATAAGTGATAGCATCATTTACCATACACTGTAACTTTTTTTTTTTTTGTAAGATGTTATCATTTGAGAGACAGACAGCATGAGCAGGGGGAGAAGCAGGAGAGAGACAAGCATACTCTCCCAGCAAGTAGTGAGCACAGAACCTGACACAGGGCTCAATACCAGAACCCTGAGACCATGACCTAAACTGAAGTCAGATACTTAACCGACCAAGCCACCCAGATGCCCCCATAGTAACTTTTAAAAGATGTCCTTTACTGACAAAATAAAAAGCTGGCAACCATGTTAATCTTACCCTCATTTTTATTTTAATTTGTATTCATGAGAGAGGCAGAAACACAGGCAGAGGGACACAGGCAGAGGCTCCTGCAGGGAGACTGATGCCAGACTGGATCCGGCAGATGCTCAACCACTGAGCCCCAATCCTACACCCATTTTACTTTTTTAAAGATTTTATTTATTTATTCATGAGAGACAGAGAGAGGCAGAGACATAGGCAGAGGGAGAAGCAGGGTCTACACAGGAAGCCCGAAGTGGGACTCAATCCTGGGTCTCTAGGATCACGCCCTGGGCTGAAGGCAGATGCCAAACCACAGAACCACTCAGGCATCCCCTATCTCCATTATAAATTCTAGTGAAACTCGAAGTCTGGAAACCATTTTCTGATATCACATATAAAATAATAACCTCAAATGAGTATGATTATTTTAAAAATTTATATAGATATATAAATATGTGTATATAAACACAGATATCTTTGCATACTGCACGAGACACAGCAAGAGCTCAACAAAGGTTGGTAAAAATATAACTCAGAAGAGAGTAAACCATTTGCCAAGTACTCTATCTACCAGTAACTACACAAATGTAGATTTTTATTTGAATGTTTAGACTTATTCTGAGTAAAGAATATGGCTGTGAACATTGAACTGAGTTTGAGACCTTACTTTCAGTTTCAAGTCTGAGAAATTAGCCAGAGATACTATTTTCAGCATCTATCACTGTCCACAAGCTCTGTGTTTGCAAAACTAAGCCCCCTTATTAATGGCTGCTGCACATCAGCATATTTGGCTGAAGATGGAAGGTCAACAACAGAGGTCAACAGTACACAGATTCATACTAAGGAGCATTTCAGTAACCTTACTAAGCTTTTCCTTATGCATTAATTTTTCTTTCAGATCAGCTGGAATACTGCTTATTCACTCAGATTTGTCCTGAGCACTACTGTTTACAGAGAGCAAAAATGGAAAATTTAAATCTGAGTCACCTGCAGAAACAATGGGCCCTGAGATTTTGGAAAAGAGGGGAGTAGGTCTGTGTGAATATGGAAACAAATAAAGGTAAGACAGAGTCTTATAAAGTGGTTATATTTGGATGATGAGTTTACAACATGGGGCTTCTGTTTTCTTTCTTTTGTGCTATTATTTGCTTTCCAAGTTTTCTATATTGGGCACATATCTATAGACTGACACACTTTATAATTAGGAAAAAAAAAATCTAGGCAGCAACAAAGGGAAACAATACTCCCAGATACCTGTAAGGGGACTAAACAGAAACAACACAGTATATAGTATATAACTAATGAAAGACTGTGATCTCAGAGACAGAAAATATAATAAAAATAAATAAATCAGTAGTTTCTAAAACCAGTAAGAATATCATGCACCTAGTCTTCGGTTAATAACAGCTGTTTTACATTATTGATGATAAAGGATGCAATCCATGATGAAAAGCTAACATTATGAATTGCCCCAAGTAACACTGCATCACCAGTCATAAAACAAAAACTATAGGAAACAGAAAAACTAGGTAGAAATACATAATTAATAAGACAGATATAGGGGATCCCTGGGTGGCTCAGTGGTTTAGCACCTGCCTCCAACCCAGGGCATGATCCTCGAGTCCTGGGATCGAGTCCCACATCAGGCTCCCTGCATGGAGCCTGCTTCTCCCTCCGCCTGTGTCTCTGCCCCTCTCTCTCTGTGTGTCTCTCATGAATAAATAAATTTTTAAAAAATAATAAGACAGATATAATCTGTATTATATCAAAAGCACCCTGAAAGCAGAATATACCCAAAGTACCCAAAGAACGCTTTACAAAAACGTAAGGAAATATTAGGCCACAAAGAAAATTCCAATAAATATTCAAAATCAGAAATAGCACAGCCAAGGTGCCTCAGTGGCTCAGTTGGGGTGTCTGCCTTCCACTCAGGTCATGATCCCAGGGTCCTTGGATCCAGCCCCACATCGGGCTCCTTGCTTGGCAGGGAGCCTGCTTCTTCCTCTTCTGCTTGTGCTATCTCAATCATTATCTTTGTCTCCCTCTCTCAAATAAATAAAATCTTTTAAAAAGAGAACAAGAAAGACTGACACAGAACATCCAGTAACAGTCCAAAGGCAAAAAAATTAGAAATTAATTACATCAGGGGGCACCTGGGTGGCTCAGCAGTTGAGCATCTGCCTTATGCTCAGGTCATGATCCTGGGGTCCTGGGATTGAGTCCCGCATCAGGCTCCCCGCAGGGAGAATGAGTCTCCCTCTGCCTATGTATCTGCCTCTTTCTGTGTCTTTCGTGACTAAATAAATAAAATCTTAAAAAAAAAAAAAAATACAAAGGAATAAACTAAAGACCTACTAAAAGAAAAGAGGACTTATATAATTGGAAAAACAGATGATAAACCTTGGGTAGGACATGTAACATCATTAAGATCTATCCTCCAGGGCAGCCCCAGTGGCTCAGGGGTTTAGTGCCACCTTCGTCCTGGGGCCTGATCCAAAGATGAAAGAAAGAGAGAAAAGACAGAAAGACAGAAAGACAGAAAGACAGAAAGAAAGAAAGAAAGAAAGAAAGAAAGAAAGAAAGAAAAGAAAAGAAAGAAAGAAAGAAAAGAAAGAAAGAAAGAGTTAAGCAATGATTTTGTAGTTATTAAGTAGTTTGAAATCATAAAGCCTATGGGAGACTAACATAATGTAAGAACTGGAAAGTAATGACTAGTTATAATAGGGAGTCATAACAAAGCATCAGCCTAATTAGATATTTTTAATCAGTATCTTAACCAATTCATTTTTTATCCCTATCCCCTCTATCTTAACCAATTCATTAAAAATTATTGAAATTCTCAAATGAATTTTTAAAAAAATTTTAATGTAAAAAAAAAGTATGATGTCCCAAAAGGAAATATAGCCACAAACCTATTAATTTGACCTTTTTAAAAAGATTTTATTTATTTATTTGAGAGAGAAAAAACAAGCAGGGGAAAGGGCAGAAGGAGAGAGAGAAGCAGACTTCCCTGTTGAGCATGGAGCCTGACATGGGGCTTGATCCCAGGACCCTGGGATCATGACCTGAGCTGAAGGCAGATGCTTAACTGAGCCATCCAGGTGCCCCTGATCAATTTTGAATTATAAATTAGGCACAGTAAGAAATAAACAATAAAATAGAGCAATTACAACAACATACTATAATAAATTATGTGAATGTGGCCCCTAAATGTTTTACTGTACTATACTCCCCCTTCTTATTATCATGCAAGATGATAAAATGACTGTGTGATAAAGTGAGGTGAGTTACATAGGCATTGTGACGTACCATTAGGCTACTGCTGACCTTCGGATGATATACCAGAAGGAAGATCATCTGCTTCTGTGAAGTTTATACTGTTTGTTCCCTGGTACTACACAATGTTCCCTTTGGGGTATGAGTACTCAAATTTGGTGAACAAGGCTCTATTAGTTTTTTGTTTCCATGGGGAAAACCATTCAGATTTCACGTGACTCCAAAAGTCAGAATGATGTAATGTACTGAGTCTGAAGACTGCTGGAAGAACAGAAAAATTATGTGTGATTATTCCTCTCAGATATTTAGCTTCTTCATGTAAAAATACAAATTAACCAATTATATTGTATTGGCTACTTGTAGAGTGAAATAGGGTTATTAGTGTTAAATAGTAAGCATTTTCTTTTTTAAAAAGTGGGTGTGGACTGTGTGTATTTACTGAGTCATAGATTCAACAAGTGATTACATGTGTTTATGTGCTCTCAAAACTAAGAATATGAAGGAAGTCTTCTGGTATTTTTCTTACATGAGAACATAAAAGCCACAAGTCTACAGTTATAAAAGAATATATCCAGACCCTTAATTCTGAAAAAAGTTGTCAGAGATGATTTGTTCCAGGCTTCTCATTTTATAGAAGCAGTCCTGAATTTTTTTCCCCCCAAAGGTTTTGAAGGCTCTAAACCATCCCAAATTGATGGAAGAATTAAGGCTAGAACTCATATTTTTAACTGTCTAGGATGCTCTTTTCTCTCTTATAGACTCTTTTTTTAAGATTATATTTATTTGAGAGAGAGAGTGTGCACAGAGGGAGAAGCAGATTCCTCACTGAGCAGAAAGCCCAATGTGTGGCTCAATTCCAGGACGCTGAGATCATGACCTGAGCCAAAAGCAGACGCTTAACCAATTGAGCCACCCAGACGCCCCTCTCTTATATTCTGGCATAAACTATGATGTGATTTTTTAAAAAGCTGGGGAGGATATGACATTTTTGGTTCAGTTACTTCTTGAAATTACTGTTCCCCCAATGTTAATTCACAATTTAAAGAACTGAGGTGGGATGCCTGGGTGGTTCAGTGGTTGAGCGTCTGCCTTTGCCTTACGGTGTGATCCTGGACTACCAGGATGGAGTCTTGCATCGGGCTCCCTGCAGGGAGCCTGCTTCTCCCTCTGCCTATGTCTTTGCCTCTCTGTGTCTCTCATGAATAAATGAATAAAATCTTAAATAAAATAAAATAATAAAATAAAATTAAAAAAAAAAGCAAAACTGAGGGGAGCCTGAGTGGCTCAGTCAGTTAAGGGGTTGACTCAATTGATTTCAGCTGAGGCTCTATGCTGCCCACAGAGTCTGCTTAAGATTATCTATCTCCCTCTCTCTCTGTTCCTCCCTCCACTCTCATGTGTGCACTCTCCCCCTCTCTCTAAAATACAAATAAAATCTTTTTAAATATTGGGTAGCCTGGGTGGCTCAGCAGTTTAGCACCGCCTTCAGCCCGGGGCCTATTCCTGCAGACCCGGGATCGAGTCTTGCATCAGGCTCTCTGCAAGGAGCCTGCTTCTCCCTCTGCCTGTGTGTCTCTGCCTCTCTCTCTCTATGTGTCTCTCATGAATAAATGAAATATTTAAAAAATATATATTTTTAAATATTTAAAAATAAACAAAACTGATCATATGTTCATATGTACAGGAAAAAATATAGTACAGAACTTCCTCAACTTATGATGAAGTTACATCTCAATAAACCTACCATAAATTGAAAAAAATCTTTCTTTTTTAAATCTTATGTCAAAAACACATTTAATATACCTAAACTACTGAACACCATAGCTTAGCCTAGACTACCTTAAATGTGCTCAGAATACTTACATTAGCTTACATATGGGCAAAATAATATAACAAAGTCTATTTTATAATAAAGTGTTGAATATTTCATGTAATTTATTGAATACTATACTGAAAGTAAAAATCAGCTGTATAGGTACAAATTGGTTATAAGGTATCAGCTATTTACCCTCATGGTCACATGACTGAGAGCTTCCACTGGTTACTACTACTGCCCAGCATCATAAGAGTATCATATCACATACAGCTAGCCTGGGAAAAGATCAAAATTCAAAGTACAGTTTCTACTGAATGCATACTGCTTTCGTATCATAAAGTCAAAAAGTTATAAATTGAACTATTATAAGTATTGGATAATATAAGTATCATATTATCTGTATGTATACAGATACACAGGATTCACTACAATCCAAAGTTTCAGGCATCCACTGGGAGTCTTAGAATATAACCCTTGCAGATTAGGGAGGACTACTGAACACAAAAGAATCTTGCTTCTGTATTTTACAACTGAAAAACCCTAATATGAAAAAAAGGGGGGGGGCACACCTGGGTGGCTCAGTGGTTGAGCATCTGCCTTTGGCTCAGGGCATGATCCCAGAGTTCCGGGATCGAGTCCCATATCAGGCTTCCTGCATGGAGTCTGCTTCTCCCTCTGTCTGTGTCTCTGCCTCTCTCTCTCTATGTGTGTGTGTGTGTGTGTGTGTGTGTCTCATGAATAAATAAATAAAACCTTTTAAAAAGTTAAAAAAAGAAAAACCCTAATATGAAATAATTTATAATAAAAAGACACAAAAAGCACACAGATCTTTTAATTAATCTCAGTTGCTTTAGGTATCTATTAGGTAAGCATCTATCAAAATGAGTCAAAATTTACCTCTGATAACAAAACTCAAGGGTGCCTGGATGGCTCAATTGGTTCAGTTGTGTCTATCTTCAGCTCAGGTCATGATCCTGGGGTGCTGGGATCAAGCCCATGTTGAGCTCCCTACTCTGTGAGGAGACTGCTTCTCCCTCTCTCTCTGCCCATCCACCCCCCTCCTGCTCATGCTCACTCTCTCTCTCTCAAGCAATTAAATAAATCTTGGGGAAAAAATATATTCTTCTTACCAATAAAAAGATTAACAATATAAGAAATTACATTAAATGATACAATGGAATGAATCTAAAAAGGGTTATAATAAAGATTAATAATACGACAACAGTTACTCCCTAGGTTTACTAGCACCTCGTCACCTTCCTAAATCTTATTTTAATAAGAGTACTTCCACATTTCAATGGCTTATACTTACTCTAAGGAACAAAAAAAGGTGGTACCATAAGCCCATGACCTATAGTAAGAAATCCATACATCTTTATGCTGACATAATTATGAATCCTTGGCAATCAAAGAAAAGCCTCTATAAACACATAAGATTTAATTTCAACATACTAATATACTAAATCTTTCATAACTCTCCTGGAAAATAATCAAAACTCTACCATCCACCATAGAATAAGAAAATATTCCACTAAGTCTCTTCTCTCACCATCACATGAAGTTCAAAAAAGTTTTAAAAAGAATGAGGATACTAGTGTACAGTATTTTGGACTAAAAGAAAGAAAAAAAAATCACAGCACACTACAAAAACTTCAACATAGTAGACTATGTCTGTTTTATAAAACATAGATACTACCTTTTCACAACCATGTTGAACAAAGATACAAATCATACCAGGTCACTGGAACAAAGTTATTTAAAAATAATATATCCCCCCCAAAAAATAATATATCCCAGTGTCTAACTAGAATTACCAACTGGAATTACCATAAATATAATTTATTGGTTTGCTCCACCACAGAAGCAAAAACTTTTGTCAAAATGTTTAAGAAATTTCAAATATAAAAAGTTTAACACATGGAACATATATAATACAGAATTACTTCCAATATAAATATAAGTATAAATCTTATAATCTCTCATCTCCCAAAACAATTTTTTTTCCATTGAGGCATTTTATTTGCACGTATGAATTACATCCCTAGAAAAAGAATCCCAGGGATCCCTGGGTGGCGCAGCGGTTTGGCGCCTGCCTTTGGCCCAGGGCGCGATCCTGGAGACCCGGGATCGAATCCCACATCAGGCTCCCGGTGCATGGAGCCTGCTTCTCCCTCTGCCTATGTCTCTGCCTCTCTCTCTCTCTCTCTGTGACTATCATAAATAAATAAAAATTAAAATAAAAAAAAAATAAAAAAAAATAAAAAAAAAAAGAAAAAGAATCCCAGGATTTTCCCTCCTGTGTGTTTTCGTCTTGCTTCTTCGTGGTCCATGATGCCAGCTGAGGTTGTCAGTACAATGAAACCAAACTGGCGGTATGGGAGCAGGTTATTCTGCCATTCTTCTAGATCTTTTGGTTGTACATCAAATCTGGGGCTGATCACTCCACACTTGTTTAACCTGCCTGTGAGGTTCACAACAATTTTCCCAGCTCTGTGATCATCAATGATTTCAAATTCGCCAATGTAACCATACTTCATCATCACAGTGAGAAATCGGACGATGACTTTGGAGCATGGCCTGATAAGAACCTGGTGCTTGCCTCTCTTTTCAGCATTGTTGATGCTCTTGAGAGCATCTGCCAGGACGTTCATGCGCACCATTGTGGTGGCTCAGAGCGATGGCGGAAAGAGTCCCAAAACAATTTTATGAACTCTATAATACAATGCACAAATTACCCAACTATGCACAAGCAAATTAACTTACCTAATATGTTAAGTACTGTACAGTATTTTCAGGAAACTGAAATATTGGCACTGTAAGCAACACAGGCAGTTTGGAAACCTGTCTGTAGCACAACAAAGCCACAGCTGGCCAGCCCCACCTTAAAAATCAGGCCACTACTGACTTCAAATAACAAAGCATCAATTCTTTTCTAAATAATAAGTAAGAAGGGGTACCTGGGTGGCTCAGTTGGCTGGGGGTCTGGCTTTGGCTCATGATCTCAGGGGTCCTGGGATGGAGCCTCAGTCAGGCTCTGCACTCAGTTGGGGGACTGCTTGTCCCTGTGTCCCTCCCCAGACTCATACTCTCTCTCAAATGGATAAAATATTTAAAAATAATAATTAAAAAACAAGAGAGAAATAAAACCAAACAGTGATTTTTTTTAAGATTTTATTTATCTGAGAGCGAGAAAGAGAGCACCAGTGTGGGGAGGGGAAAGAGGGAGAAGAGGACTCCCTGCTGACCAGAGAGCCCAATGCAGGATTCGATCCTAGCACCCTGGGATCATGACCTGAGCTGAAGGCAGACATTTAACCAACTACCCAGGTACTCCAAAAGGTGATTGTTTAAAAAGGTTAATTACATTGATAAACCCCCTAGGCAAGGCTCACTAGAAGAAAAAAAAAAAAAAACCTATTGTTATCAGAAATGAAAGATAGTACAGATCTTACAAATATTAAAACAGTACCACATCAAAACAATTTTATAAAAACAAAAAACAATTTTATGCCAAGTCTGGCAATTTAGCTGAAATAAACCAATTTCCTTTTTTTTTTTTTTTTAAAGATTTTACTTATTTATTCATGAGAGATAGAAGTAGAGACTTAGGCAGAAGGAGGGATCCCTGGCGGTGCAGCGGTTTGGCGCCTGCCTTCGGCCCAGGGCGCGATCCTGGAGACCCAGGATCGAATCCCACGTCGGGCTCCTGGTGCATGGAGCCTGCTTCTCCCTCTGCCTGTGTCTCTGCCTCTCTCTCTCTCTCTCTCTCTCTCTCTCTCTGTGACTATCATAAATAAATTTTTTTTAAAAATTTAAAAAAAAAAAAAAAAAAAGACTTAGGCAGAAGGAGAAGCAGGCTCCCTGCAGGGAACCCTGATGTAGGACCCAATCCCAGGATCCCGGGACCATGACCAGAGCTGAAGGCAGACAGACACTCAACCACTGAGCCACCCAGGTGTCCCTCTTTTTTTTTTTTTTTTTTTTTTTTTTTTAAGTAACCAATTTCTAGGGGCACCTAGATGGCTCAGTAGGTTAAGTGTCCAACTCCTGATTTCGGCTCAGGTCATGGTCTCATGGTCATGAGATGAAGCCCCATGTGTGGCTCCACACTGAGCATGGAATCTGCTTAAGATTTTTTCTCTCGGGATCCCTGGGTGGCGCAGTGGTTTAGCGCCTGCCTTTGGCTCAGGGCGCGATCCTGGAGACCTGGGATCAAATCCCACGTCGGGCTCCCGGTGCATGGAGCCTGCTTCTCCCTCTGCCTATGTCTCTGCCTCTCTCTGTGTGTGTGTCTCTCATGAATGAATAAAATCTTAGGAAAAAAAAGAAAAAGAAAAAGGAAACTCAGGACCCAGACTGCTTTACTGGTGAAATCTTCGAAACACCTAAGGAAGAAACAACACTAATTCTATACAAACTCTTCCAGAATATTGAAGTGGAGGGAATACTTCCCAACTCATTCTATAGAAACATTAAAGAAACATTACCTTGATACCAAAACAGCCAAAGATATTACAAGAAAATTACAGAATATCCCTCATGAACATAAATGCAGAAATTCAACAAAATTTAAGCAACTCAAACCCAACAATATGTAAAAAGTATAATATATCATGATGAAGTGCGGTTTTTCCGAGAAACACAAGATTGGTTAAATATATCTTTTTTTATTTATTCATGATAGACAGAGAGAAGCAGAGACACAGGCAGAGGGAGAAGCAGGCTCCATGCCGGGAGCCTGACGCAGGACTCGATCCCGGGTCTCCAGGATGGCGCCCTGGGCCAAAGGCAGGTGCCAAACCGCTGGGCCACCCAGGGATCCCTGGCTAAATATATCTTAAAAAAAAAAAAAAAAAAAAAAAGCAATGTAATCCACCATATTAACAAACAAAAGAGAAAAATTTTTTAATTTTTTTTCAAAAGAGAAAAATTATACGATCTCAATGAACACACAAAGAACAAAACTAACAAAATCTAATACCCATTCCCAAAAAAAGTCTCAGCAAGCTAAGAATAGAAGGAAACTTCCTCAATCGATAAAGGCCATCTATTAAAAAAAAAAACCTACAGTTCACATCATACCTAATGTTAAAAGACATGGGATCCCTGGGTGGCGCAGCGGTTTAGCGCCTGCCTTTGGCCCAGGGCGCGATCCTGGAGACCCAGGATCAAATCCCACATCGGGCTCCCGGTGCATGGAGCCTGCTTCTCCCTCTGCCTGTGTCTCTGCCTCTCTCTCTCTCTCTGTGTGTGACTATCATAAATAAATAAAAATTAAAAAAAAAAAAAGACATTCTACTTAAGTTCAGGAATAAGGCAAGGGTGTCCACTTTTATCACATTTATTCAACATTGTATTAGAGGTTCTAGCCAGTGTAGTAAGAAAATTAAGTAAAAGGCATCCAGTTGGGAAAAAAACATGTACAACCTGTCTGTATTCATAGACAACATGGTCTATAGAAAATCTGGTGGAGTCTATAAAAAAAGTACAAGACTAATACAATAGTTGAGCAAGGTTGGAGGCTATAAGATCAACACAGAATAATCAATTGCATTTTTATATACTAGCAGTGAACATTCAGAAATTAAAATTTTAGGGGTGCCTGGGCAGCTCAGTTGGTTAAGCACTGACTCTTAATTCTGGCTCAGGTCATGATCTCAGAGTTGTGAGATCAAGCCCAACGTTGGGCTCCACCCTGGGCATGAAGCTGCTTAAGATTCCCTCTCTCTCTGTCTACGGCCATACCACCCTGAACGCGCCCGATCTCGTCTGATCTCGGAAGCTAAGCAGGGTCGGGCCTGGTTAGTACTTGGATGGGAAGATTCCCTCTCTCCCTCTCCCTCTGCCCCTCTTCCTATTCACAAGCACACAGCCTCTCTTAAAAAAAAAAAAAAAAAAAAAAGAGAGAGAGAGAGAGAGAGAGAGAAATTAAATATTTAAAAACCACCATTTACAAAAGTACCAAGAAGTATGAAACAGTCAGGAATATATCTGACAAAAAATGTACAAGACCTGCACAATAAAAATTACAAAACCCTGCTGAGAGAAATATGAGACCACCTTAGTCTGTTGGGGCTGCTACAACAAAATACTGCAGACTTAAATGGCTTATCAACCGTAGAAATGTATTTCTCACAGTTCTGGAAGGTAGGGAAGTCCAAGATCAAGGAACCAGCAGATATGGCATCCAATTAGAGCCTGCTTCCTGGCTCACTGACAGCTGTCTTTTCGCTATAACCTCACACGGCCGTAAAAAGGGACAAGGGAGTTCTCTGAGGCCTCTTTCATAAGGACATTAATCCTAGTCATAATGGTTCCTCCTTCATAACCTAATTACCTTCCAAAGGCCTGACCTTCAAATCCTATCACACTGGAGATAGATTTCAACATATGAATTTGGGAGATACATAAACTTTCAGTCTACAGCAAAGACCAAAATAAATGGAGAGAGAAACCATGTTCATAAATTTTAACACCCAATACTGTTAATATTATCAATTCTCCCCAATTTAACCTACTGATTCAATATAATCCCAAACAAAATACTAGCAGGGTTTTTGTAGATATTTTGAAAACCTAATTGTAAAATTCATACACAAATGAAAAGGACCTAAACAGCCAAAACAACTTTGAAAAACTTTCTGATTTCTAAATTTATTATACAACTACAGTAGTCAAGAAGTGTGATGTTGGCATAAAGACAAATAGATCATGACGCCTGGGTGGCTCAGCGGTTGAGCATCTACCTTTGGCTCAGAGCATGATCCCAGAGTCCGGGGATGGAGTCCCACTTCAGGCTCCTTGAGTAGAGCCTGCTTCTCCCTCTGCCCGTGTCTCTGCCTCTCCCTCTCTGTATCTCATGAATAAATCGATAAAATTAAAAAAAAAAAAGACTTTATTAATTTATTCATGAGAAACACAAAGAGAGAGGCAGAGACACAGGCAAAGGGAGAACCAGGCTCCCTATGGGGAGCCTGATGTGGGGACTCCATCCCAGGACCCCAGGTTCATACTTTGAGCCAATAGTAGATGCTCAACCACTGAGCCACCCAGGCACTCCAATAATGGATATTTCGAATGGTGGGTGGGTTACAAGCAATTTTTACTTTTCCTTTTTACGTATCTCCACATCCTGAGTTTTCAAAGTAAACTATATATTACATATTCCAAACAATAAAATTTAACTTTTTAGATTCCTAAATGATTACAAGTTGAAACAAATAAACCTAACTATACATAAAATTAAAGATCACACACAGAATATTATTTCAAGTTGACTTTCAGAACTTGGTATTCTAACTGCATAATTGTATAGTATGTTCCAAATATTAAGAACTATAAAAATTTTAATTTTTTTGTTAGCAATAGTATCAGTATTACTATTTTAAAACCATTTTATTCTATGTCCAATATGGTAAATAATTATGTTTATATTGTAAGGAACCAAGACTTTACGTAAGAGAGAAAAAAGACAAGTATGATATTAAAGAAATAAAAACCCCATAGTTCTTAAAACTAAACTATAAAAATCACTATGAACTTGTGATTCTCGGGCAGCCCGAGTGGCTCAGCAATTTAGCATCACCTTCAGCCCAGGGCATGAGCCTGGAGACCCGGGATCGAGTCCCACGTCAGGCTCCTTGCATGGAGCCTGCTTCTCCCTCTGCCTGTGTCTCTGCCTGTGTGTGTGTCATGAATAAGTAAATAAAATCTTAAAAAATAAAATATTTTTTAAAAAAAATTTTTAATATAAAAATGTTTGTTGGGGGATCCCTGGGTGGCTCAGTGGTTTAGCACCTGCCTTCGACCCAGGGCACGATCCTGGAGTCTCGGGATCGAGTCCTGCATCGGGCTTCCTGTGTGGGGCCTGCTTCTCCCTCTGCCTGTGTCTCTGCCCCTCTCTCCCTGTCTCTCATGAATAAATAAATAAATAAAATCTTTAAAAAAAAAAAAAAAAAGGTTTGTTGAAGCAAAGACAGTATTGATGAGCATCCCTGGCACCCACATTCTGAGCTCTTGATATTAGTTCTGCATTCATTCTTGGAGAATGGATCCCTGTGTGGCTCAGCGGTTTAGCACCTGCCTTCGGCCCAGGGCATGACCCTGGAGTCCCAGGACTGAGTCCCCCATCAGGCTCCCTACATGGAGCCTGCTTCTCCCTCTGCCTGCGTCTCTGCCTCTGTGTGTGTGTGTGTCTCTCTCTCATGAATAAATAAATCTTAAAAAAAAAAATTATTGGAGAAATGGTCATTTTCAGATGTACAGGAAGAATTTATAAGATTAACCCGGGCCATTTGTTGTATATGAAAGAAATCTTTCAAAGATTTAAAGCTCATAGAACACTTGGTTGGATCAATTTGGAAGAGCATGTGACTCCTAATCTTGGGGTTGTGAGTTCAAAGCCCATGTTAAGTGCAGAGATGACTTAAATAAAACTTAAAAATATATATTTTTAGTTCCTGCCAAATACCTACCAACTTGATCAAAAATGAAACTTGTAGATCAAAAAGAATGACTATAGATAGAGCATGTGACTCTTGATCTCAAGGTTGCAAGTTCAAGCCCCGGGTATACAGATTACTTAAAAATCTTTCTTTTTTAAAGATTACTTAAAATCTTAAAAAATGACTATAAGGTTTCAAACACATGGTATAAATTCACAAGTTTATGATAATACTCAAAGAAAAGATCCTTAGAAAACCAACAGCTGGGGCACCTGGGTGGCCCAGACAGTTGGTCATCTGCCTTTGGCTCAGGTCATGATCTCAGGGTCCTGTGATCCAGGCCCATGTCAGGTTCCCTGCTCAGTGAGGAGTTTGCTTCTCCCTCTGCCCCTGCCCCACAACTCATGCTCATCTCTCTCTAATAAACAAAATCTTTAAAGGAAACCAACAGTCAAAAAAGGGAGGGGGGGGGAATCCCTGGGTGGCGCAGCGGTTTAGCGCCTGCCTTTGGCCCAGGGCGTGATCCTGGAGACCCGGGATCGAATCCCACGTCGGGCTTCCGGTGCATGGAGCCTGCTTCTCCCTCTGCCTGTGTCTCTGCCTCTCTCTCTCTCACTGTGTGCCTATCATAAATAAAATAAAATAAAATAAAAAATTAGAAAGAAGGGAGGGGGGGCACCTAAGTGGCTCAGTCAGTTAAGTGTCCAACTCATAATCTCAACGCAGGTCTTTATCTCAGAGTCATGAGTTCAAGCCCCACGCTGGGCTCCACACTAGGTGTGGATACTTTAAAAACGAACAAACAAACCTGTTACCAGAAGAGATGACTGTTATACTAACTCTACTCTGAAATTGGTTAATTAAAAGAATGAAGCATTCATTCTCCTTTCCTTTTTTATTGTTTTTTATTTTAATTCCAGTATAGTTAACATAGTGTTTATAGCAGCTTCAGGTATACCATATAGTGATTCAACAATTCTATACTCAGTGGTCCTCATAGTTAAGCGTATTCATCCACTCTTTTCAATAGGAACTACACTTCAGCATAAGCCTGCTGCTGACAGAAAGCTCTTTAGACGAGAATAGTACCTCAAAAACATAAATATAACAGAAATAGCATGATGATACAATTTGACAACTTACTAATTAAGTTAGTAATTTGACAACTTACTAACTAATTAACTGATTCAAGTATCATCAGTGGATACTAAACTATTAGGACAAGATGCCTGGGTGGCTCAGTGGTTGAGCATCTGCCTTTGGCTCCGGGCATGATCCCACAGTTCCAGGATCGAGTCCCATATCAAGCTCCCTGCATGCAGCATGCTTCTCCCTCTGCCTTCGTCTCTACCTCTCTCTCTCTCTGTGTGTCTCTCATGAATAAATAAATAAAATTTTTTAAAAAAATAAACAATTAGGTCAAGATTAACGGGGAATATTATAAAAGAAGGATCAGGCTGACACCGTCTAAACACAACTAGAATCACTAAAAGTGGGGCAACCATTCATTATATATCTCCCAGTGTGATACAAAAGGAAGTACAGAACACCATTTGTGTGGTAACTGTTCCCCCCACCATCAAAAAATAAAAATAAAAAACATGAATTAAATCAAACTTCTAACCATTAGTTTACAGAAGAGAGAAGTAAAAATAAATAAATAAAACCCACAAGAATGCACAGATACTGAACACAGCATACCTACATGAGAAATGCCCTGGTTTCTTCAATGAATCAATCACACGAAAAAGGGGTAATTATCATGTAATTAAATGTCTTAGACATGAAAGCCAAATAAGTGATAAATATGGGGCAGCCCCGGTGGCGCAGCGGTTTAGCGCCGCCTGCAGCCCGGGGCATGATCCTGGAGACCCTGGATCGAGTCCCACATCGGGCTCCCTGCATGGAGCCTGCTTCTCCCTCTGCCTGTGTCTCTGCCTCTCTCTCCCTCTGTGTCTCTCTCATGAGTGGATAAATAAAACCTTTAAAAAAAAGAAAGTGATAAATATGGACCTTATTTGTTTTTTTAAAGATTTTATTTATTCATGAGAGATACGGAGAGAGAGAGACAGGCAGAGACACAGGCAGAAGGAAAAGCAGGCTCCATGCAGGGAGCCCAATGTGGGACTCTATCCCAGGACTCCAGGATCACGCCCCAGGCCGAAGGCAGGTGCTAAACCCCTGAGCCACCCGGGGATCCCTATGGACCTTATTTGAACTGTGAATGGAGCAAATCGCTTTTAAAATGACACTTTTAAGATTTGAGAGAGACAGAGCATGTGTGAAAGCATGAGTGGGAGGGACAAGAGAGACAGAGAATTTTAAGCAGACTGCACTGAACACAGAGCCTAACTTGGAGCTCAATCCGATGACCCTTAGATAACCTGAGCCAAAACCAAAAGTCAGACACTTAATCAACTGTGCTACCCAATGCCCCTAAAGTGACACTTTTAAGACAAGAGAAATTTTAATATGGATAGCATTAGATTATAAAGAATTACTAATAACTTTTCGATGTGATAATAGCATGGTGGGTGGCTATGTTTTAAAAGCAAAAAAAACCTTATCAGAGGTTCATAATGTATTCACAGGAAAGTTTGAGATTTGCTTTATTTTTTTTAAGACTTTATTTATTCATTCATGTGAGACATGGGGGAGGGGGGTAGGCAGAGACATAGGCCGAGGGAGAAGCAGGCTCCCCGCAAGGAGCCCACTGTGGGACTCAATCCGGATCCCAGGATCACAACCTGAGCCAAAGGCAGACCCTCCACCACTGAGCCACCCAGGGGTCCCAAGATTAGCTTTAGAATACTTCAGGCCTTGGGGTGCCTGGATGGTTCAGTCAGTAGAACATGCAACTATTGATCTCAGGATCCTGAGTTTGAGCCCCACTTTGAGGGTAGAGGTTACTTAAAACAGTTAAAAAAAACTTGGGGTGCCTGGGTGGCTCGGTTAGTTGGCTGGATCCAGGCATCCAACTGGATTTCAACTCAGGTCATCATCTCGGGGTCGTGGGATCAACCCCACATCAGGCTCTGCACTCAGGAGTCTGCTTGGGATTCTCTCTCCCCCTTCTCCCACTGCCCCCCGCCCCGAACTCTTTCTCTCTAAAGTAAATAAATCTTAAATAATTTTTTTTAAGTATGCCTAGCAGAGAAGGGTTTCCTAAATGACAGAAAAAGCATAAACCATAAAAAAACGAAAATTTCAATTCATTAAAATTATGAACTTTTCAAGGTGCCTGGATGACTCAGTCAGTTAAGCATGTGCCTTCGGCTCAGGTCATAGACCCAGGGTCCTGGGATTGAGGCCTTTGTCAGGCTTCCTGCTCAGTGAGCAGTCTGCTTCTCCCTCTTCCTTTGCCCCTTCCCTTGCTCCTGCATGCGTGCGCGCTTTCTCTCTCTCAAATAAATAAATAAAATCTTTAAAAAATTGATGAACTTTTCTCACCAAAAGACTATGAAGAGATGAAGTCACAAATCGAGAGCAGATATTTGTAGCCTATTAGTTAACAAATTAGTATACAAAATTATACATAAAAATGTCTTAAAAGTCAATCAAAAAAGGAGAAACTCAAAATAGGCAAAGAACCTGAATATACACTTCACCAAAGAAGCACAAATAACCAATGAACATACGAAAAGATGCTCAACTTAAGGAAATGCTAATAAAACAAAATAGATACCATTTCAAGCCCACTAGATTTAGAAAAAAAAATTAAAAGTCTGACAATATCAAGTGTTGTGGAGGAAGTGAGGAAACCAAAACACATACTGCTGGCTCTTGACTCAGTAACCACAAGATGCACAATTACCATAAGCCAATTCAGTGACTCAACCACTAGAAGTGTTTGGTAAGCAATTAAGCAACTGATAATGACCAATTCAGAATTATGAGACACATGCAGACTACTGCCAAATACAAATTTGGGTCCTTAAAGAACTGAATCCGACCTGACTCAGCAATACAAATAAGAAAACTTTTAGTCTCTTATCCAGTTTATCCAGTTTATTTTGTTAAGTACAAAATATTCAGGTATTCATTTCCTCCTAGAATACTAATGACATCTTGACTACAATTTTAATGAACTATTTATCATTCCAGTTACACTATTACAAAGAGAACATGTAGTTTAAAAAGGCATTATTTTTAAAATAGTGGTTATACCTTAAATTCATTTGCTAGGAATTGGAATGACCCTGTGACTACCTAAGAGGGACAAAAGTGCAACAGTTATAGTTTGATCACTGAAGTTTAACAAATTCAAGTCCAAATTTAGACTCTACCGTTTTAGATCTGTAACCTTAAATTACTCAACTTCACTGATCCTCAATTTCCTCAACAGGTAAAAAGCATGTGTATCACAACCTGCCTACCTAATCACATTGCAAAGATGAAGAGATTATGTAAAGTGCTTAACAATGCCCCACCTCATTAGCATAAGTCCAGTTTTAGCACCTTTCCCTTTGAAAATCTTGCTACTCTCACCTAAAATTATTTTTTATTTGTTTTAATATTTGATTTATTTATTCATGAGAGACACAGAGAAAGAGAGGCAGAGACATAGGCAGATGGAGAAGCAGGCTCCATGCAGGGAACTTGATGTGAGACTCGATCCTGGGACTCCCGGATCACGCCCTGAGCCAAAAGCACATGCCCAACCGCTGAGTCACCCAGGCGTCCCTCACCTCAAATTTTTATTTTTTTTTTCACCTCAAATTTTTAAAGCATAAAATTACAACTCTCAATTCATAGGAAAATATTACTCTTAATTCAAGTTATTTCCAATATTACAAAATTGTCCAGTACAGTTTAGAAGAAGAATACCCTACTTCTTCCTCTACCAGAAAGGCTTTCCTAAATTAAATTCTGGAAAAGACGACAGATTTTCACTTAATCTTTATGATATAGAAGCAGGGTTGCCCAAGCTATGCCAAAATCTAAACTCAGTTGATTTCTAAAATTCAAGGTTTTTTTGATTCTAAGAAAAATCTTTTTTTTTTTTTTTTAAGGGGGAGACTTAAGCTGGAGCCCCATGCAAGGCTCAATCACACCACCCTGAGATTATGTCCTGAGTCAAAATGGAGTCAGCTGCTTAACCAACTGAGCCACCCAAGTACCCAGAAAAAGCTATTTAATATTTAAGGTACCACATACTAACTTTTGCATTTCTTGAAAAAGCCTGTCTAAAGAAAATCACCTGATTAATAATGAGTTTATGGTACTGGGGGGTTTTTTTGGGGGGGAGGTTGGTTTGCTTGTAGAAAAAAAAGTTTACACCCAAAATAATCTCCATGTTGGGACACCTGGGTGGCTCAGCGGTTGAGCATCTGCCTTTGGCTCAAGGTGTGATCCTGGAGTCCCAGGATAGAGCCCCACATCAGGCTCCCTGAATGCAGCCTGCTTCTTCCTCTGCCTTGTGTGTCTGTCTCTCTCTTTCTGTGTGTCTCTCATGAATAAATAGTCTTAAAAAAAAAAAAAGAAATCATCTCCATGTTAAAAACTTCAAAACAGGGGCACCTGGGTGGCTAGTCAGTTAAGCATCTGCCTTCAGCTCAGGTTGTGATCCCAGGGTCCTGGAATGGAGCCCTGCATCGAGTTCCCTGCTAAGCGGGGAGTCCGCTTCTGCTTCTCCCTCTCCCTCTACTGCTCTCCCCTATGGAGTCCCAGGATCAAGTCCCACATCAGCCTTCCTGCTTGGAGCCTGTTTCTCCCTCTCCCTCTGCCTATGTCTCTGCCCCTCTCTCTCTCTCTCTCATGAATAAAATCTTTAAAAGGAAGGAAGGAAAGAAAGAAGGGAGGACGGACACACAAGATAAAGTGACATTGCCCAGTCTAAGAAATGTGAACAGCTATTGATAAGAACTGTCTACAGACTTAATTAATATTATCACATCAGGATACTGTTACAGTCGTCTTGGAAATCAAAATAAAAAATAAAATTTTTCAGGGGCATCTAGCTGGCTGAGTCAGGAGAGCATGATCTTGGGGTTGTGAGTTCGAGCCCCATATTGCTTGTAGAGATTATTTTTAAGAAATAAAAAAATATTTCAATAAAAGTAACTTTAAAAATATTTCAGATACACATAAAATATGTCATGATGAAGCATTGAGTCAAAGAAAAATTGAGGAAATTCTTATACCCACACAGTTTAATTTTCCTCCATTGTCTTCATTTCTAAAGTAACACTTTTCCTTCCAATGAGGGATAGCAAGTTAGTAAGTTAGAGAAACATTAATTTTCCCCTTTCCATAATTAGAATGACTCTTAATGGAACAGACAGCAGTCAATAAATGTTGAACAAACAGGTAACAGAGAGACGCCTGGGGGCCTCAGTGGTTGAGGGCGTGATCCTGGAGTCCCAGGATCGAGTCCCACATCTGGGCTCCCTGAATGGAGCCTGCTTCTCTCTCTGCCTGTCTCTGCCCCTCTCTCTCTCTCTGTGTCTCTCATAAATAAATAAAATCTAAAAAAAAAAAAAAAAAAAAAAAAACAAAACAGGTAACAAAGACTGAATAAGACAGATTAAAAATAAAAATTTAATTTATAAAACTCCACTTAATAGGTTAATGCAGAAAATGTAGTTCTTTTAGGCTCTGAATATTTCATATTCTTTGTTATAAAATAATACATAAACTTTCAGTCTAACAAGTTTAGGACATTAACTATAAAGAACTAGATAGCTAGGGCACCTGGGTGGCTCAGTGGGTGAGCATCTGCCTTCAGCCCACGTGGTGACCCCGGAATTCTGGAATCAAGTCTTGCATCGGGCTCCATGCATGGAGCCTGCTTCTTCCTCTGCCTGTGTCTCTGCCCCCCCACCCCCCACCCCCGCTCTGTCTCTCATGAATAAATAAAATATTACAAAAAAAACCACCTAACAATCACTAAATACTAAACGCCCTGTCTTCCCCCATCTAATGTGACAAAATTCCAAAGAGAAACATCCTATCTATTCAATTTCCCAAATGCTAATAACTAAAACTTAGGAAAGAGAAAACAATAATAAGTAGGGTTAGAACACAAAATATTTAATAGTTAACAAAATTACGAAATCTGGTTTTCTAACACTCTATGGTGTTTATTTTATCTTTTTAAAAAGATTTTATTTATTTATTCATGAGAGATACAGACTGAGAAAGAGACATAGGCAGAGGGAGAAGCAGGCTCCATGCAGGGAGCCCGATGTAGGACTCGATCCTGGGATCCAGGATCACACCCTGAGCCAAAGGCAGACGCTCAACCACTGAGCCACCCAGGCATCCCACTCTCTGGTGTTTAAAAACACAAATTTTTATTCCAGCTTGATATAAAATGTATTTTCATTTTCAAGAGGCTAGTCTGGAAACAAGTATGTGTGGAGACAACCAAAGGTCAGAGATCCCTGACAGAAATCACATAAATGAAAAGTAACTTGAGGTTCCACAATAAAGATTTGGGACTGTTTCTGAGGCCCAGGTGGGCTGCATGGCTAAGTCCCCACCCAAGAAATAAACAAAAGAGGCAAGATAAACACACTGGAGAAGGTCAGACAACGTCAAAGACACCCCAAAGACCCCCTCACCCTGGCTCCGGTGTCCTCCCATTCTCCCTAATCTCAACGCCTCACGGAGAAGTAAATCTGCATCTCACTTCCCCAACTCACCCTCAACTCCCGATCACTTGCCTTCTTTACTAAAACCTGGGTCCATTTCCCCGAAATCCTCTAATTCCCACCGAGCTCTCACTCCAGCCAGATACACATCTACCGCGCCTGTCTTTCAGTAAGGTATTAGTCCCCTTAATCCGAACTCATTTTTCCCGCATCCCATCTGCCTTCCGCCCCTTCAACTCTGGTCCCCTCACTCCGACCTTTCTCCCAGAATCCTCCCCAAGTCACGGATCTCTGGCCCCTTCTGCCTCCCACCCCCTCAACTATAGCTCCTTTCTTCCCGCTCGGCCTCCAACCTCCTCCCAGGGAATCCTCTCCCATCCGTCTCCCGGTACCGGTCCCCTCCCCCAACTCCGCCCCTCTCCCACTTCTCCCAGCGGGAGGCCCCCTCACCTGAACACCGCTGCCGCTAATGTCCCAGAACCCGAAAGGTGCTGGCGTCGGACGGCCTCCCAGGCTCGGTCCCCGCTGAGCTCCTGACGGCCCCTAGGGAGAGCGAACGCCACCACCTCCAACTCTGCCCGCCTCGGGCCAGGCCGTCACCGTAGCCACCGCCAGTGCCACAGCCGCCATGTTGAAGTCCTACTTCCCTCCTCCTTCCCCTCACCGCTCCGCCCCCTAGGGCGTCTGACGTCATGGCGTCGCGCTCCACCCTCCTTGGGCCAATGGGAGGAGCCGACGGTGACGTAGCTAATCTCTCTCGTACTGCCCAACTCTAGTTGCCTGGACCGCTGCAGTTGGAGCGGATGGACTTTGCTGACCTAAAGAAAGGGAAAGGGGCGGGGGAGGCTACTGAGAGGGTAAGGCGTAGAGGCTGGAGAAGCAGCCCAGGCGAGAACCTGAGAGGCTAGAATCTCCAAAGGACGCACAAAGACTTCATAATGAGACCTATTTGGGAATCAGAATGTCTGGCTTTTGGTCCCCGATCAGTGATCTGGTACAAGTCCTATTCTTTCTGGGTCTCATTTTCCCCATTTACAAAGATTGGTTAGAAGGTGACCTCTAAGTCTCCCTCCAATTGTGACATCCAGCGCTTTAAACTAGGTAATCCAATCCCAAACATTTACTGCCTTCTGCATTTTTTTGTCTCTTGGAGTCAGGTGCATAGAAGATTCATAACTGCATGAGATGAATCTTTGTTCCCAAAAGTTCCTACTTGGTGAGAGAAATTGAAGCATTAACAGTTAACTCCAGGAAAAATCAGAGTGATAATGGCCTAACAGGTGCATTAATTACTATGGAAAAATTGGCTTTTGGCTAAGGGATTAGGAAAGATTTACATCTCTACACTTTCTAGGTACATAATGATAGTGTACACTGAGGGAGCCTGGGTGACAGAATCGGTTAGGCGTCTGCCTTAGGCTTAGGTCATGATCCGAGAGTCCTGCAAGGAATCTGCTTCTCCCTGGGGGCCCCCCACTTGCGCTTGAGCTCTTTGTCTCTGTCAAATGAGTAAATAAAATCTTTTAAAAATAACAAAAAGAATGTGTACACTCTCATGCCTAATTCTTCAGCCCTGTTTTCTCTTCAGAAATCCAGAGAATAGGGGGATCCCTGGGTGGCGCAGCGGTTTAGCGCCTGCCTTTGGCCCAGGGCGCGATCCTGGAGACGCGGGATCGAATCCCACGTCGGGCTCCCGGTGCATGGAGCCTGCTTCTCCCTCTGCCTTTGTCTCTGCCTCTCTCTCTCTCTCTCTGTGTGACTATCATAAATAAATAAAAATAAAAAAATTAAAAAAAAAAAAAAAAGAAATCCAGGGAATAGGGCAGCCCCGGTGGCTTAGCGGTTTAGCGCCAACTTCGCCCGGAGTGTGAGTGTGGTCCTGGAGACCCAGCATCGAGACCCGCATCAGGCAACCTGCATGGAGCCTGCTTCTCCCTCTGCCTCTCTCTCTCTCTCTCATGAATAAATAGATGGAATCTTAAAGAAAAAAAAAAAAAGAAGAAGAAGAAAGAGATCCAGAGAATATTTGTACTTTGAAGGGTACTATGAAAGAAGATGGGTGTTCCAGTAGGGGGAAGATAACGTAAGCAGAAAATAGCAAATCATCTATTCTGGACTATTTGCATACTTAATTCAATAAATAATGGGCAGCCACTGGTTTGTGGAAGAGCAATGAGCTGAATAAAACTCTTCACTAAGAGAATTAAAATGGTAGCGGTGAATAAAATGAACTGGAGACTACATGGCAGACTTCTGCAGTAACAGATTCATGCCTGAACTAATGCAGAGACAGCAGGAACACCTGGGTGGCTCAGTGGTTGAGCGTCTACCTTCAGCTCAGGGCGTGATCCCAGGACCTGGGATCAAGTCCCACATCGGATTCCTTGCAAGAAGCTTGCTTCTCCCTCTGTCTCTGCCTCTCTCTCTCTCTCTCTCTCTCTCTCTCTGTCTTTCATGAATAAAATAAAATCTTTAAAAAAAAAAAAAGCAGAAACAGCAGATGGAGACTAGGGGATAAACTAAACCAAGATTTAGGGGATTGACTCAACAACACTCCCATGTGAAGACCTGCTACATGAGAGAATAAATCATAAAGAAGAAAAACCAAGTTCTGGGGCAGGGGGTGGGTGTTTTTAACAGAAACAAGAAAGAAGTAAGGTTTACTGAAGTGTCACAGGAGGTAATAATGAGTTCAGCTGTCCAAATTAAGATGATGCCAAATTTTCGGGAGAGATGTTCAGGTGAGAATGTGAGTTTAGAAATCAGAAAGAGGGACACCTGGGTGGCTCAGAGGTTGAGCATCGTGCCTTTGGCTCAGGGTGTGATCTCAGGACCGGGATTGAGTCCCACATCAGGCTCTCTGCATGGAGCCTGCTTCTCCCACTGCCTGTGTCTCTGCCTCTCTGTCTCTTGTGAAAAAATAAATAAAATCTTAAAAAAAAAAAAAAAGAAATCAGAAAGAGGTAAGGAGTACACATGTGTGATATACTGATACTCCTTGAGCAATTAAAATTTTCATTGATCATTCAACAAGCATTTACTCAGTGCTGGTAGTATAACAAGCAGTGTCCTATGCACTGGGAATATGGCAGCATATAGAAGAGACTCCCCACCTCAAAAATAAAAAAAAAAATCCTGTTCTCACAGAGTTTATATTCTAGAGGAAAATGACTAATAGTAATGGTGAGAAGTGTTAAGAAGAAAAAAATCAAGGAAAGGAGATAGAATGCATCCATGATTGAAATTTATAAAGGATGGCCAGGGAAAGGTGACATCTGAGTAAAGACCTGAAGGAAGTGAAATATTTGCAGATATCTAGGAAAAGAAAATGCCAATCCAAGGGAACACAGTACAAAGGCCCTGAGATGGAAGTTCACCTTCTATGGTCTAGGAACAGTGAATGGAATGGAGTGAGCAAAGAGAATGGTGGGAGATGAAGCCAGAGAAAAAACAAGGGACTGAATCACATAGGGTCCTATAAATCTTTTTAAGGATTTTAGCTTTTATTCTAAGATAGCTGAAAGCCATTGGAGAGTTGTAAGCAGAGAAGGAAAATGACCTAACTTTTTAGCAGGATCATTTTAGCCACTACACTGAGCATAAGCTTAAGAAGGACAAGGTTTGGGGGATCCCTGGGTGGCTCAGTGGTTTAGCACCTGCCTTCGGCCCAGGGCATGATCCTGGAGTCCCGGGATCGAGTCCCACGTCGGGCTCCCTGCATGGAGCCTGCTTCTCCCACTGCCTGTGTCTCTGCCTCTTTCTCTCTGTGTCTCTCATGAATAAATAAATAAATAAATAAATAAATAAATAAATAAATAAATAAATAAATAAATAAATAATATTTTTATTTTTATTTTTTATTTTTATTTTTTTTAATAATATTTTTAAAAAAGAAGAAGAAGGACAAGGTTTGGGGTGCTTGGGTGACTCAGCAGTTGAGCATCTCCCTTGGACTCTGGGTGTGATCTAGGAGTTCTGGGATCCAGTCCCACATCGGGCTCCCTACAGAGAGCCTGCTTCTCCCTCTTGCCTATATCTCTTCCTTCTCTCTGTGTCTCTCATGAATAAATAAAATCTTAAAAAAAAAAAAAAAAAGAAGAAGAAGAAGGTAGACCATTTAGAGATTATTGCAGTAATCCAAGCAGGAAATGATAGTCCTAGGTAGTACTGTAGAATTGTAGTAGCACTGACGGTGATTAGAAATGGCTAGGAAAAAAAAAAAAAAAAGAAATGGCTAGGATTCGGCAGCCTTGGTGGCTCAGTGGTTTAGCGCTGACTTCAGCCCAGGGTGTGATCCTGGAGACCCAGGATTGAGTCCCACGTCAGGCTCCCTGCATGGAGCCTGCTTCTCCCTCTGCCATTCTCTGTGTGCGTGTGTGTGTGTGTGTGTGTCTCATGAATAAATAAATAAAATCTTTAAAAAAAAGAAATGGCTAGGATTCTGAGTACATTTTGAAGGTAGAGCCGTAAAAATTTGTTCACAGATTAGATGCACAGTGTGAAGAAATGAAAGGACTCATGGATGACTTTAAGATTCTTTTTTTAAGGGACGCCTGGGTGGCTCAGCGGTTGAGACTCTGCCTTTGGCTCAGGGCATGATCCTGCGGTCCTGGGATCAAGTCCCACATTGGGCTCCCCACAGGGACCCTGCTTCTTCCTCTCCCTGTGTCTCTGCCCGTCTCTCTCTCTGTCTCTCATGAATAAATAAATAATAAATCTTAAAAAAAAGATTATTTTTTTAAGATTTTACATATTTATTTATGAGAGACACAAAAAGAGAGGCAGAGACACAGGCAGAGGGAGAAGCAGGCTCCATGCAGGGAGCCCGACATGGGACCCGATCCCGGGACTCCAGGATCATGCCCTGGGCCGAAGGCAGGTGCTAAACCACTGAGCCACCCAGGCATCCCTGACCTTAAGTTTTTTTACCTCAGTCAAATTCTTGCAAGTCTGTCTAGAAGAATGGAAAATAGGATTAAAATTAACCCTCTGGAACACTGACAAATAGGGCATGGGAAGAGGAAGCAGAGAAAGAATGGAAAAATGGTGACTAGAGAAGTAGAAAAGGAGGGGCACCGGGTGGTTCAATGGTTGAGCAGCTGCCTTCAGCTCAGGTCATGATCCCAGGGTCCTGGGATTGAGCTCCCCACATCAGGCTCCCTGCAGGGAGCCTACTTCTCCCTCTGCCTGTGTCTCTGCCTCTCTCTCTGTCTCTCATAAATAAATAAGTAAATAAATAAATAATCTTTTTAAAAAAATAAAAGGGAGAAGTAGAAAAGGAATCAGAAGACTATGGTGCCATGGCGGATTAGGAAGGGAAAACCTTTGGAGGGCTGGGCCTGTGCCTTTAAGAGTAGACCTCCCTGAAACCAGAGGCTAGCCTCCTTCATCAGATAAGGACTTGTGAGATTTCCCCACCAGCCTCGGTTTTTCCTCTTCCTTCCTACTTTAGGTGGGAATCAGGTTTCTGACCATCCACTTCTGGTCCAGCCTGATGTCTCCTATTCCCCCATGGACACAACCCTTTCTTAAGAAATGGAAATGAGGTAAGAAACAAAAACTTCACCTTTCTAAGGGTGACTCATACTTGACAGTTTCCAGGTGTGAATCCCAATGGCAATTCTCTTTGGGTCCGGAAGAAGCTGAACAGGATACCCGTCCTCTACTACCCCTGCCCAAAGTCTTTCCTTCCCAGTGTATCTAGACAGTGCCAGCACCAGCTAGCCTAGAAGTGGCACTCCAAGCCGAAGGCACCAGCTTGCACTCCTCCCATTTCTCCTCTTCTTTCTCCCCTCCTTCATACACTAGGCTTTTGGTATGGATCTAAAAGCAGAGATGGGAAAAATAACAAGCTCTCAATCTTTAGCTATCCAGCATTTACTAAGTCCTACCATATGCCAACCATCATGAGTCTACAAGGATACTCTTGAGGAAGTCAAGTGAGGGAAGCAGACAGGTGTGCAGATAATGGTGGTACCTGGCAGAAAATTATCTCAGTTTCTAGGTGGTACATTCCATGCCTCAGGAGTAGAGAGGGGAGAAAGTTTGGATAGACTTGAGAAATCAAGGAAGACTGTATGGATTTTTTTTTTTTTTTTTTTTAGATTTTTCAATTTTTTTTTTTTTTTTTTTTTTTGAGAAAGAAAGCACACACAGCTAGTGAGAGAAAACATGAGTAGGGGAGAGAGGCAGAGGGAGAAGGAGAGGCAGACTCCTCACTGAGCAGGGCGCCCAACGCGGGGCTCAATCCCAGGACCCCAAGATCATGACCTTGGCTGAAGGCAAATGCTTCACCGACTGAGCCACCCAGGCACCCAGAAGACTGCATGGAAAATTGAAGCATTTAAGTTAGGTTAAAAAAAAAAAAAAAAGGTAGAATGGGGGCAGCTCAGGTGGCTCAGTGGTTTAGTGCCGCCTTAATCCCAGGGCCTGATCCTGGAGACCTGGGTTTGAGTCCCATGTTGGGCTCCCTGCATGCATGGAGCCTGCTTCTCCCTCTGCCTGTGTCTCTGCCTCCCTCTCTCTCTGTATTTCTCATGAATAAATAAAATCTTAAAAAAAAAACAAAAAACAGGTAGAATGAAGAGTGCCCATAGCAGTAAGATGGGGAGCCTGCTTTTCTCTCTCTCTCTCTGAAATAAATAAATCTTAAAAAAAAAAAAAAAAAGTGCAAATAGCTAGTGAACATATAAAAAATATGGTCAACATGACCAATAATTTTTAAAAATGAAAAAAGGCCTCATTTTTCACCTAGCAAATTGGCAAAAGCTAGAAGGATTAATTACGTCCAATGCCATTGTGGATGGAGAAATAAGCATACTTATATACTGTTGATGGCAGTACAAATTGGTGAAATCTTTTGGTAGAGCAGTTTGGCAGTAACTGTCACAATACATTGTGGAGTAAAAAGCAAGTTACAGAATAATGCATATTGTATCCACTTTTGTAGAAAAGAAACAACTAGATAGATGGATATAAATGCAGACATAGATATAAATGTAGATTTCTTTTTTTTTTTTTTTATTTAATTTAATAAATGTAGATTTCAAGGGGTGCCTGGCTGGCTCAGTCGGCAGAACATGGTGGAGCATGAGACTATGGATCTCAGGATCATGAGTTGAAGCCGCACATGTGGCATAGAGTTTACTTAGAAGAGAAATTTTTTTTAAATAAATAACTGTAGATTTAGATATTTAAACATAGATAACAGACTGAAAAAGTACACAACAAACTCTTATTATGGCTCTAGAGGGAACAAGATGTGCCTGGAAGAGGGTAGGCAGGACTTGGAACCAAGGAAGGAAGGAAAGTGGAAACCAGGGAGATCACAGCCACTGCTAGAAGATGCTCTCACAGCCATAAGAGAGAGGAAGAATTACCCTGACTTCTTCCTTCCTCCCCCTCCAGTTGCCTGCCAGTGCCTCCCACTGATGGAATCTAACTAGTATTCAGTTGGCAAAAGAAGCTCAGAAATGTAGTTTTCAGAGCAGAGATATAATGACCAACCTCAAAAAGCTACTGGGTAGTTGACAGAATCAAAGAGAGAGGGGTGCCTGGGTGGCTCAGTTGGTCAAGCGTCTGCCTTCGGCTTGGGTCGTGGTCTCCCAGGTTCTGGGATCTAGCCCCACATCGGGCTCCCTGCTTGGTGGGGAGTCTGCTTCCCCTTCTTCTCCCAGCTTGGGCTCTCTGTTGCTATCTCTGTCTCTCTCTCTCTCTCTCTCAAATACATAAAATCTTAAAAAAAAAATCAAAGAGAGAGATAGAGAACCAGATATGAAAAACAGTAGAAAACCTAGTAAAAAAGAGAAAGAACCATGTGAGGTAAGGGTCATCCCGTAGAAGAGTAAAAGAAATGGGCGCCTGGGTAGCTCAGTCAGCTAAGTTTCCAACTCTGGTTTCAGCTCAGGTCATGAGTTTAGGATCCTGGGATTGAGCCCTGCTTTGGGCTCTGTGGATACAATACCAGGGTATAAAACTCAGCAACCTGAGTGCAACCAGATTTTAGCCTTCTCTGGACCCCTCAATCAGGCACTTTTGTGAGCACAAAGTACATATCTATACATTGCTGTCCTGGTTGAGGAGGCAGAGACTGGAACCAACGGAAGGAGAGTAGAGGCAGCCTGTGAGGATACAGATCTATGCAAGAGGAAGTTCTGTAAGCTCAGCCTCCTAGCCCAGAACTTCATTAGAAATCTCAATGATTTCATTTGCTTCTGGTGCTGCTGTGACTGTGAGGAATTTGCAAAGAGAACCCTCCGGAAATTTGGAAAGACTCCTTTGGAAGGAAAAATTAGCAGATGGTGTTTACAGCTTTGCTTTGGTTCTCCCATCAGAGTGAATGCCAGATGTTTACTTCTGGTTTCCAAGATAGTGTGTGAGATCGAAAAGGTTCCTTTGCCCAAAGATAATAAAATACCGGAATAAGTTAAGGTTGAGTATGTGGGCAAGTAAATCCTGTGCCAGCTCAGCAAAATTTGATTTGCTGCTATGGTATTACCATTCTAGTCTTTTCTTTAAGTCATGTAACAGCATCAGTGTCCCATAATAGGGGGTTGGCAAGATAAATCCACATGAGGCAATACTATGCAGCATTAAAAAGGATGTTATACAGTCTTTTTTTTTTTAAGATTTTATTTTTTATTCATGAGAGAGAGGCAGAGACATAGGCAGAGGGAGAAGTAGGCTTCCCACAAGGAGCCCAATGAGGGACTTGATCCTGGATCCCAGGATCAGGCCCTGAGCCAAAGGCAGATGCTCAACCACTGAGCCACCCAGGTATCCCAAAAAGGATGTTATAAAAGATGAAATTATAGACACAGTAAGATCAGTGGTTGCCAAAGGTTAGGGAAGGGGGATAAATAGGTGAAGTATACATCATTTTTAGGGTCCTAAAAGTATTCTACATGATACTTGTAATGGTGAATGCATGACATTATGCATTTGTCAAAATCCGTAGAACTGCAAAAAACAAAGGGTGAAACTTAATATAATCTATGAACCTTAATAATAATGCATCAATACTTGCTTCGGCTTGGGTCATGTTACAATTGTAACAAATGTACCACACTAATGCAAGGATTTAGTAATAGGGGAACCTGTGGTGGGATTGGGGTTTATGGGAATTCTCTATATTATTTGCTCAATTTTTTCTATAAATATAAAACTGTTCTAAAAAATACAGTCTAAAAAAAGGATGTTATAGAAGTATGTAAATATGAAAAGATGCTTATAAAACATTGCTAAGTTTAAAAAGAGCTACTGGGCAGCCCGGGTGGTTCAGCGCTTTAGCGCTGCCTTCAGCCCAGGACCTGGTCCTGGACACCCGGGATCGAGTCCTACGTTGGGCTCCCTGTATGAAGCCTGCTTCTCCCTCTGCCTGTGTCTCTGCCTCTTTCTCTCTCTCTTTCTCTCTCATGAATAAATAAAAATAAAATCTTTTTAAAAAATAAATAAATAAATAAAATAATAAAATAAAAAGAGCTACTAACCATATATTTAATATGCTCATTTTTGTAAAACTACACACATACACACAATATAATTTTGAATTTGAAATTCTGAAAGGACATATGCCAAAATATTTACAGTGGTTAATTCTTGGTGGAAGGATTATGGGTAATTTGTAATTTCTCCTTTTTGTTTGCTTATTTTTTAAATATTTTATTTATTTATTCATGAGAGACACAGAGAGAGAGAAAGAAAGGCAGAGACACAGGCAGAGGGAGAAGTAGGCTCCATGCAGGGAGACTGATGTGGGACTCCATCCCGGGACTCCAGGATCACGCCCTGGGCTAAAGGCAGGCACTAAACCGCTGAGCCATCCAGGGACCCCCGTTTGCTTATTTTAAAATGCTCCAGGGCTGCCTGGCTGTCTCAGTTGGTAAAGCATGAGACTCTTGATCTTGGAATTGTAACTGCAAGCCCCATATTGAGTGTAGAGATTACTTAAAATATAGTCTTTTCAAAAAAATGCTTTAACACATTTTTACTACACAAAACAAAGAATATTGTCCCATTGTAAATGGTTCAAACAATAGGAAGTGTATTTTAGTACTGCTGTGGTGCGCTCCCCAGATCTCCACACTTCAAAACTGAAGCATTCACTCTCCCAGCTAAGGAGAGTGTTAATGGCTGACAGTTTGCAGTTAAGCACCCCATACAACCTTCCCAAGAAGAGCTGCTTCACTTAAAATCACGCCCTCCCCAAAAGCATAAAATACCTAGGAATAAACCTAACCAAAGAGGTAAAGGATCTATATACCCTAAAAACTACAGAACACTTCTGAAAGAAATCAAGGAAGACACAAAGAGATGGAAAAGCATTCCATGCTCATGGATTGGAAGAATAAATATTGTGAAAATGTCTGTGCTACCCAGGGCAATTTACACATTTAATGCAATCCCTATCAAAATACCATGGACTTTCTTCAGAGAGTTGGAACAAATCATCTTAAGATTTGTGTGGGGGGATCCCTGGGTGGCGCAGTGGTTTAGCGCCTGCCTTTGGCCTAGGGCGCAATCTTGGAGACCCGGGATCGAATCCCACGTCGGGCTCCCAGTGCATGGAGCCTGCTTCTCCCTCTGCCTGTGTCTCTGCCTCTCTCTCTCTCACTGTGTGCCTATCATAAATAAAAAATAAAAAAAAAAAAAAGATTTGTGTGGGAACAGAAAAGACTGCGAATAGCCAGGGGAATATTAAAAAAGAAAAACAGAGCTGGGAGCATCACAATGCCAAATTTCAGGTTGTACTACAAAGCTGTGGTCATCAAGACAGTGTGGTATTGGCACAAACAGAGACACATAGATCAATGGAAGAGAATAGAGAATCCAGAAGTGGACCCTCAACTTTATGGTCAACTAATATTCGACAAAGCAGGAAAGACTATCCACTGGAAAAAAGACAGTCTCTTCAATAAATGGTGCTGGGAAAATTGGACATCCACATGCTGAAGAATGAAACTAGACCATTCTCTTACACCATACACAAAGATAAACTCAAAATGGATGAAAGATCTAAATGTGAAACAAGAATCCATCAAAATCCTAGAGGAGGGATCCCTGGGTGGCGCAGCGGTTTGGCGCCTGCCTTTGGCCCAGGGCGCGATCCTGGAGACCCGGGATCGAATCCCACGTCGGGCTCCCGGTGCATGGAGCCCGCTTCTCCCTCTGCCTGTGTCTCTGCCTCTCTCTCTCTCTCTCTCTCTCTCTCTCTGTGACTATCATGAATAAATAAATAAAATCTTTAAAAAAAAAAAATCCTAGAGGAGAACATAGGCAACACCCTTTTTGATCTTGGCCACAGCAACTTCTTGCAAGATAATCCAGGAAAGCAAGGGAAACAAAAGCAAAAATGAATTATTGGGACTTCATCAAGATAAAAAGCTTCTGCACAGCAAAAGAAAGAGTCAACACAACTAAAAGACAACCTACAGAATCGGAGAAGATATTTGCAAATGACTTATCAGATAAAGGACTGGTATCCAAGATCTGTAAAGAACTTATTAAACTCAACAGCAAAGAAACAAACAATCCAATCATGAAATGGGCAGAAGACATGAAGAGAAATTTCACCAAAGAAGACATACACATGGCCAAAAAGCACATGAGAAAATGCTCCGCATCACTGGCCATCAGGGAAATACAAATCAAAACCACGATGAGATACCACCTCACACCAGTGAGAATGGTGAAAATTAACAAGCAGGAAACAACAAATGTTGGAGAGGATGTGGAGAAAGGGGAACCCTCTTGCACTGTTGGTGGGAATATGAACTGGTGCAGCCACTCTGGAAAACTGTGGAGGTTCCTCAAAGAGTTAAAAATAGATCTGCCCTACGACCCAGCAATTGCACTGCTGGGGATTTACCCCAAAGATACAGATGCAGTGAAAAGCCAAGACACCTGCACCCTGATGTTTATAGCAGCAATGTCCATGATACCTCAACTGTGGAAGGAGCCTCAGTGTCCATCGAAAGATGAATGGATAAAGAAGATGTGGTATATGTATACGATGGAATATTACTCAGCCATTAGAAATGACAAATACCCACCATTTGCTTCGACGTGGATGGAACTGGGGGGCATTATGCTGAGTGAAATAAGTCAATCAGAGAAGCACAAACATTATATGGTCTCATTCATTTGGTGAATATAAAAATTAGTGAAAGGGAATAAAGAGGAAATGAGAGAAAATGAGGGAAAATATCAGTGAGGGTGACAAAACATGAGAGACACTTAACTCTGGGAAATGAACAAGGGATAGTGGAAAGGGAGGTGGGTGGAAAGGGAGGTTGGGGTGACTGGGCACCTGGTGGGATGAGCACTGGGTGTCATGCTATATGTTGGCAAATTGAACTCCAATAAAAAAAATAAATAATAAAAAAAGATTTTAAAAATGCCTTTGTAGGTGATATATAAAAAAATAAAATAACAAAAACTAATATTATAGATACCTATAAAGAATTTGAGTAAGAAGAATCATTTTCTAAATGTGAAAGTGTAAAACAGCAATAGTTATATGTTACATGATATGTAATGTAAATATATCATTGCATCTAAACAAATATCATGAGTACAAAAAAATTAATCAATTAATTAATTTAATCATGCCCTCAAAAAAATAAAAATAAAAATCATGCGCTCTTCCCCAAGGCAATTATATTAAAAAACTGATAGTTTCAGGGTAAAAAGACCTGTTTATCCTGGCCCCAAATAGGACCATCCTAGTTCCAATACTCTGCCTGGAATAGATGGAGGCTTTCTTGTTTTGGGGTTGGGTTTTTTTTTTTTTTTTTTGGTTTTTTTTTTTTTTTTTGGTTTTTTTGAAGTTTGTTTAAGTGATCTGTACACCCAACTTGGGCTCAAACCCACAAACCCAAGATCAAGAGTCACATTTCCTTTTGACTGAGCCAGCCAGGCTCCTGGACTGAGACTTTTTTGAGAATGAATTGCAGCAACTTCTGTCCAAATCCTGCTTCATTCACTCTCCCACAAGTGATCCTAAGCGCCTGTCCAATAAACTTTCTGGATTCAAATCACTGTCTGATTTCTGGGGAACCTGATTAACAGTAACTGTTGCCAGGAGTGATATAAGAAAGCAAATCCTAAAATGAGATTTGAGAGGTACCTGGCTGCTCAGTTGGTTAAGCAGCTGCCTTCAGCTCAGATCACGATCTCAGGGTCCTGGGATAGAGCCCTGCATTGGCGGGAAGGGGGGACAGGGGTGGGGAGGACGTCCCTGATTAGTGGGGAGGCTGTTTTTCCCTCTGACCCTCTGCGTGTGCACACGCTCTCTCAATCTCTCTCTAATAAATAAATAAAATATTTTTAAAAATAAATGAGATTTGAGAGTGGGATCACTCACCAGCCTGTAGACAATGAGGAGACCATCACTAGTGGTGGGTGGAGCATTGTTAGCGCCTGCATGTGATAGTAATGCAATTGTTCAGATTTTTACCAGTGATAATTTGGGATGTTTTGCCTGAGGAATGGAATGCACGGGGGTAGGAGAAAACGATGTGTCAGGCATTTGAGAAATAATAGGATGTTTGTTGTTGAGAGAGTAATAGATACTTTGGAAAAAGGGTGAGTGTAAAAGTCAAAGGGCCTTCTTGGCAATGTATAGAGTCTATCATCTCCTGCCCCCAGAGGGTAGAAAAACCTAAGGATCAAGATCAGGCTCAGGGCTTAATTATGAGATTTTGAAGAGCTCCAGAGAAGTTAAATTCTCAGTCATAGTAAATTGGCTACACCTAAGTTAGAATTTTGATTGACAAGGGGTGGAAATGGGAGGCATGAGATGGGAATATCTGGGTCTATTTACCTGAAAATTTAGAATTCCCAGTTTCCTGGAGCCTTTATAACCTTGAGATCTTTATGAGTTGCCCACTCCTTCTTGTTACAAGTTAGTTTGGGGGGTGCCTGGATGGCTCAGTCAGTTAAGCGTCTGACTCTTGATTTTGGCTCAGGTCACTGTCTCAGGGTTATGAGATTGAGCCCCGTATCTGGCTCCATGTTAGAAGTGGAACCTGCTTAAGATTCTCTTTCTCCCTTTCCCTCTATCCCTCTACCAACTCTACATATTGTCTTTCCCTCTCTTAAAAAAAAAAAAAAAAAAAGTTTTCCCCCTGGCTTGAAGATGATGCAGAAATCTCTGCTCTATAAAAAATGGTCCTCCCCATCTGGATTATCCCAACATCTTAACCTGGCCATTAGACCAATAACTAGGATTAAGTAACAAATGACCAGGGCATGATAAGGGAAGAAGGGAGTATTTTTTTTTAATTTTTATTTATTTATGATAGTCACAGAGAGAGAGAGGCAGAGACACAGGCAGAGGAAGAAGCAGGCTCCATGCACCGGGAGCCCGATGTGGGATTCGATCCCGGGTCTCCAGGATCGCGCCCTGGGCCAAAGGCAGGCGCCAAACCGCTGCGCCACCCAGGGATCCCGGAAGGGAGTATTTTTAACAGAGCTGTAGAATATAACCAATATATACTGACAGAGGCCAGGGGAATATAAAAAGGACTATATTCTGAGAATTCTGATACTTGATCTAAGCAGGGCAAAGCTGAACCTAAAGTTGGATGAAAAAGAGGTTATCAATATGGGAACATTCTCCTGGGACATGGGATTCAACACCCTCACAAGAACCCTGAGAAACAGTTGTAACATGTTGCCTGGATGGCTCTTAAGAGCTTAGAGAATGCTACAGCTTCATAACAAATTAAGTAGAAATGTCAGAACTGCTGTGGGAGATGGTGAAAGCAGGGGTCAAAAGGCTTAGAGAAGGATGGAACACCTGGGTGGCTCAGCGGTTGAGTGCTTGCCTTAGGCCCAGAGCGTGATCTTGGGGTTCTGGGATCAAGTTCCTCATCGGGCTCCCTGCATGGAGCCTGCTTCTCCCTCTGCCTATTTCTCTGCCTCTCTCTCTCTCTCTGTGTTTCATGAATAAACAAAATCTTGGGCAGCCCTGGTGGCTTAGTGGTTTAGCGCCGCCTTCTGCCCAGAGTGTGACCCTGGAGACCCTGGATCGAGTCCCACATCAGGCTCCCTGCATGGAGCCTGCTTCTCCCTCTGCTTGATATTCTCTCTCTCTCTCTCTCTAATAAATAAATAAAAAATATTTAAAGAAAATAAAATCTTTTAAAAAAAGGACACCTGGGTGGCTCAGCAGTTGAGCATCTGCCTTTGGCTCAGGGTGTAATCCTGGTCCTGGGATCAAATCCCACATTGGGCTCCCTGTGAGGAACCTGCTTTTCTCTCAGCCTGTGTCTGTGCCTCTCTCTGTGTATCTCTCATGAATAAATAAATACAATCTTTTTTAAAAATCTTAAAAAAATAAAAAGGCTCAGAGAAGGAGGTTGCAGTGGATATAGCGTGTAAAACCAGAAAACTCACCAAATGACTCTGTTCCATGGGAGTGCTCTGAAGAATATTCTGAGGAAAGATCCACTCGTATCACTGAGGAGCCCAGTAACGTCTGCCCCTGCACTTTCAGAACAGCATTCCTTGATAGCAATTGAGAATGACAGGATCCTTAAATACTAGAGGCCAGATGGAACCCCTAACCATCAGAAGCAACACAAATGCAATTATTGTAATGAACTATGAGATTGGAATGGCAACCTGAAGGGTCTCTGACTTGCAGAGAGCTATGGAGATAGCTGATGGAATACAATGTTCCTAAGGACAAGATGACCAATGTAGCAATTAAGATAAATCAAGGGTGGAAGATCAAGAGGTTGAGTCATGATTCATTGCCTAGTTTCTGGACTAGAACCAGTTTCCAGACATGGAACCCAGTGACTAATGGAGAGGGCAGGTCTCCAGGAGGAAGGGCTCTCCAACACCATGACAAGTAGAGATGGCAATAACACCTTCACTCCTTCCTCAAAGGGGTCTACTACCATTTACCTGGGCAGCCAGCACAGGGAAAAGGGAAATACTAGCCAAGGAATTCAAGGACTTTTGGATGCAAGGAATTCAAAAGTCTGAGATGAAATTGATAATAAGGGATCAAAAACATCATCAGGTTCCCCCAGTTAGAGTAGGGACATATGGAGATCACATAATAAATGGAGTCCTGTTCCAGGTTCAATTTGCAATAGATCCACTGTGTACACAGACATATCCAATGGTAATTTCCCCAATTCTCAAATGTGTAAATTATTATTTTTTTTAAAGATTTTATTCATCTATTTATGAGAAACACAGAGAGAGAGGAAAAGATATAGGCAGAGGGAGAAGCAGGCTTCCTGTGGGGAACTCAATGCGGGACTCTATTCCGGAAATCTGGGATCACGTCCTGAGCAGAGGCCCAACTGCTGAGCCACCCAGGCATCCCTCAAATGTGTAAATTAAATTGACATATCTGGTAGTTAATAGAACTACCACACTGGTCCCATGATCCGTAAAGTAAGAGCTGTCATAATAGAGGCGGCCAAGTAGAAAATTTTGAAACTTCCCCTTACCCCAGCCAAGATAGCAATAGAAAGCATCACATCTTATAAGGAATGACAAATTAGTGACATTCTTAAAGATTTAAAGGATGCAGATGTAGGGATCCTTATTATAGCTTTGATTCCACACAATCCTAGACAGACTCTAGAGGATAACAGTGGACTAGGCAAATTCACAAAAGTAGTAGCCCTGATTGGAACCAGTATATCAGGCTTAGTATATTTACTAAAGCAGATTAACATTGCCTCAAATATGTGGTATGTGATTCACTGATTTGGTGAATGAATTCTTTTCCATCCCTATGAGAAAGAGGCTCAGAAACAGTTAACTGTCATGTGGAATAGACAATAGCATACATTTATAGTCTTGCCCCAGAGCTATGTTAACTTTCATGCCCACTATCATAATACATTCTGAAAAGACTTGAACCATCTGGACATACCTGAGAACATCACATTGGTCCTCGTGTTGAAGATGTAATATTAATCTGACTAGATAGGTGAAAGTGGCAAAGTTATTGGAAATCTTTACAAAGACTTTATGGGCTAGCTATTTATTTATTTGTTTGTTTGTTTGTTTGACAGAGAGAGTAAAAGGAGGAGCAGAGAGAGAGGGATAAGCTGACTCTGCTGAGCACAGAGCCCAATGAGGGGCTCAGTCACTTTAGGGGCACCTGGATGGCTCAGTTGGTTAAAGGTCTGCCTTTGGCTCAGGTTATGATCCCAGGTCCTGGGATTCAGCCCTGAAATAGGCTCCCTGCTCAACTAGGAGTCTGACTCTCCTTCTCCCTCTGCCCCTCCCCCTACTCATGCTCTCTCATGTGCCCTCTCAAATCATTTTTTTAAAAAAGATTTTATTGGGCAGCCCCGGTGGCGCAGCGGTTTGGCACTGCCTGCAGCCTGGGGTGTGATCCTGGAGACCCAGGATCGAGTCCCACATCGGGCTCCCTGCGTGGAGCCTGCTTCTCCCTCTGCCTGTGTCTCTGCCTCTCTCTCTCTCTGTGTCTATGAATAAATAAATAAAATCTTTAAAAAAAAAAAAAAAAGATTTTATTTATTCATGAGAGACAGCAGAGACACAGGCAGAGGGAGAAGCAGGCTCCATGCAGGGAGCCCAACGTGGGACTCCATCTCAGGTCTCCAGGATCAGGCCCTGGGCTGAAGGCGGCACTAAACTGCTGAGCCACCCGGGTTGCCCCTCTCTCAAAAAAATTTTTTCAAAATTTTTTAATCTCATTACAAGAGAAAAAAATAAAATAAATTTTAAATAAATTTTTTAAAAAAGAACAAGAAGAGAAGGAATTGGGAGGTGCCTGGTTGGCTCAGTCATTAGAGCTTGTGACTCTTGATCTTGGGGTTATAAGTTAGAGCCCCACATTGGTTATAGAGGTTACTTTAAAAAAAAATCTGAAAAAAAAATAAAATAAATCTGAAAAAAGAGAAATATTTAATTTGATCTAAGTATCCACCAATAGATGAATGGATACAGAAGAAATGCCATATATATAATATATAATACATAATGAAATATTACTAAGCCATATAAAAGAATGAGATCTTCCCATTTGTGACAACACAAATGGACCGAAAGGGTGTTTTTTTTTGTTTTTTTTTTTTAATTTATTCATGAGAAACATAGAGGCAGAGGGAGAAGGAAGGTCCCACGTCTCCAGGATCATGCCCTGGGCCAAAGGTGGCACTAAACTGCTGAGCCACCGGGGCTGCCCAGACTGAAAGGGTTTAATGCTAAGTAAAATAATTCAGTCAGAGAAAGGCAAATGCAGGGACGCCTAGGTAGCTCAGCGGTTCAGTGTCTGCCTCTGGCTCAGGGAGTGATCCCAGAATCGAGTCCTACATTCGGCTCCTTGCCTCTTCGTCCTCCGCCTGTATCTCTGACTCTCTGTCTCTCATGAATAAAGAAAATCTTAAAAAAAAAAAAAAAAAGGCAAATGCTAATTACTCTATAATTCTACTTCTTTGTGGATTCTAAACAACAAAACAAATGAACAAACAGAAACAGACTCATAGTTAAGGAAATGAATGATTGTTTACCACAGTAGGGAGGCGTAGTGGAGCAGATGAAAAGGTGAAGGGGTGGGGTGCGTGGGTGGCTCAGTGGTTGGAAATCTGCCTTCCGCTCAGGTCGTGATCCTGGGGTCCTGGGATCAAGTCCCCCATCAGGGACCCCGCAGGGAGCCTGCTTCTCCCTCTGCCTATGTCTCTGCCTCTCTCTCTGCATTTCTCATGAATAAACAAATAAACCTTAAAAAGAAAAGAAAAGGAGAAGGGGATTAAGAAATACAGTACAAGGGCACCTTGGTGGCTCAGTTGGTTAAATGTTTGCCATTAGCTCAGGTCCTGATCCCAGAGGCCTGGGATCAAGCCCCACATCAGGGCCCCCTGCTCAGCAGGAAGTCTGCTTCTTGCTCTCCCTCTGCTACTTCTCCTGTTTGTGGCTCTCTCACCTCTCAAATAAATAAATAAAATCTTTTTTTAAAAAGTATTATAATAAATAAATCTTGGAGATACAATGTACAGAATAGGGAATATAGTGAATAATATAACTACATGGTGATAGATGGTAACTAGACTTATCATAGGGGTCATTTCTTAATGTGTAAAAATATTGAACCAGGCACCTGGGTGGCTCAGTCGGTTAAGTGGCTGCCTTCAGCTCAGATCATGATCTCTGGGTCCTGGAATTGAGCCCCCCACCAGTCAGGCTTCTGGCTCAGCAGAGAATCTGCTTCTCCCTCTCCATCTGCCCCTCCTCCCGCTTGTGCTATTTCTCCCTCTTTCTCTCTCTCTCTCTCTCTCTCTCTCTCTCTCTCAAATAAATAAATAAAGTCTTTAAAAATATAGGGGCGCCTGAATGCCTCAGTCAGTTAAGTGTCGGGACTCTGGATTTCGGCTCAGGTCATGATCTCACGGGTCAGAGAGTCCTGTGACAGGCTCCCTGCTCAGCGCAGAGTCGGCTGCCCTCTCCCTCCCCGCTGCTTGAATGCTCTCTCACTAAAATAAATAAATAAAATCTTTTTAAAAGTCTAAAAATATGTAAATTAAAAAGAAATAGGGACATCTGGGTGGTTCAGTCGCTTAAACATCTGCCTTCAGCTCAGTCTCTGGGTCCTGGGATCCAGTCCTACATCAGGCTCCCTACTTAGCCGGAAACCTGCTTCTCTCTCTCTCCCTCAGCCTGCTGCTCGCCCTGCCGTGCTCTCTATCTCTCTCTGTCAAATAAGTAAATAAATAGGGATCCCTGGGTGGCGCAGCGGTTTAGCGCCTGCCTTTGGCCCAGGGCGCGATCCTGGAGACCCGGGATCGAATCCCACGTCGGGCTCCCGGTGCATGGAGCCTGCTTCTCCCTCTGCCTGTGTCTCTGCCTCTCTCTCTGTGTGTGACTATCATAAATAAATAAAAATTTAAATAAATAAATAAAATATTTAAAAATAAATAAATCAAAGCATCCTCCCAAGGGAGAACTGAAGCTTTTTAAATAATAAATAAATAGTAGTACAAAAGGATGTACAGTGAAAAGTAAATCTCCCTCCCACAGATACCCCTAAATCCCGAGATTAACTGATGTTACTAATTTCTAATTTTCCTTCTTCTTCTTCTTCTTCTTCTTCTTCTTCTTCTTCTTCTTCTTCTTCTTCTTCTCCTTCTTCTTCTTCTTTTTTAGGTAGGCTCCTTGCCCAGCATGGAGCCCAACATGGGGTTTGAATTCACAACCATGAAATCCAGACCTGAGCTGAGATCAAGAATCAATGCTTGGGGTGCCTAGGTGACTTACTCAGTTAAGTGTCTGCCTTTGGTTCAGGTCTTGATCTAGGGGTCCTGGGATTGTGCTCTGTATAGGGCTCCTTGCTCAGTGAGGAGCCTGCTTCTCCCTCTCCCCTTCCACCAGCTCGTGCTCTCTTTCTCTCAAATTTAAAAAATCTTTAAAAAATAGAGTCAATCCTTAACCAACTGGACCATCCAGGTGCCCCACTATGTAAACTTCCAGAAATATATCCTTTTTACACAAATGAAAGCCTATTAAGTACAATGTACTATTTTTTTCTTTCTCTTTTATAGCTTTACTTATATATTAGAAGTTATTACATATTAGGACATTCTATCTTATTCTTTTCTAACAATTTCATAGTATTCCATTTTATTCATGTATCAGAATTCTATCCATTCATTAAGTCAACAAGTATCTTTTTGTTATTTATGCACTGTGTGCTCTGATTTATACTTTAAGATTTTTTTTATAACTAATCTATACCCAGTATGGGGCTCAAATTTATAACCCCAAGGTCCAGAGTTGCATGTACTACTGACCAAGGCAGTCAGGAGTCCCTGGTTTATATTTTAAAAGAATCCCATTGTCTCCTGGGTGGTGAATGGATCATAAAAGGATAAGAATGGGGACACCTGGGTGGCTCAGGGGTTTAGCGCCTGCCTTTAGCGATCCCGGAATTCCAGAGATCCCAGAATCTCTGTCTCTCATGAATAAATAAATAAAATCTTTTAAAAAGATAAAAATAATAAAAAAGAAAACATGGAAAGCAGTTAAAAACTATTACAGCATGTACTCTAGGCTAGAGATGATAGTAGCTTATACTAGTGAAGTAGTAAAGAGTTGAGAGGTGATTAGATTCTGCATGTTTAAATGTGGAACTGTTAAGATTTGCTGATTGGGAACATCAAATGAATCAACAATGTAGACTGATTCCAGTCTAAGTACAACAAAAGTCCACTGTTTAGGGGGAACGCCTGGGTGGCTCAATGGTTGAGCACCTGTCTTCAGCTCAGGTTGTGATCCTGGGGTCCTGGGATTGAGTCCCGCATCAGGATCCCTGCAGGGAGCCTGCTTCTCCCTCTGCCTGTATCTCTGCCTCTCTCTATGTGTCTCTCATGAATAAATAAACAAAATCTTGGGGGAAAAAAATCCACTGTTTAGGTTGTCCTGAAGCACTAGAATTCTCTATATGTGTTGGCAACCTGAAAGAGTATAAGTGATTGCTGAGAGTAGGTAAGCAAATAAGAGAAAACTAACATTTCTCTAACATCTGTGTAGCAGTGTTCTGAGGTTGCTAGTAACATAAACCAATTCTGTCTAATGTGATACAGAAAAAGGAAGTTATCAGAAGGACATGCAGGTGCTGATAGTCTTGAAAGAACAGTTGAACCACCAGGCCTTAAAAAAGACAAGAACTAGGTACCTCCAGGAATCTAGATGGCAAGAACAATTGGATAGTCTCTTCAGGGTGACACCTGGCATGAATCAACTTGTCCCTTGTCCATCTCTTATTCACCCTTCAAAGGATGCAAATTATAGGGATTTAAGGATCTGGCTAGCCTCGGTTGGGTCAGCTGCCCACTCAGTCAGAGAAGAAAAGCATCTTGACTGACAGATCTACCATTAGAGTATGCAGCAGGGGAAAGGTAGTATTCTGAGGAAAAATCAAAATATGCTACTAGGAAAAGGGAAATCAGATACTAGTACAGGCAAAAACAATAGATTCCACTATAACTTAGCATGTGTTTGGCGTACATATATATCATCTCATTTATTCATCACAATAACCCTATGTGATAAGATATTAACATCTCTCAGGAAGGTTCAGAAAGGTTATGTAATTTATCCAAGATCATGAAACAAATAGGCAATATAATCAGCATTTGAACTAAGGCCAAAACCTTGCTTTCAAAACCCATGCTCTTTGTTACACCACACTATTCCACTGGGGAGAAGATTAAATTTCCACTATTCTTAAGTTTTTCCATCAGTAGAAAGAAGTAATTACTTGCTCTGAGTCTCCTGAGTAGCTTGGATATTCAAACTAAGAGGTTTGCAGAGTAGCCAAGGCTCTCTTGGAAGTGAGTGGCTAACCCTTATCTCTTCTGTCATTGATTAGAAGAGAAAAGGAAAAAAAATAGTTTAATGAAATGCATAATATTAGCCATTTTCAAGCGTTTAGTATGTTCTAAGCATAGTGCTTTATATCCATCTTTGCATTTAATTATCTTAAGAGTCCCATAAGATAGACAATATTATTAACCCAAATTTACAGTGAAGGATACAGGTTTAGAGAATGGAAGTTACTGCCCAGTATCACTGGCTTTCAAACCTAAGTCCCTCTGACTCCAATACAAGTACTTGAAACCATTACACTACACCAAAATTTCCTGCCCTGGTTGGACTGAGGCCAGAGGATTGTCACGTTGCCAGCCATTCTTGGTGAGAGGAGGTGGTCTCAATTTTCTCCCCAACATCATAAGGGAATCAGATTTGCTTATCTCTGAAAGCCCCTCTAACTCTGATTTCTACTTTCACTGACAAGGTAAAGATCTGGGTTCCATGTTAAGCAAAGAGCTAAATTCTGGGTTATCCAAATTGTTTCCTTAAAATTGTCATTTGTGCAGTACTTCGCAGGGTACTTGGAACATCAATACCTCAGAGTGTAAAGGTCCTTGCCACGGTACCTCCAGGCCCTGGAAGCAGCCTAGCCAGCAGGTGATTAATTGTGACTCTTCTGATTGTAATGCAGGCCAGAAGATTTACCAGAAAAAGCAGGAACATTTCCAACCAGTGAGAGAGACTGGAAAGACAAACTCTGAGCTCACACTGATTCCCTGGGGGCATCACACTCAGAAACACAATGAAGTTCTTGTTAAATACAGACAGAAGGGCAAGGTCTTACTTAATGGACATTGTGCCCTGACCAGCCAGGAGCTCTGATCCAAGAGGTATAGCTTATTCCAGTAAAGAAGGGGGCTCCCTAGATGAGCCTGGGTGGCTCAGTCCATACAGCATGAGACTCTTGATCTTGGGGTCATGAGTTGAAGTCCCATGTTGGACCTAGAGGTTATTTAAAAAAAAAAAAAAAAAAAAGGAGGGGGCTGCTCTCTGGAAAACTGTGGATGGAGAGATGGGAAGCAAATCAGTCTTAGAAATGGCTGGGTAGGGGCACCTGCGGAGCTCAGTTGGTTGAGCATCTGCCTTAGTTCAGGTCATGATCTCAGGCTCCTGGGATCAAGCCCCACATCAAGTGGGAGTCTGCTTCTCTTCCTTTCCCTCTGTCCTCCCCCCCAACCCCTCACATGTGTGCTCTCTCTCTCTCTCCCAAATAAATAAATAAATCTAAAAGAAAGAGAAATAAATAAATAAATCTAAAAGAAAGAAAGAAAGAAAGAAAGAAAGAAAGAAAGAAAGAAAGAAAGAAAGAAAGAAAGAAAGAAAGAAAGAAAGAAAGAAACAAGAACTTAAACCATGGGACGCCTGGGTGGCTTAGTGGTTGAGCATCTGCCTTCGGCTCGGGTCATGATCATGCAGTCCAGGGATGGAGTCCCATATCAGGCTCCCTGTATGGAGCCTGCTTTTCCCTCTGCCTCTGTCTCTACCACTCTGTCTTTCATGAATAAATAAATAAAATATTTTTTAAAAAAGAACTTAAACCAACTTTCTGCTCATTCTAGATGATAAATAGGAATCGGAAGAAATCCATTTTTTGCTCATGATTTTTCACTATAGAGAATAAATTTTCACCAGGTCAGTATACTTTCTTTACTAGAATTCTACTGTAATGTCACTAACCTGTATTTAAGTATAGAAAAGATATTCGCATGCTCACCCTGATGACTCAGCCTTGAACTTAAGCCAGGTCTGCAAAAAGGAGATAAAGCTGCAAAAGTCTCGATGGGGGCAGGGGCGGGGCGGGGGGGGGTCACTTTTCAGCCAGAATAGATTTCCACCCACATGCAGTTCTTGGATATTGGTTAGTAGCCAAGAGTGAGCTGATGTCAAATGGTCCTGTGATGTTTGCCAGTCCCCAGGGTATCAGGGGCACAGCTGGGTGGGGAGAATTTCAGACTAGAGCTCTCTCTCAGCCCTCTGAAAAAAGTGATCCCATAGCCAGATGGTAAAGGATGGGAAGTGGAGAAGGCTGGAGAAAGGGAGGATTGGCCAGATTAGCACATGGTTCCTTCACCAGAGCAGGGACTTATGCATCAAAGCAGGGCACAGATGGTCTTTCAAGTAACTAGAGAAATTAAATCCCCAGTATTTTTAATCCCTGTATAGCAGACTACTAAAAAATAAAAATAAATAAAAATTAAAAAAGGAAGGAAAGATGTGAAAAGCCCTTTGAATCTTTGCTTAGGCAAGATGCTACATCTTGACATTCCTTTCCAGAAGCACTAGGGCTTCTCATCTTTTTTTTTTTTTTTTAACAATTTTTAAAATTTATTTTAAAGATTTTATTTATTTATTCGTGAGAGACACACAGAGAAAAAGAGACAGAGACACAGGCAGAGGGAGAAGCAGGCTCCATGCAGGGAGCCCGACATGGGACTTGATCCCGGGTCTCCAGGATCACAGACTGGGCTGCAGGTGACACTAAACTGCTGAGCCACCCGGGCTGCCCCAAATTTATTTATTTATGTGAGGTAGTGCAAGAGAGCACGAGACAGGGAGTGGCAGAGGGAGAGTGAGAAGCAAGCTCCCAACTGAATAGGGAGCCCAATGTGGAGCTCCATCCCAGGACCCTGAGCTGAAGACAATTGCTTAACCAATTGAGCCAGCCAGGCTAATCTTTCTTCTTTTACAATTTCCTGAACCATGGTTGTTTTTTGTTTTATTTTGTTTTGCTTTGTTTTGTTATTTTAAGTAAACTCTATCCCCAACATGGGGCTTGAACTCAAGAGTCATATGCCCTACCAACTGAGCTAGCCAGGTACCCCTCCTGAATCATTTTTTCCCTTGCCTCTCCTTCTGGACCCTCACCCTCTCCCATCTGCTGCCTCATATAATAAGGAGAATTGGCTGAAATATGATCTCCCGGCTGTGACCAGAAATTTCTCTCTTATGGGTTCTTGCTCATCATATCAGCCAAATTCCCATTAACAGTAGAAAAACTCCATTATCAACGTACTCAATGTTACTACTTGACCTAGGAGCTTTGGGTGGTGATTACCACTTGATTTTGATCCCGGCCTTAACTATTGTGGTGGGTAACGGCCCCCACCCTTAACTAGTTTTCACTAGCACTGACCATATACTCATGGTGACAAGTGAGAAGGATCTGGTATGAGAGGTACCCTTTGACTCTGGCCAAGGAGAGGGAACTTTACAAAGGACATGAGAGATAAATGACCTTCACAGAGCTACCCTGTGTATAGAATGAACTTCTCAGAGAGTGATATTATAAGGGTCTGTATTGTTTTGTGTTTTTAGTAATCTCTACATCCAACGTGGGGCTTGAACTTACAACCCCAAGATCAAGAGTCACATGCTTTTCTGATTGAGCCAGCCAAGTACCCCTGTACCTTTGTATTGATTGCAAGCTCCTAACAGTGTGATATAGGGGAAAGATTGGATGGCAATTGATAAAGTTTTAGTCCTGTCTCTTCCAGCAATTCACTATCTTTTGCAAGTTGTCTTTCCTCTTTGAACCTCAATTCCTTTCCTTAAGAATAGGGCTAATACTACTCAGAGTTTTTGACAGGCTCAAGTAGAGAAGTGCTGTGATATTTTGAAAAGCGCAACCGGTTACAAAAAAAAGAATAGAAAATGATTTTATCCATCTTCTCCCCAACCATTTTTATTATTAATTAATTAATTTTTAAAGATTTTATTTATTTGAGGAAGAGAACGTGGAGGGAAGGGCAAAGAGAGAGGGAGAAGCAGACTCTCTGCTGAGCAGGGAGCTTGACACGGGGCTCAATCCCAGGACCCCAGGATCATGACCTGAGCTGAAAGCAGACTCTTAACCGAGACACCCAAGTGCTCCCTTCCCTTCCTTTCTTTTAATCCATCCTCTTTTTCCTGCAGTTATATGTAAATGTATACACACACACACACACATGCATATACATCTTTGCTCTTTCATATCCCACCAGTTCTTGATTTTTAGCTTTAGACATATCAGTGGACTCATGCCTTCTGTGTTTTTCCTGATAATTTCAGCTTCCAGTAAAATAGCCCTAAGGAGGAAATCATTTCCTCCCTCAGAAGCTCCAGAACACAGTGAGACTGTAGGCATCTGGCCAGGCAGTGGACAAGCACATCTCCCTTGTCACAGACAGCAGAGGGGATTGCCTTCCTTGTACAATTGGATTCATAGAGAATAAAGGAGCTGTCTTACTCCTGGGAAGCTTTCTCTCTTTCCACAAAAGGGCATTTGAGGAAGTCTTCAATGTGGGGATCACAGATGTCTTATGTTCCCTTTTCCCACCAAAACTTCTTTGTTTTCTTTCCACGAGAACTTCTAATTTCTTCACATTACCTTACTGGGTATTTATTGTATTATTTTGATCTTTACAGTATCTGTGCTTTTGATAATAGAATTCTGATTTTACTCTTTTGTTTTTTTAAAGATTTTATCTATTTATTCATGAGAGACACACACAGAGAGGCAAAGACACAGGCAGAGGGAGAAGCAGGCTTCCCACAGGGAGCCTGATGCAGTACTCGATCCCAGGACTCTGGTATCACACCCCGAGCCAAAGGCAGACACCCAACCACTGAGCCACCCAGGCGTCCCTCTGATTTTACTCTTAATTTTAATTTTAGTTCATGGGTTAGGCCTGGAGTTAACCCAGCCATTTGACTCTAGGATTGGATACATAACCCAGTTATGGCCAAAGCTGGAGGTATTAGGGAAAGGCTTTATAATGTAGGAGTTACTATACTAGGAGAATACAAGGCTGGAGCTGCTGGAATCAGTTTGCCATCCCATGAGGAAAGCCTATCTAAGAAGACAGTCAACACTGAGAAAAACAAAACCAAAGGATAGAAACCAATCCTGGGGCAGCCCTGGTGGCCCAGTGGTTTAGCACCGCCTTTAGCCTGGGGTGTGATCCTGGAGACCCGGGATAGTCCCACGTCAGGCTCCTGCATGGAGCCTGCTTCTCCCTCTGCCTGTGTCTCTGCCTCTCTCTCTCTCTGTGTCTGTCATGAATAAATAAATTTTAAAAAAAGAAAGAAAAGAAAGAAAGAAAGAGAGAGAGAAACGCCTGATAACTCTGTCTAGGAACCTCCTGCAGTTTGAGTAGAGTTTCTGTTCCTTGCAACGAAATATGTTTTCCCAATCCACAGAGGACGTCAAAACCATTTCTCAACTCCTTAAATGACCCTTTGGCATATACTATGCCTACCCAAATGTTTCTTTTCTTTCTTTCTTTCTTTCTTTCTTTCTTTCTTTCTTTCTTTCTTTCTTTCTTTCTTTCTTTCTTTCTTTTTTTCTTTCTTTCTTTCTTTCTTCTTTCTTCCTTTTTTAAAAATATTTTATTTATTTGAAAAAGAGACAGAGAGCACGAGCAAGGGGAAGGGCAGAGGGAGAGGGAGAAGCAGACTCCTGCTGAGCAGGAAGCCCAACATGGGACTTGATGCCAGGACTCTGGGATCATGACCTGAACCGAAGGCAGATACTTAACCAACTGAGCCACCCAGGCACCTCTCATGTTTCTTTTTTAAAAAGTTTACTTGGGGGGGCAGCCCTGGTGGTCCAGTGGTTTAGCGCCGCCTTCAGCCTGGGGCGTGACCCTGGAGACCTGGGATCAAGTCCCACATCGGGTCCCTGCATGGAGCCTGCTTCTCCCTCTGCCTGTGTCTCTGCCTCTCTTTCTGTCACTCTCTGTGTGTCATGAATAAATGGGTAAAATCTTAAAAAAAAAAAAAAGTTTACTTGGGGGATCCCTGCCCCAAGTTTGATTCCTGCCTTCAGCCCAGGACGTGATCCTAGAGTCTAGGGATCGAGTCCCACGTTGGGCTCCTTGCGTGGAGCCTACTTTTCCCTCTGTCTGTGTCTCTGTGTCTTTCATGAATAAGTGAATAAAATTCGTTTTTTAAAGACGAAGACGAAGGAGGAGGAGGAGGAGGAGGAGAAGGAGAAGGAGAAGAAAAGAAGAAGAAGAAGAAGAAGAAGAAGAAGAAGAAGAAGAAGAAGAAGAAGAAGAAGAAGAAGAAGAAGAAGAAGAAGAAGAAGAAGTTGTTTACTTGGGATGCCTGGGTGGCTCAGTGGTTGAGCATCTGCCTTTGGTTCAGATTGTGATCCTGGAGTCCTGGGATTGAGTCCCACATCAGGCTCCCTGTAGGGAGCCTGCTTCTCCCTCTGCTTATGTCTCTGCCTCTCTCTCTGTGTCTCTCATGAATGAATGAATGAATGAATGAATGAATATCTTTAAGAGTAATTTTTGCTTATGCTGTATCTTATTCCAGAAAGTATTTTTGGTCTCTTCTAGCAAAGAAGACTTTTCTCTATGTTTTGTCCAATTTGTTGTTTGGGAAAAGAGTACCACCTGGAATTTACAGTTCTTAATACTGCCTCCACCACTTGTTAACAATGAGACTCTGAACAAATCAGGGGGATAAATCTGAATCTTGGTTTCTCTCTCTCTCTTTTCTTTAAGATTTTATTTATTTATTCATGAGAGACACACAGAGAGAGAGAAAGACAGAGGCAGAGACACAGGCAGAGGGAGAAGCAGGCTCCATGCAGGAAGCTCAACGTGGGACTCGGTCCCGGGTCTCCAGGATCAGGCCCTGGGCTAAAGGTGGTGCTAAACCACTGAGCCACCCGGGCTGCCCTGAATCTTGGTTTCTTTATCTGTCAAATGGACATATGGTTATGTACATGTCGTTGAACTATACTGAATGAAGATCATGTAAGATTACATTTATAAATTGTAAAATGCTTTAAACATGTTCAGAATTATAATAAAATGAACTTTCAGCATCTAGGAATATCCTTCTTCCTTTCCATAGCTTGATTCTGTTGTGAAATCTGGGGTGGAGTAGAATAGGTATGGCCACATCATCCTCCACAAAGATTCTACTAACTTATACTTTCTTTGTGAGAGTGCCCATTTTTTCACATGCTAGCCAACACTGACTATTATTAATGTCTAGACTATTTGCTAATCTGGAAAAAAAAACAATTATTTGCTACATTTTAACCTGTGAATGATGCTTCCAGGCACCTGGAGATGTTTTAAAGAATCTTCTAAACCAACATCCCAAAGCCTTCAGAAGGAGCAGACCAACCACTGCTTTTCTCCTACCCAGGCACCATTGTTCAGCATGGTAGTTAGATAAAGCAGTTGGCCAGAGGTCTTTACAAGCTATTGTAGCAACAAAAAAGAACACCTCTACTTCTGCCTTATTTGTTGTGTAAATGGGTGAACACATGCCCCCAACGAACCTGTTAAATCATAGCCCAATGAGCTACATCTCTTCAAATACATTTCAGTTCATGCTTGGTGCCTTCTGAAATCATTGCACAATCCAGTTCAACTTCCTTCTGTTGGGAGTAAATATATAGGCTAAGAGATTCATTCATATATTTAAAATATAAAACAATGAGGGCATCTGGGTGGCTCAGTTGGTTAAATGTCTGCCTTTGGCTCAGGTATTGATCTTGGAGTCCTGGGATGGAGCCCCGTGTTGGGCTCCCTGCTCAGCAGGGAATCTGCTTCTCCCTTTCCCTTTGCCCCTCCCTCCATTCTCTCTCTTTCTCTCAAATAAATAAAATCTAAAAAAAAAAGGAGAAAGAAAGAAAGAAAGAAAGAAAGAAAGAAAGAAAGAAAGAAAGAAAGAAGAAAGAAGGAAGGAAGGAAGGAAGGAAGGAAGGAAGGAAGGAAGGAAGGAAGGAAGGAAGGAAGGAAGAAAGAAAGAGAAAGAAAGAAAGAAAGAGAGAGAGAGAAAGATTTATTTATTTATTTATTTGTTGGAGAGAGAGGGAGAATCTGAAGCAGACTCTACACTGAGCACAGAGGCAATGTAAGGCTCGATCCCACAACTGTGAAATCATGACCTGAGCTGAAACCAAGAGTCAGATGTTTAACTGACTGAGCCACCTAGGTGTACTCTTCTTGCTTTTCTTAGTTAACATATTGACTAGACAGAGATAAAAATATCAGTGGCTTAATCAAGGTGAAAGTTTCTTTCTCTCCCAAGTAAAAGTCTGAGCTGATAGACCAAGAAGACTGGTCAGATCAGGGGCTTTGCTCCCCAAGGTCCTCCTGGGACTCAATTCTGTCCATCTTATTACTCCACCTGTGGTGTTATCATTCTCATCCACAAGGTCAAAGTTTTTTTTTTTTTAATTTTTTTATTTATTTATGATAGTCACACAGAGAGAGAGAGAGAGAGAGAGAGAGAGAGAGGCAGAGACACAGGCAGAGGGAGAAGCAGGCTCCATGCACCGGGAGCCCGACGTGGGATTCGATCCCGGGTCTCCAGGATTGCGCCCTGGGCCAAAGGCAGGCGCTAAACCGCAGCGCCACCCAGGGATCCCCACAAGGTCAAAGTTGACTCACCATTACTACATCCCACAGAGAGGAAGAGAAGAGTAAGCAACTTCCTATTAAAGATGTGACATGAAAATTGCTAAGATCATTTCAGCTGACTTCCCTTTGGGCCAGAAGGTAGTCATGTTGTCTTACCCAACTGCAAAAGAAGTTTATTTTTTTTTAAGATTTTATTTATATATTCATGAGAGATACAAAGAGTGAGGCAGAGACATAGGCAGAGGGAGAAGCAGACTCCCTACAGGGAGCCTGATGTAGGACTCAATCCCAGGACCCCAGGATCATGACCTAAGCCAAAGGCAGATGCTCAACCACTGAGTCACCCAGGTGGCCCACAAAAGAAGTTTAAAATGTAGTATAGCTGACTGCCAACCACCCAGCTGAGCTTAGGGGAGTCCATTACCAATGGAAAGATGGGCATATTAGAGAACAACTAGTACTCACTGTCCTTCACCCTTCCAATCAAAGCCAGTTTCCACCCCTCATTCTCTCTTGAATCCCTCTACATGCTTCAAGAATTAGCTTATGTAAACTTCCTTTTTCTTTTCTTTTTCTTTCTTTCTTCCTTTCTTTTTTTTTATTTTTTTTCTTTAAGATTTTATTTATTTATTCATGAGAGACACACAGAGAGAGAGGCAGAGACAGGCAGAGGGAGAAGCAGGCTCCATGCAGGGAGCCCAACGTGGGACTCGATCCCAGGACTCCAGGATCACACCTTGAGCCGAAGGCAGGCGCCAAACCGCTGAGCCACCCAGGCGTCCCTCTTTTTTTTTTTTTAGACAGAGAACTCATGTGAGCAAGGAGAAGGGGCAGAGGGAGAGGGAGGAGAGAAAGAATGTCAAGGAGACTCCCTGCTGAGTGTGAAGCTGCTGTGGGCTCCATCTCATGACCCTGAGATCATGACCTGAGTCCAAATCAAGAGTTGGAGGCTTAACTTACTGAGCCACCCAGGTGCCCCAATGTGACCTCTTTTAAGAAGCCATTCCAGATCCTCTTGCTTCACTGAGCTCTCATAAGTCCTTAGACTATCTGGTATTTTAGTTAGATGGGTTCCCCTACTATCCTATAAGTTCCTTGAGGGATGAGGTCCAAGTTAGATCTCTGCCGTCTACCACACCTATCACACAATAGGGCCTAAGAAATGATTACTAAATTAGTGAAATTTACTTCTCTTTTATGGACCTTTTGAGAGTAAGTTGGAAATATCATAGGAATGTTGAAAAATTAAACATGTAAATACGTCAATGCTTACTTCTAAAAACAAAGGTTTTCTTCTAAATAACCATTTTTAAATTATAGTTTGATGGAGACCTCCTTAAATGCCTGGAGGAAAGGAAGTGAGGAAAAAAGGGAGCAGATTAGAAAAAGAATCTCCAGGTCTTTGCCGTAATCTATGTTTGAATCACTCCTTCCATGCTTAGCCGGGTTGTTTATTACTGTCTTAACCTCCGCTTTCTGCTTGCCCTGAGCCTAAAGATCAGCCAGAGGTGAAAGCTTATGGTCATCTCAGTTCTTTTAGCATGTGTCCTTCTCTTCTCATGCCATATGGCTCTCTAGATTCCCCAGGATACCCAGGAACCTTTCAAAGCTCTTATTCCCCTCAAACTCTTGTTTCCTGGACTTTCCTCTCATGCTTGGTAGGTCTATTGTTCACCCAGCTGTTATTTGTTTGCCCAAGAGGCAACAGCTTGTTCTCTTGCCTTTCAATGCTTTTAGGGAAAGTCCTCTCTTTACCTTTTCTGCCTTCATACAATTCCAAATTAGATGAAACAACGGGAAACCCATTGCATCAATCCTCAGGGAAACTCCAGTCTGGTCAAAAAGACAAACCCTATCCTTTTGGAACAAGGTCCACTCTGCAAGTACCCATACCAGCAACACGGGCTACCATCTTTAAGATTGCTGTTTGTTTTGTTTTGTTTTAAAGATTTTATTTATTTATTCATGAGAGACAGAGAGAGAGAGAGAGAGAGGCAGAGACATAGGCAGAGGGAGAAGCAGGCTCCATGCAGGGAGTCTGATGTGGGATTCCATCAGGGACTCCAGGATCACGCCCTGAGGCAAAGGCAGATGCTTAACAGCTGAGCCACTGAGGCATCCCTTTAAGATTGCTGTTTTATCAGTGAGGAGAGTGTGGCTAAGGTAAGGTAAAAAGCACAAAGATCTCCTACTACATTTCAGTGGACTTTCTCCTGGCTAAACATTTACTTGGTTGCTACAAACTTTTGACCACCTCCTAGACTTCTGGTAAGGTTGAGACACTTTTTGTCAGGTTTTTTCAGTGTTTCTGGGGAGGGACAGACTTCATACTCTGCCATTTTCACTGATGACCCTTCTATCTTTTATGCCTTTTCATTGTACTTTATCTTTTTGTGCTATTCTTTAGGTAAATTCCTTAGGACCACCTTCTAGTTCACTAATTCTCTCTTTGACTATGTCCATTTAAGATAGTGTATCTTGTTCACTGAGATCCCCTCCCCCTCCAAATAATGTAACTAATAGAAACTTAACATGTCTAACTATGTATTGCTTCTATTTCCTTTGCTGCTGTGCTCTATAGCTTAGAAACTTCTGCTTAGTCCTGCATAGATCTATTATAGCTAAAATTTGCAAAAATTCCTTTTTACTCGAAACCTACCTCACCCAAGGAGATAAGTACATACAGAAAAGACTGCTTTGTTTAAGATTTATAGGAATGAAATGACCAGATTCCTGCACACAAAGATAAACTGACAGGGATCCCTGGGTGGCTCAGCGGTTTGGCGCCTGCCTTCAGCCCAGGGTGTGATCCTGGAGTCCTGGATCGAGTCCCACATCAGGCTTCCTGCATGGAGCCTGCTTCTCCTCTATGTCTCTGCCTCTCTCTCTATATCCATGTCTCTCATGAATAAATAAAATCTTAAAAGAAAAACAAAAATAAAGATCAACTGACCAAGAATAAAGAAGTTACACGACCTTCCTCATTATATCTACGGATGTCAACCACATTTTAATTTTACTCCCCACCCCCCATTTCTCCCTTTTGCTAACATAAAAGAAGAAAAGAAGTTTGAATCTCATGCTGAAGGGAGATGGTTCTTTGGGACAATAGTCTACCATCTTCTCAGTTTGCTGACTTTCCAAATAAAGTTGCTTTTCTTGCTGCAAGGTCTTGCTTCTCAACTGGACTTTCACATGGTAAACAGACAAGCTTGGACTCAGTTACAACAGCTGTACTTTTCCATTTTAGGAAATCCTTTTCTGAATTTCTAATTGACTCATTTATTTTTTAAACTTTCATTTAAAAATTTTTTTAGTTTATTTGTTTATTTTTATTTATTTATTTTTAAAGATTTTATTTATTTATTCATGAGAGACACAGAGAGAGAGGCAGAGACACAGACAGAGGGAGAAGCAGGCTCCTTGCAGGGAGCCCGATGTGAGACTCAATCCCTGAACCTGGGTTCATGCCCTTAGCCAAGGCGTATGACTGAGTGGACGGGCAGAGGGAGAGAGAATCCTGAAGCAGATTCTCTGCTGAGTGCAGAGCCCTATGTGGCACTTGAACCCTAAGATCATGCCATAAGTCCAAACCAGGAGTCGGCCACTCAACCAACTGAGCCAGCCAGGTGTTCCAATATTTTCTTATAACTTGTACAAATCTAAGATTAAATAATAATTAAAATTAATAATTAAAAATGGAAAGTTTGGGGCACCTGGCTGGTTCAGTCGTTGTTTGTGTGAATCTTGATCTTGGGGTTGTAAGTTCAATTTCCACGTTGGGTGTAGAAAATCCTAAAAGAAAAAAACTTAAAAAAAATTAAAATGGAAAGTTTAGGGGTGTTTGGGTGGCTCAGTTGATTAAGCATCTGACTTTTGATTTCAGCTCAGGACATGATCCCAGAGTTGCAAGATTGAGCCCTTTGAAGGGCTCTGCACTGTCAATCCTACTTAAGATCCTCTCTCTCCCTCTCTTTCTGCCCCCCAATTCTCTTTCTCTCAAAAAAAGGAAACTTTAGGGGTGCCTGGTTGACTCAGTCAGAAAAGCATGTGACTCTTGATCTTGGGGGTCCTAAGTTCAAACCCCACCTTGGGTGCAGAAATTACTAAGAAAAATAAACTTAAGGGATACCTGGGTGGCTTAGTGGTTGAGTGGCCAACTCCTGGCTTGGACTCACCGCATGATCTTAGGGTTCAAGCCCCACATAGGGCTCTGCACTCAGCAGAGAATCTGCTTCAGGATTCTCTCTCCCTCTGCCCCTCCACTCAGTTGTGTGCCTTCTCTCTTCTTTCTATCATAAATAGATAAATAGATAAATAGATAATTTAAAAAAAAAACAGGTAGGAGGCAAAAACCACAAAACTTGATAATTTACAAGCTTTTTTTTTTTTTTTTAGATTTTATTTATTTATTGACACACAGAGCGAGGCGGAGACACAGGCAGAGGGAGAAGCAGGCTCCATACAGGAAACCCGATGTGGGGCTCGATCCCGGGTCTCCAGGATCCACCCCAGGCTGCAGCACCAAACCACTGCGCCACCAGGGCTGCCCAATAATATACAAACTTTATAAATAGTTCCTGAAAGGTATCCCTGGGTGGCTCAGAGGTTTAGCACCTGCCTTTGGCCCAGGGCATGATCCTGGGGTCCCGGGATCAAGTCCCACATCGGGCTCCCTGCATGGAGCCTGCTTCTCCCTCTGCCTGTGTCTCTGCCTCTCTCTCTCTCCACGTCTCTCATGAATAAATAAATAAAATCTTAAAAAAAAGAAAAAAGAAAAAATAGTTCCTGAAGGACTGGAAATTGTACTTAAAATCTATTAATGTGCATCAAATTATACATAAAATATAGAAATAGAATTTCTGCTCTCAAAGTAGTTTGAGAGTAGTTTCAGTTTTTGAAAAAAGAAAATATATGAAAATACTAGGAAAATGCTAAAATAAAGACCACTTGCAACTTCAGCTGGACCCAGATATTTAATGTGGCAGAACTGAAAATAACCTACAGCAGAAGTCCTGGGTTTTAGTCTCCACTCATCCACTGTCTGACTGCATGACTTGACTTTTTTGATTTCAGTTTTCTGTAAGAGTAAGTTTAATGAGATGTGTTTTCTTTATAGTATCTTCCTTCTTTAGTAATCTATGCCCCCAGATATGAAAAATATTAGCATTCACAGGCCTCAGAGACCTGTAACATCTTAACATCATCAGAGAGCAGTTATTGAGGGCTTACCATCTGTCCCTGTCCCTGTTCCCATGTCCTCCAGGTCCCTTCTTGCTGTTTCTATTATCGTTCATATGAATTAAAATCCCAAATCCTTTTCCCTAACAGAAATGCTTTCTTCCCAAGCCCATTGCTAGCAAGGATAGTTAATTAGCTCCAACACATTATGGGTAGAGTCATACAGGGAATTGTGGCAACATCTGCTTTGTTTGTTCCAGGGAATCTGTGTAAAATAAACAGGAGGAGTTACTGTTACTAAGCATGAATAACAGATTTCAATTTGTCAAAAAAAAATTTCAATTTGTCTGAAGTATTTTATACTATTTTTTTGTTATTATTCTCCCTGGCAAGACCAAGCCAAAGAAAATGTAAAAAGTGAGCAGGTCCTGGGTCCCTGACCATTGAAGGGCCTCCTTCTGCACATCACATTGTGAAGGAATGGTCACAAGGATTGACTTGGAGGGGTGGGAGTGAAAAAGATTGGAACTCTTGATTTTGTGATTTTTTTTTAAAGATTTTATTTTTTTTTAAGATTATTTATTTATTCATGAGAGACACAAAGAGAGACAGAGAGAAGCAGGCTCCATGAAGGGAGCCCAATGTGGGACTCAATCCAGGTCTCCAGGATCAAGCCCTGGGCAGAAGGCAGTGCTAAACAGCTGAGCCACCCAGCCTACTCCCCAAAAAAAGATTTTTTTTTTTAATTTTTTTTTTTTAATTTATTTATGATAGTCACAGAGAGAGAGAGAGGCAGAGACACAGGCAGAGGGAGAAGCAGGCTCCATGCACCGGGAGCCTGACGTGGGACTCGATCCCGGGTCTCCAGGATCGCGCCCTGGGCCAAAGGCAGGCGCTAAACCACTGCGCCACCCAGGGATCCCCCAAAAAAAGATTTTGAGAGAGAGAATGGGTGGGGGGAGGGCAGAGGGAGAAGCAGATGCAGGACTCAATCCCAGGACCCTGGAATCATGACCAGAGCCAAAATCAAGAGTTGGACATTTAACCAACCAAGCTACTCAGGGGCCAAAGATTTTATTTCTAAGTAATCTCTACACTCAACACGGGGTTTGAATTTACAACCCCAAGATCAAGAGTCACATGCTCCATCAACTTAGCCAGCCAAGCAGCCCAATGTGCATGTGAATCTTGATCTTGCGGTCATGTGTTCAAGCCCCACTGAGCAGGGAACCTGATAGGGGGTGAGGGTGGGGCTCAATCCCAGGACCCAGGGATCATGACCAGAGCTGAAGGCAGATGCTTAACTGACTGAGACACCCAGGTGACCCAACTCAAGATATTTTGAAGGTAAAATAAATAGGACTTGGTGATGGAATAGATAGGTGAATGTGTGAGGAGAGGGTACAAGAATTGGGAGAGACAAAGGTGATTCTCAGGCTTTCATATGCCTGGAGAATATTGTGGAGGTGAGAGTAAAGTGATGTATTCAATGTCTTCTCAGGTTCATTTCAGCCTAGGGTTGTGGTTTCTAAATTTTCCTTCTTCCTAGCCTAATTGTCTCTTAAAAGTACAAAGGAAAAAAAACAGGTAAAAAATGTTTGAATGTTTCTTTTTTTAAAAAAATATTTTTTATTTATTCATGAGAGACACAGAGAGAGAGAGAGAGAGAGAGAGAGGCAGAGACACAGGCAGAGGAAGAAGCAGGCTCCATGCAGGGAGCCTGATGTAGGACTCGATCCCGGGTCTCCAGGATTACGCCCTGGGCCAAAGGTGGGCGCCAAACCGCTGAGCCATCCAAGGATCCCCCACAATGTTTATTTCTTTATACTGAGGTATACTAGCATAAACTGCATACTTAAATGTGCAGCTTGATGAATTTTACATATGTATGTAATAATCATCAGCAAGTACTAGTATAATCATCACCAAGATCAAGATATAGAAATTTCTGGGTACCTGGCTGGCTCAGTGGGTGGAACATGCAACTCTTGATCTCTGGGTTGTAGGTTCAATCCCCACGTTGGGTGTAGAGATTACTTAAAAATAAAATCTGTAAAGGGGCAAGCACCTGGTTGGCTCACTCTTCTTTTTTTTTTTGGTTGGCTCACTCTTAAGGAGCATGCAACTCTTGATCTCAGGGTGGTGAGTTTAGTATATGTGCTGCCGAAATGAGCACAAGGGTGGTGAGTTTGAGCCATCTTGAGTATAGAAATTACTAAAAGTAATTTTTTATTTTTTAAATATATATATATATACACACACACATACATGGACATACGTAGAAATTTCTTGCACACCAGGGGTGTTTGCAGGGCTCAGTCTGTTAAACATCTGCCTTTGGCTTGGGTCATGATCCTGGGGTCCTGGGATTGAGCCCTGAGTTGTGCCAGGCTCCCTGCTAAGTGGGGAGTCTGCTGCTCTCTCTGCCCTTCCCCCTACTCGTTTTCTCTCTCTCTCTCAAATAAATAAATAAAATATTTTAAAAAGAAAAAGAAATTTTCTTTTTTTTTTGAAAAAGAAATTTTCTGAACACCATAAGCCTCCATTATTCTCCTAGTTAGTAACCAGTTAGCAAAGCAGTTAGTTAAATGACTTATTATTTTTTTTTAAGATTTTATTTATTTGACAGAGAGAGAGCACAAGCAGGGTGAGCAGCACAGGGAAAGGGAGAAGCAGGCTTCCCACCGAGCAGGGAACCTGATGTGGGGCTTGATACCAGGACCCTGGGATCACGACTTGAGAGGCAGATGCTTAACCGACTGAGCCACTCAGGCACCCCAATACAGTGACTTCTATTACTATGATATTGGGATATAAGATATGTATTTGGTCTTTGTCCTGGTTCTTGACACAAAAGCTCCTAAGACTCTTATACTTTTCTAAGGGATAATGGTGAGAAGCAATCTTTTATTATTTATCAGTAATTCTCAATCAAACCTGAGTTTATGTTAATGGGGTGACTCAAGATGGTTCCTTAGATACCTTCAGGATGGTTCCTTGGATATAAGAGAAACCAACCATGTGATGCCAGGTTTGGAACTTTCAGCCTTAATTTCTCAACCTCTGGGAAAGGAAAAAAGGATGGGGATTGAATTAATTACCAAAAGTTAATGATTTTTTTTAACTTTAAAAATATTTTGAGAGAGAGAGCATGAACAGGAGGGATTGATAGAAGGGGGAGGAAGAAGCAGATTCCAGAGCAGGGAGACCCCAGGACCATGACCCAAGCTAAAGGCAGACACCTAACTGATTAAGCCACCCAGGCGCCCCAAAGAATAATGATTTAATGAATCATGCCTTCATAATGTAACCTCCACGTAAAACCTAAACTATGGGGTTTAGAGAACTTCCAAGTTGTTGAATATATCCACATGCTATGAGGGTAGTGTACCCCAAACTCCATAGGGAAAGAATCTTCTGTGTTCAGGACCCTTCCAGACCTCACTCTTCATCTGGCTGCTCATTTGTATCTTTTATAATAGCCTTTATAATAAACTGTTAATAGTATTTATTTTCTTGAGTCCTGTGAGTCATTATAGCAAATTATCAAACCTAATGAAGTCATCATGGGAACTGTCAATTTATCTACTATTGATTGACATTTTTTAATAGATTTTATTTATTTATTTGAGAGAGAAAGAGAACGAGCAGTGGAGAAAGGCAGAGGCAGAGGGATAAAGAGAGAGGCGGACTCCCTACTGAGCAGGGAGCCCAACGTGGGGCTCGATCCCAGGACCCAAAGATAAGGCAGATGTTTAACCAACTGAGCCACCCAGGTGTCCCTATTGATTGACATATGAACTATTTCCCATTTGTAGCTGCTATGAATAAAACTGATTATTCTTTTGCCTTTTGGTGACCATAAACACTCATTTCTGTTGTTATAATCAGAAGTTGAAGTTTTGGATTATAAAGTACACGTACTCAGCTATAGTAGGTACTGTCATAGATTTTTCCAAATTGTACTAATTTACATGCTCACTAGTAATGTATGAAAGTTCCAGTCATTCTGCCTCCTTACCAATCCTTGGTATCATCAACAGGTTTGGGGGTTTTATTTTTGGTATCACTGGTCTTCTTTTTTTTTTAATATTTTATTTATTTATTTATTTATTTATTTATTTATTTATTTATTTATTAGAGAGAGAGCAAGCATGAGTGGGAGGGGCAGAGGGAGAGAGAATCTCAAGCAGACTCCACACTGAGCGAGGAGCCCAACATGGGGCTGATCCTACAACCCAGAGATCATGACCTGAGCTGAAGTCAAGAGTTGGACACTCAACCAACTGAGCCACCCTTGTACCCCCACACAATTGTTCTTAAAAGAGTGATGATACTGTGATACCTGGGTGCGTGAGTAGTAGGTTAAGTGTCTGATTCTTGCTTTCTCCTCAGGTAGAGATCTCAAGGTAGTGAGATCAAGCCCCAGGTTGGGCTCAGTGGGAAGTCTGCCTGAGATTCTCTCTCTTCCTCTCTGTTTGCCCCTCCCCACCTGCATGCACATGCGTGTGCTCTCTCTCAAATAAATAAATACATGTTAATAAAATAAATAGGGATCCCTGGGTGGTGCAGCGGTTTGGCACCTGCCTTTGGCCCAGGGCACGATCCTGGAGACCCGGGATCGAATCCCACGTCGGGCTCCCGGTGCATGGAGCCTGCTTCTCCCTCTGCCTGTGTCTCTGCCTCTCTCTCTCTCTCTGTGTGTGTGACTATCATAAATAAATAAATAAATTTAAAATAAATAAATAAATAAATAAATAAATAAATAAATAAATAAATAAATAAAATAAATAAAGGCAATTGTGGATTTTTAAACTTCCCGGTGAATCTTCATTCCACAGAAATTATAAGCTCTGTTGGGAAGTGCATTTGGGGCTAGTTCCTGGGATGCCAAGATAAAGCGTACTAACCTTAAGGATGAGGCTGAAGCCTCTGACTGGGCAATACCATGTGCAGCCTGGCATGAGCCTAGAGATTCTCAAAGGAATTCCAGATTCTTGCCCAATGGGCTCCTGGGTCATCAAGGGCATTGTGAGGCAAGACAGAACTGGAACAATAGGCTTAAAAAGGAAACTGAACCACTTCTGACCCATTCACTCTGTGCATGTCTCTGAAGGGATAGGCCTGATGAAGTAAGATGGGGCTGCCTTTCCCAAGGTGGCATTAGAAATTAGTGGCAGTGCCCACTTGGGATGGCAGAGGACCCTGTCTCAATCTGGTCTTTGTTTTGGTGTGGAAAACAAATCCAAATCTTGTAGGCAGAGCTTCGGATGGGTCAACAGAGCTCCCTGGAGGTATGAGGTCTGAAGCAACCATCATCAGGTAACTGGGCACTAGAGCCCGAGGACAGTCAACCCCAAGCAAGAGCATCCTGCTTCCTCAAAGAGTTTCTGTGCCTGAGGAAAGTGGAAGCCAGCGCAAATTCCTACAGGATCTTCTGAAAATGGAGGCAAGGGTGATCCTGAAGAAGCCCCGTTATCTAACTGACCGACAAGCAACATCCACTCTACTCTCTTCTCTGTGGTTCAGAGTTTCACCCCATCTGCCCTCATGGAGATGCAACCAGGGTCCCCAGGGAGAGGCAGGCAGGGGTCCTGTCCTCAATTTAGGACTGCATGGGAGACATACAAAACATAACTTAAGGCATGAGACCTATTTCATAAAGCACAAAAGGCAGTGTGGCCGGTAGGTCGTGAGAATCTGAAGGTCGTAGCTGAGGGAAAGCTCACTTGAGGGGCTGTTACGGTTAGGGCAGGAGAGATGGTTAGGCGGGGGAGGTGGCCAGCAGGGAGGCATGACTGCGTGGAGAATGGAGCCCGTGGGCTCCCCAGGGATGGGAAGGAGGCGGCCAGAGCCCTGGGGAGCATCCTGGGCTGGTAATGCCAGGCAGGGCAGAAACGCTGCGGAGGGCAAGTCTGGCCAGGCGGGCGTGGACCCTAAGCCGGACTCCACCTTGCGAGGGTGGAGGAAGGAGGTCCTGCCTCCGGGCATAGAGTACAGCCCACGGTGTCAGCGCTCCGTTTCCGATAGGTTCGGGGAAAGTGCGGCGCTCAGTAAGAGATAACCAGTGGCAGCTGCCGGGTAAAGGCGTGTGCCGGGAGGAATTCCTAACCCGAGCGAGGATAGCCGTCCTCACTTCCGGGTGCCTGCGGACGGGCAGGCGGGGATCCGCGGTCCACGGCAGAACGCAGATTCCTTCGACCCCGGGTCTTCCACCTCAGCGGCCATCTGACGACCGTTGGAAATGCGCGGGCGGCAGCCAAACAACTGCCGCGAACTCTCCACTCGCAGGCCCTAAACCCCACCCCTGAAGGCCCGGCAGCGTCGCCGTGGCGACATGCTGCGGAGTGCGGCTGCGCAAGGGTGACGGAGCGCGGGCGAAGGGGAGGGGGTGTTTTGGTTCTCGCCGCTCGCCGTCCTTTCACACTCAATTCGTCTGAGAGCTGCTCGTTTCTTCCTCCCCAGCCCTTTCCCTTTCCCGACCCCTGCCCTCCCTCCCTCCTTTCTCTCTGCTTGCCTCCCCGGGTCCGGGCCATTTTCCGGGCCAGGCGCACAAAAGTGCGCGGCCCCGGGGCCCAGTATATGACCCGCCGTCTTGCTAACCCTAGCTACCCCCGCCCCATGTGGCTGCGGGGCCGCTGCGGCGCTGCCCACTATGGCCCGGAAAGCAGTTAGCAGGAAGCGGAAAGCGCCCGCCTCGCCAGGAGCTGGGAGCGACGCTCAGTGCCCGCAGGTGAGGGCTGAGAGGCCTGGACCCGGGTTCTACCGCCGAGGCACCTAGAGCGGGGGAGGGTTCTAAGATCAGGAAACCGGAACCCGGGGACCAAGGTTTGTAGTCAGAGATGGGGCAGGAGTGGGGCCCCAGCCTGTAGGGTCAGGGCCGGGCCCGGCCCTCAGGGATTCAGAGAAGAGCAGAAAGGCCAGAGCAATCAGGAGCTAAAGGGAAACTTGGAACAGGGCCTATTCCAGGGAAGCCCTGCAGCCGGTCGTGGGGCTTGAGAAGAAGCTACAATCTTGTCCTTGGCGGAAGGGAAACCAACGTCGATGGGAATCAGGAACAAAACCTCCCAGAAGATACTGGGAGACCGTAAAGTCCCCCTTCCGGGACCTCGGGAAGCGGAGATGATTGCGTGCTTTATATGGGAAATAGGTTTCCCTGACCTGGGCTTTTTGCCTCTTGGATCGGTATAAAAAACAGCAGTTCTCAGGTATCATCCCTATAACGCCCTTGTTGAACGCGTTTCATACTCTGATTTCCCGTGCCTCCTACTCCCTTAGTGTTTGATTTTTCGCGATTCCTCAACGGCCTGGAGCGCGGGCCTGGTGACAGGGGGGTGGCCCTGATTGCGTGTCCCTGGAAGGCGTGGGACCCCAGTCTGCCCCCAGCTGCACTCTCCATGCTCCACGGGGAGTACAGACTGAGAGGGGAGACGGTGCGTGGGTAGAGATGCAGCTCAGGTCGGTATAGTAATTATTTGGTCCTTCGTTCCCTTCCTTATCAAGGATAGCTTTAGGGACTCTGAATCCTTTGCTCCTAACAGGCCTGGTAAACCTTTTGACCTCTTTTCTGCTTCCTTTCCCTTGTCTTTCAGTCCTTGTTTCTCATACGTAGGTTTGACTGAGTAGCATCTTTTCAGTGTTGGAAGAGTTAAACTGGACTTTTCTGTATTGAGATTCCTGTTCTGTTGTATGTCAATCCTGCGGGATGAATTCTTGGTGATTTCTCTGATACAGGAGGATCCCTTGTTCTGAACAAAGGTGGCCAAAGCCCTAATTTCTAATATTGCTTTCCACAGTTTGGCTGGGATCATTCACTTCACAAAAGGAAAAGACTCCCCCCAGTGAAGAGATCCTTAGTGTACTACTTGAAGAACCGAGAAGTCAGGCTTCAGAATGAAACCAACTATTCTCGAGTGCTGCATGGCTATGCAGCACAGCAACTTCCCAGTCTCCTGAAGGAAAGAGAGTTTCACCTTGGGACCCTTAATAAAGTGTTTGCATCTCAGTGGCTGAATCATAGGCAAGTGGTGTGTGGCACAAAATGCAACACGGTAAGTGTCTAGGGGGTAAATGAACCTTATTCTAGGACCTGGATACATTTTGGCTCCACATGCTCTAAAACCTTTCACTGCTCATTTTCCCCATTGGTTTCTTTTGGGAGGAGATTGGCTCACTCTGCTTTCCATCCCCTTCCTATCTGCTGAAAACTTCTTCCTCTCTTTATGTCCCTTTTCCCATTTCCTCATTTCTTTCTTGATAAATCTTCAGAGGAGTCTATTTCTTTAGGCCTCTTGCCATACAGCTGTTACACTGATTTTAGGGTTTCTTTAGCCTCACTTTTTTATGTTGCTTTAAGTCAAGGACCTCAGAGGAAAGATTTAGGAAGGAATGATGCTCAGGAAACATAATAGTGGGAACCTAGTTCTTATCTGCTAGGCTAAGGGCACATATAAAAATATTTAAAATGAGGGGATCCCTGGGTGGCTCAGCGGTTCAGCGCCTGCCTTTGGCCCAGCGCGTGATCCTGGAATCCCGGGATCGAGTCCTGCATCGGGTTCCCTGCATGGAGACTGCTTCTCCCTCGGCCTGTGTCTCTGTCTCTGTCTCTCTCTCTGTCTATCATGAATAAATAAATAAAATTTAAAAATATATATTTAAAATTACATTTGGCGGGTACCTGGGTGGCTCAGTTGGTTAAGCATCCGACTCTCAGTTTCAGCTCAGGTCATGATCAGGGTCGTGAGATGGAGCCCTGTGTTGGGTTCCATGATCTGCACAGAGTCTGCATGAGATTCCCTGTCTCCTTCTGCCCCGCCTGCTCATGCTCTTGCACTCTCTCTCTAAAATAAATCTTAAAAAAATAAATAAATAAAATAGCACTTGGCAAAATCACCCTCCCCGAACATTTTTGAGTAGAATCTAAAGATATATTTCCTTTAAGAAAGGTCACAAAAGGTATGTTTGGTGGTTTCAGGTTGCGAATGTTTGTTCTTTGCAAAGTAGCCTCCTGAAAAGGATTCAAGAAAGAAAAAATAAGTATTATATGGAGAGGGGAGTGTTTTTGTGCAGAATAACTTAGAAAACAGTTATAAGTGAATGAAGGGAAAAATTTATCAGTAAGCTATATAATCACAATTATAGGAATAGATAAAATACATCAATCCATGATTGGATATTGCAGATATAATGGGAACAGAAGAACACAAGTATCATGATGTTAGAGGAATGGTGAGAGGCAGGGCCTGGAGGTGGGAAATGATTCCTGATGAAGCATGAGAAAGGATGGAATGTAGGCCCAGCTGCTCTCTGTTTTACCTTACCCTGGGTGAATACATGAGTAATGTCATGATGGCTGGGTAAATTCACCTTAAACAGAAACACATCTTGGATTAGTTGAAAGAGAGAAGGTTGGTCTAGATCAAGAGTGTTTTAATTACTAATTACTAGAGGTGTTTATTTTTCAAGATTGTATTTATTGGGGGATCCCTGGGTGGCGCAGCGGTTTGGCGCCTGCCTTTGGCCCAGGGCGCGATCCTGGAGACTCGGGATCGAATCCCATATCGGGCTCCCGGTGCATGGAGCCTCCTTCTCCCTCTGCCTATGTCTCTGCCTCTCTCTCTCTCTCTGTGTGACTATCACAAATAAATAAAAATTAAAAAAAAAAAGATTGTATTTATTTATTCAACAGAGAGCACAGATAGAGGGAGTAGGAGGGAGAGGGAGAAGCAGGCTCTCTGCTGAGCAGGGAGCACAATGCTGGGTGTGATCTCAGGATCCTGGGATCATGACCTGAGCCCAAGGCAGAGCTTAACCAACTGAGCCACTCAGGTGCCCCAAAGTGTTTGTTTATAAAGGACCTAGGCAAAGATTTAAACATGAGTTTTAAGGAAGGAAATAATAATCATGGTAGTTGAGGCCCAGTTCTCATTTCCTCTTGTGTTGAAGGTTGCTGCTTATACAGAAGCCTTTCAAAACTAAATAGTGGTGGCAAGCTCCTACAAAACTTCCTTTTCCTATTCTCTAAGGCCACTCATGGTTTAAGGGAATAATCATCATCACTTGGAGTAGAAAGTCTCCCATTTGGAGGAATTCATTCCACTCTCTGTATATACCTTTATTGTATTTTGCCCAGCAAATGTTGAATTATAAACTAAGTTAATCATAGTCTCCTTCTTAAATTTATTGACCCTATTTTGGAGGTTTGTATAATGTTAAGTAATAATTTACTGTTAATATCTATCTCTGTCTGTTTCCTCATAACCTAGTGTGTTTAATTAAGTAAGGACCTGTTTTTATAATTTGTGTTATTTGCTTAGCTTCCAGAACCAAAGCAGGGAACCAGAAACTCAGCTCTTTGAACTTGATGACATTTAACAATGATTCCCTTATCTGTGCCTTTGTTTTCCCATCTGTAACGTGGGAGTGGTTAATATCCAGTGCTGAGAAGGTGGCTGTGCACATCTTGGAAAATACTTGAAGTTATCTTCCTTATGCAAAAGTAGTAGTGGTGATAATGAATATAAAACTTTCTCCAAAAAAAAAAAAAAAAAACTTTCTCCAGTGCTCTTTGCATTCCCTGGGACTTCCCTCAGTTTGAAAGAAAGGAAAATTAAACAATTAGAATTATCTTTGGATAATATGTGAAGATTTGGGGGAAAGAAGAGTTTGTACTGGATTCTCAATAATAAATTAAGTTTTTATGTGTTGAAATTTTGTTGTCAATGAAGCAGTTTTACTGTACTAAGTACGAAAAGTATACTACAACCATTTTATCCTGAAATAGTCTGTTAATATACCTGCAGGTTAGAAACTGTTTTTGTCTTGGGTGCTGTTGGTAATCATTAGCATTCAACTGAATGTACCTGCTAAAAAAGGCAGGTCATTTCCCAGTTAACTAGCTTGCAATAGTTTTGAAACCTCTGCTGAGGTATTAGAAAATCCTTATTTGAAAAAAGCAGCAGGTAAACCCTTTTTTTTTTCTTTTTTTAAGATTTTATTTATTTATTCATGAGAGACACGGAGAGAGAGGCAGAGACACAGGCAGAGGGAGAAGCAGTCTCCATGCAGGGAACCCAATGCAGGACTCCATCTCAGGACCCCAGAATCACGACCTGAGCCAAAGGCAGATGCTCAACCACTGAACCAGCCAGATGCCCCTGCAAAAAAATTGTTTTAAATATATTTAAAAGAGATAAAATCTGTAGATTGTGAGATGCTCAGATGTGATCCAGAGGATTAATCAAAATTGATACTGATGTCTTGAAATCTGGATAACTGGCAGGATGGCAAGAGGAAGCAATATTGAACAGATTTGAAAAGAAAATGAGTTTAGTTTTGTGTTTTCACTTAGTTGAAATTTAAAAGAGGGGTAAAGATTGAAGTTAGTGATTTGGGGATAGTCATCTATATATAAGGGATTTTTAAAAAATACATGTATAAGGGATTATTGACATTAATGTACTACCATGGGAGAGAGGATAGAGAAGTCATTTTTAAGTTCCATAAACCTTTTCTAAAATTGAAAAAATTTTATTCTGTGTATTTTCTGAGCACAATGTGGGGAGACTGGTATGGGGAGCAGTCCATAGTTTTACATTTTCAAAAAAGAGTACTGTGAGCCAGAAATGGATAAGAACCACTGATACTGGGATGCCTGGGTGGCTCAGCGGCTCAGGGCACGATCCTGGGGTCTGGGATTGAGTCCCACATCAGGCTCCCTGCAGGGAGCCTACTTCTCCCTCCGCCTGTGTCTCTGCCTCTCTCTGTGTGTCTCTCATGAATAAATAAATAAAATCTTAAAAAAAAAAAATCTGATATTGAAAGGGTAGCTAAAGATAGAACCTTGAAGCAGGAAGGTCAGAGGAGAACTAGGAGGGGTATTTTAGGGCACCTGGCTGGCTCAGTCAGAAGAACATACAACTCTTGATCTCAGGTTCCTGAGTTTGAGCCCTACATTGAGTATAGAGATTACTTAAATAAAAAAAAATTTTTTAAAGGAAAGGGAGGGGGCAGCCCAGGTGGCTCAGCGGTTTAGTGCTGCCTTCAGCCCAGGGCCTGATCCTGGAGACCCGGGATCCAGTCCCACGTTGGGCTCCCTGCATGGAGTCTGTTTCTCCCTCTGCCTGTGTCTCTGCCCCCCTCTCTCTCTCTCTCTCTCTCTCTCTCATTAATAAATAAAACCTCTTTAAAAAATAAAATAAGGGATCTCTGGGTGGTGCAGCGGTTTGGCGCCTGCCTTTGGCCCAGGGCGTGATCCTGGAGACCTGGGATCGAATCCCATATCGGGCTCCCGGTGCATGGAGCCTGCTTCTCCCTCTTCCTGTGTCTCTGCCTCTCTCTCTCTCTCTCTGTGACTATCATAAATAAATAAAAATTAAAAAATAAAATAAAATAAAAAATAAAGGAAAGGGAATATTTTGAGAGGGGTTGGTTTGAAGAGAAAGATGGTGATACTGTGGTAATGTATGTAAAATTTAAGGTATGTGATTTTAGATTCTTATTTCTCATTTACTGATACCTTTCAGCCAAAGACTATCAGGGACTTAACATAGTAGATACAATTGCTTATTGGAGTTACAGAGAACCTGTACCTAAGGGAACCACAAGACCTCTCAGAAAGAAGGTGTATAGAAAGGACTTAACTGAGGGCGATTTGGGGGAATGCTTAAGGAAATGGGACTTTCACAGGAAAATTTCCTGTAAAATTATTTTTACCAAGATATCAAGGCCTAGCTGATAGTACCAGGCTAATTCCTAGTTGTCAGGGCTGCTTTCTTTTTTCTCACCACTTCCCAAAGTAATGGTCAGAGGAATACTACTGACTTCACAGATAGATTTGGTGGATTATAATTTTTTTAAATTTTTATTTATTTATGATAGTCACACAGAGAGAGAGAGAGAGAGAGGCAGAGACATAGGCAGAGGGAGAAGCAGGCTCCATGCACCAGGAGCCCGACGTGGGATTCGATCCTGGGTCTCCAGGATCACGCCCTGGACCAAAGGCAGGTGCTAAACCGCTGCGCCACCCTGGGATCCCGATTTGGTGGATTATAATGAAGCAAAAAGCTGGCACCAGCCTAGCCCAGTTGGTAGAGCATGTGACTCTTGATCTCAGGGTTGTAAGTTTGAGCCTCACATTGGGTATGGAGATTACTTAAAACTGAAGTTAAAACAAAATTGAAGCAAACAAAATGAGTTTGGGTTGTGATTTGCTGTTAGATGGGAGGAAAAAGTTTTGAGGAGCCTAATTTGGGTGTGGGGGAAGAATGGTAGACTTGAGGGTTAAGAAAATAACTGTAGGGGGATCCCTGGGTGGCGCAGTGGTTTGGCGCCTGCCTTTGGCCCAGGGCGCGATCCTGGAGACCCTAGATCGAATCCCACGTCAGGCTCCCAGTGCATGGAGCCTGCTTCTCCCTCTGCCTATGTCTCTGCCTCTCTCTCTCTCTGTCTCTCTGTGTGTGACTATCATAAATAAATTAAAAAAAAAAAAAAAGAAAATAACTGTAATGTTGTCCCTAAGTTTACATATGCAGATTCCTGAAATGATAAAAGCAGAATATGAAATCTAGTTTGAGATAGAGGGAAACAAAATACGGTTAAGTGTGGGAGTTTTGCTCTGACCAGATCTTTAATTCGTGCTCCCTCATTTTACTGTTTTATTTCCCCAAAAGGATTACACCCTTTTAAAAGATACATGTATGTATGTATTTTTAAATTTTATTTATTTATTTATTTATTTATTTATTTATTTATTTATTTGAGAGCAAGCATGAGTGGTGGGGGGAAGAGAGACAGAGGCAGACTCCCAGCGGAGTACGGAGCCTGACACGGAGCTCCATCCCAGAAACCTGGGATCACGACCTGAGCTAAAGGCAGATGCTTAACCAACTGAGTCACTCAAGCAACCCTAGAAGATATTTTTAACTGCTTTCAGAATTCCTTGGACCCAGCCAGGTGTATAGCATACTTACCTGTATCATTCATTTTTGTTTCATAGTTAGATAGTAACTTGCAAATTAGCCATTTTTTAAATGACATGTTTATTTTTCGCTTAGTAGAAAATGTTCAGATTTATCCCAGAATTAGTCTTTATGTTATTTTCAGAATATTTGACTCTTTTATTTATTTTTTTAATAGATTTTATTTATTTGAGAGAGAGAATGAGCGGAAGGGAGGGCAGAGGGAGAGGTAGAAGCAGGCTTCCCACTGAGCAGGGAGCCCAAAGCAAGAGGCTTAATCCCAGGACCCAGAGAGCATGACCTGAATTGAAGGCAGTTGCTTAACCCACTGAACCACCCAGGCACTCCTCAGAATATTTGACTCTCTTAGAGATTTTATTTTATTTATTTTATTTTATCTTATTTTATTTTATTTATTTTATTTTATTTTATTTTATTTATTTATGGAGAGAGATTTTAGATGTACAAATGATAGAATTACTATGCTGATTCTGGGCTCCATTTATCATTAACTCTGTGCCTGTGGACAAGCCCCAGATACCTTCTTCTAAGTCTTTCTTCTCTCACCTTTAAAATAATTGGAGAGAGTAGTACCTGTCCAGTAGAGTCATGAACAGAATTAAGTAAAATGTTGGTTAGCACAGCGTCTAAAAATTGTGTTTAGTAAATTGTTGATATAATTAATGGTGGCAGTGAAGGAGGAGGAGAAGTAGTGGCAGTAGTTTGATGGTTCTAGACTTTGTGTATTTCTGGCAATGCCTGGGTGGCTCAGTGGTTGAGTGTCTGCCTTCTGCCCAGGGCATGACCCTGGAGTCCAACATCAGGGTCCCTGCATGATGGCTGCTTCTCTCTCTGCCTATGTCTCTGCCTCTCTCTCTCTGTATCTTTCATGAATGAATAAATAAATAAACTAAAAAAAAAAGTGTATTTCTGGCCAGATTGAGGTATGCTTAGGGTAAATAGTGAGCATTTTCTGTATCTTATTTATGGCTTCTTTCTGTATGCCAGTTGTAATAATCCCAAGCAGCTTAAACACTTTTTAATAATTCATCTAGGGGCTTCTGAGTGGCTCAGTTGGTCAACTCTTTGCCTTTGGCCCAGGTCATGGTCCCAGGATCCAAGGATCGAGCCTGCTTTCAGGCTTCCCTTCTCAGCAAGGAGCCTACTTATCCTCCCTCTTGCCCTTCCACCCCCACTCATGTTCTCTTTCTCTCAAAAAAAAAAATCCTCTGTATTACATTTATTATTATATAATTATGTAAGGAAGTACAATTAGGAAATTATATTTACCTTCATTATAGAAAGTACAGATAAAAGCAAAATATTTTACTGTGTACAAATTAAATAAACCAGTTCTGATAAGGATGTGATGGAATAGATACATATATATACATTGCCACTAAAACCCTTTATTGACAGTATTTTGGCATCGTATTTCGGAAGTCTGGTAGATATTTTTTGTTGAATGAAGAGCCTAAAAATATTATACCCTTTGACCTAATATTTTCAGGGAATTTATCCAGAAGAAGAGAAGTCTTTTTTAACAAGATAATCATTGGAAGTTTTTTTTTGTTTGTTTGTTTGTTTTTTTTAATCATTGGAAGTTTTATCTAAATACTAACAAAAGCAGGGTGCCTGAGTGGTTCAGTTGGTTAAGTGGCTGCTCAGTGGGGTGTCTGCTTCACCCTCTCTGAGACCTCTTCCACTCCACCCTCTCTCCTACTTTCTTTCTCTCTCTCTCTCAAATGAATGAATAAAATCTTTTAAAAATAAGTAAAATTAAGATATTTATTTATTTGAGAGAGAGAACAGGGAGGAAGATGCAGAGGGAGATGAAGAAACAGACTCCCTACTGATCAGAGAACCCAAGGTGGGGCTTGATCCCAGAACCCTGGAATCATGACCTGGGCCTACAGCAGATGTTTAACCAACTGACCTATTCAGGAGGCCCAACATTCAAAGTATTTGATATGTTAAATGTAATGAGATGCAAAAAATTTTTTTAATTTATTTATTTTACTAATCTCTACACCCAGTACCAGGCTCGAACTCAAAACCTTGAGATTTGGGATGCCTGGGTAGCTCAGCAGTTAGACATCTGCCTTTAGCTCAGGGCATGGTCTAGGAGTCCTGGGATCAAGTCCCTCATCGGGCTCCTTGTAGAGCCTGCTTCTCCCTCTGCCTGTGTCTCTATCTCTCTCTGTGGGTCTCTCATGAATAAATAAATAAAGCTTAAAAAACAAAAACCCTGAGATTAAGAATTGCTCACTTCTGACTGAGCCTGCCGGCCACCCAACATACAAAATTCTACCTGTGCTTATTATAGCTATAATTATGCATGCATGTGGTTAAGGACTAAACAGGAACTTGACAAATGAAAAAACATTTGAAAAGAGAGAGGGGCCACCTGGCTGGCTCAATCAATGGAGCTTGCAATTCTGAATTTTAGGGTTATGAGTTTGAGCCCCATGTTGGGTATAGAGATTACTAAATAAATTTTTTTTTTTTTTTTTTTTATGATAGAGAGAGAGAGAGAGAGGCAGAGACACAGGCAGAGGGAGAAGCAGGCTCCATGCACTGGGAGCCCGACGTGGGATTCGATCCCGGGTCTCCAGGATCACGCCCTGGGCCAAAGGCAGGCGCCAAACCGCTGCGCCACCCAGGGATCCCAATAAATTTTTTTTTAAAAGAGAAGCTTCTTTAAAAAGAGAAGCTGGAAATCCTTGGGTGGCTCAGTGGTTTAGCACCTGCCTTTGGCCCAGGGTGTGATCCTGGAGTCCCGGGATCGAGTCCCGCGTCAGGCTCCTGGCATGGAGCCTACTTCTCCCTCCTCCTGTGTCTCTGCGTCTCTCTCTCTGCCTCTCTCTCTGTCTGTCATAGATAGATAGATAGATAGATAGATAGATAGATCTTTAAAATAAATAAGAGAAGCTTCTGATGGTCTGTCTTACATTTTTAAATTTCCATTATTATTGATAAAACATTCTTCATAAACTTGGTTTTTTAAATGTCACTTTACCAAGATGAATCTTGTTTTTTCTTAGCCTAAAACAATGGTGGAAGTGGCCTTTGCTCAGTTATCATTCATTTCTTGTCTACTGACAAAGATTGAACACTATTATATATTATACATCTTCTCTGGAGAGATAGAGTAAAATACAGTGGCATAAGATATATAATAAAAGGAGTTTCTTTTTTCTTTTTTTAAATATTTATTTATTTATTTGACAGCACAAGCAGGGGAAGCAGCAGGCAGAGGGAGAGGGAGAAGCAGGCTCCCCCCTGAGAAGGGACCCTGGGATCATGACCTGAGCCGAAGGCAGATGCCTAACCAATTGAGCCACCCAGACACATCAGAGTTTCCTTTATGAATCACACAAGGAATTTTTTGGAGCTCAAAATAATATCTAGAAGGGATCCCTGGGTGGCTCAGAGGTTTAGCACCTGCGTTCGGCCCAGGGCGTGATCCTGGAGTCCCGGGATCAAGTCCCACATCAGGCTCCCTGCATGGAGCCTGCTTCTCCCTCTCCCTGTGTCTCTGCCTCTCTTTATATGTCTCTCATGAATAAATAAATAAAATATTTAAAAATAATAATAATATCTAGAGAAAGATCTTTCTTCTCATGGGCAAGTACACAATCATATTGTCCTTAATTAAGTCTTTGTGCTATAATGCTCAGGAAGTAAAAGTGAAAAAAGGATTATGTAGTATTATCATTGTTTTAATACTGTTATTATTGAAAGCTTATAATCTTTTAATATACCAGATAAGTAATTAATATGTGACTACAGTCTCTCTTCTCTAGTAATTTGTAGTTTAGAGATAAGTAAGGCTCCCTGCTAATTCTGAGTAGATGGCTTTATACCTAAAAACGCTGTAGGGGAAGAAAAAGCTGAGAATATCTTGTATAGAAATTGTTTTCTTCTAAATAATCTGTACATCAATATTAGCATCTTTGAGTGCTATAAAAATCAATTTCTGTCTTCCATAGGAAGAAGTGAGGACTTGGGTAAAATTAGACTAGTAGGCCAGTTCTTTTATTTACATTTATTTATTTATTTATTTATTTATTTATTTATTTATTTATTTATTTATTTTCACTTATTTATTTTTTTAAAATAGGCTCCATGTCCAGCCTGGACCCCAACATAGGGCTTAAACTCACAACCCTGAGATCAAGACCTGAGCTGAGATCAAGAGTCAAACCCTCGGGGTGCCAGGGTGGCTCAGTGGTTGAGCAGATATCTGCCTTTGTCTCAGGTCGTGATCCCAGGGTCCTGGGATTGAGTCCTATATGGGACTCCCACAGGGAGTCTGCTTCTCTCCCTGTCTATGTCTCTGCCTCTCTCTGTGTGTCTCTCATGAATTAAAAAAAAAAAAAAAGTCACTCAACTGACTGTGCCATCCAGGCGTTCCTGTACCCTATACCCTATTTTTTCTGATTGGATGGTATTGCCTGGAATTAGGATATAGACTTTGTAATTATATAAATCCCAGAACCCTGAAATCAAAACCTGAGCTGAAGGCAGATGCTTAACCAACTAAGCCACCCAGGCACCCCTACTACATTTTTTTTTTTAAGTAAACTCTACTCCCAACAAGGGGCCAGAACTCAAGAGTTGAATGCTCTACTGACTATCACCCATCATTATTTCCTTAGTGTAAGTTCCTAAAATAACTGTAAAGTTTGTTTACACTTGTTAATTTTTGATACATATTGTCTAACCATTTTCCCTTGTTTTTCTTGGTCTTGACTCTCCTTTCCTCCTCTTCATCTTGGTTTGGGATAGGGAATGTATTCTGCTGCTTTGATTTCATTTGTCTTCCCTTTACTCCACTTTCAGCAGACTTAGGCTGTGCCTTTTTCTGTCTGACTCAGTATAGTTTACCTTGATGTCTGTGTGACCTGTGTGGATTTGCTTTCCTCTCTTCATTAGGCTCCAGCTAAAACACTTCGGAGTTTCAGAAACATTGTGAGCCCCTCCATTTTATTAAGCTGCCTTGATTTTTCTATGTATGCATATTTCATATATATATGAATATGAATGTGTATAGATATAGATATATACATACACATTAAACCTGCATTCAGAGATGTACTCTGTTGTCTTATATGCTTCCTGATTGTAAGGATTTTGCTTTCTTTGTTTTTCCTCTGTTTTAGGTTGTAGGTTTCAGGGAGCCATTGAGACTCAAACTAACCTTGCCATGCTGTTAGTTCCTGGCAGGGATCCCAGTAGGTTAGTGTAGAACAGCCCCATTCTAGGATTTGTTACAGAAGCTGCATGAAAGGTTGACCCCTTGTCAGAGTGCTTGGGGAGATATTCTGTGGCAGCTCATTCACATTCCTTTCCCTTCGTTTGAAAAAGCAAAAAGGTTCTGTCCTTCACATGGTGCTTTGTCATCCCTCTGCAAGAGTGAGGTTAGGGATAAACTCCTTGTTTCCTGGGCCCTCTAGAGACCCAGATATTACCAACTTTTTCATTTCCCTTGTATCAAATGTTTTTCAAGAGTAGATGAAACTACTGCACCATAGGAAATTAAACATTAGAATAGTGTATTACTATTAACTGTTACTTGTTAGACACCAATTCTGTGCCAAGCCCTGTGCCAGACACTTTATTAGATTCTTAGCAATCCTAGAGGCAGATATTATTCTAGTTTTATAGATAAAAAACAAGATTCGAAAAGGCTGGGGTGCCTGGGTGGCTCAGCAGATGAGCATCTGCCTTTGGCTCAAGGCGTGATCCAGGAGTCCCGGGATCGAGTCCCACATCAGGCTCCCTGCATGAAGCCTGCTTCTCCCTCTGCCTGTGTCTCTGCTTCTCTCTCTCTCTCTCTCTCTCTCTCTCTCTCATGAGTAAATAAATGAAATCTTAAAAAAAAAAAAAAAAGATTTGAAAAGGTTAACTGACTTGCCTAAGATCGCACAGCTAATAGATAGCAAATGTGGACTTCAAATCTAGATTTCTCCCAATCCCAGAACTAGAGAGACTGGACTTAACACTTTCTTGGACATGAATAGTTGAAACCTTTCTCCACACCTTTTCCAGATGGCATAAATGGAGCCCTGTTTTAAGACAAAGAAATGGAAAGAAAAAAAAAAAAAAAGAGGAATGATCTGACACAGTAGACTAAAATAAGCTTTAGTCAGCCCTCAGATTTCATAGAAGAAACTTGGATCTTTCTAGATTGCAGGTCACTTTATTCCTATAACTTATCAAATTCATTGCCTTTATTATACAGAGCAGATTCTCTCTACATCAGTGTTTCTCTAGCTTCAGTGTACCTGGAGATCTTGGGAAACTCCAGTTTCTGATTTAATAGGTCTAGGGTAGGGCCTGAGATTCTTGGGTTCTAACAGGTTCTCCAGTGCACCTTTGAATAGCAAGGGTCTAGACCAGTAATTGTTAAACAGAGGCAGTCATCAGATTCACCTGGAGATCCTTTGGGGAAAAAGTTTTTTAGGCCCCAAAAGTCAGAAATTTCTAATTGGAGGAGTTTTAGCGTAGGCCTGGAAATTGTTTTTGTTTTATAGTTTGTTTTGTTTTTGTTTTCAAAGATTTTATTTATTTGGTAGAGAGAGAGAGAGAGAGCAAGCAAGCACACACAGAAGCAGGGAGAGTGGCAGAGGAAGAGGGAGAAGTGGGCTCTCCATTGAGCAGGGAGTCTGATGCTGGGCTAAATCCCAGGACCCCCGGGATCACGACCTGAGATGAAGGCAAATGCTTAACTGAGCCACCCAGGCGCCTGTTTTATAGTTTTTCTCTAAGAAAGAAAATTCCTGGGCAGCCCTGGTGGCTCAGTGGTTTAGTGCTGCCTTCAGTCCAGGGCCTGATCCGGGAGACCTGGGATCGAGTCCCACATGAGGCTCCCTGCATGGAGCCTGCTTCTCCCTCTGCCTGTCTTCTCTCTCTCTCTCTGGCTCTCGCTCTCGCTCTGTATCTCTCATGAATAAATAAAGAAAATCTTTAAAAAAAAAAAAGAAAACTCCTCAAGTTATTGTGATAATCAGTTTGGGAATCTAGTCTAGAAGGTAACATGTTATAGATGCATTATCCCACAAAACCACAAAGGTATAAGTGGGTAGTTAACTTTGTTTCATTAAACATTTGAGGGGCTGTGTTGTATAGAGATCATTTGCTTAGAAGAGTGAGAAACCCACTAATGTTTATTAAAAAGGTATAGTTCAGGACGCCTGGGTTGCTCAGTGGTTTGGCACCTGCCTTCGGCCCAGGGCGTGATCCTGGAGACCCGGGATCGAGTCCTGGGTCGGGTTCCCTGCATGGAGCCTGCTTCTCTCTCTGCCTCTCTCTGTCTGTGTCTCTCATGCATAAATAAATAAAATCTTTGAAAAAATTAAAAAATAAAAAGGGATAGTTCACAAACCCCAAGTGCAGGAAGTATCCCTGGATCTCAGCATGAAACAGAGCTAGAAACTGGAAAGCCGGGCAGCCCCGGTGGTGCAGCGGTTTGGCGCTGCCTGCAGCCTAGGGCATGATCCTGGAGACCCTGGATCGAGTCCCACGTCAGGCTCCCTGCATGGAGCCTGCTTCTCCCTCTGCCTGTGTCGCTGCCTCTCTCTCTCTCTGTGTCTCTATGGATAAATAAATAAATAATCTTAAAAAAAAAAAAGAAAAGAAAAAAGAAACTGGAAAGCCATTAGAAACTAAAGATGTGGGGACCTGGGTGGCTCAGTGGTTGAGTATCTGCCTTGGGCTTAGGACGTGATCCCGGGGTCCTAGAATTGAGTCCTGCATCGGGCTCCCCACAGAGAGCCTGCTTCTCCCTCTGCCCATGTCTCTGTCTCTCTCTGTGTGTCTCTCATGAATAAATAAAATCTTCAAACAAACAAAAAACTAAGGACGTCCATACTCTCTCTCTTCTGACTGGCTTTGGTAGAAATTAGCCATCCAGACAGTTTGGTCTAGTGCCACTAAGCCAGTTTCACATTCCTGAGAGAATTTGATCAGTCCAATATAGCCTCTGGACTGCTTCTCCCCGAGCCAGGAAGCCACATCTGGACAGTTCTCTGATCTGAAGATCTGGGCTTATATCAGACAGACACCTACTCAGCCCTCCTCTGAGTGCAGGAATGTGAGGTCCCCCTAAAATTCTTGGGCAACCTCCCTGAAAGGTGTCTTCTATAAATGCTTACTATATAGCTTTGCTTTGTTTTTGTTTTTGTTTTTTAAGATTTTATTTTATTTATTTATTCATGAGAGACACATGGAGAGAGGCAGAGAGAGAAGCAGGCTCCTTGCAGGGAGCCTGATGTGGAATTCTGTCCCGGGACCAGGATCAGGCTCTGAGCCAAAGGCAGAGGCTCAACCGCTGAGCCACTTAGGCGTCCCTAGCTTTGCATTGTTGAGGCAGGATTATAGAATAAAATAATATAAACCCCCAGCTCTTTGAATTGGGAGGGTGTTATTAGGTTACTGGGGGAGAAAGACAAAGATTTTTTTTTTTAAGATTGATTGATTGATTGGTTTGTGAGAGACACGGAGAGAGACAGAGACACAGGCCAAGAGAGAAGCAGGCTCTTTGCAGGCAGATGCTTAACCACTGAGCCACCCAGGTGTCCCACAGTAAAGATTTTAAAGCAGTGTGATATAGGCTGAAGTTGTGGGTAAAGAACTATCTGGGAAACCTACAACAAAAAAACTTAACCAGCCTGGATATTTAGAGAATATTCAGAGAACACATGTCTAAACTGAATCATGAAAGATTAAGTACATACTGGCCAAGTATAGAAAGGGTGGGGGATGTCTGGGTGGTTCAGTTGGTTAAGCGCCTGCCTCCCACTCAGGTGGTGATCACAAGGTCCTGGGATTGAGCCCTGCCTTGGGCTCCCTGCTCAGTGGGGACTCTACTTCTTCCCCTCTCTCTCTGCCCCTCCCCCACCCTTCTTTTTCTTTTTTTCTCTCTCTCTGTCTCTCTTAAATAAATAAAAACTTTAAAAGAAAAAAAAAAAGAAAAGGGGAAAACATTTCTGGCATTGTGACCAGCATGAGCATGAAACAAAATAATTCTATTTCATTGAAGATTTTGGTGTGAATAATAGTTAATAAGCTGCTATTTCTAGAGCATGGTTCTGTGGCAGGATATAAAGCTAGAGAGGTTGAGGCCAGATTGAGGAGTCTTGATGCTGTGATGAGTTTTTTTGTTTGTTTGTTTGTTTGTTTGTTTGTTTGTTTATGAGAGACACACACAGAAAGAGGCAGAGACATAGGCAGAGGGAGGAACAGGCTCCCTGTGGGGAACCTGATGCAGGACTGGATCCCGGGACCCCAGGATCACGCCCTGAGCCTAAGGCAGATACTCAACCACTGAGCCATCCAGGCGTCCCAGGAGTTTAGATTTAAGATTTATTTGTTTATTGGGGTGCCTAGGTGATTTCATTTGGTTAAGCATCTGACTCTTGCTTTCAGCTCAAGAGGTAATCTCATGAGTTGTGGGATCCAGCCCCATGTCAGGCTCTTTGCTCAGTGGGAAGTCTGCTCGAAAGATTATATCTGGGGCTCCTGGATAGCTCAGTCAGTTAAGCATCTGCCTTTAGCTTGGGTCATGATTCCAGGGTCCTGGGATCAAGCCCTGCGTCAGGGCTCCCTGTTGAATGGGAAGTCTGCTTTTCCCTCTCCTTCTGCCCCTACTCTCTTCTCCTGTGCGCTCTCTCTCCTCTCAAATAAATAAAAATCTTTTTAAAAAAAATTATCTCCTTCTGCCCTTTCCCCTGCACATTGTTTCTCTCAAATTAAAAAAAAAAAGATTGATTATTATGTATTTTATTTATTTTTATATATTTATGATAGTCACACAGAGAGAGAGAGAGAGGCAGAGACATAGGCAGAGGGAGAAGCAGGCTCCATGCACCGGGAGCCCGGACGTGGGATTCGATCCCGGGTCTCCACGATCGAGCCCTGGGCCAAAGGCAGGCGCTAAACCGCTGCGCCACCCAGGGATCCCTTATTATGTATTTTAGAGAGCACAAGCACACGAACAAGTGAGCAGGCTAGGGGTTGTGGGGAGAATCCCTAAGCAGATTCCCTGCAGACCCTGAGACCTTGATGGGAGCTGAAATCAAGAGCCAGCCATTCAACCAACTGAGCCACCCAGGGGCCCCTAAGGATATTTCTAACTGACTTTGGGAGGACTGCCATTTTTATGTAGATAACTGATACGGTACAGAGAATAGTTTCAATGGTGGCCTTGCCTGAAGCAGCAAAGACTACTTGCAGTCCTCTAGAGAGGTGATGAGAAAAAGGATGAGAGGGAGGAGCCAACTGAAAGAATAGTTTCTCCTTTCATAGTCTCCTTCCTGTGCAAGCAGTAGATTACTTTATACAAAGATTTGGCATGATTTGGCTTCATCATAAGAATTGCTGAGAGAATTTTAAGCTAACTTCCTAGATTAAGGTATATGAGGGTACAGATTATTTCTCTTGTTCATAGTCACAGTGCTAGCAGCTAGAACAGTATTTATTTTTTTTAAGATCTTATTTATTTATTCATGAGAGACACAGAGAGAGAGAGGCAGAGACACAGGCAGAGGGAGAAGCAGGCTCCATGCAGGGACCCCGACGTGGAACTTATCCCAAGTCTCCAGGATCAGGCCTTGGGCTGAAGGTGGCGCTCAGGAGACCCAGGATCAAGTCCCGCGTTGGGCTCCCTGCATGGAGCCTGCTTCTCCTTCTGCCTGTGTGTGTGTGTGTGTGTGTGTGTGTGTGTGTGTCTGTCTCTGTCTTCTCTGTCTCATGAATAAATATAAATCAATCAGTCTTGTAGAGTGGAAAGGGGTTAGGTTGGAAAGGAGGTGGAGAAGAACATTTCAGGCAGAAGCAACAGTATGAACAAAGGCATGGAGGCATAGAAGAAAATGGTATATGTGTTAGAGATAACTCTTGTCATATGTCTCTGGTCACTCCAACAAATCTAATGTTTCTAGTACATTAAATAGTAGTCTTGATGGGCTCTGGGAATGGTTTTGTTTCTAAGTTTCAGTGCATGGGTTGAGAATGAGATGTTTAAAGTATGTCCAAACTGGCAGAAAATCCTTAGTTGGGTTCTTTCTTTAGGTCCATAGTCTAACGCTAGTCTTCTTTGAGGCTGTCTTTGAATCCCTGGTAGAATTTACTACTTGCTAATCTGTGTTTATGTAGCGTATTATGCCTGCCTCTGTTGTGTTTTCTTACTTTCATATTTCATTTGACTAATAGCCCTGACTATGCCTTTACCAATTCCCAGGGTCTGATATACAGTAGACATTAATTAATTAAAGTTTGATGGATAATTGAATGAATGGGTGCTTGTACCCAGGGTTAGCCACATAAAAGAGAACTGTCAGCTTCTGTGTCCCTTTTCTTGTAGCTGTTTGTAGTGGATGTGCAGACAAGCCAGATCACCAAGATTCCCATTCTGAAGGACCGGGAGCCTGGAGGTGTGACCCAGCAGGGCTGTGGCATCCATGCCATCGAGCTGAATCCCTCCAGAACTCTGTTAGCCACTGGAGGAGACAACCCCAACAGTCTTGCCATCTACCGGCTACCTACACTAGATCCTGTGTGTGTGGGTGATGTAAGTTTCTCCAGTAACTGTAGTTAGAGGTAGCTTTGTTCTTAAGCAGAGCCTGGTAGATAACATGGACCCTCCTCCTACACACCCTCTGGAAAGGAATAGTTTCCTCTAGATTTCTGCTGACTATCGGGGTTTGGGGGTGAGGTATGAGGGTAGAAATATCAGAATGGGGACTGAACTCCCCATAGGAATATTGACGGAGAGCATATGTTTGATAAAGGGGTGAGCAACATACTTCAGGGGCCCACAGCAGTTGGTTGGTGTCTACATATCTCCCACTGCCCATAGTCAGAGAGCAAAGTTTATTAAATCATTCAGCAACTATTTATTGAGCTTTCTATGTCCAGGCATTGTTTTAGACGCTGGGGACATGTAGTGAATATAACAGATAAAGCTCCCTCACCTCTTGAAGCCTGCGTTCTAGTAGAGGGAGACATATAAACCAATATATAGACAAATAAATATTTACCACCAGTATGTCAGTGTGACAAGTACCATAGAGAAGAGTAAAGGCAGATTGAAGGGACAGAGAAAGTGGTGGTGAATGCAATTTCAGAGGATGTTCAGGGAAGTCCTCATTGAAAAGAAGATGTTTGAGTAGGGAGACACAGAGGAATGAGAGCGGGTACAAGACATGTTGATGTCTGGAAGAAAAGAGTCCCAAGGACTCTTTGGGAAGGAACACCCAAGAGGTTGGGTATAGCTCTTGTACTAGGAAGTAAGCACAGAGGAGAGTGGTAGGATGAGGTTAGAGGGATAAGAGGTGAGTGATTATGTGTAGGAGCCCCAGATAAGACATCCGGAGGTAGAAGGCCAGAGCTGTGTGTCTACCAGACATGTTCATTGCCCATAGGAATGCCAGTTTCATTACAACTTTGAGCTCCTCAAGACAAAGTTAAAAATTACAGGATCCTGCCCTCTGGGTTGAGATAATCAGAGATAGGAATTGTAATTTTTACAAAGATATTTTCAGTCAGACTATGCTTTTCAAGAGTGTGTGTTGTAATCCTTTTTTACTAATTTCTTTTTTTCCCCTCTCTCTTTGTACCTGTCACTCCTTCTCTCCAAGGATGGACACAAGGACTGGATCTTTTCCATAGCATGGATCAGTGATACTATGGCGGTGTCTGGTAAAATTGACCTTTTGTATGGAGTTTTGGTGTGGCAGGGAGGAAGGGGTAGTAGTGTGATTGGAAATAGTCCAGTAAATAGACCATTGGCCAGGGGCCAGGATCTTATTACCAGTATTGGCTCTTTGACGTACCATGTGTCCTTGGATAAATCATAAGAGTTACCAGCATTCTTCATTTATTCACTCAGCCTTGTTCCCAAAAGTATGTGTGACAGTGTGTTAACCTCAATGTTTTTGTGGGGCTTCATTTTGACAATGTTGTGAAAGTGTTTTGGAATAGTTGATGTGAAATATTAGGAGTAGTTATTTTCTGTACAGCTATATAGTTTGTTTTTTGTTGATAAAAGCTGTGTAGGATTGAGGGGATTTCTTTCCCAATGGTAGACATCAGAAAAAAAAAATGGAAATGAGTGTAGAGAGGGTAACCTAGAGATACACAATACAATTCCCCAGGTCTAGATTCCCAAATAAAAATAATCATAATAGTAACTAAATTGAATGCCTCACGTGTTATTTCATACAATCCTCAGAACAGTACTAAAAGATTAGCATTATTAGCCTCATTTCTCTTTTTTAAGATGTATTTTTATTTATTTATGATAGACATAGAGAGAAAGAGAGGCAGAGACACAGGCAGAGGGAGAAGCAGGCTCCATGCTGGGAGCCCGACATGGGATTCGATCCCGGGTCTCCAGGATCGCGCCCCAGGCCAAAGGCAGGCGCGAAACCGCTGAGCCACCCAGGGATCCCCTAGCCTCATTTCTCAAATCAGAAAATTTAAATTCTGAGAGGTTATAATAACTTAGCAGAGGCCACACAAATAGTAACAGGTGGAATCAGGATCTGAATCCACATGTGATTTCAAAGCCTGTGCTTAGAACTGCTCTTAACAGTGGCCCCTGGCTGGCTCACTTAGAAGAGCATATGACTCTGAACTTGGTGCCATGAGTTCAAGCCCCACATTGGGTATAGAGATTACTTAAATAAATGAAACTTAAAAACCAACATCTACTCCAACCGATACTGCACTGTATGTCAACTAACAAAATTTAAATAAAAGAACTAATAAAGCTAAGGGAATATAAATATTTCTTCTTTCAATTATTTGCAGGGCAGTAGAAAGCAGCCAAGAGGGAAAATAAATTTAATGAACAAACATAATCACAGGTCAGAATTACCCAGAAGGGGTTCAGAAGCTTTTGGATTCCCTGTCATTTGTCTCCCCAAAGAGTGAGAGCTGCTTAAGGGTAGTCTTGTCACCTTTATATAATAGGGATTGCTTCTATGACAGTAACCTGTACTAAATGTGATTGTTGGGAGCAAGGATTTGGCTTGCTTTGGGAGCCTCCCATCTTCTTTCAGATACCCTACCAACATCTGTGTTTTCAGGCTGATAACTCCCATGTCTACATTTTCTTTTTTATTTTAACCACATCTACATTTTCTGAACAGTTTAGCAGATTTTAAGAACATGGGCTTTTTTTTTTCTTAATAATTTTTTTTTTTTTTTTTTTAATTTATGATAGTCACAGAGAGAGAGAGGCAGAGACATAGGCAGAGGGAGAAGCAGGCCCCATGCACCGGGAGCCCGATGTGGGATTCGATCCTGGGTCTCCAGGATCGTGCCCTGGGCCAAAGGCAGGCGCCAAACCGCTGCGCCACCCAGGTACCCCAGAACATGGGCTTTGATATCAGAGGTTTGAGTTTGAATCCTCATCCAACCACTTATCACTGAGAATGTTCAGGGGTTGGTACTCATCATTAAGTCTGAACATTAACATCACTTGGGCAAGTTACCCTAAGCTTTTTAAGACTTGATTTTCTTCATCTGTAACATGGATACTTCAGAGTTTCACTGAGAAGATTAAATGAAATAATGCATAGTGGCTGCTGTATTGAAAATGCTTAATGCTTAGGGGCGCCTGGGTGGCTCAGTCAGTTAAAATTTTTTTTTTTTTTATTTTAAAGATTTTATTTATTCACGAGACACACAGAGATGGTGGCCGAAACATAGGCAGAGAGAGAAGCAGAGAAGCAGGCTCCCTGCTGGTAGCCTGATGCAGGACTCCATCTCAGACCCCAGCATCATGACCTGAGCCAAAGGCAGATGTTCAACCACTGAACCACCTAGGTGCCCAAATGTCCAGCTCTTGATTTTGTCTCGGGTCATGATCTCGGGGTTGTGAGATTGAGCCTCATGTTGGGCCCTGTGCTGAGCGTGGAGCCTGCTTATGATTTTCTCTCTGCCCCTCCTCCCCCTAAAAAAAAGAAAATGCTCAATACTTGTTAACTGATGTTAATGTTATACTTAATGATGAGTACCAACCCCTGAATATTCTACCTCAGACTCAGTATATTCATACTCATCATTTTTCTTCCAAGACCCTCTCCCCCATTGGCATATATTTCTGAATGCTTCTACCTTCCACACAGGTGCATGGTCAGAAAACTAAGATGCCTCTTAGGATCCTATCTCCTTAGATTACCAAGCCATGTTGATACTGTTTTCTAAAATATCTCTTATAAACATTGTATGTTACCTATACTTTAGTAATTAAAACAACCATCTTAGATACAATTTCTTTCTTTTTTTTTCTTAAAGATTTTATTTATTCATGAGACACACAGAGAGGCAGACACAGGCAGAGGGAGAAGCAGGCTCCATGCAGGGAGCCTGATGTGGGACTCAATCCTGGGACTCTAGGATCACGCCCTGGGCTGAAGGCAGGCGCGCTAAACTGCTGAGCCACCCAGGGATGCCCTACAATTTCTTTTCTACTCTGCTGGTGTACTTATCATCTATATCTTGAATAACCCCTAATATCCTTCCATATTTTTTCTCTGCTTCTGTTCTTGTCTTCTCCAATCCAATCTTTTTTGTTTTTTAAGATTTTATTTATTAGACATGGAGATAGAGCACAAACAGTGGCAGTGGCAGGCAGAGGGAGGGGGGAAAAGCATGCTTCCCACTAAGCAGGGAACCCAATGCAGGGCTCAATCCCAGAATCCTAGAATCCTGGGATTGAGAACCTGCACCAAAGACAGATGCTTAACTGACTGAGCCACCTAGGCACCCCTTCTCCAATCAAGTCCTCATGATGCTGCCAAACTCGTTCTTTAAATAATTTTTTCCGGGATCCCTGGGTGGCGCAGCGGTTTGGCGCCTGCCTTTGGCCTAGGGCGCGATCCTGGAGACCCAGGATCGATTCCCACGTCGGGCTCCCGGTGCATGGAGCCTGCTTCTCTCTGCCTGTGTCTCTGCCTCTCTTTCTCTCTCTGTGACTATCATAAATAAATAAAAATTAAAAAATATTAAATAATTTTTTCCTTATTAAAGAAATATGTGTTTATCATAAGAAATGTTTTAATATGGATTAAGAAGGCAGTAAGAATTATCAATCTCTCTATCCAGGGACAACTACTGTTAATATTTTAAAATATATCTTAACAGTCATTATTCAGTGCATATCTTTTTATTTGGTTAAAATGGGATCATACAAAGGGATGAATATATAGATAAATATACCAGGTATAATAAAATGTTGATGGTAGACTATACTTGTAATTGAACAGTTCATTATAAAACTCAGTATTTAAAAAAATAAAATAAAATAAAACTCAGTATTTCAGTGTGCTTGAATTTTTCACAATAAAACTTGTATAGTTTTATTTTTTTTAATTTGCATAATAAACCATGCATAGTTCTATCTCCAGATGTGTCCTTCTCTCTGGCCTTTTCTAGATTTCACATGTAATAAAACCTCTGCTTTGAATCTCTGCCCATAAGCCTTATGAAGCCAACAAATTAGATGATATTTCTCTCAAGTTAGATAATTTTTATTATGAAGCATTCAGGAGATTTGCAATGTGGAAAGGGTACCTTTTAGTCTAAAGGAGAGGGATCCCTGGGTGGCGCAGCAGTTTGGCTCCTGCCTTTGGCCCAGGGCACGATCCTGGAGACCCAGGATCGAATCCCACGTTGGGCTCCCGGTGCACGGAGCCTGCTTCTCCCTCTGCCTGTGTCTCTGCCTCTCTCTCTCTCTCTCTCTCTCTCTCTCTCTCTCTGTGACTATCATAAATAAATAAAATTTTTTTTAAAAAATTTAAAAAAGGAAAGTTTTAGTCTAAAGGAGAGTTGTCAAATAACTTTACTAGAAAGGATTTTTTCAATTTTAAAAAAATTGTTATGTTTATTTTTAAGTAGGCTCCGTGCCCAGCCTGGAGCCCAACATGGGGCTTGAACTCATGACCCTGAGATCAAGAGTGGCATGCTGTACCAACTGAGCCAGCCAGGTGCCCCAAACATGGGAATTATGGTCCCTGTGGGTCCATGGAAAGCCTTCAAGAGGTTCATGAACCTCCCTGAAATTGTACAATGTGGTGTTTTGTGTATTTTTCTAGATAAAGGAGTCTTTAACATTCCTAGGTCTCTTAGAGGCATGTAAGAGTCAAAAAAGATTAAGCACCACTGATTTAAGGTAGAGGTTCCCCAATGCTACTGCCCAGCAAACATCACCTGTGCATGCATGCCCAAGTGATCTAAGCATTTGACTTGGAAAATTACTGAGCATTCTCAAACTATATAATGCTCTCTTTTAAAAAAAATATCACTGAGACTCCTGGGTGGCTCAGCAGTTGAGTGTCTGCCTTTGGCTTAGGGTGTGATCCCAGAGTTCCTTGATTGAGTGCCACATCGTGCTCCCTGCATGGAGCCTGCTTCTCCCTCTGCCTGTGTCTCTGCCTCTCTCTCTCTCTCTCTCTCTCTCTCTCTCTCTCTCTGTCTCTCATGAATAAATAAAATCTTAAAATTTAAATTAAAAAAATCTCACCAAAGATTAAATGTTACATTTAACTCCCACATTTTAGTTGAATCATCCTCTTGACGTAGCTATTAATATATATTGTTCTTTTTGTAGTGGGGCACCTGACCAAGTTCAGCACATATGAGGATAGTGCACAAAGAGCTAGACTAAAAAAGTACATCTTGGTTTCTGTAGGACTGTCCCATGGAGAGTTGGGTATGTCTGACATCTGTGGTCTCTCCTTGCCCTGTAGGCTCACGGGATGGCTCTATGGGACTCTGGGAGGTGACAGACGATGTGTTGACCAAAAGTGATGCAAGGCACAATGTATCACGGGTCCCTGTGTATGCTCACATCACTCACAAGGCCTTAAAGGACATTCCCAAGGAGGACACAAACCCTGACAACTGCAAGGTCCGGGCTTTGGCCTTCAACAACAAGAACAAGGTATGAGGTCGCCAAAGAGGAAGGCTGTTTCTCTTGCTTCAACTTCTTGGCTTATATCTTGGCACTTTGCTTCTCTTCCCAAGTCAGTTCTTGCTACATAGTTTAGTTCTGAGCCCATGGAAGATTGAAGGCTGAGGGTTGCTGGTGAGAAATTATAACTGAGATTGTGAAACCCAGCCCTTGCGTTGAGTTGTGCAGTATTTCTCTGGAGGGTCTGTATTTGTGGGTCAGCCTCTCAGAGTTACCTCAGAGCCACCTGTTTTTTACTATCTCTCATTTGCACATGCCTTTGCTGGTGCTCTATTTTGGGTGTGATTTTCATAAATCCCTCCAAAAATGATTGCTTTTTCGCTTTGGTATTGTTTCTTTTTATTCTTCACTGCCTCTTCTCAACACTGCCAGCAGATCTTAACCTAATCATTGGGTCATATCTGAAACTAGGGGTATTAAGTAGAATATTGGGATGGAGACTCAGACCCCAAAGAAGAGAAAAGGTCCCAAAATCTGAATCAGGCCACGATTTATAGGGTAGTTGCCTTAGTCTCCTATCTCATGGCCACAATTATTCCTTAGAGATAGATTTAGATCCTCCACTCATAGAACTCTCAAACTGCGATTTATGAAACTGTCCTTCATATGTGTGCTCTACTGTAACTATCCAATGGGATGTCATGGGAATGATAGCATAGTAAGAGTTTTTTGAACCATGGGTGTTTACATTACTGCTAGAACCTGGCTTCCTGCTTGAGTTCTCCCAAGAAGCAACCTTGATTTAATATGGTTTAATAAGGGGATCCCTGGGTGGCTCAGCGGTTTAGCGCCTGCCTTTGGCCTGGGATATGATCCTGGGGTCCCGAGATCGTGGGGTCCCAAGATCGAGTCCCATGTCAGGTTCCCTGCAGGGAATCTGCTTCTCCCTCTGCCTGTGTCTCTGCCTCTCTCTCTCTCTCTCTCTCTTCCTCCTCCTCCCTCTCTCACGAATAAATAAATAAATAAATAAAATAAATAAATAAATAAATAAATAAATAATTTTAAAGAATAATAATGGTTTAATAATAATTAGCTGTCCAGCTACATTTTAGAGTAAGATGATGGGCTGACAATCCCTGGCTCCCCTCCTGGAATCATCATGGGTTAAGAATGAAGAATGGGAGGACCCCAACCTTCAGGGTCTTCCCCTGCTTATTACCATATATTAGTTGCTAGCTATTGAAATATAACCTGTTTTTCATTGCTCTTGTAGGAACTGGGAGCAGTATCTCTGGATGGTTATTTCCATCTCTGGAAGGCTGAAAATACACTGTCTAAGGTGTGATGAACATGACTCAGTGATTTTACCTAAAAATTCACCTTTTGGTTAAAATACTTTCATTCTTCCTGAGCCTTTTTGTTCTTGTCTAAAACACCAGTTTCAGGGCACCTGGGGGGCTCAGTGGTTGAGCATCTGTGGTCGGCTCAGGTCATGATCCAGGGTCCTAGGATCAGGTCCTGTATCAGGCTTCCCTCAGGGAACCTGTTTCTCCCTCTGCCTATGTCTCTGCCTCTCTGTGTCTCTCATGAATAAATAATAATAAGTAAATAAATAAAGTCTTTAAAATAAATAAAAATAAATAATAAACCACTGGTTTCTACTGGGCATGTTACTGCACAGTGCATGGAACCCTGAGTCTGACTTGCCTCTCAAGACTTTTCAAGAGATCAGAGGGGGACATTTTTTCACATTGCAAAAGACTTACTGAGAGACTCCTTTAACTAGCAGTCCTCTAGTCAAGGCTTTTAAGTACCTGCTTATGGAGATGCCTGGGTGGCTCAGTCGGTTAAGCGTTTGCCTTTGGCTCAAGTCATGATCTCAGAGTCCTGGGATTGAGTCCCTCATTGGGCTCCCTACTCTTGGGGAGCCTGCTTCTCCTCTCCCTCTGTTTGCCACTCCCTCTGCTTATTCTTGCTCTCTGTCAAATCAATTAATTAATTAATTAGATAGATTAGATAGATAAATTAATAGTATTTGCTTATGGATTATTGACCATTTGGCATGTTGTAAGGGCAGGAGAACCTAAAGGTTAGAAATGACTGGCAAATCAAAAAAAAAAAAAAGAAAAGAAAAGAAATGACTGGCAACTAAAAATCAATTAAACTAAGATAAACAATCTCTGAAATAATAGGTAATGAGAATATTTACAATCCTTACAAGCAATTTTTGCATAAAGTCAGACCTACCTCTGGGTTCCCCTTTTTGTCCCAGAGGCTTTTACTGCTTATTACTTCTATGATAGACTATCCCAAGAGGAAGCAGAGTTCCAGGAATTATGACTCATTCATGTCATAGCAGCCTTTGAGCTCCACTGACCTTGCTTCATGCCTGCCTTACATGCAGTAGGCATTCACTGAAGATTGGCTGAATGACAAGGATCCAGGATTAAGGCTGAGTGATATTAGCTGAGGTTGAGCCAGTTTCATGGGTGTGTTTTTTGTAGTGTACAATTCCTGTACAACTGGGGAGCTAGGCTGAGAATAGCCAGAAAATCAGTGAGGAGGGTGGTAGCAGAGAGGGTCATGGCAGAGAACAAGAGTGTGACCTTAGCTTTCTGCCCTGGGATTATCCTTGGAAATAACCTGCCGATGTAGGCCTTTCTGTTTCTGATTATTTAATTTCAGTTTAATCTTTTTTCCTAATCAGTCCTCTTCAGTATTGAGATCTTATTACTTACTATAATCACCCTCTCTTTTCTTATTTACTTAGTAGTAGAACAGGGCTTTATTTCCTTAATCAGGGCTTGTCTTTTTGTCTCTGACTTTGTGTGGCTTGTGTATGAAGGAAGCCCACAGAATTGGGCATCTAAGAACCTTGCCCTATGGTATTCTCTCTGGTAGTGCTATGGGTGCATCACTCCTTTCTCTGTTTCAGCTCCTGTCCACCAAACTACCATATTGCCGTGAGAATGTGTGCCTGGCCTATGGTAGTGAATGGTCAGTATATGCAGTGGGCTCCCAAGCTCATGTCTCCTTCCTGGATCCACGGCAGCCATCATACAATGTCAAATCTGTTTGCTCCAGGGAGCGAGGCAGTGGTAAGAGTCCCATATGCCCCTGAGGCTTATAGCTGCATTGCAAGTGGGCTTTGATTTTAGTTTCTATGTTGGTTTCAAAACAAGTGTAGTGATATTTATGGAACTTGGTGAAGGTGTTTAGTGACATAAGAAGGGAGGTTAATTAAAAATCTGCAAATGGCAACAGAGCTTCAAGCACCACAGGCAAATTTGTGGCCGCAGAAACTGTTAGTGGAAACCCAGTAGTCAGGATTTTGATGGTTTTCATATTCTTTTCACAGATCTTGACTTCCCTGTGGTAGTTTTTTACTGGTGCCCTGTCTGAACTATAAAATTCATTTTATGCTAAAGGATGATGTGCAATGAGGAGTTTACCAAGAGCATGAGGAAACTTGAGAATGATGGGTATATTCGTTACTTTGATTGTAGTGTAGTGTCATGGGTTTATATATATGTTAAAACTTAAAATTGTATACTTTAAATATGTACAGTATATTGTTTGTCAATTATACCTCAGTATAAAGCTAAAGAAAATACTGTTCTGACCACTGGGTGAATTCAGCTTCAACCTCCCATCTTTTATAACATATTTTCTCCAAGAGCACTCTTTCATTATCAAGGAATAAAAAGACTTATGTTTGTACTATAAGATTTCAAAGTACCTTTATCTGCCATCTTATTTCATCTTACCCAGAACCCCATAGGAAGCAGGTAGGAAAAGGTAAGGTTAGTGTTAATCCTATTTTATAGATGAGGAGACTGAAACCCAGAGCAGTTAAGTAACATGCTCAAATCACACAGGTTGGTGGAAGAACAGCCATGCACTAGAACTGAGATCATTCAGATTAACAGTGTATTTTCTTCATCTCTCTGTTCCCCTTCTTGTGCAAAAATGTGGATACATTATCTTGGAGTCTAAAAAGCACAATATGGATTACAATTTAGCCTCTCTCAAGTAGTGTTTATTTTCATGCAAATAACACAAAAGTGACTTTTGTTTTGGGGGTTTGTTTTCGATTATAGTGAAGACACTCATGTTTCAGAGCAGAAAGAATAATGTGTGTAGTGAGAGTTGTAAGGGGAAGAATAAATAGGCTTGGATGGAATAATGTCTGCAATGAAAAGCTTTAAGAGGGGCACCTGGCTGGCTCAGTCAGTGTAGCATGTGATTCTTGTCTTGTGATTTTGAGCTCCACATTAGATAGATTACTTTAAAAATTAAAAAAAAAAGAAATCTTAAAAAATTAAAAATTAAATTAAAAAATATGTATTTGTGTGTGGAGCCCAATGCAGGGCCTGAACTTAGATCCCTGAGCTCAGGACCTGAGCTAAGATCAAGAATCCAACACTTAACCAACTGAGCTATCGAGGCACGCCTCTAAATATAAAATCTTTAAAAAAAAGGGGGGGGGGGGCTTAAAGAGATTTTGGTTACTATTACAGGAGTAGCTATCATGCCTAATAAGGAAATACTGATTCCACAGGTATTACTGAGCACCTCTTATATGCCAAGAGACATCTTGTATCCCATACCCTTACTTATCCACAGATGCAATACCAGATAAAAGACCTCTTGCAGTGCTGTGGTAGTGATTTTAGGTCAGATAGGAAAAAGTCCTTATTAATATAATGATTTGTAAATAATGCAGGTTACTGTTTCAGTACAAGTTGGAAATACACTTAGGGAGAGTTTAGAGTTATGAAAGATGCCTCCATGATGAGTCAAGAGTAGGGGGCCATTAAAAAAAAAAAAAAAAGAGTAGGGGGCCAGGGAGGTTTGGGCACACTTTTAAGGTCTTAGGCCAAAGGCATCTTAGACCTCATCAGGCTTCTGGCACTTCCCTAAGGCTTATGGGAGGGTTCCTTTTAGTGTATGAATGGGCATTGTGAGACCAGGGTTCTCAAGCTTTCACATGAGCTATCTGTGCTGTATATCCCTGGGAAAAGCACTGTCTGGTAGATCGAGGTGCCATGTGAGTTCAGTGCCAGAGAAATTCAGGTAGCAGACCATCAATGTGTACTCTTCCCCTATTCATTGCCCTTTATTTTTCTCTCTCTCAGGGATCCGGTCAGTGAGCTTTTATGAGCACATCATCACTGTGGGCACAGGGCAGGGCTCCCTGCTGTTCTATGACATCCGAGCTCAGAGATTCCTGGAAGAGAGGCTCTCAGCTTGTTATGGGTCCAAGCCCAGACTTGCAGGGGAGAATCTGAAACTAACCACTGGCAAAGGCTGGCTGGTGAGTAAGCCCCTGCCTGAACAGAGTTACTGAACAGAGAAGAAAAATTATGTTCAGTCTGCCCATCTACTCCCACCCCCACTGATACACCAGCTTCTCACATACTCCTTAGAGCAGAGAAAGGCACTTTCCCTTGATTTTGCTCTGTGTCTACATATCCATGGGAAAACTGAGGCTCAGTTAAGACACACTAGTTGACTGTAGGTGATAATAGAGCAGGAAGGAGAAGGAACCCCCTCCCCCTCCCACTGTGGCTGCCATTGAATTACTAAAGAGTGGTTCTAGCTTTCCTGAGACCTTAGGTTTATATAGCAGTTCTTCAGCCTGCTCAGTTCCTCCCTAATGTTCATTTGGAAAAATGAGGCTCCAATTCCTATGAGTACCAGTCAGAGTCTCTTGACATCAGATTAGATGCAGGACCCTCTCCTCTTAAGACCAGAAGGCATTCCTGTCCCTTCCTACCCCCTTTTCTGCCCCATGGCCTAGAGGTACTAACAGAGTCTCTTATTCTTCCCATAGAATCATGATGAAACCTGGAGGAATTACTTTTCGGACATTGATTTCTTCCCCAATGCTGTTTACACCCACTGCTACGACTCGTCCGGAACGAAACTCTTTGTGGCAGGAGGCCCCCTCCCTTCAGGGCTTCATGGAAACTATGCTGGACTCTGGAGTTAATGACAACTAATTCTCCCAAAATGCAGAGATTTACACTAATTTCAATCCTTAGTTTTCTTGTTTTTTTTTTCTATTTTCTTCCAATTGTGTGAGGCCCTCATTTTAGTGGGAACACGAGAGTTTGCCTATGATTTAGGCACTTGACAGGAAGCTCTGTACAGATATCTGAAGTGTTTTTTATCGTTGGGGGTTTTTTTTTTTTCCTTTTTTTGCTTTCGGTAATCAGAATTTTACTGTCTTTTTTTCTTTCTGGCTTCTCAACCAAACATTGTTAATTCTTATTTGTATTTTTTCTTTAAGTGACACACACTCTCCCCTCTCACTTCTTTAGGCTGGCGTAGTCATTCTCACCCTTACTTCACTCTTGAGAGGTAGGGCTCCTTTATAATTATGTGGTTGCTGTCAGACTTTCTGTGAAAGTTTGGGGGCTGTGTGTTTGTGTGTGTTTGTGTGTGTGAGAAAGAAAGAACTTGTGTGCCTGCAAATACTGTGTGTCACTGAAATTACCTGGAGTAAGAATTACTTGTAATTAAAATATTTATAAAAAAAAAGACAAACAACTTTATTCACAGAGTCAGCTTTGGGACTAGTCTTTACTTGTTTTTTAAAGTCTAACAGCACTGATAATAGGAAGTAAAAACAGAAAAAAACAATCACCACCAGGAAAACCCTTTGAGTTAGATTGCAGGCTTCCTGGTGACACTCACACCAGGACTCCAGAGTGATCCGTTCCCTACCTAACTTCCCAACTTTGTGTTCCCAGGTGAGAATACTTCTGTGTGTCATTTCCACTTTAACTTCCCATCTGCTTAGCCAGTGGCCACTCCCCTAAAACATCAGGGTCTACATCCAGATGCAGTTCTGGAGGCTGCAGAAGGCTTGGTAGAATTTGGTAAAGATAATCCCCATCCCAGCCTTCCTTTACCTTCCCTCAAACAAGACCTGATCTGGTATCTCAGGGGCCTGGAGCAGGGGGCCTTAAGTTTGCTAAGTAAGATTCACATACTCAGTCCCCTTGGTTTTGGAGAGAAACTTCTCCTTTGCCTTTCTTCTAATCTCCCCAATGGGTTTTGCTTTGCTTTTCTAAATTGGGTTCAGCCCAGGAGGGTGGGGGTAAGCAGAGGGTTTATCTGTGTGTAGTGAGTGCTTCATGTGTGGAATGTTCATTTTTTTTATTACAGTGGGGCTGGAGTTGAAGCCACCTCTCCCACTCTGTTGGCTCAGCCCTGGGATGGTGGTGGGTGGCCTATAGCCAGCAACGTTGTGCATGTAAAAACATCGATGTGACTAGTAATTTGTTCCTCCCTTGAACTGTGTTTAGTCTGAAGTTTTGAAACTTGCAGGCAACTGACCATGATGTCCAGTTATTCCTTGCTTTTTACGCATCATGTTGCAGATAGCAGCTGTTCCCACCCACAAATTCCTCCTCCATTCTAAGCACATACTCTTCTTCTGTCAACAGTCCATCCTGGGGAAAGGAAAAGTCTTATTTATTCCTGCACTCTAGTTTCTAATTTGCTCTCCCAGTTATCCCCCTCTGCTCTGGGTCTCATTGGGGAGATTGAAAAAAAGAGTGCCTTCTCCTTGGTAATGGGGGCTGGTGGGGAAGGGAGACAGCAAGTCTACCCTATCTTGGTGATACATCAGGTGCACACCACAGGTTCTAGAATTCTCATCTTCTAACCTAGATAAATAGGTGCTATAAACAGGGAATTAAGTAAAATGCTGGATACTTAGATCTTTTAATTGTCTTAATTTTTTTTCTATTATTAAACTACAGGCTGTAGATTTCTTAGTTCTCACAGAACTTCTATCATTTTAAACCAACTTGTATATTTAAAAAAAAGATCTTAAGTAGGATGTTTTGTACTGTTGCCAGACCCTCTTCTGTGATGGGTAATATGTTTGTTTGAAATTTTGTTTTTAAAAATGTAGCACTTGACTTTTTGCCAAGTAAAAAAAATAAATATTATTCCAGTTGCAAAGTGGTTTGACTGAGTATGTATAGCCAAGAAGCAGCAGGAAAAGGGCCCCAAATGACTGGTTGGAAGGTTACCTTGGGGCGGCTAGGATTCTTGGAGCAGAAGAGGAACACAAGAGTTCCCTGAAAATTAGAAACTGATCAGGTGCGAACATACAAACTCTTAAGACCTGCTTGCTCCTTCTCCTCTGCTCATGCTCTCTCACTCTCTCAAATAAAAAATTTAAAAGGATTTTGAGAGCAAGAGTACAAACCTGAGGAGTGGCAGAGGGAGAGGGAGAAGCAGGCTCCCCATCAAGCAGGGAGCCAGAGGTGGGGCTCCATCCCAGGACACTGGGATCATGGCCTGAGTCACCCAGGTGCCCCATAAAATAGTTAAATATATATATTTGTGAAGGAAACCGTGACCATAGGGAGCGATGCTCTTTCCAGGGCTTGTTTGAGGCCATAGCTGAGAGACAGGAAGACTGCTGAATCATACCACCTTCCTCATAGCCAATTCTGGGAGGCCTATGAGGGCTGGGCCACAGAGCCAGGCAAGGCACTATATTCCTCTGTCACATGGTACTTGTTCCTTTTTAGGCAAGTGAGATACAGCTGCCCTTTGCACCTGCCTTAGAAACTGACTAGTTGAGAATGATTGATAGAGGTAACTACCTGTATGATCAGAGGCCACAAAACAGGAAGGGGAAAGTGAGTTGGTTGAAGTAATTGAGAGGGCTTCCTAAGAGAAGAGCCTTTACCAAAATGAGGTTTTTAGAATACCCAATCTGATGGGTGTTTGCAAAATGCACCATGGTCAAATTCTTTCTGGGAAATGCAAATTTAAACAAAGACATGCTTCTTTACTTCCCAACCTCAAGATTTGGTTACTATAGGACTCGTGTTCATAAAACATGCTCAGAGGAAGGTGACGGGATATGGGGGGAACCTGGCCTAGGCCGCTGGCCTCCATGGAATCTTGGCCCTGCTCCTGTTTTCCAGCCAGACTTTGCAGCAAAGTATGTATCTCACAGAAAAGCTTTGTGGACTTTATAGGGTCCCTCCCTTTCCTGCCAGCAGTCCCTATTCCCAGGCCATGAAAGAATTTCCTTGTTCTCCCTCAGGCCACATTCGTCATCCCAAATGGTCTACTGGCTCCTCCCATCATATTTTGGGTTATTTTGCAGAAGGCTTTGGAAACTAATTTATCCTCTGGGTTCCTTGCCCTTGCCAATCCAAGAGTTGATTAGTATTAATCTGGCTTTCAGCGTTTGTTTTATTTTTTTTTAAGATTTTTTATTTATTTATTCGTGAGAGACAGAGAGAGAGAGAGAGAGAGAGAGGCAGAGACGAAGAGGGAGAACCAGGCTCCATGCAAGGAGCCCGACGCTGAACTTGATCCCGGGACTCCAGGATCATGCCCTGGGCCAAAGGCAGGCACCAAACCGCTGAGCCACCCAGGGACCCCCTGTTTGTTTGTTTTAAAAGATTTTATTTATTTATGAGACACACAGAGACAGAGACATAGGCAGAGGGAGAAGCAGGCTCCTCAAGGGGAGCATGATGGGGGACTCGATCCCAGGACCCCAAAGGCAGATGCTCAATCACTGAGCCACCCAGGTGTCCCATGGCCTTCAGTGTATCTAATAAAGACTCCCAATTTAGGCTTCTCTGATGTAGTTGCCACCCAGAAAATAACAAGTCAGGGTGTGTCAAGACCCTTGCTTACCATTGGGGTCAATTGTAAGAGTCAGCCTATGACCCAAGTGTTTTTTCCTTCTTTTTATTGGCTGATGTCTGAGAGTGGACAATGGATGGCAGTTGGGAAGGAATCATTCAATTTACTTGTTATTAGCCACATCTCATTTCATGCTTATGTGCTGAGACAGCTTAAAGCTTTGGAAGGGTAGAAACATAGGCTAAGTCTAGAACCATCAATGAAGACAAAGTTTGGATTCCTTAGCTTGGTTCTTCTGCTCTTCAGCTCCTCCAAGCTATAATCCAGAGAAACAAATGTGAGAAGTTTGTTTCTATGCTACCACTAGAGAGAGGTGTGAACTGAGCCGCTCAAGATGGGGTTGTAAGCTCTTTTATGATTCAGCTCTCCAAGACAGGACTGTGAGCTGTCCTCTCAAATTTCTGCTGGGTTGAGCCTCTGAACACTTCTCTTGATTAGTGTGTAATTGCTGAAGTCAGAATTTTTTAAAGGATAATAATACTCATTAACTGAGTTCAGAGTCACATGTTTACTGTATTTCTTGTTAAGCACCATTCAGAGCTGTAATTAACATCCCTAGTTCTATGGACAGGAAGAAAACAAATGATCAACTTCTGTTTAAAGAAAATAAATTTACCTCAACTTGTAGCTACTTTTTTTCTTAACTGATGGCAGCCTGAACAGAGGACTGGAAATAATAATGAGGCTCCAGGGTCAAGGCCATTTGCTTATTGCAGATAATTCTGTGCTGGCTGGGTACCATGACCCGAGGTGTGCTAATAATGTACTGCTTATATAAGGAACATCCTTCATCTTCACTACCACCACACACGCTGCTCCTTTAGGTTCTTTTGCTAAAAACACAAAATTATTGCCCCAACCACCATGCTAACTTTTCCATCATTAGATCTGTTTTCCCCCTGGGGTAGAGTAGTATTCTATCACTGATTAGAGATACTGCTGGTATTCTTATTCCCGGAAGGGGGATACAAGTCACTCCCAGGTGATGAGCAACAACTCAGAGTAAGTGGGGGCCAAAAGGAGAGGGTATGGGTTCTTTTCTAGTTCTACTGCAACTGCTTGTGGCCATGACTTTGAACAAGTCTTTATCCCTCTTTAGATTGTTTTTTTTTTCATCTTCTACGATTAGGAGTTCAGATTAAATATTAGATGATTTCCTGGGTCCTTAATATCCACAACTATTCTAGTGCAGTGAAGTCTAAGAAGAATAGGAAGCAATCCCTCCCCTCAAGCAGTTTGTCCTCAAAGCAGATAAATATGATAGCAGGGCTTGTGAAATTTTGTTATGTATCTTATTTTCCTAATGTCTTCCAATAAAACATTGAGAATTGTGGGTTGAATAGTGTCCCCTCTTAAAATCTTTTTTTTTTTTTTCTTTTTTAAAGGGACCCTCCCTAGGGGCTCAGTGGTTTAGTGTCTGCCTTTGGCTCAGGGTGTGATCCCAGAATCTGGGATCAAGTCCCACATCCGGCTCCTTGCAGGAAGCCTGCTTCTCACTCTGCCCATGTCTCTGCCTCTCTCTCTCTCTCTCTCTGTCTCTCATGAATACATAAATAAATAAAATCTTTTTTAAAAAATATAGTATCCCCCCCAAATTTAAGTCTACCTATAACCCCAGAATGTGACCTTATTTGGAAATAGAGTCTTTGTAGATGTAACTGAGGTAAGGATCAAGATGAGATCATATTGGGCAGCCCCAGTGGCGCAGCAGTTTAGCGCCGCCTGCAGCCCAGGGTGTGATCCTGGAGACCCAGGATCGAGTCCCACATCGGGCTTCCTGCATGGAGCCTGCTTCTCCCTCTGCCTGTGTCTCTGCCTCTCTCTTTGCTCTCTCTGAATGAATAAATAAATAAATCTTTAAAAAAAAAAAAAAAAGATGAGATCATATTGGGTTAGGGTAGGCTCTGACTGCAATGAGAGTGTCCTATATAAGAGAGAAGAGGACATACAAACAAGACAATGTGAAGAGATTGGAGTGATGTATCTTTAAGCAAAGGAACATCAGCAGCCACCAGAAGTTGGAAGAGGAAAGGAAAGATTCCCCCCTAGAGCCTTGGGAATCACATTTGAGATTCAAGAAAAAAATTTTTTTTTTTAATTTTTATTTATTTATGATAGTCACACAGAGAGAGAGAGAGAGAGAGAGAGAGGCAGAGACATAGGCAGAAGGAGAAGCAGGCTCCATGCACCGGGAGCCCGACGTGGGATTCGATCCCGGGTCTCCAGGATCGCGCCCTGGGCCAAAGGCAGGCGCCAAACCGCTGCGCCACCCAGGGATCCCAAGAAAAAATTTTCTAAAAAAGAAAGAAAAGAAAAAAAAGAAAAGAAAAGAAAAGAAAAGAAAAGAAAAGAAAAAACTTTTCTTTTGTGATAACACAAAGATGAACGATACATAATAGTGCTAAGACTTGTTAAAGGAAAAATTAAACCCCAGAACCACACTTGATTCTGCCTGGAAAATCTTCTGTTCCTTTTAGGACCAAGGCAATAATCCCCAGACTGTTCACCCCTGGTTGTTTTTTCCTACCTATTTCAAACTGTCTGAATGTTTTATTTAAGGTTTTTATTTGGGATGCCTGAGTGGCTCAGTGGTTGAGTGTCTGCATTTGGCTCAGGGCATGATCCCAGTTTAGGAATCCAGTCCTGCATCAGGATCCCAGTGGGAGGCCTGTTTCTCCCTCTGCCTGTGTTTCTGTGTCTTTCAGACTATTCATCATGAGAGACAGAGAGAGGCAGAGACACAGGCAGAGGGAGAAGCAAATTCCCCACTGGAAGCCCGATACAGAACTTGATTCCAGATCCAAAGGCAGATACTCAACCACTGAGTCACCCAAGCATCCCTGAATATTTTATTTTATTTTATTTTAGATTTTATTTATTTATTCGTAGATACAGAGGGAGAGAGGCAGAGACACAGGGAGAGGGAGAAGCAGGCTCCATGCAGGGAGCCCGATGTGGGACTCGATCCCGGGTCTCCAGGATCACAACCCAGGCTGCAGGCAGCGCCAAACCGCTGCGTCACCAGGGCTGCCCATCCCTGAATATTTTAAACTTTTACTCAAGGTCATCTTTTCATAGTACAGATTGTAGAGTCAAGATCTTTCCCATCCTGAGCTTATTGGTCAATAACACATGCAGCTATCTTCAGTCCTCCTTCATAGCAGGAGATAATAGGATATCTAACTAAGGCCTGTGATATCTAAACTTGTTCTACTATAGAGTCTGCCTTGTGCTTGCCTGTGCAGATCTGGAGTTACTAGCCAGAGTGTGAGAAAGATTCCCTAAGGATTGAAGATGCATGAATCAAGGATAGAGAATGCTTGAGTCAAGGATAGAGGATGCATGAGTCATTAGATAAAGTTAGCATTGACTTTATTGTTTCTAGGCTACTGGTTAATCTAACTGGTGCTTGTGGTCTTTATTAGAAACCCCTAGCCGGGATCCCTGGGTGGTGCAGCGGTTTGGCGCCTGCCTTTGGCCCAGGGCGCGATCCTGGAGACCCTGGATCGAATCCCACGTCGGGCTCCCAGTGCATGGAGCCTGCTTCTCCCTCTGCCTATGTCTCTGCGCCTCTCTCTCTGTGTGTGTGACTATCAAAAAAAAAAAAAAAAAAAAACCTAGCCTATCAAGATGGATTTATTGTGTTGAAAAATTATTGATTACATTCATTGACCCAGCAGTTTCACTTATGGGAATTTTAGGACATATTCTAGACAAGCATACAAAGATAGATAGATACATAAGGATGGTTTGTCATACTGTTAATTATTTTTAAAAAAATGAAATGGAAAATAATCTGGGGTCCATGAGGGACTCAGTCAGTTAAGCCCCTGGGTTTCAGGTCATGCTCCCAGGGTCCTGGGATCAAGTCCCACATGGAGCTCTCTGCTCAGCAAAGAGCCTGCTTCTCTCTCTCCCTCTGCCTGCCAGTCCCCCTGCTTGTGCTCTGTGTCCAATAAATAAAATCTTAAAAATAAAACAAAAAACCTGAAAGTTTCCTGGGTCTATTAATAAGGAAATAGTTAGGAGCACCTGGGTGGTTCAGTTGGTTAACCCTCTGCCTTCAGCTTAGGTCATGATTCTAGAGTCCTAGGTTCAAACCACATGTTGCACTCCTTATTCAACAGGGAGTCTGCTTTTCCCTCTCCCTCTAATCCTCCCTCTCCCTCTGATCTACCCTCCCCCTTCACGCCCCCCACCCATGTTCAGGCTCTCTCTCTTTCTCTCAAATAAATAAAATCTTTAAAAAAAAATAAAGAAATGGTTAAATTAAAATTTAAAGTATTTGCAGGTGGGGCACCTGGGTGGCTCAGTGGTTGAGCATCTGCCTTTGGCTCAAGTCCTGATCCTGGGATCCTGGAACTGAGTCCCACATCGGGCTCCCTGCAGGGAGCCTGCTTCTCCCTCTATGTCTCTTCCTCTCTCTGTGTGTCTCTCATGAATAAATAAATAAAATCTTTTTAAAAATAAATAAATAAATAATAAATAAATAAATAAATAATAAAGTATTTGCCGGTTATGCGGTGCCTGGGTGATTTGTTCAGTTAAGCATACAGCTTTTTTTTTTTTTAAGACTTATTTATTAGAGAGAGAGCACATGCACAAGTGTGAGGTGGAGGCAGAGAGAGAGCAAGAAAATTTTAAGCAGACTCCACACTGAGTGAGGAGCCCAATGCAGGGCTCAATCTCAGCCCTGATATCATGACTTGAACCAAAATCAAGAGAGGGTCACTTAATGGACTGAGCCACCCAGGCACCCCAAGCATCTGACTCATGATCTCAGTTCAGGTCTTGATCTTAAGGTCCTGAGTTAAAGCCTCATGTGAGTGCTTGCTTTGGCAGCACATATACTAAAGCCCCATGTAAGGCTCCACTCTGGGTGTGGAGCCTACCTAAAATATTTGCAGGTGAGATGCCTGAGTGGCTCAGTGGTTGAGCGTCTGCCTTTGGCTCAGGGTATGATCCTGTGGTCCCATGATCAAGTCCCACATCGGGCTCCCTGCATAGAGTCTGCTTCTCCTTCTGCCTGTGTCTCTGCCTCTTGTGTCTCTCATGAGTAGATGGATAAAATCTTTAAAAAATAAATTTTAAACATTTAAAAAAATAAAATATTTGCAGATCAATCTCATCACAAAAAGACCACCTTAGGACGCCTGGGTGGCTCAGTGGTTGAGCAAATGCCTTTGGCTCAGGGCGTGATCCTGGTCCCAGGATAGAATTCCCATCAGGCTTCCTGCATGGAGCCTGCTTCTCCCTCTGCCTATGTTTCTGCCTCTCTCTGTGTGTCTCTCGTGAATAAATAAATTATTTAAAAAAAAAATAAACAAGCATGGATCTGTTCTAAGAAAAAACAGCAGCAAAAAATTGAATTAAATTAAATTAAAAAGGGATCCCTGGGTGGCGCAGCGGTTTGGTGCCTGCCTTTGGCCCAGGGCGCGATCCTGGAGATCGGGGATCGAATCCCACGTCAGGCTCCCGGTGCATGGAGCCTGCTTCTCCCTCTGCCTGTGTCTCTGCCTCTCTCTCTCTCTGTAACTATCATAAATAAATAAAAATTAAAAAAAAATAAATAAAAAAATAAATTAAATTAAAAAAATACAGCAGCTAGAGGAACATCTTAATGGTATAATGGGAATGCAAACAATCAAATCCAGGATACAGGGGAAATGACTTTTTTTTTTTTCCCAACAAACAAATAGCAAGAAGAAAGACAACTGTAATAGATTAATGGAGACTTGAGATAAACATATCAAGCAAATTATTTTTTTAAATTTTTATTTATTTATGATAGTCACAGAGAGAGAGAGAGAGGCAGAGACCCAGGCAGAGGGAGAAGCAGGCTCCATGCACCGGGAGCCCGACGTGGGATTCGATCCCGGGTCTCCAGGATCGCGCCCTGGGCCAAAGGCAGGCGCCAAACCGCTGCGCCACCCAGGGATCCCTATCAAGCAAATTAATACATACATGGTGTTCACATCCAGATTCAGAATAATGTAAAACAATGCTACTGTAAAAAGAAAATACTGACTGGATTTTAGCTACTGATTGTTCGGGCACCTGGCTGGCTCAGTCAGTAGGGCATGCAGCTCTTAAGCTCAAGGTCATGAGTTTAAGCCCCACATTGCGCATAGAGATTAGTTTATTTTTTTATATATTTTTAAGATTTTATTTACTTATTCATGAGAAACACACAGAGAGAGGAAGAGAGAGAGAGAGAGGCAGAGACACAGGCAGAGGGAGAAGCAGGCTCCATGCAGGAAGCCCAAGGCGGGACTCGATCCCAAGTCTCTAGGATCAGGCCCTGAGCTGAAGGAGGTGCTAAACTGCTGAACCAGCCGGGCTGCCTGATAGAAATTACTTTAAAAAAGAACCCCAAGGGCAGCCCCGGTGGCGCAGCGGTTTGGTGCAGCCTGGGGTGTGATCCTGGAGGCCCTGGGATTGAGTCCTGCGTCAGGCTCCCTGCATGGAGCCTGCTTCTCCCTCTGCCTCTCTTTCTCTGTGTCTCTATGAATAAATAAATAAAAATCTTTAAATAAAAAAATAAATAAAAAAGAACCCCAAATAACTGTTTTTTTTTTTTATTATTTATTTTATTTTATTTATTCATGAGAAACACAGATAGGGAGGCAGAGACATAGGCTGAGGGAGAAGCAGGCTCCCTGCAAGGAGCCCTACTCAGGACTCCAGCCCTGGACCCTGATATCACGCCCTGAACTGAAGGCAGACACTCAATCACTGAGCCACTCAGGTGTCCCTGAAAGTAATATTTGTTTTAAAAAAAATTTTTTTTAAGTAATGATTGTTTTTTTCTAGATATAATGATGATATTGTGGTTATGTTTTCATTCATTCATTCATTCATTCATTCACTCATTCATTCATTCACCTGGCTGGCTCAATCAAAAAAACACATGACTCTTGATCTCAAGGTCAAGAGTTTGAGCCCCAGGATGCCTGGGTGGCTCCATGGTTGAGTGTCAGCCTTTGGCTCAGGGCATGATCCCAGAGTCCCGGGATGGAGTCCCACATCAGGTTTCCTGCATGGAGCCTGCTTCTCTTTTCGCCTCTGTCTCTGCCTCTGTCTCTCTGTGTCTCTCATGAATAAGTAAGTAAAAGAGAGAGAGAGAGAGAGAGAGAAGAAGAAGAAGAAGAAGAAGAAGAAGAAGAAGAAGAAGAAGAAGAAGGAGAGAGAGAAGAGAGAGAGAGAGAAGCCCAGGTGGCTCAGTGGTTTAGTGCCACCTTCAGTCCAGGGTGTGATCCTGGAGACCTGGGATTGAGTCTCATGTCCGGCTCCCTGCACAGAGCCTGCTTCTACCTCTACCTATGTCTCTGCCTCTCTCTCTCTCTCTCTCTGTGTCTCTCATGAATAAATAAATAGGATCTTTAAAAAAAAAAGTGTGAGCCCCACATTGGCATAGAGCCTACTTCAAAAACAGCAACAACAACTAAACAATTCATCAGTTCCTTTTCTTTTGGTATGAACTTTCTGCTTAGGGCAGCTGGCTCATTCATCCTCTCAACTTATAGAGTACCTTCCTTGTCAAAACTGCTCTCAATCAAAAAAGAAATTATAACATACTCCTATCAAAATCCTTTAAGCTTGGGTCCTAATCTTCTAGAAAATTGTCCATGATCACACCCCTCCATAGGGATCCTTGCTTTCTGGGTTTTTTCCAAGCACAAGAAAATACAGAATTTTCCTGAGAGACCCAGAAACTTCTGGGGAGCCTGGGTAGATTCTCCTTTGGACCAATGAATCCATCATACACCCAGTAGGGGGAGCCAGAACTTAGTTCCCAAACTCTGGCGGTATCACCCCTGCATAAATTCACTATGGAGTGTGAGCAAAGATATGCACAATACTTTTTTTTTTTTTTAAGATTTTATTCGCTAATTCATGAGAGACACAGAGAGAGCCAGAGACACAGGCAGAGGGAAAAGCAGGCTCTCTGTAGGGAGCCTGACGTGGGACTCTATCCCGGGACCCCAGGATCAAGCCCTGGGCTAAAGGCAGATGCTAAACCGCTGAGCCACCCAGGGATCCCCCACCAATACACGTTTTTTAAGGAGGGAAAGAGGACAGGCAGAGCTGTAATGTCAGTTTTGAAGGAGGATTGTTGGGGGAGTTTGCTATAATGAAATTTTCAGAGTAGCAATCCTTGAAATAAGCTTCCCTTTATATTTATGAACAGATTATTAACAAAAGAATATGTACACAACTTCTCAAAAGTATGTGTATATGTGTGCATGCATATGTGGTTTAAAGTTAGGTAGGAGGCAGCTTGGAGAAAGACCACTGGATCTGAGGTTGCTGTTCTTAGTTCAATCCTGTCTCTAATAATTAACCAGCTCTTTGGCTGTAAGCTGTTTGAATCTCTCTGGGCTGATTTGTGAACTTCAGCGATAAGGAATATGAAGGTGTTTTGAAATAGAGCACAACTGTAAAGCATTCCCACCGCTACCAACAGCCTGAGCCATCTGTTGAGATTTCACAGTCCCAGAGAAATGGGAGATGTCCGTCACTTAAGCTCAGTCCAAATAATTGTGACTATGGTGCATCCAGGAGCATGGAGACTAGCTGGTATTCACTTTGATGAAAAGCTTCAAGTCCTCCAGCTCCAGCATCCAGCAGACTTCCCCCCACCCCCACCCCCAGCCAGGCTTTTACCTCTTAGCAGGAACCATGAGCTTCTTTACCCCTCCTGGTTGTAGCCTCTGCTTTTAACCACAGAGAGGTGAGAGGCTTCGCCAGACTGCCCGTGGTGGAGTTAAGAATCCATGCGTGGCCCTTCCCCCAAGACACAGGGGCCTAAGAAACACTGGAGAGAGTTCTGGGCTCTCTGAGACACTGAGAGGCAGCTTCTTAGCACTAAGAACTCTGCTAGGAGCTGAGCTGGTAAAACTGGAGAAAGGCATTGCCACTCATACTTCTCATACTTCTGCCATCACTCACCAGGGTTACAGTGTGACCAGCAGCAGCTTTTCCCCCCTGTCAGGGCCTCAGCAGGTTCAGCTCTGGTTGGGTTCACCTGTGTTTGGAGTGAGGAGCTGGTTTGTATTTTCCCTGAGTCCTTTCCCTATCCCAGCTCTCTGCACCTTTTGTAGCTGGCTGTGGCTACAGTTTGGGGACACTAGTTTTCTGCAGGGGCTATTCCTCAGCAGGGCATGTTCAGGCCTGCAGGAACCGGTTTAACTGGCTTCTGAGAGTCTTGACTCCACCCCAGACTCCTTTTTAGCTTCAGGGAAAGGAGCTGGAGGGATGGGGGAAGAGGAGACGAGATACAGCCAAAGGTTACCACGATGTCAGGAAATCCCTGAAGAGGTAACTTTTCTGAGGGAGGAGAGGGTCCCCCCAGCTTCCCTGAGTTTCCACCAACCTATCTCCTCACAGGTCCCAGAACAGAGACTCCAGCCTCTCCTATAGTTAGCATCACTTCTGATTCTCCTGGAAGTTGTGCTCTTAGACAAGTCTTCCCTGCCCATCACCACTGTGCCATTCTCTAAGAGCAGTCATCTCTGGTCAGGACACACCCTCTGTAAGAGTAGACTCAGGTTCCTAAGGTCAGGACCTGAGCTGTTGTCGGAATCCACCAGGTCCGTGGGAAGTCACTGCTGGGCTGAGAAGCAGAGCACCCCCTGGAAACTCATTCAACCATCCAGTCTTCTGCTTCCATCAGTATATAACACCTCAGTGCCCTAACTTGCAGCTTTCTTGACTCCTATTGTAGCTATGTTCCTGGTGGTTTGCGGTGTTGTACACTTCAAGGTGAAATTAGGTAGCCCTAAACAGCATTGTTTGAAATTCCGGTAAATAAAATGATAAGAGGTGTTCTTTCCTTGTACCCCTCAAGATCTGCTTTCTGAGCTCCTCAGTGCTTCTGTTTGGTCTCTAAACAACAGGGTTCCTTGTCCTTGGCTTTTGATTATGTTTAGTCAATGGAGATGAGGAAGAAGGCATGTTAGAGTCTTTATTCCCCATCATACACTCAACCTTCCTAAAAGCAGGGTCCCTGCAGACCCCTGTGAGGAGTCCCTTCCATATACTCTGTTTTCCTGTTGTCCCCTCAAATCCAGTAGTGATGATCACATTTCCCTACTGCCGCTAGTCCTGGGATGTTATACCATCTCTTGTTGCCTTTCCTTTATTAAACTCTCTTCAGAAAACAAAATAAAACAAAAACCCTCTCTTCAGTTATCCCTTTCTTGTTAGAACCCTGAAAGATAGGACAGATACCACAAGGATATATGAATTACCACCTAACCTCGCTCTGTCACTTGTCTGTGGGATCTTGACAAGTAACCCAATCTTTTTGAGCCTCAGTTTCCTCATATGTAAAATACTCCAGGGAGAAGAGAAGTATTCTTTTTTTTTTTTTTTTTTTTTTTTTTTAAGATTTTTATTTATTTATGATAGTCACACACAGAGAGAGTGAGAGAGGCAGAGACACAGGCAGAGGGAGAAGCAGGCTCCATACACCGGGAGCCTGACGTGGGATTCGATCCCGGGTCTCCAGGATCGCGCCCTGAGCCAAAGGCAGGCGCTAAACCGCTGCGCCACCCAGGGATCCCGAGAAGAGAAGTATTCTGAGGTCACTTTCAGCTCTCAGAATCTTTGGTTCTAAGGTGATAAGTATAGCTACAGAATTCAACCAGGAAAACATGGGCCTTGGGGATCCCTGGGTGGCACAGAGGTTTGGCGCCTGCCTTTGGCCCAGGGCGTGATCCTGGAGACCCGGGATCGAATCCCACATCGGGCTCCTGGTGCATGGAGCCTGCTTCTCCCTCTGCCTGTGTCTCTGCCTCTCTCTCTCTCTCTCTCTGTGACTATCATAAATAAATAAAAATTAAAAAAAAAAAAAAGAAAAGAAAACATGGGCCTGAATGGAAGATTATGTAGAATTATGTCATTGGGCATTTGGGTATAGGGGTTAGGGAGTTACTCCAGACTTAGGAATTGGTAGGGAAAAAGGCAAGAAATGCCTCCATCTATGCTGCATACATATTTATTTCAAACATAGTCTTTCCAAGAAATTCTCTAGAGTTGTGGTAAGAATCGGTTTTATCTTTAGCTCTGTTTATATTTGTCTTCTCTTAGAAAATGTAGGAGGAAAGGGGTATCTGGGTGGCTCAGTCAGTTAAGCATCTGACTCTTGCTCTTGGCTCAGGTCGTGATCCTGGGGTTGTGGGATTGAGCCCCGCATGGGGCTCTGTGCTCAGAATGGAGTTTGCTTGAGATTCTCTCTCTCCCTCTACCCCTGCACCTCCTCCTTTGCCCTACTCTCCCAACCCCGCTCATGCCCTCTCTCTCTCAAAATAAATAAATAAAATCTTAAAAAGAAAAAAAAAGGGAGGGATCCCTGGGTGGCGCAGCGGTTTGGCGCCTGCCTTTGGCCCAGGGCGCGATCCTGGAGACCCGGGATCGAGTCCCACATCGGGCTCCCGGTACATGGAGCCTGCTTCTCCCTCTGCCTGTGTCTCTGCCTCTCTCTCTCTCTGTAACTATCATAAATAAATAAAAATTAAAAAAAAAAAAAGAAAAAAAAAGGGAGGGGGCACCTGCGTGACTCAGTCTGTTAAGCGTCTGCCATCAGTTCAGGTCATGATCACTGGGTCCTGGGATCAAGTGCCACATTGGGCTCCCTGCTCTGTGAGAATCTGCTTCTTTCTCTCCCTTGGCCCCTCCCCCCATGCTCTCTCACTCTCTGTCTCGCAAATAAATAAATACAATCTTTAAAAAAGAGGAAAATGTAGGGATATTTTCTCCTAGTGGTTTTTTTCTCAATTTCTGTATTTCTTTTTTTTTTTTTTTAAAGATTTTATTTGTTTATTCATGAGAGACACACACAAAGAGAGAGAGAGAGGCAGAGACACAGGCAGAGGTAGAAGCAGGCTCCATGGAGGGAGCCTGACATGGGACTTGATCCCAGGTCTCCATGATCAGGCCCTGGGCTGAAGGCAACACTAAACCACTGAGCCACCTGGGCTGCCCAATTTCTGTATTTTTTTTTCATCTATTTCTATATATCTAGTTTCTCTCTGTATTTGTTTCCTTCTTTTTATTTCTGTTTCTCTCCATTAAAACAAAGAAAAGGATATATGCCACCATGGGTGGCTCAGCAGTTGAGTGTCTGCCTTTGGCCCAGGACGTGATCCCAGGATCAGATTCCCACATCGGGCTCCTTGCAGGGAGTCTGCTTCTCCTTCAGCCTATGTCTCTGCCTCTCTCTGTGTGTCTCTCATGAATAAATAAATAAAATATTTTTAAAAAGAAAAAGAAAAAAAGAAAAGAAAAGAAAAGAAAAAAGAAAAGAGAAAAGAAAAGAAAAGAAAAGAAAAGAAAAGAAAAGAAAAGAAAAGAAAAGAAAAGAAAAGAAAAGAAAAGAAAAGAAAAGAAAAAGACATTTCCCTCAGTACCTCCTTAGCAGGGGAGAATCAGGAAGTTCCTAAGCAAAGGCACCTGGCAGGCATACAAGTGAGGCATCGAGAACTGACCAGCACCTGGAGCTGCCAGTTAGAGCAAGGGAATCCCAAATGCTGGAAACTTTTGGCCCTGAAGAAGTTTTCCTTGGCTGAGACCAAGGCTGACTGTTAATTTTAACTCTGCACATTGGGCTGAAGTTATTTTGGACAGAATTCACCTGGCTCTCCCTTGTACCACTCAGGTACCTTATCCCTGTGATTTCAGGAAAGCATTTAAAAACCAGAAAGGAAAAAAAATAAAAAACAGAAAGGAGGCCGAGATTTCTTTTTAACTAGAGTCATGGATGGCCCTAAGATTTCTAGAGCTGGAAAGACTTCAAAGATTATATATAATAAAATTCTTTGTTTTACAAATAAAGGAAGATTCAGAAAGAGGAAGGGTCTTGCGCAAGGTCACACAAATAAATTAAGAACAGAGCTAATAATAGTTAAAATGTCCATAATGCTGGGCTCTCAGTGCTTTTCATATATCAATTCATTAAATCCTCACAACAACCCTATGGAGGAAGTATTACTTATTATCATTTCATTTTGCAAATGAGGAAACTGAGACTCACTGGGCAAAGAAACTTTCCTGCACTGGAGACTGTGTTCTCCATTACCTCACTTTACCACCAGGATTATATTGTAACTAGATGTAGCTTGAGGTGTCCTGTAGCTTGAAATAGGTATAGTAATATTTATGTCACAGAAATCAACAAATGCTACAAACCAGGGCTTGTTTTCTTGATTATCAAGACTTAAGAAAGTGATGTAGGGGTGGCTCAGTTGGTTAAGCATCTGCCTTTGGCTCAGGTCATGATTTCAGGGTCCTAGGATCAAGCCCCAGGTCCCCAGGGGGGGCACCCTGCTCAGCGGGAGTCTGCTTCTCCCTCTCCCTCTGCCTCTCCCCACACTGATGCTCTCTTTCTCTCTCAAATAAATAAACTTAATTTAAAAATTTTTTTTTAAATTTATTTATTCATAAGAGATACCCAGAGAGAGGCAGAGACATAGAGGGAGAAGCAGGCTCCTCGCAGGGAGCCCAGTGTGGGATGAGACAAAGGCAGACACTCAACCACTGAACCACCCAGGTGTCCCAATAAAACTTATTTAAAAACAAAACAAAACAAAACAAAAAAAAAACTTATTTTTTAAAAAAAGTGATGTAAAAAAAAAAAAGTGATGTAGATACAGAGGCTTAGGGAGATGCAGAAACCCCATGAGAGAGATGGGAGGATTACCCTCAAAACAGCCATGGATCTCAATAGCTTCCAAACGGATGGTATTCCCAATCATGTGTAACCTTTGTTTATTTAAAAAAAATTTTTTAAAGATTTATTTATTTATCAGAGACACACAGAGAGAGGCAGAGACACAGGCAGAGGGAGAAGCAGGCTTCTCAAGGGGAGCCTGATGGGGGACTCAATCCCAGGACTCCGGGATCATAACCCGAGCCAAAGTCAGATGCTCAACCACTAAGCCATCCAGACATCTCCATGTGTAAACTTTAAACTAAAATCCTTTGAGGGCTCCTGGCTGGCTCAGTGGAAGAACATGCAATTCTTGATCTCAGCCGTTGAGTTTGAGCCCCACATTCAATGTAGAGTTATTAAAAAAACAAACAAACAAAAATAAAGTAAATCCCTTTTTTCTTAAGTCTTTCTCATATCAATAAATGGTCATTTCCAGTGGAGGGTATGTGTGCTTAGGTATAATTTATGTAAAGTAACATGCAGTTATTAAATACTCAGTTGATCGATTGCATTTTGACAGTGTATACACCTAGGCAATCACCTCACCAAATAAGGCGTAGAACATTTTCTTGACAGAAGAACGTTCATTCAAGCCTCTAATCAATAAATTACCACCATGGCTCCCAGCCTGCCCTCCCCTAACAGCTTTCTGATTTTTTTATAAAGATTTTATTTATCTATTCATGAGAGACATACAGAGAGAGAGGCAGAGACACAGGCAGAGGGAGAAACAGCTCCATGTAGGGAGCCTTATGTGGGACTTGATCCTAGGACTCCAGGATCACGACCTGGGCCAAAGGCAGGTGCTAAACCTCTGAGCCACCCAGGGATCCCAGCTTTATGATTTCTTCCTAGTCCTTAACACCTCACATTATATTATCTTTGTTTGTTTATTGTCTGTTTCTCCCAATGGTTGTGCTGGTAAAATGTTTAGCAACTAGCTCTCTGAAAAGTATGAATGCATAGACATACACACATAATTGTATTTATAAATTTTATTGATATGAAGATATATAAAACACAATTTTCAAATAATAGCAAAACATACTCTTTATTGTAAATTCCGTATTTTCACTGAAAGCATTTGTTGATATTTGCCAAACTCTTAGAACCATAACTAATCTATCTTTGCAACTAATAAGTGTGGTTCCAACATAAATGTGGCTGACATTTTCACTTATGGGTTGCGTGTTTTCTGCACCACCAAGAGATTCTTTAATTTTCAGGTATATACAGACTAGGTATCCTACCATTTAACTCAATTTTGACACTATATACCTGTGTCACTTCCACAAGACTGACCGGATTTCAGATGCCAATTGAAAGTCCAGATTGTCACTTCCGCTTTTGACCAACCTGCTGTAAATCAGAGGTTCCTAGGACCTCCTCCTTGGGTTCAGTGATCTGTTAGAATAGCTCACAAAGCTCAGGGAAACATTTACTTACGTTTATCAGTTTATTATAAAGGATATATATAATATATATATATTAAGATTTTTTCTATTTATTCATGAGAGACACACAGAGAGGTAGAGATGTAGGCAGAGGGAGAAGCAGGCTCCCTGTGGGGAGCCCAATGCAGGATTCAATCCCAGGACCTTGGGATCAGGCCCAGAGCCAAAGGCAGATACTTAACCACTGAGCCACCCAAGCGCCCTTATAAAGAATATTTTATTTTTTATTTTTTAAATATTTTATTTATTTATTCATGAGACACAGAGAGAGAGAGAGAGAGAGAGAGGCAGAGGGAGAAGCAGGCTCCATGCAGAGAGCCTGATGTGGGACTTGACCCCTGGTCTCTAGGATCACACCCTGGGCCGAAGGCGGCGCTAAACCGCTGAGCCTCCCAGGCTGCCCTATAAAGAATATTTTAAAGGCTACAGATGGGGATCCCTGGGTGGCGCAGCGGTTTAGCGCCTGCCTTTGGCCCAGGGCGCGATCCTGGAGACCCGGGATCGAATCCCACGTCGGGCTCCCGGTTCATGGAGCCTGCTTCTCCCTCTGCCTCTCTCTCTTTATCATAAATAAATAAATAAAATTAAAAAAATAAAAAATAAAGGCTACAGATGAGGGACGCCTTGGTGGCTCAGCGGTTGAGCACCTGCCTTTGGCTCGGGGCATGCGGGATGGAGTCTCACATCGGGCTCCCTGCAGGGAGCCTGCTTCTCCCTCTGCCTGTGTCTCTGCCTCTCTCTGTGTGTCTCTCAAGAATACATAAATAATTTTTTTTAAGATTTTATTTATTTATTTATTCATGAGAGACACACAGAGAGAGGCAGAGACACAGGCAGAGGGAGAAGCAGGCTCCCTGAGGGGAGCCCAATGTGGGACTCGATCCTGGGACTGCGGGAACATGCCCTGAGCCAAAGGCAGATGCTCGACCACTGAGCCACCCAGGCACCCCTCATAAATAAAATCTTTAAAAAAAAAAAAAAAAAAAGGCTAAAGATGAAGAGGTGCTGAGAGTGAGGTCCCAGGAGGGTCCTTGAGTATAAGAGTAGAACTGGAGTATGCTACCTTCCTGGCAGATGGATGAAGCTCATCAAATCTTCCCTTTGGCCCTTTGGTTGGTGGGTGGAGCTAAGAGTCAAACCCTCTATATCACTAGGTCTTTCTGGTAATCACCCCATCCTGAGGCTATGTAGGGACACTAATTCACCATTAGCATAAACTCAGTTGAAAGAAAAAAAAGACTTGTTCTGAATAACAAAAGACATTCCTATTGCTTGGGAAATTGCAAAGGTTTTAAAGTTCTGTGTCAAGAACCATGGACCAAATATGTACTTTATTACACTGTAAAGTAAGGTGAAAGTGTAAGAACTCACTTATTCACCAGTTAAGTGAGCAGCTTCCTTGCTGAATTGAATAATAACTTTTGAATTTTGGGAAAAAATATTTAATATTTGCTGTATTCACAGTGTAATAGCTACAGACATGACACACTTTTTTAAAAAAGATTTTATTTATGTATTCATGAGAGATACAGAGAAAGGCAGAGACAGAAGCAGAGGCAGAAGGAGAAGCAGGCTCCATGTAGGGAGCCCAATGCGGGACTTGATCCCAGGACCGCGGAATCACTACCTGAGCAGAAGGCAGATGCTCAACCACTGAGCAACCCAGGCGTCCGGACATGACACACTTTTAAATTTAATTTGCATTATTAACATATTTTCTGTCACTTTCTTTTTTTTTTTTTAATTTTTTTTTTAATTTTTATTTATTTATGATAGTCACAGAGAGAGAGAGAGAGGCAGAGACACAGGCAGAGGGAGAAGCAGGCTCCATGCACCGGGAGCCCGATGTGGGATTCGATCCGGGGTCTCCAGGATCGCGCCCTGGGCCAAAGGCAGGCGCCAAACCGCTGCGCCACCCAGGGATCCCTTCTGTCACTTTCTTAAGTCCAGACAATGAACAAAACAAGCCCTGATTTGTAGCATTTGCTGATTCCTATTGTGTAAGTAATCCCAACATAGCCTATTTCAAGCTACAGAACATGATGTCACCGAATGCAAGTTAGGAAGAAATGCACAGTAGTATATAGTTTTCCACTGGACAGATACAACAGCACAGATAATAGTCAAATTATTTGAATGGAATGAATTTGAGTATTTTTCACTTTTATTTTTAGTATATGTTATTTAATTTTATGTATATGTAATTTAATTTTTGACAACCTGCAGAATTCCTGAAAAGTTAGTAATTGGCTCTCATGAACCTACAGGAGCCAGCTTCAGCCTACTCTGATTTCCTTACTGGACTGCAAGCTCCATGAAGACAATGTGTAATGAACTCAATAAATGCTTCTTGAATAAATGAATGGTGATTTTAGCGGTATTTAGTTCCCTGCCACCTAAAGAGCCTGACTAAATTTTGGTAAGGAGAAGTAGGAGGTGAGCACTACTTGAACTGCTGTTAGACTCGTGCCTTGTCTAAAGAAATCTGGAGGAAAGTTGGATAAAGGGGTAAATTGTTCAGGGAGGCCTGAAATCTCCTGATTGGGGATGAGGATAGTGGGAATGTCCCTAACATTATTATTTTCATCATCCTTCACGATGCCACCATAATTATTATTTTTTAAAAACATACTTCTGGGGTGCCCTGGTAGCTCAGTCAGTTAAGTTTCTACCTTCAGCTCAGGTCACAATCCCAGGGTCCTGGAATTGAGCCTCCCCCGGGCACCTTGGGCTCCCTGCTCAGTGGGGAGCCTGCTTCTCCTTCTCCCTCTGACCCTCCTCCCTGCTTGTGTTCTCTCTCCCCTCTATCAAATAAATAAATTAAATATTTAAATAACATAATAATAAATAATAATAAACAGATTTTGGCTTACATCTCTGACATGTCTTCCAGCCTTTAAGATAAAATTCTAAATTTTATCTAGGCCCTTCATGCTTCCAGTTTCATCTCTATCACTCCATTCTTATCCCCATACCCAATACCTTACCAGGCCATTTACCCTTTCCCCAAACTTGCTCTATCTACACTGTCCTTTCTGCAGACCTTTACCCATGCTACAGTCCCTATAAGAAATGCCCTTCTATTCCTTTTTAACCCAGAGAAATTTCCATCTTTTCACATCCTGTTTGTATAGTTTCTCCTTTCTGGTGTCTTAGCTGGTGCCTCATTTCCATTGGCATAACTTTTTTTTTTTAAGATTTTATTTATTTATTCATAGACACACAGAGAGAGGCAGAGACACAGAGGGAGAAGCAGGCTCCATGCAGGGAGCCCGATGTGGGACTCTATCCCGGGTTTCCAGGATCACACCCCAGGCTGCAGGCGGCGCCAAACCGCTGCGCCACCGGAGCTGTCCTCTGGCATAACTTATTCTCTACTTCCATACACTTAAAGAATTTACACTGGGGAGATGTTGGTCAAAAGGTACAAATCTGGGATGCCTGGGTGGCTCAGGGGTTGAGTGCCTGCCTTTGGTTCAGGATATGATCCCGGAGTCCCAGGATCGAGTCCCACATTGGGCTTCCTGCATGGAGCCTGCTTCTCTCTCTGCCTAGGTCTCTGCCTCTCTCTCTGTGTGTCTCTCATGAATAAATAAATAAAATGTTTTTAAAAAGGGTACAAACTTTCAGTCATAAGATGATTAAGAACCAAGGATCTGGGATCCCTGGGTGGCGCAGCGGTTTGGTGCCTGCCTTTGACCCAGGGCGCGATCCTGGAGACCCAGGATCAAATTCCACGTCGGGCTCCCGGTGCATGGAGCCTGCTTCTCCCTCTGCCTATGTCTCTGCCTCTCTCTCTGTGTGACTATCATAAATAAATAAAAGTTAAAAAAAAAAAAAAAAGAACCAAGGATCTAAGATAGAGCAGGGTGACTACAGTTAACAATACTATATTGTATACCTGAAAATTGTGAGAATAAAACTTTAATGTTCTCATCATTACAACAACAAAATGGTAATTACAGGAGATAAAGGATTTGTTGACTAACCTGATAAACATTTAACAACGTATCAAATCATCATATTATATGTCTTAAATTTGCACAATGTTATATGTCACCTAGATCTCAATAAAGCTAGAGGAGGAAAAGAATTGACATATCTGTCCCCTGGCTAGATTATGAAAGCCTTGAAGACAAAATATGATGCATTGTCTCTCATCACTTAATATAGTCTCAAGCATTTATCTAGTAGGCAACAACAATTTTTTTATTTAAGGGGCAGCTTAGGGAGAGGAAAGCTTAACAGCTAATTTCTCTGGGCCTCAGAGCTCCTCTTTAAAATAAGGCTAATGTTTCCTTGCCTGCCAGGAAGTTGAAGTTGATGAGCTCATAGTCATTTCCCAGATACATGATCTACTTCACAATTTTCCCTAGGGCAGAGCCTGGAATCAGAAATGTTGAGAAGCACTGTAGTTTTATCCTTCAACCAAAAAGTATTTGATGTTACTTTAAAAGGCCAAAGGGGTGAGGGGGCGGTGTGGGAAGAAGCCAACAGGTGTAGCCATTCTGTGCAAAAGGCCATAGCGAACTATCTTTGGCCTGAACACGGCCCAGGCTGGTGGGAGATTAATGTTTGGCTGGGGAAATGTCAGGGAAGGTCTGAGCTGAACAGGTTGTTAAGCCTCCTCTTTCCCTCCTCTAGTGTGCTAGAGGTGTACTTTCTTCCATAGCCAGGCCAGGAATTATACTAATGTTTATTAGAGCAGATTTGTCCTGGTGACTACCACGTGTATGTTCTTGGAAGCTCAGCAGGAAAGTTTTAAGTTCACTCAGTAATTAAAAATTGGCATGTGGGTGGGGTACCTGGGTGGTATAGTTGGTTAAGCTCTGGACTCTTGGTTTTGGCTGGAGTCATGATCTCGGGTTTCTTGGATTGAGCCCCTCAAGGGGCTCTGAGATCAGCGCAGAGTCTGCTTGGTATATTCTCTCCCTCTCCTCTCTCTCTCTCAAATGAATAAATAAATCTTTTTTAAAAATTGACACGTGGGGCACCTGGCTGGTTCAGTTGGTAGAGCATGAGGTTCTTGAGATCCAGGTCGTGAGTTCAAGCCCCACATTGTACATAGAGCTTACTGTAAAAAAGAAGAAAAAAATTTGACATGCCGGTGAGGGCTCAGTGAAAATATTCTTTATTTAGCGACCACAGCTGGCCCACCCTCAAGTTGACAGAACTGGCGCCACATATCAGCAGAGGATCTAAGGGATGGCCTCCTCATCTAAAATATCTACCCCTCCACCTGCCATTACACCGTTAGAACTTAATTCCTCAGTGTCTCTGAGGAGGCTTTTCTACTTCTAGAGACCCTACTGACATTCCAGTTCCTTAGGAAAGAGCATTTTAGGAAGGATTAGTAACAGGAGGAAATAAATTCTTTATCCTAATATTCAATACATTATATAATCAGATGCTACTGACCCCTGTAACCTCATCTTCCACTACATTGACCCCCAAAGAACTTTCTTTTCACTCAAACTGGTCTTTGAGTCTACCTTGCAATCGGTTTTCCCTCTGCCTGTTGTTCACACATATCCCTTGCCTGGAATTCTTGCCTGTCTGGAATATCTGGTGACTTATCCTCCAGCCTGTCGCTTTTCCTTTTCTCAGTAGATGTTTATTTATCACTTACTATAGTGAAGCACTGAGTCAGGGATTTTTCTTTTTTCTTTTGAATTATTCGCAGCACCCAGAACAGAGCTGGGCATATAGCAGGCATACAATAAATTTTGCCTCTTTCTAAAAAAAAAAAAAAAAGAAAGAAAAAGAAAAGAAAATCACCTTTTATTCCTCTAATTTCTAGAATCTGCTAAATCCTTTTTTTTTTTTTTTTAACTTTATTTATTCATGAGAGAGCGGGGGGCAGAGTGAGAAGCAGGCTCCATGCAGGGAGCCCAACATGGGACTCGATCCTGAGTATCCAGGATCACGCCCTGGGCCAAGGGCAGGTACTAAACCGCTGAGCCATCCTGGGATTCTGGAATTTGTTAAATCCTAATTGGATATGCAGGTGAGTGTGCATAGGTTTCTGTATCTCCTTTGTAAGTAAAATGTAAAAGTGAAAAACAATTTTACAAGATAACTTTTTTTTAAGATAGATTTATTTATTTATTTATTATTTATTTATGATAGTCACAGAGAGAGAAAGAGAGAGAGGCAGAGACATAGGCAGGGGGAGAAGCAGGATCCATGCACCGGGAGCCCGACGTGGGATTCGATTCCGGGTCTTCAGGATCGCGCCCTGGGCCAAAGGCAGGCACCAAACCGCTGCGCCACCCAGGGATCCCTACAAGATAACTTTTTGAAAGCATCACTCTTCGTTTTAAAAATATTTGAGTTGGGCAGCCCGGGTGGCTCAGCGGTTTAGGGCCGCCTTCAGCCCAGTGTGTGATCCTGGAGACCTAGGATCGAGTCCCACATCAGGCTCCCTGCATGGAGCCTGCTTCTCCCTCTGCCTGTGTCTCTGCCTCTCTCTTTGTCTCTCATGAATAAATAAATAAATAAAATCTTTAAAAATATATATAAAAAGATTTGAGTATACTTATTATGTGTATCACAGATCCTGTGGTAGGTGCTAGAAATATATACATGAAAAGAGACCGTCCCTGTCCCAAGAATCTTACAGTCCAGTGGGAAAAGGCAAGCAAAAACACTAATAATGCTGGAAAAATAAAGCACCATGTTTGGAATTAGGGAGATCTGGGCTTGAATCCTAACTTAGCAACTTGTTAGTGCTGGATTTTTATGTTTTTATTTTTTTACTATTTAAAAAAAACATGTTATTTATTTATTTAAGAGAGGGAGAGCACAAAAAGAGGAGCTGCAGAGTGAAAGGAAGAAGCTGACTCCCTCCTGAGCAGGGAGCCTGATAAGGGGCTTGATTCCAGGACTCTGGGATTAGGACCTGAGCCGAAGGCAGACACTTAACCAACGGACCCACCCATGCACCTGCATTAGGATTTTGACTTAATTCTTTCTTTTTTTTAAATTAATTTTTAAAAATTTAAATTCAATTTGCTGGGACATCTGGGTGGCTCAGTGGTTAAGTGTCTGCCTTTGGCTCAGGGCGTGATCCTGGGGTCTGGGATTGAGTTCCTCATCCGGCTGGGAGTCTGCTTCTTCCTCAACCTATGTCTCTGCTTCTCTCTCTCTCTTATGAATAAATAAAATCTTTAAAAATAATAATAAATAATAAAAATAATACTTCAGGGGGCACCTGGCTGGCTCAGTTGGGAGAGCATGCCACTCTTGATCTCTAGATTGTGAGTTCAGACCCCATGTTGAGTGTAGAGATTACTTAAAAATAATTATTTTTTTTACTTAAAAATAAATTAAAAAAAATAAAATCGGGGACTTGGGTGGCTCAGTTGGTAAACGTCTGACTCTTGATCTCAGGGTTGTGAGTTCAAGCCCCATGTTGGGTGCCACACTGGGCATGGAGCCTACTAAATAAATAAATACATACATAAAATGTCATTATAAAAAATAATAATACTTTGGAATTACTGTGGGAAAGTAAAAGTAATTTTTGTAAACATCTTGCATTGGGCTGGGACTTCACAAGCTCTAAAAATATTAGATTTTCTTCCCTTCTCTTTATTTTTATTTTTAAAAAGATTTTATTTATTCATGAGAGACACACAGAGAGGCAGAGACAGAGGCAGAGGGAGAAGCAGACCCCCTGTGGGGAGCCCATGTGGAACTCAATCCTGGGATCCCAGGATCATGACCTGAGCCAAAGGCAGATGTTCAACTGCTGAGCCACCAAGGTGTCCCTGTTTTTTTTCTTTTTTAAAATTATTAATTTAATTAAATTATTTAAAGGGTGTTCTTTTACTCTCAATTTTATTTTTATTTATTTTTAATTTTATTTAAATTCAATTAGTGAACATATTAGTTTCATCATTAGTTTCAAATGTAGAGTTCAATTATTCATCAAGGGTTGTTTTTTTTTTTTAAGATTTTATTTATTTATTCATGAGAGACATAGAGAGAAGGCAGAGACAAAGGCAGAGGGAGAAGCATGCTTCTTGCAGGGAGCCCAATATGGGTGGGACTCGAACCCAGAACCCTGGGACTACACCCTGAGCCCAAGGCAGAGGCTCAACCGCTGAGCCACCCAGGTGTCCCTGGGGTATTCTATTCTTTTTTTTGGGGGGGGGAGGTGTTCTATTCTTAATCAGACAATAATGCCATACTTCTTTTTACTTCCCAAACTACAGAATTACCATAACTAAAATAATATCCTCCAAAAGGAAGGAAGATAATTCTTTGCCAGCCCCTATTCTTCCTGCTTCGTAGAACCCTAACATCTCATCTATATTAGTTTGCTAGTATTGCTCTAAGACAGTATCACAGACTGGGTGCCTTAAACTACAGAAATCTATTTTCTCACAGTTTTGGAAGATAGAAGTCCAAGATTAAGGTGTTGGCAGGATTGTTTTTTTCTGAGTCCTTTCTCCTTGGCTTGTAATTAGCTATCTTCTTCCTATGTCTTTACATGGTCTTTTCCTTTTTCTCCCCCAGTCATATTGGTTTACTGTCCACACGATGAAATCATTTTACCTTGGGTCTCGAGTCAGGCTTTGTGCTTGGCATGGAGTGGGCTGGAGATTCTTCTCTGCCCCACCCCTCCCCTATCTTCTCCCTCTGCTCCTCCCCATTTGTGCTCTTTCTCTCCAAAGTATATAAATAAATAAAATCTTAAAAAAAACATTTGGGGCACCTGGATGGGTCAGTAAGGTTAAGCATCTGCCTTCAGCTTGGGTCATGATCCCAGGGTCCAGAGATCAATCCCTACGTTGGGCTCCCTGCTCAGTGGGGAGCCTGCTTCTCTCTCTCCCTGTCATTCCCCCTGCTTGTGCTCTCTGGCTCTCTCTCTCTCTCTCTCTCTCTCACTCTCCCCCTGTCAAATAAATTAAATCTCTAAAAATAAACTTAAATAAAATCTTTATTTTTAATTTTTTTAAAGATTTTATTTATTTATTCATGAGAGACAGAGAGAGAGGCAGAAGCAGGCTCCCTGAAGGGAGCCCAATACAGGACTCAATCCCAGGACCCTGGGATCATGACCTGAGTCAAAGCCAGACGCTCAACCATTGAGCCACCCAGGTGCCCCAAAATAAATTTTTTTAAAAGATTTTATTTATTTATTTATTCATGAGAGACACACACAGAGAGGCAAAGACATAAGCAGAGGGAGAAGCAGGCTCCATGCAGGGAGCCCCATGTGGTACTCAATCCTGGGACTCAGGATCACCCCCTGGACTGAAGGGAGGTGCTCAACCGCTGAGCTACCCAGCAGTCCTGAAATAAAATCTTTAAAATAAAAATAAAAGTAATTTGAAAATATAGAAGTGAGAGACGCCTGGGTGGCTCAGCGGTTGAGTGCCTGCCTTTAGCTCAGGGCGTGATCCCACAGTCCTGGGATCAAGTCCCACATCGGGCTCCCTGCATGAAGCCTGCTTCTCCCTCTGCCTATGTCTCTGTCTGCCTCTCTCTCTGTATCTCATGAATAAATAAATAAAATATTTATTTATTTTTTAATAAAATCTTAAAAAAAAATAAAATAAAATTATTTCCTGGGGCACATGGCTGGCTCAGTTGGAGGAACATGTGATTCTTGACCTCAAGGCCATCAGCTTGAGCCCCATGTTGAGTATAGAGATTATTTTTTTAATAAAGATTTTATTTATTTATTCACGAGAGACACACAGACAGAAGCAGAGACATAGGCAGAAACATGCTCCCTGTTGGGAGAGCCTGACATGGGACTTGATTCTAGGATCCCGGGATCATGACCTGAGCCAAAGGCAGATGCTTAATCACTGAGCCACCCAGGTGCCCCTAGATTACTTAAATAAATAAAACTTTAACTGGGTGGCTCAGTCTGTTAAGCATCTGCTCAGGTTATGATGCCGGAGTCCTGGGATCCAGCCTCATGTCAGGCTACCTCCTCAGTGGGAAGTCTGCTTCTCTCTCTGACCCTACCTCCTGCTCATGCTCTCTCTCTCTCTCTCTCTCTCTGTCAAATAAATAAAATCTTAAAAAAATAATCTTTAAAAATAAAATTGTTTCCTTAGGGCAGGGTACTAGAATTGCATTGGGTGAAGAGGTTTTAATACATAATGACTTCTTGTTTTCTAAGAGATTTCTGCCAATTTGTATTCCTATTAGTGAAATAGGAGAGTGACTCTTTAGGGTGTTTTTGGTATTTATTTATTTATTTATTTATTTATTTATTTAGCATGAGTGGAGGGTAGGGGAGAGGGAAATGGAGAGAGAATCTCAAGTAGACTCCCTGAGGAGCTCAGTGGCCTAAGCTGAAATCAAGAGTCAGACCCTTAACCAATTAAGCTAGCCAGGTGCCCCTTTTTTCTAAAGTTTTTATTTAAATTCCAGTTAGTTAACATAGAGTGTAATATTAGTTTCAAGTGTACAAAATACTGATTCAACACTTCCATATATTGCCCATGCTTATCACAAGTGCACTCCTTAATCCCTATCACTTATTTTGCCCATCCCCCTACCCACCTCCCTTCTGGTAGCCATCAGTTTGTTTTCTATAGCTAGGAGTCTGTTTCTTGTTTTGCCTCTCTTTTTTCCTTTGTTTGTTTGTTTGTTTCTTAAATTCTGCATATGAGTGAAATTGTTTGGTATTTGTCTCTCTGACTGACTTATATTGCTTAGTATACTACTCTCTGGCTCCATCCATATCAAGTGCAAATGACAACATTTCATTCTTTTTTTATGGCTCAGTAATATTCCATTGTGTATATGTGATATAAATATACCTCACATCTTTATCCTTTTATCAATTGATGGACACTTGGGCTGTTTCCATAATATGTTTATTATAGATAATGCTGCTATAAACATTGGGGTGCATGTATCCCTTTGCAGCACCCCTGTGCAGAAGCCTTTTATTTTGATATAGTCCCAATGGTTTACTTTTGCTTTTGTTACCCTTGCCTCAGTAGATATATCTAATGAGAAGTTGCTATGGCCAATGTCAAAGAAGTTACTACCTATGTCCTCTTCTGGAATTTTTATGGTTTCAGGTCTCACATTTAGGTCTTTAATCCATTTTGAATTTATTTTTGTGTATGATATAAAAAAGTGGTCCAGTTTCATTCTTTTGCATGTTGCTGTCCAATTCTCTCAACACCATTTGTTGAAGACACATGAGAGTGCTTTTTTTTTTAAGATTTTTTTTAAAATTTTTTATTTATTCATGATAGACATAGAGAGAGAGGCAGAGACACAGGCAGAGGGAGAAGCAGGCTCCATGCAGGGAGCCTGATGCGGGACTCGATCCCAGGACTCCAGGATCACACCCTGAACTGAAGGCAGGAGCTAAACTGCTGAGCCACCCAGGCATTTCAGAATTTTATTTTTTTTAAGACTTTATTTATTTTTTTATTCATTAGAGACACACAGAGAAAGGCAGAGACACAGGCAGAGGGAGAAGCAGGCTCCATGCAGGGAGCCCGATGTGGGACTCAATCCAGGACCTGAACCGAAGGCAGATGCTCAACCAGAGTCACCCAGGAGTCGCCAAAATGTTATTGTTATAACTCATTTAAAAAATTGTGAGGCAAATTATTTTTACATATTTGTTGATTACTTCCTTTTCTTTTTACATTTTACATTTTTATAAATAAAATTTATAAATTTTTTACTTTTACTTTTTTTTGGTATTTTTTTATTGGAGTTTGATTTGCCAAAATATAGTATAACACCCAGTTCTCATTCCGCCAAGTGCCCCCCTCAGTGCCCGTCACCCAGTCACCCCATTCCGGCCCCCCCCACCTCCCTTTCCACTACCCCTTGTTCATTTCCCAGAGTTAGGAGTTTCTCATGTGCTGTCACCCTCTCTGATATTTCCCTCTCATTTTCTCTCCTTTCCCCTTTAATCCCTTTCACTATTTTTTATATTCCCCGTATGAGTGAAACCATATAATATTTGTTCTTCTCCGATTGACTTACTTCACTCAGCATAACACCCTTCAGTTCCATCCACATTGAAGCAAATGGTGGGTATTTGTCCTGTCTAATGGCTGAGTAATATTCCATTGTATACATAGACCACATCTTCTTTATCCATTCATCTTTTTTTAAAATTTTATTAATTTATTCATGAGAGACACACAGAGAGAGAGGCAGAGACACAGGCAGAGGGAGAAGCAGGCCCCATGCAGGGACCCCAACGTGGGACTCAATCCTGGGTCTCCAGGATCACACCCTGGGTTGAGGGCGGCGCTAAACCGCTGAGCCACAGGGGCTGCCCTATCCATTCATCTTTCGATGGACACCGAGGCTCCTTCCACAGTTTAGCTATTGTGGACATTGCTGCTATAAACATTGGGGAGCAGGTGTCTTGGCTTTTCACTGCATCTGTATCTTTGGGGTAAATCTCCAGCAGTGCAATTGCTGGGTCGTAGGGCAGATCTATTTTTAACTTCATATTTTTTTTTTAATTTATTTTTTTATTTTTAACTTCTTGAGGAACTTCCACACAGTTTTCCAGAGTGGCTGCACCAGTTCACATTCCCACCAACAGTGCAGAGAGTTCCCCTTTCTCCACACCTCTCCAACATTTGTTGTTTCCTGTCTTGTTAATTTTCCCCATTCTCACTGGTGTGAGGTGGTATCTCATTGTGGTTTTGATTTGTAGTTCCCTGATGGCAAGTGATGCGGAGCATTTTCTCATGTGCTTGTTGGCCATGTCTATGTCTTCCTCTGTGAGATTTCTGTTCATGTCTTTTGCCCATTTCATTATTGGATTGTTTGTTTCTTTGCTGTTGAGTTTAATAAGTTCTTTATAGACCTTGGATACTAGCCCTTTATCTGATACGTCATTTGCAAATATTCTTCTCCCATTCTATAGGTCGTCTTACTTTTACTTTTTTTTTTTTTTTTTTAAGATTTATTTATTCATGAGAGACACAGAGAGAGAGAGAGAGGCAGAGACAGGCAGAGGGAGAAACAGGCTCCATGCTGAGCTGGGAACCCAATGCAGGACTGGATCCTGGAGTACTGGGATCACGCCCTTAGCCAAAAGCAGACGCTCAACCACTGAGTTACTCTGGTGTCCCTACATTTTTTTTAATTTAAATTTGGGCAGCCCCGGTGGCCCAACGGTTTAGCACCGCCTTCAGCCCAGGGCGCGATCCTGGAGATCAGGGATCTAGTCCTGCATCAGGCTCCCTGCATAGAGCCTGCTTCTCCCTCTGCCTGTGTCTCTGCCTCTCTCTCTCTCTCTCTCTCTCTCTCTCTCTGTCTGTCACAAATAAATAAATAAAATCTTTTTTTTTTTAATTTTTATTTATTTATGATAGTCACAGAGAGAGAGAGAGGCAGAGACATAGGCAGAGGGAGAAGCAGGCTCCATGCACCGGGAGCCTGATGTGGGATTCGATCCCGGGTCTCCAGGATCGCGCCCTGGGCCAAAGGCAGGCGCCAAACCGCTGCGCCACCCAGGGATCCCGGGCATGTGATTCTTGATCTCAGGGTTATAAGTTTGAGCCCCATGTTGGGTGTAGAGAATACTTTAAAAAAAATCTTAAAAAGAAACAAAAAAGAAATCAGTTTAGTAGGTTGTGACCTGTTGTTTTTTTTAAACTTTTTTTTTTTTTTTTTTTTTTTTAATATTCTTTATTGGGACGCCTGGGTGGCTTAGCAGTTGAGTGTCTCTGGATTGAATCCCACCCACATCAGGCTCCCTGTGGGGAGCCTGCCTCTCCCTCTGTCTGTCTCTGCCTCTTTTTTTGGTGTCGCTAATGAATAAATAAATAAAATAATTTTTAAAAAAAGATTTTATTTATTGATTGAGAAAGTGCGGGCACCTGGGTGGCTTAGTGGTTGAGCATCTGCCTTTGGTTCAGATTGTGATCCCAGGGTCCTGGGATCCGGTCCCACATCAGGCTCCCCACAGGGCACTTGGTTCTTCCTCTGTTTATGTCTCTGCCTCTCTCTGTATCTCTCATGAATTCATGAATAAACAAAATAATAAAAGAGAGACAGAGAGAGAGAGCACATACTAGCTGGGGGTAGGGGCAGAGGGAAAGGGAGAAGCAGACTGTCCACTAAGCAGGGATAAGGGGCTCCATTACAGGACCTTGAGATCACAACCTGAGCCAAAGGCAGCCACTTAACAGAGTGAGCCACCCAGGCACCACTTTTAGAAATTATTATTATTTTTTAATAGTTTGTATTTAAAAAAATATGTATTTATTTATTCATGAGAGACACACAGAGAGAGGCAGAGACACAGGCAGAGGGAGAAGCAGGCTCCATGCAGGGACCCTGATGCAGGACCCTGGGTTCACGACCTGAGCCAAAGGCAGATGCTCAACTACTGAGCCACCCAGGTGCCCCTAGAACTTATTTTGAAATAATTTTAGACTTAAAGAAGAGATGCAAAAATAGAAAAGAGAATGTCTATATACCCTTCATCTAGTTTCTCCCATTGCGAGATATCATGGTAAGAAATGAACACTAGAGGGACGCCTGGGTGGCTCAGTAGTTGAGCGCCTCCCTTCCGCCCAGGGTGTGATCCTGGAGTCCTAGGATCGAGTCTCACATCAGGCTCCCTGCATGGAGCCTGCTTCTCCCTCTGCCTGTGTCTCTGCCTCTTTCTGTGTCTGTCAAATAAATAAAATCTTAAAAAAAAAAAAAAAACTAGAAAAAAAAGAAAATAAATGACACTAGTACAGGACTTTAAACTATAGACTTTATTTGCATTTTTTTCATTTTTCCCATTAATGTCCTTTTTTTAAAATCCCAGGATCCAAATCAAGATACTATAGTGCATTTAGTTGTCATTTCTCCTTAGACCCTTTGATCTGCCTTGATTTCTGTTTTCCTAGGATTTTGGGTTTTATTTCTCATTTATTTTATTTATTTTTATGATTTTTGACTCATTTGAGGTGTTCTGTTCAAGTATTTTGTATAATGTCCCTCAGTTTGGATTTATCTACGGTTTTCTCATGATTACACTCAAGTGATAGATTTTTGGGAAGAATGACACAGAGGTCAGGTGTCCGTTGTATTGCTTCAAATCAAGGTGTTCATGATATCAATATGACTTCTGTTAACCTTGATCCCTTAGTTAAGGTAGTATCTGTCAGTTCTCTATATTATAAAGTTATTATTTTTCTCTTTTCTTTCTCTATTTGTTAGACTTGAGTTATTAAGTCCAGCCCACATTCAAAGTGGAGGGGAATTAAGCTCCAACTATTGAAGGGAAAAGTATCAAAACCTGTTAAAATGCCACAGTAGTTTCTTAGGACACGTTTGGATTTACTGAAAAAATTTAAAATAACAACAAACCCACTATTGTAATTCATAGATATTTTGAGGGAGATTATGCTCATGCCCAATTTCTCCTTAAATTTTTGTGTACTTGGGATCCCTGGGTGGCGCAGCGGTTTAGCGCCTGCCTTTGGCCCAGGGCGCGATCTTGAAGACCTGGAATCGAGTCCCACGTCGGGCTCCCGGTGCATGGAGCTTGCTTCTCCCTCTGCCTGTGTCTCTGCCTCTCTCTCCGTGACTATCATAAATTAAAAAAAAACAAACAAAAAACTTTTGTGTACTTATTATTCATTGGTACAATTTATTACTGTGGTGTTTCTATGAGTGATTTTTTTTTTTTATTTCCCTTATTCTTTCCATGTTTACTAATTGGAATTCTTCTCTAAGGAAAAGTTATCTCTTTTCCCTGTTTATTTATTCATCCATCCATCCATTTATTTATGTATTAAATATTTATTTATTTATTTATTTGAGAGAGCGAGAGAGAGTATGAGCAGGGCAGAGGAGAGGGAGAGGGAGCAAACTCCCCACCAAGCAGGAAGCCTGACTGGATCCCAGACCCTGGAGATCATGACCTGAGCTGAAGGCAGATACTTAACTGACTGAGACACCCAGGTGCCCCTATCCATTTAGTTATATCAGTATTTACTCATGGATATTCTTGGAATCAATCAAATACTACCATTATTTTGTTGCTCAAATTGTTACATTTTTGGCCATTAGAAACGCTTAAAAGTTTTTTATTTGAATTCCAATATAGTCAACATGCAGCATTATACTAGTTTCAGATGTAAGTATAGTGATTCCACAATTCCACAAAACACCCAGTTCTCTGGATGCCTAGGTGGCTCAGGAGTTGAGCATCTGCCTTTGGCTCAAGGCATGATCCCGGGTGCAGAGATTGAGCCCCGCATCGGGCTCCCTGAAAAGAGCTTGCTTCTCCCTCTGCGTATGTCTCTGCCTCCCTGTGTCTTTCATGAATAAATAAAAAATAAAATCTTTAAAAACAAAACACCCGGGATCCCTGGGTGGCACAGCGGTTTGGCGCCTGCCTTTGGCCCAGGGTGCGATCCTGGAGACCCGGGATCGAATCCCACGTCGGGCTGCCAGTGCATGGAGCCTGCTTCTCCCTCTGCCTATGTCTCTGCCTCTCTCTCTCTCTCTCTGTGTGACTATCATAAATAAATAAAAATTTAAAAAATATATATTTATAAAAAAACAAAACAAAACACCCGGCTCTCATCATGAGAAAAGTACTTAATCCCCATCACTTATTTAATGTTTTTTAAAAGAATTTATTTATTTATTTATTTATTTATTTATTTATTTATTTATTTATTATTTGTTTATTTATTTATTCATGAGAGACACAGAGAGAGTGAGAGAGAGAGGCAGAGACACAGGCAGAGGGAGAAGCAGGCTCCATGCAGGAAGCTTGACATGGGACTTGATCCTAGGTCTCCAGGATCACGCCCTGGGCCAAAGGCGGCTCTAAACCGCTGAGCCACCCAGGCTGCCTCCAATATTTTTATTTTAAAGTATTTTATTCATTTATTTGACAGAGAGAGAACAAGCAGGAGGAATGGCAGGCAGAGAAGAAGCAGGCTCCCACTTGAGCAGGGAGGGAGCCCGATGTGAGACTTAATCTTAGGACCCTAGGGTCACAACTTGAGCTAAAGGCAGATGCTGAACTCACTGAGCCACCCAGGTGCCCGAATAATATCAGTTTAATGTGCCAGGTTTATTATATAAGTGGTAACATTAAGGAATGCTACATGAAAGATATATTGAAACCCTCAAGAGTATATAACTACATGAATAGGTATTGTTTTACAAAACATTTTCAGTTTTATATATGTGGGTATGTATTTCCTCTTGTAGGTTTTATAAAGTACAGTAAGAAAGGATTAAAATAAAAAAGACACAGGGGCATCTGAGTGGCTCAGTTAGTGATGTGTGCTCATGATTTAAGCCTCATGTTGGGTATAGAGATTATTTAAAGAAAAAAATCATTTAAAAAAAAGATGCAAACTCCACATTATATTGAACACTTTTATTTTTTATTTATTTATTTATTTTTTTAAATTTATTTATGATAGTCACAGAGAGAGAGAGAGAGAGGCAGAGACACAGGCAGAGGGAGAAGCAGGCTCCATGCATCGGGAGCCTGATGTGGGATTCGATCCCGGGTCTCCAGGATCGTGCCCTGGGCCAAAGGCAGGCGCCAAACCGCTGCGCCACCCAGGGATCCCATATTGAACACTTTTAAAAAGTATTTTATTTATTTTTTAAAGGTTTTATTTATTTATTTATTTAAAATATTTTTTTTAAAATTTATTTATGATAGTCACAGAGAGAGAGAGAGAGAGGCAGAGACACTGGTAGAGGGAGAAGCAGGCTCCATGCACCGAGAGCCCGACATGGGATTCGATCCCGGGTCTCCAGAATCGCGCCCTGGGCCAAAGGCAGGCGCCAAACCACTGCACCACCCAGGGATCCCAAGGTTTTATTTATTCATGAGACACAGATAGAGAGGCAGAGATATAGGCAGAAGGAGAAGCAGGCTCCTCGCAGGGAGCCCAATGCAGGACTCCATCCCAGGATCCTGGGATCAGACCCTGAGCCGAAGGCAGATGCTCAACTGCTGAGCCACCTACGCATCCCTATATTGAACTCTTTTAGTTCTCTAGCATTGTGATCCCAATTTTGCATTTGAGAAAACTAAGGATGAAAATAAGTAATTTGCCTAAAGTCACACAGCTAGATTCTTCTAGAATAGGGATTACAAACTTTTATATGAAAGGCCAGACATTACATATTTTAGGGTCCTGGGACACATGGTTTCTGTTATATTCAACTCTGCTATTGTAGCATGAAAGTAGTAATAGACAATACATAGGTGAATAATCGTGGCTGAGTTACAATGGAATTTACTAGACTAAAATAGGAATTTTGCATAAGCTTTGTGTGTCATGAAATATTCTTGAAATATCGCTTTGATTTTTATCATTCATTTGATTTATTTTTCATTTAACCATTTAAAAATGGCTAACAAAGGGCACCTAGCTGGCCGCTGGCTCAGTTGGGGGAGCATGTGACTCTTGACCTTGGGGTCGTAAGTTCCAGCCCCACACTGAATGTAGAGTTTACTTTAAGACAAAACAAAGGGCACCTGGGGGGCTCAGGTGGTTGTGTCCAACTTTTGATTTTGGCTCAGGTTGTGATCTCAGGGTTATGAGAAGGAACACTGCATCAGGACCCGTGTTGGGCATGGAGCCTGTTTAAGATTCTCTCTCTCCTTCTCCTTTTGCCCCTCCATCCCTCTAAACAAAACAAAAAAACCCATTAGACTTTGGAGCACCTGCCTCATTCGGCTGATAGAGCACAGGGCTCTTGATCTCAGGTTTGAGTTCAAGCCCCACATTAGGTATAGAGCTTACTTTAAAAAAAGAAAGAGGGATCCCTGGGTGGCGCAGTGGTTTGGCGCCTGCCTTTGGCCCAGGGCGCGATCCTGGAGACCCGGGATCGAATCCCACATCAGGCTCCCGGTGCATGGGGCCTGCTTCTCCCTCTGCCTATGTCTCTGCCTCTCTCTCTCTCTGTGACTATCATAAATAAATAAAAATTAAAAAAAAAAGAAAGAAATGACTAATAATTATTAGCTAGTGGGTTGTAGAAAAACAGGTAAGCTGGATTTGGCCCATGAGTTGTAGTTTGGTCACCCATGTTCTAGGATCCAAGCCTTCCTGGATTCCTCTAGAACCCAAATCTTAACCACTGACTGGAGTTATATAAGTACTGATGAAACCAAATAATGTTCTTCCTGGTAATAATAGTTCCTTACAATTCTTATAGTACAGTTATGTTCTGAGGACTTCCACATACACTGTCCTGTGTGAACCTGGCAATGCCTAATTTCACTACTTTAACGATTTATTTATTTAATTGAGGGAGGAAGGGAGAAAGAGAGAGAAGCGGGGAAGGGGGGTAGAGGGTGAATCTCCAGTGGACTCCTCGCTGAGTGCAGAGCCCAACATGGGGTTCTGTTCTTATAACCCTGAGATTACAACGTGAGCTGAAACCAAGCAGCAGACACTTAACCGAGTTTGACACCCAGGTGCCCCTTATTTTCATTATTATTTTTTAAGTAAGTTCTATGTCCAAAGTGGGGCTTGAACTCACAACTCTGAGATCAAGAGTCTCATGCTCCACAAAGTGAGCCCTCAAGAAGCCAATTCTCATTAGAAGTTTGCTCCTGACATGGAATATAGGTAGGGGAATGTTGGGTGATTGTTATGGTTAATAGGCATGGATCACTCATCTCTATCCATTAAAGAGAGAGACCTGCCAAAGGGACCAAAATGTTTATGTGCTGTTTAGGCTACCCTTTTCCCTTTTCCTTGCATGGTGTACTTTTTTTTTTTGTATTTTTTTTATTAGAGTTCGATTTGCCAACATATAGTGTAACACCCAGTGCTCATCCCGTCAAGTGCCCCCTCAGTGCCCGTCACTCAGTCATACCATTCCCATTTTTGTTTCTTAAGGTTTGCTTTTTTTTAAGTTTGTTTGTTTGTTTATTTATTTATTTATTTATTTATTTATTTATTTATTTATTTATTCTTGATAGACATAGAGAGAGGGAGAGGCAGAGACACAGGCAGAGGGAGAAGCAGGCGCCATACAGGGAGCCCGATGTGGGACTCAATCCTGGGACTCCAGGATCACGCCCTGGGCCAAAGTCAGGCCCCAAACCCCTGAGCCACCCAGGGATCCCCCAGTTTGCTTTTTTTTTTTTTAAAGATTATATTACAGACCATTCCCACTCATTTATTACTTTTTTATATATATATATTTTTTTCAATTTTTATTTATTTATGATAGTCACAGAGAGAGAGAGAGAGGCAGAGACATAGGCCGAGGGAGAAGCAGGCTCCATGCACCGGGAGCCTGATGTGGGATTCGATCCCGGGTCTCCAGGATCGCGCCCTGGGCCAAAGGCAGGCGCCAAACCGCTGCGCCACCCAGGGATCCCTACTTTTTTTTTTTAAGATTTTATTTATTTGAGGGCAGTCCGGGTGGCTCAGCGGTTTAGTGCTGCCTTCAGTCCAGGGCCTGATCCTGGAGACATGGTATGGAGTCCTATGCCAGGCTCCTTGCATGGATCCTGCTTCTCCCTCTGCCTGTGTCTCTGCCTCTCAATCTCTCTCTGTGTTTCTCATGAATAAATAAATAAAATTAAAAAAAAATCCACTTAAAATTTTTTTATTTATTTGATAGAGAGCACTCATGAATACAAGTAGGCAGAGTGACAGGCAGAGGGAGAAGGAGGCCCCCCACTGAGCAGGGAGCCCAATGTGGGGCTTGATCCCAGGACCCTGGGATCCTGACCTAAGCTGAAGGCAGACACTTAACCGACTGAGCCACCCAGGTGCCCTCAGTTATCACATTTTTCGCCAGGGAATGGTGCTTTGGATTATGATCACTAACTATAAATTAGTAGATTAGACTTGAACTGTAATTAGCTTTATCTAGATTGTGAAAATTCTGCTTTGGAGTTTATACATCTTGATTTTATCTTCCTAAATCTTAGCTATCCATTACTGATTCTTTTTGACATGGACCTCCTCCGGTTTCACCCACCTTTTTTATTGCCTGCCATGTTTACACACTTAAAAACCCAACCTTCTGAGAATTTTTCCAGTGTATTTTCTTTCTTTCTTTCTTATTTATTTATTTATTTATTTATTTATTTATTTATTTATTTATTTATTTAAAATTATTTATTTATTTATTTATTTGTGAGAGACACACACAGAGAGGCAGAGACACAGGTAGAGGTAGAAGCAGGCTCCATACAGGGAGCCTGACGTGGGACTCGATCCCAAGACTCCAGGATCAGTCCTGGACGGAAGGCAGATAGATGCTCAACTGCCGAGCCACCCAGGCGTCCCTCTCCAATGTATTTACAATCACATTATGGTCGCCAAGTGTACTTAAAACAAAACCTGGTGAAATGGATGGTGATGTTCTTTGCAGTCACAAGATGTGAACTCAGTTTCAGAGTCAATGTATCAGAGTCAGGCTTTGTGGGAATGGGTAGTAGTGATATCCCCTAGGGGAGCCTATTGTGAGAGGATAGTTTTATTACATTCAGGTGGTAATAACTATTAACAGTGAGGTTTTAGGGCTTTGAGGTCCTTTTTTTTTCTGATGCTAGATCAGAGGTAGGAGTTGTCCCTTGATAAATGATAATTTATTTTTATTTATTTTTTTAAGATTTATTTATTTATTCAGAGAGAGAGAGGCAGAGACACAGGCAGAGGGAGAAGCAGGCTCCACGCAGGAAGCCCGATGTGGGAGTCAATCCTGGGTCTCCAGGACCACACCCCAGGCTGCAGGCAGCGCCAAACCGCAGCGCCACTGGGGCTGCCCAATAAATGATAATTTATTGAAAGCACCCAACATAGCATGCCTGGTACAGAAAAGACAGATGTTTTTGAATATAGTACCAGAAGAGGAAATTGAGGGACTGAAAAAGTGGCATATCTTGTACAAGTCACAGAACACATAGTCTCTCTCTCTCTCTCTCTCTTTTTTTTTTTTTTTTTCAAAATTATGTATTTATTTCTAGTAAAAATCTCCACTCATTCTGGGGCTCCAACTCACAACACTGAGATCAAGAGTCCTATGCTCTTCCAACTGAGCCAGCCGGGCGCCCCAGTCTTTCTTTTCTTTTTTTTTTTTCAGTCTTCCTTTTAAGGTTAATCTTTAATTAAAAGACCAGTACCTTCATCACGTAAAAAATTAAAATATTATAGATTAGATTAGTCCCCTTTGCCTAGCACCCTCAATCTCAAACCCTCCTTCACATTCCACAGAGACAGCTCCTGTTATCAGGTTTGTTTTCAGAATTGTTTTCTTGTGCTCTTTCCATTAAAAGTCTTTGCCTCTCAAGGGTGGTTTTATCTTTGACTCTCCCACACATTTCTTTTTTCTTCTCCCAAACATTTCTATAAAGCAGGAAAACAAAGAGCAGGAAGACAACTGACCAGGCACAATTCCAGCTCACTGTCAAAAAGGGAGAGATAAGATACATCTACACATGAATGGTCATGATAATATGTTTTGTTTCAGCCAGAGCATTCTTTCATCAACTCAGATGTATAACAAAGCCTTCCCTTGAACTGAGCAGGACTGTAACGGTTTCGATTGTTATTCATCAAGTAATTTAACCTCCATTAGTTACTAATTAGTATAGTGCCCTGCACAAAGATCAGCATATGCTAATTCCCTTCCCACCTTATTTTTGCATCTGTACCCAAAAGGTACACACCAGGTGTGAAAATAATTACTACTGTTTATTGAGGGTTTAACTATGTGCCACACAGGTACTTCACATGATCTTATTTAATTTTCATAACCTGGTGAAGTGGTGTTATGGCAAAGAGGCTCAAACTGAGGTAAGGCCTGCTGTATTCCAAAGTCCATGTACCTCCTAACCAGCCTGGAATATTGCCTTTGAGAATCAAATAGGTCAGTAAACGGGAAAATAAAGTCGAAAATACTATGCTACAAGTATAAAGCATTATGTCCTCCTTTATGCTTAATTGCTGTAGTTAAAAACAGACCTTTCTGAGAGGATGGTTATTCATTGTTTGAGGACAGACAATCTGGTTTGGGTATCTTCAGCTAGAAGCAACTGAACCTAAGGCTTCCTTTTTTACATTTTAATTTTTTAAAGATTTTATTTGAAAGAGAACAAGCGGAGAGAGAGGCAGAGAGGGAGAAGCAGACTTCCCACTGAGCAGGGAGCCCTAGCATGGCTGGATCCCAGGGCCCTGAGATCACGACCTGAGCCAAAGGCAGGCACCCCATTTTTATTCTTTAAGCTTTTATTTTTTTAAAGGCATTTCTACACCCAAGGTGGAACTCAAAATCACAAGGCGGAGATCAAGTCTAGCACACACTACGGAGCGAGCCAGCCAGGTGCCCCTCTAAGCCTTTCTTTACAGGGAGCAATCCCTGCCTAAAAGGGTTGATTATAAGATTTAATAAAAACGGTTATGTTGACCTAGACTAAACAATCGATATACGTTAATCCATTTACGCGTACTGAGCTTGGTAATGCGGAAGTCAACCCCCACCTTTAACAAGACAGAAGCCCCCGGGCCCTTCCGCCCTGGGGAAGTTCCTTTTGAAGCCTGCTCCACGCGGATATACCTAGGCTAGCCGTTGGCTTTTTCCCGCGCAGGGGGCGGAGCGGAGCGCGAGCCCGGGAACGTGGTAGCGGAACCCCACCCCCCCGCCGGGACTACATCTCCCAGCAGGAACCACGCTAAGCCACCTGGCAAGCGGCGACCGCTGGTATTAGCTCAGAAGCCAGCGCTGTCCGTTTTCCCTCTGTCTTCCCCCAGTCTTAAACGTAAGGTCTATGAACCCGCGAGGGAAAAGAATGCGGCGGTGGCTACTTTTGCTGTGCAGCATACTGGGGATAGTAACCCCTCCTCCTCCCCTCCGCGCAAGGTTTGGGAAGCTAGGCCTGCCTTGAGTGGTTGGGCCACATCACGTGATGAGAGGAAGGCGGCCGCAGGGGAGCGACGCGTGGTGCCTTGTGAGGTCATCACTGCGCGACAACAAGCTGCAGTTGTGGGCATTCTGGATGCGGTAGGTAGTAACCTCCTGACAACTCCGAGTACTAGAAATCCTGTAAAATCTCCCTTATCTGCTCCTTCCCGGTGCCCACCCCCGCCTCGGCTCTGTTGGCTTCTCCCGGTTGGCTTGGGGAGGTTGGAGGAAGCGACGCGCTCTGTGGGCGGGCTGATGAGCCCCGAGCGAGCGACGCGTGGTGGCTCCTCCTTCGCCCATGACGCAGAGGTCACGTGACGGGCCGGGCCGCCTCTGCCGCCGCCGCTGCTTTGTAAGAGGCACATTGGCAGGTAACGAGCGGCGGCGGCGGCGGCAGCTGGTCCCGAGTCCAGCGAGAACAGCAGCGGTAATTGGCACCCTCTCTCTCTCCTTTCCTGTTCCAGAGCTCTGAGCGTGGCAGCGTGCGCTTTCTAGTCCTGGGTTCACCTCTTCTTTCCTCGAACCCTCTTCATACTGCCCCAGCGCCCACTCATGAAGACCGGGCCAAGCGTCCCTCGCCAGCTTCGTGCGTCCTCAGTATGCCCAGGCCTGGGCGCCTTCCTTCCTCTCCCTGCGGGTCGTCCCGGGCTGCTGCTTGCCTACCCGGGTCCTAGTCGGCCTGGCCCCACCCAACCCCAGGGGGCGCCTACCCCTCCCCCCTTCGGGTTTCTGCCCTGGAGGGTGTGGTTTTCTCTCCCACCTCTGTCCCTCCCTGCCTGTCCGCTGGAGCTCCCGCGCCACGCTGATGCTCCCCATCCTGATTACCTTTGGTTTTTCACGCCTGTCTCTAGTCTCGGGACTGGACGTCTTAGAGCCCAACTTCTGCGCTCTGTAGCCTTTTTCGGCTTACCTGAAGGAAGAGTTAGATTCTCCTCTTTCATTCTGGAAGGTTTTGGTGTTAGACTCTAGGGACTCAGTTTTCCTCCTCAGTCCCTGTTCCTCTAGTCTGATTTGGTCAAGAGTTTTTTAATGTAGTTTTGAGAGCGCACTGTAAATGGCAGTTCTGTTGTAATACATATTCAAAATGTTACTCTCTCATTAGTGTATTGCATCTCCGTTTTCTTTGCCTCTGTATCACTTTCCCACTTGGCTTACCCACCTTTCCCCCTCAGTTTTCAATCTGATTTTTTTGCCAGGCATCTGAAGTGCCACCACTCTGGTTTCCTATCCTTGTTCTCTCTAGTAGGTGATCCCATCATCATTCCTGTTATGTCCTGTTTGACATAATCATGTAGGTTACTACCACCTCTGTTGGATATTGGCTTCTACGTATATCCTAGGTATATGTATATGGTCGGTCTGTCAGTATTTAGGCTTACTGGTTTTCTTTAGCTCCTGTGTGTCCTAGCATTTGAGAGCTTTTGAAGGTCTTTATCAGGTATCTAAACATCATTTATTTGAAGGGCATATAATTAACTTTTTGGTGAATCCAGGTCTTTTATATTTTCTATTATGGTATACTTTTGATTATTTTTTATGATATACCAAGAGTTGTGTCAGTAGTTAGTGTATTCCACACTTTTTGTCAAGTGTTGGACATCCTAATTTTTTGTATCAGTTTGTCTCATCAGGATGGAAGGAAGCTTAATACCTAAGCTCTCCTGTATCCTAGGCATTGGGTGCCTAGATTTGATGGTACCTGTTTCAGGAAAGGGAATAAATTCCACTCTAGATGATGGAGTCTTACAGTCCACCAATATCTCTTGCCTACCTACAGTGTCTCTTGGCTGGGGCTGTCATCCTCTTATTGCTAGAACACTTACTATCATTAGTCAGAAGTTATTAGTTTCCCACACTGCTCTTCTGCTTATCTCCAGTATGTTCCATCTGATTTTTTCCTCCTTACGGCTAGTTCACATGTGGATGAGATTTTCCTCCACCACTCTCCCACTTGTTTTCCATAGCTCTGATTTCCCTATTGCTTCCTTGTTTCTGACCCTCAGAAATTAAACAATTCAGAGAAAGGAGTTTTTTGTTATGATTGAAATATGCCTGGAAGTGGTGGCATGGAAATGAGGCCATGGGAAAGGGTTGTGATAATTGCCTCTCCTGCCTGTTTCCTGCTGCTCTGGTTTCCTCTGGCCTCTCTCTTTAAATGTGGGCTGGACCAGGAGCAGTCACATGGAGCTGCCTTTAGAACAAGGCTAGAACAACAATAACACCTCACTTCCCTTTCCTGGTAACTGATGCAGCCTGTGCTGTGCTCACCCGCAGGGTCTCTTGGTATTAGCCCGAGTGACTTTTATTGTTTAGGGAGAAATGGTAGGAGAACATGGAGAAAAATGGTTAATTTCAATAGGTCCTGTGTTTTGGTGGGAACTGGTTGCTATCTCTACTCCTTTAATAGTACACTATACGTAGAAGGTATAAACCAGTGTTTGTTTGTTTTATTTATGATAGTCACACACAGAGAGAGAGAGAGGCAGAGACATAGGCAGAGGGAGAAGCAGGCTCCATGCACCGGGAGCCCGACGTGGGATTCGATCCTGGGTCTCCAGGATCGCGCCCTGGGCCAAAGGCAGGCGCTAAACCGCTGCGCCACCCAGGGATCCCTGAAAGTAGTAGTTTTGAAGTATTGATTCCCCAGTCCTTTTTATTTTTTTTAAAGATTTTGTGTATATGTTAGAGTTTGAGTGCATAGGAGTGAGGTGGGCGGGGAGCAGAGGGAGAGGGACCAGCAGACTCATTGTTTACTGAGGTCAGAGCCCCACCCAGGGCTTGATCCCAGGACCTTGAGATCATGACCTGAGCTGAGATTTGGAGTCAGATGCTTAACCAACTGAGCCACCCAGGCATCCCAAGTCCTCTGTCCTTTTTAGAAATGATGACTTAAGGGGTGCCTGGGTGGCTCAGTTGGTTAAACATCTCTGCCTTTGGCTCAGGTCATGATCCGAGGATCCTGGGATGGAGCCTACATCGGGTTCCCTGCTCAGTGGGGAGCCTGCTTCTCCTCTTGCTCCCCTTGCTTGTGCTCTGTCAAAAACAAACAAACAAAAAAGGCTTAAGATTTGTTGTTATAAGATACTTTTTTGTTTTTGGAGTAAGCCTATTTATAAAAGATTGATGCATGCCTGCTCAAAAGGAGTCTGCATGAATTCACAGATTGTGAGGTTTCTCTGTTAAGTCTGATTTAGTTTATTAATCCTGTGAGGTCAGCTCTTAATTTGAGTAAATGGAGTGTCCTTTATTTTTTATTTTTTATTTTTTTTAAAGATTTTATTTATTTATTCATGATAGTCACAGAGAGAGAGAGAGAGGCAGAGACACAGGCAGAGGGAGAAGCAGGCTCCGTGCATCGGGAGCCCGACGTGGGATTCGATCCCGGGTCTCCAGGATCGCGCCCTGGGCCAAAGGCAGGCGCCAAACCGCTGCGCCACCCAGGGATCCCCTGCAGTGTCCTTTAAAAGTGAAGTGTATTGGGACTCCTGGGTGGCTCAGCGGTTGAGTGTCTGCCTTTGGCTCGGGTAGTGATTCTGGAGCCCCGGGATCGAATCCCACATTGGGCTCCCTGCAGAGCCTGCTTCTCCCTGTCTGTCTCTCAGCCTCTCTCTCTCTGTCTCTCATGAATGAATAAAGTCTTAAAAAAGTGAAGTGTATGGCACTGGTGGTGTTGACTTGGTAAGATGGTGGATCACTGATAGGTCTTGGAAGCAGCTGTTTTCTTCCTCTTCCCTCATCCCCACCCCAGGGAGAGTGGAGATGTAACTTAAAGAAATACAAAGAGAGGAAAGACTTGGGGGGAATATCACCATGTGAGCCTGTGGTTTGATTTTGAACTAATTTTGACCTTTCAAATATTTAGGAATGGAATCCTTTTTAATTTTTTTTTCAATTTTTAAGTCCAAGAACCAAATTAGGTTTTTGTTTTGTTTTTTGTTTTTGTTTTTTAAATTAAACATTTTTAAAAGTATTTAGAGTTTGCTGGGGGTGTGTTTGGCGGGACAGAGGGAGAGAGAGACTCAAGTTGATTCCTAGCTGAGCATGACTAACAGGAGGCTCCATCTCGACCCTGAGATCATGACCTGAGCCAAAATCAAGAGTCAGATGCTTAACTGAACCACTGAGCCACCCAGGTGCCTCCCAATCAGATTTGTTTCGACAGATATGCAAACTGCATAAACTGATATTTCCTACCCTCCCTTTTAAAGTATTTCTTAGTGTTCTTTACAGTGTTTCTCTCAAAGATGCTGCATGCCCTGTATTTTTAATTTTTTCAAATTTTATTTAAGATTTTATGTATTTATTCATGAGAAACACAGAGAGGGGCAGAGACACAGGCAGAGAAGCAGGCTCCATGCAAGGAGCCTGATATGGGACTCTGGGATCACTCCTTGAGCCAAAGGCAGACACTCAGCCACTGAGCCACCCAGGCGTCTGGGATTGTGGGTTCTCTAAACATGTTGGGTGTAGAAATGACTTAAAAATCTTAAAAAGTAAATAATCGGAGTTAAAAAATTTTTGTCATAGGTTTTTGAAGACCACGTTTGTGAGTTTGTTGTCAATGCAGTGTGTATGCCAGAATGAGTTTTAATTTTCAGATAACTCATTTTCACACTGAGTGATGAAATGAATTGTATAAATATTTGGAATTAATTTACGAAATGAAGCTTGGATAAAAGTAGGTGTTTAAGACTACGTAGAATTCTATGAAAAGTTGTTAGGAATGTGTAGCTTGTTTTTCTTCGTTTTGGAACTCTGAAAGTAATAGAACGTGTATTGGGTCTAAAACTTAAAATTTCTTTTTTTATAATTTATTTATTTACTTATTATTTTTTAAGGATTATTTATTTATTCATAGAGACAGAGAGAGAGAGAGAGGCAGAGGGAGAAGCAGGCTCCATGCAGGGAGCCTGACCTGGGACTTGATCCAGGGTCTCCAGGATCACGTCCTAGGCTGCAGGCAGCGCTAAACCGCTGCACCACCCGGGCTGTCCTAAAACTTAAAATTTCGTTGGGAGAAGATTTTCAAAGATTTATAGAGAATTTCATTTGGATTTGGTTCCAAGCTTACTTTTGCTGCAGCCTTGTTTCTTGCTGTTAATATAGTGTTACTATTAACCTGTTTTTATTTTTATTTATTTATTTTAAAAGATTTTATTTATTCATGAGAGATGGCAGAGAGAGAGACAGAGAGGCAGAGACACAGGCAGAGGGAGAAGCAGGCTCCATGCAGGGAGCCCGATGTGGGACTCGATCCCGGGACTCCAGGATCATGCCCTGGGCCGAAGGCAGGTGCTAAACTGCTGAGCCACCCAGGGATCCCCCTATTACCTGTTTTTAAGTTAAGATGGAACGTAGGAACTTTCTCATTTAAAATTAAACTGTGGGCAGCCCTGGTGGCTCAGCGGTTTAGCGCCGCCTGCAGCCCAGAGCGTGATCCTGGAGACCCGGGATTGAATCCCACGTCGGGCTCCCTGCATGGAGCCTGCTTCTCCCTCTGCCTATGTCTCTCTGCCTCTCTCTCTCTGTCTCTCATGAATAGATAAATAAAACATTAAAAAAAAAAAAAGAGTTAAATTGTATGGGGGCACCTGGGTGTCTCAGTCTATTGAGCATCTGACTCCTGGTTTTGGCTCAGGTCATGATCTCATGGGTCGGGGGACCTAGCTCCCATATCCAGTGTCTAGCTCTGAGCTCAGTGGGGAGTCTGCTTGAAAATTCTATCCCCCCACCCCCAGTGCTTGTGCAGCACATGAGTGTGCTCTTTCTTTCAAATAAATCTTTAAAGAGAATAAAGTTATACTGTATGTACACAAGCCAATAATTGGACATTGCTCAAACTTTTTTCATGTGGTCTCAATCTTCTCATTAGATCAGTCCTAGATATTATATGTATGAAGACTTTTTTATTTTAAATATTTTATTTATTCATGAGAAACACAGAGATAGGCAGAGACACAGGCAGAGGGAGAAGCAGGCTGCATGCAGGGAGCCTGATGCGGGACTCGATCCCAGGTCTCCAGGACCAGGCCCTGGGCCAAAGGCGATGCTAAACCACTGAGCCACTGGGCTGCCTGTATGAAGACTTTTAGAAGCTCAGTTGCATCTTGTTAATGGTATCTTTCTTATATTTTTCTCTTCCCTGTGTTTTGTCTCTATTTTGTATTTCTGCCTCCTCTTTGATCCTCATACAAAACACTATCAACACTCAGTCTCAACTGAGGAAGTTGTAGACCTGACTGTACTTGCCACATAATCCTGCTGCTTTCCAAGCAGGTGGATGAAAACCTAAAACAACTTCACGGGCTTGGGCAAGGCACGTAGTGCTACCTGTATTGTGGGTCTACCTTGTTGTCATGTGTGCTCTTTGAAGGGTGTGATTTTTCATTTGCTGATAGTGTTTGGCATTGTCAAATCATTACATGAGAGAACAAGGGGGCTTAAAAAAAAAGAAATTTAGCTGAAATAGGGTCTAGGAAAAAAAAGACTGGGTTTATGACAGGCCTTACATTTATTGCTTTTAGACCAAATCAGTTTGTTCCTCTGCTTCTGAAATTTCCATTGTATGAGAGATTTTAGGATCAGGCTAACCGATACTGTTTTAAGTAAGAAAACCTACTTTAGAAAATTTGAGAAAATCTAAAGAAAAATTAATCATGGTTTACCATTTTAGTAGAAATCCTTTTTTAAAGGTTATTTTATTTTATTTTTTAAAGATTTTATTTATGAGAGACAGAGAGGGAGGCAGAGACACAGAAAGAGAAGTAGGCTCCATGCAGAGAGTCCAATGTGGGACTTGATCCTGGGTCTCCAGGATCATGCTCTGGGCTGAAGGCAGGTGCCCAATTGCTGAGCCACCCTGGTTCCAAGATTTGTTTATTTTAGAAAGAGAGCATGAGTCATGGGAAGGGTGGGGAGAGGGAAAGAGAGAATCTCAAGCACACTCCACAGAGCTTGACTTGGGGCTACATCCCATGAGCCCACGATCATGACCCAAGGCAAAACCTAGAGTTGGGACGCTTAACTTGGCCATCTAGGCATCCCAGAAATCCTTTTTTTCCCTTTTATGTAAAGCATATGCTTAAAGTGGAATAATAATTTTATACTTAATGATTTTTTTTTTTACCTAATGATTTTTTATTGAGAAATAGAGAATATATTACCAAAGAAGGTATATGAGGTATGAAAAGACATGTAGAGTTTTCAAAAACAAGAATGAAATGACTAGGGCAGCCTGGGTGGCTCAGTGGTTTAGTGCCTGCCTTCGGCCCAGGGTGTGTGATCCTGGAGTCCCGGGGTCGAGTCTCATGTTGGGCTCCCTGCATGGAGCCTGCTTCTCTCTCTGCCTCTCTCTCTCTCTCTCTCTCTGTCTTTCATGAATAAATAAAAAAAATAAAATCTTAAAAAAAAAAAAGAATGAAATGACTAGCCGAGAAATACAGAATTACTGTTACCTAAAAGCTCCCTGTCATTTCCTGAGGCATTCCTTTCCCTCTTTCCCAGAGGTAACCATTACTCTATATTTTGAGTTTGTTTTTTTACATTTTTTTTCTTTCTGGGGGGGTGGTTCAGTTGGTTGGGCATCTCTCTGCCTTTGGCTCAGGTCATGATACCATGGTGCTAGGACTGAGCCCCACGTCAAGCTCCCTGCTCAATGGGGAGCATGCTTCTCCTGCTCTGCCTGCTGCTCCCCCTGCTTGTCCTGTCTCTCTCAAAATCTTTTATTTATTTATTTATTTATTTATTTATTTATTTATTTATTTATTTATTCGAATAACACAGAGAGTGGGGCAGAGACATAGGCAGAGAGAAGCAGGCTCCATGCAGGGAGCCTGATGTCAGACTCAATCCTGGGACCCCAAGATCACGCCCTAGGCCGAAGGCAGATGCTCAACCACTAAGCCACCCAGGCGTCCCTCTTACAAAGTCTTATGTCATTTTTAAATTATTTTTTAGAATAATTTCCATTCCATATAATCCATAAATAATACGTAGTTAATATTGCCTATTTTCTTTTCTTTTTTTTTTTAATATTGCCTATTTTCAATCTTGATTTATTCAGAGTAAACTCTACCCACAATGTAGGGCTCAAATAGCCCTGAGGTCGAGTCTCGTGCTCTATGACGTCAGCCATGCCCCCCTCAATCTTGTTTTAAATGGAATTGTATGATTTTGATAATTCTTTCACTCTTCAGTGTTTTAGATTCATTCATGTTCGTTCTTACTGTCAGTCATTTTTAGTAGTATGGTACTCCCTTGTAAGGCTATGTCACATCTTATTCTATTGTGATGGATGTTAGTGTTTTTTTGTGATTAGAAATTTTACTTGTCTCTTTGTGAATACTTGCACAACCTGATCCACCCCCCCTCCCCAAGACAAACAAACTGATTTCTCAAGACTATGTAACTGAGAGAAGTTTCTGGGTTGTGTGTAGAGTATGTGTAACTTTGCTTGATGATCCCAAACTGTTTTAACACTTCTAATGAAGCTCTTCATCTTAACTACGGAACATAGAAAATTAAAGAGTTTTTTTTTTTTTTTTTTAATTTATTCATGAGAGAGAGAGAGGCAGAGACCTAGGCAGAAGGAGAAGCAGGTTCCACGTAGGGAGCCCAATGTGGGACTCGATACTGGGACTCCGGGATCACACCCTGAGCCAAAGGCAGATGCTCAACCGCTGAGACACCCAGGCGTCCCAGAACTTAGAAAATTGAGTGATTATTTCTTCAGTTCTCTTGAGGATGTACATAACTTATTCTAGAAGCCTGGATTATCTAGAAGTAGATTATTTTATTTTTTTTATAAAGATTATTTATTTATTCATAGACACAGAGACAGAGAGAGAGGCAGAGACACAGGCAGAGGGAGAAGCAGACCCCATGCAGAGAGCCTTCCTGACTTGGGACTCCATCCAGGGTCTCCAGGGTCATGCCCTGGGCTGCAGGCTTGCGCCATCAGGGCTGCCCCTCTACAAGTAGTTTAATTCATACATACAATGAGTACCTTAGACATTAGAACTTAATTCTTGAGACTGTATTGATACAGGGTTCCACATCCTTATCTACATTTAGTATTGCTTTAATTTTTAAATGTTTATGGCAATTGTAGTGGGATGTTTTAGATACATCTTTTATGAACATAACACAGCTGGATTTTGCTTTGCTAATATATCCTACCAACTTTTCTTTAAATTTTTTTTTTTTTTTAATTTTTATTTGATAGTCACACAGAGAGAGAGAGAGAGGCAGAGACACAGGCAGAGGGAGAAGCAGGCTCCATGCACCGGGAGCCCGACGTGGGATTCGATCCGGGGTCTCCAGGATCGCGCCCTGGGCCAAAGGCAGGCGCCAAACCGCTGCGCCACCCAGGGATCCCCCAACTTTTCTTTAAACTGGAGCATGGAGACTCATTGTTGATTATAATTATGGATACTTTGTAAATATTTCTGCCATCAAAACCTTTTACTTGCCTTGTCTTTATTGTTTTGCTTTTCTTTTTGCAGTTTTGATTCTTCTGTTTGGTTTCTCCAACTTTTTATTTTACTTTATTACTATTATTTTTAAAATTTTTATTTATTTATGATAGTCACAGAGAGAGAAAGAGAGGCAGAAACATAGGCAGAGGGAGAAGCAGGCTCCATGCACCGGGAGCCCGATGTGGGATTCGATCCCGGGTCTCCAGGATCGTGCCCTGGGCCAAAGGCAGGCGCCAAACCGCTGCGCCACCCAGGGATCCCTATTTTACTTTATTTTTAAAGATTTATTTATTCATGAGAGACACCGAGAGTGAGGCAGAGACCTAGGCAGAGGGAGCAGGCTCCATGCAGGAAGCCCCACGTGGGACTTGATCCTGGGACTCCAGGATCATGCCCTGAGCCTAAGTCAGATGCTCAACTGGTGAGCCACCCAAGCGTCCCTCCTCCAACTTTTTTATCTAATATTTTTCTGATTTATGAAAGCTAAGCATTATGAACACATGTATACCTTTGACCTTGAGTGACTACTTAATATTTTGCTACATTGACTTCTCTCTCTACTGTGCCCATTATCTTTTGAGGCTAAATGTTTAGAAAGTAAAGTGAAACATCTGGATATTTATACCTAAATATTTCCTTAGCAAGCATCTCTTTGCAATAAAGAACTTCTCTTACAAGTAACAATAACCTAATCCTACCTAGGAAAGTGAATATTTAATAATATATGTGTATAATGAATAATATCAATATCTGATAAAATTCACATATTTCCCAGTTCACAAAATGTCTTTGGTAACTTTTGTTACTGTTGTTTGTTTTACCCTATTTAAGTATTGTCACTGAACTATAATATTGAATGATAATCCACTTAAGTGACTATTTTGTCATTTATCACGCATAATTGCCAGTCAGATTATATGATAACTACTGCTGGTACTTAGTTTAGATAATTCTTGCTAGTGTTAAGTAAATTGCAGTTTATCATAGGATAAGTGTTAACTTTTTTGAGCTGTTAGAAAGACAAAGAATATTCTATGTATCTTGTTAATCTTGTATAGACCCCAGGTTTTGAAAAAAATATGGAAAGTCCTTTTGATGTGTGGGAATAAGAGTAAACTATTACATAAATAAAAACTTTAGAAAGTAAATTCTCATGGCATTTTATTTCTGTGAAATGGTCAGTGTAGGTTAAGCCAGGTAAGGTCTGAGTGATAGTTGTTACTGAAATGCTCATAGATGTTCAGCTGAACAAAGCTTTAATGTTGCTACTTGTCAGCAACTATTAAAAGCTACTGATACAGATGCATAATGCACTGTCCCTGTTCTCTAGGTGCTTACATTCTGATGGGAAGACAAGTAGACACAATGCAGTTAGGAGTCAGAATCCTTTTGGGAGCAACAGAGGGAAAGCACTATTGGTTGAATCTGGATATTGAGGAGACTTCCTTGAACCAGTGGGAGACTGATCCTTACTTTTCCTGTATTTTTATAGGATCAATAATGGCCAAATTACTGGTTATAATTACTTCTCTTGTTAAAACACTTTGAATTTTATTTTTTTATTTTTTTAAATTTTTATTTATTTATGATAGTCACACAGAGAGAGAGAGAGAGAGAGAGAGAGAGAGAGGCAGAGACATAGGCAGAGGGAGAAGCAGGCTCCATGCACTGGGAGCCCAATGTGGGATTCGATCCCGGGTCTCCAGGATCGCACCCTGGGCCAAAGGCAGGCGCTAAACCGCTGCGCCACCCAGGGATTCCAACACTTTGAATTTCAGAGGTGCCTGGCTGGCTTAGTGGTGCATGTTTTGATTTTGGGATTGTGAGTTTGAGCCCCAGATTGGGCATAGAGATTACTTAATAAAATCTTTGAGGAGCACCTGGGTGATAGAATTGGTTAAGGGTGTAACTCTTGGTTTCAGCTCAGGTCATGATCTCAGGGTCATGCGCTCCACTTTAGGCTCTGGGCTCAGCATGGAGTCTGCTCCAGATTCTCTTTACCACTCTTTCTTTCTTTCTTTTTTTTTTCTTAAGATTTTATTTATTTATTCATGAGAGACACACACGGAGAGGCAGAGACACAGAGAGAAGCAGGCTCCATGCAGGTAGCCCGATGTGGGACTCGATCCCAGGACCATTCCCTGGGCTGAAGGCAGGCACTAAACGGCTGAGCCACCCAGGTGTCCTTCCCACTCTGTTTCTCCCGCTGCTCAGACTTAAGCTTGCTCTGTCTCTCACTCTTTCTTAAATAAATAAAATCTTTAAAATATTTGAAAAATAATGAAAAGGCGCCTGGGGGCTTGGTCAGTTAAGCATCTGTTTATTTCATCTCACGTCTTTTTTTTTTTTTTTTTTTAAGATTTTATTTATTCATGAGAGACACACAGAGAGAGAGGCAGGGACAGGCAGAGAGAAGCAGCAGGCTCCATGCAGGGAGCCTGACACGGGACTTGATCCTGGGGCTCTAGGATCACACTCTGGGCCAAAGGCAGGTGCTCAACCGCTGAGCCACCCGGGTGTCCCTCATCTCAGGCCTTGATTTCAGTGTGAGTTCAAGCTCTGCGTTAGGCTCCATGCTGGAGTGGAGCCTCCTTTAAAAAAAAAACAAAACAAAGCAAAACAAAAAAACAAACCCACCCAGAATTTTGTGTCCATAGTTCAGTTTTGTTAGATTTTGCTATTATTGTGATTACTGTATTGTATCTTTTGTTTGGCCATGATTGGTAGTTTATTTGTACCAGCCAGTAAAACAGAAACTATGTTATTTATTTATTAAAATATTTTGGATGCCTGGGTGGCTCAGTGGTTAAGCGTCTGCCTTCAGCTCAGGGCGTGATCTCGGCCTCCTGGGATTGAGTCCCACATTAGGCTCCCTTTGGGGAGCCTGCTTCTCCCTCTGCCTGTGTCTCTGCCCCTCTCTCTGTCTCTCATGAATAAATAAATAAAATCTTTGAAAAAAAGATTTTTATTTCTTTGAGAGCTAGTGAGAGTGCCTACAAGCAGGGGGAGGAGCAGACTCTGCTGAGCAGGGAGCCCTATGTGGGCTTGATTCTGAGATCATGGGGGACCCTGAGATCATGACCTGAGTGAAGGCAGCCACTTAACTGACAGAGTGACCTAGGTGCCCTTATTTCATTTTTTTAAGTTTTTATTTTTATTTATTTATTTTGTAATCCCAACATGGGGCTTTATTTTTTTTTTTTTTTAAATGTTTATTTATTTATGATAGTCACAGAGAGAGAGAGAGAGAGAGGCAGAGACATAGGCAGAGGGAGAAGCAGGCTCCATGCACCGGGAGCCCGACGTGGGATTTGATCCCGGGTCTCCAGGATCGCGCCCTGGGCCAAAGGCAGGCGCCAAACCGCTGCGCCACCCAGGGATCCCCCAACATGGGGCTTTAATTTATAACCCTGAGATCAAGAGTCTCGTGTTGTACAGACTTGAGCCAGCCAGGTATCCCAAGAGAAACTAAGTTTCTCTATTCTATTTATTTATGACAAGTGAAGCCTATGCCTAATGTGGGTTTCAAACTCAGGACCACAAGATCAAGAGTAGCATATTCCTCTGACTAAGCCAGCCAGGCACCCCAAGTTACTCTTACTATAACTTAGTCATATTATTTTTTTGGTCAACTTTTTTTTTTTTTTTTTCCTTTAAGTTTTATCTATTTGAGTTGGAGAGAGAGCATGAGCAAGGGAGAGGGGCTTAGGGAGAGGGAGAGCAGGGAGTCTGATTCTACTCGGAGGTCAATCCCAGGACCCTGAGATCATGACCTGAGCCCAAGGCAGATGCTTAACTAACTGAGCCACCCAGGCATCCCTGGGTCAGTTTTTCTTTTTCTTTTTCTTTTTTTTTCCTTTTCTCTTCTTTCTCTTCCTTTCTTCCCCTTTTCCTTCTTTTCCTTCTTTTCCTTTTTCCTCCTTTCTTTCCTTCTTTCCTGGGTCGATTGATTTTCTTTTCTTTTCTTTTCTTTTCTTTTCTTTTATTTTATTTTATTTTTATTTATTTATGATAGTCACAGAGAGAGAGAGAGAGAGAGAGGCAGAGACACAGGCAGAGGGAGAAGCAGGCTCCATGCACGGGGAGCCCGATGTGGGATTCGATCCCGGGTCTCCAGGATCGCGCCCTGGGCCAAAGACAGGCGCTAAACCGCTGCGCCACCCAGGGATCCCTTTTCTTTTCTTTTCTTTTCTTTTCTTTTTTCTTCTCTTTTCTTTTCTTTTCTTTTCTTTTCTTTTCTTTTCTTTTCTTCTTTTTCTTTTTCTTTTTCTTTTTCTTTTTCTTTTCTTTATTCTCTCTCTCTCTCTCTCTCTTTTAAGATTATTTATTTATTTATTTATTCATGAGAGAGGCAGAGACACAGGCAGAGGGAGAAGCAGGCTCTATGCAGGGAGCCCGATGTGGGACTGAATCCCGGGTCTCCAGGATCACGCCCTGGGCCGAAGGCAGGTGCTAAACCGCTGAGCCACCCAGGGATCCCCCCCCCCTTTCTTTTTAATGTTTTATTTACTTATTCATGAGAGATAGAGAGGCAGAGATGTAGGCAGAGAAAGAAGCAGGCTGCATTTGGGGAGCCTGATGCCGGACTCCGTCCCAGGACCATGGGATCATGACCTGAGCCAAAGGCAGATGCTCAACCACTGAGCCAACCACAGGTGCCCCCCCGGGTCAGCTTTTTATAGTAACTTGTTGAATGTCTCAGTTTTTTTCCATTTAGGGTCTCATTTCCTGGCATATTGATTATTTGGTGAAACACTTCTTTGAGTTGGAAACCAGAGGACCTCTTAAATTCTTAGCTTTGGTACTTCAGTTTATTTATTTATAATTTTTATTTTTTATTTATTTTTTTCTTCAGTTTATTTAGTATCTTTTTTTTTTTTTTAAGATTTTATTTATTTATGAGAGACACACAGAGAGAGAGAGGCAGAGACACAGGCAGAGGGAGAAGCAGGCTCTATGCAGGGAGCCCGACTTGGGACTCGATCCCGGGTCTCCAGGATCACGCCCTGGGCTGAAGGCAGGTGCTAAAACCGCTGAGCCACCCGGGCTGCCCTCTTTTTTATTTTTTAAGATTTTATTTATTCATTCATGACAGAGAAAGTGTGCGTGTGCGCGAGGGAGAGACAGAGGCAGAGGGAGAAGCAGGCTCTGTGCAGGGACCCTGATGTGGGACTGGATCCCGAGTCTCCAGGATCACACCCTGGGCTGAAGGCGTCGCTAAACCGCTGGGCCACTGGGGCTGCCTATTTAGTATCTTTAATTCTTTGTGATTGGGAGTGCTAAGGTGATGTTGGGAAAATGCCTTCTGTATATTACAGAATAGTTCAGGTGGTGATTACAAGAATAAAAATCTTGTTAGTTAATATAGGCCTTTTACTACAGAAGTTTTTTTTAAAGACAGGTTAAGCTATTTAATTGTTCTAATGCTTATCTCCTTTACCAGAAGATCCCAGCTGTATTGGGATATACCTAGTGTACCATGAACCAGTTTATATACTGTGACAGCCTAGCCATCTGTGGAACAAAGAAACAACCAGTGTCATAGCGGATTTTATTGAAGTGTATTTGGTCTGCAGTGATAGTTGTATAGTCGGTAAATACTAAAAATCATATAATTTTTTACACTTAAAAAGGGTGAACATTATGGTATTTGCTGTTCCTCAGTAAAGTTATTTAAATTGTTTGAATAGGCAGTATTTTGAAATTAAATGGCAGAAACAAAAGTCTATGAACATTAATACTATAGTCACTAGTTTTTATGGTAGCTATTAGGATGTAGACTAAGCATTTGAAGTACATTTTTTGTTTGGTGCTCCTTATAGGCTTGAGAAGAGTAAAGTGTTTGGTCAAGGTTACCTAATCTAGTAATTTGTAGAATGCAGGTCTGTGTGACTGCCAAACCTTTGTTCTTGGCTGCCCCTCCCCACCCCCAACCTGTCCCCTTAATCATAATACTGTACTACTTTACCTGTCTGAAATACTGCTGTCTGGGAATATAGCCAAGTGCTAGATAAGTCAAACAATGTCCACATTTGTGGTACATAAGCTTTGGGTTTTGCACTGCATGGAAAATGAAGGGATGGAGATCCAGGTGGAGCCCTTACACTCCAGTGATTGGTTCCACTAGGTCCCATTTTACTTTTATTTATTTTCATCTATTTACCTAATTAATTAAGCTCTATGCCCAAGCGTGGGGCTTGAACTTACAACCCAGGAGTTACATACTCTACTGACTGAGCCAGCCAGGCATCCTGCTTCTATTTTATATGTTGGGGTTTAGTTAGACATTTAGTTGGATTAGATTTCTGTGGTTTAAAAGAAATGCTGCCTTTGCTTTAGTTTTTCATTCTGATTTTACTAGCTGGTTTAGTCGGCATGGTGAGCTGATCTCTAAGCCCTCTGCCAATTTAGGTGCTTTCTAAGAGGAGGTCAGGCACATAGCACTGAGAAGTGGAAATTGATAGCACACTGTGAGAACAGAGTCAGAAGAAAGCTATAAAATTACGTGAAAATTACACTTAAGAACTCAAACTGCTGTTAGGCTCTTTAGTATATTGTTAAGTGACCCTAAAATGCCATGGAGTTGTGGACATCAAGTAGAGAGTAATTGCTGTTTATATTAAGGGACAGAAAATAAAAAAATGGGGTTATATTCAGTATGCTGTTGAAAAAAACATGCCTGTGGAAGGTGGAGACAAAAAAGTAGGTGCAGTTTGGGAGAATGGCAAGGCCAATTTGACAAAGTATAGGAATCACAAAGGAATAAAGAGCTTGTATTTTACTAAGGAGTTGATTTGTAAACAGAAGATTATGGATTTTAGCAGTATTCTAGAAGATTAAACAGGCTACTTTGGAATCAGTTTCACAGTTAAGGTAGTTCAGACAAGCAAAAAAGGGCATGAAGTTTTTGTGAACTAGAGAGGAGGCAATTATTGATATTATTATTGATAAAGGTACCTTATAACTGCTGGGTTATGTATGTGACCCTGACATAGCAAAAGTCATACTGGACAAGGGCTACATAACTTATTCCTAAAGACAAGGATGGTATGGTGTCTGAGAAGTCAAGGGAATAAAATTATGAAATGTGTTGAATGCCAGAGACAAGTGAAAGAATGAGAATAGAAAAAATATTTTGAAAAAAAATTAAAAAAGATTTTGACATGTGGAGGTCAGTGACCTGGGGAATAGCATTTTTCCTGTTTGTATGAGATGGTGAGGGACACCAGACTAAAAGGGAGGTGTTTTTTTTTTTTTTTTTTAAAGATTTTATTTATATATTCATGAGAGACAGAGACAGACAGGCAGAGGGAGAAACAGGCTCCATGCAGGGTGCCTGATGTGGGACTCGATCTCAGGACTGCAGGATCACGCCCTGGGCTGAAGGCAGGTGCTAAACCGCCGAGCCACCCAGGGATCTAAAAGGGAATTGTTTAGTGAGGAAGTGGAGGCAGTGAGTGTATTCTTCTTGAGATATACAGCTGAAGTAGTCATTGCTTACAAGATAGAACATGCAGTTTCCCAGAGTGCTTGGAAAATTATTTTGTAAGCCTTTGTTTTTAGATTAATGTGGTTGTAGGGAATGGTTGAGCAGGTTTTTAAACACATACTTGAGAGAAGGGAAAGGATAGGGAATATTTTCTCAATAGTAGTGGTAGATTTCCTTATTAAGGAATCTGGTATTTGAATGAAAACTGAGCCTGGTGTATAAGTGACAGATGTATTAACATTGGAATGGATTTCATGACTATGTTTTGATAGATACATTCTTTAGGTAACTGACATTTTTAAAGTTGCTTTTGGCATGAGTGAAATGGTAATAAAGTTCTCACTAGAATAAATACTTTTTTTTTTTAAACAACTCAGATTATATTCTGGATTCATGAGGAAGGTTGGAGAACTGTAATGAAAAACTGTGGGTCTGAAGTGCTTAAAAATCAGTATATTTTTGGTTTACGGTAATAGCTAGAGATGTTATAGCTGTCTTACCATAGTTTTATGGATATACTGAAGGCACCTGGGTGTCTCAGTGGTTGAGTATTTGCCTTTGGCTCAGGTCGTGATCCTAGGGTCCTGGGATCAGCACCATTATTGGGCTCCCTGTAGGGATCCTGCTTCTTCCTCTGCCTATTGTTTCTGCCTTTTTCTGTGTCTTTCATGAATAAATAAATAAAATTGTTAAAAATAATGGGTATATTGAAATTTTATAAATCAGTTGTGAAATATTTGTGTATAACAAGTATCAAATGTTTAAATGGTTTATGCAGAGGTGTGAAAAATGAGAATAACTTGAAATAGTTTTGCTTATCTATGGTAAGAATTGGAGATTTGTAAAGTTTTGTCTGTAGTGAAAGTATGGTTGGGATGTAATCATTTTAAGCAGTAAATCTAATTTACTATATGCGAATGGTTAGCAGAGATGCCACTTTATCTGAAGCCAAAACAATAAATTAAGGTGAGCTATGAACTGAAACTTTCAAGTAATTATAAGTTGAACTAGGTAACATTTTTGAGTGTTGATACATATGGGATATTTCTTGAAGTTCTTGTCACACCTTGGAATTTGGAGGTTTTATCTGCATTAACCGTTGTTACTGCTTTTCTGTGCTTGAAAATAAGAAATAAGTTAAACTGACAGTTTAGGTAATGTTTTGGCTTAGAGTATCAAGAATAAAAGGTTCTTGATTTTTGTGACTGGTTGTAGTAATATGACTTGACTGAAAGAAATATTTGCTTTATTGAATTTGTATCCCCAAGGATGGTGAGGTCAGTTAGCCTATGGTTTGACATCTTTCTTCCCCTTTCTGTCTTAGGAAGAGGAAATAAGCCAAAAGAAGGCAACTACCCTGCATACCCTTTACCTTGGAAGGCTTTGGGACAGAGCCACTAATGAGAAATTAATCTTGCTCTGGATGTGGAGCTGGAGGGTTGGGGTGGAATGAGAGTGAGGATGTGAAGACAAAAAAATTTATAAAAACACATCTATCTTGGGCCTCCCGGCTGGTTCATTTGGTAAAGCATGTAAGTTCAAACCCCACATGAAGCCTCCAAAAAACAAAAACATGTCTGTCTTTATTACAGACGAAGACTATTGTTGATATTAAGTCTTTCCTGTTCTAATGACTCTTGAGACTTCACTTGATTCTCTCCAGAGAGGATAGGTGGGACTAGTGCAGCTGAACATGGTTGGGAAAGAGCTACATTAAAGTAGGGTTAGGGGGAATTTGAGATGGGAACATTCACTTGGCAATTTATTACCATTTTTTGTTAATACTCAGGAAATAGGGCCCTCTTCTTTTTTTCCTCTTTCTTCCTTCTCGATAAAATGCATGCTGACATAAGTGGATGCTAGCTATTGGGTAAAGTTATTTCTTTTAATCACTCAAGCAATTTTCTTTCTTTTCTTTTCTTTTTTTTTTATTTATGATAGTCACAGAGAGAGAGAGAGAGAGAGGCAGAGACACAGGCAGAGGGAGAAGCAGGCTCCATGCAGGGAGCCCGACGTGGGATGGGATTCGATTCCGGGTCTCCAGGATCGCGCCCTGGACCAAAGGCAGGCGCCAAACCACTGCGCCACTCAGGGATCCCTCAAGCAATTTTCGAAGTCATTATGCAATGTGCTAAAGAGTTTTGAAGGCTTAAGCTACTCTATATAGGGCAGTCCCGGTGGCACAGCGGTTTAGTGCTGCCTGCAGCCCGGGGTGTGATCCTGGAGACCCGGGATCAAGTCCCACATCAGGCTCCTTGCATGGAGCCTGCTTCTGTCTCTCCCTGTGTCTCTGCCTGTGTCTCTCTCTGTGTGTCTTTCATGAATAAATAAATAAAATTAAAAAAAAAAAAAAGCTACTCTATATAAATAGAGTTGGTGGAAAGCCCCCCACCCCCGGATGAGTGTTAGAAATAATGCAGATTTATTTACTATTTTTTTTTTTTTTTTTTTTTTATGATAGTCACAGAGAGAGAGAGAGGCAGAGACACAGGCAGAGGGAGAAGCAGGCTCCATGCACCGGGAGTCCGACGTGGGATTCGATCCCGGGTCTCCAGGATCATGCCCTGGGCCAAAGGCAGGCGCCAAACCGCTGCGCCACCCAGGGATCCCTATTTACTATTTTTAATATTTTATTCATGAGAGACACAGAGGGAGAGCTAGGCTCCCTGTAGGGAGCCCAATGTGGGACTTGATCCCAGGACCCCAGGATCACCCCTTGAGCCAAAGGCAGACACTCAACTGCTGAGCCACCCAGGCGTCTTGAGAGAGAATGAATCTTAAGTAGACTCCATGCTCTGTGTGGAACCCCACATGGGCCTCAATCTCACGACCCTGTAATCATGACCTGAGCGAAAATCGAGAGTCGAATGCTTAACTGAGCCACCCAGGCGCCCCAGTGCAGATAATTTAAAAATAAATGACAATTTGAAACATTGCGTTGTCCTTGGGTTCAGAAACTATTTTTGGAAGAAAACAAAAAAAGAAACTTTTTTTTTTAAGATTTATTTATTTATTCATTCAGAGAGAGTTAAGAGAGAGGCAGAGACACAGGCAGAGAGAGAAGCAGGCTCCATGCAGGAAGCCCGATGTGGGACTCGATCCTGGGTCTCCAGGATCACACCCCGGGCTGCAGGCAGCGCTAAACCGCTGCGCCACCGGGGCTGCCCAAGAAGAAACTATTTTTGAAAAGTAGCCATGCTATGCTGCCTGGAAGTCATGCAGATATGTAAATAGTGCCACATTAGAGAAAGGCCAATGATTGACTTATTTAGGAAAGCAAGTTCCTTTGTATGTCCTGGAGTTAGAATAGATTCAGGCTGGGGCACCTGGCTGACTCAGTCAGTAGAGCATACGACTCTTGATCTTGGGTCATGAGTTTGAGCCTAATGTTGAGCGTAGAATTTACTTAAAAAAAATAAAAATAAAAAAAAATGAAAAAAGACTGATTTCCTACATTGCTCATCACATGGTTACAATAACTGATGTAGAATCAAAAGTAGTTAAATCATGTTTGTATTTTTCAAGAAGGGAAATATGTGTTGCATTTAGAAGGCATTTGTATTAGGAAGGGTTGGAACCAAAACCATCTTGGCCCTTAAAGAGTTTTCTTTTTATTTTATGTTTTTGCTCATGAGAGACACCGGCAGAGATTTAGGCAGAGGGAGAAGCAGGCTCCCAGTGGGGAGCCTGATATGGGACTTGATCCCAGGACCCTGGATTACAATGTGAGCCAAAGGAAGATGCTCAACCACTGAGCCACCCAGGTGTCCCAAGAGTTTTCTTTCATAGTTCCATAATACCAGATTGTGCAGGTGAACAGGGTAATTGAGATGCTATAATTACATTATTGTCTTTTACATAGTAGTATATCAATGTTGTGTGATAAAAGCATGATACAACCTTTTTTTTTTTTTTAAGATTTTATTTATTCGAGAGAGAGAGAGAGAGAGAGAGAGAGAGGCACAGACACAGGCAGAGGGAGAAGCAGGCTCCATGCAGGGAGCCCGACATGGGACTTGATTCCGGCTCTCCAGGATCACGCCCTGGACCGAAGCGGCACTAAACCGCTGAGCCACCCACGCTGCCACCCACGCTGCCCGATACAACCTTTTCTAGTGGATGACAGTGATGCAAAACAAATAGAAAACACTTAAAGGATACTCCCTAAATGAACTAGATTTAACATTTTTTTCTTTTTTTCTTTAAGATTTTACTTATTCATGAGAGAGGCAGAGACACAGGCAGAGTGGAAGCAGGCTCCATGCAGGAAGCCCTATTCGGGACTCAATCCCAGGACCCCAGGATCATACCCTGGGCCAAAGGCAGGCACTAAACCACTGAGCCACCCAGGAATTCCCCAGATTTAATAGTTTTTAAAAAGTTTTTATTTATTATTATTTTATTATTTTTTATAGTTTGTTTATTTATTTATTTATTTATTTATTTATTTATTTATTTATTTATTTATTTATGATAGTCATACAGAGAGAGAGAGAGAGAGAGAGGCAGAGACACAGGCAGAGGGAGAAGCAGGCTCCATGCACCGGGAGCCCGATGTGGGATTCAATCCCGGATCTCCAGGATCGCGCTCTGGGCCAAAGGCAGGCGCCAAACCGCTGCGCCACCCAGGGATCCCTAGTTTTTTTTTGTTTTTTGTTTTTTTTTTAAGATTTTTTAATTTATTTACTCTTGAGAGACAGAGAGAGTGAGAGAGAGGCAGAGACACAGGCAGAAGGAAAAGTAGACTCCATGCTGGGAGCCTGATGTGGGACTCAATCCCGGGACTCCAGAATCATGCCCTGGGCCAAAGGCAGGTGCTAAACCACTTAGCTACCCAGGGATCCCCCTAAAAAGAGTTTTTAAAACATTTTTTCACTCATTAGAGAGTGCATGTGCATGGTGGGGAAGGGCAGAGAGATTCTCCACCCAGTGTAGGGTCCCCGTGCAGGGTTCAGTCTACACCCACTATGGGGCTTCAATCTACCACGCCAGATCGAGTCAGATGCTCCACCGACTCAGCCAGCCAGGCACACCAGAACTTTGTTCCTTTTACTACTTGAATAATATTCTGTTGTATGGATATACCTCACTTTGTTTATCCATTTGTCAGTTGATGGACATTTGGGTTTCTACTTTTTGTCATAATGCTGCTACGAACGTTCGTGTGCACATTTCTGGGCAAACGTTTTCAATTCCCTTGGGTATATACCTAGAAGTGGAATTGCTTGGTCATATGGTAATTCTTTGTTCAACTTTCTAGGAACTACTGGGAAAACTTTATTTTTTAATATATATATATTTTTTTAATTTTTATTTATTTATGATAGTCACAGAGAGAGAGAGAGAGGTAGAGACACAGGCAGAGGGAGAAGCAGGCTCCATGCACCGGGAGCCCGACGTGGGATTCGATCCCGGGTCTCCAAGATCGCGCCCCGGGCCAAAGGCAGGCACCAAACCGCTGCGCCACCCAGGGATCCCTATTTTTTAATTTTTTAAAAGATTTTATTTTTTTTTTATTTATTTTTTATTCTTTTTTTATGATAGTCACAGAGAGAGAGAGAGAGAGAGAGAGAGCGAGAGCGAGAGAGGCAGAGACACAGGCAGAGGGAGAAGCAGGCTCCATGCACCGGGAGCCCGACGTGGGATTCGATCCCGGGTCTCCAGGATCGCGCCCTGGGCCAAAGGCAGGCGCCAAACCGCTGCGCCACCCAGGGATCCCTAAAAGATTTTATTATTTATGAGAGAGACACAGAGGCAGAGACATAGGCGGAGGGAGAAACAGGATCCATGCAGGGAGCCCTATGTGGGACTTGATCTGGGACTTCAGGATCATGCCCTGAGTGGAAGGCAGACGCTAAACTGCTGAGCCACCCAGGCGTCCCCGTGGGAGAACTTTAAAAAAAGACCATTGATAGCTGGGTCCTATTCTGAACAGCTCTGATTTTAATAGAACCTGCTCTGATTTTAATAGAACCTGGTTTCATTGTTTGTTTATTTTATTTATTTATTTTAAATTTATTTTTATTTTTATTTGTATTTATTTTGGTTTCATTTTTTAGAAGTTGCCCAAGTGATTGAGCTGTGCAGTCAGGGGTGGTGATGGATAGTGATCTACTGTTCCGAGATTCTTTTTTTTTTTTTTTTTAAGATTTTATTTATTTAATCATGACAGAGAGAGGCAGAGACACAGGCAGAGGGAGAAGCAGGCTCCATGCAGGGATCCTGATGTGGGACTCGATCCCGGGTCTCCAGGATCACACCCCGGGCTGAAGGTGGCGCCAAACTGCTGAGCCATCAGGGCTGCCCTGTTCCGAGATTCTTTAACTTTCTTTGATAATTAGAAATGCTGATGCTTCTCGAGATAGTCCTGTTAACATTTAGGCATGGGTAGAATGGCGTATTTAGCTACTAAGGATGCTGACAAACCTGGGTTGAGACTTTCTAGTATTTCATGGACTAGCGGCTTTTTTGGATTTCTTAACTTTTTTTTTTTTTTTTCCCTTCCTAACTTGTTTTGACATTTTATTGGTTTCTAAGGCCCACTGTGCAACTACAGGATTAGAACATGGCAGGAGATAATACCATCCAATAATTCTATGTTGTTAGAGCCTTGTGAGGAGCTTGGAAGATTTCAAAAGTGGAAATTGAAAACAGAAAGCAGATTGTAGCTGTGCCATTGTGTATATGGGTGAGGTACAAATTTGGGTGGGATGGGGGGAAGACCAGAGAATAATCCATAAGAAGGTAAACAGAATCTAAATAGAGCAAGAAAAAAGTGAGTTTGTATGTGTCTGTGTTCAATAAGAATTACTACTGAATTTATGAGGAAGGCATCAATATTTTGTTCTGGTAAAGGGATGATTTATAGAAATTCTATTTAATCTGGTTATAGTTTTTTTTTTTTAAAGATTTTATTTATTTATTTATTTATTCATTCATTCATTCATTCATTCATTCATTCATGAGAGACAGAGGCAGAGACGGAGACAGAGGGAGAAATAGGCTCTTGCAGGGAGCCCAATGTGGGACTTGATCCCCGGACCATGGGATCATGCTGAGCCAAAGGCAGATGCTCAACCACTTAGTCACCTAGGTGTCCCTGTAGTTGGTCTTATAATTAAAATTTATTTTTACTTTATAAAATAGACCCTTTACTCTCTTGGCTGTGGAGTAGTAGCCCTCTAAAGGAAGGTATCATCTTGACATTTGGGGGGGTGCTTGTTTGAATGTAATGTAAATTAAGAGTATAGGATTTTTTTTTAAGAGTATAGTATATTTATAACCTGATAGGTCTTGTGAAATCTTATGTAGCATAGTCCCTTCCTCCCTTTTTGGGAGGAGAGAGAAAGGGCTATTAAAAGAAGGGGTTAAGACTGATCATGAATAATGAGTTTTCAAGAGATAGCAATAAGGTAGCTGCTGAGCTGGGGTTCTGGGTGAAAAACAGGGTTCAGAGCCAAGAATTTAGCAGTGTAGGAATAGGACAGATACATACTTTTTCCTCCTTGACCTTAGGTAACCTGAAAGAGGAAATAGGACTTAACAAATAATTTCTGATGTCCTGTAGTTGTTCAGAGTTCACAAGCATTTATCTTTTTCATGGGCAGATTATATGCACAGAACAGCAGAGCATATTGTGCTCCTCTGTCAGTGAAGCTTGGGTGTAGGGGAGTAAACCTTGTTCACCAGCTGCTTGAGGCTTGACCCTGCCCTCAGCAGCTGTGGAGAATAAAAGTATTAGCTTGGTCAGCTCCTGGCATGCAGGGCACAAGCAGTTTAGTTGCATGGAGTTGGGTCTCATACTAGAGTTTTTTGGCACCCTAGCCTGCTTTATGGTCTCTTGGATTGGGGATGTAGAGTTCCTCTTGTTGACTGCTCTGGGCCTCCCAAATCCGTTGAAATTCTTTTTTTTTTTTTTTTTTAAGATTTTATTTTTATTTTTTTTAAGATTTATTTATTTATTCATGAGAGACAGAGGCAGAGACATAGGCAGAGGGAGAAGCAGGCTCTTCTCAGGAGCCCAATTTGGGACTTGATCCCAGATCCTGGGATCACGACCGAAGCTGAAGGCAGCTGCCCAACCGCTGAGCCACCCAGACGTCCCTCTTTTTTATTAAATTAAATTTAATTATTAATTTTTTAAAAAAGATTTCATTTATTTATTCATGAGAGACACACACAGAGAGTGAGGTAGAGACACAGGTAGAGGGAGAAGCAGGCTCCATAAAGGGAGCCTGATGTGGGACTCGATCCCAGGATCCCAGGACCATGCCCTGGGCTGAAGGCAAGCGTTAAACCGCTGAGCCACCCAGGGATCCCCACAATGGGTATTTTCTTAATACGAAAAGCAAGAACACAAATTTTAAGTTAAATAGAAATAATGAAACAGAACTGATAATAAAAACTAACAGTATAGGGGGATCCCTGGGTGGCGCAGCGGTTTGGCGCCTGCCTTTGGCCCAGGGCGCGATCCTGGAGACCCGGGATCGAATCCCACGTCGGGCTCCCTGCATGGAGCCTGCTTCTCCCTCTGTCTGTGTCTCTGCCTCTCTCTCTCTCTGTGACTATGATGAATAAATAAATAAAATCTTTAAAAAAAAAAACAAAAAAACAAAAAACTAACAGTATAGAGCTAAGGGAGCACCTGTGGGTATCTGAAAGGTGGTGGAGATAGTTGAGATTCTGACCCAGAACCAGATCCATCATATCAAGTATGAGCTATGTAGGTGATGTTGACACTAGTTTTGTTCTCTTTTTCTTCTTTCAATTTTATTTATTTATTCATGAGAGACACACACAGAGAGAGAGGCAGAGACCCAGGCAGAGGGAGAAGCAGGCTCCATGCAGGGAGCCTGATGTGGGACTCAATCCCGGGACTCCAGGATCACGCCCTGGGCTGAAGGCAGGTGCTAAACTGCTGAGCCACCCAGGGATCCCCTAGTTACGTACTTCAAAGAAGAGGAAGCTAAGTAGAATCTTGTATATCTACAATTGAACCACTGGTTTTGCAGCAAAGTGTAGTGGCTGTGGAGCCAGATGACCTGGGATTGAATCTTGGCTTTACCCCTGGCTAGCTGCGAATCTGTATATCTCACCTTCCTGTCTATAAAATGCAAGTAATTAGTACGTACCTGAGTGTTGTTGGGAAGGTTAATGACTTAATTCTGTGTATATAAAGGTCTTCAATAGTATCTGGCACATAGTAAACAGTAAGTGTTTCCTGCTGTTACTATTTTACTTAAGAGTTTAGGCTTTTGTGAAATGAGTGAGTCAAATCTTTAATGTAGATGAAGGACCCCTGTTCCTCCCTAAGATAGTCCCAACACCTCTGATTTCAGGACTGAGTGAAGAGTATCTCTGAGCATTCTTGATGGAGACTTGCTTCTTGAACATAAATTGTATAGTCTGTTTTTAGTAGTTGAGCTCTTAGCTGACTAATTCATGTTGTCTGAGATAATTACATTCTCTTTGAAAAAGAGACATTCATTTTTGCTGTTTCTGGAATGTAGATTTTTTTTTTTTTTTTAATGCAGTAGATGAGATACCTCATTGTGTGAGCCTCCTGGTTTTAGAGCTATCTTCCAGTGCTGACACTTGGTAATACTAGCTTAAATAAAGTGATAAGACCACTTTGGTGGTTGGTGCTTTCAGCAAAATCTTCATAGTTCTCAGCATGTGTTGAAAACATGTTCTGGGGGAGAAAAAAAGAAAAAATGCTTCGGTAAAAGTGCAAGTGGCTGTTGTTAACTATTTTCAGTTTATTCTAAACTCTAGAGTCACTTGAAAATGCCAGTTTCACTGAAGTAATCTTATCTTTAAAAAAGTCCTTGAAAAAAATAGCAGTTAATAAAACATTTTCTAAAAATAGCCCTTTTAAAGAGAAAGTCTGTAGTTTAATCAAGTTAGTTTATTCTCCTGGCTTACTTTCCTTATATAACAAGTAATTTAGACTATTCCTGCACTTGAGATAAAGCTTTATATGGTATTTTGCTGATAGTGTTTTTAGAGGTCAAAAAATGTAGCGCTTCTTACCTGCTATTAATCTATCCTATCTTTAATTTACTCTGGATGAGGCTAGGTAAATATGAGTTTTAAAATTTGGTTGAATAGATTGAAATAACCTGGTGTTTCCTTCACTTCAAGAACCTGAGATATTTATGTTTGAATTTCTACTGTATTATTTTTAGAATCTTTTGCTCTTGTCTGTTTCTATTCTAAGAATTCTCTTGGAACCTGTTTGAGGGTAGTAGTTCTTGTGGGTGGAGAGTGATAGAGGGGATGGAACACAAGTGTAAACTGGATTCCTTTGGTCTGGCAACTGGGCGCTTATTGCCGAAGCATTTCTATTTACTACACATAACTCTGTGTCCAGAAGAAAGGACATAGAATTTCCCTGTGTGACAGTATGTTAAAGTTGTAGCTTTTTATAGTTTAGCTTCCTTGCCTTATTAATTTTAACAATTTGTTGATGGTAACAGTTTTTAAGGGTGTTGATAATTATTTTGATAACTTAGCTGTTACTTTGATTTGTGAATTCACGGTCTTCAGAAGTTTTATATAGAATTAATATAAGAACACTTGTTGAATTATAACATCTATTAAGGTATTTTCTGGCCTCTGTTTTTCTTTTTTCTTCAAAAATTTCGAGGAAGAGTGAGTGAACGAGAGAGAGAGAGAGAGAGCGCGCGAGCATTAGCAGGGGGGAGGTGCAGAGGTGGTGGGAGAACCAGATTCTCCTGCTGAGCTAGGGGCCTAACTCAGGGCTCAGTCCCAGGACCCTGGGATCATGACCTGAGCAGAAGGCAGATGCCCAACCCACTGAGTCAGAGCCACCAGGTGCCCCTGGCTCTGTTTTTCCGTAGGATGTCAGTAGCTTTTTTTTTTTTTTTTTTTTTTTTTAACCTTATGCTTGCTCTGTAAACTCTCAGTATCATCTTTGGAGTTTTCTTGCTGGATATCTTAAGCATTAAGTAAGATTTTTAAAATTAGTATTTTTAAAGATTTTAAAAAGTAAATTAAACCCACTGTGGGGCTTGAACTTGTGACTCTGAGATTGAGAGTAGCATGCTCTACCAACAGCCAGCTAGGTGCCCCGAGACTTTAAAAAATTTTTTTTTATTTATTGGTGTGCCTGAGTTTAGTCATTTAAGCATCTGCTTTCAGCTTGGGTCATGGTCATGGGGTCCTGGGATCAACCTCCATGTCAGGCTCTCTGCTCCGCGGGGAGCCTGCTTCTCACTTTCCTTCTGCCTGCTGCTCTGCCTGCTTATGCTCTTTCTTCCTTTCTTTGTCAAATAAGTAAGCAAAATCTTGAAAAAGAAAATAATAAAGATTTATTTATTTATTTGAGAGGGCAAGTGAGTGGGGGGGTGGGTATAGGGAGAGAATCTCAAGCATACTCCCTGCTGAGCACAGAACCTGATGCTGGACTCAGTTTCACCGATCCTGAGATCATGACCTGAGCTGAAGTCAAGAGTCAAATGCTTAACCGACTGAGCTACTCAAGACTCCTCAGACATTTTTATGAACAGAAATACAGCAGTTCTGACATTTCAGTCTTTAGAAGCATGAACTTGAGCCCATCATTTTTTTTCTTTTAATTTTTTGGGGAAGGATTTTATTTGTAATATTTCTTTTTTTTTTTTAAGATCATTTGTAATATTTCTGCCAAAAGTCTTTTGTTGTAACAGTTGATGTATATATAACCCAGAGCAGTAAAGCTTAATTAAAGGAGAAAAATGATTATTTCCAAATAACAATATGTAAACGTAAAGTAAGCAATGTACCTTTCATGTTTCGCAAAGCAATATAATTCTTGTTCAGCCATGGAACTGGGGACATTGTTTATACCCTAATCACATATATTGAATATAGATTGAGGATTGATGATTAGAATGTGAAGATATAAACTTTTAATGTTTATACTGAGGCAATGAATTAGTAAAATTGTAATAGTGTGAAACATAAAGTTTATGGTTTTCCTGATTGACAAATGAGGATCCAGGTACATTATATCAAAATATTCGGCTATAATGGCAAGGCTGTTAAGATTTATTTATTTATTTATTTATTTATTTATTTATTTATTTATTTATTTATTTATTTATTTTTAAGGCTGTTAAGATTTAAAGTCCTTTTTTTTTTTTGTTTTTTTGTTTTTTTTTTTTTAATTTTTATTTATTTATGATAGTCACAGAGAGAGAGAGAGGCAGAGACACAGGCAGAGGGAGAAGCAGGCTCCATGCACTGGGAGCCCGATGTGGGATTCGATCCCGGGTCTCCAGGATCGCGCCCTAGGCCGAAGGCAGGCGCCAAACCGCTGCGCCACCTAGGGATCCCTAAAGTCCTTTTTTCATAAGTCAAAAAACTCCATCTTAGCATCCATTCAGTTTAACCTAAGTTTATTTCCGTACATGCAGACTTTTATCACCAGATGGCACTCCTGTAAGAAGAAACTCTCATTTTGTTATATTTAATATACCTAGTTTATTTTTAATAAATGAGAGCATAGATGAATAAATAGTTCAAAAGATGAATGAGGAAAGGGTCACATAATTCAGAAGAAAAGCAACTGTTTGGAAATCTAAGTAAACTAAAAATTACTATTTAGTTTTACTCCAGGAGCACCACTCAGATTTTGATTGGATGTTCATTTTTTAAAAAATATTTTATTTGAGAAAGTAAAAGCGAGAGAGAGAGAGCACAGAGGAATAGGGTGAAGCAGACAACCTCCACTGAGCAGGGAGCCCCATTTGGGGCTCGATCCCGGGACCCCGGGATCATGACCTGAGCTGAAGGCAAGATGCTTACCCGACTGAGCCACCCAGGCACTCATTTAACTTCAGATACTTAAGATAGAATTATATAATGCTCAGAGGTGATTTTAGAAATAAGTAATGCCTTTACTTCAGAGATACTATTATGTTTTAACATGTCTATGGTACTTTATAGTTTAAAAAAGTATATTCATGTGTATTTATTCGTACTGGAGAACATTAAACTCAGGAAAAGCTCTAAAAATACTCATGGCAAAACAGTTAACCTTCTTCTGTTTAATATGACCAAAGCAATAAACCAGACCAACAAAACATCAAAATGGTTAAACTCAGAAAAATGATTCAAAATGTGTACTGATTGTGAGAGGCATACAGTAAGTTTTGGGGCTCCTGGTGGCTCAGTTGTTTAAGCGTCTGACTCTTGATTTTGGCTCTGGTCTTCATCTGAGTGTTGTGAGATGGCTCCATGCTCAGGAGAGAGGGAGGCAGAGACACAGGCAGAGGGAGAAGCAGGCTCCATGCAGGGAACCCGACATGGGACTCGATCCCAGCCGGGTCCCCAGGATCAGGCCCTGGGCTGAAGGTGGCGCTAAACCGCTAAGCCACCCAGGCTGCCCCAGGCCCCTATCACATCTAGAGATAGATGTGAGCAGCTTTTCATTGCTGATGTAATATATGTGTCTTGAGGAAATAGACTTTTTTTTTTTAAAGATTTTATTCATTTTCATGAGAGACAGAGAGAGGCAGACACATAGGCAGAGGGAGAAGCAGACTCCCTATAGTGAGCCTGATGTGGGACTAGATCCCAGGATCATGACCTGAGCAAAGGCAGATGTTCAACCACTGAGCCACCCAGGCCTCCCTGGACTCTCTTTTGTTTAAAATCCAAATTCTTTTATTTTGTGGGGTATTTCAACAAGGAATTGATTTTTTTCTTTTTTCTTTTCTTTTTTTTTTTTTTTTATATTTTTTTTAATTTTTATTTATTCATGATAGGCACACAGTGAGAGAGAGAGAGAGGCAGAGACACAGGCAGAGAGAGAAGCAGGCTCCATGCACCGGGAGCCTGACGTGGGACTCGATCCCGGATCTCCAGGATCGCGCCCTGGGCCAAAGGCAGGCGCTAAACCGCTGCGCCACCCAGGGATCCCTCTTTTTTTTTTTTTTTTTTTAAGGAATTGGTTTCTTAACCTACATCTTTGATTATACGTTTAAGTTGTGATCCAGAGTTTCTGACATTCAATTTGCTTTTGTGGTAACATGTAGATTAATGCCACTATATATTCATGATTTCTGCTTTCAGTTGAGGTCCTCTGTGTCACTCTTCAATTCTTTTTATCTGTTTTCTATTGTTTTCCTCTTATACTCAACCTTAGCAGCTGTCACAAACCTTTGCTGTTTTCTTAACATTCCTCTACCCACCTTCCATCTGGTATTCTCTTCTCTGCAGATGTTTTTGTCCATTTTACTAAAAAAAAGACTGATACAACACACTGTATTGATGTCTCTCCTAATCATAAAAATTTAGCTGCTGTTATGCTTCTCCTTTTCTTCATTCTGCTGGACTTGGGGAGGGATTCATCTTGCCCAAGGGGATCATTTTCCACCACTGCTGTTTCCGTGTATTACCTCTCAGTTATCTTCTCTTTAGCCTATGCATAGGTGTCTCTCTCTCTCTCTCCTTTTTTTTTTTTAAATAGAGATTTTACATACTTATTCATGAGAGACACAGAGTCAGAGATAGGCAGAGAGAGAAGCAGGCTCCGTGCAGGGAGCCTGATGTGGGACTTGATCCCAGGACTCCAGTATCATGCCCTGGGCCAAAGGCAGACAGGTGCTCAACCACTGAGCCACCCAGGTGTCCCTCACTCTCTTTTTCTTTAAGTTTCTTTATTTTTTTTAAGTAATCTCTATACGCAACATGAGGCACAGACTCATGACCCTGAAAATAAGACTTTCATGTTCCCCAGACTTAGCCATACAGGTAGGTGCCCCTAGGTCTCTTTTATTAAGTAAATATATATTAATTAAATTGTGTGTGTATCCTATATTAGGCCCTAGAAGAATGACGGTGATAGGACAGAAATAAACACTGTCCTCAAGGGGCTTACCATGTGTTAGACTTGCTCAGTGTTCATCCTTGCAAAGCTCTGCTTTGATGCTCTGTATCTTTTAGCTATCACCTCTTTCAAGTATGCTTAGTTTGCTGTCTCTCTTCCCCAGTCATCTTGACTTTTTCCTCCCCACTATTTTTTTTTTAATTTTTTTTTAATTTATTTATGATAGGCACACAGTGAGAGAGAGAGAGGCAGAGACACAGGCAGAGGGAGAAGCAGGCTCCATGCACCGGGAGCCCGACGTGGGATTCGATCCCGGATCTCCAGGATCGCGCCCTGGGCCAAAGGCAGGCGCCAAACCGCTGCGCCACCCAGGGATCCCCTATTTTTTTTTTTTTTTTTTTAAGATTTTATTTATTTGTTCATTAGAGACATAGAGAGCAGTAGAGACACAGGCAGAGGGAGAAGCAGGTTTCCCTCCAGGGAGCCCGATGTGGGATTCCGGGATCACACCCTGAGCCGAAGGCAGACGCTCAACCGCTGAGCCACCCAGCTGTCTCTCCTTACCACTATTGAGGTTTTGGTCACTAGTGACCTAGTTTCAAGAGTTCCAGTGGACATTCCATTGAGTGATGTAAAAGTTTTGAAATGTAAAAGATTTTACTTCATGTCACTTTAAGTAATGTTGTTCAACATAGCTATTTTTCTGAGTGTATATGACTGTCATGGAAAGTTAGGGAGATGGTAAGGTATATTACAGATGGACTTTGGGGCTTGATTCTGTGTGTCTTATTTTCATAGATTTTTGTCTCTTCCAGCCTGCTCTCTTGTGACTGTTTTCCTAGTTTAGGATTATGAAGACAATATATATTTCATAATATAGTACCTAGTTTGATTTGTAGGCTCTGTAGCCCAGGAAATAAGCAGTTAGGACTCCCTGTATTACATTTTAATGGTCTATGTAGAATTTCCGAGTTTGATTGCTTGTTTTTTGTTTCTTTTTCTAAATATTTGTTTATTTGTGAGACAGAGACAGACAGACAGTGGGGTGGGGTGGGGGGCATAGGACGAAGAGAGAGAACATCCCATGCAGACTTTGCACTGTGTGTGGAGCCTTATGTGGGCTTATTCCTAGGACCCTGAGCCAAAACCAAGAGTTGGATGCTTAAACGATTGCTCCACTCATCTGCCACCAGGTGCCCCTTGACTATGAATTTGACTATTGTGGGAGTCGGCTTGAGAATCTCTTCCTCTCCTTCTGTCCCTCCTCACCACTCACTCTTACCCTTTCTCATAAATAAATGTTTGAATTTGACTGTTGTAGGTAACTGATACAAGTAGAGTCATGGAGTATCTGTCCTTTTGTGACTGGCTTATTTTACTTAGCATAATGTCCCTGTAGTTTATCCATAGGTAGCATGTGTTAGAATTTTCTTCTTTTTGGGGGTGCCTGGCTGGCTCAGCCTGTGGAGCATGAGACTCTTGAACTTGGGGTCATGAGTTCAAGCCCCATGTTAGTATGGAGCCTATTTAAAAAACAGAATTTTCTTCTTTCTTAAGGTGGAATAATAGGGGGGTGGTGGAATAATCCCTGGGTGGCGCAGCGGTTTGGCGCTGCCTTTGGACCAGGGCGCAATCCTGGAGACCCGGGATCGAGTCCCACGTCGGGCTCCCTGCATGGAGCCTGCTTCTCCCTCTGCCTGTGTCTCTGCCGCTCTCTCTCTCTCTGTGTGACTATCATGAATAAATAAATAAAATCTTAAAAAAAAAAAAAAGTGGAATAATAGGGGTGCCTGGCTGGCTTAGTTGGTTGATCATGGGACTCTTGATCTCAGGATTGTGCACATTGGGCATGGAGCCTACTTAAAGTAAGAACTAAAAAAAAAAAAAAGTTAAACCATAGAATATTACTTAGCCTCTTTCATGTATATATTACATTTTGGTTATCTCTTCATCTTGGTAGAAACTTGGTTGCTTCCACTTTTTAGCTGTTGTGTATAATAGTGCAATGAACAGGAGTATACAAATACTTTGTCGAGACCCTGCTCTCAGTTTTTTGGGTATATACTCAAGTGGAATTTACTGGATGAGATAGGTTTTTTTTTTTTTTTTTTTTTTTTTTTTGAGGTTGCTATACTGTTTTCCACAGTGACTGTTCCATTTTCCATTTCTACCAGTAGTATTTAAGGGTTACAGTTCTCTGCATTCTCTACAAAATTTAATTTAATTTTTATTTATTTATAAAGATTTTAGTGAGAAAGAGAACTTGAATTGGGGGTGCAGAGGCAGAGGAAGAAGCAGGCTCCATGCAGGGAGCCTGACGTGGAGCTCAATACTGGGTCTCCAGGATCACACCCTGGGCTGAAGGCTGCGCTAAACCCATGAGCCACCTGGGCTGTCCTAAGTTTCTTTTTTAAAGATTTATTTTGTTTTAGAGCACAAGTGAGATTGTGGGTGGAGGTGGGGAGAGAGTCTTAAGCTGACTCTGCACTGAGGGTAGAGTCCTACGTGGGGCTTGACCTGAGATCAGGAGCTGAGCTGAAATAAAAACTGAGGTGCTTAACCAGCTGTACCACCAAGGCCCCCTTTGGTTTAAGGTTTTGATTGGTTTGATTTGGTTTGATTTTTTTTATTTGAGAGAGAAAGAGTAAGAGCATTAACTGGGGTAGAGACAGATGGAGAGGAAGAGGCAGACTCCTCACTGAGCAGGGAGTTTGATCCTAGGACCCTGGGATCATGACTTGAGCCAAAGGCAGATGCTTAACTGTCTGAGTCATCCAGGTGCCTTTGAGATTTCATTTTTTTAGTAATCTCTGCTCCCAACATGGAACTTGAACTCACACCCTGAGATCGAGTTGTATGCCCTCCTGACTGAGCCAGCCAGGTGCCCCGACTATAGACTTATATGTTTTTATTTTATTATTATTTTTAAAGATTTTTCTTTATTTGATACAGAGAGAAAGCACAAGCAAGTGGAGCAGGAGAGGGAGAGGCAGACTCCCCACTGAGCAGGGAGTCCAGTCTGATGGTGGGGCTCCATCCCGGGATCATGACCTGAGCCGAAGGCAGATGCTTAACCAACTGAGCCACCCAGGCACCCCCTTAAACCATAGACCTGTAGATTGCGTTAGTAAAAATTGACTGAATTGTTGCTAGGAAAATGTAAAATCTTAATGGATCGTTTCTTGAGAATTTGTGTTTTAGAGAACTTATGTTCTATCTCATGTTTCCTTGTTATCTCTGAATTTTATCCTTGCCTTTTACTATGATTTGGATGTTTTGCTTACTATCATGCTTGCTTTCTTGCAGATTTTCTATTTTGTACATACGTTATTTTGTATATACTGTATATGATGACTTCGGTGAGCAGTGACCGTTCCCGAGGTGCTCGGGAAAAAACACAGATTTCAGCGACACAGGCAACACAAGTACAGAAACAAGTAGTACAGGTAAGTTTTTATGGAACTCTTGTTTTGTGTAGAGTTAATTAGGGAGCACATAATTCTCCTTTGTAGGATATCTTTGGATTTTGAACTTTTTTTTTTAAGTAGATTGTATTTCCTGGGAAAGAAAAATATCATTGATCCAGATACTGTTGGTTGTTGTTCCTTATCTGAGTGTGAACTTTTTCCTTTTACCTATTAGCATCTGCTTTTTTTTCCCTTTTTCTTTTCTTTTTTTTTTTTTTTTTTTTTTTTTTTTAAGGATTTTTAAGTTATTTCTACTCCCAATATGGGGCTTGAACTTAGAGCCCTGAGATGAAGAGTCACATATTCTACCAGATTGAGCCAGCCAGGTGCCCCCCCTTTTCTTTATTATTAATCTAGGTATGTACCTGAATGTAGTATGAAAATCCAGACTATATGGACAAGTAATTCTCTGAAGTAGAGAAATAGCTGAATTATAAGAGACTTACAAAAAGCTGCCATTTCTTTCAAGCATTATTAGCTGGGGAGAGTCTTTTAAATATTAAGATGACTTTTAATTAACAAGGTCCATTTGTATAATATATATATATGTATATATATATATATATATATTTTTTTTTTTAAGATTTTGTTTATTCATGAGAGAGACAGAGTGAGAAGCAGGCTCCATGCAGGGAGCCTGATGTGGGACTTGATCCCGGGTCTCCAGGGTCATACCCTGGGCCGAAGGCGGTGCCAAACCGCTGAGCCATCACGGCTGCCCTGCATAAAATACTTATTTTTTATTTATTTAGTTTTTAAAAAGATTTATTTATTTATTTATTTATTTATTTATTTATTTATTTATTTATTTATTTAAAACACAGAGAGAGGCAGAAACACAGGCAGAGGGAGAGCAGGCCCCATGCAGGGAGCCTGACGTGGGGCTCGATCCCAGGTCTCCAGGATCACTTCCTGGGCTGCAGGTGGCTCTAAACTGCTGAGCCACCCGGGCTGCCCTGTATAAAATATTTAATGTTAAATAGTCCCTCCTTCTAGGAAGCCTTGATGGCTCAGTTGGTTAAGTGTCTGACTCTTGATTTTGTGTTAGGTAATGATCTCAGGGTCATAGAATTGAGCCCTGATTTTTTCTCTGTGCTTAGTGGGGGATCTGCTTGAGATTCTTTCCCTCTCCTTCCCCCCCTAAAATAAAAAAAAAAAAAATCTTAAGAAAACAAATAGTCTCTCTGTATGAATTTGTTTATATTGTTATTTTAAATGAAGTTGTATAATTTAAGTAAAATGTTAAGTATAGTACTTGGTACAAAATTTAACATTTTATCCATTGTTATTGAGTAGATTTATAAACCTTTTTTCAGAGGCCCATCATAAATTTCAGATTGATGATTTGACTATACATTGGTAGCTAATTACAAGTACTCTGTTATAATCAGTCATAACCAAGTGCCCTGCTGATGTTAAGGGACACAGAAAGTAGACTTTACTTGATTGTTGCCTTACATTTTTCAGTATAAGGTTAGCTTTGTACTGGGACACCTGGGTGACACAGCGGTTGAGCTTATGCCTTTGGCTCAGGGTGTTATCCCAGATTCCTGGGATCAAGTCCCACATCGGTCTCCTTGCATGGAACCTGCTTCTCTTTCCACCGCCTATGTCTCTGCCTCTCTCTCTGTGTCTCTCATAAATAAATAAATAAAATCTTTTTTTTTTTTTTAAGTTAATTTATTTTTTAAGATTTATTTATTTATTTATTCAGAAAGAGAGAGAGGGAGAGACATCGGCAGAGAGAGAAGCAGTCTCCATGCAGGGAGCCTGACATGGGACTTGATCCTGGATCTCCAGGATCACACCCCGGGCTGCAGGTGGCACTAAACCGCTGCGCCACCGGGGCTGCCCAATAAATAAAATCTTTAAAAAAGAAAAAGGTTAGCTTTGTGTTTTACTTCTATTAATAGACTTACATTCTGCTATTCAGTGCTTGTTCTTAACTACATTTATCCCAATAGATAATTATTCACAACTGAGAAGAGTCTCTTGTTGGAAAAATTGGGACTTTTGTACTAGGTCCTCCCTTTGTAGGTGAATGCTTAAGAGGTTATTCATGAAAGATTTTCTTATCACAGAAGAAATATAAGTTATGAGTAATCATAGGTGCAACCCTGCTTATAATCAAATAGATACAAATTTATTTTTTATTTTATTTATTTTTTAAATAGACACAAATTTAAATGACATTTTGTTATTTATCAAATCAGTCAAGATTAAAAGTGTAATCTTTTTAGGGGTGCCTGGGTGGCTCAGTTGATGGAGCGTGCAACTCCTGATCTTGAGATTGTATGTTTGAGTCCCACATTGGGTGTAGAGATTGCTTCACAATAAAATCTTAAGAACGAGCAGTCTGGGTGGCTCAGCGGTTTAGCACTTGCCTTCAGCCCAGGGCATGATCCTGGAGACCTGGTATTGAGTCCCATGTCGGGCTCTCTGCATGGAGCCTGCTTCTCCCTCCACCTGTGTCTCTGCCTCTCTCTCTCTCTCTCTGTGTCTCATGAATAAATAAATAAAATCTTAAAAACAAAACAAAATAAAATCTTAAAAAAATGAAATCTTTTAAAGGCATGCCAAAGTAAATGTTGGAAATGTAAATTGTTTCCATCTCCCACCCAAGTAGAGTCATTGGACTGATTTCCAGTGAATCAGTCTCTCCAGACTGGAGGACGGAGGGCTCTCTCTTCCCTTCTAATGGCTGTTGTCAATATTAGTTTTTCCATAAGCCCTTTGGGGATGGCTCATTTTATGTAATTATTTTTAAATTTTTTATTTTTTTTAAGGTTTATTTATTCATGAGAGAGAGAGAGGCAAAGAAACAGACAGAAGGAGAAGCAGGCTCTTCACAGGAGCCTGATGCAGGACTTGATCCTGGATCCCGGGATCACAATTTGAGCCCAAGGCAGCTGCCCAACTGCTGAGCCACCCAGGTGTCCCTCATTTTATGTAATTAGATGAAAAACTGCTCACTGATTCTTAGACCTTAGATTTCTAATTTTCCTTTATAAAAAAGTATGTTGAGAATTTATCATAAAAGCAGTATGAATAAAATTATACATGTTCATTTATCCATTAATCCCATTCTGAGAAGTATTTCCTAAGGAAGCAATCTTAAACCGAGGGTGGGGGTAAGGTTTTATTTTGTAAGATGTTTATTGCCCAATTTTAAATGTCCAAAGGTAGTTTATCTCAGGACACTTCTATCAAAGTAGAGGGATATAAGGGAGAAGACTATGAGCTCTTAGATTCTGAATAAAGTAGGTTTGTCACTTTACTAATTAGTTGAATTACTTGTGTGTTTTAACCTCACTTAAAAAAAAAACCCCAAAAAACATGCTTTGAGAGTTAGAGAAAGTTTCAAGAGTAGTACAAAGGATAGTAGTACAAAGTTTCAAAGGATATTCATTCCTAAATATCCTTTAATCCAGATCTCCCAGATATTAACATTTTTACCATGTTTATATTTTTCTCCTTCCTATAAAGAAGAAACTACATACAGCTTTTCCTTAGAACCTTTTAAGAGTAAGTTGTAGATACGGTAAATACCACATCTGAATACTTCCCGTATTTTTTTTTCAAGGACATAATTACAGAACAGTTATTAAAAATCAGGAAATCAACTCATGTAATCTACAGACTATTACTATTTTCCCAATTGTCTCAATAATGTCCTTTTTAGCTAATTAAGTCCATTATCATCCATTGTATCCAGATGTCAGTTCTCCTCAGTCATTTTTAATGTGGAACTTCCTTTCCTCTGTTTCATAACATTGACCTATTTAAAGAATATGGGTCAGTTACTTTGTAGAATATCTACCAATTTTAGCTTGTCTGAAATATTCCTCATGATTATAATGGGATTATGCACTTTTGAAGATTTACTTATTTTAGAGAGAGATAGCAAGTGCAAATTGGGGGAGGGCCAGAGGGAGAGGATTTCAAAGCAGACTCCTCCACTGAGTGGGGAGCCTGTTATGAGGCTCGATCTCATGACTCTGAGATTACGACCTGAGCCGAGTCTGATACCCAACCAGTTGAGCCTGGGTGCCTGGGCACCCCAGGTTTATGTAGTTTTGGTAGAAATACCGCAGAAGTGATGATATCTTCTTGATGCATCATATCATGTTTAGGATATAGGTTTTATTGTATATATACTCGTGATCAATCTTTTTTTTTTTTTTTTTTTAAGATTTTATTTATTTGACAGCACACAAGCAGGGGGAGATACAAGCAGAGGAAGAGGGAGAAGCAGGCCCCCTGCTGAGCAAAGAGCCTGATGTGGGGCTTGATCTCAGGACCGTGGGATCATAACCTGAGCTGAAGGCAGATGCTTAACTGACTGAGCCACCCAGGTGTGCCCCTTCTGGTGATCAATTTTGTCATTTTGATTAAAGTGATGTTTCTTTAGTATTATGTGGAGAGATAAAAACTCCAGTTTTTTAAAGTGTGACATAGAGAGGTGCTTGGGTGGCTCAGTTGTTTGTATGTCTGCCTTAGCCTCAGATCATGGTATCCCCTGCATTGGGCTCCCTGCTCAGTGGGGAGTCTACTTCTCCCTTTCCCCTCTGCTCGTTGTGCTCTCTCACAAATAAATATTCAAAAGTGACATGGAGTATGATACTTTTCAGGATGGTTGTAAGTAATTAGAAAGGACATAGGTTGTATTCAGGAAGTGATAACCTTTACTCATCATATATTCTGCATAAGTTACAAAGCTGGAAGATGTCTGCTCCTGATCAACTGAGAAAAGGACCTGAAATTATAGTATGGAACAACTGTTAAAACAAGAAAAGACTAGTAGACTATATTAATAATTTTTATCTTTGGGTGGTGGGCATAAGGATGATTTAAAAAATTATATTTCATTATATTTTTCCAAATTTTATGAGTGGCGGATAGAATGAAAAACATTTGGCTTGCATGGACAAGCTGTCAACGTATTCACTGTGAAAGTAGCTTAGCTCTGGGGTGCCTGGCTGGCTCAATCAGTGGAACATGCAACTCGATTTCTAGGTTGTGAGTTCAAGCCCTATGTGTGACATGGAGTTTACTTAAAAATTAGAAACAAAGAGGAGGAAAGTAGCTTAGCCCATTATAAGTCAAATGAATGGAGAAGATTCAGAGGAAGAGAATTAGTAATGCTGCTTTTCTTGGCAAGACTTTTTTTCAACCTGATAGTTGGGTGGTGGATGTCACTAATATTTGTTGTAGGGTAGGGTGCACTAACCTTGTTCAACTTCAAACCGTCAGTTGTTTTTGCTGTTTCCCTTTGATTTCACAAGTTTTACAGATTCTTGACACTTGCCAGAGGTCACCCTGGCAAGTTTCCTATCCTACTTGAATTTGTATTTAGGATCTTTTTAAATCTATCTATCTATCTATCTATCTATCTATCTATCTATCTATCTATCTATCATCTATTTATGATAGACACACAGTGAGAGAGAGAGAGGCAGAGACATAGGCAGAGGGAGAAGCAGGCTCCACGCACCGGGAGTCCGACGTGGGATTCGATCCCGGGTCTCCAGGATCGCGCCCTGGGCCAAAGACAGGCGCCAAACCACTGCGCCACCCAGGGATCCCTATATTTAGGGACCTTTTTTTTTTTTTTTTTTTAGGGATCTTTTTAATCACATATTTATTTTATTTTTTTTTTTTTTTTTATTAAAGATTTTATTTATTTATTCATGATAGTCACAGAGAGAGAGAGAGGCTCAGAGACACAGGCAGAGGGAGAAGCAGGCTCCGTGCACCGGGAGCCCGACGTGGGATTCGATCCCGGGTCTCCAGGATCGCGCCCTGGGCCAAAGGCAGGCGCCAAACCGCTGCGCCACCCAGGGATCCCTTTAATCACATATTTAAAGTAATTTTCTGGGCTAGAGTAGTCACAAAGGTAAAAAATATTTTAAGTTCTGATTTAAAATGCTTTGTATTTCATTAATATGATAGGCTAGTATTGCAGTACTGTACTTGCTAAACAGCTGTTAAGCACATCAGATCTGTTTTCAGAAGTTATGTCTAAATGGCCCCGTTAGGATTAATACAGATGATAGCACAGAAGAGAAATGCAAAGAATATTTGAGTCATAGTACTTAAGGTGAGAACATTTAAGTCTGAATAAATTAGTAATTGGTATTTACCTAATATGACTTTACATTTTATTTTATTTTATTTTTATTTTCAAAGATTTATTTATTTATTTATTTATTTATTTTATGAGAAAGAGAGAGAGAGAGAGGCAGAGACACAGGAGGAGGGAGAAGCAGGCTCCATGCCGGGAGCCTGATGTGGGACTCGATCCCGGGACTCCAGGATCGCGCCCTGGGCCAAAGGCAGGCGCTAAACCACTGAGCCACCCAGGGATCCCCTTATTTTATTTTTTAAAGATTTTATTTATTTATTCATGAGAGACCGAGAGAGAGAGAGGCAGAGACATAGGCAGAGGGAGAATCAGGTTCCATGCAGAAAGCCCAATGTTGACTCGATCCCGGACCCCAGGATCATGCTGTGGGCCGAAGGCAGATGCTCAACCGCTGAGCCACCCAGGCATCCCTAATTTTTTTTTTTTATCTATGTATATGTTTTTTTTTTTTAAGATTTTATTTATTCATGAGAGACACAGAGAGAGACAGACAGACAGACTAGACAGACACAGGCAGAGGGAGAAGCAAGCTCCATGTAAGAAGCCCAGTGTGGGACTCAATCCCAGGTCTCCAGGATCAGGCCCTGGGGTGAAGGTGGCGATAAACCGCTGAGCCACCTGGGCTGCCCTGTATATGTATTTTTATTTTTTAATTTTATTTATTTATTTTTTGTGTGTGTATTTTTAAAGTAGGCTCCACACACAACATGGGGCTGGAACTCATGATCCTGAGATCAAGAGATACATGCTCTACTGACCGAGCCAGCCAGTGACCCTTGACTTACATTTTAGAAATATGTGGGTGAAACAATATAAAATGAAAATATAAAAATATGTGGAAACTCCAGACTGTTACCTATAGCAAGATGTTATGATTAATTACTATTCTTTTTTTTTTAATTTTTATTTATTTATGATAGAGAGAGAGAGAGAGGCAGAGATATAGGCAGAGGGAGAAGCAGGTTCCATGCACCAGGAGCCTGACGTGGGATTCGATCCCGGGTCTCCAGGATAGCGCCCCCGGCTGAAGGCAGGCGCCAAACCGCTGCGCCACCCAGGGATCCCAATTAATAACTATTCTTATAATCTTTAGTGAAAGTTGTCAACTCAAGTGTTTTCTCACTAATATTTTGTAAGATAGTTTAATAGAGTTGGGCCGAATTTTTCTGTGTCTATAACTTGTGTACGTTAAGGAAGCATAGGCAATTCTTAGACACTTTTCAAGTTTAAATATTGCTGCTCGTAGATCTGTTATTGGTGATTGTTTTCCCCCTGCCCTATTACTTTTAATCCCACACCCCTTTTGGAAAGATACTATATCCAGAGTCCCTGGATTAGGTGTGTCGTGCACTGTGACATTGTTGTATGCTCTGTTTTCTGTCTGAAACATCTTGAACCAGGCACATTCTATTTCTTCTTCTTTTTTCTTTTTTCTTTTTTTTTCTTTTTTTTTTTTTAATTTTTATTTATTTATGATAGTCCCACAGAGAGCGAGAGAGAGAGAGAGAGAGAGAGGCAGAGACACAGGCAGAGGGAGAAGCAGGCTCCATGCACCGGGAGCCCGACATGGGATTCGATCCCGGATATCCAGGTTTGCGCCCTGGGCCAAAGGCAGGCGCCAAACCACTGCGCCACCCAGGGATCCCTTCTTTTTTTCTTTTTTATTAAAGATTTATTTTTTTAATTTTAGTAACAGAGCATGCTTGAGGGTGAGAACGGGGGAGAGGGGGAGAGAGAGAATCTTAAGACTCCACGCTGAGTGCAGAGCCTGACGTGAGATTCCATCTCATTACCCTGAGATCACAGCTGAGCTAAACCAAGAGTAGGATGCTTAACTGACTGAGCCACCCAGGCACCCACCGCTAGGCACATTCTTCTAATATAAAACAGTGAATGATTGGAGTGTCTACAAGAGGTCTGGAATTAACTTTTTTCCCCAAGTTTATCCTTTTATTTTAGCTCCTGTTTAACATGTTTTGTCCCCCTTCTTTCCCTCCCTATGCCCTTTCTTTTTTCCTCTTCCTCCCATGTTCCTTTCTGGAAGTGTTGAAATTTTTTACTTCTTACATTTTATTATGAAGATGTTCATATACAAACAGTAGTTGAAAAGAGTTGTGTTGCAAGCACCCATATACTCAGAATTAGCTTTTTGGTATATTTGGTTTATTACATCTGACTAGCTATCCACTGTTCTATCTTATTTTCTTGATATGTTTCAAGGTAAATTAAAGTCATCAGTATACTTTAGTCCTAAGCACTTTAACATACATATATGTATAACTAGTTTGATATTTTTTAGGTTGCTTTCTCTTTTTTAACTGAAGTTTACATATAGAGACATTTTAAGTGTATCAGATAATTATTTGTTAGATACATATACCTGTATAATTCAGTCCCCTCTCAAGATACGGAATATCATACTCATCTCAGAAGGTTCTGACGATTTTATTATGTTTTCTTGTTGCAGACATCCTACCTTCTTTTAGGGTTCTGGACATCTTATGTACTGCTGTTTGCTTTCACTCTGCTTCTAACTTTCATTTCTATCTTTCTTTGTGCCTCTTTTTGCTTCAGACTCTGCAGGTTTCTGATAGCTAATATGGACTGTCTTCTCCCAGTTTTCTAGTTCTTGCACATTGTTAAAGTGCTTTTCCTCAGTCTTCAAGTGTAAAACAATAGAAGAAAACATCATCTCTCTTTACATTCCTTCTAATGGCATCCATACTAGCCTAGACCCTCATTGCAATATTCTTAGACTGGTAAAATAGCTTCCTCCCTAGCTGGAAGGCAGTGTGATTGATATACAGGGCACTACATACCTGTGGTAGTTAGGAGTCCTGTGCCTTTAACACCCCGCATAAAGTGTTAGTAAATGGAGTTGAATTGAATTACTATGTCTAAGATCCTTTCTAGCAATAAAATCGAAGCTTTACCTCATGATTTAATTTTTATAACTGGAATTTTTTTTTATCTTATGGGAAGATAATGCTTCACAGATGAAGAATTTCATAATGGTTGATTGACAGATTATTGTTGACCCTTCCTATGTACAGTTTCAGTGTTTTTCTGAGGTTCACGTCTGTATTGCAAGGGTGTGTATTTGGACATTTCCCCAGTTTTATGAATGTAGCCTCCTTCCTTGCTTAATTGCCTCAGGACTTTCCTTGTCTAATTGCTTCAGTTAGACACCCCAGTACAAAAGGCTGGAAAAGACACTTTGTGTTTGGTCTTGATCTTAGGAAGAAAGCTTTGTTTTCACTATTAAGTATATTGTTAGCTCTGGGTTTTTTGTAGTTGCTGTTAGGTTGAGGAAGTTCCCTTCTATATTTCTAATTTGTTGAGTCTGTGTTACCATGAAAGGATATTGGATTTTATCAAATGCTTTTTCTGTGTCTATTGAAATGATCATGTAGATTTATTTTATTTTATTTTATTTTATTTTATTTATTTTTTTTTTATTTTTATTTATTTATGATAGTCACACAGAGAGAGAGAGAGGCAGAGACATAGGCAGAGGGAGAAGCAGGCTCCATGCACCGGGAGCCCGACGTGGGATTCGATCCTGGGTCTCCAGGATCGCGCCCTGGGCCAAAGGCAGGCGCCAAACCGCTGCGCCACCCAGGGATCCCCGATTTGTTATTTTATTAATATGATGTATTACATTGTTCAGATGTTAAACAACCTTGAATTCTTGGGATAGATCTTACTTGGTAATAGTATATAATCCTTTTTTGTGTGCTGTTGCTTTGCTAGAATTTTGTGGAAGATTTCTCAATGATAGTGGTACCCCCCTTTTTGATTTTATTTATTTATTTGAGAGCACAAGTTGGGGAGAGAGCACAAGTGGTAGGGAGAAGGATAATCAGGCTCCCAGGGAGCCTGACTTGGGACTTGATCACAGGAGACCCTGGGATCATGACCTGAGTCAAAGGCTGGTGCTTAACTGACTGAGCCACCCAGGCGCCCCCAGAGTGATATTTTCCTGTTGTTGTCTTTTCTTGTGATGTTTTTGATTTTGGTATCAGGATAATACCCGTTGAACAGTGAGTTAGGAAGTCTATGTTTTTTTGAAACAGCTTGTAAAGAACTGATATTGGTGTTAATTTGGTAGAATTCACATTTGGTAGAATTTACTAGTGAAGCCTTCTGGCTCTGGGCTTTTCTTTGTGGGAACTTTTTATTTAGTTATTTATTTTAAGTAGGCTCCGTACCCAACATGGGGCTTGAAGTCACAACCCTGAGATCAAGAGTCTCATGGGTCTTCTGACTAAGCCAGCCAGGCGTCCTATGGGAACTTTTTGATGGCTTATTCAGTTACTTGTTGCTGAGTTTTCATTTTTCTTGACATGGTTTCAGAGTTTGTGTCCTTTTAGGAATTCTTCTTTTTTGTCTAGGTATGCAGTTTGTGGCATACATTTGTTCATGGAATTCTCTTAGAATCCTTTTTATTCCTCTAACATAAGTAGTGATGTCCCCTATTTCATTCCTAATTTTTTTTTTTAAAGATACTATTTATTCATGAGAGACACACAGAGGCAGAGACAAGAGCAGAGGAAGACCCTGCGGGAAGACCGATGTAGGACTTGATCCCAGGACCCTGAGATCAGGACCTGAGCCAAAGGCAGATGCTCAACTGCTGAGACACCCAGGCGTCCCTTCGTTCTTAATTTTAATGACTTTAGTTTTCTCTCTTCTTGGTTGATCTAGCTAAAGGTTTGTCAGTTTGTTGACCCCCCCACTCTCCCTCCCCTGCCATGAGCCAGATTTTTTTTTTTTTTCAATTTTCCTTTTAAAGATTTCATTTATTTATTCATGAGAGACACAGATTGAGAGAGAGAAGCAGAGACACAGGCAGAGGGAGAAGCAGGCTCCATGCAAGGAGCCCGACGCGGGACTCAATCCCTGGACTCCAGGATCCTGCCCTGGGCCAAAGGCAGGCGCTAAACCGCTGAGCCACCCAGGGATCCCCAAGATTCTTCAGTTTTTCTCTTCTTTTTTTCACTTATTTTTACTGTTCCCTCTGTTATTTCCTTCTTTCTTTATTTAATTAAAAGAAAGTTTTTGTTTTTTAGATTTTATTTATTTATTCATGACAGACACACACACACACAGAGAGAGAATGAGAGAGAGAGAGAGGCAGAGACAACAAGGCAGAGGGAGAAGCAGGCTCCACGCAGGGAGCCCGACATGGGACTTGATCCCTGGTCTCCAGGATCACACCCTGGGCTGAAGGCGGCACTAAACTGCTGAGCCACCCGGGCTGCCCCTATTTCCTTCTTTAAAAAACTATTTTGGGGGCACCTGGGTGGCTCAGTGGTTGAGCATCTGCCTTTGACTTAGGTCGTTATCCCAGGTTCCTAGGATCAAGTCCTGCATTGGGCTCTCTACGGAGAGCCTGCTTCTCCCTCTGCCTCTCACTCTGTGTCTTTCGTGAATAAATAAACTCTTAAAAATTTTTTTTTTCTCAAAAATAAAACTATTTTGGAAATAAGCACCTCAGTCTGCCTTCACCTCAGGCCATGATCCTGGACTCCTGGGACTGAGCCTGAGTTGTGCTCCCTGCTGATTAGGGAGTCTCCTTCTCCATCTCCCTGCACTCCTCCCCCCATTTGTGCCCTCTCTCGCTTGCTCTCACTCACTCTCAAATAAATAAAATCTTAAAAGATAAAAAACTCTATATCCAACACAGGGCTCAAACTCTCAACCTTGAGATCAAGACTCACATGCTGTACCAGCGAACACCCCTTCTCTAATTCTTTCGTTTTATTTTTCCTTTTTAAATTTTTTGCTCAAAATATTTCCCCCTTACACCTTGTATTTCTCTTGAAGTGTTAATTGTTTAAAAAAATTATTTTTTTTTGTTTCTTCTTTGTGTGTAGTCTTCGTTTTTATTTGAGTTAGAAAAAGCTAGGCATGTTATTTATGTATTAGATCTTTTTTTTTTTTTTAAAGATTTTATTTATTCATGATAGTCACACAGAGAGAGACAGAGAGGCAGAGACACAGGTAGAGGGAGAAGCAGGCTCCATGCAGGGAGCCTGACGTGGGATTCGATCCTGGGTCTCCAGGATCGCGCCCCGGGCCAAAGGCAGGCGCCAAACCGCTGCGCCACCCAGGGATCCCTGTATTAGATCATTTTATGATCAGTGCCGCCCCCCCTAAAGATTTTTTTTTTTAAAGATTTATTTATTTATGATAGACAGAGAGAGAGAGAGAGGCAGAGACACAGGAGGAGGGAGAGGCAGGCTCCATGCCGGGAGCCTGATGTGGGACTCGATCCCGGGACTCCAGGATCGCGCCCTGGGCCAAAGGCAGGCGCTAAACTGCTGAGCCACCCAGGGATCCCCAAAATTTTATTGATCTATTCATGAGAGACAGGCAGAGGGAGAAACAGGCTCTCCTCACAGAGCAAGGAGTGTGATGTGGGACTCGATTCCAGGATCCTGGGATCATGACCTGAGCTGAAGGCAGACGCTTAACTGACTGAGCCTCCCAGGTCCCTGATGCTCAGTGCCTTTTAATTTTGAAACAGAAGATGGCTTTATTCTCTAGGTACTTAGTTTTGGTGTGTTTTCATTGTTTATTATCTTGCTCCTTATTCTGTTTTTCTTATAATAACTTTGTGTGGGATTTGACCTTTATTTTTCTTTATTTCTTTTTTTATTATTTATTTATTTTTCTTGACCTTTATTTTTCTATTGCTTACTTTTATGTGCGGTGAGTTTTCTTGGACTTTCAGATGGCAACATAGTTCTGAGTGGCTTTTCTAATTTCAGAGTGTTTCTTTTCTGTGTAATTATGTTGGCTTACTTTCTGAGATTTCCTGGCTCTCTTCTCTATCCCCAGTGTGGACCTTTTCTTTTTTTTTTTTTCTTTTCTTTATCTGTGACTTAATTTTGATTCTATTAGTTTTTCTTAATGGGAGCCCTAACTGATTAGTTTCAAGAGTTGATATAATAGTGTGACTCCTGGGTGGCTCAGTTGGTTAAGCAACCCATTCCTGATTTTGGCTCAGGTCATGATCTCAGGGTCCTAGATTGAGATACTGTATCTCTGGCTAGTTTTTCTTCATCTGTTTCTATTTTGAGGTTTATGAGGGATACCTTCTTATCTAGTTTTGTGGTATATTGTTGTCTGTAGAATTTTGTTCTTGCTGTTAAGTTGCAGGAGCAGTTTAGAGAACTCTCCTAAACTTTTTTTTTTTAAAAATATTTTATTTATTCATTAGAGACAGAGAGAGAGAAAGAGGCAGAGACATAGGAAAGAGAAGCAGGCTCCATGCAGGGAACCCAATGTGGGACTCGATCCCAGTACTCCAGGATCACCCCTGGGCCGAAGCAGGCACCCAACTGCTGTGCCACCCAGGCATCCCTCTCATATACTCTTTATGAGACTTTTAACATAGTGCCACTTTTGCTCTTTTATTTTTTTTCTATATTTTATGTCTATATACATATGTACATTGTATGCATGTATTTAATACATACATTATTTTTAGTTATTCCGGTATTTAGTTGTTCCAATGTCAGTTACTCGGGTAATATCCCCATGTTTCCCCATTCTAGTATAGAATCATCACATACCTTTTGTTTGACCTATCTCTCTATTCTAGAACAGCTGTTAGCCTTTATCTTCCAAAATACAGACAAATTGAAAAAGATACAAGCCAGTTGTTACATATATTCTTCAGGACTTCTAGGTGGCTCAGTTGGTTAAACGTCTAACTCTTGTTTTTTTGGCTCAGGTCATGATCTCTGGTTCATGGCATTGAGTACCATGCTCTATAGGGAGTCTGCTACTCTCCCTCTGCCCCTCCTCCTGCTAGCATGCTTGTGCATGCACACACATATTTTCTCTCTGTCTCTCAAATAAATGGATAAATCTAAAAATTCTTCAATTTGAGTTTGTATGATAATTCCTCATGATTAGATTCAGGTTATAGAACTCTGATTGGAATACTACATAGAGGATTTTTGACTATTTCTCAGATTATGGGTGGAGTTATTGAGATCTATCTGCCTTTCATTAAGGATGTTGTTATATTTAGTCCAGGTTTTGCCCATTTTTTTCTTATTTTTAACTTTGTTTTATCTAGCAACTAAAAAATGATCTTTGTTGAGACACTTTGAGACTATGTGCAAATAATGTGTTCCTCATGCAACTTTCTCCCTTAGAATTAGCATTTATTTATTTTTTAAGATTTTATTTATTCATGAGAGACAGAGAGAGAGAGTGAGGCAGAGACAGAGACCTAGGCAGAGGGAGAAACAGGCTTCATGCAGGAAGCCTGATGTGGGACTTGATCCTGAAACGCTGAGATCATGCCCTGAGACGAAGGCAGACAGGTGCTCAACTGCTGAGCCACCCAGGCATCTTGTAAATTTTGTAAAAAATTTTTATTTATTTTTGTTTTAAATATTTTATTTATTTATTCATGAGAAACACACACACACACACAGGCAGAGACACAGGCCGAGGGAGAAGCAGGCTCCATGCAGTGAGCTCAACGTGGGACTCGATCCTGGGTCTCCAGGACCCCACCCTGGGCCGAAGGCAGTGCTAAACCACTGGGCTACCGGGGCTGCCCTCATTCAGTAATTTAAATGGTTTAACTTTTAAAATAGTTATGTTGGGGGATGCCTGGGAGGCTCAGTGGTTGAGCGTCTGCCTTCGGCTCAGGGTGTGATCCTGGGTCTGGGCATTGAGTCCCACCTCGGGTTCCCCGTGAGGAATCTGCTTCCTCTGCCTACGTCTCTGCCTCTCTCTCTGTGTCTCTCATGAATAAATAAATAAAATCTTAAAAAAAATTTATGTTGGTAGTTAGTAAATGTCTTAGTTAACGAGGGTAATATTTTTATTTTGGTAAATTTTGAGAGTAATTTTAGATTTATCAGTACAGAGAGATCCTGTAAACCCTTCATTTAGTTTTCCTGTTACCATAATCAAGGTACCTTTTTCAAAGCTAACAAAACAAATTGGTATATTACTCTTACCTCACTGAACAAGAGAGTCACTTTTTTATACAATAACTTGCTATTTTTTTATTGCCAAAAATAGTATAAAAGGAAATGGCAAATATTCAGTAATTTGATTTTTTTTTTTTTTTAAGTATTTTGGCTGAAAAGCCATTGGAAGAGAGTTTTCTGTTGGGGTGACTAATTTTAGTGTTTATAAGTTTCCATTTTCTTAAAATTTTTAAAATTGTGGCTAAGAAAAAAGTGACCTTTAAAATAATTTTTATTTAGATAAATACAGCCATTTCTATCCAGAGGTGCCCAGGATATCTTTTAAGACTTGACAGCAGAGCTTTTTTGACAGCTAAGCTGGTTCTAAGCCTGTGTCCTAGTAATTTCCAGTGCTTTCCTGTTCCAATTTTTTCTAGTGCTTATTACTCCATTTCTCTAAGGGAAGGAACATGTAAATGAGTCATGTGGCCATTTATGATGATTAATAACTTTAGGTCATTTAGCCAAAGGAATGGGACCTTTATGACATTTAATTTGATGTTTAGGGAAAAAAATCATGTTTGTTTGGCTTATGAAAACAGATTGTGTACATTTGAGAGCTCTAATCAGTATTTCTGTTACCATAGTGCTGTAGTTCTTGAGCTTTTTATCTTTTTGCAGCAGATTTTGGCATCTAACTTATATCTTAGGTGCTCAGATCTTTTTATTAATTGTGTATTTGCTTTTCAGGCAACAGCTGAACAAATGCGTCTCGCTCAAGTGATCTTTGATAAAAATGATTCTGAATTTGAAGCTAAAGTTAAACAGGTAAGTTTTTGGCAGAGGATACTATTTTGGCATTAGAATCTTCCTAGTTATAATGTTATTAATAATGAGCTAAACATTTGTGAAGAAGCACATTGGTGTAGTAAGTACATATAGCATTTGGCAAGTTCTCAGAAAGTTTTATTTATTGTTAAGAACCGAATTGGCTTTTCCAACATGGTAGTAATTCCAAATGTATGCTAGAAGCATATAACATTAAATTTTACAGTTATGTCTTTTTTTTTTTTTTTTTTTTTAAATTTTACAGTTATGTCTTTATTTAGAACTTTAATTAAAGACCTTTTGATTATAAAAATTTCAAAATCTCCTTTCCTGATAAGGCTTCTTTTCCCTTCAAGATTCTAGAAATCCGGCTATATAACCCTTAACTTGATCCAGACCTTGGTAGAGGTCTACAAATAATTATTCCTTGGAATGAGTGTCCCACAGTGAATTTGTTGCTGAGAGTTAGCTGGAAAAGGAAAGAAACCTTGCTTCTTTTCACTGCCACAGTAAAGAATTAACAGAACGAAAGCAAAACTTTATTAAAGTGTACCCCCTATGGAAGGAGTGGGCTAATCAAGAGAGACAATGGCCCTGGAAACTTGGTGCTGTTGTCTTATATCAGTTTTCTTTTGGGCAGGTCTTAGTGTTGCAACATTTGAGTGAAAGGCCTGGATTATATAATAATTAGCCAACTACTATGTCCTTTCCCAAGATGTATTCAAAAAGCCTGCATGGAGTAGGAAACTGCAACATTATTTCTATTTTAGAGACATAGGTCACTTAAGGACAAGCTACTGCTTTCTGCACTAGTGGAACAAGTACAACAAACTTAGCCTTTAGTCCTGCTGAGGATATTATAACCACAAACCCAGTACTAGATGGGTAGAATGGGATGCTTCCAGGCTGTCCTCAGTTGCGCCTCTCCATCATGATGTCTAATGTCTGTCCTTTTGCTCATGCCTAGCTTCCTGCCTAACTCTTTAGCCCTTTTCTCTTTAAACTCTTTGTTTATGCTTATAGTTGCTGTCATTAGACTATGGTAATATTTTTAGAAGGCCACAAAAAGGTTTATTAAAAGTTATAGAACTTATTCTCTAGAATGAGATTTGTGTGTAGTTTGAGACCTACTTCTATATATCATATTGTCTTTTATCTGAATATCATAGCAGATACACAAAAAAGAGCACTGGTCCAGGAGTTCAGAGTTTTAAGGTTAAACTTTAGTTCGATCCCTTACTAATTCAGTCACTGGGGGGTAATTTGATATTTAATGTGCACCTTATCACTTGAATATTACAGGTGTTGGGTTAATACTGACACTGACAGAAACTGACACTAGGCAATATCCAAAGATCAAGCTGTGGAAAGCTGTAGGTGTGTAGAACTTTCACTGTGCTATGCAGGGAGGAAAGAGAGAGAGAGTGGTATAGTGCGAAGAGCTCTATTTATGAGATCAGGATACCTGGATTCCAGATAGGTCTTGCTGGTAATTAGTTTTTGGCCACAGAGAAGTCACTTTAGATGTTGGGGTCAAACTATTTTAAACAGGTGATACATACTAAAATAGTTAAATGTGTATAAAACACAGCAGATACTTATATCGTATGTTTATTCCATCGTAATTGAGAAGCCTGTATTGTACCTAACCTGTGATGGTACTTGTGATGAGAATGTTAAGTGGCTCAATCTCCCCCCCCACTTTTTAAAATTTTATTTATTTATTCATGACCGAGAGAGAGAGAGAGAGAGAGAGAGAGAGAGAGAGGCAGAGACAGAGACACAGGCAGAGGGAAGAAGCAGGCTCCATGCAGGGAGCCTGACCTGGGACTCGATCCCAGATCTCCAGGATCACACCTCAGGCCGAAGTTGATGTTACACTGCTGGGCCACCGGGGCTGCCCTTAATCTCCCTTGTTTTTTTTTTTTTTTTAAATTTTTATTTATTTATGATAGTCACACAGAGAGAGAGAGAGGCAGAGACATAGGCAGAGGGAGAAGCAGGCTCCATGCACCGGGAGCCCGACGTGGGATTCGATCCTGGGTCTCCAGGATCGCGCCCTGGGCCAAAGGCCGGCGCCAAACCGCTGCGCCACCCAGGGATCCCTTAATCTCCCTTGTTAAAGAGAATGTGTACCACGGGGATTTCTTTGATTACTTCAAACATAGCACCCCGTTGAAGCTGCTTGCGGAAGTACCATGTCTAGGAGTGAGTTGTGATAGCTGGCTGTAGAATTCACTTGTGAGGTTTTTGAGTGTTGTCACTTATTAAGTGTGTGGACTGTTCTAATCCAATCAGTAGTAAACCACATAAGAAATATTTTCTCTGTACAAAACAGTTCAACTGGATGCTTTGTTAATAGTGGCCATATACACTTGGTCTTTGGGTAACATATAGCCCACTTACTATTTGAATAGTTCAGAATTTTGGAAATCCTAGGTCACTGCACTAAGCTGGAGTAGTCAGAGCTGATCCTTATTCTGAGAATGTTGATATATTTGTATGTGTATACTGCTCATTAATAATCTGATAATTGGTCATGTTGGAGGATAATTTATTTGTATTGATTAAAAGACAAGTGATAGCCACAAAAAGCAGGGAAACCTGTTCTTGCATTATAAGCTGAGAGTCTGGAAGGAGGCCACGTTCATGTGGAAGTATTGTATAATTTCTGTTTTACAATAGAAGAATCTTAAAATTGGTGTCATGTACCATTTTGGGTTCCCCTTAACTATTTTCTTAAAATTTCAATAGCTTATGGAAGTGACGGGGAAAAATCAGGATGAATGCATCGTGGCCCTACATGACTGTAATGGAGATGTAAACAAAGCTATCAATATATTGCTGGAAGGGAATTCAGACACGGTAAGTATTATTAATTGATTGGCAGTGCTGACATTTGTCTCCAGTTCCATATTGCATTTTGAACTTCACCGTTTTTGAGGGTGGTGGTGGAGGGAATTATGGGTTCCATTCCATGTTTGTTTTAAGACCCAAAAGAATACTAACCTGAAATGACTGTTTTTGTTATATATGGTTTCTTCATGAAGTTGTAGAATCTGAAGACTCCAAAGAGAACTTGGTCATCTACTCCAGCCTTACACAGTTTCCAAATTCTCTGGGCCTGTGGACATTTTCACCACCTGAAAAACTTCTCTGGCTTCACTGCTCATGTTTCTTCATCTCAATCGTCACCTCTTACTACTCCTTAAATCTCTAGACTAACAGAAAACCAGGATTTGCTGGTATATCTATTTGCTTATGTGTGAATATTCTACAGACATATTTTCATGACCATTTGACAGATAAAATAAGAAAAAGGTTTTTTTTTTTCCTTTTTTTTTTTTTTTTTAAAGCCTAGTGAAGTTTGAGGAATGTGTAGGCACACTAAAGCTCATCCCTTTTATTAGGAAGGATACAACTAAAGCCACACTAGGCAGTTGTCCCCCTTAATCTCTTGATTTTTCCATGGAGATTGCACAGTGTTTCTTTAAGATTTTATTTATTTAATTAATTTTTTAAAAAAGATTTTATTTATTTATTCATGAAAGACACAGAGATGGTGAGACATAGGCAGAGGGAGAAGCAGGCTGCCTGCAGGGAGCCTGAGGAGGGACTCAATCCCTGAACTCTGGGATCATGCTCTGAGCCGAAGGCAGACGCTCAACTGCTGAGCCATCCAGGCTTCCTGATTTTATTTATTTATGAGAGAGAGTGCATAATGAGGGCAAAGGGGGAGGAGGAGAAGCAGACACCCTGCTGATCAGGGAGTCAGACTCGGTGGTCTCAATCCTAGGACCTTGGGATCATGACCTGAGCTGACGGCAGCTACTTAACTAACTGAGCCACCCAGTTACCCCTGCACAATGTTTCATTTGTATTTTCAAATCACCATTTCAAAACAAGTTAAAGCAAAAAGTGATTCTCCTTAAAAAGGAGAATAAAGATGTAAACAATCAAAAATGCCTGCCTTCCTTGTCAGCAGTCAGGTTTAATCAGGTTCTCATTTTTAAGGATAGGCTGTATTAGGGACAGGCTATATAAAAATGAACTGTTGTGACAAGTTCATAAGTAAAATGAATATCTTTATTTAAAATAAGTAGAATAAAAAAAAAATAAAAAATAAAATAAGTAGAATGTGTTATATAACTATAAAAATCAGATGATTAGAAAAATAGAGCAATATCCGTGGGTAAAATTCCATGCAAGATAACACTAGTCTGTCAGTTTGTTGGGAAAATACATCATGTTAAGGGACAAAATTTTGCATAGTTTTTGTTTGCTGATACTTAAGCATATAATTTCTGGGTTTTATAAAATACGGGAAATGTGTTTACCTCATTGTTAATGGATGTAGTATAGAATGGCTCTGTTTTTGTTTTTGCTTTGTTTTTGTAAAGAAAGAGAGTGGGGGAAAGACCTAGGGAGAGGGAGAGAGATAATGTTAAGAGGGAGAGAGATAATGTTAAGTAGACTCCATACCAGTGCAGAGCCTGACTCAGGTCTTGATCTCACAACCCTGATATCATAACCCAAGCCAAAATCAAGAGTTGGATGCCTAACTAACTGAGCCACCCAGGTGCCCCTAAGCTGCCTCCTTCATATATTAAAAGATTTCACTGTTGAATACATGAAATATTTCCATATTGTTCATTGGAGGGCCTGTTTTCTTTTTTCATGTTAGAGGTAGGCCAGGATACCACTTTATGTTGCCTTTCTTTTAGCTCTAGCAGACTTAATGTATGTCCAGTTCTGTGTTTTATTGAGTTTTAACGTCTTGAATGATAACATATCTTTGGTTATGTTGAACTTGGAAATCATGTGGTGAGGTCAGTCTGGTTTGGTTTCTTCATAGATTAGAAAATCAAATTAGGGCCTGTATACAGACACAAAAGGTATATGCTTGTTGAGACTTGAGAAGGCCGGGGCGGGGGGGTGGGGGGGGGATGATAGGCAAAGGAAAATTCCTTTGAAAACTCTGGTTTGTTTAGTATTATTCTTTAATAGCATTTGCCTTGTCTCCTCCCTGATTGCTGTCTGCAGTAGCCACGACTGACCAGTTGTAAAGAATATCTTCTGACTGGGATAGAGTTTATTGGAGTACAGGTGCTAGACAATAAAATCACTGTAGGGTTGCTAGAAGGAAGAACATTTAAAATAAACCATGGGAAAAAAAAAACAAATTTTGTCCTATTCTCTAAGCTTATTTTGTGTCAGGATCTTCTGAAACAAAATTACTACTATTATTTAAAGATTTTATTTATTTGAGGGAGAGAAAGAGAGCACACTAGCAGGGGAGGGACAGAGGGAGAGGGAGAAGCAGGCTGCTTTTGGAGCAGGGAGCCCGATGCAGAGCTCCTCCATCCCAGGACCCCAGTATCACGACCTGAGCCAAAGGCAGGTGCTGCTGATTGAGCTACCTAGGCATCCTGAAACAAAATCATTACTTTGAAAAAAAAAAAAAAAGTTAGGTGGAATTATCCATGATGTTTTTAAGGATGAGTTTGTCTTTCTCATGTAAGAGGAACTGTCACAAGAGAAAACATTGAACATGATCATAAGTACCAATAAGTCTTTTATTATAATGCTGTTTTGAGTGACAGAATAGGTTTTGTTTTGTTTTTTTAAAAGAATTTGTTTATTTATTCACAAGAGACTCAGAGAGGCAGAGACATAGGAAGAGGGAGAAGCAAGCTTCACGCAGAGAGCCTGATGTGGGACTTGATCCCCGGATCAACCCGGAGCCAAAGGCAGACGCCCAACCGCTGAGCCACCCAGGCATACCCAGAATAATTCTGAAATACCAGTCTGTTGCATTACTATGCTCTTTTCTTTTCTTTTCTTTTCTTTTCTTTTCTTTTCTTTTCTTTTCTTCTCTTCTCTTCTCTTCTCTTCTCTTCTCTTCTCTTCTCTTCTCTTCTCTTCTCTTCTCTTCTCTTCTTTCTCTTCTCTTCTCTTTCTTCTTCTTTCTTCTCCTCTCTTCTCCTCTCTTCTCCTCTCTTCTCTCCTCTCCTCTTCTTTTTTCTTTTCTCTTTCGCGATTTGTTTGTGTTGTGTAGTTCCTGGCAAATAGGAGGTGGGAGAGTGATTTTTAATTAGCTGGCCTAGAAAGCTGCTTTGCTGATTACTAAGTGTAGTGTCTGGGAGGACCATTTCTCTTCAAGTTTCTTCAGACCTTTTTACAAGTAGCCAAATACAGATACAAAGATGGTCAGAAGTTTAGTTGAAAATCTTCCGTAATTATTTGGTTTATGTTGAAAGCTTGTGTGCCTGCTCACAGACTGTTGTGCCAAATGTGCTATACTCTCTTTAGCATTTACAGTGATATTAGACCAATTACCCCTTAAGTTTGCTCTCCTTAACTTTCCTCCACAAATAAGTTCTTGTCGGTCTTTGTGATTTTACAAGCCCAAGATTTGCTTATGGGTGTCTTTGCTGAATGAAATGGAGTAAGATATTTTTCTCAGATGTTTCACATATGCCGTACCTGGGTGGTTAAGTGCCTTCCTTTGGCTCAGGTCATGATCTAGGGTCCTGGGGTCAAGCCCCACGTGGGGCTCAGTGCTCAGCACGGAGCCTGCTTCTCCCTCTCGTTTTGCCCCTGTTCCCTGCTTGTGCTCTGTTTCTCTCTCTCTCAAATAAAGTCTTAAAACATACAAAATATGTCCCTTCATAATGATTGAGTACCATTAGGTCTGGCAGTGTAAAGTTATTATAAATTGTATACATATGCACCTTGTGCTGACTCCACTGTGTATAATTTTTCTAGGACTTCTAGAATTTACTTTTTGTCTTGTTAACCTAAGAGGACAGGATTCTGTCTTACATAGGTGTCTTATTTATTCATATTAGCAAGCATTATTGAGTTTTTGTAAACTGCAGAATTACTTTTCTGGAATAAACTTTTATTGTTTTCTCTAAGTAAAAAAACAATGCAGAGGGGTGCCTGGGTGGCTCAGTTGGTTGAGCATCTGCTTTCTTCTCAAGTCATGATCTCCGGGTCCTGGGATTGAACCCTGTGTTGGGCTCTGTGCTCAATGGGGTATCTGCTTCTCCCTCTCCCTCTGTGTGTTCTCTCTCTTTTTCAAATAAATAAAATCCTTAAAAAAAAAAGAAATGCAGAATGATAAAATGAAATTAAATGTCCTCATTAAATAACTACTAACTTTAGTATATTACATGGGCTTATATTTGAACTAAAAAAATGTAATCCTATTTTATACACTGTTAGTTGGTTAGCTTGCTACACTTAATATCATGGATCTCTTTCTGTGTGTACTTGCACAACTAGTTTTTCCCCTAAAGATTTTATTTATTTGAGAGAGAGAGAGAGTGCATGAGAATACGCACATGCATGAGAGCATGAGCAGAGAGGAGAGGCAGAAGGAGAGGGAGAAGCAAGCTCCATTCCAGGGCCCAGGGTCCCCAGGTCAAGAAGGCAAAGTCTTAACCAGTTGAGCCACCCAGGTGCCCCCACCTGGATAACTCTCTTAAGTGGCTACATACTGTTCTCTTTGTGGATGTTCTAGAGTAGATAGCCTCCTAAGGTAGATATTAGGAGAATCCCCCCACCTTTTATTCTAACCATTGTCTGTATATAAGTGTTTGCACAATTATAAAATTATTTCATGTGAATAAAGGCCTGAAAGTAGAATTGCTGGGTAAAAGCTATGAACTAATTAAAGTTTGGGTCCTGTTCCCAGATAGACTTGTAGAAGATTAGAATAGATGGGTATTCACCAGAACTGGATATGCCAGATTATTCTGCTGTAGCTGTCAGTTGTTGATTTTTAAAAAATCTTTATCAAAGCTTAAAGGTGGAAAATAACTAGTTTTAATTTTTTTCATATCTGGTGATTTTATATGTAACTAAATATATCGGTTCAGTTGAGGTTTATAGATGTCAAAAAAATTCCTTCTAAAAAAGCATTTTAAATCTGGCCTCTGCTGTTTTGGAAGTAATTCAGCTATTTTCTTCAATTTTAGTTTATTAATTTCTAGTGCATTTTATCTGAATATACAATACTAGTAATTTCCTTTTTTCCTAAGATTTTTTTAAGCTTAAGATAGTTCTTGCTCTTATTTTGGGACTGAATTACTTCAACTCTCTTGTGAAATGAGGTAGATGATGACAAAATAAATAGAAACAAATGGGCCAAAAAAAAAAAAAAGAAACAAATGGGCCAGTTTTGGGATTTCTCAGTGCTGTACCTTTATTATCGTAATACCACTTATTTTTACAAGAACAAAGTGTTCTTTTCTCAGCAATTTATATGTATTTGATTTGATTTGATTTCAGTCACCATTAGAGGAGAGGCAGATAAGGGAGGTTATATAAATTAACTTCTCATTAGAAACAGGTCTTTGAGATTGAAATTTTGGGTACTTAGTTTTTTTTTTTTTAATAAATTTTTATTTATTTATGATAGTCACACAGAGAGAGAGAGGCAGAGACACAGGCAGAGGGAGAAGCAGGCTCCATGCACCGGGAGCCCAATGTGGGATTCGATCCCGGGTCTCCAGGATCGCGCCCTGGGCCAAAGGCCGGCGCCAAACCGCTGCGCCACCCAGGGATCCCTTGGGTACTTAGTTTTAAAAAAAAAAAAGCTAATTTTATTTGCCTACCATTAAATGTTTTTAGGTGGTTACTTTGGTTAAATAGAGCAAGTTATTCCTGAGGTTTTAGGGCAGCATTTTAATGTAATTTTGTAGTCTTTGAGCTAATATATTAATAGGTTTAAGGCCTACTGAGGATAGTTGGGGATGGCATAGTATGGGAGCTTAGGGAAATGACCTTTATTTTTAAATCAGCATAGGAAAAGGCTCTGTGGTGGGACAATATATAGTTAGTTGTTAATTCAGCTAGTTGCTGTCCTCTTTTGTGCTGTGTATGGCAACAGAAGCTTAGTGCGAACTTTACTGTTTTTATCCTCTGAAAGATCTGAAAGTAGAACTTTATGGATAAGAATTAAAATGGTAGGCAAGTGAGCTTCAAGGTGTGGGTCTTTAGATCTGAAAGATAGATGCACACATCCCTGATAATTGTATACACTTTGAATGACAACTCTGAATGACCACTCTTGTCTTCGGTAGACTTCATGGGAGACTGTAGGGGGGAAGAAGAAGAATTTTGGAAAAGAAAATTCAGAAAACAAAGAGAATAGAGAGAAGAGAACTGAGAGAGAAATGAATCGTGGACGTGGAAACAACAACCGGAAAGGAAGAGGTGGCAATCGTGGGAGAGAGTGTAAGTATATTTCTCCTAATTTTTTGTTAAGAAAATTTTTATGCATACTGAGAAGCTGAAAGAGTGCTCCAACAAATGCCCTTAAATCTAGTTCTTCAGTGTTTGTCATTATACATAACTCTTAATATTGAGCTACAACTAAGTAGTTCATCAGAACCCTAACTGATGCAGTTTCATGTTAGCACTTACCTGGGCTGTATGTAGTTATGTTGTGTGTTAAGACTGCCTTTTTGGGTGCCTGGGGTGCCTGGGTGCCTCAGTCAGTTAAGACCACCTTCTGTTATGTCTTAAAGTGCACCCTCTGTTTTGAAAGGAGGGCTTTCATTCACTGGTAGATGAAGATAGTTTATTCTTCCCACTTAATGGATACTATTTTATAGGCAAGGGTTAGATTAAGAGGGAAGTTGTTGAATAGGGAAAATTTTCTGAGTCCTTTCATTTAACCCGGATTTTGGCATCTTTTACCCATAACAACACTACTTGCTGTGCAGATATACCAAAGTAGCTAAATTATGAATGAATGAAAGGTAAATGCTTAACAAACAATCTTAGAGACTTTGGCTAGTTTATTTATTCCACAGATGTTTACTGAGTACCTACTATGTAGTCTGTTACTCTAACAGCCATAGAGCAATGAATAAAATAAATATTTGCCCTCCTAAAACTTTTACTGGAGGTTAGAGAGAGATGTTACAATAAGAGAAGTAACATTTTGTAGTAATACAATATTTTACTGATGTTATATGTGGAAGTTACGCTTTGGGAAAAACAAAGGCAGCAAGATGGTGATTTTAAGAAGGGGTTTGGCAAATTTAAATGCCAAGGAAGGCATTCATGAGGCAGCACTTATAACTCATGGCCCTGAAAGGGATGAGGAGAGCAAGATGTGTCAATATTGCTCAAAATTGTTTATTATAGGAGGCCCTGGGTGACTTCTGCGCTGGTAGCAGCTTGTCTCCCGCGACCTCAAAAAAAAAAAAAAAACAAAAAAACCTGCTTATTACATAGAGTTGTTAGAATCAATACCGGTGTAGGGGTGAGGAGAAGATAACTCTACTGGCACATTCTGGATAGTATCCTGGGAAAAGCTGCCTCCAATTGAAATATTTTCAACAATTCATTATTTCCTTGGCATTGCTATTTTGCTATTCTAGGCCTTTCCTTTAAACCTAACCAGTGAGCCAGTTTTGGTGTGTATTACATATAGCTCCATAACAAATTTGGTCTTTGAAGCAGACTTACCTTAGGGGAGGGCAAGTCCAACTAGAAGAAAGGAAAAAGTGGCACATCATTTTAATTTCCTTACAAAATTTTCACCTATGAATTAAGCAAGATGTGCTGTCATCAGTTTTTTCAGCCATTTTTATTTGGTTTTGTTTTTACTGTTTTCTGATCCCTTAGGTAAAGTTTTAGCTTTTTTATAAGAAGTCTTTTTGTCCTTGCCTTTGATTGCTCTTGTGCACAATTATGTACAACAGGTGCTCTTTTCTTCCATAGTTAGAGGAGAAGAGAATGGAATTGATTGCAATCAAGTGGACAAGCTTTCAGACCGTGGCAAGCGAGTCCGTGGCAGAGGTAAGATAGAAGATAGAACAAGGGGGAAGAAGATGCTTGTGATTGGAAGGAGGCGGGGTGGGGGTGGGGGCTATTGGTATACTTATTTCACTAAGGAATGGCAGAGTACTCTGAAAGAGGAGGATTGATCTTCTGCGATCTTCGGATTTGTTTACTGATGGCTATGAATGAAATGTTTGGATTTGCATAATTTTGAGGAAACTTAACTGGTTTGTTTCACCGGAGCTGAGAAGGCCATTTATATGAACAATTTAAAGCTTGAAGCTCTGATCATTCAGTTCTCCTTTGTTGGACTTTTATAAATGTGTTTTACTCATATGATCCTAGTTTTAAAATTATTTGCCCATTGATTAGTTCCTTCCCACTCCCCAAATTTTCTGTTAGTAATCATTTCTTAACATTTATTAATTTGGGACATCATTAAGCCATTTTAATAAGGTAATTTCATATACTTTAGGGTGTGACTGAATTTTCTCAGGGTCATAAAATCAAGATACACGATGTAATATGCAGATAAGGCTTTGGTTCAGGGGACGAGCTACCTGAACTGACATTTTGTTTGATCTTCTTTCTTTATTATTTAATTTAATTTTTTTTTCTTATTTTATTAAGTAATCTCTACCCAGTGTGGGGATTGAACTGACAACCTCACAAACCCAGAGATCGAGGCTCATGCTCTACAGACCTAGCCAACCAGGAGCCTTTTTTGGATATATTTAAAAATTAAAAAAAAAAAAAACTTTAAAAAAGATTTTATTTATCTGAGAGATCAAAGAGAGAACGAGTGGGGGTAAGGGGCAGAGGTAGAGAGGGAAGCAGACTCCTCAGTGAGCAGAGATCCTGATGCAAGGCTCAATTGCAGGGCCCTCAGATTATGGCCTGAGCTGAAGGCAGATGGTTAACCAACTGAGCCACCCAGGTGCCTCTGTTGGATACATTATTAAATGCAGTTGTGACTAGTCTCCACATGAGCAGTTCATAGTGGCAGTTTTTGATCAGCAGTATTATTAAGCATAGGAATATTGTAGGCGGGCAGTCCAGGTGGCTCAGCGGTTTAGCGCTGCCTTCAGCCCAGGGTCTGATTCTGGAGACCTGGGATCGAGTCCCACGTCAGGCTCCCTGCATGGAGCCTGCTCTTCCCTCTACCTGTGTCTCTGCCTCTCTGCCTCTCCCCCCCTTATTCTCATGAATAAGTAAAATCTTAAAAAAATATATTGTAGGCACTGTATATTAATTACCTAAAATTTATTTTATTTTATTTTTTTAAATTTTTATTTATTTATGATAGTCATCACACAGAGAGAGGCAGAGACATAGGCAGAGGGAGAAGCAGGCTCCATGCACCTGGAGCCCAATGTGGGATTCGATCCCGGGTCTCCAGGATCGCGCCCTGGGCCAAAGGCAGGCGCTAAACCGCTGCACCACCCAGGGATCCCAATTACCTAAAATTTAAATTAAACAAAGAATGTAGGTTATATATATATGCGACAACTTCTTTGGCTGTTTATTCATTCAATTATCATTTATTAAAATACTATATATACCAAAGGTAAATGATAACCACAGATAGAGAAGGCAAAACTATATATTGATTTGCCAGGCACAGTCAAAATAAGATTAGAATTATCTAACCAATTGTGTGTGTATTTTTAAAGATTTTATTTATTAGCACGCACATAAACGGGGAGTAACATGCAGAGGGAGAGGGGAGAAGCAGGGTCCCTGATCCTGAGCCAAAGGTAGATGCCTGACTGAGCTGCCCAGGTGCTTCATCTAACAGATTTTAATTATATTTTCCTTAAAAAAAATTAAAATATATTTATATATAAACATTATAAATTTACATAACTTTATATAAAATTTGTAATATTTATATATAAGTATTATATAAATATGGGGCACCTGGGAGGCTCAGTGGTTGAGCCATCTGCCTTTGGCTCTTGTCGTGATCTCAGGGTCGTGGGATCCAGTCTCACATCACGCTTCCCGGAGGTGGCCTTCTTCTCCTTCTGCCTATATCTCTGCCTCTGTGTGTATCTCTCATGAATAAATAAATAAAATCTTTAAAAAAACCCATAATGCCATTTTAATACTTCAAAAAGTCATAGTAACGGATGTCTGGTTGGCTCAGTCGGTTAAGCAGCTGCCTTGAGCTCAGGTCATGATTTCAGGGTCCTGGGATCGAGCTCCACATCAGGCTCCTTCCTCGCTTGATGGGAATTCTGCTTTTCCCTCTCCTGCTCCTCCCCCTGCTGTGTACTCTCAAATAAATAAATAAAATCTTAAAAAAAACCCCCACAAAACACAAAAAGTCATTGTAGACTGTTGATATCATCTAATATTTAATCCATGTATAAATTTTCCTGGTTACTGAAAAAGTCTTTTCATAGTTGGCTTTCTTTGAATCAGTATTGAAACAATATGCATTGCATATTTTGATTTTTTTTTTTTTTTAAATCTAATTCTCCCTAACTTCTTTGTACCTCCCCCTTTTCCTCTTACCATTGATTTGTTGTCAGAAAACATGTTATTTGTCCTTTAGGATGTTCTGTTTCACATTATGCGTTTTTTTTTTGTTTGTTTCTTGTGTCACTTAGCTTAGTTCTTAGGTGCCTGTATTTACTCTAAATGTAATTTAGTTTTATTTTATTTCATTTTTTTTAAAGATTTAATTTATTTATTCATGAGAGACACACACACACACAGAGAGGCAGAGACACAGGCAGAGGGAGAAGCAGGCTCCACGTAGGGAGCCCGACGTGGTACTCCATCCCAGGTCTCCAGGACCACACCCCGGGCTGAAAGCGGCGCTAAACCATTGAGCCACCTGGGCTGCCCTGTAATTTAGTTTTAAAGATTAGATTCAAGCTCAGTTTTTTTTTAAGGAAAGCATGGAGGAGGTTATATATTCTATATTGTATTGCATCAGAAGACATGTTTATGTTTTTCTTTTAATTTTTTTAGTGATGTTTAGGTTAGTGAATGAATTGTCCATGTTTAGTGAATTTATTAGTAGGTTTTAGATAAACTGCATTTCTTAACATCCCTATTTTGACTTTTATGGTTTAGTTGTTATTTAATTTTATTTTTAAAAAAGATTTCATTCATTCATTCATTCATTCATTCATTCATTCATTATTGGCTGAGAGAGAGCGAGCATGCCCAAACAAGCACAGAGCCTGATGCAGGGCTTGAACCATGAACCAAGTCAAAATCAAGAGTTGGCCATCTAACTGACTGAGCCACACAGATGCCCCTATGCTTTAGTTTTTAAAAGAGTTCTCTTGGAATTCAAGATGAGGAATTCAGCATAGGTAATTTAATCTTGTGATTTTCTTTGTGGCAAAAATAGATTGCTCAGGGGAAGCATTGGGTCTTGCTTGGTCTCTCCATCGTTGATGGCTGTTTTGCTAGGCCTATTTAATGGTCTTTGTGGTACTTACTTAAATCTTTAGTTACCTGTTTATGGACTCTTTCCTCTGTGAGTTGGACAAAAATGGAATAATTAATAATTGCTAATATTTACTCTGAGTGCTTTTTCGTGTAGCAGGCCTTTTGCTTGTAATTTACATTGGTTTCCCTTTAATATTCTATTAAAACTTCTGAGGATTCTGATTTTACAGATGAGGGAACTGAATCTTGAGAGAGGTGTATACTTGTTCAAGGTCAGAGTTTGTACTACTAACTTACTTTGGAACCCGAGTTCTTCAGGGAGATTAAGGCAGGAAGAGTCAGAGTGGGATAGTAGGCTGGTTATCTGTCTTCTTGCCCCCTTCCTTCTTCAGAGATTCAGACTTTAAAATATATATTAGAGGTGGAGGTAAATAGCTTTTCTTTATGAAAAGATGGAAGGACTTAACTAGTGGGTCTCCCTGAAACCATGTCTGCTTGGAGCTATCATATAGTTTATGAGACACCCTGAATTGAAGGAGCCAAACCAAGTAAAATCTTACAGAATGATGATATTGGCTAGCATTAAAAGAGCTAATTCAATACCTAACCTTAAAAAAAAAAAGATTTTATTTTTTTTAGGTTAACTAAAACCTTTTATTTTTTATTTTTATTTTTTAAAATTTAAATTCAATTATTAACATACATATTATTAGTTTTTTTTTTTTTTTTTGAGATTTTATTTATTTAACAGAGAGAGAGGCAGAGGGAGAAGCAGGCTCCCTGCAGGGCACCTGATGCACGGCACTAGATCCGAGGATGCCAGGATCACCACCTGAGCCAAAGCCAGGTGCTCAACCACTGAGTCACCCAGGCGTCCCTTAAAATCCCTAATTCGTTACCTAATCTTTAAAAAAATTTTTTTATGTTTTAGGCTAACTAAAACCTTTTAGTTTTTAGTTACTTTTAAAAATTTAAATTCAGTTAATTAACATAAAATGTATTATTGGTTTCAGAGGCAGAGGTCAGTGATTCAGCAGTCTTACATGATACCTAGTGTTCATTTTTTTTTTTTTAAGATTTTATTTATTTATTCATGAGAGAGAGAGGCAGAGACACAGGCAGAGGGAGAAGCAGGCTCCACACAGGGAGCCCAATGTGAGACTTGATCCCGGGTCTCCAGGGTCACGCCCTGGCCCGAAGGCAGTGCTAAACCGCAGAGCCACTGGGGCTGCCCTACTTAGTGCTCATTGTATCATGCCCTCCTTAATGTCCATCACCCAGTTTACACACCCCCGCCACCTCCCTGCAGGCCTCTGTTTCCTAATGATTGTCTCTTATGGTTTGTCTCCCTCTCTGATTATGTCTCGTTTTATTTTTTCCTCTTTTCCCCTATGATCCCCCCCCCTTTTTTTCTTAAATTCTACGTGAGATCATATGATGTCTTTCTCTAATTGATTTACTTCACTTAGCATAATACCTTCTAGTTCTGTCCATGTCATTGAAATGGCAAGATTCCATTTTTTTGATGGCTAAGTAGTATGACATTGTGTGTGTGTGTGTGTGTGTACACACGTCATATCTTTATCCATTCATCTGTCAGTGTACATCTTGGCTCTTTCCATAGTTTGGCTGTTGTGGACGTTGCTGCTATAAACATTGGAGTGCAGGTGCTCCTTTGGATCACTACACTTGTATCCTTTGAGGTAAATCCCTAGTACTGCAATTGCTGCATCAGAGGGTAGCTCTTTTCAACTTTTTGAGGAACCTCCATACTTTTCCAGAGTGGGTGCACCAGCTTGCATTCCCACCAGCAGTGTAAGAGGGTTCCCCTTTCTCCACATCCTTGCCAACATCTGTCATTTCCTAAATTGTTAATTTTAGCCATTCTGACTGGTGTGACGTGGTATCCCATTGTGGTTCTGATTTGTATTTCTTTGTTGCGGAGTGATGTGGAACATTTTTTCATGGGTCTGTTGACCATTTGTAGGTGGTCGTCGTAGTCCTCTTCTCCTCCTCCTCCCCCTCCCCCCCTTCTCCCCCGTCCACCACCTCTTCATTCATTCATTCATTCATTCATTCATTCATTCGAGACACAGAGATAGAAAGGCAGAGACATTGACAGAGGGAGAAACAGGCTCCATGCAGGGAGCCCGATGTGTGGGACTGGATCCTAGGACTCCAGGATCATGCCCTGAGCTGAACGCAGACCCTTAATCGCTGAGCACCCAGGCGTTCATTTGTGGGTCTTCTTTGAAATGTCTGTTCATGTCTTCTGCCTGTTTCTTGATCGGATTATTCTTTGGATATTGAGTTTGATAAGTTCCTTATAGGTTTTGGATACTAGCCCTTTATCTGATAAGACATTTGCAAATACCTTCGTCCATTTTGTCTGTTTCCTTTGCTGTGCAAAAGTTTTTTTTATCTTGATGAAGTCCCAATAGTTCATTTTTGCCTTTGTTTCCCTTGCCTTTGAAGATGTGTCTGAAAGAAGTTGCTGCAGCTGAGGTTATAGGGGCTGCTGCTTGTGTTCTCCTCTAGGGTTTTGATCGATTCCTTTCTCACATTTAGGTTTTTTTTGTCCGTTTTGAGTTCTTTTTTTGTGTAATGTGTAACAAAATGGTCCAGTTTCATTCTGCATGGCCCAGTGTGGAGTCTGCTTCAGATTCTCTCCCTCTGCTCAATGCCATATTCCTCCGCCCCCACTCACATTCTCTACCTCTCTAAAATAAATAAATTAAAATATTTGAAAAAAACATACTTTACTCTTTGAAAAAAAATCTACACCTATATTTAAGTATATTTAAACAGGCTCTTGATAGGTAGTGATCTGTCTGGAAATTTCTTTGATTTGCCTTGAATCCCACATCTACCACAGGGCAAGAGGGAGAAAACATTCAGTGTCCTATGTGCACAAAACTACAATCATTTTGCTTATGAAGATTAGTACAGTTTGATAGTAGTGGTATAGAACAAATAGTTTGTTACTTTATTATTATTATGATTTTTTAAAATTTTATTTATTTATTCATGAGAGACACAGAGAGACACAGGCAGAGGGAGAAGCAGGATGTGGGAAGCAAGAAGCCCGATGTGGGACTCGATGCCGAGTCTCCAGGATCACACACCCTGAGCTGCAGGAGGTGCTAAACCGCTGCGCCACTGGGGCTGCCCAATTTGTTACTTTAATAATTATGGGATAAATGTCTTTTGTTTTATGTAACATGTCACTTTTCAGAAGATTAGTTGTAAGTCACTTAATGTCTTAAGTTACTCTCTTGTAGTCTGTTTAATTAGCCTTTTAAAAAGTTCCTTGGTGTGCCTGGGTGGCTCAGTCAGTTAGGCATCTGCCTTCGCCTTGGGTCATGATCTCGGGGTCCTGCCATTGAGCCCTGCATCAGACTCCCTGCTCAGTCTACTTTTCCCTCTCCCTCTGTGCATGCATTCTCTCAGTCTCTCTCTCTCTCTCTCTCTCTCTCTCTCAAATAAATAAAATCTTAAAAAAAAAAAAAAAAAGGTTCATTGTTCTGGTCCTTTGCAGTTACTTTTGGTTTGTTGTGTAGTATGCAGATATTAAGGGCCTACTTAAAAAGCAAGAATATTCCATTAAGTGTATACTTTTTTTTTTTTTAAGATTTTATTTATTTATTCATGAGAGACACAGAGAAAAGGCAGAGACATAGGTAGAGGGAGAAGCAGGCTTCCCACAGGAGCCTGATGTAGGACTTGATCCCGGATCCTCGGTTCATGCCCTGAGCCAAAGGCAGACGCCCAACTGCTAAGCCACCCAGGTGTCCCCCCAGGTGTAGACTTTAAAAGCAGTTCTTTAAAGTCTCCATTGCCTTTACTCTTTGATTTTGACCATACTTGTGAGTTCCTCTTGTTCTTCCTCCCATTGGGTCTCCCTCAGAATACTGATTTACATTTGTGATTAAAGTTGGTAAAATTTCAAATTGGTTGGGCACCTTGGTGGCTCAGTCAATTAAGCATCTGATGTTAGCTCAGGTCATGATCCATCCCTGAGTTCTGGGATTGAGTCTCAAATTGGACTCCCTGTGAGGAGTCTGCTTCTCCTTCTGCGCCTCTCTCTCTCTCTCTCTCTCTCTCTCTCTCTATCTGTCATGAATAAATAAATAATGTCTTTTTAAAAAAATGTGGAATTCAGGTGATACATATTAAATGTTTTCTGCATGTCTGGAAGTTCTCCTGAAGGATAATGACTTAATTCTGAATTTAGATTGAAGATCATGTTATACAAATGTGTAAGATGTGGAGTATTCTGGGTAACAGTCCTTGTCATGTGACATGTAATAATTAGTAAAAACTTTAATTCTGTGTTTGAGAAGCTGAAACTGCTTATTAGTTGTGTATTTAGGAATAAGCTTTTTAGATAAAATCCCAAGTTTACCATTGTCACAGTAAGGATAGAAAGATGATGAGGTAGATAAATGGCATCTTTACTCCTATTTTTTTAATGCCTTGAAGTGCCCATCCTGGGAGCGAAAGAAAACACAAGGAAACCAAAAGTACAGAATGAGATTTTTTTTTTTTAAATCGATCAATTGATCGATTGATTGATTTACTTAATGAGAGACAGAGAGGCAGAGACATAGGCAGAGGGAGAAGCAGGCTCCTCTCAGGGAGCCCATTGTGGGACTTGACCCCTGGACCTGGGATCAGGTCCTGAGCTGAAGGCCGATGCTCAACCGCTGAGCCACCCAGATGTCCCCAGAATGAGACTGTTAACCACTAAAATTTACTATGCCTGTAGGTCAGAGTAGTCAGAGTGTAATGTCAATGTTATGTGTCTAATTTTACTGCACTATTGTAATTAGAAGATTGTTGCAAATTCCTTTTTTTTTTTTAAGGTATTTTATTTTAATGTAGACTAAAGCAGTTTGTTTATTTATTTATTTATTTTTTTGTTTGTTTGTTTGTTTATTTATTTATTTATTTATGATAGAGAGAGAGAGACAGGCAGAGGGAGAAGCAGGCTCCATGCACCGGGAGCCCGACGTGGGATTCGATCCCGGGTCTCCAGGATTGTGCCCTGGGCCAAAGGCAGGCGCTAAACCGCTGCGCCACCCAGGGATCCCCAAATTCCTTTGTTTTAAGGTTTCTGGAATACAGATGACTGGGGTATCTTATCTGGGAGAAGTTTCTCTTTTCCAGAGTATTTGATCTTTTAGATCTTTCTCTTGGAGTTAATGGGCTTCTTTTTTTTTTATTTATTTATTTATTTTTATTTTTATTTATTTATTTATTTTGTTAATGGGTTTCTTTTTTTTTTTTTTTTAATGGGCTTCTTAAAGAAATGATCAGATCTTCATGATTTAATTCCCTATGTGGCACACTTGAACCCTTCAGTTTGGTCCTTTGAGAATAAAAATCTAGTCCCAGAACTTTGGTAGTTTAGGAACATATTTAAAAATAAAAGGTTGAGTCTTATTACATATTGAACAGATTTATTGTTATAAAAACATCCTAGGGAACAGCCAGTGTGAGTTGGAAAATAGTATAGATGGGAGTCAGTTGGCTAGTTTTATTATCTTTTTTTTTAAAAATATTTTATTCATTTATTCATGAGAGAGAGAGAGAGAGAGTGGGAGCGCGGCAGAGACACAGGCAGAGGGAGAAGCAGGCTCCATGCAGGGAGCCCGAAGTGGCACCGTTCCCGAGACTCCAGGGTCACGCCCTCGGCCGAAGGCAGGCGCCAAACCGCTGAGTCACCCAGAGATCTCCCTATATTACATCTTTAAATATGAGTTTAGTTTATGAAGAAGTTGGATGTTCATGAAATTGATGTTCTTTGTCAGTCTTAAACGCAACAACTAATTTTTTTTTTTTTTTTTAACAACTAATATTTAAATACCCATTGTATCATTGCAGATAATGCTGCAAATAAGGCATGGCCCCTCACATGCTGGGTGGGAAAGGAGAAGAGATAGTCAAGTAAAATCACTATTTGACTTAAAATGATTGATAATCAGCTGTCACTGAGGTCATATTTATTTTTATTTTTGTTATTTATTTTTAAAAAGTTTTTTTAAATTTATTCATGAGAGAGGTGCAGAGACATAGGTAGAGAGATAAGCAGGCTCTCTCTGGGGAACCTGAAGTAGGACTTGATCCCAGGGTCCCGGGATCATGACCTAAGCCAAAGGCATCTAGATGCTCAACCAGGTGCCCCTATTTTGTTCATTAAAAAAAATTTTTTTTTTAAGTAATAAAGCTCTGTCCCCATCATGTGGCTTGAACTCAAAACTCCTAGATCAAAAGTCTTAATGCTCTACCAGCTGAACCAGCCAGGCACCCTAGTGGGGTCCTCTTTAGATTGGGTGGTTTGAGGAGGAAGAAAACCATGTGAAAATCCAGGTAGGAACATTCTGTGTAGGAGGAGTAGCTAATATACACATGGAAAACAACATAGTTTTTTTTTTTTTTTTTTTTTTTCACAGAATTAAAATCTACTTACTGGAATATAAAATATACACAGAAGAGCTCAGGGTGTGGTTTTAACATTCTGTCTTGACATAAAGTACAGTGGAATTTGGGGTAATGTTTATTACTTAGTTTGCCTGAATTTTAATATTTTACTATTTGTTCTGTTTTTCCTCTATGTATTTATTATTTTTTTCTGAAACCTTTAAATATAAATTCCAACATAATGCCATTTTACCCCTTAATATATTAGGGTAGATCTCCTAAGAAAAAGAGGTTCTTTTTTTTTTTTTTTTTTTTTAAAGACTTTATTCATTTGAGAGACCACAAGCAGGGGGGGAAGACAGAAGCAGAGGGAGAGAGGGAGAAGCAGACTCCCTGCTGAGCTGGGAGCCTGACTTGGGGCTCCACTCCAGGTTCCTGGTTTCATGACCTGAGCTGAAGGCAACTGTTTAACTATCTGGGCCATCCAGGCGCCCCAAAAGATACTCTCTTGTGGAGGTATCTTACAGTGATAAAAAACAGGAAATTAATATTAATACAGTTTACAGGCCTTATTGGAAAGTTTCCAGTTATCCTGTAATTTTTTTTTTTTTTTTTTTTTTTTTTTTTTTTAGGATTTTCTGTATTTATTAATGAGAGACGCAGAGAGGCAGAGACATAGGTAGAGGGAGTAGCAGGCTTCCTGTAATGGGCCTGATGCGGGACTTGATCCCAGGACCCCAGGATCAAAACTTGAACCAAAGGCAGATGCTCAACCACTGAGCCATCCAGGTGCTCCTCCTGTAGTGTTCTTGATAGCAAAACAGTATTCTGGTCTAGAGTCCAATCAAGATCACATTTTGTTTAGTTCTCATGTCTCTTTAGTGTCCATCAGTCTAGAATAGTTCCATCAGTTTGGAATAATCTTGCTCTTTCATGGCTTTGATGGTTTTGAAACATAAATTCTTGTAGAATGTCCTATAATATCAGTCTGAGAAGCTTCCTCATAAATAGATTGATGTTATCTGGTGTTTTTAAATTTTATTTTATAGCCAGTATAGTTAAACTGTATCTTATTTCTGACAGGAATACCAGAAATTGAGGATCAGTGACTTGAGGTCACATTAGAGGGCACATGATACAAGTGTATCCCAGTACTAGTCATGTTAGTTTTTATTGCTTAAGAACAGTTGTTTCTGCCAGATATCTCTTCTGTGAAGTTATTATCCTACAATTTTTAAAAAAAATTTTTATTTACTTATGATAGTCATACAGAGAGAGAGAGAGAGGCAGAGACATAGGCAGAGGGAAAATCAGGCTCCATGCACCGGGAGCCCGATGTGGGATTTGATCCTGGGTCTCGAGGATCGCGCGCTGGGCCAAAGGCAGGCGCCAAACCGCTGCGCCACCCAGGGATCCCTATCCTACAATTTGTAATGAATAAATACTTTTTGAGAGGAGTACTCTGAGAATATATAAACTTCTTTTTTGTATGTATGTGCGCCCCTGGATCCACTCATGCCTAATTTGCAAACTACCCCAGTTTATAAACCTAAAATCGCCTGTTTTGCATTGGCTAATTAAAACATTTTTTTTTATTTTTTTAATTTATTTATGATAGGCACACAGTGAGAGAGAGAGAGGCAGAGACACAGGCAGAGGGAGAAGCAGGCTCCATGCACCGGGAGCCCGATGTGGGATTCGATCCCGGGTCTCCAGGATCGCGCCCTGGGTCAAAGGCAGGCGCCAAACCGCTGCGCCACCCAGGGATCCCGCATTGGCTAATTAGAATTGGGTTTTTCCTTCAAGCATTCTGAAGAGCCCTGAGTGAAATGGGGTTTAGGAGAAATTATCTTCTACCTAGGGAAATTTTTAAATTATTTTTAGATTTATTTATTTGAGAGAGAGAGAAAGAGTGAGAGCACAAGCCAGGAAAAGGGAGAGAAGCAGACCCCCCACTGAGCAGGGTGCCTGCTACAGGGCTTGATCCTGGGACTCTGGGATCATGACCTGAGCCAAAGGCAGCTAGCTGTTTAACTGAGCCACCCAGGTGCCCCTGAGAGGTGTTTGTTTTTTTTTTTTTTTTTTTTTTTTTGAGATTAGAGAGAGAATGTGTGGCAGAGGGAGAGGGAGAAGCAGACTCTCTGCTGAGCAGGGAGCCTGATGTGGTGACATCACAGTCATGGGATGTGGGGTCCCACAGTCATGGGACCCTGAGGTCATGAAATGAGCTGAAGGCTGACACCCGACTGAGCCACCCAGCACCCCATTTGGGATTTTTTTGGTTGTTGTTGTTTTTAAGATTTTTATTGAGAGAGACAGAATGAGAACAACCAAGAGGGGAGGCAGCGGGAGAAAGAATCTCAAGCATACTTCCTGTAGAGCACAAAGCTTGATTCTGGGGCTCAATCGCATGACCCTGATGATTTGAGCCAAAATTTAAAAAGTTGGTTGCTCAAATGACTGAGTCACCCAGGTGTCCCCACAACACGTTTAGAATCAGATTTCTTTACTAAGGACAAGCTAATATATGGGATATCTGGATTCTAAACTTTATTCATTACTGAATCTCGGGGAGATTTTGCCATTGTCATTTACCTTATTTATGCTACTTTAGGATTGGGAAGGCATATTCCTTTCTGAGAATATACTCTAACCTAAAGATAGAGGGACAGGATTTGCTTGACTCCTGAGTCTCTGATCCAGGCAAGCCCCAGGGATGCCCTACTCTTGGTATGGGCCGAATAGGTCTCTGGGCATGGTGGCAGCTCATAGTTAGCCTGGCAACTATTTTTGTCACTGAACTAGCCCTGAAAATTTGGAAATTTTTGTCTACACATAAAGCCTTAGGACTAGTCAGGAACTTAGAGGTATTTCTTGTCATGACTCAGAGTGTATAGTGATTAATTCAAGATCACACATTTTCTGGTACATTTGGCTGTTACCAAGCTCTCCATACAGTCTCCTGGGGATGAGGGAAAGGGATTGATTTCTGTCAGATTAGGATTACTCTCCCTTTTTGCTTCTATTTATTTAGGTTACACTGGTTGAGCACTGTGTAGGTGAGGAATGTCTGCAGTTAGGATCTACCTCCACTAGATGAGATTGGCTGTTTTCCAGGTTTTGGACCCCCTCCCTCCCTCCCTCCCTTCCTCGAGTGGGGGAGGAGGGGGGAGAATACTGAGAGGGAGATGCAGATATCCTGCTGAGCAGAGAGAGCTTAATCCCAGGACCCTGAGATAGTGATCTGAGCTGAAGGCAGATATTTATTTAACTGACTGAGCCACCCAGGTGCCCCTATTTTGGCTTTTTCAGAGGAAATAAGGAACATTTCTATTCTGGCTCTCGGTGTTTAAAAAAAAAAAAAAACATAAATGTGAGGACTTGAACAGTCATTCACCATAGATGTGGTACAGAGTACAGAGTACCTAGAAAGACCTCTAGGTAAAAAGACAGCATGTATCACAATATTGATTTAATCTTTATGATAATCTTCTTTAGTCCTATGGTTGGTTGGTTTCTTTCTTTCTTTCTTTCTTTCTTTCTTTCTTTCTTTCTTCTCTTCTCTTCTCTTCTCTTCTCTTCTCTTCTCTTCTCTTTTCTTCTCTTTCTTCTCTTTCTTCTCTTTCTTCTTCTTTCTTTCATTTTTTTTTTTTTTTGCAATTAAAAGACCCCAAGTTTTTATTATGACCTGTACATTGAAAGCCGCCTTCTTAGAGCAAGTTTTTCTTCTGACTGAGCTGTCTTTTGTGCAGGCTGTGGTAATGATTGTGTGTGTAATCTTAACCTTTTCCTTTTGACAGTGCTACAGCAGGCAGTAGCTAATGATACGCATTAGGATTTTTCCATTCTTCAGGACAGTTCCCTCTATTCTCTCATCTTTGGTGATAGGGTAGATTTTTTTTTTAAGATCATATTTTTAATAATTCAACTTGGACTGTGGAAAAGTTAGCTATACAAACAATTAATACAGATTTTAGTTATTGTGAGTATGGGTAATATAGCCCCTAGCAATCACCTTTCTCTGAATTTGATTATTCTTATGTACCTCATATAAGTGGAATCATAAAATTTGTGCTTTTGTGACTGGTCTATTTCAGTCAGTATAATGTCGTCAGGGTTCATTCATGTAGCATGTGTCAGAATTTCCTTCGTTTTTAGGGCTGAATAATATTTCTTTGAGTGTTATTTTTCAAATTCTTTTTGGTATATATCTAGAGATGGAATTCCAGAATCATTTGGTAATTCTCTTTTTTGAGGGACTCCTGTACTGTTTAACATGGTCGCTGCACCATTTTACATTTCTGCCAAACAGTGCATGTTTTAGTTTCTCTGTATTCTTGTCAACACTTGTTATTTTCTGTTCTCTTTCTCTTTTTTTCTTTTTGTTTTTGTTTTTTTTTTAATTTTTTATTTATTTATGATAGTCACACAGAGAGATAGAGACAGAGGCAGAGAGAGAAGCAGGCTCCATGCACTGGGAGCCTGACGTGGGATCCGATCCCGGGTCTCCAGGATCACGCCCTGGGCCCAAAGGCAGGCGCTAAACCGCTGCGCCACCCAGGGATCCCTCTTCTTTTCTTTTTGATAGTAAGCATCGTCATGGGTGTCAGGTTTCCCCAATAATTAGTGATACTGAGAATATTCTCAGGTGCCTATTGACAATTTACATATCTTGTGGAGAAATGTCTGTTCAAGTCCTTCACCATTTTTGAATCAGATTGTTTTCTTGAGCGTAGAGATTCCTCATACGTTCTCAATATTACTCCTTTATCAAATGTTTCATGGGCGACTGTTCTATGGGTTGCCTTTTTACTTTGTTGATACAAGTTATCTTTTTTCCTATTTTTAAAGAATTAATTAATTTATAAAAGAAAGAGTGAGCCAGCTGGGGGAGGGGCGGGGGGAAGAATCTCAGACTCTGCACCCTGAGTGGGGGGTTCCTGGCCCCAGGAACCTGAGATGGTGACCTGAGCCAGAACCAAGAGCCAGAGGCTCAACTGACTGAGTTATCTAGGTGCCTCCTATCCTTTTTTGGTTTTGTTTTGTTTATTTTTACATAATCTCTACTCTCAACCTGGGGCTTGAATTTACAACCCTGAGATCGGGTTGTATGCTGTACCAACTGAGCTAGTTGGGAACCCCAGTATAGGAGTCTTTTTTCTTTTTGTTCAAAGATTGTATTTATTTATTTTAGAGAGAGAGAGAAAACAAGCGGTGAAATAGAGGGAGAGGCCGACTCCCCGCTAAGCAGGAAGCCTGTTGTGGGGCTCCATCCCAGGACCCTGGGATTATGATTTGAGCTGAAGGCAGACACTTAAGCGACTGAGCCACCCAGGTTGCCCCTTTAGGTGTCTTTTGATGCACAAATCTAATGTCTAATGTCTGTTGGTGTTACCTGTGCCTTTGGTGTTCTAAGAAATCATTACCAAATTCACTGTCATGAAGCTTTTGCTCTATATTTTCTCTAAGAATTGTATAGTTAAAGCTCTTGCATTAGGTGTTTCTTTTTTTTTTTTAATTTTTTTTTTTATTTATTTATGATAGTCACACACAGAGAGAGAGAAGCAGAGACATAGGCAGAAGGAGAAGCAGGCTCCATGCACCGGGAACCCGATGTGGGATTCGATCCCGGGTCTCCAGGATCACGCCTTGGGCCAAAGGCAGGCGCTAAACCGCTGCGCCACCCAGGGATCCCGCATTAGGTGTTTCTTTAGTCCACAGTTCAGAATGTTAAAAACACTGGAGAGTCACTGAATAAAATGATTTGTTCTCTCTCTCCTTAAAAAAAAATTTTATTTGAGAGGGAGAGAGTGCATGTGTGTATGCGTGAGCAAGGGAGAGGAGCAGAGGGAGAGCAACAATCAAGACTCTACAATGAGTGTGGAGCCGGTTTTGGAGCTTGATCCCAGAACCCGAGATCATGATCTGAGCTAAAACCAGGAGTTGGATGTTTAAGTGACTGAGCCACCCACACACCCCCAGAATAGTTAGTAATGTAAGCTACCTGTGTTAAGCTGCTACATATCACAGTTACTATACTAGCAGAATTAAATCTCTTCTATCTTACAAAATCAGTAACAGTAGATAGTTGTGTCAGTAGGGACTAGCAGATTGAGTGCATTGGATAGAAATGTTGCTGTTAGGAACAGTGACTGGTGTTTGGCTTGGTGCGTAGAGAATGAAGTTGGTAGAATTATAAGTGTGTAGAACATAAATAGTATTTAACGGTACTATTTTCTTTTCAAGGATTTGGACGTGGAAGAGGGAGAGGGGCAGGAAGATTCTCAACTCAAGGCATGGGGTAAATCTGCGCTATCCTATTTTTATGCTACTCTCGCTAGTTATTATTCCTAATTTATTTTCCCTCTGTCCTGTACCCAATTTATTTATCCCGGTGAATCTGATATTTCTTCTATATTAAAAAGAAGAAATAGTGAAAAAGTGAGATAGTACAAATAAAATTGTATTTATTTCTAGAAATTCAAGAACTTCTATCCTTGGCTCTGTTGACATTTTGTATTCTCTGATAGTTTGTTGAGGTGGTGGGGTATCCTTTACATTGTAGGATGTTTAGCAACATCCCTGGCCTCTCCCTACTAGATTCCAGTGTCATCCCTTCTCAAGTTATAACAATCAAAAAAATCTTCAGATTTTGCCTGATGGTCCCTGGGAGAGAGGTACATAATCATCCCTAGTTGAAAACCATTGCCTAAGAGGTATATTTATACATCCAGCAGTTGTCTTTGAATAGTAAGTAAATGCAGTATTTACCTATGTGAAAGTGATAGTTTTCTCTCCCCATAGGTGATATGATTTGTTGTTTATTCATAATTTCTGACTATTTTCACTTTTTGCTACTTCTAAAATATTAGTTTTCCCTGGATTTTAGGACAAGTTTTAAAGCTTCTTGTAGAAGCCATCTGTAGATGACAGTCCAGAACAGAAGGGAATTGGTTCCAGCAAAACCCTTTGTCTCTCCATAGCTTCAGGGCAGCACTGGGCGGGTGGGGAGGTGTTTGCTGACTTTAGGTGATGCCTCTTGCCATTTCTGTTTCTTGCATGAGCTCATTGTGATGAATACATAGGGAGCAAACTGGCTGGAATATTTAAATGTAAGGTATGTGCCCAGCCCAGCAGCTTTAGGTAATTGAATGGATTTAGTGGTTTACTTTCAAATACTCTTTTGTTGATTTTTTTTTTCTTTTTTTTTGGTCAATGATAACCTTAATAAAGCTGGAAAAAAAAAACTTTAAATTCTATTCTGAAAATTTTAGTGACAGTATTAATTTGGCTTTACTTAAACTTCTGAATCGTAGGTGTTTAGAATTTTAATGGGGAAAAAAACCTGAATGAAGCATTTTCTTTATATGTAGATTCACTGTTTCTATAATAAAAGGACCTGGATTCTGACTTGGGAAGATAAGACTGTGTATTCAAGTCTGGTCTTAATTTTTAAGGAGGTTTTCCATTAGAGCCCTTATTCTTCCTAATATAATTATAGATATGCACATCTGCTTTAGGATGCAGAGGGCAACAATTTAGGGAAATAAGGGCATCATACAAAAGTGTGTGGAAGGTCCCTAGGCAATCCCTGCTTTTCAGAAGATCTACATCTTGATGGCCAGAAGAATTAGCTATAATTAAATAGGAGAAGGAGGGTAAAGTTGCTTGTAGTGGCTTTTAGATGGGGCAGGTTTTTTTGGGGGGGGGCAGGAAGGGAAGATGATGTATGATGATTTTTGTGACTTTGGCAATTGTTGCATTTGCCTTAATTCTTTACTTTTTTAAAACCCAAGGACATTTAATCCTGCGGACTATTCAGATTCTCCATCTACAGATGGGTGTGGATCAAAGCCAGTAGTTTGGGAAGCTACTCAAAATGGCGCAGATGAAGGAACTGGTAAGTGTTGTCCGAGATGTGTTTTATGAATTCTTAATATACAAAGGCATGCCATTAGAGAAGAATGAAAAACAGTTTGCTGTCCTACCTCTGATACTATTAGCTGGTTTTTACCTCCATAGTCTCGCTTAAAAATCTCATTGATATTTGATTTTTTCCTTCTGCACTCTGAGGGAGAGGCTTTAATTACTGTGTAAGTCAGTACAAAATTACACTGAAATCTCAGTGTGTCAGGGATATGTTATAATTTCTTACGGGAAGACCTGTTACTGAAAAGTACTCTTCCTGATGGTGAACCTAAATTTAGGCCAGATAAAGTGGTATATGATAGGGAGGTTTGGGCACCAATTGCTTTTGGAGATTTTTTGTGATCCTGATATTTTTGGATGATTTCTTTTTGGAAATTTATGGATAAATGCTTGTTAATTGGCATGTTTATTTAATAGAGCTCTTGGGATTTAAAAAAATTATATTCAATTAACTAATGTATTATTAGTTTCAGAGGCAGAGGTCAGTGATTCATCAGTCTCATATAACACCCAATACTCATTACGTCACATGCCCTCCTTAAAGTCCATCACCTCCCATCTCCCTACTCACCACCCCGCCAGCAACCTTCAGTTTGTTTCTTATAATTAAAAGTCTCTTATGGTTTGTCTTCCTCTGTTTTTGTCTTATTTTTCCTTCCCCCATGGTCCTCTCTTTTGTTTCCTAAATTCCCCATATGAGTGAAATCATATGGTATTTGTATTTCTCTGATTGACTTTTTTGAGCTCTTAGGATTTTTTTCATGATAATTTATATTAACTATTGCAATTATATTTATGAGAACCTAATTTTGACAATTCATGAATTGTAACTGCAAATATAAATAGTTGAATAAATAATCTAAAAGCAAACATCCATTTAATATCTATCCTGGTCAAAAAATAGGACTGTGCCACCACCACAGAAACACAATCAGTGAACTAGAAATCAAAGATAACCATAGAGAAGATCAACAAAAGTTATAAAAATGGTAATTTGAAAAGACTGATAAAATTGATAAGCTTACTCTGAGACTGATCAAGGGAAGGAGAAGCACACATAGTTGGTTATAGAAATGAGAACAGGGATATTGAAAATAATTATAATTGTAGTTGTAATTGTAATATATTCTATACTATATATTTTAATATAATTACAATTAAAATTGATATCAGATATTAAAAGATGGTAAGATACTTCATGTCAATAAATCTTATGCTAACATTTGACATTACAAATGAACCTCACTCTTCAACACAAATATAAAAAAAGACAACATATTATAAAACCTTTCAGTAAGATAAAGGATAATAATACATCATGGCTATGTTAAATGTATTCTTGGCAGTCAAGTTTCTTTAACATTAAAAAATCAGTCGCCTGTCAGATATATACCCAAGGGAACGGAAGACGTAGCTTTATGTAACCTTACATAAAGGTGTTCGTAGAAGCATAATTCATAATAGCCAAAATGTGGAAACAAATCACATGTACTTCAGTGGATGAATGGATGAGTAAAATGTGGTATGCCATCCATACAATGGAGTATTCATTGTATTATAAAAAGGAGTGAAGTGCTGATGTGTGCAGCAACATGGATGAATCTTAAAACCATGCTGAGTGAAAGAAGCCAGTCATAAAGGAACACATATTTTATATCGTATGATTACATTTGTATGAAATGTCCATATTAGGCAGATACGTAGAAGTTGATTATTGAATGCATAGGATTGGGAAGGCTTGGGAAAAATGGGGAGTGACTACTAATGGGTTGAAGATTTCTTCTCGGGAGTGATGAAAATATTCTGGAATAGATAGTCATGATTGTTGTACAATTTGTGAATATACTAAACACTGCTCAATTGTGTACTTTGAAAGAGTGGATTTTTATGCTGTACGAGTTACACCTCAATATCAAAAATAAGTATTATTCCTACTTTAATAAAGGTGAAAATTCTATTGTTTCAGTAAGGAAGACCATTTGACAAAACCCAACATCCGTTTCTGATTTTTTTTTTTTTTTTTTTTTTTAGATTTTATTTATTTACTCGTGAGAGACAGAGAGGCAGAGACAGGCAGAGGGAGAAGCAGGCTCCACACAGGGAGCCTCATGAGGGACTACATCCCCGGACTCCGGGATTGGGACCCGAGTCAAAGGCAGACACTCAACCGCTGAGCCACCCCAGGCATCCCTCCATTTCTGATTTTTTAAAAAACTGGCAAATCTGGAATACAAGGAAATTTCCTTAATCATATATGGGATATGTATAAAACTTAGAGCAGACTTTACAATTAGTGGTAATGTGTTGGATATTTTTTCTCTGGACAAGATAAAGGGACTAACTCTTATTTTCCTGTATACAATGTAGTAGAGGTCGTAATCATTGCAATATGAAAGAAGAAGGGTTGGAAATAGAGGAAGAACTTGTCATTCCTGGCAGTGATACAAAAATCGAGATAAAATATTAAATTGATAAAGGGAGTTTTAAGAGGTGCTAGGTAGAAGTTCAATAAATATATTTCTGTAACCAATCAGCAACGAGAAAAATGAGAAAAAACATTAGTAACTTCAAAAAACATCAGATGTTTAGGGGGGAAGTATAATGTATGCAAAATAAGACTACCCCCTATGAAAATGTAAAATGTGAAATCTTAATTTTAAAATAATCAAAAAATTCAAGAAGAAACAAAGGGAAGGATATATACCATTTATATATTTCACATCTCACTGTTGTGAAATTTAGTTTTTATTGACTACATCGTTGGACATACTAATTTATGATAGTCTACCTCATGAAAATTTTTCTTGCTCATTTTTGCTATTCTCTCTCCCTCTGCCTCTTCTTAGTCTTGCTTTCTTTTGTGCACGCTCTCAATTTGTTTTTGTTTTAAGATTTTATTTATTTTATTTATTTGACAGAGCATAAACAAGGAGCAGGAGGCAGAGGGAGAGGGAGAAACTGGTTCCCCATTGAGCATGGAGCTTGATGGCAGGGCTCAATCTCAGAACCTTAGCCAAAGGCTGATGCTTAACTGACTGAGCCACCCAGGCACCCCTATGTAAAATCTTGAAAAAACAAACAAAAAAATTACACAACATGACTAATTAATTGAGTTAGGACATGGTTTCAAGGCAGTTCAATGGTATATATTATATTGTCCTATACAAAAATAATAACATCAAGTAGGTAGTAGTTGTAATGTGAAACCTGGGAAGGACAACTTTAAAAGAAAATATAGAGGCAAATCTTAGGTCACCTTGGGTTAAGCGAGATTTCTTATATAGGGAGGGGCATCTGGCTCAATGGCTGACAATCTGCCGTTGGCTCAGGTTGTGATCCCAGGGTCCTGAAATTAAGTCCTACATCAAGCTCCCTGCAGGGAGCCTGCTTCTCCCTCTGCCTATGTTTTTGCCCACCCCCCCCCCGAATAAATAAAAATCTTAAAAAAAGAGAGATTTCTTATATAGTGCACAATAAGTATGAGTTCTAAAAGAAAAACTTGGTTCTTGAGAAGAAAATAAGTAAGATGAAAGGATAAGACACAGTTTGAGAGGAAATATTTATAAAACTCCCATTTATTTTTTATTTTAAGTGATCTCTCCACCCAGTGTGGGGCTTGAACTTAACAACCCAGAGATCAAGAGTAGCATGCTCTGCTGACTGAGTTAGCCAGGCATCTCCAAACCCCCATTTGAACAGAGATCTGTAAACAGAATATAAATAAATGAAGAAGTTGTGGAAAATGGGTAGTGGCATTGGTTTGTATAACATTGTGAATATACTTAATGGCAATGAGTTGCACACTTAAGAAGGGTTAACATAATTTTTTTGTAAAAAAGGGGGTGTATCTTAAGTGTATTTTACCAAAATAAAAAAAGATCTAGAACTATACACACACTTTGTATCTATGCCAGTTTTTTGATTGTTATACTATAATTATGGGGCATGTAATCATTAGGATGATGGATAACTTCTTTTTTTCTTTTAATTTTTTTTTTTTTAATTTTTATGTATTTATGATAGTCACAGAGAGAGAGAGAGAGAGGCCCAGAGACACAGGCAGAGGGAGAAGCAGGCTTCATGCACCGGGACCCCGATGTGGGATTCGATCCCGGGTCTCCAGGATCATGCCCTGGGCCAAAGGCAGGCGCCAAACCGCTGCGCCACCCAGGCATCCCGATGGATAACTTCTTATGAATCTTCTAGCTATTTCAAAATAAAAAGTTAATTAAAAATGAAAAAAAAAAAAGAGCAAAAGATGGAGATCCTGAGTGGCTCAGTGGTTTAGCCCCTGCCTTCGGCCCAGGGCATACTCCTTGAGTTCTGGAATTGAGCCCCGCATTGGGCTCCCTGCATGGAGCCACCTTCTCCTGGCCACTTCCTCTGCCTGTCTCTATCTCTCTCTGTGGCTCATGAATAAATAAATAAAATCTTTTTAAAAAACTGAGCAAAAGATTGGAACAGATAATTAAAAAGGAAGATAAAAATGTGGTCATCATTATTGATCACCAGAGAAATATAAATTAAAACCATAGTAGTAGGGGATCCCTGGGTGGCGCAGCGGTTTGGTGCCTGCCTTTGGCCCAGGGCACGATCCTGGAGACCCGGGATCGAATCCCACGTCCGGCTCCCGGTGCGTGGAGCCTGCTTCTCCCTCTGGCTGTGTCTCTGCCTCTCTCTCTCTCTCTCTATCATAAATAAATAAAAATTTATTAAAAAAAAAAACATAGTAGTAGGTTGCCACTTTTCATTCATAAAAATGGCTTTAGTTGGGGCACGTGACTGGCTCAGTTGGTAGAGCATGTGACTCTTGAACTCAGAGTTGTAGGTTTGAGCTTTATGTTGGTTGTAGAGGTTACTTAAAAGAAAAAAAAGGCTTTAGAAGGAAACTGACAATACCAGGTGTTAGTGAAGGTGACAGAGTAACTGGAACTCATACATTCCTCTTTTGAAGGCATACACTCATAACACAGTCTTAAAAACCCAACCCTTGTTTTTTATTGAAGAGGAATGAAAACATAGCCACAGAAATACCTGTGCAGGATGTAAAGCAGCTTTATTCATAAACCTTTACTGATTTTGAAATCAGATGTTGAAACATGTTAAATTTAGTTAACTGATACTTTTCTTTTTTTCCTCACTCAGTCTCTGGTTCTTTTCCCTTCTGTTTTGTCTCTAACCTCTTCCCTCTCCTTCCTCTCATTCTCATTTAGAGTAGTAGATTCATAGCTAAAAAAATAAGCAAATGTGTTTTAATGCAGAATACAGTTAAAGGTTGTCCGTTGATAGAGTCCTGGCTATTTCTCTAGGAGCCTCATAAAATGGCATTGTTTTGTTGAAAATACAAAGTTCCGAGTCTGACCCCAGCCATAATTATAGGCTCAGAAACATTATTATTTTTTTTTAAAGATTTTTTAAAAAAAAATTCATAGAGACAGAGAGAGAGAGAGAGAGAGGCAGAGAAACAGGCAGAGGGAGAAGCAGGCACCATTCAGACAGCCTGATGTAGGACTCAATCCAGGGTCTCCAGGATCACGCCCTAGGCTGCAGGCGGCACTAAACCGCTGCGCCGCCGGGGCTGCCCTATTTTTTAAAGATTTTATTTATTCTTGAGAGACGCAGAGAGGCAGAGACATAGGCAGAGGGAGAAGCAGGCTCTGTGCAAGGAGCCCAATGTGGGACTTGATCCTGGAACTCCAGGATCACGCCCTGGGCCGAAGGCGGGTGCTTAACCGCTGAGCCATCTAGGCATCCCCAAAACTTGATTTTTGACAGGAAACATGGATAATAAAAATGGATAATAAATCCATTCTTTAGAGATGGACTTTCACTAACTAGCATAGAAAGACTGAAGGGTAGTCAGAATGCTAATTTATTAAATTTAAACATACTAAACATAACTTGTTAAACATTTGAATTCTCTTTACAAGTAAGAAGGGAGTTTGATGGAATATGGATAAGGGTAGTTGAGGCAGTTGAATGTTCAAAGGCCATCTGGTTAATAGTATTTATGGTTGAGTCACAGTGGGCTGTTACAGTATGGATTGTAGTAAGTTTCCCTCTCCTTGGATGCACAGCATAGACCTAGCTTTGACACTTTTTTTTTAAGATTATCTATCTATCTATCTATCTATCTATCTATCTATCTATCTATCTCTATCTATCTATCTATCTATCTATCTATCTATCTATCTATCTGAGAGAGAGAGAGAACCGGAGTTGGGGATCGGGGCAAAGGAAGAGGGAGAAGCAGATTCCCCACTGAGTTGGGAGCCTGACATGGGGTTTGATCCCAGGACTCTGAGATCATGACCTGAGCTGAAGGAAGAGCAACCCAGGCAACCATGACACTTTACTTTTTGTGTTGCTCACCAGTTTCTCTTCTGTTGCTCACCAGTTTCTCTTCTGATGAATACCTTCATTATTTTAATATGTTAAGACCTTCTGTTGTACATTGATCTGCAGAACTGGCATCTAATGCTCAAAATGTAGCTCAGGATCTGCCAAAGAAAAATTCTTATGAGCTCAAAGGTACGGTTGTCTAATTTAAAAAATTTCCTTGGTTAAGAACATTCTAAAATGGGGGCATCTGGCTGGCTCAGTTTGCAAAGCATGTGACTTTTGATTTCGGGGTCAGAAGTTCAAGCTGCATGTTGGCCATAGAACTTAGTTAAAATAATTTTTTAAAATGCTTACAATATCTTCCATTTTAATCAAGGCTAGTTAAGGAAACTTCATCAGTTGAATAATTATAGAAACTGTCTTTTTACAACCACTTGATAAACAGCTTTTGGTTATGGAAGTGCTTTACAGATTGGCCTTCAATACAACACAGATTTTTGGATGCTACTCAGCCTGTGCTATGTGAAATAAGTCATTACAGAAAGATAGTTATCGTATAATCTCACTTATGTGGGGAATTTAAGAAACAAAACAGGATCATAGGGGAAAAGAGGAAAAAATAAAACAAGACAAAATCAGAGGGCGGCCCCGGGTGGCTCAGTGGTTTAGCGCCACCTTCGGTCCAGGGCCTGAGCCTGGAGACCCGGGATCTAGTCCTGTGTCAGGCTCCCTGCATGGAGCCTGCTTCTCCCTCTGCCTGTGTCTCTGCCTCTCTCTCTCTCTCTCTCTCTCATGAATAAATAAATAAAATCTTAAAAAAAAAAAATCAGAGGGAGACAAACCATAAGAGACTCTTTATTCATAGGAAACAAACTGAGGGCTACGGGAGGGAAAGGGGATAGGGGAAAGGTTAAACTGGGTGATGAACACTGGGGAGGGCATGTAATGTAATGAGCACTGAGTATTATATAAGACTGATGAATCCCTGACCTCTACCTCTGAAAATAATGTTATATGTTAATTAATTGAGTTTAAATTAAAAAAATAAAAAAGATTTTAATTAGCCTAAAAAAAGACTGCTGAATCACTAACTTCTGCTTCTGAAACTAATAATATATTACATGTTAATTGAACTTAAATTTAAAAATATATATTAAAAAAACCCACTGAATTATATACTTTAAAGTGACTAATTTTATATTATATGAATTTTACTTGAGTAAAAAAGATTGTCAGACCAGATTACAAAATCCCATCAAATTTAATAGCAAAATATAACTTTAAATGCAATATAATTAATTTCTCATGTTAATGATAGAAAATAGTAAATAAATGAAAGTTAGAAAAAGAAGACAACACAGATTTTTACCTCATTGTTTTCCTTTTTTCAAAACTACATGGCTGCCTTATATGTGCTTTTGATAGAGGGCTAACATCAAGTTAAACATAAAGCATGCATTTCAAATTTATTTTAAGCTGAAAATAAATTGTTTTTGACATTTTCCCATATGTTTGAGAGGTAAGTTTATAGGTCTATAATGGGGACCAAAGTCTTAATGTAAATTTTTAATATTTCATAATAAGATTAGGACTTGAACTTGTATTTGTCTATATGTAATGTCTGTGTATTTAGGGTGGGTAACTGCAATAATTGGCCCTGATTTCTGATAGGGGTTCCCCCCTGTTGCCACACATAACCACTTTACAATGTTGCACTTCTGCTTGTGACTGTGTACATTGTCCTCTACTAGTTGTTATATGTACTTAGAATTTTTTTTTTTTTAAGATTTTATTTATTCATGAGAGAGAGAGAGGCATAGACAGGCAGAGGGAGAAGCAGGTTCTGGGGGGGTGGGAACCTGATGTGGGACTAGATCCCAGGATCTTGGGATCATGCCCTGAGCCAAAGGCAGATGCTCAAATGCTGAGCCACTCAGGTGTTGTTCTGCTCAGATTCTGTTTTTATGTGTCTAAGTTTATGTTTTAATTATTTTAAAAATAATCTTATCTCTTAAGTATTAGGCCAGTCTCTTTACATTGTTTATATGAAAATGTGCTTTAACTTAATACCACTTAATTGTACATTTAAAAATGATCATAAAAGTAAATTTTATGAGTATTATACCACAACTTAAAAATTTTTTTGGAAAAAACGCTATGTTGTAAACTTTAGGATAGTTTTAATATTTTATATAGAGAGGTTTTTTAATGCCTCATCATTGTTTTTCTCCTTTGGAATATCCCTTATTTATATTTATGTATATATATACATACATATGTGTGTGTGTGTGTGTGTATCTTTCCAGCTATTTTCCAACTTTTAAGATTTTTTTTTTAGATTAAAAAAAAAAAAAATCTCTGTACCTAGTGTGGGGCTTGAACTCACAACTTCAAGATCAAGAGTCGTAGGCTTTACTGACTGAGCCAGCCAGTTGCCCCTGTTTTCTTTGTCTTGATTAGAATGTTCCTAAAACTGCTTAGGGTGAGCTTTAGCTTTTTTATAAAATTTATTAATCCTTAGAAAACTGTGTTCTGTAATGACTTTAACAGCCTAAGCACATTAGGTAGGGTGGATGGAGGTGGCACCAAGAACGGTGCTTACTGGCCATCCTTCACATTAGTTTTTGTCCTTTTACAGCTATGCATTTACTTAGAGAAAGGGCTTGAAGGAGATATATTTGAAGATTGGAGATTATATATTATTAGTACCAAGAAGAAAGTCACGCTGTAGAAGGAATATAAGAATGGAGAGTAGGTAGATGGCTTGCCTCAGGTTCATTTAGCTTTGTGTATAGTGTGACCTTTAAGAAGCCTGTGTGGAGGTCTTAACAAATTTTCAGTACTGATTTCTGACTAGGACTAACTACCTTTTGTTTTTCACTTAAACTGTAACTTCTTTCTTTTTTCTTTTTTTTAATTATCATTTATTTATTTATTTATTTATTTATTTATTTATTTATTTATTTATTTATTTATTTATTTATTTATTTATTTATTTATTTATGATAGAGAGAGAGAGAGAGAGGCAGAGACATAGGCAGAGGGAGAAGCAGGCTCCATGCACCGGAAGCCCGACGCGGGACTCGATCCCGGGTCTCCAGGATCGCGCCCCAGGCCAAAGGCAGGCGCCAAACTGCTGCGCCACCCAGGGATCCCCACTTCTTTCTTGAATTAAGAAAATATTTTAACTCAGATGTTTTGGGACCATGTTAAATCCATATTTGTTCTACTACGCTTCCAGAAAAATTACAGAAATCATTAAGAGATTGATGGTTCAATCATCAATCACGAAGGATCAGATTGTCAGTTCATATCTTTCTCTGTGAATCTTTACTGTTATTTTAAGCATACATGCAGTCGAGAGGCACAAAAGAACAAGGAGTGCCTGTTTCCACATTCTTCCTGATTATAATATATATATTCTATGATCTACAATGATAGATGAAGTCTGTCAATGATGTGTTTAGGTTTCTCACAGCAGGGAATGTTTTCAGGTTCGAAAAATCTCCCATATAATAGCATATCTTAAGTGATAGTTTTACAGGAAGTCATACTGCATAAATTCATTAATTCTGTGTTTGCCATAACCAGTCCTAAGCTCGGGACATCCAGTCAAAGCATTCCATAGAGAAGGACTTTTTCTAGGTAATACCATCTATTTATTTATGAGGCAGTTGGGTACTAGGTTTTTGACCTGACTCCAAGGAGATTAGATTCCACTTTATTTTTGAGAGTGTTCCCCTTCTCTTTTTCTTTTGTTCTCTCTACACACAAACCTCATGGTAGGTCAGATGCTCAACTCGTTTCTTCTTGCTCAATGAAAATATTCACAATCTTAATGCCTGGGGGTATAGTTGATATATTGGTGTATTTTCTTTTGAAAACCATTTTCTCTGGGTATGTATATATAGTTTACAGTAATGGGCCTGTAACTTCTACAGGATCTCTGAATACTAAAGTCAGCATTTTTGGACACAAATGCTTTTTCCTTAAAGCACTTAATTACTTGATAGATGTTTATTATGTAACAATTGTTTGAACAGATCTGCTCTACCTAATCAAGAGTTATAGCACCATACTTTATGTGAGCAGGACTGATCTTTGGTAGAGATCTATTAGGAAACCACAGAAATTGCTTTGTGGATAGTACCCAGGTAAGTTGGTATTTGACAACATGACATTTTATTGAGTATAGATCAGAAGCTTCCTGTTTCTTGGATTATAAAGTAAATTACTAATGAGATACATGGCACATCTTATGCAGTATACAACAGAATTATTTGAAGAAAGACAATATTTGGTATTGTGATGTAAGCTATAATTATTATCAACAGGAGCCTGGAAGAATTCTGTGGAAGAGTGGACAACAGATGACTGGACTGAAGATGTAAGTATTTAGCTTCAGGTTAGATCTATCTTCTTTTTGGTTTCTGATAGGGGCATGTGTTCTTTGAAGAAAGCTGGAGATACCTTACAGTTGTTCATGGTTCCTTTTCAGACATCAGTGATTATCATGTTTTTTAGAAAATGCTTCTTAGAAGGAGGTTGGTGTTTTGAGGTTTTTAAGAAACTTATTTTTAAAGCATCCACTTAAAAATGACCAGTTGTAAAATAAGACTGAAATCATTTTTTTGGTCTTATCTCTTGTTCTTTCTTTAAAAATTTAAAAAATTTTATTTGAGAGTGAGAGTGCTCAAGTGTGGGAAGGGACAGAGGGAGAGGAATAAGCAGGCTCCCCGCTGAGTGGAAAGTCCAAAGTGGAGCTCACTCCCAGGACCCTGAGATCATGACCTGAGCGAAAGTCAAATGCTTAACCGACTGAATTACTCAGGTGCCACTTGTTTGTTCTGATAACCAACTGATGCTGTTGCCCTGGCCTGTGAAAATTTATTTTTTATAGCATTTTTATTAAAGGAGACTGTAGTGTTTGGGTCACAGCTGAAATTAACCTGAATATGTGAATCTGGTTCTAGCCCCAACCCCTTCTTCCTAAAACTAGATGAGCTCTTTTTATATTCATTTATTCCATAGACATTTTTCAGTGTACCACACTAGCCTCTGGGTAGTGTTCATTTATAACTCTGGGATTAGCATAAGATATTCTTTGATCAAAAAGATTTAACTTAAAAAAGAAAATGTAACTGAACTAGAATCCCTTTACCACATTTTATACCATTTTTCTCTTTGACTCTCAAGGTCTAGAACATGTGTATACACATGATAAAGAGCAGGACATTACATGGGAGAGAATAAAGGGGTTATAAGGATTGACCTTTATTTATTTAAATGATGGGTTTTAAATTTATTTTCAAGTAATCTCTCCATCCAGTATGGGGTCTAACTCACAACCTCAAGATCCAAGAGTTGCTTCTCTACCAACTGAGCTAGCGAGGTGCCCCAACTATTGCCTTTAATACCATGCAAGTAGCCCAGACTTCAAATTTTTTTTCTTTGAATTATTTCCGATCTCCTTTACCATTTTGTTTTCATAAGTATATTTTTATTTATTTAATATTATTTTATAAGTATATATATATAAAGATTTTTATTTATTTGCGAGAAAGCATAAGCAGGGGGAGGAGTAGAGGGAGAGGGACAAATGGACTTCTAGGACCCTGAGTTTATGACCTGAACTGAAGCCGAATTCAGATGCTTAATGGATTGAGTCACCTAGATACAAGTGTATTTTTAAAGAAGTGAACAGCAGTTATGCCACCCCTGCCCTGCAGTGAAGCAGTATTATGTTTGGTTTGTTAGAGAGCAAACTGGGTAGAGTATGAGGAAGGAAGACAGTAGAGATGTTTGAGTATAATGTCACACAGCTCTGTTCTACTGGTACTATGAAGAGGCTGGACTAGATGGGTGGTTATTTGAATCAATGGAGGGATGGGTACCAGTGCTGAAGGAGGACACATTGAGCAGCCTATGGGCATTTTACCTTATTTCAGAGTTGTCCAACATTTAAATGTTTTGTATTACTAGAATTTTTGCTAAGAGTTTGTTGGGAGAAAAGAGTATTTCCAGTGCTAGAAGCTTTAGCTTTCCTTGGCTCCTGTCTGGGTGAGCAGGCAGGCTAGAAAATTAGCAGGAGAGGGGCGCTTGGGTGGTTCAGTTGGTTAAGCACCTGCCTTTGGCTCAGGGTCATGATCCTGGGGTCCCCAGATTGAGTTCCACACCAGGCTCCCTGTTTAGTGGGGGAGTCGGCTTCTCCCTCTCCCTCTGCCCTTCTGCCTGTTCTGCTCTCTCTTGATTAAATAAATAAAAAATCTTAAAAAAAAAAAAAAAAAAGAAAATTAGCAGGGGATCAGAATGCAAAAGGTCCGTATTCAAATTCTAGCTAAGCTGACGTATTGACTTTAATGCATCTTACTGAGCCTTCTCTTTTGTCAGTGTAATGAATATCATAACAATTGTCCTGCCTAACTCAACTGCGTTTTTCTATGGGTCAGATGAGGGTCTTTCAGTTAATGTTGCTAACAAGCAGTTCAAATGTACACAGAGAGTTTAATATTCTACTGGAAAGCCCATATTATATCACAATATAATTTATAATTAGTGAAAATAATTAACATAGGAAATTTGGATGTATTCTTTCAAAAATTAAAAAAATCAAATCTTTTCTGAGATGGTATAAAATAATGCTTGAAACATCCGTAGTCTAAGGTATAAATTTAAAATTCCTTGTGGAGCTTAGATTAATGACTAATAGGTTGCCTGTGTGGCTCAATCAATTAAGTGTCCAACCCTTGGTTTTGGCTGAGGTCATACCAGGGTGGCGAGATCGAGCCCCGTGTCGGGCTCCACATCCAGCAGGTATCTATTTGAGATTCTTTCCCCGCCCCACCTTGTACCCATGCTTTCTCTCTCACACAGAAATAAATAAATCTTAAAAAAAAAAAAATCTTAAAAAAAAAGAAACAGTAACTATTATTAGCCTTTCCCTCCCCACTCCTTTTTTTCCCCGTTTAAGTAATTTCGGGACCCAATGTGGGACTCAAACCTGCAATCCTGAGATCAAAGGGTTGCATGATCTATTGACTGAGCCAGCGAGGCTGCCCCTAGAGGCAACCACTTTAAATAAATTTTATGTATTTTCTTCTGATTTTTTCTTTTCATAAATCTTAAAATATGTCTTGTGTCTCTTGAAATCTGAGAATGCTTACTTTCTACATATTTTTTTAAAGTGTTTTTGTTTTTAAGTAGCTTCCACACCCAACATGAGGCTTGAACTCACAACACTGAGATCAAGAGTCACATTTTTACTGATTGAGGCAGCAGCTGCCCCTCTCTCTTTTTAAAAAAATAAAGAGGAAACAATTTAAGTTTCTGTGTTCCACCAAGGTTAGATACGATGTCAGTGATTTAATGTGGTTCTCTTTTGCTTTGAACTGATTAGTATTTTTGCGGCTTTGGATCTACTTTACCACTGCTTTTTAGTTATTCCTTTATTGCTTTACTCTGTTACAGAGTCTTATATATAAAATAGAGTAAAGGTAAAAATGATTTCTTTGGGGCTCTTTAAGATACCTTGTAACAGGGTGCAGTGTAAGCCCTTCTTGTTGAAACAGTAAACTATTCACTTTTTGTTTTTATAGAAGATGAACACCTACTGGCTGCTCTGCCTGAATATTAGTGTGTGAAGCAACCTGATTTTTATGCAGTGTTTCAGAGTTCTGAGACTGTTAGAGTTGATAAGTACTAGAGCAGTCTTTAAAAAGGATAAACTGGCCATGTCTCTGCCGCTGTATGTTTCTCATGAATAAATAAGTAAAATCTTAAGTGATAATGACAAGTAAATTTTTTTTTATGTATTTCCTTTGACTACTTTTTGGTTGAGGTATAATGAGAGTATTGAGGACTAAAAATTGTCAGAAATTTGATAAATTTTTGGTTTTATGTTCTGTAAAATAAGAGCAAAGTATTTTTTTATTCCTTTCCTTATAGCTTTCTGAAACAAAGGTCTTCACTGCCTCAGCTGTTCCAGCAGAGAATCATGTCACACCTGGGCAAAGGTAAATAATTTTTGTCACCTTTTGTTTGTTATTCAAAGCAATAATTTAAATTTCTTGCTCAGGAGATTTATTTGGGGGCTCAGGTCTTTTTTTTTTCCCTTTGCTTAAATCTTTCAGTTTGTTGTCTTTTCCTTCTAAGAATTTGTTTTATCTGTAACCATCCTTGTGAGCTAACAGAGCCTCCATCATTTTCTAATTATTGTATCCAGTGGTGAATTAAAATAGCAGTTATGTTTGGGATTTCTTATCATTTGTGATAGAGATTATGTTAAACCTATTTTATTTAACTTAATTTTTTTTAAGATTTTGTTTTTAAGTAATCTCTACCCAATGTTGGGCTTAAACTCACAACCCCAAGATCAAGAGTTGCAGGCTTCACTGCCTGAGCCAGCCCAGTACCCCTGTTAAACTTAATGACTGTTCCTTTTTACTTTTGTAAATATGTTGGTTTTTTTTGACACATCAACCTAATGGAGAATATTCTTTGGTTTCTGTGTATAATACCATTTATTTAGATCTTCTAAGGGTAATACAAACTTCTCATTTTATATGGGCTCTATTAGTTTTATTAATTTTTATTTTTTTGACATGGCTTATATTTTTATGTTTTTATTTTTATTTTGTTAAAAAGATTTTATTTATTTATTTATTCATGAGAGACACAGAAGGAGAGGAAGAGATATAGGCAGAGGGAGAAGCAGGTTCCCGATGGGTAGCCAGATGTGGGACTTGATCCTGGGACCTGGGGATCATGACCTGAGCTGAAGGGAAATGCTTAACCAACTGAGCCACCCAGGTGCCCCAGGCTCTACTAGTTTTTATCTAGCCTTCTAGATTACAGAAAATAAAGGCGTTTTCAGGAAAATAAAAACACTGTTTTTATGTACAGTACTGAATTCTTAACTTTTTTTTTTTTTTAAGATTTTATTTCTTTATTTGAGGGAGAGACAGATAGTGACAGAGATAGCACAACTGGGGAGGAGAGTGAGAAGCAGGCTCCCACTGAGCAGGGAACCTGGGATCATGACCCAAGCCAAAGACAGATGCTCAACCAACTGAGCTACACACAGGTGCCCCCAGAACTGAATCCTTAAAAAGCATTCATTTATATCCTAGTTTCTGCAATAATTTAAAAAACCTTTGATTATAGTCTCAAATGCAATGATTTAGGAGTGTGAAGGCCTTTCTAGGTATGACACCTGAGAATTGAAAGACATTTTGATCTTAACATGCTTGATTTCTTGCTAAATGAGATGATTATAAAACTTTGTTACAGGGAAATAATAATGATCAAAGGGTTTATGAATTGCTTAAATTTATTTAGATGGCTAAAACTTACTCATTATATTGATTACTCAGTGACTTTCATAGGAATATTTTCATTAAAAAAAGGGGGGACACCCAGTGGCTCAGTGGTTAAGCGCCTGCCTTCGGCCCAGGGCATGATCCTGGAGTCCCAGGATTGAGTCCCACATCAGGGTCCCTGCATGGAGCCTACTTCTCTCTCTGCCTCTGTCTCTGTGTCTTTCATGAATAAATAAACAAAAATTAAAAAAAAAAAAAAATGAAGCCCCGTCCCTTGTTCACTGAAACAGGAGGAAAGGATGGGACCAGAGATTGCAATTGGGCATGGGAGGGCATTTAAAAAAAAAAGAAAGAATATTTAAAATAGACTTTAGTGGTTATTTTTCAGAAGACAATGCTGTACTATTTTTAGGCATTTATCTTCTCTTTTGGAATAGAGTGTGCTGTGTTTTTTGTGATAATATAGCTTTCGAGATATGTTATATATGCTACGACTACTCTGAATTTATATCCCCAGAATTAGGAAATCATTAGTTAGAACGTTACCCTGAGATCCAAAATTCTTGTCTGGGACTTCAACTGGTTATGGGAAGGTAAGAGTGGGTAGTGCATAAGGAAAGGAGCTCAGGTCTAGGAACTTTATTCTTTATCAGATAGTAGTGGGCCTTGAATTATTTGACCTCCCAGGATCTGCTTCACTGGCATGGTAAACATTTTGGACAGGAGATCTGACTGGAAACTGGCCTTTGAAAGGGTTTAATGGAGCAAATTACCATGTTAATCCAGAGCACCTTGCAGGTTTTGTGGAGAAGAGTTAGTAATTCACTTACATGTCGGGTACTATAAATCTAGAGGATCATTTCTTCTTCCTTGTGCTTTTAGGTTTTCAGGCCATGATTCTCAAGTTGCAGTGTCTGTTCTTCTGGGGGCATTAACAAGAGTTGTAGTTAACAGAGTACTTATTAATATAGTGTGCATTTTCCCCCTGAATATATAAGAGAAAATTATTGGAGATTTAAATAAACTTAAATATATTATAGCTTTGAATGTAGAACTTAAGGGGATGTTTATGATAAATGGGAAACAGCTTGAATTATCTACTATGGCTGTGGTTCTCATTCCTCCAAAATAGGGATTCACTTTCCTTGAGGCAATTTAAGAAACAATTGGTTCCAAGTAGTGAATGGAGCAAAATATTCTACAGTAAATTATCCAAGCTTCAGAGAATTGTTTATTTACTCATTTGCTTCAGGTTTCAAATCAGTTGTTATTGTGCTATTTCTGTGGAAATGTCTTGATGCACCGTTTCATTTCTCTTCTTTGCCAGGCCTTGGCTTTAGTGTCTGTCTGTGGCTTTGTATGCTTTTTTTTTTTTCTTTTTCCGATTGATGCAGTCCTTTTGACTCCTTTAAATTCCAGTTTCCAAAGATTTTCGTCACATAGATTATTTTTTAACATGAATTTACTTTATATTGTTTCACTTCTCAAATTCATTATTGGTAAGATTTGCTTTTGACTCGTTCCTCATTTGCTTTTTGTCTGCTTAGCATTGATCTGGTAGCCTTGCTCCAGAAGCCTGTTCCTCCCAGTCAAGCCTCAGAAGTCAACTCCTTTGAAACTTCCCAACAGCAGGGCTTTGGTCAAGCTCTTGTCTTCACAAATTCTCAGCACAACAATCAGATGGCACCAGGGACTGGCAGCTCCACTGCTGTCAACTCCTATTCTCCTCAGAGTCTGGTAACTCACTTTTATTTTAGTATGGGATTTGAAGGAATGTACCCCTAAGCAAATGCATTGTAGAATAACACATGCCTTATAATTATTTTCAAAATATAAAAGTATAGTAAATCTCGTCTGGAAAACAATGATGTGATAATTTCCAAGCACATATCTGATGATTCCATGTGGAATTCAGCTACTCTGAGTTTTCTGGACAAAGATAAAAAATATTTCCTTATGATTTGTTGAAATCTTTTAAGTTGTAATCACTCAGGCATCTCATATTAATTTTTTCTTGGATTTTGTTTTAAAGTCTGTTACTTATATTAAAATTTTCATTTGTTTCCCAGTTTAGTTAAATTCAAATGTTTGTCAGTATTGGCTTGCTAAAATCATGCAAAAACAGTTCTTTCCAAGTCTGCCTAGATGCTTATATTTTTTGCATTTTTTTTTTGTTATTCATAAAATTAGTGTATTTTTCTTAAAATGCCACTCTGTAATGGAGACCCTTATAATATGGATGTTTTCATTAAAACCAGGGCATCTGCTGCTTGTATATCTGGCTTTAACTTCGCATGAGAATTTAGTTTCTATCAGAAGGGACTCCAGGAACTGGTAGAGAAGGATATGAAGATAGGCTGAAAGGAATAAAATCTTAGATCGTAGAATGTGAAAGAATGTAACTGCAGAATGGTAAAGTGAAGGCCCCAGCTATAGGTAGTTCTCAGTTGATATTGGGGGATGTGGGTGGAGGATTGGAATACCTCCATATACAGATCAGCAGCTTTCACTAGTGGTAATTATTTTGGCTCATGCTTTGCTGTGTTTTGCCTGAAATATGTGGTTGAGAAACAATTTCTTATGAAATATGATCTAATCTTTCCCCCTGCTTGACTCAAAAATCATTTGCTGAACCCTAATAGAGAATTAAATATGTAAACTTTTCATTGCTGTCTTCTACTCTGCACAGACATGTCATGTCGTGTATAACTGGTTTGGGAACTTGACATTTTTAGTGTTATTGATATAATTACATATGAGACGGTATCAGTTCATGAAGTAAATAGGACAGCCCAAGGCATGAGAGGGTCTAATAATGCCTCAGTTTTTTTAAATTTAATTTTTAAAAAAGTAATCTCTATACCCAGTGTGGGGCTCAAATTTATCACCTTGAGATCAAGAGCTGCACATACCTTCCACTGACTGAGCCAGCCAGGTGCCCCAGTATCCTCAAGTTTTGATCTAACCATCCCTGTCGTTTCCTGTTTTGCCTTTCCATCTGCTGCTAGTATGCTGATGTAATGTCTAGGCTGACCTGCTGGAATCTTAGGAACATTGGTTGGACATGAGGGGTTTTTGGTTGTTTTTTAAGGATATGAGGGTTGGGTTTTTTTAAGAGTACCATCAGGTGTTTTGCTTTCATAATGAACACACCTTGAGAAACTGGGATAAGTTGTTTAGCATATTACAACAGTGGTGCTCAACCCCCTGTACTTTTACAGTCAGTGGAGAACTTCCGTAAATAACAACAGTAATAATAATAATAAAATAATGCCAGAGTCCACACAGACCAAAGAAGTCAGAATTTTGAGATTGCAAGTTGGGCACTTGTGTGTGTATATATGTGTGTGCATGCATACTTGTGGATTAATACACACATTGTTAAAGCCCCCATATTGAAATGTACATGAAATTGAGAAGTCTTGTGCTAAGTGTTAATCTGAAGCAAAGTGCTGCTTCTTGATTCCCTGATTTCATTGCATTGTGTAAAGCACAGAGAAAGTGCATTTGGTAATATTACCTGATGCAGGTAGAGATCAGGTAGGGAGAGGAAGAATAGAAGCATCATCCTGGAGGCTTTTACTAAATAACAAGGGGGCTTGAACTGGGTTTCGGTGGACTTGGAGCAACATAAGGCAGGTATTTTGGACAGCATGATAAAGGATTCTGGAGTAGTGATAAATGTTAGCAGATTCTGTGATTGATGTGCAATAACTGCTTACAACCTAATGTTTTACTCAGATAGGAGAATTTGGATTTCCTTAGAACATTTGGGATACTTCATGCCTTTGGATACTGTTAAAAGAAATAATTATTTCAGCTTCTACATTTGATCTCTTAAGAGATTGCAAGTCATTTCTGTTTTTGACCTTTTAAATGGTTTCCAAAAGTTATTATTTTTTAAAAAATTTTTAAAATTTATTTATGATAGTCACACAGAGAGAGAGAGAGAGGCAGAGACATAGGCAGAGGGAGAAGCAGGCTCCATGCACCAGGAGCCCGACGTGGGATTTGATCCCGGGTCTCCAGGATCGCGCCCTGGGCCAAAGGCAGGCGCTAAACCGCTGTGCCACCCAGGGATCCCCAAAAGTTATTTTTTGATAAATAACTTCTCTTTTGAGAAACTGAAGGATCTTGACATATAAAAATGCAGTTGATCTGCCACTGTGTTCACTGGTCCTAGGCTTTCATTCTCCTTGGGTCTTTTTTTTTTTTTTTTTTTAAATTATTGATGTAGTCTCAATGCTTTATTTTTGCTTTCATTTCCCTTGCCTTAGGAGATGGAGCCAAAAAAATGTTGCTACGACTGATGTCTAAGAAATTACTGCCTATGCTCTCTTCTAGGATTTTTATGGTTTCAGGTCTCACATTTACGTCTTTAATCCATTTTGAATTTATTTTCGTGTATGGTGTTAGAAAGTGGTCCAGTTTCATTCTTTACGTGTATCATTCTCTTTGGATCTTAATATCTGACCTGACAGGATAGATAGGGGAGACATAACATTTTCTTTTGTATACTTAAAGAGTGTATATGGTGTTTTTAGTCATCACAACAACTTGAAATAAATGTAGCAGTGTCCAGGGTATCTGCCTAATACACAGATCCTTATGTGTCATTTGTTGTCTGATTTTAGAATATTAACTTTTAGCGCAGCAACCTGCATTTTATTTTGCAAGATGACCTCGCTGATCCATTCTGTGATTAGTTATTTTAATTAAACATGATTACTGTTGTTCATATATTAAGAAAATACTGTATTTTTGTTTCTCAAGCTTTGTCATTTAATTCATGGTATTTTTCTTTAGTTTAAAAAACAGTAGCATTTTGTTTATGAACTTGTGACCTCACTTTTAAGAAGAAAGCAATGTCTTAAAACCTAGGAAAAATATTCCCCTTCCCTTTAACCTCTTATATCAGAATCTAGAAAGATTACTGGATTTAATCAGATTTTGCTGAATAGTATTTTCATGTAGCATTTTTTTTTTTCATGTAGCATTTACTCAGGTGAGTTTTATTGATTCAGATGTCCTCGGTTATAGTTTTGAAAATTCTTGTAAAAATACTTGATGTGTTTAAAGTCTGGTGTAAAGATTTGTATTGCTGAGGATTTTTGCTTTTATTTCCTTTTAAAGTCCTCCGTCCTTGGTTCAGGATTTGGAGAGCTTGCACCTTCCAAAATGGCAAACATCACCAGCTCCCAGATTTTGGACCAGCTGAAAGCTCCAAGTTTGGGCCAGTTTACCACTACCCCAAGTTCACAACAGAATAGTACGAGTCCCCCCACAACCACTTCTTCTTGGGACCTCAAGCCCTCAACTTCCCAGTCCTCAGTCCTTAGTCATTTTGGTAAGTATACATTTTCTGTGGTGGTTTGCCCCTCGTGATGACATGCTAAACAATAGTAGAGGGATCCCTGGGTGGCGCAGCGGTTTGGCGCCTGCCTTTGGCCCAGGGCGCGATCCTCTAGACCCGGGATCAAGTCCCACATCGGGCTCCTGGTGCATGGAGCCTGCTTCTCCCTCTGCCTATGTCTCTGCCTCTCTCTCTCTCTCTCTCTCTCTCTCTCTCTCTGTATGACTATCATAAGTAAATAAAATAAAAAAAAGAAAAAAGAAAAAAAAAAACAATAGTAGAGTGTGTTGACTTGTCAACACTGATGTGGAATTTGTCCAGAGATGTTTCTTTTTAGTAGAATTTCTGTGGAGTTTGTGAATTAAATCCATCAGCTTTGCGTTATATAAATACCTGCATATATTTGTTGTTATTAGCAGTAGTGGTAGTAGTACATACTTAAAGAGATGTGCAAAAGTATCGTAAAGCCATAAAAATATAAGGAAATAACACTTTAAAAAAAAAGGTTTTATTTATTTATTTGAGAGAGAGCACATGAGAGGGAGCATGAGCAGCAGGGAGGGGTAGAGAGAAAAGCAGACTCCCTGTTGACAGCCTGATATGGGACTTGCTCCCAGGACCTTGGGATCATGACCTGAGCTGGAGGCAGACGCTTAAGCGACTGAGCCACTCAGGCACCCAGGAAATAACACTTTGAGTAAATGCTTGGATAGAATTTTCTAAGCTCTATTATAGTAGGGAGGGACAAAGTTGGGATGTAGAATTTTAAAAGACATCCTCTGGGTTGCTTTCTTACTCTAATATTTGTATGTATCTACCATGATTTGTTGTGCAGCATTAATGTCAGTGGTTTATAATTTAAAGGCACAATGTGTAAGTTGGATGTTTTCACCCATTTTCTACCAATGTACACATGCCACACTGTACTAAGGAATAGCAGAGGGTTATATTAAACACAGTGTTGCTTTCCAAGGCATGTTTAGGGCTTAATGAAAGACATGGAAAATCACATTTCTTTCCTGAAAGAGAATGTGTTGTAATGGAAATACCTGAGACTATCCCCAAGTTTGGAGTCTACCTAGGAAATTCATTAGAGCCTTAATACTGCTTTTTTTTTTTTTATTGGAGGACTGGTTATACTAACTAGTCTCTGCCTAGTAAATACCAAAATTCCCCATTCCCAGTAGGAGAGTTAGTGTTCACCGTAAACTGCATTGTGCAAACATTAAAGGCAGAGTCACTCTTCTTACCTGATAGGAGTGCTGGCAACCTTTGCCTAGAGCATATTAAAATTCTGTGTTCTTAGACACTGGCCAAGAGCCAGTTTAACAAGGTGGCATTTCTGATGCCAGCTGTAGTCCTATGTAAACTTTTTTCTACAGACCCACTGCAATGGGTGATAAGAATTTTTAGATTTGTAGATGCTATTCCCATATTCCTTATAAATCCAGTCTTTTTTTTTAATCCAGTCTTTTGTACATATCTCTAATATTAAGTCCAAAAATAGATTCATCTAAGATGGAAATACATGTCATGGATTGGCAGCCCTTCAACTGGATTTCTCACTTGTTTCTGTAAATACAGTTTTATTGGAACACAGCCATGACATTCGTTAGATATTGTCTTACAACTACTTTCAGTCTACAAAGGGGAGAGTTGAGTAGTCGATAACGGATGGCCTTCAAAGCCTAAAATATTTATTAGCCTGCTCTTCACTGGAAATAATTGCCAGCTTCTATGTGATTTGAAAATCATGTAGACAGAGGGCTACCTTCCTTTATAAAAAATAGTAACTATAAATAAAGGAGACTAAACCAAGGTAAAAACTGGTCAAAGAGGTATGGCAAGAGTTCACAGGCAAAGAATACTGGAGTATATGAAATGATGATTCATCAGATTTATATCATTTTAATTTTCATCTCTCATGCCACTTTCTATTATTTAAATTAGGAAGGATAAAAGTTGGTATTCAAAGCATGTTAAAAAGTGTATGTTCTATCTGTTGAAAGAATTTTGAAGTGTTCATAAAAATTTAAAACAGAGTAGCTCTTTGAAGTAGTATCTCTCTCTTTTTTTTTTTTTTTTTTTGAAGTAGTATCTCTATTCTAGCTGTTGATTCCACAGGTGTACTTGTACTTAAGCAAAATGTCATAAAACACATTCATTGCAGCATTGTTTTTCTTAACAAGATACTGGAAAACCTGAAAGCCTGTTAATATAGCACTAGTTTTAAAAATCGATACCTATATACTCTGGATTACTATGTGGCTGTAAAATAAAGTAGCTCTTCACATGTTAATATGGAACAGTTTCTTAAAATCAAATTGTGAGGAAGATATATAATGTGTTTTGAAACAGCATCTCTGAAGATACTCAGGAAACTGGATACAGGAGGCAGTCGCCTCTGGAGTGAATTTGGGGATAGAGTTGAAAGGGTGATTTATAGTCATCATATACATTTTTTTTTTTACCTTTTGGATATTGAAATATATGTTTCTGAAATTTTTTTTTTTAACAATTTAGTTAAAAGATCCATAAAGCAATAAAAATAGAATTCTCTGTTAGTTAAAGGCTTGGTGTGTAGCAACTCAGTGCTCTTCTTACCCACTCCGTATGTCTTAATGTAAACTGCATCTCTTCTCTGCATAAGAAATTATCTACAAACCCATTAGCTTCCTTTTCCACTTAACATATACCAGTTATAATATATCACACAGACCCCCAACTTGGGGAATGGGGTAGAAGATTGTTGGGAGAAACCAATGGTGACTACAACCTTTCACTGTCAGTCATGGTAGAAGAGGGAGCTCCAAGCCCATGTTCCTAAATAATTGATTGTTGCTTACTTTCCCTCCCTCTCCCTTTACATATTTCATAGACTTCAAATCTCAGCCTGAACCATCCCCGGTTCTTAGTCAATTGAGCCAGCGACAGCAGCACCACACTCAGGCCGTTGCTGTTCCTCCTCCTGGGTTGGAGTCCTTTCCTTCCCAGGTAAAACTGCGAGAGTCAACACCCAGAGACAGTACCTCCACTGTGAACAAACTTTTGCAGCTTCCCAGCATGACTGTAGAAAATATTGCTGTGTCTACCCACCAGCCACAGCCTAAACACATCAAACTACCGAAGCGGCGGATACCTCCAGCTTCTAAGGTGTGTTCTCCATTCAGAGGTCACAGGCCCAGTGGTGGAGTATTTTAACACCTCAAGGGTTGGGTTAATAAGTCTCAGAAACGGTGACATGGTAATTTTTTCAAGCACATAGCTTACTCTGCTTAATGAGGTGTTGGCCATTTCTGAGAGATGGGCTAATATTAGGGTGAATGGTTTTGTGTTGGAGACAGAGACTGTTCATTCAAATTACAGGATCTGGCTCAGAAAATCTGCTGGTCTTGTGTATTTAGCTGTGTTTTGTAGATACTGAGTAAGTGGTTCTTTAATTAGATAACGCTTTCAGCAAAGGCCCACTCTTCTCCCATCACTCACCCACCACCAGCGCCACCGTTTCTTTAGTCTTTGCTCTAAGAAGCAATTGGTGACACTGACCTTTCTAATGTTTAATTTTTCTTTTCTCTTCTCTTTGTTTTTGAAATATGCTCCTTCCTTTTTTCCTTCTTTTGTTGGGTCTCTTGCTCCTTGTTCCTCGAGGGTGCTAGTGTAGTGCTGTGGGAAACCAGTGCTTGTTTGGTTCTGTTACAGGCCTCTGGGACTCGGAACCTCTTATCTCTGTTCTTGACATGGTGGCTCTGCTTTTTCAGATCCCAGCTTCTGCAGTGGAAATGCCTGGTTCAGCAGATGTAACAGGATTAAATGTTCAGTTTGGCGCCTTGGAATTTGGATCAGAACCTTCTCTCTCTGAATTTGCATCAACTACAAGCAGTGAAAATAGTAACCAAATTCCCATCAGCTTGTATTCGAAGTCTTTAAGGTACGCAACTAACTTGCCTGGTTTTGACTGAATTAAGTCCTTTGTTGGCAGTAAAACAAAATAGAGCCTAAGAAATCACTTGGTGGAGACAACACACCCTTTGGTGGTGGGTTTGTGCACCAAACCCACCAATGACTAGTATCTGATTGCAGAAGTTTTCTTCCATCACCCTAGGAAGAAACCCTTTGCCTGTTAGCAGTCCCTCACAATTTCCCCATCCCCTCATCCCCTGACAACTACTCCGCTTGTCTCTGGATTTGCCCATTCCAGGTCAATCTCTCTTTTCTCTCTCCTCTCTCCTCTCTCCTCCTCTCCCCTCTCTCCTTTCTCTTCTCTTCTCTTCTCTTCTCTTCTCTTCTCTTCTCTTCTCTTCTCTTCTCTTCTCTTCTCTTCTCTTCATTCATGTGAGACACAGAGAGAAAGGCAGAGACATAGGCAGAGGGAGAAGCAGGCTCCCTTGAGAGCTTGATGCGGGACTTGATCCTAGGACCCTGGGATCACAACCTGAGCTAAAGGCAGACGCTCAACCACCTAGGTACCCCCTAGATAATTTCATATAGCAAGAATTATGCAATATGTAACCTTTTATATCTGGCTTTTTTTACTTGGTGTAGTGTTTTCAAGGTTCATCCATGTTGTAGCTTGTATGCATTTTATTTCTGAATAGTATTTCATTGTGCAGATAAATCGCACTTGGTTTGCACATTGTTTATCCATTCATTAGTTGTTTGGATTGTTTCCACTTTTTGAGTGTTATGAATTGTGGTACTATGAACATTAATTGACAAATTTTGTGTCCTTTCAGTTGTTTTGGATATAGACCTAGTAATTACTGGTCATACAGTTTTCCTTACATTAACCATTTGAGGAATCAGTAACCTTTCTTCATAGTGGCTACAGCATTTTACATACCTACCAGTAATCTGTGAGGGATGCAGTTCTTGTACATCTTTGCCAACACAGTTTTTCCTTCAATGGAAACTTACGTTTTATAAGTAGAGAATCCCAGGTTTTAGATTTTATTAATTTTTCCACTGTCCAGAGCTAACACCTGATATTTACTCTTTTCTAAAAATGGTTTTAGACTTCTGGATTCTTTATGGATTCTTAAAGATGTCCCTTTGCTTGTCATATAAATTAGGTGGGTCTGATTGGGAGGGGAGGGATATTTTGAATTTACATCTTTAATACAGGTAAAGATTGCAATAGTATAAATGTGTAGGTACAGACATGTTTATTTAATTTATAATATAGCAATAAAGTGATGAAATAGTTCTACTTGATCAAGCCATGTAAAGTGACAAATTCATGTCTAAATCTTTTTATTCTTTCTAGTGATTCTTTGAATACCTCTCTACCAATGACCAGTGCAGTACAGAACTCCACCTATACAACTTCAGTCATTACCTCCTCCAGTCTGACCAGCTCATCACTGAGCTCCACTAGTCCAGTAACAACGTCTTCCTCCTATGACCAGAGTTCTGTGCATAACAGAATTGCATACCAAAGCTCTGTGAGTCCATCGGAGTCAGCTCCAGGAACCATCACGGTAATTGGTCTGGCAGGTTTCTTCAAGTTATCTCTCCACCTAATGTGGGGCTCAGACTTATGACCCCAAGATCAAGAGTTACATGCTCTACTGACTGAGCCAGCCTGACACCCCTAGAAATTGGCTAACCTTTTGAATAGAATCCCTAAAGTTTATTGAGTTTGCTAATAGTGGACACGTGGTATGAAATATGCATTTCAAGCACCCATGCACAGGAATGTGTGAATGGACCCAAAAGCTTAGTTTAAGGATAGCATAAGGATACATCCCAAATTGTCCATAGTGCTTTATATGGGGTGTTGGAGCAGGTGTCGGGGGGAGCACATCTTAGTCTTATTTTAATATCTAAGTTTTCTGTAAGTTGGGATATTCAAGTATTACTGGTGAGAGCTACTTTATTATTTATTTTTTAAAAAGATTTCTTCATGAGAGACGCACAGAGAGAGGCAGAGACCTAGACAGAGGGAGAAGCAGGCTCACCAAGGGGAACCCGATGTGGGACTCAATCCCAGGACCCTGGGATCATGGCCTGAGCCGAAGGCAGATAGATGCTCAACCACTGAGCCACCCAGGTGTCCTGAGAGAGCTACTTAATTTTTTTTATTATTTCAATTTTTTATTTAAATTCTAGTTAATATATATGGTTAAAATTGTAGTTGACTTAAACAACTACAGTTCTGGTTCCTCAGACATACAAAGTGCATTTTAAATGCTCAATACCTATAGTGGCTACAGTATAGGAACACACACAGGTGTATATAGAATATTCCCTTTATTGCAGAATATTTTCTTGTATAGTACTGGGCTGTAGTTTTTAAAACATAAATTAAAAAACACATAAATCAGACGATATGCTGTCTAAGCTATGTCTCTGTCATTTGCTCAACTTCTCAATTCCAGCCCTAATTTCACCTCATACATTGCTTGCTCATTTCATTGCTCAGCTCATTCTTTGCTTGGCTAGTTGAGCTGAGACCCTGCAGATTTCTGATATCTCCTGACCTTTCAGTACTTTACTTTTGCTACTCCCACCATTCTTCTGCTTAGAATTACCCCCACCCCAAATAGTGTAGTTCACATGTTTCATTTTGTCCATTGTCTGTGCTTGCTTGCTCTATCTAATTTTTAAAGATTTATTTATTTGACAGCGCGCATAAGCAGGGTGAGGGCAGGCTGAGGGAGAGGGAGAAGCAGGCTCTGGGTAGCCTCGTGGGGCTTGATCCCAAGACCCAGGGATCATGACCTGAGCAGAGGCAGATGCTTAACCGACTGAGCCACCCAGGTGCCCCACTCAGTCTTATATTTTAACTAATTTTTGTTTTTCTTTTCGAAGTTAAAATGTTTTATTGTCTATATTTCTTGTAAATAATTTCAAATTGTTGTAAGGAAAAAAATATGTTGTAAATAAGATTTCTTGAACAGAAATTGTACTGGATTTGGATTAATAAAGAGGCAACATTTATTAGGTTTGTCTTTAGTAGTTTTGACATTTGTAAGAAGGAAATTTATGTCAGCTTCCTTCTTCCATCCAGGGATACTGTCTGAGTCTTGTAGGCTCCACTGTTATTCACTATATACCTGTCTCCCATGCTCAGTGTGCGGAAATTTTCCTTGTGAGGATGCCTCCTTCTGTGTGTCTTGATTCCAATGAAATGCCTATAGTTAATACAAACTAGTTGTCAGATTCCGCTCTTTTGGTACTATCACACTCTGCTATTCTGCTCTTTTCCTGCCCAGTCAGAAAAGCCATGTTTCAAAGTAACATCTCTTTCTCTCTAAGAATCAAATGTTGCATTTAATTTAGAAACATTTTTCTCTTGCATGGTGGTGCCCAGGAGACAGAAGGTGCATGATATAGAAAGGCGTAGTGATTTCAGCATGAGTTCCTAAGCTTTTTTTGTACTGCTTAATAATTTTTAGGATTGTTTCATTGTTTCTTGTGTAATGAGTCTTACGTTGTGCCCTTTTTACTTCCCTAAATACTCAATCTAGTTTTTAAAAATGTCAGCTCCTTGGGATTTATTAACAGTAAATCCTTTAAGAAACAAAACAAGCCATTGTTTCTTTTTCTTTTTTTTAAAATATGTTAAGTCAGTCTTTGGAATTTTATTTTATTTTATTTTATTTTAAAGATTTTATTTATTTATTCATGAGAGACATACACAGAGAGAGAGAGGCAGAGACACAGGCAGAGGGACAAGCAGGCTCCATGCAAGGAGCCTGATGTGGGACTCGATCTTGGGTCTCCAGGATCACACCCTGGGCTGCAGGTGGCGCTAAACCGCTGTGCCACCGGGGCTGCCCCAAGCCATTGTTTCTTGATTAATCTGTACTTCATATGTTTCTGGCTAAATTCCAATAGAATTTCCACTAAGTTGCCATTTGATTTTTGTGGGTTAACTTACTTTCTTTTCTCTTCCTTACAGAATGGACATGGTGGTGGTCGAAGTCAGCAGACAATAGACAGTAAGTACATAAGCTAGCAGTTCTTGTTTTGGCTGGTGGAAACCAAACAAAAAGAGTATATAGCTAATATGGAGAAAACAACAGGTAATTTGTTCTGCAAATTTTAGTCCTTTTTCATTTTCTTTTTTTTTTTTTTTTTCTTTTTCATTTTCTTTAAAAAAGATTTTATTTATTCATGAGGGACACTGAGAGAAGCAGAGATATAGGCAGAGAGAGAAGCAGGCTCCTTATGGGGAGCCTGATGTGGGACTCAGTTCCAGGACCCTGGGATCTCACCCTGAGCCAAAGACAGACCCTTAACCACTGAGCCACCCAGGCGTCCCTGCATTTTTTCTGATAGTTTTGAGCCATCACATTGGCATCCTTTTTTGGGCAGGGCTTGCAAGTTCAGCTAGAGATTCCTGTGTTGAGTAGGTTATAGCTGATGGTATTATGAGAAATATAACTATAGCAAGAATGAGGTGATAGCTTCATATTATTCTGTTCTAGTCGACTGCTCCCCAAGTATAGAGTGTAGTATGGATTTAAAAGATGCTTTGCTTAGAAGTACAGGTTCTAGTATAGTCAAAGAGCTCTTCAATATTATAAAGGACTTTTAAAGCAAAAATTTGGTGTGCTAATTCAGAAAACACGTGCTCATTGCCTTCATGATCTAGTGGACTATTGTATAGAAAAGAGGTCAAGGGGATCCCTGGGTGGCTCAGTGGTTTAGTGTCTGCCTTTGGCCCAGGGCGCGATCCTGGAGTCCTGGGATCGAGTCCCACGTCAGGCTCCTGGCATGGAGCCTGCTTCTCCCTCCTCCTGTGTCTCTACCTCTCTCTCTCTCTCTATCATAAATAAATAAATCTTAAAAAAAAAAAAAAAAAGGAAAAGAGGTCAAATACTCCTCACTGTAAACACTTGGGGAAAAAAATGAGGGACCCTCTTCTGATTCTGGTAAGTTCAGTAATCCCTGGAGTTGTTGGTACAGCTGAATCCCCATTAGTTTTTTTCCTTTGTTCTTGGCTTAATTGTCTTTTATTGTTAATGATGATTTTCCTTCATTATGCAATAATGCAAATGGGTATCCACTATTGAGTAGAGAGGTCAGAAAGACTGCTTTTATTTGGGATTTCGGGAGTGTGGACATGGAATCTTATCGGCCTCATTTGGAATTAAAGTGTCATATGCGGGGATCCCTGGGTGGCGCGTGGAGCCTGCTTCTCTATGTCTATGCGTGTCTCTCTCTCCGTGGCTCTCATGAATAAATAAAGTCCTTAAAAATAAAATAATAAGATAAAGTGTCATATGTAATTTACCCAGAATTAATTTTGCTACTGCTGGGCTGCCAGAGCTATTTGGAAGTACATTGATAACTTAGAGAACTTCTGATGTCAGAGAACATTCTCATTCCATAAGCTTTGGTGGCAAGTTTCTTTTCTTTTCTTTAAAGATTTTACTTGTTCATGAGAGAGAGGCAGAGACATAGGCAGAGGTAGAAGCAGGCTCCTCACAGGGAACCCGATGCGCAGGACTCAATCCCAGGACTCCGGGATCATGCTCTGAGCCAATGGCAGATGCTCAACTGCTGAGCCACCCGCGTGTCCTGACAAGTTTCTTTAGTATAGGCATGTGAGAATGTGAGAACACATAGAGGTGTCCTAGATTATTGGAGACCTTTTTTTTTTTTTTTTTAATTTTTAAAAAATATCTCTACACCCCATGTGAAGCTTAAACCCCGAGATTGGGAGTCAAAACATCCCACCAGCTGATCCAGCCAGGTTCCCTGATTATTTGGAGATTGGATTTTGTTTATTTATTTTTTTTTAGTGGTGGGGGAAGAGCAGAGAGGCGGGGGAGTAGGATCTTAAGCAGGCTCCATACCTGCAAAACCCTGAGATCATGATTTAAGCTGAAATCAAGATCCAGACACTAAACCAGCTGAGCCACCCAGGTGCCCCTATGTGGAGATTTTAAATGAGATAGTAAGATATGAAATGTCTGGAAAACCTGGTGTGCATTTTAGATAGGTTTTTGTCTTCATCTGTGTCTCCTCCTCATACTCCCCTCCACCCCCTATTCTTTGAGAGGCTTCTTGTGAGCTTATTATTGTCCCCCAAGACATAGGGAGGTAACTTATGGGGTCTGAGTTTTGGGTCAAGGGCATCTGTGGTCTTTTTATCTGGTATCTGTAACAACATTTGTCATGTTTGGAATAGACTGTCCATAAAAGTTAATCCTCAAGGTGGTAAGGACTACTCTAAGAAAATGGACCAAGTTTTGTATTGATCCTGTTGCTATCTGTGTTTGTTTTCAAATCCTCCTTTTTAGAGACTATCATGTTTTCCTTTGGGCTCCAAGGGAGTCCTGCAGGTAGGTGAAGGTTGCTCTTCCTAACTGGAAAAGACAATGATGCTTTATTTCCAAGCACATATCTGAGTTGTATGTGTGGATAGAACTAAAACTGAGTCTTTTCTACAGCTGGGATTGATCATATTTGTGTTCTTTGGGAAGCCTAATAAACTCCTTATGTGCTCTGAGGGTTTGGTTTAAGGAAATACTCACTGAATGTGTGAAAGTAGGTGTTGGATAGTGGCATATACACTCCCCAGTGTATATGTACCCTGAATTCCCAACCCCCATTTGCCCTGAATTGGCTGTAAGCTTTCCCAGGTCAGCCTGATGGGATACTGGATAGAGGTAAAGACCTAATTCTTTGATGGTCTTGCCCACCAAATTTGTACTGTTCCTTGTTTTGCCTTTTGAGATTTGCCTCATATTCTAATCCTGTATATCAATCTCAGAGCCTCTTGCCCCTTCTGGTGCAGCTCAGGGTCGGCTTCCTTTAGTTAGGAGTAGTACATCCACGTTATAGGACAGTTTGCAATTATAAAGCTAACTTTTCCTACGCTTTGCCACGTGCTGTTTGTCTTACCATCATGTCATTTTTACTAGTCATATTTGACAGCAAATACTTGGGCATTATCCCCAGAGAATGTAACTTTATATGTTTCTCAAACTGAACCTGCCATGTCACAAGATATTGAGTGTATTTCAGATACTCATGATTGGTTCTAGAGCTAAACTGATCTTTTCTTACAGCTACTTCATCCGTTCCAGCTCCAAAGACAACAGACCCTCCTTCCGCCCTCCCATCTGTGGGCTCCCTGCCCAGCACCACTTCCTGCACTACGCTTCTGCCCTCTGCATCTCAGCACACTGCCACTTTGCCCTCCATGTCGCAGCCTGGTGACTTGTCCAGCAGCCCCCTTTCTCAGCTTAGCAGGTATGGGGAAAATACGTGCCCAGAATGAGAGGCACACTGGGATGAAGTCCTGGATGAACCCTTGTAGAAAGCAGTTGCAATGAACGAAATTCTTTTGTTGCCCCTAGCATGATGGCCTGGCTTTTTGTGATAAAGCTGCAGCGCGTAGGTTTTGGCTGGGCCTGGTCTCAGAAGCACCAGATGTGTAAACTTGCCTACTTGTAATGCCCCTGCAGTCAGAGAGCACTGGGGCCCCTAGGAATGGGGTGGAGCCAGGGGTCACTGCTGCTAACTCTTCTTGGACTCCTCAGGAGTGTTCCCGGAGTCTGGCATCTCCCCCCAGCTCTGGGCTTGAGTCTCTGGGATGTGAAGTGAGAATGATGTTTCATTTTTGAGCAGGTCTTTCACTTGCTCATGTGGCTTCAGAGGTTGAATTATTAGAACAGAATATAGGAGAGAATGGGTTTTATTTTGCCATCATCCTTTATCTTCAGAGTAGAGTATACCTTTTCCCCTCCCTTTAGTCAGGAAGCAAAGCGTTTGATTTGAATTCTGGATTTGATGAGAAGTCAGGCTCTAGCTCTGGCATGGGTGGGTTGAAATAGAAACTTTCTTCCCTTGCACACAGTTTGAATGGGGTCTCCAAGGCTGGCAGTGTTATACGTGCCGTCCCGTTTTTTTCTTTTATCAGTCTAAAGAGCAGATGATTTTAGTTGACTAAAGCTGGCTTTGGAGATTTCGCAGGCCATGATGCCTGTATCCTCATGGAAAATGACCCTTTAGATCATTTCTAAACATCCAAACACCTGGTCTGGGCTCCACGGTGATGATAAATGATGAGTGTAAAGGGCTCCCCTTGGAGGGATAGGGCAAACTTCTTTCTAGCCCACTTGGACACATGTGCCTCTCCTGTGGGATGACTCAGTGGAGTGGACACGTGGTGCTCTGTTTTGTCTTCTAGTTCACTCTCCAGCCATCAGAGCAGCCTCTCTTCTGCACATGCAGCGCTCTCCTCCAGCACATCACACACAGTAAGTGTCTACTGCATCCCCTCATTCCCAGCCCTGTTCAGTGAGCTTACAGCTTAGTTCTGTGCATGCGGGGTTTTGGTTTATGGGTTTGGAATGTCTGAGATAATTTCAAATTGCTTGGGTATTATCTCAGTCTAGGTATGTGGTTTGAGCTCTTGATTTTCCCAGGCACCACGGAGGACTTCTTGCTTCCTACCCTGGTACTTCTGTGGAGGAATTCTTCTCCAGAGTTGATCTGTGATCGCCAGGGCTGTTAGAGCTGGATTTGTTCCTAAGCATTCACTGAGCTCCCTGTATGTTAGAGGAGACGTTGAACCTAGTCTAGGGTTGGTCACGTTTGAGATATTTGTAAGCTTTTTAGAGGAAAGTAGGCTCATTGCTAACTTCAGCTTGTGCTCCACCAAAAGTCAGCTTGAATCCAGAGCAGTGTTCTAGATAACCTTATGTTACTTGGTGAAGTCCATTGTAGGGAGAATGTTTGGAGAGCTTCTGTGAGGGCTTGCTGCCCTTTGCCACATTTACATCTCCCTCTCTGAGACCAAGAACCCTGGCTCTTAGCCCAGTCGGTGTAACTGCATCCCAGTTTGTTGGTAGTCACGGGGATGACACAATGTGACTACACGGGGTAGTCACAATGACCTTGTTGTGGCATTAGGTATTCTGTCCACCCCTCCTCTGTGCCATCTCATGCCGTCTTCCCCAGCTCAGAGGCAGACTTTGGGAAGGTTGATAGTGAAGAAGGAAGCCTGGAGTGTGGAGAGGCAAGAATGGAAGTCAAGGGGGTGCCGTTGGCAAGGGTCCTGATAGGCCACATAACCTTAAGAGACAGTTATCGAAGTGTAGCTTCTCAGAGTGTGGAGTTGGGAGCACAATTTCAGTGGTGAGTCTGTGTAGCTTGTGGTGGGTGGAGGAATGAAAGGTGAGGAGATGATAAAGAGCCAGGGTGATAGTGGGGTGCTGAACTCAGGTTGGCGGAACCTGAGCATAAAGGGAGGCAGATAGATATACTGAGAACAAACACAAAGTCCTTCTCCTGGGAGATGACAGGAGATGGATCCCCAAGCAGGGAAGGATGTTTGGGGTATAGATCAATAGGAGAGATTGGAAATACGGGAAATTTCTTTTCTTGAAGAAGTCATTTGCTATGGAATGCAAGTGATGGCGAAAAGTCAGCTCTCTCTATCAGGATGTGGCTAACACTGTGGTTTTCAAATTCGGGCTTTCCTAGTGAAATCTTGCGTATAATTCTCATCATAAAATATATAGCAGAGCACACTGTGGACCTCTCTGCCCTTGGAGTAAGTGCTTGGCCCCCTGCGTGTGCCCCCAACCCCTCATTTGGCTGCTGGGAGCTATGGATAGTCCCCATCATGAGCACTAGATAACTGTCCTCCTGTCCTCCTGCCACTCGTGCATTGGAGCCAGTGTTCTTGTTGTGTGGGTTAACTACACTCCGTGTCTCAGCAAGAAACTCCAAATCATACAGCACAAACAGCCACAGTCAGAAATGCCTCCTATACTTTGTTATGTACCGAATTTGCCACATTGCTAATATTTACAATGATTTACAAGATTCAATCATGAATCTTGTATATTTACAAGATTCAGTCATGAAAAGGTATGAAGAGATACATACTGAAGTATAAAGAAGCACACCAAAATGTTTTTCTTCTTCTTCTTCTTCTTCTTCTTTTTTTTTTTTTTTTTAAGATTTTGTTTATTCATGAGACACAGAGAGAGGCAGAGATACAGGCAGAGGGAGAAGCAGGCTCCCTGCAGGGAGCCTGACATGGGACTCCATCCCTGGTCTCCAGGATCAAGCCCTGGGCCGAAGGCAGATGCTAAACCACTGAGTCACCCCGGCGTCCCTGAAATGTTTTTCTGTATCTCGTCTGCTTGGTTCTATCCCTTTTCCCGCTATTTTCTTGATCTGCCAAAATTTTTTTTTTTTAAACCCATAAAATAGGAAGTGCCTGTACAAAGTCCCTTTTCCCTCTGCCTCTTGCCCTTTTCCTTTCATTTATTTTTACTGTAATATATATGAGAGTATTCCCTAGATAGTGTCCTTCAACATTTCCCTCATTTAACAGTGTATCTCTGAGAGGTATTTCTGTGTTGAAACATAGATTGTCTTTTCCTATAGCTCCACTACATCACATTCTTAAATTACTCTTTCACTGATGGAGCTGGAGGGCCATTTTTTGTCTTGAATACCAGAAACAATGTTGCATTCGGTAACTTTCTACCTGTGTTGCTTCATGTGTGCATCAATGTCTTCAGGGACAGTCTTGGAAGTCGAATCCCCAGGCATTTGACATTTTATACAAATTGCCAAATTGCTCTGCACAGTGATTGTAACCTATTTACCTCCTGCTGGCAATGAAGGAAATGTACTGTTTCCTCAACTGCCTCCTGAGATTGTGTTATCAAATATTTTTGTTTCCGATGTGTTAATTGAAAAATGACCTTATCAGTACAATGTTTCTTTCTTTCTTTCTTTTTTAATTTTTTAAAAAGATTTTTTTTATTCGTAGAGACACAGATAGAGAGGCAGAGACACAGGCAGAGGGAGAAGCAGGCTCTGTGCAGGGAGCCCGACATGGGACTCGATCCCGGGGCTCCAGGATCACGCCCTGGACTAAAGATGGCGCTAAATCACTGAGCCACCTGGGCTGCCCAGTACAGTGTTTAATTGAATGGGATTGAACATCTCATTTTTTTAAAATAATATATTAGAAAATCATTAAATTTCTTTTTCAGTGAGTTCTTCATATTGTTTATTTTTCTGTCAGGTCCTTGGTATCTCTTTCTAGGCACTCCATAATTCAGGAGACTAGTAAGTTGCCCTTTGTGATGGAGTTACAGATAATTTTCCCCAGTTTGTCATTTTATTTTTGACTTATGTATAGTTGGATACATTAATCTTATACTTTGTCGTAATTAGGTCTTTCCCACTTGAAGTTTATGAAGGAAATGTCAGTGTTTCTCCCGCTCATTATGTTGTTGTGGAAGGGTTGGTGCAGCTGTTCTTTTCCGGGCCCTTTCTAAGGAGCTGGCTCCAATGCCCCATTGGAGACACTGTGTGAGCATACAGGCTAGTTATGCCATCCCCTTGTGGCCCTCAGATTTTTTAGGTGAGGGACAGGGACAGGAGCCCTATCAGGTCCATTTGGAGTTAGGAAAGGATTGCTGGGTGACTTTGAGTTCCTTTCAGCAAGTCAGGAACTAATTTTCTAGCAAGCTGCTCTTTTGTGGTTTCCCCCTCTGAGACTAGAGAATAGTACCTTTTTGTCCTGTGGGTAAGAGTTGAAACTTCTTTGACCAGTGACACCCAGGCACAGTAGTCAAAGCTGTTCCTGATTTTGTAGCAGAGCCTGGCTCTGTGCAGAGGAACGAGGAACGGGTGCTGGGACAGACCAACCTAGCCTCACCTTGCTCCTGGGCTCTCGTCTTCCAACTTCCATCAGTCTAGGCTGACTCCTGGGGTTTTCCAGGAGACCATGATTTTACCTATTTTCACCTTGTGGATCGGATTCTGGGTTTCAGGTCCTTAAGGTCAAGGCCCTAGACACATAGGGCAGCTTGTGAGGCTGGGATTTACACAGAGCTGTCTGTGCAGTAGAAGGCAAGGTGCATGGTTGTCCTCCTCCTCCTGGGGTTTCCTGTTCCTGAGGCTTCTTCTCTAGGAGTTTCCAGACTGGTTTTATTCTGTGCATGCTCTGGTTTGGAGGCTAGTCTCAGTTTTTACAGTGTCTTTTCTTCCTCTTGGCCTGTTCTGCCCAACCAGGTGTATCTTTTACACCCACCCTCAGCCCTTGAAGCCCTTCTGGTACCTCATTCCTATCTGGAGTTGAGCAGCTGGGCAGGGTTCTTGGAACTCTCATAGTTTTGTTGGGTTTCACCCTTCCTTCCTAGGTCAGTCCTGTTGAACAGGTAGAGACACCAGCTGTGCCCTTCTAGATAGGTCCTGGTGGCCTGCACAGTGTCCCCAGGTTCTGGAGCAGCGACCTCTCTTGGCCCCTGTGACTTCCATATCAGAGTAGTTAGGAATCCCACTAGAAGGTAGATGTCCTAGAGAGCTCTGACCTGGGCTGGGCTGCCTGTGGTGCCGTGATTGACTCTCCTGAGACTTTTTTTCTTTTTTTTCTTTTTTGTTTTTTTTTTTTTGTTTTTTTTTTGTTTTTTTTTTCTTTTTCTTTTTTTTAAAACACTTTATTTATTTATTCATGAGAATCACAGAGAGAGGCAGATACACAGGCAGAGGGAGAAGCAGGCTCCATGCAGGGATCCCGATTTGGGACTCGATCCCAGGACCCCAGGATCACGCCCTGGGCCGAAGGCGGCGTTCAACCGCTGAGCTACCCAGGGATCCCATACTGTTTGCTTTTCTCTGAGGTGGGTTGTCACCTCACATTCCAGTGGTCTGTGCTCATGTATGACCTAAGGTTTATGTGGGGTGTCTGTGCCTATTTTATTTTATTTTATTTATTTTATATATATATTTTTTTCTTTTTTTTTTGGTGCCTTATTTTAGATAGCACAGCTTGAGCAATGATTTTTAGGAGTGTGTTGGTCAGTAAAGCTCAATGTTATTTGCTTGACATTCAGCTTACGAGTTGTGTCCTGATGACGTCATCTAGCTGCAGTGAGGGGGGGTCCACAGTGAGCAGACCTAGATGCCAGACCAGGTTCTCCTGCATGTTTGTTGTTTGCCCTCAGGTCCATGTGTCTTTGCTTTTTTGTTTTGCCAGCATGCCAGTGTGGAGAGTGCCCCTTCCCTCCAGTCCTCTGCCACCTTTTCCACGGCAGTGACCTCTGCCTCGGGTGCCACGTCCTCAGGGCTCAGCCTGCCGAGCAGCATGAACACAGTTAACAGCCTCTGCCTGGGCGGGACCACTGTGAGTGCCCCCAGCAGCAGTACCAGGGCCACGCCCTTGGTGACCTCAGGTATGTGTTTCCCTAGACCTTTCCTACCTATCCCTTGCCCCTAGAAGGTGATGCTCGGCTTCCTAAGGAGAATGCCTGGACATGGCTGCAGGGCATGCTCGGTAGCTACAAGCACAGGAACATCCTGTTCTCCCTCCAGCCCTGCCTTTGCCTCCTTGTCCTCTTGTTCCACTGACCTCTTGAGTCCCAGTCCTTCTGGCAATGATGTGGGGATGGGTGAAACCAGTCTTTGGGTGGGTCCCCCCTGGGCAGGATTCCTGGTAGCCTTTGTGCTTGTAGCTCTGCTCTCTTTTTCTGTCCTCATTCATCTCTGTAGCTAAGCAGGCCTGGTGACATGGAGGGACCAGGGAACAGCTATCTTGGGCTCCCTCTGGCTGCTTGGTGTGACCCACAGCCCATCAGCCAGCCCTGGGCAGTCTGTGTAGACCAAGGAAACTCTGGTTTGGTGCAAACTGCTAAAAGCTATCTTTACCACAGCCTGCCCCCCTCTGCTGGCGCTGCCCGGCCTTCATTCTGTTCTGAGGAGGCAGATTGTTTATTACGTTCAGGTTGCTGCAGTGTGACAGTCAGGAGTGGGTGAGGGGTGGGGTTTCTCTCTGGGCATGGAATCCTCTGATATGGAAAGAGTCTGAATGTGGTATCTTAGGCTTCAGGTCTCCCCCACCTCCAGACACGGCCCTCTGTGTCTCTCAGCTGCTGCCCTCTCCTCTTGGTGGTGACCCCATATGGGACAGCACTGTGACAGTGAACTCAGTGTCTCCCTTCCCCACAGAAGCTGAGGCATCTGTCTTCCTCTTTGTGATAGCGTCATCACTCGTTTGATTTTTGCTTTTACAGGCAAAGCACCCCCTAATCTGCCCCAGGGAGTACCTCCCCTGCTGCACAACCAGTACCTCGTGGGCCCTGGAGGACTGCTTCCTGCTTATCCGGTGAGTTCATGGTTGTATAGCTCCTGGGTGCTTGGCACTTGTGGCCTTAGGAGCTGACACCTGGCAGGACCTGGTGAGGCGGGTCTTGGGCTGCTGCTCCTTCCCTGATCTCTCTCCCTCATCTAGACTCCATTCGGGTATCTTCCTGCAGCAGATGGTCTGAGTCCTCTTTCTGAGTGTGTCCTATCTTTCCAGCCTTATTTAGGCCCTCACGTGGGCCTGGGCTTCCCAGGGGATGGTACATGGCCCCTAATAATACCCTTTTTGGTCCTCACGCAGATCTATGGTTATGATGAGCTCCAGATGCTGCAGTCACGTCTGCCAATGGTGAGTAGGATATGGTGGGGGGCTGGGAGGCTTCAGTCTCTTTCACGGGTCTTTCCTCCCTAGACCCTCATTGCCATTCTGCTGGGAAAGCTACTTGCATTTGAAGGTTGTGCCTCATGCCACTGTAGCTGGGCATGAGTGTCCTGTGCTTACTGGGGAACTTGGAGACCATTGGGACCTCTAGGGAGCTAGGAGGCAGTACTCCCTACTAAATGTGGGTCCTTTGCTTCTTTCACCCCATCCCCCATTTTGAGAAAGAAAAACCATATGACATAAGACGTGGGGTTACTTTACTGCCTCGAGTTTTTTCAGGTGTCATCTTTGAAGCAGCTTTCAGTGTCTTTGGCCCCTGAGGTGGCCCTCAGTGCTGCTTATGATGACAGCATTGCTCATCTGTCCCCAGCTGAGTGACCCGCTGGAACGGATACTCTTTAAGAGTCCTTGTGTATCTAACCTGCCATCACTGCTTGCAGGAATGCTGGCCCCAGGATGTCCCTGGTTGCTACAGCCTCACTCTGAAGCCAGGGTTGCTGCCACTTTAATCTGACCCATGCTCCCAGACTGAGGCGCCTGGCTTCAGGGAACAGGACTATGGCAGGGAGGGTGTGAGGGAGCCGTGCTCCCTGCCTGACCAGCCCGTGACCTGCTACACCACCACTCCCTCCTTGGTCTGGCATTTCCCAGACTTGCAATTTTCAGCAGCTGGGGGCATCTGTCACATGGTTGGAAAGTAGAAAGCTGTTTGAACGCCTCTGCTCCATGTGAACTTTCCTACTGCCTAAGGAAGAGGTTTTCCCTCAGTGAAGTGTCCTTCTCTCAGACTCTTTCCCATTGGCTGCCCCCTGCTCTGCTTGTCCACAAAGAGCTGCAAGTTTTGCCTCCACCTCCTAGGCCAGCTGGTGGAAGCTCTTGTCTCTCAGGAGAATGCTTCTCTGGCTGCCGAAGTATTCCGAGGCAGAGGTGGGTGGCTAGGCTGCTCTTCCCCTGGTTGCAAACTAAGCAGCCCATCACACTGCTGCCGTCCGAGTGCCTGCTGCCCGTGTCCCAGAAGACCCAGAAAGGATGTTGAAGACATGATTGCAGTTTTCTAGGGTCTTTAACAGAACTTAGGGTCTCTGGGGGAATGCCTGAGACTTAGGGCCTTGGAGAGGAACTGGAAATGGCCCTCAACACCCCCACCCCCACCCCGATTTTCATGAGGAAACCTCTTATCCCCACCTGACCTAGGAGCCTCAGGCATCAGAGATAAGAGTGTATGAGGGAGTCCTGGTGGGGCCCCCCAGGAGGGGCTCAGTGGGATCCCACCCTTGAGAATCATCCTGCCTTGTAATCTTTATATCATTTAGTGCTTTAGAAGAAATCACTTCTGACCCTACTTTTTTAAGATATACTGTGTTCGTTTTTACCTTTGTTGTTTTATTAGGGTCTGGTACTTCTGTGCCTCCATCTTGCCTTTTTTTGTTTTTTCTGTGAATGGGCGCCCCCTCCTGGGCTTGCTCTAGGTCTGTCCCCTGTTTTGTTCTTGCTAGCTGTGACATCCTGGTCCTAGCTTCTCCTGGGGTTCAGGGTTGAGGAAGCTAATGGGCTATCCTGGAGGCTAAGTGCGGATGAGGCTTCAGGAGGGTGGAAGTGCCATTCCTAGCCAGGATGGTTCCTGTCTGGTTGTGTGACCAGGCACTGTTGCCCACGAAGAAGGCAGGAAGGCTTTACGTGAGGCTCAGAGGTTAGGGGGCCATAGAGGCACTAAAGAAAAGCAAAAAATTGCTGTTTGGAAGGGTGGAATGGTAGAGCTACACTAGGAGTGGTTGTTTAAGTTTTATTTTTGCTTAAATGCTAGGCTTTAAAGGTAAATATTAGGAGGGAGAGAGAAAAAGAGAAAGGAGGGAGGGAGGGAAGAAGAGAGGATGCAGAAGAGTAAATCCCCTGCCACATATGTCTACTACTGGTAAAGGCCGGCCTGGATGGTAAAGTCTAGGTCAGGCTTCCCCTTCTCCACAGAACTCCACTGTTTTGTGTTCTTGGTGTCCACTGTTGCCCTGGCTCCTGTATGGTTGGTGTTGCCATGTCAGTGTGGGTGATGAGGGGCCAATTCGGGACCTTACCTGGGATCCTCTCGCAGCTGTGCCTACATGGCACTGCTGCTCTGATGTCTCTTAAACCCTCAGGTACCTCCTCTCCTGCTGGTTCCTTTTCAGGGTGCTACAATCCAGTCAATTTTCCTAGCTGCCTTTTAGAATCTGTCACATAGGAAAAGCCAGTAGATTTGGCCTGTGGCATCACTGGCATTCATCTGTGCTGTAAATTACACGTGGGATTGGGCTTCCATGGCTCTGCCTGGCGAAGGCTAACAGACTTGTCAGTGTGTATGCCCACCATGTGTCTGCCACATTCACAGTTCCAATAGGCACCATTTACTTTGAGTGCGAATGCCACACTCTGGATGTATACATGGGTCCCTGCAGTCTAGCCTGTCTGGGGAGCCTGACATCACAGCATTGCCTGTAGTGCCTGGGCTGCCTGCTGGGCCTGCTCGCCTGGAACTGGGGTGAGGCCATTCTGCTGATTGAGCCTCCCTGGTCTCTCCTAGGATTACTATGGAATTCCTTTTGCCACGCCCACAGCCCTTGCCAGCCGAGATGGGAGCCTAGCTAATAACCCGTATTCAGGTTAGTCTGTACAGGGGGTGAGGAGTGGGGTGAGGGAGTGGGGCATGGGACCGTCTGTAGCTAAAGCCAGGAATTTGGAAACAGAAGCAAAAGGGCTGAGAGGTCTGCTAGCTTCCTTTTTGTTGAGCTGACAGCCAGACCTGTTCCTATTTGCAGGAGCCAGTCTGGCTTTTTTCCTGGTTGGATAAGGAGTGGGTTGGGGGCAGTGATTCAGGTCAGTATTCCTCTTCTCCTAGGTGATGTTACAAAGTTTGGCCGAGGTGACTCTGCATCCCCTGCGCCCCCCACCACACTGGCTCAGCCGCAGCAAAGTCAATCCCAGGCCCACCACACAGCCCAGCAGCCCTTTCTGAATCCTGCGCTGCCACCGGGCTACAGCTACACTGGCCTCCCCTACTACACGGGCGTGCCTAGTGCCTTCCAGTATGGGCCCACGATGTTTGTGAGTATTTAAGGGGATATTATTCCAGTTTGGGGGAGCAACAGCAGGGAAGGAGGGATGCGACCCCACCCAGTCTCACCTGGCCTTTAGAAATGTTTTAGTCTGGGGCCAAAGCTACTTTCCCATCTATTTTTACAGGTAACGTGTTGCACCACTGAACACAGGTCTTTGTAGGTTGTGCTGCTTGCTGTCTGGGGTTAAGCTGGGGATGCCTGACCTGCCTCTAATGTTTGCCCCTAATGCCTCTCCTGTTTGCACCATCAGGTCCCTCCTGCCTCAGCCAAGCAGCATGGTGTGAACCTCAGCACCCCCACCACTCCTTTCCAACAGGCCAGTGGTTATGGCCAACATAGCTACAGCACAGGTGAGGGGTACTCCCAGCACGGAGAGACGTGGATAGGACAGGCTTGCCTAGCTCACACATGCCTCTTGTACCCTGCCATGCTAGGTTATGATGACCTGACCCAGGGGACAGCAGCGGGAGACTACACCAAGGGTGGCTATGGTGGATCATCGCAGGCACAAAACAAGTCTGCAGGTTCTGGGCCTGGCAAAGGTAGCGTCTACCCCTCCTTTCCAGGATTGAGGCCCAGAGTAGTTGTCTTCTACTGATTCTTTCTCAGGCAAGGCTACCCCAGAGTGCCCCAGGAGGTGGGGGAGGCTGGAGCTGGGCCCAGTGGCCGTGGGAACAACTACTTTCCCTCCTAGGAGTGTCCGTGTCTTCAAGCACCACCGGCCTACCTGACATGACTGGTTCGGTCTACAACAAGACTCAGGTGAGGGAGGATTCGGGTGGATGGGTAGGTTGCTGGGAGGTGCAGCCCAAACTGGCCCTGACAGTTATCTCTTTACCCTGCAGACTTTTGACAAGCAGGGATTTCATGCAGGGACTCCTCCACCGTTCAGCCTGCCCTCGGCCTTGGGCTCCGCTGGGCCCCTGGCCGCTGGAGCAGCCCCTGGCTATGCGCCCCCACCGTTCTTGCACATCCTCCCCGCCCACCAGCAGCCTCACTCACAGCTGCTACACCACCACCTTCCACAGGATGCCCAGGTGAGCCCAGTGATGGAGGCAGCCACCCTGCCCTGGACTGGGAGTCCCGCTCCAGCCCTTACAGCCCTCTCTCCTCCTCCTCCTCCTCAGAGTGGCTCGGGTCAGCGCAGCCAGCCCAGCTCCCTGCAGCCCAAGTCTCAAGCCTCCAAGCCCGCCTACGGCAATTCTCCCTACTGGACAAACTAAACCTTTGAAGAGAGGGGTGGGCTCGGGCGGGGCTTACCCCGGGCAGGAGAGAACACACGGAGCCCATTTCTGGGAGCCCAGCGCCCTTTCCTAGAATTCCTGAGACGTGTAACTGTGTCAGCCGAGCCTCTGTGGGGAGCCTGCCTCCCAGACTCGCTATTGTATGTAATGTATTTATGTATGTATTTGTAAATGTGATAGAAGTCTTGGGGGTGTGGGAGTACAGCTGCTACTCTTAGCCAGGTCTGCCGTCCCGACTCAAGCCCCTTCTCGCTGTAGCAAATGAGCCCTTTCCCACTTCTGCCTTCAGGCCTTCTGTAGAGCCTCCTAGCTGGGCAGCTGGAAGCACTGTCTGGAAGGGCTGGTTTAAGGCAGTTTGGGTACTGGGGTCAGGTACCAATGAAGAATCACGACTTATCTTGCTCCCTTGTAAGCCATTATTTGAGTTTCCTTCCCTGTGTAATTACTTTAAGCCCTCTCTTCTTGAGAAACTGGTCCTCTTGTCTTTTGTCATGTTCCTCTCCTACCAAATCTTGATCTGGGAATAGCAGATACTTTCCTGCCCAACATGAAAGTGACACCTGTTTGTCTTCATATAGAGCAGAGGCTTCTGCTTCTGGTCTTGTCCCCGAGACCTGCCTTCCTCTGGCTGACCGTTTTTAAAACAGTCTGAAGTTGTGCTCAGAGATGTTCAGTCAGTCTGCTCCCTTAAAAAAAATCAAAGATATGCCTTCACCTCAGTGAGAGCACGTCTCTAAGCAAAGGCTCTATTCCAGTTGTCCTGAACCAGGTGGGCGACTGTTTCAGGGGTTTTCTCTTTTGCCCAATCTCCACCTAATAAAGTTCTGAGAGCATGCACGGTCTCTGTGTGGTTTGACTAAAGGGTAGCTCAGGGCAGAGGCTGCCTTCATTATTGTTCAGGCACTCTGGCCTTCCACATGGCCAGTCTTCTGACAATAGGTCATGAGGGCTTAAGTTGGTATTCCTGCTCTTGCTTTGGCCCCGGTGGGCATCCAGGGAGTGGAATGGTAAATAAGGCTGAGAAGGCTGCTAACCCTCCTGACAGGGCAGTGTTAACTTCGATAGTCTCTTATAGGGCCTAGACAACAGCAATACCAGGGCAGGGACATTTCTTTCCCGAACGTCACCAGACATAAAAATCAGAAAGAAAAGTTAAGAAGAGAGGATACGTTTCTCGTGGCCTGAGAGATGAAGTTTGTATACCACAGCTTTTCTAGCCTTTGTTCTTCGTCAGCCAAACAGAATCTTGTTAGTCTAGGGATGGGGTGGAAGAGAAGACTGTGAGTCAGGGTGCTATGAGTGAAGTAGGTAAGTGGGTCCTGGACTAAATATGCTCTAGAAAAGTCCTAAGTAACCATTCGCCTGGGGCCAGGATTCTAGTGCAGCTTCTTCCTCCTGCCCGGGAGGAACCGGAGGAACCCGGGCCATCAACTAGCTCTATTGTCTGACAAAAGGCAGGTCACCCCAGTTGTCTCCAGTGCAACTTGTGCTCCAACTTAGAGGTGTTGCCCGAGGCATCACAGCCTCTCTTTCACTCCTACATAACCCGTTCAGTCTAGACTACATAAGCAACTGGCATGGTGCATGGAATATTGGTCAAGTCGGTGTGCCAGAACCAGCCCGGGGCCAGTGCTCATCTTTGCTGCTTTTGGCCTCTCACTTCAGTGGTCATTTTATCAGATGGGGCACATGCTACTGGGGACCCACAGCTTCAGATCCCAGCCAGAAAAAAACATGTTTACAAATGAAACAAAATAGGACTTTTATAATCTCTTCTGATCCCTGCTTATTAAAAGCAGTAGGAAGTTCAGAAGACAAGTGACGATGAAAACAAAGTGCTTGCCTAAGGAGGGCACTAGAGCACCTGCATCCCTTCACTGACCTACTTGTACTGGTAGATTGTGCCCTACTTAAGAATTATGGTTAACAAATAGCTGGATCTTTAATAACCTTTCCTAAAAGCCAGTAAGGACCAGGAATGTGTGTTCCATGAGGAGGTGAGTTGAGCAGAATATCCTAAAAGGTCAGTGAGATTCGGTTTTGGTTTTTAATTTTTCAGCGGAGTCATGGGGAAAATCTGCAAGGGAACAGTGGAAGTACTGAGACCACCTTTTTAGTTTTAACACAAAGAAAGAAGAGGGTCATCCCATGGGGAAGTAGCAATACAGGTATATTTTATTTCACATTTTATTAGTAGACAGATGGGCAGAAAAAGACAAAATAAACCACTAAAGGGGAAGTTCAACACAAAAATGCATCAGATAATCTTTTCTCATAAGTTAAACTGAAGAAAAAACATCTACAATTTCAGCTAAGAAAACTATTAAAGTCAGGTGTGTCCTGCTGGTTTCAGAATAGTTGAAAATTGCATCTGAATCTTTTTTGTAAATGTAAACCATTTTTATCAATGGGAGGGGAGGGGAGTTAACTTCCAGTGGAGAACTACACATTTTCCCCTACAATCTCTTACTGTATGTGTCCCAAACATAGGAAACCAGCAAATAAAGAAGCTAGTAATTTCCAGGGAAGAGGTAAGAAGGGACTACAAAAAGTCTGGCTAATAGAAAAGAACTCCGGAATGATATGAAATAGGGTGGGAAGACTTTGAGAAGCAACAACGGAATCATGATATTACTTTCTCCACCCAGCCTCAAAACACACAGACCTGAAGAGCATCGAGAGGCCTCCACTAGAATCAAAAGGAATCTAAAAAATACAGGATTCTGAATTTGTGAACACCAAATAATCAGCACAACTGTACTTACAAGGTTCTGGTCTGAGCCTGAGACCTCCCAAGAAGAAAAAAAATTACATGCTCAAGTTTTCTTTTGCCACAGGATATGTTCTCAGAGCTCTGGAACCAGCATCTGGGTTTTACAGGTCAGAGTTACCAGAATGTCCACCTCCTAGCCAATCAACACATGCCAGTCTTTTCTGGAACTGATTGTACTCTTATCAGAGGCAAACCCTGTCCTCAACAGTAACACCCCAAAGGGCTAAGAGGTATGACCTCCACCTGGCTCTCTCGCTCCCTGAGTCAACGTGCGACAGAGGCCAACAGGGCCTAACAGGACAGGGCTGAGCAATGCAGCACCTTCTGCAATGCTAAGGTGCCTGGCCTGCTCTGGCAGAGAAATGCTTTCATGGTAAGGGAAAAAATAAAAGCCTCAATTTTAGGGCTCCAAGAGAAGACCAAGCTACTGGCTGTAAATGTGTGTGGGGATAATGGGGTAATCAGAGCATTGTGAGACACTTTGGGCTTCAGTAGATAGGAAGGTTATCTGGAAGCATTACTTAAGCGTGGGGTGTAAAAAGCTAGTTCCAACAACCTTCTGTTGGAATTTGTGTTTGTCACAAAGAACTGCCCTGTTCTCGGAATCTGACTGGAATCGCTAGATTCAGGGGTGTAAGCAGTCCTAGCCCCATGGGGATTGGACAGATTCTGGGAACCAGGCTCAACACTATCCCATACGATCCTTTGCATGTTCCCACTTAATAACAAATCAAACTTTCGAGGCCAGAGAGGTCTGCTGGGTATTAGTCAGCAAATGTTTGGAGTCTGAAGAGCGAATGAAAACCCTGAGATCAGAAAGGAAGGAGGAGCTAAGGAAGTAAGCATTACCTACTCTGTTCTAGGACCCATCCTACCCCTGTCCTTCATCAACCCTTTGGTTCTTTCTGAGCTATGATCTGGAGACAAGTTGACACCAGTACACAGGGATCTGGAGGAGGACTGTAACCAGTCTCTGCTCCTATTTTCCTTCCGAAGTTTGTAATTTTACATTATAATGATTTTCCCCACTGAAAGAACACTGCCCTCCTAAGAACTGGCCCACTCCCAAGAGAAAGAAAAATCACTGCCAAGTTCTGAAGTCCCTGGTTGGTGAAGGCTGATGGATCTCAATATTGATTGAAGTAACACGTGTTTGAGACGGGGGAAGTCAAAGCTGCAGCCACTGCACAGTTGGAAGATCTAGCCGCTGCCCAGACACTGCCTGCAGCCAATTCCCTCGGCCCTGCCAGAAAAGTCCAAGCAGCCCGGGGCAAGTTCCATGCACAACTTTCGCTTGCCCTCCACAGCCAGAGTACATTGAAAGGAGAGAGAAAGTCCAGGTCACATCCAACGAGGAAAAGCGGGAACTGGTCACTCATGTCTCCTATCCACAGCTATCACTATCAGCATAAGCAGCTCAATGAAAACCAAAATCTTAACACATGCACCTAGGAATAATACTGAGTAATTAAAACTGGCTACTTACACTCTCACCATGAGGATTTTTAAAAAATCTTTGAGGGAAAGGCCATGTTCACATAAAACAGATGTTTGTTCACCCAACACTGGTCACCAGCAGTTTTGACTTTTTTCCCCAGCAGCATCAACCAAAATTGGCATAGTGATTTTAAACTTGTTCCCATCACTAAGACTCCACACACACACACACACACACACACTAATCTCCACTCTCTCCCCACTCCCTCGGGGTGGGGAGGGTAACAACTCTGTCTTTTAAAATAAATAGCAATCAAGTGCTCAGTTCTATGTAAAGTATGAATATTTATTTCAGGCTTTAGATCCCAATCGATTTCAAAAAACAAAATCTGATCTTTTCTCCTCAGAGTAGCTGAGGCCCCCTGTGTTAGGATGATTTCCTGGAGGCTGAAGGGGCTCTGTGCCCTTAGGGAACACATTTTATCAGGCTTATAGCACAAAGTCCCTGACGCCCACTGTATCCCAGCCTTAAGAAGGGAAAGGAAACAAAATTCACCACCATGGGGCTGATCGAATGCACACACACTAATGTAAATGAGCAGCTAAACCTTGGCAAATTTTTTTAAAAACGTTTGTTTTGTGGGGTTTTTATGTTTTTTTTTCCATTTTCTTTTGCTACTCAGCATATGCAGCATTTGTGAACTTCCAACGGGTTCCCAGCTTTAAACACATTAAACGTCTCGATGAAAGACTACTTAATTCTTCAAGAATCTAAAAACAGACCAAACGTGTTTTGCTGTGAACACTCTGTAGAGACGAAGTGAGGCAAGAGTTTGGGTTTAAAGAAGGAAAAAAAAAATCAATACAGTGATGGAAGGGTAAAGAATGCAAGAATTCAGACATTCTGTAGAGGATTACTTTCTCTCCATTAAGAGGTCCATAAAAAGGAGCAAACTGAGATCCATAAGGGGAGTCAGCAGGAGCCATGTTTGTTTTTCCCACCCCCGGTGATAGGTTTTTGCTGAGGGGCCACTGCTAGGTCCCCACTTGCTCCCCTCCCTTTGGCCTGAGACGGCAGGGCAGTACGGGGCACTGAAGGAGCACGTCACGACTCCTCATTCCCAGAATCATCATCATCATAGCAGTCGGCATCTTCCTCCTCCTCATCTTCATCATCGATGTCATCGTCGTACAAGTCGTCATAAAGCAAATCTGAGCTGTTGTCATTGGAAGGCACTTTAGTTTTGATGCAGTATTCCGCCAGGGTCGTGGGGACCTTCACTCCATCCTTTTCTGCTTCGGCTTTAGTGGCTGAAACCTGTTTCCTGAAGGGAGATAGTTTATGTAAGTCTCTGTCTTGAAGGTGGATTTACAACTGGCTTTTCTTAATAATCAAGGTTCCTTATTTTAAAAAAAAAAAAAATTATGACTCAGGTTTCTGATTTTCAGTGCCTATCCTAAAGCATGGGACAGTTACTACATCACAAGTTCTCAGCCCATCAGGTACCATTTTGAAGAAGACTTAATGACCTTTTGAAGAGTATTTAAAGGCAGTGGATCTTGGATATTGGTTAGCCAAAAATGACCTCAGAGATTTTTTTTTCCCCTGCTTGGTCTCATACCAAACAGTCCAGCAACTCTTAATTCAATAATCCTGCCATTTGCACTTAAAGTAGATTCTAAATAGCCTCTCTTAGGTTCCAATATCGCCTGACACACCTTCCTGCCACTTCATTCCCATAACCCCAAATATAGCCATCCTGATTTTTTTTTTCTTTTGAATTACTCTGAACAGCAGTTATTTTTCTGTGTGGATCAGTTGTTCTGATTTTACACATGGTTGGCTGCTTATATTACTCATAACTTAGAAATAGCCTGTTCTGACAACCCAAGTTAAAGCACCCACCTAGGGATCCCTGGGAGGCGCAGCGATTTGGCACCGGCCTTTGGCCCAGGGCGCAATCCTGGAGACCCGGGATCGAGTCCCACATCGGGCTCCCAGTGCATGGAGCCTGCTTCTCCGTCTGCCTGTGTCTCTGCCTCTCTCTCTCTCTCTGTGTGACTATCATAAATAAATAAATTAAAAAAAAAAAGGCAGCCACCTAGTCACTCTTTCACATTATGCTACTTAACCACTATTAGTAATTCTTATGATCTTCCCCATTTGTTAATCTTTCTGTCAGTTTCCTTCCCCTACCCATTCCCCTCACTCCCCAGTGTGACTTTGTCTTTCTTACTGCTATTTCCCTAATGCCTGTAATACAGCTTGGCACATACAGCTCTGCCAAAAAATAAATAAAAATTTTAAAAATACTGACTGGATGGATGGAAGGGTAAAGTTTCCTTCAAGAAGTATGAAAATCTGGGATCCCTGGGTGGCACAGCGGTTTGGCGCCTGCCTTTGGCCCAGGGCACGATCCTGGAGACCCAAGATCGAATCCCACGTCAGGTTCCCGGTGCATGGAGCCTGCTTCTCCCTCTGCCTATGTCTCTGACTCTCTCTCTCTCTCTCTCTCTCTGTGTGACGATCATAAATAAATAAAAATTAAAAAAAAAAAAAAAAGTATGAAAATCTAAGCCATCAAGGGACTGAGGAAACTGATCTTAAAATAACAAACCACCACCCTCTTACCTTCCTTCTGCTGCCTTTATTTAGACGGTTCTCCATTGATCTTGCTGTCTGTCTTACTTTGCCAAGCCTGACATCCTGCTGTTGCTGATGCATCCTGGCTTGAATCTGTTCCTGGTTTTCACCACCATTCATTCCCCTTCACGCTGACAGCTCTCAAACCATCAGGCTCCAGCCCCTATCTTCTGAGCTCTACACCGTTGAGAAAACCTTTGGGATGTCTCCACCCTCGTGTTCCATAGGGACCCTAACTCAGCAAGTCTGCAGTTACTGTTTTTGACCTCTATGGTGGCTTCTCCCATTTTTCTTTTAAGAGTATTACTTCCTAAAATCATAAACCTCACTCCAAAGCCCTATTTTCAAATGTTTTCTCACTGCCACTGCCTCGGTGTAGTCTTCATTTCAGCTTCTCCCTATCTCAGCCTCCTCTAGTCAACTAGATTCTTTCAGAACTCTAATTTTCCCTTAATTTTTACCCCATCGGGCAGCCTGGGTGGCTCAGTGGTTTGGCGCCGCCTTCAGCCAAGGGCCTGATCCTGGAGACCCAGGATCTCTCCTCTCTGTGTATTCTCATGAATAAATAAATAAAATCTTAAAAAAAAAATTTTTTTTTTTTTTACTCCATCACTTCTAAGATTAAGGACCAAAGCCTTATCATGACTTCAATGTCTTTTAAGGTCTGATGCCTCTCAAAAAAAAAAAAAAAAAAAAAAAAAAAGATCTAATGCCTGAGTTTCCCATTACTTCCAAAAGGAGAATTTACATTCAAGCAACGTAAAGCTGCTTACAGTTCTCTTATCATGCCATGCTGTTATCTCCCCATGTTTTAGTAAGCCTGTTTTTCCCTGAAGGGGCTTTTTTTCCTTCCTCTTTATTACTTAAAAGTATTGGTTATGAGGTATTACCTCTCCTAGAAACTCCACAACACTATATATTCCTTCCACTGTAGCTTGGTTTATGCTTAAAAGTATATATTTGCACTCATTACATGGTCATTTATTTATTTACAAATTCTTGCTAACTAAAGTGTGAACTGCTCAAGGAGAAAGACTGCCTTCATGACCTAAAAGGATACCTGACTTCATGAAGCTAGTACATAATAAATGTGGAAAGAAAGAATGAGATAAACCCTTAAATTAAGAAATAGAATACAAATGCCTAGGGATATTAATTCTTCACTTACTAAATATTACCTTTCTTTGAACACCAAGCTCAGGCTTTAATCCGGACTACTTTATGAAGCATTCCTATCTTTTAATCTTCAACCTTACTCCAGCTCCTCGAAATCTCTAGATCCTTACTAATTATACTAATTATCTTTGATCTTTCAAATATACCAGTCACCTACGTGGCTGGTAAAAACAAAATATAGGTGCCCAGATTTTAGCCTTGTAATCTCACTAAATGATATGATTATAGAAGGGGGGCCTAAAGATGATTCTATCTAGTGGGAAGAAAACGCTGAGAGCTGCTGATCTATATATTACTCAACTATATTTCTATGCAGTTTTCCTTCCATCATATGGCATCATGCTGACTAGAGTTATAAAGAGGGACTCTATTTGTATACATTGAGGTGCTTACTAAACTATGCAGAGAATGTGATAGAACTATCCTTGGGGCTTTATTTTAAGGGTACAAAAATGTAACAGTACTAAGGAGAAATGAATTTATTGCAATTCAAGTATCGATTCTTGGCTATTGTTAAGAAAACCTTATGTTCTACTCAGGATATGATCAAGAGATGAATGGTCGAGCCCCAATCCCCTTCCTACGTTTTTCCTTCTTTTATACAGATGATAAGACCCCAAAAATTAACTGATAAAAGGTCCTATGAGGGGTGACAGAGCTGGGGTAGATTCCAAGTCTCCCAATGAGAGTAAGCTTCTATGGCTCTTTAAACCATAAATAACTAGTGTTGCTAATAATGATGACACCCAGAAGATACTTGTTGCTATGGTCAAAAGGGCGAATAAACTATAGGGCTTCATTAAATTTTTTGAAAACAAAAATATCTAGAATGTCTGGAATACTTTGGGTGTTTGCTATGCTTAATGAGCATGCTGAAACTCCTGAACAGTGTCCCTAAAAGATTCAGAGGCAGTCTGTAAACTTCACTGGTTCAGAACCTGGAAGTTCTGGTTCCCAGGAATCACATCTGTTGCAGCATTATCTTCCAGTGTGTGCCATCTCCAAAGCCAAACTCATTAGGCTCAGGCAGAAATCTCCTCCCAAATAATAAATCTATTTAGAGAAATGGAGTGGATATTTAAATTTGACTTAAACCCTTGGTTCTAGGATATACTTTTAGTTCTGTATGAGGACTTGAAGTAGTCAAATGGAAGGTAAGACAAAGCACCTTACCTAATGATTTCAGCATATTCTTTGTCTTTTCCTTTACTGTCCCTCCATTTCCTGAACATAACCGAAGCATCCACATTAGCTGGGGAGAAGGTGTTGGGCTCATTGAGCAATGAGATTACACTTAACAGGATAGTCCTAGAAATGGGGTGGAGGGAAAGAAAAGGGTCAGCTACAAATATTCATATTTACAAGATCCAAAAATACTGTGCTTTTAAATTTAATATAATATTTAAAACCTCAGGGGAATATAAATAGAATATAAAATTTTGTTTTCAAAACTCAGCTGGCTAGGCTAGAAAAAAGCTGCTAACTAGGAGACAAAAAATCTGTGAGCCTCACATAAAGGTCATGTTGCAGGGCACAGAATAAACTCTGTAGAAGGCAGGGTTTCAAATGGCTACATGTTCCAATCTGCAGAAAGTGGAAGCCTGAAAGCTTTTCAAATAATAAATTTTAAAGACTACAAATTAAGTACAACAGGAAAAAGCAAAAGCAAAATTAAAAAAAAAAAAAAGCTTCAAGGCCATCCTTTTTGGGGAGTAGGTAAAAATGATCCTGCTCCATACATCTACTTCATTATTAACATGGCTGCTTAAGAGGATCTGAAAAATGATGTTACGTATAAGTGTATTTCTTTTCCATACCTCTAAGGGAAGGAAGACACTTAAGCAGGAGAATGGAAGAAAACAATAACCCAAACATGGAAGAACTAGTTTCTGAATAATGGAAATCTTTATTCAAAAATATTTACTAAGTACTTAATGTGTGCCAGAGACACCAACAGTGAGCAAGTTAGATGCCATCCCTTACCCCCAAGGTTTGTAAATATTGTGAGAGATATAAACAGGCAATTTTCATCCATAGATAAAAAACAGACACCTTAATTCCACATTTTTCTGTTAGAAAAATAATCAGAACAGGTTCCAAAAAGGTTTAAAATTATTACCAAGCTTCTTTTCCCTAAAAGCTCAGTGCATGTTAAGGCAAAAAATTAAGGGGAGAAAAATTAAATTTCTCTACCTTTTCTCATTGGTGTGAGGTTATATATTGTGTTGTTGCAAAATAGCCTTTGCTCTTCCCCCAAGCAAAAAATAGAGGGAGCCAGGCAATTAGATGTTTGATTTGATGAAACCTTTTCCTTAAAAGGGTAAAGAGTTTCTGTTATGTGATTATATTATATAAGGTACTTTCATACAAAGGCACTTTCAGACAACTTTCCCGTCTAGTTAAAATCCATTTGTCACAAACACTCACACCCCTTCAATTAGCTTAAGAATAACTCCTTGTTGCTCCCCCCCCCAAGATCTTCCTGGATTTCTTCAGTAATTACATTATAAAATAAAGATTCAAAGAAACTGATCCCTGCCAACGATGGGAATGGACTGACATAACATCCTAGAAGCAAAAAAAAATGTGTGCAGAAAACTCCAAAGGGCTGCCTCAGAAGAAAACATCTACAAAACCTGTTAGAAAGATAAGCAAGATAGGACAAAGTGTGGTATAAAGAGGAGAAAAGGAAAAGTTTTAATGGTCTAGATCCACATTGCATACAACTTTCTGTGATATAAATGTATAATCTGTATTATCCAGTATGATAACCACCAGCCACAAGTAGCAAATAGGCACTCATAAAGGCAGCTCCTACAACTGAAGAACTATATTTTTCACATTTAATTTTAGTTAATTGAAACAGCTACACGTAGGGGCACCTGGTTGGCTCAGTCGGTTAAACACCTGCCTTTGGCTCAAGTCATGATCTCAGGGTCCTGGGATTGAGCCCCACTGCAGGCTCCCTGCTCAGCAGGGAGTATGCTTCTCCCTCTGCCTACTTCTCCCCCCTGCTTGTACTCTCTCTGTCAAATAAGTAAATAAAATCTTAAATTAATAAATAGCTACATGTAGTTAGTGGCTACCACACTGGACAACTATTAAAATACAATTTTGAAAATGGTGAGTACCCATTGCTAACAAAATAAGAACTCACTTTTTCCTTTTTACAAATTTATATTCAATTAGCCAACATATAGTACATCATTATTTTCAGATGTAAAGTTCAACAATTCATCAGCTGCTCATCAGTAACTCATTCACTTCTAATACCATATACTTCTACACAGAAATCCAAGATGCTTTCAGAAAAAAATGTCAGGTACTATAGTGGACCGTGAAAATAGTTAACCCAGCACATCTTCACTTCTTTTCTTCCTCTGGACTGCAAGATAGTTTTTTTTTTTTTTTTTTTAATGGGGAATCCATTCTGTTGGTTCTGATGGGGTTCATCTTCCCCTTAAAATCATGCCATACCCTCAAGCACACAACCTGTGTGACCATAGCAGAGATATACCAGCAAGTGCTGGCCAAAGGATTCCATTGGCCTAGCCATGATGTTGGTTTGGGGGGTATGCATGTAACCCAAGATGGGCCAATCAGAACACTGGTAGGAACTATGATGTTCTAATCTAATAGCAGAGAGGCAATTTTTATTCTTGACTGAACTGAAAACTGTGAGAATAAGGAAAGTCTAGAATAAGTGGCAATCTTTATCACCAAGTGGTAAGAGTATGCCTAGTAACAAGGCCAGTACAGCACAAAGCAAAATTGGGACTTTTTTCTCTAACAAAGATTCCTGATGTGATTCGTATGTAACACCCTATCTAAAGTTTCCCAATCAGTATGTTGTGGATGAGTACAGGTCAATTATTTATCGATTCCCATAGGTAGTTGGGTAGGTGGGAACTGGGATAACTTGAGCCCCTGAAACTACTTCTGGTCAAAGGAGCATCTTCAGTTTACTACACTGTGATCTACAAATACAATAGTTTCATTTTCATCTATGTATCATGACTGGAAAAGATCTGGGAGTAGGGCAGCCCGGGTGGCTCAGCGGTTTGGTGCCTGCCTTCAGCCCAGGGTGTGATCCTGGAGACCCGGGATTGAGTCCCACGTCAGGCTCCCTGCATGGAGCCTGCTCCTCCCTCTGCCTGTGTCTCTGCCTCGCTCTCTCTCGGTCTCTCAAGAATAAATAAATAAAAGCTTAAAAAAAAATCTGGAAGTAATGTCATACATACTTCAAACTGTCTAGCATTTGTACCAAAATCATTTGACACAGGCATCACTGAAGATATGTGGTAGACAACTCTGCAAGGTATTATTAACCCTATTTTTAAAAATAATTAAAAAAATAATCCTTACACCCATTGTGGGGCTCAAACTCAAGACCTCAAGATCAAGAGTCACATGCTTTTCCCACTAAGTCAGCCAGGCACGCCTTAATTCTATTTTTACAGAATGGAAAAACTGAACTGCTAAGACAATACTAATAAGAATGTACAACACAAAACTGAATCCTGCAACTTTTCCAAAGGTTATTTTATTTATTGCCATTTTTGGTTTTAGTTTAAGTAACTCTATGCCCTTCTCTACTGTAGGTTTAGAGAACAGACTGGTCTGGTTGTCCAGACTTATCAGTGTAAGTGTTTAACATGTGTTATAAGACAGACCTAATCCAGGAAGGATTTGGGTTAAAAATGAGGAACAAAGGGTTAAGTGTTTTCAATTATTGCACAATTCCTGGATTTAGAAATACTCCCATAACCACCATTCCTGGATTTAGAAATACTCCCAGAAATAAATGTGTTCCCTCCACCCCTGCTTTAAACCAGGGCAACCGACTATGATAGGAGTTTTCAACACAGGTAATCCAGAGCAAGATAAAAAAATTCTCAGAGGAGACAGATTCAGACCAAAGGATAGGCAAAAGCACTCTATATAACCTTCAGGTTCATTTTTCTTTTCAGAAACATATTTCTGGGGGGGAACCCTGGGTGGCTCAGCGGTTTAGCACTTGCCTTCAGCCCAGGGCGTGATCCTGAACACCCAGGATCAGGTCCCACATCGGGCTCCCCACGGGGAGCCTGCTTCTCCCTCTGCCTGTGTCTCTGCCTGTGTGTGTGTGTGTGTGTCTTATAAACAAATAAAATCTTTTTCTTTTAAAGTAAAAAAAATCTTTAAAAATCTTTACATTTTTTTTATCTTTTTGGTTCGGCAGATTTGGCTATCCTTTTTTGCATAAAAATAAGTTTGTAAATAAAGACACCAAAAAAAAAAAAAAAAAAAAGAAGACCAATTAATCTCCAACCCCCCTCTCACACACATACACAGGCAAAGAGCAAACTTGCAAGTTATGAAGTTCTATAGAGTTCACATATGTTTTTAAAAACATCAAAACTAAAGTAGTATTTAAAAGAGATAAGAAAAAAAATAAAGGAGATAAGAAATGAGAATTAGGGCACTTAGGTGGCTCAGTCAGTTAAGTGTCTGCTTTCATCTCAGGTTGTGATCCCAGGGTCCTGGGATCAAACTCTGTTGCAGGGCTACCTGCTCAGTGGGGAGCCTGCTTCTCCCTCTCCCTCTGCCACTCCCCCTACTTGTACTCTCACTCTCTATCAAATAAATAAATAAAACCTTAAAAACAAAAAAATAATAAAATCAGAATTAGACATCTGTGACCCCATGAGTAATATGTATTTGTCCCTTTTCAACATATAGACAATGGTCAATGGGTAGGGTCTGCCCCCCCCCACACACACCTTTTAAAGTAACCTCTAAAAAAAAAATAATAAAAAATAAAGTAACCTCTACATCCAATGTGAGGTTTGAACTCATGACCTAGAGATCAAGAGTCGCATGCTCTACTAACTGAACCGGCCAGGTACCCCAGCCCCGCCCAGTTTTTGGCCTCTCTTAGCTATTATATCACCACAAGTACAACTTTAGGAGGAAGAGTATAAAACTGGCCCCAGCACAAGTAAGACCTGGCTTATGAGTCTCCTGGAAACTAAGCAGACAAAAATTGGAATTTTGTACGGTTAAAGACTGGCATTTTTCTTCAATATTATACACATATCCTCCAGGCAGCATGAAGTAGAAAGTGTTCATTCTTAAAAGCCTAAACATAGTTTGCCTCATTTTTTAAAAGAGATTTATTTATTTATTCATGAGAGACAGAGAGAGAGAGAGGCTGAGACATAGGCAGAGGGAAAAGCATGAAGCCTGATGCAGTACTTGATCCTAAGGACCCCAGGATCACGCCCAGAGTCGAAGGCAGATACTTAACCACTGAGCCACCCAGGTGTCCCTACTTTGACTCTTAAAACATACATATACACAGGAAGAGAAATAGAATGGCTGATTGAGATTCTTAGGTTTTACAGGCATACCCTTATTTGATGAAAACTGATAGGCAACTATTAAGAAGTGAAGGCCAATGCCTGACCCTTCCAGTTAACCCAGGTCCTTTTAATCTCTCACTTATACCATTTCAAAAGATGGACCTGTAACACCAGAAAATGACCTGTTAAAATTCAGTCCTTTTTACATATTTTCAAGATGGGAGAGGAATTTATTTATTTTTAAAACAACAATGAGGTTTTTTTTAAAGATTTTATCTATTAAAAAAAAGATTTTACCTATTTTTTTAAGATTATTTATTTATTTATTCATAGAGACACAGAGAGAATGAGAGAGAGGCAGAGACAGGCAGAGGGAGAAGCAGGCTCCATGCAGGGAGCCTGACATGGGACTCGATCCAGGGTCTCCAGGATCACGCCCTAGGCTGCAGGTGGCGCTAAACCGCTGAGCCCCCGGGGTTGCCAGATGGGAGAGGAATTTAAAGAGGACATCAGGGATGCCTGGGTGGCTCAATGGTTGAGCATCTGCCTTTGGCTCAGGGTGTGATCCCATGGTCCTGGGATCAAGACCCAAGTCAGGCTCCCTGTATGGAGCATGTTTCTCCCCTCTGCCTGTGTCTCTGCCTCTCTCTGTGTGTCTCCCATGAATGAATAAATAAAAATTTTAAAAATATAGAGCATATTATGGCAAAGAAGTCTGTTATGAGTGGGGAAAATGTGATTTTTTGTAAGGGTTTTTTTTTTTTTTTTTGAGTGTTTGATGAAGATTTTACTGTCAGACAAAATAGAAACTGATGATCAATTCCTAAAACTCTCAGGAAAATTCCAACATGCAGGACTGAAAAAGTAAGTTTGTTCCACATAACTGAATTGTCTCTTTCTAAAATTTAAATTCAATCAATAACAAAATGTATTACTGGTTTCAGAGGTAGAGGTCAATGATTCATCAGTCTTATATAACACCCAGTGCTCACAATATGATGTGCCCTCCTTAATGTCCATCACCCAGTTACCCCTTCCCCCACCTAGCAACCTTCAATTTGTTTCCTATGATTAAGAGTCTCTTATGGTTTGTCTCTCCGATTTTGTCGTTTTATTTTTTCCATCTCTTCCCCTATGATCCTGTTTTGTTTCTTAAATTCCACGAGTGAGATTATATAATTGTCTTTTTCTGAATGATTTATTTTGCTTAGCATAGTACCCTCTAGTTCCAAACATCCACATGGTTGCAAATGGCAAGATTTTTTTATTTTTGATAGCTGCAGACATTGATGGTATAAATATTGGGAGTGTAGGTGCCCCCTTTGGATCACTACATTTGTTTCCTTTGTAGGTAAATCCTTAATACTGAAATTGCTGCATCAGAGGGTAGCTCTTTTCAACTTTTTGAGGAACCTTCCACACTGTTTTCCAGAGTGGCTGCACCTGCTTGCATTCCCACCAACAGTGTTAGAGGTTTCCCCTTTCTCCACATCCTTGCCAACATCTGTCATTTCCTGACTTGTTAATTTTAGCCATTCTGACTGGTGTGACGTGGTATCTCATTGTGGTTCTGACTTGTATTTCTTTGTTGTGGAGTGATGCGGAACATTTTTTCATGGGTCTGTTGGCCATTTATAGGTCTTCTTCTTTTATTTTTTTTTTTTAAGATTTTTTATTTAATCATGAGACACACAAGAGATAGAAAGGCAGAGACATTGGCAGAGGGAGAAGCAGGCTCCATGCAGGGAGCCCGATGTGTGACTTAATCCCAGGACTCCAGGATCACGCCCAGAGCCGAAGGCAGATGCTTAAGCACTGAGCACCCAGGTGTCCATTTTTAGGTCTTCTTTGGAGAAATGTCTGTTCATGTCTTCTGCCTGTTTCTTGATCAGATTATTTGTTCTTTGGGTATTGAGTTTGTTAAGTTCTTTATAGGTTTTGGATACTAGCCCTTTACCTGATAAGACATTTGCAAATATCTTCTCCCATTCTGTCGGTTGTCTTTTGGTTTTGTAGACTGTTTCCTATGCTGTGCAAAAGGTTTTTATCTTGATGACGTCCCAATAGTTCATTTTTGCCTTTGTTTCCCCTGCCTTTGGAGCTGTGTCTACAAGAAGCTGCTGCAGCTGAGGTCATTGGGGTTGCTGCCTGTGTTCTCCTCTAAGATTTTGATGGATTCCTAGCTCATATTTAGGTCCTTCGTCCATTTTTAGTCTATTTTTGTGTATGGTGTAACAAAATGGTCCAGTTTCATTCTTCTGCATGTGGTTGTCCAATTTTCCCAACACCATTTGTTGAAGAGATGGTCTTTTTTTCCATTGGATATTCTTTCTTGGTTTACTGACGATTAGTTGACCATAGAGTTGAGGGTCCATTTCCGGGTTCTCTGTTCTGTCCCACTGATCTATGTATCTGTTTTTGTGCCACTACCATACTGTCTTGATTACAGATTTGTAATGTAATAGAGCTTGAAGCCCAGGATTGTGATGCCATCAGTTTTGATTTTCTTTTTCAACATGCCTTTGGCTACTCAGGGTCTCTTCTGATTCCATACAAATTTTACGATTATTTGTTCCAGCTCTGTGAAAAAAGTATTTTGAAGGGACTGCATTCAATGTATAGATTGCTCTAGGTAACACAGATATTTTATAATATTTGTTCTTCCAATCCATGAACATGGAGTGTTTTTCCATCTCTTTGTGTCTTCCTCAATTTCTTTTATGAGTGTTCTATAGTTTTCTGAGTACAGATCCTTCGCCTCTTTGGTTAGGTTTATTCCTAGGTATCTTATGGTTTTGGGTGCAATTGTAAATAGGTTTGACTCCTTAATTTCTCTTTCTTCTGTCTTATTGTCTATAGAAGTGCACCTGATTTCTGTTCATTGATTTTATATCCCACTACTTTGCTGAATTCCTGTATGAGTTCTAGCAATTTTGGGGTCGAGTCTTTTGGGTTTTCCACACAGAGTATCATGTCACCTGTGAAGAGTGAGAGTTTAATTTCTTTGCCAAATCAGATGCCTTTTATTTATTTTTGTTGTCTGACTGCTGAGGCTAGGACTTCTAGTACTGTGTTGAACAGCAGTGGTGATAGTGGACATCCCTGCCATGTTCCTGACCTTTGGGGAAAAACTCTCACTTCTTCCCCATTGAGAATGATATTAATTGTGGGCTTTTCATAGATAGCTTTCATGACATTGAGGTATGTTCCCTCTATCCCCTATTTTGTCAAATGCGTTTTCTACATCTAATGAGACAAACATGATTCTTGTCCTTTCTTTTATTAATGTATCACAATGATTGATCTGCGGATGTTGAATCACCTTTTATCAAGGAGTAAATCCCACTTGATTGTGGTGAATAATCCTTTTAATGTGCTGTTGGATCCTATTGGCTAGTGTCTTGGTGAGAATTTTGCATCCTTGTTCATCAGGGATATTGGTCTGTAATTCTCCTTTTCAGTGGGGTCTTTGTTTTGGGGATCAAGGTAACGCTGGCCTCAGAGAAAGAGTTTGGAAGTTTTCCTTCCATTTATAGTTTTTTAAACAGTTTCAGAAGAATAGGTGGCAATTCTTCTTCTTTCTTTATATGAGAGAGAGAGAGAGAGACGCGCGCAGAGACACAGGCAGAGAGAGAAGCAGGCTCCATGCAGGGAGCCTGACGTGGGGCTTGATCCCGGGACTCCAGGATCAGGCCCTGGGCTGAAGGCGGCGCTAAATCACTGAGCCTCCCCCACTGCCCAGCAATTCTTCTTTAAATATTTAGTAGAATTCCCCTGGGAAGCTATCTTGTTTGTTGGGAGACTTTTTTTATTGCTGCTTCAATTTCCTTGCTGGTTATGGTCTGTTCAGGTTTTCTGTTTTTTCCTGTTTCAGTTTTGGTAGTTTATATGGTCTCTAGGAATGCATCCATTTCTTCCAGACTGCCTAATTTGTTGACATATAGTTGCTCATAATATGTTCTTATAATTGTATTTTTTTGGTGTTGGTTGTGATCTCTCCTCTTTGATTCATGATTTGATTTGGGTCCTTTCTTTTATATAGGGTGGAAGAGCTGAGAAATGTGGTGGCCAAACAATAAACACAGCAGAATAACGTGTATAACATTCTTAAGGAAAGAAAGAATGACTCTGAATGACTCTGAAATCTTATACCCAAACTGCCATTTGAAGTACCATGGCAAAAAACATGTATACACACCCATAAACATAAGCATGTAACATTTTGAACATCTAAGATTTCAGGGAATATAATAAGGCTCTAAGGAGCATTTTCCTGGAGAAATAACTAATGGACAAATTCAGCCAATGAATAGATCAAAGGAAGTAAAATAATGGACAGCAAAAAGTGAATTTACTTCATGGTAGGAATAACTAATGGACAAATTCAGCCAATTAATAGATCAAAGGAAGTAAAATAATGGACAGCAAAAAGTGAATTTACTTCATGGTAGGAATAAGAAAATTTTAAAACTAGGATTATGTTACAAAACAGTATAGATTATAAATGTTATTAATCCTGACAATAAAATATATTTTTTAAAAATTTATTTATTTGAGAGAGAGAGAGAGATTGAGTGAGTACACACACAAGCAGGAGGGGGTTCAGAGAGAAGGAGAAAATGAATCTCAAGCAGACTCCCTGCTAAGCATGGTGGCCCACATGGGGCTTGATCTCATAACCCTGAGCCGAAATCAACAGTCAGATGCTCAAATGACAGAGCCACCCAGGCTCCCCATTAACAAATATTTTTTTAAAATTTTGTGTGTGTGTATATACACACACACACACACAAATTTTTAAAAATATTTATATATATATAAAATATATTTATTTTATTTTATTTTCTATTTTTTTTTTTTTTAGAGAGAATCAGAACCCGAGTGGGATAGGAGAGACAGAAGGAGAATGAGGGAGAGAATCTTTTTTTAAGATTTTTATTTATTCATGAGAGACACACACACACAGAGAAGCAGAGACACAGGCAGAGGGAGAAGCAGGCTCCATGCAGGGAGCCTGATGTGGGACTCGATCCCAGGTCTCCAGGCTCACGCCCTGGGCCAAAGGTGGCGCTAAACCACTGAGCCACCTGGGCTGCCCATAGGAGAGAATCTTAAACATGTTCTATCCTGAGCATAGCACCCACAGGGGGCTCAATCTCATGACCCTGAGATCATGACCTGAGCTGAAATCAAGAGTTGGATACTCAACTGACTAAGCCACCCAGGTGCCTCAAAAAACAAATATTCTTAAAAGTCAGGAAGAAAAGGGGGAAAGAGAATAGAAATCAGAATAAGTATGCTGATTTCCCTTTCCTTTTATTTAGATCTAAGTGTCAATATGCCGGTTGACACTGAAAAATCAAGTAATAGGATAAGTAGGTTAAAGGTACAAATGATCAGCTATAATTGCATGATGTAAGGTATATGAGACATGAAGAAGTAGAATATACGAATTCTGCTGATGATCATATAAGATCCTGTGTAAAGCAGAGGTCTTTAATATATCCATGCACCTGGGATATATAAAGTATCACATCAGTTCTCCTTTCCAGCTTCCCTTTTCACAATTGCTCTTTACAAAAGAAATGCATACCTTTCACACATCCCAAATATTCCTAGGGTGCATTGCCCAGAGGTAATGAAACATATGGTATATAAATGAGAAATTTATAAAGCCAACTGTTTTTCCTTTCTCAAATAATTTTGTTAGAAGTGTAGAATAATGTTAAAAAAAAAAGTATTTTGGTATATGATGAAGTACAATAAATTCAGATATGTATAGACTGGATCTGCTGGAATTATATTTTCATTAAAATGAACTTTCTAATTCTATCTGAAATGCATTATCACTGAGGGAGAGTCCCATTAAAACATAAAGTACAGGGAGTATGTGGTGATTCCGTATTTCACAGACATAATAAACTTATGGCAAGGTTCTATGCCTGATCTATCTTAGAATTCAGGGGATGCCTGGGTGGCTCAGTGGTTGAACATCTGCCTTCAGTTCAGGACATGATCTTGGGAGTCCTGGAATCAAGTCCTGCATCGGGCTCCCCAAAGAGCCTGCCTTGCCTCTCTCTCTGCCTAGGTGTCTGCCTCGCTTCTCTGTGTCTCTCATGAATAAATAAAATCTAAAAAAAAAAAAAAAGAGAGAGAGAGAATTCAGAACATGATGGTTGTCACGGTAAAATATATTAACACATTTATTTAAATTAAAGAGGGGAGGCACTTTTTTTCTGATTTAAAAAATACATGAGTAAGATGTGCTGAAATCCAAAATATATGTTTTCTCAACTCTAAGTACTGAACAAGGTACCTAAAGGAATGCGTAATCAGCATAATCAACACATAATCAACAATAATTTGATATGCTTCAACAGATGCTTTCTTTAGTATACACTTCCCAGAATGAGAAGTAACTTGGTAAAAACTGGTACGAAATCTGTGTAAGTCAAAAAACTTCCAACTTTTATTTTTAACAAAAGTGGAGTTCTAATGGAGTTATTAGCTTTTCTCATTAAAAATGACTAACAAAGGGGTACCCAGGTGGCTCAGTCAGTTGAGGGTCTGACTCTTGGTTTCAGCTCAGGTCATGATCTCAGGGTTGTGAAATCGAGCCCTCTGTGGGGCTCTGCACAAGGCATGGAGCCTGCTTAATATTCTGTCTCTCCCTCTGCCCCTCCCCCCTTAACAAGAAGACTAACAAAATGACAATAAATATATAAACACACAGACACACACATGGATGTTGATTTTGACCAATCTCCCGTGCAGAAGAATTTGAAATAAAATAAAAAAAAAAAAAAAAAAAAAAGAATTTGAAATAATTTATACAGATACCTCAGCCTCATGGAATTATAATTCCCATTCCTTGTATCTGGGTTACACCTATGTCCTCCTTCCTTCGAAAGAGTACAGAATGGGATGGGAAAAACAAGTAACTTTATACAGAAGAAATTGAAAAACCGAATCCTAGCCAGTAATGAATGTTAACATCAACAGTGACAAGTCATGTTGATATTATATACCCTTTATACAACGTAGTAACAATATATTTTACCTCCATGGTCTTCCTCTCCAGCACTCATAACCCTACCCTAGTAACCAGGAAGACATCACAAAATTTCAGTTGAGGGACCTTTTTACAATACCTGATCAGTACTCCTCAAAATTGTCAAGGTCATCAGAAACAAGGAAAGTCTGAGACTTTCACAGTTCCATAAGGAGACATGCCTGTTAAATATAACATGGTATCATGCATGGAATTCTGGGGAACTATCTGTACTATCTTCACAATTTTCAAAAATCTGAAACTGTTCTAAAATTCTTAAAAGTCATTTAAGAGAAAACATCAACAACAAAACCACAATGAGATCCCATGTCACCCACTATGGTTAGAAACAAAAATAATAGCAAGTGTTAACCAAGATGTAGAGAAACAAATTCTCAAACACTGTTGGTAAGAATGAACTATTTAGTGTAGCCATGTTAGAAAACAGTCTGGTAATTCCTCAAAATTTAAACACTGAGTTATCACATGACCCAGCAATTCTATTCTTAGGTATATATCCAAGGGAATAAAAACATGTATATGTAAAAACAATGTTTATATAACAGCATTACTCATAATAGCCAAAAAGTGGAAACAACCCAAAGGTCCACTGACTGATGAATGGATAAACAAAGTGTGATATAAGCATTCAATGGGGGAACACGTGGGTGGGCTCAGTGGTTGAGCGTCTGCCTTTGGCTCAGGTCTTGGTCCTGGGGTCCTGGAATCAAGACCCACATCAGGTTCCCTGTGGGGAGCCAGCTTCTCCTTCTGCCTATGTCTCTGCCTCTCTCTGTGTGTGTCTCATGAATAAATAAAATCTTTTTTTAAAAAAGCATTCAATGGAATTCTTATTCAGCCATAAAAAGATGAAATACTGATTAATGCTACAACAAAAATGAACCTTGAAAAGATGCTAAGTTAAAAAAAAAGAAAAGATGCTAAGTTAAAGAAGTCAATCACAAAGAAAAAGTCAATCACAAAATACTACATATTAAACGACTCTATTCCTACAAAATATCCAAACAGATATATCTATAGAGACAGAAAGTAGACTAGTGCTTTCCTAGGGTTGCAAGTAGAAGGGTGAAGGTTGAGGGATAATGGAGTGAAAATACTAAGAGGTAGGAGTTTCTTCAGAGGTAATAAAAATGTCCATGGAGCACTTCAGTGGCTCAGTCAGCTAAATGTCTTTTTTTTTTTAAAGATTTTATTTATTTATTCATGAGACACACACACACACACACACACACACACACACACACAGGCAGAGACACAGGCAGAGGGAGAAGCAGGCTCCATGCCGCGAGCCCGACATGGGACTCGATCCCGGGTCTCCAGGATCACGCCCTGGGCTGAAGGCGGCACTAAACCGCTGAGCCACCGGGGCTGCCCTAAATGTCTGACTCTTGATCTCAGGTCTTAATCTCAGGGTCATAAGTTCAAGCCCCGAGTTGGGCTCCACATTGGGCATAGAGCCTATTTTTTTAAAAAAAAGTTCTAAAATTGATTGTGGGGATATTTGTATCTCTGCCTACATTAAAGAACAGTGAACCGTTTACTTAAAATGGGAGACTTGTAGGGTATGAGAATTATATCACAATAAAATTGTTTTTGTTTTTTATAAAGACTGACTCTGATTTTTGCCAAATTCAGAAGGAATTATTAAAAGGATTTAGTTTTGCTGCCATATAAGATTTTATTCCATTATCACATGTAAATATAGTCTTTAATCATTGCATCCAATATATATATTTATGTTACATACATATGTTAGTCCTTGTGTGTGTGTACACACACATGTATATAGATATATATATGTGTGTGTGTACACACACACATGTATATAGATATATATATTCTTGGGTGTGTATATTAGTATATATAATTTATATTACCCATACATATAGATTGAAGCTGTATTTCTGCCTCATTCTAGCAATGTAATAATTATTCATGGATACATGACCTAACTGAAAACAAAGGTCTATATACTTAGTTAAAAATTCATTTCTAAATAATTATTAAATGTAAAAAGTATACTGAAAGTATAATATACTTGGTTTTTTTTAGTATAATATACTTGTATTGTTTTTAATCAACTTTAATCATGTCAAGATAAAAATCAGTTTTGTCACAAGCAATTAAAATATATATAGATTTTTATTGCAGAAAAATATTATAGGATAAACAAAATATATAAGGCTATCAAACATAAAAATTTCAAGTATTAGGATAAAACTCTGTAGGGATAGTAAAATGGAAATTAAAATGCCAAGTAGAAAAAAATGTATTTTTTAAATATTTAAATTTGAGATGTAAAAAAACCATACCTAAAAAACAAACAAATCACCAAAAAAATGCTGCACCTAAAAACATGCTACAGTGGGGATGCCTAGTGGCTCAGTACATAAAGCATGTGACTCCTGATCTTGGGGTTGTAAGTTCAAGCCCCACATTGGGTACAGAGATTACTTAAATAAGATCTTAAAAAACAGAACAAAACATGCAACAGTGAACACAGTTTTTTTTTTTCAAAATTCTTTTAAGGGTTAAGTGACCAACTCCTAAATATACAGACTGCTACTCTAAACAAACAAATGGTTAAATATCCATCTATTTATATATAGTTCAACAGATTAACAGATGGATAATCTCAATATTGTACTGTATGTTAACTAATTAGAATTTACATAAAAATCTGAGGGACGCCTGGGTGACTCAGTGGTTTAGTGCCTGTCTTCAGCCCAGGGCGTGATCCTGGGGTCCCGGGATCGGGACCAAGTACCACATTGGGCTCCCAGCATGAAGCCTGCTTCTCCCTCTGCCTATGTCTCTGCCTCTCTCTGTGTGTGTGTCTTTCATGAATAAATAAATAAAATCTTTAAAATAAATAAAAATAAATGAAAAGACAAAAATAGATAAAGAGAATTAAAAGAAATATACAAGCCCTTCAAATCATTAAGAAACATGGAAGCTCTTTTAAAACCAGTTACGTATATAAAGTTGTGAGTTTGTAAAGACTTAGATTTTTCTGCAAAATATAATAAGAATAAAGAAGCAATCAATCTAAACATGACTTCATGAGATCCAAAGATGCAGGATGGAACTAAGATAATGTAAGAGGAAGAATTCAGACTAGAAAAGTTCTTCCAAGATGAACTTAAAGAAATGAGTAACAAATGCATTATTGCTCTGTAAATACAACTCTTCAAAATGATGCAAATGTGTTAAAGCTCTAGCAGAAGACAAAACCAAGTACAGAAAGGATTCTTTGTACTTCTTAAAAGATAATATAAATCTTAAGAACCACCTAAAAACCAAAGTATTCCTTATGTAACCCCTTACCTGACATTCTGAGTAGGATTCCACCTTTCAGAGGGCAGTTCTCCACTCTGTGGGTCATCTACAGGCGGATGAAGAATCGAAATGCATACATCTCCATTCTGTGAGACACAAACATCACATTCAGTAAATACTCAAAAATATGATATAAACTTAATTATAATTCCCTCAGGATGTGGACCAAACTCACTACTTTTTAATATTTTATCTATTTATTTGAAAGAGAGAGCATGAATGAGCACGAGCAGGGGGAGGGGCAGAGGGAGAAGTGATCTCCCTGCTGAGCAGGGAGCCTGACACAGGGCTCCATCCCAGGACCCTGACCTAAGCAGAAGGGAGATGCTTAACTGACTGAGCCACCCATGTGCCCCTTAGTTCATAAATTTAAAGTATGGGACCTAATCCACATGTACATGTTTAAGTCAAACACATATGGAATGCCTACCATATACATCACAGACTGTTATTCAATACAAAAGACTAAGATAGTCACCAATCTCAGTCTAAAATTCTAAATTCTAAATAATTAGAGGTATAACTATATGAAGTGTAAAAACCTTGTATATACAACCCAAACTTAGACATACACACAAAATACACAACCGTATCAAGATAACAGATCACTTTTAGAAGAATAAAATTTTAATAAAATCAATACCAAACACTAAATTCTAAAACTCTATACTATCATTAGATGCCATGAGGAAGGCTTAAAAAAAAAAAAAAAAAAAAAAGGAACAGAAACAAGGAGAGAGAAACTTAGGGTGTATTTGGATAGATGATACCTAGCAAGTATCATCTGTGGAAGTGTGGAAGACAAACTAAAGGCTTAGTGTTTGAGAAAGCTTTGAGATGGGTCTTGAATATTAAGTACAATTTTAACAACTTAAGGAAAATTTAGACATGAGTTAACCCAGAGAAATACGCCAACACCATAAACGGAATATGCTTGGGTAGTTGTAGTTTTTTTTGAATTGCTACGGTAACAAATCACCACAAACTTAGTAGCTTAAAACAACAAAAACTGATTGTTTTACACTTGTAGGCCAAAATCTGACACTGTTCTCACAAGGCTAAATTAAATGTGTCAGCAGCAATGCACTCCTTTCTGAAGCTTCTAAGAAAAAAAAATCTCCTTCCTTGCCCTTTCTAAGCTTCTAAAGGCCACCCACACTCCTTTGCTCTTGGTCCCCTGCCTCTAATCCTCAAAGCAAGCAATGTTGCATTTCTCGGGGCCTTTCTTCCACAGTAACATCTTTAACTCTGGTTTTCTGCCTACCTCTTCCACTTCAAAGGACTCTTTGAGTTACACTGGGCCCACCTAAATAATCCAGAATGACCTCTTTATTTTATGGTCAGCTAATAATTAGCAAATTTTTCTTCACAGGTTCCAGGGAATGGGATGTGAACTCCTCTGAAGTACTGTTATTTTACCTACCACAGTAGTGAAGAACTCACTTGTAAAGAAAAATGGAGCACAAAAACTAGACCAGAGGAATAGTCACTTTGTTCTGTGTTTGATATGTATATACATAAAATTTCTGAGCAGTGGAATGACATATATAGATTTGTACATAGAAACAACATATTAAAAGATGGGCATCTCAGTTGATGAAGACAAAGCATTTGACAAAATCCAACACTTTTTCATGATAAAAACACTCAAAACACTATAAATAGAAGGGAAGTATCTTAACACTGTAAAGGGGATTTAAAAAAAAAAAAAACCCAAAGCTAGCATTATACTAAGTGGTGCCATCTTTCCTCCTAAGATCAAGAGCAGGAGGACAAAGATAACCCATTTTTACCACTGCTATTTAACACTGTCCTAGAAGTTCAAGCCAGAGCATTAGACAAGAAAAAGCAATAAAAGGCATACAAACTGGAAAGGAAAAAGTAAAATTATTTCAAAAATGACAAAATCCAAAGAATTCACAAAAAAGCTACAAAAGCTAATAAATAAATTTAGCAAAGTTGTAGGTATAAGATCAAGATTCAAAAATCAGGTTTACTTTTTTATATGCCAGCAATAACCTAAACAGGATAACTTAAAAGGGATATTAAGAAAACAATTCCATTTACAATGGCATCTAAAAGAATACCTAGGAATAAATCTAACCAACGAGGTGAAAGACTTATATACAGAAAAGTATAAAAACACTTCTCAAAGAAATTAAAGACCTAAGTAAATAGAAAAATACCCTGTGTTCATGAGTAGAAAGACAAGGTTAACATAGCAATATTCCCCAATTTGATCTACAGATTCAAGGAAATCCTAATCAAATTCTTAGCTTCCCTTTTTCCAGAAATTTACAAACTGATCCTAAAATTTACAGAAATTTAAGGGACCTACAATAGCAAAAACAATCTTTAAAATAAAAAAGAATAAAAGGGTGCCTGGGTGGCTCAGTCAGTTAAGTGTCTGACTTTGGCTTGGGTCATGATCTCAGCATCCTGGTATTGGTACCCACATTGGGGGGGAGGGGTGTCTCCTTGTCCTTCTGCCCCTCTCCCTGCTCATGCTCTCTCTCTCAAATAAATAAAATCTTTAAAAAAGAAGAAGAGCAGGAGGAGGAAGAGGGAGAGTAAAGTCGGAAGACTCACACTTTCTGATTTCAAAACTTACTATGAAGCTAAAGTCAACAAGAAAGTTTAAGACTAGCATAATGACAGACTTATAGGTCAACAGACTAGAACTCAGAGTCTCTAAATAAATCTATACATCGATGGCCCACTGATTTTTTTTTTAAAGATTTGTTTGTTTATTTATTTATTTATGATAGAGAGAGAGAGAGAAGCAGAGACACAGGAGGAGGGAGAAGCAGGCTCCATGCCGGGAGCCTGACACAGGACTCGATCCCAGGACTCCAGGATCGTGCCCTGGACCAAAGGCAGGCGCCAAACCGCTGAGCCACCCAGGGATCCCCTGGCCCACTGATTTTTGACAAGGATGCTAATAATTCCATTCCATGGGGGAAAGAATAGTCTCTTCAACAAATGATGCTGGGATAACTGGATTTTCAAAAACAAAAGAATGAAGTTGAATTTGTACCTCATACCGTATACAAAATTAACTCAAGATGGAACAAAGATCTAAGAGCTAAAATCATAAAACTCTTTAAAAACAAAACCAGGGGTGCCTGGGTTGCTCAGCTTGTTAAGCAACCGACTCGATGTCAACTCTGTGACGATCTCAGGGTTGTGAGATCAAGTCCTGCCTTGGACTCATGCTGGGCATGGAGCCTGTTTAAGATTCTCTCTCTTTTATCCTTCCTCCTCTAAAAACAAAACAAAACCAAAAAATAGGGGTAAATCTTCATGACCTTTGATATGGCAATGTATTCTTAGATAGGACACCAAAAGCAAGAGCAACAAAGATAACCTAGACTTCATCAAACTGAAAAACTTTTGTGCAAAGGACATTATTAAGAAAATGATAAAATAACCTATAGATATAAAGGAAGTATCTCCAAGTCATATATCTGGTAAAGGTTTAATATCCTTAATTATATAGAACTCCTGCAACTCAAAGAGAAAAAGATAAACCAGTCAATTAAAAAATGGGCAAAGGACTTTAAGCATTTCTCTATGATACATAAATGGCCAATAAGCACATGAAAGGACGTTCAACATCATTAGTCATTAGGGAAATGTAAATCAACAAAAAGATATCACTTCGCATCCCCTTATAATGGCTATAATTAAAACAAAAATAAATAACAAATATTAGTGAGGATGTAGAGAAATGGGAACCCTTATACACTGCTGATAAGAATATGAAATGGTTCATCTGCTGTAGAACTATCTGGTTGTTGCTCAAAAAGTAAAACACAGGGGATCCCTGGGTGGCTCAGCGGTTTGGCGCCTGCCTTTGGCCCAGGGCGCGATCCTGGAGTTCCGGGATCGAGTCCCGCGTCGGGCTCCCTGCATGGAGCCTGCTTCTTCCTCTGCCTGTGTCTCTGCCTCTCTCTCTCTCTATGTCTATCATAAGTAAATGAATAAAATCTTAAAAAAAAAAAAGTAAAACACAGAATTATGCATTTGATTCCATAATTCCATTCCTAGATGTATAAGCAAGGTGTATAAACTGAAAAAAGTACTTCAGCAAGTACATGTATACACATGGTCACAGCATCACTATTCACATAACCAAAAGGTAGGCAAAGTCCATCAATAAATGGATATAATGGAGTATCATCCAGCCATAAAGATTAATAATAAAAAAAAAAGATTAATCAAGTATTGGGGCCCCTGGGTAGCTCAGTCGGTTAAGCAGCCAAGTCTTCATTTCGACTGAGGTAATGATCCGGCAGTTGTGAGATTGAGCTTTGTGTCACGCTCTGCACTTTGTGTGAAGTCTGTTTCAGATTCTCTCTCCCTCTCCCTCCAGCTTGTGCGCACTCTCTCTCAAATAAATACTTTTTTTAAAAAAAATGAAGTACTGATACATGCTACATGCAAGAACTTCAAAAACATTAGGATAAGTGAAAGCCACAGACAAAGGTCACATACTGTATGATTCCATTTATGCAATCTCTACACCCAATGTGGGGCTTGAACTCATAACCCGAGGATAGAGTCTCATGCTCTACCAACTGAGCCAGACAGGTGCCCCTCTGTATGATTCCATTTATAAGAAATATCCAGAATAATAAATACACAAGGACAGAAAACTGGGTGGTGGCTGTCAGAAACTAGGACTAGGGTACAATGATAATAGGGACTAGGGTAAAATGGTAATGGGAAGAAATTGCAGTATGGGTAAGGTGTTTTATGCATGAGTGATGGAAATACTCTACAAAAAGAGGGGATAGTTACACAACACTGGGACCATGAACTAAATGCCACTGAATTATGTTCATTTTAAATGGTTCATTTTATGTATGTAAATTTCATCTCAATAAATTATTATTTATTATAATTATTATTTTTAAAGGGTGGGGGAAGTTCTAGGTCTCCAGAAAGTCAGTGTTTTGTTTTGTTTTTTTAAGTAGGGGAAGGGGCAGAAGGAGGAAGCAGACTGGCTGGAAGGTAGGGAGCCTGACATGGGGCTCCATCCTAGGACCCTGAGATCATGACCTGACCCAAAGGCAGACACCTAACCAACTGAGCCACTCAGGCCCCCAGAAACGTATTCTAAAATGTAAAATGAAGGCTATTTAGCCTAGGTCCCCTCCAAATCCAATTAAACTGAAATCTCCAATATTCTTTATTTTTAACAACTTCTCCACAGGATTCTGATACGCAGCCAAATTTGGGCACATCACAGCCTAAGGAAATCTCTTCCTCATTCTTTAAAGATAGACAGGATGCATAAGATCTGTAAATCCATGAATGTAACTACATAAATATACATATTAAATCCTGCTTGTCACAGATTATTTACAAACCAGAGCCCAGCTCTACAAATTTGGTAGCCTAAATATTAGTATGTTCTAAATGGAGGCTAATGTACCTATACTTAAATCCTTCAGGTCCGTATACCCTCACAGAGCAAACTAGTATCCTTATATAAAATTTTTTTAAAGAAAAACTATAAGTGGGACGCCTGGGGGTTCAGCAGTTGAGCGTCTGCCTTTGGCTCAGGGCATGATCCTGGAGACCAGGGGATCGAGTCCCACATCGGGCTCCCTGCACGGAGCCTGCTTCTCCCTCTGCCTGTGTCTCTGCCTCTCTGCCTCTCTCTCTCTCTCTCTCTCTCTCTCTCTCTGTCTCTCATGAATAAATAAAATTAAAAATCTTTAAAAAAAAACTATAAGAAAAAATGAAAAATTTAAATAAAGCATAACTAAGAATTCAAAAAATTTTTAAAGATTTTATTTATTTATTCATGAGAGACACACACACACACAGAGGCAGAGGGAGAAGCAGGCTCCATGCAGGGAGCCGACGTGGGACTCGATTACGGGTCTCCAGGATCATGCCCTGGGCTCAGTAAACCGCTGAGCCACTCGGGCTGCCCAAGAATTCAAATTTTTAATAATGTATATTACTAAATCACATTTGCTAGGTAAAATTTCAACATCAAATCAGAATCAAAATCCTCTGGTTTCTGGTGACATTCTACCTTATTCATTTGATTCATATAAACCAAGGTAAAAGTTATGCAGAGACTTTGGGAGTTCTACGAGAACATTCTACAAAACTTTTCTCTGATGATTTAAGAAATGAAGAATATTTTACAAGTTGAATAATGATGACTTGTTTTAATGAGGGAAACAATGAAAAAAAAACAAATACATTTTACTGGTGCAAAAGAAAAGTTATGTCAATTCATCTTAGTGACTGAAGCAAACAAAATATATTAGGTTACACATTTCTGATTTGCACATAAGAAAGCATTTGTATTCATCTAAAGAATCTTTTTTTTTTTTTTTTTAAGATTTTATTTATTCATGAGAGACACAGAGAAGCAGAGGGAGAAGCAGGCTCCATGCAAGGAGCCCGACACGGGGCTCAATCCCAGGTCTCCAGGATCACACCCTGGGCCGAAAGCGGCACTAAACCACTGAGCCACCCAGGCTGCCCTATCTGAAGAATCTTCAAATGAGTTCAAAGAGAAATATTTTATTCAGGTTCATTTTTAAGACCACTGAATAAAATTACATAAATTTTTAATGTCCATCAAATGTACTTTAAAAAATGATAATAATAAATACTGATAAAATTTAATATGCACTCAGCATTTTTATGTGGATTAAGACCACACAGTTCAAAAGCATGTTGTTTCTGGTCATTCAACAACACAATACAGAAATTGATTTTGTCTCACCTAGAGACAGTAGCTGTGGACAAGTAATATAGATGTTTTAACTTCCCCATTCCACAATTTACTCCAACTAAAGTCTGTAGTTTACTTAATAGTATTGTACCAAAGTTAGTTTCTTAGTTTCGATGTATTGTATAAGATATTAACAATAGGGGCGTCTGGGTGGCTCAGTCTGGTTAAGTGTCTCTGCCTTCAGCTCTGGTCATGATCCTGGAGAGTTCTGGGATGGAGCCCCATGTCATTGAGCTCCCTGCTCAGCAGGTAATCTACTTTTCCCTCTGCCTCTCCCCCCTTTCGTGCTCTCTCTCAAATAAATAAATAAAACCTTGGGGGGGGGGGGCGGGATAAAAGATGTTATCATTAGAGAAACCTGAGTAAAAGTTATATGAGAACTTTCTGTAATATTCTGGAAACTCTTAAGTCTAAAATTACTCTTAAGAAGTTGGTTTAAACTTAACATTTTTAGGGACATCTGGGTGACTCAGCAGTTGAGCCTTTGGCTCAGGGCATGATCCCTGGTCCAGAGATCGAGTCCCGCATCGCCCTCCCTGCAAGAAGCCTGCTTCTCCCTCTGTCTATATCTGTCTCTCTCTGTGCCTCTCATGAATAAATACATAAAATCTTTTAGTAAAATAAAATAAACCTAACATTTTTATAGTATGTTTATCATACCCAGACACTGAAATTAAAGCATTTGAATAAAAACAATTATAAATGTTTCAGAATTTTAAAATCTTATATTTAAATTTTATATGAATTTAGTTTAAGAATAACAAACTTTGGGACGCCTGGGTGGCTCAGCAGTTGAGTGTTTGCCTTTGGCTCAGGGCATGATCCTGGAGTTCCGGGATCAAGTCCCACTATGAGGCTTCCTGCATGGAGCCTGCTACTCCCTCTGCCTGTCTGCCTGTCTGCCTGTCTGCCTGTCTCTCTCTCTGTCTCTCATGAATTAAAAAAAAAAGAAAGAAAGGAACTTAAGTTTATTTCATTATTTGATTCCTGGGTGGTATAACAAAGTAAATTCCCAGAGAAATCACAGAAAAACCATAGCTCTATTAGATAATTCCACCAAAAGAAGAATAATAATTAATTGAAGAGAAAGAAATGTATGTTATATGAGCAAAAGAGATGAAGCAGATCTAGGTGAGCTATGATTTATGGCATTATCTAACAATAATTTTACTGAATGTTATCAAATAAGAAGGGAATAAATCCTTATTATAATACATCTTGCAATTTTATTTCTTTTTTTAAGATTTTATTTATTTGAGAGAGAGAGACAGAGAGAGAGAGAGCAAGCATGAGATGGAAGAAGGTCAGAAGCAGACTTTTCACTGAGCAGGTAGCCTAATGCGGGGCTCAGTCCTGGGACCTGAGCCAAAGGCAGACACCTAACCAACTGAGCCACCCAGGCACCCCGAAACATCTTGCTATTTAAAGGATTCAGGGGGCAGCCCCGGTTGCGCAGCAGTTTAGCACCACCTGCAGCCCAGGGCGTGATCCTGGAGACCCTGAATCGAGTCCCACGTCAGGCTCTCTGCATGGAGCCTGCTTCTCCCTCTGCCTATGTCTCTGCCTCTCTCTCTCTCTCTCTCTGTGTGTGTGTCTCTATGAATAAATAAAATCTTTAAAAAAAATAAAAATAAAGGATTCAGGGACGCGTGGATGGCTCAGCGGTTGAACATCTGCCTTTGGCTCAGGGTGTGATCCTGGGGTCCTGGGATTGAGTCCCACATCAGGCTCCCTGCATGGAGCCTGTTTCTCCCTCTGCTTATGTCTGCCTCTCTGTCTCTCTCATGAATTAGTAAATAAAATCTTAAAAAAAAAAAAAAAGATTCAAATACACTTCCAAATTATACCCACTGTGAACATAGTGGTGTGCAAAAAGCAGAGAAAGGCCATACATGGACAGCAGGGGATGAATGGATTAAAAAAAGATAGTTATCTGGGATGGTTAATTTTATGTGCCAATTTGACTGGACTAAGGGATGCTTACATAGCTGATAAAACATTACTTCTGGGTGTGTCTGTGAGGATGTTTCCAGAAGAAATTAATATTTCTATCAGTAGATTGAGTAAAGAATATCCACCATAATGGGGATTGGGATCCTAATGGGGCAAGCATCATCCAATCTAATGAGGGCCTAAATACAACAAATAGGCAAAGGACAAATTCTCCTGAGCTGGAACATTGGAACTCTGGGTTTTGGGGCCTTGGTACGCTAGGACTTGGACCAGCAGCTTCCTAGGTCCCATGCCTTTGGATTCGTTCTAATATGCCTTTGGATTCGTGGACTTCGTAACATGGAAGCCAACTCTTCTAATAACCCTCCTCTAATATATATCTCTATGTACACTAATGGTTCTGTTTCTCTGGAGAACCCTAATACTGTATTATTGTTGCTTTTACCTGGTCTTTTCTGTATAATGCTAAAATATAATTTATGGTTACAGCATTATGACTCTTGACACATGCAGTTCTTTCAATTTTTTTTTAAGTCTTTTTTTTTTTTAATTTATTTATGATAGTCACAGAGAGAGAGAGAGAGAGAGAGAGAGAGGCAGAGGGAGAAGCAGGCTCCATGCACCAGGAGCCCGACGTGGGATTCAATCCCGGGTCTCCAGGATTGCGCCCTGGGCCAAAGGCAGGCGCTAAACCGCTGCGCCACCCAGGGATCCCAGTTCTTTCAATTTTTGAAAAGCTCATTATAGGTCTCATTCATTTTCACTAATGGCATATCATCCATCTAAACTATTACAAAGATCATAAACTATGTGTAATTAGGCCCATTCACCACTTAAAAAGCCTAAATTTTATTATTCTAAAAAGTTATGGTTCTGCAAACTTGGCAAAAAAAACCTTTTTTTTTTTTTTTTTTTTGGCAAAAAAAACCTTATACGAGATACCAGAGAGCTAGCTCGGTCTCTACTCAAGCCATAAGAGGACACAGAGATAAGCCACAAGTCTTCAGAAACCAACCATGCTGGTACCTTGATCTTGGACTTACAGTTTCCTAACCTATGAGAAAATAAGTTTCATTTATTTAAGCCATCTCCAATATGATAGTGTTATGGCAGCTCAAGCTAAGACAACATGTCTTAGGAAAAGCATATTGAAACAGTAGTATCTATTTTTAATCATTATTAAAACAATAATATTTAAAAATACATATCCTAAAGATCATCAAACTGTGTTTTCCATTCAATTTTGCAGTGAACCCAAAACTACTCTAGAAAATTAATCTATTTTTTTAAATGATAAAGAACAAGGAGATTCTGAGTTGCCATAGCTGTAAAGTTCATAGTGAATTACAGTATGTATGAAAATCTCATTTTAATACATGGTCTGTGGGGCAAATGGGGTTTATTAGGTGTTTAGTTCTGACTATAACCATGAAACTGTATTTTTGAGCTCATGCTACATATTACAGAGCAGATAAGAGTAGAATGATTGATGACAAGTCCATATTAAATTTTTAAATGGTTATTTATTTATTCTTAAAGATTTTATTTATTTATTCATGAGAGACAGAAGCAGAGACATAGGCAGAGGGAGAAGCAGACTCCCTAGGGGACCTGATAAGGGACTCGATCTCAGGACCCCAGGATCATGACCTGAGACAAAGGCAGACGTTCAGCCAATGAACCACCCAGGCATCTGTCATATTAAATTTTTGTTCTCCAAGTTTCCCCTTGATATTTATAAATTTCACAAATATGGAAATGATAAAGGAAATGTTAAAATAATTAACTTCACTTACATAACACTGCAGCCATTTATTACTTTTGAGGTTGCAGTATTGTGTCCATGGATGTATTTAACAAAACTGTAACCAAAGCTTTTATGATTTTTAGAACTTGATATATTTTCTTTTTTTTAAAAGATTATTTATTTATTTATTCATGAGAGACTCAGAGAGAGAGAGAGAGAGAGAGAGAGAGAGAGAGAGAGAGAAGCAGAGACATAGGCAGAGGGAGAAGCAGGCTCCATGCAGGGAGCCCAATGCAGGATTGGATCCCAGGATTATGCCCCGGGTCAAAGGCAGACGCTAAACCACTGAGCCACCCAGGCATTCCAATAAACTATTTTTTAACAATAATAATCTTTACAATATTTATCCACTCGTTCAAACTATTTAGTAGGTTTCATGGCCAGTGTGGTGCCCAACAAGGGATTTGAACTCAAGACCCTGAGATCAAGACCTGAGCTGAGATCAAGAGTCAGAGATTCAACTGACTGAGCCACCCAGATACCCCTACAGTATTTATTTTTAATGCCCATGAAGTTAGTATGTCAAAAAACTCTTTCATCAAGTCCCTTTTTCTGGCTTTTTTGTTTCTTTCTTTCTTTCTTTCTTTTTTTTTTTCCCCTTTTTCTGGCATTTGAGTAGTCTGCATTGTTTTTTTATTGGGGTGTTTCATTGGCCCCCATCTCCCTGCAGTTCTATTATAAATAACTCAGCAGTGAACATTTTGGTGACCAGAGCAATTTGACACTGAGGTCCACCACGTTTCTACCTTAGGTGGACAACACAGGTTGGGTGAGAAGAGAACAGCTAAGAATATCCCTTTGGCCAAGAAGCAGGAGTCCCAATCACTAGAATCACAAATACTGACATAGGTCCTCAAAAAGTTCAATTCTGGGAAGCAGGAGTAGCACGGTTGGTTAAATGTCTGATTCTTGGTTTGGCTTAGGTCATGATCTCAAGAGTTGCGAGATCAAGCCCTACATCAGGCTCCGAAATCAGCATAGAGTCTGCTTTAGATTCTCTCTCCTTTTGTCCCTCTCCCTGTTGCATGTGGGTTCCCTCTCTAAATAAGTAAATCTTAAAAAAAGTCACCATTTTTTGTAGCAAAGATAAATTAACTCATGACCACCACGACTATATATCAAATTAAATCCTACCTATGACTTATGACCTCTTTATTTTTTTTAAAGATTTTGAGAGAGAGAGAGAAAGAGGGAGAAAGAACACATGAGTGGAGGAGAGAGGCCGAGGGAGAAGGAGAAGCAGCTCCCTGCTCAGCAGGGAGCCCACCCAGGTTTTGCTCCCAAGACCCTGAGGATCATGATCTGAGTTGAAGGCAGATGCTTAACTGGCTGATACCCAGGCATCCCAACTTATTGCTTCTTTATTTTTTTTTTTTAATTTCTTTTTTTTTTTTAATTTTTATTTATTTATGATAGTCACACACAGAGAGAGAGAGAGAGAGAGAGAGAGAGAGAGAGAGGCAGAGACATAGGCAGAGGGAGAAGCAGGCTCCATGCACCGAGAGCCCGACGTGGGATTCGATCCCGGGTCTCCAGGATCGCGCCCTGGGCCAAAGGCAGGCGCTAAACCGCTGCGCCACCCAGGGATCCCCACTTCTTTATTTTTTTAAAAAGGTTTTATTTATTCATAGAGAGACACAGAGAGAGAGAGGCAGAGACAGGCAGAGGGAGAAGCAGGCACCATGCAGAGAGCCTGACGTGGGACTCGATCCAGGGTCTCCAGGATCATGCCCTGGGCTGCAGGCGGCACCAAACCGCTGCACCACCGGGGGTGCCCCTTATTGCTTCTTTAAAAAGAATACATATATGGCATGGAAAATAACTACATATTTGTAAGATACACATGCATTATTTTACCACTGAAAATTTTATTATGAATCTGAAAAATATTTTTAAAAAATAATGACCTAATGCTAAATTTTAAAGAGACAGGACTAAATAGCCTACTTTAATAGTTAAAAAACAAACAAACAAACAAAAAAAAACTTTATTCCTCTACAGTTTTGAATCCTTTTCCTTATTTCTTGTTTTTTATTTGAGAGGGGTTTGAAAATTAGATAACTTGAGGTGGAAACAAGTGAATACATGGCTTTAAGGTAAATTAGTTCTCAATAACAAAACAACAGCTTGAGTTTTCTCACTTCTCTCTTGCCATCTAAAATCTATATATAGGGCAGCCCCGGTGGCACAGCAGTTTAGCGCTGTCTGCAGCCCAGGGCGTGATCCTGGAGACCCTGGATCGAGTCCCACTTCAGGCTCTTTGCGTGGAGCCTGCTTCTCCTTCTGCCTGTGTCTCTGCCTCTCTCTGTGTGTGTCTCTATGAATAAATAAATAAAATCTTTAAAAAATAAATAAATAAATAAATAAATAAAATAAAATCTATATATATATACTACATGGACAAAAACAAACATATTTCTATGTGTACTGAACTCACGCTGAATTTATGAAACAGCAAATTGCTTCTATAATCTCTCTCCTGTAATGGATAACTTAGTTATACAGAATAATATTCATTATTGTTTATTCATATTGTGATTATGTCAAATACTAAAGATACTAAAGAAAACAACACTCTGGAACTTACTTCTGGAAATGTAAATACATACCACCTTTTGAGCACCAGTTTGTCCTGTTTAAACAGGAAAAGAGGGGCGCCTGGGTGGCTCAGTCAAACATCCAACTCCTGATTTCAGTCACAATCTCAGGGTTGTCAGACTGAGCCCCACATGGGGCTCCTCAAAGTTGTGAAGTTTGCTTAAGATTCTCTCTCTCTCTCTGCCTCTCCCCCTCATTCTAAAAAAAAGGGGGGGTACCTGGGTGGCTCAGTCAGTTAAAATGACTGACGATTTCAGCTCAGGTCAGGGTAATGGGATTAAGTACCACATCAGGCTCCGCATTCAGTGGGGCATCTGCTTGGAATTTTCTCTCTCCCTCTGCCATTCCCCCACCCCCAATCTGTGTGTGCACTCTCTAAAATAAATAAATAGGAAAAAGAAAGAAAAAAAGAGAGAAAATCCCAAAGATAATGCCTCAAAGAAAAAGCAAGTTGTGAAAAATATAAAGCTGCTCCAGTGTGCTAATTTATACAGATGGAGATTCAAATTCAGGACTCTATAAAGCCTCAGTCATAAGTATAATATACACTGGTATAAAACTACCTTCAATTTTGAACAATGAAACTAGGGACTACTAAAAGTAGGGAATGATGAATACACCCTCGTGGCTATAGCATAACTACCACAGTGTATGCAGATATAAAGGTTACTTTAAAGGACTGTATCTTAAAAAAAATCTTCAGAGAAATTCACAATACATGTCTCTTACCTCATAAATGTTGGGGTGCCACATTTTGGTCAAGAATCTGAAGGTAGGTGGTGAATATGGGTAGTCAATAGGAAATTTAATGTGCGCCTGAAAAGAAAAAAAATGAAATGCTAATAAATGAGACTACAGGTTTTTCATATGCCTAATAATTCACCCTATTATATCCCAGTGAAACAAATTCCTTTTTATAGAGTAGACTGTTATGATTAACAACTGCTCATATACATTTTGTTAGCCCCAATGTCAGAGTTCTTATTAGCATCTCTTCAAGTATTTATAAGAGCTTATGTTAAATCACCAAATTCAACAGCCATTTAATTTTAAATTAAACTCATGAGGGAAAAACAGTAATAGGTACAGGTGTGTCACACTAATTACTGCATTTTATTTTTATCTCAAAAAATAATTAACACAACCTTATGGTACATAAAACAGAACAAAGGCCATTTTTCACTCACTTAACCACCACCCAGAAATAATAAATGCTATCATTTTGATATAACTCCTTCCAGAAGTTTTTGGTGTATACATATGTTTCTTTCTTTACAAAACTTATTTCCAAAAATTTGAATATACTGCATTTTATATTTTTCTCCTTTCAATAACCATACATTTTCCTATAAAATAATCTTCAAACACATGATTGTTAGTGTCTGTGTAATGTTCCATCATACAGACCAGACATATAGATGAATCATTAGAAAAAATTTTCCATATTTTGAAACATCTGGGTTGTTTTCAGTCTTTTGCTATTATAAATAACTGCAGCAGCTGTCCTTGGCAGTATCCCGTATTTCAAATACAAAGCTACTCAGTAAGACCCTCATCTAACGGTACAGTAAAAAGAGCGTGAGGAAGGGACAGAAAGGACAAGCTAAGGGTAAATAAGCTAAAACCACCAGTAAACATGGCAAGTCAGGAAGCTCAAAACTTCTTCAATAAAAGCAATGAGAAAATTGGCAAAAATTTTAAGAAACCAATTTTTCAGAATTTAGAAAATAACCAAAGGCTAGTAGAAATTCAAGGAACCTCTATTTAAGAAAAAGAGCTAACCCTCAGTAAGAACAGTGAATCCCATGCCCTGACCTCCAGAGCTGTAGTAACCTTAAAACTAACAAATCACATTCAAAGTGAAGATGAGCAGCCACATAATGTGCTGAAATTTCTTCAGAGCCTTAATTCCAAAGAACTGTCACTATCTGACCTTTTTAACAGTTCCCTAGAAAAATTCACTTGCAAGGCTGTCTATATTTGACCTGATCTGTAGCTTGGACAGTGTGAAAATAATTTTCCTTGGGACATGTGTATTGTCAAAAATGATTGGCAAATGTTGAGCTTCAAAGCTGTTAGGTCTAACAAAAAACTAACCAAAAAATTTAATAGGAAAAGCCAAGGATATGAGATATAAAAACTCTAACAAATTCCTAAGAATCCAGAAGACTAGGCCCATGTATAGGGCTGTGCATGTGCCTAGGCTATACACATGCTCAGGAAAGTCATGAGAATTCATTAGAAGACCCTAAACTTCCATCCCTGGCTGAACATGAGGATCTGCACAAGGAGGTGGTAATGACAAAGGCTCAGGCAGAGTTCAAAACTGCCTCTCTGAATGTTAAAGGTTTGCCTCAGTATGCACATAGAGCTCCTCTAGAATGCCCAGGGAACTTGCTGGTTCCAGGAAATCAAACTAAGGAAATCACTGTTCAGCTGATTGCTTAGCTAACCAAGTAGAGACTTTACTGCCCAAACACAAGAAATTAGACAAAACAGAATTAGGTCAGAAAACTAAGTAAGGAAACAATCACAATAAACAGCAACAAAAAAATTCTACTGCCACATTTTATTTTATTACTTAAACATCCAACCAGTTTTCAACACACTACCATAGAACATGGGGGGAAAAAAACCCCACAAGGTCTGGCCCATACACAGGGTAAAAAACCAATCAACAGAAACTGGAAGCCCAGATCTTGAATTCACCAGACGAATCCTTAAGTCAGCTGCATTAAATGTTTAAAGAATTAAAGGAAACCATGGCTAAAGAACTAAGGACAGTATGAGAAAAATGTCTCAGCACACTGCAAACAGCAATAAAGAGAAATTATAAAATATAACCTGAATAGTTTTTTGAGGGGGAAAAAAGCCCCAAATATGAATGGTGGGGTGGTGGCAAAGTACAATAACAACAAAAAGCTAGATGGGCTGAACAGCAGATCTGAACAAGGGGAAAAAATCTGTGAACTTGAAGATATATCAATTTAGATTTCCCCATCTAAAGAAATAAAAAGCAACGTATGCATACTGGGAATGGCAGCAGGAGAGAAAACAAATGCATAAAGAAAAATATATGACAAAATAATGACCCCAAGTATCCAAATTTAATGAAAAACATTAAGCCTCATAAGCAAGAAGTTCAACAAATGCCACTAGAATAAACTCCACATCTAGTTATATCATAATTAAACTGTTGAAAGCCAAAGACAATCTTGAAAACAGCAAGAGACACAATCAAGCATAATGAATCCTCAATAAGACAGATAATTTGTAATCAGAAATCAGGAAGCCACAAAGCAGTGCTGAAAAAACAAAATTTATCAACCAAAATTTCAATATCCAGCAAAACTATTTCTCAAAAAATGAAGGTGAATTAAGACATTACTAGATAAAGGAAAACCAAGAACTCCTGATAGCATACGTTGTAATTTTTTTTTTTTTTTTTTTTTTGGTTTCTAACTTCCTTCCTATCTGATTTAGAAGATAATTACATAATGTAATAATTATAACTCTGCTGATGGGCACATAATACATAAAGTTGTAATTTGTATGGCAATAAGAGAACAGTGAAGGGAAGGGATCAGAGTTAAAAAGAAGCAAAATTTTTAAATTTTTACTTTTTAATTCCAGAGTAATTAACATAGTGTTATATTAGTTTCAGATGTACAACATAGTGATTCAAAAATTCTATATATTACTCAGTGATCATTACAATAAATATACTCTTAAGTCCCATTACCTTATTTCACCCAACCACCCCCACTCTGGTAACCACCAGTTTGTTCTTTACGTTTAAGAGTCTACTTTTTTTTTTTTGTCTTTTTTGTTTCTTAAATTCCATATGAGTGAAACCATATGGTATATGTCTTTCTTCTACTTATTTCACTTAGAATTATACCCTCTATGCCCATCCATGTTGTTACCAATGGCAAGTTTCATCTTTTTTATGGCTGAGTTATATTCCATTGTGTATGTGTACACGTGTATCTTTGTATATATACATCCTGCCACATCCTCATTTATCCATGCACCTTGGATGGACATTTGGATTGCTTCCACATCTCGCTACTGTAAATAATGCTGCAATAAACCAGGGGTGCATATATCTTTTCGAATTAGTGTTTTCATATTCTTTGGATAAATACCCAGGGATGGAATTACTGGGTTATATGGTGACACATTCTATTTTTAGTTTTATAGGACTTTTATAGTGTTTTCCACAGTGGCTGCACCAATTTGCATTCCCATCAACAGTGCACAAAGGTTCCTTTTTTTCCATATCCGTGCCAACACTTGTTGTTTCTTGTATTTTTTATTTTAATCATTCTGACAGGCGTGAGGTGATATCTCATTGTTTTTTTTTTTTAAGATTTTATTTATTCATGAGGGACAGAGAGAGAGAGACAGAGACATAGGCAGAGAGAGAAGCAGGCTCCACACAGGGAGCCTGATGCAGAACTCGATCCCAGGACTCCACACTCTGGGCCGAAGACAGGCACTAAACCACTGAGCCACCCAGGCGTCTCTCTCATTGTGGTTTTGATTTGCACTTCCCTGATGATTAGTAATGTTAAACATCTTTTCATGTTGGCCATCTATATGTCTAGAAACAAAATTTTTGTACACTACTGAAATTAAAATGGTATTAAATGAACTACCATAGTTATGTTGATTATAATCCCCAGAGTATCCCTAAGAATACCTCAAAAATTGAATACTGGGATCCCTGGGTGGCGCAGCGGTTTGGCGCCTGCCTTTGGCCCAGGGCACGATCCTGGAGACCCGGGATTGAATCCCATGTTGGCTCCCGGTGCATGGAGCCTGCTTCTCCCTCTGCCTGTGTGTCTCTGCCTCTCTCTCTCTCTGTGTGACTATCACAAATAAATAAAAAAATTTAAAAAAAAAATTGAATACCCCTTCACGATTTAAAACACCCAAAAAAGGAATACAAGGTAAATTCTTCAATTTGATCAGGGCATTGATTTTAAAAGCCCTAACATCATATTTAGCAGTATAAGGCTGAATGCTTTTCCCTTAATTTCAGAAATGAGACACGGATGTCTGCTCTCACCACTTATATTCAACACCGTACTGGAGATGTTAGTTAACGCAAATGAGCAAGGAAATAAAATAAAAAGTATCTTGGTTGAAAAGAAAACAGAGTAATATATTTGCAGATAACCTTGTATATAAAATATCCAAACAAATTCACTCAAAGTTATTAGAACAAGTAAACAAGTGCAGCAAGGTTGCAAGATAGAAGATCAATATACCAGCATCAATTATATTTCTATATAGTAGAATTTAAATAAACTGAAAAATTTTTTTTAAATTCCATTTGTTTTGGCATCAAAAACAAAACTTAAATTTAACAAAAGTGGCACAAAACTTATACTCTGAAAAATACAAAAACACTGTTGAAAGAAATTAAAGACTTAAACAAATGGAAAGATATTGCATATTCATTGATTACAAGACAATATTATTAAGATGGCAATCCTCCCCCATCTGATCTTCAGATTCAACATCGTTTTATGTCAATTCCAGCTCCTTTTCTTATAGAAATAAAAAAGCTGGTACTAAAAGTTGGTATAAGGTTGTAATTCAGGGGACCCAGAATAGTCAAAACAGTCTTTTATTTTCTTTTTTTTTTTTTAAATCATGAGAGAGAGAGAGAGAGAGAGAGAGAGAGAGGCAGAGACACCAACAGAGGGAGAAGCAGGCTCCATGCAGGGAACCTGATGTGGGGACTCAAGTCCGGAACTCCAGGATCACGCCCTGAGCCACCGAAGGGATCCCAAGTCAAAACAGTCTTAAAAAAGGAACAAAGTAGGAACACCTGAGTGGCTCAGCGGTTGAGCATCTGCCTTTGGCTCAGGTCCTGATCCCAGGGTCCTGGGACTGAGTCCCACATCAGGCTCCCTGCAGGGAGCCTGCTTCTCCCTCTATGTCTCTGCCTCTCTCATGAATAAATAAATAAAATCTTAAAAAAAAAAAAAAGGAACAAAGTTAAACAGGAAGAAAAAAAGAGGAAGAAACTGAAAAACTCCTGTGATAAGTTAATAGTCCGGAGGCAAAGGCTTTAAGAAAGACTGAGCCCTAATCATAGGAGTACAGAATGCTCCCCACTCCTTTCACACCTCACCACCATATTACCGAGACCTATTTACAGAGGAACTTATACCTGTAAGATGCATCATATCCAGCTATCAAGAAAAAAAATCACAAGGCATACAAAAAGGTGAAATAAAAAATAAACAGAACAATTATCACAACCAAAAAATGGCTTATGTGTTGGACTTATCAGACTGGGAATTTAAAATAACTCTGATTAATATTCTAAGGATTTTAATGAATAAATAAGATAGCATGCAAAAACAGAACTAGAAATAAACTCACACTTACATAGTCAATGAATTTCAACAAAGAAGAATATCTAATGGGGAACAAACAGTCTTTTCAGTAAATGGTGCTGGCCAAACTGGACAACTACGAGCAAAAGAATGAAATTAACACTTTCTTATACCATATACAAAAAAAAATCTCAGAGGCACCTGGGTGGCTCAGTCAGTTAAGGATCTGCTTTTACCTCAGGTCATGATCCCAAGGTCCTGGGATCAAGCCCTGGGTCTCTTGGGCTCCCTGCTCAGCGGGGGAGCCTGCTTCTTCTCCCAGCTCATGTTCTCCCCCTTTTATGCTATCTCTGTCACCGTCTCTTAAATAATAAATAAATAAATAAATAGATAGATAGATAGATAGATAGATAGATAGATAGATAGATAAGGATCCCTGGGTGGCGCAGCGGTTTGGCGCCTGCCTTTGGCCCAGGGCGCGATCCTGGAGACCCAGGATCGAATCCCACATCAGGCTCCCAGTGCATGGAGCCTGCTTCTCCCTCTGCCTGTGTCTCTGCCTCTCTCTCTCTCTCTTCTGTGACTATCATAATTAAAAAAATAAAAAATAAAAAATAAAATAAAATAAAATAAATAAAATAAAATAAATAATCAATCTTTAAAAAAAACACACACACACACTCTGGGGCAGCCCAGGTGGCTCAGCGGTTTGACACTGCCTTCAGCCCAGGGTGTGTTCCTGGAGACCCGGGATCGAGTCCCACATCGGGCTCCCTGCATGGAGTCTGCTTCTCCCTCTGCCTCTCTCTCTGTGTGTCTCTCATGAATAAATAAAAATCTTAAAAAAAAAAAAAAAACTCAAAAAGAGAATAAAAAGTTAAATATTTTTAAGTCTGGAAACCTAGGGGATCCCTGGGTGGCTCAGCGGTTTAGCGCCTGCCTTTGGCCCCAGGCACGCCAGGATCGAGTCCCACGTCAGGCTCCCGGCTTGGAGCCTGCTTCTCCCTCCTCCTGTGTCTCTGCCTCTCTCTCTCTATCATAAATAAATAAATCTTTAAAAAAAAAAAAAGTCTGGAAACCTAAAACTCCTAGAAGAAAACATAGGCTATAAGCTCTAAGACATCTGTCTGAGCAATATTTTGGTGGGGGATCTATCTTCTCAGGCAAGGGAAACAAAAGCAAAAATAAACAAATGGGGCTACATCAAACTAAAAAGCTTTTACATAGTGAAACAAACCAACGAAACAAATAGGCAACCTCTACCAAATGGGAGAAGATATTTGCAAGTTATGTAACTGATAAGAGGGCTCCCTGCATGGAACCTGCTTCTCCCTCTGCCTGTGTCTCTGCCTCTCTCTCTCTCTCTCTCTCTCTCTCTCTGCGTGTCTCTTATGAATAAAATAATAATTTATTGGTTGCATATAGGTGGAATCTAAAAAAGCAGACAAACAGATTCATAAATCTAGAGAATAATCTAGTTGCTGTCACAGGGGAAGGAGGCAGCAGACAACATAGAGGAAAGGGATTAAAAGGTACAAACCTCATAAGTAAGTAAGTAAGTAAGACATGACGGTGCAATGTACAACATAGGGAATATAGTTAATAATCCTCTCACATTTTTGTATAGTAACAGATGTTAGCTGGATTTATTGTGATCACTTTGTAATGTTTATATAAATATTGAACCCCTAATGTTGTACACCTGAAATATTGTATGTCAACTACACTTTAATAATACAAAAGAAGGGGATCCCTGGGTGGTGCAGCGGTTTGGCGCCTGCCTTTGGCCCAGGGCACGATCCTGGAGACCCGGGATCGAATCCCACGTCGGGCTCCCGGTGCATGGAGCCTGCTTCTCCCTCTGCCTGTGTCTCTGCCTCTCTCTCTCTCTGTGTGACTATCATAAATAAATAAAAATTTATTAAAAAAATAATAATACAAAAGAAAAGAAAAAATGGTTTCAATTCAATGTTGTAAACTTATGCTTCACAAGAATTAAGAAACTAAGAAATTAAACCAGAAACCAGAAGAAACTTAAGATAAAAGCAGAACTCGGGATCCCTGGGTGGCGCAGCGGTTTGGCGCCTGCCTTTGGCCCAGGGCGCGATCCTGGAGACCCGGGATCGAATCCCACATCGGGCTCCCGGTGCATGGAGCCTGCTTCTCCCTCTGCCTGTGTCTCTGCCTCTCTCTCTCTCTCTCTGTGACTATCATGAATAAATAAATAAAATCTTTAAAAAAAAAAAATAAAATAAAATAAAAGCAGAACTCAAAGGAACTGATAAATGTGAATACTGCAGAGACACTAATAAAACCAGAAGCTAGATCTCTGAAAGATCAAAAAAACTGATAAATCTCTAGCTAAACTGATAAAAAAAGAGAATGTAGAAATACCTGTATTAAGACCAGAACAGGTGACCTCACTATTATAACTACCAATATTAAAAGAATGAAAAAATAAATAAATAAAAATAAAAGAATGATGAGGAAATATTATATATAACTTCATGCTCATAAAATTCAACAAATTCTATAAAAATAGACAAATAATTCAAAAGAATAAAGTACCAAAAGCTACTTATGATGAAATATAAAACATGAATGGTATTATATCTATTAAGAAACTGAAGGGATCCCTGGGTGGCGCAGCGGTTTGGCGCCTGCCTTTGGCCCAGGGCGCAATCCTGGAGACCCGGGATCGAATCCCACGTCGGGCTCCAGGTGCATGGAGCCTGCTTCTCCCTCTGCCTGTGTCTTTGCCTCTCTCTCTCTCTCTCTGTGTGACTATCATAAATTAAAAAAAAAAAAAAAAAAGAAACTGAATTACGGGGTACCTGGCTGGTTCAGTCAGTGGAGTATACAACTCTTGATCTCAGTGTTGTGAGTTTGAGCCCCACATTGGATGTAGAAATTACTTTTTAAAAAGTCTTTAAAAATCCTGAATTTTATTTAAGACTTTACAGAAAGAAGTCTCCTGAGCCAGACAGCATTAATAGCAAATTCTATCAAATATTTAAGGAAGCAAGAACACTAATTTTAAATAAGGTCTTTTAGAAAATGCAATAAGGGGAAATAATTTCCAATTCATCCTATGAGGCCAGCAATACCCTGATATGAAAATCAAACACATTATAATAAATTAAACTACAAACCAATATCCTTTATGAACAAAGACATAAAAAAATCTCAGTGGTATGTATGAGTGGAATCCAGCACTATATTAAAAAGAGTAATAAATCATGACCAAGTGTGTTTTTTATCACGGAAATTCAAGACTGGTTCAACATTTTAAAACCATTATTCATTTTACACTGTATAAAATATGTCTAATTCAACAAGAAAAAACTCAGGATCATCTCAATCGGTGCAAACCATATGAAAAAGTAAACATCCAATTCAGGATAAAAGCTGTCAGCAACATAGGAATAGGAAGGTATTTCTTTAAACTGATAAAGGTTAGCTACAAAATCCTATAGTTAACATCACACCTAATGGTGAAAACCTGAATGTGCCCCTCCTCTGAGATGGGAAGGCAAGGATATCTGCTCCTACCACTCTTTCTCAACACTGTACTGAAGTCTTAGCCCATGCAATAAACCAAGAAAGGAAATAAAAGGCATGTAGATTAGAAATGAAGAACTACGGGCAGCCCGGGTGGCTCAGCGGCTTGGCGCCACCTTCGGCCCAGGGCCTGATCCTGGAGACCCGGGGTCGAGTCCCATGTCGGGCTCCCTGCATGGAGCCTGCTTCTCCCTCTGCCTCTCTCTCTCTCTGGGACTCCCATGAATAAATAAATAAAATATTTTTAAAAAAGGAATGAAGAACTAAAACCACCTCTATTCACAGATTACGATTGTCTGTGAAGAAAATCCCAAAGAATCTACAAAAAGACCTCCTAGAGCAAATACAAGAGTTCAGGAAGACTGTAGGATACAAAAATAACAGGTGCCTGAGTGGCTCTGTCACTTAAATGTCTGCCTTCAGCTCAGGTCATGATCCCAGAAGCCTGGGATTGAGCCCCACATTGGGCTCCCTGTTCAGTAGGGAGCCTGCTCTCCTTCTGCCGGCCACTCCCTCTCCTTGTGCTCTGTCAAATAAATAAATAAAATCTTTAAAAATATATCTACATACATATATACACAAAAATAACTATTTCTATATACTTGCAATGAAAAAGTAAAATTAAAGTAGCATAGCATCGAAACACTAAACAATAAATAAAATACCTCAACCAATATATGATAATATATATGAAAGCTTTACAAATTATAAATACCACAAAAACAAGTTTTTTTTTTTTTAATTTTTATTTATTTATGATAGTCACACACAGAGAGAGCGAGAGAGGCAGAGACATAGGCAGAGGGAGAAGCAGGCTCCATACACCGGGAGCCTGACGTGGGATTCGATCCCGGGTCTCCAGGATCGCGCCCTGGGCCAAAGGCAGGCGCTAAACCGCTGCGCCACCCAGGGATCCCCAAAAACAAGTTTTTATAAAAGTTTCCTATAAATGCCTTACGGGATCTTGGCCAGAAATTTTTAGCTTACAAATACAAGAAAGATAAGCCAAGGTGCCTATGTAACTCATTTTCCTGTAGCTCTATCTAAAATAACTAGAATTCTGGAAAACATTTATAGCAAAACTTAGTATTTGTTTTTAAATTTAGTAGGTCAACCTAAGATACTTTTTTTTTTTTCAAAGCTTTTATTGATCCATTCATGAGAGATATATAGAGAGAGGCAGAGGGAGAAGCAGGCTCCCTGCAGGAAGCCCAGTGCGGAACTTGCTCCTGGGATACCGGGATCACACCCTGAGTCAAAGGCAGACACTCAACCACTGAGCCACCCAGGTGTCCCCCTGAGATACTTTAAAACAGAGTAAAACCTTCCCTTCCCAAAATGCTGTATGTGGGATCCCAAACTTTCAAGTGCGTAAAATATGGAACTGCATTACTAAGAGTTAATTAAAAGACCAAGCAGGGATCCCTGGGTGGCACAATGGTTTAGCGCCTGCCTTTGGCCCAGGGCACGATCCTGGGGACCCAGGATCGTGTCCCACATCGGGCTCCCGGTGCATGGAGCCTGCTTCTCCCTCTGCCTGTGTCTATCATAAATAAATAAATAAGTAAGTAAGTAAGTAAGTAAAATCTTTAAAAATAAAATAAAATAAAAGACCAAGCAGCCAATTGCCAATCACATTTTGCCCAAATCTGTAACACTGAATGGTTACAGCGTAACCTGTATATAACAGAATAAGGTACATCACCTGTGCCCAGTGCTGAAATACTGAACTTGAGCTTAAACTTAGAATCAGAAATTAAATGAGAATTAAAATTCTTAGAATGAAAGCACTGAAGTAGCAAAACTAAGTATAGAAATCTAGATGCCTTTCTTTGGCCCATTTTGTATTATATGCTTTTTGAATTTTTCAATATTTGTTTTGCTCCTAGAGCTCAGCATTCATGAATGAGTAAAATGTGGCTAAATAAAACCCTGATTAGCTTTGAAATCTTAAAGAGGCAAAGTACTTAAACTATTTACACAAGCATGCATTCCTAGTACTTAGAAGAATTGATATAGATGTTTACAACTGTGTCCTTTACAGATTGATCTTTCCATAACAAGCTTAAAAGGTATGGCTTGGAGGAGGGCAGTTTGATGACTGTAAATTCAGTTTCTATTCACTGCCTTAAACATTTTCTGTGCCTGAAGATTGCTAAGACCCAAGGTCAAGGAAATTCTGGAATATTCATTGGGACTTAAAAAGATAATATTTAGGATATTCTCAAACTACAACTAAGACGTCATTAAACAAATCATGTGCTGGTTTCCAAATGACCAAGAAGCAGTAGGAGAACAAAATAAACCATCTTGGACGGCCCCCACCAAAAGTAATAAAATTCCAAATTGCTTCTTAAAACTTAAGTTGCAAATAAGCCTATTTTGCCATTATTCATTCAAAATCTTATTAAACATTTCCAGGCTGGGTACTAAGAATCTATAGGTAAAAATAATCTTACACACACACACACACACACACCCTGCCCCAAAATCCAGCTGAGACAGAATCACAGTATAACACTTAACAATATGTCCTATGTAAAGAAAAGTGATTTAGTCTGCTGGGCAAAAACAGGAAAGACTTCATTGGTTCAACTATTACTGAGTACTACTATGTATTGGTACTGTGGTTAGATGTTGCCTAAATAGTTCCCTGGGTAGATAAAAGCAGAAGAAAGAGATGAAGGCACGAGGTGCAAAGAGTGACAGCTAGTATTAAGGATATAGAAGGGTCAGGTATGGCTAGTGGGATGCTTGGTGGGAACTACAGGAGATAAAACTGGATGAAGACAAGTTAAAGCCTTTTTTAGGTGATAGTAGGAAGTTAAGAAAATAAAATCTAATTAAATAACAGCAAGATGTATATTTTAGAAAAATGACTCTGAAAAGCACCAAAAAGGTGGGTTGGACAGGATAAAAGACAAGGTGGGCAGCCCTGGTGGCACAGTGGTTTGGCGCCGCCTGCAGCCTGGGGTGTGATCCTGGAGACCCGGGATCGAGTCCCATATCGGGCTCCCTGCATGGAGCCTGCTTCTCCCTCTGCCTGTGTCTCTGCCTCTCTCTCTCTATGAATAAATAAATAAAATCTTAAAAAAAAAAAAAAAGACAAGGTTAAGAGACATTTTCTATCTTTTCCATTTAATCAATCTTACTTCTAAAATCTGTACATACTTTAGAAAGCCTAATTATTAGTTATATAATCTATACCTGGATTAACACTGAAAATTCCGTAATAAGTTGGGAATTCCACAATAAGTTGAAAATGTAACCTCCTCTATCACATTTCTAGGGGGGCAATTAGATTGTCCTTTCTAGAAACAGAAATGATCAATAAAATTTAATATTGTCTGTATAGCCAAGTGTTTAGGTCTCCCAAAAGGTCTTCCTAGACTACTAAATATTATTAAGAGAAATCTCTGCAGAGTAACTAGGTATAGTTGTATGGAAAATTTTTTTTAATATTTTATTTATTTGAGAGCAAGAGCATGAAGGGGGAGGGGGAGAAGCAGACTCCGTGCTAAGAAGCCCAATGTGGGGCTTGATCACAGGACCCCAAGATCTGCCTAAGCTGAAGGCAGACACTTAATGAATGATCCACCCAGGCAACCCTAGTTGCACGAAAATTTATCAACAATACATGATATATACAACAATACAAAAACCAGCATGGAAGGGATGCCTAGGTGGCTCAGTCAGTTAAGTGTCCAACTCTTGGTTTCAGCTCAGGTCTTGATCTAAAGGTTGTGTGTTCAGGTCCCATGTTGGGCTCGACAATGGATATGGAGCCTACTTAAAAAAAAAAAAATAGTAGCATAGAACAGTAATGGTTAAGGATATCCATTCAAGAAGCTAAACTGCCTGGCTTGACTTCCAACTCTGCCACTAATGAGCTATTATCTCAAGCAAGATACTTAACTTGTGTCTTAGTTTTACTCATCAATAAAATAAGGTTTATTGTGCTTATTAAACAGCTTGTCGGGGCACCTGGGTGGCTCAGTCAGTTGAGCATCTGCTTTCAGCTCAGGTCATGATCCTGGGATCAAGCCCTGCATGGGGCTTCTTGCTCAGCAGGGAACCTGCTTCTCCCTCTCCTGCCGCCTGCTCCACCTGCTTGTACGCGCTCTTTCTCTCTCTCTCAAATAAATGAATAAAATATTTAAAAAAGAAAATAAAGGGCAGCCCGGGTGGCTCAGCAGTTTAGCACCACCTTCGGCCCAGGGTGTGATCCTGGAGACCCGGGATTGAGTCCCACGTCGGGCTCCCAGCATGGAGCCTGCTTCTCCCTCTGCCTGTGTCTCTGCCTCTCTCTCTCTCTCTGTGTCTCTCATGAATAAATAAATAAAATCCTAAAAAAAAAAAAAGAAAAAGAAAAGAAAGAAAAGAAACAGCTTGGTTTGAGGATTAAATGGGTTAATGCCTATAAAATCCATTAGGACAATGGCTAAAACAAAGATATAGGGGATCCCTGGGTGGCTTAGCGGTTTGGCACCTGCCTTTGGCCCAGGGAGCGATCCTGGAGTCCCGGGATCGAGTCCCATGTCGGGCTCCTGGCATGGAGCCTGCTACTCTCTGCCTCTCTCTCTCTCTCTCTCTATCATGAATGAATGAATAAATATTGAAAAAATCTTAAAGATATGTAAGAGTTTTGTTGATGGGATATTATGGGATTACTAACTTTTTCAACTGTAATAATAGTATTATGGTTACTTTTGTAAAGGGAGCCTATATACTTTAGAAATACATCCTGAAATATTCACAAATGAAATTATATGTCTGAAATCAATTACAAAATAATGTACAAGAGTGGATAAAGTACATATATATAGATTTGCTACAAGGTAATTATGGAAGTAAACAGGAGTTTATTGGACTCCTATTTCTACTTTCATAATAAAATTTCAAACCTACAAAAAGCTTAAAAAAAAGGGAGGGGGATGACTAATATACAATTATTTTTTTAAAAAGCATTAGGGTTCTTTGCACAACCAGCATAATCATACCATTATTATAGCAATAGATGCCACTATTAACCAAATGAACATGGTGGAAACTTGGCAAGATGATTATAAAGTTCATATAAAAATTATGAAAATAACACTATTATTGGAAAAAAAAAAACAGTAATGCAGGGGGCTACCTTAGCAGACAGAAAAGCAACCTATAAAGCTGTAATAATAATTACAAGAGGGCAGATCGGGTGGCTCAGCGGTTTAGCACCACCTTTGGCCCAGGGCATGATCCTGGAGACCTGGAATCGAGTCCCACGTCAGGCTCCCTACATGAAACCTGCTTCTCCCTCTCTGTGTCTCTCATGAATAAATAAATAAAATCTTTAAAAAATAATAATAATTACAAGGGGAAATGTATATGGTCAATGAAACAGTGGAAAAAGTTATTAAGAAAACAATAAAAGCAACATTTAGCAGCCCCGGTGACTCAGCAGTTTAGCGCCACTTTCAGCTTGGGGTGTGACCCTGGAGACCCGGGATCAAGTCCCACGTCAGGCTCCCTGCATGCATGGAGCCTGCCTGTGTGTGTGTGTGTGTGATATGAATAAATAAATAAAATCTTTAAAAAAAGAAATTTTAAATAATAAATAAACAAACAAACAAACAAACAAATGCAACATTTAAAATTGGTAGGAGAATGATTCAACACAAGGAAGTTGGGAAAAGGACTCTCCCTTTCGATGAAGGTGCTTATAGTAACTGGAACTAAAAATCAGAATTCATTTTCAAGGATAAAAAGATCAAACCTTATCCTTCTCCAATTTTTTTTTTAAAGATTTATTTATTTGAGAGAGAGAGAGAGCATGACTGGGGGGTGGAGGAGCAGAGGGAGAGGGAGAAGCAGACTCCCTGCGGAGCGGGAAGCCCGACTCAGAGCTTGATTCCAGGATGCTGAGATTATGACCCAAGCCAAAGCAGGTGCTTAACTAACTGTGCCACCTAGGCACCCCCAAATCTTATCTTTAAGAAGAATCAACAACACTGGTAAAGAGCTGGACAATCCTTAATCTCACCAAGAATTAAAAAGGAGTCCATAAACTAGTAGCAAAAGATTCATTATTCTGTAGCCATAATAAAATAGCTACCAGACAGTTTTAAACAGATTAATCAATACTTGACAGTTAGTTATACAGCTATGGAACAACAAACAATTTTGTTTTTATGAATTTATGTATTTATTCATGAGAGACAGAGAGAGAGAGAGGCACAGACCTAGGCAGAGAGAGAAGCAGGCTCCCCACAGCAAGCCCGATACAGGACTTGATCCCAGGACCCCGGGATCACGCCCTGAGCCAAAGACAGACACTCAACTCCTGAGCCACCCAGGTGTCCCAAGAAACAATTTTAAACCCACATAGGAACAGCAACTTGTCTTGGTGACTATATTTTTTCAAGCCAACCTATCAGTGACAGCCCCTTGCACCTGAAAGCCAGCCAATGAAGAACACACTTCAAAGAACACACTTCTGAATATCAACCAATCATTAACTGTCTTCCCAACGAATGTCACTGTTGATGCTAAACCACCATGGCTGCAAGAAATTAATTCCTAAACTTTACACTTCTCAAAATCATTAAAGATGAGTCTGCTCTACTTGGACAGACTGTGGTTGACCAGAAAAGTTCTTAAGCAAGCAATAAACTGAGATTTGTGTTTTTTGGTTCAAATATTAGAGTGGTCTACTCTTCTGTAGCTATTATAAAAAATGTAATAGACCAATATACACCAAGAGAGAAAGATACCCAAGATGTGTTAAGTAAAAAAGGTAAACGGCTGTATATGGACTGATGCTACTTAAAAATATTATATATCATGGGGCACCTTGGTAGCTTATTCAGTTAAGCATCCCATTCTTGGTTCAGCTCAGGTCATGAATCAAGATCATGAGATTGAACCCCATATTGGGCTCTGCACTCAGCAGGGAGTCTGCTTGAAATTCTCTCTCCCTTTCCCTTTAAAATAAATAAATAGATATTTAAAGAATAACATATATCATAAATAACGTAAAAAATACGCTTGTGGGACACCTGGATGGCTCAGTGGTTAAGTGCCTGCCTTCAGCTCGGCATGATCCTGGAGTCCTGGGATCAAGTCCCATATCAGGGTCCCTGTATGAAGCCTGCTTCTCCTTCTGCCTATGGCTCTGCCTTTCTCTCTCTGCGTGTCTCTCATGAATAAATAAATAAAATCTTGGGATCCCTGGGTGGCGCAGCGGTTTGGCGCCTGCCTTTGGCCCAGGGCGCGATCCTGGAGACCCGGGATCGAATCCCACATCGGGCTTCCGGTGCATGGAGCCTGCTTCTCCCTCTGCCTGTGTCTCTGCCTCTCTCTCTTTCTCTCTCTGTGACTATCATAAATAAATAAACATTTAAAATAAATAAATAAATAAATAAATAAATAAATAAATAAATAAATAAAATCTTTAATTATGTTTTCAAATATATAGAAAAAATATTTTTATTTTTTTTAAGATTTTATTTATTCATGAGAGACACGCAGAGAGAGAGAGAGAGAGAGAGAGAGAGATGCAGAGACACAGGCAGTGAGAAAAGCAGCTCCAAACAGGGAGCCTGATGTGGGACTCGATCCCAAGACTCCAGGATCATGCCCTGGACTGAAAGGAGGTGCTCAACTGCTGAGCCACCCAGATGTCCCTAGAAAAAAGATTTTAAAGATGTATTCCTCACTACTGACGATGGCTATGTCTGGGGAACAGAGCGGTAGAAGTGAAGGAGGGAGGAAGATGGGCCAATGGGTCATTAAAAGAATGAGTCTAACTTCTATATGACTGAAACATGAACTTATATTACTATATTACTTTTATAAATTAAAAAAAATTTGGGGGGGCAGAGGGGACACCTGGGTGGCTCCGTGGTTAAACTCTGCCTTCAGCTCAGGGCATGACCCTGTAGCTCCGGGATCGAGTCCCACATTGGGCTCCCTGAGGGGGGCCTGCTTCTCCCTCTGCCTATGTCTCTACCTCTCTGTGTCTCTCTCATGAATAAATATTTTTTTAAAGTAAAATAAAAATATTTTTATTCATGATTTTTCTATACATTTCTATATACCTGCTTTGCAATGCAAAATGACATGTGAGGGGCACCTGGGTGGCTTAGTCAGTTAATCATCAGACTCTTTGTTTCTGCTCAGGTCATCCCAGTGGGCCTGCATAGGGATCTGTGCTTAGCATGGAGTCTACTTGCAATTCACTCCCTCTTCTTGCCCTTCTACCTCTCCTGCTATTCTCTCTTATGTATATGCACACGCTCTCTTTCTCTTAAATAAAATCTTAATGAAAATGGACACTTGGAATGATAAATTCAAAGACCTGAAGTATGCAAATTAATGTAAAAATGTTTACTAAAAAGACAAACACGGTGGGTCATCTTAATCTTCAATTAATAATTTTTACCTATTAAGTTTTTACTGTAATAGAAAAGTACAGTATTTATTTTTTTAAGATTTCACTTATTCATAAGAAAGAGAGAAAGAGAGAGAAGGAGAGACACAGGCAGAGGGAGAAGCAGGCTCCCTGCAAGAAGCCCGATGAGAGAGACTCGATCCCGGACCCTGGGATCACACCCTGAGCCGAAGGTAGATGCTCAACCACTGACCCATCCAGGCGTCTCTCTCTCCTTTATTCTAAAGAGTTTATGAAAAGTACTGTGTATTTTTCTTTCCAAAATGTGTAAATATGAAATGTAGGAGCTATAGTTAAATATTCCTTTGGAAATCTGATATTAGGGGGTTCTTGTGGGTCACAAGTGGAATTGACACAAACATCTTTATTTTGCAAATTAAGCATTGCATATACAAGCACTCGTTCTTTCTGCAAAAATATCTACTTAATTATCAATAAGCTTTTGCTTAATCATACTATCTGTATTTTTTTTTTTTTAAGATTTTATGTATTAGAGAACATGAGTCAGGGAGAAACAGGCTTCCCACTGAGCAGGAAGCCCAATGTGGGGCTTGATCCCAGAACCCTGGGATCATAACCTGAGCCAACGTCAGATGCTTAACCAGCTGACCACCCAGGTACCCCTATCTGTATCTTTTTAAACTGTAAAAATGGAATAGTTCCTTATACCTAGTACCCAAAGTTAGTTAGCTGCCCAGTTCTAAATTACCCAGAAGACCTTTCACCACTGTTATGCTAAGGGATGAAAACAAAGTAAAATAACTAAATAAGTTAATTTAAGTATAAATTAGGTGAAAGTAGCATCTATGATATTCCAGGGATCCCCATGATATTTAAATTTTATCCATTTATCGTTTTAAAAAGATTTTATTTACTTAAGAGAGAGAGAGCACAGAAGGAGAGGGAGAAGCAGACTCCCCGCTGAGTAGAGAGGCAGACTCAAGTCTTGATCCCAGGACCCTAAGATCATGACCTGAGCCAAAGGCAGACTCCTAACCAACGAAACCACCCAGGCACCACTTATCCATTTATTTCTGAAACTGTTAAGTAAACGTACTACATAGAGTATAATCTTTAGACAAGTTCATATATACAGTGAAGTTTTAAATATCTGAAGTTTGCCCTTTACAGTTCATTCATGAAGTAGTTTTAAATTTGATTGGTATATGGCTACGTCAAGAAATACAAGAAATAAATCCAAAAGATCACATCTAAAAATACACATTTTTGTTATTTTTTATAGAAGTTATTTATTTATTTATTTAAAATTTTTACTTATTTATTCATAAGAGACAGAGAGGCAGAGGGAGAAGCAGACTCCCTGTGGGGAGCCTGATGCGGGACTCGATCCAAGGACCCTGGGATCACAACGTGATCCCAAGGCAGATGCTCAACCACTTAGCCACCCAGGTGCCCCTATAGAAGTAATTTAAACTTTGAGAGACTCTTTTCAAGCAACTCTTTATCCTTCTTGACCAAACTACAAACTCAGGTCAAAGACATCCAAAATAGCTTCTGTATCATTACTATATATTCCTTCTCTAAAATGCTCAGGCCATTTCTAACTGTATCAATGATATCAATTATATGATATTGATTATATCAATTAATTTGATATCAACTCATCAGACATCTATATTTAGTTATTCAGATACACTGAACATTTATGTTAATATTTTCATTTATTCAACCATTTAGCATATTATTGAAGACCAATCATGTTGCCAGGTACCAACGGGAGGTAGGAAACACAGATATTTATAACACTATCCCTACCCCTGAATGGCTATGGTCTAACTGAAAAGGTAGATAAATAAATAAATAAGTAAATAATTAAGTAAATAAATAAAAGATAGACATGCAAAGATTACAAATTAAGGGCCTTAAGTAAGGTATTTACTCAGTGCTGAAAGAGCACTGTGAAAGAAATGTTTAACTATGCTTGAGATGATTAGGGAAGATTTACAGAAGAATGACACCTAAGGTAAATTGAGGCCAAAGTGGAAAGGGACCTTAAACACAGGAGGAAAAGAATGTAGAAAGGCTCACACATGGAAACAAAGACAGAGACAGTACAAATGAACACAAGAAGACTTACTTTAAGACATTTAGGAAGTATAACCAATGAGATCTAGTGGTTGATTTGATTTGGGAGACTGAAAGGTAGGGAAAAATCATGACTCTCAGATTTCTGGACTGAGGAAATAGGAATGGTAGTGGTGATAAATAATATATACAAAGTGCTTACTAAGGGGCACCTGGGTAGCTCAGTAGTTGAGCATCTGCCTTCGGCACAGGGCGTGATCCCAGAGTCCCGCGATTGAGTCCCACACTGGGCTCCTTGCTTCTCCTCTGCCTATGTCTTAGCCTCTCTCTCTCTCTCATGAATAAATAATAAAATCTTTTTTTTAAAAAAGTGCTTACTAAGTGACAGGCATTAGACTATAAATACTTTTATATGAATCATTTCATCCCATCACTCAGTTGTGAAATTAAAAGGTAAGAAGTATGTATAAGCTCCAAAAGCAGATGACCTGTTAAATGAGGAACAAATTATTTTCTAGTCCACATCTCTGACTACCAAGAAGCATTTCCCCATATTTAACATTTTGTCTTCCTGAACCATTTTATTTCCTGGATTTCTGTAGTTCAACTGTCTCCTCAAGCTCTAAGCATTTCTGTCCATCTCATTCTTCTTAGGTCCTCTCAAGATCTTTTTTAATTTAATGTGCTCTCACTATAACTTTCCCTGGCCCTCTATTCTCCCCAACAAAATGTGAACCATAATGAAACTCAAAAATTTCTGGGCAAAGAAAAAGAGGCCTGAAGATGCAAAGCCAAATATTTAAAAACCATCGATATGGGATCCCTGGGTGGCGCAGCGGTTTGGCGCCTGCCGTTGGCCCAGGGCGCGATCCTGGAGACCCGGGATCGAATCCCACATCGGGCTCCCGGTGCATGGAGCCTGCTTCTCCCTCTGCCTGTGTCTCTGCCTCTCTCTCTCTCTCTATCATGAATAAATAAATTAAAAAAAAAAAAACATCGATATATGTAAAGGAAGTATATACTGTCTTGGCACAGAATTTAGATAATCCCCAATGTGCAAATATTAAAGTAATTTTCTTATCTCACTAATTATTTTCATATGAAATTTCAGCCATAACAAAAAACAAATATAAATAATGAAATATATTCTAATTATTCCTACTATCTTGTTATTAACATAGCATTAAACAGGTTAAGAAAAAGGTTCCCAGTCCTAAACACAACTATACTCGGTAATAGCTCAGCTGACTGCAAATGTAGAGTGTTTACTGTTGCATTTGGATTAGTGCCTGGAGTTAGTGTGAAATGAGGACACTCCCACTGCTGAGTTTTTATGCTATGTCATCAGCTCACATCTGCTATAGGATATGTTTCCAACATAACAGCAAAAGCAATCAAAACATGTTTTCTTATTAACTTGCTGAAAGTTTGAAAAGTCTGCCAACGACCAACACAAACTTTTAAACTGTTCATTAACAGTATGTGAAGAATGAAGTGAGTAGCTATACCTAAGGATGGTAATAGGTGCCACAGGCTTTAAAGTTAAAAAAGTATGAGAAAAATAAAGATTGATTAAAAATCCCAATCTAAGAAGTTTTAGAATTGTTATAATACTCAATGGAATTATCCTAAAATTAAGATGAAATATAAATAAAAATAGCAAATCCCTCAGGTTTTTACTGAACTCTGAAAAGTAAACTTCATTTCATTCATAGGCAGAGGGAGAAGCAGGCTCCAAGCAGGGAGCCCGAAGCGGAACTCGATCCCAGACCTCCAGGACCACGCCCTGGGCCAAAGGTGGCACTAAACCACTGAGCCACCGGGGCTGCCCTGGACTTTTGATTAAAATTGTGTCATCACATATATTTACTGCTGCTTCATCACAAACCACCAAGTTTATAAAGTAGTATATCTTTTTATTTTTAAAAAAGTCATAAACCTAGAAGGACAAATGGGAGGACACAAAACAAATTTTTGGAAGCTGGAAACCAGAAGGATAAGTAGTAACTAACTCATTAGACCAGTGAAAATTTAAATCAAGGCTTATGGTCAGAAAGTTCAAGAAAGAGGCTCACTTTCTCCACTGAACCATGGAAAAACACAAAAATTTGAGGCACCAAGTACAAGTAGGGCCGAAAATAGGAAAACTAGTCAAAGCTCCACATAAAGAGTAGTCAGATCCCTAGAACCTCTCACCTGTGCTGATCAGTAACCAGCCAACACCACACTAATAGAAGGCTGTAGGTTTATTCTCTGCCATGGTTGAAGTGAGTAGAACAGAGTGTGAAGAAACCAAACCGAAAACAGAGAAAATCTCACTAGTGAATTGTAAGATAAAAGAAAAGCTTTTTTTTTTTTTTTAAAGGGGGGGGGGGCAGCCCAGGTGGCTCAGTGGTTTAGCACCACCTTCAGCCCAGGGTGTGATCCTGGAGACCGGGAATCGAGTCCCACATCGGGCTCCCTGCATGGAGCCTGCTTCTCCCTCTGCCTGTGTCTCTGCCCTTCTCTCTCTCTCTCTCTCTCTCTCTTATGAATAAATAAATAAAATCTTTAAAAAAATAAAAATAAAATAATTTTTTTTTTTTTTTTTTTTTTTTTAAAAAGCTTCTTCTTTGAGGTAGCTGACTACCACTCACCATTGAAAAAATGTCAATTACACCTCAGTGCAATGGTGGCTGTTGGTTTTTTGTTGTTGTTATTTTTTTAAGATTTTATTTTTTGGGGCACCAGGGTGGCTTAGTGGTTGAACTTCCCTATGTCTCTAGGAGACAGAAGGAAATATTTCCTTTCTGTGTCACTCTCATGAATAAATAAAATCGTAAAAAAAAATTATCAAAGGTAGATAAAGGCTCAACCACTGAGCCATCTAGGTGCCCCAGTGCAGCGGTTTTTTTAAAGATACAACAAATGGGGATTCCCCAAATCAGCCTAGCCTGATCACCATACTGTAACATTTAAGAAGTCACTTATTTTGCCCTTGCTACTAAGCTGAATTTTCAATCTGTCTTTTAGTACTTCACTCTTAAATATGAGTGGACAGAATCAGCAGACATTTAAGGAAAGCCTAGAGGCAAAAATAAAAAGGGAGGGAAAACTCTCAAAAACAACATGAAGCAAAAGAAAACCTCAAAAAAAATGATTAATATTCTTAGACAGTTAAGATATGTTATCCATAAAAGAACAGTGAGCCAAAAGGGGGGGGAAAGAGGACATTCAAAAAAAAAAAAAAAGAGAGAGAGAGAGACTTTTGGAAAATTCAAACTATGATGGCAAATATATGGGCTGTAAGAAGTGAAGATACTGCTCAGAAAACAGATAAAAACAAAGATGAAAAATAAGGAGAAAAAAAGGAAAACAAGAAGACCAGTTCAGGAAGGTCAACATTCACATAATCAGAATTTTAAAAAGACAAAACAATAAAGGCAAAACTTACTCAAGAAAAATTTCTACAACTGAAGGGCACAAATAGAGTTAATCTACAAATGCACAACACAATGGAATCGAAAAAACTTGCACTTAAGTTTCATATCACTATGAACATTTCAGAACATTGGAGACAAAAGGAAGATCCTGTAAGATTCCGCAGAGTGCTTACACAATGTTATATGTCAATTATATTTTAATAAAGCTGAAAGGAATGAAAAAAAAGACTCCACAAGGCAGAAAATCTGAGACTTCTTAATAGCAACAGTGGAAGCAAGACAACAACACCCTCAAAATTCTGAAGAAAAACTATCTTAAACTTCTAAACTCAGCAAAACTATCACTCAATTAAGAAGATCAAATAAAAGTATTTTTAGACATATGAGGTCTCAATATTACCTACCAATGGTATCCTCTCTCAGAAGCTACTGAACAGATGCTGCATCAAAAACAAACCATAATTAGGGAAGCCTGGGTGGCTCCGGGGTTGAGCATTTGCTTTCGGCTTGGGGCGTGATCCCGGTTTCCCGGGGTCCTGTCCTGCATCAGGCTTCCTGCATGGAGCCTGCTTCTCCCTCTCTCTCTCTGTGTGTCTCTCATGAATAAACAAATAAAATCTTAAAAAAAAATTTTTTTAAAAAACGAAAAACAAATCATAATTATATACAAGACCCCAAAGAACCTATGAACTACAGTAATTTAGCAAGACTGCTAATAAAAACTATATTAAAAAATTGTATATATCTTTTTATATATAATATTGTTAAGACTATTTAGAAATATTAGAAATATTAAAAATATTTAACATTTAGAAAATCTTTAAAAATACCATTTACAGTAGCATTAAGAAAAATATCTACAGCAGCATTACAATAACTAAGACATGAAAACAACCTAAGTGTCCATCAATGGACGAATGGATAAAGAAAATGTGACATATATACAAAAGAATATAATTCAACTTTAACAAAAAGAAGGAAATCCTGTCATTTGTGAAAACATGGATGAACCCTGAGGGCACTCTACTAAGTGAAATAAGTCAGGAAGAGAAAGACAAATACTACATGATCTCACTTAAATAAAGAATCAAAAAACAATCAGAAAACAGATTGGTATTTGCCAATCTACCAAGAAAATAGGGAAGTGGAGGGTAAGGATACAGGGAATGGTAAAAGCTGTCAGAAAGAACAAATTTTCAGGAATATAATGTATGGCATGGTGACTACAGTTGACAATACTATAGTATACATTTGAAAGTTAAGAGTAGGGGATCCCTGGGTGGCTCAGTGGTTTAGTGCCTGGCTTCGGGCCAGGGCGTGATCCTGGAGTCCTGGGATCAGTCCCACATTGGGCTCCCTGCATGGAGTCTGCCTGTGTCTCTGTCTCTGTCTCTCAATATGAATGAATAAATAAAATCCTAAAAAAAAAATGTTTAAAAAAAAAGAAAGTTAAGAGTAGATCTTAAAAGTTCTTTTAAGAAATTGATTTCTGGAGACACCTGGGTGGCTCAGCAGTTAAGCATTTGCCTTTGGCTCGGGGCGTGATCCCGGATTCTCGGGATCGAGTCTCACACCCGGTCTCCTTGCATGTAGCCTGTTTCTCTTCCCTCTGCCTGTGTCTCTGCCTCTCTTTCTGTGTCTCTCATGAATGAATAAGTAAAATCTTAATAGGAAAAAAAAAAAAAGACTGATTTCTGTAACTATGTGAGGTGATGGATAACTAAACTTATTTGGTAATCATTGTACAATATATACATATATCTAATCAAGCTGCACACCCTAAACTAATACAATATTTTGTCAATTATAGCTCAATAAAACTGGAAAAATATTACCTAGGAATAAATCTACAGGAACGGGACGCCTGAGTGGCTCAGTGGTTAAGCATCTGCCTTTGGCTCAAGATGTGATTCTGGAGTCCCAGGATAAAATCCCACATCGGGCTCCCTGCATGAAACCTGATTCTCCCTCTGCCTATGTCTCTGCCTCTCTGTGTGTGTGTGTGTGTGTGTGTGTGTGTGTGTCTCATGAATAAATAAATAAAATCTCTAATAAATAAATGTTTATGTTATCTGTATGTTATCTGTACACTGAAAACTATAAAACCGTGACCAAAAAAAATGAAAAAGACCTAAATAAGTAGATATGACACATTTATTGACTCAGTCTTTAAAAAAAAAAAAAAAAGATTTTATTTATTTATTCATGAGAGACACAGAGAGAGAGGGAGGCAGAGACACAGGCAGAGGGAGAAGCAGGCTCCATGCAGGGAGCCTGACATGGGACTCCATCCCGGGTCTCCAAATCAGGCCCTGGGCTAAAGGCGGCGCTAAGCCACTGAGCCACCCAGGCTGCCTGACTAACTCAGTCTTAGTAAGGTATTCATTATTCCCAAATTGATCTACAGATCAAATGCAATTCCAATTAAAACCCCAGTAGGGGGCAGTCCCAGTGGCGCAGCGGTTTAGCGCTGCCTGCAGCCCGGGGTGTGATCCTGGAGATCCGGGATCGAGTCCCGTGTCGGGCTCACTGCATGGAGTCTGCTTCTCTCTCTGCCTGTGTCTCTCCCTCTCTCTCTTTCTGAATAAATAAATAAATCTTAAAAAATAAATTAATTAATTAAAAAAAAAAACCCAGTAGATTTTCCTGCAGAAATTCACATGCTGATACTAAGATTTATGTGGAAATACAAAGGACATAAAAGAGCCAAAACCAGTCTGAAAAGAGTAAAACTGGACATACACAACTAGATTTCAAGACTTACCATATGCTATAGTTATCAAGATTATTACTGGTACAAGGCTAGACAGACAAATGGAACAAAATAGAGTCTCTAGAAACAGACATATGTAAGATCATCTACCTACTTTATAACAAAGCAACAGTGCAATTCAGTGAGGGGGAAAGGATAATCTTTTCATTAAATGGTATTGGAGAAACTGGACAGCCACACAGAAAAATTAACCTTGATTCTTGTCTCACACTATTTACAGATGGATGATATGCCTAAGTGCAAACTACAACTATCAAGCTTCTAGAAAAAGGGGAGCCTGGGTGTTGCAGTTGGTTAAGCTCTGACTCTTGGATTCAGCTCATGTTCTCAGGGTCATGAGATGGAGCCCTATGCTGGGCTCTGTGCTCAGCGTGGAATCTGCTTAGAGTTTCTCTTTCCCCCTGTCCCTCTCCCTGCCTCCATGCTCTGTCTCTAAATTATCTTTTTAAAAAGTAAGATTCTAGAAGAAAACATAAAATATATTTATGCTGAAAGTCCTAACCAGAGCAATTAGACAAGAAAATGAAATAAAAAGCATCCAAGTTGGAAAAGTTAAATTGTGTTTGCTCTCAATATGATCTTATAAGCAAAAAACTCTTGAAGATTCCAGACAAAACACTAACTTTTAGAATAAATGAATTCCACAGTGTTGCAGGATACCATATCAACATCCAAAAAAGTCAGCTGCCAAAAAAAGGGTGCATTTCTATACAATAATAATGAATCCAAAATAATGAAATTTAAAAAATAATCTCATTTATTACAATAGCATAAAAAAATACAATACTTATGAATAGACTTAACCAAGGAGGTTAAAGACTTGTACACTGAAAACTACAATATGTTGAAAGAAATTAAAGCTGACACAAGTAAATGGAAAGATAACTTATGTTCTCATGGGTTGGAAGACTTAATATTGTTAAAGATGCATACCAGTGAGAAATGGGGGTGTACAACATATAATTCAGCCAAGCAGAAATATATGACAAGCATCAAGTCTATGAAAGCAAGACAAGGAATATAGTAGCACTGTGTCTATATTCTATCTTCTACTCCTGCCTAACTAAATACCAGGTAAAGACACTATATGTTGTTGAGCAGAGAACAGATAGAATGAAGGAAGTTTTCAATAAGAAGTAAGTATGACAGCAGAAGAAGGTAGGTAAAATTAACTCACCAGATATGGAGGAAAAAAGTCTAGATTTTGACAGTGGCAATGGCAAAAGAGAAAAAGGAACAAATCTCTAACTCTTGGCTCTGTTTATTGTACTAAATGACAAGTAATAGTTTTATTACCAAAGATGAAAACAGATCAGCAAAAAAAGAAAAAGAAAAAAAGAAAACAGATCAGCAAATGACAGTGACAGTCATTTGAAGAAACAATAGATTGAAAAGACTTAAAATGCCTTTTTTTCCACTAATCTATATTTTCCTGTCAAGTAATATTAAAGCTTAACATAAATAGCTGTCATCTTTTTAAAAACAAAACTTTTCTCAAACAGAAAATAGATCCTCATTAAAACTGCAGAGGACTGGTGTGCCCAAGTGGCTCATTAGGTTGTATGTCCAACTCTTGGTTTTAGCTCAGGTCATGATCTCCTGGGTGGTGAGATCGAATCCAGTGTCAGGCTCTGTACTCAGCAGGGAGTCTGCTTGAAGATTCTCTCCCTCGATAGACACAAGTAAATGGAAAGACAGACTTAATCCTCTACCAAGATCTTTTCTTGCATTAACTGCTGAAGAGTAGCTTGTTAAAACTTCACAGAGTTAACTCATATTCTTTTTTACCACACCACCCCCGAAAAGAAAAAAAAGTATGTGTGAGACATGCCAAACAAGTTAAAAATGGAAATCTGATGTTATACAACCATGGATCTGTGAAAACTCTGATTTCAAACACATATGAATTCAAGAATGAACAAATGTGACATATAGAAGACTCATTTAGAAAAGATATCATCAGCAATGTTTTTGTTTAACCAAAGTGGTAGGTCACAATGCTACAGAGTATTATGCCATGCCACCATCACAAGATGTTGCAACCCCATGCTCTCGAAAAGGTACTTGTAGTTTGCTATTTAATTATGATAGAATATGTTATGAGAGAAAGAAAGAAGAAAGGGAGAGATGGAGGGAGGGAGGGGGGAAAGGAAAGGAAAAGGAAAAGGAAAAGGAAAAGGAAAAGGAAAAGGAAAAGGAAGAAGTCATTAGGAACCTGAAGGAATGGGGGAAATAATAAAATAGTAGAAACTTACACCAAACGCTAAGATGTCACTAGAGGAGGCTTATGTACCAATATCTGGCCTGTCAGGAAAGCGTCATGTCCAATCAAGACGATTTCCTTCTGCGAAATTATGTGGAAAATATGTGTTCCTAAAATGCAATTATATTAAAATATGATAGCTTAGACACCCACAAAAATTATACGTCAGATACTAAACTTACATTAAGTAACCAAATTTGGGGTGCCTGGGTGGTTGAGTCGGTTAAGCATCTGCCTTCAGCTCAGGTCATGATTTCAGGGTACTAGGATCAAACTCTATGTCGGGCTTCCTTCTCAGGGGAGAACCTGCTTCTCCTTCTCCCTCTGCCTCTTCTTCTACTCGTGTTCTCTCTTGCTCACTCTATCCCAGATAAACAAATAAATTCTTTAAAAATAAATGAGTAAAATCTTTTAAAAAATAAATTAAATAAAAATAAATAAGTAAATAGTATTTTACTGAATTCAAAATCATTCTGGAAAACAAAATAAACTTAAATTAAGGCCTCAAGTATTCTATGCAAACAAAATTGTATGTAAAATTTTATCTTTGGCTATTCAGGGGCAAAAAAATCCTAGTTCTAGTAAGTTTCCCAAAATAAAGATGTAAAAAGAAAAACAGTATCCTAACAGTCTATCCTAGTTCTAAGATATTAGGAGTCCACTTTAGTAATCTCCATAAATCATTTTTGTGGCATTTTGAAAATATGACCTTCTCTATTAAAACAGGGATATTCTCAAGTGTCTTAAATTATCAGGCAGGGCAGGGATTCTAAACTAAACTTGGGCAGTGAGCCTATACAAATTTAAATATACACTGTGCTTCCTAGCTCAGCTTAGTTTTCATGAGTATCCAAATGTGTCAGCTCATGACAGATATTAATCTACCAAGAGATAAAATAAAGGAAAACTATACTAGCAATTACAAATATTGATGAGATCATTAACATTTTCAAACTAAGAATTTATAAGGCTAAATGGTTTTCAAAGTATTTATATTACTGCTCCCAAATGCAGAAACCATAATTCATAGTGTATTTTTTTTTTCATAGTATATTTTTAAAAGATACTAAAATGAACTCTTCTGGGGTGCTTTGGTGGCTGAGTGGTTGACCATCTGCCTTTGGCTCACGATGTGATCCCTGTGGGGAGCCTGCTTCTCCCTCTGCCTCTGTCTCTGCCTCTCTCTGTGTCTCTCATGAATAAATAAATAAAATCTCTTTAAAAATTAATTAAATGAACTCTTCTGTAAACCAACTATATTATATAACCTACAGATATTCATACATGGAGGATCCCCATAAAAAGTCCACAATTTGGGGCTCCTGGGTGGCTCAGTTTTTTAAGTCTCTGCCTTCAGCTCAGGTCATGATCCCAGGGTCCTGGAATCAAGCAGGGACCCTGCTTCTCCCTCTCCCTGCTGCTCTGCCTGCCTGTGCACTCTGTCAAATAAAAATAAGATCTTAAAAAAAAAAAAAAAAGGCCCAATTTGCCACCTAAGTTTGTTGAGACCCGCTAATCAAAAAGGTGCACTCACACACAATTTCCCACTTGCAGCTTCTTGGGGGAGGGGGTGGGCAGAGGGAGAGAGACAATCTTAAGTATGCTCAATGCCCAGTGAGGAGCCTACCAGAGGGCTCAATCTTACAACCCTAAGATCATAACTTGAGGCAAAATCAAGAGTCAGATGCTCTAACTGAGCCATCCAGGTGCTCCCTGAACTCTCATGCCTCCGCACCTAACCTGCCATTCCTTAGTAACTCACTTTTTTTTTTTTTTTTAAAGTAACTCACTTTTAAAAATGAATAGGGGTGGGGGGTGGGGTTGGTACCTGGATGGCTCAGTAGGTTAAGTGTATCCTTCAGCTCAGGTCATGACCCCAGAGTCCTGGGATCCTGTTTCTCCCACTCCCCCTGGTTTGTACTCTCTATCAAATAAATAAAATCTTAAAAAAGAAAGAACAAAATGAACCAAGTAGGGCACCCGAGTGGCACAGTCAGTTAAGCCTCAGACTCCCCTTTTTAAAGATTTTATTTATTTGAGAGAGAGAGAGAATGAGTAGAAAGGAGGGAGACGGAGAAAGCAAAGCAGACTCTGCTGAGCAGGGAGCCCAACTCAGGGTTTGATCCCAGGATCCCGGGATCATAACTTGAGCTGAAAGCAGACACCTAACCAACTGAATCACCTAAGCGCCCCTAGCCTTCAACTCTTGATTTTGGCTCAAGTTGTAATCTCAGGATTATGAGATAAAGCCCCGCTTCAGGCACCATGCTGAGCATGGAATTTGCTTAGAATTCTCTCTCCCTCTCCCTCTCCCTCTGCCTCCTCCCCTTACCCCCCTGCTCACACCCTCTCTCAATAAAAATAAAAAAATAAATTGAAGAGAGATAACAACATTGGTAAATGTCAACCACTAAACTAGGTGATAGCTACACCAGACTTCATTTTAAGATTCTCTCCACTTTATCTTTTTACTTTCCATAATAAAGTTTTAAAAACAATAACCAAGGGGCAGCTGGCTGGTTTGGTTGCAACTCTCCATCTCAGGGTTTTGAGTTCAGGCCCCACGGTGGATGTAGAGATTGCTTATAAATAAAATCTTGGGACGCCTGGGTGGCTCAGCGGTTGAGCGTCTTGCCTTTGGCTGGGGGTGTGATCCCGAGGTCCTGGGATCAAGTCCTGCACCGAGCTTCCTGCATGAAGCCTGCTTCTCCCTCTGCCTATGTCTCCGTGTGTCTCATGAATAAATAAATAAAATATTTAAAAATAATAAAAATAACAAATTAAAAAAAATAACCAAAATTTTAAAACACACACACGAAAAGATTATAAAGAATGAAATAGGAAAAAAAATTAAAAATTAAAAATAAAAGACTGAAGTAGGGACGCCTGAGTTGCTCAGTGGTTGAGTGTCTGCCTTTGGCTCAGGGCATGGGAGAGGGAGAAGGATCTTGGGGGTCCAGGGATCAAGTCCCGCACTGGGCTCCCTGCGAGGAGCCTGTTTCTCCCTCTGCCTATGTCTCCGCCTCTCTCTCTCATGAATAAATAAATATTTTTTTAAAAAGGCTGAAGTTGAGAAAATAACCTTTAAAATAAAATGAAAAGACAAAAGTGTAGAAAATACAAGAGAATATGGAAATTAGAGAATCTAACTCACTATCTTAGGAATAGGAGTTCCAGAAAAAGAAAAACAGAAAATAAAAAAAAATAAAAAATAAAAAAACCAGAAAATAGAAACAATTAAAGAATTTATATAATTTTTCAGAACCGAAGGACTGGAGTTTTGAGACTGAAAGAAACCTGCAAATATAAAATAAATGATAAAGGACCTAAAGTGAAACTGAGAATACATAACCTATTTAATAACATGGAAAACAGTATTCAAAGAGGTTTTACAATTCCGGTAGGGAAATTGGAATCATAAATGAGTACAAAGGAAACCAAGTAAAATGGAAAAACAAAAGACTATCCATGAAAGCAAAAGTAATCACAGTACACAGCTGGGGAAGGAGTCAACATATATATTCTAAATGAGCCAAACACTAAATATTGCTATAAACTATACTTGGAAAGATAAAAGAAGGGGAGATGGTGATAAAGGGGAGTGGTGTAAGATTAAACGCTTTACTTTCATAATAGTAAACCAAAACAATGGGATGCCTGGGTGGCTCAGCAGTTGAGCGCCTGCCTTCAGCCCAGGGCGTGATCCTAGAGTCCCGGGATCGAGTCTTACATTAGGCTCTATGCATGGAGCCTGCTTCTCTCTCTGCCTGTGTCTCTACCTCTCTCTCTCTCTCTTGCTGTGTCTCTCATGAATAAATACATAACATTTTTTTTTAAATCCTAAAATTACAAAATCATCAAGTAACAGTATCAAGCACACTTTTTAGAAATGAATAGGTAAAAAATATATCAGAAAACAAACAAGACTAGAGAGAGAGGAAATGTAGGAGTGAATAGATAAAAGCAGGATACTGTTTAACATCATAAGCTTAGATGATATTTTTTTATTTTCAAAGTATGTATACATCATTCACAATTGCCCAAATATACCAAAAAACCAAAAGTCCATCAACATGGATGAAGAAAATGTGGTATATACTTAGGATAGAATATTATTCAGTCATTTAAAAAAAGGAAATCTTAAAAAAATAAAAAAAGGAAATCTTACCATTTCTAACAACGTGGATCGCATTATGCTAAATGAAGTACACCAGTTACACTGAAGAACTAATACTGCATGATTCCACTTACATGAGGTATCTAAAATAGCAAACTTATAGAAGCAGAGAATAGAATTGGGGAGGTGGGGAGAGTAGTTCTTGGTTCTCCCTCACTTATAGTTTGGAATAATCACTGACTGTCCCCTTCCTTCAAATAAAACAACAATCATATTTCAAGTGTCTGCTCTATAAAATCAAGGCAGTGCAAAAGCCCTGCTACTGTTAAGGTACAGATAAACACAGTTGCAGGCTGATTACCCACCCTAGGCTTTTACCCTTCTGAGCCTTCAGGTCTCCAAGGCTGATACAGATATAATAATCTAAGAAGGCCGCTTCCTACTACTTCTTCCTCCAAGTTTCATGAAGAACATTTTCTTTTTCTTTTTTTAAAGATTTTATTTATTTATTTATTCATGAGAGACACAGAGAGAAAGAGAGGCAGAGACACAAGCAGAGGGAGAAGCAGGCTCCTCACCAGGAGCCCGATGTGGGACTCGATCCTGGGTCTCCAGGGTCACGCCTTGGGCTGAAGGCGGCGCTAAACCGCTGAGCCACCTGGGCTGCCCGAACATTTTCTTTTTAAGTAATCTCTACACCCAATGTAGAGCTTGAACTCCTGACCTTGAGATCAAGAGTCACATATTCTTCTGACTGAGCCAGGCAGGTATCCACCCCCTTCCTAATGAGTTTCAAAATAAAACCTTGTCCAGGGTCACTTGCAGCATGAAGTGGCAGCAAACAGAAATGATCAACACTGATTCTTGTGGCACCTGGGATTTTCATTATTTCCCCAATACACATTACCAAACAGAAGCTGACAATCCCAGGAAAAAGAAGCTCATGAACCAAAATAATCACCTGAAAAGTACATACAACTACAGTAAGAGACAGACAAAAACCAGATAAGATATACCATTGGAATCTTTTATTTCCTTAAATATAGTTATCATGCTTAAGTTCTTGATCCATGTGTTCTCAAATCCAACAGTATGTTACCTAAAAGATTAAAAAATACTGAAAAAAATGAAAGTACAGAAAAATACACTTAGAAAAAATAAGCTAAAAGAAAGGTAGAGAAGCAATCTGATAAAATGGAATTCAAGACAAAAAAATGTCATGAGACAAAAAGGGACAGCACATCCTAGGGTAAAAGCAATGATAGAACAAGGAGATATAACCATCATAAACATGTATCTAAAAACACAGCCACAAAATATCTCAAGTAATAAACAGAAGAAATGCAGAGAGAAATATGTAAACTAACAATTGTATTTGGAGACTTGAACACACTTCTCAGATCTCATAGATCATGTAGGGAAAAAAAGTTAAGTATGGAAGATCTGAATAACTAGTAACTTTGAGCTAGTAAAAAGACAGCATATAGAACTTAATACTTAGCAAAGAGAAAGTCTTTTTTTTTAAGATTTTATTTATTTATTCATGAGAGACGGAGAGAGGGAGAAAAAGAGAGAGAGAGAGAGAGAGAGAGGCAGAGACACAGGCAGGGGAGAAGCAGGCTCCATGCAGGGAGCCCGATGTGGGACTCGATCCTGGAACTCCAGGATCACGCCCCTGGGCCGAAGGCAGGCGCCAAACCACCGAGCCACCCAGGGATCCTCGAGAGTCTTTTAAAGGATACATGTTTCAAGCCATAAAGGAAGCTTTGATAAAATCCAAAGGATTAAGAACACAGATTATGCTCTTTAACCATATAAAGTTAGAGATTAGTCCCCAAGGAGAGCTTTAAAAACCCCATGTTTAAAAAGTAAACATACTGGGGGGCCTGGGTGGCTCAGTGGTTGAGCATTTGCCTTTGGCGCAAGGTTTGATCCTGGAGTCCCATGACTGACTCCCATACTGGGCTCCCTGCATGGAGCCTAATTCTCCCTCTGCCTATGTCTCTGCCTTTCTCTGTGTCTCTCATGAATAAATAAATAAAATCTTTAAAAAAAAATGTGTGGAGAAAAAAGTCACAAATTTTAAAAATATAGAATAAGGGGAAAATAAACATAGATATAAGAAGACCAAATGAAAATGAGAAAAATTATAAAAAGGTTATTATGAATAATATGGTAATTACTTGAACACTTAAATAAAAATTGAAGAAATATTCATAAAAATATAAAATGCCAAAATAGAGAGTATCTGAGTAGCTCAGTTGGTTAAACATCTGCCTTTGGCTCAGAATCCCAGTATCCTGGGTTCAAATTCTGCATCAGGCTCCTTGCTCAGCAGGCAGTCTGCTTCTCTCTTTCCCTCTGGCACTCCCCACCCAGCTTGTGCTTGTACTCTCTACTTGCACTGTCAAATAAATAAAATCTTTTTTTTAAAAAAATAAAAATTTTAAATGCCAAAATGAGCATCAAAAAAATTGAGAACTCAAATAGACAATTAACAACTGAAGAAATTAACTGGTAATTGAAGACTTCTATTTCCCCCAAAATCCCCTAAGAAGATTTCATATGTAACATCTAACCAACTTTTTTTTTTTATTTTTTTACTTATGATAGTCACAGAGAGAGAGAGAGAGAGAGAGAGAGAGAGGCAGAGACACAGGCAGAGGGAGAAGCAGGCTCCATGCACCGGGAGCCCGATGTGGGATTCGATCCCGGGTCTCCAGGATCATGCCCTGGGCCAAAGGCAGGCGCCAAACCACTGTGCCACCCAGGGATCCCTCTAACCAACTTTTAAGAAAAAGTTGAGTTGTGTTATATATATCCAACAGTGTATTAAAAAAAAAATACATCATTATCAACACACTTTTTCCTTAAAATTCAAGGATGTCAGCAAAATCTATCATGTATCTGACCACATAAATACACTATGGGAGAAAATGGATATCTCTATCAATGCAGCAAATGCTTTGAATAAACTTTAATACCTATTAATGATTTAAAATTTTTTAAAAAATCACAAAAAAAAGTCACAAACTAGGAACAGAAAGCTACTTTATTTACTTTGGTAACAGCTATATGGACCAAAAGCTCACAACAATTATTATATTTAATAGGGAGAACTTAGTACATCTATGTAGTATTTGAGACTGTAAATAAGGTTATTTCTTTTTTTTTTTTTTTTTATAAATTTTTATTTATTTATGATAGTCACAGAGAGAGAGAGAGAGAGAGAGAGAGGCAGAGACACAGGCAGAGGGAGAAGCAGGCTCTGTGCACTGGGAGCCCGACGTGGGATTCGATCCTGGGTCTCCAGGATCGCACCCTGGGCCAAAGGCAGGCGCTAAACCGCTGCGCCACCCAGGGATCCCAATAAGGTTATTTCTAACACCATTACTATTTTATATACCATCATAAAAGAAAAAATAAGTTTGAAAAAATGTGGATTGAAAGGGAAAAGATAGTAATTATTTTCAGAAATAATCTATAAAAACTAGCTTACTATTAGAACAAAGATTTGTTCAGCCAAATTAACAAACATAAGATCAATCTATAAAAGTTAATATCATATGTCTACCTAAGCAACAATCAATTTAAAAATATAATAAAGAGGGATCCCTGGGTGGCGCAGTGGTTTAGCGCCTGCCTTTGGCCCAGGGCGCGATCCTGGAGACCCGGGATCGAATCCCACGTCGGGTTCCCGGTGCATGGAGCCTGCTTCTCCCTCTGCCTGTGTCTCTGCCTCTCTCCGTCTCTCTCTGACTATCATAAATAAATAAAAATTTAAAAAAAAAATAAATAAAAAAATAAAAATATAATAAAGAGAAAATAGACAAAAAGGGACAGCACATCCTAGGGTAAAAGCCTGCCTGGCTCAGTTGATAGAGCATGTGACTCTTGATCTCAGGGTCATGAGTTTGAATCCCACATTGGGTAGAGAGATAAATAAAGAAAAAAAGAGAGAAAGAGAAAATACTTGCAAATCATATTTCTGATATATCCAGAATAGAGAACACTTAAAACTCAAACGGGATGCCTGGGTGGCTCAGTGGTTTGGCACCTGCCTTCCGCCCAGGATGTGATCCTGGAGTCCCAGGACCGAGTCCCACATAAGGCTCCCTGCATGGAGCCTGCTTTTCCCTCTGCGTAAGTCTCTGTCTCTGTCTCTTTCTCTCTCCCTGTGTGTGTCTCTCATGAATGAATAAATAAAATCTTTAAAAAAAAATTTAAAAACCTGAAAAATAACCTGATTCAAAAATGGACAAAGAACTTTAACAGGCATTCCTCCAAAGACAATGTACAAATTAACAAGCATATAAAAAGATGCTCAACATCACTAATCACTGAAATGCAAATCAAAGCTATAATGAAACACCACTTATAATGAGACAGCCACTATGTTAAACAGTATGGTCGTTCCTCAAAAAATTAAAAATAGAATTACCATGTGATCCAAGAATTACACCTCTAGGTATATACTCAAAAGAAATGAAAGCAGGAAGAAAAAAATAAATATTTGTACACCCATGTTCATAGAATTATTCATAATAACTAAAAGGTAGAAGCAACAACTCTTGTGTCCATCAAGAGAGGAATAGGTAAGCAAAATGGTATACAGACACAATGAAATATTATTAAGCCTTAAAAAGGAAGAAAATTCTATATGCTACCAGATGGAAATGTGAGGACATTTTGCGAAAATGAAATAAATCTGTCACAAAAGGCAAATACTATGATTCTACTTATATGAGGTAGAGTAGTTAAAAATCATAAAGATGAGAAAGTATAATAGTGTTTGCAGGGTTTCAAGGGAGAAGAGAATGGGGAATTATTGTTTCATGGGTACAGAGTTTCAGTTTTACAAGTTTTATAAATTTATTATAAGGTAGCTGTGAATTATGTATTCTTGGTTAGCTTAAGAATTCTACTAAAAAGGGAGAATATTCTAATAGAAAAGGGAAATTCTACCAAGAAAAAGGGAAATACTCCTTGTCAATTCTCCCCCAAATTAATCTATAAATTCAATATAGAATCCCAATAAGTGTTCCAATTGTTTTCTGTTAAACTGAACAAATTTATTCTAAAATTTTCAGACAACTGTGAGGGGAAGGAAAGGGGAGAGTAAAGATCAGTAGGTAACATTATCCCACCAAGTAACAAAATGTAAATAAGAATAGTAGGATTTGATACTGGTTTAGAACAGATAATGAAACAAAACACAGAATACAAACTTATAGGGGAATTTAATATATCATAAACAGATTTTATGACTATTAAAGGAAATCATCTCGGGAAAGATACTGTTTGGTAAATTACCCTTCTAGAAAACTAGAAGGAAATAGCATTGGAACCCTGTAGAACCTACACAAATATCTTCAAGATGGATTAAAGATATAAATGTGAAAGGTGAAACAATGAAGTTAAAGAACTTCAATCAAAAAAGTACAAATTATAGGATGCATGGCTGGCTCAGTCTTTAGAACATGTGACTCTTGCCCTAGGGATTGAGAGTTTGAGCCTCAAGTTGGTGTAGAGATTACTTATAAATAAAACCTTTTTTTAAAAAAAAAAACACAAACTATTAGGTAAAAAATTAATTTGATTACATCAAATTTAAGTTTCTCTTCACTTAAGAGATTACAGGAAGACATTTTATAAATAAAGACCCCTATAACTCAAGAAAACAAAACAGGGGCGCTGGGGTGGCTCACACAGTTGTGTCTGACTCTTGATTTTAGCTCAGGTCATGATCTCAGGTTGTGAGATGGAGCCCTACCTTGGGTTTTGTGCTCAGCATGAAGTCTGTCTGAGAGTAGTCCCTCTTCCTCTCCTGCTCACATGCTCACTCAGGCATGCTCGCTCACTCTCAAAAAACAAAACCCAGTAACCTCATTCTAAGGTGGGGGGGTGGGGGGGGGCAAAAAAATATAAATAGGCACTTTACTGAAGAATAAATGCAATACACATGTGAAGAGATGCTCAAATCAATTATCAGAAAAGGACAAAATTTTTAAATATGAGACATTCTGTATGAGACTGGCAAAATAAGAAAATATTGTCAAGTGTTGGATAGAATGCAAAGATAGAGGAAAAATATCATGCCCTACTAGTTAAGAGTACAGATTAATTTCCTCCTTATTATATTCCCTATACTATTCTACAGAACAATATTTAGTCAAATTAAATATACATCCCCCATAATCCAACAGTTCTGCACCTGGGTCTATATTCCAAAGAAATTCTCATTAGGAGTACATAATGGGATCCATACCTGGATGTTCACCATAGTACCAACCGTCACTAAGTGAAGACGGAGACAACATAGGTAGGTGGTTGGCACTGAGAGTAGAGCTAAACTGTGATGGAAGCATACTGCATAATACTGTATAACAGTCACAGCAATTAGGGATACACACAGCAATATGGATGGACTTTTAAAATATACTGCTTAGGGGATCCCTGGGTGGTGCAGCAGTTTAGCCCAGGGCGCGATCCTGGAGACCCGGGATCAAATCCCACGTCGGGCTCCCGGTGCATGGAGCCTGCTCCTCCCTCTGCCTATGTCTCTGCCTCTCTCTCTTTCTCTCTCTGTGACTATCATAAATAAATAAAATTTTAAAAAATTAAAAAAAATTTTTTTTTAAATAAAATATACTGCTTAGGAGAAAATATAATAATAATGCTTAAATTACATAAGTAAAATACATGCACACAGAATAATACAGATTTTGTAAGAACAAATACAAATTAAAAAGTACACAATAGAATGGTTGTCTATGACCAGAGGAGAGAAATGAAAGTAGGGTATGAGGATAAAAAGAAGTAACACAAACACGGGGCACCTGGGTGGCTCAGTGGGTAACCATCTGCCTTTGGTTCAGGTCATGATCCCAGGATCCTGGGATGGAGTCCCACATCAGGCTCCCCACAGGGATCCTGCTTCTCCCTCTGCCTATGTTTCTGCTTCTCTCTGTGTGCGTCTCATGAATAAATAAATCTAAAACAAAAATTTAAATAAAGAAAAAAGTAACAGTAGTAGTTTGTACAAACCAATGACAACAATGGGCTATAAACTGAGGATTATGACTAACCCCATGCACCTAAGATCCAAGAAGAAAATGTTAGTGGATGGATAAAGGAAATCAGAAGAATCTGAAAATAATCCAGAAATGGTGATAATATATAATAGAATTAAAACAGAAAAATTAAAGACAAGACTTGCTTTGGAAGAAAGTATCATTTTATAGACCCAGAATAAGTCCTGAGAGCAGGCCTTAAATAAATACTGCCTGAAAATTTATTTGAAGTGCTGGAAAACGGTTCTTATATAAATCATCTACTTTTTTTTTTTTAAAGATTTTATTTATTCATGAGGACACGGGGTGGGGGGGGCAGAGATGCGGGCAGAGGGAGAAGCCAGCTCCATGCAGGGAGCCTGATGTCAGACTTGATCCCGGGACCCCAGGATCAAACCCTGAGCCAAATGCAGAAGCTCAACTGCTGAGCCACCCAGGTATCCCTATATCACCTACTTAATACGGTTTCCCTTATTCTTGAGAAAGTTGAGCCTCCCACCTGAGCCGAAGGCAAGCACCCAATTGCTGAGCCACCCAGGCATCCCCAATTTTAGTTTTCATAAAGACTTTACTAATACTTCATGCATGTTAATTTGGAGAAAAAGTACAGATTTTAAAGACAGAAAATAAAAATCACCAATAGTACAATAAACATATCCACCTACCATTCACTCCTATTCTGACAGAGGCAGGCCAAGGAAAGTAAGCCACCTGTCTTAGAAAGCAAAGGGGAGGGCAGCCCGGGGGGCTCTGCAGTTTAGCGCCTCCTTCAGCCTAGGGCCTGATCCTGGAGACCCGGGATAGAGTCCCACGTTGGGCTTCCTGCATGGAGCCTGCTTCTCCCTCTGCCTGTGTCTCTGCCTGTCTTTCTCTCTCTCTCTCTCTCTCTCTGTCTCTCATGAATAAATAATCTTTAAAAAAAAAAAAAAAAAGCAAGGGTGAGAGAGCTGGTCTTCTCACTCTCAGTACTCACCTGGCCAAAATTCCCAGGACTGTGTCAAAGAACGTGCCATCAACTAATCATGCCTAAAATTGCCAACAATGCATAGAAGTCTTAACCAGCCAGATTTGTCCCCATTTATATTATAATGAAGTGAACAAATGCCACCAGGTGGCACCAAACTGCAGCCAGGACCAGGTCAGATTTGGATCAAGCAGCTGGATCCTTATAACTTCAGGCCAGCTAGAAATAACACTCAGCTTGTTATTTTGTTTGATTAAATTTTCTGAACTTCACCTATCTCATTATGGTGGATTTTACTTACCACCAACTAGATAATCATACTGAACATTCTGAAATATGACCTTCCACTTAGATTTAGAGCACATTTTAATATTTTAATGTACTATTATATATTAAACTGTATCAAATATGCCAATATAGTATACATGCATATAGCTTTATATCTGAATGCATACCATCATCACCCACTGAATAAATTATGAATCCATAAACATAAATTGAAAGTTGACTAGAAATGGAACGTTTACAATTTCAAAAACAGTTTCAGAACAGTTTCCCACAAAATACTGATTATAAAGGAGAACAGTAACTTTATAGAAACCGGACAAATATCTTCTAAATAACCAAAGTGGACATTATCAGTAATGAGACAAATCAAAATCATGTGCCACCTGAAATAAACATGAGGAAACATTACTAACTCAAACTGAGGGATATTCTACAAAGTAAGTGCCCCAAAACCATCAAACCCATTAAGGGCATTAAAGCCTAGAAAAAAACAAGGCGTGATTAGAGTCTGAAAGAGATTACAGACACCGAGGATAACTAAAAGCAAAAGCAACACATGATTCTGAACTGGGTTCTTTTACTGCAAAGAACAGTAAAGAAAATTGGCAAAATAGAAGGAGCCTTAAGGCTTAGATGGTATTTTTTTTTAAATTTGGCTTAGATGGTATTAATAACTCAATGTTAATTTCCTAACTGTTCACAGGAACAATATATAATCATACATTGTGATTACATAGAATAATCTTTTTTTTAAAGATTTATTTATTCATGAGAAACACAGAGAAACAGAGAAGCAGAGACCTATACAGAGGGAGAAGCAGGCTCCATACAGGGAGCCCGATGTGAGACTCCATCCCAGGACTCCAAGATCAACCCTAGGCCGAAGGCAGACATCGCTACATAGAATCATCTTGTTTATAGGAAATAAACTCTAAAGTATTTAGAGAAATGGTGGTAAATCAGAGATTGGCAACTTACTATCAAATAGTTCTGGGGGCAGCCCTGGTGGCTCAGCAGTTGAGCACCTGCCTTCCGCCCAGGTGGCTCAGCAGTTGAGCACCTGCCTTCCGCCCACGGGGGGATCCTGGAGTCCCGTGTTGGGCTCCCTGCATAAAGCCTGTTCCTCCCTCTGCCTGCCTCTCTCTCTCTCTCTCTCTCTCTCAAGAATAGATAAATAAAATCTTAAAAAAAAAAAAAAAAGTTCAGGAAGGAAGTTTTGGGAACTTTTCTCTAAGTCTGTGATTGTAGGCTCCCAACATAGGGCTTGAACTCACAGCTTTGAGATTAAGACCCGAGCTGAGATCAAGAGTTGGATGCTTAACCGATTGAGCTACCCAGGCACCCCTGATAGGCACTCTTTAAAGAATCTTTTTTTTTTTTTTTTTTATTTTAACAGGGTACCTGTATGGCTCAGCTGGTTAAGCATCTGACTCTTGATCTCAGCTCAGGTCATGATCTCAGAATAGTGAGATTAAGCCCCACACTGGGTTCCATGCTGGGCGTGGGGCCTACTTTAAAAAAGAGGGCCTATCAAAGAATACTCATAAACACTGTAGAATGGTTGCCTATGGAAAAGGAGGGAAAGAGAAGGGCATGGGAATGTAAATAAAAAGAAACGGATGCATGCATGCCTACCTACCAACTACCACCAAAAAAATAAGAAAAGGTCTGGTTTGGGCAAGATACTGATACACAGCCATGAACTGAGAAGTAGGATTGTTAACACTAGGAACCATAACAACAACAACAAAAACTGGTTTAAATAAATACTGGCAATATGTGATTGAGTCTAGAGGTAGGACTTACTTCAGGTGTGGTTTTATGCTAGAGGTAACTGAAGACTCGCTCACTCTCCATGTCTTAATCAACTGAAAGATGTTGCTTCTGGGAGCAGGGATATATATATATAAATTATTTTTATGAATGAAAATTTAATTAAAAGGAAAGAAGCAAGTATCAAATCAGTAACATGAAGTCAGTAAAGAATCTGGATTAGCAGGATTTGGAAGGGCAGGCAAATTTTAAAAGATTAAGAGTAAGCCAGAAGTCAGGAATCCCGATAGGCAGGTTAGTTACATCATCAGCCATCAGGACACAGAAGAAACTGGTTATTGCAAAGGGCATCTAAACCATGAGTTCAGTAGCTCATGACGCCAGCTGATATCAGAGCACAGCTGGTCTAGTATCATGAAGAGTAAATATAAGTGACTGAGAAATCAAGTAACTACTGCCAGCCCTCGTTACCAGTTTCTGATATAACTGTCCTTGTAGCTATTGCCACTTTCAACACCCACAATACATCCCTAACTCTCAGGAACAATTCTAACTTATTAAGTAGATGTCCTCCATCCACAGACTCAGTTGAATTGTGAATGGTCTAATTACTGGACTCCAAACTCTTTCCTCCAGCCCATATGCCAACATGTGCCCCAACTCTAATTCTGAAGTTCTTGTTTTTATTTTATTTTTTTTAAAGATTGTATTTATTTATTCATGAGTGACACAGAGAGAAGCAGAGACATAGGCAGAGGAAGAAGGAGGCTCCCTGTGGGAAGCCCAATGCAGGACTCAATCCCAGAACCCTGGGATCACAACTTGAGTCAAAGGCAAAGGCTCAACCACTGAGCCACTCACGTGCCCCCTGAAGTACTTGTTCTACAAGTATATTCCATTTCTGCTTGTCGTGCCCAATGTCCTGCCCAAAGGCTGTACTCTGTTCCAAACTCCAGAAGCAGGGGTGACCTGGTCCTCTCACCAGACAACTTCCTGACAAGCCATCTTGTCTGAACATCCAACTATTCTGCTTTGAGAGCCAGGGCAAAATACAATTAAGGCAGACAGACTTAATAAGCAAAATCAGAGGATGCCTGGGTGACTCAGTGGTTAAGCCTCTGCCTTTGGCTCAGGGCATGATCCTGGGTCCAGGGATCCAGTCTCATATCGGGCTTCCTCTCTCCCTATCTCTCTCTGTCTCTCTCATGAATAAATAAATAAGATCTTAAAAAAAAAAAAAAAAAAAAAAAAGAACTGGTCCAATAACTCACCTCATGGGGTTGCTAGAAGAAGTACAGTAGTGATAGCTCTCACTTATTGACTGTTTACTCCGTGCCAGCCACTGTTCTAAATTATTTACATATGTTAAGTCATTTGATTCTTTAAAAAAAAAAAAAAACTTTATTTAAGAGAGAGAGCATGCACACACATGAGCACGGGGAAGGACAGAAGGAGAGGGAAAGAGAATCCTCAAGCAAACTCCCCAATGAACATGTAGCCACACAGCAGGCTGGATTCCAGGACCCCTAGATCATGACCTGAGCTTGAAATCCAGAGCGGATGGCTCAACCAACTGAGCCACCTGGGCACCCCAATTCATTTAGTTCTTAAAATAACCCTGTAAGGTAGGTATTATCATCAAACTCCTATTATAGAGGAAAAATGAATACAAAGAGTTTTAGAAACTTGCACAAGGTCACACAGCTAGTAATTAATGGAGTCTACATATTACATATAATATATTCCCCTTAGCACAGTGCAGGGTACATGGTAACCACTTAATATAATAAAGAGTAGCTATTATTATCCTTGCTAATTCTCTCTTGAGTTAGACAATTTTTTTCATCTTAGATTAATACTCCTGACCCATTAGACTGGACTGTCCTTCTAACACGTGTAAGGCTGGCTCAGTACCATGCAGTCATACTTCAACCAGTGGGCCAATCTAGACCCTTCTCCACCTTCCTTAACTGGCTTTAAATAAGAAACATACACTCCCACATCACAATATTTAGCAAATGGCTTAATGATAAACAGTAAAAAATCATATGATCATCTCCTCAAGATACTGAAAAGACATGCAACAGAATTCAATATTCATTCTTGATTATAAAAAAGGGGGGGCAGATATTTCTATAACATGATAAAGCATATTATATCTAGCCCAAAACCCAACATGATTTAATAAGTGCCACAAGCCACCTCAGTAAGGCCAGGAAAAAGATGGGATATTCTTCATCATTATGGTTATTTAACATTATTCTGCATATAGTAGCCAATATAAGAGAAATAAAAGGAAAAGGATAAGAGAAATAAGCATAAATAAAAGAAAGGTATAAAAATTACAAGAACTAAAATTATCATGATTTTCAAATTCTGCTTTACATGGAAATCTAAAAAGAATCTACTAGAAAACGATTACAAAACGGTAACAATTCAGTTGGGTGCTGGTGTAAATTAACATGATAAATTCAAAAGTACTCCCACGGAGAACTACTTAGAAAATATCCTATTTGAAATAGCAACAATGGGGCACCCGGGTGGCTCAGTAGTTGAGCGTCTGTCTTTGGCTCAGGACATAATCCTGGGGTCCTGGAATCGAGTCTCACATCAGGCTCCTCACAGGGAGCCTGCTTCTCCCTCTGCCTCTGTCTTTGCTTCTCTCTGTGTGTCTCTCATGAATAAATAAATAAAATCTTAAAAAAAAAAAGCAACAATAAAGGTCAATTACTTAGCAATAGAATTGAATATGCAAGATTAATAACTCAAGAAAAAAGATAAGGATACTCTTTAATGACAAGTACATATTAAGTGAAAAAAGGGATGCTGCAAGTTAAGTATGATACCATTTGTGTGGGGAAAAAACTATGCAAAGACATCACAGTCTTTACAAAAAAAATAACTGAAAAAAGGACCATAAGACCTAACGTAAAACATAACCATGAAATTCCTCGAACATAACACTGGAAAAAATTTGGATGCCCTTTGATTTAGTGATAATCCTTTAAACAATGCCAAAGGCATTGAATGAGACATTAAGTTGGACTTCATTAAAATTAAAAAGAGCTCTGTGGACGACACTCACAAAAGAATGAGAAGACAGGCCACATACTAGGAGAAAATGTTGGCAAAAGACACATGCGATAAAAGACTTATCCAAAATATATAAAGAACTCTTAAATTTCAACAATAAGAAAATAGACAACATGAATTAAAAACAGGCAAGAGATCTGAACAGATCTCTAAGGAAGATATATAGATAATACACATATGAAAAGATTTCTCGGGATCCCTGGGTGGCGCAGCGGTTTAGCGCCTGCCTTTGGCCCGGGGCGTGATCCTGGAGACCCGAGATCGAATCCCACGTCGGGCTCCCGGTGCATGGAGCCTGCTTCTCCCTCTGCCTATGTCTCTGCTTCTCTCTCTCTCTGTGTGACTATCATAAATAAATAAAAATTTAAAAAAAAAAGAAAAAAGAAAAGATTTCTCAACATTACACAACATTAGAATTGCAAATTAAAACAATGAGATTTGAGTCGCCTGGGTAGCTCAGAGGTTAAGTGCCGGCCTACTGCCCAGGGCGTGATCCTTAAATCCTGGGATTGAGTCCCACATCAGGATCCCTGAAAGCAGTCTGCTTCTCTCTCTGCCTATGTTTCTGCCTCTCTCTGTGTGTCTCTCATGAATAAGTAAATAAAATCTTTTTAATCAATCAATCAATCGAGATTTCATTACACAACTATTACAATGGTTAAGATCCAAAACAGTGACAAAACCAAATGCTGACAAGGATATACAAAACAACTAGAACTCTTATTCATTGCTGATGGGAATGCAAAATTGTATAGCCACTGTGAAAGACAGTTGGCAGTCTCTTAGAATTAAATAAACTCGGGATCCCTGGGTGACGCAGCAGTTTGGCACCTGCCTTTGGCCCAGGGCGCGATCCTGGAGACCCGGGATCGAATCCCACATCGGGCTCCCGGTGCATGGAGCCTGCTTCTCCCTCTGCCTGTGTCTCTGCCTCTCTCTCTCTCTGTGACTATCATAAATAAATAAAAATTTAAAAAAAATTTTTTTAAAGAATTAAATAAACTCTTATACAGGGATCCCTGGGTGGCGCAGCGGTTTGGCGCCTGCCTTTGGCCCAGGGCGCGATCCTGGAGACCCGGGATCGAGTCCCACGTCGGGCTCCCGGTGCATGGAGCCTGCTTCTCTCTCTGCCTGTGTCTCTGCCTCTCTATGTCTATCATGAATAAATAAATAAAATCTTTTAAAAAAATAAAAAAATAAAAAAAATAAACTCTTATACAATCCAGCAATCATGCTCCTTGGTATTTAAAACCCAAATTAGGTGAAAACTTATGTCCACACAAAATGAATGAAGAATTCATTTTACATGAATGTTTATAGCAGCCTTATTAGTAACTGTCAAAACTTGGAAACAATCGCTGAGTGAAGTAAGTCAGTCGGAGAAGGACAAACATTATATGTTCTCATTCATTTGGGGAATATAAATAATAGTGAAAGGGAATATAAGGGAAGGGAGAAGAAATGTGTGGGGAATATCAGAAAGGGAGACAGAACGTAAAGACTGCTAACTCTGGGAAACGAACTAGGGGTGGTGGAAGGGGAGGAGGGCGGGGGGTGGGAGTGAATGGGTGACGGGCACTGGGTGTTATTCTGTATGTTAGTAAATTGAACACCAATAAAAAATTAAAAAAAAAAAAAAAACTTGGAAACAATCAAAATGCCCTTCAATGGGTAAATGGAAGCAAATTATGGTACATCCAGACAATGTAATATTGAATGCTAAAAAGGAATGAGCTATCAAGCCACTAAAAGACATGGAGGCTCCTAAATGCATAAGTTGAAGCCAAACTGAAAAGGCTATATACTAAACTATTCCAACTATAAGGCATTCTGAAGAAGACAAAACTATAAAGACAGAAAAAAAGATCAGTGGTTGCTAGTGGTTGGGAAGTGGTAAAGATGAACAAAAGAGCACAGAGGATTTTCATGGCAGTGAAAATATTCTACATGGTACCAGAAGGATGGATACATGTCATTACACATTTGTAAATGTGCAATGCCAAGAGTGAATATGAATGTGAACTATGGGACTGTGGGTGATCCTGATGTGTCGATGTAGGTTCATCAACTGTAACACACAGACCATTCTTGTGGGAGATGACAACGGGAAAGGCTATGTAATGTGTGGGGTCAGTAGTATATGGGAAATATTGTACTTTCCTCTCAATTTTGATACGAACCTTAAATTGCTCTAAGTAAACAGTCTTTATTATTATTATTTTTTAGTAAACAGTCTTTAAAAAAAACAACTTGATACTCTAAATGAATAAGAGGTCTGAAAGAGACACAAAAGTTCTGAATAAATGAAAGGTCACAGAAAAATTTTATTATTGTCAAGATGTCAACTCTCTCCAAATTAACTTATAAATGTAATGCAATGACCCTCCCCTCAAAAAAACTAAAAGGATTTGGGGGGGAACCCAGTCAATTTGATTGAAAGGTACAAAAAAAAAAATAACCCTAATAGACATTAAATATATATTCTAAGCCAAAATAAGTAAAACTAGGTAGAGATCAATGGAACAAACAGAAATAGACCCAAGTAAACAAGGAAATCTGGATTATGATAAAGGCAGAATTTCAAACCAGTAGAAAAAGATTATTAAGACTAATTTTTTGCTATAAATACCCTTTAATATCTTATGAGTTTTGTACCATGTTATCTTTTTTGTGTTACAGATTCAACAGTGACATCTATTTTTGCTCGCCCTCAAGCCCACTATAAGTTAAAATACAGGAATTTCTGTTTAAAGCATACACTCACAAGGACAAATACAATGGGCAAAGAGACAAAGCAATTCAATTTTACACAGAAGAAATCAGATGGAAAAGAAACAAATTATTCCAAATGACCAGCAGTTTTAGACTGGTAGTGAAAAACAGAGAACCAACATTACACATATAATTCCCCTCAAATTTTGAGAATTGGAAGCATCAAGTAGCTCTAAAAGTGGGAGTAGAACAGAGCTAATAAGAAGATTGCCCGAAGGCTTCTTTACAAAGCAGTTTCTCAGATTTCCTACTTGACTTATGCAGCTAAGTGCTCATGCCAGAAGACGGACACTGTAGTCTCTGGAGAAAGTAACAGTCTTTGAGTTGGGCAACATCGATGCTGCAAACAGGCAAACGGATTGAGGATAAGATAGTATGCTAAAAGTTGATAACCTTAGTCCTATTTTTCAGGTGGCTCACAGAATGCTGGCAGTTAGTCCCTTACTCTCTAGGTAGAAAACTGTAAGAGCCTCCACTGGGGAAACTCAAAAGAAAAGCTTAAAGATAGTGACATTAAAAGGTTCCATTAGGAAAAGGCCAGCATATAAAGATGTTAAAGTGGCCTGCCATCTATCTATGCATTCAGAATGTCATCAGCTTTTTGGTCACTCAGATATTAATTAGAAGACAATTCTGCTTCCAAGTAGGATGCACTCGGTCACAGGAGACCAATGCTCTCTCTGTAATAATGCAAGGTGGCAGGGAGACGAGGGAAGTTTGCAAAAATCGTACTTATGGAAACTAACAAAAGTAACAAGAACTATTTGAACTAAAACTTCAGAAAAAAGTTCTTTTATGAGGCAGAAATTGATGGCCATTTTATTAATTTTTCTTTTTTGGAAGTATTTTGCCAATTAGGATGAGGGAAAGACAAAAATGAGAGTATAGACAGAGGGATTCTAAGAGAAAGAGAAATTAATTTTGGTGGTCACACAGGGCTAGAACGAAGGACAAGAACTGATTAAAACACATGGCCAATTTTCCCCAAGGAAATTGGGCATGGACATAAAAACACAATCTTCCTTCAGATTTTATAGCTGCACAGTATTAGAGGGTAAAAAGCTAACTTAGAACTTCTGAAAGGCAGAATTCAATCTCCTGTAGTCATGCAAAGCTGAGGAGACAAATATTCACCTCTCTCAAAGAAAAGTCCAGAGGGGCACACCAGAAATACAAGGGCAACCAGAGATGGTCTGAGTCTTACGACAACCCAAGCCCCAGCCTAATAAATTAATCCTTGGCTCATTTAAAAGGAACAGCCTCACAACCTATCTTGCTAACAGAAAGGGATAAGCATCTTTTATTTCCTTAAAGATTTTATTTATTTGACATAGAGAGCACAAGCAGGGGGAGTGGCAGACAGAGGAAGAAGGAGAAGCAGGCTCCCTGCTGTGAGCTTCAATCCCAGGACCTTGAGATCACAACTTGAGCCAAAGGCAGACACTTAACCAACTGAGCCACCTAGGTACCCACCCCAGAAGCACCTTTAGATGAAAACATGATCTCTATGGTACTTTTACATGCATTTTCTGACATAATAAAAAAAAATGGATAGATAGTGAGGCAGACTAATGACTGATAATCAAGAGAGAAAAAAAAGTATAGAAACAAATCCACACAGCCCCAATGGCTCCCCAGTGGCTCAGCGGTTTAGCGCCGCCTTCAGCCTAGGGCATGATCCTGGAGACCTGGGATGGAGTCCCATGTCAGGCTCTCTGCATGGAGCCTGCTTCTCCCTCTGCCTGTATCTCTGCCTCTCTATCTGTGTCTCTCATGAATAAATAAATAAAATCTTAAAAACAAACAAATAAATCCACATGGGGACCTGGGTGGCTCAGTGGGTTAAGCATCTGACTTTAGCTCAAGTCAAGATCTAAGACTCCTGAGATCTAGCTAGCCTCAAGGCAGGCTCTGCATTCAGTAGGGAGTCTGTTTCTCCCTCTCCCTCTGCCCCTACCTCCTTCTCTTTTGTGTACTCTCTCTCAAAAACAAAACAAAACAAAAAAAACTTTAAAAAATAAGATCAAATAAAAACAAAAACAAATTCACAGATGACCAGATATTCAAGTTAGTAGACAGGGACTTTAAAATGACAGTGATCTGGGCAGCCCTGGTGGCCCAGCGGTTTGGCGCCGCCTTCAGCCCAGGGTGTGATCCTGGAGACCAGGAATTGAGTCCCACGTCAGGCTTCCTGCATGGAACCTGCTTCTCCCTCTGCCTGTGTCTCTGCCTCTCTCTCTCTCTCTCTCTCTCTCTCTTTGTCATGAATAAAAAATAAAATCTTAAAAAAAATAATAAAATAAAAAATCTTAAAAAAAATAAAATCTTTAAAAAATGACAGTGATTAGTATGTTAAAAGAAAGCAGAGGAAAAGATGGGCAGAATGAACTTTTTAAAATAAATTTTAACAATTTGAATCTATTTATAAAAATCTAAACCACTGCATGGCTCAGTGGTTGAGTATCTGCCTTTGGCCCAGGTTATAATCCAAGGGTCTTAGGATTCCGTTCCATGTCAGGCTCCCGTGTAGGGAGCCTGCTTCTCCTCTGCCTATGTCTCTACCTCTCTCTGTGTCTCTCAAGAATAAATAAATCTGGGCAGCCCTGGTGGCGCAGCGGTTTAGCGCCGCCTGCAGCCCAGGGCGTGATCCTGGAGACCTGGGATCAAGTCCCATGTCAGGCTCTTTGCATGGTGCCTGCTTCTCGCTCTGCCTGTGTCTCTGCCTCTTTCTCTCTCTCTCTCTCTCTCTCTGTGTGTCTCTATTAATAAATAAATAAAGTCTTTAAAAAAACATTAAAAAAAAAAAGAATAAATATATCTTTTTAAAAATTTAAAAAATAAGAAGCCTAAGCCTAAAACACAGTATCTAGAACTGGGGACTCACTAGGTAGATTTAACAGCAGATCTGAAACAGCAGCAAACAGGATTAGCGAACTCAAATTCAGGTCAATAGAAAACATTCAAACTGCTTTAAAAAAAATAATAATAATATGCAGCCCAGGTGGCTCAGTGGTTTAGCGCCGCCTTCAGCCCAAAGCCTGGAGACGAGGGATCGAGTCCCACATCAAGCTCCCTCCATGGAGCCTGCTTCTCCCTCTGCATTTCTGTGTGTGTGTGTCTCTCATGAATAAATAAATAAAATCTTAAAAAAAAAAAAAAAAGGATAGGCTACAACAGACTGTAGAAGATACGTAGGACAATTATAAAAGGTCTAACATATAAATGGGGATGAGTAAAAACAGGGTAAAAGCAATATATAAGGAGATAATAGCTAAGAATTTTCCAAAACTAATAAACTACACACAGATTTAAGAGTGTCCCAAGAAGACCTGGGTGGCTCAGTCAGTTAAGCATCTGTCTTTGGCTCAGGTCATGATCCCAGGGCCCTGGAATAGAGCCCCATATCCAGCTTCCTCCAGGAACCTACTTCTCCCTCTCCCTCTGCCCCTCTTTCCCCCAAACACACTCGCTCTCTTTCTCTCAAATAAAATCTAAAAAACAAAACAAACCTCAGTGAACCAAAAGTAGGATAAACGCAAAGAAAACCAAATTTAGGTACACTGTAAAATGTTGAAAACAAAGACAATGAGAAAATCTTAAAAGAAGCCAGGAAAAAAAAAAAAGACATTACCTTGAAGTATGAATAAGAGTACTGATAGTTGAAAAAATAAATTAATTAATTTAATTAAATAAATAAATAAAGAGTACTGATAGTTGACTTGTCAAAAGGAATTAAGGAGGCCAATACATATACAATGGAATATTATTCAGCCATAAAAGAAAATCTTGCTATTTGAGACAACATGGATGAACACTGAAGGCATTATGCTAAGTGAAATTAAATCAGACAGAGAAATACAAACACTGTATTATCTCACTTACTTGTAGAATCTAAAAAAGCCAAAGTCACAAAAACAGAGAGTAGATTGATTGGTGGTTCCTAGGGGCTAAAGGCAGGGGTAGAGATGTTGGTCAAAGGATACAAACTTTTAGTTCTAAGATGAATAAATTCTGGGGATTAAATGTATAGTATGGTGACTATAGTTAACAACAATGTACCATATATTTGAGAGTTGCTAAGACAGTAGATCTTAAATGTTCTTACCACCATAACATAAAGATGGTAATAATGAGAGATGAAGGATGTGTTAACTAACCTTACTGTAGTAATCATTTTGCAATATATATGTCTATCAAACTACTGTATCTTACACCTTAAAATTATATGTAACTTCAAGTGCCATGTCAATTTTATCTTAATAAAGCTAGGGAAAAATAAGAAATTAAGGAAGCCAGAAAACAATGAAATGATTTTAGAATACTGAAAGCCTCTGCCCCCAGCAAAAAAAAAGCCAACCTAAAATTCTATACCCAGAAAACAAAACAAAACAAAACAAAAACCTCCGAAAACTAAAGACGTTTTTAGGCAAACAAAAGTTGAAATTGTTGTCAGCAAACTTTCACTACAAAATTTATTAAAAGGAAGTTCTTTAGGCTGAAGGAAAACATCTAAGATAAAAGTACTTCTACAAGAAGGAATGAAAAACACTGGATAGGAAAATACAAAGGAGAATTTGTGATATCTAAAAACACATAAAATTCAAATTTCAAGACGCCTGGGCGGCTCAGTGGTTGAGTGTCTGCCTTTGGCTCAGGTGGTGATCCCAGGGTCTTAGGATCAAGTCCCGCATCAGGCACCCCCCCCAAAACACACACACAGGGAGCCTGCTTCTCCCTCTGTCTATGTCTCTGTCTTGCTCTGTCTCTTATGAATGAATAAAATCTTTAAAAACAAAAAATAAAAAAATTTCAAATTTCAATATCCATAAAATTAAGTTTTATTGGAACATCACACTCATTTATGATTAGTCTTGGCTGTTCTAATGCTGCAATGCAGAGCTGAGTAGTTGCAATAGAGATTATATGGGGCCCTCATCACTTCATACTGCTGTATCATGGTGCACTACAAACTAGTGATGTAGTTATAACCAACAGCACTGAGTGTCATACATACTGCTTGACATTTTATTTATGAGTGCATAACTCATCCTGTCAAAACAAGAAAAGTGCACTTGAAATGCCACACGTCAAGGCATAGTGGACTGTTTTGTCATCAAATTAGATGGCAAGGCACTGTCTTTATTATGTAATCACATTATAAATATGCTAAAATATTACAATCTACGTAACATTACAAGACTGTACTCATCACAGTATTCCCAACTCACAAGAAAGCATTAGTCAGAAAATTTTAAGAATTTTAGGGGCACCTGGGTGGCTTAAGCTTCTGCCTTCCACTCAGGATCTCAGGATCCTGGTATTGAGCCACATGTCAAGCTTCCCAGCTCAGCAGGGAGTCTGTTTCTCCCTCTCCCTCTGCTCCTCCTCCCTGCTCATGTTCTCTCTCAAATAAAATATATATATAGATATAGACATACATACAGATATAGATATACATATATATATACATATATATGTATATATATACATATAAAAGAGCCTAGGTGGCTCAGTAGTTGAGCATCTGCCTTTGGCTCGGGTCGTGATCCCAGGGTCCTGGGATTGAGTCCTGCATCAGGCTCCACGCAGGAAGCCTGCTTCTCCCTCTGTCTCTCTCATGAATAAATAAATAAAATGGAAGGAAGGAAAGAAGATTTATTAGAAAACTTTAAATTCTCATCATAATTTCTTCATAAGGGACGCCTCCATGGCTCAGCGGTTGAGTGTCTTGCCTTTGGCTCAGGGTGTAATCCCGGGATCCGGGATCGGGTCCTACATTGGGCTCCTGCAGGGAGCCTGCTTCTCCCTCTGCCTAGGTCTCTGCCTTTTTCTCTCTCTCTTTCGTGAATAAATAAAATCTTAAAAAAAAAAAATCTTCATAAACTAAAAAAATGAAACTGTGACCAAACTAGGCCCATTTGTCAGTCTAGTAAGGAAACCCACTAACTGATGGTGAGTTAATTAGTATGTATCCAGAGAAAACAAGAAATGTATCCAGAGAAAACAAGCATGTATAAGATTATTGGCCTTTCAAAAAAAAAAGATTATTTGCCTTTCAGAGAGAACAGTTGTTCAAGCAATTAAGTTGAAGATACTGGGAGTAACAGCAATAGTCAATTAAAAAACAAGACAAGGGGCAGCCTGGGTGGCTCAGTGGTTTAGCGCCACCTTCAGCCCAGGGACTGATCCTGGAGACCGGGGATCGAGTCCCACATGAGGCTCCCTGCATAAAGCCTGTGTCTCTCTCTGTGTCTGTGTCTGTGTCTGTCTCATGAATAAATAAATAAAATCTTAAAATAAAATAAAATAAAATAAAAATAAAAAAACAAGACAAATGATTTCTAGTGGGTTTTCTTGACCATAGAGGAATCAACATATACTGCCAATTACTGATCAGTTGTTTATTTAAGCAGTCAGTACAGAGTTTGAGTGACTAAAGAATTAGCCTCTATGAATGTGTATGTGAAATAACTATAGTAAAGAATATTTTCAAACTTAAGAGAATATTAATTCAGTATAACCTAAAGTGTAATCTAAAAAACATTAAAAGGGCAGCCTCGGTGGCTGAGCAGTTTAGCGCCGCCTTCAGCTCAGGGTGTGATCCTGGGGACCCGGGATCGAGTCCCATGTCAGGCTCCCTGCAGGGAGCCTGCTTCTCCCTCTGCCTGTGTCTCTGCCTCTGTGTGTGTGTGTGTGTGTGTGTGTCTCTCTAATGAATAAATAAAATATTTAAAAATAAATTAATTAATTTAATTAAATTAAAAACATTAAAAGTGATGGTGGTAAAATATGTGTGGTACAGCAAAAGGCTTTGTGGGACAACTTAACAAAACTTGTGAAAATGTAAAATGTATACGGTATTTCAAGCCTATGGTTATCTACTGTATTATTATTACTCTGGAGAAAATATCTGAATCCATCATATCTGATAGACCAACCAGGAGTGCCAGAAGATAAATTTCATTTGCTTTTGTGGATTTAACCATCACTGGTTCAGAAATAGAAGCCAAATATCCTGACTACACTAAGCAGTTTGATGGCTTGGCAGTTGATAATGTTATATCACAATTTTTTAAGCCCAGGAATAAGCTCAAATATTTTGTAAAGGAAAAAAAAAAATCAGCCTTACTCATTTTTTTTTTTAGCCTTACTCATTATTATAGAACACCAAATGGCTTTGGAAATTTAGCTTTTACTGAAAACTTGATGTTTCTTGGTGTACTTAAAATGAGCAAAATACTGCTTATATATGAAGCATACTACAGGTAAAGCCTAAAATATTTTGATGTCAGCTAAAGCTATTGGAATCATATGTAATGGGAAAATGCTTTATATAATTCCTCTTCAGTCAAAAGTTAAAACAAGAAGGTCTCCATTCCCACACAAATTTGCAATAGGTATATTTTCGGAGCTCAAGGACAATTTCAGCAGTGTTTTTTGAACCTAGAGCTAAGTAAAATAGAAAATTATGTATTTTAAAATCCATTTAACCTGGCAACTGAGGAGCTTCCACCCAACCTATAATTTGAAGTGATTAATCTGCACTATAATGACATGCTGAAAGACAAATATTGAGAATCTAACAGAATTTTATAAATACCTTCCAAACGATAACTATCTTAATTAAAATGACATGCTCATGAAAAAAATCATAAGTTCACAGACTGATGCTTGTATTTGGCAGTACCAATCTATGTGAAGACATTTCAAAGAGAAAATCTCATTAGAGATCAACAGTAACAGATGAACACACCTGCAATCAATTTTAATAGATCAAACCCCAATTAAGCATTATCTAACCCCAAATTAATTCCAGTCTTCTCACTAGACTTGTGTTATAAAAAATTATACTCACACTTTGAGTTTTGTCAATAAGATTTATATGGAAATTTGTTTTCTCTCATTATATAAGTAACTATGTAATAACCCTGATTTTCTTCCTTTTGACCTGCAAAGCCTAAAATATCTAATATCTGGCTTTTCACAGAAAAAGTATATCAACTTCTGAACTATGTAGTTCCACTGAACTATATAATTCCTTGTAGAACTAAAAATAAATGGAGGTTAAAATAGACCATCGTATGTAATAGCAATATAATCTGAAGATATAGATAGTACAGATATAAGGAGGGAATGGAGATAGCCTATGCAAAATAATTTATGCAACTGTTCCATAATCACTGGGGACAATAACATTAGTATTGCTATTCTGAGACTTCCGTATAATGTGAGATAAAACAAAGGAGTAATTAATAATGAGGACATTTTAATCCATTATCTCCTGTGTCCTTGAAAACTAGAATTTATGGTATGGAAAAAAGGGGAAATCTAGCTGTAATACAGAAGAGATTAAGTTTAAAAACTATGTGTGCGAGTGTGTGCACGCAAATACACAGATGTACATGTTACTCTGTCCTAGACAAAATGATAACTCACATCAATGAGCATATCCAATGCCCAGATGACATTCTCAGATATTATTTTCCACTAAAACCAGGGTTTCTTGGAGAAACAAGGTGGTTACAAATCGGAAGTAGGAAATGTGAAAGATAAGCCTGGAACACTCGGTCATACCAAACAGCAAGGTTGCTATAAAGACTACCTGGAGTGAATCAAGTTATTCAAAAGCCAATGTGGGGAGGTTCCACCTGGCTAAAGATAGAACAATCTGACCAGCAATATTATTAATAATTGTCATTGATTTAAACTCATCAGATGTTTGAAATTTCAGAATTTCTATTGATTTTTTAAAAATAGCTAGTTCTCTTGAGGATAATAGGGAACTAATTTCCTATCTTGAAAGTGATAAAGGCAAAGAATCGAGTATGTATCCTACCTTTCCTATGTGAACTATAGCTCTGAAAAACTAGCAGACAAGTAGAAACATCTCTTAATAAAAGTATTCCAATTAATAAATGAAAAAAAAACTATGTCACTATTTTGCAACCACCAATAATTTTATAGATCTAGTCATTAAGCCTAATTGCTAACATATTAAGAGAGAAAACCAGTATAACTCCTGAAGAAAGAACACAACACTGCCTATAGCAATGCCTAAACAAATGACCACAGTCTGACAGAGGCTCTGAATCCAGCTACCAATTTGTAATAAATACAGAGGATGAAGATACATGCCCAATTGTAACACTGCATTACACGCAAGGAGTAAAATTCAAACTTTGGCCAGGGTTCTTCAACAGAAAAATGGTAAAGAAAAGAGAGGGGCAGAGTGGAAGAAACTTTAAAGACACCAAATTTTTTAAAATGAGTAACACTGGGCAGCCCGGGTGGCTCAGTGGTTTGGCGCCGCCTTTGATCCAGGGCCTGATCCTGGAGACCCAGGATCCAGTCCCTCGTCGGGCTCCCTGCATGGAGCCTGCTTCTCCCTCTGCCTGTGTCTCTGCCTCTCCCTCTCTCCTCTCTGTGTATTCTCATGAATAAATAAATAAAATCTTTTAAAAAAAATGAATAACACTATACTATCTACAAATGTAGTTAGTGATAAAAACTATAAAGAATAAGGAAATGATTACTGTAAGAGTCAGAATGGTTATTTGGGAAGGGATAGGGAGGAGGTTATAATCAAAAAGGGACATCTCAGGGATTCTGGGATAGCTGAGAAGTTCTATTTCTTGACCTTGATGTAGTCTCATGGATATTTGCCTTATCAAATAAAAAAAAGGGGGGGTGCCTGAGTGCTCAGTCGGTTAAGTGTCTGACGTTGGCTCATATCATGGTCACAGGGTTCTGGGATTAAGCCCAGCATCGGGATCTCTGCTCGGCAGGGAGTCTACTAGTCTCTCTCCCTTTGCCCCTCCCCCACTCGTGCTTACACGCACACACGCTCTCTCAAACAAATCTTTAAAATATATACATATATTTAAAAAATAAAAGTGTGTGGGTGAGATTTTCTGCTTATTTTACAATGCAAAGATTAAATATGTAAAACAAGGGCATCTGGGTGGCTCAGTAGTTGAGCGTCTGCCTTCAGCTCAGGGCGTGATCCCAGAGTGTCCCGGGATCCATTTCCGCATAGGACTCCCTGCAGGGAGCCTGCTTCTCCCTCAGCCTGTGTCTCTGCCTCTCTCTGTCTCATGAATAAATAAATAAAGTCTTTTAAAAAAAAATGTAAACAACAACACCATTGTCTTAGAAGTCGCTTCTCCCTCTGCCTGTGTCTCTGCCCCCCCCCCCCTCTCTCTCTCACAAATAAATAAATAAAATCTTAAAAAAAAAAGTATCAGTAGCACAAAGGGCAAGGCAGAAAGACTGGAGTTCAATTGTTATATGGTTCTTGCATTTTTTGAAAAGCACTAACTTAAACTAAACTGTAATAAATTAAGAATGCAGATTGAGGGGCACCTGGCTGGACTCTTGCTCTCCAGGTGGTAAGTTTGAGCCCCATGTTGGGTGTAAAAATTAAACAATGCAGACTGAAATACCGAGGGACTGAAGGCAGTGGTTCTTACCCAGAGGCAATTTTATGCCCCAGGGGACATCTGACAATACCTGAGACTTTATTGGTTGTCACAACAGAGGGAGAGACAGTTGCTACAAGTACTTAGTGGGTAGTAGCCAGGGATGCTGCTAAAACATCCTACAACACACAACAGCCCCCTCCCTACCCAACAACAACAAATTATTGGCCTCAAAAGTCAATAGTGTTAAAGTTGAGAAACTCTGCTTTAGAGTAACCAATAAAAACTGTAAGAATGTATAACAAAGAGAAGGAAAAAAATGCAACAATTCCACTTATATGAGGTTGAAAAATGGGCAAAACTAAACTATGGTGATATAAGTCATCAAAATAATTAGTGGTTATAGGCTTTTATTTTTTGTTTAAATAAGCTGTAAACCAGTGTGGGGCTTGAACTGACAACCTGAGATTAAAAGCTGCATGCCCAGGATCCCTGGGTGGCTCAGCTGTTTAGCGCCTGCCTTCAGCCCAGGGCCTGATCCTAGAGTCCCAGGATCGTGTTCCACATCAGGTTCCCTGCATGGAACCTGCTTCTCTCTCTGTGTCTCTGCCTCTCTTTCTATCATGAATAAATAAATAAAATCTTTAGAAGAAATTTAAAAAATAAAAGCTGCATGCCCTATGAATAAACCAGCCAGGAGCCCCTAATTAGTGGTTAATAAGGAGTAAGCATATGGACTTGGAAGTGTACAAAGGGTACCCATTGGAGCACTAAAAATATTCTCTCTTGTTCTGGGCAGTGAATACAGGAGTATATAGTTAAAAATTCATTAAGCTGTACACTTAAAGATATGTACACTTTACTTTATATATAGTGTACCTCAACTGAAAAAAAAAAAAAAACTACTGAGCAGATAATCAAAGATTATCAGACTTGAGGTTAAGTCTAACATGAATCATTCTTATCAAAATAACAACCTGGAACAAACAGTCTATGAGGAAAAGGTAAGCTTAAAAAACAAAAACAAACAGGGTGGGGATCCCTGGGTGGCTCAGCGGTTTGGCACCTGCCTTTGGTCCAGGGCGCGATCCTGGAGTCCCGGGATCAAGTCCCGCGTCAGGCTCCAGGCATGGGGCCTGCTTCTCCCTCCTCCTGTGTCTCTGCCTCTCTCTCTCTCTCTCTCTATGTCTATCATAAATAAATAAACAAATCTTAAAAAAAAAAAAAAAAAAAACAGGGTGGCTCAGTGATTGAGCATCTCTGTCTTTGGCTCAGACATGATCCCGGAGCCCTGGGATAGACTCCTGCATCTGGCTCCCCGCAGGGAGCCTGCTTCTCCCTCTACCTATGTCTCTCTGCCTCTCTCCCTGTGTCTCTCATGAATAAATAAAATCTTTTAAAAAGTTAAAAATTAAAATAATTTTTAAAATTAAAAAGCAAAAAACAAACAAACAAAAAAAAAAACCCAAACACCTCTGGAAAGTACAACCAGGGATATGAGAAGAGGTAGTAAGATATTCAGCATATAAAATTTTTCACTTAATATCATCCTACAGGGGCACCTGGGTGGCTCAGTCAGTTGAGCAGTTGCCTTTGGTTCAGGTCATGATCCCAGGGCTTCCTGCTGGATGGGCAGCCTGCTTCTCCTCCAACACTTGTGCTCTCCTGCTCTCTCCCTCTCTCTTTCAAATAAATAAATAAAATCTTAAAAAAAATACATCACACTACAATATTTTTGCCTTGCACATGTTATTACTTATGAAGTTAAAACTCAAAATGGTTTTGCTAATACTAATAGCAACTAACATTTACTGAGTGCTGTTTACACAGCAGGCACATACCAAGTACCTTTACATGTACTAACCTATTTAATTCTCACAGTATTCCTAACAAGGTACAGGCCACATTTACCCCCATTTTACAGACAAAACTAAAGGCCTACAGAGGTTAACTAATTTTCCCAGGACCACAGGCTTAAAGCCAGAACCTAGCCATCTGACTCCAGAGCCCATATATTTTTTAAAAGATTGTATTTATTTGAGAGAGACAGAGAATGGGGAGTGGATGGACAAACAGACTTCCTGCTGAGCGCAGAGCCTGATTTAGGGCTCCATCCCAGGACCCTGAGATCATGACCACGAAAGGCAGACATTTAACCAAATAAGTCAGCCAGGCACCCCCAGGGCCCTTATTTTTAACCACTATTTATAATGCCTCTCTATTAACATTAAGGAAGAATGAGGTTAGCACAATAAAAGTCAAAGGATCACTAAAATACATAATGCCCACTCTCTAACTCCACTGAGAAATAAATATTAATAGGTTAAGTTTTAACCTTGAGTCTATAGTCTCTAAAGCCATTTGTAGACACTAAAATCACAATCCATAAAAACCCCCAAAATTAATTGCACTAAGTAGCACTTAGCAAAAAACAACAAAACAAAAAACACCCCCAAAACCAACAACAAAAACCTAACTACAAGCCTTTACAACAGAAAGTAAACATAATTCAACTTTTACTCACTGCCTTCTACTTGATTAGCCCATGAGGGCATACAACAAAGAATAATACACTATTCTATAGGTCTCAAGTAAGATATTCTCCCAAGGATCTTCATGGTTAGCTCTATCCTTTCCTTATTCCATAAGCGGTATTTCTTCAGAAACATCTAAAATGTCACACAAAAAGAATTGTAATACCCTCTTCCCAAATTTAGACCCTACCTTCACCTTCTCACTATTTTCTCCTTAGCACTTAACCACTTTCTAAGATCTCATGTATTTTTTGTTCATTGTCTCTCTCTCCTACTAGAAATAAGCACCATGAGTCAATTGTTTTATTCACTGTATCCTCAGCACTTAAAATGGTGCCTTATCACAGTAAGTACTCCATACTGGTAAACAGAAGTATACACAAATAAAAATGACAAACTAAATTTTCTCCATGTTTCTGAAGATAACATTGATAGTTTTAATCATGGAAGACATAAAAATGATTTACTTATAGGCCCCAAATCCTTCTCTAAATGATTGTAAAGCATTACACAACAAGCTAAAATATTCAGTTTAGCAATACTTTTTACTAGTATTCTCATTTTCTAAGTAAAATGAGATAGTATATTTGCCTCAGAAATATATTAGATATGTTACAAAGTAATTTCCTTGTCTGAACAAAAATCAAACTATTTTCCTTGTCTGAACTAAAATCATTATATAGAAAAAAAAAACCTCATCATATACAAATATCCTTAGAGTAAAATTATACAAACTATTAACATAAAAATTCCAAAGCTTAGGGGAAAACTCTGGCTATAATTTCACAGGTGTGTATGTGTCATGGTTGCATGGAAAGAGGTTATTTGGTGATACAGAAGCACATAAATATAAAAAATAAATTTTAAAGTACCCTCTTGGGGTGCCTGGGTGGCTCAGTGGTTGAGCATCTGCCTTTGGCTCAGGTTGTGACCCTGGGGTCCTGAGGGATCAAGTTCCTCATAAGGCTCCCCAAGGGGAACCTGCCTTCTCTCTCTGCCTATGTCTATGTCCCTACCCCTCTCTGTCTCTCTCATGAATAAATAAAATCTTTTAAAAAATAAAGTGCCCCTCTTTTTGGCTAATAAAAAATGTGTATGTATCTTTGGAACATAAAGGCATTCTACTCATAAAATAAAGCAAAACAGAATCATACCAATTATCAGGAATAGAACAAGAATCAGGAATCAGAATCACCTGGAAATGCCCACCAGATTCCCATGTTCCTCCCCACAACATTCTGATTCCTTTCTCAGTTTTATAGTTTACAAATACATTCTCCTGGGATCCCTGGGTGGCGCAGCGGTTTGGCGCCTGCCTTTGGCCCAGGGCACAATCCTGGAGACCCGGGATCGAATCCCACATCAGGCTCCCGGTGCATGGAGCCTGCTTCTCCCTCTGCCTATGTCTCTGCCTCTCTCTCTCTCTGTGACTATCATAAATAAATAAAAATTAAAAAAAAAAAAAAAAAAGAAATGACTAATAATTATAAAAAAAAAAAAAAAAAAAACAAATACATTCTCCTAGTTCATGGCTTATCTTTTCATTCTCTTATCTGTGTCCTTGACAGAAAATAGTTTTCAATTTTGATGAAGTTCACTTCATCAATTATTTCTTTCAGGGTTCATGCCTTTGGTGTTACATCTAAGAGCTCTTTGCCAAACTCAAGGTCAAGGAGACTTTTTCCAATGCTATCTTCCAAGGGTTTTACTGCTTTGTGATTTATATTTATGAACCATTTTGAGTTAATTTTTGCATATGATACATTATACAGGTTGAGGCTCACTTTTTAACATACAGATGAGCAATTTTTGCAACATCATATGTTGAAAAGACTATCCTTTCTTCAGTGAATTATATTTGCACCTTTGTCAAAAAAATCAGTGGACCAAATTTGTATAAATCTATTTCTGGGGGCAGCCCGGGTGGCTCAGCGGTTTAGCACTGCCTTAAGCCCAGAGTGTGATCCTGGAGACCGAGGGTCGAGTCCCACATCGGGCTCCCTACATGGAGCCTACTTCTTCTGCCTGTGTCTCTGCCTCTCTCTCTCTCTCATGAATAAATAAATAAAATCTTTTTAAAAAATCTATTTCTGGGTTCTCTGTTTCTTTAGTCCAATATATCACACTGTCTTGACTGGCATTACTGTATAGTGCATATTAAAATTGGGTATTGTGAGACACCTGGGTGGCTCAGTGGTTGAGCGCCTGCCTTCTGCCCAGGGCATGATCCTGGAGTCCCAGAATCGAGTCCTATATCGGGCTCTCTGAATGAAGCCTACTTCTCTCTCTGCCTATGTCTTTGCCTCTCTCTGTGTCTCTCATGAATAAATAAAACCTTTAAAAAAAAAAAAAGTTGGGTATTGTGAATCTTCTAACTTTGCTATCCTTTTTCAAAACTGTTTTGGCTGCCGCGTCTGGGTGGCTCAGTCAGTTGAGCTTCTGACTCTTGGTTTCTGCTCAGGTCATGATCTCTCATGGGATGTGAGATAAGAGACTTAAGGCAGGCTCCATGTTCAGTGGGAAGTTGACTTGAGATTCTCTCCCTTTGCCCCTCACCCTACTCACACATACACACACACACTCTTAAATAAAATCTCTTTAAAAATTTTGTTTGAGCTAATTTCTTTAATTTTCCATATATAATTACTTAAAACCAAGGCATAGTAGCCAACCTTTTTTTTTTTTTTTTTAAGATTTTATTTATCTATTTGACAGAGAGAGTACAAGCAGGGGGAGTGGAAGAGGCAGAGGGAGAGGGAGGAGCAAGTTCCCTGCTGCACAAAGAGCCTCATGTGGGGCTCAATCCCACAACCCTGGGATCATGACCTGAGCCAAAGGCAGACACTTAATCAACTGAGCCACCCAGGCTCCTGACTCTTTAGTGATTTCTTAGCCCTCCAGGAAATTGGTATTTTTACTATTGCACCTTATCTTGTCAAAACCAGTTCAAAGTATCCTCTCCACAAGTATTACAGAGAAGTTCATAACTTTTGACCAAATATATCCATTACCAGAACTAATGTGAAAAACACACAAATATAGATATAAAAAACGTATTCAACATAGCATTGTTTAAAAAGCAAAATTTAAAAAAAAAAAGCAAAATTTAAAATAAAATTAAAAAAAAATAAAAAAATAAAATAAAATTTAAAAAATAAAAAATAAAGCAAAATAAATCCCCAGGTCCAACAAAAGAGAAAAGATCAAATAATAGATAGTTGGGAAAATGTTCAAAATCCATTAAGTTTGAAAAAATGAATACACAGGGATGCCTGGGTGGCTCAGGGCATGATCCCAGGTCAAAGATGGAGTTGCGCATCAGGGTCCTTGCAGGGAGCCTGCTTCTCCCTCTACCTATGTCTCTGCCTCTCTCTGTGTCTCTCATGAATAAATAAAATCTAAAAAAAAATACACAGTATCTGATTTTTTAAATGAACGATGGCATATTCAGAAGAAAATATACTAAAATAATTATTATTTCTAGGGGTGCCTAGCTGGCTCAGTCCCTAATCTCAGGGTCATGAGTTCAAGCCCCACACTGGGCACAGAGTTTACTTAGGAAAAAAAAAAAAAAGTTTTATTTTTAAGTAGCTTCAATACAAGTGACTTTTTCATAGGTTCAGGAAGTTTTTAAAACTTTCTACAATAAACGTGTCAATTTACAAGAGGGACTAACATTTTATTTTTTAAAAGGTGTTACTATTTTCACAGTAAAATACAGTAACTGTATCAGTCTGTAACTCTTATGTATAAAGTTTCTTCATAGGATATGAATTATCCACATGATAATTAGGAGAGCCTACTCTAAACCCTACAAATTCTTCTATCCTACTGATATGACAGTGACAAACACAATTTTCTCCATGTTTATCTTCATGTTTAACTGGGACAGAATTTTAAGTACAATATTTTAAATTACATCATCTACAAATGACACATGTAGAAAGATACTTGCAACAAGCAATACATCTAACAAATGACTTATCTTCTTTATACAAACAGCCTTTATCCTATATATATTTTTTAAGATTTTATTTATTTATCCATTCATGAGAGACACAGGGAGAGGCAGAGACATAGGCAGAAGGAGAAGCAGGCTCCATGCAGGGAGCCCGATGTGGGACTCAATCCCAGGACCCAGGAACGACACCCCAAGCCAAAGGTAGATGCTCAATCGCTGAGCCACCCAGGTGTCCGGCCTTTATCATATTTAAAATAAATAAAAACTTAACCTAAAGAAAAATGAGCAAAGGACAAGTATAGGTAACATGTATTTGTTACAAATGGCCAATGACATGAAAGCTAAATTTCATTCACAAAAGAAACCACCATAATTAAAGCTGATTTATCAGAATTGCAACTTTTATACTTTGACAATACCCATACACATTATGTAATAAAAACTAGTATTTCTTAAGGATAGTTTGACTTTCTAGTAAGATTTAAATAGTTATCTTTTAATCCAGCAAACGTATTCACAAAAATTTAGATATGAAAAAACGTCCCTTTCAGCTTTGCTTGTAAGAGTAAAAAACTAACAATCAATAGGGAAATAGTTAAATAAAGTATATCCTTAATTGGAATATTGTGCAACAGTTACAAATGCTGAGACAATCCATAAATATTGATAATAGATCTCCAAGATAAACCACTAATTTTAAAAGATGCAGAAAAATGTTAAATATAATCCCTTTTTTTTTTTTTTTTTTTTTTTTTTTAAGACTTAGAGGGGCACCTGGGTGGTTCAGTGGTTGAGACTCTATTTTGGTTTAGGTCATGGTCCCAGGATCCTGGAACTGAGTCCCACATCGGGCTCTCCACAGGGAGCCTGCCTGCTTCGCCCTCCCTCTGCCTATGTCTCTGCCTCTCTGTGTCTCTCACAAATAAATAAAATCTTAAAAAAAAATAAAAAAAAAAAAAGATTTATTTTAGGCGCACCTGGGTGGCTCAGTCAGCTAAGCATCGGTCTTTGGCTTAGGTCATGATCCTGGGGTCCTGAGATCAAGCCCCCCAACCAGCTCCCTGCTCAGTGGGGAGTCTGCTTCTCTCTCACCCTCTGCCCCTCCCATACTTCTGCTCACTCTCTCTTGCTCTCTCAAATGAATAAAAAAAATCTTTCTTAAAAAAAAAAAAGATCTATTTTAGAGATAAAGAGTGAGCATGCATGTATGCAAGCAGGGTAAGGGGTGGGGGAGAGAAACTCAAGCAGAGGCCTTGCAAAGTGGGGAGCCTGACCCATGGCTGGATCCCACAACCCTGAGGATCATGACCTGAGCCTAAACCAAGCGTCGGACACTTAAGTGACTGAGCCACCCAGGCACCCCTAAGTATAACTATATTTATAGTTCAAAAATGCAGAGTGCTCACTTCGGCAGCACATATACTAAAAATTGGAATACAGAGATAAAGCATAGCTCCTGTGCAAAAATGACACACAAATTCATGAAGCACTCCCTATTTTTTAACTGAGTGGGGAAAAATTGGAGGAAGACAAACTTATGAGAGACTCCTAACTCTGGGAGACAAAGGGTTACAGAAGGGGAGCAGGCAGGGGAATGGGTGACTGGGAGACAGGCACTAAGAAGGGCACTTGATGGGATGAGCACTGGGTATTATACTATATGCTGGAAAATTGAATTTTGAAAATTAAAAATGCATAGATACATTTATATATGCACAGAATATTTTTCTGGAGGATTAAATGATAGTTAAGTGATTTTCAGGGAGAGAAAGACTTTTAAGCTTCTTGAATTTTTTCCTAGAAAACAAATAAATTAATGCCCTTACTACATGTCCCCCATTACATCATTAATGTTATGAAATTCCAGTATAATGCCTACATGATAGATTTCATGCCAAGGGATTTAGTATTTTTCTCCACCAAATCTACTAACCTAAATTTGGTTCCATGAGATAGAGAAGGTGAGATATAACTAGACCTTGCATGGGAAGTTTTATTAATTAAAGCAGAGAAGAAATCTTGTGGAATAAATAAGGAGCTAGCTAAGTTTGGGGCTAGAGCTTTCCATGATTATGTCTGGTGACCCCAGTGTTAGAAACATAGTAACCTTCTATTACGCTTAGTATTATGATAATATCCTTCAGTTTGTAATACAATATAATTATCCTGTTCCAACAGTGAATTCCTTAAAACTGAAGAGAGCAGTTCAGTAGTTAAACATATTCAATTGCCAACAAATAAAGTTAAAAAAAGAGAGAGGAAAAAAGTGTTGGTGAAGATGCAGAGAAATTAGAACAGACATTTCTGGTAGGACTATTCAAAGGTACAGCTACTCTGGAATATAGTCTCAGTTCCTCAAATGGTACACAGAGTTCTCATATGACCCAATAATTCTATTAGAATTATTAGAATCATAGAAATAATTCTATTTCTAATTCTATTTCTAAATACCCAAGAGAAATGAAAACATGTGCGCCGTGATACTTGTACACTAATGTTCATATTAGCATTATTTTCAATAGCCAAATAGTAGAAAACAATTCAAATGTTCATACACTGGAACATTAACAATGAAAAAGAATGGGATGCCTGGGTGGCTCAGTGGTTAAGCATCTGCCTTTGGCTCAGGTCGTGATCCCAGGGTCCGGGGATCGAATCTCGCATTGAGTTCCCCACAAGGAGCCTGCTTCTCCCTCTGCCTTTATCTCTGCCTCTTTCTGTGCCTCTCATGAATAAATAAAATCTTAAAAAAAAAAAATGAAAAGGAAGTATTGATACATGTTACAACACAGGAACTTTGAAAATATTAGGCTAAGAAGCCAGTCACAGAAGACCATATATTATATTTGATCCCATTTATATGAAATATAAACCTGTACATTTACAGAATAGACAAATATATAATCATAGAAAGTAGACTGGCTGTCTAGAGCTTGGGAACAAACGGGGAGTGACTGATAATGGGTATGGGAGTTTTTTAGGTGATAAAAATATTCTAAAATTTATAATGGTTGTAAAACTGTGAATATACTAAAAAATACTCAATTATATATTTAAATAAGTGAATTGTATGGCATATGAATTATATTTCAATAAAGTTGTTTATTTAAAAAAGAGGGGGCGCTTGGGTGGTTCAGTTGGTTAAGCGTTCAGTTCTTGATTTTAGCTCAGGTCATTATCAGGGTCATGAGACAGAACTTGCACTAGGCTCTGCACTGAGCATGGAGCCTGCTTAAGATTCTTTTTCTTAAAGAAAAAGAGGGGGCACCTGGGTGGCTCAGCAGTTGAGCGTCTGCCTTCCGCTCAGGGCGTGATCCTGGAGTCCCAGGATCAAGTCCCACATCGGGCTCCCCACATGGAGCCTGCTTCTCCCTGTCTGTGTCTCTGCTTCTCTCTCTGTGTCTCTCATGAATAAATAAATAAAATCTTTAAAAAAAAAAAAAGATTCTTTTTCTCTCTGCTCTCTAGCTCTCCCTCCCCCTCTCAAAAAAAAAAAAGAAAAAGAAAAAGAAAAAGAGAAAAGAGAGAGGTAAATCTATCAATTTAAGAAAGTCTTAAGAGGAATATCAACCAGATGTAACTGTGGATTTTATTTTGTTTTTTTAAGATTTTATTTATTATTCATGAGAGACACAGACATAGCCAGAGGACTTAATCCCAGGCCTCAGAATCCACAACCTGAACCAAAGGGAGACACTCAACCAATGAGTTGCCCCGGTACCCCTGTGGATTTTATTTTGGACCCTGACTCAAACTCACTCAGAAGTTTATCCAAGAGGGACACCTGTGGAGCCTACTTTAGAAAATAATAAAACAATAATAATAATAACACAATTACATTTTTAAAAGGAACTTGTATCTTTTTGGGACGCCAATATTTAAGGATGAAAGGACAGGATGTCTGGCTTTCCCTTAAAACAATTTAATTAGGAGTGTAGGTTAGAGGGGGTGAACCCGAGAAGTTTTCAGTTCCTTCAGTGAACTGGATTTTAAAATATAAGTTGGAGTTTCCCCGGACTAAAGACAGTAGGAGAAAGTTGTGAAGGGCATTCCAGGAAAATAACAACTTAGGCAACAGCACTGTCAAAAATTACCAATGGGGAAAGAACTAGACATACAGTTGGAAAAGCAAGTAAGAACCAGATCATGAAGGGCCCTGTATGCCACACAAAAAAATTTTTACTTAAGTAAGATGAGCTTGTAGTTTCTTTCTTTCCTTTTTTAAAATTTATTTATTTATTTATTTATTTATTTATTTATTTATTTATTTTGCAACAAGTCAGATTAGAGCTTTAGAAAGGTTACTCTGGTAGCATCATTGACTGGAGGGATGTAAGACAGTAGAGGCTACTGTTGCAGTCCAAGTGAGTGACAAATGAGTATAAACTTACATGGTAGCAGTAGGAATGAAGAGGAGATAAATACCAAAGACATGAGGTACTAAAAATAATTGGATATGTGGAAAAAGGAAGCAGAAATCATCTTCACTGATTTCCAGCTTCTAGGCTTGTGGAGTAGGTAGACACTGTCCAATATCCAGGATATATATTGGAGGATAAACCCAATATAGAAGACACTTACGAAGAAAGGTAGAATCCAGTTAGTGTTTAACTCTTTAGTATAAATAAGACATATTTTTTTTTTAAAAAGCCATACTAGTAGAAATGTCTAATAGGCCTAATGAGAGATGTACACTTCAGGACATATTTGGTAGCTCAAACAATAACCCAGGAGAGCTTGTTTATAATAATTCACACATATAGTAATTTAACCTACTTTTAAAAGTCCCCTCCTTACACCACCTTGTTAATAATTAATTCAATCAGGGTATATATGTAAACAGCATATAGAAGATGTAATGAATCTTTTATTTAGAAGACTTTAGTATATATGATGGGGGTATATATATATACACACATTTGGCTAAACTTCACCAAAGTTATTCTTTACCTACAATGTATGCACATAGAATATTATCAAAGCACAAATACAGCTTTAAAAATGTGCTTTTGTAATTACTCTGATTTTTAATGTATCAAGAACCAAATATTCATAACAGGGACACCTGGGTGGCTCAGCAGTTGAGCGTCCACCTTCAACTCAGGGCGTGATCCCGGAGTTCCGGGATCGAGTCCCACATCAGGCTCCCTGCATGAAGCCTGATTCTCCCTCTGCCTGTGTCTCTGAGTCTCTCTCTGTGTCTCTCATGAAAAAATAAGTAAAATCTTTTAAAAAATAAAATAAAATAAAATATAAAAAATAAAATATGTCTTCTGATATTCTAAAAAGCAAGGCTAAAACAGAACCAGGTTATTTTGTTCTTTTTCATTATATTTTCCAAGTGAGGTACAGCAATCTTTATCTCCAGGGGACCATAGAAATAGAGGTCTAGATTGCTATGGACGTCGGGTTTTGTTAATGCCTCTCACAACACTGCTCTAATATTCTTAACCTCGTGACGCCTGGGTGGCTCGGCAGTTGAGCATCTGCCTTTGGCCCAGGGTGTGGGACTCAATCCTGGATCCCAGGATCACATCCGGCTCCTTGCAGGAAGCCTGCTTCTCCCTCAGCCTGTGTCTCTGCCTCTCTCTCTGTCTCTCATGAATAAATAAAATATTTTTTAAAAATAAAAAATAAAATTCTTAACCTCTCCTAAATAAGTTTTACAGTACTTTTTAAAGATTTTATTAAGGGCAGCCCCAGTGGCTCAGCAGTTTAGCACCGCCTTTCAGCCCAGGGTGTGATCCTGCAGTTCCGGGATCGAGTCCCACGTCGGGCTCCCTGCATGGAGCCTGCTTCTCCCTCTGACTGTGTCTCTGCCTCTCTGTGTGTGTGTCTCTCATGAATAAATAAATAAAATCTTTAAAAAAATAAAAATAAAAATAAAAAATAAAGATTTTAATTCATTAGAGAAAGAAAGGGTGCACACACAAGCCAGGGTGGGGGGGCACCCTGGGATCAGGGCCTGAGAAGAAGGCAGCTGTTTATTGGACTGGGCCACCCAGACACCCCAGTATTATAGTATTTAAATTACAAGAGGAATCCTACACAAGGATCATAATTTGCTATATTACTATATAACCAAGATTTCAATCTTAATTTTTAGCTAAAACTTTAGTCATCAAGAACATGAGTAACTAAGCAGTACAAATATATTTAGCCATTTTAGTCTACCACATGTCCTAGACTAGGGGCTGACCACCTAAGGTCTATGAAGAAAATTCAAGTATCAGTAATTCCTTGAAATTGCATGCAGAATTTGGAGAGAAGGGAGCTGTCATTCTCAAAGAATGTGACTCCCTAAAACATAAGCATTTACTCTTTTAGGTCCTTTGTCAAGTGCTAAGGAAATTCAAAGACCCAGTGGCATTTTTTTTTTTTTAAGATTTTATTTATTTATTCATGAGAGACACAGAGAGAGAGAGACAGAGGCAGAGACACAGGCAGAGGGAGAAGCAGGCTCCATGCAGGGAGCCCGATGTGGGACTCAATTCCAGGACTCCAGGATCATGCACTGGGCAGAAAGTAGGCACTAAACCGCTGAGTCACCCAGGGATCCCCCCCAGTGGCATTTCTTAATGAGTTCATGATCTAAGAGCATTTAGACACACACACTACCAGATTTGATCACAATAGAAAAAAAATTTTAACACTAGAAATAACTGATTTCCTTAATATAATAGTTATATATCCTCAAGTAACTTTTCCAGTTTTGCAACTTCCTAACATTATTTTAATGTAAGGAATCTCTTTGTACATAACTCATTCCATACTTCACCAATAGAAAAGAAAATCTGCAGAAAAGTTACATAAGGTAGAGATTAATTAAAAGCTCAGGAAGGGCACTCATTTTAAAGCCCACCCCCCTTTTTAAAAAGATTTTGGAGAGGGGATCCCTGGGTGGCTCAGAGATTTAGCGCCTGCCTTTGGCCCAGGGCATGATCCCAGAGTCCTGGGATCGAGTCCCAAGTCGGGCTCCCTGCATGGAGCCTGCTCCTCCCTGTGCCTGTGTCTCTGCCTCTCTCCGTGTGTATATCTCTCTCATGAATAAATAAATAAAATCTTAAAAAAAAAAAAAGATTTGGGAGAAAGAGAGTGAGAGAGAGAGAGAGAACACAAGACAGGAGAGGGGCAAAGAGAGAAAACAAGTAGACTCCCAGCTGAGTGTGGAGCCTGATGCAGGGGTTGATTCCAGGACACTGAAATCATGACCCTCTGAGCCAAAACCAAGAGTCAGTCATTCAACTGACTGAACCACTTAGGTGCCCCCTACAGCCCTTTTAACACAAGATTCTTTAAATTCTAAATCTGCTTCTCCCTCTCCTCCATGCTCACGTTCTCTCTCGCTCTCTCAAATAAATAAAATCTTAAAAAAAAACTCTTAAATCTAAATTATACATAATTTCCATATCTTCAATAAGGCATTTCACTCTTTGTCTAGCAAATTTTGTCTTATTCAGAGTAAATGTTGAAATATGATTAACAAATTCCAAAGAACACAGGGTAGGAACCCTGAGAACACAGTTATTATACTTGAAAAAAACAAAAACAAAAGCAAACCTTAGCACCAGAGTTTTTCCACAGGGCTTAGTCCTTAACAGCTTGAATACACCATTATCCGTTTACCCAATGGGGGAAAAGGCAGCTGATTGATTAAGATCAAGATGGACCTTAAGTAATAAGGGTTTCTTTTTTTTTTTTTTTTTAAAGTCCAACTACAAGAATTCAAACAAGTTTTGCTCCCTTCAGAGCAAATACCTCAGAAGACTGGCTATATTACCCCACTCATACAGTGCTACACCCACACTGCTCAAAACAATTCAGAATTCCTTTTCTGAGAACTGCCTTCAGAGCCTATTGTACAATTTCTTAATGTTCTTATTAGTGGCATATCCTTATTTCTTTAGTGTGGACTTTGTTTTGTTTAATATCCAAAATTGACTCAGATTCAACCTGGTAAATAATCCTATTTTTCAATCAAAAATGACATGTGAAAAAAAAAAAATGACATGTGAAGGGATGCCAGGGTGGCTCAGTGGTTGACAATAGCCTTCAAATAATCTGAAACTTTTCTTCTGAAATTCTTGGCAAAGGCACAGGGAAAATTAGTGTAATACTTTATTTTCACATGTCATTTAATTATTTATTGGGATGCCTGGGTGGCTCAGTGGTTGAGCGTCTGCCTTCAGCTCAGGGTGTGATCCCAGAGTGTCCTGGGATTGAGTCCCGCATCAGGCTCCTTGCACGGAGCCTGCTTCTCCCTCTGCCTCTGTCTCTTATGAATAAATAAATTCTTTTTAAAAAATTATTTAGTTTTAGGGAAAGCCAGAGGCAGAGGGACAGAGAGTCTCTTAAGTAGACTGTGCTGAGTGTGGAGCCCAACACAGGGTTCAATTTCACCACCCTGAGAACATGACTTGAGCTGAAATAAAGAGCCAGAGACTTTGCACCACCCAGGTGCCCCTATATTCACATCATTTTTTTTTTTAAGATTTTATTTTATTCATGAGAGACACAGAAAGGCAAAGAAATAGGCAAAAGGAGAAACAGGTTCCCCAAGGGGAGCCCAATGTGGGACTTGATCCCAGGACCTCCAGATTATGACCTAAGCCAAAGGTAGACTCTCAACCACTGAGCCACACAGGTGCCTCTAAAGATGCTGAGAGGTAAGGAATACCACTTAACAGACTCAGCTGAAAGAACAACAACCAAAAAAGCTTTAACCAGGGACCCCTGGGTGGCGCAGTGGTTTGGCGCCTGCCTTTGGCCCAGGGCGCGATCCTGGAGACCCAGGATCGAATCCCACGTCGGGCTCCCGGTGCATGGAGCCTGCTTCTCCCTCTGCCTGTGTCTCTGCCTCTCTCTGTGTGTGTGTGTGTGTGTGTGTGTGTGACTATCATAAATAAATAAAAATGTTTAAAAAAAAAAAAAAGCTTTAACCTTAAACTGTTCAAGTGTCCTATTCTGATTAAATATACTTCGAAAAGTATTAGGGAATTATTATTTTAAAAGCATAACCCAGGGATCCCTGGGTGGCGCAGCGGTTTGGCACCTGCCTTTGGCCCAGGGCGCTATCCTGGAGACCCGGGATCAAATCCCACGTCGGGCTCCCGGTGCATGGAGCCTGCTTCTCCCTCTGCCTGTGTCTCTGCCTCCCTCTCTCTGTGTGTGTGTGACTATCATAAATAAATAAAAAATTTAAAAAAAATAAAAGCATAACCCAATATTGCATTAATTTACTTCCTTGTATCATCCTCCTATTGTCATTTCTGTGAGAGATGTAATATCATTTCTATCCCCAGAACTAGTATTCTTAGATGTGTATTTCTCAACACCAGCACCAACCTACTCCCTGTTTTTTTTTTTTAATTTTTATTTATTTATGATAGTCAGAGAGAGAGAGAGAGGCAGAGACATAGGCAGAGGGAGAAGCAGGCTCCATGCACCAGGAGCCCGACGTGGGATTAGATCCTGGGTCTCCAGGATCGCGCCCTGGGCCAAAGGCAGGCGCTAAACCGCTGCGCCACCCAGGGATCCCCTACTCCCTGCTTAATAAGAAAGTTGCTACTAAACAAATTTGCCAATTGAAAAACAAAAATCCTTGGGACACCTGGGTGGCTCAGCAGTTGAGTGCCTGCCTTTGGTCTAGGGCGTGGTCCTGGAGTCCTGGGATTGAGTCCCGCATCAGGCTCCCTGCATGGAGCCTGCTTCTCCCTCAGCCTCTCTCTGTGCTGTGCGTCTCTCATGAATAAATAAATAAGTAAATTGTTCTTAATTAAGTAATTAATTAAAATTTTAAAAATCCTTCTGCAATAGGATTTATCATTCTCTAATTCAAGCAGTCCAAAAACAACAACAAAAAATCTGCTTTTTCCAGTGAATTTAAGATATAAACTGAAGTCATCATAACAATCTCAACCCATAATTGGAGGGACAGTTAATTGTCCTTGTGACCTTTAAACTTATGTAAAATTCTTTCCTTCCGCGTGGTTGTTGAGAACTCTGAAGCAAACAAGTGGTGAATACAATTTGGAGAGGACATGGGGGAGAATATGTAACGAATTTTCTCAACCTATAATGGCATCTACTTCAGCTGTAGAAATTGACAATGAAAGTGATAATTCTTCTGGTAGCAGCTTATTTAAGACTCAGTGTGTCCCTTACCAAAACAGGGGCAAAGAAACCCTATTAGAAAGTTTGTTCATTCATCTGGAGGTGTTGAAGCAAGGGATTCATCTAGTGACTCCTCTTTTGAACCAAGACCACTGACTTTTTTTTTTTAATTTTTTTTAAATGTTTATTTATTTATGATAGTCACAGAGAGAGAAAGAGAGAGGCAGAGACACAGGCAGAGGGAGAAGCAGGCTCCATGCACTGGAAGCCCGATGTGGGATTCGATCCTGGGTCTCCAGGATCGCGCCCTGGGCCAAAGGCAGGCACCAAACCGCTGCGCCACCCAGGGATCCCAAGACCACTGACTTTAAAAGCTATTTTTGAAAGATTCAAAAAAAAAAGAAACGTAAAAAGAGGAAATATAAGCTAAAAGAAAGACCAAGGGGAAGACTAGAAGGAAGAAAAACCACTAGACGCTCCCAAATAAATAAGAAACAAGTTAAAGACAAAGGATCTGGGTTCCCATTTTTAGAATCTGAGAATGTACAAAAGCCATTACCATGGAGAAAGATTTTAACCTTTGAGCAAGCGGTGGCAAGAGGATTTTTCAACTACCTTGAAAAATTGAAGTATGAATACTATCTCAAGGAATCCTTGAAACAAATGAATGTTGGTGAAGATTTAGAAAGGGAAGATTTTGACAGTCGTAGATACAAATACTTGGATGATGATGGATCTCTCTCTCCTATCGAAGAGTCAGAAACAGTGGAAGAGGCTGCAACAACTCTTGAACATGATGATGGATGTGATATCAAATTGGTGGACAATAATGATTTCATAGTAAGTTCTGAAATACCAAAGAAAATGAATCTGTATTTAGGACAAGAGAAATATACTGAAGCAGCTGCTTCGTCTAAAAAGAGAGCATCAAAATCCAAAAACATGGGACAGAGGATAGAATGGTCTGAAAAGGAAGAGATAGGAATATGAATATTAAGGCTTTTCACTTGAAAACAGTGTCTGGACTTAAAGGACAGTGACAGCTGTGGATTGAACAAAAGTTTGTTTTAAAAGTGCTATTTTGAAGATCATCACTCTGGCTTTGGAACTATGGTGATTGCCAGCAGAAGGAATCACATGTCAAATACCTTAAATAAAAATTTATTAACTTTGTCAAATATCTTAAATAAAAATTTATTAATTTTAAATACAAAAAACTTATGTAAAATTTTAAATAGTTCCTTATAAAAACCTCATAAATTTAATTTCCTTAAAGCTCCACTTTTATACCTTCAAACATATACAAAGTAGTAAGAAGATCTCAGTAAAATACTACTACAGGCTTTAAAGTCAAGCATTCGGGGATCCCTGGGTGGCTCAGCGGTTTGGCACCTGCCTTTGGCCCAGGGCGCGATCCTGGAGTCCCGGGATCGAGTCCCATGTCGGGCTCCCGCCATGGAGCCTGCTTCTCCCTCCTCCTGTGTCTCTGCCTCTATGTCTATCATAAATAAATAAATAAATCTTTAAAAAAAATAATAAAGTCAAGCAGTCTAGTACTACAACTTGATACTACAACTTTCTAGCTGAGGACCCCTAGGGAACTTAAATGAGCTCTGTGTGACTCAGTTTCCCTATAAATAAAATGAGAGTAACAGTAACCAAACCTCAAAGGATTATGAAATATTCTATGTAAAGTATGTGGCACATTATAAGCACTCAATAAATGCCAAATACTAATATCTACATTACTGTACTAAGGATAGTAGCAGCGTGTATCTGCAAATAGATACAGCAAAGATTTTAGTATGTTTTAGGTACTCATTCTACTTACCTTGCCAATAGGTTCAGAACAGCAATTTACTATTTGTGTTATAACAAAAACATTTTTACATTTCTTATTAAAACAAATCAAATGAAAGTGTTTAAAGTGGACTACTAAAAAAATTAAAAAAATAAAGTGGACTACTTACTGTCGATGTATCTTGAATATTTTTCCAAAATCTGAATTTTTTTAAAGATTTTATTTATTTATTAATGAGAGACACACACACACAGAGAGAGAGAGAGAGAGAGGCAGAGATACAGGCAGAGGGAGAAGCAGGCTCCATGCAGGGAGCCCAACATGGGACTGGATCCCGGATCTCCAGGATCACGCTCTGGGCTGACGGCAGCGCTAAACCACTGAGCCACCCAGGCTACCCCAAAATCTGAATTTTCAAATTCTCATATAGAATATTTACATACAGACATTGGGAATCTGATCTATAATTATCTGTTCAATTTGGTATCTATTTTCCATTCACTTCAGAATCACTTCATTTAAAGGTACATAAGTATAAACTCTGAAGAACAAATTTCTTACGGAATAAAGTAAAAATAAATTAGTTCTATGTTGACAGAACACATCCAAAGAGGCTCAGTCTTGCTCAGACATCTCTGTAGCTATATGTGAAACAGTATAAAAGAAGTTCAGGAACTTACAAGAATTAGATGACCTCTCAGCAAGGTGGAGTTCTGTAGTCCTAAACCCTGAATTTCTAACTCTTCCTGTTATTTCCCCATAACTAGATTAGCAGAGGTGGAACGATCTGTTAGATGGCCTCCTTTATTTCACTTGCCTCCAACAAGACAGGTTCTTAAGGAACCTTATACTAGGGTCAGTAATACTAAGTTGCAAAGATGGAACAGAAGGTTTTACCATGACAGGTTGTAGTTATGTTGAAAAATGCTCTAACTGGTCTTAAAACTAAAATTTGGGGCACCTGGGTGGCTTAGTGGGTTAAGCATCTGACTTTAGCTCAGGTCATGATCTCTGGGTCCTGGGATGAGCACTGCCTCCAACTTTGCACTCCAGGGGGAATCGCTTGTCCCTTCCCCTCTCCCTCTGCCCCTTCCTGCCCAGGGGCTCTTGTGTGCACTCTACCTCTGTCTCTCAAAGAGAGATAAAATCTTAAAAACACACACAACTTTAAAGCTTTGACTTAAATTACCACTTACAATTGCATGCAGAACACAGACACCTCACATTTCTATAAAATCTAACCAAAGATTTTTAAGAAGATCATTTATAAAAGCTCTATGAATGGGGCACCTGGGTGGCTCAGTTGGTTAAGCATCTGCCTCCAGCTGGGGTCATGATCCCAGAGTTCTGGGATCAAGCCTCACAATCAGGCTTCCTACTCAGCAGGGAGCCTGCTTCTTCCTCTCCCTCTGCTGTTCCCCCTGCTTGTGCTCTCTGGCTCTTTCTTTCTCTGTGTTAAATAAATAAATAAATAAAATATTTAAAAAAAAAAAAAAAAAAAGCTCTATGATTACCAATGTCCTAACACTCTCCCTTACTATCTGTAAGGTAGCTACTCTTCAAACAGTGCTTTGTCTTTGACAAACTCAATAAATATTGCTTACTAACACAAATCTCTGAAAAAAAGCAGTCAACATGCTGCAAAGTATTAGTTAGGGCTCAAATCCATCATTCAAAAGAAACATTTTATCAAATTTAAGACACTGATGTTGGCATTCAAAAAAATTTTATTAGAAAATTTCAATGAAGGGACCTCTGAGTGGCACAGCGGTTGAGCATCTGCCTTTGGCTCAGGGCATGATCCCGGGCAAGGGGACTGAGTCCCACATCAGGCTTCCTGCGAGGAGCCTGTTTCTCCTTCTGTCTGTGTCTCTGCCTTTCTCTATGTCTCTCATAAATAAATAAATAAAATCTTTAAAAAAAAAAAAAGATTTCAATGGAAGGTTCTCCCACAACTAGGTCTTCATAGCCACCTGGCTGACGGGAACTTAATTTAAGATTTCACAGATTTTAATACACATCCCAATTTCCAACAAATTAAAAACTAAAAAAAAAAAACCACACACACAAAAAAAAACATCTTGGAATCAACTTAACAGGGTAAAAGAATATTCTAGGGACGCCTGGGTGGCTCAGCAGTTAAGCGTCTGCCTTTGGCTCAGAGTGTGATCCTGGAGTCCCAGGATCGAGTCCCACATCCGGCTCCCTGCATGGAGCCTGCTTCTCCCTCTACTTATGTCTCTGCCTGTGTGTGTGTGTGTGTGTGTGTGTGTGTGTGTGTGTGTGTGTGTATGTGTGTGTCTCATGAATAAACAAATAAAATATTTAAAAAGAATATTCTATAAAATACTGAGGCACTATACTTTTGCCATGGGGGAGCAGTGGGGGAACACTAAAACTATATCTACAGTAGTACCCCAAACTACTGGATATTAACTATGTTTCCATTTACAGTGTTGCCTTAGTTCACTCAGCACTCAAGACAAGTTTAGCTTCCAGAAAAGGTTACAGCTAAGAGTGCTAGGGGGCATTCTTAAAGTGACTGAGGAAAAATTAAGAAATAAGATAGGTTTGGGGCACCTGGGTGGCTCAGTGGTTGAGTTTCTGCCTTTGGCTCAGGTCATGATCACAGGGTCCTAGGATCCAGTACTGAATCTGGCTCCCCACAGGGAGCCGGCTTCTCCCTCTCCTATGTCTCTCCCTCTCTGTCTTTCATGAATAAATAAAATCTTTAAAAAAAAAAAAAAAGAAGAAGAAGAAGATAGGTTTAATCGACAGGCTCATTATACAATTAAAAAAATTTTTTTATCTTTTTTTTAAGATTTTATTTATTCAGGAGAGACTGAGAGAGAGAGAGAGAGAGAGAGACCGAGATACAGGCAGAGGGAGAAGAAGCATGCAGGGAGCCTGACATGGGACTCGATCCCAGGTCTCCAGGATCAGGCCCTGGGCCAAAGGCAGCGCCAAACCAGTGAGCTACCCAGGCTGCCCCTGTTTTCTTGTTTTGTTTTGTTTTGTTTTTTAAAGAAGCACTACTTTATAATTTGCCTGTCCAAATTCTTTAAAACAGGAATTATTTTTTTTTTCTTCTACACAGGCACAAAATTACGTATTTGGTTTTTGTTTTGTTTTTTTTTTTTCCAAAACTGGGATCATTCATTTGGTACAATTTAGTAACTTGCTTTTTAAAAAGCTAACACTGAAAAAAATAAAAAAATAAAAAAATAAAAAGTTAACACTGAAAAAAAAAAAGAAAATAAAAAGAAAATAAAAAGTAAAAAGTTAACACTGGGCACGCCTGGGTGGCTCAGTGGTTGAGCATTTGCCTTTGGCTCAGGGTGTGATCCTGGAATCCCGGGATCAAGTCCCACATCAGGCTCCTTGCATGGAGCCTGCTTCTCTCCCTCTGCCTATGCCTCTGCCTCTTTCCCAGTATCTCTCATGAATAAACAGTCTTTTAAAAAAATAAATAAATAAAAATAAAAAGTTAACACTGAGGGGCACCTGGGTGGCTCATTTTAACTTCTGCCTTCAGCTCAAGTCAGGATCCCAGGGTCCTGGGATCAACCCTACATCAGGCTCCCTGCTCCATGAGGAGCCTGCTTCTCCCTGTCCCACTGCCTGCTGCTCCCCCTGCTTGTGTTCTCTGTCAAATAAATATTTTAAAAATCATTTTTAGGGACGCCTGGGTGGCTCAGCAGTTGAGCATCTGCCTTTGGTTCAGGGTGTGATCCTGGAGTCCCGGGATGGAGTCCCACATCAGGCTTCCTGCATGGAGCCTGCTTCTCTCAGCCTGTGTCTCTGCCTCTCTTTGTGTGTGTCTCTCATGAATAAATAGGATCTTAAAAAAAAAAAAGAAAATTTAAGATTTTTAAAAGGTAACACTGAGGGATCCCTGGGTGGCGCAGCGGTTTAGCGCCTGCCTTTGGCCCAGGGCGCGATCCTGGAGACCCGGGATCGAATCCCACATCGGGCTCCTAGTGCATGGAGCCTGCTTCTCCCTCTGCCTATGTCTCTGCCTCTCTCTCTCTCTCTGTGACTATCATAAATAAATTTTAAAAAAAATCTTTAAAAAAAAAAAAAGGTAACACTGAATCACAAGCATTAATGTTAACATTTTCCATTACATGAAATTACCATAACTTATCTTTTGTTGGATACTTAATGTTGTCCTAATTTTCAATAATGTCGTTATCAATAATGTACTAAATGTATACTAATATACTTCCCCTAGCAGAGTACACAATGTCTTTGTACAGTCGTTGACCACACTCCTGTTTGCAGAGAGAGAGCAGCACTGGAAAAGTTACACCATGTAACTCAGGTGTCTTTTATTCACATAAAACAGGAATTCTTAACCTGTCAGAGGGTCAGTAAACCCTCTGAAAAGGTATACAAACTAGTTCACATGTACCAATGTTTTCCCAAAGAAAACTGTTTCTCAAAAGGATCCATATAGGGGTGTCTGGGTGGCTCAGTCAGTTAAGCATCTGTCTCTTGGTTTTGGCTCAGGTCATGATCCCAGAGTGCTGGGATGGAGCCCAGGCGTCAGGCTCCCTAGAGCCAGCTTCTCCCTCTCCCTCTGCTTGCTGCTCCCCCTGCTTGTGCTCTCTATAAAATAAAATAAAATAAAATAAAATAAAATAAAATATAAAATATAAAATATAAAATATAAAATAAAATAAAATTTAAATTTAAAAGATCCACATAATAAAAAGACTAAGAATTACTTTTTTTAAAAAGATTTTATTTATTTATTCATGAGACACACAGAGAGGCAGAGGGGAGCCTGATGCAGTACTTGATCCCAGGACCCTGGGATCACAATCTGAGCCAAAGGCAGATGCTCAACCACTGAGCCACTCAGGTGCCTCTAAGAATCACTTTCTTTTCTTTTTTTTTTTTTTTTTTTAAGATTTTATTTATTTATTCATGACAGACACAGAGAGGCAGAGACACAGGCAGAGGGAGAAGCAGGCTCCACGCAGGGAGCCCGACGTGGGACAGGATCCGGGTCTCCAGGATCACACCCTGTGCCGAAGGCGGGGCCAAACCGCAGGGCCACCGGGGCTGCCCTAAGAAACACTTTCATAAAATAATTGTTTCAACTACATATTAGGAATTAAGAGTCACAAAACACAGTATGTCATAATATTAAGGACACTGCCAGGCCCAAATGTTAAATTTCGCAGGGTTTTGTTTTTGTTTTTTGAGAGGGGGCAAGAAATAGATTTATTTATTCCAGAATAAATGAAAATAATATGTATCTGTTAGTTTTACAAATTATTAAATGGTTTTTTTAAAAGATTTTATTTATCTGAGTGAGCAAGAGAAAGAGCTCAAGCAGCGGGGAGGGAAGAGGGAGAAACAGACTCCCCACTGAGCAGAAGATTTGATCCCAGGACCCTGGGATTATGACCTGAGCTGAAGGCACTTAACCGACCGAGCCACCCAGGCGCCCCTGAAAAGTTTCTTTATCAGACTTACATTTTGATTTCTATTAAAGAAGCTGATTATGGAAAACTTTTAGTATATGACAAATACTTTTCTAAATTATCAGTTTGAAGTTTTCCAAAAATGGAAGAACCTATATTTATTTCACTTTCTCAATACAATTATTGAATAAAGGGACAGCTGGGTGGCTCAGCGGTTAGTGCCTGCCTTCCGCCCAGCCCAGGGTGTGATTCCACGGTTCCGGGATGGAGTCCCACATCAGGCTCCCTGCATGGAGTCTGCTTCTCTCTCTGCTTGTGTCTCCGCCTCTCTATCTTTCATGAATATATAAATAAAATCTTAAAAATATATATATATTGAATAAAAACAAAAACTACAAAAAGTTAACTGCAATATTTTAAGTTTTCTGTATCATTTAAACTTTTATACTATGAACATTATGAAAAAGACACTTTTTCTTTCAAAGTAATCTCTCCACCCAACATGGGCCTCGAACTCACCACTCTGAAATCAAGAGTCACATGCTCTACCGACTGTGCCAGCCACGAACCCCTAAGCACTCTCTTTTTTCTGATCTCTAGACTCCACCCTACCACGCTTTCAGATAAATAATGCAGGAGGAGTTCCAAAGAACCTCCCAAAGAGATTCTCTTCTATACCTAAGCAGCCATACTGTTATAATCATTAGCAGGAGTTATTTGAAAAGATAGTGCTTTTTATTTTTTTTTTATATTTTATTTATTTATTCATGATAGACACGGAGAGAGGCAGAGAAGCAGGCAGAGGGAGAAGCAGGCTCGCTAAACCGCTGAGCCACCCAGGGATCCCCAAGATAGTGCTTTAAAAAAAAAAAAAAAGATTTTATTTATGTATTCATGAGAGACACAGAGAGAGAGGTAGAGACACAGGCAGAGGGAGAAGCAGGCTCCATCCAGGGAGCCCGACGTGGGACTAGATCCCAGGTCTCCAGGATCACACCCTGGGCTGAAGGCGGCGCTAAACCGCTGAGGCACCTGGGCTGCCCAAAATAGTGCTTTTTAAATGAATGGAGTGAATTTGTTAAAAGTTATCATTAACTGCTCACTTGATCAACAATTCATTCGTCCAATAACATAATAAAATTCCAACTCGCTCCACAGTAGCAAAATTAAATTCAGAGGTGTTCTCTATTCCAAGTCATCTCATACTTTGCGTTTTGTAACAATTGACCCCTAGAGGAAAAGTAGAAGCAACAAAGATGTTTCACTCAGCAAGTCCAAAAGATCAAGAAACTGGACAAAAACCAAAGCCAAAAAAAGATTTTATAAAAAAAAATTTTTAAAAAAAGATTTTATGATATCCAGAAAAACAGGCACAAGAAACTACCTTTACCCGTCATACATGCTACCCATCTTAGCCCCATAGCTAAGAAACACAGACTTGAAATACTTAAAAAACAAAGGTTATGATGAACTGAAAAAAATTTGTGAAATACAGGTCTCACCAATCTCTACCACAACGGATGCCATAGTTAAAACAGCCTGGAGCCAAGGATTTCATGTAAAGAAAGATCAGTAAGAAACCTATTAATATGTGAAAGTTAAAGGAGTAACATGAAAAATTCAGTCCCACTGCCTTCAGGAACTATTATGCAAAACAGAGGAAACAATTTAACTTGAAAATAAATTATACTAAATATTCAAAAACTATCATTTGATATGGTAGAACAGTGGTGGAAAAAGGTCTGTGCCAACTTTTAACTGCAGCTGTAGTGGAACACACTAAAAGCCTTGTTTTATGACAAAAGCAGTGAAATAAAAAAAAACAATGGTTTTAGACCTACCACCAGTGTTAACTACTCATGACCATAAATTTGCCTTTTTCTAACAAAAGACTTTTGGGATAAAAAGCCATCTAACAAGGAATAAAACAAAATGACAGAATTTTTATACAACAGTAAATCCTAAGAATTTTCATGTTTTTAAATGTCACAATTAAAGGTAAAAAGATTAAGAAATCTAAAATATACATTGAAATTCAACCATCTTTTCTTAATACGACAGAAATTACAAAACATTTAACTGAAATCAATGTTTGCCATAGTAGGGAATCCTCTTCCCATAGTACTTATTTCAAACACAGAGGATTCTCCACAATCCTTTTCCTGCTACTTAAGCAAAAATATTACAATTTGCAACTATTAATTCCTTTGACACTGCTTTTTTTTTTAAAAAAACAGTGAGGTGGAAGTATTCTAATTAGTACCCATTCACCTTGACTATTAATTGTCCCAACTAATACTTTACGGGAATTAAACTTTGTCACTTAAGTTAGCCAGTAGACACATTAATATCTTCTTCACTTTGTCACTAATAACTTTGCCTTAGTAGCTGCATCTAAAAGGTATAGTTTATGGTGACCACAAGAGATTAAGCACATAGTTAGTAAAAGTACTGCTCTTACACAATATTCTAAAAATGTGCTTTTACTAGGTATTCACAGACTACCACAAGCGTGACTATTAAACATCAACCCCCACCCCCGTCAATTCTTCACATTTTTACAAAGTTGACCCAATTTCAAAGCTGACACTGAAGGTTCTCTACCTTTAGAAGGATAGAAAAAAGTAATTGGGTAGTTCCTAAAAATGTACATCATGACTACGTGACTAAGATATTCATTTAAAACTTATGCCAAGATAGCCCCTCCCTTCAAAACAAAGATTGACTCACTGCTCTATTTTACTTAATTTTGGAAATAAAATTAAATGGATTCCCTAGCACTTATTTCCTGTCTCTGCCTCCACCACTTAAAGCATTCTACCTTCAATCTATGACTTGTCCCTACAAAATTGGTAAAGTAAAAACAAAAACAAACTCAATATTGCCAAGTTATCTTAGAATTTAAAAAAAGGGGGGGGGGAATAAAAAAAAAAAAAAGAAAACCACTGGATTCAGGAACAATCACTGTTCCAAAATCAGGAGGGGGACTAAGGATCAGTCCCTCTCAGTGAAACCAACTCACCTCAGATGATACTTTTCATCTGTGAGACCACCCCATTTGCTAGAGCTAACCACCTGAATAAAAACGTTTCAATTCTGTCTCCCTGAGGTGGGAAACTCGCAACCTCCCTACAGAACACGTTCCACGGTCTGCAGATATTTCTACATTGGGGGGGGGGGGGGGAGCCAGTAAAGTTGGTGGCAGGGTGAGGACAAAGGGCATTTTGAAATACCACTGAAGTAAACAGAGAAAGAGAACAGAAAGGAGGCTAAATTAGCGTTCCCTCAAGTAGATAATGGGATGAAAACGCAGGCATCCTTGTTTACCACCCCTAGGGTCCTATTCATTACCGCCCACTGGAATGCGAAGTTGGAACTACCACCACGCAAGAAGCCCATCACATCCTCAAAGTGTCAGGTCACTAGAGAGCCTTTGTGATGACAGGTTAATACCCTTCCCCCACCCTCACCCCCCCAAAAAAGAAAGGTTCAATCCAATAAGTGCAGGTCACTCTGCCCTCTGGGGCAGTTCCAGCCGGCGCGGTGACGGTTCTGATGGGCATACGAGAGGGGAAAGACCACCTTTCTTTCCCACACACCCTCCTCAGCTGGGAAAACAAAACAAAGACAGCCCTCCTCCTCCGGTAGCCACTACCCTAGCCAGAGAGGCTTTCCTATTTCCCGGTGCAGTCTGGCCTCCAGCCCCCGCCCCCATGACAAAGAAAAGGCACTTGGTGAGCAAGGCCTTCCTGCTTCCACGGATGGGGGGAGGGGGCTGCCGAGGTGAGGAGCCCCCTATACACACTCGCGCTCACTCTTGGCCCAGGAAGCGGCGGGGAGCGGAGGCCTCCGCCCGGGGAAGCATGGCCTGGGAGGGGGCAGGGGTACCTTGAAGTAGCCGCCTTCGTAGAGGGTGTTGGGGGGTCCGAAGATGGCAACCTCCCAGTTGTAGAGGTCGGACTCATCCACCAGGGTGATCCGGAAGCCTTCCACCGGCTCCTCCTGCAGGGATTTCAGCTCGAGCATCAGGGCCTTCTGCGAGCTGGTCATCTGCTGCTGGGCCATCGCGGCGGCGCCGGGCCGGAGCCCCAGTCCTCTCGCACCGGCCGGGCCGGACGGGGCCCCTCCCCTGCGCTCGCCCTCCGCCGGGCCGCACCGGGCCCCTGTCTTCACACACCCCGCGGGCCGGACCAGGCCCCAGACGGCCCGTGGGCCGGCCCGGGTCCTCCTCACACACGACGCGGGCCGGGCCTTTTTCCTCACACTCGGGCCAGGTGGGGGGAGGGGCTGAGGGAGTTAGGGGAATTCGCTCCCGGTCCCGGGCCTCCCCCCCCCGGAGGGGGCCTCAACTTGGCTGGGGGGGGGAGAGGGGGTGGAAGCGGAGGAGAGCGGCGAAGGGCCGGCGATGGTGAGGGGAGGGGGCCGAGCCGGCCCGGGAGCGCCGCGCTCGCTCGCCCTCTCGTTCTCCTCAGGGGCTGCCGGGGCCGAAGGGCGCGCGGGGCCGGAGGGCGGGGGGAGCGCGGCGCGCTGGGGTCTCGCGGCGGCGACGGCGGCGGCGGCGGCGGCGGCGGCGGCGGCGGCGGCGGCGGCGGCGACGGCTGCGCGGGGGGAGGGGCGACGACGGAGGAGGAGGAGAAGAGCGAGAGCGCCTCGCGCCGCGGGAGCGACGGAGCCAAGAAGAAGGAGGGAGGGAGAGCGGGAGGAGGGGCGCGCGCCGGGAGGGAGGGCGGCTCTCGGAGGCGGGCGGCCAGACGCGCGTGCGCACGCCCCTCCCTCCGCCGCCCTCCTCTCCCTCCGCTCCCTCCCCCGCCCTCCTCCTCTCACTTCCCCGCCTCCTCCCTGCCGCCCGGCGCGGTGGCGGCGCTTTGTGACGCCGACGCGTGTCCCCCGCCCTTAAAGGGCCAAGCTGCTGTGAGGGCCGAGGGTAGTCGCGGGGGATGCCCTTGGCCCAAAAATGACAGTTGTGCCGCTGGGCGCCGCGGTTCCTAGGGAGCTCCGGGGAACGGGACCACTGGCCCTAGAGCTGTCGGCGCCTTCCCTTTTCCTCTCCCCATGTGTAGCCACAGGCTTCGGCAGCCATCCTCCGTCGAACCCTGGTCCTCTGCAGGCCTCTCCCCGTGACACAAAGTCCTTGCCCCGGCCCTGCACTTAATAGGTCCTTGCCAAGAATACGCTGAGCTAGTAAGTCTTATCGGTGGGGACAAGTGTCCCGACATATCTTGTTTACATATCAAGCCCATGTGTCCTTGGAGGGCAGTGTGCCACCCCGGGGGGGGGGGGGGGGGATGGGGTGGGATGGGGTGGGGGAGCCGATTCCCATCCGAGAAATGGGGAAGGCAGATAGGCCGCTGCTACTTCTCTTCATGACTACGGAAAGGAAGTTGCGGGAAATAAAGAGAGAAGTAATAATGCAGACTAAACCTGGGTTTCTGACGCTTCTCTGTGATTTGGGGCAAGTGCTCTAGCTATCCCTCAGTTATTTGTAAAATGAAGTACTATGGGGGGGGGGGGGGGTTAGGTACCTGGCTGGCTCACTTGGTGGAGCATGTGACCCTTGATCTCGGAATTGTGAGTTCAAGACCCGCCTTGTTGTAGCGATTACTTAAAAATAAAATCTTAGGGATCCCTGGGTGGCACAGCGGTTTGGCGCCTGCCTTTGGCCCAGGGCGCGATCCTGGAGACCCGGGATCGAATCCCACGTCGGGCTCCCGGTGCATGGAGCCTGCTTCTCCCTCTGCCTGGGTCTCTGCCTCTCTCTCTCTCTCTCTGTGACTATCATACATAAATAAAAATAAAAAATAAAATAAAATCTTAAAAGGAAAATATTGTGATTGAACTTTGACCCCCTATAGATCCTTTCAGCTAGACGGTCCAACTAGGAACTGAGGGACTTTTAAGATAATCATAACTTAAGTGAGATACGGAGACAGTCTTAAATCCTCATGATTTTAGGATAGCCCGTTCGTTCTCTTGGGAAGGCATGTCCTATGATAACTGCTGAAACAATTCCTAGTAAAGTCAGGATACTATGAGAGTTCCACACATTTAGAATTTTGAGATCAAAAAGATTCTAAGTTCCAACCCTGGCTCTACCACTTATCCATTCCTTATTCATCAGCTTCTGTAACAAAGGGTTAATTATACCCAACTTAAACTATTGTAAATATTAAATGAGATCATCTGTTTACAGCATTTGACACAATGACTAGCACATGATAAATGATCCATAAATAGGAACTTTAAAGAAAGAAAAAAAATTTAAGGCATAGGTATATTCTGACTACCACCCCCTCTATGGTTCTGACTCCCCTTCCTCCACCATTCAATTTAGGGACAAGAAGATTGCTGACCTGGAAATGTGGGAGATGATGTTGACACCTTTAATAACAAGGATGTGAGTAGACAAATAGGCAGAAAGTTCATCTTCAAAGCATTTCACCCTCATAAACTCATCACAGTCCCACCCTGACCCAGAAGATGGTAAATTCTTAGCCCAATCCACTGGAACAGGTACCTGTCAGCTAGACCAGAAGCTGCTCATAGTAAATATCTGCAATGACTATGGCCCTAATAACCTAAGGTGGTTGGCTAATAAACATATACCCGTCTAGAAGGCTCATAGCCTAATGTGTTAGTTAATAAGATGTGTACTTAAGGTTCTTCATTCTCACCTCAGAGGAACTCTAGAATCTAATGTCTCATGCCTTTTCATCCTAGCAGGTAAGACATTGTTTGTTAGTACGGTGCAACTGTGTCTTATTCATGCCATGGATCCACAGCAACCAGTACATTGTTTGACCCAAAGTAGACACTAAGTAATTGTTCTCATGGGCTTACAGCCAAGAGCAGGAAAACAATCAGTAACAACAACAACAAGTTGAACCTCACCCTCCACCCCCATGTCTAATAGAACCTCTCCAACACATAGTAGGTGCTCAAGATTATAAATTCCATAAGGTTGGCAGGTCTTGTTTATACAAGCTCTTTTTTTTATATATACAAGCTACTACAATGTTTGGCACGTTATAGGTATTCAAAATATATTTGTCAGAAGAATGAGTGGCAGAAACAGCTTCCTAGAGCTTTCTCATAGTGTTTTATAATGACAGGTCAATGATTTGACTGATTGGTGCCCTCTGGTGGTAAAGAAAACGGGACACACGCCTTCAGTCTGTATGGCATCACCTGGTGCTCTTCAAGAGAGGGCTCTCTTGAAGAATTCTTTCTTCCAAAGAGAAATGATATGGAAATCTTGAAAGATAAATGAGAGGTAGGGGTATTTGCTTTAGAGTGGTTAATTCTCACCTTATATAATGCCTTTTTTTAGGAGACCAATTTTTTTTCATTCTATGTATGTTAACACATGGAAGTCAAATAGTGCTCTTAAGGAGCCACAATCTTTCTCTCTCTCTCTCTTTTTTAAAGATTTCACTTATTTATGAAATTATGTTTCATGAGAAACAGAGAGGGAGAGGCAGAGACACAGGCAGAGGGAGAAGCAGGCTCCATGCAGGGAGCCCGACGTAGGACTCGATCCTGGGGACTCCAGGATCATGGCCTGGGCGGAAGGCGGCGCTAAACTGCTGAGCCACCCAGGCTGCCCAATCTTTCTCAATAATAGCTGACATTTGCTGTGCATCAGTATGTGACAGGCTCTTTACAAGCAGTATCCTATTTAATTCTCAAAAAAATCCATGACATCCATACTAGAACATCTGTTTTCCTGGGTATAATAAGATTTAGAAAGGTTAAGAAGGTTATCAAGGTTATGCAGTAGGTAAATGGTAGAACCCGGAGTTGAACCTTGGCCATCCCACCTAAGTGTAACTGCTCTTTTCTTTTTTTCCAGGATTTCAGAAGTTTATTTATTAGGGAGGGAAGAGGTATAAAGAAACTTCAGTTATCTGATACAAGCTCAGTAGGGGCAGGTCTCTGTCACTATCACACACAAGGAGGGATGAATTGCAAGAGGAGGATTTTCATGATGGAGAGAAAAGAAGATACCCTCTTTGGCATCCAAGTACACTCAGCTAGTATTTTCCATCATTTTGGAACCTAATTTTCCCATGAGACTTCCTAAAGGAAAGAATCAGAATCAACATTTCATGAATAAAATGCCAGAACTACAAAAACTCTTTAAAATTATTTTATCTATCATCCTTATTTTTTATTTAAGGAAGCTAAGAGCCAGAGCATAAAGGGAAGGGCCACATACAAAAGTCAGGTTATTGGATTTCTTACCCAGTTATCCTTCCATGATTCTTTTCTTTGTTTTTTAATTTAAATTCTTTGCCATCATATAACACCCAGTGCTCATCACATCCCGTGTCCTCTTTTCTTTAAAAATATTTTATTTATTTATTCATGAGAGACATAGAGAGTGAGGCAGAGACATAGGCAGGAAGAGAAGCAGGCTCCATGCAGGAAGCCTGATATGGGACTTGATCCCTGGACTCCAGGATCACACTCCAAGCCAAAGGCAAGCAGGCACCCAACCACTGAGCCACCCAGGTGTTCCTCATGTCCTCTTTAATGCCCGAAGTGTGGCTGTCTTAACCAAAGTACTGTAATATTCCTAAGCTAATATGCCCATAGCAATCCATGCATATCATATCACCTCCATGCTATATTGCAATTATTTGTTTACATCTTTCTCCCAGCCTCTCAGGTGCTCTTAAGAAAGAGCCATTCATTCACTCAACAAATATTTTTTGAGTGCCTGCTAGGTGACAGGCCCTATGCTAAATACCAAGGATACAGTAATGAACGAGTTGGAAATTATTTAGTTATGCCTTCAAGGAGCTTACATTCTAGTTGCTGAGACTTAATCACACAAAAACAAGTAATTACTAGATAAATAATATCATTGCAAGTTTTGGTGAATACTAATGAAGATGATTAAAGTAGGGCCTAAAACTGAAAATGTTGGGGGTGAATGCAATTTTACTTTTTACTATTCTTTTTTTGGGGGGATGAATGCAATTTTTTAAAAAATATTTTATTTATAAAAAAATATTTTATTTATTTATTCATGAGAAACACGGATTGAGAGAGGCAGAGACACAGGCAGAGGGAGAAACACGCTCCATGCAGGGAGCTCGATGTGGGACTGGATCCCGGGTCTCCAGGGTCATGCCCTGGGCCGAAGGTGGTGCTAAACCTCTGAGCCACCCGGGCTGCCCAATGAATGCAATTTTTAAAAAGACTTTATTTTATTTATTTTAGAAAGGGGAGTGGGATCCCTGGGTGGCGCAGTGGTTTGGCGCCTGCCTTTGGCCCAGGGCACGATCCTGGAGACTCGGGATCGAATCCCACGTCGGGCTCCCTGCATAGAGCCTGCTTCTCCCTCTGCCTGTGTCTGCCTCTCTCTCTCTCACTGTGTGCCTATCATAAATAAAAAAAAAAAAAAAAAAAAAAAGGGGGAGTGGGGCAGAGGGAGAGAGAGAATTTTAAGCAGGCTTCACACCCACCACGGAGCCCATAACAAGGCTTGATCTCGCAACCGTGAGATCATGACCTGAGCGAAAATCAACAGATACTTAACTGAGTATTAGTATGAGCCACCTATGTGTCCCTTAAGATTTTATTTTTAAGTAATCTCTACACCCAACATTGGCTCAAACTCACAACCTCCGAGATCAAAAGTTGCCAGCTCTACCGACTGAGCAACCAGGTACACCAGGGGTAAAGGCAAATTTTAAATGAAGGTAGAACAAGGACAGAATAAACCTTTGTGAGATTACATTTAAATGAATACGAGGGCCAATGGCCTCCATGTGCCCATCCTCTGCCCCAGATGGTGGGTTATACAGAAATTATGTGGTTGTGGGGGGGGGGGTCATGCTGCCCCCCACCAGGCCCACTGGTCATGGGGAGCAGGGAATCTTAGTGTATTTTGATTTGTTTGTTTAAGAAAAAACCCAAAATCAATAGAATGAGTTTGTCTGGTCGGTTGGTTTTGTTTTTGTTTTTGTTTTTTTTCTTTCTTTTTTTTTAAATGAGTCAATAGCAACATCCAGTTCTCACCAGGCTCCCTCTACCTGCACTTGCAGTGGTGGCAAGCAGGTTCCTGGCGTTGAGGCTGCAGCTCAGGGTGAAATGGGGCCAGATGTGGGTTTCCAGCCTTGCTTGGCCCCAGGGTTGGCAACCGGATCCTGGGGCAACCCATCTGGTCTCCTGAATAAAAGTCAAAAGCTGCATTTTTTTTTTAATTGCATAGAGGGCCAGCCTATAAAACGTGAGGGCAAGAACACAATTCCTGATTTCTGGCTTGTGATCATCATGTCTTTTTTTTTTCTTTTTTTCTTTTTTAAAGATTTTATTTATCCATTCATGAGAGACACAGGGAGAGGCAGAGACATAGGCAGAAGGAGAAGCAGGCTCCATGCAGGGAGCCCGATGTGGGACTCAATCCCAGGACCCAGGAACGACACCCCAAGCCAAAGGCAGATGCTCAACCACTGAGTCACCCAGGCGCCCCATCATCATGTCCTATTTATCTCTCTATTCTTGACACTGAGCATAGTGCTTGCCATTTCTTAAGTGTCACTCAGTATGGAATGAGTGGTTGACTTATCTCTCTAATCTTCAGTGCTTGATCATACTTCAACAGTGCTGCTTCCTCTTCTCCGTCAATTCAAAGTCAAATTATACTTCAAGACTTAGCGCAAATCCATCTCCTCTAGGAAATCTTGTTTAGCAAAACATTCTCCAGCCATGAAGAAGGAAATCCTGCCATTTGTGACAATATTGATGAACATTGACAGCATTAAGCTAAGTGCAATAAGTCAGAGAAAGACAAATGCTGAATCATCTTACTTATATGTGGAATCTAAAAAAGCCAAACTTGGGACGCCTGGGTGGCTCTGCAGTCGGGCATCTGCATTCAGCTCACGGCGTGATCCCAGAGTCCCAGTATCGAGTCCCACATCGGGCTCCCTGAATGGAGCCTGCTTCTCCCTCTGCCTGTGTCTCTACCTCTGTGTGTGTGTGTGTGTGTGTGTGTGTGTGTCTCTCTCATGAATAAAATCTTAAAAAAATTAAAAAGCCAAACTTATAGAAACAGAGTGAATTGTGGTTGTCTCTCTCTGTGTGTGTCTCTCTCATGAATAAATAAATAAAATCTTAAAAAAAATAAAAAAGCCAAACTTATAGAAACAGAGTAGATTGTGGTTGCCAGGTGATAGTATGGGAAATGAGGAGATATTGGTTAAAGGATACAGACTTCCAGTTATAAGAGAAATAAGTTCCTAGGGATCTAATGTACAGCACGGTGACTATAGTTAACAATACTGTATTGAAGGACACCTGGGTGGCTCAGCAGTTTAGCATCTGCCTTCGGCCCAGCGCATGATCCTGGAGTCCCTGGGATCGAGTCCCACATCAGGCTCCCTGCATAGGGCCTGCTTCTCCCTCTGCCTGTGTCTCTATGTCTCTCATGAATAAATAAATAAAAATCTTTAAAAAAAAAGAAAGGTGCTAAGAGAATAGATCTTAAATGTTCTTACCATAACAATAACAACATATGGTAATTATGTGAAGTGAAGGATGTATTAAATGTGTTAACTAACCTTATTGTAGTAATCATTTTGCAACATATACATGTAACAAATTATCACATTGTATACCTTAAACTTTAGGTTATACAATAATTATATCTCAATAAAGCTGGGGAAAAAATCAAAACACTGAGCAAAAAGGGCAGCAAGTTCAAAGGCCCAGGACATAAAAGCAAGATAGTAGAGAAAATCTAAGTAGTTCAATATAGCGAGGGCATAAAGTTTGACAGAAACAATGGTAAGAGACAAGGCTGGAAGGTTGACATTGGCTTCATTCATTCTTTTATTCATTCAGTAAGCATTTATTGAGTATGTACAGTGTGCTAGGCATTGGCTATGTAGACCTGGTCCTTGTTTTCATGGATTTACAGTCAAGGAAAAAAAGACAATTGATAAACAATCAAAGCTTATTTTTTAAAAAAGGAAATAAATGGAATGATAAGGGAAAATATATTTCAGTTTAGAGGATCAGGGAAAGCCTAACTACACAGGTGATACTTATCCTGAGAACTGAAGGATGAAAAAGAGAAAAAGTCATGAAAAAGCATTCTAGACAGAGCAAACAGCTTAGATCCAGTTTATATTTCTTTTTTTTAAAAAATGATTTTATTTACTTACTTGAGGAGGAATGAGAGAGAGAAGGAGAAAGAGAGAGAGAATGCACAGAGGGAGAAGGAGAAGCAGACTTCCCTGCTGAGCAGGAAGCTTGATGCTGGGCTCAATTCCAAGACCCTGGGATCATTTTTAAAGATTTTATTTATTCATTCATCACACACACACACACACACACACACACACACACAGATAGACAGAGACACAGAGGGAGAAGCAGGCTCCATGTAGGGAGCCTGACGTGGGACTGGATCCCAGGTCTCCAGGATCAGGCCCTGGGCCAAAGGGGGCACCAAACCACTGAGCCACCCGGGCTGGCCTTATTTTATTTTTTAAATTCTGGCAACCATGTGGAAAGGGATCAAAGGACAAGACCACCCTTGTGAAAAATTCCTTTAAAAGGTATTGCATGAAAAAAAAAAATAAAAGGTATTGCATGAATTAATCTGTGCAAATGCAAGTCAGGATAGTAGGTACTGTTGGAGCATAATGATGGCAAAATGAAGAGAAATTCTAAAGTTTCAAGAAATGTTCTGTTTCTTTTCTGGGAGCTGGTTACATGGGTATATTTGGTTTATGAATATTCAAGCTGTACCCTTATGTAATTTTCGTGTATGTATATATATGTATACACAATCACACATTTGCATAATTATATGCATACCTATAATTCTATATACATATACATGTAATTTTATATATGCATGTTATGCATTCTGCAATTACATACACACATATGTACATATATGTGTGTATACATATGTGTATGTATATTGTACAAAAAAGCTATTGAATGAGATTGTCCTATACTTCAAACATGTTGTTATAGAAGACCAAAAAAGGGAGAGTTCCCCAAATGTTCTTAGATTAAGATAGAGAAAAGAAACATGACAACTAAATTGATGCATGCTCTTGCATCAAGAAATAAAATGCTACCATGTAAAGGATATTATTGGGATAATCAGCAAAATTTGAATAGTATTGAATCAAAGTTAAATTTGATAAATGGACTATAATTTTGTAAGTGGACTCTAATTAGTCCTTCTCCTTAGTACATATATGCCAAAGTATTCAGGGATGTGGGCGAAGGAATTCTCAAGTGGTTCTGCAGAAGAGTTTATAAATACCTAAAGACAAGACAAATTTGACAAAACAAACACTAAGGATGGGTACCTGAAGGATATATGTTCACTATATTATTACACTGGGTAGATTTGGAAAACTTAAAAATAAACTGGAGAAGCTCTTATAATCTAGGCACAAGGCGATTTGACTTGAACTAAATTTGGTACTAAAGACAGAAGAGAATGAATGAATTCGAAATATATTTTGAAGGCAGAACTGACGAAGCTGGTGATTCGGTAAGACGTGGTGGATGAGACGGACAGGATTCCGCGGCGAGAACCAACAGCCCCGAGCGCCCAAGCCAGCCCCGCCCTTCCTCTTTCGACGCAAGCTGCGGAAGTGAGGGAAAGAAAGCGACCGCTAAGCTACAGGCAGGCTTCCGGTCTGGCGTCGCAAAGAGACCGTAAATGGGAGAAGCCGGCTTGGCTCCTCCCCCCCGGTGGGCGGGCCTGGAGAGTGACAGGTACCAATGGCGAGCGGCCCTTCGAGCGCTCACCCAATGGTTCCGGAGCGGGGCGGAGTCCTGCGGCACGAGGCTGGTCCCCACGCGGCGCGGGGGGTTTGCCGCGGGGCTGCCGCAACTTTCTCGTAAGTCCTCTGCGATTCCGCTGCCAGGCTTCGGTGATTGTGCGGAGGGCTTCGGCACTTCTGCCCACGTGGGAAGAAGTTGTGCCGAGCACGTGGGCTTCCTACCCGAAGTACTGGAGCAAGACCTGGACCCGGAGTTATGGGGCCAGCGCCTGCGGGAGCGCAGGATCGCGGAGGTGCTGGGGAGCCAGAGGTGGGTGAGCCCTCCGGCAGGAAGGAGTGCTTTCTACCTGCCCGAGCTGGCAGAGCCTGGCAGCTCGCCGGCCAGGGGCGCCGAGGCAGTCCGTCCTGGAGGAGTCTTATTCCCCCACATTTCCAGTCTGGGCACCGAGACAGTCGGAGGGAGATGGGAACTTGCGTTATTTGGATAGAAGCGGTAAAGCTTCTTGAGCTTTTTCCTTCGAGAGCTCTCACCTGGAAGTTGAAGAGACCCCCGCGGCGTGGATCATTTTCCTAACCAGGTCCTTCTCCTCGTCATTCTGCGAGACCTTCTAATCTCTTGAGCCCAGTTCTGTGCTCGCTGCTCTAACAGAGGGCACATGGTGGTGCTTCTGGGATCCTTCAGTGAGATTCTCCCCGTGTAGGAACGTGGAGTGGGGGCGGGGCCCAGGGCTGTAGGGGAGAAGGTTTGAGACCCTGCAGACCAGGGTGTGAAGCCTGCTTACAGAATAGGCATCCTGGACACCTAAGTGGCTCAGTGATTGCGTTTCTGCCTTTGGCCTAGGTTGTGATCCCGGGATCCTGGGATTGAGTCCCGCATCCGGCTCCCTGGGGGGAGCCTGCTTTTCCCTCTGCCTTTGTCTCTGCCTCTCTCTCTCTCTGTCTCTCATGAATATTTAATTTATTTATTCGTGAATATTTTATTTATTTATTCATGAGAGAGGCAGAGACATAGGCAGAGGGAGAAGCAGGTTCCATACAGGGAGGCCGATGTGGGACTCGATCCTGGGACTCCAGGATCACCACTGGGCGGAAGGCAGAGGCTCAACCACTGAGTCACCCAGGCAACCAGTAAATAAAATCTTTAAAAAAAAAATGCATGCTAACTGTGGAATCCAGCTCAGGGGACTTCTTTCAAGTGTGCATTTTCTGCCAGGATTACTGAGGATTGGATGACATACTGAGTATATTTTACAGAGGCAGTAGATTCCAGCTCTTTCCAACATTTGGCCACTTAACATTATACTGATGTAGTCTATAGTCAGGGCTTGCTGGCAGGGGTAGAGCCTGGCAGGATTTGGATAGAGCAAGAGTGGAGATGGCATTTGCAGATTCCCATTTGCAGATAACCCAGCAGAAGAGGAAGCTCCCTGATGCATGGTACCTGGAAATACAAGAAGCTCAGGCATTGTTTAGGTCAGGACTCAGTCAACTACTAACCCTGTCAACTTCAGGCAGGGCTCCATGCTTGTGCTGTCACATAGACAGGGAGCCCTCAATTCAAGGAATTTCAGCCTAGAGCTTAGTAACGTTCTTCTAAGTAATGATAATCCTAAGTTTCACAGTCTGGCTCCCATTCAAAAGAATGAACAGGAGCTTGTGAAGTTTTTGCCCACATCCCATTATGGTGGCACTTCTGGCAGTGGATGTTTGATGTCTGTGACCTCACAGTGGCTTCTCTCCTCACTGGCCACAGGTAATGGAACTAGCTCTGGAAGGCACAGGCAAGGAGGGAAAGAAGGAGTCCTCAAAGAAGCATACCCTGTCTGGGTCTCCAGTGGAGGGCCTCCTGCAGCCAGTGAAGCTTAGCCAGGCAGAACTGTATAAGGAGCCTACCAATGAGGAGCTGAATCGTCTTCGGGAGACTGAGAGTCTATTCCACTCCAGCTTGCTTCGTTTACAGGTACTATTGGGTGGCTGGGGCTTTTATTAGAGGGGTGGGCCTGGAACCCTGAGGCTGAAGGACTCTCTGCTGTCTCTTCTTACAGGTAGAGGAGCTACTAAAGGAAGTGAGGCTGCCAGAGAAGAAAAAAGAGCGGATTGATGCTTTCCTACGGGAGGTCAACCAGAGAGTCCTCAGGGTGCCCTCAACTCCTAAGAGAGAGGTAAAGCAGGCAGTGAGAAGAACTGGAAAGCCCAGGAGAGGTCCTCCATGTGGGCATCTGAAACAGCTTTTCTCTTTGCCAGAGGGGTGCTAGGGAGCTCATTTTCATTGCCACTGGAAGTACAGTCAACCACTTGTGCATTTGTTCAGCAAACGCTTATGTTCTTTGCAGCAGTTACATTTTTAGGACACATCAGTGAACACAAGCTGTCTACTTTCTAGTGTTGGGCTTATGGATAGTAGATGATAAACATGACAGGTAAACTGTGTAGCAATGTTAGAAAACAGTAAGCAGTACAGGAAAAGGAGAAAGTAGGGCGACGTGAGGGGATTGTGGGGATATCGGAAGATGGGAGTGGTTTGCAAATTTATTTATTTATTTATTTATTTTAAATATTTTATTTATTTATTCATGAGAGAGAGAGAGAGAGGCAGAGACATAGGCAGAAGGAGAAGCAGGCTCCATGCAGGGAGCCCTATGTGGGACTTGATCCCGGGACTCCAGGATCATGCCCCGAGCCAAAGGCAGACGCTTAACTGCTGAGCCACTCAGGCATCCCTGGTTTGCAAATTTAAATAAGGTGGTTGAGATAGGCCTTATTGAAGTGACATTAGTGTGACTATCTGAAGGAAATGAGTCAGCCATATAGATATCTAAAGGAGGAAGAGCATGGCAGGAAGGGGAAATAAACACCACAAAAGCTCAAAGGCAGGAGTAAGCCTGGTATGTTGCTTGGACTGAATGAAGGGAAAATAAGAGACAAGTTCAGAAAGGCAGTGGAGGAAGGAGACATTTCACATAGGGCCTTGTACACTGAAACAGGGACTTTGCCTTTGCTCTGGGTGAAATGAGAAACCGCTGACTGTGTACATTTTTTGGTAGCGCAGTGATGTGATCTCACCTCATTTTTAAAAAGTTCACTTAGATGTTGTGTTGAAAGTAGAATGGAGGAGAATACAGGTAAAATCAGGGAGACTAGTTAGAAACCTATTATGTGGTAATCCCCTGGAAAGTGGTGGCATCTCATACTAGGATAGAGAAGTAAAGAAGCAGTCAGTGCCTGGATGCTCTTGACAGTGAAATGGGTATTCTCAACAGAGATGAGTCCAGTGATTTACATGTTTTGTGCTTGAACAACTAGTATGAAGTTTCCTTAATGGGGAGGACATGTTTATAGAAGGACGAGGGGTTTATTTTCAAATGTGTTGATGCATTTAATGTGATATGTCTACTAGACATCAAGGGGACGTGTCCGGAAGGCAATGAAATTAATATGTATCACTGCCTTTCCCCACAGCTGACTGACCAGACTTGGCTCCCAGCTGGGGTTCGAGTGCCCCTCCACCAAGTGCCCTATACTGTGAAGGGCTGTTTTTGCTTCCTGCCTCCGTCTCAGGTCACTGTTGTGGGCAGCTACCTTCTGGGCACCTGCGTCCGGCCGGACATCAATGTGGACATGGCAGTGACCATGCCCAGGGTAAGGTACAGTATTTGGGGGATGGAGAGGCCTGCTCCTTTACCACCTACAAATTCCTGGGTCCCTCTTTCTTTCCCACCTGCCACTGGCCAGGGGATTGAAATCTGAACTGGAAATCAAAAGAGAGCAGACCCCTGCTATCTTCTTGAGGGCAGCTTAAATGTGCCCTTGGGTCAGTTGCTACCCTTTGGAACTTTGCCTTCTCATCTGAGAACTAAGTATATTGTTGTTAGTCCTGGTTCAGACACTCCAGCCAGCAAAAATCCCTGAGGTTTCTAAACTGTGATTCACCTTGGCTTCCTCCTGGCCCCACAAGCCATCTAATAATAGTACTGACGGGCCTGGTCATCTCCCCCTTCTCCTGACCCTCTCCAGGAGATCCTACAGGACAAAGATGGGTTGAACCAGCGTTACTTCCGCAAGCGTGCTCTCTACCTGGCCCACTTGGCTCACCACCTGAGCCAAGACCCTCTCTTTGGCAGTGTTCACTTCTCCTACACCAATGGCTGTCACTTGAAACCCTCGCTGCTGCTTCGGCCACGTGGTGAGAGGCACACACTGGGCTGAAGGCACAGTATGGGATGACAGATTTAGTGGGGGAGATATGGAGGCCTCAAATCCAAGGTGAGAAGTTTGGGCCTCAAGTTTTGGGGGGAAGGTATAAGGACCTCAGAATCTAAGGTGGGAGGGCATGGGCCCTCAGGTAGGAAGAGGGTGCCACAGGGGCCCACATGGCAGATCTGATCACTCTCTGTCTCCCTCAGGGAAGGATGAGCGCCTGGTCACTGTACGTCTGCATCCATGCCCTCCACCTGACTTCTTCCGCCCGTGCCGCCTCTTGCCATCTAAGAACAATGTGCGCTCTGCCTGGTACCGAGGGCAGAGTCCCCCAGGGGATGGTAAGCAGGCCCTGGTATCCAGGTGGAGCTGAAGGGAAGGATGTTGTGGGGATTTCTCCTCTCATGGCTTCTCCTCTCCCTCAGGTAGCCCAGAGCCTCCCACCCCCCACTATAATACGTGGGTCCTGCAGGACATGACCCTTGAGTCCCATGTGCAGCTGCTGTCCACAGTGCTGGGCTCAGCCTTTGGGCTGAAGGATGGTGTGGCACTTCTGAAGGTCTGGTTGCGGCAGCGGGAACTGGACAAGGTGAGTTGCGAGTGGCCCAGCTTCCCTGCCTTACTGAGTGGCAGGCTGGCCCTGAGCTCAGGCCTCTCTCTGCATCTCTTTTTCAGGGCCTAGGAGGGTTCAGTGGGTTTCTTGTCTCCATGCTGGTTGCCTTCCTTGTGTCCACACGCAAGATCCACACCACCATGAGTGGCTACCAGGTCCTGAGGAGTGCCTTGCAGTTTCTGGGTAAGGTGGTGAGACTCGGAAAGGTCAAGGGTTTCACTCTTCCTGTGAATCTTCTCATCATATCAGGGATCATTCAGTTTCTTGCCATGAGACAGATGAGCAGATTGAATTCTAGAAGCAGGCAGTTGCAGCCACTTGACTGGAGGGAGAGTGTCATTAGGGCTGGATCCCCTAGAAGGAGGACACCTTCTGACATACCTCTGGCTCACTTCAGCCACCACAGATTTAACAGTCAACGGGATCAGCTTATGTCTCAGCTCAGATCCCTCCTTGGTGAGTGGGGCAGGGCTGGGTCTGGGCAAGGAGGCTTGAAGGTAAGTCCCCAGTCCTGACTGGCTTCTCTCTCTGCCTCCCAGCCAGCCCTGGCTGACTTCCACCAGGCCTTCCCTGTTGTCTTCCTGGATTCCTCAGGCTATCTCAATCTCTGTGCTGATGTTACTGCCTCTACTTACCACCAGGTACCAATTGTCCCCCATTCCGAGGTACCCCTGATGTCCCAATCCAGATTCCATCCCTTCTGCCAGTACCAGAGCCCCAGAAATTCCTCTCCAGAGAACTTAGGTTAGGCATGTCTCTTGGTCTGAGCAGTCAGGTCCATGAAGGAAGGGTATAGTTGTGATAGGCTCACATGTAAGTTCCCTGTTTACCCCATGGCCGCAGGTACAGCATGAGGCACGGCTGTCTATGGCATTGCTGGACAGTAGAACCGATGACGGATTCCAGCTTCTGCTGATGACTCCAAAACCCATGATCCGGGCTTTTGACCATGTTTTGCAGTAAGTTTAGGGCAGGCAGGCTATGTCAGTGGGTCCTTTTTCCCTAAGGCTACACTGATGGGGCAGAGGTGCTCAGGGAGGTGTTCAGATCTTCCTGGTTTTGGGAGGGGTGGTATTTGGGGTCAGCAATACTTCATTCTGTCTCTTTGTCTCTTTGTGCCCCTCTAGTCTCCATCCACTGAGTCGTCTGCAGGCAGCATGTCACCGGCTAAAGCTGTGGCCAGAGCTGCAGGATCTTGGTGGGGACTATGTTTCAGCTGCTTTGGGCGCACTGACCCCCCTCCTGGAGCAGGGTCTGGGGTCCCGCCTGCACCTGCTGGCTCATTCTCGGCCCCCAGTCTCAGAGGTGAGGTGCTGTGGGGTGGGGAGTTTGTGGGTTTATTTATTTATTTATTTATTTATTTATTTTAAAGATTTTATTTTTTATTCATGAGAGACACAAAGAGAGAGACAGAGACATAGCGGGAGAAGTAGGCTCCCTGATGTAGGACTAGATCTCAGGACCCCAGATCACAACCTGAGCCTAAGGCAGACACTCAACCACTGAGACACCCAGGTGCCCTGGGAATTTGTGGTTTAAGGGGGACTAGATCTGGGGTCCCAGGGGATATAAAAGACCCCATTCCTGTAGCTAGATCTTTCTACCTAGTTGGAAAGTGGTTTGCAGACCAAGCTGGGGCATCCTTGGGTTGAGCTCAGCCTTTTTGCACCCTATAGTGGGACATCAGCCAAGATCCACCAAAGCACAGAGACTCTGGGACCTTGACCCTGGGATTGCTCCTCCGGCCTGAGGGGCTGACCAGTGTCCTTGAGCTGGGTCCAGAGGCCAACCAGCCTGAGGTGAGAAGCCCTGGGGTCTTGGGGGATGACTTGGCCCTGTTTGGGGGGAGTCTGTTGTGTGCTGGCAGAAATGGTATGGATTATTCCCATGCCACTTGGATTGCAGCCTGTCAGAGATTTCTGATAGAAAATCTGATTTCTCCTACCACCCATTGCCTTTGTTCAGGCTGCTGACTTCCGCCAGTTCTGGGGATCTCGCTCAGAGCTTCGGCGTTTCCAGGACGGAGCCATTCGGGAAGCTGTAGTCTGGGAGGCAGCCTCTATGGCCCAGAAGCGCCTTATTCCCCACCAGGTGGTCACTCACCTCTTGGCACTGTGAGTGTTAGCATCTGGATGCTGGGAAGCAGCAATGGACTGGGGAACCTTTTAGGAGGGTCTGGCCCAGGCTTTGTGCTGAGCAGCTAATGTCTCAGCAGCTGCTCAGCCCACACTGAGTCTGTGCTGTACCCCTTTTCCCAGCCATGCCAACATCCCAGATACCTGTGTCCACTATGTGGGGGGCCTTCTGGACGCATTGATCCAAAGCCCAAAAGAGGTAAGGGTCTTGTGTCAGGGATAGGATCAAGCCAGGGGTTGCAGCTTAGCATGTGGGTGGAGAGTTGCAACCTCAGCCTGACTGCACTTCCCATAGTGTCCAACAGAGGGGGTGCTGGCTCTATGCAGCCTGGGCTGTGGCACAGTCCCAGGTGGTGGTGGTAGTTTTGTGTGGGGGATGTTCTATAGCATCCTGGCTCCCTGACCATGTTCTCCTTCTCAGACCTCCAGCACAGGTGAGGAGGCTCTGGCAGCAGCAGTACGTTGCTACGATGACCTCAGCCGCCTCCTGTGGGGGCTGGAAGGTCTCCCGCTGACTGTGTCTGCTGTGCAGGGAGCTCACCCGGTGCTGCGCTACACTGAGGTGAGGTGTGAAGGGCAGGGAGCCCTTTCTGCCTGTGACCTCTTGCCTCTCCCCCACCTACCAGTATTCCCCCTTCCAGTTCATATGTTCACTCTCTCCCAGTCCCAGGCCCCTTCCTTAGCCCTGCTGCTTCCGTAGGTGTTCCCACCAACCCCAGTCCGGCCAGCCTACTCCTTCTATGAGCACCTGCGAGATCGGGCCTCGCTGTTACCCCGGCCCGACAAGCCCTGTCCAGCCTATGTGGAGCCCATGACCGGTGAGGAGCCTCTTAGGAAGGATGAGAGGAACCCTTCCCATTCCATGTCACAGTCTCGAGACCTCCTACTTTTCTTCCTAGTGGTATGTCACCTGGAGGGCAGTGGTCAGTGGCCACAGGATGCTGAGGCCATACGGCGGGTCCGAGCTGCTTTCCAGCTGCGCCTGGCAGAGCTGCTCATGCAACAGCATGGGCTGCGGTGTCGTGCCACGGCCACACACACTGATGTCCTCAAGGTTAGGCTGGTGCAGGGTAGGGATTCTCCGGAGAGGGAAGAGACAGGGTGTTAGGGTGCTGCAGGCTGACATGCATCTCCCACCCCATACTCCTTTCAACAGGATGGGTTCGTGTTCCGGATTCGTGTGGCCTATCAGCGGGAGCCCCAGATCCTGAGGGAAATGCGAAGCCCCGAGGGGATGATCTCATTGAGGGATACACCTGCCTCCATCCACCTTGAGAGGGACACGAGGCATTTGCCCTTGCTCACCAGTGCCTTGCATGGGTATGGCCACCTGCACAGGTTCTTTTGCCTGTGGATCCTTCCCTGCTCCCATTTTGCTTTCCTGGCCACCTGCCTTTCTGGGAGGCCAGGTAGTATAATAGGGATATGAATTATGGAGTCTGGCAAATTCTAGAACCCTCACCCTGCCACTTCATTGGCTAACCTGTTGGCATTAGTTAGGGGTATGTGAGATTCTGCATAGCATGGATCAGCAGAGAGGGTAATTTCAGTAAAGGTTGAGTAGATAGTGGTGGTGAAGCTGAAATATGGTTCTTGGGCCTTGATGGCCTGAGTCTCATTGTCACTACTCTCTTTCCCTTCTACAGGCTCCAGCAGCAGCACCCAGCCTTCTCAGGTGTGGCACGGCTGGCCAAGCGATGGGTGCGCGCCCAGCTTCTGGGTGAGGGGCTCAGTGATGAGAGCCTGGACCTTGTGGTTGCTGCTCTTTTCCTGCACCCTGAGCCCTTCACCCCTCCCAGGTGATTCCCTCCATCTTTTCCCTAGCCAGAAAGCTCCCCTTAAGGCCACCTTTCATCCCTTAGGCTGTACCTTCAATCCAAATGGAGGAGGGTAGCTGAAACAAGTGACAAAAGAGGTTCTAAGACACCCCTTATCTCCTTAATCCATGCCAAGGGGTCTAGGCTGTCTAGACCATGAGGAAAGCCTTAGGATGGGTGGTTGGACCTAGACTCTCTGCTCACTCTTCCTTCTCAGCTCCCCCCAGGTGGGCTTCCTTCGGTTCCTTTTTTTGATATCAACCTTTGATTGGAGGAACAACCCTCTTATTGTCAACCTTAACAACGAGCTCACTGGTAAGTGATAGGACTGGGGTCAGACTACTGCAGGAACGACCCTTTGTGGATGGCAGAGTAGGGTGCACAGGGTTTTCCTTGTCAGTCTGAGAAGTGTTTATGTGTGTGTGCCTGACCCTGATGGCTTTGGAGTGGGAAGTTATTAGGAGGAAGAGACCCAGTTCGAGGCCTTAGGGAGTCCTGAGACTGTAGAGCTACGGTTTGCTTGTACGATGATCAGAAACAGAACAGGCTGGAGGTGGAAAGGAGGCTACCTGGTGAGAGTGGTGAAGGGGGGAGGAGAGTAGAAGGCTACCCTGAGCACTAGGTGAGAAGGCTTGTGGGGAGCTGGGAAGGGCCCGGATTAGAGAAAGATGTCTCGACCTCTTGGGGAGTGGGGGTGATGGTTTCTAGTTGTAACATGAGGAGCTCCTGGTCCCGGCAGAGAGGAAGGTGTCAGCTTCCTAATTCCCCAGGTGTGTGGGAGCATAGGGTTGGAGGGGGTCAAGGGCAGGCCTCAGCTTGTGCAAGCCCGGAAACTAGACTGGGGTGCCAGGCAGTGGAAAATTCTGCCTCTGGGCTGAGCTTGAGAGTTTAATGCCCCACCCAATGGAGACAAACATGGTGTCCTTTTCATTGCCTTTGTCTCTTGCGGGAGGGCCATTGGAAAATCCCTGTGATGGGCCACCAGAAGACCTGGGGCAGCAGAGCATGTCAGGGGAAAGGAGCAGGCTGACCCAGGACCCCCTCTTGTTCACAGTGGAGGAGCAGGCGGAGATCCGTAGTGGCTTCCTGGCAGCTCGGACACAACTCCCAGTCATGGTTATCGTTACCCCCCAGGATCGTAAAAACTCTGTATGGACACAGGATGGACCCTCACCCCAGGTTCAATCCTATTCCTACCTCCAAATTTGTTTTTCTTCCCCCATGGAAAAAGTAGGCCCAGCCTGAACTAAGAGAGACCTGTTGTTAGGTCTGATCTATTTGATGTATGTGTACTCCCCTCCCCCACCCAGATCCTACAGCAGCTTGTGGTCCTGGCAGCTGAGGCCTTGCCTGTCCTAGAGAAGCAGCTAATGGATCCCCAGGGGCCTGGCGATATCCGGGTAAGCCCCTGAACATGGGTAACTGGGGATTCTTGCCTCTGAACGTTGGAAGTCTGGAGCTGTAGGGCCTCTCATGGGATGCTCAGTCTCCTCGTTTGCTGCGACTGAATCCAGAAAAGGCATTGAAGCTGCCCATGGTGCCTGACAGTGGTGGAGCCTGTAGGAAAACCAGGGCCTGGCTCTATCCAGGCCTAATGTTTCCAGCCTATGCTCCTCCTGATGGATTGAAGCTGACCCCAGCTGTGGTTCTGTTCCCATCTTCAGATGAGGATTTGGATTCTTAATTGGGGGGCGGTCAGAAAAAAGGAAAGGAGAAAACCAAAGTGGGCTTGTGGAGACTTTGTGGTCCATCTCCCAGTGGGTGCTGCTGACCCCTTCCTACCCTTCCTCAGACAGTGTTCCGGCCACCCCTGGATATGTATGATGTGCTGATCCGCCTGTCTCCCCGCCACATCCCCCGGCACCGCCAAGCCGTGGACTCACCAGCTGCCTCCTTCTGCCGTGGCCTGCTCAGTGAGCCAGGGCCCTGTTCCCTGATGCCTGTGCTAGGCTATGATCCTCCTCAGCTCTATCTGGCACAGCTCAGGGTAGGTCTTAAAGGGCTGACTAAACTGGGGGAGGGGACATCCAGGTGAACCTGGGGCCATGGAGGGGGCTCTCAGGTGTCCACCTGTAGTTTTACCTATGTCCTGCCCTTTCCTAGGAGGCCTTTGGGGACTTGGCCCTTTTCTTCTATGACCAGCATGGTGGAGAGGTGATCGGTGTTCTCTGGAAGCCCACCAGCTTCCAGCCCCAGCCCTTCAAGGTGTGCTGGCTGGTGATAACCCATGTGTTCCCGAGGGTGTACATGTTGTTCCATGTGGGCATGTGTGTCTGTACGTGGCATGCTCCCCAAGTGACCACAGGTCACATGCGAAGCACGTGTGTTGTGTGTCTCTCTCCATTATTGCTGTTCCTCTCCACCCCCACCCCCCCACCCCCACTCCCATTTATTGTCTCTGGGTGTGTCTTTGTGACTCCTCAGTCCACATTTCTCTGGTTCCCCTAGGCCTCCAACACAAAGGGGCGCATGGTAATGTCTCGAGGTGGGGAGCTGGTGATGGTGCCCAATGTAGAAGCGATCCTGGAGGACTTTGCCATCTTGGGTGAAGGCCTGGTACAGGCTGTGGAGGCCCGAAGTGAGAGGTGGACCGTGTGATCTCCAGCCCTAGGAGCAAGCTATAGGTGACAGCGGGACTTCCAGACTTCTGGAGTAAGATGTCAGTGGCATTACCTCTACCCTTGCTACGTACACGTCCTTCAGGAAGTATCTGCTGGCCTGAACACACTGAGATGTCCCCCCAAAAGAGCCCTGCCCTAATTTTCTGTCCAGTGCTTTACCATCGGGGCAGGGGCCTGGTATTCCACAGAGTCCACTGGGCTTGTCTGAACTCCCAGGAGAGGAGAGTGAGCCAGCTCAGAAAGGGAACTAAATGACTCCAAGAGATCCATCCACCTCTCAGCTCTGGCCTGGGCTTTTTTTCTTCCTAGGATGTTTCCAGAAGCTTAGAGAGGAGGACATGTACCCAGGGTTGAGGCTCTGTCTCCTTCCCATCACCAGGGTATGCACCTAGACCTTAGTATGTCCTTCGGGGTAGTGTCAGGCCTTTAAATAGGGCCCAGAGAAGGTGAGATCTGCTGAGGGTCACAGAATGCCAGTATTGAGCAAGGTGCTATTGTTTTCGAGGGTGGGACATGGAAAAGCACAGAGGGCAGAAGGGGCTAGGTGAGTGAAGGCGCAAGGGGTACAGAAAGCCCTGAGCGCTCCCATGGCTGCTCAGCATCTCGCCCGCACCCCCCAACCCCCTCAGGCTCCATCTCTCTGCCCATTCATGTCTCAAACTGCCTCCACTGTGTTCCTGCAGTGGAGGTGGAGAGGGGAGCAAGACCCAAGTCCCGGTCTTCAGGAGCTCTCAGTGCCAGGGCAGGGTGGAGGGGGTGCTGCCTCTTTTCAGCCTGGTCCACACCCCACTTCCGGCAGCCTCTCCCTTCTCCGTCTCCCCTAATCCTGGACGTTTCTCCAGACTCAGCTCAAATAGTGCTGCCGCCTCCAACCCTTCCCTTGCCCCCAGCCTGAGGTGCTCTCTCCTCTGAAACACGAGAGTAGTGATTGTTCAGTTTACTTCATAGTCGCCTACAGTGGTGTGAACCTTTCTGTTGTCTGAAACTTGGATTTAAAGTTAAATCACTTGGGAGCAGCCTGGGTGGCTCAGCAGTTTAACACCACCTTCAGTCCAGGGCGTGATCCTGGAGACCCGGGATCGAGTCCCATGTCAGACTCCCTGCGTGGAGCCTGCTTCTCTCTCTGCCTGTGTCTCTGCCTCTCTCTCTCTCTGTCTCTCTCTCTCTTTCTCTCTCTGTGTCTCTATGAGAATAAATAAATAAAATAAAATCTTTTTAAAATTTTTTAAATTAAATCACTTAATTTCTCCATGATCTTGGCTTTTCTGCATTTTTCACATAGTTTTAACTTTGTCTCTACATGTAACCTCTTTGGGGGCAGGTGACATGTTTGAACATAGTTTTCGTGGCATTGAGGACAGTGCTATGCTCCAGTAGGACACAGGTGTGTGCAGAAGGGGCAGCCAGCCAGGCAGATGGAGGGCAAGCAGGGCCACCAGAAGACTTCAAGGAAAGGGAGTCATAATTTGTACCCCCTGCCTTGAGTGTGCGGGGTGGTGAAGGTGAGAGCCATGGCCCCAGAGTTCAGGTACAGCTGACATCCACCGAGTGCCTAGCAAATGCTGCGTGCTGGTAGGTATTTTACCTATCTCCTGTGTGGGAAGTTGTACAGTAATGCCAGCCCTGTGAAGTATGCGCTTAGTTATCCTCATTTTCTGGATGAGGGAGCAGGTGCAGCATCAGGCAGGGGCCCATCGGTGGGGACACTCAGAGGCCTGGCTCTCAGGCTTCGTCCTTAAGGTGATAAGCCACATATGGGAACCCTGATCTCCACTTTGTCCCAATTTTGTTAGTCTCTGTGAACCTGTGCCGGTCCCTAGCTGTCACTGTCATAGGATTAGAAATAGGCATAGAGAATACATTGATGGGCTGTGTGAGCTGGGGTCTGCATCTCCGTGTCCTTGATTCATGAGGGCCACACGTATGTGTGCAGGGCTTTACTGCTGGGGAGAGAAATGCAGTTCCAGCCTTCATGGACCTGCAGTCTGTGGTTGTCCCTGGCTCCTCCTCATTCATTTTTCTCCACAGCCCCTCCCTAGGCTCTAAGGAGGGATGGTGCTGGGCTGTTTCAGACCCTCCTATTTCATCCTCGGGTCAGCTTCAGTCCTGTGGCTTCTGGCCTTTTCACAAACACAGTTCTAGATTATTCCAGTGTGGAATAATCTGCCCCAGGTCAGATTCTGCAGCAGTGGCTCCAAGAGGTGCAGGCAACAGGCCCCCCTTGGGAGTGAACCCTGGCCCTGCTACCTCTCTCTGTGTTCCTGGGCAGGTCACCTCCCCTCATAGGGCCCAGCCTCCCCACTTTTAAAATGGGGATGCAAACGGCTTTGTCAGGGTGCATGATGTGGTTAGGGAAGAGGGCCTGGAACTCAGACCCAAGAAGCCGCCCCATCCTTTCTACACCTCCAGCATAGCTTAGGGGATGGGGTGTGGAGAGAGCTGGAAGCCCAGGCTCGTCTCAGCCCCTCACATTGCAGCTCTGACCTGTTTTCCTCAGGTCTTCTCCGGAAAGGTGAGGCCAGTGTGGTCTAAGACGACCTTGGGGGTAAAGGCGGGTGGCCTGAGGAACTAGACCTTCACTGGAAGGAAAGGAGAGACTAGAAGGAACTGTGTGAACAAGGATGTAGCTTACATCCCCATGGGTATGTCTGCCTCTGGGCTCCTGCATCTAACTTTGCAGGTGGACATGGATTGGGGGGAGTCTGTCGGACGTATGGGGTGATTTATCTGCTCTGTGTTTTGGGAGTGTGGTGCACATGTCTATGTGCTAGTCTGTGCCGGTTTTTGCCTTCAGCTCTGAGTCGCTGTAAAAGGGGAAATCTCTTTTTGAAGAGCAAGTCAGGAAAAACACTCTCAGATAAAAGGCAAAAACTCAAATTTTTACTGTGGATTTATTTAAATGGCCCTAAATAAAGCCTTTTTTCTTGGGATTTGGTTTCCCCAGTTCTGTCAGAACTTCTGAGCCTATGTAGTTTACATTTAATGAATTCTCAAAGAGTCCTCTCTTCTGATTGGTATCACCATCCCTTCTAAACCAGAAGCCTTTTGGGGCACCTTGGTGGCACAGTCGGTTGGGCATCTGACTGGGTTTGGGCTCAGGTCATGATCTCAGGGCTGTGGGATCTGCACTCAGTGGAGTCTGCTTGAGATTCTCTTTCCCCCTCCCACTCGTGGTAGCTCTCTATCACTAAGATAAATAAATCTTTAAAAAAATGTTTTTAAATTATTAAACCAGAATCCTTTTGGCTACAGACTATTTTCTTCTGCCTAGCACCTTCCTTGGGAGAAAAAGAGCAAGACCCCGAAGCCCAGGGGTCCTTGCAGCAGGTTCCCATTCAATGAGGTTCTGAGGGCTGCTCAGATTTGAGCTAGTCTAAGTGCCCCCACCCCAGTAAATACACATGTAACCCCCCTAACATCCGGTACTTACTTTGTGAGTCATAGATTAATCCAGGTGAGAGATGAAGGGGAGGGGAAGCCTGGGGCACGTGAGTCACCCCTACCCTACTCAGGAAGAGGCCAGCCTGTTTGCCCATCCTGCTGCAAAGACAGAGGAGGCGGTGTGGGGGGAACGGGACTCTTAGACTGCCCATGGCACTAATGGGGACCAAGGTGTTTCAAACCCAGAGGGAGACTCATTTCCCTTTCCCACTTCAGCTTCTGAAAATAAGATGGGGAGGATAATTCTTCTGGTTTGCATGAGGCCCAGAGAGGTGTAGGAACTTGTTCCAGGGTCACACAGGGAGCTAGAGGTGGAAATCCAAAGAATCTAGGCATCCTGGCTCCAGGCCTTGCTGCTGAGCCTGGGCTTTCCTGGATCCCAGGGCTGGGGTGAAGAGAAATAAGGGAATGGAAGCTGAGTTCTAGATCTGCAAAATGGGGCAGAGAAGAGTGCAAAGCCTGGCCCCCTTCCCTGTCCTGGGCCACCTGCCAGCCTTGTTGGTCTCTCTCCACCCAGGGCAGTCGAATGAAGCTGTTAGCACGACCTAGAGCAGCAGAGCTAAGGACAGGGGAGGGGTAGGAGTGTGCACACTCTGGTCCACCTTAGCTCAAGCCTGAATCTCCTCTGTCTCCCTAGCCAACAATATTGTATTATAATCCACGAACTTGCTAAGAGACTAGAACTTAATTATTCCACCCACTAGAAAAAGGACAATTATGTGATGGAGGTCTAATTATCGCTACGATGGCAATCATTATATGGCATAGATAGATAGACAGATACAGCATCTTGGCCTTTCTCCAATCGGCCCCCTCAAAAATTCCCACTCCCATCTCTCAATCACGGGGTCTCCCTGGAGTCCATTACCCACTGATCCCGGCTCTAGCCATCCCCAGGAAGTCATACCTAAAGTCTGACTGCAGACTCTCCTGCTGTAGTCTGTCTACTCCCCTAGATCTTTCTTGTGACGCCTCTCCCTGGGGCAGGCAGCTGGTGGCTGCCCTGTAATTAGCATCCAGACTGAGCTGGGATGAGGGGAGAGAATATTGGGGCTCACACGTGCCCATGACCTTTCTGGAATACCAGGTGCAGAGCTTCCTTCCACCACCTGTCCTCCATCCCACCCCCTTCAGACCACAGGCCTCTCAAAGAGCAGTTGTCCTGGGCCCCATCTCATGTTCAAGTTCCTATCTAATTCTGCTCCCCTCCAATTTTGCTGCCCTACTCTGCTCTGCCCCCTAAATCCCCACTTCAAACCCACCTCGCTCCCTATAGCTGTTGCCCCTTTACCTTGGGGGTAACAGGTTGCCCCGCATCTGGCCTCTGTCCCTCTGTGGCTTCCTTCCAGGCTGCCTGGCCTCAGCCTTTCCCCTCTAATACATCAGCCACTTCACAGCTGGAGGGATCCTTCCAATGCTTTCCATTAATTGGCAAATAGAGACCATACCACTTCCCTGCTTAAAACCCTCAGGCCTCCCATTAGCTTCTGTTCTTAGTAGTGGAACATTTGTCAGTTTTCATCTTGTTGAGAACCCTGATGTACCATGGTTAAAATTCTGTGATTGAAGCAGGAAGTGGGGCCAGAGCTGTGCCTCCTTGTCTTCCTTCTCCCCATTTCCAGCTCCAACAGTCCCATTGAGAGCTTCCTCAGAACCCTGGGGATTAAAGAAGCACCGTTTGAATATCTCTGGCCTCTCCATAAGGCCCAGGCCCATAGTACAGAACCCAAGGCCCTTCCTGTGCTACCAGCGACCTTGTCTGGCTTCACTACAGGTGCTCTCATCGTGTACCAGGCAAGGAGCCATACCCAACTGGGCCTGGCCCAGCGGGCTCTCACCTGGAAGACGCTCCACAAAATCCCCAGCCAAATGTTTCCTCCTCCAGGAAGCCTTCCAGTTGCCTCCGCCTCCCAAGAACTCCATGTTCTCTTCCTGGCTGCAGTGGCCAGGCAAATGCCAGGCCCTAATTCAGTGTCCCCCTCCCCGCCCCCCACCGCCCAGGAAGCCCATGAGCTTTTCTTTCTCCTCAACCTCTGGTCTTGATCTCTCATCCTTTGAGGCAACCATCCTTGTTCCAGAAGCTTTCCTGCTAGTGAAGAAGGAGATAGGAAAACAGAAAAACCAGGGGTTTCAGGGATCTGATCCCTAAGGTGTGAACATGAGCCTTCCAGACACCCTAGGCCTGTTTACAGTGATTGCCTGGACTGTGTCAGCAGCATGTCACTAACTCCCCTCCCCCCAGGCTGGCATGGGGTAGGCCCAAGTGTCTGGCCAGTTAGTTTCCAGACTCCTCAACAGATCCCTGTTCTCTATCTCTGGCTTACTTTGTAAACACTGGACCCAGACCCACAGCCAGGCCCAGACAGGGACACACACACAGAGATATGCACACAGAGCCCCTTGAACATGCAAATGCACACACAGGCCCTAATGGATACACACATGCATGCAAGAACCCTCTGGTTGTCCTCATGTGTATGCGGACCTCCATGGATACATGTACCCACACAGCCAAGAACGCACATGGATGCAGGTGGATATTCACATATGAAGAAATGTGGCTCTGATCAAGGACGCAGCTTCTAAAATGAGTCTTTCTTCATATGTCGACTATGTAATAAAGTTTTCAAAGCCTGAAACACCCACAATCTTGTTTGATTCTTATAGAGGCCCTGGGTTGGGGGATGGGAGGACTCCATCTGAAACTTCCATGTGACTGATGAAGAACCTGACACTCTGAGGGCTGGGAGAAGAGAGCTGTCTAGGTCACCTGACTGGTCAGTGGCCAAGCCAGGCTTAGAGCTGAGATTCTGGATCTGGTAGAGGCCTCTGCCCCATGAGCCTAGCCCTTGTGGTTCTGGACCCTTCCTCAGCAAGGAGTCTAGGCCTCTGCCCATCCCTCTGCCTCCTCTATGACTCTCTGCTGTCTCCAGAGGGTGCAAAGAGCTTAGGGACACTAGAAGGTGAACCCAGAGTCCCCAGGATAAGGGTCTAAAGGTAGCTTTTTCTCAAGGTCCATCTGGACTTCTGGCTGGAAGTGCCAAGAGGGTAGTTTGTGTTCATGGGCTCTCTGCCATCTTGTCTGGAGACAGGGGGTGACTGTTGGTGCAGTAGGAGGAGATACTTGCCCACCCCCCCAGTCTGGGGACGCTCATAATAGGATGATTCATCTCTGCTCTCCACTCCCAATTCCAGTCCAGAGCCAGCCCCCAACTCTTGAGGCCTAAGAGCAGGAATAATGTCCAGCAGTGGTCTAAGAGTGGGACACATTCTAGAATGGGAGCTCAAGTGTGGAGAGACTCAGTGTGTTCCTGTGTCTTGGCTCCCTGCTCCTCCCGTGCCTCGGACCTGAGGCTCCCCTGCCTCTCTGCCCCTCTTCACCTCTCCTCTTCAATCCCATGGGGTTTGAATCCCAGCTCAACACATAGTAGCTGAGACCTTAGCAGGTCACTTTTTTCCAGACCTCAGTTTTGTCATCTGTGAAAGGGGGGAAATACATGCACTTTTGGGGATTGTTTTGCAAATGGGAGGAAGTGCTTTCTAAACTTGAAAATGTCTGTATGTCTGCTTTGGTCTGCCATTCCCCTCATCCTGCTCCAATGCTCTGGAGGAGATTAGGGGATTTAAAGAGGCTGGGGGTACTGTACCATGACTTATTTTCTAATGTCTACAATCTTCTCTACCCCACTTGCTGACAACAAGGCCCATGTGTCTTGTCTTGGTTCACACTGCTTCTATTGAAGCAAAAAGAGTTTGGGGGGTAGGAAATGAAGGGTGTGTCACCACCTCCCCCTGCTTTATAGGGGCCCAGCCAGCCCCTCTAGTCCAGCAGGCTGGGACTTGCATTGCTAGCCCTTCCCTTGCCTGGGAACCCACTCCCCCAGTTCTGACCTCAAGGAGTCACAGCCTCCCACAGGGTGGATGGGCCGTCAAGGCCCCTTCCTGGGCTCAGCCCTCCCGCCCAGGTGAGACATAGACCTTGCTCAAGATGCCCTGGGAGGAGGTGGTTCCTCCTCATCTGCATCCTCTCAGAGTTCCCAGGTGGGCTGGCTTCTAGCCTACACTTGGCATTGATTTTCCTTCCCAAAGCACAGGAGGGAGCCCAGAGGGCTATAAGTAAGTTATGTGACTCAGAATTGGCCCTACCAAGCTCAGTCACTTCTCTGTGAAGCCATGCTTCTTTCTGTCTTTTGCCCCAGGGGGCGCCATTGACATTGACTACAGTGAGAAGAGTCACAGAGAGGTCCTGCTTCAGCACCCAAACTCTGGCCAACCTGGCACTTCTGGACAAAATCCCTAGGCCCTGACCCCTCTTAATCCCAGATGAGGGCTGGTAGGAATAAGGGACTCTTGGAAGGCATTGTATCCTTCTCCCTCTTCCAGGCCCACTAAGAAGCATGAAGCCCTACCCATACCATATCTTCTCAGCTCCGACCCAAACCCATCCCATTGTGCATGTGTATGTACAGGTATGAACGTGTGTCCACACTAGTTATAGATAGGAATGAGTCTGGTGGGAGGGAGAATTTGGTGTAGCACATGTGAACGTCTATAATCTGAGTGCAAACACGTGTGTATAGGGCCTTGTGTGTGCCTGCTGGTTGCAGAGCTGTCCCTGTTTTTCTTCTGTGCTCTGGTTTCCAGGCCAACCCTAGCTTCAGGCCAGCCCAGGATGGGGCATGGTGAGGATGGGGTGCTATGGGCTGGGGTTTCCTATTTTCTTTCAGTCTTGAGACCTTTGCCAGTTCCTGTCCTGTGCTGCCTTTGCAGTCCAATCTGAGGCATTGAGGGTCTGAGAAGCACATCACATGATGGGGAGAAGAAAGGGCTGCATGGTAGAGGGTGTGTCTCCATTTCTACAGTCTGGGCTCTGGCATGGGAGTCTTGGGTTGTGTCTTGAGTCACAGACTGGCAGTGGGGCTGTGAGTAGGCACTTGGTGATGGCCCCCTGATTCACCATGGGGCCTCCCAGCCCATGGGGGCCAGGAGAGTAGGGGTGCTTCTCCCTGGGTGAGGGGCCATGGGAGACCTCACGTGTGGCTTACATATATGTTTGAGCCCATGGCCAGGCTTTCATGTGAATGGGATCCCATGAGCATGTGAACAGAGCTCTGTTTATAGGTTTATAGCCAGCCTCCAGGTGAGTGTGTGTGTGTGTGTGCATATGAGAGTGTGTAAATTTATCCAGAGTATGTTGCTAAACCCCATCTCTTTGGGCATGAGTCATCTCTGGAGCCCTCATTTCTGATAGCCACTCCTCAAAGGCCTTTAGACCACCAAGATTAAGTACCTCTGGAAAATTTGGTCTCCCTTGGCAATGCTGCCATTGTGACCCAGGGGAGGTCATATTTGCTCCCAGTCCTGTGGAAGTAGGGCCAGGCCACCACACCTCAGTTTCCCAATTATTAAATGCAGTATAGTGAGCAAAGTTGCCTCATGCCCCACCTTGGACAGGGCTGACAACCCTCACAGTTTAGCCAGCTTAACTTCTTAAAGGGTCACACTCTCCCTTGGCTGGCGATCAGCGAGAGTGTGAGAAGAGAAGGTTAAAAACAGCTGGGACTCACCCTTCTGGCAAGCATGTGGCATGTGGCATGTCAGGACAACCTCGGCTCAGCCTCTGGAACCATGTGCAAAACACACGCAGGTACACGTGTGGCAGACTGAGTTAACCCAACCAGGTCCAACAGACATGTGCACAGCCACGAGAAGTGTCCAAGTGGATCTGGCACACCGGACACACGGCACGTGTGGACACAGCTGTGGACAGAGCTGGTCGGGACGGCAACAGGTGACGTGTAGTCAGCACAAGCGACAACCGCGTGTGAGCTCTCAGCACACGTGCTGTGAGCACCCAGGTCTGGACCATGAGAAGGCCCAGGGCCTCCTCCCTCCAGCCCCTGGCTGAGGACCTGTAGGGCTGGGGGGGGGGGGGCAGTTCTGTCCTTTCTGACCCTCCGGCTCACCCCCACCGTCGCAAGGATGACAGCTTGGCTCGCTGTGAGCCGCCCAAGGAGGCCTCTAGGGGAGCTTCATTCTCCCCAGATCCCGCACCTGTACCCCCCGCCCCCCCAGAGCCCGCAGTCTCCTCAGCCCCCAGCAGCCTCCTCCCCTACGTGCCCTCCCGCAGCGAGCTCACCCCTAAAGCCCACGCTCCCGCCGCCCCCGACCTTCCTCCCCAGGCCCCCAGGCACGCCGCGGGGGGCGGCCGCCCACACCTCGGGCGGGCTCGGGGCGCGGCGGGCGGGGCCGCGGGGCCGCGGGGCGGGCGGGGCCGCGGCTCGCGCTCCTATAAAGGGCGCCGCGCGGCGCTCGGGGCCACTGCAGCCGCCGCCGCCCGCGCCCCGCCCGCCGCCGCCGCTCCGCCATGGGTCGACAGAAGGAGCTGGTGTCCCGCTGCGGGGAGATGCTGCACATCCGCTACCGGCTGCTCCGCCAGGCTCTGGCCGAGTGCCTGGGCACCCTCATCCTCGTGGTGAGTGGGGGGACCCGGAGGAGCCCTTCTCTCTCCAGCGCCCACACTCCGCGCCCCCTGCTCCCCGGTTGTCCCGACGGTCCCACCCCTCTCCCAGCTCTGCTCCCCACCTCGCCCGGTGCCCGAGGGCTCTCCCCGCATCGCTCCAACCCCAGCCGTGGCAGCTCTGACCCTTGCCACAACGCCAGCTGTTGCTCCCACCGACGGCCGCGGCCCCAACCCAGAGGCTGCGGGCGGCGTCACCCCTGCAGGCGGAGACCTCCAGCGACTCCTGGCTCTCCTTCCCCAGGTGCCCAGAGCCCCAGCCCTGCGAGGCAGTGGGGGCATGCACAGATGGGCCTCTCTTAGATTATTTGGGTCCTGGATATCTGGCCCCTAATGAATAATTAAGCTTTAGAAAGTCCAAAAGTTCCCGTGATGTGAGGACAGTTTGCCACAGGTGGGGGCAGAGGGCGGAGGCCACAGGGTGCAAACAGCAGAGCTGGAAGAAAGGAGGATAGAGATAAGGAGGCTGCGGAAGGCAGCTAGGCCCGGGCACAGAGGACATGGTCTAACTAAAGTCACACCCCTGTGCCAGCGGCTCCCAGATGGTCAGTCGCCCGGACAGATGCTGTCGCCCTCTGTGCCCAAGCACTCTGAGCCTCAGCCTCTAACTCAACCTCTGGGTTAGTTTGTGGGTTCTCTGGGTAGGCCACTTCCACTGCCGGGGTTATCTCCAGTCCAGTTACTCCTTGGTTACACTAGTTTTGTCTCTAGGTTGTTCCCGGGTGACTTTGTTTACATTTCTTGGGTCTGACAGAAATACTGCTTACAGTCTCCATTTCCTGTCCCACCTACTCTCTGATTTTCAGCCCCTCATGTGGTTACACCTGTTTTTCCCTTGGGTTACTTTTGGGTTCAGTTGCTTCATTGTGGTGAATGGGTTATTCCGTTTCTGCCCCAGCCCCAACTGTAGATAAGGCAGACCAGGCGGCCCCCTGTGGAAGCTTAACTAGAGGCAAGTAGGTAAGGCTGGGGTGGCCAAATGGGTGGTGGTGGTAGAGCAGGCTCCATGGTGAGAAGAAGAGGTCTCAGACTCAACCTTTGGCTTCCAGGAACAGCAAGGGAGGAGCCAGGTGGGTCACTTTATCCACAGCCCCTCACAAGACCAGTGGCCCTCTGCATCATCCCCATCCCTTCTCTCCCTATGTCAAGAAGGGAGGAGAGGCAGGTGCTTTTTGCCCTCCTGGCCCAGAACCTCATGTCCCTCACTATCTGATTGATGGTCCATGCCCCTGTTTGAGAGAGCAGCCAGGACCAGGGAAGGTGTCTTCCACAGTCATAGAGGGGCCTCCCTATCCTCTCACATCTCAGTTGGCCTCTCCCACAAAGAAGCAGTCAGGCCTTGCACTGAGCCCCAGGATCATTTGGCTTATCCTCAACCACAAAACGAGGGTGTTACTTCTGTGAAGGCTTTCAAGCTCAGATGGGCGTAAGGCATCTGGTGTCAGTGAAAAGCAGAACCTCAAGGGCTGCCTAAAGAGGAGGGGCTAAGCCTGGGAGACCCTTGAGTGGTGGGTGAGGGCTTGCCTGCATACCTCTGTGGGCTGGGGACCCAGAGCCTCTGGTGGTAGGATAAGGGCTGGCCTTGGGGTGAGGAAGCCCCTTTCTCTGAGGTACCTAGCAAGGCAGGGAAAACGGGAGAAGGAGGGGGAGGAAGAGGAAGATTAGCCCCAAGGTGGTGGAACTGGCTCTGACAGCTTCTACCTCCAAGGTCTCCTGGGATGGAGCCAGGTTTGGGCCTCAGGCAGGAAAAGAGCCAAGGCCAGGGCCTGCCAAGCTGGGCAGGGTGCCCCGGACCCCATATGCCTCCCCCAACCTCCCACATACTCACAGTCTCTGATCTTTGCTCTCACCTGCCTACACACCTTTGCCCTGCATCACTCCCGCTGGCTTCCCCACTATCTCTTGGTCTTTCTGCGGGATGATAATCAAAATGCTTAACAAGCCAGTACAGCAGGACACTGATCCATCAGAATGACCAGGGGCCTTAGCACAAGTCTTGGGAGCTGCTCGCAGGGTAGGCATAAAACTTTTAGTTATGGGGAGGTAGAAGAGGAAACCCAGGGCAGGGGCTGGAGCAGTTTTATGGAACACTATGGGCGCTCAAGGCAATAGCTCTTTGTGGCTGGTACAGAAGCATGTTAACATTTATTATTTTTTAAATATTTTATTTATTTATTCATGAGAGACACAGAGAGAGAGAAGCAGAGACACAGGCAGAAGGAAAAGCAGGCTCCACGCAGGAAGCCCGATGTGGAACTCTATCCCTGGACTCCAGGATCACATCCCGGGCCAAAGGCAGGCACCAAACTGCTGAGCCACCCAGGGATCCTGCATGTTTACATTTAAATAAGAGGAACAGGATGTCCTATACTTGCAGGACATCAGAGACCTTAGGCCTCTTGAATCTCCCCCATCACTGGCAGAAACCTTAGGATCAATCTCCCCACTTCCACTGCCCTGCTGGGACTAGTGAGAGGGGCCACTCAGATCACTGTCTTTAGGACCTCCACATCTGAGTAGGGAACCTGGACCCCCTGAGAGAGGGGTGGGGGTGAGTGGAGAGAGGAGGCTCTGGGATGGGAATAGGGGCAAGGGTGGGGGCAGGGCTCAGACATTCCAGATTCAGAAGAGATGGACTCACCCTAACTTCTAGCCTCCTTTCTATTTCTCTGTGCCCCATGTCATCCTCAACCCCTACCCCCAAGCTGTTCTCTGAGATGAAGAAGAAGGCAAGTGCAGGTGGGGTATGAGTGAGAGCCTTTCCACTTTGTGGGCCAGGCCTGAAGGGCTGGAAGAGAAACTGTGCTAAGGTGAAAGCTGCTCCCCTTTACCTCACTTCTACTAAGATTCCAGTAATATTAGAGAAGATGGTCCAGACATCTTTTGGGGCTCCCAATTGTAGACTCTACATCCAGTCCATCCCACAGGGCCCTGTTAAATTAAAGTTTGCACATTGTGGGTAGGAGGGTATGTCTGCTTATTTTGCAGGATGCAACTGCAGCGAGAGGGTTTGGGTTAGATTCCCCGGGGAAGGGCTTCCCTGTTCTCCGGATGAAGGCAGGTGGAGGTTGCTGGATTTCCCTCTTCCCTCCGGAGTGACAATTGCCGAGCCTCACTCTCTCTGCCTGGTTCTGTTTCCTCATACAGATGTTTGGCTGTGGCTCCGTGGCCCAGGTGGTGCTCAGCCGGGGCACCCACGGTGGCTTCCTCACCATCAACCTAGCCTTTGGCTTTGCTGTCACCCTGGGCATCCTTGTTGCTGGCCAGGTCTCTGGTAAGGCCTTGCTCCACCCTCAGTCATCAATCTTCAAATGGCATTCCCACAAGGTGCCCGGCGGGGGAATGGGGTAGTGGGGGACACTCCCAAGGATGAGGCATAGCCGTGGCCTCAGCTTTTTGAGCCCTTGGAAGAGGAAAGTGGAGAAGAAACTTGATACTTTGAACCTGTGACTCTCACCTTGGAATCAGATTATCAGAGTTGGCCTGTTACATAGTCCAACCCCCCACCTGGTACAAGAAACCCTTCTCTGCACCCCTGCTTACGAGGGCGAGAGAGGGGGAATATGGAGGTTAGGGATCCTGGCCTCTCGTCTGTGGCAAGCTACAGTGACTAATAGGTCCCATCTCTCCTCTGCCCAGGGGCCCACCTGAACCCTGCTGTGACCTTTGCCATGTGTTTCTTGGCACGCGAGCCCTGGATCAAGCTGCCTGTCTACGCCTTGGCTCAGACCCTGGGAGCCTTTTTGGGTGCTGGGATTGTTTTTGGGCTGTATTACGGTGAGCATTCTCCGCCCTGCCATCCTCCACTACCGCCCTCCCTCTGTTTGGGACCTGTTGGCACCTGGCCTTTTGATGATAGACAGCTAGGGCCTGCCCAAGCCTTGGGCTCATGACTCACTCATTCACGCACGGGCCCAAGGTGGGGGGCATAAGAGGAAAGAAACAAGTTGGGCAACAATAGAGTCTCAGGCTGTCCGCCCCCACCCCCCCACCTCCAACCCTCCACAGACTCCTGAGTAATAATACAGCAGTGATGTTCCCGCCTGTGATCCCCCAGGAGGGTGGGCCCAGCCTGAGACAGGAGAGCGGGTAGGCTTCTGCCCTCACCCACTCTGGCTCTAATCTGTCACCAGATGCAATCTGGGACTTTGCCAAGAATGAGCTTGTAGTCTCGGGCCCCAATGGCACAGCTGGCATCTTTGCCACCTACCCCTCTGGACACTTGGACATGGTCAATGGATTCTTCGACCAGGTATGGGCCGGGGAATCATGAGGGGAACACAGGGAGGAGGGCCAAGGTACTCAGCTGCTCCGTGGTTGGCTGGGGGACGGGACTCCTTGACTGGGTTTTTCAATGTGTGGGAACACCTACATCAGAATCATGGTGTCAGGTCCTTACAAAACAGGACTCTGCATATTTAGTCAGTCCCCCAGGGGATCCTTTGTGCACATAAGCATTCTAGCACCACTGCTGGAAAGAGCTGAACTTGGGAACTGGTAAGGCTCCAGGAGCCCAGAGACTGAGGAGGGGCTGGACGGTGGGTTGGGAGCAGCATCTCACCCCGTCCTCCCCACTCCCTAGTTCATCGGCACAGCCTCCCTCATCGTGTGTGTGCTGGCCATTGTTGATCCCTACAACAACCCTGTGCCCCGTGGCCTGGAGGCCTTCACCGTGGGCCTGGTGGTCCTGGTTATCGGCACTTCCATGGGTTTCAACTCTGGTTATGCTGTCAACCCCGCCCGGGACTTTGGTCCTCGCCTTTTCACCGCTATTGCTGGCTGGGGCTCTGAAGTCTTCACGTGAGTGCAGCCCCCACCTAGCCTGCCCTAGCCTGACTCCCCTCTGCTGCCCCACCAGCCCCTGACCACATCTGTCCATCCCCAGGACCGGCCGCCACTGGTGGTGGGTGCCCATCGTCTCTCCGCTCCTGGGCTCCATTGCGGGCGTATTCGTGTACCAGCTTATGATCGGCTGCCATCTGGAGCAGCCTCCACCCTCCACTGAGCAGGAGAATGTGAAGCTGGCCCACGTGAAGCACAAGGAGCAGATCTGAGTGGGCAGGGGCCACCTCCCCGCCCCCTCCCTTGAGCATCCACAGACTGTGTGAGGGCTGCTCCCTAGAAGCCTCCATGGCTCCCCTCCCAGACTAAGAAGCTCCTTGTTTACTCCCCCTCCAGTGGACAGCCCCCTTGGGGGATTCCCCCCCAGGACCCTCCACAAATAGGACCTTAGGACACTGACTTTAGGCTGTGGTGGGACAGGGAATAGGGCCAACATACCCTTTGTTTCCCAAAAAGAGAGAATGGGGAGCAGCTGTGTGTGTGTGTGTGTGTGTGTGTGTGTGTGTGTGTGGTGGTTTCTAAGATATTCAGGGCAAGCAACCAAATGGAAAGGATTCTAGCTGTGGGGGGAGCCCAGAGGAAGGGGAAGGTCCGTCTGTGGTGTGTTGTATGTGTTTCAGGTGCTCTGTGTGGAGAAGGATCCAGATATATGTGCTTCTGAGTATGTGTGTGTATATGCCCTTTTTTCTCAGCAAGGGGGCTTCTAGAGGCTTTGGGGAGGTAGGGTGGGAATATGGGGGGAGGCCCACTGCCCAGGTGTGGAGCTCTGGCTGTATATAAGTAGGAGCAGAGAACGTATTTCTGTCATAATGTAGGCATGAGGGGTAGTGGGGTGAAGTCCAGGTCATAAGTTTCATGTTTGCCTTTTTTTTTTTTTTCTTTCTTTTTTTGTAATACAGCAAGATGTTAGACTTTTAGGGATGGGGGTTGGGAGACCCTACTTAAAATAGGGTCTTCACTCCTTTAATCCTCCACTCAATACATGTACTCTTTTGCCTTTTATATATAAAAAATAAAATAAAATGTGTGCCTAAAACTGCCAATTGTACAAATTTCTCTGTTTGCCCTGCTGTTCTGGGGCCAGCTAAGGAGCTTCATTATGTCCAGCCACCAATACCACCAGGGTGCCCAGCTGGTGTCTCACCTGGCCAGGGCACCCTAGGGCTAGTACACCTAGCCCCTGTACACGCAGGGGGCAAGGGTCCGTCCCACAGGCAGGTCAGAGAGCCTCTTCCCCAAGCCTCTCAACTTGAACTCAGTGGCCCCCAAGCTTCCATCCTCTTGCACAATGAATGGCATCTCCTTCCTGACCCCTGCACCCACCTGTCATCCCAGGAAGGCAGGCTTGAACCTGGCCTAGAGAAAAAACATTTTCTTGGGTGGAGCTGGCCAAAGGGGAGGACTGCTATTCAGGAAGTAAAGTAGTGAGCTTCTTGTTGCGGGAGGAGACCAATCAGACTAGGGACCTGTATAGTCTTCTTAGGTTGCCGCTGTTTAGGCTCTAACCCATCTGCCCAGAACTTGGCCACAGCCCCCTTAGCAGTTTCCCTGGCTTCAGGCTGGCCCCAGCCAGACTGGACTGAAGCCATCGGGGATCTTTCTGACACGACTGTTGAAAGTGGCTTCTTTCCATGGCTCTGCCCACTTTCCAGACACAACCCAAACCGCTCCCTCCTGCATTCAGCTCCCCCAGGCCCTGGCTCGTGGTCCCTACCTATCCCCTCACAATGCTCCATCACCCCCAGACTACTCTGGGTACTCTGTGCCTTTGGACCTTTGCTCCAAAAGGCTCACTCACTGAAATCCTGGTCTCCTCTAGTGTCCCCTCTAGAAAGTCATCCCTACTCTTCCCCACCCTTCCACTGTTTTTCTAGAGTCAGTTGTCTGAGCTCAGGGACCACAGCTACATTCATCCCTGCCTCCTTCTTTGCTCAGTTCTTCAGTCTGACACCTCTGCTGCCCCTAAGGCTGGGGTTGGACCCACTGATGCTGGTATCATGACTGCCCCCAGGGAGGCAAGAGGCTAGACATACCTGAGCCTAGCAAGCTCGGTCAGGAAATCATGGGCCTCTTCTCACCTTCTCCTTCTGTACCTCCTTACCAGATCCTCATCAAGTTTCACTGGGAATAAAAGGGAAGGCGGTCCCCAAGCCTAGGCCTCCTGCTGAGTTAACCCCAGGGCAGCCAGAGGATCCCTGGGTCTGGCAGGAGAAATGTGGTCTTTAGAAAGTAAGCTGGTGCTCCCCAGCCACTTCACAGATGAGGAGACCTAGCCCAGACAGGGTGGGTGGCAAATGCAGGGCCACACAGTCAGGATTCCCGGGAAGTGGGGAGTTGGAGAAGACAGTTCTATCTTAGGTCTCCACTCCCTTCTTGTCCCCAGCTCCCAAGAGGTGTGTCTGGAATGTTGGAGAGACCTGAGCCAGAGGGAGTGTCCCCTTCCCAAGCCCTAGGGGAAGGCAGGGCCACCCTTGGGAGAGGAATGCAGCTTCAGAATTTCATTCCAGCCACACCAGTCCAACCTCTGGTGCTCCCACCTGGCTCTCCTCCCCAGTGTGTCCCGTATCTTCTCAAATCCTGCAGCTGATCCTGACCACAGCCCACGGGGTGGTGGGAGACCTTCTGGTACAGTGGGTAAGAGTAGTCAAACCTGGATTCCAGGCCCCACTTGGCTTCTCTCTAGCTGTGTGACTTTGGGTTGCCATTTTTCTTTCCCTGAACCTGTGAATTGGGAGACACTGAGAGAAGAACGTCGTGGAAGGTAATTCATGAAGAGGACTTAGCAGAAGAACCAGTGGATAGCAAATAGTCAATAAATGTCACCTTATGATTTTTCCCGCAGGACTGGGGAGGAGATGGAGAGATGCTGAAGGCTGTTTTTAAAGGTCATTGAATTCAACATCCTCTTCCGCCTCAGATTCCTTCCACGGATTCTGAATTTCCTGAGAGGAGGGAGGGGGAATGGGGGTGATGGCTTGCTGTGCCCTGACTCGAGGCTTTCCAAGAGGGAGAGAAAGGAAACGCAAGAGGGTCACAGGCATAGGTGTAGAGGGCAGAGGAGCAGGCAGCCCAAGGAGCATGTTAGATGGAGGGTCAGGCCCCCTGAGGGTCGGGCCTGGCCAGGCTAGGAGCCGTGATTCCGGGCAGGGTCTGGTAGGGACATGAACCAAGCAGCAGTGAGTGACCCCTCCAGGGGCAGGAGGGAAGCTTCCCACCCCCGTTCCCCACTCATGTCCAGGCTCTGCCTCCCATTAGTAGTAGTTCTAGCTAATAACAAGTTCTAGAAGGAAATGTCTTCATCTCCTTTAGGAAAGTATTGTCATCCACTTTCCTGGGTGGGCTTGGAGGGACAACTGCCACGTGGGAGGGAAGACAGATCCCACACCTCAGCTCTGTCCTTCCTGAGTCAAGTCCCCTCCACAGCTCACTTTGGAGTCACCCATGTTTCCTTAAAGTTCTAGCTTGTTTGGATTGAAATCAGCCTCCCTGAAACCTGAGCTTGGTTCCTGTTTCCTTGTGTGCCTGCCTGTGTGTGCACACATGCAAGTGTGCATTTCTGTGTTTCTGGGTGTGGCCGTCTTTCGGTATGTCTTACTATGTCTCTGTGGCCCTGTGACTCTGGCCAACCAAGTCTCTGTCCCTTTCTGTGTTTCTGTCACTGCCTGGCTCTTTGTGTCTAGAATATTCTTTGTGTGCTTCTAAGTGAACATCTGGTGTACCTGGGCCCATCTCTATGTGTACCTAGGAGTGACTCTCCTACCAGCCCAGTCCCGCTCGTCTTACCCTAGGGCATGCCTCCTCCTTAATTCCTAGTGATGAGCTCCCTCCTTCTTGCTAACTCTTTCCCCTTGATTTTGTTTGTCTGAAAACCTGGGTGGGGCTCCCCAGGCTTGGGGAAGCATGGGTGGGGTAGAGTTGGGTGGGGTGGGAAGGGGAGAGGAGGGACTCCTCCACCCCAGACAGAGACCCCAGAGGCCAGGGATGCCCCCCCTCCCCGATCTCCCAAGGAAGGGTCTGTGGAGGTGCTAGCCTAGGCAAGGCCCTGCAAATCCTCACTGGGAGGAGGGATCCTGCCCTGGGGTGGGTCCCCGAGCTGTGGGCCAGGGAATGCTGGCAGTGCAAAGGTAGGAGAGACTGAGGCACTGGGGCTGTCAGGGCAACTGATGGGGGGCTCACTGCAGACCACCTCTGAGTCCTAAGTAAACAGCAGCTGGGGGTGGCCTCCTTAGAGACTCATCCCCATGCCTGAGGCCTCAGCCTTTGGTGCCAGGTTTATCTGAGGTAAAAAGTAGCAGTGGGAACAGAGGCTCTTTCTGGTCTGGGTACCTTGGCTGTCCCAGAGTTGCATGAAGGGGAAACTGAGACCCAGAGTCTCACTCCGGATCACAGAGCAGTGCAGCACAACCTGCAGTAGAACCCAGTCTCTTGTCCCCAACCTGACTCCTGGCAACCCCTTTCCCAGTCAGCATGCTGCAACATCTCAGGGAGCCAGGCTCTGGGTCGGGATCACCGGCCATTTGGAGCCTTGGGACGTTAAGCATTAGGTGTGTGGAGGTCTCCATTTCCCCTAGATCTGATCTCTGGCCTGCTCCGTGCCTCAGGAGGCTAATATCAATGGGCTGCATCACCCGGGCCCTCTAGCCCCTGGCTTACCTTTGGCTTTGGCAAGCTGGGGTCATAGGCAGGAAATCAGCGGGCAGGGAGGGTGGAGTGGAGGTGGGGGGAAAGGTCAAGGCATTCATGCCTTTTCCAGGGCTTTCACTGCATCCCAGTCACACTGCTCTCTTTGGCTGCCTGCTGTTAGTCCTCAGGCTACCCCTTGGGGGTTCCTGTGACCCTGCTCCTGCTTCTGTAAATAGTCCCATTCACAAGCTCACTTCAATGAAACCCTCTGAGGATATATTGTTCCTGCTGGATCCTGGACAGATTCCACTTCTCTGCTCTTTAGTGTCTTCACCTGTAAAATGGGGATAGTACTGTACTGGGTTGCACAAGGCGAGGATGAAGTGAGTTAATTTATGTACAGAACAATGCCAGAGGCGGGAATAAGTGCTACAGAATATAGAATAATAATATTATTACTATTATTATCACACGTCCTTGTGAGCTCTCTGTATACCGTGGAGAGGAGAAGTATGAAGCCAAGCCAGGCTTGGAGTGAGATGCCTGACTCTCCAAGGCCATCCCTTCCAGCTCTGGGCTGTTTGCCTCTTCTGTGGGGCCTTAGTCAGCCAGGGAGGCTAGCCCTAGTCCCTCCAACTCATGTGGACTCAGCTGTCCCTGAGAAGCCTGGGGAGAGGGGAGGTGAAAGCCAGAGCCCCTTTCTCATCCTGGTTCTTCTCCAGAAAACTCAGGTTCCTGAGAAAGGGAGAGGTGGCTTCTTCACCATCTTGTGGGGCTTTGGGGAACAGGTAAGCGTTGAGAGTGGTTGTAGTGATGAATTCGGGGTTCAGAGGGTGGGGTCAGGGGAGAGAGTCAATCCCAGGGAGATTGAATCCCAAGGAGAAGCAAAATCCCAATCTGTGTTTCCTAGCTTTGTCTCACAGCCTTATCAGGAAGTCCTTCCTCAGGTCTCACTGCTATTTTGCTCCAGCTCTTGAAGAACGGGGCAGACCAGGACAATTAGCATGATCCTGAGGGCCTTTTCCAGCTCTTACCAGCACCCTGGGAATTCCAGCATCTTTGGAAATAGGGAGAAGATCTTTGCATATGGCCAAAGCACAGGAGGCCGAGGGTGGGGGGTGGGGGATGGGGAGGCTAGTGGTGGGAAGGTGAGGGGTGGGGGTGGGTGGGCATCAATGGGGAAGGCACTGGCTAAGGTTGCCAGTGGGATGAGGTCATGAGCAGACTGAAAGCTGACTCCCCTGATCCCTCTTGGGGTCCATTCCCTTGACTGCCTTGGTCATGCCTTCAGGTCAGAGTGAGGTACGGTGTGGTATGGAGAAGGGATATTATCTTTCCCATCCCTAGAGTTCTCTGGGGACAAAGCCTTAAACCAGATTTAATCCCCTTGACCAGCTTCTCTAATCTCTTGCTCTGAGAAGTCATTCTGGTATATTCCCACCATCCTCTAGCCTCTGCATTTTCCTGGAAGCCTGCAACTAGTGATGGTGCTTTGCCAGGCTTCCTTGCTGCCCTCAGAGCCAAGGAACCCTGGCTGGGAGAGGCTAGGTGAAGGGAGAGAGAACTCTGGGAGCCCTGATAATCATCTGGACACGGTCCATCTCTTGTCTCCAAGGAGACGCCCCCCATAGCCAAGAAGGCACCTGGAATGTACTGCCCACCACCCTCATCCTTTGCCTCTCTGCTCAGGGTCACTGCCAGGGCCTGGCCGGAAATGGGCTGAGGGAGGGGAGGAGGTGGCCTGGCCTAAGCCAGGAGGCAGGCTGCTGGTCAGATGGAGCTCTTTCCTGGTAGAGGTAGCCTTTCCCTGGAGGATCTTTAGTTCTATGCGGGGGAGTGGAAAGGGGACAGTGATCCTGATCCCGGCCTGTGAACAAAATCTTCCCTTTATCGGAGTAAGGGTTTATAGCTTGGGTCACTTTTGACCCTTAGATGTGCATGTGTACCCACATACACATGAAGATGTATCTGTTGTGACTGTAGAAATGGGGTGTATGTACTTATGCTCACACAAACACATTTATGCTCTCACTCATTCCCTGACACACCCTCCCCACACTCCCCCGTGCTCAACCCATTTATACCCATGCATGCACACTCATACTCTGACACTAATTCACACTCACTCACATACTCAGATGCTCAAACACATTTAGATACACTTATGTGTGCTTACATATGAACATAACTTATGGACACACACACACACATATACTCCGTGTCCTTATACTTATTCACACAGTCATGCACACTCACTCTCTCTTGAACACACTCTTACTCAACACTCACGCTCAAAATACACTCTTCCTTGTGGGTCCCCATATCTGTGGATGAGAGCAGCAAAAGCAAAGGATGCATCTAACAGACTGGAAGTGTTGGGGGTGGGGGTGGAAGTGCAGAGACACAGGATGAAGAGATGGGGGTCACAGGATGTGAGGTTGGTCCGGATGTGGAGTTCAGAAGCCTTTAGGTTTTGGGGTCACAACCCAGATTTTCAGAGCCAAGAGTCAGGAGGCTGGAGGTTTAAAGAATATGACTAGAGTCCCAATCACTGGGCAGGGCACACAGCAGCTGTTGACAAACACTTGCTGAACAGGAGGATAGCAGGATTGACTAAACCTCCCCATTTCTAACTAGTGGAGCTGCATGTCAGCTTCACAGAAGTTTAGAATCCCAGGCAACCAAACAGCAAGGGCCATCTCACCCTCTGAAGCCAACGGGTCCACATCTTCACTGCCAGTCTACACAGCTGGAGGCTGAGTATGGTTATAAAAGCTAGCTCCTAAAACACTGCAAGATGACTCAGATATAGGTGACTTGACAAAGCTACTGGATAAGGCAATGGCCAATCTAGGCCTGGGTCCCCATCTCAGGGTATAGCTACTTCTTCTCTTTTTTAATACAAACTTTATTCATTAACTTTTTATTTTTTAATTTTTATTTATTTATTTATTTTTATTCATTAACTTTTTAAAGTAAGTTTTACGACTAATGTGAGGCTTGAACTCACAACCCCAAGATCAAGAGTCACATGTTCTACCAACTAAGCCAGCCAGGCACCCCTTAGGGTATAGCTTCTAAACCAAGAGACACCTAACTGCAGAGAGAAACCCCAGCAGGGCCATCTGCCTGGAGATGGACAGAAAGTGACTAAGTTCTGGGCTGTCCCAGAGAGTTGGGCCTAGTTGGGAAAAAGGGGGACCTGTAGACGTCTTTGGAGGTATGCAGGATCAGGGAGACCAGCAGAAACTCTGCAGAAGAGCTCCTAGAACCATCTCCTGTGTAAAGTAGTATCACTAGTCTTTCTGCCAGAGGTCTTGGGTTTATTTCATTCATTTTTTAAAAAATATTTTATTTATTTATTCATGAAAGACACAGAGACAGAGAGAGAGGCATAAACACAGGCAGAGGGAGAAGCAGGCTCCATGCAGGGAGCCTGACGTGGGACTCGATCCCGGGACTCCAGGATCACGCCATGGGCTGAAGGCGGCGCTAAACTGCTGGGCCACCTGTGCTGCCCTATTTCATTCATTTTTAAAAATTATTTCATCGAATAATTGTTGAGGATCTTTTTAATGCCAGGCTGTGATAAGTACAAGGAATACTTTAATAAGCAAGATGTGTAAGACACTAGGTAGGAAGCGTCTGCAAAAAAGTGGAATTCTGACTGAGTCAACAATGATAATGTATTGACTTATGTAACTGAAAAATCAGAGGAAAGCTTCAGGTGATGCTTAATCTAGCATCCACGTCCTTTCTCTCTTTTTTCTATGGTGTCAACCTCATTGAAAGCCTTCTAGCAGGAAAGAGGGAGCATCTTTGTCACAGCAACCCCAACAGAGAGGGTGCCCTCTTATTGGATCATGTTGGTCACATGCTCGCCTCTGAGTCATGAGGAAAGCCTGACCTGATTGCTTAGCCTAATTAAATATTAGTCACATGTTTCACTTTGGGCCTGGAGGGAGTTGTTAGGGCCATTTGAACAAAATGGATTCCTAAATAGAAGCTGAGGACTCTGGAGAAAGGGGGAACCAGAACCTACCAAATGGCTCCTGTCTTCATGGAACTGGAAGGCTAATTGGTGGAGGAGATGACAAATATAATCAATCAAAGGAAATTTGGAATTGGGACATTTTACCAGAAAAAAAACAGCTCTATAGGACCAGTCATGTAATTTGTGGGGCCTAGTGCAAAAAGAAAATGCAGAGACTCTTATTAAAAAATTATTCCAGGCAGCCTGGGTGGCTTAGCGGTTTAGCACTGCCTTCGGCCCAGGGCATGATCCTGGACACCCAGGATCGAGTCCCACATCAGGCTCCCTGCATGGAGCCAGCTTCTCCCTCTGCCTGTGTCTCTTCTCTGCCTCTCTCTCTCTTTCTTTCTCTCTGTGTCTCTCATGGATAAATAAATAAAATCTTAAAAAAAAATTATTCACAGGCACCTGAGAGGCTCAGTCGGTTAGGTGTCCGACTCTTGATTTCAGCTCAGGTCATGATCTCAGAGTGGTAAGATCCAGCCCTGTATCGGGCTCCTGCTGGGTGTGGAGCTTGCTTAAGATTCTCTCTTCCTCTGTCCTGCTCCCCCGCCACTCCCCACCCTTGCTGTGCCAGCACATACACATTCTCTTTCTCTCGATGAATGAAGAAATAAATAAATAATAAAACAAAACAAAACCACAAAAGTATTTATTTATTTAATTATTTATTTTTAATTTTCTTTTTTTTTTAATTTTATTTACTTATGATAGTCATACAGAGAGAGAGAGAGAGGCAGAGACATAGGCAGAGGGAGAAGCAGGCTCCATGCACCAGGAGCCCGATGTGGGATTCGATCCCGGGTCTTGAGGATCGCGCCCTGGGCCAAAGGCAGGCACCAAACCGCTGTGCCACCCAGGGATCCCACAGAAATTATTTAGAATTTCCAAATGGCAACAGTGTTAAATCAAGTATGGGACCTCTCCAATGCCCATCAAGCCTTAAAACATCCATAAGGCCACCTGCCCAAAAAACCAGCTCTGTACCTCTATAGTGAGACCTGAACAATGAGAAGAAGTTAGTCTGGTGGGGTACTCTAGGTAAAGGCAACAGCTTGAGCAAAGCCCTGGTACAGGAGATCATGTGTTCTGGAAAAGATGAAAGGAATTCAGTGTGACTGGAGCTTAGATACCAGATGAGACTGGAAGGGGTGGGTAGGGCCTGGTCAGAGAGGATCCTGATCAAGGAAGATCTGGGAAACTGAAGCCTAAGGCTCTTGCTTAGTGGCCTTTTCGAATCCATCCAGCACCATGGTAGGGAAGCAGGGAAGAGTAGCCGGGGCAAACCTTGTGTTCTATGGAGACCAGATGCACAATGACCAGATCAGAAAGTGTGGTAGGAGGCCTGGGTGTTAAGAGCCCCAAGTTTGGGATCCCTGGGTGGCGCAGCGGTTTGGCGCCTGCCTTTGGCCCAGGGCGCGATCCTGGAGACCCGGGATCGAATCCCACGTCGGGCTCCAGGTGCATGGAGCCTGCTTCTCCCTCTGCCTATGTCTCTGCCTCTCTCTCTCTCTGTGTGACTATCATAAATAAATAAAAAAATTAAAAAAAAAAAAAAAAAAAAAGAGCCCCAAGTTTCTCTGAGACCCAGAGCAAGTTCCATCACCACCCTGCCTCAGTTTCTCCTTCAGAATCAACAGGGGGTGTTGCATGAGATGATTTGACCCTAAACTTTCTCTTCAGCTTTAGCATTCTGCAATTCTCTTCTGGGGTTCCTAAAACAGTCTTAGATTCAGGTGATGAGAGGGAGGGAGGAAAGAAAGGAGGGAGGGAGGGAGGAAAAAACAAAGAAAGAGAAGGAGGGAGGGAGAAGGAAGGAAGGGAGAGAGGAAGAAAGAAAAAGAGAAAGCCTTTTTTTTTTTTCTTTTAAGATTTTATTTATTTATTCATGAGAGACACAGAGAGGTGAGACATAGGCAGATTAGAAGCAGGCTTCTTGAGGGGAGTCCAATGTGGGACTCGATCCTGGAACTCCGGGCCTACAACCAGAGCCAAAGGCAGATGCTCAACCAATGAGCCACCCACGCATCCCTCTTTTTCTTTCTTTCTTCCTTTCTTCCTTTCTTTCTTTCTTTCTTTCTTTCTTTCTTTCTTTCTTTCTTCTTTCTTTTTCTTTCTTTCTTTTCTTCTTCCTTCCTTCCTTCCTTCCTTCCTTCCTTCCTTCCTTCCTTCCTTCCTTCCTTCCTTCCTTCTTTCTTTTCTTCTTTCTCTTTCTTTCTCTTTTTCATAGCAGGTCTTTATGTTCATAACAAACTGTGTTGAAGGCTTGGGGAGATGGAGAGCATTTGCTTTGCACAAACCCAATACCTTCAAGTCGAATGTTAGACATCCCTGTTTTTGGAAATCGTTTTGGCTCCTCCACGGTGGCACCTTTGTCCTGATACCTCATTCTATTCAGCACCTAAGCCTCCGGCCAAATCCCTGGTTTTCTTTCCCTTCACACTTTCTTCCCCTTGGTGTACTTTACGTTTTGTTTTGTTTTGCTCAAGTATTGAACTGAGCAAAGCTCAAAAGGGTCACCAGCACAGGTCCTGAGATTTCCTTTAGTGGGACCCACTTTCCTCAGGTTTTGAAAAGCAGTTTGTGCCCCGCCCTGCCCACATCCCAAGGGAATAGCACTCTCTTGATGATGACTGAGATTTACATGTTTACTTCCCAGACCAAGCGAGCTTCATGGAGACACGGAACCATAGGTCTGGTTGTAAAAGCTAGGCCCTGCTATGCTACGGGAGCTCAATAAATATTTGTGGGATGAATACATGGGATTATTTAAGACACACCAGACCCCCACCCCTTGAAACCCACCTTCCTTCTTTCTCTTTCCAGAGAATGGTTAGGACTAAGCATTAGGAGATCCAGAAACTTCTAATGGGGTCAGCTGTGGAAGATGCTAGTGGAATACACAAGCCCTGGCTAGGGGACTTGTGGCAAAAGTTGTATCCTCCAAGGAGAGGAAGGTTAGGAGTTCTTGGTGAGCCTCAGATTGGTGTGGATGTGAACCCAGGAGGGAGGAGGCAGAGATGACACTAAGGTTCCATACCTGGGTCCCTTGATGGGCCTGGACACAGCCGGGAAGGGCACCCAGCCAGCCCTTCTGGCAGTGGCAATACCTGCAGATCTTATCTGAGGCCGGGCTGTTGCGTGGTACCTGAGTCATTGGACCTGCGGCCTAGGAAACAGTTCTGATGTTGAAATGGGCCCGGAGGAGGGTGTGGAGTGGGTGTCTCTAGTTTGCCACCAGCAGAGACATCATCACCACTCACACTTCCTGTCATCCCTGGGTCACCTTCATGGTCACCACTCATCTCTGACCTTGTCACTCATTTGTCCCCCTCACTATCATCCCTGCGTCATAACCACTGGCCCTTTCTTAACCATGCTATCCCTTGACCCAGTTTCCATCCCTGCATTACCTTCTTCAGCATGCCACCATCCCTGTCCCATCCCCGTGCCCAAGGCTGTTGCTATCTGAATCAACCCTATCTTCTTTATCAACTGCCTCTACCCTAACCCTGTCACTGGCTAGTTCTACTCCCATCTTCCCTGTCACCTTGATGTCACCAGCTGTCCCTGTCATCCTAGTCACCTTTGTCACCACACTCCTTACCACCTGTCCCAGTCCCCATCACCTTTAAGTCCTCTGGACTATCCTCAGCTGACCCCTGTCCTCTTTGTTGGTTCACCAGCACTGCCCATCTCTGCCTCCCCCTGTCGCTATCGTCAACATCCTCCTTATCTCCAGCTCCTCTTCTGGGTCCCCAAATGGGCTTTCTCCTCTGGTGTATAGGCCTTTCAGGCTTCTCTACCTGGGGTTGTCATGCTGCTTACCTTTGAGCTTTGTCCTGGCACTGTGCTTCATTTCATCTCTATGGTAGCTGGACCTGGGGGCTAAGCATTTATTCCCAGGGTATTGAAAGAGTACTGGGTAGAGGCCTTGCCAGGAAGCCCAGAATCTTCTCTACTTGCACCCATGACATCTGGCAATGCTTTCACCTGGCCTTGACCTAAAATCTCCATTTATTAAATTGGTTATTATTTCTCTTTTTAGAATTTCCCGATGCCCCCTCAGGCTAATACTTATCCCCTTATGAGAAACTCTCATGGCCTCCTAGTACTTTGACATGTCACACTTATGACCAACTTCTTATTTGTATAATCATGTGTTTAAAGCTATTTTGCCCACCAGACAGGACACTCTGGGAAGGTGGGAACTGTGTCTATATAGGTCGCTGCCAGTCTCCAGAGCCTGGCACAGTGCCTGGCTTCTGGTAGGGACTCAGTGCATGTCTTTTGAGTGAGTAAATGATATTTATTGATTACTTAACAGTGTCAGACACTGTGGTAAGTGCTTTACACATATTAGTGTTCATTCTCTGTCATATTTTGGTGTCTGTTTTCACTTTATCTACTTTTGGGCATTTCAACAGCTTTTAGCTGATTTGACACAAGCTCTTTTGACAAAGTTCAAGCAGAGAAGCAAATTTCCAGTTACTCATCAGAAAGTGAGGACACTTAGAGAAACTCAGTTACTCACAGAACAAGGGAAAACACTTTCTTGTAATTAGGACAAAGAGAATTGCAGCTTGTAACGTCACCTCTTGATTTCATATTTCTGCTCTCTGAGAGGGGTAGAAGAAGCTGGGAACTAAGGTGAGGGGATGAGGGGTACCTGAAGAAGATCCTTTCTCATCTCTGGAATGCAAGAATTAGATCCTCAACTCACACCATAAAACAGGTGTGTTTCTTTTTAAAGATTTATTTATTTATTTATTTATTTATTTATTTATTTATTTATTTATTTATTTGAGAGAGAGAGAGAATGGGAGGGGCAGAGGGAGAGAGAATCTTTAGTAGACTCCATGCTGAGTGTGGAGCCTAGTGTGGCACTCAATCCCAGGACCCTGAGATCACGACCTGAGCAGAAACCAAGAGTCAGATGCTCAACCAACTGTGCCACCAGGTGCCCTAAAACTGATGGTTTTAAGAGATAAATATGAAAGGGTTAAAATAAAGCTGAATGTTTCTTGCATTATTTTTTGTTTTGTTTTTGTTTTTGTTTTTTGTTTCTTACATTCTTTGTTCCAGTTATTCCATCCCTGGGAATTTATCCCAGGGAAAATAATTGGAGATGTAGACAAAGCCTTTGCCCAAAGATCTTCATTGCAATGTTAGTTATGCCACTGAAACATTGAAATGCAAATATATATTTATGAATGAAAAGAAAGAAATATAAAATTTGAAAGTTGAAAAGACAGATGAAATAAAGTATAGTTTGAGTGTTAGTTATTGAAATTGTGGTCCTGAAAAGTTCATTATTCTATAATCATGGCATTTGTTGAAAAGGTCATCTTATGAACAGGCTTACACAGAACTGTTTTCAATTATGTCAACAGAGTACTTAGAAAGATCAAAGCATGAAAAGGAGTGAGAGGATTAATAGGTGTGTGGTTTCTGAATTGTGAGTAATTTATTTTTATTTCTTGTAGTTTTCACGTATCTTTGATGGTCATTATCACTTTGATAATAAAACCTATGCACTTGTAAAAATAACAACAAGGGCACCTGGGTGGCTCAGTTGGTTAAATGTCTGCCTTTGGCTCAGGTCGATCCCACGGTCAGGTCTGGGATGGAGCCTCTGGCTGGAGGCCTCCCGCTCAGCTTGGAGTCTGCTTCTTCCTCTCCCTCTGCTCAATGCCCCTCCTGGCTAGTGTGGCGAGATCTCTCTCTCTCTGTTTCTCAAATAAATAAACAAAATCTTTAAAAACAATGACAACAACAAAGAAGCAAGAATAATGTTTTATGTGAAAGTGTCAGTACTTTATAGCCCTTATGTTACTTTTTGATCTACTAAATTGTCAATCCTATGAGGCCAGGCTTCTTGTCTATTTCTCAGTAGCCTCCTGAATGAGAGAATAACTGGTTAAGTGTGATGGAATTAATGAAGTGTACTTTTTGGGGCCACATCTCTCACTAATTTTCCTTATTTTTAAGTAACCTCTACACCCAATATGGGGCTTGAACTCACAACCCTGAAATCAAGAATGGCATGCTCCACCTACTGAGCCAGTTGGTGGCCCTTTACTCATTTTCGTTTGAATTCTTCAGAGTAACCCCTTCCTACACAGAGAGAGTACTTAGGGGGCTGCCTTGATCTGCAAAACCAAAAACCCTCACATATGTGATGGCACACTGAAGAAGCAATGTGAATTTGAGAAATTCTTATCAGAAATATGAAAATAAGACCTGATTATGCACTAAACCTGCTCCTCCTTTGTTCCTGGTTCAGAGCAGGGCACGGCCCAGCCAGAAACCCAGAGTCACCCACACCGCCTGCACCTGCACTGCCACAGTCCATCACTCCACAGCACCCTGCTGCAGCCCAAACCCTTTGCATCCCTAATGCTACTCTCTTGTTTCAGCCACTGTGTTTCCTGCCTTCATCAAGCAGCTGCCTCCTAACGAAGTTTCTCTGCTCCACTCTTGCTTTTCCACCCAAATTCATGCCTTCTGAGCTACAGCCATGCTGAACTTTCTAATACTTTAGTTTATCCTGCCATTCCTGTTTCCAGGCCTACAGTGGTTTCCCATCACTCCCAGGGACAAGAACAAGATGGTTCACCATCTGGCTCAGGCCAACCACTATCATCACCATGCTCCCACCCTATCCAGCTATACAGAATTTCACTGTTGGTATTACCCAGGCTCCCTCTGGGCCTTTGCATGAGTTATTTCTTCGCCTGGGGAAAATGATCCTTTCTTCGCCCTACTTCTTTGCCTGGCCAACATCTTCTCACCTCTCAGCTATTAAAGTGGATGTCCCTTCCTTCACGAAGGCTTCCCTGATGCTACCCTGAACTACGTTCCATCCCTTTCTCAATTCCCACAGGCTTTTGTTCTTATTACTGTAATATCTGCATTGTATTCTTATTTTACTCACCATCTTCCCCATGTGCCTTTTAAGTCCTCCAGCTCTGGAACTGTGACTTGCTCTCCGTTGCACTTCAGGCATCTCACACTTGTAGGGCTTCCATGGCTGTTGATGAGTTAATGGATGAGTAACAAATAAATCAAGTACTCTAGTAAGAATTGATTAATATTTCCAACATGCATAGAAGTAGACATTCAGAAAAAGATGTCCTAAAAGGATCCAGAAATTCTCCAAAGGTGATTAGATTGTCTTAGGATCTAAGAAATAATGTGGATTTGATAGGCCAGAATTTGAGGATGAATTTGTAGTTAGGAACAGTGGGAGGGGGGCAGCGGGAGGGGTCCACACCATCTGGGGAAAGTATTTTATTATTGACATTGTTTAGAATTGCTTTGATGTTGATGAGAAGAAGCAGGATGACTTCTAATCAGCTTTACTGTTTTTAAATTCTCTGCTGCTGATACACCTCACTGCTTCTCCCCAGGGAGTACTGCATCCACCTCATGCCCATCTAGTACACCACGGGTAAAAAATTAATTACTGGGTGACTCGTCTATTTTCCTCCCTTTAGCACAGAGCTGGGAGTGATTTCAGAGGTGTCCAACCTCTCAAAACTCTGTTGGGCAAAGTTTTCCTGTATCAGAGTTGGGACCCTTCTGTGACTCCTCTGGCACCCAGCTTCCTCAGGCAAATCCTCTGAGTCTGCAGCAAGGAGGAGGGGATGAGAGACTCTGCATAAGCTCCAGCCCCAGATCGAGTCCTGTCCCTGCCATGAACACCCCTGAGGCCTTGGGCTGGCTCTCAGGCCCCACACTCTCAAATCCTTCTTGGGGCTTCACTTGGCCCAGTCATAAGACTGGGGTATTTTGTGACCTGGGCCCTGAGGTACTTCATGGAACTTCCCATGCTTATGAAGGGATGTCAGCCAAGAGCATGATGGGAAGTTGCTCCCTCAGGCTCCCTCTTTCTGTTCCTCACTCTGACCTGAGTGAGACATTCTACCACAGGGGACTCGCTGGTTTGGGTGTGTCAGCCAGCAGGACGGCAGGCGAGTCTGGACAGGTGGGCAGTAGAGCCTGGGCTCCAGGATGGGGTGTGTGTATGTGTTGTGGAGAGACGGTAGATGGGGTGTATCCCAAGCAAAGGTCAAGGATGGGAGAGGTGGCTCCAGCAGGCTGGCTGCCCTTGCTTGGTGTCAGCTTTCAGGAACTGCAGAGAAACTGGGTTGGGCTAGGTCCTGGCTCTACCATGAGGCTGGGGGTGGAGAACAGCCCTTTGGTGAGGTCACTTCTAGGGTGGGAGCCAAGGGACTTTTCTGGGAAAGAAAGGTGATGTCATGAAAGCAGAAGAGATTTAGGTTAGACTGTAGGAGGGGCAGGTGATGGTGGATCAGGAAGCATGAGGTGCATCTTTATTTGAGCTGCTTCCCAGAAGGGAGGAGAACAGCTGTATTATCTAGCCCCTCCATGGGAGAGAGGGCTGTCTTGTTAGTAGGCAGGGGAGGTGGACAGGATGAGCTGGGGAACAAGGTAGCTTATGGCCCTTAGCCAGGGTTTGGGAATTCATAGCTGAAGAGGAAGTGCTGGGACATTTAGGGCTTAGGTCAGACACGTGTCAGCCCTGGATCTCAAGTTGTTCCTCAGTGAAACGGGGAGAATCTTTTTGGTTGGTCCTTGCCTACTGAAGACAAAGTGTCCCCTAACTTGGTCACTGAAGACCACAGTCTCTCTTAAGATACTTCTAAAGTCCTGGGAGCTAAGAGAAAACTCAGCAGAAATTTGGGCTGAGTGGGGTGGAGATGAGGGAGCCTGGACCTTCTGGGAGCAGAGTGGGGCTTTAGCATGTAACTAGCTAAATGATTAGACATCCTCACCTGAAAGATCCCACAACAACTAGGAACATTTTCACCCAGCCTTCCCAGACATTCTGAGCCCCTGGATTAAGCCCCTCTCATCAGACCTCCACTCCTTGATCCCACCTCCTTCCCCCCAGGGTCCCTCTGCAAGGCTCCTCAACCCTTCTCTGTTTCATTCCATGAATATTTACTGAGTGCTTTCTATCTGCCAGGCATTTTCTAAACCCTAGGGATTCATGGGCAGCCTGGTGGCTCAGCGGTTTAGCACGGCCTTCAGCCCAGGGCCCGATCCTGGGGACCCGGGATTGAGTCCTGCATCGGACTCCCTGCTTAGAGCCTGCTTCTCCCTCTACCTATGTCTCTGCCTCTCTCTCTGTCCCATGAATAAATAAATAAAATCATTAAAAAAATAATAAATAAACCCTAGGGATTCAGAGGTGAACAAGATTGTTGGTCCTTGTGCTCATTCCCACTCTCTTCCACCCAGAGGGCAAACAAGCAAGAAAGTGAGTGAGGTAGCTTAGCCTTCACTGGGTATGAAAGAGACAAGTGCAGGTGGCCCTTGGGAAACCAGAGGAGGCCCCACATTCAGCCTAGGAAAGGTCAGGGCAGAGGTAACGGACCAAGTCTAGAAGGACCAGTTGGCATTTGCCAGGGAGGTTGTGGGAAACTGTAGAGGCAGAAGCTCTGGAGCCACCCCAATAGGCTCACAAGAGCCCATTGTTACTTTTTCAGGAATTTTACAAACTGCTTACTAAACACAGGCATTATTCAATGTTAAATTAGGTGTTTATTTTTAAGATTTTATTATTTTTTTAAAATTTATTTGAAAGAGAGAGCATGTATAAGTGTGAGCGGAGGGAGGGGCAGAGGAAGAGAGAGAGAGAGAGAGAGAGAGAGAGGATCTCTAGCAGACTCTCCACTGAACACGGGAGTCCAATATAGGGATGGGGTGTGTGCTTAATACCAGGACCCTGAGATCATGACCTGGGCTGAAATCAGGAGTCAGACCTTTAATGGACTGAGCCATTCAGGTACCTTTTAAGATTTTATTTTCATGTAATCTCTAACCCAATGTGGGGTTATACCGAGATCAAGAATTGCATGTTCTGGGATCCCTGGGTGGCTCAGTGGTTTAACACCTGCCTTCAGCCCAGGTGTGATCCTGGAGACCTGGGACTGAATCCCACATCAGGCTCCCTGCATGGAGCCTGCTTCTCCCTCTGCCTGTGTCTCTGCTTCTCTCTCTCTCTCTGTGTCTCTCATGAATAAATAAATAAAATCTTAAAAAAAAAAAAAAAGAGTTGTATGTTCTTCTGACTGAGCCAGCCAGGAGGCCCTAATTATAGAAGTTATTTAAAACAAAGGTAATAAACTCATCACTTTCTAATTGTTAATGCATTTTACTATTGTGTATGCTCTTGAAGTAACTATTTACATCAATTGTACTTTTTAAAAACTTTACTTATTTATTTAAAATATTTTATGTATTTATTTGAGAGAGAGACAGAGAGAGCAGGAGCAAGGTGAGGGGCAGAGAGAGAGGGATAAGCAGACCCCATGCTGAGTGCACATCCCTTCCCCGGGACTCTATCTCAGGACCCTGAGGTCATGACCTGACCCGAACTCAGATGGTTAACCCACTGAGTCGCCCAGGCGCTCCTTTACATATTTATTTTTAAGTCATCTCTACACCAAACTTGGGGCTCAAATTCACGACTCCGAGATCAAGAATCCCATGTTCCACCAACTGAGCCAGTTAGGCAGCCCTATTTACATCACTTGTATCTTTAAGGTGGAGAAGCTATATAATGGTGTGGTACCATGCCTTCCCAACTCCTTGTTCAGTGACATCATGTAGGTAGATGAAGTAGCTGAGACAGAGAGATTAAATAACCAGGAAGCTGCAGAGCTGGGATTGGAACCCAGGAGTCTGGCTTCAGAGGCTATACCTCCACCACTATAGGTCACATTTTCAGACTAACAAGATGGTGAGACCTAGAGTGATGTTTTTTTTTTTATCTTAAGGCATGCCAAAGTAGCCTGGAATATAGTATGAGCTTGAGGACAGTCTTCAGACCCAGTAGGACCTGAGTTGGTGATAATGGATTATAAGAAGAGAGGGTAGGTGGGATTTACCAGCTCCCTCTATTTGTTGGGTGATGTACTCACTTGGGCTGCTCTAGCTTCCTGGCTCCCTGTGGACTGCCCTTCCATCCTCAGGGAACCTGAATTCCCAGGGCCAGACAGACTCCTGAGCAGGAGTGTACAGGTGGGAGAGGGCAATGAGACTGCCCAGGCCCAGAGTGGGGCTCTTGGCTCAAGTGTATCCAAGCTAAGAGGAGCAAGAAGTGTGAATTATCACTGACAGGGTTTCCATGGAAGGGGCATAGATAGAAGGCTTGGATTCAGACAGGGGAAAGGAGAGAGGGTAGGTTCTGCTACTATCCTGGTTTTTCCCATAGGGCATCTGTATGGCAGAGGTTCGATGGTAGCCCTAGAGGCACAGTGACAGACAGCTCAGCTGCAGATACCTATATAAAAAATTATTTATGTGTATATATAATTGAAATTTGAAAGGAATAGAGGTGCCTTTCCGTGGAAGTGGAAGATTGGGGGTTGCTGGAGGCTGGTGGCAGGGCGGGCCCCACGCGGGGTGTTGGTCCCCTGAGGCCACAACTGTCAGCGTGGGGCTTCCCATCTTGCTGGCTCAGCAGGTCCCACAGGTTGGCAGGTGACTCACCCCTCACCCTCATACAACCTTGGTCGAGGAGGGGGTAGGGGGTGTATAGAATGGAGCACCTGTGTGTTCCGTGTAGGGTCTATGCTGTGTTTCATGCTTGAGTCTGAGATGGGTACTCATGTCTGACTAGTATGCAGCCTGATAAGTCCCTGGGCACACAGCCATGTGAGCTGTGCAAAGTTGTGGGCCATAGGTGTGGAGGGTGGGTGCAGTAGGAGACAGGGATGATGTGGGTAAGCACACAGCTTTCCTGAGAACACATGTGCATGGGTGCAGGTGTCTCCTTGAAAGAGAAATGCAGCCTCAGAGCCTGGTGAGCCATCAGAGGAGGCCTGGGTGGGTGGCAGGTGAGCAGGCTTCTCTGATGACAGCTCATCCTCGCCAAGGAGGGCTTGGCTGGACCAGCTGGCAGGGCCAGGCATTCTAAGCCCATGGTGACAGCAGTGGTTTTCCTTAAGCTTATCCTTTAAGCCCCTGGCTGCAGGCCAGGGTGGCTCCTTGATCCTAACCCCGAGAGGTCATGCACACCCCACATGCCACACAGGTAGGTTAGGAGCGGTGAGTGTGATGGGTGGGCATCAAGCCAGAACTTTCTCTTGTCTTCTCTGTAGGCAGGAAGGACGTAAGTGTCCGAGTCGTGTGTGGTCTGTTGGGATATGAAAAAGCATGTCAGCCCTGGGTTGCCCATGCCCCCGGTTTGAATGGCATGGAGTGTGCGTGTGGATCCACGTCTGGTTGTGCTAGCCCCTGCACCAGTGCCCGGGGCCTGGTGTTGCCTTCCCATCATGCTCCATGATCTGAGAGATGCTTGAAGTGGGACAAAGGGCCTGCGCTAGCAACCAGAAAGCTTGGGTTTGACTCCAAGCTTTCTCATCGTGACTTTGGAGAGGCCCCTTTGCCCTCTCTGGAGCTCAGCTTTCTCCTTGTAAAGTGCAGAGGGGCAACAATCCTGCAGGGCCACCTCTCAAGGCTATTGGGTGATAGATAGAGGTGTTTGAAAAGTTTGAAAGGCTTGGTCCTTGGGCCTCCCAAGCCAAATGGTAGCATTCCCTGTGTTGTTCAGCTAAGGGACTAGGTGTTGAAAGCAGGTAACAACCTCTGGGGGGCTTGCGCTCTGCCCTACATGGGGTGTTCAAACCTCCTGGGGCAGTGAGGTGTTTGGAGTTCTGGGGCTGAGCTTCCAAACCAATTAATGCTACAGGCTAAGACCTGCCCTTGGTGAGGCTGGGAAAGTCTGTCTACCCATTCCTGCACCTCCTAACTCTGCTTGCCTGCTAGGGGTGAACAGCAGTACCCCCAGACGGAGGTTGGGAACCAGCTCACAGCTGCCCTTTCCCATATTCCACTCCCTACCCCCACCCCTATCCCCACCTCAGCTCACTGTCTTTCAGGTTCACACTTCCTGAGTTCGGAGTTTTCATCCTAGGGCTGTAGGCTTAGCCAGAGCAAACAGACAGCACAAAAGTCAACAAAACAAGAAAGGAAGCTGCACAGGTGATGTGGAAAAGAAAACTTGGAAGCCACAGCAAAGGTGTGCAGGCTGGGTGGGATGGAGCAGTGGGTCTCCCCTCAGGGCAGCAGCCCTGGGCTGAGGCTGGGCTTGCCAATCTCTTGTGGGGTATCCGAGGAGGGGGCTCATGTGGTGCCAGGATTAGATCATCAGCAGGGGGTGCTATGACCAGACTAATGAATACTGTAAAAAGGAGTGGTGGCTAGGGAGACAGGGTTCTTCTCCCCCCCCCCCCCCCCCACAGTTGCTGCTGCTGATTCGCAAAGCAAGTGAGAGGCTACCTGGAGGCCAGGGTCCTGGGTGAAAGCGGGCAGGGAGACAGTAAATCTTCTGGAACAGGAGGAGAACTGAAGAGTTCATGGCTCTGTGCCCTGCCCCAGCTGCTCATGATCTTGGAGACATCAATTCCTGGGATTCCCAAAACATGCCCCCTTGCCGCACCCACAGGCATAGTTGCCATCCCGACAACCTATTTCTTTCCCAGTCAGGGCAGGTGGAGCTCAATTGTCTTAATATATATTTGTTATGCACCTACTATGTACAATATGCTATCCAGGCTGGGCATCCCCAGCAGGCTGCCTGCCCCAGGCCCTGTCACGTCTGGATCCCCCAGATGCTTGCTGAGCTGACTGCTTATTGAAGGAGCTGGTGATTGCCGGGTGCCTGGGGCAGCCCCTCCCCCAGACCCCCTCTCCCAGCAACCAGGAGTCAGGTCCAGATTGCTGAGCAGCCAGGCTGCAATGGAAGGGCCAGATGCACCTGGCTGGAACAGCCTGAAATCTGGGTGGAAGTCCGTGGGCTTTGGTCTTGCCGTCCGTGGAATGAGCATAGTATACTCTGCCCTCAGCCCTTTTAGCTTGGCCCTGGCATCAGGCAAGAGTTGGTCAGGGCAGAAGGGATGGGATGCAGGGTCTCTTTCTTCAAACAGGCATCCTCTGCACCTCTCCATAGTGTGTTTATTCTCTACCAGGCGCTTGCCATGCTACTTATCAACTCAATCTATTCTCCCAGCAACCCTGTGGGGGTGAGGATTAGTATATCTCCATCATACAGATGAAGATACCCAATTAAATATCTTGCTCAAAGTTACCCAGCGCCAATTAAAAAAGCTGAACTGGATTCAAAGCTCAGGTCTGCCTAGATATAAAGCCTGAGCTATGAACCATAGCTTACCACCTGGATGGGGAGCGCCCCCTGCGATAGCCAAATCCCAAACCAGCCCCAGTCTCAGGCTCTTCCTTTCTGCCACCACTTCAATCTTTCACTCTTCTCAGAAAGTCCCCCAATCCTGACTCCCCTCTTTGCTCTAATTAAGCTGGTACCTGACACCCCACCATTATCAGACCCGTTCTTTTCTTTTCTTTTCTTTTCTTTTTTAAAGATTTATTTATTTATCCATGACAGACATGAGAGAGAGAGAGAGAGGCAGAGATACAGGCAGAGGGAGAGGCAGGCTCCGTTGCACGGAGCCTGACGCGGACCCGATCCCGGATCGCGCCCTGGGATCGTGCCCTGGGCCAAAGGCAGGCGCTAAACCGCTGAGCAACCCAGGGATCCCCGACCCGTTCTTTTCTAATGTGGAAGGATTTTGAAACTGATTTAGGCAGAAACTAAAGGATGAAACCAGAAGGTGAATGGCTGATGGGAACTTGACAAGGGAGGGATCAGGCCTCCACCCTTTGGACCCACTGATTGGTCAGCATCACTAAGCAACAGGACATTATCTCTGGATAGGACACAAAAAGGAAGCACAAAGCACTGTCTACAAAGGATTCTCTGCACTCCCCACCCCCCATTGAACCTAAATAAAATCACACCATTAGTGCTAACTTCCTGTATATTCTAAGAAATATAGGGGATGGAGGAAAAGTTAAATAGCGCCACAAAGAATCAAACAGACAAAACCAGGACTTCCCACAGAACCACATTTACTCAACAATTCAGTGAGATGAACAAATTAGAGGGAGACAGGGGAGCAAGCAGCTCATGTTTAAGAGAGCCCTTCAAAAAAAAAAAAAAAAAAAAAGAGCCCTTCACTCAATGTACTGTGTGAACTTGTTTGGATCCTGACTCAAACCAACCAACAGATTGATGCAAAGAGAGGTTTTGAAATAATTGTGGGTACTCAGTAATTCCATGGAATCATTCATTTTGTTAGGTATGGCATCGTGATTATTTAAGAAAATGTTCATATATTTTAGAGATAAATATTGATGAATGTAGGAGTGAAATGACATCATGGCTGGAATTTGTTTTAAAATACTTCATAGGGATCCCTGGGTGGCGCAGCGGTTTGGCGCCTGCCTTTGGCCCAGGGCGGGATCCTGGAGACCCGGGATCGAATCCCACGTCGGGCTCCCGGTGCATGGAGCCTACTTCTCCCTCTGCCTGTGTCTCTGCCTCTCTCTCTCTCTCTCTGTGACTATCATAAATAAATAAAAATTAAAAAAAATAAAATAAAATACTTCATAAAGAAAAGACTGATGAAACCAGAGTGGACAGATTTGGGAGGAATTTCAATGGGGTTGGATTGAAGCAGGTGAAGATAGACATGTTCATCTGATGAACATCAGAGAGAGCAAGAGAAGGATATTGGTTCATTTGCTCCAGAGCAGTGGGGTGACATGTGGGCAGACGACAGGCATGAGGAGATGGCACATTTGTGTGGTGGGAGAGGACACTGGGGACGTGCAGGGCTGACTTCTTCATTGGACACAGAAGGTGCTGCGCCTGCCAAGATGTTCCACTTAAGGGCCCACAGAAAGATGTTTCGTTTTAAAATTTAAAAAAATGAATTCAGTTGAAGATAATGTTTTAATACACAATGATATATATTTGTCTTTAGACCAACGTGGTTGTAAAATATAATTTTTATTTAATTTTTTTTTTATGGAGGAAGGGGCCCAAAAAGGCAAAAGTAGCAAGGGGCATGAATGTGGCCACAGGGTAGGAAAGAGGCTCCCCAGAGATGGAGCCTGAGGGAGGCGAGAAGCCTCTAAGTCTGTGCTGTGGGGAACAGTCACCATCCTGGAGATCTTCCTCCTTCTGGGGTGCTCCTTCTCCCTCTGTGCTCCATCCTTGCATCTCTCAGAGATGCATTAGGACATCCTCAAGCTGGGCTAGGGGCCAGGACACATGGTTTGAATTATTCTGGATGCTGGGCTGTACCCAGAGCAGAAGACACTATCTCTGCCTGTCTAGCCCAATCTGGCCCAGCCTGCACCCCAGGGACAAGTGTAAGCATGGGAAGACCCTCCATTGACACTGGGAGACACCTGGGAACTGGGAAGGCCCCACCCTGCCTGGGGTCTCTGTGTTCCACTGAGCCTTCCTGGTCGAGGCTCAGTGCCTATGGGTATCTGTGCCCCCATCCCTGCCCACACAGACCCATGTACAGGCTCTTTGTGCAATCACTGTGGTCCTGGAAAGCTATAAATTAAATCTCACCTTCCCACAGGCTAGCATAGTCATTTCCAAAGCTATTTTCCTGCTGAAGGGGTCACGCTGTGAGCATGACCTTAGGGTCTCTAAGTTTGTCCTCAGTGGGGCATCTGTGTGTGGAGAGGCCTCAGGATTTGGGCAAAGATGAGGGAGGCGGGAGGTATCTCAGGGAGCAGCTGGCTTTACCCTTCTGGAGGCAGGCAGGGAGGCTGCCTCACTTGGGAGCCCTTAGGGTGAGTCGGGAGACAGAGAAGTCCTCTGACACTGGAGCTGCCTGGCTTCTGGGCCTGCCTCCTTTCTCAGGTGGAGCAGGAGAGTGAAGGGAGTAGATTTCTCTAGGGGAGCTGTGATGGGCTCCCTGCCCACCCCAAGCCCCCTGTTCCAGGCCCACAGCCCCTGACCAGATCAGATAGGGCACGTTCCTGCAGTGAGCTGCTCGCTGACTGGTACTGGGCTGACGCAGGCAGGAAAATATTAACCCAGTGGAATGGGCACATGTAAATATGTGCATGACCGTGTGTGTGTGTGTGTGTGTGTGTGTGTGCATGCATGTGTATGCATGCACCCACAGAGGGGTTTTCACATGCAAGACTAGACACAGATACGTAAGAGCACACGCACACCTGCCCATTCGCACATATATATGCTCACATACAGACATACACAAAAACACAAATGCTTCTCACACATGCAAATTCCCTCAGTATCATCTTCCAAACTCTGTCAGAGATTGCCTCCTCTAAGAAGCCTTTTCTGATAGCTCTAACTCATACTGGAAGTGGCAGGCCTAAATTCTATTCCTAGTTTCTTTTTTTTTTTTTTAAGATTTTTATTTATTCATGAGAGACACAGAGAGAGGCAGAGACACAGAGGGAGAGGCAGGCTCCATGCAGGGAGCCTGATGTGGGACTCGATCCCGGGACCCCAGTATCACGCCCTGAGCCGAAGGCAGATGCTCAACCACTGAGCCACCCAGGCGTCCCTATTCCTGGTTTCTAGTGCCAAATTTGGCAACATGATATAGATTATAGAGTGGAACATGCTTGTTTTCTAATTCTGGTTCCTCGAATCAAAGGATGTTTGTCCTTGGGCAAGTGGTGGTGTTTCCCGATCCTGTGTTCCCCAGCCTCTGTCCACTCTGTCCTAAAAGCCCACGTATGACTCTCAGAAGGATGAAAGGCTGCGCTGTGGGAAAGGGAGTCTGGTCATTGAAGAGGGTCAAGGTTATATACCATACTGGGTCTTACCTGTGCCCCTGCCCCACCCCAACCAAGCCCCCACTTTTCCTAGGTGGGGGGGTCACTGGCCAAGTTGTTACCTTGCTCTGAATCTCAGTTTCCTTATCTAAAGAATTTGAAAGGTGGGCAGCCCGGGTAGCTCAGCGGTTTAGTGCCACCTTCAGCCCAGGGTTTGATCCTGGAGACTCGGGATGGAGTCCCGCGTCAGGCTCCCTGCATGGAGCCTGCTTCTCCCTCCACTTGTGTCTCTGCTTTTCTCTCTCTCTCTCTCTCTCTGTCTCTCATGAATAAATAAATAAAATCTTAAAAAAAAAAAAGAATTTGAGGGATCCCTGGGTGGCGCAGAGGTTTGGCGCCTGCCTTTGGCCCAGGGCGCGATCCTGGAGACCCGGGATCGAATCCCATGTCGGGCTCCCGGTGCATGGAGCCTGCTTCTCCCTCTGCTTATGTCTCTGCCTCTCTCTCTCTCTGTGTGACTCATAAATAAATAAAAATTTTAAAAAATTAAAAAAAAAAAAGAATTTGAAAGGTGATACTTACCTGGAAGAGGCTTAAGAGTCCTTTCATTTTTGAGCAGGAGAGTCTTTATGGCTGCAGGTGATTTCAGAGAGACCAAGGTCCTTGAAGAACCCGTGCTGTGTTCCATGCCTATTCCTGCTCCTTCAGCCAAGGCAGTTCCTTTCTTACTGATTGACATATGGACTCCTGAGTTACATATAGGATTTGGTGGCTCAAAAGAGTCTGAAAAACCCCAAGGATAAGACAATTTGATTGAAAGTAGTTTACGTGATAAGTTAATCAAATGGAATGTTGGTTCAAACAAATAATTAGCTGAAATGATTAGTTTTTACACATCAACACTTTGGAGGATATTAAGGGGATAAGTTCAGAGAAGTTTTAGCATCTTTTGGCAGTTTCCTTTCTTTATTCTGATTTTTAAAAATTTCTATTTGCATTTTAATTCCTAATTGGATTTCAGCCTCTTGTGTCTGCCCCATGCTGTTCCTAATAGAGAGAATTGGAAACCTAAAATGGGAGGCGGTTGTGTGCTGTATAGTCACATTCAAGATGTGGATGTGAGCCTACTGGCATGGAAGTCTCAATAATGTTTGAGTGAATAAAGTATTTTTACAAAATAAGTTTCATTCTACTTATTATTGACAGAGTAGGCAGAGGATGTGGTATGTGCATACATTAAAAAAGGATTAGGAGGAAATCTACCAAAATGTTATAATAGTTGTCACAGAGGGGAAATTAGTCTTTTAAGGTTCCTTTGGTTTGTTGGTATTTTAGGTTAAAACAGAATAAAAGAAAAAGATCTGAGATTCCTTCTATTTGTTTTCTATTAAAAAAAATTTCCACTCCATTGGTAGACAATTATATCTGCTCCACTTACTTGGCTATGTGTTCATAAATATTTAAATTTCCAGTTAGGTTGAACATTAATGTCCCCAATTACCAATTCACATTGTAAGATTTTTAGGGTAGTGAGGAAGAAATAGGAGGTTGAGGGGTGCCTGGTTGGCTCAGCCGGTAGAGAATGCAACTCTTGATCTTGGGGTTGTAAGTTCGAGCCCCATGTTAGGCTTAGAGCTTACTTAAAAAAAAAAGCTCAAGAAAAAAAAATGGAGGGCTGATGAGTACTGGGTTATTTCCAAATTTTCACTAGCAAAAATAATTTATTGCAGATACAATTAGAATAAGAAAACGAAATTTGTGACATCTGGGTGACTCAGCAGTTGAGCGTCTTGCCTTTGGCTCAGGTCGTGATCCCAGGGTCCTGGGATCGAGTCCTGCATTGGGCTTCCTGCGTGGAGTCTGCTTCTCCCTCTGCCTCTCTTTCTGTGTGTCTCTCATGAATAAATAAATAAAATCTTAAAAAAAAAAAGAAAACAAAATTTCTGCAAGAGAGACTAAACGCTGAGAAATACCTCAAAGTTTGCAAGACTTGCCCTGAAGCACACTGATATTACCAATTCATTTTCTTTTTTTTTTTTTAAGATTTTATTTATTTATTCATGAGACACACACACACACACACACAGAGAGAGAGAGAGAGAGAGAGAGAGAGAGAGAGGCAGACACACAGGCAGAGGGAGAAGCAGGCTCTATGCAGGGAGTCCAATGTGGGACTCGATCCCAGGTCTCCAGGATCACGCCCTGGGCTGAACGTGGAGCCAAACTGCTGAGCCACTGGTGCTGCCACCCCCCCTCCCTTTTTTGAGCCAATTCATTTTCAACTGATTTATCATTTCTACTAAATTAGTTTTTTACTTACTGGGCCACCATGCCTTCTTAAACCTTTTCCTGGGCCTTGTCTGGATGCCGAAATAGCTGGGTGGGATGATGGCATATTCTCCAATCCTATTTCACAGATGAGGAAACAATTCCAGGAACAGGACTGAAGCCACTCACAGACTTTGTTAGGTTTTTCTCACAAGTCCACTGGGCTCCAAATGGCTTCAAATCACCACCACCACCCAAACCTCCCTTGCTCACCTTGGAGGACTCAGCTTCCCTGTCAGTTCTTCCAGATGATTCTTGCCTCCCTCCAGGCTGGCTTAGCTGCTGCCTATATTCCATCCATCTTATCACAGTGTATCTTAAGTTACCTGCTGTTTATCCATCTCACCCAAGAGACAGACAGGACCATGTCTTCTCTACATCTGGATCTCTAGAACCTGGCCCAGTAAATGAGTCCAGGGCTCAATCCCTGACTCTAACCAAATGGACCCCAGGTCCCCTTCTCACCAACTTGATCCCAGCCTAGTCCAAGGCTGCCCAAGCTCTGACCTCAACCCAAGCTGCAGCTTCACTTTTGACCCTTCCCTGACCCTGACCTTAACCCTGACTGTACATGTCAGAAGGGAATGAAGGCAGGTGTCTCCTATGTCCAAGGGTACATCTCTCCCTGAAAGTACTCATTATCATGAGCCCACTTGAGTCTGCAGAGTGGTAAATAAATGAGGGACAGAACCTCAGCATTGGAGGACAGCAGCAAAAGGGTTTGCTTCTTAAGGACAGCTTCTGACCAGGAAGCCCTCAGATTGCAGCTTGCCCCTGCATCTCCCTGCAGAGTGACCTGCAGGGCAATTTGTGGTGGTAGGGACAAGGACAATGCACGTTCACACCTGGCTTGGTCTGTTGGCACCCTCTAGAGGACAGTTCTATTACCAGAGCTAGCTTTGGGCAACCAAATCCTATGTGGCCTCCCCACAACTGAGGGGCTGTGGGGCCTCAGATGTTTCTGGGACTTACTGCCCACCATCCGCCACTCCACCTGCAGTTCTCCTCAAAGTCTGCAGACAAGCAACCATTTGCCGAGTCTCGGCACTGGGTCATCTGCCCAAAAACCACATTGCCCCAGCAGTGTCCTGGCTCCAGAAGTCCTCTCAGATGACAGCTGATCCCCTAGTTCACTCCTGCCTGTACCTTAGTCACTAAGGCTCTGCAGCCCTGGGCGGATGCCCTCACACTCTGGTCCAGCTTTGGCTCCTTCCCAGAGGCTTTGCTTGCTGTTCCCAAGGGAGGCATTGTCCTGATGATCGGGCATAGGTTTCCCCTTCCCCTGCTCAGATGAGGGCTCCTAGGAGGAGGCCCAGGCTTCTCTCTGCTCTACAGACTAGGGACCCCAGAGGATCAGGCTTGCCTTTCTATATGGCCTCTTAGACCAATGTTTCTCTGCAAATATGGCTTAAGTGTCATTCCTTCCCCTGAGACTAGGAGGGACCTGAGTTTCACTTTCCTCCTTTAGAATGAGGATTTCCTGAGAACTCAAGCAGGGTCTCTTCTCCAACCCCTCCACGACAGGCTATTGATTTCCAGGTCTTTCTATTTCCAGTTCCCATTCTACATGTCTCTTCTCACAGCCAGGAGCTCTGGAGCCTCTGGAGCCTCCTCTAGGTCTGGGGTGCTGGGAGGGCTTCCTCTGGCTTTGGGCTGGACACCTGGCTTGGAGGGCAGGCCCTTCCTCTGGGACCCACCCTGAACTCCACCTCTGACCTCACAAGGGCTGCCTCAGAACCTAGTCTCCGTGGCGCCGCTGGCAGGAGAAAGGATGCTATTTTAGGCAGTGTGTCTGGACTTGGCCCAAGTGGCAGGGGCCAAACCCCTGCCCCACTGACTTCTGCCCTGGAGGAGCAGAGCAAAGCAGTGCGTGGGGCCACCCCGAAGAGGGCTGAAAGGCAGGCTCTAGACTGGGGACACAGGGACAGTGGAGTCCCTGCTGGGGGTGCAGCCAGAGCCCAGGACAGTCATAGAGGAACAAGACCAAGACCTGCTATAACTGAGGCGTGCCTAAAGTGAACACTGAGAAACAAGACACTTCAGTAGAGTAAGTTGGGCTCCAGGCAGGGCTGGGGACAGGGGTCCTTCCCTGTGGCTCAGGCCTCAGAGGGCTACTTCCTGGGGATCATGTTGTAGGGGGAGATGACTATAAGACTGTCTGGGGAAGGAACCCCAACTGAGAGTTGAAAGCCAGGATGTTTGTTCTGCTTTAGTCCTGAGTTGCTGGGTGACACAAGCATGTCACACACTTTGTTCTTTAGTTTCCTTACCTGTAAATTTACTGTTGAGAGCAGTGCAGCAGAGGTTGGGAGGGTGTATAGGGCTGGGCTGTCAGGAGAGCACTGGCCTGGGGAGGAGGAGGGCGCTCAGACCAGGCCAGTCATGCAGATCAGAAAGATGGGTTGATGGCTAGCTTAGCTAGAATGGGAAGCTGGGGCTGGGGCTGCACGGTTCTGCAGTCAGGGCTAGGGATGTGCGGTAGCGAGGGGAGCTCACAGGAAGGGGAAACTCAAGGGTTACCTCTGAGTGGCCGTTTGCATGGACAATAGGAATACACTGGGGAATTTTCAGGAAAGGTAAGAGGGCAGACTTTGTTCTGAGGTAGAGCTATGGACTAAATGAATTCTCAGGACCTCAGTGTATATGTATGTGTGTGTGTGTGTGTGTGTGTGCACACGCGTGCACAAGGGAAAGGGCCTGGAAAATCAGAATTTAAGTGAGCAGCAAGGGGCTTGAAGTTAGATTAAAGGCAGTAATACCCATATATGTGAGGGTGGAGCCACTGAGGGGAGGCTGTAGGCATCTCCATTGTCCGAGGCTGGGCTGCAACCTGGGGAAGTCAGGAGGACCTGTGAAGGGCCTGGTCCGGGGTCCTGAGGCCAGCATGGGTAGAGGGGGTGGGACTCCAGGGCCTTTTCCCATTGGCTGAAGCACATCCACACCCCTCCTTGCTAGCTTGGCTCGGTTGGGAGATTGGAACCGGCAGGACCTGTCCCTGTGGCTTATCCCTTGGGAGGCTGAGGTCTGATGAGAATGTGGGGCCAAGTTCTGTGCCCCCCAGCCCTAATGACCTCTCTTTGGCACCACAGCATCTAAAAATCTCAAAGGACAGAACATGACTCAATCAGATAGGAAGAGGCGGTAAGTACCCTACCCATTCTCCTCCTCCAGCCTCCGGGCCCCCAACCCCCTAGTGCACCCCTGTGCCCTTCCTGCCCTATTCTCAGCCTCTCCCTCATGGCTGATGCCCCCAGCCCCTCTCCTTCCCATCTCCCACTGGATCATGAGGCCCAGAGGAAGGGGCTCTTCCGCCTGGGCCCTGGGGTGATGGGATGCTCAGAAAGGCTGGGTGAGGGCCAAGGAGTTGGTGAGTAGGTTCCGACTGCCTTTATGTAGGTGGTGCTCAACTGAACTGAACTCGCTGCCTCTCACCCTCATGAGCTCAGGTCTCTTTGAGGGACAATAAGAGCCAAAGTCCTTGCAATGGCCAAGGCCCTGCCTTTTAGTCCTGGTTTCCTCTCTGATCTTCCCCCATGCCGTCCCTGCTCTTTCTCTCTCCAGTCACACTGACCTTTCCTTTCATTCAAACATACTCAGAGTCGTTTAGTGATTTTTCCCTCTGTCTGGAAGGCTCTTCCTTCACCACCTCATGTCTGTCATCTTCTCAGTGAGGCTCATCCTAACTGCCTTTTCCCTGCTCTAATTTTCCCCATAGGCCATACTATTTTCCTTCCTTCCTTCCTTCCTTCCTTCCTTCCTTCCTTCCTTCCTTCCTTCCTTCCTTCCCTCTCTCTCTCTCTCTCTCTTTTTTTTTTTTCTCATTCCCTTCCTCCCTTTGGAGAGGGAAAGAGAGAATCTTAAGCAGGCTCCATGCTGGGCTCGCTCTCACAACCCTGAGATCATGACCTGAGCAGAAATCAAGAGTCAGATGCCTAACCAACTGAGCCACCCAGGTGCACCATACTACCCTCTAACACACAAATATACTTGCTTATTACATTTCATTGCTGCCTGGCAGCTCCACAGATATTTTTTATCTATGCACTCCTGGATGGAGAGAATTAATGGCTCCCCTTGTGCTGGACTCTCTGGGGCTTTCAACACTGTCTCCAAAGACCCACTAATGTCCCACAGGCAACTCAGTTCCAGTTAAAAACATCCTTCACACCCCAAGCCCTTTCTTCCTCCTGTATTCTCAGTCAGCCAAGGATCCCTTTCTCCATTGCTCAAGCCAGTGTCCTTGACACTTCTGTCTCCCATGCCTCATATTTAGTCACATCTCCTAAAATATCTAGAATGTACTCACTCCCACCATTCTTTCCACCACTTCTCTCTTCCTCCATAGGCACTTTAGGCTACCACCTGCCCACCCTTCAGAAGTCTGCAGGCCTCACCTCCCACCCCTGGCTTCTTGCCTCTGATGTTGCTGCTGTTATCTATCAGATCCACTAGATGGAGTGATCCAAGGGTGGAGACTGGGTTTGTATACCTTACTGGCTGGGGCATGGCTGGCTTATAGGTGGTTGGTTGATTGATTGATAATTAAATGAGCTGGTGAACAGGAAAGTCCATCAGTTAGCTAAGTTGCTAGATTAATTAATTAGTTGAAGGGTTGGTTGGTGAGTTGTTAGTTGAAGGGTTGGTTGGTGAGTTGCTCCTTGGTTAGCAGATATTACTTAGATAATTATGTGGTTTACCATTAGCTTCTTGGCTTGTAGGCCAGTTTTTCATTCTACACCCTCTCCTTGAGCTGTCTCATCTCTGCCAGGGATCAAATGACCACCTATGACCTCTGGATGTGTATGTCTAGACAAGACATGACCAGCTGCCTCTGTTTTACTGCCTATCTCCACCTAGATGTTTAGGAGGCTCTTCAAATTCCACACAGTGAGAGGGGTTCCTCATGGTCCTGCCTAAGCCTACAGCTTCTCTCCTGGGCTCATCTGTCATTCTGCTGCTCTTCCTGAACCTGAGGTCATCACTGACTTCCTTCTCTATTTTTCTTTTCAATCAAATACCAAGTGTGTCATTTTTACTGTCTTCTAGCTGTCTCCATGACACCTTCTTGGCTCAGGCTGCTATCACCACTTGAGCAGTCTCTGGCAGAAGCTTCCTAATTGCTTGCCATACCCCCACCCTTGTTCTCTCATCCCAGCCTCCATAGAGGAGGCAGTGCTCCTGCTTAAATCCTCCACTGAATCCCCTGGCCCTCTGGGTCTAGTTCAGACTCTCTAACATGGGCCATGAGGCCTTCTGCCATCTGGCCCTGTGCCCCTCTCCGCCCACCTCATGCCACTTTCTCTCCTCTCTGGCTGACCCATCCTTGGGGAGCTTGTCAACATATTACACACTGTCTTAGTGGCAAGCCCTCTTCCCACCCCTCCCCTGATGCTCCTTCATCTGCCCAGCCTTCCATTCTCAACTTGTTTCCCTTCCCGTGGGAGACCCTCCTATCCTTTCCTCTGGGAACGGACTTGTTTCCTTCCTGAAATCCAGTAGAACTCACCCTTCACCTGTGGCAACACTCCTCACTCTTTACAACAATAGCTCCATTGCTTTTCTTCCTGAGAGCAGGGATCATGACAATGTTCATTGCTACAGTGCTTGAACATAGCAGCCATTTGATATTTGATAAATCTTTGGACCAGTGGCTGGTTGGTGGTTATTTGTTGCTTACTGTGTCCTGTCTGCTGTGTGATGAGAAGGAAGGGGTCAGAGTCGGAAAACTCTCTTGGTGTCCTTGGCTTTCTGCTCTGTCCACCTCTTCACTGCCTCTGTGGTACTTTGCCAGGACCCTCATGGGTACCTGCCTGCCTCAGGGTACTCACAGGCACTTCTTCATAGCTGAGAGGCTGGCCATAGGGGCATATGATGCTGCATGGGAACTGGAGTTGGATGGAAGCCAGTAAATTATCTGGGCAACTCTATATCCCCCTCCATATGGTCAGCCATTGGTTTGTTTCCTTGGGGTAAGGAGAGAGCAAGCACTAGGGTAGGTGAGACTACACATAGGGTCTCAGCCAGAAAAGTGGAAGGTGTTTTATCCAGGTCTGATTTACGTTTCTTACTCCCTCTGCTTATTCTGTGCTGCTGTGAGGTCGGGGAGATTTCAGGAAGCCTGGGATGGGGTGGGGCAGTGTTGTCGCTATTCCTACCAGAATGAGGTAGTTGAGGGGCTGGTGTCAGCTTTGGGTATACAGCAGGGGAGGGTCACCAGTCTGAACAAGTACCAAGGCCACACTTAATAGTATCTGTCGCCTTCCACCTCTTCTTCAGCCTCCAGACCCCATTTCCTTCCCCAAACCAGAACTCTCTATCCTCCCCTCCCAGCAGATGATGGAGCCTGTAACTCAGTTTTTTGTCTATCTATCCATTCAACCATACATTTACTAAATAGTTGTCAAGCACATACCATGTGCCAGGCCCTGTAGAAGGTTCTGGGGATTTAATGGAGGGTATGACAGACGAATTCCCCAGTTTTTATTCATTGGACAATATATCTTGCACCTCTGTGTTTGATCCTGTGCTAGGCACTGAGCATACAACAGAGTGGGAGATCCAGTCCTTCCTTTCCTCCACCCTCTCTCTCATTTGTTCATTCATTCATTTGTTCACACACCGAAGTCTGTTTGTGTCAACCTGGCTACAGAGCCCCATGCACTTTGCAGATTCCTTCATCTCTGGCAGAACCTGATGCAAGTGTCAGGCCTCCGTGTTTATAGAGCTCTGAGCAGACTTTGCCACACCCTGTGTTGTTTGCAGAGTGCCTCACTTTTAACAGGTCCTGCTTGATGCCTGGCCTGTGTTCCCAAAGCCTGGATCCTGCAGATAGGCAGGCAGGCAGACGGACAGAGGGACAGCTGAGCTCCACTTGTCTGCTTGCCCTCTCCCATCTGCTTCTCTTCTGAGACTCACTGGCACTCAAATGGCACTTGCCAGCTCCCCACTGCCCCCTCTGCAAAATGGCCTCATTAGTGTACCCTTCCCACTGGTCCAGTCTCCTCCGAAAAGAAGGGACCAAGCCTGGCCATCTAGCACCAGTCCCGCTCCACACCCCTGTGGCTCTCAGTTGTCTCTGATCCCAGCTGTACCAGCTGCCTTGGGCAAGAGGAGGTGTGTGTGGGTAACCTCTGGGTTACCCATTAACGGCCATGAGTTAAAGGGTGATGGGCAGCGAATGCACTTGACTCTCTTTCCTTCCCACGGGGCTTGGGCTGCTGTTCCAGGTCCATCCGAGGCTCCAAGGTGGTCTCATCGCCCATAACAACAAGGATGCAAGCAATATTGCAGAAGGATATGGTGCGAGAGTTCTTGGCTGAGTTCATGAGCACGTATGTCATGATGGTGAGTGGTAGGTGACACAGATGGGGCGGGCTCTGAGGAAAGGTCAGGAACCCCTGGGCCCCAGGAGGGTGGGGTTCAGTGAAAGCAATCCATGACCCCCTCCCCACCACTGACCCTTGAGTCACATTATCCATTCTTCAGCCTTGGACCTGGAGTCCTGATGGGGAAACACAGGAAAGTAAGAAGAGAGCTCTTTCTGGCTGTTTTTTTGGGAGAGAATGAGATCATACTATGTGGGGGGCAGAACAAAACCATGGGATGGGGCACAGGTGTCAGGGAGCATGGCTGGAAGTGGTGAGAAGGGAAACTAAGAATACAGAGATTAGAGAGAAGTGTCATTGAGCGTCATGCTTTGAGAATTAATACCGAGGGCAATGAGGAGACGCTAAAGGTTTTCAAGCTGGGGAGTGATGTGTTCAGATTTAGATTTTAGAAGGCGGTTTGGGGTGCAGTGTGGGCCTCAGCAGAACTGGTGGGAAGCAGTTAGGAGGCTGTTGACCTAGGATAGAGAGATGGCGATGACTGGTCCAGGGATAGAGAAGAAGCTCACATTTGAAGGAGCTGTGGAAGAATTGAGGCTTTGCAAGCAGTAGATGAGAGGTAGGTGCTGGAGCCCGGGCCCTCTGCAGAATGAGAAGTGAGGTCAGTTTGGTTGTGATCAGGTGAGTTCCAGTGGAGACATTTAGGAGATTGGATATAGAGGTTTGGAGCTCAAGAAAGGGACTTGGGCTGGAAGTAAGGATTTTACTCATCAGACTATGGATGGTGGTTATAAAACTATCCAGTGAGAATGTATAGAGAGAGGAAAAAAAAAAAAAAAAGCTGAGGACAGAACCCTGAAGAGGAGCACACAAAGAAGGCTGAGGAGGAGTGGCCAGAAAAGTGAGAGGAGAAGAGTGGAGAGACCTGTGATAGAAGGGTGGGTCCACCAGGAGGGAGTGGTCAGCAGTGGGAGGCTGCAGACAGGCCAGAGAAAGTGACTCCTGGCAAGGGTCTGTAGGGATTGGCAACATGGAGGTCATGACCTGAGCTGAAACTAAGAGTTGGACGCTCAACCATCTGAGCCACTGAGACCACCCCTGTCTTCTCAGTTATTTAGCATGTTGAATTGGACCTTTATGGACTGTGGAGTTGGTTGAATCCTGTCTCTGCTATCTTCTAGAGGTGTGACTTTTTTACAGGTATCTTAACTGTTTAGGACTTTAGCTTCCTTATTGATAAATGGAACAGCCACAACAAGCTGGCAGATACCCAGTATACGTGTGGGACATATGTGGTGGTCTCTTGTCATGATAAGCACTCTCGACTGCTCCCCCTCCCTGCTTCCTGCCTTCTTCCCTTTCCCCATTACCTGCCCTACTGTTTAGACTCCTGAGCTGTAAGGATGGCAACTGGATGGTGTCCAGCCTTAATCCAGGGCTAAGTCATTCATTTATGACAAGACATTCCAGCCTCATGAGGGCTGTTAAACCTTGGAACCATGGAGGTAGGAGGTACTACCTCCTGTACAGTATCCTCAAATCCATACAGCAAATCCATACGTCTATGAGGGAGGTTCTATTATTATCCTATTTCAGAGATGGGAAAACTGAGCCCCTATGAGACAAAGTTATTTGTCCAAGATGACATTTTAAGTTAAAATTAAATCCACTCCAATCTAACATCACAGCCTTGACCCTTAGTCTCTTTACACTCTGTCCCTTAGTTTAGCTAAGGCAGGATTCACAACACTCTGGCTTGTTAATTCTCCCCCAACTGAGGTAAGGCCCTAACTTTCAGGCTTTTAGTAGTCTCGGGGCCTCAGTTTCCCAATCTGTGGAATAGGAACAGAAACATTTGCTGGCGGATTTGTTGTGAGGATGGAAGGGGAATAACACTACTTATAAAAGAACTCAGGGAGGTATAAGCTCATATAGAACATTGTGTTATTACTTTCAGTTGTTGGGCCTGTGACAAGAACTGGGGGCTTTTTCAGTTACAGGAAGCTCAGTCATCAGGGGGAAGATTTTGTCAGAAAAACGAGTGTGACCTTGGGCCCCATTTACTGCAGCCAGGATCAGGGAAGTGGACTGTTCTACTCTGTTCCGTTCTACAGCCTCCAGAGTGTTGTGCTCAGGGCTGGCCTCGTACCTATTGGGACTTGAATGGGCTGGGCCACGTTCACTGACCATGGAGAGGAGGGGCTAGGCCATTAGAGGCCTGGAAAACCAGCTGTCGACATGAGCCAGAAACAGAGGAGTTGCAAACTTACATGCTGTGGGGGCCAGAGAGTCAACTCAGAGCAGAGGGAACTGTGGCTAAGTGTGGAGTACCAGCCTGTGCAAAGGCATCTTTGCCACTGCTCCAGTTGACTGCTGCCACACTGGGTGGAATGCAGGCCGGTGTTGCCCGAGCTTCTGATTTTCCAAGAGAGGCTGAAACTTCTGGTTGTCAAAACCAACTTACCCAAACAAAACATGTGTTCTGGTTGAACTGGCCCATGGGCTGCCAGTTGGCAACTTTGACACAGGAGGTCATAAGGGGTTTATTCACTCATTCATTATTTTTAGTAAATGGTTTTGAGCTCCTACTTGGAAATGTGCACTCTCTGTGTGTGCTCCAGCCCCTGCACCTCCCAACCCTCCTCAAGCCTGTCAGCTGTCCTGTTCTCACTCTCCACCCCAATGCCTCATCTGTTCCTGTCCTCTCCTGCCTCATCCTACCCTTGGCCTTAAGCCAGTCTGCCTCTGGGCTTCCCTGCACTTGTCCTGGTGTTCTTGGGGGACCTACATGGCCTTGCTCAGCTGCCTCTCCCCAACCCTATTGAGACTATCTGACTTGTTCTCGAACTTTCTCAAGGCTGCCTTGTACTCTGCCCTTTTTTTTTTTAAATCAGCAAATGGCTGGATTTCTAGCTTACCAGAGAAAACCATCAGGCAGGCTTCCTGCGTCTGGCTCACCCACCTAACCCTGCAGCACCAGACTCCACTTACCTGTGCATCCATGTGTCCCCTCCTTGGCCAGGGCAGGCTCCTCCTTCACGGAGGACCCTCCATTCCTGTACCAGTCCCACCCTCCAGTCTACCCAGGTACTTTGTTCCATTTTGAGGGAGAGCCTCTCCCTCTCTCAACCTTACCATACTGAAGTCTCTCTACTGGGATGCCTGGGTGGCTCAGCGGTTGAGTGCCTGCCTTCAGCCCAGGGCGTGATCCTGGAATCCCAGATCAAATCCCACATCGGGCTCCCTGCATGGAGCCTGTTTCTCTCTCTCTGCCTATGTCTCTGCCCCTCCCTCTCTCTCTGTGTCTCTCATGAATAAATAAATAAAATTTAAAAAAAAATGAAGTCTCTCTACTTAAACTGGCACAGCGCAAAACATCTTCCCTTCCCCCTTTGAGCCTCTTCAATTATCACGCTCTTCCTCCCTCCCTCCTCAGACAGGTTCTCAAAGAGATGTCTACAGTGGTATCCTTCAACTCTTCTTTTTTTTTTTTTTTCCCAAGGTTTTATTTATTTATTCATGAGAGACACACACAGAGAGAGGCAGAGACACAGGCAGAGGGAGAAGCAGGCAGGACTCAATCCCCGGTCTCCAGGATCACACCCTGGGCTGAAGGCGGCGCTAAACCGCTGAGCCACCCGGGCTGCCCCTTTCAACTCTTCTTCATCACATACTTACCTCTCAATTTCTGGTACCTAATTTCTGTTTCTATAGCCTGATGATGTAGTGCTCACCACATTACTAAGGACTGCTGGATGGTCACATCCAAAGGGATGCTTTTCAGGCTTTTATGCACTTGACCCAGAGGCTGCATGTGATGGTGGGGACCACACCCTCCTGGGAAACTCTGTTTCTCTTTGGTGTTCCAGGCACATTCTTCCTTTGTTCCTCTCCCATTTCAACACCTGCTCCAGCCAGAGTTTCTAACACCGACTTATGTGCAGCTCTAGGTTCAGCCCTCAGCTGACCATCATCTCACCTTCATCCTCCTTGATGGCTTTATCTATTGCCCCCATGTCCACAATTCTTCAGCTTTCCTTCTTCAAAAACACTAGAACAGAGATGTGCAAGGGAAATACAATATGAGCCGCACATGTAATTTAAAACTTTCTAGTAGCCACATTAAAGAGGTGAAAAGCAATAGATGAAATTAATTTGAATAATTATTGTATTTATATATATATATCCAAAATATTGCCAGCTCAATAGGTAATCAGTATAAAATTATTAATAAGACATTCTACATTCTTTTTTTCCTATGTCTTTGAAATCTGGTGTGTACTTCACACTTAGAGCAGATCTCAATTTGGACTAGCCACATGTCAAGTACTTAATAGCTGCATGTGGCTAGTGGCCATCATATTGGATGATGGATCTAGACTTCTATTTCCAGCAGCCCCGACATCTATAGGTCCCTCAGAGACAGTATATCTAAAGCACATGGAATATTCAAAGGAGGTGCCATCTTAATGTGGCTTTAGAATATTGATTTTTCAGAATCTGAGATGAGGTATTCCAAGGAGAGGGAATAACACAACGCAAAACCACAGAAGCATTAGAAAACAAGGCATGCAGGGAGCAGTATGTTGTTTGGTTTGAATTGTTTGACAAAGTGACTGCCTACATTAAAACCTTGACTCCCTCCATGCAGGCTGTGTATTTTGGACAAGCCAGTCAGGTTCTCTAGGACTTGGCTAACAATCCATCAAATGGGGAGAATTAGAGCACCTAACGCATAAGTTGGTGTAAGGGTTAAAGGAGGTGATAGATATAACTTGCTTACAAATGTCTAGCATACAACAAACACTCAATAAATGGTTGTTAGTGTTTAGTTGTAATAACATTGCTGAACATAGAGCACACTGGAGCAGACATGAAACTGGGAAGCAGAAGAGAGAAAATTATACAGGGTCTTAAATTGTGGCCTACTGAGTTTGGACTTTATCCTAGAAATGGAGGGAAGCCAGTAAATGTTTGAACAAGGGGCAGACATGATCAAATTTTTCTGTTAGAAAGGTCACGCTGGCTGCAAGTAGGAGGGTGGGTAAGATCTGGATAGAATGCAGGCAGAGCTGGTTGGGTGTGGAGGATGAGGGTGAGGAAGCTCAAATTTGGACAGCTGGAATGGGGAACATAGGATGAGGATCACATTTTCTGAGAGATGGTAAGCTTTCAACAGAGAGCCTTTGAAAAACCCATAGATCTAGTCTTTGAAAAACCCAGACTCCCAGTAGGTATTTGAAGATAGGGATCTAGCTCCTAGGTGGAGGTTTTGGGAATTTTAGTGCATCAGGCATCTCTGAAGCCATAGACGTGGTAAGAAGGCCGAGGAAGAGTGACTGGGGAGAGACATGAAAGGCACCAAGGAATGAGTGCTGGAGTCATCCATATTCACGAGACAGATGAAGAAAGAAAAATGTGGGAAGAAACTATAGAGAGGGAGGCTGTGGAAGTAAGAGGAAACCAGGAAAGACAGAGATGTGGAGGCCAAAGAGAAGGGACCTTCCAGAAGCACAGAGTGGTTAAAAAGGTCTAAGTTAGCAAAGTAAGACAAGTCTGAAGGGACCATTAGGAAATTAGGAGGCTGGAGCCCTCAGGGAGAGCTTTGATGTCCATGATATGTGGAAGCAAGAGCCAGATTGTAGAGAGAGAGCAAGGGAAGGGATCAAGGAGCCAGCCAGTGTATTCTTTCTTAGAGCTAGGTCCACACAGGGAGGGGGGTCCAGGAGTCCACAGCTAGACAGAGAGGCTGGGCTCAGGCAAGAAGGAAGACACCTGAGTCTGTGGGAGCAGTCAAGGGGAGGGTGGAAGATACAGGCAAGAGGGAGGTGACTGGAGAGGGATGGAGAGCCTGGGCACCAGAACCAGAGCTGAAGGGGAAGGTGGATATTGATTCCGGTGGGAGCTGTGGGAGGTTGAGTGAGGGCCTAGCTTCAGGCCTCTAATTTCCCTGTGAAGAGGGTCTGGGGCCGGGGGGTGGGCGGGGGGATCTTCTGAGGTGATCCAGCAGCTACGAATGGGCAAGAACAAGAAATTCAGAAATGACAGCTGAGGACAATGGAAATGTTGCTGAAGGCAAGAGGGGTAGAACCACACTGGGCTCCCAGGGCCACTGTGTGTATAGGGAGCGGGGTTCTGGCAGAGTCCAGGCCAGAAGTTTGGCAATCCCTTGAAGAAATTTCCTGCAGGTTAGGTTGAAGTGTGAGATACTCTGAGGGGTTCAATCCGCACCAGCCATGCCCTCCTTGAAGCCCTGCCTCCTACCCTGAACTTTGGGTGGGCTTGGGGTCTAGGGGTGTGGGTGCTGCTTCTCTCCCAGCTCCTTGTATAGCCCCACTCAGCTCTCCCTGGTCACATCTTGAAGAAGTCAGGACAATTTCTGGAGAAGGAGGGAATGGCAGAGGGTCTCCAAAGACAATGTATGGTGGCCTGGGGCATGGGGATGAGGAGCCCAAACTGAGCTTGAGGCCTCCTGTGAGGTTGGGGCTTCTGTGCAGGTAGTCCTCTCAGAGGCCCTCCCTTGCAGGTGTTTGGCCTTGGCTCTGTGGCACATATGGTTCTAGGAAATAGATTTGGGAGCTACCTCGGTGTCAACTTGGGTTTTGGCTTTGGAGTCACCATGGGAGTGCACGTGGCAGGGAACATCTCTGGTGAGTGAGCCCGGGCCCCATCTGATCAGCAGGGCCAGGTGTCCCCTCCAGGCTCTTCCTGCTTACCTCCAGCCAGCCCCTTCTCCAAGTCCACTTGAAACCATCCTTACTGGCCTGAGGGGAGGGAGAACACCCTGAACCCCTTTCTTTTGACTCTCTCTGCCCAGAATCTTCATAAGCTCCCCTGGATCCCCCATTTTTACTACCTGGGCCAACTTAGGCAAGTTATTTAATTTCTCTGTCTCTTACTTTCCTTAATGGTGAATTGGAAATGGTGGTCTCTGTCTTGTGGGTCTTTATGAGGATTAAATGAATCTACTCCATAAATACTGTTATTATTATTGTTATTGTTGCTCTCATATTATTTGTTTGTCTCTGCTCTCACACCTCTGACACTTCTGCCCCTCCCCTCAGGGGCCCACATGAATGCAGCCGTGACCTTCACCAACTGTGCACTAGGCCGCATGTCCTGGAAGAAGTTTCCTGTTTACATCCTGGGTCAGTTTCTGGGTTCCTTCCTGGCTGCTGCCACCATCTACCTCCTCTTCTACTGTAAGTGTCCTGCCCTGGGTTGTCCATCTCTGGCCTCAGCCTCCTCTGAAAAATGGGAAGATCCAACCCTAGTATCCTGGTCTGTGAAAACATTTGGGAGAGAGCCTTACAGGTGCTCCCCACCTCTGGATCCTACAGCCTTAATCCTGGGGCTCCAGTGGGGTTAAGCTGGTGGCAGGTTCACACTCAGTCTGTGTCTCTACAGCAGCCATTATCGAATTTTCGGGCGGACATCTGGCAGTGACTGGTCCCACAGCCACCGCTAACATTTTTGCCACCTACCTTCCTGACCGCTTGACGTTGTGGATGGGCTTCCTGGATGAGGTCAGTGGTCCAGTGTGGGTTCCCCTCCTTAACCCTCCCCATCTAGCAGGCAGTCCTCACAATAGAAGGGACAAGAACTCTGGATGAGGTATCTGCCAGTGGATTGGGGCTGGGGGCACTGCTGAAGCTGTGGTTTGGCTAGGGGCCCCAGGTGGCTGCCACGGTGTCTGCTCCCCAGGTGATAGTGACAGGGATACTCCAGCTATGTCTCTTCGCCATCACGGACAAGGAGAACAACCCAGCACTACAAGGGACACAGGCCCTGGTGATTGGCGTCCTCATTATTGTCATTGGAGTGTCCTTGGGCATGAACACAGGCTATGCCATGAACCCATCCCGGGACCTGCCTCCCCGCTTCTTCACTTACATTGCTGGCTGGGGTATACAGGTCTTCAGGTACTGCCCTGCCCAGCCCATTCCTGCAAGTTTTCTCTGGGTCCCCTGCATGCAGAGGGGGGGAGGGTGATGTGAGAAGCAGCACAGTCTAGAGTCCTGCCAAACTCCCAGATGGTCTGGGGAGACAGGTGTGGATCCCCTCTTTCCCCTTGATCAGCACCGACGCAGATGCTGCTCTTGGACTGAATGTCAGTCCTGCCACAGATCAGCCCTGGCCCTGAATCAGACTGAAGCTGACCAGGGCAGGCTCAGGGGCAACTCTTAGGCTAGAATGGGGGTCACTCCTCTAGACTCAGGCCCTACTCTCTGTCTCAGCCTGACTGGATGTGGGTGCTGTGCTGGGCATCAGCCCCCTCAGCAGGCCTCTGCCTCTTGCCTGCAGGGTCCGGGACTGGTGGTGGGTGCCGGTGGTGGCACCGCTCCTAGGTGCCTACTTAGGTGGCATCATCTACTTGGTCTTCATTGGCTCCAGCATCACACAGAGGCCCCAGACATTGGAGAACTCCATGGTGTATGAAGACCGCAGAATACCCGTGCTGCCCAAGACCATGCAAATCCCATCCATGACCTCTTCCCTCACCCCTGTCTCTGTGTCTCCCGCCAACAGACCCTTAGCCCAGACTGTCCCACCCTTAAGTGACCCCATCCACCTAGAGCACTTCTAAGTGCTTACTTCTAAGTAAGATTATTTGTGACCCTATCCCCCCACTCCAATAAAGAAAGCCTTGTCCAACACAGTGGCACCCTCACTTCCTGGGTGCCTCCTGTGGTTGGGCCTCCCTCCTGGATTTTTCCAGGAACTCCATGGTTATGCAGTAGCCCAGGGCTGGAGCACAGAGCTGAGAGGTCTCTAACTCCTTCCCGCCTTGGGAGCTGGGGCGACCCTGGGAGAGAATGGGGGAAGACAACCTACGGCCTCAGTAGGAACAGGAGATTAAAGGATGCCAGACACAGAATGGTGGATTTTTCAGGCCTAGCGTAGGGAAGGGATCGTTTTGGGGGAAAGGAAAACAGCTAGCTGGGGGTGAGCTGCCCTAGGATAGGACTCTAGACTCTCCTTCAGTTCTAGCTAGTCCTTGGACCAGATAAAACAAGGCCCAAGCATATAGATCAGAGTTTCTCAACCTTTTTTTTTCCATTATTATTCCCCTCAGAAGCCTTTTAGACATTTTATTTATTTATTTTATTTATTTATTTATTTATTTATTTATTTATTTATTTATTGGTGTTCAATTTGCCAACATATAGAAAAACACCCAGTGCTCATCCCATCAAGTGCCCCCCTCAGGGCCCGTCACCCAGTCACCATTTTCTTTCTTAATCACATATTTTAATACCATAGGTATACTTATATCTGTTTATTTTATACAAAATACATTATACAAAAAAGAGTAAGATTTTTTCATCTTCTTCCAAAAATCCATGTTCTCACCCCTGGAGGCAAAATCACCCCTCGCCTTGAAAATGCCTAATGTAGACTGAAAGTAGGTAAGGGGTTTGATTCCTCCTCCTCCTGGTGCCAGAGCTCTCCCACACCAAGAAAATCCAGAGTCAGAAGGAATATGCAAAGAAGGAAGTTCTTTCAAAAGGTACAGAGAGGGGATCCCTGGGTGGCGCAGCAGTTTGGCCCCTGCCTTTGGCCCAGGGCCCGATCCTGAAGACTCGGGATCGAATCCCACGTCGGGCTCCTGGTGCATGGAGCCTGCTTCTCCCTCTGCCTGTGTCTCTGCCCCCCCCCCCCCCCCCCCGCTCTCTGTGTGTGATTATCATAAATAAATTTAAAAATTTAATAAAAAAAAAGAAAAGGTACAGAGATAGGAAATGGCTTCATGGGATTCAGGTGGACAGGCACAGAGGTTGCTGGAGGTGGGACAGCCAGCATCCTCACTCACTCCGGAATGGAGCAGGAGTTATCCTGCTTTGTGGGACTCAGAGGCAGCATCACCCATGGTTCCTGTCATTGTTTGTGCATTCAGCCTTTCAGCAATTATTGAGTACCTCCTGTGTGCAGGCCCTGCCTGGGCACTGCAGATGTTGAAGAGGGTGAGGCTGAGTCTCTGCCTTCAAGGAGCACAGTCTAATGAGGATAGGTAATCATGGGGAAGGAGCTAAGTGGCAGAGAGGGGGCTGTGGAGTTCAGAGGGGGATCCTAGCCCAGCATGGAGCAGAGGTCAGGGATGGCTTTCCAGAGGTGGAGGCAGAGCGAATAGAGGATAAGGTTGTCTGTTCTGGGGTTGCTTGCTGTACTTTGCAGTTTGAGGAGACCGGGGCAAGGAGGCTGGGCTTTCTTCTGGAGATGGGAACATGGTGACATGAGATTTAGAGCAAGCTTCCCTGAGCTGCAGTGTGCAAGCTGCTGGGAAAGGGGAAGATTGGAGCCTGTGGTGGAGTATGGTGAGAGGCAATAGTCCAGGAGGAGCAGCAGGTGGGGGAAAGAGGATTCACTAGATACCGAGGAGGTAAAGCCTATACGGCTTGGGCTTAAATTGGGAGAAGTGGGTAAGGACTGGCAGGGGTCAGGCTGATTTCAGTTTTTGGCTTGGGCCTGGGGCATTGGAGATATGCCCCCTGAGAATATGCATGGCAGACAAACTGGTTTGGAGAGGAAGAGAAGTTATATCATGGATATGTTGAGTTTGAGTTGCCTATGGGACTTGGGGGCAAGAAGTGTGTATCTTGAGCAAGTTACTTAACCTCTCTGGGCTTCCTTTAAATCATTTGTAAAATGGATCTAATACCACCTACCATTTGTGTCGCTGTGGATATTCAATGAAATAAAACAAAACACGTACAACGCTGAGAATAGTGCTTGGCACAGAGTAAGTGCACAATAAACTATTACGTCTTTTATATGGTCTGGAGTTCAGAAGAGTTGAAGATAGAGATTGGGGAGGTCATGGTTGTGTAGATATCAAAGGAGGGTCAGTGGACAATGTCCTGGGAGCATAGCTGGGAGGTGGGGAGTGGGTACCTGAATGAGGGGCACAAGGTGGGTGATCACGGGGCCTGGAAACAAAGCCAAATGCCCATCAGTATGCCCATCAGTAGGGGAGCAGGTACTTACCTTGCCGTACAGTCACATTCAACAGACCTCTTTAGACTTCTGTCATCCCCATGTCCCTAGGAGATGGCCTTGGAGGTAGGGCAGTCAGTGGGTCTATCCAGAACCTGCTTGCTGTCTACTGCTTTGCCACAGACATGCATTAGGCTCATTGCCCGTAATACCCTGCAGTTTTTGATTCCAGGGTTAGGCTCAGATGAGCCCCGACCATGGTCACACAGTGTTTCTGTGCACAGACCCCTTTCATTTTCTTGGCAGAAGTTGGTTGAAATTCTACAATATGCCAGACACCATTTTGGTGCAGAGGATATAGGCACAAAAAAGAAACTGGAGTTCTTGTTCTCATAGAGCTGACATTCTGTGCAAAACATAGTGTGTTAGTGATACATACTAAGGAGGAAAAGCAGGAGAAAGGGACAGGAAGTGTGTGGGGCTGTAAAGACCAAAGACTTCACTGAGAAGTTGACTTTGAGTACAGATCTGAGGGGGAGAGGGAGTGAACTGTGTGGACACCTGTGAGAGGAGCATGCCAGGCTGAGGGAACAGCCACTGAAGGGCCCTCAGGTGGGAGCATGGAGGACTGCTGCTGGAATGGAAAAATGTAGGGAAGAGTGGAAGAAGGTAAGGTCAGACAAGTAGGTTAAAACTGAGGCCAGGCCCAGAGGAGAGGTAAGACCAAGGCCTGGGGCAGAGGTAAGGGAGGTCTCTGGAAGAGAGGGGCAGGTCTCACTGCAGGCAGGCAGAAGGGAATGAAGTAGAATAGGGTGGGTGGGTGTCATGGTGCCTTGTGGGTCCCTGGCTCTTAGCTCTGCTGTGTGTCTGTGTGTCTGTCTCTCTCTCTCTCATACACACACGGAGTCTCTCCTATAACCACTCCCTGGCTGGATCCAGGAGACACATCATTTAGCTCTGGGAGCCAGGTTGGGATACGAGTCATGAAAGTCCTGTCTTTGCTCCCTGGCCTCACAGGCTGGCTGTGTGACCTAGACAGGACCCCTCCCCTCTCTGGGTCTCAGTTTCCCTACCTGTGCATTGAGGCTTGGATGCGTTGGTGTCTAGGGTAGACCCCAGATGTGACTTCTTCCAGTACTTTGAAGTCTCAAGTCATGACCCCACTTCCCTCCCCTCCACCCTGAGGCTGTGGTTGAAATGGGGACAGGGTACGGCAGGAACATCCCCAGCCTCAGGCCAGGCCACTGCAGGGCTTGCCAGATAAAGGCTAGCTCCTCAGCCTGGTGGTCCTGGCTTTGGGAGGGCCCCTCACTCCCTGTCCTTGCCTGCTCTCCCATTCCCACTCAGAGCCTCCAAGGGAAGGCACTTGCAGGCAGCACTCTGGTCTGGCTAGTCTGTCTCTTCCCTCAGGATGAGGTTCTGTAGCCCAGAAAAAGTTGGAAGCAGCCATCTTGTGCCAGGCTGGGGTGCTGATGCCCTCAGTAGGAGGCAGCTATGGTTGCTCAGCTGTGCAGCCTGGCTGTGGCCATGCACTGACCTCTGCTGAACCTAAAGTGGGAAAGAGGTATGACCCAGCTCTCCTGGGTGCCACAGCGTCCATACTGCGGCACCTAAGAGCACAAAGAGGGCAGCCAGGCTGGATGCAAATGCTGGCTCTACCACTCACTAGCTGGATAACTTTAGGTAAGAGGATAATAATAGCTCCCACTTCACAAGGCTGCTGGGATGAGAAAATGAGCTATGCCTGGCATGTGGGCAGTGTATTTGCTGTTACCACTTTACACCCTTTTGTGGTCTTCATATCCTCATGCCCATCTTATATCCAAGAATGCTGAGGCCTGGGAAGATTGGCTCGGTAAGGGGTAAACAGTAGGAATTCTAGTCCTTACCAATTTGGTTTTGGCTAGTTTTTTTGTTTTGTCTCTAAATTGTGCAATATACCCTATGAACATGCATATGTTATATACAGATACGTTAAAATAATGAAACACTAAAAAAACAAAGACCCCCCCCGCAATTAACAAATAACCCCAAACACCTAAGTGCCCTCCACTGAGCTTTGGCATGTTATCGAACCTCTCTGGTCCTCAGTTTCTTCATCTGTAAAATGGGGATAATGAGGCTCAGAGGGATGAGGTATTTCAGGTTTCAGTTTTGCCATTGGCATTTGCTATGATGAAGCAAGGTGAGGAAGAGTTTGTCAGAGGTCATGGTCTTCGCTTATGTCTGTGCTCAGAGTCAAGGGGATGGGTGGGTGCTGGAGGGGATGCTCTATGCTCTGGGCTCTGTGGGGGGTCTGGATGAGGGCAGCTGGAGGTTCAGAGGCTGGGTCAGGGGCAGAGAGAAGACACACAATTACAAGCCAGGTACACCCAGGTACACAGATGAGGTAAAAAATCTAGGACTGAGCCTTTGAGTCTTCCAGGGACCCAACCAAAGCCACACTGACCGATACCTCAGATGGGGGTGGTCCTGGCTGACAACAGTCCAGCCAGCACCAGCAAGAACGTGTTCCCGTCCTCCCCCCAGCACCAGATCCTCCACTTCTATTCTGGCTTCTGGCCCCAGGTCAAGGACATCAGGGAAAAGATGAACTCCTAAGGACTCAGTGCTGGGGCAGGGGAGACTGGAAGGTAGTGGTGTATATACAAGGAAACAGTTTAGAGGTTGAACATGCTGACCTGGAGGTGCCTGTGGGGCATCTGGGGATAGACACAGGCTGGGCTAGAGATAGAGCTCAGAGTGGCATGCAAAGGCTTGCAGATAGATGAGGTGGCCCACGGAGAGATGATGGAGTCCTGGGAACACCTATGTTTACGAGATGGCTAAAGGGGAGAAGGCAGCAAAGGCCCAGGATCCCAAATACTCTGAGGCCCTGACTTGTACCATGGGACTGGTCCCTTCTCTCAGAAGGTTCAGATGGGTCAGGGCAAGCAAGAGAAGCCAAGACTCTCTTAGGCAACCAGGAGGAAAACTCCAGACCCCTACCACACAGGACTTCCCTGTAGCACTGAGTATTCCAGCTTCAACCCTCAACTCTGGCTCTGGAAATGTCTGACTCCTGCCCTGTCTCCTCAGATCCCTGGCCTCTAGATGATGGAGAATGCCCAGGGCACAATCCTTGGACCTCTTCTCTTTCACCCTCCTTCCCAACATATAAATACCATTATATGCCAACAGCTCCCCAAATTAGATCTCCTGTCCAATCCTGTTTCCAGACTTTAGATTCCCATATAAAACCACCCACTGGACAGATTTTCATCCCCAAGCCTGCTCCTCCCACACTCTTTCCTATATCAGTAAATGGCAAATTCAATCTTCTCATTGCTCAGGCCAAAATCTTTGAAGTCATCCCTGACTCCATTCTGTCTCATACTCTATCCACATCCCAGCTGTTAGCAAATCGTATAGGTGTTACCTGCAAAATTATCTAGAAACCAACCACTTCTCATCACCCCACCACCATCACCCAGGTTTGAGCCAGTCACCTCTCTTGGATTACAGAAGTGGTCTTCTGATCATCTCCCAGCCTTTTTGCTATGACTCACCCGTATATAGTCTCAATACAGCAGTTAGTGTTCCTTTAAAAAAAAATAAGCCAAATCATTTCATCCCTCTGCCCTAAGCCTTCCAATGGGCTCCAGGTCCCTGCTTCTCTCTCCCTACAGCCGGATGGCTTTACTGTTCTTTCAAAGTACATGGCATGTTTCCACCACTGAGCCTTTGCAATGGCTATTCCCTCTGCCTGGAATGTTCTTCCTTCAGGTATCTGCAGGACTTTTGTTTTCCCCTCTGTGCTTACACTGTTTATATCAACAAACAAAACAGTATTAAAAAACAAATGGAAAGGTGACAATTTTTAAAGATATTGGTTATAAACTCTACTAGAAACTTTTTTTGAGCTTTTTTTGAGGCAAAGTGAAGCACTACCTCACCCCATCCCCAGGCTCCTGGTTTGGGGATACATACTGCCCCCCAGGGGCCATTCTAGGAAAAAAGTCCCATCTTCTGAGGGTTGCTGGTGTACTCTACATTGGGACACAGTATAAACTTCCATCCCATCTATCCTGACCTGCCAGATAATACAGCCCCAGGGACTCCAAGGTACTCTGTGTGAGCTTTCCTTGTTCTGTGTAGTGGAAGACATAGGTTTTGGAGTCGGACCTTATGGAATTTCAGATCCCCTTAATTATTCACTGAGTGATCTAGGTAGGGCAAATGACCTAACTTCAACCTTTAGTTTCCCCACTGCTAAAATGGAGATAAGAATGTACACTTCAGGGGCATCTGAGTGAGTCAATCAGTTGAGCATCCAACTCTTAGTTTTGGCTTAGGTAATGATTTCAGGGTCGTGGGATCAAGCTTTGCATTGGCCTCTGCGCTCAGTGGAGAGTCGGCTTGATATTCTCTCTCCCTCTCCCCTCTCACACTCCCTAAAATCAATGTATCTTAATGCGTATGTATATACATATATATACATACTTCAAGGGTCTTTGAGGAATGAGAGGAGCACAGAGCTTGATGTATATTAAGTGGTCCAAAGCTGTTATCTACTATCAGAAGAGATTCTTGGTGAAGTGTGGGTGCATGAGTACCTTGGACTCTCTCCCCCCCTTGCATCCAACCTGGGGTGACTGAAAGGGAGTTGAATAAAGGCCCCAGCCCTTGCCAGAGCAGCTTTGCAACTGCTTTGTTCCTTCCCCCAAGTGAGGTATGCTGTGAGACAGTCCTGGGATGAGCTTGAGGCTTGATTGTGCTAAGATGCCGCATTACACTGGGAGAATCTCCCCATCTCTTAGATCCTGTCTACCTACTACCCTTCCCCCCTTTTTAGATTTTTATTTATTTATTTATTCGAGAGAGAGAGAGAGAGAGAGAGAGAGAGAGACAGGCAGAGGGAGAAGCAGGCTCCATGCAGGAAGCCTGACGCGGGACTTGATCCCGGGTCTCCAGGATCATGCCCTGGGCTGAAGGCGGCGCTAAACCGCTGAGCCATCCGGGCTGCCCCTCACTACCCTTCCAATGGCTTGGGACAGACACTTACGTGATAGATGGGGAGATCAATGTCTAGACACTGGAAGCGAACTGCCCAGGATTCAGACTGAGTTGAAGCAGCCAATCAGGCATCCTAGCAGTTTAGCTGAATTATATGCAGCCAGGTCTCCCAGGAGGCTATGCCTTATGAAGAGTGACCACACAAAGCCTGGGGCTGAGAGCAGCCTGGGCCACTGAGAAGGACTCCAGGGGAATTCTGTTTGGAGAAGACAGTAGCCCTTTTCTTGAGGACTCAGACCCCTCCTGGCCTAGAGGCAGTTCTAGGCTGGGAAACCCAAAGCCTAGATTACAGCCTTTGCCTGGCTTACACTGAGTGTGATCCCATGGGGCCTTGTCCCTTCTGGGCTAGGCCTTTGTAGACTAGGGGTTAGGCTAGTTTAGAGCTTTCCCTGGGGATTTGTGAGCTCTAAAAGGCCAGAAGAGATGGTATGGGACATCTGTGCTGAGGCCACATAGGGAGCTCAGGAGGAAGAAACTCCCCAACAGGTATGGCAGGGCATATGAGAGGACTGATAAGGAAGGCAGGTCTGTGAAGGTGACCAGGCATTCCTTCCCATTTTAAAAGTCACACTGGCAGGTTCTCAGAAAGCAAGGTCTCCAGGCTTTCAGGCATGAAGCAAGAAGGCTGACACTATGTGAGGAGCCCCACCCCCAAAACTAAATCACAGGACCGTTTGAAACTTTGAACCTCTCCTACGACACTGGCATTCTTTCTTCCCCCTCCATGGTCTGTTCTCTGGCCTGTCCAGGACAGGATCCAGAGCTACCTCACAGACTCTGCAATCAGGAGGGCTTGCTTTCATCTCCAAGCCTGAATACAACCTCCCACTGCACTGCAGACTGGCAGGCAGCTCTCTCAAACAAGCCAGAGGGAATTCCAGAGATAAGAACTTGGGTCCCTGTAAAGCTCTGGTCCCATAAAGAATCTCCTGGTGAAGGATAGTAGGGCTGGAAGGGGAAGGGGTGCTGTCACCTGATTTCTCAGTAAGCAATAGTGTGAGGTCTTGGTGCCCATCGGATCCTTCCACAAATGGCTCTCTTTAGTCCATGCTCATGTAGTCTTGCCCAAGGTCACTGCTCAGTGGAGGATCCACCAATCCCATGAGAAGCAGTTTCCCCTTGCTGAGGGGCTCTGGGGTCCCTTCAGTGATCCAAGGGGTGTTAGCTCCCTGCTGAGGCTGAGTAGCCTATCCGATCTCCCGAATCTCTTCCCTTTGCAGCACCAATCTCCATCATCCTTATCTTCTCACTTCAATCATTCCTACAGCTCTTGGCTGGGCTGCTTGCCTCAAAGTTAATCTTCCAATCCCTTCTTCACACTCTGCCTAAGACACTGCTCTAGAACAGGGTGGGCAAACTAAGGTCCTTAACCAAATCCAGCCTGCTGCCTGTTTTTGTATAACCCATGAGCTAAGAATGGTTTTTACATTTTTAAATAGCTGGAAAAAAATGACAATATTTTGTGACATGTAAACTGTGTTAGATTTTGATTTCAAGGTCTATAAAATAAGGTGATCCTAGGACAGAGTCATGCTCATTTGCTTATGTATTATCTGCGGCCACTTTGACATAACAATGGCAGAATTGGGTAGCTGCAACAGAAACTAAGATTCACAAAGCCTTAAAATATTTCCTATCTGGATTTTACAGAAAACATTTGCTGGTAATTCCCACTCTGCATCAAAACCCCAACCATGCCTTACTTTGCTTAGGACCCTCCAGTGGCTCCCTTATGGCTCTCCACAGCTGACTTCTTCTTTTCCACCTCTCAGCCTCACCACTTGTCCTTCTACTTGTCTGCCCATTCTGGACAACTAATCTTTCCTCAACCCCACCACAAACCATATTCCTGGGCTTGTCTTATATGGTTTACCTTTTCTTGGCAAGACTCTCTCCTTCCCCTAATGGCAGTCTACCATCTTAGGACTCAGCCCAAATGTTTCTTCCTGTTTCCCTTCTCCCAACCATGAAAATTAACCCATTCCTACAATACCACAGGAAATTCCTCTTATAGTTCTACTTAGCTTTTAATGACAGACTAATGACCTATTTGTGCCAGATCAACCAATTTCATTATAAATATTTGCTCAGGTGGGGCACCTGGGTGGCTCAGTTAAGTGTCTGCTTTTGGCTTAGGTCACCATCCAAGAATCCTGGGATGGAGGCCTGCATCGGGTTCCCTGCTCAGCAGGGAGCTTGCTGCTCTCTCTCTTTCTGCTATTCCCCCTGCATGTGTTCTCTCTCAAAGAAATAAAATCTAAAAAAAAAAAAAAAAAAAAAAAAAAAAAAAAAAAAAAAAAAAAAAAAAAAAAAAAAAATTCATTCAAGTATGTGTTCTCTGCTGGATTACTAACTGAAAGAACAGACTACAGCCTTAGCACAAGGCTGCATGGGGTAGGCACATAAGCATTCACCAGAAGAAATCTGTTTAGCATTCTGTAACTTTACTTGGCTAATATGAAGACGCTTATATGTTTTCCAGATACCAAGTATCTTTTTTTTTTTTTTCTTAAGAGAGGGAGAGGGTAAGGGGGAGTGGGAGAAGTGGGGCGAGGGGCAGAGGAAAAAAATCTTGAGCAATCTCCATGCCCAATGTGGAGCCCAATGAGGGGCTTGATCTCCCAACACTGAGATCAGGATCTGACCCAAAATCAAGAGTCAGATGCTTAACTGACTGAGCTAAAGCTACCCAGGGGCCTCTCTTTTTTTTTTTTTTTAAAGTAAACTCTATACCCAACATGGGGCTTGAACTCATGATCCTGAGATCAAGTCAGATGCTCTACCAACTGAGCCAGTCAGGTGCCCCTCAAGTATGTAACAGCACCCACAATAGATCAGGTACCTCCCTGTATCTTGTTTAATCCTCACAACCCTGGTAAGGCAGGTGATTTCTCCATTTGACCAAGTGGCAAGTTATGTGGCAGAACTGGCATCTAAAATCAGGTCTCCTGCCTCCTGAATTCTGAGATGTTCTCCATGGGCAGTTCATCCACTGAACCACTGCTTCTAACATGCTCGTGGGCTTCCTGTTGTGTTTGGGGCCACTGACCCTGTACTAAATGGGTCCAGATAGAGGCAGTTTTGTAGTTTTGTCTCCTCCCTCCAGTTGCTTCTTCTTGCTCCTTCCTGTACCTGCTGCCTCTCGAGGTAGATTGCCTGGGTTAGGACCAAAGGGTGACCCTACTCTTTCTCTGAAAAATGGCGGTTTTGTGACATCACTTCTGAAATCTTGTGTTGCTCTGGGGCTTGGGCTTGCTCTGGACAAAGAAGTTATTGGAAGTCCAGCCTCTAAGCTGGAGGAGTGTCAAGGCAGAGAGGGTCAAACTAATGTTAACAGTCAATGTGCCTGCCTTAACAGAGACTCAAGAATGCCTCCAGAGGGTGCTGGAATAAGCCCTGCACTGTCCACATACTTTTGTGAATATTTAAACAGAAGTCCAGAGCTCAGAGACAAGGAGAGCTAATACAGATGCTGCAGGCCTGAGAGAAAGCAACACAGGAAAGGTAAATTCCACTTGAGATTTTTCTCAATCAGAGGGAGAGTTAGGGCTACATTAGTTAATACAGAGGCCATAGTGCAAACCTGGTAGGAGGAGGAACCTGCTCTATGGTATTCTACTACCATGGTTTTTATAGTTAAACTGTCACCAGCCAGGCTCAGTGAGGTCACATGAGCCATGCCCCAAGACTCTAGAAAATGGAATTCTGTAAAGCACTCTCCCTCCTTTCCTAGGTCGAGAACTGATGGCATTAAGAACTCCTAAGAAAAGTTTAGCCAGATAGACCTATGAGAGTTTTTGGCAAAAGACTCAGAAAAGATAGCTAAGTTTAACACAACACATGTGATTCCAGATATGGTACCAATTCAACGTTTCATATTTTGGACTGAGAAGTTCACTTGTGTCTTTCCAAAGATTGTGATCAGTTTGGATTAATTCAAAAAGGAGGTGCAGCTGATGTTGCAGGCATTTTTAAGAGGAGGATGGGTAACTGGGACAACTGAGGCTATGACTAAGTGCCACTTTCAGGCTAAAATTCTGTTTTGTCCAAATCAAACCCAATGTTCCCCCAGCCCTCTAAGCAATCGCAGTGATGGCAGAGCCTCTGCAAATACATGACTGAATCACTAGTGACCATCTAATTAGAGATCTGGCCATACTGAAACACTTTATACAGACGGAATAGCGGATGAAGGATTTCTGATACACTCATGCTTTGGATGTATCAGTACAAGATAGTATCTGAGGCTGTGTGTGAGTCCACCAGACAGTTAGGAACAAGCATGATTTATCTGCTGGCAAACGAGTCCCATCACACCTAATCATTCTTTTATCTAAGTGCATCTTGATCTTCTCAGTCCTGGACATCAAAGTAGTCAATTACTGGTTCCTTGGCTATTTTCTGTAAATTACTGCTCACAGGACTCCTGAAAAGCAAACAAAGAATGATCAATCTTTTCTTGTTGGGGGGAAATAGTCTGAGGTCTTCAGAAAGTTAAGGATCAGCTGATTTACCATTTGCAAAAAAGCTTTGATAAGACAGTGGGCCCACATGGGCTTCGAACTGCTGAAATTTGGTGATGTGCACATAGGGGTTCACTATATTAACACTACTGTCTCTACTTTAAAAGTTTTCCACAATAAGGTTTTATAAAAAAATAAAGCAAACGAAGGGGGAAAGAAAAGAGCGTGGCTTAAACAGGCCAAAGATCCCACATGGTTATGTCAAGATGGTATTGGGCATGGCTATGGAATAATGCGTGGAATACCTTTACATTTCCCAAACCACTGCCCATGTGGATATATGTAGCTAGGCTGACTAGAATGCAGGCCACCTGCTCTCCAGGAGCGAAGCAGGGCTGGTCCTGAGCAACTACACTAATCCTTGCCAAGGTTATGCTCAATAGTCAACACCTAGCTGTCCTGGCTGGTCCTACAGAACACTGATTGCTATAGCCATCTTGGTAACCCTGTAAGCAGCTCTTTCCCACCCTCCTAGAGGTTTTGGATAAGAGGTCCTGGTAGGGCTTCTGTGATGAAGGCCAGAACAGCATTAGGGACGCTGCTGGGTTTCAGAGCAACTTTCAGCAATGCTGCCTCAAAAAGAGAGCAAGGGATGGTGTTCCTTTCTTGTTCCTATCTGAGACTTGCTGCTTGCCAATGTGGTTTTCTTTTCTCTTTAAATCATGAATATATGTTTTTGTTGTAAAAATTATTCAAACCATAGAGAAGTAGACAGGGCAAAACACAAAAATCTCTACCTTCATTGCAACCCTGACCCACTATCCCACTTTCACCTCCAGAATAACTGTTGTGAACCATGTGATGTTCCTAAGTCCTCTGGTGTGACAGATTGAATCCACTTCCCAATGTCATCACCTACAACATGGAAGTTATTTCCAATGACTCTTCCCCTGAGGGGAAGTGGGCATTATAAACATTAAACTTAGGACCCCTCTGGTATGAACAAATGTCTGACATCCCAGTCAAACCTTATTTATTTGAACAAAGCACCCCAAGGCTAGGCCTGAGAAGTCACCAATGGCTGGTGGAGTCCTGGGCTTCTCTGAATAGATAGGGCCTTTGGAAAGTAGTTGAAGGATCCTTACTTGTCTGTCTGATGTCTGTGATGAGGAATTGGTGGTGGAGGCCGTGACTGCATTTCCCTTTCAAGGACACCAATCAGCGTGGTAGGAGGACAAATGGACTTTCCCCTGATAAGTCAGAAAACAAAGTACTGAAAAGTGAGAATTGTTTGTGGAGACAGGCAGACTGCTGGAAATTCAGTCATGACTTTCACTGTGCTGCTGTTGAATACTCCAATGTGACCTGTCCCTTCTCAGGCATGGTCACCTTCATTTAACCCTCGTCTCTTCCACTCACATCTGTCTGGGCCTGTTACTTGCTTCCTTTCCCTCCTATACTTGAGTTTTCTTTATTGGTAAGGACCTACCGACTCTGTCAGATTCTGACAGTGATTCTAGATCCTACTTGCCACTTCCTGGCTCACACTACAGTCTCAGTTTCCTCTCATGGCAAACACTGTTTTTACAGGGGATACCTTGAATCAGAGTCCAGCATTTTTTTGTTTCCATCCTGCCAGGGTGACAAGGAAAAAAGGGACAAACTGATGTGATGGGCAGGCACTGAGAGTCTATTCCCTGTGCCTGAGGAAATGCTACTACCTTCAGTGTCACTCATGAATTGGGGCAGACAAGAACCTTGGATGTCTTTAGGCATGTCTGTCCTAGAGACTGAGGCATGGGCTTTTTTGCTCTCTGGTTCAGATCACTATTCATTTATTTTTTTAAAGATTTTATTTATTTGACAGAGAGGGAAAGAACACAAGGAGGGGAAGCAGCAGGCAGAGGGAGAGGGAGTAGTCCCTGCTGAGCAAGGAACCTGCTGTGGGGCTTGATCCCAGCATACTGGGATCATGATCCTAGCCGAAGGCAGATGCTTAACTGACTGAGCCACCCAGGAGCCCTAGGTTCAGACCTTTTGATCATGTCAGAATGGCTAGCCCAGAAGCAGATTTTCTATTCTTCTAGAAGAGAAAGTAAGGCAAGCAAATATTGATAGACCTTGTTTCCGAGGTCCAACCTGCCATAACAAGCAGTTCCTCCTGTGATGGCAAGATCAACTCACCTGATTGCAGTGACGACAACATTGCGCTTTGGTTCACTGTCATAGCTCACGCTCTCCAGGCCATACACTTGGGCCAGGTCGTGGATGATCCGGCGGTGGTCTCTGTTCATGGGAGGGAAGCAATGGCTCTTCTTACTATTCTTTCCCTGTATTGAGGGAAAAGATGACTGATTGATAAAATCATCTTGAAAACAGAATATACTTACAAAGGCCCTTCCCACTTTACCAAAACAGCTGGGTCAGCATAAGTGGCTGAGTTTTAGAGGCCCACAGCAAACAGTATTTTGCTGGCTGCCATGTAAGCTGAGGGGTTTGGGAGGATGAGAGCTAATGCACTTCCTTCATCTATTCTGTGAACCACAACAGGAGCAGCTGGCCAGGGATAGGGATCAAGGGTAAGTGAAAAGAAACTAAGTGGACAGTATAACAGTTCTTCCTGAGGGGCTAGGAACTTGGGAGTTAAGTGATATACACAAGAAATTACTAAATAAATTGAAGACATAAAAAAACAAAACAATCTCATTTCTTCTAAAAATATGTTCTATACTAAAAATAATGAGTGTAGAGGTACAGACAAACTAGCAGAGAAATACATTTGTGCAGGTTTCCTAGTTAGGAACAACGATTCCATTTTCTCCTACATGTTAGTATCCTGGGAAGTAGGAACAGAAGGAAGGAAGGGAGAAAGGGCAGGGGCTAAGGGAGATGGTGAAAAGGAAACCCATTTTCATTAGATATGGAACTAATACAGGCACCTTGTACTCACTCACGGTCCCCACAGAATAAAGAGGGAGCCACCTTGGGGTGGGCTGCTTCTGGCTAAATTAAAGACTTTTTCCCTTCTAGCTACCTTCAGGACAAGGGCTTCACTCTCTTGAAGGAGTCCATCCCATTATTCTTCAACTATAGTCACCCAATTTTTTATCTTTACCCAACAGCTTCTACCCTGCTTGGGGGTAATAAGGAACCATCATACAATAGTCTATCACACAATAATCCCTCAGAGATCATATCTTCCTAAATACCCTACATAGTCACTCAGCTGTTAACTACTGAATACCCTCGGATGTCCAGAGCTGCTTCATCCAATCTTAGGCACTGAGCTAAGATTTTTTTATTTGTGCTGAATTTGATTGAGGATATCTTTGCTGAACCAGGACAAGGCTTCCATGGATGTTATAATGGCTGGGCTTCTGGGAAAGATAAGGATTTTCTAGAAGTTGTAACTTTTTCCTATCACTACTCTATACTGGTGGTGTTTCTGTGACTTGATTTTTTGATCAAGCTGGCCTTAGAGACACGTCCAGTTGGATGTTTTGACTTCAACCTTATTCACGGCCTCCACAAGGGCTTCCATTTCTTTTTCAATGTCACTGACAAACTTTAAATCCTTCCTGAAATGAGAAATCACCACAGTTAATATCATCTGTTCCTGCTCTTCTGAAAATCCCTTCCACCCACCTCTCTGCCCGTAACCTGCAGACAATGAACAATGTAGGCAGAAAAATGGAAGAGGTCAGGAATTGTCAGATAACAGAAGACTGACTATAATTTACAAAGGAAGAGAAGATAAGAAAACTAATATGAGAAAGCTGAGGATGAAGGAGAAAGAAAGCTGTCTGGAGGGCCAGGAGACAGGAGGAAAATAAGAGCCGTTACCACATAAGCAAGGGCCCATGTGGACGGCCAGAAGTGGAATGCACCCAGAGATATTTCAGTTCAGGCTAGTCCAAGCCTCAGTGAGGCCCATACTTCTACCACAGGGTCCAACCCCTCCTTCCCCTGCCCCCCATGCTCAGTTCTTCAAGGGAACAATTGTGAGAAACCAAGAAAGGATTTTTATTAAATATCATATAATCTCTTAGGTATAATAAACTTTAATTGGCTCAATCACAGAGGTGTACATATTAGTTACTATATTTTAAAAGACCAAACACTCTTATAAGCCACAATTAAGAAAGAAAGTAACAAGTTACATACCTGGCATCATCTTTTAAACTGTCACTGAATTTTGACCCCGAAGAACGTACATTGAAAGGATCAGAATCCTCACTAATATGAAATGCCTCTGCTAACCGCCTGAAAATAAGAGAGAAATAAGTAAAAAGAAAGGAAGAGAGGAAAACTTCTTATAGTAATAGAGTGCCCACCATGTCCTAAGTTCTTAATACATTAATGATGCCATTTCAGTAAACCCAATTATTAAGGAAAGAACAACAACTTGGGACAATATATGATTTTATCTTCCTAGAGGAAAATGAACAAGACAGATCTATGTGGGTCTGAGTGAATCACATGGGCTGACACTGGCTGCTTGGGTTAGCTGGTGAAGAGAAGGAGGGCAAGGAATGAGAGCACTGGGAGCGGTCAGTAGGGGATGGCTGTCTCTAAGGTTTCACCTAAACATCAGATACATAAAGTAGACAAATACAGAAAATCTGGAAAATAAAGGGAAGAATTCCATTAATAACCTAAGCACTATCTTTTAATATACCTCCTTTCAGATTTTTTCTTCCTTTCACTTTAAGTAGTTGCAATTAGTGTATATAAAACTTGTCATCTGGGGCCCTAGTTGGCTCAGTGGAGCATGTGACTCATGATCTTGAGGTTATAAGTTTGAGACCCACAGTGGGTGTACATTATTTAAAAAGAAAATCTTTTTTTTTTTTTTTAATTTTTATTTATTTATGATAGTCACACAGAGAAAGAGAGAGAGGCAGAGACACAGGCAGAGGGAGAAACAGGCTCCATGCACCGGGAGCCCGATGTGGGATTCGATCCAGGGTCTCCCAGATCGCGCCCTGGGCCAAAGGCAGGCGCCAAACCGCTGCGCCACCCAGGGATCCCTTAAAAAGAAAATCTTAAAGAAACAAACAAAACAAAAAAAAACCCAACTTGGCATCTTTCCTCACCTATCATCATATGATTGGCATTTCTCATATTACTATTTGTTTTTCAAATTTACTGTTTTAATAGCTGCATAATCTTTTAATTATGTATATTCCCATAATTTGCCTAAACAGTCCCTAGTTTAACAGTTCCCCAGTTTCTGAATCTTTTAAGTGACACAGTATCACTGGGCAAAAAACTTTTAAGGTTATTTCTCTGGAAAATGTTTCCAGGTGTGGGATTATTGGGTGAGACGGTATGGATGTCAGACTTGTGAGTAACAGTCTGAGTGCTTTCCACAACTGCCCATTTGTGTTTTGACTGGCAGTGGACGAGTCTCATGGCATCTCACCAACATCCAGTTATGTCTTTCTTTTGTAAAGAGATAAAATTCAGCTTAGCACTTAGTACAATTTTTGTTAACACTGAGAAGTCTCTTGCAAGTTTAATGTCCATAAGAGTCTAGCTTAAGTTTAATTTTCAAATTTTCGAGTCAGATTTTTTGGTGTTTTGATTAGTTGGCCATAAATTCAAATTTAAACACCAATAAAACTTATCTGTGGGCTGAATTTGACTTGTCATTTTAAAATTTCTGCAATAGAATAGATGGCATTTTTTATGATTAATTAAAAAAAAAGTCTCTACACTGAACATGGGGGTTGAATTCACAACCCTGAGATCAAGAGTTGCAAGCTCTACTGTTTGAGCCAGTTAGGCACCCTGTATTTTTTTTTTTTTTTTAAGATTTTATTTATTCACTCATGAGAGACACACACACAGAGAGAGAGAGAGAGAGAGGCAGAGACACAGAGGGAGAAGCAGGCTCCATGCAGGGACGTGTAGTGGGACTCGATCCCGGGTCTCCAGGATCACGCCCTGGGCTGAAGGCAGCACTAAACTGCTGAGCCACCAGGGCTGCCCACCCTGTATTATTTTTAAATTTGCATTTCTTTTTTATATTAGATCAGTGGGTATTTAAAGAAGAATTTCTATATAGTGAAGACTATCATAGTTCATCAGTCTAAGATGGAAAAATTCAAAAGGCTTTCAAAAACAGAGAGCCAGGGACTCCTGGGTGACTTAGCAACTGGGTGTCTGCCTTTAGGTTAGGACGTGATCCCGGAGACCTGGGAGCAAGTCCCACATTGGGATCCCTGCATAGAGCCTGCTTCTCCCTCTTCCTGTGTCTCTGCCTCTCTCTCTCTATGAATAAATAAAATCTAAAAAAACCCCACAAAAAACCAGAGAGCCAGTTCTCATCAATAACTAAATTTACTGAGGATAAATAATAATTTAATCCTCACAACTGTGGGAGGTACATATTGTCACCATTTCCACAGATCTTTAAGAAAATTAAAACTTTGAAAAAAAAAAAAAAAAAGAAAATTAAAACTTTGAAAGAATACATGACTTACCCAACATCACACAGCTAAGTGACTTGTGAAGCCAGGATTCAAATCCAGGAAATCTGACCCTGGAGCTCTCGCTCTACTATATAATATGGTCTCTCAACAACACAAAGGTGCATTTCCACGCTTTAGAGACCTCCCGTGTATTCACTATAGCATTTCTGAATAATCGTGACTCAGTTAACATTTTGCAGCTGAGAATACTGTGACTGATAGTTTTTAAAGGTTGAGTTTTGAACAGCAGTTATTACAGAGTTACCACAAGGGTCAAACCAAGGGAAATTTGGGCACTGCTATTATTATGTACCTTCTACACATTTAGCCACTTAAAGAAGTACTCTTAACAATATTGGAGAGTCAGATTTCAAGATAAAATAGGACTATGTGGTCTATATTTGTTTCTGTTTAGCTACTTATCTTAAAAAATTTTCAAATAAAGCGACAAGGACAAGAATACTACAATGATGAAACCATCATAAATTCAAAATATTCTAAGTAAAAAATGCATTTCATACATCTAGCCTACCAAACATCATAGCTCGGCTTAGTCTACCTTAAATGGGCTCAGAACACTTCCCTTAGCTTACAGTTAGGCAAAATCGTCTAACAAAGCCTATTTTATTCTTTTAAAATATTTATTTATTTATTTATTTGAGAGAGAGAAAGAGACAGAGTGGGGGAGAGGGGGAGGGGGGGAGAGAGAGAGAGAATGCATGTATGCAAATATGAGAGTGGGGAAGCGGCAGAGGGAATCTCAAGCAGATTCCCCATTGAGCATGGAGTCTGACAAAAAGTTTAATCCCATGACCCTGAGTTAATGACCTGAGCTGAAACCAAGTGTCAGACACTCAACCAAATGAGCCACCCAGGTGCCTCATAAAGCCTGTTTTATAATGAAGTGTTGAATATCTCATGTAATTTACTGAACACTTTACAGAAAGTGAAAAACAAAATGCCTATAAGGGTACAGAATGGTTAAGCGTATTGTTCTTTACCCCCATGAGCCGCAGTTTGCTGTCACTGCCGAGTATCATAAGACAGCACTGTACTTAAAGTATATACACACACACCATACCTGTTGAAAATACAAAATAAATTTTGTATATCGGTGAATCACTTCTTCAGACTGATATTTTAATGAATAATTAGGAAGCTATCCCTTGCTTGAACTTGTTATATAAAAAAAGATAGATTGGGAATCCCTGGGTGGCTCAGCGGTTTAGCGCCTGCCTTTGACCCAGGGTGTGATCCTGGAATCCTGGGATCGAGTCCCACATCAGGCTCCCAGCATGGAGCCTGCTTCTTCCTCTGCCTGTGTCTCTGCCTCTTTCTCCTCTGTGTCTTTCATGAATAAATAAATAAAATCTTAAAAAAAAAAAAAAAAAAAAGATTCCCATCCACCTTGTAGCTCATTGAAATTAAATCATCTTTTATGATAGTATATTGTATTCTAGAGTCTTCTTCTAGGAGTCTTAGTAGGACAGATTTTTTTAAATTAAATAATGATAATAAACATATTTAAATATGTTTGCTACTAGATATTCATCACAGGGGCGCCTGGGAGGTTCCGTTGGTTAAGCGTCTGCCTTTGGCTCAGGTCATGATCCCAGAGTCCTGGGATTGAGCCCTGCATCAGGCTCTCTGCTCAGCAGGGAGCTTCTCCTTCTCCCTCTGCCTGCTGCTCTGCCTACTTGTACTCTCCCTCTCTGTCAAATAATAAATTAAAAAAAAAAAAAAGAAATTCATCATAATTTGGAATTCTGAATATATTTTTTCCTGTAAATAAAGTTTTTTGTTTATCCAGAGAGAGAGAGAGAGAGAGAGAAAGAGAACATTGTACTGCATATTGCTAGCCTGAGAAAATATCAAAATTTGAAGTACAGTTTCTACTAAATGTGTATTGCTTTTACACTATTGAGAAGTTGAAAAATTCTAAGTCAAATCATTGTAAGTTGGAGACTGTCTGTATACCAGTTCACTTAATTTCTCTAAGTGTTAACATTTTTAGAGGGCTATACTTTTTAATCACTCTGTTAGAGCTAGGAATTCTGCCAGTCACTGAATAAATGCCCCTTAATCTAGTAAAGAGTATCTTCAAATAACTAACAGAAAACATCATATGTAGTGGTGAAATATTTTAAGGCTGTATGATGTCAGGAATATTCATTATCACTACCTTCTATTCAACACTGTATTGGAGGCTCTAGCCAGTGAAATAAGGCAAGAAAAAGAAAAAAGAATCATAAAGAAATAAAACTACTGTTAACGGAAAAGGACACAAAATAATAACCAAATTTAGCAAGGTTATGAATATAGGTCAACAAACATTAGTTCTGTTTCTTTTCTTTTTTTTTTTTTTTTTTAGTTCTGTTTCTATACCAGCAACAAGCAATAGCAAATTATTATTATTATTATTTTTTTTTATGATAGTCACACACAGAGAGAGAGAGAGAGAGAGGCAGAGACATAGGCAGAGGGAGAAGCAGGCTCCATGCACCGGGAGCCTGATGTGGGATTCGATCCCGGGTCTCCAGGATCGCGCCCTGGGCCAAAGGCAGGCGCCAAACCGCTGCGCCACCCAGGGATCCCGCAAATTAATTTTTTAAATTAAAATTTAAAAGTGACATAAGAAGGGAAAGGAGAGGTGGTAGCAGAGAAAAAAATAAAAAAAAGAAGAAAAAGAAAAAAAAGAAAAAAGATACAAGAAAAATCATTTAAAAATGTAAAAAAAATCAGATAGCAAAGGAACAAATTACTGAAAAATATGCAAAATCCATATACAGAAAACTATGAAGTATCACTGAGAGAAATCAAAGAAGACAGGAATAAATGGTGGGATACACCCTGTTCATCGTTTAGGAGACTTAATACTATAAAAAATGTCAAATCTCCCCAAAGTTGATCTGTAAATTAAATACCAACTCAATAAAAATCTTAGTAGGTTTTGGGGCAGATATTGATAAGCTAACTCTAAAGTTTACATGCAAATGCCTTAGAATAGTCCAGTTAATCTTGAAGAACCATACCTGATACGTTATCAGATACTAAGACCTTTACTGTTATAAAGGTACAATTAAGAGAGTGTGATACTAGTATAATGGAAGAAAAGGAGCTCCAAAATAGATCCACACATAATATGAACACTTGATTTTAAGACGAATGACATCAGAGAGACTGGGAAAATGACATTTTGATAATAGTACTGGTCACATGAATATTCATAGGAAAAAAAACTGAATTGTGAACTTTAAATCATGCTCAAAAAAATTAGTCCAGAAACTGTGTGATATTTTGATCTTTCTTGTATCTTTTCTATCTTGATACCAGGAATTTGTGAGGAATCCTATAGTTTGCATTTGAATGACTTCAGTATACTTTTACTTTTTGATTTGACCTAGGAAGCACTAACTTTTGAGTGTTGCCTATGTTTTTGAGAAGCCTAAAGTCATGAAGATGAAACCAAACATCAAAAATTGGAAGCCAAATAACTTATACAGAAGGAATACACAAAAATTTTTGGATGGTTTGTTTAAAGCATAATTAGGGCAGGGTGCATAGGATAGATTTTTCTGGTTTTCAAAAACTGAACTGTAATAAAATTTTTATTTGATGTGCTACTTCAATTTTCAGTAGCAAATGTGTGTGTAGAGTATCTTATTAAAATTGACTTCTAAAAAAATTAAATAAATAAATAAATAAATAAATAAATAAATAAATAAATAAAAAATTGAGACTTCTTTGGATACCAGAAAAAATCAGTCCAGATCAATGGTAGATTTAAATGTGAAAGTAAAATGATATAGCTTCTAGACAAAAGAGTATCATCATGATCTCAGGATAGACACGCTTCTTAAAAAGGACATAAAAAGCACTAGTCGCTGAGGAAAAGACAGGATTCACATTCAAATTATATAAAGAACTCCTACTAATCAATATGAAAAAGACAACACAATTACAAAATAACCAAAATAGTTGAATAGGTACTTCACAAAAAGAGATATCCAAATTGCCAATAAAGATATAAAAAGGTATTTAACCTCACTAGTCATCAAGGAAATATGAACTAAAAGCTCAATGGCATCACAATAGATTAAAATTAAAAAGACCAACAATTTCAAGTGCTAATAAAAGTGTAGAGCAATGGAAACTGCTATTACCCTGCTGGTGGGAGTATAATATGGCACAATCATTTTGTTTTTTTGCTATTTATTTATTTAATTTATGATAGTCACACACACAGAGAGAGAGAGAGGCAGAGACACAGGCAGAGGGAGAAGCAGGCTCCATGCACCGGGAGCCCGACGTGGGATTTGATCCTGGGTCTCCAGGATCGCGCCCTGGGCCAAAGGCAGGCGCCAAACCGCTGCACCACCCAGAGATCCCTGGCACAATCATTTTGGATACTGTTGTGTAGGTAGAATCAACTAAAGCTGAACAATATGAATACCCTATTAACTGGTAATCTGACTCCTAAGTTTGTAACTAACAGAAATGAGTATGTATATACAGTAAAGGGAATATTCAGATATTCTTAACAGAGCATTATTTGTGAAAGCCTAATCCTGATAACCACATACATACCTATTAATGGTAGAAAGATAAATAAATAATATCTTTTTTAAAAAAAATAATATCTTAATACAATAAAATATCATGAATGAATGCAAATGAAGTATTGCTACGTGCAACAAGAGGAATGAATATCACAAATGTAATGAAAGAACCCAAATAAAAATAGTGCAAACTACAAGATTTCATCATTTATATAAAATTCAAAACAGACAAAACAAACCTCAAGTGTCAGAAGTTAGGACAGACATTTTATCTTTGTGAAGTATATAAAAGTATTCTGGTAATTTTCTATTTTTTAACCTGGGTGCTGATTATACCACTGTATTTACTTTGCGATGACTCCTTGATCTGTACACTTCTGATCTTTCTATATGTATGTTATATACTTCAACATAATTTTTTTCATTAAAAAATTTTTAAGCTTCTTATCTTCATTGGAATCAGGAAGTCTGCCAGTCAATGATTAAGTATGCTGTGGCATGTGATTTTTTTTTTTTTTTTTTTTTGCATGTGATATTTATACCATGCCCCAAACCAGCAAGCTCATGTTTTGGAAATATGCTGAAATCACCTAAGGTTTATCTTTAGACATTTCAATTCCTGATGATCGAATTTCTCTCGTTCCCCAAGAGCAGCAAAATATTCAGAGCAGGTGCTGAGTGAATGCTTAAACAGTTGCTCCCTCCCACCAATTTCACAGAACTCAAGAACAAGTAGATAAAAGGCAGTTGAAACGACTTACTTTTTCCTTTCCAAGGCTAAACACTCCTCATCACACTCCAGCCTTGAGAAACAAATGAAAAAAATAAAGTCAGGGCACAAATTTCACAGCTCCTACCCAGCAATAAAACCTGGAAACAGAGCAGACTCTCTAAAACACAGCTGCATGAGGTCCCTCTCAAGGACAGGTGGGTGAGCTTCTGGGTTATAGGAATCTAGGGTTCCTCAGAAGGGCCTCAAAGTGTCTCCAAAATGCTCCCAATGACTCTCTGACAGCCCCACATCCCTCTGTTGACATAGCTGGTTCTCTGTTCTGTGAGTTGGGCTGGATATATCTAGGTCTCTGCTTCCTCTGGCTATTTTAAGAAAGGCCTAGAAAAGTCTCCTCTGGTCGTAGCTATATCCTGAGCAAGATTCAATAGATTGGAGTGTGGTCTCTTATTTATTTTTTAAAGATTTTATTTATTTATTCATGAGAAACACACACACACACACACACACACACACACACACACACACACACAGAGGCAGAGACATAGGCAGAGGAAGAAGCAGGCTCCATGCAGGGACTTGATCCTAGGACTCCAGGATCATGCCCTAAGCCAAAGGCAGAGGCTCAACCGCTAGGCCATCCAGGTGTCCTGTGTATGGTCTCATAACATCAAATGTCTGTTCAAACACCTACCATGTGTGCAAGGCTTCACTGTGGGAGATTGAGATAAATGAATGGTTCCTGCCCTCTGGAAATTAATTCTAACAGAAGACATACATTTTAAAAATTACCTGGCTTGGTGAATTTCTTTCTTAGTAATTAACTTGCTGATTTCCACTGAATCTCCAAGCTGCATGTCTGTTATTTTAGAGGCCATGGAAATAGCAGCTATTCTGAAGTATAAAAAAGAAAGGGAAAAAAAGGTACTGTAGTTTCACAGAAATGTCCTAATATTAGGACACAGAAGACTTCTTTCAAGATACTGGACAATTCATGTGGCCTCAGAAACCCATCTATTATGAACTATCCACACATTTATGTCATATTTCCTCAATTAGATTCTAAGCAGTTCCATCAGAAACAATGAATAGTCTATTCAATCTCCTTGAATATCCAGTATTCAAACCCATTGATGTCAAAGCCACTCTGATGTCTTCATACTCCAAAATTCCTATCTCCATGACACATATCTGCATATGATTACATGTGTCTGATTAGAGACACACACAACCATCCATCCCTAACACCTTTGCCTCCTTACTGAGATCCCTTTCTGACCACCTGGCCCCAGGATTTCAGGAGGCTGAAAAGATAATTCACAGAATAGTCAAAAACCCCTACTGCAGTGGAAGAGCACAGGACTTGGTCCTGACTGGATCACCCCAAGTGACAGGACGTTAAAGCAGTTCATGCAACTTCAGGACATCATCCCTTTTGATCTCATGGTGTAGTAAGACCAGATGGGAGAGAGGGGAAGAGGAAAAAAAAAATAAAAAGATTATTTTAACAAATGAAAGTTAGGGAAAGAAAGGGACACAAAGCAATACTTTTTCTTTGAACCAGAAAAACTAGATTCAGGAAAATTTATTTATTTATTTATTTATTTGTTTGTTTGTTTATTTATTTATTTATTTATTTTTTAGGAAAATTTATTTAAAACAACTTTCCAGGTGTGCCTGGGTGGCTCAGTTGGTTAAGCATCTGACTCTTGGTTTCAGCTCAGGTCGTGATCTCAGGGCCCATCAGGCTCTGCACTCATTGGGGAGTCTGTTTAAGATTCTTTCTCTTTCTTCCCCACTCCCACTGGCTTACACACAAGCTCTTTGTAAAAAAAGGAAAAAACCTTCCAAAGTTGACAAAAATTGCAAGGATTTGACAGTAAACAGGTGTCCCCTCTGTATACTGAGACCCACCACTGTTAACAATGAAGTAGCACTAACCTTTGATAAGTACTGGATGCTTCAGAGCAAATCATCATCTCCTTTCTTCGTCCACATTCACACTGCAGCTCTATCTGAAATAAGATTACCATCGACCAACTTTTACAGCATGGAAACCATGCAAATAGGCAGGTTTCACTTTTAAAGCCTCTCCCAAATCAAACCATGGCAGAGGATACAGACATTGAGTGGCTACCCTTCAGGATGGGGGAAGCTAACCATATACACAAAACAACAATGTGGTAGTTGACATGCTAGGAGGAACTGTTCACTCTACAATGACCCTTTCTGGGAACTACTCCTATCCTTAACTCTACCTGAAGGGGCAGGCTTAGAATGAAGCTTTACCACTGAGCCTGGGCCAAGACCATCCAAAGTCTAATCTAACCAAGTCCGCCTCTTTCATTTGCTTTCATCTCTTCAGGGAGGCCTTGCTTAGATCCCTCAGACCAGGCTAAGTCTCCCTACACACAAACTCTCAAAGCACCCTCTATAAGGTATAACTTCTCATTCACCACAGTCATAATTCATTATCTGAGTAGGCAGTCAGTATGTGTCCCACTAACTGAAGGGACATGTGTGTCTCCTGTTCACTGGTATGGCCCCAGGACCTAGCAAAACATATTGCACAAAACACTTAAAATTTGTTGAATAAATGGAGTGGCCAGAGTCTCTCTTGAGAATTTACTCTAAGGGAGAGAGGCAGTGACTGTGGTCAGGTGGCACTGGGGGGTACCTTCTGAACTAAAAGGCCATATCAAGTTGGGCAGACAGAAATCTACTTACTCCGCTTTTCTCTTGCTAACTTAACTTACTTCCTTGCAACCAATTACCTCTGATTAGAATGTGTGTCCAGGCACCTCTGAAGGTAGTTCTAGACTCATGAGAAGCCCCAGAACCATAATCAATGCCCTATCTAGAGCCAGGAATACGCACCTTGGCTTTACAAGCAGTCATGGGGCAGGGTGAGCTGGGGTGGCAGGGCGCCATACACGGGTGGCCACAGTCAGCTCTGGGGGTAGTACAGGGCTGCTTGCAGGGCTCATCCACAAGACACTCTCCTTTGTGACAGAGTCTCTGACACTTGTGCATCCCACATGGTAGCGTGGCACTGCAGGGTAATCCGCAAGAGATATCAGCCAGGTGACAGGGGATGTTGCTTCGTAACTAGGAGAGACAGAGTAGCCAGATTCTTATCTCCATGTGGTATCTGGGTGAGTTTTAATTTCCTATTTAAACATTTCTAAATTTTCAAAGTTATTATTATCTGAAAAAAATTAGGCTGATCTTCAAAATCTGAAAGGTTAGCTTGAAAATAAACAAATCTGAACCTTATTTAATGATATTTGTTATGATCCAAAAGAATTTGTGCTAGCAACCAAGTGTGACTTAAAACATACACTTCCAGGGTGGGTAACAAGCACATGAAACCAGGTAACTAGGGAATATTTGAAAATGCTAGGAGACCAACTGAGGGGATCAGATGATCTCCCCACCACTTTCCTTTGCAAATAGCTAGGGCACTGAGTTGACACATGAACTCAGAGGGTTGGGGATACCCTTGACCCATGGTTTCAAGACTGCTGGCAGGGCTCTTTTACATAAACAATTAAATATTCAATTCTCCTCACATCTTTCAACTCATGGTCTCCATAGCTTTAAGCAGTTCTGTCACTTAAAAAATTAAGAGGCAACAGGCCACGAAATCCCAAACTCATTTTTTTTTTTTTTATATCACCTTCTTCTTCCAGGATCCTTTACTCCAGGAAAAAGATGCTAGAATTGACTTCTGTCAGACCAAAGGTTACTCATATTACTCAAATTCTTTCAAGAACCCTCAAAATGAGGAATATACTTTGACTCTAGTAACACGTAACTTCTACTCTTGAAGAGGCCTCCAAAGTCTAGGATGTACACACTTTTAATTACTTTAGAAGTATTTTGGTAGAATGTAGTTCCCAATCATTAAAAACTTACTTACACTAATGCCAGGGTCTGGAGTTAATTTCTGCACATGCTATGTCCTCTGTTGTCCCCTCTCGTTACCTGTCTACCTTCTCATTATCCTTTAGGAGGTTACTTTCTCTACAAATACCTTCCCTGGCTGTGGGCTCCTTCAATCCTGCTTAGTACTTTGTACTTCCCCTGCTACTGCACTTATAATTGACTGTTTTTACACGCCTGCTTCCCACCCCAAAGTGAAGACTTCACGAGGGCAGCAGTCACATCTGTCTTGTTCTCTCCTGAACCATTCAAACCAGTCCTGTTACCTAGCATGTAGTAGGTATGCAATAAATATTTGTCGAATGAAATCCAAATAAGCCATCAACACAAAGATAACACATGGACATTTTAGGATGGTTACTCTCAAAGGAAATGAGATTTACAGAGGAGGAATAAATACTAACAAGGACTATGACTCAAGAACCAGTCACAGGAAATAAGGGGAGAAAATATGTCCATCAAGATAAAGATACTGAAAGCATGTTGTCAGAGATGTCAAGAGTTTCTAAAATTGTTGGCTAAAATGTTACGAAGTAAAAAGCAGGTTATAAAATAGTATAATCTTTTGTTTTTCTCAGTAGGCTCCACACCCAGCATGGAGTCCAACATGGGGCCTGAACTCACAACAGAGCTAAGATCAAGAGCCAGACACTCAACTGATTGAGCCAACCAGGTGCCCCATAAAAATAGTATAAGCTTAATAGAGTATGAGAAAATGTGTATCACATGCCTAATAATCTATGCACAAGAACGTTAAGGGTATTTCTGGATTGCAGAACTGTAAATTCTTAATTGTCTACAATGAATATCATTTTTTAAAATAAAGAATTTTTAAAAGTGCTTCAAGAGGTCTATAGTCAATAGTGCCAGGTAAGCTTACAAGTTGAGACTGAGGATGAAAGTCCTTCATAGCAGTGGCACTGCGGAGGCGGAGATGAGCCTGGAGGAAGGTGTTTTGATCCAGTGGCCAGGACAGGAAGCTGCACAGGGCATAGAGGAAGGAACAGTGGCAGCTGGTAGAGAGACCACCTCCACTCTTGGGATGCTCTCACTGAAACACCTTTACCCAGGCTAGCAACCTCTACCCATGCTGGTTAACATAGAACTTGTCTCTGAACACAGCCAGCCCATGTTCTCAAGGCCAATTGATTGAGTTTCACTTGACTGCAACCAGACTAAAAATAATCACAAAAGAGACTCAAAATACCACCCACTGTAGGATTTCATCTATGTGACATTCCAGAAAACACAAAACTACTAGGATACACAACAGACCACTGGTTGCCAGGGTCTGGAGACAGGGGTCAAAATAACTATAGAAACACAAAGGAATATTTGGGGGTGAATGAACTATTCTACATCTTGACTGTGCTGGTGATTACAAGACTGTATGAATGTTTTTGTCAAAATTCAAGGACTTGTACACTTAAAAGGATAAATCTTATTTTTTTATATTTATTTATTTATTTGAGAGTGAGTGTGCAAGTGCATGAGTGAAGGGAGGGCCAGAGGGAGGGGGGTGACAGGGAGAGGGAGGGAGGGAGGGGGAGTGGGGGGGGGGGAGAGGGAGAGAGAGAGAGAGAGAGAGAGAGCGAGAGAGAGAGAGAGAGAGAGAGAGAGAAGCAGACTCCCTGCTGAGTGAGGAGTCTGATGATCATCACCTGGGCCAAAATCAAGAGTCAGATACTCAACCAACCGACCTACCCAGGTGCACTGAGGGTAAATTTTATTTTATGCAAAGTCTACCTAGAAAAGAAAAAAATGGCAATAGGAAACCTGCTTCTTAGAGTATATTTTTACTTTGAGAAACAATGACACTAACAATTCTAAAAGTAATTAATCATAAATCTCTAGCTGGAACAATGAACACTCGAGAGAAAACTTACCTCATGTTTTCCCATGCACCATTTCTGAGTTAGGAAAGTACAAGGGGGACACTTCTCTTCACTATGACAAGAATGATACACTGTTAAAAATAGAAAAGAAATTAGGAATTACGTTTAGGAATAATGTTTAAATAGGGCAGCCCGGGTGGCTCGGCGGTTCAGCGCCGCCTTCAGCCCAGGGTGTGATCCTGGAGACCCAGGATCAAGTCCTGCATTGGGCTCCCTGCATGAAGCCTGCTTCTCCCTCTGCCTCTCTCTCTCTCTCTCTCTCTCTGTCTCTAATAAATGAAATCTTAAAAAAAAAAAAGGAATAATGTTTAAATAAAGCCACATAAACTATTATGCATATTATAATTGTATATAACATGGAACTTTAAAGTTTAGAAGCTGGGAGTTCTTTTTAAAATGGAAAACAGGGGGGATCCCTGGGTGGCGCAGCGGTTTAGCGCCTGCCTTTGGCCCAGGGCGCGATCCTGGAGACCCGGGATCGAATCCCACGTCGGGCTCCCGGTGCATGGAGCCTGCTTCTCCCTCTGCCTGTGTCTCTGCCTCTCTCTCTCTCTCTCTCTGTGACTATCATAAATAAATAAAAATTAAAAAAAATAAAATAAAATGGAAAACAGGGGGCAGCCTGGGTGGCTCAGCGGTTTAGCGCCGCCTTTAGTCCAGGACATTATCCTGGAGACCTGGGATTGAGTCCCGCATCAGGCTCCCTGCATGGAGCCTCCTTCTCCCTCTGCCTGTGTCTCTGCCTCTCTCTCTCTCTCATGAATAAATAAATAAAGTCTTTTTTAAAAAAATGGAAAATAGGAAAGTTAAAAATAGGTGGCTTTATATTAAAATGTTGAAAGGTGAGTGAGCATGAGTGAGAATAACCCTACTGAGGCGGGGCAGACACATCAAATAGAGAAGCCTAGGAGGAGGTAGTTTTTCTACTCATCTCCTGCAGCATAGCCCCTGGTCTGTTCATTCTACTCAATTATTTTTTTTGGCCTTACCTTACACAACTGCTCACTTCTGCTTAGCTCTGTTTGCTATTCATACCATCTGACATGCTCCCCTGATTCCTTTCAACTTTCTTGCTGCTTGTGAGAGAGAGTTCATCCAAACTTATCTCCTACAACAAAGCCTTCCTTGGCTGACCATACTTGACCCTGAGCACTCTTACACTCCCTGATATCTGAGGTCTGCTGCAGATGGCTTAGTACCATGTTATCTAGCCCATCTTCATATAATGGTTGGTTGTGTAATGTGCATATAACTATCACCCTCTTCTTCTTGGGAAGAAGATAAGAATCTCTAGGTCATGGGCTTTTTTCTTCCTCTGAACTTCTCTGTGTCTGATATCATGCTGGATATACAAGTAACTCAAGAAAAGTTAAATGAATGTTGAACAAAAGCAGGCTACAACAGCACACCTCATAAATGGTTAAGTTCTCACTATGGACATTAACCACCAGGATGTGCCTTCATCTGTAACATCTGCAAATGAGTGTAAAGGAGGAAGTGGGTAAGTATTGGACTGGGCACTTAATTCATGCTGGTGTGAAATATTTCATGCTGAAATAGGGGCTTGCAGACTAAGCTGGGAGGGCCATCCTAAGGTCCCCAGGAAAGGAGGGACTTCTTACTTCATGAGGAATTTACCTAATTCTGTTTTACTCTATTAACTTAAAAAATTGAGAACTGGTTGTCTATTTGTCAGTCTGATTTGCGACCAGACTTAGTATAAGTGCCAAATCTGGTGACTGAGTTATTTTAGGTTTGCCTCTGGGACATGGTAAAATGAAATGATGAGCCCAATATGGTCCTAGAGGAAAGCCAGTGACTAGACTGGACAGAAAATGGGTGATGTTAAGTAGCTACTGGCCTGGTGTCTACAGCAGTGTATGAGAGAAGACTTGTGAACAACTTAATTGTTCCGCAACATACTATGTTTTGGCCCATCCATGTTATAGCACACTCCATTAACCATTAAAAATCTATACTGCAGAAGGCCACCTGGGTGGCATAGTTGGTTGAGCATCAACTCTTGGTTTCAGCTCAGGTCGTGATTTCAGGGTCATGAGATTGAACCCTGAACGTCAGGCTCCATGCTCAGCAGAGAGTCAGCTTGAGATTCTCTCTCCCTCTCCTTCTACCCCTATTTGTGTGTTTGCTCTCTCTCAAATAAATAAATCTTAAAAAAAAAACCTATATTGTAGAAAAATATTCATTGATAAGAGAGATTCAAAACACAATAATAAGAAGGGAAAAAATCTAGTTAAAATAAATTCAGTAGGATCTCACTTTTATTTTAGGCAAAAGAAAAAATGCATATATGTATCTTTGCTGATGGAAAAAAACCTTACACTATGGTATAATTCCTATAAGGTGACATAATGGATGATTTAATTTCAATCTTTTGACTTTGACTTTATCTCACTTTCTTTTTATACAATAAACATATTACTTCCATAACAACAACAACAACAAAAAATAAGTTACTTTCAATTTTGCCAAAAGATGCTCAACCTTGAAATATACTTCCTAATTGGAGGCAACAAGAAACAAAGAAAAGTCCCTGAAAGATGAGACCAGCTGGAGATTCTCCCTGCCTTTCGGGTGTGTTTGATATACACAGAATAAAGAAAATGAAGGCACTGTGATTCCCACCTGCAGCCCAGGTCACACACAAACTGACCTTGCCAGAAACAGCTCCTGAAAACAGGGAGCAACGGTGGCAGTCACAACACGACTGCAGAGCAGTGAAGACTGTCATGCAACATCCTAAAGGACACAGTGTGAGCAGACTGTGAGGTGCAGAAGGAGTTAGGACCCACCTGGATGGTCACATTCATGGACCCTGGCGCAGGTCTGGGTACACTCGGGGGGTCTCGTACCACAGGGAACTGGAGGGTAGATCACTGATGCACCACAGTGGCAGGTTAATTCATCAAAACCTGATAGAGTAGCAGGTGAAATAAAACAATCTTTCATGAGCTCAGGATGTGCACACACATATTGACACAGACACAGACTATACACAATTTTTTTCTTTTTGGTTTGTTTTTTTCTTTTAGGGGACTGCTTTTTTCTTTTTCTTTTTTTTTTTTTTTTTTTTTTTGGGACTGCTTTTTTCACAAAAGGTTTTTATTTTATTAAAGTTGAGCTGGTGGCAAAGGAGCAGATAGGTATGTTACTTGAAACTAACTCTAAGTCCATGAACAATCCAGGACATTTTTACAAATGTATTCTATACACAATAGATCCTATAGATCATCTCTTTTGAAAGAATAGGAGAGTTTCACTAAAGATATAGTTTTTTTTTTTTCAAACTTCTTTGGTTAGGAAAATGGATAGAGATTATGAAAGCCACAGATAATTAACAAACATATAAAAATATACATTTGACTGAATATAAACCTCAGAGAGCCAGTGAAGCAATTCAAAAAAATTCTTACAGGTAATCAACATCTATCATGCTAGAACTATGAAGCTGAAACGAAGCATGGAGCGACATTTGAGCTCATTATGCACAGTTCACAAGCTAAATCAAAATGAAGACTCACACTGGACAGCTCCAACAAGCAGCCTACCTCATCAAGAGTTCTCCTAGGTCCTAAATCCCAAGGGAAACCAGTTCTCCAACTCTGAGTCTTGGTAGAGGCCAGGCTTTTGGCCATGGTTCTCAACTAGGTCACCAAGAGTCAGGAAGCCCAGAGCTCTCAAGATTCTTCCACCTACTGCTCTTCTCCAGTCAGTACTATTTCTGCCAAACCCTTCAGAGGCTACACAATATGGTATAAAAAGCCCTGTAGGGATCCCTGGGTGGCGCAGCGGTTTGGCGCCTGCCTTTGGCCCAGGGCGCGATCCTGGAGACCCGGGATCGAATCCCACATCGGGCTCCCGGTGCATGGAGCCTGCTTCTCCCACTGCCTATGTCTCTGCCTCTCTCTCTCTTTCTCTCTCTCTGTGACTATCATAAAAAAAAAAAAAAAAAAAAGCCCTGTAAATACAGTCAGGAGACTTAGGCTTGGAGTCCTGGACCTATTACTTATTTGCTCAGTGACTGTGAGCTGTGATTTAACCCTTTTGAGCTTTCTATTAGTCAAGCAGGGATACCAAACCTATCCATTCAACAAGCTTATGAGGAGGAGCTAACACATGTGAAATAGCTAGGTAATGGGGAAGGGGTTACATAAGTTATTTTCATGGAATCCATGCATGCGGATATAAATATGAAAGCACTGACTCAACTCTTTTTTGAAATGAAGTTGGCCCAGCATTCTAGCAAAGACATTTTGGGAAATCTTGATCTAAGCCAATCTTTTAATGCAGCAGTTCTCAAAGTGTGCTCTATTGACCCCTAGGAGTCCCTGAGATCCTTTCAGGGAGTCCATAAGGCCAAAATTACTTTCATAATAAAATTAAGATTTTTTTCCCCACTATGTTGACATTTGTACTGATGGTACAAAACCAATGGTTGGTAAAATTGCAAGGGCCTTAATACAGATCAAGGCAGTAGTACCAAATTGCAATCACTGTATTTTTCACTACTGAGCACTTAGAATATAAAATGCTAGTCCCATTTAAGAAAGTCCTTGATGAAGCACTGAAGAAAAAAACACCTTAGTCCTTAAATACATGCCTTTTCCATAATCTGTGAAACAAACTGGGAAATCTGCATAAAGCATTTTTGCTACATACTAAAATATAATCTGGTTGTTTTAAAAAATTGTACTTGTTGGGAGTTGTGACCTAGAACACCATTTTTACTTGTAAGAATGACTGACAAGCTATGGTTATTTAGATTTAGGTATTTGGTATACATTTTATTAAAAATTACCAAAGTGAGCTTATCAATTCAGGAAAACTGACTCTTTTGCTAGTGATAAAAGCTTTCAAGCTTTCAAGGAAAACAAATTTTGGAAAATATGTATATTCCTAATACTTTTCTGATGAGATTGGTAGTTATATTAATGAATGTTAATTTTTTTTTTTTTTAATTTATGATAAGTCACACACAGAGAGAGAGAGGCAGAGACACAGGCAGAGGGAGAAGCAGGCTCCATGCCCGATGTGGGATTCGATCCCGGGTCTCCAGGATCGCGCCCCGGGCCAAAGGCAGGCGCCAAACCGCTGCACCACCCAGGGATCCCAATGAATGTCAATTTTTAACAAAAATTTTCACCATTTCAAAAATCTGCATAACAAAGTGAATAATTCATTTCCAAATTAATCAATGTATGCTATAAAATCATGCATGGGTAAAGATTCATTCAAAATATAAGAAAACCCAATAAACTTTAATGTGACAGAGAACAAAAGCAAATGCTTTTGCATTCAAATGCTTTCTGAAATGAGGTTGAATTTTGGTATAATTCCAAAAAAAGAAAATCCACCATGATTATAACTCTATTTTTCAACTATATATATATCTATGTGAGGCCAGATTTTTTTCATTTGCTTCAACTCTATACTACAACAAGTTGATGTAGAAGCAGATAGGAGAATCCAATTATCTTCTATTAAATCAAGCATCTACTCTTCTAATTAAAAAAACATATAGTTTTAAAAATATGTCATTTAGGGGTGCCTGGGTAGCTTAGTTAAGCATTTGCCTCTGGCTCAGGTCATAATCCTGGGGTCCTGAAACTGAGCCCCACAATGGGCTCCCTGCTCAGTGGGGAGTCTGCTTCTCCCTCTGCTCCTCCTCCACCACTCATGCTCTCTCAAATAAATAAAATCTTTAAAACATCACTAATTATCATTGCACATTAGGGCTCCCTGCTCAGTGGGGAGTCTGCTTCTCTCTCTGCTCCTCCTCCACCACTCATGCTCTCTCAAATAAATAAAATCTTTAAAACACCACTAAGTAATTATCATTGCACATTAACATAAATTACATATTTTTTTGTTGAGGACAGAATCTGGGTCAATGATATTTAAGAGTAACTCAGTAATGAACCAGATCTCATATTTTAGAATTGTTCCTTACATGCCAAGTTTCATACATTCAGGGATGATAATACAGCACTAGAATAACTTTTTTTTTTAAAGTCTCAACATATCTGAAATACTTAGGCTTAGTTCAGTAATCCATACCAAACTAAGTAAATCAATCCCTCAAAGTATATTATGCCTAAACTTCTAGAAAACTCTTAGATTAAAGCATACAGTGATGACACTCACTGGCTTGCCAGCATGACTGGCAGTTCCCACGATGACAAGGTTCTTCACATCTATGAAGGCCACAACGAAGTTTCCTCCCACAAATCAAAGGGCACTTGTGCTCCTTATCCTATGAAGAGATTCCTATTTGTAAAATTATCTCCATTTTATATTTTCCACAAACAATAAGAAGAGTAATAAAAATGAAGCTCTCCACATTTATGGACGAAATGTCTGGGGATTAGCTTCAGTGTATGTCTGCCAAAGCAAGCACTGGGATTAGCTTCAAAATAATCAGATGTGGATGTGGATGGAGTAAGATTAGTCATGAGCTGATCATTACTGAAGTTGGACTTTGGATATGAGACGCATACTAATCTCTCTGCTTTTGTAGATGTTTGAAATTTTCAATAATAAAGAAGTCTTCAAGCCTTCAAATACTGATTTATAAGTCTTGATACGTTGTATAATTTTATCACTCGTCAATATGTAAACTTTAAAAATAACAGTTATGTATATATACATATATAAGTGTGTGCATACATGCACTACTTTGCTATTGTCACTGTGTTATCTTGTTTATACATAAAACACACACAAACACAGTAACATGCTAATGCCAGGTAGTGCTTCCTTTATTTAGTTCCATATAAGTTAATGTTTCAGATAACTGAAACTTGCCCTTTTCAAAAATGTCCTACTTATTTTGCCTACTGACCTGATTCACATTGCAAGTGAAACCCAAAGCCTGAATTGCTAAGACCAGCCCAGTCTGTGTGTTAGGACAGTACATAATCTCCTGCAGAGCACTTTAGGTTCATCTGGTGATCTTGGGCTCTGGGGCCTGAGGCCTTCTGTCTTTCTTTTTCTCTCCCCCCATACTGCCACAGGCTGACCTGGCTAAGGCCTAAAAAGGTCTGTGTCTCTCTGGGTAGTTCTCTCAACATTGCTCAGGGGCCCCTCCCAGTGATTTCTAAATCTGGGCTGCATTCCAGATGGCTGAGGCCCCTGGATGAATGTAATCTGATTGTACCTAATGATAGGACCACTTACCACACAGCATATCTCATTACATTTATGCCGTCCACACAACCGTTTCTTGTTACACCGCTTATCACACATAAATGTAGCATCTGCTGTAGCCAATTAAAAAGAAAAAAAGGGCAAGGATATGAACATTTATTCAACAAATATTTGAGTGACTACTTAAGCTGAAGAAATACAAATGTAATAACATAAATAAGTTAGTTATGGTGAAAATACATATAAAAATAAGATACTTTTCACTTCTTAGGTCGTCAAAAAAAAAAAAAAAAGAAAATGGAAGATTAACAAATGGAATGGGAGGTAGCCCCAGTGGCTCAGCGATTTAGTGCCGCATTCGGACCAGGGCATGATCCTTGAGACCCGGGATCGAGTCCCACATCAGGCTCCCTGCATGGACCCTGCTTCTCCCTCTGCCTGTGTCTCTGCCTCTCTGTGTTTCTCATAAATAAATAAATAGAATCTTAAAAAAAAAACAAACATATGGAATGGGTGAAGGTGGAGAGAACAAGCACATTCAGTGGATGAGTATAAACTTTGGTATATATATATATATATATATATAAATTTCAGTGGTAATTCTATTTTAAGGAATCATTCCTACATATATACTTTCAAAAATGGCTAAAAAAAAGTGACTAGGACACCAAAAGCAGAAGCAACAAAAGGAAGAACAAAAATTGGGCTTGATCAATATTAAAAGATTTTGTGCACCAAGGACACCATTAAGAAAGTGAAAAAAAGCCTACACAATGGGAGAAAATATTTGCAAATCATCTATCTATAAGGGTCTAGGATCCAAAATACATAAAGAACTCTTACAATTCAATAAGAAGACAAAAAATCCAATTAAAAGATCAGCAAAGGACTTAAATAGATTATTTTCCAAAGAAGCTTACAAATAGCAAAGTACATAAAAAAATGTTCAATGTCACTAAGGAAATACAAATCAAAACCATAATGACATATCACTTCATACCTACTTAAGATAGTTCTAATTTATTTATTTATTTTTAAAGAGATCTTAGTTATTTATTCATGAGACAGAGAGAGAGAGAGAGAGGCAGAGACATAGGCAGAGGGAGAAGCAGGCTCCATGCAGGGTGCCTGATGTGGGACTCAATCCTGGAACGCCAGGATTACACCCTGAGCTAAAGGCAGACGCTCAACCGATGAGCCACTCAGGTGTGCCAGGATATTTTAATTAAAAAATAAATAAAATAAAATAAACCCCCAAACTAAACCAAACAAAAAGTGTTGGGAAGAATGTGGAAAAACTGGAATTCTCATATATTGTTGATGGGAATATAAAATGATGTAGCAGCTACAGAAAACTGCTGTGACAGTTATTCAAAAACTTACACACAGGAAAAAAAAAAACAACTTACACACAGAATACCCATAAGATCCAGCAATTCCACTTGTAGGTATATATCAAAAAAAATTTGTAAAGACGTATTTTAACAAAAACTTGTGTACAAATGTTCACAGTGGCACTAATCATAATAGCCAAAAGACTGAAACAACCCAAATTTCTGTCAACAGACGAATGGATAAATAAGTTGCAATATATACCCATACAATGAAATATTATTCAGTCATAAAGAGGAATGAACTACTGATATGTGCTACAACATGGACAAATCTTGAAAACATGGTAAGTGCACGAAGCCAGGCATAAAACGTTACATACATATGACTCTATTTACATGAAATACTCAAAATAGGTAAATCTATGGGGACAGAAAGCAGATTAGTGGCTCCCAAGGGTTTGAGGGAGGAGTGAGTGAGTGGAGAATGAAAACTTTTTTTTTTTTTTAAGATTTTATTTATTTATTCATGATAGAGAGAGAGGGAGAGGCAGAGACACAGGCAGAAGGAGAAGCAGGCTCCATGACTGGAGCCTGACACAGGACTCGATCCCAGGACTCCAGGATCACGCCCTGGGCCAAAGGTAGGCACTGAACTGCTGAGCCACCCAGGGATCCCCAGAATGAAAACTTAATGAATGCAGGGTTTCCCCTTGGGGTGACGAAAATGTTTTAGATCTAGACAGAGGTGATGGATGCACCACACTGTGAATTTACTACATGCCACCAAATTGCATACTTTAAAATGGCCTGTTCTATATTACATGAATTTTATCTCAATTTAAAAAATTAAAAAAAAATAAATAAAAATAAAATAAAAAAATGGGGTAGGTGTTAAAGTGTTTTTGAGTGAAATAATGTTTGAGACTTGTTTTCAAAGTACTTTAGCGAAAATAAATAAGAGAAGGGAAGGATACATGCAACAAGACAGGCAAAATGTTGATAAGGGATGATCGGTGACAGGAGCTTAGGGGTTTATTATACTAATCTTTCTACTCTCACAAATGGATGAAATTTTCCATCACAGAGTTTTAAAATGTGAGTCAAAATGGCTACTGCATTACTCATAGTGGGGGAAAACTGGAGACACCTGAATCTTTACCCAGAGGGCAATGGTATACCCACATATGGAGGGAGACCTAGATACACTGACATGGAAAAATAAAAATGTCTTTGGTTATATTACTGGGGTGGGGGAGAACCCCAAGTTGCTGATATCATATTTAGTATAAACCTAAGTTTGGAAGAAAAAACAAAACTAATGGGCATGTGTATACATATATGAATACAGAAAAAGATCTAGACCCATATCCAACAGTTTCATCAGGGAAGTGGAACTAGGAAGAGAAAAATAGGTTAGGGTATAGTTTCACTTTTTTTTTTTTTTTAAGATTTTATTTATTCATGAAAAGACACACAGAGAGAGACAGAGAGAGAGAGAGGTAGAGACACAGGCAGAGGGAGAAGCAGGCCCCATGCAGGGTGCCGACATGAGATTCGATCCCTGGTCTTCAGGATCCCACCCTGGACTGAAGGCGGCGCTAAACTGCTGAGCCACCAGGGCTGCCCTATAGTTTCACTTTTTATCTCCTATTGTTTTTAGTTGCTGTTTTTTACTTTAAAAGTGTATTAATATAATTTTTCAAATTATGTTTTTAATAATCAAAATTTTGACTGTAGGTTTAAGGCAGATTATTTTTGTTACCTTCCAAAAACAACTCCCCACCTTCTTCTTCTTTTTTTTTTAATTTTTATTTATTTATGATAGTCACACAGAGAGAGAGAGAGAGAGAGGCAGAGACACAGGCAGAGGGAGAAGCAGGCTCCATGCGCCGGGAGCCCGACGTGGGATTCGATCCCGGGTCTCCAGGATCGCGCTCTGGGCCAAAGGCAGGCGCTAAACCGCTGCGCCACCCAGGGATCCCTACTCCCCACCTTCTTAAGGCCCAAAGAACCTTATTTTTGTTCAGAAACCGAGTAACCATGTGTTCCTCAGTTTGAGGGGTGAATGTAGAATAGTCTAGCCTGTTAATTCCATTCCCCTTGCTAATGTTGAGTTTAGGCAGGAGCATGTGATACAAAGTGTATTGATAGGGCAGCCCGGTGGCTCAGCGGTTTGGTGCCGCCTTCAGCCCAGGGCCAGATCCTGGAGACCCGGGATTGAGTCCCATGTCAGGCTCCCTGCATGGAGCCTGCTTCTCCCTCTGCCTGTGCCTGTGCCTGTCTCCCTCTCTCTCTGTGTGTCTCTCATGATTAAATAAATAAAATCTTAAAACAAAACAAAACAAAACAAAAAACAAAGTGTATTAATAGCTTCTCAGGACTGTTTTCCTTGCTCTTAAGGAAGGGAAGCTTGGGGTATCTGGGTGGCTCAGTCGGTTAAGCATTTGACTCTTGATTTTGGCTCAGGTCATAATCTCAGGGTTGTGAGATCAAACCCCAAGAAGGGCTCTGTGCTCAGCGGGGAGTTGGCTTAAGATTCTCTTTTCCTTTGTCCCGTCCCCACCCTGCTCTCTCTCTCTCTCTCTGAAAAAAAAAAAAAAAAAAAAAAGAATGAAAGGAAGCTTCAGAATCTCTTTTCTTTAGAGGCTGTTGAGTAAGATGCTGATGTGTGTGGACCTGCTGTAGCTAACTTATACCCATGAGGGGAAAACCAGGAAAATCAGAGAAGCTGACATGGGAGTCCTAGAATCAGTGAGGTTGGAATTATCCAACCCTGGACTTGTTCTGCCTCAGTACCTTCTATTATGTGAGACAGTAAACTCCTTTATTGTTGAAGTTACTTTTCCTTGGGTTTTTTGATACCCACAAACAAAAGCAACCTAACCCAATATAGCTTTCTTCTTGGCCAGAATAAGAGCTTTTATTTTGAACACATTTAACTTCTATCGCTTTTCCAAAAAAGGTTTTTTTTTTAAAGTATGTTCTGTTGGACGGCCCCGGTGGCGCAGCGGTTTAGCGCCGCCTGAAGCCTGGGGTGTGATCCTGGGGACCCGGGATTGAGTCCCGCGTCGGGCTCTCTGTGTGGTGCCTGCTTCTCCCTCTGCCTGTGTCTCTGCCTCTCTCTGTCTCTATGAATAAATAAAATAAAATCTTTAAAAAAAAATCAAGTATGTTCTGGTTGTTTTTTTTTTTTTTTTTTTAGATTTTACTTATGCATGAGAGACACAGAGAGAGAGGCAGAGACACAGACAGAGGGAGAAGCAGGCCCCATGCAAGGAGCCCAACATAGGACTCAATCCCGGGTCTCCAGGATCCCATCCTGGGCTAAAGGCAGCGATAAACCACTGAGCCACCAGGGCTGCCCTCCAAAAAGGTTTTAAGGTGGCTTAAACAAAAGACTATTAGATGGTTAGCAAAGGACAGAATCATAATAGCATGGAATGTCAGAATCAGGGACAAAGGAAGAAACATCATTATAGTCCTTAAGGTTAAGAAGGCAGCTAGCTGGCTGAGTACCTGTTCCAGGTATGCAACAGTCATATCAAGCCTTACGGGGATCAAGCATCAGAGTCAGTGTGTAAAAAGTTTGCTGCATTAGGTATTATTCACCTTCACACTCACTACCACCATTTTATTATGAAAATTTTCAAACATATAAAGAAATTGAAACAACTTTACAGTGAATAACCATATGCCAATTACTGAGATTCTCCTATTACTTTTTCATGTACCTACCTTTTCTATCTACCTATCAATTTATTTTAATACTTGATGCATCTCAAAGTAAGCTATAGATATGATACACTTAGACCCTAAGTCTAAGTTCAGCATTTCATGAACTAGAATTCAATTTGCAATATTTACTTTTCAAGGTAAAAGTTACATACAATGAAATCCACAAATCTTAAGTTTACCTTTACTAAATTATGACAAATATATAATCCAAACCCCTATCAAGATACAGAACAATTACTTTTACCCTACAATGTTCTCTCTTGCCCCATCCCGGTCATACCTTCACTTTTGAGACTGGTACATGGAAGCTCCTATGGAAAAAGGAAAAAAACAATAAGTCCTTTAGGAATAAACAAAACAACACAACTACAGTATAATGCTAAATATAACATGTATATCCTAAATATCCTGTACTTCTCTGGTAGTCACTTATTCACCAACTTTACTCGTCTGGAACTAGGTTAGCTTAGACTCTATTCTATTAATAGAGACTTTACTCACAACAGGGCCCCAGGTTTACTGACATTTCATGCAAATATAATTGTAACAATCTTTGTGGTCTGGCCTCCTAATTTAAAGTAGATTTGGGATTACAAAATCTGAATGGAAAGAGAGGCTGCTAAAGGTATACAAAGCAAAGAAAAATAATTGCCTGGCAAGAGTAGACAGAAAAAGCCATAAAGAGAAGAAAATCTGAAAATATGTAACAATCTGGTACCAGAGGCAAACAGCTCAAGACACTTAAGAGCAGCCCTAAAAAACAAAACGAAACAAAACAAAAAAACCCAAAAACCACAAAAAAGAGCAGCCTTGGCATTGCTGAAATGCAGCAAGGTAGAATATAGTAGTCCTCTGGCATTCAGAGTTTTATTACTGTAGTAATCATGTATGAATGACCCCACAGATCTATCACATGTAACTTGCTGAAGCATGATCCTGAATAACACCTGTGGAGAGGCAGCTGTGTGTGGAGAGCAAGTCAGTCACTTCGGGGAGAGTGAGCCTGGCTGCCCAACATCTACATATGAATGTCTTTGATGTCATTCACAGGTTTCTATGTACTCAGAAACTAGCAAAATGAGAAAAATATTCTTAGTAAAAATGACCCTGAGAAAAGAGGCAGCTACTAGAGGCGACAACAGAAGAAAAAGGTCTAAGAAATGAAAGATTCTTGGGATCCCTGGGTGGCGCAGCGGTTTAGCACCTGCCTTTGGCCCAGGGCGCGATCCTGGAGACCCAGGATCGAATCCCGCGTCGGGCTCCCTGCATAGAGCCTGCTTCTCCCTCTGCCTGTGTCTCTGCCTCTCTCTCTCTCTCTCTCTCTGTGACTATCATGAATAAATAAATAAAATCTTTAAAAAAAAAAAAAAAAGAAAGAAAGAAATGAAAGATTCTTGGCTAAAAAGATGTTTTATGTAAATTAGTTGGCTGGGCTGAATAACAAAAAGTTCCCCATTCGTTCTCTAGAGATATAAAGCAAAGGTGATTCATGAAATTGCTTGAATGAATGTTCCAGTTAATGCAAATGCTAGATTAGAGTAGAAATGACATGCCAGAGTGGTATCTACAACTGCAAGGAAAGACAGAGCCCCAGAGATCCCTACAATCAGTAAGAATTACCAACAAAAATGTAAATACAGTACTCTTTAGGAGGTAGTAAGATACAACATATAATTTTCAAAGACTCCTATTAAAGTAATTAAAAGAAAATCACCTTTTGAAGCTTTAAGAAATAAATATTATTTATCTAGAAAACTCATTTCCAGGGGCACCTGCATAGCTCAGTCAGTTAGGTAGTCTGCCTTTAGCTCAGGTCATGATCCTGGTGTCCTGGGAGACAGTCCTGAGTTGGGTTCCCTGCTCAGTTGGGGATCCTGCTTCACTCTCTTCCTTCTGCCCCTCCTATATACTCATGCTCGCTCTTGCTCTCAAATAAATAAAATCTTAATTAAAAAAAGGGAAAAAGAAAACTTACTTTCAATGGAAAAGTCCATTCCATTACAAAAGACATTTATTTCATGAAAAATTTAGCTAAACAATGAAGTAATGATCAACAGTTTCAAGAGCACACTCACTGCCATGGGGTCCACTATTAGAATGAGTGAGGAAGGACAGTAAATGAAAAGTGAAAGCAGAGAGAATGGGATTGCTGGGGAAAAAAAAGCAAACGGACAGTAGCCATTTTTAGCTCAGTCATCCCAATCCTGCCTGTGTTTCTTGGTCACAAAGAGCACCTCCGGGCATTACTAAAATTGTGATTACTAAATCACAGTACTTCACAGTCTTCAAGGTCCTGTATCTGACATTCAAAATACCTCTATTGCCCAAGGTATTCTGCAGTTTCTTTCAGGAGAAAAGCTACCCATACGGACAACTTTTGCCATACATAAATTGTATTATTTTTACATTTTTATTCTAAAGCTTACCTAATAAACTAGCTCCCAATTTATGGACTATATTCTCAGAATCATTTGCAAGTCAGCAGCTACCCAGACCCTGGGCTTGGTAGCAGTGAATATGCACTGAAAGTGGGTCAGAGAGGACAGATCAATATTTGGTATGCTCTCCAAGTGGGATTACCCAAAGACTTCCTTTTTTTTTTTTTTTTTTTAAAGATTTATTTATTTATGATAGACATAGAGACAGAGAGAGGCAGAGACACAGGAGGGAGAAGCAGGAGGGAGCCTGACGCGGGACTGGATCGCGGGACTGGATCCCGGGACTCCAGGATCACGCCCTGGGCCAAAGGCAGGCGCTAAACCGCTGGGCCACAGGGATCCCCCACCCAACAACTTCCATAACAAGGCTCTTGCCTCTGGTTACAAGCACAGGAATGATAAAAATGGTAAGCCGTCCCTTTAACAAAAAGTCCCATCAAAACTGCCCCAGGCAGAAAACAGAAATTGACAAAACAGTTCTATAGTGAAGATTTAATCTTTCTGAAAGGGCAGTCAGGCCTTGGCCACTGGCTTCTGGTAGGTAATCTCTAAACCCCTGGAATATCACGCTTGATAGGACTGTCACTATTTGTCTGAGGCCTTGTGTCATCACATAACCTAATTTAGGGTATAGGCTGGCCATATTGAAAAGTCTTAACATGAGGACTGTCTACACCACGAAGACCAGTAATGAACTTCAGGGTGGGGGCTCTGGGTAACACAGTAACGGTAGACCTCTGGTGACACTGGAGATTGAGATTAGCCACATGGGCAGTCAATCACATGTACACAATGCAGCCTCAGTAAAAACTGAACATCCAGGCTCAGGTGACCTTCTGTGGTTGGCAATACTCCATGCATATTATCACAAACAATATTGAGAAAGTGACACTGTTCCAACTCCATAGGGTGAGGACAACTAGAAGCTTCATATTTGGTGCTTTCTTGGACCCTGTCCTGCATGTTTCTTCCTTTGGGTGATACTAATCTGTATCTTTCTCCCATAATAAACTGTAACCACAATTATAACAGCTTTTAATGAGTTGAGTCCTTTTAGTCAACCATCAAACCCTGAAAGTGGTCTTGGGGATACTGGACTTGCAGTTAATACCAGAAGTTAGGATGGTCTTATGAACTATTCTAATTCAGCAGCTGTCTAAACTCTTGCAGGTGTCAGAAACGAGGGTGATCTTGTGGACTGCGTTCTCTCCAACTTCTTAGCTAACTGCTTGCAACAGTGCTTTTGTTCTATACTAGCATCTAGCATTATCACACTTGTATTTGGCAGAGCTATCTGTATACTTGCCTTTGCCCCATTACTGTCTCTGAGCCTGGAGTGCTATTTCTCCCCTACAACTGGGCCATGGTTGCTGTCAGTATACACTGGCTGGACTGAATGAATCATACATCATATGATAGGAATAGAACAAGTTATTTTGATTCCTCTCCCCATAATCATGAATTTAAAAGGTATGGGTGGTAACAATTCTAACATTATTTAGGATTTACCTTTGTTCTGAAAGAGCATCTGCAGGAAATAACCGATGTACGAGAGCATGGTCCACAGTCTCCTTCATGGCAGAGCTTTTCACAGGTATGAATGAAATCTTTAATAAAAATGAAACAAGCTAGGAATGAACACTGCAAGTACTCATTTTCAGATTACCAATTTCACTAGCCACAGCGGTCATCTAATTCCATGCCTTACAACTCCAGAATTAAAGCTGAGGGAAGAAGGATTTGGTCAATGCCTCTTTCCCTATCTTCATCTGGCAGGTTGGACCTTTTCCAGAAAAGACAGGGCCCAGAATCAGTCATGGTAATATCCTTGGGAGTGCATGATGCTTTGCCTAAGTCAAAAATCAGGTCTTCTGACTTCTTTCTCTAGGCTTCAAGTCTCAGGGTTAGACTTGGATATCCTTAAAATTATAGCCATGGATGATCTTACTGAAGTACTATTGACTCTGAAAATCATCTGGGGATCATAAACATTCAGAAACCATGATCCATAATCTCACTGACTCAAACTCTGTGACTATCTGCCATTCATTCTGCTAACCTACATTTAAGACAAGTCCTATTTCAAGGACCCCTCAGGGATCAGCCAGTCTCTTATCGCTATTGTTTAAATGATGTATTTTTTCCCTCCTTTTATTTTCATCCTAATTTTATTTTCATTTTTTTAAAAGATTTTATTTATTCATGAGACATGGAGAGAGAGAGAGAGAGAGGCACAGACACAGGCAGAGGGAGAAGCAGGCTCCATGCAGGGAGCCTGACGTGGGACTCGATCCGGTGTCTCCAGGATCACGCCCTGGGCTGAAGGTGGTGCTAAATCGCTGAGCCACCCAGGCTGCCCCCTCATTTTATTTTTAACTCTAAAGTCTGTACCACAAGACACAATTTATGTACCATAAGTTGGATCTTGTGCTTTTTAAAAAAAAATTTGGTTGTACAACCTCTGCTTTTTAAGTTTAATCCATTCACATTAATGTTACTATAGATATGGTTAGATTATATCTGCCATTTAACTTTTACTTTTCTGTATGCCTCGTGTCTTTTTTGTTAATCTAATCCTCCTTTACTATTTCAGTGAATATTTCTAATTTAACATTTTTTTTCCTTTAATAATATTTTTCACTATTTTTGGAGGGTTATTTTCTTAATGGTTGCTCTAGGTCTTACCACATACATCTTATCAGAATCTACTTCAGATTTATACTCACCTAATTCCAGTGAGATATAGAAGGCTTATTCCTATGTAGCTCTTTTCTTTCCTTTCATGTTGTTATATTATGTCTACATGTTACAAACCCAAAAATAAATTATTTTGGTATTTTATTACATGGCTATTAAAGCTGAGAAAAGGAGAGCAAGCACACATTCATAGTTTGTTATATTTATCATCTTATTTACCATTTCTGGTTTTCTTCATTTGTTCCTGCAGATCTGGGTTACCATCTGGTATCACTTCCTTACTCCAGTACAACTTTGATCCTACCCACCTCCTCTGTGCTCTTATTGTCAGATATATTTCCATATGTTATAAGCCTAGCAATACGATTACATATCATCTCGTATGACTGCTTTTTAAGTCACTTGCAAAAAGAACATGTATTTATAATTATGTATATACTCTTTTTCATATGGATTTGAATTTACATCAAATATAGGTTTACTTGCTTTTAGCCTGAAGATCTTTCTTTAGTATTTATTGTGAAGTAGATCTGCTAGCAGCAAATTCTGTTTTTATTTTCATTTTTGAAAGTTTTGCTGGATAAAGTTTCCTGGCCATTCCCCCTTACCCACCCCGGCATTCTGAATTGGTCATTCCAGTGTCTTCTTGTTGTGATGATTGATGCCCTCTGCGCTGTTTCCAATGAGAAGTCTATCAATCTTACTGGGGTTCCCTTGTATGTAAGCAGTAGTATTTCTCTTGGCACTTTCTAGATTTTCTCCTTGTCCTTTGGCTTTCAGCTTTTTACTTGCGTCTAGGTGTGGATCTCTAGGTATGGTTGAATTCATCCCATTGGATAAGCTGAGTTTCTTGGATACACAGATTAACGGTTTTCAATAAAACTGAAAAGTTTTCAGCTGTTCAAATATTTTTCTGCTTTCTCCTATTCTGGTATTCCCATTACATATATGCTTAAAAGTGCCTCCAGCTTCTCTGAGGTGCCATTCACTTTTCTTCATTTTATTTTCTCTCTGTTGGACATAAATTGCTCAGCAGTCTGATCCAAAGAAATGTGGATAGGGGTAGTCTTTGAGTCAAGTCTGTGAAGCCTGTTCTGATCTTAGAAGGGATCCTTTTAGCTATCTCTTTTCCTGGTTCTTTCTGCTGAACTAGCTGGCTTACAGTTTAGCTTATTGCCCTTAATTAAGAAGAGGTATTATTTCCTAAAAGGCCTTTAGGTCTGAACTTCTCCACGGTGTTTCAAATTAAAGTCCATTCCTTTGTGAAATACTTTAGAGTTCTCTTTTCTTATAGACTACCTTTTTCCCCTCAGAAAAGTCTTAGTCACTTGTTCTTTATTCTTGGTGCTGAGTGGGACAGTAGCCTGTGGTTTTCTTGGCTTCTTTCCTCCAGTGAGGAACCTTTGCTCTAATAAGTAGCTGGGGTGATAATGACTGGGGCCCCAATATTCTAGCCTGTTGTGATTGGGGTAACTCTGTGGGGCTGTATGGAAGGGAGCACCTAATCTCTCGCCTGTGCTTACCAGAAATTTAGCCTTTTCAACTTGGGAGTTAGGGGGATGAAAAATGCTGGCAGTTTGCCCTTCCCAGTGGGACGTGGTGACCTCTGACTGGGAGGTTAGGGGTAGAAGCAGCCCCATCTTCTTGGCACACCTATTTTGAGTAGAGATTGATTGATTGATTGATTGATTCTTGAGAGAGAGAAGGAGAAAGAGAGTCAGAGACACAGGCAGAGGGAGAAGCAGGCTCCATGCACTGGGAGCCCGATGTGGGATTCGATCCCAGGTCTCCAGGATCACACCCTGGGCCAAAGGCAGGCGCCAAACCGCTGCGCCACCCAGGGATCCCTTGAGTAGAGTTTTTAAGCTGAGCTCAGGTGGGAAGTAAGTGGATTGTTACTTAAATGATAGACTCTCGCTGTTCTTACTGAATTTTAGATTTTATGCCCATGGGACAATTTCCAGAAATTTTAAATGACTGCTTTTTAATAATTTTCCCCAGCTTTGCTTGTTTTGCTGGGGAGCAGGTCCATGTAGCTTATGTTCCCATCCTGAAAGCAGAACTCTCCCTAGTGTCTTGTACTAAAGCTATTTGTCTAGAATGGAAATTCCTAATGAGTGAGATACTAAAAGACCTCAGCAAGCTATCTACAGATAAGCCAGATCTGAATAAAGTTGACAGCTATTGTTTTCACTAGCCATGGGCTTGTCTTTGAGCTTCTCAATCCAACTCAGCCTAATTCCTTACAAATTTTCCATGAGTAAAAGCCTGATGAGGGGGGATCCCTGGGTGGCGCAGCGGTTTAGCACCTGCCTTTGGCCCAGGGCGCGATCCTGGAGACCAGGGATCGAATCCCACGTTGGGTTCCCGGTACATGGAGCCTGCTTCTCCCTCTGCCTGTGTCTCTGCCTCTCTCTCTCTCTGTGTGACTATCATAAAAAAAAAAAAAAAAAAAAAAAAAAAAAAAAAAAAAAAAAAAAAAAAAAAAAACCTGATGAGGTATAGTAGTTACCCTCAAATCCTTTGATCTGGTCTTGTCCCACTCTCTGGGCCTATTGATACTAACAATTATCAATTATTATCCTTCTCTTGCTCCAGTCCCTCCCACATTACCAATTTCACATTTCCTCTTTCTCTCATTGCCAACATATTTTAGTCCCACAGTAGGATTTCTGGTCATTGTATACAAAATTATAAAAAAACTGACCCGTGAGCTTTCTGAAAAGGGAAGACTTTTACCATCCTTCTTGATTTTGAAGTCATTTGATCTCCACTTTACAGAGCTTATCTGAAGATACATTTTCACAGTAGACAAAGAGAACAAATAGACAACTGATTTTCCTAATGCAGTTAAAATACATATTAAAATATGAAAAAAGAGCATTTCTCCTCTATACACAATTTAAAAGTCAGACTGGGGGATCCCTGGGTGGTGCAGCGGTTTAGCGCCTGCCTTTGGCCCAGGGCGTGATCCTGGAGTCCCGGGATCGAGTCCCACGTCGGGCTCCCGGCATGGAGCCTGCTTCTCCCTCCTCCTGTGTCTCTGCCTCTCTCTCTCTCTCTCTATGTCTATCATAAATAAATAAAGAAATCTTTAAAAAAAAAAAATAAATAAAATAAAAGTCAGACTGTAAAAAATAATTAGGTAGGGTGTACCTATCGGTTCCTGCTGGTATTAGCAATAAATGTGAAATCTCTTTTTGAAAAACATGGAAATCAAAACTAAAGATTTTAGCTTTGCCACAGTTATGGGAACACCTCTCTTACACAGATTCAGTTGCCCACATCCATTTTTCTAAACACACAGTCTTTGAACACTCACCCAGGAGAAAAGGTGCCAAGTCACTGCAAAACTATATAGGTATATTGGCCAAGGACTGCCCCAGAATGTCTCAGACTATTACTTTATAGTTAATTCCAACAAACTTTTTCTAGTTTCTATATCCAAATAAACAGAAGCCACAAATCAGAAAAAAGGGAGAGTCAATAATGGTAGGCACACAGACATACTAAAAGCAACCTCAGGACAATAAACAAAGAAAAGGTTTAACAAGCAGATAAAACAATTCGAACTGCACAATGGTGTAGGAGAATTGCCTGAGAAACCTCATCAGGCCTTTAGGGCATTACTATACTCAGCATTATACAGTAACTGAGGTTCACGAAAATGACAACTCTGGGTTAATAAAGGGGAAAGAAATTATCTTCAGTAACCTCTGTTTAAAGAAAGAAGAAAATGTAAATTTTAGAAAACTGTCCTTTCAAAATGATGCACAAGTCTTATCCTTCAACTAGATGGGAAACTTAGCTATACAGAATTCTTGAATACTCCTAATGGCTAAAGTTTTATTGTACTTAGTATTTTGGTTCTTAAACATCTCACCCACAGTTATTTAACATGTTCCTGTTATATGAAAATGCCTTTAAATACTCACTGACCCCTGGATTGGTAAAAGGATATATGGTGTTCATACTACTGCAGGTTACTAAGAGAAATTATAACACCCCCTTCCCACCCTGCCATGGGATAGTATCCCACAACTATCCTGCATTGGCAATAAAATACCTGAAGCAGGAGAGATCACTTGGGCAAATTTGAGTTTTCACAGGTATACTTTCAGAGGAAAGAAAAAATGCCCAAACAAATTTGATTATTAATATTTTCAAAAGCCTCTGATACTATAACTGAAATTTAACACTATTCTGCTTATGTAGTTCACTGTTGCCAAAACTTCCATTCATATTTTTAAAGACAACTTTATGCCTATGGTTACCTAAAGAACCACATGGCAGAGGCTTGCCGCACACTTTTCCGCATGAAGGGACAGGATCCATGCATGTTTTCCGAGTACTACTTCCAAGTTCTAGCAATTGGCAGAGAGGAGTTTGGCCACAAGGGCAATAGCGCACCAGCTGGGGGAGCCGTGGGCATGGCTGGCAGGGCTGAGGGTGGCATACTTGAGAACATGTATGGTTCCCACATTTCAAGTCCCTGTAAGAAAAACAACATACTATTATATAATTGTTGCATAAAATATAGCTTTATTCTAACTGAGAAAAACATAAAACCTTACTTGCCACATATCTTTAAACAGCCAAAGTCGCCAAATCCATCAGACTTTCCTACATCTGTTCCACATAACACATCTCGGGAAGTGCTGCCACAGTAGCATACTTGAGAACATAATTTCAAAAACAAAGGTTAGTAACCTGTATGGGTTCTTAATATATTCCAAACAATCTATAAGAACCTGGCACAAAAGGCTATCCTGTTAGTGTTGATCAGACCTGATGCAGAAATAAATGTGGCTTATCTGGCAGCTCTCTGATCCACCTAAGAGACTTTATTTTTTTTTTTTTTCCTAAGAGACTTTATATCATAGGAAGAAGTAAAAAAGGCCTTATTAAAAAAAAAAAAAAAAAAAAAAAAGGCCTTATAAGAACTGTCGATATCCTATGGTGACTCTGTAGCAAATCCCCAAAACAGCATTAAAGTGAAGCAACCCTCTAAATTAAGAGAGGACTATCTGGCCCATAATTTCATGGCTGAGAACCATTCACCATGAAGCTTCCTGAGGCCCTCTGGAGATGGATGCTACAGAAGATGGAAACTAAGGTGGTGGCAGTTGTGGAGTTGATGACTGAATTCCTGCCATCTTTACTCCAACCCAAGCAGCAAAGATTTAGTACTTTATATATTGGGTTCACATAACATGCTCAGAAAAACTTTCTACTGCTAAAAAGGAACCAAAAAAATCAGTGCAATGTAAAACTCTTAATAATTTGCATTCTACTATTGAATTTGAAGTAATAATGTTTGGTATTCACACTGAGTAGAAAGTTCAAACAACTCATGACTTTTATTTGCTAGATAAAGAACCTGGTTTAACATCTATAGATTTTCCTGTGGGTTCAAGGAATAATGAGTTCTGGGGAGGTGGATGAAGGGATGGGGTAACTGAGTGATGGGCATTAAGGAGGGCATGTGATGTGATGAGCACTGAGTGTTATATGCAACTGATGAATTATTGCAAACTACAGCTGAAACTAATGATGTACTCTATGTTGGCTAACTGAATTAAAAAAAAAAGGAGTTCCTTTCTTTTTTTTTTTTTTTTTTTGAGTTCCTTTATTTCTTGAGGTCAGCAATAAGTATGTTATATTTAAGAAATTATGTTTCTGGGATCCCTGGGTGGCGCAGCGGTTTGGCGCCTGCCTTTGGCCCAGGGCGCGATCCTGTAGACCCGGGATCGAATCCCACATCGGGCTCCCGGTGCATGGAGCCTGCTTCTCCCTCTGCCTGTGTCTCTGCCTCTCTCTCTCTCAATCTGTGACTATCATAAATAAATAAAAATTAAAAAAAAATAAAGAAATTATGTTTCTGATATATTAATATGTAACAAAGTCTGGTAAGAATTAATTTTTCATCAATTTATATAATTCTTCTAAGTGTCACTTTATATTTTCAATTTATAATAAAAATTTATCCCATTAAAATCAATCCATGCGGGGCAGCCTGGGTGGCTCAGCCGTTTAGTGCCGTCTTCAGCCCAGGGCATGATCCTGGAGACCCAGGATTGAGTCCCACGTCGGGCTCCCTGCATGGAGCCTGCTTCTCCCTCTGCCTGTGTCCCTGCCTCTCTCTCTCTCTCTCTCTCATTCTGTGTCTCTCATGAATAAATAAATAAAATCTTAAAAAAAAAATCAATCCATGCAAATACACCTGGCCCTACATAATAAATGCAGACCAAAAGAGTAGAAATTAAATTGCAATCTTGCAGACCTAAAGATGCTTTCCTTCTTTCTCAGTACAACTTAGATAACTACTTGCACAGAAAATTAACATCAGAATGTAACATTATCAAAACATCAAATCTTAAAATCACATATTAAGTAAAAAATAAAATAATTCTAACTTCAAACATTAGAAACAAGGTTTATAAAATAAAACACTGTATTGAACAGATCAAAAATATTTTTTTAAGATTTTATTTATTCATGACAGACATGATCCAGCAATTCTACAACTAGTTATTTACCCAAAGAAAATGAAAACACTAATGTGAAAAGATACATGCACCCCATGCTTGTTGCAACATTATTTACAATAAACAAGATGTGGAAACAACTCAAGTGTCCACCAATAAATGAATGGATAAAGAGGATGTGCTACATACATACACAACTTAATATTATTCAGCCATAAAAAGAATGAGACTTTACCATTTTCAACTTACATGGATGGACCTAGAGGGTATTGTGCTAAGTGAAAGGAGTCTGACAAAAACAAATACCATATGATTTCACTTTTATGTGCAATCTAAAGAATAAAACGAATGAATCAATGAGCAAGCACAAAACCAAATAGACTCCTTTAAAATTTTATTTATTTATTTATTTATTTATTTATTTATTTATTTATTTATTCATTCATTCATTCATTCATTCATTCATTCATTCATGAGACACACAGAGAGGCAGAAACATAGGCAGAGGGAGAACCAGGCTCCCAGCAGGGAGGGAGCCTAATGCTGGACTCAATATCAGGACCCTGGGATCCTGGGATCATGCCGAGTCAAAGGCAGACATTCAACCACTGAGCCATTCAGGCATCCCCCAAATAAACTCTTAAATACAGATGACAAACTGGTGGTTGCCACATGTGGGTAGGGCAGTGGATGAACTAAGTGAAGGGGATTAAGAGGTACAAACTTCCAGTTATAAAATGAGTTACGGAGATAAAAAAGGACAGTATAGAGAATATAGTCAATAACATTATAATAACAATACATGGTAACAATGACCACATTTATTGTGGTGAACACTGAATAACGTAGAGTTGTTATATACCCAAAAGTAATATAACATTGTATGTTAATTCAATTCAATGAAAAACAAAGAATCAAGGGTCAGAAAATAAAAACAAAATGGAGCCCTTAATCAATCAGGAAATAATTTGAGTACAATATTAAAAAGCTCTGTTATGTATGCTTAGGCAAAAGAGACAGCAATATGAGCTGGTGACAGGTGGTCACTGCTGGCTGAAGATTATTAGGGAACCAAAGGCAGTCTGGAAGAAGGTCTCTAATGCCTGCTGTAGCCTATTCAGCATTTGACATAAATGAGGGGGTCCCTGGGTGGCTCAGTGGTTGACTACCTGCCTTTGGCCCAAGGCCTGATCCTGGAGTCCCAGATGAGTCTCACATAGGGCTCCCTGCATGGAGCCTGCTTCTCCCTCTGTCTTTGTCTCTGCCCCCCTCTCTCTGTGTCTCTCATGAATAAATAAATACAATCTTTAAAAAAAAAAAAAATCTCTAGCTAAGGCTGAAAGGGATCCTAAGATAATTACAAATGGAGAGGATACATAAGCTATGTTCATGGCCAGAATAGTTTTCTAGATATTTATTGTAGACAAACAGAAAGTTTTCAACTAGGTTTGAAAAATCAACAATACGAAAACAGAAAAGCAGAGACTGCGATCCACACAAAAAAAGACCTGGGCTTAGTTAGCTGAGAAAAAGCACAATATGAATCAAGAGCTAAATATGGTTCACAAAGGGACTCCCCCACACCGCAATCTATACTGCTAAGACCAAACTGCCAGTATATATACTTAACTCCTGCCTTATCTCAAATGGATCTGAGGTAGCATATAAGTATGTATATGAAATATAACAAAAGAACAAAATATAACAAAAGAATAAATTTAAAGATGTGAAAAGTAGAAAATTGGTAGAGATATAGAATAAATCATAGCTAAAAAAAGTATACTATGAAGACAAACATTAGGTCAGTTACCCAGGGTTCCTAAGATAAAGATCAATAGTCTTTGAGGAAAAACAACTACTCTTAGGACTAAGGCCAGACAGGAATTTCTCCCTAGAGGGCCCATAAAAAGAACACTGAGTAATATATGGCACAGTTCCATACACAAAATCCTAATAGTAAACAACATAAAACATTTCATAGGACTGTTACTTATTTTGAGTGCCAACACAGATCAATAGCATCACATCAAGGTAAAATTTAATAAAATAAAACTCTATAGGGCACCAATAACATGGTAGCCCAGGATCCCTACAGAGGAAGAGCTATTGTAAAAACATAGGAATCACACACTATGTGTCTCTTTGTGACTCGCTTCTTTCAGTTAGCCTAATGTTTTGGAGGTTCATCCACTTCATAGCATGTATCAATACTTTTTATTTTTTAAAGATTTTATTTATTTTTTCCCGAGAGACGAGAGAGAGAGAGAGAGAGAGAGAGAGAGAGAGAGGGGCAGAGACATAGGTAGAGGGAGAAGCAGGCTCCATGCAGGGTGCCTGATGTAGGACTTGATCCCGGGACTCCAGGATCACACCCTGAGCCAAAGGCAGACGCTTTAACCGCTAAGCCACTCAGGCATCCTAGCATCTATCAATGTTACATTCCTTTTTACTGCTGAATAATAATGTGCTGTATGGCTACATTTGTTTATCCATTCCTCAGGTGATAGATATTTGAATTGTTCCCGCATTTTGTCTATGATGAATAGAACTGCTATGGACATGCATTTACAAGTTTTGTGTGGACATGTATTTCCATCTCTTTTGGATATACACCTAGGAGTGGACTTGCTGGGTCATATGGTAAAATTCTATAACATTTTAAACAATACCAGACTGAAAAAAAAAAACATAAAACAAGAACAAAAAAAAAAAAAAAAAAACCAAAACAATACCAGACTGTTTTCTGAAGTGGTTATATTACTCTTATTGTTTTGTTTTGTTTTTTTAAGATTTTATTTATTTGATGGGAAGAGAGAGAGCAAGCATGTGCACAAGCAGGAGGAGCAGCAGAGAGAAAGGTTGAAATGGGCTCCCCATGGAGCAGGAACCTGGGAACCTGGTCATGGAGTTGGATCCCAGGACGCTGAGATCATGACCTGAGCCAAAGGCAGAGGCTTAACCAAGGCAGATACTTAACCAACTGAGCCACCCAGGTGCCCTTTTTGTGACTTTAATTTACATTTCCTTAGTATTTAAAGGTGTTAAGCAGGGATCGCTGGGTGGCCCAGAGGTTTAGCGACTGCCTTTGGCCCAGGGCACGATCCTGGAGTCCCAGGATCAAGTCCCACCTTGGGTTCCCAGCATGGAGCCTGCTTCTCCCTCCTCCTGTGTCTCTGCCCCCCCCCCCCCCCAATAAATAAATTAAAAAATCTTAAAAAAAAAAAAGGTGTTAGCACCTTTCAAGTGTTTACTGGCTATTTATGTTTTCTTTTGTGAAGTATCTGTTTAAGTCTTTTATTCATCATTTAAGTTGTTCCTCTTTTTTTTTTTTTTTGTCATTTTCTAGGAGTACTTCAAATATTCTGGATACAATCTGCAATTCATCTGTTCATTTTCTTAAGGGCATCTTTGATGAACAGAAATTTTTAATTTTGGTAAAGTTCAAGGTATCCATTATTTTCTTTTATGGTTAGTATTTTTGTTTTTTTTTTAAACATAAACCCACACCTTTATTCTTAAGTTTATAATATTGCAAAACTGATATAGTATTTAAACAGTTGAAATAGACTAAATCAAAACCATCTAATTAATAACATTTAGGGAATTCCAAACTACTATGTATCATTAAGATAATTCCTATCATGGTTAGTATTTTTGTTGCTCTATCCAAGAAATCTTTACCTAACCCCAAAGTTGTGAAAATATTCTCTTATAGTTTATTCTGGAAATTTTTTGTTTCTAGATTTTACATTTAAGTCCATGATCCATATAGAATTAATTTTTGTGTAAAAGAGAAAGACAGAGGTTGAGGTTTGTTTTTTTTCTTATGTATATATCCAGTTCTAGCAACATCTGTAAAAAGACTCTTTTTTCCATTGAATTAATATTGTGGTTGAAAATCAATGGACTGTCCATACATGGTCCACAGCTGGACTTCATTCTTCCACTTATCTAGTAGTCTACCTTTAACACCAAAACTGCACTATCATGATTACTGTAACTTTATAAGAGCTGAAATCAGAAAGTTTAAGTCTTTCAACTTCATTCTTTCTCAAGATTTTTTTTAGCCTTTCTAGGTTTTTTTTTAAGCAGGCTCCATGCCCAGTGTGGAGCTTAACATGGGGTTTGAACTCACAACCCTGAGATCAAGACCTGAGCTGAGATCAAGTCAGACTCTAAACCAATTGAACTACCCAAGCACCCCTCTAGATCCTTTTTAAGAAGTTACTTTTTTTTTTTAAAGAAGTTCCTTTTTAAAAAAATCTCCTAAGCAGTTACTTTTAAACAGCATTTTAAAATCTACTGTCCAAATTCTATAGGACAATGACCTATACTGGTATTATGAAACTAAACACTAAAACTAAACACTGAAACCATCTAAGCATTAAATGTATCTCCAATTCTCTCTACCAAGGTACAGAGCTACTAGAAGCCTTGTAACTATAGGCTTGAGACCAATCCATGTCATCAAGACAACTATAAATAAGGTTCCAGAAAATACACAAGAATTGCTAGCTGGTGGGCCCACCACTTACCCTGGTTCAATATGATCCGACAAGGCTGGCATTGACCCCCATGGCATAGCTCGGCACAGTGGTGCTGACCACAATTCAGAAGATTCTCACATGGATTGGAACAGTGGACTGAGACAGCCTGACCACAGCGAACTGTGTGCCTGGAAAGAAAACAGATGTATAGATAGTATTAGTCTTATGTTGGACAACTTCCTGTTGGATAGCTAAACTAACAATGAAGACCCAACTTATCCCCCAAAATTATGAAACCTTTCTCTTGGCCCCATTTCCCCCACTTTTCTATTTACCTCCTCCAATCTTTATTTCCTCAATTACTCTCCTCCTCTCCACTTTTTTTCTTCCTGCTTTGCTTTCCTTATTTCCTATCTTGCTTTTCTGTCTCCCCTCTATTCTGACCAGTGAAGTTCCTCTCTGGATTTCTCCTGAGTTCCCATGAAGTAGCATGCAGGAGACAAAGAGCTGGGAACTCCCACAGTATCTTACAGATGGAGGTAGGAAAGCTGGGGAGTGGGAGAGGATTAGTTATAACATATATACTAAGACTTGAAGTACAACGACATTCTCCTGGGACATGGTACTCTGGCATTTTATGCAATTATAATATTTAAGAATATACTGTATGTGACTTTGTTTCAGGATGGGAAAATCATTTTGGCTTTGTTTCAATAAGCATCCTAACTTACTGGCTTATTGGAAACTTACTTTTGCTAACTTACTGGCTAGAGAAGGATATGAGGCTAGTGCTTTTAGACTACCTTCAGGTCTCTTCCCAGGGTAATGGTTTAGAGCTTGGAGTCTACTCTGCTACAAGAAGAGTTTAAATAATCCCCTACTTTCATCTCAACTACATATTTTTAGAAAGTCACTGTTACATACACAGATGAATAGTTTCCAGTGCTCAGTATCAACCCCTGGAGGTGAACACTATTATTTGTATTTTATGATAAGAAAAATGAGGTCCAGTGAGATCAAGCGACTTGCCCAGGTCAACAAATAACTAGTGGCAGAGCCCGGGTCTGACCTGGTCTTTCTGACACAGAGCCCTTACATGTGACTCTCAGGCCACATACCTATCTTCGAAAGTTCAGACAAATGTGATTCACTGAAAATTGCCTTAATCCCATTTTGTCTTGTGGTTCAGAAATCATTTGGGTCTTACTGGACCTCAGAAACATTCCATAACTATTAGTGATCCTTGCCCTGATGATGGAGAACTTGTATAATAATGAAAAAGAGGGTGGGGTTACTTATTCTTTCATTTGACAATATTCACTGAAAATCTCCTAGATACCAGATACAATGCTAGGTACAGATATATGTTCCCTGTCTACTGAACCTTAACAGGCCGGGGTTCAATCCTGATTCTTTCACCCACAAAAAGGTTAAGAAAAAAGTCTCTGTCATCTTGGCATTTCACCTGAAATGGGTAATCTCACTGTGCATAGAATTTCTCATTCAGTTTTAAGACTGCTGAACAGGCTCAGGGCAGCAGAGTAAAATACTATTTATTAAAAAGTACTATTTATGCCTACTACTTATTTATATCTACCTACTAATTCTTTCTTTAGAAATTCACACATAAATCATCAATGTAGAAGTCTTCTTTAGAGTGTAGTTCTAACTTTACCTGGTCCGTCCACATTCACACGTTTTAGTCATAAAGGCAGGGCAGGGCGGGCAGGGTCCAGGATGACAGAGACTAAAAGAGAAAGGCTCAGATGAATAAATCATACTCATGCATCTGAACTTGAACAAAGTTGCCCCTGCTAGGTCTTACTGTAAAAGTGGCAACAAATAAACCCTACTATGAAGTGTTTCAGTATTTGCCTAAAATTGATTAAGCTATTTAAACAAAAATACAAATGTTTCATACAGAAAGAATCGATAGCATTATTGCCTTAAAATATTTAACCAGGGATCCCTGGGTGGCTCAGCATTTTGGCGCGATCTGGTCGCGGGCGCGATCCTGGAGACCCGGGATCGAGTTCCACATCAGGCTCCTTGCATGGGGCCTGCTTCTCCCTCTGCCTCTGTCTCTGCCCCCCTCTCTCTCTGTGTCTCTCATGAATAAATAAATAAAATAATAAATAAATAAAATCTTAAAAAAAAATTTAACCAGAAAAGTAAAGCTCAAGCCAAAATACTGATTTTATTTGGGTCTGACAGTTAAAGATGACATTTCCAAATATGGTCTTAGTCCACTTAGTGAGATGTGTAGGGATAAAAATATCTTGCCACTCAAGTGAATGGCCATTCCTCTAGTCAATAATCAGGCAATGGGCTAACAAGTGAAAAGAAGGCTGACACGAAGGGAGACATGCTGGTAAATAACATAAGGCGAGAATAAACGGGAAAGAGTTCATAGAAAGAACTGGACTTAGAAGTATGATAGTATAGGTGAGAATTAGACTTCTGTACAGAATGCTTTTTTTTTTTAAGTAAAGATTTTATTTATTTATTCATGAGAGACACAGAGAGACAGAGACATGAATAAATAAGTAAAATCTTTAAATAAATAAATAAATTAATTAAAAATAAATAAAAATAAAAAAACAGGTTTGTCTATACAGTGCTCTGGCTGAATTTTTTAATATGAATCCTTTTTTTTAAAATAAAGATTTCATTTATTTATTTATTTACGAGACACAGAGAGAGAGGCAGAGACACAGGCAGAGGGAGAAGCAGGCTTCATGCAGGGAGCCCGACGTGGGACTTGATCCTGGGTCTTCAGGATCACACCCTGGGCTGAAGGCAGCACTAAACCGCTGAGCCACCGGGGCTGCCCTTTAGTATGACTCCTAAACCAGCTCTGATTATTCTTAAATAAGCTTTAAACACTAAAAACAATCCACAAGTGCCTAGTCTTCTGGGGTGATCCATTTGACAGAACCCATATGAGACTTAAGTTTAAGCATGTTTCTTTAAAGATGAGTATTATCATTCAACAGTTTTATAGAGAGATATATATATCTTTCTCAATATATATCTCTTAAAGATTTTGTTTATTCATGAGAGACACAGAGAGAGAGGCAGAGATATAGGCAGAGGGAGAAGCAAGCTCCATGAAGGGAGCCCGATGTGTGACTGAATCCCAGGACTCCAGGATCATGCCCTGAGCCGAAGGCAGACGCTTTAACCGCTGAGCCACCCAGGCACCCGTCAACAGTTATATTTCTTATGATATGCCTCAACCCTTTCAGGTAAAACTATTACATGTCCACACATTTAAATAAGTTTAAACTGGCAGATAAATCACTGACTGGGTATGGATGACTCCAGGTTACTTCAAGTATCCCTCAGACCTGGACTCAATGCTAGGGTTTTATAACCTTTAGAGCAGTGGTTCACAACACTGGCTCCATATCAGAATCATATGGAAAGACCTACTCCTAGAGATTCTGATTCAACTTGTCTGAGATAGAGACTGGGCACTAGTGTTATAAACTACTGCTTAAATGAGGGGTGCCTGGTGGCTCAGTTAAGTGTCCAGTTCAGGTCATGATCTCAGAGTTGTGAGATAGAGCCCCAAGTCAGGGTCCACACTCAGAGGGGCATTTGCTTGGGATTCTCTTTCTTCCTCTCCCTCTGCCTCTCTCTTTCTCTCAAATAAAAATAAATGAATCTTAAAAAAAAAAAATACACCTTAAATGATTCTAATGTGTAGTGAAGGTTGAGAATAACTGCTCTAGAGAATTTTATAATCTATGAGAACACCCTAAAATAGAGACACAAAAGGGCCAACTGTGGCCTCGGAGTCCTGATACATATAAATGAGAGAAACTCAAAGTGTTTTTTGGAAAGGAAGGGGATCTCAGGGAATGAGGTTCAGCAACTGCAAGGGGCCTGACAAGAGTAATAGGGCAGTTCCTGAGAGAAGGATTTCCAAATCCACCAAGGAGCAAGTTTTAGGGCATCCTTTCTTTTCAGACATGGTACTGACCACCTAATCTGCATCACTTTTGATATTCTGTAGTAGTCAAGACAGGGGGCCATTTCTGCTAAAGACTTCAGAAAGATAGTTCATGCAAAGGGTTAATTTATTATTGAATTTACTTAAAATGCTAACTGAGGGAAGAACAGTTTAAACAGAGGAGTCCCTGGGTTCTGAGGAAAGACCTATGGATGCAGTAAAAGAAGGGTGTGGCCTATTGCTTAGCAGGCAGCAGGCCAGGCTACATAGCTCAGGCTGGGCAGTCTCTTACCATGGGCAATTCCTTAGCACCTCCCCCACATCCTGACCCACAAGGCCTCTGGCCCAACATTTACCCTTGTTCCATGCAGCAGAAGTACCAAGATCACACTCTGAAGTCTGTTTTACTTTTAGATTTGGGTAATAAAACAAGTTATCATTACTTGACCACTTACCAGACTCCATACCAAGCCTCTTAGATGCACTAATTTAATATTCATAGAACTCTGTAAATATCGATGCTCATATCATTATTTTACAGATGTAGAAAGTAAGGCTTAGAGAAGTTAAGTAAGTTGTCCAAGGTTACACAACTGTTAAGTGCCTTCCTCCAGGAATTAAACATTTGTCTGAAGTCAAAGCTGTAGAAATTTGTCATCTGTCAGTATTGGTTATTCCTCTTCTTATTTAGAAACTTACTGGATACATTGTAAAGCTGGCTACTTATTGTACAGAAGGGATTCATATCCTAAAAGCACTATACAACAGGACCCTACATAATTGCCTCCTAATAGACAGAGAAGTCTGTCCTATATACTCTGTTGGACCTGGGTATCCCTAGGGGATATTTCTTCTTCTTCTTCTTCTTTTTTTTTTTTAAAGATTTTATCTATTCACTCATGAGAGACACAGAAAGAGGGAGAGACATAGGCAGAGGGAGAAGCAGGCTCCATCCAGGGAGCCCAATGCGGGAGTTGATCCCAGGACTCCAGGATCACACCTTGAGCCAAAAGCAGACGCTCAACCGCTAAGTATAGTTGAGTATAGTATAGTGGAAATCCCAGCTCCACCATGCCCTAGCACTATGACCTTTGGCAAGACACTTGGCTTTTCTGAGCCTTATCAGTAAAATGATGATAAATAACAATACATCACTAGGCTATTGCAAGGATTCAATGAGTTAATTCTTGCAGAGTGCCTGACACAGTATAAGTGCTTAGTAAATGGTACCATACTGCTCTTCGCCCCATCCTGTTGCATGCTAACCACCAGACATATGTACTCAGAGCCATGAATGAAGTAAGTCTACCAGCAATCCCCAGGGGTCTAGTGTTCCAACTTACAGGTTACAGGAATGTGGACAGTCCTGGCCAGGCTGTTTCTTTCTACAAACCTCACCACAACTATGTGGAATTTCATTTCTGCTCCATTCAGGATTCTTTACCTTGCCTAAAATATATCAGATCAGAAAGTTAATGGTATAAATTTCAACTGCATCCTAAACTTTAATGAAACAGTACAATACAGTAAGATAGCATGAAACTTCAGTGTGGTTTTCATTATTTGCAAACATATTATCTAACCCACATCCTTAAAAAAAAAAAAAAAAAGAGGACTGTAATGCTACTCATCAAAAGCTTCACCAAGTATGATAAATTCTAAATTCTGGATTACCTGGAAAAGAAAAGTCATTTTTATTTATGAAAATGCCACTTTGACTAATGGACACATTTACTCTAAAATTAAAAAAAAAAAAATAACCTACAAGGTAAGTCTTTTGTAAGTGGGCTCTTGAAGATATGGGAATATCTGCTTAAGGATCAGAAAGAAGAAATAAGGGAAGAGAACAATGGGGTGAGGAATGGGGGAGCAGTACAAGATGGAGAGGACATACATCCTCTGTGCAGTAGGAACCTGCCAAATCTAAAGCTATGAAGTGGGCATAAAAGAACAATCTAGACTTTATTTATTCATGAGAGACAGAGAGAGAGGCAGAGACATAGGCAGAGGGAGAAGCAGGCTCCATGCAGGGAGCCCGATGTGGGACTCGATCCCGGGACTCCAGGATTACACCCTGGGTCAAAGGCAGGTGCTAAACCACTGAGCCACCCAGGGATCCCCTCCCTGCAAAGCTTTAGTGAATATCTTCCATGAACTTAGCACAGAGACAGGAAGCCTAAGATCCAGGCAGGGCACTCCTCCATGCCCTTGAGGAACTCATCTTCACCTGGGCAATTTACACCTTAAATGATAGCCTGTCCCCAGTGTTTGGCCTCTGCTTTTTTTTTTTTTTTTTTGGCCTCTGCTTTTCTATCTTGTTTCTTTCAGAAATCTTATTCATGTTGAGAGGTTCCTTTTACCTAAAGGCCTATGATTCCCAAATCTACATTTTCTTTCTTTTTCCTTCCCCCCCCCCCAAATCTACATTTTCTGCATTGCCCCAAGTCCTCAGTTCCAGCCTTCCCTGTCCTTAATCTTCATAAAGAATTACAATGACACCCTTAGAAGCTCCCCACATCTGCCAAATGAAGTCCTTATGTCTAAGCCTGGCATCAAGAAGTCAGCCCTGGGGTGCCAGGGTAGCTCGAATGATAAAAGCATTTGACTCCTGATTTCGGCCCAGGTCATGATCGAAAAAGAAAGAAAAAAAAGAAAAATGAAAAGTCAGCCCTGCCTTTCCAGTCATTTCCCATGTCTCTACCTTTACAAATCCTGTGTTTCATAACCAATGACTCTCCCTTCTTCTAAAAGATCCTGAACCTTTTTATGTTTAAACTTCTGCTTTAAAAACAAAACAAAACAAAACAAAACAAAAAAACAAAAACAAAAAACACTTCTGCTTATGCTATTCTCTTCAACAAATCTTTTCTCCTACCAAGATTTTACATAACTTTTTAAGCTTAGTTGAATTCTACCTCCTTTTTTAAGGATTCCCTAAATCATCTAGCCCAAAGTAATGATTCACCCCAAGGGTCTCCCACAGTTCTTTGGACTTACAGAACATCAAGTTAAATGTATCTTAGCTCTAAGACTGTAAGCTCTGAGAAGTCAATAAACAGTCTCATTCCCGTTTCTTTATGCTACGTTAATAAGTTCTCAATAAAATGATCACATTAATGGTCTCCAGAAAGAGCAAAGTCATTAGGTAAAATAAGGCCATTATTTGCTTTCCCACACCATTTCACCTTGCTCAGATCATCTTGACCCTTATCCCACTCTTCTACCTTTGTAGGGCCTCATATCTAATTTGTCAATGAAGGCTTTAACAAGATTTTTAATTCCACTGTGGGACTTTATATGTCTAAAAATCCTTTAGAGTAAGGTAATTAAGACTTGGTATTGGTCCTATTTGTTTAAGTTTTACATGGATTTCTTGCTTCTAGTTTCATGTTGCCTTTCCAAAAGTACATTCCAAAATATTCATTCCTTCAACAAATACTATTTTAGTATCTTTTAATGCTCAGATTTTGGCAATCTGACCAGCAGATTCCAAATAAAAGAGTGGCCAAAGTGGAAGAGGGTATAAGAAAGGCTTCCTTTGGAAGACAATGTTTGGGGTCTGATCTTTCTGTTTTTTTTGTTTTGTTTTGTTTTGTTTTTTTAAAGATTTCATTTATTTATTCATGACACACACACACACCGAGAGGCAGAGACACAGGCAGAAGGAGAAGCAGGCTCCATGCAGGGAGCCTGACGTGGGACTCAATCCCAGGTCTCCAGGATCACGCCCCACGCTGAAGGCGTCACCAAACCGCTGAGCCACTGCCCATTGGGGACCCCAGGCTGCCCATTGGGGTCCGATCTTGAATGGATGAGGCATCAGTGATGAAGATGTAAAGAAAAGATAGGAAAGAATTGTCTAGATAGTTGAGTTCACCAAGAGACTGAATCTAGAAGTTGAAGACTTGATGGTCAATGACCAATTCTTAGTGAAAGCTGCTAGTTAAGTAAAGGGAAAGAATAAATATGAGCAAATTAAAGCAGGCAAAAAAATTAATAGGAAGAGCTAGGCATTTCAAGAAAGGAATGATCAAAAGCTCCCAGGCTACTACACTGCCAAAAAAGGTTAAAAACTTACAAATCAGCCCTGGATTTAGTCAGGAAGGGGTCACTGATGACTTCTGAAAACAGATGCAGCAAGGTGATGAGGACGGAAGCAAAAATTCAATGGTTCAAGGGAGACAGATGGTTAAGAAGCAAAATTTGAAAAATCAACAATTAGATGAAGCTAGCCATTAGAAGATAGGAAAGAAAAAAATAACTAAAAAAGACATAATAAAATTTAAAAAAATACTAAAAAGAAACATAATAAAAGGACTAGTGGCAAGAATGAGCATCTGGATTGCAGAAGTTTTTCCTAACACATAGGGATATTGAGCTGTTCAAAAACAAGAAGTATTCCAAAAGGGGGAGTATAGAGTTTGTAATGCTGGTTTACAGAAAATCTTTCTTTACTATAAAGACCCCAAGGATTGATCTCTTGGTTTGTTAAAATAAAGTACTTTTCCAATACAACTCTTTACACATACTGCTGAAATCCGGAATATTAAAGCTGTTACAGTTAACGGTAAGAAGGAGCCCAAGTCTATGCCTGCCTCCACTATCTGGTCAGATCTGGTCTAAAGCTAAGATTAAGGAGACCAGCACCACAGCTCAGAAGTAGCATGAGCTTGGTTGGCATGATGAGAAGTTCCATGTCTAGGACAGCTGCCAAGAGCACAAGGTCTGTGACTCTGGCTGTGTGATGGACCACATCCAGATGATGTCAGTAGACTCTTGGAACACTGAGGTTTTATTAGTAACTTCTAAAACATGCATGTTACATCACTTCTTCTGGGCTAGAAAATGAGTTACAATGCATGAAATGGAAGAGACTCAAGTGAAAGCAAAAACTCACCACAGAAACAAGTGTAAGTATTAGGAACGTGTGCAGAAACATTCTGACAGGCAGGGCATCTCCAACCACTCTGGCCATCTGTCAAGAAAAATGAGAGGAAACCAAAATAATTTCCTTACAAAAGTACATGTAATTTTAAAAAATTAAATCGATAAGAAGCCTTAATGTTAAAGCAGCAGCAATCATTTCATGTTAAGGATATTAGATATTAAGGATATCAAGATTTTAAGAAATAAATTCACAATACTGAATGCTTTGCTTAAATATTGCATTTAGACTTATAAGGATTTTAAATATAGTAATCAAACGGGTACCCATATTTTTTAATGTCAATTGAAATATAATTGACATATAACACTAAGTTTATAGTATACAACGCTTGACTTGATACATTTACATACTAGAATACGATTATCACCATCACATTAGCTAACACCTCCACCATCACATTAGCTTCCATCATTTCACATGATTATCATTTCATTATGTGGTTCTAATATTAAGATAAACATTATCTAAATCTTGGCTTGAAAAATTTGAGTATATTCAGGAAAATCCAGATGTCTTTTTTCTTTTTTTCTTTTCTTTTAAAAGACTTTATTGGGGCAGCCCTTGGTGGCTCGGCGGTTTAGCACCGCCTTCAGCCCAGGGCGCGATCTTGGGGACCTGGGATCGAGTTCCAAGTTGGGCTCCCTGCATGGAGTTTGCTTCTCCCTCTGCCTGTGTCTCTGCCTCTCTCTCTCTCTCTCTCTCTGTATCTCTCATGAATAAATGGGTAAAATCTTAAAAAAAAAAAGACTATTTTTAGGTAATCTCTATACCTAGCATGAGGATGGAACTCGTAACCACATGATCAAGAGTTGCATGCTTTACTGACTAAGCCACCCAGGTGCCCAAGATGTCTTAAATTAAAAGTCACAGATCAGAAAACATGCTATTTTTTTAGAGAACATTTTTTTTTATTTAAGATTTTATTTATTTATTCATAGAGACAGAGAAAGAGAGGCAGAGACACAGGCAGAGGGAGAAGCAGACATCATAGAGAGAGCCTGATGTGGGACTCGATCCAGGATCTCCAGGATCACGCCCTGGGTTGCAGGCGGCGCTAAACCGCTGCGCCACCGGGGCTGCCCCATTTTTAATTTTTTAATAAAAAATAAATTTTTTTTTTTACTTATTTAAAATATTTAAAATCTTTAAAAAGATTTTACTTATTTATTCATGAGACACACAAAGAGAGAGAGGCAGAGACATAGGCAGAGGGAGAGGTAGGCTCCTCATGGATCCTGTTGCAGGACTCAATCCTAGGACCCCAGGATCACACCCTGAGCTGAACGCAGACGCTCAACCACTGAGACACCAAGGAGTCCCGAGAAGAAATTTTTTTTTTAAATTTTTATTTATTTATGATAGTCACAGAGAAAGAGAGAGAGGCAGAGACATAGGCAGAGGGAGAAGCAGGCTCCATGCACCGGGAGCCCGATGTGGGATTCGATCCCGGGTCTCCAGGATCGCGCCCTGGGCCAAAGGCAGGTGCCAAACCGCTGCACCACCCAGGGATCCCCCGAGAAGAAATTTTTAAAGATTTAATTCATTTATTTAAGAGAGAGAGTGTGCATTAGCAGAGGGGAGAGGCAGAGGGACAAGCAGACTCCCCACTGAGCACAGAGCCCAAGATGAGGCAGGCTCCCAGGACCTGGAGATCATGACCCAAGTCAAAGTTAGATGCTTAACTGACTGAGCCACCCAGGTGCCCCAAAATCTGCTTTCTAGAAATTTTTAAAGCAAACTATAGAAGAAATGTTTTCTGTAGTTGCTACTTAAATAAAAGCTACCATTTTCCAAAACTGCAACTGATTTTGTTATACCCCAAATATATTTTAATATTATGTTAGCTGTTTTTTTTGTTGTTTTTTTTGTTTTTTTTAGATTTTATTTATTTATCCATGAGGGAGAGAGTGAGAGAGAAAGGCAGAGACACAGGCAGAGGGAGAAGCAAGCTCCATGCAGGGAGCCTGATGTGGGACTCGATCCCGGGTCTCTAGGATCACACCCTGGGCCAAAGGTGACACTAAACCACTGAGCCACCCAGGCTGCCCATTAGCTGTTTTTAAAATTTCCTTCTCTTTAAAATTTCACCTTATTTTGGGACGCCTGGGTGGCTCAGCGGTTGAGCATCTGCCTTCAGCTCAGGGTGTGATCCTGGAGTACCAGGATTAAGTCCCACACAGAGCTCCCTGCATGGAGCCTGCTTCTCCCTCTGCCTGGGTCTCTGCCTCTCTCTCTCTCTGTTTCTCATGAATAAATAAATAAAATATTTTAAAAATTAATTAAATAAAATAAAATTTCATCTTATTTTTATTTTTTAAGTAAACTAAACTCTAGGGCATAGAGTTTACTTAAAAAATAAAAATAAGATGCCCCTGAGATCAAGAGTAGCATGCTCTACCAAGTGAGCCAGCTAGGCACTCCTTAGCTCTTTATTTAAGATCTACAGCTTAAGGGACGCCTGGGTGGCTCAGCGGTTGAGTGTCTGCCTTTGGCAAAGGGCTTGACCCCAGAGTTGTGGGATCGAGTTCCGCATCAGGCTCCTTGCATGGAGCCTGCTTCTCCCTCCGCCTGTGTCTCTGCCTCTCTTTCTCTGTCTGTCATGAATAAAAAAAACAAAACAAAACACCAATTAAAAAGATCTACAGCTTAATACTAGTCATCTGAAACGTGTTCAAGGCAACACAGATAAAATATTCAAGAGAAATTAAGTTATTTTTTAAAAGATTTTATTTATTTATTCATAAGAGACAGAGACAGAGACATAGGCAGAGGAAGAAGCAGGCTCCCCATGGGGAGCCTGATGTGGGATTCAATCCCAGGACCTCGGGATCATGACCCGAGCCAAAGGCAGACGCTCAATCACTGAGCCACCCAGGTGCCCCTAAATAATTTTCTTAAAGCTAAGTTTAAGGGGTGCCTCGATGGCTCAGTTGGTGGAGCATGTGACTTGATCTCAGGGATGTTAAGTTGGAGCTCCATGTTGAAATGCATTTACAAATAAAATCTTAAAAAAAAAACAAACCAAATTTAAAATCTGAATCTATTGAATGAGTGAGAATAACTATTTTGAAGAGAGAAATGACTGACCTGCTTGAGATGCTGGAGACCTTGCCCATTTCTTTATGCAGTTCAAATGAAACACATGATAACAGCTCTGACAACTCCACACTGGTGCTGTGACGCGAACCAATTCACAGCACACCATGCACTCATATTTTTCTGTAGTTAGCTGTTCAATTAGAGAACCTGTTTAAAAAAAACAAATGAATTAATTCAAACGCAGAAAAACATTCCTTACTTTAGTCAACCAAGGATCAACAAGGCATCTAAGAGAAGAATCCAAACACAGAGGTTTTAAACATGTCTGATTCTGAGTAAGGTTGTTTGCTGTTCAGTGTTTGGGGCCAAGAAGGAACAGGAATATGCTGAGGGAGAACATTTAGGAAGTGCACATTCGGGGGGGGGGGGGGCTCATACAATTGAGGAAACATTCCCAAGAAACTGCCCAGGAACCCACCAGAGTAGACAAATGCCCCTCATAACACAGCTTAAGCATCCTAGCACCTGTAGCACCTTGCTCTGCCTCCTCTGAATCCGATCCAGATCCATGCATTCAGGCTAGGAAGGGGCTCATGAAACTGCAGTGGTCAATGGAAAGAAACCTAAGCACGGACAGGTTCCAAAAACCCAGGGTGGTAACATCTCTTCTAGTAGTTGCCGTGAAAGTCTTTAGTTGACCTATTCAACAAAGATATTCTTGGTATTTACCACAATTCCATGGTAGGGTTATTAGACTGAAGGAGACACAGACCCTGGCTCCAGAAGCTTAGCATCTGGTGAGGGAGATCAGAATCCTCTCAGATGTATTCCTTAATATCTTTATCCATTTCCAGACTGTTCCTCAAACACAATCTCAGCAAAGCCTTTCTAGATCCCAAGTACAGTTAGGTGCTCTTAGAGAGGTGTGTGTGTTTGTGTGTGTGTGTGTGTGTGTGTGAGAGAGAGAGAGAGAGAGAGAGACAGACAGAGACAGAGACAGAAACTGAGCCTCAAAGTGGTTCAATCACTTACCCAGGGTCACAAAGCTCATATTTTAATCATTTCATACTAGCTTTCCTAAGATTACTTTCTGATTGTCCAATTTAATGTCAAAAGAAACAGAGAACACAAGGACTACAAGGTCTGTGAGGCAGGGCCAGGGCCTTGTCTGCCTTGCTTACTGTTGTATTTCCAGCACCTGGCCTTTAGTAGATGCTCAGTAAATATTTATTAAATGAATGGATGAAGAAATATTTATTTCATCTAGTCTGTTCTATAACCTCTTTCCTTTGATTTTAGGCTTCAGTAAAGTTTCTGGGATAGCACTTTTGCTCTGACAAAAGCCTGGAGTACTTGATAAAGGGAACTGTACTCGCTTCAGATAACAACACATCAAAAGAGTGAGATTTCAGGGTGCCTGGGTGGTTTAGTAGTTGAGCATCTGTCTTCAGCTCAGGTCGTGATCCTGGAGTCCTCTCAGGGAGCCTGCTTCTTCCTCTGCCTATGTCTCTGCCTCTCTCATGAATAAATAAATAAAATCTTAAAAAAAGAAAGAGTGAGATTATGTTTGAGTCATCTACATACAAGAACCTGACTGGGGCAGAGGAATAGCTGTGAGAATTACATTTGGGATAAATTTTGTAGAAAATGCCTATTGATTATTCCAGGACAGAATTAGAAGGACACAAAAAACAAGTGAAGCTTGGAACATACATGAGAACCCTATGATGGATTATTGTTTTGATTTTTACCCTAAAGGCTGTCTTTTTTATTTTATTGTTTCTCTTATTCATTAAGTTTATGGCTTGTTAATAAATAATTATTTTATAAGCAATGTTTCTAAATCTAGTCATGGTGGAATTGACCACTAAGATGCACACACATACAGCAATGTGGGAGCAACTGCCAACTTTGAATAAGCCACAAAGCTCTAAGCCCTTTCCAAAGGTGATCTCTCACATCTCATGTTGAATCTGACAGTAAATGCCACTGGCTCTGCCTTCAAAATACATCCAGAATCCAACCCCTATGCTATTACTATGGCCCAAGTCACTACCCAAGTCACCTGGATTATTCAAATGTCCTCCTGGGCAGCCCACGTGGCTCAGCGGTTTAGCGCTGCCTTCGGCCCAGGGCCTGATCCTGGAGACCTGGGATCAAGTCCCATATTGGGCCCCTGGCATGGAGCCTGCTTCTCCCTCTGCCTGTGTCTCTCTTGAATAAATAAATAAAAATCTTTAAAAAAAAAAAAAAAATTTTAAAATGGCCTCCTAACTAGTCTTGCTACATCTGCCCTTGCCCTACTTCAGCCTACCACCACAGCAGCCAGAGGGAACCTGCTAAAATGCCAATTAGATGCTGCCACTCATGCCTATAACTTGCCAATGGTTCCGACATCACATGTGTGGAAAGCCAAAGCCCTTACAACAGCCTTCACCACTTTTTCATCCTTACCTGCTGGTCCTTTTTCCCTAGATCACTACTCTAAGAACACTCTGTCCTCCTTCCTAGTCCCAGACTGGCATGTAGATTTCTGTCTGAGGGTCTTTACAACTTATACCCCCTCTGCCTTGAATATTTTTCCTTAGACATCGGCATAGCTCAGTCCCCTACTGCCTTCAGGTATTTACTCAAAATGTAATCTTCTCAATGAAAAGACTGGTTTTGGTCATACTTTTAAAAATTGCAACCGACTCCTTGAACATTCCCTATCTCTTTCCATACTGTATTTTTCTCCACACCACTTGAATCTCATAGATCATTTATCTTATCCATACCGCTTTTATATATCCTATCTTACAGATCATATATCTTACTTATTTCATCTCACTTCCTGACTCTATACATAGAATGTACACTCCTTGATGGCTGAAGTTTTTACCTACAGTGCTGCCTGGGACATAGTGGGCACTCAATAATATTTGTATGAATGAATGAAAAGAAATAAAAATACAGCAAAAGGTTCTGGAAAGACCTAGAAAGAGAAACAGTATAACCCTTTCACCAACAACACTTCAGTTTTATCAAAACATGTGTAACATACGTAAAAGATGGTACTGTCCTGAAAAAGCTCTGTGCTGGTAAACTATTACATTCCACGTCCAAGACTTGTCTGCTGGGTGCCAGCCCTGGCCTGACCACTGGCTCTTCTTGAATCCTAAACCCTCCCCCACTAGGGTTTCCCTATAATTTCTCAATCATGACTGTGTCTACTCTATACTTATACTTTGAAAGCATGTCAGTAAAAAGGATGATGCACCCATTGAAATAATCAGAAGAGACCTGACTGGTTAACTGACTACCAACTTTTCAGATGCACCAATAAATAACTGTTTAAAAAAAAAGAACCCAAAAGCCTATAACATTCCTGATTTGAAAAATCTAAGAGTACACTGTGATTAAATTAAAAGATAGCCATTTAAAAAAAATAGACATGGGTAGCCCTGGTGGCACAGTGGTTTAGCGCCGCCTGCAGCCCAGGGCGTGATCCTGGAGACCCTGGATCGAGTCCCACGTCGGGCTCTCTGCATGGAGCCTGCTTCTCCCTCTGCCTGCGTCTCTGCCTCTCTCTCTCTGTCTCTATGAATAAATAAATAAAAATCTTTAAAAAAAATAAAAAAAAAAATAAAAATAAAAAAATAAAAAAAATAGACATACACTAAAAATATATGGGGATAAAATAGTCTGATATCTGGAATTTATTTTAAAATATATCAGCAGAGGGTGATAAAATATATGAGCCTGGGTGGCTCAGCAGTTAAGCGTGTTTGCCTTCGGCTCAGGGCGCGATCCTGGAGTACTGGGATCAAGTCCCACATCAGGCTTCCTGCATGGAGCCTGCTTCTCCCTCCGCCTATGTCTCTGCTTCTCTCTTTCTGTGTCTCTCATGAATAAATAAAATCTTTAAAATATAGATGTATATATATAAAATCAGCAAAAATAAAAATAGAGAAAACAAATGGGATATTGTTTAAATACTAATGCATACCTATTTTATGGCATCTTATAATATTAATTTAGAATAAAGCACAAAGATTTCTGAGTAAAAAAATCACATAATAAGCAAAAAAAGATGAACATTATATGATTTCAACAATGTAAAACTGAGCATTGAAAAATTCTGTAAGAAAATAGAACCAAAGGTTGAAGCTGATTATATCTAGATGGAGAGACTAAAGGTGAGTTACCTACTAAAGTGACTTTTCTAAGTTACCTCATTAAATGTGTTTTTAAAAAGCTCACACATGGGTTCTGTGCTCAGTGGAGAGTATGCTTGAGATTCTCTCTCTTCCTCCCTCTCCTGCTTGTGTGCGCTCTCTCTCATTCTCTCAAAAGCAAAAAAATAAATCTTAAAAAAAAAAGTTAATACACCATAAACATGGTCAATATGTTCAAGATGGTTTTGCTGAGTCTGAAGTATATATTAGATACCACATTTATCTATGTGAGCCTGAAGCTTATGGCAGAGCTTAGGGACTGAAGATAAAAGTTTAGGAGTCAGCACAGCACAGAGGTAGTGGTTGGAAGATATGGAAACAGTTGTAATCTCCCAAAGAGACCTCATCAAGTAAGAAGAACAGAGAGCTAAGATAAAGCCCTAGTAAACACCAACATTTGAGGAGGTAGAGGAAGAGAAACTTGAAGGACACAAGCAAGAACAGCCAAGGAGAACAAGGAGGACCAGAAATGTGTAATATCAAATAAGTAACATTTCAACAAAGACCTCTTTGCATCAAACTCAAAGGGAAGCCCAGGATAATAAGGACTGAAATATATCAGTCTGCTGGGTGTGGCAATAGGAAGGCATTAATGACCTACCAGTAGCTCTCTGAGTCAAGTGGTGATGGCAGAGGAATGAAGTGAATCAAAATAGGGAAAAGGAAACAGAGTGGTGATTCTTGATTAGACTGGAATGGAAGGAAAGGAAACAATACTTCCCCATGTGACAGGGGAAGTTTTTCTTTTGGAGCATATGACAGACTTGGGAAGACAGCTTCAGGCTAAAAACTTGGAATAGCAAATGTGAAAAGGCTGACGGAAGAAAACAGGAGATTTCAGAATGAATAAAAGGAAAGGAGGATAGGCACAGATGTCTCTGGGTTCACATAAAGAGAGCAAAAAGCTGAGAATATTATGCCTGATGATCTCCCCTTTCTCTGGGAAGTAGGAGGCCCATTGAGTTTGAGGGAGATGAATGCCAAGAAGGTCTGAATAAGACTGGAAAAGATTTGGAGTAATCTTAGATGAAAATGGGAAGGGCAGTTGACCATATTAGGAAAAATGGGCAGTACTGAAAGTCAACTGAAATTGGAGAATCACTAATTGAAAATATTTACTGAGAACCTACTGTGTGCCAGGCATTGTTTAAACACTAAGGATGATATACAGTGAACAAAACAAACAAAAATCTTCTGCCCTTAGGAAGTTATTGTCTAATAGGGGAAAGTAAACAATAAACAAAGAAAAATTATTGAAATTATATGAAAAAAATGAGTAGAATCATCAAATAGTGGTAAGTGCTATGAAAAAAAATAAACCAGCAAAGCATAAAGAATGCTGACGGGGGTTGTGGGGAAGTATTATAGTTCTAAACAGGGGGATCAGGAAGATTTTCCTGAGAACGTTAAGTGAATCTGCAGCAGCACCAAATCTATACTATTGTCATATGATTTCCTGGAACAGCATTTTGTTAGATGGAGCAGAAAAGGTAGACTGCAGAATCCATGCAAGGCGGGGATCCTGCCAAATGGCTTGGAAGAAGGATACTACTTCAAAATTACATTAAAGCCCAGCCTGAAGAGGGAATAAAGGACAGAAGGCTGATGATAGAGTTAGTAGGTGGGAGACTAAGAGAGCCAGGACAGGAAATTATGGTCAGAAAGTAGCAGTGGGTACGGAGGGATAATGAAGGTGAAGGTCACTGTGATTGAGAAGATTAAAGAACGTGAGGATGGTAAAATCCATATGATCACTAAAGTCACCCAGAATAATAGCAGAATTTATGGTAAATCAGTAGTTCTCAAATCAGTCACTTGGAGGCTTGTTAAAAAGAAGACTGCTGGGCCCTTCTCCCAGAATTTTTGTTTGATAAGTGTGAGGTAAAAGCCCAAGAATATGCTTTTCCAACAAGTTCCCCGGTGTTGCTGATAGCTGCTGGCCTGGAACAACACTCTGAGAACCACTGGGAGGGAGGAAAGATATAGGCTGGAGGCATTAATAAATGATGCTGGGGCTGGGATATTTGGAGGCTAAAACAGGACAAAGATAAAGAGACATGGAAGGTGATGTAGCATTAGGTTCAAAGAAGCAGGGGTTTTGATAAAGGGTAGAAGCATAATGGTTCAGAAAGGATACAGGGAGAGCAGCTTGCTCTTCTCATCTTCCAGAAACTAAGGCAAACAGGATAAGGGAAAATAGCATGCTCTGAACAGGCTGTAAAGAAAGGGGTGAACTTAGAGAAGGCCACAGATTGATTAAGAGCCAAAGGAGAGCAGAAACTTACTAAGGATATAAGGGATCCTGTCAACACAAATGAGGGATCCGAACAGCCTGGGGACAGGACCAGTACCAGTTAGTTTCTCTCAGTACAGAACAAGAGTAAACAAAGACGACTCTCAAGCAGCCATGGAGACTAATATTTGGGGTGATCCTCTCTTTCCATTCTAATCAAGCTTTCACCTCTACCACTCCACTAAAACTGCTCTTTTCAAGGCCAATAACCTTCACACCCCAAATTCAACAGTCAATATGCAGTTGTCATCTTGTGGACCCATCAGTAGCATTTGGCACAACTGATCACTCCCTCCTCGAGTTTTTTTTTTTTTTTTTTTTGGTAGTGTTTAAAACATAGTTCATGGGACACCTGGGTGGCTCAGCAGTTAGGTGCCTGCCTTCGGCTTAGCCTGTGATCCTGGAGTCCCAGGATCAAGTCCCACGTCAGGCTCCCTGAGTGGGGCCTGCTTCTCCCTCTGCCTGTGTCTTTGCCTCTCTCTCTGTGTCTGTGTCCCTCATGGATAAATAAAGAAAATCTGATTTTCTTTTATTGATTCATGATGATTTTATTTATTCATCCATGAATGGCACAGAGAGAGAAAGAGAGAGAGAGAGAAAGAGGCAGAGACACAGGCAGAGGGAGAAGCAGGCCCCACGCAGGGAGTCTGACGTGGGACTTGATCCTGGGACTTCAGGATCACCCCCTGGGCTGAATGCAGCGCCAAACTGCTGCGCCACTGGGGCTGCCCAATAAATAAAATCTTAAAAAAAAAAAAACCATGGTTCACTTCCTAGTTCAATTCCTACTCATTCTTCGGCTCTCTTGCTGGGTCCCTATCTTCCAACCTTGAAACACTGAGGTATATATAGGAAGGCTCCACCCTCCGACTTGACTTTTCTAACTACCCTCACACCTTAGGTGACCTCCTCAATCTGTTAGATGACTCCATGCTTGAAAGTTCCCAAATTTAAATATTCAGTCCAGATTCTGCCTGGATTTTTAACTTCCTACTAAATTCTCTATATTTTCTAAACAAGGAGTAAACAGGGAGACTGGGTGACTCAGTCAGTTAAGGATCTGCCTTCAGCTCATGTCATGATCCCAGAGTCCAGGGATCAAGCCCCATGTGGGGCTCCCTGCTCAGTGGAGAACCTGCTTCTCCCTCTGCCTATGTCTCTGCCTCTCTCTCTCTCTCTCAATCTGTGTGTCTCTCATGGATAAATAAATAAAATCTTTCCCTCCGACCCTTCCCCCGGCTCATGCTTTCTCCCGGGGAAAAAAATCAAAATAAATTTTAAAAATATTAAAAAAAACAAGTAGACAAAGCAAAATATATTCAAAAATACCTTTTCTAAAAAGGAAAGACTAAGAAAACTTTCCCAACAAGACAACTGAGAAAGACTGAGACTCCTCTAAGACTAACGGGATATGATGACTAAATGCAATGTGGTATCCTGGACTGGATCCTAGAACAAAAAAAAAAAAAAAAAAAAAAAAAGGATGGTAGTGGAAAAAATGGCGAAATCCAAATAATGTGTACAGTTTTGTTTAGACCAGCACTGATTTTTTGGTTTTGACAAAGGACCAGAGGCGGTTATGTAAGATATTAACATTAGACAAACCTGGGTGAAGGATATATGGGAATCCTCTGTACTATTTTTGTAACTTTTCTATAAACCTAAAATTATCCCAAACTAAAAAATTTTCAGAACACTTTTTCCTCTCCCAAGTTTTACTACTTCAGTACATGGCAATTCTCTATTATTATTATTTAAGATTTTGTTTTTAAAATAATCTCTACGCCTAATGTGGGGCTCGAACCTACCCTGAGATCAAGAGTCACATGCTCTACTGACTCAGCCAGCCAGGCGCCCTGGCGATTCTATTTTTACATTACTCAGACACAAAAGCCTTGGCTTGGTCCTTGATCCCTCTTATTCTCCTGCAGCCAACATCTAGCTCATCTGCAAATCCTGTCAGTTTTATCTTCCAAATACATCCAAAGTCTAACATTCTTACGTCTTCCAAAACTACTACCCTAGTCCAAGTTTCCATCATCAACTATGTGAATTACTGCAACAGCCTAACTTGTCCCCTTGCTTACTTAGAGCCAATGCTCCACATGGCAGGCTGAGTGATGGTTTTAGAATGCTAGTAAGATCATGTCATCCCCTTTCCCCAAACCTTCCAGCTGCTTCTCATCTTCTTAATCAGAACCAAATCCAAGGGCCTCACATGAGCCAGCCTCTGTGATTTCTCTGACCTCCTCTACTGCCTGCCTTATCATTGCTCACAATGTACCCCTCCCACCTGAAACTCGCTTCTCCCTCTGCTTGGGATATTCTTCAGAGAGCCACATGGCACGCTTCTGGGTTTCCTTCTGGTCTCTGTTCAAATGTGTCATCAAATAGATCAACCTATCTAAAAAAGCGTCCTGTTACTCTGTCCTCTTAACCTGCTTTGTATTTCTTTTTAGCCCTTACCTACCACCTGACATATTAAATACTGGTTTAAGTGCTTTCTGTCTGCCTTCCCTACAGAATGTAAATCTCACCAGTACTGTATTCCTAGTACTGAGAACAGTGCTTGGTACATAGTATCTACTCAATAAAGATGAATAAAGTGTTCTCAAAAATATATGGGGATTTGAGGTCAAGAGAGATTTGTTAAGCAAGACTCTTAAGATGGCCTCCAAGATTCCCACATGCATACAGGTGTGCATGCCTGGTATAATCTCCTCCCCTTGAATATAAGTGGGCCTTATCTAATCAGGTGAACCCTTTAAAAAGAATCTAGGGATCAAAGACAGAAGTCAGAGAAATTGAAAGAATATGGAGCCCATGTTTTCCTATAGATTTTGAAAAAGAAAAGTACCATGTTATGTAGAGGGCCATGTGGTGAGGAATTGCTGGTGACCTCTTAGAGCTAAGAGTAACCCCCGTAGCCAACAACCAGCAAGAATATGTGGACCTGGGACTCCCGGGTGGCTCAGTGGTTTAGTGCCTGCCTTCAGCCCAGGGCATGATCCTGGAGTCCTGGGATCGAGTCCCACATCGGGCTCCCTGCATGGAGCCTGCTTCTCCCTCTGCCTATGTCTCTGCCTGCCTCTGTTTCTAATGAATAAATAAAATCTTAAAAAAAAAAAAAATGTGGACCTCATTCTACACACATAAGGAATTAAATTCTACCAACAACCAGTGAGCATGAAAGAGAACCCTATATCTCTGCCTCCCTAGCCAACTTTTAGTCCTGTGAGGCTCTGAATAGAGAATTTGGCTAACCCATACATACCCAGATTCCTGACCCAAAGAAACTGTGACATAATTAATTTGTGTTATCTTAAGCCACTATACTTGTGGTAATGTGTTATGAAGCAAAAGGAAACTATTAACCAGTCTTAAGAAATCAAAAACAAGTCTCTGCTTCTCTCATGAATAAATAAATAAAATCTTAAAAAAAAAAAATAAAAAAAGAATTCAAAAACAACCCTGGTGTAACATTACCTTGGTTCACATATAAGTTGAGGTCCCAAGAGGAAGGACTGCCTGGGGAAGCAAATGAGAACTAGAACTATAAGCCAGTATAAAAACAGGCCTGGGCAGGTGGTGACTTCATGTGTTGGGCTGGGCTATGTACACTAAACTAGAGGGACACCAGATGGTGAAGGTCCAAGGGGAAGAGCTACTGGAATAAAGCTGTTTAGCCTAGATGAAATATATAGTCAGGGCAAAATGAGAAGTATCTTGAAATACCGGAAAAAAAGTTGATTTGCAATGAAGGGGAGGGAAACTGTGAGAACAAAGACTGGTTGCTGTGTTGCCTCAGAGGGCAGAACTTAAACCAGGGGATACAAAGTATTTACTGGAAAGAAATTTTCAGTTCAATGTAAGGAAGAACTTTCCAACAGTCAAAGCAAAGTACCTAGTATGTTCTAAAAGCTATATTAAGCACTAGGGATACAAACATGAAGAAAGAGGGGTGCCTGGGTGCTCAGTCAGTAAAGCATGGGACTCTTGATTTTGGTTCAGGTCATGATCTTGGGGTCGTGAGACTGAACTCCATGTCAACTTCTACGCTCAAGAGGGAGTCTGCTTGAGATTCTCCTCCTCTATCTGCTCTTCCCCCTCCACTTGAGCACACACTCTTCTCTCAGATGAACAAATTAAATCTTTAAAAAAATGCAAAAAGATAGTCTCTGCTTTCAAGGAGCTAATAGAGACAATGACAAACAAATGATGGCTTCCAGCAGTAACTGTTCTAATTGAAGCATGTGTGTGTGAGGGAGAGACATACCACAGGACTAGAAAAGATAATGCCATCTGTAGAGGTGAGAAAAGGTGTCCTAAATGTGTTGCTAAACTAGCTATTGTAAAATGAGTAAGAATTCATTAGCGTACTTAGTGGTGGACATTCTAGACAAAGAGAGCCACCACATACGTAACATGAGAGAAAGATGAAACAACATAGAGTACAGGGAATAAAATGTGGTGGGGGACTGAGGCAGCATAAAGTGCGGTGGCTAGGTAAGAAAGAATCCAGAATCCATATGTGGTGACGAAAAGTGAGCAGAAATAAACAGGGGAGTGACATAGTTCAATAGTGTTTTAGAAAATTCACTCTCTGATGCTGGTGTAAGAGATGGACTGAAAGAAACTGAAGATGGCAAGAGTGGTCAGGACCTGTTGCAGATAAGCAGACAAAAGAGGATACAGGTCGGAACAAAGAGAGGCAATGGAGATGTTACCATCTTCTACTTGTGCTTTCACAATTAAAAAACAAAAACACGGAACGTCTGGGTGGCTCAGCAGTTAAGCATCTGCCTTTGGCTCAGGGCATGATCCTGGGGGCCCGGAATTGAGTGGGTGCTTCCTACATGGGGCCTGCTTTTCCCTCTGCCTGTGTCTCTGCCTCTCATGAATAAATAAAATCTTTAAAAACAAAAAAAACCTTTGTAACCAAACATCTGTAAGACCCGTATCTGCATTTTTAAAAACCCTTACCAAATTCCTTAAGAATAAAAATTCCTAAAAAAAAAAAAAAAAAAAAAAAAAAAAAAAAAAAGAATAAAAATTCCTTATTTGTATTTGCTTATAATATATAAAAACTAACTGGTTACCTATGGGGGATGGAACAAGTGGTGGCAGGATCCAGGCCGATGATGAACAAGGACAGAAAAAGATGTTTCACTGTATTCCTTTTTATACTTTCTGGTTCCTAAACTGTGTGAATTCATTATCTCTCAAAAATAACCCCAAAACATTTCCACAATTTAGGTAGACTTACCTGTGTGTGTTTCCACATTCTTTAGCACATGGTTCTGTTTGCCTCGGGGAAAAGACGTTACTTGAGGATCCTGCCTCCTTACAGCACATTTCTCTGGGTCAACCCTTCGGGAAGACTTGTTGACACCTGCCAAGTTCCCATTGTCACAGGCAGATTTTGCGGGTCTCTCATTAAGATTATCCTTTGGAATGGGGGCCATGTTGTTTCTGGTGGCATTTGTATGTCGTTGGCCCTCTTGTTTTGGTGGATTCCTGCCTGGTCGTGGCCTGGCTCCTTCCACTTCCCAAGGAGGCCTTTTCTGTGGGTATCTTCTCTGCTCATTGCGTCTGGCCCCATACCCATCCAATACACTTTTCTTAAAGGATGTATCCAAAGAGTCAGGGTGGATAACCCCCACAGGTTTGGTATTTTCAGGTACAGCATCCTCGGATTTTGGAGTCATTCTGTTACCCCACTCACATTTGAGTTTTCCCTTGACTTTTGGTCCTCTACCATAACTGTATATAAATTGGGCTGCTTTTTTGGGTTTTGCTCCCCTGGGATCTGCACCAATAACTTCCTTCTCATTCTCAGAAGGGCTGTGCTCTCTGGGGTTTGTCCCACTCTCTGACCTAGCCACACTTTCTAAGCCAGCTGCATCTGAGGTCTGATCAGTGAGATTCTGTACTTTTTTGACTTTGATGTGCTGCTTTTCACTTCTCAATTTCTGCCAAGGTTGATTCTGAAGGCCATGGCTCTTTAGTGATTTGTTAGAAGCAGAGGATTGGAAAGAAATCTGTTGACTCTTAGGTTTGCTTCCTGAAGGATAACTGTGCTGATGAACAGCAGAGATGTCATCATAAGGGACTTGCCTGGAAAGGTGACAGGGAGGTGGTGAACTATAATTTCTTCTCCCAATCCTATTAGAATCTAGTCTCCTTTGACTTCCACAATTTAGACCAGAATTTTTTCTCTCCTGAGGAATGAACTCAGCAGCATCCGTATTGAATTTAAAAGTACCTAGGACATAAGAAAATAGACATGCCAGTAAAAAAACTAATCATCATCCATGAAGCCCAAAAGACTCTAAGCCATTATCTAAAAGATTTTCTTAAGGACTTGTATAAAACAGGCTCTTAGTAAGGCTTATGCTTCCTGTGAATTTGATGGGTTCAAGGTGCTTGTGGAACACTGATCATTTCATGTCCAGTAACCTCACCAATAGCCCTAAGAACTACTAAGTAAAACTGCTCACCTGGGTGATGAAATATTATTATTATTATTAATTTCTTAAAAATGTAAGTTTCATGCTCTATATGGGGCTTGAAATTACAACCCCAAGATCAAGAGTTGTATGCTATGCTGAGTCAGCCAGGCATTATTCCTATATGCCTATATGTTTATTTTATTAAAAATTTTCAGGTCAGCAAACAGTTCAGGGGTGAGAATCAATTAGCAGGTTCCATGTGGCCTTTCAAAGCTCTTAAGGTAGCATTGTGTAGTATCAAGTATACAGATTTTGGAGTCAGCTAAAATCAGTTTGAAGTCTGGCCCTCCAAATTATGGTATGAATTTAGGGTATCACCTGATTGCTTTTAGCCTTCATTTCCTCATCCATGACAAAAGATGATACTACTTCAAAGGGCTACTGTGAAATTTAAGTAAGATTTCACATAGATAGTATTTAACATAATGAGTACATTAGTTCCCATCTCTTCCCACAAGGAATTTATTTTAGGGTTTCCATTCATAACCGTTATAATATGGTCCATAATCCAAGTCTCAAAAGTTAAGCACATGCCTCTTCAACTCACTTGTTTTTTCTCCAAACGTGCTTCTTTGTCCCTGAAGCCTAAAGACTAAATGATGTGCCTAAGGATACAAACCTAGTTAGTAGAAAAGTCAGAATTATGTGTAGCATATGGATTACACAATTGACCTTTGAACAGTTTTGAACTACACAAGTCCATTTATATGTGAATTTTTTACTGTAGAGTACTGTAAATGTATTCCCTCTTCCTTATGATTCTGATAACATTTTCTTCAGCTTATTTATTTTAAGAATACAGTAAATAGTACATATATCATGAAAAATATGTTAATCGACTACTTATGTTACTGGTAAGGTTTCTGGTCCACAGTAGGCTGTTAGTTAAATTTCTGGGGAATCGTAAGTTATATGTGGATTTTCCACTGTGCAGGGGGGTGGTGGTGGTGGGGGTGGGGTGGTGGGGGTGGGTGGGAGGGGTGTTGGCATCCTTACCCCCCGCAAAGTTTAAGGTCAATTATACTAAGAATCAACAGGACCTGGAAGACATGGGTTTATGTCCTTGTCCATCACTTTTATCTTTATGCAAATGACTTAATCCCAATTTTTCTTATAAGGAATGGAGACAGTAACAATCCTTACATCAAAGAGTTGCTATCAAGAATAAAGCAAGTTAGTAACATATATAAAGTGGTTAAAAATGTGCTTTATTACTGCTGTTTGGACTAGACTATCTAAAACACACAGACTTGACCACAGATGGGTGCAGTGCAGAGCCTTTGGGTTTCAGGTTTAATAATTTTTTTTTTTTTTGGTAATTAACATGTGCCAGGCACTATTCTAAGCACTCTGCATCTGTTAACTCATTTAATCCTTACATTCCTGATGACAGAGCTATGACACTGAGAAAATTACTTGCCAAAGGCCACAGAGATGTTCTGAGGCAGACTCAGGATTCCACCCAGGCTATATGGCCCTAGAGATCATACTCTTACACTGTACTGTCAAAGGCTGGGCAGTGGGTACCATAGAAACATATACTCAAGAACTGAACGAGATCATAAAGGTCATAGGGTAAACTTCATTCAATCCAGGATTTGTCCTGAAAGCTTTCACACAGGCAATTCTGGGGACGGGGTGGAGGGGGATTAGACAGATTTAGAAGGTCACGAAGGAGATGTTCCAGAAACATAAGAGATAACATAAAGGTGGGAAGGGGTAGATTAGACCTAATGTGTATTGTATAGTCCTCTCCATCTTGAAAAAACAAAGTTGGAAAGGGGCAGAAGAAAAGTCAGTAAAGTCCAGAATAGCCTGGTAAAAGATGGGAAGAAGGTGTTCCATGTTAAGCCAAGCAGTAAGGAATTGGTGCAAGTAGAGAGTCTAGACAGGGCAGCACCTATTTGTATACAGTTTGTGATCCATTAGACATGAGATAGTAGGTAATGCCCTCAGAAAGACCCTTGAGAAATAGAAGGGAAAAAAGACACATGAGTCAGAACTCTCCACCTGAGACATAAAGATCTTTCTCCTCAGTATCTAAGTAGCTGGAAATTACTCAGTAAATAGGATACAAGTAGTACCCTAGATCCAAGATAACACAGCAACACAGTAAGTGTCTAACAGGTGAGTCGAGAAGGATAAGAGGAAATCTAAGAGATTATGAAGTCCAGAAACAAAGCTGGCAGAAAGATATCCCTGAACCTGTCTGGTATTTGAGAACAGAAGTGGGCAAGAGAATTAAACCCTGAGATGAAGGTGTGGTCTAGAGAGGATGCTGAAATAAGAGCATGAAATAGGAACTAAGGCAAAAGCAAACTAAAGAACACAAGAGGGACTTGGAGAGGTCTTTGGACTAGGGAACTTTGCCATAGTAGATGGAGAGGAGGTTGGAACCTCTGGCAGGGGCACACCAGGGAGGTCAAAACTGTAATTCACAGCTGGCCTCACCCAATCCTGCCTCAAACACTGAAGGGTGGAGAAATGAGTCAGAAGTGAGCCTGAGGGGATCCCTGGGTGGCGCAGTGGTTTAGCGCCTGCCTTTGGCCCAGGGCGTGATCCTGGAGACCCAGGATCGAATCCCACGTCAGGCTCCCGGTGCATGGAGCCTGCTTCTCCCTCTGCCTGTGTCTCTGCCTCTCTCTCTCTCTCTGTGACTATCATAAATAAATAAAAATTAAAAAAAAAAAAAAAAAAAAGAAGTGAGCCTGAGGATGGAAAGATCAATGGATCCAGTTTAGAGGATCTGGGAAAAAAACAGGTGGCAGAGTAACAAAACACCAGACCAACCTAAAAAGGCTCCCATCCCCCAAAATTTAATAAATCAGGATTAGGGTTTTGAAAATATAATTTTTTGACCCATACCCACAGTAACAAGTACATTTTACCTGCCACCCAGTACACAAACTTAACATATACTCTTCTTGGTTGCAAAACACTGATAAGTGGCAGAACTAAGACTCAAATCAATGGCAGTTTACAAACCACATGTGGCAAACTGCTGTCCTGTTTTTTTTTCCCCCCTAGAAAGAGTGGGTCTTGAAATAAAATCAACGCAGTGGGTTGTGACAGGTATTTTTTTCAAAGAAAACAGAAAACAGAGCGTATTTCAAATAGTAAGGAAAAGCATTAATTCCTAAAACTTTTGGTTCGCTTTTAGAGTCACACGTGTGCACTGAACCACGATGTAAAATGTTTCTTTTCGGTCTCTGCCAAAAAGTTTGGAAAACAAAGATCTAAGGTACATCTTGAAGGAAAAGGAAATACACATCAACAGCCAAATGAGGCTGTTCTACACACGGAAGCAACTCCAAGAAAAGTGAGCTAACAATTATGGAACAAGTACGGTACAGGGCGGGAGCCTTCACAGAAATTATTTACTCCCAACTGATAGATGAGGAAACGGAGATTCAATCACACTGTGAGCTCGTGGCAGTCTGGAAATGGGAGCCCCTTGTGTTCGGCTCGCGCTCGCTCCGCTGCCCCAGGACGCGCCAACCCGCCACGCCTCGAGAGCCCGCCACCGTCACGGGAGGTGACTCGGCCGACGCCCGCCTGCTGCAGAGCACTGAGGCCTCTGCCCCAGCGGGGTTGGGCTGAAGGCGGGGCGCACGGCAGAAAGTGGGGCGCGCACACCGATTCACTGGACAAACCCGCGCTTCCCGGAAACCCAGCTGCGGGGCTTCACAACCCAGTGGAGGACGGTCGAGGTCTCGGTACCCACGACGCGCGTGGCTTGGCCCTTCCGAGCCACTATCCCGAACCCTGGTACGCGCCACTCTCGCGATATGAATGGTCGGAGTCCTAAGACTCGCCACTGACCCAATTTCCGCTCCCCGAGAGGGGCCCAGTCCCGCGCGGGCCGGGACAGTACCTGAGACAGGAGGCGCCTCCGCCATCCCGTGCCGCAACACCTAAAGCGAGCCCTGCAACCTAGAGCGGGATGTCACCCGGTCACGTGCCTCTGACTTCCGGCGCCGCGAGAATATTCGCCTCCGCGCGCCGGGTGGACGGCCACGGAGGTTGCGCGGCCGGAGGGAACTGTGCGGTGCGTCCGTGACGTCAGACACAAGCGCCAGGCGCCGGCGTGGAGGAGGGGAGTAGAGGCTGACCGTAGGTGGGGAGGGTCACGTTAGTGTGCGGCTAGGAATTTGCGTAGTCATTGCTTTTCTTTTTGAGATTCGTGGTGTTCTCTTGCTACTGTGCCCTTTGTTCTGGCACCCAACCAACTCCACCTGGCCTCCCGCGGTCCGCTCAAGCGTCACCTTTTACCTAGAATACTTCGGCTTTAGTGTTGGTTAAACAAGCAGAACTGCTAAGTCGTCAAAAGGGAATCGAAGGGAAAATACGCGCAAAAACAAACGGTAAAGGGCTAATATACCGAGAACTTTAACAAATCAGAAAATGATAAGCCGAAAAAAAGAAACAAAGCCGATAAACCATGTTATTAGAAATGGTAAAAGACTTGGACGGACATATGACGATAAAATACAGGTGGATATTGAAGTTGAGAAGGGAAAGTTCGGAGGCACTGATAATTTTTTTTTTTAAGATTTTATTTATTTATTCATGAGAGACAGAGACAGAGGCAGAGACATAGAGGGAGGAGTAGGCTCCATGCAGGGAGCAGGATGTGGGCTCCATCCCCAGGCCCCAGGATCACGCCCTGAGCCAAAGGCAGATGCTTCACCCTAGGCCACCCAGGCATTCCTAAAGTAGCAAAATTTTAAGTGAATGTGTGGAGTTTGCTTTGTTATTGCATTCATTACTAAGTAGAATGCAACATTTAAGCATGAAGCATATGTACTTGTAAAGTAATTCACAGACTTCCCCCAAAACACGAAATAGATTCATTTATTCATAGTTGTGTTTTAATGCATACTCTTAGGCATCGCTTTAAGCGCTGGAGGTAAATGGTGAAAAAGACAAACGTGGTCCCTGCCCTAATGAAGTGCATTGTTTAGTATAGGAGATTAAAAACTAATTTATATTTACAAATTAATGATTTGTAAAATAATTTCAAATTATGTTAGCATTATGAAAGAAATAAGCAGGGTAAGAGTGATAATAGGACCTGATGAGAAAAGGTGGCCAGGCTTCCTTGAGTGGAAGGAAAGAGGAGAAGGAACTAGCTATAGGAAGATTCAGAAAGAAGGAATAGTAAAATGCAAAGGTCATGAGGAAGGAAAGACCTTGAAGTATTCAAGGTGTTGAGATATCTGCTGGAAAATAGGGAGGAGAGTGGCACGGTATGGAACTGAAGAGGTAGGTAAGGAAATCACACAGATCACCGCAGGCCATGATAATGGATTTTATTCCAAGAGCAGTAGGAAGTCATTGAAGGGTTCTAAGCAAAGAGATGGTATCTGATCTATATACTTAAAAGATTTCTTCTCTATCCAAAGGAAGAGTGAATTGTTGGGGAGCAAGAATAGAAGTGGGCAGAGCAGTGACAGTTTTGTATTAGGCTAATGCAGAAGATGATGGTGGCTTTGGACTAGAGTGACAGCAAATAGCATGGAGAGAACAGATATGAGCTATATTTGAGATACAACCAGTGTCCACCTTCCAGACTTTTCCATACCAACAGGTGTGATATCTCATTGTTTTAATTTTTATTCCTCTGATTACTGAGTCTGAATATTTTTAAAATGATTTTATTACTTCTTTTAAAGTAATCTCTACACCCAACATAGGGCTTGAACTCATAACCCCAAGATCAAGAGTCACATGCTGTACCAACTGAGCCAGCCAGGTTCAGCCAAGTCTGAACATTTTTTTTTTTTTAAAAGGGAGAGGGCTTTTTTTTTTTTTTTTAAAGATTTTATTTATTTTATTTTATTTTATTTATTTATTTATTCATAGAGACCAAGAGAGAGAGAGAGGCAGAGACACAGGCAGAGGGAGAAGCAGGCACCATACAGAGAGCCTGACGTGGGATTTGATCCGGGGTCTCCAGGATCACGCCCTGGGCTGCAGGCGGCGCTAAACCGCTGTGCCACCTGGGCTGCCCAAGTCTGAACATTTTTAAATGACTTTTGGAGTTTCTTCTTTTTTAACTGCTTATTCACACCCACTGCCTATTTTTTTCTATTGGGGTTGCTCTCTTTTTCTTGCTGATGGTTTCTTGTATATTATAGATATCAATTCCATGTCAGTTTTATACATTTCAGTTGTCTTATTTTCTTCCATTTTCTATTAATTTTGTCCTTTACTGAACATAAATCTTCAATTTTGACAGAGCAGTTCATCAAATCAACCAACCAACCATACTGTCACTTTTAGAAATTACCAGGTGTTATCACTCTGAGTCCAATCAAGAGAGAGGAACCACACAGTCATTTGAACAGAGAAGGTTTTGTTTATAAAGACTTATTAACTATAACAGAGAATTGGAGTAATAAGGGATTGACTAGTAAAGAAGTAAAAAGAACTCTAAAATAACAGAGGATTAATGATATAAGGAAAAGCCACTACCTCTAGGATTGAGATTAACGAAAATCACCCAGAGCTGAAGTGTAAACTTTGTCAGAGAGGTTATGCCTGGGGATCCCTGGGTGGCGCAGCGGTTTAGCGCCTGCCTTTGGCCCAGGGCGTGATTCTGGAGACCCGGGATTGAATCCCACGTCGGGCTCCCGGTGCATGGAGCCTGCATCTCCCTCTCCCTCTGCCTCTGCCTCTCTCTCTGTGTGTGACTATCATAAATAAAAAAAAAAAAAAAAAAAAAAAAGAGAGGTTATGCCTGTGGCTCACTAGATGGCAAGGAAGTGGCTGTGGTGCTGCAACAGCAGAAGCTGCCAGAAACCTACCTTGGAGGGTGCTGGGGAAAGTCATTCATGGGGAGGAGTCTCAGAAGAGGCACTCTACTATAAACCATGTGAGGAGATGCCAAAAGAAGTTTCTGGCTGTTAGCCACTACAAGCTGAAAAGGCCAGGTGCTGAAGAAGCCCTGTACATTGCAGAAGCCAAACACTGGAGAAGCTGCCCACAACACAAAAGCCTGCCTAACTGAAACACTAAAAATAGGAAACAAAACCTTTTCCTCCTGCAGTATCTCTCTGGTGCCCTCTACTGACAAATTTCTGCTAGCTGATAAAGGATAAATATTTGAAAGGGTCCAAATCATTTCACAGAGCAGGAAAAAAGGATAAATTTGGAATTGAATGGCAATAATTCATAATTGGAATACTAGGGAATCTGCTATTTTCAAAGCTTATAAAAATGAAAGTATCCTGCCTTTCCTATACAAACAGTATTTCATATAACATACCAAAACTTATGACAAGCTCAGATGGAAATGTACAGCTACAAATACTTGCATTAAAAATGAAGTCTAGGGCAGCCCCGGTGGCACAGCGGTTTAGCACCGCCTGCAGCCCAGGGCGTGATCCTGGAGACCCTGGATCGAGTCCCACATCAGGCTCTCTCTATGATGCCTGCTTCTCCCTCTGCCTGTGTCTCTGCCTCTCTCTCTCTCTCTCTCTCTCTCTCTCTGACTCTATGAATAAATAAATAAAATCTTTAAAAAAATTTAAAAAAAATAAAAATGAAGTCTAGCAGGGGTGCCTGGGTGGCTGAGTTGGTTAAGCATGTGCCTTCAGCTCAGGTCATGATCCCAGGATCCTGGGATTGAGCCCCACATTGGACTCTCAGCTCAATAGGGAGCCTGCTTTTCCCTTCCCCTCCTTTCCCCTGCCCCCTCCTCATGCTCTTTCTCGCTCTCTCAAATAAATAAAACCTATTAAAAAAAAAAACTATTAAAAAAAAAAAGTTCAGGGGCCCCTGAGTGGCTTAGTTGGTTAAGCATCCAACTCTTGATTTCGGCTCAGGTCATGATCTCAAGATTGTGAGATTGAGCCCAGCATTGGCTTCTGAGCTCAGTAGGGAGTCTGCTTAAGATTCTCTCTCTCCCTTTCCCCCCCATAATAAGTAAATAAATCTTAAAAGAAAAATAGAAATGAGTAAAAGAAAGTCCAGACACCAAATTATTATTCAGAAATAAGCTGTCAAGCCATGAATAACACATGGAGGAAATGCATACTACTAAGTGAAAGAAATCAATCTGAAAGGCTATATTATGTATGATTCCACCTATATGACATTCTGGAAAAGGCAAAACTATGGAGACAATAAAGAAATTAGTGATTGCTGGGGCTTAGAGGAAAGGGAGGCATTAATAGAGCACAGAGGATTTTTAGGGCAGTGAAACTATTATTGATAATACAACAGTGGCTACATTGTCAAAATCTATAGAATGTACACCAAAAATAAACTATGTAAACTATGGACTTTAGGCAATAAGATATCAATGTAGGCTCATGGATTGTAACAAATATACCACCGTGGTGCCAGATGTCTACAATGGGGGAGGTTGTGCATGAATGGGGATAGGGCATATATGAGAATTCTCTGTACTTTCTGCTCAAATCTGTTGTGATTCTCAAACTGCTCCAAAAAAATAAAGTTTATTAATAAAAAAGAGATATATCTAGAATAGCTTAAACTTCTACCTTAAGAAACTAGAAAAAGAAGAGCAAACTAAACCAAAACAAGTAGAAGGAAGGAGATAACAAAAGTTAGAACAGAAATAAAATAAAAATAGAAAAAAATCAACAAAACAAAGTGGTTCACTAAAAAGAACAAAATTGACTAACTTTTAGCTAGACTGACAAGAAAAAAGACAGAAAAAACTCAAATTATTGAAATTAGGGAATCAAAGAGAGGACATTACTATTGACCTGAAAGAAAAAGAATTAAGGGCAGCCCAGGTGGCTCAGCGATTTAGTGCCGCCTTCAGCCCAGGATGTGATCCTGGAGACCCAGGATCGAGTCCCACGTCACGCTCTCTGCATGGAGCTTGCTTCTCCCTCTGCCTGTGTCTATGCCTCTCTCTCTCTGTGTCTCTCATGAATAAATAAATAAAATCTTTAAAAAAATATTTGGGGTATCCCTGGGTGGCTCAGCGGTTCAGCGCTTGCCTTCGGCCCAGGGCTTGATCCTGGAGGCCCAGGATGGAGTCCCACATCAGGCTCCCTGCATAGAGTCTGCTTCTCCCTCTGCCTGTGTCTCTGCCTTCCTCTCTCTCTCTCTCTCTGTGTGTCTTTCATGAATAAATAAAAATCTTAAAAAAAATAAAGAAGAAAAAGAAAAAATTATAAGGGAATACTATGAATAACTTTATGCTAACAAATTAGATCACCTACATGACATGGACAAATTCCCAGAAATACAGAAACAACCAAAACGGACTCAAGAAAAATAGAAAAATCCGAATAGACTTATAGCAAGTAAAGATATTAATTGATTGATTGATTGATTCATGAGAGACCTAGAGAGGCAGAGACACAGGCAGAGGCAGAAGCAGGCTCCATGCAGGGAGCCTGATGCGGGACTCGATCCCAGACCTGGGATCACGCCCTGAGCTGAAGGCAGGTGCCCAACTGCTGAGCCACCTGGGTGTCCTACAAGTCAAGATATTTAATTAATAATAATAAAATTTACCACAAAGCCCAGGCCTAGATGGCTTCACTAGGGAATTCTACCATATATTCAAAGAATTGACACCAATCCTTTATAAACTATCCCTAAAAATAGAAGAGGAGGGAATCCCTCATTCTCTGGATGAAAACTGCCTTAGAGCAATCATCGCCTAGCTCTCCACTGCAAAAATTGATGGCAACAGCCCAGGCTGCTTGTCCATGAAAACGGAGTCAGACTGATCTGGCATCCTAGGGCAGTGCTTCTGAATCCTGGCTACAAACAAAAACTACCTGGGAGCTTTTATTTATTATTTTTAGATCTTTTTTTAAAAAAGATTTTATTTATTTATCCATGAGAGACACACAGAAAGGAGAGAAATAGGCAGAGGAAGAAGCAGGCTCCCACCAGGGAGCCTGATGCAGGACTCTAGACCTGGGAGCATGACCTGAGCCAAAGGCAGACACTCAACCACTGAGCCACCCATGTGTCCCAACCTGGGAGCTTTTAAAAATCCAACTGCTCACACCATATTCAGATCTATTATATTAGAATCTACAAGGATAGGAAAATATAAAAGGAAAGCTATGAAATATGAAAAGAGGTTGAAGTGCCAAACTTTTACTCTCTTATTGGATCATTCCAATTTCTTCCACCCTTGCTAAAGTGCCAGGGCTGACAGATTACAACTGAAGGAGACCACCTGCACTCAATTCTGCTTCAGAGATGCTGACTGGTGGCAGCTACAGGAGAAATCGTCAGAGACTATGCTGTGCCTGGGACTGACTCTACCACAGGACTCCTCTTCTCCACTTAAATTCACTAAGATGGAGACGCCTGGGTGGCTTGGTGGTTGAGCATCTGCCTTTGGCTCGGGGCGTGATCCTGGAGACCCAGGATCAAGTCCCACATCAGGCTCCCTGCGTGGAGTCTGCTTCTCCCTCTGCCTGTGTCTCTGCCTCTCTCTCTGTGTCTCTCATGAATAAATAAATAAAATCTTTAGGGAAAAGAAAGAATTAAAAAAATTCACTAAGATGGGGGCACCTGGGTGGCTCAGCAGTTGAGTGTCTGCCTTTGGCACAGGGCATGATCCTGGAGTTCCGGGATCGAGTCCTGCATCGGGCTTCATGCGTGGAGCCTGCTTCTCCTCCCTCTTTCTGTGTCTCTGCCTCTCTGTGTCTCTCATGAATAAATAAATAAAATCTTTTAAAAAATAAAAATAATAATGGGGGATACTCCTAACATTAAATTCACTAAGATGGACACAGACCAAGACCTGGCTTTTGGTCCTTTCCAAGTACAGCAAGAATTAGCAGAATGATAAAGGTGTTAAGGAATCTCCAGGGAAAGGTATGGTTAGAAGCAGGGAATCATGACTTTATGGTGGAAGTGGAGGTACTAGAAGCAATTATTATAGCATAACATTGCAAAGTGGGACAGAGGACAGAGAAAGGCTTGGGGCCTTTTTTGGCAGCTGACAGGAACCCAATTCCAACTAGTTTAAGCAGAAAAGGGAGTTTGCTGGCAGAATCCTCAGAAAGTACACAGATTTAAAGGAAGAGTTGCTGGGCCGTGGAGCACTCTGGGAATCTCAAGGGTGGGAAGTCAGGCCTCGGTGCCATGAGGATTTTCATTTGGCCTCTCATCTTGTATCCTCTCTGGCCTCAATACCTTAACTTCTCATACTGACAAAGAATTTGGGTGGTGGGGGAAGAAAGTATTTCCCCGAAGTTTCCATTTAGAAAATTCGAGGAAAGAACTTCAACAGGCATAGCCTGGTCACAAGCCCACTCCGATAGCTCAGAAGAGTAAGGGTAGGGCTACTCTAATTGATATTTCTGAAATAATCACAGTTCTATTGGGAGGCAGTTCTGTAAAAGAAAGAGATTGTTGGGATGCCTGGCTGGCTCAGTTGGAAGAACATGCAACTCTTTTTTTTTTTAAGATTTTATTTATTTATTCCTGAGAGAGAGAGAGAGAGAGAGGCAGAGACACAGGCAGAGGGAGGAGCAGGCTCCATGCAGAGAGCCCAACATGGGACTCAACCCCAGGTCTCCAGGATCATGCCCTGGACGGAAGGTGGCGCTAAACCACTGAGCCACCGGAGCTGCCCAGAACATGCAACTCTTGATCTTGGAATCATGAGTTTGAGCCCCACATTGGGTACAGAGATTACTTTAATGAAGAAATAAAAAAATTTAAAAAAAAAGAAATAAATAAAAACTTAAAATTTCTCCATCTTTTTTTTTAAAGAGAATGTTTTTTTATTTTTATTTTTTTTAAGAATGTTCTTTTAAAAAAATTATTCATTTGAGAGAGAGAGAAGGAAATAGCACACATAAATGGGGGGAGTAGCAGAGGGAGAGAACATCCAAGTAGATGCTCACTGAGCATGGAGCTCGACATGGGGCTTAATCTCGCCACCCTGAGATCATGAATGGAGCCGAAATCAAGAGTTGGATGCCCAACTGACTGAGCTACTCAGGCACCTCTGTTCTTTTAAAAAATATATATATATATATTTTTTTTTAATTTTATTTTTTAAAGATTTTATTCATTTATTCATTTGTTCTCTCACACACACAGAGAGAGAGAGAGAGAGAGGCAGAGACACAGGCAGAGGGAGAAGCAGGCTCCATGCAAGGAGTCCAATGTGGGACTCGATCCCAGGACTCCAGGATCAAGCCCTGGGCCAAAGGCAGGCACCAAACTGCTGAGCCACCCAGGGATCCCCTTAAAGATTTTATTTTTATTTATTTATTTATTTTTTTTAGATTTTATTTATTCATAGAGACACAGAGAGAGAGAGGCAGAGACACAGGCAGAGGGAGAAGCAGGCTCCATGCAGAGAGCCTGACATGGGACTCAATCCAGGGTCTCCAGGATCACGCCCTGGGCTGCAGGCAGTGTTAAACCGCTGTGCCACTGGTGCTGCCCAAGATTTTATTTTATTTATTTATTTATTTATTTATTTATTTATTTATTTATTTATTTATTATGATAGTCACAGAGAGAGAGAGAGAGGCAGAGACATAGGCAGAGGAAGAAGCAGGCTCCATGCACCGGGAGCCCGACGTGGGATTCGATCCTGGATCTCCAGGATCGCGCCCTGCGCCAAAGGCAGGCACTAAACCCGCTGCACCACCCAGGGTTCCCCCAAGATTTTATTTTTAAAGTAATCTCTACATCAAACATGGGCTCAAACTTACAACTCCAAGATCAAGAGTCACGTGCTCTACCAACTAAGCCAGCCAGGCATCCCAGAGAATGTTGTTCTGAAAAGACTAAGCAATAAACCAATATAGAGAGGCAGTGGCCAAGTCACAAGCAGCTTTGTATGTCTTGCTGGAGGTGTCAGGAAATCATGAAAGAAAAAAAAAAAAAAAAAAAAAGGAAATCATGAAAGACTTTAAGTAGTGACCAGGTCAGATTTGTATTTTAAAAAGATAAATATAGCTGTATGTGATGAATGGACTTGAGGAACTGAAACTATGCATCAAGAGAAAGCAAGTCATTAATTCCAAAAGACTATGGGATAGATGTCTAGGTTAAGGAGAGTTGAAAAAAGAAAGGAGAGGAGGGGTTGGAGTTAAGAAACACTTGGGGTTAAAAGAAGGGTTTGATGATTAATTCAATGTGTAGGGTGAGGCAAAATGTAGGCATCAAGAATAGCTCAAGAGCTTTCTGTTTTAAAAGATGGAGGATAATGGTTCTATCACCTGAATGAGGCCGGGAAAACAGGAAAAGATTCAGGTCTGAGGGAAAGGTAATGGTTGTCTTGACAACTTGAATATGAAGTGTTTGTTGGCTTCAAGGACATTCAAATAATGCTAGGCAAACAGCTGCACTTGAAGAGATTCTGAAACTCAGGGACAAGATCTGGAACAGAAGTACTGATTTAGAAGTCAGCAGTTAATGCCATGAGAATAGCTGAGCTCAGTAAATATAAGTGATCAAAAAATAAATAAATAAATAAATAAATAAATATAAGTGATCAGAGAAAGAAGTATGGTGGATTAAAGTTAGAATCCTGAGGAATAACTAACATTAGAGTTGGAGAGATGAGGATTTCAGAAAGGAGTTTTAGAGGCAATAGTCAGAAGAACAGGAAAACCCATACATTGTCACAAAAACAAAGGAGTAGAAATTTTGTTAGAATGACTCACTAGTATCCAATGTACTAAAGAGGTGTAGTTGGAGGACTAAATATCACCCATTAAAACTGGTGGTATATGGGACACTGGTAACATTGGCAAGATAAGAAACAGAGCAGGAATGTTTGCTGAGAGTGAATCCCAAGACAATAAACTTAATTTGGATGTCAGATTTTTTTAAAAGATTTTATTTATTTATTCATGAGAGACAGGGAGAGAGAGAGGTTGAGACATAGGCAGAGGGAGAAGCAGGCTCCCTGTAGGGAGCCTGATGTGAGACTCGATCCTGGGATCACGACCTGAGGCAAAGGCAGATGCTGAACCACGGAGCCACCCAGGTGTCCCAAGGATATACCTTGTGATATATCTCAAATCCAAGGTTGAAACTATAATGGAAGAAGTATTTAAAGAGCTGAATGAGAAACTGTAGAGAAGCCAAGCAAGGTTTCAAGAAGGTAATGATGAATAGTACAATGTTTGCTCCCATAGGAAGACTTCTTGAGAGGATGAGATTAGTTGCCATTAATGGATCATTAAAGACCCTGAAATTGAGCAGGAGTTTGGACTGGCTGTAGAAAAGGATGAAGTCGCTATTTTTGTTGTTGTTAACAGCCCTCATATGAGAATAGCAAGTTGCAAAGTACAGTTAACCTTTGAACAATGTGGGGAATAGGGCACAGTCGAAAATCTGCATAGAACGTTTAACTCTCCTCAAACTTAACTAATAGCCTACTGTTGACCAAGACCCTTACCAATAACATAAACACCACCACATATTTTGTATGTTACATGTATTATGTATTGTATTCTTACAATAAAGTAGGCTAGAGGGAATCCCTGGGTGGCTCAGCAGTTTAGCTCCTGCCTTCAGCCCAGGGCATGGTCCTGGAGTCCCAGGACTGAGTCCCATATGGGGCTCCCTGTATGGAGCCTGCTTCTCTCTCTGCCTTTGTCTCTGCCTCTCCCTCTGTGTCTCTCATGAATAAATAAATAAAATCTTTAAAACAAACAAACAAACAAACAATAAGGTAGGCTAGGGAAGAGAAAATGTTGTTAAGAAAATCATAAAGAAGAAAAAAAACATTTATAATACTGTACCGTAAAAAATCCACATAAGAGTGGATTGTGTTCAAACCTGTATTTAAGAGTCAACTATACTCATTACCTCAATTATTCCTTGCAAAAGCCTGTAAGATAAGCATGATTGTACTAATAAGGAAATAGAAGTTTAGCAAAGTGAGTATGCTGCTTAGTTATTAGATGGTAGACCAGGGCCCAGGCCTGGATTGTTCTTTGTTCTTTCCTCTGATGCTAGCAGTTATATTTCATTTCTGCAGTAAAGTTTTGAGGCAAATCAACATTAAACTTATATTGTTTTTTCTGTACCAGAAGCTTTAGGCTGAAGTGATATTATTAAAATTATATCCTTTTGAAAAATATTTATTGAGTATAAATAAATGTCCTATACATTAAATATCAAGAAATAGTCATTATTGATTACAAGTCAGGCTGTAATACTGAGGGAACCACAGAATCAAAATATCCACTCATGATACAGTAGTGATAAATTCCATTCCAATATCAGACATAGTAATGATTTACTCACAAGACACAATAAAACCCATCAAAAAAGGCTATCACTTTAACCAACCTATAATACCACAATAGAAAATGGTTTTGAATCATAGTATGAATAGTCCCAATAATCTCATCTTTTTCTTACCAATGTCAGGTCAATATGAGACTGTGGAGTTACGCTATTTTAGAATTGAAAGATTCAATTTCCTTGGTTTTATTTCAAATTATTATTAATAAATGAAAACAAGTCATAAATAGCCACTGACACTTTTAAGTAAGTTAGTCTTTCATAAGAGAAAGGAAATAAAAATTTAGTATGAAGAAAGCATCCCCCAAACAATGAATCTCTTAACGGAAAAAAATAAAAGAGTAATGTAATTAAACTTTCCTTTGGAGAAAGGAAAGAAACCTAACTCTGTTATGGTAAATTTGGAAAGATAAATATTTCCTACATAATGTGTTTATTTTACACGATGTACTTGAATGATGCAAGTCTATGAAGCAGGGATCTGTGGCAATCCAAATTCATCCACCAGGACTCCATCCTGTGAAAAGAAAGCAAAGTTCAGTACCACTGGTTTTCAATTGATAACATAAATGATTACAAATATTTAGTAGTCAAAACTCATTTCTGAGTGTTTAACCAATGAACACCAAACTCTCCCTGAGATGAGAAAGCATTTTCATGAAAGGTAAAGGGGGAAGTGATAAACCAAGAAAAGACTGGAAATGCTCAAAACGGGTGGGGTGGCTGTCTGTAGGGTAGAGGAAGAGAAATAGTTTAAGAGTAAAACCTACGAAGGGGAAGGGCACAGGGAAGGTCTGGCAGGAAAGGCTAAGGAGTTCGTCCTTTTCTCCAGATTCATTTTCACTCTGATTCCTAAAGTGAACCACTACCTTTTGTAGCTTCCCAATCCTTAAAGAAGCAGTGCCCTAAGATAGACAGTTACTTCTATATCGTACTTTACTACAAACTTATGGGCAGTGAGACCACTGTCAATTAAGAAACCACACCTCAATGGCACGGTTAACTCAGGAATCTGTGATCTTCTTAAAGCAGAAAATAGAAGATAGAAACACAGATGCTACAGGGTATTTAAAAAGGTGAGTCGTGGTAGGTAGCATTAATAAAAATTATTTCAGGTGTGCTGAGAAAAAGCAACCCACGTGCCTGGAACCTTGACATGGTCAGAGGCAGGGATGGGGTGGGGTGGAATGAGCAGTTGAGAAAGGTAAGATTACTCTGGACTCATGAAGTAAGAGGGGTAAAGTGGAGGAAGATGCACATTTGGAGAAATTAGCTACTCCCCACCTTTTACTCCTCACATTTCATAGGTGGGAAAAACTGGCAAGCTTCAGAGAGAAAACAAGAATATCTAACTTGCTCCAAGTTGGGTGACCTGGGTGGCTCCGTTGGTTGAGCATCTGACTCTTGGTTTTGACGCAGGTCATGAGACTAAGCCCTGAATCAAGCTCTGCACGGAGGGGGAAGTCTGCTTGAGGAATCCCCGCTTCTGCAACACCCATCCCCGACTCTTTCTTTTTAAAAGAAATATATTTTTTTAATTGGCTCTAAGTCATACAAGAATAAAGGCAGAGCAGAGACTGGCTCTTACTCAAGGATTCTGCGCATTCAGTGTACATGTTGGGAGATAAGGGAAACAGGATAAATGGCAATAGAAAAAAATGACATATCAGGAACTAAGATGGAGTGGACAGAATTTCATAAGTAACAGAATTTTATCTGTTTCTAATAATGACAACCATGCAGCTTTGGACAGGGCTTTCAGTTCAGAAAGTCTCTCTCTCTTTTACGTATCTTTAAAAAATTTAAACTCTCTTTTACGTATCTTTAAAAAATTTAAACTTAAATTTAAAAAATTTAAACTGTTAATTTAATTAACATATCACGTACTATTATTTTCAGAGGTCAAGGTCAGTGATTCATCAGTCTTATATAATACCCAGTGCTCATTACATCACATGCCCTTACAAAGTCCTTTTACATACAAGATCTAACTTGGTCTACACAACTATGTGAGATACTTATAATCATCTGCATTTTAGAGATGTAAGGAACAGAAAAGTTCAAAACAGTTAAGTGATTTGCCAAGGTCTCAAAGACAATTAGTGGCAGGGCTGAGACTTAAACCTAGGTGTCCTGATTCTTTACCTTGTTAAATGAGAATCTTCCTACACTAAGTTTTATACCTAAATTATTAATCTTTATGTAAGAAATCCACACTACAATTAAGCAATGAGTATGAAAGATAAAACTTTGTCATGCTGCTGCCTGGCATGGTTCATGTATGTGTTAGTGATACTTTTCCAGGAAATGCTGTCTAAAATCTCTAAGTGGAACCCAGTGCAAAACTCACAAGGGTAATTATGTATATTATACAAATTGTTAATGTACAAAAACACTCCTGGGCATCAGTGACACTAATGGGCATGATCTGTCCACAGTCCAATGCAAAGGGTCTCCAAATAATGACTGAGACAGTCTTTCCTTGTTCTAAATTAAGATTCCCAAATTGGTGATCCGGCATAAAACCTTTACCATTTGGCATAGCTTACAGAAAGAAAAAAAAGCTTTCACCTTATTCTTTGTGTCAGTGGGAACGCCTTCTGGAATTGCAGGTGCAGATGCTGCTTCATCCAAGTAAGAACTGTCTTCGTCAGCCAGAAGCTCATCACCCAGTGCATCCAACTCTGAGATTGAAACAGTCAGCATTTCACTACAATTGGGGCACCAGGGTGGCTCAGCAGTTGAGCGTCTGCCTTTGGTTCAGGTCATGATCCTGGAGTCCCACATCAGGCTCCTGCATGGAGCCTGCTTCTCTCTCTGCCTGTGTCTGTGCCTCTCTCTCTCTCTCTCTCTCTCTCTCTGTGTCTCTTATGAATGAATAAATAAAACCTTTAAAAAAGGGATCCCTGGGTGGCGCAGCGGTTTACGCCTGCCTTTGGCCCAGGGCGCGATCCTGGAGACCCGGAATCGAATCCCACGTCGGGCTCCCGGTGCATGGAGCCTGCTTCTCCCTCTGCCTATGTCTCTGCCTCTCTCTCTCTCTCTGTGACTATCATAAATAAATAAAAATTTAAAAAAAAAAACCTTAAAAAAAATAAGTCTATGGTAAAGTGGGCTGGAAGTGACCAAGAAGAATGACAGGTAGAGATTTATCAGGGGAAATTCAGGATAGGAAACAAATTAATGGGAATAAAATATAAGGTTCTAGGCAAAAACAGAATGGGGAGAGAGAAGGAACAGGGGTGGGGGGGAAGAGACGAAGTGAGAGAGAGAGAAGGAGAAGAAGAAGGGAAGAAGAAGAGGAGGGAGGGAGGGAAGAGGAGAACAACTGAGACAAAGGAATCATGTGACAAATCCAGTGTGAGGTGGTTCTGTCACCTACCTAGTTACTCACGCTAGACATTGATAGACATCCTTGACCTCCCCTCTTCCATATCCACTTCTCTTTTTCCACTACTACCACCTTTTGTCTCAGCCACTATTTTTTTTTAAGACTTTTATGTATTTTTAAAATTCCAGTATAATTAATTGTTATATTAGTTTCGGGTATACAATACAGTGATTCAACAATTCCATACATTATTCAGTGCTCATTACAGACCAGTGTACTATTAATCCCCTTCACTTATTTCTCCCATCCTCTACCCACCTCTCCTCTAGCCAGTTTGTTCTCTATAGTTGAGTCTGATTTAAAAAAAAAAAAAAAGTCTGATTTTTTGTTTCTCTTTTTGTTTGTTTCTTAAATTTTACATATAAGTGAAATCATATGGTTTTTGTCTTTCTCTGTCGGACTTATTTCACTTAGGATTATAACCTCTAGATCCAACCATGTTGGACTCCATGTTGTTGCAAATGGCAAGATTTCATTCTTTTTTATGGCTAAGTAATATTCCACTGTGTATATCTACACCTTCTTTATCATTTCATCTATGGATAGATACTTGGGCGGCTTCCATATTTTGGCTATTAAAAACAAAGCTGCAATAAACATAGGAGCATATGTATTTTTTCAAATCAGTGTTTTTGTTCTCTTTGGGGAGATTCCTCTTCCTAAGGCCATTCAACAACCCCTCCCATTTTTTTTCCTGCTAAGCTCTACTCATCCTTCAGGATCCATGCCTGTCTCCACTCCCAACTAGGTTAAATTCTCTAGCCATGTGCTCCATAGTACCCCATACTTCTCCTTCCCAATAGTTTGTGCTCTTGTAATTGATTGCTTGAAACAAGCAGTTTCTTTCTCTGGCTAGAGAAACTTCATGAATGCAGGGACCATATTAGCTTTCTTTAATGTTGAACCCCCAGCACCTAACACAGTACCTGGCATATGGTAGATGTACACTAAGTATTTGCCAGTGACTGTTTCTTGATCTGCTTTGCTGTTCTGAGGGAGAAGACTCAAAAACAGGGAGAACAAAATCCAAAGGAAAATGGCATGGAAGGGTAGTATTTAGATACCAAGTACTAGGTGAGCAGACACCTTTGCCCCGACTTCCATCTGTAGCTTGACCTTCCCTGAGTCAGTGGAGCATGCAAATCTGACATGCCTGCCTCACAAGCTCTTTGCCCAGAAGCTGTACCATAAACTAACTCTCACAGAACCCAAGCATTTGGGAGAAGGTCCCAAGAAGTTACTCCTTTCAGACTCTAAACCTTTTTTTTCCTAATTGCTTTTCCCACAACATACCTGCTTCTAGGTCATCTTCATCTAATTCTGGGGTGCCATAACTACGGCTCAGTGCTTCTTGGATTTCATTGGCATCTTCCATCATATCTTCTAGTTGGTCTTGTAAGTCCTTATAGAAATATACATGACAGCTTTCATTCATTTCTTACTATTTTTCCTCTAACTACTCCCCACTCTACTTTCTCCTCTGAATCTTAGAAACAGGAATTTTTAAAAAGGTAATGTATGTAAAATGCTAAGTACATACCAGTTCTCAACAACTATTGGTTTCCTTCCTTTACCATAACTAGTCCTCACCTAGAGACTCTTTTTAGCCAGCCACTGAGCAGATGCTCCTTAAAAGGACAGGTTTGAACTCCTGAAAACCCCTTCCAATTAAAAATATGAGAGAGCTTAATGAATTATTTAGAAATCACAAAACTGAAGATTCCCCCCAACAATAACTATGAATGCCAATGACCCACATAATCCTCCTTTTTGACAGTAAAATGTAAATTCAAAAATAAAGAAGAATTAAATTGGGGTGCCTGGCTAGTTCAGTCAGAAGAGCATGCAAGTCTTGATCTTGGGGTCGTGGGTTTGAGCCCCACGCTAGGTGTAGAGATCACTACAAAAAATATACATAAACTTAAAAAAAAAGATTAGGGACGCCTGGGTGGCTCAGTGGTTGAGCATCTGCTTTTGGCTCAGGGTGTGATCCCAGGGTTCTGGGATCAAGTCCTGTATCGGGCTCCCTGCAGGCAGCCTGCTTCTCCCTTTCTCCCTCTGCCTATGTTTCTGCCTCTTTCTCTGTGTCTCTCATGAGTAAATAAATGAGATCTTTAAAAAAAAAAAAAAAAAGAGAGAGAATTAAATTGGTGATCTTGCATTTGAATTTAAAGTGCTTCATAAAAAAAAAAAATAAAGTGCTTCATGGAAATCTAAAATCCTACTGCAAGAACAGATGCCCATCAGCAATTTGTCATTACAGAAAGTTTACCTAAAACAATGAATCCAGCAGCATCTACACTACCAACATCTTTCTAGTTTATGGAGAAAAGCAAGTAATAGGGACAAGCAAATTAATCTTAAGTCAGCCAAAGACTGACTACACTGTGTAGGGAAAAAAAAGGACAGTAGTGGAAACAACTGAGTGGTACAAAAAGTTGTACTAGGCCCACCCTGGATGGAGAAACAGAAATGGAATTGGGATAGGCTTGATACCCAAAACCAGGCTAGTGAAAATAATTGACTGAGAGCATAAGTCATCTGTGAATGATCTACCTGTGATTAACTGGAAGACTACAAGGCCAGACATAATGTAAAACCAATCTGAGAAGTGCTACAGCATAATATAAAACAGCTAATATAATGGTTAGGAGCACAGACTCTGGAATCAGACATATGCAAGCTCTAATTTTGCCTTACTTAGTGAGAAATAAAGTCTCTAAGCCATAATTTTCTAATCTGTAAAATGAGATTGTTAATAGCCATACCTTAGAAGGTTTTCTACGGCTTTATTGTAATATTTGTAAAACACTAAGCACTTAACACTACATATTTTCCATTGTGTTAAGGTTATGCAGAGTATCAACGTGCTTTTCACAGATTGAAATTTCCACAGAAAGGGAACAGATTAGTGGTGGTAAAACAGAAAGTCCAAACTGGCACCATTTATCCTTCATAAATTTTATTTTTATGTTTTTTTAAGATTTTATTATTTATTCATGAGAGACACAGAGAGAAAGAGAGACAGAGAGTGAAGGAGAAGCAGGCTCCATGCAGGAAGCCCGATGTGGGACTCGATCCTGAGACTCCAGGAACACGCCCTGAGTCAAAGGAAGACACTCAATGGCTGAGCCATCCAAGCGTCCCTATCCTTCAGAATTTTTAGAGCAACGGAAAACATTTGAGAACTCCTCTTGGCCTGCAAATTGGAGGTCTGTTTTTCCATTTAAAAGTGAAGATGATAGAAAGTAAAACGAAAAACACTTTAAAAAAAGAAAACACTGGGATGCCTGGGTGGATCAGCAAACTGAATGAAAATTCAGTTTCATTATATTACCAAATAATATTGTACAAATAAGACAAATATACACAGAACATTTTCTCAGTAAATGTCCTGGAAGATGTCACTGAGCTGAACTCCGTGTAAGCAAAGACTGGTGGAAGTTTAGAAAGACAGCCACAGGGCAGCCCCGGTGGCACAGCGGTTTAGCGCCGCCTGCAGCCCAGAGCGTGATCCTGGAGACCCTGGATCGAGTCCCAAGTTAGGCTCTCTGCATGGAGCCTGCTTCTCCCTCTGCCTGTGTCTCTGCCTCTCTCTCTCTCTGCATCTCTATGAATAAATAAATAAATTCTTAAAAAAAAAAAAGAAAGAAAGACAGCCACAGGCAGTCCAAGGAGGGGTGCTTGAAAAAAACTAAGATGGGAGGAATGCCTTCACTTGTACTAAAGATCCACACTCTCAGAGAATACTTCTTCAGAAGCAGTAAAATGCCAGGAAGACAGTAAGTACTCAACCAACAAATACTGCTTGAATTAGGCAGACTGCTTTAGCAACTTTAACTTTCCTTGTTCATTTGTTCATCAACCATCAAAAACTTTCTGAGCACCAGTTATGGCCAGGCACTGTTTAAGGTATGGGATATAACAGTGAACAAGTGGATGGGGGGATCGGGTAACTGGGTGATGAGCATTGAGGAGGGCACTTGATAGGATGAGCACTGGGTGTTATTATACTAGATGTTGGCAAATTGAATTTAAAAAATGTAGGGATGTCTGGGTGGCTCAGTGGTTGAGCATCTGCCTTCGGCTCAGGACATGATCTTGGAGTTCCAGGATCAAGTCCCACAGTGGGATCCTGCATGGAGCATGCTACCCCTCCCTCTGCCTATGTCTCTGCCTCTCTGTGTGTCTCTCATGAAATAAAGAAACTCTTAAAAAAAAAAATCTAAAGAGAATTACTAGAAAAGCGAACCAGCTCTACTCCAGGAACTGTGTTAAACATCTGACATATATATCCTCATCTAACACTTGTGACAATCCTAGGAGATGGGTAGCAACATCACTACTTTACAATTGAGGAAAGAGACTCAAAATCATTAAGTTAGTTAGAAGTCTCTAATAGAAAAAAAAAAATAAGTCTCTAATAGGAAACTGGCTGCTTATTTACTGAGTGTCTAGTATGTGCCAGGTATCACGTGCATAGATCCACAAGCTCATTTATTTCATCCTCACAATAACTGGGTAGGGCATTAGGATCCTTGTGTTAGGGATGCCTGTGTGGCTCAGTGGTTAAGAGTCTGCATTCAGCTCAGGTCATGATCAGGGTCCTGGGATTGAGTCCCGCATCAGGCTCCCCACAGGGAGCCTGCTTCTCCCTCTGCCTGTGTCTCTGCCTCTCTCTCTCTCTCTGTCTCTTATGAAGAAATAAATAAAATCTTAAAAAAAAAAAAAAAAAAAAGGATCTTGCGTTAACAAGAAGACAGAGACATCTGGTACCCTTTCCCAAAGTTACCCTGTTAGTAAATGGCAAGCCCAAGATTCAATCCATCATCTGTGTTCTTTCCATCATGTACACATTCACTTGGATTCTTTCTAAAACTAGTGTACATACTTGCAGAAACTAGTATATATCTCACCTCAATCTGGTCAATTTTCACTTGTTTATATGCTTTCTTCATTTCCTTTACTCCCAGTTTCATAGCATCAACCTAAAAAAAGGTAAGAGAGAGCACAATGTCTTAAAAGGCCGTGTTGGTGAAATTGTCTTTTAAATACTATGGGAAAAGAAGAAAAGAGTAAAATAATAAAATCATGGGAAAGGGTGCTATGGAAATACCGTGGTCTTGGTGTCCTTCAATGACTGGATGGTGTAATTGGCTTGTTCCATGTTAAATGACTGTTGGGCAAGATTGTCCCGCTGCTGCTCATACCTTTTTAGAATCAATTAAGAATGGTAAATGTGAGCCAGATAGAAATCCTCAGGAAGAAAGTATCTCTAACACTAAATAGGAATTTTCTTTAAAAAAACTTTTAAAAATTAAGTATACAGAAAAATTGGCAAAAACAATTTAATTACTCTAGCACAAATATCATTTGATGTACCCTTCCAATACTTTGTCTTTGTTCTTAGTTATGAGACTATTTTGCACTTAAGATTATAGCCTTTGCTGTTTTCTACATTACTACATACCCATAATATGTCTTTATGATGTTTCAAATGACTTCTTTTTTTTTTTTTTTTTTTTTTTTGACTTCTATGATAAATTCCCAGAAGTAGAATTCTTGGGGCAAAGGGTAAGACGATTTTTAAGGCTCTTCATACATAAAACTAAACTGTTTTTCCAGTAGACTGAACTTCTTGAGGATAGGTATTATTTTTTACTAATCTTGTATCCATAATTAGGTAATTCATCTGGCCTGATGTAATATCTGGTGCTCAAAATGTTTTTTTAAAATAAAGTTCTATATCAAAGATATAGAGGTAGTATAATACTACCTCAAAGACTTATGTCATTATGGTCTTTATACAATATTTGGCAACCATCTAACTGAAAATTGGTCAATTCATGGTACAGGCAAATGGTGGTGAAATTATAATCACCTCAATAAAAAATATAAAGTTTCCAAAGAATGTATAAAAGGAGAGAAATGCTTATGATATAATGTGAAGTGGAAAAGGACAACCCATATATACATAATATAATTTGTCTTCTAAAAAGCTATATGCATAGATTCCGTGCATGTGCATGCAGAGATAAGAAACTGTAAGAAATCAGCATTCTAAAAATGGATATTTCTGGTAGTAGGAATCCAAATAAATGATTTCTTCTGTTCATTGTATTTTCCAAGCATCTATGATGAATATGCATTCCTTTTGCTAAAAAAAAGTTACTTAAAAACTGCAGTGCTATCTACTCTCATCACTTTAAGGCATTATAATTTCTTCTTCCAATTTTGTCTAATTTAAAAGGAGGAAGGTGGTATCTGATAAAAAAGGATTTAAAAAATAAAAATAGAAATATCAACAACCTTTCTGATTCCTTATAAGCTGCTTACATCTGACCCCTGCAACTCTGCAGAAGATCTCATCATCTGAACAGCCCACAAGAGTAAGCACAAAGATGCTATTTGGCTTCTGCTCAAACACTGAGACAGTCACTGAAAATAAATTAAGGACACTTAAATCTATTCTGGTGGGAGAAACCAAGTATTCAGGATTCTCAATTTTACAGACAAACAGAAATGCATACTCTAATTAAATAAATATGGGATAACCCTATAGAATTGAGCAGCCCAATACAGAAGCCACTAGCCACATACGGCTACTTAAATTGTTAAAATTAACACTTCCTCAGTCACACTAGCCACATTTGGCTAATGGTACAGATGTACTGAATGGTACAGATACAGAACATCTTTATCAAAAAAAAAAAAAAAAAAAAAGAACATCTTTATCATAACAAAAAGTTCTGTTTAGATGGATAGTGCTGCAACAGATAGTGCTAAACATGCAGGGAGAGAAAATCCCAGCTCACCAGATATGTAAAGGAAATTTGCAATTAAACAAGAATGCTTATAAAATAGTATGAAAAACTGAAGAATAAAAGACCATTTCCCTTTTAGTTAAACCTGCTGGAAGAAAGGTTACACTTATAACTTACATCCGCTTTTGCTTTAAAACCCTCAAGGCTTTCTGTTTGACCATATTCTGGGGGAGAAAAACAGATTTTAATGAAAAGAAGTAGAAAACACACACATAGTAAAAGAAATCTCCCATATCCTCAGACTTACATATCTACTTATTCTCTTCTTCAAAGTTGTAGACATAGTGGCTCCTGGCCTCTTCTTCACCTCCTAAGCATAGTCTTTTTTTTTTTTTTTTTTAAGATTTTATTTATTTATTTATGAGAGATGGGGGGGCGGGGGGAACACAGGCAGAGGGAGAAGCAAGCCCCATGCAGGGAGCCTGACAAGGGACCCCATCCCGGGTCTCCAGGATCATGCCCTGGGCTGAAGGCGATGTTAAACCGCTAAGCCACGCGGGCTGCCCCCTAAACATAGTCTTTAAGGCCTCAGCTCATCTCTTTCTTTGCATCCCACATCTCAGGGTACTGCATTCCCCTTTCTTAGTACATATTCTTCCCATGGCAACCCCCAATAGTGCCTATTTGTATATCCAGTTGCCTCAAGGAGATTCCCAACTTGGACATCCTCTCAAAGCCAACTTGGCTATCCAATAAAACTCAACATGTCCAAACTCCTCAATCTGCTCTTATTAATATTATTAACAATGGTCCCACTAATCTCACACTTCTCTAGGTTAAGAATCTTTATATCAACCTTACATTTCCTCTCTGTCTCTTCATGCAGTCATTTCATTACTGATTTTCAGAACTAATTTGCAAAGTGATTACTTTCCTATCATTTTCATGATTGTCACTATGGTTTAGGCTTTCATGCCAAGTTCAGATGAGCTTTCCTGCCTCTGATCACTCTTCATTCCATGCTATCCAACTAAGATGGCTGAGAAGAGCCTTTTGTCACCTCCCTTTCTATACTGTTCCATAAATCATTGTATTTTGTCTTCTCCAGTGAAGTTCCAGGAAAAGCAGGTATTATCTCATAGATCATAATATCTAACATTTATTATTTATGAACGTTTCTATGTACCAGACACAGTGCTATGTAGGTCATATGAATTACCTCATTTAATCTTTACACTAAAAGTAGATGTTATGCCCATTTTACAGACGGGGGAACTGAGGTTCAGTGACGCTAGGTAACTTAGCTCAAGTAGTGAATGAGTTAGAGTCAGAGAAAAAAGTAGTTCTATAGCCACAGTCCATGAACTTAAATATAGTAATCTATATTTCTACCTAATAGAAGACGAAAATAAGATATTAAGACTTTATGACAGCCATGTCTAGTAGATAGTGATGGTGTTACTAATAGAACCCTGGTCTCCAGATGACTAGTTTAGTAATTTTCCCAGCATGCCATTCCTTAACCAGTCTATTATACCCATCTAAGCTAACCAGCCTGGCACTCACTGTTCTGAGATTGCCACCTTCTCAGCAGAATATATTAATTCCCATGGACATGCTTCTGGACGAGTGGTCAGCATGTTCTCTCCACCAGACTTAATGTCAGCCTTCCTCTCGTATCAAGCTGCAAACCCTCTTCCCTGAAGGATACACCCTCACGTGTTTTCTCCTTACCAGACTACCACTGGGCCCTACTTCCATAGGTGCTCAAACTAGGCTTTTGCAGCACCTTCTGCAGCTGCCGCCTACCTTACCTTGGCTGGACCCTCTCTCATCTTCTTGATCTGGTCCTTATACTTCACGAGCTCAGCATCCAGTCGAGAAATCTTCTTGTCAATGGATTCTGCCCTGCTGTCCACCTTAAGGAAATAGTGGTAGTTATGACAATACACTTACATGGGAAGGGGCAGGAGAGGAAAGAAGGGTGGAAAAGTGGTTCCCAACTGGGGGAGATTCCTAGTCAGAAACACTGGGGGGCTTTTATAAACTATACTCCACCCTTCCGATTCTCATGTTCTAGGGATCCTTTCAAGTGTGCTTGAGCAGAAAAGAACTTGGGGGATCAATGGGCTGAGCTGATATTCCCCTACAATCAGAGACTAGTCAGGCTGTGGGCTCAACCAGGAGGTGTGTGAGAAGTGGGCTTTGTAAATCTAATGCTATTCGCTTAGAGACAGGGTGGTAGCTTAATGTGAGGGGCCAGAGTTCTGAATTTCCTGTTACTGAGATCCAGGATGGGAGTACGGATACGTTGACCTAGGATATCAAGTTGAGGATCCTGATGTGGGAGAGACATGGAGGATAAAAGAGGGGGGGAAGGATGCGGGCCTACGGCTGGTTGGGGTAGAAAGAGCGAGCGAGTAAGAAAAGAAAGAGCAGCGGGCCTCAGAAGGGGTTGGGTGCAAGTAGGGTTAGGGGTCCCTGGTTTGTGGCGTCAGGAATGACCTGGGTAACAGGCACGAAGGTGAGGTGGAGAGGGCCGAGGTGTCCGGGACCGGGAACGGAATGGAGGAGTAGGAGCCAGAACCGAGGGTGGGCGGGGTCGGGAGTGTCAAGAGTCCCAGAATCTAGTTATGTGGCGTCAAGTGCCCACCGTGCCAATGCAGTCAGTCAGGCTGGGCGGCGGAGCCTTGGGTTTCGCTTTTCCGAAGAATCGGTTCATCTTGGGCGGCCACGAAGAAAACCCAAACACTGGAGCAAAACTAGAAACGGAAGCAGAGTCACCTCCGCCCTCGCCTTGACTTCCGGCCCCCGCATGCGCAGGCGCAAAGCGCCTATTGGAGCTTCCCGACTCTTTTTCCGGGTTTTCAGGGCGGCCTTCCGGGGAAGGAGCGCTTCGCGAGGTCGGAGGTGGCCGGCAGTCATCGGGGGCGTGGCCTCGGGGAAGGGCGCGGGGCGGGGCTCCAGATAAGTGGGGCGGGGCCTCGGTTGAGTGGGTGGGGCCGGGCGGCTGTGGCGGAATGCCCCGGGGCGGGAGCGGGGCCTGGTCCGAGGGGCGGGGCCTGGTCCGAGGGGCGGGGCCTGGTCCGAGGGGCGGGGCCTGGTCCGAGGGGCGGGGCGGGGCGGGGAGGTAGCCGGGCGGGGTGGCAAGGCGCGGAACTCAGCTCCCACCGCTGGGTGGTCAACAAGCGCGGGTCTGGCGGAGCGCGGTGGCGCGCGGAGACCGCGAGGCGACCGGGAGCGGCTGGGTCCCCGGCGGCGCGCCCCTCGGCCGGGCCGGGAGCCGCGCCAGTCGGTGCTCCCGGCCGAGCGCGGTCCGCCTCCCTCTCAGCGATCGTCCGCCCGGGGTGCGGCCCGCGGGCATGCCGGATCCACCAGGGGCGCCGCCGCCGGCGCTCGCAGGTCGCGGGTGAAGAAAGTGCGGCCTCGCTCGGCCCGGAGCGAAGACGTGGCCCGGAGCCAAGAGGTGACCCGAAGTGAAGAAGTGGCCCAAAGTGAAGAGGTGACCGAGGGCCAGGAGGTGGCCCCGAGCGAGGAAATGGCGGCAGCCGGGCTCAGCGTGACCGTCACCCACAGTGAGCTCGGACGGCCGGGTGGGCACGGGGCCGGACTGCCCAAGTCCGGCGGCGGCCCTGGGGTTGGCCACGTGTCCTCCGGAAGCCAACCCGGCTTGTGTGTTCCTGTGTTGGTGCCGGCGTCCGGAAGCGCGGGGTCTTGTGTGTGTTTGGCACCGTTGTCCGTGCTGGTCGTGGTTGTATGGGTTAGTGTGTGCCTGCGCCGTTTTGTGAGTCTTGACATCAGGGTTGTGTTTGGCCGCGTCGTGTATGACTGCAGTCGGTGTCTGGACACCTTTGTGTCTGCTGAGTCTAAACTCGACTGTTGTTTGAGTGGCCTGTGGCTCCAAGCATACGCTCTGGGCACCCTTTGGGTCTGTCAGCTGTTGGAGCTGACATCGATTTAAACGAAGTCACTTCACTCCAGAGCTCCTCAGGACTAGGGGAGACCCCAGGGCCTCAGAATCTGAAGACCAGTATTCTAGATCCTTCAGTGTTGAGTGACCTTAGGATGTCTCCTTTATAAACTTATGGTTTCTTCCCTGTGAAGTTGGTAGCACCTACTCCACTAACTTCATGTGGCTCTTGTGCAGGCTTAAGGCTTGGCATATGCACTGGGCTTGGGCTATTTTCTTACTGTCCATATACCTGGAAAATAATTGAGCTAATAAGTTTTCTTCTGTTTGAGTTTACTCATTCGTTGTCTATTCACTGAGCACCAACTGTGTAGGTGCCCAGGTGTGCCCTCTGGGACAGACTTGTAGGAAAAATAATCCCTTACTCCTGACAGCGAAGGAGATAAGAACATTACAGTACAGAGTAGAGGGCAGTTAGGCCACAGGAAGCAGATGACTTGTGATGAAAAGCATGGCCTTGGGAGTCAGATAGATCTGAAGTCAAGTTCAGACTCCTCAGTGGGGTCTCCATAGGCAGGTCTTAACTGGACTGAACTTAGTTTGCTTATCTGTGAAATGGGGATTAATATAGGTAGTACCTACTTGATGGGGTTGTTCTGATGATTAAATTAGATGATGTTTGAAATGAGTTGTCAGTCCTTTATGCACGTTAAGTGCTTAAAATGCTAGCTGATAATCACTAAATTGTTACTATTACAGAGGAAACAAAAATCCTTGAGCAGGTCACCAAAGCTGGGCAAATGGCAGGGGACAGGCTGTTTGGAGTAGGTGGTGGCAAATGAACTGGGCCTTGAAGGCTGGATAAATAAATATAATAAAGTGTCAGCCTGTATTGGTTTATGTGAAAGAATTTTCTTCATCGAACACTCTTCTCTCTTCCCAGGCAATGAGAAGCACGATCTTCACGTTACCCCGCAACAGGGCTGTAGTGAGCCAATTGTCCAAGACCTGGCCCAGGTTGTTGAAGAGGCCACAGGGGTCCCACTGCCTTTTCAGAAACTTATATTTAAGGGTAGGCATTTCTCTTCTAGCTTTGAGTCCTTATGGCTAAAGGGCCTATTTAAAACTGCTTAACCTCACCTAATAGTAACTCTTAGTTTTTAAACTGGGATAATTCTTTTTTTTTTAAATGAATTTATTTTTTATTGGTGTTCAATTTGCCAATATACAGAATAACACCCAGTGCTCATCCCATCAAGTGCCCACCTCAGTGCCCGCCACCCAGTCACCCCCACCTCCCGCCCTCCTCCCCTTCTACCACCCCTAGTTCGTTTCCCAGAGTTAGGAGTCTTTCATGTTCTGTCTCCCTTTCTGATATTTCCCACTTATTTTTTCTCCTTTCCCCTTTATTCCCTTTCACTATTTTTTATATTCCCCAAATGAATGAGACCATATAATGTTTGTTCTTCTCCGATTGACTTATTTCACTCAGCATAATACCCTCCAGTTCCGTCCACGTCGAAGCAAATGGTGGGTATTTGTCGTTTCTAATGGCTGAGTAATATTCCATTGTGTAAATAAACCACATCTTTATCCATTCATCTTTCGATGGACACCGAGGCTCCTTCCACAGTTTGGCTATTGTAGACATTGCTGCTATAAACTTCGGGGTGCAGGTGTCCTGGCGTTTCATTGCAATAATTCTTTTTTTTTTTTTTTAAGATTTTATTTATTCATGAGAGACATACAGAGAGAGAGAGGCAGAGACACAGGCAGAGGGAGAAGCAGGCTCCATGCAGGGAGCCCGATGGGGGACTCAATCCCAGGTCTCCAGGTTCACGCCCTGAGCTGAAGCCAGTGCTAAACCGCTGAGCCACCCAGGGATCCCCCTAAACTGGGATAATTCTTATTTGCTTGTTTCTTCATCTGTTCCTTCAATACATTTTATTTATTTACTTATTAAAAAAAAATTTTGTTTAAGATTTTATTTATTTATTTATGAGAGACACACACACAAGAGAGAGAGGCAAAGACAGGCAGAAGGAGAAGCAAGCCCCTCGCAGGGAGCTGGATGTGGGACTCGATCCTGGGACTCCAGGATCATGCCCTGAGCTGAAGGCAGGTGCCAAACCGCTGAGCCACCCAGGGATCCCCTTCAACACATTTTATTGAGGATCTTCTATATACTGACACCTTCAAACATTTTGATAGGTATTAGAGTTGAAGTCCCATGAGGATGGCAGAAATCTTACCATTTTTCTGAAAGCACATGGGTAATCCTCCCTGGCTAAGTTAGACCCTCTTCCCAACATATGTGCATATGGCACTCTCTACCACTTCTGTATGACTTGTATTGAAATTACTATTAAGTGTTTTCATAGTCGCTGAGCATCTCATTTCTCTGTTAGAATAACTAACTCCTTGAGGGAAAATATTGCTGTGTCCAATGCTCAGCACAGTGCTGAACAAACTTACCAGGGATCTGGATGTGGCAGGCCCAGTAGATGTTGCTGATTTCTACCAGGACCCACCTCCCTTCTATCCCCATTCTTTCTTCCCATTCCCAAGGGAACTTCTTATTGTGTATCTCATAGGGCCACATTTATCCCATTTGGTGCCCGTCATAATGAATTTAGCAATGGGAAGCATTTTTATTTATACTTTATAGTGTAACTTCTTGCTTTTTTGTTTTCTTGGTTTTTTTTAATTTATTTGAGGGACATCTGTGTGGCTCAGTGGTTGGGCGTCTGCCTTCACCCCAGGGCATGATCCCAGAGTTCTGGGATTGAGTCCTGCATTGGGCTCCCTGCGAGGAGCCTGCTTTTCCCTCTGCCTATGTCTCTGCCTTTTCTCTGTGTCTCTCACAAATAAATAAATAAAATCTTAAAAAAAAATTATTTGAGAGAGAGAGCAGGAACAGGGGGAGGGGCAGAGGGAGAAGCAGACTTCCCCGCTGGGCAGGAAGCCCAATGTGGGGCTCAATCCTGGGACCCCAGGATCATGACCTGAGCTGAAGGCAGATGCTTAACCAACTGGGCCACCCAGGAACCCCATCCTTGTGTTTTCTTTTTAAAAACATTCTATTATAGAATTATAAAAGGCAATAGAAATCCATGTTTCAAAATAAAGGAAAGCACAAAGAAGAAAATGTTCTCCCAGATAAAACCCCTCATTACATTTCAGCATATTTCTATCCATTTGTACAGGCATCCTGAAGCATAGGTTTTTATTTGTGTGTGTGTGTGTGTTTAGTTGACAAAACAGATTAGTTGATTATACAGTTTTTATTACCTTTTTCTTATAAAACTGAGCCATCATTTATTGTGGCATTGCAGTTTCCCGAAAAAAATTAGCTTTAATGCCTACAAAGTCTTCCGTTGTAGTGATACATAGTTAATTAGCCCCCTGTTTCTAAATGTTTGTCTCTTTCTAGTTTCTCACTGTTAATGATTAAGGTTGCATTGAAGGTTATTTTATAACACTTACTATGTAGGCATATGTCCAGTTATTTGTTTAAAATAAAATCTGAAGTGAAATTCCTGGACTAAGGCACCTTTGGGAAAGATTACACCAATTTATCCCCTTCTCATTAGTGAACACACTTGTCTATTTAATTTAACCTTGCTGAAGTCTATTTTCAGTGTTATATAATTTATTACCATTTGGCATAACTTTTCTTTTCAGGAAAATCTCTGAAGGAAATGGAGAAGCCATTGTCAGCCCTTGGAATACAAAATGGTTGTCGAGTCATGTTAATTGGGAAGAAGGTAAATTGCTTTCTCTATCAGAATACTCCAGAATTAAAGGATTAAGGTCTTTTATACATATTCCTATTTGGGAGGCCAAATTGGGGACCCAGAATCTGCATTAGTGAAATAGCTATCTCAAAACAGTTGTGGTTCTCTTTATTTGATGGGGTTACAGGTTTGTTATTCTCATGGTCTCTGGCTCCTGTTGACTATGGCTTTTGCTCTGGGAATTATGAATAGTTATGCTGCTTCAATAACGTAGCTCTTGTGTTGGTAGTGGATCTCAATCTGTCAAAATGTGCCTGAGTGAGGCCTTACTCACTTGGAGGGGATTTGCAAGAGAAACTTTTATTAAAATAAGCCTATAGATTTTTAAAGATTTTATTTATTTATTCATGAGAGGCACAGAGAGAGAGACAGAGACCCAGGCAGAGAGAGAAGTAGGCTCTCCGCAGGGAGCCTGATGCAGGACTCAATCCCCAGGCCCCAGGATCATGCCCTGAGCCAAAGGCAGACGCTCAACCACTGAGCCAGGTGTCACTGAGCTTACAGATTTTTAAAATAAGTTCTCTGCAAATTTCATGAGTCTCTCTCCCTTTAAACACCTTTTCCACTAAAATCTTCCACAAGAGGAAGCCCTCTTTGGCTAGAAAGAAAGGTTCAGACTAAGTTGAGGTAGGAAAAGAGCCAGTTGGTGAGGACAGTAGTCCCTGGGGTGATGAGAGAGGGCTCAGGCCAGCCGGGCATTGTGACGCAGTGGAATTGTTGGTCATAGGAAGTTTCCTTATTTTGAGTGAGGTGGCTAATTCAGAGTGGAGAGAGGGCAGAGATTAGCAAAGTGAAGGCAAAGAATATCTAGTCCAGCCACAGAACAGTCAGGAGTCTGGCACTCAGGATTTGGCCACGAAGAAGAATGTGAACAATTTGGAACAAGCAGGAAACTTGCTGGCCCTGACTACCAATTGTTGAGATAAGAGAAGGGGAAATATTCTAGATTTCTTGCTCAAGGGTCAGGGTGAATCGTTCTGGGTAATGGGCAGAAATTAACGGTTGAGTTTAAAGAAATAATAGGACCCTAATTAGAAGTGCCCTGGGGTATGTGAGGCCAAGTCCAATTTCAAGTCTCCATCCAACTCTTTTGGGCTATGTGACCTTAGGTTACTTTACATTAAACCTCAGTTTCATCTAAAACACTGCCTTCTGAGCAGCCCAGGTGGCTCAGCGGTTTAGCGCTGCCTTTAGCCCAGGGCGTGATCCTGGAGACCCAGGATCAAGTCCCACATCAGGCTCCCTGCATGGAGCCTGCATCTCCCTCTGCCTGTGTCTCTGCCTTCCTCTCTCTCTCTCTCTCTCTGTCTCTCTGTCTCTCATGAATGAATAAATAAAATCTTAAAAATAAATAAATAAAATAAAATAAAACCCTGCCTTCCTCCCTGGGTTGTGGTAAGGCTTAAAATAATAGTACAGACAAAGGTTTAGCATAGTAGAGGGACTGCTCAACAAAAGTAATCATCCTTGTCCTCGTCCTCATTAAATGGGAGCGCTCAGTTGGTGGGTAGCACTTAGGAATTCAGTCAAAGGAATGGCAGAATTGCACCTGTCTCACCAGGTGGACTCCTCACGGGTGTCCACTGTCCTTTGTTCCCCTTGGAGGCTTCAGTCTGGAGTCAGCTGCTGATCAGCCTCAGGCTCGGGTTGAATCTGGCACTTGACTTGGCTCCATTCTCTCAACCCAAGCTGTCTGGGTCCCTGCAGAATGTTTACTTAGTATTTCTCTCTCTAGTCTAACGTCTTTGTGGGTAGAAAACATTCATGGGTAACTCTCTAGCTTTCCAAGAAGCAGCAGAATCAAAGCTATTTTTTTTCCAGGTGAGTGGTTTTAGCCCAATTGTCATTAGGTTTTTTTTCTTCCCAGTCAGAAGCTACTATTTTTGGTGATTATTGACTTCATTTTATTCTTAAACATTTAGAACAGTCCAGAGGAAGAGATTGAACTAAAGAAACTGAAAGATTTGGAGAAGTCTGTGGAGAAGATAGCTGACCAACTGGAAGGATTGAACAAAGAGCTTACTGGAATCCAACAGGTCACTCTTTTTGGGGAGATACAAATGTGTGGTTAGGGCAGGCTCTCTAGTCTGGATTCCCTGGGTCCAGATCCTGGCTTTACCCTCTATCACTGTGGGCAAGTTTCCTTGTCTCAAGTTCCCTATCTATAAAAGGGGAAAATGATGGTACCTCTCCTTAGCATTGGTGTGAGGATTAAATGATGCAGTTTGAGAGGTACCTGGCTGACTCAGTTGGTAGAGCACACAACTCTTGATCTCAGGGTTGTGGGTTCAAGCCCCACATTGGGCATAGAGCTTGCTTTAAAAAAAAATTTTTTTTAATGATGTAGTTTGAGTCTGACACATACTAAGTGCTTTTATAAGTGTTATTGTGTGTATTTTTTTTTAAGATTTTATTTATTTATTCATGAGAGACGCAGAGACACAGGCAGAGGGAGAAGCAGACTCCATGCAGGGAGTCCAATGTGGGACTCGATCCCGGGTCTCCAGGATCACGCCCTGGGCTGAAGGCAGCGCTAAACCGCTGAGCCACCCAGGCAGCCCTTATAAGTGTGATTGTCATTGCTATTTTCAAACCACAGCCTGCATCCATTTGTGCTCTTAGGAGAGTACCTGCCATGCCAGGGGTCTTGTATTGTCTGTAATGGAACAGGTAGCTTCTCCTAGTCCCAGCTGTTACTTGTTTAGCAAGACAGAGAACATTGTTGATCTAGAAAAGGCCCAAGTTGAGCTTGATCTTAGCTGAGGCAGGGGTCATTCTGTTCAATTCCTTGTATAAGAGAAGGGATACTAAAATTAGGCCCAAACCACATATTTCTTTTTGTTCCCTCTAATTTTATAATGTTAATAGATGTATGTTTCTGTTTTAGTTACAAAAGTAATACATGCCCATCGTATAACTTTAAGTAAACATATGAGCACTAATACCTATAAAGCCCTGACTCAGAAGATAACCAATACTAAAGACTAGAATATATTTTTGCATTTAAAAAAATTGATATAGGGCAGCCCGGGTGGCTCAGCGGTTTAGCGCCGCCTCCAGCCCAGGGTGTGATCCTGGAGACCAGGATCGAGTCCCACGTCAGGCTTCCTGCGTGGAGCCTGTTTCTCCTTCTGCCTGTGTCTCTGCTTCTCTCTCTCTCTCTGTGTCTCTCATGAATAAATAAATAAAATCTTTAAAAAAATTTAAAAAATAAAAAATAAAAAAATTGATATAGTATTATGGACACTCTGTAAATTGTTCTTTTATTTGATTAAAAGAATTAAACATTACAAAAAAAAAAAAGAATTAAACATTTTCTTATGTCATTAAAAATGTTCATACTTGGGACAGCCCAGGTGGCTCAGCGGTTTAGTGCCACCTTCAGCCCAGGGCCTGATCCTGGGGATCTGGGATCGAGTCCCACATAGGGCTCCCTGCATGGAGCCTGCTTCTCCCTCTGCCTGTATCTCTGCCTTTTTCTCTCTCTCTCTCTCTCATGAACAAATAAATAAAATCTTAAAAAAAAAAAATGTTCATAGTTGGGGCACCTGGGTGGCTCAGTTGGTTAAGCATCTGCCTTTAGCTCAGATTATGATCCCAGAGTCCTGGGATCATCAAGCCCTGCATTGACTTTGTGCTCAGCAGGGAGTCTACTTCTCTCTGTCCCTCCTCCTGTCATGCTCGCCTGCTCTCTCTCTTTTAAATAAATAAAATCTTAAATGATCATACTTATCAAACCTTGCATAGCATTGTAACATATATGAATATATCATGATATCAATATATATACCTAACAGTTCTTTATTGTTCATCACCTAATGTTATTTTACCATTATGCATTAATGCTTTTCTGAACATCCTTGAATATAAATATTTTTTTACCATTTCCGATTATTTTTTGGGCGTAGAATAAATTCTTTGACTTGGAATTGCTGGCTAACGTTTAAAGCTTTCATTGCAGGGATCCCAGGGTGGCTCAGCAGTTTAGCGCCTGCCTTCGGCCCAGGGTGTGATCCTGGAGTCCTGGGATCGACTCCCACATCAGGCTCCCTGCATGGAGCCTGCTTCTCCCTCTGCCTCTCTCTCTCTCTGTATCTCTCCTGAATAAATAAATAAAACTTTTTTTTTTAATTTTTATTTTTTTATGATAGTCACAGAGAGAGAGAGAGAGGAGAGAGAGGCAGAGACACAGGCAGAGGGAGAAGCAGGCTCCATGCACCGGGAGCCTGATGTGGGATTCGATCCCGGGTCTCCAGGATCGTGCCCTGGGCCAAAGGCAGGCGCTAAACCGCTGCGCCACCCAGGGATCCCTAAATAAATAAAACTTAAAAAAAAAAAAAAAAAGCTTTTATTGCATGTGGTCAAATCTACATCTGATAAAATCTGCAGAGATCCTGGCTGTCTACCCATTGTCACCAGCTAACTGGTCACTAGGCCAAGCAATGTGACTACATAGCAAGATAATTTAATAAAAACAATGTAAATGTGGCTTTTTTTTTTTAAGATTTTATTTATTTGAGAAAGAGAAGTGTGCGTGTACACAAGCACACAAGCAGGGGCAGGGGGCAGAGGGAGAAAGAGAATCCCCAGTGAGCAGGGAGCCTGATACAGGGCTCCATCCCAGGACTCTGAGATCATGACCTGAGCTGAAGGCAGACACCTAAGTGACTGAGCCACCCAGGCACCCCAATGTTGCTGTTTGTTAACACATGTCTGTGTCAGGAATTATGTTAAGAGTCTATATATATTTCTCTTTATCCTCCTAGTATCATAATCTGGTGTGGGTATCATAATCTCCATTTTAAAAATGAGGATATTGGGCAACCCCAATGGCTCAGCGGTTTAGTGCCCCCTTCAGCCTGGGGTGTGATCCTGGAGACCTGGGATCGAGTCCCACGTTGGGCTCCCTGCATGGAGCCTGCTTCTCCCCCTGCCTGTGTCTCTGCCTCTCTCTGTGTGCGTCTCTCATAAATAAATAAATAAAATCTTTTAAAAAAATTAAAAAATAAAAAATAAATAAAAATGAGGACATTAAGGCTCAGAGAGGTTGAGTAACTTGTACAAGATCACAAGCCAGTAAATGACAGAATTCAAGCCTGGGCCTATCAGACTCTACACCTTGTATTTTGTTTTGTTTTGTGGCTTAAAGATTTTATCTACTTATTTGACTGAGAGAAAAAGAGAGCACAAGCAGGGGAATTGACAGGCAGAGGGAGAAGCAGGCTACCCACTCAGCAGAGAGCCTGAGGCAGGGCTCGATCCCAGGACCCCTGGATCATGACCTGAGTTGAAGGCAGATGCTTAATGGACTGAGCCACTCGGGCATCCCTACACCTTATGTTCTTAACATCTGCTTCTATGTGGGTATACACTGGTGACTGAAGGCTTCATCGGAGCCAGGGCTCAGGAGGCATTAGCAGCCCCAGTGGGCCGTGTGAGATAGTGGCCTGCAGCCTATTACAGTGCTTTGGGTGGCTCTGTTTTTTCCAAGAGATGAAATTCTGGGTTTGAGGTCTGGACTAGCCTATTGGGGGGAATGTGGGCTCAGTGTGTGGCTACTTCATCAGTGCCTTGGCATGAAGTTTTCTGTCAGCCTCAAGGAACCCTTGCAAGAATGCATTATTCCTGTACAGGGTTTTCTGGCCAAGGATTTGCAAGCTGAAGCTCTCTGCAAACTTGATAAGAGAGTAAAAGCCACAATCGAGCAATTTATGAAGATCTTGGAAGAGATTGACACACTGGTAAGTAAATATTCAGCTGAGAAGAACTAGTTTCCTTTGACTCTTTTTTTTTTTTTTTTTTTTTTTTTAGATTTTATTTATTTATTCATGAGAGACACAGAGAGAGAGAGAGAGAGGCAGAGACACAGGCAGAGGGAGAAGCAGGCTCCATGCAGGGAACCCAATGCGGGACCCCATCCCGGGTCTCCAGGATCACACCCTGGGCCAAAGGCAGCGCTAAGCTGCTGAGCCACCTGGGCTGCCCTCCTTTGACTCTTTTTCAGTGAGTTTCACTCTTTCAGTAAAGCACTCTTACTGTCTGAGGATATTGAGCACCTGCTGTGTGCGAGACACTGCTCAGTCCTTGGTAGATACACAGAAAGACAAGATAGTTCCTGATTTTTAAGCAGTCACATCCACCAACGTAGGGCTTTTGTCATTTTTATATTTCCTAAAAGCATCTAATCCTCACAAAGTTGGAACCCAAATGGACTGTGATTTTATGGCCAGAGAAACAGAGGGCTTCATGATACTCATATGACTGGTGATTCCATTAGGTTCATTATCTGTAAAGAATTCAGCCAGACTCAGTCTCTTGTGAGACTATTGGGAATCATCAACTCCATGATCCCTTTTACAGAAAAGATGGTAATGATATTTCCAGCTAGATGCCTCATTTTTGAGGGTGAATTACTCTGCATAGGATTCTCGGGGAGTGAGGGAGGTTGTAAAGAATAAGCACAGTGAGCTCATGGCATGGCCAGGACGTAGTATCTGTACATAGAAAGGAGAGAAAGGACAAAGTCCATGGTACAGATCAGTTTCCATGGCCCAGACACTGAGAGCAAAGGGAGCTTTTATAGGGGTGAGAGCCATGGGAAGGGCCATGTGGAATACAGATCAAGGGAGGAAATCATTCCTGAAAATGCAAGTCTCGTTCATGTTGGTGACTTATGATGCATTTGGTGTACTGTGAGTATTTCATCATGTTGTTATGTCATTCTTACTGAGATTATTTATGTGTCAATTTATTCTTCCACAGATTCTGCCGGAAAATTTCAAAGACAGTAGACTGAAAAGGAAGGGTTTGGTGAAAAGGGTTCAGGTGAGCTGTGTGATCAAGCATTCAAAGTTTAATGTGTGTGTTTATCTGTTCAGAGTAGGGTAGGGCAAAAGTGTGATGTGTGGTATGGACATTTTTTGGTTGTTATTTCATGAGTCCAGAATCTAAGAGAAGAGCTCCTTTCATGTCCCTGTAATTGTATTTGAATTTAAATTAATTGGGGAGGAAGATTGTTGGAGAGCAGTTATAGCTGCCATATGACACAATTTCAGGAGGCACTATTCATGTTCCCTGAAATTGTGCAGTACAGTGGCAAGGCTTCCTGTCCTCACCACCCCTCTGGAGGATTGTTGTCAGAAACCCTGCTCCTACACTGGCCTCTGCCTCCCTCCCCTTATCTGGGAGCCCAGGCTGGCTCCATTCCTCTATAGCCTGTTTTAAATCATTCACCCAGGGGTTCCCCATAATGGCTGAGCAAGAGCCTTGTATGGGCAGGGAATGGCTAGTCCTGGATGGTCCCTCACTGCCCTGCATTCACGTTTTAGGCATTCCTGGCTGAGTGTGACACTGTGGAGCAGAACATCTGCCAGGAGACAGAGCGGCTGCAGTCCACAAACTTGGCTCTGGCCGAGTGAGGTGAGGCGGAGAGAGGCTGGGCCGCCCTGAAGAACAGCTCCACCAGCTCTGCCCTCTCTGGGACAGAAGTGACCTGATTTCACCAGGGCCGCTGGGGACAATTGGCCACTTGCCAGTTTTCCTGAACCTACCCCTGTTCTCGATGAACAAGTGTTGTCTGCAGTCCTAAGTAGAGCCCCTGTCTGTTTTCTCATTGTTTCTCTGTGTGGCTGTGCTGTCCAGCAGCCTACCTTGTCTGGAGAGGCCCTCCCCTGCCAAGTCTTCCCCGCTCTTTCGACCTTTGGGTACTTCCCTTGGGTTGGCAGAACCTCTCATTTGTGTTGGAGTAATTCTGGGTTTATAGCCCCCCGGTCCTCAGATTCATGAGGCCTTTTTGCCCTTGTGATTCTATAGCCGGTAGATGTAACCCAGAATCACCAGGAAGTTACATCTAGTCAGGAATGGTGGGAGTGGTTCAGAACAGGTGTTTGGCACACGGAGTAGTCCAAATATTTCTTGATTTGTAACCGAATTCCGGAACAGATGTCTGGGTTGTTGGTTCACAGACCTCACCACCCGGCCACAGGCCATGAGATCTCAGAGGCCCATTCCTGGGGTGGGGCTTGTATTGATGCATGGACTTCCTTGTACTTGAGTAAATTTTTAGAATGTTAGAACCTGGTGTTGACTGAATCTCTGCTTAAAACCAGGTCACAAATATGGCTTAAGGGGACAGGGAGAAGAACCATGGTGAGGCAGGTGGTGAAGGCAACGATAAACTTCTAAGGAGTTCCTCAAAGATATTTCTGTTGATCATACCCCTTCTGAGGTCAATGTTTCCTTCAAGGCTGTTCCTTTTAGTTTTGTGGCCTATCCCCCCTCCCCAACTGTTATTTCTTTTTAAAAGCAGTTTATCTACATGTCAGCAAGCAAAAGAATGCTTAACTTTTTTTGGATGAAATATGAGATGCAAAAGCCTCCTGTTTTACCTGTAATTTGTTAAAATCAGGAGTGGCCCTGTATGACTCAACTGGGTCAGCTGCTGTCACCCCATTTTTTTCACACAGTGCCCAGGAACCAGGCTTCCAACAGGCCACTCTCAGGCCAACCTTATTTGGCAGAAAGAGTCATTGAAGCCCCAGGGATGTAGGACTGCACGGGTGGGACCTAGGACAGGGGTGGACAAGTGGATGAGACTCAGCCCAGCCCAGCCCACTTCCCACTTTAATCAGCAGTTCAGTGTTAATCTAATAGTTCTTATATGGTAACTGTGCCTGTTGTGCCAACACATGTAATGAGAATGTGTGCCAGGTACTGTTCCGAGTTCTTCAGGTGTCTTAGTCATTTATCCTCATTCTGGGAGGTAGACAGATACTGTCCCCATGTTAACGCTGAGGAAGCAGAGAGCTTGGGTAATTTTTCAAGGTCATAATTGGCAAAGCCGGGATATAAAGCTGGATGGTTTGATTGAGAACCCACACCCTTAATCTCCACTATACTGCCTCGCAACAGCATGGGCTCGCTTGCTCCTCTCTTCTTTTCTCTCTCTCCCTCGTTAGTGGCCACTTCCTCTCTGGCCTTCTGCAGAGCAGTGTCTCTACCGAGCAACCAGAGCTGTCATAAAGCGCAGATCTCGGCATGTCAGTCCTCTTTTTTTATTTTTTTTTAATTTTAATTTATTTATGATAGTCACACAGAGAGAGAGAGAGAGAGGCAGAGACATAGGCAGAGGGAGAAGCAGGCTCCATGCACCGGGAGCCCGATGTGGGATTCGATCCCAGGTCTCCAGGATCGTGCCCTAGGCCAAAGGCAGGCGCTAAACCGCTGCGCCACCCAGGGATCCCCATGTCAGTCCTCTTAAGATAAAAGTCAAAGCCCTACCCTAAGCACTCTCCCTTTCATCCCAGACCACTGTCCTATTTGCTGTCTGCTGTTAGGCACTCTGGTCTTCCATATGCTCTGTGCCTTATCCTGCCTGGGGGTTTTGCATATACTGTTCCTCTGTTTGGACAGCTCCTCACCATCCTTCCCCAACCCGCACCCCACCCCTTTCCTGGGTAATTCCTGTTCATCCCTTGAACTTAACTCAAATGTCTCTTCCATGGCAAAACCTCATCTGCTATCAGAGAACCTATCAAACCCCCAGGTGATACCCTTTCACAATTTGCCATAACTTTTTTTTTTATGATAAATAGCATGATAAACCATGATTTATTTGTGGGATTGTTTGATTAATATTTACCTGTAACCCTAGACTCTAAATTTCTTGGGTTAAGGGGTATCTTTGTCTTGTTAACAACATATTTCAAGCACATTGCCTATTTATAATAGGTGCTCAATAAATATTTGGAGAATGAATGAATGTTGAATGCACACATCCACAGTGAAATACACACAGCTACCCTTCATCAGTACTGGAATTTACAGCATCAACAGCCATTGTTTGATTTAAGGATGAAGAGAGGCCCTAGGGCATGGGCTATTGGGCACGTGTGTGGGGTAGTTACTAGGGCCTGTGCACAAGTCCCACCCACACTGATCTGTACATCCACAGGGTATCTCTGCCTGTGAACAGGGAAAGAACACTCCTTGTTGCCTACTCTCCCGGGACATGGTCAGTCCTACTACAAGGGGAACCAGTGGGGCTCTGTGATCCTATAAACATCCTTCAGCCTCACAGCTGAAAGAATTCTCCCATGCATTGTCTGTTTAAACAATTTCTACTTCTCCTTTAACAGCGTAAAGGTTACCTTCTCTGAGGAGCCCTTCTTCCTCTGGTAGTCAGGACTCTTTTAGTTGAAAGTACCAGAAACTAAATTCCAAAGAGATTGTTGAAATAGAAAATTTATTTGGGTGCCTGGGTGGCTCAGGTGGTTAAGCATCCCACTCTTGGCTTCTGCTCAGATCCTGATCTTGATGTGAGATCGAGCCCCACATGGGGCTCTGGGCTCAGCAGGGAATCTGCTTGAGATTCTCCCTCTGCTCCCCCAGCCACCAGCTCATGTGCGCTCTCTCTAAAATAAATAAAGCTTTTTTTTTTTTAAGATTTATTTATTCATGAGAGACGGAGAGAGTCAGAGAAATTAGGTAGAGGGAGAAGCAGACTCCTCAGAGGGAGCCCAATGTGGAACTCGATCCTGGATCCTGGGATCACACCCTGAGCCGAAGGCAGACGCTCAACCACTGAGCCACCCAGGCATCCCTAAATAAATAAATCTTAAAAAAAAAAAAAAAAAAGAAAAGAAAAGAAAGAAAGGAAAAGGTGCCTAGGTGGCTCAGTCAGTTAAACATCTGCCTTTGGCTTGGATCATGATCTCAGGGTCCTGCGATCAAGCCCCACCTGCATCACATTGGGCTTCCTGCTCAGCAGGGAGTCTGTTTTTCCCTCTCCCTCTGCTGCTCCCTTGGGTTCTATTCTCTCCCTCCCTCACTCTCTCTCTCAAATAAAATCTTAAAAAAGAAAGAATGAAATAAATTTATTGGCAGGATGTCAAGTTATCCCATGTAGCTTTGGGGATGTTCAAGGGCAGTTGGGCTTCAGGAGTTCAAACACAACCTGGAATCACTCTGCATCTCTTTCTTTGCATGCTGGCATCATTCTCTTAATCCTGCTTCTTCCACAAAGTAGGAAACATGGCTGTCAGCAGTCCCCACTTCACACATTTTACAGCTTCACTACCAAAGAGGAACTACCTGTTTCCTTCCTTCTGATTAAAAAAATCCTGGAGAAGAATTTTTTGGCTGATAATAATGGCCAGGGCAGCAGGATCACATGCCATAGATAGGGCCTTTAGGAGCCTGCAGTTACATTTCCAGTGACGGGCCAAGTTTTCACATCTGCAAAGTGAGGGATTAGGTCATTTCAGTATGGTGCCTGGTGCCTGGCATATTGTGCAGGCGTAATCTTTGTGATTCCTCCTCATGTGCATGGAAGCCTGGGAGCAGAGGGTCACCAACAGGAAGCTTGGCCAAGAAGCTATGCCACCTGAGTATAAGAGGGGCTTCCCACTTAGGGCAGAGGCTTAGACATCACCAATAGTCACTCCTCCAATAATAAGTGAACTGATTTTCAGCTTAGCACATGGCCAATCATAACAGTTTTTTCCAGTCTCTCTGTGCTGGGCATGCAGACTACATTTTAGGCAACAGGAGAACAGGTATGTACATCTTATGGGAAGCATCATCAGAGGCAGTAGGGTGTCCTTCTTTACCTCTCTGTGGACTGGAATGTAGACTTGGCGGGAGTTAGAGCAGCTGTCTTGTACATTGAAGGGAAAACTGATGATGGCAGAGTAACAATACATAAGGAGCATGAAGTTAGCGTACTGCATAGGTCTATGTGTGAGAGAAATTAACTGTATAAGCCGCTGCTATTTTGACATTTGGGTTTCTCACAGCCAAATTTAACACTGCATCCTATGCAGCAGAGGGGCAAAAGTTTCTGTTACCAGTAGCAGTAAGTAGCAGGGCCCATAGATGACCTTTCAGTCCCTGCCGCTTGCAAATCTGTTAACAGCAATTCAGGCCCACATCCCCATTTCAAGTGTCTGGGGAACACTGATTCTTGCCTTCTCTGCCCTGGCTTTGTAGTGTTTTCCCACAGCACATATCCCGCTCTGTCTGCCCACCCTAAAGCAGGAATCAGTCCATGTGATACTGCTTCTACTGGCTAGAGGAAACAATGTCTACACTCTTTTCTGCCACCATTATCAAGTGGCTCCTGTTAGCTTTGGCCAAAAGAGGGTATATTTGACATGGACCAGTTAGGGGTTAGGGTTAAGGTTAGGGTTAGACTGGGGTCTCTGTGGTGGGATTTCTGGGTGCTGTGTATTTTTGTAGGATATTGTATAGGTACACGTGAGCCTGGGGTTGTGTCCAGTGCCAACATTAACAGAATGGATGGTGACCAAAAGAACAGAACAGGGTCCGGAAGTCATCCTGCTATGGGTGGCCAAGGTGCAGGGGGACACTCAAAGTCTTGGGGTTACAGACCTACGTCAGTATTTTAACAAGTAATTCAGATATACTGTGCATACTACCTAAATATCAGCCACAGCAGTATCCACATGTGTGTAAAACTTGGGGTGCTGGTGCAGCCCAGGGGGAAGGTCATGAAGGGTGTAGGACTTTCCCAAAGGCTGGGTGCAGCTCTCTGGCAATGGCAGACGGTACAGATGTCACCTAGGTTCTTGACCTTAGTGACAAGCAGGCTGGGACAGATATGCCCACTGGGGACGGAGGCTGACTTCTTGAAGAAGCAGAAGAGACCTGGGACCTCTAGGGAAATGTGACAGGATTGAGGAGCACTGGAGTGATGGAGAAGACATCAGATTTAAGTATAGGGAAGTCAGGGCAAATGCCCACCACCACCAACCACTTCCCCAGAGTCCCCAAAGACACTGGCTCACTTGGCTGAGTTGGGCTGGATCTTTTATTCATGTCACATCCTCCACTCCCACCACTGTTCTCTAGCCCAAGACTTCATGGCTTAAGAGGCTGCGATGAGGGTCCACATTTGCCATCCTTCACGATCTGGATGTCGTGTTTGGTTTTCCTAGGATCACAGGAGGCAGATATGAGGCCCATCTCATCAGGTACTGGAACAAACCCTTCAAGGGACCCTGCCTGGTCCAGTCTATCCAGACACCCTGCTGAGCCCTCCCCACTTCCCCCCACTCAGTGTAGGCATAGGGCAGGTCGGGGGATCCCTGGGCACATCGTTCTACAGCTTTTCCCTCTTGCACATCCTCCTGCAGGACATCTGGAATGTTGTCTGACGGCTGCTGAATCTGTCTCCAGCCCTGACTCTGTCTTGAACTCTAGCCACACCTCAACCAGGCTACCCCAAAGGCTCAGCCGTCCACAGACCTCATTGCCCTCCACAAACCATCTAGATCCCCACTGCCCCCCAGCTCAGTTAGGAAAATCTTGCTGCTCTCCTGCCTCTCTGTCCAGAATGCTGTGGCTTCTGAAGACTGTCTTCTCTCCATGATCTCACTTAGCTCTGGCCCACTTCAAGGGTTTTTGTTTTTTTAAAAAGATTAGATTTATTTCTTCATGAGAGACACAGAGAGAGAAGCAGAGACACAGGCAGAGAGAGAAGCAGGCTTGTCACAGGGAGCCCAATGCAGGACTTGATCCCTGAACTGGGATCATACCCTGAGCTGAAGGCAGACGCTCAACTGCTGAGCCACCCAGGCATCCCCTCAAGGGTTTTATGAACGAAGAAAGGAGATCAATTAGGTGATGAGACATACCAACATCTTGTTCTGGCCCTTTTCGCCTCTCAAGACTCATTTCTTGCCTCTCTCTACCCTCCTTTAAACTTTATACTCCAGCATATCCAATTTCTTATATTTTCTCAAATCCAAACTTTTCTTTCCCTTCCAGACCTTTCCAAACTCCTCTCACTACTTGGAATTACCTTTCCTTGGTCTTTCCTTTTCCAAGCTAGTTTCAACTTATTTTTCAGAGCTAAGCTGGAAAGTCTTCCCTGCCCTTGTCCTTGCCTTGCACTCACAGTATCCTGGGTACACCCATCTGAGCCTTGAGCAATCTATGCTACAGTTGGCTGACCATTAGCTTGCCTTCCTCCTTAGACTACCATATGCCCTGGAATGCAGGGATGCTGTTTGGCTTACGCCCTCTTATATCCCCAGTGCCCAGCATATAGTAGATGCTCAATAAATAATTGTTGGCTGGAGGAATAAATGAACAAATGAAGTCACCTAGTCAGTCAGAGGCAGAATAAGGGAAGAACCTGGGGTTTCTGCACCCCACCCCTCACTCCCTTACTAGCTGAGGCCTTATACTTGGAACCATGTGCCTTCTCTGAAATAGACTTGGGCTGATTCTGTTAGGGGCAATGTCAGACGACTCTTCTCAGGCCAAGGGTATAAATAAGAGGCAGATCAAGTTTTGCTCTCTTTACACTTGGAATGCACCAGAGATAAGGCCCCCCCAAGCAAGCTGAGGGGAAGGTGTAGGGTAGACTTACATCCGAGTCAAGCAGACCTGGCATTCATTGTCATATGTGACGCCATCAGTGCCACAGACCGGGTTGGATGTCTGGGCACAGACTGGAGATTCCCCCATGTGCTCACAGATGGGCTGTGAAAGAGAGGGAGAGGTGAAGGGCACGCAGTGATTCAGAGGCAGCGAGAAGGGACCCAGGGACTTTGCTTGGAGTCAGGGGCTCCAGGGAAGAGCCAGATTCAAGAAGGCCCCAGTGTTGGTCCAACAGGCATGAAACTAACCATTCAGGGCATCTCAACATGTTTGCTTAGGTGTGTGTGTAGTACTAGGCATATGGCTGTGGCTCTGTACACACATCTGCTGAACACAGGTCTGTGGGCATCCAAGTATATGTCTGTGTTTATGTCTATCGAATGAGTTTATGCCCTCAAGCTCCTGGGGGTGGGTTCACACACTCTTCAGAGGATCTAACTAGAACTTCTCTTGCTGGTCTCTGTGAGGACTCCAGGAGACAGAACCACCCAGCATTCCCAGGGGGCCCCTCCATTGTGAGAGCTCCTCCACTCACCCTGGCCAACATGACCCATTGGGCCCCTGGTGTGGGATGGCTGGAGAAATGGGACAGGGCTTGAGACTTAAATGAGGCTAGTCTGAGAGAGTTTCAGGGCAGGCCCCAGGTCAGGACTGGGTCGAAGAGTGGGACAGGATGGGGTGAGAGAGGCAGTGTGGGGTGGTGGTCATGAGACCAAGAGCCTGACTTCTGTGCTGATGAGTGAAGTTGTGAGAGCTATCTCCACTCTCAGAACCTCAGTTTCCTCCTCTGTAAACACTGTAAATGAATAATAGTATTCTTTTAATGTACGGTTAATTGAAACCATGTATCATCTGGCACAATAATAGGTTTGGGTCTGATGGGCTGACAGTGCAGATGTGGCAGCTGCTGGATGGGAAGGTGGCTTTGAGCCTCCTTGTTCACCTAGGTGAAGGTTGGGTTGAGGGTCTCAAGGAGGCAAGCCCCACTGCCTTGGGGATATCAGACCCAGGACCAAAGTAGAATCAGGGGTTCAGACTTGGTGTCTTTCCTTCAGAGTGAAGGGTTGGATGGACGATGGCGTGTGGTTGGGGGAGGCTGGACCACATCAGAGGGCCAGGGTACCTCTGGCCTGAACCCCATGGCCTGTCCCTCTTCACTACACAAAGCAGAAAGTGCACTCAGTCCTGCTCAGCCTGGGCAGGGGATCTTGCTGCTGGCAGGGATATTGGAAACCAGGTTGGGACAGATCTCTCAAGGTTCTGGAAACCAAGTTTGAGACCTTGGTGAAGAGGCTTGGCCAACTCAGTATGGAAGGCTTAACCTAGGGAGCATGCAATCTCAGGAGGCTACACTAGCCACTTTGAAGCCATCAGAGTTATTTGAGTAGAAGCATAAGACAAATGCTGGTTTCTTAGCATGGATGCAGAAGGAAGGCCAGGACAGCAGCCCAGGGCCAAAACTAGAAGCAGCTGCCTTACCATTCTTGGGGAAATGACCTTTACCGCAGACACTGGCACTTCTGAAAGGCAAAAATGGAAGAGTGAGGTGATGATGGCTCTAGGCAACTGGTCTGGGGTCTGAGGACTGCTTTAGGAAACCTGTCCCAGAAAAAAAAAAAGGAAACCTGTTCCAGCTACCACCCAGTCTGGAATTCCTTAAGGAAATGTATTGAGTCACCAGACGGCGGGGAATCCCAGAAAACTGTTGTGACCTTGGGTTGCTAGAATAGAGACAGAAGATCTAGAGTTAGGGAGGTGACAGTCCAGCCTGATTCCACTGGGATTGTTATGGCCCATATGATTATCAAAATAATTCAGTTACTATGGGCCAAACATTGAGAATACATGATCTTAAATACTCTTCACAGCTCTCTCACTGTTCTGTACAAGCAAGGGGGCAGTGGTGGATGCCGCCATCTGCTACACACATCCTGCCCTCAGGTAGAACCAAGGTGCTCATTTCCTCAGCTGCCGGGAGTATTAGCCACTCACAGCAAGTCCTTTCCTAGAAATTACTCTTAGAGAACAGAATGCCTCACCCATGGTTGCATCTCCTACCCAGGAACAGACCATATCCAATGACAAGTGGATATTGATACAATGACCAGAATCCTTCATCTCTATTAAACAGTTCTGAAAGGCCACCCCAGATCCAAAGCTCCCAGTAGGGTCATTGGAGGCTTCTGTTGTACTGCATCACAACTTTCCCCATCCTTGTGTGTGTATCCCATGAGCACCCCCCAAGACACCAAATGCGAGCCTGAGTCTGAAAGGGGCTCAGAAGTTAAAGCCATACGGTTTGTTAAGGGCTGAGCTGGGATTGCACACAGATCTGTCACTCCCTAGCCTGGTTCTTTTCATATACACAGTTGTGCATTTCAGCTCTTCCAAGTCTAGGTGCCCCTGCTCACAGGATGTGAACAAACTGATGTGACTGGTGAATATGACAGGTGGATGAGGAACAGAACCACATCTAATGCCACAGGTGGAAGGAAAAGTGTCGATGTAAATGGGTGAAGGGTAGGACGCTTCCTGAAGTCTCTTAAGGGCTGTTCAAGGGGCCAAGGTCTTCTCAACCTCACAGGGCAGAGCCCATTCTTGCGAGGAGGCTGCAGGGAGGCAGGTTTGTGTTCCAGAATTTTCTCCGTGGAAACTGCTTCAATGAAGGAACTGTCTCCAGAAATAGTTCTCCCTCACTGGAGGTGTGCCTACTGCTGCAGTTTTAGCTTTTCCTGGGGTTGCTATTATAAGAGATTTCCAAGGTAGAGAGGGAGAAGGGAATTGAGATGAAGTGACCTCTGATAGGCTATCTAAGCTTGGCACTGAGGCATTAAGATGCAAACCCAACCTTGTCACCGCATGCTCAAAACCCATGATTATGAAACTAGAAATGAGAAATTATCCAAATGTCCTTCAACAGAATGGGTAAACTATGATATATGTACACTGGGATGCACCTCAGCAATAAAACAAGCAAACAACTGATCTATCCAGCAACATGGCTGGATCTCAAAACACGCTGAGCAGAAGAAGCCAGACACAAGGCTACATGCTATTATGAAAGGCACCGTAGGCCAAGGTCAAGGACAGCTTGGGGATAAATACAACTTTCTATGTGACATTCTAGAACAGGCCAAACTCATTTATGGTAGGAAAAAAAGCAGTGATTGCCTCAAGAGTGGGGAAATGGAAGGGACTGACCAGCATGAGGGAAGTTTCTGGAGTATAGGAAACATTTTTTGTTCTTTGTTTTTTTAATTTTTATTTTAACTAGGCTCCACACCCAACATGGGGCTCAAACTCACAATCCTGAGATCAAGAGTTGCATGTTCTACTGACTGAGCCAGCCAGGCACCCCAGAAATGTTTTTTTATCTTGATAGAGGTTTGGGTTACACGGGTACGTGCACTGTCAAAATTAATTGAGTATGACTCATTGAGTGATAAGATTTGTTTATTTAGTGGTACATGACTGTTAGGGGATGAAAGAGCACTAAAAAGGGGCACCTGGGTGGCTCAGTGGTTGAGTGTCTGCCTTCAGCTCAGGTCATGATCCCAGGGTCCTGGGATCGAATTCTGCATCAGGCTCCCTGCAGGAGCCTGCTTCTCCCTCTGCTTATGTCTCTGCCTCTCTCTCTCTGTCTCTCATGAATAAATAAATAAATAAATAATATATTTTTTAAAAGACAAAAAGCACTAAAAAAATGTAAAGGCCTTCCATGGCTCTTTGTGATAACTGAGCTACTTCATCCTATTAGGGCCCTGCATGAGCTCATAACAAACTTGCTCCTGGACTTACTTCCTAGTACATCTCCCCATGTTCCTATGCCTCTCAGCTCTTCCAGGACAGACTGTGCTTCAGCCTGTACTGTGTCTCTCTACCTGAAGTGTCCTTCTCCCCCTTCTACTGATTTTATCTTCATTTCAAGGCTTAGATGCTACTTCCCCATGAAGCCTTCCCTGATGTCCCCTAGGGTTTCCTGAGCAGACCCAGATTTAGGCTTCAGTTTTTGTCCATTTGGGCTGCTATAACAAAATACTATAAACTGGGGATCTTATAAACATTTCTCACAGTTCTAGAAGCTGGGAAGTCTAAAGTCATGGCACTGACGGATTTGGCAACTGGTGAGGGCCCTCTTCCCAGTTCATAGCTCGTACCTTCTCACTGTGTCCTCACATGGTAGAAGGAGCAAGGGAACTCTCTGGGGTCTCTTTTGTAAGGGCACTAATCGCATTCATGAGGGCTGTACCCTCATGACCTAGTCCTCTCCCAATACCATCACCTTGGGGATTAGGATTTCAACATGAATTTTGGGGACCACATCATAGCATCTTCTTTCATATCACCACATACTGTCCCACTCACTGGGTCACTCTTGCCTCCCTACGGACCTGAGTTCCTTGGGGTTCCTATATTTCTGCCCCCATGCAGCAATGCCCCCCACAGAGTGGGTGTTCAGGAACTGACCAACTAACGTGCATTGTTGGGAGGAGGAGTTCAGAAGCCTGTGGTATCAGAACTTTTTCCTGGAGGATGTGGGAACAGGTTGCATTTACTCTCAGGCTGCCCTTGACCCCTGTCCTCAGGCCAGGCAGGAATCTGAAACGGGCACAAGGACTCTTCAGGATAGGCCTCCTCAGTGTTCCCAATAGGAAAACTGCTAAGGGAATGGATGCCAAGCTGGGAGTAAGCAGGCTATGCTGGGCCAGAGCCTCCAGACCCATTCTCTGTTGCCCTAGCCCCTAGGACTATGTCCTCAGGGAAATGAGAGTGGACCATAAGGTCAGTAGCTGTCCAGAGGGGGTCCTAAGTAGTCTCCCTGCTTCGCCCTGTAGTCTGTTCTCAGCATAGCAACTGGAGTGATCCTTTTAACACAATTCTGCTCAAAATACTTCAGTGTCTCCCATTTCATTCAGAGGGAAAGCCAAGTTCTCATATTGGCCTTACATTACTCAGTATGGTTCCCAGTTGCCTCTATCATCTCTTCTCCCGTTGCTCTGCACCCTGCGTCTCATTCCCTTCCTGCCACACTGGTCTCCTTGCCATACCTCAAACACTCCAGCCGTCCTCCTGCCTCAAGGCCTTTGTACTGTCCGTTCCCTCTGTCCAAAACCCTCTCCTCCCAGATATCCACACGGCTCACTCCCTTCCCCGCTTCAAGCATTGTTCTAGGAGAGAACCCCCTGATTTAGCACTGCAGCCCCCTCTTCACCCTGCCCAATATTTCTTCTTCAGCCTCTATAACCTTCTAACGTACCTATCTTATTGTCTATTCCCTTCCATCCTACTCCATTGGATTGAAGCTCCATCAAGGTAGTTCTCTTTATGTTTGCTCACTGATACGTCTTAAGGGCCCAGAACAATGCCTGATACACAGTAGATGTGAGACCACAGAGGTGATCCAGGCCCTAAGGAGGCCCTACTCCAGCATGTGTCCAGCCTGGGACAAAGGCTACCGTTCCTCACACAGCTGCTGTCCATCCCACAAGCATAGGCTGTCACAGCAGATAGGACCTCAGAGGACCAAGGCCAGGCTTCCTTCAGCACCTACTACCTTGCAGCCAGCAGATTTACCTGTCTCTCCTGAGACAGGCCTGCTCCCTGCTGCTTCCCAGATCTCTCACCAAGTAGTTGCTTAGAGTAGCAAGATACTCTAGTGAGTAGCAAGGTACTCTTTTTTTTAAGATTTTTATTTATTTATTCATGAGACACACACACACACACACACACACACACACAGAGGCAGAGACACAGACAGAGAGAGAAGCAGGCTCCATGCAGGGAGCCCAACGTGGGACTCGATCCCGGGTCTCCAGGATCAGGCCCTGGGCTGAAGGTGGCGCTAAACCGCTGAGCTACCCGGGCTGCCCAGCAAGGTACTCTTAGTGAGCTAGATGGACTTCCTATTCCATAGCTGGAAAAACAGAGGCCCCAAGAGGAAAGGGGCTTTTGTAATTCTGGGCCAGAGTCAGGATTTGAACCCAGGTCCCACCACAATGGAGAGGTACAGAAAGAAGTTCTATGCAGAAAACCAAGACGTCACAGGATGCACCAGACTCTGCCTCTGCCCCCACCACAAGCTTATCTACCAACACCAAGTCACAGAGAATCCAGGCTCTGTCCACTCACCTCTGTCCACAATGAGAAGGGTGGCCACGGCCAGGGCGACCACCCACAGGCGGACAGCCATGCTGATCCTGGGCTGATGTGGTCCGAGCTAGCAGGGGTCTGGGTCAGGGCAATGATTGAGGCCTGTTTATAAGGCTGATCCTCACTCTTATCTTATCTAGGGCCAGATGGAGAGGCCGGGAGTGGCATCAAGTTAATATCTGCACCATGGCACCAGAGATGCTAAGCTTGTGGTGGCCTGGGGCTGTGCCCATGGGGCTGGCATATTTCCAGAGTGAGGAGAAATTTGGACAACCTACAGAGCTGCCACCAATCTGAGGGCTGGAGCAAGAGGGAGAGGGAAATTGAAGTAGAAAAAGAGAAACCAAGTCAAAAAGACAGAAAGGAGAGACAGGCAGATCAGAAGGAAAGAGAAACAAAAAGACAAGCAGCAACTGAAAGGGGGCGGAAGGCAGAGAAAGGGGCTGGAGCCATGGGCGACTTTGCAAGTGCCTTCACCAAACAACTTTGTGACTGTCAAAAAGACATTCTCCTTAACTAGGTGTCAGTTTACCCATGCACAACATAGAGATGGCAGTTCTGACTCTGTCTCCCTCCTGAGGCTGCTGTGAAGAGGACAATGGGGACAGCGGATGAGAAAACATTTTGCAGAGGATGAAGTGAGGTGTAAATATAAATAGAAATGGTTCTTTTCAGGATGCCTGGGTGGCTCGGTTGAGCATCTGCCTTCGGCTCGGCGTGATCCCGGAGTTCAAGGATAGAATCCCACATCGGGTTCCCTGCTCCTTGGGGAGCCTGCTTCTCTCTCTGCCTATGTCTCTGCCTCTCTCTGTGCGTCTCTCATGAATAAATAAGTAAATAAATAAATGGTTCTTTTCATGTCTTTTTCCCCCCTTACTATGAAAGGGCACAATTGATATGGGGAGGAGAAGGGGGGAAGGTAAAATAAAACATAACGGTGACTTCCTCGCTCCTGGGTGGCTCAGTCAGTTAGGCATCCAACTCTTGGTTTTAGCTCAGGTCATGATCTCAGGGTCATGAGCTCAAGCCCCCATGTCGGGCTCCATGCTGGATATGGAGCCTGCTTGAGTTTCTCTCTCCTTTTCCCTCTGACCGCCCCCCACCCCATGTTCTCTCTGTCTCTAAAAAAAAAAAAAAAAAAAGATGCCCTCATGCTTTGCATGTATTATGTGCCTTTTGCATTTTAATGGGCTAAATACAGACAAGATTCTTTTCAAGAAAAATGAAAATATATATATCAGATATTTGGTTATCTGCTTTCAAAGACTTTCTGATTTATAAACAGAATAATAAAATTTTATTTATATATGCATTTCTCTGATTAATTTAGATCAGTGATTTTTAGCTCCATTTACAGACTCAATTTCCCTGGGAAGAATTTAAAACTACAGACACTGAGTCTCTAAAATACGTAAATCTAAGTTTCAATGTTTTTAAAATTATTTTTATTTTGAAAGATTTCAAGCCTATAGGTAAGTTGTAAGAAAATTAAATGAATCGGGGTGCCTGGGTGGCTCAGTCGGTTAAGCTCTCAGGTCATGTTCTCAGGGTCCTGGGATCGAGCCCCGAGTTGGGCTCCCAGCTCAGCTGGGGTTCTGCTTCTCCCTCTGCCTCTGCCACTCCTCCTAGCTTATGTATGCCCTCTCTCTCACTTTCTCTCTCTCAAATAAATAAGTAAATTCTCAACAACAACAACAACAACAAAAGATAAATTAGTTAATTGGAAAGATTCTTATTTGAGAGTAGACCCTTTGGGGGCTTCAGGGAGCTAGCCAGTCACCCCTACAAACTAATGGAGGCCAGGCCTGTAGCCAAGCCCAGCCTCAGATCTATGACTCACCTCCTGCCCCTCCTCAGGAAACACACAGGCCCACAGATGCCTCTAAGGCAGGTGGCAGCTATCCCTCCATTGCTTACCCACACAGAACAAATATTTAATGATGACTTCCTGCCCTAGAGCAAAAACATTTCATAAAGGGTGGGGAGGTAAATTTAAAGGTCACCTAGGTCCTGTCTACCACTTCTCACACCTTCCTACAGCAGCCCCACCACAAAGTCATTCAACTTTTAGGGATTTAGGGACTATCTACCAGTTTCATTGTTGAATGGCTTTGAACTGAGTTCTTCCTCATACAAGAGATCCATTTCCCCAAGACTCCCAAGATGGTTCCCAGCTCTGTCTCTAGCCTCCTGCATCTGCATACCTGCATGAGTCCCAGGTGAGCATCTCCAGGCTAAGCAGGTCCAGCCCTTTGCCTTCCCCCACCTTTCTGCCTGATGAAGTTCTTGGACCTCTGCATTTCTCATCTGGTCTGCCCACAGGTTTGTCTGCCTGTGATCCAGGTTAGAGTGAGAAGGGGACAGGGGAAAACAGATGAGTTCATCACCTCCCTTGTTTTTGGACCTTAGGCCTTTATAAATGTGGCAGAAATGTCTGCTGATGCTTCTAGCTTCTTCAAGGGACCAGGAAGCTTGAATTCTGCATCCTCTAAACTTCAGAGTAAAATCAAGGGCAGCCTGTGGGCCCTGGGCCCACCTACTATCCTCCCTGCCCAAAGTCTCTTTCTTTAGACAAACACCTCCTAGATTAACTCATAGTGACAAACTTCAAATCTGTCCTTCCACCAAAATACGAGCCTGACTCCTATATCCAACTGCTATTGGACAGCACCCCCTATAAATGTCAATGTACCCAAATATACCTCATGTATTTATCCAGAATCCATTCATTCACTCAACTGCATTTTATTCTATTTTATTACTTTATTTTTTAAGGTTTTATTTATTTATTCACAAGAGACACAGAGAGAGGCAGAGACATAGGCAGAGGGAGAAGCAGGCTTCCTGTGGGGACCCCGATGTGGGACTCAATCCTGAGACTCCGGGATCACGCCCTAAGCGGAAGGCAGACACTTAACCGCTGAGCCATCCAGGTGTCCCTTAACTGGGTTTTAATAAGCAGTTAAGCTCCATGTGTTGGACATAGCAGAGAATAAGTCAGACACAATTCTTGCCCTCAAGCAGCTTGTCATTAAGTGGGTGACTGGTACCAAATGAGCAGCAGAGCTGTATCATCACCATCAGAATAAGTTCTACAAATGAGACACACTCAGTGCTTTGGGAGGATCCAAGAATGACCTATCCATCTGGGAAGTCAGAGAAGGCCAAGGGGTGAGTGCCTGGGGCAGGCTGTAGCAAAGTGGAACAGTGTTGCAGATATAGGAAACAATGTGTGAGGGCCCAGAGGCAAGAAGAAGCTTGGCACTTCCAGAAAACAGAGAGGCCAATGCAGCTAAAGTGAGGTCACTAAATGGAGAGGGGCATGCGGTGAGTCTGGAACCACCGGGGAGATCAGATCACTGCTTCTCACCCCACATCCCACGTTCCAGCAGTGGAATCCAGAAGCAGACTGTGTGACCTTGTTTGCCTTCCCTCTGAGTATATAGATTTGCTTCCTATGTAGCTGTTGAATCATGTAAGCAAGAAGGAGTGAGTCCTCCAGAGATCTAGGGGAAGAGTTCACCAAAAGGAGGAACCACAGGGCCAAGGCCCTGGGACAGAAGCAAGCTTGGTATGCTCAGGAAGTAAATACCAAGGAGTTCATTGTGGTTAGAGTAGATTGGACATGGAGGTGAGTGGCAGGAGGAGAGGGCCAGCTCAAACTCCGCTCCCAGCCCGGACCAATTCATTGGGTGAACTTGAGTACATCCCTGCTTCTCTTGGGCTTGTAATGCTCTCTGGGAAATGGGCCCCCTGACATGTACCATCACCAGCCTGATTCCCAGGGCAATTGCGAGGACCCTAAAGAGGAGAGTGTGAGGTGAGATGTGTGCAGACACTGTGATGCCAAGGAAGCAGCTTGAGCGCAGATTCCTGGAAGCAGAGCAGAGGTCAAGCACTAAAAGCCGTAAGCATCTACGCAAATGCTAAGATCAGTACAATAAAGACAGAGATTCCCTAAAACTTGGCTCTGGCAGGGATGCTGGTAGTTCCTCCCTGTGTTGGCCCAGGGTGGAGTGAGGGCTGGGACATACGTGCTGGCTAAGCCAACACTTCCCAGCCTCGCCCAGCAGCCTTCACACTTCTTGCTAAGCCTTGGACTGATACCCGAGTAATACAGCCCCTCCTTCATGATGACGATGCAGGATCCATTAGATCTGAGTCACGGGGCCCGCTGATGGGTGGAGGAAACAATGGCTTTGTTTGGTTTAAGGTGGATGAACTGAGCTCAAGCAGGTCTTGGGCTTGCCAGATGGCATGGCCAACACAGCCAGCCTGCTCCTGCACCATCTTTCCAGGGCCCCCAGCCCAAGTCCTGCTCCACCCTCCTCCAACCTCAAGTGCCCCCACCTGCCCGTCTACCTGCAATGAGCAGCCCAGGTGTGGGCACCCACTTCCAGGAGGCCTGGTCTGGACAGATCCAGGTCCAGAGCCTGTCCTGTCCTGGGCTTCTCAGCCACCTGACTCCATGTCCTAGGTCTGGCCACTTCCCATTGTGTCTGGTCCAAACTGCAGGGCCCTCACATAATGGCAGGGAAAGAAAAGGTCTCCCCTCTACTTCTTTAATTTATTTTTCTTGGGATCCCTGGGTGGTGCAGCGGTTTGGCGCCTGCCTTTGGTCCAGGGCACGATCCTGGAGACCGGGGATCCAGTCCCGCATCGGGCTCCTGGTGCATGGGGCCTGCTTCTCCCTCTGCCTGTGTCTCTGCCTCTCTCTCTCTCTCTGTGACTATCATATATAAAAATAAAAATAAAAATAATTAATTTATTTTTTATTTTTATATATTTTTAATAAATTTATTTTTTATTGGTGTTCAATTTACCAACATACAGAACCCTCTACTCCTTTAAAGGGAGACTTCATCTACATGTTTGGGATCTGACTCCAAGGAGGACTCAGTGATGGCGACAGACTGAAGTCATTCCTCTGTGGGAGCAGTCACCCTACTATTCAATGGACCCTTATTAAGCACCTACTGTTGGTCACAAGTCATTGTGCCAGGTCCTGGGATATAGAGATGAGGGACACATGAATCCCTATGCTCAAGACACTTGCAATTCACAAGTAATGGGGAGATGGAATGGACACATGGACACTGAGCACTTATAAATTTACAAAGGTATTTATAAAAGCCGGGGTCAGGGCAGTAATAGAAATGGTGATAGAGATATGCTACGGACATATGGCAGTATGTCCAAAAGTCAATTTGCTATCTGCTCTCCACCCAGAGATGCCCTACCTCCCCATGCCTCCATCCAGGTGGACAGCACCACTATCATCCAGATGCCCCACGCAGACCTGGGCATCCCCCTGAACTCACCCTGACTTCTTCATTCTTATTGATTTCACCTCTTCCCCCTCTCTCATATCTATCACCTCTTCCACATTTCCTTTACCATTGTTTTAGTTTGGCCTCTATGACCTCTTGGCTTCATTAGTCATATTATCTCCCTGCTTCTGGTCTCACATCCTCTAACTTATCCTCCATACTTCTTCCAGAGCAATCTTTCTGAGATGCAAAAATAACCACATGATCCACTGCTTAAATAAATAATTATTATTTAATTATTATTAGTCCATTCAATTAATGTTATTTAAACTGTATTGACTTAAAGAATAAAACCAAATTCATTGGCATGGCATACACATTCTTCCATAACTGGGCTTTTGTCCTAACTTCATCTCTAGCCACTTAACCTTGAACTCTATAGAACCACCCACCAGGCTCTTATTCCTCCAGGTCTGCTCATGCACCGCGTCTGCTGGCATGCCCTCTACCACCTCCTTTGGGCTCTCTTCCTGGGTGCTCAGCCCTCCTCAGTTTGGGCACCTCCTCTGTACAGACATCTACCTCAACAGCACGTGTAATGTCCCATGGTCCTCTTTCTTGCTTATGCGACTATGATTATGTGTCCTATGATTTCCTTACAGAGAAGAATGGGAGAGTGTCCATTTTACCCCATGTCCCCTGTGCTCTGTGCAGCTCCTGGCACATGTGTGTTGACTATATAAATATATCCAGGACTGGTTGCAACCTCAGGATAGCAAAGAACCCGGTTCCAGATTCTGTCAGCTGGGCTCAAGGGCTTCAGAGAGCTGAGGACCAGGCTAGGCTCCAGTTGGCCCAGAGGATCCAGTAACTGACCACTCTATGCTGTGCCCATATGGCACTCTATTCCAAGAATCACATTTTTCTGGTTCTTGATCCATCTGTCGGGGCCCCAAAGAACTCAGCATCTTCTCCAAGACCTAGATGTGCTGCGTTAGTCTAAAAGCTGTCCCAAGCCCATCAGCAGGACTCACAGATAGTGACTCAGTCAGTACCTGCCTTCTCTCTCAGTATGGAATTCCGGCTTGATTATCATCAGCCAGGAAGAATTTTTAGGTCAGTCTTCACTCTAGGAATGGCTTAAGATCACAGGAGACCTGGTTTTCTCTGGTCATCAACCATCCAAGGAATTCCATTCACAGGCATAGCTCAGAACTCGTGTTCTGAGCTTATATATGAGAAACAAAGGCTCATGAGACCCTCTATGTCCCATTTAAGAGCTCTGATGGTCTTTAGAAAAAAGACTATTATGTTAAGTGAAATAAGTCGGTCAGAGGAAGGCAAAAACCGTATGATTTCACTCATATGTGGGATTTAAGAAACAAAACAGATGAGCATAGGGGAAGGGAAGGAAAAATAAAAAAGTGAAAACAGAGAAGGAGGCATAAGAAACTCTTAGCTATAGGAATCAAACTGAGGGTGCTGGAGGGGAAGTGGGTGGGGGCAAGGGGTAACTGGGTGATGGGCATTAAAGAAGGCACCTGAAAAAAAAAAGAGGGCACCTGATATAATTATCATTGGATGTTATAGGCAATTGATGAATTACTAAATTCTACCCCTGAAACTAATAATACAGTATATGTTAACTAAATTGAATTTAAATTAAAAAAATTAAAGCTATAGGTTCTTATGGCCAAGTGCAATATCACACCACTCCAGAACCACTGTTAATTCAAATAGGGTCCACGACTTGCAAGCAGCAGAAACAGATTTTTGCCAACTTAAGCAGAAAATAGGAATTTTCCAGAAGAGTATATAGCTAACTTATGTTGGACTCACTCAGAAGCAGACCCTGAGATATTAAATTCTAAGTAGTTTTCCGGGAGGTGATACCGGGAAGCCCTGGTAGAGGAGTCAGTGAAGCAGGGAGAGAAGAGAACCGATAGTGTATATTACTGAGATTATCATTGTGGGAAACCAGGCCTCAGTCCCACCAGGATGGATGAGACCCTGTGTGGAATGTGGAATCCTTTTTTAGTTATGAGGGAGCTGGGGTGTACATCTCCCAACTCCCATCAGTCACTGGTTGAGAATGCTAGAGCCCTTAACTCCCTGGCACTAAGGGGCTGCCTCTCTCATGTCTCTGAGCATCCAGAGAAAGCCTGCAGCCAAAGGATTGCAGGGATTGTGGATGGAAATGCAGGTATGGGGAGGAACAGTGAGTGCCAAGGAGATGTGGGTAGAGCGCCGTATAATTCCATGTACATGAAGTTCTACAACAGGCAAAGCTTATTTATAGTGGCAGAAACAGATCAGTGGTTGATCTGGTAAGGTGTAGGAAAGAATTGAGGAAACTTTCTAGAGCAATGGAAGTGTTCTATATATTGTTTAGAGTGATAATTGCACTGATGTACACAATTGCCAAAATTAATGTTAAACATTTATTTTTTATTTAATTTTTTTAAAGATTTATTTATTTATTCATGAGAACACAGACTGAGAGAGAGAGACAGAGACACAGGCAGAGGGAGAAGCAGGCTCCTTGCAGGGAGCCTGATGCTGAACTCGATCTCAGATCCCGGGACCATGACCTGAGCAGAAGGCAGGCACCCAACTGCTGAGCCACCCAGGTGTCCCAACATTTATTTTTTAGGGATCCCTGGGTGGCGCAGCGGTTTAGTGCCGCCTTTGGCCCAGAGCATAATCCTGGAAACCCAGGATCGAATCCCACGTTGGGCTCCCTGCAAGGAGCCTGCTTCTCCCTCTGCCTGTGTCTCTGCCTCTCTCTCTGTGTGTGTCTCTCATGGATAAATAAATAAAATATTTTTAAAAAAATAAAAAAACTTTTTAAAAAGGCATAGCATATGGAATATGGTCAATGGTATTGTAATAGCATGATATGATGACAGACGGTAGCTATTCGTGTAAGTAAAGCATGATATATAGAGTTGTCTAATCACGATGTTGCCCACCTGAAAACGATGTAACATTGTGTGTCAACTTCAATAAAATTTTTTTAAAAAGCTATGTTGTGAGATCACCACACACTCGCCAAGATGGCTAAAACAAGAAAAATAGGCAATATCAAGTATTGGCAAAGATTTGGAACAAGCGGAATCCTTAAGAAAACAAACCCGAAAAACCAACCTGAATTATGCCTCAATTTTGAATTGCTACCACCAGGTGGCAGTGGTGTCTAATTCCTAAGAGTTCAACTGTAAAGCTTGTGTAATGACTTAAGATTCGCAAATCATTCTATTTGTGATTGCTCTTGAAAGCATGAGACATTGTTTTGGGGGCATGTATTTTTTATTTCAATCAATAGTATCCTGCTGGAGGTTTCTTTCTGTTCCTTACCCCCCCCCCCCCCCCCAATTCAGCACTGTGTTTTAAAGATTAGGGACGCCTGGTGGCTTAGTGGTTTGGTGCCTGCCTTTGGCCCAGGACGTGACCCTGGAGTCCTGGAATCAAGTCCCACATTGGGCTCCCTGCGTGGAACCTGCTTCTCCCTCTGCTTGTGTCTCTGCCTCTCTCTCCTTCTGTGTCTCTCATGAATAAATGAATAAAATCTTAAAAAAAAAAATCTATGTTGTGTATATCTAGTTCGCTGCTCCTTACTGTGAGAGAATAGTCCAGTGATGGATGCCTCACTGTATCCAACACTTCAACCATCACAAATAATTTTGCGATATTTTATCCTCTTACATATCTCTTCATGGACCTGTGCAAGAGTTTCTCTAATTGCATGGCCAGGAGTGGGATCCTCCTCATCTCTACTCACTATTTATTTATATCTTTTTATCTCCTTCTACTTAGTAAATTCCGCCAATTTTTTTGTGTTAAAACAAATTTTAAATTAGGGGAAATATTTACTATGAGTCATTTTATTTCTACAGAGCTCTTTGCAAAACACATCCCTTTATTCGTGATGTGATTTAAGCTTACAAAATGGTATTGTTGACTAAGACTTGGACCATCATATTGATGATCACAGATTTTTCTACTATGGAATAAACTTTCCCCAATTCTTTGCTGTGAAATAGCTGAGTTTAAGCAACATCCTAAATTTTAAATTAAAGGTGATATTTCAGAACAACATTTAAAACAAGGTTTCTCAGGGCGCCTGTGTGGCTCAGTCTGTTAAGTGTCTGCCTTTGGCTCTGTCATGATCCCAGGGTCCAGGGATAGTCCCATATCGGGCTCCCTGCTCCATGGGAGTCTGCTTCTCCCCCTCTCTCTGCCTGCCACTCCCCCTGCTTGTGTTCTCTCTCCCTCCCTCTCTCTCTCTCTCTCTCTCTCTCTGTCAAATAAAGCAAGGTTTCTCAGTGGTGGCACTATTGACATTTTGGCCTTCTAATTCTTTGTAATAAGGAGCAGTCCTGTGCATCAGAGGATGTTTAGCACTCTCCCTGGTCACTACTTAGTAGATGCCAGTCACTCTTCTCCCCAGTTGTGACGACCAAAAATGTCTTCAGACGTTGTCAAATGTCCAATGATTGGGGTAGAGTCCCATCTAGCTGAAAACCACTAGAACCACTACTTTGAGGTAAATGAACTGTGGGATTCACTTGGGGTCTTTTTGGGATTCACTTGGGATTCACTTTTTCCAGTATCTGCCTTTCTTTTTTTCCAGTTTATTTCAACCCTAATCTCAGTTACAGACTTGTTGTATGTGATCCCTTTTAAAATGTCCCCCACTTGCTTCGTGGCTATAGTAAAGCTCTTCCTGAAGATACTTACTGGAGCCCTTAGCCTTTTAGGGGACTGAGGTCCAGGCAGTCCTCCAGGTTCTCTTTTCTCTGGGTTTTCTGGTCTCCTTCTCAGCCATTATGATACATCAGAGGAGGAAGAGGGAGTTCCCCGACCTGGGAATCCAGAAGAGGAAGGACAGCTCCACTGTGGTTGATATGACCTTAGAAGTTTGATGACTCAGTCTGCAAGGAGAACAAACAAGGAAGTCTCTCTTTTCAGCTCTCATATCCTCTCTTCTCACAAGGAGCTATTATCTCTAGCTCTCCCATATAACTTAGTTTTTATCTACAATCCTTAGATGAATACTCCGCGTGACGACCGTCCCTGTATTTCTCAGCACACTAACCCTATTAGATGCTTCTGAGGAAAGTTTTCTGTGGTCAAATAAGTAATGGTCATCTTGCCTACTGGATCCCTCTCTTGGACGCTGGCAATGACCATCAGTTTATTAAAGGCTTTGAGAAGCTCTTTAGATGTCTATCCTTTTTTTAAGATTTTATTTTTAGGGGGACTATGGGTGGCTCAGTCAGTTAAGTGTCTGTCTTTGGCTCAGGTCATGATCCCACAGTCCTGGAATCAAGCCCCACATGGGGCTCCCTGCTCAGCAGGGGAGTCTGCTTCTCCCTCTCTCTCTGCTGCTCTGCCTGCTTGGGCTCTCTCTCACTCTCTCTCTCAAAATCTTGAAGATTTTATTTATTTATTCACAAGAGACACACACACACAGAGGCGGAGACAGGCAGAGGGAGAAGCAGGCTCCGTGTAGGGAGCCTGATGTGAGACTCGATCCCAGCACCTGGGGATCACGACCTGAGCCAAAGGCAGATGCTTAACCACTGGCCTACCCAGATGCCCCTACATAAAATCTTTTAAATAAATTTTTTATTTTTAGGAACGCCTGGGTGGCTCAGTCAGTTGAACGTTGAACTCTTGGTTTTGCCTCAGGTTATGATCTGAGGGTCATGGAATGGAACCCTGTATGGGGCTCCGTGCTCATTAAGGAGCCTGCTCGAAATTCTCTCTCCCTATCTCTTTGCCCCTCCCACCATTCACATGCTCTCTATAAATAAATAAATAAATAAATAAATAAATAAATAAATAAAATCTTAAAAAATATATTTTCTTTTTAAGTAATCCCTAAGTAAGTTGGCTTTACTATGTTTTCCACACTCCAAGGACACCATTCGTACCCTATGCATGTGGAACCCTATGTTGTTCCTCAAGGACAAGGCTAGTTCTGGTTCAACTTGTTTCTCAGCAGCCCACTACAGTGGCCCAACCTAACCCTGACTGGAACACTAAGAACTTCCCATATCTCCACAGCAGGTGTTCAGGACAACTGGATTCATTGTAGGAACCCCATTCCTACAGGTAGACCTCATCAGAGCGTTTCCTGCCTCACCACTCCTACTCTTTTTTTTTTCTGAAGATTTAATTTATTTATTTAAGAGAGGGAAAGAGAGAGAGAGAGAGAGAGGGAGAGAGAAAGCATGACCAGGGGAAGGGGCAGAGGGAGAAGGAGAAGCAGGCTCCCACTGAGTAAGGAGCCTGTTGTGGGACTCAATCCCAGGACCCTGGGATCATGATTTGAGAGGAAAGCAGAGACCAATGGAGCCACACAGGTGCCCCTCCCACTCTTCTTTGAAGAAAGAGTTAACTCAGAGAGTGATGTGCTGAGGTTCCGGACACTAATCAGGCCAACGCATATCTAGAGGCAAATTCCTTGGCTGGGACTTACCAGGGTCAGTCTGACTTGTTTCTGATAGGGAATAGAACATGATGTATGTGTTCTCTTAAAAAACCAAATAAAATTCTGGCTACAAAAGTAATTCATGCTCATTGCAGAGAAATTAAAAAATAAAGAGAAATGTAAAGGAAAAAATAAATACCCTAATCCCACTACATAAAGGCAACGTTACATTTTGGTGAATTCCTTAGAAGTTTTTTTTCCTATGCATGTATGTGACATATTTAACATAGTTGTGATCAAGTTGACTATAAGTTCCATGCTTTACTTTTTCACTTGGCAGTACTTTATAAGCTCTTACTCATTACAATTTGCTGTAATCCTCATTAATATTCCATTGTATCCATCTATCATTTAGTTAACCATGTCTCTGTAGTGCTGACAGATTTATATCACACTTCAACTGGGATTGTGCAGAAAATCTGTGATTTCTATGTTCTTTAGTTGACCTAGCTTTCTGTATAACTTCTCACCCACTTAATAAGGAAAATTAACCACAGGTCTAACTAAAGAATATTCTAAGATATATATTATATATGTATATATTAGAGAAAGTGGGAGATGGGGAAGAGGGAGAGAGCGAGACAGAGAGGTAGAGACATAAACAGAGGGAGAAGCAGGCTCCTCTCAGGGACCCTGATTTGGGACCCAATCCCCAGACCTGGGATCACATCCTGAGCCCAAGGCAGATGCTCAACTGCTGAGCCACCCAAGTGTCCCGAGAGGAAGAGAGAGAGAGAGAGAGAGAGAACCTTAAGTAGACTTATGACCCTGAGATCATGACCTGAGCTGAAATCAAGAGTTGGATGCTTAACCCACTGGTCCACCCAGGCGCTCCTAAGAAATAATTTAAATAGCCTGCCTTTTAAGGCTCTTATCTTACTACATGATCCTATTCTGCATGGCAGAAACTCCAGTCTTTCTCTTTGCAAGGCTTCTGTAATAACTTCTAATCCCTAGTCTCCCCTCCTCATGGATGCTGAATCCCCCAAGGTTTCAGCAGAAAACAGATGATTTACTTGATGTGTCACTGAAGAGTTTAATGAAGGGACTCTTTACAAAAGTGACAGCAAAGCTAAGGTAACAAATAAGAAATGACAAAGCACTCAGGACTAGAGATGTAGGAGGACATTACCACCCCTAGTTCTGAAGGAGAGACAGTAAAAGCTACACTTGTGGGAGAGAGGAGGCATGCAGCTATTGGCTCCCTGTGGTCTGGCTGAAAGGGAGCCAGGGGAGTGATCACTCTGACACCTCTCCACCTGCCCTCAGATCTCTTCCCAGTGCCACCCATTAGCTGAACTGAAGTGGAAGGCAGAGGAATAAGTATTCCACAGAGGTTAATCTCCCAGCACAGAGAACAGGTAGGAAACAGTAGATAGTAGATTTGAAGGGGTAGATGGAGATAACCACTCCATGTGATTTGTGCAGAAGAGGGAAAAGGTGAAAGAAAAAAAGCACATTAATAATTTTCCAAATATATCTGTTATTGGGCTTTCAAGTTGTTTCTCGTTTTTGCTTTTATAAATAATCTTATTTCAAAAGGGGATATCTCCCAAACTCTAAATGTTCTAATGAAATTAATATATCATGAGAGGAGGTGCAATGTTTCTCAGAGTCAGATTACCTTAGTGAAGTCTCTTTGGAGCTGAGATGGAGCATCCAGGGCAGGACTTCCTACTGCCACTCCCAGGGCTGAGATCTGGACCTTTTTGGAAAGGGTGTGGCTGTAGTTCATTGGACAGTAGAGACACCACTATGGTGCTGCACTAGCAGAATGTGTTTGGGAGGTGTTCACTGGAGTCACTCTTCTACAAAAGGGAGTAGAGTGGAGTGCCGGGGGACGTTGCTGGCCTGTGGAGGATGCTGGCCCCCCATGCACGGCAGGAGCTGACGCTAAAGAAACCATCTGTCGTTCAGGAACTTGATACTAGATAAGTCACTTGCATTGCAAGAGCTGGATACTGGAGAAGTTTCCCATGCTGTAGGAGTCAGGTGCCACACGGGGGGGCTTGTTGAACCGAGCACACTTGAATCAGGAAAGAAAATTCCTCGTACAATGTCTCTCCAGTGCCCTCTACTGACAAAATTTTACATTGGTCAGCTAGCAAAAAAATTTGAGATGAACTGCTATATTTTTGTAGAGTAGACAATGAAGGCTGAATTTGGAGCCAAGAGGCAATAAATTAATCATGAGCACAATCCCAAGGCATATGTCCAGAGAAGGGATGATGATTGGTCCAGCTGGTTGCCAGCCTGGATTGGTCAGTCACTTGTGTTGAGAATGGAACTGCATTAATAAAAAGAGAAGCAGTGAGCATGGGAAGGAAGGTGCAAGAAAACAAAGCGGTCATAGGCTGCTCTCTAAGGAAGAGAAACTAGCATTTCAGTCACTAGAGAAATCGTCTGTCCTATAAGTCATGGACACTTCATCAAGCCTTACCGCGGCTTGAAAAATACTCCTCAAGAGTGCCCATTCCCTTTTATTTATTTTTAAAGATTTTATTTATTTATTTGAGAGAAAGAGGGAGGGAGCATGAGTAGAGAAGAAAGGAAGAAGCAGGCTCTCCACTGAGCAGAGAGTTCAAGGCAGGGCTCGATCCCAGGACCCTGGGGGCACATGACCTGAGCTTAAAGGAAGACACTTAACCAACTGAGCCACTCAGGTGCCCCCCATTTCTTTTTATTCAGACATGCAGCTCACCAAGAAATCTTCTGATTTTTCTTACCACCTACCCCAATATCAGTTGAGGGACTGATCTTGGGCAGTGAGTACACATATTCTGCTATCTAGGAGGGGATATCATCCACTGTGATCTAATAGATTGGCCTTTGATGGCTGTATAAGCCTTGAGTGGTATTTTTTAAAGATTTTATTTATTTAAAAAAAGATTTTATTTACTTATTTGAGAGAGAGAGAGAGAGAGAGGCAGAGACACAGGCAGAGGGAGAAGCAGGCTCCATGCAGGGAGCCCAACGTGGGACTTCATCCTGGGTCTCCAGGGTCATGCCCTGGGCTGAAGGCAGCACTAAACCGCTGAGCCACCTGGGCTACCCAAAATTTTGCTTTCTTTACATCTCTTTTTTTTTTTTTAAGGATTTTTAAAAAGATTTTATTTATTTATTCATGAGAGAGAGAGAGAGAGAAAGAGAGGCAGAAACACACACAGGCCCCATGCAGGGAGCCTAACGTGGGACTTGCTCCCGGGTCTCCAGGATCAGGTCCTGTGCTGAAGGCAGCACTAAACCACTGAGCCACCCGGGCTGCCCTCTTTACATCTCTTTAGTTAGTATTAATGTTAGATATTCATGCTCACAAGAGGCATTCAGTCCTCTTGCCCTCTTCTGAGAGTCATCTCTTCAAGTCCTTCACAATTGAGATGAATTTTATTTCAATCTCTGGAGAATTTCATGTCCCAGATTCTTCATTCTGTCCTCTTTTAGATAGAAGGGAGCTCTTCTCCCACTTCTAACTCCTTTGGAAATTCCCTTCTGAATTCAAGTGTCTTTGGTGTAGGAGGGCTGGGCTTGGGTGGCTGTGAGCTTTGAGCTTCGATGAGAATGGAAACAAGTGTATGAAGCCTGCAACGCAGGTTGAGTTTCATCCCTGGGTGAAGAGTCTTTAGAGGGAAGGAATTGGTCTGTATATAGTTTTCTTTTCACTCTCCATTTTTAAATACCCCAGAGAGACCCTGGGTGTTTTTCTTTTCCTTATTTGACTCAAATTGAGTCTTTAAATAAACTATGCTCCTCTTAGGAGCCTAAGACACATATTTAGAGGAAATGTGTCATTGAAAGTGCTATTTTGAAGTCATGCAGCAAATTATCAGAGCAGGAATCTCCTCACCCCCCTCTGAGCTCTGTGCCTTCTTTGCCTCTGGGGTAAGAGAAAAACTTTCTTTTCTTTCCTCTCCTCCTCCTTTTGCCTTCTAAAACTGACACAGAGAATATGGCTTGCCCCGAGAAACTTGCAGGTGGTGAGCAGATGGCAAGTATGAGGCAGTTGTGTGTGTTGAAGTAAGTGTGGGATGTGTGGGGATGCAAGAGGTAATAGTAACTCATTCATGTGGGGAGTGGGGCTCAGCAATGGTAATCAAGGGAGCTTTAGGGAAGAGGTGCCATTGGTGGTCACCTTAAATGATAGACAGGGTTTGGAAATATAGCAAAGGAGTCAGCTAGGTTTCTATTGGTTTCCACTCCTGTCTCACTGATATCACCAGGAATCCTAGTTCCCCGTGTTGCTGCCAGAGACAGTCATCCATCCATTCACCCATCCATTCCTCCATCCATGCATATATACATTCATACAACTGACATTCGATCCTCCTTCCAATGATCCTTCCATCTTTCCATCCATTTTTACACTATCTACAAAAGCCCTACTCTCTGTAGCATGCTAAAGGCACAAATATTAATAAAACAAGATTCTAGCTTTCAAGGTGCACATAGTCTAATGGTTAGCTGAACAACCTAAAAATAGATAACAATACAGTGCAGTAAGTGTATCCTATAGGAGTTTGTTTAAAGCATGCCTGTATAATTGTCTCTTGCCCAAAAGGCCTTATCTGATCACCCAGTCTGAAAAAGGTTCTAATTACTCTTGCTTTTCATAATATTTTTTAAATTTTCCTTTAGGGCATTTACCACAATTTGTTACTATATATGTACTTAATAGTATGTTTATTTGCTTAATATCTGTCTTCCCCTGTTGACTGGAAGCTCCACGGGGGTAAGTTCTATGCTTGCTTTGCTCATTATTGAGTATTTAACATGTGGTCTATGCATGGCATACTGCAAGCCTGTAGGAGATATGAGCAAATGAATTAATAAATAAGCACTGATCATACCCAGGAATGATCGTTTCTTGCACAAACCAACCAAAGTGTGATCCTGGGACACACAGCAGCATTACTTACTAGAAACGAAAATTCCTTTTTATTTTATTTTATTTTATTTTATTTATTTACCCATCAGGGACAGAGAGAGAGAGAGAGAGGCATAGACACAGGCAGAGGGAGAAGCAGGCTCCATGTAGGGAGCCTGACATGGGACTGGATCCCCGGTCTCCAGGATCACACCCTGGGCTGAAGGCAGCGCTAAACCGCTGGAGCCACCCAGGCTGCCCTAAAAATGAAAATTCTTTTTTTTTTTTTTTAAATTTTATTTTATTTATTTATGATAGTCACAGAGAGAGAGAGAGAGAGGCAGAGACACAGGCAGAGGGAGAAGCAGGCTCCATGCACCGGGAGCCTGACGTGGGATTCGATCCCGCGTCTCCAGGATCGCGCCCTGGGCCAAAGGCAGGCGCCAAACCGCTGCGCCACCCAGGGATCCCAAAAATGAAAATTCTTAACTCCACCTGTTGGTTCACAGACTAGCCTCGTACACAGAAGGCAGAGACCTAAAAAAGAGGCCGATCACTCCAGATTGGCAGGTGGCCGGTTTAATAAGCAAGGGAACTTACTCACAAGGCTTGGCTTTTTTGGCCACAGAAGAGGTACATTTTTGCACCTACCTGCCTAATCTTAAAAGTTTATATAGTAGTCTTAACTGGGTTCAGCCATGTCTTCAGTCCAGTTGGTCTCAACAGCATCATATTCTCTCAAAGCTATGTCCATGGAACGGCTCCCATGGTGGGAAAGTAGGCAGAGTGTACATTCCAAAGACAGGGAAGGGGGTGAGGAGCCTCCCATTGCCCGGGGCCTGCTTGAGGGTCAACCAGTAGTCATGTCTTCTCAGTTACCTCTTCCTACAGCACCCAAGACCAGAATTAGAACCAGAAACTTCGGAATGAGCAATCTACTTAAAAGCCTTGTGGGTGATTTTGATGCCCGCTAAAGTTTGTGAACACTATACTAAATTAATAAATGGTAATTCTAGGGGCACCTGGGTGGCTTAGTGGTTGAGCCTCTGCCTTCAGCTCAGATCATGATCCCAGGGTCCTGGGATCGAGTCCTGCATCAGGCTCCCCACAGGGAGCCTGCTTCTCCCTCTGCCTATGTCTCTGCCTCTCTCTGTGCGTCTCTCATGAGTAAATAAAATCTTAAAAAAAATAAATGGTAATTCTAGTCTACTTTTGACATCTATAGATTTCAGCGCAGAGACAAGCAATTGTGTCTGGATTGGGGAATACTTCATGGAGAAAGTGATATTTTCAAGGAAGCCTTGGGCTAGAAAAGCCAGAGAAAGGCAATTCAGGCAGAGAACTGTATAACCAAAGGCATGGATTAGCCTGGCCTTTGAAGGGATCTATAAGTAGTTCTGCATGGCAGGGAAGGGCATGAGATAAGGATGGAGATGTAAGCAGGGGTCCTGAATGCTAAGTTTCAAATGAGGAGTTAACGTGTACTCCGTTTCCCCTCCCTACAGCTGTCCTGACAGGTCTGAGTCAGACTTCCCTGGACTCACTTCCCACCCCTTCCTCTCCTCCCTTCCCCTGGGAGTGAGACAGCTTGGCTCCCAGACCAATCCCACCCCACCCTCCCCGACTAGCCCACTGATGTCAGCTTGGTGGAGTGTGTCTGGTTTGAGCTTTGGAACCAGGCCTAGTCACCTCCCTCACAGCTCCTGGCTTTATGGGAAAGCCCAGGATGCTGGTATGCTCAAGTAGCTCTTTGAGGGCTTCCAGAGCTCAAGAGAAAGAATCTCTTCCTCTGGAGACATTTTGCTCGGGGAGGGGAAGAATAGTATCAGAGCCAGGGTTTCTCAGGACCCAGGATTACATCATACCACCTTCTGGGGACTGGCTCCCGGCCCTCTCCTTGCCTGGTGATTCACAGCAGGCCTGGTCTCTAGGGTTCTCAATCCAATTGTGCTTAGAGGTGATGGAGCGGATAACAGCCTTAATGACAATAGGTACTGTGTATCCAGCACTTAGTGTGTTGGTGCTATGAGTCACCTACACCTTGTAGCAATTTTATGCAACCCGATAATATTTTTCAAAGCCATTTTTAGAATTCATAGGTAATATAACCAATCTGCATCATGGTTTCATAATATTAAACCAAAAAAATGCCGTAACCAATTTAAAGGAGGAAATAAAAGGTATCTAAAATACAAGACTATATATTCTGTGCTTGCTTGGGCAGCACAGAAACTAAAATTGGAGCGATACAGAGATGATTAGCATGCCCCCTGTGCAAGGACAACATGTAAATCTGTGAAGCATTCAATATGGAAATGCTATTTCCCCAACTGACCCCAACTGACAGGTATGATGAAGCAGCCCTTCCCTGTGAATGGGTAACAACTCTGAATGCATACTGATGCAGATATGTTACACCATTGGCTCCAGTACCACCAGCACCGTTGCCACTCACTTATGCCTTCTGCAGTGGTTAACTCTCCTGCTAAAGTTCTAAAGAAAACAGTCCAGTCTTCCCTTGACTGACATGGTACCCTGCTGTCTTTCGCTTCCCCCTCCAGATCCATTCTCCCCCACTTCTCTACCCTGCTCTTGGCCCTGGGAGCCTGACATACCAACCACACTCATGCCCTCTGATTTCCTGTTGGGTCTGGCCACTGAAAGCCCTGACAAGAGATGGAGTGAGGGAGGAAAGGGAGCTTGGGGTTTTTATCCTTCTGCCTACCTTCCTGTCTATATCCCTCATCCTAAGATCACTGCTGTTGTCAAGGTGGCTATAGTGGGTTGAATGAGGGCCCCCAAAAGCTATGTCTGTGGGACAACTTGATACGGTAGAGGCTGGTGGTCCTGGCAGTGAAAGAATTCACTCAAGGCAGAACAAAGGAGATAGAAGTTCATTGAATACACTGCAAGGGAACAGTGGGCAGGACAGCAGAGGAGACTGTCTGCCAGGGGGCAGTGTTTGGGGGGCTGTAGTTAAGAGGCGATTAAGGGAGGAAGGTGAGGGGGGTATGGGAATGTATGGGATTTTCCTTTTCTGGAACCTGTGCTCGGGTGTAAGTAGAGCATCAGCTAGGGCTATGGATATTTTGATGTATGTCACCTGATTGGCCTGTTTGCATTCAGCCCAGTGGTCACTATGGGCCCTTTTACCTTACTCAGGTTTCCATTGCTCAAGTGTGTTGCCTAGAAGTGACCTCTACAATGCTGATATCCTAACTTCTGGAACCTGTGGATGTAACCTTATTTGGAGAGAGGATCTTTGTGGATGTAATTAAGGCTCTCCAGATGTGATCACCCTAGATGATTAGGGTGGACTCTAAATCCAATGACAAGGGCAGCCCGGGTGGCTCAGCGGTTTGGCGCCGCCTTCAGCCCAGGGCCTGATCTTGGAGACCTGGGATCGAGTCCCACGTCGGGCTTCCTGCGTGGAGCCTGCTTCTCCCTCTGCCTGTGTCTCTGCCTCTCTCTCTCTCTCTCTCATGAATAAATAAATAAAATCTTTAAAAAAATAAATCCAATGACGAGTGTCTTTGTACAAGACAGAAGGGAAGACACAGAGAAGAGGAAATGGCCACGTATAGACGGAAGCAGAGACTGGAGTGATACAGCCAACCAAGGAACACCGAGAGCCACCCAAAGCTGGAAGAGGTCATGAAGGATTCTCCCCCAGGGCCTTTGAAGATACTGTGACCCTGCCATGGCCTTGATTTCAGACTTTGGGCCTTGAGAATTGTGAGAATAGTTTTCTGTTTTTTTAAACCACCAAGGTTGTGGTAATCTGTTGTGGCAGCCCAGGGGATCTAATCATCTCAGCAACACTTCTTCCCTCTCAGGTTCTGGGCATCTCGCCTCCCCTCACGCCTTGGTTATAGTGGTGGTGACAGCTGCACCGCTGCTGGACCTGGGTATCTGCCCTATCTTGTCTGGCTCCCCCACACCTGTCCACACCTTTGTAACTAGTCATTTTGCAAATTAACCCCTCCCTGAATTATCTTAACTTGAGTGTGCTGATTTCCTGTCAGGGCCCTGACAGCTACACTGGCAAATACATTCCTGGAACATTCCATAGATACTAAAACCATGCGAAAATACTTTGTGATTCTTTGTAAAACAGAGTTTAGTTTCTAGGCTCACATAATTGTAATGTTGGATAGATAAATGTCCAGTGGACCATGTAAAAGCTGAGGGGGGGGGGACGCAAGTGACAGCTTGTCATTGTGTAGGAGTGTCCTAAGCATCACAAGGCACATAGTATCTCTAGTTAGAAGAGTTCTACAATCACTGTTACAACCAAACCTGACCTTATAATTTCTGTGACATCATTCTGTTGAGAACCACTGATTATGTAATATCTTATTTAAACCCTATAACCACATTTTGACTGGGTGCCATCTCTATTTTACATATGTGGAAATAGGCTCAAAGAGACAAAGAAACGCTTTTTGGTCTGTCTTGGTGTGTGTGTGTGGGGGAGTCTGTGTTCAGACTCAGATATGACTCGATTTAAGGCATGTGTTCCTAATTGCAAAGCTCTATTGCCCCTTTGTAGTTTGGGTGTTTGTCAGGGTCAAAGGGCAGAGACAGTGCTGGAGGAGATCAAGTCTAACTCTTCATAGGGGCACCTGGGTGGCACAGTCAGTTAAGTGTTCAGCTCTTGGTTTCAGCTCAGGCCCTGATCTCAGGATCATGAGATCAAGCCTCAAGTGGAGTCTGCTTAAGACTCTCTCTCCCTCTCCCTTGCCCCTCCCACCCCATTCTTTCTCTCTTTCTCAAATAAATAAATAAATCTTAAAAAAAAAAAAAGTCTTGGGACGTCTGGGTGGCTCAGTGGTTGGGCGTCTGTCTTTGGCTCAGGGCGTGATCCTGGTCCCAGGATCAAGTCCCTCGTCAGGCTCCCTGCAAGGAGAATGCTTCTCCCTCTTCTGTGTCTCTGCCCCTCTCTGTGTGTCTCTCATGAATAAATAAATAAAATATTTTAAAAAGAGTCTAACTCATCATAGAGAAGAGGGGCTCAGTCAATGGTGTGCCAGTCTGTGAATGCTATGCTATATGTAGTAATATATAACCTCAAAATCTCAGTGGCTTCACACAGTAAAGAGTTATTTCTTGCATTAGTAAAGTCCAATGAAGATCTTGGTGACTCCTGGGCAGCTCTCCTCCAAGCAGTGAAATCAGAGATTTGGCTTTCCTCTATTAGGAGGTTTTGCCATCTTAGAACCTTTTGTTTCCGGCCTCACAGGTGCAGGACAGAAGGTGTGGAAGATAACCTGGAATATTTTATGGGCAAATGTGAAAATGGCATGCTTTTCTTCTACTTTTCTCCTATTGCCTGAACTCAGTCATATAGTCCATGTCTAGATGCAAGGGGCCTAGGAAATGTAGTTTACATCTAGCGAACACAGCATTGTCTCTGCAAAAGAGTTGTCAAGCTCTTCCAGTCCCTATATCAAGCATAAGGAAGAGAAACTTAAGTTCAAGTGTTGTCTTTGCTATTGATGTGCTAAATGACTACCATCATATCCTGTCCCTTTTTAGGGCATCAATTTCCTTATTTGTCAGATGATTTTGGAAGATCATCCCTCATTGCTACATGATGGACAGATAGATGTAAAAGGAGAAGTAGAGCACTGGTTGGAAGAAATCCTGGAGAGAGCTTCTCCCACCTGAGGTCTGACTTTGCGCAACAGCCCTTCCAACTCCACCTACCACCTTCTGCAGCCTGGAAAGCCCAGCAGATTCACCTGGTTGTTGAGAAGGCCCTCCCTGCGAAGCTTAAGTGCCTGTGCTATCTCTGAATGCTGGTATTGTTGGGGAAGAAGGGTTTTGGGGAATGAATAAAGAGTTGGAAGCTATATAGTAGAATCTACCAGAGAACTCTGGCAATGGCCTTGAAGGCATCTGCAGTGGCCTCAGAGATCCAGGCATTAATCCAACGAGATGCTGGAGTTGTGGCTGAGGAGCAGGGGCTATGTGTGTTGGGGAACTGATGCTCACTCCAATGGACATCACTGTTTGGTCTGCCCCAAACCTCTCTTCCAGGAATCAACTTTCCCATACTCAAACTACAAGGTTGCAATGGGAACTGCTATGTTTTATAATATGACCCTGGTCCCTGGTCACTTGCCTGGTCCAGGTCAGGCAATTGACCCATACTGGAACAATATTTTTTCTGCTTGGATTTTTTTTCCCTTGGGATTTTGAAGAGCTAGAGATAAGAGGGGAAGAGCTATCTTAATTTCTCCCCTGCTGATTGGTCCAATAACATATAACTCTGAGGTTCTCTTGACAACCATATTTTCCTCACTGTGTAAAAGTAGCAAGCAGGAAAAACTTTTCTGATGAGAGAACAAAAGTTGAGGAGACTTCCAGGGGCATCTGAGTTTCTGGTTCTGCTCCATTCCTGAGGCCAGGCTGTAATCTAGTCCCTTGTCTCTAGTTCCATATCATTATAATTCACTTTCTTCTTGATAGTGCAGGTGGATTTTTGTTATTTACAATTCAAAAGGCTAAAGAATCATGTGAACTTTCTTACCAGATACATTTATTCATTCAAATACATCCTTCTGGCTCAACTACTATGTTCAGGTACCATGCAAGGTGCTGAAAATCCAATGATGAATAGGATAGACATAGTATTTACCCTAAGGGACCTTTTACTTGGAGGTGGGATAAAAGGCTGGGGGGGGGGTGGGTAGCCCTGGAACAAGTACTATAGAGGTAAAATCCAGGTTTATAAGAACATGTAACAAGATTGTGAGGACATATAAGCTGAAAACTGAAGGAATGAGCAGGAGTGGAGTGGAATGGGTTGGGAATTAGGACATAAAGGAGGGAGAGCATCCCAGTCCTGAAGAAGAGCATGAATGAATCATTACTCTATCATGAAGTCAGCATCTTCTGGAGAGAAAGAAACACTGGATTAAGGGTCCTGATTTCTCACCTGCCCCTACTTTGGGCCCTCAGCTAATATGCAGGTAAGAAGACTCTTTCCTTTTGCCAGGAAAGCAGCCCAGCAGGGATCACGCCTTCTTGTCCAGACTCTTCTGTTCCTTGTTGAGATATTGCAAGGGGAGAAACACAAAATGCTCCCTTTCATTCATTCCCCTTTTTAGTAGAGAATTGCTAGATTTCATCCTAATAGCCATCATCCTCACCTTCCTTACTCCTATGTTGGGGGCAGCAGTGTGACTGGCTAATAACACCACATTTCCCAATGTGGAGGGATGGCTAATGAGAAGTCAGTGGAAGTGATTGAGTAGGTTTTTGTGTTTTTTAAAAGATTTTATTCATTTATTCATGAGAGACACAAAGAGAGAGGCAGAGACACAGGCAGAGAGAGAAGCAGATTCCCCACAGGGAGCCTGATGCGGAATTTGATGGGATCACAACCTGAGCTGAAGGTAGATGCTCAACCACTGAGCCACCTAGGCATTTAGGTAGGGTTTTCAGAAAGTTGTTTAAAGGGTTCACTTAGCTAGCAAGCACTCCTTTGTCCTTTCCCCCCTGTTTTTGCTTCTTTGTCCCTGGGACATGAACTCGATGGGTGGAGCTCCAGCCATCATTTTCTTTTTTAAAGATTTTAATCCATTTTTGAGAGAGAGAGAGAGAGAGAGAGAGAGAGAGATAGCATGAGTGCATGAACAGGGGGAGAGGCAAAGGGAGAAGCCAACTCCCTGTTGAGCAGGGAGCCCAATGCAAGACTTGATCCCAGGACCCTGGGATCATGACCTGAGTTGAAGGCATATGCTAGGCTGACTGGGCCACGCTGGCGCCCCTTGTATTACTATTATTTTATTGATATTATGATTTCTTGTTATTTAAGTGGCTTATTAAGAAATTTCAGTATGTAGTATGTAATTTGTTGGGGGGAAACTCCTGTTAAGTGGTGTGAATTACTGAAATCCAGGGCTATTTGGTGTTATAAAGAAAAGATGTGGGGTGCCTGGATGGCTTAGTTGGTTAGGGATCTGACTTCAATTCAGGTCACAATATTGGGGTCCTGGGATGAAGCCCCACATCAGGCTCCCTGCTCAGCAGGCAGTCTGTTTGTCCCTCTCCCTATGCCCCTACCCCCATTTGTGTTCTCGCTCTCTCAAATGAATAAATAAAATCTTAAAAAAAAAAAAAAAAAAAAAAAAAGCTGCAAGGGATGACCCAGTGCAAGTACTTTTAAACTGTAATATTCACAGAGAAAAATTTAGGTATCTTATTCAAATGTAAATTCAGACTCTGAGGGTCTGGTGCAGGCGTGAGATTCTGCATTTCTAACAAGCTCTTAGGTGAGGCTGCTTGCTCCAGACCTTTGAATAATAAAGACCTAGGAGATCTTTCCAGGTGCTGGGGAGAGAAATGATGAGAGAAGGGTAAACTGAGAGCAGAGAGAAAAGAATTTCTGAAAATGGGAAACAAGTTATGTAGAGGCTCTATCTCCAAGCAGATTATTAACAATTAAAAAAAAGGCCAGGAACTATGCATACATTGTTTCATTTAATTCTTACAACCAAAGGGGAATTCTTTTTACAATTTTTTTTTAATTCAATTTGCCAGCATATAGTATAACACCCAGTGCTCATCTCATCACGTGCCTTCCTTAATGCCCATCACCCAGTTACCCCATTCCCGCCCACCCACCCCCCACTGCCACCACCTCCCCTTCTACAACACTTTGTTTCCCAGAGTTAGGAGTCTCATCGTTTATCTTCCTTTCTAATTTTTTGCCACTCAGTTCCCCCCCCTCCCCTTATGGTCCCTTTCACTATTTCTGTAAGGGGAATTCTAAGCCTTATTTTACAGTTCAGAAAAGTGGAAGCTCAGAAAAGTTCAGGGAAAGTCACACAGTAAGTAAGTGGCAGGGATTGGATTGGGACTGAGGCTTTTCAGAGGCCAGAAGCCCTTATTTCTAAGCACCTTGCTAAAATTCTGGGGAAGCTTATTCCTTTTGTGAGTTCTTTCTTCTCACCCAGGAAATGCTGGTCAGGGGAGGAGGAAGAGGCTGCCCCAAGGAACCAGCCCCACCTGTTTGGCTCAGCTCTTATTTATGGTAAAGGCTTTTGGTGGCCGCTAAGATTTGTTTTCAAACACTGGGGCCCCAGGGGGTGGGAAGTGGGAGTGGTACAGATGGGATGTGTATAAGTTTTGTTGGACAATTTCCACTTTGTAAACCTAGTCTCCTCTCTGGAGGTAGCCACGTTACGGAGCAGCAAGAACATGTCTTGGGAAGTGGGAGCCACAGAGGTGAGAGCAAACCCTGCTCTGGCTCTGAGCTGGGACCCTTGCTTTCTCCCTGGATGCCTGAGGCCTTTGAGGGATGACTAAACACAACAGTTTGGCTCAGCAGTTGGCTCACTGGCAAGTGCAAGGCCCCAGTGAGGACCCTCATTTCCTCCCAAGATGGGAGATAAATGAGCACTTTGTATCTCCACAAAAGGTAGGCTGCTCAGAGCAGAGCCTCTTTGAAAGGCTCCCTCTGCCAGTGCTGTTTCCTAGGGCTCTAATGTAAATCAGAGCCACTTCTGTCTCCAGTTTCCCACGTGTGATTAGACTTTGTCTAATTTCACCACCGTGGGAAGCTGGGGAGGGTGTTTGCACAGTAAATCTCTGGTTGGGAAGGTGGTTATAACATTCAAAAGGATGATGTAAAGAAGAGACAGGACTAAGTGACTAATGTGTTCAGGGGGTGATGCAGAGGAACAGCTCAGGGTGCAGGAACAGGATCAGCCTGGGATCCCAGAGCAGGGTTGATGTACTGGGGAAGAAAATCATGGAGGCACATCAGGAATGCCAATCTGAGACCTGATTGCAGAAAAACAAGATAGAGCTTCCCAGTAAGAAGAGAAACCAGGACCCATGATGTGGTTGCCTTTCCTCTCCAGAGGACAAGCTGTGTTCTGCTTTGATGTTAGCTCCATGGGTATGTCAAGGCTATTAGACACACTGGTTTCAGGTCTGGGATCAGCTACAGCAGCAACACCAGAGGTGGGAAGAGAGGAGGCATCCTAGTGCAGAGTATTTGAAGAGGAAGGATTTAATAGCATCTACTCTGGCTGAGCCAAAATCATCTTCTAGGCTTCATTCCCTCAGGAACATTTTCTGTTCCTACGATTCCACTTTCCCTTCTTTCCTGCCACAGGACCATCATTTCCAAGGCATTGAAGGACAAATGGGCTACCAGATGGCCTGAAACATGGAATGGTGTTGGATATTCCAAATCACCCTTACTGGCTGGTCCGGTCCTAGAAGCAGAGCAAGGCCAGGAAAACCCTCTCTGGAACCCATGGCCTCCACCATCTCCCAGCCAGCACCATCTTTGAGGCCAAGCTATGCCAAATAGTTGGCAATACTTGCTGCCTCCACTTTCTGGATTATAATCCTAGAACTCTATAGTCTAATTTCTGCCCCACTCTATCCTACCGCACTGAAACTGCTCCGACCAATGGCATCAACAGTCTGGACCGGAGACTAGGGACCAGGACCACTTCTCAGTTCTTACTTTTACCTCTGAGCCATATGCCTATTGATTATAATCCTTTCTTCTTGAAAATCTCAACTCTAGGGACACCTGGGTGGCTCAGCAGTTGAGCATCTGCCTTTGGCTCAGCGCCTGATCCCGGATTCCTGGGATTGAGTCCCATATAGGGCTCCATTCATGGAGCCTGCTTCTCTTCCCTCTGCCTGTGTCTCTGCCTCTCCTGTGTCTCTCATGAATAAATAAATAAAATCTTTATAAAAAAAGAGAAAGAAAATCTCAACTCTGGGGGTTGTTAACAAGGGTTCCATGAGTTTTTAGACTGTCAGGAAAAAAACAACATGCAATCCTTGAAATCATTAAACAAAAAATTGTACAAGCATGCATTTTTTTAAAGGAGGATGGTCCAGGACATTCATTGCTTTCTCAAAGGAATCAATGAATTACCACTGTTAAGAACCAGTGCCTTTGACATCTGTATTGGCTTCTTCCAGGGAAAATCCAAAATAACAATGATTGATGAGTCTTTCGTTGTATACAGAGGTAAGTCATCAGAGCAGGAATGGTGCCTCTGACATAGGAGGTACTCAGGGGCTCAGCTTCTTTCTAGCTCTGCTCTGCCAACCCCAGGATATAGCCTTCAACCTCATAGTTCAAGATGATGTCATCTCATGCTCCAAGCAGCATGTTAGAGGGAGGGACAAAAAAGAAAGAGTATAAAGGATATGCTGCTCCTGTCTCTCAAAGATTCCTGGGGGCTGGTTTGTGACACTGCCATTACATTATTGGCTCAAACTTAGTCATGTGGTCATATCTACCTACAAAGAGGCTGGGAGATGTGCTTATTCTGAGCAATCATGTGCCAAGCTGAAGGGTAGAATAGATTTTGGGGGATAGCTATCAGCAACTGTCATACCCTCCTGGATACCTCCAAGGATGGATACTGTTGACTGGTTCACACAACATTCCTTTCCATTTTCTTCTAGTACATTATAGCTGGGAATCTACATTTCCCAGAGTTCTTTGCAGATGGAGTTGGCCTTCCACATGTGATTTAGGAACTACTAATTAAATGAAATTATGTGAGATTTGATCCTGGAACTAAGAGGAGAGAAGCAGCAGGCAAGGCATCAATTTTGCTGGTGTGGACAGAGGCCGGCTAGTTTCATGATCACCAGCTTCCTAGTTCAGCAGCTTCTTGTAGCACAAGTGTTTTTGTGGCTTCTTTCCTGATTATAATAGCAGAGGCATGGTGATTTTGAGGGTCTACAGGTATCTCTGGAAGCTTCATTTTAGTCTGCTTCCCCACCCCTTGCAGCAATGCTGTAAACCAGAACTTCTCAAACTTTAAAGTTCATGTGAATTACCTAAGGATACAGGTAAAGGGTAGATATGGAGTGAGATCTCAGATTTTGCATTTCTAACAAGCTCCTGGGTAGTATCTGATGGTTAGGATAGATTTTTGAGTTGCTCCGTCCTAGGGTGTCCTAGGTGCTTACCTATACCTGTTCATAAATTCCTTTATGCTTTAACTACCTAATGATGGTTTCTGATTATCCAAATTCTCTGGTTGTTTCTTCCTTCCCTCTTAAGGGATCTTTTTCCTGTTCTTGTCCCTTAATATTGGTGTACGCCATGACTCTGGCTTAGGATCATTCTACAGACTCTTCCTGGATAATATCCTCCATCCTCTGGTCTTCAAACACTGCCTATACGCTTCTCAAATCCCATTCTCCAATCTATACTTTCTCCTTTGCTCCAGATTCCAGTATCCACAGCTGACTAGAACTGAGTTCTACAGTTGAGCAGGGCAGGAAAGAAAGCTTCCATGGTCAGATAAGTTTGGGAAATACTGTGTTAAATAAAGTGAAATTTATTTCCTTGCTGAGTTACTTCTAAAACTGTTAATGTGCTAAAATGCATTGCAGATTTCCAAGAGGTGCCTGTAATACCCAATACTTAAACTTATTTGACATCTGGGCAGCCCGGGTGGCTCAGCGGTTTAGCGCCACCTTCAGCCCGGGGCATGATCCTGGAGACCCGGGACCGAGTCCCATGTCGGGCTCCCTGCATGGAGCCTGCTTCTCCCTCTGCCTGTGTCCTGCCTCTCTCTCTCTCTCTCTGTGGGTCTCTCATGAATAAATAAATAAAAATCTTTAAAACAAAAAGCACTTATTTGACATCTGTATTGGATACAATCTGTTTTCTCAGTTTCTGTTACCACTGCCTGAGTCCTGACCTTTCAGCCTTTTGCTTTTCTTGAACCGTAGCCAACAGTGTAGATCTGTTGCCCATCAGCTGTCCTTCCTGAATCTTGCACTGTTCCAGCCCCTCCCTGCCTCACTTCTTTTATATCATTCTTGAGGCTTTGGGTTTGCATCTTCATATAAGGCATCGGCGTATAATTCTTGCCTTTGGCTCTGTTTTCCAGGGAATCTGGGCTAATACAACTTTCCACAGACTCCCCCATCCCCTTTTTCCTAGAATATTACTATCTCCTGGAAGTCAGTTTCCTAGAACATACTCTGGAAGTGCTGTGTTGGTCATCTTTCCCTGAATATCTACAAGAACCTGAGACTGAGCATGTCCAAGACCTAATCAATCCCTTTTCTTTTATATCTGTCCCTTTTCTGGTCTTATCTGTCTTAGCAACTGGCCCCATATTTGCCCATCATTCAAGCTACTTGGGTGTCATTCTTTGTTTAGTTTTGAAGATCTAATTGGCTTTATTAAGCAATCTCTTTCATCCATCCTTCTCCTTCCTCTTTTCTTCTCATCTGACTAACAATTATTCATTCTTTTTTTAAAAGATTTTATTTATTTATTCATGATAGACATAGAGAGAGAGAGGCAGAGACACAGGCAGAGGGAGAAGCAGGCTCCATGCCGGGAGCCCGATGTGGGACTCGATCCCGGGACTCCAGGATTGCGCCCTGGGCCAAAGGCAGGCGCCAAACCACTGAGCCACCCAGGGATCCCCTTATTCATTCTTTTTAAAAAAAATTTTAAAGATGTATGTATTTATTTATCTAGGGGGGGGCAGAGGGAGAGGAAGAGAGTCTTCTTCTTTTTTTTTTTTTTTAAGATTTTATTTGTTTGAGAGAGAGAAAGAGAGAGCATGTGCATGAGCAGGGGGAGTGGTAGAGGGACAGGAAGAGGGAGAAGTATACTCTCCACTAAACGGAGCCTGTCTCAAGGCTTGATCCCAGGACCTCAAGATCAGACCTTGAGATCATGACCTGAGCCGGAGTCAGATACCTAACCAACTGCGCCACTCAGGCACCCCAACAATTATTCATTCTTAAAGAGGCAGTATGGATACCATCTTTTTATGACGTCTCCTTGGTAATCTGAGTGACGAACCACTCTGCTGAGTTCTCATAGGCCCCTAAATCTGTCTCTCTTAATACGATTTGTCATACTTTATGGTAATTCCTTCTTTCCATCCTCCCTTCCTTTCTTTCTTTCTTTCTTTAAAAACATTTTTAGTGTATCTGTCTATCCCTGGCCCCACATTCGGTGTCTCATTCTATTTTTAATCCCTAGCACCCAGGATTGAGAACTAACTGATTAATTGATAGATAGGAGTAAATGAGGTAGGTGAGAGAAAGAGAATTAAAATTTGTAAACTTTCCAGGGAGGAAAAACAATTTCCCCTCTACCTTTCTGCATTCTTAGCTGAGACTCCTATAATAAAAGATAGGTTAGGTCTGCCTGGCTGGCTCAGTCAGTAGAGCATGTGACTCTTGGTCTCAGAGTCATGAGTTTGAGCCCCATGTTGGGTATAGAACCTACTTAAGAAAAAAAAAAAGATTAACAAAAGAAAAACAAATAGAACTTTATTAACATGTATACATGGGAGATATCGTGGGAAAATGAATAAGCTCCTGAGGTAGAATCAGGTTTAAATGTCATCTTTTTTAAAAAAAGATTTTATTTATTTATTCATTAGAGACACAGAGAGAGAGACAGAGACAGAGACAGAGACAGAAGCAGGCTCCATGTAGGGAGCCCAACGTGGGACTCGATCCCAGGTCTCCAGGATCAGGCCCTGGGCTGATGGCAGGTGCTAAACTGCTGAGCCACCTGGGCTGCCCTTAAATGCCATCTTAACTGGGACAAGGGGGTGATGTAGGCCTTGTAGTGTAGAGGACATGATTTTTTTAGGAAAAGTGAATGGATCTTTAGAAGAATAGATGGGAGATGTGATGTTTTGTGACAAAGTCTGCCTGAGTGTGGTATTAACTTCTAGTCTTTTTCCTAAGACAAGAGTCAGTCTTCCCTGGTTTATGAAATTCCTGGGGTGGGGATTCATGACAGTTAAGTTCTTTTTTGGGGAGACCTGTATTTAGAGAAGGAAATTAAGAGAACAGTCTCCCTGCATTTCTATCTTTCAAGTGTCTACAGCTCAAAACAATCATTACACCAAACCAGCATATTTTGGGGTAGCATCTCCTGAACTCCTGTAATCATATTTTGGCATGGCACATTCTGCTACCCTTCATTTCCCACCTTTGAAAATTCTTCAAGAAGTTCCACAATCTAGAAGCTGAGTCGATAGATCTCACTGAATCAATCTCTTAGTCTGAGAATAGGTCAGTTCAGTTAAACAACTGTGTTTCATTTCAGGAAGTAGTATTTTTTTTTAATTTTTATTTATTTATGATAGTCACAGAGAGAGAGAGAGGCAGAGACACAGGCAGAGGGAGAAGCAGGCTCCATGCACCGGGAGCCCGACGTGGGATTCGATCCCGGGTCTCCAGGATCGCGCCCTGGGCCAAAGGCAGGCGCCAAACCGCTGCGCCACCCAGGGATCCCCAGGAAGTAGTAATGTAGGTGGGTCCCACCCAAAGTTACAAGTAAGCAGATATTTGAGAGGTGGCAATTCTTTGGAAACAAAACAAATACAAAAGTTAATGATTGAAACAGACTATAAATCTATTTCTGAGTCCAGAGGACAGCCAATGGAGATTTCTAGGTATCAGGCTAGAAGCATCTTTCACAGTTTGAATGTCTCTGATTATGTTTTTGGGTGTTCCATTGTGCTGAGTGGCCCACACAGCAACAGACACGAAGGCTGCCCATGTTAAGCTGTGGTAATTTCTGTGAAGTTGATATCAAGTGGTCCAGCTTCAACTTCCAGGGCTTTGGGAAAACAGAAGTTTTTGTTCTTACTGATTCCAAGTCAGAAGGATGAAAGAATCAGAAGTATTAGTTTGGAGAGTTTAGCCAGATATTTGAGGAAATTAGAAGAATTCAAGATCCAATCCAGCTTGCAAGTAGGTAACAAAACCTCAAAGACAATGAATAGGACTAGAATCTGATATCGACAAGTGTGTGTTTTAGTTTTCAATAGTTTCTAGTAAAATAATTTTCTTCTCTACAATCATGCCTATTTCTAGCAAGATAATCACAGTAAGACTAATTTGTTAGCAAAATAAATCTAGTCTCATTAAATTTGGCCAGACTATTTATGTAAGTGCAGCAAAACAGCAATTGACCATATAGGCTTGTTTAAAATTTGCTTTGATGGAACTTTCATAAGGAATCTCAGAATGGACTTTTAAAAAAGTCTCTCAAGGCTATGAAGCCACACCAATGACTCTTTGTCAGACTTCAAATAAATATCTACATATTTGGATGAATTCTTCTCTGTTTGAGGTCCCAAAAATATCCTGAGGAGACTGAGTCTGCCAGGACTCACCTGGTAAGATAGGAAACCCTGAAAGCAAGGTATCAGGTGTTTTCTCAAAAGGGGGCTTGATAACCATTGGCCCCTTAAAATCAACCTTATTTCCTTGAAGCTGTCTAGTTATATCTTATTCTGTGCCCATCGCTCAAATATGACATTCCAGTCAAAGTCTTGGTAAAATAACCAGTATTTCCAATTGTGTCTTGTTACAAAATTCTTATTGAACTTATGCAAATAGGTATATTGTCATGAAAATAAGAATACTCAAGAGTTTCTGAATTCTGGCAGGATCAGGTAGGGAAAAAAGATGCCTGCTTCAATTCTTTTTATATAGGTATATTTTGCCAACTTGCAGCCAGTCACAATCACTTAAGAAAAAGGAGGAAAGGTCTCCTTAAATCTGGAAAACAAAACATTAAAGAACCAGTGATGTTTCAAAGTCATAAAAATTATAATCATCTTCATCAGTTTATTCACCCCCATGTAGTTAATTCTTGTTTTGCTTGATTCTAAGTTAGCAGTTTTATGAATTGTTTTGTTTTTTAATTAGAGTTCTGGAAATTCTTACCCAGGTCAATGGTATGACCTTAAAATTATGAGAAGCCTGCAATCTAGAGAACCTGTCAGAGTCCTTTGCATGAATTGGTCTGAAGATAAAGCACTTTTGGATTATAACTGCTTGCAAAAGCTTTTGGAAAAATATCAGAGTAAAAGAATAACCGACTGACAAAGAGCTTAAAAATGGTCATGATTAAAGATCTCATGATAGTTCATTTAAACACAGTTGACAAGGAAATATGATGATCTCTATAGCATACAATGTTTTAAGATGATAACTGGAGTTGTGACTGATGACAATAAACTAGGATGTATCAGATTCTAGGAATTTCATACAATTTCTAGAACACACATATTAATAACATATGCCCATACGCATATAACCTAAGAAGGTTACACATGACTTATTTGACAATGTTCCCATGTAATTTAACATGTCAGATAAACTTAGTCTCTCTTTTTAAAAGGAGAGAGAACAAATCTTTCGAGATGTTCCAGAAATCTTGCAGAATAATTAAATGATAATTAAAGTGATAATTAGAGATTTAGACAAAATGACTATTAAGGATTTCAAAGGCAAATATAGAAAATAATATAGTTTTAAGAATCTTAGCTTTTTTAATAGAGAACTATTAAAAACTTTTTTTTATTATTAAAAACTTTTAATAGAGTTTTCTTAAGTAATCAAAGACCTCATAAAGATAACATGAAGCATGGGAAATTATTTTGATTAAACACAGAATCTTTGTTTTCTAGACAGATTATTTAAGAGGTAAAGAAAACCTTTCACAATCTCTTATCAAGAGCAGACCAATAAAACACGACCACTCTCTTACATCATGTACAAAATGTAATTAAGGGGCGCCTAGGTGGCTCAGTCGGTTAAGTGTCTGCCTTTAGCTCAGGTCATGATCCCAGAGTCCTGGGAGTATCAGGCTCCCTGTTCAGCAGGGAGTCGCTTTTCCCCTCTCCCTCTGCCCCTTTCTCTGTCTTGCGTGCTCTCTCTCTAATAAATAAATAAATAAAATCTTTAAAAATTAAAAAAATTCTTAAAATGAGATAAAAATGGATTAAAGACTTGAATGCAAGATCTGAAGACCTGAAGCCATAAAACTCCTAGAAGAAAACATAAGCAGTTAAAAAAAAATTAAAAAAAGGAAAATATAAGCAGTAAGTTCCCTGACATTGGTCTTTGTGATGATTTTTTTTTTTTAATTTGACCCCAGAAGCAGAGGAAACAAAAGCATGAATAAACAAATGGGACTAGAGTAAACTAAAAAGCCTCTGCACAGCAAAGGGAACCACCAACAAATTGAAAATGCAACCTACTGAATGGGAGAAATATTTGCAAATCATATATCTGATAAGGGGTAAATATCCAAAATATACAAAGAACTCCTACAACTCAACACTAAAAATACCCAAACGATCCAATAAAAAATAGGCAGAGATTCTGAATAGACATTTTTCCAAAGAAGAAATACAGATGGCCAACAGGTACATGAAAAGGTGTTCAATATCACTAATTAGGGAAATTTAAATCAAAACCACAACAAGATAATATATAATATATATATTATATATTATGTATAATATAATAGCTCTTAACCAAAAACCAAAGAAACAGCAAGTGTCGGCAAGGATGTGAGGAAAGCTAGCCCTCGTGCACATTGGTGGGAATATACACTAGTACAGCCACTATGGAAGAGAGTATGGAGGTTCTTCAAAAAATTAAAAATAGAACTACTATATGATCTAGCAATTCCACTTCTGGGTATTTATCCAAAGGAAACAGAAACACCAATTCAAAAAGTTATACACACCTCCACATTCACTGAAATATTTACAATAGCCAAGACATAAAAGCAACCTAAGTGTCCCCTGATGGATGAATGCATAAAGAATATGTGGTATATATATATTCAATGGAATATAATTTGCCCATAAAAAGAAAGAGATCTTGCTATTTGCAACATCATGGATGGACCTTGAGGGCATTATTGAATGAAACAAGTCAGACAGAGAAAGACAAATGCCATATGATCTCACTTACATGTGGAATCTAAAAAATGAAAAACAACCCCCCCGCCAAGCTCATTCATACAGAGAACATAGTTTAGTGGTTGCCAGAGGAGGTGGAAGGTGAGTGAAATAAATCTTACAAATTCTCATTACAAAAGGAAAAAAAAATGTAACTGTGGTTATGGATGTTAGCCAGACTTACTGTGGTAATAATTTCTCAATACAGACATATATCAAATCACTATGTTGCATATCTGAAACTAACATCATGTTATATGTCAATTACACCTCAATTTTTAAAAAAGAGTACACCAATAAGCTGAGAACTTTTTCCTTTTAACAGATGAAAGAAAATTAAATTTTAGTTTTGCATAGGCACACTCTTGATACTAAAGCTTATTTCTAAAACTGTTTAAACAAATTTATTCCATTTTGGCCAGTTTGACCACATGAAATGAGACTCTGTCTCACTCTCACTCTTTCTCTCTCCAACTTTCTTTCTTTTTTTTTTTTTTTAAAGATTATTTATTTATTTATTCATGAAAGACACAAAAAGAAGCAGAGACATAAGCAGAGGGAGGAGAATAGAAGCAGACTTCATGCAGGAGCCCAATGTGGGACTCGATCCGGGAACTCAGGGAACACATCCTGAGCGGAAGGAAAATGCTCATCTCCTGAACCACCCAGGTGTCCCTCTTTCCAACTTTCTATATCCATCTAGTTTTTGTCCTTTCTTCTCTCGCTCTCTTTTTTTTTTTAATTCTCTCTTTCGTTCTGGAATAACCAGTTAGTCTATGTTAGGACAAAATTACTATTTTTCCCTTAACAAAAATATATCTCTATAACTCACACTTTTTTTTTAAACCAAAAACACACTCTACTTTCCTTATATATTTTGCAGGTAGAGCTTTTTTCTACTAGTTTTAATTAAACATTAATTAGAATTCTGAACTCTTAGAAACCTTAGTTTCTAGTGTACACAGAAGTAAGCCATGTGAACTGTCACACCTATATTCTGTAGATGTCAAAATAGCTTTTGTTCCTCTGTAATGAGAGGGTAAAATTAGGTAAACTTAGATTTATATTTAGCAATTAATGTTTCAGTACATTATCTTATTTGGAAATGATCTAGGTATTCAGTGACTATCTGCCATTTAATTTAACTTAATATAACTTTAAGGTTTCAAGTTACCGAAACGATTTTGGAAATGTTTTTAAGCAGACATATTTTATAGAACATAATCACTGTGGAAAAAATCATTTACAAACTTCTTTCCCACCTATGTTTAGTTGATTCATGTTTTTTTAACAATTATGTTTAGATCAGTCATGAAAATTTCATAAGACATTAGACAAAGTTAGGCATCATTTTTTTAAAAAGATTTTATCTATTTACTTGACAGAGAGAGAGCACAAGCATGGGGAGCAGCAGGCAGAGGGAGGGAGAAGCAGGTTCCCCACTGAACAGGGAGCTCAAGGCAGGGCTCCATCCCAGGCCCCTGGGATCATGATGGAGCCCAAGAGAGACACTTAACCGACTAAGTCACCTAGGTGTCCCAAAATTAGGCATCATTTTAAGTTACTATTCTTCTTGGCAGATGTTTGACTAGTAGATCCAGCTAGAATAAATGTTGTGTGTCTGCATTATTTATAATGCTGACAGTATTTTTTTTTTTTTAGAGTTTATTTACTTATTCATGAGAGACACACAGAGAGAGGCAAAGACATAGGCAGAGGGAGAAGCAGGCTCCCTGGGGGAGCCCAATGTGAGACTCCATCCCTGGACTCAGGATTATGCCCTGGGCTGAAGGCAGATGCTCAACTGCTGAGCTACCCAGGGGCCCAATGCTGACATGCTGATTATTTTTCTTTTAATTTTTTTTTTTTTTTTTTTTTTTTTACTAAACCAATGATATTCTTTCTTACCAAAGACTACTCAAGGGGTGCCTGGGTGGCTCTGTCGGTTAAGCGTCTGACTTAGGTTCAGGTCATGATCTCAGGGTCCTGGAATGGAACCTCACCTTGGGCTCCCTGCTCAGTGGAGAGCCTGCTTCTCCCTCTCCCTCTGCCCCTCCCCCCTCACTTGTGCTCTATCTCCCTTCTCCCCCCATCTCAAATAAATAAATAAATAAACAAAATCTTTAAAAAAAGGAAGACTACTCAAGTCACATGAACTTGAAAAATATTTGCGTTAGTTTCTATATTGCTCTGAAAGAATATTTAATTTATATAAGCACTTACCTTTAAGCCAATTAAACAGAGCTCTTTCACAATTTTGACAATATCACCCAGAGGTAGAAAAATACTATGTGTGTGTGTGTGTGTGTGTGTGTGTGTATATATATATGTATATATATATATATATATATATATATATATATATATAGGAATCATATATATATATATATATATATATGATTGGCCGAAGAAGCCCATCAAGTTCCAAATTATCCTAGTAAAATTGTGCCAACATGAAAGAAGTAGATAGAGTTGGTGGAGCATGTACTTGGCAGGGGTTTGAGAAGAGGGTTTCAGTGGACTGAGAAGTCCCTATAGGAGGAACAGGATCAAGGAAAAACAGAACACAGAGACTTTAAAAACAAAACAAAACCAAATAAAACCCTCTCAGGCTCTGAATATCAGCTTCTAATTAGGCCAATTTTCCTACCGAACAGCTCTTTTAAAAATCCTTTTTGATATCTTATTATCAGCTGGAACAAACAGTAACTATTTCTGGCAGTATTAAACTTCTTTTTTAAATTACTTTTTTCCTGAGGTGCCTGACTGGCTCAGTTGGTTGAGCATCTGACTTTTGGTTTTAGCTCGGCTCTGTGGTCTCAGGGTTGTGGAATCAAGCCCAGTGTTAGGCTCCCCACTCAGCGGGGGAGTCTGCTTGGGATTCTCTCTCTCCCTCTCCCTCAGCCCCTTCCCCTCTTCTCTCTAAAATAAATGAATAAATCTTTTAAAAAGAAACAAGTAAATTATTTCCCCCTTTTTCTTTTAAACTCAAGGTATACTTGTAAGTGGCTCAAACCCAAAACTAATAAACCTTTTGTGACTTAACGTGAGTGCAAGTTGGGTATCTCTAAAGAGGGTGCAAAAGATGCAATCCTGCCAAGAGCTGGAACTACTTACTTGCACACACAAGCACCAAAAACCTGTGTGCCAAGCCAAGTTCTCAGGACGTAAAACAAGACAAACAGGAAAGAAATAGCTAGCTGTTCCTGGGAGGGAAAGGATAAATAACCCAGGGGTATTCCCAAAAACCAAATTCCTAAAAGTTACAGTTCAAATAATTCATTCTTATAGATATTTCTCTCCTGCTAATCTGAATTTGAAGATGAAAGGACAACATGAAATTTTAGCCTCCTCTTAATTAGTCGCTACAAACAGAGATCCAGGAGAGCTGATTTTAATAACTCTTACCCGTCTGCCAGGTTTCACAGGATTCCATATGGGTAGGGTTTCAGTGATCCTGTCCTCATAATTTTCTCTCTGTCCTTCTGAGTCGGCTGAGACTCCTGCAATAAAGCACAGGTTAATAAGAGAAAAGCAAACAGAAGTTTACTAACATATATATCCCATACATACAGGGGAGATACCCTGGAAAAATTAATGATCCCCCCAAAGTGAGAATTAAATATGATCTTAATAGGAAAATGGGAGGGGAAGATGTAGGGCTTGGAGAATAAATGATTTGGGGGAAAGTTGAATTGGCCCCTGGAAAGATAGGAGATATAATAGTTTGTAATAAAGTTTGTCTGGGTGTGATGTGGATTTCCAGGCTGCTGCCTTGTGAGGACAGTCAATCCTCCCTGGTTGATGAAACTCCCTGGGAGGGGATTTATGACAGCTGAGATCCTCTTGGAGGATGTAGGCAGATAAGAGTAATTCAGGGACACCTGGGTGGCTCAGCAGTTGGGCGCCTGCCTTCAGTTCCGGTTGTGATCCTGGGATCCGGTATCGAGTCCAGCATCTGGCTCCCTGCATGGAGCCTGCTTCTCCCTCTGCCTGTGTCTCTGCCTCTCTCTCTCTCAGTCTGTGTCTCTTATGAATAAGTAAATAAATCTTTAAAAAAAGGAGTAATTCAGAAAAAGCTATTCCCTGCATTTGCTGCTTTTCAAGTGCTTACAGCTTAAAATAATCAATATACCAAAGCAGCCTAATTTGGGGTGTCATGTCTTGAACTCCTACAGTCATATTTTGAGGTGGCATATTCTGCTACCCTTCAGTCTCCACTTTTTAAAAAAATATTATGTATTTATTTATTCATGAGAGACACAGATTGAGAAGCAGAGAGAGACCCAGGCAGAGGGAGAAGCAGGCTCCCCGAGGGGGAGCCCGACGTGGGACTCGACCCCAGGACCCCAGGATCATGCATCTGCCCAACCACTGAGCCACACAGGCGTCCCTCCACTTTTTTTTTTTAATATTTTATTTATTTATTTTACAGGGAGAGAGCAAGCGAGTACAAGCAGGGGGAACAGCAAATGGAGAGTGAAAATCAGGCTCCCCACTGAGCAGGGAGCCCAATGTGGAGCTTAGTCCCAGGACCCTGGGACCATGACCTGAGCCAAAGGCAGACGCTTAACCAACTGAGCCACGCAGGTGCCCCAGCTTCTACCTTAAGTGAAGAGGAAGGATTCTGAGATTGTGAGAAATACATATTGCTCTGCCCTAGGTTAAAGTGGCTGGAAAGTACATTTTATAATCGGCTCCAAAGCACCATCAAAAGATTCTAGATAACGGGTTCAGGCAGGACTACTGCCACACGCTCCAGCATGGCCACAGACAGGTTCCTGGCTCCCAAGGAGGTGCTCTCTCTGAAGATCAGCACTTGCAGAAGCCAAAGAGGAACTGAACTGCCTCCTGAAATTTTGGACTCTAGGTGCCTCATCCTAGTCCTGGCCCCACCGAGACTTAAGCTGGGGGTCCCACTGACTCATGTGGAGAAGCAGAAATTCATACCTGATATAAAATAAAGTTTCCTTTAGGGGAGTGTGTTTGTTTCCCTCAGGGTTGCCATAACAGTGTATCACAAAGTGGGTGGCTTAAAACAACAGAAATTTATTCTCTCATAGTTCTGGAGGCTAGAAGTTTGAAATCAAGATGACAGCAGGGTTGTTTCCCTCTGAGGACTCTGAGAGAAAATCTGTTCCATGGCCCTCTCCTAGTTTCCCATGAGAGCTAGCAATCCTGCCATTCCTTGGCTTATAGATGCATCACTGGTCTCTGTCTTCACAGGGCATTCTCTCTGTGTCTTTCTAAATTTTTTTTTTTTTTTTTTTTTTTTTTTGTGATAGTCACAGAGAGAGAGAGAGAGAGAGGCAGAGACACAGGCAGAGGGAGAAGCAGGCTCCATGCACCGGGAGTGCGACGTGGGACTCGATCCCGGGTCTCCAGGATTGCGCCCAGGGCCAAAGGCAGGCGCCAAACCGCTGAGCCACCCAGGGATCCCTCTCTGTGTCTTTCTATCTTCACATGGCTGTCTTCTTCTTCTTCTTTTTTTAAAGATTTTATTTATTTACTCATGAGAGACAGAGAGAGAGGGAGAAACACAGGCAGAGGGAGAAGCAGGCTCCATGCAGGGAGCCCAATGTGGGACTTGATCCCGAGACTCTGGGATCACGCCCTGGGCTGAAGGCAGGCATTCAACTGCTGAGCCAGCCATCCAGGCGACCTGGCTGTCTTCTTTATACGGAATCAGATTAGAAGTCAGTCCTACCTCAGTATGACCTTATGTTGGCCAGTGACATCTGCGGTGACCCTATTTCCTAATAAGCTCACATTCTGAGATACTTGGGGTTAGGACTAACTTTCAGGGGAAGGGGAGACATAATTCAACCCATAACAGGGTAGAGAAAAATTGTATTTTCTATCAATTTTGAGAGCTGTTTTGCTGTAATTACCCTCATTTTTGTTTAAAGCGGGGTAACAAGTTGGTGACACAGGGCCAAATTTGGCTCCTAAACTTGTTTGTTAGGTCAGGATCCACATCATTCCCTAATGTCGTGCCCTGGCCACTTCACAAGTAGCCCTTATAGACATTTGCATAAGTGACTCTTAGTTTAGAACTTGCTTTCTGGGGATCCCTGGGTGGCTCAGCAGTTTGGCGCCTGCCTTTGGCCCAGGGCGAGATCCTGGAGTCCCGGAATCCAGTCCTGCATGGCGCTCCCTGCAGGGAGCCTCCTTCCCTTCTGCCTGTCTCTCTCTCTCTCTCTGTGTGTGTGTACTCATGAATAAATAAATAAAATCTTAAAAAAAAAACCAAACAAACAAAACTTGCTTTCTCAGAGAGTCTCACTGGTTAAAAAAAATCTTAGCCACAAGAATTACCCTAAGAAGCAATGTGTTCCCATTTCACTGACCAGGAAACAGAGGCTCAGAAAGTAAAGGTGCTCTGTCTGGATCACACAGAAAAGAGTGGATGCATGTCTCCATCCGCTAACCTGGGCTTGCATACCCTCAGGCCCACATCTCCATGACCCGACTGCTGCACAGCTTCAGTGAGCTCACAGCACTCTCCTTCCTCCCATTTCCCCAGCGAGATTTTCACAGTAGTAAATGGCTACTAGCATGTTGAGTCTCAGCGACTTTTTAAAACCAGACACATTCCCAAGGGAAAACCTTTGTGGCTGTTTCTCCCAGAGAGAAGAAAGTATAATGTGCTGGGTTAAGGGCAGTCTGGTTTTGAGCTTGGGAATCTTTCCTTCTGCGAGTGTGTAAGAAAAGAGAATGAAAAGCACAAGATGTAGAACCACCTTGATTAAGGGTTGAGCCCCTTCTCACCTGGCCTCCTTGTTTGGAGAAGTTCCCTTCCTAGAGGACAAGCAATTCTTAGACTTCCTTTCTGGTCTTTTAAGAACTGGATACAAAAAAAAAAAAAAAAAAGAAGAAGAAGAAGAACTGGATACATGTTTCAGATCCTGTTCCTGGAAAAGTGCACTTACAAATTTTAGAGAATGGAACAGAATTGCTTGACATTTCCTTTATACCTGGTATCCTGATATTTCATCATAATTAATCCAGTGTTCTCTTTGACAGCCATGTAATTAATCCAGGCATAGGCTTTTTTTTTGGTGGGGGGCAGGGGGCAGTTATTCTTCTTGGTACTCAGCGGGCCATTTCTGTGTGAAAGTTAATGACTTTCTTCTTTACTCCTAAGAAATAGGCCATAATTTATTTATTTTTTTCCCCTCCATTCCCTCTGTTCTTTTATTCTGGAATGCCTATTAAATAGGATGACAGAACTTTTGGATCCTTTGTTTATGCTTCCTAACTTCTTTTTCCCCTATGCCAACATGAAGTATTTTTTATTAAGTGACTAATAAAAATAATAAAATGAAGTCCTTTAAGTCCCTTTAAGACTTGGGTCTGCTGTGTGCACAGCAGGTGCTAAATAAATGTGCCTCCTTTTCTTCACTCTCAGCACCCAAACAACTAGATCAACAATGATAACTAGCATTTATTGGCTGCTTATTATGTACAAGACAATGGGCAAAGTACTTGTCACATGGCTCCATTGAATTCCCACAACAGCCCTATGAAGTTGGTACAATTACTGCCTTCATGAGGCAGGGAAGTGAGAGCCATAGGGCAGAGGTTGGCAAACTCTAGTCAATGGGCCAAACCTGTCACTGCCTCAAATTTCTCTGTTACATCTCCTATCTGTCTTTCTCTGAACTGCGTTTCAGGAGAATTTCTCCACTTGACCTTTCAACTCTGTTTTGACTCTTCATTGATATTTATTTTGTGATTTGGCCCGTTGAATTTTTATTTGGAAAAACATATTCCCTTTTTTTAAAAAAATATTTTATTTATTTATTTATGAGAGACACAGAGTGAGGCAGAGACACAGGCAGAGGGTGAAGCAGACTCCATGCAGGGAGCCTGATGTGGAACTCGATCCCAGGACTCCAGGATCATGCTTGGGTCAAAGGCAGGCACTAAACCGCTGAGCCATCCAGGCATCCCTGGAAAAACATATTCCTAAAGTTCCAAAATCACCAGTTAATTCTTTTTTTTTTTTTTTTTTTTTTATTTATTATTTATGATAGTCACAGAGAGAGAGAGGCAGAGACACAGGCAGAGGGAGAAGCAGGCTCCACGCACCGGGAGCCCGACGTGGGACTCGATCCCGGATCTCCAGGATCGTGCCCTGGGCCAAAGGCAGGCGCCAAACCACTGCGCCACCCAGGGATCCCTAGTTAATTCTTTTTAATCGATGAAATATCCTTTCACATTTCTTGTGAAGACATTATTTACACTTAATCTGAAGCCTTTGTTCTTCACTAGTTATTAATTCTGCTTCTTGGATGTTAGTTTTTCTGATGATAGATTTTGATGGCCCTGTTTCACTGTTCTGACTTTTCTCAAATGCTTAGTAATTCTAGATACATGTTCATTTTTAAAGTGTGCATTCTTGTGCTTGTCTGTCCTGTTTACAGAGCCTGCACGTAGTAACTTCATGGAGGAGTGGAATGTGCTGGTTGGTTGGAGATGTGGGGGTGTATGAAAGGAAGAAGAGGACCAGTTTTCTCTTTTGAGTGCAGCAATTTTCTTCCCCTTTTGGGCATTAGTTGTTGTCTGGGGCAAAGCTTTGCCTCTGGCCCAAGAGCCCACAATTACTAGTTTGGTCTGGGGAGAAACCGTCTTGCAGCTGCCTGAGTAGTACAAATGTGAGGAGAAGGGATTAACCGCATCAGATACTTCAAATGCATTTTCCCAATTAACCACTCCAAGGAATTTCCCGGGGCCTCTTTCCTTGTACCTATTAAGTCTGAAATTGCAGTTCTTTGTTAACATTTCTACTTTCATGCCAGTCTTCTTGTGCATGAATATATATTTTATATATATATATATATATATATAATATATATGTAATTTTTTAAACCAATCTTTTATTATCTGCCCTTGGTGTTAAACTTAGAATGGTCTTCCGTATTTCCTCTCCCTTCCAAAATTATAAATATTCATCTATTTTCTTCTTTTACTATTTTTGTGATTTCATGTTTTACATTCAAATCTTTCAGCCATCTGGAATTTATTCTAATGTCAGCCATGACTTGGAACTCTAAACTTAAATTTTTTCCTAATGGTGAGCCAGTTGTACCCACCATGCTTTCCATGTGTGGGCTTTTAAAAGGCAGCTCAGCCCCCAGAGCTCCATAAAAGCCTAGGAGTTAAGAATAGAAAAGCTAGGACTATAACTCACTCAGATCCTAATCTCTGTTCCATTACTGCTCACGATGGGACTCTGGCAGAGCTGGGTTCTCCCTAGGGGAAAGCTCTGACCAATGATGTAAGGCTGGGAGGGTTGAGGCAGTAAGGGGACTTATGGAGAGTCCTCTGGTGTTTAATACTTGCTGTGCTCCTGCCACTGGGCATGGCTTCATGGGAAACAGCTGCTCAGCCTTGCAAGAAACTCCAAGGGTTCCAAGTTCTACTCTTTAACTGCCTATTCTTTCTTTAACACCCATGTCCTCTTCCTATAGATCACTCCAAGTCCAGCTCATGCTACTCCTCTGTGAAGCCTGCCCTGCTATGCCCACTAAGGCTTAGCTGCTCTCCTAGTTCCCACTGCATTTCACGTGGCTTTCTAGTGTAATTTTTGTTGTTGACATATCTGTTGTGGATGAATAAATTAGTTAACAAACGAACTGAATCACTAAGCATGAAGGATGATATCTGCCAGGTGTAGGGAGAAAAGGAAAACCCCCAAAGGATATGGACTTGCTGCTGACCGTGTAGACATGTTCATCTGCAACGTCTCTTGAGGCCCAGGTGTTCAGTGTTCATGGCACAGTGGTTGGCGCCCCAGAGCAGCTGTGACTTTGATGTGGTGCCTGAAGCTAGAGTCTTTTTCTTTTCTTTTCTTTTCTTTTCTTTTCTTTTCTTTTCTTTTCTTTTCTTTTCTTTTCTTTTCTTTTCTTTTCTTTTCTTTTTTCTTTTCTTTTCTTTCTTTTCTTTTGTTTTCTTTCTTTTGTTTTCTTTCTTTTCTTTTCTTTTTTTCTTTTTTCTCTTCCCTTTCCTTTCCTTTCCTTTCCTTTTCTTTCTCTTTCTTTTTTTTTTTTTCCAAGTGTTAGGACCTAAAGATACCAGGGAGAGTCAACTTTGTCTCTTTCCTCAGGGAGCTGATAACTTGATGAAGTATAAGTGCATAGTCAGAATCTTGGGAGAAACTTTAGGAAGGGAAGAATCAGACATATCAAAACCCTCAAAGAGAACAAGTAATGTAGATGAGTTGGAGAACACTTGCTTGTCTATAAAATATGCGCACCAGCTTGAACCAGCATTTCCTGTGTGCTGAATATGTGTCAGGCTCTAAACTCTTTTTTTCCCTAAACTCTTAATACACATATCTCATTTGTTCCTCATGAAAACCAGGTGGCACTATCAGTTCCATTTTGTAGATGAGCAAAGTGCTCTCAGAGAGGTAAAATGATTTACCAACTGTCACAATGAGGAAGCCACAATCTGAAGCCCAGGTGAGGGAGGGCTCAGCTTCAGAGAAGAGAACTTAATCTTTGGTCATCTGAACTACTTCTCCCTCTCCTTTTACTTGGAACTACCCTGTGGGGTTGAATAGAATTTTCTTTTGTTTTTCTGGGCCTTTGCTTCTGTGGTAGAGATAAGTAAGTAGAGATAAACTCCACCCTTTCTGGTTTCTTTAGGCCTGGCACACAAGGCCTGGCTAAATAATGCAGGAAGAAGACCAACATTTTCAAACACGATATGTCCATCTCAGAGCTTGCACTGTTCAAAATTTATCCCTCTGACTTCTCACCTGAAGATTATGTGAGACATAGCCAAGAACCATGAAAACACTCATTCCTTTGACTTATCTTTTGCACTGTCGCCTTGGGAATTATCTTTTTTTTTTTTTTTTCAAAAGATAGTTTACAGTCTGAGAATTGTTTAAGAGAATTTCTTAAAATACATGTAACGTGGGCAGCCCGGGTGGCTCAGCGGGTGAGCCAAGGTGAGGGTGGGTCACCTTCAGCCCAGGGCCTGATCCTGGAGACCTGGGAATCAAGTCCCATGTTGGGCTCCCTGCCTGCATCTCCCTCTGCCTGTGTCTCTGCCCCCCGCCCCCCCGTGTCTCTCATGAATAAATAAATAAATAACCTTAAAAAAAATACATGTAACATGAAATTTATCATCTCAACTACTTTTTTTTTTTTTTTTTTTTTTAAATTTTTTTTTTTTATTTATTATTTATGATAGTCACAGAGAGAGAGAGAGAGGCAGAGACACAGGCAGAGGGAGAAGCAGGCTCCATGCACCGGGAGCCCGACGTGGGACTCGATCCCGGGTCTCCAGGATCACACCCTGGGCCAAAGGCAGGCGCCAAACCGCTGCGCCACCCAGGGATCCCCATCTCAACTACTTTCAAGTGTTTAGGTCAGTATTGTTTAGTACATTCACGGTGTTGTGCAATATACAAAATAAACTTTTTCATCTTGCAAAACTGAAACTCTATTCCCATTAGACAACTCCCCATTCCCCACTCATCCTCTTTCCCCTGGAAGTGACAATTCCACTTTTTGTTTCTATTAATTTGACTACTCTGGACACCTCATGCAAGCGAATCATACAGTATTTGTCTTTTTAAGACTGGCTTATTTCACTTAGTGTAATATTCTCAATGTTAATTGGTTTGTAGCATGTGTCAGAATTTCCTTCCTTTTTAACATGGAAAAATATTCCATCCAGATATTGTTTTTTGGCTTTTTTGTTTAATTTTCAACTTTTCTATTGCTTTACAGTTTCTGTTTTTGCTATTACTTCCTAGTTTTAGTGCATTGTGAACAGACTGTTATCTGTATTCATTCTACTTTTTGGAATGTATTGAGGTTTTTTTATTTTTTTATTTTTTTATTTTTTTTTATGGCCTTACATGTGGTTATTTGTTAATGACCCATGGATACTTAACAAAGTACAAATTCTAGGTTTTCAAGGTATGGAGTTTGATAGTCTTTAATTCAATGTATTACTAATTTAACAAATCAAGTCCTCTATACCCTTACTTTTTGTATAGCTTATTGATCAGTCATGGGCTAAGAGAGGTGAATTAAATTTTCTACTGTTACTGTATTTATGCCCACTTCTCCATGCATTTCCAGTTGTTTTTGTTTTATGAACTCTGATGTTATTTTGTGCATAAATATTTATGACATATCTTCATTGTTGCTCTCTGCCTTTATCATTTTAATATTTTTGCCTCTATTTTTTGATTTTCTGTGAATTCAACTGTGTCTAATATTAATACCAAAACCCTTGTTTTTTGTTCTTGTATTTGCATGTATGGTATTTGTTCTTGTGTTCTATTTTTTCCCACTCTTTTACTTTCAGTATTTCTGAGGAACACTATTTTAGATGTATCTCTTGCACGTAGCACTGGTTGGGTTTTATTTTGTGACTCCATGAGCCAAAGAGTGAGGTAATCAGGTCAAAGTTAAAGAAAGCTTCTATAGCTCTTGACCCCCATGGCGAAATAAATTGTTTTTCACTGGATAGACCACTTTATGCTGTCACCAGTCATTTAGAAGCAAACCATCTCCCCACCATTGCCAGCATGGCTATTATACTGCTGCTTAAATTTTTAATAGGTGAAAATGGGACCTCATTGTTCTCTCTTTTGTTTTTCTTGGCTTTATCTAATTCTACTTTAAGTAAATAAAGATGGAAGGAAAAAGAAGTCAAAATGAGAGGTGCCTAGTTGGCTCAGTCAGTGGAATGTGTGGCTCTCGATCTTGGGGTTGTGAGTTCAAGCCCCAAATTGGGTGTAGTGATTGCTTAAAAAAAATTTTTTTTAAGTGAAAATGAAACATTCCTTTTTCAGATATCTCCAGTGAGATTAAAATGGGTGATGGTGTTTGTTATTCTAGATTCCCATGTCATTGGACCAATCACTCCTCACAGGCTCCTCAGCTCAGGCCTTAATTTTTCCCAGGAGAAATTGTCAAGGTTCCTTCCTCACAGCCCAGTACCTTGCTTTCTTTCCTTCTGTAGTAATAGGCAGCATAATATGATAGGAAGATACAGGGTCTGGAGCTAGGTGAAATGGATTTAAATCCCAGCTCCATCCCTATTTACTAACTGTGTGATCTATGACAGTTACTTACCCTCTCCGTGCCTTGGTTCCCTGAGGTAATAATTCTCAAGGGTAATAATGTCTACCACAGTGACACCTATTGGGGTTGTTGTGCAGAAGAGTTAACTTATGCAGACTCAGACAGGATTTTTTTTTTTTTAAGTAATCTCTACACCTAATGTGAGGCTCGAAATCACAACCCTGAGATGGAGTCACATGTTCTACCAACTGATCCAGCCAGGTGCCCAGGGTTGTTGTTGTTATTATTATTATTATTATTATTATTATTATTAGTTCCACCTCTGTGAAATATTTCTTTTCCATTTCAACGATGAGGTTTTGGTGGAAGATTTTTCCTTTTAGGATGACCCTGCTTCCTTAGTTGCTGCATTAGGTCTTAGGCCAGGAGCAGGTTCCTGACATAAACCTATCAGAGTCCTTTCCTGGGATCTCGGAAATTGGGACACAAGAAAGAAAGCTTTTAGCGATTCTCTGGTGGGGAGCTCTCAGATGTGAGACCCAGGTTGCTGGCAGGCTGATAGCCATGGTTCCAGCCTGTGGAGGAAGCCAGGTTAAAAATAAGGCTGACTGACATGTGGAGAGAAGTAGACATTAGAGATGGAAAGAGTCTGGCATCGTTGGAATCCTTCACTCTAGTGCTCCCCAGATGCACCTTACAAGCTTCCTGTTCTCCCCAGGCTTGCTTGCATTAAACTTCTGCCACTTGCAACAAAAAAAAGCTAATTTAATACACTTCCTACGGCACCTTAGGACAGTATAGATTGTGTGGTCTTCCATTTGTCTGTCCACCTCTCTTTAAAAAGCCAAAACCTCTTGTAAGCCTGAGACACACACACACACACACACACACACACACACACACACACACACAGCAATTCCCAGCTTCTTGGAGTCAGCTGTGACTCCTTCCTTGCCCGTGCTGCCTGCACATGCTTCTCCTCCACACATCAAAAGACAGCTGTACTGATGTCTAGGCCGAAGGAACTGTTGCTAAACAGGATGTGATCCTGGAAATTCGTGCCCTTCTCTGTATGCCCCTTGTCCTGTTTTTTTTTTTTTTTCACTGCCCTAGTAATTCACAAATATATAATGAACACCTGCCAAGAACCATGTCAGGCCTGGGGTCCCAGAGAGGCAGCAAATGGTTCCTGATGTCAAGGATCCTGCATCTTGTAGGGCTGTCAGGCTGTCAAAAGACGGCTCTGAGAGAGACAGTAGGGTGAGTGTTAAACAGATGCTTTTGCCAAGTGCTGCAAGAGCTCACAGGAGGCTCCAGTACTGGTTGCCTAGGACAGTTGTCTGGCTGGTCTACACCCGCCCCTAGCTCCTCCCCATCCCAGTCCACCCTGTCCTCTGCTGCCAGACTGTCTTTCTGAACACAGCTCAGTTGTGTAAGCCTCTGCCTCTGCCCCCTGCAGGCCTAAACCCACGTTCCTAAACTTGGCAAGATCCTAAACCAGATATTCTGCAACCTACTTTCTCAGGCACATTGTCCACTGTTCCCTATTCACAAACCTTACCCATAAGCCTTGCAGCCCATTCAGCTTCATTGTACACATTCAGTGTCTCTCCACCACCATGTGTCTCCTCACTCTGTTCCTTCTGTTTCTATCCCTGGAGGTCTCAATTGTATATACCTTCCAAGGGGTGATGGCAAATGCCTTTCTTCTCTCATGTGCCTCTTCTGATCATCTCGCTGTGTTGCTGCGTTGAGAAGGATTCTGTGGATATGCCTGGGCTTAGTGAAAGAATAAAGGAATTAGTAAGCAAAATCTTCGACAGTCACCACATTGAGTGAATGTTGCCAGGAGGGACAGGGAATGGGGATAAACAGCACACTAGGGGTGCGTTTGCAGACTTCATTCCAGGTCAAGGTCTAATGCATCTCCCCCATCCCCATGAAGACTTCCTTGCTCCTCCTTTAATTTTCCAAGTAAAATTTACCTCTTTTTTTCCCTGAATATTTATAACCTTCTCTCTACACTTCTGTGATAGTATAGATTGCTCCCTACCTTTTATGGGTACATCTGTTCTGTTGTCCTATTTTGTTTATTTTCTATTTGAAGAGACAGATGGTGTCCTACAGATTATGATACAGGTAGGGATTCAAAACACATTAACAGAATGAATGAAATCACGTGGAACACCAAGATGAGTGTACACCTACAGAACAGTCTCAAGGGGCCTTTTCTGATAAGCTGACTTAGCAGACTCTTAGGATGGGTGTTATTGTGGCCAAGTTCCCTGCGGGAACTTATTTCCCGCATTGTTACTTCTGTCTGACCTGTCATTTGCTATCATTTTGTGAGTCTGTGACCACTGAAGTCAGACCTCCCAGCCTCGCTTTTTCAGTAAACCATTTTGTAGACAGAGGGGAAGGGCAGAGGGAGGGTGGAGAGAGAATCTTAAGCAGGCTCCATGCCCAAGGCAGAGCCTCAGGTGGGGCTCCGTCTCACCACCCTGAGATCATGAGCTGAAATCAAGAGTTGGATGCTTAACTGATTGAGCCACCCAGATGCCCCCTCAATAAACCATTTTGATACCTCCTTGGTGGCCAGTTTGGTGCTCACTGTTAGAGGCCCATGGATAGTGTCTTGCCTCCTGTCTGATCACTGCCTTGGGGAGAGAGAGGTGGAGGCAAAGACTGAGAGCCAAGTCATAGGATAGGACAGAGCAGTGAGAGCAGTGGTGTGCACCCTGAGAGAAGAGCAGGAGACTGTTGAGGGAGAACAGCAGAAGGTTGCTGGAGGAGTGGAGAGGGTGGTGGTAGAGGTTGTTGACACACCCACTCACACCTTCCAAATTCCCTTTGTCTACACTCCTCAGCAGCTTATAACTATGTCACCTGATTGCTGCAAGCTGTCCTCCCAGTTCCAGGACCCAAAAGGATGACGTTAGTAAATATTTAAACAGCCTTAGTATATCCTAACAACCCCTCTATATGGCCCCATCGCCCACAAACCTCAAGAGCACAGCACTAATTACCCTTCTAGACCTGGGATCCTCATGCTACCCACCGGACTTCCTTCAGTCTCTTCTGCAGTTCACTTCAGTGCACTGCACTTCAGTGCAGTCTCAGCTGCAGTTCACTTCTGGGACTCTGGGCCAGGCTCCTGAGCTGCACAGGGGGCCCTGGTTTTCTTGTCCCCAGTCACACAGGTGACTACCATGGGCATCTGTGATGACCCCAAATTATTACAGGGGCTCCAGAACAATTGGCAGATTTGCTGAAGTTGCTCTACTCTTCTGTCCCTCTGGGTGTCTGGTCCCACCAGGGGCACCTCCCTCCCCCTCCTACCAATTCCTCCTCTCCCCACCGGCAAACATGTTTAGGCTGCAGACGAGCTGCAGAGCTGTCGAACCCTCTTGGCAGGAGAACGGCTGGCTCCAGAATGCTGGCTGGAGGGGACTGCAGAGGCTCACATTTCTTCAGCTCGTGCCAAACATTATTCAGACGTAGCTTTTCAGACAGACACAAATTGCTCATCCAATAAACACAGAAGGGCTAATCCCAGGACATTTATCACAGTGAGGAAAGATGAGAGAAAGGACAGTCACAAGAGGCCTTTGAGAGCTGGCCTGGCGTGGCTGGCCTGAGGGGAGGTAGTGAGACCTCCATGCACTCCTGGGGTTTTCTCCTTTTTTTTTTTTTAAGACTTTATTTATTTATTCATGAGACACACACACACAGAGGGGGAGAGAGAGAGAGAGAGAGAGAGAGAGAGGCAGAGACACGGGCAGAGGGAGAAGCAGGCTCCATGCAGGGAGCCCAACGTGGGACTTGATTCTGGGTCTCCTGGATCACACCCTGGGCTGAAGGCGGCGCTAAACCACTGAGCCACGTGGGCTGCCCCGGGGGTTTTCTCCTTAAAGGGCCTGAAACCCAGCACCAGGGCTTTGGGATTTGCTTTCATTATGACATACAAAGCCTGTATTGGGGCGTACACTTCCCGTGGTGAACAGGGGGAGGAAATCAACATGGGTCAGGTGCCTTTGTGGGCAGACAGACCTTACCTCCAGTTGTCAATGATCATGTGGGATAGCTAGCTGTGGGAACTTCCTATACTTTCCCCAACTTGCGTACACAAAATGTCCTCAAGGCATGTCTAGCTGTTTGCAGAGTTCTTGCTCCTGGCCTGGAATCTCTCATTTCTGACAGGTGTGAGAGCATGGCTTCTGAGAAAGCAGGTTGAGGGATTAGGCTGATCACAATGGCAGGAGACTCGAGATGTGGGGATCCTCTGTCCACACCAGAGGGCTGGCCAGGCCACTGAAGTCCTTTGCTGGTCCCTTCCTACTAGGTCCTTCTAAAGAGCCCCATGAGTGTTCCCCTTCAGGGACTCTGCCCAGAAATGGGAGAAACTAGACCCTCCTCTGAGGACTAACATCTGAGCCCAGGGAAAGGAGGACCAGGTGAAGCCTCTGTAGACAGCCTGGGTCCCCCACTGCCCTCTGCCTGGGTCTGGGCCATGCCACTAAGACTACAGAGTGTGCCCAGAGGTGAAGGTCTCCTTAGTGAGAGGAGACAATGATTAGACTGGGGAAAGAGCATGACAATAATTGCCAACTTTTATACAGTCAGGCACTATTCTCACTTTTCTTATAACACGATGAAGTAGGTATAGTATTCTCAGTGAGGCAATGAGATTTTAGATACCTAAGGTCACCAAATTAGTGAATAGGAGGCTTCAGAGTCTGGGCTCTTAATTTGCCACACAGTCTACAGGTGTAAGTAGAGATGCAGTGGTTTCAGAAAGCAGTTCAGAAACCCCAGTTGTGTGGGAATCCTCAGGATGGTGGGGTATGGAGGTTTGGAGTCACCAAAACCTGGGATGATGCCTTCAAGGCACTATGCTAAGGCAGGTTTCCATTTAGGACCTGGAGGCTTTAAAATTAGAGTGACTAATACTCCCGGTTTTTCCAGAACTAGGTCCTGGGACGTGGGATAGTCCTGGGCAAACAGAAGTAAGTTTACCATCCTATCTGTAACAAACTCCCTGGGGTTTGGGCTGAGCTTGAATCATTGCCATAGACTTCAGGACCTGCCTGTGGGCTAAACTCCTTCTTATATCTCCAGGCTAGAGATTCACAGAGTGGCATGCTGATTAGGAAGGTGGTCAGGGTAACAACCAGACTCTTGGGAAGAGCCGATTATACCATCAGGTGGCTCTACATTAGGGACATCACAGCCCTCAGAGGTTCGGGGAAACAAGGTGCCCTGTGGTATGGCCAGTCCTAACACAATCAGGAAGGCTGGAGCAAATTCTCAGGTGAGGAGTGGCAGCGAGGTTGGCAGCCACCAACTTGGTAGTCTCAAAGGAAGCCACAGCCCAGCCTGCTGCTTGCAGGGAGGAAGTTTCTTTTCTGATTCCTGAGACTTCATTTCTGCTATGGATGACCTCTTGTCTACATACCTGCCTGGTAAACCCACAGTGACCTGCATTCTAGGCCCAGCAGCTCTTACCCTTCTTCCTCTCTGGCTTAGTTCCCACTTGCCATATATGAACGTGTCTATCTGTCAGTCTCTTTGGTTGTGAAGATCTGAAACTCACTAATGCAACATCTAGAAGATTTCAACATAAGGAGATTGGGTTCTGAGGCACAGAAATGGTATCAGGCCTCAGGAGGGATGCGAATGGGGCAAGAAGCCTAAGGAATGTAAGTGGTGCTTTTTTCATTTCTAGGTCCTCTCTATGGTCTGTTTCTTTCAATCAGCTTTCTTTGCTTCTCTGTGTATTGACAGAAGGTAGAATAGTTATATAACTTCAATTCCAGCCATTCTTAGGGTGGGACTGACTGTTCTGAATCTCAAAACCAAATTCTCAGGAGAGACCCTCTGACTGGCCCAGCTTGGGTCAGATTCTCACATTTGGTCCAATCAGCTGTGGCTGGAGGGTGGGTGGAAGCAGTACAAGAGTGGATATGGAGAACTAGGTCCAGCAGGGTCAAGTTTTTTGGAAAAATTCACCATGAGCTGGCTAGACACTTTTACTCTCTATCATACAGATTTTCTAGAACTGACAAGTAACTGTGTCTTCCCTTTGCAGAGTTTATAAAATTTCTTTTGTGGGTTCCTCAGTGCTTGCTTGGTTCAGGGTTATTCTCACTTTAGAATATTGTCAAAATAAATTTGGGTAACTGTGGTAAACTATCAAAGTCTAGTTCTCAAGCCTGGTGACCCATCACCTCTACCTTATATGGCACCCTGCTTTTTTCTCCTTTCCTTTCTGGTTTAGGATCTGGCTACTCAAAGTGAGATCGACAGACCAGCAGCATTTACAGTTTTTATTAGAACTGCAGAATTCCCCCACCCCTGCCCACATATTCTGCATTTTAACATCTCCCCAGGTGATTTACATTAAAGCTTAGTAAGCACTGGAGGGGCTTCCTTGTCTTCTAATAGACTGGAAATTCTAATGGCAGGTCTCCATTCAGCAGATGTCTGTTGTACCCTTTCTATGTTCAAAGTGCCTTGCATTGCCTTGCAAGGGACAAAACTTCTCAAATGCAGTAATGAGGGGATTAAAACTTAAAATAGTGGTTGAAGAGGATAAATTCATTATATGGCATCAGAATTTTCTTTTGAAATAATCCTGCTGGAGGTGGAGGGAAGTTGGAGGTATAGATGGAGCAAACATGGGATGATGGAAGCTGAGGTTCATTATACTATTCTTCCCACTTGTGTGTAATTTTGTAATTTTCCATAATAAAAATTAAGAGAAAGGAATAATGGTGGACTACATTGTAAGAAATCATCTAGCTGCTCAAAATAAATTTTTGTTTCCTGGCCAAATGAAGTACATGAAGTAAATCCATTCCACTTCCAGTGGGATTGCACAATCCCTGTCAGAGACTTTTGGAGGACACAGGCAGTAGGAAGAAGTTTGGAACATTGGTCATGTGCTAATGATTTTCTAATTTTGTAAAAGTAGGGGTGGTAGGTTCTTTCTGTCATTTCAAGCTGACTTAAGGAAAAGGAGGAAATTTGCCAATTCATGTAACTGATTAGTCCAGGGGCAGTCAAATATGGCCATACTAAGGCACATACCCCTGTTTCTGTGTTGGCTTAACTCTCAGGGAAGCTCTTTCCATATATATGATAGCTTGTAGGGGGTAAATAGTGTACCTCCAAAATTCATGTCTACCCAAAACCTCAGAATAGATTTTGTTTGAAAATAGGGTCTTTGCAAATGTAATTGGTTAAGTCGAGATGAGGTCATACTGGATTAGGTGGGCCCTTTTTCCAGTGATTGGTGTCCTAGCACGAAGGGGAGAGGACCCATTGCCAAAAACACCCATAGACACAGAGAAGGCTATGTGAAGACAGGGACAGATTGGAGTGATGCAGTTAAAAGCCAATGAATGCTGGGTTGTTGGGAGCCACTGGGAGTAAGAAGAGGCAAGGAAAGTGTGGAAAGTATTTATGGTGCCAGTAGCAGCAGCTTGAACAGTCTTGAAGTGGTGGTGTTGAGTATTCACCAGCAGTGGTGATCATGGCAGAGCAGGGGTGAGATTGATTATTTTGCAGCCAAAAACCTTGATTGGCACAATGACTGTATTTAAAGGATCCAAGTCAACTTGTAGAGTGTTTGCATTGTTCCAGGGCTCTATCTTCGGCCCACTCTATCGTTTAACATGAATATCAAAAAGTGAATGTTGTGTCAGAAGGCATTGATGAAAGTATGATCTTTGGAATTATGAAGGCGATTGATGATCCTGCTCTCTACTGTTGCTTGCACTCCAGCTGGAATGCTGCATCCAGTCCTGGGCACTGGTCTTTTATGAAGGAAATAGGCAGACTGGAACCTAGTCAAAGAAGAATGACCAGAACAGGGCAGAAAATCAACCAAAAAGCATGAAGAATAGTAGAAATGGGAGGTATCACATTCCCTGCCTCTGGAGAAGGGGAATTTGGTGATCTGCATGCTTGGGTCTCAGATTTTCTAAGGACCAATGCCTATTTTTACGTCCTTTCTAAGTGGGATTGCCTACTGTGATTTCTGTCCCTGTTTTCTATTGTATATTGGATGTATAGGGGGAAAGATAACTTACAGAAAACTTGCCAGTTCAGTACAAGCACTTTTTTGGATTATTTGAGTAAACTTCTGACATGATATCAATTACCCTCCAATTCTTATATGTATATTTCTAACATAACCACAATACAACCATCAAAATCAGGAAATTGGGCAGTCTGGGTGGCTCAGTGGTTTAGTGCCACCTTCAGCCCAGGGTGTGATCCTGGAGACCCAGGATCGAGTCCCACGTTGGGCTCCCTGAATGGAGCCTGCTTCTCCCTCTGCCTGTGTCTTTGCCTCTCTCTCTCTGTGTCTCGAATGAATGAATGAATGAACGAATGAATGAATGAATGAATAAATAAATAAAATCAGGAAATTAATGTTGATACAATACTATCACTGTATCCTTAGTCCCCATTCAATTTCACTGGTCATCCCCGAAATATTTTACAGCAGAAGGATCCACTTCAGAATCATGGTATTGCATTTAGGTGTCATTTCTCTTTGGTCGCCTCCAATGGGGAACAGATCCCCAGTCTTTCCTTGACTCTCATGAACTTAACATTTTTAAAGATTTCAGGATGGTTATTTTCTAGAATGTTTCAATATTTGGGTTTTTCTAATGTTCCCCATTGAAACTGTAAGTATTTTGTGGAGTTACTTTGAAATTATGTAAATATCTTGTTACTCATCAAATGTTCATTCTTTTATTTATATCAGTATGAATTCATGGTTTCTTATTTTGTTCAATTGGCTGTAAACTGTTCCTATCAATATTTATTTTCATGCTCAAATTGTTCCAGATTTGGCCAATATTTATTTTCATGCTCAAATTGTTCCAGATTTGGCTCCTTCAAACTGATTTCTGTGTTCTTTTGACATATTCTCATTATTCTTTGACCCCTTTTTAAAGACTTTTTGGTACATGATTTTCTTCTTTTTTTAAAAGATTTTATTTACCTATTCATGAGAGACAGAAAGAGAGAGAGGCAGAAACACAACACAGGCAGAGGGAGAAGCAGGCTCCATGCAGGGAGCCCAACGTGGGACTCGATCCCGGTTCCCCAGGATCATGACCTGAGCTGAAGGCAGTGCTAAACCACTGAGCCACCCAGGGTGCCCGGTACATGATTTTCTAGGCTCATCTTGTAATATCCCTGGTCCATCCCTGAAATCAGCCTTTTCTCCAAGAATACCTAGTTCCTTTTATTAGATAATGATAGTGTTAGATATGCTCATTGCTATTGGGAAGTTTCTGCTCCCAGCACTTCTCCCAGGAATTTACTCGTATTTACATGTAAATATATACACACACCCCTATATTTATTTCATTATCTATCTATATTTTTATCTATCTATATATTGAAAATCATGAATTCACACCAATTTCTCATATATATATATCAGTATATATACTGATATATACTGATATACTCAGATATATATGTATATGTATATGTATATGTATATGTATATGTATATGTATATATAGTTACTTTTAACCAGTCTCCCTGGGTTTAACAATCCTTTCATCCCACTTGGGCTCTAACACCCTGTACTAGGCTGCCCTAATTCACAGAAACCCCTAATACCGTAATACTCCATGTAGGTCCTCGTTACTCTGCTTGGGCTTTGACACCCTGCACTGGGCTTTCATCCTCCCCACTCATCACTCCACCCTTTCTCTTTATTGGTTGGGCTTTGACACACTGTATGGTGTTTAAACTCCTACCTTGCTTATCCCTACCTAATGGTTTTTGGACTGATTTGCTCAGGGAGAGGAAGAGGAAGGGGAAGAAGGGAATTTGCTTTTTTTGATTTTGAGGAACATATCTGGACCTGATTGAGATGATGAAATTCTATACCTGGAGCCTGACCTGAAGTCTTAACAGGCTGAGACTTTGGGGGATCTAGGAGGAGATTAATGTATTCTACATGTGGAAAGAATGTAAATAATGTGTGACCACTGGGCAAACTACAGTGGATTAAAAAAGATGGCTGCAGATTCTTTACTCCTCCACCCAAGAAGAGGAGGACACATCTACTCCCTTAGAATCTAGCCTGCTCAATGAATTGTTTTAACTAAAATACCCAAATAAGTGATGCTTAAGGCTGGGCCTTATGGGATCCACATCTTCTTACCTTGTCTTGAAATGCCCTTTTCAGAATGTACCCTACAGTTTGGGAGGAAACCCAAGTAGCTGTGTGAAAGGCCTTTATAGAGAGGTCCAAACGGAGGAGAACCAAGACCCCTGACCCATGATCATTCTAAGCCAACCTCTAGCCCGCACAAACTGCCCGTCATGTGAGTGAAGCCATTTTGGAATTTCCAACTGTGCCAGTGCCTCAGATGACACCATGTGAAGCAGAACTGCCAGTCACCCCACACAATTGTGAGAAAGAAATTGTTGAAGATATGAATTTCTGGGGTGCTATCTTAGGCAGAAATAGATAACTGAAATAACAGTCTACCATGTGCCAGGCACTATTCTGTGTCCTTCTAATTTACTAAGGTGAAAGAGAAATGTAAACTGACAGGTGCAGATAAGGGTGCTGTGAAAGGGCAGAGCAAATACCACTAACCAGTTGAAGGCAGCCTGCAGGGAGAACCAGAGACCTGGGTGACTCTGCTTTGAACAGGCAAACTACAAAACCCAGATCCCAGTTTTTGGCCAGTCAGCACTTCAACTTCCTCTCCCAGTTATCTTCTCTGATGGGATTAGTTTCTACCTGACAAAGTGGGATGTGGAAAGAGGTAGAGAAGGTTGCCTTGGGTCTGTTTCTCATACCAGTTCATGTTTGGACAGCTGGACAATATTGCTTTGATGGCTTCTGACCTTCTGAATCTTTCTGAAGCAAAAAATTTACACATTGTAGGTACCTCTAGATGGGGGTGGAGGTACTGATAACGTGGGTGAGTGGGTCATTGGCTCTGCATGTTCCCAAGGAATAGACAGCAAGTGCTTCTTTTCCTTGCTTCCTGGCCACAAAGAGGGTCATGGAATAAGTCTGTGACCCCTAACCTCCCTCCCCTCCACCCTGTCTCCTGGTAACTACCTGGACACATACAGGATATATCTTCATCTTCCCCGCCTCTCAGTTTTCAGATGGGGGATTATTTAGACCCATCCTCCCTCACTGGCCAGGTATTTTCCTCTAGGCATAGGCTGTTTGGGGTCAGCTTCACACTTCACCAATTCCCTGGTGAACAACTCTTAACTTATGTGCTTAAAATAACTTAGTGGGATGGGGTGCTGGGTGGCTCATTCCGTTGAGCATCCAACTCTTGATCTTGGCTCAGGTCATGAGATTGAGCCCCATGTCAGGCTCAGTGTTGGGCATGGAGCTTGCTTAAGATTCTCTTTCTCAAAAAAAAAAAAAAAAGATTCTCTTTCTCCCTCTGGTCCACCCGCCGCCCCCCCATGCACCCTCTGAATAAATATAAATAAATAAATAAATAAATAAATAAATAAATAAATAAATAAAATTAAGGATGCATGGGTAGCTCAGTCAGTTAAGCATCTGACTCTTGATTTGGCTCAGGTCATGATCTCAGGGTAGTGAGATTGACCCCTGTGTCAAGCTCTGTGCTGGCTGTGGAGCCTATTTAAGATTTTCTCTCCCTCCCCCTCTACTTCCCACCCACTCCGATCGTGTGTGTGCACACTCACATGTGCTCTCTCTCTCTCAAAATAAAATAACTTAGCAATAGTTCTTCCTTTGTCCCCTTCCCACATAATCAAGATGATCATAAGCATTCATTAAACAGGCAGTTTAACAAATATTTATTTACTCAGTGCCAGCTATGTACTAGTTTAGTTTGAGGAGCTGAGGATACAGTAGTGAAGAAGAGAGAAAGTTTCCAGACTCATGGAGCTGATTTTCTTTTTTTTTTTTTTATTTATTTTCTAATAAAAGAGACAGACAACAAATAAATATGTTGTGTTGGGTAGTGATGCATGCTCTGAAAAAATCAAACAGGTTAAATAGATTTGGGTGGGAGATTATTCTACATAGGGGTAGTCTGAGAAGACCACTCTCTTAAGGTGACATTTGAGAGATCTGAATTAAATACGAGGGGTGAGCATTTCAAACTAAGTGAATAGCAAGTACAAAGCCTTGTGGCAGGAAGAAATAAGAAAATTCAGAAAATAGCAATCAGGTTAGTGTGGCTAAAGCAGGTAGAGAGCATGGTAGAGAATGATAGATGTGGGTGGGGAAGAAAGACAGGAACCAATTAGATAGGGCTTCTACACATTTGGATTTTTGTTCTGAATAAAATGGCATGCTCTGATTTATGCTTTCGAAGATCTTCCTAGATGCTGTTTGGAGATGAGACGAGGGAGGGGCCATGGAGGAGGTGAAAGCAGGGTGACCAGTTAGAAAGCTACCATTATAACTCAGGACAAGATGATGGTAGCTTGGTCCAAGATAGTTATGAGAGGATTAGTAAGTGGTTAATTCTCATGATTTAAGTGTAGCACTGACAAGACTTGCTGAGGGACTGGAAATGGCATTTGAGCATTAGAGAAGCACATCAAGGACAGACACCTTTTAGGTTTGGGGCTCGAGGAACTGGATGAACAATGGTGCCATTCTCTGAGGTTGGTTAAGAGTGAGAGTGGAGTATAGGGAGCAGGTTGTCAGGGGCAGGATGTATTGACTTTGAGATACTGCTAAGATAGGCACTTGAGAATAAGTCTGGAGATGTAGGCCGGAGATAGAAATTCTACAGTCATCAGTGAACAGATGATTATAAATTACTCTTAGGGAATGTGTAGATAGAAAAGAGCCTCATGTGCTATGTTCCGAGGCCTTCCACAACAGGGGAAGACAGACATTTTGTATCATTAATATACAGACACCATAAGTCACTCCTAGGGAGTCCATACAGACAGAAAAGAGCATCGTGGACTATGGCCTGGGGCCTTCAACAACTGGGGAAGAGGAGAAGACTACAAGGAAGACAGGAGTGACCAGTGAAGCGAGGAAGATCAGGAAAGCCTGGTATCCTAGGAAGCCAAGTGAGGAAAGTATTCTCTATGATCAGGAGTCAACTCCTGAGTCTCAGTTTTCTCACCTGTGAAATGGGGATAGTAAAAGTGCCTACTTCAAAGTGTTGTTAGGATTGAGACAATGCATTATAAAGCAGTTAAGCTTGTGCTTGACTGGCATACAGTTAACTCTCAAGCTATGTGAGCTATCGCTTATTCCCTCCACTTCAGAATTGGCTGCCGAAAGCCTCAGCTTCTCCATCCTCATAAGTAACAACACTTCCACGAGTCCTTCCCAGGGGTGAGGTGTCCCCTGCTCACACATCAAGTGTGCCTGAGGAGCGGCCTCTGGGTCAAATTCGAACCAAGCAACTTCAGTGCCTAAGTCTCTCACCCCGGCAGCCTCCAGCTCTCACGCGCAAATCAACAAGGGGCAAATATGTGGTAAATGACGGTTTTGGAGTTAGAATTCTGCCTTTCAGCAGCTGTGGGATCTTAGGATCTTAACCTTCCCGAGCCGTGAACTCTATCTGTAAAATAGGGGCCATTCCTGCTTCCTGGGATTGCGTCGGAGCTCACGCAAATTGTAAACAAAGCCGGCTGCTCTCCTGCAGGCCCGCCTGGGAGTTACTGAGGCGGGCCACCCTCGGCCACCCTCGGCCACCCTCGGCCGCCCTCCCACTCGAAGCACGGGTCCTCGAGGGGCGGGCGGGACGCACCTCAGACCGAGCTGGGTGGGCCCCCGCGATGCCCTGCGCCGGGCCGTCCCACGCTGAGCCGGACGCGCGGAGACTCGCGCCCTCGGCGCCCCGCGGGGTGCGGGGGAGCCGCGCCTCCTGCTGGGCCCCCACCGTCGTGGAGGGGCCTGGCGCGGCCGGGGCCGCGGCACAGAACGCCCCAGAGAATCCCTCCGCGGCGGCCCCACCTCCTGGGCGTCGAAGCCCGTTTCCTGGACAACCTTGTCCCCCATCCCGCTTCCGGACCCAACCGGGCCTGCCCAGGCGGCCGGGCCGCAACGCCGCCGCGGCCCCCAACCCGTCCAGTCAACGACCGGCCGGCTTCCTGCGCCGCCGCGCCGCGGGCCCAGGCCCACTGCCCAAGCCCGTCAGCACAGCAGGAAGTGGCGGCGCCTCTCGAGGGCAGCCAGGAGGCGGAGGAGGGCGTGGCGGCGGAGGCGCGGCTCGGCGGCGGCCGAGGGCACACGCCGGGGGCTGGGGAGCCGGAGCGCGCAGCGCCGAGCCGGGCCGGGGGGCGCCCGCCGGCCCGGGAGCCGACTCCGCCCCCCGCAGCCCCCCCGCGGCCCCGCGCGCGCCTCGCGGCTCCGCCCCCGGAGGCCCCGCCCCCCGCCCGGGCCCCGAGAGCCCGGCTCCGACCGGCGGCCCCGCCCCCGCCCCGCCCCGCCCGCGCCCCCGCCCCCGCCCCCGCCCGCGCCTCGGGCGCACTTCTAGTCGCTGGGCGGCCGCGCGGGCCGGAGTCTCGGCGTTCCGCCGCCTGCCAGCGGGCGCTGCGCTCCCCCGCGCCCCGCGGCCCCTCCCCCCAGAGCCGCGGTCGGGCAGCCTGGCCGGCGGCCCGCGGGCGGGCCGCCCCTCCCCGCCGTAGCCCACCCGCCTCTTAAAGCGGCGGCGGGAAGATGAGGTTTCGGGAGCCGCTCCTGGGCGGCAGCGCCGCGATGCCGGGCGCGTCCCTGCAGCGGGCCTGCCGCCTGCTCGTGGCCGTCTGCGCGCTGCATCTTGGCGCCACCCTCGTCTACTACTTGGCCGGCCGCGACTTGAGCCGCCTGCCTCAGCTGGTCGGGGTCCCCACGCCGCTGCAGGGCGGCTCCAACGGCGCCGCCGCCATCGAGCAGCCCTCCGGGGAGCTCCGGCCCCGAGGGGCCCCGCCGCTGCCGCCTCTGGACGCTTCCTCCGAGCTGCGCTCGGGTCGCGACTCCAGCCCAGGCGAGGACTCCGGCCCCCGCCCCGGCTCGGCGAGCAACTTGACGTCGGCCCCGGTGCCGGCCACCACGGCGCCGCCGCTGCCCGCGTGCCCTGAGGAGTCCCCACTGCTCGGTGAGTCCTCGGGGACTTTCCCGAATTTCCTCGGCAGGGTCCCCTGGACGTCCGCCCGTGCGCTTTCCCGGGCTCTCCAGCCTCCCAGCTCCGGATCGCGGCGCCTCATCCCAGCCGAGGTTCCGGGCTGGATGAGGTGAGAGGGTGGGAGCCGAGTCCTTTTGGATTCACGTTGAAGCCTGGGGTGGGGGTGGTACGAGGAAGCCGCAGGCCCCTCTGGCCCCAGAACCGGGGAAGGCCTTGGAGACTTCCGTGCCCCGGCCCACGCCTCAAGGAGTTTTGCAATTTGGGTTTGCTTAGGGCTGGGGGCTGCCCTCGCCCCGCCGCTCTGGGAGGGACCGGGAGGCAGCGCAGGGTGACCCACTCCAGTTTGGGAAACTGATGATGAGGCCTCCAGCGCGGAAGGAAGTTGCCTTCCAGTTCGCATCTAGTTCACGTATCTGGTCTTCCCGTACAGCCACTCTCTCCTGAGCGTGGGTGAACTTTTCCTGAGCTTTTGGGCAAATGTGGTGTTTGTTAACGTCTGGTGTCTCCTCAGTTAAATGCGGGTGTGGGGCGGGGGGGGGGGGGTTGGTGGGAATAAATGGTACCTCTGTCAGGATTGTTTTGGAAGATTAGATGCAGCAATATAAACGGGCATTTACATTAATGAAGGTAAGCCCTTGGTAAACTCTGTGCAGATCCCTGCCCCTAAGTGAGCCTAAGCGAGCTGAACCCTCCCAAGGACTGAGGGAGTTTAGTTTGTAGGAGCAGAGCGTGTGTAGTAGGGGCTTGGAGGGCTAAACTGTAACCAGTTCACACCGACTTGTCCCTTCCAGGGAGAAGCGTGGAGTCTCAGGTATCTTGCCCAGATAATCGGAAGGGTGGCCACCAGCCTCTGTGTCAGCATATGCTGGGAGCTTGAGGTGGTGGGTTTTGCATTCCTCCTGTTTGGAGGAGGCTGAGCCCATCCCCTCCGGCAGGATGTTTCCTTGACCTGTGTAATCCACAGGCAGTCAGGCTCAAGGCAGCCACAGGTTGTTCTCCAGATTATCATACAGGTGGCTGCTCATTTTAAATGCCAGTTTGTAGAGGTTCTGGTACTGAGTAAGGGGCCCTGGCAGGAGGGCAGGCATCCTGCCAATAGGAACTCAGTCACCTTCCCGTAAAGCCCTGGCAGAGCAGGCCTTCTACGTGTCTTGCTCAATTTGTCCAATAATTGCTTCAATATTTTCATATCAAGTTTGGGAAGAAGAACATGGAATTGGTCAGACATGAATTGTGGAAATAAGGGGACTTTTTTTTTTTTTTATAAAGCAGAAAATTGAATCCCTTTGGACTTGATCTAGGAAGCAGACTAGTCCTATAAAATAAAGTTTAAACTATTTGCTAAGTGTCTGGTCTCAGGCATCTTACAGAGTGTGTCAGAGTCTTTTTCTCGTATGTAAAATGGGGTTGTTGGTGCTTAACTCCCAGGGTTATTTTTAGGACTAAATGAGATTATGTACTTTAAGAACATGGCAAATGGGACTTGGGACTCAAAGTTCCATTTTCTCAGACTCCCAAAGAGATGGCTCTGAACACCAGAGAGAGAAAGAGGGAAGAGAGAGGTAAGTCCCCAGAACCTGGAGAGGCCAGTTTTTTTTCTCTTTAATTGTTCCCTTTATGTTTATGCAGAAAAAAATAAATAACCAAATTAAAGTGCCCCGAAGTTCATTAGATAGATATTTGAGGTATATATATATATAAGGTCTTCTCAACGAAGCGTGAGAACCCGTGGTGCTTTGTTTTTGTTTTGTAATGGCGTTCCTCATGATTGGTGACCGGTTACTGGTATTTCTGAGTTGAATTTTGAATTGGCAGCAAGAAGGGACTTCCTGAGAGATAATATTTGGAGGGCGAGGAGAGAGACCCTGGGCCTGCTCTAGCTTGGCCACTAGGTGTGACATGCATGGGATTGTGATGTTTGGGCTGCTGCTGCTGTGGAGGTACCATAAAGTGAAAGCTTTTTTTTTTTTTTTTTTTTTTTTTCATTTTAATCAAGCCTTCAGTTTTGAGTGCTTGTGCAGCCCACTGAATGGGGGCTCCTGGCTGAGAGGGGTCCTCGAAGCTGAAAGTCTCTTTAGGAGTGTGTGGGTTGAGGGGAGTTGAACTCATCTGTTCATCTGGGCAGGTGTCAACCAAAGCCCTTGCGGGGTGGTTTTGAGGTTGATGGGAGAAAGCATTGGTGGGGTTTAGAACTGTGGCCTTTTCACTACTTGCGGTTCCTTTCCACGACTTGGCTCTACTTTCTGGTGTCCAGGGGTCTGGGCCAGATACTGTGATAAGCTCCTATGTGGTACGTGGAGGGTAATGAGCATGCCCTTCCCTTAAGGAGCCAGGCACCAGACTAGGCTGTTGATGGGCCACTGTTGGATCCCTCGTGGGTTGTCAGAGCCTTGGGATAGACTTCAGATATACTTGGGTTTGAATCCTGCCTCTGTTTACTCTGTCTGTGTGATGTAAGGCAGGTTGCAGTGTTTAGAGTCATTGTAGGCCTTGCCTCAGGATCCCCCATGGGGTAGTGTGAGGCCTTCAGGACTAGGGACTGCAGGGGGGAGGGACATAGGCCTTTCCTGAGAATTCCTACAAGTTCTCAGGGGAGTTCTCTCAGAAAGCTCAGGCCTGCAGGCACTGTCCTCTTGGCCCTCAGGCTGTGGCATCTAGTTCACCGAACATGATCATGAGGCTCCCTTTCCCGGCTATCTGGGTATGTCTGAGGCGTAGTCAGCCTGGGAGGAGCAGTGGTCTTACATTTTCTTTTCTTTTCCTGGAATGTTCGCCTCTGCTCAGATTTGGTGGCAGCTTAATGTGACTTAACTGGTACTGGTAGTAGAACTGCCAGCCCAGAGAGGGTCTAGGTGGGGGGCGGGCAGTATCTCAGGTTGGACTGGTTAAGGTGGACAAGACTGACCTAGGGGCTCAAATGGGGCCTGGTACAGCTGACACAGTCCCCTCAAGGGTGCATAGGATGTGTGTGTGGGGGTGGGGTGAGTAGTCCTATACTGCTTAAACCCAGAGTCTTCCCTTGCCCACCTCTGCTTTAAAGAGATCCTCTTCATTTGTTCAAACGAGGACTATGATCTATAGATGGGCACCAGAGAGTCATGGGCTCCTGGGCCAGCAGACAGCCACCATAGGTAGCCAGGGTCCTGGGAAAGCATTTGTCCATGAGTCAACTTGCCCAGCTTTCATGGGAGCTGTCAACCAAGCCTCTGTTGTGGTTTGTGCCCTTGGGAAAACAAAGCACTTTCTGCGTCTCTCCTGGGCTCTCAGCTCTCAGGTGTTTTTCCACCAGCATGCTGTCTGTCCCCTTTTACTCCCTTCTCCCATATGCACACATGTGGATGTGAGCAGGCTGCCCAGGACAGAATGTACTTTGAGGACATCTGTCCTAGCCTCAGCTCGGGGAAGAGCTCTCTCTCTCCCTTTTGGGGATGAGTTTTGGAGCCTCATCACTTCCTGGCTTGGAGTAGAGCCTCATCCTCAGGGTGGTGTGAGGCATGGGGAGCCTCCCCTTGTCCAGATCTTTAAGCTTTGGGAAATTAGATAGCTAGTATTTTAAACCAGTTTGTCCTGTTGTTTTACCCTGGGAAAATAGTTTGTTGGCAAATAGAAAGATATGCCTTCTTGTCTAACAGTCTTGAGATTGAGAAATACCCTCTAAGACTGTTGGATTTGCTTTCTTCCACTCAGCCTGATGGTGGCAGGAGTGATTCCTGCCTGTTGCCATCTATCCCAGACTCTAAGCAAGCATGGAAGCATCCACCTCCTTGGAGCATGGGGAGCAGGAGTCAAATGTGGGATTGTATTCAAACTGCAGCCTCTTGGACCCATAGCATCCCAGGATGGGACTTTCTAGTTCCCTGTCCCCATCTCTCATTGTGCTGGGGCTGGAATTTGGATCCTGATTCCAGCCCAGTGCTCTTCCTTGAGGCTATTGCCCAGTAGACACCTAGGGTAGAGGCTCAGAGCAGGCTACTATGACCTAGAATTTGGGAGGATCCTTGCTAGGTATGTCTGTGTGTCCACCTGAAAGGTCTTATGTGGCACCTGGCCTGGCTGGACATCCTTGCTGGCTAAGGCATCTGGTAGCTTCATTCATTTATTTCCAACAGTGTGCCTGTGTTGTGCTTGGTACTAGACCTGCAAAGAGGAAGATGACAAAATGCCTCCTTTCGGAACTCACAGCCCAGGCAGTGGAGGCATATTGAACTGTACTGATGTCATTTAGGAAACTAAAATATGTATGTTTAGTCTCTCCTGTCCATCCTACCTTTTCTTTCTTTTTTCGGAAACCCAGAGTTGGTATCAAAGTTCTTCAGTCCTGGTTTTGGTTGTTCCTCTAATTTCTGAAGCCTTAAATTAGCTCTGCTGAGTAATCCGTACCTTGCTGCTTTATAATGACTGTAATAAGACATCAGCAGTCATATGATATGGTCTTTGTGTAGCAACAGGGTCCAGGCTGAGACTAGACTAATTTATGGGTTGGGAACGATGGGACAGTTAATGTTCAGGCAGTCCCTGCCTTTCTGTGGGTTTCACCCTGGGGACCTTCTGGGCTTTGGGGGCAGGTCTGGGAGCTCATCCTCTTTGGGCTGAGCTGGGCTCTGGGTGTGTAAGAAAGGGGCCCAGTTGTCCTGTGGTCAAGTTGAACCTAGTGATTTCTCCCCTGCTTGCATACCAAGTGCCCCTCCTATGCCATCTTCACTATTCAGTGTTCCCTGCCGGCTCCTGACGACAAGAAGCAGAGATTGGAATTCTGCTTGTAATTGTATCCACCTGGAAATTCCAGTTGTTCTTATCCAGTTTAGTAGCAATCCATTTGTTTTAGGACAAGTGGTCTGCCCTTGTGGCTTAAATCCCCTGAGTACTGGCACTGTGGCCATTTTCCACTTGGCCCTGGCACTGCCCAGGGTAGTCTAGGCAATGAGATCATTGTAAAGGCCAGCCAGCCAGACCCTAACTCCTGAGGAAGTTAATAAAGCCTGGGATTGTAAGGGTTCCTGGGCACCGGACTGTGGCTGTGATTGTAAAGGCCCCAGTTATGGAGGTCTGTGTTTACCTGGGCCCACGCAGGTCACATGCTTGGGGAGAGATTGCAGATCCTCTCGTAAAGGTCAGAACTTCCAGGTTCAAAGGTCATGGTGGCTTAAAGTTGGATAGAGTCTGTTTGGGAGCTGGTTCTGAGTGGACGTGGCCTAAAGGGATTCGTCCTTAGAAGGCAGAAGGGCTGAGTCACACGCTCAGTGTTTCAGGTTCCACTTTCCAGCCTGGCCCCAGCCCGCCCCTTCCCTACACAAATGAAGGCCAGGAGATATATAATTGGCTGTTGCTGAATTCTTTGGCAGTGATTTTAATGTCTGGTCTGGGTGTGTTATGTAGCTGCTTCCCTTTCCCCTCTGCCACCTCTCCAAAGCCCCTCACAAAGCCCAGAGAGAGAACGATTTGCTTCCCTGGAATGCTACAGGCTAGGGCTCTGGGTCTTTGCTTTTCCCTGTATTTTTTTTTTTTTTTTTTGAGAAGTGGGTAATCTCCCTCCTTTTTTTTTTTTTGTAAAAGGTAATGCAGGCTTATTGAAAATAAGTTAAAAGAGGTAGGAAAGCACACCTATATTCCTTTCACCTAGAGGAAACATGTTGGTGAATCTCCTGCTAGATCTCCTGCTAGTCTTTTTCATGTATGTACTTAAGAATATAGATGAACAGATAGATTGGTATAAATATAGATAGCCTGGTATCCAGCATTTGTCACTTAAGATTCTTTCTCATGAGCTTGGTCCTACACCTTTAAAAACCACAAAAGCTGTGTCGTGTCATTCTGTCAACTGAATATGCTGTAACTTTGTTTTATCATTCAGTTGTTGAGCACATACATGTAGTTTTTGTTTTTTCTTAGTGGCTCTCTGAGGCTTCTGCATAGAACATTGCACTTTCTGGATTGTTTGGCTAGTAGAGCTTTCTAAAAAGGGGGAATAAAGGGTGAACGCTTTTTTGGGAAGAGCTAGGTTTTAAAACCAGCCTTACTAAAAGATAGACCCATTCAAAATTACAGGTTTACTTAGTGCTGGCAGAGGAGTAACATTTATTGCTGAATGAGGTATATGTCTAGAATTCTGATTAAAAAGGAAACTAGGTACAGGAAGTGCCTAGGGCAGGGGCAGTGGGCCAAAGCTGTAGGACAGACACTTGAGCAGAAATCTGTTGTCAACAGAAGCAATGGGGATGATGCCCCAGGAGTCAGCTTTTTCAGTAACTTCTCCATTTGTCTCCTTAGCAGCCAAGTCCCTAGGCCTGGCTTATGTGGACTGTGGTGCTAGGGAAACACCAGCCTGCTAGCTCAGTGCAGTTGACATGAAGAACTATTTCCACAAGCTGGCAACTCAGACTGTGAAACAGACAGCATAGCATTCCCACCTCCAGGGAGTTCTGAGATCTGGGGAGGGGCTGTGAAGTGAGAACCTATATGCTTCTAGGACTTGCTTTTGAGAGAGCCTCAGAGACCATTAGAGCCCAGCGTGCTCAGTCGGGGACTCTTTCAGGTGGTTTGAGCAATCTGGACTCAGGCCAGTAGGCCAGGCTCTTCCCAAGGTGTCATTCTGCTTTGAAGTTATCCCACTTTGATTGGCCTCACCGGATCTCCATTCTCCTCTTTTGAGGGACACTTTGGCTTTGAGAATCTGCCAGGGGTCATTTGGCACAGAGCCTGGGGTTCTGGGGGGAGGCTATGCTGAGGAAAGGGGCAGGGTCATGTCAGACTGGCATGACCAGTAAGGTAGGAGGTCAGGTTCCTTCCTGCCCCACCACATGGGTCAGGAGGTCATGGGGAGGGGCCCTGATAAGGGGGTTCAATAATTGGCTGGCCCCGGTGACAGGGTACATTTTCAAAATGCCTTTCAAAGTTTCTTCCTGTTTTGCATAATGTCCTTTAGCCTTTTGAAATCCTGAAAGTGCAGAGCTGTCATTAGTGTTTCAGGACACCACCACCGCCAGCTTGAAAAAAACAGGATAGGACTCTACGTTAAGGGTGGGCTTCAGGGAAACTGGGATTTGCATTATAGGAGCTTGGTGACTTGGCATTGAGGTGTTAGGTAGCTCCTGGCATTCAGATGAATATGAAGGCAGCCTGGGCAGGGTCCCTGCCTGACTGAAAACGGGTGGACCTGAGTCTTCACACGCCAAGTCAGGAAGAGCCTTAAGGAAGAAGGTGAATGAAGACTGATTTGCTCACTCAGCAAGCTTTTGTTAGTAACCACACTCCCTGAGCATGGGAGATAGACATGGACAAGGGCTGGTTCCCACTCAGCAGTGGACAGACCCTGACAATAGCGTGTAGTCAGAGAGAGGAAATATGGGTGCCCCCAAGGCACTGCTGAGGAGGTGCAGAGAGCCAGATGGGTGATCTGGGCCAGGTCCAGAACCAAAATGAAGGGCCTCTCTTCCAACACTGATTTTAGCATCCTTGTCTCCCTCAGTGTGTTTGCAGTCTCCCTGGTTGGGAAGAGCAGGGGTCTACTGCTAAGTGTAGCCCGTCATTTCCTCTGGTTGCTGTGACATGGGAAGAAGGCCGTGGCTGAAGTCCCAGCTCCTGCACACAGTCACCAGCAGGGCAGGAGAGGACAGGAAGTGGGAGGCAGAGTGAAAGGAAGATAATGAGAGAGAGAGAAGCTGGTGTAGTGGGGACCATGCTGCATAGAGGAGAGCTGAAGATAGCTAAACCGAGGGCCCGAAAGAAAGAAGGTGAAGGGAGAGAAAGCTACAGAACGAGGGGGTTCTTGGTCTCAGGCGGTTAGGGGCAAGCCTCAAAGGCCACCAGTGTGAGAATTCTGAGATCTGGTCCTCCTAATTCATTACATCATTTTGGGCAAGTCCCAACTCTGGGGGCCCCTCTTTCCCTCTGTGAAGTTTGAGTGGGCTGAACCTGTTGGCTTTGAGCGTCTTCCTTCTCTTCCTCCTAAAGTCTAGGTTGGTATGGGGGGAAATCCTGGTCACATCTGCAACACAAAAGACCTCTGAAATTCCCTGTGAAGCTCACTACCCACTGCCCATTTCAGGGATCTCCTGGTGAAACTTCTGTTGAGAATTTTGTCTTCTCTAAGGAGGCACAAATGTTTTAGCGGATGAATGGCCTTTGAAATGGCATAGGGGATGTTTCTTTTCATCACTGTAGCTGTTTCGTATGGGAGAGATATTTTTCTTTCTGTGCCTCAGTGCTCTCCCCTGTGAAATAGGGTAACAATAGTGTCTGCCTCATTGTGAGGTGGGTTGGTAGGCATAAAAGGGCCTAAATTAATGCCTAATACTGAATAAGCTCTGAATTTATGTTATCTATTATTGGTAGCACTAATAGTTATTATTTGTGATGATTTTGGTTTTTGCTTTGTAGGATTTCTTCATGTTTTTAATTGAAAATACATCACCACGTTAAATGTTTAAAAAAATATGATTCTGTTTACTATGTAAACAAACATGTGCCTACCACTATAACAAAACTTGACTATACTTTCGAAGTGCATACATACTCTACTCTGTTGTAATCGTAGTTTGAAACTATTTTAGCATTCTGCTAGTTTCATTCAACTCTTACCTTAAACTGTTATGTTATTCACAATTATCCTAATTATCTTTTCCGAGCTGCTATCTAAAATTCTTATGGAGGGGCGCCTGGGTGACTCAGTGGGTTAAGCATCCGACTCTTGATTTCAGTTCAGGTCATGATCTCAGGGTCATAAGATGGAGCCCTGTTGGGGCTCCCTGCATACTGGCGAGTCTGCTTGAGATTCTTTCTTTCCTTCTACCCCTCTCCTCTCAAGTAAATAAATAAATAAATCTTTAAAAAATATCAAATCCCTGTGGCTGTTCCCTTAGCATTCAACATTCCAGGTTTCTCTGTCATAGTCTTTTTTAAAAAAATATATATCATAGATCATGTTGAACATTTTTGCTTATGTTTAGCTCTTTGCTTCAGTTGAATTATTTCCTTGGAATAAATTTGGAATAAATTTCTAGAGAGGAATTCTTAGGCCAGAGGAGATTGTCACCTTTATGACATTGGTTCACATTGCTACTTTGCTTTCCAGAAAGGTTGGAATAATCCACAGGCCCTAAACTTTAAATTTCTGGACTAGGGGTATTAGCTTTTAAAGAATATAGATACCTAGGGAAGGTCAGATCTATCTGGAGTCTCATATTTACACTCCCGGCTTTTGTGTGTGTGTGTGTGTGTGTGTGTGTGTGTGTGTGTGTGTGTGAAGCTCCTTGTGTAGGGCACTACTGCCATGTTTGATATGGGCTCTTCCTGTAGGCAGGCTATGGCATCTGGGCTGTTCCTGCTGAGGTGTATCCACAAAGGAGCCTTACCTGGTGGCTCTTTGAACACCTACCTCATGTGCCTTTGCCAAAGAATTAGCTTACACAGGATAAGAAATTGTCCTTCTTCCTTTATTTGTGAAGCCAAACCCGTAGAATAGAGGCAGACCCTCGCTTTAAAAGGCTGCCTTAAAAATGGTGTTGATCTAAAACTTTGCCTGGAAGTACCACATGCACCTATCCAGAAAAGCCATGTTGAGGTTCTGACGGGTTAACCCATGTGGATCTCCTCCAGTCTGATTGAGGGGATTCAGAAATGAGGCCCAAAGGAAGAAAGACTTACATTATATCGGGCAAAAATAAGTTGATCAGTAGCTATGAATTGCCAGTTCTGCCTTTATGGCCACCCCCTTCACATACCTTTTTTGTAGATGAACAGGTGCCTGCTGACGTCCATAAGTAGTAGAATGACTTTAGAACCAGTGATTTCAGTGACCAGAGGTTTACAAATTAAGCAGATGGGGTGCATTCAACTTGTGACAGCTGCTCCTTTCATCTTGTAGCCACTCTTGTCCTCTTCTGCTGCATTCCACAGCAGTCAGCTGCGATTTAACACTTTAACACCATACTCCCTGGAGCCATGTGTAGTCAGGCTAGAGCTCTTATCTAGCATATTGTTCCTGGGGTGTCCAGGGCAATACTTTCTTCCTTTGTAAAATGGGGAGATAGTTCTTACTTCAAGGGGCTGGTAAGAAAATTGAATGAGATGAGGTATGTGTTGATATCAGTGCTCTGTCTTTTGTTCAATGTCTAACCCTATTCCCTTGGGTGCAGAAGACCTATAATCAATATAGTAGGGTGCAGAGTAAAATTTCATCCAAATGCAGGTTTGTTTGTTTTTTCATCTGCCCTGAGGCAATTAAGTGGCTCAGGGAGAGAGGTGTGAGTATGTAACCACAACTGGAGGACAAGGTTTAGCCTGCTTAGAGACCAGAGTCACTAAAGAGACCTACCCCAGGCCACAAGGAGGCCTCCATCTTTTTGCATCTACAACACTGGGAGCTTGGAGTGTGTGTTGCCATGTGTCAGATGTGCCAGGATTCAGTGGTGTTCCACAGCCTGCCCTTCTCCAGGTGGACATTTTTCATCAGTGTCCTGGGGAGAGGCCATCATAGGATATAAATAGGTGAATGGAGGGAGCATTGGATGATTCGTGGAGTCTCAAGGGGTGAGAAGAGATGTGTTAAGAAGAGTGGGAGTTGGGGGAGGGGGCAGCCTGGGGTGCCGAGTGACTTGGGGTTGGTGTGTTATTAGAAAGACTTAGGCAGAAGTCTGTAGATAGCCTGTCTTGTAAAAGAAAGTAAGAAATATTGATCTGTAGTTCTTTTTTTTTTTTTTTTCAGTTTTTAAAAGTATATTAAAGATTTATTGAAAAGAGAGAGAGTGCACACACGTGCACCAGCTAGGGGCTAGGGGAGGGGTAAAGGGAGGGAGGGAGGAAGGGGGGGGAGAGAGAGAGAGAGAGAGAGAGAGAAAGTGAGTGTTGAGAGAGAGAGAAAGAGAAAATCCCAAAGCAGACTCCCCACTGAGCTTGGAGTCTGACCCTGGGCTTGATCCCTATGATCTTGACCTGAGCCGAAATCAAGAGTCAGGATGCTTAACTCACTGAGCCACCCAGGTACCTCACAGCTTTATTTTATATAATTGATAAATATCAATGATTTGTAGTTTTCTTATTGTGATATCTTTGTCCAGTGTTGGTATCGAGGTGGTACTGCCTCAAGAATGAGCAGGGGAGTGTGCCCTCCTCTTCCAGTTTTAGGGAGAGCTTATCAAGGATTCGTATTCTTCAGATGTCTATAGAATTCACCATGAGCCATCTGAGCCTGGGCATTTCTTTGTGGGATGTTATTTGATTACTAATTCAATTTCTTGTTGCATGTCTATTTAGATTTTCTGTTTATTCTTGAGTCAGTTTTGGTAATTTGTGTCTTTCTAGAGATTTGTCTCCTTTATCTAAGCCACCTAATTCATTGGCATACAGTTGTTCACAGTATTCCCTTGGGATCCCTTTTATTTCTCTGAGGTTGGTAGGGGTGTTTCCTCTTTTATTCTGATTTTGGTAATCTGAGTCTTCGCTCCTTTTTTCTAGCCAGAAGTATGTTGTTTTTGTTGATCTTTTCAAGGAACCAACTTTTGGTTCACTGATCTTCTCTATTGTTTTTCTGTTCTCTATTTCATTAATTTCTGCTCTAATCTTTATTATTTTGTTCCTTCTGCTTGCTTTTGTTTGCTCCTCTTTTTCCAGTGTCTTAAGGTGGAAAGTTAGGTTGTTGATTTGAGATGTAAAGGTCATGTAATTTTAATATTTTATTAGATGCTATCAAATTGCCCTCCAATTCATGCTCATAACAGTGTTTGAGAAGTGCCTGTTTCCCACATCTGTGCCAGTTATCAATCTTTTCTATTTGCCATCGATGATCAAACATATCTTGTTTTAATTAGTTTCTTTGATTACGGATGATGTTGAACAAACTTTCATGTGTTTGTTCATTAGCCATTTATCTTCTCTAAATTACTTGTTAATACTTTTACCTGTTTTTTTTTTTTTTTTAAGATTTATTTGTGAGAGAGAGAGCACGTACATGTGTGTGAGTGAGCAGGGGAAGGGGCAGAGGGAGAGGGAGAGAGTCTCCAACTGACTCTGTGCTGAGTGTGGAGCCCAACGTGGGGCTTGATCTCATGACCCTGAGATCATGACCTGAGCTGAAACCAAGAGTCGGACAGGACACTTAACCTACTGAGCCACCCATTTTTCTATTAGTTTTTAATTATTATTTGTAAATATGGTCTGTTACCTATATTTTAACTTTTTTTCTGGTATCTGGTATCTTTGACCATACAGAAATTTCAAATTTTTTTGTATTTAAATCTGTCTTTTTCTTTTTGGCTTCAAGGTGTTTTTACACTCAGGAAGGTCTTCATCCCAAGATTATAAATTTTTTCTATTAGTTGGTTCTTTAATATTTTAGTTCTTGTCTGTGGTTCTAAGCTGGTTCTTTAACATTTTAGTTCTTGTCTGTGACCATAAAAGATGAACAGAATCACTGTTTAACCTTCATGTGTTGCAAGAAACCTTATATTGTACCTAAAAGGCCCTTTGAGGTCTCAGCCTCTTCCAAATCTGGTAGATTCAGGGGAAAAGGCAAAGTAATATTTAATATCTGTTTTATTGCTAAGCATTGTGATGAGTATATACAGGTGACTCTTGAACAACATGGAGGTTAGTAGGGGTGCTGACCCCCCACCCCCTGTGCTATTGAAAATCCACGAATAACTTCTAATTCTCCAAAATTTAACTACTTTTAGCCTCTTGTTCACTGGAAGCCTTACCGATAACATATATGATGAACATGTATTTCATATGTTATATGTATTATATACTATATTCTTACCATAAAATAAGCTAGAGAAAAAAGATCATTTGTTAAGAAAATCATAAGGAAAATACATTTATGGTATGGTACTGCAAAAAACCTCTGTATAAGTGGACCCATGCTGTTCAAACCCGTGTTTAAGGGTCAACTGTATATGTGTTATCTCATTTACTGCCTGAAAAGAACACATTATTATTCTTGTTCCTTAGAGGGGGAAATTGGAACTGATTGCATCCAAAGTCATCCTGGTACCAGAAAGGTATTATCAGCAATGTGTGGCTAGGTGACTGCCCAGATGGCCTATAGGGCAGCAGCCTCTCCATAGTTGAAGGTCTGGTTTTATTTATTTATTTATTTATACCTACTTACGAGAGACACAGAGAGAGAGGCAGAGAGAGAAGCAGGCTCCATGCAGGATGCCCGATGTGGGACTCGATCCTGGGACCCCAGGATCATGCCCTGGGCCAAAGGGAGGTGCTCAACTGTTGAGCCACCCAGGCGACCCAAGGTCTGGTTTTAGATGGAGAGAGGATGTATTTGTAACCAGCACTGAAGTTCCAGAAATTGAGTTAGGGCTCCAGAAGTGATCAGAGGGGCAGCTGACACATGAATAAAGCTCCCATGAGACTTATTTACATGCTGGAATACTACATTGCTGCTTTATTGGGAAGATTAGAATTGTTGTCAGGTGGTTTAGAGTTCTCTGGCTGCTGGCAGTAGTACAAGACAAGCCATAGTATAATCAAATCAGGCAGCTGGTAAGTCAGAAGTCAGAGCAGAAAAATGAGTTATACTCTAATGTTGGATGGTGTCTGGCTCTTATGGCTCATGAATCCATCCCCACAGCATAGCAGACCTTTTTTCAGGAACCAGAGTTTAGTCTATTGTCAGGGCTTTTTCTCCCTTGTACAGCCCTGGAAGGACACATCCAGTTCCATTTTCACACTCCCTTTTTTGTTTCCTTCTTTCCTGTCTTTCCATCTAGCCATCAGACTTTATTTCATGGCCTGTTATCATCACCGACTCTTCTGCCTTATTTTCTTTGTTCTATTTTATTCTCATTCCTATCTCCATTTCCTAGCCCCACCATGAGCAACCATTGTAATATGTTTAATGTATATCTGGTTTTCTCTTGCCAAATTGGATCTGCTGCTTTATATATCTATATATTCACACTTTTAATTAAAAATAATTTTTTAGATTAATGTACAGTAAAATTGGCCTTTTTTGGCATGTAGTTCTATGAACTGTAACACCGTGTATATTGTATAACCACCACCATGATAAGGATTCAGAATAGTTTCATCACCCAAAAAATCCCCCTTGAAATCACATTTTCCTCCCACCCTTAGCCCCTGGTAACCACTGATCTATTCTCCATTACCAGTGTTGTATCTCTTTGAGAGTGTTATAAATATGTATCATACAATATATGTTCATGGATTTTTATTTTATTTTTTTAAGTTTATTTAAATTCCAGTTGGTTAACATACAGTGTTATGTTAGTTCTAGGTGTGCAATATTGTGATTAAACACTTTCATACATTGCCCCGTGCTCATCATGACAAGTTCACTCTTTAATCCCCATCCCCTATTTATTTAACCCATCCTCCACCCTCTTTCCCTCTGGTAACCATCACTTCTCTATAGTTAAGAGTCTGTTTCTTGGTTTGCCACCCCCACCCGCCTCTTTTTTCCCCCTTTGCTCATTTGTTTCTTAAATTCCATATATGAGTAAAATCATATGGTATTTGTCTTTCTCTGACTTATTTCACTTAGCATAGTACTCTCTAGTTCCACCCACATTGTTGCAAATGGCAAGATTTCATGCTTTTTGATGGCTAGTATTCCATTATATATATATGGAATAATTTATTCATCAATCGATGGATACTTTGGCAGTTTCCATAATTTGGCTATTGTATATAATGCAGCTATAAACATTGAGGTGCATGTATCTCTTTGAATTAGTATTTTTCTACTCTTTAGGTAAATACCTAGTAGTACAATTGCTGGATTGATGGGTAGTCTATTTTTAACTTTTCGAGGAACCTCCTTACTGTTTTCCAGAGTGGCTGTACCAGTTTGCATTCCCACCAACAGGGCAAGAGGGTTCTCCTTTCTCTACATCCTTGACAACACCTGTTGTTTCTTGTGTTGTTGATTTTAGCCATTCTGATAGGTCTGAGGTGATATCTCATTGTCATTTTGATTTGTATTTCCCTGATGATGAGTGATTTTGAGGATCTTTTCATGTGTCTGTTGGCTGTACCTGTATTTTTAACTTATGTAAGGTGTATTATTTTATTGTTTATTCTGATTCTAATTTTTTTTTTTAATTTATGATAGTCACACACAGAGAGAGAGAGAGAGAGAGAGAGGCAGAGACATAGGCAGAGGAAGAAGCAGGCTCCATGCACCAGGAGCCCGACGTGGGATTCAATCCTGGGTCTCCAGGATCGCGCCCTGGGCCAAAGGCAGGCGCCAAACCGCTGCGCCACCCAGGGATCCCTGATTCTAATTTTTTTTACCCAGTTCCGTTTTTAATTTTTTAAAAGCTTGACATAATTTCAAACTTAAAGAAAAGTTGCTAGAATTATACAGAAAATTTCTGGATATTCTCTTGGTTCCCCTAAGTTCATTCCCCAAATATCCTTTCACTATAGTTGCAGTTGCTTTTATTTCTCCTCTTTCTCTCTCTTCATGTATATATGTGTGTCATAGGTTGTGAACTGTGCCCCTTTACCACTAAATATTCAGCATGTATTTTCTAAAAAACAATAATTTTTTGTATAACCATAGTATAATAATCAAAATCAGGAAATCAACATAGAAAAATTCCTGTTATCTCATTGCAGACTTTATGAAGATTTTTGTCAGTTGTCCCAAGAATGTCCTTATTGAAGCCCATGCATTGTATTCAGTTGTCATGTCTCTTTAGGCTCTTAATCTGGAACAATGCCCAGGTTTTCTATTATATGATACTGACATTGTTGAAGAGTATAGGCCAGTTATTTTGTAGAAGGACCCTCAATTTGGATCTGATTTTTCTTTGTGATGAGGTTCAGGTTATGTGTTTCTTTTTTTTTTTTTATGATAGTCACACAGAGAGAGAGAGAGAGGCAGAGACATAGGCAGAGGGAGAAGCAGGCTCCATGCACCGGGAGCCTGACGTGGGATTCGATCCCGGGTCTCCAGGATCGCGCCCTGGGCCAAAGGCAGGCGCCAAACTGCTGCGCCACCCAGGGATCCCAGGTTATGTGTTTCTGACGAGAATAACATTCAAGTGATTCTAAGTTCTAATTTTTAGTGTGTCATGCCTGGATGGAAACCTGTTATCAGTTTCCTTCTTACTAGCAGTGTGAACTTTGGTCATTTCATTATGGTGGTGTTTGCTGTTTCTCCATTATTAAGTTTACTATTTTGCCGCCTTTAATTAAGAAGTATCTTAAAGGCATTTGCTTGAAATTATATAAATATCTGGTTATTCTTCAAGCATGCATCCACTAGTTTTTAGCATCTATTGATGATTCTTATCGGAATCCGTTCTTATTATGGTGGTTGGTGATCCCATTCTATCATTCCTTCTGTATTTATTACTTGGTATTTTCCTGAAAGGAAGAGCTTTCCCTTCTACCCTATTCATATATGAGTTCAGACTTAGGGATTCTTACTTTATTCAATAGCTCATAATCCTTTACTAACATTATTTATTTAAAAAATTTTTTTTAAAGATTCTATTTATTCATGAGACACAGAGAGAGAGAGAGAGAAAGAAAGGCAGAGACAGGCAGAGGGAGAAGCAGGCTCCATGCAGGGAGCCTGACATGGGAATCAATCCCGGATCTCCAGGATCAGGCCCTGGGCTGAAGATGGCACTAAACCGTTGAGCCACCGGGGCTGCCCCTCATTATTTATATTGATGCTCAGATTATCCCAGATTGGCCAGTGAGATCCTCTTCAGGCTGGCTCCTGTCTTTTTGACATATCCCGTCATTCTTTGAGCACTTTCTTTTAGGCACAGCAAGATGATCCAAGCTACTTTTGTTCATTCCCTGACTCAGCCCTGGAATCAGCAATTTCTCCAACAAGCCCTAGTTCTTTTTAGTAAAGAATGGTATTTAGAAACCAAGAACTAGGCCCCAGGCATTCGCCCTTTTATTTATTTATTTACTTACTTACTTATTTATTTATTTATTTATTTAAAGATTTATTTATTTGAGAGAGAGAATGCGTGCATGAGAGAGAGTAGGGGGAGGGGCAGAGGGAAAGAGAATCCCAAGCAGACTCCCCACTTAGCATGGAGCCCTATGTGGTGCCTCAGTCTTATGACCCATGATGACATGACCTGAGCTGAAACCAAGAGTTGGTATGCTTAACTGACTGAACCACCCAGGTGCCCCTCACCCTTGTTTTTAAGGTCCATCCATGTTGCTATGTGTATATATGTCTAGTGTCCATGGTGTTCATCTCAATTTTCTTTCTCCTGTAAGGATAGTTTCCCACACTGCCTCCAACACTATCTTCACAAATACTTTTGTAAGGAACAGCCTTTTCTACATGTCCTTGATGGACCTGTGGGTATGTATTGATGCAGGAGTGCCAGATACTACTCCAGAATGGCCACTCATCATATACATTTCCACTGGTCTCTACTTCCAACAAATACTCGGCATTAACTAGCTTCCTAATTTTTGGCCAAGTGTATTAATATCCTGGGATAGGTCTCATTTTAACTTGCCTTTCTCTGATGACAAATGCTCCTATGCTTGATGGCCTGTTGAGTTTCTTCTTTGGTAAATTGCTTGTTCATGATAATCATTAACCAGTTTTTTCTGTGGGGTTCTTACATTTTTCTTGATGATATGCAGGAGTTCCTTATACATCCTAGGTAATAATCCCTTGCTGGTCCCAGACATTGCAGATTCTGGATTGAATCTGCCCTCTATCTGTTCACTTTGCCTGTGCTATCCTATTTTGAATACAAACCCTTTGTTTCCTGTTTGTGAGGTCTCTCAGCAGCACTTCATTTTCTAGAACTATGTTCATACCCTTTGTTCCTCCACAGTGTAAGTGTGCTAGCATAGCTGATCTCAGCCAATTCTCTTCAACAAAGTCTATCTTTATGATGACTTAGAGTCTTACTGAGTTGTATCAAGAATGACTTTACCTTTAGAGTGTGAGGACTGTATGTAATTATTAGTCCTATATTTATTCAGCAATTATATGCTGTAGGCCTACTCTGTGTTAGGCAGTCTGCTATTACTGAAAAGGTTCAGAGGTTGTGAACCTAGCCTGCCCGTGGCTTTTCAGAGGTAGAGTAGGGATTTGAGCCTCTTCTTACCATACTGCTTCCCTTGGAAACTGAATTTGATTCCTGTCCCACTGTGTGTCAGATTTTTATATCTAACAAATGGCCTAGGAAGGTGGAGAGCAAAGTGTTCTCCCCCAGCATCCTGAGGAGGGTAAACTAATAAGGAGAAGAATGGAGGCAAATGTGTCTCTTGCCATCCTAGGCCCAGAGTCCTCAAGTGGTAGGCTCTGAGCCACCTGTTGGTGACTGGTGAGTGGCTCCAGACTGAGAGTGGAGGTCCCAATGGAAGCAGGAAGATGGCCTCGGTCTGGAGAGGGAGGACATAAAATAAAACCCCAGGCCTAAATCATTCTAATCCTTTTTGAGACACTCATATCTTCTCTTGCAGAAGTGCTGTAGTTCTAAGATGAGAGAGAGATGCTCTAAGATCTTCCTGGAGCTAACAGAATTTCCAGGCAAATTGGCTTCCCAAGCCTTTCCTGGTAGTGGTAACTGTGGGCAGGAACAGTTTCCAGAATTTCCACAAATTCCAGAGGAGGGAGGGAGAGAAGCCAAAGGGAGAAGAGCTGAGTGAGGAGGAAATCTGCCTTTGGGCCAGGACCAAACAAAGCAGAAAATCCTCCTAGGACAGATTTTCCCTGGAGGTCAACACTGGGAAGCCTGTTTACTGACTGGGCTTTAAAAGCCTGTGGTCCCCAGCACAGTTTCTTGACCTCAGTATCTCTGTAGTTTCACCATGGATGGAAACTTTCTCTTGGGTCACCCCAGGACAGAAGTGTACTGTTACACCCCCCAGTTCCAGGGCCTTCCCGAGATGTCCTTGCTTCTCCTCCCCCACTAAGTTCTGGAGCCATGACCATGTATGATATAGAAATGTGCTTTTGAAGGATTTAGATCAGTCAGGTCAAATAAGATTCACTTTTATGCCACCTTGGATCAGTTAGTGGCTCCCTGGAACCCTAGATTAAGAGGGATTCTGAAGCAGTCTCGGTGGGCGTAGCATAGAGAGTGAGTGGAGGGACATGTGTGTTTTGCAATTTGCTGTCTGCTGCCTAGGCACATTCATGAACATCAGAAGCCTAAAGGATTAATGAGGGCAAGATAAGGATGAATTTTTTTTTTAATAAAAAGCACTTTTATTATTATTTGGTAAGGACAAGCCTTCCCTTTATGCAAGATAAAATCCTGGATGGACCCCTGATGTTAAAATTACCCCCTATCAGGTTATACCCTGATACCTAAGTGATGGTGACTTTTTTAAAATAACCAGTTGAGGTATCATTTGCATTATCATACATAAAATCCACCTATTTTAAGTGTGTAATTCAGTTATATTTACTAACTTGACAGAGCTATGAATCCGTCACCATAATTTAGTTTTAGAAATTTCCATCACCCAATAAGACCCCTTAACCCATTTACACTTAATCTCCTTTCTAAACCCTGGCAAATTCAGAAAATAGCAATTAGGTTAGTGTGGCTAAAGCCGGCAGAGAACACGGTAGAGAATGATAGATGTGGGTGGGGAAAAAAGACAGGAACCAATTAGATAGGGCTTCTACGCATTTGGATTTTTGTTCTGAATAAAATGGCATGCTCTGATTTATGCTTACAAAGATCTTCCTAGATGCTGTTTTGTCCTATAGATTGCCTTTTATGGATATTTACCTTCCAAACTAGGGTCTTTCCCTGGAATTTTTGACAGTCTCTTAAGGATGGCTTTTTTTTTTTTTTTTTTTTTTTGGCCATTCCGGAGTATCCTTGAGAAAGTGCCAATCCCTCTGTCCTTCATTTTACCTCATGCACAGCCTTGGGGTTGAAATGTAATCCTTAAACAAATTTTTTTTCTACCTTTATTATTCATTTTTTCCTCTCGTTTATTTTTTTAAAGCTCTATGTGGGGCATTAACTCATGGCTCTGAAATCAGGACTTGTGTGCTATACCAACTGAGCCAGCCAGGTGCCCTGAAACTTAATTCTTAAGGTCCCTGTAGCTCTGATCTGCCAGGACTCTCTGGGGTTCTGGTGTGAGGTAGATCCTGACCCTTCAGGGTGGTGGAATCTGACTCAGGCTTTGTTTCCTTAGGGTTAGGTCTTGATACTTCTGGTGACAGAATCCTGGACTGAGTGACCACTCAAGGCTTTTCTGGTGATCTCATGACCCACGTCAGACTGAGTTTTGGGGTTATTCTCTCAAGGAACAAATGGTATTTGGAGAAGAGCCTGTTTTCATGTGGCTGTGTGAGGTTTAGATGAGGAAATGCAATGTTTTCATTAGGTTAGGCTGTCCACTGCCACAAAGTCTGAAATTATAGGCCTAGAACCTGGAGGAAACTCATTTTAAAATTGAAGGTGAGGGCTGTGCCTCAAGATCATGAACCAGTTGCTATAGCTGGACACAAAAAGGCATATTTAGAGCCCAGGAAAGCGAGTGTTTGGGGGTGTGGTTGCCTTGGTCATAGATGCACAATTAGGACCACAATCTAGATTCTCGAACATCAAAAGCCAGATGGTTCCCTGCCCTGTTAGTTCTGCTTCTTTGAACTCATAGTTGAACAAGTGCTGTGTGGGTCAACATACATTTGTGACTCCTACTCCACCAGAAACTGTCCCAAGTACAGAAAAGAATGGGACACAACCCTTGCCCTCAAGGAGAGGAGGGTCTAATGAAGGGAGCGGGTAGGTAGACTGGCACCCTAACCCCACAGGTCTCCACTGTAGGCTTATAAAGTTTGTAATGTTGGTGTTAAAGGGTGTTGTGGGAGGGTAGAGTGGAGACTGACTGGTCCAAGGGGAAAACTTGGAAGAGGAGATGACATTTGGCTTGAACTTTGAATTGTTCCCTTACCTCTTTCACAAGGGTTTTTGGCGTAGCTTATAAGGGTACATACTGTAAAAAGGACAGATATAAATAAAATCAAAAGAAGAGAAAATGTGACTTACAAAGATAAAGCCTGGGGAAGAGTTAAAATGTAGATATTCACACCTTCTGGCCCAACATAATTATTACATCTGTCCCTTTGCAAAAGCCAAAAGTAAAACATGTTCTGTTATATGATAAGTATTGTCAGAGAGCAGAAATATATGGTAGTTCCTGAGTATAGATTGTTTTTCTTGGTACCCACTCTTTTTTTTAACCTAAAAAAAAAAAGTGTTTTTTTTTTTTTTTTTTTTAAGAGAGTGTGAGAGACAGGGCACATATGTACCCAGGTGGGGGTGTGGATGTTGGGCAGAGGCAGAGGGAGAATCCCAAGCAGGCTCTGTGCCCAGCTCTTCAGAGCCCAACTCAGGGTGATCTCACGACCCTGAGATCATGACCTGAGCTGAAATCAGGAGTCAGACATCCAACCAACTGAGCCCCCCAGGCATCCCTCTTGGTACCTACTCTTAAAGAGCTTCGTGGGGTGGGAGGGTGGTGGTGGCTAATGAGTCAGCCTGTAAAACCACCATTTCTCAAAAAGTATAGGTTCAAGGACCTGCATTAAAGTTATCCGAAGTGCTTGTTAAAATGGCAGAGTCCTGGTCCCCAGTCCCAGACTTACCAAATCGTGAGCTCTGAGGAGTAGGATCCAGGAATCTGCAGTTTTACGTGCTTTCCCAAATGATTCCTCTTGCACTCCACAGTTTGAACCTCTGCAATAGAAGGAAACCTCACCAGCATTTTGAAAGCCAGTACAATTGCAAGTAAGAGTACTTGACCTCGGGGTGCCTGGGTGACTCAGCTGGAAGATCACACAATTGTTAATCTCGGGGTTGTCACACTGGGTGTAGAGATTACTAAAAATAATAATAATAAAAATAACTTTAAACATTAAAAAAAAAAAGAGTACTTGGTCTTTGTTTGAACATTGGGTAGGAATTTAATGAGGGAAGAGAGCAGAGTGCAAAGAAAGGGCAGTTTCACTGATGTGGATGGTTCGTTGATGGCCACGTTACTTTCAGGTGATATTTTGGCAAACCTACAAAGTGTGACAGTTCAGGGACATGGGAGGACCACTTCTAAGCACAAATAGAGGAGTATCAAATGGATGCCACTATTCTCGATTAGTCCAGCTTCCTCTTGGCCCACCTGGGCTCTGCTCTGCAAACCTCCTCTGGCAGGCTCCTTTATTCTTTGAGCAATACTTTTGTTTTTTTCTGTACCCCCAAGTGCAGGGTTCTGAGACCACAAATGTGTTCTGCTTCCTGCTGAGAAAGCGTTTCCTTCTCTGGGGTCTAATGGTGGCTTGGATGGTGAGTTGGCAGAAAGAGCAGTGGGTGTTGAAATTGTATTGAGTGTATGTTATGCTGGAGACACAATCAAGTCAGCATTAGTACTAAATTATTCCTCTTTTCTGGTCACTAAGTTGTATGTTTTAAAATCTTAATTTTTCTATTTTTTATTTCTTTTAAAGATTTTTTTATTTATTCATGAAAGACACACACACAGAGACACACACACACAGAGAGAGAGAGAGAGAGGCAGAGACACAGGCAGAGGGAGAAACAGGCTCCATGCAGGGAGCCTGACGCGGGACTCGATCCCTGGACTCTAGGATCACGCCCTAGGCCAAAGGCAGGTGCTAAACCACTGAGCCACCCAGGGATCCCCTGAAATCTTTATTTTGGAAGATACTTGGTTTTGGGGGAGGGGATGTCACACTTCCTGTCTTTGGGTTATATTTTGAAATATTTATTATTTAATTTTAAAGATAGACCAAAGGTATAAAGAAAAAAAAAACACCATGAAATAAATCATTTCCAGTACTTTTGAAGCCTTTGTGAGCTAGATTTTAAAATTAAATGAGTAATGGTTACCATGGGACTTGAGAAGTCTCTTCTGGTGGCTCTCTGTTGCCACGTTTCCTTGAAGTGTATTGAAAGTCTCTTGGCTGCTTGTATCAGCAGCAGGTAAGCAGGGAGAAGAGCTGTATGCTGTCCACTCAGGTAAGATTTGTCGGCATACTCTGTGTCCATAACAACCAAGTGGGCACAACTTTTGCATGATGAGTCTTCTCTGAGAGGGGAGATGCTTTTGTGCAAAGCTTTCTTAGACTCTCTTCCCTGGTATACCAGATACCCTTTCCTCTGTGCCATTTCAGTTGTTCTTCCCACTGTCATCCTCACCAGTTTGCTGGTCTCCCTCCCGTCTGAGAGCAAAGAGCTCTGTATGCCTGGCGCCAGCCTGGCCTTGTGCAGAGGATGGTGCTTTTAATTTCTAGTCTGAGGAGCCATAGGGAGGCCCAGGAGTTCATGAGACCACTGTAGACAGCTGTTACCCCAAGCCTGGGGATTTGGTAGGACCCAGTTTCCAGTGTGTTATCTGACCTTCAGAAGATCAGTACAGAGGGGATCCCTGGGTGGCGCAGCAGTTTGGCGCCTGCCTTTGGCCCAGGGCGCGATCCTGGAGACCCGGGATCGAATCCCACGTCGGGCTCCCGGTGCATGGAGCTTGCTGTCTCTGCCTCTCTCTCTTTCTCTCTCTCTCTCTCTGTGACTATCATAAATAAATTTAAAAAACAAAAAAAAAACAAAAAAAACAAAAAAAAAAAGAAGATCAGTACAGAGAAAAACAGCCTACCCACATGATCCTGTGAACCGCACTGGCGTTGACGGGGAGATGGTTTGAAGAGGCACTATGTCATGCTGTCAGGGCTGAGGCCTCTCCGAGGAAGACATGCCAGTATCCCAACTTGAGAGCTGCAGAACTTTGGGCACTGCCTGGTCTCACAGTTTCTAAATATTTGAATTTCATTACCCAGGAAAGTTTCAAAAGAAACTTAGGAACCTTGATCTTGGGCTGTTGAGCATGGATTTTTTAAAAATTAAAATAAGTCGACTTAGTTTAATAATCCACCATGATTTCATAAAAGGACATTTTAACATTTAAAGAGCCAGAAGCACCTGACGGGAACCAAGGGCATTCCCACTGATTACATTTAGCTTTATGAAGAACACATTGTCTTTACTTTTACCATTTTGTGGCAGGCTGGTGAACATTGTCATGACCTAGCACCACGTCAAAGATTGTATCCTGAGCCACTGGCCAGTCAGCTGGGAAGTGGTGACTAGATGTTCAAGGCTGTTTTGCTGAGGATAGAGGAATGAACTAGTGGCTCAGCCAGCGTGAAAGTGAGACAGGGAATCCGTGCTGGGTTGGCTCTAGATTAGCAGGGCTTTGATGGAGGGGCACGCGTGTGTTTGGGTTTGCCGTGCCGGGCAAGGGAGCAGTGGAATTTGTCTGAGTTGAGCTCACACATTGAAGTTATTGAGCGCCTTACACGCAAGGCCGTGACCTGGACTCCCAGCCGAGAGGCCCACGTGGCGGGGCTTTAGCCGGGGGAGCCGAGGACAGGCTCACATCTGCTCAGCTGCTTACGTAACCCTGCTTCCAGCTCCCAGAGCCAAGAAAACACACAAGCCAGCCCAGCAGGGCCTAGGGCCTGTGGTAGCACACACCATGCGCTGCACAGCAAGGGAGCCTTGGCTCAGCATGAGGACTGTCATGAAGCCCTCAGCCCTCTGCTTCCTCCCCTCGCCCCTCTCTGAGGCCCCTGGCAGTGGCTCTGAGCTCTGATAGCGGCTCGTTGTGGTTCTGGGCATAGCTGGTCACTGCCCTCCTGGAGTCTGAACTCTGGATTTTCTCACTGGGACAGAGCCAGGCATGCCGTGGAGGACTGCCCCTGCAGCATGGCAGGGGGTGTGCAGGGCACTCAGGGAGGTCTCCTGACTGGCACTGGACCCAGGAGGCATTTGGCTCCAGGTCTGCAGCCGCTGTTGACCAATCTCAGGAATGAGACACGGGGCCCTTAGGGCTGTGGAGGCTTCAGAGAAAGCAGGTGGGAAAGAATTGCTACAGAGAGCAGGATTGGGGATCAGGGTGCTCTGGATGTGTTGCAGACACGATGGGTGTTGTGAGAAGTGCCCAGAGAGGAGCCGGAGAGTGAGAAGAGGCTGTTCAGTAATAAAGCTCTGCATGAAGCCATTGGAAGTCCCTTAGACAGCTTTGAACCAGGGTAGTTTTCATTTAGGTCAGCAGGGAGCTTCTTGAAGTGAGGATGGGTCTTGACTCTCCCATCACCCGCCTCCCCCACTGGGCACACAATCTGGCACACAATAGGTGTCCAGAAAGTGCTGATTAAAACAAATTGGAAGTGACTTTGACATACCATAGGAAAAGTTGGCATTAAACACTTCAAAAAAGAGTCTGGTTTGGCACTTGAGTAGGCTCCCATGGATTGTCACATGCTGTTGACGCCTCCTGTGTATGTAAGTGAGTGAGTGTGCTGGGTTTGGGGAAGGGGAGAGGGGATAGAAGATGGATCATCTAGGTTATCAGCTCCCAGAGTCTGGTGGACAATGGTGTCAGTTGCCAAGGAAACCCTGGAGCAGTGCCAGGTTTGACTACAGGTGGTGAAGGTGGTGGCGATGCATTAGTCTGTGTGTGTGTGTGTGTGTGTGTGTGTGTGTGTGTGTGTGTGTGTAGGAGTGTTGAATAAAAGTTCTTTTGGTGCTAGTTGGGTTCCAATCCCTGCAATCTACAGATAGGAAACTGGTATCCTGAGAATGGGTAGTACTTGCCTAAAGATTATCCAGCAAGTCACTGGTGGAGCTGAATCAGGGCCCAGGCAGCCTTTCTCCTGTCAAGGAAACTACCTCAGGACTACCTTTTAGGAATCCTCAAGTGGCCAAAACTAAGATGCTTTCCAACCCACAGATGTCTGCTCTAGGGAGGTTGGGGAGACCATATGTGAATTCCTGTCTTCTGAGTTGGTTTCAGAAAGTGTGTGGTAGGGTGACAGTCCAGATGCCTCTTAGGTTCCTGAAAATGGAGTTATGTTTAGCAGCATCTTCAGTAGGTAGGGTGGGGCTGTATGTGTATGTGTGTGTGAGGGGGTGTTGCAGATGTTGTGGGGCCCTCTGAAGTGAGGAGAGCCCAGTAATCTTCTTTTCATGTTTTTCACAAGTGCACTGTGCTGCAGGGCCTCCCAGAAGCTTTGCTGGGGCGAAGCAGCCCAGGCCTAGTGGCCTTCGTGGGGAAGGGCTACCTCTACGAAAGCCACAAAGCTTGTGAAGATGAGAGGTCCAGCTCCCTGTTGCCCTAGCACCCCGGTTCCTTGGGATTTACCTAGGTCCTTCCCCAAATCAGCCAAGTCATCCCCCAGGGGAGTGGCCTGAGATTCCATATTTTTATGAATTACCTCACATGATTCTGATGATGGTTTGAGGAAAACTGGTTCAGGTGACCCCTTACTTAGTCCTGGAGCGTAGTACCTACTCACTCGAGGGCACCCCAGGAAGCTGGAACTGGGTCAGTTGTGTGAAGGACTGATCTGAGAGGCCCCTGTGTCCCTGCGCCAGGGCGTCTGCTGTCTGAGCTCTGGTAATGAAGAGAGCAAAAGGATGAAGCCAGATTGGGGCTTTATTAATTTTAAGATTCCGGCCTGTCCTTTCATGCAGAAGTCTGTTGCTAAAGGAAAGAAGGAAGGGCATTTTTGGCAAAGAGAAAAGTGTGGACACAGGCATGGTTTATTGGAATGGGGAGGGAGGTAGAACTGACTAAAGGGCCTTGTTGCCGCGCTCAGAGGTTTGGCCTTACTTGTCAAAAACTATACAGCCTTTGACCATCACAGGTGTTTGTTTTGTTTTGTTTTGTTTTGTTTTTGTAGGAAAATGGTCTGATTAGATCTGTGTCTCAGAAGAAAATAAATGGATGGGAATGGGTTCAATGATTATGGAACTGAGTCAGCATTGGAGGAAGGGAAGGTGTGAGAAGTAGCAGGGGATGCTGAGGAGGAGGAAATGGGGAGTCTGCACCTGCTGAGAAGCAGGAGGAACAAGAGTCATAGCTTACTTCTCTGGGGCTTGTTTCAGGAGGGCGAGTGATCTGTGGCAGACACGGGGTGTTTGGAGCACCACATTCTTGATGAACAAATAGGGCAATGGAGTGATGCATGCCTGGCCTTGGGTGGGTCTCACCAGCATGTTTCAGGTGGATTTGCTTGCAATCTGTGGTCAGCAGTCTCACTTCTATTCTGTAGTTTCCTTTGTTTTTTTTTTTTTGTTTGTTTGTTTTTTTTTTTAAATTTTTTATTTATTTATGATAGTCACACAGAGAGAGAGAGAGAGGCAGAGACACAGGCAGAGGGAGAAGCAGGCTCCATGCACCGGGAGCCCGACGTGGGATTCGATCCCGGGTCTCCAGGATCGTGCCCTGGGCCAAAGGCAGGCGCCAAACCGCTGCGCCACCCAGGGATCCCTGTAGTTTCCTTTGTCTTTGTGGCCAGTTGGCTTCACCAGGTGAAGCTGGTTACACTAGAGTAACAGTTCTCAAAATATGTTCCATGGTAGAATGATTCAGTGGGCAAATAAGTTTGGGAAATGGTGAGTTATATAAAGTGAAGGGAGTTTCTTGACTGCACAACTTCTCAGAGCCTTCGGTGTGCCTCATACTTTTCAGAAGCAAGATTAAGTATGCTTATTTGACCAGGGGACGTGTTCTTCCATTGAGCGTCTTACTGGAATTATTGTTTCCTGCAACCTACTTTGAAAAAGTCTGGCCCACAGGGAATACTGGAGTTCTGGGTTTGAGTATTGGCTCTGTCCCCAATTCCCTCTGCAACCCCAGGCCATCTTTTCCCTGTCCTCACCTTGCATACCACATGAGGGGCGTTCCCCAGTGGAGTGGTGCAGTCCTCTCCTAGTTCCACCTTAGGAAACAGGGACTTCCATGTCTGTATCTGGATCTTAACATTGGCCTTTCCTTCTACTCCTAACCTGTCACTGCCTCACAATCCACCATCCATGTCTCATTGATTTTTCTTCTAAGCCAAGAGCTGTCTTATTAACATATTTCTCTCATCTGGAGCCATATTTTTCCAGGCCAGAAGCTTGGGGTAGGGGACCTCTTTGATTTTTCCTCCTTTCTTCATCCCCTTTGTTACTCTGCCTCCTATATTTACTCAGCATTCTTTTTCAGTGTTCTTTTTAGCTGTTTCTCCTCTTTTTTTTCCCTCAGTCTGCTCTGGGATCTCAGTTCCTTCAGTCCCTATCCTTGAAGTTTTTTTTGTTTTTTGTTTTTGTTTTTTAAATCAGTGCATCAAGTGCCTTCCTGAGATATAGGTTATTCATGCCACTTCTTGCTACCTTCCAATTTGAGGCTGATTCCCATAACACTGTCCTCCCCAACACACACACATACACTCTTTCTCTCTCTCTCTCTCTCTCTCTCTCTCTCTCTCTCTCTCCCCCCTTTCTCCAACTAGGCTAATTTCAGAGAGTCGATGGAAGTCATTTGTGTAAGGCCACACAGCTGAGCTGGGAGGTGGCAAAGTTAGGTCTCAACCTCAGGATTTCTGAGAAAGTGCTTTCTCATCCATTTTCTCTGATCCTTACAACAACCTTTCAGGACGTCTGAGCAGCAATCACTCTATTTCCATTTAGAGCTGAGAAACATAGAATCTGAGGGGGTGGGTCCTGGGCAGATGAGTGCTTCATAGGGTGGCCAGCTGTCCAGCTTTGCCTGGTACTGAGGGGTTTCTTGGGATGGTTGATCATGCTAGTGCTGGACATGAGTGCCTTTTCCACAGCCACACTGCCTCCCAGAGGATATGTCTCCCGAGGCTGTGGCCTGGGTGAACCCTGTAGCCTGCTAACTTCTCCTTCCTTCCACCTCTCTAGTCGGCCCTATGGTGATCGAGTTTAACATGCCTGTGGACCTGAAGCTTGTGGAGAAACAGAATCCAGAGGTGAAGGTGGGCGGCCGCTATACCCCCAAGAACTGCATCTCTCCCCACAAGGTGGCCATCATTATACCATTCCGTAACCGGCAGGAACATCTCAAGTACTGGCTGTATTACTTGCACCCAATCCTACAGCGTCAGCAGTTAGACTACGGCATCTATGTTATCAACCAGGTGAGGTCTGGGAAGATGGAGTGAGGGAGGGAGCATGTGTGTGTGTTTGCACACATGTGAGCACATACATGTACGCAAATATGTGAGTAATGAGGGGTGAGAGAAAGAACATGATACGTGGCATTTTATAACCCCACCGCCATCACCCTCCTTAAATGATGCAGATAAGCTAAATACCATACAACTTGCTTGCTTGTTGCTTTTAGCTCATTAGGCAAGGGTAATTGCCAGGGTATTTTGTTTTCTTTTTGCTGTTAAGTACCCTTCCAGCAAAACTGAGAGAAAAATGACAATCCTAAGTCTCCCAAAGTAAAGCACTGACTATTTCCTGTCTTTGGGTGTCTGTGTATTTTCCTTTAAAAAGGAAAAACAAAACACCCATTTAAATGTCAGAGTTTTAGGCAGCTTCGAAATGATCTGGTCTGATTGTATCTCCTAGGACATGTGCAGGAGATGACACCCTTAGATCAGGCCTGAATACCAGCTCCCAGCAAAATGGCTGGCAAAGTCTGATTCGTAGGCCACTGAGTGTCATGTACACCGGGCTGAGTCTGAGAAAGATACTGCATGTCTGACTCGTGTATGTTGAGCTTAGCTATGCTAAGGAAACTAATTTTGAAGACGTGTCAGCCTTTATCAGCATGTCCTGGAGAATCAGATTGATCTAAAATGCAGTTTTTAAAAAATAACTTTGTGAATTCTAGTTTGTTGAGAAGCATTATTTTTCTAAGATTGTAACTCTGGTGTTTTGAGTTAATTCTGAATATCTAAATTTATATTTTTATAGACTATCACCTGCTAGGTGGAATAACACATTTATGCTGTCTGCTTACTAAGGTTCATTGAAATTCATCCAAAGAGATAATACAGTATGCCCAATTCTAAAAGGCCCACTCACTGTCCATTTCATTTCAAGATAAGCTGTGGATCTGCTTGAGGTAGTAAAGTTGTTGGTAGTTGACAGCTTCTATCAGAGTTAGAAGGACTTTGTATGCCCTTCCTGGGACCAGAGGAAAGATGGAAATAGCAGTGTGTCCATCAGCCATTTCTGAGCACTGTCATGACATAGTGCTGCAAAGAGATTCTAAAGAAGTAAAGTCCCAGTTCTATCTGTCCTGAGGCTTCCTTCCCCACAGTGGCAAATAGGACCCTTCCAGGGAATAATCTGTTAAAAATCCCAAATAGCACATGATTGGATGGTGGCTGCCATATGCTTTGGAAGCTCAAAGGAAGGAGAGAGCAATGAGTAACCTTAAAGAACCGGGATATAAACTATGTTCCTAAGGGCTAGAGGGACACCTGGGCATCCCAACTGGAGCCAGTGAACAGGGACTTTAATGCAGAAAGGAGCTTGGCATGTTCCTGGAGATATAGTTGAGCATAGGGGTAGGAAAGCAGCAGAGGTGGTAGGGCCAGGTGCTAGAGCTGAATCTGTCAGGGAGGGAAGAGCAGAACAGCCCTGTTAAAAGGAAACTGAAGTTCAAGGTGGGGGAGTAGGTGGCAGGCAATCCCCTTGAGGCTGTTGAGTCCCCTGGCCAAGTGAGGCACAGACCAAGGTCCTGAGAAAATCTGCAGGCAAGGCAGCCAGACAATTGTAGATCATCTTGGAAGAATATTTGACAATGTAAGAGAGAATAGGTAAATGCCCTATACAATCCAAGCCACTTCAATTATTTGTTTAAGAAAACCCGTGTCATCAAGGAACATTTGATGCCAATGAACACATGTTGATCATGGCAAGATCCAGGAGCATTACTAAAGCAGTGGCAGTGATTTGCCTAGAAGAGGAAGCCACCATCACTAGGAGCTAGTAAGGATCACTAAAAACAAGCTATACCAGCTATATATCTCCTTCTCTCTTTGACAGTTATACCAGTAGATGAGTGATCACTGTATTGTCAGATCTTATTACGCAGAGCATCTGATGGCTTCCCACAAATCTGTCTGACCACAGGGGAAACAACTATGGGCTAGATAGCATATAAATTAGATTAAAATATACCTTTGAGTAAAGAGGATAAAGGAATTAGCGGTGATGCAGAGTTTTTGAATTTAGGTGACTGAGGTCAAGGAAGACTGGAGGGAAGGATGGTGATGTAGAGATATGTTATATTTTAGGGGAATGAGAGACTTCCCCATTCAAGTATAAAGTCAAAACAAACACTGGATCGGTGAAATTTAGCCACGATCTTAAATTCCTCACGATTTTAAATTCCTATGGTGTACTATATATAACTGTTTCCCAGGTGTCACACAACAGATTTCTGAATGTTTTATACCAGCTGTATGCCCCTACCTGCCCTAGTCTAAGCGGGGGGGACCAACTAAACAAGCCAGCTTGGACAGTGACACCACTGTGCTGGCTCACGCTGGACCCTGCATAAGACAGGGCTTCTTCCAAAGTGTGCTTTCTGAAAAGGAGCTCTGAAGCCAAATGCATTTGAAAAGTGCTGGATTGAACAACGGGAAGCAGGCTTCATTCCTGCAGAGCATTTAGTGTGCTGGTGTACATTACAGCCTCCAGAGCTGCTCAGCACACGGTGTTTTCTGAACTTGGCTGACTGGAGATCTGTTTTCCAAGAACGTCTCAAGCAATGAATGTTCTATGAATGACACTTTGGGGAAAGCAGGCCTAAACGAATACCTCCCCGCTACAACCTCTCTAACTTCCCTAGGATACTGAGACCCTTCTCGCCCCATCTCATCCCACTTGCAACTTAACACTGGAAATATTTTATTTTTAGCTTTCCAAACATAATGATACATTTTTTGCCTCCAGTCTTGTTAGTATCATCTCACCACCCTCCCTCCATGTCTTTTTGTTTCTCCATCTTTTCTTTCTTTTCTAAGGGTTAACTTTCCACCTTAGGAAAATCTTTTCCTCCTTATCTCTCTCTTCCCCAGCTAATCTTATTTATTATGCTCCACCCCTATCCTGATTATTTGGGAAAATGTGATCTGACTTCCAGATAACTGAATCATGAAGAAACTTGAAGTTTGCTCTAGCTTTCCAGTAAAGAATATCATTTGTATGTATCCATAAAGAGCACATAATAGTAAGGTGGTGATAGGAAACCTAATCCTTGAAAGAGGCAGAAGAAGAAATATTTGGAACATGGCCCACCTACAAATTAGGAATTTCCTTTGTTCTCTTTTGTTATATAAAAAAGAGGAAGAAAGAGAGTTGGTCGCATCTGGCTTTGACCTTTGTGTAAATAGGCAGCAGTCAAGCCTCCCATCATCTCCCTGCCTCAGACACTCTGCAGTGGCCTAGGCCCTTCATTCACTGCCTGCCCCATTAAAGATGAGAGAGAGAAAGAATGCTTACAGTAGGAGGGGCCTTGGAGACATCTATTCCAAGGGTTCTAACAGGTTTTGAGAATGGGAACCTCCTGCCTCATTAAAATGTTATGTAATCCCCCATCAATATCAGGATACAATGGCTCTATTCTACTTAAAGTAGAGTCCCCATCCCTAACCCTCATTTCCCACTTCAGTCTTTGCTGAGATCTGCCTGGACCCCCAAGGCAGAGGAGGAAACAAGGCTCAGAGGAGAAGTGACCGGGAGGAAGTCCCGTAAGTAACAGGAGGGCTGCAGCTCAAAGCCCAGCCCCTGTTACCTAGTGCCCTCTCACTGCATCAGCACTAACTCCACTCTCTAGGCCATTTGGTCCCTTCTTCAAAGTCTTTTTCCAAGCTGGGTATAAGGGCTGGCAGTGAGCTTCAAGCTTTGACTGCCTGGGCTCCAGCTCTGCCATTTCCCAGGCTCTGTGATCCTAGGCTTGAATTCTTCAGACCTCTGTTTCCTTATTGGTGGGAGGGGGAGGTTTTGGTATTTACACATGAGGGCTGTAAAGCACCTGGTGAACCCTCAGTAAACATTTACTGTTCATGGTATGATTTGTGTTCCTTCTCGCCCCTCCTTTCTCCCTGCCTATTTCCTCTGCCCAGTGCTGTCGTGATGAGCTCTTGACTGCTCCCCCTGCCTCCTGCTCCACTCCTTCTCAGTACTGGCCCCAGGACCCTCCCTCCCATTTGTATGGCTTCTGTGGGGTCAGAGGATGGTGGATGATGACAGAAAACGGAATCTCAGGGGACTTAGGGACCATGGCAAGCCTAACAGCTTCTTCTGAGTAGGATTGTGTCTCAAGCTCCGCACACAGGGGTGAGCTTTCATGGGCTTTTGTGGCTCCTGCCCATCTCCATATCTAGCTGTTAACCACTCACTTTTGGTTTAGGTCCCTCCAATTACCATAACAACTTGCAAAAAACAAAAAACAAAATAAAACAAAAAAAACCAACAAACTTGCAGCTCACAGTGAGTGAGGTGGAGGGGAGTGGGGAAGGCTTTACCAGCAGAGATTGCTGTTCGTGCTCAGGTCTCCACCACTCCTCCTCCCACCGGTGCTCCAGCCTCACATCAGAGTTCTGGCATGTCCGCCCTCTTGGAGCTGAGGATGGTGCTCTGTGGCACAGATGTCCCACAGTCTAACGCCAGGACCTCAGTGCAGAGGTGGATATCAAGATATACCATAGCAGATGAGGGAGGGGCATTGTAATTCTTGATACTCAGGAAAGGAAACTGTAAAACCACCTAGGGGGAAAGAAAGGCAGGTTACTACCTGGTAGTAAAAGCCATACAAAAGAAATAGAGGATATTTGTGAGGTTAACGAGCACAAAAATTACCAAACAGATGAGGAATGCAGGCCCAGCCAGTCAGGTGGGTTGGTAATAACTGTGCAGCCCTTTGTCCTGAGTCAGGGCCCAGGAACGGTCTCTCCAATTTTGTTTGTCTATCCTCTGGTGCTTCTGGTCTCACCCAGCTGTCCCAGATTTTCTTATTTCTGACCATGTTACTCCTTAAGCCCTTCAGATGTCCCTACTGCCCACAGCCAAGGTTGTAAAGGGTCCAAAGCCCCGAGCTTGGCATTTAAGACCTGCAGTCCTCCCATGACCTCCCTCTAGTCACTTCTTTGTCAGTCCTTCTTTGGCCACACTTGACACCACAGCCACAACGGACTCTCCATCTACACTGAGACACACTCTGTGTTCCCTTCTTGTGCCTTTGCTTATGCTGCCCCCTCTTCCCCATGTGCCTGTCCTTCCTTCCCCTAGTTGCTTTCTTTCTAGCCACCATTGAACCCCTGCCCCCAGGCCCCCATCCCCTTGCCCCACCTTAGCTCTGTGAAGCCTTGGAGTAGAGCCCACTTCTCCTTCTCTGCTGTTCCCAGGCCAGTCAGTGCTTTCTGGTGAGGGGTGAGGGCTGATTCTGTATGTACATGCCCTCCCTGGCCTGTGGCCTCTAGACCAAAGGCTCTTCAGGTCTGCCACCCTCTGTCTCTCTGACAGCTCCATGCATAGTCCAGTGCTTAGTCAGGGTTTGGAGCTAGAAGCTGCTCCCTATGATCCTTGCCCATTTACTGAACACCCATTCCTAGGACCCCTTTGTCCTCGTTCTCTGGTGAGATCTGTTCCTCTTGGAAATAAAGCCTCCTTTCCCAGGTCAGGTTGTGACCCTTGGGAACCCACCTGCACAGCCCTTCCCTGGGGTCTCTCCCCAAAGCTTCCTCCTCCTCACTCATAGGAGCAGGCTGCCTGGGACATTTGCCTCAGGGTGACCTTGCTCTTCAGGAAAAATGCAGAGAATCTACCTTAGCCCTGTGGTTATTGATGGTCATAAAACTTTATGGTCCTTTGGTCCTTTCATGGCCTCATTTCAAATTTTGACCCTACCAGCCCCCCCCGTAAGTACCCTCTTTGTTCCTGCTTAGAGAAAGCTCATGAAGGTAAGCAGCTTGCTCAGGACCCCCATGATGGCTGGATGGTAGAGCTGGGATTTGGATAGAGATCACCTGAGGACTAAGGAGTGCCTTGGCTTGCTACATTTAGTCCTGAACACACTCATTCCCCTCACTGGGAAACAGCTCCATATCCATTGGCAACACCACTTTGAATCTCAGTGGGTCATGAGAGGTGAGTAGCAGCTTCGGAGTAATAGCCTCAAAACCCCCTGGGAGGCTTGCCCAGTTGTCAGGCTGACAGGTAAATCCTGGTCTGAAAGCCCGGGTGTGCAGTAGAAGGGGACCTGCCTGAGGAGTCTTTGACTTCGGAATTTTTTCCTACATGAAGCTAGGATGAATTAGAGTGAATTAGACACATGGGTCCATCCTGTTATGGAGGAGGACAATTGCCTGGGCCTATGGCCCCCACTAGTTTGATTTCTGTCTTGATTTTGTCCACCATCCTTCTCCTCACCCCCCAATCCCTGCCTTTCATTTTCTCCTGAAGCTGTCGGCACCCAGCTTCACCCCTGAAGCTGCAGACTGATGTGTGCAGGAATGGGGCTCGGGAGTGGTAGAGCCAGTCCCGTCCTGCAGCAGCCCCTTCCTTGAGTGCTTGGATTCTTCTGGATCTGGGGGCCCAGGAGCATTGTGGGAAGGCTAGGAGTGTCTGTGTCCCACCAGAGTTTGTGTGCTGTCCCAGTGATTGGTTGTTGCCTTTGCTGTAGGTTTTCTCCACTCCTCCTCGGTGGCTTGGTCCACTCTCCTGGGGAATGTGGCAGAGCACTTACAGGGACCCACAGAGCTTGCCAATCGCCTCCCTGGACATGGTTCTGGGAAGTTGTTGTTTTCTTTGCTCACCTGTGATGTCATAAAGGGGAGTGACAGCTTCTTCGGAATTTGCCTTTGCCCTGGAATAGGAGGGTCAGAATGGGCGCCCCCCTTTTCTTCACAGCCTTGACATTGCCTCTTTTCCTTACCTCACTTCCCTTGCATCCATCCTTGTCTCTTTTTTCTTTTTCTTTTTTTTTTTTCTTCTAGTGGGGGCCTTTTGCTTTTACTTGTTAATCCTGTTTGTAGCAAAGCAAGCTGAAGGAGGAGCTCCTCTCTGTGATCTGCTTCTTACTCTCCACCTACCTCCTCTTCTGTGCCCTCCACCTCCTAGAGAGAGAGAGAGAGAGAGAGAGAGAGAGAGGAGTGCCGGCCTAACTCCTGCTGTGACTGCTGCCGCCGCTGCCACCACTGCTGCCACCCTGGTAATGTCCACACGCCCCAAATCAAACCCGAGCCTGGGCCCTGGGGTCTCCAGGCAAGGTCATAGTCTTTGTGGGCTCACTTGGAAATACTGAGGTCTCTGGAAGCCAGCCTGTTGTGCAGAGGTCTGGGATACATTGCCTTAAAATTAAGCCACAATTGAGCTCATACTGTATGTGTATATCCTTTTGTGTCTTGTGTTTTTCTTCAATTCTGTGTCATCAGCATCTTCCCATGTTCTCTCATAGCCTTCATAATCTCCACTGTCCACACTCTCCTACTAGTTAAGCATGTGGCTTTACTGTAATGAACTTAGCCATTCCTCAACTAGAAGGCATTTGGGTAAAAAAAAAGAATACTAATAATAAATTTAAAAAATTTAAAAAGAAGGCATGTAGGTAATTCCCACTTTCTCACTGGTGTTGATAATACCGTAATGAACATCTCTGACTTGGAAGCTTATTCAGTGCTTCTTCCACATTTAGAATTGTTTCCCCAGGCTAGATTTTCCAACCCAGACTTAGAGGTGCAGAAGCAGTTTAAACATGTTTATGGTCCTTCATATAAGTGGTCAAATTCCTATTTGAAAGAGAAGACTTTATTTTCTAAAATGTTTTCCTGAAGAAAGTCAGATCTCAGGGCCTTAGGGCCTTAGGGCCTCAGGTCCAAGGAAAGAGAAGCACATACTACTATGGCTCCTGTGGAGCTAGGGTTGAAAAACTCTATTCTCTGTGCTCACCTCACCTAGAATTCCTGCTGGGCTGTTCTATTTGCTCACTTCTCTCTGAAGGCAACTTAGGGCTTCTGACCTGTGTTCTATCCAGCTGGGGTTAAGGATTTGCTCACTCTTACCAGTTACTTTTGCAAACAGAGCCACCAACCCCTCAGCTCTCTGAGCCCTAAGGGCCCCATTTTCTTTACTCTCTGGGTGAAGAGCTGAAATCTCAGATCCAGGTTTTGTTGAGAGCCCTTTCCAAGCTCGAGGCTACCATATTATTATGGTTAAGAGCCGAGGCCCAACTGCTGTGAAATCATGGGTGAGTGGATATTAGCCTTCCACAAACTCAGCATTTGTATAATCCCAGCAATTCTCCAGGGATCACCTCCCAGCCAGTCTGTCTACTACCCCAGCATCCACACGTAGAGCTGTGGGTCAGTCCTGCCATAGGACCGCCCAGCCAGAGTTTTCTCTGCTTTCCTGCCACCCACTCAGCCTAGGCCTTTTCTCTTGGTGACTGATTGGGCACAGAAAAACATGCAAGGGGAGTTTGGGCAAACATTTCCACTGACTGTAGACCTGTTTCCAGATCTGTGGGCTTGAAAGCCTGTGGGTTACTGTGGGTAGTGAGAAGGGTGTGTGTGTGGCTTTGTGATGGGCCAGGGTATGTCTATGGGAGCAAAATTGTCTCTCCCATCACATAGAAATTCTGATTCATTGAGTCTTGGCTTCGGCTTGCTGTTTCCAACCTTATTGTTGCTGTGACTTTTGGTGGAGGGGAGGAGTCAGATACGGTCAGTCCCTAAGTTGTCATGGTTGGGAGAAGTGTCTACTGGTATATATATACATGGGCCTAACATCCAGGGAAGGCAGGGTGGTTTAACCAATCCTTTAGAGACTGTTAGAACTTGGTCAAGGGAGGCCATGGTCTTCGGCAGCTGGTTATGTGTCTTGCTATTACGAGGAGAAGTCTACTTTCGCCTTAACGACAGTTAGGATTTGCCTAACTGGGGATTTTTTTTTTTTTTTTAAGATTTTATTTATTTATTCATGAGAGTCAGAGAGAGAGAGAGACAGAGACATAGGTAGAGGGAGAAGCAGGCTCCCCACAAGGAGCCCGATGTGGGACTCCATCCGGGATCCCGGGATTATGCCCTGAACAGAAAGGCAGATGCTCGACTGTTGAGCCACCCAGGCATCCCTTGCCTGGGGATTAGACTAGACTTTGGTACCTTTTCTAAAAGCCCCATGGGGCAGCCCAGGTAGCTCAGTGGTTTAACACTGCCTTCAGCCCAGGGCATGATCCTGGAGACCCGGGATCAAGTTCCACATTGGGCTCCCTGCATGGAGCCTGCTTCTCCCTCTGCCTGTGTCTCTGCGTCTCTCTGTGTCTCTCGTTAATGAATAAATAAAATCTTAAAAAAAAAAAAGCCCCATGAAGGCTGCTTTTGTGTACAGTGCACATGCCCAGGGAGCAGGTGAAGCATGAAATGGAAAAGTGGAGCCCTTGCATTAGCCCTTGGAGGAAAGCATTCTCTACCTGCCTGCCATTACTGCCCATCTCTGATGTATCTCCTATGAATCATGCAACAGCTTCCAACTGGATCTCCCTGCCTTCAGTTGTGAGGTGGGGCACAAGTCCCTCCTTGACACATAGAACAATCTTTGTTTATAATCTTCAAGGGCTCCCTATGGCTTAAATAAAGGACAAAGCCTGGGTACTTTAGTAGAGTTTCCAGGCTCCCTGTCCCTGGCATGATTGGGTCCACATTCACTCTCATGTTTTATTCTGGCTTCCCCATTTGTATTTCTCATAGCTCCTTGAATGGTTCTCCCCCCCCCTCCCCCACAGCCATTAGAAATGCTGCTTTCTCTTCTAGGAACACTTTTCTCATGCCTCTCTAGTCCCCCAGGATTTGATCAGTGTTTTCACACTCCACATCACCCCATTACAATTCCCCATTTATAACTCAGAACTACTCAAAAGTAGGGCCTATGTGTTTCCTTTTCTGTATCCCTACAGCTAAGCATGAAGTAGACATCCAATAAATGACCAGAATAAGTATATGAGATAGAGGAAGAAATATGACCCTCGGTCCTCTTCTGTGTCTGGAGCTGGCTTTTCTCTTCTTTCTTAACTTTTTTTTTTCTTTCTGATAATCATTTTATTGAGATATAATTATATACCATACAATTCACCTACTTAAAGTACATAATCCAGTGGCTTTTGGTGTATTCAGGAGTTGTGCAGCCATCACCATAATCAATTTTAGAAAGTTTTCATTGCACCAAAAATAAACCCTGTATTTCATAGCTACTAAATCGCTTCATTCCTCCTGGCTTTGGGCAGCCACTAATCTACTTTCTCTCTCTATGGATTTGCCTATTTTGGACGTTTCATATAAATGAAATGATACAATCTGTTGTCCTTTGTGACTGACTTCTTTAACCTAACATGATGTTTTCAAGGTTTATCCATGTGATAGCATGTATTAGTACTTCATTCTTTTTTATTGTTGAATACTATTGCATTTTAGGGATATACCACATTTTATTTATCCATTCATTAGTTGACAGACATTTGGATTGTTTTTACTTTTTATCTATTTTGAATAATGCTGTTATGAATGTTGTAGAAAGGTTTTTGTGGGACATAAGATTTCCTTTCTCTTGGATATAGATCCAGGAGTGGAATCACTGGATCATATGCTAAGTCTTTGATTATCCGTCTAAGGAGCTGCCAGACTGTTTTCTAAGATGGCTGCATCATTTCACATTCCCACTGGCAGTGTATGAGGGTTCTGTTTTCAATGGATATACTACTTGTTTTCTCCTTAGTCTATATGAGGGCTCTAGAGAAAGGTTGTAACAGTCTTACAGAGCTATCTGATGCTTCTTATGACATTTGTTCCTGTCATTCAGATCTGCCAGAAGGGCCCTAGATTTGTTGTGTGAGGTGACTGAGGGCAGCCTCTTCCCCTTTTCTTCTTCCTGAGGAGCTTGGCTTCACACCTGTGCTAATCTCCTTACTACTCCAGGCCAGCATGCCTGGTCATACCTAGGTTTCAGTCCTCTCCGGATTGGCATTGTTGGCTTTGCTTGACTGAGTGATACACCCATTTTTCGGTACAGGCCCAGTCATAAAAGGTTTACAGGTTTTTCTATGAGCTTTGACCGGTGAGACAGTTTCTCTGTCCCCAACTGTGGGAATGCCATATTATATTTGTCCTCCTTCCTTCTTTCTTCCTCTCCTTCCCTTCTGTTAAGAGGAGCCAGTTGTCCTTAAAGGAGTGGATATATGTAACTCTTGCCTACCAACATAAGATGAAACCTGCACTAAAACGCTCAGCCTTTCAGAGGGACTTCTGCTGTTAGTGCCCCAGTTCCTATTCATATGTGACTTCCCAACCACATCATACCTCTAAAGGTCTCTCTGACTTTCTTCTGGTGCTATAGAGATTCTAATTTTGTGAGCCTCTTGGGTCTCCCTCCCTGTTTGGGAGCTTTGTATTGCTCAACAAACTTTGCTTTGCTGCCCACCAAAAAAAAAAAAAAAAAGGTGAGGCACAGGCTAACTCACTTGAACCCTAATCCTTTTTAGAACCCCCCACCACCCACTGTCAGAGAAGCAGGATTTGGAAGGGCTTTTGAAGCTGATTGGGAAAGACACACACAAACACCAGAGAAGGGAAAGTCTCCATGTTGGATTTCTGGGAGACAATTTGAAAGATTTGACTATTCAAGATGGATGGGAAGACCTAATCCTATAATAATGATAGTAGCTGACATTTGTTGCCAGGCAATGTGCAAAGGCCTTTTCATGCATTGTCTGATCTAATAAAACATATCTGTTGTCATCCAAATAACCAGATGAGGAAATGGAGACTTAGAGGTGTGATTTACTCAAAGTCATATAGGTAAGAAGCCAAGAAGCTGTCATTCCTGGGATAAAAATGCATGTGTCTATAATTGGCTTGACTGGACTGTAGTGGTGCTTGATAAATACTTACCTGAGGGAAGGAAGCAGACTCACAGATGCATGTGCCCGTTGAGAAGGGGCAGGAATGAGGGCTGATTGTCTTCCCACCCTCTAGACAGGAATGAACACTTCCAGTTAGTGGTGGGGGTTGGCAGACTTGCCAGGGCCCGCCTTTCTTATCGAGGTTACTCAAGGTGTTATACCATTTCACCCAAAGAAGCTTAGAGTTTTCTAGACTCTTAGGAGAGGAAAGAGAAAATTCGTACTTTCCTTATACCATTCTGCTGGTCTGATGTTTCAAAGGGCCCTAGTAGGGAATTAACAACTGTAAAAATGTACCCTCCTTTCCCCTCTACCAGAGTCATAGAGGTGAGGCCAGGATGAGAGGAGTGACATACAGTGCAGGCTATGCCTACCTAATTCTAACTGTGGATCAGACACTGAAGTGCCTCATTGAGTCGAAGGAGCTGTTATGCCACATGTGGGGGAAGGGTAGAATAGATCAGCTCAAAAAAAAAAAAAAAAAAAAGAATAGATCAGCTCCTTAGATTTCTCCTCTAGGCTGCCATTGTTCTTGGGGCATGGTGCCAGAGGTATCCATTCATGGTTCCAAATTCCCGGTTTCTGGGAGAGGAAAAATGTTTAGTATAGTCTCAGTCAGATATCTACTTAGCTCAAACGGTGATGGCTAGCAGGCCAGGCCCTGTGGTTTGAGCATGGCCATCAAGAGCTCCCTGCCCCTGTTACTCGAGAATGTATTAAATGAAGGGAGCTTGGAGTGGCTATCTTCCAGCATCTACTACACAGGTATGAAAAGGCTATGTTGGGACACCCTTTCACTTGTCAGAAAAGTGTTCGGTGGGGCTGAATTATGTTTGAAACTATTCAGAGGAAGCTAACATTTAGGATCTTCATGGAGTTAGAGGAGCTAGAGGATGAAAAGTACCAGGTGCAGACACCTCTCTCCATTGTCAGGAGGTAAGGGTCTGGGAAGAATGAAGGAAATCTGGGTTGGGATGAAGGTTGTTACAAGATTGTTGAGACGTTTAAAAGCCTGTAAAACACTAGCCCTGCATGTCGTATCTCCCAATGAATTTTAGCAATGTGTTGTAATAATAGCAATTAAAACAACTTTATAGTTTATGTCTGGTTTCTAAACTTTAAACTTCTTTTCACCTCAAGACTTGCAGAGAATTAGGTGAAGGCAGGATTCTGAATGACTCTTCAGTGGTGGGTACAACCAAAGATCACAGTGCATGCTGTTGGGCTCAGCCTTCCCCCTTTCACCATGCTTGATTAGAAAGCTTTGTCATGGGCTGAAGAGAGGAGCTCTCTCTTGTATAAAATGTTTCCTTAATTCATTCACTGTTCTCTTGGCTGCTCTTTCTGACTTCCTGGTACTTGTGTTCATTTCTCTCGGTCACCCACCTGAGGTTGGGCATCTGTGGCACCATCCGTATGCTCTATATTCACACAGGCAGCCTTAGCACTAGTTTTCAAATCCTTTCTTGGGGGCCTGGAGAGAGGATATTGGGGATCCCACCTTTGAGAATGTGTAGCCACTGTAGGCCCTTGTGAGATATATTTTTTCCCAAAGTAGAAGGTCCTAGGCCCTGGTCTTGTTGATTCCCAAGAGATATTGGGAGAGAACACTAAATGAGGATTTCAGAGTATTGGGTCCAGCATCAGTTGTGTCACTTTTGTACCTTTGTTTCTTCATGGCATTTTTGGGAGGATTCTGACTGGGGTGAGTACATGTATGGAAGGGTTTATAGACTGCTAAGGGTAAGGATAGCAGTGTTGATACTGTTACTGTCCTTACATGGGGCTGTGAGAATTGGTAAGAGCAGAGAACCATGGTGGTGACCCTGAGAGAGCCTTATGGTTGAAGCTTCCCAGAAGAATTGTCTTCTGCCATTACTTGTTGAAATCCATCCTTTGGTCTACTCATCCATCTATCCGTGTGTCCATACATCCATCCAGCAGTTATTTATTGAGCTCTTATTGTAAGCCACGCAGTGTTCTAGGCACTGAGTGAACAAAAAGTTAAAAATTTCAGCTTTTATTGAGCTTATTTATATTCTAGTGAAGGAACTGAAAATAAGTAAGTAAATAAAATATGAAGTACCTTTGCACCAACAGACTTGGTGCTTCAGGACTCAGTGGTTGGCCTCCAGAAGCAGGTGTCCTCTTCTCTCTCATATACCCTGTTTCTGTCATAGCCTGTATCACAGTGCTTCCTACCCTAAATTGTGAACACAACGAGAGCTAAGATTGATTTGGGTTAATCATATTTCTCTGGTACTTAGTTTAGTGACAGACACCTGGGAAGGCACACAATGTGGTAATCAAACAATAGTCAACCATACCAAAAGAGAAGAAGCGAAAAGTCCAATAGACACCTGTTTCCTGGCTATCTTTATGGTATTAATCTATATGTAGTACATAAATATATGACACATATGTTTAAATGCCTTCTCATGTAACAATACTATCTTGAAAATTATCTTTTAGAGCTTCCTTATTTTTTTAAAACAACTCTATTCCATTATTTGGATGTTCCATAATTTATATAACCATTTCCTTAGCAATGCTTATGTAATTGTTTGCAGTCTTTTGTTATAATGAAAATCCATGGTGAGCAAGTTGTTCATATTTGCAAGTCCTACATGATAATTCTTAGAAGTGGGATTGTTGACATGGGGCATGCCATTTGGTATTGATTTATAAAGTGAGAGCAGAGAAACGAGTGGACTCGTGATCACATGTAGTCCGATAAGTCACCAGTCTTTGTCAGTGTTCTGCTCAGTGGCCTCATGATATCTGATATCACTTCTTTTGTTTCTGCACCAGGCTGGAGAAACCATGTTCAATCGTGCTAAGCTCCTCAATATTGGCTTTCAAGAGGCCTTGAAGGACTATGACTACAACTGCTTTGTGTTCAGTGACGTGGACCTCATTCCAATGAACGACCATAATGCCTACAGGTGTTTTTCACAGCCACGGCACATTTCTGTAGCAATGGATAAGTTTGGATTTAGGTAAGAGATATTTACCAGAATCTGCAGAAAACATGCTCTGCCCCTACATAAGGACTAGGAGATGCAGCTCCTCCAGCCCAGGAGTTTCTCTGTAGGTTCTAGAGGAGAATCCTTCCCCTGAGAACAGGATGCTTTTTAAGTCCAAAGTCAGTTATTGTTTGAGGAGGAAAGTGAAATCCAGGAACACACATACCTCTGCATATCCAGGCAAGAAGAGTGTTTATGTTTGGGATGGCTCTAGCCTTTAAGCTCCAAACAGCTGCCATATTTCCTTGCTTTTTTCTGTCCCCTTCCCCACACAGTTTGGGAAGCAAGTTGGAATCATTTGCCCCCAATAAATTCTTGGATTTGGGTGCCTTAGCAGATATACCTTGGTGCTTTAAGAAAGAACATGATGCACAGGCTTCTGTTTAAACATTGGGACCCAGACTTTTCCATCAAAATGCCCCTAGTGAGGGTGCCAACTGATGCCTGTCCCCCAAGGGCAGTGGGATAATCCAAAGCATATTGTCATAGGTGGAAAATAGCCTTGTACTTCTTTTTTAATCTTAAAAAATAAATCTGTATTTTGTTCCATAATTATCCATGTTTCTATTAATATAGAATTGTTTTAAATCACCTATCAGTTGAGTAAACTGACCTTTCCTTCCCTGTTCTAAGTCAGCGTGAAGTTCCACGAAGCTGCTGTAGGTACTCTATGTGTTATGCATCCCTGGCTTAGGCGGATACCCCAGTGTGGCAGTCCTGTGCCAACCAGCAATCCCTTGGTTTAGATACAGATGCTATTCTTCAGATTCATTTTACTCCCATAATTTCATTCTATCCTCCTTTCCTGGGGGGCTGGGGCCTGAGAAATGAAAACAGGGATGCTAAGGGGCACCTGGCTAGCTCAGTTGGTAGAGCATGTGATTCTTGATGTCGGGTTCCCAAATTCAAGACTTACATTGGGCATGGAGCCTACTTAATTAAAAAGAAAAGAAAATATGGACGCTGTGAAGTCCTTTCCCCAGACCTGACCCTAAACTCGCTGTCTTAAAGAAGGGAGAATTTGACTATAAATGTCACCCTGCATCTCCCGTCTTTCCTCCCTACCTCTCCTTGTTTGTGTATCTTCTCTTTGAGATACACAGGCTCAAACCCTGTTCCCTCTCTTAGAGCATGGTGGTGATGACATCATTTTTTGCCATAGCACCATGCTTGTTTTACCCAGCACCAGTCAGGCTTGGGGGGACAGGCTGTTGGTTAGAGAAAACAGCGCAGACAGTGAAACCAAATCTCATCATCTCAGCTGTACTTTCCGATGAGGTCACCAAGAGTACTTTTTTGTAAAAACACTGATTGTGAGAACATATTGGCCTGGCCACCTGGTTCAAACCCTTCCTTGCTGTCAGGCACAGACTGTAGTATGAGGTATGCCCAAAGGTGGATAACTAGGCACCTAGGTGATGACATGTAATTACAGATAGATTACCTTTGACTCATTAAATTGGGCCCCCAGGGTTCTTCGTGGATACTTAACAGTATTGAAAATAATAATTGCACCTTTTTTTGTATGTTCTATATGGTTTGGCTGACTTTCCCCCTCAAAGTCTGAGTTAAAGTTTTCTTTAATTTGTATGATGGGTTTCAGTCTCTTTGGATTCCAGTAAGAGCCCTAGTGTGGTTTAGTGCTGTACACAAGGTCATCACAAAACCACAGCCTTTAAAGGACCCATGGGAAAGCCTTTGCATGGCTTCTGGGCATGACTTGAGTCTTTAACATTTCTCATTGTTGCTCCAGCTGCATCCTTCAGGAGCCCATGATTCATTACCATTGAAGTAGTAAAATACAAAAAGGTGGAAAGATGAGAGTCCAGATGCCCTAATGCTTGAAAATGTGTCAAAATAGATTCACCATTATACATTTTGCCAAGTTAGGATGTGGTAGAAATTTCCTAGAAAATTTTACTTTAGCAGATTTTCAGAAATGCTATTTCAACTATTTGGGTCAGTATTCAAAGTATACCTGTGGAAGAATGAAAGTTAGACTGGTAGATGGGCTGAGGGTGGGAAGGGAGGGCATAACAGAGTGGGCATAGGGAGACTTTACCACAGTCTCAGTTTCCTGGACCTCCTGGATAAGATTTTCCATGCAGGAGCAGGACACATGGAAAGCAGATTCCTGAACGGGGCACAAGAAGTGGGTTTATGCTCTTGTCACTGACTAATTTTCCAGGTAACCACAGAAACAACACAGTATTCTTAGAGCAAGATTATACTCTTTGATATCTGTGTCTTCTCTAAGATAATCTGAGTCTGATATAAAAACAGAACAAAGAAAACCCTCATAAATCCCCAATTAAAAAGTCCCAGAAAATAAAAATAACTTTAGAAGTGTTTATGCTTAAAAAAAAAAAAAAAAAGTGTTTATGCTTTGAGCAGGCTTTATTTTGAAAAGTCAAAACTTAACTAATCACTGGTCTTCTTTGTGTATGTGTGTGTGTGTTTCCCCCAGCCTACCTTATGTTCAGTACTTTGGAGGTGTCTCTGCTCTCAGTAAAGAACAGTTTCTCACCATCAATGGATTTCCTAATAATTATTGGGGCTGGGGAGGTGAAGATGATGACATTTATAACAGGTAATGGTCACAATTTAGATCTCTCTCTTCCCTGTCTCCCTTCACTTCCAGTTTTTCAATCAGTAGCAGGTTATTCTGCAAGGATTGACCCTTCAGTGGATATAGTCCCCACTTGGCCCATATTCTTAGATGCACCCCGCTGTCAGTGCTCTAGGTGCTGAAGAATGTCTTCAGGAAGATTAGCTTCTGTGATTTTTGCATTAGTCTTGGAACATGCAAAATGAGAACCAAGTGAAGAATTGAGTTTACTTTGATTTATAACACATGCTGTTTTGTCCTGAAGAAGTAAACATGTGTCCTTTGTAAAAATTCGGCATTTCTTTGTGGTCGCGCTTGATTATGAAACAAGTTTCTTTGGGCAGGATCCTAAGTTCCTTTACAGAATCTTTGTGTTCTTTGTTTATTTTGGAACATTTTTAACATACACAAAAGAGGACTGAGTAGCATAATGAACTTCTGTGGACCCACCCAGCCCCAACAACCATCTCTCCACTGCCAGCCCTGCCCCATCCATACCCCGGGGCTCCCTGTAAGCTGGTAAGCCTTTATCATATGGATTGTCATGGCAAATAGTTAAAAAAAAAATTCCAATGGCATTTGAAACTGCACTCTGCCCAGTTCTCCCTGGCCATGAGGACTTTAGCTCTGTCAGCCACAGATATCTTATCTGCACCTTCTCCCTCTGGGAGCTAGCCTGAGCTTATCAATGAGCTTGATATCAGAATATACCCTAGCATCTTCCTGAATTGGAGTACATTGAATTTTTTTAAAAGATTTTATTTATTCATGAGAGACACAGAGAGAGAGGCAGAGATATAGGCAGAGGGAGGAGCAGGCTCCCCATGGGGAGCCTAATGAGGGACTCGATCCAGGACCCCAGGATGATGCACTGTGCCGAAGGCAGACACTCAACCACTAAGCAACCCAGGTGCCCTCGAGTACACTAATTTGATCAGTTTACAGAAGGTGTCTGTCAGAGCAGCACCCATGTCAGCTTAATGTGAGAACCTATCATACGACCCAAGTCTTTACTATCAGCCTGGAAGAAAACCTGAGTTTGAGTGTGTGCAAATTGATTTACAGGCATCTCCAGCATGCAGAGTGCTGTGTCATACAGGCCCCAGTGGGGAAAATGCTGAAGCCCAGGATAGGGGGTCCAGACAGAAACAAACTTGCTTCCACAGTGCCACCTGGGCAAGCAGCAAGCACTGGGCCTTTGGGATGGTGCTCAGGGCTGATGTGACCTGAGCGGTTAAGAAGGTTAATGGGAGGGAGCACTGAAGGTGGAGAGACTAGAAGGATGAGTGATTTGTGGAGCAGCTTTCTTGAAAGATAACGGACTTCACTCTTACACACTGACTTGCCATGTGCCAGGCACTAGTTCAGCCCTGGGGGAGATGAGGCCAGAAACCTTCAAGTATATCCACAACCAGCCAGTCCTGCCTCTTAACTAACTTGTATTTCTGCTGTCAAGGCTTTGGTTTTGGTCCTCATTCCTTTCCCGCAGACCTCCACAGAATCTTCCATCCTGTTCTGGCTGCCTCTAGTCTTGTTCTCTGCTCTTCATTCTTATAATGATTATCAGAGAGTCTTCCTTTTGGCCAAAAACCTTTGGGGAACGGTGTATGATATCCCTTTCAGACACTGGCACTGATCATTGGGAGGCTAAAAGCTCTGAGAAGGCCTCCATGATTGAGCCTTCCCCCCTTCTTTCCAGCCTCATCTCTGGCCACTTCTTACTCCAGACCCTTTCCACCAGTCCCCGGAAGTTTGTGTTCCCCGAGGGCCCTGTGTTTGCTCTCTCTTCCTCTGCCTAAGCTGTCCTGGCTGCCTGAAATCCTCTAGCACACACTCCTTCATCTTCACAGCTGGCTCAGCCTAGTCTTGCTCAGGGAGAGTGAGTGGCTTCTCTTTCTGTGCTCAGCAGCCCTACCTCCCCTTTTCACCTCCATCTGGACACTGATGGTCCTATGTTCTAAGTTTGTGCTATACGATCTATGAGGGCAGACACCCCCAGTGCCTGGCACAGAACAGTCACCAACACCAACTGCAGAACCAGTGTGAGTTTTAACCAGTACCACAGTGGGTTGGGATATGGGCTGAGTGAGAATAGTAAACAAGATGGTGGATGGGGTACAAGTCTTATAGCTGGGGCTTTTGGACCCCAGCCTCATGGCAGCTCTACAGTGATGACTTGTCTTTTTACTCCTTGCAGATTAGTTTTTAAAGGTATGTCTGTATCTCGCCCGAATGCTATGGTTGGCAAGTGTCGGATGATCCGCCACTCAAGAGACAAGAAAAATGAACCCAATCCTCAGAGGTATGTTCTGTGTTCATTTACATTCCTTCTTTCCCCTTTCAAATGGGGTAGGCTACAGGATTGAGGCTCTGGAGAGGGCTCCATGCCTTGACGAAAAGGGAGGGTTCTCTCCATGGGAACGGTAGATTGAGTTGGTGGGCATGTGATGAAAGATGTTTAATTAAGATTTCTGTTTTGACACCAACCTTTTACCTATTTTTCTTTGTAGGTTTGACCGAATTGCACATACCAAGGAGACAATGCTCTCTGATGGTTTGAACACTCTCACTTACAAGGTCTTGGACAAAGAGCGAAACCCATTGTATACCAAAATCACAGTGGACATCGGGACACCGAGCTAGCATTTTGGTACACTAGTAAGAGACCTGAAAATGGCCAGGGACCTTTGCTGTGCGTCTCTGCCAATCTGCTGGGCTGGTCCCTTTCATTCTTAACAATCAGAGTGATAGGCCTCCTTCATTCATCATTCTGATGCCTTCCCAGATGACCAGGACAAGTGGGATATTTTGCCCCAAACTTGGCTCAGCATGTGACTTCTTAACTCTACAAGGTGTTTGTAAATGTAGAAACCATCAGCCTTTGGGGGACTCTCGGCATGTTCACAGTGTCACCCCAAAGAATCAGTACACAGCCCCAACTTTGATGACTTTGGGACTCATTCCCAGTGACAAACTGCTAATTAGTTGTGAAATAGGTAAGAATTTCGCTTTAAATTGTGGTATTCTTATTACTTTATGAAAGAATGGAGAGTGCTGCTGAAATTGAATTGGTGTGATGTTTTTTGTTTGCATATTTTAACAGAAAAATACTATCTCAACTATTCTCATTTTACCCCTCCCCCACCTTCTTTTAGTGGTATGCAATTACTGTAATCACTGTGTGTGTGTGTGTGTGTGTGTGTGTGTGTGTGTCTTTTCTTAGCAAAAGGATTTTAAAACTTGAGCCTTGGACCTTTTGCCCTGCTTATGTGTGAATTCCAAGGCAACATTAGTCATCAGAGCAAAAGCCTTGGGTGTTCTCACATTCAGTGGCCTTTCTCCAGATTGTCTGATTTCTGAATGTAAAGACTTTTTTAAAAAGCAGTTTGTAGTATTTTAAAGAAAGAACAAATCGGGTTCTAATTATGATTTAGCTTGATTCTGTGTTGATCCAGATTTGCATAGCTATTTAGTGTTAAATCATGGCAATTTATTTTTCTGAGCATGCTATATAAACTTGAATTTCCTATGTATTTTTATTGTGGTGTTTTAAATGTAGGGAGGGACTGAGCATTTTTAGGGGGAAAAATATTGTATGCTGTACTGGCCATGAGCAGACCTCTGATTTAGTTGGCAGGCCAGATTTTGTGAAGAATAAAATCACCTTTGGGCCCTTTGAGGGCAAGGCCTCCCTGGCCAGAGTTATCTTGCTAGACCTCTGGGGGAGGCAGAAGCTTAGGCCTGTGAAGCAGAGCTCCCCACCCCCCTCCCCAGGTGGGAGGGGGCCCTAGGCTGTGGAGTTGTAAATGACAGCCATCAGGTTGTTTGTGTCCATTAGTCTGGGGATGGGGAGGAAAGCTCTGTTACGGCCCCTGTGGAGTCAGGGGGCCACCTCCTTTGCTGTGCTGGCCACACTTCCTGGCCTACCTTGCAGGACCCATTCTCCTTCCTCCCAATTTCTTGTTCCTTTGCCTCTTGCCCGTTCCCTAAACCTTGCCTGTGGGACTCAGGGTCAAACAGACTATTCATTCTCCAGCATGAATGTGCCTTTTAATTAGAGATCTAGAAAGAAGTTCAGCTGAACCTTCCCACGCTCCCCGACAACCATTCATGGTGCCTGAAGCCTCCCATTACCCCTCAGGTTTTTCGCCGGTGCTCCCAGTCCAGGGAGGCTGATCCACTGGGGTGACTTCTCCAAACCCATCTCTGCTGGGAGAGGGTTAGCCTCCCCGGGGTGAGATGCACAAGGCAGTTGCTACCACTGGGTGCTCCTGCATTTCAGCAGTCTGATCCCAGGGCTGACCCTTAAGCTGGTGGCAGCCCAGAGCCCCCGCCCTTAGTGTGGAGGTTGAGCTAGCGCCCAGCCCCAATCTTACCTGTGCCTTTATTGCTTTGAGCATCTTGAGATGCTAACGTGGTTCTTTTCCAGAAGCCTTTGTGTTGGTTAAAAATTCTTTTCCACTGCAGGAGCAGCTGGGCTATGCAAAGAGTATTCCTTCTGTCAGTTCCCCCCATTCCCTAAAAGAGATGTCAGTGGAACCAGGAATGACCGCACTGAGAGGGAGTGTAGGGAAATGCAAAGAATGAAGGCCTCTTTCTGTCCCCAGATCCTGACTTTTCCGAAGTGCCTTAAGAGAAAACAGACAAATACCCTGGGTGGTAATTTCTTTGTTACTTACTTTACTCTTAAAGAAAATTCTGACGTTCTGTTTTACTGGTGCACTTTCCTTTACGTTCCATTGGAATAGTCAAGTATGTGGTTCATTCTCAGAACCAAGGGAAATCCTGCTTTCACCTGTTACCTATTTGCTGACCTTCTGGTGCTCTCGGAGGGGGGCCCACTTGGGTCTAAGGTTAGGCCCTGATGCTTGCCTGGTTCTTAAGTTGCAGGTGTCTTGTTTCCTCCCTGAGAAATTCAGGGCTGAGGGTTCAGGGAGCATTTCCTTTGCCTGGAAGTTGTCACCGTGATGTTGTTGTGTGCTGTGTCTTTCTCTGTTTCTGTCCATCCCATTGCTGGTGACCCTGTAAAAGTGGCCTTTGGGAAAGATTAAAAGGAAATGCTGGTGCTGGCTCTCAGTCCAGGCAGGTCTCTGCCCACCTCAGGGCTGGGTGTGGGGGTGCCCCCACTCAGCCAGGAGGGGGCAGCTTTCCTGTCCTAGGGACCTGTTGTGTATTTTGATCTCCTGTGTATGCAAATGTATGAATTTACCATTGTAAGTGGGGTGAGGGGAAGGTGTCTGACCTTGGTGTTCAAAACAACTGTATTTTTGTCTTTAAAATCCAATAATATAACGTGAATAAATGACCTTATCTTTGTAACCTCAGGTGGTTTGTTTTCTGATTTAAGGGGTTTGGGCTTTCCCAGGGCTGGAGGGAAGTGACTGGGATTGCCTACTGGGAGGATGAGAAGAAACTAGAGGTCTGCCATCTGCGCCTGCCCCATCATTGCGGGCTGGGCGGGGCGGGGGGGGGGTTGCTCACTCATCTATGCTCCAAACACCTCCCTGGAATCAGCTGTTTCTGAGGCTTAAAAGAGATGATGTGTCTAAAATAATGCCTGGCACCTCACAGGTGCTTACTACGTAGTAGCTAGTGCCACTTCAAGATAAAATTTTCCCTAGTGATTCTCTGGCCACATTCTGCTTTATTCAACAAATGCCAAGATAGTTCTGAGCTCGGGCTCCGAGCCATTTGCACAAGGTGTTCACAGTGTAACTAAATGGTATTCTACAAAATAAGATTTCCTGGCAGCCCTGGGAAGTTTATGGAGGTGTTCTGTGGGGTCTAGTTGTGACTCGAGGTTCTGAGACTGTATCTCCCCCAGTGCCTCCTCCTTCTCACTGCCCCCAGGATCGGGCACCAGCAGCCTCCTAGATGATGGCTTGGTTGACTTGGCATCTGGAGGAAACCAGTGGGCAAGAGAGTTCACCCTCACTGTCTGGGCTGACGGAGCTGTGAACATGGAACCAACTGGGGAAACATGAACAGGAAAGGCAGTGCTTTATAGTGCCCACAGTGCCATTCAGCTGTCCCCACCCATCCTTGTGACTGCTAGAAGGACCCCTAGGGCTTCAGACCTGGACAGAGGTGGCCCAGGGCTCAGGTCTGACCTTTGAACAGGAGACTCTGGTCTTTTGGACAGAGTGCTGCCTTATGAGTCTTTGCAAGCTGTAAGGTGTGGGTTAAGTGGAGCATCTTCTGTCCCCAAAGATGCACATATCTACATAGATACATACCTACGAACATGCAGAACCACCTGACATGTGCCTATGAGAGACCAGAGTGCCTGGGTTCAAGTCCTACCGTTGCCTCTTCCTGGTGCTGTGATGTGACCACTCCTCTTCCGGAGATAGCCAGGGCCTCACCGGGGGATGTTTTCCCACCTGCCTTACCTGAACAAAAGTGTTTAGAATGGGAGGATTGGAGAGGAAGGGGGCTTGAACCCCCGGTAGGCTCCAAGGGTGCCAGGTAGGGAAGGAGGCAGGAGGAAGGTGGGGGGACGCAGAAAGGCTCCTGGGGTTGGCCACTTCCTTGAGATGTGCTCTGTCTCTAGTCTCCCACTTCACATGGACCCAGACCAAGTCTGAGCCAGCAGAGCCCAGTAGTTACTGTGTGGATTTGGTGGGCACCAGACCCCCCTACATGGAAGAATGTGAGCTGGATGCCAAATCACTGACTTAAAAACGTCCTTCAGAGGCAGGACTGTGGTGCCCAGGCTGGTGGGTACTTGTGGAGGTGTATGAGTGGAACCTCTCGAGGCAGGACTGTTTGCTGCTGGTGACAGAGGGAAGCTGTGTGTGGGGAGGATGGGGGAAGAGGTCAAGGAAATGAGAAGATGGCCAAGTTCTAGATGTTGCCAAGTCTCCGCCACACTTGCAGACTCCCCTCCTCTCGTTTGTTCCAGGAGGTGAGAGAGTTTGGACATTCCCAGGGGCCCATTTCTTAGAACTGGAACCTCTTAACCCTGTCAGAAAGGAAATGAGGTTTGTCTGGCTGAGCAGGTCATGCCAGACCAGCCTCATTTCCTTCTCTGGCAGAGTACCCGGGCAGGGAATGTGGCTGTTGCCTTTATCTGGGCTCAGGGAACTGTACCCTGGCTGTGAGGCAGAGGAACCTTCAGGGCATGGTTGTTGTGGGGAGCGATAGGGTCAGTGGACCAGAAACCAGAGGAATGTGACACTCCAAGGACATCTGCCCTTGAGCAAGGTGCTTGCCATGTCACCAGACAGGGAAAGTGGCCAGTAAAAGCCCTATAAACAGCGGTGATTACCTCTGGCTCTTTCTGCCTTCCCACTCACTGTGTAACTTTGGGAAGTGGAGTCCCCTCTCTGAGCCCTCAGTTTTCGGACTTGCCCTCAGAATCCACCTCTGGTCTCCCCATAGTTTTGCCCTTCCCTCCAGTAGGAAGTGCCCTCATCTTGGGTTTCCTCTTATTTCTGAGGTTAACCCTTCATACCACCTTGAAAGAAGTCACTTTATCTCTGAGTTTTTATTTATAAAAATAGTACCCCCACCTGCCCTGTACAGCTTAAAACCACACTAAGATATGACCTCACACCAATTAGGATGGCTGTAATAAAAAAAAAAAAAAAAGGTAAGTGTTGGTGAGGATGTAGAAAAATTGGAACCACTGTGCACAGCTGGTGGGAATGTAATATAGTGTAGCACCTTTGGAAAATCACATGGTGATTCCTCAAAAAATTAAACAATTGTCATATGATCCAGTAATTTCACTTGAGTATATACCCAAAAGAAAGCAAGGACTTTAAACATCGATGTATCCATGTTCACAGCAGCCTTATTCACAGCTATCAAAAAGATGGAGATGACCCAAATGTCTATCAACAAATGAATGGATAAACAAAATGTATATACATCCAGTGAAATACCATTCAGCCTTAAAAAAGTAAGGAAATTCTGGGGCACCTGTGTGGCCCAATCAGTTGGACGTCTGACTCTTGGTTTCAGCTCTGGTTGTGATCTCAGGGTTGTGGGACTGGGCTCCGTGTTGGGCTCTCTGCTGGGTGTGGAGTCTACTTGGGAGTCTTTCTCTCTCTGCCTCTCCTCTTCTCTCTCTCTCTCTCTCTCTGAAATAGATAAGTAAAATATTTAATAAAAAAAAAAAAAAAGAGGGATGTCTGGATGGCTCAGTGGTTTAAAAAAAAAGAGGGATGTCTGGATGGCTCAGTGGTTTAGTGCCTGCCTTTGGCTCAGGTAGTGATCCTGGAATCCTGGGATCGAGTCTCATATTGGGCTCCCTGCATGGAGCCTGCTTCTCCCTCTGCCTGTGTCTCTGCCTCTCTCTCTCTCTGTATCCCTCATGAATAAATACATAAAATCTTTTTTTAAAAATTCTGACATATGCTACAACATGGAGAAACCTTGAAGACATTATGCTAAATGAAATGAACCAGTTACAAAAGGACAAATCCTACATGACTCCACTATGTGAGATACCTAAGTAATCAAATTCATAGAGACAGAAAGTTGAGTGACGGTTGTCCAAGGCCAGAAGGGAGAGTGAGTAGAGGGAAGAATGGGGAGTAAGTGTTCAATGAGTCCAGAGTTTCAGCGGTAGAAGATAAAAAAGTTCTGAAGATAGATGGTGGTGATAGTTTCACAATATGAATGTATCAAATGCCACCGAACTGTGTACTTAAAAGTAGTTAAATTCCATGTTATGTATATTTACTATAGACTGAATGCATCCCCCCAAAATTCATATTGAAACTTTAACCTGGGCACCTGGGTGGCTGAGTTGGTTAAGCGTCCTGGGATCCAGCCCTGCATTGGACTCTGCTCAGCGGGGAGCCTGCTTCTCCCTCTCCCTGTTGCTGCCACTCCCCCTGATTGTGCTCTCTCCCCCTCTTTCTCTGTCAAATAAATAAATAAAATCTTAAAAAAAAAAAAAACCCACAGAACTTTATTCCCAATATGATAGTATTTGGAGCTGGGGACTTTGGGAGGTGGTTAGGTCATGAAGACAGAGCCCTCATGCATGGGATTAATGCCCTTAAAAGGGTAGCCCCGGTGGCGCAGCGGTTTGGCGCCGCCTGCAGCCCGGGGTGTGATCCTGGAGACCCTGGATCGAGTCCCATGTCGGGCTCTGTGCATGGAGCCTGCTTCTCCCTCTGCCTGTGTCTCTGCCTCTCTCTCTCTGTCTCTATGAATAAATAAGTAAAATATTTTTTTAAAAAATGCCCTTATAAAAGAGACCCAGGGAGGGGTACCGGGGTGGCTCAGTTAAGTGTCAGGTCATGATCTCAGGTTCCTGGGATGGAGCCCCCCGCCCCCTTGGGCTCATGGTGGGAGGAGAACCTGCTTTTTCCTCTGCCCTTCTCCTCTGCTTGTTCTCTCTCGCTATCTCTCAAATAAAAATCTTAAAAAACAAAACCCAAAAATACAAGAAGTCCACCAAACCTTCTAAAAAGAGAGAGAGAGGGATCCCTGGGTGGCGCAGCGGTTTGGCGCCTGCCTTTGGCCCAGGGCGTGATCCTGGAGACCCGGGATCGAATCCCAGGTCGGGCTCCCGGTGCATGGAGCCTGCTTCTCCCTCTGCCTGTGTCTCTGCCCCTCTCTCTCTCTCTGTGTGTGACTATCATGAATAAATAAAAATTAAAAAAATAAAAATAATAAAATAAAAGGAGAGAGAGAGAGAGAGACCCAGAGAGTTCCCTCATCCCTTCTGTCACGTGAGGTTTTATAGCAAGAAGGTGAGGTGTGCAGTCTGTGCACCGGGAAGCAGCCCCTCACCAGACATTAAATCTGCCAGCACCTTGATCTTAGACTTCCCAGCCTCCAGAACTATGAGAAGTAAATTTCTGTTGTTGATAAGCCATCTAGTCTATATGATTTTTGTTATAGCAGCCTGAAAAGACCAAGCTAGTATATTTTACCACAATTTAAAAAAAATGAAGCAGCTCCCCATAGCCAAACTTGAGTTCATCCTGCTTTGAGAGGTGGCTGAGTATGGTGGTGTGAGTCCAGCATCCACCTGGAGATTTTGAGCGTGAAAAGGGCTGGCCCCCTGAGGATCTGCAAACCGTGGGCATTCAGCGTGCTTGCTGAATCCAGCTTGGCGCTCTGCCCCAGATGACTGGCTTTGCAGTTGCTACCTTTGCCCAAAACCAACACTTTTCCCTAAGGAAGCTAGATGCAGCAGAGCTATGACATAGGTACGACTATCCCTTAGCCAGGGGCGTTTGGGTGGAGAAGGTGAAGTCTGGACTCTTCTGGTAGGATATCAAGACTAAGGGGCAAGGAGGCGCCTGTTCCCAGAGCACCCCCTTGGTTCCCGTTTACTGGTTGGCAGAAACTAGGGTTTGAGGTGGAGACTTTTTAAAGGAAGAAATGACAAGCTGGGCAAGATTACACCTTGGCATGCAAACAGTCACCTAACAGGTTCCGTCTAGATGAAGGGGAAAGACCCCCCCAAGGGTCAGGAGGGAGAGCACAACGGGGTTCTGGAGGATAGGAGAGACACTTCAAAGAGATGGTCCTATGACTTGGTGTGGGTGAGGGCAGGAGAACCTCCACCCTCACGCTGCTATATTGGTACAACCTTTCTGGGAGCAAACAGTAGAAAAGTAAATCCTTTTTTTTCCCCAAGATTTATTTATTTAGAATAAAAATCTTGAAAAAATCTTTATAAAAATCTTCCAAGATTTATTTATTTAGAGCCATCATGCATGCATACATGTTTGAGCCAGCCAGGGGAGGGAGAGAAAGAGTCTCCAGCAGATTCCCTCACTGAGCAGGTAGCCCAGTGTGGGGTTCGATGCCACAACCCTAAGATCACAACCTGAGCCAAAATCAAGAGTCAGACGCTCAACCGACTGAACAACCCAGGCACCCTAGTAGAGAAGTAAATCTTAAAAGTGGACCTATCCCTTGACCTTGCAATTCAGCTTCTAGGAATTTATCTAAAGAAAACAGAGCTGTGCACCAAGATGTATGTGCAGCAGCGTTTGCTAGGCCACTGCTTGTAATAGGAACACTTAGAAGCTACCGTCAATGAAGGACTCTGCTAAGTAAAATGAGGTGCATCCAAGCAATTAAATACAGAGTGACCATTGAGAATGATGAAGTGGATCTATATTTATTGATTAGGAAGAGGTATAAAAAAAAAGCAAACTAGAGAATGGTATTTCCATATATGGTAGGGAAATACACAAATAATTTAGTGCAGAAATTACTCTGTGATTGTGGGAGCAGATGCATGAGCAATAAAATGAAGAGATGATCTTCCCTTCTCAGCACAGACTACAGCCAGTCTCCCATTTGGGGGTAACAATCTTTAGTGTTTTGGGGGTTGCCTGAGGGCATTAACAGTGCTGGCCCCATTGAAAGAATGAGCTGGATTGTCCCCTGGGGGGTTGCATGCCTTCCTTGCAAGTGCCCAGACTTGGAAGGAGGATGGAGGCTTCCTCCCACAGAGGAATGGTGGAGGCCTGTGCCCTGTTCCCATGTGGTAGGACATGGCGCTGTGAGGATGTTCAGGGAGGCCAGACAGGAGCTCAGCTTGAGCTGATGAGCTTCTGGCTATTCTCTCAGATTTTGAAAAAGGTGGGGCATTCCTTGGCACTCTTTCCTGAGTACAATTGAACGTTCATGCCTTTTATACTTGGGGTTATAAAAAAATTTTTTTAAGGGATCCCTGGTGGCGCAGCAGTTTGGCGCCTGCCTTTGGCCCGGGGCACGATCCTGGAGACCCAGGATCGAATCCCACGTCGGGCTCCCGGTGCATGGAGCCTGCTTCTCCCTCTGCCTGTGTCTCTGCCTCTCACTCTCTCTCTGTGACTATCATAAATAAATAAAAAATTAAAAAAAAATTTTTTTTAAGATTTTATTTATTTATTCATTAGAATACACAGAGAGGAGAGAGAGGCAGAGACACAGGCAGAGGGAGAAGCAGGTTCCATGCAGGGAGCCTGACGTGGGACTTGATCCCAGGTCTCCAGGATCACGCCCTGAGCTGTAGGCGATGCTAAACTGCTGAGCCACGGGGGGGCGGCCCCATAAAAATGTTAAAGAACAAAAAGAATGGGAGAGGGCATTGTGCCCCAGCTTTAAAGGAGCAAGATTGGCCTCAGGCACCTGATCATGACCCAGTGAGGAGTGTGAGCCTAATGAGGAAGTGAGGGGGTCTCCACTGCCCAGGGATCTTTGGCCCCAGAGTCCAGGAGCTCTGTTGTTGAGGGAGCCCCTGACATCTGGATTTTGACACAGATTTGAGCACAGAGCTATGGAGACTCATGTCCGGTCCAGATGGGCGTGCTGGACAATTGGCCTGTACTCTTGGACCTGGTCCCTGCCTGGAAGACATGAGCCAGAGGAGGGTGGATACCAGGCCTTGGTATGCCTCTGACTTTGAATCCTCATCTGGTAGGGTGCCTAGAGTTGTGGGCTCAGCCTTGCCCCACCCTGCCCAGCTCCATGGGGCTCAGCCAGATGGAGCTGTCTGCATTGCGAAATTTGGACATGGTGGGCTAGGGGATGTTATCCAGCCAGGGACTTGGGCCTTGTAAGTCACTCCGTTTGTGGGAAAGCGTCCTATTATCTCAGTGACTCTGGCCTCCTCTAATAACAGTAACGCAGGAGACAGGCTGGCTTCAAGGTCCCAGCTCTGTAGTTTACAACCTCACCAGAGCCATGTGAGCAGTGAGAGCAGGCAAGGGAGGCTGCAGGTACAAGGCCCTGCCCTTGCCAGCGCACCTAGCACTTTCCTACCTGCTCTGCGGTGCTCACACAATAATCCCCATGACAAGGAACTGAACCTTAGGGAGGTCATGTGACTTGTACAAGGTCACACCGGGTTAGTGTCCACCCCAGCTCTCCTGAGTCCCACTGGCCACCGGACCATGATCCAGCTGTTCGTCCAGACTCAGCAGCACTCCCTCCACAGAATAAGTAGAAGGAAGCTAGAGGCTGCAGGCTGAGCGGTGCCCCACCCCAGCAGGAAGGCTGTGGTCCTTACTTCAAGCCTGGCATCAGCAGCACTGCCAAAGGAAGTGTGTAGATCGAGGACTGAGCTCAAGAGCATGGTTTTTATTTTGTGCACTTTTCATTTTGTTTTGTTTTCCTTTTACAGTTTAGAGGACTTGGGAATCAAGCATAGCTCCTGGCAGCGGCTCCCAGAGCAGAGACATCACTGTGACCACAGTCTGGGAGACACATGAGGTGGTTAACATTGAAGTCATCCATGGGTAACTGGGTGATAGGCAAAGGAGAGCACGTAATGTGATGAGCACTGGGTGTTATACACAACTGATGAATTATTGAACACTACATCTGAAACTGATGATGTACTATGTGTTGGTTAATTGAATTTAAATTAAAAAAAAAAAAAAGAAATCATCCATGGGGATGCAGAAGGCCTGAGTCATGGGGTATGAGGAGGAAAGAAGACCCCTGAGGGCTGAAGACCCCAGTGGCCCCAAAGAAGTGAGGCTGCTTTCTGCTTCTGGAAGCATCACTTGGGTAAGCAACAACCTGGCTCACTGCCAGCACAGCTCCTTCATGCCCTGCTCAGCAGTGTCCCTGCCCTGGGCTGACACCTGGTGTCAGGAGGATTCACTAAGGTATTGTCCCGAGGCACCTATCCTCCCTCACCATGCAGCCTCTGCCTAAAGGAGGCAGCTGCCCCACCAATCTCAAGTTCTTAGCCGATGGTACCTTTTCTTTCTTTCTTTTTTTTTTTTTAAGATTCTATTTATTTATTCATGAGAGACACAGAGAGGCAGAGACAGACAGAGGCAGAGAGAGAAGCAGGCTCCCTGCGGGGAGCCTGATCCAGGACTCGATCCCAGGGCCCTGGGATCACGACCTGAGAGACAAAGGCAGTCGTTCAACCCCTGAGCCACCCAGGTGCCCCTAATGGTACCTTCCTAAGTGAAGCCAGGGCAGTGTTTTCATTGGTCTGATGACTCATGATTTTTAGACAGACTGAACCAAGAGTGTTAAGAAACAAGTCTTTGGGTTTGACTTTATCAGACTCCAGACCTCACTGATTCATGTTTCATGTGGTTTGCGCTGGATGGAAGCTGACCCAGCCGCAATGAGACCATGGGCAAGACTTGCTGCTGAGATCCGAAGAAACCTCCCCCATGACTGGTCTCAGCCCAGAGGCAGCCGGCTGCTCTGCCTCTGCCTCTGGGGCTGGGGTGCACCTTTGCCTCTCACAGGCCTGGGCCTGGTGACTGGTGGGTTTGACTGATGAGTCTGTCCTGCCAGCTGCCCAGGGCCTGTGGGCGCTCTCCCCATCTTGGGCCTGCCCTATCTTGCAGGCTCACTGCCCATACCCTCCAGAAGACTGTTCCAGGGCTTTTCTTCATGGGAAATAAAGCCTGCCAAGCCTTTCCCTGGCCCGCCACCAGCTCTGGGGTGAGGACACTGCTGGAGGGGCTTTGCTTGGGGCGGATGCAGGCAGTAGAGGGAGCTAAGGAAACCTTGGACTAGGAGCCCAGTGTTGACTCCATGGGTGACCAAGGCCAGAAACTGGGGAGGCTGTGAGGACCCTTTAGGGCCGCCAGCTGCGGTTCTAGGAGAACTCTCCAAGTTGTTTCATTTCTCCAGCTCCTTCTGCTGTTTGAGGTTCCTGCTGGGGTGCTTAAGATAGGACTCAAGGCCAGAAACAAAGGTCTCCTTTGTCAATCCAGGAAACCGGGCAGGGAGGGGCAACTCCGGGCAATCCTGAGGCACTCCCAGGGGCATGGCTCACAGGAAGGGAGCTAGGCTTTTGCTGCAAGCCTTCCGGGAGGGCCCTGTTGCTCTTCCTTCTTTAGACTCCCTTATCACCTGGACCAAAGCTGCAAAAACACCAAGTTCAGCTTGCAAAGTGAAACACAAACTTGTCCCAATGGTCTCTCGTGGCCTAGCTCTTGTTTTCTCCCAAACGCTGCTGGAGACAGACCCCAAGGGAATATCAGAGCGTCAGACTCTCACCGTGCCCTGGAAGCGCTCCAGCCCTGAGCATCTGTGCCCAAATGTCAGCCTCCTGCTCCAGTGCCTTAGCTGGTAGCTAACCCAAGGGCTGCTCTTTGAAAGGGGACTTGGTACTCAGGCCCAGCTACGATTCACTGGAAAGGAGAGAGGCCAACCAGGGGCTTTAGGGCCATCAGACAAAGCCACACTACCTTCCTGGAAGGCAGCAATCATCTCAATGGACGTAGCCTCTCCTACAGGTGCTCACAGAACTCACAGTTCACAAAGCCCTTCCATAACTTCCAGTCCCGTTGTTCATGACAGCTTTGAGAGGTGACTGGGCCATTGGCAGAATGTAAAGGATATGGACTTAAAATAGGGCCAGATGTATTTGGGTTCAAAAACCTGCCTCTGGGTGCCTGGCTGGCTGAGTTAGAAGACTATGTGACTCTTGATCTCAGGTCATGAGTTTGAGCCTCACGTTGGGTATAGAGATTACTTAAATAAATAAATAAACTTAAGAAAGAAAAGAAAAAAAGACCTGACTTCACCACATAGCCATTGTAGGACATTGGGCAAATTATGTTATTTCTGTACAGATATTCAATTATCCCAGCATCATTTACTGGAAAGGCTGTTCTTTCCCCATTGCTCTGCAGTGCCACCTTTGTCATGAAGCTGATATCCATACCTGTGAGGGTCTATTTCTGGACTCTATTCTGGTGTGTTGCTTTATTTATCTATCCTGTGCAGACCATACTTTTTTTTTTTAAGATTTATTTATTATAGAGAGAGAGAGCGAGAGAGCACAAACAAGAGTGGGGGGAGAAGCAAAAGGAGAGAATCTTTAAGCAGACTCCCCGTTGAGCATGGAACCTGACTCGGGGCTTGATCCCAGGACCTATGAGATCAAGACCCCAGCCAGAATCAAGAGTTAGATGCTTAACCTAACTGACCCAGCCACCCAGGCACCCCCATACTGTCTTAATTAGTTTACCTTTCAATTAGTCTTATTCCTTTTCTTCATAAGTGTCTTGGCTATTCTTGGTTGTTGCATTTCCATATGAATTTTATAATCAGCTTGTCAAGTTCCACCAAAAATCACCACCATCACCCTACTTGTTGAGATTCTGACTGAAATGGATCACTATAAGGAGACTTGATACCTTTGAAACACTGAGCCTTCAATCTATAAACACAATATAATCCTCTTTTGGCTTAGGTCTTCTTTATATTTAGGGTCTCACATAGTCTTATTATTTTTTCCTAGGTATTTGATATGTTTACACTGTTATAAATAATAGCCTTTAAAACTTATTTTTCTAGGATGCTTGGGTGGCTCAGTTGGTTAAGCGGCTGCCTTGGGCTCTTGTCATGACCCCACAGTCCTGCGATTGAGCTCCACATCATCTGCTCCCTGCTCAACAGGGAGTGTGCTTCTCCCTCTCCTCTTCCCCTGTTTGTGATCTCTCTCTCTCATTCTCTCCCTCAAATAAATAAATAAAATCTTTTAAAAAAATAAACTAAAATTTCTTTTTCTGTTGCTGATATAAAGAAATGCAATGGATTTTTGTGTATTGACCCTGTTTTCTGTAACCTTCCTAATTAATTCTAATAGTTTTTCTATATTCTTTTGTATTTTCTATGTATACTATCCTATCATCTGCAAATGATGTTTCTTCCTTTCCAATCCTTATAACTTTTATTTCTTCCCTCCATTACAATGTTGAATGTAAGTAGTAGAGGTAGGGTTTTTGTCCCCCTTATTTTTGCTTTATTCTTTGCTTATTTGAAATTCACATATGTAAAGGAAAATCTTTACTATTTCACCATTGAGAATGATATTTGCTGGGGATGCCTAGCTGGCTCAGTCAGTAGAGCATGCAACTCTTGATCTTGGGGTGGTGAGTTCAAGCTCAACATTGGGCAAAGAGCTTACTTAAAAAAAAAATTGATGTTAATGTAGGTTTATGTAGTTATTTCTTGCCACATTAAGAAAATACCTTTCTGGGGACGCATGGGTGGCTTAGTGGCTGAGTGTCTGCCTTTGGCTCAGGGTGTGATCCCAGAGTCTGGGGACTGAATCCCACATTGAGCTCCCTGCATGGAGTCTGCTTCTCCCTCTGCCTATGTCTCTGCTTCTCTCTGTGTGTCTCTCATGAATAAACAAAAAAAGAGAAAAAGAAAATACCTTTCTGTCTCTTGCTCACTAAGATGTTTTTTCCCTACTTGTAAATTTTGAATTTTATTAAGCTTTTTGGCATCTATTAAATTATATGACTTTCTCTTTATTCTTTCAATGGAGGTGAATTGCTTGGATTGGGTTTCTTTTCTTTTTCTTTTTTGAAATTTTATTTATTTGAGAGAGAGAGAGCATAAGGAGGGAGGTGGGGAGAAGCAGAGAGGGAGGGACAAACAGACTCTAAGTGCAGAGTTCGTCTTAAGGCTCAATCCTACGATCCTGAGATCATGACCTGAGCCCAAATCAAGAGTTGGATGCTTAGCCAACTCAGCCACCCAGGTGCCCCAGATTGGTTTTTAAATATCAAACCAACTTCACATTCCTAGAACAGAACCAAATTAGTCACTATCTACTAACTGTTTTACATACTGCAAAGTTTTCTTGATTAATCTGTTCAAGATTTTTGTATTTATGTTCATAAATGAGATCGGCAGATAATTTTCCTTCTCATAATATCCCCATCAGGTTTTTATATTTCTGAAGGAATTATTTTTCCTTTTCATTTCAATCTTACAGAGAGAAATGTTCAGAGAGAAACATTTTAGGGGCACCTGGGTGGCTCAGTGGTTGAACGTCTGCCTTTGGCTCAGGGCATGATCCAGTCCTGGGATCAAGTCCTGCATTGGGCCCCCCGCAGGGAGCCAGCTTCTCCTTCTGCCTATGTCTTTGCCTCTCTCTGTGTGCCTCTCATGAATAAATAAATAAAATCTTAAAAAAAAATTTGGTTGATTCCCTCTATTGCATTATTTCCATTTTATTAATTTCTGATCTAATTTTTAAGATTTCCTTCTATTCTATTTGGGTATAATTTGCTTTTCTTCTCATGCTTTGAGATTAAGGCTTAGCTCTTGATATATATGTAAGTATATTTATTGAAAGCTAGAAACTTCCCTCTAAGCACACATTTAACTATATTCTACAATTTTATGTGTCCTATTTCTTACTAACTAGTTTCTACTTTGGAATTTTTTCTCACTCCAATAAACTTGTTTTTCTTTCATCTACTAGTAACATAGAAATGTACTTTCTAAAATGTCCTGTCATGTGTAGAGATAAATTCATGGAAAGAATGTGACTGCCGGTTGACCCACGAGCTGGACCTGAGCAATCAGAGACTCCTCACCACCTCCCCTGTCCTTAGAATGTACACTAAGCTTACCGTTTCCATAGTGGGAACTGTTGCCTCGAGAACATGGCCTTGAGAGATAAGGTGTTCAGACAATGTGGATAGTATACATGACTGAACCCAGTTAAGGCCTCTATATAAACTTTTGAGATTTATTGGGTGGGTGCAGTAGCCTAAGACAAGTCTCATAAATAAGTCTTCTTGCTTATTAAACCTGCTGCTTATCATTCTAGAGTGGAACGCCTCTTTCTTCCATCTCTCCCTGCCCTCTGTGTATAGAAGCCAGTTTCAGATTACACCCAGGAAGCTCCCAAATTTTTAAATCAATATTCAAGTTTTCAAATTGTTGAGAAGTTTCTGTTTGCTTCTTATGACTTTCTAGCTCAATTTCATTGTAAGCAGAAAGCATCTTCAGTATGATATTGATCCTTTGAAATTTGTCGAGACTTGCTTTGTGGTCCAGCATATGGTCAACTTTTGTAAATGTTCTTGGGCACATAAAAAGACAATGTAGTCAGAATTTTGAAGGACAGCATTCTGTGTATGCCCATCAGGTCAAATTTGCTAACTGTATAGTTCAAATCTTTTATAGCCTTAATGAAATTTTAAATCAGATCTTCTATATCTTTTACTTGTTAAAAATCTTCCACTATGTGCATTTTTCTGGTTATTCTGTAGTTCTATTGATTCCTGCCTTTCCTGTTTGAGGCTATATTGTTAGAGACTTTCATATTTAGAATTATTATGTCTTCTAGGTTTGCAGCTTTTGCCTTGAAGTCAACTTTATCTAGGCATTAGTGGAGACGGTTGCATAATCTTGTGAATGTACTGGAAGTAATCATTAACTTGTACACTTTAAAAGGTATGAGAAAATCTACCTCCTCTGATAGTAATATAATTACATCCGCTTTCTTTTGGTTAGTCTTCATATTCTATATTTTTCTATATCCTTTTTTTTTTTAATTTTTTTTATTTATGACAGTCACAGAGAGAGAGAGAGAGAGGCAGAGACACGGGCAGAGGGAGAAGCAGGCTCCATGCACCGGGAGCCTGATGTGGGATTCGATCCCGGGTCTCCAGGATCACGCCCTGGGCCAAAGGCAGGCGCCAAACCGCTGCGCCACCCAGGGATCCCTATTTTTCTATATCCTTATGTTTTTTTTAACCTGTATCTCTTATAAACAGCATACAGTTGTTTTTTAAATTCAGTCTAACAATTTTTGTATTTTAACTGGAGAATTTTTTCCATTTATAGTCAAAGAAATTATTGATATATTTCAGTCTAAATCTATCACTTCATTAAGTGTTTTCTGTGTGTCTCATATGTACTATATTTCTTTCCTCTCCTTCCTTGACCTATTTTTGAATTGATTATGTATTTTTTAACTTTTCTATGTTTCCACTCTATTGGCTTAGAAATTATGCATTCTTTTACTATTTTTTTAGTAGTTATTTACAGGGGTTACCAGATCAATCATTGATTGATAGTAAAGTCTACTAGGAATTTGCCTTCTTCCAGAACAATCCAAGAACCTTGGAACACTTTTGCTCCTTTTATGCCTTCTTGACTTCTATGTTATTGTTGTCATGCATTTTAATTTCACTTTATTTGAAACCTCACAAGAGATAATTATTGTTGTTTTATAGTATCAATTTGAATTTATCCACATATTTACTATTTTCATTGCTTTTCATTATTTTCTGCATTTTCAAAGATTCAACATCCGGGATAATCTTCCTTTTGCCTGAACAACATTTTCAGTGTGGCTCAACTGGTAACAAATTTTCTCTTTCTCCTCTCTCTCTCTCTCTCTCTTTTTTTTTTTTTTTTTTTTGTCAAAGTGTCTATTTCACCTTCATTATTTCTGGATCACATTTTTAGAATGCAAAATTTCAAACAAGTGCAAAAACAAAGAGGCTGGTATAATGAACCTCTGTACCCATAATTAACTTCAACAATTATTAGTACCTACTCAATTTGTTTCAATATACCCATCCCCACCCAGTTTCAGATTATTTAAAAGCAAGTATCTGACATCATGTTTCATCCCTAAATATTTCATCTGTAAATATTTACTATCATTAAAAAGATACTCTTTTTAAAATCCCAAATAGGAAAAAATAAATAAATAAATAAATAAAATCCCAAATAGGGCAGCCCCGGTGGCTCAGCGGTTTAGTGCCACCTTCAGCCTGGGGTGTGATCCTGGAGACCTGGGATCGAGTCCCAGGTTGGGTTCCCTGCATGGAGCCTACTTCTCTCTCTCTCTCTCTCTCTCTCTCTCTCTCTCTGTCTCTCTCTGCCATGAATAAATAAATAAAATCTTAAAAAAAATTAAAAAATAAATAAAAAATAAAATCCCAAATAATTAAAAAATAACAATTCCTTATTAACAAATACCAGTGTTCAAATTCTTCTGATTTTTTATATGGTTTTATTTATGATTTTTTGAATCAGAATCCCATTTTTCTTCTTGAAGGATATTTTCACTGGATACAGAATTGAATTTGTAAGTTATTTTCTTTCAGTGCCTTTAAGGTAGAATTCTATTGTCTACTTGTTTCATTGATCCTTATGGGAAAATATATATTAGTTTATTTTTTGCCTTTTTTCTTTTTTAAGGTTTCTTTCCCCCCTCTGGATGTTTTTAAGATTTTCTTTTTGTCACTGGTTTTATCAGCTTTTCTATGATGTGGTTAGGCATGGGTTTCTTTTTATTTAATCTATTTGGGTTTCCAAGACTTCTTGAATCTCTGGCTTGATACCTTCTTCCTTTTTGGAAAGTTTTCAGCCATTAGCCCTTCAAGTTTTACTGTCTGTCTCTTCTGTTTTTCTGGAATTTGAATTGCTCATTGTTAGGGCTTTCATCACACTTTTTGTGAATTATTCCTCTCTTTTGTGTTTTCGAAACCTTTGTTTTCCTGCACTTATTTCTGATTATTTTTTAGGACTTATTTTTCAGTTCATGAATTCTCTCTTTAGCTTGTCAAATGAATTGGTAAACCTATCCATGATTTCTTCGTCTTATTTTTTTAAGATACTATTTATTTATTCATGAAGGACACAGAGTGAGAGGCAGAGACGCAGGCAGAGGGAGAAGTCGGCTCCTTGCAGGGAGCCCGAATCAGGACTCGATCCCCAGACCTGTGATCAGGTCCTGAGCCAAAGGCAGATTCAACAGCTGAGCCATCCAGGCATCGCTGTTTCTTCTTCTTCTTCTTCTTCTTCTTCTTCTTCTTCTTCTTCTTCTTCTTTTTTTTTTTTTTTTTTGTTTCTTCTTCTTATTATATCTTTAGCTCTGAAATTTCCATTTATGTTGATATTGTCTATTGTTTTCGCTGATTTTCATTTATGCCCTATTGTCTATACATGGGCCATTGTATTTGCAAAACACAATGCAAAAAAATGTTTATGGCAATAATTTGAGGCTTAAGTTGTCTTCCTCCAGAAAGGATCACCTTTACTTTCTTCTGTCAGGCTCTTGAAAGTCTAGAATTACTTTATTCCACTTTCAAGGACTGAGATTATCTGAAACTGATCCCTGTGAGGAGGGCCTACCTACTTCGAATTCAGCCTTATTTGTAAGGTTTAGCCTTTCAGTATATTAATCCAAGGGAAGTTCATTGCAGCTCCTCACGTTGGTTACTCCTAAACTCCAATCCCCATGCTCTGTTCAAAACAGTCACCTGTCTCTTGATCATCCATTCTGGAATTGACAAATACCACTCAGGAAAAAACAAACAAACAAACAAACAAACACTAATTTATTATCTTTTCTATGCCTTCTGGAAGATTTGTCTTATATTTCCAGTTGTCTTCAGTAGAGGGATGGGCCAAATTACAAGAAGTAAAACTCTCCTTAACCTTCTGAACTTTAATTTTCTCAAGATGAAGACCTAGATGTGCTTGTTAGATTTGGCACCATGGAAGTCACCAGTGACATTGACATGAGCATGCTTTGTGGAATGGTAGACATGAAAATCAGATTGGAATAACAGGAGTGAATGGGGTGAGGAGGTAGAAACCACATTTGAAGGCAACTCTTTTTAGAAATTTGGCTATAGGGATCCCTGGGTGGCGCAGTGGTTTGGCGCCTGCCTTTGGCCCAGGGCACGATCCTGGAGACCCGGGATCGAATCCCACGTCGGGCTCCCGGTGCATGGAGCCTGCTTCTCCCTCTGCCTGTGTCTCTGCCTCTCTCTCTCTCTGTGACTATCATAAATAAATAAATAATACCTTTAAAAAAAAAAAGATTTAAAAAAAAAAAAAGAAATTTGGCTATAAAGGAAAGAAGAAATATGAGGTAGGAGATGATGAGGAATGATGTTGCTCAAAGAAGAATTTTATTTTATTTTTTTATTTTTTTAATTTTTTAAATTTATTTTTTATTTTTATTTATTTATGATAGTCACAGAGAGAGAAAGGGAGAGAGGCAGAGACACAGGCAGAGGGAGAGGCAGGCTCCATGCACCGGGAGCCTGATGTGGGACTCGATCCCGGGTCTCCAGAAAGGCAGTCGCCAAACCGCTGCGCCACCCAGGGATCCCAAAAGAAGAATTTTAAGACTAAGAGTAGTAGAACGTGTTTGTATGCTGCTGGGAATACTTACGATGGTATATATATATATAATCCTCATGATAGGTATATTTCATACCCATATGATAGATTACAAGTTTGCTTCCTATGTCTGCTGCATAGTGGTATTTTAATAAGCATGAGCCAAATTCCAGTTCTAGTTAGCTTTACTTATCACATCTTTAGTCATTTTCATTTCTTCTTTTACTCATTTCAATACCATGCTTGGCTCTGGATTAAGCCCTCATTCCCTTTTACATGATCTGATTCTCCTGACTGAGGTTCCTACATCAAGGTCACCAGTTCCCATCCTTCCTATAGGAAGTCACCAGAGTCATTCATATACATTATGTGCCAAGTACTATTCTAGGTGTTAGGAGCCCTAAGGTGCAAATGTAAACATATCAGTCTCCCACTTAGTAATACCTCTTCACTACCCAGTTTCCCCTGGCTGAACCCTTAAATCCTACCTGTCTCTCCAGCCTTGCCCCTCTTCACCCTTGTTCCTTCCCTCCACAGGCCACTGTGTGGGGTAAAGCTGGCCTGGCTCAGAAAAAGATGCTTGGGTTGAGGAAGGCAGGGGTTCTGGGTGTCACAGCTTGTCTGCCTAGCCTGGGCTAACTGTCCCAGAGCTATGTGCCTGGGGAGGCTTTGTTTCCCTTGGCTCAGAGTCTCTGGGGACAGTATTTGAACCAGAACTCCAGTTCCAGGGAGACAAAGGTAGGAGCAGACATCCTGGACTGGCAAGCCAGGGCTGAGCTGTGCCAGGGCCTTTGTTCCTAACTTAGGAGAGGCTTCAGGTTTCTGTCTTTTTTCTAAGAATGGGGGATGTGATACGTGGGTACCACATTGGCCAAAATCAACAGGAAAAACAATCCCCGGGGGGAAAACCCACTCCCTTAAGTCACAGTGGTGTGCTGTATGTATCTGTCAAAGTTTACGTGTCTGTTACATGATTATATGTGTCTCTGTATATATATTTCATATCTGTATGTGTGTGTCCCTGCATTCTGGGCTATGCGCCTATCTGTGTTGTATGCTGAGAGGGAGAAGAGGGGAAGATCTATATCATGCCCTGTACCTGTGAATTAGTGTAGCCTGCCTGTACTTTATACCTATATCTACATGTATGTCTGTATCATATTTCTGGGTATATCTGATATTTGTTGGTATGTATTCTAAGCCTATATGTTTGCATGTATTTAGCCCCCAAATTCCATGACTTCTTCCCCTCAAACATTTCTCGACTCCTTCACTTCAGCTACTCCTTCTTGTGGCCATTTCTTGAATCTTGTGATCAGTGAGAAGGGCTCTACCTCAGAAGTCTCAAGATCCAATGTTTCAGATTCTGCTCTACCTTCTTCTCCAGTTCTCTTATGCTTTGACCTTCACCCTATATGTTTTTTACATCATTACACTCCAGCCTTTCATGGCTCCCCTTCTTCTTCAGCCTTGGCTTCCAGATGCATCGCTTCCACTGCTCTCTCCTCAGACCCTCAGTATCCTAACCTCCCACTTTTATCTCACCTAGCTAATCCCTGGGAATGCAGTTGAGCCTTACTGGAAAAAAATCATATACAGTTGAGTGGGTGAGTTTACCTAAATAAAATTTATCACCTGTAACCACAGTTGGGGATTTCTCTACCTGATACAAATGGTCTTTCTTCTCCTATTTACAGCTATTTCTTTCTCCAGTTGCAGCCTTTGCCCCACTGCAAGTGCTTCAGTTGATCGGTGCACAAAGGCTTTGCCTCCTACCACCCCATAGGATTAAAAACAACAACAACAAAAAAAAACCCCAAAAAGCAAAAAACCCCCAAACCCTGAGGTTAATGGGCGTAAACTTCCCCCATTTCCTGCCTGCTCCCCCCCACCAAACTTGTCTTCAGCTGCACCCACTCTCATCTCCTCTCTCTATATCTTGGTGTCCTTTCTTACATCCAAGGCTAGATCCATCCAAAAGAACCCATCTCAGTTCTCTTTTGTCAGTACTCTTTTATTTACTTACTTCTTAAGTAGGCTTCACGCTCAGCATGGAGCCCAACATGGGGCTTGAACTCACAACCCTGAGACTGACACCTGAGCTGAGATCAAGACCTGAGCCGAGATCAAGAATTGGATGCTTAACTAACCCAGCCACCCAAGTGCTCCTGTTAGTATCTTTTAATCAAAAGTGACAGATTCCCAATCCAACCAGCTTAAGGAGACAAAAAGGGATCTTTTATCAGCTCACACAACTGGGATGCCTCAAGTGGTATTCATTTTAAAAATGGCTATATCCAGGAGCTCAGGTCATACCATCTGGATAATGTCATGACTCTGTGCCTCAGTTTCTTTCCTCATCTGTAAAATAGGATATTAACAGTCCTTATGGCATAGAATTTCGTGAGGAAAAAAAAGCCATCAGAAACCCAGAGAGCACTATTGGTGGCTATCATCTCTTTCTCTATGCAGAGGTTTCGTTTTCTTTTTTTTTTCTCTGCAGCCTTTATCACCCGTCTTGCAGGAGAAAGTAAGCACCTGCAGCTCCTCAGTGGATCAGGTTGGTTGGAACTAGAGTATTTAGATCCTAAATCTTAATACCCGGGAGGGAAAATCCTATCAGCTTACTTTGGGTTAGGGTGCACCACTGGGCCACTCAGGTGTAGTGAGGAGAGAGATACCTGGTAAAATGTGACTAAAGCAGGTCCACCTCTGAGGGTTATTGGAGCACCTCAGAAAAAAAGGATTATGGGTTGGCAAGATATCCCAAAAGGTGTCCACTGCATTTGGAGAATGGGGAATCTTGGTCTGCTTTATGAGTAGGAATAATATGGGGAATGAAGCTAGAACCTTCCCTTTGATGTAAAGAAAAGCCAAGCATTCTGGGTGTATAAGTTTAGTCCTTATTCTATTCCCTGGAGTCCCTGGAGGTTGAAGGAAAGTAGTCTGAGTAAGGAGATCAGAGGTGATATTTACAAAAAAGGACAACAGTGGGAAGTCCCTGTGGGGAAGTACATGAAGCTGCTGGGGCTCGTCCTGGTCTGGCCCTGTTGATTCTATTTGCACAGATACTAGATCAAAGAGTGCTAAAAGAAGCCTCTGGAAACCACAAGTGCTAACAAGTCAAAGTGTGGGGAAATGGGCTCTCCAACCCTGGCCTCCCATCCAAGCCCCCAGGCTTGTGGGAAGAATCTTTTCTGTATAAATAAAGGAGGTGCTGGCCACACCCCCCATTATGGCATTGGGTCACAGAAGCTCACTTGGCCAGCAGTGACACAGACAGGGATTCCAAAGGTCAAGAGAAAGTGGAGGATTAGGGATCCCTGGGTGGCGCAGCGGTTTGGCACCTGCCTTTGGCCCAGGGCGCGATCCTGGAGACCCGGGATCGAATCCCACATCAGGCTCCCGGTGCATGGAGCCTGCTTCTCCCTCTGCCTATGTCTCTGCCTCTCTCTCTTTCTCTCTCTGTGACTATCATAAATAAATTAAAAAAAATAAAAATAAAATAAAAAAAAAAAGAAAGTGGAGGATTATGGGAAACCACAAATTCACGTGACCGGATACAATGAACAGGCACAGGAACAGGTACAAACCCATAAGTGAGAGCAGCATCGCATCAAAGAGGAGAGGAGTCCCTCCTTCCAAAACTAATCAGTTTTAGACTTCATTTTGACTTTCAGTCTTTCTTTCTTTCTTTCTTTCTTTCTTTCTTTCTTTCTTTCTTTCTTTCTTCTTTCTTTCTCTTTCTTTTCTTTCTTTCTTTCTTTCTTTCTTTCTTTCTTTCTTTTTCTTTCTTTCTTTTTTTCTTTTCTTTCTTTTCTTTTCTTTTCTTTTTTCTTTTTTTCTTTCGAGAAAGAGAGCGAGGGCATGAATAGGGTGAGGGACAGAGGGAGAAGGAGAGACTCTCGAGCACATTCCTTGCTGAGCACAGAGCCCAATGCAGGACTTGATCTCATGACACTGAGATCACGACCTGAGCCAAAATCAAGAGTGGATGCTTAACTGACTGAGCCACCCAGGTGCCCTCAGTATTAATTTTCTTATGGTGTTAAGAAACATAAATAAAAGAAGGGCTTTTACTTCATAATATATCATAAAAATTAGAGTAAACTCTTATTCAGTGTTACTATGTGCCAAGCAATGTTCTAAGTATTTTTTATATATTAACTCATTTAATTTTCATAACCTTTGAGGTAGGTACTATCATTATCCTTATTTTACAGATCAAGAGACAAGGCAGAGAGAAGTAACTGGCCTAAAGTCACACAGCTGGTAAGTGGCAGAGCTGGGATTCCAACCTGGGTGACCTTGGCTGTTAACCACTTTCATCACTGCGGGTCTCACTCTAATGGTGTGCATTGCTTAGGTTCTTTGGAAGCAAGGAGCTTCCCACAAGCTACTTCAAGGAAAGGAGGAGTTATTCAAGGATATAAGAAAGGCTAAAAGAAAAAGAGAAGAGGGGCGCCTGGGTGGCTCAGTCAGTTAAGTGTCTGCTTTTGGCTCAGGTCAAATCCTGGGCCCGGGATGGAGCCCTGTGTCGGGCACCCTGCTCAGTGGGGAGCCTGCTCCTCCTTCCCCCTGCTTGTGTTTTCTCTCTCTCTCAAGTAAGTAAAATCTTTAAAAACAGGAGAAAGAGATGGAAGAGCTTGGAAATCTAAATGTAGGCACAATGGTGCAGGCCTTTAGGAGTCTGGAAATGGAGCTTCTCTAGGGCTCAGAAGTTACTCCAGCATACTCATCAGCAAGGTAGAGTTCAAGGTTCGCCACTCTAGAGTCCCTTTATTACTACCCACGCAACATACGTCACCTGTCTGCTCCAGGCTTACTGTATGTACTCCCTGGCTTTCCTTCCCTCAGCTAGATACCTTTTTGCTTCCTCAGCTAAAGCTGCCTTATACTTCTGTCTTACTCATCTCATGGCTCCCCCTTCCTTAGAACTTTCCAGCTGATCTCTCTACATTTTCAAGGTCATAATTCTTTTTTTAAAAAAAGATTTTATGTATATATTTATTTTTAAAGATTTTACTTATTTGAGAGAGAGAGAGAGAGAGAGAGAGCGCAGGGAGAGGGGCAGGCAGAGGGAGAGGGAGAAGCAGGTTCCCCATGGAGCAGGGAACCTGACTCGGGGCTAGATCCCAGGACCCTGAGATCATGAACGAGCTGACAGCAGCCACTTAACCAAGTGAGCCACCCAGGCGCCCCTCAAGGTCATAATTCTGAGACAGAGAGAAAAACTGACTGGCTCAACTAATCTTTTTGAGTCAGTTCAAATCATAGGATGCCAGTCAGCTTATGGTTTGTCTGCTTTTGGGTATGGTATCTACCTCTGGTTGTCTATGGTTGCCCTTTTAGATGGTGTTGTGGGTGAGGCTGTTTCCTTAGAAGGTGCCTCCATGATAGGCATGTGTAGCTCAAGTCCTATGGAAGCATCATGTCATCAGGCTAGAACTATTCTCTGTGTCCCAAGGCAGTCCTATTTCCTTGCCCTCCTGGGAAGGCATCTTCCTCCCTCTGTTTCTGTCTAGTCCTATAAGCCTTGACTTGGCTGGTCCACTGGGGACAGCACCTGCAGCCACTGAATTGGACACTGGTCAAAGAAGGAAGTGACAGGACAGACGTCAGCATAAGTGAGTTCTCACTCACGGTGAGATCTGGGTGGAGCCCTTTGGTTCCTCCTCTCCACTTTGTTGTCTGTGTGATGAAACTCTTCAGTGCCTCTTACCAGCCTCACAGACCAGACCACGCAGAGAGGGTTTGCTGTTTACCCCACTAGCCCCATCTCTTCCTCCTTGCTGGAAGATCTGTGATTGCATTTGGATGCTCAGGAAAGCAGTCTCTTTGTAGCCCCAGGGGGCACATGTGCATGTTCAGGCCAAACATGGTAATTCCATTCCCCTTGCCAGTAATGGCTTCAACTTGACAATGGACACATACATACTGCCACCTTGGCCACTGTATCAGCTGAAGGCGGAGGGACCTCTGGAAAAGATTTTTGTCCCTCATAAAAATTAATCCATGTGGAGAAACTGCTCTTTTGACTCTAGGGCCAGGGTCACAGTGCAATCTGTGAAAGGAACATCCTTGCTCTTTGGGAGTTACAGAAAAACACATTGTGTTCCAAGTTGGAACAGGTGGATTTCAGTCAAATGGGTATTAAAAAAAAAAAGAAAGTTCTTCATCAGGGATGATAGAGATTCCTGCTCTGGAGAAGGAGGTGGGAATTAAAGAGAAGGTTGAGTTAGAAGATCTAGTAAGTCATGAGCTGCTTCAAACAGGTAGAATTGTGTGATAATTTTTCTCTAGACTTTGCCTTAATATCATGTTAGATGAAACTGATCTAGTTTATTAGGAAGGGCCAAATTTTGCCCCATTTTGGCAAATATTGACTCTGCCTTCTACTTCGCTTGCTCAATGGTCTGAAGATCTCTCCTATACCTCGCCTCCTTAATAATGAGTTTGATAATCTGGAGATCCAGAAGCTTTTTTGTGGTCAGCCTGCCCTCTGCTGGATTAAGGAGATAGACTGTATAAGCATGGACTTCTGGGAAAGGCCTGCTTTCTGGAAAGGGGACATGATCAGTAGATTAGATTTCCCTTGGGGTCACTGTAGGCCATTTGTTCACAAGAAATCAGGTTTAGGAGGCTGTAACCTAGTCCCTGAGTGGAGGGTGGGAAGCTTCCTGATGAATACTACTGCCTGGTTTAGAGGTTAGAAGTTGTATTGTTGGGTTTCTTTGTCCATATGCAGATAAAGAGATGTAAGACACCTCATTTGTCTAGTGTGAAGAACAAAATTTGATAGAAATTGGTCTTTTAGTAACCACTAAAGTTTATCGTCTTGCTAATAAGGGATCAGCAAGATGACAAAAGCTTATGCTTTGGGAACGAAAAGGATATGGAAATTGATTGGTTATATAGTTGGGATACAGAAGACTTATATAAGCAGCTAGTTTAGTGGGAAAAAACCTTCCGAACTAGATAAGGATTGCAGTTTAGGACATGGTAACAAAAATGTTATATTTAAATCTGTTATTACAGAGGAAACATGAATGAGGAGAATGTGTGATGCCAGCGATACTGGCTGTTAATCAGAGATTAAAAATCCAACACATCTAAGAAGTAAAGGATGCGGCTGCTAACTGTGATAAAATTTCACTTCTCAGGAATGGTGTCTGTTTGTCATGGGTATATAAACCACAGACGTGGCCACAAATAAGTTCTGACTTAAAAAAGACCATTTGACAATATGGGATTTTTTTTTTTTTAAAGCAGTAAGTGGTGCAGATAAAAGATAGAATAGTTTATGTGTGCCTTCCCACATCTCATTGTCTCTTTTAGTTTAGAAGCAATTTTTATTTCTCTGAAATTAGAAGTATCATAGACTGAATTTTTCCATATAATTTTGGAGATAACTGATATTTGTGCCTTTTAAGTACTATAATTTCTTGAAATTCAAAAAAATTTTGTACATGCTTATGAAAAATCATTTTAATGATACAAAAAAGAAGAGAATAAAATATTAGTTCAAATCCTGTCACCTAGATGATGTTAGGTGAATATCACTTCAAAGAGCCTTGACATATATACAATTAGAGATTAGATAGATACATAGGTTGAACAGGCTCACAACACTTTTTCTGAAAATAGCTTAGATATGTTTTAGATTTTAGAATTTTTTATGTTTTAGAAATATAGTATAGTTTATATGCTTATAATATCTCCCAGCAGGATCTAGGCAGTACTCCATAATTAAATGTTAACATTTCTGCATATGAATATTCACACTAAGAGATGTTTTAAAAACTGCAAATAGCCTTACTTAAATTCAGGACAGACTGTGCTGCCAACTTACAAAATACCTTTAATTTTCACAGCTTTTTAGATTTCAGAATTTTAGGTAAGGAATTGTAGACCTGTGCTTTCATAAAATAGGATAATATAATACATGTTTTTTTTTTTTTTTTTTTTTAGAGAAAAAGCCCAACCAATTTAGTGTACCTGTAACTGACTGAATAAAAAGAAACTAAAATGAAACCAAAGAAATTGCCTCACTTTACATAAATGTCTTTTTCACAATAAGTATTATTTTCTTTTTTCTTTTTAGTATTTTCTAAAATATCTTTCTTATGTTAAAGAGAGTAAGAAAAATAAGAGATTGGAAATAGTATGTTGGAATTTTTAAAAAAGATTTTATTTATTTATTTGACAGAGAGAGACAGAGCACAAGCATGGGGAATGGCAGAAGGAAAGGGAGAAGGAGGCTCCCCACTGAGCAGGGAGCCCTACATGGGGCTTACTCCCAGGACCCTAGGTTCATGAAACCAGCCGAAGGCAGACACTTAACCAACTGAGCCACCCAGGTGCCCCTATGTTGGAATTTTTTGTGATGGAGATTTTCCCTATATGTTCTCAAGTACTATTAGGCTCAAGGCCCTTCAAATATTTGGTAATTCCCTTTGTTATCCTGAAATGCTTATACAATATAATCTATTCATAGAAGTAATGAAAAAAATAAATATAATGCCTAATATATACAAAAACATTGTTGTAAAATATGTTAATTATGTATTTCAATATTTAAATCCTTGGGCCTAAAGATTCAATAGGAGTCACAAGAAGAGAAGCCATTCCATTTAAAATGAGAGCAGAGGGATCCCTGGGTGGCACAGCGGTTTAGCGCCGGTCTTTGGCCCAGGGCGCGATCCTGGAGACCGGGGATCGAATCCCTGCATGGAGCCTGCTTCTCCCTCTGCTTGTGTCTCTGCCTCTCTCTCTCTCTCTGTGTGACTATCATAAATAAATAAAAAAAAAAATTAAAAAAAAATAAAATGAGAGCAGAGGTGTAGTGGACACTAGAATAAAATGTGTGGTTAAAATAATTATAGAGAAGACTTATTTGTACAAGTGAGAGAGGGAAGTAGCCTTAATTGAAGCAAAAATAACATGATAAGTAGTAGGTGAAGAAAATGAGTATGCTATTGTTGAAAATGGGCAGACTCTTCAAGGAAGACATTGTAATAATCTCCTAAGTTGTGTCATGGGATGGGATATCGAAAGAATCTCAGAAATCACACACCTATCTAGCTATCTCACCCCGGGCTGGAGCAAACATTAGCATTCTAAGACTTTTGTGATCTTGGAGGCCATGTCCTTGAAGAGTTGATGGCAAAGAGAAAGATTTGAAAAAGAGAAGTGATATTTAAGAGGCAAGAGAGTTGGGGATCCCTGGGTGGCGCAGCGGTTTGGCGCCTGCCTTTGGCCCAGGGTGCGATCCTGGAGACCCGGGATCGAGTCCTGTGTCGGGCCCCTGGCGTGGGGCCCGCTTGTGTCTCTGCCTCTCTCTTTCTATCATGAATAGATGAATAAATTAAAACAAAAAAAGAGGCGAGAGAGAAACTGTGCGGACCTTTTGGAGACAGTATCAGATAAGATTGTGAAAGCCAGGAAATTCCAAATAAATCATTTCAATATGTAATTTTCGCAACATAGATTTCTTACCATTTTGCTGCAAATATTTTAAGAATTCGTACATAATGGCAATACTTTAAAAACTAGCCTTTACGAAATTCATTGACATCCCTACCTTTCATTTGTCCCTATTAACTTCGTAATGTATGAAGTCTATAAAAAGCAGTCTCAAACCTCCCTTTGAACATTTCCATTTGGTTTGTTTTTCTAATAACCTTACCTTTGCAGTGAAACTCTTCTCAACTAAATACTTAGCTGGAAATGCTAGAAGCTACTTTAGCTCTTTTCCGGGAAGTGGGTCTGCAAATCCCATCTACGTCTCAAACTTTTCGTAATTAGACCGATTAAACTGTCTCGGCTGCAGAGTCTTATTATTCTCTTAAATCTTTCTATTTCTTCTCAATTGACTCTTCCTGCAAATGTCGGCTAGGGTTCCAGTGGTTTCGAATGTATTAATCTCGCAGTCAGGTATGGTAAATCCAACCCTATCTTTAAACCTAGCAATTAATTGAATTAAATGAAGGCAACATTTCCAAACCAGCGCTCCTAAGCAGTTTAGCCACGGGGAGGACCGGGAAGAAGGCTGTCCCCGGAGCGGGCGGGGCAGGCGCGCAGACTCAGATCGCGAACGGCCGCTCGAGGCTCCGCCCCTCACGCACTCCACGCCCCTCGGTCGTACACGCCGTCTCCGGAGCGCACGTCGGACGTCGAGCGGAAGTGACGTAAGGCGGCCGCCGGAGGTGTAGTCGGTGCGCTGCGCGGCTGGGCCTCGGAGTGGACTGGTTGGTACCCCCGTGAGAAGATATCGCTATGTCCATCGAAATCGAGTCCTCGGAGTGAGTGCTGCGGCGCGGAAGTTCGCACAGCGCGGGGGGCGGGGAGGTGAAGGGTGTGGGGTGGAAGAGGCTCGGGGGAGGCGTCGGAGAGCCTCGGGAGTGGAGGGGCATTCCCTTGCCCTCAAAGAAACATCTTGGATCTGGCTACCTCGGAGGCGGGTCCTCTAGAAAGTAGCGGGCGAGAAGCCCAAAACCCCATGGGAGACTGCACGGGGCTAGAGGGAAGGATAGGGCTTGAAGAGTTGAGTTCTAGCCATCGCCGACTCCTGGCGTGTTCTGTGACGGGTCAAGTTGCCCATCCATTCTGGACTCCAGCCTAATTAATTACCTGCGCAGGAGAGCTTGGGTTCTAAGCTGCCTTCTCTCCCAGCTCTCACTTAAACAGTGTGGCTCGTTTCCTCGGTGCTTAGCCCCTTTGCTTTCCTTTGCCCAGCACTTACCCAGTATTGTCACTGCCTTTCTGCCCACCCTACTGGCCGGTGTAGGCGCCCAGGAGCTCCTTTTGTTTATGGTCCCAGTGCTTAGCACTCCGTAGAGGCTCAGTTACTGCCTTTGGAATGAATGAACAATTAGCTGTTTTATCACGCTCTATCTGGCGCTGAATTTTGATTGGGCAGTGAGTTCTCTGTAGCTACAAAGGAGAAACAATTTAAAGATTGGGCCAGAAGAGTGATCGACTTGGAGGGGAGGCCGACTAATGAGTGACTGAAGAAGGTCCTTAGTGAACCCTTTCAGTACTCCACCCTCTACCTTGCCCTTGCCAACATTTAATAATTGAACCAGGAGACATAACATTTATGTCCTGAATGTAAAAAAGGGAGAGGACTTGTCCTGGAGACCTGCCACAAGGGAAAGAGAGGTTTATTCATCCAACAAATATTGAAGTCTACTATGACCCGGAGGATGTAATGAACAAAACAGAAATCCTTGCTTTTATAGGCCAATGTGGATTGGAGAGGGCTGACAACAGACAAAAACAGTAAGTAGAAGATGAGACTTAACAGTTGGTAGTAAGTGTTGAGAAAAATAAAGCAAAGGAGTAATAGTGCTGTCAACTAAGACAGAGTCAGGGCAGGAGTTGGAAAGGATTCCATGCTTTGGGGTCTAATAGCAGACACCAACCAGTCTCCCATCCTTGGGCTGTTGCATGGGTTGTTTGTTTAAGACTTTATTTTTAAGGGGCACCTGGGTGATTCAGTGGTTAAGTGTCTGCCTTCAGCTCAGGTTGTCATCCCAGTGTCCTGGGATTGAGTCCCTCATCAGGCTCCCCATAGGGAGCCTACTTCTCCCTCTGCCTGTGTCTCCGCCTCTCTGTGTGTGTGTGTCTCATGAATAAATAAAATCTTTAAAGAAAAAGATTTTATTTTTTTATTTTTAATTTTTTAAAAGATTTTATTTATTTATTCATGAGAGACACACACAGAGAGAGGCGGAGACACAGGCAGAGGGAGAAGCAGGCTCCATGCAAGGAGCCTGATGTGGGACTGGAGCCCGATGTGGGACTCCATCCCAGGACTCCAGGATCACGCCCTGGGCTGAAGGCAGGTGCTAAATTACTGAGCCACCCAGGGATCCCCAAAAGATTTTATTTTTAAGCAATTGCTACACGCAATTTGGTGCTTGAACCCACAACCCTGAGATCAAGAGCTACACACTATACTGACTGAACCAGCCAGGCGCCCCTGCAATGTTTTTATTATCAATAGTATCTACTGTTTACGGAGTATTTTCTCTGCTAGTCATGCCATAAACAGTATAGTCATCCTTTTCTTCAACCCTACAGAGTAGGTATTTTTCTTAACAGATGTGGAAACAGGCACAGAGATGTTAATGGACTTGCCCAAGGTCACAGTAAGTGCAACTCTGATTCAAATCCCAGCCAATCTCCAAAGCTTTTAGGTCTTTATGTATTACAGTTGACCCCTAAGGATCATGGGTTTGGTCTCCCTATCTGAGGATTTTTTTTATAGTGTACTGTAAGTGTATGTTCTCTTCCTTATGATTTTCTTTCTTCTAGCTTACTTTATTGTTAGGATGCAATATATAGTACACATAACATACAGAATATATGTTAATTGACTGTTTATGTTATCAGTAAGGCTTCTAGTCAACAGCAGGCTTTTAACATTTAAGCTTTAGGGGAATCAAAAGTTAAACGCAGATTTTTGACTGTAGGGGGAGGTCAGTGCCCCTAACCTACGTTGTTCAAGAGTCAACTGTATATTGTGTTTGAAGAAAGTAAATTTGATTTGAGGTGTGTCAAATGTGAGACCTTTACAGGGACAGTGTCTTTTTGGAGAGTGCAAATAGAAGTATGCTAAGAAAGACAGTAATTACTAGAATAGCAGGGATCTAAGGCTGAGTATCTTTTAAAGGGACCATGAGAGAAAAGACTGCATGCAAGTAGCAGTAAAGTTTCCTTCTGCAGGAGTTTTTAAGAAGAGAGTGTTTGCTTTCCTGTCTGGGATGTGCTCAAGAGCCATGTTGTCAGTTCGAGCCTTCAATTCTCCATTTATCTCTGTTACTTGGTCAAATCTTCATCTGTAAGATGGACATTATAGTAATACCTAGCTCATAGCATTGTTTTCAGGAATAAATGAATCAATATGCCTAAATACTTAAGACAGTACCCAATATAGTAAATGCATAATAAATAATAAACTTTGTTTATTGTTTTATGTTTATTATTTCTCCCTGATAGAGGGAATTTTTTTTTTTTTTTTCCTGATAGAGGGAATTGACTAAATTCCAATCTGCCCTTCCAACCATGGCAGCCTGACCCTCTATACTCCTGCTGTTCGTAGCAATACAGTATGAGGGGCACCTGGGTGGCTCAATGGGTTAAGCGTTTAACTGTTGATTTCGGCTCAGGTCATGATCTCAGGGTTGTGAGATCAAGCCCCACGTTAGGCTCTGCACTGAGTGTGAGCCTACTTAAGATTTTCTCTATTTCCCTCTCCTCTGCCCCTCCCCCCAAAAAGAAAAAAAAGAAATACAGTGTGAGCCACATACGTACTTTTTTTTTTTTATATTTTTTTTCAATTTTTATTTATTTATGATAGTCACAGAGAGAGAGAGAGAGGCAGAGACACAGGCAGAGGGAGAAGCAGGCTCCATGCACCGGGAGCCCGACGTGGGATTCGATCCCGGGTCTCCAGGATCGCGCCCTGGGCCAAAGGCAGGCGCCAAACCGCTGCGCCACCCAGGGATCCCATACGTACTTTTAAAGAAGGAAAACAGTGTATTATAGCATTGTACAGTGAAGTTTTATAGTCTATATGAACAGATTTTTCACTAGATTCCTTATTAAGCCCAAGATCAAGAAGTTTTAACTATAAATAACTATATTTAACTATAAATCACTTAAAAGTTTTCTGTTACATGTTGAAAGTAGTTGCTTCTTTTCTCCATATTTGGAAATCATCTGGCTTCTCTCTTCCTTGGGAAAGTGAATCCACAATGTTTTTATTTCACTTGTCCTGAAAATCTGGTAATAAAGGCAGTGGGCCGGTGTTGCTTTGTTTTGGTTTTATACATGGTATAGTTCTACTTATTCAACAAATCCCTATTAAGAAAATCTCAATTCATATTTTTTGATTGTCATTTAAAAAAAATAGACCAAATCATCCTATAAGCATTTCAAGTATATTGTGTCAATAACTGTAGTAGGTTTAAATATTTCACACAAGGGAACAACAATGGGAGTACCTGAATGGCTCAAGTCGGTTAAGCTCAAGTCATGATCTCAGGGTCGAGCCCTGCATCAATTCTCCCTTCCCTCTCCCTCTGCCCCTTCCCACACATTCATGCTTGCTCTCCATCTAAAATAAACCAGTCTTTTAAAAAGTGTTCAGCAATATAATCATACAAATTGAAAAAGAAACTTGGCATAATAAAAAGATCTTGGGACTTGGAAGTAGGAGAGTCACCTTGATACCAGCTCCCTTTCTAGATGACTGTAACACACTGGGCAAATTATATCCCCTTTTTGAACTCCAGTTCTTGAATTTTGAGATGGAAGTAGGACTGGATGATCCTCAAAAGTCTCTTGTAACTTGAGATTCTGTGATTTCTGGAAAGTTTACTTAACGTGATAAAGAAATGGAAAGCAAATAGTGAAAGGAGGATGGCCGAATAAAATATGAATAAGAATAAGCTGTGGTGGGCGGCTTTATTTTGTGGACTTTTTGGTGAGTGAGGATTCCTGAGCTAGATGACTTGCTTTCTTTTTTCAGTGTGATCCGTCTCATCATGCAGTATCTGAAGGAGAACAGTTTACATCGGGCATTAGCCACCTTACAGGAAGAGACTACTGTGTCTCTGAATACCGTGGACAGCATTGAGAGTTTTGTAGCTGACATTAATAGTGGCCATTGGGATACTGTTTTACAGGCTATACAGTCTCTGAAATTGCCAGATAAAACCCTCATCGATCTCTATGAACAGGTAAGAGTGGAGGTGATGCTGGTTTATTGGTTTATTGTGGGCCACCTCACTGGGAAGCATCAGTGAACATTCCTTGAATGCTCTGGGGGATTGTAATAGCCCTGAAAACTTATACTGTCAAGGCTTGAGTGCTACTTTTATCTTTTTTTCCTCTTTTTTTTTTTTGAAAAGCCAAGATTTTCCCAAGTTAAAATTATTTTTTAAGTGATCATTAAACAAACTGTTCTGGGACGCCTAGGTGGCTCAGTGGTTGAGCGTCTGCCTTTGGCTCAGGATCTGATCCTGGGCTCCTGGGATGGAATCCCACATCAGGCTCCCAGTAGGCAGCCTGCTTCTCCCTCTGTCTATGTCTCTGCCTCTCTCTCTGTCTCTCTCATGAATAAATAAATAAAATCTCTAAACAAAAACAAAACAAATTGTTCTGAAACCAGTTAGTGTATTACAATTCAGTTCCAGCACTAACCACCCAGAGTTAGTGTGGACCTTGCAAGCTAAAGGCTCAGTCCTCCACAAGGTAGCCTTTACTTCAGATGCAGGCTGCCCTTTTTGCAGGTCTCAGGCCACACATACTTCTGACCAAGTGGCTGCATATCTGAGGTTGCCCATGACCCTTTCAGAATGTATAATTCACTGGAATGAAACACAGAATTCAGCAAAGTGCTATATTTGTGATTACAGTGTTATTATCAAGAATACAAATCAGGACTAGTCAAATGAAGGGACATATAAAGGTGAAGTTTAGGAGGGTCCTGAGTCCAGAGCTTCTAATGCTCTGATTCCCTATGGAATCAGAGCATCTCTCTCACCTGGCTTATTAATGTGTTTACCAACCAGGAAGCTCCATTGGGGTTTTTATTGGGGTTTCTTTCAGTCTCCCGCTCTACCACTCCTTGGAGGTTAGGGTGGCTCAAAACCTCAACCTTCTAATAGGATTGGTCTTTCTGGCAACCAGCCTTTTCCATGAGCTGTCTTCATAGCACAAACTCAGATGTGATGCAAGGCTCATTAATAATGAATATATTCCTATCATTAGGGAAATTCCAAGGTTTTTAGAAGCTCCTTGCCAGGAAACCAGGACAGAAATCATACAAATTAGTTATTATACACTTGTATGATAATAGAATGGGCTTGCTAGAAATAGGAATATAGTGTTGTTTGAAATAAAAATAGGATAGTTGGTCTGTTTATTTACAATCCACATGAGTTCAGTAATTCCCCAAAGAAAATTTTGGGGGGAATCCCTGGGTGGCGCAGCGGTTTGGCGCCTGCCTTTGGCCCAGGGCGCGATCCTGGAGACCCGGGATCGAATCCCACGTCGGGCTCCCGGTGCATGGAGCCTGCTTCTCCCTCTGCCTGTGTCTCTGCCTCCCTCTCTCTCTCTCTCTCTCTCTCTCTCTCTCACTCTCACTGTGTGCCTATCATAAATAAATAAAAAAAATTAAAAAAAAAAAAGAAAAGAAAATTTTGTTAACTGGAGAAAGGTTTCTCTGGAGCCCATGGAAATATTCTCATCTTTAATTTTCTTGGGTTTTGTATTCTAAACAGGGAGCCTGAGGTGAGAGGAGATGGGTAGATAAAAATGAAGAACAGAAGTTGAAAGATTGAATTTACCAGGGCACTGGGGTGGCTCAGTCGGTTAAGTGTCTGACTTTAGCTCAGGTCATAATCTCAGTGTATGAGATCAAATTCTGCATCAGGTTCTGCTGCTCAGCAGGGAGTCTGCTTCTCCCTCTTCCTCTCCCTTCCCCGCCTCTTGCTCTCTTTCTCTTTCAAATAAGATCTTAAAAAAAAAAAAATTGAAGTTACCATTTATAATTGCTTTATTTGTCCACCTGAAAATGCTAGGGAAAAGAGGAAGGAGCATTTCCTAATATTGGAAATCATGTTTGGAGGCCATTTCTGAATCAGAAATTGTACTGAAAGAGTACTAAGAGAATGCATTGAAACAGACATTTTCTTTCAATTATCCAGGTTGTTCTAGAATTGATAGAGTTGCGTGAATTGGGGGCCGCCAGGTCACTCCTGAGACAGACTGACCCCATGATCATGTTAAAACAAACACAGCCAGAACGGTATATTCATTTGGAGAACCTCTTGGCCAGGTCTTATTTTGATCCTCGTGAGGTATGACAAGAAACTTGTTAACTTTAAAAACATGCAATAATGTAATCTGCTTTTTACCATTTTATTGGATACTGTTTGTGACTTTGCTTTAATTTTTGAGAATGTTACTTTACTGTTTATGTATGTTGATTGAAATTTACATATGCAGGGATGCCTGGGTGGCTCAAGGGTTGAGGTTTGCCTTCAGCTCAGGGCGTGGTCCTGGATCCTGGAGTTCCAGGATGGAGTCCCACGTTGGGTTCCCTGCATGGAGCCTGCTTCTCCCCCCATGTCTCTGGCTCTCTATCTCTCTGTGTCTCTCATGAATTAAAAAAAAAAATAATAATAATAAAAAAACTTAAAAAAAAAAGAAATTTATATATGCTAAAGAGAATAATCTTGTTCAGTATTCTTGAGTTTTTGAAGGTCTTCCTTTCCTTGCACACCACATTTTAGAGGGTTGTATGTTGATTACTAAAGAAACAAAAAAATTTACTCTGATGTAATTTCCATTTTAGCCCAAGTACTTATTTGACCCTGAAGTGCTCATATATCCTGACTACTCATATATTTAGTGTGCATTTGTGTCCCTTGGCCCTGCAAGTGCAGTTTTCTCCCAACTTTCTTAGTTCTTATAAAGCTCCTGCTTTTGTCTCAGCTTACTGGTAGAGTGTGGTGACTTAATAATCTTTTCTTCTTTCCAAATCTTATTATATGTATAGTTTCATTATTTCTCACCCAGCCCTTTATTAGTCTAAATAGGAGGGAAAATAATTTAATAGGTCCTAGGTAATGATGGAAAGTTAAGGTAAACTCACAGAAACCGTGAGGCTAAAGGAAAGAAATTTAGATTACCATGACAGGATTCAAGTTAGAGGTGGTGAAGAACTTCTGGGCTGGGAGTCATTGGGCCCAAATAAATTACCAAAGAATTACTAAAAGAATCATTATTTCTGCAGATTTTTCAAAAAACTAGAGAAACAACTCTGGCTTTGATGTGGTTTACTTGGACCCTTTCAGAAATAACAGTATGGATTGGCTGACCTCAGTTCTTTCCCAGCTCTTTGAAATGCAAGTGGGGAGAGTTGGGAAGTTGTTTTAATGGATTAATATGACTAATCCCTTTTTTAGCCAGGTATTTCTTTTTATGTTTTTAAAAAATGTTTCTGCTTGATGATTATTGTTGTATTTAAATAGGCACACTCATACCCTGTAGCTGTTTCTTAGAAATGATGCTATTCCTTCTTTTTCAGGCATACCCAGATGGAAGTAGCAAAGAGAAGAGAAGAGCAGCTATTGCCCAGGCCTTAGCTGGGGAAGTCAGTGTGGTGCCTCCATCTCGTCTCATGGCATTGCTGGGGCAGGTAATTAAAGTCTGTGGAACTGAAATTACCCTGCACTCCTGGTACTGTTTCCTGTATATAAACTATGTACAGGCTAAATAAATCAGACATCTTTAGAGTTGGGAATACCTGTAGAGCTGCTTGTACCAACACCTGTGGCATGCCGCCCTCATCTTTCCTGGGAGAAGCAGTATAGATTAGTGGTTAGTAACATAAGCTCTAGAATTAGTTAGAATTATGATCACCATAGAATATATTATTCCATCTGGGATGGCTTGAGGGTATTGTTGATCATTTTGCCAGGACACTGTCACGGCAAATTGGAAGAAATGTTTACTGTTTTTAGAAGCCAAGATCTCTCACTTACCAACTGATGTGGTCTTTGGCACATTACCTAACTTTGCTGGACTTCTTAATTTTTTATTTTTTTAAAGATTTTATTTATTTATTCATGAGAGACACAGAGAGGCAGAGACATAGAGGGAGAAGCAGGCTTCCCATGGGGAGCCTGTTGTGGGACTTATCTCAGGACCCTGGGATCATGACCTGAGCCAAAGGTAGATGCTCAACCACTCAGCCACCCAAGTGCCCTGAACTTTTTTTTTTTTTTTTTAAGTTATTTCCACACCCAGTGTGGGGCTCAGACTCCTGACCTTGAAATCAAAAGTCACATGCTCCACTGACTCAGTCAGCCATGTGCTTCCCTAACTTTTCTGATCCCATTTACTCATAGTGATATAGTTGGGATTGAATGAGAAAACACATTTAAAGCATTTCCTGAATTGTCTGGCGCTTTTTTTTTTTTTTTTTCAGTTAAAAAAAATTTTTTTTTTTTTTGGCCTGGCACCTTGTAAATCCTAAGTAAATGATAGCTGCTGATGGTGTGTGTGTGTGTGTGTGTGTGTGTGTGTGTTTTAAATAGTACTAGTAGTATTACTAGCATTGTTAACTGAAAACTAGAGTAATAGATTTTTATAAATAGCACAGGGTACAAATGATTAATAGAGATATAAATAGCCTCTTTGCAGTAAATCTGGGGCACTTACTTTAGAATGAGGGGAAAAGCTCAGATCAGATTCACCTCATTTTATACAGCATAATTTCAGATGGATTGAAAGTTACGTCAGAAAGTAGACAAACCAGAAATAATGTATCAAACCTTTTGATAAGGAAGGACTTCCTGTAATTAGGGAGTAAGCACCAAAGGAAAGATCAACAAATTTAATCACTTAAAAGTTTAACTAAAGAAACCTATTAAGCTATAATCAAAAATAGGCAGATTGGAAAAGCATTCTTTTTGGCAATCATAAATAACAAATACCTGATCACATTAAAAGCTCACAGATTGATAGGAAAAATAAGAAAAATACAATAGATAGATAAGTGTGCAGAGAACATAAATAAAGAGTAAACAGAAGAGGAAATAAATTGGGAATCGGACTAAGATTTGGCAAATGATCTAGCCTAGGACCATCAGTCTCCAAAATCCATGATTTTTCCATTCCCCAAATGTAGTCATAAAGAGTGTTGAATTTGAAACCTTTTGAGAAAACCGTTTGGCAATATATATCAAGAACCTTAACCATTCTTAATTCTTTTTTGGATTCAATAATCCTTCTTCTAGGGATCTATTCTAAGTGAGTATTACCCTCTAAATAGAAAAAGCCTTATGTTCAGAAGTATTTGTTGTGGCATAATTTAGCCATGTGGAAAATTGGTCACAGTGTGACTGTCCATTAATATATTAATTAAACTGTTAAATATTTACCAGGTAGGGTATATTTTACAGTCAGTGAAATGATAGTTATGTTATTGCATGATTTGATGATAGGTGAAAATAGAATATAAAATTTTATATAGAGGATAGTTATAGGTATGTTAATTAATAAACATGCTAGAAGGTATACATAAAATGGTAACTAACAGTGGCTGTATTTGGCTGTTGGAACTATGGGAGATTTTTGTTTTCCACATTTTGTTTATAATAAAAGTCAAACCTATAAAAAAAATAGATATGGAAACATGGACCTGTTGGCTCTCAGAGTTCCCTTCCACCCTGAGATCAGCCTGTGTTCCTGAGATACAGAGAGTCGCACAGAGTATGTTGTTTTTGGATGGTCAAAGATGTTTGGATGTTAACCTGATCCTTTTGGGCTTGGCTTTGAGCAGTTAGGTCCAGATCTTAAAAGCACCAAGTAGATCACTGGACATTTCTTTTCTCATAGGCACTGAAGTGGCAGCAGCACCAGGGGTTGCTTCCTCCTGGCATGACCATAGATTTGTTCCGAGGCAAAGCAGCTGTCAAAGATGTGGAAGAAGAAAAGTTTCCTACACAACTGAGCAGGCATATTAAGGTAGGATCCTTAGATGCTCAGCCATTTGGTAATCATTTGTCAAGGACTCTATGTGCTTGCTCAACCACGCCATGTGCCAGGATGGGAGAACTCATTCTCCAGCTCTGACAACATTCAGGGTTGCCGCTGGGGTCCTCTTGGGGTCTGGCAGTGGCACACTTCAGATGCTTATCCAAGTGAACATAAATTTGGCAGCTGGCCCATCATGTGTCCTTGTACTTCTCCCAGAAGGCCCTCCTTTAGAAGAATGGTTAGCTCTTTGGTTAAGCCTGGAGCTAAGTATGAACTTTCTGTGTATTTGTCCTGTTCAACATAGGTGTTTTTTGCCTGCTACATGTCCAGCAAAGTACCAGGCTTGTGTGGTGTTTGAGAAAAATAATTTTATCATTTCATGGCTGGTTCTTGTTTGTTCGTTTATTTCTTTTTAAATTGTTTTAATCTGAGACTTTTTTAGGAAAAAGCACAATCAAGTAATTGCTTTAGTTCCCAGAATTACAAACATATTTGCTACTTCAGCATCTTCTTTATATTAGTTTCTCTCTGGGTTTGTGCTCTTACTGAATATATGGATTTTGAAATATTTCATATTCTTCAAATCTTGGACTTTGGCTTAGAGCTTTGAATTTATCTTTTCTGGATTATATGTTTTGATTCACATGTAAAGATATTTCTGAGTGGCACTATTGTTTACCTAACTAAAGCCTTGAGACAAATAGAAATGCATTATAATTAGGCTGCCAGGCTAAGATTTTTTTCTTTTTTTTCTTTTAAGATTTTTATTTATTTATTTGAGAGAGGGAGAGTGCAAGAGAGCAGAAGATGGAGGAAGTAGGAACAGAGAGGGAGCAGTGGACCCCCCCTTCACCCCCCCAAGCAGGGAGCCTGACTCAGGGCTCAACCCCAGGACCACAGAGATCATGACCTGAGCTGAAAGCAGACACTTGACTGACTGAGCCACCCAGGCGCCCCAAGATTTTGTTTTATAAACACTTCCTTTTCTGGCATTTAAAGTGAAATTCATAGTACAGCTTTTCTCCGTTCTCATTTGTCTAACGTTCTGTGGTTTTCATCTGTTATTGGGAACATCACTGCTGGTAAATGCTCAGGATACCTCTCCTAGGCAAATATTCTGTCGCCTTGAATTAGTTCCAGAGTTAGTCAGCCACACATTATCACTTGATTAAATAAAGGTCATGAAAAGAAACAGAATGGAAAATTTGTTTACAAAATAGTATAGGAAAACATACATTTATTTTGAAAAAATGAATTTTTTTCCTCTAGATGTAAAACATATTGAGTGTGAAAGTCATACTAATAGTGGCTGCCTCAAGTAAAAACTTATTATTTTATAGGATTATTTGTTCCAAGTCCTGTGCTAAAGTAGTTCTTTCACATTACTTTGGGAATACCAACTTCACATTAAAAAACCTAGTTTCAACTGAGAGCCCAGACCTAAAACTGGTCAGAGAAAATATATCCATTGTCTCTGTTTCTAGATACAGAAATACTTCTCAATATTCTGTAATAAAGGCTTGCTGTGACCTTTGCTAGGGCAGGATTTCTCAAAAGGTTAAAATGGAAATTGATTTAAGGTCAGTAGATAAAAATGCATCTGTTTCATTGTTTCATTTGAAACAGTTTGGTCAGAAATCACATGTGGAGTGTGCTCGATTTTCTCCAGATGGTCAGTATTTGGTCACTGGGTCTGTTGATGGATTCATTGAAGTCTGGAACTTTACAACTGGAAAAATCAGAAAGGTAAAGTATTTAAAATATATCAACTTTTCTAGTAGAGTTATCTATTTTTTGTTTTTAAATATAAAAACAAAATATAAATTTACAATATAAATTTATTTTTTAAATGAGTAATATATACATCTGATAGAACAGTTTTTTTTTAAAGAGAATATTTATTTGAGAGCGTGAGGGAGAGCTCGAACATGAGAAAGGGAAGGGGCAGAGGGAGACAGAGAGAGAGAAGCAGTCTTCCCACTGAACGCAGAGCCAGGGGCAGGGCTCCATCCCAGGACCTGAGATCTTGACTTGAGCTGAAGTCAGATACTTACCTGACTGAGCCACCCAAGTGCCTCATCTGATACAACATTTTGTAAAATAGAAAAGTTACTCATTAAAAGAGTCTTGCCTCCCCTACTCTTGTCCCTCAGTTGGTTAATTCTGTTCCTTGGTCCCACCAGGGTTATCAGTTGCTTATGTAACCTTCTGGAATTTCTAGGCATATATAAGCAATTACTTACTATTTCTAATCTAATGTAATTGTGATACTAATTGTGTGTTTCTCTCATTATAAATGAAATTGATTATCTTTTTATATGTGAAAAGCCACCAATAATTCCTGTTTTGTGAAGTCTTCATATCCTTTACCTATTTTTCTTTTGGATTCGTATTTTTAGGAACAGTTTGAGGAAATCAGTATTTGTATATGTATTGCAAATATTTTTCAATTTTGATTGTTGTCTTTTGACTTTGCTCATCATTTTGTTTTATAGAGTTAAATTTTTTTGTATAATTACCTTTATCCATCTTTTTCTTCAACTTCTATTGCTTTCATGTTTCATTTTATGTTTACTTTTTGATTCATTGGAATTTGTTTAGAAGGATGAAGTTGGTGTAGATTCAACTTAATTTTTTTCCTAAATAGGTATTTATTGACTATCCACTGATTTAAAATACAGTCTTTGTCATAGAAATACTAACTTCTACTCCATGGGTAGTGAATTCATGAGTGGTTTTCATTTTCTACTACATATATTTCCTTATAGTTTGCTTTTTTTTTTTTTTAAACCATGACCCTTAGGAAAAAATAAAGGTACTCTGTTTTGAACAATAAGGAATGATAAAAGAAACATCACAATTAAGTAGATTAGTCAATACATAGTTTTAGGAAAAAGGAGGTAACAATTTGGAAAAAGACATTGGTTTTTCACATCATATCCCTAAAATAAATTCAGATACATAAAAAACTTACAATGTGAAGTTGTAGGGGAATTTTGCATAGAAAAAAGATCAGGAACCAAAAGATTAGAGTGTTAGATCAGAATTGTTTACAATATTAATAATCATTAATACAATAATACTATAATTATTCTCAGCACTATCAGTTCATTAGGAACACATGTTCATGTCACTAGTATTTGCCTTCGATATTTAGAGTAGGCACAGTCCATTATTCTGCTTGTAGTGCGTTTGTAGAGATCTGGTGTAACTGGGAGTTTTGTGTTATTTTGGTAACTGCCTATCTTTGTTTCCTTTAGGATCTTAAATACCAGGCCCAGGATAACTTTATGATGATGGATGATGCTGTTCTCTGCATGTGTTTTAGCAGAGATACAGAAATGTTAGCAACTGGGGCTCAAGATGGAAAAATCAAGGTATTTATTAGTGGCAAAAACTTTTATATGTAGACATTTTGAGACTTCTGCAGTGGGGTAGTGTTCTACATGTGATAGCTTAATAACAGCTATTCTTTGTTGAACATCCACTTTATGCTAATTTACTGTTTCTTGTTTAATTCTAATAACTCTGCCTAGGGAGGTCCAATAATCAGTTTAAGGTCACACAGTTGTAAGTGATAGATTGGGACTTCAACTCAGATCTGCTCATCATGCCCTTTCTGTTTTCTACCCTGGCTCACCTTCTTTTTTCTTTTTTTTTTTTTAATTTATTTTTTATTGGTGTTCAATTTACTAACATACAGAATAACCCCCAGTGCCCGTCACCCATTCACTCCCACCCCCCCGCCCTTCTCCCCTTCTACCACCCCTAGTTCGTTTCCCAGAGTTAGCAGTCTTTACGTTCTGTCTCCCTTTCTGATATTTCCCACACATTTCTTCTCCCTTCCCTTCTATTCCCTTTCACTATTATTTATATTCCCCAAATGAATGAGAACATAAATGTTTGTCCTTCTCCGACTGACTTACTTCACTCAGCGTAATACCCTCCAGTGGCTCACCTTCTCTGATGTGTTTTACTTTGAGTTTTTTTAGGGAATGGAAGAGTCTGCAGTTGATTACCTGTGGTTTGTATTTAATTGCTGGTAAAACACCCTGCGCTAGATAAAATATAGAAATGGTCTCTGCTAAGTGAACTTCGAGTCTAAATTTTTGTTTTAATAATTTATAAGGAAAGAGGTTTTAAGTTTCAGAGGGTTCCGTTATTGCACTACGTGAAGCAGCCATAGCCAGCTGTTAGCATGCATTTTTAATACTGTTTTAGTGCATCATTGAGCACTGCATCTTGCTTGGTTGGTCCTGCAGGCTACAGTGGGACACTATTTACAAGTTTTTATTATTTTTTTTAATAAAGGTATGGAAGATTCAGAGTGGACAATGTTTAAGGAGATTTGAAAGGGCTCACAGTAAAGGTGTCACCTGTCTAAGCTTTTCTAAGGATAGCAGTCAGATCCTTAGTGCCTCTTTTGACCAGACAATTAGGTAAGTAAGAGTCCCCAAACTCCCTCACTTGGGTTTGCTGTGATGAAGCACTCGAGGGAGATACTAATGATTCCTTATGCTTTAACCAAGATGGTGTTATATGGAGAGTATGTGGAGACCTCATTATTTTGTTCATTTGAGTCCACCCAGAAGAGAGACTAGAAAGGGATTATAGCAGTGCCTCATGTTTCTCAAAGTGCGATATTTTTGGACCGGCCTGCATTAAAAGCACCATGGAGGACACATTACAATATAGCCAAGCCTAGAAGTCTGTCTCTGAGCAGAAGCCTATGGGCCAAGCTTTTGGTTTGGTTTTGTTTGACTTAATGAAAATTATACTGCGTATGTAATTGCATAGTCCTCTTTCTTCACCTGATATTATAATTTGAACTTCTGTAATTCATTGAAAGTATATTCAACATTTGGTCCCAGTTGTAGTCTATAGAATATTAACTGTTCGTTTTCTTTTGTTTGTGATAGAATTCACGGGTTAAAATCTGGGAAAACACTGAAGGAATTTCGTGGCCATTCCTCCTTTGTTAATGAAGCAACTTTTACACAAGATGGACATTATATTATTAGTGCATCCTCTGATGGCACTGTAAAGGTTAAGTATTTGATACTGGTTTATTTTGGGGTTTCTATTTTTTGTCCTTTGAAGAATTTTCAGTGGTGATAATGGTGATGATTGTGGTGGAGTAAACTTCTTTATTAGCTGTTTTAGCTGTAAATGAGGGGAGTCTGAGACATAATAATAACTCTCTGGTGAATCCTTATTGAAAGGTGTTGGATTTCACACTTACATAATCAGAACAGACTTTATCACCTGTAGGAAAAGAGGAAGGGTGTAGAGGCCTATACTTGTCTTCCCCTCATTTATAGTGGTTAAATTCTGTCTTGATATAGATATGTTTCACCCACAATAGTCAAGTTTACAAAGGGCTTAGTGGCCAGATAAATAGATCTCTTTTTTGTTGTATAGTCTCACCCCACCCTTGACCCCCCACATTTAGGGGCCTTTTGAACAGCATTTAGAGAGGGGTAGGAGAGGTGTAGAGTAGAACTAAGCCCTCTCTCAGATACTCACTGTTCTCAGCTATCGGGGAGAGTATCAGATCTTTAGCATCTTAAGAGATTTAGTTATTTTAATAGCAGGCCTCATTTCCTAGAAGAGATGAGAAATCCAAATAGAAAATGGCTGGAGATCTTTGAGATCTCCATTTATATTCTGGACCTGCTTTTAAATTGCCTTATGTAAGTGTGTAGTTGTGGCAGAAGCCGTAAGCATTTTAACACAAATGCCTAAAAGACTACCGTCTGATATTGCTTGTTCTCACTTGGGAATTGAACCAGGAACCTGAGGTAGGAGAGTCTTTCTCAGGATGGATGGGGAGATCCACAGTGCTCTTAGTACTTTAGTCATGGGATTTGCCCTTTGTGCTTTGTATATGTGTCTTACAACCTGTAAAATGCCAATAGGAGGTGGCTTGTCTGTCTTGCTTAGTTTTGTGGTTTTTCCTTTAGTTCTTCTTCAGCAAGTCAGGTATAACGTCTCATAGACTTTTTGGACGGAAAATGCTGGGTGCCTTAGAACTCTTCATCACTGAAAAGTTCATTTTTCTCCTAGGCAGTTGGGCTTTAGAGAGGAGATTTGGGCAGATGAGAACAGTATTTATTAGGAAATAAATACTGGGGCATTAGTGAGGCAGTTATTTCCTCCTGTTACAGATATTCAACATCCATTTCATAAGAAGCTCGGTTGAAAGCACAAAGGAAACAACAGTCTATGCCTTTGAGGCTTTTGTGTGTGTGTGTGTGTGTGTGTGTGTGTAGTATATTTATATATATATATATAAAGTGAATGGTGTCCAGACAGTGTCATCCATGCAAGATTTGGTCCATTCCTTCTTTAAGCACATCTCTGATTTCAGTTAATTGTGAAGTCTGATTTAACCCTATCAGTTCATAACAGCCCAGAAGGGCAAGGTGAAAAGCATTAGGGAGATTTTGGGCTGGGAGAGGTAATACATGTGGCCAAGAGTGACTTCATAGATCCCTTTGTATGTATCGACACTGTGGCTTCTGTACAGTGGTTCAAGCTGTACATTGGAATCATTTGTGGAGCTTTTTAAAAATGGACATGCCTATGCCCCCTCTCAGAGCTATCAAATCAGAATCTCAGGATAGAGTCCCAAGCATATAATTCTAAAAAAGCCTATATATTATTTTGATGTCCAGATAAGGGTGGCTTTCTGGTTGACCGTAGCAGTGTTGATACATAGCAAATTTTAAAGATACATAGCTCATTAGGAAAATTTTGAAAGAGATCATAGATTTTAAAAGGTTTTATTATATAGCTTTGTGACTTGTTGATACTAATTAATCAGCAACCATGCTGAGTGCTTACTTTGTATATGCAAAGCTAGGTATTTGATACGACTAATGAAGCTTTTTTTCTGAGTCAGTTTTATTCATTTTTAGTTATCAAATGTTCATTTTTTAAACCCAAAACTTTGAAATTCTTATACCCCAAAAATGTTTATGCCTTAAATTTTTGTGTCATAGATCTGGAATATGAAGACCACAGAATGTTCAAATACCTTTAAATCCCTGGGCAGCACTGCAGGGACAGATATCACTGTCAACAGTGTGATCCTGCTTCCTAAAAACCCAGAGCACTTTGTGGTGTGCAACAGATCAAATACCGTGGTCATCATGAACATGCAGGGGCAGGTGAGTGCTCAGAAAGTGCGTTTGCACAGATCTTGCAGGCCATTCCTAAATTATGTCTTTGTTCTGGCCCTTCCCGTAACCAAATATGGATTCATCACTCCAAAAACCTTATGTAGTTGACCCTTGAACAATATAGGGGTTAAGGGCATTGATGCCCTGCACAGTAATCTGCATATTACTTTTGACTCCTCCTAAAACTTAACAGCCTACTGTTGACTAGAAGCCTTACTGATAACATAAACAATTAACATGTATTTTGTATGTGTATTATATACTGTATTTTTTTTAAGATTTTATTTATTTATTCATGAGAGACACAGAGAGGGGGCAGAGACATAAGCAGAGGGAGAAACAGGCTCCCTGTGGGGAGCCTGATGCAGGACTTGATCCCAAGACCCTGAGATCATGCCCTGAGCCAAAGGCAGATGCTTAACCGCTGAGCCATCCAGGCATCCCTATATATTGTATTCTTACAATAAAGTAAGCTTAGAGAAAAGGTAAATAAGAAAAACATAAGGGGGGCACCTGGGTAGCTCAGTCGGTTAAGTGTCTGCCTTTAGCTCAGGTCATGATCCTGGGATCAAGTCAAAGATTTATTTGTCAGAGAGAAAGCATGAGCAGGGGGAGGGGCAGAGGGGGAGAGAGAAGCAGGCTCCCCACTGAGCAGGGAGCCTGATGCAGGACCCTGGGATCAAGACCTGAGCCAAAGGCAGATGCTTAATCAACTGAGACACCCAAGCATCCCCATACTGTTTCTAAAAATCTGTGGGTTGCTGGATCAGTCAGAAGAGCATGTGACTTTCTTGGGGTTGTGAGTTTGAGTCCCATGCTGGGTGTAGAGATTATTTAAAAAAAAGTATTAAATTAAAAAATCTGTGTGTAAGTGGACATGTGCAGTTCAGACCTGTGTTGTAGGTAACAAACCCTGAGTTAAGGGAGCTATGGTATGTGGATTACTAACTTAGGACATCTCCTAGTTACCACACCATCTAAGAGGAGAACTCTCATAGAAGGGCAACAGTGTCTTCGTGATGTATATTTGTAGTCAGGATGCCTGCATGGTTCCCAAGAAACCTCACTTTTGTAGCACCAGGGACATTAGGAGTGTCAAGGGAATGTGTTGCGGTGCTACTAAAATGTTGGCTTGAGCCCTTGGGGATCCTGCTGAGCATGGAGAAGTGCCAGGGCCTTGTGTCTGGAACCATCTCCATTCCGTTAGTCCTTATCACTGATAAATTTGTAGTTTAGAACCAATGGTCGAGGGGCACCTAGCTGGCTTGGCTAGAAGAGCAATGTGATTCTTGATCTCAGGGTGTAGAGATTAAATAGACAGACTGACTGAACTAAGTAAACTGACGGACAAAAAGAGCCCACGGTTGAGCTGGCTGCTCTATTCTGTCCACTGGGCCCCTGCACAACAGCTGTAGTTGCCTACTTCATAGTTTTCTGCTGGTACAGGATGAAGAGTCCCTGTGTGCACACCCTTTCCCTGATAACATCTTATAGAACCATTGTACAGTTATCAAGAACCAGGAAATTGACATTGATACAATACTATTAATTCAAATACTAACCTTATGTGGATTTCACTAATCTTTACAACATTTTGAGGCAACAAGTTCTATGAAATTTTCTCCGACGTATAAATTTTTTTATACCACAATCAGGATACAGAACTGTTTCACTATCCCCAAGGGAGCTCCCTCATGCTACACCTTTATAGGCAAACCTTCTCCCCAACCCTAGCAACCATTGATCTGCTTTCCATTATTTTGTCATTTTGAGAATGGTGTAAAAATGGAATCATATGGTATGTAACTTTTTGAGATTGGTTTCTCTCAGCTTGATTTATGATGATGTGGTGTGTAAAATAGAACAAGTAAGGTCTTGGAGACAGTTCCATCTTGCATGAGGAAAGCATCATTCTGTTAGAGGAAACAGTGGAGTATTAGCCCACAAAGCATTGAGAACCGGTAGTATATCGATTTAGAATTTGGGTGGTAATGAATTTGCTTCAGGGTAAAATGATTTGAGTAAAAAAGGATTGGTAAGTTGGGATATATGATTAAGTTTAGATAGCTTATCCATTGAATATTTCACAGGCAAGAGGATTTCAGTAGTGAGTGTAATTGGTGATCTAATTCTAAATGTCAATAAACCAAAATGCAAAATAACAATGTAAAGATGTTAAGACTGCTGCTTTAGAATCGGTCTAATCCAGATGTTTTTTTTTTTTTTTTTGCCTCGGGTATTATGGTACGATCTAGATTGTCAGAAGCTTCAGCTCTGGTAAGAGAGAAGGTGGTGATTTCGTTTGCTGTGCCCTATCTCCCCGTGGTGAATGGATCTACTGTGTAGGGGAGGACTTTGTGCTCTACTGTTTTAGCACAGTCACTGGCAAACTGGAGAGAACCTTGACAGTGAGTATTACAGATTTGAGGCCATCTAAAGAAATTTCATTCATACTTGTGTCTTTCTGAACGCTGAGGTAAACCGTCTCCAGACTGCTGTGTGAACCTTCATATAGAAAATATAAAATGATATCATCAAATAAAATAAAGGGCCCATAAATAATGGTATGGAATTACCTCCTCTCAGGAAAAGTGATCCTTCAGTGAGCAGCTCAGCCTTAAGTGACTAGGAGGGTATACGTAAGGCAGAGAATAAGAAAGGGAACATGCCTGTCCAGCTAGCTAGATTAGCTATACCCCCCCAAAAAGCCACAAATACAGCTTATTTCTTGCTGTGCCACAATGTGATAGGAGATGGTCTTCCTCCATCTTCTAGTTGTGTCATTTGGAATATGTGGCCTCTAAGACTTCAGGAGGAGATAAACTAGCTGAGGGCTATACTAGATGTTTTTGAGACTCACATCTGGAAGTGGCTTATATTACTTTGTTCCTCATTCTTTTTTAGTTAGAATTCAGTCACATGTCTGACTGAATGCAAGGAGGGAAAGGGAAAACATAGTTTTCTGTGGCCCAGGAAGAAGTGAGAATGTAAACATATAAAAAATTGCATACATGCCCATGTTAGAAAATCATCTCTTGGTCTCAGCTGGTTCTTGAGGTAGTTTTGGTGCACCTGCCCTATCAGAACTCCATACAGATCTCAGAGGAGCCTAGCTGAGGGATCTAGAAAATACAAGTTCACTAAGCTGATGATATTCTTTAGTCTTATTAGCCTCTGTCTTGGCCTAGAATTTACAAAACTTACGAACTTTACAAAAATGATGGTAAACAGGATCAGCTGTAATGTGAAAGTGATTTGGGACAAAGCATTATTCACACATTGTAAAAAACAGTACAGAAAATGTGAACCAGCAGTGTGATAGCCTCACTTTTTATTTAGCCCTCTTCGAGGTTCCTTTAAAGTTTGGTTTCTTTGGTGAGAAGTGGAAGCTTCATTCCTCCTTCCCACAGCTCTGGAGGCTTCTTCAGTGTGATTTATATAGATCTATATCCTCTAACCCAGTGCTTTACTTTTCCCAGGTTCACGAGAAGGATGTGATTGGTATTGCACATCACCCTCATCAAAACCTGATTGCTACCTACAGTGAAGATGGACTCCTAAAACTCTGGAAACCCTAATTTCCACTTTTCTTTTAAAACTTGCTTGAGAGCATGTACTTAAGTGAAGGCATATTCATGTATTGCTTTTTTTTTTTTTTTTTTTTAAGCTACCTTTTTCTAAGCAACTGAGTTAGGCACAAGAATAATTTTGTGGAAATTCATGTTCAAGTAGCAGTTACCCTTTTTTATATATTTTTAAGGTATTCATTTATCTGTTTCTAATTGGGGCACTTAATGTAGTCTTCTACCTGAAGGGTGAAACACTGCTGTTTCTAGAAAAAAACTGTACTTTGATTTGAAATGGTGATTTAAAAAGTACCTCCTGCAGTAAAACCGGTGAATAAGTAGTAATTATCCCACATTCAGTAGCTCTCTGCTGTTCTGTTTTTTAGATATTAATAAACTTTACACCTTTTGGAGGCTTTGTTTTTAAATGTAAATAAGTGCTCTTCTAGTTAATGTATTTTACTTAGGATCAGGTGAAGAGGGTAGGGCATCCATTCCTGTCTAGAACGCTAGATTGAATGTAAAAAGGTCAGGGGTTGCATAGAATCTCATTTTACTGTCCTCACCATCCACTCACTCTTCTTAGCTGTGCCTTCCTTCCTGTGTGTTCTGGCTCCAGACACTATCCTCTCCATTTTCTGGGTTGAACTAGCGGCAGGATCCATCATGAGGATTCAGTTTTGGCATCTCAGAGTTTGGCATTGAAAATGTGCTACTGTTCTGAAGGAAATTTGAAAAGGACCTGGGATTTAGGGAAGTCTTTTTTTGCTCTATGCATCCTTACCAGTTAAAAAGGTAAAAGCCAACAAAATTCTTCAGTACTTTGCACATGGGTGTCTTTTGTTTCAACCGAAGACATATTCATTGATACATGTTGGTGATGTCGATGTTGAAGGTGCTGTGCAGGGATCATTTCAAGAAAAGTGAGACCTTTTGTGCCTCTTTTTAATTTTAGCATTTATTAGGTACAAACTAACGGGGAAAGTTTTTAAAAAGTTTGTTATAATTTACTTTGATTGAAATAATAGCCTGATCCTTTGCCTGGCACAATAATGTTCAGTATTGGTGGACTTAAGCCTTGGCAGCACTAAGAAACCACTCTTTCCCAATCATACTCCCAAACATTTTTTCCTTTTGCCATGAAACCCGCAACTTTCTTGGGGAGCCTGTGTGGCTCAGTTGAGCATCTGACTCTTGATTTCAGCGCAGGTCATGATCTCAAGGTCGTGGGTTTGAGCCCCATGTCAGGTTCTGTGTTGAACATGGATACGGATTTAGATTCCCTCTCCCTCTGCCCCCCCCCCCGCTCATGCAGACCCATGCCCCCCTCTCCCCTCCCCACCCTCTAAAATAAAACCTGCAGCTTTTTGAAAGAATGTCGTTTTCTGCCATTTGAGAGCTGAATATAGCCATGAATCCATAAATTCATATGAATGAATCTCCCATCCCAGTGAAACAGTTTTCACATAAAGGTGGAAAGAAGAAACGGCTCATTCTAAAATTCCTTAGGAAAGTTAAAGAAATTGCAACAGGTAGTTGAGCAGTACTGCTAAAATAAAGTAGGCCAAAATGGAGTCTCTTGTGCTAAGCCCCACATCAGCAAACCCCAGCTGCAGTTTCAGCCTGTCCCAGCACTGTAACCTGTAACCAGTGATGTTACCTAACTCAGCATTTAGGAGGTAGTCTGCCTGATAGGCCCCGACTGTCCCCCAAAGGAAGGTAACCTTGCCTGAAACAAACCACTCTGTTGGGAGAGTTCCTTCTCCCACTCCCTTTAAGTCTATAAAAGCCTTTCATTATGTGCAGCTCTTCAGAGCTCCTTTCTGTTAGATGGGATGTTGCTGGATTCACTAACCGTTGAATAAAGTGAATTTTTCAGTTGAATTTTAACAGTATTTCCTTTGTGCTCACAATGAACAAGAACCTAAGCAAATGTTCATTTATTCCTTTTAGGAATTTTTATCAAACATCTGTTTCTGTACCTAGTGCTAAGGATGGCTTAAAAAAAGTTACTGTCATAGAATAGCAAAGAAATTCAAGTTAAATGGAGTACTTAAGGGGCACCTGGGTGGCTCAGTAGGTTAAGCATCTGCCTTTGGCTCAGGTCATGATCTCAGGGCCCTACGATCGGATCAGACCCAAGTCAAGCTCCCTGCTTGGAGGAGAGTCTGCTGCTACCTCTCCGCTGCTTATGCGCTCTCAGATAAATCTTAAAAAACAAGAAAACAGTATTTAAGACTAGGATGAAAAAAATCTTGGGAGTTATTATTTTGGCCTTAATTAGCCCTTCTGAGTTAGGGAAGCCTTCCTGGAGGGTTGACCATAAAAAGACAGCTTGGTGGTCCACGTTAGCAGGAGCCTTTCCAGTCTCTGCAGTGTAGTCTAGCAACAAGGCATTGCTGGACAAATGGTAGTTGTCTTGGGAGACCAGGTGAAGAGGCCTGGATTGGGAGCCATCGAGTAGGTATTTTTTAATAATAATTGCTTGTGTAGCAAACACAGTTTAAAACAAATGAATCTTGTGCCTTTCCCAGGTAACCCCTTGTGCAATGGTCTACAACTTTTGTTACAAACCTTACGAGTATGTGCACTTACTCTACACCTAGCTCTTATGGGGGCGGGAGCCCGGGATTGAGGCCAAGGGGAGAGAAGAGCCAACCAGGCTCCTTGACTCCATGAACCAGCACCACAGTCCAGCAGCTGAGGGCCTCGGGCCCTCTAGGCAGACAGTGGGGTCTCTGTACCTTGCCCCAGGTCCGGTTTTGTGAAATTGAGCAGTGCTGGAACTGGCCTGCATCCTCGGTTAGGGAGCCCTTTACCTTCACCTTCACCTGCTGGAGCCAATAGTCAGGGGCTGGGCTGCTTTTCACTTTATGAAGAGATGGCAGAGATCACGTTATTGGCCTCTGACCAGTATAAGCAGGAGAGGTTAAGCAAAGGACAGCTGGATGCCAATAACCAATGGCATACAGTAGTCCCTCCTCATCTGTGGTTTCAGTTACAAGCAATCATGGGCTGGAAGCAGATGATCCTCCTCCTGACCTAGTATCAGAAAATCGACAGTAGCCTAACACCTTGTCACGAAGTTTCATCATTCACCTCACTGCGTCTCCTCATGTGGTCATTTTAGCTCACAACGGGGAGTACAGTGCAGCAAGATAGTTTGAGACCACATTCACAACTTTCACTACAGTATATTCTATTTTATTATTGCTGCTAATCTCTTACTATGCCAAGTTTACAAACTAAACGTTATCCTAGGTAGGCGTTTGTATAGCTACAAATGCATATAGGGCTCAGGACCGTCCTGTTTCAGGTATCCACTGGGGTGTCTTGGAATGTATTCCCTGCAAATAGCAGGAGAGGAGAGATGGACAGCTGTACTCTTCTGACAGCAAGTTGTCAGGTTCCTAGGGAGGTAACTGCAGCCACCTACAGATCTAACTGGTATTTCTTTCCACTTACAACTTAAAGTACATGGCAGTAAAATGAACTCGGAAAGGCTAAGGACATTTGTCTTATTCCCCAATCATCAAATTAGTGCCTGAGGGTATTTCAGGGAAACCTTTTTTCTTTCTAAAGCTTGAGTACAGTTCAAAGTCTTCACCAGTTGTTTTTCAACTTGTAGTACTAGAACTAAGAGCATTTACTGAGACCTTGCTTTCTATGTGAGCAGCCTCATTTACTTTTCAGAACTACTCTGAGGTACCACCTATTATGGTTTCCATACCTTGCTCATGGAGCATACACTGAAAACCAAGTGTAATTCCAAAGCTTTGGAATTTATTCTTTGAATCTAGCTGCTGTCAGCTTCTCTTTAGATTTGGGAAAAGGCGAAGAATTCACGGGTTATTTGTCCACATTCCAACTTCTTTACCTAAAGTAGCCACAGGCAGTGAGAGTAAAAGAGCAATGAATTATAAAAATTGGGATTCCATTTTTTGCTGTTACATTTCCCTTGGGCCAGAGCAGTAGTTCTAGGTGTCACCTGGTAAATGAAAGACTAATTCTCAGGTTCTGTTCCTGACAACTGGAATCAGCAACTGTGGCAGTCAGTGGGGCTCAGCAACTTTGCTCAAATTTGAGAACCAGCAGACAACTTCTCCACCTACAAAGTAGGTGTTTTGATTGTTTCATAGATTAGAGATAAAATGATGAAGATCCAGGACTTCAGAAACCCTTCAAAGAACACCTTTATATTACACTAGCTGGTTAGCCCTTTCACTTGTATTTTTAGACCTTCTACACTTCACAGCAATTCTCTTGGCAGTGCTATTACTAGTAGTTAACCTCACTGTCCCCAGGTTGGTAGTGTTGAACCCTGGCTGTTCATAACCATTTTGATGCTCCAGCTACACACACCCAGCTCAATTACATCAAAATCCCTGGGGGTGGGGTGACCAGGTGACTCAAATGTTTTAAAACTTCCCAGGTAACTGTAAGTGTAGGCAACGCTGAAAACCAGTACCATATGCAGGGAAGATCTGATGCTAACTTCACACTCAATAAATCTACCACCGTGTTCCAGGAGCATCCTCGTGGGACATTCTTGTTCCAAGTATGAATGGATGAGGGAAGCATCAGAGAAAGCATTAGTGTTGGGACCAGGAACTACACTTGTGTTGATGCGTATGTATTTCCGTGGCAGACTTGGTCAGAGTTCTTGAGAGATGACCTTGGTCAAAATTCTCAGAGGTAGTCTTTAGACTACAAACTTACTGTTTCTGCCTATCAGACTGTTAACCATTTCCTTTTAGTGATTTCTACTTTTTGGATCTTTATGTAACATGTAAAATAAAACGTACTTCACCATTTTTAACTGTATAGCCCAGCAGCATTAAGTAACACTCAGGACCTTGTGCAACCATCACTGTACCTAAAACTTTCTCATCACCACAATTAAGCCCTAACTCTCCATTCCTCTCTTCCCCCTAGCCCCTGGTTAAGTGGTCTCTAGGAATTCGTCCAGCATATTTAAGTATGTATATATTTGTATGCATACGATAATTTGTCCTAATGTGTCACCTGTACATGCACCATCACATTTTGTCTATTAGTTGGACATGGCTTTCTTTGTTCCTTCTTTGGCTGTGAATGCTGCAAACAACATGGGCAGCAAGTATCTTATTAGCCAAGGAGGGAACTACCAGTTCTATAGTCATTGTTTGGCTTTCTGAGAAACTGCCTAACTTTCTGTATAGAAACACTCATTTTACATTCTCACTAATAAGGTAGAGTTCCAACCTCTCCACATTCTCACCTGTTTTCATTCTGGACTAGTAGGTGTGAAGTGGGATCTCACTGGTTTTGATTTATACTCTTGTGACCGATGTCAAAAACCTTTTTTTTTTTTTTTAATGTTAAATATATTACACTACAGGTTTTTAATTTAAAACGTCTTGTCACAGACATTATTTTGAATTCCTTTTTTTTTTTTTTGCTTTGCTTTTGAATACTTTGTTTTGCCTTCCTGAGCATGTAGCACATACCCAAACGTGAGCTTAACTGTGTGGTACAAACAAAAGAAAGACAGTCTAAGAATAAAGGTTGTCAATTAGGAATGTCACAATGACGAACACTTAAGGTGTGGGAACCACTCTCTTCATAGAGTAAGTTTTAGTGTCTCCTTTTTAACTCAGGTGTGCTCTATGAGGGGAATTTATGACCTGGGCCCCTTAAAGTTGGAAATATTTAAGCTTTCTGATAACAGCAAAACCAGAATAAACAGGCAAAACTCTCACATTCTTACTCCAGTATTTGCTGAGTTTTAAAAACCTCTTTTGGCTCATTACCCTCACCCACTTTCACTCCCCACACTTGTTAACATTTAACTGTAGTTCAACAGCATTTTGTTACCCATTTAACTAGTTAAATGAGAAATCACCTATTCTACCTTAGTGAAAAACCAGTGCTTTTAATCTACGGGGGGGGGGAAAAAAAAGCCTGTAGTGACACATTGGAAATGCTTTGTAATCAGTATATTAAGGAGACATTCATACATTTCAATTGCTTAATTCTGATTCCAGATTTAAGCTTGTGAACATGACTTTTAAACATACAATTAAAGCTATTCATCATAATTTGCTATACTACCAACATGAAATTACAGTTACTTCGGAGCATAAGTTAAATGGTTTAAAGTAAGCCTGTCACATACCTAGAAGACACCTTCCTGTCTCATACATGCAAATTAATTTCTCCACATAAATGTCTCTTCACTCTAAGTTACCCTGGCTCCTGAAGTCACTACTCTGAAGTTTATCATGGTCCAAAGAGGAGGAAAAAAAGTGTAACCAGGACTGATATATATATATATATATAATATTAAAAAAAAAAGATGGCACAGAAGGGAATGCAATTCTACAAGTGCAAGCCCTCAAGCAGCAGCATATGATAAACCACTTCTTTAGAGAGGTATCCTTTCTATCACTGATACCACAGGCCAAATTACATAGCATGCCATCTTCAAATAACAGTTGAGGCAATAAAATGCAGAGGCATCACAATGAATCCTACTTAACGTAACTACAGACCAACACTTCTCTACAAATTAATAAATTCTTTGTCTGATTGCCAATTAAATACAAGTTTTAACTTCATAGCTTTAACAATTAAGGGTCATACACTGAAGTCAATACATACACCTAGCATTTCAGTCTGAACTGTTTCATATACATAGAGCTGCAATCAATTACAAGGTATGGCCTAACAAACGCTAGGGGAGATTTTTTTTAAAGTAGTTTTTACAGTATTAAACTTATCTTGCACACTGAAGTCATCATACATACAGGGCAAAGTCAGAGCTTTTATATTTGAGTTTATTCTTCATTTAACTTTTAAAACACTACTATAGTTGAATATTAAAACAAAAACAATAGCAAGTAGTGAGCTATGATTATAGTCCTTCACTCATCCACTACTGCATATAAAATGCCAGCAGCAGTGTTATTCACCGGCCCCATTAAGAAGTCTGACACTGAACACCACCCCTAGGATGATGTTCATCATCCTCATATGCTTCCCCATTGTAATGGCGCCGTCTCTCCTGATTGGGATCAAAGTCCACAAGTTCTACCTGGTCCATTTCATCAGTCTCTTCTACTTCCTTCCTCTCAGGTAGGAGTTTTTCCAGCAAAGAAAGTTTATCAGGAGAGAGAAAGCCGTTCTCGGGGAAGTTTACCTGTAAAAAGAAATCTCTACTGTAAGTTCAGTTTGATATACTTCATCATTAGCTTCTTAGAGACGTTATCATTGACCCATTTTCTCCCCAGAAAAAAATGGAATGACTATCTACCAATCCTAAGTTAGAACACGTGTTCTAAAAGGCACAGCATCTATCTAGCTGAACAGAATTTAAAGCATTAAAAAAATAATTATCGAAAAATTGCACTGTGATGATCACCGTTCTATTCAGCACATGAGAACCCATCCTGAAACACATACTAATTCCTTTTAACAGGTACTTTTTTAAAAGCCGTTTTTCCTCTGAAAAACATTGTTAAAATGTCTATGCTAACCCTAAAGCAATCTATACATTCAATGCACTCCCTATCAAAATACCATCAACTTATAATCCTAAGATTTGTGTGGAACTGGAGAAGATCCCAAATAACCAAAGGAACGCTGGGGGGAAAAAAAACAAAAACAACCCAAACTGGTGGCATCACAATCCCATATTTCAAGCTGTAATCATCAAGACAACATGGTACTGTCACAAAAACACACACACAGATGAATAGAACATAACAGAGAACCCAGAAGTGAACCCTCAATTCTATCGTCAATACTAATCTTCAAGCAAGAAAGATTATCCAACGAAGGTAAAAAGACGGTTTCTTCAACAAATGGGGTTAGGAAAATTGGGCAGCCACATGCAGAAGGATGAAACTAGACCATTTCCTCACACCATACACAAAAATAGACTCAAAATGGATGAAAGACCTAAATGTGAGATAGGAATCCATCAAAATCCTAGAGGAGAACACAGGCAGCAACCTCTGTGACCCTGGCCAAACAGCAACTTGTTACTAGACAGGTCTCCAAAGGCAAGGACAACAAAGGCAAAAATGAACTGTTGGGACTTCAGTAAGATAAAAAGCTTTTGCACAGCGAATGGAATAGTAGACACAACCAAAAGACAACAAAATGGGAGAAGATATTTGTAAATGACATCAGATAAAGAACTAGTATCCAAAACCTATAAAGACCTTACAGACTCAACATCCAATGAATAATCCAATCAAGAAATGGGCAGAGACATGAACATTTTTTCCAAAAGACATACAAATTGCCAACACATGAAAAAATGTTCCACGTATCACTCAGCATCACGGAAATACAAATCAAAGCTACAGTAAGATACCACTTCACACGAGTCAGAATGGCTAAAATTAACAAGTCAGGAAATGACAAGATGTTGGGGAGGATGCAGAGAAAGGGGAACCCCTTTACACTGTTGGTGGGAATGCAAGCTGGTGCAGCCACTCTGGAAAACAGTATGGAGGTTCCTCAAGAAGTTGAAAATAGAATTACCTTCTGACCCAGCAATTGCACTACCAGGGATCTACCCTAAAGATACAAACGTACTGATCTGAACGGGCACCTGCACCACAATGTTTATAGAAGACGACAAATGGATAAATATAATGTGATGTGTATAAATACACACACAAATGGAATACTACTTTGCCATCAAAAAACCACAAAATCTTGCCATTTGCAACAATGGGGATGGAACTACAGAACAGTATGCTAAGTGAAATAACTCAATCAGAGAAAGACAGTCCTATGATCTCTCACCTGTGGAATTTAAGAAACAAAACAGGATCATAGGGGAAGAGAGGAAAAAATAAACCAACGAAACCAGAGAGGGAGACAAACCATGAAAGACTCTTAATCAAAAAAAAAAAAAAAAAAAAAAAAAAAAAAAGACTCTTATTCATAGGAAACAGAGTTGCTGGAGGAACGGGAGTAATTGGGCGATGGACACTAGGGAGGGCACGTGATATAATGAGCACTGGGTATTACATAGGACTGATGAGTCACTGATCTCTACCTCTAAAACCAGTAATGCATATGTTGACTTCAATTAAAAAAAAAAAAAAAAAAAAGGCTATTTTTCCTCAAAAAGGCAGTCCTTCTTTGCCCAAAAATGGTTTTTAAAACAAAACTCCCCATTTCTTTAAAACGATAAAAAAAATACGTATTTTTTTTTTTTTACATAAAGGATTTTGAACTATATGGTCACAAGTACAGTTATCAAAAATGTACACAGTTCACTTGGCATCTCCCAAAAATGTTTTTAATGAAAACTATTTATGGGTCAAAGGCAAATATAAGATCAAAACAAAAGGGCTGAAGGTTGCTTTACGAATTCACCCTATTAGCAAACCAAGCAGGGTAGTATTTTGCCAAAAAGCCACAGTAGTTATTTTAAGTGCTTCTGAACTTTAAGATCCCAATTATAGCCTTATATTAGCTCAATTTATTTCTTCCTGGACAAGAGACACTATCAATTTCATGTACTTTACCATTTGGAAATGTAATTGTCATATTTTAATAAGCTAATCATTCTCCAACATCCCCAGAGTACTTTATTTATAGCTTACCTTAAATTCGATGATTAGGCGACCCTTCTCATATGGTCTACGATAAATTGGCATGCCTTCATTTAGCACACACTTGATATCCCCATGCTTGACAATCTGACCTAAAAACATGGAAGTCAAATTTTTCCTTCAAGAGTCACATTTTATGAGGCTTTTATAAAGTACAGAGGAATGTGCTAGCTCACTGACAGGTAATAAATTTATGTGAAGCAATCCCATTACCATTTTAGGGGCTTCCAAAAAGACCCAATATTTTACAATTTCAGCTCAGCTTACAATACCGATAAATAACTGACCAAGTAAAATATCAGTTTTCTCAGTGCCTTTACCACACTCATCTAAGTATCATACCTGGATGAGAGGTGATGACGATGGTTCGGTTGTCAAGAGTAGATATTGGCTTTTGAAAGCCACACAGGGCTTCAACCAGCTGTATATCCATACACATGAAAAGATCTTCTCCTCGTCTATATCAATGTAAATATGACATACACTTAAATTTTTCAAATCACCAATTATTGGAAGTACCATATCATGATGGCAATTGTTTTCTTAACAAGCAAGGGTATAAATAAGGGTCTCTTTCACTAAGATGTCCTTTCTTTCCCTATTCTCGAAACAGCCAAGATCTAGAAACACCAAATACACGGACCCTGCCAGCTATTTCTTGGACAAGACTTTAGAATCCTTCCACACATTGTAGGCAGCTTCTACTATTTATCATCCCTGAACTGTCTCATCCCACTCCCTCTTTGTGCTTAAACTTTCTTTTCCAGGGGATCCCTGGGTGGCTCAGCAGTTTAGCGCCTGCCTTTGGCCCAGGGCGCAATCCTGGAGTCCCGGGATCGAGTCCCACATTGAGCTCCAGGCATGGAGCTTGCTTCTCCCTCCTCCTGTGTCTCTGCCCCTCTCTCTCTCTCATAATAAATCTTAAAACAAAACAAAACAAAACAAAACAAAAACACCTTTCCAATTAGTATTAGTAAAACATCCAGGGTACTCTCCAAAAAAACCCTCTTGTTGCTTCACCTCAATTGACAGCATCAAAATCCTGACTTTCACAGCATTTCCCATTGAGACGCTTGTGGGAATGAATGTTCTTTTTCCACTAACAAAAAATCAGTTCCTTCAGATAACATTCCCAACAGATTTACTGGAATCCTACTCTTGTCCAATGCCTTAGTTAGTGGACATTATTTAACAAATTGTTAATCATTCTTGTGCTTCACTTTAAGTTCATTGTGAACAGTATTATTTCAGAGCTACAGAAGACTCATACTAATTTAGTTTTCTACAAAGACAGTGCTAGTCACTTGTTTACAGTTAAAAACAACCCAATGTATCACAAACTCAGGATTGAAAGAGGCAAAAGTTTTAGGTTATTTCAAGTTAACTGCTTAAACAAACACGGTTTTGGGATGTGTTCCCTAAGCCATTCATTTATATTCATACAAAACATCTGTAGTAAAAACATCCTTCAAATTCCAGATTGGGTAATGATTTCCTTAAGTTTAGACAAAACCCAAAATCTGATCCTTTTTGCTTTAGCTTATTGAAACAGTGCTTAACTTTTGAAAAAAGACATCATCATATATAACTCAACTCTCCTGCTGCTCTTCAGGCTGTTTCCAAGTAATGTCTTGAAAGTAATGAAAAGCTCATTTAAAAAATATGCAAGACTTCAGGTTGAGTAGTTGATAAAAGTTCTTACCGAGTAAAAACAGCATGGTCCTTCTGATCTAAAACAATGATAATATCTCCTGGTTCCAGTCCTGGTTCTTGGTCTCCCTCACCATGGAATGTTATCTTCTGGCCATCTTTCATGCCTAAAAACAAAAGATTTTATACTCTTGTTTAACATCCTACTAAAGTCCAAATCTCAATCTGTTAAATACTGGTGTCTATCTGTTTATGAATCTGGGGGGGGGGGGGGGAAGCCATGTCTTTGTTTATGCTAAACATACTGAAATGACTAAGAAAGACTAGTAACGTGGGCAATTTTCTTAATGAATAAGGTGATCACAGTAGTGAACACAAACTCTAGATGCGAAAAGATGAGGCTCCAAATTTCAGAGCTATTTACTACTAGTTGGATTACCCTGGGGAAGCAAGTTGCATAACCTTCCAAAATACCAACTTTCCTAGAGATCTACCTCAACAGGGCTGTCTTGAAGATTAAATAATTTAAAAGGCCCACACTGCCACCAAAATAGCTGACTGGCAAACATTATAACCATAATTCTTATTTTAATTTCATTACTTACTTATGTCCTTATCTCCTGAACCAATGATCATTGAGGTGACCTCCACAGGTGCAACTTTGTTTTACTCACTGTGGAAAATATTAAACTTCTATATGTAGCCAATACTACAACAAATTCCTAAATACTCATCAAACTAGATCTAGCAGCTATCAACTCCTAATAGTTCATGTATTATACCTCCACCCACATTCCCCTCCCCCAGCAACATATTTTGAAGCAAAATCCCAATCTTACAAATACCTCAGTGTGTACCTCTGAAAAACTAAGAACTTAAACCACAATACCAGTATTATACACTGACAAAATCATTTGTGAAGCCAAGTAACTATCTTGATAGAGCGGTGAAGCAATTAAACTCAACTAGGTTTTGCTGGTTTTCCCACTATCATAAAGACCATGGGTAAATACAGCAAAATGGCTTCACTTGCCACTAATGCCCTCCCCAAAATACATACTGTTAGTAGGAAGACGAGGTCTTAGTAGAGCAAAATAAGTATCAAAATTCTACTAAACATGGGTCAATGAGGGAGTCATGAATCACATGTAAGAATACTGCAGGGCCTTAGAGTAAATGTATGTAGTTAATATGTAACATTCATATTATCAACAGTTCCACCAGTATGCATAGTGGAAATTAAATTCATTAAATTTTCATGTAAATTAATGAAAGTCCAAAGAACATTACCACATATTCATAATCTAAGTTCTTACATATCAGTTAAGAAATAAAACATGTTCATGAACTTAAGAGAAATTAAGGAAGTATTTTATTGAGACCCCCTGAATTCTTTGCCTAACCCCATTCCCCCATGCTTAATAAATAGGCATATTCCAGGGTGCCTGGCTAGCTGAGTCTGGAGCATGTGACTCTTCATCTAAGGGTTCTAACTTCAAGCCCCAAGTTGGGTGTAGAGATTACTTAAAAATAAAACAAAATCGGGATCCCTGGGTGGCGCAGCGGTTTGGCGCCTGCCTTTGGCACAGGGCGCGATCCTGGAGACCTGGGATCGAATCCCACATCGGGCTCCCAGTGCATGGAGCCTGCTTCTCCCTCTGCCTATGTCTCTGCCTCTCTCTCTCTCTCTCTCTGTGACTATCATAAATAAAGTTAAAAAAAAAATTAAAAAAAATAATAAAATAAAACAAAATCTTCAAAACAGAAAGGTAAGCATATCCCTTAATCTAGCAGTCCCCAAGGAAATTAATAATGTGTGAATACCAATTAAAAAAAAAAGTAAAAAAATAAAAAAGTAGACCAAAAAAAAAAAAAAAAGACAATGTAATGATTTAATAGAAAAGAATTAAGTGTGAAACACCAATCATTTGCTGATGTCAGTGTTATATTAAGTGAGGAGATCCCTGAAGAATTCCCTATAAATATACGAAGGCTTGGGATGAAAAAGCATTTGCTTTGTGGCTAAGAGTTATCTCTGGGTGATAAGATCATACATAAAGCCTACTAAGGATAATTTTTAGTTAACTATAAAATACAGTATTAATAAACTTGCCACAGCACTCAGGAATTCAAAATGACAAAGTGCCTCAGACTCACCTTTGTCAATATGCACCTCTAGAATCTTCTTCTCTCGAACGATCTTCCTTCCGTTGCAGCTTTTACATCTATCTTTAGGACTGATCCGTTCCCCATGGCCCTGGCACTCCATGCACACAGATTGAATTTGCTGAACCATTCCAGGTCCTATCTGATGAATTCTTATTTGCATTCCAGTACCTCGGCAATTGGGACAACATTCGACTGCTCCTTTCTTACCACCTCGGCCTGAACAGTTTAAAAACAAATGTTTAAATTGAGTATCAGATAGAATAACAAAATTTTTAAATGAATTCTCAAACATTACATTTAGTTTCCAAGATCTGATGGATGCTGCCCTAAAAGTCTACAATTCAGCCTTTTTAGATTTGATAAAATATAGTTACCATCAGCTTCACTTATCTACTGACATTTGACTGTGGTCTTCCCAAAGCACCATTTCAGAATTTTGTTTTAAAAATTGTGCTCCCAAAGCACTATTTTTAGTGCTACTTTATCTGTTAAGATGGAAACATTTAAAAATTTATTCTTTAGATAATAACCTACTTCTGAACAGCTTATTAAAAAGATCAGGTTCTTAGCTAAGAATTAAACAGTTAAGTGTCTAAAAAAGAGGACACTTAAAACCGTCTTACAGGTTCTGAACCATTAGAATAAGTTTGAGAGAACAGGGAAGTGTTCACCTCTGAATTGGATTGATCCCAAAGACATCAAATTAGATTGATCCCAACTGCATTTAAAAACACATGAAAAAGAGTGGTATGTTGCTAATATTTCTCAAGGTGGTAGGTTCAGATTTTCTTCCTACTTGTATTAGGTAGTGTGTTGTCAGTTTTATGTATCTGCAAGAGCTTCAGTTTCATTTTCAGTTATAGGTGTTAAAAGACCATACCTTCACATTTATCGCAAATCACATTCTTTTGCAGAGCTAGTTTTCTTGTTGCGCCATTATAGAGATCTTCTAAGGTTACTGAGAGCTGATGTACAACATTTTTACCTAAAACAAAACACTGCTCATTAAAAATCTGAGATGCTATTTATATGTACGTTAATCCCACTTTAAAAAGAGAATGAAAATATGTATTTCACAGGATACACCTGTTGAGCACCTATTACACAAGATGGTCACACTATCACCTGATCCTCAAATTGAAATGTAATTTCAGATGAGGAAAATTGGGTGGACAGTATCTTGCCTAAGGACGCATTTGTGGCTACCTTACAAACTACAGCAGTCAAAAACCTCAACTGCAAAATCACTTGAGAAAACCAATGTTAAATATCAAGTTTCACAATAAATTAATCCAAACTGCATCCCTAATATATTCTTTGAATCTTTCACTTCAGTATGGTAATGACGTAGCCAATCACTTCATCCACAAACTCTTCATCACTAAGTTCCAAGTAAGCAAGATTGGCCAGGGAAGCAGATATATTTATCCAGTCTCCATAGAAGACTATCAATTCCCACTTTTCTAAAGAGTAGCACACTTACTTTTAGGGCAGCAGTACTTAAAAACTGTATTTCTCATACCATGCTGTCCAACAGACCTTCCTGCGGTGAAAGGTCTTACATCTGTGATATCGAACACGGTAGCTGCTAATCACATGTGGCTATTTAGAATGTAAATGAGGCTACCACAGAAAAAGGAATGTTTTGAATTAATCTAAATTTAAATGTGGCCAATGGCTACAAAGGAGTGCCGTATCTCATTTTAAAACGTGAAGTGGAACTGGGGGTTATTCTGTATGTTAGTAAATTGAACACCAATAAAAAATAAATTAAAATAAATAAATAAATAAAATGTGAAGTGGAAGGTGGAGATTGCATAAGGATACAAAGGCTACAGAAATGAGGTCATCTGCCAATGGTTAATAAGTTCCTAGTTACTGATTCTTCCAGAGACTTGTATCCACCACAAAACAGTACTGCCTCATGCCCAAGTGAAAAAAGCTCCCTCACTAGTAGCTGGACATGTCTAACGAATACTTTCAGTTTGCAAAGAAGAGTGTGACTCCAGTAACTACATCCTTTTGTTCGTAGCTCCACCTTTGGTCCTATAAAATATAGTCCCATGAAAAAAAATAAAATATATTCCCATGTAGTTGATTCTAGCATACTGGAAACTGCCCCTCTTACTTTAGCTTTATAGATTTGAGAATATGGGAAAGAAAACAAAACTCCTTTAGTGTGATTACATATGCTCCATTATCACACCAAAAAACCCACCTTTCATTAATCAAGGTCAAAGTTTGCCAGTCAGTTCCTTAATTACCCGCCCCTAAAAACCGCTTGTTTTTCTGTGGGACAAATCACCCAACCTTAGAACAATGAACTTTGACTGCAAATTGTTCTAAGATAAATTCTGTAACTACATTTCTATTAAACGTTAAAGGCACATATTCTATTAATAAAGCTGAAACAAAATTAAACACCATAAGCTATTTAGAGGCAATAAACTTGGGCTCCATTCCTCACTCTACTAATGCCTTGCTATATATAACCTTGAAAAAATTTAATTTCTGGCTCTGGGGGGAAGGGATCAAATAAGATCTCTAAAAAGGGTTTGCAAAGTATGCCCCTATACTCTATTCCTTCAATTAACGATTGATAACCTTCCTGAAATCATACATATAAGAGCTTTACAAGTATTCTCTTTAGGGTAGGATTGGCTTAGCTACATCAATCTCAGTTTAAAAAACTACATCATAAATCAAAGTGGCAGTTTTAGTTTGCAACATTATACCAACATGTAAACGTTTCAAATAGAGGATTTCTCAAGAATTTGCTTTCACCACGGGCTACTTTAATTTGCTCCATGTGGACCAGATTATTCTTACCTCTCCGTTCTCTCTGCATCCTGCCTCCTCCTCCAAAAAACATATCAAAGATGTCCATGGGGGAGCCAAAACCACCACCAGCTCCACCTTCTTTAATTGCCTGTTCTCCTCCTTTGTCATATAATTCCCTTTTCTTTGCATCAGAGAGCACTTCATAAGCTTGAGAAATCTGTTTAAACTGTTTGAAAGAAATTTCACTTTAAAAGGGTTGCAAGGTAGGCAGCGTATTACACATACTCGTCAGATTGTTCTAAGTACTATACACCTGACAAAGAATCACACAGCTACATTTAAAAGTATGACTACATCACTTGCCTTCTCTCCTTCATTTGGATTCTTATCAGGGTGGTACTTCAAGGCCAGTTTTCTGTAAGCCTTTTTCAATTCCTCCTGGGTGGCATTGGGTTTGACCCCCAAAACATCATAGTAAGTGGTTTCTTTCACCATTTTCTACAGCCTAAAATGAAATACAGTTTTAACTTTCACTTGTAAATTTTTAATAGTTAAAATCAGAGTTAAGGCAAAGAAATCTGTTCTTTCCCAAATCTGGTAAAAAAACAAAAAACAAAAAAACCAAAAAAAACCAAAAACCACCTTCCCTAAACTTCACACAAGGTAACAATCCCTTTGGTAACTCAGCCATAGATTCTAATGAACTAAGTATTAGCTAATAATTATCGGGGACTAATTCAAAGGCCTTCCTACAGCAGCTGGGTCCCCCCTCCTCCTTCACGGGAAAGCTCCATACTAACGCCACTATTATCTGGATTCTTCCGGTTTCTCTTTCCAGTACTGACAGCCGTAATCAAAAAGAGCACCAATAGGATCAGCTTATTGGTTATTAGAGTATCATTGTCTTTGGCAAATCTGATAAGCCCTACACTCCCTAAATAAAAAACATTTGGGCACGGGGAAGGAGGAAAGGGAGCGGTTTATGAAACTGATTAAGAGCACAAGAAAGCAAGTTCCCCTCCCCCTCCGAAGGATGTTTCTCAATCACAGAACTTCTAGCATCTCCACTTTGACCATCGAATCCCTCTCGCCCCCACAAGCCAGCGTAGCTTCCACGTCGTTTAAAGGTTTTTTTCCCCCGTAACCTAGGCGCAGACCGTTAAGGTTTTCTTCCTCCCACCTTGACCGAAGAGGTGGGAGAACCCCAGCCAGCCCTCAACAAAGGGAAGGAGGAGAGACCGGAGAAGCGGCCGCAGCCTCCGCCCCGCTCCCCCCGCAGCCCCTCGCCCCTGGCTCTTCCCGCGCGTGCGCGCAGGGTCGCCCACCGCCAGCAAGCTGAGGCGGAGGGGACGCGGGGGCGCGCACGGGGCGGGTGCAAAGCCGCAAGTCCTTGGGGACCTCAGGCTAAACAGTGTGGAGAACGCTTCAGGAAACGCCTCGGGCCCACTCACCGCGTGCCGGAGCCCGGCTGCCGCGGCACACCAGCCCTCCCAAACTGAGAATCGTGGATGCAGGAACCGACAACCCTCCCGCCCACGCGGAGCCAACCGCCTCCCACCGCGGCTCCATCCGGCTTCCCCGCGCCAACAATGGCGCCGGCCTTGGGAGGAGGGGGAGCGCGAGGGCCGAAACTCACCGGTGAGAGGGCCGAAGCCGGTGTGGGGGAGCGGGAAGGGGCGCGTTGCTGGGCGCAGCTCGGGCAGCCGCCGCTCCTCCGCGTCTCACCGAGCGTTCTGGAAAGTTCCGCCCGGCGCGCCGCAGCCGTCGCCTTTTGTAGCCGAGTCCAGGCGCGTCACTCCACGGAAGTCCCGCCCCTTTCGCCGCTGCCACCGCCCCGCGGTTACCTCGGCAACGGCGCGGGGGCGCTCGGGCTGGGAGGAGCTGTGCCGAAGGGCCTTGTGGGGGTGGGCTCAAACCTGGGTTCCCAGCGCTCGTGGAACTTTCTGGAGTTCCTTCCTCCGCCCCGCGGGGCCCGGGAGTGCGGAAGTCTCTGGCGGGAGCGGGGATTGCTAAGGAGCTGTGCGGTCCTGGGCCAACTACGAATTCCCAAGTTCGCGGGCCGCTGCCGCCTGTGAGGACAATGAGGGCTCGGGAATCGAGCCCCGTGCAGGAGCTGAGGTGGGAGCAGGAGCCTCTCAGAACAAAGCCCTGCCCGGACCTCCTTTCTGCCGGCTCCTCTTTTGCGTCTTCGGGCGTCTGTCATTGGCTCGGTTCCTCAGCCCTGAGATTCTCGAAACCCGCCGAGGAAGAAGTGCAGAACAAAGGTGCTTGGGCCTGCTCTGGACAACCTCACAGTCCTTGGATTTTTTTCTTTTTCACGTGAAGTCCATGGCCTTGTAATCCACCAAATTGCAAGTGGAAGAGCTGTGTGCAAGTCCAGGCGTCTGTGTATGTTATTTGCCTTGGTCTTGACTGTGTCTTACATACACATGGAGTACAGGGAAATGTTTGGAGTGCATTGGTGCAAACCGAGAGCCTTGGAGCCCTGGCCTGGCATTCACCCTGTTGGCTAGTGAGGGGCACCAAGAGTGGCTAACGAATCATTTTGTTTGAGCTAAATTTTAGGCTACACCACTCTGTGAACTTGGATTCACAGTCCGCAAAGTGAGTCCTTGTACTTTCAAATGTTGAAATGGGAGCCATAATGGAAAATGGAATCTGTTACATTCAAGAATATCAAACAGGAGTGTGTGTCTACCACCAAGAAAGCTGGAGATGCAAAGTAGAGAAACCTGTGTTCACATCACTTAGATTTTAGTGGGGAACCATATATGTCAATGAGCTTAAGGGAACCATAAAATACAGGTCAACAGGGGAGACAAGTGTATCAAATCTGATGGAATAGGGAAAGGAAAGTCGTTGAGCTGAGTTTTTTTTTTTTTAAGATGTCACTTAGAAATTTGATTAGCATATAGTGTATTATTAGTTTCAGAAGTAGAGTCCAGTGATTCATCGGTTGTACAGAACATTCGGTGCTTGTTTCATCATGTGCACTCCTTGATGCCCATCCCCCCACCTTCCACCCCTCCAACAACCCTCAATTTGTTTCCTATGGTTAAGAGTCTCTTATGGTTTATCTTCCTCTCTAATTATGGCTTATTTTATTTTTCCCTTTTTCCTCTATGCTCCTCTGCTTTGTTTCTTAAATTCCATATATGAACGAAACCATAAAACTGTGTTTCTCTGATTGACATTTTACTTGGCATAATACCCTCTTAGCTCCATCCACATCATTGCAAATGGCATTTTTGATGGCTGAGTAGCAGTCCATTGTATATGTATGCCACATCTTTTTCCATTCATCTGTTGATGAAATCTGGGCTCTTTCCATAGTTTAGCTATTGAGAAATAGCCGTTGCTGTTATATAAACATGGGGGTGCAGGTGCCCCTTTGGATCACTACATTTGTATCTTTGGGTGTATACTTAGTAGTGCAATTGGTAGGTCCTAAGGTGGCTCCATTTTTAACTTTCTGAGGAACTGCCATTGAGCTGAGTTTTAAAGGGAGAAAAATATTCACTGCAAAAGAGAAAGCAAAAGAGAAGGCTAATGAAAGAATGTGATACTTCTAGGGAATTGTAAGTAATTAGATATTACCATAGCTAAGGGAGTGGGTGGCAGTAGGCTAGGCTTCAGAGCTAGTTGGGGAACAACCTTGGGTATAGCTTGCTAAACTCAGTATTTTGAATTTTAACCATTGAGGCATTCTGATGTGTACCTTTTCAACCTCCCCTCTTTTTTTTTTTTTTTTTTTTTTAAGATTTTATTTATTCATGAGAGAGAGGCAGAGACATAGGCAGAGAAATGCAGGAGCCTGATGTGGGACTCCATCCCAGGACTCCAAGACCATGCTCTGGGCAGAAGGGAGGCACTAAACCGCTGAGCCATCCAGGGATTCCCAGCCTCACCTCTTTTATTTAAACTGTGCACCCAGTCACACTAAGCTATCTGCAGTTTTCCCAAATGTACTTGTCCACTTCTCTGCTTTCGCTTTGACAAAGAGGCACATAGAGGCACATAATCTTTACAATATTAGATACTACCTTCTCAACTTATTGCCTCTGGTATAAACTTTGTTTCTTTAACCAATACTTATTTAAAGTCTAATACTGCCAGGCAGAGCACTGGGGTTGGGTAATATAAAAATCACTGAAATCATGTTCTCTGCCTTCAAGGATCTCACCACACAAAAAAGGATAAGTTGTGTTGTAAATGCTAATAAAGGAAGAGTATTGAGATGCTGAGTAGTGGAACCTTGCACCATCCAGATGAGTATCTCAGACCAAGAGTCCAGTAAGTATAAAAAATGTGAACAATCAATAGAGAACAATAAAAAATTACAAGTTCATGTGTTTTGAAGCATAGTTCTAAAATTCCGACCTCACCATTTTATAAACCTATAAACAAACCTGCATTGGTTAATCTAACATCAGTTAAGCATGTAGAATAAGTAGAATATATCAAAGAACTTCAGCTGAGAGTTTCCACAATAAACGTTATGTCCAGTATTTCTTTTTTTAAAATAATTTTTACCATAATTTTTAAAAAAGATTTATTTATTTATTCATGAGAGACAGAGAGAGAGAGAGAGAGGCAGAGACACAGGCAGAGGGAGAAGCAGGCTCCATGCAGGGAGCCCGACATGGGACTCAATCCTGGGACTCCAGGATCACACCCTGGGCTAAAGGCAGTGTTAAACCCCTGAGCCACCCGGGCTGCCCTTACGTCTAGTATTTCTTAAATATTACTGTATTTAGTGTTTCCTTTTGCTTCAGGAATCCCATCGAAATTCCCAAAATTTTGAGAAAGATGGAAGTCAGAATAAAGGTATGAAATGTAATATTTAAAATCCTTTTAAAACCTGCAAGCTGGAGCACCTGGGTGGCTCAGTGGGTTAAGCATCTGTCTTTGGCTCAGGTCATGATGCCAGATTCCTGGGATGGAGTCCTGCCTTGGGCTCCCTGCTCAGTGGTGAGTCTGCTTCTCCCTCTCCCTTTGCCCCTTCCCCCTGCTTGTATGGGCTCACTCATGCTCTCTCTCTCAATAAATAAATAAAATCTTAGCCCCCTCCAAAACCTTGCAAGCTAAGTGAACTTCATTCTTTATTAAGAATACAATAAAGGGTGTAAAAGTTGGTTTTAAAAAAGGAAAACTATGTGCTTATTTGCTTGTATGTGTACAGAATATTTCTCAAGGGTATCCAACAACTTGAAATACGATTGCCTTAGGAGAGAGGAAGGTGCTGGGGAGAGGAGATATTTCAGAAAACACTATTTTGTAATTTTGGAATATTTAGGCTATTTGAATGTAGTACTTATTTAAAAAGTTAAATTTAGGGATCCCTGGGTGGCGCAGCGGTTTGGCGACTGCCTTTGGCCCAGGGCACAATCCTGGAAACCCAGGATCGAATCCTACATCGGGCTCCCGGTGCATGGAGCCTGCTTCTCCCGCTGCCTATGTCTCTGCCTCTCTCTCTCTCTCTCTCTCTCTCTCTCTCTGTGACTATCATAAATAAATAAAAATTAAAAACAATAAAAAATAAATAAATAAAAAGTTAAACTTAACAAAGTATAAAATACTTTCTTCCCACTTCAGGCTTTGAACTAGTAATTTTTCACCCCAACAGCAGAATTAGCCTTAAAAAACATTACATATGTTCTAATATTTTTCTCTCATAGAAACCTAATGATGCTAAAAAATGTCCTTTTTGTTTTAATGATTTTATTTATTTATTCATGAGAGACAGAGAAAGAGAGAGAGAGAGGCAGAGACACAGGCAGAAAGAAAAGCAGGCTCCATGCAGGGAGCCTGATGTGGGTCTCGATCCCAGGATTCCAGGATCATGCCCTGGGCTAAAAGCAGGCGCTAAACCACTGAGCCACCCAGGCATCCCTAAAAATATGTCTTGATGAATATTCTAGCTTTTCAGTTAGAGAACTCAGTACCTTTAAGCAGTGTTATTTATATAAAATACAAAAAGATTAGCAATAATTTAGCATGTGATTTTTTTTTTGTTAAGTGGAATCATATACATGCTGTTTGAAACATCTTTTTTTTTAAACTTCTCTCTTTCAATTTTGTCATCTTACCGTATTAGAATAAATAAATCTACCTTATTATTTTTAATAGCTTCATAATGTATAGTATGCAGGCATTATAATTTATTTGACCATTCCTGTATTGATGAACATTTTGGCAATTTCCAGTGTTTTACAAACAATGCTGCAGAGAATTTCTCAAATACAGCTATAGACACTCATGCCAGTGTTTCTGTAACGTGAACATCTAGAATTGAAGTTGTTGGGTCAATGTAAATGCAGGTTTAAAATTGTAGTAAGTAAGTACTCTTCCCTTTTTTGACTTTTGTGTTTCTTTTCTTCTCTCTTCATTTCCCCTCTTTATTATGCTTAGGCAGCTTTCACCAATCCAGCATTATAAATGTATTCTCCCGGGTTTTCTTCTAGTTGTTTCATCATTCCATTTTTTACATTTAAATCTTTATTCCCCTAGAACTGATTTTGGTGTAAATGCTGAGGATTATTTGTAAGTAATTGAGTTTTATTTTTCTTCAAATGGTGAACCAGTTTTTCTGTTTTAATACTGTTTTTCCTGACTAATATGAAATGCTATTTTTCTTATATACTGAATTTACATTAAAATGCATTTTAAAAATTATTTTTCAAAGATTTTATTTATTTGAGAGAGAGAGAGAACACGGACATGAGCAGGGGAAGGCAGAGGGAGAGGGAGAAGCAGACTCCCAGCTGAGCAGGGAACCTGACGCTCCCAGGACCCTGGGATTATGACCTGAGCAGAAGGCAGACACTTAACTGACTGAGCCACCCAGGCACCTCTTACGATGCATTTTAATGTCTTGGGAGGCCTAGGTCCCCTCAGTGTTCCTCCTTTTTACAGTTTTTCCTGGCATTTTCTAGTTTGTTTATCTTTCCAGATGAATTTAAGAATACTTCTGACCAATTAACCCTAAATCCTGATGTGATTTGGATTGTGATTACAATTACAGTGCTTTTATATGTCAGTTGGTTTGGGGAGAATTAACATGTCTATCAGGTTGACTCTTCCTATCCGTGAACAAGGTATATTATGCATACAGCTACATATTCCCTTTATTGTGTTTTATAGTTGCTGTTTTTTTTTTTCTTAGAATTTATTTATTTATTCATGAGAGACACAGGGAGAGAGAGAGAGAGGCAGAGACACACCATGCAGGGAGCCGGATGCAGGACTCCATCCCAGGACTCCAGGATCACGCCCTAGGCGCTAAACTGCTGAGCCACCCAGGGATCCCCTATAGTCGCTCTTTTTTAAAGGCTAGGTCCCGATCATTTCTTCTTGAGGTTGTTACTAAACATTGTCTTTTTGTTATCATGAGTGGTCTTTTGTCTTACCATTTATTTTATTTCAGTGGTATGCTTCATAACTTTCCATAACCATGTGACCATATTACAAGTGTCCAAGGAGGTAGCTGGATGGCTAGAGGCATGACAGAAACCAAGTCATTGGGGCTTGAGCACTATGCTAGTAGTTTGAATTTTATCTTGAAAAAATATTGAGAGGATGGTGACATAACCTCTAAGAGCGGACTTTTTTTCTGAGTACCTATCAGGCACTGGGCTAAACTTTCTACAAGTATTGTCATATATTAATCCTCACAGCAACTCTTTTTTATAGATTATTTGATCATACTTACATTTTATTTATTTTTTATTTTTTTTATTAAAAATTTTTTTAAAAATTTATTTATGATAGTCACACAGAGAGAGAGAGAGGCAGAAACATAGGCAGAGGGAGAAGCAGGCTCTATGCACCGGGAGCCCAACGTGGGATTCGATCCCGGGTCTCCAGGATCGCGCCCTGGGTCAAAGGCAGGCGCTAAACTGCTGCGCCACCCAGGGATCCCCATACTTACATTTTAGAGCAATCGTTTGGTGCTAATGTGAAAGATGGATTCTTAGGAAGCTTTTATTGTGAGAGAGAAGATTACAAGTGGTGAGGCCTAAATAATAGAAATGGAGAGGGAGAGAAATAGAAACATAGAGGTGGAATCTGCAGCTCATTGTGACTAGCTGCAGAGGTGAGGGAGAAGGAATCATGGCTGACCTCCGGCGTAACGGCCTGAGCAACAGGATGATGCTGAGGCCCTTCCTGGGATAGCGAGCCTAGAAAGAGGAGGACAAGAGGGCTGTGGTGGGGCAGAATTGGAGAGGGTAAAGATGAATCCAGTTTTGGGTGTGCAGAATTACCATTATACTTTTTTCTTTAGATTAAAAAGAGAAAATTTTTATTGGAAAGTACAAAATGGAAAGTAAATTGTACCTGAAATACTGTTTCTTATGCTTGTATAAATTAAATTTCTTGAAATGTTTAGTTTTTAATTGACTGTGGGGCCTAATGAGGCTGGAATTTTTTTTTTTTTTTGAGTGTCACCAATTTGCTTTTCTTCTTCTCTGTAGAACTATATATGGTGTAGTCTTCTTTATGAGCTCCTCTCCCTTGCAACCACTCACCATTCCAATTGCTATTTTTTATTTTTTAAATTTTTAAAAATTTTTTTATTTATTCATTTGAGACAGAAAGAATGAGCAAAAGCATGAGCAGGGAGGAGGGTCAGAGGGAGAGGGAGAAGCAGACTCCCCCTTGAGCAGGGAGCCTGACTTGGGGCTTGATCCCAGGACCCCAGAATCATGACCAGATGATGCTTAACTGAGCCACCCAGGTGCCCCTAGTTGTTATTTTTTAAATACATTTTTTATTTTAGAATAGTTTCAGACTAGAAAAGTTGCAAGGATAGTATAGAGCATTCCTTTGTATCTAGCATCCAATTTTCCCTATTGTCAGCATGTTAACATAACAAGAGTTACAACTAATCAACGATCAACGAATACTGATACATTATTAGTAACTAAAGCTCACTATTTATTTGAATGTCCTTAGTTTGTACTTGGTGTCTCTCTTCTGTTCCAGGACCCCAGCCAGGATACCACACATTATTTTTGGTCATAGTGGTCCTTAGACTCCTCTTAAATGTTACAATGTCTCAGATTTTTTAAATTTACTTTTCTTACTTTTGATAACCTTGACAGTTTTAAGGGGCACTGGCCAGATATTTTGTAGACTCTTTTTCATTTTGAGTTTGTCTAATGTTTTTCTCATGGTAAGACTGGGTTTATAATGTCAAAATCCAAACTGTACACTGAATTTAAAAAAGCAGAGAGATGAGTTTATTGCAAGGCTTTCTACCTGCAAGCTGGAGAACTCAGGGCAACTGGAGAAATGAGTTTCAAGTCTAAGGGATTTTTCATGGGGTAAATGTGGAAGGTTTTTTTTTTTTGTTTTGTTTTTTTGTTTTTTTGTTTGTTTGTTTGTTTTTTTCAGATAATTGGTTTCCTAGTGGTCTTCTTTCTTGTTTGGATTAGGGTAGCTGAGTCAGGGGAATGAGGAATTCCAGAGATGGCATGAATTGACTTGGCCTTTGGGAATTGGCTGATGTACTTGCTGATTTCTGAGAAGAACTGTAAATTCCTCTAAGATTAGGTTAAGTGTCCTTTAGATGCCTGTACTGACCATCTCCATTTTGTCTCTGACATAAGTGATTCCATTTTAGTTTGGTTCTACAATGGGTTCGGGGGAGTAAGACCACAATGTTAGTGCTTAGTTCCGTCATATCATATCCAAGGTACATACTATGAACATGACTTATCCCTATTGATGTTTACCTGATCTCACCTGGTGAGGTAGCATTTGTTAGGTTTTTCCCTTATAAAGTTTCTCCTCACCTCAGTCCCCTCTTCTTTTCCATAATGTAAGGAAGTCTTAATCGTCTTGATGTCATTGGCATAAAGGCATGGTCTTGCATAGAGTAGACATTCAGTAAGTGTTGAACTGAACTGGGTCTCTATTATTTTGTGAGTCTCAGAAAAGTCCTGCCAGATAATTTTCTTTATTTAATCAATAAGAAAGTAAAAAATTGAGAATTCAAGTAATTTGCCCAAAGTTACACAGTAAGTAGTCAGATTTGGTATTTCAACTCATTCTTTCTGAATGCAAAGCCTGTCATCTTTCCCTATACCACTCTGGCTTCACGGAGGGTTGTGTTTACTTTGGCCATTTTCCCTAAGTAATTGTAATGGAAAAGTATCCATAGATAATGTGGGTTAGCTCTTTGGTTATATGGAAATTTAATTTTTCATTAATTCATCTTTTCAATTTAAAGTCATACTTCAGACCTCTCAGCCTCAAATTAGGGAGACCTCTGTGCCATGTTTGCTTGATCTGATTCTAATGGAATATCTTCTTTTTAATTCCCTACAGAGTTGTGGAGGGTGGGTTGCAGCAGGGCCTTACTGGGAAAGTGGGTACTAATTAGGATGCTATTACAATAGTATAAAATTGGCTACATAATTTGTGAGTCTCAGTGCAAAATGAAAACATAGGGCCCCTTATTAAAAGATTATTAATAATTTTAAGACAGTGATAGCAAAGGCTCCAAGCATGGAGCCTCTCTAAATGTGAGACTGTGTGTGACTCCACCGGTCACACACCTGTGAACCTGGCTGGGCAATAGTAGAACTGGTAGCCAATATTAAAGCAGTGGAAGTAAGAATGAGAAGAGAGGGTAGTAACACAAGACATTACAGAGGTAAACTTGTAGGAATAGATTGATGGTCAGATATGATAGGTGAGTGGGCAGATAAAATATGGAATGTAAGGTTTCTGATGGATGATGCCATTTACAGACACAGGACATCAGGTGACCTGATTTACTCTGAGGGGAAAATGGTAAGTTCAGTTTTAAACATATTAACATCTACATGTAGTCAGGAACCACTTGGATATACAAGTATCCATAGAAAAAGAGCTGGAGGATAATACTCCAATTTGATAGTACTGCTTACTTATCTCTGAGACTTTAACTTTTTGAAGAAAGCATTCAAGTATTTCTTTTATAATTGAGAAATAATATTTTTTATTAATGAAAATTACAAAATATTATTGTGTTTGTAAGAGAAAAATCAATCTGAAAGTAAAAGTATGTAGAAGTTTGTAGTAAAAAGAAAGGTACTTATGGGATGCCTGGGTGGCTCAGTGGTTGAGTGTCTACCTTTGGCTCAGGTCTTGATCCTTGGGTTCCAGGATCAAGTCCCACGTCGGGTCCCACATCAAGTCCCACATCAGGCTCCTTGTGGGGAGCCTGCTTCTACCCCTGCCTGTCTCTGCCTCTCTCTGTGTGTCTCTCATGAATAAATAAATAAAATCTTAAAAAAAGAAAGGTACTTATGATAGAAATAGACTTGTAGCCATGTATTCTCTGTTGCCAATACCACAGTGCCGGGTTCAAAATAGGCTCTTATTTTACTGTCTTAACTTTTTGTTGAGCATCCACAATTTATTGGTTGCTCTACAGAGTGTATAATTTTGAAAACATGTTTAAAATTTTTAAAAATAGAAGTTTACATTAGATTTTATTTTTACATCCTATTTCTATGTTTTTTTATAACTGGCATGTGATATTTTATATTTTAGTAGTATATTTTACAACTCTCCTTTCTTTTTACAACTTGTGTACTTTTTCTTGGGGGAGGTGACAGGGCAATAGGGACAGCCTGAAGTTGAAAGTCAGGTTTAAGTTCTGGCTCTGCATCTGACTGGCTATGTGATCTCAGGAAAATTACTGAGCCTCTCTGAGCATAGTTTCCTTATTGGTAAAGTGGAGATGAAATTAACTATGCTGGAGATGTGATAGTTAATTAAGACGATAACAGAAAGTTCTTTGTAAATTCTAGATTTTATAAATCCATACCTTTAGTTTTATACCCAGGCCAATGAGCCTCCCATCTCCTTCTCAGATTCATCTCCCAGTAGTCTACCTCCTCAAAGCTGATTTCTCATCATTACCTGAACATGCCTTATTCTTTTCTGCCTTTTTTTGCTCTAATTCATTTATTTAATCAACAAATGTTTATTGAGCACCTTATCTTCCTCAAGGCTTTGTTTAAATGTCACCTTCTCAATGAGCCCTATAGGGTCTACCCTATTAAAAATTGCAATCTGCTATTCCTCCTCAGCATTCCAATTCCTTCTCTGCTCTACTTTTTCTTTTTTTCCATTGCACTGATGATATAACATATTTATTGTCTCTTCTCTCTCTACCTCTGTTCCAATTGAACTAAAATTTCACTTGGGCAGGAATCTTTGTTTTATGATATATCCCAGGCATCTAGAACATTGACGGGCACAGGGTAGGTACTCAATAAATATTTACTGGATGAATACATGAATATGCATTGTGCTCCCTTTAAAGTGCCAGGCCTTAGGGTGACAAGTATTAAGGAGGGCACTTGATGGAATGAGCACTGGGTGTTATACTATATGTTGGCAAATTGAATTTAAATTTTAAAAATGCAAAAAAGAAAAAGAAAAAAAATAAAGTGCCAGGCTGTGTAGGTAACTGAAAGAGGTCATGAAGTCTATTTTACCTTCTCTTTTTCTTTTTATTATGTGAAGGACAATGATTGTAATTTTTCACACTGTTGAAGAATGAAAGGATGCGAACATGTCTTTTCTGTCTTTTTATTTGTAAATTGTGGAATGCCTCATCCATGTGATCCTGACTTATTTCTCTTTTGAGGTCCTCTGTATGCAGTTGGTCAATATGAGTTTTTATATTGATAGAACTCTTTTTAAAGAAAAAAAAAAGAGCTCAATCAGTGTATTTAAAAATAATCTGTTGATCCAGCACACTTAAAACAATGTGTCAGCAACTATTCTTTTTCTCACCCTGTTCTCACATAGGCAGCCACACAACCCAGGGAAAGTCCAAGGCTGGGGGTCTACCTGCAAAATAGAATGAAGAATTAAGGAAGAATACTGCTGCACAGGTATGCAACTGAACTAAATGATTCTTAGTATCTGCTCCAAACTGAGACACTTGATCTGGATCATTTTAGTTTCTAAAGCTTGCTTGTTCTCCTTAATTTGAATAATTCAGTTATATATATATAGATATCTATATCTATATCTATATCTATCTATATCTATATGTCTATCTATCTTGTCGGTAAATATTTTAATTCTTTACCTCACTTTGAAATCAAGTATTTTCCAATTTTATTTTGATATTCCATTTGAATTTCCTTCTCTGCACATAAATTCTGATGTAGATATGAATTATTTGTGCCCCTGACCTTTTTGTCAGAAAAAAATTGATGAAAGGAAACTTGTGGAAGTAGCCTCAATTTGTTGTAAACAGTTTATGTGGTGTCCCATGAACTTATGAGATGATATAAAAATCTACTCTGCGAGATTTTTTTTTTTTTTAGTATCTTTTACTTGGCAGCAATTTAATTTTGTTTAATGCTTGTCACTATGAATAAATTCTATAACATCCTTAACAAAGCAAAGAACAAACAAAAGATACAACCCAAGAAATGAGCCTTTTGCAAGGTCTTCTCTAATGCCCTTAACAGAATTATAAGCCCTCTGTGTTCCCACATCATGCTGTGGACACACCTCTAACATAGCATATATATGAATGTGTATAGTATATTATAAACTTTGATGGTGATGTTTCTTCCAGAAGGGTTCATAGTCATTTCTAAGGATACAAAAATAACCCAAAAAACAAACAAAAAAATCACACACACACACGCACACCTCAAGATGCCATAAATTAAAAGTGCAGAGAATGAAGAAATAAAAATGTGGGTAGAGACAAAACAGAACCAGGGACAAAGCTAATAATGCATGTAGGAATGACCTTCACATTTGCTATAGCTGGGCCATGAATTTATCTCTAAGCTGATAGCCTCATTGGTCCCACAGTTCATGGTGTCCATTGATAAAAAAACAAACCCATTATTCTGCAAAAGTAAAACTATTCCCTAAATTGAGATCAGATTGGATTGTTTCCCAGGGATGCTCTTAAGAGAACATTGTGTTGTATCAGAAGCAGTGTCCTTGACAGCATCACTGACAGGGTGGCCATTTCATAAGGATGCCTCTTATAGCTGGATGGCAGCACACCCAAAAAAGATTCAGCAGGTTACACTGAGGCGGGGGGCTGTCTCAGTGATCATAGATAGCATCACAGGTTTTATCTCCCATACCTAGGACAGTTATTGGCATATAGCAGAGAGCAAAAAGTATTTGTTGAGGGAATGTCAAATGGAGAATACCCAGTTTGAAGACTTTCTCTAGAAAGTCCCCTGTAGGGCATTTGGGTGGCTCAACCAGTTAAGCATCTGCCTTCGGCTCAGGTCATGATCTCAGCGTCCTGGGGTCAAGCCCCACTTTGGGCTCTCTGCTCACCTGGAAGCCTGCTTCTTCCTCTCCCTCTGCCTGCTGCTCTTTGCTTGTGTTCTCTCTCTCTCTGTCAAATAAATAAAACCTTAAAAAACCCCTCTAATTTCCAAGACTTAAAATCTTGCTCCCCAACTCTGTACCCCTTTTGTAGTTATCTAACAACACAGCTGTGAAATAATTCTTCTACTCTTGAGTTAAACTGCCACTTCAGTATTTTTTTTAAAAAGATTTTTATTTATTTGAGAGAGAGAGAGAAAGGAAAATGCACAAGCAGGAGAGGGGCAGAGGGAGAGGGAGAGAGGATCTCAAGCAGAGTCCACACTGAGCATGAAGCCTTAACCCAGGGCTTGATCCAAAGACCCTGAGATAATGACCTGAGCTGAAACCAAGAGTCGGACACTTAACTGACTGCACCACCCAAGTGCCCTGCCATTTCACCATTTTAATGTTAAATTTCTTATGTTTTCTCCACATATGAGAGGCCAGAGGCATTTGTCTGTGTGTATACACACTTGCTGGTGGTGGTGGTAGTGGTAGTATTGGGTTAGGAAAGTACTGTACTCATCAAATTGGGAAGTCAGTTTGCAGGTGACCTTGAGAGTGCCACTGGCTTAAATCCAGACTCCCACACCCAGGCTTTCCTTTAGAGGAGAAGTAGGGCTTATGATGATGTCAGGGTGTGCCTTTGCCATCGTTTTCTATGTTGAGCTTCAGGAAGATGCAGTGATAGGTTCAGTAGCACAGGCATCAAAAGAGACTCAATGCTGAGATAGCAGCCACTGTCTCACAGCTTTTTATAGCCCTGTAGGGGGAATGGGGTTGACCTGAGTCCACAGGTTGGTGTTTAGTCATTTTACCTGGCAGGGTTGGAGCTTGGGGGTAGGGTGTGGCATAAGGGATATCACCACCTCTCATTCCTGATGTCATTGACATTGTAAAGGTGTTTCAGAGCAAGAACCTGGTCTCTGTGTCCAGCTTTCTATCTACAGAGTCATGGTCATGTCTTAATTATGACAATGTTCTTCATCTTCTGATGTGTCACCTTACCTTATTCTTGTTTCAGCAGCAATGGCACTGCACTGCCAGACTTAGGATAGGAATCTGGGAGAGATAATGTAGTGGCTAAGAATATGGATTCTGGAAACTGACTTCCTTGGTTTGGATCCTGGCCCCCCAATAAGCAAGTTATTTATCCTTTCTGTGTCTCAGTTTCCCCATCTGTAAAAGAGGATAATGATAGTACCTAGCTTATAGGATTATTGTGAAGATTAAATAGTTAATGAGTTAATGTAAAGTACAGGTATCTACAAGTAGTAAACATTATATAAGCATTTGCTAGTAATAATGGTCAAAGAATTACTATCTTATGCAAATACAGGAACTAACAGAGCTAGTAAATCAACATGATATTGACTTACTAAAATGTTGATTGAGTGCATCTTATGTGCTAGGGGCCTTTATAGGTCAATGAGACAGTGTTGACCATGACAAACATAATCCTCCCTTACAGAGGTTGCAGATGAATGAGAGCACAGACATTAAGCTAACAATTACACAAATATGTAAGGCAGTTCTCTTAATGGGGAAAATGAACCTTGACCCAAAGTTCATATATTTCAGTCTTGTTTTTTTTTAATTTTTATTTATTTATGATAGTCACACAGAGAGGGAGAGGCAGAGACACAGGCAGAGGGAGAAGCAGGCTCCATGCACCGGGAGCCCGACATGGGATTCGATCCCGGGTCTCCAGGATTGTGCCCTGGGCCAAAGGCAGGCGCTAAACCACTGCTCCACCCAGGGATCCCTATTTCAGTCTTAAGAATTCCAGCATACAGTGGTGACAGTGTCCCTTTTATATATATATATATATATATATATATATATATATATATATATATTTTTTTTTTTTTTTTAAAGAAAAGGGTATTCTAATACTGTGGGACAAATTGCCCCCAAAGTGTAACAAGTTATTTATTTGCTCAAAATTCTGCTATCAGGGCAAGGCTTAGCAGGCATAGCTCATCTTTGTTCTATGTGGTGACTGCTGGGATGGTTCAACTAGGGCTAGAAGGTCCTTCCAAGCTGGGCAATTCACATGCTGTCTGTTAGCCAGGAGCTCAGCTGGGATGGTTGGTTAGGACCCCAGTTTTCTTTCACATGATCTCTTTACATGACTAAGCTGGGTTTCTCACAGCATGACAGCTAGGTTCTGAAGAGAAATACCCCAAGAGGATAGGCCACAATGTACAAGCATTTAGCAAGGCTTGTACTTGTTAATGTCTGGCCAAAGCCAGTCCCTTGGCCAAGTCCAGAGTCAGTGTAGGGAGGGACTATAGAAAGGTGAGAAATGAGAATCAATGGGGTCTAGTAAAGTAATAGGTTACCACAGAGAAGCTAAATCTACCTTTTACAAAAAAATATTTTTGTTCTTTTTTCTCTTCAATCACATTTACCGTATCTACTATCTCCAAGATATTGGGAGAAGTCACATAGGTGGAAAGTGACGTCTTTTCTGTATCAAAAGCTCTCTGGAGAGTGGTTAAAAACATTTGTTACAAACATATCATTTATTTTATTTTTTTTTTTACAAACATATCATTTAGAGTTATATTATTCTATGTGTGTAGAAAGAGTAAACTTCATTAAACTGTGTTATTTTGATATGCAGAGATGGAGCTTTGCTGGCAAAATGAGTGACAAGGTAGGAGAGTTTTGTGGTTGTCTGAATAGTGTAAAAGCATAGACATACAAATCTGTTGCCAAGAGGAGCCAAACCATGGTCAGGAAAATGCCACTGGGTGTCCAGTCTGAAGTATAAAAGCAGCTAGGTCAGTATGTGGCAGGAAGGATACCGACAGGCTTGGGAGAATAGAATAGCTTAGGGGTAACTCTGTGAAATGTGAAATTATGCTGGCTGCTTGCTCACTAGTTTGAAAGTCCCTTAAACTGTGGAGCTGTGTCTGGCTTAACTTCTCCATCCTCAACACTTAGCTCTCTGCCTGATACAGAGGAGGCACTCTAAGTGGTGAACGGATACAGACATTAAGGTTTGAAGAAACAGCAGAATTGTAAGCCAGTCCCTCTTTTTAAGATTCTGATGCCATGAAATAAATAGAATGATCCTTTAGAAATATGTCACTTCAATAAAAATTGGTAGTGGCAGAGCTCCAAAAAAAAGGTTACTCCTCTGCTTAAAATCCTTTGATGATTTCCTTTTTCCACCTAGATATCCACATGACTTCTTCTTTTAGGTCTGTGCTCAAAAAAGGCCTTTCATAATATTCAAAATATCCACATCACTTTCTATATTGCTTTTTCCTTATAGCATTTATCTTTACATGACCTATATATTTCTTTATGTTCTGCCCCTCCCCATTAGATTGTTAGCTTTTTTTTTTTTTAAATTTTTTTTCTTTATTTATTTATGATAGTCACACAGAGAGAGAGAGAGAGAGAGGCAGAGACACAGGCAGAGGGAGAAGCAGGCTCCATGCACCGGGAGCCTGACGTGGGACTCGATCCCGGGTCTCCAGAATCGCTCCCTGGGCCAAAGGCAGGCGCCAAACCGCTGCACCACCCAGGGATCCCGATTGTTAGCTTTTTGAAAGCAGGAACTTTTTGTTTAAATTTGGTAGCCATAGTACCTAAAACAATGACAAGTAGGAGGTGCTCAGAAATACTTGTTGAGTGAATGAATAAATGTATCAGCCAATGGAGAGCTAGAACTCCTCTGATCTAGGAATGCATTTGAGTACTGCAACTGGGCCAGGGCTTTGCTCATCCCATATAACCACTGGATTCTTTTTTTTTTTTTTTTTTTAACCACTGGATTCTACAATTGGCATCTTACTCTGCTTGCTCTATCTCATTTTTCTTCATCTCTCTATTCATCTACTTTTTATATACAATTCAGTGAATTGCAGATAACAGTACCTTTTGTCTTTCAATATTTCAGCTTATGTATCATTAACTAGAGTTCAATATTTGTTTAAAGTTTTTTAGGTAAGTTTACATAGAAAGAAATGCGCAAGTCTTAATTGTACAATTTTGATGAATTTTGACAGACACATGTATCAGTTAACCCAAACCCTTATCAAGATATAGAATATCACTATCACCAAGAAAGTTCTTTCAAATGCCTTTTTCAGTCAATTCCTGGCCCTGTTTTTAGAGAGATAATCAGTGTTATGATTTTTTTCCACTATAGATTTTAGTTTTCCATGTTCTAGAAATTAATATAAATGGTATTAGTATAAATGGTTTTGCATAGGATTCTTTTAATAGCATGGAATAATTTATATTGCTTTCTTGTGACATTTAAATAAACATATGACATACATTTGTTTGTATGTTATCAGTTTTCTCTCCACTAGACTGAAAAGGTGTTTTTATTTTGTTCATTTCTGTATTTCTTATACCTTAAACTGTACCTATCAATATAGCAGGTACTCAATAAATATTTGGTTTTTTTTTAAATTTATTTATGATAGTCACACACACACACAGAGAGAGAGGCAGAGACACAGGCAGAGGGAGAAGCAGGCTCCATGCATCGAGAGCCCAATGTGGGATTCGATCCCGGGTCTCCAGGATCGCGCCCTGGGCCAAAGGCAGGTGCCAAACTGCTGTGCCACCCAGGGATCCCCTCTCAATAAATATTTGTAAGTAAGTGGGGAAAAGAAGTAGGAACATCCATTTCAGTATTGGATAGGAGGGCATTGAAGGGTAAGAAGTTGAGTATTGCTGGTACAAGGCTAGGAGTGAGGAGATGGTGGGAGGGAAGGCAGGACAAGTTAGAACTTCCTGTGACTTTCTCCTTAATATGTTTATAAGACATTTAAGGAGAGACCAGCACAACATCTGTGATTTACACAAATAAGAATTGCTGATTGAAATAAAAATTATAACATGAACCATCAATGATATGAATGTCACTACTTGGGATAATGGTGACTATTCCCTGAACTCTTAGAAATATAGAAACTTGAAGGAGTTAAGCTATGAAATCAACCCATAGTAGGAAGTTAACACAGTCCTAAAAGCAGGAGTTGAAAAACAATAAGGTGTTAAAAAAAAAAAAAAAAAAAAAAGAAAACCAATAAGGTGTAAATTATAGGTGGTAGATCTTAAAGTAAATTATAGGGTATAGTTTATGGATGCATTAGCATGTTTACACTGTGATGTATAGGATAGAACTTCTCTATTGGTGTGTCAATTATAGATGGGACTACCAAGAATTTGAAAAGATTATGATTAAGGAATTTTAATCAGAAAACATATATTTTGTTTCATCATGAAACCCAATGTCAAAAAGGTAACATTCACAGGGGCACCTGGGTGGCTCATTTGGTTAAGCGTCCAACTCTTGATTTCATCTCAGGTTATGACCTCAGGGTTGTGGGATTGAGCCCCAAGTCCCGCTCTATATTCAGTGTGGAGTCTGCATGAGATTTTCTTTCCCTCTCCCTCTGCCCCTCCCCCTGCTCACACAGACATGCTCTCAAATAAATAAATAAAGTCTTAAGAAAAAGAATAAAAAGGTAATATTTATAGAAACATACTCGTTTCTTATGAAAAATTTTAAAGTATTTACTTTAAATATTTAGCCAAAATCAATACTATTTTTCCAAATACTGTTTTTAATTTTTCTTATCATAGTTAATTATAAAGAAAGGTAATGATTTTTTTCACCAAGTTCCTTGTAATTTTGCCCCAGTGTTTTGTGAATATGATTTAATCTTTGTACTGTAATATTAAAAGTTTGGGGAGGAATAGGAATTATTACCTTATCTACAAAGAGAAATAAAATGATATCAGTAGAAAATAGGAAGAGTTTGTTAGGCTGGATTCCCCCAGAAACAGACACTAGGCAAGGATTTTAGCATGTCATTTAGGAGATGATCCAAAGAGGCCCCAGTAGGGGAGTGGAGAAGAGAGGCTGGGATGGGAAGGAAGCCAATGTGCAGGCTACCACTCAGGGCAACTGGGGCTTAGTGTTGCTAGAGAGCCTCTGGGAGACAGCGTTGCACATACTTCAAAATTGTTTCACCCTAAGATGAGGAAACAAATTTACCCATCCACTTTTTTTTTAATCCATCCACTTCTTTTTTTTTTTTTTAAGATTTATTTATTTATTTATGAGAGAGAGAGAGAGAGAGAGAGAGGCGGTGGGGGGAGAGAGGCAGAGACACAGGAGGAGGGAGAAGCAGGCTCCATGCCGGGAGCCTGATGTGGGACCCAATACCAGGACTCCAGGATCGCGCCCTGGGCCAAAGGCAGGCGCTAAACCGCTGAGCCACCCAGGGATCCCTCCATCCACTTCTTTACATCATTTCACAAATGATCCCAGGGGTATAGATCCCCTCACTTCTGGTCTCTATGCACTCAGGAAAGGCTCCTGGGTCCAGAGGAAGCCTGCAGATAGAGTTGTGGGTGCCTGCAGTGAGAAGATTTTGGATATATGAAACATGCAACTAAATTTATAGCTCACTAGGTTTTGTTTCTATCCCCACTAAGTGATCTTTATTATTTGGCATCTCACCTGGGTCTGCCTACAGAGAAGAATATGTCTTGTCCAGTTGATGCTGCCTCCAAAACATCTCTTGAATCAGTCTGTCTTTTTCCTCTTGTCTGGGCTGCTGACATCCTTTGCACTATATCAGCATACTCCTAACTGCTCTCACCTTTTCTGTTCTTGCCCCATGCACCCCACCTCCCACCCCATCCATTCTTCCTCACAGCAGCCATACCATCCAATGAAACAAAAATCAAATAATATTATTCCCCTGGCTAACTCTTCAGAGCTTTTTCATTGAATATAGGACAAGCCCACATAGTTCATAAATGGTTTACTATCTGACCCTTGCTCAGATCTCATCATTTCCTTTCATTGTCCACTCTTCAGCTCCACTGGAGTTCTAGCATGCCTGAAAGAACGTGCTTAAGGCTTGCTGTAGGGCTTTTGTATATTGCTCTTTTTTCAGTGTAGATCATAGATCTGGAATATTCTCCTGTCTTCCCTTGTCTGTGTCCTTTTGAACCTTCTGGGCTTGGTTTATTTCCCTTTCCTCAGACAGGTCTTTTCTGACACCTCTCCCCTTTCCTTCCCAACCTATCCCCCACCAACAAAATAAAACAAAACAAAACAAAAAACAAAAACAAATCCCCCCAAAACTAAAAACAAAATGAAGTTTCCCTCTTCCCAGGATTCTGTACTTTTCTTTCTGAGCAAATCTCTGGACTCTGTAATCTCCCCAGGTTGGTCTTTTGGTTCCAATTGCTGTTCCCTTAGATTAGGATTCTCAAAGTCTCAAAGAAAGAACGGCCTTCAGGGACCAGAGAAGTTATAGATGAGTTGGAGGGAGACAGTGGCAAACGGGAGAGCACATGATAGTCATTCACAATTTTGGCTATTTGTTGCCAGAATTTGCTGGATTTATTGATTTTTTTTCAAGAGACTAAGAATCCCGATTTTCACGTGAGATCTTCTAATTTATAACTGTTGGAATTAAAATATAATTAAAACCCCCTGAGAAGAATAGCCAGAACAATCTTGAAGAAGAGCAAAGTTGAAAGTCTCATAACTCCTGATTTCAGATGTTATTACAAAGCCACAGTAATCAAAACAGGTAGTACTGGTATAAAGACAGACATATAGAGTAATGGAATTGAACAGAGAAGCCAGAAATAAACCCTTACATATATGGTCAAAATGATTTTTAACAAAGATTTCAGGACTGTGCAGTAGGGAAAAGACAATGTTTTCAACAGATGGTGTTAGGAAAACAGAATATCCACAGGCAAAAAGGATGAAGTTGGATGTGTGTTTACCTTACACCATATAAAAAATGACCAAATGGGTCAAAGATCCAAATATAAGATCTAAAACTGAAAAAAAACAAGGGAAAAACTTCCAATGATTTTTTTTTAGATATGATGCCAAAAGCACAGGCAGCAAAAGTATAGATAAATTGAACAACATCAAAATTAAAAATTTCTGTGCATCAAAGGGCACAATCAATGGAGTGAAAAGGCAATCTATAAAATGGGAAAAATATTTGCAAATCATATATGTGACAATGGATTAGTATCTAGAATATAAAAAGAACTTATACAGTGCAACAATAACAAAATAACTTGATTTAAAAATGAGGGACCAAAAAGAATAAAAAAATGGGCAAAGGACTTGAATAGATATTTCTCCAAAGAAGATATATGAATGGCCAACAAACATATGAAAAAGTGTTCAACATTACTAATCATTAGAGAAATGCAAATCAAGGCCACAATGAGATTATTACCTCACACCCACTAGGATGACTGCTATAAAAAAAAAAAAAAAAAAAGCCAAACTAGAAAATAACAAGTGTTACCAAAGATGTGGAGAAATTGGGGGCACCTGGTGGCTCAGTTGGTTGGGCCTCTGCTTTTGGCTCAGGTCATGATCCCGGGTGCCTGGGATCAAGTCCTACATTGTTCTCCCTGCTCAGTGGGGAGTCTGCTTCTTCTTCTGCTCTTCCTCCCTGCTCGTGATCTCTCTCTTTCTCAAATAAATAAATAAAATCTTAAAAAAAAAAAAAAGATGTGGAGAAATTGCAACCCTTGTGTTCAAAGCAAAATGGTGCAGCTTCTATGGAAAACACTAGGTGGTTCCTCAAATGTCAAAAATAGAATTAGGGACACCTGCGTGGCTCAGAGGTTGAGCGTCTGCCTTCGGCTCAGGACGTTGATCCTGGAGTTCCGGGATCGAGTTTGGCATCCGGCTCCTGCATGGAGCCTGTTTCTCCTCTCTCTGCCTGTGTCTCTGCCTCTCTCTCTCTCTGTGTCTCTCATGAATAAGTACATAAAATCTTAAAAAAAACACAAAACGAAAAAACCAAAAAATAGAATTATTGTATGACCCACCAATCCCACTTTTGGGTATATATCCAAAAGAATTGAAGGCAGGATCTTGAAGAGATATTTGTACAATCATGTTCATAGCATGATTATTCATTATATTCATATTATTCATAATAGCCATAAGATGGGAGCAATCCAAACATCCATTGACTTGACGGACAAATCAGTTGTAAACAAAGTGTGGTGTATATATGCAGTAGAGTGTTATTTAGCCTTAAAATGGAAGTTTTGACCCATTATAAGTAATGAAACTGGAAGACATTATGCTAAGTGAAATAAGCCAGTCACAGAAAGGCAAACTGCATGGTTTCATTTCACTTATGTGCTGTATCTAGAATGGTCAAATTCATGGAAACTGAAAGTAAATTAGTGGTTATCAAGGCTAGAGGAGGGGGAAATGGAAGTTGTTTAATGCATAGTTTCAGTTTTGCAAGATTAAAAAGTTCTGGAGATGGATTCAGTACACTGTGAATATACTTAACACTATTCAGCTGTATACTTAAAAATGGCTTAGATGTTAACTTTTATGTGTATTTTGCCACAATTATAATTTTTTTTGAATTTGAAAAAGGAAAAAAAGGCCCTCAAAAACCTTGATCAGGCCAACAAAACACATCTATCATGCTGTACAGTTTGAAATCTTTGCCTTCTTAACTTGAATCTCTCTTTTTTTTTAAACTTTTTATTTACTTATGATAGTCACACAGAGAGAGAGAGAGAGAGAGGCAGAGACATAGGCAGAGGGAGAAGCAGGCTCCATGCACCGGGAGCCCGACATGGGATTCAAACCCGGGTCTCCAGGATCGCACCCTGGGCCAAAGGCAGGTGCTAAACCACTGCGCCACCCAGGGATCCCCTTAACTTGAATCTCTAACTTGATCATGCATCAGGATAACCTGGTGGGTTTGTTAAATCAGATTGCTGGGCTACACTCCCAGTTTCTGAATCAGGAAGCCTGGGGTGAGGCTTGAGAATTTGCATTTCTAACAAGTCTGTAGGTGTTGTGAGGCTACTGCTACTATTCAAGGATTATACTTTAAGGGCTACAACATAAGATAATACCACAAACAACTCTTTATTAATTTCTGTGTATCTGTGATATGTCTTTTTAGGGTCTGCGAAAGTCTTAAGTGTTTGTCACCCCCCTTGTGCCATTTGTGCCATGTGACCCTGCTTCTGTGGCCAGTAATATGCTATAGGCAAAGGGCTAGTTCTAATAGGTTGGGCATGGAAACTGCCCAGTTTTGCACAATATATAGTAAATAATCAAATTTTGAATGCAAGATACGCTAAGGCAGGGCAGGTAGAAGCAGAGGTTAAGAGAAGCTTAATTCTGAGGGAACTGTCAAGTGACCACAGCTACCCTGGTTTTACCTCCAGCAGTGTGAATCACATTCCACTACCATGAGGGCTGTGTGGCGGCTAAGATGCTTCCTGTGCTCCCCTACTTCCTGGTATGACCCTAATATAAACCTCATCTTTTCTGCTAAAAAGAGGAAGTCTCTTTTCTGTGCTTCTCCCACCCTATTTTGCTAGCTCTGGTATCTCTATCATACCGTTGACCCTGCTTTTCTATCGAAGGAAACAATATTCCACCTTGATCAAGAAATGTGACTCCTTAAGAAGCTCAGTTTTTATTTAGTTTGGGAAAAATTAACAAACTATGCCTTCACCCACAAGATAGGAATTTTTCCAACTGCCAAAATGCCTTCGCATAATTGCAATACGCGACTCTGCGGGAACATCCTGTAATTGCTATAAGAATCGGTAAACCCATCTCAATCCCGCATGGCATCCCGCTGCTTTTCTCCTCCCTAACCGCCTGTCAGCCAGTTCATTTAGTGAGACAGCATTAAAACAATCTTATCAGGTTTCGCTACCGCTAGCCCCTCCAACCCCTTCTCCCAGGGAAAAGAGAGAGTCGGTTGCAGTTTTTAAAGAAGGCAGGAAAACAATGCCACAGCTGGTTCTGTCTGCAGCGGAAAAGATGGCCTTATAAAGGTAGTGAGCTGCTTCTAACAAAGGGAGAATCCCGGCACTGCACAGTTGCCTAGAAACGGCCACAGAGGGGAGAGCTGCCGGAAGTCTCTCCAGGCTCCGAGACCGAGAGGTGGTGCTAGGGAAGAGGCTTGTAGAGGGAGAGAAGCTGTGTTCATCCCCAACGGGAAAATCGCCGGAAACCGCACTAGGTCCTCGGCCCCGCAGGGACCAATAGGGGCTGACGCTTCCGCATCCGGGCATTGGGCGAGACTCTTTCAACCAATCTTTGGGCGGGCACTGGTGACGTCACTCGTTGTGCTCCAGCGTGTGTCGTCATCCCACAGCGCCGGAAGTGGTGCGGCTCTGAACAGTGACTCGGCTTGTCTGTCTCCACAGTCTCGAGGTAAGGCGGTTGTCGGCCTACCTCCTTTGCTGGCCGGGTGGAAAGCGGTGGTTGTGGGCCCTGGGCCGGGGCCATTACTACCCTTGAATGATGTTCCTTGAGTAACGTTTTTAATGGCTTCTTTCCCGTCAGGCTTTGCCCCATCCTCGGGCTGTAGGCGTCTCGCTTTGCTCAAGCTCCCTTGGGCCGTTTTTCGGAGGCCCTCAGGTTGGTCGCCGCGCCACCTCACGTTCGTTCACCCGGCCCCCTCCCCTAGCTTGGTCACAACACAAACAGACAAAAGATTAGAGAATGGGCACTGTTCAGCCCAAGCAGGCGGCTCAGGTTGTCAGGAAGGACATTGTTTCCTCCAGAAACGCTCCCTGAAAGGAACTTGAGGGGCGTTCACATCCTCCTCAACAGGCCTAATGGGAGGGCCAGAAGAAGCAAGCTTTTCCTCACGCAGCCGGTGTTGGTTCAATAGAGCAGAGGTATAATTTCCATATGGAATTAATGCCCAGGTTTAGAGCCTTTAGGGAATCTAACTTATATTGGGAATCATTAGAATACTTGAGGCAGGACTGGACACGTGAGGAGACAACACAGATTTGTGTCCTTCCACCTTAGTTGCACAGTCAGTGCTGTGGGATGATCTTACTACTTGTCCTTAGCTCTTGTCTTCAGCGTTAACCAGCGATAATAGTGTCAAACTCTTACTTTTTGCTAGACACTGAAAGTGCGTACTTCCTCATTGAGTCTTGTGACAACCATGTGTTGTAGAGCAATTTTTAAAATAAGATTATTTATGTATTTATTCATGAGAGACACAGAGAGGCAGAGACATAGGCTGAGGGAGAAGCAGGTTCCCTATGGGGAGCCGGATATGGGACTCCCATCCCAGGACCCTGGGATCACAACCTGAGCTGAAGGCAGCCCCTCAACCGCTGAGCCACCCAGGTGCCCCTAGAGAGCAATTCTTAATGTTGTTTTACAGCTAAAGAAATAAAGGCGTAGGTTAAATAACTGGCATCAAGTCACACAGTGGTGGATAGGTAATGGAGCCACAATTTGAACTCAAGCAGTTGCACTTAAGAAGCCTGGATGTTATCCACTTTGTTACGATGATTTTTTTCAACTGTTCATTAAGCTCTCAAACCCCTCCCTCTTACCTACTATTTTATGGAGAAAACATCTTTTCTGTCGTGTCTATGGCCTTGTCTGTATAAACACTGTCACACTTCTCAGATCCCTAGTCACCTGTCTCTCAACCCCCCAAACTAGAAAGAAAGATGACTTTTTTTTTTTTATTTAAGATTTTATTTATTTATTGGTGAAAGACACACAAGAGAGAGGCAGAGGGAGAAGCAGACTCCCTGCGAGGAGCCAGATGTGGGAATCGATCCTAGGACCCTGGATCAGGCCCTGAGCCGAAGGCAGATGCTCAAACATTGAGCCACCCAGGTGCCCTGAAAGGAAGACTTCTTAGTGATCCACCTTCCTTTAGCTGTCATCCGGTAATCCTATTCCCCTTCTTATCCATCTATTTTATACTATTTTAAAGAGTATTCTAAATTCTGTCTCCATTTCCTCACCTTTCCTTCCTTTCTGCTGTCTAGCTTTCAGACCTATATTCCCCTGAAATTTTAACCTTAAAGTCACAGTAATTGATTATCAAACCAAAGAGACATTTTCCAGTCACTTTTGGATCCCTTTGCTGCTTTTGAAACTCTTACTTCCTGCTGCTTTGCTTTCTAGGACAATACAACTGATTTAACAAACATTTATTATGATACAGAGATGAAGAAGACAGATGCTTTTCTGCAAGGAACTTACATTCTAGCTGTTTCTCCATGTACCTCTCACCAGCCATTTCTCCTGTGGATAGTCTTTTTTTTCCTCCCCTAAAGTGTTGGGTGTTTCCAAGGCTTGTGACTTTGACCGACTGCTCTTTTCTTTCTGTATACACCGCCTGGGTGAACACATCAACTAGCGTGGTTTTAATTCCCTTCTACATGCTCCCAAATCAAAGTTGTTAGGTTAGACCCTTTTTCTGACTTTCACCGTCACCTCTGACCACTCTGCTAGACAGCTCTGCCTTGTACAAGTCCCATAGACAGTTCAAATTCACAGATCTGAAGCAGAACTCCGTGTCTTTCCTGTACTTGCTCTTGTCACATAGATCACTAAGTTCTGATGATTTTGCCCCCTAAATATTTCTCAAATCTATGTTTTCTTTATCCCTACTGTTGTACTACTTTAGGCACCATCATTTTTCACCTGAAATATGATTGCCTTCTGAATGATTTCCTCGCCTCGTGTCCTCTTCCCCACATATCTTCTCAAATGAGGTAATAGAAGTAACACCTAACCTCCTCCCCCAAATGATCTTTGACACAAATCTGTGTCAAAGTCCTGCTTAGTAACATTTAAATGTCTGCTTATTCATTTGATTTTTTTTTTTTTTTTTTTAGCAAATATTTATTGTTTACTAAATTGAAAAATCCAGTGGAACTTTTCAAGTTTGAGCTTCTCAGCCAGTCACCCAGGGCTCTGCTTATTCTAGACCTGCTTGTGTCTCCATCCTCTTTTTAGTCTCATGTTTTAGGTTGCAGCAACACCGAACTGCTTCTTCCTGTGTACTCTGTAATTTCTTTGTTTATTGCTTTGTTTAAACAATTTCTTTGTTTATTCCCCTTGACTTGAATTGTCTTGTTTCCTTTATCTACTTCCTTCTCACCTAATTGGAATGACCCTTTCACCTAGTTAACCTACTTTATATATAGGACTCATTTTAAGTCTACCTCCTATAGGAAATCTTCCTTGACATCTCCTTTCTCCAAGTCTGAGTTGGGTACTCCAGCCTTGTGCTCCCATGATACTCTGCACAGACCAATCATTATACATACTACCTTGGTTATAAGTGTTTTTGTGTTTCTCTCCCCCACAAGACTGAGCCTTTTGAAGGTAGGAATGATACATTACACCTGTATTATATGAATGAGATATATTTTCTTTATTCTTGGTACTAGAATAGCACAAGCCATAGTAGGCATGTAGTAATTTTTTTTAAAGATTTATTTATGATTTTAGAGAGTATGAGGTGGAGGCAGAGGGAGAGAGCATCTCAAGCAGACCCTGTGCTGAGCATGGAACCTGATGGAGGGCTCGATCTCATGACCCTGAGATCACAATTTGAGCCAAAATCAGGAATCAGATGCTTAACTAAGTGTACCACCCAGGCGCTCTGGCATGTAGTAATTTTGAATGAATGATCAAATGAGTGAAGACAAAAGGTGTATAGTATAGTGATTACAACTCTGTTCTTTAGAATTGATTCAGATCCTTTCTCTGGCACACATTGGTTATGTGGCTTGTACATGTTACCTATTTTTTCTTAAGCCTTAAATTTTCTTTTCCTTAGAATGGGAGTTACTGGGAAAATTAAATGAGATGATACAAGTAAGACATTTAACAAGTACCTAGTAGATGGTATGCACTTGGTAAAGGGATGCTAAACACCAGAGGATTCAGAAGTATAACACCAGGCCTAGCCCAGGGTAATGATCTAGAGACTTGAGTTTTCTGTGTGGATGGGCAGTGATGCAGGCTGTTTACAAGGAAACTGTAATTTTATTTGGAGAGTGGACTTATATCCACATTTAATTTTCAGGGAATTTTTAAAAAGATTTTATTTATTTATTTATTTATTTATTTACTTATTTACTTACTTACTTACAGAAAAAGAGACAGGCAGAGGGAGAAGCATGCTTCATGCAGGAGCCCGATGTGAGACTTGATCCCGGGACTCTGGGATCACGCCCTGAGCCGAAGGGAGGCGCTTAACCACTGTCCCAATTTTCAGGGAATTGTGAAGATAAATTGATCACACCCAATAGCATAATGTAGAGAAGAGAAGAGAATTCAGTGAAGACGTCCCTAGAGGAGGTGGGACTTGAAAACTGAGAAGGATTTAGGATTCTAGGAAGGAAGAGAGGGTATAATCCAATGCCAGGAGATCGTATTGAGAATGACTTACTTGGGAGACATGACTCAGTACAACATACCTGAGGATTATATTTGTGTGTAAGAATAAACATGAGCCTGGGGAAAGGGAAGGATGGGGCTATTTCTATGAAAGGAAATAGGAGATGACATAAGTAACCTTTGTGGGATTAGAATATGAGGGTCTTAACCTCAATCCTGGGGAATTAGGGACTGATCAGGGCTGGGTTGGATATCATGGTAGCCATCCGCCACATGTAGCTATTTAAATGTAGGTTAAAATCTGAGAAATTTAGTTCCTCTGTTGCACTAGCTACATTTCAGATGCTTGATTGTTACATGGTGGCTATATTAGACAATGAAGGTTTACAACACTTCCATCATTGCAAAAAATTCTTCTGGATGGCACTGTTCCATGTTACCAGATTGCTGGGCTTGTGTGGTCTGTCAGATTACTTTGGTTCCTTAAGATATAACCAGAATTTTTTCCTGACCAATCCCTACAACTCTGAGATGAAAAGTAGAGAGTTGGAAATTTATTTATCCACAATAGATGGATTTATCCACATAGTTATGAGGATGGGATTGCCCAAAGAGAGGAGCAAAGGACCACATAAAAGGAGCCGGAGCAGGGGAGAGAAGGAAGGGAAGAGAACCTGGATAGGATTATCATCTGGTGATTCACTTGCAAATACATATTGTATTGTTGTATGCCAAGTATTAATTACTGGAGATAAGCAAAAAATGGGCTTGACTTCTGTCAAAGAACTTGCAGTTTATGGAGTTTTATCAAATGTGGACTATAGTAAAGATTCAGGGGCACCCATCATTATGTATTCCCCATATTCTAAAATGCTTCATTCATAGAAACTGGAACCGGAGGCTAAAATGGGTCAAAATGTTGCTTACAGTTAGTTACATAAGCATTGTGCAGTCTCTGCTTTAGTTTCTCAAGAAGTAGTAAATAGGAACATCATAACTTCAGAACTTTGGTAGGAATGAATATGTGAATGGCAGGAGGGGTAGTTCCTATTATCCTGCAACAGCCAGCCATGCTCTCATCTCCCCATCAGATCCCTTCCTGTCCCTGCTCTCAAACTGTGCTCTCTCCAGATTTCTTTTATTACTGTGAGTAGTCAGTCACTACATGACTTACTTCTCAAAGCCCGATGAAGACATACTTCTCAGTCCATTACCTGCACATTCATCAGTTTCTAGCAAGTGCAAACAGATGCTCCTCTGAAAGCAGCATTTAAAAGTGGGACTTGCCTGTAGCACCATCATCATCTGAGGCTGTAGGTTTGGGATTTTATATTTATTTATTTATTCATTCATTCATTCATTCATTGATTCATGAGAGACACAGAGAGAGAGAGAGAGGCAGAGACACAGGCGGAGGGAGAAGCAGGCCCCATGTAGGGAGCCTGACGTGGGACTTGATCCCGGGGCTCCAGGATCACACCCTGGGCCAAAGGCAGGCGCTAAACTGCTGAGCCACCTGGGCTGCCCTGTTTAGGATTTTAGATTTACAGCTCCCTTTCATGCTGTTGCATCCACTCCTTCACAAAGACCTGCTGAACTTTTGGACTTCACTCTGGCCCACGTTGTATTGACAACCTTGTGACTAATCTCCGACTCTAGACCTCTCTGCTCCAGCCTGCCTACACAGAGCTCGTTTCACTTCTCTATGCAGCTCAATAACTTGGCAGTTGTCTCTTGTTGATGTGAAGTCTAAACTTTTCAGCCTAGTGTTCCAACATCTCTGGTATTTTTTGGTGATTCCCTGGGGCAGATCCTCTTGGTCAACCAGCAAGGTCTGCCTTCCACCCCTCACCCATGGCTTATTGCTGAAATCTGTTGTCACTTGTGCCTTTTTTTTTTTTTTAAAGTTTATTTAAGCATTCTCCACTCTCAGTGTGGGGCTCGAACTCATGACCTGAAGGTCAAGAGTTGCATGCTCTTCCGACTGAACCAACTGAATACCCTTGTCACTTGTGCTTTAAAAATGGAATATGAGACGCCTTGGTGGCTCAGCCGTTGAGTGCCTGTCTTTGGCCCAGGGCATGATCCTGGAGTCCTGGGATTGAGTCCCCATCCGGCTCTCTGCAAGGAGCCTGCTTTTCTCTCTGCCTGTGTCTCTGCCTCTCTCTGTGTCTTTCATGAGTAAATAAATAAAATCTTAAAAAAATATAAGAATGGAGTATCCCCTTCCACTTATTTTTTTCCTTATCAGTCCTCTTGGCCTTTTCAGTTGGTTGGTTTCCAAAGCCTTTCCTGACTGATCGAATTTCTGTGACTTTGCATCTCCTCAGCACACATTTATTTGCTCACTCTGCTTTGTGTTATCCTTTCTTTTTTTATTTTATTTATTATTTTTTTATCCTTTTTTAAAAATTAATTTATTTGAGAGAGAGAGAGATAGCACAAGCAAGGGGGAGGGGCAGAAGCAGGCTCCCTGCTGAGCAGGGAGCCCTACAGGGGGCTTGATCCCAGGACTCTGGGATCACGACCTGAATGGAAGGCAGATGCTTAAATGACTGAGCCACCCAGGCACCCCATCATTTTCCTTTCTTTGCAGATGGTAATGAAACTCTGGTTTTTAAAAATCTTGTTCCTTTTCTTTTCCCTTTGGACATAAAGCTTGTGCAGAAGGCCTGATAAGTGCTACCTTGCCTGCAGGGCACGTTTCTCAGAGCATTAGAGGCTTGAGCAATATAGGCTTCTGGAGTTGAGGGAGGTATCCCAAAGACCGTATGTCCCTGCCTATAATTCCCTGCTCTACCTCTCTGGGTAATCTCATGCTCTCTCTTTGCCTCACCTTCTCTGCCATGTTGATGCCTCAAATATATACATTCAGTCCATTACTCTCCCTGAGTTTTCTACCCATAATATCTACCTTGACCTGTGGATCTTCCACAAGCAACTTAATCTGTGTTTCAATCAGAAATCATCCCTTCATCTGCTATTTAACTTCAAATTATGTCATCATGTGTGTTTCTCATTTCGGTTAATGGCTATTACCAAATTAGAAGTCTTGATATAGGTCTCCCTTGACTCCTTTGTCATTTCCCAGATATAGTCAGCAATTAAGTCTGTCTTCACAGTTTCTTCTGGATCTTCTTTCTTTCCATTCCCTTTGCCCTGCCTTTGTTTCGGGTCTTATCTCTCTCCCAAATTTCTTGTCTCTTTTCCTTCTACTGATACTCTGTGTGGCCATAAAGGTTGTTTTCTTTGCTTTCTCTTTTTAAAAATTTATTTATTTTGGAGAGAGTGAGCGCGTGGAGGAAGTGGTGAGCAGGGTGGGTGAGTGAGGAGGGGTAGAGGGGGAGCATCTCAAGAACCCAATGCAGAGCTCCATCTCACAGCCCCAAGATCATGACCTGAGCTGAAATCAAGAGTTGAAGCTTAACCGACTGAGCCACTCAGGTGCCCCTAAAGGTTGTTTTAGAAAGAAAACCAATTCCTTCACTATTGTGTGCAGGTTGTGTATTGCACAGAGGTACCACATTCACACTTTAGACACTGGAGGGTTGTATATTTATAATGACAATCTTCTGGTAGGGAGGAGTAAACTATATTGTTCTAATATTGGTATGATATCATGATTAAGGAGGGAAACCTTCTAATACACTTAAAGATGCCTATGGACTGAAGAATATCCTCTATTCTTATGTCCTTAATTCTCTGCCAGGCAAACTTCTCATGCTTTAAAACTCAGCATAAATATCCCTTCCTCATTAAGCTGTTTTTGATATTCCTTACAAGAGTCAGTCATTCCTTTCCCTGGGCTTTGCCGTATCTGGTTAATCCCTTTTTATGGTGCTTATCACATTATATTGTAATAATTGATATATGAGTCTATTTGCCCCAATATACCCTAGGCCCCTCAAGGATAGGGACAATGTTTAATTATTCTTTTATCCTTGGCATGTAGGCTAATGGCCAGCACATAGAGTATATCAATAAGCATAAGTATTTGATTGCTTAGCATGTTTTAGGCACAGAGGTAAATACATACATTATCTTATTTAATTCTCACAACAGCCTCATGAGTCCTGTCATCATCATGTTTTACAGGTGAGAAAATTGAGACCTAAGTGAAGTCATCTTGGCCGCAAGGTGAACAGGTGGTAGATGGCATGTGTGGTGGTGCTGGGGTGTGGCCCTGGAAGACTTGTGCTAAGCTTTCCAGTGATTCTCTTTTGATTTTTCTCCCAGAGTAATGATGCGGATGTGCTGGTTGGTGAGACAGGATAACCAGCACCAACGAATCAAACTTCCACATTTGGAAGCAGTCATGGTTGGGCGTGGCCCAGAGACCAAGATCATTGACAAGAAGTGTTCTCGACAGCAAGGTAATTGGTCATAGCAATGTGCAGATTACTGTGTTTTGTTCCTCAGGATAATGATAACCAAAGATGCACATTTCCTGGATGCTATTGGTAGAAACTTTCTGTCTGCCATAAACAAAACTCAGGAACTGAGCTCTTTTAGCTAATATCAGGGCCTCATTCACCCCTGATTCTACCCTCTGGAAGTAGTTAATGTTGGGAATAGGCAAGTTCCATCCTGTTACATACAGAGTGGTGGGCATGAATCCTGAACCCTGCTTTGCCCAGGGAGATTCCTCATTGAGCAGTGAGACAGTTGAATTCTGGGGTCTCCAGCCTGAAACCATGTCTGAGAAGTGATGGGATGGTTTCCTCTTTTACATAATACCTTACACAGAAGGGGTTATTTTTATGACAATGGCATCTAGCTCTTGATTGGAGCCCGATGTGGGATTTGATCCCAGGACTCTGGGATCACGCCCTGAGCCGAAGGCAGACGCTCAACAGCTGAGCCACTCAGGCATCCCTCTGTTGGACATTTTATGGAAGGATTTTGAGCCCAGCCACCTGCATAACAGGTGATTTTGCTCATAGGCCTTTGAGGAAACCCCTGTCAAGTTGCCTCCTGAAGTGAGGCTTCATTGTCCTGTAGGTAGAAATATGAGCAAGTGCTTGGCTCTTTGTGGCATTTAGATTTAACTTTTTAAAATCTCTTTCAGTACAGTTGAAAGCAGAATGTAACAAAGGATATGTCAAGGTAAAGCAGGTACGTGTGTTTGTAATTTGGATTTCCATTTTATACTTGATGATTTTCTTATGCTGTTGATTTTAGAGTATTTTCTTCTATAGCCAATAAAAGCTTCTCTGTCATGTGTGGAAGTGATGGGGTAATATGAGTGAACATTAAGCATGGTGCCTAGCATGCTATAAATGGTTAACATAGCAGTGGCTATGCTGCTAATGGAATTATTGCTTATCATTGTAATTATTTTCTGATTATTCTATAGGTAGGGGTCAATCCCACCAGCATTGACTCAGTCATAATTGGGAAGGACCAAGAGGCGAAGCTGCAGCCTGGCCAGGTTCTCCACATGGTGAATGAACTTTATCCATATATTGTAGAATTTGAGGAAGAGGCAGAGAGCCCTGGCCTGGAAACACACAGGAAGAGAAAGAGGTCAGGCAACAGTGATTCTATAGAAAGGGATGCTGCCCAGGAAGCTGAGTCCAGCACAGGACTGGAACCTGGGAGTGACTCTAGCCAATGCTCTGTGCCCCTAAAGAAGGGGAAGGATGCACCTACCAAAAAGGTGAGGGTGGTGTGCTTGATAGATGATGTGGGGATTAAATGAGATATAAGGACTGCTTGATTGTTTTGTACACTATAAAGCCCAGATATGTGTAAAGGGTTATTAACCATGACGAGGATTATTAACCATGATGAAAGAGTCATTTGTTTGTGTCACTAATCACTTGGGTGAATGTCCCTTCATGTACTTTTCTCTTGAATTCCTGAGGTAAGCCACTTGAAGGTAGGGAGATAATGGTGGTATACTTAACATTCAGCTGCTAAAATAGGTCAGTCATATGTTTATCTGTAGAAGGTTAGCATTGGAACACTGTTCATAGACATGTGATTTGAGTACTGATGTCAAAGTGGAAATGTAGTTAGGCTGTAGATGGAGTGGGAAAGCACGAAGAAAATGCAGTTCACACTGGCATTTCCAGCCTTCCCCTAGACACACAGCTCTGAATCCTGTATAGGAAGAAAGTAAAGCCAGCTTAGATTAATTATAAAGGCAAACGACTGAGTAAAGGAGATATAGCTTAATTCTTAAAAACTAATCTTAATCCTAAGTTTGGTTGGGCTTTGCTGATGTACAATATTAACTAATGCCAAATACAGCTATTGATATTTACAATTTACTTTGCCCCTTTTTGTTTCAGGAATCATTGGGCCACTGGAGTCAAGGCTTGAAAATTTCTATGCAGGATCCCAAAATGCAGGTCAGAATAAAATTTTGGCATTGAAATAAACTTCATATTTTAAGTGACTTTTCCACAGAGGTCATAACGGCAAATGAAAACAAAGGAGATCAGTCCTTCTGAATGAGGTTTATTAGACTGTTTTGTGAGAACAAGTGGCTTTTCCCATTGTCAGTAAGTTAGCAACTGGAATTCTTTGGAGAAGCTAAAGTTCTTCAAATGAATATCCTCTCTTCCTGTTCCTCCTGAACTGGGTGCTATTAAGGGAGATTGTGTTAACCTTACTGGAGTTTCTTTCAAGGGAGTGTCAGGTAATATACTGTGACTGTAGTTAACTGGGCTGCCTTGAGATTAATAGTTTGGTGTCAGTCTGGGAGGATTCTTTGAGTTCTTAAATTACATCCTGGGTGACAAGGGGTCAGATCTGATAGGGCTCTTGGAATACATTGTGTCACATGGCCTACTGGATTAGGATGAGAAGGGTGCATTTGAACTAATGCTTGCACGGATGTTACATCATATCCTTAGGAATTATTTTGTACTGTGCATTTTCTGTGTATTCTTTGTAGTGTGGTGGTTGCAAACACAGACTCTGGAGTCAACTAGACCTGGTTTGGAATCCTAGACTTCCCACTTAGTTAACTGTGTGACTGTGAAAGACACTCACCAGGTCTCAGCTCCCATTTGACAAAATTGGAATACTGAAATCTTTTACATAAAATTGTATTGGGAATTAAGTGAGTTAGTGAATATTATAGCACCTGGTATTCAGAAGATGTGTGGTGGATATCTGTTTCCTTCTCTTGTGCCCCTCTGCCAGGTTTACAAAGATGAGCAGGTGGTGGTGATTAAGGATAAATACCCCAAGGCTCGTTACCACTGGCTGGTCTTACCATGGGCTTCCGTTTCCAGTCTGAAGGCTGTGACCGGGGAACACCTTGAGCTCCTCAAACACATGCACACTGTGGGGGAAAAGATGATTGCAGATTTTGCTGGGTCCAGCAAACTCCGCTTCCGATTGGGTTACCATGCCATTCCCAGCATGAGGTAAGTGTTGTGTCTAGTCCTAGTGCATTCTGGTTCTGGCTAGCTGGACAGATGGATTCCGCCTGGGTGTGCTGATAGAGTCCCAAGGCCCAGAGGAGTAGGGTGGGATGTTTCCAAGGATGTGGGCTGAAACTTCCACCCTTCTGCCTGATTTGACATATGACTTTTTTCCCCCTATTTTTTGTTCCTGTGACTTTTACTAGATTTTTCAGAAGCATTTATAAATCCCTAGATGACTAAGGACCATTGCCCTGAAGGAGACTGACTTTTGTCATGACAATTCAGTAGATCTAAGATTTAAAGTAAAATGAGAAGGATGCCTGGTGGCTCAGTGGTTGAGCATCTGCCTTTGGCTTGGGGCCTGATTCCAGGGTCCCAAGATGGAGTCCCACTTTGGGTTCCCTGCATGGAGCCTGCTTCTCCCTCTGCCTGTATCTCTGCCTCTCCCTCTGTCTCTCATGAATAAATAAATAAAATCTTTAAAAAAAATAAACAAAATAAAATGAGATAAAAATGTAGAGCCTGTTTGCATTAGGCTCATACCCAGAAGGATTCAGAAAGGAATAATTGAGTCTTTTTAAACAATGCAAGCAAGGCAAACCTCCATAGTTTTTTGAACTAAGCAACAAGATAAGCAGACTAATTGGATTTCAGAATTTTTTTTAAATTTATATTTGTTCATTTGTTTTTTTTGGTGATAAGATATGCATAACAAAATTTACCATTTTAATTTTTTTATTCTTTATTCTTTTTTTTTTTCTTAAGATTTTATTATTTTTTCATGAGAGACACAGAGAGAGGCAGAGACATAGACAGGGAGAAGCAGACTTGTCATAAGGAGCCTGATTGGGACTCAATCCCCAGGTCTGGGATCACACCCTGAGCCAAAGGCAGACACTCAACCGCTAAGCCACCCACCCATTCCCCATTTTTAAATATATAGTTCATTGGTGTGAAGTTCGTTTACTTTGTTGTGCAACTGTCACTGCCATTTGCTTCTAGAACCTTTTTCATCTTCCCAAGGTATCTCCCATTCCCCCCATACTCCTTGGCAATTACCATTCTACTTTCTGTTTCTATAAATTTGACTACCTAGGTGCTTTATATAAGTGGAATCATAGAGTATCTGGTTTTTTTTGACTAGCTTATTTCATTTAGGATAATGTCTTCAAGGCTCGACTATGTTGTAGCATGTGTCACAATTTCTTTTGGTTATTTTTCTTTTTAACTACCCAACGTTCTTCACATTTCACTCAGGTAATTATGACTTGTATTACGGGCCATTTGAACCAAATGACATTTTTGTGCCACTTTTTTTCCCCCATCAGTCCTCTTTCTTTTAAATTGAGACATAAGTTACATACAACAAAAGCATAATATTTATAGTTTGGTCCATTTTGACAAACATATATGCCATATAACTATCACTCTGTTTAAGATACAGAACATTTCTGTCATATCCCAGAAAGTTCTCTTTGCTTCTTTTTCAATTAACCCTCCTCTCAGCCTTCAAGTGTTGTTCTGATTTCTTTCTGCTAGGTTAGTTTTGCCTGTTCTAGAACTTCATATAAGTGGAATCATACAATGTGTATTCTTCTGTCTGACCTTTTTTGTCAGCGCTATGATTTTGATATTTGTGTATATTGTGTATATCATGCACATCTTTTTTTTTTGCTCTTCAATAAGTACCTAGAAGTGAAGTTGCTAGGTCATAAGGTAGATGTATGTTGGACCTCATTTAAAAAAAAATGCATTTGACCCTTGAACAACATAGATTTGGATTGTGCAGGTCCACCTATACGCAAATTTTTTTGATATAGTAAAACACTATAAATATATTTTCTTTTCATTGTGATTTTCTTAACATTTTCGTCTATTTTACTTTATTATAAGATTTCAGTATATAATAAATATAACATACAAGAACATGTTGATGGATTATATCTGTGAGACTTCTGGTCAATAGTAGGATATTAGTAAAGTTTTGGGGGAGTCAAAAATTATACTTTTGTGTTTTTGATAGTGTAGAAGTCAGTTTAAGGATCAACTGTGTGTGTGTGTGTGTGTGTGTGTGTGTGTGTGTGTGTATATATGTATATAATAAAGATATTATTTATTTATTCATGAGAGACACAGGCAGAAGGAGAAGCAGGCTCCATGCAGGGAGCCTAGTGTGGGACTCGATCCCAGGACTCCAGGATCACGCTGTGGACCGAAGGCAGGCGCCCCCAACCACTGAGCCACCCAGGCGTCCCAACTGTATATATTTTTTATTGTTAAAACTTTATTCAAGAATTTAGGGGAAAAGTCACCCATAATCATAATCCTGTTTCTATAGTGCTGCACAGCCCATGGCTAACAGAACCCTTGACTATGGAATGCTTTTCACATAGTAATCATGATGTCCATACCTTTTTCTTTTTTTTTTTTTCAAGATTTATTTATTTATTATTTATGATAGACATAGAGAGAGGCAGAGGCACAGGAGGAGGGAGAAGCAGGCTCCATGCTGGGAGCCCGACGTGGAACTCGATCCTGGGACTCCAGGATCGCGCCCTGGGCCAAAGGCAGGTGCTAAACCACGGAGCCACCCAGGGATCCCCTCCATAGCGTTTTCATAAAATAAATTACTGTTCTAAGAATGTTTATTTATTTATTTATTTAAATTATTTATTTATTTATTTATTTATGATAGTCACAGAGAGAGAGAGAGAGAGAGAGAGAGGCAGAGACATAGGCAGAGGGAGAAGCAGGCTCCATGCACCGGGAGCCCGACGTGGGATTCGATCCCGGGTCTCCCAGGATCGCGCCCTGGGCCAAAGGCAGGCGCCAAACTGCTGCGCCACCCAGGGATCCCCTAAGAATGTTTAAAAAGAGCTGTGGAAGGTGTGGGTGGGAAGCAAAATGAGCAGTAAGTTGCCACTTACATATCCTTTTATTATTTATTTATTTATTAAAAATATTTTATTTATTTATTCATGAGAGAGACACACACACACACATAGAGGCAGAGACACAGTCAAAGGGAGAAGCAGGCCCCATGCAGGGAGCCCGATGTGGGACTCAACCCGGGGACTCTGGGATCATGCCCTGAGCTGAAGGCAGACGCTCAACCGCTGAGCCACCCAGGCATCCCTACATATCCTTCTATGATCACTATAATTTTATTTTTTTTTAAGATTTTTTACTTATTTATTCGTAGAGATGCAGAGAGAGAGAGAGGCAGAGACACAGGCAGAGGGAGAAACAGGCTCCATGCAGAGAGCCTGACGTGGGACTCCATCCAGGGTCTCCAGGATCATGCCCTGGGCTGCAGGCGGCGCTAAACCGCTGTGCCACCAGGGCTGCCCGATCACTATAATTTTAAATAAACACTATGGAAAGGAAAAGGTAACACATTTTTTTCCTTGTAAAAGTAATATATTTTCCATTGAGAAAATATTAAAAAAGTATGAAGCAGAACAAAGATTTTTCCATAATATCACCACTAATTAAACTCTAGATCTTACTTAAATTTTGCCTTTTTTAAAAAATGTTTTCTGTTCCAGGATCTAATCCAGGATACTGCATTGGATTTATTTGTTGTCTCTCCTTAGTTTCCCCTAACTTGTGAAACTTCCTCCTCCTCTCCTAGTTTTTATGACCTTGACACTTTTGATAAATACTGGTTGGTTTTATAGGATGTCTCTTATTTTGGTCATCTGTAGGCTTTGATGTAACACAATGTTTCAGAGAAATTACTGACCAGAAAAGACATATCATACCTCTAGAAAGAAAAAGCATAGTGTATTTTCAATTCCCAATGTGTACCTTCTATATTTTTTCCCTAAGTAAAAACAAGACTCTACTGATTTCAGTTGGCTGTTGTGGTTTTAAAGTATGAGCTATAGACTGTGTTTTTCTTTTTTCTTTTTTTTAAGCACAATTTTTATTTTTATTTATTTTTTTATTTTTTATTTATGATAGTCACACAGAGAGAGAGAGAGAGAGAGAGAGAGAGAGGCAGAGACATAGGCAGAGGGAGAAGCAGGCTCCATGCGCCGGGAGCCCGACGTGGGATTCGATCCCGGGTCTCCGGGATCGCGCCCTTGGGCCAAAGGCAGGCACTAAACCGCTGCGCCGCCCAGGGATCCCTAGACTGTGTTTTTCTGTACTAATGTGTGGCGCTTATTAAATACTTTTGTACCATAAGTAAATTTGGAAGTACATTGCAAGAAAAAAAATTTTTTTTCAAGATAGATTGAGTTTATGCCTTTTTTTTTTTTGCCCCCAGAATACCACAGAAGTAATGTTGCATCCTTCTCAGTATATCATATTAAGGAGCACATGATGTCAAGATGGCTTATTACTCATACTAACCTTGATCACTTTGTTAGCGTGATGTTTGCTAGGTTTCTGTACTCAGAGTTACTATTTTTCCCTTTGTAATTGATGAATGTTTTGAATAGTTAAGGACTATGTTAGTATCCTGTTTCTCCCCAAACTTTTGCCCAATGATTTTAGCATTTATTGGAAGGTCTTGCCTGCAACAGTTATTACTATGATGTTTACCTAATGGTGATTTTGTGTTTCCCTCATCCTCTTTAATTTATTAATTAGAATTCTTCTGTATGGAAGAGTTGCCCTTCTCCCCCAATATGTAGTTAATCAGTTATTTATCAGTGTGGACTCATAGATATTTATTTTATTCTGTAGGTTTTAATTTAGTCTATCACTATTTGTTTTGTTGCTCAAATTGTTCTAGTTTTAGTCCTTGGAAGCTCCTTTAGGCTGGGTCCTATATTATTTGACATTGCCCCAACATTTTTTGAGCACTTTTTTCTGGAACAAAATGTACCAGGCTCATCCTGTATTTTTCCTTTTCTAGCCCTGGAATGAACTTTTAATTTTATTTAGTTCCTTTTATTGGAGAATGATATTTATAAACCAAGACTTGAATGCTAGGTTTCTATATTGAGAGAAGTGGTTGATTCCAGGGTGTCTTTGCTCCTAGGTCCTTTTGGCAGATAGAGCCAGGAAATACATACATGAATCCTAACCCACACAGATACACATACCTCCCTATTTCTTTCTATACCTACTGTGTATAGAAAAACACAAGTTTATAGTAATATCTCTGGCTCCAGTTCAACTGTGCAAGGTTCATTCTTGTCTCCCCCTTTCCGTTATTGTAATTTCTTTCTCCAACAGTGAAAACTCTGGCTCTTACTAGCTTTAATAAATTCACTTACCTGTTTGATCTTAGTATATGCATAAAATAGTTGCAGAATTGCTAACTCTTAACCCTGTGAGAAAGACATTTACTCATAGTATTTATATACAGTTCTTTCCATCTTTACAGTGTCCAAACTACTATTTTCCAAAGTTCATTTCACCAATTATTTTATTCCTGACCCATTTCAGTGTGGTTCCCTTATTCGTTTGTAATACTGTTAGGTTTATTTGGTACTGCCCATATTCCATTTTGGATTCCTGCATATATTGGTTGGTTTTGATGATTTATTGGTGGAATAGGAAATATTAATGATTCTAAGAGTCAGATTCACACAAAAAGTCACAATGGGTTTAGCAAGTCCAAAAAGAGAACTCTTGGTTTTCTGCCCCAAACTTGCTTCCCCATCTCTGTAAGTGGCACCTCCAAACCACATCCAATCCATTAGGAGGTCCTATTGGTTCTATTGCAAAATATATTCCAAACACTACAGCTCTAATCAAAGGCATGATTATTCTGTAGTAGCTTCCTAACTCATCTCTGTATCCATTGTTACCCTTTTTATAGTCCTTTCTCTGAGGGGCAGGCAGAGTGATCTTTTAAAAATGCAAATCAGAGACACTGTAAGCAGAATACAGTGCAGACCACTTGTCAACCTGTAAGACTCTTTATGGTCTGGCTCCTACCTAGTCTCTGCTCCTCGGCTCCAACCATTCCAGCCATATGTATCACCTTTCTGTTCCTCAGTTGCACCAAGTTCTTTCTCATCCTAGTGTCTTTGCACCTGGCCTCCCCACTCCCCAAAACATTCTTTCTCCAAATTTTTACTTGCCTGACTGCTTTCTCATCTCAAATCACTGCCTGGGAGTGGCCTTCCTTGAATATTCTAGTTAACATGGTAATTTTTACCCCCTGTGCACTCTGTGTCCCATTTCCCTGATTTATTTATTTATTTATTTATTTATTTATTTATTTTTCTTAGCAGTGTTAATGATTTGAATTTTCTTCATTTATTTTTTAAAATTTGGCTGTCCTTATTAGAATATAATTTCTAGAAGGAGAGTGGCCTTTCTCATTTTGTTCACTGCTAAATTCCCAATGCTAGAATAATGCATGGCTCTAGTATAGGTACTTAATAGCATTAAATCTTCTTTAGTGAATGGTTGAATGAATTGGATTAAATGGAAACACTAGCAATATTTTCTATACCCATACTTTTACTCTTTGTCATTTTGATTAAGCCATAGTTTTTAATGGATTTAATGGTCATTTTTTTTTCTCTCTCAACTAGCCATGTACACCTTCATGTGATCAGCCAGGATTTTGATTCTCCTTGCCTTAAAAACAAAAAACATTGGAATTCTTTCAATACAGAATACTTCCTAGAATCACAAGGTAAGCAGTGTTCTTTAGTTTTCACATTTATTTCATTTTCTCAGCTATTCTTAATGCTTGATTTAGTTGTTTCCCTAGCTAATAACCTGGCCTCAAAAGCCCATGTACAACTTTGTGTCCCTGTAAGTAGAGACCTATTAGAAGAAACTGGATTCTTTGGATTAAGTAGGATTGCTACTTCTTGGGGGCACATAGAAAGCTGTTATGTCAGAGTCAGAAACACGTTCTATCGTAACAACAGGGGAACTTAAAAGCTTATTCTGAGAATTATTGGAGTTGATGGATGTGAAAGTGCTCAACAGTTGTCTCTTTTGCCATCAGCTGAGTAGGAGCTTTGGGGGCTGCCTCATGTCAAGAGTGGTTAATTAATAGGGGAGGGCTTGAGTGTATGTAGAAGGAAGCATTTCTCAGTGTGCATACTGTGGAGCCTCAGTATTGCTGGGGCATTAATTATGGCAGCTACCACTGACCAACTTGGGCTAGCCAGTGGCAAAGCACTGTGGTAATAAGCCTTTGACATAATAACATGGATTGCTTACAGTGTGTCCCAAAGGAATGTAATCATCTCAAAATCAGGTTGCTCAGATTTATAATCTGATCAAGCCCATTTTCCCCACAGTGAGTTTAACCTCAAATTTACTAGCTTTAGGATACCTGGCATATTTTTATTTGGAGTCATATTTGCTTTTCTGAGGGGATGGGTATCTTATATTGGTTTTCCAGAGCAGCTGGGCTCTAAACTTTTTCTTTGCTTGCAGCTGTGATAGAGATGGTACAGCACGCTGGCAGAGTGAGTGTCCGAGATGGGATGCCTGAGCTCTTGAAGCTGCCTCTCCGTTGTCACGAGTGCCAGCAGCTGCTGCCTTCCATTCCTCAGCTGAAAGAGCATCTCAGGAGGCACTGGCCAAAGTGATTCTTTGGAGCCTGAACTTTTGCAGCAGGTGTGGCTGATTGTTTAGAAGGAATTCCTGGCACCTGTTCTGGATTGCTTGTGAACTTTTATTTCTTGAATTAAAACATGCAGCCTTTTTTTTTTTTTTTTTTTTTAAAGAAAGTTTCTGTTCCTGAGTGGCTACAATATAGGGTGACTTGAAGTAGTTCAGGAATGGGGAATTTGGGTTTGTCATGAATGTGTTCTCTGGTGATGGTGACTGGGACAGGCCTACCCCTCAGTCTCTAGGATTCATGTCAGGTCTGACTAATGGGGAGCAAAGCTGTGTTCAGACTGACCTTATGCAAGCTATGGAAGCAGAGGGTGGGTTATATATTTCTGTTCCATACATTTAATCCTTCCTCTGCAGAGGCATGTGGTACCCTTCATCAGAGCAACTGGAGACGTCTTGTATTTATTCTGAAGGCACTAATTGACCTTGTTCCCTGATGTTAATCTGTTCTGTAATATTCTTTCTCTTTCCTTTCTTCATGGAGAAACTTAGTTGCTTCTGTCCCTTTCATTCTTTTCTATCCAAAACAACCCCTGCTTCCGTCTTAGGAAATGTGTCTCACTAGTTCTTACTCACTTTGAGCAAACAGGCTATGTGAGGGGGTGGAGAGATGGGGTTTTCTTCTAATATCAGGGTTCCTGGCTGGTAAGGAAATACACAGCCAAAAGTTCATTATGGTTCAGCTGTCAAGTCTTCTTGCTGCTGCTGGGATTTTTTGTCAAAAAACAAAGCTTATTTGTTTGAGCAGCTCTCTTAGGTAATTGAAAACTTGTGAGTTCAGGTGATGGTTACAGATTTTGTTCTGATGCATGCAGAGGTCACTGTTGACTGAAAAGTTGCACAGAACCTCATAGCTTCATTTTGCACACAGAACAAATTTGGATGGCATTGTTGGAGCAAGTCGATTTTTAGATAATATCAGAACTGAAGGTAAAGAGAAATCTAAAATGTTTTTGATTATGTTGGTGACCTATTTGAGAATATGACTTTTTTTGCTCTTGAGTTAAAAAAAAAAAAGAATACTCTTAATAACTTTTTTTTGGGCTATCTGGGTGGCTGCTGGTTAAGCAGCTGCCTTCAGCTCTGGTCTTAATTTCAGGGTCCCCTTGTTGGACTCCCTGTACAGCAGGGAGTCTATTTTTCCCCTCTCCCTCTGCCCCCTTCCTGCTCATGCTGTCTCTCTCAAATAAATAAATGGAATCTTTGACCAAAAAATAATAATTTCTCTCTGGAGAAAACCTCAATCCATAGAGACCACATTTGACCTCAGTCTTTTACAAACAAGATGCTTCAGTGGTTTCTTGGTGAGCATAGATATAGTCATAATTAGCAGTAATTAATGATTACAGCAGGTAACATGGCTCAACTCCTGTGTGTCTGGGCATTTTGCTAAATGCTTTGTTCAAATCTCATTTATTTCTCACTGTGTGTAATTCTATGGGGTAGGTACCATTGTTACGATCCTTTAAAGGATAAGAATAAAAAAATTAAAAAGAGGTAAGAATAATCTGTAAAGGTTGCAAGGCTTCAAAGTTGGTCTTGGTTCTGGTGCATCAGTCTCAGTTTCCCTGTTAGTTGAAGAATATAAATGTATTACTAACCAGGAGGAGCCATAGACCCCCTAGGAGCTTTTGGCCTGGGCTGACCAAATGTTCTCCATGGCATTTCAGTGATTTCTCTGAGGACAATCAGTTCCAGTTTAAAGTCCCTTTTCCACATCTGGTGCCTTAAAGGCCCTAGAAACCTTAGAATACTTTCTAAAGGTATAATCCATGGATACCTGATACCAAAATTGCTAGTTCCTTTTACAACATGTAAACACCTGGTCTCTACCCCAGACTACTGGGGCCTATGAATCTGTATTATAAAGCAAACATTCAGGGGAGGTTTGGGTGGCTCAGTTAGTTAAGTGCCCGACTCTTGATTTTGGCTTGGATTATGATCTCAAGATTGTCAGATTGAGCCCTGAGTTTTGGGCTCTGGGCTGAGCATGGAGCCTGCTTGGGATTCTCTCCTTCCCTCTCCTGCTCCTCCCCTGGCTCAAGCGCCTGCAGGCGTGCTCTCTCTCTCTCGTCTCCTATAAAAAAAAAACATTCAGGATGACTGTTACACATAATAAAATTTGAGAACCACAATATTAAATGAACTCTGGGCTTTTCAAAGCATCTTGCATTTCTGAAACTCTCGGATTACACTGTTTCCTATGAAGATACACACCATCTTCTGGTTGGTTTTCTGGGCTAGTTGCAGGCCTTCTTCCCTTTGCAGGGTCAGTTTTATTTCATAATACAGGGAGACGTTGGGCATTAGATAAGGGAGAATGACTGCTTATAGGGAGTGGCTCTTTGTTTCTACAGGGATTGGAGGGAGACCCTCGGATCCTGTGCTTTTAGGGGCAAGGCCTAGAGCTTGTGTCCCTCTTCAATGGCTCACATCCCCTCCTGCTCAGAGGGCAGTCCCAGAGGTGTGGCCTGGGATCTGCAATGAATTCACCTAGTTCCAGAGCATATATATATATATTTTTTTTCCCTCTTCTGGGTCCGTGTCTGAAATAACCAGCTACAAATGGTCCTTTTGTGGACCAGACTATAGTTGAGATGGTCACTAAGAGTCCTGGCAGGTTCAGGGTTGTTTCCTGGAGCCTGGCATCCGGTTGTCAATCACATAGACTAGATATGGCTGGCTATCAGAAATTCAGGGCTGATCTCTGTCAGAATTGCCCTAATTGCCTCTCTCTATCCCAGTAATCCCAGTAACTATAACTTGGAGATTTCCACAGAACTCTGAAGATTCTTCCATAGACTAGATTAAGAATAATATGATGAAAGCCATGAAGTTTACTCCCTAGAATAATGTATATATACAAATTTTATGTACCCTTGAAGTGCTTCCATAGACTCCCCAGGGGTCTGTGGACCCCAACTTAAGAACCTCTGCTGTGGAGAAAAAGGTTGTCACCATGCTTCTGGGATTTTGGGAGGTGTCTGGGATCACTATGGAGGACTAGGGGAGAGACCTCATCTCTAGAATGTCCCTGAGATGCTCTCCTTTGATCTCAGTGCTCCTCCCTCAACTCTTTTGGCAAATGCACATCCTGGGGGCTTCTGGCTTCTGAGTTCAGTTAAGCCACCACAATGAGACAGGAATCTTGGAGATAGAGAAATCCTCAGCAGATCTGAGGGATTCAGGAACCCTGGCTGACAGACCATGAACTATCTAAAAGGCAGTGAAGCTACACTACTAAAACCAGTCATCTGCATAAATAGATCAGCTATATTGTGAATGTTTCCCAGGATAGTGGGAGTGGCAATATCTCTTGGATACAATATGTTAATAGTACAAACTGTGCTGGACTCCATAAGTAATCTCTGACTAAGGCAGATATTTCTTAGAGGCCTCAGCCAATGTACTTGAGAATTGCAGAACATTTAGCTAAACTTCAGGTATGGTGCCCAGTGAACCTTTTAAAAATAGGTATTGCAAAAACATTCAATTTCATTTTCCACCTAAACAATGATGCTATATAGTTTAGCATATTGATACTAAACTAGAAATGAGAATATCTGAAAAACTGCAACCAAAGAGAAACTATATTACAGTGTAATATGTGAGATATAATGAAGGGAAATTTGGAAGAGTAAGGTGACCATCTCTACATTTTTTGTTCAGCCAGGCTATTCTGTGATCTTGAATAATAGAATTTTTAGAAGAGCAAATGTGAATAATGACTTCAACAGGGCAGAAAAAGGGTATGTAATATTGACATATACAGACCTCATGCCACTCCCTCTCCCAAGCGGGCTATTGTTACATTATTACTAGAAAAAAATGATTCTTCTTTGCCTATTTATCCCAGATTTATTATTGTGTTATAATTGAGTGGAGTCTTCTCAAGGTACACTGATGTGAAGGAATAGAACAAATGCATATAACTCACATTTGTGACTTCCAAGTTGTATTTCCTCCATTAGGGACTACCTTCTGCCTTAGCCCATCATAGCCAGGCAAGACAGCAGTTTTATTAAAATAAAATGGTCAAATATGAGTGGTTACTTCAACTCTAACCCAGAAGCCAGATTTGTAATTGAGTTCTTTTACTGCTTAAAGAAAAGATAGATATGATGACAGTGATGAACTGGAACCTGAAACTGAGGAAGTGAATGCTTTATATGAGAGCATGAAGAGTAGAACTTAAATAGTTTATAACAGATCTTAAGTTGGAGCTGGAAAAAGAGCTTTCAAATTCCATTAGACCTCTCTGAACTGGAGTGATTCTTTCTTTCTTTCTTTCTTTCTTTCTTTCTTTCTTTCTTTCTTTCTTTCTTTCTTTCTATCTATCTATCTATCTATCTATCTTTCTATCTATCTATCTATCTAAGCAAACAAACTTTACCATCAAGGAATGGGTTTTGGGTTTTAGAGTCTACTAGTGATTAGTGTTCCGATGCATTATTAGCATTATTTAGACCATTGTTGAATGACTCATCAAATCAGAGGCACACTCAAGTGCCTGAATGTTCCCTTGTCAGCAGCTGCTCTCTATCCATACCTTAGGGAAAGGAATGGCCAGGCTGTGGAGCCGTGGGAAAGGAGTTTGGAAGTTTAGACCTCTTGGATTCTGGGCCACTCACTACTCAACTCCTTTTGTCTGCTCCATTTTTACAAATTTATTTTGAGATCATCTATTTCAACTTCCTCAGTTTTTAGAAGGCAACTGGGACTTGGGAGATTTAAGGGGCTCATTTAGCAATTAAAACCAGATCTTGGCCTTTATTGCAATCCTCTCCTTGACTCTTCCCAAATCCTCTTAGGTACAATTTTTTTTTTTTTTTAGTTTGTGTAAACTTTGCCCCCAACATGGGGCTCAGACTCATGACCCAAGATCAAGAGTTCCATGCTCTACCCACTAAGCCAGCCAGGCACCATAGATACTGACATTTTATTTGAGAATAAGGATCAGCTGCTCTCCTAAGTCCTATTTGCTTCTGTCCTGCCTCAGGATATTTTTTTGTGTGTGTGTAAATGTAGAGTAGAAAAAAAAGTCACCTTAGGTTTATGTTTGGGGCTCAACTCTGTTCCATGTTAGCTGTGTGGCACTGGGATAGTCATTTAGGCCTCTGGCTTCAATTTCATCTGTCAGGTGGAACTAAAATATGTATCTCCCAGGTTGACTGAGGATTAAACAAGCATGAACACAAAAGGACTAGGCACTGGGACAGTCCAGCACTCAATCCTAGTTCTCCACTGCCAAACTCTAACCCCATCTGATCTATAAAGCCTTGGTGAATAGTGGCTCAAACAAGCTATTTTCCCCTCTCAGCCTTGGTTTCTCATATTAAAAACCAGCACCTTGGATTAGATTATATTTAAAATCCCCCCTTGTAAGATTGGAGTCCTCAGTCTTCAGCTGGTCAGCTCCCACTGCTCTGTCCTCAAAGTCTTTTTTTTTTTTTTTAATTCCTAAGACTGAAATTGGCAGATGAACTTTCTAAAGTGCAAGAAATTCTTTGCACTTGTGCATTAACCTGTAAAGTAAGTTTATTTTTCTTTAAAGATTTTATTTATTTATTTATGAGAGACACAGAGAGAGACAGGCAGAGGCACAGGCAGAGGGAGAAGCAGGCTCCATGCAGGGAGCCCAACGTGGGACTCAATCCCTGGTCTCCAGGGTCACGCCCTGGGCCGAAGGCAGTGCTAAAGCGCTGAGCCACCCAGGCTGCCCTGTAAAGTAAATTTTAAAATAAGTCTTCATTCCCTCATTTTATGCTGATTCTGGACCCATGGGGGTCAGGGGGCGGGCAAAGGGGTTTAAATGATACCATTAGGCTCCCTTTTCATCTCTTAGTTCTGCTTCCGCTTCTCTGTGTTGAATCTTTCCAGGCAGCAGCAAAAAACAGCTTTGTACCTCAGAGTGAGAGCTCAATCCTCTCCACCTCTTACCCCTCCACATTTCTGCCAAAGCACAGAAGGTACCCTGACTTCTTTGCTTAGGCCACATACTGATCTCTAGACTAATCACTGTGTCTCTTAGGTGGATGGCTTATTCTGGCCATCTCAAGTAACAGGACCATGTTGAGGTGAGAGGTGGAGGGCCACACTAGAATTTCATGGAAAAGGGAGGAGCAGTTTGCAAAATAATAGATATTTACCACTCATGTGGACTGCACACATCATTCCCATATGCTGTGAGCTTTTTTGGCTCTACACTGTTGCCATGGGATCTAAGACTGAAAAGGAGGCAAACAATCCTGGACTTACGGAAGCTATAATTTGAAAAGTTGACGCAATCCATTGCACTCACTACTGACCTGTGTTGTTTGCCTTGATTGTAAGAAAAACTGTATCATATATATATTTTTAAAGATCTTATTTATTAATGAGAGACACAGAGAGTGAGAGGCAGAAACACAGGCAGAGGGAAAAGCAGGCTTCATGCAGAGAGCCTGACGTGGGACTTGATCCCAGGTCTCCAGGTTCACGCCCTGGGCTAAAGGCAGTGCTAAACTGCTGAGCCACCCGGACTACCCTGTATCATATTTTCAAACTGATTAGTTACTGGCTAAGGACCTTTTGCAGAAATTTCCCCAGAAACTATAGGATGTACTCTTAAAATGCTAGTTGGAATTGCCAGGGTCCTAGGACACCTCCATATCGTGGTTTACCAGTAGATTATCAGCCTTTGCTTCTCTTTCTTTGGCTGCATTCTGGAGAAAGGAGGCCAGGGCCAAGGCAGAAAGAGGACTTTGAGGGATCCTTAAAAGCCAGTTGAGCAGCTGGATTCTTATCTACTATGGACAGCAATTCCATTATCACAAATATTCTCTAGGTTACTAAATACTGAGAGAATTGCCCAGTGACTAGAGAACAGAAACTTAGTTTTGCTTTCAAGAACCCAGAAAAGAGAAAATGTTCATAATAGAGTGAGGATAGGAAACCACCTCTGGCTGGTTAGGCATTAGGGAAGAGACCCAAGGTTTTAGAGAAGTCCCAATAGGTACACTTCTGAATTTTCTGCCTGAGAAGCAGCACACTGCAGGCAGGAGCTTTAGCCCATACTCCCGTCTGAGGCTGAGGCCCAGGTAACTGTACAGATGCCCCACCCAACATTATAAGCTGGGGACCCATTTTTTTTCACCAGACTATAAAGTTCTCTAGAAAAGATGCTGCTTTTGGTTCTCTATCAAGTACTCATGTCTACCTAGAACATAATAGGATCCCAATAAAATTTTGTTGAGTGAAATGAAACCTCATGTCATATTTTGAAAGCATAAAGAAAACAGAACTCTTTTCTGTAGCAGCTGAATTTAACTGTCAAGTATGTCTGGTGAGGCTGCATCTTTGGCTTTTAGAAACATATTAATCATCTAATTGCCACTGTTTATGGACAAAGTATTGCATGGATCAGAATTAGTGGAACATAAATATATGTTAATATTTTCTCCTATAATATTCCAGATAATATTTTCCTACATAACATTCCAGATTTTTTCTTTTAAAGATTTTATTTATTTGTTCATGAGAAAGAGAGAGAGAGAGGCAGAGACACAGGCAGGCTCCGTGAGGGGGCCCGACGCGGAACTCGATCCCGGGTCTCCAGGATCACGCCTTGGGCCAAAGGTGGCGCTAAACCACTGAACCACCTGGGCTGCTCTAACATTCCAGATTTTAATCTTTGCTAGCGGTAATTAGGGCTCCTGGGGTTTTCTGTATCTTTTCAAGGAGAGGTCTGTTTTTTTGGTTACAATCTTTGGCCACCAGATGGCAGCATTTGAATAATAAATTCTTAATCTGTTTCATAATCCAAAATTTAGTTTCACATAATACTTTTGTTTCAGAATCAGTGCTTCTACATAAAATGTATACTGTTTTTTTTTTAAATTTTTTTATTTGTTTATGATAGTCACAGAGAGAGAAAGAGGCAGAGACATAGGCAGAGGGAGAAGCAGGCTCCATGCACTGGGAGCCCAACATGGGATTCGATCCGGGGTCTCCAGGATCGCACCCTGGGCCAAAGGCCCGTGCCAAACCGCTGCGCCACCCAGGGATCCCTATACTATTTTTTTTAAATAAGATTGATACATGTTTAACTGATGTCTTAATCAAGATAGAAGTTTGAGAGAAAACCAGAGTATAGGTAAGAAAACAAAACATCCATGATTGTTAAGGAGAAGGTGTTTGCCTGGAGGTTAGACTCTAAAATTATTTAGAGGGGGAGTTGAGACCTGAGTCTGAAATTTATCAGATGAGGGTCTTGAGGCATGCCAAATGCATGGTAGGTCTTGAAAATATGATAGCTTGTTTCCTCCCATTTCTTAATTTGACCTCAAGATTAGTAACTCTTCTTCTCATCACAAGTATAACTGGGAGCAGACATTTCTGGGCATATCCTTGAAAAGTAGTGTTATTTTTACATTGACATAGTTATTAAGTCTCTGATGGTTCGATATTAGAGGAAGCACTGTCAAAGCAAGACAAATGATACACAGTAAAGGGATATGTGTACATTTTCAAAAGCTCCTTCTGATATAAGAACCCAGTTTCACTTCTGTCCTCCAGCTCTTCTAAGACTTTTTGTCTTCTAAGCAGTCAGAATAAATGTCCCAGCCTCAACTAGTGCCAGAATATTAGAACTGGAAAGAATTTTACAAACCAGGACTTCTGACGTTTTGAAGGAATCACAGATTCAGAGAATTTGGTGAAAGGTATGTGCCGTCTCTCCAACCATTTCCAACAAATCAATTATTCATGAATTTCCTAGGGCAGAGGTTCTCAACTGGCATAGTGTGTGCATGCATGTGTGTATATATTCCTTAGGCCCTGATTATTTTGAACCATCTAGCAGGGCTTTTTTTCCAAAACACACATAGAAAGTCTCTCAACTACCATGGCAGGGCATCTAAAGCCCTTGGTACTTTGGGCAGACAAATATTTAGTCTCTTGCCCTGAGAATCTGCTAAAACTCTTTAATCTAGTAGCCTCTGATGCCCATGGAGTGGTTTGGGACACAGAAATGATTGTTATAACACCAGTGACAAACTTACATCCTTATTAAACACCAAGAATGTTTATATTCCCAAATTCATGCTTGGATAAAATATACTAAAATGTTAATTAGTGGTTGTCTTTAGATGGTGAGAATGTTGGTAATTTAGATTTTGCTGTATTGTGCAAATTTCTAATTAGCCACAGTGAATATATATTTGGGAATGTAGAAAAAGCATTTTATTTTTTAAATTAATAGATCACAAGGGAATGCAATCAGCATTCAGTTACTTATATTAATAGCTGATAAAGCAAAAACTGGCAGGGCACCTGGGTGGCTCAGATGGTTGAGCTTCTGCCTTTGGCTCAGGTCATGATCCCAGGATACTGAGATCTAGCCCTGCATAGGGCTCTCTGCTCAGTGGAGAGGCTGCTTCTCCCTCTCCCTCTGCCTATCCCCCTGCTCATGTTCTCTCTATCAGTATCTCTCTGTATCAAATGGATAAATAAAATCTTTAAAAACAAACAAAATATGGCCAATAATTTTAACAAGTCAAATCAGTTCTCTAGCCTCGAGAGGCAGAAAGACATCCTGCAAGGCCAAATTCCAAGCCTTCCAGAGAATGACACAAATGAAGGTAATTCAAACTGTGGATCTGATTTCCCTGTTACTAGATCTAGAAAAGTGGATTTTCTTCGTTTTCCCCTAACCTTAATCTCTGTCTCTTTCACAGAGACATCAACTAACATTGTTATCCTAGCAACTTCCTATTTGTATTTACAAATGTCTAGTAGCAGCCACTGAGGTTCCATAATTTCTTTTGAGTGTTTTGTTGATGTGGCATATTATATTAAATTCCGATATTGAGCCATCCTTGAGTTCTGGGAATGAACCCTCTTGGATTCTGAAGGCTACTATTTCAATGTTGCTTGGACCCCAGGAAATATTTTTGATGGATGGGGTTGGGGAGAGTTCTATAGATAGGTTCATGTGTGAAAGCTCTGTGGCCTGGAACCCAGACTTCTGATAAAGTATCAGGAGAAGAAGGGGAACAAATGGGACCTGAAAATCAGGGGGAGAATGGTTAGGTGTTTGGCTTGCTGGATCAGTTCTCAGGATATATTTTGTGGTAGAGAATTCACATAACAGGGAGGTAATCTACCTTCTACATGATAACCCTACATTATAAAGAGGGAAGGGGGAGAAATATGAAAAAAGATTCATGAGGTAAACATTTGGGGAAGACTTTGAGGCATTTGTGAAGTGGGAGCTTTGGAGTGGTTTGGAAAACTGTGAATGAGAGGAGGGGAATTTGGAGAAGGATTTTTTTCCCCCTGGTTAGGAACTAGATCTCTTTAATGGTTTTTGATAGATGTGAGCAAAGATTATATACTCCTTTTTTTTGGGGGGGGGGGAATTTTGATTTCTGTTGTTCTTGATTCCATTTCTCATGTTTTGCATTATGTGTTTCTTCATTACATTTGTTAAATGTTTTGTTATGTTATTAAGTGTTATTTTTCAGAAAAGTCATTCTTGGATTTGTTACTTCCATGATTCTCTTTATAATTTGTTTGTTTTTGTCTTATTTTTTCTCTTTATTATTTTTTTCTAATTTTTTGAGTCAAATACTGAGTTCATATACATTAATATTAAAACATGTTTTTTCTTTTTATTAATTGCATTTTAAAAATAGCAAAAATATATAAGACTGTGAATTGAATGCTGGGTTGGAGCTGAGACTTATGGAGATGGCCTTGGTTGTTGATAACAAAGAAGTATTTAATCTAATTTCAATACCTGAACCATTAGGTTTCCTTGTGTCTGTCAGAGAAGGCAAAGTTCAAGATGGTAAAGTGGAAATGGCATATTATCCCTAGGATAAGGTTTTGTTTCTTGTATGTTTCACAAATATTTTTTCTTCCTGTTCTCCTAGAAATGAGTAATTATATTAGGGTCTTCTCTCTTTTCTCTTTACCTGCACCATGATCATGAAACAATATTACCCAGGCAAGGATCTGCCATTAGTCCTTTATTTTATTTTGTTTAAAATTTTTTTTCTAAAGATTTTTTTAAGTAATCTGTACATCCAGCATGGGGCTCAAACTCATGATGCTGAGATCAAGAGTTGTGTGCTCTACCAACTGAACCAGCCAGGAGCCCCCATTAGTCTTTAAATTTAGTATGCTTTTATTTTACTTACTTACTTACTTACTTACTTATTTATTTATTTATTTATGATAGTCACAGAGAGAGAGAGGGAGAGGCAGAGACACAGGCAGAGGGAGAAGCAGGCTCCATGCACCGGGAGCCCGATGTGGGATTCGATCCCGGGTCTCCAGGATCGCGCCCTGGGCCAAAGGCAGGCGCCAAACCGCTGCGCCACCCAGGGATCCCCTACTTATTTTTTTTAAGTAGTCTCCATGCCCAGCATGGGGCCTACTGTGGGGCATGACCTCATGACCCTGAGATTAAGACCTCAGCTGAGACCAAGAGTCAGATGCTTAACCGACTGAACCATCTAGACACCTTATTTAGAATGATTTTAAGCTTCAACATTATCTTTTCGAGCTAGGAATTTGTATTTCAACTTTATTTGTACAACAAAAAATTTGTCCTCAGTTAAAGGATTTTTAATTTCAATGAAGTACAATTTATTTTTTTTTCATGGATTATTTGTCTTTTGGTGTTGTAAACTCATCACCGAACCCAAGGTCACCTAGATTTTATCTCATGTTGTCTTCTGGGAGTTTTATAGTTTTGTATTTTACATTAGGTCTATGATCTGCTTTGAGTTAATTTTTTTGTGAAAGGTGTAAAATCTGTATTTAGATTCATTTATTATTTTGCATGTGAGTATCTAGTTAAAGGATTTTTAAGTGTTACCTGATCTGGTAATTTTTTTATACATAATTTCTCTTTCTTCCTTCTCTCTCAATGTTTCCTTCCCTGTAATGAGAATCAGTGATTAAAGAGAAGAATTTCAAGGGAAAAGCATAAAACAGCTAGCAGAAGGCCATGCAACTTGGACTAGAATGTGAAGCCTCCACTTCCCATCCAATTATCTGTTTTTTTACCTCTGGCATCTGTGAGGGGTGGTAAGGGTGGGTTGCATTCCCTGGGCCGGATGTGCCAAACTGCTTCCAACTACAGTGTATTCATTAGTAGAGTTCCCTTACTTCCTGCCTGTGCCTGTTTGGCAGTTCATAGGCACCATGGAATACAGCAGTGTTCTAGAAACGATGCATTTGTCTTGGTATTGGAATCCCAAACTCTCTTCAGGATTTTGGGGAAAATGAACAAGGGCAGCTATCACCGATGGTAAGTGTGAAAAGCCAGTTCTTCGTAGAAGAATTGCCACAATTGCCACAATTTGGAAAGAACTTGTCACAGTCTGGGATCTGCCCAGAGGGGCTCTCCCAAACACCACAAAGTCCTTCAGGAATCTTTTCATCTTTTTGATGAAACTCCAGTTTGCATTTCCAGGAGCCTTGCTGGCCTGCCGAGGACAGTGTTCCAAAAGGCAGAACACCAGAGTGTTTTTAAGTTATTGGTGGTGGCAGGAACACCAGAGTGGTATCTACTTTTTGAGAAAGAGATGCAAAGTCCTTCGTGAAAGGGAGATGGACATAGACAGCGTTAGGCTGCCCAGTCATGTGGGTGAGCACTGAGGACAGGGTGGTCTTTGGGGACAAAAGAAATTCCCATGCTAGATTTGTCATGAGAAATAGAAATTGGTTCCTTCAGGATGAAATTTTTTTTGCCTCTCCTGCTGGGGCATAGGTAATATGGTCTGCTGGGTATAGAGGCACTAAATAAACTGTGTTGAGGTTCCATTTGTACCAGTTACCAGCCTTGGCAGTAATGCTATGGCATAGATGGCTCTAGTTTCACTTTGCTCGAGGAATTTACAACTCAGCATGGTTCTGACACAGATGAAGGTGGGGGGTGGAGGATTGGATAATCAGAAGGTAGAGCTCTTCCCTCCCATCCAAGTGCTCTCTCCTGTATCCACACATAACATCTCCCTTCAACGATCCCTGAGCCTTGAATTTCACTCAACGTGTGTTAGCAGGGGAGTTGAGAATGACCAAGCCTGGCTGAGGTGAAAGCAGTAACTCGGATGGCTGGAGCATGTTAGGTTATTCTTTCCTTGGTCCCCTTCATAAAAGTAGCTGTAATACTATCTATCTTACTCCTGGTTACTGAGAGTATTAAATGAAGTAATGAGGGTAGAGCACTTGATAGATGGTCACTAAATAACTAGATGATTATGGCAAAGAGTTGCTTTTGAAGGAAACTTAATGGTGGAATTGGTTCAGTCTTTATTCATTGAGAATCTTGTTTGCTGACATCAGGAACTATACAATAATGAATAGTCTTAAGAAAAGATTCATTTTGTTAGATGCCAAATATACCCTAGGACCAAAAAAGTCCTAGACAAAACAAGTTATTTTTAATGGAGAAGAATTTCAAGATAAATAACTTAGTCCTTCCTCTAAAGATAAGAGCTTGTGGCAATAGTTTCTACATTAATTAATAAACTATTAAAATTTTAAAGTGGGACAGTAATCTGATAAGTAAAGATTTTAGGTGGATTCATTTCACGGGGGTTTGGAGTGATAGTCAACTTCAAGATTAAACTCCCTGTCATTTGCTCAGGTGCATATGAAATCATTTGTTGTGCCTGTATGAAAAGTAAACATTTTGTAAAATTAAAGATGCTTGTCATTATTGTAGTATCCACCCTCTAGGTTCTTTCTTACGGGAGGGTTTTCTTTATGTTCTATCCTCACAAAACCTATGAGGCTTTAAACCAATGTGACTAATAGCTAAACTGGTCATCAGGACATCTTCTTCTGTGCCTTATTGCTTTCTGGTTGGGGCTATTCTATGCATATAACGTAACTGTATTTTGCACATTATCTGCTCCTTATTTAAAACCTGAAGAAGAGGGATCCCTGGGTGGCGCAGCGGTTTAGCGCCTGCCTTTGGCCTAGGGCATGATCCTGGAGACCCGGGATCGAATCCCACATCGGGCTCCCGGTGCATGGAGCCTGCTTCTCCCTCTGCCTGTGTCTCTGCCTCTCTCTCTCTCTGTGTGACTATCATAAATAAAAAAAAAACAAAACAAAAAAAAAAACAAACCTGAAGAAGAGTTGTCCAAAAGAAAAGGACCTTAAAAGATAAACAATGAGGACAGGTTCTTTGCTCACAATCGTTTGTGGGCTAGCCTAATAGGACTTTGTATTATAATTAAAAGTGTTTCTGGATTGCTTTTTAGTGTCTCATCACTATATTCATATGGCTTCTGTTTCTTGAGAGAAAAGCCTAATTTTTGTCTTTTTAACAGTTACCTAATTGCACATTTTCAACCATACAAAATCCAACATTAAAAATGAACCAATAGGAATAATTATGACTCACAGAAGAGGTAAATGATCTGATATGTAGTTCTTGTGCTTGAGGGATTTAATTTGACATCAATAGAAAAAGGATTTTTTTCTGAAGAAAAAAAATCTTATTTAATCCACACTGTATTTAACTATAGACGTTCTATTAACAATTCATTTAATGTTTTTCTGATTTATGTGGTGCTTAACAAAGGGATTACTTTAGCTCATGCATCTCAATTCATTGTATGATTCTTTAATCTTTATTTTCATTGACTAGTGAGATAAAATAATTTTAATAAGAGATTTTAGTATGTGCATATCAAAATTGGACATATCTAGTAGGTAAAAAATAAGGACATATCAGAATTGAACAATATAAAAAATTAACTTTGTGCATGTGTGCACTTACACCCATGTGTACATATGCACTTGAATATAGGAGAAAGATCTTACTTCCTTTGAATGGAGAAAAGACACTTCATTTCCCGTGTTTTCATGGAACATTTAAAATAGTTGATCCTATATTTGACCACAAAGAGAATTTTGATATGTCTTTGTGTTGTTTTATTTTGTGCAATAATCATATATTACTTTCATAATGCAAACACCAAAATAAAAAATTAAAAAATGTGTTTTCTCTGTTTCTAATGTCTAGGATAATGTTTGGCACATATTAGGGACTCAATAAATGTTGGCTACATAAATAAACAAATGGATTTTAACATTTTTTTTAAAATATTTTTTTTAATTTTTATTTATTTATTTATGATAGTCACAGAGAGAGAGAGAGAGGCAGAGACATAGGCAGAGGGAGAAGCAGGCTCCATGCACCGGGAGCCGGATGTGGGATTCGATCCTGGGTCTCCAGGATCGCGCCCTGGGCCAAAGGCAGGCGCCAAACCGCTGCACCACCCAGGGATCCTGGATTTTAACATTTGACCTACTATGTGGTAGGTATAGAACAGTAGGTATTGCCTATAGCTGTGTGATCTAAAGCCATTTGAGTTAAATGGATTTTGGTATATCACAGAACAAACCACGTGCCCTCAAATGTAACTAACAGATAACAAGTCTGCAGTCATTCCTTTAGCCCATGACCTAGGTAAAGGGCTTCAACTATGCTGTAAGGGCTTCTACTGAATTGGTTTATTTAATACTTTTGATGTACAAGTATACATTTCCCACACTTCAGGTGATAATTTAGAGAGTGAGGGAGGAGTAATAAAGGCATATGGAGTAGGGAAAGCTTTCTGACACTGAACATGCTGATTGCACTGGGTAACTCTGACGTCCTTTTCAGCTTTACCAAGAATAATTCTGCGATCTCTAAGCACACTGGCTCTTTGATTTGTGTACTTAAGAATCTTTCATTAAAAATATCTTTCATTTAAAAATATTTCTTTCCTCTTTTAAAAATATTGGCTTAGTTGATGGGGTTGGGTTTTTGCTGTAATTGCTGACTTAGTTAATTGTTGATCACTGGAATACTAGTGATACACTGTGGTGTGTACTTATTTCTTAGACATTTTCTTTTTTTTCTTAGACATTTACAATCAAGGTAAAGGAAGAGCTTATAATTGGATTAGGCTTTTCACTTGTTTCTTATTAGGTGTTTGCAATTTGGAATTGTTTGCTGCCCATAAGCAAAATTAGCATCAGTATTACAGGTATTACATTTTCCCACCCAGTAATGTGTTGCGCATCTTTGTCTTTTTTTTTTAAAGATTTAATTAATTAATTAATTAATTAATTAATTAATTTTAGAGAGGGAGAGAGAGAATGTGGGCATGAAGGGAGGTGGTGGGGGGAAGAGCAGAGGGGGAGGGCAAAGGAAGGGGAAAGAATCTCAAGTAGACTCTATGCTGAGTGCAGAGTTGGACACCAGGCTTGATCTCAGGATTTTGAGGTTGTGACCAGAGCTAAAATCAAGTGTCAGATGCTTAATGGACTGAGCTACCCAGGTGCCCCTGTGCTGTGTATCTTAATTAATAGTAGACAGAATAATAGGGCATGTATATGTTTTTTTCTCCTTTTGTTGTTTTAAAACTATCAGTTATTGAGAGCTTAGTATATGCTGGGCACTGAACAAAGCTCTTTAATCCAAAGAAATTAAGATTTCTTTTAATCTTCACAACAATTTTATGAACAGGTGTACTGCAGAAGCCAAGACTAAATGAAGATAAATAATAAAACTAGTAACAAATTCTTCCTGGCTGAAAGTCCATGCTCTCAACCATTGTGTTACACTTTTCATGTGTTTTGCATGGTCATATTCTGAAACTTGCCTTCTTTTAGAATGTTTTCATTTTAGAATATTAAGTAAAACTCAAGTATCCTGATAACTGACTCCAGCCTCCAACTTTCCCATAGCTTCATTTCTACTATATCTGGTTTTCACCACTGTCTAGATTTTCAATTCCTTGGTCCTTTACTTTCTCCCAGATTAGTAGCCCCATCTCTATTCTATGCTAATCCCACTGTACTATATTCCAACCCTGGATTGATGCCCAGTTTGCTTTCTTTTGTTCCTATCTTCATATTAGCTGATCAGAGGCACCTGGGTGGCTTAGTCAGTTAAGTGTCTGACTCTTGATGTTGGATCAGGTCATGGTCTCAGAGTCATGGGATCAAGCCCTGTGTTGGGCTCCACACTTAGCACAGAGTTTGCTTGTCCCTTGCTTGTCCTCTAATCTTCCCACTGCTCATGCATGCTCTCTCTCTCTCAAATAAATACATAAATCTTGAAAAAAAGATTAGCTAATCAATATTAGAGGAAAAAAATCAGTAGACCTCATAGATTGGTACCACTACACATTTATGGCCTTAAACTCTTGCTGGGCTCTCCTTTCATTCTGTGGCATTGCTGTTTTCAGGTTCCTTCTTTGTCTTCAACAGTGGTGCCATGTCAATACCACGTTCTTAAGTTCTCACTTCCCTTACTTTTAGGTAGGTTTTCTCTTGCTTCATCAAACAAATTGAGGCTGTGAAGCATTATCTTGCTTAACTTTCCATCCCCTCACTGCCACTTATCTACATGTATACCATTCTTGACTTTCTTCCACAGGATAAGGGGAACTCCTACCTGTTCAAATCCAACTTCTCACTTTGACCTCAAGTCCAAGATGGAAGCGTCTGTGTTCTGGGCAGGAGGATGGAGGAAAAGATGAAGAAGGAGATTAAGGATTCACACATACTCTCTGAAGAAGTTTCTTGGAATCTCTTCCATGACTCTTCTTTTTGTATTACCATGGCCAGAATTCAGTCACAAGCCACAGGTGACCAAGTATCAGGGGAGGCTTGGTCCTTTATTTTGGGCTAATTCATGCTCAACTAAAAATTTTATTATTACAGAAGCAGCACAGAATGAAAATTGGAGATATTGAATAGTCTCTACAGTCTCTGGTAATGTTCTTTTGCACATGAAAAAAAAAAGAATTACCTCTCTTATTTTTTACTTATATTGCAAATATTTCACAAATTTAGACCTTTTGATCTTTTAATTTTGTTTTTGCTGTCTTTCATCATACAGAGGTTTAAAATTATTATGTAGCTGAACCAGGCATTCTTTTTTTTTTAATTCATTGTTTCTAGGTTTTGTATTTTGCTTAAATAGGCCTTTTTTATATGTTCTCATTATTTTAAAAAAGATTTTATTTATTTATTTGGGAGAGAGAGCAAGAGAGTGAGCACAAGCAGGGAGAGCTACAGGCAGAGGGAGAGGGAGAAGCAGACTCTCCCCTGAACAGGGAGCCCGAAGGGGGACTTGATCCTCGGCCTCTGGGATCATGACCTGAGCTGAAGGCAATTGTTTAACCAACTGAGCCACCTAGGCACCGCCTGGTGTCATATTTTCATTTAGTACTTTTATACTTTTATTTTTTACTTTAGATCTTCATTATATCTGGTATTTATTTACTTATTTATAAAGATTTTATTTATTTGAGAGTGAGAGGGAGAGAGAGAGAGAGAATGAGTGGGCAGAGGAAGAGGGAGAAGCAGGCTCCCCACTGAGTAGGGAGCCCAATGAAGGGCTCCATTCCAGGACCCTGGGATCATGACCTGAGCCGAAGGCAGATGCTTAGCCAACTGAGGCACCCAGGTGCCCCTATATCTGGTATTTAAATTTTGATCCAATGTGACATAGGGATGCATCTTTATTTTGTCAATTTTTATTTAACTCCAACTCATTTTAAATTACCCTTCATTCTCATTCACTTAAAGTACCACATTTATGGTAAACTGAATTTTAATACCTATGTTATTATATAATGTTATGTGTATTCCAGTTCTATGGGGCTATTACTAAACTTACACCTCAATTTTCATTACCATAGTTTTGCAGAATTTCTTTATTCTTCACTCTTTTCCTTCTTTTCCTCCCCACTCCTCCTCCTTTCTCTTTTCTACTTCCATTTCACCTAGCTGAGCTTGTTGGATGCTACAATGAAGATGAGACAAACGGACACATGCTTCCATCTCTGTTTTTTCTACTGTAGAATCTTTATCCTTTTTATACTCAGCACCGTCTCATTTCTTTGCTGCCCAGCATCACCCCTTCCAGGTCTTGCATTGTGTGGGATGCTGGCATTGGAAGGATTGCTGCTTTTAGTTGACTTTTTCTATCTGATTCATCCTTTTAGTCCTTTGGATCCTGTGTGTGTATAAAATCTATTTATCACCTTATTTAAGGAATTTCCCTAAGTTCCCTGAAGATGTAAAAGCAGTTGTTGACCTCAGTATATGTGGAGTCACCTCTTTATTTCCTTTTATTTACCTTCTTTGATTGACTCATTGGTTTCTTTGGGAAGGATGAAGCTGTTCTCCGAGTCAGTGAGCTGCAAAATCTCAGAATCAGGTAGCACATGAATGTTACATGGTGCCCAGTAGTTTCAAATGGCCTTGGAAACAGTTTGCTGCCTAAAGTTCTGGCTGAACTTGTTCTGGATACAGATAATGAAGAGGTGCTTGGTATGTGGTCCAGCAGGTTCAAAAATAGGCACACCTCTCCCTTGAACTCTATCTCTTTGGCTACTTTGCTGCTACCAACTTTGACTTTCTCTGTGGTCATAGCCTGTTTGATCAGTGTTCTTCAACATTTTATTAGCTTGTCTACAGTTACTTTTCCAGATGAACTTCCTATTCAACTTGTCAGAGTCTAATAAAAAATCTTAGGATTTTGACTTCAATTGTATTTAATTTATCAGCTAATGGGAAGGATATTAACCTTACTGACCATTTTGGATAATCAGAACAGATTCCAACGAAAGGAGCTGGGACTCTGGTGGATTTTATGAGTATGTGTCTGTGTGTGTGTACATGTGTGTGTGCATGTGCGTGTGTGTACACGCGTGCGTGCGTATGGAATGGTGGTGGTGGGAAATAAACATGGAGGGCTTTCCTTTATATTGTCATTTCAATTGAATTTTAGGGGTAAAGTAAATTTACTTGTTTAGTCAGACATCTTGAATAGAAGCTCTGATAACTTTTATGAGACAAAACAATCTATATTTAAAAAGGAAAAAAAAATAAAAAGGAATCAAGGCCAAATAAGCCAATAGAGTTTGGTTTACATTAAAATGTTAATGAATGCAGATAAAGTCACTGAATGCACACTGAAAGGTTGCCATGGTAATAGTCATTCTCATGAAATGATTTTAGATACTAGATTCTTGAGTGATGGCATGCCTTGTTATTTGCTTTAAGGCATCTTTAGTGTTCTCTTTCTTGTTCTTTCTTTCTCTCTCATTTCCTTGGAGGGTAGAAAATGGGAAAGGGACCTATACCTGATACAATTCATTGAAAGCAACAGAAATAAATTTTTACTCATTGAATCAAAAAATATATTTATTGATATGATGAAAGGATGGTTCAGAGTCGAAGGAAATGTGAAGGGGGGGGGTGGTTTCAGAGGAGAATCAGAAATATAGAGCAATTCTGAGAACCTGGGAAGCAGTAATCATGAGACAGCATCTTCAGGAAGAATGAGTAAACTTTTACTATTTTCAGTTTTGTGTCCCTATGTTAAAGGTTTAAATTCTAGGAAGTTTCTGATCTGCCAAGTTTGAAAGGAAAATTCTATGTACAAACACACACACACACACATTTCTTTTTTCTTGTAGAGAAGATTGTTGCAGAGAGATTCTTACAGGAGTTTGCAACCTGTTTTTGATTATAAATTGCAAGCCATAGATTAGGGATGGCCATGCAAGGAATGCAGTTTCAAATGAAGAAAAAATTAGGCTTGAACAATTTAATTTCTCTATGCAGTTTTTAAAAAATTTGTCTTTTTCTGGGATTTTCTTTTACCCTTCATGTCTTCCTACTGTCATATCTTGTTTTTCTTCATTTCTGAATTTTTATCAGTGAATTTCATTCATGAGGGTGTTCTGCTTTATATTTTTTCTTCCAAGGACCTCCACTGTGGCACCTCCCCTAACTCTTCCTCCCTCCTAGAAATGTGACACATTTCTAGATCCTACTTTCACTCTTCCATTTCCTTAGTGTCCTACCTTTATGACTAGATAAGTTTGAAAAAAGAAATGTTACTGTATTATTTTTTAATAAGATTTTAAAGCAATCTCTACACCCAGTGTGGGGGCTTGAACTTACAACCATGAAGTCAAGAATCTCATGTTCTACTGGCTGAGCCAGCCAGGCACTCTGAAATGTTACAGCATTATTGTTTAATAATGAGTTTGTGTTACCTTTGGAAGATTGCATTATTGTTCCCAAATCTTTAATCATCTCTGGGTGTCAACCCTTTGTCAGGTGACTTTGTGGTTCCTCTTACTAGAGATGGAGTATATTTTTCTCTCACTGATGTTGGGATGGGCCATGTGACTTGCTTTGGTCAATGAGATGTTAGTGAACATGATGACAACAAAGGCTTCAAGTATGCTGACATGTTTTGGCTTGCCCTCCTCTGCTTCTGCTTTGCCATAAACATATCTTGGGTTCTTCTCTAGCCCCAGAAGAATGATGACATGTGGAGCAGAGCTGCCCCAACCAACTCACACACGCACAGTATAAGGCTGAGCTGTCCCAGCAGACTTGCAGATTTATGAGCATGAGAATAAATAATTCTTGTTGCATGCTCCTTGGTTTTTGGGTAATCTGCTAGGCAACATTTTTTTGGTAGTAGTTAACTGATATATTATTTTTCCAATGAATGTATTTTCATTTAAACGAGGGTACTCTGGACTTCCTGCCTTAATCCAAGTGCATGTTTATAGAGATTCATGCATGATAGGGAGAAAATGTGAGGCAGAAGGTATCTTGTGGGATCCCCTTAGTATACACCAGGAGGTAAAATCCTTCTAAATGTATATTGGTTTCACACAATTATCACTGTTTTTGTTAGAAAAGAAAAGTAGGTTCTGAAAAGCTTTATAACACAGTATAGTTATCCAGAATTCTTTCCCAGCTAAGTACATTTTCATTATAATTCTAGTATAGGTTAGAGTGACTCGAAGCTTGTCAGGGCTTTGATGGGCTTTTGGAACTCAATTTCATATGGTATCTAAAAAAAATATGATATCCAGAAGATTTCTAGGTGGAAGTTTCCAAGGGAAAAGTCATCAATACTTTCCTGGAAGTTGCTCTATGAGATTGATTATGAGGACAAAACTCTAGTTCGTTTTGTTTTGTTTTTTTTGGTCTATAAAAAAGTCAGTGTTTATTTTATTAACTCTTATTAAATAGGAGTCCTCTTATTTGCATTGATGATGGCAGGATTCTCACCAACCTGGCTCCTGTCCTTTCTCCTTATCCCAGATTGATTAGACATTTAAATAAACAAAAAAGTAATTTCCATTTCTTCAGCTGTTGAGAAAATGGCTATTATCTTTACAGTGGCAAGCCTTGTTTGTACTAATACAGAGTAACATAGTCCTACCCCAGGAAGGCAACCTATGGAAACAGTTCAACCCCACTGGTGTGTGTGTGTGTGTGTGTGTGTGTGTGTGTGTGTGTATGTGAAGTCTCACCACTAAAACATGGTCAGATGGAACAGGTGATGCCTTTTGGCATAGTCTATTGTCCAATGACAGATGACTAGGACCCTGGAAGAAGCCCAGTTCACTAGGTTTGGGTATCACAAAGTCACTGGTCTTGGCCTTAAGTGGGGTCTCAGTGGGCCTGGGTAGACTTCAGTTATAGAACTCTTGAACTTTTCTGGAAACCGAGATCTTCTTTATGTCTTATGGTATAGTTTTGTAATTTTCTCTTAATGTATATCCACATTTCTTAAATTTACTCATAGTCATTATTCTTTATATGTAAAGAGACACTTTTGCTGTTGGAGTGGGATTTAAATTTTCATTACAGTTTTGGCTTTTTGCTAATATATTGGAAAATTAGTCATTTGGATAAGTTGTTTCATAACTAGCCCCTTAGTGAATATTCTGATGAGTTTTGATTAGTTGATATCCTGAAGTTTTTAGATAGACTCTCATGTGATAATTCTTTCTCCTTTCTGATAGTTGTTTCTTTTTATTTCCTTCTCCCTACTCTCATTTGCCAAAATGTTCAAGGAACTGTTAAATAATAGTTGTAAAATTTCTTGATCTTGATCTGTCTTGATCTGAAACTTATATCTGTATTTATAAGGGGCTTGATTTATTTTATGTTTTTCTATTCAGGCATGTGTGTGTGTATACATATATACATATTTAAATATTTTGTTTTTTTATTCATGAAAGACACACAGAGAGAGGCAGAGACATAGGTATAGGGAGAAGCAGACTCTCTGTGGGGAGTCTGGTGTGGAACTCTGTGGGGAGTCTGGTGTGGAAGGTCCTGGGATCACCACCTGAGCCAAAAGTAGAGCTCAACCACTGAACCACCCAGGCATCCCTATTTTTAAGATTTTTATAATTAAGTAATATGTACACCCATCATGGGGCTTGAACCCATGACCCCAAGATCTAGCTCCACTGACTGAGCCAGCCAGGTACCCCGGGCATATGTATATTTTATTAAATGAAGGAGATTGTTCCCTAAATTTAATGTTCTGTAATGGATTATTAGAGCATGGAAATTATCTGTACCATGAAAATGTGTTATTTTCAAATTATGTCAACTGGGGTATGGAAGAAAATCACATAAATGCTTCTTTAGAAAGAAATCAAATTATAAGAACAGAAATATGAATTTTCACCTTAAAAACAGAAGTCAACTTATCATAAAGTACTTGTTAGCTAGATTTTGAAGGTTCAAGAGAAGTCTCCAAGATAAATGCATTTGCTTTGATTGAGCTGTTTTTCAGCTTCTGACACCTAAGAAGATAAGAATTTTTCTGGTACTAAAAAAATCTGTTCCTTTCCTGTAGCACACAGTAAACCCTTTGTTTAAATTACTGTCTCTAATACTTATGAAATATTGTTTAAGCAAATTATATTATTTTAATAGTTGTTTTTATTAAGATTAATGAATGGCTCATGTTGTTGTAAATGAGTCACAGTTAACTGCTAAGATCTTCTTTAAAGGCTGATTGTAATCAACATTTATATGAAAACACACCTGAGCAAGAGTAGATTAAGAAACATGAAAGAATTCTTGACAACTTTGCTCCCTGAAACTTAAACACAATGGAATAAGTAATAGAATGAGATAGTTACATGGTCATGGATAACCCCAAATTACAGTGGAAACCAAACTCACTAAGGCAATGTAAAAAATGGACTTAATAAACTTATTGGCACCTATTATGTCAAGAATTAGGCAAGAACTATATGCAACTGGTGAATAACTGAACTCTACCTCTGAAACTATATGTTAATTAACTGAATTTAAATATAATAAAATTAAAAAAAAGAATTAGGCAAGAACTTCTGAGTTATGTATATGTCGCACTTTCTTCAGCCCTTCGCTCTTCACCCCCCCTCTTCTCTGCCACCTGCCTTTTGAGACACCCACTCAGGGCAGAAGCCACTCAGCTTAATCTCCCATTTCTTAACTTCCTCAATTTCCTTTTTTTGATTCAGCTCCATTTGCTTTCTTCAGATTTCAGCTTGAAGGCAGTTGAGTCTGCTCACATTTAACTATAATATGTTGAATTAGGAAAAGAAAAGAGCTAGAGTAGAGGCTATTAGATTTAAGAGTGTTTTTCAGTGGACATAGAACAAACTTAAAAATTCTCTCTCTCTCTTTTTTCCCCTACTGGTATCCTATGAAGTTCTTCCCTACTCTGTGAGAATACTTTTCCTTTTTTAGCATGATGTGTGCTGCCCGAGCAGCCCCAAGGCTGGGAAGGTAAGGAAGGGCTTGATTTGCTCAACAGCTTTTCTCCCATCATTGAAATTCTCCTCACATATCAGTCTGGTTATTTTCTTATACATTTGCACAAGGCATGTATGGCATGAGTCACAGTAAGAAACTCATCATAAGAATGTGCCAGATTGCAAAATAGATTTCCTTTCACCCACTAATGGCAGATTCAAGATTTTAAAATTGCAGTGATGTAGTAGGCTTAAGAGTATGTTTTTTGAAGCCACATACTTCTTTTTTTTGCTAATATAAACTGCATCTTTGTCTATACCAATTAATTAAAATTGTAATTTAAGTTATTCTCAAGTTTATTTTTTAAAAATAGTTTATTTATTCATGAGAGACAGAGAGAGAGAGAGAGGCAGAGACACAGGCAGAGGGAGAAGCAGGCTCCACACAGGGAGCCTGATGCAGGACTCGATTCTGGGTCTCCAGGATCACACCCTGAGCCAAAGGCAGACAGACACTTAACCGTCGAGCCACCCAGGCGAATGGAGAATAAGGCCAACCTTATTCTCAGGTTTAAAACAATTGCACATACAGAGCTGTACTCTTCAGATTGAAAATGAGTTTCATCATAAATAAACATCACACCACAAGTAAATATCACAAGCACAGGCAGCATATGCAACTTTACTGTTTATGTGTGTGCTGTGTGTATATGTTGAGTGTGTGTTGTGTGTGTGGTTTGTATGGCATGGGTGTCTTGTGGTATGTGTGTATATGTGATAGGTGTGTAGTTTGTTGAGTATTTATGTGTTGGTTATATGTGTGATATGTCTGTTATTTATGGTATATTTTTTGTGATGAATAAGTGTGTGCTGTGGTGTGCGAGTGGAGTGTGTGGTATATGTGTGGTGTGTGGGTTATGTTTGTGTTTGTGGTGTGCATTGTGTGTGTATGTATGTATTTGGTTGTAGTGTAAGTGTGGTGTTTGTGTAATATGGGTATGTGTTTGATGTTTATGTGATAAAGTGTGTGTGTGTGTATGTGTGTGTGGGGGGGGTTCTGCAGTGATTTGAGGCTCAGAGTTTAAAATTTTTGGTTTAAGAGTATTTCCGCATTGAGATCAATTGGCAGAGTCTTTACAGTCATTTTATCTCTTCAGAAATCATTTAGAAGGTATTTTCTTAAGCTTAAAGTATTTGTTTTTTAGGAGGAAACTTCAAATATTATAAACTAGATGAAAGTGGGCAGCCCGGGTGGCTCAGCGGTTTAGCGCCACCTTCAGCCCAGGGCGTGATCCTGGAGACCTGGGATCGAGTCCCATGTCAGGCTTCCTGCGTGGGGCCTGCTTCTCCCTCTGCCTGTGTCTCTGCCTCTCTCTCAGTCTCTATGTCTCTCATGAATAAATAAATTAAAAAAAAAACTAGATGAAAGTGAAAGTGATTTCTACATTACTATAATTTTAGCTGACAATATAGTTTAATTTAGCAAACAAAACCACTCATACAGAGTTACTCAGAGCTTCAAAAGGACCTGTCTCCTCTGCTTTTGACATGTAAATCCACACTGGTCAGTTGCAACCATTTTCTCTTCAGAGAACATTGTATGAGATGATGTGCCTCATTTTGACATTTCTATCAATGGCCCTTTGCCATCCTGTGGGAAACCACGAAGCCTAGAGATGGAGAATGAGAGCTCTTGAGTCAGAACACTTGGGTCTAAATGCTGGCTCTACCAACTAGGCGAAGGCTTAACTTTCATGAGTTTCCTCATCTATGAGATGGGATAATAGTTGTATTTACCTTGCAGGGCTGTTGAGAGGCTTATATGAGGTGGTGCTGTAGCATTGTGTTTGGAACATAGTAAGTATGTAATGAACATACATGTAAGGTGAGGATAAAGGGGATCTTTATGGATATGGCTATGTCATATGGAGGAGAGTGGAAGCTGTGAGTGAATAATTTCTTCCAATTTATAGTGAACGTATTCCATTTGGTTTGTGTATACCAATTAGATTTATGAATTAGTTCTCAGTTCTTGCATCAGTATAGCCTGATTTCTTTGTGGGGTTAATAATGCATATCTTAATGAATCATCACAAGGAATTTTAAAGATTATTGGTTCTAGGTCTGGTCCAATGTTAGGGCAAAAGTCCTTTGAGCTAAAGTTCTCTCCCTCACATGTTGAAACTGGCCCTACCATCTGTTTCCTGCTCTGGAATAGGTAAATGTCTCAGCAATGGAGAACTACTCTTGAGAGCATAAAAAGCCCTTACAAAGACCCTGGCATATAAATCACTCTGACTAACATGCAGTCATTCAGCACAATTTTAAGAGGAAACTTCACATTTTGTCTTTGCTATTTCTGGGCCCCTATATGGACATTAATATCTGAGCAAAGTATCCATTAGAGGGACTCTGGGTGCTGAAACAGGCTGTGGATGTGGGATGTCTACTGTTTTTATTCCATTGTGCTTGTCTATCTTGTTTAATGAAGAGGATCTCAAGGCCCTCTCGTGGTGTGAGGAATGCAAATTGTGGTATCAGGGCATAGGGGAGTGGGGGATACCTACAGAAATCCAAAACCTTGCACTTGTCTAGTACTGTGGCCACTGCCAAAGAGTATTGTGAGCAAGTGGAGGGCCCAGCCAGCTGGTAAGATGCTAGTGGGACAACTGCTATATCCATCATGCAAACAAGTGCTCCTGCCACTGGCCTTCATGGTTGGTGGTGGTTTTTAACATCTCTGCTGGACTTTTGGCTGAATTTCAAGAATTAATAGCGAGTGTGTGTGTGTGTGTGTGTGTGTGTGTGTGTGTGTGAGTCCTGTCAGTTTTCTATCAGAATTTAGCTTTTCCTTTCTTTTCCCCTATCTTGTCTCTCTAACTTTAGTCTTGGGCCCACGGGTAAGTAAAAACGGTAAGTAGTCTTGGGCCCACAGTAAGTAATGTTTTTAGTGTCTCCACCTGTAATCCTCAATCAGTGTTAATGACAGTCATCTACTGCACCCATCCCTTTAACCCCAAATTTATCCCACATCTTCTCAATCCCATTCACCCTGCCAAGGGTTCTCTTCATTATTTCTCCAGCAAGATTTGGATCAATACCTTCACCTTTTTTCAAGGCCATCCTCAGACATCCTCAAATTATTTTCTCCAACTTCAATCACTCTCTCCAGTAGTGATTTTCTTGGAGAACATTTTTCCAGGAGAATTTTCTTGGAGTACATTTTACCCCTGTCTTGATTTTCTCCCTCTAAACTTTGCATCCGGTTTAGTGGTTTAGCCAGTTTAGCCATGCTTGTGGATCTTCCCTAATCAGCTCACCAAGTCAAGTTCTCTTTTTTTTTATGCAGATAACTCCTATTCTGTCACTTCTAACAAATCCTTGTCCACTTTTTGAAAAGATGACCGTTTTTCTCTACATCTTAGCTTATTCACTTGTAACCAAAATGTAGTTTTGCTCTTGATCAATCAATAAAGAAATCAGTACATTAAGAATGTTATTGAGCAAATATAATAAGCTTCAGCCCTTTGATATGTGCTTGAGGACATATGAAGGACTATTATATACAGGCTTGCTTTCAAGAAACTTAGTTCTGTTAGAGAAGCAATATTAATGTTCATGTATCAATAAATGAGTATGTATGCATTAATCTTTATAGTCTGCCTACACCAAGGAATTAAGGTGGTTTATAATAAAAGATAGCTTTATAGGATGTTAAAATAATGATAAATAATAAAGAGGATGTAATAGACAATTGAAAAGGAAACCTAATTTAAGTTGTTGGGCTTGAGTATAAAACTTAGAATTTAGTTCCTGGAAATTAAGCAAAAAGAGAAACAATGAATTATATAATTTCTCATTATATATATGTTTCATCATAGGATATATACCCTTTTGCAAACACTGAATTTTTCTTTTTTAGGTATTGCATACTAAGTCTGTCTTAGTACGTAATAAATAAATAAATCTGTCCATTCATTTACTCGTTGTGCATATACTATGTTCCAGACCACTATGGATATGAAGTGTACTAGAAAAACAAATTATGTCTTTATGAGGTTTTTAGTGAAGAGAGAGGGGTCAGTAAATAAAGTAACATTGGGTAGTGATGAGTACTCTGAAGGCAAATAAAGTGGACTAATGGGATAGAGAGTGCTGGGGAGGCAGGGGAAGATCTGGCTGGGGAGGTGACATAGGAGCAGTTACCCCAAATAATAATAGCAAACGATGCAAAGAGCATTTCATGAGAGGAAATAGCAAGTTCCAAGGCCCAGAGGTAGGAAAAAACTTGATATATTTGAGAAACAACCAGTAACAGAGGAAATTTGTATAATGCTGGGGAAAGGGATACAGCAGTGGTGTGAGTGGCAGAGGACTGGTATAGGAGATGAAGCTAGAGAAGGTAGCCTGTGTTTGGCTTTGTAGAGATTTGGATTTTTTTCCCCAAATGTGATTGAGGAGCTTTTGGAAACTTTGACCAGGCAAAGTTTTATTATCTTTTTTAATGTCTAATTCTGATTTCCACTAGCTACTAAATGGAGAATAGCTTGCAGGAGGCAAGAGTGGAAGCAGAAAGAATAATCAAGTCTCCTATTGGAGTCCCTATTGGGACTATTGAAAAAGTCTGAGTGAGAAAAATGGATGGCTTGGTTCAGGATTAAGTGTTCTGATTGAAGCAGAATCAACATGACTTGCTGGTTAGCTGCTGGTTAGCTGAGATTGTTCTAGGTTTTCAACTTGAGCAAATGGTTGAATGATGTTCCATCTTTGGAGATAGTGAAGACTCGGCTGGTTTGGAGAGCAAAATCAGGAGTTCTGTTATGGACATGTTCAATTTGAGTTACTTATGAAATAACTCGTTGAGATGTAAAGTGGACACTTGGATCCATGAGTATGGAACTCAGGGGTGTGATATACATTTGGTCATCAGCAGCACACTTAAGTTGTGTCTATCACTATTTCAATGGAGCACTTAAAGTAATGGACAGAGTTTTCAGTGGGGGTTAGTATAGAAACAATTTTCAAATGACCACCTGGTGACTCTATTGGCCATGGTTCTCCAGAGAAATAGAAGTAATAGGATGTGTATGTAAACTAACAAACAAATAAATAAGATTTATTATATGGAGTTTGGTCATATGGTTCTCAAATCTGCAGTTGGCAAGCTTGAGACACAGGAGAGCTGATATGTATGTAGTTCCAGTCTGAGTCCAAAGGCCTGAGAACCACGGAAGCTGATGGTATAAATTCCAGTCTGAAATCAGGCAGGCTTGAGACCCAAGAGGAGCCAATGTTTTGATCTGAGTCCAAATGCAGATAAAGACTAATGTCCCAGCTCAAACAGGCAGGAGTTTCCTCTTATTCAGCCTTCTGGTTCTACTTAGTTCTTCAGTTGATTGAAGGAGGGCAATCTGCTTTACTCAGTCTTCTAATTCAAATGTTAATCTCATCCAGAAACACTCTCAAAGATAACACCCAAAATGTTTGTCCAAATGTCTGGGCACCCCATGGCTCAGTTAAATTGACACATAAAATTAATCATTAAAGTGACAATAGAGCATTACATCAAACTATAATTCTGTGAAGAGTGTGTGCAGATAAAACAGGAAGTTTTTTGGTGATCAGTCCATTATAAAGTTAGAACCTGTAAATGCCAGAGGCAGGCCTGGCTTGCATGACAACGATTGTTTTTCCTGATTGTGAAAGAATTTTAGTTTTTTTCTTATAGAACTTTAGATTTTAAGCAGAGCTGAATCCAGTGGGCCTGACAAAATGAATAGTAGATAAATAAATTAATTGACCTAGTGAATCAAGTAATTCATCAACCCATTAGACATTTATGGAGATTTTTAAATTTGCCAGATATTATCTGGCAAACCATTAGGTCACAGTCTATTTGGGAGACTACCACATGAACAGGTAAAAACTATGTTTCAGTGCTAGTGCCTGGCCATGATGAAGGTATGAGGAAAGGGCTTCAGAAGAACAAAGGAGGAAGAGACAATTCTGATGGAGAGAGGGGTAGTGGCCAGGGAAGGGTTCATTGAAGAAGGGTTCTGCTAGGAGGAGGAGGAGGCAGAGGAGTTGTGTAGAGAGAAAGTCGTGGAGGTATGGGAGGGCCTGAAGCGTCTAGACAGAAGTGAGAAGTTCAGTGTGACTGAAGTATAGGGTACATGGTATTAAGTGGAGGGAACCAATTGGGCCCAGAGGGTGAAGGACCTTGTATTTCTGCCTAGGAAGCTCTGATTCTCTCCGGCAGGCCAGCGTGTCTCCACCTTGAGTGAGCACAAGAATCACCTGGGGAGTTGTTAAAAATGGAGATTCCTAGGCCTTCTCTCTAAGGAGATGGATGCAGTAGGTCTGGGGCACAGAAAGTGACAGCTTAATGAGTTCCCTAGCTGATTCCATTGCAGTCAGTTCACAGACCCTACCACCACTCTGCAGTATGGAGGCTTTTCAGAAGAGGGAGTTGACATGACCTGATTTATTTTTAGGAAGATAATTCTGCCAACTGTGTGGAAAATGGACTATCAGGGAAAATGTATAGGAAGTTGCAGCACCAGGCATCCTGGTGAGAGATTATGATGACTGGGGCTAACGTGTTAGTGGGGATGAAGAAATGGGCTCAAATCTAAGAGACCTCTCTGAGTTAGGATACACAGTTGACCTGAGTAGGAGAAGGGCTAAGGAGAGTGAAGGTAAGCTCTCAAGTGTCTAGTTGGGAAGAATGGTCAATAATGGCTGGCACTTGGTAACTACTTTTTAAATGAATGGGTGAATAAATATAGGGCAAAAAGTAGGTGGGATGGAGTAAGAAAGGAAAATTCAATTTATAGGTTATATTTGAAGTTAATATAGGAAAAATTGATCTGGTATTGATGAGGAAAGCTCATGCAGGTTTGAAGATATGGATTTGGAAGTTGTTAGCATAGAGATAGTTCTTGAAGTAATAGTAGAATCTGAGGATATAAACTTTAAAGAGGCTATAAACTATCAAGAGTATATAAACTTTAAAGAGAAGAAAGCCAAGCATGCAAACCTTTTGATGTATTTTATTTTATTTTATTTTATTTTATTTATTTTATTTTACAGAGAGAGAGGGAGAGAAAGAGCATGAGCCAGGGAGAGGGGTAGAGGGAGAAGCAGAGTCTTCCTTGAGCAGGGAGCCAGACAAGGGGCTTGATCCAGAAACCCCCGTAATCATGACCTGAGCCATAGACAGAAGCTTAACTGACTGAGTCATCCAGGTGCCCCATTTTTGTGTGTTTAAAGGACAGAGGAAAACTAGTTGGCAGAGAGAGAAAGTAGTTGAAGTTAGAGGATTCATAGGAGGTATGTTTTGAAAAGTTTTGAAAATAAAGGAAAAGTTACAGAAAGTATGTGTGCATGTATGTAAGTCTGAATGTGAATGTGAGCGTGTGTGTATGTGTGTGTGTGTGTGTGTGTGTGTGTGTGTGTGGTGGAGGGACATATTGGGACTATGTTGTCAGAGTGAATGCTGAAATATGTTCTCCCAAAACTCTTCTCTAAGATACAGAACAACATAGAAGTTGTGGCACCAACCACCTGTGCAGTTGAAAATCTGCATATGGATTTTGACTCCCGCAAAACTCAAATACTAATTGCCTACTACTGATTAGAAGCCTTATTGATAACAGTCTACTAACACATATTTTGTATGTTATATGTATCATATACTGAAATCTTACAATAAAGTAAACTAGAGAAAAGAAACTGTTATTAAGAAAATCATAAGGGGGACGCCTGAGTGGCTCAGTGGTTGAGCGTCTGCCTTCTGCTCAGGGCGTCATCCCAGTCCAGGTCCAGAGATCAAGTCCCGCATCAGTCTCCCTGCCTGCTTCTCCCTCTGCCTATTTCTCTGCCTCTCTCTCTCTCTGTCTCTCATGAATAAATAAAATCTTAAAAAAAAGTCATAAGAGAAAATACATTTATAGTGGTGTATGTTACTTATTGAAAAAATCCAAAGATAAGTGGACCCATGCAATTTAAATCTGTGTTGTTCAAGGATTAACGGTAGTTTGCCAGATTTAGCTCTCTCATAAGGTCATTCTTGAATCATGATAGAAAGGCCAGGCAGATCAACAGCATAAAGGAAGATAGTAGTCTTTCTATTTGTTATAGCTGGAGGACAGTGCTTATTTCAAGTAAAAGCTATTTAACTTATTTAGACATGAAGTGGGCTAGATATATTAATGTCCCATTCCCACAGCATTTGTTACTTTATAGCATTCAGGTTATAATTAGCCTTATTATAAGCCTTATTATAAAATTATCTCTCTCCTATATGTTAAATTTTTACAGATTTTGAAGGTATATTAGTACACCTACCAGTAGATATGATGGTGCCCAACTTAATTAAAAAAAAAAAGTTGTTAAAAAAAATCCCTGCTAATCACTGCTATATTATTATATTATATATAATATATAATAAATTATTATATTATATATAATATATAAATTTATATTTATTTATATAAATAAATATAATATAAATACTATATATTAATATATAATATTAATTAATATATTATAAACATATACTATATATATATGTAAATTCTGTTAAGGATTGTTGTCCATTTGTGTTTTAGGCCTTAAAGGTCTTTTGGATTGGTAATTGTATGTTCCTTGTATATTAAGTCCATTAAGAACCCTTTGTTATATTTGTCATCATTGTTTTTCCAGTCATCAATGCACTAGTGGAAGGGAAGTGTTAACAGATTTTAAAATAGGCTTTCCATCAAATTTGGAGGCTTAACAGCCAGGCTTCTTGGCCTCTAGTCTTTATCCTTTTGTCTCCATTTTTGCAAGTTCTTTAGCTGGGCCTAAGGAAGGTCAGTCTCCTTACAGAATCAATGTCCCTTGAAAACAAGGGTTCCTCTGGAAAATAAACTGAGGATGAGCTCATGGATCATATTAGCTGTATGATTTAGCTTCCTGTCTTCTCCCCAAAAACTCAGGCAAACATACCTGGAACTACTATGGCAGTTGGAATATTGAGTTTTCTTGAAGCTGAATGCCAGGAGAAATGTTCTGGAGGTTAATAGAAAGACAGGCATGTATTCATGTTTGTTGGATAAACAGGAGTCCAGCCATTTAAGTATAGACTTTCTTTTATGGCTTACTTTAAAGTGTTAAATTCAGCATCAGATGATTATATATATAAAAAAATCTGATCTCCACTGGGGAAGGGAGAGGTGAGAATTACTATTGTATCATTTTTCAAGTCTCCTTTTCTAATAGTTTATTTTTGTTGTATATTGACCTTGTTTACTGGTAAATTTGATACATTCACTTATTTATAGATGTCTTTTCTGAGATAAGTTTTCTTAGTGCTGATGTTTATTTTTCCTTACATGGAAGAATTCATCAGTGAAATCAACTATCTGGAGATTCTTTTGTGGAAAGATTTTTAAATGATAGATTTAGTGTCTTTAATAGCTACAGCTCTATTTGGATTTCATTTTATTCGATTTCTTCCTGTATCAGTTGTGTTAAGCCTTATTTTTCTAGCAGTTTGTCCATTTCATCTAAACTTTCTGATTTATTGGTATAAAGTTGTTCTAATAATATTCCATTAGTATCTTTGGTATCTGTGGACCCTGTAGTAAGTCAGTCTCCATTTTAATTTTTGGTATTAGTAATCTGTGCCTTTTCCCATTTTCCTTGATTAGTCTTGCTAAATAAAGGACTCTTAGTTTTATTAGTCTTGAAGGGAAATCCCTCAATGTCAGGCTTTCTTTCCAAGGCCTCCCATCTTCAGGGTCTCAGGACGCTGAAGTCCAGGCTACTGAGGCAGACCCTGACTCCTGTGTTTTCTCTCCATCTCCATAAGATTACTGGTTTCTCTGCCTCTAGCATCTGTTGTGTGCCTGGCTTTTCAGTATTCCCACCCCCAACTCACTACCCCTACCACACTAAAAATCATCATTTCCTTGAGGGGAAAAGAGACAAAGAATACTGTAGTCACTTCAGTAAGTGCCCATTTCCTTTGGAATCTTGGCCCTTCAGATCCTGGCTATCCTGACAGGTCTCTCATACATTTAAACAGATGGCTTAAACTTCATACCATACAGCTATCACCCTCCAATTCCATATCCCACTCTCCCAATCTGTAGGGAATCATTACTTTTTATGTCTATAGATTTGTTTATTCTAGACATTTCATAATAATGGAATCATATAATATGTAGTCTTCTGTAACCACCTGCTTTCACTTAGCATAATATTTCAAGGTATACCATACTATAGCATATATCAGTGCATTATACCTTGACAAATGTCATAATCCTTTCCAAGTTTGTATCAGTTTTCAATATTTTATTCTTTGTTTTCCAAAGTTGTGAAATGCCATTGAGAGTTCCTTTAACTTGTTTTTTTTTGTTTTTTTTGCCAGTTTACTTCTTCTGGTATGTGCTCATGCTTTGGTTATAGCTAGTTTCATATTTTAAAAAAATATTATTTATTTGAGAGAGCATGAGAGAGCACAGGGAGGGGGCAGGGATAGAGGAAGAAGCAGACTCCATACTGTGCAGGGAACCCAATGTGGAACTCTGTCCCAGGACCCTGGATCATGACCTGAGCCAAAGGCAGATGCCTAACTGAGCCATCCAGGTGCCCACCACTCTCATATTTGAGAGCATCATAACTACCTGCCTTAACTAATCCTTGCAATCTGGGTTCAAATTTCACAGCAGCATCCTTGTTTGTTTAATGTTAATCAATTTATGCCAAGATCTGAAACCATGAAACCAATCTACTAGCAGTGGAAGGTTCTTTTTTGGTCTTCCTGTAATTACATTTTTTTTGTTTCAATATGGCAGCTAATGTTAACACTTTGGCTTGAATTCTAGTTGAAATGATTTGGATTATCTTTTATTGCAGCCTTCAGTCCAAAGTAGATGTGTTTCTTTTCAACCATAATTGGCTTTCTGTTTCTACAATTTGAACTAACATATGTTAGAGCAACATTACTTTTTAAAAATTTTTTTAAATATTTATTTATTTTTACAGAGAAGGGACAGAGGGAGAGGGAGGAGAGAGAGAATCTTAAGCAGGCTCTATGCCCAGTGTGAATCCTAACATAGGGCTTGATCTTACAATCCTGAGATTATGACCTGAGCTGAAATCAAGAGTTGGCCACTTAATTGACTAAGTCACCCAGGTGCCCCATCTTGTTTTTTATATTCATTGAATTTTTGTCAACATAGTTTATACCATAGCTTCATGAAAGACTAGATCTCATTCTGTCCTTGCTTTTCTGTTGCCATTTTTCAAAGCTAATTGCATCCAATTTCACTTCTAGCATTATCACTTTTTGTTTCTTTGTTGCATTTTAATCTTTGTTGTAAAATATTATATCAATTTATCACTAGGAGACAAGGAGGCAGCACAACTGTACTCTTTTCTGTCTGTGCAAGAGATGAATAACAAATGCGCAGTGCTCAATTACTGACAGACTTTGAAAGAAGTGATGTCATTTGTCATTGATCATGCCGCCCATCTGCTATATAGTGATTTGTGGTCTGAAGGCTAGCAGCAAAGTTTGCACTTTATGTGATTATTCACAATTAATATATGGTGGTAACTGAAATTTGAATGGTGGTAACTGTTTTGTTGAATGGTGTTAATTTAACTAAAGCATGGTAACTGAAATTTGTACATGTTGGAATGGTGCAAAATGAGGGATGCCTATAATCTATTTCAATTGATCATGTATCTTTCAGCCTCATCTGCTTAATAAAGTTGGGTCTTAAACTAACTCTGAATATTTTATTTGAGGAAGAATCTTGAGGCTCTGCCATTCTAACCTTTGAGTTTAAAAATTATCCAGCTGCCTGATCCCTGTGATTGTCTTGTCAAAATGTGGTCTCCTCCTTGCCTCCTACCTCCACTACTGAGGCCTTCCGCAGCTCTGCCTCTGATACATGTCATTTCCTTTTGTGGACAAAACAGCAAAGCCTTCCCTATCTCTGATGTCTCCTGTTCTCACTTTCTCTGTTTTTGTGATTTAGAACTGCCCTCCAGAAACACATGGCAGCCGTTACCTGGCTTTATAGCTCTTACCTTCTAGCTAGGATGAAAGTTTTGCCTTAGCACCCATAGTGTCAGCCAGCTAGACCCTGCCTCTCTAATGAATAACTCATAAACACTGAAAGCACTATTTTCCTTGAAGAATGCCTCATAGTGGCTGTTACAACCTCTCTTTCAAACCTCAGGCCAACCTTTTATTTTCCCCTTAAAGAATTTAAGCTTCAAAACCTCTTCTTTAGTATTTAACTTGAGCTTTAAAGTCTTTCAAAGGAAAAAAAGGTTCCTGAGGAGGTTCTCTTTTTTCTTTGGAACCTTTGAGGCATTTTCAATGTGACAGAATATGTTTTAAATGGACCCAGAGAGATTCCTTGTGGTTCTTTTGTGCCTCCAAGCACTCAGAACATGGCTAGGCACAGAGGAAGCATTTAACAAACATTTGCCACTTTGTTAATTGAGATGACTAACTATAGGCATACTTTGATTTGCACATAAATTTATTTCTGAAAATTATTTTTTTGAGGATGGGGAGGGACATAATGATGCTGGTTTGGCAGGGGAAGAAAACTAACTCTGAGATTATTAAGGTGGATCCTCTAGCAGTGACAAATTCAGACATCTTTTTGATGATGCTATTTATTTATTTATTTATTTATTTATTTATTTATTTGGAAATCTTTTTTTTTAAAGATTGTATTTATTTATTTAGGAGAGACACACACAGAGAGAGGCAGAGACATAGGCAGAGGGAGAAGCAGATTCCCTGCAGGGAGCCCGATGTGGGACTCGGTCCTGGAACCAGAGGATCATGCCCTGAGCTGAGGCAGACGCTCAACTTCTGAGCCACCCAGGGGTCCCTTGATGATGCTTTTGAAAATGAGTGTTTTGCAGGCAAAAATATCTTTTAAGTCCATATTTTAAATATTTGCTTCAGATGTGATAGCTATCTATTAGTGAAAAGCTTTCACAGTCCAAACAAAGCATTGGTATTTGAAAAGGTAAGGCTATGAGACTTGGGAGAGGTGTTATGATTTGTTCTCTCAAGGGAAAAAGCATAAAAGCTAATGGGGATTTCTTCTGGAGATATGATTGTGGCCAGACTGTCAAATCTTCCTTGTTGAAAATTTGGACTATTTGCCTTACCATTTTGTCTCATCTATTTTAACTATGAATTCAGTAGACACCTAACTGTGTGTATAGCGAGCATAGCCTTTTTACTACTGCTATTATTTCTGAGCAGCATAAGGGCTGTTTGAAGGTAGGGACCAAATCCACTGGGTAGTCTTGTCTTTGTTTCCTATAGTCCCTAGCAGTGAAGGGGACTGTGCATACAGTGGGTATCTAAAAGTGTTTATGGAGTGATTAAATCATATGTTCTTTATCAGTTTGTAAGATCCACTTTGGGAGAATCAAAGATCAGTAAGAAGATCAGTTCAAGGCACAACAAGAAGGATCTGAGAGCTCATGGCACCATGTCATGAAGTTAGATTCAGAAACAGAAAAGCATAACTCTAGGAACTTCTTTGTGATGTGGTTCATCACATGATTCAGATTGTGTAAGGTAAAATGCCTAATACTAGTGCCAATTTCACCCCCAGACAGCACAGCTCAGTGTTTACTTAATTTGGATTTTGTTCATTGTATGTTAGTTTATGTTTTAGATGAAAAGTTTCTAGAAAGCAGAAGGCTGAACTGTGAACCCCAAAATTCATGTGGAAATTCTAACCCTCTAGTACCTCAGAATGTCAGTGTATTTGTATACAGGGCCTTTTAAAGATGTGCTTAAGGAAAAATGAAGTCATATGGGTGGGCCCTAATCCAAATATGACTGATGTTCTTATAAGAAGAGATTAGGATGTGAACATGCATGGAAGAAGACCATGTGAAAACACCAGAAAAAGATGGCCATCTGCAAGCCAAGGAGAGAAGCTTCAGGATAAAACTAACCCAGCTGACATGTTGATCTTGAATTTCTAGCTTGAATTTATAGCTCAAGACTATATGTAAAATAGAATCCTATGGGGGGCAGGCAGAAATGCAACAGATGGACAGAACTTTTATTTTTTCTCTTATTGGCAGGTATGACATTTAAAGGTCACAAATTGAATCAGTCATAGTCAGACAGGATCATAGATTTATTATGTCTTCTTTGGTGGGAGATGGGGGACAGGAGGGATTTCTGGGCCACTTCAGTGCCATGGAGGGTTTAGTGGAGATTATGTTGAAAAATGGTTTTGGAGAGAGATTTGGAAATGATCAGTATCTACTATAATTTAAAAGCAGTGACTTTAAATAACACAGTCTATAGCTGTACTTCAGTCTTATTAACTTTCAGGGAAAAATAAAATGGTAATATTAAAACACTCAATATGTATCCGTTTTTACCTCCACCCACTATTGCAAGACTTCTTACCCAGATGTTGGTCTTCTTACCCCTCCTCTTTGTTTCAAGTGATTCTCAGGAAGAAATTCTTCCATAAACACAGGCCTCTCATGATCTTTATCACTGTCTATCTAATTGTCTGTTAATTGCTAACAATTTAAAGACTTGTTTAATATGTTTCATAAGTTTTAAGGTAGTTACGTTTTTATTTTTTAGGATTTTATTTATTATTGTTCATGAGAGAGAGAGAGAGAGAGAGAGAGAGATTGAGAGAGGCAGAGACACAGGCAGAGGGAGAAGCAGGCTTCCTGCAAGGGGCCCAGTGTAGAACTCAATCCTGGATCCTGGGATCACGCCCCGATCACGCCTTGAGCCGAAGGCAGACTCCCAACACTGAGCCACCCAGGCGTCCCAGTAGTTTGGATTTTTAAGTTTGTTTATATATTTTTCATAATAAGACTAATATAATCACAGTAAAAGAAAATTTAAAAAAGAGACAAGAGAAAAAAATCACCCATGGTCTCACCATTCTAAGGCAACTGAAAGCATTTGGTGGTTTTTCCTTTCAGCCTTTTTATTCATTGCATAGAATTTTTCTCCAAAAGTTGCAATTCTAATGTATACACAAGTTTCTATACTCCTTAAAAAAACTTTATATTGTAAATATTGTGGCATAAGCCTTGTCAGTGGTACAACAGAATTTTCTTAAATATCATTTTAGTGATATATAATCTAGCATTGAACTGATACAATAGTTTACTTATAAGTTTCCCAATTCTTGGACATTTAGGTTGTTTCAAATTTTTAAAAAGTGATTATAGGACAGCCTGGGTGGCACAGCATTTTAGTGCCGCCTTCGGCTGGGGCGTGATCCTGGAGTCTCAGGATCGAGTCCCATGTCGGGCTTCCTGCATGGGGCCTGCTTCTCCCTCTGCCTGTGTCTCTGCCTCTCTCTCTCTCTGTTTCTCATGAATAAATAAATAAAATCTTTAAAAAAAGATTATAAACAACATGGATATTTTTGACGATGGATATGTTTGAACATAACTTTTTTCCCTCCCTGTTTTGCATGTCTCCCATTTTCTGAATTATTGTGTGAAAAGGCAGACTTATTTTTGTGCAGAAGCTTAGCGAATGTCCTACTGTTGTTGATAGAGTCTGCTGTAGAGACCTTGTATAGAGGCCACTTTCTCATTTTAACTTATGGCAAGATCCCCAATGGCTTGGGAGTACTGTCACTGCCTTTTGGGGGAATCATCTATCTAGTTTGTGGTTAGTGTATTTTGCTTGAGAAGTTTGCACTGTCAGTCTAATTAAATTCAAGATAAAGATGAGATCAGAATGCATCTAAGACTTGCATGAGGAGATGATGGACATCTACTTCGTAGTCTCAGTGACACTTCACATATCACTCTCGAAAGCAGACACAGAGAAGCAGCTCTGTTGCACTAACCAGGGAGGAGACCCTGAGTGTGCAGACTCAGTAACTGTGTCACTGGATTGTGGGTCTTGCTTGGGGAACAAGATAACAAGTTTTCCTAGAGTTAGAGGGAATGTTTCTTCCTACCCATCATATTTCCTTTGTTCTGGATAGTCTTCTGATTGCTGTTTGGCTTCTTCATTTTCTTTATACTAGGACGGTGGCAGTGCAGCATGTAACTCACTGTGTTTGCCTCTTTATTCCAGCAATGAGGAGGCTACTAAAGGAAGAATATACTGCTCTATTTTGTGGGCTCACTTCACTCCCAATGCCATCTTGCTTTCTTAGTTTTATTAGCTCTTTGCTTTATCTTTTTATTTTGGATTTTCTCTTGTAACATGTTTACATATTTCTAAGTAGCCTTATATTTGTTTCAGAATAAGTCATAGTTTGAATGAAGATTGAGGGATTGGCTTTTGGGGTTTAGGAATTGGTCCAGTCCATTTAGTATGAGCTTGTCACTGAGAGGTCACTCATCTTGGGTCTAGTATCTGGATCTGACTGATCCATAGCCAGACAGTGGATCTTGGTGATTCAAACTCAGTGCTATCTTTGAGATCTTGTCATTAAAAAATCCAGTACTCTTTGAGGCACTTTCCTCCTCCACTTTGAGGCCTTTTCACAATGCTGGGTAGAGTTAGATAATATTTGTTTGGGGGTTAAAAACCCAGCTATGCTTAAGTATACTTACCCCTTTTGTCTTTTCTGCCTCCTTATACATTTTACTTCTGTACTTTAAACCTATAGAAACTTTGGTTTTGATCTAAGGAGAAGTGAGGATTTAGCTTTTAGTCTAGATTATTCAGCTAATTAAATGTTACAATTTAATAATTTAGAATTTTGGAACTAAGCCCTTTTAATACTTAGTAACTCTTATATCGTTGAAGTTCCCAGCATTTTTTTTTTTTTAGCTTTTATTTTTTATTTACCTCATCTTCCCTGAGGAAGATCTTGAAGGTAGGGACTTCTTCCTCTTTGAAGTCCTTACAGAACTGAGACCAAGTCTTTGTCAGAGCAGGAGCTCAACATATGTCTGCTGAATTGAATACTCTCACCTCCAAATAGGCTTGAGAAGTAAAGATGTCTACACACACTATTCTAAGGAACAGAAAGCAATACTGCTAATAAATATATATAGGATTGATAACCTTTACCAAAGACTCCACTCATTCAGTGATGGCAAGGAAAGACCCACTCACTAGAGATGTTATGCTAAGTTCTCGTTTAAATTCCATTTGCAATTAGAGGAGCTTGTTAAATTTCAAGACTGAAAGGTATTTGTATGAAGAGTGCCATGGTGATTGTGTTTACTTTTAATTTGGTAAATGTTATTTCTATTCGGTTGCTTGAAATTAAATTACAGATCTTAATATCAGTGAGAAATATCCAAAATATTGTATATATGGTGAGAATAAGAGCCATTGTAGTCATGGCAGGCAAAGAGGTTTTGATTTGAGGTGAAAATATGATTTCTTTGGAACTCCCTTCTAATCCTCTAGCATGTTTTCTTAACTTCCTTCAGTGACTCAAATATTTTGAGAGCATACGGAGGTCAAGCCATTTGAACATTTAGAAATAATAACTGTACTTAGTATCCAGTTCATTACTGTGAGATTCCTTGAGAACAAAAGACACAGAAAAGGGATTTTTTTTTAAAGGCACATTTCATTCAGGTGCATTAGATCCTGACTAGGGAGCTAAAATAACCCATTTTCAGAGATTTTCAGAGTGATTATGCTCTGCCTTTGGTGAGGAGTAGCTCTGATCAAGAGAGTTTTAAAAAATCCCATCAATGATCATCCATTTTCTCATTTGCTTTTGGCTGGGCATTTTCTTGTCATTGTAATGCATGCTTTGTTGTCTGTATCTATTGTTAATAAAACAACTTCTTTCGTTTGGTGGGGGTGAAAGGTTTGATATGTGGCCCTTGGATTCCTGATGATGGACAAACATTCACACACACTGTCTACTGTTGGCAAAATAACCCAGTGAAACTGGGCATCCAAGGTATAAGGTATCTATCTATGTTTGAACACACTGCATTGGACATACAACTGCCAGCCATAATCACATGGGAGATGAGTTCTTTAATAAAATAATGTTTTATGCCTATGTGTAACCACTAACAGAGCAGTTTCTTTGATTAGAATAAAACATAATTCTGGGGTGAGACTAGAGCATTAGCTCTACATGTGAAATTCATTTACTGTTATTCATATTCAATTCTGTGTAGGAATGGGTTGAAACCAGAAGGGTACAAAGTGCCAAAAAGTCATTTAAGTGGTTAACTTGATAAAAACAAAGACCTTGGTAGTAGAATCATCCCAAACTTTTGTGAAAAGAAAGGGTATGGCCATGAAAATCTTTTGTATTACAAGATGTTTTCTGGTTATCTTATGACAAAAGAATGGTCCTTTTAAAAGATATGTTATACATTTTTATTTTTCAATAACTATTCCAAATTCACTGATCTTTTCTGTGACATTAATAGCTATTTTTAAAAAGTTTATTCTGCTTCTTCAAGGCAAGGGTGATATTTTTATCAATGAGAGAAAATATCTGCTTTTCAAAAGAACTCTTGCTATGGAGAAACATCTTGAAAATGGATATTTAGAAATGCTTCAATTATTATGTGATTTTGTGCTTAAAACAATGTGTTTTAACCACAAAAACCTTGAAAATTTGGGCAGCCTGGGTGGCTCAGTGGTTTAGCACTGCCTTTAGCTTAGGGTGTGATCCTGGAGACCCAGGATCGAGTCCCATGTTGGGCTCCCTGCATGGAGCCTGCTTCTCTCTCTGCCTGTGTTTCTGCCTCTCTCTCTTTCTCTCTGTGTCTCTCATGAATAAATAAATAAAATCTTAAAAAAAAAAAAACCTTGATAATTCTGTACTTCAAAAACCAGAATTTTCTAACTGGTATAAAAGTTATTAGAAGAGAAAGTCAGTGAGTTTGATTAGCTTATAAGATTTTTTTTAAAGATTTTATTTATTTATTCATGAGAGACAGAGAGAGAGGCAGAGACATAGGCAGAGGGAGAAGCTGGCTGCCCACAGGGAGCCTGATACAGAACTCCATCCCAGGACTCTAGGATCAGGACCTGAGCCAAAGGCAGATCCTCAACTGCTAAGCCACTCAGGCATCCCAGTTTATAAGAATTGATTGACACCAAGATGCTGGGAATTTATAAGCCTAATTTCAACAAAGGCCTTTCCATAACTGATGGTTGGGATTAAAGAAATCATGATGTTGAAACCTTTTTTTCCCATCTGGCCCTATTATCCATATGTTAGGTTTTCAGCTGTGCGGCCATTAAAACCAACTATTATATGTGAACATAGCATCCAACATGAATTTTTGTGTCATAGAGTTGAAAGAGTCTCTTAAAACAATGAATAATAAATAAATATCATTCAAAAATTTAAATATTTTATTTTTAATAAATAAAAAGTTTTAAAAATTAGTCATAAATTTAAAATAATAAAATTCATATATAAGATGCTTGAAAGATTCAAGTTATATTCATGTAATTTATAAATAAATATAATTATCAATAAAATTTATAAATAAAAAGATATCTATGGAAAGTATAGTTGAATCTTTTTACTGTTAGGCATATACAATCAAGAAAGTTCAGAGATCACTGATCTATACATATAACAGAGTCTAAATCCCAGATTCCCAGGAAAGAGAAAGATTGGTTTAGTTGGGTCACATGCCCATCTCTGATCCAATCATCTGTGGCCCAGGGAGGAAGGTAGCTTAATTATAGGGATCCAGTTAGCTGAGTGTTTAGGATTCCAGTCATAGCAATTAACATGATTTCATGGAGAAGCAACAACTTATTATCATATGAAAATTCAATATTGTCATATTTGTCTCCTCTCAAGTATCTACTTGCTTAATAACAAACAGCCTGACTCTTCTTACCACACAACATATTTTTCTAGTCATTTTTACTGATGAATATTGTAAATTTTGACAGTGAAAATGCAAATTCAATGTAAATAGATTGTGAAATAAAATTGTCACTCTTACAAACATTTAAGGATTTCATGAGGTTGAAGAAAATGTTGTTGCTCAGATCACATACAAATTAGGTTTGGGATAGGTTAAGTCAATAACTGAAGAGAAAGCCAATAATGGTTATAACATCATAGAGCCTCAAAACAAATGATTTGAAATCAAAGGTAGGTATTAATAATGGTAAATTAATATGTCCTTGACTATTTTGAGAAGTTATCCTCCTTATGATCTGACTACACAAATTAACCATGAAGTGAAGGATATTATATAATGTTATTATACTCTTTTTGTTGGAAAAGTAATGTCTCCTAACTTAAATATTTTAGTTGTTCAAACTCAAATATTTGAGTTCTTCAGACTTAGTACATGGTTATGCCAATTAGAATCTAATTTAAAAGGCAAGATAAAGCAAACTTATTTTCTTAAATTTTAATTTTGTTTATTAAAGATAAAGCCCTAATCAAATGTTTTCCTTGTTTTTTTATTTTTATTTTTATTTTTATTTTTTTTTACTATGGGATTTTGTTTCTTATTTGAGGATCTGATGCTCAGTTTACTGGCTATAGGGCTGACTCTCCTGAGAGCTGTGGATGGGAAGTAGTGCTTTGTACCTAGCCCTTTGCACCTTCTTTAATCCCTAATCATTTGCCTCTTCAAATCTGATCCAGCTTGAACCCAAATCCTTCAGGGTCTTTCTGGGTGTTTGATCTGTTGATGTGAAAAGTTTTTTTTTTTTTTTTTTTTTTTTTTGATGTGAAAAGTTAATTTGAGACAAGGTGTTTATAAACATAGTAGCTCAAAAAGTTACTCTTTCCTAAAAATACCTTTGTTACATAAAACCAAGAGGTGAAATAGGAGAGGTCTGGAGATTATAGTCAGGGGGCCTTTTCTGCCACCTGTTGCCCTTTGCAGAAGCCCAGTTCTACTGTCACTTTATCGCTGCACCATCAAGTCCAATACCCTTGTGTTCCCCTGGGCTGAAATATTTGTACACTCATGCCCACATTGACATCTTGGCCCCAACCATCCCACCAACTAGGAATGGTAAATAGATTTCATCTCATGTGCCAGCTCTGATCCATTGGGAGTGACTGCCTGGAGAACTGCAATGAAAAGGTTTCTGGGACCACACCTAGTTCAGCAGGAAAGATTGTATTGATTGATCAATGAGTTCTGCCATAGTCACTGGAGGTGGGGTGGAAACACACCTCATTCTTGCTATCTTTGTCCTAGATTATGCTATGGCAGTGAATATTTCTGCACCATGTTATAGAGGTCATTTGTCACCATGTAGCTCTTAACCAAGGCTCAGGGTTTACTATTAAGTTCTCATGATCCCCAGCAGGTCCTAATGTGCATCTTATGTATATGTGTATGACTGTGCATATAAGATGAGTAGCACCATCTTGGTGTACACAGAATGCTTCATTATTTCTACTTATGCTAAATACAATTGATTTCATTAAAGGGGGCCTTGCTTTCATTAGAGAGCACCAAAGTATGAAATTGTCAAGCATCATGCTCTAGGTTACAAAGAATATTTCAGATTTGGTCATTCATCCTTTAAAACATACCCAGAGTAGACATTTCTGTGCAACCCAAGCTTAGGAAAGATATCATTTTCCCCCCTGTCACTTCCAACATGATGTGCTATAAAATAGCTTTTATGCCTTCTGTGCTGTCAGAGAAATTTGAACAGCTTTCAGAGTTAGAAGTTTCAGGGACAGTTCTGTTAGAAAAAAAAATCCCAGGGGGAAACAGTAAGGGCTAAAGACCCTTATTTTTGCTAATGCACACAAGAACATCAGGAAGTAAATATTTGCTGTGGTTTTATTGGATTCTAGTTAGCTTCACCCCTGAGCCCCAAGGTCCCTATGGGAATGAGGTGTGCTTCATCAATATGTAATCTTTTTAAAGCTTGCACTCTCATGGGATGGTCTCAGAACACTGTTGTGGTTAAAATAATACCATCCAGCATTTAAAAATAATTTCCAAAGGTCTCAGCCCTTCTCTAGACTTTCTTGAACTCTGCAAGGAAAGATAAGGAGACCATAGTAATATATCTTTGACGTCTCCTTTTCTCTTCCACCCATTTTTTTACATTGAAGCAGCTCCCTCATCTCCCTTACCTCAGCCTCCCTCCAACAACCCTACAGCCACTGCACCAGGTGTCACCCATCTGCCTCTTATTGTCCTTGCCAGCGCTTTTCCTCTGCATTACAAGGTCCAAGAGAAGCTTAGTTAGCCAAGCAGGACCATCCTGTCTCGAAAGGTTGGGGTGAGGAGGATCAAGACAGAATTCTCTTAAGCATGGAAGGAAGAGAAAAGCTGAGAACCAACATACATGAACAATTTACCTCTAATCATGTACTTTGCATACATTCCTTAGAGATCCTCTCTTAGGTTGTCAAATTCTGCATTATGTTGCAATCACTGGGAAAAAAAAAAGCCTTGGATGACAGCTTTCACACCGAATACAGTTTTTGCCACCCCTCACCTGGGTCTGCCTTTGGGATGCCATTGCTCCTACTGTGTCTCTGTTGGTTGAGAGCTGTTGCTCTGGGCCATAGGTTTCACTAACTGACTCTGGATGCCCACCAATCTGGTCCTAAGATGCATTTGTCATGGCCTTTTCCCCATTGTCACACGGGGATGTCCCCTCTAGGTGGCACCTTGTGAGATGGCTGTCTTTCTCTTCTACTTCTCTCTGTCCTCTTCCAAAGTGGGTCATGAGTTGCATATTCAGTTGGTAATTTAGATCCAAACTCTGTATTTTATTACAGTGTGAGGAAATTTGGGGGTACACAGGTGGGTAAATTATAGGTATAGGGCCTTACTAACTAGTTCATTCTTTAACAGCCCCTACTTTGTGTCACTCCCAGAGCTGCCTTTAAGCCCAACCCTGACCTCACTTTAGGTTTAAACTCTCAGGTGGATTTTAATGTTTTCTCTCTTACCTCCATTTCTAGCTTCTTGATCAAGTCTTCCTTTTATTAGTCCTCCCAAGAAAATTTCCCTTTGCCTGCTTTTCCTTGATCTCAAACCTTTTCCTTCTTTTTTAAAATAAAATATTTCCTCATTAAATATGGAAGTCAAATGTGCATGCTCACTATAGAAATTTGGAAAATACAAAAAAGTGTAGCGACAAATCATCCACAATCTTAGAAATAACAATAGTCAAAGTTTGGTGAATTTCCTTTCCTTTTATGTGATTGCAAATATGTGAAATATTCAGATATGTATTCTGTTTTTCTCCTAATCTTTTCTTCTGGTTTAGTCTGTACCATGACCTAGCAAAGTCATGATGCTGTTACTACATTGTTATTTCTGTGTGCATGTGTGTGTGCACATACATGTACACATATGTGCACATGTGTGTGCATACGCTACGTGCATGCACTCACATGCACACGCACACACACATTGTAACTGGTTTCTTTGGGTCAGGTGCTGAACTCTACAACCTGACATAACACTCTACATTTTGGCCTCTTTTACTAGACAATTACTTTGTTTTTACCTATTATGCCTCTTCTTCTCGACCTTTATGGATGTATTTGGATTCTGGTTGATTAAAGGAATTATTATATGATATCCAAAGCCTAACTTTACATTAGTTAACAAATAACACTATGTACACATAAGAGAGAGGCCCACTTTTTAATAATTGTCTATTGATCCTCTTTCCATGGTATTCGGAATCTCATCTCTACTCTCTTCAGTCTTAGCTCAATTGCTTATTCTTGAGAGCCTGCAGCCTCTATCAATTGCTAGGAAACTAGGTCTGAGCACCCAAGGAGAGTTTCCTGTTATTCTTTTGTGAAATGATGGCAAGGAGATTTGATAAAAGCTGAATAAATTTTTAGTCTAGGATGTTCTGTTCTTAAGCTATAATTGCTGTTTTCCCTTTAACTCTAGAAGTGATTCTGCCAAACAAAAGAAACTTTAGTCTTCATGTGTGTATTATTATTATTTCATAAAAATTCTCCTTTAAATGTGTGATTAAAAAAAAACCTCTGCATCATTAAAGGTGATTTTCTGTTGTCTTGGGACTGGTTGACTGGCTTTATATGAATGTCAGGGGAAAGATGCACTTTAAAAGTGAACCTTCTGGGATGTGTTTATCCCGCAAAGTGAGATACATTTGATTGCAGTAAATATGACAACCGTGAAATAATTAAAAATAATTTTAGAATTTAAAAATGCTAAATCAAACTCTTGGTTATTAAGATGTATTACCTAGATGATGTTCAATTGATCTTCAAAATCTAATATCACTGAGGGTAGCATAAGAGAGTAAGGATTAGGGACACCTGGGTGATTCAGTCAGTTAAGTGTCAGACTTTTTATCTCAGCTCGAGTCTTGATCTCAGGGTCATGAGTTCAAGCTCTGCATACTTTTAAAACAAATATAAGGGGGGAACATCTTTATTAAAAAAAGAGAATACGATTAAATGGTATTTGGAGGAATTTAAGTTAGACATTGGAAGCTCTGCAGAATTCAGAGAAATCAGTATCCATGGTCATAAATGAGAGAAACCTTATCATGGAATCTATTAATAAATGAGTAGTTTGGGGGTGCCTGGGTGGCTCAGTTGGTTGGGTGTCTAACTCTTGATTTCAGCTCAGGTCATGATCTTAGGGTTGTGAGTTGAGCCCTGCATCAGGCTCTGCACTCAGTGCAGAGTCTGCTTGTCCCTCTCCCTCTGCTCTTCCCCCCACTCATGCTCTCTCTGTCTCCCAAATAAATAAAATATATTAAAAAAAAATAAGTGAGTAGTCTGTCTCCTTGTTTTATCTTTCAAGGAATCAACATGATTCAGGAATCCCTTTTTCAAATCAATTATATGCCCTGTAGGTGACTATGAGTCTTGGTTTTGAGTATTTTAATCTGGTGAGATATAAGATTAATGGAAAATAAATATGGTTTCATGAATTACGTTTTTATTGCTATCATGTATACCACAGTGAGTTAAATTACTTCCATGTATTCTAGTGGAAAGATCAGGTTCAACATGTACTACACCAAATAGCCCTAGGGTATTTATGGTCTATTTTATTTTCTTCCTTTGTACGAGATAAGCAACTTGAAGTCATTGATGAATATATGCTGGAGGTACTCATTGATCATGGATATCACAGGGTAGCAATGCATGAACTAAAATGGGAATTAGGTAGAAGGGTTAAAATGAACCTTGGTTGTACACATTCCTTGCTTTACTGCTATTCCTGTGGTGTAGGTCCATGACAGTATAACCCTCTTTTTTTGGCCTATGTTAGAATTGGAAAGATACAAGCTGCTCTGGAAGCTAAAACTGTGCTATCAGAAGTGGGTAAGGAAGCAAAATATCAGCAAGTCAGAAGGTAGCTCTGAACTCTGTGAGGATACGGCCCAGGTAGGCCTTGTTCTTTGCTGAACCCCAAGTACCTAGCATAGTTCCTGCATAGCACAGACAGTAAGTATAATTGATCCTTGAACAATGTGGTGGTTAGGGGTACCACCCTCCACACAGTTGAAAATCTGTGTATAACTTTTGACTTGCTTAAAACTTAACTACCAATAGTCTACTGCTGATCGAAAGCTTTACTGGTAACATAAACAGTTGATTAACACATACTTTGTATGTTATACATATTATATACTATATTCTTACAATAAATTAAGCTAGAGAAGAAAGGTTATTAAGAAAATTATAAGATAAAATACATTTATAATACTGCTCTGTATGTATAAAAAAATCTGCACGTAAGTGGACCTGCGTGGTTCAAACCTGTGTTGTTCAAGGGTCACCTTTACTAGTGAATTATTGAAAGAGTTGATCACTCCATGACCAAGCCTGTCCCCTTCCTCAAGGGTCCTTATTGAATCTCTATGTAGAAGCTTTAGAGATCTCTGCATTAGAGCTCTCAGTCTTTGCCTGGCCAGTAGAGGTGTGGCTCCACAGGGCTGACTGGGCTCTGGAGCTAGGACTGGCTTTGGGAATTAAGACAAGGGACATCTGCAGACAGTTTCAGGGGAAGCCAAGGTCGATAACCAAGCTGAATTCAACATCAATCTGAAGGGCCTAGGTGGAGAGGCACAGAGATGGAGCAGTGGACTTGTAAGACTGACTAGGAGACAGCTCTGGACAGACTCTTGAAGTGCTAAGTGGACAGGGGGCTTTCATGAGGCAAATTCATCCTCATTCAGGATACCAAGCCTCTGAGGACTTAGAATACCTTAGGGTAGAAGCTTTTTCTACTCTTGACTTCTTGATGCAGAGCCCCATGTCCTCTTCCCCACCCTTCTTAGGAATTTGCTTTATTTCCTGCCTCAGACAATAAGACCCAGAGAGTCCCCCAGGAATCCAAATAAGGTTCAGAGTTTCCTTTCCTAAGCAGAGTAGCAAATTCTAGAATTGGCTATGGCTTTAGCAGGTACCATCAAAATGTTGCCTCAGTAATTCCAGCTCCCCAGGACTCTCAGAAGGCCTGGGATTGAAGCCAACAGTCACAGGCTCAGCCCTCCAGGAAGCAAGTTTGTTATCATTACTAGCTCTTGGGATTCACAAGTTGATCCTCACAGCTTTTCCCCTTGGTGGCTTCTTAGGTCAGTGAAGGTAAAGACTTCATGCTAGATGGTCTTACCTTAGGCTCTATGAAGGCAGCACTCACAGAGCCTTTGAGTCTTTAAAGAATTGCCATTTTTGATGCCAAGAGTATAACTTGAATACAAGAAGTTTAACAGAATTAACAGCAGTCTCTTTGTCTGGATGCAAGATGGTTTTTAACCTAAAATTTTTTTAGGATCCTGCCAGTGCACCCTCAGGCTTCTTAAGGTAATTAAACTAGGCCCTTGGAAATATGCAGACTGCAGCAACACTTTTGCCAGTTTGAGTTTTTTAAGAGCACTTTCTCATCCTGTCTGGAGGGGATTGGATTTGACTGGTGCAAGAGAGAAAGCTTCCAATGGGGGTCCTTTTGAATTTTTAGTTATTTTCTATCTCTGAGTATAGGCCATATTGGCAATATTGTCACAGGGCCCAAGTACTCCCCTGCAACTTCATTTTCATCCAGACCAGCAAGTTTCAGTTTAGTGGGCAAATCCAATAACTAAAAGAAACTACATAAATTGTTAGGCCATAGGGAGCAATCTTACTAAAAGGTATCTTGTTGGCCCACAAGGAGAAATTTAGGCAACGGAGGACTCAAGACCTTTTTAAGTTTTCCGTGGACTCTTCTAGAGGCTTCAATACTTATACCAAACATAGTAAAATATACCTGCATTTCAATTAAATGTAAAAATTTCCATTAAATGTTGAAAGGATTTTTATAATTTTGCTTTTGGAATTATCTGCATATGAATGACTTACTAATACAGTTGAACTATTTCTTTTTTTTTTTTTAAGATTTTATTTATTTATTCATGATAGTCACAGAGAGAGAGAGAGAGAGAGAGAGAGAGAGGCAGAGACACAGGCAGAGGGAGAAGCAGGCTCCATGCAGGGAGCCCGACGTGGGATTCGATCCCGGGTCTCCAGGATTGCGCCCTGGGCCAAAGGCAGGCGCCAAACCGCTGCGCCACCCAGGGATCCCCTAGTTGACTATTTCTTATCAATCATTATATGTACTCAAAAATTCTTGTAAAACAAGAGAATCTAATCCACAAAGTATTCTCACATGTAATGAAATTTTTAATGAATAATAAATTTGTTACTGAAGATGACATAATTTTACATTTTGCAGGTTGTTAATTACATGCTTATTAATTTCATTTTGTTTTTCTGTGGCTTGGAACCAATTCATATTTTTTTCCCCTTTTTTTACAGGTGTCTGGAAAGCCTGTAGGCCTCAGGCACTGGACCTTTTGGTCCAACAGATAAAAACAGCCCTGAGGGAATTTAGCTGTAATGTTTGGTTCAGGAATAGTTTTAAGGGTACAAGATTGTTGTTTCAAAGGTTAGAAAGCCTGTCATGTCAAAGAAGAATAAGACCAATTCTGTGGTACTCCATAGGATGGGAGTGAATACATCTTCACAACAAGGTATCAAAGAGGCTATCCTAGGAGATATGTCACCTGGAAGTGTTCAGAGGGAGCTGGAAGGATCTTTTGTAGAGGCCTGAGGGTGGAGATTATCAAGGGTTCAGAGTCAGAGGATTAGGGTTCAAGTCCCTATCAATACCTGTGTGATTTTGAGTAAATCACTTAATCTCTTTGTATTTTTGTTTCCTCATATGTAAAAGGGGATACTATTTATTTCATTTGTTATTGTCCCTCATCTATAGAGTGGAGATGTATGTATTCCTGCTTCACTTATCACAAAGGTTTGCTAAAGATTAAAGTGAGATAATTTCAAACTTTCAGTCACAGTGATAAATTTTATATAAATGTTCAGCCCCATTCAAATGTTAGAATTATAAATCCAATTCTAGGGTACTAATGGAACACCTAATAAGATGGGAGGGAATCTACAAAATGAGTCTTTAAAATTCATTATTGCTACTGATAATAATCTTAGCATAAAACTATAAGGAACCTTAAAACACATTGGAGAAACCAGTGCTACTTATATACAGTAAGTCAAAGCTCTATATAGGCAACCTAATATGGACTTTCAGCTTTAGAAATAAAAAGATTAGAATTAATAGAATTAAAGCTAAAAGGAATATTGGACATTGAATCTCAAACTCTTATTTTATACATAGAAAGATGATGTATAAAGTAATTAAGTGACTTGCAAAATGATCTCTACTTATTTAAAACCCTGCCTTGTTTCATAAAGGATTTCAAGTGGAGTATAAGAATAGGTATAATGAAATAGCAAAATCTAAAATACAACCAATGCTGTGATTATGGAAAATAAGATAAAATATAATGACCAAGTGAAAAGGAGAGTGAAGTTATGGTGGCAATATATAACATCTGTAGAGTTATTAGAAATTAACAATAAATTGGTATGAGTTTCCTAGTTAGTTGAAGTAAAATTAGGATTCAAGCTAGTGATGGAGCCAGCATCAGAACCTCACCTTACACTGGTTTGTTTTTTTGTCTTTCTTTCTTTCTTTCTTTCTTTCTTTCTTTCTTTCTTTCTTTCTTTCTTTCTTTCTTTCTTTCTTTCTTTCTTCTTTCTTTCTTTCTTTCTTTCTTTCTTTCTTTCTTTCTTTCTTTCTTTCTTTCTCTTCCCTCCCTCCCTCCTTTCTTTCTTTCTTTCTTTCTTTCTTTCTTTCTTTCTTTCTTTCTTTCTTTCTTTCTTTCTCTTTCTTTCTTTTTCTCTTTCTTTTCTTTTCTTTTCTTTTCTTTTCTTTTTCTTTTCTTCTTTTGGTTCAGCCTATGGGGATGATAGCCTTTGTAAGGAGAGTGAGAGCTGCTCCATGTGCCCAGCTGACTATGGGAAATGTCTACTTCTTATAGGTTCCTGGGTGATGATTACCCCTCCAATTGGCTTGGTCTCTACTGCCTCTACCTTGAGCATTCTGATATGAATCAAGCAACATCTCATGCCAAATTTTCTGTGGCTATTTGTTCCTTATTTCTATTATTCCCTGACATCTTCTTAGATCTGTATTGTCAAGAGCCTTTGAAACTATGTAATCTATCCCCATTACTTTACAAATTAGGAAACCAAGATCCAGATGTTATGTGATTTGCCCAAGGCCACACAGCAGCAGCTAACCTTTATTGAGCATCTACATATGCCTTATTTAATTCTCATAGCAAACCTTAATAAGCAAATATTATTATCCCTTTTTATAGATGAGGAAAATGAGACACATAGATAATCATTTATCTATAATGCCCTCAATGCAGAATGTATTGCATACACTGATCCCTTCACTGAGGCTCTGAGAGGCAAAGAAGCCTCTGCTGCCAATTCTGCAATCTCCAGGTGCACCAGTTCCAGATTACTTTAATTTACTTTACAGATTACTTTATTATTACTTACTGATACATCACACTCATTACCCCATACCAAAGCATCTTAATAGCATGGCTAAGAACTATAGATACAAACCTATTTGCGTTAGGCAACCAAAGAATCCATCTGAAAACCAGAAATTTCTATAGAGACTGACTCCATTGGCCAAAGAAACAATCCCCAAAAAGCAGGGTCAGACAGTGCTAATCAAGCTCAGCTCTGACCTTTCCAAACTCCAAGGTTAGTCTTATACACCTCTCCAGCCTAAGAGGAATTTAAGTCCCAATACTGTCTTCTCTAAAGTATGGTATAAAGAGCACTAGACTCACAGAGAACTGGATTCAATCCAAGATCTGTCATCCTCTTAAGAGGCAACCTGGGTAGAAGGTTGTACAAAGAGATGAACTAGACAGACTTAGTTCAATCCCCAGCTCCCTCACATACTCTTCTTTTGACTTTGGGTAAAGCACTTCACCTTTTTTTTGATGTTTAGATTTTATTCATTTATTCATGAAGAGACAAAGAGGCAGAGACACAAGCAGAGGGAGAAGCAGGCTCCATACAGGGAGCCCGATGAGGGACTCGATCTCAGGACCCTGGGATCACGACCTGAGCCAAAGGCAGATACTCAACCACTGAGCCACCCAGGTGCCCCAGCACTTCATCTTTCTGTATTTTTTATTCTTATTTTACAAAAGGCAAAGTATGTCTAATAGGAGAGAGGAGAGCAAGATGTGTTAAAAGAACAACACATACATATATACAAGCCGATATCAATGGTTGCCAACTAATCTGGTAACTTAAATCCTTGTTGACACTTGATATTATGCAGATAAAGGGATAATCATTTCAGGGTCCAGTCTGGCATGGAATCCCATTCAATGAATAATAGACCAGCAAATAATAATTATAAACAAATTAAAGCATTCTTTCTGTCTTTTCTGAAAATGCAGGGCTTCTTAAAAATCATATTTTTTTCTTCTCAAAGTATCTTCCCAACATTGTAGCTGCTCCAAAGTCTCTCTTTTCCCCTAGTAAAAGCTACTCTCCTGGGTCTTTACCTAGCTGAACCTACATAAAGTTGCTTATCTCTTCCTTCTCCCTTCTTTGCTCATCTCTTCATATGTAGGTCAACATAGCCTTTTGGGCACTTTAATTTTCTTTCTTCCTCCATTATATTGATTCTTTTCAATAAAGGGCTAGGAATGGATCTGGAAGTTAAGGTAACTTCCTCCTTACATGGAAGTGGGGAGTGGTTTGGGGAAGACACTGGGGCTACGTATGCATTTTTTTTTTTTTTGGTTCCCTGTCAAATCGCTTTTACATGTATCCACTGTATCAAATTAAAAATCTCAAATTCTTACCAGCTCATGCTCTAATGTGTGGGTTCCTCCTCCTGTCACTTGGTGTGTATCTAGAAAATTGACAAAGTGCATTAAACGTTATTCTTGAAACTATTATTAGGAAGGCTCAGTTGCGCCCCAAACCTATATAGTATATTCCAATACTAAAAGTCAATAGTTTGGCATTTTCTATTGTTTAGGATTGTTGATACTAATGTTTTCCTCCCTGGGATGGATAATAGAGCTTGCTGACATGGAGGCAGATTGTGTGTGGGGGGATGTGAGAGAGAGGTTCCTTGGAGCCTTTAATAGAATAGAAAGGAATTCATAAGATTGGTAAAGAATGATTACAGAGAAGTAGAGGCAGAGTAGGGAGGAAAAAATAGCAATAGCTTTGGAAGGGCTAGAAAATAGAGTATTTTTATTTTGAAGCTGAAATGTAGTCTTTTTTTCTTTTTTTTAAGATTTTATTTATTTATTCATGAGAGACACACACAGACCAGAGACACAGACAGAGGGAGAAGCAGGCCCCATGCAGGGAGCCCGACGTGGGACTCGATCCAGGGTCTCCAGGATCACACCCTGGGCTGAAAGCAGCACCAAACCGCTGAGCCACCCGGGCTGCCCGAAATGTAGTCTTTTAACATTAAAAACAAATCTGAAATAAAGATGTGACATTTAAAAATTGTGTTGAATTCTCAAATCTTTTTTTCTCATTTATATGGCTTTTAAAAAATATTTTATTTATTTGAGAGAGAGAGAACACACAAGCAGGGGGAGGGGCAAAAGAAGAGAGACAGAAGCAGGCTCCCAGCTGAGCAGGGAGCCCTACTTGGTGATAGATCCCAGGACCCCAGGATCATGACCTGAGTTGAAGGCAGACACTTAACCGGCTGAGCCACCCAGGCACCCCTCATTTATATGGCTTTTTAATTTAAATCCTTATTAAACCCATTGCGATTGATTATGCTGATGAGTACCATCATCTTATTAGTAGTCTTACTGTTGCTATTGATAAATAATTATTGATTTTGTGCTGAATTTTCTTTTTTTAAGTGGAGCCCAACTCAGGGCTGAGATCAAGAGTCAGATGCTCAGCTGACCAAGCCACCCAGGCACCCCCTGAATTTTAATGTTTTGATTCATTTTTACTGTAAAACATTTCAATCACATTTCAAAATTTTTGTAGTTTTTCTGTTATCTTTTTTTTTTTTTTTTTGAGATTTTATTTATTCACTCATGTGAGACACACAGAGAGAGAGAGAGGTAGAGACATAGGCAGAGGGAGAAGCAGGCTCTCCTTAGGGAGCCTGATGTGGGACTCGATCCCTGAACTCCAGGATCATGCCCTGAGCCAAAAGCAGAGCTCAACCGCTAGCCATCCAGGCGTCCCTCATTATCTTTTTTTTTGAAAAAATGGTTTCATAAGATGTTTTCAGATGAAAGTTGGATAGTAGATTTCACTAATATCGCACAAAGTTTGAAAACAGCTAGAATCAGGGTTTTATTCCCATGTCCTTCACTACTCATGTTCACAAATGTGGACTCAAAATTGTTGAGTTTAGAATAGTTAGGATCTAGCCACCTAGATTCATGCCATTTGGTCCCGATAGTCTAGTGTTTGTGGTTCTTAGGCCAAACTCACTGGGGTTAGAGATTACCATGATTTAGACAAGAGGAGAGTTGGACCAGTGAATATTTAATTTACCTGCTGAGAAATGCTGACTGGTAGTTAAGATGAGTGAAAGATCACATTTATGTCACACTTCTAACTTTTACAAGGACATTGTTGAAGGTTATAGATCTTGTTCTCTTTCTCTCTCTCTTTTTATAGTAACACACTAAGAAAAAAAAAAACAAACCCAGGAGAAATGGACAAAAGATAAAATCTCCTGTTGGAGGCTGATGAAACTTGTCAGATTAGTTGGGCTCTTTGGGAATCATTACTTCTTATAATGCTCTGCATATACTCAGAGAGCACAGGAAATCACATGTCAAGGTCACTCTGCTCAGCAGAAAATTTTCTTAATGCCACATAATAATGAGTGAAATGAATGCAGATGAAGTTTTGACCACCAGCCCACCTCATTAGGACTGTGCTCCAGCTCTACTTTTCCTACTTTTTCTGGGCTATGTAGCCTCAATTCAAAGGTCCCAGCGCTTTGACAGTGATGATTGATGTTTTCTGCTGAAATTCTGCCTGTTTAAGCAGCTAAATTCAGGGTTGGTGCCTCCAGGTTAGAGCTCCACTACCTACCCAAGTGGGCCTACCCCTCACATCCCCAAAGGCAGACTAGATTTCCCCTGGATCATGGAAACCTGTTGTACCTAGAAAACCAACAGTGAGGGCTCTACCATTTCAGTCAGAAATTCTGTCTTGATATTCAGAATGATGTCCCCTAGTTATGGTTTGGAAAGGTAATCAGGCTCCCAGCCAAACTGGAAGAAAAATACTGACTCCAATTCATATGCAAAACAGAATGATTGTAGTGCCTCTAGGAGATAAACTACAGGAGTTTTTACCAAGGAAAGTCATTGGTCAGTGTTTTCAGGTTATTTTATGCTATATTCTCGTGGAAAAGGAAAGGAACTCATATTCAGCAGGTGATTACTTTGTGCCAGGTGCTGTGCTAGACATTTCACAATTATTATGCATTTAACCTATAGTCAACCCTATCAGAGGGGTGTCATGGGTATCATTGTCCCCTTGCAGAATGAAGAAATTGAAGCTCAGTTGTCACTTGCTTACTGGTAGTAGAGTTGAAATTCTAACCACCTCTGACCTGAAAGTCTTGTTCTCTCTCAAGAGGTTCTTTCTGAAAAAAATGTGTAAAAATTGTGAAATATACCGTTGGTCACTTCGGTACTGACTGATGTTTTTCCAGAGCTGTCTATTTAGCTGGGAACTAAATCTTTAGGTAACAGAAGGTGGTGAGTCCCCTCACTGGAGTTATTGAAGGGGATGTTGCTGTGTTTTTTTGTTTGTTTGTTTGTTTGTTTAGTTTTTTAAGTTTTTTATTCACGAGAGACACAGAGAGAGAGAGTCAGAGACATAGGAAGAGGGAGAAACGGGCTCCATGTAGGGAGCCTGATGTGGAACTTGATCCTGGGACTCCAGGATCACACCCTGAGCCGAAGGCAGACACTCAACCGCTGAGCCACCCAGGCGTCCCTTTTTCTAATTTTTATTTAAATTCTGTTTAGTTAACATATAGTGTAATATGTTTTCAGGAATAGAATTTAGTGATTCACGACTTATATTTAATGCCCAGTGCTCAACACAAGTGCCCTCTTTAATACCCATCACTCATCTAGTGAAGGGAACGTTGGTTAATCAAATGTTTACTCTGTTGTAGAAGGTTATTTGTAGAAGGTTATTAAACTGCATCTCTTGAGGCAGTATTTGCCAGTAGTGGTTTATGTATTACTGATGGGAAATTAAAAAAAAAACAAAACCAACAGCTAACAGTTGTATATTTATTTTAATGCATATTATAAAAATATTAACCAGAATGTCAACTTGTGATTGCAATAGATAATATTATTTAGACACAGCTGAAGAAAATAAATAAGCTTTTTTACATAATAGTGGCTCCAGATATTATACAAATTGTGATGGTAGCATGTGACTGATGATGTTTGGAAATCATCACAATTAGGAATGGCCAAATAATGTTAATGTTTTTCCCAACTCTGAGGGACAGTGAGTCTAAGTAACCTATGGTAACTTTCCAATTACCCAGAGATTATGTTCTACAAAATAGAATCCCTAACTAGCTCTGTCTGCTACCCAGCCCATTCTTGGGGCACCAAATTCCACTGTTGGCTCTTATGAAAGCAGGGAATTCAAATTAATTTGAGCCTCAGCCTATCCAAAATCTAATTATGTGGGAAAATGTAATACAACAGAAGTGAAAGAAAAGGATTTTTAGATGGCCTGACTTTCGGGATTCCAAGGATCACAGTTATTATAAATAACTGTATAAATGGCATCTTTTTGCCAAGAAGTGATATCTCTTTTTAATTCACTTTAGGCAGTGACAGAAAATTATTTGAACCCAGGTTCTAATCCTGGCTCTATCGCCAACCAGGTGTGTCATCTAGGGGTGGGGACTGGGGGTGGGGGCAGATTGCTCTTGAAAATATTTTCCTTATCCAGTACTTTGTGAACAACAAATCATACCTATGCTTCAATGTGGTTTGATGAGTTATCAGTTTTCAGAAAAGCCTTCTGATTTGAAAATAATCAGGGACTCAGAGTTATGCCTTGGGTAGCATCTGGGTAGGAGGCATCCAAGGAATATTTAAGTTAGATTTGGGTTGGGAAGTAAAATTTAAATGAATTTGGAGACAGGAATTTACATTTACTGAATACTACATACATTCAAGGAACTTTGTATCCTCAAAATCCACTTTTATGGATAAGAAAATTGAGGCTGATACAATACTGAACCATTACATTGTATACCTGAAACTAATATAATGTCAGTTACACCTCAATTAAAAAAAAAGAAAAAAGAGAAAAAGACAGAAAATTGAAGCTAAGCTTAAGAAACTTGCATAAGGTCACCCATCTGCCATCTATATGGCAGACCTGAGAGTGAATTAAAGTATGGTGGGCTGTAACCACTGTGCTTTATTGCCTCTTAAGATTTTAAATAGGCTTGGGAGTGCAATCTGTAGAGCTGGGTTCAGAGCCCTGTAAGTTTAGTGCAGGTGAGAAGAAGCATCCAGCTATGGCAGACCTTCCAAACAGTCTGAAGTGGGTGACTGACAGAACAGATGGGTCATGTTTTTCTTGGTAGACTTGCTGGCTTTAAGACTCTGGGAATAAGTGCCTATGCTCAGTCAAGCAGACACAGGTAAACAGACACAGGTGACAGTAGGGGCAGGGGATCCTGGGGATCCAAGTATGATGTGACCAGACAGGTGAGGTGAGGTAAAGCCTAGATTGCAGATGGCAGAATACTCGGCCCAGAGGCCTGAGGGAGTTCACATCAGTCAGAGGCCTGCCCTGCTTGATTCTCAGGAGAAGTCTACATGTAGGAGTGACTGGTATCTGGAGACCCTGCTAGTCTGGTCTGAATGGCTCTGTAACTGATTGGTTTTGGAAGGTGGCCTCATTCTTTCTGTTTCTCTCTCTCTCTCTCTCTCTGTCTCTTTTAAAGTAGGTTTTATACCCAGTGTGGAGCCCAACTTGGGGCTTGAACTCATGACCTTGAGATAGAGACCTGAGCTGAGATCAAGAGTTGACCACTAATCGACTAAGGCCTAATCGACTGAGGCACCCAGGCACCCCTGTTTTTGTCTCTTGGCTAAGACCTTGGAATCCAAGTCACATGGACCCAGACTAAATTATTTACTAGTAGTGTGCAAATTACTTACTAGCTACCAGCTTTAGTCTACTTAACTGTAAAATAAGGATAATAATGGTATCTCTTTATAGGGTTGTTGTGTAGATTAAATGCGATAATATAGCTGAAGCACAGTGATTGGCTCAATAAATGTAATTATTATTGTTATTATTAAGTGATAATACTTATATAGGATTAACTCCTTCTACCACCCAGTGACTTGGACTTATTATAGCCAGATATTTCATTTTAATCAACAGTACCATAACATTATTTGAGTTTAACCCTAAGTTAATTTGATTCCAAGTTGTTGCTCATAATTCTCAAAGATTGAGGGAAATTATGGTTATAATATGGGGGTTATATAATCCCCCCATTCTCCTAATCCACTCATTCTCTTCCTCTGGACTGTCTGACAGCTCAGGAAAGGACAAGGCTTCCATTACTCTGGGCCATGCTTCATCTCTTAGAGGACAAAGGCCTCACCCTGTGTCCTCACAGACATTGCCCTGTAGGCCCCTTCTTGTTGCCTGCCTGAATTTCCAGGGAGCATGGAGGGTTATTCATAGTGGCTCTGACCATGTGCCTGAGGACATTGCTATATTTTTAGTGTCTTCTCCCTAGAGTATGGCTGAAAAGGTCATGCTTATTTTTTATGCCTAATGTCAACTTCTGAATAAACAGGGTGAAGAACTCTGTTCTGTTAATAGGACCCAGGCAATTTTAGGGTGTTGGTTCCCCTCCCCCCGCCTTTGGCATGTCATATTGCTAAAGACATGTAAAGAAAGTGCTTTGTAAACAGCAAAACAGTTTATAGGAGTTCTTGTGAAGGAGAATGAGGGTATCAAAAAATGCCTTGGAGGGACGCCTGGGTGGCTCAGTCAGTTAAGCCTCTGACTCTTGGTTTAAACTCAGGTTATGATCTCATGAGTTATTCATCTCCATTCTGGATTTGAATGAAGATGAATTTTTCTGAGGAGGCTTTCTATAAACAAGGGTATTGAGCCCAACAAGAGCTGCTGGTCATCCAGGTTGACTCATGAGCAGACAGCAAGCTGGCAACATCCCTGGCATGGAAGCCATTCAGTCTACTTTTGTGATTAACTGATTGTAGTTTAGGTGTGATCAGCAGAACTCCCAGTCCAGTGAGTGGCTGGACTCCAAACCCAGCTCCTAATTGGACTCCATCTGTCAGGAGGTAATAGAGAGATTTATTGATATTTTTGAAGTGCAACTTTTTGATAACTGGTAAATAGCATAGCATATCAGAGCTCTCTCATTTTGCAGCCCAATCTACAGCAGGGTTATGAAAGGTATTTATAGGTTTCAAAACTGTGATCTTACTCCTTCCTTATTGCCAAATAATCCTCCTCTGGTTTTGTCTGTGAATCATCTAGGACTTGGAGTCCTTGTGATTGGCTATGAGACGGGCTTCAGTCAACCCAAAGATTCCTGGATAGCTTGGGAGACGAATGATGTGATATAAAAGCTGTTTTCTTCCCTTTTGGTTTAGGGACTTGGTTAAGAAGTGTTAGTAGATGGAATGATATTTAGATTTTTATTCTGTGCCAGGAGTGCTAAGAAAAATTTACTGACGTCAAGTGAGCAGTTCTAGGAGTAGAGTGAGTGGCCACAGCTAGAAGCTCCATCAGCCCTTGAAAATGCAGAGACATTTACATCTCTGCATCTCTTAGTGAAGGGAGTTCAAGGTGCCAAGCACAGAATAGTGGTGAAGAGCCCTGATTTGGCAGTTAGGCTAATTCAGTTCAAACTGTGCCTCTGTTGTTCATTAAGTAGACGACATGAGTGAAATCACAAAACTTTTGAACTTCAGTTTTCACATTTGTTTTGTAGGGCTGATGGTCTAAGTACTTCATTGGAGTGTAGTACATTCTAAGTGTATAAATGGTGGCAGCATTATTATGCATCCTGGTACCAGCTAGCTGTGCAAACAGGCAAGTCACTTGAATTCTTTGGGCCTCAGTTTTCTTATTCAAAAGGCATTAGAGAAGATAATTCTTTATGTCAGTCAGGGTCCAGTCAGGAGATAGAAACCATGCCAGTTATTTTAACAGAGAAATTACTAGAAATAATTCTTTTTTTCAAAAGATTTTATTTATTCATTCATGAGACGCAGAGAGAGAGGAAGGCAGAGACAGAGGGAAAAGTAGGCTCCCCATGGAGCAGGGAGCCTGATGTGGGACTCAATTCCAGGACCCTGGGATCATGACCTGAGCTGAAGGCAGATGCTCAACCAACCTAGCCATCCAGCCACCCACCCCACTATAAACAACTCTTAATCAGATAGTAGAGAACTGGAAAGGTAGGCAGGGAACACAGAGGTAGCAACTGCAGAAAGCAGCTATCACACTTAGGACTCAGGGAACAGAGGGAAGAAGTTAAGACTGTTCAAACAGGCTTCTCCAGTACTAGTAGGTCCTGGTATCTCTGGGGAAGGAGGGGATGTGATACAATGTGGCTGGTGCTGAGGAAATTGCAAATGGAATCTCTGTGCTATAGGAATAAGCTGCTGAAGTCAGGGTGAAGAAGAAACATTGCTGGGGCCCTGCTGACCTAATGGGAAGCAGGCAGGGAGTAGGAGGCTACCTCTCCCTCTTGTAGGTCTTACGCCAGCACAGTGTTCCCCCAACCTCCATTGGAAAAGCCTCACAGGAAGCAGTTGGCAATGGGAACATGAGGTGGGCAGGGTATCGTCCCTGGCATCACAAAGCTAAATGTGGAAGGGTGGGCTTGGAACTGAGATGCAACAGCTTAATAACTGGTGTAATCTTCAAGGGTCCTTCCAGGTTAGAGTCTGTAAGTCAGGTTCTGAAGCCCATGAAGAATTCTGTGGACTCTTAGAGACTCAGCATGGTATGATGGTAGAATGACTTTGTTTTGTAGTCATACAGATCTGAATTGGAATCCTATCTCTGATTCTTACCAGCCATGGGATATTGGGCAAGTTACTATGAATGTCTCTGAGCCTTGTTTCCTCCTCTGTAAAATAATATCAATACCTATCTCACAGCATTATTATGATACTTAAAAAACAATAGGCCTGTAAAGTGGCAGGTGGGGGTGTCTATGGTAGCTATTATTATTATTAATATTATTATGGATACTTTTTCAATGAGTGTTTGCTGATTGGCTTGTTCCCTTTGTTGGTTGCACAAACTGATGTCACTGTTTTGTTTCTTCCACTCAGATATAGCTTGGTGGATCATGATGGGGAGCCTGGGCAGTGGGTCAGTGGTGGCAAAGGAGTCTCATGATCCCTGGGGTGCCAGGGACAACATTTGTGCAATTTCTCTTGGTTCTTAGAATGGGATCTAGTAGGCTGGCTTCTGAGTGTGTGTTCAGTGCCAGGCAGGGACATGCACCCATTGTTGTACTGCAACCAGTGGGCAACTTGGATGCTATTCGAGCCAGAGGCAAGGATTTGGTTTTCTTAGCAGAAACTTTATAGACTAGGAGAATCATTTATAATCTTTTCTCTTCAATCAATGTAGTTGATACCCTCTTACTTTCTTCTAGGTGAGCTCTTAGACTAGAAATAATAGGAAACTCAGACTATTCATATTATTGAAGGCATTAATAACTAATATTTTATTAGGGATCCACATTGTGCCAACTATTGTGCGGGGCCCTTTATATGCATTACCCCTAATTTTGAATGCTATAAGGTCAGTTTTATTTTCCCAACAGTATCTACAAAGAAGCTAAGGCGCAGAATTGATAAATACACTTGCCCAGAGCTTTCAAATAGTACAAAATGGAGCCAGGATTAGAACTCAAGTTTGTTGGATTCTAAGCACATTCCTTTACTATTAAGCCAGACTCTTCCCAGCACTGGTTAAAAGTAGCACAACTTTAGTTTAGAAAATATCTGGATTTCTGGGCCACATGATGATAGATTACTCATTAAAGTCCCTAGCACACTTCTTCTAACTTTCTATTATAATTTTAACAGTTTAACAGCCCCTGATGCATCTTTATCCAGCTTCTCAAGAAAATACCTAAAAAACAAAAGGATGAATACTCAAAATGCAAATTCACAGTTTTTAGTATGATTTAAATCTGCTATAGAGACTTTTATTTGGTCAATATTCTATCAGTTATTGGGTAGGAAGTCTATTTAACTAAAAATATTCTCTTACCCCCCAAAAGCCAGTTAGGCTTTTATGTGAAAGCATTCACCTAAGAGGTACCTCTCTGACAAATTTTCCCTTAAGATTTCTAAGTAATTTTGAGATTGTCTGCTACAAGCATCACAGGCATTACCATTAAGTAGTACTATTTCTCAGAAGGCCCAGCACTTATCATAATAATCCAGCCCATTCTCACAGGTTTAAGATAGGTTTAGCTAGATTATTCTTGATGTGAGAGAAGCTTCTGAAAATACGGATTTCCAAAAGTTGTAGAACAGTGAAGTCGGGTTGAGAAAAACCATTCATGGACTGCCTTTGCTTTACCTCACATAAAATGGCAGTGCTGCTTGCCTGAGAGAATTGTGGAAGGTGACTTGTTTTCTCATTGCTTTGTCCCTGCCTCAGAAACATCAGGGCCATGCTAATAAAAACAATTCTCGATTTCCTCTGGAAAAATCAACAGATGAGAATATACAGGGACATTAGAAAAATAGTGGTAAGGGGGAGTATTTTTGCTCTTTGATATGAAAAAATAATAGAAAATTAAAGAAATTAGAACATGAACCTAGTATGTTCCAATGAAAATTGAGATAAAGATAGAACTTGAATTGGGAACACCAAATGAATAGAGTATATCCTCCTACAGTGACTCCAAATATTTTAATTTTAATTTAATTTTATTTTTTAAGATTTATTTATTTATTCATGAGAGACAGAGAGAGAGAGAGAGGCAGAGACACAGGTAGAGGGAGAAGCAGGCTCCAAGTAGGGAGCCCGATGTGGGACTTGGTCCCAGGACCACAGTATCATGCCTTGAGCCTAAGGCAGATGCTCAACTGCTGAGCCACTCAGGTGTCCTGACTCCAAATATTTTTAAATTATTCTACTGTGTGGTGTGTAAAAACATTTTGATACATATTAATCTAATTGGATCTTCCCAAGAGGATCAAATGAGTTAGATATTTTCATCTTTTAATGCAGACAAATCTATGAATATTTCCCTTTTGAGTGTATCCATTGTTTTGTGAGTTTATCACAAACATTTAAACTCCTTTCTAAAAATTTATGTCATTTTCAGTTTTTACAATGGGTTATTTAAACTATCTAGAATTAATTTAGTAAAAAGTGTGAGGTAAGGATATTTAATTTTTCTCATACAACTAATTTATTGTTCTAGTGCAATTTGTTGAATAATTCTATCTTCCTTTGTTGATAATTGAATTTTATACAGTGGTTGTTTGCTGTTAACAGGTGGCCTTTTCATCCTATGCAATGGGTTAGAAACCTCAGTCTTGGGGAGTGAACCATTGTTTTTGAATCTCTGGTTCTTGGGTTATCATTTCTCTATGGCTGTGGTTTTCTGGGCTCTGGTTTTGCACAGCTATGGTCTTTCTGTGGAGGTGTCTCTTCCATTGTCAGAAATTCTTAAGTTAGCACATCTTCCTTATCCTGAATGCCAGTGGTCTTCCTGAACTTCTACCGCCTGGTCCTTATGTTGAACCTAATCCATTCTCAGCTGCCATGTCACACCTTGGGTGCTTTCTTTCTTTCTTTCTTTCTTTCTTTTTTTTTTTTTTAAAGATTTATTTATTTTTAGAGAGAAAGAGAGAGAGAGTGCGAGCACGGGAAAGGCAGGGCATAACCCACTGAGCCATGCAGGTAACACTGCCCTGGGTGCTTTCTATGTGTCATTCCTACTCCTTACCTCCAAGTATTTACCTCATTTGATGGGTAGGCATTATTACTCCACTTTGCAGGGGACTGGGATTCAGAGAGGTTTATCAACTTGCTTGAGGTCACAGAACCAGTAAGTGGCTCCAGAATTTATGCTCCTTTCCAGCTGACTCAAAAGCCTATGCTTTTACCACTACACTATGCTCTTTTTAAAAAAACCATTTTTCTTTATTGTGGCAAAATATACATGACAGAAAATTTATCATTTTAATCATTTGTAAGTATATAGCTCATTGGTATTACATTCAAATTGTGCAATCATCAGCTATCTATTTTTTAAGCATTTAAAGACAGCAGGGACATCTAAGTCTATTGATAGTGAGCCATAAGATCATTAATTAAGATAATTATTCTACATGTGTATGGGCCAGTGAATTTCCACTTGGTGACAATGGCTTGGTGAATAGTTATTTGGATATGGCTCAAATGCTCATCTGAATTTAGGAGCTTTATTTATATTTATTATCCTTTGTTAGGAACATCATCATCTCCCAACTTCAGGAAATTAAACAAGAATATCTCACTATTATATTATTAATTACATTCGGCTTTAATTACACTTGCTAACTGATCCCAGCCTGCTAGTTTGACATCTGGGTACAGCAGGCATACCACAGTAGTGGCAGACAGGTAAACACACCAGAGAGCTCATGCAGGTTACCTAATTAGATAAAATTAGTTCTGCTAAAGACCTCAGGTGGTCCACTTTGGGGGCAGCAGCATGCTGGATTTCTGGGAAGGATGGTATCAGGATTCCTCTAAGTTTTCTCTTTACCAGATTGAACATCCTTGTTTTTCTTCAGAAAACATAGAATCGAAAGCCCTTTATTGAATGTACCACTCTCCAGCCTGTTGACTAATATTTCTTTCCAAGTGTGGCTTCTGGAATGGAACCTAACCCTCCTGTCATGATCCTGCCAGTGCAGAGCAGAATATACCTGCCTAACTCTTCATGGCATACCTCCACCCCTGCTGCCCTAGATAGCATCATTCTCTCTGTCGGTGCCTTCATGTTGTAGGCTCATGTTAATCTTGTAGTCAGTTCAAACTCCAAATCTTCATATATCTTATTGTGACACTAGACCTCCCTACCGATGTCCTTTTGAATTAGCCTTTTGGGACTAAGGATAGACTTTATTTATATCAATGGTGGAAAATATGTGCAATGCTCATACATATGGACCTTGTTCATATCCAAAGATCTTTTTTTTTTTTTAAAGATTTTATTTATTTATTTGACAGAGAGAGAGAGCGCATAAGTAGGGGAGCAGCAACAGGAGAGGAAGAAGTGTGCTCTCCACTGAGTAGGGAGCCCAATGTGGAGCTTGACCTGGGATCATGACCTTAGTAGAAGGGAGATGCTTAACTGACAGCCTCCCAGCCTCCCCCAAGGATCTCTTTATTAGTGCTCTTTCCCCTGAGCCTGATCGGCTTAAGAATCCTTCTAAACACAGTGCTTCAGTTAGTCATTACCAATTATTTCTCAGAGTCGGTACACAATTACTTGCTTTGCATGGATTCATGTTACATTTTATTTCATATTTAACCTATCATGGAAAATGATAAATGAGGGTACATTTAGGACTAGAAGACTGTGGTGGTGACCAAGGTAGTAGAGCTTGATAGAATTAATATCATAAATGTTTAGAAAATTGGAACGTTGATTGTGGCGAAAGTACAATAGTTTTCATTATTCTAAAAGCTTTCATTATTTTTGACACATTTAAGGCCTTATTTTGTGAACAGGTTGTGGCAGAAACTTAATCAGTTTGCAAAAATCATGAACTGCATTTTCCCTAAGTAATTTAGCTTCTTTCTAATCCTGCCATTTCTCCCTACCCCACATAGCTGACTTTGGATCCAGGAGAAGATAAGGGAGTAGGCACATTGCTTTTTCCCCATTTCTCTTACTCCTGAGACTAATGGGGCAATATGTTCATCTTTGTTTCCCTCTTCTTTTTTTTTTTTTTTAAATTTTTTTTTTTAATTTTTATTTATTTATGATAGTCACACACAGAGAGAGAGAGAGGCAGAGACATAGGCAGAGGGAGAAGCAGGCTCCATGCACCGGGAGCCCGACGTGGGATTCGATCCTGGGTCTCCAGGATCGTGCCCTGGGCCAAAGGCAGGCGCTAAACCGCGGCGCCACCCAGGGGTCCCTGTTTCCCTCTTCAAATAAAAAAAGTTAGGGAATGCATGGGGAGACACTGGGCCAGCAACAGTTTCTATCCATTAGGAGACACTGAATTGGGATGACATTTGGAGTTTGCAGAGTACTCGGGACACTGAAACTCATTTTTCGGGTAGCCTGTAAATCTGGCAGCCATATATTGATTAACTCCTAGTTCTTCACCTTTGCAAAGGACTCTGTAGCTTGTTAGGCTCAGGAAACCGAAACATCACTGACTTCATATATGTATATAAAAAGCATATTGGAAAAAAAAAGCATATTGGAGGCTATAAAACAGGGCACACATGATCATTTTTTAAACATGCCATAATTCTTTTAAAATATCTCATCTTGCAGTCAGGAGGGGTTTCCTTAAATGCCCTTGACTTGGAGCCATTCTAATGTTGGTAGAGGATATTTTCAGAACCTGATTTCTGAGAACTCTCAATTGTTAGATGTTCAGGTTGCTATTCACTGCTCCTTCTCTTTCTGATTTTGACCAATGGGGAACACACATAAGGAATAATAGACAAGTACCATTTGTTTCATAGGTAGACAAGCTCCTGAAACCCAAAGTAAACTTTGGTGAAAGCTGGATTGGTGAACCTGACTCTGGTGTGAAGTTGAAGTGTATGGTTCTACTACCCAGTTCAAATGTAAGTCATTAGATCCACATGCTCAGCCACATGACAGAGTGAGTCAGTGAGTAAAGGCCTGCAGAAAAGATAAAAGGACACTTATATAACCCTCTGCATACCAAGACTGCAGGCCTGCTACTCATCCCATGATAGGTTGAACAAGAAGAATAGCAAGCCTGCCCCGCCTAGGAAGGACTGCCCAGGGGTGCTTGCCATGTGGAGCAGAAATGGAATGGTGGTCAGTACAGTAATGGTACACTGATGATGTCCACCTGTAAACGCAGCACACACTATGTGACCCATCAGATAGTCCATGCACTCAGTGGAAAGTGAGTCAGGGGTAAGAGAGACCAGAACATTCCATTCGATCTTCCTAAAGGGGGGGGGGGGGCGGCAGAAGTCCTTTCATTCACCAGCTGGGACAATAAGCATAAATATTCCTCCCCTCAACAGCATTAGTTTGTTAAGTACTGCTCTTGTGCTATTCCTTTGGAAGATGTCTCATTTGTGCTCTAATCCAAGGATTGATGATTGGAGAAAGAAGCTTTAAGCTGAAAAGGCGGTGGAATTTTGATTGGAGAAAATGTTATAACTGGAAAAATCCTCATGGATAATCTGCAAGTTAATCTTTGGTTTATGCAAAGCAGCACATGTGCCTCTGTCCTGATTTTGCAAACATAGTAATTAACCACACAGAAATGCCAACCACACACCTGGGATTTGGGGAAAGCCTTCTGCCTTCCAGGAGTGGGGGTGGGGGACTCCAACTTAAAGAGATACAAATGTATGAGAGACAGGTGTGGAAAGACTCTGAATAGTCTGTGACTACTTGGCTTGTGAAAATTGCCTTTGTTTCCAAAGCAACAGCATTTCCTGAGAGAAATAAAACTTTTCTCAGTATAAGAACTTTCTCTTTGTTTTTGTATTTTTATTGGAATGCACTATGGCAATGTTAGAAAGCCATGAATAGATTTCAGAAATTTCAGAATCAGGCTTAGGATTTGGCTCTTTTACCTATGGGGGATGTTGGCCAAGTTACTTCACCTCTCTGAGCCTCAGTTTCCTTATTTAGAGTGGAAATAATTATACCTAGTAGAGTTGTTGTGCAGATAAGAGATATTAGACATATAGTGCCTGACCTAGAATGAATTGTAATGATGATGGTATGTTTTTTCCTAAATACTTAATTCTGCATCACAATGGGTGGACTTGCAAGCTTTATTTGTATACAACACTAAATTCAGGAGGATATTTGTTCTTTTATGTGCTCAGAAAAACTAGGTCAAATTTTAAAGTGGGAATTAGGAGATCATGTTCCAGATGAATCCTTTCTGGTTTGTATTATTGATTTTCCCAGAGAATTAGATCATCCAAACATTTGCAGATTCACTGAAGTCTGCTTTAAAGTGCCAGATGTGGTTATTGTGACAGAATATTGCCCAAAGGGAAGCTTGATGGATGTTCCGCTCAATGATGACATTCCTGTCAACTGGGGTTTCCAGTAAGAGCCAGGCATTTGAGTGGTAGGAAACATAAACTAGTGAAATTCTACAACCAAACTCCATTTCCATCATTGTTCCTAAGGATTTATTGTCATCTGAATGCGTTATCTTGAAAGAGGCTTTGTGTTATGTCTTGGGAGATAGATGGGAATGGTTGGGTGATTATATTTAGACAGGGAGACCTAGGGATGATTTTGAACTAGGCCCACCCACCAGTTCCCTGGGAAGACCTGGCTGGAGATGCTAGCAGAAAATCCTGTTTGGCATCTAGGGAGTATAGGTACAAGCAACAGCAAGGAGTCTTTGCAGGTAGCAGGCACAGGCTAGGTCTAATTAATTTGCCTAACAGATACTGTGCTGGACACTTAAGGCTATAAAAGTAAATCAGAAATATTCCCTGCCTTCAAGAATATCTTGGTCTGGTGGGAAAGACAAATAAGCAGAGTTATGAAACAGTTGATACAAGTCCTAAGGGAGTGTCATATGCATGGGAGTAGCATCTAGTCCAGACTGGCCATGGGGAATGACCAAGGAAGTTATCCAAGGGGAGGTGAGTGGAGGATGAGTAGAAGTTTGCCTGGAAAAAGGGAGAAGAAAAGTAATTCCAAAGAGAGGAAACAGGGTGTGTAAAATCTGAGAGAGGATGGTCCATTCTAGGATTGTTAATAGATTAGTATGGGCAGAGGTTAGAGATGAGGATGGAGGCAAGTGGTAGGAGTGGTGAGAAATGAGACCAGAGAGATAAGTAGGTAGTCCTGAAATGGGCCAAAGTAAATAAGATTATTTAGTATATGATAAAAATGGAATTTTAAATAAGTGAGGAATGGAGAGATTGTTGGAATAAAGGATTCAGTGACTAACCATTTGGCAACAATAATATTAGATCCCTAGTGCACACCTTATCCAAAATTGATTTGGGGACAGCTTTAAATTTTCAATATGAGGGACGCCTGGGGTGGGATCCTGTCATCCTGGGATCCAGTGCCCACATCGGGCTCCTTGCAGGGTGCCTGTTTCTTTTTCTGCCTGTCTCTACCTCTCTCTTCAGTGTCTCTCATGAATAAATAAATAAAATATTTTTAAAAAATTTTCAATATGAAAACTGAAACTTTAAAAGTACTAGAAGGAAACATATATGATTATATGACACCACAGTGAAAATGAACAGGCATATGAATAATTGGGAAAAGTATTTTAACATATCTCTTACTGAATATAACTAACAAAACAGTTTAGGTTGATATGCATAGCCTAGTGGATATTAGCAACGTAAATAGCATAACAAATAACTTCTTGTCCTTTATAGACAAGTCTATGAACATTTAAATTTATTTATTTTTATTTTTTATTTTTTAAAGGCTTTTTTGAGAGTGAGAGTGTGGAGCAGAGGGAGAGGGAGTAAAAAATTTAAGCAGGCTCCACACTGAACACATAGTTTGATATGGGGCTCAATCCCATGACCCTGAGATCATAACCTGAACTGAAACCAAGAGTCGGACACCCAACTGACTGCCCCACCCAGGCACCCCTAAATTTATTTTTAAATGTGACATATGTACAAGTGTATCAGATTTATTTGAAAGAAATATTCACTTTTTTTTCTGGATAATTATGACCTCGTAGCGTTCACAATTATGGGTATAGCTGAGCATATCTGAAACAATATCTCTACTGCCCCTGCAAACAGTGGCTCTGCATTTCACAGATCAAGAGTAATCTTTGTGGATTTTTAATTTGCTCTGGATGAGGGATTTCATATCAAAATGACATGTGTGTTTTTTTGCACGTATGCTATCAATTTTAATTGCCACAGGGTAAGATTTTATTGAACATATTTTCTTTTTTTTTTTTTCTTAACATATTTTCAAGTGAACCATCAGGGAACTAAAGCTTCTCCATTGCTCAGCAATGAGCAGTGTGCCCTACCCTAGCAGAGAATGATGTTTTGTCTGATTTGTTCATATATATAAGAGACAATAAGATACATACTATCTATCAATCTATATCTATCTATCTATCTATCTATCTATCTATCTATCTATCTATCATCTATCTCTCTATGTTTGAATAGCTTATGCTTTTGAAAAAGCACTGAACAAAAATTCCATACTGTATAGTTTTCTAGATATTAGGGTGAATTTCCCCATCCAAATCTAGGCATACTGAGTTAAAAGGAGAGAGCAGGACTAAAAATACTCTGGCTGCCTCTGGAACACAGGAATCCTCTGGGATTTGGTTCATTTGACCACATTCCAATCATAATGATGTTGAGCATGGGTTTTGTTCCCCAGGATGTTGAGTCCTTAAATAAATTCTCCTCACTCTTAGGATTTGTTTATTTATTTTAAGAAATTATTATAAATTCCAACAGATCACAAAAATTATACATATTGTCAACAGAAAATAAAACTGTCATAAAGACATTGTCTGTAAGAGAAATAGGTGAAGGAGGGTGGGGGAATGGTTTCTTGAAATTAGTTTTCATTTCATTATTTTATTTTTATTTATTTATTTTTTTCATTTCATTATTTTAAATGTAAAACCCTTGGGAATTGTATATATTGACCAATAGTTTCATTTTTTCTGAATGCCATTTAAGAGATAAATCAAGGGACATGAGAATTTCAACAGAACAATTGAACATTATTGATGGCTCTTGGCATGTTTAAATAAATGCAAAGAGGAGCAGAAGTAGAGATGATAGTATATATTAAGAAAATATGTCTCAACTCTCAGATCAGAGGAATCATGACATTTTGATGGTATTAGAGAATTTATACCAATAACTACAGGATTTGGGTTCGTACACTATTCCTATTTCCACAAATTATCTTGTTATTCTTCAGTTTTTAAAAAATGATATTATTTATTTGTTTTAGAGAGAGAGAGAGCATGAGCAGGGGTAGGGGTGGTTGTGGGGAGAGGGAGAAGCAAGACTCCTTGCTGAGCAGAGAGCCCGACTTGGGGCTCAATCCCAGGCTAGATCCCAGGACCCCAGGATCATGACCTGAGCCAAAGGCAGACACTTCACTGACTAAGCCACCCAGGTGCCCCTCCCCAGTTTTAATATATGTTTAAGTAAATTAATTTTCAGCAACAACCATGCAATTTAAGTGTAATCCCACAGAGACTAAAACAAAACCAAACAACAGTTTACTGTTGTCATGGGGATTGGCTCATACTAATCACTATATGTCATAAATATCTAAAAGTAGATATACTTTTTAACAAGTGCAGGTGAGCAAGGTTATTTCTATACTGAGCACTAACCATACATGGAATTCGTGGCTGACATCATTTTGTCCTCTACAGAAGTGAGCTGACTATGTATTGTGGGACAGAGAGAGTGTGGGTTGTATGGGACAATGGGAAACAAAGGGCCTGAGCAGCATTGTTAAAGCTGGTCAGCCCATGTTGGGAAGCACTGCGAATGACTGGATTACTAGGATGGGCCTTTGGTGGAGATTCTTAAATACCAGGTTGGGAAAGTCACACTTGATCAGAAAGGAGCATTGTCAGCTCTTAAATGGTGGGAATGACATAAACAGAATGAAAAGAGAGACAAAATTGTATTGGTGGCAAAATTCAATTTTCTTTCCCTCATGATTAATTAAGGTACTTAGTAAGGGCTCAAGACTAGATTTCATAAAGGAATGCCTAATTCACAGTGTAATTCTAAATACTGCTTAACAGATGAATCACAAATTGATACACTTGCTAATTTGACCCATTTTTCTTGTCAGAGGGAGGCCAAAGGGTTGAATCAACCATCTCAGCTTGTCTAAAACTAGAGTTACTAGGTAGAAGTCACCTTACAGATGATTTGTTTGTGCCATTTTATGAGGCAACTGAGACCCAGAGAGATTGAGAAACCTGTTTAAAGCTCCAACTTGCTCCCTTATTCCTATGTAGTTCTCTGATAGAAGGATACAGTTTCAGTCCTAGGCTCCCTGTTTCTCTCTCTCCAGCCTTACTTTCATTATAATTTTGGCTAACCTTAGTATCCATGAGGATGATGTGTTTTGTCAGGTCAGTTTCTCCCATGATCTTGTTCTTCACCTACCTCAGCTACCCATTTCTATATCACACCTGAGATATTATCATTACCCATAACTGGATCCCCTCCACATCTCCATGTCAATATCTCACCCTTTGACCTCCATCTCCTATTTTTTTAGTGAATTCCTTTAGTTTCCCAACTTCACCAATGTATTAGGTGGGACATCCAATCACTGAACTCACTGTACTCACTTCCTCTCATACCCCATTTTCTTCCTCAGCTGGCACAGATTCCATGGTCCATCACTGATATAGATTCATTTGCCTAAACTCTTCTGTTGTCTTATCACAAACTGACAAATTATATATGTTTGGTGGATTGCTATCTTCTGCCTCTGGACTATATACTCTTTGAGAGCAGGGCCTTTGTCTGCTCTGCTCTCTGCTATATTCTGAGGGCCTAGATCATGGTGGGCACATGGTAGGTGCTCAGTATATATTAGTTGAATGAATGAATAAATAAATCATTGAAAGTGAGCATAATTTTCAGAGAGGTTAAATTATATTTTTCTCTAGAGGGTTTGGCACATGCTTCTGTTTTGATTATTTCTAATGCTAAGTTGTTTTCATTTTTCAATTCTTTTCTCCCCTTCTATAGAAGGAAGAATCTTGTTCTGTTAGGCATTCCAGGGTCTCTCTCTTGAGGATCTAATTACAGGGAAGCCTGAGAATCACCATCCTTGTCCATAGAGTATGCAAAGGTAAGGAGGTGAGGAGGGAAAGGAAACTGGATCATCATCTGAAGCCATCACATCAGCTAAGCATGAATACATATTATTTCTTGAAAAGAGATATATCTACAAGAGTAACCAATGCATCAAGTGAGAACTTCTTGGCATGTTCCTGGCCTTTCTAAGCCCACGTCCAGGTAGAGATGATCCAGTAGGCAATTTGAATATGTGTCAAGAACTTGGAACAGAGGCTCAGATAGAGATGGAAATTTGGGGACCACCACCATCTAGGGCTATAATATAGCCATAGATGGAGAGGAAACCTTTTAGGGAGAAGATGTAGAGAGGGAAGAGACAGCAGAATCCTGAGATGGCAGGCCAGTATTTCTGGAGAGCTCTGGTGCTATTAAAAACATGATGACAAAGTGACACATATGATGATAAAAACAAGGTAAGCATGTTCATATGCAGCATGCCCCATCCACATATACAGCTGTGGAGCTACAACACCCATCACTTTGGAATTTAGACATGCATATGTGTTTATGATGATTTCTGTTTATGTGTTATGTGATATGTGTTAATGATAATTAATTTGATAAAACACAGAATGAGAATTATGACTTTGAAAGGGTTCATGGCACAGTGGTGGAGTGGAAAAGATCTGCCAGTGATGTTATGGAGTTCTTTGATCTAGCCTAAGGCAGAGCATTAATTACCCTTCTGTGCTTGAACCTCCAAGCCTCTGGCATCCTAGCAGCTCTGGGCTTTAGTTTCCTTATTTTTAAAATAAAAAAAGGGACTACATCAGTGAATCCTGGGATGGTCCCCCGCCCAAGAGCATGTTTCATAAGTGGCCTAAAAAGGTATATTTAATTTTATAATCAAATTTCATATTTGTAAAATTTATAAAAATCACATGCATTGATTTAGTAGTTCATGCTTTTGAACGTAAAGCTCAATCAAATCCTCCGGGCTGGTGGAGTTGACTTTTTTTTTTTTTAAACTTTTATTTATTTTATGGTAGTCACACACACACACACACACACACACACACACACACAGAGAGGCAGAGACATAGGCAGAGGGAGAAGCAGGCTCCATGCACCGGGAGCCCGACGTGGGATTTGATCTGGGGTCTCCAGGATCGCACCCTGGGCCAAAGGCAGGCACTAAACCGCTGCGCCACCCAGGGATCCCTGGAGTTGACATTAACAAAGATGGGGAACCCTGGGACTAAGATGATTCCAAGTTATTCAATTTTGCATTTCTATTCAGAGTATCAGTAAATCAGTGCCTGGTGTTACTCTTGATCACTGAAGTTGATTAGGAGGTATAAGAAAAATAACCCAGTCCAAAGACCCACCTTCAAACAAGTAGCGAAGCTTTTATATAAGATAAATTTCCCAACAAGGTTAGTTTGGTAGAGATGATGATGTTTTTGGTAAGTTTGGGTGACTTCCCAGTCCTCACTAACTGCACTCATTTAGGTATGGATTTATCACAGCATTAAGGGCAAATTTCACTGGTGCACCACCTCATAGCTGGCTTGGTTACTGGATCCTAAGGGGATGATAATTATAAGTGAAGGGCCCCCTATGGACACCCCCCTGCATTCTAAGTGCTTTCAATGAGTCAGAGATTAATACATAGGGAACAAAGTATTCTAATGAAATAAGTTCTCTTTGTGATGGGTTATTGGATGTAGAAATACAGCAAACATGGAAGTACTTATAGCAGAAATGATCCAAAACCTAAATGCATGAAAAACAAACCACCACCTGCTCTATAGTAAGTAATGCCTTGTTGAAATACAATGTCACTAATAAAGGTTGATTTGGTTAGTTCATGAATTTCTATTTAACTCTGGAATGCTCTTTTCTGAGAGCTAATTGCTGAAGTCATGGAAATAACACTTTTACATCTTTGATTTTAATTCTGTGTTCTGCTTGCATGGATTTTTAAGAGTCAGTTCTCATTTGCACTAGAATTTTGGTAACTCTAATTGCTTTTAATGGAAGTCAATGTGCTTTGAAGGTAGAAGACAAATCTTTACCTTAATACAAGGAAAGGGTTAAATATTAGCACTGGATGTTGGGCAGTTGTGCATGAATCTTGCAAGGAAGTGCCCAACCTAGGGTGAGGTAGAGCTGAGAAAGCAGTCCTCCTAGGAAGCTCAGGCAGGGAAAAGTGCTCAGGCAGGTAGAGGATTCCAACTCCAGCAGTGTTGTGGAGTAGTATGATGTAGACATGGTTCAGAGCTTAGGCTCTGGAATGAGCCAGGGCTGGATTAATGTCCCAGCTCTGCCTTCTTCTAGCTTTGTGATCCTTGGGCAAGTCACTTTATGAGCCTTGGTTTCTTCATCTCATGTGATGGTGTTAAAAACTACCAACTTCATAGGAATGTCATGTTAAATGAGTTAATACATGTAATACTCTTAGCAAGTGCCGGTACAACAGAGAGCTATAGATATGATGATGGTTATGATGATGTGAACAGATGGAAGATTTTTGTTTGAAGGATCTGCCAAACCAAGGAGGCAAATAGGCAGCGTGTACCTGCCAGAGAGGGTGACCATTCTATCCCTGGGCTTAAGTGCCTAAGAAAAGTCCTCCAGCATCCCAACAGATTGTTCCCATTAGCCAAAGGATCAAAGTTCTCTGTCTTTACCCTGTTGGGTGGGCTAGGGTTTTCCAGTATGTGCCAAATATGGAGGTTCCCCATGTGGTTATTTGTGGAAAGTTCAGTTTCCCCTAGCACAGTACTTCTCATCCTGGGTGCATATTATAATCCCCTGAGGCTTTCATAATAAACTAATGCCTGGGCCCTACCTCTCTGACATTCTGCTATAATTATTCAGGGAGAAAATTCAGGTATTAGTATTTTAAAAACTCACTGGCAGATTCTAATGTGTAACCCTGCTTAGAAACTACTGACCTAGCAGTTTAACAAGTAAACTAAGCATTGTTTTAATGCAACAGAATCAGTAAACATCTAGTAGCAAGATAATTGCCAAACCCTTGATTCTTTAATAACTAGCTGGAATAATTGGTTCTTTTTCTGTTCGACCTTTTTCCGGCATTTGACATCACCGACACCTCCCTTCTTCTTTTTTTTTTTTAAGATTTTATTTATTTATTCATGAGAGACACACAGAGAGAGGCAGAGACACAGGCAGAGGGAGAAGCAGGCTCCAAGCAGGGAGCCCAACATGGGACTGGATCCCCGGTCTCCAGGATCACACCCTGGGCTGAAGGCGGCGCTAAACCGCTGAGCCACCGGGGCTGCCCCAACACCTCCCTTCTTTCTGAAGCTCTTTCCTCACTGGATTTCCCCATTCCCTCTTTCCTCTTCACCTCCTACTGCCCAGCAGGCTTCTTCTCAGTCTTTCAGCAGCATCCTTCACACACACTTTGAATGTTTAGAGTTTCCTGGGGTCTACCCTTGGCATACTTTTTACTTGTTCTAAACCCTCTCTGATTTAGCTCCCACTCTCAGCTGCCACTACTACCTGTATGCCAGTGTTTTCCAGTCCTGGAGTTTTAACTCTCCATCTTTCTTGAGATCTGGATCCATTGACCTGTATATTCTGGGCCAACTAGACTACTGCTGTTGGCAGTCTTTTTATTTATCCCTATCTGCCTTAATTCCTAACTTGTAATGCTTTCTTTACATTACTTCTTAATCTCACCTGTCCTCACTCCCAATGGATCACCTTGCTCCACCAACCCTCCTTCCCAATTATAGGTTCTGAAGTGTGAAACTGACCAATGTCCCCCCATTTCCAATTATCACTAAACTTATCAAATAAAGGCCCGTCTTTACCTTGTTTCTTCTTTTCTCAGAGGAAGGGTTGTGCCATTTGTTTTTTCCATGGCCAACCTCTCCACTTGGGTTCTGGATCGGGTCTTGCTGACTCTTCATTAAGACATTGAATCAATACTTTTATTTATTGTGCTAGGCATTATATTAATATGCTAGGCATTATATTAGGCAGGTAATGTAGCAGTGCACAAGTCTCTTGTGGGGGAAGGTAGAAAATGTACAAAGTAACAAGCAGTTATATATCAGGTGGTGATAGTGCCAGAAGAAAAATACAGCCCTGTAGGGATTGAGACAGCAACTGGGATTGCAGTTTTCTGTGGCATGGTCAGAACCCTGAATGAAGTGAGGGACATCTTGGAATAGAGGGAACAGGAGGCACACAGCAGGCACGTGCTTGGAATTGGAGGGACACCTGGGGGTCAGTGGGGTGGGACAGTGGGGCAGAGAAGTAGAAGATGAAATAAAAAGTAAAACTAGGGGCAAGCAATGGCCAGACAAATAATACAAACAATACTCTCCTCTAACAGAGAGAATTACATGCTACTTGTAAGTTTATGTGGGGGGAGTTTATGTGGGGACTGAATTTTGTTCATTTTTGTGTCCCTGTGCCTGTGGACACATGGTAGGTACTCTGTAGATATTGATTGGAAGCCTGACTGCATCCTCGATTAACAGTGAATACAGGAAATACCAATATAGCTAGAAAATGTTGTGTTTATAAGTATTCAGCATATTACCAGGGTAGATTGTGAATATGTATCAAAAATGGACTATTGAGACAGAATTCCTGAGGGAAATACAAAAATATCACCTTATTTCTTTCACTGAAAAAAATACAAATTTGGTTTTACCACTATTATTAGGCTCCAATAAATATTCATCCTTTATTCCTCTAGGGGGGTCCCAAGCTTTCTGCAAGTGAAATGAGCACAAAATGTGCCCAGTAAATCACTCTGATTGTTTCTACCCTGTAGCCAAAATGGAGATCTTGATTTCTTCTTCTAACAGCTTAAAGATTCAAATAATGTTAGATTTTTTTTAATTCTTCAGATAGAGGAGTCAGGGTAAATTGTCGACGTACCACCAAACTACCTGTGAAGAAGTGTCTGATCTTCTGTCAACAGCTCCCCCTCCCCCACCCATTGCAAAGTTGAAAGTCCTAGAGCTCTCTAACAACACTTACTGCTTGTACCAACCAAATTGCAGATCCCTGCAAGGTAGCAGCTGAGCCTACTTAATTCACCTTGATTGGTCCAGGACCCATAAGAGTATTTCCAGTTAGGGGAGGCATTGATCTCAATGACCAAAGTTCTTGATCAGTAAAACTCTGTGAATGAGATTACAGACAGAGCTTCCATTCCTCCAATTAACTTTCCTGGTTTCTCTATTCCTGATAGCACCCATGACCCCATCTCAACACTGGCTCCAAGGAAGCCCAGGTAAGGGTATGTGCTTGGTTTGGTATAAATCCATCACGCCCAGGCAAACAATAGAAACAATACCTTACTCTGTATATGGAGCACAGCATAATCGAGAGTTCAAGTGGTAACAAACAATGCTACAGACATTGAAGATTGGGTCCTGTGTATCCTTTACTTGAGGATAAGCAACTTATTTTTTTTAAGATTTATTTATTTTAGAGGGAGAGAGAGTGAGCATAAGCGGGAGGGAAAGGAGAGCAGAGAAAGAATCTCAAGCAGACTCTGTGCTGAGTACAGAGCCCGATGTGGGGCTTGATCTCATGACTTTGAGATCATAAGCCCGAGATCGTGACCTGAGCTGAAAACTGAGTCAGACACTTAACTGACTGAACCACCCAGGTACCCCAGAGAATTAACTGTTCTAATTCATAGCTGAAAACAAGCATGTTACCAAATCAAGTTGCTGATGACATAAGAAAAGGCCAACCTTGACAAACTCAGAGTAACCTGAGTGCATCCATCTTTTTCAGGTAAATTAATATAACTGGAGTTAGGATTTCAACTCAAAAGGCAGAGAGATGGAGCGATCTACAGTTTGTGCATGGCTATTAGGTGGAGAGCAAATCATATCTGCAAAAGAAGAAAATGCAGGCATTTGAGTAAAGTGGCAGTGAGCTTAGCACTTAGGCATGCTGTTAATACAGTATGTTGCGGTGATTTGGTTAAGTCCCTCCCCCCCACCACTTTTCTTTTTTTAACTTAAATCAGTTTCTTAGAGCTAAAAGGCATTCAGTATAGCAAAAACAGCGGGAAATTTCTTTAGAAAGATAGACTTCTTCATCTAAGGAAGTGTGTTTTAAAATCTGGAGTAAATAAGCTATGTACTTCTCCCCGTCTGTAACGAGAAGGATACAGTGGTCACATCAGCAGTGACCGAAGGGAGGTCATCTCTCCTGGGGGCAAGTTTTGAAAGTTCAGTGAAAAACCCCTATATGGAAATTGTAAATTGTAAGGTTGAAACATTCTAAACATTTTGCATAATAGGAATTTGCTGCAGGTAGTCAAAGTAGTCAATCCCTAACTGGTGGTCAAGGGATCCTTCCTGTTTCACAGATGAAGAAAGAGAGCATAGAGTTTAGAAAGGCTTAGAGTCATGCCCTGTCACTGCTGAAGACGCTCTTTTGGGGGTTGATGGTGGGGGAGGCAAAAGCCTCTTTCCAGCAGAGTCTAGCATAAACTCAAAATAGTTTATCTGAAGAAATGAAAATGCCACTGATGTCCAAGAAATAAAAGATCTAGAAATCCAGATAACTGGCAAGCAAATTAACCTCGGCCCTGGGACTTCTCTAAATGAGTTTTACACAGCCTTCTCAAACCATATAAATCTCTTGTCATGTAAACCCACTTACTCGATTGACAGAAACAGGGAGAGTCCAGATGTTAGGGGATGGTGTTCCAATCAAACAAGCTGCCCTACTTTGAATATACCAACACAGTCTGAAGCAATGCTGAGCAACACAAAAAACAACACAACCTGGGCCAAAACAAAAAGCCAACTAAACATACCACAAATGACTAGGAATATTTTCTAAAGCATTTAACTGGCCCATCACTTTGCAGTCGCCCTGGCTCAGAATTCTGAGAGCTTCAAAATATTGTGCTAAGGAGGTACCATTGTTTAATCAGGGCTTGACAGTTATTTTGCCTGATTTAACTTTTTTCTACCTCACTGTCCCTTTCCTGTGGCATTGTGGGTTTCACTCAGCTTTGCAGTGCCAGCCTGCAGTATAAGGAGGGGACAAGCTGCCCTGAACAAGTGTATACACTTATTCTTGAACAAGCTACATACCACCTTTGGCAAAATTATTCTACAAAGTAGAGACAGTCAGAGTTGCATGTGAGTATTACTGCATGGAACAATATTAAATGGCAGTGGGACAAAGCTAGGAATTAATGGAAGCAAATAATTTATATAAAAATCCCAACCTTCCTAAGTCATAATCTCCTAAGAAGCAAATCTTAGTATTCTCTGTTGTGCATTTGGCTTTTTCATAGTGGGCACCTAGAAAATGTCTATTGATTTGGTTTGAGAACCATATTTCTTCAATAATAATGGAAACTGGTTCTATATAAATTTTTATTTTATTTTTTTTAATTTTTATTTATTTATGATAGTCACAGAGAGAGAGAGAGAGAGGCAGAGACATAGGCAGAGGGAGAAGCAGGCTCCATGCACCGGGAGCCTGCTGTGGGATTCGATCCCGGGTGTCCAGGATCGCGCCCTGGGCTAAAGGCAGGCGCCAAACCACTGCGCCACCCAGAGATCCCTATATAAATTTTTAAAGATTTTATTTATTATTCATGAGAGACACAGGGAGAAAGAGAGGCAGAGACACAGGCAGAGGGAGAAGCAGGCTCCACGCAGGGAGCCTGACGTGGGACTCGATCCCGGGACTCTAGGATCACACCCCAGGCTGAAGTCGGCGCTAAACAGCTGGGCCACCCAGCTTGCCCCTATATTTTTATTTTTGGTGTCAAACTCTCAGGCATGACCTCTAGACCCCCATTTTTCACGTTGGTATTTTTCCTTTCCCTTAGCCAGTGAGGGAAAGAAGTGAATCTTGAAAGACGAGGTAGCAAACATGGAAAAATAATTATATAAAATAATATCAATAATAATTCTAATTTCTAATTTCAATTTTAATTGTATAAATGGAGACAGGAACAGTGAAATGTTACATTAGCCATCAGGCAAACTAAAAATAGATTTTAAAATATTTATAATTAAAAATTTTTACAATTCATCTATTCAATTTGTAGTTGTTGAGAATCTAGTATGTGCCAAGTACTGTGTCTGGAGGTTATAAGGGTGAACATGACAGGATTTCTACCCTCAGGGAACTTATAGTCTATTAATAAATAGAAAGACTGAGACTAGGAACCACTTTGAAGAGGGAATGATGCTTCTCCCATTTTACCTTCATTATTTGACCTACAGCTCATACAGTTCACTGCATGCTTCACTGTGACTCATACAATTCCTTTTATTTCCACTCATTACTGAAAAATACTGCATTATGAAGTTAATGTTGATGGAACTATTGTGCTCATACAATTCCTTGTGTTTCTTTTCATTACGGGGAAACACTGCATTATATAATTAAAGTTGCTATCATACATGACTATGTCATTAAATCACATTTGCTCTGTATTTAATTTTATCTCTGATTGGGCTTCACTTCCCTGTGCCTCTAATTCAGAATCAATGAACAAGTGTTTAGACCCAAACATACTCCCAGTAAATGATGAGGATATTTAACAGATCTATTAATGAGTAACTATAGGACACTACATACTTAGTAAGCAGGGATGCTGATTTTTTTTTTTTAATTTACGATAGTCACAGAGAGAGAGAGAGAGAGGCAGAGACACAGGCAGAGGAGAAGCAGGCTCCATGCGCCGGGAGCCCGACGTGGGATTCGATCCCAGTTCTCCAGGATCGCGCCCTGGGCCGAAGGCAGGCGCCAAACCACTGCGCCACCCAGGGATCCCAGGGATGCCGATTTGTAATAATCTCTGTATTTAAAGGATTTTCCTTCATTCACTAAGGGTAAACTCATTATATAGACATGTGAGTGAGGTCATACTATCTCTCATGGCCACTACTGAAAAAAAAAGAAAGAAAATTGAAATAATCTTTTGGCTAAATTTTAAGTAGTTATTGCTTGGAGTTGATTAAAAAAAGTGAATAAGTACTTGGGAATCTAGGTTCTGCTTTGTTATGCCTTAGGGAAGTGAAGATTTATTTGTATTTTGGTCGAGATCTGATGTGATGCTGGATCTTCATCCTATGTTATTGTCTTTTACTGTTGTTTCACCATTTGGTTACATGTCAGTGAGAACTTGTATGCTTATCATTTGTATTACCACAGCACTGGAGAGCAATGAAAGCCACACAGTAGAATACAGAATATACATTTTCATAAAGGTAGCTTTAAAATGTTAGTTTCTCTCATATCTTTATTAATAAGAATTGACAAATTAGTTATTCACCTTTGAGTTTGGCCAATGGAATTATTTGGAATGGGGGGGCTGAGGGCTAATAAATTCTGCATTATCTCACAGCATGTTAGAGCTTGGATACGAACAATAAAACCACCATGTATCTAATGCTTAGCCATATGCCAGGCATTGTGCTAAAAGCTTCACACAGATTATTTTATTACAGTAGATGTCCTCACAACATCCCTATGACATATATATTACATCTCAGATGAAAATACTGAGGCTCAGTTACTTGCCTAAGTTCACATAGCTAGCAAAAGCTATCACCCAAATCTCTTTCATTCTAGAGCTCATGCTGCTGGCCATTCACTATGCTTCCTCTTGTGGCTGGCATAGAACTTAGGGGTTTATGCCAATTGAAGAACCAGAGGCTCAGGAAAATTAAGTGACTTAGCCAAGGTCCTCTTCTTAGTAGCACATTTGGGGCCATGACCCAGATCTCTTCATGTCCTTTTTGCTCATGGTGAAATAGAAGAATTGGGCTGTAGGGTCCACTACATCTTTTCCTTTATCAATGTTCTAAACTCTGAAGTGACCCTGTACTCTTTTCTTATATCCAGTTGGCCAGCAAATACTATTGATACTTTTAACACAATGTCTTACATGAGGTAGAGCTCATTTAATAGAATGGTTATGATTCAGGATCTGCAGTCAGATTTGAGCTGGTTTTAAATCTCAGCTCTGCCACTTGCCTGCTGGGTGATTTGGGACAAATTAATCTCTCTGGGGGTCAGTTTTTTCATCTGTAAAACAGAAATAATAAGGTTGTCTATAAGATGGTTTTTAGGATTAAAAGCATATGGAGAGAAGTCACACCCTGCTTCAGGGAGCTTGACTCTTGTCCCTAAATCTTTCCCTCTAAAACAAAACATCTTTGTGTATTTACCAAAGGAATTTTGGCGAAACCAATAGTCAATTAGTACTGTTTTGTTCTGAAGCCCAGGATTTTCTTTTAGCTGGTAAGCCCCTTGTTTTATGCCCTTCTAATTCTAGATGTTTGGGTATTTTGTGAGTGTGTTTTAAAATCTGTGTGACCAAATGAAAATAAAGCAGGGACCATGAACATTAAAAACAAAAACAAAACCCTACAACACTAGAACAAGACAAAAACAAAAGAAAAAAATGTATATGGAATATTTATGATGCCTGCTGCAGCATATGCTCTAAATAAATATTATTATTCATACATTTCCCCTTTCTTAGCCTCAGCCCTGATCCAGACCATAATTTTCCTACATCTGAACAAGAAAGAGTCCTCGAAGGGGTACCTGGGTGGGTCAATCAGTTAAGCATCCATTTCTTGGTTTCTGCTCAGGTCATGATCTCAGAGTCCTGATCTTAGGGTTGTAAGATCAAGCCCCAAGAGATCCAGCCTTGTGTGGGGCTCAGTGCTCAGCAAGGAGTCTGCTTGAAATTCTCTCCCTCCCCTTCACTCCTCTGCCACTCAGGCACTCTCTCCTTTGTGCACTCTCTCTCATAGATAGATAGATAGATAGATAGATAGATAGATAGATAGATAGATAAAATATAAACAAAGGGTCCCCCACTCTCCTTGCTTCCCTCTTTTGAACTACTATGAGATCAAACTATACTTTGCTTATCATGTTCTTTTGTTCAAGAACTTAATGGCATACAGCAGTATAACCAAACTCTGCATGCTTGTGGGCAATGATCCACATAACTGAATTCTTTAGCTTTTGCCATGAGTTTCACCAACTGTGCAGTCTGAGGGCATAGTTCCCACAATACTGTCTTCACTTCAGATATCAGCCATAAGTGTGGTGGTCCCAGGACCATCCTCACTTTAAACCATCTGGATACATATATGAGGGTCCCTATAATCACCCTCAGTTTTGATAATTTGGTAGAATGACTACAGAACTCAGGAATGTTATATTTACTATTATAGTTTTATTACAGCAAAAAGATAAAAATTAAAATCAGTGAAGGAGGAGACATATAGAGCAGAGTTCAGGATGGGTCTAAATGCAGGGCTTCCTACATTCTCTACCTCTGGAGTCGTGGACAGCATTACCTCCTCCCAGTAACCATCCATATGTGGTAATACACACAAGGTATTGATAGCCAGGGAAGTTAACTTGAGCCTTTGGTGTCCAGCTTTTATTGGGGCTTGATCACATACTGCTTGTGTGGTTGACCTTTAGTCTCCAACTACTCCCAGAGGTGAGGCTAATACTGTTAGTCATTCATTTGGAGGTCATAGCATACCGCATGCTCTGAGGGCCCCATCACAAATCACATTGTTAGATTGTCAGTGGCCAAAGCTTACAAACAACAAAAAACTTACAAACAACAAAGACCTATCTACTAGGGAAGAGATTCCAAAAGCCTAGAGGTCAACTCCTAGTATCTGAGGGCAAAGGCCAGACCTCTCTTTGGGTAAGGTTAATTCTTCACTATATAGCTTTATTTCCCATTGCTCTTCTGTAGGACATTGTTGGCCAAACAAGGTAACACCCAAACCATCCCACACTTTCTTGCAGGTTCTTTTACCTATAATGGTTCTTCCTTTACTTCAAGTATGCTTAAGTGTTATGCTTTTTGTTAGGGTGGCTGAAGTCTCACTTGCTCTCTGAAACTTTGTTTGCCCTAAGCTTTCCTGATCACTCACTAGTTGCTTATTTGTTTTGTGTGGCCCTGTGTGTGGCTTATATTTATTAGACTTTCCTTAGCCTTATATCTCTGTAGCCTAAGTGTCCACCACAAAGTAATTGCTTATTAATAATGATAATGATTTTCTTAGTGTCTAAGACATTCATTGAAAATTAGGCACCGTTATTAGTTGTTTCTCATTGTTACTGAGTACATGGGCTCTAATTTAGATAAGTTGCTACCTAAGTGAGTCATTAGATCCTAAGATAATCATTCAAATTGAACTTCAGAATGTTTGCAAGTGAAAAAACAAGTGCTCAATTGACATTTGTGGACCTTAATGCTTCCCCTAAAACAAAATGACCAAAAACGTTTCCCAGAAACAAGAACTTTGTGGTAGACTGGTTTGGCAATTTACTGTAGTTTAGTCCTTATGAACCCTGATGGGTAAGGATCTAGAAGAGATGGACAAACCCCATTAAGAGAATCCTTTTGAAAAATAACTGATGTTTTAAATGTCAATGCTTTGATCTAAATTAAATTAATTCCAAATTAATTAATTAATTAATCCCAAGATCCCAGATCCCAGGAGTTTGCACTTAGGCAAGATCATTGTCTGCTGTGTAGACAGATGAAGATTTTGGGTTTTTGTTTTTGTTTTTTTTTCCTGCTAGGTAGACCCATTCCCTCAACTTCACCAAAACAAAAAAGACTTTATCAAAATGTTTGAATTACTGGCTTTATTCAGATATGGTCTCGATGTGTTTTTTTGTTTAGACCATGCCTCGATTGTCATGACAACCGTAGGTGTGTGTGCATGTGTGTCTGCTCAATGGTATCTGGAAGCAGCATCTTCAGTATCCAGGCAGAAATAAAGTGGGTGTGCTGAGCAGAGAGTGTCTCCCTACACATTCACACAACAATGAATGTTTGTGAAAAGGTTAAAAACATCGTTTAGCATCACCTCTTCAATTAAAATTCCAAACAATCAGGTATTGTCTCTAGCAGAGCAGAGCAGTCATACATTAAAGGTCAATGTCTAAGTGTCTAAGTTCTCATCCTTTAATTTTATCAATGCCCATTACAATTTCACCGTGTTCTGATTCTGCTGACCTCTATCAATCTTCTCTCCTCCGACATCTCCATCCTCATCTCTTGGAGGAATCTCTAAAACCCTGGATCACTACTCTGGGAAAGCACTTATAGATTATACTATTTAAAGCTTCTGAGATTTTGTCAGATTTCTCTAAAGAAGGTTAGCTTTTTCAAGACAGGTCATTCATCCTTGATCCAGGAAATCCACTTTGTTCACGTTGAACCTAGGACCTTTATGTATTTTCTATATGTTTGGAAGCTCTGTTGACTCTTCCAAGCTACTGGGCTGCTATGCTGACTGTATAAATGGTCTGTGGAAGTCAGAGAATTAACATTTGATACATTATTTTTTTTTCTTGCTGCCCTCAAAGCTACAGAGTTCCTATTCTTGATGTGAAAGGCAGATACAAGAAATTGACTCAAACATGGATGGTTGATTGAAACTCTTCTCTTGTTTGCCATGAAACTGAATATGAGAGGACAAGGCTATTTCAGAAGCAATGCTATGTGAACATAAGAAGCATCGAACATCAGCTGCCAAGAGGCAATCTATTCACATTGTGGACCAGAAATATTTATTGGATCAGTTTATGTCCAGACCACCCAAGCTTGGCGACCTTTGCTCTCAAAAACCCATTCCTGGGAGTTTTTCTGGACCCTGTGCCCTACATGAACTTTCCAAGCTTCAAAGGGAAAGGTCCAGGTAAAGGTTTGGAATGGCAAGCCTCTAACAGCGGCCTTAAAAACCCAGTCTGCTTTAGTTAACTCAAGTTTGTCATTAATCCATATGTTTTCAGAGATGGTGTTATCTGGGTGCCCAAGCCCAATGGGATCCTCCACACTGGGGAGATAGTAAGCACGGCCCTGGACCTGGTTGCTGTGTGCAAGACCTTTGAGATTCCACACAAGCCCAATGTTCAGCTGAAAATCTTTGCTGGGATCCACTCAGGGAAGGCAAGATGGGATATATGAAGAGTCTATCCTGTGCTTTTTCCCATACTACATTATGCATCAGTTTTCAGGAAGACAATATGACCCCATCTATACAGGAAAAAAAAAGGGGTGAATATTTAAACTCCATGATTGTAATGTTAACATTTTGCCAAACATTTTGCTTGGAAATGAAAGCAAGAGAAGGAGATGAATATTCATTAAGCATCATACTATGTACCAGTATAATGCTAGGCAGTCATACATATGATCTCATTTGACTCAAGATTGAAAAGATTATTATTATTATTTACTTTTTATTTTTAATACATAAAGTACTCTAATGTTAATTGCATAGTTCAACAAATTTTTATTAATGTATACGTTCATGAAACCAGCTCCCAGATGAAGATAGAGAACAGTTGTAGCACCCTAACACTCAATCATATCCCTCCCCACCTCTCCCTTCCTGTACCTGTCAGTACCACTGACCCCTGTAGAGGTAACCACTCATCTGACTTTTATCTCCCTAGATTAGTTTTGACTGGCTTGAATTTGTGTATTCTATTGTTCCAAATGCATATCTTCCCATCCCCTATGCGCTGTCACGCTGTTAAAGATTATTTTTTAAAGAAAACCAAACATCCTTAAGGCTACAGGGAAGCATTTTAGATCATCATAATGATTTGATTGATCTTATCTACTGGAGAAATCAACCAGATGCACTGCTTAGAAGAAGCCTAATAGCTCTTGTACATTCACATATATAGTGAATCAGAAGACATAGTACACAAAAAAGACAACTGAATATTGGATGTGGAGAGAAGTTATGTAAATCTTGATCATTCAAACTGTAATTATATTAATTTATTCTGGGTTCCAGTTATTTAGAGAGGTGATTCTTCTAATTTGAAAATGGGAATACATGCATTTGGGACAAAATTTAAAGGATACAACACAAAGGTTTGTAGGCAAATGTTAACAATAGGGTTATTTATAATAACCCTGAACCGGAAACAAGCCAAATATCCATCAACTGGTGAATGGATATATGAATTGTGACATATCCATACTCAACAATAAAAAGGAATGAAATGTTAATACACACATTAACATGGGTGAATTAAAAAAATACTAAGCATAAAGGCTGAATGCTATATACTGTATGGTTTCAATTGTATGACATTCTATTTTTTTATTTTTTTATTGAAGTTCAATTTGCCAACATATAGCATAACACCCAATGCTCATCCCGCCAAGTGCCCCCCTCAGTGCCCATCACCCAGTCACCCCAACCCCCCCCCACCTCCCTTTCCACTACCCCTTGTTCATTTCCCAGAGTTAGGTGTCTCTCATGTTTTGTCACCCTCACTGATATTTTCACTCATTTTCTCTCCTTTCCCTTTATTCCCTTTCACTAATTTTTATATTCCCCAAGTGAATGAGACCATATAATGTTTGTCCTTTTCCTATTGACTTATTTCACTCAGCACAATACCCTCCAGGTCCCTCCACATGGAAGCAAATAGTGGGTATTTGTCATTTCTAATGGCTGAGTAATATTCCATTGTATACATATACCACATCTTCTTTATCCATTCATGTATGACATTCTAGAAAACACAAAACAACCACGACAGGGAGCAGATAAGTGGTTGCCTGGGGCCCTGGTGGAAGAGGGGATTGACTATGAAGGACCAAAAGGAAATTCTTAGGCAGATATAACTATTGTATATCTTGCTTTAGTGGTTACATGCTTACATTATTATGTACATTACCCAAATTCATTAAACTGTACTTGAAAATGAGTGAATTTTAGTGTATATAAATTATGCCTCAGTAAAGCTGTAAAAATCTCCAAGCACGTAAAACAGTATAAACAGTGAAAAGGAATTCTCCCTCCCAAATCTTTTAGTCCCTTTGTTCCCTGGTCTTTGTGTCCCCATATCTCCAACTCTGTTTACTTTTTGTAGTGGCTCTTTAGATTTACATAATGGGCTCCTGAATAGTTTGAAAATTAGGCTAAGAATACCAGAGTTCAAATGTCAAATTTTGATAACTAACATCACAAACAGGTTCCCAATATTATTTGACCATATGCTCAGAAAAGTTCAGTCTGTTTCTTGGTGCCCCTTACTGAATGCTTGTAATGGACAAGACACTTTTTGTAAGGCTTCTCACTCCATTGTCAGTACAACCCCCTGAAATGTGTATTGATAGCCTTGTTTGAGAAACAAGTAAAGTGAAGTCTAGACACATTATATAAAAAGGTTTACCAGCTAGTAAATGCACAAGGTTACTGAGCCAGTAGGGGTAGAGTTGGGGTTCAAGTCCAAGTCTATTCTGGACAAAAACAAAGTTCATGATCCATAATGCATGGAGCTATGCTGTTGTCTTGATATGAAAGAGATGGAAAGAAGGAGGAACCACTGGTTCAACAGAGTAGCCTGTGTGACCTCCTTTCTAAATCTTATAGTAGTTTCAGCCCCAAACTTAGAACAACCTGCTTCTTCTACCTTTACTGTACTCCCCTTCAGAGTTTGATTAGTACTAGTTCTCAAAACTAGTTCTAGTTTAGTCTTACTGTATGAAATTCCTTGGAGCCTCAGTTGTTTTAATCTTTGTTTTTTATTCAATGAAAATTAATTCTACTGCAAAAAATAAGGGTCTTTACTTGTATGTGAAATGTCTTTTTCAGTCTACATTAAAACTTTATCAAATTTATTTTCCCCACTCTTTCTGCAGCAGGAATAAGGGAAAGCTCAATAATGAAAAAGCCCTTCTGTTCCAAGGAGCACCTTCTCCTCAAAATAGTATCCTCAAGGGACATGGGCCAGCAGACACACTTACATTGGCCAAAAGATCAGCTGCAAGAGTTTTAGCAAAACAGATAAATCTTCTGAACCCTATGGGTCATAAACCCTATGCTTTAATCTCTCTTCCGTTGAGTCTGGCAAAGACAAGGTCAGTTATTGGCCACAGTATTGGAAATGACTTCAATTTGTAAAGAGAAAGGAAGGAATACAATGAAACTGCCATTGCCAGAAACATTCCAATGCTCTTAAATTTTCTGGTATTGTGCTAAACTATTCTCCTCTGCCCTCTTCAATCAGTGGTCTGGCCTCAGTCCTAAAGCAATGTGCTACAATGCAATGTCAACTTCAGGAAATTCATGTCAAAATTTCTATAGCTAGTTGAGCATCTGTTCTGAATGTGCTTTTGTTCATCAGTGGGTGTGTGGGACGAGCAGACAGCTGGAATATTTTCCAAATGCAAAGTTAAATCTGTACTGTCAAAGAGTGCCAGCAGCCCTGTATTGTGGAGATTAAGGGTCCGCCAGCCTCTTTAGCTTCCATGCTCCATGAGAAGGGACAGTGTTGCAGTTGTTATTACATCCCTGGTGCCTTAGCTCTCTGCCACGCACATAGAAGATGCCCCCAAATAGAGTAGAACTGAAGCAGACAACAGAGCCATCTAACCCAATTTGCCAGAGTGGAACAGTCCTTCTTTATGGTCTGGGCAGGGAAGAAAGAAGCTGGGAGAGGCTAGGACAGCCTGGGGAGTATTTGCCCCTTTTCAATGTGGCAGCAACCACTCAGATCACCTGATGGATGCCATGTGGTCCTAGCACTTCCAGTTTTCAAGAAAATTCAGGAGTCTAGATTTTTATGTGAAATTTCTCGAATTTTGTTATACTAGTTAGGCAAAATATTTGTCTGCCAGCTGGATTGGATTTACAGGCTGCCAGTTTAGACTCCTTTTCTAAGCATTTAAAGATCTAAAGGTTTATTTTGGTCAAAAACCAAAAGCTTGTTTCATAGAATAACTTAAAATAAATTTTAATCGCATTTCCCTCAAGTGGTAGTGCTTTGACTAGAATTGGGGCTTGGTACTAGGAACTCACAAACTGGTATGGCCCCATTTATCAAACCTACACATTTTCCTTAGTGCCCCAGACCCTCTTCCTTCTCTTCTCTTTCCTACTTGCTGGGATAGTGAACTCTGGCATACTCTGAGATCATTAGGGTTTCTTTTGTACTCCTGAGGCAGTAACTGGAAGCCTGGGGTCCATCTCAGGCATAGCCTAGCCCACATTATGTCTTTTTGCTTCTCCCTGCATTTCCCTTTTTTGATGGCTCCTCCCTACCAGCACTTAAACATGCTCATGGGCAGCCCAGGTGGCTCAGTGGTTTAGCGCCTGCCTTCGGCCCGGGGCATGATCCTGGAGACCTCCCTGCATGGAGCCTGCTTCTCCCTCTGCCTGTGTCTCTGCCTCTCTCTCTCTCTGTGTCTTTCATGAATGGATGAATAAAATCTTAAAAAAACAAAACAAAACAAAAAAACATGCTCATGTCTCTCTAAATTTAAGACAAAGTAGAACAACCCTCCAACCACATTCCAATCTAGCTATGGTCTAAGCTCTTTGCATCTTTCATTGTCAAATTTATTGAAGGATTGTCTACACGGGCTACCTCCACATCCTTCCTCTGCTGGCCCCTGCAATTTGGCATTCATCGCTGTCACACCTCTGATATGAATTTTGCCCAGGTTATCAGGGATTGTCAATGATATTTCCCAGTCTTCTTCATCTTGATCTTTCAGTAGCATTGACTTTGCTGATTGATTCTTCCTTCCTCATTTGCCTGGTTTTCCTCTGACTTCTCTGATTGCTCCTTCTCAGGCTCCCCTAGGTGTTTCTTCTTCTGGGGGCTTAATATGATGACTCTAATATGAGTTCTACCCTAAGCCTCCTTCTCATTTAACACCTTCATGGATGATCTCAGCTAATCTCATGTCTTATGCTAGAGGCTCTGATGGCTTTACTCTAACTCAAATTTCTCTCCTGAACTCATTTGCTCAAGCACGTGTACCCCAACATGTCCAATGCCAAATCCTATACTCTTCCTCCTTCAGCTCTTCTTCCTTTGGTTTTCAGAGAATGGTACCCCTATCTACCTAGTGGCCCAAGTTAGAGACATGAAAATCATTCTTGACTCCTCCTTCTCCTTCACATTCCTCTCCTGTCAGTCACCAGGTCCTGTGGCTCTATCTCCCAACCATCTTTCAGATCTGTCCCCTTTCCCCCATCCTGATAAAGACTGTGGTACAGGTCCCTCTCATATTTTGCCCAGATTATAGTGACAGCCTCTAGGTGAGATCCCCTGCCTCTGGTTTGTCTATCCCTCCCCATCATTCCTAAAGCCACAGTATAAGTAGGCTGACCTTTATTTTCTTTACTTATATTTTTTGTTTTTTAATTATACAACTTTTGTATTAGAATAATCTTTACAAAAATCAAATCCAACTCACTCTTCTGTTCAAAACCATATGCTGCTCTCCTAACATGGCTCACAGGGCCTAGGATGTCATAGTTGGGGTTAACCTCTCCAGCTCTGCCCACCCTTCCAATGCCATGCCCACCCATACTAACCTTCTCTTAGTTCCTGCTTTCTTATACCTCCAGGCCATTTTGCCTCTTCCTCTCTTCAACACACTCCCAACTCTCATTTTACCAGGCTGGTTTCTGTTCATCTTCTAGACTAAGAGAGTTCTCTGATGTGAGGTGTCCTCCCTGACCTTCTTTGTCACACTGCTCTCCCCACAAACTCCTACCTCACAGTGTTGTAATAGCTGTTTAATTGTCCATTCTCCTCCCAGATTACAAGCTTCGAGGAAGGGAGAGCTGTGTCTTCTTTGTTTATTTTTAAAAACCCCCTTTGTACAGTAGATGCTTGGCCCATCATAGAGTAGAATAGGTGTTTGGTGTGTGCTTGTATGTGTTAACAAATGAATTCCCAAGAACTGTTGAGAGATATTCTCAGATAAATGTTCGATGGTGTATGGAGCCAGCTTGTATTGATTCCTGAAAGCCAGATGTGCTTTTGGTGATGCTACATTGGAAGTTTGAAGTCAATCATGGTAGATGTATTTACACCATGGAAATTGGTAATCATTACAAATCAGGGCTCTACTCTCCATCTTCCCCTCTCCCTAATGGGTTTACTGGCATACTGCTATATATATTGCTTTAGAGAGCTATCCAGAGAGGCTAAACCACTCAGTAATGGCTTGGAAGTGATTCATTGTCCTAAGCATACAATTTGAGAAAATAACAATGACAACAACAACAACAACAACTACCATTTAGTGAGCTCTATGGTACTATGTGCCAAACTCTGTGCTTAATGCTTTACATACTCAATCTTGTTTATTATTTGTAACAAAGCAGGCAAAGTAGATATTATTATCCACTGTACAGTAAAGAACACTGAGAGTGAGATTCATCCACTTAGCTGACAAGTAGAAGTGGAGTTGGATGCCATAGCTGACCACTAAGCCAGTGATCCTAACTCCACTTTGCTCAGCCTTTCACAGCTGGTGCTTGGAGCTTCAATTCCTACTTCTCACTCTCATTTCTCCAAAGCTGTCCCTGGGTTTTTGGCTGCATCTCACAGCTAAGGCTCTAGTTGACTGGAAAAAACAACAACAGCCACCCATGAGTAATCATCTTGCATTAGGCCAACCGAGATCTTGACAGGCATTTCATCCAAGATTGAGAAATAACCAGGATTATAAGAACTGGGTGTCAGCAACAGTGATATTTTGAATTGAGACAGTGATTTTAGTTTCTTGATGACATAATGGTGGAAATTGTTCTTAAATAGAACTTTTCCACCTGCTGGGATAATATGGTCAGTAACTGTATTCAGGATTTAAGTGCTTTAGAGAAGGTGCCAGGCAACCATCAACATATGACCTGAAGCCATCTCTCCAGCATCCCTTCACAATAATACTCTAACATTTAGTGGTTGTAGAGTGCTTTTAATATGGAATCTAGATAATGTCCATAAACAAAAGCCTCTCTATTTGCAAGGCTCCCTGAAGAGGGCAATGGGCAAACTGGATGCTGCCAATACTGCTCCATAATCACAGCACAGACCTTATCATTGCTTGAAACTGCTGCTTTTATGAAATCCCATTAGCATCCATGTGCTTGGATCCTTCCTCTCTCCCCTCACTATATCTCTTTGTTCTTCAGCTGCATTAAGGCTCTCATTTAACTGTGCCAATCTAACTAGCTTTCCTGGCTTACTTTCTGACACAGCCTTGGATCTGTGGCCTTGGATCTTGGATATCAATCTCTGTAATGGTTTCTTTTTTTTTCAATTTTTATTTATTTATGATAGCCACAGAGAAAGAGAGAGAGAGAGAGAGAGAGAGAGGGAGAAGCAGGCTCCATGCACCGGGAGCCCGACGTGGGATTCGATCCCGGGTCTCCAGGATCACGCCCTGGGCCAAAGGCAGGCGCTAAACCGCTGCGCCACCCAGGGATCCCTCTGTAATGGTTTCTTATCGAGAATTCTCAACTACCTGGTTTTTCCTCTGCACTTGCTCTACAGTTCACACATCTCTGTTAGAATAACGGTCCCCAGTCTCTCCTGCACAGTGGAGACTTCTACATAATCTTGCCCAATGATGATGGTTCCACTGACAGAGCTGGTTTCCAGCATCTTCTGAAGCTTCTGGTGCTACCTCTAGGTCTTTTGTTTTTCCAGATGACTTCCTTTCCAAATTCCCTTTGTTGGCTTTTTCTGGCCTCCCATTTCTCCTTTGAGCCCCAACCCATACCCTTTAACCACTGCAGGTGTGACTAGGGCTTTCCTTTTTTTAGAGACAATAGAAGTCTTTAGGTATGAACTCCCCCTTTCACCTTTAAACTTGTCTATAAATGTATTTCTTTCCTTCTTTCCTGTTTTAAAAAAGAGCTGACTTTTTATCCCTATAAAGCTGATTCCTTCCCCTTCCCCATTTAGTTTTCTTGTTTAAAAATATAAGTGTGAATATGTCATTTCTGTCTGACCAGACATTCTGATTGCCTGGTTAAGAGTATTTTTTAAAAACCACCTAAGGGCAGCTCCAGTGGCTCAGCTGTTTAGCACCACCTACAGCCTAGGGTGTGATCCTGGAGACCCAGGATCAAGTCCCACATCGGGCTCCCGGCGTGGAATCTGCTTCTCCCTCTGCCTGTGTCTCTGCCTGTCTCTCTCTCTCTCTCTGTGTCTCTCTCATGAATAAATAAATAAAATCTTAAAAAACAAACAAACAAACCACCCAAGAGATTTGTTTACCTCTTTTGTGGCACCTCTTTCTGTTCTCCCCCTTGATCTCCACCTTGACCCCTGCCCTCCAATCTTCACGAGTCTGCCTCTTTTCCAAACTTCAGTTTCAGTTTACCTGTACGAGGTTGTTTCCTGTCCCAGAAATATTTGCTTCCTCCATCACATATACTATGGTTTATGTTGTTGGTCTGTTTCCTTGTTTTTGACCTGTCTCCATACTGCCAGACTAGAAGCTTCCTGGGGTGAGAGCACTCTCTGTAGTTCCCCACTGAAATCCTAATGTCAAGCAGAGTCTAACATGTAGGCATTTACTAAGGACTTGAGGAATTAATAATAGATAAGGACTTGTTTCTGATTCCTATGGGAACTTGTGCCATTGATTTTCTTTTCTTTCTAGGATCTTTAGGTTTTCTCCACTAATCCATTTTCTCAGTATAAAAACATACTCAAAACTTTCCCATCCAAAATCAAACATGTCTAGGAAACTTCTCTTGTCACTCCTCTTTACTTAACTTTAGTCTTGCCTTTTTTCTTCTATGAAGTGAAAAAATTTAGCCTGAAGATTAGAAATTGGGGTCTGAAATCAGATTACTTGGATTCAAATCCTGGTGTGCTACTTACTAAATTTGAGGGTTTTTGTTTTTTTTTGTTTGTTTGTTTGTTTTTAAGATTTGAGGTTTTAGGTAAATTCCTTCACTTCCTTGTGCCTCATTTTCCTTATCCATCAAATGGAGATAGCAATAGTACTTTCCTCAAGAAGTTGCTATGAGGATTAAGTGAGGTACTGCATGTAAATGATGCCTGGGTTCTAGTGAGCACTCTATAAATATTAGCCCTCATTATTACAAACTGGATTCTGGGGCAGCCCAGGTGGCTCAGCAGTTTAATGCCGCCTTCAGCCCAGGATGTGATCAAGCCCAGGAGACCCAGGATCGAGTCCCACATCGGGCTCCATGCATGGAGCCTGCTTCTCCCTCTGTTTGTGTCTCTGCCTCTCTCTCTCTCTCTCTCTCTCTCTCTCTCTCTGTGTCTCTCATGAATAAATAAAAAAAATCTTAAAAAAAAAACAACAATGACAACACTGGATTCCTTAGAGCCATTTCCAGTTACTGTTCCTACCATCTTCAATTTTCTGAAACCCCTTAACCCATTTAAATTATTCTTTGCCCTATAGCATTATTCAATTTTCACTTCACTTGATCTGGATTAAGGCTTGTGAGGCTATTGGCCATTGCCACCATCTTTCCCCTTTCCCAGCTTACTACTCACTTTTCCTTATTCCCACTTTTCTGGCTGCCCCTTCTCCAGATCTTCTTTACTCATTCCTTCTCCTCTCCTGGCTCCAGAGCTTTGTCCTCAATCTTCTTGTCTTTTCACTCTTTTCATTGTCTGTGGGCAGTTTCATTCACTTCCACAGTTTATAAACAACTTTTTTGCCAGTGAAAGATTTCAAATCATGATCTTTACTTCCAACCTCTTTCCTGATCTATAGACCAATATTGGTAAGTGTCCCTGAATTGCCTCCATTTGGATGTCCTACATGGACATCAGATTCCACATATCTAAATCAAATGCCTTAATTTCTCAGCACAGTCTCCTTTAATTTTTATCTCAATTGATTACATACTTTCTGTGAGATGTTTGCTGTCTGAACCATAGAGCAAATCCTGAGTGCTAAATGAATGGCTGCATTTCTTCTTCCTTCCTTTCCCCTTCCCTCCCTTCTCTCTCTCTCCTTCTCTCCCTTCCTCCTTTTCTCCCTCCCTTTTCCCCTCCCTCCCCACTCTTCCTTTCTTTTTTAACATGGGGCTTGAACTCATGACCCTGAGATTAAGATCTGAGCTGAGATCAAGAGACAGATGCTTAACCAACTGAGCTATCCAGGTGTCCTTGCATTTCTTTCAGGAACAAAGGAGCAAGAATTGAAAGCTGATTAACTCCCCCCCCCATCCCAAATGTACCCCAAATTGTACAGGGGTAAGAAAATAGGCTTTGGAATTGAACAGACCTAGTTTGAATCTTAATTGTAACCTTTACTAGCTGTGTGACTTAAAATGGGAATGAGAGTACTTACCTCTTAAGATTATTAGGATGAGCAAATAAAATGAGAATGCAAAGCACTTGACACATAGTAGATAACATTAAGTGGTAGCTTCATGTTTTCTTACCTTAGACTTACAACTTGCTTCATAGGCTTATAGATTTTGAATCCATACATTTTCTCTGACCAGAGCCAGTAGTTGATGGAGTTTTGGGGACCAAAGTGCCTAGATATTTTCTATCTGGAGACAACTGTGAACACAACCTCTTGAATGAAGTCAACCAGCCAAGGTTAGATGTGCCTGTTGGCATGTTTTCCTTTTTTTAAAAATTTTTAAAAATTTTTTTATTTATTTATGATAGTCACAGAGAGAGAGAGAGAGAGAGAGAGAGAGAGAGGCAGAGACACAGGCAGAGGGAGAAGCAGGCTCCATGCACCGGGAGCCCAACGTGGGATTCAATCCCGGGTCTCCAGGATCATGCCCTGATGATGCCCTCCAGGCATGCCAAAGGCAGGCGCTAAACCGCTGAGCCACCCAGGGATCCCCTGTTGGCATGTTTTCCAAAGGAATAGTTAGTGTGCTTTCCTTTTTTTTTTTTTTTTTTTTTTTGTTAGTGTGCTTTCCTACACATAAGTTACATGGTAATTCCTTTGCCTGCTTACTTCTAAAAAACTCGTTGAAACTCTTTCCTTTTAACTTTCCATGTCTAATCTAAATAGGTCTAATTCAGGGCATTGATGTCACAACTGCTCAGATGAGAACCAGTATAGCCTGATAGCCTGATGGGGAAGGTTGGGACTTAGAGGGTGGAGAATGTATACTGGAATGCTGTACAGAAGACAGTGCAAGCTGGATGGAAATTTTGTGAGAAATAATAAGGCTGTTGTTTTAGTTTTGTTTGTTTAGTGTTTTAGTTTAGTGTTTTGTTTTAGTGTTTTAGTAATCCATATGTTTTTCATGGTTTTAAAGGTAGTAGGGTCTCAAATATTTCCAGGTGTGGTGTATTTGAGTTCAGTACAGAGAATGTTTGCATATCAACCCAAGTGAACCTTCAGTGAGTAGAAAGTAGTTCTGGTTTGAGCGTTGGGATGGGGGTAGATGTCTGAGCAAGGCTGAATTTGGTGCTTTTTGCCCATATTGGGATGATTTCTTTAATTTCTGCAATAGAATTGAACACCAATAAAAAATAAATTTATTTAAAAAATTTCTGCAATAGATGGTCACAGGGAAGTACAAGACATGGGTCCATGATGTTTAGCACCTGTAAAAACTCCCAAGCACTCACTTCTATCTCCTCATCTTATAAGAGACCTGCAGTCTCTGGGTCATTACAAGTGCAAAGTTATTATCAATGCCAGAAATGGGTTGGCATAGGTTATTGTGAATCCAAAGTGTCAAAGAAAATTCACCAGATGGAGTTAGACAGATGAAGAAGACCTCATTCAAGACTATTGCAATAGTGGAGAGAGATTGAACTCAACTCTGCTGAAACAAAAGTAGAGACTTTTTAGTGTTGGGGTGAGCTAATGTAGGAATATTGAGGGTGTTGGGAGGAACACTGGTTCAAGGTGATGGTGTTTGCTAATTGGTGTTCACAGAAGTTAGGCTCCTACTCTCCCACGAAGACTGGGAGATAGGGGTTTCTAGATGATTACATTTCAAAGATATGGCTCCTAGGTCCTGGAGAAAGACTTTCCTGGGTTGTAAAAGTGGCAAGAGGCTAGGAGAATATGTACATCTTCTCAGGGAAATAATTTACAATTTCAAGTTTTCTATAGTAAATGCTTTAAGAAAAGGGAGGTCAGGAGGAAGCCTATCTAAAGTTTAATCAAGCTGAGGGGAAGTTTAGTTAAGGCCAACTTAGTAAAAAGCCAAACACCAATTGGAGACTTTCCAGTTGAAGTTTTATGATGCATTATTACCCAGGTTATTTCAGTTACTTAAAAAAAAAAAAAAAAAAAAAAAAAGAGAGATACTTAAGGACCTATGTTCTTTTCCAAACCACTTTTCTTTATTAATGGAGGCTCTTTAAAAGTAAAAGATTGAGTAGCAAAAGATTAGAATTCTTCTAAAAGCTTTCTCTCCAATCCTCTACTGGGTTAGTAAAAGCTCAAAATAAAGACTTCCTTTTAGGAAAATATATTCTCTGCTCTATATAGACAGTAGCATTTAAGCTATCCCATTTTCTGGTTCTCATGACTTAATCTTTATGGGGGGGTAATTTAGGATTTAGGATGATATTATTGAAATGTTTAATGCATTGGTTTTTGGATCCTGGCTTTGCAATTTATAAGCTATGTTTTCTTGGGCATGCATTTAACATCCTTAGCCTGAGAGATGCTATTAAAATCTTAGCACATAGTGCCAACAAAAGGTAATAACTATTAATATTTTACATTGTTGTTATGGGGCCTCAAAAGAGAATTTTAATGTAAAAATAAAAAAAATAAGTGCTGTTTTAAGTTTATCATCTGCTATATGGAAAGTAATACACTTTTCATTATTTTTGTTCATTTATGATTGGGTTGTACTATTAATGCAATTATTCAGGGACCAATTATTCTGGTTGGTATTATTGAAATTTTGCTTCTCTTCCAGCTTAATGAAACCTAATCAGGTAGGCAGGGTAATAAAAACACAAGTGAGGGCCACTCAGTATTATAGGTTGTTATCAGGGTGTACGGTTGGCTGTATCAGAGGAAAACAGTGATGTCTAGACTCTACTGATGGAGAAAACCATTTCTGAGGCAGGAGGACCCGTTTGTCTCACAGCTCAAGGCTTAGATGGGGTAAGGGCATGGTGTGGCCTCCTTGGACCCTTTCTTCCAGTCCAACATCCTAAGACTCTAGATAAGAGAGGGTCCAAAAAGAGAACAGAATTGTATTTTGTAAAGCCTAGGTCAGTCTGGCCTCAGTATCCTCTCCATGGCTCCTCTAAGTTCTCTCTGTTTTTTTGTTTTGTATGTTTATGAGGACCAAAGGTAAGTGTGAGCCCTGGTAAGTGGGAGACAGCCTCTGGCCTCTAAGACCACTCCAGACAATAGAAGAGAAGAGAGGGAGAGGAAACAATCTGTGAGAGATCTAGGAGAGGGGTTACTTCACATCCCCTTTGGTTTAACCATCCGAAATTCCAACCTCTACTGACTGCTGTGGCCCAGTTTGGACACTTAAATCAGAGCTCTTCCTTGATGATACATGTGTAGAAGATTGTGTGTGTGTGTGTGTGCGTGCGCATGTGCGCATGTATGTGTGTAGAGGTATACGGGAGGGTGCTTGGGCTTTCTTTAGAGCCTCTCACCTCCAAGTGTGGGGTCATGCTACGAGGTGATTTTAGGTGGTCAAAGGGCAAGGATTTAGATATTGTTAAATTACATCACAAGGAAGTTATTTAATTTTAGTTCTCTTGCGGCCCTTCTGGGATTAGGTCAAGGAGAAAGAGATTTCAGTATTGGGTTGTTTTTTTTTTTTTTTTTTTTTTTTTTTTATTGGGTTGTTTTTAACTCTATAAATCTTGCTACTCTTCATTAAAACAATTAAATGAGTCCTTTTAAAGAAAAATATTCACTCAATAATAGCATAGGTTGTGACAAAAAAATCATGACTTGGAATGCACCTGATAAGGTAAATTCCCACTGTTTTGAATGTAAGGAATGGTTAGATGAGAGTGTGGGTTTTTTTTTTTTTAGGGGATTTTATATCTTTATTTTTGCTCTGACCACCTACCTCAGATAGTCAAAAGCTGGCTACAGGAGGGAGGTATATGATGAGAAAAGGGCAGATGTTCCTGGATAAGTGTCCAAAAAGAGTAACATTAATTTTCTCTAGAATAGGCAAGGTTTTCCCAGGTCAGTAGCTCCTGCCACATAACTACTATGGGCAAAGCTAATCCAGTGTAGGGTATTATGTGAAGCACTTCAGGATGTTTGCTAGGATATGCCCTGAGGCACCGCTTCAGTAGGTGATTCTTGGAGTTGAATTTCCTTGGTTATACTTTAGAGTTGCTTGATTTTTCAGGGCAAAGCAAAAGCAGGGGATGTTGACTGGGTTTATGTAACTGTGTTCTTTCCTCTTGTGTCTTTCACCTCTGAAAATCCACAGTAGTTCAGGTAAATACCAACCCCAGGAAAAAACTGGAGACTATATACTGATGTACTGTAGGAATTTTCAAGTGAAGGTAGCTATCAGGTACTTGCATCTGTAGAGGCATATGGGTAAGAGGAGCATTGCAAGGAAACTAGTCATTATTAAAACTCTGTCAGTCACTACTCTTGGTAAACTCAGTGATAGAATTTGCAATATTGTACATGCTATCCCTGCTACAGGAGAAAAGGTCCCAAGCAATCTTGGAAATCTTTTGACTTTTGATTAAGATATTAGCCTATGTAGGTTTTTGGATTGAGCATCTGCTACTTAAGGACCACACATATTTCTTTTGTCTCATACGATAAATATCCTCTTCATTCCTGACCATTATGAGCTGATTAGACCTTTTTTTGGTACACTCCTTCTTTGGGGTTAAATTGTAGAGGGTGAGGTATCTTTGACAAAATTGTGACACAGGCAAAATATGTCTAGTTTTCCCCAGTTTTCTTTTCCAGATCTTTCCCCCTAATTTTAGCATCCTTCTTTTTCCTAGCCACTAGACTCAGTCCTCTCCCGTTCTTTATAATAGAAGAAGTCCACTCATGAACTAATTCTCACTGAGATACTCCCTTCCTAAGGATTATTTTATTTATTTTTGTTTTGTTTTGTTTTTTTTAATAATAAATTCATTTTTTATTGGTGTTCAATTTGCCAACATACAGAATAACACCCAGTGCTCATCCCGTCAAGTGCCCCCCTCAGGGCAAGTCACCCATTCACTCCCCCCCCCCCCCCCCGCCCTCTTCCCCTTCTACCACCTCTAGTTCGTTTCCCTGAGTTAGGAGTCTTTATGTTCTGTCTCCCTTTCTGATATTTCCTACCCATTTCTTCTCCCTTCCCTTCTATTCTCTTTATTTTATTTTATTTTATTTATTTTTTTTTTAAATTTTATTTATTTATGATAGTCACACAGAGAGAGAGAGAGAGGCAGAGACACAGGCAGAGGGAGAAGCAGGCTCCATGCACCGGGAGCCTGACGTGGGATTCGATCCTGGGTCTCCAGGATCGCGCCCTGGGCCAAAGGCAGGCGCCAAACCGCTGCGCCACCCAGGGATCCCTATTCTCTTTATTTTAAAAGAGAATTGATTCCTAGAAAAGGCAATGAAATTAATTGTATTAAGGTAATTGAAATTAGTTTAGACATGGTTATACCTAGGACAGAGGTGGGCCTAGTTTAAGGGGAGAGAGATTTTCAGTCCCCAAATCCTTGACTCCATCCATGGAGGAGATGAGCCTAGGGAAGGGGTACCTCTGTCTCTACTTCACCAGAGCTTGATTCTTTATCTGTTCACACCAGCGCTGGCATGACTTGAGACACTTTGTTCCAGCTCCCCTAGATAGAAAGTCACAGGAATAATGATTGTGTGACTTCGTAAATCACTAAATAAATGAGTTATGCCTGAAGCCAATTTAACCAGCTATAAAATAATGTGAGATGTATGTGCATTATTTGTGGGCAGTTCCCTCCAGACATTATCCAAATAGTTTCTATGGTATTTTTATATAGTTAAACTATGAATATGTTCATAGGGAGTGCCATGGTAACCCATATAGAAAAGCCCGAGGAAAAGTAACTCACTTCTGTGGCTTAACTCTAAAATTCATTTTGCATAGAGCACTGCCTGCATGCATGTTTCTCTAATGAAGTGCATCATGATTAATTCAGCTGGTTTTGATCAGCAAATATAGGCAGATAATGTTTCTTTTGAAGAGTCTATCAATGTGAATCTTGAATGAAAGCTTCTGGAGACCAGTTAAATGGGAGGCTAGATCTCTGACCCCTTGGCTGGGAGGGTGCTATTGATCCATAGCTGTTGGAAGGGCACTAATTTTCCACATGGGGATACTGCTTGCTTTGTGACTGTCCTAAAAAGAAGATGTCAGTCTTCAGAGTTACTGAGTCATCATCTTCTTTTAGCTATGATGGAAGGGCCAAGTAGCTGCAGAGCTTAAGTCCATTTCTCTCCTCCTGAGTTGGCAGCACACGTACGATTTGTTAGCCATGGCAGTATCAGTGTCTGTGTGCAGGTGACTGTGACATGTTAGCCAGAATTTTGTGGCCCCCATGAAGCATTTGTCTCTGCCCTGAATGCAGGGTGAGCTCTCTGCAGCAATGTGGGGAGCCAATTAAAGAGCAGTCTCTTGGATATGCTAGTCCCCAAGGACTCCAGGGTTCCCTGGGCTGGCTGAAGATGTGCTCTGTCCTGTCCAATGAGTTGGTCAGTCCATCACTGAATGGCTTCTTTTCCAGTTGAGTTGGCTATTTCTTCCTAATTAAACGTTTGTGTTTTTCCTCCCCAGGAGAAAGGGGGAATGATCACCTTTTGGCTGGAAGGAAAGACATATGCTGCAGTCCCCAAAGAGTTCTGTGGCACTGCTGTCCTTGTTTAAGGACTGGAGTGAAGTTCTTTTAATTTAATTCCTGGATATTCAAACAAATATCTGTATAACTCAGCTTTTTTTTTTTTTTGTATAACTCAGCTTAAAGTGATTTTTGTGTTCTACACTTGGTTCTTGACTCTTTCTAGTCATGTAGCTAGAAACATAGAGGAGTCTAGAGTTTTAAAATTTTAGTGGCATCTTAGGCCAATGGGAAGGGAGACATCTACACACTTCAGATCATCTGAACCACAGACAAAACTGTAAATGGATCATTTCTTTCTCTCTCTCTCTCTCTTTTCTTTTTCTTAGGGACAATGAGTGAATAGAGGTCTCTGATGAGGGTGTACAGGTAGCCAAAAGGAGAGAGCAGTAAGTCAGGTGGCAGAGAGGATCAAGGTTGTACAGTTTGGGTGGTGGCACATATTGGTTTCAAGAAACATGACTAGAGATGATTTTCAAGATTTTGAGATTGGCAAATGTATTCCTTAACCCCCTACACTCCCTTTTCTATATCTGCTTCCTTCTTTAATATGGCCTCTGCTTCTACTCCTCCCCACGAGGTATTTTTCCTTGTGTCCAACTCATGACCACTTTCTCACCCATAGTTCTAGATCATGTCCTCCTCCATGCTCCCAGTCAAACCCAACTGTCCTGTGGAGACTTATTAGTGACTAGTTGATTGTTAATTAAATAAATTACTCTCGTCGAGATATTAAATGTGGATAAGAAAAGTGATCTCCTTTGCATTTTAATAGGGATCATCATTGTTTTATCTCATGAAAGTAGCACATAATAAGAACCTAGGTTTGGGCACAAGCCCATAGAAGGGGATTTTTAGCAATCCTCAACACCTTCCAAAGAGGAAAGTGTCTGTCTGTTCTTGTGAAGAGTTGTGTGTCCTTTATTTAGATTTAGAGGGCATGGAGGAAGGGGCAGAGGATGAGGGAGAGAGGGAATCTCTAGCAGACTCTGCTGAGCACGGAGCTTGATGCAGGGCTCGATGGGAAATAGGTAGGGTTGGGGGGGAGGGGGAACTGAAAGAGATGGAGGTTTGATCCCACCACCCTGAGATCAGGACCTGAGCCAAAATCAAGAGTCGGATGCCTAACTGACTAAGCTACCCAGGTGTCCCTTGTGTGTCCTTTTAAATAAGACCGTTAGTTTCCTTTCAGTCTTTGTTTTAGTTCAGAGTACAGAAGGAAAAATAGAAGGTTTTAGAGGTCAGTTTTCCTTTCAACATATCAAGAGTTGCTTTCCATCTTTTGGTTCAGGCTGGTAGAGCTTCTTGCCATAGGTATTAAATCCTTTTCAACTTCCTCTACACTATAATCAGGCCATTTGAATGAGGAAGAAGAATCTGATGCAATGCATCTGTCCACATGCTCTGGGATCCTCTCAAAACCACCACTTTTATCTTCAGGGAGAGAGATAGGTTCCTCTTTCATGGTCCAGAGCCCATTATTTGCACTGTGTTCACTTCCCACCCCTACCTCTCTACTCCCATTTCATTCCATCCCTTACAACTTACCAGATTTATCCTCTTAAAATCCAGTTTGAATCTTCTCACTTCTGACCTCAGAGAAACTTCCCTAGCTCTTTGTCCTAATTGAGTGCAGACGCTTTACTCTGGAATCTCAGACCCTCCATGGTAATAAAGTAGGCAGCTGTACTTCATGCAACATTTGCTATGTGCCATGCATTGTTCTAAATATTTTATACATATTAATTAATTTCATTTTCACAACCCTCTAAGACAGGTATTATTATTGTCCCCATTTTATAGCTTGAGAAACTGAGGTGCAGAGAAATTATTCTTAAAGTCACAAACCTAGTGAGAGGCAGAATGGGGATTTGAATCCATGCAGTGTGGCCTAAGAGTACATACCCTTTAATACCATAGTTCCTGTTTGTATAAGGTGGGCTCCCATATTTCTCTTTACCTTCCTTTTTCACTGTTTGTTCATTGTATATCCAATGGAACACCTGCCCTTGCTTCCTGGCAGTCACACTTTTGTCTTTGCTCTCCCTTTCAACTCACTATGCTCTCCCTTAGCTCTGTTGGTTTAATTTCTTAAATACCAGCTCCTCCATGAAACCTGATGAAACCTTTCTTTTCTTTGAACCCAATGATACCATCATAGTTACTTCTTAGGAAATATTCAGTTTTGGTTACTTTGCCAGATATTCATTTCATACACAGTTGACCCTTGAACAACACCAAGCACTGACCCCCAACATCATAAAAAATCTGAGTATAACTTTGACTCCCTTAAAATTTAACTGCTAATAGCTTACTATTGACTGAAAGCCTTACTTGTAACAAAGTTGGTTAATACATATTTTGTATGATAATATGTACTCTATACTGTATTCTTACATTAAGTAAGCTAGAGAAAAGAAAATGTTGAGGTAATCATAAGGAAGAGAGAATACATTTACCGTATAGTACTGTATATATATATATATATATATATATATATATATATATGCGCAGAACTGTGCAGTTCAAGGCAGTGTTGTTCAAGGGTCCTCTGTACTCAGTCATTCTTTATGTAGATTGTAGGCACCTGGAGAGCAAGGATTGTATCTTAATCATCTTGATGTGTCCCATACCTTGTGTTCTTTCAAAAGATAATTTTTGTATTGAATAAATACTTAGGAAGACAATTTTGAACTTTGTAATTTGTGAAAGGCAACTCATATCCTGGGTGATTATTTTTTCTGTTTGTAAAGTATATTACTTTTCTTTCTTTCTTTTTTTTTTTTTTGTATGTTACTTTTCTTATGTATATGGCATGCTATTTGCATTTCGACAATATGGTGCACATTAGCTCCCCTTATTTCTTGGTACTAGATAACTTATACATAAACTTGTAACTAAACAGTCTATTGGTTTGGCTGTCACCTAGTGGAATAGGCAGAGGTGGATGTCCTGAACTCCTATTTTTACCGTCCCCTTGGGTGACAAGTTTGGCTATTGTCTTGAGGCCTGGTAGCAGGGGCATGTGGTTGGGGTGCTCCAGCCATGGGTGCTGACACCATGAGCCAGTAGTCTGGCTCTGCCAGCAATGCTAGCTGGTAACACTAGCAAGCAAAGACCAGGTGATAGAGAGATCAGGACCACCCAATGCCTGGCCAGGTAAACAAGGCACTGGGATGGTTGTGCTGGTTGCAAAGGTGATATTGAAAAGGATCAGCAAATAAAAGGGCTGGCAGTAATCCAGACCAGTAATTCCACCTTCTGCTACTTCTAAGGACTTAGAAATTTTTTTCTGAAAAAATTTTTTCCCTGTAAAACTGTACTTACTAAATGTGCTTAATTTGTTCCCTAACCTTTTATTAACCAAAAGTGTATGTAACTGCCAGCCAGAAGCTCTGATCAGCAGGAGCAAACACCACAACCTTATGGAGTTGGGATAACTCCAGCAAAAACATAAGCACTTTAATTAGCCAGTGTGGGTATATTAAGAAAAATGTACCATTTTTGTCAAGTTTTAATATATAACCAAATAGTTCTAATGTCTCACTTATAGACAACTGGTCAAGGTCAATAGAGGGCTTGTCAATGTTTTAGAAGCCTGTCCCAGGTCAAAATCAAATGGACTTCTTGACTATGTTCTACGTTCACCAAGGTCTATGTCTTGTCTGTCTAAATGTGCCAGTATTGGAAGGTTGTTAGCTGGCAGACGTTCTGGAGCCCTTCAGATCCCCTGCCATACATTAATATGAAGCCAGGACATAAGGAAACTCATGAAGGGGCCTAATAGAATTCTGCACATCTCCTTTTCCAATCATCCTATCTCTGGTGGCCCTAATAGCTTACAATTTTTGTGTAGGGAGCTTCAGTATTCATCTTTTTTGAGAAGGAAGATAATGCTTATCTCACAGAATTGTATTAAAGTTCCCATATCCCAAGTGAGGTACACACAAATGATATAATATATATTTTTTTAATAAAAGAGGAATATCATTATTGTTAGGACAAATGATAAGATAAACTAATAGGGGTGGCAAATGTCAGCATCTTTGGGTTGAATGCTCTGGGCCATGCCAGGGCTAGGAGAAAGGAATAACCATATGTGAGAATTGTTGTGGGAAAATTTGAGAGGATTTGGGGACTGGTCAGATGAGGAGGAATAAAGAGAATGAGGAAGTCAAAGGTAACAAGATTAATGATTTCAAACCTATATGATTAAAAAGATGGTGGAAATAACCCAGAGCAGTGGGGTTAGGAGGGCTGGTGACACATATTGGGGAGAGAGGTGGATGGCCACTCCAAGGCATGGCTGGGAAAGAACAGAGATTTTCCCTTAGAATTTTCTTTAATCCATATTTACTTTGTAGCAAGAAGAGGAAACTACACAAGTACATCGAGATATGTGGGTTAAAAAATAATTTAGGTTAGACCTCAGATGGAAGTTTAAGGAGAGACAGGGATAGCAGTAACAATGTTGATAAGTATAAGGATATGCTATACATTTTTCTCTGCTCCCTCTTTTCTCCTGGGGGGAAAAATGTCCAACTGGCTATATATGAGACTGTGAAGATGCTGCTCTTGAGTGTCATAATGTTTCCTCTACAGGGACTGTTTCTAGATGGAGAGCCCCTGTGAGAGGATATGAGCTGATTTTGTGTTGGGGATAATCAACTGACTTCTGAGCATGGCAGGTAGCCTACAGTCTGGTATCTTGCATGAGGCAAGTAAAAGCCCTTGTTATAGACTGCATTGTTTGCCATCTATATCAGCACTGGGGAAAAGATGAAGGTGTCAGAAGCAGGTACTTAGAGCTGACTGTCGTAGACTGAGATCCTTAAGATTTTGGCAAAGGCATGGTGATTAAGCATTAAGTGATTAAGCATGACAGTTTTGGAATTTTTTCCAGGGGGAAAGATGCATGTATATATGAACACACAGACACACACAGACACCACACACATTTTTGTGGAGTTTGGTCATGAATTCCAACTTGAGAACTCATTATGTGGGATATACTTTCTAGGGTTGCGTGGATTCTAATTAGCTTTCAGAGGGCAGAAATGCTTTGTAATAATCTCCCTCCAGCTAAAAAAAAAAAAAAGGATTTTCCTTTTCATTTAAAATAGATTTTTAAATTTTATTTTAATTAATTGATTAATTTATTTTTTAGATTTTATTTCTTAGAACAGTTTCAGGTTCACAGCAAAATTGAACAGAAGGTACACAGATTTCTCATATATCTCCTCCCCATACACATATAACCTCCCCCATTATCAGCATCCCCCTCCCCAGTGTGGTACACTTGTTACAATTGACAAACCTACACTGATATATTATTACTCCGAGTCCATAATTTACCTTAAGGTTAACTTTTGGTGTTACCAAAAGTACCTTCTATGTATTTGGACAAATGTATAATGACATGTATCTATCATTAAATCATCATACAGAGTAGTTTCACTGCCCTAAAAATCTCTTATGCTCTATCCATTCATTCTTCTGTCCCCTCAACCCTTGGCAAAGACTGATCTTTTTACTCTCTCCATAGTTTTGCCTTCTCAAGAATGTTGTATAGCTGGAATATAGTATATATTTAGTGTGTATATATATATATATATATATATATATATATATATATAGTATATAGCTTTTTCAGAATGACTTCTTTCATTTAGTGATGTACATTTAAGATTCTTCCGTGCTTTTCATGGTATGGTAGCTCATTTCTTTTTAGCACTGAATAATATGCCATAGTCCAGATGTGCCATAGTTTATTTATCCATTCAGCTACTAGAGGACATAGTGGCTGCCATGTTTGGACAATTATAAATAAAGTTGCTGCAAACATTTGTGCATAGGTTTTTGGGTCATACCATTTCAATTCTTTTGGGTAAATACCAAAGAATGTGATATAATAAAAGTATGTTATTGTTGTAAGACCTTCCTTGATTACTTTCCAAAGTGGCTGTACCATTTTGAATTTCTACTAGCAATGAATGAGAGTTTCTATTGCTCCATACCCTTCTCAGCATTTGGTATTGTCAGTGTTTTAGTGTTTTTTTTTTTTTTTTTTTTTTTTTTTAGTATAGTATAGTTCTTTGTATATTTTGGGCAACAATCTTTTATCAGGCATGTCTTATGCAAATGTTTTCTTCCAGTCTGTGGCTTGTCTTCTCATTATTTTTTTTTATTTTTAAATATTTTATTTATTTATTCATAGAGACATAGCTAGAGAGAGAGGCAAAGACACAGGCAGAGGGAGAAGCAGGCTCCATGCAAGGAGCCCGACGTGGGACTCGATCCCAGGTCTCCAAGATCACGCCCTGGGCTGCAGGCGGTGCTAAACCGCTGCGCCACCGGGGCTGCCCTTGTCTTCTCATTATTTTGATAGTGTTTTTAGTAGACAAGAGGTTTTAAATTTTTCTTTTTTAATTGAGAGAGAGAGAGAAAGAAAGAGAGAGAGAGCACATAGGTGCAAGCAGGAGTGGGGGGAGGAGGGGAGAGACAGAGGGAGCAGGAGAGAGAGAATCTTAAGCAGGCTCCACACTCAGTGTCAAGCTCAATTCGGGGCTTGAATCTTACAACCCTGAAGGTCAAGTCTTGAGCTGAAATCAAGAATGAGACACACAACTGATTTATCCACCCAGGTGCCCTGAGGTTTTAAATTTTAATGAAATCCAGCTTATCAATAATTTCTTTTATGGGTTGTGCCTTTGGTGTTGAATCAAAAAAGTCATCACCATACCCAAGGTCATTTAGAGGTTCTTCCATGTTATTTTCTAGGAGTTTTATAGTTTTGCATTTTACGTTAAGGTCTATGATCCATTCTGAGTTGATTTTTGTGAAGGGCATAAGATCTGTGCCTAGATTGTTTTTTTTTTCTTTTTTGCACGTGGATGTCTAATTGTTCCAGCATAATTTATTGAAAAGACTATCTTTTCTCCTTGTATTGCCTTTACTCCTTCATCAAAGATCAGTTGACTATATTTATAAGGGTCTATTTCTGGGCTCTCTATTCTGTTCTATTGATCTGTGTGTATGTGTGTGTGTGTGCTCACGTGTGTGTGTGTATTTTGCCAATACTATGCTGTCCTTACTGTAGCATTTTAGTAATTCTTGAAGTCAAGTAGTGTGAGTCCTCTGATATTTTTTTAAAAAAATTATTTATTCATGAGAGACACACAGAGAGAGGCAGAGACATAAGGAGAGGGAGAAGCAGGGTCCTCAAGGGGAGCTTGATGTGGGGCTTGATCCGAGGCTCCAGGACCATGCCCTGAGCTGAAGGCAGATGCTCAACTGCTGAGCAACCCAGGCGTCCCGAGTCCTCTGATTTTATTCTTTAACATTGTGTTGGCTATTCTGGTACTATTTCCTCTCCATATAGAGTCAGTTTTCCAAAAGCCACAAAATAACTTGCTGGCATTTTGGTTGTTATTGCATTGAATCTGTATATCAAGTTGTGAAGAAATGGTATCTTGACAAGATTGAGACTCTTATCTGTGAACATGGAATATCTCCCCATTTATTAAGTTCTTTGATTTCTTTCATCAGAGTTGTTTAGTTTTTGTCATGTAGATCTTATACAAATTTTGTTAGATTTATATCTAAGTCTTTCATTTTTGAGGGTGCTAGTGCAAATGGTATTATTTTTAATTTCAAATTTCACTAGTTCGTTGTTAGTATATAAGAAAGTGATGGACTTCCTTTTTTTAAGATTTTATTTATTTATTAATGAGAGACACACACAGAGAGAGAGACAGAGAGAGAGAGAGCGGCAGAGGGAGAAACAGGCTCCATGCAGGGAGCCCGACATAGAACTCAATCCTGGGTCTCCAGGATCAGGCCCTGGGCTGAAGGCAGCACTAAACCACTGAACCACCGGGGCTGCCCGTGATGGATTTTCATAGGTTAACTTTATATCCTGCAGTCTTGCTATAATTGTTCCAGCTTTTTTGTCAATTCTTTTAGATTTTCTGCATAGACAACTGTGTCATTTGTGAACAAAGACAGTTATATTTCTTCCTTCTCAATAGGGATACCTTTTATTTCCTTTTCTTGTCTTACTGCATTGGCTAGGACAGTGTTGAAAAGGAGTGGTACAAGATATAGGACATCCCTGCCTTTTTCCTGATCTTACTGTGAAAGCTTCTAGTTTCTCATCATCTCATCATTATAGGGAGATGTTAGTTGTATGATGCTAATTGTGGATTTTTTTGTAAATGTTCTTTATCAAGCTGAGGAAGTTCCCCTCTATTCTTATTTGCTTGGAGTGTTTATCATGAATGGATGTTGGATTTTGTCAAATGCTTTTTCTGTACCTTTTAATAAGATTATCTGATTTTTCTTCTTTAGCTTGTTGATATGAGGGATTACATTAATTGCTTTTCGAATGTTGAAGCAACCATGCATACCTAGGATAAATCCCACTTGGTTGTGTTGTGCAATTCTTTTTATACATTGTTGGATTAGATTTGCTAATGTTTTGTCAAGGATTTTTCATCTGTGTTCATGAGAGACATAGGTCTGTAGTTCTATTTCCTTTTTAAGTCTTTGTCTGGTTTTGGTATTAGAGTAATTATGAGTCATAGGATGAATTAGGAAAAATTCCCTCTGCATCTATCTTCAGAAAGAGGTTTTAGAGAATTGGTATAATTCTTTTCCTAGATGTTGGGAAGAACTTATCATTGAACCCCTTTGGGTCTGGTGCTTTCCATTTTGAAAGGTTATTACTCATTGATTCAGTTTCTTTAATAGTTATTGGCCTATTAATATTGTCTATTTCTTATGTGAATTTTGGCAAATTGTGTTTTTCAAGGAATTGGTCCTTTTCATCCAAGTTATCAAATTTGTAAGCATATAGTAGTTTATAGTATTCTTTTATTATTCTCTTAATGCTCTCTTAATGTTTAATTCTCTCTTAATATCTGTAGTGATATCCCTCCTTTCACATCTGATATTTTCTGCCTGTTGGATCTGCTCATTTTTGATAGAAGGGTATTGATGTCTCCAACTATTTATCCTTGCAATTCTATTAGTTTTTAACTCTTGTATTTTGACACTATGTTGTTAGGTACATACACATCAAAGGTTTTTATATCTTCTTGGTGAATTGACCCCTTTATCATTATGGAATGTCTCTCTGTCTTAGTCAGTATGGGCTGCGATAACAAAATACCATAGGCCAGTTGGCTTAAACAACCGACATTTATTTTCTCATAGTTTTGAAGGCTGGAAACCTGATATATATATAAGGATGCCAGCATGGTCAGTTTCTGATGGGGCCTCTCTTCCTAGTTTGTAGGTGGCTGCTATCTCACTGTTCACATGCTCTCTTCTTTGAGCACACTTGGAGAAAGAAGGAACAAGCTCTCTGGTGCCTCTTCTTAGAAGGACACTAGTCTTATTAGTGACCCACCATTATAACCTTACTTCCCTCTTTATGAGCCTTGTCTCCAAAGCTGGTCAGATTAGGGCATAGAGATTCAACATATAAATTTGGGGGGACACAGTTATTAGCACCTCTTTTATCACTGAAAATTTCTTTGCTCTGAAGTCTGCTCTGTTTGAAATTAATATAGTTATTCCGGCTTTCTTTTGATTAGTGTTAGCATGGTATATCTTCCTCCATCCCCTACTTTTAATCTACTTTGTATTTACAGTGGGCTTTTTATAGACAGCATATAGTTGAATCTTATTTTTTGATCTACTTTGACTATCTGTCCTTTAATTGGTGTGTTTAGACTATTTAAAGTGGTTATTGAAAAAAAAAATAAAGTGGTTATTGATAAAAAAAATAAAGTGGTTATTGATGTAATTGGATTAATATCTACCATATTTTTTTACTGTTTTCTATTTGTTGCTCTTGATTTTTGTTCCTAATTTTGTCTTCCATTCTTTTTCTGCCATTGATGGCTTTAATTGAGGATTTTATATCATTCCATTTTTTTCTCCTTTCTCTTATTAGCATTGGTTATATCATTTTTTAAAAAATCTTTTTTAGTGGTTGCCCTAATGTTTGCAAACACATATTCCTAACTTCTCTCTCCTGTCTTTTGTATCATTGTGGTCATTAATTTTACCTAAACATGAATTATAATCATCAAGTACATGGTTGGTATTATTATTATTGTTGTTGTTGTTGTTGTTGTTGTAGAGCTTGAACTCATGGTCCTGAGATCAAGACTTGAGCAGATCAAGAGACTGAGACTCAACAAACTGAGTCACCCAGGTGTCCTGATATTATTATTTTGAACAAATTGTTATTTGTTAGATCAATTAAGAGTAAGAAAAATATTTTATCTTCACTTATACTTTCTCTAATGTTCTTCCTTTCTTAATGTAGATCCAATTTCCTTTTATGTACATCCAAGTTCCTGACCAAGATCCTAATCATTTTCTCTCCCTCTGAAGAACTTCTGTCAAGATGCTTTTTAGGATCATGTTCCAAATCAACTACTTGTACTCAAATACTTGGCTTAGTGTCTGCTTCCATGAGAACTCAGCTGAAGACAGTTAATTGAAAAAATCCTGTTAGATAGAAAGAGTTATAAATTGCCTTTAATCCTCTATAGAATGTAGTGAAGCATAAATGACTTTTATGCAACTCAATTTTTGTAACTTTTTTAAATGGTTTATTTATTTATTTATTTTTTATTTATGATAGTCACAGAGAGAGAGAGAGAGAGAGAGAGAGGCAGAGACACAGACAGAGGGAGAAGCAGGCTCCATGCAGGAAGCCTGACGTGGGACTCAATCCCGGGTCTCCAGGATCATGCCCTGGGCTGAAGGCGGCACTAAACTCTGGGCTTCCCCTGTAACTTTTAATTTTGAACTAATTTCAAACTTATAGAAAATCTGCAAGAGCAGCACAAAAAATTCCCACATATTTTCACTCATTTTCCCATGTACCCTTCAACCAAGTTATCACTTTTGTCTTATCATTCTTCTGAACCTTTTGAGAGTAAGATGCAGACATGATACTCCCTACCCCTCCTAAGACTTCAGTGTCTAAATCCCTAAGAATGAAAACATTCTTTTGGATGACCATACTACAATTATCAAAATCAGAAAATTAACATTGATATAATACTCTTATCTCCGAAGTTTATTAAAATTTTTCCAATTTCCCCAATAATATTTAATAGCTCTCTTTTCCCTCTGATTTAGTATCCTGTCCAGGATGACACATTACATTTAGTATCATGTCTCTAGTCTCTTTTAATCCAAGAACATTTCTTAGTCTTTGTCTTTTATGACCTTGACATTTTTGAAGAGTATAGGCCAGTTCTTTGGTAGAATGTCCCTTAGTAGATTTTTCTGATGTCTCCTCATGATTAGATTGAGGTTATTCATTTTTTGGCAGAAATACCATCAAAGTGATGAAGTGTCATTCTCATTGCATAGTATCAAGAGACACCATCACTGATGATTTTAACTTTGATAACTGGTTGAGCTGATACCTACCAGGTTTATCTACTGTAAAATTACCATTTCTCTTTTTGTAATTAATAAGTGTTTTATTGAAACACCTGTGATGGAAAGTAGTGTTTTAAAACAAGCTGGAGACATGTCAAAGGGAAGCTTCGAGGGGCTCCTTCTGGCCAAATATGGGGCAATTTGAGCTTTAAACAATGACAGTAACAGATTATAACTTGTGCATAAAATAATAATCCATGAAAATTTCATCATTAAAAGTTGATAGAAACAGGTTAAACCCATTGCATAAAATAATAATCCGTGAGTCCATATTTGTTTATAAATGAGTAAGTCAACGAATAAATGAAGGAGAAGGGAAAGATCTTTCTTAGAGTAGAATTCTTTTTTTTTTTTTTGAACTTAGAGTAGAATTCTAACTGAAAAAAAAAAAAGAAAAAAAAAGAATTCTAACTGATTAAAGTAAAATAGTGAAGAAAAATACATATTTAGAAGCCATTATGGTAATAGTTGATTCAGGGAAGAATCATCAGTGGATGTTAAAACTTTCATTATTGGGTTATAATTATATTACATTAATTACATGATATTATTATAACGTATTAATATGTAGTGAATGGTGAACAGAGGATTATGTCCTCCCTCGATTTTAAGTGACTAAGATCTAGCAGAGAAGGTTTGTGTACACAAATCTTTACAACACAGAGAAGAAATTGATAATGTAGTACATAAAATGAAGAGGAACATGAAATCGTCTAAGAAAGAATAGTAGGCAGAATGCACAATATATCTGACCCACTGTGGTAATATCTTTTGTCTTGTCCCCCACGGGCATGCCATCCCCCAACATCAGATGTTTTCAATGAGCAAGAAAATAAACTGCTTGTCCTTTGGACTACTGAGTCAGGAGGGAGAGAGATGTTTTTTGCAGGCAGCTGCTTCTTTGGTTTCCAAGGGAAACAGTGGTAAGCTGCATCAGAAAAGGAGTGGGAAGGCTGTGGTTTAGCACAGATGGGTCATTCTTCTATCAGGTGTCTATACAGAGGCGGTTACCTGGACTTCCTCAATGATGTGGGATTGTGGGGAATATTAAAATGTTGGGAGATTGATAAACAACAGATTTGAATTTTTATTTCTGGGAAAAATCTTTATTCTTGGAATTTACTTTTCCCATCTATCAACGCCTGAGTATATTGCTCTTCCAGGGGCATGATTTTCTCTTCTACACAGTTCACATATCTGAGTCACTGGCAGGGAAGAATGAAATTAGCTATTGGGGTCTGTGCACTCACAGCATGGTTGAAATAGTAAAAAAAGAAAATAATAAAGTAAACTGCTGTTTATTCTGGCTGATGGGGAAGGCTTTCAAGATCTCTAGTCAAGTCTCTATTTCAAAATCATCATTGGAACATAGTTCAGATATCTGCCTCATGTCCCAAAATAGCTGTGACGTTTCAGCCAGCATCCTGCTGGGGAGCTCAAGAGTGGCCTAGCAAGAGAGGAATCAACCAGGAACTAGGGACAACCAGGAACAAACTGGATCATGATGGAATTGCTTTTACCAGGCAGGCTGGGAATCTAAATCCCGTGGTCCAAAGCCTATCCCACTTGGGCTCTGTTGTATCCTTTGTCACTGGTCAAAATATCTGGTTTTGGACACACAGTCCCTGTAAGGTCTGGAGGTAGGGAGAGAGGGTCATGATCCCAGTTGAACAAGTTAGGATAAAGGACTGGACTCCAGTTTCATCAGGGGAAATGGGGTACATATTCTCAAAGTAGATCCCACTCTGAGGATCTTAAGGATTAGACAAATAATTATTTATTAATTTAATCAAATTTTTTACTGAGTGCCTATTATGTATCAGTTATTAAATCCAGATCCTACTGCATGGTTGGACCCATGAGTCTATACCAGACTTGTGGCTATAAAACCAATTGAAAGTACATGTAGTGATGAGGAAGCAAAGAACTGGCACCATTGGGATCACCTGAGAGTTTCACAGAAATGTAAATTCCATTAAGTCAGAAACTTAATGTTCCAGCAATCTGTATTTTAACAGGCCCTATAGGTGGATCTGATGTATGCTAGAGTTTGAGAACCACTGAACTACCTTGATGATATTTTTTTCAGGTCTTGGATTAGACAGAATGCTGGTTTTATGGGAATGGGACTAGGAAAGACATAGGTTCCCATTTCCCATGGGTTTCTGCTTCCATAACACATTACTTCTGCATCATAAAGCTTTCTAGAACTCTTATAAACACTCCTTACCAATTTTGGTATCTAGGACCAATTTATTTATTTTTTTTATTTTTTTATTTTTTTAATGATAGTCACAGAGAGAGAGAGAGAGGCAGAGACATAGGCAGAGGGAGAAGCAGGCTCCATGCACCGGGAGCCCGACATGGGATTCGATCCCGGGTCTCCAGGATCGCGCCCTGGGCCAAAGGCAGGCACTAAACCGCTGCGCCACCCAGGGATCCCTAGGACCAATTTAATTTCTGATGTGGCAACCTTTTTTGAGCTGAACTGGACATGTGATAAATTAGTATCTGGAGGCAAAATATGTCTGGCATATACATCTTTACCCTGACACCCAAATTCTCCCTGCTGAGGGAAGAGTAGTCTCTTAGAAGATTGCTCTTAGATGAATGGCAAGGTCCAAAAACGTGTGGGTAATTCTAGGAACTATGTAATTTCACCCTCTTTCCTTTGACTCTTCATTTTGATTTCTGGTTATTTGTCTTCTTTATCATGATTAATGCTTATAGATTTAGAGATTAGGGCAAGATTTTTCAATGCTAGTCCTAAGGGAAGCCCCATGGAATGCTGCACACTCAGTTCCCTTCTTATATGTCACAGAGCATGTGAATAAATGGCTTTATGGAATTCTACATTCACTAATTCAACAAGAACTTATTTGGTGCCCACTTTGTGCTGGGTCCTGTTCTGAGTGTTGGGGATACAGACTGTAAAAAAAAAATGTTTATCTTGATTTAACCTAGCAATTCCTAAACTTATTTGAGTATTAAAACCTTTTATTGTGTAACAAATATTCACCTATCAAGGAACTAACATACATGGGATGCTTTGAGAATGATAGATATATCTGTGCAGGGGTAGATGTGTCTGTACAGGGATCTGAGTTCCAGCTATCTGAAGTAAGGAAGAAATTAGGGACATTTTTTTTTTTAAATTAGGGACATTCTGAAACACAGAAAATGTTGACTGTAGAGATGTAAGTCTGGTTAATGTCACAACCATTGTTAGGTACCCCATGATGGAAAAAAGTTTTCCCATATGTCAAATTGTCTGTAATAATTATAAGTATCACAGAGATGGTGATTTTAGAAGCTGTTTATATCAGTTATTTTCATTTAAGAGCTCCAAGTTATTTCAGCAAAACAAATGTTTGAAAGGTGGACTGCTTAGTTATTTGTCTCCAAGTGAAATGAACCTTGCCCCAGAAATGCAACCAAATCAAACAGTTGCTTATGAATCAATTCTTCTTAAAGTAGAGTTTGGTTAAACTTGTAAACCTTAGTCAGGATGAGTCTAATCTTCCTTCCTCACAGTTGTGCTGGAGATAAGCAGGCTGGTCAGGTCTTTTTCTGTGTAGTAAAGCCTAAACAAAGTGTGTGGGATGGGGGAAGCCTAAGCTATTGGCTGGCCCTTCCCTACCTGGCCTCCTCTCCATCTCTCTGACTTTTTTTTTTTTCATTTCTCCAAATAAACATGTGCCATGCTTTCTCTTCCTTCTTGGCCTTCATAAACACTGTTTTCTCGGCTTGGAACACTCTTTCTCCCCTCTTTAGTCAGCCACTTCCTATGCAGTTTTTAGGTCTCATATCAGACCTTTTCCCCCATGACTGTGATATTGATTTATATCAAGGAATGCATATTTGGTCTTTGTCCAGTTTTTTGCATTAAGCTCCTAAAATTGTAGAAATTTCTTAAATGCTGACCACCATAAAGGTATCTTTTGTTATGTCAACCAAGTGACTTTTGTAAAGCCCCTCGGTCACCAGATGGGAGCTGGTTGCCAGGGGAATCCATTTTGTTATTAGAGGATTGGGTCTTTTCTTTTCTCTTCTCTTCTCTTCCTTCTCTTCTCTTCTCTTCTCTTCTCTTCTCTTCTCTTCTCTTCTCTTCTCTTCTCTTCTCTTCTCTTCTAAAATCTTCTCTTTTTTCTTTCTTTCTTTCTTTCTTTCTTTCTTTCTTTCTTTCTTTCTTTCTTTCTTTCAGATTTATGTATTTATTCAGAGGGGCTGGCAATTGAGTCAGTCACCAATGGCCAATCATTTAATCAATCATATCTCTGTGATGAAGCCTCCATAAAAACCCTGCAAGGATGGACTGGGAGAATTTCTGGATTGGTGAACATGTGGAAATTCAATAAGAGTGGTGTGATCTGAAGGATATGGAAGCTCTGTGTCCTTTTTCTATATCTTGCTCTGTGCATCTCTTCCATCAGGCTGTTCCTGAGTTATATCCTTTTATAATAAACCAGTAATCTAGTGAATAAAATGTTTCTCTGAGTTCCCTAAGTCACTCTAGCAAATTAATCAAAGCTGAAGAGAGGGTTGTTGGAACTTTTATTTATTTTAAAGATTTTATTTATTTGAGAGAGAGAGAGCACTAGTGAGGGGGAGAGGAAGAGGGTGAAGGAGAAGCAGATTCCCTGACAAGCAGGGAGCCCAACTCAGGGCTAGATCTCAGGACTCCAGGATCATGACCTGAGTCAAAGGCAAGCACTTAACTGGCTGAGCCACCCAGGTGCCCCTAGAACCTTTAATATGTAGCCTGTTAGAAACACAGGTGACAACCTGGACTTGCAGCTGGCATCTGAAGTGGGAGGGGGCAGTCTTGCAGGACTGAGTCTTTGTGGAATCTGATGGTATCACCAGGTAGATGGTGTCAGAATTGAGTTGAGTTGTGAGATGCGTAGCTGGTATTGGAGAACTACTTCTATGTGTGGGGAAACTCTCCCTTCTACCCCTACACACAATGGAATTGGTTGATCCCTTTTAGACACTTTTCCTGCTCAGCACCCTTCCCCAACGAGGTGAGGACTAGGTGTTCCTGCCAAGTTCTGCTGTAATATCCTCACCTTAGCCATTGACAACATTGTTTTACCCATCAGCATCCCCTGCTAGGCTGTGAGCTCCACAAAGATGGGAGCCTGGTCTGATCTGTTCACTGTGACATCTTAGGCCAGCACAATACCTAGCACATATGCACCACTTAACCAGGACTTGTTGAGTGAAGGAATAGATGCTAGGCTGTTTTTGGAAAGGGGGATGAAGAGGACAGAGCCCCGCAAGACTGACAAAAGCATCAATAGCATTCTCTTGTATTAGGACCTCGGTAAGGCCATGATTGCACATTGCCCTTCAACATTTTTGCTGCTGGCCTCTATTCTAACATAGGAGGGTGAGAGGTGAGCTTTGGAGGGATCTCAGGCCTGTGGGGGAGCAACTGTTCTGGGCTCTGTATTTTTGCTACCTGAGGGTAAGAGTCTGCTTTGGGGGACCCTCCAGGGAGGAGAACTCAGCCCAGCTCCATTCCTTTTCTGTCCTTGCCTCTGCCAGGCATATGTAGATGGGCTCTTAGTCTTGGCCTGAGTAATGCTGCTCATATCTCACACCTTGTTTTTTTCAAGCACATTTTTGTTGAATTTATGCATTTAAAATATTTAATTTTGAATACTTTAGCTAATAGTATTCACTTTTACTCCTTTAACTTTCTAATTTTTATTGTACTTCTTAGTCTATTGAGTAATTTTTAAACCAGATTGATCTTATTTATTGGATGCTGTTTTATATTCCTTTTGACTCTGTCTAGCAGGATATTTTTATCTAAATTCTGCCCTTATTAGAATATTTTTAAAAAGATTTTATTTATTTATGACACACACACACACAGAGATAGAGATAGAGAGAGACAGACAGAGAGACAGAGAGACAGAGAGAGAGGCAGAGACTCAGGCAGAGGGAGAAGCAGGCTCCATGCCGGGAGCCCGACATGGGACTCAATCCCAGGACTCCGGGACCACGTCCTGGGCTGGAGGCAGGCGCCAAACCGCTGAGCCATCCAGGGATCCCCTAGAATATGTTTTAAATTGTGTTTATTTCTTTTATTAATCATTTAAAAATTTATCAAAATTCTCTAGCATTTTCCTTTTACTCTTTTGTTTTTTAATTATTTATTTTTTTTAAAGATTTATTTATTTATTCATGAGGGACACAGACTGAGAGAGAGAAAGAGGCAGAGACATAGGTAGAGGGAGAAGCAGGCTCTTCACAGGGAGCCTGATGCAGGACTCTATCCTGGATCCTTGGGATCATGACCGGAGCCAAAGGCAGGTGCCCAACTTCTGAGCCACCCAGGCATCCCAGTTTTTTAATTTAAATTCAATTTGCGGGGGGGAGGGGCGAGATGGCGGAAGAGTAGGGTCTCCAAATCACCTGTCTCCACCAAATTACCTAGAAAACCTTCCAATCATCCTGAAAATCTATGAATTCGGCCTGAGAATTAAAGAGAGACCAGCTGGAATGCTACAGTGAGAAGAGTTCGTGCTTCTATCAAGGTATGAAGACGGGAAAAAAGAAATAAAGAAACAAAGGCCTCCAAGGGGGAGGGGCCCCGCGAGGAGCCGGGCTGAGGCCGGGGCGAGTGTCCCCAGGACAGGAGAGCCCCGTCCCGGAGAAGCAGGAGCTGCACCGACCTTCCCGGGCGGAAAGGGGCTCGTGGGGAGGTGGAGCAGGACCCAGGAGGGCGGGGATGCCCTCGGGCTCCCGGGGACACTAGCAGACACCTGCGCCCCGGGAGATGCGCCGAGCTCCCTAAGGGCTGCAGCGCGCACGGCGGGACCCGGAGCAGCTCGGGGGGGCTCGGGGGCGGCTCCGCGGAGGGGGCTGCGGGGCGGGAGCAGCTCGGAGGGGCTTGGGCAGAGGAAGAGGCTCCGTGCGGAGGGGGCTGCGCGGTTCCAGGAGCAGCTCGGAGGGGCTTGGGCGGCGGCTCCGCGGAGGGGGCTGCGCGGCCCGGGAGCGCGAATCCAACAGCGCAGGCTCCGGAGCACAGGGCGCCGGGACACAGCCCAGGATCCCGCCTCCCCCGCGACAGGCAGAGGCCGGGAGGGCCCAGGACAGCAAGGACGCTCCTGCCCCAGCTGAGCAGATCAGCGGCCCCGCCCCGGAGCCTCCAGGCCCTGCAGACGGAGTTCCTGCCGGAGCTGAATCCAGGTTTCCAGAGCTGCCCCGCCACTGGGGCTGTTCCTCCTGCGGCCTCACGGGGTAAACAACCCCCACCGAGCCCTGCACCAGGCAGGGGCACAGCAGCTCCCCCAACTGCTAACACCTGAAAATCAGCACAACAGGCCCCTCCCCCAGAAGACCAGCTAGACTGACAACTTCCAGGAGAAGCCAAGGGACTTAAAGTACACAGAATCAGAAGATACTCCCCGGTGGTTCTTTTTTTTGTTTTGTTTTGTTTTGCTTTTTGATTTGTTTCCTTCCCCCCACCCCCTTTTTTTTTCTCCTTTCTTTTTCTTTCTCTTTTTCTTCTTTTTTTTTTTTCGTTTTTTTTTCTTCCCTTTTTTTTCTCTTTCTCTTTTCTTTCCTTCTTTCTCTCCTCTCTTTTTCTCTTTTTCCCAATACAACTCGCTTTTGGCCACTCTGCACTGAGCAAAATGACTAGAAGGAAAACCTCACCTCAAAAGAAAGAATCAGAAACAGTCCTCTCTCCCACAGAGTTACAAAATCTGGATTACAATTCAATGTCAGAAAGCCAATTCAGAAGCACTATTATACAGCTACCGGTGGCTCTAGGAAAAAGTATAAAGGACTCAAGAGACTTCATGACTGCAGAATTTAGAGCTAATCAGGCACAAATTAAAAATCAATTGAATGAGATGCAATCCAAACTAGAAGTCCTAACGACGAGGGTTAACGAGGTGGAAGAACGAGTGAGTGACCTAGAAGACAAGTTGATAGCAAAGAGGGAAACTGAGGAAAAAAGAGACAAACAATTAAAAGACCATGAGGATAGATTAAGGGAAATAAACGACAGCCTGAGAAAGAAAAACCTACGTTTAATTGGGGTTCCCGAGGGCGCCGAAAGGGACAGAGGGCCAGAATATGTATTTGAACAAATTCTAGCTGAAAACTTTCCTAATCTGGGAAGGGAAACAGGCATTCAGATCCAGGAAATAGAGAGATCCTCCCCTAAAATCAATAAAAACCGTTCAACACCTCGACATTTAATAGTGAAGCTTGCAAATTCCAAAGATAAAGAGAAGATCCTTAAAGCAGCAAGAGACAAGAAATCCCTGACTTTTATGGGGAGGAGTATTAGGGTAACAGCAGACCTCTCCACAGAGACCTGGCAGGCCAGAAAGGGCTGGCAGGATATATTCAGGGTCCTAAATGAAAAGAACATGCTACCAAGAATACTTTATCCAGCAAGGCTCTCATTCAAAATGGAAGGAGAGATAAAGAGCTTCCAAGACAGGCAGCAACTAAAAGAATATGTGACCTCCAAACCAGCTCTGCAAGAAATTTTAAGGGGGACTCTTAAAATTCCCCTTTAAGAAGAAGTTCAGTGGAACAGTCCACAAAAACAAGGACTGAATAGATATCATGATGACACTAAACTCATATCTCTCAATAGTAACTCTGAATGTGAACGGGCTTAATGACCCCATCAAAAGGCGCAGGGTTTCAGACTGGATAAAAAAGCAGGACCCGGGGATCCCTGGGTGGCACAGCGGTTTAGCGCCTGCCTTTGGCCCTGGGTGCAGTCCTGGAGACCCGGGATCGAGTCCCACGTCGGGCTCTCGGTGCATAGAGCCTGCTTCTCCCTCTGCCTCTGTCTCTGCCTCTGTCTGCCTCTGTCTCTCTCTCTGCGACTATCATAAATTAAAAAAAAAAATTAAAAAAAAAAAAAGCAGGACCCATCTATTTGCTGTCTACAAGAGACTCATTTTAGACAGAAGGACACCTACAGCCTGAAAATAAAAGGTTGGAGAACCATTTACCATTTGAATGGTCCTCAAAAGAAAGCAGGGGTAGCCATCCTTATATCAGATAAACTAAAATTTACCCCAAAGACTGTAGTGAGAGATGAAGAGGGACACTATATCATACTTAAAGGATCTATTCAACAAGAGGACTTAACAATCCTCAATATATATGCCCCGAATGTGGGAGCTGCCAAATATATCAATCAATTATTAACCAAAGTGAAGAAATACTTAGATAATAATACACTTATACTTGGTGACTTCAATCTAGCTCTTTCTATACTCGATAGGTCTTCTAAGCACAACATCTCCAAAGAAACGAGAGCTTTAAATGATACACTGGACCACATGGATTTCACAGATATCTACAGAACTTTACATCCAAACTCAACTGAATACACATTCTTCTCAAGCGCACATGGAACTTTCTCCAGAATAGACCACATATTGGGTCACAAATCGGGTCTGAACCGATACCAAAAGATTGGGATTGTCCCCTGCATATTCTCAGACCATAATGCCTTGAAATTAGAACTAAATCACAACAAGAAGTTTGGAAGGACCTCAAACACGTGGAGGTTAAGGACCATCCTGCTAAAAGATAAAAGGGTCAACCAGGAAATTAAGGAAGAATTAAAAAGATTCATGGAAACTAATGAGAATGAAGATACAACCGTTCAAAATCTTTGGGATGCAGCAAAAGCAGTCCTAAGGGGGAAATACATCGCAATACAATCATCCATTCAAAAACTGGAAAGAACTCAAATACAAAAGCTAACCTTACACATAAAGGAGCTAGAGAAAAAACAGCAAATAAATCCTACACCCAAGAGAAGAAGGGAGTTAATAAAGATTCGAGCAGAACTCAATGAAATCGAGACCAGAAGAACTGTGGAACAGATCAACAAAACCAGGAGTTGGTTCTTTGAAAGAATTAACAAGATAGATAAACCATTAGCCAGCCTTATTAAAAAGAAGAGAGAGAAGACTCAAATTAATAAAATCATGAATGAGAAAGGAGAGATCACTACCAACACCAAGGAAATACAAACGATTTTAAAAACATATTATGAACAGCTATACGCCAATAAATTAGGCAATCTAGAAGAAATGGACGCATTCCTGGAAAGCCACAAACTACCAAAACTGGAACAGGAAGAAATAGAAAACCTGAACAGGCCAATAACCAGGGAGGAAATTGAAGCAGTCATCAAAAACCTCCCAAGACACAAGAGTCCAGGGCCAGATGGCTTCCCAGGGGAATTTTATCAAACATTTAAAGAAGAAACCATACCTATTCTCCTAAAGCTGTTTGGAAAGATAGAAAGAGATGGAGTACTTCCAAATTCATTCTATGAGGCCAGCATCACCTTAATTCCAAAACCAGACAAAGACCCCACCAAAAAGGAGAATTACAGACCAATATCCCTGATGAACATGGATGCAAAAATTCTCAACAAGATACTGGCCAATAGGATCCAACAGTACATTAAAAAAATTATTCACCATGACCAAGTAGGATTTATCCCTGGGACACAAGGCTGGTTCAACACCCGTAAAACAATCAATGTGATTCATCATATCAGCAAGAGAAAAACCAAGAACCATATGATCCTCTCATTGGATGCAGAGAAAGCATTTGACAAAATACAGCATCCATTCCTGATCAAAACTCTTCAGAGTGTAGAGATAGAGGGAACATTCCTCGACATCTTAAAAGCCATCTATGAAAAGCCCACAGCAAATATCATTCTCAATGGTGAAGCACTGGGAGCCTTTCCCCTAAGATCAGGAACAAGACAGGGATGTCCACTCTCACCACTGCTATTCAACATAGTACTGGAAGTCCTAGCCTCAGCAATCAGACAACAAAAAGACATTAAAGGCATTCAAATTGGCAAAGAAGAAGTCAAACTCTCCCTCTTCGCCGATGACATGATACTCTACATAGAAAACCCAAAAGTCTCCACCCCAAGATTGCTAGAACTCATACAGCAGTTCGGTAGCGTGGCAGGATACAAAATCAATGCCCGGAAGTCAGTGGCATTTCTATACACTAACAATGAGACTGAAGAAAGAGAAATTAAGGAGTCAATCCCATTTACAATTGCACCCAAAAGCATAAGATACCTAGGAATAAACCTAACCAAAGATGTAAAGGATCTATACCCTCAAAACTATAGAACACTTCTGAAAGAAATTGAGGAAGACACAAAGAGATGGAAAAATATTCCATGCTCATGGATTGGCAGAATTAATATTGTGAAAATGTCAATGTTACCCAGGGCAATATACACGTTTAATGCAATCCCTATCAAAATACCATGGACTTTCTTCAGAGAGTTAGAACAAATTATTTTAAGATTTGTGTGGAATCAGAAAAGACCCCGAATAGCCAGGGGAATTTTAAAAAAGAAAACCATATCTGGGGGCATCACAATGCCAGATTTCAGGTTGTACTACAAAGCTGTGGTCATCAAGACAGTGTGGTACTGGCACAAAAACAGACACATAGATCAGTGGAACAGAATAGAGAATCCAGAAGTGGACCCTGAACTTTATGGGCAACTAATATTCGATAAAGGAGGAAAGACTATCCATTGGAAGAAAGACAGTCTCTTCAATAAATGGTGCTGGGAAAATTGGACATCCACATGCAGAAGAATGAAACTAGACCACTCTCTTTCACCATACACAAAGATAAACTCAAAATGGATGAAAGATCTAAATGTGAGACAAGAGTCCATCAAAATCCTAGAGAAGAACACAGGCAACACCCTTTTTGAACTCGGCCATAGTAACTTCTTGCAAGATACATCCACGAAGGCAAAAGAAACAAAAGCAAAAATGAACTATTGGGACTTCATCAAGATAAGAAGCTTTTGCACAGCAAAGGATACAGTCAACAAAACTCAAAGACAACCTACAGAATGGGAGAAGATATTTGCAAATGATGTATCAGATAAAGGGCTAGTTTCCAAGATCTATAAAGAACTTCTTAAACTCAACACCAAAGAAACAAACAATCCAATCATGAAATGGGCAAAAGACATGAACAGAAATCTCACAGAGGAAGACATAGACATGGCCAACATGCACATGAGAAAATGCTCTGCATCACTTGCCATCAGGGAAATACAAATCAAAACCACAATGAGATACCACCTCACACCAGTGAGAATGGGGAAAATTAACAAGGCAGGAAACAACAAATGTTGGAGAGGATGCGGAGAAAAGGGAACCCTCATACACTGTTGGTGGGAATGTGAACTGGTGCAGCCACTCTGGAAAACTGTGTGGAGGTTCCTCAAACAGTTAAAAATATACCTGCCCTACGACCCAGCAATTGCACTGTTGGGGATTTACCCCAAAGATACAAATGCAATGAAACGCCGGGACACCTGCACCCCGATGTTTATAGCAGCAATGGCCACGATAGCCAAACTGTGGAAGGAGCCTCGGTGTCCAACGAAAGATGAATGGATAAAGAAGATGTGGTTTATGTATATAATGGAATATTACTCAGCCATTAGAAATGACAAATACCCACCATTTGCTTCAACGTGGATGGAACTGGAGGGTATTATGCTGAGTGAAGTAAGCCAGTCGGAGAAGGACAAACATTATATGTTCTCATTCATTTGGGGAAGATAAATAATAGTGAAAGGGAATATAAGGGAAGGGGGAAGAAATGTGTGGGAAATATCAGAAAGGGAGACAGAACGTAAAGACTGCTAACTCTGGGAAACGAACTAGGGGTGGTGGAAGGGGAGGAGGGCGGGGGGTGGGAGTGAATGGGTGACGGGCACTGGGGGTTATTCTGTATGTTAGTAAATTGAACACCAATAAAAAATAAATTAAAAAATAAAAAAGAAAAAAAGAAAAAGAAAAAAAAATTATAGAGAGAAAAAATAAATAAATAAATTCAATTTGCCAGCATATGGTATAACACCCAGTGCTCATGTCATCAAGTACCCTCCTTAATGCCTGTCACCTAGTTATCCCATACCCCTATCTACCTCCCCTTCTGCAACCCTTTGTTTTAAAACATTTTTCTGTTTGGTTTATCCTCTCAGTCCATTTTCTAGCATTTGGTGCTAAGTTTGAGACAAGAAGTGGTGATGTCAGGGGAGGATATCACAACAGTGACTTAATGAGGGATTGTTGGCTCTTCTCCCTGTACTGACAATTCCATATGGACACATTCTTCTCCCTTTGCTGTACCCTTCCCCACCCATACTCAAATGAGGTCCTTCTTGCTATTGCTGAAGGAGAGCACCTTCTAATTACCATACTTAAGAAAAAGAGTTACTCAAACCAAGTGCCACTTTCACTCAGTCAGATACTTTGGAAATTTACAGGACCAGTTACATGAGTCTGAAGTTTATTCAGACTGGCCTCAAATGCTACTCAGGAGAATTGCTGAGCAATGCCATCATCTTGTTCCATAACAAGACAGAGCCTTTTCTGAACCCCAAACCAGTCTCTGAGCATCTCACAGACTTTGTTGAGAAGAAAAGCTTCACTGAGGAGTGGGGGTTGGGGGTCTGCAACTCAACCCCCTGAGAGGGTCCTGAGGTAATACCCAGGTGGCCTGGAAAGTCCTGTTAAGGATTATTGGGTAGAAGCACAATATAAGGACAATAACCAGGCTAGCAGATTATATTCTGTTGACTGATTTACAGGATTAACCTGAGTACATTAATTTACCTTCTTTCCAGTTAGGAATTCAAAAGATTGATTGTCAAGTTCTTCCAGAACCATCAGTTCTTGTTGCATGTGTAGTACGGTCACTGACTCATGAAGGGAGGCAGGGAGTAGGAGTTAGGTCACTCATGGAGGGAGGAGAAAATACTCTGGAATGGTTTCTTTCTTTCTTATCCTTGTTATGTAATATGTGGTTTCCCCAAAGAAACAATATGCTAAATAAAAATTAGGGTCCCAACCCACAGAAGCCTATTTTAGACCACGCTTTTGCTGACTATATTCAATTTAATTTAGTTCAAATCAAGAAGATAGATATTTTTTTCCTGCGAGAAAGAGGAAGAAGGAAGGTTGTGAGAGTGACCCAAGTGGTACAATTTAGAGTTTTCAGTGAGCAGGGTAAAATGTGTGTGGAGAGGGTGGTGTGGAAAGATGAATAAAATGTGGCCCCTGCTCTCAAAGAGCTCACACTGTAGCTATAGAGACAGACAGATACTCAGCTAATATGTGCAATGATAATGGTGGAAGTGTTGTCAGACTAGAGGATAGTAGAAATATTAGTTCTAAGTGGGAAAATCTAAAAGACTGTGGAAGATGTGGTAGCTGCCTCTCATGATGTTAGGGTCTTGCACAGAAGAGGAATGAAGGTAGGGTGGACATTTGAAGCAGAGAAAATGATTGCACGAAGACTCAGGTGGTCAGCTCCAGAGCACAATCAGGACACAGTCAAGAAGCTGCTGTAGAGGATGGGAGGTGGGGTGGAAGAGCACAGGCGCAGGCCGACCTTTTTGAGTTGGTCTGATGGTCTAATCACTTACAGAGTAGGTATGTCCATACTTTTCTTGTTAAATTACAGGCAGTTGATGTTCAAAAGCATATTTTTTTCTAAACAAATGTGGTCTGATCTCGGACTGAGGAGTTGTCTCATATATAATTATTTATTACCATAAAGAGTAAGAAAGTGATTAATTGCCAAGATATTTGTTATATTTAACTTTCTTGGGATAGATTTATCAAAGAGCAGCACAAGAGATGTTTTCATAGATTTATGTCCTGTTTTGTAACTGATCCATTCTGCAACACTGTACCTTGTTATGGATAAAGCAAGTAAAGCTTTGTGCTGTCATTGAGGATACTAGGTCTGCAAGCTGTAAAAAGCAATCAGGGGGAGGAATAAAGAGAAACACAAAGAATGGACCTCTAAGAAGGGTCAGACCCAGGAATAATTTGCAAAAGATTGTGGATATCTGATATCAATGTCTACCTATTTGTGAGTTTCTGGACAGCGTCATGTATAAACTTCTTTCTGTGGGTTGTTCATGGGGTAAGGAGCCTGTGGTAGGTGGTGAGAAATCAGAGACATGACTCAGTGGTGTTTACATGATTTCATGTTATGTGGACAAGAAGAGGCTGAATGAAATTCAGTCCTTTATTGAGATATCTGGTTGAGCCAAGCATTTGTCTATAACTCCATCTTCAATTCATTCTTTCCATTGAGGAAGAAACAGAAAACTCATGGGTAGAGTCTGTTGAGTTCCTGAAATTCCAGTTCTAGGTAACAGTATACATACATATTAAATATATTATAAAATAAATGGTGAGATACTTAAATAAAATGCTTTTGAAATTTTACAAAGTAATTATTGTCTACATCTGGTTTCCATTTTTCTTGTTCAACATTATGCTTTTGAAAATTGACACCTCTGTAAACTGATTTTGAGATATACACTAGTGGTATCTTAACTGAGGAAATGTTTCATCTTACTCTTAAAAATATGGGCTCCATCTCATTCTTAAAAATACTGGCTCTGGTCCCAAAGGGGGGACCTTTTTGTAGAAGCATTATTTTGGCCCTTACTCTATGTCTTGCCCACGAGTCAAGAGAAAACCAACAATGTCAAGGGTTTGATTCATTTACACATTTCTGTCCCCTTACTCTCATCCATAAGGAGACAGCTTTTCAATTGTAAATGGTCATCTCTTTGGGCGAATGACAAATAATGTAGCTGTGTTACCAACAATAGAAAAAAACATACAAAACCATCCATAAAATATGTCATCTGGCTAGCAATAAGGAATAGCATGTTAAATTATGGTACCTTTTGAAAATGGCATATTACACAATTGTTAAATGGTAATCAGGAACACTGCATAAAAACATGAAAACATACTTGGCATATAAATAAAAGAGAAAAGAAAAACACACAATTTTAATATTTAAGTACATTTGGGGGAATCCTGGAGGATAATATGCTAAAGTTGAAATATAGTAGTTCCATTAGGATAGTGGGCCTGTGGATTTTCAAAAAAAATTTCTTTAATGTTATAAAGTAATAGTAACAATGAATTCACTGAGTAAGTGATGCTACAGGTGCAGAGGGGAGAGAGTAATAAATAGAGGTTGGATATTACAAAAGGGAAAAACATTCAAAAGAATGAATTTTCCTTAACTACATGTGCCAGCATAGTGGGTATTAAGATCCATAGTATTGAAAACATTTCCAAAGGAGATTATTAGTAGGGTTTGGAAGAGAGTCTGCACCTAACTATATCTGGATTTTGTTTACCGTGATCATAATAGAAACTAAATCTTGAAACAGTTGTCTAAAAATGCTCCAGCTTTGGTATCTTGGCTAAATCCACACTTTGAAATCAAGAAACAAAACAAAAACAAAAACAAAAAACCCAAAAATAAAATCAAGGAACAGTTTGAAAAAAAGAACCCATGAGCATAATAAATAGGAATATTGAACAAGAAAAAAATCAATAGAAATAATTTCAAAAATAAAATGCCTATTTAAAACCAAGTTGAAATGACTCTGGATTAACAGCAAGTTAAAAAATAACTAGTACCCACTTTAATTTATGTCTGTCTGAAAACCCTTAAAGGATACAGGGAATAGTCTTCATGTCTATTATATATATTTTTTTAATAAAATTTTTTTATTTATTTATGATAGTCATACAGAGAGAGAGAGAGAGAGGCAGAGACACAGGCAGAGAGAGAAGCAGGCTCCATGCACCGGGAGCCCGACGTGGGATTCGATCCCGGGTCTCCAGGATCACGCCCTGGGCCAAAGGCAGGCACCAAACCGCTGCGCCACCCAGGGATCCCCCATGTCTATTATACTAATATCAACAATTTGCTAACTTGACTAGAGTGAGCTGCTGTTTTCCTCTAACAAGCTCACTTTTGTCACCTTGTTTTCCTTCTCTTCCACTTCTGTTCAACAGAATGGGTGTTTCCTCTGAATAGTACTTAACAAGTCTTGATTTGGAGCACTAGGCTACCTTCCTTTATATTAGGAGGGGGTTACTTAATATATGATGTTTAAAAATTCACACACACAATCACACATTTTATTCTTTCTGATCAAAGTTAAGTCACCCAGTCCACATTTGCAAACCATTATTTTAGCACTGCAGAAAATTCCCTCTAGAGCATATTTAGATACTTTAAGTATTTTAAGTAGGTGGATGGAAGAAGAAGACTGAAGTTAAGTTTCTTCTGAAATAAACTTGAAAGTGTGATCAAATATCTTAGATTTCTAAACTAGTAATTGACTTAGGACTTGGACATTGGAGTGTGTGTGTGTGTGTATGTGTGTGTGTGATATCAAGGGTTTTGAGATGATCTAAAAGATATAGAAAAGTAACTTTTATACACCTTATACCATACCTAACACTACAAACATCTCTTTTCAGACCTTGTATAGGATTTGCTGAGTTTCTGTGAATATCCCTCTCTGATATCTTGCTATCTCTTCATCCCTGAAGATGTCTACAAATGGCAAGCAGATTAGAAAGGGTTTTTTCCCTTCAAATTAGAAGTTTTATTCTGGAGAGAGTTAGCCATTAATTTTCACCTTCACTGAAACATGATTTTCATCTTTCAAAATGCCCTAGAATTATTAAGAGGTATTGTGATTTTAGGAAACTATTTTCCCTCCATGCCAAATCCAAAGTAAATTACATTTACTGCAAAGGTATGTATTGAATTATTTGGGGGCTATAGTAACATAAAAAAACTATTCTTAATTAACATCTTCATTTTATTTTCAGAAATGTATTTGTTGAATAAATAATATTTGGCAATAAAACCAATCTACTTTCATACATCTACAAAATTCTTTTGAGTAGTAGTAAGAACTCAATCCATGTCACATAATTTTTATCATGAATTGCATAACTCTGGCATGCATTTTGCTGTAACTCATTCCCTGGCATTATCTAAAGTGTCTTTGACATGATGCCATAGAATATTCAAACTAGGAATGAACGATAGACATACTCTAGTATAAGTCCGTCCCACTCCTCCCTGATTTCTGAGGAGTGAGAACTAAGGTATAAGAAGATAAAATTTGCCCAGGATCACACATCTTATTTTCTGACATTTAAGCCCTACTAAAAAAAATCATACTCTTTTGATATTGATTTGGAAATTGTGATTTTTAAGGGCATGATTCTTAAGACTGAATGATTGCTGCACTTAAAGACTTGCAGAATTGGACCCAAAATATACAAAAGGGGTATGACTAGAATTTTTGTCCTCAGTTTCCCCTTTGGGAGAAAGTGGCTGAAACTATCTGATCATTAAAAATAAATCATCATTCTGTGAAGAATGCAAAATATTCTGATCTTCAAGATGAAAAATATACCATGATTTCTCTATATAATTCAACATTTCTTTTCAATATTTCTCAAATGGCATTCTGGCTAATTGCCCTCTTATCTATTACAGTTAAGGAAGTTAAACAGAAAATACATTTTAGGATCCCATTGTGCCTTTTTCCTTCAGCAGCAAAAAATTAATTATGAAATAAAGCAGACTTCTGTCATGCAACACTCACTGATTAGGTGAACTTAATAAAAACTGAGTTTTAGTTAAATCTAGTAGATTAACTCTCGTTTCATTGGCATTTATAGTCTTTGGGAATGTTGAATAAATGTAAAAATAATGACACTTCCATAAGTTTAACCATTGCATTTTATGTAAATTCTGCATAAAGTTCAAGACTAATGTATTGACTTCATAGTTTTCAGATTTTAAAAGACATATAGGAATAGTTATGACCAGAACTCCCAGAAATGTAAAAACACTTGAATACATATGTAAAACTCATTTTGACTTGATAAACACAAATTCTAATCTATGAAAATATTACATCAAGTCATTTTGCACCTGATGAGGAAATTATACATGAATGATAGTATATATTAAAAAACACTTAAGATAAAGACCCAGTAAATCAATTTAAATGAGTTTAAGAAGTTACATAGCTATCTAAAAATGTTAGGTTTTTACCTAGCTGGTCACACTTAATTTATTTTATTTGAAATCTCTGATTTTGTCAGAGAGTAATATCATAAAACTCAATTAGATAATTCAACTGCCTTTAACTAACCTTTCTCCAAAAACCATCCCACCTAGGATGGAGTAGCTTTTCTATCTTGACTTTTCTTCTTTCAGCAAATAAGTATGAAAAGCTTTCACTAGACAAAAATCTTTTCACATAATGAAGCACTAACTTGTTTTGTCTTTCAATTTATTGAGACTTAAAGCAGCTCAGTTTCCCTATGGCAAGTCTATGTATCATTTCATGGCTGATATCTGTAGCCCACTCTAGATTTATCTTGATTTTAGCACTTTCTGGGTCATTTTACAAAACATCCAATATGGTTTAATTATTAAAAAGCAATTAGAACTGCTTCCTCTCCTACCCACTGCCTCTTACAGTGTCCTTAACCCTCATCACCCTTCCCTAAAATGTGTCCCCAACATGCCTATTTACATGGCTCTCAGGCACCCGGGGTTTGCAAACCCACCACATACCAAGTCAATTTCTAACAGTTTTTAGGCTGTTGGAGCAGGGTAATTTCCTTCCCCTGGAAGCTGAATGTAGTCACGTTTCTATCAACACAGCAACTCTTGTATGCAAAGCTTAGACTATTGTCTCGTGGTCCCACCTGCCTTGGCTCTGATTGATGTAACAACAGTATCTGTCATAGGGACTGTTCTGCTTGTAGGAGCAAACGATGATACTGTCCTGGGGCACAAAGAAGATGCTGTCCTCAGGCTCAGGGCAATCAGATCGGTCCCAGGCTGAGCACTTGGCATCCAAGGCACTGTAGGCAAGGGAACTGCCTGAGGGACAGTAGCCATCCAGGTATCTAGATGTCTCCTCCTGATGCCCACTCTGGACCAGGCTCTGGCATTCTCCTTCCGGGCGTGTAGGGGTGGTGATGGAACTGGCCACAGGCACCTCTGTCTGCCCCTGGCAGGGAGGCTTCCCCCTGAGGCCCACCTTCTTAGCCAGCTCATCTGAGCTTCCCTTGCCTGACTCCAGGTCTGAAGGGGTCCTCAGCAGTTCCACCACCTCCTTGTCCTTGGATTTCCGGAAGCAGGGCAACTTGCGGACCCATAGCAGCTCATTTTCAGGCCACTTGGTGCATCCCTCAGTTTTCCTGGCCAGGGCAATGGCTGCGATGCCTGGTAGGCAGATAGCTGGCCCGATGGCCAGGAGGGGGATGTTTCCCAGAGTCTCTCCTTTCATCCCAGAGACGGTGAACATGAAGCCAAAGACCAGAAAGACACTGACCAGAGCCACCACCAGCCCAGTCCTCGGGTTTATGTCATCAGGCCGCATCTTTCACTCCATCCAGGTTGGGGGCTGCTTGCTGGTTAGAGAGCAGTGGTTCTCTCTTCTGTCAGAGGCAAAACCACAGTGGGTTAAAAAAAATAAGAAAGAAAAAAAAAAGAAAGAAAGAAAGAAAGAAAACCCAAGTCAATTTCCCACCCACCCACCAACTCTCTCTCTCTTACTTGTCTCTCTCCACTCGTCACAATCATGATCTCTGGGTCTCTATTTCTTCCTCTGTTTCTCTGTCTCTGTCTCTCTCTTACTGCCTCTGTCTCTTTCATATAAACATCCACCAACTGGGGGCACTAAGGTAGATACCTGAGGTTTCCTGCCGTCTCCCAGGAGCGGGGAAAGAAGCCAGGCCGAGTCTCCTTAGAAACCTCCACAACAGCTGTCCCCTCGGCTCTCTCCCTTGTTTCTGGAAGGAAAGCCTGGCTTTGCCCACTGACTCTGCATCCAGGAGGTGGGACGTGGGAGCGCGTCCTTCCCGACAGTGCCCGTCGGTCTCCGGAGCTCTGGGAGCGGAGTAGCAGCACGGCCTGGCGCCGGCTCTGCGCACGGGGCGCCGGGCGCTGGAGGGAGGAAGGACTTAGTCTGGGAAAGAGGGAAAGAAAGCACCGCGCGAGTCTGGCCTCGTTACATCACGTTCAGAGCCGGCTCAGAAACAAAGAAGGACGCGCGGGGGCGCGAGGGGTTCAGACCCCGGGGAGAGCCACCCGGCCAGAAGAGGGTGCCCAGGGTCCCCTCGGGGTGCTTGGAGCAGCCGGGGGTCCGTCCCGCCGCTGCCCGCGGGGGCCCAGCAGGACGGCTGCGACCACTTGCGTGCCTGGGGAGGGTCTGGGGGAGCGCGGCTGCCGCTGGCCGCGGGGCAGAAGTCGAGTGGGTTTGCCACGAGGCAGCCTGGGCCAGAGGTGCTGGCTGGAGATGTCCCTCGGGACCTGGACCTTTCTCCAGTTACAAGTCTAGGTGACCCGGCCCGACTGACAGCAGAGCTCCCGGGGCGGGGGGGGGTCCTCTGACCTCGAGGCTCTCGGGGCTCAAGGGGCTGCACCGCTCCAGGGTCCCGCTGCGGGCGGACCGCTCTTGGCGCGGGCGCGGGGCCGCAGCCGTGCGCAGAGCCGCTCCAGCGGCAGAGAGGGCTGCGCCCCCAGAGCCCACAGGATGGGCGCCCAGGCTGAGAAAGGGGTGAGGAGTGGGTGTCAGGTCTTGCTCGAGACTTTGGAGGAATCAACAGAGCCCCTCCCCCTGGTCTTCCAGCTCCAGACCCAGGAGTGGTGGCCTTGGAGACGGTCCTACTCCAGTACCGCGGTGGAGCCAGCCAGCCCGACTAGGTCAAAGGAGAAGGGTTCTCTGACCCGGATCCCCATCCCTGCAACTTTGCACCTGACACCAGCTAGCGACGAGGAAGGGCCTTGACTGGGAGGGTCGAGCAGTGGTCAACACAAAAGTATTCCTTTTTTTTTTTTTTTTTTTTTTTTGACGTGGTGACGGATTAGAGGACAGGTTGCAGGGGAAAAGTGAAAGCAGGGTGACCTAGGAGGACTGTTCAGTCAGCCGAGTGAGGCATGATATGGTCCTAACAATGCAGACACTAGGAGTGGCTAAAAGAAAGTGAATTTGAAGGATATTTAAGGATACAGTCAAGTGTCTTGGATGAAAGGAAGTAAGATGGTAGTAGGAGTCATGGTTGCCTCCCACATTTCTCACTCAGTCAGTTGAGTAGATCGGGAATCAGGCTTCTAATTTTCCATATCATCTACCGCGTATGTGTGTGTGTGTCCTTTGTACTCATGCACATTAGATAGCTGCTGTATTTCTGGACATGAAATCATGATCTCGGGAGTAAGAAAGGGGAGAAAGACAACGGGGTAAAAGTGAGATGCCAGCTGTTTGACCATTTATATTAGGAAAAAAATTGTTTTCTTGACAGTCTGATCAAGTAGATAGACAGCTGGTTATATCTAACTGGCCAGAGGGATGTCATACGAACCACTTCTAGATGCAAAGGAGCCTGGGAAATCACAGTTTAATTTTTGAACAGGTTAATTGCCAATCTGAAAAAACAATCAGGATTTTGCTAGCAAGGAAAAAGAGGAGAATGAATATTGAGGAGGCAACTAGCAGTGTGTGCCATATTTATTGAAACCTACTCTTGCTCTGCCTTTACTAACACCATTCTATCCAATTTCCCTCTATTCCATGGTCACTCTTTTGTAAGCTACTTTGTAAACTCTTCTTCATTTTATTTATTATTTTTAATAAAACCCTTGAATGTCAATATTCCGCTGGCTATGTCCTAATTGCTCCCTTTTCCTGATTTCTTTTCTCACTTTATAATAGTTTTAAACACCAAGTGGGTAGGATGATGACTCCTAAATTTATCTCTTTAACTCTGTCCTTTTTCTTCAGTTTCAGATTTGTAATATGTAACTGTCTACTTGATATATGTCTGTATGCTACACAGGCACCTCAAACTCAACATGACCCCAACTGAGCTCATCAAATTTTCTTCAAACTTGCTCTTTCTCATTTAACCCCAACTAAGAAATTAGCAATTGTCCTCCATTCCTTTCTCTAACAGCTTGCATCCAGTAAGTCACCCAAGTCATCATAGTCTTACTTCCTAAATCCCTTGATCTCCTCCTCTTCTACCTGTGACCTTACCTCCCTGGGTTTTAATTTCCTGTGAAACAAGGGCTTTGGATGAGGAGCTAGTTGAGGTCCATTTCAGCTCTATCATTCCCTGGTTCTCTGACAGTCACTTCTGCAGGGTAGGACTGATGTCATTGTCATGTAGGTGCTATGACAGAAAGGAAACCAAGTTGGGTTTTAAAGAAGCAACATTGCTTAACAGAGACCTCTGCTCACTTGTACGAGCATCTAATTCCATTCTGACTTTTAAGCCATGCGTTTATCTACTTAAGCATTAGATAAGACCCATACATAAAGCCACAGGACACTTCAATTACTGTTTAATTATAAGCCTGATTCTCAAAGCAGTTGCTTTTTAGAGGTAATTTCAGATGGTCTTTGAAAAGCAGGTATACTTGTCTAAGTCCAGCAGCAAAAGTAGGTGGGGTGGGGGGGAGACATCACTCAGGGTCACAATATTCAGAGACAGAAAAGGCATTCTTGGTATTTAATTCCTTGCCTGAACAGGTTGATTGCAGTACAGTTTTAAAACCTTAACCAGTTCTTGTAACACTGTAAGCATAATATAGCTATGTACAAAAGGTTTTCATCAGAAGAGAAAAGAAATTCAGGTTGGAATGAGGCTTTGGTATGTGGGTGTTTGAGAAGGAAATGGAGAACCTTTTATTTCAGAAATTATAGAAATCATGGGATGCTAGAATTTGAAGATACTTTATAAAATATCTACTCTAACCTCCTTTATTGTATGGATGAAATCCAGAAAGATTGCATTTATGCAATGTAACTTGAGTATTTATTATATGCTTGACACTGTACTAGCTGCTGAGGATACAAGTTGAATGAGATATGATCTGCCTTTATAGAACTCACATTCACAGAGCAAGATACGTGTATTAGGATAGGATATATCTCCATCCAGTCCATTGAATCCAGGCAACTGGAGGCCCTGCACCATGCCTTTACTTTAGTGGAGTCTCTCTTTGGCTCCTCTAACTATGCCCTTCTTTAGAGGCCAAAGTAATGTGCCCCACCTGGACATCTTCTTACCCTTTGTAGACCATGTGATGGGTACCCAGAAACCTAGAATTCCCTGCCCAAACAGTCCCATACCTGCCTCCAGGGCTTGTGCACAGCTCTTTGCTAAGTCCATCCTCCCAAGTGGATGACCATACTGTAGATGTACACATCCCTAGGCCTTTGGGGTGGCTAAGGGACCACTGTTTTTGTGTGGATAAAGCTCTGGCATGCAAGATGGGGTGTCTATACTCTGCCTGTCAGCCCCTTCATGGTTTAGAACAGAGCCAGGGATGGGAAGAGAAAGGCAGCATTTGTTTTATTTTTGCCTGGAGCCTCATACATGTTATTCATGATAGACATAGAGAGAGAGAGAGAGGCAGAGACACAGGCAGAGGGAGATGCATGCTCCATGCCGGGAGCCCAATGCAGGACTCGATTCTGGGTCTCCACATCATGCCCTGGGCCAAAGGCAGGTGCTAAACCTCTGAGCCACCCAGGGATCCCTTAGAAAATAGATTTAAGGCAGGTCAAGGGCAGAAGCAGGAAGAGCAATTGTGATACTAGGTGAGAGATGATGTGACTTGAACCAGGGTGATAGCAGTGGATGTGGCAAGAAGTCAGATTCTGGATATATCTTAACCTAAACTGACAGTATTTGCTAATAGATTTGGGATGTGAGGAAAACTGAGTAGTCAAGGATGATTCCAGTACTTGAAATTTGAGGTGGGAAATCAAGAACATAAATTTGAACATGTTCACTTGATATATTCAAGTTGATAATACTGATAGAGTTAGTGTGCAAGTCTGGATTTTGGGGAGAGAAGTCTGAGCTGGAGATAATAATTTTGGGAACTGCTGGGACATGGCTATCATCTAAAGCACTGAGACTAATGAGGTAACTTAGGGATCAAGCATCAATAGATTTGAAAATTCCAAGTACTAATTACTAAGGAATACCAACTTTTTGAGGCTGGGGAGATGAGGAGGAACTAGCAAGAGACTCTGAAGGACTGATCACTGAGGAGAGAAAATGAAGAGACATATAAGACACCAAAAGAAGAAAGCATTTCAGGATGAGGGCATCAATTCTGTTGATAGGTCATGTATAAAAAGGACTAAAAAGTAACCACTGGACTTAGCAACATGAAAGTTATTGGTGACCTTTAGAAGAACAATCTAATAGAGTGGATGAGGGTGAAAGTTTGAAAGAAATGAGTCCAAGAGAGAACAGGAAAAGAGAATTGGAGGCAGAGAGCAGAGATAACTCAAATGAGTTTTGCTGTTGGGGAGAACAGAGAAATGAGATGATAGCTAGAAGTGGCCTGCTGGAATCAAGAAAGGAAACTTTTTAAAAGATGGGAGCTCTCTTAGCATTTTGCCTGTAAAGATTTAAGAAACATAAATTTAAATGGCCATTTTTATCCATTAAATTTGTAAATATAAAAAAATAATATGTATGCTGTGCTAAAATGAGCACTTGCATATACTGATGGTAGGAATGTATTGGTACTAACTCTTGAGTGGAAGAAATATGTCCAGATATGGCAAGATCCTTTTAAAAGCTCCTACCCTTTGCATGATCATTATATTGAAAAATGCTAACAATTGGTATACACTGATGGAGAGAACAGCCCCAGGTACCATCTAATTAAATTAATTGACATTTACCTGTCTCAAGGTATAGAAGGAAGTCCCTACAACTTCACCAGTAGGCACAGAGACAGGGATGGCAATGTCTGAGTAAGGGAGGGTCACATCCGACCTTCTAGGAGCAAAAGAGTTTCTCTCTAGATTTACCATATATACATAAGGCTTATTTTCATGAGTCAGATCCAGGCCTGCTCATAGCTTGGCTTCACGTCTTCTGAGACCACCTGATATAACAGCAGGGTACAATTCACATAAACAAAAGCATAAACAAAATCCTCAGTTATCATCCTGCAACTCTATTGTCCCACGCAACTGGTATGAGTACTTCCTTGAACTCAGTCCTATGGAAACAGAATGGAGACCACTTTGTGGAAATCTCTGAAAGTCAAGCAAATTAAGACTTTGGATGAGTTATTTTGCCGCACTGTTCAATATCATAGCCATTAGCCACAGGAGGCTATTTAATTTTAAATTATTTAAATGAAAAAAAATAATTAATTAAAATGAAATTAAACTGAAAAAATCCAGTTTCTCAGTTGTGCTATCCACATTTTAGGTGCTCAGTAGTCATACGTGGTGATTGGTTACCATGTCAGACAGTGCAGATATAAAGTGTTTCATCATCAGAGAACATTATGTTGGATAGTGCTTGTAGGTCTTCTCATGATCTGCTTGGTCCAGGTATTATGATTCTAGCAATCTTTCCTGTGAGAATAATCAGGGGCACAAAAATATTTATGTATACTAGTAATAAAACATTGGAAAGCACTGAAATGTCCAATAACAGAGAGAAGGTTATGTACAGTATGGTGCCTCCATTGGAGGAAGTATTGTGCATTCAGTTAGGGGAGTATTATTCATCCATAAAATCATATTTTGAAGATTTCTTAGTGACCCATGAAAATGGTCTTAATATAACTAATGAAAAAAAATAGGAAGAAAAAATTCTGTTAAAATATCTTGAAAAAGTTGTTTAATAGGATCCTAATTACTAAAAGAAATTAGAAAAAAAAAAAAAAGAAAATACCCTCAAAATATCAACAGTAGCTATCTCTAGATGGTACAATATTACAAATTACTATTATGTTCTTTATATATTTATAAATCTTTCAAAATTTCTACTCTTATTTTATAATAAGAAAAAGTATTTTTTTTAAGAAAAAGTATTTTTAAAAACAAAGGAAAGGGCTCCTGCACATATTAAGCACTCAATAAATGGTAGTTGAATAAAAGATTCATGAAGACTTGAAAGACTAAGTGAACAAAGTCAAATTTTCTTTAGTTTACTTTTTCCCTAAATTCATCTTACCCCCTTCCTCATTCCAGCACTTCCTTTTAGGAGGGAAAAGGATATGGAGTAAATTGGGAAAATTGAAAAAAAACACACAAATTTTCATGTTAAATTGGAGTGGGATTTTGCCATTTCTTTAAAATTTATACTAATCATTTTCGAGATTTCTTATAAGCCTGTTTTCAACCTAGAAAATAATAAATATACTATTTCTGCCCCTTTTGACTTATCTTAAAATATGATCCTTTTGATGCACCTGGTTAGAGGCTTGACTGCCACCCCCTTCTTGGATAGAATTCTGACTCATTTATTTAACAAATATTTATTGAGAGCCTCTGACTTAACTGGTTGTGTTCACGTTTCCTCTATACCTTCTCCCATCTTTTATACCTCTTGGGAAGTAACTAAGATCTTTAGTAAAAGCTACATTTATACCTCTTTCTTTATTTCACTTGGGGTCCTCAGAGAAGTAAAGTAGCTTTGATTATTTTTCCAGTGCTGAATTAACAGAGCTTTAAAAATTCTTTTTTTTTTTTAATTTTTATTTATTTATGATAGTCACAGAGAGAGAGAGGCAGAGACATAAGCAGAGGGAGAAGCAGGCTCCATGCACCGGGAGCCCGATGTGGGACTCGATCCCTGGTCTCCAGGATCGCGCCCTGGGCCAAAGGCAGGCGCTAAACTGCTGCGCCACCCAGGGTTCCCAGCTTTAAAAATTCTTGTGGCTTATTAGGGCTCATTAGATTGTGCAGAACACAGCACAAAGTACAAAGAAAGCCTAGAATTTTCACAAATCTGTTTTTAAGTTAAAAAATAAAGCTGGTGCAAACGACCGTGTTAGATTAATGGTTCCAAAGATAAAAACCTTTTAGGTATCTGAGTGGTTCCAGCCAAACATCCGTTTGCTCTCCAGGACTGAGCTTATTCAACAGCTTAGATCTTTCTCCATGTTGTCCTTCTTTTGATTCTGTACAGGGACTTTGGTAAGGGAATAAAGAAAGAATTAGAAGATGAATTTTTAGGCATCATGAAGAGTTGAGAGTAGAGAATTCTGATGTAGTTTGATTCCCAAACTAAAGATTGATCTGGTTTTCTTACTCTCTTGTCCTTAGATTAAGCATAGTGCACTGACATGTCCAACCCTTTGATAATACATGTTTATAAAAACCCAAACAGAGACCATCAACTCATTTTATTATTATATTCAACAAACACTTAAAGGATTTCTTTAGAAGCAACCAGAGTCATATGCCCAGATTTATGTGTAAGGATGTTGGTTATGACATTAATTTTAATATGGAAAAATATTAAATGGTTATATAAATTATGTTACATCAACACACTGGGATGCTTTACAATTATGATAAATTAAGTTGCAAATCGGATCAAGATGGCAGGCCAAACATATATACCTCTCCTTCCTCAGGCTTCTAAAATCTAGAAATGAGATTAGAGTTTTTTGTGAATTAATCTGAGATTAATTCTACCACAGTCTTTTGAAAACAGGAAGAAAGCCACGAAAGACAGAAAGCTGATGAGATCTAACTGATAAATAAATGCATATAATCTTCACAGACTTTCCAAAAATCCCTGATAATAATGCACTTCAATATCCTATAAAAGATATATGGATCTGAGAGTGATGGTTCCCCAAAACTTTGGAAATAAGATTATGAGTTGAGTGTTAAAAAATTCATACCCAATGAAAGAGTATCAGACTGTGGGATGGAACTAAGACCTTGTCTGAATATTTGTGACTGAAGAGTTTTGAAAACACTGAGATCCAAATTAAGGCAGTTTGGATATATTTTTAGAGAAAAATAATAGCAGCTCCCATCATATTTCATCATTAGAAAGAGATAGAGAGTATGTTACAGAGAGTATATTACAAAGAGTATATAACTAGAGAGCAATATTTACCACCAACCAAAGAAAAGAAAGAACAAATGGGTTAGACATTTGCTATGTTTATCCAGCACTATTCAGAGAGAAGATGGGGGCTACGGGAAGGAAGTGGTTTGTCAGGTTTCACAGGATCTCCTGCATCTAAAATTTTTCAAGACCTTCCACCTTTCTCTCACTTGGCAACATTCTGATGATTTTGGCTTCTCAGGCAGTCTGGTACTATGAAGGCTATGACCATCACGGCTGACAAAAATCTTCTCTTCCCTCTTTCCTCCCTTCCTTTTCTTTTAAAGAATAGCTTTATTGAAATATAATTCATATATCATATAATTCATCCATTTAAAGTATATGATTCAAAGAAATTTTAGTATATTGACAGAGTTGTACAGTCTTCACCACAATCTCATTTTAGAACATTTCCATCATCGTAAAAAGAAACCTGGTGCTCATTTACAGTCACTCCTTATTCCCACCCCCGGTTCTAGGCAACCACTAACCTACTTTCTGTCTCTATAGATTTGCCTCTTCTGAATATTTTGTACAGATGGAATCACACCATATGTGTTCTTTTGTGTCTGGCTTCTTCCACTGTGCATAATGTTTTTGAGGTTCATCCATGTTTTAGTATGTATTAGTATTTTGTTCCTTTTTATTGTCAAATAGCATTCCACTGTATGGTTATACCACATTTTGGTATATTTGTCAGTTCAATTTGTCTATTTCTATTTGTCAGTTCACAGACATTTGAGTTATTTCAACTTTTTGCATAATAATTTGCATAAGGAGGGGGAGCTGCAGGCAGAGAGAGAACCAGGCTCCCCACTGAGCAAGGAGCTCCATGTGGGGCTTGATCCTAGGACCCTAGGATCATGACCTGAGCCACAGGTAGACACTTAACTGACTGTGCCACCCAGGTGCCCCATGGTTTGATAACTCTTATAAAGGAGTAGGGCAAACACAGGAACTGAGACCAAGTACATGGAAGTGATAAGGATAAGAGAGAAGAGTGAAATTAAGATCAACTCAGGAAAAGAGAAAAGAGAAAATTCTTAAAAAAAAAAAAAGAAGAAGAAGAAGAAGAAGAAGAAGAAGAAGAAGAAGAAAGAAAGAAAGAAAGAAAGAAAGAAAGAAAGAAAGAAAGAAAGAAAGAAAGAAAAAGAAAATGAGATGAGCTATTCTGATATTCTCCTGTAAGTTTGAATTGGGGACACTGAGAGGTTAAGTGTCACCTTTGGAGAGCTGAATAGTGAAGTGAACTTAGGAAGTGAGGCCACTATACCAGGCTGTGAGTAAGAAGACTGAGAAGAGGAAGCCAGGGGAGTGTGAAGGGACAGAACCAGATGTTGACAAAACCTGAGGTAACACCAGACCTTGAGAGAAAGAAACAACCTCAGTCTCTGATGAGTCTCTGCTTCCCAATCATAGTGTTAGAGAAGAAGGGCTTTTTCCCTCCTCCTGGTTTCTGTAATGAGGCATTTTTCTTAATAATATCTTAGCCTCTCTCCATACCCAGAAGGTGAGTTATTTATCTACCTGGTAAGTTTGGGAAGCATAACTGAGCTTGCTTGGCTTCTTCTTCTGCCTAGAAGCAAGCTGCCCATAGGGAATAAGGATTCAGCTTTGGGGCACCTGGGTGGCTCAGTGGTTGAGTGTCTGCCTTTGGCTCAGGTCATGATCCCAGGGTCCTGGGATCAAGTCCTGCATCAGACTCCCTGCAGGGAGCCTGCTTCTCCCTATGCCTATGTCTCTGCCTCTCTTTCTGTGTCTCTCATGAATAAATAAATAAAATCTTAAAGAAAAATAAAAAGGATTCAGTTCAGCTTTGACTCTTCTCATGGGAAGCTTGTTCTGCTAATTCAGCAAGCTTGAAATGAGGTAGTGCCATAGACTGATGTTTGTGTCCCTGCCTCTCTCCCCACATTCAAATGCTAAAACCTAATCTCCAATGTGAAGGTATTAGAAGGGGCGGGGGGAGGGCATTTGGGAGGTGATTAAACAGTTTCACCAAAAGAAAAGTCCCTTGCCATTTTTGTGGTGGATTATGCTTTTCCTTTCTCATGGTCAACCAAACGCAGTCTTTCCATTTCACAGGGACACTGGGTACTTACTATGTACTGGGCATTGCAATAGGTGTGAGGTCTCATCTCCCAGAGGCCTTTCCGTGGAGTGGAAGAAATTCTGGCTTACGAGTCAGAAAATGTGAATTCTTGTCCTGGTTCAGTTGCTCATAGACCAGGTTACCTTGGCCCAGTCACTTGGTATTTTACCCTATTTTATCTCAGTGCCTTATTTGGATGCTTGGCTCTAATGATGGAGAGGGACATTTGAATTCCAGGCAGATGTCTTCTGTGCTTTTAATACTTTATTTCTAAAAACCATTTTTTAATTGCAAACTCCTTATGTGTCAGGCACAAATACTTATAATTCTGGCATATGCTTACCATAGTGTATGATAACTTGTCTCTTTATTCATTTGTAAGCTCCAACACCTGGCATGCTGTCTGGCCCAGAGTAAGCAAGCAGTTAAGACATATTTGGTGAAAGAATAAATGGATCTCACTAGTAAATGGGATCATAGCAAACACTGCTAGTGCCCTGGCCAATGTTCCAGGCATTCACCTCCCCACTTGGGTTGCTTGCTGAAGACACTTGTGATTCTGAGGTCTTTTTCTGGCCTTGGGAGAATACTGGCATCCGAATCAGGGAAAGCTGGAAGTGTGAGTTAATGTCCTCTGAATTGCCCTCCATCAAGGTTGCATGGGGGAGTTGGTTAAGCCTCAGCTTCTTCAGACCCTGGTTGGATAACTGAGGTCTCTATACCTTCTCTTAATTTACCAGGTGGTAGAGCTTCAGTTTTCCACAGTAGTAACTGGCTTGATACCACACCTTTTATTGGCTTCCTTCCCCTCCCTTTCTCTCTCTGCTTGCGTTTCTAGGGTCACCTCTTAAATAAATGCACTTAACTCCCTACCTCAGGGCTTGCTTCTGGGAGAATGTAAACTTTGCCTAACTTGAAAGATTGTTGTGATAATCAAATGAAAAACACATGTAAAACTTTTGTGGTCTCAAAATATAAGTGGTATTACTACTGGGATGAGTTGTGCTCAAGCAGAACTGTGATAGGTTGAATAACAGCCTCCAAAGATTTCCAGATCCTAGTTTCTGAATTTGTGAATGTTACCTTTATGGCAAAAGGCCTTTGGGGATGTGATTAATTCTGGATTGTGAGATGGGAAGATTAATGTGGGTTAATCTGATGGGCTCTAAATGTAATCATAAAAGTTATTATGAGAAGGAGGCAGGGGTATTGAGTGGATCAGTTGGTTAAGGGTCTTCTTTCAGCTCAGGTCAGGATCTTGGGGTTCTGGAATCAAGCTGTGCATTGGGCTCCCTGCTCAGCAGGGAGCTTGCTTCCTTCTTTTCCCTCTGCCCCTTCCCCTGCTTGTGCTCTCTCTCTCTCTCTCAAATAAATAAATAAAATCTTAAAAAAAAAAAAAAAAAAAGAGGCAGAGGGAGCTGTGACAGAATAAGGCAATGTAACCCAGGGCAGATGCTATACTGCTGGCTTTGAAGATGGAGGAAGGGGCCAAGTACTAAGGAATGCAAAGAATGAAGCTTTAGAGCTAGAAAAGGCAAGAAAATGATTCTTCCCTAAAAGCACTGCCTCACCAACACTTAAGTTTTGGACCAGTGATTTTTGACTTTTGACCTTCATAACTGTAAGGGCATAAATGTGTGCCATGTTAAACTAGAACAAACAATCCTAAAATTTTTATGGAACCACAAAAGACCTCAAATAGCCAAAGCAATCTCGAAAAAGAAAGACAAAATTGAAGGTATAATTCCATATTTTAAGTTATATTACAAAATGGCAATAATTAAAACAGTATGGTACTGGCATAAAAACAGACAGATCAATGGAATAGAATGGAAAACCTAGAAATAAACCCACAATTATATGGTTAATTAATCTTTGACAAAGGAAGAATGATTACACAGTGGAAAAAAGATAGTCTTTTCAACTAATGCTGCTGGGAAAACTGGATAGCCACAAGCAAAAGAATGAAACTAGACCACTTTCTTACATCATATATAAAAATGAACTCAAAATGGATTAAAGACCTAAATGTGAGACCTGAAACCATAAAAAATCCTAGAAGAGAGTACAGGCAGTAATCTTTCTAACATCAGCTATAGCAACATTTTTCTAGATATGTCTCCCGAGGGAAGAGAAACAAAAGCAAAAATAAACTATTGGGACAACATCAAAATAAAAAATTTCTATACAGTGAAGGAAGCAATCAACAAAATTAAAAGGCAGACTACAGAATGGGAGAAGATATTTGCAAATGACACATCCGATAAAGGTTTAGTATTCAAACAATATAATGAACTAGTGCAGTTCAATACCCCAAAAACAATTAATCCAATTAAAAAATGGGCAGAAGACATGAATAGACATTTCTCTGAAGAAGACATTCAGATGGCCAAAAGACACAAGAAAAGATGCTCAACATTGCTTATCATCAGAGAAATGCAAATCTAAATTACAATAAGATATCAGCTCCCATAAGATTGGCTAAAATCAACACACAAGAAATAAGTGTTGGCGAGGATGTGAAGAAAGGGAAACACTCATACACTGTTGGTAGGAATGCAAATTGGTGCAGCCACTGTGAAAAAAGTCTGGAGATTCCTCAAAAAGTTAAAAATAGAACTATCCTATGATCCAGTAATCACACTACTGGGCATTTACCCCCCAAATACAAAAACACTAATTCAAAAGTATATATGCACCCCTATGTTTGTTGAAGCATTATTTACAATGGCTAAGATATGGAAGCAGCTCAAGTGTCCGTTGAAAGATGAACGGATAAACAAGAAGTGATATGTTTATATACATTATATATGTATGCAAATACATTATATATGTGTGTGTGTATATGTATATATAATGGAATATATTTCAGCCATAAAAAAGAATGACACCTTTCCATTTGCAACAACATGGATAGAGCTAGAGACTATAATGCTAAGCAAAATAAGTCAGTCAGAGAAAGACAAACTATATGATCTCATTCATATGTGGAATTTGAGAAACAAATAAGCAAAGGAAAAAAAAAGAGAGACAAACCAAGAAACAGACTCCTACCTATAGAGAACAAACTGATGATTACCAGAGCGGAGGTGAGTGGGAGAATAGGTGAAATGGAGGATGATGATTAAAAAGTATACTTACCATGATGAAAAAAAAATGAAATTTTAAAAAAGTATGCTGTTTTAAGTCACCAAGTGCACGACAATTTGTCACAGGAGCCATAAGAAACTAATACGAGGGTTCTGCTTTTTGCCCTTATTGCATTCCAGCAAGTGGCTGTGGGGTGAAGGTGTAGCCACGATTGCTACCGATCTCCAAAGAATTCTGCTTTCTTTAACCTCCTGCCCTCAAATAAAGTAAGACCAATCTGTACTGTCTTCACCATCTTGAAGACTAGTCCTTAGCCACAGACTTGTGAGGAATTTCTACTGTGTTTTAAGTACAACAGAAAGAAAGAGTCAGGGTTTTTAGGGGCTAATGGAAGTAAATCAACAAGCACTAAAATGAAATCATAAATACACACTGAGAAAGCTGAGTAGAGAAATTCTAAAGGCTAGCCCCAGTTTCCTGCTGTTATTAAAATTAACTTTAATAATCAACTGTGTTCCTTCTCATGTCAGGACTTGTATCCCAAAACCAGCAATAGGATCTTTATTGTGGTTGTGGGCTGCATGTTTTCCTCTCATTTTCACCTCAAACCATGTAGAGAGTGCCTATGAATTTCACTTGTATGACTACACTCTTCTTTTAGTTTCTGTATACAATATACGGAGAAATACTGCTTTGTGTTTCTTAGTGTCCAAAGTTGGACATTTTCAAAATTAAATGACATTTTTGAGAAAATGGGAAAATTTGAATATGGATTGATAAAGAATTTTTGTTGACTTTGTTAGGTATAATAGGCATTATGGCTATGTAGGAAAATATCCGTATTTTTTAGAACTATATAAAAGATGATATAATAGGAAGAAAGGAAAAAGAGGAGAGGAGAAGAAATGGAAAGAGGGAGAAAAGAATCAAGAAGAGAGAAGAGAGAAAGGAAGAGAGGAAAGAGGGAAAGAAGGAAGGGACAAATAAATTGAGTATGTCAAATCTTGATTGTCATTAAATTTAGATGATAAGTATATGAATGTTCATTGAATTATTGTATGTATTTAAAAATATTTTATAAGATTTTCTGGAGAAAATTAAATGGCTCAAAACAGTATTTTAAAAAAGATTTTATTTATTTATTCATGAGAGACACAGAAAGAGAGGCAGAGACATAGGCAGAGGGAGAAGCAGGCTCCCTGCAGGGACCCTGATGCGGGACTCAATCACCACCTGAGGCAAAGGCAGATGCTCAACCACTGAGCCACGCAGGTGCCCAAAAGAGTCTTTTATTTTTTTTAAAGATTTATTTATTTATTCATGAGAGACAGAGACAGAGACAGAGAGAAAGGGAGAGAGAGAGAGGTAGAGACATAGGCAGAGGGAGAAGCAGGCTCCTCTGCCTGGCAGAGGCAGCCACCCAACCGCTGAGCCACCCAGGCATCCCCCAAAAGACTCTTTAAAAGTATTTCAGTGGGTAGCAGCTTCAGAAAAATGATTACCCACACAGACTCTAGAGTCAACTGGATTTCAATCTGGGCTTCTCAATTTCTCATGGAAATTAACTTGGGCATGTTATTCAACCTCTCTATTCTGAGTTTCCTTTTAGGGTAAAATGGATATAATAATACTATCCACCTCAAAGGATTGTTGAAAATAATCAACATGATAATACTCCCGAAGCACTGGGAATGGCATCTGGCACAGAGTACTATAAATGTTTATTATTATTTTTGGTCTTGTCTATTACACTAGCAACAGTTCTCAACTGGGGGAAATTTTGACCCCCAAGATACATATGGAAATATTTAGAGGCATTTTTGGTTGTCACAACCAGACGGTGCTACTGACATCTAATGGGTAGAGGTCAGGTAAGCTACGAAATATCCTATTCCACATAGGACAGCCCCCCACAATGTAGAATCATCTGGACCAAAATGTCAATAGTGCCAAAGTTGAAAAACCTGCACTAGTATTACAAGGACATTGTAAAAATATTAGAAAATACTGATAAGCAAAATAAGGAATAATAATATTTCAAATTTCACCATGCAGAAATAATCAGTATCCCAAACTGGAAATTTACCAAAAGAAAATGATGTTTTTATCAAAATTAAGATGCATAATAAAGAAAAAGCACCTTTATCTCACTGCTTCCAGGGGAACCTCTCCTCATTTCTTCAAAGCTATCACCATTTACAGAAAGTTGTTCATCCTCTTTAGATTTCTGGTAAATGTACCATTTGGCATTTGACTTGGCTGCTAACTTCTATTGGAATGAAGCTGGATGAAAAGCAAGAAAACTATTTGAAGTCATTAATGATTAACCTCAGAAATCTTGTGGGACCCCACTGTGACACCATTTTGGGGGGATAAATTTGGCAGATTATGTCAAAAACATTTAAAAAGTCCATCTTCTTTGATTTGACAATTCCATTTATAAGGATTTATCCTAAAGAAATAATCATAAAAGTGGGCAAAGGTGTATGTATAATTGGTCACTGCTGTATGTTTTTAATTGTGAACAATGGGAAGGACCTAAATTGGAAACAACAAAGGAAGATTGGTGATTACATCCCGGTATACCTGTGCAGTAAAATACCATGCAGTCGTTAGAAAGAACAATGTTCATCTCTGTGTACTTACATGGAAAGATATCCATATGTATGTGGTGAAAAATAACTCAGAAAGGGTCTAGAAGAGCGGGTATGTTAATGGATATGATGTGAAGGATATGGGTGATTCCCAGTAGAAATTACTGGAAGGGGCTGGGACTCTCCAGGAGCAGGATCAGAAGACATGCTAGTCCCTGAGTCTCCTGGCACTCTACAGAGAAGTGTGCTTGGGCCAGGGTGCAGCTGGATGCACTTGTGGACTATTATATAGCAGAAGGACCTCACTCCGTTATTCTCCTTTTTAATGGACCAAAGGGAGTGCCTTTGTCACTGGGTGACGAATACTTTGCATTCAGGTGCAGAATGGTCTATGCTTTTTGGCAGCTCTTTATAGAGCTCTATGAAACACCTGGAGTCTTTGGGGCCGCTGGTTCTGGGGGAAGTTGGTTTGGGCACAGCACCTCCTGCTGCAGGGAGTTTCAATGATTGGTCCTGGGTAGCTCAAGGCCAGCAGCAGGAAAGAATCCTGAGGATCAGCAGGTCTGCCTTCTGCTCTCACTCATCTAAGTGGTTGGCTTTTTTAGTCTTAAAGTAAGAGATTATGCCAGATGATCTCTAAGGACACTTTGAGCTCTGAGTATTTTAAGATCCTAGCATTTTAATCACTGTCAGTGGTAATTTCTGTTGTTACAAATGACTTGTAATTTTCCCTGGGGGTATCATTAGCTATGCTGGTGAGGTTCACTTGCAGTAATATTATCCGTCCACTGGGGAGGCTCATCTCAGACAACACTTTCCTTTTTTTTTGTTTTTTGTTTTTTGTAAAGATTTCAAGAGTTTATTTATTCATGAGAGACACACAGAGAAAGGCAGAGACACAGGCAGAGGAAGAAGCAGGCTCCATGCAGGGAGCCCGATGTGGGACGCGATCCCAGGACTCCAGAATCATGCCCTGAGCCGGAGGCAGGCGCTAAACTGCTGAGCCACCCAGGCATCCCAGACAACACTTTCCTATTCTTCTCCCACCTCTTTTTCTTCCTAGGTTTTCTCTCTGCCTCTCAGGAGGTTTATATGGCTTAATTAATTCAGATCAGCCAAGTGCTTTTGAGACTCTGAGAGTAAAGTCAATGTCTCACTATGAGTAATAATAGCCCAATGGGAGCTCTTATCACTCACAGCATTATTAACAGAAGATGTTAGTCTTGCTGCTCATATAACTTGAAGCCTATTAGTTCCATTATGCAACATCTGTTCCTTGGAGTAAAAGGCAACCCAGGAGAACCCACCTGAACCCCTGAGTCTTTTGCAGGGATTTGAAGATGTGCTTGAGGCTGAGTGAGGGCATTGGGGAAAATAACATTCCTTAGAGGTATGAAATGAAGTTTTTTTGGAGAATTCATACTCTAGTTGGAGGGATTTTTTTTTTTTCAGACTTTCTTTGAGCCTTGGGGAAAATGCCTTTCTCCAATATCTCTTTCCAATCTCTCACCGGATGGTGAGAGTAAGTCACTGAGGCCCCTTAGGGTTAGGCAATTTAACCATCACCAGCTCCAACCATCCCAAGAGTGCACCCACCAAGATGGGCTTGAGGGAAGTTAAAATCATAGGTTTGGGGATAACCTGTTCTGCTATTCAGGAACTCTGTGGCCTTGGGCAGTTTGCAGATTTTAAACCTTCCTTTTTTGTTTTTTTGTTTTTTGTTTTTTACATCAGTAAATGTAGATAATAGTATCTAATCCCCAGGTGTCATGAGGATTAGGTGTGATATTAAATAGTCAATACATGTGAAGCTCTTAGGAAAGTGCTGGCCCATAGCAGGCTCTACGCAGGCATCTGCTGTGATCATGTGAATGCCTCATGCAGACTGGCAATAGAGATAACTATTGTTTATTGGGTGCTTTTGATGAACCAGGTTCTGTGCTTAAGCACTTTACATATATTATCTCATTTAATCCTCCCAACAACCCTGTGAAGTAGCACTATTACGGTCCCATTTTAGAGATGAGGAAACTGGGGCATGGGGAGATTAAGTAACTTGTACAAAGTTGTACAGTGGAAAAGTTGGGTACCAAGGCCCAAGTTCTAAATTTATTAGGTTATACAGTACTTGCCTTTCCCTCCTCCGCTATAACTTCCCATAGGTCTTAGAATTAACTTCCTTCAATTATAAATCAGAAGAAGGAGCATTTATAGATGACCTAAAGAAAAAGTCCACACTGCCAAATTCTTGGTATCTTGTGATTCAAAACAGAGAGGCTACAAGACACCTCAATTCATCACTCTCTGTCCCCTCTGCCCCTTTCCCTCTCTGACTGACAGTTCCCATTTGAACACCAAAATCGAGGGCTTGGCAAATACTATTCATGTCTGAGAACTAATTCAAGTGGTTCTGATTTAATTTTTATCAGAGTCTATTCTGAAAAGCCTGGGATACCTTGTGCTCCAGAAATTAACTTCTGGTAGCTATGATGAAAAGAACAAGAATGATAAAGTGAAGCCACTCAAGGGAAGTGTAGGGATTACTGGAATCCCTCATTTTGTGGGAGGTGTCATTCTTATTTTTACCCCCATAAAGTTTTAAGGATTCCAAAAGCATAGAAAAATAGAATAAGAAAATATGCATCGATCATGGTTTTGCTACTATGCTGAGAAGCCACTGTGGCATGGAGATTTATTTACCGCCAGCTTTTCAACAGCTCTGATACATAGTTGGGATATTTCTTTTCTTTTTTTTTTTTAAGATTTTATTTTACTTATTTGACAGAGAAAGGGAATAAGCAGGGAGAGTGGAAGGCAAGAGAGGGAGAAGCAGACTTCCCGCTAAGCAGGGAACTCGACGCAGGGCTCGATCCCAGGACCCTAGGATCACGACCTGAGCTGAAGGCAGATGCTTAACTGACTGAGCCACACAGGCGCCTCCATAATTGGGATCTTTGTAATAAACATATACACTTCCCTGATTTTCATTTAATAATATAACACAAACATTGCATTGTAAATTATTTGCATATATACAAATGTAAATTTTAATGCCTGCATAATTTTATATCATGTGGAATTTCTATTTAAAGAAGAATAAAGTAAGCCCTATGTTAACTACCCGTCAGTTTAGAAATAGAACATCGCCAATATGCTAGATGCTCTCTTTGTGCTCCTCCCTAACTGGATTCCTCATTCTTCCTGAAAAGTAACCACCATTTTTGAGAAAATCATTCTCTTACTTCACCAATGGCAGTGGGCTATTGCATTGGTGACCCCCCAATGAACAACAGCTTCCTTTATTCTGTGCTTGTGTAGTTTCTTCCCACAATGACTTCAGGGTCTGTCCATATCACTTGTTGGGACATCAGTGGGACAATAATAAGCATTATGTAAACATTGAGATAGGTTCTTTTGGGACGCTGAAACCAACCAAGGTGCTATAGTTAGGTGCCCACTGCCCCACCCCAACCCAGGAGTCAAGCTGTCCTGGCCAGCCCCCAGATATGAGTCACCCCAGGTGGGGATCCAGGCAATGTGGAGAAGATGTGAGCCATGTGGTAAGCTCTGTGTAAATCCCTGATCCACAGAATTATGAGTAAGTAGAATTATTGGTGTTTTAGGTCACCAAGTTTTTGCATGGTTTATTATGGCAGCAATAAGTAACTGAAATACTACCTCTGTATGTATATCTAAATAATGTTTTATTTAGTTTTGTCTGTTTTTGAACTCCATGTAAAATAGTAACATACTAGATAGTTTCTTCGGTGACTTGGTTTTTTGGTTAACATCCAGGTTAAGAGACATATTTATGTTGTTTAGTGTGGTTGAAGTTCATTTATTTTCTTTGATGAGGAGTGCTCCACAATTATTTATTCATTTTACTGCTCATTTGGGCTGTTTTGAGTGTGGGGTTATTAGAACCCAAGTTACTGTGGACATTCTTGTACACATCTCCTGGAGTCCATGTGCAAGTGTTTCCCTAGGTTGTATTCTTAGGGGTAGAATTGCTGGGTTGAAATAGATGTGCCTAGTCAACTTTATTAGGCATTGTTAGACTGTTTCCAAAAGTGGTCTCTTATTTCCTACTGGCAGTAAGTGAGAGTTCCTACTCTTCCTCATCCTTGTCAATATTTGGTATCATAAGGCTTACAAATATTTTTTACCTGGTAAGTGTGTTTTGATATCACATCATGGTTTTAGTGAGTTTTCCTTATGATTAATGAGTCCTTTTTTATATTTATTGGACATTTGGATATCCTCTTTTCTAAAGTGCCAGATTAAGTATTTTGCTCATTTTTCTATTTAGTGGTTTTTCTTTTACTTATTAGCTGCTTTTTTTTTATAGACTTTGGATATAGGTTGTTCAATGGTTATTTGTGTTACAAACATTTTCTGCTATTTTCACTATCTTATATGATGTCTTTTGGGGCACTTAATTTTAATGTCAGCAAATTCGTCAGTATTTTATTTTATGGTTAGTGCTTTTTGTGTCTTGTTCAAGAAATTCTTTTCTATCCTCAAATCATGAGATATCTATGTTTTCTTTTCAAAATATTCTTTTAAGTGACTTTGACACCTAGAGTCTTAATATGCCTGGAATTTATTTTATATGTGGTAAGAAATAGGGATTCAATTTCACGTTGTCTCCTCTCTGGATACTAAATTATCCCAGCACCACTTATTTTCCACCTTAATCCCACTTTTATCATATATCAATTATCCATATATAAGTGGGTCTGCTTCTGGGCTCTTTGTTAATTCCACTGGTGATGTCTATTTTTGCTCAATATATTTTGATATCTGGCAGAGCAAATTCATTCACCTTAATCTTCTTTAAGAGTGTCTTGGCTATTTATTGCATTTCTACATGAATTGAGCATCACCTTATCAAGTCCTACAAAATACATATAGAATTTTTAAACAGAATTGCATTAAATCTATCAATCAACTTGAGAAATTTACATAATTATAACATACAGTCTTTCAATACATGAACTTTCTATGTTTCTCCATTTATTTAGATACTTTTGATATATTTTAATTAAGTTTGTATAGTTTTCTCTATTAAAGTCTCACACATTTTTGCTAGGTACTTTAAAATCCTATTGTAAATGCTGCTTAGTTTTTTTCTGTTTCTTTGAATGTATCAAACACACTTGACATTGACATCTATGAACTGATTTTGTATCTTAAGTTTGTTAATATCTCTTGATAGAGATAAATTTAAAAATTTATAGAATTGTTTGAATTTCTGTGATACAATTATGTGTCATATAATGTAAATAATGACAATTTTGTTTTTCTTTGCCCAATACTTTTTAAAAAAATCTTTATAATAATAATAGCAGCATTTATCGAGGACTTTCTAGGTGCCAGAAATACTTTGCCCAATACTTGTAATTTTGATTTCTTTTCCTTGCTTTTCTGCACTGGCTAGAACCTTCAGTATAATGTCAAATAGCTGTTGTAATTGCTGACATCCTTGTCCTCTTATTCTCATCACAGAAGGTGTGCATTAAATAGTTCACATGTGAAACAATTTTTGCTATAGTTATTTTTACAAGTAAGTTTTTCACATCAATATAATATCCTTCTATCCTTATTTTGCAAAGAATATTTTTTATAAATAAAATGATGTTGATTTTCTCAAATGCTTTTTTTGTGCATCTATTGAAATGCTTATATGATTTTTCCCACTTTATTAATGTGATGTTATTTTAATTGATTATCTTTTTTCTTAAGATTTTATTTATTTATCTGAGAGAGAGCAAGCAAGAGAGCACAAGCAGGGGGAGCTGCTGAGGGAGAGAGAGAAGCAGACTCCCCACTGAGCAGGGAGCCCAGTGAAGGACTTGATTCTACGACTCAGGGTCATGACCTGAGCAGAAAACAGATGCTTAACTAACTAAGCCATCCAGGTGCCCCTATTTTAATTGATTTTCTAATGACAAATCAATTTCATATTCCTGGATTAAATCTAACCTGCTGGATTTAGTTTGCTAATATTTATTTAAATAGCTTGCATATATGTCCATAAGTGATATTAGCCAGAAATTTTTTTTTTGGATTGTTCTTCTCAGGTTTCAGAACCATGGTTATATTAGCCTTATACGTTCTGAAAAACTTTGGGTATGATGGCATTATTGGCTTTACCGAAAGGACAGCAAAACTTGCCAGTAAGGTTAATAGATCTTGGATTTGAGAATGAAAGATTTTTGACTTCTGATATAATATCTTAAAGGTTACAGGACATGTAATCTTTTGAGTTAGGTTGCTAAGTTATATTTTTCAAGGAGTTGTCTATTTGATATGAAATTTCAAATCTACTGGCATAATATAGTTAAAAATATATTCCTATTACCTTTCCCAGATCTGCAACATCATTAGTTATGTGCCCCTTTTCATTACTGATATTGCTTGTTTGTGCCTTCTTGTTTTTTATCTTAATCATCTTATCAAAGCTTATCAGTGTTATTTATCTTTTCTAAGAACCAATGTTTTTCTTGGCTCATATTCTCCAAAGCATTTTTCCCCATCTCATTAATTTCTGTTGTTATCTTTCTACCTTTTTTCTACCTTCTTAATTTTAGATGGACATCTGGGTTTGAACTACTTAGGTTCTGTAGTGCCTCAAACAAGGCAGTTGTGAACTTTTTTCTCAGATTCTTTCTTAGGTTTGTGCTTGATTCTTCCCTTTTGTTTAGAAGGGCATAGAGTTTGTGTCTCTCTGCACATAGTTGTAAAAAGAATTTGCATCTGGAGTCTCCTTTTGTATTTTCTGGCCACTGGCCAATACACTGATGCTACATGAATGATCTTTCCCTCCATCTTCTGTACATACAATTCCCTCAGTTGCAGCTTGTCCTTTGCACTTCAGCAACCCATCAGAGTATTGTTAATCTGACCACTACAAAAATGACTCCTCCAGTGCACGGTACACTAGAGAAGAAGGCTTTGTGTGTGCATATTAGGAATGATCTACAAAAGGAAAGATTGAGCAGCTCTCTTCATTTCTGGGCAACACTCATCCATAAGGATCATGTGAACTGTCCACACCAAACATTTTTCCTCTGCCTTCTCACAGAACCACAGAATGGCTATGGAGTCTTCTCACCTTTGTACTACACTTCCTGCATGTGACTAAAAATTAATCTTAGGAATTTAAAACATTTTGAAATATTACTCGAGAATATATGTATGGGTCTTATGCACACACACACACACACACACACACGCCCGTGCTTATGGCTGGGGCCTGGGTTACATGATAGAATTGTCACATTTCTCTTAGCTTAAGTTCCCAGCCAGAAACCAGGGAAAAGTCATTGTCCTGGAAGTCTGCATCCCATTTGCAAATTTTCTCAACCTGATGCTACAGAAAAGTGTTTAGGAACAAAAGGCCCAATCATCAGTCGATGTGATGGTCAGAGCTCTGTCCACAGAATCCCATTGTCCCTCAATCTCTCAGAGGTTCTTCTGGAGCATTGAATCTGTGGGAACAGTTTTTGAAGCAGGGCCTTCTTGTTCCAGAATCTGATAGATCTTGGCACAAAGACTTTCCCACATGTGCTATTCCTAATCTCTCCAATGTTCTGTAATTCTGGAAACAGGAGAGGTTAATTTAATAGGAGAAATTTTGAAATAAGAAAAAGAAAGTTGCCTTGCAGAAACTCTCAGAGGATTCAGATCAGTTCTATGAGGTTAGAGATTCAGTCACTTGTGTTAAAATTATACGCTTATACGCTTCAATTAAGAGGTTGACATATTCCTTTACTGGCCTCAACTTCACAAACACATGAATAGTGTGATTTTCTCCATTCATCTCATGTGGTTCTTGGGGAAAGGAGATGTGTTCCAGGACCCACGGGTCCCAGGAACACCCAGCAGCATCAGCAGATGCCACCTATACCAGCCATATGGCACTTGTTTTTCAAAACCATTGCCTCAAATTGAAACTCAACAAATATTTCTTAGGGACCTACATTGTGCTTGGTTTTGGCACTGCAGAAGCAAGCAGAACATAGTTCCTGCCCTTAGGCAAACCACAGTGTAGGGAGAGAGATGGAAATGTCAACAGATAACTACCACTGGATATGGAAAGTGCTAGATAGAGGTTAAGTACAGAATACTGTGAGAAAAGAGTGACTGAGTAGGAGTCTCTTCTGTGTGTTCCTATAGGCCCACTTTTAGCTCTTCTTTGCCCGCTTCTTTGCCCTGGGAGGCTGACCTGCATAATCTGTATCAATAAACTCCCTTGTCTTCCAGCCTCTGGTTAAATTGGTCCATTACAGGCAGCAGTGGATGACAAGGGTTGGGCAAGGAGAATGAATGGGGTTATTTATTCCCCTGGCTTCCTCCCTACAGTGTGGTTTTGGGCCAACTGCATCCTTCCAACAAAAGTCACAGCTCCACACAGGGCCACTCTCTGCTCAAGACTCTCTCTTACCAGTTCCAACAACCACTCCTCTCAGCCTGTCATGCCTCTGGAAGTAACAGTTCTACTCTTAGAACCCTGCGTACTGCCCTAGTCCTTGTATTTCCCCTATAAATTGCTCATCCCTGAGTAAATAGTCCTTTTTTAAGTCTTTTCAGATCATCTTTATTCGAGTGTGTCATTATTTCTTACTGGGTCCCTGGCTAATATTATATCTAATCTTGTTGGGATGGGATAGTATGGTGACCCAACCAGGAAACCTCACAAGGAAAGTGATGTTGAGGTTAGGGTTTAAAAGCTAAATAGAATTTTGTCTAATGTTAAGTTAGCTTTAATTTCTTCAATCAAAAGGCAGTAGTTAAGTTAATACATCCCAGGCACAATCTCTCCATACTGTAAGTTTTACTCCTCATCAATGATTATCCACTTCATAAGAAGGACTCTTATAAACAAACAAACAAACAATATTCCCCAGGAACAATGGTAGTTATTCTTTTGGTGTTTGTTTGTTTGAAACAGTTTTTTTAAAGATTTTATTTTATTTATTTATTTATTTATTTATTTATTTATTTATTTATTTATGATAGAGAGAGAGAGAGAGAGAGGCAGAGACATAGGCAGAGGAAGAAGCAGGCTCCTGAGGAGAGCCCGATGCGGGACTCAATCTTGGGACCACAGGATTACACCCTGAGCTGAAGGCAGATGCTCAACCACTGAGCCACCCAGGCATCCCAGAAACAGTTTTATAATGAGTAACACTTAGCTTTAAAATGAATTAGGATTTAATTAATCCCAGTAGCACTATGTAAATGTAAAAATAGTACACATTTATGTGAAATACCTTTTATTCAGTCTGCAGATGATGCTTGGCTCATGTATGGATTTGAGAACCATTTGAAAAAATTCTGTGCCTTCTCTCTGAGGGGGTCCATGGCCAAGCTTGGAAACCACAGAGTCTGTATATCCCTCTTCTCTGCTACTGCACACCTTCCTGTGCACAGGCACCCAAATCATCAAATGTTAAAGCTAGAAGGAGAACATACAATTTACTGAATCTAATCACTATTTTATAGGCAAGGAAATGAGGGTGAAATTACAGTCTCAAGATTTCACATAGCTAGTTAGTGGCTGAGTCAACAGTAAAACTTGGGTTCTCTGCCTCCCAGTCTAGAGCTTTTTCTGTTACTAAAAATTAAAAACCGTCATTCTCCTATGGTAACATTTTGTGCCAAAATTTTGATCTCTCAGTGTCCTTCAGTTTGAGCAGATGGGAAACATTTCCTTTCTCTCCTCACCCTCCCACTCCCTGCTCATTCTAAGGCAGCAAGTCCTGAAATGGCACGGCATCTGCTCCTAGCCAGGACCAAGTCCTACACCATGGGAACAGTGGGCATAACTCAGTTTAACCCACTTCAGATTAAGGGCAAAAGTGGCCATCTACTCTCTACTGCCAACCCCAAAGACCATAGGGATTTAAGTTAGCTGTGGGCATAACAGACAGGTGTGGGGCCTGAAAATGGAGGGAGCTCCTGGGTATGAGGCCAACTGGCTAGCCTGAAAAGCTCTAGAAAAGACCACAAGTAGGGATCCCTGGGTGACTCAGTGATTGAGTGTCTGCCTTCAGCTGAGGGCATGATCCTCGGGTCTGGGGATTGAGTCCCACATCAGGCTCCCTTCGAAGAGCCTGCTTCTCCCTCTGCCTATGTCTCTGTCTCTCTCTGTGTGTCTCTCATAAATAAATAAAATCTTTAAAAATTAAAAAATAAAAGACCACAAGTACACTTGTGTTAACAACCATCCTATGTCTGCATGGCATTTCACACCTCAAGTATACATGCTCATTTCCATGATCCTACCTGTGACCTGTGAAATACACATATTGTGCTCCTGAGTCATAAGAAAAATAATGGCATCTGGCCAGAACTCAGATCTGCTATCTCCTTATCATTCATAGGCTACAACTGCTTCAGAGTCCATGGGACACCTTAGGGGCTTGAAGGTAGAAATTTGCCCATCAGAGATAAGAACACTTGCTTTTACATTTTCATTCCTAAGAGCAGAAAACTGAGATTTGACCAGTCAGTGGTTCGCATCCTAGGCCAGGAGGGTTCTAGACAGATAATAAGCAACTTAGAGAACAGAGGGGTCTTTACAGTGAAAAGATCCAGATTTTTCTCTGCAAACAGAGGCATCTACATTTGAAAAATGTCATAACACATTGAAAAACAAATAGCTCTAGAATCCTAGGAAATCCTCCTATCTTCGAATGTTCTAAGTGTGAAAGGAACATGGTCATATGGAAGTAGTAGTGGATGTTTGTTGTTTTATCTGCCAAGAGTTACTTTAGACATACAATTTAAATGAGATCTGTTGTATTTTTATAGTTCTCAGTCCTCTGGTCACTGCTCAATGGTCAGAACTAGACATTTGATCCAAGTTGAGCCAATCATACTACCTATAACTGCCTACCCTACTGATATTTCTGGGAATGGGCACTTGACCCAAGCTGGGTCAGTCAGAACTCTTTCCTGGAATTGTTTTTTGGGTCATGTATTGTGACAAAGCTGAGTCACGTAAGCTTGGATGCTGCTAACAGTCATGTTTTCAGGGACTTGGAGAAGACTAAGAGAAGAAAACTGACCTACAGAGAGAGGCTGACATGTCATAGCAGCAGTCTATTCCTGGTTTTGGTTGACTTTCAGGCTAGGAATTTCAATAGTTCACTTCTATAAGTTAAAAAAAAATCCATTTGTCATTTGCAACCAAATTCTATTGTGGTATAAAAGCCTTAATTTCTTGAAAATAAGCCTCACATCTTATTTATCTTAAACTCTCCATTGTCTAGTGCCACCCCATTATTTTTTCTGAGTAGTCTCAGAGGAATATATTTTTATTATTTTTTTCAGAGGGATATATTTTAAAGTATAGATTTAGTCTCTTATTCCAGGCCCCAAATATATGTTGAATGTCTATATCCAGATCTATAAAGTAAAAAACACATAGTTAAGTCTCCTGGAGATTTTAGTATAATTCCAGGAAACATTTTGTGTTTAAGAAATGTTTTCAGTATTCTAGATCTGGAATGGCTATTGAGCAGGCAGGATAAACTCTGAATAGGATCCAAGTTAAGAGAAAAGTTGAGAGATAGTCCCAGAAAACTAGGATCCTAAAGTTCTTCCAAACCCAGGAGGCAAGGAGATCATGACATTTATAAAGGAACCAAATCTAAGGGTTAGAGCTCACCTAGTCCTTTAGCAGAGAAAAGTTTAGGGGAAACTGGAGGAGTAGAAACCACTATCCAAATAGCCAGCTCCTGAGTTTAAGTTCCTCTTTGGCCTCTTCTCACATACATTGGTTTCCTTCCTTCCTTCATACCTATAATGTGTCAGGTGCTATCCCAGTGCTGCCACCATTACTCCCTGGCTCCCCCTTTTAATCCCCAGATGAGATTCCTTGAGGTTCCAGTTAGATTGTCTCAATGTGGCATGGTATCTAGGGAGGGCAGGCAGTCATTTTGTAGTGGAGGAGGTGGAACTGGGTGGGGAAGAGGTGAATCTGTCCAAAGGCAGCAGGAGCCCGGTTACCAGCTGAGCCCTAGACTAGGCCAGGAGCCTCAGAAGGTAGACTGGTCAGAGCAAGGCAAGAAATATGAGACTTTATAACATTTTGAAACTTTCAAGGACCTAAAAATACTGTTTCTACCCTTAGCCTTGTTCTCTAGAGTGCATCTTTCTTCAGGAAACAGTCTGTGGAAATCTGCTTGTTTAGTTTGCCCTTTGTGTGTGAATTTGCTAATTATCAGTGGACTCACAATTCCACAGCTTAATCTTATTCAGTGATGTCCAAATATGTAAAAAAGAAGAGAGATTTATGTGCAGTATATTTTCTACAACAAATATCTAAAAGCCTGTCCAAAAGGAGATGTCCAAAGAGTTTCAAGTGGATACACAGTAATAAGCAAAATATTTATTACCCTAAGTTGTGAAAATATAACATAGTTTATTTATAACCTTTACCTGTTTCCTTTACAAAGGAAACATGGGGACATAATGGACTCCCATCATGATAGTCTTGTGTTGGCTATCATTATGTCTGACAGCCCTAAAGAAAAACTTCAGTCTTATGAGTAGTTTTCCCTAAATTTAGACTGTAGTTCTAGAAATGAGCTTCATTCAAGTGCTAAAGAGGTCTATGGCATTATTATGGTAATGTTATTTAGTGACAGAAAAAGAAATATTATAATAGAAAAATACTTATTGGCTTGAAATCAAGCATTTAGACCCTAGGTATAGAGAACCATTTTCTGGGACAAGACCTTAGCAGTATTATGTTAAGTTAAGTATTTAATAAGTTAGATATTTAATATAGGTAATTGTTAAGTTTATTTTATTTAATACAAATAAAAAATTTTTAAAGATTTTATTGATTTATTTGACAGACCCACACAAGCAGGGGGCATGGCAGGCAGTAGGGGAGAGAGAAGCAGACTCCCTGCTAAGCAGGGAGCCTGATGTAGGGCTTGATCTCAGGATCCTTGGATCATGACCTGAGCTGACTGAGGTCACCCTGGTGCCCCACAAATTTGTATTTAATACAAACTAAGTATCTGTAGATACTCTACAGCAGTGGTCCTTAACTCTTGGGGTCATATGTCCCTTTGAAGACATTTACACACGTTCACCCAATTTTACATACAATTTCAGGACTTCATGGGTCTGTAGAACTCCTGCCATACTTTAAGTCAAGAATCTTTGCTCTACAGGATCCTACAGTTTGAAACACTTGTGAACTGTATTGTAAAAGACTTAATTTGGGATTCTGGTATTGGTAGACTAGTGTATTACCAACCAAATTTCCCATTAAAAAATTGGAGACCTGAATAAAAAAAGAAGTATTTGAAGTCTTTGGAGAGATATATGAAAATAGGACTGGTGAAAATTCTGGATACAAGGGAAATCACTGAGGCAAGCCTGCTATTCTAAACTGATTTTACCTTCAAGGCATTTCTTGTTGATTCTCAAGCAGCCAGGACACAGAGCGTGAGAAACCAAGCATCAAGTGACTTGTAAGAGGCAGAGAATTTGAGCAGAGCTTTCCTTAGTTTCTCATAGTGGTGGTGGGGTGGACATAGGAATTTAGAGCTACAGAGAGTGCAATAACTCAAGAGGCCAAAATTCTGCAGAGAAGTGAGGCCATCTGAACCACTTCTCCCCTTTGAGGCATTCATTGATTAGAAAGTGGTAGAGTTGCTCAATAGAGGTTTCTCATAGCACTGGAGAGCTACAATCAGATTTCAGGGTCTTACAAGGAGAAGAGACCCTGATAAATAGTCCAAGATGCTAGCTGGGATCTTCAAGTATTATATCCATGGAGTAAGAAAAAAAAAAAAAACAGAAATAGATCAGGCCTTGCAAAACTGCAATGCAGACCTAAGTTAAAGTGACCTCTTCCTCTAGTCTGCTAGAAGTTTAAAGACTATCTGGAGCCTCTACAGGTTTTTTTTACAGACAATATTTGGAATTAAATTTAAAAGTATTAGACATACCCAGGACTAACTGAGGGGCTTGCTGCTTAGTCACTTTATGCTCAGAACTGTGAACCAAGAGGCTGAGAGTTCTTAACCTGCTTCCTGCTGATCCCCTGGTTACCTCTTGGGTCCCTAACAAGCTTGCCTCTAGAGTGACTGGCCTTGTCACCAAAGGATAATGTAACAAATTCCATAATTCTGGACTGTTTGAAATTTAATTCCACCAAAATAGCATCACAAAACTGGGGCATTATGAAGGATTCCTGACAAAAGAAAAATAGTTTTGATGGAAGCCTCCCTGGTCTTCAACTCAAGCTTGAATCACATTCAAGCTTACATCCTCTCACTGCAGCATTATTTATGGATTTCAGAACTTGGGGCAAGTGCCAAAAAACTGTGGACATCGTGGTCCTAAGCTCCTTTCCCTAAACTCTGGGGCCACAGCATCCTCTACTTCTTGCTCTTTCTTTGCCTTCTATCTTGTCAAATGCACAAGTTACGTTAGGATGACGTGGGTAGGGACAAAGATATTATTAAACATGCCAATTCTTCTGTGAGAAAGCCAAGTAGGTGGCTTAAATCAATCTGTATAGCGTCTTCTTCACAAAGATTTTATTTCTACTAGGATGTTTGAGGAATACAGAAACCTTCCTTTTGCTGACTTGCAAACAGCATACTCCTTGGCAAAACAGACTGTACACAGGTCCTTGACAAGGAGCCTTCATAGCCAGGAGGTTTGAACTATTCCACTGCAGTTGGCAGGGGACCCAGATGATGAAATCTCTAACTAAATGCCAAGACTTTCACACTCTAGGAAGCTTCAGGGAAAATGTATATAAAATAGTATTTCTTTTGCAGCCCCTAAAGGGAGAAGGAAAACCACTAATATTAATGGGCTTGGGTAAATTCCTGGCACTAGGAGGACTTAGCCCATCATTTGACGTCACAGACTTTTCTATACACAGGACATCACTCCAATAATCCAGGTAGACCACTCTGCCTGAACTTTGTATGCCTCATCTAATGGAAAGACAGTATTTTATGGGTACGTGTGTGGGTATTTAAAAGAAGAATTGCAGCATTTGAAGAACCTGAATGAAACACAGATCCTCATCCTCCACACACACACAAGCACACACAGAGTTTTGTTTCTCTGGGAGTTTTGTTTCTCTGTTCTTTAGAAGAATAACTAGCTGTGTATGACTCTGTAGCCAGACAAACCAGTACTGTGACTCAGTTACTCCTTGAACTTGGCAAGTGACTTAACATCTCCAAGCCTCCATTTCCTCATTGGTAAAATGGGGATAAATAGACCTACCTCACAGGATTGTTCCAAAGTTAAGTGTACAAAAGTAGATGGAACAGCTCCTGGTGTACAGTGGGAGTTGAGTCAATGTAGCTGTTATGACTGTTTTTAGGGGGGCTGGCATACTCTTTGTTTCCTCACACTTTTGCTGACAAAAATCCTGGAGAGGAGGCCCCGGCCTGTCTCTTCCCCCTCACTTTCCTCTTCTGGCAAGAATGACTTACCTGATTGAGGCGACTCACTCAGGAGAAGTTTCTGCTGATCTTGACCCCATCTCTGAGGCCTGCCTCAGAATGTGCACTCAAAACTGTGCACATTCTCTTTTTCTGCTTCAATTTTCCTTTTTGTAAACACACCTGGGTTAAGGCCTAGCCCCAGGGCAGTTTCTCAGCCCTACCTGCACATTGGAATTACCTGGGAGCTTTCAAGTACATACTAGTACCTGGTTCAACCTCAAGATTCTGAGATGACCGATGTTGCTTGGGCATTAGGGGTTTTAAGACTTCCTAGTAATTTTAACCTGCAACCTGGTTGGATATCACTGTTTTAGAGGCAGCCTAGAGGCTTTTTTTCTCTTGATTCTTTCCTGCAATCTATGGGTATTGGATGCTCTGTGACACACCACGCTATAGATTGGGGACCCAATCTATTGGTCTATTCTGCAGACCCAGCTGTCTTGCATCAGACCCCCACAATAAGACCTGGAGGTATGTAGTAGGAGGTGCCTTCTTAGACCAGAAAGGTCAGCTTCAGTCTTAAATCCAGCTTGGCAAGTATTAAAGCTGACACTATTCTTGCCTTGCCTCCAATCTGAATACCAGCCTGAGGGAGGGTATGATAAAATCAGTCCCCCGATTTTTCACACCATTTAAAATAGTGGTAATACTAACCTATACCCCTGGCACATGAATGTCTGCTTCAGTCCATGGATTTGCTTTCTGCTACATAGTCTCAACAGTTTCTACTGTAGCTTCTAGCATCCTCAGCTGGTTCTTCATAATTCAAGATATCACTTGAAGGAAAGATTCCTTGGCTTATGGATAGACTGGTAATGGATACCCAGATAACAGAATTTTACTCACCTTTGTCTGCAAGCCACTTGCCAGCAGTGCAAACTCTGAATCTCTGATGACATGATGAAAATACCTTTGACAAAACAAGCAGTTTATGATATGTCATTGTGCATGTGGATTTGATGTCCAAGTGAAATAAAAGCCTGGGACTTTTATCCAGTCCAGGAAACTTTAATCCCTGATTGGTCAGGAATCCCCTTAGTTGTTTCTATTTATCAGGGGGAGTGATAGCAGAGGAAGAGGACTAGTCCTAGGATTTCCAAGGATTCAACACTTGGGCATTTAAATGCCATTATGTTAATACCAACCTTGACTCCTGAGTCTGACCCATATATTGATACTTGGTTGGCTGGTCTCTCTGAATGATTTTCTTTCCAGCAAGGGTTACTGGCCCTTTGCCTACAGACTATCCTCAGTAGTCATAACTTTGCCACTTGATCCACATCTCCTTTCATGGGCTGCTGGGTATTCACATGATCATCAGTGAGCTAGAACAGCGCCCTGCTCCTAAGGAGAAGGTTGTTTAGGGGAAGATGTTCTGGGGAAGAGTGCTGGCAGAGAGTTGGGGGGGTGGGCAATCATGATGGATGGCCTTTCAGGTCTAGAAGTGGGAAATGCTGTGACATGGCTGGACAAGAATGTCTTTATTTTTCTGGATCCCCCAAAGGAAAGAATAACCCCACTCTAAGGAGGAGGCCATTCCTGCAGAATGGATCCCATGCCCTATGCTCTCCTCATCCTGTTCTTTTGAATTCCTAAGTTCTGTCAGGCTATGGAGATGTAACTTGGACTCATAAAGTAACTTTGTCTGGTTATGAGCCTGAGCATGGAGAAAGGGCAGAGAAACTTTGCTTTAAGTAGCATGAAGTCGTCTTCCCTATCCATAAGTTAATAAGGTAATTATAAAATTATGGTCCTTGGATCAGCATCGTCAGCATCACCTAGGAACTTGTTAGAAATGCAAATTATCAGGTCCTACCCCAGAGCTACCAAATCAGAAATTATGGGGGCGGGGCTCAGTAACTTGTGTTTTAAAAAGCCCTCCAGGTGATTCTGATGTATTTTATAATGTGAGAGCCATTGGTCTAATAAAAAAAAGGGGTAGAATGTGACTTACCTGTTAGGTGATTCACTGTCCAGGTGAATGATGATAGATTAATAAAATTGAGAAACTCCTATCCTTTAGAACCCAGAAAAGGAAGCCGGAGAATAGGAGGTTCTTGCATCTTCCCTTAAGAATGTTACTGCCTAGATACCTGGGTGGTGCAGTAGGTTAAGCGGCCGACTTTTGGTTTCGGTTCAGGTTGTGATCTCAGGGTTGTGAGACTGAGCCCCAAGTCAGGCTCCACACTCAGCAGAGAGTTGGCTTAAGATTCTCTCTCCCTTCCCCTCTACACTTCCAGCTTGTGTACCCTTCTCTCTCTCTTTCTCTCTAAAAAAGAGAGAATGTTACTGTCAGTCCTTTTGCCCCAGATCCCTCAAAATCAATTGTAAGAAGACTCTTCTGATCCCCTTTCCCAAATGGAGATATTAGGCGATATTAGGACCTTACTGAGGCTTATGCAACACGGAGATGTGTGATTTTTCAGATCCTGGGTTGCCTAGGGGAACGGGCTCTCCAATGCTTGGAGGAATCATATATCTGGGTAAGTCTCAACTCTGACTATCATGATATCATGATCCCAGGAAGAGGACATTCATCCATTTTTTTTTTTCCTGGCAGTTTCATGTCATAGAAAAAGCATGAGATTTGGAATTAAGACCTCTGAATTCAAACCTAGGATCTGCTACTCACTAGTTGTGGGAATTTGTATTTAATCTCTGAGTCTCAGTTTTCTTATCTGTGAAATGAGGATAATTACAATCTTTCTTAAGGTTTTTATGAGAATTAAATAAGACAATGGAGGCACCTAGCTGGCTCAAGCAGTAGAGCACACGACTCGATCTTGGGATTGTAAATTTGAGCCCCACGTTGGGTGTAGAGACTACTTAAAAATAAAATCTTTTTAAAAATGATGAAAGCAAAATACCTATATATAAAATGGTACCCAGTAAGTGCTGGGTCATTTTGTTGGTAACTATCCCTCCAAGCTTCTAGGACTTTACTATGGAGTAAACCTGGGCAGCCCTGTGATAAGGAACTAACCACCAGCAAGACCCCACAACCCCTCCATGTCTCCATACTCTTTCTTGTGTCATTCTTGACATGTGGTTTCTCAACAAAGTAGAGTCTAAAGATAGGAAGGCTTCACAAATTTTCCTGTCTTGTTCCTAGAGTCCAGTCTACTTTGTCCAAGACTATGATTGCAGACATAATTGACAATCAAATTAACCCCTTGCATAGGAATTTATCTCCCAATAAACTTTTTAGAATTAGAGTTGATAGGGACACCTGGGTGGCTCAGTGGCTGAGTGCCTTCGGCTCAGGGCATTATCCCGGGGTCTTGGGGTCGAGTCCCGCTTTGGGCTCCCTGCGAAGAGCCTACTTCTTCCTCTGGCTGTGTCTTTGCCTCGCTTTTTTGTGTTCTCATGGATAAATAAATAAAATATGTAAAAAAAAAGAATTAGAGTTGGTGACCATGTGAAGATACCTTCATTCAGTGTTAACTCTTTTTATCTGTATCAGATGGTTCTTAAGTTTTGATGGTTCAGATAGCTCAACTCTGTCATTATACAAAGCAGTGGTTCTCAACTGGGGAGAGGGAGGGCAATGCCTAGAGACATTTCAGGTTGTCACAACTGAGTAGGGTGCCTCTACTAATATCAGATGAGTTGAGGCCAGAGATGCTGCTCCAACAGTACACAGGTACATACCTGTCTAAATGCCTGGGTACACTATCTCCCCAATGGGATGGGAATGGAATCCCTAAGGATATAATACTTTGACCTAAGGAATAATCCACAGACTTCCAAGAATGACCCTACTGCTGCATCTAAGTCTATCTTATTGTTATGGGTTGATTTGTGTCCCTCAAAAAGATATGTTAAGTCCTAAACCCCAGTACCTCAGAATATGACCTTATTTGCAAGTAAGATCTTTATATAGATGTAATCAAGTTAAAATAAGGTCATTAGGGTGGGCCTTAACCCAATATGACTGATGTCTTTATAAAAAGGGGAAATTTGGACACAGAAATAGATACACACGCAGGGGGAATGCCATGTGATGATGAAGGCAGAGATCATGCTAATGCAAGTACATTACCAAGAAACACCAAAGAAACACCAAAGACTGACAGCAAACCACCAGAAGCTAGGAGAGGGGTGTGAAGAGATTTTCCCTTCTGGTTCTCAAAAGGAAAAACCATGCTGATACCTTAATCTTAGACTTTTAGTTTATAGAGCCGTGAGAAAATAGATTTTTGTTGTTTAAGCCACCCTGTTTGTGGTACTTTGTTACAGCAGCCCTAATAAATGAATACACTCATGAAACAAACTATGAGGCTGCTGACCATCATCACAACACCCGTGTCCCAAGCTGTCCTCCCTGTGGTCTACACAGACAGAACTCATATTGGTGGTACCCACCAGAGTTCCTGAAGTAGTTCAGGATCTCACCACTATAGCTGTTGCCATCTGCAAAAGGGTCCAGGCCAAGGCCATACTGAGCGGCTCCAGAAGCACAGCCTTAGTTGGCAAATGGGCCATTCCACAACTGCTTTAGAAATTGCTACTGGTGCCTTAGCAATGGCCAACCTACCCTCCCACACTTCATAGCAGCCAGTGCCACCCCCCAGCTGTTCTTCTTCCTTGACACTGTTGCCAAAGGCTCAGCAACCCATCCTCACTGTGCCAGGCTCTCTCAGGAACTTCACTACCAACCAAAGACCTACATATCCAAAGCTTATGTGCCCTATTCTCCCACACTCTGCTGCCACCAGGAACCCTCTTCTTTATGGGGATGCTTAGCAAGCAGAGGCTGACCCTTCCAGGGTTGCAGCTGTGTATGTGAGATTACATATATCACTAGTGGAGTTAGTACAGCTGAGTAGATGCAAGGAGAACCCCTTGTGTAACCAGTTACAGCTACACAGAAATATTAATAGGCTCAATTTTGGCGGCACTGGCTATGTGCTAAGCACTTAATGTATATGGTTTAATTTAATTTATATGCTATGATAATGTATATGCTTTCATTTAATTTAATTCACAAAAATCCCACAGGAAAATAATTATTATTCCTACTTGTTGTTGAGAAAACGGGATCAGAGAACTTAAGTAACTCATCCAGAGTTACAGAATGAATAGGTAAAAGAATTAAAATTGAAGCAGAAGTCTGGCTGACTCTAATGCCTACCTTCTTCCCAGTTTAGGTCATTGATACTCACACAGGCCTCCTGCTGGAAGCACTAAGCTATAATACAATACCATAATTTTTCTCTTTCCAATGACTCTGGGGCAGTTAATGTACCTGTATACCCTTGCTAGGTGGACAGGTGAACACCATGATCCATATAAGGCAGAAGGATCACACGACTGCTCGAACCCTATGGTGAGTGTTGAACATTTTCAGGAGCCTGACCTCTTTTCCATTTTGCATTCTAACAATTCTAGAAATAAATGCTAAAAGACAAATAAGATTCAAAGTATAATATTAGATGTATTGTCCAAGATAAAGGATTTCTAATCTATCACACTGGAGAACACAGCTTGGACTTGGGGCAGGGTGAGATTTCCTACTACTTCCCTTCCACCTCAACCTAGACCTGGGGACTCATTTGAAGGAAAGGATGAGTCTACGCAATGAACCCCAGGCCCCTCATGTACCCTGCCAGCTGCCAAAGGGAGCCTACTTCATATCTTGTCAAATGCAAGAGAAAGAGAGAGCACCCCTGAAAAAGAAAAGAGCAGAGTGAGAGAGGCAAGCTGGAAAGCTGGGGCCAGAGAACAGAGACACACTTTGTTACTTCCTGAATGCAGATCAGAAGCACAGGTACCCACTATGTATGGGTGCAGAGCAAGTCTGAATCAGAGAATATAAGAATATAAAGGCCAGAACTGTTCTAACTCAGGACCCCACTCTCTGGGGAATGTGAACCAGTGGAAGTCAGAATCTCCCCATCTCATTAATCAGGTAAGTGACTCTCCCATACGGAGGAACTAGACTAAGGTAGGAGAGAACTGGCAGTATTTGCTCCAAAATGGCTTCCTTTGGAGAAGATCCTTTACCCAAGAACAAGAAAACAAGAGAGTAGAATTCTCATCAGTACTAACAGTGGTTCATTGTGTTGAGAATATTTCAAATACTTGAGGGGAGACTCAACAGGGGAGTAGTGGTGAGAGTAGGGGATCTGAAGTCAACAACTATCTAGAATCCTCAGCAGGTTGTATTCTTCCATTCTGTGGGCTTGGAGCTCTCTGAAGTCCCACATGACCCGCCCTGTGGGTGGGGACATCCTGTCATCTTCCTTCCTGTTATAGTGCTTGGACTCCAAACTAGTTTTATTTGCATTCTTTTCTCAGACAATTGTGATATACAAATGAGGTGTGAACATTGTATAAAAGAAGAAATTCTATAGTTGATATGGGCTCATTTGATATGTTTTAAAATGTCAGGAAAGTCTGGATCCATCTGAGGACACTTCCAATGTCAAAGGCAGGTATTGAATAGCACGGGATGTGAGATACCCATAAGAAGAATGATTGGATGTGTTTCCTTCACATTGGGAGCAAAGCTGGTGCTTGCAGCTTTAATTCTCCTTTCCATCTTGGTTCCTTGCTGCTTAAAAGATTGGGATTATTTATGATTATGCAAGGAGGTTGGACTGGGAGGTGAGAATGGTCATTAAAGAATGTGTTTTGCTTTTTAAAATGGGAGGTTGAACTACAACATGATTGCATAATGTGGGGAGGCATAATTTATATAAATCTTTGTAACTTTTGTTTATTTGAACCGAGTTTGAATTGCTTGCTCCCATGATGCTGGTAGGCTTTCATGTTATTACCTAAACCAGTTTGATCTCTGCTATTCTGAGTCTCCCCTTAGTTCTCCTTATCACCCTCCCAGGCAAGCTTAATATATGTTAATAGAAGCTATCATGACCCCACAAGTCTTTTCAGAGTCTGAAATGAACTATTGTATTGAATCCTATGAGAAATGGGAAATGGGTTCAAATACAGAAGGAGAGAAGTCTCCTGATATTCCCTTGATACCTAGCAAGTAGATTATTTATGCCAAACAACACCATTAAAAGATGTTTCTGGTTTCTTCTAGCTCTAACATCCTACAACTCTTCAGCAACTGTTGTGAGGAAAATAATCAGATTTTATCAGGTAAAAGTTAAGAGATAAAAAACAAAACATGTATATCTATGCATTTGAGTTGAGATGAATATCACTTATGTTGTAAAATCTAATCAGAATAATAATGTAAGAATAAAATTTACAGTTCTGAAATTTAATATGTGCCATCTAGAAAATCAGTCTCTTTCCATATTTTCATACTTCCATCCCTTTACCACCTTTTATTCTAGGAATCCAACTGCTCTATTTAGACTAAAATGCTCAAATATTCTGCTAAGTGAAGCCACAGCTGCTCTGTCAGAAACATCACATTGAAATGTGTTCTGAAATCATGTGGCAATGTTATGAGGACAACTTTCATTTCATGAGCTGTGAAACCAGCCCTGGGTGTCATAAAGACTTTGAGCAGCTCTTGCAGTTCTTAAAGGACCCTTGGAAACAAGAGGAGGGCAGTGGCAAAGGCTAGCCATAGCTGAGCCAACTGGCATAGTAGAAAGAGAATAAAAGTAGATTTTCTTAGATCTATTTCTTTATTTTTCCATATGTTTCAAAGTCATTAATGGTTCAAAATTCTAAAGCCACAAAAGAAAAGACAGTGAGGTCTCCCTTCTCTCTTGTGTCTCAACTACCAAGTTTCCCTACAAATAAGAGTGTTAAGATTTTCTCAGACAAATCTGCAGATGTATTTCATGTATATAACAGAACTTAGCATATTTCCCCCTCTAGCATTTTTCTCTACACAGAGTTTACTATACATACTATGAAAAATGATAGCTCATTATAGTTTATATTGAATCTCTCTTATTATGAATGAAGTTGATTGTATTTTCTGATTGTTTTAAGAGATGTGTATTTCCTTCCCTGTGGAGTGATCATATCCTTATTTACTTTTTCTATGGCAGTTTTAGTCAGTCTTTTTTCTTATTGATCCTAGGAGCTTGTCTCTAATAGGGAATTGACCCTTCCTCTGTGACGTGAGTTGCAAACTTTTTTTCAAAGTTTGTTGGCTTTGTTGATGTTGGGTTTGGCCATGTAGAACCTTTGACTTTTTTTTTTTTTTTTTTGTAGTCAAATTTTTCATTTATTTCTTTTATGGCTTTTGTGTTTTTATTACGGTTTGATCTTTCCCACTTTAAGATCATAAAACAATTCCTCTATAATTTTTTCAGTACTTTGTGATTTCATTTATTACACGTAAATCTTTTGTTTATTAAGAACATTTGGAATTTATTCTGGCATAAGATGTTAAATATAGATCTGATTTTATTTTTGTCTTAATGGCTAGTCAGCATTCCAATTCTAAAAATTGCAGTGCTCACTTTTTTCCCACTGACTTCAGGTGCCTGTACATATTTGGGGCATTTCTGGCCTTTCCATTTTTTCACTGTTATCTGTTGATGTAGTTATGTGCCAGTATTAACACAGTTTTAATTATTATATCTTTATAATATGTTTTGACATCTGATGGTGATAACCCCTATTCCTTCTTTATCTCACTGTTTCTGTTTGTTCTTTCATCTGGACATTAGAATCATCTTTACTAATTAAAAAACTTGGTATTTTTATTCATATTTCATTAAATAATTTAGGGAGAAGCAAGATATTTTAATATGGTCTTAGAACTACATTATTAGGAAGGAAAGAGCTTGAAAAAGAAGGGGATGAGAATGATTTTTTCCTTGTGCTGAATATATCCATAGGAAAAATAAAAAGAAATTCAATTGGAACTTGGAACTTTGTTCTAGGGCAGCCTTTCCAAAAGCATGTATCAAAGACCCTTGTAAGGGGGATCCCTGGGTGGCTCAGCAGTTTAGCACCTGCCTTTGGCCCAGGGCATGATCCTGGAGTCCCAGGATCTAGTCCCATGTTGGGCCCCTGGCATAGAGCCTGCTTCTCCCTCTTCCTGTGTCTCTGCCTCTCTCTCTCTCTCTCATTCTCTGTCTCTGTCTATCATGAATAAATAAATAAATAAATCTTAAAAAAAGAATGAAACAACAACAACAACAAAAACAAAGACCCTTGTAATAGTAATAGGAAAAACTAAAAAAAGGGGGGGGATTCGGTGTTTAAAAGTTTGATAAACATTGTCCGCTATGTTGCCTCTTAAAGATTTATGATAAACAATAGCCAATAAAGACTATGAGAGAGACAAGATGTGCTGGAGGGGAGGGAAGATGCAGACTTCCACTGTATTAGTGATAAACAAATACTGTTTATTACCTGTCCCCCCCCAAAATGAATATGAAAACCCAGCAGTAAAGATGCCTATTTACTTCTGTTTACTATGTTGCTTCAAAACTTGTATTTCTTTCTCCAAGTAACACCTCTTAATATTCCAAAATATGTTCAGAAAAACTCAGTTTGGAGAACCTCAGGGCCAATTGTAGATATATTTTTTAAAGATTTTATTTACTTATTCATGAGAGACAGAGAGAGAGAGAGAGAGAGAGAGAGAGAGAAGCAGAGACACAGGCAGAGGGAGAAGAAGGCTCCATGCAGGGAGCCCGACGTGGGACTCCATCCCGGGTCTCCAGGATCATACCCCAGGCTGAAGGTGGCGCTAAACCACTGGGTCCCTTGGGCTGCCCCAATTGTAGATATTTAAAAGAGAATTTTTGCATATAAGGTCCTTTCCGATTTTTCTTTTTTTTTTTTTTTTTATTGGTGTTCAATTTACTAACATACAGAATAACACCCAGTGCCCGTCACCCATTCACTCCCACCCCCCGCCCTCCTCCCCTTCTACCACCCCTAGTTCGTTTCCCAGAGTTAGCAGTCTTTACGTTCTGTCTCCCTTTCTGATATTTCCCACACATTTCTTCTCCCTTCCCTTATTTTCCCTTTCACTATTATTTATATTCCCCAAATGAATGAGAACATATAATGTTTGTCCTTCTCCGACTGACTTACTTCACTCAGCATAATACCCTCCAGTTCCATCCACGTTGAAGCAAATGGTGGGTATTTGTCATTTCTAATAGCTGAGTAATATTCCATTGTATACATAAACCACATCTTCTTTATCCATTCATCTTTCGTTGGACACCGAGGCTTCTTCCACAGTTTGGCTATCGTGGCCATTGCTGCTAGAAACATCGGGGTGCAGGTGTCCCGGCGTTTCATTGCATTTGTCTCTTTGGGGAAAATCCCCAACAGTGCAATTGCTGGGTCGTAGGGCAGGTATATTTTTAACTGTTTGAGGAACCTCCACACAGTTTTCCAGAGTGGCTGCACCAGTTCACATTCCCACCAACAGTGTAAGAGGGTTCCCTTTTCTCCGCATCCTCTCCAACATTTGTTGTTTCCTGCCTTGTTAATTTTCCCCATTCTCACTGGTGTGAGGTGGTATCTCATTGTAGTTTTGATTTGTATTTCCCTGATGGCAAGTGATGCAGAGCATTTTCTCATGTGCATGTTGGCCATGTCTATGTCTTCCTCTGTGAGGTTTCTGTTCATGTCTTTTGCCCATTTCATGATTGGATTGTTTGTTTCTTTGGTGTTGAGTTTAATAAGTTCTTTATAGATCTTGGAAACTAGCCCTTTATCTGATATGTCATTTGCAAATATCTTCTCCCATTCTGTAGGTTGTCTTTGAGTTTTGTTGACTGTATCCTTTGCTGTGCAAAAGCTTCTTATCTTGATGAAGTCCCAATAGTTCATTTTTGCTTTTGTTTCTTTTGCCTTCGTGGATGTATCTTGCAAGAAGTTACTATGGCCGAGTTCAAAAAGGGTGTTGCCTGTGTTCTTCTCTAGGATTTTGATGGAATCTTGTCTCACATTTAGATCTTTCATCCATTTTGAGTTTATCTTTGTGTATGGTGAAAGAGAGTGGTCTAGTTTCATTCTTCTGCATGTGGATGTCCAATTTTCCCAGCACCATTTATTGAAGAGACTGTCTTTCTTCCAATGGATAGTCTTTCCTCCTTTATCGAATATTAGTTGCCCATAAAGTTCAGGGTCCACTTCTGGATTCTCTATTCTGTTCCACTGATCTATGTGTCTGTTTTTGTGCCAGTACCACACTGTCTTGATGACCACAGCTTTGTAGTACAACCTGAAATCTGGCATTGTGATGCCCCCAGATATGGTTTTCTTTTTTAAAATTCCCCTGGCTATTCGGGGTCTTTTCTGATTCCACACAAATCTTAAAATAATTTGTTCTAACTCTCTGAAGAAAGTCCATGGTATTTTGATAGGGATTGCATTAAACGTGTATATTGCCCTGGGTAACATTGACATTTTCACAATATTAATTCTGCCAATCCATGAGCATGGAATATTTTTCCATCTCTTTGTGTCTTCCTCAATTTCTTTCAGAAGTGTTCTATAGTTTTGAGGGTATAGATCCTTTACATCTTTGGTGAGGTTTATTCCTAGGTATCTTATGCTTTTGGGTGCAATTGTAAATGGGATTGACTCCTTAATTTCTCTTTCTTCAGTCTCATTGTTAGTGTATAGAAATGCCACTGACTTCTGGGCATTGATTTTGTATCCTGCCACGCTACCGAATTGCTGTATGAGTTCTAGCAATCTTGGGGTGGAGACTTTTGGGTTTTCTATGTAGAGTATCATGTCATCGGCAAAGAGGGAGAGTTTGACTTCTTCTTTGCCAATTTGAATGCCTTTAATGTCTTTTTGTTGTCTGATTGCTGAGGCTAGGACTTCCAGTACTATGTTGAACAGCAGTGGTGAGAGTGGACATCCCTGTCTTGTTCCTGATCTTAGGGGAAAGGCTCCCAGTGCTTCCCCATTGAGAATGATATTTGCTGTGGGCTTTTCATAGATGGCTTTTAAGATGTCGAGGAATGTTCCCTCTATCCCTACACTCTGAAGAGTTTTGATCAGGAATGGATGCTGTATTTTGTCAAATGCTTTCTCTGCATCCAATGAGAGGATCATATGGTTCTTGGTTTTTCTCTTGCTGATATGATGAATCACATTGATTGTTTTACGGGTGTTGAACCAGCCTTGTGTCCCAGGGATAAATCCTACTTGGTCATGGTGAATAATTTTCTTAATGTATTGTTGGATCCTATTGGCCAGTATCTTGTTGAGAATTTTTGCATCCATGTTCATCAGGGATATTGGTCTGTAATTCTCCTTTTTGGCGGGGTCTTTGTCTGGCTTTGGAATTAAGGTGATGCTGGCCTCATAGAACGAATTTGGAAGTACTCCATCTCTTTCTATCTTTCCAAACAGCTTTAGGAGAATAGGTATGATTTCTTCTTTAAACGTTTGATAAAATTCTCCTGGGAAGCCATCTGGCCCTGGACTCTTGTGTTTTGGGAGGTTTTTGATGACTGCTTCAATTTCCTCCCTGGTTATTGGCCTGTTCAGGTTTTCTATTTCTTCCTGTTCCAGTTTTGGTAGTTTGTGGCTTTCCAGGAATGCGTCCATTTCTTCTAGATTGCCTAATTTATTGGCGTATAGCTGTTCATAATATGTTTTTAAAATCGTTTGTATTTCCTTGGTGTTGGTAGTGATCTCTCCTTTCTCATTCATGATTTTATTAATTTGAGTCTTCTCTCTCTTCTTTTTAATAAGGCTGGCTAATGGTTTATCTATCTTATTAATTCTTTCAAAGAACCAACTCCTGGTTTTGTTGATCTGTTCCACAGTTCTTCTGGTCTCGATTTCGTTGAGTTCTGCTCGAATCTTTATTAGCTCCCTTCTTCTCTTGGGTGTAGGATCTATTTGCTGTTTTTTCTCTAGCTCCTTTATGTGTAAGGTTAGCTTTTGTATTTGAGTTCTTTCCAGTTTTTGAATGGATGCTTGTATTGCGATGTATTTCCCCCTTAGGACTGCTTTTGCTGCATCCCAAAGATTTTGAACGGTTGTATCTTCATTCTCATTAGTTTCCATGAATCTTTTTAATTCTTCCTTAATTTCCTGGTTGACCCTTTTATCTTTTAGCAGGATGGTCCTTAACCTCCATGTGTTTGAGGTCCTTCCAAACTTCTTGTTGTGATTTAGTTCTAATTTCAAGGCATTATGGTCCGAGAATATGCAGGGGACAATCCCAATCTTTTGGTATCGGTTCAGACCCGATTTGTGACCCAATATGTGGTCTATTCTGGAGAAAGTTCCATGTGCGCTTGAGAAGAATGTGTATTCAGTTGAGTTTGGATGTAAAGTTCTGTAGATATCTGTGAAATCCATCTGGTCCAGTGTATCATTTAAAGCTCTCGTTTCTTTGGAGATGTTGTGCTTAGAAGACCTATCGAGTATAGAAAGAGCTAGATTGAAGTCACCAAGTATAAGTGTATTATTATCTAAGTATTTCTTCACTTTGGTTAATAATTGATTTATATATTTGGCAGCTCCCACATTTGGAGCATATATATTGAGGATTGTTAAGTCCTCTTGTTGAATAGATCCTTTAAGTATGATATAGTGTCCCTCTTCATCTCTCACTACAGTCTTTGGGGTAAATTTTAGTTTATCTGATATAAGGATGGCTACCCCTGCTTTCTTTTGAGGACCATTCGAATGGTAAATGGTTCTCCAACCTTTTATTTTCAGGCTGTAGGTGTCCTTCTGTCTAAAATGAGTCTCTTGTAGACAGCAAATAGATGGGTCCTGCTTTTTTATCCAGTCTGAAACCCTGCGCCTTTTGATGGGGTCATTAAGCCCGTTCACATTCAGAGTTACTATTGAGAGATATGAGTTTAGTGTCATCATGATATCTATTCAGTCCTTGTTTTTGTGGACTGTTCCACTGAACTTCTTCTTAAAGGGGAATTTTAAGAGGCCCCCTTAAAATTTCTTGCAGAGCTGGTTTGGAGGTCACATATTCTTTTAGTTGCTGCCTGTCTTGGAAGCTCTTTATCTCTCCTTCCATTTTGAATGAGAGCCTTGCTGGATAAAGTATTCTTGGTTGCATGTTCTTTTCATTTAGGACCTTGAATATATCCTGCCAGCCCTTTCTGGCCTGCCAGGTCTCTGTGGAGAGGTCTGCTGTTACCCTAATACTCCTCCCCATAAAAGTCAGGGATTTCTTGTCTCTTGCTGCTTTAAGGATCTTCTCCTTATCTTTGGAATTTGCAAGCTTCACAATTAAATGTCGAGGTGTTGAACGGTTTTTATTGATTTTAGGGGGGGATCTCTCTATTTCCTGGATCTGAATGCCTGTTTCCCTTCCCAGATTAGGAAAGTTTTCAGCTAGAATTTGTTCAAATACATATTCTGGCCCTCTGTCCCTTTCGGCGCCCTCGGGAACCCCAATTAAACGTAGGTTTTTCTTCCTCAGGCTGTCGTTTATTTCCCTTAATCTATCTTCATGATCTTTTAATTGTTTGTCTCTTTTTTCCTCAGTTTCCCTCTTTGCTGTCAACTTGTCTTCTAGGTCACTCACTCGTTCTTCCACCTCGTTAACCCTCGTCGTTAGGACTTCTAGTTTGGATTGCATCTCATTCAATTGGTTTTTAATTTCTGCCTGATTAGCTCTAAATTCTGCAGTCATGAAGTCCCTTGAGTCCTTTATACTTTTTTCTAGAGCCACCAGTAGCTGTATAATAGTGCTTCTGAATTGGCTTTCTGACATTGAATTGTAATCCAGATTTTGTAACTCTGTGGGAGAGAGGACTGTTTCTGATTCTTTCTTTTGAGGTGAGGTTTTCCTTCTAGTCATTTTGCTCAGTGCAGAGTGGCCAAAAGCAAGTTGTATTGGGAAAAAGAGAAAAAGAGAGGAGAGAAAGAAGGAAAGAAAAGAGAAAGAGGAAAAAAAAAAAAAAGGGAAGAAAAAGAAAAAAAAAAAAAAGGGAAGAAAAAGAGAAAGAAAAAGAAAGGAGAAAAAAAAAGGGGGTGGGGGAAGGAAACAAATCAAAAAGCAAAACAAAACAAAAACAAAAACAAAAACAAAAACAAACAAACAAAAAAAGAACCACCGGGGAGTATCTTCTGATTCTGTGTTCTTTAAGTCCCTTGGCTTCTCCTGGAAGTTGTCAGTCTAGCTGGTGTTCTGGGGGAGGGGCCTGTTGTGCTGATTTTCAGGTGTTAGCAGTTGGGGGAGCTGCTGTGCCCCTGCCTGGTGCAGGGCTCGGTGGGGGTTGTTTACCCAGTGAGGCCGCAGGAGGAACAGCCCCAGTGGCGGGGCAGCTCTGGAAACCTGGATTCAGCTCCGGCAGGAACTCCAGAGCTCTCCGTCTGCAGGGCCTGGAGGCTCCGGGGCGGGGCCGCTGATGTGCTCAGCTGGGGCAGGAGCGTCCTTGCTGTCCTGGGCCCTCCCGGCCTCTGCCTGTCCCGGGGGAGGCGGGATCCTGGGTTGTGTCCCGGCGCCCTGTGCTCCGGAGCCTGCGCTGGTGGATTCGCGCTCCCAGGCCGCGCAGCCCCCTCCGCGGAGCTGCCGCCCGAGCACCCCGGAGCTGCTCCTGGAACCGCGCAGCCCCCTCCGCACGGAGCCTCTTCCTCTGCCCGAGCCCCTCCGAGCTGCTCCCGGGGCCGCGCAGCCCCCTCCGCGGAGCCGCCGCCCGAGCCCCTCCGAGCTGCTCCGGGTCCCGCCGGGTCCCGCCGTGCGCGCTGCAGCCCTTAGGGAGCTCGGCGCACTCTCCTGGGCGCGCAGTTGCTCTGTTACTGTCCCCGGGAGCCCGAGGGCCTCCTCGCCCTCCTGGTCCTGCTCCAACTCCCCACGAGCCCCTTTCCGCCCGGGAAGGTCGGTGCAGCTCCTGCGTCTCCGGGACGGGGCTCTCCTGTCCTGGGGACACTCGCCCCGGCCTCAGCCCGGCTCCTCGCGGGGCCCCTCCCCCTTGGAGGCCTTTGTTCCTTTATTTCTTTTTCCCCGTCTTCCTACCTTGCTAGATGCGCGAACTCTTCTCACTGTAGCATTCCAGCTGGTCTCTCTTTGAATCTCAGGCCGAATTCATAGATTTTCAGGATAATTTGAAGGTTTTCTAGGTAGTTTGGTGGAGACAGGTGATTTGGGGACCCTACTCCTCCGCCATCTTGCTCCTCCTCCCCTTTCCGATTTTTGATGTTCCTTGATGCTAAGCATCAGTAAGCTAAGAATCTAGGAAAATGATCTTTAGGAAATTATTTTTGTATCGTTTATTCCCACAGGGATGATAGGTGATCAGATACCGTTTCTCCCTCTTCCACGATTGGACTCCTATGTGAATTCACTGAAATGGGTGAAATTGCATGTTCTATGCCACCCTTCTAGTCACTGATTCATTCATTCACTTGGCACTTATTACGTACCTAGTATGTGCTGGGCCCTGCCTAGTCCCTTTTCATGAGCCTCAAGAGGGGCCTCAATAGCAGGCCCCTGAGGCTGAGCCTCCAGACCCCTCTCTTGCCTCATCACTACCTCCTCATGTTCACTTTGAGGTATATATTTCTAAGGGCAATTGTTCTAAAAACAATATTGTTCTATATGGGAAAGTTATAATCCTGAGCCTCTGGCAGCACTGTTTGCCTTCCTGAAAACAACTATGACATAACTGAATCTCACTCCAGGCAGGATGAGGCACCAGAGAAAAAGGAGAGAGGAATTTCTGCAAGTGATAGGGACTCAGCTTAAAACACAGATGTTTCCGCAATACCATTTGCAAATAGAAAAGGTACAAAGGTGACTTAAGAAAAGCACAGAAAGAGTAGGGTTTCCTATTTAAATACCATTTAGAAATCTTCGATGTGGTAATCCTCCTGTGTTATGAAATATCTTTGAAATAAGTACCAGAAAATGAATAGAGACAGCATCGTGCAGAGGCAAAGTATCCAACTTGACTCAACACCAAGACTCTTTTGAGTCCTGAGATAGGCTGGAATAACATCCTTTGCCAAAAGACGTCAGATCCTGCAGTGGTCAATACTGATTAAGTTGTGAGATTCATCTGTGGTTTTGATGTGGTTCCATGTTCTTGATGTAGACCTATAAATGGCCCCCTATAAAGTGCAAAAAATTCAGAGATATTCCCGGAGTCTTAATAGAAGATCTAAAAAGCACCAGGTTTTGCAACAAATTACTAGTTCATCTTCCCTCTGTTTTAGAGCTTCATTGTCAGTCAGATTCTCTCCCTTAAAGCAGCAAAGATGGCCAACAGCAGTGCTAGGCTTTTATTCTACTGGTTGAGCAGCCTCAGAACAAAGAACATCTTCCTTCCTGATATTTTCAGTAACAAATCTTAGAATTCATCTCAGTGACCCTGAATGGGTCATGTGCTCATTTTCAAACCAATCTTGATGACTCTGCTTGGCAGGTCTGGGTCACATTCCCATCTTTAGAGCTGGGGACTAGATTCAGTTCTGTGTGAACCAAGTGGACTGGGAGAGTGATGGTGGAGAGGAAGTTGAGGTTCTTCAGAAAAGAAGTAGATTCTGTTATCAGAAGAGATTCTAGAAGATTAAGAATAGAAGATGACCACTAGCCCTGTGGTACCATCTAAGGGTTAGCCATGGCAGCCAGGGGGAGGGGAGAGAAGCGGGCAGTTCTCCAGCCCTCTTACACATGCTTTAAAAAGAGCATTTCTGGTCCTCCCTCAACCAGCTTTATTGAAATATAATTGGCATATAACATTGTGTAAATCAAAGGTGTACCATGGGTTGATTTCCTTACATGTTGCAAATGATTACCACCATAGTTTTAACCAAGACCTCCATCATATCACATCATTACCATTTTTTTTTGTGGTGGTGAAAACATTTAAGATCTGTTATCTTAGCAATTTCCAAGCATATAATATAGTATTATTAACTATAATCACCATGTTGTGTATTAGATCCATAGAATTTATCTTATAACTGGAAGTTTGTGCTCTTTGACCAATATCTACCCAGTTCCCCCACTATCCTTTCCCTCTTCCTTAGCCCCTGGTAACCACTGCTGCAGTCTCAGTTTCTATTAGGTAGGCTTTTATAGATTCCATATATAAATGATGCCATACAGTATTTATTTTTCTCTGACTTACTTTATGAGCATGATGCTTTTAAGTGTCATCCATATTGTCACAAAAGGCAGAATTTCCTTCTTTCTCTTGGTTGAATAATAATTCACTGCATACACATACAACATCTTCTTTATCCACTCGTCTGTTAACATACCCTTAGGTTATTTCCATATCTTGGGTATTTTGATCAGAGCTACAGTGGACATGGGAATGCAGGTATCTCTTCAAGATCTTGCCATCATTTCCATTGGATATATATACCCAAAGTGGGATTGCTGGATCATATGGTAGTTCTACTTTTAATTTTTTGAGGAATCTACATATTGTTTCTTTTAGTGGCTGTATTGATTTGTATTACCACCCATAGGGCACCAGGTTGAAGAAAATGACTAGTAATTTGTTGCTAAACTAGAATTTTAGAAGCCACAACTTTATTAAGCTTTCTCAGTTTGTAAACCAAGTCTTAGAGATGCAGCATAAATTTCTCACAGTCACACAGTTGGTAGAAAAATGATGATTCCATTAGATTAGAGATATTTAGCCAATCAACATATTTTGAAGACCTAGTGTGTATAAGGTCTTGTTCAAGGCACTGGATATAAATGTGAAAATGAATATCTCACAGAGCTCACAATAATTTAGCGAAGGTATGACAAGTATAAAGAGAATTCACAGGGAAAAATGTGTGACAATCTGTATTTTCCAAAAATGTCTACAGCAATATTTCTGATCCCACAATCTTTTCCAGAATTTTGCTATTCTTTATCAGGGATGGATCTCTATCTCACTCCCTTGAATATGGGCAAGCTTGTGAGGCTCCAACAAATTAAATGCGGCAGGTTGAAGCTAAGTTAGAAAAGGCAGTACAGTTCCCACCTGGCTTTCTGTCACAGGATGTTCAACTTTAGAACTCAGCCACCTTGCTGTGAGAAAACCCAAACCATCTCACACAGAGGGACCACATGGAGAGGCCATGTGAAAAGGAACTGAGCCCCAAGCTGAGTGCCAACTTCAACTGCCACTCATGTGAATGAATATATGAACCTTTAGATGAATACAACCTCTGGCTTCAAGTCTTTCAACGCCCGAGACATGGTGGAATGGACAAGCCATCCGTGCTGTGTCTCATCCAAATTCCTGGCCCATAGAGTCTGTGAGCATGATAAAATGGTTGTTTTATGCCAGAGAAAGTGGAACAGAGTAATTCTGTCTAGATCTTCATAGATGGTATAATGAATTGTATGAGCAATTGCTATGAACTGGCCAGAGTGGTTTTCTCCCACCCCCTTCCTCATGTAACAGTCTGGTTGGTGTCCATGGCCTCACTAATCACAATAATCCATTCCCTTGGACTCTGAGATTTCAAAGAGATTGCTCTAGGAACCAGGGCTTAATAGGAACTTAATGCAGCTAGAGTCTTCTTTCTACCTCTATTGTTCACTTATACCCCCCCGCCACTCCCAGCCCAATAACTTCAGCAATATGAGATACCTCTTTCTCTCTCATTATCCATTTATCAACCCAGGAGGGCCCTGGTTCCTATGGCAATCTCTTTGAACATGTAGACCACACCAGTATTTTTCCCAAATGCTCAAGCCAGTAATTTTTCTTTCTTATATATTGGATTTCTATCCCTTCCCTCCAAGAATTCTGCCTAACTTAAAAGGTTTTGTGAAGGATATAGCCTTGGAATTGGCACTTGGAAGATGGTAGGACATCAAAATCCTGAATTCGGGAAAGGGCTTTATTATTATTTTTTGAATACTTTTTTATTGGAGTTCGATTTGCCAACATATAGTATAACACCCAGTGCTCATCCCATCAAGTGCCCCCCTCAGTGCCTGTCACCCAGTTACCCCATCCCCCCCCCCACCAAGGGGAGACAATGTCCATGGAGAATGGAGCATGGCAGCTAAAAGCATTGGCTTTTCAGTTGCCAGGTCCTAGATCCAAATGCAGCCCCATCCCTTACCCATTTAGAGAACTTGGACTTTACCTCATCAAGCTGCCATTGTCTCACTTGTGAAATAAATTAACACTAAGGCATGGAGTTATTGTTATAATTAAGTGACACCCATAACCCCTCTTGGCTCAGTGTCTGGTGCATGTGAAGGTTTAGTTGTGGCTACTGTGCAAGGACAGTGTGGAGTATGGATGAGGAGCAGCTCATGGCAGGAGTTTGGCTGAGATAAAACTGGAGCCTGAGGCTGGAGTTGGACTGTGTTAGGTGGGCAAACAGGAGCCATGGACATTTTACTAGCAGAAATGATTAGAGATGTGAATACACATACTTCCCATATATAGATTGCATTTTGATAATAGGAATTCCATCTCAATCTAGCATCAGCAGCATAGCTTCATGAGGATACATAATATAGTTGGATGCAACTATGAGGCTGCTTCCAAAAGCCTACGGACCTAGATGTCAGATGTTCCTCATTCTCTGCACCTGCAAGGAGAGTCTCTGCTTTTACTCCTTAAAGATTTTTTGACCTGAATGTGTGGTTGTCTTTTTTAATTATTGTGAAGAACAGACTCATACACAATCAGTGGTGAGCAAATGTAGACTTTACTATAGATTTATGTAGTGGACATTCTCAGTGCTCTATCAGATCTCATATCCCCTTTTACTATTTTTTGCTCTGCCTTCCCTACTCCTCTGGCTTCTTGCATGCAACACCTTGTACAACCCTTCCTCAGTGAACACTTTCCTCCATAACAGAGCCAGAAGTGTTTGCGAATTGATCCTCTTCCTCCACCTGACTCTTGACCAAGACGGACAGGTGCAGGAATGTAAGAGCCCAGCTCCCTTACCACCAGTGGGGACAACACTGAGCTTTACTTATACTCCAGAGTTCCCCTGTGGGATCAGGCTGACGAGTTTTGCCTGGATTGTATTTTAGCTTGGCTTTTCCCTCTTCTCTGTCTTGTTTTTCCTGCTTCCTTCTTGGTCTCCATTAGGAGCACCTCCTTAATAAGCCCCTTGCACAGAAATCCTAGCCTGAGGGTCTGCTTCTGGGAAACTGTTTTCTAGGGCAAATGGAGGGAGGAGTTTATCATGTATATGCTACAGCAAATAACTTCAAAATCTCCCTGAGACGTTTACCTCTCCTGCTCTGCTAAGAGGTACATTTTTCCTTTTCTCCTTTCTTGTTTACAAAGCCTGGCTTTCTTGGTTTTCTCCCTGAACCCTCCACCCCCAGTTTCAAATTCTCACCTCTTTATTTTACAGAACAGTTCTACCCCAGCAATCACCCAGACTTCTTTACCAAGCCACCTGAGATCAGCAAGACCCTCTCTCTTTAGAAAGCAATTTAGGGAACATCTTTTATTATAAGAACAGGCTTCTTGGGGTCTCAATCTTTCCTCCAAGTGACTTACTAACATATCTAATCCTATGCTGCCCTTGAGAGGAACTATTCTTACGAGCTGGGCTAATAACATTTTGCCTACTGATGTTATCTATCTGTGTGATTGTGTATATGTAAGTATGAATGTATCTCAACTGAACAGTATATGCATTGCCTTACTAGCCTGGGATGAGTAATTTCTAAGCATTTGATTTCTATACACACACACACACTCACACACACACAAATATTGGGAAGATCTGAAAAGCAAGCAAGCCTTTTTGCAGGGGTGGGAGAAGAAGGAAAGTGTGGATTGGGCAGAAGGGGCTGGCATGCAGTTTCTAGAAATTCTTTTGTCCCCAGACACCAAACCTCAGATCCGCATGGCTTCCCTCACCAAGCAGGCCTGTTTGTTTTCACTGCCCCAGAAGTTCTGCTCAAGCAACTTGCTCTACACCTATTGCAACGTGTTTCTCAGACCTTTCACAGGAAGCTGCTGGCTGCTGGTGCAAACTAATGAGTATTTTTCAACACAAAGCCTCTGGTTGCGATTATGAAGTAATTTATTAGGCTCCTACTGCAGTGAGCACACACAGTTCCTGCTCAGAACAGACTAATTAAAAACTTCCCTACCATGTACGATTTCAATTGTGTTGGGGAAAAAAATGAACAATTCCTCTGGTAATTTTTCATGGGTAGGAAATGATATCATTTCTTTAAAAGATTGTGGAAGCCTAGCGTTGCTTAAGTCGACAAAATCAGCATCTGTAGGTTTTTTGGTGTGTTACTCAAAGCATGATTGTCTTTGTGCAGAACAGATCCAGTTTCTCACCTTTAACTCTGATGTGGGAGAGTTAACTGATACAAAGGTAAGAGCCAATATTGCTAACTGTTGAGAGGGACTGAGTTTAAAGGTGATTTTATTTTGGGAGTGATACTCAGAAACCCTGGTAGCCCTAGTTGCTCCAAGTTCAGAAGTTTTTCTCCTTTAATAGCCAAATATCCATCATCTGAGCCCCTCATGTACTACCAAGTAAGCCTCTCCAGGGTGCCTTAGGAATTTCTCAGGAACACCAAAACATTTCAAAATTCACCCTGGTTGTTGCTTGTCACCTTGGACAGACATCTGACCTTGAACTATGGCCACTTTCTGTGTGAAAACCAGACTCTTACAAACTATCTATGTACTGTTTTACTCCAACAAAAATATTGAATAAGGGTTTTACCAAGCCTCAAGCACACCTATTCAAACTTGCCTACTAAGTGATGCTGAGACCCCTGAGAGCCTAATTGCAGCCCATTCTTAACCTGTTTTAGAACCATACCTGTGCCTCAATAACTCTAAACCAGAACAGTAACTAATCTCAAGAGAGACTTTCCAATCCACTTCTGAAATAATCAGAAATTTGAAAAACAAAAACAAAAAAAACCCTTCCCTTTCTCAGTATTATGTCTGTCCCTTTCACTTTTAGCTTGCAGGAGACTCCCTGACTTTTCTTAAGGAATATGATTCTTCTTTGCTGGATGGGTCATATACTCTGCCTCCATTTTAGACTATTTTGGGGGTCTTTGTGTTTATTCTGTGACAGTGGACATCGGCTGCTGTATTCCCCAGAGTTCAGCTAAGATGGGGCAGTGATATTTTATAAAGCTTTATTGGAGAATAGGATGATGGAGGGAATGATGGAGGGAGTTAGGGATGCCTTAAAACTGGACACCACAGTTGTCTTTCTCAAATCCTTTGGCCATGCTTTCCCACAGAGACCCCTTCTTGGTTATCCTTCCTCTTACCACCAGCCTGTGACCTTACTAAACCAGTTTGCATCCCCACAGAATGAGTGTTCTTGCCAAGTTCCTGCCTATCTGATTCAGATCCCTACTCCACTGACACTCAGGGAAACACCTCATTTCATTCTCACTCTCAGTCCATTATCAGTATCTTAGCATGATAATCTTAGGGATGCCTCTCTATCATCACTAAAGACTACTACTTATAGTTTCATGTGGAGCAATTTAGATTCTCACTATCTCCAGAAGCTCTTCATTGCAGTTGAGGATATAGCTTTACTTTTTCATAAAGGATCATTAAAGTTTTCCAGAAATGAAGGAATAGTGTGCCCTGGGGTGTGAATCTAAACATCCATCTTTAAAGGACAAGAAACATTGTTGATGGTTAAAAAAAATCTCTCCTCTTATCTCCCCTTTAGACTCTAATGAGGACATCTCCTTTACATTCACAAAGAGTCATTTGCTTCTAGTGTTTGCCAGGCTCAGTACCCAGAACCAAACAGGCAGGGAAAGCTAAAGCACAATCCATGCTTTTTTTTTTTCAAGAAGGTCATGGCTTACTAGGGGATTTCCAGTGACAATAGAGGGTTAAGAATAGAGATTGCAGGTGTAAGATGAAGAAACAGAAAGGAAAAGGAGAGTCAGGAAAGACGTCCAGGAAGAGGTGGCACTCCAGTGGGTTTTAAAGCACAAACAAGAATTTACCAGATGGATGAAGTAGGAAAAGAATCAGGCAGAGAAAATAAAAGCAAAGATACAGTGGCAAGAACTAGTATGCAATATGGAGATGATTATAGATGGGTAAATCTAAAACACGGATTAAATGCAGAGGTAATGGGAGAAAATACAAGGGTTAGATCCCTCCTGGATATTTCTCCAGAGGGGATGAGGAAAGCTGGAAGCATTTTGTGGGGATGGGGGTGAGGGTGGGGGGGATGGAGGGAGGTGAAGGTGGGGATGGGTGGAGGCTGACATGATCAGATTAGTGTTTTAGAAAGATCACACAGAGGTTTTTTAACTAGAGGCCAAGATTCCAATCAGAGAAATACTGTGGGTGAGGGTTGCTGAGACCTCAGTGATGAAGAAAAAGAAGTCCAGTGGGACGATGTTTCTGACAGGCCAATGGTGATACCACCAGCTAAGACTAGAAGTACATGGAGGAAAACTGGTGTGTTGGTAAGGGAAGTGGGGGTTAGGGGAAGCAAGAAGGGGGGGTCAGGAGGTGTCAAATGACGAATTCTGGCTTGAGAACATCCAGACTTCTGAAGATGACTGGTTAGTAGTTGGATATACAGATCTGAAATTCAGCACCAATATGTGGATTGATGGTGTAGATTTTAGTGATAATTATCATCATGAATGGACATCTGATACTCCAAGGAGAAGTGTAGAGAGAGAAAAGAAGGGAGAAAGGGTTGACTATAGAATCCTGAGGTGTGGGGCAGTGGTGGCAGTAAGGTATTCATTTGTTTCTTTTTTTAAAAAATTTTATTTATGCATGAGAGACACAGAGAGAGGCAGAGACACAGGCAGAGGGAGAAGCAGGCTCCATGCAGGGAGCCTGATGTGGGACTCGATCCTGGGTCCCCAGGATCACACCTGGGCTGAAGGCAGGTGCTAAGCCACTGAGCCACCCAGGCTGCCCTATTCATTTGTTTGTTAATGAGAACCAGAAAGAATAAGGTACAGCCTCTTGATAAAAAAAATAAGTCCCACTTTTCCACATTTCTGTATTGATTCCAATAATCTCTAAAGCTCCTGATATCCCCCAGAAACATCAATTTTTGTAATTTCACCAAAGCAGTGACCTAGAATTATGCCAAGTCCTATTGTACAAAATTGAATAGTGTTTTCATTCATAGGGACTTGATGTCATGAAAATATATAATGGCCAGCTAACTCGGCTCCAGTAGCTTCAAAGATCAAAGATTGGGAAAGGTCCTTACAATGGCATTTTCAGGTGAGATGGGAGTTTTCTAGCCTCTGCAATATCTGATCTGGCATCCCACAATCTCATAACATTTCTGATTTAAAATGGCTTCATTGCTAGAGGCTGGTAATGCCAAATGTCTTTTATATCTCAGAGCTCAGCTAATGCACAGAGATGACCCTTTACAAAGAGAGCTGTCTCAACTGGTACTTCTTAAGACAAAGGAGTGACATAGAGAGGTCACAGTTGCTTTCTAAAACTTGCCACCACTTCTCTAGGCAGTTCTAGGGTGATGTGTAAAGTCACTTTAACCTTTGTAGTTTATGGGCCTTTTCTTGCCCATGAGATAGTCAGAAGCATGGTAGTACATGTCATACCTGCCAGAAGTCCTGTGAGTAAATTACTGAACACCCTGTAGGCACTCTAACCCTAAGTTTAGACTCAACTTTTGTTGGACAAACCTTAGAGATCATCTGGTGCAACCAATATGGTAACCATAGTTACCAAGTGATTACTTGTTTGGATAAAAGTATTGTGTTATCAATAAAGTATGAAACTTTGTTAAAGGTGTCCTTTTTTTCTTTTGTGAATTAGAACAGATTAAAAATTATCCTACAAAATTATCCCACATGTTTCTCACACTCATGTTCTGATAGGATTTTTGGATAGGGGAGAAGGGGGATTACCCTACAGTTATTCTAGGAGAAACTGAGCATACATTAAAACCGACATGCTCTAGCATGTCTCTTAGCAGTGTGTGAGGCACTAAAACTTCATCTATTTTGTGTTGTTTGAGAACATTTAAAAGGCTAAGCTTCAAATCCACTTCACCATCTCTGGATGCTGGATACTCCAGCAGTGGGGAACTTACTACCTAACCAGATGACTCACTCTGCTCAAGTGTTTTCTGTTTCTCGATCACACCTGGTTCTGCCTATTTGGACTATATAGAGTAATCCCAGTCTATGGGATTACTGGATGATACGACAATCCTGGATGATTGTCTTCAGTATCTCAGAAGGCCAATTTTCTTGCCAGATTTTGAGTGTTTTCCCAGGTGTAATTTTACCTGTTCCTTGAGGTGTTCTTCATGTCAAGAGCTGGTTTCAAATTCCCACCTATTCTATTTGCTCTATCGGACTGCAGACCAATTTGGCAGCAGTATCTTTCATAGTGAGTAGTGTCCAGAATTGAACACTCTGCCTCCCATACTTTCTTATCTTACTCAAGTAAGGGAGGATAATACTATCTTCCCTAAGAAACAGCTTGAATCCTGACCATAAAATGTGTTGATTCTGTGGTTTTAGTATCTGAAGCAGATGAGCATTAATGAGAAACTGAGACCTACCACCTCCAATCCTTTACACTTACCTTCCAGGAGTACATTTTGTGCTCATCTTCTTCCCTGCCACGCTCACTCATACCTTCTCCTCTACACTAGAACTGACAGCCTGCAGGGTTAGACTAGAGGGTCTTTAAGGGATATCCAATCAAAAGTTCAATCTATCTCTGAAACCAAATGTTAAAGCTCACATTTAGGAACTTTGAGGAGGATAAAACTCCTGATAATAAGGTTCAGTTGGGTAGCATTCAGTTTTTCTCAAGTGAGGCAAGTGCTGCCCCTCAAGGGGATCTTTGAAAATGTGTGTGAGCAATTTTAGTTGTTACAATCATGGGAAGCAGGTGTCACTGGTATTAGAGCCATGGATGCGAAATGTTTTGCAATGCTCGTGAATGTTTTATAATGTCTCAACCAAAGAAATACTGTCACATCCCAAATTGCAACAAACACAAATGGAGGCAGCACACAACTAAGTCAAAAGACCAGATCCTACCTTATTCTTGGTCTTACTAGCCTCATTTTTTCTTGTTTGTAAAATGGGAGAAAACACCAATCTGTTGTGAGAATTAAGCCTCAAGCATTTAATCAGACTGTGGTTAATGACTCTTGGCTACTCAAGACTCATTCTCCTTTCAGCCCATGTGGTTTGAGTGGGTGTGGCTCCACACCTGCTTGGAAGAGCAGCATATTGCCTTGGGTTATCAGTCAGCTAATTCCAATCCATGGCTCAGTGATTGGTTTATGAGAGAGTGTATGATCATTACTCAGGCCCAGGATAATCAGCTCCCCAATTTTCATTAAAACCTGTGGGAGAAGAGAAGCTCTACTCTCATGTCAAATTGGACCTTTAAAGATTTGAACCAGAAACTGAATGGCTACTGTGATGGAGCATGAGAGTGATGCTAGCCTAGCATAAGGCAAAGACAAGAGATTGAGAGAGGGGCCTGGTATATATTATTCAATCCCTTGGATAAAGCTTAACCTGGAGAAATACATCCCTGGAATTTTCGTTATGTAAGACATATGTTTCCTTTGTTAGCTAAATCAGATTAAGTCACTTACAACAGAAATAATCCTGGCTTGCCCAGCCCTTGTCTCTATCTGCCTTGAATTACAGTTATCAGTTACCTCCTCCGTGTGAATCCAAGCTCCTTGGAGTTATCTTTGAACTTTCCCAACTAGCCCAATAATAGATGCTAGTGCACCATACACCAAAATATTTGATGCATGAGTAAAATGAAATAAAATGATATATAAGAAAGAGTTTTATTGACTCTCAATTATTTTACAGATTAACAGCATATTATAGTATCAAAGTTCTCATGAATATTTCCTTCTAAAATCTTTCTCTAGTGAGACACTCTAGGGAAGTAAGATTAGTATGTAAGCAAAGGCATTGCTCACTTAATTTGGTTTTCACATTTGTCTCCATTTCAGCTTTGTAACAAAGCAATCTGTCCTCATTATTGTGTCCCTAATAGTTTCCCCCGTCAGATTGAGTGTCTCCAGTGCAAAGACCTTTTCTTTTTCAGATGTCCTCAGTGCACATGTGAGGTTGGGCTCCTCTCCTTTTTCAGTCCTTTCCAAAGCAGCCTCTTACTGCTGTGGGCTCTCAAAGTGGCTGGTTGCCAGAAAAGTGTATTCCTGTGGCCCAGTGGGCATCCTTGGGGACTTGTAATGTATCTTTAACATTCATTCATTCATTCACTCATTCATTCATTGAGAAGGCATTCATAGAGAGTACTTAATGATGTGTTGGGCATTGTCTTTGAGCATTCATACTCTTGTGCCATTCACAGACAAGTACATAGGCAATTACAATGTAGTCTGATAAGCACTAGGGTGGGGGAAATATGGGGTTTTATGGGAGTAAACAAGAAGCTGCTAGGCTGAAGTGAATCATGGAAATCTTCCTGGAAGAAGTGGCATTGAAGCTGAGGCCTAATGAGTAAGTAGGAATTAGGCAATGAGTGGAGAGGAGAGCCTCCCAGTCAAAGGGAATTGCAAAGACCAGCGGGTCAGTGGGGTGGAGGAGCATATGTGTTTGGGGAGCTGAGCATGGCACAGACTGACTGCAGTGTGTCTGTAGATGTGATGCCAATACTCTTTCCTTTGGGTCAGCTCTCCTTTTCAATCCAACCAGGCGATGCTCTTTTTTGCCTTATTCAGTGATTTTTCTTGGTTAAGCCTATTAACTTCAACTAAATCAGGATGCCAGGCAGTTGTGCCCAGCTCTGCTGGGCCAATGGTCTGGCTGGAGCCCTTCCTTTCATTCTTTTTAGAATCCATTGATAAACTTCTCTAGGGGGATTCAAGCCTCAACAGAGTATAGCCTGGCCTACCCTTAAAATCAGGCCCTTGATGATTGCAGCCAGTTCAAATATGATTCTGTGTGTTTCTTTGAAAAAGATACCTGGGACTTAGGTTCATTAAGATCTGGAGGTGGGAGGGATAAAGACAAGAAGTGATGTGTGTATGTGTGTGTGCATTGGGGAGTTTGGGGAAGGTAGGGCTTGACACTGCTTATTCATTCTGTGTAGATTCTTATCTCTACACTGTGTAGCTTTGGAAACCTCCTGAGAGCATCTCAGGTGAATAGGGTCTTGGGAACTCATGGCCTTATAGGATTTATATTCCTTTAGTGGTGGACATTGAAATTGAGCCTCCTCACAAAATGGAGTCACTACTCTTTGCTCTTTAATGACAAGCCATCCCCCCATCTTCCACTTGAGGGAGCCATTCCTAAATTCTGTTTGGGTTTATGGCTCTGCTTTAAAATCTTTGGGTATCTTCTCCCTGGCTGGGAAATATGGTAAGAGCCCTGGGAGTCTGAGAGACAAAACCAGAAGTGGTTGCCACAAATAAGAATTTCCTAAAGTTTAATGTTTTATCTTTATATTTTGTGCAAATTTGTATTCCTCCTCCATCATAAATGCATGTTTGCTTTAATGAAAACAGTATTTTAAATTATTTACCATTGAATAAAATTGGCATTTCAGAGGACGTGCTGTGTTTATGCGGCTTCTTATGTCTCTAGGCATATCTTTGTATACAGTCTCCACTTTGAGAAATGGGGGCTTTCAACAAGCACATGAGAAAATGCTCTGCATCACTTGCCATCAGGGAAATACAAATCAAAACCACAATGAGATACCACCTCACACCAGTGAGAATGGGGAAAATTAACAAGGCAGGAAACCACGAATGTTGGAGAGGATATGGAGAAAGGGGAACCCTCCTGCACTGTTGGTGGGAATGTGAACTGGTGCAGCCACTCTGGAAAACTGTGTGGAGGTTCCTCAAAGAGTTAAAAATAGACCTGCCCTACGACCCAGCAATTGCACTGTTGGGGATTTACCCCAAAGATACAAATGCAATGAAACGCCGGGACACCTGTATCCTGATGTTTCTAGCAGCAATGTCCACAATAGCTAAACTGTGGAAGGAGCCTCGGTGTCCATCAAAAGATGAATGGAAAAAGAAGATGTGGTTTATGTATACAATGGAATATTACTCAGCCATTAGAAATGGCAAATACCCACCATTTGCTTCGATGTGGATGGGACTGGAGGGAGGGTATTATGCTGAGTGAAATAAGTCAATCGGAGAAGGACAAACATTATATGGTCTCATTCATTTGGGGAATATAAAAAATAGTGAAAGGGAATAAAGGGGAAAGGAGAAAAAATGAGTGGGAAATATCAGAAAGGGAGACAGAACATGAAAGACTCCTAACTCTGGGAAACAAACTAGGGGTGGTGGAAGGGGAGGTGGGCGGGGGGTGAGGATGACTGGGTGATGGGCACTGAGGTAGGCACTTGATGGGATGAGCACTGGGTGTTATTCTACATGTTGGCAAATTGAACACCAATTAAAAATAAATTTATTTAAAAAAAAGAAATGGGGGCTTTTAGGTTACACGGATCTGAGTCATGAGATATGTAACCTTGCACAGATCACTTCACCTTCCCAAGCCGTGTTTTCATCTAAAATATGAGAACAATGAAACTTACATGTCAGGATTCATGTCAGGATTAAATGAAATAAAATATGTGAAGTGGCTGGCCCATGTAGATACTCAAGAAATATTAACAGTTCCCCTGTTATTGGGATGATCTCTATCAGGTTTCCATTTCCAGAATTCTGTGATTCTGACTCAGCTGACTGAAGGTGACCCTGTGGGACATTTGCTACTAGAGGGGTTTTGAGGAGAAATAGTATATGTCACTGCTGGGTGACACAGCTGATGACATTGCCAATTGAAAATAAACTATATAGAAAGAGCAGATGTGATGTGGTTTTAGGGCTTATCATAGTCTGTTTTCCTATTTCTAGGTCTTTCTGAAATGTGAAAATTGGTAATTGGGTGACACTCACAGTGTCCCATCTACTCTCTGGGTCCCCTTGTCATGTAGCAGCTGCAAATGAGTCACTGGCCAAGAGAGAAAGTCAGAGCCTGACAGCTCTCCCCTTCCCTGGGCTCACCTCTCAGTCCTGCTGCTGAAAAAGATTTAGGCCATGGTCACTGCTTAGACTAATGACTCTGTCTCAGGGTATATAACAACAGTCTTAAGGAAATTTCCTTCTAAATTCTGGAGTGATAAATGAGATGCCTAGATCCCAATTAAAAAGGAAATATCACATTTGATTTCAATCATTAATGTAAAAACTCAATTATTAACTTTAATTTTGAATATCAAACCATTTCCTAGGGGGTGGGAAGCCTTCTAACCATGATAGGCATTTCTGTGACTTACCAGGCTCAGAGTCCAGTGGGACCTGGAATGCTAGTGAACGAATGGGTAAGGAGGGGTGTGATAAAAACCTACCAGGGGGGACGCCTGGGTGGCTCAGCGGTTGAGCACCTGCCCCTGGCTCAGGGCGTGATCTGGAGTCTCAGGATCAAGTCCCACATCGGGCTCCCTGCCTGAAGCCTGCTTCTCCCTCTGCCTATGTCTCTGCCTTTCTCTCTGTGTCTTTCATGAATAAATAAATAAAATCTTTAAAAAAAAAAACTACCGGGGAAGTATGTACAGGTACACAGGCAAGGGAGTTATGTTATATGGAGGGCTTTCAGCAAGTCTTAGCAGTAGAGGTGGTAACCAAGCTTAAGATTTAGATTCAGAAGACTGAGTGCCTCTCAGGCATGACTGGTTTTTTTCACAGGGTCTCCAGCAATTCTGATGCACAGACAGGGTCAAATGTGCTGGCAGACATCCATACTTCTGTTTTGAGCATTTGCCTTTCCAGGGCCCCTTGGTGGTAGGGTCTTGCTCTCTTTTTGCTCAGTATCATTATTGCAGTCAGCTAGAGCCTAATCCCAAGCCCAAATCTGTGTCTCTCCCCAAAGAAATGCTACAATGAGGAAACCAAACTCCAAGATTTGGAAGAACTCTATGTCATGTGTTCTAAAAGTTAGAAACTCAATGATTCCAAGTATCTGTAGTATTTTATGTAGTATTTTAACTGCCTCAGTGCCATATCCCTACCCTTCTTCTGAAGGAATGCAATGACTCCTATTCTTTCCAAATGTGTATCTGAATCTCTTCAGATGTGTATTATATCTATGTTTGCTGTCATTTCCTTGGCTTTAAATATATACCTTTGAGTCACTTTTCAAGCACAACCTGTAAGTTTATTTACTTATGAACACAAGGGCCTCTCTCCCTTGTGAATCCCAATATAATTCCTGGAAAGGAGAAAAGGGGTAGATTTTGGCTAAGGCTCAATATAAAAAGAGGGCCCAGGAAACACTGGTGTGTGCAGAACTGAGCTGAAGGGAGATAGGCACCCAGCTTTAGGCTGATACATGGTGCTCTCATTTCTTCCAGCACCTAATTTAAGTGCAAAAGCCAAGTTCCAAAAATTTCCGAATCTGTAGTCTTACCACCCCTGTTCTGCTTCTAGTAGGAATCCTGCAACATTTAATGAATGAATTAATGCAGAAACAAATGAAGTGTAATATAACTCTGAATGACTACATTCAGACTCCTTTTGTCTGTGCCAGGAAAAGTGTTAAACCCACCTTGGAATGGAAGAACCTGGTGTACGAAGCTGGTGTCAACATCAGATAGCAGCAGAGGAGGTTTTTCCTAGGCCTCCAGAGGAAAGGAACTGTGGGTGGAAAAAAAAGACACTGTGCATTCTGGGTGGGTACACTTGGTAGGTTTGCCTCCTCTGAGATGAAGGTATGCTCTGTGACAGGTAACCTTAGGGAAACAAGCAAACGATGCTCCCAAAGGTAGAGGGGGCAAGCATTGTTCTTGACAAGGTGATACACTGGAGCAGTTTGCAGAGTTCCCGGCAAGCTGGAGACCTGGCTGCCTGTGTTCTTCCTTGCTGGTGAAGCTCAGAATGGTGCTCTCCCTCTTTGGGTGACATGAGTGTAGCTGAAATAGCCTAGCAGGCCCTTGATTTCTCTATGCTATCTGCAGCATGTGCATGTCCACCTGTGCTGTGTAGTCTAAACCTCTTTTTCTGGTTGTCGTTTTTAAGCCTGTGCTATGATTTGGGGCAAAGAGAAAAACAGAGGAGTTGGGCCTCACTCCAAAAGCCTGGCTGTAGGCACATGCTTACCTAGGAGCATCCACACCAGTCCAGGAGCTAATCTTCAGCCAAGGGTGGATGCCTCTTCAGGGAGAGACTCGCTATCTCAGCTCACAGAGGCTATAAACAAGCCCTGAATCCTCATTGATTAATCACAATAAAAACTATAATTGAGCAAGTTGCTCCTGCAGAGATTAAAGTTGTAAGTCACCATGCCTTTCCCAGAATTGTGAGATAGTCACTCTGGAATCACAGCATCACTGGATGAATGCCTTTACTCCTGAGACTTACAAAGTAGTGGCTAGAACTCATGGTGCCTGCTCTGTGGAGGTAGAGATGGTCTGGTGCTATCATGAGAGGAAATGGCCACATGGTGCCATATGATCCTTGCTGGGCATTGAAGTTCCAGAGAGATGAGGGGCTGCTACACAGCTTCTCTGCATACAGGACTGAGCTACTCCTAGCACTAAGTGTTTTCCATCAGAGGAAATGTGAGTAGCAACTGAATGAATTTCATCTATGAAAGTGAATTCATGTTTACATAAGGGTTGCCATGATAGTGTACTTCCCCACCACCATAACTGAGAGTAATTCCTTATTTCCAAAGCAAAGAGTGGATACCTATTAGTGTCTTTACCTAAGTTTTCATGACAATCTCTTTTTCATTTCCAAGAACTCCCCAAAGCCGTTGTCAAGGATGAAACTGTGACACAGTGTCCCCTGGATGGAAGCAAGAGTCCCAGATGGTGGCTCAGGTCCCCCCGATAGAATCTTCTGATTCCTTGGAGCTGTTTCTTCTAGCAGAAGGCCTCAGGCAGCCAAGGTTGAAGCAGCTGGCCCTGCCCTGACTGGAGCTTGGGTTAAGGGTGGTAGGGACTGGGGGAAGAAGAGGACCAGGTATTTCCAGAAGCCTCTTGCAAAGTGTGCAGAAACAGACTCCCCACTGTGTCTCTCCTGTTCCAGTGACTGAAGGGTCTCATTAATCTGTGCACACTAATGGCTTTCTTTAGGGACAATGAGGTCCTTGGGGATATGGAGGCTGGAGAGCAACTGGAAAAGCTGATGAAGTTTTCCAGGTCTCATGGAGTGCAGCTCGAATTTCGCCTTCCCTCCCGTTGCAATTCCAGCTGCCCTCACTGCTTCTTTGTAGTCATTTGATTGTTTGTTTCCTTTTTTTCTTCCCTGAAAGCCCTGACAACAGGACATTTTGAATTCATTGTTAAGAATGTAGACCCAGGGGGATCCCTGGGTGGCGCAGCGGTTTAGCGCCTGCCTTTGGCCCAGGGCAGGATCCTGGAGACTCGGAATGGAATCCCGGTGCATGGAGCCTGCTTCTCCCTCTGCCTGTGTCTCTGCCTCTCTCTCTCTATGTCTATCATAAGTAAATAAATCTTTTAAAAAAAAAAAAGAATGTAGACCCAGACATAAGTGTATTAGAGGGAATAAAGTGAATACAGACGGGGAGCTAGGAAAGAATAACTCAACGCCTACAAGGAAGCCAACAAAATGTGCTAACTTAAACAGAAAGGGTATGGTCAGCAATTCTGGCACTGAAATACATCAAGCTGTCAGGGAAGCACTGAGGCTTCCCACTGGTAAACCCTCTAGGGCCCCTCTCCATCTCTGGTTCTTTCCCTGTGCATCCTCTTTTTCCCTTCTACCAGCCTCAGGGTCTTTTTGCAAAGAGCCTCCGTTTTAAAAAAAAAATTTTTTTTTTATGATAGTCACACACAGAGAGAGAGAGAGAGAGAGAGAGAGAGAGAGGCAGAGACACAGGCAGAGGGAGAAACAAGCTCCATGCACCGGGAGCCCGACGTGGGATTTGATCCCGGGTCTCCAGGATCACGCCCTGGGCCAAAGGCAGGCGCCAAACCGCTGCGCCACCCAGGGATCCCAGAGCCTCTGTTTTAAAGGCACTACTTCCTTTCCAAGGTTCTTCTGGTTTTTTTTTTTTTTTTAATTTTTATTTATTTATGACAGTCACAGAGAGAGAGAGAGGCAGACGTGGGATTCGATCCCGGGTCTCCAGGATCGCGCCCTGGGCCAAAGGCAGGCGCCAAACCGCTGCGCCACCCAGGGATCCCTAAGGTTCTTCTGTTATGGTGAGTGGAGTTCATTGTCTCTGCTTCTTCCACAGAGTCCCCTTCAAGCACCAGGTCCTAGAACAACACTTAAATTAGGCAATGGGATGTTGCTGTGCAATTTTGCTCTGGCTTAAGTATAAAGCCTAACCTGTCTGTTCATCTTAGGTAGTCTCTCCCCTTTTGGTTATAAGATGTCTCTGGGGTGAGACATCTGCAGTGGCTGTAGCCACATAGGATGAATTTCACCTCTGGCAACCTGGTACCTCACTGGCATGGTTGGTGAGGAAGGTGTGAAGAGTGAGTGTGTGTGGTGTAGGGGGTGGTTGGCAGTGTTGGGGGCTCAGGGTTAAGGAGCAGGGCTACTAGAATCTAAAGAGCAAATAACAATCAAATTCGTGTGAAGCAGCATCATGGTTCCTGGGTCATCTATCTATTCAGGGCAAGACCCCAGCCAGAGATGGAAGCACATGTGGTAAACAGGTATAAACCTGGAGGAAGAATCCACGAAGGTTTAGAAATAAAGGAGTTGGAGGAAGGGCTTTTTTTCTTTAGCAGATACTCAGTGAGCACCTACATGAGTCTGGCTATATGAAAGTACTTTTTTAAAAAAAAGATTTATTATATTATTTATTCATGAGAGACATAGGCAGAGAGAGAAGCAGGGTCCCTGCAGGTAGCCCGATGTGGAACTTGATCCTGGAACTCCAGGATCATACCCTGAGTGGAAGGCAGACACTCACCGCTGAGCCACCCAGGTGTCCCTAAAAGTACTTTCCATATCTGCTTCTATTTCATGGTGATCTGGAAAGAAACTTTTAGATGAGGAGGCTGAGGTTCTGAGGGGCTAAACTGCTTGCCCAGAATTACACAGCTAAGTAAGAGGGGAAGTTTGGGATTTAAAGTTAGGACCTCTGACCCAAATTCAGGGCTCCAGCTACCAGGCTGTCTGCCTTTTTCCTTAGTTGCAGCGTATCCAATATAGCCTCTCCTTAATTTCATATAAATAGCATACACTTACTTCCTCTGTTACTATGATGTCTCACTTTGTTATTTTTCTGCCATTTCTAGCAGCCCGTCAACACCGGGGGCTTCTTTCAGAAAGAAAGTGGCAAAACCCAAGACTGCCTAAGCAGAATTTCCAGTGTCATCTTGGAATCTGGGGCATTGGTTACTCAATTTACGGAGTATCTAGAACATGAGTCCTAGCCATTTCCATTCTCTGATAAGTTAGCAAGTATCAATTTTCAGTCCTTATGCTTTTTTGCTCCTTGCAACGCAAGTTATCCTCCTACTTCAAGCCCCATTTTACTATCTGGCAGGCAATTTGATTACTTTCAGGTAAAACTGTTCATTTCAGGTTTTTACTTGAGTTAACCCAGGATTTTGTCCTCCCTGATTCCACCCTTAAGCCCAGAATTGGCATCTACAGGGACCTTATGTAGCATCACAGCATCATTGAGAAGAGAATCAAACACTTGATTATTGGCACCTTTCCACACTGTTGGTACAAAACTTCCCTTTATGCTCAGGCACCGCTATCCTGCCACACAGGCACCTCCTGGAACACCAAGTTCCTAACTGACCTCTAGCCATTAAATTGTCTCTACTTCCACTGTGGTGTCCATGCATCAGGACTGTAATATCCCCTTAATTTGACTTTCTCGTTTCCCCCGTGAAACTTCTCCACACTTCTCTGGGACCCAGGGAAGGTTTATTACTCCTATACCTTTCTTATCAGTGACAAAACCACTGGGGATATTTTAGGTCTTCCTTGTTTCAACACCATCTGCAACCACCTCTGCTGAACTACTGCCACACTGTGGTAGAATGTTCTGTGAAGTTGGCACTTCTCAGTCCAGTTGGGATGCAGGGCAGAGATCTGTTCTCCTCTAAGGTCCTCATTCTTGTTTGGGGGTTCTACTGTTTCTTCATTTATAGCAAGTCTTAGGGGAATGGAGCATGTCAGAGCCCAAGGACCCTCCTCAGATACCATCACCAGACTCTTCTCTTTTGTTTCCCTTCTAACTCTTTCCTCTAACATCAGAACAGAGAAGCTTTTTAATCCTTTCTCAGGCATTAGGGGGAGAAAGCTGGCAGATCATCCCTACTGTATTTTCCCCTCGACAGTGGTGGTCCATTGAGTGAAAGGGAAGGAGCCACAGAATAGAATGAAGTATAGTTGTAAAAGACAGTGATTATAATTCAAAATCTTATCCTATCCCAGTAAAATAGTTTAAACATATGAGGCAAGAATAGTAAGTAATTGTATAGTGCATACTGTGTGCTAGACACAAGGTGCCACCCATTTAACTCATTTATTTCTTATACATATTATTTATTCCTCAGATATCATTATTAGTAGTAGTATTCTCCCTTTTAACAGTGGGGAAACTGAGGCAAAAAGAAATGAAATGATTTATCTGACATCTGTGAGATAGTAATAGGTAGTAACTGTTGGATTAAGGAGTCAAATCCAGGCATTCTGTGTTCTTTTTTTTTTTTTTTTAAATTTTATTTATTTATTTATTTATGAAAGTCACACATAGAGAGAGAGGCAGAGACACAGGCAGAGGGAGAGGAAGAAGCAGGCTCCATGCACCGGGAGTCCGACGTGGGATTCGATCCCGGGTCTCCAGGATCGCGCCCTGGGCCAAAGGCAGGCGCCAAACTGCTGCGCCACCCAGGGATCCCGCATTCTGTGTTCTTAACCCCTATATGGCTTCACTGCTTACATACAAAAATAATTGTTTAGTCTTCAGTGCTGTGGGGATTAGAGCAGGAAGAGAAAGGTATAGTTTTTGTTGAAAACTTAGGCTTGCTAATTTCTCACTGTTCCTCTTCTTTTCAAAACAGGTTGGCACCACATCCTCAGTTGTGGAGTCTCTTCTCCACCCACATTGGGTTTATAATCACTTATCCAATCTGGTGAAACATAAAGAATGCCCTGAAATGAACCAGTGGAAGAGAATGTGTGCGTGCGCTTGTGTGTGTGTGTGGTAGGGAGCTCCAAGCTGATAGGTCCTACTCTTGAGATCCACAAGAAGTGTCTAATTCATGGGTATTGTATTCTACATAATATACCAAACACATGTGGTAGCTCAATGATATAAACTAAAGTTAGCAGTTTTTGTTCTTTTTAAAAAATAAACATTATGAACAGAAACACTTTGTCAAAGTCTTCTCTGTACCTATCAGAATTTGTAGGAGGCAAGTGTACACATGATTGTATGTGACACTTCTCTTGTACAAGTTCCTCTTCTGCTTTCTCTCTAGGCACCCAACAAAATTCTCTTCTTCATAATACATGAAATAGTGAAATTGTTGGTGACATTTTGCAATATGGTCTGACAACTGGTGAATTTGGAAAATGATGATGTAATGGAATTAGGATGGAATTAGGTGAAACTGCTGAAATTCTTATTTTTCCTCATGGAACTTTGCCAACATTTTGTTTTCTATAATTCCGCAGAAATAACATGAAACAAAATTGGACTTTTTCATCAGTTGGAGAAATTGCAACTTGTGTTTATCTAGCTGTTATGACATGCAAAATATTTTCTCATGGCTTGGAATTAAAAGGGAGTCAGATGAAATTGTGAGTATTTGTTGAAATCCTTGAAAAAGCTTTTAAATGGTAGGGAAATGCAAGTGGTAAATAAACAGCCATTAGGAAATCATGCAGAGAGAAATTCCCAGAAACTGAAGGATGTGGGGAAACCAGAGTGGGAATTAGTAACAGAAAGATTAGAGTGCACATAGCAATGGTGATAATAAAGCAGTGAGAATAATGCTTCCTCAGATACCAAATACTCTCCCCCATTTTCAGAGATGTGCAGTGATCTGAGTACTGAGAACATATAAGTGTGAGACATGTTTAACCCCAGTGTTCACCTCCTGATACAAGCTCCAGTTCTATGGTCTTGCTCACATAGTCCAACTGCCAGCACCTTCAAAACTCTTAAAAGCTTCATTTTAATGGCACCAATTCTCCCTTTATCCAGGCACCTATCTCTTACTCAAACCCGTGGTATACAAAATCAATTTTTTCTTGTCTCTCTAGGAAAAGAGCAGCTCGAACCCCTTTAACCTCCAACATCTCACTTCTGATCTAGTTTCTAAATCTGATCATAGCCTTAGGGTCTAACTGGAAAGGAAAGCCAATCAGTGCCATGAGGTAGCCAGACCTATGGGGATGGGCATGAAGATAGGAGAAGGATCAAATCCCTCAAAGGTTCTTGTCTAAGACACACTGCCTTAAAAACAGTACTCTCTGCTGAGCTGAGAGTTGGGTACCCCAGGGAAATCCATTGCAAGAGTCCTCAAGAAATAGAAGAAGAGGGGGATCCCTGGGTGTCTTAGTGGTTTAGTGCCTACCTTCAGCCCAGGGCGTAATCCTGGAGTCCCGGGATCAAATCCCATGTCAGGCTCCCTACTTGGAGCCTGCTTTTCCCTCTGCCTGTGTCTCTGCCTCTCTGTGTGTGTGTGTCTCTCATGAATAAATAAATAAAATATTAAAAAAAAAAAAAGAAATAGAAGAAGACCGGGACACCTGGGTGGCTCAGTGGTTGAGCTTCTGCCTTTGGCTCAGGGTGTGATTCTGGTCTGGAGATCAAGTCCCGCCCGCATCGGGCTCCCTGTGAGGAGCCTGCTTCTCTTTCTATGTCTCTGCCTCTTTCTCTCTGTGTCTCTTATGGCTAAATAAATAAAACCTTTAAAAAAAAAGAAATAGAAGAAGACCAGTTTTGAGAGGCTGGGTACTTTGAGGTAGAAATCTTAAATTTGTCTGATTACAAAAGAAAATCTTTCAATTGTATTCAAATTCATGCTTAATCAGTGGCCAGAGATAGAAAGGAGGTCTTAAACTGGAATGGTATGAAACTTCTGAAATCATACATAAAGCAGTGTGTGTGTGTGTGTGTGTGTGTGTGTGTGTGTGTGAGAGAGAGAGAGAGAGAGACAGAGAGACAGAGAGAGACAGAGAGAGACAGAGACAGAGACAGAGAACATCTTCCAGAAAAGAGAATCCATTTTTTTTTTCAGCTGGATTCTCAAAGGAATTTGAAGCATCTACCCCACCCCCACTGTCACCAAAGTTAAAAACCAGTGACTTCAAGAGATTACAGAATTTTGAGCTGAAATGAATCTTGGCTGGTATTTAGTTCATTTTTGCTCTTCTTTTAATTTTTCTGATATAACAATTTGAGTCTGATTAATTTGAAATGTTTCATAAACATTGAAGTTCTCTATAGATCTTTTTCTTCCAAAACACCTTCCAGATGGTTCTGGAAAATGCATCGTGAAGACCCAGAGTAGGGCTCTGAGTGGTAGGGTGACTATCTACCCATGTGTGTCAGAAGGACTACTGAGGGGGTGGAAGGCACATTGTTGTCCTCTAGTTTATCTTCATGTCTTACTTAGAGCACAAAGATGGAACTTTGTAGTTTAGGATCTCAAGTCCCTCCATTTCAGAGAGAACGGATGAAATTTATTCTTATTATAAGAACCTGGCATAGTCCCACCAAATGATTTCACTGTGATTATTTTCATGGCCCAATCTTCTCCTGAACATTTACACATTTATTTCTTTTACTTTTCTGCTTAAAGCAGCTTGAAGATACATAATTCAAGATGATTATACTTTGAAAAAAGTCTCATCTGTTCAACACAAATATTGAAAAAAGAAATCAGCCTGACACTTGGCACTCCTCACTGCAGCTGGGTTCACTCTTCCCAAGTCCAATGTTTTCATTCAGTGAATAGAAGTTATATATGAAGAGCAGATTGAAAACCACATAATTCTAATATCCACATAAGATTTATCTAGGATGAGATCAGAAGTAGGAGAACAGTCGGTTTATTCTTTTAATAGGTAGGTCATAAATGAGGCCTTCTTTTTAAGAAGTAGAGAAGAAAGAATTTGGTAACCATTGGCCAAAAGGATGGCAGTTGAGGGTAGGGGGAGTTAAGAATGACTCCCAGGCTTCTGACTCGGCAATTGGGGCACACAGAAGGAAGAACTTTTGGGAGAAATAAATGAGACCCATTTTGGATATGTTACATCCGGATCCAGGTGAGGAATTTGGCATGCAGTTCAATATGAGGGTCTGTACTTCCAAGCAGAGGGTTGGGCTGGAGATATGATTTATTTGAGAGTCATCAGAATACCTACAGCTTACATACCTACAGGGAATTAGAGAAGAGAATTTCAAAAGGAAAGCAGATAGTGATGCCAAATATCTCAGAGAAGTCAAGTATGAAATAACCAGCTACTCACTGGCTTTAACAATAAGGAAGTCATTGATGACTTTAGGATAAGCAGTTTCTGTAGATTTGTGGGGCAGAGCAAAGAAGTGACAAAGCTGAATGGAGATGACTCCAGAGACCTGGATATAAGAGAAAAATGTATCCAGTGATAGCCAGAGAAGGCATGTAGGATGGTGGGAGTTTTATTTGTTATTTTTTGGAAGAGACTTGAACATGATTAAGTTTAGATGAGATGAAACCAGAAGGAAGGAGAAGTTGAAGAAAGAGAACAAATGAATCATTTGATAGAACAACTTCCTGAATGGAAATGGAGGAGAATAAATTCAAGAGCGCTGATACTGGCCTTGAGGCATACATCCTCTTAAGTCACTGGGTATAGATAAATTCATGAGAGGGAATAGAGAACTGAGGAACCTCATCCTGGTCATCTTAATTCATAAGGTAAAGAAAATGGGAATACTTGAGGTAGGCTACAGAGCATTAGAAAAGTGGCACAAGCTTGGGCCTACCATGGAGAAGAAGATTAAAAGAACAGTGACTGGGGAAACAGATAGGGTTGGCTAGCAGCACTGGTGACCCAGATGAGACTGGAAATCCCAACACTATGGTAGCATCAATCCACCGAGCTGTGTGTATTTCTTTAATGCTTGGCTACTAGTGTGCAGAGCTGGAGAAGATAGATATGTTTGGATTATTCAGGACTGGGGATTATAAAACAGAAGTAATATCAGGGCAAAGGGATGAAGGAGTTGGGTTATCTAGGTAGAGAGTAGAACTGATGGGCTATGGGATTTGGGCAGGAGAGGGAAGGATGATGCAGGAAGGGACTGATGCAAAGTGAAAGGCTGAGATAAAATGAACTACTCATGTCGCTGAAGATCTTATAAAGATCAGAGACCAAGTAGGGTCAGAGGCTAGAAAGTTCTAAAAAGACAGGATAGTGTGGTCAGAGAATGCCTACACTAAAATATGTTTTTCAGAACACTTTACTTCTATTTCCACATTGTACTGTAGAATTTAAAAGTGCATTATGAATGAAAATACGAATGTCTGGTAAATTATTTATTTTGTATTATCTGTGCCTTAGGCTTTCTTCTATGTGATAATCCCATTCTCTTCATTGAAATAGGAAAATGTGGACCAGGGCTAAGAGTATTATTTCTCCAAAGCTTTGACCATTTTATATATACAATGATATTATATTTTTACTTTAAATATAAGATCTTGGGAAAGAAGCCAGTGTTTTCTATTTCAGCAGTCCCAGCAGCTGTTACAAGCATAAGCAAGCCTTCAATACATGTGCTTTCTTTGGCTTTGTGTTTTCCCCTAAATTTAAGTTGATTATAGGAAAAATTTAACCTATAAACCTCAAGATGACATATCACATCAGTAGACCTGAAATGACATTAACTAGTGGTAACAAAGTGGACCCATGGAACATCAGGGAGGCTGTGCACACCATTGTGACCTAGACTGGAAGCTGAGTCTGAAACTCAGATATGTATAGGTTAGATGTGCACTGCCTGTGCAGGTTGCCTCCATTCCATCTAAGGCTGCTTCGGCTATAAATTAGAAGAGATGTTAAGAATCAAACGTGCCCATAATTTGAACATAGTTCAGTAAGAACACAAATATTTCCTTTGTTATGCCTCATTTTGCTAAAATATGTATTTAGCAATTTGCAGATTAGGTTGGAAATGCAAACAAAATTATGGGTAATGAATTAGAACCCTATTTGCAGAAGAAATTGCCCTAAGACATTTTATTAGTCAGTAGGACTAACGTGCATCTCAGAATCCTGTTCAGTTGTCTTATAATGAAACAGAATAAAGACCGAGTTGATACATGTGATGGCCACCAGGATCTAGGGAAAAAATAGCATCCCCCACCCAAGACAGCAAGGATTTATCATTGGGTCTTCACACACAGGGTGCTCAGACCAGCTAGCAAAGAGATTCTTGTTCCTTTGCCAAGTGTATTCCTTACAAGATTAAAAATAGGGACAGTGTCTATCCATAGCAGGTGCTTAGTTAAATGGCAGGCAGGTCTGTTCTTATCTCCCTTCCTTTGACGAAGATTGTGTCTCTGGTTACCACATTTCATGATCTTAACATCATCTAACTTCCAAACGCCTCAAACCACTTGCTAATGGTAATTTGTCTTCCTATGTAGATTTTTCTAAAAAAGGACAACTCCCTGGCATGCTGATATGAATATTCCAGTTTGCTTAACAGTTCTGCCTTTCCTTATAATTAATGAAATAACATTCTAGTTTATTTACCAATCTCTTGTGAGATGGCTAATTAGGGTGAGTTGCTGTCCTTGGTTCTGATGAATTTGGGAAAGAAAATGTAAATTTTTCCACCTTTAAAGAAAATGAGGGCAGCCCAGGTGGCTCAGCGGTTTAGCGCCGCCTTCAGCCCAGGGCATGATCCTGGAGACCCAGGATCGAGTTCCATATCAGGCTCCCTGCATGGAGTCTGCTTCTCCCTCTGCCTTTGTCTCTACCTTTCTCTCTCTCTGTGTCTCTCATGAATAAATAAATAAAATCTTAAAAAAAAGAAAAGAAAAGAAAAGAAAATAAGCAGGCCTGGATTCTACAGAAGCAGTGCCACTCAGAGAAGTCCCACCTGAGCTACCTCTCAGATATTTTTTTTCTGTGTCAACAAATACCACATATGTCTTCTCAAATCATGCACCATTAGCCCTTATTCCAGTTTCAGTGCCTAGAATTCCACAAAATGGCCTGTAACTCAAGTAACCTTGACCTTGATGAGGGGCTTTGTTGTCAGGCAATGGAGCTCAAAATTTTGTATCTTCTGGGTGCTTGTGAAAATCACATTCCAGGCTTCCCTATAGTGATCCTGTTTCAGCAGATCCAGGTAGGATTTGAACGTGCATTTTTTAAAAAGATTTTATTTTTAAGTAATCTCTACACCCAATGTGGGGCTCAAACTCACAATCCCAAGATCAAGAGTCACACGCTCCATCAACTGAGCTAGCCAGGTGCCCTTAGAATGTACATTTTTAGCACATTTAGTAACTAATTCTAATACACATAGTCAATAGACTACACTTTAAGAAATGGCTTTAGATTGGTGTGCTAACTCATTTGTGTCTATAGCACTAGCAAGGGATATTTTCTGTTCTTGAGAGCCATGAGTACCTCCCTGTCCCCACCAGAGTGAAATTAGACACATCCAGAGGAAGGAAAGTGGGAGGAAATGAAGCCAGGTGAAGTAACAAAGAACAGAAAGAAATGGTAGTGGCCTGGAAAAGGAGCCCCACAGCTTTCCTGTGGAAATTCCATTGGAAGCTGTTTGCCTGCTCATGGATGAGACAGTTTGTCTGCCAGACAAGTTGGGTCTACTGCACACTCCCTTGAGCAGAAGCAAATTTCAGGTTTAAAGGATGTTTACCTTAATTTAGAAATGACTACTTTGGCCAGGGGCAGATACTTCTCAAGCTGCCTCAAATGGTGGTAGCAGCATGTTGTGTTGAAAATGTGTATGTGGCAATAAGGCTTCTTTCTCTTGTCCTAGAGGTCAACAATATTGGAGTTTCTCATTCGTATTTAGTGCTGGGAATCTTTATTAAGTGGCATTTGGCAATCTTATTTAGATACTCATTTAATGCTAGAGCTAGGGGCTAATTTACAGAGTATGGTTGAGCTCCTTCTCCTTTTAAAGATGCAGAGACCAAGGCAGAGGGAGGATGGGCGATTCACCAAAGTCCAACAGCCTCATAGAGGAACAGCTGGGACTGGAAGTAGGTCTCTTGAAATCAGTGCAGAGCACTCTGCTGCCTGCTCCCAAACCACAGCCACAGACAAGTGCCTGCTGAATCAGCACAGATGAGTTAGATATATTGGTTTGATAACTGCTTAAGCCTATTTTATTATATGGATAGCAGACACTATTAGCTGCTTTGCATTTCAATGTCATCTGTTTAACTCTACACAATTCCTCCCTTCCTTAAGCATCTTTCTTTCTTTCTTTCTTTTCTTTCTTTCTTTCTTTCTTTCTTTCTTTCTTTCTTTCTTTCTTTCTTTCTTTCTTTCTCTTTCTTTCTCTCTCTCTTTCTTCTTTCTTTCTTTCTCTTTCTTTCTTTCTTTCTTTCTTTCTCTTTCTTTCTTTCTCTCTCTTTTCTTCTTTCTTTCTTTCTCTTTCTTTCTTTTCTTTCTTTCTTTCTTTCTTTCTTTCTTTCTTTCTTTCTTTCCTTCCTTCCTTCCTTCCTTCCTTCCTTCCTTCCTTCCTTCTTCTTTCTTCCTTCCTTCCTTCCTTCCTTCCTTCCTTCCTTCTTTCTTTCTTTCTTTCTTTCTTTCTTTCTTTCTTTCTTTCTTTCTTTCTTTCTTTCTTTCTTTCTTTCTTTCTTTCTTTCTTTCTTTCTTTCTCCTCCACAGTGATTCTTCCAAGTCAGCATTCCTCCTTAACTAAGTACAATTGCCATCTAGTGGCTCAAAGATAGCCATAAAATTTCCTGCAAAAGCTTTGTATGTAGGCCAGAGGAATCAGAGAATTTTTACAGCTTGGAAGAGAACCTTCAGGATCGTCATGTCCAACATCTTCATGTTTCAAATAAGGAAAAGGAGGCTCTTGAGGAGAAAGCAACTTTCTGGAGGCCTCACAGTAGGTCAGTGGAGCCAGGGGTAACCTTGACCACATTGAGGACATGATGTGGGTATTGCCTGGCCCCAACCTCTTGCATGGTGGATGTGCTCCTGGAGGGCAGGAAGGTGGGTGCACCTGGGATTCCAGAGTACCTGGCCCAGGGCCCAATGTACAGTAGTGCCCAGTGTATGTGTGATGGATGAGTCGGTCCTCCATGACCAGACTCATGTTACTAGCTTCTATTTTTTTTTCCATGGTGCCATCAAGTCAAACCAGTTGTTCCCACAAAGGAGGCTCCAGCAATGTGGTATGGTGTCTGGATAGAGGTTTGCATTAGCTGAGTCAACTGAACCGTGTGCTATGCCTTCCAGTTGGCACAGTGTGCTTTCTGCCTCACCTTCAGCCACGTACTTCTGCACTCTTTCTGACTGACCATCTCTTGCCCAGGATTCTTTTGTGTTCAGAGTGAATTTCCTGACAGGCGGCAAATCTAAGCATCTCCTGCCAGAAGTGAGGTGAGCACTCAGGGCCTCATCCCCTTCTATTTATAATGTGCATTGATGTCAGGCAGCCCCAAAGAAGGTACTCAGGGCAGAGTTCAGAACACACCTGACCTCCATGCAGGATGGTGCCATGGGGGTTGGGAATGGGCAAGCACTTTAAATGGCTGCAGATGGTGAGGGTGACAGGGTGACAGACTGTGGGAGGCAGTTTTCTTTGTGTTCCAAATAGGCTGAGGATTTTCTTTTATTCACTGAAACTCTCTGGAAGAAAATGGGGACAGGGAGAGTGTCAGGCATAGGCAGCCCCTGTGGGGAAGGTTTTCTTGAGATCCACAGATGGGCTTCTGAAGGGGAATAATTCCAGGGAAGCCCCTGGAATTATACACAAAATTTAGTGTCATTGTATCACTTTTGGGACAAAAGTTCTCTATCTTTTATAAGCTACTCAAAGGAGTCCATGATCCAATCATGTCAAGAACCACATGTCCAGATCAAGTCCATCTCCAAACTCTTCAAAATGAACCAGTTCTTTGTCTCAGGAAGAGAAGATTCAGCCATAGTTGTATGTTCTTACCACTGTTCTCATCTATACCTGATGTCCTTTTATTTTTATTTGTTATTTTTTTTAATTTTTAAAAAAAGATTGTATTTATTTATTCATGAGAGTCATACAGAGAGAGAGAGAGAGAGAGAGGCAGAGTCACAGGCGGAGGGAGAAGCAGGCTCCATGCAGAGAGCCCGACGTGGGACTCGATCCTGGGTCTCCAAGATCAGGCCTTGGGTCAAAGGCAGCACTAAACTGCTGAGCCACCGGGCTGCCCTCCTGATGTCCTTTTAAAAGGGTGTGTGCACATAAAAAACAAGTAGATAAGTACAATTTTACTGTGTTGACTGCCTTTTATAATGAGTACATATCTAGGTCCCAAACTGAGGCATGCAGAAAAGATACATTTCTTTCTTTTTTTTTTTTTTTTTAAGATTTCATTTATGTATTCATGAGAGACACACAGAGAGAGATTGAGAGAAAGAGAGAGAGAGAGAGAGGCAGAGACACAGGCCGAGGGAGAAGCAGGCTCCATGCAGGGAGCCTGACGTGGGACTCAATTCTGGGTCTCCAGGACCACACCCTGGGCTGAAGGCGGCACTAAACGCTGAGCCACCTGGGCTGCCCCTTCTTTTACTTTTCTAAAATTCAAATTAATTTCTATTTTGAGTCTCCATTCCTTTCATGTGACAGAGACTTAATCCCTCTGTTTGGGATTTTCTATTTCTCTCTCTGCCCCAAAGGATTGTGTGACAATTCTGGGGGCACTTACCTAGAACTGAAGTGCCTACCTAGGACTGAGATGGGTGTAATTGGAAGTATCTGTCTTTTTTGTTGTTTGTATACAAAATCATGTGCTGAGATCCATCCTTGATCCACTGAGTCCCTGGCTGTGGGACCACATGTGTTACCACTGAGTTTTCAATCTTCTGTCCTGGTCCTGGCAGACCTCCCCACTATCTTCATGATGAATCCCTGGGGCTGCATGTGGCTCTTAGCCCGAGCTAAGGCTCTGTGGTCTTGCTTCTTTCCAGGACACTTTGATCTAGGAAAAAAGATGCTTTGGATCTCTCTTTGAAGTCCAAAGTTACCAAGTCTTCCCATTTGTTTTTCAAGAAGAAGCTGGAAATTTTCACATTATGCAAACTTTCCTGATTTTAAATGTTGGAAATTAATTCATTTTGGAAAAATAGTCACTGTGAGTAAAAACAAAACAAAACAAAACAAAAAACACTTTAATAGTCACTGTGAGTAAAAACAAAACAAAACAAAACAAAAAACACTTTCCATGGCCCAGTTTTGCCCCTAGGGCCACCATTTTACAGCCTCTGCCCTAAAGGCTTAGACTTATGGAAACTAAAGCAGGGAAGACACCCATTTTTCTACTTTCAAATGTGTCACTCTCCCTGAGGCAGAAAGCACAGAATCATCTACTGGACTAGGAGAGAAGGGCAGAGGGGAGAAATCTGGGGGCAAAACATTAGTTAATATTTCATAAGTCTTATCTTTCTACACCGTGATATGAGCTTATAAAGATAGATTCTGTATTAAAAAAAATAAAACTTCTTCTATATCCAGGGAAAAAGGCTTGAGATTACACAATATATTTTCAATAACGTAATCATGTTCAGCAAATGCTTTCAATGCAATTATAGAATTTTATATTGGGTTTCCTTAATGATTGTTTAATCCAATTCCTGAGGCTAGATTAACAAAATGAGACAACTGAAGCCTACAGAAGTGAGTTAGTTTTGGTCACCCAGCCAGTCACTGCCAGCCAGATATAGAGTCTCTGACTTTCAGCTCTTTCTGTCCAGTACTGGATAAACCAAGGACCAGGGTACTGCACCCTGCTTGAGTTGGGAGTAGGGGATGGCATGGGAATGGAGGTGGGGCTGGAATGCAGTGCTTAAAGTGAAGGAGGGAAGATCCAAGGGGACATAACCCCAGGAGAAGTCTGATAACTCAGGACTGATAACCTCTTTGAATTTTCATTAAAATTTTAGAAATGCTATTCTAGCCTAATAGTTCTCTACCTTGGCTATAGTTTAGAGTTGTTTAGAACCTGAAGAGCTTTAAAATTTAAATTAAAAATTTTTTAGAGTACAGGGAGGCCTGTACTCTACCCCTAAAGATTCTGACTTTATCAATCTGGTGGTAGGGTCAAGGTATCTGTGGTTGGAAAGGCTCTCCTGGTGATCTTCCTGTGCAATGAGGTGTAGAATGACTGCTCCAGCCACACAGAACCACCACCATTTTCCAAATGGAATGCATCTGCCCTCCCTGTGCACTTGCTTTCCTCTCAGCCATTGGGGATCCCTGGGTGGCTCAGCGGTTTAGCGCCTGACTTTGGCCCAGGATGTGATCCTGGGGTCCAGGGATGGAGTCCTGCATTAGGCTCCCTGCATGGAGCCTGCTTCTCCCTCTGCCTGTGTCTCTGCCTCTCTCTCTCTCTCTCTCTAACAAATAAATAAAATCTTTTAAAAAAAGAAGGAATAATTGGAAACAGATTGTATGGTCCATAAGGGCAGGGATTTTTCATTGGTTTTGTTCCTTGCTATACTCTGATGCCTACAACTTCTAGATGCCTACAAAATCTAGAAATACTTCTAGATTTCTACAATCTAGAAAGGGTTGGAGTGAATGGATGGATATTGAATAAGTGGTGATTCTGAGAAGGCTTTCTCTTCTTCTCCTTTCCCATTTATCATTCATTTCAGTGACACTGGGCTTTGTTTTGAGTGCTGTAACAGATGCTGTTTTGAATTGCCAGACGAGATCACCAGGAGCTCCCTTTAAGGATATCTGGCTTTGGAAATTTGCTAACCCTGACGACAGTATTTGCAGGCAAAGTGTGACTCAATCTCTTAAGTACTTCTTAGAAACATAATAATCTTTCAGACTGACTAAATATAATATAGTCATAAGACCCTAACTTTATCATTATTCACCCTCATTTCAACACACACGCACACACACACAGGAAAGATCCTGAGTTACACTGAGCTGTTACACATGGAGCGGCACTCAGGGCTTGGTAAACCAGGACCACATCATTTCTGCCCTTAAGAACTCAGAAGCCCAGTGGGCTGAATCAGCACTGAATTTGACCATCTCTTGATGACTGCTTGTCTGACTAAACCTCTGACAGAGAATGACAGAATTTTAGAGCTGGAAGGGATCTTAGAGATCATCTGGTTTAACCCTATGCATTTGATGAATAAGGAGGCTGAGATCCAGAGACATGTCATTGCTCAAAGTAACACAGCTCATTAGCTGCTGAACAAGCATCAGCTGGTGTCACTGGCATTTTCTGTTTACTTTGTTACCAGCTCTAGAACTGCCTCATACTGCATCCAAATCATTTAATGTAGGAATGGCAAGTCATTCTCTGTTCCTTATCATGAAAAAGGACTTTAAAGGAGAGTTGTGATCCTTGAAAATCAACTTCTTTAGGTTAAAAGTGAGGTTAGAATGTGTTGAAATACATTGGTCTCAGTTTGAAAGAACAGATGGTGATTTTTTTTTTTAGCTTTTCAAGTGAAAACATTAATTTCCTTTAAAGTTTTTCTCAAAACCAAATTCTTTTTCCAGATTTAGAACTTCACAAAACAATGTCTTAACCATGCTGAATTATTCACTGTCCCACAAATGTACTGTATATTTGTAGAGTATCCTTTTCCTCCCTAATCCAGTTTTTTGTCCTGGCTGATCTCTATGCAGTCACATCCTACATGTTCTTCCAAATCTACTTAAATTTTCTCTCCTCTCTAAGTGTCCTCTTGACCATCTGCCTTGCCTGGAATAGTATCTTCTTTTTCCCAATTTCTTTAACGTTTGTGAGAGAATTTAATAACAACCTATTCATTTTATTGTATATTAGAAAAATATATTAGCATATCAGACCCATGATTTCAGTTATTTTTTAAAAATATCACACTGATAGTTTTTATATCATTAATGGAAGGATGTCTTTGTTATTGCTATCATTTATTATTTCTGCAAAACAAACTGCTCCAAAACTTAATGGCTTAAAAAAGAATGACTATTGAGCTTATAATTTTATGGTTCAGCAATTTAGTCTGAATTCATTTAGGCAAATCTTTTGGTTTCAACTGGGCTCCATGTGTCTGTGGTCAGCTGCAGCTTTGCTAAGGCTAAGCCTATGGGGATTGGCTAGTTGTCTGTTGGAGCCCTGTCTTTCTTCTTCACATGGTCCACCATTCCCTATTAGGTTTGCCAGGCTTTTTCTATGGTAGAGCCAGGGTTCCAAAGAGATATAGCGGAAGTGTGCACAGCCTCTTGAGGCCATGTGAAACTAGTACACCATCACTTTTGCTGTATTATAGTGGTTCAAGCAAGTTGCAAGTCTAGTTCCTCTCTCTCTAAGTGTGAGGAGCTGCAAAGTCATATTGCAGGGGATATTGATGGGAAGAAGAGCTAGGGAAACATTGCAATCAATTTATACCAAAGTTGATTTACATAAATTGGATGCAGTAGGAGACTATGGAAAAGACTAAACTGGTTACCCAAGTGGCTGAGTGCAGATAGATACAATCCATCTGATGATTAATCATTTATTGCCTTGTAACAATTCTGGTATGACCATCGGTAGCACCAGCCTGAAATGCAGCTAGAATGTGGCATCTCCTGTATCTTAATCTCTACGATCTGGGTTATTCTAGCCTCACCTAAGGCCTCCCTTCAGATCTCAGGATTGGAGTGTGTTTGAGCAGTTAGAGAGGGAGGGTGTTAAGGCAGAGGAAGATTCCCTAAGGACATCTTACATATGTTGTCTTTTTCCACAGCCTTCAGGCAGTGGTTATCATTCAGGTGGAACCTGGATCAATCTCAGTGTATCTGAATACTAGTGTTACTGACTTGCTCTTGGATTGCTAGTTTGGGGCAGGTATTAAGATTAACTATTCTGATTTAGCCATTATGATACAGCCATGTTAAAGCCAAGAACATTTTGCTGGGGCACAAAGTACAATTAAAATTTCAGTGTAAGAAGAAACTAGTAATGCGAGAAGGGACATTTTGATTATATTGCTGAGCTCTGCCCCAGGATTGAGACAGATGAGATGGGGGTTAACCAAGTCATATTAAGTGGTTGACAATGAGCCAGGAGACTCACCTGGGCATCAGGCTGAAATGCTGAAATTAAATTAGAATACATTGAGGATATGGTTCTAATGAACTCAGGTTTCCATGAGCAACTCCTTAAATACTTAAAAAATGCAAATTGACCCAATCTTGCGAAGGGAGACAACATAATCAAGGTGAACTTTAAAAAAGAAGGAACAAAGGAAGGAAGGAAAGAAGGAAGGGAGGAAAAGTGAAGAGAAAAAAATTCCTCATAGGGAAGACACTTACCTATCAAGTACTTTCACAAGGAGTGACTGCAAATTACCTGGTGCAGACCACAGGAATCCTGAACACATCCAGCCCATAGTCCCCTCGTTACAGTAATGATAGTCAGCCAAACCACTGAGACTGTTTAATATATGATGTATTTGTTGGCTGGGGTGCCATGACACAGTACTACAAACTCGGTGGTTTAGAACAACAAATATATTGTCTCACTATTCTGGAGGCTACAAGCATCTGAAATTAAGGTTTTGGTAGGGCCCTGCTCTCTCTAAAACCTATAGTGTAAGGATTCTCTTTTGCCTTTTCCAGCTTCTGGTAGTCTCGTTACAGGAGTTTTGTTCCCTTAGGGCCTGGGCTCTTGGTTGAGCTGCTTCAAAAAATGAAGAGGTAGACCAGAGTAGTGGGCAGCAAAGCAAAGTTTATTGAGCAAGAGTATGAAGCTCCTGGAGAGGGAGAGGGGCCTGAGTGAGTTGCCCTAGGAGTTTCTAAGTTTAGGGGGTTTTATGAGCTCTTTTGCAGAACTTTCTTAAGCAATCAGGGTGTGCTGAGTCCTGCCAATCAGGGCTTTGGTCACGTGTCTGTCTACTTATTAGGTTAATGTCCATGTGCTGATGGTCCTTTTTTTGGCTGACATCCGGAGGCTTAGGTCTTAACTGCCCCTGCCCATGATATTGACAATGCTTTTATGGTTAATTGTCTTATTCTAGGACATTTTTCAGAAGTCATTTGTGCAAAGGCTTAAAAGCAGAATGTCAGTGCAGTCCTGTCTAAGCTGGAAAACAGAATGTCAGTGCTGTTTTATTTGAGCTGTTCTGACTGCATATTTTCTTGTTGGGGACCCTGGCTCTGACTACCTAACTGTTCATATAACTCCTAACAGTCCCAGATGTCCCTTGGTTTACCTGTGGAACTCCAGTCCACTACCCCCACATGACATTCTCCCTACATCTCTTCATCTTGTCCTCCCTAGTGCAAGTCTATCTCTATGTCCAAATTTCAATTTTTTATAAGGACACCAGTCATATTGGATTGGGGTTCATTCTAATGATCTATTTTAACTTTATCACTTCTTAAAAGACTCTATTTCCAGATAAAGTCACATTCTGAGGTATTGGAGGTTAGAGCTTCAACATATCTTTTTTTGTGGGGGACACAACCCATGACACATGACATGGTGCTATTTATCTGGAATGGATAACTTATTTTATTTCTAACCTGTCAACTGCCATGTAAATATGTAAAATTTAAATATGCCTTGCAAGAAGTTGTCTGGTTCAAAAAAAATCACAAAGGAAATCTATGGAGAAAACAAGAATTGCCAAAAAATTGGCAAATGTTTTACTATCAGAAAATCTGGAAAAACACGTTTTTAAAGATAGCTGAACTGCATCTATATCTGCATGTTACCATTTATTGCTGTTACTGGTGAAGATCAAGAGGCAAATAGCTGTCTAATCATAAAAGATGGAAAAACAGTGAAATGGAGGCAATTTCAAGACACTAAATTGTTTTTTTATGGTCAGCCTATCTAATAAATGGCTTATCTTTGTAACCCACATATATCTGGAGCTCCACTTGGACCTATCACCCTGTGGTGTTACATGAATGAAAAAATACATCCCATGATTAGGACAGGAAAATATAATTGGAAGCATTTCATATCTTCTCAGTATCTTTTGACGAAATGCTAAAATGGCAGAATATGATTAATAAATAGTAAATGTTCTGGAAGAGAATGTTCTTCAATTCCATCCCCAGGCGTACACACAGCACTCACGCGCACACGTCTGGCAGTGGTTTTTGAAGTGAATGATCCCCCTCTCTTTTCTCCTGCAAACTCTTCTATTACTCAGCCCTATGTTGGACTTCTCTGTTCTCCTTCCCTTTCTACTTGAGCCCTTTATGATGGAGAATAACCAAGTTTCTCTGGTTTCTTTAGGTTTGTTTTTTTCCTCCAAATGTACTTATTTCTCAGGTTTAGCAGAGCAAAGGAGGGTCTGGGTGCCTGTCCTGCAGCCAAAATCCACTCTTGTTAGGAGGAAATGGGAGAGGCAGTGAATACTCAGACAATATTTTGTCAGCTGCTTGCACTTCAATATTTTTTGATGGTGCACATTTTTGATATAAAGCAAGCAGTATTCTCTCTTATTAGTAGAAGCCAATTTCTTCCTGACAGCCATTAAATAGACATTGAACAAATATTTTTTTTACTTATTTATTTGCATCAATGATGACTTATTCTTTATTTTTAATTTTTAAAATTCAAGTATAATTAAGATACATAAGATATATATTAGTTTCAGATGTGGAATATAATGCTTCAACAATTCTATATAATTCTCAGTGCTCATCTCTTTTTAAAGATTTTATTTATTTATTTATTTATTTATTTATTTATTTATTTATTTATGAGAGAGAGAGAGAAAGAGAGAGAGTGCAAGCAAGGGAGGAGGAACAGAAGGGGAGGAAATGGGAGGGGGAAAGAATCTCAAGCAAACTCTGTGCCAAGTGCTGAGCCCAACATGGGGCTCAATCTTAAAACCCTGAGATCATGAGCTGAAATCAGGAGTCAGATGCTTAACCAACTGAACCACTCAGGTACCCCAAGTTAATGTACTCTTGATTCCCTTTATCTATTTCACCCATCCCTCCACCTACCTCCCCTCTGGCAATTACCAGTTTGTTCTCTATATTTGAGAATCTGGGGTTTTTTGTTTTGTTTGTTTTGGTTTGTCTCTTTGTTTGCTCATTTACTTTGTTTCTTAAATTCCATGTGAGTAAAATCATATGGCATTTGTTTTTTTCTAGCTGACTATTTCACTTTGTGTTATATCCCCTTAGTCCATCCATGTTATTGTGTTTTTTTTTTTTAAGATCTTATTTATTCATGAGAGACACAGAGAGAAAGGCAGAGGAAGGAGATGCAGGCTCCCTGTGAGGAGCCCGTTGTAGGATTCGATCCCAGGACTCCAGGATCACACCCTGATCTGATGGCAGACATTCAACCATTGAGCCACCCAGGTTGTGAAAACAGCATGATTTCATTCTTTGTTGCAAATGGCATGATTTCATTCTTTTTTATGGCTGGGTAATATTCCATTGTATATGTATAAACCACATCTTCTTTATTCACCTGTGGATGGACTCTTGGGTTGCTTCCATATCTTGGCTATTGTGAACAATGCTTCCATAGACTTAGGGGTGTATATAGCTTTTCGAGTTACTGTTTCTGTTTTCTTTGGGTAAAAAGCCAGTAATGGAATTATTGAATCATATGGTAATTCTATTTTTAATTTTTAAAGGAACTTCTATACGGTTTTCTTTTTTTTAAGATTTATTTATTTATGATAGACAGAGAGAGAAAGGCAGAGAGACAGGAGGAGGGAGAAGCAGGCTCCATGCCGGGAGCCCCACGCGGGACTCGATCCTAGGACTCCAGGATCGCGCCCTGGGCCAAAGGCAGGCGCCAAACCGCTGAGCCACCCAGGGATCCCCTCTATACTGTTTTCTACAGTGGAAGCACCAGTTTGTATTCCCACCAACAGTGTAAGAGGGTTCCCCCCTTTTTTTTTTCACATCCTTGCCAAAACCTGTTATTTCTTGTGTTTTTTATTTTAGCTGTTCTGACAGGTGTGAAGTGATAGCTCATTATTGTTTTGATTTGCATTTCCTTGATGATTCGTGGTGTTGAGCATCTTTTCGTGTGTTTGTCGGCCATCTGTATGTCTTCTTTGGAAAAATGTCTATTGGGTTCCTGTGCGCATTTTAATCAGATCATTTGTTTTTTGAGTGTTGAGTTGTAAAAGTTCTTTGTATATTTTGGATATTAACGCCTTACAGGATATATCATTTGCAAATATCTTCTCTCATTCAGTAGGTTGTCTTTTTGTTTTATTGATGGTTTTCTTCACTGGGTGAACTAAAATTTTAGAATATTTCTTTGAGCACCAAATTATTAGTGCTCTGAGTACTTCCACATATGAAGGTCTTAGGAAAATGTGCTTTTGTGATCAAAGGCAATAAGGTGTTGGTGAAGAGAGAATAAGGTTGAAAAGCATGGATTCAATCTGAAAAGGTGATGACTGAGAGGACATGTAAAAAAAAAATCAATAAAATCATTAAAACATGGGGAGTACGTGGATGCTAGTATAGTTTCCTAATTCTAGGATATTAGAACTAGGTTGAAGAGTTGTGCTAAGAACCACAAGGAAGGTATAATTCCAAATAACAATTTTAAAGTTCAGTTTGTGTCATTTAAAGTTTTAACCTGATGAAAAAGTGGTTTAAGATGGAGTGATGAGTTTCCATGATTCCATGTTAGGAGTACTTGATACGCTCTCCCAAAGTTCCCCAATAAAATGCCTAAGAAAGAGTATTTAAAAAGCAACGCCAGAAAACAAAGAGAAGCCTATATGCTGTCATCTAGTGTGAATTTCTACTAAAGAGAATTTCTACAAAAACATTGATGAATGTGCCCCTAGTGATGGAAGTTAGAAAAAGGTTTTGATCGCTCCTTTTTTCTGTCCTCTTAAATGTGAGATAACTTTAATTAGAAAAACAGGTGCTTGCCTGTCTCTGCAAGGGGATTGTTTTCTGTGGTAGGCAGTGTTGTATAACTTGTCCCACATCTGTCTCATCATTTCTCCTTTTATATCCTTTGAAAACTAAATCTCTGAGTATGTAACACAGCCAGGAATCGAAAGGTCTGATTGGGTTCACATTGCAAGTATTCATTGTTTCAATCTAAGGATTTTCTCTTGGGTAGGTGGGAGTGTAGGTGTACATACATTTGTGCTCAGATTTTCTGAACATTTCTCTACTTTATTTCTATGGACCTAACCTGAAAAAGAAAGGTGTGGAAAATACATTAATATCTACTCTCATGATTATTACTGATTCTCCAAACATTTATAATTACCTGGGCTGCATTCTTCAGACCCTCTTTGAGGTAATGTTGATGGATAGGACATAGCAAATTTTCTGTACTCTAGCATAATGCCAAGTGTTACAATTGCTAATGCATATTTTATAATTCTAGAAGTTTATGAGATCACATTCGGTGCCTATAATCCCTGGGGTGCAATTTAAAGAAGAAAAAATGGAATCTAACCAAGGGCAATGTAGAAGTTTTGGAGAAATAAATAGAGGATGTGCAATTATAATGGTCAAGGATCTTAAAACTCAAACTCAGATTTTATGCCACTCTATTATATATATAATGTATATATATGTTTAATATATATAATAATCATTTATAAAGTTGATTGTTTTATATAGTAGAAGGGAAGATAGAAAGAAAAATTTGTCCTAAAACTGTTGTCTAATTTTTAAAATAACATTTATTTTTCTTTTCGATTTAAAAAGTAATGTCTGCTTACTGTTTGGACTTTAAAAAGTAACATTGTATTACTATAGAAAAAATTAAAATACAGTAGAATACTATAATACAGCTAATATTATATAGTATTTATGATGTGCTAGACATCATTCTAAACACTTGATGTATAGTAACCATTTTCATTTTCACAATATCTTCTCGGGTAGATATTATTAGTCCTACTCATAGATAAGAAACTAAGTCATAGATAATTTAATTAACATGTATATACTTGGTCTTATATCTTTTATAATTTTATTATTTTCATATATAAAAAAATATGTTCTTATATGTTATGTGATTTTATTTTCTTTTATTATCTTCTGTTTTTGAAGATCACTAGTAGTTCTCTTTCAACTTTTTCAAAAATATTACTAACCTATATTTTTTTCTAATTACCAAAATAAGAAATGAAATGATATCTTTGGATTTTCTTCTATATATGAATGATGAAGCAACACTTCCCTTTCTCATCTCCATTTCTAGTCTTTTTTAATGTAATCTGGAGTTTACTTTAAATTTTTTTATATTTTTAAAATTGTCTTTATATTATATAATCTTTCTATCAGGATTGCAATTTGACAACTATATTCCATTTTGTAACCAAGTTTATAATTCTTTAGACTTATTTCAAAGGTTTTCAATGCTTGTTGCCAATTCTTTTACATCTTCCTATTTTTCCCTTTAATTTTGATTCGTCTCTTAATCTTAAAGGTTATTGTTTTCTTGCTTTCTGCTTTTTCATAGGATAGGTGAATAGAGACTTTTAGTCTGTTACACACAGAAGATTGTCTTTTGATTGCCTTCACATCTATTTGAGTGAATTTTTAAAATCTGGGTTGGAGCATTTCTCTTCCAAAAACTCTGAAAATCTTACTCCATTGTATTCTGGCACTAGCATTGCAAATAAAAGCCTGAGGCCAGCCTGGTTCCTTTATGCACAACATGTTTGTACATATTCCTGTAAGGTTTTTCCTTTATCCATATAATTCTAAACTTTTTTCAGAATATGTCTATGCATTTATCTTTTTGTCAAGGGGAGTCAAGAAGCTCAATAGTTAAGGACTCAAGCTTGGCAATCCAATAACATAGACTGAATGTCAACTCTGCTACTTGAGTTGAGACTTTTAAATGTCCTCTAATGACCCTCTCCAAGACTCAGTTTCCTCAACATAAAGTAGAATAATGACTTTACTGCTTACATTTGTTGTTAAGGTTCAATGAAAGCATGGATAGAAAATGTATAGCACAGTACCTGGCTCATAGTAAGTGACAATTATTACTGTCATTAGTCTTACCTGGAACATGATTCATTCTTTCAATCTTTGTTCTAATGCAAAAGTCAAAGCAGACTCAAGAGCCATAGATTTCACTCCTCATCAAAGTTTTTGAATAATTCAAAGAATAGAGGCAAACACACCAGGTAGAAAGAAAGCATTCTTTTCCTGGAGAAGCCTGAAATCATCAAAAGGTTGCAAAAGTTTGCAAAATATCTTTTTTGTTTTTTAACACATTGGGGCTTGGGCTTTGGTTTTGGATTAACCAACGCATTTTGAACAATGTGCATGGAACCAATTAATTTTGAACAAATGTGCATGGAAATCTTATTCACAAAGGGAGCTATTTTGGTTTTGAAGGACCGTTTCATTTATATTCCATCAACTACACATGGATAGGAAAATGCTTACATGATTACCCCTTATTCTCCAGCTATGTTCCTTAAATCCAGACATTCCTGCTGTATTCAAAATAAGCAACCTAGACAGACCAGGCATATCCTGATGATAATGTTCTACAGCTAGAGATTACTTGGAAAAAATACTGTTGACATGTTTACAACGAGATCTGAATGAGGTCATTTATACCCTTGTGTAGAGAAGGAGTCAACCCTTTCCTTCCTAACTTTCATACTCCAGTGTTTTTCAACTCAGAAAAATGTTCCTAAAATAGATCTTTGATTACTGTTTCTGACTCAAGTTTTATTCTTAGGAAGGAACATCAATAATTCTTCTGTCCAGCTCTTTCTTTGTTGTCCATAACTATTATTTTTAAAAATCCCATTTTCTCCATTCCTTTTCCCTCATCTTTTTTCATATTGTAAATGTCGCCTCCAAATGTCGATTTAAATATTATTATATATTTGGGTTCATATATTTTCTTTCCTCACTCATCTCCATGTTCATTTCATCCTGTTCTCTTACATCTTGGACTGTTCTCCTTATATTTTTTCCAGAAGAGTTTTTCTAGGATTAATTTTTTATAAGAGTCTTATTTTTTTATACACTGCTAAACCAGCAAACAGATTTCTATAATTTTCTTTTTCTGGATCTTAAATTAGATTGTATTCAGAGGTTTCTTCTCACACTGAGTATGAATTCCTTTTTCTTTGTTCTACAACATTTAAAAAATCAGCTTGATGCTTTTTTCCCACTGACTTATACTTGAATAAGAGGTATTTCTATGGTAAGTAGATGGTCTTTGATCTCATTCTTTGCCCTCTTGAATTTGGTTGTATTCTGTTTTCAGGTAGCAGAATCTAATACTCTTTCATTTTGTGTGGCTTGGCTGGACTGAGATGCTATAACCTTCTAACTGTCAAGCTCTCTAGTAACTAAACAGATGATATTGTGAAAATCTATCATTTACTGTATATCTTTTCCCCAGGGTTTATCTTTCTCCAGCTCCATCTACTGTTCTTTACCCAATGGTATTACCTGATTTTGCTGCCCTAAACCCCTCCCTCCATTCCCCACTTCATGCTGACATAGTTAATGGGAGTTATAGTTGCTGATAATGTAGAAAAAGTAGAATAAATTGGAGATAGAGAACAACATTCCAATATCTATCTATCATCTATCTATCTATCATTCCTATAATAGGAGGTTGTGTTCTCAGTGTTCTAGTTGGTAAAGACCCTGACTTTCTTAATAAGGAAAGAAAAGTGATTCGAAGATAAACAAAATCTCTTACTTTCTGCGAAAGTACTTTCATGGGTTCTGAAGTTAGGAAATAAAAGATATGGCATCTCCCACCTTGCTATCTTTTTGATCATTTGTTTTTGGGAAAGCCAGCTGCTCTGTTATAAATATACTCATTCGGCCCTGTGAGGAAACCCACATGGAGAGGAACCAAGCCCTCCCACCAACAACTAGCATCAATATGATAGCCATGTGAATGAACTACTTTTGAAACAATTTTTCCAGCTCTCGTCCAGTTTAGTCTGGACTTCTTAAGATGACTGTATCTTCATCTGACATCTTGACTGCTTATGAGAAACCTCAGGTCAGAATCTCCCAGACAATTCACTCCCAAATTCTTGACCCCCAGAAACTGCTGTGAGACAATAACCAAACTGTGGAAGGAGCCTCGGTGTCCATCGAAAGATGAATGGATGAAGAAGATGTGGTTTATGTATACAATGGAATATTACTCAGCCATTAGAAAGGACAAATACCCACCATTTGCTCGACGTGGATGGAACTGGAGGGTATTATGCTGAGTGAAGTAAGTCAATCAGAGAAGGACAAACATTAGATGGTCTCATTCATTTGGGGAATATAAAAAATAGTGAAAAGGACTAAAGGGGAAAGGAGAAAAAATGAGTGGGAAATATCAGAAAGGGAGACAGAACATGAGAGACTCCTGACTCTGGGAAACGAACTAGGGGTTGTGGAAGGGGAGGTGGGCAGAGGGTGGGGATGACTGGGTGATGGGCACTGAGGGGGGCACTTGATGGGATGAGCACTGGGTGTTATTCTATATGTTGGCAAATTGAACACCAATAAAAAATAAATCTATAAATTAAAAAAAAGAAACTGCTGTGAGAAACAATATACGCTTATTTCATTTATTTTTATTTAAATTTTTAAATTGAGATAAAATTTGTATTCCATATAATTTACTACTTTCAAAATTACAATTCAATGGTTTTTAGTATATTCATACTATTGCACAACCATCACCACTACCTAATTCCAGAATACTTCCTCACCCCGAAAATAAATCCTGTATCTCCTAATTCTTCTCTCCTCCCATCCCCTGACAACCAGTAATTTATTTTCTGTCTTCTGGATTTGCCTTTTTTGGACATTTCATATAAAATGGAATCACACAACATGTGACTGTGTCTGTCTTTGTTTATTTAGCATAATATTTTCAAGCTTTGTGATATTGTAGCATGTATCAGCACTTCTTTCCTTTTTATGGCTGAATAATATTCTATTGTATGGACATACCTTATTTTGTTTATCCATTCATCTCCAGATAATCCATGCAATCACTTGAGTTGTTTCCATCTTTTAGCTACTATGAATAATGCTGCTACGGACATTTGTGTATAAGTTTTTGCGTGAACACATATTTTCAATTCTCTCAGGTATATACCTAAGAGTAGAATTGCTGGGTCATATGGTAATTCTACCTTTAACTTTTTGAGAATAAATATTAATAGATGTGTTAAACTACTAAAGCTTTGGGGCAGTTTATTATGCAGGAATTGATAAAAATTGCCCTTCTTTTAGTGCATAGAATAATTGGTATGTCATGGGTTCTTTTCATGGCATAGTCCCTTTGAGATTCTAAGAATAGATTGACTATTGGTCAAGTATTCAGTGTCATTATGGGGTTTGGGTTTTTTTTTTTTTTTTTACAGTTTTTATATGTGATGTCATAAGAGTTTTTGTTGAAATTTGGGAGAGGCCATGAATGAGGCTATTAGTATCTATTATTACATATCAAATTACCACAAATTTAACAGCTTAAAAATTCTACACACTTGTTATCTCACAGCTTCTGTGAATCAGAGCTTGACTTGGCTAGTTCCTCTGCTCAGGGTCTAACCAGGCTGCAATTAAGGTGTCATTTGGGATACTTCTCATCTGGAGGCTTATTGAGGAAAGAATCTGCTTCCAAGCTCACTTAGACTTTTGGAAGAATTCATTTCTTGTGATTGTAGGACTCAGGGCTCTATCTTCTTGTTGGCTATTGCCTGGAAGGTGCCCATGGTTCTTCGTGGCTACTTTCACATGGACTTCCCAACATGGCCACTTTTTTCACCGAGGCAGCAGGCAGAGTCTTTAGGATGAGGGTGCTAGCAACATGGTCTTAAAAAATTGTAACCTAGTCACCAAAGTGGCATTGAATCCCTTTGTTATATTCTATCACTTAGAAGCCGGCCACAGGTCCTGCTCACACTTAATGGGAGAGGATTATCCAAGGTTATGAACATTAAGATGTAGGGATCATGGGGGCTTTCCAGAGTCTGTCTGCCATAGGCTGCAAACCAAATACCATTCTAAACAAGATGTGGAGAAAAATCTTGGAGAGAAGAGCTTTTCTATTTTACTTTAAAGTATTTCTAAAAGGCTGGAATTTATTTGGTGGTACTTTTATGATGTATTTTCACTCTTACTTCTTAAATTTCTTTTCTTTTCTCACTTTGCTCTCTAGCTCAAATTTGGAGAAACAAATTGCAATCTAGATCTAGCTTTAATGGTTCTATGGTCTCCATATAGTCACTGTGTTGAAAACTTTAGGAGTCAGTATAGGATAAGGCTTATAAACATGGGCTCTGGAGTTAGGGAAAGCCTGGGTTCAAAGTTTGGCTCTGCTGCTTACTAGCTGTGTCACTTTGGGCAAATTGGTTAACCTTTTATGTTTCAATTTCTTTGTCTGTAACATAGGCGTAATAGTAATATTTACCCCAAGGGGTCATGCATATTCAAGGACAGAACTCCTATAAAGTGTTTAACATATCACTTTATATATTGTAAGCACTCTATTAATGCAAATTTATAATAATGACAAGAACAATTATTATTATTATAATTATTATTATTATTAACCTAAAGAGGAGAGTTTTGAGGATGAGGGAACAGGAAACAGTATGGTACAAAGGACAAGTATGATAAAGACTCAACAAATTTAGCGATTGGAAGGTTATTGCTGGTCATGATAAGAGCTGTGCCATTGGATGGGGGTTAGGCTGTAACTGTACTGCTGTGCAGGTATGCAGGGAATGGGAAGTTAGGAAGAGAAAGCAAAAGGAAAGGGCATTGACTCTGGTGGGAGAAACTCTGAAGGAGGGTCAGTTGAGCAATATGGACTCTGTGCCCTTTGTCTATACATGTAATAGTTAACAAGGTGTCACCTTACAAAGACAGTATGTATATGCAACAACTTCTCAAACCTCTGCTGGAGATTCAGTCTTTTCCCTTTTTGGGTTAGTGCATTTCAAACCTTTTTGTATAGGAAAATTTTAAAAATCCAAACTTCTATTACTGACTTCTTTATAATTTGCTAAATTACAACTTTAAGTATTTAAAGGTTTCTAGCATACATAGCAAGCTGATGCAATAAACGAAAAAAGAAGAAAGAAGAAGAAGAAGAAGAAGAAGAAGAAGAAGAAGAAGAAGAAGAAGGAAGAAGAAGAAGAAGAAGAAGAAGAAGAAGAAGAAGAAGAAGAAGCTGATCTGTAAGAGGCAGGGGAGATTAGTAAAGAGTTACATATACCCAGCTGGCATGGAAATGAATGGTGGAGCCTTTGAGTGTGAGGAGGGAGATGGATCAAATATAAGCCAAAGATGGTGGAATTAGAGGTTTTAATGTTGCATACTAAATTACAAAACCATTTGGCATGTGACCAGCTATCAATATGGGCAAAATGCAGACGCTGATGTTTATGTTTTCCCTGAGCTAGTTGGAGGATTTATCTGTGCAGTAATAAGCTGTCCAAGCTGGAACAGTAGGGAAGATGCTTGAGTTTGGAATTTATTATTATTCCATTTACCATTGTCCTTCGTGCCAGCAGTCACACTTCACCCAAGATCTTTCTGAATAATTTCAGTTCATCAGCCAGAAAGAAGAATAATTCCTCAAGGTAAGGGCCATAAGCCCAATGCTGTGCCTTTACCTTAAATGGGCACTGGAAATAGCATATGATGCAGTGTCTCGTCATTTATAGAGCCAACAAGAGCCTTAGTTCTTCCTTTGGGGGATGCTAGCGGAAACTTCAATAAAGTGTTGCCACGAGGAAGTAAAAAGGTCCTGAACTGGAATCACAAAGTCCAATAATAAATCCTCATTCCATTACTTACTATGTGAACTTAGGGCATTTCATGCCTCTAAACCCCATTTTATTAGCTGTAAAATGGGGCAATTATGTCACTCCCATGGATTGTTGTACAAGCGTGATGAGATGCTGGGTGTCTGCATGTTGAAGGTTCAATAAATTTTTCCTGGATTTGGATTCCTAGCACATCTCTACTTTCTATTCGATGTATATTTTGAATTCTTCCTGTGAATATGACTTGTGTAATAACCTCTAATTTCCATCCCCAAAATGGGGAGTAGTGAGTTACCTGTTCACAGTAACTGCCATAGCTGTACGGTAGACAGTGAATGAGTAACTATGGTGAACTGATGTGACTTCATTGTCATGGACGTCCAGACCCTTAGCTGTGTCTCAAACCCACTGAGTGACCTTGAAAATGATCTAGAGTCTTTGAGCCTGCTTCCTGATTTGTAAATTATGCTCCTGGGGCAGGTGATGGTGTAGAATAAAACATCTAAGTTTTTTTCTTTCTTGAATATTCCTGATCTAGATCATAAAGTTCTTTCCATACTGGGCTATTGAGTCATACTTTTATTCATGGTAATTCATTAAGAAGCATTATCATCCATCATTATTATTATTACCAGGAACTCTAAATGATTCCCATGGAAGAATTTAGCAGATAATGAAATCATTTGCAATAAATAAGTTTGCTAACTAAAATGTGGTGCAGATCTATGAAGAAGAAGAGAATTTGTTTTATTATAATTAAAATTTATTAAAAGAAAGTCATTATTATTCAGTTCCTGAGTTGTGTATGCATGAATATTTGTTGATTTAACAAATAAATAGGTTCTTTCACTATATACAAGCAACTATGCAATAAGGTCAAATGTGAGCATGAACTATTTGGACATTAGAGGAAACGTGGAAGGGGCTCTGTTCAGATCACTTACCATTCTGTGATGCTATTCGGTACTGCTGTCCTAAAATATAACTTTGCCTGCAAGGATCCTGCAGGCTAATTTCAGCAGCTGGGAACCTTCCCAGGTCGTCACTGGTTTTAAGGTATGCTGCCGCAGGCGGTCACCAGCAAGCATCTGTCTCCAAATCTAGGGGGAACTGGCAGTGGCATGACCCCAGCCCCAGAAGAAAGTTTAATGGAAACTTGTAAGTCATAGTTCCAGATTCAAATATTTTTGTCAGAATAAATGTGGGTCTTGTTGAAAAGTCATATATACACAGAAGAGTTACCTTAACCACACAGGGGATCAATGCTGATCTCATTCAGAACCAATTATTGACAGATTAGCAGACACATTACATGTAAGGGATCCCTATGCTCAGAGCATCTGCCCTATCAAGCAGTCTTCCTCTATGACCATTTACTTCATGGGCTTTGAGTCAGTCAGACCCAGATTCAATTCCTACTGCTGCGCATTAGCTCTGTGACTTTGGGCAGATTTTCTTTTCCATAAAATGAAGATAAAAACAGTTTTTACTTCACTTATGGTGAATGTATGAATTAAATGAGATAAGGCATATTGTATGCTTTTAAAAGTGCTTTTCATGTTGTAAGCCCTGAAATATTATACCTATTTATTATTATATTGTTATTGTTAATAAAAATTGAGACTCAGAGAATATTGCTCTGGGTCAGTCAGCTGACAACTGGCAGCACAGGGGTGAGCACCCAGGTCTGTCTGCCTATGCTTATAACCACACTGCTGCAAAAGAGAAATGAGTAGGATTACTCTAAAAGCATCAACAGCAAAGATAGAACTTGCTGCTGACTGATGCTGTGTGGACAGCCGATTCTGGCAGGATCATGTCACTCCGTGACAGAAAGAAGTGGGAGTCAGTCAAAGGTACAACAGTCGTTACATCTTCCTTCCCACAGGCTATGGAAAGACCTAAGGCTGGACCTCCAGGGCACTCCTAGAACCAGGCAAACCTAAGCTGACCTACTTGTGAACTGGGGTTAAAACTTAACAAAATGAATACTAAGCAGCGCAACATGTATAATTTCTTTTGTATAACTTCTTTTTTATGTTCCTTTATGCTGCTGTCGTACCCCATGTCCATATGGTGTACTCTGGGATGCAGTCTCCTTCCAAATCCCAAATTGGGAGTGGAACACAAATATCTCTGGTTTTCCTTTTCCTACACTTTCTAGAGTTTTCTTTTGCATAGCCTTTAAGGCACCACCCAAGGTTGTGAAGGGGAAGCCAGGGCCTGAGCACCTGACTTCTTGCTACTCTTTTCTTCTTTTCGTAAAATACTTTTTTATTTTCTACTCCTGTCTTACATGAACTTTTCTTGGGTCACCTCTGAGTACACTCTGCCCATGGCTTAGAGGAAAAGTATATCTTTTCAGGCATGTAATCATTGCTTCTTAGATGTAAAAAAGGATATTTTAGAATTTATAAAAATGTTTTCTCTCTCTGAAATGTCTTGTTTTCAAGTCTTTCTTTCTATGGATTTTTTAAAAGACATTTCAAGACATATCACAAAGCTGTAGTCATCAAAACAGTATGATGCCGGCACAAAAATAGACATGAATAAATGGAACAGAATAGAGAGCCCAGAAATAAACCCACGCTTATGTGGTCAATTAATCTATGACAAAAGAGGCAAGAATATACAATAGGAAAAAGACAGTCTCTTCAATAAATGGTGCTGGGAAATTAGACAGCTACATGCAAAAGAATGAGACTGGATGATCTTCTTATACCATATGCAAAAAAACTCTCAAAATGTATCAAAGACCTAAATATGAGACCTGACACCATAAAACTCCTTGAAGAAAACATAGGCAATAATTTCTTCTACATTAAGCCGCAGCAACATTTTCTAGATATGTCTTCTCAGGCAAAGGAAACAAAAGCAAAATTAACTATTGGTACTACACCAAATACAAAGCTTTTGCACAGTGAAGGAAGACATCAGCAAAACAAAAAGGCAACCTACTGAATGGGAGAAGATATTTGCAAATGATATAACCTGTAAAGGGTTAATATCTAAAATACATAAAGAACTTCTCAAACTCAACACCAAACAATCTAATTAAAAAATGGACAGATGACACAAATAGAAATTTTTCCAAATGAGATATACAGATGAGCAACAAACACATGAAAATATGTTCTACACCGCTAATCATCAGAGAAATGCAAATTCAAACCACAGTGAGATATCACCTCACACCTGTCAGAATGACTAAAACAAAAACACAAGAAATAAGTGTTGGCAAGGATATGGAGAAAAAGGAACACTTCTATAGTGTTGGTGGGAATGCAGAAGTGTCCATTCACAGATGAATTGATAAAGAAGATATGGTATTTATATACCATGGAATATTATTCAGCCATAAAAAGAAAGAAATCTTGCCATTTACAACAAAATGACGGAGCTAGGGGATAAGTGAAATAAGTCAATCAGAGAAAGACAAATACCATGTGATTTCACTCATATGTGGAATTGAAGAATTGAATACACTTATCTTGATGAGCAAGGAGACATGTATGGGATGTTTGAATCATTACATTGTATATCTGAAACAAATATAACACTTTATGTTAATTATACTTCAATAAGAAATAAAATGTTATTTTATAAAACTTTTTCTGATTTTAAAGAAAAATGACGTTTGAGTTGGTGCTAACCTCTTCCTTCCCTAGGACAACATGATTCTTGGCTTATCTTTAAGACAGTTGAGATGTATGGGAAAGAAATAACTCCTAGATTAATAAAGAATTTGGAAATAATGGAAAATATTTTAAAAATATTTTCTCTATGATACTGGTGAAGATCCATAGTTAGTTATGCCATTAGGATAGATATTTGCTCTTTGAGGGACAATTGCATCACGCCTTCTGTTCAGGGATGCTTTATCCCAACCATGTCTGCATTTTGTATTCGTTATCTATTGTTGTGTAACAAATTACCACAAAATTCTAGGAGATTAAAACAAGCAAGCATTTATTATTTCACAATTTCTATGAGTCAGGAATTTGGGAGCAGCTTAGCTGGTGCATTAACCCAAAGTTTTTCATAAAGTTGCAGTCAAGCTGTTAGCTGGGGCTGCAGTCCAATCTCAAGACTTGACTGGGGCTGAAAACCTGCTTCCAAATTCACTAACATGATTATTATCAGTCCTTAAAATATCTACTTTCAAGCTTATTCGTGTGACCCTTTCCACCAGGCTGGTTACCTTACAACACGGCAAATGGTTCCTTCAGGGAGAGAGTGACCAAGATGGCAGTCACAGTCTTTTCATAACCTTGTATCAGGATTAACATCCTACCACTTCTGCCAGAGTCTGTTAGAAGTAAGTCAATAAATTCAGTCCACACTCTAAGGCAAGAGATTATTACCCCAGGGTATGAATACCAGGTAGTGGGGATTATTGGGTATCATCCTAGAGACTGTCTGGCACAAACTTCTTCACCCTGCCAGAAATATCTCTTGGGTTATAGGTGAGAGGATAGAATTCTATGATTTCTCCCAGTTCTGTGGCATAAATGGTCATGACACTTAATGAAGTGTTTCACACATTGTGCCTTATTCTCAAATGAGTTTAGGCAAATCTGCCATGATACTGATGATCTCAGGTCTGCAGTGGTTTGCAGGACACTTCTTTCTAAGGCAGCTTCTTATAATCATTTGCTCTCTGCTGTTGAGAGAGCATCTTAGGATACAATCATGGAATCTCAAATGAGTGGCTAATGGGATGAATGAGAAATATAGGGAGTTTTCCCTATTATGAGTCATCTTGCCATTTCAAGAGTTGTTGTAAACACAGAAGCATTTTAATTCATTGGATCACAGAATTAAGTGTTGAGAAATATGGATTTGAACTTGGGCCCTGTCTCTAACTAGCTCTTCACATGGGACAAGTTACTTTACCTCTTGGAGGTTTCATTTACTTAGAAAAGTTTGCACTGAGTGGTCTCAAAGGGCCCTTCTAGCTCTAACAGGCTGTGCTTTAATCACAAGTATCTCTCTTCTTTAAGAGCTTTGTGTGGAGCCAGGCTGCAATCCTACTCTGTTACATAAAATTGTTGGGATTACATCGATTGCTATCATTTGGCAATTTTCTAGTTTCAGTTTTTGGAAACTGCTAAGACACATTCCCACCAATCTTTATAGGAAAACAGCCAATATTTATTGAAATATTACCATGTGCCAGGCACTATGCTAAATATTTTATAGGCTTTCTAATTCGATCCTAAAAACAATCCTAGAAGTAGATATCTTTTTATCTGTAGTTATAGAAGAAGAAATTGAAGCTTAGGGACTAATGTGTCAAGATCACAAACTACTAATGAGTAGGGCCAAAGTTCTAATGGTCAGTCTGTCTAGCTCAAAACTGGGCTCTCAACCTCTAAGTTATCCATTTTATGCCCTGGTTCCTTGAGTGGGGCCTATCAGTCAAGTATCCAAGGCCATGAACAATGGAGCTTATCAAAGTACTCTGGTTAGTGTGAAATTTTAGAAATGCTAAGCAATCCTTGGGAATGAGCATTATTGTAACAGTAAAGCTGTTACTTAAAAGAAAGTGAACAAATGGCAAATGGTTCCTCCAGGGAGAGGTACCATTTTCTGACAAGACTTCTAAATGTGTGGTGTTAAAGAAAAGTGGCTAATAAATTTTGTGCTGCTTCCCATCCACACATCCTGCTGTGATTTTTTAATTCTTTGTGAATACACATTTATTTGACAATCTCTCCTGTGTTTTTCGTTAGTAAGAGAACTACAAAGTGGAAATGCTTCTTTTGACCCTTTGGCCCTACTAGAGGGATAGCCATAAGTTTCTTGTTGCCAGAGGTCTTTCAAAGTGGCAGGATTTTGAGGCTGTTTGGGGGTTTTGGTTTTGTTGTGTTTGTTTTTCTCCCTTAGGCTTTTAGCCACACAACTAGAACTTAGAATTGAATTTGATCCACAGCTCACTGTAGAATAGTGTGTAAGAACTCCACTGGGAACCCCCTGGAAAAGGATGTGTCTGGTCCGTGGTTCTTCTCAGTTCAGTCTGATGCTGCTACACAAACCAGTTCTTACCATGGGCTGATGAGAGGACATTAATCACTTTTCAGTGGCTTTTGTTCCTAAGTGCTGTTTTGGAGGGGAGCCCTTTGGAGTTGGAAGAAATACTATTTTATGTAGCCATTTATTTGGCTATTGCCATAAGTGAAATTTCCACCAACACGAACAAGCCATTCCAAAGACTTTAGTAGATGGGAATGGCTGGACTTGAATAATCAGAACTGTAAAGGAACAAGGCATAATCACTACTATTTATGGAGAATTTTGTTGGTACTTTACATATTATCTAAGTAAATTCTTTCACCAAGCTTGGGTGATAGATATTATAATTTCCATCATATAGACAATATGTAGAGAGTTTAAGAGATTCATCCGAAGTCGCAATTCCTGTAATTAAGAGAGCTGAACTAGAACCTGGGTCTCTCAGATTCCAAAGTCAGTGTTTTAGGCAACTATGCAAAGTATCTACAAATAAGTTAGAACTATCTTTTATGTGAACTCCAGAAACTTGGAATCATGTTTCTCTGTTTAGGGTGGGATTGGCACTTAAAATTTTCATATCCTGAATTTGCAGCGTAGACAACATTTTAAATTGAACAGTTAAATTATTTAAAAAGAATAAACATTTGTAAAACACTTCAAAAGCACTCATTTACAAAATTGATAGAAGATATGGAATCATAAAACCTCTAGTTAGAAAGGATCTCAAAAGTAATAGATCCTTCTCTCTCCTATCCTCATATCTCTCACCATTCTCACAGGCTCATTTAAATAGTCTTTTTCTTGGCAGAAAACGCTTAGCTTATAAAGCTCTGTGCCTTTAAGATATTTCACAACTTGGATGTCGTCTTCTTCAGCTTCTACTTCCCTCAAAATTAGACCAAATGGTGTGTGTGAATTCCTATTGAGCCTCAACATACCCTCCTGGGGAGCAAAGTTTATTTAACAACAGTTTATTTATTTAATACCTTAAATCCTTCTATGTTTGCTTTCCTCTGGAGAACTTGTACTACTTCCTTATTTGTTTATTCTTCCAACTTCTTTGACTGGAACTATACTGTCCAATGAGGTCACCATTAGCTGCATCAGGCTAATGAGCACTTGAAATGTGGTTAGTCAGAATTGAAAGATTTCAGGGGACCTGGGTGGTGCGGTCAGTTAACCAACTCTTGGTTTTGGCTCAGGTCCTGATCTCAGAGTCTTTTTTTTTAATTTATTTATTCATGAGACACACACACACACACACACAGAGGCAGAGACAAGCAGAGGGAGAAGCAGGCTTCATGCAGGGAGCCCAACATGGGACTTGATCCCGGGTCTCCAGGATCAGGCCCTGGGCTGAAGGCAGTGCTAAACCCCTGAGCCACCCGGGGTGCCTTGATCTCAGGGTCTTGAGATCAAGCCCCACATTGGGCTCCATGCTTGGTGCAGAGTCTGTTTGAGGTTCTCTCCTCCTCTCCCCTTGCCCCACCTGCTTGTGCTTTCTCTCTTTCAAATAAATCTTAAAACAAACAAACAAACAAAAAAACAAACAAAACTAGATTCTGAAGACTTGGTACCAAAAAAAAAAAAAAAAAAGAAAGAAAGAAAGAAAGAAATGATATATGTCACTAATAAATTTTTTGTATTGATTACATGTTAAAATAATATTTCAGATACATTGGGTTGAAATATATTATTATTAATTTCAACTGTTTTATTTTTTTAAAGATGGCTACTAGAAACTAAAATGACATGTCACTCACATTGTATTCCCGTTGGACAGTGCTAGATAAGAGCATAGATTAAACAGTAAAGGAGGTATAACTAGAGGTGTTGATTGGGTCCCCATCAACTTGGGAGGCCTTTCTTTAAAGAACATATATGGGAACACCTGGGTGGCTCAGTGGTTGAGCGTCTGCTTTTGGCTCAGGTCATGATCGAGTCCTGGGATCAAGTCCTGCATATGTCTCTGCCTCTCTCTGTGTGTGTCTCATGAATAAATAAATGACATCTTTTTAAAACAAAAAAAAATAACATTTATGAATCAATCTGAGTGTGCCAAGTATTGCCCACAGCTTACAGAAAAACAGTGTCTTTACTCAAGATTCATGACTTCTATATTGTATGGTAAATATGACAGCATATCAGTATCCATAATTGTTTCAGCCAGTCACCTTTTCTAGTTCTTTGCTTGTATTCTATGAAGCAGTTAGTTAGGAAAAGCTAGCAAGAATGAAGTGCGAGAAGGAAAAGGGCACAGTTCTGCAAAAGAATTAGGAGGCAATTGTACTTTCCATCTAAAAGTGATGAAAAAGAAGGCACAAAGCCATTAACCCAGGGTGTGCTCTCTGGCAGGCCTTTGGCAAGCAGCATAACACCTCCTTAAGTGGGTCACAGCCTGATTGTTAATTTCCATTCATGGGATTTGTTTCATTTTTCTGGTGTCTCAGTTAGCTCCAAGGTGATGCTTTAAATAGTTGTGAAGGCATCTGTAGAGGTAGTCAAAGTTTCCAAAGGAGTTATCATTACTTCCTTTGTCAGTATTTCTCCACTTTCTGATGAGTCTTCAGCAGAATCTGAGCTATTCTCCTGGAACCTAACCAGCAAGCTGTTATCAGAATTCTCCAGCCTCTCCTGGATGCTATTGCCAACGAACTGGAAAGCACTGTGTAGGAGGAAACGCCAGCTTTGCTGAGTCGGGCAACTTTTCCAACTCAGAGTTGACTGGTAATTATCGTGACTGCGTTCCTAGGACCACAGGAGGTATAGTCAGTTGTGGTCCGGCTCCATCGGATTCCCTCGGGAGGTGGAAGGACACTATCCAGGCTAGTGAAATGTCTCAGATACATGCAGAGAAGAGTAGGCAGATTCAAGCCAGCAGATTCGAGCCAGCAGAGTTAGGCAATATGCAGGCATCAGGTGTGGTTACTCTCTTAATTCTGGGGTTCCTTTCGTTATGGGTAAGAGAGAGAATAAAAGTTGAGGGTTTGATGACGCCTGTGCTACCCCCAAGCTCATGTTTTCAATTCAGATCCAGTTGGATGAGAGCGAGTCCAGTTGGAATAGTCCCCAAAGTGACTCTCCTTTGGAAGTTTAGTTGAAACAGGGCTTTGGAGTCAAATTAGAGATGGGTGGTGATTCTACTAGTTAACAGCTGCATGATCTTGACTAAATCACTTCACCCCTCTGAGTTTCAATTTTCTTATCCATGAAATGTACATATACTATCTCCCTTTCCAGGGCTGTTGTCAGGCTTACTTAAGGTGTATATATAAAAACACCTGGTATCCAGCACAAAGAATGCAATGAATTATCCTGACCTTTTCCCCTTTAGTGTTTTTTTATTGCTGAAGCCTTAATATAGATAGGTATTTCCCTTGTGAAATTTAATTCTAACCTTTGGCAATGATCATACCTACTCTAGCTGTTTTGTTTTGTTTTAAGCTACTTTATTCTGCAGATTGTCCAGTTCTAGTGATGATGATAGTGATGATGATGGTGGTGGTGATCAATAATAATTTTTTATTCAGCACCTACTCAAGGATTGGCCCTGAGTTAAGTGCTTTTCATATATTATGTTGTAAAATCATCGTAATAATCCTGGGAGGCAGGTATTATCATCCCCATTTATAGATGAGGAATGAGGCTAAGAAAGATTAAGTGGCTAGCTTCAAGGCTATGAAGCTAGGTAGTAGAAGACATGGGATTTAAATCCAAGTGTGATGGTCTCCAATGTTATCATTCTTAAACATTGTTATATTGTAACCATGCTTTTAGATCACCTTTTTTCCCTTCAAACCGGAAGATTTTCTGGGTCCATAAAAGGTATCAAAATGTGTTTTTAAAAAGAACCATTTCCAATTTTAAATATCTTAAGTAGTTTAAACATATTTAATATTTAATTGAAACAAAAATTTTAATTGAAAGACAATCAGAAATTTTTTTGATGATGAAATATTTAATTTCTTATTGTGTGAAAATTTCAAGAATAAATACATTCTGTGGGGGAAAGAAAATTATGTTTTTTTTAATATTTTATTTATTTATTCATGAGAATACACAGAGAGGAGAGAGAGAGAGAGACAGGCAGAGATACAGGCAGAGGGAGAAGCAGGCTCCATGCAGGGAACCTGACACGGGATTCGATCCCAAGTCTCTAGGATCATGCCCTGGGCTGAAGGCGGCGCTAAACCGCTGAGCCACCCGGGCTGCCCGAAAATTATGTTTAAACCAAAGTTTGAAAGAACTAATTATAGCAATATACAGAATTCAGAAATAATTGTAATACTCAGGGTTTTATTATTAATGTTTTATTATTCAAGAAAATGAGAAATTGTAGACATGAAAGCTTGTTTGTATTACTTTAAGATTCTAAATGTTACTTTTGTTTTTTATAAGAGCTCAAAAATTATGTAATACCCACCTGCTCCCATATGACAAAATATGAGAATATTAGATAAATAAGAGAAATTTGAGAATATGAAAAAAATCCTGGAATTAGACTAGACAAAATTATTTCTGAGGGCAAAGAAATAATACTTCAGATAAATAAAGGGACAGACCCACTGAGCATTTTTCATGGCAGGGATTCCAGGATAGGCACTTTTATCTGTTGAGATGACATCAAGCAAGGCTGTTGTTTGCTGCTGCTCAGAGGGTCCTACCAGAATTATTTTTCTTGGGTTTTGCTCAAAAGAGCAAATGTCATTCTAATGCCAGTATTGTCAAATGCTATTTATTGTTTGGACTTACTTTTCTAAAATTTGCCCTTTCCTTCTTAAGTAAAGGTATGTCTTTCTAGGGTCGTAAAACCCCTAATTTAAATAATGATGAGATTATTCAGAATAAGTAAAGCCTCTTTGAGCAATTGGTTTATCAATGTAATTCACATTAACTGCCTCAGAGGAAAATTAGTAATCTCATGTTGGTACAATAAGCATCATCTCCTGTGTTAAACTTGATAAGAGCATTTTTAAAGAAAAAGACTTATTTTCCTTTTACCAATCTCATTTACTGAAATAGCCCCTGTCCAGGTCATTAATGAACTTTAATGACCTGAACATTACTTAATCCATGGCTTTACTTGTACCTCTCAGAACTGTTCTTCCTTCTTGGAACCCTTCCTTCATTTGGCCTGAGACATCAGTTTCTCTTAGTTCTCCTTCTATTCCACTGGCTGGTCAGGTCCTCTTTATCTACTGACTGCCAAGTGTTAAGACACTTCAGGGTTTAGCCTAAAACCTTTTTAATTCTTTATTTAATCTGTAGGTAATGCCATCCCAGGTCTCTTAACTTTAAAAGTGTCTACACATCCACAATTCCCAAATTTACATTTCTAGCCCAGACTTCTTTCCTAAATTACAAGCTCATGGACAACCATCTACTCAAACTTTCACTCAAATATCTAATAGGGATCTCAAACTTAACCTGTCCCAGGTCAAACCCCTGATTCTACGCCAACATCCTCAATTGCTCCACTGACAGACCTCTCCTGAATCTCACATCTCAGGAAGTGCTATCTCTGTCTTTCCAGTTGCCCAGGAATATATCTTATTTCCTGTCTTCCTCTGTACTGCACATCTATTAGTAAATCCTGTTAGCTTTACCTGTAAAATACCATATTTTAAAAAATCTCAACACTTTTCACCATCTCCATTTCTATTTTCTTTGTTCAAGTTTTCATCATGCTTCACCCTCTTACCTGAAATAGTTCAATAACTTCCTAACGGGACCCTTTCTTCCTCACTGCTTCCCCACCACAGTCCGTTCTTAACATGCAGTCCAGAGGGATCTATTTAAATTGCAGATAAGATCAAGTCACCTCTGTTTCAAAACATTTAATAGCTCCTCATTCAGAGTAAAATCTGAAAACAGTATGATCTGCAAGGTCCTATCTGACCTTACCCTCAGCTACCTCTCTGACTCTACATTTTTAATCTCTTGCCCCCTGCTTTCCTTGTACACTCTTTGTTCTAGCTATACCCACAATTTTCTAGAATAACTACCTCTCACTTTTCAGAATTACTTGCCTAAATGTTATCATTTTGGAAAGATATTTGACAACACTTTGAAACCTCATCCCTGGCATTCCTATATCCTTTATTCTTCCTTATTTTTCCTCGAAAGCACTTTGACCACCTGACATATATCTATTCACTTGATTATTTGTTTATTTTTGGCCTCTCCCTTAGAATATTAGTTCATATTTCAGATTCAAGGACTGGCAGACTAGAGGATTCCAACCGTACCTCCCATTCAAGACAATTGAAAAAGCTGAAACACACACACACATGTTTTTGCATGCATTGGAGACCTAATGAGATAGTTAAGAAATTAGAACAAGGAAATGTTTAGAGTTCAAAGACGTGAGCTGCAAGAGGATTTACTGATAATCAAAGGAAGCTAAAAGGCAGAGCTTCATTGAGATCTTGGGAAATAGCCCACAATGTATCCTGGAAACCAAGGGTTAAAGTTTAGTTTTGAGGCTTTTTGGTGACCCACTGGAAGCAGCTGAGATACAGAGCTAAGGTTTTGACGACTCAGTTACATGAAGGTTTGGGGATTGACATTCATCCCCCTCAAAGACAGAGAGGCCCTAATGTAATGTCTCTTCCTCTTGAGACACTCAAAGGCTACAACCTGGAAGGATGGGGTCTGGGGTCTGGATTTTATTCTAGCCTGTAAAAAACCCTCAAAGCTTGGTCCTAGACTGCTAAAATACTTAGATATTTTGTATAGAAGAAAGGTCTAACATCATGCTGAGCCTCAAACTATCACTAAATATAATTTTAATTTGTCCAGCAAACAATCAAATATTAAAAGGTAAATGAATATTCAAGGCAAATGGCAAATAACCTGATTCCAAACCACTTCTCCACTTAGCACATGAGAAGATGCTCAACATCATTAGTTATTGGGAAGGTGCCAAATGAAAACCACTGCAATACACCACTACCCATCAAATAAAAAATTAAAAAGCAATTGATAATACAAAGTGCTAGTTAGAATACAGGGCAATTGGAACTCACATGCATCACTGATGGGAATACAAAATGTATAGACAATTTAGAAAACAGTTTAGGAGTTATAGGGCTGGAAAGGAAAAAAGAAAACAGTTTGGCGGTTATTAAAAAGTTAAACATACACTTACACATGTGGCCCAACAGTTCCACTTCTAGATATTTACCCAAGAGAAAATAAGATATATAGCCACACAAAAATCTGTTTACAAGTGTTTATAGTGGCTTTATTCAGAATTGTCAATAACTAGAAACATTTATCAATTGGCAAATGAATGAACAAATTGCTATAAACATACAATGGATTACTGTTTTCTACTGAGTAGTAGACTCTCCTTTGCAAGGAGAATCACTTTTTTAAAAAACTATGTTGACTCTTTCAGAACTGGTGTGACATTTCAGTCATCTCTGTGGATGGCTGATGAAACAGGGAAGCTCTTGAGAGCCAGAGGATGGTAAAACTTTAATGCAGGGAAGGGCAGGCAGCCCTCTCACTTACATTTCTGCTTTCCATTTGACTCTCTTGGTACCTCACCTGATTTCATGCTCTTTCAGGTGTTCCTGCTGTCGCCTGCGGTTGGGATCATAGCCCCCTGTGATATAGCCAGACAGCCAAGGATGTTTTCACAGGAAGGGCACTTGCTATGGATTTAGCTGCCTCACAGATTTGGCCAGTGTTTCACATCACCCAGAGCAGGAGGGAGAAAATAGACTTGTAGCTTGAGGGCAGGACCTTGTTTTATGTTTCTTATTCTAACCCAGCATTGCCAAGTGCAGAACTTTATACATGGTAGGTGCACAATACACGTTTGCTTTGTGTACAGATTTGATTTCCTTTTAAGATATTAACTTTAGTTCCTAGTGTCCTTAAGTGTACTGAATGCAAACTAAAAATGTTGTGGCAGGAGCTGTACTTAATTCATTGGAGGAGAAACAATAACCTCGATGTTGAAGAATATTGGCCGTGTGATATATTCTTCTTCATTCACACTATGTTCTAGATTCTATGCTCGATTATTTAGATTAATGGGATATATATCCAAGAACAAAAATCAATTGTTAGTTACAAATCTCAAAGATATGTATTGGTCTTTGTATACTTTGCTTCCCAATGAATTTTTTTCTTTTCATTTCTTTTTTCCTACAAGGAAGTAGATGTTTTTATGCACAGATACTCTGGAAGAATGATGAGCAACTATCTTTTCTGTTCCAGTATACTTAGAGGAGTTTGTTCATTTTCATGAGGAATGGTAGCTCTCCCATGGAGAGTCTACATAAAGGAAGAATTGTTGGGGGTGGAAGTGGAATATCAGAATTCAGGAGAGTTAGGGGCACATATGTAGATCCAAACCACCTATCCACCCCCCTTTTCCCACATCCTGACAAACAGCTGCTTTAGTATCTGTTTTGTCCAGAGGGAAGAGGTTTCCTGTGTTTACTTCCTTTTGCTTGATGGGAAAGATTATATTGTTTGACTCTCATGTTTTTGCTGCTTCAGGCTTTCATTAAATAGTAACTGTATTCATGGTATTAAAGATATATAGTTAAATTTTGTTAGTCTATTGTTACCTGTATTTTGTTTCTATTGTCCCTCTCTCCCTTTCCCCAGAATAGAAGATTTTCTTTTTTCTTATGCTTTAATGGTTTTCATTTTATTTTATTTTGTTCAACAGTGAGTATTGACATTGATTTTTATAATTAATAGTGGGAATAAGCAGAAATAAAATATCTAACAATGTTTGAAGACTTGTGTATGGACAATCGAATCATGTTCAATTTTATTGATGCTAAGTGGGGGCTTTGAATCATTTAGGCTAATGTTTTATATACAGTAACTTTTTTCAGTTAAAAATTGTTTTTAATCTCAATACAATTCATGTGTCTTTTTAATTGCTGTTGTTAGTAATAACGTTCCTTATGTATGACTAAGCATAAAAAAGCATTAAAAAGTTGTTGCATGTAAGTTTGAAATAGAAATTACTTGCATTATGCATATATCAATTAGCCATCTCGAAATATTTGAAGAATAATCTGAAAGTTCCAATTTACATATCATAAAGCCAGTGTAGTTTTTTTTTTTTAAGATTTTATTTATTTGAGAGGGAGAGACAGATTGTGATAGAGAGCGCAGGTGGGTTGGAGAGGCAGAAAGCAGAGAACCTGATGTAGGCCTCAATCCCAGGACTGCACCAGTGTAGTTTTTGAGACATCTTTGCACTGAGTTGAATTAGCTAATTAAAAAAAATCATTTATTCCCCTATGTAGAAATAAAACATGACTTATATGTGAATATTTGTAAATATGAGCAATATATAGAGAGTAAGTTCTATTTATGGATTAATAACACCACTCTAAAGGACAGTATTTATATTTTAAATGGGATTTTGCAATAAAGGAAAATTCTGAAGGAAGGTCTTCTATTCTGGGGAGAGGGAGAGAGGGACATAGAAACAAATGCAGGTAACAATAGACTAATAAAATTTAATTATATATCTTTAATACCATGGCTTGGGTAAATATCTAGAAGTGGAACTGTTGCCTTTTATTTTTTAATTTCATTCTCATGATAAGCATGTAATTTTTTTGTCTTAAGATTTTATTTTTTCGAGAGAGAGAGAGAGAGGCAGAGAGAGAAGCAGGCTCCATGCAGGGAGCCCAACGTGGGACTCGATCCCGGGTCTCCAGGATCACGCCCTGGGCTGCAGGCGGCGCTAAGCCGGCTGGAGCTACCGGGGCTGCCCCAAATTGCCTTTAAAAAGCATTTCCATGATTAACTATTGCTAACACATGATTTCCAGAGGGTACTCTGTATGTCTTTCGATTTAAACACATATTATTAATTTCCTAAGGGAAACAAGGAAAAAGAGAAGCAATTCTTAATATAATTGTTAAGCACAATAGACCAAGGAGAAAAGGAATCGAGAAAAACTGGGAATACTATTTCTAAGAAATGCGACGAAAAGACACAGCCCTTGGGTGGGCGGGGCAGCGCGGAGCCAGCGGCGCCCCCCGCCCCCCGCGCCCCCGCGCCCCGCGCCCCCGCGCCCGGCTGTGGCAGGCCGTCTCCCTCGCCGAGCACTTCCTGGCCGGAGGCATCGCCGCCGCCGACTCCAGGACCCCCGGCCGACCCGCGGGCCAGGCGGCCGCTGCAGGGGCGGCAGGAGCGAGCGGCCCGCGGCCGTAGCAGGCATCGTGGGCGGCGCCGTGCGCCCAGGGCGCAGGGCGTGCTGCGGGCCCTCCCGAGGCGCAGCCGGGCCGGCGCGGTCCGGGGCTCCCGCGCAGCCCCCAGGCACCTGGGCCCAGGCGCGGCCGCGGCCCGCCTCCCTCTACTGGGCCTGAACCCGCCGGGCGCGGAGCGGGCGACCCAGGGCCTTGCGGGCTGAGGATGACCGGGGCCGCCGGCGTCGGGGCCGCTGGCACAGGGCGCGCTCCGGGGCCCCAGGGGCTCCCGCACGGCCGGAGCCGGGTGATGGCCCAGACCCCGAAGGCCGCGGCCGGTGCGGTCTCCTGCTCCCTGGACGCCGTGCAGCGGCGAGGATGGTGCGGCCCCGCGCTAAGGGGCAGACCTCCCGGGCGGGCGGACCCTCCACTGCGGAAGATCCGCAAAGAGGAAGGGAGGGCGTCGGGTCCGGCGTCCTGGGAGGCGTGGGGGCGCCTTGGTGCTGGGTCTGTATGCCGAGCTGAAGAAAGCCACCCAGGCACGGGGGCCAAGGGAATCGTGTAGAATCCTTTTAACTGCCACGGACCATTGATCTTCGGGAAACTCCAGCGCCCGTGTCCCGGCCAGATCACGTAGGGAGGGCTGCGGAAGGTCCCAAAGGGGCTCATTGTGATCCATCATGGGCACCAGGCTCCGTGTGTTGATTACAGGGGGGGCGGCAGTCACGACGTCCACGTGCTTCTGGGACCTGGGTTGTGTTTAAGTGTTTACTTAAAAAAAGAATCATGTCTCCATTTGTCCTTAAGCACTGTTCTCTTCTGCACAGCCGAGTATTTGCGATTATGTTTCACGTCGGGCATTCTGCTGCAAAACCATAAAAACTGGGACACGTCAGAAAGGGAGACAGAAAAAAAAAAAAACTGGGACACAGAGGGGTGCTGGGTGGCTTAGTGGTTGAGCATCTGCCTTCCTCTTGGGTGGTGAACCTGGAGTCCTGGGATCGAGTCCCACGTCGGACTCCACTCAAGGAGGCTGATTCTCCCTCTGCCTAAATCTGCCTCTCCTGAATGAATAAATAAAATCTTAAAAAACAAAACAAAACTAGGACACAGATTTAAAAATGTTTTAAGACACAAAGTCATTCAACCATGGATTCTAATTTTCAATAGACATTTGAGTTATATGCCATATCTCCTGTTTGTGATCATCTTTGTTTTGAGTCATTGCAATATACTCTCCTACTCATACATTCTATTACCACACGGTTACTATGGCCTGGTAACCACAAAACCAGAGGGGTCAGCCTGCTGGTGTGGTGGTATGAAGGTGACCTCACTGTGGTCCACTGGGATGCCTTCCAACAGTTCCATTGCCAGCCTTCTGTCTTTTAGATACTCCGGAATCATGTTAAGGCTCGTAATCCCCCTCCCCAAGTTATTCTGGTTTTTGATGGCTGGTGATAAGTAGAGATGATAAATGGCAAATTTGGGGACCTGGATCATCTTTGGGTGAGGGTCTTTGGATAAATAAACGCTCCCTTTAGTTTTTTCGTAAAGTCAGTTGATGTCCTTTCTGTGTCACTTTTCATCAGAGAGGCTGGAGATTTTCCAATTAGGGCTGTGGGAAGCTTTTTGTCAATCTCTTCATTGCCCTTTTGGGGTGACCCTGCCTCCAGCATCAGCAGTTGATAGGCATCCTATGTGTGTGTGCATGTGTGTTTTAAATACTATTAAACAGAGGCGACTTATTAATAGTAAGTAATAATATTGATATTAATTAATGGGTGGCTCAGTCAGGTAAGTGTCTGCCTTCGGCTCTGGTCATGATCTCAGGATCCTGGGATGGAGCCCTGCGTCTGGCTTCCCTGCTCAGCGAGGAGTCTGCTTCTCCCTCTCCCTCTGCCCTTCCACCCCCATTCATGTGTTCTCTCTCTCTCATAAAAAAAAAAAAAAAAAAAAAATCACCTCTATTATATTTATTACTTACTATTATATGATTATATAAGGAAGTACAAGTAGGAAATTATATTTAACTTCATTATAGAAAGAGGACAGATAAAAGCAAAATATTTTACTGTGTACAAATTAAAGTAATAACCCAGTTCTGATAAGGATGTGGTGAAACAGATACATGTATATACATTGCCACTAAGACCTTTTATTGACAGTATTTTGACATTGTATTTCAAAAGTCTGGTACAGGGCAGCCCTGGTGGTGCAGCGGTTTAGCGCCTGCCTTTGGCCCAGGGCACGATCCTGGAGACCCTGGATCGAGTCCTGTGTCAGGCTCTCTGCATGGAGCCTGCTTCTGTCTCTGCCTCTCTCTCTCTCTGTGTCTCTATGAATAAATAAAATCTAAAAAAGAAAACCAAAGGTCTGGTACATATTATTTCTTGAATGAAGAGCCTAAAAATATTATACCCTTTGACCTAATATTTATCTAAAAGGAATTTATCCAAAGGAAGGTAAGTCTTTTTTAACAAGATAATCATTGGAAGCTGTTATACCTAAATACTAACAAAAGGAGGGGCGCCTGGGTGGCTCAGTTGGTTAAGTGACTGCCTTTGGCTCAAGGTTGTGATCCTGGGGTCCTGGGATTGAACCCCACATTGGGCTCCCTGTTCACATGCACTTTCTGTCTCTCCCACAAATAAATAAATAGATTTTTTTTAAAAGCCCTAACAAAAGGAGAATACTTGAGTACCTTATGGTAAATCACATCTGCATGATATTATGCAGAAATTAATATAATTATGAAGACTAATAACACACAAAGCATTTTTTAAAAGATTTTATTTATTGGGATGCCTGAGTGGCTTAGATAGTTAACTGTCTGCCTTCAGCTCAGGTCGTGATCTCAGGATCCTGGGATCTGGCTCCTCATAGGGCTCCCTGCTTAGCAGGGAGTCTGCTTCTCCCTCTCCCTCTGACCCCCTTGGCACCTCGCTCGTGTTCTCTCTCTCTCTCTCTCCTCTTGCAAATAAATAAATATTTAAAAATACATACATACATACTATTGATCAAGTGGTTTCAACCATAGCTTATCTGTTCATACCCACTGTTCCTTCCAGTTCAGTAGTTCCTTCTAGTTCTACTAATTTTACTTTTAAAAAGACATATTAATGTAAAGAAAACAGCATAACTTGAATGTAAGCATATGCAATGTAACTGGCGGAGTGGCCCCAGGGGAGCTTCAGATTCTGACACAATTTAGCTCTTGTTCTGTCTCAGCCCAGGCTTTCAGGCAGGGAGGGGAGATAGGGTGGGTGGGAGGGAAAGAAGTCAACAGGTTGCTGCATCTCAGGAAATGGGGAGGCAAAAAAAAATGGGTTTCCATATCCTCAATATTTTCTGGGCCCAATCTCCCTACATAAAATGGAACCAGTTAAGGATTTCTGGAAGCACTATTGCTGTTCCAGAAACTGCAGCCCAGGAATATTTAAACTGGAGTGGGTTACTGCCACCAGGTAGCATCAAACTGCAATTAGGACTAGGTAGGATTTGGGTCTCCAAACTAGACCTTAACGCTAGGTGGGTGTCATTTCATTAACTTCACAGTAAGGGAAACCCATATCTTGAGCCACTGAATTTTTAGACTCTACTTACAATATGAAGATCAAGTTTTACAGAATGCGTTTGTATACTTGTTTGTTTTTAACACAAATGTGATAACATTGTGTTTTGCATCTTATTTTAACCCCTTGGATAGCTTTCTACAGAAGTACATATAGATCAATGTTTTTTTTTTTTTTTTATGGTTGCATCGTATCTCATTACATAAATGTAGCATAATTATTTGACCCATCTAATAAAAAATAGGAATTTTTTTCCTGCCCTTATGGTTGTTTTTGCTGTTATTACAAATAATGTTGTAGTGAGAATTCATGAATATATATATATATACCTTTGAAAGTATATCTGTAGGACAGATTACTAGAGGTGGGCTAAAGATCATGTACTCAATAGGACCCCCAATAGAGGGATGAAATTTGAAGCCATAGGAATTGATAAGAAGGGGCTCCAGTTAGAGCCTCAAGGAGCATTATACATAAAGTACAGGAAAGGAAAGTGGCTTTTAGTAAGTATACATTGCACTGAATTGGGTGCAAAGTTAGAAATGTTGAGAGAAGGGTGACACCAGCAGTTAATGGTATCCTGGAAATTGTCTTCTGTGTTTTTCACATACCAGGAATTGAAAATAGCTTTCTGGGGGAAAAAAAAGATAACAGCTGAGATACCCATTGATAGGGTAAAACTAGTTAAACTAGTTAGAGCATAGAATAGTCATGTAACAGTGATATAATAATTATGTAATAATAATTATATGAATACATGTAATATGTATTCAGCTATTAAAAATAGAAAATGTTCACAATATATTAAGCACGAAAGGCAGGTTACAGAACGTTAAGAATAGTATGATATTGGGAGAGAATGTTAGTTCCCTGCAAATAACCTTCTATTTCTTCAAATCAAGGGACCTTTTTGTTTAACTAGGCACAATGTCACTCAGCTAAAAGATTATATCCCCAGGATGCCTGGGTGGCTCAGTGGTTGAGTATCTGCCTTTGGCTCAGGTCTGATGGGGGAGGGGTGGGTCGGGGGATTCAGTCCTGCATCAGGCTCCCCATGGGGAGTCTGCTTCTCCCTCTGCCTATGTCTCTGCCTCTCTCTGTGTCTCTCATGGATAAATAAATAAAATCTTTGAAAAAAAATAAAAGACTAATTCCCTGTCTCCTTTGCAAAGATGTGGCCATATAACTAAATTCTAGTCAATGAAGTATAATTCAAAGTTTCCTTAAAAAGGACATTTGTGTCCTAATTCCTCACCTTTTACAGTCTGCTGCTTGGAATGTAATGGCTGAGGTTTGGGCCATCTTGTATACTGAAGATAAGAACCACACTCTAGGGATCCCTGGGTGGTGCAGCGGTTTGGCGCCTGCCTTTGGCCCAGGGCGTGATCCTGGAGACCCGGGATTGAATCCCACATTGGGCTCCCGGTGCATGGAGCCTGCTTCTCCCCCTGCCTATGTCTCTGCCTCTCTCTTTCTCTCTCTGTGACTATCATAAATAAATAAAAAAACCACACTCTAGGGATGATTGAATGAGAAAATGGAAGGTGCCAGCTTCCTGATGACTATGGAACCACCATATTAGCCCTGGGCTACTTTTTTTTTTTTTTTTTTGCTTTGTTTTTTTTCTTGTGAGAGAGAAGTGAACATTTATTTTGTTCACATTATATTTTTAAGAGTCTCTGTTATGTGTAGCCAAATCTAATCCTAACTTATTTAGACCCCATTTGTGTTTAACAATTAAATATGTACACAAATGCACACATACATGTAGCACACATATGTGTGTATAAACCATATATGCATAAAATATCTTCAAGTGCATAGAATAAACTGGTAACAGTGCTTATCTCTAGGAGTATGGGATTATAAACAGGAGGTATGAGGGTAGCTCTTGACTGGTAACACCTTAAAATCAAAACACTGGGTGACTTCTTTACCTATCAGTTTCCTCCAGTAGAAGTGCCATTACCATCCTGCTGGTGTCCCATCAACCCTTCAATGCTTCCAACTTCATCTGGATTGCTTTCCCTCCATTCTAAATATTCCAGGTTTCTTTTAAATATGCATCAGCCTGCTTCGGATATAAACAGTTTAAGAAGAAAGGCTGTTTAATAATGGAATGAATAATTGACTCAGAGAGATAAGAAGGCACACACACAGCTGCTATGACAATAAAAGACTTTTCCTCTGAATAAAGTTTCTTATTATCACCAACTCTCAATTGTTGCTATGGCTACATGTTCTAGTAGAAGTCAATCCCAATAAGAAAGGATTGTCCAGTTCTCTAGATAACTGGAGAGGTTTAAACAAGATTTGGAGAGGAATGTTGAAATGCTTGGAGGCCTTGGAAGCCCAGAGACTGCTGATCTGAGTATGACAGTGCCTTGGGCTGCTTGTTCTTTCCTGATTGTGTTCAACTTTGTGAATAACACAAAGACACAAACAAATGCAACACAGAGGTAAGTGACAGGGGAACGGGTACCCTAAGAGAAACTCAATCAAGAAGCTAGAAGTAGAATAATGAAGACTTTGGTTAATGATATGATACAGGTTCAGAATTTTGGTAGAGAAAGATCGTCATGTTAAATTGTTAATTCCAGGGCTGCCAGAGAGGGATGAAATTATTCTGTTTACAAACTAGATGGCATGTATACATAGTTATATCTCTGGGTGCCAATAGATATTTATAAGTTGAGAGGCAGATGGCTAAGGCATCAGACGCTGAACACTTGAATCGTAGACTCTACCAAATACCAATCCCTGCATGATCCCAAGTGGAAATAGCATATATACACAGAGGACAAGCCTGGCAACTGGGGAATTTTTAGGACTCTAAGGATGGGTCCCAAGCCCCAGGGCAGAACTCCAATTAGGCTGAACCATATAGAAACCTCCTTTCAAATATTAAACCTTTATTTTTCTTAATTTATTTTTAAAATAAAAGTAATATATCATGGGGCAGGGTGTAAGCACAAAGTGAAAGTTTTCCATGAAAAAATTCTAGGCCTCAAAGATAAACATAACCACATCAGTTTATATCTTCCAGCTATCCCTTTTGGTACCTGCATACAATGTCATTGGAGGGATATGTGTATTTTATTTAACCAGTCCTATGCTGACGAGCATTTAGACTATTACCAATTTTTCTCTGTTATCTATAACTCTATAAAAAGTATCTTTATCCATAGATCATTGTGCCCTTAATGGGTTATTTCCATAGAAGGAGTGCCTACAAGTGGAATTTTTAGGTCGAGCCTCAAATTTCATATTTAAATGCATATTGCCAAATTACCTTTCAAAAAGATCACATGAAAAAAAATCACATGAACTTTGTATCCAAAAATAGTATAGTAATGTTGGTTTCCCTATGCTGTGCTTGCAAGATTAAAGAATTGTTATATAAATTAGGTATTTTAGTTTTTATGTGAATTGTCAGTTCACATGTTGTTGGGCCATTTTTCCAGCTATCTATTGTTTATCCAATTGTTTAACAAACTAGGCAAAATAAAACAACAATCATTTATTATATCTTGTGATTTTGTGGGTTAAGGATTTTTATTTTTTTTGAGACAGAGCGAGTGGGTGGGGAGAGGGGCAGAGAGAGAGGGAGAGAGAGAATCTTAATCAGGTTCTTTGCTCTGTATGGAACCTGACATGGGGCTTGATCTCATGAGCTTGAGATCATGACCTGAGCTGAAATCGAGTCAAGTGCTTAACGGGCTGAGCCACCCAGGTGCCCCGTGGATTAGGAATTTAAGCAAGACTCAGCCAGATGACTCTTCTTCCCATATAATGTTGAGTGGTGTCATTTGATGGTATGGAGCTGGCACCTGGGCTAGTTTGCAGGGTTGAGGGTGGCTTTATTCATCTGCTTGGCATCTTGGTGGGGATGGCTGGAAGGGTTCTCAGTTGGGCTCTGGTCCTTCTCCACATAGCCTCAGAGCCTGTCTCTATAGACTTTAGCAGGCTGGTCCAACTTCTTACAAGTGGCTCAGGGCTTCAAGAAACCAAAATGAGAGCTGCTGGTCCTCTCAAAAGCTAGACTCAGAACTAGCATAGTGTTATTTCCATGATTCTAAACTGGTCAAACCAGTCACAGGTCACCCTAGATTCAAGATGAGGCCAAATAGACCCTTTCTCTCAATAGGAAAAATGTTTTGGAATCTTTTTTTTAAGATTTTATTTATTTATTCATGAGAGAGAGAGAGAGAGGCAGAGACACAGGCAGAGGGAGAAGTAGGCTCCACTCAGGGAGCCTGATGTGGGACTCGATTCCAGGTCTCCAGGATCAGGCCCTGGGCTGAAGGTGGCGCTAAACCCTGAGCCACCTGGGCTGCCCAATGTCAAGGAATTTGTGGCTATTTTTAGTCTGTACAAATGCTAACATTAGTGTATTTCTTAATATTAAAAAACTTTCCCATTTCTTGGGGAAATCCTTTTTCTTTTAATAAATTTATTTTTTATTGGTGTTCAATTTGCCAACATATAGAATAACACCCAGTGCTCATCCCGTCAAATGCCCACCTCAGTGCCTGCCACCCAGTCACCCCCACCCACCGCCCACCTCCCCTTCCACCACCCCTAGTTCGTTTCCCAGAGTTAGGAGTCTTTCATGTTCTGTCTCCCTTTCTGATATTTCCCACTCATTTTTTCTCTTTTCCCCTTTCACTATTATTTATATTCCCCAAATGAATGAGAACATATAATGTTTGTCCTTCTCCGATTGACTTATTTCACTCAGCATAATACCCTCCAGTTCCATCCACGTTGAAGCAAATGGTGGGTATTTGTCGTTTCTAATGGCTGAGGAATATTCCATTGCATACATGAACCACATCTTCTTTATCTATTCATCTTTTGATGGACACCGAGGCTCCTTCCACAGTTTGGCTATTGTGGACATTGCTGCTATAAACATCGGGGTGCAGGTGTCCCGGCGTTTCATTGCATCTGTATCTTTGGGGTAAATCCCCAACAGTGCAATTGCTGGGTCGTAGGGCAGGTCTATTTTTAACTCTTTGAGGAACCTCCACACAGTTTTCCAGAGTGGCTGCACCAGTTCACATTCCCACCAACAGTGCAGGAGGATTCTCTTGGGGAAATCCTACTTGGACATGGTGGGAATTCCCTAATACATTTAAAATAGATTTTAAAGTTTAATTTGTAGGTGTTTTACCCAAGATTTTTGCATTTATATTGATATGTAAGTTTGGTTTATAATAGTTGTTGCTATTGTTTTTTTTTTTTTTTTAAAGATTTTATTTATTTATTCATGATAGTCACAGAGAGAGAGAGAGAGAGAGGCAGAGACACAGGCAGAGGGAGAAGCAGGCTCCATGCACCGGGAGCCCGACGTGGGATCCGATCCCGGGTCTCCAGGATCGCGCCCTGGGCCAAAGGCAGGCGCCAAACCGCTGCGCCACCCAGGGATCCCTGTTGCTATTGTTTTAAATATTGGTACCAACGTAATTTTAGCTTTTTAGTTTTTTAATAATTAATTAGATAAGTTTCCTTTTTTTAAAAAAATCTTTGAAGCAGTTTACAAAGGATAAGAGTTGTGATTTTTGAATGTTTAAAAGTCTTACCCGCAAAGCTATCTGAGGCTAGGGGGTTCTTTTAGAGGGAATTCTTTGATCATTTTTTAATTTTGTTATTGGTATTTAGATTGGATAACTGAATCAGTTATGGTCATTTAACTTTTTTTTCATATTTAAGTCTAAATTTGTATATTGTGGCTATATATGTGAACTTGGAAAGTTCTCTGTAATATTAAGTGCTCAAGAAACATGGGAAGGTAGTACCTCCTAGAAAGGTTTATTACAGGCACAAGAAGCTAATTAGACTTCATCTCATTTTTTTCATAAAATTCAAGAAGATATAGATTTTTTTGAAATTAAAAAAAATCAAAGAAGATACTTTCATAAGGATACTTTTATAAGATACTGAGATGACCCCTAAGCCTGAAATACAAGCAGAACAGAAGCCAAGTCAGGGCCCTTAGGAGCACCCTTACTCCTGGCACTAGGGGGGATCAAAACATATTTGTTATTGAATATGTGAAGAATAAATGGATGAATGAATGATTAGTAATATCTATTCTTGCAGTATGGTTTACTCTTACAGCCCTCACAGACTTTAGGAATACACTCTGAACAATGCATGCTTGGCTCACTCTCCTACATACCCTCTTAAATTGTACATGTATATTCTCCATGCAAAAGTCCAACATGGTCGAACCTTGGTTTTTCTCTTCTATTGCTTTTTGCCTCTCTGCTTGCTCACTTTTACCCATTCCTAAGCTTTTTCAGCCACTTAATTTCCCCAGCAAATAATCGCATGTGTTCTCAAATTCTAGATTTTCCCAGGCTACATGGCAAATGAAAAACACACATGGACTCATGGAATCCTACATTTAGAAGATGCTCTGAGACATCTTGTGAAACCTATCTCATTCCTTTTGTTTTATTTTATTTTTTGTAAAGATTTTATCCATTTATTCATGAGAGACAGAGAGAGAGAGAGAGAGAGATACAGAGACACAGGCAGAGGGAGAAGCAGGCTCCAGGCAGGGAGCCTGACACAGGACTGGATTCTGGGTCTCCAGGATTATACCCCAGGCCAAAGGAGGCGCTAAACCGCTGAGCCACTGGGGCTGCCCTATCTCATTCCTTTTGTAGGCTGAAGAAACCACTAAGCTGATGGCAAGAACAAATTCACTTAAGAGTATATTTTAAGAGGTCTGAATGTGGTTTTCAAAAAGCAGAAGACACCATTTGAGGTAAAGTTAACAGATTTGAAGGGAGTCATGCTATGAGGATGAACACACAAGAAGTAAAAAGCCATGAACCTGTCAAATAGTAGAATAAATATCAGTAGAATGTATGTTAAATCTTGAAAGTCATGAAATTTTAAATGTTCTACTTAATTTATCCAATCTGCTATTTGGAATTAAAAATATTTTCAGTGAAATTTTCCTTGACAACCTCTAAGATGTGGGTCCTTTACAAAGAGAGAACAAGTATTTTCATCTCTGGCATCGTCAGTACCTACATTGTCCACAGCCCTAGCCTGGTTCCACTGAATTAGCCCACTGTTTGAGCCATTTGAAGATATGTGTGCTGCTTCCACTGGCCTTTTAAAAGCATACAATTTGTGTGTTGTACACCTGAAACCAATACAACATTGTATGTTAGTTATACTTCAATTTTAAAAAGCATGCAGTTTAGTAATTCTTAGTAAATTTCCAAAGTTATACAACCATTACCATAATGAACATTTTAGAATATTTCTATCACCACACACACATGCTTGTGCATGCTCACTTTGGCAGCACATATACTAAAAAAACACCCTAAAACTCCTAATGCTTATTTGCAGTCAGCTCCCTAATCTGCTGCCCTGCAGTCCCAGGCAACCACTAATCTACTTCCTATCTCCATAGATTTGCCTATTCTGAGTATTTCATATAAATGGAATCATACAATATGTGATATTTTGTATTTGGCATCTTTCATTTAACATGACATTTTTTAGTCTCATCCATATTGAAGTATATACATCAGTACTAGATTGCTTTTTATTGCTGAAATAATATAGATATACCACATTTTATTATCCATTCACCAGTTGATGAATATTTGAGTTGTTTCCACCTTTGGGACATTATGGCTAATGTTCCTATGAACATCCATACAAGTCTTTGTGTGGACATAAGTTTTCATTTCTCTTAGATAGATAACTAGGAGTGAAATTGTTGGGTCATAAGGTATGACATATGCTATGTTTAGCATTTACCAAAGTGCCAAATGTTTTACAGAATGACTGTATCATTTTACATTCCCCATCAGTAAAATTCAAGAGTTACAGTTTCTCTACATTGTCACTAACACTTGCTATTGTCTGTCTTTTTATCAGTTTGCTTTGTAAATACTATAAAGACTGTGTGGTACCCCATGACACCTTCCTAGATCCTTAGGTGAAAGTTGCTATCCTGAATCACATTTCAAGGAATAGATTAATTATCCTTTGAAGAAGCTTAGAATATATATATATACCTTTCAGCTGTTGTATTAAAACTCTAAGGGTGCCCAGGTAGCTCAGTCACTTAAGTGTCTGACTCTTGATTATGGCTCAGGTTATGATCTCAGGGTCTTGAGATTAAGCTCTGCATCAGGCTCCACATTTAGTGGGGAGTCTACTTGAGATTTTCTCTTTCCCTTTCCCTCTGCCTATATATATATATATATATATATATATATATATATATATATATATACACACATATATATTTATATATATAAATATATAAATTGAACATTTTTATTTAAAAATATATAAGTCAGGGAAAGCCCTGGTGGCTCAGCGGTTTAGCAGCGACTTCAGCCCAGGGCTGGATCCTGGAGACCTGGGATCGAGTCCCACATCGGGCTCCCTGCATGGAGCCTGCTTCTCCCTCTGCCTGTGTCTCTGCCTCTCTCTCTCTCCCTCTCTGTGTGTCAATCATGAATGAATAAATAAAATCTTTAAAAAATATATATATAAGTTAAAAATATATAAGTTAAATATAAATAAATATTTATACACGTTTATATGTATATGTGTGTATATATACATGTGTATATATATGTATATATATATATGAAATAAATCTTTAAAAAATAAAATCCAGAACAGCTAGTACTTTTGTGAAAATATCACACTACTTAAAGCTTTGTGTGTGTATGGTCAAAGACTGTTAATTATATCCCAATATCTAGTCTTTTCTTACATAGAAATAGAATTAACTGAAACGTACATTTCTTAGCCTCCCTTGCAGGTACATGTGCTATAAGAGTAAGTTCAGGTGAATGCGCTATGAACAAAAATGTTGTATACTCTTAAACAGAAGAATGAACCCACCTTTTTTTTTACTCCTCTCCATATCTTTATGGAAAGTGGAAATGATGATAAAGGCTGGAGTAGCCCTCTTGGACCAAAGATGGTCACCATGTGCTGATGTGGAAAGGGCATCAAAATAAAGGAAGCCAGGGTCTCTGATGATAGTGGGGCCACCCTACCAGCCCTGGATTGCTTACCTGAACTTTAACATGAGAGATAATATCTTGTTTAACCCAGGTTTATTTGACGGCTGTTATAACAGCCAAAATGTGAAGTAACCAATATGTAGAAAGCCGCTATAGGCGTATGGCTACAGTGCGAGGGTCTCCACTGATGAATATGATCATACAAGGAAAGGCAGAGTAATGCAGTGAAAAGAGCACTTTACTCAAATTAAGGTTATTGGAGATTTAGTGTTGATTTTATCTGTAGTCGGCTTTGTGATCTCAGGCAATTCTCTACACTTCTCTATGTCCTCATCCATAAAATAAGGTGATTTTATATAGCGAAAAATAAATTTGTAAAGTTTGAAAATAAGGGCAGCCAAGGTGGCTCAGCGGTTTAGCACCGCGTTCGGCCTGGGGCGTGATCCTGGAGACCCAGGATCAAGTCCCCCGTCGGGCTCCCTGTGTGGAGCCTGCTTCTCCCTCTGCCTGTGCCTCTGCACCCGCCCCCTACCCCCCGCCTCTCTCTCTCTGTCTGTCTCAAATAAATAAAATCTTTAAAAATTTTTGAAAATAAAAAGTATCTGGTTTCAGAAGTACTTCACTGTATTCATTTTCATTGGTAAAACAATTCAATAAAAAAGTAAATGTATAAACTCTTAGGTACAAGCTTTCTCTAATAAGATAGTAAGATGATAATCAACAGCAGCTACACCATTTGCACATGGCTGAGAATTCCCGTATCTTAACTTTTTAAAAATCCTTCCAATTAGTACCATTAATATCCCCATTTTACAGGTAAAGAACCTGAGGTTCAATAAGGGTAAGTACATTGCCCTGTCATGCAGTTAGTTGGTGGTGGGGCCAGGATTTAGATGCCTGAGTCCAGAGCACAGGTGCTTAACAAATGCTACTTTGCCCCCATAACTATACCTAACTAGTTATTGTGAAAGTATATCAAGAAATCATTAGTTAGGGCCATTAGCCTCTGTGGCCTCTTCAGCCATTCTGACTAGGAGGCATTATTAATACTTTAAAGTGAATGCACAACTCTCGCAAATTTGCTCAGTAGGTGAAGGTGACATGTGGAGCAGTCATTGTGAATCATCTAAGGGGCACCGGGAGAATTAAATTAATGGTAAAGCACACCTGCCAAATGCTGAAAAGAAGATAAGCAGCCCTCAGGAACCTGTGACCTGCAATGCTGGGCAGTGTGATCACCGAACTCGAGGACCAAGCCTCCTGAGCTTGGCTGGCAGCTGTGATTCGGGGGGGGGGGGGGGGTGTCAGGCGCCAAGATGTGCTGTTTCCTGCCTCTTGTATTTTGAAGAGGCACATCAGAGAAGCTAAGCCTGATGGACTCTGAACACTGGTTGGTTTTTTTTTTTTCCTTGGCAACAAAATTAAAACTGCAGCTAGGGATTTATCCACCTTTTTGCTGATCTCGATGTGAACTGTGCAGTGAAATCCCTGTACACAGCACTGACTCTATCTCCCAGGGTGTTGCTTAAAATGTGGCTGAGCACAAATGGAAAACATTAAGTCTTGTTGAAGTCAGCACACAGAATTAATCTCTAAAAGTAATGAAAGAATTTGTCTCACTCTGTAAGATAAATAAATGCGAACTATAGTAAAGTCATAGATGTTCAGCTCAGATGCTTTTAGAAGGAGACATCTTGGGTAAAGGATATTGTGTTTTGGGGACACATTTTAATGCCCCTCTGATACACTCACATGATTATAAGGATGCTTTGGATTTCTTTTTTATAATATATTTAATATATGAGGTTTTGAACCTGCAACTATTTACCTTCAGTGCATTTTAACATTGGGAAAGGTAAAAACTTAAGTATTTACTCTACTCCCTTTTTAGCTCTTAGATCTATAAATATATTATTTAAGTAAATATAAAATTAGGAATCTTCTCAACATTTAAAGCCAATATGAAGTAAACCTCTCTGCTTTCCACCTCATCCTTAATATTATTTTTATCTTGTCTCTGAACTTCATGCTTTGTTTTTTTTCTAAGTGTAGTCCATGAACCACCTGCTTGGAATCATGAGCAGTGCTTGCTAAAAAGTTGTTCTGAAAGTCTGGGGCAATGGAAATCAGATCAGATAACATTGTTTCCCCAGTACCTAATGAAATGAACAAAAATATTGCTTTTCAAATGGCCAAAACTTCATCAGCAGTAATCAAAATTGAAAAGTGACCCTCAACCTTATTTACCACACTTGCTTCCCAGAAAGGAACTAAGGAATGCTCCAATATAGTGAATTCACCTTGATTTGAAGAGAAGTGGCTGAAGGATGAGTAAGTGGGAAACTATGCACTTGGGAGCTGCTTTCTACCATTAAAATAAAGGAACCACTGCAGACCCTAGCTGAGGCAAGAGGGCTGGCAAGGCCAGCCATTCTTCAAGGTCACTGCTGAGTTGGAGGAACTAACCAGAGCCCTTGAATTAGGAAATTCCTGGCCCTTGCTCAGAAGACTGGCCCCAATAAAGGACCTTTGCAGGGACTCAGAAGAGAGGAGGCAGTCCAGGATCCCAGCAAAGACTGCCTACAGTTCCAGAGGGGCTCTTCTCCTTCCCACTCTCAAGTCTCAGGATACAGAAAAGTAAATAGAAAATGACATCCAGCCTCCAAGTTGTTGTCCACAGGGGTGATAACTAGTTTCCAGGGAAGCTAAGAAGGTCAAGAGGAACTATTGCAGATCAGGGAAATTGAAGAATTATACAGAACTGCCCAACTGTAGCTTAAGCAAAATAAAAATAGATGGCATGTAAATGCCATTTACCTTTGTAAATGCGCCACGGAGGAGGAGGTGAGGGCAAGAAGAGGGAGAAAGAGAGAAAGAGAGAAAGCATAGACATAAAAGAGATAGTCTGGAGGAAACAAAATCCAAAAAAACCTGGAAGAAAACTCCCCCAAGATTGCCTCAGTGCTAAACAAAAAAAACAAAAAACAAAGAACAAAAAAAGCTTAATAAAAACAGGCTATTAGTAAAATAAGAACTCAAAGACAAAAATGCTGAAGCAACAGAAATTATGAAAGAGAAATTGCAGGGCTAAGGAAAATTCGTGGAATTGGAGACTTGAAATAATCAGTATGAACACAGCAGAAAATTATAAAGAAATTAAAATAATGAGACCAAACAAAGTGTTCATATCTAGATGATACAAAATACAGACAATTTTTGTCCTGAAACAGTGTACTCAACAATAGAAGATAAAAAATTATTCTCAAATACAGTGAAGGAAAATTTCCCTGTAGGTAAAAGAATGAATCTGCTATTGAAAGGGCATGTCATATGCTCAGAAAGTATTTAATATAAAACAGCTGATATTAATTAAGATATTTACCTTTAGAGATAAAGAAAGATTTCCTGAGGCATCCAAGTAGAAACAGCTAGCCACCGACAAGGGGGAAAGGTCAGGCTGGTCTCCTACTTTTCTACAGAAGACAGGGGAATAGTACCTAAAGTTTCAGCAGGAAAGAATGTGGGACTCAATGTTATTATGCTAAGTCAAGTGGTCATTCAAGTTGCAAGGCAAAAGGCAGACATTTTTAAACACACAGCAAAAAAAGAAAAGAAGAAAGAAAAAAGGAAGGTAGGAAGGAAAGAAGGAAGGAATATAATACTCATTTTAAACACATACACACACACACACATCATACATCTTTTTTTTTTTTTACCATAAAAGCCATTCAAGAGGTGAAGTTAAATCACCTAATTTTTCTATCAACTTTTATTCTGCTGAGATTATCAAGAATTCGATTTTCAAATTTCAAAGGAAACTTCACCTACTGAGGCATCAGGAAGGAGGAGGATTGCAGTGTCGGGGATAAAGGAGTGAGAAATGTGAACCAAAGCATAAAAGTCACTTTATGAAGTTGACAACTTTGCATCAGATTATCCCTCTCTGTCCCCATGGCGTCATTGATAACATGCAGATAATAATACTTGCTTCACAGGGCTGTTGTGAGAAATAAAAGCGAAAAAAGAATATACTGAGACTGTACCTCAGGAATCTCAGTCTCTCTTTCATTCCTATCCCTTGCCCTATACACTGTTGTCTGGTTTGGTTTTGTTCACTCAGGCTCATTTTATTTTCTTACGCCACTGTATTTTTCAGGTTGAGTAATTTATGGCTTAAAGCTAAATGTTTGCTAGCAAACTATTAAATTAGCATGGAAAAAAAATCATGGGCTTTGGCATTAGAACTAAGCTTCAATCTTGGGTTGCCTCTCTCATACACGTAATGGGAATATCCGAGGAAGAAAGAAAGGAACAGAAGCAATATTTGAATTAATAATGACAGAGAATTTCCCCAAATTAATATTAGAAAGAAAGCCACAGATCCAGGAAACTCAGAAAACACCAAATAGGATAAATGCCTCTCCCTACCCCCCACCAAATTACACCTAAATGTATACTATTCAAATTGCAGCAAATCAAAGAAAAAGAAGAAAATCTTGAAAGAATCCAGCAAAGGTAAAAATTACATCCACGTTCTCCTCAGAAAGCAGTCAAGCAAGAAGACAGAAGAGTGAAGTACTTAAAGTGTTGAGAGGGAAAAAAACACACCAAACAATAAACTAGAAATCTGTATCTTGCAAAAATATCCTTCAGAAATGAAGGGGACATACTTTCTTGGATGAATGAAAATTGAGGGAATTTTCAGTAAACCTCACTTGCAAGAAATAGTAAAAGAAGTTCTTTAGAGAGAAGCAAAATAATAGAGATCAGAAAATCAGATCTGTGTAAAGAAGAATGTTAGAAAAGGAATGACTGAAGGTAAAATTAAAAAAAATTTTTTTTCTTCTTAATTTTTCTAATAGATGACAGATTTAGGTAAAAATAACAATATATTTGATGATTACAGCTTATGTATAAGTGGAATAATTGACAGCAATGATACATGGGATGAGAGGGAAGAATGAGGAATATTTTATTATTACAAGTATTTGGGTTACTTGTGAGGTGGTACAGTGTTATTTGAAAATGGACATGGATCAAGTTGTAAATGCATGCTTGCATTTTGTAAATGCAAACTCTAGGGCAACAACTAAAAAAAGTAAAATTGACATTAATTATAATTGATTAGAAAGGAGAGAAAATGGAATCATAAAATGCAGAAAAAAAGAGTGGCGGGATCCCTGGGTGGCGAAGCGGTTTAGCGCCTGCCTTTGGCCCAGGGCGTGATCCTGGAGACCCGGGATCGAATCCCACGTCGGGCTCCTGGTGCATGGAGCCTGCTTCTCCCTCTGCCTGTGTCTCTGCCTCTCTCTCACTCACTGTGTGCCTATCATAAATATAAGATAAAATTAAAAAAAAAAAAAAGAAAAAAAAGAGTGGAAGACAAAAGTAGGAACAAAGAACACCACCAACAAATAAATAGAAGGTGGTAACAAATATGGTAGATATTCATCCAGCTGGATCAATAATCTCTAAATGTCAGTGGTCTAAATACTATTAGTTAAAAGACCAAGATTATTAGGGTGGATTCAAAAAACAAGACAACTATATATTGTCAACAAGAAACCTACTTTATTTACAAAAATTTTTAAAAGATTTTATTTATTTGAGAGAGAGAGCATGAATGGTGGGTGGATCAGAAGAGGAGAGAGAAGCAGACTCCCCACTGAGCAGGGAGCATGACAGCAGGGCTCAATCCTAGGACCCCAGGTTCATGACCTGAGCCAGAGGCAGATGTTTAACTGACTGAGCCACCCAGAAGCCCCAAGAAACCTACTTTAAATATAAAGACATATGTACCTTTATGTAACTCTGCTCTGCCATCCTGCTCCTATGCCCCATTAACATTCAGAAATTGCCAGATCTGTTGTGCTCATTGGTTCAAGGTCTCCAGCCAAAAACATTAGAGTTTACTCTTTGAGTCCTCTTGCCTACCAGTATTCTGGTTCAGTTCTCCCAAGAAAGGCACTCTTCTCTTCTCCTAAACATCCATGTGTTTAAATTATAGTCTCCCAGGAGCATTTCCCCCTCTGCTTACTCTTGGAATCTTAATTGCTCCCCATATGTCCCTTAGCACTACTTTTCTTGTACAGTCACCACCAGCTCTTTGAGCTGCTAGGAACCGTGTTATATTTTGTAGGTGTGTACAGTGCTCGGTGGTATTCCTTGTTTTAGTTACTGGGTCCATCATCTACCTGGTCATACAGGCTACAATCCAACACTGCTGCTTTCACCATCTGTGACTTAGCATCCAAGAACTTCAGAGGAAAAACATGTTCCAGGACCATAGACTGTGACTACTTATAGCCCAACTTCATGGAATGACCTCATTAATTAGAGGTGATGGTTCTGCAATGATTCTGCTGGCAGGCTACACCCAAATGATGCTAACTAATTGTTGGATGTGTGCATCTCTTTTAACCTGATTCTTTAGAGGCCTCAATTCCCCCTCTTAAAGCCTCTCTCTCCTTCACACTCAGTTCATTAGCAAGTCTTGCTGATGCTACTTCTGAAATATCTCATACATATGTCACACATATGTCCCTGCCACTACCTTAGGGGAGCTCTTAACTCCTTGTAGTCTCCTGACTGGTTCTTTTTGCCTCCATGCTCTTCCTTTTCTTGGCTGACCTCCTTTTTGGGGGGGACAAATTTTCTTTTTACAAACAAACCTTGTTACTCTGATTATAAAATTTGATGGACTATTTACAGGAAAGCCTAAATTTCTTGATATGCACAATCATTCAGGGCCTACTGCGTCAGCCTCAGCATCCATCACTCTCTTGTGTACCCTCCAGCCTGAGTGTCCCCTTTCCCAGGACGCCTCTCTCATACTGTTGATGCTTTGTCAAAATATTCTTTTCTTCCTTTTCTACCCAATTATTCATAGTTTCAAAGCCCATCAAGAAGTTTGCTGCTCTGACTTGTCTAGGAAATCTAATTCAGGAGTTTCTCAGGGCCAGTCCTAGGCCTTGCTCTTCTCCATATCCTCTTTGCCTTGGTAATGTCATACATAACATGGCTTCAATTATTGACATGTATACAATTCACACATTTATATCTCCCACACAGATGTTTCCTCTGAGTTCCAGACTCATATATATAATCACCGACTTGACATTGCCTTTTAAAAAAATATTCAAGAGGGCAGCCCCGGTGGTGTAGCGGTTTAGCGCCGCCTGCAGCCCAGGGTGTGATCCTGGAGACCGGGAATCCAGTCCCGCATCCGGCTCCTTGCATGGAGCCTGCTTCTCCCTCTGCCTGAGTCTCTGCCTCTCTCTCTCTCTCTGTGTCTCTCACAAATAAATAAATAAAGTCTTTAAAAAATATTCAAGAGCCTTGTTAATCTTCATAAAATTATGATATAAGCACTACTGTTGTTCTAATTTTGAAAATTAGAAAACTGAGGCTCAAAAAAGTGAAGTGCATTGTGTAAGTTTGCACAACTAATAATGTTTGATGGAATTTGAACTGAGGACTCTGCACCCTTCAACTTTGCGCTTTTATCCAATGTATCATTACTGCTTCTTGAGTATTTACATCAGGGAAACTGATATAGCTTGTTTGAAATAATAATAATAATTATAATTATAATAAATGTATTATTGTTAAGAAAGAAATGGAACCAATTTATTTGACTAGAAATAAATCTACATTCTAGAAAATTCAAAAACTTATACAACATAATAGAATCTTAGGATTAAATGAGGTTTTGAGATCAGTCAGCCCATCCACCTTTCTTTCCTACTTGATTCTAGGACATGTTTGAGTTCATAGTTGTTTTTTTTTCTTTTAAAAAGTATTTTTACTTTTCGTTTGAATGGACTAATATTGCTTTTCCTGAGCAATGAGGAGAGAAAATGGTCCACATTAATATTATTTCAGCTCTTGATTCCAGCTGTGTCTGATGACCTATCTCCATGATCTTTTGCACATCACTAACCACCCCATCATCTTTAAAAAAAAAAAAAAGAACAATTCTAATTTGAGTTGGAGGTCTTTCTCTTACCTGACATTGCCTTTTAGATGTCTCAAGTCATTTCAAATTCAACAGGTTGAATACTAAAACTCATGATCTTCTCTGCCAAACTGGCTCTTTCCTAGTGTTCCCTATCTTACTGATTGGTACCACCATTCAACTGGTACAGTTGTGCCAGTCAGAAACCTAGGTGTCATCCTAGATCCACATCTCTCTCACCTCCCACATCTTCTGTCATCATAGCCTGTTCTGAATACCTTCTAAAGAGTCCTTGACTGTCCTCCTCTCTCCACTTCCACTGCCACCAGTTGCATCCACCTCTGGCCTGGATCATCTAAGTAGCCAAGTAATTCATCTCTCTGCTTTCATTTCTTATTTTTTCCAGTTTGTTCCCCAGAGTACAAAGTAATCTTTTTGACACACAAATTCAAGATTCACTTCTAGCTTAACATCCCACAGTGGCTTCCCATTGCTCCTGGAAAATTTGAAGTCCTCTAATGTAGCCCTTGTGATGCTGTATGGTCCATCCTACTTTCAGGGCCTGATGTGCATCAAGCTTTCTCCTACCATGAGGTCTCAGAACATGCAGTTTCCTCTACCTGCAATACTCTTTTCTCCCCTTTTCACCCACTTGACTAAGACTGAGGCTCCTACTACAAAACTCAAAGGGGAAGAAGGTCATTTCTCTCCCTGCAACCAGGAAGGCATATGATCTTAGCCTGGACAAGAAAGAAATCTTGAGGAAATACTGCAAAAACACAGAGGGCTAATGGATTATTATTCTTGGCTGGGCAGAATCAGCTGGGCAGTGTCATGGTGGCAAGTAACCAGGGGTGGCGGTCATGAGTCAGGTATTAGCTCCTTTAGAAAGGAGTCTTGACTATGTTTGGCCTCCCTTGGTTCCTAACTTAGTCTAACTCTCTAATGTTTCTATCAATTCTATGAGCTATCTGATACTCTTGAAGATTATTTTTCTGCTTAACTTGACCAGAGTCAGTTTCATTTGTATAACCAACAATCCTGATGAATAGTACAGTGTGATTCATTTATTAATGGCTATTTCATCTCTAGGAGAGGAAGTTCTATGGCTATCTAGCTTATCATTGTATTTGAAGATGCTCTTCAGGTGCCTGGAATATAAGTAGTACTTAATAAATAATTTTTAGATGAGTAGATAGATTCCTCTTGACATTTCAATAGCACTTTGCACTGATTTTTGTATTGTAATCTTGGTTTTGCCTTTAAGAGCATATACCTTGCCTTAGTCATCTTTGGCTTTTGCCTAGTGACTGACACTCTGGCTGACTCATAGTAGGTGGTCCAGGTCCTTATGCAGATTTAGCCACACATTAATTTGCTTTGTAAAGCTGGCTGCAGGTGCTTATCTTAGCATCATGTACCAGATTGACATCTCCCCGACACACCTCCACCCCAAGCTTCTGAGGCTGGTCACATGTCAGAGTACCTCCATTATTCAGTCCTTTCTACACTATACCTGACAACAGCATAGCTACTTATGCCTGTGAGATTAAAGTTTCCAATTACCTAGGGGATTTAGCAATGAAATTCTAGAGAATATATGTATAATTTGTCATCATCCTTATGTAGTGGGCCTTGCAGATTTTTGACCTTTCTATGTATTAAAAACCAGAAACAAACCAACCAACAAATCCTCACTTTATTGAGGTATGACTTATACAGGATAAAAGCCAGCAATTTAAAGTGTACAATTTATTGAGTACTAAGAAATACACACAGTCACGTAATTACTACCACAACCGTGGCACAGAATATTTTAGCACTCCATGTACTTCCCCGTGTCTCCATGCAAACATTCCTTATCTTCTTCCTCTAACCCCTGGCTATGGATGATTTGCTTTCTATCCCTATGGTTTTGCTTTTTATGGAGTTTTGTAGAAATGGAGTTATATAGTATGTAATCTATGTCGGGCTTATTTCAGTCCCAGCATAATACTGCTGAGATTCCTCCATGATGCTGCTTGTATATCAGTAGGTTTTCCTTCATTGCCGAGCAGCACACCATTACTTCGACATAGCACCCTTTGTTTATCCATTTACCAGCTGGTTCATAAGGGTTGTTTCCAGCATTTGACTGTTATGAATAAAGCTGCTATAAATATTGAGTACAAGTTTTTATGCAGACACATGTTTTAATTTCTTTTGGGCGAATCTAGGAGTGGGATTACTATGGTAAATGTATGTTTAACTTTTTTTATTTTCAACTTAAAAAAAAAAGAAGTTATTTATTTGAGAGAGAGGGAAGGAGCAGGAGCAGGGAAAAGGGCAGAGGGAGAGGGAGAAGCAGGCTCCCCACTGAGCAGGGAGCCCGAAGCAGGGCTTGATCCCAAGACCCCAGGATCTCGACCTGAGCCAAAGACTTAACTGACTGAGCCACCCAGGTGCTCCTATGTTTAACTTTTTTAAGAAACTGCCAAGTTGTTTTTGAAAGTGGCCACACCATTCTGCACTCTCACCAGCAGTGTATGATTGATGTGATTACTTTAACACTTGGCATTATTGTTCTTTTAAAAATTGCATTATGGTTTTTTGCATTTCCCTAATGCCTAATTATGTTGCACATTTGTAGTGCTTCTTTGATGGAGTGTCTATTCAAAACTTTTACCCATTTTTTAAATCAAAATTTTTGTGTTATTATTGAGTTGCAGAAGTTGACATGTCTATTAAAAAAACCTGCTGGCATTTTGGCTGGGATTGTGTTGACTCTATAAATCAATTTGCAGAGAATTGCCATTTAATAATGGCAATTATTTAGTTTTGTGTTCTATAAATATGCTATATCTTTACATTTATATAGGTCCTTAATTTTTCTCAGCCAAGTCTTGTGGTTTCTCAGTGTATAGCTGAGATTTAATATTTTCAATATTATTGGAAAGCATGCTTTTTATTTCAATATCTCATTGTTCATTCCAATATATAGAAAAACAAGTGATTTTAATTTTTTAAAATTTATTTTTATTTTTTAAAGATTTTATTTACTCATGAGAGACACAGAGAGAGAGACAGAGACATCGGCAGACAGAGAGGCAGTCTCCCTGCCAGGAGCCCCATGTAAGAACATGCCCTGAGAGGAAGGCAGATGCTCAACCACCAAGCCACCCAAGGGTCCCGCAATTTTTATATATGGACCTTATTTCCTGGTAATCTTGCTAAATTGACTTATTACTTCTAGTAACTTTTATTGGTCTGCAAATATGGACAGTTTTAGTTCTTCCTTTCAGATGTGTATACCTTTTATTTCTTTTTTTAGCCTTATGGGATTGGCTACGGCTTTCAGTACAATATTGAATAGAAGTGTTGTGAGCAGTCATCTTTGCTATGTTCCCAATCTTAAGGGGAAGCATTAAGTCTTTCTCCATTAAGTATGACATTGTTGTAGGTTTTCCATTTTTTATCAAGTTTAGAAAGTTCTCTTCTGAGTTTGCTGGAGTTCTTTTTTTGTTTTGTTTTGTTTTTAAATTATGAATGAGTGTTAAATCTTATTGAATGCTACTTCTCCATCTGGTAAAGTGATCATATGGGTTTTGTCCTTTAGTCTGTTAATATGGTGAATTCCATTGATCAATTTTTGAGGAATAAACCAAAATTGAATTTTAGGATAAATCTTATGTAGTCATGATGTTTTTTATCATTTATATAACACATATTGTGATTTGCTAAATATTTTTTTCAGAATTTTTCTAATATAAGGGACAGTGGTGGTCTGTAATTGTGTTTTAATGTCTAATGTCTTTGGTTTTGGTATCAGGGTAATCCTTCCCTCATAGAATGATTTAGGAAGTATTCATTTATTATTTTTTTCTTTACAAAAGACCAATTGTTAATTTCATTGATTTCTTTTTCTGTATTATCTTTGTTTTCTCGTTCATTGATTTCTGCTTTTTATTCTTTTTTCCTTTAGTTTTCATTAGCTTTTTCTTTTTCTAGTTTCTTAAAGTAGAAGCTTCGATCATTGATTTAAGGCCTTCCTTCTTTTTAAATATTATGATTTAACACTATAACTTTCCTTTTGAGCACTCCTTTAACTGAATATCACAAATTTTATGTGTTTTGTTTTCTACTTTCAGTTGAAAATATTTTCTAACTTTCTTGTGATTTCTTTTTTGACCCATGAGATATTAATATTCAACTTAATATCCAACTTGAGTATTTTCCAGTATTTTTTCTATTATTGATATCAGTTTAACTCTATCATGCTTAGATAATATATTTTGTATGATTTTAGTTCTATTAAAGTTGAGACTTATGGTCTATTTTAGTGAATGTCCCACATGCAGTTGGAAAGAATGTGTCTTTTGTTGTCCTTGTGTGACATGTTCTATAAATATCAATTAGATCAAGTTGATTGACAGTGTTACTTGATCTCCTTTGTATTACTGATTTCCTTGCTGCTTGTTTCTATCAACTGTTGACGAAGGAGTGCTGAAGTCCCTGGCCATAATTATATATATATCTATTTTTCCTTTCATTTCTATGAATTTTTCTTCAAGGATTTGAAGCTCTATTAGGTACACACACATTTATCATTATCAAAAGTCTCTCTTTGTCCCAGGTAATACCCCTGTTCTGAAATTTACTTTGTCTGAAAATATTTTTTCCCTTGTATACCTTGCACTTTGGGTAATTTTTAAAATAATTTAATTCTGAACATTGTGTTATTAACTTTTTTTAGATGGTGCATTTGTTGTATACCTTACATAGTGTTGGACTTTTATTCTGATGTGTAGCTAAGTTATTTTGAATTAGTTGTGTTATTTCAAGGTTTGCTTTCAAGCTTTGTTAGAATGGATCCAGAGTAGCTCTACTACCAAGAGGGCAAGGGTCAGTACCTGATGTCATTTGTACTTTGAGTTCTTTTCTCTCTGGCCAGTAGGAAAATGAATTCTTTCCAGCCTTGCAAAAGCTGCAGGCACTATTTGGTGTACAAATACCAAAGCCCTTTCCTGGGCTTTTTTCTGTGGCCTCAAGTAGTTTTCCTTCACACAGGCACAGATCATTACCCAGGTGAAAATTTCAGAACTCTATTAGCTCTTTCCTTTCAGAAGGAAAGTCTAGTTCTCTTGGCCTCATCAAACTTCAGTCTCTATCTCTATCATTGAGACTGCTATGCTCTGTTTGGGTTATCACTTCCTGTACTAGGAATTTCTTGCAGGCAGAAAACCGGAGCAATTATAGGGCCCACCTCATGTATTTCCCTTCTCTCAGAGATCACGGTCCTATGTTAGCTGTTATCCAATGTCTGAAAACCATTACTTCATACATTTTTTTTCTGATTTTCTTTTTTTTTTTTTTAAGATTTTATTTATTTATTCATAAGAGACACACACACACAGACAGAGGCAGAGAGATAGGCAGAGGGAGAAGCGGACTCCCTACAGGAAGCCTGACATGGGACTCAGTCCCAGGACTCAGGGATCACGCCCTGAGCCAAAGGCAGACACTCAACCGCTGAGCCACCCAGGCATCCCTTTTTTCGGATTTTCTAATTGTTTAAAGCAGAAAGGTAAATTCAGTCTCTGTTACTTCATCATGGTCAGAGGTGGCATAACATACACATTAGCTTAGCCATACTTAATCCCTTAACTCTCTGGACACACAAATGTGCAATTTTTGTGGTCTGGAATGTAATGGACAAGGAAATATATGACTGCCATAGTTTGGAAGAACCACGATGGCAGATGCTTTCAATTTAATATTGAAGATAACTCATATGACCACCACAGTGATGGGAAATTATTTTAGCCTGAATCTAGTACTCCGATTTCTTATCTACAATTGTGGATGTGTATTAGAATGGTTTAGTAATGTTGAGTGTAGTGTGAGGACTCTATCTCAATGCAAGGAGAATCCTGAAGGATGGTAGGAATGGAGAAAGAAGGCTCTGGTGTTGACTTCCTTTGTTTCCAGGAATGGACTAATGTTGCTACTATCAGATTTGCTTAGAAAGACGATGAGAGCAGAAGTGGTAGGATATCTCACCCTCTGTCCCCTTTCAGCAGGATTGAGGGTTGAGGAAGGGCAGCAGGGAATGAGCAACTACTCACTATCTATTTCCTTGACTTTCTTTATTTTCAATTAGATGAACTTCCTTCTTATATTAACACCTAGCACCTGATACAAAGGAAGTCAGGATTAATGGATGCATGGATAAGAAAAAGAGACATTAGTGTCTTCTTTCTCGTCAGCAATCTCCAAATGCCTCATAATGGCAACTACCAGGCTCTAGTTGCTAAATACTGAGTTTGCAGCTTTTTATTATAATCATCTAATTTTAGTTTCAGAGCATATTTTAATTGGATGGTTTTGACTTATTTGGAGTTGTCAGAATCCATATAACATAGAACAACTTCAGGAATTTTGAAATGTGTGTCTCAAAATAGAGCTGGGAAAAAAGGAGGAATAGAATCTGTGTTGGTTTTAAAATCCACTCGAAGCAAGGGAAATTTACAGCTTGTGCTGCTTTGTGGACTCTCCCGACATCACTGCTGATTCTGCACTTTGGGAGACAGGTTGTCATTTCACTACCACCAGGTTGTTCATTTTAAATGATCTGTTCAGAACAAAATATTCTCTATTAAGAAAACTTTGGGCCAAATTATTTTACCAAAACAGTTTTCATGTCATACTAAAAGATGAAATTTGCCACATCAATAGTGTTTTAGGGAAAGCAGCTACAATTGATAATGAAGTGCCCTAAATAGGTGAAAAGTTATGAGAGTTGCAATTCATCAGAAAGCTGTTCATCTCCAGCTTTGTAATATTTTGAAATAGGGCCCTCTAGTGGAAATGTGGGCCATCCCTTAACTGAAACTATGAGTGCATCCTCTTATTTACATTCAAGTTTTAAAAATATCCATTTTAATGCTTCTATTTTTATTTTTAATTGTTTTAATTTTTATTTATTTATGATAGTCACACACACAGAGAGAGAGAGGCGGAGACATAGGCAGAGAGAGAAGCAGGCTCCATGCACCAGGAGCCCGATATGGGATTCGATCCCGGGTCTCCAGGATCGCGCCTGGGCCAAAGGCAGGCGCTAAACCGCTGCGCCACCCAGGGATCCCAATGCTTCTATTTTTAAAAAAGATTTTATTTATTTATTCATGAGAGACACAGAGAGAGAGGCAGAGACATAGGCAGAGGGAGAACCAGGCTCCATATAAGGATCCCGATGTGGGACTCGGTCCAGGGACTCCAGGATCACACCCTGAGCCGAAGACAGATGCTCAACCACTCAGCCACCCAGGCATCCCCATTTTAATGCTTCTAAATCCAAATTACCTGTCCTTGATATAGTCTGCTCAGAAATACATTTTCCCTCAAGTTGTTGTGCTGATTAATACCATAATCTGTCAATATACATTCAGTAAGGCTTCTAAAAGTTCTAGGTTCTTTATTTTTATCCCCTTCTTATGAAAACCGGCTCTTTCTAGTCTGCTTCCTCTCACACTACTTACTACTCCCTCCACCATGAAATCTTATTGAAGAATTAACATGTATAGGTGAGACAATCTAAGAATTATACAGGACAGTATATGACATAAGATTAAGATGTTTGTTACAAACGTTAACTGGATCCATCAAACACATTGTTGAAATTGTGTGAGACGTCAAAGTCTGTTTCTTCGGACTGGTTGGAGATAAAAGGCCTCTAAAGAAAGATACATAAAATTTCCAAATGGGATGGAGAGTTTGTTCATCAACCTCATTTTGTTTTCTTCCTGGAAGTATAACTAAATTACATCCCTCACTACATGCTCCACCTACCTGTTGGGTGGAACCCTGTGACTGAGTTATGGCAAATGGAATGTGAATGGAAAAGATATGTACCCTTTCCAGCTCTGGCTCCTAAAATGTCCTGCATCATGTTCCATGTTTCTTTTGTCTCCCCTTCTCACCCTCCATCCAGTGGATGTTATTGCCCGGGCAGACCATGGGAGCCTTTATCAGCCTGGGTCCTGTGATACCTCTGTAGGGCCTACCCCTGCTTCCTAATCCCTACAATCTGCCACAGACTGTGACGTGGACATGAAATATGTTTTCAACACTGTAAGCCATTGAGATTTGGGGATTGTTTGTTCATTACCCTAATTAGCACAGGAGAGAAGAAACAATCAGAAGAAAGGAAAGAAGATGATGTGAAAGAAAGGTAGTAAGTTCCAAATTTCCTTCAGAAACATTTGTGAGCATTCTTCTCAAGTTTCAGAGTAAGCACATGGTTGATAAATTCTGAAAACATCTAGCAGAACAGTGGAAAGTAGAACCATAGAATGCTTCCTGACAGGATTTGAGCTTATGGGGTCAGGAATGTGTCTGTGGATGAAGTTGATGAAGTTTGGATGGAGATGCTTCCCACTGCTTGAGACATGGTGAACTTGGAAAGAAGTGATTATAGTATGGGAAATATGGAAACTGGGCTTATCTGCTTTAGCCAGCAGACATTTACCAATGTTATATACATCATTTTATGCTTATTAAACTTTTCACAATTCTATTCCAAGATGTCCTATGAGATATAATATGTGCCATTTTTTAATAATAGGTATTTGAGGTATACTCAGGCTAGCAGGGGTGGGATTTTAGCAAAATTGTTCATCTAGGCCATTTGTGGAAGCAATACATAACACAGATTTAACACAGGAGTCCTTTAAGTGGACAAAAGAAATAGAAATCAGTGGGTCAGGTCACAGTTTTGCAGCGGATGTAGGATTTGAGCTAAATTGTTGACTGGCAGAGAGGAAAGAGGCATGTGTGACTCATTGCAGAAGGTGAAGAGAGACTAGTGAAGAAGGAGATATTGTTAGGGGGTAGAAAGGTGATTGGTCCTATAATGTAGGACTGAGGTAGAGGAAGAAGATGAAATCAGCATAGACAAGGTGTTGGCAAGTTACTAGAGCCTTGAAAACCATCACAGGCATTTGAATTTGAAGCTATAGTCCAGCGCTTCCAGGCCAATCAAATATGATTAATTAGATAAGCTAGACTTACCCTAACATTCACTTTGGTACCTGTCATCACTCACCTTCCCCCATGGCACATTCACAGGCATTTCAGGCCAAGAGAGGATCTGACTGAACAAACAGCTCCTAAATCTAAACATTCAGAGATAATGAAAAGTATTAGTCTATCTTCTTCCTTGAGTACCCCCTCTCCTTGTCACCTGATGACACTGCCCCATCGCTCTGATCCAGTTCTATGGAATTCTGTACTTTGAAGCCTCCCCTGAAGCCTCACACAGATTGCTAACCACTCCTTCCTTTGTGCAGCCATGGTACCAGACATATGCCTCTACTACCTCCTGCTTATTCTAAGTATTGATTACTTACCTGGCTCCCGGGCTAAACTGTGGATTCCTTGAAGACAGGGGCTGTATCTCACTGAACTCTGTATCCCTGGCACTGAGGACAAGGCCTACCATCTCAAGATTAACATGTAATAAATGCACAGATGAATGAATGAAAAGTAGATAGATTTATTTTCCCAAGGCCGGAGACTTCATTCACACATTTGCCATAGCCATTATGTACACTTATTTGTCTACATATCTGTCTGCTTTTATCAGATTGTAAGTCTCCTTGAATCTTGCTCATGAATTTATTCTCAGCACAGTTTAGTGTTTGGCATATATATAAAACGCTAAGCAAAATGTCTACTGAAAGAATGATGCATGGATGATTCCTGCTGTAAACAGTTGCAAATTACCAAGATTTGGTGGTATGATATTTTGGGAGGAATTCAATACATGAAAAAAAATACATTATTATAGATAGTTGCTAGAAGAGTGCTTACATATTCACACGTGGTGAAACACAATCTTGAAGAAGTAAGACACAATTTTGAAAGTGGAGCATTTTTAAAATATTATTATGACATATTACTTGAAGTAACCAAATTACAGAAAACTGCACCGGCCACATGAATATTTTGGGTTTTGATATTGAAGCCTTTTCTCCCTGCATAAGATAAATCAAGTTGGTCCCATTGTAATTAGTCTCTTGCTTCTCTGAGTAGTTCTTGTGAATAAATAGGCCAATAAAAGTAAGCCATTGTTTCTGATGTAGTAGGTTTTAGGGATATGGGCCAGTGAGGAACTGACTTCCACCTGATAGGTGTGCTGACCCCAGCCATGCCAGGGACTATTGAAGGAAGGTACGTCCCATTAATTCAGATGATATATAATAACAATACCCTTCTAAATTATGACCACTACATCATCAAGCTAATGAAATGCATAAGTGCAGAAAAGAGAACAAGAGCCATTCAAATGTTCCCATCACTCATGTCATTACAGATACACATGAATACACCAAAGCAGGTGTGTGGAGATCAAAGATAATTTATGAACAGCAAAAAAAAAAAAAAAAAAAAAAAAAAAAACACGAAAATATTATTTCAAAAATACAAACAGGGCACCTGGGTGGCTCAGTTGGTTAAGTGTCCAACTCTTGGTTTCGGCTCAGGTCATGATCTCAGGGTCATGAGATCAAGCCTGATGCTGGGCTCCATGGTGGGTGTAGAGTCTGCTTAAGACTCTCTCTCCTTGGGCAGCCCAGGTGGCTCAGAGGTTTAGTGCCGCCTTCAGCCCAGGGCGTGATTCTGGAGCCCCGGGATCAAGTCCCACCTCGGGCTCCCTGCATGAAGCCTGCTTCTCCCTCTGCCTGTGTCTCTGCCTCTCTTTCTCTCTCTGTGTCTCTCATGAATAAATAAATAAAATCTTAAAAAAAAAAAAGATTATCTCTGCTCCCCTCTTGCCTATGTGCTCTCTCTCTCTAAACAAAGAAACAAACATAAGACAGCTGCATTTTCATAATAATAAAGGGTGTTTTAAAGTTAATTCAATTTTTTAAAAATAATACTTTTTCCTTTCACTAAGGCTTTAAGACTATCATGTCAAAAAAAAAAAAAGACTATCATGTCAGATCTATTAAGTGAAAACTAAAGGTAAAGTTTATCAATTACATAAATTTGCATTATAATCAGCTGAGATGATTCAGATTCCACCTCTCTCTCTCCAAAAGCCATGTCTTTTATCCAAGAATACCTACTAAAAGTAGTTGAGGTAAAAAAGACAAAATCAGTTGCTTCTTGGGGGATAAAGGAAAAGAAAACAAATGGAAGGAAAGAAAAATTGTCTTTCTGGGGAGACTTCAGAAAACTTTAGGCTTTAATTTAACACTTTGACCCAATGTTTTGTGAGATGTATAATTTATGAAATATAATTTACTAGGCTGAAATTATGGAATGAACTCTTACATTTAGGAATATTAGAATTTATATAAAGGTAATTGTCAATCTAGTCCCCAAAAGGCAAAAGCAGATGAAGACATGCTCACTGTTCTCTTTAGCATATCCCCCTGTTGGTCATTAATAACTTTATAAAAAAGAAATAAACTTGTATCCTCTGTACAAATGTAAGTAATGTAATTATCCCTTATAAAGGAGGGGAAACAAATTCTTGCATATTCCTAGAATAAAGTAATTCTCATTATAATTATTTAAATATTTACAAACACAAATTACATATATAAATTAATTGTCTATATTCTGTTTCATCTATAGAACTGAACTTAATTTACAAATTATGTGCAAACAAAAATATAACAATACAAATTCAAATAATGGATATGTTTTAACAAAACAAAGACAATGATGTGATAAACAGTGGAAAGATGCATTTTGGGGCTTTCTGCTTCATTGTGTATTGCCTTGATTTTGAACATGCTAGAACGTCGACTCATTGAACATTGTTTTTATCTTTCCTTTAAATAATGACGTTAATTTCAACCCAATTAATTGTGTTATTGGGATGATCTTTTAATAGCAGCCTACAAAATGCAATAGAAACAAAATATTTGGGGTATTTGTGTGGCTAATCAGTTAAGTATCTGCTTTTGGCTCAGATCATGATCTCAGGGTCCTGGGATCAAGCCCCATGTTGAGCTGTCTGCTCAGCAAGGAGTGTGCTTCTCCCTCTCTCTCTGTGTGCTCACTGGCACTCTCTCTCTCTCTCTCTCAAACAACTTATTCTGCTCTAGTAATTGTAAGATATTAAGACAGTTGTAGTCATGCCAACTGTGCCCCATAGATGAAAACTATAATGTTCAAAGCTCCATGTCTGGCACAGAGTGTGTGACCTTCTGCTTCTGTAAGTAATGAACTTTGCCATGAAGTTGCTGATTATATTAGCTTCTGTGTACCTCTAAAGCATTAATTTTTTAAAAAAATTATTTAAATTCATTTGCCAACATATAGTATAACAGTGCTCATCTCATCATGTGCCCTCCTTAGTGCCTGTCATCCAGGCACCCTACCCCTCCTGCCCCACAACAAAACCCTTTGCTTGTTTCCCAGAGTTAGGAGTATTTCATGGTTTGTCTGCCCCTCTAATTTTTCACCACTCAGTTTCCTCTCTTCCCCTATGGTAACTTTCACTATTTCTTATATTCCACATATGATTGAAACCATACAATAATTGTCTTTCCCCAACCAACTTATTTCACTCAGTATAATACCCTCCAGTTCCATCCACATCAAAGCAAATGGTGGGTATTCATCCTTTCTGATGACTGAGTAATATTTCATCTCTCTCTCTCTCTCTCTATATATATATGTGTGTGTGTGTGTGTGTATACATATATATATTCATCCTTTCTGATGACTAATTTCTATATATATGTATATGTGTATATATATTCTATATCTATCTATCTATCTATCTATCTATCTATCTATCTATCTATCTATCTAAAGACATGCTCACTGTTCTCTTTAGCATATCCCCCTGTTGGTATGTGTGTATATACCAACATGCAATCCCTATCAAAATACTATGGACTTTCTTCACAGATTTGGAGCAAACAACACACACATATATATATACATACCACATCGTCTTTATCCATTCATCTATCAAAGGATATCATGGCTCCTTCACAGCTTGGCTATTGGCATTGCTACTATGAACACTAGGGTGCAGATGTCCTATTGTTTCACTACATCTGTATCTTTGGGGTAAATATCCAGTAGTGCAACTGGTAAGAGATGTAAAATATCTCTATTTTTAACTTCTTGAGGAACCTCCACACTGTTTTCCAGAGTGGCTGCACTAGCTTGCATTCCCACTAACAGTGCAACGGAGTTCCCCTTTCTCCACATCCTCGCCAATATTTGTTTTGTCCTGTCTTGTTAATTTTAGCCATTCTCACCAGTGTAAAGTGGTATCTCATTGTGGTTTTGATTTATATTTCCCTGATAGGAAGTGATGTGGAGCATTTTTTCATATGCTTGTTGAACATTTTTTCATATGCTTGTTGGCCACATGTAGGTCTTTGAAGAAATGTCTGTTCATGTCTTTTGCCCATTTCTTGACTGGATTGTTTGTTTCCTGGGTGTTGAGTTTGATAAGTTCTTTAAAGACATTAGATACTAGCTCTTTATCTGATATGTCATTTGCACACATCTTTTAGTTTTGTTGACTGTTTCTTTTGCTGTGCAGAAGCTTTTTATCTTGATGAAGCCCCAATTGTTTATTATTGCTTTTGTCTCCCTTGCTTTTACAGATGTGTCTTGCAAGAAGTTGGTGTGGCCAAGTTCAAAAAGGTTGTTGCCTGTATTCTTCTTTAGTATTTGATGGATTCTTGTCTCACATTTAGCTCTTTCAACCATTTTGAGTTTATCCTTGTGTATGGTGTAAGAGAATGGTCAAGTTTCATTCTTCTGCATGTCCAATTTTCCCAACACTATTTATCATTTTTCCATTGGATATTCTTTCCTGCTTTGTCGAAGATGAGTTGACCATAGAGTTGAGGGTCCATTTCTGGATTCTCTATTCTGTTCCATTGATCTATGTGTCTGTTTTTGTGCCAGTGCCACATTATCTTGATGATCACAGCTTTGTAATACAGCTTGAAGTCAGGCATTGTGATGTCCCCAGCTTTGGTTTTCTTTTTCAATATTTCTCCGCCTATTTGGGGTCTTCTCTGGTTCCACACAAATCTTGGGATTGGGGAACCCTGGGTGGCACAGCAGTTTAGCGCCTGCCTTTGGCCCAGGGCGCGATTCTGGAGACCCGGAACCAAATCCCACATCGGGCTCCCGGTGCATGGAGGCTGCTTCTCCCTCTGCCTATGTCTCTGCCTCTCTCTCTCTCTCTGTGTGACTATCATAAATAAATAAAAATTAAAAAAAAATCTTGGGATTGTTTGCTCCAACTCTGTGATGAAAGTCCATAGTATTTTGATAGGGATTGCACTGAATGTGAAAATTGCTCTGGGTAGCATAGACATTTTCACAATATATATTCTTCCAATCCACGAGCATAGAATGTTTTCCCATCTCTTTGTAAGACATTGATTTTTACAAAATTTCAAAGTATATTTGTAGAATGCTCTGTCTTATGGATCTTCTAGTCAACATAAGCAAGTATCCTTTTCCCCTCACCCCCTTGGAAATAATGATGCCTTTTATGGTAAGGTGATATAATTTTTTTAAAGCAAAAGAATAAGATAAAAAAACTTACTAAAAGATAAAGGAATTTATAAAGAAATTAAATATGCTTGAATAAGTGCTTAAAATGAAGACAGCACAAAGGCTTTTCAATTTCTGAGTGGAAGTTTGAAAGGGAATTTGAAGGAAACTGCATATCAATTCCTGGTTGCAGATTCAGTCTGGTGATGGGGCCCTGCACTCAGTTCAGCTATCTGTCCCTCATCACCTGAAATTCATGGTCTTAATTTCATGTCTGCCCCAAATGGTATACTCTATCAGGAGTCACACCAAGCTGGCTTTTAAAAACATACCTGGAAGTGTTAGACTCTACTAGATCCTAAGTTGAAGAAGAGAGATTATTGACAGAAGACAACCTGTCACCTTATCTCCCAGCTCCTTTTCCTTGCCCACTGTGCTGTGGCTCCTTCCCAGTTTTGTGGACTGGTTAACGAGATCTTATAAAAAGCTCAACTTAATTGTACAGTATTTATCATTTTCCCACAAGCTAGAGTGCCCTCTTGTGGGGATATCCAGTAGTTATCCAGGTATTACTGACCTTTTGATATTACATACATTTTCCAGGTATGGTAAGTGAGCATGCTCCCTCACTGTATTTTGTTTTTATTCAACTCATCTTCTTCATGAGTTTCATAGCCATAGGTAAATGAGAAGTGGTAGAAATATGGGAGGCAGTAGCCAGTGGTATAAGAATATATTTTAGAGGGATGCCTGGGTGGCTCAGGGCTTGATCCCAGAGTTCTGAGATCCGGTCCTGCATCTGGTTCCCTACAGAGAGCCTGCTTCTCCCTCTGCCTGTTCTCTGCCTCTCTATCTGTGTCTCTCATGAATGAATGGATAAAATCTTAAAAAAAAAAAAAAAAAAAAGAATATAATTTCCAAAACAATATTGATTTTTTTCTTTCTTTTTCTTCTTAAAGGTAATGGTGGTAGGAGAAAAGAGTAAGTTAGAATGAAGGTCTCAAGTTCAAGAAATTAGTAGATATCTTTAACTCTACTCACTAAAGAAGCATTTATGTGGGTTACCAAATGCCTTATTGAGGATCTATATCCTTCCTGGGATGAGTGAGAACTCAGAGACTTAACTCTCACTTGACTATCAGTTTTTGTGTCTCATCAGAACAAAGTTGGGAGCTCTAGCCTAAGAAGGATGTAGAATTTTAGTCTAAAATGTAGTTCTGGGCAGCCCAGGTGGCTCAGCGGTTTAGTGCCGCCTTCAGTCCAGGACCTGATCCTGGAGACCCGGAATCAAGTCCCATGTCAGGTTCCCTGCATGGAGCCTGCTTCTCCTTCTGCCTCTCTCTCTCTCTCTCTCTGTGTGTCTCTCATGAATAAATGAATAAAACCTTAAAAAATTAAATAAATAATAAAATGTAGTTCTTATAAGATAGAATGAGGGTTGATAATAGCTTAACTGCATAGTATATTTATTACTTCAAGACATACATCTTTAAAAACTTTTTATTTGGAAGAACTTCAAAAATATACAAAATAGTTTATGAAAAGAGTATAATCCTCTCCCACATTTTCCTCTTAGCATCCACAATTACCAACTTATTACTAATCTTATTTCCTTGAAACCTCTATTCTCCCTCTCCAATTATTTAGAAGTAAATTCCAGGCATAGTACCCTCTCACCCATAAGTATTTCAGAAAGTGTCTCTAAGAGATAAGAATTCCTCTTAAAGGGGTCCCTGGGTGGTGCAGTGGTTTAGCGCCTGCCTTTGGCCCAGGGCGCAATCCTGGAGACCCGGGATCAAATCCCACATTGGGCTCCCAGTGCATGGAGCCTGCTTCTCCCTCTGCCTGTGTCTCTGCCTCTCTCTCTCTGTGACTATCATAAATAAATTAATTGATTAAAAAATTAAAAAAAAGAATTCCTCTTAAAAATATGACAATATCATTTTAAAAATTAACAATTATTCCTTAATATCCTAATAGATCAAGGTAGTGTTCACATTTCTCTCATTGTTTCTCATTTTAAAAAGACCGGATTTAGTTTTAGGTTTATAATAGTATTGAGAAAAAAGTGCAGAGAATTTCCATATACCCCCTGCTCTCTCGCACATGCAGAGCCTCCTCCATTATCAACATCTCTCATCAGAATAGTGCTCTTTTTTTAATACCAAGGATGAACCTACCCTGACACACTTTTATCACCCAAAGTCCATAGTTTACCTTAGGGTTCACTCTTGGTGGCATAGATTCAATGGGTTTGAGCAAATGTATAACAACATATATCCATTATTACAATATCACACAGAATATTTTCACTGCCCTAAAAACCCTATGTTCTTCCTATTCATACACCAACCCCTGCCTCCTGGCCTGGCAACCACTGATCGTTTTACTGCCTCCATAGTTTTGCTTTTCCAGAATGTCATACAGTGGGAGTCAGATAGTGTGCAGCCCTCTTATATCGGCTTCTTTCTTAGTAATATGCATGTAAGGTTCTTTCATGTCTTTTTATCAGTTGGTAGCTCATTTCTTTTTGTGCTGAATAATATTCTATTGTCTGGATGTACCACAGTTTATCCATTTACCTACAGAAGAACATCTTGGTTGCTTCCAAATTTTGGCAGTTATGAATAAAGCTGCTATAAACATCCATATGCGGGTTTTGTGTGGACGTAAGTTTTCAATTCCTTTCCTTAAATACAAAGGAGTGTGATTGCTGGATCATATAGTAAGAGTATATTTAATTTTGTAAGAAACTGCCAAATGGTCTTCCAAAGTGACTGTAATATTTTGCATTCCCACCAATAACTTATGAGTTTCTATTTCTTCTCATTCTCACCAGCATTTGGTGTTGTCAGGGTCCCAGATTTTGGCCCTTCTAATAGCTGTACAATCGTATCTCACTGTTCTAATTTGCATTTCCCTGATGACATATGATGTGGAACACGTTTTCATGTGCTTTCTTGCCATCTGTATATCTTCTTTAGTGAGGTATCTATTGTGGTCTTTGGCCCATTATTACACTGCTTGTTTATTTTCTTATTTGTGAGTTATTATCTCTTTTAATCTGTGGCTTCTCTTTTTCTTCCCCGCTCTCATTTTATCTTTCCCTTCAATATATTTTTGTTCAAGAAATGGAGTCTATTGTCTACAGTTTTGACTATACGGAATTTTTGAATGTACTATTTTGGTGCTGTTTAGGAGTTAGAGGAGTCTGTCCCTGTATTTCCTTTAAAGGAGTAGTTAGATGAGAAACATCAGATTGAAGTTCAGCTTTTTGTCTGGCAAGACTAACTTCACAGGCAGTGAAGCAGTTTTCCACCAGGAGGCGCAGGTGCTCTCTTTTTGGGATGTCAGCAGCTTTCTTTATTTTTATTTTTTTAAGTAGTTGCCATACCCAATGTGGAACTTGAACTCATGATCCTGAGATTGAGAGTCACATGCTCTACCCACTGAAATGTCAGCAGCTTTACATCATCCCTTCTTTTAAGACTTTTTTTTTAAATTTATTTTTTAAAAATATTTTATTTATTTATTCATCAGAGACACAGAGAGAGAGAGAGGGGGGCAGAGACACAGGCAGAGGGAGAGGCAGGCTCCATGTAGGGAGCTTGGTGTGGGACTCCATCCCAGGACTCCAGGACCACGCCCTGGGCCGAAGGCAGGTGCTAAACCGCTGAGCCACACAGGGATCCTCCCCCTTCTTCTTTTATTAGGTTTTTATGCTTCTTTAATTAAATTTTCCTTCGTCAACTATTTTGTTACTCTAAGATGCAATTTATATAGAGATGCCAGAAAAGTGCTTGATTTTTCCCCTTCACTTAACAGTTTTCAAAATAATGAGTTGGTTCCCTAATACCATCCAAAAATGATCAATGGGTTGTTTTTCTTTTTTTTAACTTATTATGAACTCATGTGTGTGAACCTATTTGATATTTTCATTCCACTGAAATCATTATACTTACTGATGCTCAAATTATTTTATCTTTGACCAGAGGAAGTCTATTTAAGTTGGTTCCTGAATCCTTTTGACATGAACCTGTCTTTAAAATTTTCCCTGCTTTCTGCTAACACAAGATGTTCCTGGCTTCTTTTACATTTCTATAACTCAGACATGGAATTAGCTATTTCTCTAAAGCAGTGGTTCTCAAAGTGTGATCTGGAGACCCCTCCGAGTCCCTGTGATCCTTTCATGGGGTCTGTGAGACCAGAATTATTTTCCTACTAATACTAAGATGCTTGGCCCTTTTAAATTTTCAGTCTCTCACAAATGTATATATAGTTTCCCAAGGGCTACCTGGTGTATGATATTATGACTGAATATAGAAGTGGTTTTAAAAATTCTGCTGTCATTTATTGGCCCAGACAAAAATGTAAAATGATGGCCCTCTTCTCACAAAATAATTTTTGTTAATGGATATTTTGTTATTTTAAAATCTGTTTTAATTTCTAACGCAGTAAACATCAGTAGGTCTAACCCATGCACACAAAAGCTCTTTGGGATCCTCGATAGTTTTTAAGAGTTTAAAGAAATTTGAGAAGCAAGATGTTTGAGAACTGCAAACATTTGCAGTTCTCAGGAGTCCTGGCTCCTTCTAATGGGAAATGGTATTTAGAAATCACAATCTAGGAGCTAGATATGTTCATCGTTACTGGATTGGCCGTTGTTTTGGGGCCATTTCAATGGGCAGAGCTAGGATAAATAATAAATATGTTTAAAGATAAAATACATCATGAGTTGTTACTGAGTCTTTCGATTCAAATTCAGGACTTCAAAGTTTTTACTTAAACTCGTGCAATTTACATTTGTGTCTCGTTTCTCCTATTAAAATAATTCCAGCGTAAATGTTTATTTTCAGTGTCAGATTAATAATACCACCACTACCAACAATATAATTACCTAAAACAGTTTAAGATTCTTTTTTGGCAGTTCCTTTTTCTTTGAGGTGTCTCTCTCTATACAGATGTATAGTAATTTGATGGATTAAACTAATTGAAATGGTGTGTGTTCTGGAGGTTATGCCATGTAGCAGATCAGTTAGATTCATGTATTTTTACTTTTGATTTCTAGAGGAGATTTTGTAAATTTAATTGTTTTATAATAAAATGTTTACATTGCTTTAGACTAAATCGGTTACATTGTATATATTCAGAGACGCCTACCTTCTATCCCTGTCTCCTCTCTCCTATTCCCTTTCCTCCCCTACTGGTAGCATTTTAAAACAAAACAATAGTTTCCTTCCTTTTATTTTTAAAATATAAGCAAACATATATGTATATTTAGTATTACTACCACTCTTCTCTTTTGGGATAAAAGGTAGCATACTGGGATCCCTGGGTGGCGCAGCGGTTTGGCGCCTGCCTTTGGCCCGGGCGGTGATCCTGGAGACCCGGGATCGAATCCCACATCGGGCTCCCGGTGCATGGAGCCTGCTTCTCCCTCTGCCTGTGTCTCTGCCTCTCTCTCTCTCTGTAACTATCATGAATAAATAAATTAAAAAAAAGGTAGCATACTATATACACTTCCCTCCACTTAGTTTTCTTTCACTGAATATATTCTAGAGATCATTCCACGGTTGCATATAGAGCACCTCATTCCAGTGTTGCACCATAATTCATTCAACCAGTCCACTATTGAGGAATTTGGGGATAATCTCCAGCATCTGATTGTAAATAGTGCTTCAGTGAATATGCCTCATATTCTTTTCATATTTTTACCACCGTATCTTTGGGATAGAGTCCTCGACGCGGGATTGCTGGGTCAAAGCATGAATGTGCCAAATTCTGTTAGACATTTAGCTACTCTTTCTGCCTCCGCCGTCCAGATGAGGGAGCGGACTGAGACTGCCCAAGGTCACTTTACTAGTTACTCACACAGCTGGGGGCGTAAACTTGGAAGTACCGTCCTCCGCATTCTCCAGGTCGGGGGAAGAGGAGCACCAAGGCGGGCGAGGGGCTGAAGAATCTGCATTTGGACCTCACATTCATCGGATCACACCCTCGTCCTCCCAGGGCCGAGCACGCCACTCCGACCTGGGACCTCCCCTGCTTCCTTCTTCCGGTCACGCGGCCTCGCCTTCTCCCACAGCTAAGACGCGCCGCCACCCCGCTCGCGGGTAATCGCCGCGGAGACACTGCGCAAGCCCAGCCGCCGCGCGCAGATTGCAGCCGGGGCAGGGGCAGCGGCAGGGGCAGGAGCGTGGTGACGTCATAATGGCGCGCCGCTCCCGGCGTCCTCGCAAGGTCGCCTCGGAGCGGGGCTGGCTGCGCGCCTAAGTGACCTGACGCTGGCCGGGGACGCGCCCGGTCCTGCCTTGGTGCCGGCGGCGACATGGCGGGGTACACGCCAGACGAGAAGCTTCGTCTGCAGCAGCTCCAACAGCTGAGAAGGCGATGGCTAAAGGACCAGGAGCTGAGCCCCCGGGAGCCGGTGCTGCCCCCGCAGCGGGTGTGGCCTATGGAGAAATTTTGGAATAAGTTTTTGCGGGACCAGACCCCCTGGAAGAACGTGGTGAGTGAGGGGCCTCCCCGGCGCTGATGCTCGCGCCCTGCTGCGACCCCCAGCCTGGCTGCTGGGCGCCTCCTGCCCGTTGTGGCCACACCAGGGACTGACATCACTCTGGGCCGGCAAGGCCAGGCGGTTCCTTGGAGGAGAACCAGGTTCAACCGGGACTTAGGCTTAGCAGGTTCGCTAACTTGTCCCGAGAGTCCTGGGCTGGAAGCTCTGGAGTTCAGGAGCACTTGGAGCTTTGGCAGAGTCCTGCCCTGTCGCTGTCAAGTGTGACGAGAAGGAGGCGACTCTTTTTTTTTTTTTTTCCCCATTTGTTTTTATGGAAGTTCAGTTTGCCAACATAGAGTATAACACCCAGTGCTCATCCCATCAAGTGCCCCCCTCAGTGCCGTCACCCAGCCACCCCCGCCCCCCGCCCACCTCACGCACCCTAGGTTCGTTTCCCAGAGTTAGGAGTCTCTCATGGTTTGTCTCCCTCTAATTTTTCCCACACAGTTCCCCTCCTTTCCCTTATAATCCCTTTCGCTATTTCTCATATTCCCCATATGAGTGACACCATATAATGTTTGTCCTTCTCCGATTGGCCTACTTCACTCAGCATAACACCCTCCACTTCCATCCACATTGAAGCAAATGGTGGGTTTTCGTTGTTTCTAATGGCTGAGGAATATTCCATTGTATACATAAACCACATCTTTATCCATCATTTTTCGATGGACACCGAGGCTCCTTCCACAGTTTGGCTATTGTGGACATTGCTGCTAGAAACATCGGGGTCCAGGTGTCCCGTTGTTTCACTGCATCTGCATCTTTGGGGTAAATCCCCAGCAGTGCAATTGCTGGGTCGTAGGGCAGGTCTATTTTTAACTCTTTGAGGAACCTCCACACAGTTTTCCAGAGTGGCTGCACCAGTTCACATTCCCACCAACAGTGTAAGAGGGTTCCCCTTTCTCCACATCCTCTCCAACATTCGTGGTTTCCTGCCTTGTTAATTTTCCCCATTCTCACTGGTGTGAGGTGGTATCTCATTGTGGTTTTGATTTGTGTTTCCCTGATGGCAAGTGATGCAGAGCATTTTCTCAGGTGCTTGTTGGCCATGTCTATGTCTTCCTCTGTGAGATTTCTCCTCATGTCTTTTGCCCATTTCATGATTGGATTGTTTGTTTCTTGGGTGTTGAGTTTAATAAGTTCTTTATAGATTTTGGATACTAGCCCTTTATCTGATATGTCATTTGCAAATATCTTCTCCGATTCTGTAGGTTGTCTTTTAGTTTTGTTGGCTGTTTCTTTTGCTGTGCAGAAGCTTTTTATTAAGTCCCAATAATTCATTTTTGCTTTTGTTTCCCTTGCCTTCATAGGTGTATCTTGCAAGAAGTTGCTGTGGCCAGGTTCAAAAAGGGTGTTGCCTGTGTTCTTCTCTAGGACTTTAATGGATTCTTGTCTCACATTTAGATCTTTCATTCATTTTGAGTTTATCTTTGTGTATGGTGTAGGAGAATGGTCTGGTTTCATTCTTCTGCACGTGGCTGTCCAATTTTCTCAGCACCATTTATTGAAGAGACTGTCCTTTTTCCAGTGGATATTCTTAAAGAGGCAAATCTTTGCTTAGGTTTTGCAGAATGATAGAAGGATTCACTTGAGTGAAAATTCTGTAACTTTAGTTATTTAAGAACACCTATCTGCTTTTTAAGGTTGAGGTTATAGAGGATAACACTACACTCAACTACTAGAAGACACAAGGAGCCTCTAACTGGTCATCTAACCCCATGTGATCACCATAAAAGATGGTGGTATGCTTAATGAGTAATATTCAAGAACCACCTTTCTGAACTACCACTATGTACTTTTAACACACTGTTTAATTTAAAAGTGACATTTCTGGGCTTTACACTACAGAAAGTCACTCATTTAAGAGCTGTCTTTATTTTCAGGGTCTCTGGACATTTTCTTAGGTCATTAAATTACATCAATTTAAGTGATGAACACTCTTATCTCAAAATTGCTTTCAACAAGCCACGACATTGACTAATATAATAATGGTAGTGACACTATTAAGTAACACTTGAGTACTTACTTTCTGCCCTGCATTTTGCTGAGGGTGTGACATGTGTTACTTTATTTAATTCTTTACTTCTGTAAGGTAGAAACTACTCCAAATCCTTAATTTAAATGTGTAGTAGAAAATGAGACCTACAAAAATTGAGTGATTTATTGGTGGTCACAGAGTTAGGAGTTGAAGGAGTTCACATTGAGATCCAAGTGTATCTACTTTCTTACTGTGCTACCAAGTCTTGTGCAAATTTTTCTGAGAAAGTGGTATTAGATACTTATTTATGGTGGTAAAATTAAACTCTAATTCAACTTTGCTGTCACCTTTTGTATCCCTGACATTGTCCCTGACATTGTTGATTTTGGCAGCTACTGGTTGAAAGTGGACATCCCACCCAACAGCCAGTGGTATAAGGAAGTAAATAATTATTTTAGTCTGTTTTTCCATACTTTGAGTTAATTTTCCTTCTATAATCATATATACTATAGCACCTAGGGTCTAGTTATCCCTGGTAATATAGGTACGTTTCAGTCAAATTGGCTGCCTCATGAAGGTTCCATTTTTAGTTCTATTTTACCTTTCTTTTTAAAAATAGTGTACTTGAAAGCATCTTAAAGTGAGCTTGGAACACCTCTATCTATTCCAGTATGTAAAACGTTCTTTTTCAAGCTTTGGTGTGCTCAGGGTTGTGCCTTATACCTAGAATGGTGCAAGTGATGTTGATTGTATCTGAAATTGGTAAATTAGGGGGTTGACTTTATCTGAAAAATTCTGTAGGTTTGATTATTCTAATTAAATTGGTTAAAGTTATTTTTTCATTATTTATGCCATGTTTATCTTTAGTAAACTTATAATAAGGACATTTTAAAAAGTCTTTAAAATACATACATATATGTATATACATGTCTATGACATACATATCTATGACATACATATCTATATCTATATATATATATATCTATGAATACCTTACTGTAGCTTTGCAAAATAGTAATTGTCTTGAGCCTTGTTTGCTCTGAACTCTGTAGGTATGCCCTAGCTGGTCCTTTGTTTAATAAAAATACTTAAATGAGTGAGGTTACTTACAGACTGTAAGGAAATATATAGCAAGTAGACATTTAAAAATAATCATGAAATTATTATATCATTGATGCATTTTTTCTGCCACAAACATAAAAAAATGAGATACCTGATCATGTATGTTTCTTTTCTCCCCAGATTTACAAGGTATACCGACACAGTATCTTTGCTTTTACTCATGTACTTATACCTGCCTGGATTGTTCATTATTATATCAAATATCATGTGAATGTAAGTATGTTTTAAGTATGTATTTTTCAGAGTTATTTTTAATATTATACAAAATTATTTCCTATGTGGGCATGCCTTACCCTGCTTTACTTAGGGGAAATAATCTGCCACTTAAAACTGATTTTGAAAAATAAAAACAAACTGATTTTGAACTACTTTCAATAAAATAGTTAAGTAAAAGTTTTATTGAAACTTAAGGAAAGTGTGGTTTTTAATTTAATTTTATTTTTTTTAAGTTTTATTTATTTATTCATGAGAGACAGAGAGAGAGAGAGAGAGAGAGAGAGAGATAGGCAGAGACAGGCAGAGGGAGAAGCAGGCTCCATGCAGGGAGCCCGATGTGGGACTCGATCCTGGGACTACAGGATCATGCCCTGGGCCAAAGGCAGGTGCTAAACTGCTGAGCCACCCAGGGATCCCTGATTTTTTTTTTAATTAATCTTTATATTAGTTTATTACAACTTGAAGTGCATTTTCTCATAAAAACAATGTTTAAATGATCAGAATGAAATCAACCTCATAATACTAGTGTAAACTTGGGGTTCTAAGTAGGAAGGGAGCAAAGAATTTCTGCTCCTTTTTTGAGCATAGATATGATACAGGATAAAGTCAAAATAGACAAAGGTTATCTTTGTTATCGTCCCATTTCCCTTCCCTTCATTCTGATTTTTCACCATTTTCGTTCTTTAGAATCCAGGATGTCCAAAAGCTTGAACTTTGTCATGGGAAGATCTTGCATGTGGTGATTAAACTGAGGCAGTTGCCATATTTTAAAGTCAAGGGATAGTCTGGTATAGGTGTTGGATCCAAGGCAGGGTGAAGAAGGAGTACATTTAAGGGGGCAGTGGTGGCTGCCCAGCATGGAGTGTTGTAATCCAAACCCATTCTTATATCCAGTGAGGTTATTAGGTCCCAGGGAGAGGTGGATGTTGGGGGTGGTGGTGGTGAGTATACCTGTTTGAAGAGCAGCAGTGGTAGTAACCTGGAGTAGGATATTGGAACCTGAGCAAGGGGAAGAGGACATCTGTAAGAAGGATGGTTTGGGGCAATGATGGAGTGGCAGTCTATAGTAAGATGTCAGGACCTGAATGAGGAAGCTTTGCATTTTTCAATAAGAGAGTGAGTTGATAAAGTGCTATATTTAGGAAAACATAAAAAACATTGATATGATGGGGGTAATTGAAGGGAGGAAAGTACTGATGTGAGGTAAATCAACTAGAGACTGTTGCAGTTTAATAGATTTTAGTTGATGAGAATCTGGTTAGGGTGAAGATAGCAGAAATGAAAAAGAAGAGTGAAGCCCGAAGACTTTTTTTTTTGTATGACAAGCATCTTATTTTTAAAATTAATTTTATTTCATTAAATTGCCAGAACACATTGTTTAAGGAAGACAACTCAAGTTAAGTTGGGAATGAAACCAAAGTTCAGAGGCAGTTAATGACTATAAAATTTTTAGTCTTGGAAGTTATATACATAGGGTTTTGGAAAGGAGTAAATTTGTATAGGAGCATGTGCTGTCAGCATCAGTATTAGGGATGTCCAAGTGGACATGGCCTGTCTTCTATGTTAGAAACATGAAATTAGTGGAGGCTGGTAGGAATTAGAGTTGGAGTTTAGTGTTTTCACTTTATAAACCAACAGAAAATCTTCCTGCAACCATTAAAGAGGGCTAACAATTTATATGTCTGAGGGTCAGAGGATAGTTTGTTTCTCTTGTTAATGGGCTTGTGCAAAATTTTATATTTATTTTCACCTGCAAGTCCACAGGCTATTTCATAATCATTATATGTCTGTTATTTTTTTACTGTCTTAACATGCAAGACTCTAGAGAAGAAAAATCTATTACTACTGTAAGTGCAGTTTTTTTTTAAGATTTTATTTATTTATTCATGAGAGACAGAGGCAGAGGGAGAAGCAGGCTCCTTGTGGGGAGCCCAATGTGGGACTCGATCCCGGGACTCTGGAATCACCCCTGAGCTGAAGGTAGACACTCATCCACTGAGTCACCCAGGCAATCCAGTACAAATTTTTATTTTTTTAAATATCCAAGAGTGGTTTTTATGTTCAGAAAGAACTGTCCACAGTTACCTGGAATATAAATTAAAATTCAGTTTCAAATTTAAAAAATCTCCTTTTTTCCTATTCTTTATATTCAGTTTAAAAATTCTGTTAAATTACTTATACATCTAGTAAAATATGAGCAGTCTCCTTTGTTTGTTCTTATTATCTTTGGAGTAATTCAAGTTGAACTCTCCTAAATTCCACTTACAAATATAATCATATTCTCTTACATGTTTTAAGCTGTGTTTAGACATTTTATATTTATATGTTGAATTTTGTTTTTAAGCATTTATAGGGCAAGTTAATGACACTAGGAAGCAAAATCTTTTTAAACTTATGGTCACAAGCCTCAATCAATTATGCAATTTAACTAGAATCCTAAAACTAATCTTTTAGAACCTCTAATTGCCAGATTGATTACCTTAAACAATACAAATGTTCTAAATAACAGAATATATGGATTGTCCTGGTATTTTAAGAATTTATTAAATTTGACATCTGTTTATTCTCTAGGTTTAATCTTTATTATATCTATATTTAACTAAATTTTTCTAGAATTGGAAAAACATCTTCTAAGAGAAGTAGATTTAATAAGGTGCTGTTACTGGTTTGACAATTAGAGACTTTAATGTAGTTGCTTATCTGAGGGAGTCATACTTCCAGGAGATTTTTCCTGAGCCACAGATGGACATAATTAGCTAAAGGTTTTAATGTCAATAGAGGTCCCAAAATTTCTCCCTTACCTTATTCCTTCTCTGGATTTGGGTAGATCTGCATCCTCATTTATGTTGTAGCCAGTTTGCTTCAGTTAACACCTTTACTGACTAATTGAATTTTACATTCTAGGGACATTTCAGTGTCTTCTTGCCTCTGGCCCCAGTACTTCAAAGACATTTTAATGTATTTACATTGTATTCTGAATTTATTTCCTGCTTGTGGCTCCAGTTTGAGTCTTAAATTATGCCAATCATCTTTTAATAAAATTTTGTTCGTGTGATATCGTATGCAGATGTGTATGCTTAATAAATACATTTATTTAACAAACATTTTTGGTATCTCTTGTGTGCAAGGCACTGTTCTAAACATGGGGATATAGCAGTGAACAAAGCAGATTGAGTCTCTGCCCTCATGAAATGTTTATTCTAGTCTTGAAGACTGGCAATAAATAAGGAGGCATATAATGTTATAGGGGGTGATAATCTATAGAAGAAAAACTAAGCAGGGTAAAAGACTAGATATCTCTGGGAAAGTGCTGTTTGAAAAGAAACATAGGGCAGCCCAGGTGGCTCAGCGGTTTAGCGCCACCTTCGGCCCAGGGTGTCACCCTGGAGACCCGGGATCGAGTCCCATGTCGGGCTCCCTGCATGGAGCCTGCTCTTCCCTCTGCCTGTGTCTCTGCCTCTCTCTCTGTGTGTCTCTCTCATGAATAAATAAATAAAATATTTAAAAAAGAAAAGAAAAGAAACATAAATGAAATAAGGATATGGACCAAGCAGATATCTAAAAGAACATTTCAGGTAGAGGAATCATTTCATATAGGGGCCCCGAGGCACAAGCAGACCCAACTGATTGCACTAATAGCAAAGGAACTACTTTGGCTACAATACAGAGAGAGAGAGAGAGAGAGAGAGAGAAGATCAGATAGCCAAGGGCCAGATTGTATTGGGTCTTAGGTATCATAGCAAGGACTTTGGTTTTTGCTCTAAGAATTCTGAAACTTTGAGCAGAGGAGTGGTCCATCTTAAAAGAATCACTCTACTCTGCCATGTGGAGAGTAGACTAAGAGGGCATGTGTGGACACCAGGACACTAGTGGATAAAAGAAATGATAGAAGCTTGAATAACGGTAGTAGTACTAGGTAGTGAGAAATAGTTGGATTCATGATATAATCTCAAGATAGAAACAACAGCATCTGCTGAGGAGTCAAGGTTTTTGGTCTTTCAGACTAGGAGAATGAAAGTGCCATTTGCTGCAATAAGGAAACATTTGGGGGTGGGGGAGATTACAAGCTGGACCTGGTTAAATTTGAGATGACTACTGGTGATAGCCAAATAAAGATCTTGAGTGAACAGTTGAATGTAGGAGTCTGGAGTTTGGTGAAAGTTTGGGGCTTAAGTTAAAAATTTGGGATATGATCTATTTTATTTTAGAAGACAATCTAAAACTGTAATTAACAGAGCATTACTTTTATTGCAGGCAAAACCATATGCCATTGTTGAAAGGAAGCCCAGAATATTCCCAGTAAGTCCTAATATATCTGATTTTTCTTTTATTACTTTTCTCTCTTTTTCTCCCTAAGTGATCATTAAAGTGCTCCTTTCTCTTGTCATTATAAGTTTGTTTTGTACATTCTTGTAAAAAAAAAAAAAAAAAAAAAGGAGATACTGTAAGGCAGCAGTTACAGTTGAAAATGGGAGGTGGGCATATTTCTTTGGAAGCTGGCTGTAAAATTTAAATGACCTTTATAGTCCTAAAGTGAACTGAAGATACCAACAGTTTTTTACTGGTACCCTGTTTCATGTAGGGTTGAGGATTTAGGGCACTAGCCTGAGCAGACACTTGAGCATGTAACAGCAACTGAATTCCTCTGCTATTAATTCCAAACTGTCATTTCTAAGGGCAGTTTGACATTAACTTCTCCATTTGTGGATTTTATATCTGTTAATGTGTACTTTAAGTTTTGTGTTTGAATATGTAAGCTATTATCCTAATTTAAAGTTGAATCTTTTCAGCATTAAAAGATTACATAGTCATCAGTTGGTATTTTTACTGGTTGTTTGTGAGGTTATTATTTAAGAATAGCAAAATACAGATTAGGTTCTTGTCCTATTTCTAGTCATAGGTAGATAATGAACTACCATCAATCTTTAAGTCCTGTGACTTTAAAAAGCAAAACTCGGTGTTGGTTCTTGCTTCAATCAAATGACATGGTCTCATTAATCCATTATCATCTGCAACAGAAGGGAACTTTAGGGCAAAGCACCAAAATCTACTAACCCTTCAGGTGGACCTCTGCTTTAGGAATTAGGGGATTTCTTCTATATTTTGTAGCATATAATTGACATGTGTCAGGGCCTTGGTAGTCTCAAAATAGCAAATTATCTTACTGGTTTCACCAGTTGAGTAATTTATTTAATCTTCCATTGAAATAATTATCACTTACTTATTTTGCCATTGTGTTCAAAGGAAAAGAAAGTGAGGCTTTCTTTAGAAGACCACAGTGATCCCAAAGCATTTTGCCTAGTCCTGTATTTTTTTCGCCACTCTTCTTGTTTCTGTGCCATTGACCCTTTGAGAAACTTCCCCTGTGAGGACCTAAAGAATGCTCATTTGTACATATATTAGAATAGGATAGGCAGTAACAAACCCTCAGATCTCAGTGGCTTAACAAAACAAAGGTCTATTTCTTATTGACATCTTAGACTGATACACATCAGGTGATCTCCACAATCTTATAGTTAATGCCATCTAGCCTATGAGGCTTCCAAAGATCATGTTAAGGCAGAGTGGGTTGAACATCTCAGGAGGATTTTAAGGTCTAAGCTTGGAACTAGCTTAGTGCATCACTTCTCTTCAGATCCTATTGGCCAGAACTCATTGTCATTGTCACATAGATCTATGTGCTTTCTTTTTTTTTTTTTTTTTAAGATTTTATTTATTTATTCACGAGAGACACAGAGTCAGAGACATAGGTAGAAGGAGAACGCAAGCTCCATGCAGGGAGCCCAATGTGGGGCTCGATTCCGGGACTCCGGGATCATGCCCTGAGCTGAAGGCAGACGCTCAACCACTGATCCACCCAAGTGCCCCTCTATGTGCTTTTTTTTTAAAATATATTTCCCAGCCTACTATGCCTGGAGTCTGTGCCCCAGTCCATCCTTCTAATTACCAAATAGCTCTTCGTTTCCTTCTCCCCACACATATAATATAGTTCTTTCTCTACAGGGAAATCCGAGTCCTGTACCTTCGCTGCAACCAGCCCCAAATGCAGGATCTCCAGACATTGTACAGTAGTGTCTGCCAGGGTTAGATGTGACTTCTTTTGGAGATCTGAGGGTCAATGAACTAAGAAGGCCAGTTTAACTGTATGCCCTGTCTTCCCCTCACTGCCCCCAAACACACCCATTGCTCAGTGGTGGAATTCGGCAAGCAGTCACTAGTTCTTGGCATTCCTAAATCCCAGTGGTCAAACATCAAGGCTCCTAACCGAGTGCAGTAAGGTAGCTGAATGGGCACTGATTTTGTTTTCTGGAATACCTTTGTTCATTGTTCTTCCTGGCTCCTGGCTCTGTCCATCCAGGGTTTGGGGTTTTTGTTTTTTTTTGTTTTTTTTCTTTTTCTTGTCCATTTTCAACCCAAACTGGACAAGCCAAGATACTTCCTTCACTTATACCTCATCTTCATGTAAAAATACTGTCCATTTTCAACCTAGACCACGTCTAAAATGGATACTGGGAAGCATGTCCTTCTTAGGGTTGGATAGCCTTTAAAATCTGCCTCCTGCACACAAGGTTGAGTGCCAGAGGTTGTTTTAAGCTCAAACATTCAAAGACTTTTGTTGCCTATATGTTTATTTGATCTAATTCCCACAACAGTTGGTAATTATGTAAAGAAAAATACTTGATGGGAGTCTATTTGCTTCTAGTCAGTCTCACATGCATCTGTACTTTGTGTAATTGCCAAGTTCTCTCATTTCTTTGTACTCATACAGCTGCCTCTTTAACTCCATGGAGTTATATGGAAGATATTTGAAGAACTGGTTCAAGATCAGTCTGAACTTTGCCATAGGACAGAGTCCTTTTGTTTGGGTTTTATTGGGCTTCTGTTTCTCAATATGTCTTCATTGTTAGCTCTTAGTTTTTAGAGATTCAGAAAGTCTTATTTTCCAGTACTGCAAGGTCCTGAATTTTTTCTTCTTTCCACTTTTGTATCTCCTCTTAAATCTGCCTCTTCTTGCCTGAGCTTATATTTCTTAAAGTACATTCCCAAGGTAGCTAGTAGTAGTCAAACATACTATAACTTTTTTTTAGCTACTTCTCCCAGAACCTCAATTCATTAGACACTTTGCTTCCAAGTTACTACTGCCCCATCTTTTAGCCTCCAATTCCAGCATCCTTGCCTCCAATGTTAAGCCAGTGCCATTGGTTTGATTTTTATTACAGCAGCATTAGTACCACTTTAAGGTAATGCTAACTGTAATGCTAACTGTGTAACAAATTACTCCCCAAATGTATAATGGCTTACACACAATAAAAGTCAAGGAATGGCAAGGGTGGGGTTGGGGTTATTTCTAGTCTACCCAGTAATTCGTAAGACTGTTAGGCTCACAAAATCTGTCTAAAACACAAAGCTGAAACTAAAGCTAAGTAATTTGCCTAAAATGATACAGCTTCCTAGAGAAGGTTCCAGAATTCTCACCACTTGATTCTGGCTCCAAAGCCCATGCCCTTTCTACCATATACATTGTATCTAGGTTTGAAAAGATAACAGTGAACCAGCTACCCAGGCAAAGTTTGCATTCTGTCTCTCATATCTGAGTCAAATAGTAAACAGGTGGGAATACATTACCTCCTTCTATTGGACTGAAGCTGTTTCCTCATAACTTTTTAAGGTTTTTCCTATTTCTTGAGGCTATACAAAATAAACATTATCTCTTTATCACCTATGAAGACCACTTTCTTGCTCCTCTGGAAATTTTGAGTGAAACTTCCCCTTATACTTCCTTCACTTATACCTCACCTTCACGTATACTTTAATATTCTGAATATTGCTCATCTTTGGACAGCTTCTACTTTAAGTCTCTTTCAAAATGTGAATGCCACAACTGAACCACATTTTCCTTGTGAGATCTGACCAAGTGAAACTATCATCTCTGCAGGCAAGATTTTTTTGCTAATGCATCTTTGTTTTTTGTTTGTTTTTTGTTTTTTTTTTAGGGTGATATAATTCTGGAGACTGGAGAAGTAATTCCACCAATGAAAGAATTTCCTGATCAACATCATTGAAGATTACTTTAAGATTTCAAAGGCATACAAAAAAAATTTCAAAGGCATATGAGGCCACGTTTATTGATGCATTACTGTATTTACTGAATATATTTTCTGGAAAAGTAATAAAGTTTACTCTGAGATATGTGTGGTCTATTTCTTCACAAATATTGTACAATTTGCAACTCTTTGAGTTATTTAACAATAAGTAAAAACTGGACAAGCCAAAAAAATATGAGTGATTACCTTTTTCTGACCATTCTTGACTTGAAAAACAGGATGTAGAAAGTAGTCACATGCCAGTTTTTTTTTCTTACATGGTACTTAATCTTATGTGAAGGTATGCAACAGAATGAAATGTTGCAATAAACAAGTATAAGAACAGCAATTCCACAGACTGTTTTAAAGAAGACTGAGGCATTTTAAGAGGTACTTTAGAAGCTCTAGGTTGAAAAGCATGTCATTCCATCTATGGTCCAGTACTCAACATGCTGTCAGATCTAGGTTGGTTTGTTTTATATAAGAATGTAAAAGAAAACCTCTGTGAGAATTAGATTGGTGGTGATTATAAAGGACTACGCAAAAATAAATTTATAAGCATCGCATAATGGATTTTACTTTATATCTAGACACGTGCCAGGGAAGCATCAGGTAAAGAACTATGTGAACAGCATTAAATCCAGAGGAATTACAAATATTCATCCCCAAGATCTGTCTGGGTATTCCTTGCTTAGCTGTCGTCGTGCAGCTACTGTCGATGCATAGATGACATATCCCCAGGAGAGCAATACGACTGCGAGGAGCAACTAAAAAAATGCAAGAGAGGGAATAAAGGCCAAGAAAATTACGTAAGTGATAATTCAGTTCCCTCCCTCCCCCCGCACCGACAGGTCGCCGAGGTGGTACGTTGCTAAGGTGAGAATTACAGTGAAAAACTCGAATAAATGGGGTCCCGGAGGCAAGAACACCCTGCGCCCTTACGTAAGAAGCGGAAGAGCGTGTCTTCCAGGAAGAGGCGGAGTCGAGGTGAGAGAGTGAAAGCCTTAATACAGGAATGGATTTTGGAGTTTCTGGGCGCTGAAGAAATAGGGGGCCTTCCGCCTGCGGGCCTAGGGAGTCGACACCGTGGAGCCCCGCCAGGCCAGGGACTTACCACTGAATAAATCCAGTCCAGGGTGCGGCGACTCACTGGCTTCATGGTAAGGAGGCGGCGGCGGCCTGCGGGAACGGAGGGAAGCTGTAGGCCCTAGAGTCACCTCCGGGGCGGCGGCTGCCGAGCGGCGGCAGCCATCTTTCAGCCGGGCACGAGCGCCCGCCCCTCGCCTCCGGCAGCGTTTCCCATCAGCCCGGCCGGCCTCTTCCGCCCGGAGCTGGAGGCGGGCTCACGTGATCCGGGGGCCTAGCTCGCCGTGGGGGGACAGGGTAAAATAAAGGAGGAAACGTGTTAAAAATGGCCTTTTCCGCCACTTAGATGGGCGTGCCTTGTCAACGGGTCTTTCCGTTGCAGTGCAATATCCGTGCAAGATAATATGCCGTCGTGTGCATTTAAAAATTATTTGAAAAAAATGATCTTCATTTTAAGTATGACACGGGCTTCTAACGCCGGAGAGATGAACATTTCCACCCGCATTTCTTTCCACGTAATACAGAGAGACGTTCGCATATTCATCATTGACTTAAGAGTACCACCCACTTTTATATAACAGCGACGAGTCGTGGTGGGGAGTCCCTGTTCATTGAGCCCTTCTTCCTGAAACAAAAGTCTTGGAGAACGCAATGGCTTGTGGAAGAAATAACGTAACTGCCAATCAACAAGTGTTTTTTGAGCGCTTTTTGTGTGCTTAGGGCGGTAGCACGTGTCAAATTTCAGCCAGAGACGGCATTTTGTACGCGGGCGGTTGTAGCAAGTCCAGCTCTGCAATGTTTTGGGACGCTCTGGTGTGAGGTCTGTGGGTAGAACGGGGCAGTGGGCCGCCTTAGGCCCAGACGTTCTGTCCCTGTACATCTCAGATATCACCTAAAGAGGGCTTTAACCCGGATTCCGGGGAATGGGGAAGTGTAAAGTATTCCTTTGAGAGGAAAAAGCTTGTCTTGGGAAGATTTTAAGGCCCCGTTCTCTTAGGTAATGCCTGTTTACCCCTGGGCTGGAGTAGATTTCTTTACGAAGACCGCGTAGGACACTGCTTGGGCCCTGGCTCTGGATTCCATTCGAATCCCAGAGTTCTGTCCCCGCTGTGCAACTGGAGGCGGTCCCTTCCCCTCCAAGTAACTCCGTTCCTTTTTACACTGGAGATAATTTTAGCAACTTCTCGCAGAGTTTGGTCAGTTTTAAACGAGACCAAGCTAAGTTAGGAGCGAACGTCAAGTATCGCGCCTGTAGGCCCCGGAAACTACTGGTAACGAGAGTGATGGTGGCGGTTAGTGATTTGTGCCTGGGCGATTCTCGGAGCTTTTACGCCCGGAGTAGGGGCGGGGGCGGGGGCGGGGGGGAAGGGCCGGGGCTCGGGCGAGCATTCTAGGCCCCGCCCTCCATGCCGGCCGGCGCCTTTCTACCGCGCATGCGTTACGCACGCGGGTGTTGTGTTTTGACGCGCGGGGAGCTGCGGAGGGGGTCTCGTTTCTGCTGCCTCCCCCCAAGCTGCCATTGGTGATGAGCGCTTTACGTCACAGGGGTCGCAGCAGCCGCCGGGGTCTCCGCTGTCTCGCGAGGAGGGTGAAGCGCCCCCGCCTGCTCCGGCTCCTGAGGGCCGGCGGCGAAGTCGCCGGGTGCGCCTTCGCGGATCCTGCCGTCATCGACCTAGCTTTCTGGGCCGCCGGGAGCTTGGCTCGAGCGCGCCAGCCGGGCCTGCGCCGGTATCCTCCGAGGTGAGTGAGATTCGGAACAATGGGGCGCGGGGGTCGGGAGGGGTGGGCCGGCCGGCGCTCCGGGCCTGGGAAGAGGCCCCGGCACCGGGGAGCTGCGATCTGGGCCTGAGGGGCCGGCCGGGCCTCGGCGGGGCGGGGCGTCGGGGCGGGGCTGGCGGCGGGCGGGCCGGCGGCTCCGGTGTCGCACCTGTGGATTTGTGCCGGCGGGCGGGGGAGGGCTGCGTTTCCTAGAAGCCCTCCCGAGGGGCGCGAGCCTGGCGGTGTACTGGAAAGAGCTCGGCCTCGAGGGGGTGCGGCGGGGGGGGGTGGGGGTGGGGGTGGGGGTGGGGAGCCCGCAGCGAGCACTGCGTTCGCGTCTCCTCAGAGGTGTGCCGGAGGTTAGATCGAGCGTCCTCCTCTCACTGCCTGCCTGTAAAACGGGAGGAGCAGTGTTGTAGTTCGTGTGATTATGTAATGCACGTGGGGCTCATCTGCGGTCCTGGCCGGTGGCCGTTCTCAGCCGGAGGAGGCCACTGTCACCGTGCTGTTACACGTAGGGGGCCGGGCTCGCCTGCCTGTGGTTTCTCCGTCCTTCCAGTCAGGGCGGCTTTCCTCGCGGGCTGCCGAGTCGTAGCCTGGAAGGGGGCAGTACTGAGGTGAAGCAAACAATGCCTTAAGGGCAAAAGGGAACAGAATTTTCGGTAGGTAAATTTCAAGATTATTTAAGTTAAATTAACAGTTACCCGAGATTTAAGTTAACGGCGAAGTTTGGGTTCTTTTTTTTCTTTCTTTTTTTTTTTTTAACTGTTTTTATTGCTTGTAGTCCATGAGATTCAAAGCTGTAGTCAGCCAAAACCATCATGATTAGCTGGAATGAGTGGCTTTAGCGGGGAATGGTTCCCTAAAAGTTCTTTTTATGTCTGGTATTGGAATTAAAATTTATAAGACCTGGTTAATAGATCCTTTAAGATCCGAATGATCCTTTGGAACTGGTGATTACATTGCAGTTGAAGGAGGTACAGTGATTTCGCTAAGGTAATAAAAAGAACCCAGATTATTTTTTAATACTTGGGGTTTATTCTAGTGCATCTTATTTTGTACGCTTTTTAGCCGCCTTGCGTGGATATACGAAATGCAGTAATTATATTTAGAAAAAAAGATGATTTGTGGGCAGCCCCGGTGGCACAGCGGTTTGGCGCCGTCTGCAGCCTGGGGTGTGATCCTGGGGACCCCGGATCCAGTCCCACGTCGGCCTCCCTGCATGGAGCCTGCTTCTCCCTCTGCCTGGGTCTGCCTCTCTCTCTGTCTCTATGAATAAATAAATAAATAAATAAATAAAAATTTAAAAAAAAGATTATTTGTTATAGTTTTCCTGAGTTGTTATAATCAGCTATAGGTGATGGAAAGGACTAAAATTAACTTTATTTTCACATGGGGTAACAGTATTAAATTCTTACCCCATACTAATCATGCTAAGAGTTTACATAGAGTAATATATGCCTTCACACAACCATCTTTTCAGGCGGGCGCTAGTACTTAATCGATTTTAGAATTGAGAAATTTTAAGGTTTTGAGAAGTTAAATAATTTCCTCCAGATCACACCATTAATAAGTGGTTTTGATTTTCACCCTGGCTCTGCATTAGAATTGATATCATTCCCCTATATGTAATCACCATTTTTGAATGTCCAGTTTATAATTTAGCCTTCAGCCCTTGATTCTTCACCCCCCCCCCCAATCTATTTTCCCTAGGTAAGTATGCTTGTTAATATCTGAAATTCCCCCAAAATGTGACAGGAAGCATTCTTACCTTGTTAAAGCCAATAGGTTTAAAATTTGGGGAAGGTTTGGCTTAATCAGTGTATCCTAAAGATGATAAACTTTATTTAGAATTTGGGAGGCTTGGTTAAGGAAATAGGATCAGAAGAACTGATTTTTTCTTTATGTTTATGGAAAATTAACTTGAAGTCCCAATTCCTGGAGTGCCAGGATACAGAAACCTTATTGCAGGCTTCTAGAACCTGAAGCATTAAATCTGCCATCTGTTCCACCTTTGCTACTTAAACCTAGAATTTATAAAGAAACTAGTCATCTTAATCTGTCCCCTAGCTTGTATTATGCCTTAATTTGTATTTTTAAGGCCACTTTATGGAGATATAGTTTATATTCCATCCATAAAGTTTACCTGTTTAACGTTTGTAACCCAGTGGTTTTTAGGGTTTTTAGTATACTTAGAGAGTTGTGCAACTATAATTGAACATTTTCATCATTCCAAAAATAAACTGTGTAATCTCTCTCCCTCCCCCAGCAACCAGCAGTCTATTTCCATCTATAGATTTGCCTATTCTGGACATTTCATATAAATGGCATCATACAACATGTGGTCTTATGTGACTTTTTTTTCTCCATTTTGCCTAATGAAAAGTTTCCGTTCTTATTGTAGCATGTATCTGTTTCATCTTTTTTATTGCTCGATAATATTCCACTGTACGGGTATACCACATTCTATTTTTCTTTTCATAAGTTGGTAGGGTTGTTTCCACTTTTGAGCTTTTATGATAAATGTTGCTATGAATATTCACATGTAAGTTTTGGTATGGACAGTATGTTTTCTTGGATGGGTATTTAATTCCAGGGTCATATGGTAATTCTATTTCATTTGTATCCCAGCAAATATTTTAGCAAAAATTTTTTTAAAGTAATTTCTACACCCAGTGAGGGGCTTGAACTCATGACCCTGAGATCAAGAGTTACATGCTCTACTGGCTGAGCCAGCCAGATGCCCCATTAATAAATGTGTTAATTTTAGCATTAGTGATGCTTTTGAAGGAAAATCTCTTATTTGATGATGTATATGCATTGCCACTGTTTGATGTTTCTGATGAATACTGTTTTTTATATCTAAAGATATTACTATGAGAAATACAACTCTATTTTTTTATATCTTATGGATGTTCCTGATCATTCTTTTGCCCTATACTATACTGTTGAAGTGGTTAACAGGCTTATTATAAAACTAGGGAAGGGAAGAAAAGTTGTGTTTTTGTTTTTAAGATTTTATTTATTGGAGAGCGAGTGCATGCACAAGCAGGGCCAGAAGGAGAGGGAGAAGCAGACTCCCCGCTGAGCAGGCAGCCCCATGGGGGGCTGGGGCTCAGTCCCAAGATTCTGGGATCGTGTCCTGGGCCAAAGGCAGATGCTTAACTGGCTGAGCCACCTAAGATCCCTTCCCTTAAGATTGCATTAAAAAAAAAAAAAAATTCTACTTAGTTGAGATTTTGTTTTAAGTTTACTACCTACAAGTTTCCTTTAATAAAATGCATTCAGGGTTGTATTTTTTATGTGAACTGCAAATGTTCAGTAAACACTACAGTTTTGTATTTCCATGACACAAATCAAGGTACAATGTATTAACTTTAAATTCACCAGTCTTTTAAAAAAGTCTAATAATCTCTTTATTATATAGAAGGGCAAACTAAAAAATCTAGATTTTATTGAATGTTTCCAGTTTATAGTTTTAGGGGAAACGTGGTCAGTCCAGATTCTCTGATAACCTATCCAGTTTCTCTCCACTCTTCATTCCTTCCCCTAATGTACAGACTCTGTGATCCTAAAAATTTTTATTTTTAGGCTTTTTATTTCCTGGGAGGAAGAATAAAAATGTTAGAAGTAGGAGAAAATGCCGAGAAATTTAAATATTATTAAGGTTTAGATATATTAATGACAGTTATTATTGTATATAGTTAAATACATTAATGAAAGCAGTTTATTATAATTACATGCTGTTTAAGAGCAGTGGTGATTTCTGTATTTCTAGTCTAGAAAATAAAAGACTAGAAATATTTGGATCCCTGAAGAAACATTTGTTCAGTATTAATTGATTTCCTATTAAGTTATGTCTCTGAGAAAGTTAAGATGCCCTTAGATGAGCAAGTTTAATTTGAAATTTCTGATGAAATAGTTACATTTCACAATCATGAATTTTGTTGTGGGTTTGTTTTTGTTAGAATTTGGTATGGCCAGTTTTTTGGTTTTTTTTTTTTTAGATTTTATTTATTTATTCATGAGAGACACAGAGAGAGAGAGAGAGAGAGAGAGAGAGAGAGAGGCAGAGACACAGGCTGAGGGAGAAGCAGGCTCCATGCAGGGAGCCTGATGTGGGACTCGATCCCGGGACTCCAGGATCACACCTTGGGCTGAAGGCAGGTGCTAAACCGCTGAGCCACCTAGGGATCCATTCCCTGGCCAGTGTTTAGAAAGTTATAATTCCATTAGACTAAATTGATAGCAGTTGACCATTGATGGAACTTTCTATGATAGAGGAGGTAGAGAAAGATGAATAATAGGCCCAGGAAACCTAAAGAAAATTTTTTTTTTTTTTTTTTTAAAGATTTGATTTATTTTATTCATGAGAGACACAGAGAGAGGCAGGGACCAGGTAGAGTGAGAAGCAAGCTCCATGAAGGGAGCCCGATGTGGGACTCGATCCTGGGATGCCAGGATGACGCCCTGGGCCAAAGGCAGACTCTCAACCTCTGAGCCACCCAGTCGTCCCGAAAGAAACATTTTTAATATATACTCAATGATTAATATAGAGTGCAGCTAAAGAGTGATTTATAAGATAACCAGGCCAAAAATGTGATGCATACCAAATTTCAGCTCTGGCAAATTTGCAAGTTAATGGGTTGGGGCACCTAGGTAGCTCAGTTGGTTAAACATCCATCTGCTTTTGGCTCAGGTCATGATCCCAGCATTCTGGGATCAAGCCCCCTGTCAGGCTCTCTGCTTGGTAGGGGATCGGGGAGCCTGCTTCTCCCTCTCCATCTGCTGTTCCCCCTGCTTGTGCTTCCGTGTGCGCTGTTTCAGACAAATAAATCTTAAAAAAAAAAGGGGGGGGGTCAACATAAACTGATACATTTAAAGAAAACAAAACTAATTAAGATTCTAGTGATCCTTGTGGGGAAAAAATAACAAGGGAAGGGCACTGGAAGCATGATTTCTTTTTTTTTTTTTTTTTTTTTTTTTTTTAATTTTTATTTATTTATGATAGTCACACAGGGAGAGAGAGAGGCAGAGACATAGGCAGAGGGAGAAGCAGGCTCCATGCACCGGGAGCCTGACGTGGGATTCGATCCTGGGTCTCCAGGATCACGCCCTGGGCCAAAGGCAGGCGCCAAACCGCTGCGCCACCCAGGGATCCCTGGAAGCATGATTTCAAGAAACATTGTGGCTGCCTTTGGATTAAATAAAAAAGCTCAAAGACTTAGTAATGTAAGGAATCAGTGAGGAATTGAATATAGTAGTGTAACCATAGTATAATAATACTAACAGCAACTAATATTTACACAGCAGTTGCTAGGAGCCAGGAACTATTCTTTGGACACCTTTACATATATTATTTCATTTAGTCCTCACTAAAAGATACTCTCTCTGTGTGAAAGAATCTTCCACTAAAAACTACAGAATTGGTTTAAACAGGTAAACTTGTGGTATGCAAATTATCTCACCGTAGTTATGTTTAAAGGTATACATTCAGTATTTTACATAAATAAAGCAAGTCAGTAGTCTATATTGCTCAGGGGATATGTATGCAAGAACTAAAACAATAGATAGAAATAACACCAGCTGAGGACTGTGGTGTTTTTGGTTTTTATTTTCTAGAGGGGGATAGGAGGAGAAGATAAGGGATATTTAAAAAATATTGAAATAGCCATGAAAAAAATGTTGCTAAATCTGAGTGGTGGATACATGGGTACTTGGCAGATTGTGTGTGTGTGTATAAGTATATAAATATATATACCTTTATATATTTATATGTATATAAAATTCTTTTTGGTTAAATTCTTTTTTAAAAGAACAGAATGCTACATAATATTTGAGAGCTTCCTGGGTACCAGGCACCTTTTCTAAGGTCTTCATAAACCCTGTGATGCAGGTTCTATTATTGCTGATACATAGTCACACCACTGGTGTGAAACCAGGATTCAAACCCAGGAAATATGTGACTTTTAGAGCTTGTGTTTTAAGTACTATATGACTATGTTACACTGTCCCTTCATATTACAAGGTTAATGAGCTACTCAGCTATTTTCACCAAAGTATGTTTCACAATCATTTATTTGAATTTTTTTTTTTCAGATTTTAGTCTGTTCTTTTTTTCTGGTTACTGATGTATTTTTTTCCCTTTTACAGATAATGGCATCAGCTGCTAAGGAATTTAAAATGGACAACTTTTCACCTAAAGCTGGTACTAGCAAATTGCAACAGACAGTACCAGCTGATGCATCTCCTGATTCTAAGTGTCCTATATGTTTGGATAGATTTGATAATGTGTCTTACTTAGATCGCTGTTTACATAAGTTCTGTTTTCGCTGTGTACAGGAGTGGTCAAAAAACAAAGCTGAATGTCCACTATGTAAACAGCCCTTTGATTCTATTTTCCATTCTGTGAGGGCAGAAGATGACTTCAAGGAGTATGTCCTAAGGCCTTCATATAACGGTTCTTTTGCAACCCCTGATGTTCCACGATTTCGCTATCGTACAACTATGACAAGAGATCGAAGTGCTTCTGTTTATTCACCTAATAATACTATGAGTAGAAGAACAACAACTCCACCAGATAGTGGAGTACTATTTGAGGGGTTAGGCATTTCAACAAGACCTAGAAATGGTGAAATTCCTCAACTTATGAGACAGATTGCAGTAAGGAGGCCAACTACTGCAGATGAAAGATCTTTGCGGAAAATTCAAGAACAGGATATTATTAATTTTAGACGAACTCTTTATCGTGCTGGCGCCCGTGTTAGAAATATTGAAGATGGTGGTCGCTGCAGGGATATTTCAGCTGAATTTTTCCGTAGAAATCCAGCTTGCCTTCACAGATTAGTCCCCTGGCTAAAACGTGAACTTACAGTTCTTTTTGGAGCTCATGGATCTTTAGTGAATATTGTCCAGCACATCATCATGAGTAATGTTACTCGCTATGACTTGGAAAGTCGGGAATTTGTGTCTGACTTAAGACCATTTCTGCTTAATCGGACTGAGCATTTTATACATGAATTTATCAGTTTTGCTCGATCTCCTTTTAACATGGCAGCTTTTGACCAGCATGCTAATTATGATTGCCCTGCTCCTTCATATGAAGAAGGTAGCCATTCTGATTCTTCAGTCATAACAATATCTCCTGACGAAGCTGAGACTCAAGAGTTAGATATCAATGTAACCACTGTTAGTCAGGCACCGTGGGATGATGAAACTCCAGGGCCATCTTACTCAAGCTCAGAACAGGTACACGCTGCCATGTCTTCCCTTTTAAATACTTCTGATAGTTCAGATGAAGAACTTGTAACAGGAAGAGCCACATCTCAGATACAAGGAGTACAAACTAATGAAGACCTCAATAATGACAGTGATTCTTCTTCAGATAATTGTGTCATTGTTGGGTTTGTTAAACCACTAGCTGAGAGGACCCCAGAACTTGTTGAACTGTCCTCTGATTCTGAGGAGTTAGGCTCTTATGAGAAAATGGAGACTGTGAAGACACAAGAACAGTCTTATAGTTCTGGTGATAGTGATGTTAGTAGATGCTCATCTCCACACTCTGTCCTTGGAAAGGATGAGCAAATAAATAAAGGTCATTGTGGTTCTGGTAAAAGAATCAAGTCAAAGAAAGAAGAGAAGCACTCTACATCATTGTCATCTCCCAGAGACCTGAGCTCGTCTATCAGAGGAGACAGGGTGTATTCCCCATATAACCGTAGACACAGGAGGAGGGGAAGATCAAGAAGTTCAGATTCTCGTTCCCAGAGTAGAAGTGGGCATGATCAGAAGAGTCGTAGAAAGCATCATGGGAAGAAAAGGATGAAAAGCAAAAGGTCTAGGAGCAGGGAGAGTAGCAGAGCTAGAGGTAGAAGAGACAAGAAGAGATCAAGAACCAGAGACAGCAGTTGGTCAAGAAGAAGCCAGACTCTCTCTCTCAGTAGTGAAAGCACAAGCAGATCAAGATCTCGTAGCAGTGATCATGGTAAAAGAAGATCACGGAGCAGAAATAGAGATCGTTATTATTTAAGAAATAATTATGGAAGCAGGTATAAGTGGGAGTATACTTACTATAGTAGAAACAAGGACAGGGATGGCTATGAATCATCTTATAGGAGGAGGACTCTGTCCAGAGCTCATTATTCCAGACAATCTTCAAGTCCAGAATTTAGAATTCAGTCCTTTTCTGAAAGAACAAATGCTAGGAAAAAAAATAATCACAGTGAAAGGAAGTATTACTACTATGAAAGGCACAGATCAAGAAGCCTGTCCAGTAATAGATCAAAAACTGCATCTACAGGGCCTGACTGGGTAAGAAATGAAAAGCCCGGAGGGAAACGAAAATACAAAACACGGCATTTGGAGGGTACTAATGAAGTGGCTCAACCTTCTCGTGAGTTTGCTTCTAAAGTAAAGGAAAGTCATTACCAAAAGTCCTCATCAAAATTGGATGGCAACCACAAAAATGAGAGTGACAGCTTTTCAGACAGCCGATCATCAGACAGAGAGACAAAACACAAAAGGAGAAAAAGGAGGACCCGGAGCCTAAGTGTAGAGATAGTTTATGAAGGCAAAGCTACTGATACAACTAGGCATCATAAAAAGAAAAAGAAGAAGCACAAGAAGAAGCATAAGAAACATCATGGGGACAATGGTTCACGTTCGCCAGTTGTAATTACCATTGACAGTGATAGTGATAAGGATTCTGAAGTAAAGGAGGATACAGAATGTGACAATAGTGGTCCTCAGGACCCTCTACAAAATGAGTTTTTGCCTCCTCCCTTGGAACCATTTGAAGCTAAAGATGTAGTTACAATAGAAGATGAATTTGGCATCCTAGACAAGGAGTGTAATATTTCCACACTTAATGACAACTTGAATAATGCCAACAAAACTGTGGATGATATTCCACCCCAGGCAGCTTCGGTTGAACAAACTCTTGATGTAAGAGAAGAGAGTACTTTTGCCTCTGATTTGGAGAACCAGCCCAGTAATGTTGCTATTCACACTGAGCCATCAAGGCAGTTGCCGTCTCCACGGACATCGTTAATGTCAGTATCTCTTGGTAGAGACCACGATATGTCTTAAAACTGCCAAAGCATCTCATTGAGAATTCTGATGGTATAAAAAAAAAACAAAAAACAAAAAGAACAGTGTCATCTACTGCAGTCTATTTAAAGATGACTTTTGGTGAAAACTCTTAGCCCCTTAAAAATATTTTAAGTAATTTTTTTTTGTGTTAAAAATTTGTAAAAATCATTATTTGTTCAAAAAGTATGTATGTCCCACCCTCAGAGATATGCACTTTTAAGTGAGGAAAATGATATTGCTAGCAGTTTATTTAAAACTTGGGATCCTTTTTAAATAAAAAAATATAAATTTTAGAAGTTATTTCATAAAGCCATATGGTATTGACATATTTTTAAAGTAGTCAATGAGTATTTTTGAATTTTTTTTTTTGAGAGTTATTCTGGAAATGTGTTATAAGCTAGGAGAATCCCTTTGGACAGTTTATTTTTCTTCTTAAAAATTTGTATGATTCAAAACCATTTCTTCAGGTTAAATTGAGGCATTTTAATCTGCACAGTTTGACACCTGCCAAAAGAAAAATTTAAATATTTCCTTTATATACTTGTTTATCTGGACTGCCAGTAAAACAGATGTGTATTCAACAAAATAAAAAATAAAACAGTAACACTTTAAAACAATCTAGAAATTTTCCTACGCAGTATTGCCTTAAAAAAAAAAAAAATCGAATTACTTGAACTACTTAGAGGAGCTAAAATCTTCAAAATAGTTAAGGGTATACTTGTTAATACTAAATTTCAAGTGATCTGCATTTTAATTTAGTTCTTTAATCTGATTATGAGGAATATCTTCAGCAGAATGCAGCTATGTAGCATTTAGCTTACTAAAAACAAAAGATCCTTGCCAAAGTTCTTTTACATTGGTACTTACACACAAAGTAATTATGTTTATGTTTTATTCTGTTTTAGAAATGACAAATTGCTCTCCATCTATCCTAAAATAAGATTGCCAGTGAGTAACAGAACTTGGATTAAGTCTAATTCAGCCTTCAGTTTGCCTTGCTACCATATTCATTTGTTGTTCAACAGAAATTGGGATGCCTGATGTGTGGCAGGTTCTATACTATGTTTTTAGGGTTTTAGTGGTAGAACAAAGCAGATACGCTCCTTGCCATCGTGGAACATATATGTAAACATTACAAACCATAAGTTCTTTGGAGGGAAAGTATGATTTCCTAGAAGAGCATACAGTGGGGGCCTAATCTCATGTGGAAATGATGGCTGAATTGAAATTCAGAAAACAGATGTTAGCTAGGAGTAGAGTTGTTCTTAGCAAAGGGAAAGACATCCAAAGATTCAAAAGCAGAAGGATAGCCTTGCATATTCCAAGAATTGAAAGAAGGCAAAGTTAGTCACAGGGCAGAGTGTGGCACTAAGCTTTGTAGGTCATGTTTGTATTTGTCCTAATGGCGGTAGGAAATTCTTTTAAACGACAATCAGAATTGATGTTTGCAATTTTTATAAGATTAGACATTGAGAAATTATGGGAAGACTATAGTTGATCAAGGAATATAATTTGAAATTATGATTTTGTAGTTTAAGTATTAAAAACAATGCTATTTTATTTTCTGATCTTACATATTTTTAAACATTTAGTGAAAACCTATCTTAGTGTTGTCAGTTAAACACATGGATCTCATCTTAATACGTGGCAGCATCATATCATCCTCTTAGGGGTTCAGGCCAAAAATTTCCCGGTCTTTGATTCTCCTCCTTCAGCCCTCTCATTCAATCCCCAAATCCTGGTCACTAAATATTTCTAATGTCTCTACACGGTTATCCAATCTAGGCAGCCATGATCTCTTATCTGTGCTTTTACAGTGGGTCGGCCTGCATCCAGTGTTGCTCTAAACCTACCTGTTTGCCTCCAGCCTTTCTTGATGTAGCAGTCAAAAGATTTTTTTTTTTAAGTTTTTGTTTTGTTTCATTCCCCTATTTAAAAATCTTTCAGTAATTTTCTGTTATTCTTAAGATAGTTAATGAAAGCAAACAAAAATCCAGCATAATATGGTTTACATACCTCTGCCTAATCAGATTCTGGTTCATTGTCAGCTTTTCTCTCACCTCATTTGTGCTCTGGCCATCCTAATCTCAGGTCTATGGAGGTGCTGCTCCCTGTTAATGCAGAGCCTTCATGTGGATCTTTCTTCTGGAAACAATCCCATCCTAAAGGAAAGCTTCTGGTAAAGTGTGCCGTCCTCCATTATTTTCCCTCAATTATTTACACTCTCAATAACCTTGGAGTCCTGTAGTAATTCATTACTAAGTGTTCTCTCACCTGTCTGCAAGTTCTTTGGCAACCATATGTACATTTTCTGGTAAACCACTTCTGTTTTCTTTCATATAGGAAATATTTAAAGCATTTGATGGATGACTAGATAGTAGGGATTTTAAAAATTGGGACCTGCTGTCTGCTTTTAGAGGGTTCCACTGTCTTAACTTTTAGCCTACCAGTATATTCTTTTAAGCTGTTCACCTGATTCAGTGTGTATGAGATATTTTATCTTAACCTTAGATTTTCAGTGTCTTTTTTTGACTTTTCCTTTGTTTAAAGGAAATGCAATCAAGCATTTGCACTTTCTCGTTCGTCAATCCTCAGATTGACAACAAGAAAACTTTTTATTACTTTTACTTCCCAGTCTCAGGAAACTCTGGGAGCCAATCCAAGGGCCTCCTCAACCCGTTTAATGTGTAATAAGATGGGCTGTGTGTACAAAGGGGCAACAATTTATTCAAGGTAAGCTGATGGCCCATTCTTGCAGGTTCTTACATCATGGGGAATAATTGCAGTCCTCTGCCAGTGGGATGGACACCCAGAGCTAGTCAGAAGTTTCAGAAGATTCTCCAAGATACAAAAAATCAAGTATAACCTGGTTCAGTTTGTCACCAGCCCCAGTATCCCCACCAATGTCCCCACCAGTGACAGTAGGGGAAGGGAAGTAGAGGGAGAAGGGTTACTCTTCACACACCAGATTTCATCAGAATTCTGAGCATGGGTCCATTTCTAACATCAAACTCATTGAGCTATGCACAATCGAAACATTAACTGATTAAATTACTATAATGTAGCTATCACTGAGACCAGAACTTATGTAGTAGTACCCTCTTACCTGTAAAGGATAAGTTCCAAGATCCACCAGTGAATGCCTACAACTAGATAGTACCTGACTTTGTATGTACTGTTTTCTATACATACATACCTATGATAAAGTGTATGTTAGGCACAGGAAGAGATTAATAACAATAAAGTTGGACAATTATAGCAGTACACTGTAATGAAAGTTATATGAATGTGGTCTCTCAAAATAACTTGTACTTGCCCTTGTGATGTGAAACGGTAAAATGCCTAAGGAATGAAGTGAAGTGAATGACCTAGGCATTGTGATGTAAGCATCAGGCTACTGTTGACCTCCCCATACTTCAAAAGGCTTCCGAATCATAGTTGACTGTGGGTGAGGGAGCACTATTCTATAGACATGTCCATTGTTTGATGCCTTTAGGAAAACCTGTGTAGGAAGCTAAATCATGATTATTGTGTATGCAGCCTACTTTCAAGTGGTTCAGAAAAAAACTGCGTATATAGATGGAGATGGTGATAAAGTAAATTGTGGCAAAATGTTAAAAATTGAGGGTAAAAATGTAGGAAGTCTTTATACTTAATTTTTGTAGTTTTTCTGTAAGTTTGAAATAATTTCAGAACAAGCTAATAAGGGCAGCCCCGGTAGTGCAGCAGTTTAGCGCCGCCTGCAGCCCGGGTTGTGATCCTGGAGACCTGGGATTGAGTCCCACGTCAGGCTTCCTGCATGGAGCCTGCTTCTCCCTCTGCCTGTGTCTCTGCCCCCCCACCCCCAATAAATAAATAATATTAAAAAAAAAAAAGAACAGGCTAATAAAATTACCCTTACAGGACTGCAAGGTTACCTGTGTGCGTGTGTCAGAGTTTTCAGCCATGTATACTCAGCAAAAGGAAAATGTCAGACAAACATGCAGTAACTATTAAAGCCACTTTGTGAGAAAGAGCCAGAGTCACTAGGGAGGTGTTCTGGTCCCATTTATAAGGCCAATCCTGTTGAGATAAGGATCTTAGTCTGAGATACACAGTTATAACTGCTCTTGTTTCCATGCTCAGAAGCAAGCTGTGAGGGGTATAAAATCAAAGGAGAGTTCTTAAAAATTTAGGATGGAGGGAAGACAAGCTTTCTAGGAAGGAGATCCTGGGACAGGAAAAGTTTAAAGCAAAGCAGAGTAGTAACAGATGCAGCAGAGTTCCTGAATGGTAGAGCACAGAACACAGGTGAGTGGATTCGTGATGGATAGAAGCAGAGGCGAGTCTTATTACTCTAAAGTGACTGAAGTAATGCACATTTGTGAGTAGATGTGTTAAGATGAGGTGGTTCATACTGTAAAACCTGTCATCCTGTCTTCTGAGAGAAGTGGGTCACAAAACTGGGCTTCAGGAGAGGAATGAGAAAAAGGCCACTGAGGGTCATGGAGAGGGTTAGCTAAGAATCACTGATGAGTGCTGAGACCAGAGGCCTCCCCTTAAAGACACAGGATATTTTATGGGACACCATAAAATGATTTTTTTTTCCTGGTAGCATTCACCACTGCGGGAGCAGAAGCAGAAACCAATGTTGGACAAATAGTATGTACTCAGTATTTATACAGTGAATGAATAAATGGATGGTTTATGGTTGGAGTTCTGAATGTAACTAGTAAAAGAGGGAGGGACAAGGGAGTTGAGTAAGCTACTGGTGAATTGATGCATTCTGGCATCTTGGCTGTGTAGGGAAGGAAGTGAAGCTATGAGGTGAGCAGGGGGTTGAAGAATTTGTTTTCCAGTGAGGTTCAAATAGATAAAATGGAAGTAGGTGTAAGAAGCCTGAAGAAATTGAGAGTGCCTAATTCTAGGTATCATTGGAAGTAACTAGAATGGGTAGGGCTGGAGTTGAAGGTAATTGGAATTGTTAGTGTTCAATGAGCTGGAAGTGTCCTCTGCATGAAAGATACTGTGGGTGATAGGAGATAAAGGATGGAGAAGAAAAGGGGGAGTTGTGTCATGGGTATTATATCTTGTCCTTTAAACTATGCTTGTGTTCTGCTGTAGCAGCTGGCACGTGTACAAAGATAAAAACTTGGTAAATAATTGATTATTCTGAGTTTTTAGTCAATGCCTGGAACATTTACATATTAGAAAACAGTATGTGAGATAAGACCATTTAAAAAAGTACAGTAAGATTGGTTTTTACAAGGTCATGGAACTTAAGAAATTCTTACTCTACCTGCCAGGGGTATTAGGGGCCGGTAAATCCTTTGGATCTATACCTGAGAAAAGCAAGAGACCAGGAAAATGGAAGTTGTTAGATCAAGGTCTGAGTTGATAAATTTATCCCCATAAAAGCTGCAGCTGTGATGTTTACCAGAACATTAGATGATGTACTTTTATACAGACACGAGGGGGGCAGATTTTGGTATCTAATATTTGCTTAGAGTAGGCTGCTTCTCTGACCATCTGTACTTTAAATAGGGAAGCAGTTCTCTCCTAGGCAAAAGGATATCTCTCTGCTTTTCTGTCTCTAAAATTCATTTATTCATCAAACATTGAGTACCTGTGGTTCAAGTCTGTGCTAAATGCTAGGAGTTTAACAATGAATAGGGTGAAACCAACAGGAATTTTATAGAAGGTGGAAATGGAACAATTAAATTTGTTCTTAAACAACCAGCAGTAATGTAGAAGTTTGTGGAGTGGGGAATCCTAGATGAGACACTGCTTGAGAAACTGCAGTAGCTCAAACCAGAAATCAGAAGGACCTGTAGAAGAAGAATAGGGATCCAGGGGAGAGGCTGGACTCAGTAAATTTCTGCAGTAGACTAGACCCAATTTGAGTACTGAGTAGATGAGGATGGGCTATGAGAAAGAGGGAAAAGTCTGGTATGAGATTTACCACCACCACCACCACCACCACCACCACCACCCCACCCCATGTGAGAGTTTGATGCCTGAGAGTTCAGTGATAACATTCAAGGTAGGAAATAAAAGAATAGGGATAGTTTGGGGAGGACATTTCAGTTTGATATTGAGCTGCCTAGAGCTGCACTGCCAGTATAGTAGCTACTAGGCACATGTGAATATTATTTGAAATGTGGATAGTAAAACAGGAACTGAATTCTAAATTTTGTTTATTGAGGCTCATGGCTACCATATTGGCCAATACAGATAGAGAGCAATTCCATCATCACAGAAAATTCTTTTGGACAGCATGGAGGACACTCAGGCAGATGAAGATTTCCAGTGGGTGGCCGGAAATAGTATGAATCTTGGAGGAGAGATTGGAACTAGGGAGGTGATTTAGGAGTCACTGGGAAACTAGGGAGTACTAGTGAGGTTGTAGAAGTGGATGAGCTCTCCCAGAGAGTAGAACAAGAAGAGAAGCAGGCATAAATGAAAACTAGAAAATATAAGATTAAGGAGGCTGGCAGAAGGAAAACTTTAAAGAGAGACCAAGAATTGTTCCCTCTGGTCCCATATACTTTCTTGCCTCTTCAATTTTATGTTGTATCTCCTGTATCAAATGCAGTGTCCTGCATGCAGTAGGATATAAACAGAATTTCCAAGAGGTTAGTCTTACTTTTAAATTCTTGGAGCATGTCACTGTTACCTTCATGTGATCATTGAATCAGGGAATTCTCTACTGGGTGGAGCAGATTAGGCCACCTACAAGAATATCTAATACCATTTTTAGAATACAGGACTGGGAAGTACAATCTTTTGACCCTGCCCTATTAATTACCCTCCTCTATACTTTTCCTTCATGCTCAGCTATGATTTTCCAGATTATGTTTAAAACACTCCCTTGCAGTACCCTCCAACCCTCTTGACCTTCTGTCTCTCCTCGTTCACTTAGTTTAGGGGTCAGCGACCTTTTCCTGTAAAGGCCAGATAGTAAATATTTTAGGCTTTATGAGCTATATGTAGTTTCTGTTATGTAGTCTTTTTTTTTTTTTTTTTGCAGCACTTTAAAAATATTAAAACAATCTTTAGCTTGTGGCCTGTTTAAAAATAAGTCATATGCCAGATCTGCAACAGTAGTTTTACCTAGCAAGACCTCTATCTGGATCAACCCAACTCTTCAGTTGTGTCTACATGCATCCTGTTGAGTGTTTTGAAGGAAATCAGTAACTGCAGATGGCTGTCACGGTGAAAACACAATCCCCAGCTTCAACTTCATACGTTAGTGGACAAGTTTCTCTAGTGTTCTTGCTCATTGGTACAATGGGTATATTTCATACCTCACCCTTCCCACTTGTCTCTATCACATGCTTTCCATAGGGCTGGGCAGTTCTGGCCAGCACAAAGGTTGGGTAAGCAAACCCTGTTTACCAAAATACCTCTCTAGCAAGAGGTGTAAATACTAGGAAAGGTAAAGAATTGTAATTTTTGCGTTCAACCTACCATAGAATCCATCTTTGTTCCATCAATGGATGAAGCTCTCTTTCTCTAGGCCTTTAGTTCTCACACTTTTGTATGCATCAGTGTCATTTGTAAGTTTTGTTAAAACAGATTGCTGAGGCCCACACCCACAGTTTCTGATTCAGAACATCTGTGATGCCAAGAATTTGCTCTTCTAACGAGTTTCCAAGTGGTTCTGATGCCACTGGCCTACAAACTACAGTTTGAGAACCACTGTTCTAGGTCATTCCCTCCACGTGTGCTCAGGATTTCACTTACCCCACTTTAGTAGAAATACTGATTTTTGAAGTATCCTCCATTTTTCTTTAATCTCATGTTTTTTTTAGTTACTTTGCTACTTAGAACAAGGTCTGGACCAGCAGCATCAGCATCACATCAGTGTCAGCTTGTTAGAAATGCAGAGTCTCAGACCTACAAGGTCAGAATCTGCACTTTAAAAGACCTATGTGGGCATTCATGTGTGAGAAGCCCTGCCTGTGGATCATTCTCAGCAGGCAAGTGAGCAGGTTCTTGATTTTTCTCCTCCAAGCCTGCCCATCTATCTTCCAGTGTCCACGTTACTGATGGCACCACCATTCATGCAGCTGCTCAGGCTAAACAGGAATTATTCTTTCTCACATGTCCTACATCCAGTTCACCACCAAATTGTGTGATTTTAGAATTATATATCCTGCAATTTCACTTATACAGGTTTGTTCTTGATCCAAGATACCATCATCTCTCTGGTGCTGGTCCCAACTTCTTACCTGGTTACTCGGCATCCAGCCTGTTCCCCTGAAGCTTGTTTTCTTCCAGTCAACCACAGTGCTCCTTTAAAAACAGATCTTCTACTTCCTCTCAAAATCCTACAATGGTTCTCTGTCATATTTAATATAAAATCCAAAGCCAAAGTTGTCCAGTGGTCTGTCAGACTGTATGTGAACTGCCTTGGCCACCTCTCCTCCCCTCAGACCACTTCACTCTAGCAACTCTGCTCACCTCTTTTACTTTCGCAGGCCTGGTTCACTCCTGGGTTTTTTGTGCTTTTTCCCTTTTCCTTTCCTTTCCCCTTTCCTTTCCCTTTCCTTTCCCTTCCCTTCCTTTACTTTCCCCTTTACTTACTTTCCCCTTTACTTTCCCTTTCCCTTTCCCATTTACTTTCCCTTTCCTTCCCTTTCCCTTTCCCCTCCTCTCCTCTCCTCTCCTCCTCCTTTCTCCTTCTCCTTTGCACTTTGTTTAGTAGAATGCTTTTTCACCCAAATGACCTGCTCTCTCACTTCATTTAGGTCATCCCTCATTAGCTCATCTGATATAAGCAGCCCTCACGACTCTATTCTCTTATCTGGCTTTATTTATTTCTCCTTCTTGAACTTACTCATATATTTTGTCTGTCTGCCACGCTGGACTAGACTAAGCTGTAAACCTGTCTTCTCCATTTTAGTCACGGTGCTACCATTCTTCTAGTTGCTCAAACCAGATGCCTGGAATGTAGCTTTGAGTCCCCTCCCCCTTTCCTTTCCACTGCTGCTCACTCCTATTGCTAAAGTATATCTGAAACATTTCATTTCTTACACTCTCCATGTCTACTGTCCTTATCTGTGATCCCATCATCTCTTGAGTCTCCTCTCATTGATACTTGTTCTGCATAGGAGCCAGGGGGCAAGTCTTTTCTAAAAATGTGATCAAATTACTCCTTAAAGTCCTGCTATGTGTTCCTATTGTACTTTATCCCTTGCCTTACAAGGCCCTGTTTACCAATGCAGCAACACTACATGCCATTTATCCCTTGTTCACCTTTTTTTTTTCTTTGATTCATTTGTGCTCTCTATCCCCCTGCGTAGAATCCCTCTCTTCCTACTCTTTTGGTTAATTCCTCCCCCATTTTTAAGGACTCAGCTGAAATGTGACCTACCCAGAGATATATATGCCTTTACCACTGTATTAAAATAGTTTTTTCCAACCTCCATTATTTTCTGTCTCGGACCCTATTTGATTTCTTTGTATCATTTCATATTTGCTTGAAAGACACTTTTAAGAAAATGAAATGGTAAGTCACAGTCTGGGAGAAGGTATTTGGGTGGGATACATGCATTCGACAATGGGCTCATCTCCAGAATAAATAACTTGTAAATCTATAATATAAAGGAAACACAATCAGGCAAAAAGATGGGAACAAATGCCTCACAAAAGAAGATGAATGGCCAATAAACACATGCAAATATGCTCACGTTAACTGTTCGAGGAGTTAAAGTCAAAACCACATTGATAGACAATGATGGCAAATTGACCAATGTAGATCTACTGGATCTCTTCGTCTACCGCTAGGAATGCAAAACGGTACGTCTGTTTTTGAAAACGGGTGGCAGGTTTCTGTGGAGTTAAACATTCACTTACCATAGGACCTACACGCCCTGGGGGAAGCAGTTACCACCCATATACATTTTTCAAAACTCATGGAATCGTACACTTAAAATTTGCGCATTTTATTGAATCTAAACTTTGCTATAAAAGCAAAATGGGGGGAAAAACCCCAAAATGATAATCAGAAAAGTTCCCGGGGGGTTGTCCTCGGTCCTTCCGGAGGACCCAGAGGGACCCGGTCGCGGGCGCCTCCAGATTGGCAAGCCAGGCACTCGGAGGACGCGAAACGAAAGCTCGGGAAGAGTGCGGTTGGCCCGGGAGGCGGGGCAGCGGCCGCGCACCCCCACACCCCAGGCCCGCGGCCGCCAGTTGCGGTTTCGATTTCCCATCCGCAGTTGGGGTTCCCCGGCGGCGGCCCCGCCTCTCAGCGCTGGGTCTGCGTCCGCTGCCTGAGATCCCTACAAGCCCGGCACAGGCATTTAAGGGAGTGAGCGCGGGCGAGGTGCGGACGTCCCCGGGAGCTGAGCTGCAGAATGACGGCCGAGGAGCGGCGAAACCTGCACGCCTTCCGGGACTATGTCATCAAGACTCTGGACCCTGCCTACATCCTGAGCTACATGGCCCCCTGGTTTAAGGATGGTGAGTGGTCCCCAGGGACGCCTGCCCCTCGGAGCAAGGAAACCACTCAGGACTCTGTTCTCCCCTTTTAATCAACACAAGTAGCATGCTAGGAACGCGGATGTTGAGGCAGGATCCTCAGGATTGTAGCCTGGAGTTCGCCAGGACAGTCTGAGGAGCCTTTAGGGGTCCAGATGGAGAAACAGCCCCAGAGAAGGGAAATGACTTGTGTAGGTGTGCACCTCTATTTAGGTTCAAGAAGGGGGAAACAAACCATTGTCCATTTTACTTTCTCTAATGCTTAATGTCTACCGTGTCTTCAGCTTTGTAGTGACAATAGAGATTCAGGAGTGAGATGTAGGCCCCTCTTTAAAATACTTTGCAGCCCAAGATTTTGTGGGAGTGGAGACTGCTGAGTATGTAAATGATTGCAAAATGCTTCAAGGTAATTGACAGTGACTTTGACAGTGACTCTTGCCGAGTCTTCTCTGCACTTAGGAATTACTGGAAGCTTGCCAGGGGTAAGAGACTCTGGGCTGAATGGCTGCCGGCTTCATTTCAGGTGTTTCTGTCTAGATTTTGGAGACACCTGATGATAGATCTTTGTTAATTTGAATCCAGGTGCACTGCACTGGAGAGGAACAGAGGCTTTGAGGAAAGAGGAAAAAGGAGGTGATGCCTGGAAGGAGCTGAAAGGAGAAAGGGGGATCTGGTCACTCCTTTTCAGGCTCCAAGTGCGGAAATATCAAGTGGCAGGACATGTGAAGGCAACCATTTGGTCATTGCCCCAGACATGGAGTTAGTGTACAAAGTCATGTGACCACCAGCAGTTTGGTGGATAGTTTTCTGTTCCTCGGCCTTGTGTGTGTGTGTGTGTGTGTGTGTGTGTTTAGCTCCTCTTGCCTTTTCTCCCATATTTCATACTGTCTAAGCAAAAACCTGGAAAGAGGACCATGAAAGTATTTCTAACTCTGCTTTCTGAGTCTGGTGTAATTAAAGATGCCATGGAGTGGTCCCATCTCCTTTATTGTGGGTATACTTTTTCCACACATTGTTAAGAAACTCTCTTTTTAAAGGATTGCCCTAGAATATGTTCCCAGACTTCCCACCAAACTAGAAGAAACTTCTAGAGAGGATGCAGGGTGGAGGGAAGGTAGGTTGATGAAGAATGAGCATCATCTGCCTGAACAGAGACTTTGCTGCCTTCTTGCAGTTCCTTCCATTGCTGGGATTTGTTACAATCGCCATCCCCATTTTTTTTTTTTTAAAGATTTTATTTATTCGTGAGAGAGAGAGGTAGAGACATAGGCAGAGGAAGAAGCAGGCTCCTTGCAGGGAGCCGGATGTGGGACTCGATCCCCAGCCCAGATCCTGGGATTGTGCCCTGAGCTGAAGGCAGACATTCAACTACTGAGCCACCCAGGTGTCCCTTGCCATCCCTATTTGAGAAAGTCTGACAACCCTTTTCAGGTTTTTTTTTTTTTCTTCAGTGATTAGTGGTTCTGCAGTTTGATGAGCCACTCTTCTATTTGTAGATGAGGTGCAGTATATTCAGGCTGAGAAGAACAATAAAGGCACGATGGAGGCTGCCTCACTTTTTCTTAAGTGCCTATTGGAGCTCCAAGAAGAAGGCTGGTTCCGTGGCTTTTTGGATGCCCTTGGTCATGCAGGTTAGTTCATTCTTCTTACTCATAAATCAGGATATTAACTGACTGTTTCAGAATGCGGTAAAAGTGAAATGCTATTAATTTTGAGCTATCCTCATGTGCTTCATGTTGCTTAATCTGAGGCAATGTAAAGATTACTTTCAATCACGATATAATTTGCCTACCTGAAATATCCAAAGGAATCTGCAGATTGTTGGGAGAGTTTAACAAGCTTATTAGATATAAGATTAGTATACAAAAATTAATTGCATTTCTGCACCATACACAAAAACAAACTCAAAATGGATTAAAAACTTAAATGTAAGACCTGAAACCATAAAATTCCTAGAAGAAAACATAGGCAGTGATATCTTTGACATCAGCCATAGAAACATTTTTTTACATTGATCTACTTTAGCAAGAGAAATAAAGCAAAATTAAACTATTGGAACTACATCAAATAAAAAGCTTTTGCACAGCAAAGGAAATCATCAACAAAATAAGACAACCTACTGATTGGGAGAAGATATTTGCAAATGTATCCAATTAGGGGTTAATATCCAAAATATATGAAGAACTTATACAACTCAACACCAAAAAGTCAAACAATCTTTTTTTTTTTTTAAAGATTATTTATTTATTTATTCATGAGAGGCACAGAGACAGAGAGAGAGGCAGAGACACAGGCAGAGGGAGAAGTAGGCTCCATGCAGGGAGCCTGATGTGGGACTCAATTCCGGGTCTCCAGAATCAGGCCCTGGACTGAAGGTGGTGCTAAACCACTGGGGCTGCCCCAAAGTCAAACAATCTGATTAAAAAATTGGCAGAATGTTAAGCAACTACAAAATACTAAATAAAAAGTTTGGCAAGCCCCCCCCCCCAAAAAACAAAAGACAGAAGACACGAATAGACATTTTTCCGAAGAAGACCAACAGACACGTGGAAAGATGCTCAGCATCACTAACCATCAGGGAAATGAAAATGAGAACCATAATGAGATGTCACCTCACACCTGTCAGAATGGCCAAAATCAAAAGCACAAGAAATAATAAATGTTGGTGAGGATGTGCAGAAAAAAGAATCCTAATGCATTGTTGGTGAGAATGCAAACTAATGCAGCCACTGTGGAAAACAGTATGGAGTTTCTCCAAATATTAAAAACAAAATTACCATATGGTCCCATAATTCCACTACTGGGTATTTATCCAAAGAGAATGAAAATACTAATTTAAAGGGATATAGGAACCCTATGTCTATTGCAGTATTATTTACAATAACCAAGTTATGGAAACAACCCAAATGTCCATCCACAGATAAATGGATAAAGATGTGCTATATATATACAATGGAATATTAGTCATAAAAAAGAATGAGATCTTGCCATTTGCAACAGCATGGATGGATCTAGAGGGTATAATGCTAAGTGAAATAAGTCAGAGAAAGACAAATACCATATGATTTTATTTATATGGGGAATTTTTTAAAAAATATTTATTTATTTATTTATTTATTTATTTATTTATTTATTTATTCAGAGAGAGAGAGAGAGAGGCAAAGACACAGGCAGAGGGAGAAGCAGGCTCCTTGCAGGAAGGAATGTATTAAGGAAAAACCTAGCAAAAGATGTGTCAAGTCTGAATGGAGAAAATTATAAAATGTTATTGAAAAATATTAAAGAAGTCCTATCTAAGTGGAAATACATACCCATGCACATGGAGAGAAGGACTTGATACCATAAAAATATCTGCTCTCCCAACGTTGATTTCTATATTCAATACAATTTTAATAAAAATCCTATATGCCTTTTCATGTGCTTGAGAAATTTATAAAGGATTCTAAAATGGAAATGGAAAAATTAAGATCCAAGAATAGTCAGGACATTCCTAAGAAGAATTAAGTAGGCTGAGGCTTTCCCTTCTAGGTAGCAAGATTTATTATAGAGCCATAGGCATTGAAACAGTGTAACATCTCAATGTGTAACATTGGTACTGGCATCTGCCAACTGGCCATTGAAATAGAATGGAGAGCCTTCAATTAAACTCATATATAAATGAAAACCTGATATATTTGAGATAACTGGGAAAGGAAAATCCTTAGGAATAGAAGGGTTTTTAATAAATTGCAGTGGGCCAGGATGCCTGGTGGCTCAGGGCATGATCCTGGTGCAGGGATCAAGTTCTGCTTGGGTCTCCCCACAGGGAGCCTGCTTCTCCCTCTGCCTGTGTCTCTGCCTCTCTCTCTCTCTGTCTGAGACACACACACACACACACACAGAGAGAGAGAGAGAGAGGCAGAGACACAGGCAGAGGAAGAAGCAGGCTCCATGCAGGGAGCCCGACAGGGGACTCGATCCTGGGTCTCCAGGATCAGGCCCTGGGCTGAAGGCGGCGCTAAACTGCTGAGCCTCCCGGGCTGCCCGATAAATAAAATCTTTAAAGAAACATTGCAGTGGGCCATTATAAACAGGATAATGTTAAAAAAACAAACCCTAAATTACATATCCATGTAAAATAAATTTGTATTTCTTAGCTCATTGCATTCACACTTACACATGAAATGAATTCATAAGAATTAAAGATGTAATTCTAAAAAGGCAAAAATTTAACAATTTTAGAAAAGAATATAGAATAATTATTTATGACCTTAGAGGTATGGCAGGATTTATGAAACAAGACATTAAAGCATTATCCATAAAAGACAAATTGATATGTTTGATGACATTAAAATTAAAAATATGTCAAAACACACGAAAATGAAAAAACAAGATACAGACTGGGAGAGGTTATTTGCAAAATATATTATTACCAAGATGATTATATCTAGAATATGTTAAAAAGCTTTAAAGTCAGTTAGAAAAAGAAAGAAAACAACTACAGGTCAAAAGTGTGAACTGACATTATAAAGAATAGTAAATAAGGAAAGGTTAATAAACATGGAAAGATTCTTAGCCCAAATAGCAATTAGGGAATTGTGACTTAGGAACTCTATAAGATAGCATTTTATTAACTACTAGATAGCAAAACTTAGGAAGTCCAACAATGCTAGGGCTTGAAGAGAATATTTAATAATGGGAAATCGTAACTGTCACTACAAGTATTTTGAAAAACATTTGGCATCATATATAGTTCAATTATCTTAAATATCCTCCTGTAGAACAGTTTCATTCTTATGTATGTGACCTAGAAAAACTCTTACGCATATATTCCATCATGCATATACAAAAATATTCATAGAATAATTGTAATAACTAAAGCAAGCAAACAAAACTGGAAGCAACCCAATGTCCTTCAAGAAGAAAACGGATGATAAAATTCTGTAATAGTCACATGATGGTCCACTATACTGCAGTGAAAATGTATGAACACAGCTACAGATGACAACACAGGTGAAGCTTTGAAATGTAATATTAAAATCTATAAAAAGCAGAGAAAATTACATTTAGTAGGATATAATTATGAAATTCTAAACAAGTCAAACTAAACAGATTTTTTTAAAGCCTTTATTTAAAAAAAATTTTTTTTTTTTTTTTTGAAAGAGAGCATGGTTGAGCAAGGGGCGGGGCGGCGGGGCAGAGGCAGAGGGAGAAGCCGACTCCCCTCTGAGAAGGGAGCCTGATGCCATCTCAGGACCTTGAGATCATGACCTGAGCCAAAGCTAGACACCTAACCAAGTGAGCCACCCAGGTGCCCCAGAACACAGATTGTTGAAGGAATCAAATGTATGCCATGCAACTATTAAAAAAATGAAGAGAATAACATATGAAATACAAGGTAGTAGTCTCTTTGCAGGGAGGAAGAAGGGTAGGGAAAAGGCACACTCCCACAAAGTGTTGGGAAATTCTAGTTGTTAAATTGCATACTGGGTTCCCATGTGTTCATTTTGTTAGGTTCTTTGTAGCCAGATGAAAAGAGTGTGGGCTTTATAGTCAGACAAATCTAGTGATTTTGTTTGAGAACTTTAGATGGAAGCATTCTTGAATTATTAAAGGTGGAAATAATTGTTTTTCCACCTTAAATTTCCCATTATACTTAATATCCTTTTCTGGGAGTAATATAGAAGATTAAGTTCCTCAGGGTCAGGAATTAAGATTTATATTTCCTTTTGCCAGCTTTGCTATCTTGCACTGGGAAGTTACTTAATAATTGCATGATGATTTGGGACACCTGGGTGGTTCAGTGGCGATCACCTTTGGCTCAAGTTGTGATCCCAGGGTCCTGGGATCAAGTCCTGAATCAGGCTCCCCACACGGAGCCTGCTTCTCCCTCTGCCTGTCTCTGCCTCTCTCTCTCTGTGTCTCTCATGAATAAATAAATACAATCTTTTTTAAAAAATTGCATAATGATTCAACTCACTGGAAGACAAGTCAGAGGTTGTAGGTAAAGTCCATGGTGCACTTTGGAAGGAGAATTTTATACTAAGACCAAAAGTAAGACTTCACATTATCCTTAGTACTTTCTCCCAAGAGATGATAAATGTTGTTAGAGGACCTAAAGTGTTGGGTGCCTATAATGAATGTTGAATTTTCTTTTTGGAAGATCATTAATTATTGAGGTGATTTATAGATCTCTTTTGAGGTCTCTTATTATACATTCAAACATGATTTCTATGATAATAATCTTGAAATGTCTTTTAGTTGGTTTTATAAAAGCCCCCATTTTCTTCTTCTTTCCAGGTTATTCTGGACTTTATGAAGCAATTGAAAGTTGGAATTTCCAAAAAATTGAAAGTCTAGAGGAGTATAGATTGCTTTTAAAGCGTTTACAACCAGAATTTAAAACTACAGTTAATCCAAATGATATTCTTCCTAAAATATCTGAATGTTTAATTAGTCAGGAATGTGAAGAAATTATACAGGTAATTTAATTAGATTAATATATTTAATATAATTATAATTAATATAAAATACTAAATTGGGGGGAAGTTATTTGAACATAGGAAATGTTTTCGGTTTTCTCCACTGATTTTGACTTGAGAAATATCATTGAAATCCACAGAAGTCTTCAAATCTAAGGCATAATTACCTAGAATAGTATTTTTGGTTGTGAATCAAGTAATTTTTAATGTCACAAGTTTTTTTCAGGTTTGTCCTATTTTTAGTTAAAATTATTACTTTTGTGAATAATATCTTTGCAAATTTAAATAAAGTTGAACAGTTTAGCAAATAAAACAAAAGCTATAGATTCTAGTGGTTAAGCCTACAGGCTCTGGACCCAAATTTTGTTAGAATCCTAGTTCAACAGTTTACTAGTGGTAAGATCTTAAGCAAGTTAGTTTTTTAAACCTATTTCTTCATGTGTAAAATGGAAATAATAATAGTACCTTATTAACATGATATTTTTATGGGGGTTAAATGAGATGATATATGATGACATATGTAAAGTGCTTACATATGCCTGACACATAATAATAAATTCTCAATAAATTTTAGTTATTATGATTAATAATAAAAATCATGTAGGTCCCACTACCCTGAAAAAAAATTGTTAATATTTTGTTATATTCTTCCAAATATCTATGCCAATATACCCATATTTTGAATGGTTGTCAAATGGATTGTTTCTTAATATTGCTGATGATGATAGATACAATATCTCAGAGGACTTGAGAACACCTGGCTTGACATAGCGATGCCAGGTGTAAAGACAAAGACGAAAGAGGGTCTTAAAAGACACTGTGTTGGATGGGGCAAAAATGATCATGAATAAGACCTATTGAACCATAGGACAGAATGATTTTAAATCAGATAGTGCTGGAATTGGTATTTCTTCAATAAATTAATAAAAGGAAAACTTTTGAAATGATTGATTAATCAACTGCAGTTGTCTTGCTCAGATTTGTTCCAACAAGGGGCTGATGGCAGGTGCGGAGAAAATGGTTGAATGCCTTCTCAGATCAGACAAAGAAAACTGGCCCAAAACTTTGAAACTTGCTTTGGAGACAGAAGAGAGCAAGTTCAGTCAACTGTGGATTGTGGACAAAGGTAGTATATTCCAGGGAAGAGCTCTGAAGGGTTGGGAGGGTCTGAAAACATGCTCTACCTTTTTCATAGTTCTACTTAGGGTCTCTTCCATTCCCACCTGTCTTTCACTCACTGTCAGAGGCATTTTGCCCTTCAGAGACCCATGGCTACATCTTTAGTGAGAGAGCAGCATGAAATTTGAGTTCTGGGAGACAAGTGGCAACTTGCCTACAGAAGTAATTCAGTTGTAAATAACCCTTAAGATGGACCAGGGCAAACTGCTTTCACCCAGAATTAGCCCTCTAGCCCAAAGGATTTGGGGAAGGAAGAATCTGAGCTCACTCTCTGGGTTTAGATCTTCAGAGAAGTAGCTTTAAAATTCTAGAGTAAAAGGTTCAAACTTCAGGATATCTGTACCATCTGTGGTTTCCTGAAGCTAACATCTGCTCAGAGCATTGTTTTTTAAAGTCTAAGTTTGGTAATCCAACTGTCTGGTCTTTGCTTTTCCTAAGCTTCTTTAGATCACAAGTTGTTCTAGACAATGTCTGTATAAATACACATCTGATTTCTTGGATTAGGTCAGGAATGGAAGCCATAAATGTCTGCTAAGTGGTGCTTCTTTACTGTGCATGAGAATCACCTGGAGATTTTGTTAAAATGCAGATTCTGACTCAGAGATACAAGAGCCTGCATTTCTAACAAGTTCTGGAAATTGCTGGCCCTTGTTCCACACTTTGAATAATAAAGGCCTCAATGACATTGGAGTTCAGGCTCCACATGGAGACATCACACTCAAAAAGATTCTTTTAATTGTTTTAGAAGGTGAAGGGAGTAGTTGTAAGAAATCTGAATGGAAGTTGAAAATTTTAGTATTATAACCTCTTTGTAGGACTTGCGCTGTCAAGAAAATCATCAGATTAGATGAAGAGTCTAAGATGTTTTTTCGTCTCATACAGATGTTGAACTGAAAGTTCTTGAGGATGAAGAAATAGAAACTTCCGAAGTACAGATTTTCTATAAGGAAGAACCAGAATGCCAGAATCTTAGTCAGGACCCATGTCCACCTTCAGGTACCCAGCAATGTTCTTTTCCATAACGATGTTCTTCAGGTTTTTTTGTGTGGGGACACATCTTGCAGTGCCAAAAGTCACAGTGTTATGAAAAGTTTTTTAAGGAAAAGTAAGAAAAGATCATTTTTTAAAAGAAAAGATAATTTATATTAAAATAGATATTTTTTCTGTAATTATAAATATTAGTCTCTCTCTTACAAAGCTGTTGTCAGCCTTATTTTCATCACTGTGCCTGTCTACATCTGTGCCTGTCTACATTGAAAATGCAAACGCAAAAAGAGTCCTCCCAGAAGCTTAGTGTCTGTGAAATCCAAAACCAGCCCTGCTCTCCAAAGAAATACTTCTATTTGTGAGTTGCTTGCTCACTCTCCTTACTATCCCAGGGCTGCAATGTAAGTTATTGATGTTTGTATACTGCACAAATGTGCCTAGCTGAGTCTGAGATCCAAACAGTGCACCAAGAGTTCTGTATCCTCCCAGAGGCTCTCTTTTTTTCTAATTTACATAAAGGTACTCTATACTTAGTTATAAGGCTCACCTTCTGTTTCTGGAAGCATTTTTTCATGAGAGACCAGAAAGTTGCATAATGAGCCACAGTAAAATATTATTTACATAAGGACATCAGGGAAAACATTCTGAGTAGTATGAGAAGAAATCCCAGGACCCCAGGATTTTGCAGAAGAAATGTCATTTTTGCAGAAGAATTATTTCTGCAGTCAAATGATACAAGTATTTTGTTATTTCAGGGTAAAATCACTGAATGTAAGTTGCTTTAAATTTTTCTGACATGTAAAGGACCTTAGTGAACTCACTTAACCTTTTAGAAATTTTCCTTTTCTTTAAAATAGGTTGGAGTCAATAGATGATTTCTAAGGTCTTTTCTAGCAGTAACATTCTATATGCTTATGTTAGTGAGAAAAAGCCTCTGGTTATTTTTTGATACTTCTGGTCCTATTGAGAGAAGATACCATATGAGAACCTGAAGAATTATAAAGCATGGTTGCTCTTCAATAAGAGATTGGTTTGAAAATTCAATGTTTACAGTTTATTGCTTTTCAGAGATCTGGGAGGGATTTGTTGTTTTGTTCCACATAGCATTTCCTTTTAACCAGTGGCCATCTGTCTTGCCCTGAATTAGGCCATTCTTGCTTTAGTTTCTCCTTACTAGACTTCCAAGATTATTTAAGAAAGAAATCTTTGTGGCTTTTTTGAAAGAATTCTTGCCATTGGTACTTTTGTCATTGAGGGAGAATTTTGGACTTCATATCAATGCAGAAGCTGGAATGGTTAACAAGAGACAAGGATTCTAAATTTTCTTAAATGAGGCCTTTTTTGCTAAAGTCAATTTCAGTCTGTTTGATGATAGATAGCTCTTCTTGATTCCTGAGAGCAGTAACTATTTGGTAATTTTGTTCCTTTTGTATTACATAAGTGGCTTCTACTTGCACCCCACTGAAGCCAAGAAATTACCAACTAGAACTTGCTTTGCCTGCTAAGGAAGGAAAAAATACAATAATATGTGCTCCTACTGGTAAGTTGATTGCTACTACCTACAGTGGTTTGTTTCTGGGTTTGCTTCCTTTTTTTTTTTTTTTCTTTTATTGAATACTGGGATAAAATGGGCAAGTTTCCATTTTTGCCTTGTTCCGTATATCTTTTGAGAAAACTTTCCTATTAGTATAGTGTCCAGGTATTTTAAGGAACCTGAGGAGAGAAAGAAAAATGCCCTCTTTTAGCGTGCTTTATGCCTTAACTGTTTGCATAGTTACCTAGGAAGTAGCTTGACATTTTTCTGTCCTGGTATAAATTCTGCTGCAGTTAACCCATGGACATTCTTAGTTTACTAGTTGGTGCAGTGGTTTTAGGGGAGCCAAAAATAATGACCTTTCTGTAGAAATATTTTAGTATAATATCAGTTACATATTTTCTTTTTTTTTCTTTGTTTGTTAAAAGGTTGTGGAAAAACCTTTGTTGCCCTTCTTATATGTGAACATCATCTTAAAAAATTTCCCCAAGGACAAAAGGGGAAGATTGTCTTTTTTGCTATTCAAATCCCAGTGTATGAACAGCAGAATTCTGTGTTCTCCAAATATTTTGAAAGACTTGGGTAGGTATAACAGTTGGTCCCATTTCTTTTTCTCTAGCTTCATGTAACTGGTGTGTATTCAGCTTTAATTTTTGAAAAGCTGGGATTAAAAAATGTATAAAAGATTTAGCTTTTATGTAATCTAGATGTTATTAATTTTTCATGGATGCAAGTCTGTTTTGTTAGGTATGCTTGATATCCTAAACTCCTTTGGTTAGCTCTTGCCAAGTGAGTAAATGACTTGAGATCAATTTTCCATTTAAATGACACATATAACTTTTTTTAAAATATCGGTTGATTTTAATTTGACAGAGCACAAGTAGGCAGAGTGGCAGGCTGAGGGAGAGGGAGAAGCAGACTCCCCACCGAGCAGGGAGCCCAACGCCAGGCTCAATCCCAGGACCCTGGGATCATGACCTGAGCCAAAGGCAGATGGTTAACTTTCTGAGCCACCCAGGCGCCCCCACATTTAACTTTTTAATGATTTTATAACTTCCTTAATATTACTCTTTTCTTTAAATACTATTTTCTTTATTTTTTTTTAAGATTTTATTTATTTATTTGACAGAGAGTATAAACAGGGGGAGTGGCAGGCAGAGGGAGAGTGAGAAGCAGGCTTCCTGCTGAGCAGAGAGCCTGACATGGGGCTTGATCCCAGGACCTCATCATGACCTGAGCTGAAGGCAGACACTTAACTGACTGAGCCACCAAGGCGCCCCTACTACTTTTTCTTAAGACTTGAAGGAATTAGCATACTCTACTAGCAGTTATAGCTAGCTTGCATTTATCAACCATTTACTATGTTTATAGCTCCATGCTAAGCACTTGTCTCCAGATATATTCCTTTTGGAGTTAGGGAGAACTCAATTAGTTGATGCTCTGACTTAGTGTTTTATGTCTTTGTGACTCCTCATTCACATCATGGTTGGTAATAGTGAATTTCTGTCATTCCCCAGGTACAAAGTTGCAGGTATTTCTGGAGCAACATCTGAGAATATCTCAGTGGAACAGATCGTTGAGAACAATGACATCATTGTTTTAACTCCACAGATTCTTGTGAATTGCCTTAGAAATGGGACTATTCCATCACTCTCTGTCTTTACTTTGATGATATTTGATGAATGTCACAACACCAGTAAACACCATCCTTACAATATGATCATGTTTAATTATCTAGATCAGAAACTTGGAGGATCTTCAGACCCACTGCCTCAGGTATCTCCAGAATCAGATGGATTCCTCAGAAGAGCCATAACCTTTTTAAATCTTATTTTCTTACCCTACTGACCACATTGAGGATAGTCTTCTCAGGTCCTAAGTCCATATCATCTAGCTCATTGATTAATTTTTTCATTTTTTTAAAGATTTTATTTACTTATCCATGAGAGACATAGGCAAAGACATGGACAGAGGGAGAAGGAGGTTCCTCGCAAGGAGCCCAATGTGGGACTTGATCCTGGACCTAGGATCATGCCCTGAGCCAAAGGCAGACGCTCAACTGCTGAGCCACCTAGGTGTCCCTCATTGATTAGTTTTGACTTGTTCATTCATTTATTTACTTAACAAATATGCATTAGGTGCCCCTTTGTGTTATCCACTGTGCTAGGCACTGGGGCTACATATATAAAAGACATATACCTCAAACAATTTAAGTTTCATGGGGAACCAGACATGTAAGAATTATGTCACAATATATGGTGATGGCATACTATGGACATGATACAAGGTATAGTCAGAAGAGAAGTGAAAACTCGTAAGTGTGCTATGAAAGTGAGCCAAAAAAAAAAAAAAAAAAAAACAAAAAAAACAAAAAAAACAAAAAAACAAAAAAAACAAACAAAAAAAAACAAACAAACAAAAAAAAAAGAAAGTGAGCCAAGACCCAACAGAAGTTAGGCAAAAACTAACAAGAATGTATAAGGTGGATAGTTGGATGGTTTTCAGGAAAGGCTACTGTGTGTCTGGAGGCACAGAGGTATGAGAGAACATGTTGTGCCCAAGAGCCCTGAAGCTCTTCAGTATCATTTGAGTGTGGAATGTGAAATGGTAAATAGCAGTAGGTGAGGCAGAGTGGAATAGAGGGAATGATCGATAGAACAAGATTCTAGGAGAGATCAGAGGGTATGGGATAAGTAGGCAGGTATGTTCATTAGTACAGGAGAGCATTTTGGGCGTCATCAGAGGTGAGGGTGTGAGAAGAGTAAAGATGAGAGGGTAGTTCTGAGTTGGGGACAGGAAAGGTAGGGAATCCCTGGCATTTAATATCTCTTTTAAATGAGAGGTAGATGCTTTGCTGAGAATAATCAGGATGGGAATGGGGAGGGAGCTCAGAGTACATGGAGAGGATTTGAAATGAGAGAATCAAGAGGAATATATAGAAGAATTGCTTGGTCATATTGGGGATCCAGATGAAGTTGGAAACCATGACTTTATAGTTAATATACCAATATCACAATGGGTAAAGTTCTCTAGCCCTAATAACTACCTGTGTAGGAAACATAGGTTAGAAGAAATTCGTATGGTACCCATAGACAAAATTCCATAGCAAGCACATATCTTACAGTTTCTTCTAGAAAAAAATGCTGGTTAATTAGATTCCTTGCTAATGAGTCAACTATTCAGTATTTACTGAGTGGCTATTTGAGTAAGGCATAAATTGTTAGGTGACCATTAAGCTAATTTTTTTTACAAATGTTACCTTATGAAATTCACACACCTACCATTTTAAATGGCTATTGTTTCCCAGCCTTAAAGAGAGCTGAAGTTCGATCCCGGGTTTTAGCACCAAAAAAAAAAAAAAAAGAGAGAGAGCTGAAGATACTTGTCCAATGATCCACCACCGGTGTGGCATGGTTGAGTTTAGAATGAAGTTGTGTCTGATTTTAGTCCCTGTTCTTATAGTATGTTGTTCTACACATCATGGGGGACACAGGAATAGAGAAAAGTCCTGCCTTGAGAGTGTTTCTGCTCTTGGTTTTTTAGCTAATTCATGTTCATTTGAAAACTTGTGACTCCTGCATTTATTCACTGCTTTGCCTGCATTATTCACTGCTTTGCCTGGGGAATTTCCATTTGAAATATCTTAGAGAACATCAGGGGAAAAAATAGTGTTCTTGTGCTTTATATGAAACTAGTAAGGCGGATCCCTGCTCAGCGGTTTAACACCTGCCTTCAGCCCAAGATGTGATCCTGGGGTCCCGGATCCCAGGACCCCAGGATTCCTGCATGGAGCCTGCTTCTCCCTCTGCCTGTGTCTCTGCCTCTCCCTCTCTCATGAATAAATAAATAAATAAAATATTAAAAAAAAGAAATTAGTAAGAAACAAACAAATAAAAAACCAAAACCCTACTTTAGCAGGAAAGGGTTGCATGGGGGATTGTGGAAATGGCATGCTGTTTTCCAGATGTCTGACAATTTGTAATGCTCCTCATAGGTTGTTGGGCTGACTGCCTCAGTTGGCATCGGGGATGCCAAAAACACAATGGAAGCCATGGAATATATCTGCAAACTGTGTGCTTCTCTTGACACATCAGTGATAGCAACAGTCAAAGACAACTTGGAGGAATTGGAAGAAATTGTTTATAAGCCCCAGAAGTGTAAGTGGAATCCAGTAACAAGCCCTTCAGGACTTTGTTACCCTCTGCTTTTCTTAGTTCGGAGCCATTTGAATGAATACTGAATTTTTACTTTTTCTGTTTAGTAGAAAATATTTAACCCCAAATTTGGGAAATAATTACATTTCATGCCTCTCTTCTCAGCTGAGCTCTTCATCAGTGGGTGAACCTCAGGAGTGGACTGTCAAAAGCAAACATTCTTACTCTTCAGTTTGATTCAGTTCTTTTTTTGTTTTTGATAAAGTTCTTATAAGGATACTGACAGCAAGAGAGACGTGATGAGAAAATCAAATCACATAAATGGCCAAGAGCTGGTCTCAGTCCTTCCCTGTGTTGCATTCCTAAGGAGGAAGGATACTGTGTGGCCATTCATTATTTGAATATGTATCTGGGGATCCCTGGGTGGCTCAGCGGTTTAGCGCCTGCCTTTGGCCCAGGGTGTGATCCTGGAGTCCTGGGATCGAGTCCTACATTGGGCTCCCTGCATGGAACCTGCTTCTCCCTCTGCCTGTGTCTCTGCCTCTCTCTTTCTGTGTCTCTCATGAATAAATACATAAAAAAACCTTTAAAAAAATGAATATGTATCTGATGATTTGGGTTGAAATGAAATTATTCTTAGTTCATCATATTTTTTCTCAGCAGATCAGAATATGATTTTTTTTTAGAATATGATTTTTTTTAAAAAGATTGACTAGCAAATATTTAATAAATTCCAATGCTATACTAACCCAGCAGGGGAAAGTGGGAGAGTAGACATATATGCCTTCATCCTTGCTCTGGGGATAGTGTATGACTGTATAAAGCAGAACAAAAACACATGAAATAGCCAAGGAGAGGCAGTTCAGTTCCTTTCTGGGAGCTTCCTGTAAAGAGGTTAAGGAAGGTACCCAATCTAAACTTTTCAGTATCAAGTACAAATTTCTTTTTTTTTTTTTTTAAGATTTTTAATTTATTTATTCATGAGAAGACACAGAGAGAGAGAGAGAGGCAGAGACATAGGCAGAGGGAGAAGCAGGCTCCTGCCTGCAGGACTCGATCCCAGGACCCCAGGATCACAATCTGAGCCAAAGGCAGATGCTCAACCACTGAGCCACCCAGGTGCCCCTCAAGTCCCTTCTGCCCTCTGTGCTTCATCTCCCCCTCCCATAAGTCCAACCATGTTGCATACCTCTGGTTCCTCAGGAGTATCAGTGTTTCCTCCACTCCTCTTCCCCTATTTATCCCACAACATTTCCTCCCTTGAAAGAATAAGAGATTCTTTTCCTTGTGCTCCATGACACCTTTCATATACTTAATGTTACAGCACTTCACTGTGATTATTTGGCTATGTATCTTTCTCTGCCCTGAGGATACAGTCTTCTGTGAGCACAGGCTGTGTACTTTTCAACTGTTGATCTCCAGAACATGGCACGTGGTAGGCAGTTAATAAGTTTCTGCCAAAATAATATAGTACTGAATTTTAGGAAGTGTGAGCACTTCAGGGGGTTGAGTGGGAAAGGAGAAAATCAAAGAAGAGAGGGTTAAAATGTGTTGTATTTGCAGAGATAAGATGGATACCAGCCTTGTCAGAGTAGAGGCTCCATGTTGAGTAACAGGAAAAGCAGAATAAAAAGTTGGATTAGACCCAGATCATGAAAGACAGAGATATTAGGATCTGTGCAGTAAGCACCAGGGAGCTATTGCCAAGTTTCTGAACATTTGATATATCCTTTAGACAATCTCCCCGTGAGCCTCAGATCTTGCAGAGGAGGTAACAGGCAGAGAAACGTGTGCAGATGCCTACTTTGAACTATGATGTGTTCCTAAAAAATGCTCACTTTGTTTTCATGGCTCTAGTTTTCAGGAAAGTGGAATCACGGACTACTGACAGATTTAAATGCATCATTTCTCAGCTGATGAGGGAGACAGAGAGTCTGGCAAAGAATATCTTTGATGAACTCGGTACCATAACTCTCGGTGAGATAAATCTCATTTTATGTTCTCTCCACTTAGGAATAGCCATATAGTGTTCTCTTTTTGCATCTCTTTAGTTCAGACAGTCTTAAGACCATATCAAGAGGTTAACTTCTTGATTATAGGTTATTCGGGAACCTCCTCATTATGTCCTCCTTTAGTCCTTGTTTTTTTTTTTCTTTTTTCTTTTTAAATCCACAGTAAATCTATGTGGATACACATAGCCGAAAAATACCATGTTTAAATCAGTTCATGGCTTTCTTAATTTTCCAGATTAGTTTTCTGTTCTGATTTCCCCCTTTATATGAAAGAAACCACCATTTCCTTGATGGCTCAGATTGAAATAGGTGGTGATCTTTGATTCTTTCTTCTTTTGAGACTCTCTCATGAAGTTACCAAGTTCTATTCTTCTCTCTTTTGTTCTTTCATTCATTCACCAGATATTCATTGTGCCAGCTAATGGAAATAACAAGGTTAAAGACATAGTCCCATCCTCAGGGAACTCACAGCTAAATAATGAGAGTCAGATGTGAGTAGCTTCCACATGGCAGGGCAGAGGGACACCTGTGTGCCCTGGGAGCACGTGGGAACTTTGACCTGGAATGGGCCTTTGGGAAAGCGTTTTGGGGTGGGATGATGCCTGAAACAGTCTTGAAAGTCAGCCAAATTAAGAAGGAAAGATAACCAAGTGAGGTTGAAAAGGCATTAAGGCTTTAAAGGAAGAAAAAATTTTAGGAACTGCAACCATTTCATGGTACTCCTAATGCACGAGTGGTAGAAAGGAGTGACGCTAAAGAGAGAGGCAGGGGCAAGACCAGGAAAGGCCTGGTAGCCAAACTGGGTTTGACTTTGTCCTAAAAGCAGGGGGAAGCATCCAAAGATTTTAAACTGATTTGTGATGTGATAAAGATACCAGTGAACAAAGAGAGTCAAACAGAGGCAGTCAAGACAGGCTGGTGGAGGGAGGAGGCATGTGCTGAGCAAGTGTTGCAAGCAGGAAGCTTTCCAATTTCATGGCTTCTGGTTCTGAGTTGGGAGTAGGGGTGATCTCCACCAAGCTTCTGGCATGTACCCTTGTAGGTATACCAGTGAGTAGTGCTGGTTCCAGAACTAGGAGCAGTGTTGGAGATGCTTAATTTGTGAATTCACCTTTACTCACATTTATTTTGCTTTTTTTTTTCTCCTCTTCTTCCAAAGCTTGATTTAGGACTTACTGTAACAGCTGTCTGGCTGTTTCACCCACCCCTACCCCCACTCACTTTTCCAATCAGCCTCCCATTACCTGGGTGGTCTTTCTTTCTTTTTAAAGATTTTATTTATTTATTCATGAGAGACAGAGAGAGAGAGAGAGAGAGAGAGAGAGAGAGAGAGAGAGGCAGAGACACAGGCAGAGGGAGAAGCAGGCTCCATGCAGGGAGCCTGACATGGGACTTGATTCCTGGTCTCCTGGATCAGGCCCTGGGCTGAAGGCAGTGCTAAACCGCTGAGCCACCTGGGCTGCCCCTGTCTTTCTGAAATACCAGTTTTATCATGTCAGGATCCTGCTTGAACCTCTCTGCCTTTTAAGCAAAGCTCTCTAAGCCTCTAACCTGCCAGTGTGACCCCGGCCTGCACAATCTGGTTCTACTCATCTTTCCAGTTTTACCTTCTACTCCTTCCCTGCTTGAATCCTTTGATTTAGCAGTACCTTGAACGTATTCATTCACTTGTCATTTACTTGGTGCTGAGCAATATGCCAGGTGATGGGAACATAGCATGGACCCTGAGACTGAGACATAACTCCTTCCCTGTGATATTTCCAGTCCAATGGTAAAGCCAAAATTAGATAAGTAATAATAAAGCTAAAGTAATAATAAAGCAACAGCATAGGGGTAGGTGGGTGGTGTTTCAGGCGGAAGGAAAAACATGTGCAAAGGCCAGGAAAGTGGAGAGAGTATGAGGACTTCTGTTAGTTCTGACAGATGCCGGAAGTGGAGCAGCTAGAGATGAGAATCAGAAGCAGGCAGAGGTTAGATCACAGAGGGTCCTGGGAGCCGGGTAGGATTTTGGCCAGAGGATTCCACTAAAGGCTTTTAAGTAGTGGGGTAGCGAAGTGTTTCCTCTGCAAATTTAGAAATTCTCTCTAGCTGCTGAGTGGAGTGGATTAGAGGGAATAAGGCAAAAAGTAGGGAGACCAGTTAGGAGGTCGTTATTTTATTCACGAACATTAGAACATGGTCTGAACTGGGAAGATAGCAGAAGGGTAGAGGGATATGAATTTCTACCTTCTTATTCCTCCCACTTCTAACTCCCTACCTCCACCTTTTCCCCAGTACACATCCTGTGAACTGTTCATTTCCAGATTGCTTAGGTCATTTTCATACCTATTCACATTCAAGAAATACTTGTTAATTCATCTAGTTTACTGCTGGCTACTTTGTTTGTAGTTGGGGTTGGGAAAGAAGCATGTCAATGCAATTTGAATAACCTCCTTTGTTTCTCCTGTTAAACATGAATGGGTGAGAGGAGCAATTTAACCTGGAAACATAGCTCTTGGTTGTGAGTTTTACTATGCTGTGCTCTTTCCCAGTGAGCCCTGAAGATCTGATCCCAGAGTAACTCACAGACTGGAGCCGCTTGAGAACAGGCTTCTATCTTCTGCATCTTTTTACCACCAGCACCCTGCACACACACACAGCCTGGACCACAACAGATGCTCAATTTTTGGACGGAGCAACTGAGGTGTAGCTTAGGAGATGCACACATACAGAAGCCTCCATGACGAGCATCTTTTGAGTGCCTCTTCTTTGCTCCGCCCTGTGAATGGTGCTGTGGAAATCAGGTGGCTTAAGTTCATAGCAAGGCAGAGTAGGCTGTGTTGAGTTCTGTCTCTCTTGCTTTTAAATATCTTCCTAATGAAGCTCATGAGATCTATTATTTTTATTTACTGCTTCATTTTTTAAAGGCAAAGTTAGATATTTTCATGCCCATTGTTTTACTTCTGGGCTGCTTTGGTTGTCAGCTCACATTGCTGGTAAGGCTTGGGTATCAGACACACCTGGTTTTGCATTCCTGCATTCCCCCCAGGTACTAGCTATGTCACTTTGGGTAAATTGCTTTGCTTTTCTGAGCTAATGGTTTCCTCACCTGTAAAATATAACATCTACCTCAGAGGTTTGTGAAAATGAAATTATTAGTGTAAGACACTTTGATTCATGGTGCAGAGAAAGTATTCAGAAAGCAATCATATGCAAACACAGATACACTTTGCTGGAAACCAAATATTTCAGGAGGAATACTCTGCTTACAGAGAGTAAGAAAGAAAATTTGAGTATGAGGCATGCTTAGAACTTTAAATGACTGACCATATGGCACCATAAAAAACTTTTTTTTTTTCCAGAAAATGTATCTCAAATTCAAAATAGGAATTTTGGAACACAGAAATATGAACAATGGATCGTTTCTGTTCAGAAGGCATGCATGGTGTTTCAGTTACCCAACAAAGATGAAGAGAGCAGGATTTGTAAAGCGCTGTTTTTGTACACTTCCCACTTGCGGGTATGTGACTTTTTTGCAGACATATGTTAGTGTGTAGCACCTACTGGGAGCTTTGCTCTGGGAGCCAAGAGAACATCAACTTTTCACTCTGTTTCAAGAGCTCATTTAGGAATTTTCCGAGGGCTTCCTATGAGGCAAACTTTAAAGTTATCCCATTCAGCATCTTCTCTGTCTGCTTACTGAAACTTAATACTAGCAGCCACAGGATAGAAACAAAGGCTAGGGTGCTATACTATGTGCCTCTAGCATTCCCATTATTGACACGGTTGGAAAAAGTTGAGGGATGATGACATTACTGTAGATATGCCATTGGTGGCAGCCATGTTGAAAGTTCAGTAAGTATCTCCTGTTGCCTTACCTTTTTTTTTTTTTTTTTAATTTATTTATGATAGTCACACACAGAGAGAGAGAGAGAGAGACAGAGACATAGGCAGAGGGAGAAACAGGCTCCATGCACCGGGAGCCCGATGTGGGACTTGATCTCGGGTCTCCAGGATCGCGCCCTGGGCCAAAGGCAGGGGCTAAACCACTGCGCCACCCAGGGATCCCCCCTGTTGCCTTACCTTGAAGCATATATTTTCTTACCTTTGGCAAAGCCACATGCTCAGAAATACAGGGTCCTTGGTCGTTTTCCGGTTAACCAAGAAGTTAAGAAACAACAAACATCACCTCTGCTTATTATGCTGTTGAAAATATTTAAAAATGGACTCAGTCAGTATGCATTTATAGAATTTTAATGAACCTAGTTGAATATTTGGTGTAGGTAGTTAGCACCTTCATTCTGAATGGTGCAGTTGCAATTCAGTGATGGCTCTGGATGTATGAAGAGATAAGTTGAATGTCTGAATCACGAGGCAAGTTGATGTGGAAGTTGATTTGCTTTTGTTTTCTGTTTTTTAATCTTTGACATGCATTTTTCTTGTAATTTTCTTTCTCCTCCAAGGTGGAATTCTAGAATCCAAAATGATCCTAATTAATTAATGATTCTAGCTAATTAAGATATTTTAAATAGTATTTGGTTCAAAGGTTTTATTCCAGTACCATTAGAAACATCTTTAAAAAACTAAGTTGGAATAGATTTAAGAAGAGTTTATTTTAAAAATTAATTCCATGCTAAGTACAGCTAATTGAATTTCAGTACAACAAATGCATTAGACATTGGAAACACACTGAAACTCAATTTTCATTTTAAACAGAAATATAATGATGCCCTCATTATCAATGAGCATGCACGAATGAAAGATGCTCTGGATTACTTGAAAGACTTCTTCACTGATGTCCGAGCAGCAGGATTTGATGAGATTGAGCAGCATCTCACTTATAGATTCGAAGGTGGGTAATGTTTCTAGAGGAGGAAGCTATTGCAGCCTGGTGACTCCAGTGGCAGGATATTTACATTGTATTATATTTAGCATACAGTGATGCTCAATGAGTTGCCCTGGGCTTACGAAGATAACTGTGGACAGCAGGATTATTAAGCTTCAGTAAAATCTGCTACTAATGGAAAAAATCTGCTGCTTACACTATTTCTTATTTTGAAGAAGGAAAAATAGGATTTGCAAAGGATACATCTCATGGAAATTATAATTAGTAGTGGCATTTTTTTTTGTTAAAATTTTAGTAATTTATCAAAGCTTTAAAAATACAAAGAAAGCGTTTTAATGGTATTAAAGAGATTATAATTTATGTATACTTCTATATAAAGAAGAAAACTAAGGTGGCCCATAATCCCACTGCTTTTTTTTTTTTAAATAAATTTTTTTTTAATTTTTATTTATTTATGATAGTCATAGAGAGAGAGAGAGGCGCAGAGACACAGGCAGAGGGAGAAGCAGGCCCCATGCACCGGGAGCCCGATGTGGGATTCGATCCCGGGTCTCCAGGATCGCGCCCTGGGCCAAAGGCAGGCGCCAGACCGCTGCGCCACCCAGGGATCCCCCACTGCTTTTGTATTAAGAAAAATACTTGAATATTTGAAAAAAAATTTTTTTTAAATTTTTATTTATTTATGATAGTCACAGAGAGAGAGAGAGAGAGAGGCAGAGACACAGGCAGAGGGAGAAGCAGGCTCCATGCACCGGGAGCCCGATGTGGGATTCGATCCCGGGTCTCCAGGATCGCGCCCTGGGCCAAAGGCAGGCGCTAAACCGTTGCGCCACCCAGGGATCCCAAAATACTTGAATATTTGAAATGAAAAGTAAATCCTTCTCCCTCTCTCAAAATTTTTGCCCCAAAGGTAATTACTGCTAATAAGTTTGTTTGGCCTGTATCAAGTTTTAGTATACAAAAGTGTAGCCCAGTGATGTGCTGTTATACATTGAGCACCTAGCTGTCTGGGGAAAAACAACTATGCATTGATTGCTGCGTTTTATGTATGCATTAAAGCAGTGGCCATTACTCTTAAGATTCTGGTCAGAGATTGAGAGATTAATGGTTTGAACTGTAGCTAAAGGTCACAGTGTGTTCTAAATTTCTAGAATTTATAAGCCATTTATAGAATGTTCCCCTTTTACAGAAAAGCTGCAGGAACTGGAAAGTATTTCCATGGATCTCAGCAATGAGAACCCTAAACTCAAAGATCTCTCCTTCATCTTGCAAGAGGAGTACCACTTAAACCCAGAGAGTAGAACTATCCTCTTTGTGAAAACCAGAGCACTTGTGGATGTAAGCTTCTTTCTTCATGTGGATAACAAATGGACGTAGTACCATTTTATTGGAAAGAGTGTTCTTTCCTCACGGCTCTGTACTCACCCATATATATGTGGGTCTGTTTCTGGACTATGTATTCTGTTCTGATTATCTGTTTGTTTATCCTTACACACTAATACCTCACTATCGTAATCACTTTAGTTTATAGTAAGTCTTGGTACCTATAGAGCAAGGATTTCATACTTTAAATTTTTTTTTGTCAATTAAAAAAAATTTAGTCATTCTTTGGGCATGTGGTGGTATCTCACTAGGGTTTGAATGTTCATTTCACTATGTTTGCGTTTGAACTAATGCCGTTGAACATTTTTTATGAACTTATTAACCATCCATATATCTTCTTTGGCGAAGTAACTCTTCACATCTTTTGCGCATTTTAAAACAAGATTTCATTGAGTTGTTTACCATGTTATTGTTGAGTGTTTGAAAGTTTTTAAATATATTCTGGCAAAATTCCTCCTCAGAAATGTGATTTGTAAATATTTTCTTCTGGTCTTTTAATTCTCTGAACAGTTTCTTTTACAAATTGAAAATTTTAACTTTTTACAAAGCCTACTTTATCAATTTTTTCTTTTTGTGGATTGTGCTTTTGGTACTGTATATTTGAACCCTTTGTTTACTCAAGATCACAAAGATTTTCTTTGTTACCTTCTCGAAGTTTTATAGTTCTTCATTTTACGTTTAGGTCTACAATCCATTTTGAGTTAGGGGTTGAGATGCTTTTTTTCTTTTTGTATATGGATATCTAGTTGCTGCAGCACTGTGTGCGGAAAAGACTGTCCTTTCTCCATTGAATTGCCTTTGTAACTTCTTAAAAAATCAGTTGACTGTATTTATGTAGGCGTATTTCTGGATTTTCTGTTCAGTTTCATTCATCTATATCCATCTATCCTCTGCACATCCCATACTATCTTGATTAGCTTTGTAGTGTGAGTCCTCCAACTTTTTTCCTTTTTTCAAAATTGTTTTAGCTATCTTCTTTTGCCTTTTCAATTATATTTTAGAATCAGCTCATTCATATATATGAAAAAAAAATCTGCTGGGATTTTGTTTGGGATTGCATTCAATCAATAGATAAAATTGGGGAAAAGTAACATCTTGACAATATGGAGTCCTCCAATCCATACCTCTCTCTCTTCATTTATATAGAGTTTCTGTATTAGTTACCTATTACTGATAACAAATTACCTCAAAGCTTAGTGGATAGAAACAACGGACATCTATTATCTTACAATATCTATGGATTGGGAATCTGGAAATAACTGGATGTTTCTGGCTCAAGATCTCTCTCCAGGCTGTTGAGTCATCTCAAGGTTCTACCTGAGAGGCTCAACTTCCAACCATACCTATCTGCCTATTGCCAGACCTCAGAAGATGTGCTTCTAAGCTCACTCATGTGGGCCTTTCCACAGGGCTGCCTCAGAGCATGGCAGCTGGCCTCCTCTAGAGTGAGTGACCAAAGAAAGATTCAGAGTATGCCTAATATGGAGATCATTTTGTAACTTTGACTTGGAAGTGATCACCCCTTCCATTTTTCATTCATTAGAAGCAGGTCAGTAATAAGTTCAGTTCATGCTTGAAGGGAAGGGATTATACAAGAATCTGAAGACCAAGGGTAGAGATTACTGGGAGCCACCTGAGAGGCCACCTACCTCATCTTCTTTGGTTTCTTTTATCACTGTTTCATCATTTTCAGCATACAGATTCTGCACATATATTGCTAGATTTAAACCTGTGAATTTTTTTTTAAAGGTTTTATTTATTTATTCATAGAGATGCAGAGAGAGAGAGAGGCAGAGACACAGGCAGAGGGAGAAGCAGGCTCCATGCAGAGAGCCCGATGTGGGACCCAATCCAGGGTCTCCAGATCACGCCCTGGGCTGCAGGCGGTGCTAAACTGCTGAGCCACTGGGGCTGCCCTAAACCTGTGAATTTTTTAATGCTATTGTAAATTGTACTTTTAGTTGCTTGTTGCCAGCTAATAGAATACAACTGATTTCTTATATTGATCTTATGTCCTGAGATCTTGCTAAACTCATTGAATAGTTCTACACACTCACTGTTCTGAACATTCTTTTCATTTAAAAAATGTTTTAGAGATTAAATTGTATCGGATCACAAAGATCTGAACCACTATAGTTAATTATTGCATAGAATTCCATTCCGAAAAAGCTTTTTATTCTCACATTTGTCAGTCAGAAGACTGTTTACTAACTTAAAGGTTTTTTCTTCTTGTAATATTTCAATATTGAATTAATAGTTATACAAATGTGTTCTACAAGTAGTGTCCAACAGATAATTGTTTTTGATTTTTAGGCTTTGAAGAAATGGATTGAAGAAAATTCTGAACTCAGCTTTCTAAAACCTGGCATATTGACTGGACGTGGCAAAACAAATCACAATACAGGTACTATAAACAGTGAATTAGAGTTTTGGTATACTAAATATATATGAATATTTATAATATATTCAAGTTCTTTTTTAATGCTTGTATCAGGGTTCAACTAGAGAAGCAAAACCAGCAAGTGATTATATACACATACATATGTACATTAATATGTTGTTTATGTACACAAACACAAACTCCTAGGGATTTGGGAATTGGCATACACAACTGGACTGGCAAGCAAGTCTGAAATCCATAGGGCAGGTGGTCAGGAGCAGGCCTGAATCTCATAGGCATGAGCTGTTTGGAATCTCTGAGTTCAGACACTACTGCCTAAGCCTTTTTTCAAAGGACCAGTTGATTTATATCAGGCTAACCGAGGATGAAATACCTTTTTGTAACCTAAATATCAGGTGATTTAGGAACTTTAATTATATCTGTGAATTCCCTTCACAGAAGTACCTAGATCAATAACTGGATACTATAGTTCAGCCTAGCCATGATGACACATCAAAAAGCCCTCACAGTGCTCAAATACAAAAACTTACAGACCTCTCCTCTTCCATATGTCTTATGGATGAAACCAAGACAGTATTTTTAAAAATATTGTTTGAACATTCACTCTTTTTTTTTTTTTTTTAATTTTTATTTATTTATTTATTTATTTATGATAGTCACAGAGAGAGAGAGAGGCAGAGACAAAGGCAGAGGGAGAAGCAGGCTCCATGCACCAGGAGCCTGATGTGGGATTCGATCCCGGGTCTCCAGGATCGCGCCCTGGGCCAAAGGCAGGCGCCAAACCGCTGCGCCACCCAGGGATCCCTGAACATTCACTCTTTTTCTCATCCAGTAGATTAACTAGAAATAGAAATGTTCTTTTTTTGTTTTTTTAGACTATAGATGCTTTTATGTGTATTATATTTTTTTTAATTTAAAAAATGTTCAAGCACACAATCCTGCAATCTAGCTACAGTGGTTGAAAGATGAAAGGCTGCCTCTGTAATTCTCCAGGAGGATCCTGGGGTGCCAGCCCTCACCTGACATTCCCCTAGCCATGCACCCCCATCCCTCAGTGACCAGCCAGGACAGATCTTCACTTGTTACCCCTATTTAGTTTTCTTTGTAATAAGCAGTCCCCATCCCATCAGTCCTCAGTTATCACTCCCTCCCCCTTTTTTTAAAAAAAGATTTTATTTATTTGTTCATGAGAGACACACAGAGAGAGGCAGAGACATAGCCAGAGGGAGAATAGGGAACCTGATGTGACACTTGATCCCAGGACCCCAGGATCATAACCTGAGTCAAAGGCTGATGCTCAACCACTGAGCCATGCAGGTGCTCCTTGCACTTTACCCTGGTGCAAATTTTAACCTTCGTGAATCTAAAAAGTTAATTCAGATTTTGAAAATGTAGCTTCCCAAATGAAGTCCAACACCACATTATTGCAGTTGAAATTCAAAGTTCTCTACAATCCAACTCTAACATGAGTTGATTTTCAAACTTTGTTATTTCTTCACAAATAAGCACTCAAAATATTTTGTTTGTTTGTCTATCCATCTATCCATTCATTGTCTATCCACCCATCTCCATCCATCCACATTTTTTTAAAGGTTTTATTTATTCATGAGAGACACAGAGAGAGAGGCAGAGAGAGAAGCAGAGAGAGAAGCAGGCTTCTAAAGTCAGGAGCCCCATTCGGGACTCAATCCCAGGACCCGAGGATCATGCCCTGAGCTGAAGGCAGACGCCCAACCACTGAGCCATCCAGGTGTCCCTCCATCCATCCACATTTATTTAGAAACGTACTCTTTATCAGTCATTGTACTTCTGCCAAGCAGCCTTCTCCAGGCTCCCAAGACTAGCAGAGGTGTCTCTCTTCCCTATCTCATAGATGAAGTTCTGCCTCCATTTCATTGCTCATCACGTTGAATTATAGCTTCCTATTGATACTCTTCTTCCACAAGATCCTCACAGACAAAAATGGACTTTAACCATTGTATTTTTTAAAAAGATTTTATTTATTTTATTTGTCAGAGAGATAAAGAAAGAGAGGGCACAAGCAGGGGGAATGGCAAGCAGAGGGAGAAGCAGGGAGCCCCATGTGGGGCTCAGTCTCAGGATCATGACCTGAGCTGAAGGCAGACGCTTAACTGACTGAGCCACTCAGGTGCCTCTGACTGTTGTATTTTTATCTGAGAAACTATAATTGCAGAATAAATGTTTGATGAACAAGTGGATGAGCAAGTTAAAAATGAATGAAGTATGGTGTCTGTCTTGGGCATTCTCATTGTTCAGCAGAAGATGATGGTAAAAAGAAATTGTTTTTCAGATATATCTGAAGATTATGGCTGCCAATAGACTAGGAAAAAATTAGAACTTTTATAAATTCTATTAAATCAGGGGGCACCTTGGCTCAGTTGGTTAAGTGTTTGCCTTTGGCTTGGGTCATGATCCCCGAGCCCTGGATCAAGCCCTGTGTGTGTCATGCTCCCTCCTCAGTGAGGAGTCTGCTTCTTCCTCTATGCCTCACCCAGCTTGTGCGCGCTCTCTCTCTCTCTCTCTCTCTCAAATAAATAAATAAAAATATTTTTAAAAATTCTATTAACTCAGAAGTGGAGACCGCTGAAGTTCTTTTTCTTCTCATCATATCAGTGGCTGAGAACTGCACACTGTTAGGGTTTCAGACCTAAATTCAAGGCCTGGTTCTGCCACTAATTAACCTGTCAGTTCATCATACCTTCAAAACCTCAAGGTCTTAATCTGTAAAGGGGAATTGTAATGCTTACCACATCAACCTAAAAGGGCTCTATGAAGTTCCAGAGAGTAAGTTGTTGTGAAACTGTTTTGTCAGCTATAAAGTCCTTTACACATGCATAGGCATTGTGATTAATAGCTTTGCAAAAAACTATTAATTGTTGAAAGTTGTTGTTGATAGTTTAAAAAAAAAAAATCAATGTATGTTTTGAGATAGCATGACTGATGTCCCACAACTGGTTAGTGCCATAGCTGGGATTTGAACTCAGGCAGTGTTGTGGCAGGGTCCAAATTGTTAAATACCACCATAATGTCCTCTCTAAACAAGGATAAGAATAGGCCTTATTGTCTAGCGTTGTTTTGACATCATGACTATAAAGCGCTTATTACAGTATTTGGCGTGTAATAAGCATTCCATAATTAATGGCTATTTTTCAAGGGTAAAATTCCCTCTTTGGTGAGTTGTATAATGCCCTCTGACTCTGACACAGGAATGACACTCCCAGCGCAGAAGTGTGCATTGGATGCATTCAGAACTGATGGAGATAAAAAGATTCTGATTGCCACCTCAGTTGCTGATGAAGGCATCGACATTGCTCAGTGCAATTTGGTCATCCTGTATGAGTACGTGGGCAATGTCATCAGAATGATCCAAACCAGAGGTGAGAAGAGCTTTGATGCCATTAGTAAATGACTGCGAATTTGTCTGATTTGTGAGCGTGTCTGTCATTTAGAAACTTACTCTCTCCCAGTCATTGTGCTTCTGGCCTTACTCCTTTACTAAGCCATAGTGGCTTTATGACCTCTGGCACAGTGGACGCTGGCATCTTTGGCCCCGATGGCAGCTTACTTGATCAGGATTGGGTGGGTACAGTTCTGCCCACCAATATAAACACTATTTTGATTTTTGTTTATGATGAATACTGTTTAGTTGACCAAAATTGACTGACATATTTATGAAAAGATAGTTCCCATTTGGATTGAGACTTTGGCAGCCAATGTGTAGACTTTTCAGGTTGTACTTATGATGATGGGCCCCTGCATTCTAGAATATATATATCTCATGGAATTCTTCTGTCTCGCTTGAACTAGGTGATCTCCTAACTAGCTTCTCTTCCTTTTTCCATTTTCTATAACAGTAGCTGCCCACTTTAATTTCTTAAAAATAGCTCTGGGCATGTCACTTCCCTGTATAGAGACTCTAGTAGTTCCCAATTTACATGATGTCAAAAAGCTCAAATTCCAGCACCAGGTTATCTTACCAGTCTGTTTTCCATTCTTCCCCTTTATTCATTATCCATTTCTCCCAACCTGACTTCATCATTTTCTCCTTGTTGAAGAAAGTGCTCATGTACTGCTACTGATAATCTTTGTTTTACTATTCTCTCTCTCCTCCCCTGCTTCCATATCATCTGTCCCCGATTCCTTCAGCTGGCAATAAACTTTTGAATACCCATGATCCTTTACATGTATCTTTCTTTTTGCACTTATTATTTCTACCTATATTCTAGTGGCTGCGAACATACCTATCTCCCCACTTCCTTGAAGGCTCTTAAGGGAGACCCCCAGGAAACCAGTCTAGGATAAACTAGGCTCCTAGTTTAACATGTGGTTTGATATGGAGTTACACACCTGCATTGGAGTCTATGCTCTAACAGCTCAGCTTTCCTATCAAAGCAGGTTTCAGTGAATCAAAGTTGAATTTTAGAAGTACCCCTTTGTTTACCTTTTTTTAGATTTATCAGAGTTTTAAGTCAAAGACACCAATAAAATATTTATTTTCTGATAGGCAGAGGAAGAGCAAGAGGTAGCAAGTGCTTCCTTCTAACTAGCAATGCTGATGTAATTAAAAAAGAAAAACTAAACATATACAAAGAAAAAATAATGAATGACTCCATTTTAAGCCTTCAGATGTGGAATGAAGCAGTATTTAAAGAAAAGGTAAGTCTTTTAATCTGTGTCACTCTTTCAGAATCTGACCATGAGTAACAAATAGAATGTGAACATAGTTGGTGCCTTTCATCATATTGCTCCATTGCATTAGAACAATAAGTTTATGCTTAAAATTTTGTCCTATAGTGAACATCAGATTCATTCTGCTTTAGGTCTCAATGAGATTAAAATATATGTTGTTAGTGCTAATCCTTAAAGCAAGGTTTTTAGTTATAAAAGGGCAAACTGAGTTAGATGACCCTTAAGTCGACAGCTCATCTTGAGGACTCCAGCCTAACATGGCAAGACACAGCCCTTCTCGGTCTTTTCCTCAGATCTCTCTCTCTCTCTAACATCGCAAGTCCTCAGAGAAAAGCTCCCAGTGCACGGTGCATGTGTTAGAATGCCCATTTGTAGGTCTGGGTAGGAATGTACCCTGTGGATTGGCATATCTGTTCGGTTCAGCCTCTTGGTTCTCAGTGAAATTACATTTTACTGTAGTTTCCTTTATATCATAGAAGCATGGAACTGGATTGGGGAAAGTCAAGAAGCACAAGCATGCACATGCACACTGGCATGCATACACATGCACCCCCCACTCACTTTCTCCGGACCCTTTGTAGAGATTGTCATCTCAGGATCTCTGCCACTTAGAAGATGTGTGACCTTAGGTAGTTACTCTGTCTCTTCAACTATCTGTCTCCTCATTCATAAAGTTGGGAAAGTTGGTATTTAATTCACAGGGCAGTTTGGGGGATGAAATTGGTTACATTTGAGAAGCAGTGGTCTAAAGCAAATTAACACTTATTTTAGGTTTAGGACACAAAATTACAACTTTGTCAGTGTTAACTCATTTTTAAAAACATTTCTTCCTAAAGTTTAGAAATTAAAATATTTAAAAACACTTCTTCCACATTTTCATTGAGAACTGTAGGGAAATTTTTTAGTTCCTCTTAATTTTCCTCCTGAATTATGCTGAGAATAGGGGTTTTTTCCTGAGCCACCTTCCCATTTTGTAGCATATGTTGATGTTGGCAATAAAGATCTTTAAAACCTTAATAGCTTTAATACATTTTGAAATGCCATAGTTTTTGTCTCTTCAACTGGGTGAAAACTACATAGACTCATGTGTGACAGGAGACATAGAATGAAAGCCTTTGAGGGAGATGGAGGCTGGGCCAGACATAGAGTCGGATAAAACCATAATAGCTTTAATACATTTTGAAATGCCATAGTTTTTGTCTCTTCAACTGGGTGAAAACGACATAGACTCATGTGTGACAGGAGACATAGAATGAAAGCCTTGAGGGAGATGGAGGCTGGGCCAGACATAGAGTCGGTTGCAGCCAGCTCACAAGGATGAGAGTAGGATGAGGACAGAACGGGTTAAATATTTGTTGAATAGCATCTGGGATTCCTCTAAGAGCCATAGAAAGCAGGCAGAGGGGGGTAAAACAAAGAGAAAGAGCCCAGAACCAGCGTGGCTAGGACCTATTGGTAGCTGGTAATTCCGTGAGTGGGGGTGGGAATCCTGGTTCCCCACAGGGTCCCCACTGACATCACAGGCAAAGCTGTCTACCTGTTTCAGGGCTGAAAGCCATGGCTCCCTACTTGGCCTCCTGTGACACCACTAGGTGGGAGTGTAGAGATGCTTCATTGCCAACTCTGCAAGGTGGAGATCCAGGTGCCCCCTCAATCTTTGCTGGCACGAGCTGGGGTTAGGCTGCAGTTGTCTGTTTTATTCTGTGATCTTTGGCAGGAGTAGAACAGCCATTGTTCTAGACAACATTCTAGACAAACTTCATTGTCTTGCTAGGCTGCCCCTTTCCCAGTCCTTCGGCTAGAGAGAGTAGGCTTCTGTCGTTTTTATTTGTGTCCTTAGGCATTTTTGGTTGCTGGTTCCCTCAGCTTGGAATCTGACATATATAAGGTGAAAAGAAAATCCAGGAAGCTCACCACCATTTTGTTCCTAGAGTTTCGGAACTTAGAGCTATTTGCCTTCCTCTCTTCAGTCTTCTGAATCTTCTTAGGTTTATTTTATCTATAATGTCCAGGTTCTAAGTTATACTTAGGCATGCCCGAAGTTTTGAAATAGAATGCGGTCATACTGTACACATATTTAACTTCACAGTAATTCAGTGATAGCCTCTGTGATTGGAAGGGGAGAGAGAAAAATGATTTAGGTGATGGGGACTCTTCTGCCTGCTATTCCATTTAGTGGGTTTCTGCCCTAGAAGTGGGTGTAATTATGCCTGAAACAGTCAATACATATTTATTTGTGAAGGATTTAAAAAGCTTTGCCAACTACTGAAGTAGAAAGCATGGTTTACATGCTTGTTTATAAACATCTTTAATACTTTTTTTAAAAAAGATTTTTATTTATTTATTCATGAGAGACACACACACACACAGAGAGAGAGAGAGAGAGAGAGAGGCAGAGACACAGGCAGAGAGAGAAGCAGGCTCCATGCAGGGAGCCCGATATGGGACTCGATCCCAGGTCTCCAGGATCACCACGTCCTGAGCCGAAGGTGGCACTAGACTGCTGAGCCACCCGAGCTGCCCGAACATCTTTAGTACTTTATGTGCATCTTTTTTAAAAGAAATTTTATTTATTTATTGCAAGAGAGTGGAGGGGCACATATGGAGGGGGAAGGGTGAGTGAGAGAGAATCCTCAAGCAGACTCCCTGCTGAGCATGGAGCCTGATGTGGGGCTTGATCCCAGGACCCTGAGAACATGATCTGAGCTGAACTTAACTGACTAAGCCACCCAGGCACTCCTTTTATGGGCATCTTTGATGCAAAAATTAAAAGACTCATTGGAGGTCACCATTAAGCACTAACAAAGAATTAGGAGAATCCAATATAATTATCTATGTGATTTTTATAAACAAAGCCAGGTACTGTATGTTCATGGAAGTTATAGATTAATGAATGATTATGTACTTATGTGTACATGAGTGCGTGCACGCCTCCTAGCTATACCATTATTGCTGATGAGGAGAGTTTTGTTTTTGTTTTGGGTTTTCGCATATAGGTTCTCCAGATACAGATTCAAGAAAAAAACATCAGAGATAGTCAAGAAAAAGTAAAACTTGTACCTGATAAGGAAAATAAAAAACTGCTCTGCAGAAAGTGCAAAGCCTTTGCATGTTATACAGCTGACATCAGAGTGGTGGAGGTAAGTGGCCTTTTAACAGAGTACTAGGTCATTTTTTAGCACTAATTAAAGCTTATTTTCTATCAGTGGGTTATTTATAGCAAGAATATTATTATTTTTGTTGATATCATGGCTATGGTATTTTAAAAAGCCAAAAACATTTTGAAAGGAAACCCTTAGCAATGAAGAAGAAAAAGAAGCCATTTAATTAAATATTGTGTAGCCATTGAAAATAATGGTCATGCTAAATGAATGGGGTATCCTGGATTTCATCCTAGAACAGATAAAGAATATTATTAGAAAAAGTGGTAAAATCTGGAGTTCAGTTCATTGTCATGTTCCAATCCTAATTTCTTAGTTTTGACAAATGTACTACAGTAGGTTAGATGTTAGTATTCAGGGAAGCTCAGTGAAGGGTATACAGGAATTGTCTAGACAGTGTTTACAGCTTTCTATAAATCTAAAATAATTCCAAAGTAAAGTTTATTAAACAGAATAATCATGAGGCTTATGTATAATAAAAAACTTCTTACAAAGATGTGGTTTATGTATACAATGGAATATTACTCAGCCATTAGAAATGACAAATACCCACCATTTGCTTCGATGTGGATGGAACTGGAGGGTATTATGCTGAGTGAAATAAGTCAATCGGAGAAGGACAAACATGGTCTCATTCATTTGGGGAATATAAATAATAGTGAAAGGGAATAGAGGGGAAGGGAGAAGAAATAGGTAGGGAGAAATATCAGAAAGGGAGACAGAACATAAAGACTCCTAACTCTGGGAAACGAACTAGGGGTGGTGGAAGGGGAGGAGGGTGGGGGTGGGGGTGACTGGGTGGCGGGCACTGAGGGGGGTACTTGATGGGATGAGTACTGGGTGTTATTCTGTATGTTGGCAAATTGAACACCAATAAAAAATAAATTTATTATTAAAAAAAACCTTACAAACTAATGGTGAAATGGAAAAAATAACAAGGATACAAAACTGTAAATAAACTGTGACTACAGTGGTGTGAAATAATAGTGACAATACCGACATCACTATCAAAAAGCATTAAAGAATTATCATTGTCCAGAAAAAAGAGTACAGAAAATATACTAAAATGTATTACTATTTTGCAAGGAGGCTCCATGATTTTTTTTCCTATTTTGTTTCCTAAACTAGTTCTTTTTGGGATATGGGTCACTTTTATAATGAAAACAAAATATATGCTTATTTTAAAAACACCTACAGGTTAGTTTTCTATATTTTTTTCTTAAAAATTTTGGATAGAAAAATTTCCAAAAACAAAAATTGAATGTAAAAAAAAAAATTGAATTTGACTCCACTGCTGCTGAGAGAGGGGAGGCTGGTTCAGATGATGTTATTGGGGTTGTCTTTGGTTTCATTCAGAAAGCTGCTGTCTCTGTCCATCTGTTTGAACCCGAAGCATACTATCAAGGGTGATACTAGCAAATTCCCCATGCCTTCATGAGTCTGCTTCTCTAGCTGGAAAAGTTTCTTTCAGCTTCCATTTGGGTGATTTTTCTATTGAAATGGCCCTTTATGACTGTATGTTTTCCCAAGGGGCTGGTATGTTGGGTGTGCATTTGTTTTGTACAGAGTGGCCTTTCTCAGCTTTACTCTAAAGTTGACTGTAGGTAGAGCCTCTGGACACAGTCCATGACCCTCTTCAGATCCACATTGACCCTTTGGTGTTCTCTGTATCCTTTGGATTGTGCCTGTCAGGTGAACTCAGGCTTTGGAGATCTTCAATAAATACCCCCTTTTTGTTTCTAAATTAATAAAGAGTATCTACTTCCAGCTCAGTTGCCTGGAAACTTCTTAGCCGTCCTCTTCATGAGATGGCCCCTGTCACCTCACTTGTACCCCCAACCCCACCTTACCTCCATCCTTGTAACTGGGAGTCAAGCTGCATGGATTCTAGTCTGGCCTTCAGGTGAATGTGTATTTCCTTCTTACCCCATCTGTAAAATAAGTGGATCCTACCCACTCTTCATCTCAGATTATTGTGGAGTTTTTTTTTACATCGCAGTTCTGGACTGGTTCTGACATTCCGTTTTGTGTGTTATTTAATCTCTTCATCCGTAGGAATGCCATTACACTGTGGTTGGAGATGCATTCACGAAGTGCTTCGTGAGTAAGTTACACCCTAAACCAAAGAGCTTTGGGCATTTTGAGAAGAGAGCAAAGATCTTCTGTGCCAGACGGAACTGTGGCCATGACTGGGGAATCCATGTGAAGTATAAGACATTTGAGATTCCAGTTATCAAAATAGAAAGCTTTGTGGTGGAAGATATTGCGACCGGAGCTCAGAAACTATATGCAAAGTGGAAGGACTTTCCTTTTGAGAAGATACCCTTTGGTTCTCCAGAAATACCCGAATGACCTTGGGACCTCAATCTTGAGCTAAAAGGAATGGGTGACCTTGAGAGAAGAAATGAACCTCAGTGGGTAGTCATGGCTCGCTTTTACCAGCATGTATCTGTCACTTAACTTCACCCTGTTTACTGTTAGCAGTTTGAACTGTATCCTATATATAAAGCACAAGTAAATGAATCACAGCACTAATGCTCCATAGGCCAGTGGAGCTCTGAGTACTTGGAAAAGATTAAAAAGCCTTCTTTTCCTATCCTTCCTTTCACAGCTCAGTGCCAATGTACCCCCCAGTAACCACTCAGTACACATTACAATAAATAGAATGAATAAATGGATACCATGTTGAAAGTGTTTCTATCATAACTGACTTTTGCCCTTAATATACTGGAATTATTCCTGTTACGATTACCAGTGATTCTGGTTGCCAAATCCACTGGGCACTGATGTCCTTCTCCTTGATCCCTTTGCCACTCTTGGCTCTGTTGAGGGTCTTTCCTGGAACCCCATCTTGCCTTCTATTTCTTCTAGTTCTACCCCAGTCTCTCCTGTTGGTTCCTCTATGTTGCTAATTCTGAGGCTTCAGTACATATTCCTACACAGAGGTATAGTAGTCACTCATATTCTCTATGTACCAGTGTGTGGCATGTAATCTTAAAATTCTGTAGGACAGCTTTTAGTAATGGGGACATTAATGAGACAATAATGAGACAGACTAATGAGAGTACTTATTGAGAAGTTGATTTCTGTTCTTGTAGTTTATTGTACATCCTGCCCTATTCATTCGTTTCCTTAACCTGTGCCATTGTCCCTTTGAATGGTCATCTCAAGCCCTTCTGTAATAACGGTTGATGATCAGTGCTTGGACTCTTCTCAAGTCCCTTGGATGAAACTGAGGCAGTTTTTTGTTTCTTAAGTAGGCTTCATGCCCAACATGGACTTCAAACTCCACGACCCTGAGATCAAGACCCAAGCTGAGATCAAGAGTTAGACGCCCATCTGAGAGCCACCCAGGTGTCCCTGAGGAGACCATTTAATTTGGCTCTTTCCACTTAAAAATTTTGAATATGTATCCGAATGGCAATCCTGTATCATTTAATAAGATTGGCTGATGCTTGAGAGCTTAGTTTGGAGTTTTCCAGACGTGGGGAGAGCTGCCTAAGTTTTGCTGCTTCCATGCATGCCAAGGTATTTTGGGCTCAAATCTGGGTAGGCTCTGTAGTAACTTTAAGTATCTTCCTACAACAGATTCAGATTAGTCATTTATAATTCACCAGGACCATCAATGGCTTACACAAACCTCTAACATCTAAAAATAAAAATGCTAATATGTTTAGCACATGTGATTGCATAACCCTTTCCAAGTAGCTCCTATTTACATGTAAAGGCTGATTGGTGTTCACGAGGCCACCCAGGCCACTAAAACAGGCCCTGCAGAGCAATGGGGTGATCTGCTTCAGTCACCTCAGCCTCCACATGATCTGATGAGCAGTTGTACTGGCCAAGAGTCCGAGGATTTGCCAGTTTACATAACTTCTCTTTGGCTTAATCTCCATCTGTAAAACAAGGATAATACATACCTGTGAGGGTTAGTGGAGGGTTTTTTACTGAAATAATGTATGAAAGTCCAAGATAAACATAGTAGTGGCATGATAATGGTTACTCTTTGTAGTATTCTTGGCAAGACACAATAGAAATGGATTAAGCCAGCTTGCTTGATGATTTTATTTTCCATTTAGATTTTATTAGGGTATTTGAGGTTCTGGTCACCAATTCCAGGGTTGTGGTTTTCTCATGCCAACAAGCAGCTGTCTGACAGCAGCCAGGTATCCTGAAACACAGTTTGACTTTGTCCACCTGGAGGATAGTGTCAGGTCCTGCAGGCCAAGGGCTCAGTCCCCCTCCCACTTCTGGCATCAGGTACAAATCCAGATAATCACCTGTACCTCTCGCTGACTATGGATCAGAGGTTCCAATAACCTCCTCCTTAAATTTGATTAATCTTCTAGAGTAACTCAAAAGAATTCAGAAAAACATTGTATTTTCTTAATCACAGGTTTATTAGGAAAGGATCTACTCAGAACAGCCATTGGAAGACATGAATAGGGCAGGGTATGGGAAAGGATAAGGAGTTCCCATGTCCTCTCCAAACCCTGTCCTTTGGGTTTTTATGGAGGCTTTCTTATATTAGCATGACTAATCAAATCATTGGCGATTGGTGATGGATTCAACCTCCAGCTCCCCTAGCTAGTGCTCAGGGGGTTGGGACTAAATTCCAGACCTCAAATCAGAGTTGGTTGTTCTGGCAACCAGCCCTATCCAAAAGTCACATCATTAACATAACAAGAGATACTTCTGTCACCTGTGTCACTTAGGAAATTCCAAGGGTTGTATGTGCCAGAAATGAGGACGAAAGCCAAATACATATCTCTTATATAAGTCACAATCTCACAAGTATCTCTTTTTATATATGACTGACTTTTTTGGATGCTTTGTTTAAGAATTCAGGTATGAAGTTTAAAACACTACTGAAGAATTGAGAAAAGTTCTTTCAAATATCTAAATGGCTCAGTTTGGATGAAGGTGAATAGTCCTCTCTTCAGCCAACAGAAGGAAGACTGAAGGTGAAACAAAAAATCTGGGAATTTCCTAATTGGACCTTTGCACTGAGTCAAGCCACTGCCAGGCATAGAGCCTGGAACAGAGTTAGGCACTTGGTTACTATTTACTCAATGAAAAAACTTGGTAGGTAGTGTTTTAAGAATTGCAGACTCTTGACTGATGCCTAAATGCTGGTGATTGGATTTCTATGTCAAAGGCTGTGTGTCAGAATCAACTGTGGAATCTTTTCCTTGGGCATGTGCCCCGCCCCCATTAGGCCATCCTAGCAGAGTGTCCAGCCACGTGTACTTTCTGAAGTTCCTCAGGTGGTTCAGATACCAACCCATCACACACCTGCAGGATCAAGTTTCTCTAGTTCCTGCCAGTGCTGGCACTATGATGGGTTTTTCACCTGAAATGAGAAGTTGCCTTCAGTCAAATGGCTGATTGTGTCATAAGGGCTGTAAACCCTGATTCCTGTCCTTAAAACTGATATTATTATTTGAATTAAAAACCATCCGGTCAGCATTTCAAGTATGTCCTGTAGAACCCACATGCTATGAGATGCTCTGACGGAAATATTCTGTGGTCAGATAGGCTCCTGTACCAAAGGCTGCCAGTCCGCCCCTCAGATGAGTGATTTACATCGTAACTGTAAATTGTGTGTCATTGTATTAGTTCTGTGCTAATAAGACGCATTGAACTCAGTGATTCCCCAATACACTGGCCCTGGAACCCTGTTATTCCCTGGACACCTTTCACATCCTGTGGAAGTGCAACCGCAAGAATGCAGGCCGGATGCCAAGTAGGCAAACCAGAACCAAATGGGAACGTTAATTTCAGGATCACACCAGGAACCCTTTTATTATACTACGTAATAAAACTACACCTTTCACTCAGCAAAACTGCACTTAATATGTAAGCCTTTGTTCTTGGGATGCAAATTATTAAAACTATCAGCTATAATTATATAATCTCTGTTCCTGATAATTAGGCTGCCTGGGTGAACAAAAACTTCGTGGGTGTTCAATTCTGTTTGTGGTCATGACACTTAACAACAGCTTCCTCAGAAAGCAGCCAGGGAACCTTACTGTTTTCCAGAGGTAGGTCTACATCGCTCCTACATAATGCTGCCGGGTACGCCACTGTCCTCACCTAACCTGGAAAAGGAAACTGGGCCCAAAATACGGTTCTTCATTTTGGTGACTTGGAAACTCTTAATTTTAGCCTAGAGATTACTGGGAGATAAATTTCTAGATCACAAAAGATTAATTTCCCCCGGAGCTGCCAGTAGCCATATATCACGTGGAGCAGCCATATATCACGTGGAGCAGATATAAGGCATATATCTCATGCCTTAAAGAATGAGGCAAACCAGGAGGAGAAACGATAGGGAGGGAGCCTGAGTGTGAGTCACTAGATCCAATCGAGCCTCTGGCTGTGGCTACCTCTGTAGCCACAAGTTCTAGGAGCCAGTTATTATTTATTCCTATTTTTGCTTAACCAGTTACAGTTGTGCTTCTAATCACCTGAGTCATGACTCCTCCACCCTCCTCTGGCTTACTCTCACCTTCTAAATGCCGTCCCATAGCCTAACACACGAGTATCTTGCTGCTTTCAGTAAGGCCGTTAATGCAGCGTGCACACCAAAGAACGCTTGTTTCCTCCGAGGGATCGGGCCTAATGGGTTCGGAAAACTGTGATGGAAAACTGTTAGGTTCGTTGGAGACAGGAACCCCTCAGAGAGGGAGGAGGCCTGGCACCTGGAACAAGGGCAGCAAATGTTTAGTTTGGGGTGAGAGGACTAGTGCCTTCTTGAGAAACTAGGCCAAAGGAGTTTATTTGCGCAGTCCTGCTGTGGGTCAGGGTGTGACCCTGGGCAAGACGTTTTCGTAATGAACAGGGCAGAAGGTGCATTTAGAGGTAAAGGAGTCCAGAAGTGAAGGGACCTCGATCTAGAAGTCATAGCCACGAGCATCACCACATAACCAGGGACTGTGAGGAGCCACACAGCTTCCCCACAAGCTCAGTAACAGAGCCAGGGCGGTACAGACCTGTTGCCTCAGTCCTTCTTTGTGTGTTTATGTAGGACAGATGACTATTTGAAGGTCATAGGCTTTTTTCTACCACAAGGTTCTGTTTGTAATTTTTTCCTATGAACACACGCTAGGTCCCAGGATCCTCAGAGGCTCAGTAAACTCAGTAACCTGTCCAGTCCCTCATCTTGGCAGAAGCAGAGACAAGACTCAATCCTGGGTGTTCTGAAGACCAGGCCACATTCCCTGAGTGCTAAATTTGAGATTTAAAATGCATTACAGGGCAGCCCAGGTGGCTCAGTGGTTTAGCACTGCCTTCGGCCCAGGGCGTGATCCTGGAGACCCGGGATCAGGTCCCATGTCGGGCTCCTTGCATGGAGCCTGCTTCTCTCTCTCAGCCTCTCTCTCTCTGTGTCTCTCATGAATAAATGAATGGAATCTTTAAAATAAATAAATAAATAAATAAATAAATAAATAAATAAATAAATAAATAAATAAAATGCATTACAAGGAGATCAACTTGTGAGCTGTAAGAAGCCCTGTTATGGACTGAATGTTTTTTGTGTCCCCTCCCCTCAAAATTCATGTTGACGCCCTAACCCCCAGTGTGTCTCTTTGGAGATGGGACCTCTAAGGAAATGATTAAGGCTAAGTGAGGTCATAAGGGTGGGGGACTAATCTGATAAAATCAGTGCCCTTAAAAGACACCAGAAAAAAAAAAAAAAAAAAGACACCAGAGAGCCAGCTCTCTCTGCCTCCTCACGCATGCATTAAAGGAAAGGCATGTGAGGACAAAGTTCAAACCAGAAAATGAATTGGCTAGAAACTTATCTTGGACTTCTAGCCTCCAGAACTAGGCATTTTTGATGTTTGAGCTACCCAGTCTATGGTATTTTGTTATGGTAGCCAGAGCCAAAATGATGTCAGTGATAAAAATAAGCAGATAAACTATAGGACACAAAAATAATTAAAAAAAAATTATGATCTGTTCACCATACTTACATTATTGCTACTGCTACCTTCTTGTCTGCTCCCAACCAGGGCAGAGAAATCCTGTTCCTCAACTCTTCATTTCACCTGTATAGTATGGATGCAGCTGTAAAAGCAGACCCTGAAGGTCACCCAGGCTTCTGGATGCTGCAGTTTGAGATCTGCTCTGCTCGAACTCTCCCCAGACTAGAGCCTCACACACCACAAAATTCAATTCCAAAGTCAAAGTTTTCCTTGAAAATAGATTTAATCTTATTCAAATTACAAATGTTCTAAGTCTCTCTCCAAAACCACCTCCAAAGTTCTCCTCTTGACAAATGAAAATTTTTTCTGGGGAAAAGTTTTGAAGAGAGTAAAAGAAAACGCCACATTTTTTTAGTGTTGATCCATCAAAAGGTACATAATCAAAAAAAATGTCAGTGTCTGACCTATCCACGAGGTGTCTGGATCATTCCACCCGAAGGAAAAAGGCAGAGGGAAGAATTGCAATCACTGCTGTGATTTGCAGCGTGAGCAAGTGTTCGCCTACCGTGTCAGTCAGCCCCACTGTAATATGCAGAGACCCGAGCCCCTCACGGGAAGGTTTCATTGAGCAGAGGGGAACAGAGGAACAGAAGAGAGGCGGGGGCTGCCTTCTGAGGAGACTCATTTGTGTCCAGCTGAACACAAACAGGCCAAGAATGAAAAATCAACATTCTGTAGTCAGTTCCCTTACAGACTCGCTCACTTCTCTTCCTGGCACAACCGACATTCCCACCATTCTAGCTTCCAAATTCTAGAAAAAGAGAAAAAGATTCACAAAAATTGAGAATGCAAAGACTGCGCATTCTGTGCCTGGAAGAACGGCACTGGTGACGTGGGCAGCACACGCCCCTGTGCAAGGGGGTGCCCTGCGGGGAGGCCCGCCCTGGAGGGGACCCTCGGCACCCAGGCCCCGCTGGCTAGTGGCGCTTCGCTCCCTCCTGCGCAGCTCCAGGTGCGGGCTCCAGCGCAGATGACCTACTTGGCCATCTTGCGGACCATGTAGTTGAGGATACCCCCGTTGTGGAAATAAACGAGCTCCACGTCGGTGTCGAACCTCATGATGGCCTGGAAGGTCTTCCCGGAGTCCAGCTGCGATGACAGAGAACAGAGGACAATCAGGGAGGGCGGGGGAGGCCAGGCAGCCCCGTGGGGAGGGGCGCCCACGCCGCCCTCAGGGCTGCCTCTCAGAGTGGGCGGCCCACCAGCCCGTGGGGAGACTCCTGCCCAGACCCCGAGAACCCGAGGCCGCGTTTGGCCGAGACCCCCAGCCGACTTCTCTGCACAGTAAAGTAGGGCAGAGTACAAATGACCGAGGGGCCGGACCCCAGGGCCAGGCCTCTTGGGGCAGCAGTACCAGTGACACTAGGGATGGGAGTTTTCAGACTCTCCTTGGGAGGTTCAGGCCCACAGGGGTCTCAGGAGGTTGTCCCTCAGGCAGCTGGTCCAGTCGCTCACCCTGGGACCTCACCCTGGGACCCTGGGGTTCGGCACCTGCCTCGCCTCACCTGGGGGGCTGTCGCTTTTTTTTTTGGGCAATACAAAACCTGGGGCCTGGGGGGGAGGCTCAGGAATGGGTTGTGTCTGTTCACATTTTGATAAGAAAGAGGTGTTTTTCAGATCATGTGAACATGTACCGTCTCCTCGAGCTTCTAACACTTCTCTGGGCTAAAGAGAGACTGGGAGTCCGAGGAGACAGTGGGGCTGGCTGCGGCCTGGAGCAAGGAAGGGATGGATGGAACTTCCAGGACTAAACAGACCTAAGTCATCAGTCAACAGGTGTCCTGTGTTGTGAAGGCAGAGCCGGTGCCAGCAGAACTGCCAGGTGTGACTCACTCCTACTGAGTGACAGTTTTCCTTCCAGATTCCACTCATTTCTCGGTGACGGGGTTGAGGGTGAACACACGGTCCCGTACACCCGGGCCTGGCACGGGGCGGCTCCGGCTTACCTGGACCTGCACTTTCATCCGAGGTGTGAGGTTGTCTGGAATGATGATGGTGTATCGCTCCCGCCCTGTGAGTCCCAGGGTGTCTGCGGTCTCCCCAGGGAGATATTCGAGGGGAATCACCCCCATTCCCACCAAGTTGCTGCGGTGAATGCGCTCGTAACTCTCAGCCAGGACAGCTTTGATTCCCTGAGGAGCCAAGACAGGACTTTGGACACAGTCCCAATTTTCTTGAGATACATGGAAACTTTACAAAAGGCTTCTTAAGTCAAAGTCTTCTCACAGCTAAATTCTTTGTAAGTACCAATTAGTCATTTACCGAAACGGCTCCTCTAGTTGTAACCCAGCAGCTGGTCACGGTTACAGGCGGCCCGCAGGCCCATCAGTTCTCCCCTTCTGCCGTCCCCCCCCAGCCCCAGGAGGTGGATGCTATGACCGTCCCCTCTCTACCCACACTCAGTGGGAGTATCTGGTACCTGAGCCCATGCAGTCTGACCACACACCTAGCTGCTTTGTGACACAACATCCCTTAGCAAACTTCCATTGTATCTGGAATCCACACAACAATACAATTTTTGTTTCATTTCCCTTGAATTGTGCTATTATCATCGGTGCAGACACAAAAAATTTAACCAAAAAAGCAACGTTCAGACATACTACAGAGAAAGTAAATGATGTGCTGCTTTTACAATTCCTGTTTCAAGGATCAAATTCCATTGGATACAGTCTTGGTATTGAGCTTCCTATAAAGTACGTTTTATTGGTAACCTATAACTGGCAACATATGGCAATGATCAATAAGCCAGGATACCTGATTAACTAGAACACCCCATTCTCAATATTAGTTAATTGTAATATAATATTAAGATACCCCTAAAAGGTCTCTTGACATGTAGGGTGCACTTTGAAGCTCCCCTGCATCAGGATCACCTGGGGAGCTTGTTAAAAATGTAGATTCTTTAGGTACTACCCCAGATATACTGCTCGGAACCTCTTGGTGGGCCACATGGGGGGAGAGGAAGCTAGGGATCCCTGGACGTTGTGAGAACCAAAGGCATAAATAAAGCTCTGGTTCTCAAACTCAGCCGCATATTAGAATCACCAGGCTTATAAAATCCCCGTGTGCAGGCCTTTCTCCCTACCAACTAAACCCCAGAGCCTCTGGGGAGGAGATCCTGGCATAGGTGTTTAAAAAAAAATCCCACAGGTATCTCCAAATTTAAGAATCATTTTATAGAGGAAGAACAGGTTCTTCCGAACAGGAGATATTCTGCATGGACTTATGTACACATATGTTCCCTTGGTGAGGGAGTGGCAGGCTTCGTAAACCACACTGGGCACGTCCCTACTCTGGGTAAGGGCTGCGCAGGGCTGCCGACCAGTCGTCTAGGCCCCTCTGCTGTGAGAACAGCCCAGCACCGCTGAGTGGCCCAGCTTTGGCAGCCGGAGCTGTTCTGCACAGGAGTCTAGACCCTGGCGGGCCCCCCGGGTGCCAGTTGTCTTACCCTCCATCGGCTCTTAGGGTTCCCCACTTGGCTGCATGCTGCGCGGGTCTCATTTCTAGAAACTATGGGCTCCCAGCCCCATCCCTAAAACTCTTTCCTCTTCTATAATTTCTCTGCTTCTTTCCAGCAGCTTCTAGAAAAGGCAGGCTTTTGATACATTACCAAGCAATCAAAGAACATTTTTTGTTCCTCCCATAGAGCAAAATGCTTGATTAAAAAAACAAAACAAAACAACAGGTGTATTGTTCAGAGACGTCTGCGGAAACCCGGCTGGCCAGAGGGCTGCGGCCAGACCCCGCGTTCTTTACGGTACTTGTGGATGTCAGCTTACGTCGTGTTTCCCAAGGCTTAGCTTGCTGGAGCCATAAATCATCGAGATTGGCACCGGCTAAGTGATCTTACCCGCCCCCAGAATTAAAGCTGAGCAGCAGGACTCTTCCCTGCTCTGGGCCAGCAGAGGCTCAGGAGGTCAAAGCGGTCTGCTCTCCGCACGTCTCCCTGGGGACGCCCCCAGCGCCAGCCGGGCCCTGTCTACGCCCAGAGGGAGCTTCCTTGCGTGGCAGAGGCTAGCGGCCGCTCACAGGCCCAGAAAGCAGCTGCAGAAAGTCCGTCCAAAGGCCAGGCTCCTTACTCTGGCCCCTCCGCAAGCCTCCCGCAGACAACACGGGGGCAGGCCCCCTCACTGCTGGCCTGGGACAGCGGCCCGAGGACACCTCCGGTCCTCAGCCTGCATGTTAGGAAAAACCATGCAACTTTTCCCCATAAAAAAAGACTTATATACATACTTTTGAAAATGATTTCCAAGACTGCACAGGCCCTCCTCCCGACTGCTCCACAGCCACCCCAAAGATCCACGGTTGCCAGAATAAGGAGCATGTGATCTAAGGACCCAGCGTGCGCCTCGCTGACCCTTCACCACTCGAGGGAAAGCCGGATCCACCACGCGGCAGGAGCCGAGCAAGCACCACACGCTTCCCCGAGCTTGCGAGCCGGGTCCCGCCGCCACTCACCAGGAGGAAGGGGCCCTTGGCTGCCCAGTCTCTGGAGCTGCCCGAGCCGTACTCCTTGCCCGCCAGGACGATCAGGGGAAGGCCTGCCTGCTGGTACTGCTCGGCCGCATCGAACACATCAAGCTGAGGACGAGAAAAGCAAGGTTTGCGGAGGCTGTACGGGCACAGAGCGTGGACCCAGGCCGGGGGGACTGGGTGAGAAGCACAGGGTCAGAAAGGTCTTTGGTGGCCCAAGTCAACGCAGAGCTGACAGGGAAGCGCAACCCGTCAGTGGCCTGGTTTTCACAAATTTCCAATTAACTCCATCTAGTTACCCTTGCCAATGAATTTTATATTCTTCTAACTGAAAGGCCTCATTTTTGTCCTGGTTTTAGAAAAACACTCAAATCCTAAGGCATCAAGGGGGGAAAAAAACCTAGACCAGATTGTTTTTCCCTCTTCTATTGATTAAACTTTTTTAAAACTTAAAAAACAGAGCCCCACCTAAACCTGGGTTTTGACTCCGTTTCAGAGACTCAGTGATGGTCCCTTGTGGAGGGTAACAACCGCAAAGAAGGTGACATGTTCTGAAATTGTAGGAAATGCAGACATACATACATTTTATTCATTCATTCGTTCATCTTAGAAAGAGTGAGTGCAAGTGGGGGGAGAGGCAGAGAGAGAGAGAATCCTCAGATTCCCATGGAGCCCAGAGCCTGACGCAGGACTGGATCCCAGGACCCTGAGACTGACCTGAACAGCCGCTTGACTGATGGAGCCACCCAGGCACCCCATAATGCAAACTTTTACTAGTCACCTTTCTACAAGGAGGTCAAGGCAGAGACACTAGAAACAGCGGTGGAAGCACAAATCAATAAAGGACAAGAGAGGATTAACTAATACTTTGGTATATATGAGAACCATCTTGCACAAACAGCTTCATTTGTTTCTCACGAGAATTCTGAGTATCCTGCTGAGCCAAGACTTTACGAAGACATCTGATTATCACTGCTGGTGATATGAAACAGTTGTTTTTCCTGGTGACTTAAGTAAAAAAAAAAACAAAAACAAAAACAAAAAACACAAAGAAAAGAAAAACTCCCTCAAGAGAGGGTTTCCTTCAAAAGAAGCTCTAGAAAGGTGTATAATCAACCTCTCAAGTAAGCTTTCACAAATCACCATTTCGGTGGGCTGATAGAGCCTGTGGTTAGTTCCACCTGGTGTTACCCAAATCTGGGGAGCTTATAAAGCAACGGCTCCCTGCACTCTCCCTTTCTCTTCTAAAGAACAGGACATAAAATTTCGTTGTTTCTTCCGTGAGATTGTGCCTCTGGATCTTGAGTATTATACCTACTCTGCCAGTTCTTCATTTCTCCATGTTTGTTATCACTTATCAATTTCCTGTTTTGATGGGGATTTAGTTCTTTTTAATATATTTTATTTACTTAATTATCTGAGAGAGATAGAGACAGAGAGAGTGAGCAGAAAGAGGGACAGAGGGAGAGAGATCCTGAAGCAGACACCCTGCTGAGTGCAGAGCCTGACCCAGGGCTCTGATCCTAGGACCCCAAGAGCATGACCTGAGCTGAAATCAAGAGTCAGCCCTTAAGCAACTGGGCCACCCAGGCACCCTGGGGATTTAGTTCTCTTAACTAACTACCATTCCCCTAGGTCCCCTCTCCCCAGCCTTCCAATATAATTATGTCATATATTTTGGGTAAATCAATGTTTGGTGTTTGCACTACTTTGACTATGTGAATGTTATTTATAGCTGAGTCAAGTAATGTACTCTGATTTCCTTTTCTTGATAATTAAGAAAAATTTCCACTGGAATTAATTATTTTCTTTTTGTATGTGCACTCACCTGTCTCTGTGTCCCTCCGCATCAATTAACTCCCAAACGCTCTGCCTGAAGTACTATCTTCTCTAAAGACATTCAAATGTATCAGGTAGTCTGTCATTTAAAAATCTTTCCCATGGAGATACCACTCTTGGAACGTCAGTCCTCTTCTAATTTGGACTGATTCTTCTCTAGAGGTGGTACATTCCTGTTATAGAAGAATCTTCCTTCACTGTCATCCTGGGGATTCCCTGCATTTCCTTTTCCTGAATCCTACATCTTCCCCCTTTTTGGCTTATTCTCTCATTTTGGTAAAATGCATTCACCAAAGAGCTTCCTGAGACAGGGACTGAGGAGTATTTTCAAAGTTTTTAAATTGGAATATGTTATGACTTTAACATGGGACATGGAATTCTGGGGTGCAAACCAGTTCAAGTTTCCAGTGTTGCTTTGAGCACTTCTGATCCCCAGAACATTGCACATAAGCTGTTCTTTCCTCTTTGGAAGTTTCTAGATCTTATCTTTCTCTCTGCTGTTCCTAACTTCACACCAATGCCACGTGGAGCTGTTCTTCCGTAATCATGTGGGTATTCAGCGGATGTCATGTGGAATTGGATTTCACAGTCGGAGAATTTTCCTTGTGTTACTTCCTGGATAATTTCCTTTCTTCTCTTCCCAACATCTCCAGTCAGATGCTGAGCCTCCTCATTTCAGTCTTTAATTTTCTTATATTTTCTCTAATTTTTCCTTTGTCTTTCTGTTCTATATTCCGAGAAGATTTTCTCAACTAATCAACTTTTCCTGTGAATTTTTTAGGGGCTTTTTTTTTTTCTTTAACAGCGCTTCCTTTCTTTTTAAATTATTATCATTTTTTAAGAGCCCTTTCTTGTCTTCTGATTATTCTATACCAGCAGAAAATCATTTCAACATTCTGAGAAGACAAACTTTTTGTTTTGTTTTGTTTTCTTCTACTCTTTGTATTACCTCTGTTTTCTTTCCCTACCCCACCCCCTCTTCTTTGTCTAGGTCTGTCTTTCAAGTTCAAGGCTTGGCTCAGATGTCTGTTCATCTCTGATTCTGTCTCCTTATTTAAGATGAGGCATTAAACATTGGACCAGAAGTTCTAGGTCATGGCAGGGCTTATAAATAAGCATTTACAGTCAGTATACCAGAGGCCCACCCCCAGTGTCTATAACAGCGTCTTTCCCCTGGGTCTCTTGGGCATTTCACCACCTAACTGTATCTTTTTCATTTAGTAGTTTATCATCCCTGTTCTTCACTGAACAACTATGTACTGGGCACTGATCCTGTGTTGGGTCCTGGTGATCATCTATGAAGAGTTTGCTTTCCAAAATATAATGTTACAAGTGAGGCTGTATGGGTGGTGGTAAACCACACGGACTGGAGCCAGGCTCCCTCAGTTTTGTTTTAAGATTTATTTATGTATTTTTTTGAGGGGAGGGGCAGTGGCAGAGGGAGAGACAGAAAGACTTAAGCAGACTCTGTAAAAAAAAAAAAAAAAAAAAGGCAGACTCTGTGCCTAGCACAGAGCCCATCGTGGGGCTCAATCTCACAACCCTCAGCCGAAACCAAGAGTGGGACACTCCACCAACCGAGCCACCCAGGTACCCCCAGGCTCCCTGGGTTTTCATCTCTATTTTTATTATCTCAAAAGATGAACAATTGTGGTACATACCTCAAAGGGTATTATGAGGATTAGATAAGTCAATACATGCAAAGAGCTTCGAACAGTGCCTGGGATATAGTAAGTTCCATAGAAATATTAGCTATTATTATTTTTAAGTGAGTCAGGAGTGTTATTTCTCAGGTAACTTAAACAGTTCTCAAGCAGCTTTATGGCATCTGCTGGAAAGGGAAGCGATGCCGAAGACTACTACATGTGTCAGACACCCTGCTCCATGTTCTACACATCATTCCATTTAAGCTTAAGCCTCAGAGCCTTACAAGGTAGATATTCTACTTCATAGGTCAGAAAACTGAAGCTCACTGAGGGAATTAACTTGCTGAAGGCTCCGGAGCTGGGATGTCTGACTCAAAGTGCAGGCTCTCCCCGCCTCTCACACGCCTCCCCTCTGGGAATGAACAACTCCAGATGGAACAGGCCAACTCCAGATGGCACCCATCAGGACCCAAGCAGGCTTCCACGGGCCTCTAAATTCCTTCTTTTCCTACTGGGACAGGGAATTCAATTAAATGCTAATAAAGTCATACAATAATAGCACCTGTTGATAAATAGCCTCTATCTTAACCTGGAAGCTCCCCCTCAAATACTCTGAACTGATGAAATTTCACCCAGAGGCTTTGTAAATTCAACTCCCAGGAAACGAGGCTTAGTTAGACCATAAAGTAGAATCTCTAAGCAGGAAGAGAAAGTTTTAGTTTAAAGGGCACCTTTATCAGTGATGAACTCTCTTGGACACAAGAGATAGCATGGGGCTGTGAAGAAAAAATGAGACCCAAAGGCAAGTGACCATGTAAATACCCAACCACCCAGAGGCTGATAAAGACACAGTACTCACAATTTCTCCAGAAGGCAGATGTATAGTCTGTGGTGCCTGCTTGTTCAAAAATTTGTTTAATAAGCGAATGTTGGCGAATGTCCCCCGTGCCATTATGGCATCATTACCTCGGCGGGAGCCGTAGGAATTGAATTCTCGTGGAGTCAAGCTAATAATGCAAGCAAGAGAGGAGCTAGGTTAGTGACCGGAGCAAAGGAAAACTTAGCTTCCATCAAGAAAAGAGGAAAAAAACCACAACCTAGATATCTAAGTTTACTAAGCATTGCTCTCCAAGGCAGAAAAGCTGTTCCTGAATCTTCTGCTGAGGGGAGAGTCAGAGGTAGAGGTGGGGTAGTGGAACGGGGAAGTCAACATTCTCCCAGGGTCAACTACAGTCTTATAAATCTGTGTAGAAAAACCAGGAGGAACTCGAATGAGTATTTATTTTCCTGATTCACTAGAGTAGCCTGGAAAATCTCACAAAAGATAAAATATTAAACATGGGGAAGAAAAAGGAAACAAAGAGGAGTCAGTGTGGGCCAGTCAGGTGGAGCCAAGAATGAAGGAAACATAAAATACATTCTGTAAACTAACTGGAAGGAGGTATAAATTTGTCCTCAAGTTATCAAGAACTCAATGTATCGGGCAAGACACATGACAGACAACATGATTTACAATTTTCATAAAATAAAAATCAGAACAGCGCCAAAGAAGCAGAAGAGCTCTTCCTGGTCCTGAAATCAAAGAAAAATCCTGTCTATGGGCCAGAGTCAAAGGATACTCTGTGATGGCAGAAACAACTTACAATTACCACTGCCATCATCACACTGGGCTGTTTCTTAAAATGTTAGGAAGTATCTGTGAGTGTTAATCTGATCTCGTGGGGAGATGTGATTTGGAGATTGAGAGAGTCTGTGAATGGGCTTTAGGAGCAGGTGAGCGTGTCTACAAACTCCTGAAATTGTATCCAGAATGTTGGGAATATGTGCATTTTCCTGGGGAGGTATGATTTTTTTTTTCCATTCAATTCCCTAAAGAGTCCATGTCTCAAAAGTGTCAACAATCACCAATCAAAAAAAGTATTCATCACTGCTCGCTTCCTTAGTTTCTTTCTCCAGCCTCATCCTCAGTTTCCCTGTTTGTTGGTGAATCCTCTTCTCCCAATCATTCATTCATTCATTCATTCAACAACTGTTTATTGAGCCAGCTATGTGCCAAGAACTGTTCTAGGGGTTTGAGGTAGATCATGGAACAAAACAGATTAAGATCTCTGCCTTTGCAGGGCTTACATTTTAAATGGTGGAGACAAAAGAAATAATCATAATTAAAAAATGAGCATCCTACATAAGTGTTACCAGACTGTGGTTAATAACTGGGGAGGGAAAAAAAAGTAGATCAAGGCGAGAAGAGCAGTATGGTGCGGGTGACCTCATGGAGAAGAGTTGAACTGGCAAAGGAGTTAGTTAGATATTTTCGGGAAGAGCATCCAAGAGGAACGAACAGCCAGCTCAAGCAAAGGCTGTCAGGCTGAAGGGTATTTGGCCTTGCCTGGAACATTCGATAAACAAAGTAGCCATTAGGGTAGCCACAGCAGAGTGGGTGAGGGGAAGAGCAGAGATTCGCTGACCCCTCTCCAACACCCCTCTCCCATTCAAAGTATAGTCACACCCCTTTAGAATCTTACTGTATGCATCTGTGTATAGAAATTCTCACATGTTTAACAGAGTAGCTTCCCCACGTTAAAAAAAAAAAAAAAATCTCGAGTTCGACTCCTGTGCATCATCTGCTCTAGAGGTGGGCTAGCTTCTGAAACTTACAGCACTTGTTCCTCTGGGGAACGTGGACTCCTCCTGCTTTGAATGTGACTAACTCTCCTGCTTTGAATGGGCCAAGGTGGGGTGGGTGAGGGGTGGGGGCAGGGGGCTGAGCAGAGCTCAGGAAATGGGGAGCTGTGAAGAAAACAGGTTAGCTGCTGGGTTAAGTGAGATGTGGCCAAGGCAGTTTTCCTCCCACTGACAACGAAAAGAAAAAAATAAAATTAAATAAAGGAAGAAAGAAAGAAAAAATAAAGAGAAGGAAAGAAAGAATGAAAAAGATGCTGGATTTTGTTCTTAGATTCGCTCTGGGTCCCATCCCTGGGGACGCTGACTCAGGAGGTGCAGACAGGAGCCAGAAATTTATAGCTCCCCAGATGATTTTCATAGAAAGTCAGATCTGGGATGGACTCGTCACTGTGGGGGTATTAGAGGACACTAGATAATACTGGTATAGTACCCGTTCAGGTCACTCTATGACTGAAGGATGGGTAAATGGATCTGTGGTTGGCAAACCCGCAGTAACTATGTGTCACACCCAGGAAGCGGCAGCGAACAGCGTGGGGGACATGGCAGGGGGCACCCCCACTGATGGCGGGGCGGTAGAGAGCAGAGCCTGGACTCTCTCCTTAGGCACCCTGGGGGTGGGGCCCACAGCGAGCTCTCCCGGGCCCCTGCTCAGAAGGAAGGGCCCCTCCCTCTGCTGCAGTTTCCTCGATGGAATCTCCCAAGGAGGCTGGGAAGCAGCAAACAGAAAGGGTGACTGGTTATCAAGCCTCGGGGTTCGGTGAAAAACCACAGTCTGAGTCAAAAGAGAACAGGTGAGAAGAGAAATACTGGCCGGCCTCGTTCACTCCAGTTGCCTTAGTCTTTCTCCGTCATTCACACTCACCCTCTGTTAGTTAAGTAGCGAGCGGCGGGGCTGTTCCTTGCGATATTTCCGGCCGGAGAGATGTGGTCAGTTGTTACTGAGTCCCCCAAATTGAGCAGCACGTAGGCGCCCACTATGGATTTAGGGGGCTGGACAGCCAGAGTCTAGAAAAGAACACAGCGGGTCAGTGCCGGCTCAGCTTTTCTCCAGCAAGTCACCAGGGGAGTCTCAATGTTCTCTACCTGTTCCTGGGACCCGAACTGGACGACAGCCCTTCATTGATGCACAGAAAATTCTAGGCTTTTTCATTTTATCCGGGGTGCTTAGAAAAGTGAGGTGAATTTGGTCAAAACACTCACATCCCCCCAACCCCCGAATGGAGGCAAAATACTGGGACCAAAATTCCCTCAAAAGCAGAGGGATGCAGTTGCAAATGGCCTTCCCTGTCTCCACATCCACGGAACTCAGATGCCGAGGCCAACTAGAACCTTGACTTCTACTCCCCTCCTCTTTACACCCAAGGGCACATCCAAGGGAGCACAGACTCCCTGATCATCAGTTATAGGGAAGATCTTCCTATCTTTTTAGTAGATAAAAAGTTTTTTGAGTAGAAAGTTTAAATACAGCAGGCCTGGGGATGTTTCCCTGGAACAGTCTGTCCCTCAGATTTTTCTGGGTCTACGTCCAGGCAGTTTGGGATCGCCAGGGCGTCCCTACGCAGCCTCACAGACCCCTGCACACAGAGCCAAGTACCCCAGCTTCTCAGAGCTCTCCCCGGGATTGTCTGCTCAGCTTTGCAAAGGGTTCAATGGAATGCATAGTCAAAGCAAGGGCAAAGAGTAATGAAGTAGACTTCATAAGGAAAGAAACCTTTTGAGAAACTTATTTTGTTAAAAATAAAAAAGTCATACCAAGTTTTCAAAGAATGGCGGTGACTTAATGTATGTAGATTTGGGATTCCAGCAATATAGCTTATCTGATGGGGCTGCTAAGGCATTCCAGCTTTCATTCACGGTCTTACAAAAAAAAAGATAAAAGAAAGATAAGCAAATCTAATCACATTCCATTCTAAGGAAAGCTTTTTTTTTTTCTTTAAGATTTTTATTTATTTATTCATGAGAGATACAGAGAGAGAGGCAGACACACAGGCAGAGGGAGAAGCAGGCTCCATGCAGGGAGCTCGATGTGGGACTCAATTCCGGGACTCCAGGATCACACCCTGAGCTGAAGGCAAACACTTAACTACTGAGCCACCCAGGCGTCCCTCTAAGGAAACTTTAACATGCAAGCAGAAACTATATATTCTAAGAGTACGATAAAAACCATTCTTTGCATGATACCCTCTAGGTATGCCAAACGAAATAGAGAAAGACAAGTAGGATTTCACTGATAGGTGGAATCTGAAAAACAAAACAAACAAACGAACAAAGCAGACACAGATCCGTAAACACAGAGAACTAACTGATGGTTACCAGAGGGGAGGGGAGGTGAGAGGATGGGCAATAAAGGGTACAGAGGAGGGGGAGGTACAGGTTTCCAGCTGTAGAGTGAATAAGTTATGGGGATGAAAGTACAGCACAGGAAATTCAGTCAATGGTATCGTAATAGTGTCAAATGGTGACAGACGGTAGCTACACTGGGTAGTGCAGAGTTGTCCGATCATGATGCTGTACACCCGAAACCAATGTAACACTGTGTGCCAACTATACTTCAATGAAACAAAACCCAAAACAGTTCTTATTCTAGTCACAGGACAGAGTTTCTTCTTTATACTAAGACAATGTCATGCCAAATGACTTAAAAATACATGTGCACCATGATAGGCAGATTCCAAGATGGCCCCAAGGACCTGCCCCCCACCTTCTTGGCATTCACACCCTTAAGTAGTTGCCTCCTGCTAAGGGGGGGCTGAACTTAGTGATTCATTTCCAAGATTAGGTTATAAAGAAACTGCCTTCCGTCTCTTTCACCCTTTCCTGCTTGCTCTGATGGAAGCCAGTACCATGCTGTGAGCTGTGAAGAGACCCCCCCCCCCTTCCCGCAGCAAGGCAATGAGGGAGGCCTCCAGCTAACTGTCAGCAGGGGACCGAGGCCCTCTCTCTGACAGCCTGTGAGACACACTGTCCTGCCACCAACTGCGTGAGCGGCCATGGAAGTGGATCCTCCCCCAGATGAGCCTTCAGATGAGCTGCGGCACCAAAGGACATCTTTGCTGGAGCCCTGTGAAGGCAGAGGCACCCAGCTAAGCCACACATGGATTTCTGATCCACAGAAACCATGAGATAATAAATGCTGTTTCTAAGTTTTGGGATAATTTGTTGTACAGCAATAGATAACTCATCCATATACATAATGTAACTTATGAAATAATAATCCAGATTGTACCAAAGGGGAAATGATTTACTTTCTGAAGATTTGGGGAAGTAGATGACCAGGTCACATGGACACTGTCACATGGACAGCTTTAATACAGCTGCTATGTGTTAAAGTCAGCTTGAACTGTCTTCACGGGGCCATGACCTCCGCCTTTGGAGAAATGCATTTAACCCAATGCTCAGCAAGCTTGCTCATACCACTTCCGATGAGCAACTTGTGGGAGGGCACGGTGCATGACCCTCTTCCCCAGACAGTCGCTTTCTTATTTCAAACCCAAGTGCCCCAGTCAGCACTCCTAGGGTCTACCTAACACAGAAAGCAAAGAAAAAAAATAACATCCAAGGGTCTCAGAAAACGATACAGAGCTTCACACATTTTCTACTTGTCAAATGCATATTTTATTTCAGTAGTTTGGTGCTTTTTCCTGACTGGCTTTTTAAATTTTTTTTAGCCTCCACATAATTCTGAGAGGTACATTCAACCAATTAACTCTACCTCAGTGACACTCTATGGTGACATCGGGGATCCTCCACCACAACTGACACGATACCCAGGGTGTCTGAGGCGGGAGGGGTAATGGCAAGCTGGCTAGGAATCATATACAAGCTGAGGCCTCTCTTCTTGAGGCTGCTGCCAAATCTGGGAACATTTGGGGAGTGTGGGGTATGCAAAAATATAAATCACAGAAGAAAATGACAGAACCACGTTCTAGGCTATCTAGAGAAAGAAATGCTACTTTCTTCAGTTTCCACCCCCATCAGCGTCAGGGTCTCCGACATGCCACAAAGGAATGGCTGTCCCCTGGACGCAGGAAGGCAGAGTGGGCGGGGGCCTCACCTCTATCTTCTGGTAGACCTCCTTAAACATGCCAGGGATCACGTACTGACGCTCCACCGCCTGGATCTCATCTCTCGTTGGCCAGATGTCTTTCAGAAATACCTGCTGTCCCTTTGCATTGACCCCTGGGGAAAACAAGTTTATAAGTGAGAAAAACTGCATTTAATATTCCTTTTCATGATCACATCCAGCCAGATCCCGTTCTCTGTGGTAGTAATGTTCTGTAAAGTCCATGCAAGCGCTATGTAGTGGAGCCTGAATTGCTGGCGCAAGGGGGCGTGACTTAGGCTCCTGAGAGCCCCTCGTCACAACGTTTTCGGCAACTGATCAACACACAATCTTGCTTTATGTGTGCTTCTGCTTAAAGATGCCTTATCTAATACATCTTGTGGATGAGTTAACACTGAAGTCACAGCCAACAGCACTCAATTCAGGCGTGAACAAAGTCGGCCTCCCAGGGGCACACCACACAGCCTTCTTGGGCTTATGCATACTAGACAGGATTTCGGCACTATGCCTGGGGGCTATTTTAAAAAGTGAAATCACCCAAACCACAAAAATGTAGAAAAACAGGTTTCACCCCTCTGTGCGGGGCTGTAAATGACCGTGGAGGCAAGACCAGTATTGATTTGGAGGGTAAAATACATCTTAGTGAACAGACAAATGTGCCAATATCGAATCCATATAGAACGAGGATCAAGTAGAACTCTAGTTGTGATTTCCTGAAAGTAAACTTAAGGGGCACTGTTTTCATATTATTGAATCTACTCGGAATGGAGTGAGGAGGACACAACGAGACCTCCAGAGGAAAGGAAACAGAGCATCATTTCTCTGGCTTTGGGGAAGTTGATGAGTTCCTACAGCGGCTACATTAAGATAGTGCCTATCATTTGACAGAAGCAGGAGCCAGACAGGGAAGAACCGGGGGAGGTGCCAGGATAGCAGGCTCTCTATGACTTTTTGGATTTATTTCCTTTCCTTGTCCCCTATCCTTCGGTGGATGATTCTTGACTATTGCAGTTCCGTCTTCACCGTGTTTGGGAGAGAAAAGAACAGACTCTCCTTATCTTTGTTAGTTCTATCTTAGTTCTACTTTACTCCAGTAATATCTTCAAATTCACCGGAAAAAAAACAAACAAACAAGCATAGCTGCACAAATGCAACCTTACCCAGTGGTTCCTTCTCAAAGTCGATCCTGACGGTGCCAGCGATCGCGTACGCTATCACTAAGGGCGGGGAGGCTAGATAGTTGGCCCGGGTGTTGGGGTGGACTCGACCTTCGAAATTCCTGTTCCCAGACAGTACTCCAACAGCTACAAGGTCTCCCTGTGTCCGGCAAGAGAAAAATCAGGTCACCCAGAGAAGGGGCTGCCGAGGCTTCTCATCTTATGCCACCTGCTAAACTCTCCCATCACTGGGGATAGAGCTCCTTAACATGGCTTGCACCTGGTCCTCTGCCTGCAGGGAGAAGAGCACGCAAGGGTGTCCCTGGGGAGACATGGAGTGAAAGGACAGAGACATGTTTCTGCTCCTGAGGAAATCCGAGGTGGGCCAAAAGGCAGCATCCTGGTTACTTGGCTGCCTGGGGCCTGAGGATAGAAGGAAATGTCCAAACAGCTGAAAGCTACAGGAAGCCACACAGACCTATGTTAATTCTGTAATTCACGCGAAGCAAACCAAATACTGTTTCTCAATGCTACAGGACTTATGGAACAAAAATCAAGCCAGTGCAATGTAGTTTCGATTGCATTGTTTGCATGGAGACATGTCTGACTTTGAGCCAGTTTCAGATGACCAAGAACAAATAGTTGTGGAGCTGTCTGTCATGAAAACCAGCACTGGCTGAGCACTCATGTGCCAGGCACTCCTCAAGTTTTTTATGTCCATTATCATCTCCATGCTCCAACTCTGTGAAACAGGGACTACTATCATCTCCAATTTACCGTTGGGAAAACTGAGGCACAAGGTAGATAGCCAGTCAGCTTGCCTCCAAAGACCATACATCTAAACACAACCCCTGCTTCTCTGGACCTTCTGGAGATGAATAGCATTTCGGTCACACATTGTGTGAGAAGAGACAACAGCTCTGAAGCCCTCCGGGCTCCTCTGCAATTACCTGCGTGATGGCTTCCACCACAGCTTCGGGTAAGGGCCCACTGTTGCCAATGCAGGTCATGCAACCGTAGCCCACCACATCAAACCTAGACGCAGAGAGATAAGCACAGATGGAAAGTGACACTCAGCGAGCCCCTCTGCTGGTGACAGCTCTAGAGACCACTGATTTAAAGAGAACAGCAATGTGGGGAATAAATTTACTACTGTTTCAATAAAGCTTTCATTCTTAGGAGCATTTTAGATTTTTTTTTTTAATTTTAAGTACAATCTACTCCCCAACATGGGGGCTTGAACCCACAACCCCAAGGTCAAGAACCGCATGTTCTACCAACTGAGCCAGCCAGGTGGAGCATTTTAACATACTCTTTGTCCATTCTAGATCATTCAATTAGAGTCTTTTTTGAGTAAAGTGTAAAAAAGAGTCTAACTGAACGATCTAGACTTTCCAAAAGCTGAAATCACATATGCCATTTATTTTTTTCTATTCACTACTCTGATTGTATCATCCCATTGTATCACTGACTTTTAGGAGACAAATGAGTAAAATCTTTCTCAACCAAATTAGAAGTAGTGGGGAAACTGCAGGAATTGCATTTGGTAACAAATGACTCGTTTATGCCAAGGAATCAGAACGTTCTTAGCCATGGTAATTATTTTCATACCAAAGAGCAGACTCTCGGCTTTTGAGCCAATGCTAGCCCACAGCACACCTCCGTCAATTGAGGAAAGGCACCCCTTCCTCTAGAAGGGTGCAGCGCCACACCAAAGCACAGGCTTGGCTTCAGCCCTGCTTTGCCCTTCAAGGGCACCCTTGTGTGATGAACAACCAGCACAACTGTCAATGGGAGGCCTCTACTCGGTTGAAATGTAAGCGCTGCTCACTGTCTGACAAGACTATTTAGATACCAAGACTAATTAGATAAGCTGACACATGCTACAAGGTGATACAGTAAGAGACATCTGGGATAAAATACAACAAAAGCAATGGTGTAAAAGAAAATTCTTCCTCACCCAAGCTGGGACAGATACGGCATGACTCCGCTTTCTCGCAGGTAGTAGGTGACCACCCCACTTCCAGGAGACAGGCTAGTTTTGATGTAAGGCTTCACCGTGAGGCCAGCATTCACAGCTTTCTTTGCTAACAACCCTGTGCAATGTAAACACCGACAATGTGAGGTGGCTGCCCCTCTAGGTGCCAGGATAGCTCAGGAAAGAGCCTGCCTCTTCATTCTGCATCTCCAACCCCGATGTGACAAAGCCCCAATGGTGCTTTCTGCTCTTTCTGTCGCCTCGCAGAAATCAAAAGCTCATTGGCCCAAAGTCATCTACGCGAACGCGGTAAACTCAAAATTAGTCATGGGAATGAAGAAAAGAGATAGGTCTTTTTTTTTTATAAAAGAGATAAACCTAAAAACATTTGGGAATATGTCACAGAGTAAGTTTTTTGTTTGTTTGTTTGTTTATTTGTTTCGGACGAGCTTTTAATCAGAAACATAGGCAGTGACATATGTTTGAAAAATATATATGAAACATAGAACCTTGCATTTGTAACTTGCTATGGAAAATCCATGCTAATGCAACATTAAGTTTGGGGTTTTAGAAATTTTTTTTTTAAATTTTTATTTACTTATGATAGTCACACACACAGAGAGAGAGAGAGGCAGAGACATAGGCAGAGGGAGAAGCAGGCTCCATGCACCAGGAGCCCGACGCGGAATTCGATCCCGGGACTCCAGGATCGCGCCCTGGGCCAAAGGCAGGTGCCAAACCGCTGCGCCACCCAGGGATCCCAAGTTTGGGGTTTTAATTGCACAGAAGTCAGGGAATTCAGAGTTCAAGTTCCCATAGCAAGCAAGCTTTACTCCATACGTTGCATCCCAGGACCTTCCTGAGTGGGGTGACCTATTTCTTTGGTAAAATGTGGTGTAATGAAAAGTGACAGAAAAGATTTCTCCTCATGGTGACAATTCCTATCATCCCGAGCAAGATGGACAGTGGTCAATTTTAGCTACATAAACTGTACCCTTTTTGATGTACAGCAGTCCTCGGTGACCCAAATGACAAACAATGTCACTGTCATGCCTCAGTCATGCCTCAGTCAGATCCAGGTCTTGGCAATGTGCTAACAGAGTAAGTTTTTAACTGTTGGAGGGAAAAACAATCTTCCCAATTACGTTTTATTTGGATGAAAATTTTAATTGGTTGGGCCCTTTCTTAAAGGATATGAATTGTGTGCTGGTTGGTAAGGAGTACAGTCAGTCTAGAGTAAAAATCTTGTCCCTGGGTATTTTTTTAAAGTAGAAAATCACGGGCCCCAGGCTACTGGAATTTTAGCAAATACAGAGACTACTACAGAGATATTGGGTGCTCTCTTAGGATGTATCATAGAATTTGGAAAGAAATGGGGGCGGGGGATAAAAAGGCACAAAAAGCTATAGATAAGCTGGTGACTTGTCTTAAGGAAACTCATTTGCTCCAGACAAGAAAAGCTTAGGTATCAACAGATGAGTTCTTGGACAAAGGTTTTCCCAGGGCAGCCTGGGTGGCTCAGAGGTTTAGCGCCGCCTTTGGCCCTTGGCCCCGGGGCCTGATCCTGGAGTCCTGGGATCGAGTCTTGTGTCAGGCTCCCTGCATAGAGCCTGCTTCTCCCTCTGCCTGTGTCTCTGCCTTTCTCTCTCTGGTGTCTCTCATGAATAAATAAATAAAATCTTTTTTTTTTTTTTTTAAAGGTTTTCCCTATGTACTCGTGCACTTTATAAAAAAAGAACTCTCTGATGATCTTTGGAACTCCCAAGAGTTCCTTGGGAATGATAAAAAAAAAAAAAAAATGGACACTAAACACTCTTCTATTAATAAAACTCCATATGTAAATATTAACTACTTGCCCAGAATTGCGTAACATCTGAGGAAGTTTTATCAACTGGTGCCCTGTGCCCTAATTTAGATGCACCTGACAGTACTTCTAAGACAGACTGAAATCCGTAGCACAAAAAGGCCTATTGAGGGTTTTTTAGAGGCTAATCAATCTGTGATATGAAAACAGTTTTTTTCTTCTAGAGTCTGACACAAGATTCTAAACTTTACCAGAAAGTCATCTTTTTTTTTTTCTTCTACTTACTTTCTGTTAATTCTAAGGACTAGTATGCATTATAGATTCTACTTTAAATACTTTGTTTTGGATGCTACTTATATAAATACTACTGGGCCAATAATCTCTGCATTTGGGAAAGACAAGGTTCAGGGAACTACATGTACAACTCAGGGAAACCCCAGGGTTGTGTCTTGAAAGACTTCCACCCACGTGTCCACACGATTGTGGGGAGGGATTCACATGCACTCACCTGCTCCTAACATCACAGATGGATTACTGGTGTTTGTGCAGCTAGTAATGGCAGCGATGACCACAGAACCATGAGTAAGGGTGAATTCACTATTATTATAGATAAACGTCTTATGGTCATTATGATGGTCCAGAGCAATCTGGAATCCTTTAAACCCTTGCTATGGGAAGAAAAAAAAATTGTATATATATACACCCACATACACACACACACACACACACACACACACACACACACACACACAGTGAAATGTTCTCACTTTAGAAGAAAAATAAATACCTTGGTAACTATAATTTTAAAAGCCAATTTTTAACAAAAGTCACTGGCTGAGATATAAATATCTGAACTCTGAAATGCTACAGAAAAATTAAAGTCCTCTTTATTGTTTTTAAATCTTTATAAAAAGCAGTCATCATTTCTGAATCTTATTCTGTTTTGAAGTCCTATTAACAATTACTTGTCTCTCATCTCGAAAATGCTAAAACTACAAATTTAGTTCCAAGTTAGTCTAATTAAATCCGATGACATTATTGTGGAGTTTCATGAATGTTTGTAAACCATGGCCACAGATTCTAACATGAGGGAAATTTAGAAAAATGTGCCATTTTTGGTCAGATTCAACAAGTTATGATCGATGAGGCAAATAAAGTACAGCTGAACATTTGGTGTCATGCTGGTGGCCCAAGGATAAAACTCATCACATAATCTTAATCATCACCTGGGGAGATGTTCATTGAAAATCTACTGCATACAAGATGCCATGCTAGGTACTTTGTGGGTACAAAGGTGATTCTGACACAAATCCTATACTCAAACATATGGTCTAATAAGAGAAATCAGACATGCACATAATATGAAGGACCAGCAATGTAAGTTTCAGAACATGGATGCCATCAAAGGGTTCCAGACCAAGGGCCATGAAAGTTCAAATGAGGGATGGATGGTTTTCTGCCATGAGATGTGAGCCCATGCTCTGGAGGGGCTGAGAGATTCGGACATGCTGGGAAGGGGAGGAGACACGCAGGTGGATGGAGGCGAGGCGTGAACAAAAGTACACTGGCCAGAAGAGCTAGGGCAAGTCAAGTGAACCATGTGACAAGAGTCACATGAAGGGTGGGTTTGCTTTCACAGAGGCGGGCTGAGCTGTGTTCAAAGATGGTAAAGTACTCAAGGAAGCTGTGTGGCCCTTGGCTAACGGGAGAGGCTCAAAGGACTTCAGGATGGAGAGGAAATGCCCTCAGCGTCAGGCTCTGGGAAGCTTCCTCATCAGAGGGTGAAAAGAAGTATGGGCTCTACGGAACGGGGTGTGGGGCCAGGTCAGGGAGGGCTTCCACCTGCCTCTCCCTGGCCCCTACCTTGGCTCCAAGGCAGCTCTCAAAGTCCTTTTTCATGTCGGCCACGGCAACTTTGTCCTGAGGCCTCTTTGGTCCACTGCAGCAAGGCACGACCGTTCTCAGATTTAGTTCCACCACCTGTCCACCCAAAAGATAAGGAGCTCAGGAACGGACAGCGTACTCTCCGAGAAAAGATGCAAGTGGTACCAGGGAGCCTGCGATACCACACCCACAAAGACAAACTAAACCACCACATCCATACACAAGGAGTCAATGTCCTTTTTAATACTTAAGGAACGAACTTCCAAAGACCAGGATGGGCACATCAGTGGTGTGGGACAGGCAGGAAGTTCTGTCACCTCTTGGAGAGATCAGGGTGGGGGCCTAGCTGCTGGCCAGCATCTTCCATGCATCCCTCTTTGCAAAGCAGCTGATACAGCCTTTTTAATGCTACACGGAGTTTGAGACGGGTTTTCTACTATGATACATAAACCACCATACTTTTTGCTAAAATGATTTGGTAGGATGCCACTATTCAGTCACCGATGCCAGGAAACGGGCCTGGGTCTCACTGCCTATTCCCTTCCCTTGGTGGACTGTGAAAAAAAACCAGGGTCTCACATCTAGGTTACCCCCTCCAGGCTTGCCTGTCAGGAAAAATGTGGCATCAGTTTGCACCCCAGAAATGAAGGTAAGTCACTGGAAAAACCAGAATGAATTGCTCTGCTTGACCTCCATTTCTCTTCCAGCTACCCTGAGGAGATTAGCCTTCAAGCAGCCCTCCTCCCTCTGGTGAAGTCCTTCTTCAAAGGTCTTCCACACTAGCAGGTCAGAAAGGGAGCACACTCAGCCTAATGGCCAGGAGGAAAGGAAGATGTTATTTTACATTTATAATTCCTTATCTTTTTGATGGTTTCAGTCTCTTAAAACCTTATTGTTCTGTGATGACTTGGCAGTGACTAATTTCCTACAAGTTCACCCCCTCGGAAGACACACACACGATGAGGCTCAGAGCCTCAAGGAAGAGGAAATGCACGCTCTCTCGTACCTGGGCAAAGTCTGGGTCTTGAGAAGGGTCACTGAAATCCCGAAACATTCCGACAGCTTGAAGGTACTTTTTCATCCGCTTTACTTTGTCTTCATCACGACCTAAATGGACATTTTAAGAAATAACCAGTAACAGACATTAGGATTTCGTGATGAAAACTAATGCCTCCACCAGCAGTTATACAAGTAAGGTGCATTGCATTCACACAAACAACAAAAGCTCTGCTGGTATTCTGGTATTTCAACTTCCAGTCTCACATTCTGACTCTGGCTGATGCTGTTTTTTAGGGGTTTGTCAACCAATCTGGGCTCTTCTCAAGAAGATTCTGGTCCTACCTGTTAATACTCCCCCTCCCCTCCCCCCTTTTGGTCATCATCCTTCATTCAGGGGATCTCAGGCTTAGTTAATTGTCAAAGCACACCTTAATTACTAGGATCGCTTGCTTCCCGTCAAATAACTACAAGTAGATGACCAGTACAAATATCTAAGCTTCCAGAACACCTAAGCTCTTTCTACTGGCCAAACCGTGGTGTCTATGTCATATCTTCTGAAATCCCAATAATCATTTTGACTCCAAAGAGAAAAGGAAAAAAAAACCCCTAAAACACTGTGAATGTGACCCTGTATCCTCCAAGGGGCAGAGGCGGAAGGCAGTGCTTGGATCCTCAGAGCCCTATGCACTTTGCACAGGGCGTTCTGCTCGCACGGGGCTGCACGCTTACCCGTCTGCAGCAGGTATTTGATGCTAACTTCATCGACTGGGAAAAATGCAGCGGTCGCTCCATACTCAGGACACATGTTTGCAATGGTGGCGCGGTCAGCAATGGACAACTGGGCTACTCCTGGCCCAAAAAACTCCACAAACTTGCCTACTACCCCCACCTGGCGCAGGTGCTGAGAAGAACAAGAGAAAAACTTGAGACTCCATAACCTATATTTAAAATGCACTTTGTCATTCTTATAAATTAGCCTGGTGAGTAAACATAGAAAATAAATTGGTCCAGCATAGTTTTGATTACTTTGAAAAATAAAATTTAAAAAATTCTGTTAATTAAATACCATCCAGAATCTTGGATTGGATCTTGGAACAGAAAAGGGTCATTACTGAAAAAACTGGCTAAGTTTCTAGTTTAGTGTCATACCAGCGTTCTTCATTTTGATTAATGTACCATGGTTATATGAGATGTTAACATTTGGGGAAGTTGGGAGAAAGGTAACAGGGATTCTCTGTATTACCTGTATTTACATCAACTCTCATGTAAATCTAAAATTATGTCAAAACAGTTATTACCAGAAAGAAAAGAAAAAGAGAAAGTAATGCCCTAAACACAAGTAACATTAATAAAAGTTTTCCAAAATGAGAAGGACTTCTTCTCTCTAATGAGTTACTGGAAGTGCTAAAAATTAAATAAATTCTTTCAACTCGAATGATCTTGCACTAGTTAAGTAAATAAGAGACTTATTTTCAAGGATATAATGAACAAATTTCCTGAACACAAGTGCAAATGAAATGTAACCAAAGGATCCAGCCAGTCCGGTTCACATCTCTTTTCCAGACATGCCATCTGCCAAGGCTGAGGCATTGGTGGCTGATGCAGCCCTGCATGAAGCCAGTTTCATGAACCATGTGGACAATCAGAAGGATGGGCTCTTGAGGTTATGTGGGCTTCTGCTAAATTCTATGGGCAAGTCCTACATTATTCTACATGTGAGGATCAATGCACAGACATCTACAATAAGTTACAATATTCCTTTTTTTTTTTTTTTTTTTTTAAGTTACAATATTCCAATAAATGCAATTCCAAAGTCCATAAAGATCAAATCAAAGAGAAACATTTTTGGCCTTTAACAGGACAGTAGCTATCCCTAACACTCCAAGCCTCCTAAATATATAACCAGAAAAGATATGTGATAATAGAAGAATGTTTGTGATAATAGAATAATTTCACTTTTCTAATAATCTTGCAAAATGAAATGGCTCTCCTTTTTGCAAAGCAAATCACAAAAAAAGATTATTTCTTGCAAAAGCTAAAGAAAAAGAAAAAAAACTACTATTTCCAGCTTGGAGAAACATCTGTTACAATAATATAACTTTGAATACAGAGAAGGGAATTAAGAAAGTCAGACATTAAATTCACAGAAGCAGCTTGTTATTTACACATAAGGGAGACTCATGTGGAAAAATGTAGTCAAAGTATAAACACATGCCTGGGAATAAGTCATACCACCTTGGGAAAGTGGTATCTCTAGGAATGTGGAGGATGGCTTAGGCCATAAATATTTCATTTTATTTCTTAAAAAATATACATACATGGAGAGCTCTGAAGCAAATACGGCAAAATGTTACCATCTGTTAAATCTAGGTGGTGGCGCCTATGAATGTCATTTTAACTTCTGTGTATTTGAACTCTGTCACACTTTCAAAATACATTCTTTTTAAAGAAAAGGATCCATGTAACCACAGAAGAGTAAAATGAACATAACTGTCTAACACATAGCCACAGAACTGTCCCTTTATCTCTTTTTAAAAATCATCAACATATTGTTTCCTAACATCGTGCACTTCCTCCCTGTCACTCTGTTCGAGACCACGGGAGAGGCAGCATATCATTCATTACCTTGGTAATGGTGAGCACGATGTCCGTGGACGTTACCAGAGGGTGGGGATTTCCCAAGAGCCTGTAGCCGATCACCTGGGGAAGCACCATGCTGATCGGCTGACCCAGCATGACCGCTTCTGCTTCGATACCACCCACTCCTGCAAGGCCAGCATGACACAAGGATGCTTTCAGTGTGCTTCACTATGGAATTCAACCCCGTTACAAGGTTTTACTAGCATAGATCTGGGTTCTTTTTTTTTTTTTAAAGACTTTATTTATTTATTTATTCATGAGAGAGAGAGAGTGTGTGTGTGAGAGAGAGAGAGAGAGGCAGAGACACAGGCAGAGGGAGAAGCAGGCTCCATGCAGGAAGCCTGATGCGGAATGATCCCCGGACTCTAGGATCACGCTCTGAGCCAATGGCAGGTGCTAAACCGCTGAGCCACCCAGGGATCCCCTAGATCTGGGTTCTATAAAGAATAGTTATCTTTCCTCTGTTTCCCTCTACAGAATTTTTAACAAGTATTTCTCAGAATGTGGTCCCCAAGAACACCTGTATCAAAACCGCCTTGATTCAATACCAAGTGGAAAATGGGGTTTGGGAGTCTCCATTTTTAACAAACAGCTCCAGTGATTTGCATTTATTCTAATGTCCCTAACCTTTATTCCAGTTCATTCTTCCACACATTATTTTTGAGTCCCTACTAGGCATGAGGTACTTTTCTAGGCACTGGAAATAGAGCAGTAAAAACAAAACACAGAAATACCTCTTTGATATGTGTGATCACACAAAATCATGCTCCCGGGATGTCACGGTATTAGTGTAAATCAAGCTACACACATATACAAATAGCATATACAGAATAGGATCCTGGAACAATACTCACCCCAACCAAGGACACCCAAACCATCAATCATGGTAGTGTGCGAATCCGTGCCAACAAGGCTGTCTGGGTAATAATAGCCATCGTGATCAAATACCACTCTTGCCAAATACTCCAGATTCACTTGGTGGATGATTCCTGAGCCAGGAGGAATAATCCGCATGTTGCGGAAAGCCTGGGAACCCCACTAGGATTGAGAATGGAAAGAACACTATGAAAACCTCATGCATTTCTATGTGGCCCATCTCCTCGGCACCTCTCTTTGTACTGTACCCATATATATAAAGAAACAACCAGTGAAACCAAACTCTGCTCATACCTTTAAAAATTCAAATCGTTCTCTATTTCTTTCAAATTCCAGGTCTTGATTCTTCTGTAAACTGTCTGTCCTGTCAGAGAGAAGAACTAAATGTATACATTTTAAGGTTTAAAAGGTTACCAGTTGAACTTATGGGTGTTGAACAAACTGGCAACTTTGTCTGCAGGCTTGCTGTGTGGTACTGATGCATTCATTCACATGGGAAATGAGAGGGAATCAGCAAAAGTAAAAAGAATAATTATTATTTGGTTCAAGTGATCCCTACAATACCTTTAAACATGGTGAGTAACACACATTAAGTGAATTTAAGTTGAAACTAATCTAATTACAAAGCCTGACTTTTAGGAACAGACTCTAGACATTTATGATGACAACAGCAGCTTAGATATTGAAAGAACTCTTGTTCCCGTATTTCTTTCCCATGGGTGACCTCGTTACACCTCTCTGAGCTGGGCTGCTCCGAGCTGGCAATTTCATCTGTTTCTTTTGGGAGACAGGGAACCAGCAATGCCAGGAGGCCCAGGCATTTATAGAATCACCATCTCCTAGCTCTTGGACAGAGATTTCAGAGAAGGACGGTGCTACCCAAGAACATTTATAAAGCACAGATTATATGATGATGTTTACTCAAAGTCATTTAGTCCATCAGGAATGACACAGGCAGAGCAGGGCATCAAAGAAGCTTCTCTAGGGGAGCACCTGGGTGGCTCAGTGGTTGATCCTTGGTTTTGGCTCAGTGCCTGCCTTTGGCTCAGGGTGTGATCCTGGGCTCCTTGGATCGAGTCCCCCATCGGGCTCCCCACAGGGATCCTGCTTCTCCCTCTGCCTGTGTCTTTGCTTCTCTATCTGTGTCTCTCATGAATAAATAAATGAAATCTTAAAAAAAAAAAAAAAGAAGAAGAAGAAGCTTCTCTAGGATTTTTATAATCAAATCATGAAGGTAAAATAAACCATAGTTACAACTTTGCTGATGTGGCATACAGAAGGCACTCATAAACTGTATACTATGTAGTCAGTGAACACAGAATAAGATAGTAAATTAATAGCTAAGACTCAAGTTAGACTTCATTAATTAGTAGTTAATGCTTAGGAATGCCTGGGTGGCTCAGTGGTTGAGTGCCTGCCTTCAGCCCAGGGCCTGATCCTGGAGTCCCGGGATTGAGTCCACATCGGGCTCCCTGCATGGAGCCTGCTTCTCTCTCTGCCTGTGTCTCTGCCTCTCTCTGTGTGTCTCTCACGAATAAGTAAATAAAATCTTAAAAAAAAAAAAAAAAAAAGTAGTTAATGTTTACTAATTACAAGGAACAAGCCACTATTCTAAGTATTTAAAATTTACTTTCTCATTTAGTCTCCATAATAACCCTTTAGGTTAGATGCAACAAACAGCCACATTTTTCAAAAAAGGAAACTGAGATACAGAGAGGTTAAGAAACTTGCTCAAGACCACACAGCTAGGGACGCCTGGGTGACTCAGTGGTTGAATGTCTGCCTTTGGCTCAGGGCGTCTGGGGATCAAATCCCTCCTCGGGCTCCCTGTGAGGAGCCTGCTTCTTCCTCTGTGTCTCTGCCTCTCTCTGTGTCTGTCATGAATAAATAAATAAAATCTTAAAAAAAAAAAAAAAAGATCACACAGTTAGTAAACAGTGGAGCTGAAATTCAAACCCTGGCAGACAGAGCCAAAGCGCAGGATTATGACACAGGCTTTATGTGCTTTACCTGCAGGAACTCATCAATCATCATGGCAATCTCTCCCAGAGGTACCACTATTACCTCTATGTGCAGAAGAGGAGCCAAGGCACCGAAAAGTTAGCTCACCTATCCAAGGCCAGACATTTGATGATTATAGAGCCATCGTCTGAGCCTGGGTCAGACGGCTATGGGGCCGTTCTCTACTTCTCATCCACCCTCTTCCTTCACTTATTCACAGAGCCTACCCTGTGCTACCTGCTGGGAATACAAGGGTACAAAAGCAGTGAATACACTGCCCACTTGGTGCTCAGAGGCCTGGCCAGTGATACAGAGAAGCAACCAGGCAATTATCAGAGAGTGACTATCAATGTCATGATACAAGAAGTACAAGGTGCCAAGGGAACACTCAGAAAAGGTTGCAGGGATCCCTGGGTGGCGCAGCGGTTTAGCGCCTGCCTTCGGCCCAGGGCGCAATCCTGGAGACCCGGGATCGAATCCCACATCGGGCTCCCGGTGCATGGAGCCTGCTTTTCCCTCTGCCTATGTCTCCGCCTCTCTCTCTCTCTCTCTCAATGTGTGACTATCATAAATAAATAAAAATTTAAAAAAAAAAAAAAGGTTGCAAATTCAGACCAGAAATGAGGCATGTTTTGCAGAGGAAAATGACATTGGTGCAGACTGGAGGACGAAGTGGAGTCGGCCAGGTAAAGATAGGGAGGTGCTCCTTGGGGAAGAAGGACTGGGAGCACTTATCATTTACTCTACAAAAGCTCCATTCAGTTACCACCATGACTGTTTTTCTCTTGGTGTGAATACTCGCCAAGGTCAGTGTCAGTTGCTTTAATGGAATTAGTTCCTGAGGGTGCCTCAGAGCAAGAGTCCACAAATTCTAGCTCCATGGGCCAAATCTGGCCCCAAACTTGTACGTGTTTGGCCCTGAAGCAAACAGTAATTTCTACATTTTTAATGGTTGTTTAAAAAGAAAAAATACGTGAGCAGAGTATGTAGCCAACAAAACCTAAAATATTTACTCCTGGCCCTTAAAAAAAATTGCTGATCCCTGATGTAGAGTATGAATGTCTGTAGGTGTGTGTATGTATTAGAGAAAAGCAACAGGTAGAAAGAGAGAAAGGAGAGATGCCAACAGAGAGAAACAAGGCTGGACAAGAATGCTGCCCCCAGAACAGCAGAGCCTCTGGACCCTCTGGACCAGGTGTGGCTATTCCTCAAGGTACTTGTCTCCTTCTCACTAATACACTGAGGGCTTCATCCCTCCAGCTCCCTTCTGTCTGTCTAAGTCTGCATCCACGTTTCCAATGTATGCTGAGCATCTGCATCAGGAATACCTTGAACACCACACAGTCAACGGGATAACCCCTAACACACAAGCTTCCTTTCTGAATCTCATCCCCATCTAATGACCTCCCCTCCCACCACTTAGTTTCTACAACTACGGAAGCATTTCTTCTAGAAATAGCCTAGCTGGCTCCTCTGTCAACCTACCTTTGTACGATCACCAGGGACCATTCTCTAAACACAGATCATCAGGACCCATCTGGAACCTGACAATGGCTTCCCATTTTGTAAATAAAGCACGAATCCCTTGCCTTAACAAAGTGTAACCTCAAACTTCCTTTATGAATATGAAATATGAATATGAAACCTCTATCACCAGGACCAAACTGCAGCTTCAGCCGCAGCTTCAGCCCCCATGCTCTCCCACACCTCGCTTCCCTCACGCTGCATTCTCTGTGTAGAGCGCCTTTTCCAGGACTCACTCCTTCTAAACCCCTTCCGGACCTGGATCAAGTGATTCTCCAGGTAGAACCCTCTGGACTCCCTGGGTCAGGATGATTTGGTTACTACATTTACTGACTGCATTGAGGTCATGTGTTCTTTAATTTTCTCTCTTCTAAACTAATCTGTTTCTTAAGCAAATACTGGCACACAGAGGTCTGTTAAATAGATTTAACTTTAAAATAAAGGAAGACAGATCTTTGAACATTGCTCTTAATCATATGCAGCCCTGCCTCTGGTTCCCCAGTCCTTCTATGGTGCTCTGAACACTTGTGGACGGCCAGTCAGGGACCCTTACCCTCTTGTCTTCAGTGCTAGAAAGACATGAGAACTTTCCACAGCACAAAAGCACGGTTGGAAGGGCAAGAGTCACCCCAGAGAATGCTGGGACATCAGTGTGATATAAACAACATATTCACGGGACAAACAGAAGCCAGAAATGGTTAATCTATTTTAAGATAGGTTAATTTCAAGTAAAAACCTATTTACTTATTAAAACAAAACACTTCTTTTTTTTTTTTTTTGGCTCAAATTAACAGTTCTAGTTCCTGGAATGAATAAATAGACCTAGAATTTGGATTTTTTCCACAACTCAGAACTTCCCTAAGTTCACCAATCGATTGAGCTTTTAGTAAGTTCTCTGAATACGAATGGCCTCATGGACTAAAGAGTAAATTTCTCCTCAGTTACATAATTTGAATTCAGATTTGGACGTATATCAAAGTTTCTGAGTATTCCATTTAATGGTACTCCAGAAGTTCACAAACAGTATTTATTGAGGAGAGAGTTTCCATACCCAGGAAATCTGCTCAGAAATCGTCATGATAATCTTGTTGGGATTTTTTTTTAAAGTTATTTTTGAGATAACTTTGAAAAACTTTACAATAATGAGTTAGTTAGACCCTCCATTCCTAAAAATGGTGACACCAATTATTCTTATCCAAACGAGGCAAAGGGCTCAGAAATACTTAAATGAGAGTATCTAACATCCAAGCACCCCTTCCACAGTTTTTCTAGTTCATTTCTGGAAATAGCTGGAAATCAGCCCATAGCACACAGTTCCACAAAAGTTGAGGCATATCACATTTAATTCCTTATAAAAATATGGAAAGAGACTGGGAGGTCAAATTGCAAAACCAACCTTGAGCAATAAAAACAAAACACCACCAATGAAAACACTCCTAACAGAAATGTTCTCTTTAATTTAAAAAAAGGGGGGGGGGGGTTGCTAGATTTGGATATCAGTTTGGATCAAAGTCCTGCCCCCATCTCCTCAGACTTTGCTGTTTCCATAATAATGTTTTCAGTACTGCAGTATAAATGAAAAGAGTCCATAAAAACTGAAACCAGAGTTGATGGATTTTAAGGTTTGAAGAGGAAAAATCAATAGAGTAAACTTTCCAATTACCCAGATTCATACTGCTTAACAGTCAGAGGAGTTCTCTGAATATTGAATCAAAAGACTTCAGACATTAAAACAGTTACAATTCTGGCTTCCCTGTACTTTTACCTTCCAGGCAGTGAAATAAAGGTAAATCATCAACACCAGTGAGAATCTCCAAGAAAGATAAAATTGTCCATGATTTTGTGAGGCTACTTTAATAACTTCTGAAGTGGGGTGTTAGGAAATATCCTTGTTATCAAATAGAATAACATTTTGTGTATGTATTTTTAATTCTTCCCTTTGACTCCAAACCATTAAATTGAGCTCATGTGATTTAAGGAGGAAAAAAAAGACAAGTTGCCTAAGGATGAGTTTAGAGTCCAAGGGAAAGGGAACAGCTGCTGAGTATCTAGTCTGTTCCAAGAACTGTCAATTCAGGGGACAAAGCAGATTTCTCTTTATCCGGAATTTATCTGGTTTGGATACTGACAACATTAATCTTAGAATGACCAGTCACTACATTTCTCTTTAGGCTGTATGGAACCCACTTAAGTCCCTAAGGAAGCAAGGAAAGTTATTTTTTTTCCTCTTTGAATAGTTTCATACTCTTAAATGATTTTTTATTATAAAAAACCATAGCCTCTTATCATCAAAATAAATAACAGTTATAAGCCTAGAGATAAATCGTTCAGCAGTTTGTCATCTCTTTTTCCAATCTTTTAGTTTTTGTACAACTTTTCACCTAGCTGAGATCACACTCTACATGCAACTTATATCTGGCTCATTGAGCTGTGACATGAGCACGTTCCAAGTGTTATTAAACATTTTATAATTATAATGGTAAACGCTACCTAATAATTCACTTTAAGGACATATCATGATCTAGTAAATCATTCTCCTTTCTTGGCCATTAAGAATGCTTCTAGGTTTCCATTATTATAAATACTGTCATGAACACTATTTAGTCATTAAGCTACTTGTGAATTCCAGATTATCTATAAAGGGTAATGCTCAGAAGTGGAAATTCCAGGACAAAGGATATGACAATTTCTAATAATCTTTATACATACTGCTTTCATCATTCCTAATTTATAGTATTATCAGCAGGGAATAAAAGTGTCTCCCTCATGACACCTTTATAATGAATAATGTTTATTTTCTAATCTTAACTCTATTGATAAGAGAAAATGGTATCTCAAGGATTTAATCTACTTTTTTTTATTACTTCTGAAGTTAAAAAGGATTCATATAGTGCTTATCATTGCTTTTCCTTTCATTGTGAAATGTCTACTTTTTTACCCATTAATCTGCTGGGTTTTACTATATATTTTTTTAAAGATTTTATTTATTCATGAGGGATACAGAGGCAGAGGCGGAGACATAGGCAGAGGGAGAAGCAGGCTCCCTGTAGGGAGCTTGATGTGGGACTCAATCCCAGGTTTCCAGGCTCTTGATCTGAGCTGAAGGCAGATGCTCAACTACTGAGCTACACAGGTGCCCCCATTCATTTCTTTTAAATTTATTTTTTATTTATTTTTTTTAATTTTTATTTATTTATGATAGTCACACAGAGAGAGAGAGCAAGAGGCAGAGACATACGCAGAGGGAGAAGCAGGCTCCATGCACCAGGAGCCCGATGTGGGATTCGATCCCGGGTCTCCAGGATTGCGCCCTGGGCCAAAGGCAGGCGCTAAACCACTGCGCCACCCAGGGATCCCCATTTCTTTTAAATTTAGAAAGGCCCTTCTCCTCAAGACATTTGACACATACTTAAATTTTTTTCTGAAATTTTTGATGATTTAATTTAAAAAATATTAATGCGATTAATGTGATTCACAGGAATCACTCTCTCTACTAAATAATTAATTTCCCCAGCACTGAATGTGGTATAGTTCTTTTTTTCCCCACACAGAGTTGATGATAACTCTTTAGTTATTCTTCTTGGTTAAGATACTAGACTTCTAGCAGCACCTGGTTGCCCTCCCTGTGTAATCTTTCTTTTCTTTTCTTTTCTTTTCTTTTCTTTTCTTTTCTTTTCTTTTCTTTTCTTTTCTTTTCTTTCCTTCCTTCCTTCCTTCCTTCTTCTCTCTCTCTCTCTCTCTCTCTCTCTCTTCTTTCTTTCTTTCTTTCTTTCTTTCTTTCTTTCTTTCTTTCTTTCTTTCTTTCTTTCTTTCTTTCTTTCTTTCTTTCTTTCTTTATGAGAGACACAGAAGAGACACTGAAAGAGACAAAGACACAGGCAGAGGGAGAAGCAGACTCCCTGCAGGGAGCCTGATGTGGGACTGGATCCTAGGACTCCGGGATTACGCCCTGGGCCAAAGGCAGATGCTCAACCACTGAGCCACTCACAGGGCGTCCCCTGTGTAATCTTGCAGCTACTTCTACTACAGATGGAATATACTTCCCACCCCTAACTTATGGCTTGACTGTGACTTGCTTTGATTAATGTCACTGTGAAGAGAAGTGATTCTACACTAGCTCTGATCTAAGCCTCAAGAGATATTGTGGGTTCCCATTTGCCCTCCTGAGCCTCTGTGATCACCAGATAGCTGCTTTCTCCTTCAGCCTGGGCACCAGAAGAAGTAAAAAGAAAAAAATCATAAATTTAAAAAAAGAAGAAAAAAAAGACCCCCCCCTTTACTGGAAAATCTTTGGTAAGTTTGAATTTTTCTGAATACATCTTTTAAAGATTTCTTCTTTTGTTTATCTACATACACACATAAAGAAGACGTGAATTCCAAGATTTTGCACAAAACAGAAAACCCAAGTATCCGTCCTAATGTCTCACCTTCTGTTGAAATCCACCTGGATGGAATGATCGATTACAAGATCGGCAGGACAGATGGGGTTTATTTTCTCTGGATCTCCTCCTAACTTTTTCACAGCATCACGCATTGCAGCAAAGTCAACCACAGCTGGCACACCTCTGAGAAAAGAGAGAATTAAGCAGAAAACAAAACTGTTGAATAAAGCGTACTTCGATTTTTCAGCTTTTGCCTCCACTGACAATTGGCCGTGAGACAGTGTCATCAGTGGGGCTGACAATGGATGACTTAGAAAAGTGGAAGTTTCTATATATCTTTCTTTGAGCAGAAATTGGAAGTGCCATGACTGAGTGGTATCTCTACATGCAATTTTGTCACTGCACTAAAGTTAACAACAAATGTGGTCTAAATAGAGACCTTAGGAAAGTAGGCACTTAAAAACCCTGGGTCTGTTCCTGCCATAGCTGATTCCCATTCACATGGTGGGGTGATAAAGACCTAGAGAAGATACATGGATCATACCTCCAACTTCAGATCAAATTTAAAGAAATGGATGTAATTCAGAGAAGTATGCTATGAATCAAATCTATACTAGGTGAATCTCTCCTTTTTATTATTTTAGAGTATAAAATTTGTCCTCTAGACTGTCCTCTAGAAAAATGAAATTCAGTTCTAAAAGGAATAAAACAACATCATTTAAAAATGGAAAGATAGTGTCTTAAAAAAACAGGCCATGATGGGAAGTAAAGACTCTTGGGAATGGCAAGGTGTGAACTGAGGCTGAATAGCAACAGGTTGGGCCTTGTGAACTACAAGTCTTCCCTAAAGTGACAGCACATCAGTGTTCTAGGGATGGCTGTTTGAAACTGGCTTGTGGGTGATAGGATGTGAGGGAGACAAGATTCCAAGACAGTCATACTCCATGCTATTTCTTCCATCTTCTGCCACTATACTTAAGACTAGGATCTCCAAGACCAAAGATGATGACCTTTGCCATTGGAAAAGGTGGAGTGACTACACATCCGAATTTATCTGAGACAAACTCTTGCTGTCCAGGATAACAGACCTCTTACATTTTCAAAAATGTCTGGATATTGGGTGATCAATTATATAGGCGCTGCGTGTGTGTGTATGTGAAGCACTCTCTAAAGGCTGACAAGGGAGGCAGTGAAGAGGGAAGTGAAGTGATATCAGGCTCACGTGAAGTCCTGTAGGATGACGCGAGCAGGCTTAAATGGCACTTCTATGTTCTTATGCTGCATGACATTCCAATTTAGGATATTTTCAATGTCATTTTTCTTCACCAAAAATTGATCACAGTTCCGAATGGCTGCCTCCAGGAGAACTCTGATAGAAAATGGTAAGCGTTCTAGGGAAAAAGGAGAAAGCATAACAAAACAAATAAAAGCCATGAGACACCTTATCATAAGAACTATTTAAAGCCAATCTCTAAATAAACTTGATACAAGGCATTAGACTACTCCTCCAACAGGGAAAGAGGGTAAATTTAAACTGATTTCAACAGTTTAAAATATAACCATATCGAATGGGTTTAAAAGACATTCGGTACTAGAAAATACCCACAGACTAGGCAAAGATAAATATTATAGTTAATTTTTTCATAATAAATTATTGCCTTACCTTGGATTCCAATAATAGAGTTTCTCTTAAGTTACCATGAAAGAAGTCAGTCTAGGTATTTATTGTATTACGTTTTGGCAAGTAACACACAGAGTAATATTTCTTATGAAAACTATTGTTTAAGAAATGAGAAAATAACTTCTTTACAACTATTATAATTAAGATCAAAGTACAGTCATATATACCTTTTAATGGAAACACAAGCATAAACACCATAATGGGTTCGAGGATAAAACAATGGTAATTCCTGAAAAAACTATTTTGTTTATTTAAAAAAGAAATACTGTATCATCAATATTAATAACCAATATTATTTGGGAAAGACCAGAGTGCAAAGGTAGAAAAGCAGAGGATTTGGAATAAAAAAGACCTGTTTTTATCCAATTCTGGTACCCACAGTTGTTTTTTGATCATGTCATTGATGCTCCCTGGACCTCAGCTTCTTAGGACTTCTTACATTTTGTAAACATGACCTCACAGAGTTGTTATACAAATTAAATAATATATGTGCACAAATACTCTATATGCTATAAATGTTATATAAATGTCATATTTATATAATCAAAATTACTTAAAAACAGGCAACATAAGAAAGTGGTGTGTGTTTATGTGCTTAATCCAAGACCATTCAGGCATTTCTGCAACTCCCTCTTTCAACTCTCCTAAAGGCTAATTAATTACATAGCTTAATTATTATGCAAACAAGACTCTTGATTGCTGTGAGAACAATTACATCAAAGAACCATACGCCTACCATATCTTGAATCCTTCAATTTATTCAAATTAAAGAATTTCTTTCCTGGTTGTGCAGGATCCAAAGGCTCAATAAGGTGTGCAAATGGGTTGCTCATGATTCTTGATGGCCACGTGTCCCTAAAAAAAAAAAAAAAGAAAACACTTAATTTCTACTCTCAAAGCTGGACCTCAGGAACCTGGATGGCTCAGTCAGTTAAGGGTCTGCCTTCGGCTTCCAGGGTCCTGGGATGGAGCTGTGAGTTGGGCTCCCTGCTCAGCAGAGAGCCTGCTTCTTCCTCTGCCCCTTCCCATGCTCATCCATGCTCATGCTCCTGCTCTCTCTAAAATAAATAAATAAAAATCTTAAAAAAAAAAAAAAAAAAGCTGGATCTCATTTATTCTGAGGAGTGTTTGTCCTCTTTTTGGTACATATTCACTTCAATATATCACTTGGTACATATTCACTTCAAGATATCACTTATCTTTTCAACGTAGCAGGAAGGAGGGACATACAGAACTACAAGAATGATATCTTAGCAAAAAAATGGGCTTCTGTGAGGCTATTGTGAAAGCCTGCATTCAACTCTCAAGAGGCTATAAAATCCTAAACTTCTTTTGTCTTATGTCTATAACTTTCCAACCCTCTTCCACTGATAAGATATGTTTTGTCTCGGGGTAAATCCTCAGTATATGAAGAGACTTCTGAGCTGGACAGAAAGTAAAAGGTCCATAGTGGGTGACATGCAATTGTATAAACTTGAACTTGGGAAGTGAGGGCTTGGAAGCAGGTATTTTCTGTTGTAAGAGTCTCTGCAGCATCTAAAATAAATGTGTTAGTTTGAAGTCTTCCTGATTCACTTTTGCGTATGGTGTTAACAGAGCATTCACATTAGGTAATCTCTGTTACTGCGGTGGGGCATAAAGACGCAAACTTCCCAGATGTGTGCAGAGGAGACCCTCTACCCCAGCTTGGGGAAGGACTTAGCTATCTTTGTATAATTTTTAAAACAATTTTTAAAAGATTTTTATTTATTCATGAGAGACACAGAGAGAGAGGCAAAGACATAAGCAGAGGGAGAAGCAGGCTCCATGCAGGAAGCCCGATGTGGGACTTGATCCCAGGACTCCAGGATCACGCCCTGAGCCTAAGGAGACACTCAACCGCTGAGCCACCCAGGCGTCCCGATCCTTGTATAAATTATAAGCATGAACAAGGGAGGACACTGTTCCTGGCTTCCACCACATAGAGAAACAGAGGTTTCAAAAAACGTCACTGTACAACTCAGAGCAAAACACATTGGAGTAAGAGACAACTTCCTTTCCAGTCCTACCCCTTGGGCAAAAATCCTTCAACCAATCCATTGCCCAAGAGTCTTCTGGGATAAGAATAGTAATGTTTCTGGGCTGACTGGCTCAGTCAGTGGAGTGTAAGCGGGTCAGGAGCAGCTCTTGATCTCAGAGTTTTGGGTTCAAGCCCCATGTTGGATGTACAGATTACTTAAAAATAAAATCTTAAAAAAAACAAAAAACAAAAAAGAAAACAAAAAAACAGTAACATTTCCCCAATTAATCCGGGGGTTTTATGAATACTTAAATATTCAACATATTTTGGGGATGACTAATATGGTCAACATATTACTGTAAAAGGAAAAAAATAACATGTGTAGGCATACCTCAGATAAATTGTGAGTTCAGTTCCCAACCACAATATGGCAAATATCATAATAATAGGAGTCAAATGAAGTTTTTGGCTTCCGAGTGCATATAAAAGTTATGTTCACACTCTACTGTAATCTATTAAGTGTACAACAGCATTATGTCTAAAAAAATGTACTTTAATAAAAAAAAACTTTATTGCTAGAAAATGCTAACCATCATCTGTGCGTTCAGTGAGTCATAACCACTGGCCATAGATTACCATACGATATATAATAATAAATGAATTTGAACATTATTACAACATGACACAGAGACCTGAAGTGAACAAATGCTGTTGGGAAAATAGTGCCAAGAGATTTGCTCAATGCAGGGTTGCTACAAACCTTCAATCTGTAAAAACCACAGTATTTGCAAAGCAAAAGCACAATAAAATGGAAGTATGCCTGTAAAGGAAATGACTGGGGGATAAAAAGTGACAGGTGGTTCTTGTCTCCGTAGACAGGCCCATTTCTTCAACAAAAACATAAAACAGAGGCACCTGGGTGGCTCAGTGATTGAGTGCCTTCGGCTCAGGGCGTGATCCCAGGGTTCTGGAATCGAGTCCTGCAAGGGGCTCCCCATGGGGAGACTGCCTCCCCCTCTGCCTCTGTCTCTCATGAATAAATAAATAAATAAAATCTTAAAAAAAAAAACAGATTCCTGAGTCTCACCCCTAAGCTACTGAATTAGAATTGATGGGGGAGGTGGAGGTAAGCAGGAATCGCAGTGTTTGGTCTCCAGGTGTTTGTAACCAATGTTCAAGGTGAGAATCACGGCTGGACGCCGGAGTGCCAGGTGAGGAACGGACACTTAATTTAGGAGGCAGCAAAATCCCATGGCAGCTGTATGTTTGCCAGGCGGAGGGAATCACAATGAAATTGCCTTCACGGAGGGGAAGGGACCCAGCACCAGGCAGGCAGGGGCAGAGTGTGCCGGCTAAGGGGGCAGTGGCCCTTCGGCTCCAGCCCTGAGCTGCGTGCAGGGACTTAGCCTAGCCCGGTGTCGACAGATCATCCGATTTTTCAAGCAAGCCTGGCAGTCTGGATTTCTACATGACCTCTCCTGATTTAGAAATCTGGGTAACTAAAGGTTTCTTTACTTTTTAAATTTTTTTTTTTTAAGATTTTATTCATGCGAGGCACAGGAGGAGAGGCAGGCCCCATGCAAGGAGCCCGATGTGGGACTCGATCCCAGGAATCTGGGATCATGCCCTGAGCCAAAGACAGCTGCTCAACCCGAGCCACGCAGGCGTCTCTAACTAAAGGTTTCTAAAAGGCTGTGTGGTTCTGCAGCGGGAAGACCACACGAACACACCTTGTGGGCCCTGTGCCACCCGCGGAGTGACCTTGGGGGGCAGAGGTTTTGGACCGGAGGGCAGCAGGGCTCCTGGAGGGATTACGGGAGGGAGGAGGCCAGAGGTGACCTGCGTGGGCCACTGGAGGGTGGCCGCTGCCACGGAAAAGCGGCGGATGGAACTGAAGAGGCAAAGGCTAGAGAGGGCGGCCTGGAGGGGGGGTGTTTCACCGAGTCGCCTCCTAGGAGGGGAGAGCGCAGTTAAGTGCCACACAGATGCCAGAGATCTGTTACTCATCCCCACTAAAGGGGGAGCCAGTCGGGAGGGGGAGAAAATCCCTATAAATACGCCCGTTTAGTAAGAGGTGAGCTCACCTGTCTGCAGAAGTTGCCAAATCCGTGGACTCGGAAACAAGACTAATAATTCCACTGACTGGAATTTTGAAGGTGTAAGTTGAAAAAGGCAATAATCCTATTCTCCCATTGATTTGCTGTCAGTTCCAATTCTTGACTTAATGTTTCCACCCCAAACAGTAGGAACTGCAAGAGTAAAACTGCCTGTGAAATGGATGGAGAGAAGGGTGTCTCCACAGAGGTTGTGGGACATGAGAGAACCTCCGTGGTGGGGGGCAGTGCTGGAGATCCTTGCAGAACCCGGCAGGGTGGGTCATTCCCATCTTCAAAAGCCTGGAGTCTCTGAATCACCCCTCTATCTGTGTCAAACCCTAAAGGGGCCAAGAGCTTCCATTTTGCCAAAATTCTATGGTTAAACCAATTGCTAAGTTGTACCCATACTGGCCATGATGCGGTGAGGAAGAAACGGGTCCATTTACCTCCCTGTAGCTTACAAACACCTGGGGCAGAATTTTGGGATCCTCACACAATCCCTGCTCCTCCCACTCCCCTACAAAGCCGGCCTGCACAGTTCCGAACAGATAAAGTGACCGCTACAGCTTTTATGGAAATGGCTTTGTGTAAAGTGCTCTACCATCTGCCTCACTTTTTCCTTAGAAACTAGGCAACTGGGGGATCCGTGGGCGGCTCAGCGGTTTAGCGCCTGCCTTTGGCAGAGGATGTGATCCTGGAGTCCCAGGATCGAGTCCCAGGATCGAGTCCCGCATCGGGCTCCCTGCATGGAGCCTGCTTCTCCCTCTGCCTGTGTGTCTGCCTCTCTTTCTCTGTGTCTCTCATGAATATATAAAATCTTAAGAAAAAAAAAGAGAAACTACGTAACTCTCATTTCACTATATTAATGAACCAAATTCTTTTTTAAAATATTTTATTTATTTATTTATTCGAGAGAGAGAGAGAGAGAGACAGAGACACAGGCGGAGGGAGAAGCAGGCTCCATGCAGGGAGCCTGACTTGGGACTCGATCTCCGGTCTCCAGGATCACGCCCTGGGCCTAAGGCAGACACTCAGGCCACCCAGGTGTCCCGTGAACCAAATTCTACTTGCAGAATTTAAAGAAGAAAGGAATCTGTCACTAGTTAGGACCGGCATATAAGTATCTGCATTGCGGTACAGAAATACCCAGTGCTTTATACCATCTTGTCTAATTTTGGCAACATCTCTGTAGGTTAAAGAGTATTATTATTTCCATTCTACAGTGGAGGAAACCGCAGCTCAGAGATGGAAGAACATGTTTGAGGACATACATCTAACCTAGTAAGAGGCGGAGAGCTGGGTTTTAAATCCTGGCTCTTTCCAGCCACCTCACGCCACCTCCCCTGGTGCAACAACTGCTGTTCTAAAGGGGGTGCTGGAGAGAGGTCACCAATCAACCCCACAGCTAAAAAAAGCCAGAAGAGACTCATGGGCCTGACAAATCTTACTGGGACTCAGTTCTGAATACTGCAGTTACCCCTCCTTCTTCCAAGGGTTACCCAGCACATTGGTCTGAGCTTGGCATTGTCACATGTCCCTTGCTACTCTTTACTGAGCCATAGGTGAGCAACAGCTGCTGTGTTTTGGTGACCAAAAACTGGTTTTGCTTCCAAGTTGGGAAACAGTCCTTTCATACCCCCTGGAGGGCTCTGGTAATCCTGCAATCCCTCCTAGGTTTCATTAATGCTATCATCACACCTTGTCTTAGATCGCTTTATAGGAACTCCCCATGCTTCAGCGATCCCAAGGGAAAGCTAAAAACTACCATATTCCAAGGCAGGTAGGAGGGAGAGATCTTTAGCTTGAGAACAGTCGACACCCAGAGAGAATCAAGGCATCATAAATGCTTCCCGGGTCTGCCTTCCTCGGCCAGAATCATACCCTATCCTCAAACCTCAAGTATTACTGCAAATCCTGCAGACTCTAAAACTACCCCTGGTCTGGTTTTATCTAAAAACCCAGCTAACTGCCCAGGGAGCCCTCCCTACTTCCCACATCTGCATAAAGCCCACACCTCATTGTCATTGTTTCAACTCCTTTCTTTTCTTATCCCTATCCTGCCTTCCTTCAGGTTCCTGCCTTTTTTGTTTTGTTTTGTTTTACCTAATCCCCATTCAATAGGAATAAAAGGAAGGCGTGAACAGAGTCACTGTGGATTTTTTGGGAGAGAGGTGTGTTATCTTAGTTATTTTCTTTTGGGGGGCTAGGAGAAGGGTTAGTAGTATGCATGGAAATACGCATGGGTGCTACCTTTTCTGTTCCACAGAATAAGATAGTATTGCATGGAGGCCAAGAAAAAAAAAGAAGTTTTTAAAAATAAGAAAGTTAAGAAGGGGAAATTATGTCTCGTAAGCAGTGATGTTGGAGCTCATTTGGAGCTTGTGGTTCATGAATACTTGTGTTCATTACAGTAGGATGGCTAAACATTCGCCCTGGCCTTTGAATCAAGTAGGACATGTGAACAGTTCTTAAACAGAAGGAATTTAAAAAAAGACATTTGCACTGTATTTGAAGCCCTTCCCTACACCTAGCTCACACTCTTAAAATCAAGAGAATTATTTGGTTGAGAAACACTGTCTTTCAAAGCTAAACTATCCTGAAATACCAGCTGGGTGACTTGTACAATGTCATGATGCCCTCAGGTACATCTTGTACACAGATGCACAGAAGAGTGGGAGTGGGGAAAGAGTGCCGAACACCAGATTTTTAAAGTAAATTACTAAAAACGCTAAACATTAGGCAAAGGCAGACAGATCTGAGACGTTTAACAACTGAACCATGCTGTTAGTAAAGAAGTTGCAGGGAGATCAGAGCTGTGGTTCCTCCCAACCACAGTCTTGCTGCCAACCAACCTTTGGTCGCAATGTTGGACACCTGCAAATGACTCGGACACCATCATTTGTGCATATGTGGCAGGGCATTAACCCATTCCCCACCCCATACCCTCAGGACACTTTGTCCTAGATGCTAATGGAGCTGATGAGACAGAATGAGAGAATGCTGAGCCTTCTGGAAAGAACCTTAGAGATGCTATAGCATTTTCCTGACCAGGAAACAGAGACCCCTAGAAGGAAAGTGGGGTCACTAGGTTTATGAGGGGTAGACCTAGGAAGAAAATAAAGCTGATTTTCTCTCAAGTGAAATGCAAACTTCTGGCAGAGGAAAAAAGAATGCTTAAAATCCTTCAAAAGTAAAGTTGAGAAAAGTACAACTTAAGCACTTTCACGTATCACACACTACATATCACATTCTGCTGGCACTTTTGGGAGCTAGGTCTCTAATCATTGACTGAGCCTTCCATGTGGTTCAGATTTCCCGGGAACTGACTGACAGCTAAACTTTGGGAAAACAAAAACAAACAAAAATAATAAACTTTGGGAAAACAACTTAGAGCTAGGGCTAAGTTTTTAACAAGTTGCCCTGGGTGACTGAATTTATTCTGAGAGGCAGAGTAAGGGCAAACAAATTTTATTGATATAAATATCAAAGATACAATTCCTTACTCAGATGCAACGTAAGAAATGTGAGCAAAGGGACACCTGGGTGACTCAGAGGTTGAGCATCCACCTTTGGCTCAGGGCATGATCCTGGGGTGCTGGGATTGAGAATCCTGCATGGGCTCACCATGGGGAGCCTGCTTCTCCCTCTGCCTATGTCTCTGCCTTTCTCTGTGTCTCTCATGAACAAATAAATAAAATCTTTAAAAAAGATGTGAGCAAAGACTCACATTAAGTAATAAAATGAAATAGAAAAAGTTGCAAATAATAGATGTACTAGAATCCAATTTAAAAACTTTAAGACTATTAGTATATATTCATTCATACACACACACACACAATTGTATATGTTAATGAATACAAAAGAAAGATCTAGAATAAAGTTAACATTGATTATCCCTAAATACAAGAATACATTGTGTAAAGGGCAGGACCAGTGGGAAGGACTTTCAACCTCTGAATAGAATCCAAGTTCTGTTTTTTGTAAGCATGATTTCGTTTGTTATTTACTTTTTAAAAAGCTGAAGCAGTCGTTTTCAATTTCCTGACATAAATACCTATAGAGGATATTTCATCAGGAAGAAATAGTATCTAGAAATGAAAACTTGACTTCTTGGGCGGTATCTTTTATTTTTTTTATTTTTATTTTTTTTAAGATTTATTTATTTATGATAGAGAGAGAGAGAGAGAGAGAGGCAGAGACACAGGCAGAGGGAGAAGCAGGCTCCATGCACCGGGAGCCCGACGCGGGACTCGATCCCGGGTCTCCAGGATCGCGCCCTGGGCCAAAGGCAGGCGCTAAACCGCTGCGCCACCCAGGGATCCCCCGGGCGGTATCTTTTAAAAGGAAGACGGAACAGTTCATAAAGTTCCTGAACCACAGTATACAGTTCTTTATTTAATAATGTCTGATGAGGGGCAGCCTGGGTGGCTCGCAGTTTAGCGCCGCCTTTGGCCCAAGCCATGATCCTGGAGACCTGGGATCGAGTCCCTCATAGGGCTCCCTGCATGGAGCCTGCTTCTCCCTCTGCCTGTGTCTCTGCCTCTCTCTCTCTCACTCTCTCTCTCTCTCTCTCTGTGTCTTTCATGAATAAATAAATAAAATCTTAAAATCAAAATGTCTGATGAGGATTTATTGAAAAAGTAAATATGTTACTATTATTCTTTAGAGAAACCCACTCTGCTCCCCAAACTACGACCTTCATCATCCACTGATGCAGTGCAATGGTTCTTTTTTTTTTTAATTTATTTTTATTTATTTATGATAGAGAGAGAGAGAGAGGCAGAGACACAGGCAGAGGGAGAAGCAGGCTCCATGCCGGGCGCCCGACGCAAGACTCGATCCCAGGACTCCAGGATTGCGCCCTGGGCCAAAGGCAGGTGCAAAACCGCTGAGCCACCCAGGGATTCCCCCAGTGCAATGGTTCTGAAGAGAATCCATGAATGGTTTTTATTTCACTTTGGATAGACCATTTGAATACTTCCTACAGGCTTATCAATCTAAGCGGGACCCCTTCCTTCTCACCACCTTCTCCTACCCCCTCTCCCCCACCCCTCTCTGCCAACAATCCTAGCAGGAGACCAAACCTGCTGCAGAACCTTTTCTTTTTGGCTGATGATAACTTCAAAAATATTACACTAAGAAACAGATGATCATTACAGAAAAATTAGAAAATGCAGATAAACAAAAGTCACCACTGAAGTTTGAAGTTTCAGCTAACACAACTTTTAAATATATTAGGATTTCTTTAAAAAATGGGTTCGACCTCACATTGTTTTGTAAATGGCTTTTTTTCACTCAGCAATCTATCAGGCCATCTGTGGTATTTTAGATCTTTTAACTGCACTATAAACATCTATCATTCAGATATACAACAATTTACTTAAATCTCTTATTATTAAAATACTTAGTTTGTTTCCAAGTATTAACATTCAAACAATGCTGCAACCTTTGTACACTCTCCTTGGAGTATGTCCTCAATCCATTTCCTTAATAGAAATTCCTAGCTTTTGGTTCCTAGAAGCAGGACAGCTGGGTGAAAGGATTTGCATGTCTCCGTCCCATTAAACATCACCATGTGGCCAGGAAAGGCTGTGCCAATTTATGGCTCTTCTCGGAGGCAGGGAATGGAAGTGCCTCAACCAGGCAACATGATTCTTTTTCTTTACTTTTTGCCAAATTAAGAGATTAAAAAGCTAATCTTGGGCGTTTCTTTAATTTCTAGTAAAGGTGGATACTTTTCATCTCTCTTCCTCTGTCATGTGACTTCATGTGAATTTCTTTTGTAAACTATCTGCCAGACAGGCCAAACCCAGTGACACTCAGATGGCCTCCGGTGACCGAATGTTCTCATCTCTGAGGGAGACTTACTGAGCTATTAATGTGGATAAGAACCGGCTCTGTAACCCTGTAGAGGCAAGACAGCCCATCAAATATGATGAAGCCCTCAAATCTTTAGGCAGTTTGACTCCATGCTGAGGTACGTCATGAACCTAGCGGGTTATATAGCAAGGTAAGCGGCCCCTTTAGCTTGAATCACAGGCAAAATCCCCATTCGGATCAGTGGGCTTTGCTACCTGTTACTCTGACTGAACTCCCAAGCCCAGGCAGCAATCCTACAGATGGGTTTTGATATGGGAAATAAAAGCAGAGGAAAAATTATTAAATTTCCTTACTATCTAGGCCCATTAACAAGTCCTTGAAACAGAGTGACCTTCCTCTAGGGACACAGCTGCCTCGATGTTAATACTTAGCTAAGGGCAAAAGGCAATCTTAGTCTGACCTCCCAGGACCCTGTAAGTCTACTTTAACATATAAAACTTCCTTTGGAAATTTCCTTTATCTCTACCCACCCCTATACATGTTGGCAATCATCCTCCAATCATGACCCACGTTATTTATACATCTGAAGGGTCTCATGACTGAGGGTTTACTAAACAATAATAAATGACCTTTCCCAACAATAGATAAGCCCCCCTCAGGATCCTGGAAACCTTGTTTCTAAAGAACCTGGAAGGCTTAAGCTATCCCTAACCCCCTTCCAACTTGAAAGTCTATAATGGGCCAATCCTCATGCCCCTACCTGTTCTGCCCACAGGTCCTGTCCCTGTGCTTTAATTAAACCACCTTTTTGCACCAAAGACATCTCAAGAATTCTTTCTTGGTCATCAGCTTTGAACCCTAACATCTTTCCTACATCAGGTTTTGTCTGGGAGACTGAGTACAGAGCATGGGCAGCACACTGCTAAACCACCCCTCTTGCTAGAACATCTCAGACCATACACCCTGCTGGCAGTGAATGCCACACCATGATGCTTATTTGGCACAGCCAGATTTGTAGAAATGCGTGGAAAGGTCAACAGACTTTAACTAAATGCCAGTGATCACATACGGTAAGATTCATCTCTTCAAGTTACTTTCCAGCCTTTGGAGTATATAAATCCAGTATTTAGCTGCTTCTGTTATCAGGGTTGAATCAACCTCAGGTTACCTTATGATAGAGAAAGAGGCATAGACATGAATGGGCCCCACAACCAACCACATGACTTCCATACACCAGCAGGAAGGAGCAGAGAAGAGTAAGCCTGAGCAGCGGAACTCCTGCCAGTAATGGGGTGGGGAAGATAGAGGTTTTGTTTATTTTTGGGAGTTGGGAGTGTGCATATCAGTTTCCAGGACAGCTTGCATAGTTTTAAAGAGTTTGCAGGTAGTTAGTTAAGAATGGTCTAAAGTGCAGGCAATATATCTGCCAAATTGTTTATTTATTTAAGATTTCTAAAGACACACAGTGGATTTTTAAAATCTCTACAAACAACAGAAATAGGTTTCTTTTGTATTTCATGTGGTTTACCCATCTCTCTTCTCACGTTTTCCTAAATATACCCATCCTGAATTTTCACAGCTTCCAACTCTAAAGTTAATGTCACTACATCTCTAGAGTTCACTTCAGTTCACTATAAGGATTAGCTGTGCTTCGTTTCTTTTCTGCTTAAAGAGAAATTAATTGGCTCCACTTCCCAAACTGACTGTTGTATATCTAAACATCATGCTACTTATAAACAACTTTTTGTCAAAAGTGAGATTCCAAGGATGTCTATGTAAGCATAAATAAGTCTGAGGTCGGAACCATTCAGGCCAGCAAACCATCATGGCTTGAAAACTGGATTTTTTCACAAAGTGGAGAACTAGAAAGATTAGTTCTTTGCTTTATTTGATGTAGTTACATCTGGAAAACCGGAATAACTAAATATTTCTGGATTTTCCCAGAGATGAGGTCACCTCTTTGATCATGTCAGCTATTTGTAAAAGAAATTAAACACACACACACACACTCTTAAATGGGATGCTTATAACTGAAAACATTTTGAATAAAAAGCCCTAAGAATAACTGTCTATTTTGGGACTAGTGCAGAAGGAGGGTCTTGCAGAAAGGAATGGCTTTATAACAATATAACCAAATCTATTAACACAGTTCTCTTGAGCACTAATTATATGCAATGTGCACTCTATGCTGTAAACATGAATAAGACTCTGCCTTCTGTATCAGAAAGTTTTGCCATTACATAGTAACTTGTGGGTTTTCTGCTAAAATTTTAAATTATCAATTTTCATTTATTCTTTTGTGTTAACCTGGACTGGACTGGACAACTGACCAGAAGGCTCCACATAGAGTCCTAGATTTTTAAAAAGAGCTAGAACAGTTTTGAAATGATTGAGCTCCATTTTGAAATGAGCCGTATAACTTTCTGTGCCTCAGTTTCTCAATCTATAACATAAGTTTAGTTGTCCCTAATAGTGAAAAAATTCTATGATTCATTCATTCAAGTATTCAATGCATATTTATATTAATCACCTAACACGCGCCAAGAACTATTTTAGGCAGTGGGGATACACCCAGAAACAAAAGTGACAAAGTTGCCTGCCCTTGCAGTGCTTTCCTGAGGAGGGAGGCAGACTACACAACTCAATAAATATACAAACAGAATGTCAGATGGTGACTAGATCTATGGATAAGCAGGATGAGGGCAGTAGGGACTGTTGGGCTGCAAAGGACATCGGGAGATCAAAGGAGGTCTCACCAATTTGGAGCCACTTGGACCAGAGTCAAGGAAGTGAGGGGACCAGCTATAGACAATCCGGAGGAGGGGTGAGATCATGTGCAAAGGCCCTGAGGTGGTTCTGAGGAAGGCAAGGAAGCCAGAGTAAGATGCTTGACGACAGAAAAGGAGGAGACAAGGTGAGGAAGCAGCAGAATTGGCCACTGTAGGAACTGTGATGAAAGACGAAATACAGGAACGCCTGGGTGGCTCAGCAGTTGAGTGTCTGCCTTTGGCTCAGGGAGTGATCCCGGAATCCGGGATCAAGTCCCACATCAGGCTCCTTGCAGGGAGCCTCCTTCTCCCTCAGCCTATGCCTTTGCTTCTCTCTCTCTCTGTGTCTCTCATGAATAAATCAATAAAATCTTTAAAAAAATAAAGACAAATACCCACCATTTGCTTTGATGTGGATGGAACTGGAGGGTATTATGCTGAGTGAAATAAGTCAATCGGAGAAGGACAAACATGGTCTCATTCATTTGGGGAATATAAAAAATAGTGAAAGGGAATAAAGGGGAAAGGAGAAAAAATGAGTGGGAAATATCAGAAAGGGAGACAGAACATGAGACTCCTACCTCTGGGAAACGAACCAGGGGTGGTGGAAGGGGAGGTGGGCGGGGGGTGGGGGTGACCGGGTGACGGGCACTGAGGGGAGCACTTGATGGGATGAGCACTGGGTGTTATTCTATATGTTGGCAAATTGAACACCAATAAAAAATAAATTTAAAAAAAAAGGAAAACAAACTATAAAGTAGTGTTCTAGCTTTACACTTGGTTTAAATTGCAGATTTCCAACATCGGAATTTGTTATGAAACAAAGTCATGCCGTGAAAATACTAGACTGCATTTAAAAAGTAGCTACTTCCTGATTTCTAACCCTTCTGTTTCCTTGGACTTCATTATTAAGTAACACTGGAAATTTTTAGGATGTAACACAAAAATGATCATGACTCACTCGGCAGATGTATGCAGCCACTGCCAAAGGCCACAGTCAAGATTTGAGGGACAGGGGCCATGGCCACCACACTGTCTGACTGGACATCTCCTGTCTCATTAAGACTCCCAGTTCCAGGCTGGCTAGCCAAGACAGCAATTGCCAAAAGAGAAAGGCTTACCCGACACATCCTTTAAGCTCATTTTAAGCTAACTGCAGTAGCACACACTCAGAAGAACAGAAATAGTTTTAATTTTGGATATCACTGTGGGCTAATAAAGCAGTTTCACGAAAAGTCTCATGAACTTCAGAATTTATAATTCTAGAGATGCACCGAGAAAAGAAAGTCATCGTGGGGCCAGAAAGGAAAGGAAGAAACAGGGCAGGGCTCCCGCAAGCATCCTGACTCAGTCCTTGGCTCCTTCTCAGAATGTGGGTCCCTGACCCTGCAGCAACCCACAGTTATCGGTGGGACTTCAAAAATGACACTTGCAGACACCACAGAAATGACATCTGCACAACCACGTCCTATTGCATCTAGCTTTTGAGAGCAGGAAGAGTGGGGTAGGAGCAGACAACTGTGTTAAAAGCATTATGTAATAGGCCTAATCAATATCCACTGTTTAAGAAAACTGCATGATTTCCTCAAGCTTCTGAACTAATTTTGTAGATGCTTGGTAGTGAACTTTTCTAACTCGAATTTGAGGAATTAGAAACAGCATCACCACGAAAGACAGGGTGTCAGGCTGCCAGGGTCTCATAGGGCAGCATTTATCTCCACGAAATCACCAAGTTTCTGAGATCATCTATCCCCACCCACCTCAGAATTGCTGGGACTGGATAGAAGGATGACTCATGCTAGTAGAGCTCCCAGACGCTTGATGTATAAACCCATTAGTTACTGATTTTCCAAAAGAAAGGTAACTGCTGGGAGGACCCAGTGTTCCTGTGTTGCGAGCACCAGGTTCTTCTCCCATGGCAGTATGGCGACATGGTTAGGAGCTGGATATCTAAAATTAGACTGCAAGCTTGCTGAGAGGGATAATGGACTGGAATTCAAAATCCAGTCCATCAGATTCCAGAGCCTACCTGTGAAGCAGCACTGGCGGAGTTCCATCTCAGCGGCTCACACAGTGACATGGCATATGCAACTGCCACTTCATTGCATCATAGATGTGACAAGTAATGAAACAGCACTAAACATATCTGGTACTAAGCCTCTCTGGATGGTCTAAGAGAAGGGATGTAGGTTCATATCTTACATGTGACATTTATAAACCACTGGGATAAAGGGATACCCAGTCACACACAGACTGGGTAGTAGCTAATGACAGTATCATAAGACCCATGCTACAGCAGTGGTGATGATGACAGAGAATCCTCTAGGGAGAGCAGCTAATCCAGCCTGGGACTGGGGGCAGGAAGGCCTCCGGGGCAGATAACACCATCTATGCGCCTCCCAGAACTACATTGAGGGAGTCATGAAAAAATATTCTGGGCAGAGAAAAGAGCACAAGTGAAAGAAGGCATGAAAGTGTGACCCTGTGGGAGCCATAAAGGATCCCCAGGTGGATCAAGTACATAGGATGCATGTGGGAAGAGCTAGGAGAGGAGGGAAGCGGGAAGGGCAGGGTCTACATCCTCAGAGGCTTCACAACAAGGTTCAGATAGACCCTGAGGACAGGAGGCACCATTAATGAATTCTAGGCTGAACTTTTAAATACCTGATTTGATTTTCTGAGAAAACTCGGGAGTCACAGTGCCTGACTCAGGGGGAGGATGCTGACTGGTGTTGTGGAGGCAGGTTATAGTGCTATTACAGTCACCGAGTCAGAAAAAAAGGTCAGAGGCAATAGATGCCAGTGAGAGTTAAGGCACAATGGACTGAGGATGAGAGATGAAGAAGAGGTGTAGGACAGCTCCTTACATGCCTCATTTGGGCCAACTGACAGAGCCAATGACTGAGAATGGAGTCATGATATTGATTTTTGCTATGGTGACTTTGGGATGAAGATGCCCAGCAGGCAGCTGGGTCTGGAGCTTGGGAGCGCTAGGTTGAGAAAGTTCAGAAGAACGGCAGCAATGCGTTGGCACTATGCCATGAGTGCTAAATCAGTTCATAAGCACAAAGCTGGCAACATGTGCTGAGTGCCACTGGGATGCCAGCCACCTCGGCCACGTTGTCTAACGTGTGATCCATTAGCGACCCTATGAGAAAGGCATCACCATCCCATCTTACAGGTAGGAAGACTGAGGATTAGAGGCATTCAGTAACCTGCCCAGGGCTTGTGGCTGGTTAAGTGGCCAACCTTGGAGTCAAACCCAGGCCCGGAATACAAAAACCCAAATTAACCAAATAGATTTAAAAACTGAAATCTCATATTAAAACAATCTTCACACTCTAAGGTACATATATTAAGACTAGAGGATCAACCTCTATTTCTCCTAAAATATCCTTGATTTTGGCAAAATCTGCATGATAGTTAACTTTGAAAGGATTAGTTGATGTCTGTAATACAGACAATGCCAGCCTTTAAAATGCAACTGATCATGCACCAGGGGGACTCAGTCAGGTAAGGGTCCAACTTTTGATCTTTGCTCAGGTCTTGATCTCAGGGTTGGGGTTCAAGCCCCATGTTGGGTTCCATGCTGGATGTGGAGCCTCCTTAAAAAAAAAAAATGGAACTGATTCCTTCACGTAGCAAATAAGGCTTTTATGAAACTTACCACTCTTAAAACCATCCTGAGGCTGGTCTTTATCTCCCTACTACTACAGAACTGTTTCAGTGACTCTTCTAGCATAGCTCTTGCATATAGCAGACTGTCAGCAATGATTTATTCATCTCTCCTCTTCTCAGCCAAAAATTCAGACCTGGTGATCATGTAGGAGGATACTACTCTTAGACTGTCAAACCTCCTTAATGAACAAGGTATATGTTGCTTTGTAATTTTATAATAACGGTCATAAAAGGATGATGAGGATAAGGAATAATTAAGTCTTCCATACACATCTGTTTGAGCGAGAGATCAGGCAAGTTACATTATCCAGAGAGGGGCTTGCCCAGAGTTCTCAAGTCAGGAAAAGACAATGAGAGAGAACCACATCAGCATTTATGCAAAAGAGCCTAGCTAATTCATCAGAAGGTGGATTAATTCTTACAACAAAAGACTGAGGGAGAACATAAGGAATCTGAGAGACGATGATTGGTTCAGAAAGTATGAGATCACTTTAGTAGTTCTTTGGCATTAAAAGATACATACTTACCTCAACAACCTGGTCTGTCTCCCAAAGACATACACTATTGAAAAAGTTTCCTATCTTTGCATGTTTGCAATATCTAACCCCAAAGCCCTTTGGTTTCCAATTCACATTTAAAACAGAGTCCAGCACTTATTGCCTTAGGCAAGATACCTTCCATCTCCCTAACCCTACATTTACTTCTTTGCAGATTTAAAGTAACAATACCTGCCCTGCCCTGCCCTGCCCTGCTCACCAGGGCTGCTGTGATAAACATGGGAATAGGCAAAAGCAGTGTACACTGGGAACTCTATACCTGTGAGCTACCATTATTCATGAGATTGATATCAACTTGCTTCATGGGGCATGTGGGTCCTACGTGTAGCCTATTTTTTTACTAAAGATGTAAATCTACATTTTAAAATACAATGGATATTCTAAAACTGGAGTAAAAAAATATTTTAAAACCAGAGAAGAGCTATAGGCTCTTCATATATATATGAAAAAGTGACAACAGACCGTTAATACAAATTATTTTACTCAAAAAAAGTTGCCTTTCTGTATTGGCTCAAATTGAAAATTCTTTTCATCAACAATTCTTTAAAATCTTTGAAAATCCCTACAGATGAGGGAGCCTGGGTGGCTCAGTTGGTTAAACCTCAGACTCTTGATTTTGATTCAGGTCATGATCTCAGGGTCCTGGGGTGGAGCCCCACATTGTAGAGTCTGCTTATCCCTCTCTCTGCTCCTCCCCCTGCTCATGTGTGTGCTCTCTCTCTCAAATAAGTAAAATCTGTTAAAAAATCAAATCAAATCTTTGCAGGTGAGATAAAATGTTCTTGGTCCTAGGCTATATCTCAACATTTTTCTTTTAATGTGATGAGTTTCTTTTATAATAAAAAATTTTCATCAATGAATTTCAGTCAAATTAATTTAGCATACATTTCTGAGTGTTTCTCTGCATTGAGCATTGCTAAGTACCACTGAAGAGAGGGAGATCAGGAAAACACTCCTTATTTTATAAGAACAGTACCATTGAGCAAGGAGACTACGATAAGCACACAGATAACTATAGTATGATAAGGGTCATAAGGAAGATCTCTGGGGCACCTCAGTCAGTGGCTTCAGTGGTTGGGCACCTGCCTTTACATTGGGCTTCCCACAGGGAGCCTGCTTCTCCCTCTGCCTGTGTCTCTGCTTCTCTCTCTATGTCTCTCATGAATAAATAAAATCTTAAAGAAAAAAAAAAGGAAGATATCTGGAAAGAGATAGCTACCGCCAGGGGAATTGAGAAAGGCTATAGAAAGAATTGGGAGAAGGAATGAGGGCAGATGGCTTTCGACTCTTAGGCAGAGAGAAGGATGAATGCAAGAGCAGGGAAGCAGGACAACAAGCAAGTCCGCAAGGGCTGTGCAGGTGTTCAACTGGGCTAACATAAGGGTAGAATATAAAGATTTTTGCCCCAGCATCAGTGCATGCTTTTTACTAAAAAGACACAATAAAGAATAATTTTTTGTTACTTTATACAGTTGAAAAGAAGATGCTAACTCCTGGAAGAGGGAAAAAAAGAAGTGAATTTGGGGAAAGGTATAGATGAAACACAATTGGCCAAATGTTCATAATTGCTGAAGCTGGTGGTGTATACTCTTTGTATGTCTGAAATTTTCCATTAAAATTAGCTAAAAAAGAGGGGCACCTGAGTGGCTTAGCTGGTTAAGTGTCTGACTTTTGATCTCAGCCCAGGTCTTGATCTCAGGGTTTTGAGTTCAAGCCCCACCCCCCCCACCCCCAAGCTAAAAAAGAAACGAAGGCCACTCAATCTAGGAAGATGGTCAGCTGATAGCCTCTCAGGTAATGGCACTGATCCTATGAACTTTCTAACCTGTGGGTCAACTGGAGGGAGGAGGGGCTGAAGTTGGAGCCAACTCCACAGGGAAGGGGACAAGGCACAATGTGACTACGGTCTGTCAGCCTGCCCATTTTCGGTTCCCCATTGCCTCTTGCCCCATACTTATTTCTCTCCTTCCCACTGGGAGAAAGGGAGCACGCAGGGGTCAGGAGTAACTGAGTCTAAGAGAAATGAAGGCAACTGGGTTGTCCCCCATGTACAAGTAACTGGGTGATTGTTTTCAGTCTTATCAAATTTAATAGGTGTTCAAATTTAGTGAGTCTATCAAATTTAATATGTGTTTAATACGTGCTAGAAAATACTGATAAGCAAAGTGAAGAAAATGAAAAAACCAACTGTACCCCACCACCAAGAGAAAACTATTCAGTGTTTGGCATATCCTTCACCTTTGTCCATATGCGCACACGTGTGTGTGTACACAGGCTTTCTCCATAAAAACAGGGGCACAGAAAAATAGTCTTCGGTAACACGGTTTTAAGTGTAAAAGCTGTACTTCATGATATTTCATGAAACAATATTTTACAACACTAGTTTAAGGGCCACATAATAGTCTATTAAAGAATAGTAATCTTGTACCCTTGGACAGGTGGTTCAGTTGTTTAATAAAATGGTTTGATCTGGCCTTTCTCCCAGTATTATTTTGAATTAATATATACTAGTATATACACTAGTTCAGAATTGTGATATGCCACTTAAAATAATTTATTAGGGGAGAAGGGGTGGTGGTAACATTCTTACCAGAAATAATCCTATTTTCCTTTAAGAAGTATAGGTTGTTGGGATTTTCGTTTTTTTGTTTTATTTTTGGTTGTAAAAGCAATACATGAATTTGCAGGGTAGGCAAACACACAGTATTACAAAGAGTAATAAGTAATAATTCCCATCTTTCTTCAACCCCATTTCACTGCCTAGAACTGACTACTGGTAATAGCTTGGCATCTCTGTCTTCCAAACATTCATAAGGCTATTTTAAATACATGGAAAAATCCTCACACAGCCACATATCTTAGGTACATATGTAGGTATACAAACATGGACGTATACCTATATACAATGTACATGTACAGTGTATATAATATAAATACATATAATGAGGATTTCCTTTTTTTTTTAACGCTTTTGCCCATCTCCCTGGAATCAGAATAGCTAATAGAAGCACCACTGATTCCTGCAGAACATCAAAAATTCACATGCTGACTTAGTCTGCCCAGCATAATGTCTGAGATGGCTCCTGAGAGGCAGCTGGGAATAAATATACCCTCCCCTACTCACCATCCATGGTTGTGTCCTCAACATGTGAACATTCTTGGCCTTTATTTAAACAACCTACTATGGATTCTTTTTCAATCAATTCCAAATACTTTGCAGTTGCCACTTCTAGCTATAACCGTCTTCAAGTATCAAATCTGTGGTATTTATGGATAAAGTTCTATAGAAGTCCTTTTCCATGCAATTACCTCCTAGAAGCCCAGATCCTGTTCTGACATTCTAAGATAGGTCTGCAAACTATGGCCTAGCCCCTGTTTTTGTAAATAAAGTTTTATTGGAACCCAGCTGTGCCCATCATTTGCATACTGTCTCTGGTTGTTTTCACACTACAATAGCAGAGCTGAATAGCTGCAACTACTGTAAGCCCACAAAGCCTAAAGAAAAGTTTGCTGATTCATGTTCTAGGATATGGTAAAAAAATCAGACTTTTTTCCCTATCCAAAGTTCTGGAGGAATTGAATCACATACCCCATATTCAATGTCTTTGTCCAGGCTAGACAGTTTATTTTTTGTTATTATTATTTTTAAAGATATTTACTTATTTGAGAGAGAAGGTGTGCACAAGTGGTGGGGGGGGGGGGTGGGTAGAGGGAGAGGGAGAAGCAGGCTCCCTGCTGAGCCAGAAGCGCAAGGAAGGACTCCAATTCCAGGACCTAGAGACCATATAAGTCAGAGGTTTAACTGACTGAGCCACCCCAGCACACCTAAAGAGTTTATTTTTTAAAAAAAACAGGTGACCCTTGAACAACAGGGGTTTGAACTACATGGGTCCACCTATCTAAAAATAGTTTTCAATAAAGTATAGTAAAGTAAATGTATTTTCCTTATGATTTTCTTCACATTTTATTTTCTCTAGCTTTATTAGAAGAATGCAGCATACACATATAATATACAAAACATGCACTAGTTGTTTATATTTTTGGTAAGGCTTCTGATCAGCAGTAGGCTATCAGCAGTTAAGTTCTGGGGGAAATCAAAAGTTGTACTTGGATTTTCTACTGCGCAGGCGGTCAGTATCCCTAACCTTCAGGTTGTTCAAAGGTAAACTATACAAACCCTGGCTCTGACAGTAACAATGATGTGGTGGTAAATGTTTAACCACTTGCTCTCTGGGGTGGGGGAGCCCTGGATTATACACCATTTGCTGATTTCCATGGCATGAATAGTCTCATAATGGTTAACTTCAAGCTAAAAAAAATGTGATGCCATTGAACATGGAGTTGGGAAGAGAGGCACACAAATGCTAGTGCAAAGTTGTTCAGTAAACCACTGACTCCTTGGACATCAGTGGCTCAAACACCTACTTTAAAGATGAAGACACCGAGGCCCAGATAAGTGTCTTGCCCAAGACTGTCCCAGTGACTGGACTCAGGCTGGAGCTCCTTTCCAGTAGTCTGGCTGCCCCCCAGGGAGTCACTTCCTCTGTAAAAGGAAAAACAGAAGAAGGAAGGCATAGGAAGTTCTTTGCTAGGCACATGGCAATAAATGTTGATTTTATCATTATCTTCACGGTTTGGGACTGTGTCTTTCTCAGCATGTGCTTTGAAGAACATGTCTGGTAGGGGTAGTGTTCTTTGCACAGGACCAGGTCTCACGTGAACACTCAACAGTGGACTGTCTTCTTTAACCAGCAGGCACCTAAGCTACCAGACTATAAACTCCAGAAGGACAGGGACTGCTTCTGTTTGTGCTCACTACTTTCCCCCAGTATCCAATACAGAACTGGGCGCTTGGTAGACCCGTCAATAAATATGTACTGAAGGGATAAAGGAATGAGATCCCACCATCAAAGTGGAGCTTTACTCCAAGAACACAGCAGGTGTGCAAAGGTTACACCCCATTCCCTTCTCACATCTGTGGCCAGGGCAGCAACAGATGACTGTGTTTGCAATATTTCTCAACTATCAGCTCCAGCCCAAGCTGCTTCAGCAGGACAGGAGAGGCTCTGTGGATGCAGGAGCAAAAGGGAGGGCCAAGTTAGGGAATCATTTTCCTCTGGTATATATATATGTATGTAATTTCTATCTGGAACTTGTTTTAACAAAGCATGAAGCCAAGAATATAAACCAGTGAGGGATCCCACTTATCACACTCCAGGATGAAGAACATTGCTTTCTGGTAGGGCCTGAGGCAGGGCTATTCCAGGTGGCACACTTCTAATACTGGAAAGTGAAAGAGCACCAAGATTGGGGAATCCTAATAGCCCAATAAACTCAAGGCAACCCAAGTACAAACAGCAATGAACCCGTAGGAAAGGAAGGCAATGATCTTTTGGAAATGACTTTTTGACTACTTGGTAACTCTTGCACAAAACCCTACACACTTGGCATGGTACTCTTGGTTACTCCTCTGAACCCACAGGTCCTGTTTGCCACATCACTGCCGCCGCAATCCGGGTGCACGGATAGATCAACTCTGTGGGCATAGAAACTACCGAAGCCATCTGTGAGCCTTGCTGAGTTTTCAGAAGGCCACTGGGGCTCATCATCTCTTATGGAGGGGACCTAGTACATAGTTTCCAAGGCAAGATCAAGCTTGGCTCCAAATTCCAGAGGCTAACATTGTCCATGCATAGGGCGGTATGTGTTTCCATTTAGAGCAAGCATCCCAAACAAGAAGCAGGGCCAATGACTTAAGTCTCCAAAGCATTTCCTACACCAGTAGTTTCCAAAGTGTGGTGCAGGAACCCTAGATATCCACAAGGTCAAAACAACTTTCATAATAATACCAAGATGCAATTTGCCTTTTTCCCTGTCACCTGTCCAGAAGTATACAGTGGATACTTCTGACGTGTGTACATGATGTGATATTGCAAGACTTGAACGCAGATATAAGAATCCAGCTGCCTTCCGTTAAAACTGACATTAAAGAGACTCGCAAAAATATAAAACAAGGCCCCTCTCCTCGCTAACACCGTTTTGGAAAATATGGATATTTTCGTAAAATGTTAATATATAATAAGTCCGCTATCTAAAAAATGATTAAATATAGTAAAATTTTGATTTATATATACATATATATAAGTTTCCTTTTTTAAAGATTTTATTTGTTTATTCACGAGAGACACAGAGAGAGAGAGGCAGAGACACAGGCAGAGGGAGAAGCAGGCTCCATGCAGGGAGCCCGATGAGGGATTCGATCCCAGGACTCTGTGGGACGAAGGCAGGCGCTCAACCGCTGAGCCACCCAGGGGTCCCTATACCGTAAATTAAAAAAAAAATAAATATAACCCGCATAAACAAAAGCTCCTTGGTATGTGAATCTTTAAGCGTGCAAAGGGGTTGCTGAGCCCCCCAAAAGTTTGAGAACTGCTGTCCTAAAGGCTGTGAGGAGGGTTCCGGGCTTGCAGAACGACGTGCCACCCTGAGGTCTGGCTGACTTGGGCAAGGCAGCCCACGCTCCTTCCGGGATCTCTGCCCCCCACCCCCCCACGGCCCCCCACGGCCCCCCACGGCCCCCCGACCACCGGCGCCGACTCCCCGCCTGCGGGCTCTGGGCGCGTGTCCCTCTCCCGCCCGCGCGCGCGGGGGCAGCCCGGTGGGGTCGGGACTCGCGGGGGCGGCCCGGGAGCCCGGGAGCCCGGGAGCGGGCTCGGGGAGGCCCACCTCGGGGGGCTCTGGCCGCACGCACGGTGACCGCAGGGGGACGAGGAGAGCCATTTCCAGTCCCTGCGCCCGGGCCCCCGCGCGGCACAGGCAGCAGCCGGGCGGAGGGGGCAGCGCCCGGGACGCAGCCCCCGGTTCTCCCCGGGGCCTTCCCCGGCCTCTCCCGGCCCCGGGCCCCGGGCCCCGGGCCCCGGGCCCCGGCCCCCGCGCACCGCGGTGCCGCCGGGGAAGGAGCTCGCGGAGGCGGCCGGCGCCCACTGCCCCGGGCCAAGGCATCTGCCGGGCGGGTACTCACCCCGAAGGCACAGCCGCGGCCTCGCGGGCGGGCGCCGAGTGCCGGGCGCGCTCCAGTCGCCGCGCGGGTGCAGGGGCCGCCGCCTCCGCGCCCCTCCCCCTCGGCCCCGGGGCCGCCGGCCGGTGGGCGGGGCAGGGGCGGGGCGGGGCGGGGCGGGGCCGCGGCCGAGAGGCGGGGCGGAGTCTGCCCCGGGTGCCCCCGCCCCCCGGCCCGAGCGCCCTCGCCTGGGCCGGGGCGGGGGGGGCGGGAGGCGGCGGCCAAGGGCTCGGCGGCAGGAAGCGGACGCTCGCCGGCTCCGGCCCTCGGCTCTGCGGGCCCACGGGGGGCGCGGGTGACTTTTGCCCGCTGTGAAGGGTGTGACTGCCCGGCTCGTGCTAGGAGGTGCGCCGAAGGGGTGGGGAACAAATGCGGTCGTTGTTCCTTTTTGCTTTCTTTATTTTTAAATATAGATTTTATTTATTTATTCATGAGACACAGAGAGAGAGAGAGAGAGAGAGAGGCAGAGACACAGGCAGAGGGAGGAGCAGGCTCCATGCAGGGAGCCCGACGCGGGACTCGAACCTGGGACCCCAGGATCCCGCCCCCGGCCGAAGGCGGCGCTAAACCGCTGAGCCTCCGAGCTGTCCTTTTTCGCTTTTAAAAATGATCTGGAAAAAAAAAAAAAAAATGATCTGGCCTCTGGGTGACGGGCACTGAGGGGGGCACTTGATGGGATGAGCACTGAGTGATATGCTACATATTGGCAAATTGAACTCCAATTAAAAAATAATAATAAAATAAAATATAAGTCTGGCCCTAAAGGTAGAAGCTTCATTCTTTGGCTGCTCCGGTTCGTGCGGTCACATGCCCCTCTCTCTACCCACCGCCCTGTGCCCCCTTCCGTCCCCTCGTATCCACCTCCGACCCCTACCCCGCCTTCATTCTTTGCAAAACGTGCCACATGGGCGTCATCGGAATCACGCTGACATAATAGGACTTCGGCGTTTCCATGGTTATGAATGCAAAGTCTCTAATGTAAAAAAAAAAAAATTTTTTTTTAACGTGTGACAACATTTTATAATGCAGGATGTTCTCCGGTGGAAAATCAGAGAAATGAATGAGAGTTGACACTGAGTGGGCCTTCTTCACAATACCTGCTTTTGACTGGTTGGTTCGAGTTGCAGTCTTCCTAAGCCAATGTGAGTAGAAAGAAGTGATTAGATCTTTCTAGATCAAGGGTGGTGGGATTTTCCTGCCAACTTATATGGAAAGGTACGGTGTTTTTCTATCCAGAGCATTTGAATAAAGCTTATAGGATGAATAGCTAATAGCTAATACCAGTGCTCACTGCTACCAGTTAGTTACTATTCTGCTCCTCTTGTAGGGTCCTATGGTTGAATCCTTACCTGTCTTTTTTTCTTTTTCTTTTTTTTTTTTTTAAGGATCCTATTTATTCATTCATGAGAGACACAGAGAGAGAGAGAGAGAGAGAGAGAGGCAGAGAGAGGCAGAGACACAGGCAGAGGGAGAAGCAGGCTTCATGCAGGGAGCCCAATGTGGGATTAGATCCCAGAGCCGGGGATCACACCCAGAGCCAAAGGCGGACGCTCAACCTCTGAGCCACCCAGGCATCCCCTTACCTGTCTTATTTAATTCAACTCTTTCATCTGTCCTGTGAAGTGAAGAATATTACCGCATTTTGCAGATATGAAATGCCCCACGGCTGGGGTTCAGTCCTCATGCCTGTATCCCGAGGCTATACTTTCCTCGTCAAGTTATGCAGCTATCCCAATTTTATTTAATTTTTAAATATAAAGGATTATATTCAAATCTGAAAGATGATGAGAAGACTTTTTCCCCACATACTTCCTAAATTCACATTCATTCATTCTTCTTATGCACATTCATTGAACAAACTTTCCTTGAGTGTCTACCACATGCCAGAAATTCACCACAAACTCTGAAAAATAATAATAGAGTTCCCTTGGAAGTTAGGGATAATATTCAATGATAACAGACATACAATATGGTAATTGGTAATTCTTGACAGAAAATGATGAAATCAAAACTCTAAAGGGAATTGGAATTAGTAAACACTGGCTGAGAGTAAGGGCTCATATGAATCCCAGTGTTCCACCTCACAACTGAAGACCTAAGAAAGACCACTCAGAAGCAGTGGAGGTCACCAAGGGCTGACAAGAGTCTAGAATAAAAGGAGAAAGTCACAGGGACAGCTCTCAGCTCAAAGCAAGGAAGAGCTTTATCACCTTCCCAGGAGGCCTCATGGCTAGTGAGGGGGTGGGGGTGTGCATCCATTAGCAAGATGTGTTTAGATTCCTCAGACTCAGCAGAGATTCCACTCCTGACTTAATGAATCAACATTCTAGGTGGTAGGGGACACAGGAGGTATCATAAAAGCCTCAAAGAAGTTATTTTTTGGGTCTGGGAACACTTCAAAGTTTTTCCACTGAAGTTAATGGTAATTGCTTCTTTGCTTTCTGCCATTTGGGTTTCATAGGATCACTCTGCTTTTGGAGAGCAGGAAATACCTGTAGTACCCACGTCACTTGGCTCTGTTGCCCTCAGGAAAGTCACCAGTGACCTGCAGATTGCAAATCCACTGGCCTGTCTTCTGTTCTTGTCCTCACTGACTGCTCTATGTTATTTGACCCTGGTGACTAGTCTTTCCTTGAAATTTTAACGATCTTTTGGCTTTAGAGCCTGTGGCTCTCATGATCACCTCTTCTGTCTTTGATCCCTCTTTCATAGGTTCTTTCACTGCACTCTTTCTCCTCTTGCTTTACATATATGACTTCATATACTGCTGAGTTTTTCTTCAGTTATTTTCTCTTTATGCAAACTCTGTGCCACCTCTCACATTCTGCTACGTGTCTGTTGCTGTCTTAACCCTCTTCAGATCTCCACGTGCTTTATTGCCAGCCATTTGTGGAGTATCACCACTTGGATATTCCAAAGGCATCTGCCATTCTTCACATCTAAAATGGGAATTTAGGGCAGCCCAGGTGACTTAGTGGTTTAGCGCCACCTTTGGCCCAGGGTGTGATCCTGGAGACCCAGGATCAAGTCCTGCGTCGTGTTCCCTGCATGGAGCCTGCTTCTCTCTCTGCCTCTCTCTCTCTCTCTCTCTCTCTTTCTCTCTCTCTCTGTGTCTCTCATGAATGAATAAATAAAATCTTAAAAAAATAAAAAATAATAAAATGGCAATTTAGTGGGATGCTTGGGTGGCTCAGAGGTTGAGGATCTGCCTTTGGCTCAGGGCATGATCCTGGTGTCCTGGGATTGAGTCCTGGGATTGAGTCCTGAGATCAAGTCCCACATTCGCCTCCCTTCAGGGAGCCTGCTTCTCCCTCTGCCTATGTCCCCGCCTCTCTGTGTGTGTGTCTCTCATGAATAAATAAATAAAATATTTTAAAAATATATAAAATGGGAATTTAGTGTCTTCTCATACCATCAATCTGTCTCCTCTTTCCCATCGAGCTTCCTCATTCTGAATTTCACTTCTTGAATTTGGATCTTATGGTGCATTGAGAAAGCTAAACATATAAGGGGTGTAGAACCATATCGCTGCTTATATCTGTCATGGCACAAAAGACTCTGCAAGTGGCCTAGAGGAGTATGTATACTTTATATACCTTCTGAGAAGAAGTCATCCAGATGTGGAGCTGCTCAGGCAGCGCAGATCACTCCAGGGGCTAGTGGCAGAAGGGCGCTCAGTTGAGGCAGGTGTACTGTTCTAGCAGTCTCATCTGCCAGAAGCTACTGCTGCCGGAAGAAGAACCACGAGGATGTGGCTAGAGACCTATTATGCTCTGAGGAATGCTTTATTCTACTCCACACTGACTGCAGTTACTTGTATGAACTGAACTTCCTCAGTTTATAGAAAGGTCCTAAACACTGTACCCAACCAGCTTTATCCTGTTTTTCAAGTTATAATGCACTTGCACACATATTATTTAATCAAAAGGAAATGGTGTCAGAGAAAGGCAGTCTGAGAGCATATTTCTCAAATCTCCTGGACCATTGAAAACAGGCTTTCATGTGCTGTTCTCTTGGAGAGACTGAGTTTGAGAGCCTGACCACCTTTTGAGAAACACCAGTGGTGGTTCCCAAACTTTCCTGGAATCACCAGAGGGCACTTACTAAGAACACTGCCTCCTAGGACACCTGAATGGCTCAGCTGGTTAAGTGTGTGACTCTTGATTTCAGTTCAGGTCATGATCTCAGGGTTCTGAGATCAAGCCCTGCGTGAGGCTCCATGCTGGGTATGGAACCTGCTTAAGGGTCTCTCTCTCTCCTTCTTCCTCTGCCCCTCTGCCCCAAAAGAATACTGCTTCTTGGGCAGCCTGGGTGGCTCAGCAGTTTAGCGCTGCCTTCAGCCCAGGGCGTGATCCTGGAGACCCAGGATCTAGTCCCATGTCCGACTCCCTGCATGGAGCCTGCTTTTCCCTCTGCCTCTCTCTGTATCTCTCTGTGTGTCTCTCATGAATAAATAATCTTAAAAAAAAAAAAAAAAAAAAGGAATACTGCTTCTTGTGTCTCCCACCACCTAGAATGTTGATTCATTAGGTCAGGGGTGGGATCTGTGCTCAGAGTATGAGGAATCCAAACACTACAGGTGATTCTGTTCTAGGATGTCCACAGATTGGCACCAGGGAGCCGGTGTCTGAAATATATGTTCCATGAGGACAAGACAATGTCAGTTTGTTCATCACCCATAACACAGAGTCTGGAACATAGTAGGTGTTCAATATAAGTTTGTTGATTCTAACTTACTGTGACTTTCTTCCTGCCCCCTACTCTACTACCCTTCGTTCCATGTTCTAAAGCCTGGCACGGAGGGGCAACATTATTTGGTAATGAATGAAGTATTACGTGATCCTTCCTGAGATTCTTGTTTGAGGGAACTCTAGAATACCTGGGCTCATCAGTGAAAGTATGTCTTCCTCAGACTAGAGGAAGTTTGAAATAACTGTTTTCCATTCCTTTAAAATATGCTGTATTCATAATAAAGACAGTGCTTAGCCTCATTTTGGCCCCCCCACAAATATCTGACTTCCAACCCCCCTTCTGCACCTGTCATATACTTAATTTTTGTGTTCTCTTTCTTACTGCCTACTCCTCAGTACCTGACTCCTTGAGCTGTCTTCCCAAGGAACCAGGAACAGCTGGCCATCTGCTTTATGGTTAAACACCATCCCCCTCAACGTAACTAGTGATAAAAGCCAAATGTGATCAAATGTCCCATTGAATCTTCACAACAACCGTTTGAGGCTCGTGACACTGTTACCATTTCACAGATAAGGAAACTGAGATTCAGAGGATTTTTATAACTTACTTCAGGTCACCTAACTGGCAAATTGTGATGCTGGAGTTTGAACAAAGGCTGGTTAAATTCCAGAGCTTGTGCTTTCAACCTTCAGGCAATGAAGTATAACTTTATATGAGATCATCAGATGCTCTGAGGTTATAAATTATTTTTTGCAGAAAAGAAGAGGAACTTCAGTGATCTAGGAGGGAACTTTGATACAACACCATATAGTTTAGAATGCCTTATTCATTTGTTTTCAGGGCTTCTTCTCCCTAATTATAGTAACAAAGATCCCTGATGTAGCCCTATAGTTTAGTGCAGGAAGGAAAAATGCTGCCCCTTCTGGGGGATGGAAATGTTAAAAGTCAGGAGCAGTAATATTATTCTGAGGCTGCTGATACTGACTTATTTAATTTTTTTCAAGAAAATTATTTGCTGGGACTCCTGGGTGGCTCAGTGGTTGAACATCTGCCTTTGGCTCAGGGAGTAATCCCGGAGTCTCAGGATCGAGTCCCACGTAGGGCTCTCTGCATGGAGCCTGCTTCTCCCTCTGCCTCTGTCTCTGCCTCTGTCTCTCTGTGTCTCTCATGAATAAGTGAATAAAAATCTTAAAATTATTTGCTAACATCAACAAATGTGAGTTAGAAAAATGAGATTTGTTACTAATTGGATTCATTTCCATTTCCAGTTTATAAGGAGACTGCTTTCATGCATTAGATTAACTACCTTTTTTTTTAAAAAAAATATTTATTTATTCATGAGAGACACACAGAGGCAGAGACATAGGCAGAGGAAGAAGCAGGCTCCCCGTGGGGAGCCCAATTCAGGACAAGACTCCCAAGACCCTGGGATCAGGACCCAAGTCGAAGGCAGGAAGACGCTCAACCACTGAGCCAGCCAGGTGCCCCTAGATTAACTACCTTAAAAAAAACCTTACTACAGCACATATGCGTTTATGCTCTTTTCATTCTTTTCCACCCTTTATTCTCTTTGTCCGTGATTCTGGGTATTTTTTTCTGACCTGTCTTGCAGTTACTATAAAAGCACTGGATTCCCCAAACTCATTTTTCCTAAGCTACAAAGCTGACTCATCATGTGCATAGCATCTACCTGGACCCTCTATCTGTTGTCCCCACAGAGAACTGATGCAGCATTATTTTCATGTTACATGTGGTGTGTGAGTAATAAAGTACTTTATCTCTGACTTAAGAATCTTGTTTCTTCTGCCAACATCCATGAAACAGTAACAGGCTAAATTATTAGCATGTGTAGGGTAAAATCTTAGTTTCTGACACTTTTGGTGACAAGATGGGATGCTGGCAGAGATATACCTTTCTGGAAGACCTATGGGCTGTGTTAGTGGGCAAGAGAAGACTCTCCAGAATGTAGTAGCAAATGCTTTTACCCAAGTGATGAGCCAGGTGCAGAATGTGGGTCCCCCACTGCCCTGTTAATGTATGTTTAGAGGGTAAGTTATAAAAAGCAGGATTGAAACAATTTACCCAAATGATTTTTTTTTTTTAAAGATAGATATAGAGAGATAGAGAGAGAGGCAGAGACACAGGAGGAGGGAGAAGCAGGCTCCATGCTGGGAGCCCAACGTGAGACTTGATCCTGGGACTCTAGGATCGCACCCTGGGCCAAAGACAGGCGCTAAATCGCTGAGCCACCCAGGGATCCCCCCAAATGATGTTTTGATTGTGCTCACTCTCAAAGAGTAGGAGAGAAAGAGATGTTATATGATGGTGGGGCAGCTTGTGGCTTAAAGTGGCTTTAACTGCTGAGTCAAGGGTTCCCCAAAGTTTAGATAAATGATGTCAGCAATATGGAGATAGAAACATAGGTGGATCAAAAACAAGTGTTGGTTTGGCTGAGCCCAAGCTGTTGGCAGCTGCTTAAAACAAAGTTGATGCAAAGTGTTGCTTATTGGCAAGGGATTGCTCTGTCCCTCTGCACCTCCTGATTCCTTGCTTCCCCCATACTCCAACTTTAGCTGCTTTAAGGAGAAAGCTGAGTATGCTTGGGGGACTTCAAGAAGGGAGAAACTCAGATAGTTAAGCTTTATTATATACAGGTGTCCAGGCTACAATCCTATTGAGTGAGTGGAGGGGTTTGGGTGCTAGATGCAAGTGTACCTGAAGGCACTGATGACTGTGGAGGAAGCTGCAAGAATATGTGCAAGGAAATGTTGATCCTGGCTTGAAGAGACAAAGGATTAAAAAAAAAAAAAAAGCCGTCCTCCAAAGCCTATCCCCCCTACCCACCACCTGCATCCCCTCACCTTCTGGACTTCCAGCAGCTATAGCCCTTTATATGCCTATTAGACTTCTTGGTCCATTGGTCCATGTTCCCACAGGGCAGTGGTCCTCAACCAGGGTGATTTAATCCCCACTTCCAACCCTATGGCATATGACAGCGTCTAGAGATATATTTGGCCATCACAACTAGAGGAGGGAGGGTGTGTCCTACTGGCATTGAGTGGGTGGAAGCAGGGATGCTGCTAAACATCTTATAGCACACAGGAAACCTCCCCAAACGAGTAATTATCCAACCCAAAATGTTAGTAATGCCAAGGATGGAATCCTTGCTGTGAGGGGGGAAAGCATCTAAAAATCACCTGATGGGGTGTGGGCAACATTTTCTGTGAAGAAAGAAAATTAAAGTGACCTGATAGGGCTTTTTGGCTCATTCAATGTACTACTGTCCTTCACTGCCAAATGTATAATTGATATTTATGTTATACATGCTTGTGTTGTGAATACTCATGAAGTCCAAAAGGGATTCTTTCATTCAAGGACTGTGGCATGTAGAGAGGTAATCTCTGTCCTCTTCCTGGTGGTCTAGCAAAAAGAATATAAAATCTGTGGAGAACTGGAAATCACAGCTTTAGTTAAAGCCAACTATTGCAAAACCCAGAGAGAGAATTCTCTAGTACAACATCGCCACCTGCTGATCCAGCCACTGAGTACACCTCTTTTAAAAAGCTGGGGTTGCAGGAGGAGGTCAGGGTGGTAGGGGTTGGGGAGGTGGGAGGTGTGGCTCTTGACCTGTAGTGGAACTCTTGTTGAAGAAGAAAGCCTGACCCATAAAGACCCATGACTTTGCAGCCTGATGTCCCTATTTTGGCATGGGTTACATCAGGCTTGGCAATTAATAAGGAAAAGGCCCAATATACCTCACTTGTCAAATTAGAAATTTTTTCCACACTTAGAAATTGGATATTAGCCTAGTAGCCTGGCTTCAGCAGCATCTCAGTTTATTTTTTAAATTTTTTTATTTTTAAAGATTTTATTTATTTATTCATGAGAGAGAGAGAGAGAGAGGCAGAGACATAGGCAGAGGGAGAAGCAGGCTCCATGCAGGGAGCCCGACATGGGACTCCATCCCAGATCTCCAGGATCAGGCCCTGGGCTGAAGGCGGCGCTAAACTGCTGAGCCACCCAGGGATCCCAGCATCTCAGTTTATATGACAAAGTGGCAGCTATTGCTGTGGGGAAACTATATTCACATTATACCACCCCAAATAAAGCCACTGGACCAAATGAGGCCCTTAGTTACAGAGGTTCACCTTAATGCTGGGGCCTGGTTTACAGTCAAACCTGGGCCTTGGCTACAGTCAAACCTGTTAGTGTCTACCTGGGGGGTCTGTAGCTCTAGATATGCCATACCAAAATTTAGCATTGTTGTTCACTCACTGCACAGCACTCAAGGCCATTTTCACAACTCTGACCAATATGCCCTATGATGAAACATATTTTTTACTGACTCTTGGGTTAGTACCAATGATGTAGCTATCTGGTCTGTTATCTGGTCTACCCTTTGGAAGACTATAGATTTAGAAATTAAACAACCCTGGCACCTTAGACTCAAGATGTACAAGGTTGGGCGTGATAAATATTCTCTTTGTCGCCTAGATCCAACACCATCACTCAAGTCAAACAGTAAATGCAGCCGACAATCTGTGGACCTGGGTGATCGTATATTGTTCTGTCATGCCTGTGGCATCATCAATAGCAGCTCTCAACATGGAGCCCCTTTAAACAGGTACAAACACATGGACTGGTACAGCCTCACTTCATTCTGTTACAAATTCACATGCTTCTCTGATGCTTGAGAGGGATATGCCATATTTAGGAAAGGAAGTCGCAACCACTCATGGACACTACCCATGTGACTTAAGCAAACGAATGTGATGCTGATCCAAATCAATTTAATTACAAATCCTGAAGGAGTTACCTGTGCCTACTTGGGTTATATTCTCCTGTATGGCTGGAAATGGGCCATGAAATATCTCTCCATTAGGGATAGAGTTCTACTGCCTCCTGGAATTATTGGTGACGTCACCAAAGATCAGCAGGTTAGTGAAATGGATAATAAACGGGCCTTAAACTAGACTACAACCTGACTGTCTGAAATAAAGTCCTCTGGTCTCTCCTGGGACAGTTGCCTAGGTCCAGGACCCTGGAAGGCGTATTTGAGGTCAATACTGCAGGTTAACTTCATCTCATTGTTTGGAGTCCTGATGATAGCAGCCTTCATTAAGTGCTGTGTGAGACAAATTAAACAGATTTACTTCTAGCCTGTGCTGGTTAAATTAATCAGAGTGGCCAACAGAAATAAATACTTTTGTGACAGTTTGCCAGAAGCCCAAACAGGTAGGGACAAAGGTGGATTAGTGGGGAAAACAATCTTCTACAGGCTCTGAACATCCCTGCACATGTTTGTTGGGTATGCCAAGAATGCAAGTTCCTTCCTGACTTTTGTTTCCTAATGCCATTTCTCAGGGTTATGTTTGTAGTGAACAACATTGAGGGTTGAAATTATATATAGGTCGGATATTTGCTTCAAAGTTATTGGGTTGGGGGAAGAATTGAGTGAGAGCATAGATGAACCACATCATCAAAAATTTGTAATTGTTGAATCTGGGTCACAGGTACATGTGGGTTCAAAGTACAGGACTTCTTACCACTTATTATAAAAACAGTGGATTCCCAAGTTGTGTTCAGCAGCAATCCAAACCTATTGTATGTAGTACATCCTTCCAGGTCCTTCCACATTATCCCCCTGGGATCTGGGACATGCTCATGCTGTTCACTGTGTCATGAGTAATAAAGTTCTTTTCTGTGACTTAGGAGTCTTGTGTCTTTTTCTAGTATTTATAAAATAATAACAGGATCTTAGGAGGTTGTAAGTAGAATAAAATCCCAGTATAGATACTTGACAGCATATATATGGTTTTATGAGGGAGTGGGGAATGCTGTGTTGTCTAGTTGAAATCAAACAAATTTAGTTGTGTAATTTTGTTTTCACATTGAGGAAAAAAAATCAGTTGTCTTGTGACTGCCCCAAATTTTGCCAAGCTGGAAATTTGGAACATTTTTATTTTGTCACTTTTTAAGCTTTATTTTAAAAATTTAAAATAATGAATAATGTCAGCCAGTTACAAAATTACTGAACTAGTAGTGAGCTCCCATATGGATATCACTTGGCTTCAATAATTATCAATTCATGGCTGACTTCTACATCTGCCTCCCATCCGCAACTACTTTGCAACACATTTATAAGATTATATTATTTCATTCATAATATATTCTGTCTTAAAATCATTGAAATTTGCTTTGATTTTATAGTATAGTATATTTGTTTTATTTGTATTTGTAAAAAAATATTTTGTGAACGGAGAATATATTGCTCTATTAGCAAGAAATTTTTTAAAAAACTCACAATTCTTTCTCCCCATCCTGAAATGTTTTGGATATAACCAAAGCTATATAGAGTGGCAAATAGATAACCTTAAGTTCTGTAGTTATTAAAACAAAAAAGGGGGGATCTCTGGGTGGCTCAGCGGTTGAATGTCAGCCTTCCGCCCAGGGTGTGATCCTGGAGTCCTGGGTTCAAGTCCCACATCTGGCTCCCTGCGTGGGAGCCTGATTCTCCCTCTGCCTATGTCTCTACCTCTCTCCCTGTGTTTCTCATGAATAAATAAATAAAATCTTGAAAAAAAAAAGAGCATGAAAAAGAAACTAGTGAAGTTAGAAAAAAAACCTAAAGAAAATATAAAATGAGTAAGAAAATATTAATGAATTATATAATATATAGAATTGGCTATTTGGGAGACCTGCATCTTTAAAAAAATAAATAAAATATACAAATCTCTGACAGATTTAAAAAATGAGGTAAAATATGCAAACATCTATTGAGATCTATAACTACAAATATAAATGTTAAAATAATTTGATACAGAATACTATAAAATATTCTATGCAAATAATTTTGAGACTCACAAAGATTGGTGAGAGGAAAATTTCTGACCAATATATATAAAATCTGTATCGTTGTAACTTCCATCCCTCAGAGATATGGTTGACTTTGGTTCAAATGCCCCTTCTATTTGTGACAATCCAAAAACCTGTTCATGCTTTGGAATTTTGTGACTGCTTCATAGTTTTCTAAAAATCCATACTCCGCCATGTAGGCTGTATTTATTTTCCTGGCAACATCTAACAATTTTCCACATGGAAACCGCTCAGATCATAGAAAAGCTTGGTTAGTTGTTCTGTAATGGGCTAGATAGCAGATATTTTATTCTTCATGGGCACATACATTACTCCTTCTCGTCCTGCTTCCTTTTCTTAGTTTACAACCTTTTAAAAACCGAAAAACTTTTCTTAGCTTTCAAAATGTATAGGGGGGCTGCGCTGATGGTGGCCCTGGGGGACAAGGTGTCACCTGTACCTAGCTTACGCCCGGGCGCCTTACCTGCCTTGCACCCGGGGCAAAGGTGCGGTGGGCGGGGCGGCTGGCGGCACGGGGCGGAGCCTGCCTTTCCGCTGCCTCCTCCTGCTCAACCCGGGTGCTGCAGCCTCGTGTTTTCCCGTCTCCGAAGGCCACCCGACGGCCACCTACCAGCGGGCGTGGCACATGGCCCTTCTGCGGCAGGTGGGCCCGGCTTCCCCGCGAGGGGGCGTCTGCGGCTGCCTCTGTGCATCCCTGCAGCCGGCCTGCAGGGCTCCAAGCAGGGCATCCCCCCTCCCCATCCCGCCGGAAAAAAAAAGTACAAAAATAGGCTACTGGCTGTGTTTGGCCTGTAGGCAGTTTTGTCAATCCTGCCCCAAAGTATAATGGCTTTGGGTTTTAATTCTGACTCCACTTTTTACTAGTTGTATCAACATGGAACATGGAAAAAGTATTGAACCTTTCCATGCCTCCTTTTTCTCATTTTGAAAACGGTGGTGATAACAGTTCTTACTTCACAGGGTCGTAATGAAAATGGAATGAGCTAATTTGTGTACACCGTGCTTAGAAAAGTGGCACACTGTGCATGCTCACTGGGTGTTAGATGTTATTATCGAGCCTTTAATTTCATATAGACTATTGTTCCTTGGCTTCAATTACATATTGCACAGCCATCTGCTGTCTTTCTCCTTTTCCCCCTTACTCTCTTTCTTCTCTCTCCCCTCACTTTCTTTCAGATGTAACCAAGAAATCTCTCACTTTTTTTTTTTTTTTAAAGTCAGGCATTATTGTTCTTCCCAAGGTCAGGTTTGCCTATAATCTTACACTCTTCAGAGTGGATTTATTTATTTTATTCTCTAAGAAAATTTCTAATGAATAAATTCTTTGTTCACAGAATTAAATAGAAAACACTAAAAATTAAATGCTAGAAGAAATGGGAAACTTGGCTAGTGCAATAATCATGCAAGTAATAGAAAAAGTTAGCGAAGAATGACATCCAAAAATGTTCTTCACTCAGATGATTTTGGGTTTAAGTGGACTTTTTAAAATGGAAAATGTAATCATGTGAAAATGTTAAAAGAATTATTTAATGAACCCCTATGTACCAGTGACCCAGACTCCAATGATAAAGTCTTGGAAAATATTGGTTTTACTATATCTTAACCCAATTCTTACCATACCTGATAATTTGGAAGCAAATACCTGACTTTATACAATTTCATGTATCATATATTTTGTTTTATTTATTTTTTTATGGTGAAAAAATTTATAGCTGGCTGGACTCAGTTTAGATGATCCTAATTTTGTTGGCAACATCCAAAGCATCATAGTCAGGAGCCAGTCGAACATATGCTTTCTTCTCACCATCAGGCCTGATCAAGGTGTTGAACTTGGCCACATCAACGTCATAGTGCTTCTTCACAGCCTGTTTGATCTGGTGCTTATGGCCTTGACATCCACAATAAACGAAAGTGTGTTGTTGTCTTCTATTTTCTTTATGGCTGACTCAGTAGTCAGGGGGAACTTGATGGCATAGTGATCAAGCTTGTTTCTCCTGGGGGCGCTCTTTGGAGGATATTTGGGCTGCCTTGGGAGATGCAGGGTCTTGGGTCGTCAGAATGTAGGTGACTTACGGATCTTCTTTTTTTTGTGACCGCGCATGCCTTTCAGCACTGCTTTATTAGCTTTCAAACCTTTTACTTTGGCTTCGGCTTTGGGAGGGGCAGGGGCTTCCTTCTTCGCCTTCAGCACCATCTTCGTGAAAGGTATATTTTGTTTAAAAAATGCAACCACAATATGATTATTATATTAACAAAATTTGTGTTCATTACCCTTTCTCTATTAATTTAGATATACACATTCTCTTTTTTTCTTGCAATTTATTTGTTGTTGAAATAATTGTTGTTCCTGTAGTGTTCTACCACCTGGATTTTGCAAATTGCATCTCCTTGGTGTTGTTTAATATGCTCTTCTATTCATGCAAATAGGTACATGTATTTTTTTTTAAGATTTTATTTATTTATTCACGAAAGACATAGAGACACAGGCAGAGACATAGACAGAAGAAGAAGAAGCAGGCTCCCTGTGGGGAGCCTGATGCGAGACTCGATCTCAGGACCCTGGGACCATGACCTGAGCCAAAGGCAGATACTCAACCATTGAGCCACCCAGGTACCCCAGGTACATGTATCTTGAAGCTTGATTAGATTATGCTTGTGTGTTTTGCACAAGAATGCTTCAAATATGATGTTATATACTTTTACTAGGAGGCACATAATATCTGGTTCTCTCTTGTTTTGTGTGTATGTGTATTGGTTTTTTTTTTTTCTTTTTTGTGATGTTAGTAGGCACTGATGATCATTTCCTAGACTCATTAATCATTAGGACATGGAAATGAAGTTGTTCTAATAGAATATCTTCAGGTTGGCTCTTCAGTTTTTTTTTTTTTTTTTTTTTAAGATTTTATTTGTTTATTCATGAAAGACATAGAGAGGCAGAGACACAGGCAAGGGAGAAGGAGGCTCCATGCAGGGATCACGTCCTGAGCCAAAGGCAGATGCTCAACCACTGAGCCACCCAGGGGTCCCTCCTGAGTCTTTTTTGACATAATCTAATTGTCTTTTGATAGCTTCCTTGTTGTCTGGTATAAGAGATTCCTCCTTCACTTTGTGTATTTTCTGCTCCAGACCTAGAACCTGGTTCCTGTTATTGGGAAATGGTATTTAGAGACATAATCTGTGCCCTAGGGATGCTCATGGCTGTGGGGTTGGTCTTTGTAGAAACAATGACTTTTCAGTGGTTGGAGTTTTTGTTTATAAAATACATCATTTGAACATTTTAAGTTTATTTATGAGTATGACTTGCAATTATGTAAATTATTTTTAGTTTCAAAGTTGTGATATTGTGGTTTGAGATGCAGAATATGTATTTGGTTTTTGTCCAGTTTTTGGCACAGAGCTCCTAAGACCCTTGGAATTTACTGAATGGTAAGAGCAATAAAGGAATCTTTTGTTATGTTAATGAGGAAGCTTTTGCAAAGCATCTAAAGATGGGGGCTGGTTGCCACAGGAGCCAACCCCATGATTAGGGTTGGAACTTGCAATCCTGGGAATGGGAAAGGGATTGGAGGTTGAGTTAATTGCCACCAGTGATTTAATCAGTCATGCCTATGTAATGTAGCCTTTATAGAACCCCAGAGGATAGGGTTTGAAGGGCTTCAGACTTGGTGAAATGTGGAGATTTGGGCAGAGTGGTGTGTCTGGGGAGGGCATGGAAGCTCTGCACCTTTTCCTCATAATTTGTTCTATGCTTTATTCCATCTGGCTCTTACTGAGTTAGTATCCTTTTATAATAAACCAATGATCTAGTAAGTAAAATGTTCCTCTGAGTTCTCTGTGCTCTAGCAAATTAATGGAACTCAAGAAGGGGGTTGTTAGAATCTCCAATCTATATAGCTAGTCAGTGAGAAGCACAGGTGACAACCTGAACTTGTGACTCACATCTGAAATGGTGGTGGGGGACAGTCTTGTAGGATTCAGCCCTCAACCTGTGAGATTTGATGCTATCTCCAGGTAGTTAGTGTCAGAATTGAGTTAAATTGTGGGATACCCAGCTGTCTGAGAATTGCTTGCTGGTGTGGGAATCCCTCTCCCCAACTATCACACACACACCCCCATGTTGGAATTGGTACCAGAACCTTTCAAAGTCAAATCTATAAAGATATTCAGAGAAGTCTAGCTTCTATCCCAATCTTCATCCTGTTCTTTCCTACCTCCTACAAGATACCTTATATATATTTTTGTTTATCCTTCAATTTAATTTAACAAAAGCAAATATGTGAATATGGTTTTAGTTTTTCTTTTGTAGACAAATAGGAGTGTCCTATGCATATTTTCTCTCCCATGTTGGTTTATTTTTTTTCTTTTTTGCCTAACCACATATCATGGAGATCACTCTGTAGCAGTATATAGAACCCTTTCCCATTCCTTTTTATGATTTTATAATTGTTATGTGCATACACCTTTTTAAAAAATATTTTATTTATTTTGACACACAGAGAGAGAGAGAATATGCACAAGCAAGGGGAGGGGCAGAAAGAGAGGGAGAAGCAGGCTCCCTGCAGAGCAGGGAGTCCGATATGGGGCTTGATCCCAGGTTCTGGGATCATGACCTGAGCTGAAGGCAGACCCTTAAACAGCTGAGCCACCCAGGTGCCCCAACATGTACCATTGATAGACATTTTTGTTTCCAATCTTTTTTCCTGTTACAGTAGCACTTCGAAGAAAATCCTAAACCATGTATCTTTGATGAGTCAAAGGGTAAATCCATGTCATTTTGCTAGATAGTGCCAAATTCTTTTCTGTATTAGTTAGGGTCTGCATTGGACTGAATGTATCTTCCAAAATTCATATGTTGAAATGTTGACAATCCCCTGATCTTCCCACCAAATGTGATGGTATTTGGAGGTGGGGCCTTTGGGAAGTCATTAGGTCCTGAAGGGGAGCTGGAGAGGTAGCTTGAGCTCTCTGTCACATGAGGATGCAGTCTCAGCAGTCTGCAACCTAGAAGAGGGTCCTCCCCAGAAACCTTCTGACTTCATCTTGGACTTCCAGGCTCCAGAATTGTGAGAAATAAATGTTGTTTAAGGCATGTAGCCTGTGGTAACTTGTTTTAGACCTCAAACTAAGACAGTCAAATTTGGAAACAAACCATATCAGCTATTTGAACCAATGGAATTTAATGTAAAGAATTGTTCACTAGGTAGAGGTTTAATTAAAATGCTGAAAGGGTAAAAAGAAAACTTTAGGGAATCAAAACGGCAGCAAGAGTAGAAAGCCTGTACCAGCCAGCCCTCACCTGAGGGGATTAAGAGGAGGGATGCCATGAAATGGCAATCAGACCTCTGTGAGATTCTGTGACTGGTGCTGTGGTTCTGAGTTTGAAATGGGTAGCTCTGTGGGCCTGGGGCTCAGATCTTGAAGGGGGTAGCCAGCTGTTATTATATATCCTGTTTCTATGGGAGACAGGAATTTGCAAATATGGGGAAAACCAAAAATTGAATTTGGTTGCTGTTATGGGAAAGTACTGCTGCTGTCAGGGTGAAAGCATTGCAGAACAGACTCATGGGAACTGCAAGTAGACAGGAACAGACAGGGAGGAGCCACTCCCTTCAGTCCCCCTCCAGCTTCTCAGACTCACTCTAGTGCCCTCATTGATACATTCTGACTGATAAAGCAGGAAGGTGGCTTGAGAATCCTGGCCCCAGTATCAAAGAGCAGAGTAAGAAAGGATAGATCAGGAGCTGAGGGGCAACAGGTAACAATCACCGTGGGTCCACTGCTCATAGGTATGGAAGCACTGTTTTGCATTTCTCCTACCACAGCCTGATCAACAGATTCAGTATTTTGTCCGACTTTTAGATTTTTGCCATCAAATTCTTCTTCTCAACAACAGGGAATTATTATGCTTTATAAACTCTTTAATTTTATTTATTTATTTATTTATATTTTTTTAATAAACTCTTTCAAAGTGTAGAAAAAGATAGAAGATATAATGGTTCCTATTGCTTTTATACTTATCGTGTATAATGATTTTGACAATGCCTGTAAAACACTCACACCTCTGCAGAAACACAGCTGACTCAGAGCAACTCTATGACCAGGGATAAAGTAACCGTACAAGACAGTGTCGACCATCTGTTGGCAAAACTGAACAGCGAGGTCCTCACTGCATTCCAAACAATTAAAATAGAGAATTTTCTATATCTTTATCCTTTTGAAATTTTCACTTTATCTAGCTCAGACTTAAGCCCAGGATAGCTTTTGTTATAAAATAAGGCCCTTTGGGGGGCACCTGGGTGGCTCAGTGGTTGAGCGTCTGCCTTAGGCTTAGGTTGTGATCCCAGAGTCCTGGGATTGAGTCCCACATCATGCTCCCCATGGGGAGCCTGCTTCTTCCTCTGCCTATGTCTCTGCCTCTCTCTGTGTGTCTCTCATAAATAAATAATAAATAAATAAATAAATAAATAAATAAATAAATAAATAAAATCTTTAAAATAAAGTAAAATAAGGCTCTTTGTTTAAAGGTTCATATTCCTTGCTTATTTGAAAATTACCTTCATAAAAGGGAACAACTAGAAAATACCCCTAGTTTTCATTTGTTTACATTTCATATGTATTTTTGACATTTGTACATATTTTTATGAAAGCCAATAAGTCATTGTGATTTTTTTTATACCTTCGCTGATAAAATAGTGTTTCTTAACTTTTCTTTAGCTAGGCATCCCAATTATTTAAATATATTAAGGATCAAAATATGTTTCCCACTGGGGAAAATCACTCAGAGATATATCCTCTTATATTCTAGACACATTCTCCATTGAGTTTTAAAATCTTTGATATAAATTTGTAAAGGTTAAGTCATCATATAAATAGCAGTACTATTAACAATCACAAAATTAATGAGAATAATAATGAGCTCAAGCGTGTAAAATGCCAGAGTTAGCATAAACACTGTAATGCCTCGTGTATGACATTTTTGTTTTGCCATAGGGAAAAGTTCTGTGAGCTAGTTCCCTAAGTAGTGCCAATATGTTATTACTGCAAATAAACTGCTCATTATCTAAGTTGCTTTTGCAACTTTTGGAGAAAGCAAAATGAGATATTCTTGAAGGAGACATTTATCGCTATGCAGTAAAATAAAAAAGTGGTTTTTAACAGAAGTGAAATTAAGAACACTTCTGTACATCACTTTCATCATCATTATAAAACTAAAACATTTTCACTGCAAAAAACTTTGAAAATATATCCGGGTGTGTGCGAACACGCACACACATACATTCACACCCACACCCATACCCACTCCATTAAAAACTGCCCATCATATCCCCCATGGATGACTTATCATTGTTAATGTTTAGTTTCTTATCTCATTAAGTGGGTAGCTCACAGTAGCTACTTTTATATGTTGCATTTTTTTCCAAGACATAACATTAGAAACTTTTCTCAAGCCATTGAAAGTTAATTGAAAAGATGGCTTTTGGGGATCCCTGGGTGGCTCAGCGGTTTAGCACCTGCTTTTGGCCCAGGGTGCGATCCTGGAGTACCGGGATCGAGTCCCGCGTCCTGCTCCCGGCATGGAGCCTGCTTCTCCCTCCTCCTGTGACTCTGCCTCTCTCAATCTTTTCTATGTCTATCATGAATAAATAAATAAATAAATCTTTAAAAAAAACATGGCTTTTGTATTGTTTCATAATATTATATCACACAAATAGATTGTATTTTTTAACCCTTGATCATCTCGCATTTTAGCTATTTAAAATTTTTCTTTTCCATTATTAACAGATGAACATTTTTATATATAAAACTTTGACTAAATATCTATTTATTTAGTCAATAATATTAATAATTAGATATTATTTGACTAAATAATTATTTCCTTAGCATAAATTCCTACAAGAAGAATTACTAGATCAAAGAGTTTGCATATTTTAAATCTTTTAAAATATGTTTCCAAATTGTCCTTCAGAAAAGTTATATTAGGGACACCTGGGTGGCTCAGTGGTTGAGCTTCTGCCTTTGGCTCAGGATGTGATCGTGGAGTCTCGGGATCGAGTCCCACATTGGGCTCCCTGCATGGAGCCTGCTTCTCCCTCTGAGTGTGTTTCTGCCTCTCTCTCTGTCTTTCATGAATAAATAAATAAAATCTTAAAAAAAATAAAAAAAGAAAACTTCTATTAGTTTAAATTTCTGGTTATTCTTTCAGGATCCTTCAGAATGCTGGATATTATCAATAATTTTTTTGTTAATGGGAGAAATTGATGCTCATTAAAAATTTATAGTTATTGAATATTAATTTATAAATACAATTTAAGACCAAAATATTCCTGATTTAGCCTTCATCAAAATTACAGTTGAAACCAGAGGGCAGGGATGCCTGGGTGGCTCAGCAGTTGCCTTCAGCTCAGGTTGTGATCCCAGGATCCGAGATCAAGTCCTGCATCGGGCTCCCCGCGAGGAGCCTGTTTCTCCCTCTGCCTATGTTTCTGCCTCTCTCTCTCAGTCTGTGTCTCTCATGAATAAATAAATAAATCTTAAAAAAAAAAAAGAAAGAAACCAGAGGGTACACATTTCAATAGCAGGGATCTGGAGAAAAAAATTGTTGACATGGATGGTCTGAAAGTAAAAAGCACTGAGATAGTCATATGCTGTTGAGATGAAAAAACTGAAAATTTGACATTTTTAAAATGTAAAATGTTAGCCAGTATTATACTGTTTTAGTTACTCTAGATTTGTCATGTAGTTTGAAATGAGGAAGTTTAATACCTCCAACTTTGTTGTTTTTTTTTCAAGATTGCTTTGGCTATTTGGAGTTTTTTTGTGGTTTCATATGAATTTTAGGATGCCTTTTTCTATTTCTGTGAAAAATGCCATTGGAATTTTGGTAGCGATTGCACTGAATCTGTACTTTTTTTTAAAGATTTTATTTTATTTATTCATGATAGACACAGAGAGTGAGAGAGAAGCAGAGACACAGGCAGAGGGAGAAGCAGACAGAGGGAGAAGCAGGCCCCATGCATGGAGCCCAACGTGGGACCCCCACGTCCCCAGGATCACACCCCGGGCTGCAGGCAGCACTAAACCGCTGCACCACCAGGGCTGCTCGGATTGCACTGAATCTGTAGATCACTTTCAGTAGTATGGACATCTTAACAATATTAATTCTTCCAATCCATAAATCCTTTTGTTTTATCATCTTTAGTTTCTGTCATCAATGTTTTACAATTGCATTTGCTAAGAGAGTAGATGTTAGGTGTTCTCACCACACACAAGTAACGATGTGAGGTGATGAATGAGATTGTTAATTAGCTTAATGTTGGTAATATTTCTCAATATTTACATATATCAAATCATTATATTATATACCTTAAGTATATATGATTCTGATTTGTCAATGATACCTCATTAAAGGTGGAAAAAATGGCTTAGTCCTTTGAGAACAAAATATGAATACAGTGAAGTTGGACAATAAAGTTCTGGCCACATTTTTCTTGAATCATTTCTTTTTTCTGTCTTCATGAATTTAGATCAGGCCAGTTCATCAGCAGTATGTTCTCCAGTGACACAGTGATCTTTACTCTTGAAACTATTTATAGAAAATATTTTGGAGTAGAAAATTTTATTTATTTAACATAGGTTGTAGACAGTTTACATTTGAATTTCATGATATTTCATTAACTGATTCTGGCTTTATTGACATCGCTATAATTAAACAGACCATCTAAAAGATTTCTCTTAGAGAGATGTGAGCTATACAAAAATATATGCTGTTTAAAGTAGAAACATTTAAAAAACTAAACACAGTAAGAAAATATAGATAATAAAAAGTGGAGAAATTGGTTCCCCTCATAAGATGTATCCCCTCAAACATTGCTGATGGAAATGTAAAATAGTACAGCCACTTTAAAAACAGTTTGGATGTTTTTCAAACTCTTAGACATAGAGTTAATATATGACCCAGCAATTGTAGTTCTAGGTATATACCCAGGATAAATGAAAACATTTATCCATATACAAATTTTCACAGTGAACATTCATAGAAGCATTATTTATAATAGCCAACAGTAGAAACAATCCAAATGTCTGTTGACTGATGATATATAAACAAAAAGTAATGTATCCATATAATGGAATATTCTTCAGCAATAAAAAAGAATGAAGTACTGACACATGCTACACCACGGGCAAATCTTGAAAACATTATTCTAAATGAAAGAATCCTGTCACAAAGACCACATATTGTATGATTCCATTTATATGAAATGTATAGAATAGGCAAATCCTTAACAAAGTAATAGCCAATCTAATCTATCAACATATAAAACGACTAGTTTATCATGAAAAAGAGATTTATCTCAGGAAAGCAATATAACGTTTGAAAATCAACCATATAATTCATTGTATCAACAGACTAAGAAAAACTATTATCAACCTTAATAGATGGAGAAGAAATGCCTGACAAAATTCAGCATCCATTCATAATAAAAACTTCAGCAAATTAGGAGCAGAAGGGAAACTTCCTCAACCTTAGATAAAGGGCATCCTTGATATAAACTTACAGCTAGGGATCCCTGGGTGGCGCAGCGGTTTGGCGCCTGCCTTTGGCCCAGGGCGTGATCCTGGAGACCCGGGATCGAATCCCATGTCAGGCTCCCGGTGCATGGAGCCTGCTTCTCCCTCTGCCTGTGTCTCTGCCCCTCTCTCTCTCTCTGTGTGACTATCATAAATAAATAAAAAAATTAAAAAAAAAATAAACTTACAGCTAACATCATTCTTAATGGTGAAAGACTGAGTACTTCCCCTGTTAGCTCAGAAACAAGGCAAGGCTGTCCACTGTGTCCAAGGATGTCCACTGTCATCACTCCTATTCAATTTTGTTCTGGGTCCAAACCAGTGAAATAAATCAGGAAAAAAGATAAAAGGTGTGCAAACTTGAAAGTTAGATAAAGCTATAATTTGTTTGCAGCTGATATAAGCAACTATGTAGAAAATCTCAAAGAATTTACAAAAAGATTATTAGTAATCTTTTAGCAGGATTTTAGGATACAAGACCAATATATAAAATTCAGTTGTATTTTTACATATTAGCAATGAACAATTGGAAATTGAAAGTAAAGATCAGTACTATTTACAGTAACAACTTGGGTATAAATCTCAAAGAATATGCATGGGATCTAAATGCTGAAAACTGCAAAACACTGATGAACAAAATCAGAGTAAGAGTTAAGTAAATGGATAACTCTACAGTATTCATGGATTTGAAGTCTCAATATTGTTAAGATGTCAGTTCTGTTCAAATTGAACTGTAGATTCAGTGCAATACCTATCAAATCCAGCAGGAATTTGTCATAGAAATCAGTAAGCTGATTCTAAAATTTGTATGGAAAGGCAAATGAAAAATCCTCTGTGCCCCCCAGTTCATCCGCCCCCCCAATCCCTGACAACCACTGATCCTTTCATTGCCTCCATAGTTTGGCCTTTCCCTGAATTTATGTAATTGGAATCATGCAGCCTTTTGAGATCAGCCTCTTTCACTAAGTAATATGCATTTAAAATTCCTCCATATCTTTTCATGGCTTGATAGCTCATTTCTTTTTAGTGCTGAGTAACTTTCCATTACTGTGCCACAGTTTAATTAATCATTCACCTATTAAAGGACAAGTTGGTTGCTCCTAAGTTTTGGCAATTATGAATAAAGCTGCCTTAAGCATCTGTGTGCAGATTTTCATGTGGATGTGTTTTCAGTCCATTTGGGCAAATGCCAAGGAGTGCAAGTGCTGGATTTCATGATAATATATGTTTAATTTTGTAAGAAATTACAAACTGTCTTCCAAAGTGTACCATTTTGCATTCTCATCAGGAATGAATGAGAGTTATTTTTTCTTTTTTCTTTTTTTTTAGAGATTTTATTTATTTGTTTGAGAGAGAGAGAGTATGAGCACAAGAGCAAGATGGAGGGAGCAGGAGGCCAGATGTGAGGCTCCATTCCCAGACCTTGGGACCATGACCTGAGCAGAAGGCAGATGCTTAACCAACTGAGCCACCCTGGTGCTCCAAATGAGAGTTTTTCTTGCTCCATATCCTCTCTGGCATTTGGAGTCAGCACAAAATGCTGTCCTTGATTTTAGTCATTTTAATAGGAATGTATTGGTATCTCATTATTGTGTAAATTTGCAATTCCCCAATGACATATGATGTTGAATATCTGTTCATGTGCTTACTTGTCATTTGTTATCTTCTTTGGTGAAGTGTCTTTCAGGTCTTTTGCCCATTTTTAATCAGATTGTTTATTTTCTTATCATGGAGTTTTAAGTCTTCTTTGTAAATTTTAAATAACAACTCTTTATCAACTGTCTTTTGCAAATATTTTCTCCTAGTTTGTGCTTATATTCTCATTCTCTTGAGATTGTCTTTTACAGAGTAGAAGTTTTTGATTGTAATAAAGTTCAGCTTATCAATTCTTTATTTCATTCATCAGGCCTTTGGCTTTTTGTTTTGTTTTAAATATTTTATTTATTTATTTATGAGATACACAGAAAGAGAAGCTGAGACACTGGCAGAGGGAGGAGAAGCAGGCTGTATACAAGGAGCCTGATGCAGGACTCGATCCCAGGATCTCAGGATCACACCCTGAGCCAAAGGCAGAAGTTTAACCGCTGAGCCACCCAGGCATCCCAGACCTTTTGTTTTGTTTTGTTTTGTTTTTTTAATTTTTTATTTATTTATGATAGTCACACACACACACACAGAGAGAGGCAGAGACATAGGCAGAGGGAGAAGCAGGCTCCATGCACTGAGAGCCCGATGTGGGATTCAATCCTGGGTCTCCAGGATTGCGCCCGGCCTTTGGTTTTGTATTGAAAAAGTCATTGTCATACCGAAGGTCGTCTAGGTTTTCTCCTATGTTATCTTCTAGGAGTTTTATAGTTTTGATTTTACATTTAGGTCTGTGACCCATTTTGAGTTAATTTTTGTGAAGGGTGTAAAGTTTGTGTCTACATTCATTTCTTTGCATATGGACATCCACTTTTTCTAGCACCAGTTGTTTTTTTTTAATAAATTTATTTTTTATTGGTGTTCAATCTACCAACATACAGAATAACACCCAGTGCTCATCCCGTCAAGTGCCCCCCTCAGTGCCTGTCACCCATTCACCCCCACGCCCCGCCCTCCTCCCCTTCCACCACCCCTAGTTCATTTCCCAGGGTTAGGAGTCTTTATGTTCTGTCTCCCTTTCTGAGATTTCCCACACATTTCTTCTCCCTTCTCTTATATTCCCTTTCACTATTATTTATATTCCCCAAATGAATGAGAACATATAATGTTTGTCCTTCTCCGGTTGACTTACTTCACTCAGCATAATACCCTCCAGTTCCATCCACGTTGAAGCAAATGGTGGGTATTTGTCGTTTCTAATGGCTGAGTAATATTCCATTGTATACATAAACCACATCTTCTTTATCCATTCATCTTTCAATGGACACCGAGGCTCCTTCCACAGTTTGGCTATTGTGGACATTGCTGCTATAAACATTGGGGTCTAGCACCAGTTGTTGAAAAGACTGTCTTTGCTCCATTATATTGCCTTTGCTCTTTTGTCAAAGATCAGTTGACTATTTGTATGTGGATCTGTTTCTGGGCTCTTTATTGTGTTTCATCAACTATTTGTCTATTCATTCACTAATACCACAGCATCTTGATGACCACAGCTTCATGGTAAGTTTTAAGTCAGGAAGTCAGTCTTCTGACTTAGTTCATTTCCTTTAAGGTTGAATTGCCGATTCTTAGTCTTTTGCCTCTCACGTATACTTTAAACTTAGCTTATTGATATCCACAAAATAACTTGCTGGGATTTTGATTGGAATTTTGTTGCATCTGTAGATTAAGTTGGGAAGAACTGACACCTTGACAATATTGAGTCCTATCCATGAACATGGAATATCTTTCCACTTGTTTATTCTTCTTTGATTTCTTTCATTAGAACTTTATAGTTTTCTCCATATGGACCTTGTTTTTCTCTATACGGACCATATTTTGTTAGATTTATACCTAAGCATTTCATTTTGGGGGGTGCTAATGTAACTGGAAATGTGTTTTTAATTTCAAATTCCATTTTTCATTGCTAGAATATAGGAAAATGATTGATTTTCATATATTAACTTTGTATTATGCAACCTTGTTATAATGGCTTGTTAGTTTCAGGAATTTTTTTTTTGTCTTTTAGATTTTTCTACATAGACAATCATCCATCTGCAAACAAACAAAGATGTTTTTACTTTTTTACTTCTTTCTTTCCAATTGGTATAACTTTTGTTTCCTTTTCCTGTCATATTGAATTAGATAGATATTTCAACAAGATGTTAAAGGCAGTGGCAAAGGGGAACATCCTTGCCATGTTCCTAATTTTAGAGGGAAAGCTTAGGGCTTTTATTAAGTATGATATGAGCTATAGATTTTCCTGTAGATGTTCTTTATGAACATCTTTATAACATCTCTTTATTCCTAATTTGCTAAAAGTTTTTATTATAAATGGGTGTTAGATTTTGTCAAATGCTTTGTCTGCATCTATTGATATGATCATGTGATGTGTTACATTAATTGATTTTCAGATGTTGAATGAGCCATGCATATGTGCCATAATCCCACATGGTCAAGGTGTATAATTTTTTAAAAACATTATTGGATTTTATTTGCTTATATTTTGTTGGGGATTTTTGCATCTATGTTCATGAGAGATATTGGTCCATAGTTTTCTCATAATGCCTTTGTCTGATTTGGTATTAGAATAATCCTGGCCTCATAGAAAGAGTTAGGAAGTATTTCTTTTGCTTCTCTCTTCTGTAAGAGATTGTAAGAGTTGCTAAAATATTTTTCCTAAACATTTAGTAGAATTTACCAGTGAACCCATATGACCTAGTGCTTTCAGTTTTGGAAGATTATTAATAACTGATTTAATTTTTGAAATAGCTATAGGTCTATTTGGATTATCTGTTTCTTTTTGTGTGAGCTTTGGCAGATTGTGTCATTCAAGGAATTGGTTGATTTTAACTGGGTTATCAAATGTATGGGCATAAAGGTTGTTCATAATATTCCTTTATTATATTTTCAACATCCATGAGATCTATAGAGGTGTCCCCTCTTCCATTTCTGATATTAGTAATTTGTCTTTTCGCTTTTTTGCTTAGTTACCCTGGCTAGAGGCTTTTCTGATTTTTTCAAAGAGCCAACTTTGGGTTTTGTTGATTTTCTTTTTTCTTTTCTTATTTTCTTTTCTTATTTTCTTTTCTTTTTTTTTTTTAAGTTTTATTTATTTATTCATAAGAGACACACAGAGAGAGGCAGAGACCCACGTGGAGGGAGAAGCAGGCTCCCTAGGAGGAGGCTGATGTGAGACTTGATCCCGGATGCTGGGATCATGTCCTGAGCCAAAGGCAGATGCTCAACCACTAAGCCACCCAGGTGTCCCTGGGTTTTGTTGATTTTCTCTACTGATTTCCTGTTTTCAGTTTTGTTGACTTCTGTTCTAGTTCATATTTTTTATTCTGCTTCCATTTGCTTCTTCCTTCCTTCGTAATTATCATTAAGTCCCTTATTCCTTGCTGTTATGAACCTCCCTGCTTTTAGGTCCTCTTAAAGTTGTTTATTTAGGCCAGAAATTCAATTTGAGAAGGATTGAATGGTCAAGCAACTTATGGGAAAAGTGTGACGAAGCCTTTTCTTCTTTGTATGACAACTACAACTACTACTAAAATTTACCATTTATTGAGTGTGTACTAAGTGCCAGATATTTTTTAAACAATTATTTTATTTAATCCTTACAATAGTCCTACAAGGTAATTTGTATTATTTTCATATGTATGCGAGGAAAGAAGATTATAGAGGTAAAAGTAACTTGCTCAAAGCTGCACACTTTGCCTAAGTAGAAAAATTGGATTTTAAGCTCTGATCTGTAGGGTAATAAGAGATGTACATAGAAATAAATTCACTGCAGGTATACAGAGTCATATAGAGATTGCAACATCACAGAGATTTTTAAAAAATATTTTTACTTATTTGATAGAGCATGAGCAAGGCGGGGCAAGGGGTGGTGAGAAGCAGACTCCCTGCTGGGTGGGCAGCCGGAAGCAGGGCTTCTGGAATCATGACCTGAGCCAAAGGCAGATGCTTAACTGACCAAGCCACCCAGGTGCCCTGCAACATCATAGAGATTTTAAGAACATTTTGTGCTTAAAAAAATTTAAGGGTATTTTGTTTATGAGAAAATGGGATTGCCTTGTTAGGTGAAGAAATGACTTACTCAAAGGTAGAGATGTGTTGGTAGGTGGGGAATGGTGAGACTGGTTCTGTCTCAATTGAGTAAACACTTGTAAAAGTAGATCATACTTTTATTTATTTATTTTTAAAGATTTTACTTATTTATTCATGAGAGACTCAGAAGGAGAGATGCAGAGACACAGGCAGAGGGAGAGGCAGGCTCCACTCAGGGAGCCCGATGTGGGACTTGTATATCATACTTTTAAAACTGGCCCTTTGGATGCCCATATGTTTTGTCCCTTACAAGCTATTTCACATGAAGATTAAAATATTGGCATGTCCAGTACTTCACTCAATCCTTAAACATGATCTTAAAATGATTATCACATCCTAAATGGGTTTAGATTAAGTCTGTGTGTAATATTTCTTCATTCCTCTATATTTTGTTTTGGAAAATTTGGCTTGACTTCCTTTTGGAGGTGAAGATTATGATCTAGGAAGCCTCTCAGCCCAGTAATAATGCCATGAATTTAATTTCTATAGGTTTATTAACTCCAGAAGGCAAAGAGCTAAATGCAGGGGAGATGTATTTAATTACTGACAGTGGAAACTTTTTGAAAGACTTAATGAAGGCAAAAAAATCTGCAGAGAGTAATAAGGGAGCATTTGATTTCAAGGTATTGTTTGCAATATTGAATTGTGCCAATAGATGGGGAAGTTGTTCCATATAAATCAGAAGGCTTGGCTCTTCTGTGATGACTAAAGAAATTCAGGTCTCTGGCAAGTTGAAAATGGATTTTCTCAATAAAAATGTGAAGCAGGAAAACTGGGTTACTCATACATTTTAATAAGAAGTAATTTTAACAGGGGACAGGAATTTCACTAATTTCAATTATATGTACATGAAACTCTTAGTCCCTGCACTATTTTTGCAATTTGGCCGTAACACTTTTAGATCTGCACATATGAATGTATGTACATATGTATTTATACCTGATCTTGTACAAACAGAGTTTTAAAAAATGTATATAATTTTATAGGATAAAAATGACAAGGATAACTATAGTTAAAAAGTGGAGCAAGAAAAAATGGAATGAAGTTGGAGTAACCGCATGCCTTGAATTGGGCCACAAATCTGGCCTGGAGCTTCCTAGCAGCCCATGTAAGTAGGCAAACAGGATCAGTTGAATGATCCAGTGTCTATAATGTAGAAACATGCCATGTGCTAGGAGAGCTATAGTAATTCTTAATGCTAAGGTCAGGAGTATATCTCTTGGGGACTCATGAAAAGAAGAAGCCTGTGTGATATAATAGATGATATTCCTACATTAAGCCAATGAAACTTTTCGCATGACTACTTTTGCAGTGTCAGCTGATGGGTCATACCATAGTCCTTTTTAATTAAAAGAGTTTGAGGTGGAAGGGCAAGAGTGAGTACCATGTACCCTAAGACAGTCCTTACAGGGCATTCAGTATAGCTTTCTGATCATCTAGTTGAACAGAAGGACACAGTTCAGAAGTCCATCAATCTTCCATAAATGTTATTTCTCTAACTGAAGGGTTTGGTGAGAATGGAGGGCTGGCTTGGAGATTACATAGCATGCTACACATACAACATTTAGCCCTGAGTCTAGAAGCTGGTGAGGCCTTGCCCGAAAGCTATTTTTGGACAGTTTGAATTGTGTACCACCCTCAGCCAAAGGACACAAATTTCCTGCTGTAGCTGACTTGTATGGATATCTCTGCGACCTCTTCAGTGCAGTGGTGTCTTTTTCAAAAGTTATTTGACCTAGGTCAGCTTCTGGAAGGGTTCCCTCCAGCCTCATATTTGCTTACTCATCCTGTTCCAAATCTCTGTGCACAAGGTCCCTATATCCTGTTGGTGTTACAGACTTTCTCTTTGCATTGTCTCTACCTTGATCCATCTCTTGCTCTGTTGGTACCTTCACTGTGATTTTCCAGAGGACACTGCTACTTTATACCCTGAAAGCCAAGCCAGATTCCCATGTCCCAACCTTTCTTGAATACTGCTGCCCAGATCAGGTTTCTCTTTCTTTACAGGAGGGAAGGTACAGACCACAGCCATTAGGTTTCATGGCTTCATTTTCCACCAACTTTCCCAAATCTGTTAGTCTGTGACATATCTATAAATTTTTCAGAGTAGCTTCAAGGGCTAGAAGGTGATTTGAGAAAGTTTCTCCAGCTCCATCCAGTCACCATTTGGTTTTTTCACATTCATACTCTGCCTTCAAACATGGCATCACTGTAACCTTTCTGGAGGTGACCAGGGTCATTTGGTCCACCTGCCCAATCACACACACAAATGTCCCCCAGCATCTGGCCTTCCTCCCTCGCTTTTCCATTGTGTTGATTGCAAATTCTACTAAATAGAATGTTGCAATAATTTTGCTTTCTATAGCCTGAGGCTGTGCTAAAGGTATACTTTTGCTTATACTTTGGCACACTGATTGGAAGAATGTGCCCTGAATTCTGTTTTGTTTCCATTAACCTTTTTCTGAGAAATTACCGACCCTGAATGTTGGAACCGCAAATGGATTCTTTTAACGAGTATCCTGTCAGGATGCAACCTCTGTGTATTATGTGGCTCTTAGTCTGCAAATGCTTCCTCTTAATGCATCAATTCCCTTAAGAAGTATTTATTTGAGTGACTTTCCCTGTATTAGGATGTTAGGAATACTTCTCTTTCTGCTGTTTTAGGAAACCTACAGTCAGAAGAATTCACAGTTCACTTATTTTTATAGCTGGCAGGAGCTATTTGAAGCCTGGCCTCTCACTTCTACCTGCTTGAGAACTTCCCAAATCAATGATTCTTCTGATTTCTCTGTAGACTTTGTCTTAATCCCGTGCTCTCAGTCTTAAGACTGAGATATTTGTATCCTGATGTCTTCTGTTTGTTTCTGTCATCCTTGAGGAAATCATGCAAATTCTTTCCTAGCTCAACACAAAGCAGAATTGGGCCATTATCGTTTTGCCTCGAGTTAGAGACTGTGAGGTGAAGCAGCAACATGCTTTGGATCTTACATCATTCGGGTGGAAGCCTCTTTACTGTTCACTGCAACACCATGTCTATGGAATGGCTCCCTAAAGTTACCATTAGAGGATGGATCAGGATCAGATATACTTTTAGAAAGCAAACCCAGTCAGCAGCACAATCTGCTTTCTTGGATTCTTCATTATTTTTGAGTGATGCTGCCAACATCTCAGGACCTTAAAGCAGGTTGATCATGGGCTGATCCCCATGGCTGCTGTCCAGGCCTCTTTGGAGATTTTCAGGGTTCAGGTCTTAGCAGATTCCTAAGGATTTGTTCTTCTCAGCTCTACCTGTCTTTAATTCTCTTCTCCATTTTCTATTATGGTAAGAATGAAAAACAATAACAAAAAAGACCTGTTAAAAGCAGTGCTTGGTTCCTATCAGTGAGTACATTTTGAAGGCCCTTGGGGTCTTGGGGGTCGATTTTCATGTGTGTGAGTATAAGCATTTGCGTGTGCAAATTGGGGGGTGGGCAGGGCACAGAGTAGAGAGAGGGAGGAGTTGGAGACTCTGGAGTGGTCAGGGAATATAACCAAAGTGAAAAACAAGTGCTCCCTCATGCCTTGCCGGAGAGTCAGCCCAGAAAGCAAAATGAATTGCATTTAGTCTGTGCCCTCCTTTCCCCCCAAACTGCTTGCAGTGCTCTGACTCCTCAATCTGAGTTATTGGTGACAAGTGAAATTAAACAACCTGGCTTCTAGGTAGTGAAATGTCTCACGAATACCTTGGCCTTTGTCAGAAAACTAAGCAGAACTGACTCCAGATGGTACCTGTAGGGTGCATTGTAATCTTTCTGCACACATTACTTCTATTTGCATTTGTGAGGTCTAACCTGTTGTGAAGCAACATGCTGTCAGAGGCGCTCTAGGAAAGAACCTTCATCATCACAACATCACATTGGTCTCAGTTGTTTCTGAACAAATGAGAGCCAGAAATCACTGAGGAAGAATGCAGACAAACTGAAACTAAGGGAAACAGTTTTCACTTGGTCAGGGGAATGTGTGTGTGTGTGTGTGTGTGTGTGGCAGCAGCTAGAGGTTCTAACCCAGGGGATATCTTCCCACCATCTCTTGGTCATATAGAGCAGGGATCCTGCCATTTGGTTGTCATTGACTTCTCCAGATGCCATGAGCAGCCTTGAATGAGCATGCTAGACCAAGGGAGAGAGGAAGGGGACCTTTTAACCAGAGTGAGATCTACAGAAAATGAAGCTGAGGAACCATCAGTTGGTGGAGGGGACCAGGGTGAGCTAAGAGAGGGTGCAGTGAACAAAGGCAACAGGAGAAAGGAGAACAAATGTTGTCTTTCAGAGACATAAGCAGTAATCAAAGTAGAGTGAAAGAGAAGAGAAATGGAAGAAAAATAAGTCAAAAGAAGAGTTAAAATCATTCAAAACAAGGGGTGCCTGCGTGGCTCAGTCAGTTAAGCATCTGCTTTAGACTTAGGTCATGATCCTTGGGTTCTGGGACTGAGCCCCGCACTGGGCTCCCTGCTCAGTGGGGAGCCTGCTCCTCCTTCTTCCTCTGCCCCTCCTCCTGTCATGCTTGCTCTCTTTCTCTCAGATAAATAAATAAATAAATAAATAAATAAATAAATAAAATCTTAAAAAACAAAACAAACAAAAAAACAAGAGCTAAAGAGCCAGAAAGAACACTGTACAGAAATGGCCCTAAATTTTTTTTTTTTTTTTTAAGAAATGGCCATAAATTGAGTTTAGGGCCACCACTGGCTGGAAGCAGGGCAGGAGAGTGTCAGGAGGCTGTTGCTGGAAGTCTGAGGTCTGAATTGTTCACAGAACTGCTCTGGCAGAGATGATCCTGGAAGATCTGCCCAGTGACCTGTTTCCACATGGCCTCATCTCGCTGCTTTTATAAACTCCAAGAAAGCACTGGAGGCCATCTTCTGTCTCCTGATGTGAGGATGGTAGAGGATGGTATATGGAGAAGAGGAGAAGGAAAGGAGGAGAGACAAGAGACACCATCTATCTTATTGCTACATCTCTGTATCCTCATTAAAAAAATATGGCAAAATGTAATAGTACCCAACTCAGAGAGTCCTTGTGAGGATTAAGACTGTTATATTAATTAAACAAGGAAACCAATAGACTGAGGTGGCTCTAATGCCTTGATAACCTCCACAAGCAAACCAAAATCTAAGCTTGTCACAAATGGCCAACTAGGCCTCAAGTTTCAGCCAATCGATAATTCCCTTCCTTTGCTTCTGCCTTTTCTCTATGCCTGTCAGTCTTTCCCTTGGCTCCTGCTGGTGAAACGCTCCCAACCGCTTGCAGTTTGGTGCTGTTCAACTTGAATAATCGATTCTTTGCACAAATAAACTCTTAAAATGTTTAATGAGCCTCAATTTGTCTTTTAACAAGGGATAATACAACTTTCCTGGCTCAATAAACGTGAGCTATTTTTAGTACCCATCCATATGGTCTTTAAAAAAAGTACAAAAATATTAACATAGTAATTTTTGTTGAGTAGTAACACCAGTTACTACATAGTACTCACAACCAAAAATACACACTCACACACAGGTGTGCACAGAAGGAAGGAAGTCACGCACACACACACACGTACAGGTGTGCACAGAAGGAAGGAATTCATGCATACACACTCACACACAGGTGTGCACAGAAGGAAGGAATTAAAATCTGAACAGTGATTACTTTTAGAAAGTGGATTGTTGCTATTTTATTTTTCTTCCCATGCTTGGCTGTATTTCTACAGTGAACATGAACTCCTTTTGTAGTAAAGAACACGTTATTCTTTTTTATAAAAAAAATTTATTTATTTGACAGAGAGAGAACATGAAAGAGCATGCAAAAGCATGAGCAGGGGGCAGAGCAGAGGGAGAGAAACCCAAGCAGACTCCGTGGAACCTGCTGCGGGGCTTGATCCCATGACGCCGAAATCACAATCTGAGCTGAAATCAAGAATCGGAGGCTTAACTGACTGTGCTCCCCAGGCATGCTCAAACACATTTAAACAGCTTCCAGAGTCAATCCCAACAAGGTTCATTATCAGTCTTTTTTCTGATGCCTCCTCAAATACAGACTCAGGAAGGTGTAACATCACTCTTGTTCTCACTCTTCCTCCCATGTGCATTCACTGTAGTTGGGGTTTACTGGCTACCCCATTGGTGCCTTGCAGCTCAGAGAGAGAAGCATGTTGGCACTTGGTAAGAGGTGGAAGTTACTCAGTCCTAATTGTCTCACTTGTGCTTTAGCAAAGACGCCTAAAGTTCCTAACAAAAGTCTTATTTGCTTACAGCTGTGTCAGTTAAGGAGCCAAAATGGCAGGCAGACTTGGATCGAGGCAAGGCTTCCCAAGATCTGCAATAGGAAGGCTAATTTTTCGGAGGGCTATCTCTTTGCATATGCTTTATTAATCGGTGGGCATTGCCATAAAAAAATTGGCTTTTAGCTGAGGCAACCTTCTGAGGGTGGCTTTGGAACAGCTGCTCTAGACTAGAAAGTGCCACTCTCCAACTGGGTGTGCATATGAACCACCTGGGGATTGCTGGGAGCGCCTGAAAGCAAGCATTTGTCAGCGGAGCAATGCCTTCCCTGGGCTCTGTCTGGAAATGGAAGATGTCATGTTGTGTTTCCATTGCCTCTCTGCTAGAATCCAACGAATAGCATTGTACGATGTTGTGGAATCTGGGTGATTTTTGGTGGTGATGATGGGTTTGGGGAGCAAGGAGGAGGAGGGCGGTGCTGTGGTATCCACAGTCCCATCGGAAATTTAGGAGAGAGGCAGAGAAAGAGTTAAGAGTTAGACGTCTGTGCCTGGGAATTGCGCTCCACCTCAGCTTAAGCACTGCTTCATATTTTGATCTGCTCTGGCACGTTTTGATTTTGGGCAAAGATTCAGCCTTGTCCGTGTTGCCAGAGGCTGTGTATGTAATAGAGGCATCACATGCAGTGACAGGCTTGTAGAAAAAGCACTGTGCCCTGATACAGATCAAACGGGAGCATTTCCATTGAGAAGTACAGCCCAGGTTGTTTTTTGCATCCCAGTGGTAATTTGGCTGCTTGGGGTCACGGTCAGCGGCTGTCCAGGTATAGGATGCTCAGTGATGCCGATGGATGTTGGACTCTGCATCCCCCGGCAGCCTGGATCTTAGGTGGAGAGGCAGCCTTGATGGAGAAGCGTCCTGAGCAGAGGACTGGGGATATAGAACCCTGAATCCTGGCACCCCAGGTTGTTCAGACCTTGGGCAGGACTCTGATCCTTTGTGAAAAAACTGACTGCAACAACTAAGAGCTAAAGCACAGGGATGATTTGCTCTTTATTCCTCATTCTTCTTCTGGCTACTGCCTCTCTCTCTCTCTCTCTCTCTCTCTCTCTCTAGCATCCTAGAAGATGGGAGGTAGAAGAGGGAGCAGAGACAAGTCAGGGCATGGTTTCTCTTCCTAATTTATTAGTGGTTCTATTAAAAGGTACTGTGGTGGTGGGGAAACTAATGGTAACTAGGAATACAAAAAATATTGGATAATTTGGGGTTTCAAATTATCTATGACTTATTGCAAGCACCAGTCAACCCCTTTTCCATACATGAGGGGCAGGGCCTGTAAGCCTTGAGTTCTATATCTGGTGTTAAAAATTTGCATTAATCCATTTTCATGTCCAGGTAGGTTGATGAGCAGTTTGGCTACTCATCGTTTTTCCACTTTGATTTTGGCTGAGGCTCTTTAAGTGTGCTCTGTGTTGACTGATGGATAAATCCATATAAAACATTCACTGCACGCCTACTGTGCACCAAGCCCTGAGCAGAGATGACAGAAAATTAAGCACATAATTAGGATATGATGTAGTAAATGTCCGATAAGGAAAACCTCATGTGTCTTGGAGCATGTAGCAGGGATCTTAGGAGAATCAAAGAAGATATGGCATAACTGACTTGTAAGTTGAGATCTAAAGATGAATAGAGTTAACTGGGAAGGGACCAAGATTCTAAGCAGTGGGACCAGTCTGAGCAGCCCTCATAATTCCTTTCTCCTGGGGACATATACTTAGGAAGTCATAGTAAGAAGAAACTTCTCTCATAAAGACCAAGTTGGAAGATAGTTATTAATAGATTTCTTATCAAGGAGAACTTCATTTATCTCTCACTTATGACCCCTGCCCATGTGGTTTTGTATGATGGCTATCTGCGTGCATCTCCGAAGCATGTCTACAGGCCCTGAAAGGCCTTAGTTATCTCTGTATCTTTCAGATGGGGTTTTGCACATGGGCTGGCTGAATGTTGAATTAAAGAATAAATGGATTCAGGGGACAGTGGAAATTAAGTCTACATCCCATACCGATAGGGAGGGCAAAAAATCTTAATGTGTGATGCTGACTCTTGAACTCTATCCAGATTGGCCAGTGGCCTAGCTATCTCTGACTTCCCTGAAGGTTCCGATTCTTGGCCATTCTGCTCAGAACTGCTATTCTTTTTGTCAGACTGGCGGGGTTTAGCTTGGGATGGGCACACTGACTAATATTCCTTCAAATATCTCATTCTGCATCCAAGTTGTTATGATTGCAGGCTTGGGCGTACATAGCTCATTTAACAAATAACTTTATAGTTCCACTTGTTTGAACACGATTGAGAATTTCCTAGGCCCTAGGCACTGTGGTTGGTACATGCTGACAGTACAGGGATGAATAAGTCAGGGTTTAAGGCCTAAAGTTAGGATTACACATCAAGGGTGGTGTGGGTGGGTTGGAGTGGATGTATAGGAAGTCCCAATGTCAAGGTTTTGAGCAGAAGTTCTTCACGACACCAAAAGGTAATATGGTCTTGATTTAGGAGCTTCTAAGATAATTTTGGCAGGATATAGGACTTGGCCTCTTGGGGATTATATTTTTCCCCAACTTGCTTTCTTGCTGGTGGGTACAAAACCATATTCTTTCATACTGAGCTCTCTTTGGGTCCTGGACTGGGTGGATTTCAGGTCATCTGGGAGACGTACACCCACCAGATTCTAGACTGATGATCTCTGTGGCTTGAAGAAATTGATGTGCCTCTGTAATACTGTGAAGTAATAAGAATAATATATTAGGTCTTTGTTCCTAGCTCCTGGTGTATAGTACCTAAAGCTTGTAATTTCTTGAGTCATAGGGATGATAAGAATGTTTTATGTTACAATATTTGGTCTTAGTCCCTCCTTCCTGACACAAGAGCTTCTTCTTCTTTTTTTTTTTCTAAGAGCTTCTTTTTCTTTAAATTTTTATTTAAATTCTAGTTAGTTAACATACAATGCCATATTGGTTTCAGAAGTAGAATTCAGTGATTCATCACTTCTATATTGCACCTAGTGCTCCTCACAAGTACCCTCTTTATTCCCCATATTCCCCACCCACTTCCCTCCATCAGTTTGTTCTCTATCAGTAAGAGTCTTTTATGGTTTGTTTCCCTCTCTTTTCCCCCCTCCCCATGTTCATCAGTTTTGTTTTTTAAATTCCGCATATGAGGGGATCCCTGGGTGGCTCAGCGGTTTGGCGCCTGCTTTGGCCCAGGCCACGATCTTGGAGTCCCGGGATCGAGTCCCACGTTGGGCTCCCTGCATGGGGCCTGCTTCTCCCTCTGCCTGTGTCTCTGCGTCTCTCTCTCTCTGTGTTTCTCATGAATAAATAAATAAAAAGTTAAAAAAAAATTCCGCATATGAGTGAAGCCATATGGTATTTGTCTTTCTCTGACTGACTTATTCCTTTAGCATAATGCACTCTAGTTCCATCCAAATCATTGCAAATGGAGCAGCCCCGGTGGCGCAGCGGTTTAGCGCTGCCTGCAGCCCAGGGTGTGATCCTGGAGACCTGGGATCAAGTCCCACATCGGGCTCCCTTCATGGAGCCTGCTTCTCCCTCTGCCTGTGTCTCTGCCTCTCTCTCTGTCGCTCATGAATAAATAAATAAAATCTTAACAACAAAAACAAAAAACAAATCATTGCAAATGGTAAGATTTCATTCTTTTTGATGGCCAAGTAGTATTCTATTGTGTGTGCATGCACACACACGTGTGTGTGTGTGTATCACATCTTCTTTATTGATTCATCAGTCAATGGACATTTGGGCTCTCTATAGCTTAGCTATTGTTGATAATGCTGCTATAAATATCAGGGTGCATATATCCCTTTGAGTCTATATTTTTGTATCCTTTTGGTAAATCCGTGGTAGTAAAATTGCTGGATCATAGGGTGGTTCTATTTTTAACATTTTTTAAAAAAGATCTTATTTATTCATGAGAGACACAGAGAGAGAGAGAGGTAGAGACACAGGCAGAGGGAGAAGCAGGCTCCTCGCAGGGAGCCTAACACGGGACTGGATCCCAGGCCTCCAGGATCATGCCCTGGGTGGAAGGCGGCACCAAACTGCTGAGCCACCTGGGCTTCCCTATTTTTAACATTTTGAGGAGCCTCCATACTATTTTCCAGAGTGGCTGGACCAGTTTGCAAGAGGGTTCCCCTTTTTCTGTATCCTCACCAACACCTATTGTTTCTTGTGTTGTTGACTTTAGCCATTCTGACAGATGTGAGGCAGTATGTCATTGTGGTTTTGATTCATATTTCCCTAATGATGAGTGATGTAGAGCATTTTTTCATGTGTCTGTTAGCCATCTGGATGTCTTCTCTGGAAAAATGTCTGTCAATGTCTTCTGAGCATTCTTTAACTAGATTATTTGCTTTTTGGGTGATGAGTTTGATGAGCTCTTATTGATTTTGGATGCTAACCCTTTTTCTGATATGTCATTTGCAAATATCTCCTCCCATTCTGTAGGCTGCCTTTTAGTTTTGTTGGTTATTTCTTTTGCTGTACAGAAGCTTTTTATCTTTTTTTTTTTTAAGATTCATTTATTTATTCATGATAGACACACACAGAGAGAGAGAGAGGCAGAAACATCAGCAGAGGGAGAAGCAGGCTCCATGCAGGGAGCCCGATGTGGGACTCCATCCCAGGACTCCGGGATCATGCCTTGAGCCGAAGGCAGACGCTCAACTACTGAGTCACCCAGGCGTCCCAAAGCTTTTTATCTTGATGAGGTCCCAATAGTTCATTTTTACTTTTGTTTCCCTTGCCTATGGGATATGTCTAGTAATAATTTGCTATGGTCCAGGTCAAAAGGTTGCTGCCTGTGTTCTCCTCTAGGATTTTGGTAGTTTTCTGTCTCACATTTAGGTCTTTCATCTATTTTGAATTTATTTTTGTGTGATATACGAAAGTGGTCCAGCTTCATTCTTCTGCATGTGGCTGTCCAGTTTTCTCAACACCATTTATTGAAGAGACTGTCTTTTTTTGTGTGTGGATATACTGATATTTCAGAATTGCTTTGGTTATTTGGGGTCTTTGGGGTTCCGTACACATTTTAGGATTGTTTGTTCTAGCTCTGTGAAGAATGCTGGTGGTATTTTGATGGGGATTGCATTAAATGTGTAGATTGCTTTGGGTAGTATAGACATTTTAACAATGTTTTCTAATCCATGACCATGGAATGCTTTTCCATTTATTTGTATCCTCTTCAATTTCTTTCTTTAGTGTTCTATCGTTTTCAGAGTACAGATATTTTACCTCTTTGATCAATTTTATTCCTACATATCTTATTGTTTTTGGTGCAATTGCAAATGGGATCAATTCCTTGATTTTTTTTTTTTGCTGCTTCAGTATTGGTGTATAGAAATGCAACAGATTTCTGCACATTGATTTTATATTCTGCAACTTTGCTGAATTCATGTATTAGTTCTAGCAATTTTTTGGTGGAGTCCTTCGGGTTTTCTATATAGAGTATCATGTCATCTGCAAATAGTGGAAGTTTGACTTCTTCCTTGATGATTTGGATAACTTTACTTCTTTTTGTTGTCTGATTGCCGAGGCTAAGACTACCAGTACTATGTTAAATAGTAATAGTGATGATGAGAGTGGACATCTTTGTCTTGTTCCTAACCATAGGGGAAAGGCTCTCAATTTTTCCCCATTGAGGATGATATTAGCTGTGAGTCTTTTGTATATGGCCTGTATAATGTTGAGGTGTGTTCCATCTATCCCTACTTTGTTGAGGGTTTTTATCAAAAAAGGATGCTGTGTTTCTTCAAATGCTTTTTCAGCATCTATTGACAGGATCATATGGTTCTTATCCTTTATTTTAATAATATGGTATATTATGATTAATTTGCAAATTTTGAACCACGCCTGTGGCCCAGGAATAAATCCCACTCGATTGTGGTGAATAATTCTTTTAATGTATGGTTGAATTTGATTTGCTAGCATTTTATTGAGAATTTTTGCATCTATGTTCATTAGGGATATTGACCTATAATTCTCCTTTTTAGTAAGGTCTTTTGTTTTGCAATCAAGTTAATACTGGCTTGATAGAATGGGTTTGGAAGTTTTCTTCCTTTTATTTTTTGGAACAGTTTGAGAAGAATAGGTATTAACTCTTCTTTAAATGTCTAGTAGGATTCCCTTGGGAGGTCATCTGGCCCTGGACTTTTGTTTTTTGGGAGATTTTTTTTTTAAAGACAGTGGATTTTTCTTAAAGATTTTATTTATTCATGAGAGAGACACAGAGAGAGACAGGGACATAGGAATAGGGAGGAGAAGCAGGCTCCAGGCAAAGAGCCTGATGCGGAACTTGATCCCCGGACTCCGGGATCAGCCCTGATCCAAAGGCAGATGCTCAACTGCTGAGCCACCCAGGCATCCCTGTTGGGAGATTTTCGATTACTGATTTAATTGCTTTGCTAGTTATGAGTATGTTCAGATTTTCTATTTCTTCCTTGTTTCAGTTTTGGTAGTTTGTAAGTTTCTAGGAATTTGTTCTTTTCTTCTAGGTTGCCCAGTTTGTTGGCATATCATTTTTCACAGTATTCTCTTAGAATTGTTTGTATTTCTGTGGTGTTGGTTGTGATCCTTTTTCATTCATGATTTTATCTATTTGGGTCCTTTCTCTTTTCTTTTTGACAACTCTGGCTAGAGTTTTATCAATTTTATTAATTCTTTCAAAGAACCAGCTCTTCGTTTCATTAATCCTTTCTACTGTTTTTGTTGTTGTTGTTGTTTGTTTGTTTGTTACTATATCATTTATTTCTGCTCTAATCTTTATTATTTCCCTTCTTCTACTGGCTTTAAGCTTTATTTACGGTTCCTTTTCTAGCTCCTTTTCTAGATATATTTAGGTGTAAGATTAGATGGTGTATTTGAGACTTTTCTTGCTTCTTGAGGTAGCCCAGTGTTGCAGTATACTTCCTTCTTAGGACTACTTTTGCTGCATCCTAAAGGTTTTAGACTTATTTTTCATTTTTTATTTGCTTCCATGTATTTTTTTTATTTTTTCCTTAATTTCCTGATTAACCCATTCATTCTCTAGTAGAATATTCTTTATCCTTCACGTATTTGTGGACTTTCCAAATTTTTTCTTGTGGTTGACTTCAAGTTTTATAGTGTTGTGGTTTGAAAATATGATCTTGATCTTTTTGTACTTGTCAAGGGCTGATTTGTGACCCAGTGTGTGATGTATTCTGGAGAATATCCCATGTGCGCTTGAAAAGAATATATATTCTGTTGCTTTAGGATGAAATGTTCTGAATATATCTGTGAAGTCCATCTGGTCCAGTGTGTCATTCGAAGCCATTGTTTCCTTGTTGATTTTCTGCTTAGATGATTTTACAGCTTTCATTGCTGTAAGTGGGGTGTTAAGTTCTCGTACAATTATTGTTATTATTTCAGTGAATTTCTTTATGTTTATTATTAATTTATATATTTAGGTGCTCCCAAGTTGGGGGGCATAAATATTTACAATTGTTACATCTTCTTAATGGATAGACCCCTTAATTATGATACAATGTCCTTATTTCTCTTGTTACAGTCTTTGGTTTAAAATCTAGTTTGTCTGATATAAGTATGGCTACTCCAGCTTTCTTTTGACATCCTTTAGCATGATAGATGGTTCTCCATTCCCTCACTTTCAGTCTGCAGATATCTTTAAGTATAAAATGAGTTTTTTTATAGACAGCTTATAGATGGATCTTTTTTTTTTAAATCCATTTCTGATACCTTATGTCTTTTGATTGGAGCCTTTAATCCATTTACATTCAGAGTAATTATTGAAAGATGTGAATTTAGTGCCATTGTATTACCTATAGAGTTGGTATTTCTCTGATATTCTCTGGTCCTTTCTAGACTTTGTTGCTTCACGTCTTTTTTCCTCCCCTCAAAGAGTTCCTCTTAAAATTTATTGTAGGGATGGTTTAGTGGTCATGAATGCCTTTAGTTTTTGTTTTTCCGGGTAACTCTTTATCTCTTCTTCTATTCTGAATGGCAGCCTTGCTGGATAAAGTATTCTTGGCTGCATATTTTTTCCCATGCAGCGCGTTGAATATATCCTGCCACTGTCTTCTGGTCTGCCAGGTTTCGGTGGACAGATCTGTTATGAATCTGATCTGTCTTCCTTTGTAGGTTAAGAACTTTTTTTCCCTTGCTACTTTTAGGATTCTTTCCTTGTGTGTGTATTTTGTGAATTTGACTATGATATGCCTTGGTGATGGTCGGCTTTTGTTAAATTTAATGGGAATTTTCTGGGCTTTTGGATTTTGATGTCTGTGTCCTTCTCCAGATTAGGGAAGTTTTCAGCTATAATTTGTTTGAGTAAACCTTCTACCCCCTTTTCTGTCTCTTCATCTTCTGGGACTCCTATGATATGAATGTTATCGTGTCTTAATAAGTCACTGAGTTCCCTAAGTCTACCTTTATGATCCATTATATTTCTTTCACTTTTTAGCTTCATTATTTTCTAATTTTATCTTCTGTATCACTGATTCGCTCCTCCACTTTATCCATCCCCCTTTTTTTTTGGTTTCCATATGTGTTTGCATGTTGGTTATAGGTTTTTTTTTTATTTCATCCTGACTAGATTTTAGTTCTTTTATCTCTGCAATAAGGGATTTTTTAGTGTCTTCTATGCTTTTTTTCAAGCCCAGCTAGTATCCTTATAATTGTTGTTTTAGATTTTAATTCGGACATCTTACTTGTATTTGTATTGATTAAATCCCTGGCTGTGAGTTCTACTTCCTCTTCTTTCTTTTGGGGTGAATTTCTCCATCTCATCATTTGTCCAGAAACGAAAAGAAGAAAGAACAAAAACCAAAACAAAGAAAAAAAAACCAAAAGACCAAAAAAACCACCTAGATCCTGAGTGTGTTTTCATCTGCTTGTTAAGAGTCTAGGTCCCAAAATACAAACACACACACACACACACACACACACACAAAGAAAACAAGTATATAAAAGTACAAATTTAAAAGAATTATTAAAAAATTTAAAGCAGGAATTAAAAAATAAAATAAATGAAAAAATAATAACAAAATGAAGAATAAAAGTAAAAAGGAAGCTAGACCCTATTTCTCCTAGAGCCAAAGCTTTGCAACACTCTGATCAGTAGACTTGGTGGGACCGAGTTGCTTGTGGGATTTTTCTGGGGCAAGGGCCTCCTGTGCTGAGTCTCAGGCTGACTTGTTTCAGTGGAAATGTGCCTCCAGGGCACAGGGGGCAGGGCTTGGTGTAAGTGGCTCTGCCTTCTACTAGGTGGCATTGTTTTGTTCTCTGAAGGCCTTCAGTACTGATGAGTGGGATGAATATGGTGGTACCCTGCTCTTTAGCCCAGGAGCTAGAGGTTTGTGCTCCCTGCTCTTCAGTGAGCCCTCACAGAAGAGCAATCAATCACCCCTCTAGTGTCCCCAATTTCTATCTGAGCCTTGCATTCTCCCTTCCTGTGTCTGAGCTTTTTTATCTCAGGCACCTGACTGAGTTTCCAAACTCCAATTTTAGGGACTCCTATAGGTGCAGACCCACTTTGTTCCTCCAGGGAAGGGTTTCCCTGTGCTTTTGCCATATTTGGGCCTGTCCCAGGAAAGCGGTTGCACTACCAAGTAGTGATTCGCAGTTTATGGCAAAACAGAACAGAAAGCTGGCACCAAGACCCACTGCTCCCAGTAAGCTTCCCCACTCCGATGCCTGCAACAGTGCAGTGTGTTGGCACCACCTGTTCTTGCAACCCAGGGGATCCAAGACCATCCTGTCACTCTGCTTCGCTGCCTGAGCAGAGATTCCATTCTGCTTCGCTGCCTGAGCACCTTTAAGACAGGCATGTCCCCCACACTAGCAGGCTTCTAAAAGTTCAGATTTTGAGCTCCATATAATATAATACTTTGTGATAGCCTCCATAAGCAGGCTCCCTCCCCACCATGGTATCTAGAGTTATATCTCCTCCACGTCTATTCTACATACCTTCAACTTATAGACTATAGATTTTGTTCTCTCAGAACCCTGATGGATTTCTTGGGTGTTCAGAATGACTTGGTAACTATCTAACTGTGTTTGAGGGATAAGATAAGCTTAGGGTCCCCCTACTCCTCCATTGTCTTAATGTAGGCTAATTTTAATTTTTACATTGTCTATGAACAAAGGGGCCTGGACATAAGATAATAGAGAAAACGTATAAAGGGTTAACAAAATAAGCTATCTCTAGTAATACTAGAAGAAAGCAAAGTTGATACGCTAATTAGAAACAATACTTACCTTTTCTTGAGCATGGATCTCCTAAATAGAAGTTAGGTTGTTATATATTTTTGTTAAAACATTCTGGTGTCAACTTTTCACTAAGGGAGACTCAGGATAACTAGTCCTGATTTCTAGGCTACAAATCACCTAACTGTGTTACACGAAGAGACAAATTAGCAATGACATAAATCTAATGGGTTGTTTATTTCCAAAAGTAGTGAAAGCTAGAAAACCATGGCAACCAATATAGTCACAGATAATGCAAGAGGGACTTACACTCTTGACAAAGAATTGGAGAAAAAAAAAGGTGTGAAAAGTCCTGAGACACTCACTAACAGTTGTAGGCAATTTAACTTTTTCTTTTTAATTCTGGTGCAGGGGTTACATACCAGCAGGAATAGTAGTTATAGTGAAGGGTTATTTGTTGCCTCCCCTGCAACTCTTATTTTATAATTCTAAGCTCAGTAGCAGAGGCCCAGTTGAAAGCCCACGGACACATTTTCTACTGAAGCTAGTGATGATCACATATCAAGAGCTTACAAAAAACTCAGTATATGTGGTGTGATCCTCAAGCTGTCAGATTCTCTTCTTATTAAAGTCATCTCTTAAGATCTATGTGTACTCCATTAGGCCACAAGAAAAATTACTGTTAATTCACTTACTGGTAAAAACCTTAACTGACAAAGCTAGGTTTATGGATTGTGAAATTGTTTCTTTGCTGTTAATGCATATTTTCAGCCATATTGTAAACCATTTGATACTTAATCAACCAGAGCAAATTGCATCCACTTATTCGACAAATAATGGTGCAAACTTTCTGACTCAAAACAAGATGGTAATGGGACAAGATCAAATACCATGAGCTCACCACTTGGATAAATGCTTCTTGGATCATTGCAAGCCTTTAATTTATAGAGTTCTGAAAAAGTGAATTTGACGTGTGTTTTTTTGCCAATGTTCTCACTGCATTTTTGGAGGAAAGGATCTTTGGAGGTTCTTATTCCATTGTTCTTGAAGTACCTCCCTCCAGTCCCTTCATTTTTACTTTGTACATTTATCAGCATTAAAAGTCGGTTAAATGGGTTCTTGTGTACCCACACAACTTTGCATATGTGGGACAATGATACCGTTTGGCTGCCTGTCATGAATGGCCTCTGGCAGTGAGTGTCTGAGCACCTGCTGTTTCCATCTGGAACTTCTCTTAACCTATTGAAGAAGAGCAAACAATTTAAACTTGGAAGGAGAGCAAAGGGAACATCATTGCAAACACCACTGGTCACATGCATAGGGTTTCTGAGTAAGTGTTGAATTCAGTAGCTTAAACTCATGGCATTTCAAAAAACTCAATAGCTACGGCTCACTTTTGTTTTGTTTCATAGTAAAAAATGTATCAGACTATTAAAGTTCTTGTTCAGACTTTCCTTGGTGGATGCTTATGCTTCCTGATTGATGATACAATCTTGCCTTCTCAGGTTTTCTCCCACGACCTGTGCTCTGTGTTGTCCTCCCCTTCATGGACAGTGGCTGAAGCTCAAGCATTGAAAATTTCCCCCATTCTCTTTCAAGACCAGAGTCCAAAGTAGTGAATTCAGACAATATCATGCAAGTTGCGAAATAGTTTTTGCACTCATTAATTTCAAAGGATTAAATGAGAGAATCTAGACCAGATGGTTGTGTCAGAAGGCTAATTTGAGGGGCTCCTGGGTGGCTCAGTTGACTAGGTATTCAGCTCTTGATTTCAGCAGGTCATGATCTCAGGGTTGTGGGTCAAAGCCCTGAGTTGGGTCCCGTGCTCAGCAGGGAGTCTGCTGGAGATTCTCTCTATCTGCCCCTCCCACACTTGCGTGATCTCTGTCTCTCTCTCTTTCAAATAAATAAATAAATCTTAAGAAAAAGAAGGCTAATTTGAGTTCAGAGTAAGGAGTTCTATCTGACAGCAAAAGCTCTAATTCGAGTTCAGTTGTCATCTCCTCTGTTTTCCTCATTCTCCCTGGTGGAAGTTTTTCTTTCTGTAGCACTTGACACATTTCTACCTTTCACCGCCTTCCCATTTCATTATAGGTCTTCTTACATGTCTCTGTTTCAGTGGTTCTCAACCAGGGGGGATTTTGTCCCCCAGGAGACATTTGGCAATGTTTGGAAATAGTTTTGGTTGGCAAAACTTGAGTGCTATTGGCCTCAGTGAGTAGAAGCTATAGATATTACCAAAATCCTACAATGCCAGGGACAGCTCTCCATAACAAAGAATTAATCCCTCCTTAAATGTGGGTAGTGCCAGTCTCAGGAAACCCTGCTCTAGTCTATGAAATTTGAGGGCAGGGAGCTTGTAGTTAGGTATATAAGACCTGACAAATATTGGCCAAAGAATAGAGTCCGTTCATTTCTTATCATTCTTGGCAGATGCAACCAGTGGCTTGAGGGCTTGGAAATTATGTATTTATATTTTTTCCTGTCTTGGTTAGTCACTGAAAGGGAAATCAGAAAGACCAACCCATTTATTTCTATGAATAAATGTCAAAAATACACGAAAAAAGCCAGCCTAAGAGGCACTGGGGGCAAGCCAGAAAATATACTCTATATAAGGCATCGTTCAGTCTTAGCTTAGGTAATGGGACTGGCAGGCCTCATTCATCAGAATAGGCACAGTCTTTTATCTGAGTTTGTTTTACTCTTCAGTGTGGCTTTTGAATGTGGACTTGATTTACTTCTCTCCGTTATAGACAGGGTCTCAAGATAGTACAATACAGAGAGACACAGAGAGTCAGGCCGTCAGTGTACAGATGGCAGAGGAATGGGAGAGAAGCTGTAAATGGAAGAAAAAACTTTCTGCATCCCATTTATTCCCCTTTGAAAAGAAACCTGTTCTTGCTCGTTGGAGTGAAAAGGTAAAGAACACAGAAGAGATAGCTTGCTTCCCTGGATCCCCTAGGCCTGACTGCAGTAGATGTCTCTCTGAATGCAAACTTCCCTCGGTGGTGCTACATCTTCCAGATTCTGCTTTTGCAAAGGAAGTGAGCACAGGCCTGATAACAAATACACACACCTTCCATCTCTCCATGTCCTGTTGATATGTATATCCACAAAAGCACGGAACTCAGAAATACTTGTTGAAGGCACTTGTGTATAGAGGAATTAATGAATAAATAATTTAGGAAGAGATGTTGGGCTTTTGTGATGGTCCAAGTTGTTATTGTTTATTGTTTACTTTTACCAGGACCTTTGCTAAGTGCTATTTTCATTTAATCCGCATACTGTTCCTGTGAGTTAAGAATGTTCATTTTTTTTCTTACGTGTGAAAAACTGAAGTTCAGAGATGTCTATTAACTTGCCCAAGGTTGTGGAGCTTGGGCGATAGAGTTAGGAGCTGAGCCCAGGTAGATCTGCCCTGCTTCAAGGGAAGGGCTTTAGTTCCTGTGAAACCTGAGAAAGCAAGACAGTGGAGGTGGCATTGAGCCAGGGCTGCTTCACTGAGTACCCCAGGTCCACTCCTTTAGGCAGAAACCCTCGAAGGTGTTCTTGCATCTGGTTTTTAACGAAGACAGCAAAAGGATCAGATGGCAATGACAGAGTCTGTCCTCTGTAGTGAAAACTGAAGCCACTTTACCATACAAACGTGGTTTGTGACTCTTCAGGCTGCAAACTCTGAGTGGGGTCACAATTACTGCTACCATCTGTGTGTCACAGGCTAGTCCTCACTAGCTAATGAGGACACCAGCTCCCATAAAACTCTCCAAGACTGTCTACAAGCCCAAGGCTTTCTGGTAGGTCCTTATGTGTGTATTAGGCAGCTTCCTTATAGCACACTTCATTTCCTCCCTCTATCTTTTCCTTCTTTCTTTCTTTCTTTCTTTCTTTCTTTCTTTCTTTCTTTCTTTCTTTCTTTCTTTTCTTTCTTTCTTTCTTTTCTTTTCTTTTTTTTTTTTTTTGATGGGCTATTGCCCTTTTTTGTAATACTGATCATCAATAAGTTTGGTTCTCAAAAATCTGAAGAACAAATTGAAAGTGTAAATTCATGGCCTTTAGGAAGTCTGGCAAGGCAGATATAATTTTTAGCAAGTATTGCAGGTCCCTTGGAGATGAGAGGTCCAGAAAGTGCTAGAATAATATCTAAGGTAAGGCATGAGGATTCCATTTTTTTGGGAGAAGTTATCACAATATGTATAGCGGACAATCTGAATGAAAGTTCCTGTGTTGCTCACAGTACTTCTGGTGGAGGTGAGAGCTGGCTCTGCTGAGGTGGAGGGAATTCCTCATCTCCCCAAGGCTCTCTGGGAGCTTTCTTATGAGATGCATCATTGCATGGTAAAGCTGCCCCCTTCTTGCTTCTGGAGCTGCAGAACAATCCAAGCTGGAAGTTGTTTCTGTCCACCACTGCTATCAGTGGGAGCAAATGGGCTTGCATGAAACCTGAATAAACTCCAATAGGAAAAATTATCAGCTCTATAGCCAGATGTAATGGAAGCAAGATTTAATTCTGCTTCCAAGTGTCTATCTCTGCCTCAAACAGAATTGGCTAGGGCTCTTATTTGCAGATAAGATAATTCACTCCATTCTGTCAAAACATAAAAGGGATTTATTAAAAGAGATGAAGATGTTCACAGAGCCTGTAGGTGAGCCAGGAGGCCCTGAAGTGAGGGACATGCTCAAATGATCCACAGGTCTGCTCCAGGGATGATCCTATGACCATTGCTGTGGGAACAGACACAGAACTCACACCACTGGGGCTCAGACTGATCACTAGAACCAGGCTCCCACACTCCAAAACAGGGCATTTCCTCTGCCACATTGTAAAAAGATAGATTCCATGAGGACACTGCTTCCTATCATTTCTCCCTTCATTTTTTTTTAAAAATTTTTATTTATTTATGATAGTCACACACAGTGAGAGAGAGAGAGAGAGAGAGAGGCAGAAACATAGGCAGAGGGAGAAGCAGGCTCCATGCACCGGGAGCCCGACGTGGGACTCGGTCCCGGGTCTCCAGGATCGCGCCCTGGGCCAAAGGCAGGCGCCAAACTGCTGCGCCACCCAGGGATCCCTCATTTCTCCCTTCAAAGCTCATTTCATGAAGGTGCATCTGTTTAGGGAGTCTAAGTCACGTGCCTGTCCCGTAATATATTGAAGCGGCTCAAATCAAATTAGGAGAGTGACTATTAAGTCTCAAGGATTTTTAGAGGCCAGTTTTTAAACTAATGGTCACTTGAAAATTAGCCTTACTAGAAGTATTTACACCCTGGAAATTGGCAAGTGATACAAACCAGGGCTCTGCAAAGCTATTTTGAAACGTTTACCATTGTGTCATGTGATGCTGGGTGGTCTGATCTCACATTTCCATTGGGGACATGAGCCTCATAATGCGTGAAACCCTCTAGACACAGAAATGCTGTTTAAAATACACTATATGTTCACTAAACCAGCAAATGATTGGTTTCAAGGTTTCTTCCAAATTATTCCCTTGTCAAAGTATCTTTTTGATGTCTGGTAATGTAGAGCAAGATAGAACTACAGATGTGCTTCAGGTGATAGCCAGAATTTACAGCCTTGTCTTCTCCATTGGGCACCCGGCCAAGCAACTCTCTTTTCCCTGAAATAGCCCAGACTATTTATTAAAGGACAGAAGGGAACCATGTGGCTTTTTGAGACATCACTGTGAAGCACTGGGCCATGACCATTCTCAGTATAATAGTCTTCTCGTTTTGGGTCTTCAGGAATTATTTCCAGAAGGTAAGCAGAGGGAATAAAATCTTGCCATTTGCAGTGATATGGATAGAGCTAGAGTGTATTACACTAAGCAAAATAGGTCAGCGAAAGGCAAATACCATATGATTTCACTCATATGTGGAATTTAAGAAACAAAACAGATGAGCTTAGGGGAAGGGAAGGAAAAATAAAGTAAGATGAAAACAGAGAGGGAGGCAAACCTTAAGAGACTCTTAACTATAGGAAACAAACTGAGCATTGCTGGAGGGGAGGCGAGTGGGGGTAAGAGGTAACTGGGTGATGGGCATTAAAGAGGGCACTTGATGTAATGAGTACTGGGTATTATATGCAACTGATGAATCACTAAACTCTATCCCCAAAACTAATAATACACTATATGTTAACTAAATTGAATTTACATAAAAAATGAAAATAAAGGGATGCCTGGGTAGCTCAGAGGTTGTGTGTCTGTCTTCCTTTGGCTTGGGGCATGATCCTGGGGTCCTAGGATCAAGTCTTTCATTGGGCTTTCCACGGGGAGTCTCCTTCTCCCTCTGCCTATGTCTCTGCCTTTCTCTCTCTCTCTCTCTCTCTCTGTGTGTCTCTCATGAATAAAGAAATAAACAAAAAATTTTTAAATTAAAAACCAGACTCCAAAACCAAAATGATCATAGAAGTAACTGCATAGCAATTATGAGAGAGATGTAGCAAGAGGCACCTCTGTCCCTAAAAAAAAAAAAAAAAAAAAAAAAGCAAATAAAAGGGAGGGACTTAATTGACAGACTCTGAAGTGGGAAATCCTATTGATGTAAGAATCTCTCCATTGAGGGTGGAGGAGATTGGGCAGGCCAGAGTGTTCACGGAGAACTAGTACTGGAGGTGTTAATAAAGGGTGGGAAGGTGCAGATCCCCTGCCCGTCTCCCCTCCCACATTCCCATCTTCTTTTGGCACCAGGGGGACTCCTGGGACTTCAGAGAATGCCATAGAAACAGGTCCATCCTCACTTAGGATAGAAAGCTCATTTCAGTGGACTAGACCTGCAACAGGGCTGCCCCCAGTTAAGAGCTCAGATGCAAGCATTCTTGCTCAGGTGCAAGAGCAAGACATAGCAGTGTCCAGTCTGTGGTGGCACCCTCCTTGGGGTGGCAGACATGTCTCTGGAGTCCAGGAATAGGGACACAGCTCTAGACTCAAAGCAGAATGTTTCGAAGGAGATTTTTTTTGTAAAGCACACAAAAACTCGCAGCCACAAAGGACCCTTCCTCAGTGACAGCAGGGTTGCTGTGTGGGCAGACCACCCAACCCAGCTGGTCCTGGAAGGTGACCTAGGGCACCGGTGGTAAGCCATTGATGGGTAACAGTTACTCCCCGCACTGCTTTTTTTTTTTTTTCCCCCCGCACTGCTTATTGAAATAAAAAAAATGTCATTGATCATAAAAGTAATAGAGGTTTTTTTGTGTGGAATATTTAAAAATATTGAGAAGTAGAAAGAAAAACATTTTATTTTTTTATTTTTATTTTTTAGAAAAACATTTTAAAATGAGTGTTGTCTTGCTATCTACTTTAACATTTGACTTTTCCTTTCAGTCTTTTTTTCTATGTATTTATATTTTTATTTATTTTCTTAAGCTCATGCCACATGTTCTATCAGCTATATTTTTCTCTTTATTATATTTTTTCAGTCATTTTAAATAATTGTATGATACTCATATATACATATACATATATACACACATGTATCTATCCCATTATAAATAAGTTTGGGATAAACTTCATTCTTTGTATTTCTGATTATTTCCTTAAGTCAGATTTCTAGGGTATAAATAAAATTAATAAGCATTTTAAACATTGTTGATATGGGGCAGCCTGGGTGGCTCAGCAGTTTAGTGCTGCCTTCAGCCCAGGGCGTGATCCTGGAGACCCGGGATTGAGTCTCGCGTTGAGCTCCCTGCATGGAGCCTACTTCTCTCTCTCCCTGTGTCTCTCATGAATAAATAAATAAAATCTTAAAAAAAAAAAAAAACATTGTTGATATGGCTTCCTAAACTGACTTTCTGAGTTACCATTTAGTTGAATGTGTTAGGTACAGCCTAATATTATGGATAAACATGGACTTTGAAGCCAGAAGAAGTCAATTTGAGTTCTACCTCGGTCACTTCCTAGCTGTCTTATCTTGGGCCCCTAACCCTCATTTCTTCACCTGTATGGTGGGGATAGCACTGCCTGCCTTATAGGGTTGTCATATGGATTAAATAAAAGAAGGCATGGTTCTTGGGACCTGGCCCATCAGTGTACTGGACACTCACATACCATCGCATAGGCTCTCAGCCGCACCTCTGATGCTGACATGTGGTGACTGGCTCTGCACAGGCCCCACCCACTTGGTGCAGGTACAGCCTGACGGCTCCTTCCCATTTTCACTTCCTGCCCCGGTTTCTCTGATGGTTGCAGTAGATGCTCCCATCTGTGTACCTTGGTAGTGCAAGGGGTTTAATAATGTCTTGTAGGCCAGCCCCTACAATGGTGGCTGGGGGATGGTGGCCAGGGACTGAACCACACCCCCTTTCTTCCCTGGATGGATGGTTCTGAGAAGCCTTTTAGAAAGCTTCTCAGGAGGTCCTGAGTGGTGTTCCATGGCAGTGTTCAGTTCTATCTGCATCTGGGCTTGGCTTTCCCTGCTTCCAAGCTACTTCCATGTGCCACACTCCTGATCTCTCAGGTCCCAACTCCCAAACCACCAGCAGGTGAGCCTTTGTATCAGGCTCTGCTTTAGGGGAAACCCCAGCTCAGATAGTAAGCATCAATAAATGTTCACTTTCTTTTAAGATGGAGAAGGAGGGCACAGAGGTGAGAGGAAGAGAGAGAATATTAAGCGGGCTCCATGCCCAGAGTGGAGCCCAACATGGGGCTTGATTTCACAACCCTGACATCATGACCTGAGCTGAAATCAAGAGTCAGATACCTAACCAACTCAGCTACCCAGGTGTCCTTAAATGTTAGCTTCTTTAATATTACTGCTATTTTTTTTTATATTTCCCTCATCAAACATATTCTAGAAGAAATTCAGTCACTTACCACATATTTCTGGGGCTTCCCAGAAATCCTTATTTTATTCCCTGTAGGTGCACCGACCTTTGGTATTCCTGCCATCTCTTGCCTCCTCTATATGGTTAGTCTGCATTACTCCAACCTTCTCTGGTCAGCTTCTGCCCGAACTATGAACACACAGGCTCCCCCAACCCTAGCCTTTTCAACTCCCATACACTCTGTAACCCAGGGCTTTGTAGGTAACAGAGGTGCATATGAAAGGCCCACAGGGATACTCTGACTTCGCTAAATAAGGATTTTTCCTTTTTTTCTTGGAAAAAAGAAGTAACAAACTATGGTAGTTAAGTAAATGATACTAAAATCTGTGTGTCCTTTCCTAGAAGATACATCATGCGTATTTTAATAAGGGATGAGAACAAATAACAATTTCAGGAGGCAAAGGAGACAGTTGATTTATTTCCCCCTTTGAGAAGATAGCTCTGGAGACCAGGCTTTTGTTCTCATTTTCACGTAAGTAACCTCACATCCTTCCTAGACTTTCCTATCACTCCCCAGGGCTTTTGTTCTAACTTCATCATTTCCTGAGTATAACTGAGTTATAGCTACCCTTTCCCTGTACACGTCCACCAAGTTGACCTTTGAAAACACAAATACAGTTATTGCACTCTGTGGCTTAACACTTGTCAATGGGTCCTTACTTTCAGACAGTGAATGGTCTTTCATGGACCCCAGGTGCCTTATGATCCACACCCTATTTCCCACCCATCTTGCTCTACTTCTGCTTCTCACCCTGCACCTAAGGCCCAGTTTTCAGTGTTAATATCACTTGTGAGCTTGTTTAGAAATGCAAATTAGTGAGCCCACTCCAGACCTAGTCAATCAGACTCTGCTGGGGGAGGCCAGCCATCTGTGCTTTAATAAACTTGCAGGCTGAAGTTCAAGAACCACTCCCTAAGCAAAGCAGGTGGTTGACCCCTGAGGTTCAATGGCTTGACCCCCTAAGGTATCTGGAAATTCTTATTCATTCTTCAGGAGTCAATTTGATCATCACCTTTCCTATGAAGCCTTCTCTGCTTTCACCTGACAGCATTCACCAGTTTACCACTCCCTCCTTGGTGCCTACGCAACACTTCTGTTGTGAAATGTGATATGCTGTTTTTCAGTTATTGCAATTTTTGTCTATCTCCTTGACTAGATTGTGAGATTCTTGGAGGAGGAGGAATAGAAACCCTCTAAAAGTTTTTTAACTTCTTTTCTCTGTCTTTCCCTACATCCCTTTCCCCTCCACCCTATAGCCTCTATAGAAAAGGAGAGTGCGGGATAGAATAAGAAGCTACTGTTCCAAGTGTTCATAATTGGCACTTTCCCCTAATTGGCACCTCTTCTGCCTCCTTCTGTGCCCCACGAAGTGGTGGCATAACCAATTTTGTCCCAGATAACAAAGGAAGAGATTCATCCTTGGCTTGTGGGAAAGGGGGCTTGTTATCAGAAAGTGATCCATTTCTGATGCTGCAAATAAGTAATTCTCTGCTCTATGACTCTGACTCCCCTTTTTAACTGATCATTTGAAGTTTGTAATTGATTGTGTTTTCTGTTCAGTCTTAGAGCTACAAAGACTCCTTAGTAAAACCTTAGCCACTTAAAGAAACCTTGAAGTTGCCTTATGTTTAGAGACATTGTCTGCATATAATCTAGAGACAGCCCTGTGACTCTCTTCTGACTGTGCCCTGAGAGTCTTAGGTCTCTGGCCAGGGAAGGCTCTGCTGTGGACTAAGAAACAGAAGGTTCTGGGGAGTGAGGGCAGATGGAAGAGCAAAGACCCTGCCTTTACCCTCCTCTCCTATTATCTATGCATCTCTAGAAAGGTTGGGTGGTGGCTTCCAGTGTGGGCAACCTGGAGGGAGGTCTGCTGTGTTCATCTGTAGATAGGACAGTAGTAAAGAGTTCCCAGCTGGCTAATGGGCCAGGTCTCACTGTATTTCCTTTACCTAGGTACCCCCTCCCCCACCATGGCTAGGACAAGGCCCAGTAGACAGCAAATTCAAACTAAATCATGGCCAAGATTTTTACAGTTGTGAGTTCCAGGCTTTGTGGGCGCTCCACCACGAATAAAGTCATTTACCTTTTTCCTGCAGTTTGGATTGGATCCTTGACTTGTCTTAATTTGGAAAGCAGACTGCAGCTGCATGGCAGTTTTTCTTCAGGCCAGAGGTTTTCCTATAAACCATTCAATGAAGTAGCAGATGGCAAAGTTACAACCTTTGTAGCTCTAAGACTTAATAGAAACCATGATCAACTATAGTAATGGACTGTCTTGTAACCCAAATTGATGCTTTTATTGTGCTCTGATGGGCTTGTCATTTGTTCTGCCTCTTTGTTAATTATGACAAAAATCACTGTTATTACACATATGGAACAATAAATCTTTGGCCAATATCCTTTAGATATGATTTGTGTAACTGAATACCCTCTTTTGGATATTGCTTTAAGAACTAGAAAGGAGGAAAAAGATGACTGACAAATCCAGGACATTTCTGAATAAGCGTGAATTGGATTCTAATAGGCTGCAATGAGAGAGCTAGAACATGCTGGAAAATTTTTTATTCAGCAGAGCTCATCTGAGTCCTGGCAGTCAGGAATTCTGGGGTACAGATTCTCTCCAGTGAAATTTCTAATTTATGCCTATAATAGGCCGATTAAGGATGTGGCTGTAGAGTGATATGATTCTCAGCTCAGCTTCTTCTGGCTGAAGTTATAGATCCCAAGAGCTGCATATTCTGTTTCTGTGTGATGCTGTCTGGATGTGGGCCCTGTACAAGTATGGTGAGTGAATGGATCCCGCTCGGGTGGCAGGTACCCAAGATTAATAGAGAAGCCTGCCTTTCGTCAGGTATTATAATCAGGAAGATGAAAGTTTCCTCTGTAATACGGTTTTTGCTTCTACTTCCAGAATACTGCAATTAAAGGCATGGTGAGGATAGGGACATGAATAATGGTGGTGCCCAGCATTAGCACAACACTCCATTCATCACTGCTGAAGGGCAAATGAGGAACCCTCAAGGCCATCCTGGGAAGAGGGGAAGGGAGAGGATGTGCAAGCTCCTTGGAACCGTGATTTACCACTCAGCAAAGGGTGTGAGAATCTCCACATTAGAAGGTTCACGTTTTAAAAACTTTAATGTATAATATGACATTTATAATGTGCAGCTGATGAATCAAGTGATTGACATGTGAATGTTTTCCAGGCAGGCATTTGATTTCATGTATATGTACTCCTTGTTTCTCAAGGACCACAGACACAACATTGAGTAGAAACTGGGCTCAGACTTGTTACTCAGCAAAGTATTTCTTGTTATGCGTACTCCATATCCTTGTTCAATAGTGACATGATTATATTGCATCGTGAGTTTGAAGTTTGTGAAGCAGAGGCTGTGAAGGAGCAGTGGGAGCATAAGGAAGAAGTCATGTCCCAGAGCCTGGCTCCACACTCTGGATGTTGGGAGGAAGAATTTACTCTGCCTTTCAAGGTCCTTCTAGCTTGACTAAGAATCAGATTAACATGGAACAGATTAACAGGACAAAATAAAATTTAATTTTGTACATATGAGGAATCCACACAGACGTGAAATTAGAAAGACAGGCAAAATGAGATCTATATGTCATTCTGAAATAAGGAGAAGGGGGTAGGGGCCTGAGACTTCAAAGGAAAGGAGTACAATTCACAGGAAGATGAAAAAGAGTAAAAGGTAAATAAGTGTTTGGTGGGCCACGCAGAAACAATGGGGCATGGAGGACTCAAATGGGCCTCACTAGGTTCCTCTCTGTCTACTGTACCTAGTTCATATTATAATATAGTTGTCTATGGTGATGGTTCTCTTCCTGAGGCAGGTCTTCCATCTAAATTCTTTTTTTGGCAGTTGAAGGGAAGGTAAAGAGCTTCTCCTGAATTGGTTGGCTTTTGATTGCTTTTAACTCAAAATAATCTTTATGCCAAAGTGTCCCTTGGGATGGCTGCCCTTGGCCCCCACACAGGGCAAGGCATGGAGCAGAGGGGACAGAAAGGGAAGCTGTGACTAGGGTAGAGGTCTACCACCTGACCCAGGGCACATCCTCAGTGCATGGGTGACAGGATCTGAGTAAGGCACCACCTTGAAATTTGTGACATTTTTTTGTTTTTTTTAGAGTAAACTCTAGGCCCAATGTGGAGTTTGATCTCATGACCCTGAGATCAAGAGTCACATGTTTTCATCTTGAGATTTGATGCTGCTGCTGTACGTTCTGTCCCTGCTGCATTAGACCTGGAGGTGTAAATGGGTCATTGGGTATTCCTGTTGGGAAGGCAAAGTTGGATGAACAAGACAGGATCTTGCTTCTAAAGTTTTTCCTGGAAGCTTCTGGCATGGAATAATGTCCTAGAAACCAGAAGGAAGGGCCTCTTTGACCAACTGACCATGGTTGGATAAGAAGTCCAGGCATCAAAGAATGGGAAAAGGATGGATATCTGTGGAGAGTGATCTGTGTCCAGGACACATCCTCAGGCAAGTGAACTTTGCACTCTGGCCATCTCTGTACTTTGGGGTGAGTAAGCACAGTTGAGATCCAGCTCTGTCCCTACTCCTGGGCTCTCCAGCTCCTCAGAGACACATTAGCTTGTCTCCAGCTGTCTTTTGTGTCCAACTTAGGAGATTGTAGAAGATAGTTACCAAAAAGGTGATTTTTCTTTTTTTTGGATTCTGATTTAACAATTGCCAGTTTATTCATCTTATTTTTCTCTCCTTGAGCCAAGAAGGTTAAAATGGTGAGAGAAGTCAGAATGGCAGCACTCTGAAGGTAAATGGGTTAGAAAAAGCCTCCTTTTCTGTTTCCCAAAAGTACTCTTTTCTCTTGTTGCCCACTGAGACCTGGAAGCTACGCCTTCCAGTGGGAGTGGAAACTTTTGTTTCCATTGGTTTCCGTGTTGTGTAACTCAGCCCTGGTTCCAGCTGAAGCTTGATATAAAGCCACAATGAGCTGAGTGGCACATGCTGTTTCTTAGCCTTCCCCTGATAATATCTTGTTTGGAGAGAATTTTAACTGAAAGGGAAACATATTCCCTCTGGCCAGAAACTTGGCTTAGAAATGCTCATTTGGGGAAGCTCTTTTTTGTTTGCTGGTTAAATAAACCCACTGATATAAATCAATATTTGTAAGTATTAGGGATGATCAAGTAAATAAAACCCTACGTGTTTATTGCAAGCAGAAATGCCCTAGAAATTCTCCAGAGGAATTGAGGAGTGGAAGGGGGTCATTATTTCCTCAGCAGAGAAAAATAACTGTTTCGTTAGTTTACATACAAACACATATTTCCTTAAAAATAGTTGTTGCTGAAATCTTGCCACATTTGCACCTCTTATTAGGTATGTAAAGCACCAAGAGTTTTAGGTACCAATAATGGCATGAGAATTAGCTCTCACCTCAAACCCACCCTCTGGGCAAATCTATGGAAAAGGGGGAAAGCAGCTCTTGACATTCGAGGACTCACAGAACGAGGCCAACAAGTTCTCTTGTTGGACGTAAAGAACCTCACTGAACATCATGTCACACAAGGGACGACATTGACACTAACCCCTGGTTTCTCGATAGCCAGTCCTTCCATCTTTTCTTTCCTGAAAACAGAACCATGATGTGTGGCTTGTAAAAACCCTCTTGTTCTTCACAAGAGGAAGGGGTGGGAGTGCCTCACTCTCAACCCAGGATGCCTCGTGATTGGTCTTTGCAAATTAGTCCAGGGATGGGCATAGGGACCAGGTCTGGACCAGGTCTGGTCCACGTGACTTGAGAGAAATCACTTTATTGTGCTATCTTTAATCAGAACTACATATTTTTAATGACCATATGACATGAGAGTCCATATGACATGACCATAGTTGCATGAGAGTCCTCAATTTTTGAAAGTTTTAAAACATTTCTCATATGGCAGAGAGTAAAAGCTTGAGAACTTTAGTGTGCTTTTTCTTTCTCCTATCACATCATTCATTACATCCAAAGATATTAAAACATATGTAGTATTTTAGAGCCACATTATTGTTTGCCATATTTCCTTTTCTCAAGGATTTTTAAAAAATTATTTATTTATTTATTTATTCATGAGAGACACACAGGGAGAGGCAGAGACATAGGCAGAGGGAGAAGCAGGTTTCCTGCAGGAGCCTGATGAGGGTCTTGATCCCAGGACCCTGGTATTCATGATCTGATCTGAAGGCAGACGCTCAACCACTGAGCCACTCAGGTGCCCCCCTCAAGGATTATTTTTGATATATGTCTTGCTTTATTAAACACAGTCAAAGCAATGTGCCTTCTTTCCCTTCCTCCCTCACTTCTTCCTTCATTCATTCCTCTCTCCTCTGTTCCTTTCTTCTGTCTCCCCCTCCCCACCTTCCTCCTCTTCTTCCTGCATGTTACATGGCTCACTAGTATTTCTTTAAAGCTTTATTTTGTTCCCCTTTCACATGAACAGTAATTATGGGTCTCAATATTCTTTCCTTGAGACTCTACTGATGTTGCTTCTTTGTCGTCTGAATCACTATTTTGGGGAAGAAATCTCACACTCATCTATTTTTCTTTGAATATACATCTTAAAAAATAACCTTAATCATAAAATATATATAAAATTTCTCTTGGAAAATCCATTAGTTTGCTTCTGTAATAAGTTGTAGACTCAGCAGAACCATTTCTGAAACTTCCAAAAATAGTTAACAAAGTATATTATTTCAAATGCTGCATAGGGGTGCCTGGCTGGCTCAGTTGTGGAGCATTGTTACTCTGGATCCTGGGGTCGTGAGTTCAAGCCCCATGTTGGGCCTAGAGCTTACTTTAAAATTTTTTTTAAACTAAAAAAAAGCTGCATAATTGAAAGTCTAATCATCGATAATACTTGGTATTTTAAATTTCAGTTACTCTAGTGGTATATGCAGTGGTATCTCGTGATTTTAATTTGCATTTTTCGGATGACTAATGATGTTGAGCATCTTATCATATGCTCACTGGTTATTCCTATAACTTCTTTTGTGAAATATTCAGGTTTTTATGCCTATTTTTTGTTGGTTTGTTTTTCATAACCTTAATGAATTGTAAGAATTATTTTTATATTTGGATACAGTCTTTCAGCAAATATCTGCTTCATTTTAAGAAATTGAACTGGAAATTGTAGCCAAGAATCAAAAGATTGGCAGGTGAATGAACAATTACTTGTTTTAATCCAAAATGTTTAATAAGTGTGCATTAGTTTTCTTTTGCCGTTGTTACAACGTACACAACATAGTGGCTTGGAACAGCACAAATGTATCATCTTGAAGGTTTGTAGGTGAGAAGTCCAAAATGGGTCTCACTGGGTTGAAATTAAGGATCAGGGGGAGAATCCATTTCCTTGCCTTTTACATATTTTAGGGGAGTCCTCTACCCCTGGACTCCATCTTCAAAGACAGCAATGTGAGGCTGAATCCTTCTCATGCTTTCTCCTGTCTGGTTGTCCCTCTTTGTCTCCTATTCCTACTTTTAAGGACCCCTGTGATTCCATTGGGTCTACTGGGATAATCCAAAATAATCTTCCTATGTTAAGATCACCTGATTAACAACCTTGATGCCATCTGCCATCTTAATTTCTCTTTGTCACATAACAACATAGTCACTAGTCACAACTTCTGGGAATCCGGACGTGAACATCTTTGGGAGGCCAATTGTTCTGCTTACCACAGTATGTATTATTAATTCATAAGATTTCTCCATATTTCTGGCTTTTTGGGGTTAATCTATGAATTTCTAGTCCCAGATGCATTAGATAAGAGGATTTCTACAGGGTCTGCAGGAATTTGACAATGTAACAGATAAATCTGACAACTGCCTTCGAGGTAAGATAGTTACACCATATAAGTGAGTGCTTTGCGATAGAGAGAAATGATTGCCCAATATCACTCACCTGGAAAGTGGCAGGGCCCAGACTTGAACCTAGCTTCTCTGATTTTATTTGACATATTTTATGACCCCTGCTGCTCAAGGGAAGTAGAATACTGAAATGTGGGAGGCAGGGTGGAGACTTAATTAAAACAAGATATAAACGTAGGACAAAGACTGTCCTATTTAGATTTTTTAAGAGTGTGGCATAAAAGTTGATAAAGCAGAATACAGGGATCCATGGCAGGGACAAAGTACAGAGAACATCGGTCACTTTTACTCAACTTTGGTGGAAAAGATACTCCACCAATGGCATCAAGCATTGCATTCTCTGAGTGCCAAAGGGAATGGAGGATTCAAGGAGGTGGTCAGGAGGATCACTATTCAGGAGCATGTGAGAACACATCTACAAGCTCCCTCACTAAGAAGGGATGAATGACATCTGCCTGGAAGTGGTTCTGCTGGTGGAAACTGAACCTGAGGATTTTTACCAGATCTCATAGTCTTGAATAAATGTTCAGGTTGATGAGGCCTGGGAATGGTGGCTCATGGTATAGGTTGGGGTTATATTGAGTGTAATATATGAATGATAACAATGACAAAATATAATTAAAGCAACAAGTCCATGCCTACAAACTTCTGATCACTAAGGCAGCCCTGCTACAAGTTTTATGACTGGGCCTAAATGGAATGTACATGCATCATACTGAAAGTTCCAGTGGAGAACAAAGCAGTACCTGCCCTAATGATATCCAATTGTCTCCTTCCTCTCTGCAGTTTGTCGTGGACAGTCTTTGCCCTCTTTGTTCCAAACTAACCTACTATGGTGCTGAGTGTTTTCGAGGACTCCTGGTTCCTGTGTTACAAGGGCCAAGCAGCTTGATCAGACTGCAGGTTGCTGTAGAATGTTCCATATTCTCTGAGGGCCCAGAGGCTGAGTGGCGTGACCTTGCCTTCTTCACTTCTTTTTTTTTTGTTTTCCTTCTTCACTTCTGAGAGTGTGAATGTCTCTTGGGTGGGTGAGGGGTCCTGGATTGGTGCCAGAGGCCTTAAAGGACCTAAGAGAAAGATGGATGTGACTGTGTGTCTGAGGTGTAGTGATCCACACTTGAAGCAGTGGAGGCACTGTTGCAGTTATGAAGAGATAAATTATATCAAAAGAAAACCATGCAGGGTTGTATCAATGTTTAAAAAATTAAAGAAAAAAACAGAAATGGAAAAAACGAGGCTCTTTTTATGAAAACCAGCTGAAAAATGGTACTTTGAGAATTTGAGTTCTGAGAATCTGCTCCATTTCTCATTCTCTTCTTTCCTTTCTTCCTTCATCTCCTCCATTGTCTTGATTGGCTACCATTGTGAGAAAATGCAGGTTGCAAAGAATCCCCTCAAACCCTGAAGAAACTGTTATAGTGTTCAGTTAGTAATGCTGAGCTGTTTACCTGTTTTTCACATTAAAGTCTATTGTCTAGGTTCACTGAGCCAGAGCAAATAGACCAGACACATGGTTAAAGTGTTAGTGTAACAGCAGCAAAAGCTATTGAACACAATTTCTGATTGCCAGGGAGACTGTATGCTTCGAGGTTTCATTCTGTCGCTGGGAATCAAAGCTACAGTCTCTATGCTCTGTTATTTCCCAGAGCCTCACAAGCTGCTTCTGCCCGTGCTTATGGGGCCAGTGGCAAAGGGGACAAGTGTGCACTATATCCTCTTGACCACGACTCAGTTTTTTAAGTGCCACCCATAACCTTCTTTCATTAGTCAAAACCAAAAAAAACAAAAACAAAACAACCTCCCCAAACCCCACTCACTGACAAACTGATTCATGCAAATTACTTCCTTTGGGCCTCCCACTATTTCATCTGACATTTGCAGATAGATGTGTTTGGATCTCAATTTGGGCCACTTGCTATTAATAAAACATTCATCATGCTTGCATGCATATGGATTTCTGACGATTTTGGTTTACTGTTGAAACAAAAGGCTGCCCTTGATTTAGAGGCTTCTTATGCAATATTAAAGCCATGTTAAAGGATTTTCACTTAATCACTTTTCATAAGGGCCAGGCTTGGTTTATGGTTTGGTAAATGTCAAGGGTACTAGTTATGGTGATTTTGAATGACCTTCAGTCATTTCCTGAATTTGGGCAGGGCCCATCTGGCCATTTGAAGATTTCAGCTTATGGGTCATTGCGGATCCAGTAATCACTTGATAGATTCAAGAACTAGCATTTGCGCCACTCAGAGGCCATGGGTTTCCATTAGTTCTTTGTAGTTGTCAGTAAGTTTCAGAGCAGATTTTTTTTTTCCTTTGACCTTGATGTATGTGAGGTAGGAGGAGCAGGGAAAATCTGGCTTTTCTCTGTGCATCCCCATGGTTTTTAGTCCAGAAGAAAAAGACCAAGTACATATGGAAACTAGTGTTGAATCCCCATAGTATAAAGATCATTTAAGTAAATGAAAAATGAATATGTAAGTCATTACGTCAAAACTACAATAAGAAGAGACGATGTAATCTCAACAAGGAAAGCTGATGTTCTGGAGACTTTTGTCTTTGTTTCAGTTTGTGAGTTACCAGAAGGTTCATCTGCATGCGCGCAAAGGAGTGCATCATTCACATGCCATTGTTCTTGGTATCTGGTATCTCTTGATACCAAAACCACAGAAGTGCTTTTAAGATAGAGCCTAAAAATTACAGACACTTGCTCACTTGTAATTAACAACAGAGTGTTAACTATATTTTGAGAGTCTCTCATCGCTATGACACAAGGCTCTCCTTATGATCTGCAGTCACTTGTGTTCTACTAGTCTCTCATCTTATATAAAAATTGACAATGTGCACGAATATATATTTTGTTCAGCTGTTCCAATAGTTCTTTGGGAGGGAGATAGGGCAGGTGGTGCTCTTCTTCTACGGTAAATGAGAAAACTAAGAGTCTATCATGATTTGTGAAGGCTCTGAGATTTTACCATATGTGTAAATACACAAGCGAGCCTGTTTCTGTTCTTTGGATGCTAGCAGGAGACATAAAAACCCTAGGTTGGAGACCATGGTAGCACCACAAACAGCATGAGCATGGTGTCAGCTCCACTGCACCATGCCCTCCTAGTCCCAGAGGGTGACATAGATGGGCCTACATGGATGCCCATGCGCTGGATTGTGTTACAAAAGAGGAATTTATTGTTTTTATAGCGAGCACTCAGGAAACCTGCTCTTTGAGTGAGATCATTGCCTTATCCTTCAAGGTTGTTGCTGCAAAAACAATTTGAGAAATGGACCCCATAAAGAACTTTGCATTTTTGGTATACCCAGCAAAAACACCAGGGTGTTCTGAGTCCATTGCCTCTCCCAACAGAGTCTGGGTTGATTTAGAGTTATTTGCAGGCTTACGATGCTAGGAAGTGGCGGAGCTAAAGTTCAAATCTAGATTTTCTGATGCTAGCTTCAGTACTTTTTCATTAATGTTAATTAATGTTAATGTCACTAATGTTAATACTTAGACTAATACCAAAATGAATACTAAATACCAGTACCAATAATTTATGGAGCCTTACCCTACACCAGAGACTGTGGATGCTAATTTATATACATCATCATTAAATCTTGTCACATCCTAGAAAGTAGGTACTGTGTTGTTCTTTAAAAATTAAAAAAAAAAAAGAGGCCCAATTAATTACATTTCCTAAGTTTACAAAGCTAGAAAATGGTAGAGTCCAAAGCATATGCTGTTTTCATAAGACCAGTTTCTTTTATGGATATAATTTTAGTGGCACCAGAAAATCTCTATATCCAAACTGTCTTTTTCACAGCCTTGTCAATCCTTGGGTCCCTCACTGTGAGAGATTTGGTCTCTGTTCCTTTTTAAAAATCCAAATTCCTTGGGAGGGGTAAGAGTGTCACATCAGTCACTTTATACTTGAGAACGAGCAAGTTGAAAGGTCCTTTCATGTTTGTAAGTGTGGATAGAGTGGAGGGCAGAGAGGACATGAAGATATAGGTACTGTTTTGGGAGGAAGAGGCTACAAGGAGAGAGGTTAAGGGTAGAAAGAGGGGTGGGCTAAAAATGTGAACATTGAGTGTGGTTCATGCTTCAGGTCATTGTACTTAATGGTTGGATATGGAACATGAAGAAATCACTTTGGGCTTTAAAAATCAGAACAAAGCTGACTCTGATGGTCTCAATATCTTCACCCAGGCAGTTCTGCAGCTCCCAAGAGTGTGGGCTTTGGAGCCAGAAGGTCTGAGTTCAATCCCAACTCACCCGTTTATTGGTGTGTGATCTTGTGTATTTCCCCAAACACTGTGCCTCGGTTTCTTCATTTGTGAAATTGGGATAATGATGGGGTTGTTGGAAGAAAACCTGACTTTTAATAAGCACTCAAGAAATATAAACTACTATTATTGTATGTTTTTATTTAGGCCACCTCAAGTTCTTTTTGGAATGAGAGCTAATATTTAAAATAAGCATATTAAAAAAGAGCTAATATGTAAAATAAGAATATTTAAAAAATATTTTTAATTTATTATAATGCAAATAGTGTTGTCTTCTTTTATGATTTTCAACTTACGTGAAATTCCAAAAATACCTGAGAAATGCTCAATTAGGTTCAATCGACCATATGCCATTTACATAAAAATAGTTATTCCCTGAATAAATTATAACTAAAAATAAAATTTGTTGAAGTTTCTTTGGTTACTAAAGCAATTGCTTTATTAATTTGACATTTGGGAGTTCCTATTCTGTATCAGTACTGTGCCGGTTTCTGAGGGATGATCCACTGTGAAGAAAGCATAGTCCCTCTACAGAGAGCCCACAGTCTAGTGGAAAATACTGAGAGATGAACAGATGAGTATTTTTTAAAATAAGAAAACTGTAAGAGACATAAAAACAGAAGGAAAGAAAAAATCTCACCTCCCAGAAGTAACTCATTCTTTATAATTTTGATTTTTTTCTTTATGTATATATACATATATACACTCTATGTATGGTTTCTATTCTGCTTTTGTCTTAACATTTTATTCTTTTACTCCTATCATTAGATAGTTTTAGAAAACATGATTTTAATGACTAGTATGATATCATTTACACATATCAAAATTAATTTCACCATCATTCCTCTTACAAATTTAGATTTCTTGTTTTTCACTAGATTATACCTAAAACTTGGTTTTATATAAATCTTTATGTGAATATCTGATGTGTTCTGCAGCATAATAACTCTTCAAAATAAGTACACATGATGTAAGGAAGTATCAGAAAAGGTAATGACTAATCTAAGGATTTGTAATAGGTATTGCCAAATCTGGTAGAAAGTTTGTATCAACTCACACTGTCAGTGGTATAAGCAAATACAAATTATGCTGAATTTTTACTACTTTTATTTTATTTTTGCCAATTTTATGAGTAAAAATGATATATACTTTAAATTTTCAATTCTTTGGTCACTAGGGTGAATTTTTTGGTCCATTTGTGTTTTTATTTTAGTTATTTGAGTAAAACTGAGGCTTTCATACTTTTTTTTTGGCCCTTTCAATTTCTTTTGTGCATTGCCTATTAATGTTCTTTGACAGTATTGCCATATTCAATTTTTTTCTTATTGAAGTTTATGTATTAAGAATATTAAAACTTTGGGGATGCCTGGGTGGCTCAGTGGTTGAGCGTCTGCCTTCCACTCAGGGCATGATCTGGGTCTGGGGATTGAGTCCCATGTCGGGCTCCCCACAGGGAGCCTGCTTCTCCCTCTGCCTATGTCTCTGCCTCTCTGTGTCTCTCATGAATAAATACATAAAATCTTTAAAAAAAAGAATATTAAAACTTTGCTAGACATTTTGTTCTTTCTAGTCTAAAGAGGAAGGAAAAGAACTAATCTAGAGAGAAATAGATGTGAGAGACTAAGCAGTTCCTGAGAGAGACAAAAAGAATGCCTGTAAATAGGTGCTATTCTTATCCCCATTATACAGATGAGGAAAAGGAGGCTAAGAGACTCTGATAATCTGTAAATTTCTGGGGCAGCCAGTAAATTTAAGAAGAGGGACTCCAGAATGTAGAATGCTGAAGTCTAGACTTTTGATCAGTATGCTGTACTGAGTCCTTCCTGCTCTTTGCTACTGTAAAGGCTGCCACCACCACTCATTCTTTTCTATGGATTACAGATGTTTCATACCGTCCTTAACAATGTAGGTTGGAGTTGCAGAGTGGTAGGTAGGTCTGACATGATTAATCTTTATATGTCATTGTATTGTATCATTTCACTGGTTCCAACTAGCAAATATTTTTTATTATTTTTCTGTTTGAAATTGGTCAAATAGAGAAAGTGTAGTGGATGTAGCAGACACTTCCGTGCACGTCTACGTCCTTATTTACTTGAGAAAAACATATATTCTGCTGTTGGTGTGTGTGGTGTATTATAAATATCAATTAGATCCTGTGAGTTGATGTCACGCTGTTAAACTGTTAAGTTCTTCCCTGCCCTTGCTGATGGCCTTTGTAGCAGTCCCATCAATTTTTGAGAGAAGAATTTTGAAGTCTTCCACTATAATTGTGGACTTCTTTCTCCTTTTAGTTCTGCCACTTCTTGTTTCACTTATTTTGCGGCTCTATTTTTTGGTGCATACATATTTAGGATTGCCGCATCTCTTCGGTGGATTGATCCTTTTTGCGTCTTCTAGTGTCCCTTTTTGTCCCTCGTAATTTTCTTTGCTCCAAAGTCTACTTTGATATTAATGTAGGCACTCTTGTTTTCTTTGATTAATGCTTGCTATATCTTTTTTTTTAAGATTTTATTTATTTATTCATGAGAGAGAGAGAGAGAGAGGCAGAGACACAGGCAGAGGGAGAAGCAGGCTTCATGCAAGGAGCCCAACGTGGGACTCGATCACGGGTCTCCAGGATCACACCCTGGACTAAAGGTGGCGCTAAACCACCGAGCCACCGGGGCTGCCCGGTATATCTTTTTCTATCATTTCGTGTTTGGTCAGTTTCTTTTTTTTTTTTTTTTAATTTATTTTTTATTGGTGTTCAATTTACTAACATACAGAATAACACCCAGTGCCCGTCACCCATTCACTCCCACCCCCCCGCCCTCCTCCCCTTCTACCACCCCTAGTTCGTTTCCCAGAGTTAGCAGTCTTTACGTTCTGTCTCCCTTTCTGATATTTCCCACACATTTCTTCTCCCTTCCCTTATATTCCCTTTAACTATTATTTATATTCCCCAAATGAATGAGAACATATAATGTTTGTCCTTCTCCGACTGACTTACTTCACTCAGCATAATACCCTCCAGTTCCATCCACGTTGAAGCAAATGGTGGGTATTTGTCATTTCTAATAGCTGAGTAATATTTCATTGTATACATAAACCACATCTTCTTTATCCATTCATCTTTCGTTGGACACCGAGGCTCCTTCCACAGTTTGGCTATCGTGGCCATTGCTGCTATAAACATCGGGGTGCAGGTGTCCCGGCGTTTCATTGCATTTGTATCTTTGGGGTGAATCCCCAACAGTGCAATTGCTGGGTCGTAGGGCAGGTCTATTTTTAACTGTTTGAGGAACCTCCACACAGTTTTCCAGAGTGGCTGCACCAGTTCACATTCCCACCAACAGTGTAAGAGGGTTCCCTTTTCTCCGCATCCTCTCCAACATTTGTTGTTTCCTGCCTTGTTAATTTTCCCCATTCTCACTGGTGTGAGGTGGTATCTCATTGTAGTTTTGATTTGTATTTCCCTGATGGCAAGTGATGCAGAGCATTTTCTCATATGCATGTTGGCCATGTCTATGTCTTCCTCTGTGAGATTTCTGTTCATGTCTTTTGCCCATTTCATGATTGGATTGTTTGTTTCTTTGGTGTTGAGTTTAATAAGTTCTTTATAGATCTTGGAAACTAGCCCTTTATCTGATATGTCATTTGCAAATATCTTCTCCCATTCGTAGGTTGTCTTTGAGTTTTGTTGACTGTATCCTTTGCTGTGCAAAAGCTTCTTATCTTGATGAAGTCCCAATAGTTCATTTTTGCTTTTGTTTCTTTTGCCTTTGTGGATGTATCTTGCAAGAAGTTACTATGGCCGAGTTCAAAAAGGGTGTTGCCTGTGTTCTTCTCTAGGATTTTGATGGACTCTTGTCTCACATTTAGATCTTTCATCCATTTTGAGTTTATCTTTGTGTATGGTGAAAGAGAGTGGTCTAGTTTCATTCTTCTGCATGTGGATGTCCAATTTTCCCAGCACCATTTATTGAAGAGACTGTCTTTCTTCCAATGGATAGTCTTTCCTCCTTTATCGAATATTAGTTGCCCATAAAGTTCAGGGTCCACTTCTGGATTCTCTATTCTGTTCCACTGATCTATGTGTCTGTTTTTGTGCCAGTACCACACTGTCTTGATGACCACAGCTTTGTAGTACAACCTGAAATCTGGCATTGTGATGCCCCCAGATATGGTTTTCTTTTTTAAAATTCCCCTGGCTCTTCGGGGTCTTTTCTGATTCCACACAAATCTTAAAATAATTTGTTCTAACTATCTGAAGAAAGTCCATGGTATTTTGATAGGGATTGCATTAAACGTGTATATTGCCCTGGGTAACATTGACATTTTCACAATATTAATTCTGCCAATCCATGAGCATGGAATATTTTTCCATCTCTTTGTGTCTTCCTCAATTTCTTTCAGAAGTGTTCTATAGTTTTGAGGGTATAGATCCTTTACATCTTTGGTTAGGTTTATTCCTAGGTATCTTATGCTTTTGGGTGCAATTGTAAATGGGATTGACTCCTTAATTTCTCTTTCTTCAGTCTCATTGTTAGTGTATAGAAATGCCACTGACTTCTGGGCATTGATTTTGTATCCTGCCACGCTACCGAATTGCTGTATGAGTTCTAGCAATCTTGGGGTGGAGACTTTTGGGTTTTCTATGTAGAGTATCATGTCATCGGCGAAGAGGGAGAGTTTGACTTCTTCTTTGCCAATTTGAATGCCTTTAATGTCTTTTTGTTGTCTGATTGCTGAGGCTAGGACTTCCAGTACTATGTTGAACAGCAGTGGTGAGAGTGGACATCCCTGTCTTGTTCCTGATCTTAGGGGAAAGGCTCCTAGTGCTTCCCCATTGAGAATGATATTTGCTGTGGGCTTTTCATAGATGGCTTTTAAGATGTCGAGGAATGTTCCCTCTATCCCTACACTCTGAAGAGTTTTGATCAGGAATGGATGCTGTATTTTGTCAAATGCTTTCTCTGCATCCAATGAGAGGATCATATGGTTCTTGGTTTTTCTCTTGCTGATATGATGAATCACATTGATTGTTTTACGGGTGTTGAACCAGCCTTGTGTCCCAGGGATAAATCCTACTTGGTCATGGTGAATAATTTTCTTAATGTACTGTTGGATCCTATTGGCTAGTATCTTGTTGAGAATTTTTGCATCCATGTTCATCAGGGATATTGGTCTGTAATTCTCCTTTTTGGTGGGGTCTTTGTCTGGCTTTGGAATTAAGGTGATGCTGGCTTCATAGAATGAATTTGGAAGTACTCCATCTCTTTCTATCTTTCCAAACAGCTTTAGGAGAATAGGTATGATTTCTTCTTTAAACGTTTGATAAAATTCCCCTGGGAAGCCATCTGGCCCTGGACTCTTGTGTCTTGGGAGGTTTTTGATGACTGCTTCAATTTCCTCCCTGGTTATTGGCCTGTTCAGGTTTTCTATTTCTTCCTGTTCCAGTTTTGGTAGTTTGTGGCTTTCCAGGAATGCGTCCATTTCTTCTAGATTGCCTAATTTATTGGCGTATAGCTGTTCATAATATGTTTTTAAAATCGTTTGTATTTCCTTGGTGTTGGTAGTGATCTCTCCTTTCTCATTCATGATTTTATTAATTTGAGTCTTCTCTCTTCTTTTTAATAAGGCTGGCTAATGGTTTATCTATCTTATTAATTCTTTCAAAGAACCAACTCCTGGTTCTGTTGATCTGTTCCACAGTTCTTCTGGTCTCGATTTCGTTGAGTTCTGCTCGAATCTTTATTAACTCCCTTCTTCTCTTGGGTGTAGGATCTATTTGCTGTTTTTTCTCTAGCTCCTTTATGTGTAAGGTTAGCTTTTGTATTTGAGTTCTTTCCAGTTTTTGAATGGATGCTTGTATTGCGATGTATTTCCCCCTTAGGACTGCTTTTGCTGCATCCCAAAGATTTTGAACGGTTGTATCTTCATTCTCATTAGTTTCCATGAATCTTTTTAATTCTTCCTTAATTTCCTGGTTGACCCTTTTATCTTTTAGCAGGATGGTCCTTAACCTCCACGTGTTTGAGGTCCTTCCAAACTTCTTGTTGTGATTTAGTTCTAATTTCAAGGCATTATGGTCCGAGAATATGCAGGGGACAATCCCAATCTTTTGGTATCGGTTCAGACCCGATTTGTGTCCCAATATGTGGTCTATTCTGGAGAAAGTTCCATGTGCGCTTGAGAAGAATGTGTATTCAGTTGAGTTTGGATGTAAAGTTCTGTAGATATCTGTGAAATCCATCTGGTCCAGTGTATCATTTAAAGCTCTCGTTTCTTTGGAGATGTTGTGCTTAGAAGACCTATCGAGTATAGAAAGAGCTAGATTGAAGTCACCAAGTATAAGTGTATTATTACCTAAGTATTTCTTCACTTTGGTTAATAATTGATTTATATATTTGGCAGCTCCCACATTCGGAGCATATATATTGAGGATTGTTAAGTCCTCTTGTTGAATAGATCCTTTAAGTATGATATAGTGTCCCTCTTCATCTCTCACTACAGTCTTTGGGGTAAATTTTAGTTTATCTGATATAAGGATGGCTACCCCTGCTTTCTTTTGAGGACCATTCGAATGGTAAATGGTTCTCCAACCTTTTATTTTCAGGCTGTAGGTGTCCTTCTGTCTAAAATGAGTCTCTTGTAGACAGCAAATAGATGGGTCCTGCTTTTTTATCCAGTCTGAAACCCTGCGCCTTTTGATGGGGTCATTAAGCCCGTTCACATTCAGAGTTACTATTGAGAGATATGAGTTTAGTGTCATCATGATATCTATTCAGTCTTTGTTTTTGTGGACTGTTCCACTGAACTTCTTCTTAAAGGGGAATTTTAAGAGGCCCCCTTAAAATTTCTTGCAGAGCTGGTTTGGAGGTCACATATTCTTTTAGTTGCTGCCTGTCTTGGAAGCTCTTTATCTCTCCTTCCATTTTGAATGAGAGCCTTGCTGGATAAAGTATTCTTGGTTGCATGTTCTTCTCATTTAGGACCCTGAATATATCCTGCCAGCCCTTTCTGGCCTGCCAGGTCTCTGTGGAGAGGTCTGCTGTTACCCTAATACTCCTCCCCATAAAAGTCAGGGATTTCTTGTCTCTTGCTGCTTTAAGGATCTTCTCTTTATCTTTGGAATTTGCAAGCTTCACAATTAAATGTCGAGGTGTTGAACGGTTTTTATTGATTTTAGGGGGGGATCTCTCTATTTCCTGGATCTGAATGCCTGTTTCCCTTCCCAGATTAGGAAAGTTTTCAGCTAGAATTTGTTCAAATACATATTCTGGCCCTCTGTCCCTTTCGGCGCCCTCGGGAACCCCAATTAAACGTAGGTTTTTCTTCCTCAGGCTGTTGTTTATTTCCCTTAATCTATCTTCATGGTGTTTTAATTGTTTGTCTCTTTTTTCCTCAGTTTCCCTCTTTGCTATCAACTTGTCTTCTATGTCACTCACTCGTTCTTCCACCTCGTTAACCCTCGTCGTTAGGACTTCTAGTTTGGATTGCATCTCATTCAATTGATTTTTAATTTCTGCCTGATTAGCTCTAAATTCTGCAGTCATGAAGTCTCTTGAGTCCTTTATACTTTTTTCTAGAGCCACCAGTAGGTGTATAATAGTGCTTCTGAATTGGCTTTCTGACATTGAATTGTAATCCAGATTTTGTAACTCTGTGGGAGAGAGGACTGTTTCTGATTCTTTCTTTTGAGGTGAGGTTTTCCTTCTAGTCATTTTGCTCAGTGCAGAGTGGCCAAAAGCAAGTTGTATTGGGAAAAAGAGAAAAAGAGAGGAGAGAAAGAAGGAAAGAAAAGAGAAAGAGAAAAAAAAGGGAAGAAAAAAAAAAACGAAAAAAAAAAAAAGAAGAAAAAAAGAAAGAAAAAGAAAGGAGAAAAAAAAGGGGGTGGGGGAAGGAAACAAATCAAAAAGCAAAACAAAACAAAAACAAAAACAACAAAAAAAAAGAACCACCGGGGAGTATCTTCTGATTCTGTGTTCTTTAAGTCCTTTGGCTTCTCCTGGAAGTTGTCCGTCTAGCTGGTGTTCTGGGGGAGGGGCCTGCTTGCTGATTTTCAGGTGTTAGCAGTTGGGGGAGCTGCTGTGCCCCTGCCTGGTGCAGGGCTCGGTGGGGGTTGTTTACCCCGTGAGGCCGCAGGAGGAACAGCCCCAGTGGCGGGGCAGCTCTGGAAACCTGGATTCAGCTCCGGCAGGAACTCGGTCTGCAGGGCCTGGAGGCTCCGGGGCGGGGCCGCTGATGTGCTCAGCTGGGGCAGGAGCGTCCTCGCTGTCCTGGGCCCTCCCGGCCTCTGCCTGTCCCGGGGGAGGCCGGATCCTGGGCTGTGTCCCGGCGCCCTGTGCTCCGGGGCCTGCGCTGTTGGATTCGCGCTCCCGGGCCGCGCAGCCCCCTCCGCACGGAGCCTCTTCCTCTGCCCGAGCCCCTCCGAGCTGCTCCCGCCCCGCAGCCCCCTCCGCGGAGCCGCCGCCCGAGCCCCTCCAGCTGCTCCGGGTCCCGCCGGGTCCCCCGTGCGCGCTGCAGCCCTTAGGGAGCTCGGCGCACTCTCCTGGGCGCGCAGTTGCTGTTAGTGTCCCCGGGAGCCCGAGGGCATCCCCGCCCTCCTGGGTCCTGCTCCACCTCCCCGCGAGCCCCTTTCCGCCCGGGAAGGTCGGTGCAGCTCCTGCGTCTCCGGGACGGGGCTCTCCTGTCCTGGGGACACTCGCCCCGGCCTCAGCCCGGCTCCTCGCGGGGCCCCTCCCCCTTGGAGGCCTTTGTTCCTTTATTTCTTTTTCCCCGTCTTCCTACCTTGATAGAAGCGCGAACTCTTCTCACTGTTGCATTCCAGCTGGTCTCTCTTTAATTCTCAGGCCGAATTCTTAGATTTTCAGGATGATTGGAAGGTTTTCTAGGTAATTTGGTGGAGACAGGTGATTTGGGGACCCTACTCTTCCGCCATCTTGCTCCTCCTCGTTTGGTCAGTTTCAATTGAAGTGAGTTTTTAGATAGCACAGAGTTGGGCCATTTTTATTTTTTATCTTTTCTGTCAATCCTTGTTTTTAATTATGTATTTAGACTATTTGTATTTATATATATTTGTATATAATTTATATTTAATGCAATTTTGATATGTCAGTGCTTCAGCCTGCCATTGTTTTCTGTTTTTCTCTGTTTTTTTTTTCTTTTCTCTATTTTTCTCTTTTCTTCTATTTTCTTTTTCCTGCGTTTAGTGGGTTACTTGAACATATTTTATAATTTTTTATTTTGATTTCATTTTGATTCAGGTATAGTGTTTTTGAGTGCATCTCTTTGTATGGACTTTTCAGTCATTGCAGTTAAGCTTACTTAAATTATCCACCTACTGGTGTCAACATTTTTGTCATTTTAAATGAAATATAGAAGCCTAACCTCCACTTTGGTCTCTTTATCCTCTCTTTTTATAATTTATAATTTAATATAATAATATAATATAATATCCTAAAAAATGAGAAAAAATATTCTAAAAGGTGGAGAGAAAAAGCAGGCTGTTTAGGGACCTCAGCACCCAAGGAATGACACAGTGGTGAGTTTCCTGAGGTTCCTTTTTGCCTCCTCTATATCCCACATTGGATGCTGAAGAAAAAGGTTGCATCTGAGAAAGATGGTTGGGCACAGATTCAAAGCCTGCTCTCTCTGAATAAAGAACCAGGAAAGTGACAATTTAACAAGACAGAGAACTTTTCAATAACAACCGCCTTACTCCAACTGAATATCATGGAAAAACAAAGGTTCCTTGCTGTCTCCATCCCTGAAGACCAAGTGGGGAGACTAAATTTCCACTCTCATTTGGTAATAATGAAGTTTTGTATGATTTCTGTTTTTCTAAATTTGTTGAAGTTTAAGGCTTATAATATGATCTATGTGTACGTTCTGTGTACAGTCAAAAAGAAAGTATGTTTTGCTGTTGTTGAGGGGAGGCTTCTATATATTATTTAGGTTTAGTTGGTAATAAGATTGTTTAGGTCTTTTGTAATTTTAATGACTTTGATGTTATTCTATCCATTTCTGAGGGTTTGTTATTTCCTCTTTTAGTTTCATCAGTTTTTTGCATGTATAGTTAAAGCTCTGCTGTTTGGTGCATACATAAATTATTATTCATTCTTGGAGGATTGGCGTTCTATATAGTGTCATATTTCATCCCATATCTTATTTTTTTGAAGTTTACTTCATATGTTATTAATATAGTTACTCCAGCTTTCAATTGTATAATGTATACATGGTTTCATGGTTTATCTTTTCCTTTTTATCTACATATGTCTTTAAACTCCAAGTAGATTTCTTAAATACAGCATATATTTAGGTCTTGCTTTTTTACCCAATCTGAAAATTGTTGTATTGTAACTGTTTTCCTTACATCATCCACATTTAATGTTATTATTGATGTGGTTGGATTAAAATAGATTATTTTTCTGGCTATTTTTCATTTCTTTTATTTGTTCTTGGTTCTCCCACTTTTTCTACCTGGAGAATTTTTATGATTCTGTTTTATCTCTTCCATTGACTTATTTATACCTCTTTGAAAATATATTTTAGTTGTTAACCTAGGGTTTATAATGTACATGTTTAATAATATCATCAAATGATACTATACTACTTTATGTGTGGAGTAAGAACCTTCCAACTGTAGATTCTCAATCCATCTTTTCCATCCTTTGTGTCCTTTTACTTTTTCATATGTTATAAACACAGAAGGCAGTGCTACTATTTTTTAGAGTAATTAGAAGTAAGGAAAGATTAATTTTACCTTTATTTATTCCATTTTTAAAATTCTTGGTTTTTTTTTGTGGGTTCATTTTTCAGTCCAATGTTTTATTTCTGCCTGAAGCACTTTAACATTTTCTGTAGAGTAGGTACACTGACAATAAATTTTCTCAGTTTTTGTCTGAAAAGTATTTATTTTTCCTTCCTTTTGGAGTGATATTTTTGCCAGATATAGAATTCTGGGTTGGTAGTTTTTCTTTTACTACTTTAATGGTATTGTCTTTTAGTTTAGATGTTTCTGATGATAAGTTTGCTATAATTTTTGTTTTTCTTCCTCTGTATATAATGTTTCCTTTGTATCTGCTGTCTTCAAGAATTTTCATTGTCTTTGTTCTTAGTAGTTTGAATATAATAGGCCTAGATATTTTTTTTAATCATACTTATTGTTCTCTGGACTTCTTGGATGTGTTATGTCATGACTATCATTAATTTGGAAAACTCTTAGCCATTATTTATTTATTTATTTATTTTTCTTAGCCATTATTTTTTAAGTATATATTTTTTGACCCTTTCCCTCTCTGTCATCCTCTGAAATATTGTTCCACAGCTCTTGGATGTTCTATTTTTAATTTTTTTCATTTATTTTTTTTCTTGCTAGATTTCAATTTGGATAGTTGCTATTGACATTTCTTCAAGTGTACTTATTCTTTCCTCAGCTGTATTCAGTGTACTGATGAACAGTTGAAGACATTCTTTTTTTTTAAATTTTTCATTTATTTATGATAGTCACAGAGAGAGAGAGAGAGGTAGAGACGTAGGCAGAGGGAGAAGCAGGCTCCATGCACCGGGAGCCCGACGTGGGATTTGATCCCGGGTCTCCAGGATCGTGCCCTGGGCCAAAGGCAGGCGCTAAACCGCCGCACCACCCAGGGTTCCCCAGTTGAAGACATTCTTTATCATTATTACTGTTTTCTCTTTCTAGCATCTTTCTGATGAAATTGCCCCTCTGACTTTGGATGTCTATCACCTTTTCAATTATAGCTTTTAACATATTAATCAGAGCTGTTTTAAATTTTTTGTCAAATAGTTCCAATGTCTGGGGCAAAGGCCAGAATTTGCATAGGGTTTTAAGCAGTGCTCAGAGTTGCTTATCACAATGTAAATTTATAGAAAATCATTACAGTCCAGCAAGCTCACTTGGCCAACTTGCAGGAGTAAAATTGAAATAATAAAATAGAAGAAACACTCTGGCACTCTGTTAGAATATTATTCTCACTAGAATACTTAAATGTGGCAAACTTAATTCCAGAACTTAAATTCATAATCTCTTCACAAGAGCTTTATCCCTTCTGTAGCTCTTATATAAATGTTCTGGAGATTAATTTAAATATAATTTTTAAGGAGTATATTATAGGTTCCTTTTGACCCAATTTGTTAAAAATATTTCTTTTTCCCTGTCACTAATTCCCTCACTAATTTCTACAGGCAATATTTCTTTAGAAAATGCTCCTAAGGCTTTAGCAAATGCTCAGACAACTAACATCAAGATTTTTTTTCAAAGCACAGTCATGTTTTTAATTTCCAAAACAGCCAGAAAAATTACATAAGTGGCTCTGAAAAATAACCCCCCGTGTGTGTGCACACACATACAACATAAATCATATGATAGTTCTTTTAAAAAAAAGTTGGAATATTTTGGTCATTTGCTGTTGGGGAGTAAGTTGTTACTGGGGACTATTTTTTTTTTTTTTTGATATGTGAATAATAGATAAGCTTTACTTCACAAGCCTTAACCCATCTATCCACCCATTTATCCACTCATCCAATTTGTCTATTTAACAAACATCTGAATGCCCATCTGCCAAATGCTTCATTAATAATACAAAGATGCTTCTTGCATGGAGTTTGTCATTTCCAGAGGAGATAAGGTGTGATAATAAGTAATGATAATATACAATAAAGTGTGACATTCTCTGTTCACTAGAAGCAGAGCCTGCGTGGAACACCTGTTTGCCCTTTCAATTGCTGGCTAATTTCCTGCACACATTCTCTACTGTGCTCAGCTGCAGAACTCAGACTCACTCAGAATGAGCCTGCTGGTGTTCCTTTCATGTTCTCTTGGGTTAAAAATCTCTCCCTGATGTACATGCACAATCCCAATAATATTTATGAGAGTTACTAGTGCCAGCAGGAGGCTCTGCCCCTGAAGCTGTTGGAAGGCATTTGAACAGCTTTTCAGTGAAGATTAATGATTACAGAAAAGAAAAAAATCTTGGTCTGTCAGCTGGAAGTTAACTCGAAGGGATATAACAGAAGAAAGCCAGTGAGGATACTTCACAAGCGAGGTGTGTTTGAGGAATTTATGTTGGAACTGAAGCTTTGATGAATTACATGTATAATGCTACTCACAGGAAGATGTCAAAGTTTGTGGATAACAACAGAGTAAATAATGAGGGTTACTATTTCAGAATGCCAAAGCACACCAACAATCTGTTTGGCTAAGAGGGTAGTAAGCAAATGCATTTCTTTGGGTTAAATTCATTTGCCAAGACAGAAAGAAAGCTGTCCCCAGTGGGAGTGTGTTGCTCTAAAGGACAGGCAGATTGTACTTCCAGTAAGGACTCAGGCTTTCAAACTTCCACAGAGCATAGTATCCTGCAATTAAACAGAGTTTTGCTCTCTCTGACTTTCTGGTCTTCTCCAGTTTCTCTGGGTTGAGAATCTAGATAGTAAAATGGAGTGGATAATGAAGTAATAAGCCTTGGTCCAGGAATTTTAGTTATTTCCCAAATACATATTGTGTGTTAGTCATTCCTCAAAACACTATTCAGAGAAGTTGGGACTATCTGATTTCCTTGGGAATCTTGTTTCTTCTCATTGTGACTGAGAAACTTATGTCTTCTGAGACATAATGGATTCTGTAAACTTTGATTCCACAATTTGGTGCTACCTGTGCAAGGGTTTCTCCTTCTCTGCCTCATTTTAGTGCTCTAGATATTATGCTGCATTCATTCCACATTTTAGAAAGCTCCTGGGAAGAACCAGCCAGGGTGTCATTATCTTTACGATTAAAACAGAATTCCCTATCACTCACTCAGTTATCAATATTGTCAATGTAGGAAAGCCATCACCTGAGCCAGGATCCTGAGCCAGAGGTCCTTACTCTTACAGAACAATCTGTCCTACTGAGCTGTTCTGAAAAGACAGCAGTGTCAACATGGCTCTGGGTGAATGGTGACCCTGCCCCTCAGAGATGGTCTGGTGTTTGTGGGTTTTGACATCTTTTTTTCCTTCTTCTTCACTTCATCAGGGCAAAAAATTCTTCCTGAGTAATAAATTTAAAAACTACATATCTCTGCAGGCTATAAATCTATATGTTGTCACTTGCATTTCATGATCCTTACTGAGGTTAATACACTTAAGAGCAGGAATAAGAAATATCAGGTTTAGAATATTATATACTGTTAGAAACTAAACTGGTCATGAGGAGAGAATGATATTTTTTAAGGTTTGGATTTGGGCAAAGTAAGCTATGTCTGAGAAAAATTCCTTGGATATTTGAACAAGAAATTGCTATGAAATATAAGAGAATTCAGAATTGTTTTGTAAGCAAAATAGTTAAGTAATTATTACGATAATAATGATTATATTGCACTACCACTGCTGTTGTACTATCTGCTATGATTTTTTATATGCTATATTTGATTTCACAGCCCTTGAAATTAAGTATTACTGTGGTAATACACATTTTACAGGCTTAAAAAAGGTTAAGTGATTTGCCAAACTTACACAATGTTGAATCTTAAAGCAAAGATGCATCATCTTACAGTCTCATCCTTTAATGTCTTGATGTTGCTGTTTGTTACTCGAACAATAGCCCAGGGAAGGATTAGTCAAACACAGGCACTTCTAAATCTCAGGGGGAATTATAGGGTGCCAGGCATGCATCACTTTAAGTTTTTTTATTTTTGCTTTTGTTTGCTCTGGAGGTCAACTATGCCTTCAGGTTCATATGTATACAACTGGAGGAATACTAAAAGAAAAACTGAAGTCCTGACAGTGAAATTGATAGTAAATGAAAGGTCAGAAGGTTGTAATGGGATAAATTAACTGCAAAATGAGAGAACAAGAGGACTTACTTTTGCATTTTGACAGTGTTTTAAGTTCCTTTTCATTCAATTTAGTTTTGCGCTGTGTTTTCTTTGAACATTTTTGGTCACATTTACTGCTCTGGACCTGAGAGGGTTACTGATTTTAGCCTCGTGTCTTTCCTCAACTTACACCAGAATTTTGTAGTTCAATTCCTAAGGTACATGAAAATTTTAGATACTAATATGCATGCATTATTTCCAAATTAAATATGTTTCTCCTGGTTTTAGAAGGCTTATAAAAATGGCAGTGCCTTTTTCCAAAAAATATTCACCATGTCCTTTTGATTCTTTTTAAACACTGCCTGTGAAAAGCAGAAAGTGCTTCACTGGGGCTATATTTAAATTTGCCATGCACACACTTGTCACAAGGTTTGGATCTAGCCCGGGGTTGTTAAGATTATTTTCCTTGGTGGGTGCAAGATATTGAGTAAAGTTCTGTTTGGCATCCACTCAGTGGTTGGCCAACTTTTGGAAGCTGAGTGCCTGGTCTTCCTCAGTATGATGACATTTAAAATATTAGGTACCAGAAATGCATTTTAATATCAAAAAAATATTTTCAAGAGAGAATATCTTCTCAGCTGAGCTATACAGCTGCTTGCTATAACTCAGGTTTTTTTTCTTTTTAAGATTTTATTTATTTATTCATGAGACACACACACACACACACAGAGAGAGAGAGAGAGAGAGAGAGAGAGGCAGAGACACAGGCAGAGGGAGAAGCAGGCTCCATGCAGGGAGCTCGATGTGGGACTCGATCCCTGGACTCCAGGATCATGCCCTGGGCCGAAGGTAAATGCTCAACTGCTGAGCCAACCAGGCATCCCAGGTTTTTGTTTTTGTTTTTGTTTTTCCTCAGATGGTTGCATCACCTTTTCTTAAGCCAAAGCTCATTTTGCATACTTATTTAAACATAAGACATTATGTTTATTTACTTGCTTGTTTATCACTTCTTTCTCTCATTTGTGATTCTGTTTCTTCTACTAGACTGCATTTCTTGAAGTCATAGCCAGGGTCTGGCCCATTGTATGTATACAGTAAATATCAACTGAGTGATAGAAATATTTTTTCTCAGTTTTATTGAGGAATAATTGACAAATATAATTGTATGTTTAAAGTAAACAATGTGATGATTTGATATGCATACACACTGTGGAATAATTACCAAGATCAAAATGATTGACACACAATCACCTCATTAAATATGAATTTAATTCTTCATATTTTTTTTTTGTGGTGAGAACATTTAAAATCTACTCTCAGGAACTTTCAAGTAAACAATACCATATTTTTGAATATAGTCACCAAAATTTGTACCCTTTGACCTACATCTCTTCATTTCTTCTTGCTTACAGCTTCTGGCAACTGTCATTCTGTTCTGTTTCTATAAAAATATGCTTACAATTCCCTCCAAAATTGATTGCAATGAGTAATATTTTATGATTAATTAAGCATGGTATAGTGAAAAATAGCTTCGTGAGAATAGGGATTTAACATTACTTTGTAGGAAATATTTCTGTCAGGTGGATTGAACTTTGAATCATGTTATGCATAGTTTAGAAAGCAAAGATGGGATTGTAAGGTTGCTTTGGGCTATTCATTGGTCACTCAACAGGAGAACATCCAATAGAACAAATGTGTCTCTAAAACTGTAATAAAGTCCATGCATCTTCCATGTTGTCTCTTTCAGCAGTGTACAATAATCACATTTATGATTATAAACAATGTTTCATTAAGCTCACCCTATGTTCTTGAGTAAGTCAAAATCTTCAAAGTGAAGAGCGGTTGGTCTAACCAAATTACACATCATACAGACATTGATCCCAGGAGGTTGAACATTTATCTACACCAGATCTGGTAGCTTTCAGGAAGAGCAGATTTGTTTTAGCAATATGTGATTCATTTAAGGAAGTGTAGTATTTTTAGACATGCCCTTATGATCTATGTGAATGATGTTTCCTAAGGCTGTCAGTACACAACCAGTGTATAACCATACACAGCAGTCCTGAATGCCCAAGAGTTTCATTGTCAAAACTGAAATTGCTGGGGCACCTGGGTGGCTCAGTGGTTAAGTGTCTGCCTTTGGCTCAGGTCATGATCCTGGGGTCTTGGGATCGAGTCCTGCATCAGACGCCCTGTGGGGAACCTGCTTTTCCCTCTGCTTATGTCTCTGTCTCTGTCTCTCTCTCTTTGTCTCTCATGAATAAATAAATAAAATCATTAAAAAAAAAAAACCCTGAAATTGACAAGTTAAGCTCACGAGGATAGGTTTTGAAAAAGAAAAATGTATAACTGGAAATGGCCACAAATAAGAAACATCTTTAGATTCTCAGAGAAGGCATCACTAGAAAAAAAACAAAACCTAAAACAACAACAACCCCTTCCCCCCCAAAAAAACCCAAACAGCATCACTTAAATTTTAATCATGATACAAAGGACAGAGTGATATATAATTGTATGGATAGGTGTATACACTTAAAGGTTAGCATTTTTTTTTCATTCACATTAAATTCATTATCTTTTTTTTTAAAGATTGTATTTATTTATTCATGAGAGAGAGAGAGAGGGAGAGAGAGAAGCAGAGACACAGGCAGAGGGAGAGGGAGAAGCGGGCTCCATGCAAGGAGCCCAATGTGGGACTTGATCCCAGGCTTCCAGGACCACGCCCTGGGCTGAAGGGGGGCACAAAACCTCTGAGCCATCCAAGGACCCCCTAAATTCACTATCTATGTGAAAATATAATTGACTACATTTTAGGAAGAAATAATATGGTAATAGCTGGCATTTACTCATAAGAATACCATTTCCCTCATTTTCAGAGTGAGCAAACAGCCTCAGAAATGTTGATGAACATGGAAGTCACACAACTCTTACATGGTGGAGCCCAGGTTCTAATTCCCCTTGGTCTGTGGACTGTGGGGCTTATCTTCTGTACCTCTCCCACCCTCTGTGGGAACCTGATTCAAGGCACAAAATTGCCCAAAAAGGCCTGTTTTCCCAAGGGTGAGTTTCAGGTCACACACAGCTTGGAAAGAGGGCAAGTCCCAGGGTGGGGAAAGCAATGATAACTTTGATTCCACCACTTGTGGCTGTGAGGAATTCTCTAGGGAGCAGTTGGGTCAGATTTTCTGGTTTGGTTGAGGCAATAGAGACAACTATGGTAGGGAGAAAGCATAACTCCCTTCATTTTGGGAAGGACATTTTCCAGTGATTTCTAATTAGCTGCATGTTCCTTGGGTCAGTGGTTTTGAACTATTTGGACTCAGATTTGGTATATGGTACACACAGTTTTCCTAGTAACACATGAGAACATACTAAAACTTTGCCACTTCCCTATTAGCATGTTCACTGGCAAGTGTGACAGACACGGTAATCCCGTGGTCTGTGAAGGGTAACTGTGTACGTGGTATTTCTCCTAATCATCATCCCCTTGCTCACTTCCTGCTGTTTTTCTGCCAATCTTACTTGCCAGGGATTATCCACTGGCTTTCTGCCCTTCCGCCTTCCATTGCCAGGTACTATGTATGCACATGGGTCTGTTCTTGCTGCAGTGGAAGGCCAAGATGCTCATCTGCCAAGGCTACAGAAAGAGGTCCAGGGATATGCAGATCAAGAGGAAAGCCAGCCAGGGATCCTCCAATGCAGCAGGGCTCTGCACTGTGGCCAGAGCCTGGGGCCTGTGCTAATCTCACTTAAGAATTAAAAATTCAGGGGCACCTAGGTGGCTCAGGTGGTTAAGTGTCTACTTAAAAGGGCTCAGGTTATGATCCTAGGGTCCTTGGGTCCAGCCCCTTGTAGGGCTTCCCCGCTCAGCAGGGAGGAGAGTCTGCTTGTCCCTCTTCCTCGGTCCCTCTCTCCACTTGTGCTCTCTCTTTCTCTCAAATAAATAAATCTTAAAATAAATCAAGATTGAGGTGCCTCAATCTTGGGGTACCTGAGTGGCTCAGTGGTTGAGCATCTGCCTTTGGATCAGGTCGTGATCCTGGGGTTCTGGGATGGAGTCCTGCATCAGGCTCCCCACAGGGAGCCTGCTTCTCCCTCTGCCTATGTCTCTGCATCTCTCTCTCTGTGTCTCATGAATAAATAAATAAAATCTTAAAAAAAAAAGAAAAAAACAATCAAGTGAATCAGAACCTTCTTTATTGTTTCTTCTTTATTAACAAGCTTACCTTTGCAGTGACTGATCTGATTGTGACCACAGTGGTGCTGAGGAAAATCAGCTCCTATTTTACCTTGAAGGGGGTCCAACATAGAGGTTCCACCATATTACATGTTTCTCATTGCTAAGAGTGATAAAAAATTAATAGCTTATTTGTGGATTATTGCTTAGTTGATAGGAAACTATCTTGGAGGCATTTTTAAAAATAATATGTTCAGGGGAAAAATTTGGCTATTGGGTACGATCTACTAATAAGAAAAGGATGATGGATTAAACAAGAGTTACTTTCCCAGGGTAATCATTAAGTATTTATGTAGGGCACAGCAAATAAACATAATAGAAATGAGTTTTGGCAAGTTAACAGCACCATTTATCTTTAAAACACTTTATAAAAACAAGCTAATTAATCCTCCCACCCTGTATACGATAAAGTGAAAATAGTGTAATCTTCTTTCGTTTTTTCTTCATCAACTTAGTTTTATTTAAATAACTTGTAGTTGGAATGTGTTTTGTTTTTGTTTTTTGTTTTTTTTTTTGGAATGTGTTTTTGATCCTACTTGATTGTCTTCCTCAATGATGGATTCATTGCCACCCCCCTGGGAGACCCACTTGATGAAGTGACACTCCGAGGAAAAGGTGAAGTCAACCTGAGCCACGGATCATAGCTGGAAAGCTCATTTATGACTTTCTGAATTTGTAAATGAATCAGAGCATTCTGGGGGACCACAGCTCCAAACAAGTTAGCTGTTCCTTCCATACATTTCTCACTGAGCAAAAAGGTAAAAGTTACGTTCAGCGAAAGTGATCCACCATAATTTCACTAAACCAGTTAGTATTTTCCTGCTGTCAGCCTACCTCCTATTTATATAAACTGACTTTGTAGATAGTTTATCAGCTTGCCACCAACTTTAGCAACTTTTCCTGGTGTCCCAGTATTATTGAGATGTAACTGACATATACCATTGCATTACTTTAAGATATATGATATGATCATTTGATATGTATGTAAATTGCAAAATGATCACCATAATAAGTTTACTTAACATCCATCACCTCACATAATCATATTTTTTGTTGTGATTTACTCTCTTAACTACTTCGAATTGTACCATACAGTATTATTAACTATAGTCACCATGCTCTACATTATATCCCCAGAACTTATTTCTCTTATATCTACAGGTATGTACCTTTTGTGTACCTTTTGACCACCTTGATCCATCCACCTCCTCCAAATCCCTAGACAACCATGGAAATGATCAATCTCTTCTGTTTCTGTGATTCAGTTTTTAGAGATTCTACATAAAATTGAGATCACATAGTATTTTTCTTTATTTGTCTGACTTATCTCACGTGGCACAATGGCCTCAAGGCCCATCCATGTTGTAACTAGAGGCAGAATTCCCTTTGTGATGGCTGTATAAAAAAGTATTTTTTTTCAATTTTTATTTATTTATGATAGTCACAGAGAGAGAGAGAGAGAGAGAGAGAGAGACAGAGACACAGGCCGAGGGAGAAGCAGGCTCCATGCACCAGGAGCCCGATGTGGGATTCGATCCCGGGTCTCCAGGATCGCGCCCTGGGCCAAAGGCAGGTGCCAAACCGCTGTGCCACCCAGGGATCCCTGTGATGGCTGTATAATATTGTATTGTGTATGTGTGTCTCTATGTGTTTGTGGGTGTATTTCTATCTATTACATTAATTAATCTGTTTATCAGTGACACATGTCAGATGACACTGCTCATGTCTTAGCTATTTTAAGTAATGCTGCAATGGATGTGTGAGTGTAGATATCTCTTGAGATAGTGATCTGACTTTCTTTTGATATGTACCTAGGAGTTGAGTTGCTGCATAATTCTTTTCTTCATTTTTAGCAACTTTAAATTTTTATATAAATTTAAATATAACTTGGAAAAGTTGCAAGAATGGTATAAAGAACTCCCCTATACTCTTTATTCCAGTTCTTCTAGTTGTTTACATTTTGCCCTATTTGCTTTATCTATTCTCTTTATTTTTTCTGAATCTCAAAAGTAAAGTATAACCTGATTTCCTCAGAATAATTCTGTGTATGTAAATGCACAATATTAAAAAGATTGACCTATCTATAAAAGAATATTTTTTTTTTTGGATTTTTTTTTTTTTATTGGTGTTCAATTTACTAACATACAGAATAACACCCAGTGCCCGTCACCCATTCACTCCCACCCCCCGCCCTCCTCCCCTTCTACCACCCCTAGTTCGTTTCCCAGAGTTAGCAGTCTTTACGTTCTGTCTCCCTTTCTGATATTTCCCACACATTTCTTCTCCCTTCCCTTATATTCCCTTTCACTATTATTTATATTCCCCAAATGAATGAGAACATATAATGTTTGTCCTTCTCCGACTGACTTACTTCACTCAGCATAATACCCTCCAGTTCCATCCACGTTGAAGCAAATGGTGGGTATTTGTCATTTCTAACAGCTGAGTAATATTCCATTGTATACATAAACCACATCTTCTTTATCCATTCATCTTTCGTTGGACACCGAGGCTCCTTCCACAGTTTGGCTATAGTGGCCATTGCTGCTAGAAACATCGGGGTGCAGGTGTCCCGGCGTTTCATTGCATTTGTATCTTTGGGGTAAATCCCCAACAGTGCAATTGCTGGGTCGTAGGGCAGGTATATTTTTAACTGTTTGAGGAACCTCCACACAGTTTTCCAGAGTGGCTGCACCAGTTCACATTCCCACCAACAGTGTAAGAGGGTTCCCTTTTCTCCGCATCCTCTCCAACATTTGTTGTTTCCTGCCTTGTTAATTTTCCCCATTCTCACTGGTGTGAGGTAGTATCTCATTGTAGTTTTGATTTGTATTTCCCTGATGGCAAGTGATGCAGAGCATTTTCTCATATGCATGTTGGCCATGTCTATGTCTTCCTCTGTGAGATTTCTGTTCATGTCTTTTGCCCATTTCATGATTGGATTGTTTGTTTCTTTGGTGTTGAGTTTAATAAGTTCTTTATAGATCTTGGAAACTAGCCCTTTATCTGATATGTCATTTGCAAATATCTTCTCCCATTCTGTAGGTTGTCTTTGAGTTTTGTTGACTGTATCCTTTGCTGTGCAAAAGCTTCTTATCTTGATGAAGTCCCAATAGTTCATTTTTGCTTTTGTTTCTTTTGCCTTCGTGGATGTATCTTGCAAGAAGTTACTATGGCCGAGTTCAAAAAGGGTGTTGCCTGTGTTCTTCTCTAGGATTTTGATGGAATCTTGTCTCACATTTAGATCTTTCATCCATTTTGAGTTTATCTTTGTGTATGGTGCAAGAGAGTGGTCTAGTTTCATTCTTCTGCATGTGGAGGTCCAATTTTCCCAGCACCATTTATTGAAGAGACTGTCTTTCTTCCAATGGATAGTCTTTCCTCCTTTATCGAATATTAGTTGCCCATAAAGTTCAGGGTCCACTTCTGGATTCTCTATTCTGTTCCACTGATCTATGTGTCTGTTTTTGTGCCAGTACCACACTGTCTTGATGACCACAGCTTTGTAGTACAACCTGAAATCTGGCATTGTGATGCCCCCAGATATGGTTTTCTTTTTTAAAATTCCCCTGGCTATTCGGGGTCTTTTCTGATTCCACACAAATCTTAAAATAATTTGTTCTAACTCTCTGAAGAAAGTCCATGGTATTTTGATAGGGATTGCATTAAACGTGTATATTGCCCTGGGTAACATTGACATTTTCACAATATTAATTCTGCCAATCCATGAGCATGGAATATTTTTCCATCTCTTTGTGTCTTCCTCAATTTCTTTCAGAAGTGTTCTATAGTTTTGAGGGTATAGATCCTTTACATCTTTGGTGAGGTTTATTCCTAGGTATCTTATGCTTTTGGGTGCAATTGTAAATGGGATTGACTCCTTAATTTCTCTTTCTTCAGTCTCATTGTTAGTGTATAGAAATGCCACTGACTTCTGGGCATTGATTTTGTATCCTGCCACGCTACCGAATTGCTGTATGAGTTCTAGCAATCTTGGGGTGGAGACTTTTGGGTTTTCTATGTAGAGTATCATGTCATCGGCGAAGAGGGAGAGTTTGACTTCTTCTTTGCCAATTTGAATGCCTTTAATGTCTTTTTGTTGTCTGATTGCTGAGGCTAGGACTTCCAGTACTATGTTGAATAGCAGTGGTGAGAGTGGACATCCCTGTCTTGTTCCTGATCTTAGGGGAAAGGCTCCCAGTGCTTCCCCATTGAGAATGATATTTGCTGTGGGCTTTTCATAGATGGCTTTTAAGATGTCGAGGAATGTTCCCTCTATCCCTACACTCTGAAGAGTTTTGATCAGGAATGGATGCTGTATTTTGTCAAATGCTTTCTCTGCATCCAATGAGAGGATCATATGGTTCTTGGTTTTTCTCTTGCTGATATGATGAATCACATTGATTGTTTTACGGGTGTTGAACCAGCCTTGTGTCCCGGGGATAAATCCTACTTGGTCATGGTGAATAATTTTCTTAATGTACTGTTGGATCCTATTGGCCAGTATCTTGTTGAGAATTTTTGCATCCATGTTCATCAGGGATATTGGTCTGTAATTCTCCTTTTTGGCGGGGTCTTTGTCTGGCTTTGGAATTAAGGTGATGCTGGCTTCATAGAACGAATTTGGAAGTACTCCATCTCTTTCTATCTTTCCAAACAGCTTTAGGAGAATAGGTATGATTTCTTCTTTAAACGTTTGATAGAATTCTCCTGGGAAGCCATCTGGCCCTGGACTCTTGTGTCTTGGGAGGTTTTTGATGACTGCTTCAATTTCCTCCCTGGTTATTGGCCTGTTCAGGTTTTCTATTTCTTCCTGTTCCAGTTTTGGTAGTTTGTGGCTTTCCAGGAATGCGTCCATTTCTTCTAGATTGCCTAATTTATTGGCGTATAGCTGTTCATAATATGTTTTTAAAATCGTTTGTATTTCCTTGGTGTTGGTAGTGATCTCTCCTTTCTCATTCATGATTTTATTAATTTGAGTCTTCTCTCTCTTCTTTTTAATAAGGCTGGCTAATGGTTTATCTATCTTATTAATTCTTTCAAAGAACCAACTCCTGGTTCTGTTGATCTGTTCCACAGTTCTTCTGGTCTCGATTTCGTTGAGTTCTGCTCGAATCTTTATTAACTCCCTTCTTCTCTTAGGTGTAGGATCTATTTGCTGTTTTTTCTCTAGCTCCTTTAAGTGTAAGGTTAGCTTTTGTATTTGAGTTCTTTCCAGTTTTTGAATGGATGCTTGTATTGCGATGTATTTCCCCCTTAGGACTGCTTTTGCTGCATCCCAAAGATTTTGAACGGTTGTATCTTCATTCTCATTAGTTTCCATGAATCTTTTTAATTCTTCCTTAATTTCCTGGTTGACCCTTTTATCTTTTAGCAGGATGGTCCTTAACCTCCATGTGTGTGAGGTCCTTCCAAACTTCTTGTTGTGATTTAGTTCTAATTTCAAGGCATTATGGTCCGAGAATATGCAGGGGACAATCCCAATCTTTTGGTATCGGTTCAGACCCGATTTGTGACCCAATATGTGGTCTATTCTGGAGAAAGTTCCATGTGCGCTTGAGAAGAATGTGTATTCAGTTGAGTTTGGATGTAAAGTTCTGTAGATATCTGTGAAATCCATCTGGTCCAGTGTATCATTTAAAGCTCTCGTTTCTTTGGAGATGTTGTGCTTAGAAGACCTATCGAGTATAGAAAGAGCTAGATTGAAGTCACCAAGTATAAGTGTATTATTACCTAAGTATTTCTTCACTTTGGTTAATAATTGATTTATATATTTGGCAGCTCCCACATTCGGAGCATATATATTGAGGATTGTTAAGTCCTCTTGTTGAATAGATCCTTTAAGTATGATATAGTGTCCCTCTTCATCTCTCACTACAGTCTTTGGGGTAAATTTTAGTTTATCTGATATAAGGATGGCTACCCCTGCTTTCTTTTGAGGACCATTCGAATGGTAAATGGTTCTCCAACCTTTTATTTTCAGGCTGTAGGTGTCCTTCTGTCTAAAATGAGTCTCTTGTAGACAGCAAATAGATGGGTCCTGCTTTTTTATCCAGTCTGAAACCCTGCGCCTTTTGATGGGGTCATTAAGCCCGTTCACATTCAGAGTTACTATTGAGAGATATGAGTTTAGTGTCATCATGATATCTATTCAGTCTTTGTTTTTGTGGACTGTTCCACTGAACTTCTTCTTAAAGGGGAATTTTAAGAGGCCCCCTTAAAATTAAAAGAATATTTTTTAAGGGGGCCTGGGTGCCCCCCCTAAAAAACTCAGTTAAGCATCCAACTCTTGATTTTATTTTTTTATTTTTAAAATTTTAAATTAATTTTTAATTTTTAATTTTTTAAATTTTTAATTTTTTTCAACTCTTAATTTTGGCTCAGGGTTGTGGAATCAAGCCCCATATTGGGCACCATACTGGACATGGAGCCTGCTTAAGGTTCTGTCTGTCTGTCTCTCTCCCTGTCCCCTCAGCCTTTATCCCCCACTCTCCCTCTCTAAAAATGAAAAAGATAAAAGAATATTTTTTAAAGATATGTTTTAAGGACAAGACTAATTATTTGTTTTCATAATTACTTTAAAGATTTTATGTTTTTATTTGATAGAGAGAGAGAGAGAGAGCACACAAGGAGAGGGAATGGCAGGGAGAGGGAGAAGCAGACTCCCCACTGAGCAGGGAGCCCGATGTGGGGCTCGATCCCAGGACCGTGGGATCATGACTTGAGCTGAAGGCAGACTCTTAACTGACTGAGCCACCCCGGTGCCCCAAAGACAAGACTATTTAAATGGCAAAAATATTTTGTAGAATCAAATAGCTCAAGAATAGAAAATATACACTTTACATTTGCAGTGATTCTCTTAAAGTTAGGACCAGCTCTACTATGTAGTAGGTATTCAAGTATTTGGTGAATAAATGATAAATGTGATTATTTAAAAGTCTAAGTATTCAAAAATTGTTTATATTTCCTCTTCTTAACACATTTTCTTTCTGCAACAAAGAGACGGATGAGAGTAACCTTTATTCTATGATTTAGAGCATGAGTATTTAACCTTTCAAACTTGTTTAATAATGCAAACCACAGACTAATAAGTTATCTTTACATTAGTGAATTAAAACATTGTGTTTTTTATTAGCCTCTGCTTCAGCTTAATAACTGTACAAAGTCAACACATTCACAACTGTGTTAAGTCTTAGGTTAATTGATGTCAGTTTTAACTTGGAATCAGAGAATGCCTATATCTTTAAGCAAAAAGCATATGATGACATAAAAAGTCTAAAATCTTTGAATAAATTTAAAATATCTGAACTGAAGAATTCCCTCATCATTACTTCCTCATTTTTGATAAGGAAAATGGTATAGGAATAGTTGCACCATGAAACGCTGGGACACCTGCACCCCGATGTTTCTAGCAGCAATGTCCACAATAGCCAAACTGTGGAAGGAGCCTCGGTGTCCATCGAAAGATGAATGGATAAAGTAGATGTAGTTTATGTATACAATGGAATATTACTCAGCCATTAGAAATGACAAATACAGGCCATTTGCTTCGACATAGATGGAACTGGAGGGTATTATGCTGAGTGAAATAAGTCAGTCGGAGAAGGACAAACATTATATGGCCTCATTCATTTGGGGAATATAAATAATAGTGAAAGGGAATAGAGGGGAAGGCAGGAGAAATGTGTGGGAAATATCAGAAAGGGAGACAGAACATGAGAGACTCCTAACTCTGGGAAATGAACTAAGGGTGGTAGAAGGGGAGGAGGGTGGGGGGTGGGGGTGACTGGGTGGCGGGCACTGAGGGGCGCACTTGATGGGATGAGCACTGGGTGTTATTCTGTATGTTGGCAAATTGAACACCAATAAAAAATAAATTTATTATTAAAAAAAAGAAAAAAAAAAAGGAATGGTTGCACCAATGTCTTTTTTGAAAGGAATTTGTGATTAATTGGATTACACTTTTTTGGGTCAAAGCACTCTCTTGGCATTCTACTTTCCTTCCAAGTAGATAGAATTTAATTTTTTATTTACAAAACTTTATTATGACATGTTTATATTGTCAAAAGAAATTAAAATATCAGATGAATATTCTAGTTTTGTCTCTATGGTCAGATGCTAGAAGGGATTGTGTTGTCTATAAGTATAGGACACCTGTGATGATTAATTTTATGTATCAAGTTGTCTGGGCCACAGGGAGCCCAGATATTTGGCCAAACACTATCCTGAATGTGTCTATAAGGGTGGTTCTAGAAGAGATTAACATTTGAGTTGGTAGACTGACTGAGTAAACCAGATTGCTTTTCCTAATGTGAGTGGGCCTCATCCAATCAGTTGAAGACTTGAATAGAATGAAAAGGTTGAATAAGAGGGAACTTGCTTAACTGTTGAACTGGGACATCTGTCTTCTCCTGCCCTCAGACTGCAACTATGCCATTGGCTTTTCTTGGTCTTCAGCTTACTGACTTCAGATCTTGGAACTTGTCAGCCTCTGTAATTTTGTGAGCTAATTCCCCTTCTTCCTTCTTTCCTTCCTTCCTTCCTTCCTTCCTTCCTTCCTTCCTTCCTTCCTTCCTTTCCTCCTTGTCCTATCCCATCTAGAACAATATTCTGTTGTTTCTGTTTCACTGTAGAACCCAGACTAACAACATCCTTTAGGGCTTCTGCCCATTTCACAATCACTCTTCTTTGGCATCTGTTTTCTAATCCATGTTGAAGGTTCCTATAGTCATTTTGTTCTTTTTGACCCCACCCCCCAGTTGAATAGTCCAGAGGTGAACATCTGACTCCAGGTGGTCCTTTCAGATTATTATCTTGAGAATTTGAAATTGGACCTGAGAAAGAGGGAGAAAGCATAGTTTTATTTGGCCAATGTGTAACATTAGACGTGGGAGCTGTGAGTGGCCATTTTTGGCATCTGGGTGAGAAACAGAGAAGGCTGGTCTGCAAAGAGAGTAGAAAGTGTCACAGATGAAAAACAAAAAAAGGTTCCTGACCCACTTCTCATTCCTGTTTCCATCACTTCCTCAAGCTTGGATGCTCCCTGACTTTGGTTTATATAATGTCCCTGTATCACATCCCCTACCCTCCACCATGTTATTTTTTACTTTTGTTGGCTGAAGTTGGTTTCTGCATCAACGGCCTAATTAATACATTGGCTTGACACATTATTTACTTCTATTTGTATGTTAACTAGAGCCAATGAGAAAGTCAAAGAAAAAGTAGGATGGGAAATTGTTCAGGTGTAGCTCACTGAGAAGCAACCACAAAACATTATTTTGTAAAACTTCTCTTTGTGTCAATTCTAGTTTGAAGCCAACATTTTCATGAAATAGCACCAAGTGCAGCATCAATTCCTATATTAAGATTACTCAACTCTTTTTTGATATGTTGATTTGATACTGTCAAGAGACCACAACTGTACTGTAAAAATTTATTTTCTCTATAAATTATTTGGCGTGGTGCGTTCAAGGTTAAGGTTTTGTTTCTTCTTTGCTAAAGTATTGCTCATTAATTGTAAACATGTGTATGAATCCTTTTAATGTATTATCAAAGCAATGCAAAATTCATGTGAGAAGTAACTGCAGTATTTACCTTGGAATTAAATAAGATGTGTTTAATACCTGGCACATAGTAAGATCTACATAAAAGTTAACTGTTATTTTCAGATTCAGAAGAAAACTGCTTAAGACTTTATTATTATTATTATTTGCAATCCTATGTGATTCTTCCCACGCATAATTTAAGCATTAGTATTTTGCTCTGCATCTATCTGCATGGAAAAGTACTGTAATAGATGTGGAGATTTAAAGCTGTGGGGCTTCTGGTCAACATCTAAACAAAGGCATCCCTGCTGCAGAATCTCGAGAGTAGGGCTGTTGAAGACATGGACATAAAAGAATTCCTTTTAATAGCAAAATGAGAATAGGACTTTGGTGTTCCAGCTCCAACAACAACCTAGAACAGTAGAGTCCTCCAGTGTTGCCCTTAATCAGTCATTGCCAGCTCCTTCTTCTGCCCATTCCTTGTTGATGACTGTCAATGAAGCTGCTCAAGAGAGGAGGGAAGGGAAAAGGTAGCAGAATTCTTATTAAGGTATTTCTATTTCTGGCAAATCACTACTTGGTTATGAAGAGCAGCACATTTATCTGGAGGCCTTTTCAAAAAAAAGTGAATGTTGCCTTATAATGAATACTAAATAAAACCGATAGAATCCAGATTAATTTTTAATGAGCAGCAGTTGTGTACTGCATGTAATAGCATTGAAATTAATACATAATTAAAGTAGATTTGTACAGAATAATTCACTTGAGAGTTGAGTAGTGGAGAACAAAATTGAACATCTCCAAAGGCGACCCACAGTTCTGTATCTTGATTTTTCAGACACAGAGAGAGATCAGCGTTTTCTTGAGGCAAAGTTACACTTCCCAGAGGCATTAGAGATCACTGGGAACTTTGACCAGGTCTAAGACCTTCCATGTTAGTTCATAGGAGGTTGCACTGGACACTAATTATGACAAAATCTGCACATGTCCAAGCCTTGCCTAGAGCACTGTTACCATTACAGTGACTTGTCTTCTGTATTTTCACTGGCTAATGATTTTCACTTTTCTTAAGTCAGGTGGTTGGGTCAAACCTTGACACTTTGACACAGCAAGCAAACAGTGCTACCAATCAACATAGTTTTGAATATAAATTGAATTTATTATGTTGTAGATACTAAAATGGAACAATGAACACCCCCAAAATGGCAAGGAAAACACATTGGAAATCCACTTCCTTGCCCTACAACTCTACTGCAATAAGTGGCCACATTGTCACTTCTGGAGAGATCGTCTCTGTATAAAAGAGAGTGGTTGTTAATTCAGCTGATGGTCCTTAGTGAACAGTTGCTTTTTTTTTTTTTTTTACACCTAGCATCAATCTCCCCCTCCTCTGCCATTATCTCCCCAACTATCTTTGGGTAACACCTCTTTCACACTCTCAGTCTGTGTACTGAAGATGAGGTTGACTTCACCCTTGGCTGAGAGAGTGGGCTTCCGACTCGGAAGATCACATCCACTTGTGTACTATGATTAGTTCAGAAATGAGCATGTGATCCAAACTGGAACAAACAGCCAATAAAACTCAGTCTAGAGTTTTAGGAAACTACTGGGAGAGAAACTTCTCTTTTTGTGTGGCTGTATAGTTGAGAAGGGATAGACCTGGAACTGGGAGCTGTGATAAGGCACAAGCCTTCCAGAGAAAGAAGCCAACACAGAGAGAAGCAGATGTTCACAAGAGGTAGGCAGTTTTCTACACATTGTTTAAATATACAAACCCAGCTGTGCCTGGAATTGATCAACATCTGGACTTTTCAGTTACATGAACTGATAGATTTTCTTTTCTTTTTTTTAAGTTGGGTTTTCTGCTACTGCAGCTCCAAGAGTCTTGACTAATATAAGACTCTCAGAGGTCTGTGTCTTTTCTTTAATGTTAGCTTAGAATTCAGGACACCTTGCCAAACTTGTGTGGTCCTGCTTGAATTTGGGAATCTTACTGCTTAATTTGGTTTTGGGAATCACCCAACATCCCTACCTCTATTAGCAACCCTTATGGCCCAGGAAAAGTGGGGCAGGAGGATCAAACAGGAGGATGTAAATCTAGAGAAGTTAGTGACCCAATGTCCCACTTTTCTATAACCTTTGGTTTGAGTAGATTCCTCCAGGGCAGAGCTTCTCAAACTTTAAGGGGCATACACATCACCTGAGGATCTTGTTAAAAAGGAGATTGTGGTTCAGTAAATGTCTAGTGTGGGGTATATGAGTCTACATTTCTAACAAGCCTCCAGGATGCTACTGGTTCAAGGACCATACTTATAGTTGCAAGGTGCTGATACGGGTTTGGCATTGTCTCTGCCTGTGCACGTCATTTGCTTCAATCTAGAGTCTAGACTGAGACCCCAGACTGATGGTGGAATTCTTTAAGGAATTCTAAAGGAGGTATTCCTTTAATCTTTTACTCCCCTCTTGGCGCAGCTGTTGAGCTAGAGAATGTCTTGCCTTGGGCGCATAGATTATTGTTGTGGATCAGATGCCTAAAAATACCTTTAGTTTCTTGATGACTAATCATATTTTTATTCTTAAATAACTTATATAACTTTTATCTAGCTCTAAAATAAAAACTCCTACTTACATTCTTGCTGTTAATCTTAAAGTTTCCCCAGAAGACAGAGCATGTCTTATTACAGATGATTGCAAGCCAGCTTTTCCCCAACCAAACTGAGATGGATGGTATGTTTTTTTCCCCCCATGGCAACTGTGAACATCAATCTAGATTTCCCAGACCAACTGCTAAGTGATCCTGAAGGAACCTAAAATCTATGTTACTGTTTTAGAGAGAAGGGACACTTATCAATAAACACTTATCAATTCTTATTTTATCTTTATTAACTTATTATTAATTTATTGTTGGTAATAAACACGTCAACTCTTGTGGGCTTATTCTGAGCCTACAGGTTTTTTTGACTTTTACTCTAAAATGAGAGGATAAGTATAACAATAGGGAGAACTCCATGTTGATGCTGAAAGAGGGTAGAGTGAAACAATATTTCAGTAATTTCTGGAATGAATAAGAAGCAGATGGAACAGGGCTGAAGAAAGACAAGGTAGCAGATCCCTCTCTACAACACAAAGCAAGGGGTAGGGGCCACTGCAGGAGTGACTGAGCGATTCTAGACTCAAAACTTATAAATGACTATGGGAATTGAGCCAGTTTGTTGGATTATGAACTAAAATGTAGGTTGTTGGGGTCCACCTCCAGAGATATTTTCTTAGAAAGTTGGTAGCGGATACTATGTTAAACTAGAGGTCATGTGCAAGTGAAGCCTTTAAAAAATGTGGGAGATGATTGTATAAATCTTAACCTAATGGACTGAGAAAGAATCTGAAAAACTGGTAAGAAAGGGAAGGACAGTGAAATAGATAAATAGGTAAATGTGGAGTAAAGAAATATGTGTGTATGTGTGTGTGTGTGTATTTAAAATCAGTGACACTTTCTAGGAGGTTAAAAGGAGACAATAGCATAATAGTTAGACTTCAGAAATCTGCCTCTTGTCAGAGTTATTAGAATAAGATACCAGCTTGATTAGTATTCCTACTGGGCCTTTTGTTTAACTTCCAGCAAAGGGTTTTATTTCCCTGAAATATGATTCCAATATGATGATCATAAGCCTTGGTTAATTTTAAGACATTTCTCCACACTTATGAAAAAGGGCTCATCAGCAGTCCTTGCCAAAAACTCATTAAAATACCTTTTAAGCTTTGCTTTAAGGTCATTTTTAGTATTCGTTGCAGTGTTAATTAGAAAACTGCGGTCTCCTTTATTCCTACCAGATTCCTTTTCCAGTAGCATCTTTGGCTCTGGCATTTTGCTGACGACCCTGTTTCCCTGAATTTAACTTTAACAGAATAAATGGGTCTAGTTTTGCTTTTGCTGTATTTTCTTTAGCTATTAGTTTTGCAGCCTCGATCACTGATAAACCCAAAAATGTCATTTATTAATTTATTGAGACGCTCTTCACATTTTCCACAGTCAGAGAAGATACCAATTAAATTAGTTATTGCCAAAGTGAGATCACAGAAAATAAATTTATATGTTCAAAGTACTAACTTCCATTAAGTTGAATCCCACTTCCCTAAAAGTACAAAATTTTTCATATGTAAATTCAATATATATTTATGGCCGCATCTTTGCAGACATTCAGCAAATATCATTCGGTTATTGCCTTTGAGAAAATGCATAGAGGAAAAATGTAAACTTACATTGCATATGTGCGAGAAGTCTGAAGAGGACACAGGAAATGTAGTTTCTAGTTCCAATTATAAGCCATGCTTGCATAGCATGTCAGAGACAAACACTAAGCCAGAGTTTACAAAACTTGGCTATATATCGGAATTACCCAGGAACTCTTAAGAATGTAGGTTCCTGGACCCCACCACTACTGTTGGGGCTCAGAATCTGTATGTGTGTAAAACTCCTCCAGGATCTGATACTGTTATTCCTTTGAATATTGTTTGACAATCAGTATCTTATATTAGGAGTATGCAAAAATATTAAAGTTGAAAACTTGGATCTATGTTGTTTAATCCAAGCAAAGGAGCAGGTCTAACCAGGAACAACCCCTTGAGTCTGCAGTGGATGAAGATGGAGCACCTTTTCACCTATGGATGGTGGGATGTGAAGGCAGTAGACAGAGAATGGGGGTCCTATCTGGGAAAGCAATTAAGGTTTAATTAGATTGAAAAGCCCCAAACCAGTAATAGAGAAGCAGTGAAGAGTAGTAACAGTGATGTCAGGCTGCATAACTCCAGGAACCATTCACATTACCGTTGTATTAGTTACCTATTGCTATGTAGCAAACCACCCCAAATTTAGCAGCTTAAAGCAACAAAAAATTATTACATCACAGTTTCTGTGGGTCAGACATCTGAGTCTCTCAAGTGGTTATATTCAAGCCATTTGGGGCCAGAGTCATATCTCAAGGCTGGACTGAGGCAAGATCCACTCCTAAGCTCATTGATGGTGACTGTTGGCTGGCCTCAGAAAATCTATTTCCAAGCTCACTCACATGGTTGCTGACAAGCCTTGGTTCTGTGCCATGTGGGCCTGTCTATACTGCTAAGTGTCCTCATGACACAGCAGCTGGTTTAACTCAGCGTCACTGATAAGGAAAGGAACGAGGAAGGGAAAGATAGATGGATAGATAGATAGATAGAATATGAATGAGGATATGAATGGACAGAAGCTGTAGTCTTTTTACAACCTAATCTCAGAAGTGACATACTATTTCCTTTATATGTTCTATTATCAGAAGCACATTACTAAGTCCAGTCCACACTCAAGAATAAGGGAAGTAAACACTTTGAGGGGAGGAATATTATTGAATTTGTAAACCTGTCTTTAAAACCTTCAGAGTACTCTATGTCCCCGCCTTCCCCTAGTTGTGCAGGGGACAAATTACGTGACTGCATATGGCAGTCCTGGTGAAAACCCAGAAGGTCAAGGAAGGGAAGATAGGACAAATCTGAGTTTTCCGGGGGAAATTTTGGATAAGGAGGAGGGATAAATGTGAAGCCATGGAGTGGTTAAGGTCAAGCATACCTGCTGTGATTCCCAGGGCTCTAGCTCTTGCCAGTAATCCCCCCTGCCTCCGCAACACCACGCGTCAGTTTTATTGAGATATATAGTTGACCTGTGAACAACGTGGGGGTTAGGGGCACTGACCCTAATCTGCGCATAACTTTTGACTCTCCAAAAACTTAACTACTAATAGCCTGCTGTTGACTAGAAGCCTGCTGATAACATAAACAGTTGATTAACATGTATTTCGTGTATGTATTTTACACTGTATTCTTAAAGTAGGGAGAAAAGAAATTGTTTTCAAATGGTTGCAAATCTTCAAAAAATTTTTCAGGATATTAATTGACAAAAATCTGCATATAAGTGGACCCATGCAGTTCAAACTTGTATTGTTCAAGGGGCAACCATAATTGACAGTAATTTTACATTTCAGTTTTTTTTTAATCTGTCTGAAGGGGTAATAAATGGGCAATAAATTTGCCAGCCCCATGTGATCACTTCTCACAGTCAGTTCTGTGAGCTCTGTTGGTTCCACCACAATAGCATATCTTAAGTCTGTCCACTTTTCTCCATACCCACTGCTACCTCCCTGGACCAAGCCTCTACCACCTGTGATCTGAATGGCACCAAACACCTCCTCACTGGTTTCCCTGGTTCCACTCTTGCTTATCACAAGTGTTCATTCCCCACACAGCAACCAGAATCATCTTTAAAAATTACAAATCAGATCACACCATGCCTCTGCTGAAAACGTTCAATGCTTCTGTGTAGGTTTAAAACAGAATCAAAATTCTTTGCCATGAAGTGCAAGGCATCATTCAATTCCCACCTATCTTTCTAGACTCACCTTGGACTATCCTACCTCTGGTGTCTTTTCTGCTCATCTAGGAAGCCAGGCTATTTCCTACCTCAGGACCTTTGCATTTGCCCTCTCTACCTAGGACCTTTTCCAGTATTTCCATGGCTGTCTCCTTCATGCTCCTCAGGTCTCAGCTTGCATGTTACCATCCCAGGGAGCCTTCCCTGATCATGCTTTCCAAAGTAGAATCCCCCTCTTCAGGCACTTTTCTCTCTTCGTTTAATTATTTTCATCTCCATACTATCATAATCTGTAGTTATCTTGTGATTATTTATTTTCTTATTTATTGCTGTCTCCATCCACCTGGAAAGCAAGCTCAATGAGGACAATGCCCTGTCTATTCCATTTGCTTGCTATTGTATCCTAGGATTTACCCCACCCCTGGATTATAATAAACTCTCAATAAATAGCTAATGAACGAACGAACGAATGAATGAGAAAACACATGTTAAATGTTTAGCACAGGGTCTGACACATAGTAGGTGCCAAATATATATAATTACATCTTGGATACATTAACATCTATTTCACAGGGCTGATGAAGCGATTAGTTCAGATAATATGTGAAGGGCACTAACTACAGCATCTAGTACACTAAATCACCAGGTGCTGTTTATTGAATATATAGTGTTGCATTTATGTAATGGGGTTGGGGAGGGATTGACATATGATTACTCAGCATCTATACAGTTAGGAGCCTTTGGATGCTTAACTGAATTTTCAAACTTTCATATTGATATCACTTAGACTTAAAAATCCCAGGCTACCCAGTGTTGTGTTTCATGTAGAGAAGTGTGTGAGCATATTGTTTTGGGCACAGCTTGTACCTTGAAATAAGTTACTGAATAGACCTTATTGTTGGAAGCATCATTAACTCAAGTATTCTGTTACTTGCCATTCCTACACTTGACAAAATAAGTCTTGTTTGTGCTAGAATATTAGTTCTCTTGGAACAGGGATATGGGTTAAAATTTTTAGATAATGTCAGAAAAACTATCAGCTGAAAAAAAAACCCTCTAATATAAGGGCTGCTACTGGCAGGAGATTCATTGTGGGTGCTGGATCTCCCAACTGTACCATCCCAGCACCACATTGCATGCTGCATCCCTTGGCAAAGATCCTGGCACATGGATGGTGCTCATCAATGCTTGTTAAAATAAAGGACAACTGAATTATGGTCTAGGTCAGCATGTTATATACAGTATAAAGAGCAATGAATATGGGATTGAAGCCTTTGCTGGCTCTAAGTCACCATCCCATTGTTTACCAGCTGTGTAACCTAAGACAAATTACTTAATTCCCCAGCACCTTGGATTCTGAAACTATAACATCACAAAAACGCTGTTAACTTTGTGGCATAGGATTGGTGTGGTAACAATGGGGAGATAAAATAACTTGAAGAGTGAAGTTGATTATTTTTATTTTCTTCCTTGCAGCTGGCCTTGGAAAATTAGCTGGCTTTTCCATCTTTTCTAATCTTTTCGGCCTCTCTATAGCTAAAAGAGACCCATGAGCAATAGAGTGGCCTGTAATCTTCACACACTCTGTTTCCTGGAAGCAAATCCAGAGGCTTTTGATTTTATGCATTTTAGTATTTTTCAAAATGTGAAACCAACATAGCAGACAGATACAATATACAGTCACTGATAAATATTTTGTAATTCCCTTCTGAAAATCTAACTGGAGTGTTAGACTCCTGCAATGTGCCATTGTTCTGGAGGAAGGGCTTATTAACCTGCTGCCCCTCTGGTTTCTGACTTCTGGAAGGGACCCCTTTTAAGCAGTTATGAAGAGAAAGTAGGTTAGTAGGTACTTCTTCCTTGTCTTAAGTGAGTGTGATTCATATCTCTGAGGATGTTTAGCTTGAGTGACTTCCATTTTAACTGAGTTTCTCCCTCAGCCAGGAAGAGTTGTCTCAAACATCCCTCACACTGGATAGTGTTATGGTCAGCAAGAATTGTCTCATAGAATTTTTTTTTTCTTTTTTTTTTTTTTTGCTATCCTGACAACTCCTGGAATATTTCCCTATATTTGAAAGAAAACACATTTGACTTTTAAATTTTGTTTTAAATTTCAATTCTGAAACTGGGTCATAATTTAATTCACTCTATTTACAAACATTTATTGAGCCTTTTCATGTGGCAGGCCTTATGCTGGGATCTCAGGATTAAAAAGATGAAAAGACCTATTTCTAATCTTAAAGAGAAAGAGAAACACATGCAAGTCTATGACAGAGGCAGCAGTTAGAAAGAGAGAGAAGTTAAATCTTCCTTGTCTAATGGTCTTAGGAATTGAGTGTCAAGAGATAATGTGTAAACTGTCTACTCCCACAATTGGTGGTTTCAGACATTTATCACGGTTTCTGTGTATCAGAGGGTCTCGGGATGATGTGATGGGGTGGTCCTTGCTCAGGGTTCTTTGTGGGGCTGCCCTCTGCATGTTGGCTGGGCTTCAGTCAGCTTGACCATTTGGGGAAGGATCTGCTTCCATGCTCACTCACATAGTTGTTAGAAATACTCAGTTCTTCCCAGGCTCTTGGATGAGGGCCTCAGTTATTCACTGGCTGTTGCCTGAAAGCTGCCCTCAGGTTCCTGTTTTGTAGATCTCTGCATAGGACATCTCCCATGTGGCAGACATTTCATGAGAGTAAGCTAGCAAGAAGAGCCAGCAAGAGGCTATGAGTAAGACCAAAGTCACAGTCTTTGTAGTCTGATCTTCAAAGGGACCTGCCATCACTTTTTGCATGTTTTATTCACCAGAAACAAGTCATTAGGTTCAGTCTATGCTGAAGGGGAGAGATTTACACACAGATGAATACCAAGTGAGGATATATATATATTCTTAAAGAATTCATTTATTTATTTGAGACAGAGAGAGCATGAGTGGGGTGTGGGCAGAGGGAGAGGGACAAGCAGACTCCTTCGCCGGGCTTGATCCCAGGACCCTGAGATCATGACCTGAGCCTAAACCAACTCGCTTAACCACCCAGGTGCCCCCCAGGTGAGGATCTTCAGGAAGCTTCTTACTGTAGATGAGTGAGTGAGCATTCATCAATGCAGAGGAGGGACACATTTCATTTAAGGAAGGGAGACCCAATGAGCCAAGTCATGAAAGCATGAATAAGGTTTGCTTAGAGAATTTCAAACATTTGGCTTGGATTTCAGAGTGCAGGGGTAGGATGGAGAGTGGTAATGGTGAAGGTTGAAAATGAGGCTAGAAAGGGAAGATATAGATTACAAAGGGCATTGTATAGAGAAATAGAGAATGAATTGCATCCTGAAATACTGATAGTATTAAGATTTTTAAGGGAGAGTCACAATTACACATTTACTTTTGAAAGATCACTCTATGGTTTATAAGGCTTATCAAGGGGTTATTTATCACATTTACAATCGATCCCATTAGACCCTCATAACCAACTGCATGTCAGCTTTTCTGACCTGTTGGAAGCAAGGAGTTTGAGGGCTAGAAACCCTAAAGAAGCCATTGGTAATCCGTAACTGGATTATTTGTGTGGTGCTAGTTGGCAGAAGTGGGGGCAACTCATCCTTTTTCTTGCCCAGGAAAACTGGGAAAACTTAAATCAGGATCAGTTGCTGGTTCATCCTTTCGTAGATACAATATAATTAGTTTCTTTTTCTTTCTTTTAAAGATTTTATTTATTTCTTCGTGAGAGACACAGAGAGAGAGAGACCGAGACACAGGCAGAGGGAGGAGCAGACTCCATGAAGGGAGCCTGATGTAAGACCGAATCCCGGGACCTTGGGATCATGACCTGAGTGAAGGCTCAACCACTGAGCCACCCAGGTGTCCCCAATGTAATTAGTTTTTATAGATTGCTCACTTTAGTCCCACTGATTGAGAGCAACCCATTGTCTTTATCTTGAAGCTCATTGTTCTGCAGTTGGAAAGTTTTGAAAAGCCATTAGCAAGGCACTAAAAGATATGATAAATATGGACATACTCTGGTGGCCTTTTAGAGATTTAGAACATTTTTAAAGTAGAGCACAATAAAAGTCATGGCCTCGGTTCCTGGTTTTTAGAGCAAGAGTCTTGAACACGATGGTCTCTGAACTCTTGGAGAGTTTCACATTCTGAGATTTTCTATGAAGGGCATAATTACTCATAAATCTACTTGCTTATTTTTCTTTCAGAGATTAATCTTGAGGCCGAGTGTGTTCTTCCCATTTTGGCCTGACACTAATTCTTTGATGTTTTGGGGTCATATCATTGCGGAGAAAGGCTTTTATTCTTGTCTATTGCAAAATGTCTGGGAAAGCAGTTGCTAAGATAACATTGGAACTTGTGAGTGCATTTACTTCCCACTGTACTGCTGACGGGCTGAACTTTTTCTTTTCTAGGAGACACATGGCCATTTCCAACAGGGATTATATAATACATGAAAAGAGGGACAGCCCAGAGTAATAAAGCAGATCTAAAGAGACTGTCTCACAGTTGTCAGTCAGCTGGAAAGTAAAAAGAGGCCATGCACACATTTGAGCTTGCTCAGAGGCATCTCTGCCCCCCTCACTTGCTTAGTGTATAGCAGTGCCGAGGCTGTGCAGTGCTGGAGCTAATTCAAACATGTTCCTTTTCAGGAGACAGGAGGCCTGTGTGGTTAGGTAAAGGAGCTCTCTATTTACCACTACACACAGAAGGTCCTTGAACTTGATGTCATGTGAAGATGGCAAAAGAATTTCTGGGGAATGATGAAACCCCTATTCTACATATCATTTGTTGTACTTATTTCCTCACACAGGGCAAATGTAGAATTATGAGTTACCTGTAGATCCTCCTTAGTAAAGAGGTGGTGAGATCTTCTAACACGTGTAAGAGGTATATTTATGGGCTTCAAATATTTTTTAATAATTTATTTTTAAGCTGGGTGATTCGTACATGGGTATTCATTATATTATTTGCTTATACATTTTTAAATGGAGGAAACAGTATGTGGCTATGGAACTCTTTTCAATAACCTATTGAGGTATAATTAACAAATATAACCTTATATGTTTAAAATATACCATTTGGAAAGTTTTGACATATGAATATACCTGTGAACCAATGACCACAATCAAGCAAATGAAAATATCCATCATCCCTAAAAGTTTCTATAAATGCCTTTGTGCTCTGTCTCTTCTGTTCTACATCATCCTCATCTCTCCCAATCGCTGATTTCCTTTCTGTCACTATTGATCAGTTTGCACTCTCTAGAATTTTCTTAAGTGTAATCATATAGCATCTACTCTATGTTGGTTGGCTTCTTTCACCTAGCATATTTGTTTTGAATGAAAACACTCAAAAATGTTTCAAAAATTTGAAAACATTCATCAGTGTTTTTGCATGTTGTTTATTATACTTTATCACCGAGTAGTATTCCATTGGATGGGTGTACCATGATTTGTTTATTTATTCACCCGCTGGTGGATATTTGAGTCACTTCCAGATTTTCACAAATAAAACTGCTATACATATTCTTGTACAAGTTTTTTGGTGTGGACATATGCTTTAATTTCTCTTGGGCAGATACCTAGGAATGGAATGGCTGGATCATATGGTAGGTATATTTAGCTTCTTTTTTTTTTTAAGATTTTATTTATTTATTCATTATGGACATAGAAAGAGAGAGAGAGGGGCAGAGACACAGGCGGAAGGAGAAGCAGGCTCCATGCAGGGAGCCTGACGTGGGACTCGATTCTGGGTCTCCAGGATCACGCCCCTGGGCCAAAGGCAGGTACTAAACCGCTGAGCCACCCAGGGATCCCCTATATTTAGCTTTTTAAGAAAATAGCAAACTATTTTCCAAAGTAGTTGCACCATTTTACTTTCCTACCAGTGGGGTATGGATGTAGTTCCTCCACATTTTCTCCAGTGCTTTGTATGGTCAGGCTTTTTATTTGTAGCTATTCTACAAATAAATAGGGGTGTAATATAGTATCTCATTGTGGTTTTAACTTGCATTTCCTTAATAAGTAATGATGTTGAACACCTTGTCATGTGTTTATTTGTCTGTCTGTCTGACTACCTAGCTGTCTATTTTTGGTAAAGTATATGTTCTACTCTTTTGCTCATTTAAAAAATTGGAATATTTTCTTGTTTGATTTGATAGTTCTTTATATTTTATACATATAAGTTCTTTGCTTATATGGTATATGCTTTGCAAAAATTTCATCTAATGACTTAACTTTTCATTCTTTTTACATTGTTTTCTGAAGGGTCAAAATTTCATTTATTTATTTATAAAAAAGTTTATTTATTTATAAAAAGATTTGAGAGAGAGAGAGAATTAGGGGAAGGCACAGAGAGAGAGAGAGAGAGAGTCTTAAGCAGGCACCCTGCTGAGTGTGGGGCTCCATGTGGGGCTTGACTCTTGACCCTGAAATCATGATCAAAAGTCAGACACTTAACTGCCTGTGCCACCCAGGCATCCCAAGGGTAGAAGTTTTAGATTTGAAGTCTAACTTACTAACTTATCCTTTTATGTGTTATGTTTCTGATGTTGTGTCTAAGAAATATTTGCCAAACCCAGGGTCTCAGAGATTTTATCTTATGTCTTTTTCTAGAAGTTTTGTAGTTTTTAGGCTTTACATTTAGATCTGCGATCCATTTTGAGTTAATTTTTTATATGATATGAAGTATAGTTCCAAGGTTTTTTTTTTTCTTGGATATGTATGCCCAGTAGTTTCTGTGCTACTTGTTGAAAATTCTGTCCTTTGCCACGTATATGATTTCAAAATATTTCTTCTCATATGTGGCTTGTCTTTTCCCTTCTTAGCATTGTTTTTGCAGTACAGTATTTATTAATTTTGATGTAGTCACATTTGTCAACTTTGACTTTTATGGTTTGTGATTTGGGAGTTGTATCTAAAAAACCTTTGCCGCTTAAAAATCTCCAGTCTTTAGCAATCTGTCCCCTGTGTGATAATCAAATATGCAAATACAGATGAAATATTCTTTTTTAAATTTTTTTTAAAAAATTTTATTTATGATAGTCACAGAGAGAGAAAGAGAGAGAGGCAGAGACATAGGCAGAGGGAGAAGCAGGCTCCATGCACCGGGAGCCCGATGTGGGATTCGATCCCGGGTCTCCAGGATCGCGCCCTGGGCCAAAGGCAGGCGCCAAACCGCTGCGCCACCCAGGGATCCCTGAAATATTCTTGATGTATGGAATATGCTAATATTGTAAAGACAGTATATTATTTTAGAAATTTAAGAGGAGTCAGGGCAGCTGCAAATGGCAAATTAGGGACAGAAAGAATCTTAAAACATTTTGGGGAAGAAAGGAAGAAAAAATTGCCCTGTGTGTCTTGTTATTTTTATTGTATTTTATTTTTTTTAAATTTATGATAGTCACAGAGAGAGAGAGAGAGAGAGGCAGAGACACAGGCAGAGGAAGAAGCAGGCTCCATGCACCGGGAGCCCGACATGGGACTCGATCTCGGGTCTCCAGGATCGCGCCCTGGGCCAAAGGCAGGCGCCAAACCGCTGTGCCACCCAGGGATCTCCTGCATGTCTTTTTATTGTTTGTTTTTTTAGAACAGAAGAATAATAATGGTGGAATTGGGATGAGGCTTAGCATCAGATGCAAATTCACGGTATTTGATTGTTAATATTCTGAGGGCAGGTGGTATGTGTACTTGGACTTAAAGATCAGCCATAAAGTACTAGTTGCCAAGACTTTATTCAGTAAGTAATCACTGGGGCTCATTTTGGATACAGAAAATAAATTACTCAAATTTTTTTCTCCTACATCTACCCAAGAAAATACTCAATTTGGGATCCATGGGACAATTTACCTTCCTTTCTCTTATATGCAGGGGACTACCCTTAGTCAGTATTTTTTTCCGTTCCAAATCTTCACTACTTTCTTTAGGCTAGATCTCCAGCCAATCCTCATATTTCCCTTGGTTTCAATAGCTGCCTGAGTTTCTACCTCATTGAAGCCATCAGAAATGCTTCTGTCTCCTGCATCTAAACACATATATATAGCCACAGCTATCTCTCCATGACTTGAAGGGCCACATAGGAGGCCAAGGCAGAGGGCTGACAGAGAGAAGCAGGATCTGGGGCACATGCTTTTGTTGGAGTCTATGGGTGGAGTGCTTTGGAGTTCTCTGACAGAAATGTATTGGTCTATTAAAGCATAAGAGAGAGGTTTTGTATGCTCTTTGGGGATTCTTATCTAAGGGATACAAAGGTATATAGGTGCTGGGAGGCAGGAGAGACTATTGAACATAAGGGCTGTTGGGGAAGTCACATCATGAACTCACATTTGCTTGTCATTCTGGGCTTGCATGAGGGGTAAAGTCCCCATGCCACTTGGCCAAGCAAATGGATGCTGAGACAGCAATACCATGGAGTAGCTTAACTGAACTCTGGACATACTTAACTTTGGACATACTTCTATCCCCAAAATATTCCTCATTTGACCCTGATTTTCCTTTTCTCTCTCTCTCCTTTTTTTTGCTTCCTATTTTGTTCATTTTTTGAAAGAGTAATATTGCCATCTCTACTTCTACTATTCCAACTTCTTCCCTGATCTACTGTGCTCTGTCCTCATCACTCTACTGAGACTGTTCTCCCAAAGATCCAGTAACTCCTTAATTGCAATACCTAATGGGCATTTTTCAAGACTGTTTTACTGGACTTATTAGTTGCATTTATTTCTTTTTTGAAACTCTACACCATTGAGTATCATGAAATTTTACTTTCCTGGTTATTTTTCTGTTTCTCAGACTATTTCTTTATTGTCTGCTCAATAAATTTTGTCTTTATTTAACAAAGTAAGTGAATCATCTAAATGAATGATAAATACCATATACACTGAAGCTATTTTTTTTTGTATGAAAATTTTTAGATTGGGTACTCAAACGAAAATCATACCATTAGCTTTTGCTTTTTATTTTAGTGGGTCATATGTTCTGATTTTATTCAATTAACTTTTCCTTAACATTAGCATAGCAGAGCAAGTATTCTCTTGGATCTGTTTACCTGTTCTCTTTGCAAGAATCTGGATGGTCATTAAATCTCTGTTCCAAAAAATAGCTGAATTCAGACTATTCAACTCACAGGACAGAAAAATATAGTATTGTGCCTTAAAAATTATGCAAACCTTAGAAATCTGTAAATGAGAACTGAATTTGGAGCCTAGAGGTAGAAACTGTGATTAAAGAGAGTATGAGAGCTTCTAAGATTTTTTTTTTGAGGAGTAAAAAATAAAAGACAAATCTTATTTGCTTTTTTTTTTCTCTATCTCATAAAAAGGTAATACAAAGGCTTAGAAATACAAAGTTGCTTTTGGAATTTAAATAGGTTTTTGTCATATAGTATAGTAATCGTTGTTCAAGTCAGCAAAGTAGTATGGAGGCATTGAGTTAAGGATAAATTCTTTATGCACCCGATTTCACTTCTGTTTGATAGAACAGAGAGAAAAACATTAAATACGAACATATTTTCTTTCTTTTAACATTACTATCTTTTTACTGGATAAAATAACCTCTAGTCAAGCCACTTTTGATCATTGAGAAAATGTTAGCGGTCATTTCATTTATTCAAAAATTTCAAATACATATATATGATTTCTTTTTGAGAAACCTGTCTAAAATGGGTTGAAAAGAGGTCCAGGAAGGCTTATGCAGGATAAAGCAATAGGGTTTATGTTTATTCTTTATTTTATCGCGAGAGATTTTGTTTCCTTTTACTTGCTCACATGAAATATAGCTGGTTTATGCCCCATAAACAGTGCTAGCCTTCTACAATGGAGAAGAGAGTGGCAGCATGCCTGACTAATGGCAATTTAAAGTCTCTGATGCACAGGGATCAAATTAAATAAGGCTTCAGTGTTGTCAAGATTTAGAATCTACTGACGCACCGACATTTATTCATCTGCTTTTCATTTAGCTTTGAAGGCTTGCAGGTCAGCGGCCTCTGATTGCTCTGGCCGCCTTCCAGGACTAGCAGAGGCCAGAGAACAGGTGCAGCTACGCTTCCACCAGGTGGCAGTCTTCGACGGAAAAACCCCCTCTCTCTCCTAACCACCAGTTGCTCTTTCTCCTACTGTTCCTCTTTATCCTTTTTCTCCCCCACCTTCCTCTCTCTCTTGCTTTCTCTCTCCCACCCTCTTTCTTTCTTTCATACTATATATTTTCCTCTTATTCCTATGAAACATTTTATTTACCCTGATGAACATATTTATTATTTACTGTCACGATGTTCTTTCCATGTCTGGAATAATGGAGAGGGTTTCAGAATGCTATGGCAGCAGGAGGGACTATTCCTTTACACTTCATAAATGCACATAAACTACATAAAGAGTGACCACATTTTTAAAAAATCAAATACAAAGCCACCACTGAAAAGCAAACTACATAAAATAACCATGGACCAAATGTGGGTATCATCCATACTGCACTCCCTAGGAAAAAAAGTGGTTAGCAAAATTGACTGCATTTGCTTCACTCCTTGGTCAAGAAGGGATTGTTCCCTGGTTGCTGGCACAGACAGCTCGGACCAAGATCTGAAAGTCTCTTCATGTCCATTTTGCTTTTAACCTCAGGAGTCTGCTGTTTTTTTTTTTTTGTTTTTTTTTTTTCTTTTTTTTTCTTGCTGACAGTTTTATTGATGGAGCATGAGGATCAAGGAGGCCTGGCCTGCTCTTCAAGGACGGGATGGTTTCTGCATGACCAGCAGCTGCGGGGAGAATTGCATAAATCAGTAAAAATGGTTTTACTAACCCTGGAAGCTGGGTGTAGGTGGGATGGGGTTGACCAAACCAAGTATAGTCTTTTGCTCAATCTCATGTCTGTATTTTACATTATAGATGAAGAAGCTAGGAATCACGAAAGCCAGTAACTTGCCAAGGGTATGTAACAGTGATAATCAGAGAGAAGATTCAGACCCAGATTCATTTCATGCCAAGATCCAAAGGCTGTCTAGGCTGTCTCCAGTTTGGATGTACCAAACTTTTCTCCCTGTTCCCTTTAGTTTTTCCCCATTGATCCCATTCTCAATATTTTCTGTTTCATTTCCTCGTTCTTAAATCCAGTTTCCCATCTCCCAGACCAGATTCACATTCACATTCACATTGACACAACCAGATGTTACTAATCTCAATGTTGTTTTAATTTTTATGACTTTGATTATGAGTCAGGTGAGCATTTAAAAAAGAAACATGTATTTCTTTTTTAAAAGATTTTATTTATTTATCAAGACCTGAGCTGAGATCAAGAGTTGGTTGCATAGCTCACTGAGCCACTCAGGTGCCCCTACCTATAGCAATTTTTGAATCTGTAGTACAGTATTGTTAACTTCAGGCCATATGCTGTGCAGTAGATTTCTAGGACTCATTCTTATGTAACTGAAACTTTGTATACTTTGTGAGGGAATTTTTTGGGGTCTTCATTATTATTTAAATCCTTTAATCATCATTATTTTTTGGTATGGCATAAAGAAGAGATCTAACTTCATTCCATTTTGAAAATAATACATATTTTGAAATAATAAAAACAAATGCAGGACACCTGAGTGGCTCAGTGGTTGAGCTTCTGCCTTTGGCTCATGTCATGATCCTAGGGTCGTGGGATCAAGTCCCTCTTTGGGCTCCCTGTGGAAAGCCTGCTTCTCCCTCTGCCTGTGTCTCTGTGTCTCTAATGAATAAACAAGTCAAATATTTAAACAAACAAATGCATCAAGTCCCAGGCACACAGTAAACTGACTCTATGAGGTAGGTGCTATTTTTATTTCAATTTTTTTCAGTGGAAGAAACTGAAGCACAGAAAGGTTACATTATTCATCCAAGTTGAAACAGTAACATTTGGCTTCAGGATCATCAAAGTCAATATCATTCAGCCCATAGTCTGACTTGAGAGACTGGCCAAAGAATTAGAAGTTTCTTCAAAGAGATTTAGGTAGGATTGCATTTTCTTCATAATTATGTTTTTATCTTTATTTTCCCTTTGAAATATTTTATTCAAAAAATGTCTCCCCTTTTAAATATTTTTAAAGTAGCAGGACAGGATAATGGACTTGCAGGCTGAATTGCGGAACGATGAGGGTATTGAAGGCTAACTATAAAGAGTCTCATATAAAGACTGTAATATAGATACAAATATAAATTTACTAATATAAATCTATGCGTGTCCTCCAAACTCACTCAGTACATCTGGAAATGCTTCACCCATTTCTATAAAGCATCTAGCTGTGATATCTTTTGAAACTCTCCCTGTGCATTTTTAGCTGCCTTTCATCCAAGGATGATGGGTGTATACGGACTATTGATTCTCTTGCTCCCGCTCCTCCTTATGACAAACGACCTAGATTCCCTCATGTTTGGGATGCAGTGTGTTGCTTTGGAGCCTGCCCGAGCTCACGCTCCTAAACTAATCTCACACGTTTCAGGCTCATTAACTCTATACTCTAAGAAGTGAAGTTCATTTGAGTTGCATTTGTTAATTTTCTCTGCTGGGGAATCCCTCACACCGAGTGTGTGGCTATGCCCCGGTGGCCTGAGAGAATGATCAGATTGTTGTTATCTGAAAGCCATTTGACCAAGTGCAGAGATTTGACTTCATCAATTCCACCCATAACACCAGATTTCATCACTCTATACTTGACTTCCTGCGTTCAGAAACAACTTTTGAATAAAATAAAGCCATGAAAGCGGTAGTGAAAACCAGTGCTTGCTGGGAGGTCTGGTGTTAAGCATGGATATTGCATCATATAAGTTATGAAGTAATTGTTTTGAGCAAAAGCGATAGTCAAGTCCATATCTCTTGTGATCCGGACAGAATTATCCTTCAAGTTTTGCCGGATGTAAGCTGTGCTAGTGTTTTAAGAATCAGATATTTAACAAAAAAGAGCCTGAAGCCCATGTAAACTAAAAGAACATTTTGTGAACACTTTAAAAGTGCCCGTCTTTGTTGGAGTGAGTTCTGAAAGGGGTATGGTGTTTGTTTGAAGACTAATACCTAAATTCTATTTAAAAATCTGTGTCGGGGATCCCTGGGTGGCTCAGCAGTTTGGTGCCTGCCTTTGGCCCAGGGCGTGATCCTGGAGTCCCGGGGATCGAGTCCCAGGTCGGGCTCCCTGCATGGAGCCTGCTTCTCCCTCTGCCTGTGTCTCTGCCCCCCGCCCCCCACCCTCTCTGTCTCTCATGAATAAATAAACAAAATCTTTAAAAAAAAATCTGTGTTATATTGAATTCGAGTTTTGATCCAGTGGATAATGTTGCACAGTCCGAGATCAGACACACTCTGTTTTGAGCTAGAGAGTCTGGTAGTTGTTTCTTAACAGCTTTCTCTGTGCTCATATCTCTGTCTCTCTCTATGGATCTCTGTCTCTGTCTCTGTCTCTGCCTCTCTCTCTCTCACACACACACACTAGAGCAGGAACCACAGAGTGAGATGACAGGAGCCATTTCTGGGGTAACCATCTGAGGTAACCATCTGGGGTAAGCATCCGGGTGCTCTGCAGAAAAGAAAATCAAACCCCTGTTAGTTTTCAGCAATGCCCAAGTCTGAATAGTAGTTTCTGAGGAAGATAAAGAAACGTAGTAGATAAAGACATTCACCTTAAACTCTGAACCTTGGCCAGTTGTAGCCAAGTGCTGGGAATGTTCTCTGAGGGTTTTTAACTGCTGGACCTATCAACGAGCCAACGCCTCTGTCTGTGAACATGGCAAATGGAACAGTATGAACCCAGAGATTCATAGAATCAGGGAAAGTTGCAGATTCAGGAAATGGGGGAAAAAGGAGGATCTGGAGCAGACCATGACAGAGCTGTTTTCATTATCTGACTCAACTAAGGATGTTCCCCCTTTTTTAAGTGAGGAGGAAGTAGAAGCTAACACCAAAAACATACTGCTTATTACATGTGGTTCATTGTGTTTGTAATTGTCCTTAGGTTAACTCTGGTAAATTGTCAAGTTTAATTCATTGAGTGGGGTCATTTAAAGCCTTATATTTTCTTTTGTTACAATCACATTCTTAGTGGAATAGTTTCTTTATATATTGTTGAAAAGAAATGGCATAACTTTTAAAATTATTTATTTATTTTTTAAATAAATTTATTTTTTATTGGTGTTCAATTTACCAACATACAGAATAACACCCAGTGCTCATCCTGTCAAGTGCCCCCCTCAGTGCCCGTCACCCAGTCACCCCCACCCCCTGCCCTCCTCCCCTTCCACCACCCCTAGTTCGTTTCCCAGAGTTAGGAGTCTATGTTCTGTCTCCCTTTCTGATAAGAAATGGCATTACTTGATGGAATCTCTCCTGATAATTTTATTTAAGGTTCTAGTAGGCAGAGTAGGTCAGTGGCATCCTCCAGGGGATGGCATCTACTTAAGAATTATTGCTTGGATTAATTTAGGAGAAAGAATTGTATGGCAGTATAGGCAGTGAAGAGATCTTAGATCTCATATCTAGCCAAATCTTCAAAGCTTAAGGAATTTGAAGTTAGGGCAGTGAATGACTTGTCCAAGGCCACCAAGGGAACATACCACGGCCAGGATTGGGATGTAGATCCCAAGGCTCTATTTCTTGTTTTTTTTTTTTTTTTTTTTGTTTTGTTTTTTTACCTTCTTCTTCCTGATTTCACCAAATCTGTGTGTTCTGGCAAGGGAGAAAGTCCTTCTCAATCTGTTTCCAGAATAAAATGTTCTCTGCCATTTGCAACACTCCAGAGAATAGAAACATAACAAAATCATTGTTTTGCGTTAATACTTCCATTTTCAGCCATCTCGGCAATCAATCAGAACTTTTATCTTCTTGCCTGAAACGACAAGGACATTTAATTCACAACAATTTCCTTTTTCCCTTCTCTCAGCGACTCTATTAAATAAAACATGATGGATCACACTCTACATTTGCATGCCAGCTAAAACACGGTCAAGGCTCTGCTAAAACAGAGAGGATCCTGCCCTTGCCTGAACATGATGGAGGCGAAATGGAGGTTAGTGCTGGAAAATGCTCAAATTCTGCACATGTGAACATTTTTCACTTAGGGACAGGGGCCCAATTAACAGCCAGAATGACAACTGAAAGCCATGCTAAAAATTAATAAATAAATTCCAGTCAATAAAGGTCATAGTCCTGCCTAATTAAGGCAAGCGTTTAATGACACTTGAATTTTAGAGAGCTGAGCTGGGGCATATGCTGGCCAAGTGTTCATGTTTCTATACTACACCTTTGAGTTATTCCCTCCTTACCATAACAATTAGAAGAGAGGTTTTTTTGAATCTGTGCGTTTATAGAGACTGTTCATATTTCCTCTTCTTCAGAGTGCCCCTGGATGCTCGTCTTGCATGTATTTTTAGAGCAACCCAATGTACTTTGCAATCTTGCATATGAAGCTATTTTTTTTTTTTTTTTTTTTTTTGCATATGAAGCTATTGATTGTAGTGTTGACAGGACCATAGAAGCATTGTCCAGTCAAACCACCTGGTTTATGCAGACAGAGGATCATGTTTCTACTTCTATATTTTCCTCTACAGGGAGTTTATGGTTTGCTTATAATCAAGGTTAAATAGTGAGGCATTGACTTGAATGCAGATTTCCTGCCTCTTGGTGACAAGGCTCTTTTCATACATTCATGTATGTTAACATTCATATGATTCATGAATGTTAACATTCATGTTAAAGAGATCCTGTTTTGTTCTGTGAATGTCAAGAAAGACAAGATGCATATCTTCCCACAAGAAATTTACAGATTGGTGAGGGAGTATGGATAAATTAGTAATAATAACACAGTGTTGTAAGTACCATTTATGGAAAAGGTAAGAGATTCTGTGGGAGCATGTTGGAGAGATTTGCAATGTAATTTAAGGGCTAAAGAAGGTGTTCCAGAGAAAGTAAAATCTAAATTGCAATCTGAAGGATAGAAAGGAGTTAATTTAGTGAAGGGGTGAAGGAACTGGGCAGAACGAATAATCTGAGGTGAAAAAACCCAACTTCATGGAAAAATGTGCCATTTATACACAAGATAGCTACATATTGACAATGATGAGAGAGGAAGCTGGAAAGAGAAATTATTTAGGCTTCATAAGCCACATTAGAGATTCTGAACTTGCTATTTATTGCAATGGAAACCATTGAATGATTATCAAAACAAGATGACAAAAATACATTTATGCTACAGAGTGATGTGCCGGAGGCTAGGGTATGGATGATAGATTGGAGAAAATCAAGAGAACAGACACCACCCCTACTACAGCCTGGGATCTCTATCTATAGACTGTTTAGTCACAGTTGGTCAGAAGGAACCTTATTTAGGAAACGAGCAAATGTTGAAATTTTTACTGACTTGGTAACCAAATTTCATAGACATTCCAATTTCCAAAGTAGAATTCTCCAGGGTTACATTCCCCAGTGGGGCAAAGTTGTACCAGTTGGCATGGCCTACTTATTACATCTAGATGTTTCACTTTCAGGGTATCTGTAGCTCTTCCTAAGTCTAAAATTCCCCCAACATGCTGGCTGGTGATTATAGTTGTGGTAGCAATAGTCACAGCTCTAGCAATAATATTCCTTATCCAAATTTCCGTGAGAGGAAATTTGTCTCCAATGAAACCTTTTAGGCAAAGTCATTATTCTCATTTAACATGGGATTCTAGGATCCCATACCTGTTTTTCCAGAAGCTATAATATTTGTTCAGTTACCATTTCCTAAATTGAATTAAACTTTTAAAGAAGCAAATAGCTCAAAACCTCCCCATGCAGTTTGCACCTTACAAAATTGTCCTGCAGCTACTGGTGCGGTGTTTCAAGGTGGGTGGGGAGGAGGCCTACCCAGAAATGGCAGCAGGCATGAGGCTGATGGGCCTGTCAAGGTGAAGGTGATAGATGGATTTGTGCAAGGGAAGTGGTTATTTTAATAAGGATTATCTGAGTGAGCTCAGAATAACCAGCTGCCTGTCTCCACAGGGAGCACTATTTGACATAAATGAAGACAAGGACAATGATCAAGTCTGAAAGAGAATTAATTGAAAAGGAGTAGCCGACTCTGATCTCCAGATTGAGCTTCTGAGGAGGATTTGGGGAAGCCAGAGTGAGTCAAATGATTTTACATGCAGGGATTTTCCCTGGGAGACACAAACACCATAACTTTATTGACCTCAAATCAGGAAAAGGTCAACATCACAGCAGCTCAAAGGGTGTTAGTTTCCGAGGATTGAATCTATTAATTGCAATGCTCATTAAAATGGTGTTTTTTTTCTCTTAGAGCTAGAAAAGCTTTTAAAAAATATCAAAAGAAAGGACAATGAAGTAAGAGGGTATTAAGTATTTGGTGCCTTTTCATTTTGTAACCAAATGTCTCAGCCTTTGGATTGAAAGACAAAGAAGTTTGGCTGATAACCCATTTCTCTATTAATTCTTTTGGGAATCAAGAATTAATAAGCATTTGTCTCAGAAGAGCCAGCATTGGTTTTGTCTTGATGACTATGAGCTAATACCATATATTGTCTCCAGTGTAATATAAATCTCTGCTTGTATGTCATCTCTTCAGACAAGCTGTTTGGACTACCACCCTATCTACTTAGTGTCACCATCATTCTCTATCAATAATTATCCTGATGCAGTATTCTTTATGATATTTATTAGTATTGGGTAACATTATATACTTATTTACCTGTTTAGATAACTTACTACTGTATCTTTAGTACATAGGCTAGTGCTTGGCACTGTTAAAATGAATGACCACATATCCCCTGGGCAAGAATTTTCATACCTATTTTTTTTTTAAGATTTTATTTATTTGACAAGAGAAAGAGAGTTAGCACAAGCAGGGGTAGCAGCAGAGGGAGAGGGAGAAGCAGGCTCCCTGCTAAGCAGGGAGCTAGACATTGGGCTTGATCCCAGGACCCTGAGATCATGACCTAAGCTGAAGGCAGATACTTAACCCACTGAGCCATCCAGGTGCCCCGTCATGTCTATTTCTAATAAGCTATATTCACTTTTTTCCTTATTTGGAAAGCTATTTTATTGCAAATTTTAAAATTCTTTCGTGATGAAATGATAATAGCAAGGAGATACAAGTATCACTAGCAATAAACAACAAAAAAGCTAGTCATACTTGGGAAGAGAAACACCAAAAATCAATAGCTGAAGAAATAAAATAAAGTTTCGCATAAATGAATAGCCCAAAAATGAAATGTACTGCAAAATAAGTTAGATGGAGTGAACTGTGTAAGAGGTATAGCATAAATTTCATTGTACAGTTGATATATGATTCTGTTAGGGTGATCAGCCTTGATGAATGAACTCTGTTACTAGCCATGCATTTCTTAATTGAATTTTTTGAGATAATTGTAGATTCACATGCAGTTATGAGAATTAATAAAGAAAGATCCTAGGAGTTCTAATGCCAGCAGAGCTGGCCAAGTACCACTTGTTTTAAGGTCAGAGATCCACACTACTGATTTTAAGAAATGAAAAGGGGAGATGTCTGGTCAAGATGGCAACATGGGAGGCTACTGAACTCACCTCCTCCCACTGGTACACTTAATCTACAGCTACACATGGAACATTCTCTCTAGAAGAAATCCAGAAAATAGCTGAGCAATAACTACAAATGGGGTAAATAAGAAAATACCCACACTGAAATGGGTAGGAAAGGCTGAGATACACTTTTGCCATAAACCCCACCCCTAGCACAGTGACATACAATGGGGAAGCAACTCACAACTTCCAGGTTCTCCCGGAAGAGTGAACAGCTTGGATCCAACATCTAGTGTTCCAACTTTTAAGATTTCCACCTGAGAAGTGGTCTCCCAAGTACCCAGCCCCAAAAGTGAATGGGTCTTGGTGTTCTTGAGACCCATAAGACCAAGGAACAGTTCTTAATGGGCTCAGGAGGATGAGGACTTGCTGTGGCTCTCTTCCCAGGGCTCGGTTTTGAGGTAACAGACCAAAATGCCCACATCTGAGTTTTTCCCCTGAAAAAGGCCCATTCATACTTCAAAACCCACTGCCTGAGGGTCAAGCTTCTAATTTAGCACACATGTAAATGCTGACTTTGGTCCTCCCTGAGACTGGGGAGGCCTGGAGAACAATCTCTGAGTCCTCCCTCTGGCTCACCCCAGGTCATTGGTGTCTCCTCTGGAAGGGAATTATTTTATTCTCTTTTCAGCAAGAAATGAGAATAGAGGTCTTCCTCATCCTTACCAGTATTGGCTGTAATTTTTAAACTGGAAGTATTGGTCATTTTCTTTTCAATGTGAAGGTGGGTTTTTGCCTGTTTAGTTTGGACCTGTTTGCTCTCAACTCTGGTTGCATGTGGATCTCCTGGTGAGCTTCTAAATAATGCTGGAATCCTAGCCCTAACTGATTGAATCAGTTACTCTCCAGGCAATTGTAATGTTCAGCTATGGTTGACAGCCACTGTTCCGGGCTAGAATGGGAGCTGATGCAGGAAAAAAGTGTTGAGAAATTGATTTGGTTCAGGAGCTCATAGCAAAACATGGCATCAAATCACAATAGCCACCCACATAGCCACATCCGCTGACAAGTACTTTTTAATGAGCTCTGCAGATAATCAAGACTCCCTATATTTCCAGTAGCATTAGTTCACAGTAATGTTTGTCAGGCAGAAAGCTGATGAGTTTGGACATTGCAGCCTAGGTGGGAAGCCTTGAGCCCCTGCTCAGGGTCACAAGCTTAATTACCATCTGAGTTATAAGGAATAGAGAGGCATGACTTCTTGGCAAACTATGCATATTATGTGGGTGTGGAATGAAACTTTTAAATTCAAGGTAATTACAGATTGCCATGCATTTGTAAGAGGTAGTCTAGAGAGATCTCAGATGCCCTTTCCCCAAAACTATAGGACAGTATCTTAACCAGGCTAAGGACGTTGAATACAGTTAAGGTACAGAACATTTCCATTATCACAGGGATGCCATGTGTTACTCCTTAACGACTTCCCTTCCACAGCGACTCCTTCCTTAACTTCTAGCAACCACTAAGCTATTCTCCATTCCTATAATTTTGTCACTTTAAGAATGTTACGTAAATGGAATCACACAGTATGCAACTTCTGGGGGTTATTTTTTTCCTGCTCAGCACAGTTTTCTGTCATTCATTCAGTTTGTTGTATTTATCAATAGTTCCTTTTTATTTCTGTGTAGTATTCCATGATAGGGATGAGCAAATCTCTTTAACCATTCACCCATTAAAGGACATCTAGGTTGTTTCCAGTTTTTGCCATGACAAACAAAGCTGTAATAAGCATTCATGTACTTATTTTTGTGTGAGCCTTAGTCTTCATTTCTCTGGGAGACGAGTGCTGTTGCTGCTGTATTTGAAAGTTTGTGTATTTTTTTCAAAACTGCCAAACTGTTTTCCAGGGAGACTGTACAACTTTACATGCACACCAGCAATGTATGAATGATTCAGTTTTCCTACATCCTCACCTATATTTAATATCGTCACTATTTTTTTTTAATTTTAGCTATTTTGATAGACATGTAGTGATAATTCGTCTTGGTTTTAATTTCATCTCCCTATTGGCTAACGATAGTGGAACATCTTTTCACGTACTGATCTGCCCTCTGTATATCTTCTGTGGTGGAGTCTGTTTATGTCTTTTGTGCGTCTTCTAAATTGGATTGTTTTTCTGTTGAAATTTGAGAGTTCAAAAAAAAAAAAAAGAAATTTGAGAGTTCATAATATATTTGTCCTTTATCAGATAAGTGGTTTGCAAATATTTCCTCACAGTTTGTGGCTTGTCTTTTCTCTTGACAGGGTCTTTCATAGAGCTAAAGTTTTATAATGTGGATGAAGCCCAATTTATCAAGTTTCCTTTTATGGATTATACTTTGGAGTCAAATCTGAGAACTCATTTTTAGAGCTACCTTCCAAATATTTTCTCCTGTTTTTTTTTTTCTTTCTAAAAATGTTATAGTTTTACAGTTTGCATGTAAGTCTCTGATGCATTTTGAATTCATTTTGTATATTTCTTCTTGTTTTTGCTGATAAATGTTCAATTGCTTGAGCACTGTTTCTTAAAAGGCAATCTTTAGTCCATTGAGTTGCTTTTGTAGCTTTGTAAAAAAAAATGTGTGTGGGGGCGTACCTGGGTGGCTCAGTTGATTAAACATCTGCCTTTGGCTTGGGTCATGATCTCAGGGTCCTGGGATTGAGCCCCCCACATGGGGTCCCTGGTCAGAGGGGAACCTGCTTCTTCCTGATGCCCCTGCTCATGCTCTCTTTCACTATCTCTTTCTCAAATAAATAAATAAATAAATAAAGTAAAATCTTGAAAAAAATCAGTTGGGCATATTTGTATGAATCTACTTCTGGATTCTCTGTTTTGATTGATCAGTCTGTGTGTTTATTCCTCTGGTATCATCACAGTCTTAACTATTAGAGCTAAACAATAAGTCTTGAAATTCAGTAAACAGATTCTTCATACTTATTATTTTACTCTTTTAGTTCCTTTGCCATTCTATATAAATCTTAGAATAAGCTTGTTTATATCTACAAAAGATATCGCTGAGATTTTGTAGGAATTGTATTAAACCTATATGTTGGTTTGTTGAGAGTTGTCAATGCATAGTCTTCCAATCCATGAATACAGTATGTCTTTTTATTTAGGCGTGTATGTGTGTGTGTGTGTATATAAAATTTTATTTATGTATTTCCCAAGAGTGATGAGCTTTATTCTAAGCATGACATTAGTACAAAGATTAATCAATTATTGCATTTTCCTTTATAAGAAAGAGATTAAAGAAAGTGGCCATTGTTATAAGATTTTATTTTAAAGTAATCTCTACACTCAAAGTGGGGCTTGAACCCATAACTCCAGGATCAAGAGTCATATGCTCCATGGACTGACCCACTGAGACGCTCTTCTCTTGATTTATTTAGATCTTTCTTCCATCAGGGTTGTACAATTTTCAGCAACTGCATCATGTGTTTTGTTAGGTTTACATATAGGTATTTCATTTTTTGAGCAATTGGGAATGGTATTGAATTTTTAATTTTGGTGTCTACATACTCATTGCCAGTATACAGAAATATAATTGAATTTTGTGTATTTTCCTTGTATTTTGTAACCTTGCTGAACTCATTTATTTGTCCATGATTTTTTTTCCTCATGGATTCCTTTACATGTTCTATGTAGACAGTCTTGTCATCTGAAGACACTTTTATTATTTCTTTCTGATCTGTACTTTTCTTATTTCTTTCTGATCTTTCTGATCTACTTCTTTTTCTTGCCTTGGTGCACTGGCTAGAACTTCCAACACAATGTTGGTTAAGTAAGAGTAGACATCCTTGAACTGTTCTCAGTTCTAGGAGGAAAAGATTCACTTGTTCATTGTGAAGTATAATGTTAGTTGCAGGTTTTCTTCAAGTTGCTCTTTATCAAGTTGAAGAAGTACCCCTCTATTCCTACTTTCCTGAAAGTTTTTTGTTTCTTTTTTTAAATCATTAATGGGTATTGAATTTTATCAATTCTTTCTGTATCAGTGATATGAATAGGTGTTTTTTTTCTTCTTTAGTCTGTTAATATGGTAGATTACATTATTTGAGTTTCAGATGTTAAAATTCAGGGATGGGCTTGATGGTAGAGGCAGTGGCCTCATTTGTTGGCAGCAGAGATGAAAGTCCCAGTTCCCTACTTGACCTTCTTTGACACCACCTTGGTAGAGTGTTGGAGTCTCTTGTTGCAGCTCCCAAGGGGGGAATTGTGAGCTCTCCACCTATTCTTTGCTGCACATGTGACTGGGGGTGAGCCATAGATTTTTTTTTTTCTCCTGGTATTTAGCTGTGTTGGAGTGATTATTATCTGAAATTCTTAGTCTGCTCCTAATCTGTTCCTTTGGCAGAGAGACCAGTCTAATTAATTTTTTTAATGCTTGTTGATGTTTCTGGGTGCCAGCTTCTTCAGTTGGGGATATTGAAGGCAAAAAGAAAACCCAGGGAACTCACCACCGTGTTCTCCCTCAAGTTTTGTTGTCCTTAATTGGTCCTTCTTCTTTCCACCTTTCAGAGTCTTCTTGAATTTTTGTATATATAATGTCCAGAGTTTTTAATTGTACTTAGCAGGGAGAGTAGGGGAAAATGTATCTACTCCCATCTTGTCAGAAGTGGAAGCATATATTTTTAGATGTTGCTGTATTATATACATTAGATTGAATTAGTCAGGATAAGACATTTATTCACATACTGCAACTCTCCTTCTTCATTGTTCTGGATGATTGAAGTATTACTTGCCTGCTTTACTTTTTTTTTTTTAAAGATTTATTTATTTATTTATTCATGAGAGACACAGAGAGAGAGAGAGAGAGACAGAGACATAGGGAGAGGGAGAAGCAGGCTCCCCACAGGGAGCCTGATGCAGGACTCGATCCAGGATCCCAGGATCATGCCCTGAGCCAAAGGCAGACACTCAACCGCTGAGCCACCCAGGCGCCCCACTTGCCTGCTTTAGCAAATGAAATCTTGATTAAATGTTTTTCATTACTGAAAATGTTGATTATTTTGTTTCATATGTTTCAAATAAAGCACATATCTGTCTCTATAATTATCTCTTGTTACTTATATTTTGCTACTTGTTGATGAGACCCCAAGGTGGGCCTCTCTATGTGGAAGGAATGAAAGTTTTAGGGGAGGCATAGCTCTCCTTGTGGGAATTATCCTTGGAGATGATCTCTTAGTGGAACATTAAGGAAGAGATAAGGAAGGGGGTGGGAAACATTGTGTAAAGTTTATATGTTAGATGCTTTACACAGGTTATCTCATTTAATCATATAGCAGTATTATTACCAGCTCTGTTTTCAGCTGGAACAGTAGCATAGAAGATGTAAGGTAGAGTAGATGTATAAGGATTGATATTTAAGCCTGTATCTTTAGCCTGATAACAACTTTAGCTAATCTCCTAACCTGCCTTCACCAGGTTGTGAGAAATTAAATAAATCACACATTTATATGGAAGTTTTGCTCTGAGTTTATTTGCTGTCTATTCTGAAGGATACACTGTAGATAAGACAGTATGGTATAGATAAGATGCATGATTAGATCTACCTGCTAACTTTAGTAAATATCATATGCACTTTATAAAATGACATCCAGCAAATGAAATATGACAATTCTCTTTTTAAATATTTTAGTCTAGGCAACTGGATGCATGAAAACACTCCTGAAAAGAAGTATGGGCTAAGGATTTTGGGGAGAAAGAAAAGAATTATCAAAGGATAACAATTAAAGAATATAAGATAGAGAACTTTGTGTCTCAAAAAAGCATCACTAGCAGTTCAGCAAAATACACATTTTAACCCTTAAAAATGAGAGAGTAAATTTTAACACAGATGTTATCTAAAGACAAATGTGGCAAATAATGTGAATGAATAAATCTGGTAATATAATTTTGGTTCAAGGTAGAAGTATCAATATAAAATACAAAATTTATATGATATGGAACTGAGAAACTATAATATAGGCTGAAATACTGTACTTTCATGAATTAATGTTAATTTTCTGAGGTATGATAATGATACTGTAGATACATAGGAAAATGTGCTTGTTTAGAAGATGCTGAAGTATTTTGAAGCCAAATATCATAGTGTCTGCATCTTTCTTTCAAATGGTTCAGCAAAAAAAAAATCTCAAAAGCCGCTTGGAATATTTTATTCCCACCTTCACTTTACTGTCACTATCTTTTCCATCAGGTGTAGTCCTTAGGGCTCAAAATACTCTGAGAGATCCACAAAAAATGTTTTAAGTTCTTTTAAAATCAAAAGACAAAAAATGGATTTCTAGGTCAAAGAAATGTTTTGATATATAATGTTAATAATTCATCTTTATGTTAACACAGCCATAAAATATAATTTTTAATCTTTTTTTTTAATGGAGAAAGAGGCACACAAAAGTGCGCAGGCCTGCAAAAGCCATGAAATGGCCTCCTTGCCACCATTAGAATTTAAGCTCCATGAGGGCAGAGATCAGTGTTCTCCCCTGTACTGAAGACACAGTGCAGTGGCTGGTCTAGGGCATAGTCTTTTTTTTTTTTTTTTAAGATTTTATTTATTTATGAGAGAGAGAGAAAGAGAGAGGCAGAGACACAGGCAGAGGGAGAGGGAGAAGCAGGCTCCATGTAGGGAGCCTGATGTGGGACTCAATCCCGGGTCTCCAGGATCATGCCCTGGGCTGAAGGCAGATGCTAAACTGCTGAGCCACCCAGGGATCCCCCCCACCTTTTTTTTTTAAGATTTTATTTATTTATCGTAGAGAGAGAGAGAGAGGCAGAGACACAGGCAGAGGGAGAAGCATAGGGCATAGTCTTAATTAACATCTATTGGTTGAGTGAAAAAATCACTTTGATTCAAGTTTTGTGAACATTGAACATATTCTTCTAATAAAGTATATGAAATGCACTTCTAGAAGCTGAGTATGCATTATTTTTGGATTATCAAAACATTTTGGATTGTTAACATCTCTTTCCCTCTCTTTTAGTATGGGAAATTGTGAATTGATGGCACAGGAAGGAAAGGAAAAATCAATGGGGAGCAGTCACTTGTTGACCATGTGATAGGCACTAATCTACATTCTAGGCACTCTTTTTACCCACTATGAATCTAATGTGTCTGCTTCTAGAAGGAAAAGACAAGATAATTTAAGGAATATTGTTTTGTGGAGAATTTGCATACAACAGCAAAAATGTAGTAATAAGCATTTGTCGGCATTTATGTACCAAGCCATGTGCTTAAAAGCATTTTTTGGGAGTGATCTCATTTAAATCTTATGAAAGATCTCATATAAAAACAATACCTCATTTTATAGATGACCGAACTGGGGACCAAGCGGTCCAGCCACTCCCCCAGTTTCACACAGTGAGGCAGTGGCAGGGCCTGGACTTGAACCCAAGTCACCAGACTCAGAAGCACATACTTAACCTGCTTCCTTCTATTCTGTCTCCCACATGTGCCTTGAGCGACCTGCCTGTGAAAACTTGGGGGGATTATTTTTGACTTTCTAAATATTTTGCACTTGTGGGCAGACCCACTTCTGGATTAAGTGCTTCAACCATAACTGTTATCAGTAGTGATGTCTGGAACTGAGGTATCTGAAATCACCTTATGATTCTAGGAACAAGAAATGGATGTGGAAAAGAGTTGTACAGGCCCTTTTGCCACAATCTGATGCCCTGGATTCATTGCCGTAATGGGGAAACTGTTATGCAGTGCAGGTTATGCTGTGGAATCTCCAAGGAGGATGAGCTTTGCTGCAAAGCATCTCATGGATGCATTGGCCCAGCAGTAGCAGGCAGTGAGAGAGGTGACTCAGACTTAGAAGAGGAGGGAGAAGGGGAAGGGAGGAGGAGGAGGCAAGAGGGAGAAGAAGGAGGAGGGTAGAGGAGAAGGAAGGGAGAAGGAAGGTGGGGGGAAGAGGAGGAGGAAGCTGCGGGGGTAGGGGGGAAGGGGAGCAGAAGAAGGGGGAAAGAGCCAGGAGGAGGAGGAGGAAGAGGAGGAGGAGGAGGGAGGAGTTAATGCAGACAGTGAGATATTGAGGCCTGTACCAGGGCTATGGCTGTAGGAATAATTTTCAGGGGACAAAGGTTAGATACTTTATGTGGCAACATGATATGTCAATGATGTTTGTTGAGCAGAAGTTTTCTTCCTAGAGGCAGAGTTAATACAAGACACGTGGGCATGGATTATAGGAATTAAGGGATGTGGGCACATTGTGTCTATTTATAGTAGTTCTGATACCCAATGTGGAAGAATGATTTTTAGCGTCAACATCCTCGAGTCAACAAGACATCAAGATCCCTCACTTCATTATTTAGAAATAAAAAAATTGATTATCAATTTTTAGATTCTTGTTGTAGTTATTTTTTAAGCAGAAGGTGAAATTGGTCCAATTTAATTAGAAGAAGTTCGGATTCAAGGGCTCTCCTTTCTTCCATTTTTTTTTTTTTTTTTTTTTTTTTGTGTGTGTTTGAATTCTCTTGCATGTTTGTGTGAATCTGGGGGCTGGTCTGTTCCCTAGGTGGTGGTTGTGTGGGAGTAGATAATATGGTAATTTGTTCTGAGGAGCAATGAGTTGATGGATGTGAATATAAAGCACCCAAGACTGAGTGTGTTCTTTGTTTTGGAAAATATAGGAGAGTAGTTTACATTCAGGCTCAGACTTCATAGGTGACTTTATTTTAATATGAATGTTAAATTTTATTAGATGTGCTTTTTCCAAGTTGCTTTTACCAGAAATTCACCATTATTTGTACTGTATAATTTTCCTTAAGATTCCAGTAGAGATTTTAGTACAAAGTAACTCTAATTGAGGAAATGACACAATCATAGTACATATGATACCCAGTCACTAGTGAGTTCTGCAGGCTTAAAAATTAATTCTCGTTGTTCCTAAGTAGAGGTAGCAGCAGGACTCAAGGCAGTATTTCTATGGTCCCAATGGCTTGTTTCCTTTTTGGCCCTGATAGTCATCATTACTACAAACTTGTTTTACAAAATAAAACATAAAATAGTGAGGTTGATTGGATTAATATGATCATTATTTTCACTCCTTCCATGAATTACCATCACACATTCACAGCTTTTGTCTTGAGACTGCAGAACATCTTACCAAATGAAGGTTGTGGGTATCTTTCCCCATCCCTTTGGTTTGCGACAATGTTCAGTTCTGAGAAGAGGCTTAAGAAGACATTGTGTGGTTCTTCTCCTGTCTCTCACACTATGTCATTGTTTCCAGAAGAACAGATCCCAGGTAGCTGTTGGTCCAAGGAAAACAAAAGATGAGTGGAGCTGACCTGAACCTGACCTGCACTGTGAAGTGGAACTTGCCCAGGCTACTCTCAGGTCTATAAGAAAACAAATGAATGTTGTTGTAAGTCACTATAATTTTAAGATTTTTTTTTTTTTGTTATACTGCTAACATTGATTTAGTATCATAGGAATTCTCATGCCTCCTCAACTGACCTCATTGTGGAGATGCACATGGAGAACTGTGCCAAGTGTTACATCTAATCTTTGTGTCTGGACTTGAGAATCTCCTTGCCAGTTAAGTCACCATGCTTCTCAAATCAAATCTTTTTTTTTTTTTTTTTAAGATTTTATTTGTTTATTCATGAGAGACACACAGAGAGAGGCAGAGACATAGGTAGAGGGAGAAGCAGGCTCCCCACAGGTAACCCAACAAGGGACTCGATCCCGGGACCCTGGAATCACAACCTGAGCCAAAGGCAGAAGTTCAACCACTGAGCCACCCAGGTGCCCCTCAAATCAAATCTGATGACTATTTCAAAAAAAAAAAAAACCACTAACTTGGAAGTATCCAGGCTTTGAACTTGGATCTGAAAAAACATTTTCTATTTTTTCAAGAAGCATCAAATGAATATCTTAGGAAAAAGAAACTCTGGAATGACCAGGGGGCCAAGAATCTTTGTGCTGTATTCACCTTGGTCTACTGGTAGGCATTTCAAATAGTGTGACACAGACATTACATGAGCCAAGAACACAATGTCAGAAGGCTAGTTCTAGTCCAGTCTACTTGCTGAGACATCTTAGCACTTAATGAACTTCTCTGAGTCATGATTTCCTCATCTGTTAAACAGGAAAAATTATAACTGCTCCAGCTACCAAAGAGAATTTTTTGTTTTATTTTGTTGTTTTTTTTTGTTGTTGTTGTTCCCTTTTTGGTGATCACAGCAGGTGGAGGTCCTCGAAAACTAGAGTGTAGCCCAAATGTCAGATATGCTAATTCTCATCAGAAAGTATTCTCAGGGGATTTGGATGTTTTGGTTTTTAAAATACCCTGCAATACTCTACCTGTATTGTAAGGTTTGTGGCCACCATGCATCCCAAAGTACATTCCAGAGTGCTAGATTAGGAGCTAGAATACTTAAGTTTTAGTCCTCAATTATTTTCCAAGTATTGTTGGGTTTTTTGTTGTTTCATTTTATTTTGCTTTGTTCCACTTCTGTTACTTGGCTGGTCTTGTAGAGATTTTTAAGACTTTCTCATCTGTTTCAGAGTGAGAATTAGCACGCTTGAGTTTTCTTACCATGGACCAAAAGGTTTCAACCTTATTATTTGATATTTAGAATGGGTAGAAATATTTCTAAAGCAGAGGGTAGAACATTAGCAGATATTTGATTATTGGAAAGATTCTTGGTGTTAGAGACTCCCATTCGGTCTTCATAATTCTCCAACCTTGTCATCATTTATGGATACATGTGAATTGGTGTATTCATCTATATCTCTATATATTGCCTAGGCTTAACCCTCTCTACTTTTCCCTACTAGAACATACTATTTATTCTGTATACTCTGACATCAACTTATAAGTTTGCTCTTGCATAGTTTGTTTTTCCACCAGCCAGAATGAAAGATGATCTAACACAAAGTATTGAGTAGAGTGCTTAGAAGAGTATTGCCTCCATAGTAGGGTAGAATTTTAGACTAAAGGCATTTTGGACTCACTCTAACAAAATTATAATCGACCTCAAAAGAATCACATTGATTCCAAGTAAGTAATATAACTGTACTCCTGAACAGAGCCCTCAAATATTTAAAGTTATGCAAATAATAACAACAACAAATCAAAACCACTCCAATCCAACAATGTAAATATATGTTTGGAATCCAATAAAAAATTACCAGGTATTTAAAGGGATAGGAAAAATTTATCCATAACAGAAGAAAAAGGAGTCAATAGAAATAGACCTATAAATGGCAAGAATCACAGAATCAGTAGACAAGGACATTAAAATATTTATAATGAATATATATGCTCAGGAAGGAAGAAAAAAGCAGGAGGAAGTTGAAGGGAGATATGGAAGATCTAAAAAAGATTTAAATTGAACTGTTTGAGATGCAATATACGTTATCTAAAATGAAAACTACACAGGATGGATTAATTACAGATTAGACATTGCAGAAGAAAAGATGAGTAAATTTGAAGACCTAGCATTAGAAATTCCCAGAGGAAAATACTATGTTGATTCTCATGTTAAGGATATTGAGTAACTGGGAAATTTCTCCATAATATGTACTTTCAAATATTCATAAGTAAAAGGAGAAGGTGTAGTAGTGACTGAAGTTTAATGAGCTCCTTTTAGGGGGCTAGGCTAAATATATATGATTTCTAAAACTCTAAGTTGATAAAGTTATAGAACTTAGAACGTAGTGAGGAGTTAGTACATTCTGTTGGTAGTCTCTTAGGTAGTCCTAGGTGATTTCTGTAAAAGACCACTTCCTGAATAATTCTTCAGGTAGCTGATGGGTGGCAGTCAGGCTACTTAAGAATTGTTTTATTGAGGACGAGGGAGAGGAAGTGCTCTGCATAGGAGTGGGTGGCTCTGGGATTATTACTTGGTCTGATTAAACTGTCCCACAGTTGCTCACAAAATGCACATTTTTTTTTTAAATACAGGAAGTCACCCTTCAAACCATCAGTAATGGGTGCATTTGGCAGAATAATTGAATTTTACATTTAAAATATTCTTTAATATGAGGAAATATTTGCTTTCTGGAAATTCTTTATTCTATCATTGCTGATTACCAAGGTTTTTTCATAGCTGCTCTAGCAATTTTCCAAAGCATATCTTTGCTTCCACAATTCAAAAAGGGCATCTAATTCATAGCCCTTTATCATTAGTAAGACCTGCCTCTCTACAGGTTGTTCTCTTTGCAAGTATTTTCTTTTGATGATGTTGCTGCTCTCTCCTTGTTCATATTTTTCTTTAGTCTGGCAGTCAGTTTACCTTTACTTATTCTCTGTGGTTCTTTCTGCTAACAACATTTCCTCTTATACCTTTCTTTCTTCATTGAAATCTAAATAAGTTTCTCCCAATTACAGAGAGAGTCATCATTCTCTCATCAAAACTTAGTAAATCCAAATGATCTGATACTGTTCATTTATGTGTCAGGACTCAAAAAAGTGGAGGCCGCCCTGGGGCCAGGCCCACATTACAAATCTAAGCTTAAACCAGGCTGCACTAGTGGGTCTCCTGTCAAGGAGACCTAGCACAAAACCCCAGTCCTCCAACTCTGCTTTAGCCAGCTCACCTTACCCTAGAAAACAAGTCCTGCTAGCCTTGTAAGGAAATCATGCCTTGTTAGCCAATCATGCTTTGTTTCTGTGTTGCTGCTTTTAATGCTCTATAAAACTCCCTCTTTATTTTTTATTTTTTATTTATTTTTATTTTTATTTTTTAATTTTAAAAAATTTTTTTAATAAATTAATTTTTTATTGATGTTCAATTTACCAACATACAGAATAACACCCAGTGCTCATCCTGTCAAGTGCCCCCCTCAGTGCCCGTCACCCATTCACCCCCACCCCTGCCCTCCTCCCCTTCCACCACCCCTAGTTCGTTTCCCAGAGTTAGGAGTCTTTATGTTCTGTCTCCCTTTCTGATATTTCCCACACATTTCTTCTCCCTTCCCTTATATTCCCTTTCACTATTATTTATATTCCCCAAATGAATGAGAACATACACTTATAAAACTCCCTCTTGCCCCAAATTCCACAGGAAGAATACTTTGTAGCTGGTAAGGTACTCCTCCAATCTTGGATTATTTTCCCTTGCTTAAAAGACACTACACTTGTTACTAAATTGTTTTACTTTTGTCATTAGGCAGATTCACTCAGCCACATCTCAACAAAAGTTGGAAGAAGGTTTCTGGACCAGATGATTATTATGATGCATCACTTACACATCCTGTATCAGAAATATAAAATTGCCTGTGCTTTACTGACTTCAACATTACACTACATGTGAATTCTTAATCATGAGTGAGTGAATTCTTAATCACTCAATTGCTTTTAACCTAATTTCTAAACTGTCATGCCAAAAAAATGTTCTTCCATGCTTCAATTTCTATAAAATGGTTAAAACCTGAGAGGAAGGAAAGGCTTATAAAGACTGCATATATGATTATGGGATTATTTACAGTGTGAATTGGGTTTCTTGTACTTTTACATTCAGAGTTGTATAGATTATTTAACAGCATTACTCTACTCTTAATCATTCTGAGACCACTGGAGAATTGCCTTCTGGCTCAGTGCTTGTGCTAATTATTGTAAATCTTTTTTTGTGTGAAAAGTAGAAACAATCATTATTGTGGTGTCTCAGGAATTTGGTGAATAATATATAAAACCAGAAGATAGGGGCAGAAGTAGTAAACTTTTAGAATATGGCATAACAGAACTGGAAGGACCCTTGAAGAATTAGGTTGATGCTGTTCATCCAGTTTCCTCTTTTTGCAAATGGGTAACCTGTAAAATTCCAGTGAAATATGTGATGTATTAGTGTTGATGCTCACTATTCAAATGCTATCAGGGACACTAGAAGTCATGAGAAATTGTGTTTTTTACTAGATGTGATAAGTGGACCCCTTGGGCAAGTGTGAATATCAGATGAAGATGGTATAGGAAGGTTTGTTATAGTTTGGCTGTTAGGTGACTGGAAGGAGGGGTCCAGGAGGCAGGAGTTTGCCATGCATGGGTACTATCAGGGAATGGGAGCCATTCTGTGCTTGAGATCAAGAGTTTTTATCTCAGATGCAGGGGGTACAGATGTATTGATTTAAAAAACATCTGACATTCATGATAGCTAAGAGAGGGGGATGTTTGGATATTTCTATGGTTTGCATATTGTTCTTATCTTTGTATAGATTTGGACATGATTACAAAGTGATCTTGTCTTTTTCTCACTCTGTCGTATTCCCAGAGTGACCTCTGCTGTTGTTGGTGCTCTGTGACATTGTTTATATTTAACTGGAGAATACCACAGTCTAGCTGTCAGGTCAGTTCCCAGCTGACAACTATCAAGGCTTCCTTATTATTTCTTATTAACACATCCGAAATGGGAAGAATAGGAGTGGTAGTGTCCAAGCTTGAACATAAATCTCTTGACTTCTAGGACAGAGACCTTTTCATTAATATATGCCAGACCACGAAAATCTGTAATGTGGGAAAAACAGTAAAAGTGAAAAGTACACAGAGCTTGGAATTTGATAAATTAGGTCCAAATCAGGACTCTGTCACTTAAATAATGTCTCTAAATTTCTGGTTCCTCAGTGAGGCAATTGAGTATTTTTAAATGAATGTTGTTTCCCAATTCTGTGTTGTAAGTTTTGCAAGAGGGTCCAAAAACATAGAATTTTTTTTGAGCTTAGAAAAAGTGTATAATAGATGCCAACTTAATATGGAAGCTTAAAATTTTCCTTAATTTAAAATAGATTTCTTAATCCTGTGGTTTTGAAATCTAAGTCAAAACTGATAAATAGCTAATATTATCTGTCCTTGGATTGAAATAAGATAATTCATGAATGTTACTTATTGTTGGGGAAAACAAACAAACACCCAGTATATTTTTCTTCTTGTCCAATTTTAAGGGCAATTATCAAGAAATAACACCTACAAGATAAGTAGATTTGTACTCTTTTCTGGGCTTATATTGTTGAATATGTTATATTCATTCCTTAGAACTCTCAAGTAAAAAGTCCCAAACCTCCTACTTGTTACATATTTCACTTCAACTCACTCCTTGAAATTTGATCACAAGATTTATATTTCTGCAGGCTGTTTACAAAGACTATTTTGGGTTCCATGAAAGAACACAATCTTTGCAGAAGAACAATACAAAAAAAATTTATCTATAGATGAAATAAGGTCAGAAAGCAATACTTCTTTAATTTTTTCAAATAAAATGTTCATGTTAATTAAATTTGTAAATAAAACCATACACATCTTCTAGAATCCTGAGTTTTACCTTTTGATGTGTTTCATCCTTGCAACACATCCTTTTCAAAGGAAAAATAAATTGCATAAATAAGTAAGACAATATTCAAATAGATAAAATGGGGAAATGAAATTTCTACAAATTGCACTTGTGACAACATGAATTCCCTTCCTTTTATTTTATGAGCAGTGTTTTGAGGGCACAGAGATTGGTTGTAGGGCTTATAGAGCTCTGAGGAAATATTTGAAAGTATTCACTACAAAGTAGAGGAGGGGGATACACTCCTACAACTCTCCCAAACACAGAAATGCTTAGTGAAATACACAGCCACAGGTAACATGAAGATAGAACTAACCTCAAAAGAAGAGAAATCCCAAATTTTCAGACCCCCAGAGGAATTCAAGCCAGAATAGTGAGCTAAAACTAAAACCTGTGGCAGAATGCTGAAGACCCAGGGGAGGTAAATATGGAACTTGTCTCTGAGGTTGTCTCCCCTGAGGGGAAAAAAAAAACCTCCACTGAAGATTTCAAAACGTATGAAGTTCTTGAGGGCATATGTCTCCCTCCATGTCAGTCTCTGTGCTAGGCAGGAAGTCTGCTTGAGGATTCCTTCTCTCTCTCTCCCTCTCCCTCTACCCCTCCCCAACTAAAATAAATAAATAAATCTTAAAAAAATAAAAGTGACATGAGATTAAAATATAGATGCTACTCCTAGGAAATAGACAGTGAGGGGTCTAAAATAAGTTATAATACATCATAATTACAATTAAGCCTACTTGAACAATCAGAAACAAGTTCAATAACTATCAGTTGGGTGGAAGGACAGACTGCAGTGTATTTATACAATGGTATACTTCAGTGGTGTAGTTAAAAACGAATGGGATCAATATGTGGTACTATGGATAGAATTTAAAAGCATCATCGAGAATGAAAGCAAGTAGTAAGTAACACAAGGCACATTACATGTTACCATTCACATCAATTTGATAAACTCGTAATATGCTCCTGGATATATAATACGTAGTTTAAATGTGAAAACACGGAGAGAGAGAACACTCAGTTTAAATAGTGTTAGCAGTTGCTCCTGGAGACAGATGGAGAGAAATCAACTTGGGCCATTTTCAGTTGGAACTCCAGCTGCATCTGCAATGTTTTATTTATTTTAGAAACTGAAGCAAAAATATTATAGTGTTTATGTTCCCAGCAGATAGGTAAAGGTGATTTTTTTTTTAATGGTGCTTTCTGTGCTTTTCACAATTAAAAATATAGGGACAAAAAAATGTGAAAGAATGGAGCAACTTTCAAGGTAAATATAGGACTTATCAAACTTAATAGTATCTCTGCTTCCCTAAGTATGGAAGTGACTCACTGCCACAGGAGCCACAGAGCCACACTTTTCAGGTAGAGTGGGGTTGCCACGCAGAAATGAAAGTTCTCCAAGGCCATTCATGCATCTAACGTATTGTGAGAAGGGATCATCTTTTAAATGCAAATTTCTCTGTTTACATTTGCCCGATCACCCCAACATCCCTCGCCTTTGTTAGTCTTGCTAAGTTTTTTCCAACACAAAAGTACAAGGGAGAGGAAAGATCATTGCGGTGAAATCTGAGAGGCCCCAGTGCACTCCTCTGAAGTTCCTCTTTCTTTCAGTTCTCTTAGTGAAGATGTCTTTCCCTTAACTTCTTTTACGGTACAAAGTGCTAGATGACAACAGCGAAAGCTAAGGATCAGTTGCATAGAGCTGTATGGATTCTGATCATAATAGAATGAAGCTGTTTATAGGGTCTATTGTTACTCAGTATCATTGGAGGGGAGGGAACTTCAAAATTCAGTGGCCAAAGAGGAATGGTAGGACACAGCGGAAGTATGTTTCTGTAGTAAGAGAAAATAGAGAATTTGTAATTAAATCATTTTAGTCATTTAATAATTGAAGAGACAAGTTTAACATATCCTGTGCTTTTGATGTTAACTAGAGTTTAACATATTAATTGCCCCAAACTGATGTGAAATAATGCAAATTTAATCCTGCAACTGCTCTCTCCTGTTTATTCTAGCTGAGGAGTCTTTCATGGTTCTCCAGCATGAGATTTTTCTTTTTAAAATATTTATGGTTGTGTCAAATATGTGTAGATTCCTTCAAAATGATCTCATTTTTAAAAGCAATTAAAAATGAGAATAGGCCCCATTAAAATTCAGGAATAAAACTTGTCATTAAATGGAAGTGATCTGTGTGCTGAATACCAAAGGATTTGGCGGCTCTAGGTTGACTCTGAGCCTAGGCTAAAGCAGAGTAAGGAGGCTTTTGTGACTGAAACAGGCAGAAAGCTGGAATTCTAAAAAGCCACGAGGAAATTTATTTGCATATAGGAGAAATAGAATGAGTGGGGATTTTTTGGACATCTTTGAAATTCAGGTTGATTTGATCCAATTAAATTCAGGAAAAAGTCCTTGGGCCTCAGAATGGAGAATATATATGACAAACAGATAATCTGAGCATAGGTCTCATGGGATGATGTTTCCATTTCATTCAGGGATGGGTATTGCAGAGTGAAAAGATTCCAGGCAGAGTAAAATGGAAGAGAGATTGGTACCTTCTCTGGAATTAGAATTGACATACTAAATGCTTCTTAATGTTCTTGTCCAGTGCCTAAAGAAATGACGTACAGGACTATCCTCAACGGGTGTAATTTAATTACACACTGGATTTTAACTGATCTGCATATAAAGATCTCTTCTCTTAAATTTCTTTCACAACATCCATCCTTCTAAAAAATGAGGTTTGGATGACCCTGAGATACTATCCATGGATTCTTTATTGCGTGCTCCCAGCCCTGTTACAACAACGTTAAGTCATTTATATGCTACAGAAAGAATCTGTAGCCCTAATTATTGTGGGAATTGGGTAGAGAGGTAAGGTTTGGATATAAAAATGCGAATATATAAACTAGCTCTAAAGAGAAGACATGAAGGGATATCTCATTTTGGAATCTCAAATATATCAAGTTCAGTCACTGTGTGACTGAAGAGAAGTTGTCCAGAAGATACATTTTGGACATAAGCTTTTTATATTTAGCTATGAATTCTGCCCCAAATTCCACTGGTTTCATTGCTGGTGAAATGGGCTGAATGTCAGGCTGAGCTCTAAGGCCTGATTCTTGCTCTGTATTACTTTCCTTGGCCTTACTCTGACCTTAGCACTTAAAGAGAGGTGATTCCTTCTGAACATAAGCCACCATCAATTGTTGCTAGAGCTTAAGGAAAAACTAGTGCCAGTTAGAGAGGGAGTGTTGAGCTCATTCTCTCTTCTCTAAAAAAGCTCTATACTTAGATGTGTAGGAGATGCGTGTCAGTGATGAATGTATGAAGACTCTCATTCTTAAGTCAGGGCGAAAAGGTTAGGAGAAATCAACATGATTCCTCACATCACATATCATTTGTGGAGGTACTATAGTGTATAAGGCATGTTAGGCACTATTGCCAATACAAGTATAAGGGTCTCTACCAGAAATTATGATCTTGTAAAAACTAGAGAATATCAAGGTTTTCCAGGAGGTCAGCATTTAATAAACCTTTCCCAAACCGAATTCTGAACCAATTGGGAGAAACAAAATTGGCACAAAGGTAAGATCAAAATATCGGTGTTGGTATGATAGAACTGATGGAAAAATGTGGCTTAAGTTACAATTTCCCGATGCCCTGCAAAGAGGATAGCCCTTGAAAATCTTAAGTGTAGCAAAGCACATCTCAGGTTATGCTTTCTGCAGAGCTGATTCTAAAGAAGGAAACTGGTGTCTGTCCAATTGATGGGGGCCCTGAAATGTGGGATAATGATTGTGTGGAAGCCAGCAGTGCTGGTGGTGAAAGGATTCACCTAAGGCAGAACAAAAGAGATAGAAGTTTACTTAGGAAGCAAGGAAGCTGTGGGCAGGACAGCAAAGCAGGGACTGTCTGTGATGATGCAGTGGGTGGGGGCTGTTTTTAAAGAGGGAAGGTGAGAGATGCCTGGGTGGCACAGTTGGTTAAGTGTCCAGCTCTTGATTTTGGCTCAGGTTGTGATCTTGTGGTCATGACTGCATCGTCATGAGATTGAGCCCTGCCTTGGGTTCACACTTAGCCTGGAGTCTGCTTGGGATTCTCTACCTCTTCCTCTGCCCCTTCTGCTTATGCTCTCTCTGTCTCTCTCTTTCTCTAAAATAAATAAATAAGTCTTTAAAAAACAAAACAAAACAAAACCAAACTAAAGACAGAAGGTGAGGAGGTATGGGGACGTATGCAGTTCTCCCTTTTTTGGGTAACTGTTGCCTAGTTGTAAGTAGCCCATTGGTCAGTTAGGGCCTGTGGATATTTTGAGGTGGGTTGCCTGATGGACCTCTCTGTATTCAGCCAGGGGGTTGCTGTGGGCCCTATCTACATTCCATTGCTCAAGCTTGTTTGCCTAAAAGAGGCCTCTACAGAAACTGCATATTCAGTTGATTATTCTATATTTACCAACTAGATTAATTCTCTTAGCATGGGATATGTTATCAAAAAATCTTTCTGACATGATCTTCTAGATCGTATCTTTAGGGTCTCCTAAGCAAGAGATATGAAACCAGTGAATTCTGGGTCTGTCTCCCAATTTTATTAACATCCTTTTGCCTTCATTTTTCTGGGTTAATGCAATCCCACCAGGTTGTGCTTTCCTGTCAGATCAGTATCTAAACCAGGTCTTTATGCTACACATTATTGCCCTTCATGGCTTCCATTTAATATTGAATATGGTCCATCTTTAGTATCCTAACCCCATAAACATTTGTTCATGATCTCAATCCTATCACTCTACTTTCTGGAGCAATCTTTCACTCAGGAATACTTTCAGTATTTTATACTGCTGATTTCATGGATTATCTTTCTATGACTTTCACGGGGTGCTTCTCAATAGTTTTCTGGATCCTGGCTCCCTCTGCAGTAGTCATTTCAGTATTCTATGATATCTTTCCTCTCTTTTCCTCTGCTAGATTTCATTCTGTGCCTAACAATTTTTCTAATTTAGTAAGAACTGAAACAATTAAATAGTCCCCTGTTTAAACATTGCTTCTGAAACTTGTTTACATGTTGGCACCACCTAAGAGGTTTTAAAACACTGATGCCAGATCCCACCTCCAGAGATTGTGATTGATTTGGTCTTGGGTGCAGTTCCCCAATAATTCCAGTGTCAGTAATGTTTTAGAACCACTGAACCCCTTTTCTTAATACTTTAAGAGCAGTTAGGGGCCCTCAGTGGCTCAGTTGGTTAGGTGTCTGCATTTGGCTCAGATCATGATCTTGGGGTTCTGGGGTTAAGTGAGCCTCTCATCAGACTCCCTATTCAGTGGGGAGTCTGTTTTTTCCTTTCTCTCTGCCCCTCCTCCTGAACATGCTCTCTCTCTCTCAAATAAATAAATAATTTTTTTTAAAAAAAAGAACAGTTAGACTCTTGCATTTTATGCCCATCTATTCTTATCTTTAAGTTTTTATTTCTTCCACATCTATTTACTTTAGTATTTCAACCATACTCATAAGTAACTCTTTTTCTTGCTGCTGCTTAACCTGAATGCCTATATTTGATTTTCATTATTCAATTGTTCCTATTCTAATAGAAAGACTGAAGTACTCCAAGAAGTTGCTATATTTTCTTTATAATGAGGGTCCCATGTCTTTTTAGTTAGTACTTAACAAAATCTACTCCTTTTCTCTGGATGAAACCCAATTTGAATCTAAAATCTAAATCTGGTTTAAAACTGAATGGTGGGGTGGCTCTTGGGCCTGTGGGCAAGTTTCGTGAATTTAAGATTAGTTGCTCTATAGTTTTCTTTTGATTCCTGAGTGAAGAATGGAATTTAGGGCTGAGGACCAATCCCTTACTGTCTACCCAGACATAGTACTCTAACATTAGCTAAACCCTAACTCATGCTCTGTAGAACTCCACTATATGACAGATCTGTCTGCAAAAAAGTAAAATAAAATAATTTCACCCATTCATTGATGCTTTAGGAGGGTTACTCAACACAACATTGCATTCAGTATGAGGCCAGGAAACTCTTGTGAAATTCAAGGTTAGACTACGATAGCCTCCTCCTGAGTCCCTCATGGAAGGTGTCTGATTATGTTGCTATGGCCTGGTGCTTGCAGCTCAGCCTTTATAAAAAAGCCACTTACCTACGGCTGAAACTGTCATAAACTTTGATGACCCAACAAGGTTGAAGTGCCATGTGATAATCACTCCCTGAAACCTAAGTCTTAAAGCTGCCTAATCAGAACATATCAGCTAAAAATAAAAATAAGCAAAACAAAACTGTCTCTGTGTATGACACAATATAGGCTGCTGAAACCAAGTGTTTCTCTTTTGTTTCAAATATAGAAGCACTCTTCTTATGGGCCACAGAAGGTGCTTCAATCTCCAGGTATTATTTTACTACACAAACTCTACTCTATTTCTCATGGTCCTGAACTAGGGCATTCGAAGGACCAATCATAACAGCTCCTTTCTTTAGTCAATCAGAGACAAAGGAATTATGGAAAATGAGATCAAAACACCAACTTGTTACTAATAGGGCTTTTGGAAAACATGACTTAGTTGTATGACACTAGTGGTCTTTTTGAAGTTGGATCCCAGAATTAGGTAGGTTTATCCAATCACAGACAACCTTAAAAAAAGCACAGGGAATTCTTGAGGAGTGATGCAACCAACTTCTGTACAACAGAAGGCTTGCACAAACAGACCATAATGTATGCTTCCTAAAGTTAGCTGACCTAACTTCAGTTTCATGTCACATTCATCAATCACCCAGTCATTCCTCCAACAGTCCTCCATCAACAGAGGTCCCTCACTATGGAAACTGAAAGGCAGCAGAGAGGAGGCTCCTTTGTACAAAACAGATAAGACATAAACACAAATGTTCGTTACACCAGCAACATTTGATTGACCCACAAAAACACTCAGCAGCCTTCATCCTGAGGAAGACTCACTTGTGATTACTGCTGTGTGAAAAACAACTCTTGTGATAGATCTTAAAGGGTAGAAAACATGACAGGGAACAGGGGACTTACAGAAGCACCCTCAGCAGAAACACTGTAAGAATAAGATGGAAAAGTTGAAGACAAAGTGAGTTATCTCAAGCCCATCATCACCAGGTAAGCTGCACTGTTCCTTTGTTAATTAGCTCATTTTGTCCTATTTGTCAAATTAATCCTACTTAACATTTTATAAAATGTCTCACATAAAATCTTTCTAGGGCACTTACAGTGCACAAATGATGTAGGACCGATCTCAACACTTCTAACCAATGTATTTTATGGCTCCTCCTCTAATAAGAATCCTTTCCTGGAACTTGTTTTGTGGCCTCACAGGAATGAACGCTGCATGTTGTTGAAGGTCACAAGACTGGCTGTAACTTGCTGGTGTATCCAGCTTTCCTGTGTCATTAGGTGGTAGGTGGTGATAGCATTAAGAGTAGGATTGCAAGTTTATCCTGAAATCAGGTAAAGATCTATCCTCTTGCCCAGGAATAGAGGAAAAAGTGGTCTGATTGTCTTCTATATATGAAAAGGCACCCATCCTTGTCTTTACTACAATCCCATGAAAAGAAACACAATTATTTGTTTGTGTCATCCTTAATGCACAGATTGTTATAACATAGAAACACACAAATGTTGTAACTTATACACCTATAATTAGGATATTTTAGACAACACACACTCAAATACTTAAACTTTTAGTTCCCCTTACAATATTTAGTTAGCTAGCTGTCAGAAAAATAGAGAAATCTAGAATTATGAATTATGCAGATTTAATACATGAAATATTCATCTCAAGTGAGAGTAGGGAGGTGAGCATAGTAGAATGCTAATAATCTTTAAAGGTAATATCTTTATCTTAAAAATGACTCTCATTGTCAACGCGGGCCTAAATCTTGGTCTCTGTTGCTCTGCAGGCCTAAATCTTGGTCTCTGTTGCTCTATACTTTTAACAACTGAAAATATCTGACTGCAAATTTTAGGATATCATTTAAACCAGATCTTTGTGAAGATGGCCATGTGGGTAATCAGGCTTTGATTGTTGTAGTTCTGCTAACTGATCTGTTAATTTTCCCTTTTACCTCTCACTCTCAAAATTGGTCTCTAAATAGGACCCACTGTTCTGAGGGGAGGACCTATTTTGCACTCACTCATTTTCCTCCTCAGAAGATCTTTTGAAGGCTTAATCTTGGTCCTGTTTTAAAAATGAGGAAATCTCTTACTTTTTAGGGACTGTCATGAAGATTCCATGAGTTGTAATGCGGGTGACACCATACAGGCTACAGGTGTTCAGTGAATCTAAGCCCTGCCACACTTCTTTCTCCTCTTAGGCATTTACTGGAGAAGGCCAGATGGGCTACTTATCATCCCAAGGATCTAAGTCATTTGGTGACAAACCTGTTCAGCCATCTGCTATTGCATTTAAAAGCTCTAAATAGGTAACCAATGCAGGCATGTTCCAGCCAAATGCACTATAGCCTTCACAAAAGCTAGCATGATGTTGGATATCCCTCTGACTGATAACAGGATTCCTGATAGAATTTTAGGGCATGCCAATGTTTCCGTGGAGCCGGTAACAAAAGTATGTATTTTATAAACCTGTTTCCTGTGTTTTCATTTCTTGATCAACTATGAGGATGCTTAGTGTCCTATTTTTTTTATCCTGTTTTGCCCTACCTTGCAGTTTGCCTATTTATAGGCAAATTTATCTATTATATACTTATATTCAATGACTAACTATAGGCAGTTTGCCTATTTATAGGCAATTTATCTATTATATACTTATATTCAATGACTAATTATATAAACATTGGCACTTACCATTTGGCTGAGTGACCTTCAGCAAGTTGCTGAGTCTCTTTGAATCTCAGGTAGCTCATTTGAAAAAAAATAGTGTAATATCTTAAGGAATGAATAAATTAAAATGAAATGATATATCTAAAGCAGCAGCTCTCAAACATTTTGAACTCAAAACTCCTTTAGCTTTTAAAAATTACTGAATATTTCAGGGTTCACCTGGGTGGCTCAGTAGGTTAAGCATGCCCCTTCACCTCAGGTCAGGATTCTGGAGTCCCAGGATTGAGTCCTGCAGCTACTCCCTGCTCAGCAGGGAATCTCCTCCCCCCTCTCCTTTTGCCCACCCTCACCACCTCATGTTTTCTCTCTCTTTCAAATAAATAAAATCTTAAAAAAAAAAACTAATGACGTTTTCAAGAAGCTTTATATTTATATGAGTTATGTATCTATCGACATTTACTGTATTAGAAATTAATTGCTGAGAAATGTTTCTATAATATTTATTTATTTTAAAGTAGCAATAATAAAGATGCCTGGGTGGCTCCACTGTTGAGGGCATGATCTCGGGGTCCCAAGATCGAGTCCCACATCAGACTCCCCAGAGGGAGCCTGCTTCTTTCTCCCTTTGCCTATGTCTCAGCCTCTCTCTCTGTGTCTCTCATGAATAAATAAAAAAGATAATTCCTTTTTAATAAATTAAAAAGAAATAAAGTAGCAATAATAAACCCATTATATTTTAACATAAATAGCATTTTTAATTAAATGACTACATTTTAAAAAGACTTTAGAAGGTGGCAATATTTCATATTTTGCTAAACTCTTTAGTGTCCTTAAGACAGCTGGATTGTTATATATACCCTCTGTATTTGATCTATTGCTATGTGTTGTTGTTCATGAAGAAAATGTGGTCTTACACAGATTCATAGTTGGAAAAGGGAAGACTATTCTTATAGCCTTCTTTAATAATTGTGGATATCCTCCTTTGATATTCACCTAAACTCAGCAAGTGGTAGTTTATAAAAGGTTTGTTGCAATCTGGAATTTTAAACCATTTCAGTGAACATTCTGTACTGTGTAATATTAAAACCCACTGGTCTGCTTTGTACTTTGAATAGACCTTTCACCCACATATAATTTTATGCGTTGTGTATGGATCATTTAGAAAATATTGATTTACTGAGTTATATAGGTCTTCTAAGTGTTGACACATTTTATCACAGGATGTAAACAAAAATCAAATTTGTTAACTCACCACATATTGTATCAGAAAAATCTCCAAGTAAAAAAAAAAAAAAAAAAAAAAAAAAAGAAAAATCTCCAAGTATTGGAAAGTTGTCAAGCTCTTGGTGGTAGATAGAAGTCTTCAAAATTCAAATTTTCATTTGAAAGTTCAAATTTTATCAGTGGTCACAAATATTGTTAGTTGTTTTCTTGAAGTGACAGGTTTACTTTGTTCATTTTCAAGAAAATATCTGCCAAATACCTAAGTCTGAAAACCACTGTTTGTCTGTTAGTACTCTTTCAAGAAAAAATTGTGTTCCATGAGAAAAGTGGCAAGTGCAGCTTACAACTCAGATAATCACACATCTTTATTCGAGACAATTATAATGCTTCAGTCTCAGCAGATGGGCTTTGTGTGTACTTTCCATTTAATCATATAGAATATTAAGAAGAGCAGTTAAGAGGTAAAATTTAATAAAATTAATAAATTTTACTACTTCATTAAAAACAATCTTAAGTGAGGCTGGCTGGCTTTTTTATTTATTTAAGAATGTACATATGTATGTATATATTTATTTATTTTCTTACATGCAAGTTCATGGCTGTGAAGACTACAGTGATTATTGATATATTTTTCTTTTGGTGACATTGCCTTGATTCATGCTTAGGGGTCATGAGTTTTCCCATGATAAATTTTACACCATCAATCCAAATGCCAAAGACATGGAACTTCTTAGCATCATTGTGAAATTGGTTTTGACTTTGCAGAGTCCCTGAAAGGGTCCTGAGGATGCTAGGGGCTCTTGAGCCATACTTTGAACTGTTAATATATGTTTTAGATATTATATGAGGTAATACAGGGCCTCAGTAAGGAAGGTCAATTCCATTATTATTGGAATGTATTTTATAATGTGAATGTATTTGTGGAGGTTGAGTTCATGGCACATTATTGTCACAGGTTTATATGAAAGACCCTCTTTCCAATCTTCTATGTTTTAATAATTTTAACCTCTTTCCCTTTGTTCCTCCAGCCCTCGGACTATTTCTGATTCACCATGGGTGTGGGGGAAATCAGATGCCAAACTTGGTGGGGTAGGTGACCATGAATAGTTTCATAGCTCACCCTCCCCTGAGGTAAACAATGATCTGAGTTTTGAGAAGACGGATTATTCCCTTAATCCAATCAGTCATCACAGATGTTATTTAAACAGTCTGAGCCTCTTCTACACTTAATATGATTCAATTTACCAAAATAATTTTTTTAAAATGCTGTCAGATCACAATACTATTTTTAGAAATAAGAAATACTCTCCTCCTCCTCCTACATAGTGATGCCTGAGGATGATTACAAACATTCACAGGTGGTAGTTAAATTAGGCAAAAAATGTGTATTTGTTTCAAAACAATTGAACAAAGGAAACTGAGAGAAACACAATGTGTTTCATCACATGAAGACATTTTCTCTGGCTTCCTAACAGGGCAATTTAATTCTGAAAGACTGCATGTATTGATTGAAGTACTGGCCCCTCGATACTTAACAGATGAATGAAACCAACGAAAAGGGCACTTACTGTTCACATTTCCCAATGTGAAAGAAGTATTAATAAAGGGAGAGAGTTAATTTTAGAAAATGACACCTCCTCCAAAAGATTGAATTTACTGAAACTGTTTCATAAAATAGAGTGGTAGGTTATTGGCCTAAAACAATACATGGATTAAAAGAGAATGAGACCAGAGAGAGCAGCTTCCAGGGAGGATGGCTCCAGATGCTGTTCTGGATAGAAGACGGCAGGCTTGGCTGCCTGAAGTGGAGCTAGGCCTTCGGGAGCTACGAATCTGGGGAGAGGCTCTTGTTGGGTTGTGAAAGCTTGTAAATCCCTGCTTTTTAATGTTAGCTCTTCTGGTGCTTCTCACTCTCCACATTTCTAGTCTGTCTCTCTTCAGCGGCTCCAGAGTATTGTCTGCTTATAAACTGCCAAAGTGGTGCCTGCAGGGGGCGCTGTCTGGACCAATGGGAGGCATCATCTCAGGGAGTTTATATCTGAAATTTAATGATGAAGAGTAACTGCAGATTAAGTGCAATCTCTTAAAAGAAGTTTCTGATATCTTGACCTATAACATTATAAATTAGATTGTCAGATGCTTTGGGCGATGAGCTAGGTCTTACAAACACTGGTGATTTTTAAAAAATCTTTACAAAAATCCCATGGTAACATCCATGTTTGAAAGGGTCAGTAGACTGAGGCCAAGGGAGGATAACTTATCTGAGGTTGTTCAGATTGCTATGAAGGCTTAATCCATTTGGTCTATTATAACTATTAGATTCTTCTTGATAGATCTTGGTAGCCTCTGTCAAAGCAAAAATTGCGTGACATGTCTGTAGATGTGGTGCAATGAGGATGGCAATGGCAATATGGCAGATTTTTCTAGTTTGCAGTTGGAATGTTTTGGTGATGGTGTAGACATCAGAGAGATTTTTGGTGGGATTCACCACAGCCAGAGTTGTTTTCTAGAAGAGTATGGAAGATGCAGGATTTCTGAAGAACTTTCTTGGCAGCCATATAGCTGCACCTTGAGGTATGAAGGTGCTGATAGATGGTCTGCTGAATAATGAGCCCTTTGAAGTTAATATCAAGTCATCTGGCTTTAACTTATGGGAATTCTTCAAATCCTCGGGGGAAAGGGCAGCTAGAACACAATGTGTAGGTCAGTAGGAATCTGGGCAATCAGGTTTTAATTCTCGTGACTCCCAAGTCAAGACTGTAGGGGAAAAACTGGAAATGTTTGTTTGGAGGGTTTTAGTCAAATGTTGATGGAAACTGCAAAGATTTTAAATTTTGTAAGTGCTGACAAATTGTGTGAGATGACAGGATCTCATATGCTTTACAGGTGGTGACAATATCATGAAGTTTATAAAGAGGTGAAAAATAACTCAGAGACAATGAACAGGACTAGAATTTGATAACTCACTAGGCTGTGGTATAGTTTTCTCTTGAAACATAAAATTTCTCTCTATAGTCACCTCACTTTTGATCCATGATAATCAGAGTAAAATCATTATTATTTTAAAATTTGTTTTATTTATTTGAGAGAGAGAGAGAGAGTGCATGAGCAGAGGGGAGGGGCAGAGAGAGAGGAAGAAGCAGGCTCCCCTGCTGAGTAGGGAGCCCCATGTGGGGATCCATCCCAGGACCCCAACACCACTACCAAGCCAAAAGCAGATGCTCAACCAACTGAGCTACCCAGGTGCCCCAAAGTAATATTCTTTTCAATCATAAAAGAAATTAGGTCTTATTAGATTTGACCTGATTATCTACATAGGTGCAGCAAGAATGGTAATTACCCATATAAACCTTTTAAAGTTTGCTTTGTTGGAAGTTTCTATAAGGATTTGTAGATTGGACTTTTCAAAGCCTCTTCAGTCTAGGAAGCTGAGCCAGTAACTTGTCACCAGATTTTGCTTGCAGTACTTATAGATTTGGATGAATTCCTTTCTTTTTGAGCTCTCCAACATATCCTATTTTCTGGGCCTTCCAGGAGTAACTTTCCTTACTTACCTATAAGGCTGGAAAGGTATAAACCAGGCATAAGACTGGTTTTCCCAAGAGGGCTTTGTAAGCATTGGCCCCTTAAAATTGACCTTAATTCCTTAAAACTGTCTGGTCATATGTTATTCTGTGCACATCATTCTCAAATATGACATTATAGTCAAAGTCTTGGTTACATAATCAATATTTTTAATTATGTTCTGTTACAAGGAGGACAGATTTTTATTGAACCTATGCAAATAATTATATTCCCATGAAAATGAGAATACACAAAAGTTTCTGAATCCTGAAGAAGATTAAGCAGGGAAAAAAAAAGATGAATGTTTCATTTCTGTTTACAAAAGCTAATCTATTAAATATTTTTATGATTTTTACGATATTTATTTTAAGGAAAAAGAGAAAAGGATTCCTTACATCCAGGAACTAGAACATGAAAGCATCACTAATATTCCAAATAAAACCCATAATCATCCTTCATAAATTCATACATAAAATCATATTTTTATGATTTTTACGATATTTATTTTAAGGAAAAAGAGAAAAGGATTCCTTACATCCAGGAACTAGAACATGAAAGCATCACTAATATTCCAAATAAAACCCATAATCATCCTTCATAAATTCATACAGTCCTGTGGAATAATTTCTTGTTCTTAATCTTGGATTAGCAAACTCATGAACCCATCAGTTTGTTCTGGCTGGTCTAAGAATTAAATTGACGTGAGATTGATTAACAGGAGAAAATCAGATTTAATTTTGTACTATGGGAATCTCACACACCTAAGATATACATGCCATCCCGAGCTAAAGCTTCAAAGGAGGTAGGCGGCAATTCACAGTGTAGATGATTGGTAATTAGATGTTTGCCCTGCCATATAAATGGGTCAATTAGACAATATTTATCTGTGGTAATAACTCTTATTCTGGGAAAGATCCTAAATTTGGATTCGTCTTGGTAGTTAGGGAGGGGCAGAAACTTCTCTTAAGACTACAGGTTCCACATGCTAATGTGGGGGTATTTTGGGGATATTTGTTCTGAACCTTTTTTTGGGAAGGAAGAAATTTAATCTACCCTTCAAGGTCTTTCTATCTGGACAAAGCAAAAATTGACATGAGACAGACTAACAGGATTAAATCAGATTTAGTTGCATACATATGGAGAATCCACATAGACATGAAATTTTGAAGACAGTCTGGCAACATGAGGCTTATGTTGCAGCCTGAACTAAAGGCAGGGATGGAAGTCTGGAGATATGAAATGGAGAAAAAATTAGGAGGGTGAGAGAGGATGTTTGGAAAACAAGGATTGCCTACTGTTATGCAGATAAGTTTCTTAGGTAAAGAGTAAGCTGTATTAATAGCTCTCTCTTCTAGTACCAAGCTCTCATTTCCAGGGTAAATTTAGGCAGTTGAAGGGGAAATAAATAACTTTTTCTGAATTTTCTGGTGTTTGCTTTTAACTCAAAATAATGTTCGCGCCAAAGTGGTCCATCTTGGGGCAGTCTGCTCTTGGCCTTTACATCCTTCACTTGGTATCAGGCATAGTGCCAGGACATATCATGGACATTAATCAAGGGTATTGACACATTTCTAGAAATTTCATGTAATTTAAAAATTGTTTATATTAACATTTACCCATATAGACATAACCTGGGGAAGGTTAAGCATCTTTTTTTAATTTTTTTTATTTTACAATTCCCATGTAATGCAACAGACCAAAAAAAAACCTAATCATTTTTTGTATCTTTCTTTTTAGGAGGTGAGAGATCCATAGTGACTTTCTAAGGGCGCTTTGGGAAATCTCACATACAGTTTTAGGTGTAAAAGATATTGTTTAGGGTTAGATTTGAGGAAGGCAAAATATTATGTTGTCAGGAGGTTTGACTAGCTGGTTAAATCTGATCATGGATCATTGAGAAACAATGCTTGGCTGCCATTTAACTGAAGTGACAATAAAAAAATTATATGGGAGATAACAAAATTGTAAAAAAAAAATCCTTAGCTCTTTTAAAACTAAGAAGACTAGGTTCTTTTAAATAATCAAGGACATGGTAAACTCAACATTAAATCACAGGAAATTATTTTGATAGAACACAGAGTTCTGGGTAGCCCAGGTGGCTCAGCGGTTTGGCGCCGCCTTCAGTCCAGGGTGTGATCCTGGAGACCCAGGATCCAGTCCCATGTCGGGCTCCCTGCATGGAGCTTGCTTCTCCCTCTGCCTGTGTCTCTGCCTCTCTCTCTCTCTCTCTCTCTGTGTCTCTCATGAATAAATAAAAATCTTAAAAAAAAAAAAATAAGAACACAGAGTCCTTATATCCTTAATAGTGTAGAGAATTGACAGGCCCAAAAGGTGTCACTTGGGTCAGGCCAAGTCACCATACTGGGACTTACAACCTAACCTAATTATAGTTTTTACCACTCTAGAAATATATTTTATCTTGTCAATCAGGAATTTTCTGATAAGCATCAGTGAGGTAATCTGTCACATGGGTCTTTCAATCCCCCAAAGGAAGATGAGGTAATCCACCTAGTAAGACCTTCCACCCCCTTTCTCTGCAAAGGAAGATGATCTTGCGAGGAACAGTCCTTCCTTGCTAACTAACACTTTCCTTCCTATGAAAACCTTTTGTTTTTTACAACTCCTTGGAGCTCCCCTCTGTTTGCTGGATGGGATGCTACTCAGTTCGTGAATTGCTTAATAAAGTCAGTTAGATCTTCAAATTTACTCCATTAAATTTTGCTTTTTAATTGGATTATTCAGAAGGTAAAGAGGGGTGCCTGGCTGGCTCAGTTGATAGAGTATATGAGTCTTGATCTCAGTCATGAATTTAAGCCCCACGCTGAGCATGAAGCCTACTTAGAAAAAAAAATGGTAAAGGGAATGCCCAGGTGGCTCAGTGGTTGAGTGTCTGCCTTTGGCTCAGGGAATGATCCCAGGGTCCTGGGATTAAGTCCCACATCTGGCTCTCTGCAGCAAACTTGCTTCTCCCTCTGCCTATGTCTCTGCTTCTCTCTGTGTCTCTCATGAATAAATTAAATAAAATCTTTTTAAAAAATGGTAAAGAAAATAATTTATAACCTCTTATTAAGAGCAGACCAATAATTCAAGAAATTGTTGTCATTTTAACAGAGAGAAAACTAAACACTAGTTTTGCATCAGTACGCTATTGATACTAAAGCTCATTTTAAAAAAACAAAATCTTAGACAACTTTAACTGTTAGATTGAGTTCTTTTTCTTCAAAGCTTCTACAACTTTCCTTATCCTTTTTAGCTTTGTTCTTTTTCTTTGTCATTCTGGAACAACCAGTTGATTTACTTCATGATAAAACTACACTTCTTTTTCCTTAACAATAACACATCCTATGTACCTTGCATGCTTTGCACACAGTTATTTTCCTTTGCCCTTAGAGTTTCATTTACATATGTTGATTATAAGTTTTAACTATTAATAACTTTTATTTTATAGATAAAGCTAACACATATATAATTATGAACTATGTGTCACATGCCAGCATTTTGTAACAGATTGGCAAATCTTATGAATGTACCATCTCATGATTTTTATAAGGATTTGCTTCCTTATGTACAGTTACTTATTGTGGCAAAAAACATGTTTATTAATGGCCTCAAATATCTAGCCTTTCTGTACCAAGTAAAATAATAAGTTAAGGTATATAAACTTAAATTTGTACTTAGTAATTAATATTTCAGTGTTTAATCTTAGTTAGAAATGACCTAGATATTTAATGAAAATATATTACTTAATTTAGCATGCAAGCCTACAATTGTAAGTTACCAAAAGGGTTTTGAAAACTATTTTTAAGCAGACATACTATAAAATATAATTATTATTGAAGTAAACCAATCATATAAGATGCCATCCTTCTAGTTCACTTGCCTATAGCTTCCCCAGGCCAACAGCTTCCAAGTCAGAGCATATCTGAGTTAGAAACCCTTTATCTGTGCTTCTGTAGTAATCTGTGTTTGTCTCTCTCTCTCTGATTGTTTTGTATGTCTGTATAGTAATTGTCTCCTTAATTATCTGCACCAACTGAGTAGTGACATCCTTGTTGCAAGAATGTAGCCTTTAACGTCTTTATCTCGTATGTTTAACACTATTCTAGTACACAAAGGGATCAATAAATGTTTTTGAATGATTGATTCAGTGAATGAATGGCACCAACTTTCTTGGTTGGGTAAAGTCACTGAAAACAAGATTTGATATAAGCCTCCCCAGTCTCTCAGTCAAGAAATCAACTAGGGCTTTGATAATTCTATGATATAGGCTGTAAAGTAGAAAAGTCTGAGAAATAAAGGGCAGTGAAGATTAGAGCTGAGTGCCCACTATAGGGAAGTAACTCATATCAAAGAGAATCATTCAAAAGTCAGTGCAAGCAGAGATGCTGTGATTTGTTTAAATAATTTATGCAATTCTACACCCAATGCACTAGGGGTGGGGAATTTTCTGCTCTATTTTTCTAGAACATGAGATGAAGTTGTTAAAAACAAAATTCAACTGAGGAAACTTTAAAGATCTCACTGGATTTATTCGGTGATTCATGAATCAGGTGGTATCCCATTATAGCAGATAGAAAGGAGCTCCAAAGAGCTGACCAAAGTGGGAGACTTTTATAGGCTGAAGTGGCCAGGGAGAAGGAAAGAGCAGATTACCTCCTTTTTCTTTGAGGGACACACAGGGTCTATCAGGCAGATTACTAGGAGATTCCAGATTGATTGGTTTGAGATGATATTCCTGGGAGAGGTTGAAATTGCAGTTAGGGCTTGCTCACATGGAGCATAGCACAAGTGACTCCATTTTGGGCCCTTTAAAAGGAAGTTATCACTGACAATATTTCTGCTTTCAAAAATGTTCCTGAAAAGAGAAATCTGAGATAAATGATACAAAAACAAACTTTTGTGACTTGTTCGTTTTAGATATTGCTGAGCTTTTTAAATGAAAGTAATGGCAATTTGATTCTCTCATTTGGACTATTTCACTGAAAGAAGGATGTGCAATTTTATGTTTTGTTTTTGAAATTATTTTGGTTTTTCTGATTTGATATTCTTTCTTGCTTTGCAAAATGAAAGCAAGCAAGCAAGCAAGAAGGCAAGCTTGCCTTCCTTATTCTATATTTTCTAAAATGTCCAAATAGATTTTACATTGTGATGATAATTGGAGCTAAAATGAACTTGAACTAATTTAAAAATTACATAGAAATTTTCTAATATCTTCATCCAGGGAGAGTTAAGTATATATATTTCTAGGCAAGAGAGGAATATGCTGTGTATTTAAAATGTATTTCTGGTGATAAACACTGATGAGAGTAGAAGGTGCAAACCTTCCTTTAATGTTCAACTCAAAAACTCCGCATACATCCCAGAGGAAAACTGAATGGAAGAACATGGAAAAATGTGCCTGGAAAAGATTGAGTATTTTTGGCTCATCAAAGTTGGGGAGCTTAACCAAATATCCTTCCCACCTCTGAAATGTCAGGAAACATTTTAACATACCCTGCATCACTTTATCCTTAGAAAACTCTGGAATAGACAAGACAGTTGTTTTGGTCTCCATTTCATGGAAATGAAAATGATGTCTAGAGTGATTAAGTGACTTTAACAGAGGTACAGCTGTAGTAGGAATGTATCTGTTTAACAGAAAACAGCCATCCCGTTTTGCCTCATGGTTAAGACTGAATTCATCTGTTTTCAACTTCATGTACAAGTGGAGTGATCTCTCCAGAACTTCAAGAGGCTCGCTGGTGTTCATATCTAGATTTCATAAGATGCAGAGGAATTATGAAGTGGGGTCCTTCTGCTGGACATCCTTATGCATGCAGATAACCCACAGGAAACATGAGGGAGTTATCCTCAATTGCTTCTACTAATCTTTGTGCCTCAAACCATGCCCTTGAAGGAGAAGGGATTGGATCACTCATTTCTTTAGATGATCAGTGTATCCCACTTCAGGGAATTTAAAGTAGAATGGCCTACCTGTAGTTCACCCTGAGGAGCTGTATCCCAGAATCAGGATTTTGTTTTTGGTTACCTCATTACCCTTCTATGTATTTCTATATAGCAACTAACTGTAAAGGACTTCACATGATAATAGCTACCTGGAATTAGGATACTGAAAGCACTGAATTGACTTTCCACTGTCTTCTGCTCTAAAGAAAAGAAAATTTGGTGACCAGCCTTGTCCTGCAGAACATTATAGAAGAGGGAGCACCAAGGGAATAGCACTGCTTGCCATCATCAGCAAATCCAGACCGGAGTGTATGTTTCTCCAAGTTCTGCCAGAAGCTCAGCAGGGAGAAGTGGTACTAAGGGGCCTACACTTTCCGTCTTCCTGTAGTTACTCCACATTTAGTATTGAAACATGGTAAGCCTTTAAAAAGTGAACTACATGGAAAACTTTTCATTATACTTCTTTTTAAAATTTTTTTTTATTTATTCACGAGAGACACAGAGAGAGAGGCAGAGACATAGGCAGAGGGAGAAGCAGGCTCCATGCTGGGGACCCCATATGGGACTTGATCCCAGGACCCCGGGATCAGGACCTGAGCTGAAGGCAGATGCTCAACCACTGAGCCACCCAGGTGGAGAAACTTCCATTCTAAAAAATAACCAGGTATTCTGTTTCCATCATTTAGTCACGGTATTTCTTTAATATCTTGGACAGTGCTGCATAGATAATAATGGCTTAGTAAACGTTTGTTGAACGAAAGGATAAGTGAATTAATAAAGGAGGACTTACTAGTAGCACTTCCTGGTATTTCAAGCAGCATGTCATGTGCTGGAATCTTACTGTGAACAAAACAGACAAAGTCTGTGCCTTTGGGAAGTTTGTGGTCTAATGTAGGACACACCTATACAAGAGTAATACACACGTATAATTGTAAACTGTGCTCAGTACTGTGAAGGGATGTTATCACTTTGAGAGAGTTTTCTACATTTTTTGATAGGAAAGGTTTTGTTGCCTTGAAGAAATGGTTTGATTTGCCTTATATAGTTGATCCCAATTGATCAGTTTCTTCCTTTTATTTTATTTGCCAAGAAACTCAGAACTAATTTGAATCTAATTTCAGAAATTATGTTTTATGATGAACATGTTTATGTTCTCATTTTTATTCATCTTAATATTCTAGCCATTCATTGATTCATTCAGTAAATACTTACAGAGTATCTATCATGTACCAGGCTGCATGCTAGGCATACGGTATTGAACAAAACAAACATGGTCCCATCCCTATGGAGGTTATAGTACAGAGAGGAGCGAGAAATTAAATAGTAATTGCATGAATAAACACAGTAACCATATATGAAAAGTCTTATAGGGTGAGTGGAAACATGACAATATGAGAGAATAATGGAGAAGGAGAAGGGAAATTCTCTATTTCTCGGAGGAACTGATTCTTTGAATGGAGACCTGAAAGGTAAACTGATAAAGAGAGAGTGTGTATATGTATGTTTGTGTGCAGAGGAGTGACTTGAGGACACCAGAGGGATAGGTGAACCATTGCAGGCAAAGGAAACTTAGAATCTCCTGATGTGGAAAGAACCAGTCTTTAATACCTAAAAGAAAGCCAAGCTTGTTGATCCTTAATGAACTAAAAGGAGAGGGGCACTAGATGGCCATACAAAGCTTAGAAGGCTATTTTAAGGATTTGATTTTTATCTTAAGATCATCAAAACACTGTTGGAAGGTTTTCATGGGGGAGATGGCATGATTAGAATTACATTTTTTAGAATTTACTCAGCTGCCTGTGAAATGGATTGGAAAGAATAAATGAGGACTTTTAAAACATTAAAAATATTGATATTGGGGCACCTGGGTGGCTCAGCTGGTTAAGCATTGGACTCTAGGTTTCGGCTTATGTCGTGATCTCTCAGATGTGAGATGGAATCCCATGTTAGGCTTGATGCGCTCCTGGCTCAGCTCGGAGTCTGCTTTAGATTCTCTCTCCCTCTGCCCTTCTCTCCTAACCCCATGTGCATGCACTTTCTCTCTCTCTCTCTCAAATAAATAAATAAATAAATAAATAAATAAATAAATAAATATTTTTTTTTAAAAAAAACCACTGATATCAGCCATTCTTGTTTTGCTTGAGGTTTCACTGTGTATACTATTGTAGCCTTTTTGTTTAAATTTATACTATTTTTACACAAGGAACATTCTCTTGTCCTATTTGTTTTAAATAGGCCATTTAAGCACTTCATTGAACATTGTCAGGGATTTCTGAGAGGAGACTTTGAGGGTATGACTGAAGGGAGAGAAGAATAATGGAAAATAAGAAACGATGTGGGAAAAACAGAGAAGAGGCTGACTGCCTTTGGTTAATGGCTGGCCATACATCCCTAAGCTTGCCTGGAGATGCAGTCCTCATTTTTGTTCATCCAGGGATACCAGAGGCTCATTAGTAGTAGGGCATCAATATATGTTTGTAGAATTAATTAACTAATTAACTAAGACATTCTTATCTTTTCCAGAATTCTTACATTCCCTAAAGGAAGCTATATTGGGAGATTTTTCTTTTCTTTTTCTTTTTTTTTTTCACCTGGCTTATCTTTCTATTAGAACAGAGATGATTATGAGGTCCATGAAGCTATGGATCTTTTTTTTTTTTTTTTTGAAGGTAGGGAAAGGCAATAAAGCAATAACTACAAATAAATACAGCAATATGGCTTTTCTTTCTCCCATCATGGAACTGTGTTTCTGTGAGTTCATTTTTGGTGCAACTTTATATACTCTCCAGTCTGGAAAGAAGCCAACTCTGAAGTTTGAAATCCTAAATTCCATAATGGTTTCTGTAAGAAGATTGACAGAATATGCCTACATATGAATTCATGTTTGCAGGCAGAGGCAGAGGAGAATGTAGTCTACACTTCAGTCATGTTGTCGCTTAGGTGGTACATTTGCTCTGATAATAGCTCTAACAGCCTTATTAGTCTCTCACACATATTCGTCTGGCAATGAAATCATTCTTCTCTCGTTAGGGACATGCAGAATGTTGGACAAGAAGTGCCTCAGGCTATCTCTCAACACTCTATCACAGCCAGACCGTCCACCAAAAAACGTTTCAAAATGCACTCCATCTACTTCACACACAAAGCACCCACAGCTAAATTAAGATGCTAATGACTGTGCTGATGACTCTAGCATAAAGATGCTGGAAATCTACTGAGAAAGAAATGTTTCTCTACTGTCAAATCCATTTAGAACATTTCAAGGAACTGGACGTTTTATGAAGCCTTTGCTTTGCAAGTTTTCAATACAGAAAGATAAATTTTATTTTATTTTATTTTTATCACTGAAGACTGTGTTAGTTATGATGGACTAGAGACAGAAATAGGGTGTTCTAAATGTTATCTTAGTATTTCTTTCTGCTGCATACAAAGAAGCTGCTCTTGACCTTCTTACAACACCTCTGGGAGAGGAGATTTAGATATCTTGTCTAGATCCTGGTCTTGTTATTAGTTTTTCATCTCTTCCCTCTCTAGTCACTCTGAGCCTCTCCAGTGGCTCATATGTTTCCATGAGGCTGTGCCTTCCTCCAAAATACCTACCTTCAGTGGTGCAATAAATTGTTTAATAAAAAGAGTTTTTGGTAAAAGTTTACCACAAACCAAATTTCCCATCTTCTTTCCACATCTGCTCCCTCTCAATCAGTGGCACCTCCTTCCACCATCAAGGTACAAATATGGATGTTATCCTCATTACCTCTGTCTTCACTCCTCACGGCTGTCCATCAATTGTAATTGTAATTTTCAATTGTAATTTTGTCAATTGTAATTTTAAAATATCTCTTAAATCTGAGATTTTTTTCATTCCCATGGTTACTGCTCTGTTTCAAGACATCTCTTCTTCCCATTAGACTAATACAGTGGCCTCTTATGAGTTAATATTTATATCTAATAATGGAGAGTTTACTAACACAATACCGGTATTTATATTTCACCAGTAAATGGGTAGAAACTATAGTTTAAAAAAAGTCTCAGGAATAAACAATGATGTTTATGTTCATAACATAACATATGTTATGAAACAAATGTTTCAAACAAACAAACAAACAGATGTTCATATTTTTGCATAAATTAAACCTCAAAACCTTATTGGAATATTGAGAGTGTATAAGAAGTATCTAGTAAATATATAGTAAACGTGATGTACTCTTTGGTGTTATAGATATCTATTTTATGTTTTATATTTCTAGTTTAATGCCAATTAAAATGTCATGAAGATTAAATTTTAGATTTCATAAGAAATATGTCAATTAAGATATAAACAGCTCTACATACAAGCAAATGCTGGCTAAAATAAACCGAAGAATATTTGGAAGGGACATGCTCAAAACCAAGCAAGAGAAATCACCATGAACAAAAATGAAGAAATCGTGCAATATCAGAGCTGTGAGCAAGGGCTTCTGCCAACATCGCCATGGGGTTACTGAAAATACACTGAGATCTTAACAGCTTGGTTTTGGGTTTTAGATGCACAGAGAAGGAGAAATGTTTAGTGGCCATAGGTCTCATATACTTAGGAAACTACTACTAAGCTTCTTGCTTAAAGCCAGAACCAGCAAGGGCTTCCCCATCCCTGAAAAGAATACCAGAAAATCTCTGTTCACTGCCTCTAGGAAGCAGCAAGAAAGTTCACCATTAGTTTGTCTGTGGGTGAAAAATACCCTTGAAAAATGAAAACACCAGAATTGGGTCATATGCATATGAAGGGGTCAATAAATTAAGAGCTATAAAATACCTGAGACTTGCAATATTGTGCAAGAAACTGCTATGTCAGACATTTCCATAGTCCAGAGCATATTCCCCCAAAAGAATACAGAATGACAGGATGAACAGAAGCTCATAGTGCAAATGTTCAAATAATACAGAATGAACCATTGTGGGATAGAGTCCCAGATCCAGTAAGTAGAAGAATTTAGATGCTTAGAACTAGAAATAAGAGAAGTGTGAAAGAAGGTTTACAGTAAGTTTTCTTAAACTATTCAAAGAGATAAAGAACAGAAGTCATATGGGAGAGACCAAAAATGTATAAAAAGAATTAGAAAGTTTGAAAAGGTCTCTCTACAAAAAAGTCTCCATATAAAAAACATTCTGAATGCAAAGCCTGAATAGTAAACCAGAAACAGATGGAAAGGGAATTCATGAACTGGACAACAAGTGTGAGGAAATCACTTAGAAGGTACCATTGGGAGAGAAAGTGATGAAAAACATTAAAATATTATTTAAAGGGGCAGCTCAGTGGTTTAGTACTGCTTCGGCCCAGGGCATGATTCTGGAGACCCAGGATCGAATCCCACGGCGGACTCCCTGCATGGGGCCTACTTCTCCCTCTGCCTGTGTCTCTGCCTCTCTTTCTCTCTGTGTCTCTCATGAATAAATAAAATAAAATCTTAAAACAATATATTATTTAAGGGATATGGAAACCACAATGAGAGCCCATATATATCTAGTAGGCAATATTTTGAGTGGTCTTGGCTAATAATTTTCTAAAGTTGAAGAGAAGCATGAGTTCTCAAATTAAAGAAATTCTTTGAGTTTCAAACAGGGAAAAAAATGAAAGCAAATCTCACCCAGAGAAATCATGGTAAAATGGCATGATATTAAAATATACAATTATTATAAAAGCTAGGAGAAAGATTATGTATAAGAATACATTTTAAATTATCAGCACACTTCTTATCAGTAATAATAGATCTCAAAATACAATGGGATTACATCCCCAAAATGCTGAAGGAAAATAGTGTTGAATGGCAATTTAGATTTTAAATTAAATGTGCATGATTGCATTAAGATCTAGTCTGAATGGGCTAAGTTATTCTGTGGATTAGAAATGTCTCAATGTCTAATACATCTATCACGATGAAAGTTTGTTTCTCCGGATCTCTGGGTGGCTCAGTGGTTTAGCGCCTGCCTTCAGCCCAGGGCGTGATCCTGGAGTCCCCAGATTGAGTCCTACATCAGGCATGGAGCCTGCTTTTGCCTCTGCCTATGTCTCTGCCTCTGTCTCTCATTCTGTGTCTCTCATGAATAAATAAATAAAATCTTTAAAAAAAAATAAAGTTTATTTTTCATACTTTCCCAGTTTGCTGCGTGTAACTCCCCAGGTTAACTTTTTTACATGCTCTGACTCTTTGATTTTGACTGTTCCAATCTCTTGGTTCTAGGACCTTACAATGAGACCTTTATGTTTTCTGCCACAGGAAAAGAAGGGACATGGAAAGCTTATACCTGTTTCCTTTCTGCCCAGAATTAGCATCTCACTTCCACTTGCAGACCACTGGGCAGAACTAATCAATTAGCCCCATCTAAGTTTAAGGAAAATTAACATTGGGAAGTGTTATCTTTCACTTGCCTGGAAAGAGAGGCAAACCAAATATTGTAAGTACTAATAATGTCTACCATGGTTGAACTCTCTTGATATCAGAACTTTAGTTCACATTTCTTTCCAAACACAGAGCATAGTAATCCCCTTCTTAGCTAAGAAAACCCAACATGTCTTATGCAGTCATAGCGTCATAGTCTTAGTCCAAGATCTCTGGGGATGCAAAGTAGTCTTATTTGAAAATCTGTTAGATTCAGTTATAGCTCTTCTTGGTCCAGGGAACTATGATAAAAAAAATTCCAAACCTTTGTGGTGCCTGGGTGGCTAAGTTGGGTAAGTGTCTGACTCTTGGTTTTGGTTCAAGTCATGATCTCAGGGTCCTGGGATTGAGCCCTGTGTCAGCCTCTGAATTCATCATGGAGTCTGCTTGTCCCTCTCTCTCTGCTCCTCCTTCTCCTCTCTCTCTCTCTGGAATAAATAAAATCTTTTTTTTTTTTTTTAAGATTTTATTTATTTATTCATGAGACACACACACACACAGAGAGAGAGAGAGAGAGAGAGAGGGGCAGAGACACAGGCAGAGGGAGAAGCAGGCTCCATGCAGGGAGCCCGACATGGGACTCTATCCCAGGTCTCCAGGATCACACCCTGGGCTGAAGGCAGCACTAAACCGCTGAGCCACCTGGCTGCCCTGGAATAAATAAAATCTTAAAACAAGAATCCAAGCCCTTAAAACATAATTTATGATGGTAGCATGAATTTTGGTTAAGTGCAAGTACTTTTATTCAGAAATGGGGTTAATATTAAATACACAGTAGTCATTGGTCTGTAACAACTCTGAAATCCTGATGATAGACATTGTGAGGATGCTCTGACCTAGTGGTGGGGGATATTCTTTAATCAAGCCCTGATGTGATTGCTAAAGGAGTTCCCTTACACATTGTTTTCTCTAGCCTAGCCTCTGGCTTTCTATGGAGAGGTGCTTCTTTTTTGTTATTTCTCTTGTTTACATCTAAATTGCTGTCATAAAATATGCCCTCCTTGGGAGATATACTTTCTCATTCTGCCACCTGCTCATTGAAAGTTGGATGCTCAAGGGTTATTTTAAATCTTGAACAGTCACATGACTTTTTGTTTAAGCTTTTAGTATAACTCTGTCAAAATTTATTAAGCTTCATTTTTACTTGATTGAAGTCAGTTCCATATGCCAATTATTACCTCTAGAGTTCCTTTCAAAGTAAGATCTCCAGATATGCTCTATATCTTTGCTTTCTTCTCTGCATATCTTTTTCTCTCTCAACTTAATGAGAGCTAAAATGCAGGTGTCAGGCCCCTGAGGAATGGATAATCCTTTATTCTTACCTTTGCACTAATTTTATCCAATTGAAAAATTTTATTGGAGATTTTTCCTCAGTGGCTTTTTCCCCCCAATCTTACATTTTATTGCTTGTAACACAAGAATATTTTTTTTTTTCCCAGCATTGCAAAGTCCTGAATTTCTAACTGCTGGACTTCATAGAGAGGTGATCTGAGTCTCAAAACCATGAACTTAAACTGGTACCAATTTGCAAATTTGTGTGATTGTCCTGAGCTTTGTTCAGGATTTTAGATATAATCTTGGAAAAAACTAACAAGAGATTGATCCAGGTTATGGGTTTATCAGCCAGCTGTAATAGGAGAATAATTGGGAAAAAGACTTAAAGGTATTCATAAGATAGTATCATATATCATGGAGTAAAGAATCTAAGCTGAACTAAGGCAGAAGTGACATAGCAAAGGGTTGAAGAAAAGAAAATAAGACATTATAGGATTGGTGGTCTCTGTGGAAAGAAGACAAATAGCTTTTATTTTCTCAGATCCTTGATCTACTTTCATAAAAGTTGACCAAATGTAGAATTGGGCAGTTAAAATTGTCATTCCAGACAGGCATACTAATTTTTCAGCACAGAAACCAGAATTAAATATTGATGTATTGTGCCCCACCTTCCATCCAGAGAAGTTCCAAATTCTTCACGGAAGAAATAAAGTTCTTCCTGTGTGTGTTCCCATGGCTTTTTGGCTGCTCTCATCCTCAGATTTTCAGGAATCCAAATATCTCCAGCTTACCTGAATCGCAGAGACAAGACTCAAGAGACAGAAAGAGAATAGGAAAAGAGTATACCTTTAGTGGGCATTATATTAATAGTCCATCTCAAATATTTAAAGCAAGCACCACCATGTGGTTACCAACACTATTATATATGTGTTACTACGTTATATATGAAAACAATCTGAAAAAAAAAAGAAAACAATCTGAGATATTGGAGAATTAACAGTAGAAAATAATATCTTGACATAAGAATCTGATACAGTGTGATCTACATCATTAAGGGCTGGATAGTAATATTTTTCTCCAGATTTTCTGTAAGGGAGTTTATCTACCTGTCATCTCTTCAGATAATAATATACCTCTTAATATTTTATAGTTGGAAGTTTCCTGAAATATGCCCATGGAAGTTTGTCTTCCAAACTCAGTTCCTGCTCCACCTTAATACAAAATATTCTGTGGTTGGCTTTCTGCCACAGTGCATAGCATCTTGAGCTAGGGGGCTTATAGTTCTCATAGCACAGTCTGGTTGGAGGCAGGTACAAAAATTGAGGGGGGTATACTGTGCAGTAATCAGGGTCCAAGCAATGTCTATGTTTCATTTTTTGTTGCTTAGACCCAAAGCACAAAGGGAAAATCAAACTCTGTATTATTCTATTTAAAAATAAAAACGTTAATGACAGAGGAAAGGAAATAAAAAGTGTGCTCTGGGCTATTTTCAATACTACGATGAATAAAATAATTGCTTATCTGTGTAACTCCTCTTTACGTCATATGTTTTCCACCTAATTTAAAGCTGTTGTTATTCAGCAAAAATGAATATGCAGCTTTCTATTGTCTATAGTGAACAAGAAATCTTCGGTGTTGTCCTGAGTATAATCAAATCCATATAAGCTAGCATCACAAATGTAGTCAGCCACCTCCAACACAGATGGATTCCATGTGAAACATTAAGTTGTTAGATCTCTGGCCAGGGCCAGAATGAGTCTCCTTGTATTTAATCAACTATTGCAGGATTTAGTGTGCCTGGGCTTTGTCTTTCCCAGGTACTACCTGTGTGGTGGGAGTAAATCATTCCCTTCCCCTTATAAATCCAATGGGAGAATGTCAATCCTGTTATGAAGTCAAGAATCAGTATAGATTCTCATTAGGACAGCCTATCTTGCCAGTATGCATAAAAGGACATTTTTTTTTCTAGTTCTTGATCTCTGAAAGGAATAAAATTAATGAGAATATTGGATTCACAGAAACCTCTGAGTCAGGAAGTCTGTGGATGCCAGCATTGTGATTATGGCTTCATCACTTGACAATCACAGAGATGATGTTTAAGAGTTCCCACATGAGCATATATTGCACATTGTAATTTTTTCTTATAATATTGAATCAGCTCAGAAGTCTTGTTGATTGCTTTAGCGACTCCAAGCTTGTTTGGATAGAAAATCACCCTGAAACCTATTAGCTCACTTCTCTCTCAGCATGGCCAGTCATATAGACCTGAGTATCAATTCCAGAAAAGTTATTTTTTAGGATGTCATTCAATATTTCTTTAATTCCCATCACACTTGGTGCCTTGAAAATATCCTCTATAATCTTTCTTTCCCCCGAAGCATGTATAAACAAATTTAATTCCTTGTTAGATGCTAATTGCAACTGCCATATAACTGGGCCTCTGAAACTTTCTAAAAACATTATCCATATGTCAAGGTCCTCCCCTAACTGCCTGATTATCCTAATGAGAGACTTATTTTTTTCTTCCTCTTGCTGACTGCACCCCATCTATTTTGTAAGCTAAATATACACTGTGAAAATATCTTCAAGATGGTTTGAGATTATCAGCCATTGTTCAGTGATAATAATTATAATAGGTAGCTCTGCAAAAGCATCATTGGTGTAGGTTATGTGAGGCTGGAAAGTCTCCCTCATTTTTGGTATGTTTCTCAATTAACTCATTTTACTTAATAAAGAAACCTTCTGGAAAACAAGTCTATGTGACATCAATCAATGTTTATACATCTATAAACATCTCTGGAAGCCTTTGGAGTATGTGAGAATGCTATGATGCAAAATTTCAAGGAAGAATCTTAGAGTTGATGAGAGAGCACCTAGAAAGGCTGAGAGGAGATTGGTGTGCTAAGCTGAATTGAAATCCTCAAGATTGTTAGAGAATAATGGTTCTGCATATAGTGTAGGAGCTCTTGTTTTAACTTCACTGAGTGGAACGGATGCTGTATGCTGCCAAGACCTCCATTTCAGGACCTTCCCCATCTTCCAAAATATTAACTGCCAATGACTCACAGCTGGGTTTGCTTCCTTGGACAACTCCTGGCACCAAATATCTTGGGTTAAGACCCTCTCTGGAACTTACCTTCAGTGGAGGGGAGGTGCCTTGGTTGAGGTTATACCCTGTTGTTTATGGGATTGGCTCAGGGTCTATGGCAAACATTCTTAGTTCATTTTCTCCCTTTGTCTACAAATCCCTCTTCCTTCACTTCCTTATAGGTGATAAAGGATCTGGAGATCATAATCCCCAATAGATGGCCAGCACACAAATCTCTGGACCTGAAATAGGTGCATCATTGTGGGTAATCTGGAGGTGTGCTGCTGATATTATTATAGCAGATACTTAGTCATTTACGTGGGTAACTCTTACACTTGGGCAAGGAAAACTCAGATATTTCAAGGACTGTGGGACAGAGGGTCTCAGCTGACATTGATATCTGGGCTTCCAAAATGTCATCATGATCCCCTAGTTAGAATCAGAGCATAGGTACACCAGGTATTAAATAAAGTTCTGGCCCAAATTTATCAGAGTGAAGTTAAGCAACTTGATTAAGGACATTTGTTACATGTATGCCAGTAAGAGCCCAAGCTGGAAGTTTATTGCAAATCTATCTGGTTCCACATGACATCCTCTCCCATTTTTTTCCCCATTCAAAGTTTATAGGTGCAACTGGACTTAAGAACTATAGAAACTAAAACAAACATTGAGAAGAAAAATACCATTTCAACTGACATAAGAATTGATGGCCTCTGCCTTGCTTTTTAGAAGTTTGGAGCATTTCCCTGAAGAGAATAGATAAGTAAAAATTAAAATTCATGTAAGATGAAAGATGAAGGGATATGTGATCAAAGTCCATAAATCATGAAAGGTACACACAGCTTTGCCCAAAAGAGACGTGCCAAGAGGTTTGGGATTGGTCTTATGCTTTTTAAAGGAAGGCACAAGTTACAATAGTGAAGTTATATACCTCTTTACTGCAAAAATAGATATTAAGTATGAAATGTGGTTACATTCAAGAAGATGTAGGTATTCTTGGATATTTATGTCTGATACCCTGTCTTAGATGACAGGAATCCCAGAGTGTTAGAGCAGACTGTGGTACAACACTCTGAGACTTTGGCCTGGTGTAGAGGCAGAGCTGGGTGGAATCAGAGGCACTGCAAAAACAAAGGCAAAAGTGAGTTGTCATTGCAAATGGCAGAACTAAGAGGAATCTGGATATAAAAAAACGGGATAGAATTTGGGTGGAAATGCCCAGGGATAAGACTGAAGTCAAAACTCAGAGGAATTCTTTGACTCTCAGGACTATATAATTGGCCCAATGCCTCCCTTGTGAGAAAAAGAATTATCTGTAAAAGGCAAAGCAGGGGAGAAGGAACTCCTACTCAGGAGGTCTCAGAGCTTGCTCTCAGGTCTCAGTCACTGATGATGAGAATGGAAATGCTTTTGAAAGATTTTATCTCAAAATTTTATGTAAATTTTGAATTTTAAAAATAGTATCATGTTTGTTACAAAGTATTTTGTTTCTGATAAATTTTGCCATAATATTATGCCTCTAAGAAAATGTGTCATGTATGCTTTCCCTAGGTAATAACTAGTACTTTAAGGAATTTCTTACCTCCTTTCCCAAAGAACAGAAGGGAGTATTTTGGATATTGGACCCTATTGGGGCCATATATAGTTGCTGTTTGTGTGTTTGCTCTCTATATCCATTCTTTCTTCCAAACACTGCTCTGATTTGGGGAATTACTCTTTCACATTGGATATAGTCTAGTGGGGTTCACATCCAGTGACCAGACTTCATTATCCAAGAGGTAGGCCTTGGACATAAAATTGACTAAAAAAAATTTCCATCTTGAAATTAATTTTTATACAGAGTGATTAAAATCAGTGAGCATTTGTTGATCTCATGGGATATCCACTATTAGAAATAGGTTTTGAAGAGTGACAGAATCACAGAGTAATAGGAAATTTCTTTCTGTACTTCAGTTGTTGATGAATCAAATAGAATAAAATTTAGAGAATCGGAGATATAGCTCTGAGTATATATATATATATATATATATATATATATATATCTCAGATGTGATGTACAAGACCAATGAAATGCACCTTCTTAATCTTAGAAAAATGTTAATAAATTGATGATACACTGAACCATAATAAAAATTATAATAAATTTTAAAAGGTATATGCTACATTTCATGACAGTGAAACAAGACAACTTGAAAATAACCCTAAAGTGGGGCACCTGGATGGCTCAGTCAGTTAAGAGTATGACTCTTGATTTTGGCTTAGGTCATGATCTTGGGGTCCTGGGCTCAAGCCCCAAGTTGGGGTCCATGCTGTGCTAAGTGAGGAGTCTGCTTGAGGATTCTCTTTCTCTCTCTCTCCCTCTGTTTGCATGCTCTCTCTTAGATAAATAAACTTAAAAAAAAACTGCTAAAGTTTAAGCAAACAAAATAAGAAACTAAGAAGTTCATTGGAAATAGGAGATACTACTTTTCTAAACAATCATTAGTTGAAATTAGAATTCAAAATTGTGTGATTTGTAGGAAGATGAACATAAAATTCCATGTATCAAAATATACATGGTCCAATCCAAACTGTTTACAGAAGAAAATTAATGATTAAATGCTTTTAATTATTAAATAATAATAAGAAATAAATCAAACACCCTTTTAAATATGTTTTAAAAGTGTGCTAGAGCCCCTAGTGTACAAAAACCCATAGAAATAATTTTGTATTAACTAAAGAGTAAAAAGGTCATCTTACATTATGAAAACAATTATTTTTTAAATCCAATTTGAACATTACTTTTAATCTTTTTAAAAAAGAATTTATTTATTTATTCATGAGAGGCACAGAAAGAGAGGCAGAGACACAGGCAGAGGGAGAAGCAGGCTCCATGTAAGGAGCCTGATGTGGGACTCGATCCTGGGAATCCGGGATCACACCCTGAGCTGAAGGTAGACGATCAACCACTGAGCCACCCAAGCATCCCTATTTTTAATCTTTTTTTTCACCTTTCTTGGTTGCTAGATAATTCTTTAATGTTTTCTTCTTAGAATTAAAAAAAGTATGTCAACTTATTATTCTCTCCTATTAGATAAATAGGTTATTCAAATGATATTTTTGTATTTATTTCTACATCTGTATATTCATTTTTGTTCAGTATGACTTCAGAAATTCCAGATAAATTTATTGTATGGAATGGGGAAATGTTTTATCCCTTTTTATATCTTTGTTGGCATTTTAACCCAACTAGGGGTTGGAGTATGCATATTTCTAAGGTTGGAATATATTTACTTTCTTTTACCTTACTCTTCCAGTATTTATTTCTGAAAACACATAGTGGCAGCTGCTTTCCCCTGTAAGGGCATGTTTAAAAAAATCCTGTTAATAACAACTAGAAATTGTATTTTTTCATTTTCTAGGCTAGGAAATTACTCAATAGAGCAGTTCTGATAAAATAATGACATCATATTCTTCAAAAACTGGCATTAGTCTTTATCCAAAAACTCACATAACCCAAATCCATTTCAAGTTGCTTAAAAAACTTTAATGCCTTTCTTTTATAATTTGTTTTACCATTTACAACATTTTATTTCTAATTGAAATGCTTCCAAATGGATCAAATGGAAGTGTTAATATTAGAAATCTTGTAAACCCACAGCTAATATCATGGTCAGTGGGGAAAAATTGAGACTTTTCCTCTATGGTCAGGAAAAAGACAGAGATGTCCACTCTCACCACTATTACTTAACATAATACTGAAGTCCTAGCCTCAGCAATCAGACGACAAAAAGAAATAAAAGGCATCCAAATTGGCAAAGAAGAAGTGAAACTTTCACTATTTGCAGATGACAAAATACTCTAGATAGAAAATCTGAAAGACTCCACCAAAAAATTTCTGGAATTGATATGCAAACTCAGTAAAGTCATGGGATACAAAATCAATATGCAGAAATCTGTTGTGTTTCTATACACCAATAATGAAGCAGCAGAAAGAGAAATTAAGGAATCGATCTCATTTACAATTGTACCCAAAACAATAAGATACCTAGGAATAAACCTAGCCAAAAAGGTGAAAGACCTGTATTCTGAAAACTATAGAACACCTGAGAAGGAAATTGAAGAGGACAAAAAGAAATGGAAAAGCAGTCCATGCTCATGGATTGGAAGAACAAATATTGTTAAAATGTCTATACTGCCCCAAGCATTCTCCACATTTGATTCAATCCCTATCAAAATTACTAACAGCATTTTTCACAGAGCTTGAGCAATCCTAGAATTTATATGGAACTACAAAATACTGCAAATTGCCAAAGCAACCTTGAAAAAGAAAACTAAAGCTGGAGGCATCACAATTCTGGACTTGAAGTTATATTACAAAGCTCTAGTAATCAAGACAGTTTGGTACTGGCACAAAAATAGACCTGTAGATCAATGGAACTGAATTGAAAACCCAGAAATTACCCCACAATTATATGGTCAATTAATCACAAAGCAGGAAAGAATATCCAGTGGGAAAAAGTATCTTCAACAAATGGTGTTGGGAAAACTGGACGGCAACATGCAAAAGAATGAAACTGGGCCCCTTTCTTATACTATATACAAAAATAAATTAGAAATGGATTAAAGATCTAAATGTGAGACCTGAAACCATAAAAATACTAGAGAAGAGCATAGGGAGCAAACTCTTTGACATCAGCCCTAGCAACTTCTTTTTCAATATATCTTCTGAGTCAAGGGAAACAAAGGCAAAAATAAACCATTGAGACTTCATAAAAAAAAAAAGCTTATGCACAGTGAAGGAAATAATAAACTAAAAGGCATCCTGCAGAATAGGAGAAAATTTGTAAGTGACATATCTGATAAAGGATTTGTATCCAAAATATACAAAGAACTTTTACAGCTCAACACCCAAAAAATGAGTATTTTATATTATACTATTAAAAAATGGGCAGAAGTCATGAATAGACATTTTTCTAAAGAAGACATCCAGATGGCCAACAGACACATGAAAAGATGTTCAACATCACTCATCGTCCAGGAAATGCAAATCTAACCTATAATGTCACCTCACACCTGTCAGAATGGCTAAAGTCAACACCACAAGAAACAACATGTGTTGGTGAGGATGTGGAGAAAAAGGAACTCTCATGCACTGTTGGTGGGAATGCAAGCTGGTGCAGGCACTGTGGAAAACACTGTGGTGTATCCTCAAAAAGCTAAAAATAGAACTACCAAACAATTTAGCAATTGCGCTAAGTATTACTCAAAGAATGCAAAAATACTAATTTAAAGGGATGCATGCACTCAGATGTTTATAGCAACATTATCAATAATAGCCAAACAATGGAAAGAGCCTGAATGTCCATCAGCTGACGAATGAATAAATGAGTGGTACATATGTGCGTGCGTGCATGTGCATGTGTGTGCGCATGCACACATACACACATACACACACACAGAGAGGAATATTACTCAGCCATACAAAAGAATGAAATCTTGCCATTGCAATGATGTATATAGAACTATAGAGTAGTATGCTAAGTGAAATAAGCCAGTCAGAGAAAGACAAATACCGTATGATCTCACTCATATGTAGAATTTAAGAAACAAAACAAGGGAGGCAAACCAAGAAACAGACTCTTACCTATAGAGAACAAACTGATAAGGAGAGGCTTGTGTGGGGATGGGTTAAATAGGTGATGGGGATTAAGGAGCACATTTAGGGCAGCCCGGGTGGCTGAGCGGTTTAGCGCCGCCTTCAGCCCAGGGCCTGATCCTGGAGTCCTAGGATCGAGTCCCACATCGGGCTCCCTGCATGGAGCCTGCTTCTCCCTCTGCCTGTGCCTCTGCCTTTTCTCTCTCTCTCTCTGTGTCTCTCATGAATAAATAAATAAAATCTTAAAAAACTAAGGAGTACATTTAATGTTATATTAAACATTAAGGAGAGCACTGGGTGTTATATTAAAGTGTTGAATCACTGTATTGTACACCTGAAACTAATACTACAATGTATGTTAATTAACTGGAATTTAAATAAAAACTTTAAAAAAAAAGTCTTATGTTCTGTTTTTATATCTCACAGCAAAATGCTGTCACATTTTTTGGTAAATTTTCCTTTCTGAACATAAACAAAATTCTAATATAAACATACCCACATACACACACTGTCCTATTACTTTTTAATAACTCAGATTTTACATTTTTCTATGGATTTCTTTATTAAATTTTCATTTATAATTTTTTTGGGGGAAATTTCAAACCTCTAGGCATCTTCCCAGGACAGGATATATGTTTACATGTTAAAATTATCACATCTGGGATGCCTGAGTGGCTTAGTGGTTGAACAGAGTTCTGGGATCGAGTCCCACATTGGGCTCCTTGCACGGAGCCTGCTTCTCCTTCATCTGCCTATGTCTCTGCCTCTCTCTGTCTCTCATGAATAAATAAATAAAAATCTTTAAAAAATAAAAATAAAATAAAATGATCACATCTCCTTAGGATATTAGGGTTCAACTCAAGTCACTATTTCCAAAAGCCTGGTGTAAAATAGCCACAAGGAAGCTGCACTGTCTTGCATTTGGCACAATTGTGGAGATTGTATAGGACAATTGCTAACTTAGAATGTATTTTTACATATTTGGTATATGGATATGCTTAATTTAAATCTAGGTAATCATAAATAACTACAAAGGTAAAATGATTTTTTAAAGTGTATTTTTTTTTGATAGACCTAATATTTCCAAGCATGGAAATCATGAAAAAAGCCCCATTTACTCTTGGAGGATAGAACTATGAGGCCGTGGGAAGTATAATGGAATATGAGCGTTCAGCCATCCCTCATAGTCTTTGTATTAAGCTTGATCACTTGCCCAACTCTGTATTAAGGTCTAGATTTACAATTAAGGTTGTAAACTTAGTCCCAATTATTATGAACTTTATAATCTGAGGATGGAAAGTTAGACAAATCGTTAAATCCATGTGTCATGATATATACACATACATACTGAGTAGGACATATATCACCTACCTGGGAGGTCAAGATTGGCTTCCGTGACCAGGTAACATTAGAACTTCATTGGTGGGGGAAGTGCAACATAGGAAGCTTTCGGGCAAGTAGTTGGATATGGCAAAGAGTTGATGCCTTTTGAGAAATGACTAAAGGAATGCAGAATGATTATCCTGGAACAGTTTTGATAAATGTTTTTAAATATTGAGAGCAAGTTCACCCCTGAATATTATTGTTGTTTGCATCAGCACTAAACACCATTCCATCTTAAACTTTGAACAACTTTTGAAAATGAGTAAAGGTCATTTAAAATGCAATGTACTTTCCTCCTAGTTTTCAGCCCCAAACTGGTGCTCAAAAATGCTGGTTGTTATGATGAGAAGTTGTATTTCCACTGATCCTTGATTCCAATGTACATTTTGATATCTGTTAAGACAAATAAAAAAGGTAACAGAAGACAAGTTTTCCATTTATAAATAACTCTTCCTCATACCACATAAAAATAAATAATTGCAGTGTGTATAAATGTGATGTTGCAGTAAAAGGTAAACAGAAATACTTGGTTATAAATATTACTACCACCTGCATTAAAAAATACGTATAGTGCATTAAATATATTTCAAAATACAGAAAATGACTTTTATATAAACATATATAAATATCCACATGCATTATGAAATAGAGTATATCTGAAGAAAACATTAATGATAATACAGATAAAATGAGTTAGAAGGTCTGCCAAAAGGTCCCAATGTAATCATTTATTATTTGAAATTATGAGGCTTACTTATTTTTAATATATTTTTCTTCTTTAACATAAGTATAATTTATTTTATGATTACTAAGCACCCAGATGTTAATGACAGTTTGAAACATTTGGAAAATTACAAAGAAAATACAACCAGTAAATCTAACAGTAACAATATACATTCTTGAGTTTTCATTTTTAAATATTTATTATCTATTACTGCTGTACTGTCAAATGCCAACATTATAAATACATATTTTTATGTAATTATTATATGGGTCAGGATGGGATTATTATGCTGCCATAACAAGCAACCCTGAGTCTCCATGTTTTAAAACAAAGGACTATTCCTTGTTCTTGCTATGCATCAGCTGCATTAGCTGTCCTCTGTGTCACCCTCACAGATTATCGGAATGACATAGCAGCTGCTTACCATCTGGGAAGTTGCCAGTCCCTGTGACAGAGGGTATGAGAAGGTGAGTGGGGCAAATGGTACATTGGTCCTTTGAAGTTCCACCTGAGGGCACCTGGGTGGCTCAGTCAACTAAGCAGCTGACTCTTGATCTCAGCTCAGGTCTTGATCTCAGGGTCGTGAGTTCAAGCCCAGCAGTGGGCTCCATGCTGGGTGTAGAGCCTACTTAAAAAAAATTTCCACCTGAAAATGATAACATATTGCACCAACTCAATTCAAAGCCCAAAGCAAGTCATCTAACTCCAAAGGGCCAAGTAGTTCAATCCACTGTTTGCCTTGAATGAGAAAAAAAATTTTTGTGAAGGTTTTCCTGACTACCAAAATTGTTTTACAAGTATGCGAGAATATTGGCAATTATCTATGAAAATGAAACAGAGGCAAGAAAAGTATAAAGTATAAGGAATGATTTGAAAACTTTTTGTAAGCACTCATGCAATCTCACACTTCCAAAAACTTCATCCTTCTCCTTCTGAAAAATCAGTTTTGCTCATTTGACTTTTTCCTGCTTTCTGAAATACGTTCTCACTTTCCATTTTCTTGGAAAGCCATACTATTGATTTTTCCAAACTCATATGTAACACTAACTCTAAATCTTGGCTTTTTCAAAATTTTTTATATAACTGTTTGTTATATGTGTTTATTTCAGGTTAATTTATGCTCTTAACATGCATGTGTCGAAGTCAGCTTTGGAATTTTTAGATGATAAATGGAAGTTACCAAAATTAAGAGAATCTATCATACTGGTGTTTTCTTTGTTTATTGCTCTCTGAGCCAGTAAAGATAACACCTTTCACCAAAAAAATGTTTTTGGAAAGTAGCTGGTATTGAATTGCTTAAGTCAGCAAGAATAGGGAGTAAAGCAGCAAGACAGTGATGTCCAATCATTCCTTCATGACTACCTTCTCAAGGTTAAATATTTCCTCACATGCAGTACAGTAATTGACACAAATAGGTGTGGTTGCTTTGGTATAATCTTGCCATATTTTTTACTGTATTTCACATCCTTACCCCAAATTTGGTCTTACAGGTACTTTGGGTCCATTCTTCTCTGATTACAGTTGTTCAAGAGGCAAGTACTTGATTAAGTTGGGCTGATCACAGGACACCCTTCCTCTACAGTTATAGTAAGTGTTCCAGAGAGGGAGGGGTAGAGACTTGTGCCTGGACCATCTGAATCTACCTATGAGATTTTCTTTTTAGTGGAGTTAGAATGGAAAGCCTTTAACTTTCTCATGGCAAAAATTGAGCCTATATGTCAATAGTTATAGCTGTATTGGAAAAAGTGATTCTGAAAGAAAAAGTCAACCGAAAAAAATGAGAGTGAGAATGAGAGATTTCTGATTGTTCTTATGTCTATTTTTTGTTGTTTCATGTACCAATCATTCCTGAGAGCTGGATTCCTGCTCCCCATCCCTTTTAAGTATACTCAAACTCCTTTATTGTCTCAGTGAACTAATTTAAGTTTATTTTACTTGTAACTAAGAGAAGTCTGAGAAGTACTAATGCAGGCAGGCCAGGTCTGAGGACCCAGAGGGGCTCCTGCAGGACCAGCCAAGATGTTCCCTGTCTACACACAGGATGGAAATCAAGTGAGCCAGAAGGCGAAAGCTGAGTTTATTGAAGGTATAGAAAGAATGCAGTACAGAGTGTCTGTGAGACTCAGAAAGGAAAGGAGAGAAAGTCTCATCTTTGCTCAGGGCCTGGGGTTTTTACTGAGGACTGTGATCTGGTGTGCATGTCCCCTTAGGCATCTAGGAACTGGTTAGAACAAAGATGAGGAACAGGTGTTATTCCTTCAAGCCAGAGGGTCTTGGCTTTGTCTAGTGTCAGTGGTCTTGGATATGCATGTGGTAGCTTCGTCTGGTCATTGTCATTTGGTTCTTCCTTAGAAGAACCAAATCACAGAAGTTCTTTATTATAAAGCAACCATTAACTCCAAGCCTCTTACAAGGAGGACATATACAATTTGCATTCTGAGGCATGCGTAAAGTGGAGGTGCAGCTACCAGCAAGAATAGAAGACAGAAAAGGAGCCAAAAACAGATTTTTATGCGGTCCTTCAATTTCCTACCTCAGTACTGCCCTAGGTGCTATAAATCTTCTCATGGAAAAATAAGCAAAAATTAATAATCTAAGCATTTGCAAATATATCCAAGAATAGCAGGTGTCTATTTCAAAATGATTTTAAAGGGTAACTTTATTTTACTTTATCTCACATCGAATTGGAGTTCACCATTGTCCACTGCAGGGAAAAAGATAAAAAAAATTCTGGACAAGGTTTTATAATTTACCTAAATAAAGAGACAAAAAATGATAATGATAAAGGGGTATTTAGTTTCTAATTGTAATAGTGCATTTTTATTAACTTATTTTACTTAAATTCAATTAGTTAACATATAGTATATCATTAGTTTTAGTTGTAGAGACCAGTAATTCATCAGTTGCAATGATACCCAGTGCTCATTACATCACATGAACCCCTTTAATGCCCATCACCTGGTTACCACTCCCCTCTATCTATCTCCCCTCCAGCAACCCTGTTTGTTAAGTCTCTTATGGTGTCTCCCTCTCTGAATTCACCTTATTTTATTTTCCCATCCCTTCCCCTCTGCTCCTCTGTTTTATTTCTTAAATTCCACATATGAGTGAGATCATATGATAATTGTCTTTCTCTGATTGACTTATGTCACTCAGCATAATACCCTCCAGTTCCATCCACATTGATGTAAATGGTAAAATTTCATCTTTTTGGTGGCTGAGTAATATTCTATTGTGTGTGTGTGTATCACATCTTCTTTATCCATTCATCTGTCGATGACATCTGGATCTTTCTATAGTTTGGCTATTGTGGACATTGCTACTATAAGCAGTGCGGTGTAGGTGCCCCTTCAGATCACAATGTTTGTATCCTTTGGGTAAATACCTAGTAGTAGAATTGCCGGGTTATAGGGTAGCTATATTTTTAACTTGTTGTGGAATCTCCATACTGTTTTCCAGAGCAGCTGTACCAGCTTGTATCCCCACCAGGAGTGTAAGAGGGTTCCCCTTTCTCTGCATCCTTGCCAATAGTTTGTTGTTTCCTGGCTTGTTAATTTTAGCCATTCTAATTGGTGTGAGGTGGTTTCTCATTGTGGTTTTGATTTGGTATTTCCCTGATGATTGTTGGGCCAGTGGGATCAAGGGGGATCGGGAAGCACCAACAAAACGGCAGCGGACTCTCCACCTTGTTGCCCCCACCTCAGAACTTTCCCATTACCAGCAGATCTCCCGAGGACATGTCATCAGGGGGAGACTGGACCTATGCAGGAAACCTGAACTGTACTTAACCCAGGCCCCATATAAGGGCATGGGCAGTTATTGCCCCAGACCGATTTCACCAGTACTATGCCTAATACCTATCACCCTGTACAGACTCACAACCCCTTACCCCTCCCCCCTTAAAAAGCCCACTTGCTCTCCTCTGCGTGTGACTTCCCCACCCTCCTCCCCCACTTCCCCACCCTCCTCCCCCACTTCCCCGCTCTCTCACTTCCCTGTGGCCTCAGAACCTCCCCCGAGAGCATGTCCCATTAAAAGCCTGTCTCGACCAACTTTCGCCTGGCCTCTCTATTTCATTTCACTACCGATCAGATTAAACCCGACAATGATGAGTGAAGTTGAACATATTTTCATGTATCATAATAATATCTTTTTTTAAAGTGTATAGTCTTATGTTAGACTTTATGACCTAAACTATTTGCAGAAACACCTATATTTTCCTCAAAATACTAACGGAAGAAAAATCAGAGTGAATAAGGAACAGTACACTTAAGTGTTTAAAACTTCTTTTATTAGTTAAAACTTTATGTAATTATATATACAAAAATATATTTTAATACATAAAAATAAAAGCCTGTTTTTTTTACACAGGGTCTGGGGAATGCGGCAGTGAGAAAGCCAGTCCTAAAGAGTCTTGGGTTTAATTTCTTACTAATTTGACTTCATTATCTCACCAGGGAGGCATTTTGTCTTGGTAGTAGTGGCAGTAGTTGATCTACATTAGATCAAATTGATAATAGACCCTTTTATAGAACAGAATTAAATAGATTAATTACTATTGGGGGAAATGGCAACATAGAATACCTGTGTTTGTTGATTAGTGCCTTTTTTTGCATTAGGAATAATTACTTAAGAGACAGAGTCAATTTCAGGTGATAGCATTTGGTAAGTAAAGGGTTGAAATAAATATAGCAGGATATATCACTTGGTATATTATACTTTGTAATTCATGTAATTATAATGAACTAGAATAGTCTTATCAGCAAAAGTACTTCTCTGATCAATCTTATTGAAATACAGACATTCTTCAGTAACTACTTGCAAATACTCTTTTAATTACTCAAATCATTGGCATTATCATATCCAGTATTATAGCTTATGTTTCATTAATTACATTTTAAATTGGCAATTTCCCAACTGAATTGGATGTTAGTATAACCCTATTAGCATTATGTTTACAAGTCATATTTTAATGAGGTTTCCTTATGGGAAGATAGTTTCATATAGATAGTCTCATAAGTTACAGAAATCTTTTGTGATCTTTCAAGCAAAGTTTAAATAAAAAGGTGATTTGAAAATGTGAGGCATCATCTAAATACAATATGCCATTCATTTACTCCTCATTCAATAACCTAAGAGTCTTGTATTTATTTGAAAGATCCATTCCCCCTTTATTCTGATTAGTCTATTTTTATTCTGTGTATTAAATTTCACCATGAAACTGATAATAAATGTAATGAATAATGTCAAAAAAGCAAGATATATAGTAGCCTGCCTGACTTAGAAAACGCTCAATTTTTACTAATTCATGTTTCAGTGGATCACCTGTTTGTTCTATGAAAGTAATTTTTCCTATGGTGTGATATCTGCAAAATGGATCCTACTTTCTTTGCACAGAAATAGAAAGATGAGTATTACACAGATATTCACACCAAAAAACATAATGTTTGAATCTAAAATTTCAGTACCTACTGCACTCACCAGGTACACCAAAAAAAAACAAAACAAAACAAAACAAAAAAACAAAAAAAAAAAACCACACACCAAAAAAAATAACATTTGAATCTAAAATTTCAGTACCTACTGTAAAAGCTTATGTCATTGATATTACTGATTAAAATGGCAAGTTGTTTTGCCCCAAAGTGGTTAATACTGACAACATGCTTTTTCAGACTTTACAAGTTTTGCTAAAAAAGGAATGTGCTGTCCAAAGAGAACCAAGCACTGATGTGTTCTTCCTATCAATTTCACCTTTGCACCCCACCAAATCCCTTTTAAGAAAACCAGTATAACAATTTTTGAGCTTGCAAATAGATGAATTAAGAAATAAGTTTATGAAGTGAATTATGAGGTAATCTACAGCACTTACAATCTAAATTGATTCATAAAATTCAATTTACACTAATCTTTCATATACTCAGGCCTGCCACCAGATGACACAGGACTATAAATAATAAAAGATAAAATTCTAGTGAAATGAATTGAAGTATAACTGAATACAGATGAATAGCCTAACTGATACTAGACCAGGAAAACTTTGAATTGGAGAATTATTTCTCTCCATGAAAAGGTCTTTCCACTAGTTTGCCATTGTAAAAAATGATGAAATTATAAAATTACATCTGTGAAATGCTCTTCACTTAAATATCACCATGAAACTGATAATAAATGTAATGAATAATATCAACAAAGCAAGATATACAGTAGCCTGCATTGATAGATAGAAAAAGATATCTTGCAAAGATGGAAAAAGTAAGTTTTCTGCATTACTAATATGTTAATAGGAAATGCATTTTTGGTGTGAATATCAATTTCTGTGGAAACATTATGGACATAAAGAAACATGATTTTTCATTACATTGCAATTATGCAGTTACTGGAAATATTCATAATAAAATAAATTTAATTTACTTATTTTTAAAAATTTTTATAAAGATTGTATTTATTTATTTGAGAGAGAGAGAAAGCACAAGCAGGGGGAGGGCAGAGGGAAAGGGAGAAGCAGGCTCCCCACTGAGCAGGGGGTGGGTGGTGGGTGGTTGGCATACCAGGCCCATGCCTGTCCCAATCCCATGACCTGGAGATCATGACCTCAGCCAACATCAGATGCTAAAGTGACCCAATAAAATAAATTTTAAAATTCATTTATGGCATGGTTTTTGGTGCTAGCTGGATTCTTTCTAAAGTTTGGTAAATTAAGTAGGTTTTTTCATTACCCATATTTTAATGGTCAGCAAACTGAAACTCATAGATCTTAAAGGACTTGCCTTAGGATACACAGTGTTTCCTTCACTGTGTGCTGTTTCCAACTGTAAAGAATCCTCCGAGCTTAAGCCGTTTACCTTGCCCAGTTTACTAGTGGAGTGGTGGCAGAATGAAGCTGAAATCATAACTGTTGAAAATTTAGAAAAACAAAGTCTGACTGTTTAGGAAACGTTTTCTAGCAAAAGCCCTCATTCAGACAGAGTCGAAGTATATAGTCTGTTTACCACTGACTTCCTAAATATTCATTGTGCTGTGCTGTGGCTTCAGCCTTCTGCACCTTAACACAGAACTTGTCCTAACAAAGCACTTCCTCCTTTTCTGTTTGAGGACAAACTCAACATGAGGCTCTTTGTTTTGCAGTACTTCTCATTCCCATCACTGGAGGGCAATTAGCAGAAAATGACCCGGTAGTGAAGCAGTTACTGGGCCTTTTTGCCTTCCTACACCTGTGTTTCACTTCAACGCCTACTTCTGGGCACCGCACATTGTAGAAGCTTAACAGATGCTCGAAGTTGCTTTGGCTGAATCTAAACAACAGACCATTTGACCATGGAAGCTACGTGCCAACAATGCCTGAACCTGACAGCTAGCTTGCTTGCTTGGTTTTCTTTTTTCTTTTCTTTTCTTTTCTTTTCTTTTCTTTTCTTTTCTTTTCTTTTCTTTTCTTTTCTTTTCTTTTCTTTTTTCTTTTTTTTCTTTTCTTTTTTTCTTTTCTTTTCTTTCTTTTTTCTTTTCTCTTTTCTTTTCTTTTTTCTCTTCTCTTCTTTTTTCTTTTCTTTTCTTTCTTTCTTTTTCTTTCTTCCTTTCTTCCTTTCTTTTTCCTTCCTTCCTTCCTTCCTTCCTGCCTGCCTTCCTGCCTTCCTTCTTCCTTTCTTTTCTTTCTTTTCTTTCTTCTTTCCTTTCTTTCTTCCCTTCCTTTCCTTCTCTTTCCTTCTTCTTTCTTAAGATTTTATTTGTTTATTCATGAGAGACACAGAGAGAGGCAGAGACATAGGCAGAGGGAGAAGCAGGCTCCCTGTGGGGAGCCCGATGCAGGACTGGATCCCAGGGGCCAGGGATCATGACATGAACCCAAAGGCAGATGCTCAACCACTGAGCCACCCAGGTGCTCTTAGCATTATTTTTTTCATCTCAGGCAGGCAATATTAAAGTCAAGTTGATGGTATCTCATGGGTAGACCAGTTACAATATTTTAATCAATCAAATAGTGTCAGCTGCTTGTCTGAGGGTCATGGATTTTAGATTTGAAGCACACAAATTTTACAATTAAAGTATACAAATTTTAGGTTTTAAGCTGAGAATTTGTTCTCATTACATTTTTATAAAGTCACTATTAGGATAAATATACTCTAATAATTTGGATAATTATTCTGGAAACTGATAAATTACTAAATTTAAGATAGAAAAGAGTGTTCTTGTTTACTTTTTAGGAAGGTTTCTTTTTGCCAAGGGTTCAATCTGATATTCTGACAATTGCTCCATGGTGATTATAATCCTGAAACAAAATGCTATTGGCAGTTTGTGGGATTAAAATATGAAAATAAATGTGGTTGGAGGTTAAATGACCATTTTCATCTTGGGAGTAGGAAAAACCATTGTTCAGATATTATCTTAAAATTAGTGATTTTAGTGAGAAGTAATTTTATGTTAGCAGTTTCCAATTACAGTCTAATTAGTATGTGCCAGCCACTACATCATCACTTTTTATTTTGTTTGTTTTTTTCCATAGAAATTTACTTTTTTCCAGTATATATCTTGGCTATAGGAAACAACGTGACATCATTTAAGATTTCAATTCTTCACAATTTCTGTTTTTCTCAATCAAAACCCGACTTTCTTTTTGGTTATTGTTTTTCTGAATATAGAATGGAAGTATGTTTATATTGAAAAATCTGAAAATGCAGATAAGCACAAATAAAAATAAAAATAAATGCCTACATTTAACACCACCCATTCAGGGATAATCCACTGAAATACTACGATGTATGCCATCTGGTAATATGAAGTATTTTAATTATTTTAAGCAAAAACTGGGTCTTAGCATATTAATTTTTTGGACATCTTTTTTCTTTCCGTTAATTGTCAAATTTTTTCAAATTGCTGAACATGCTTCAACTCTATTGATTTTAATGAATCAAAGTTGGACTCTAATGTGGGAATCCAAGCAAAAACGATATACGGTAAATTTTATGTACATAAAAGAAGGTAATGAGAAAGAAACAAAGAATGGGGCAGAGATTATGGTTACACATAAAGATATAAGCTGTAGATAACACAGTTTTACTTCTAATTCAACAAATGCTTCAGTTGTTAAGCCTTTACAATTTTCTCCTTATATTTGTATATGGTCCAGTTTTATTGGAATTATAATCTCTCTTGTAGTGCCCTATTACATGAGCTAGAATGAGACAGCTGATGGTCTCAGCATTTCACAGAGATACCTCCTTGCTCAAAGTCATAAATTCACTGGGTACATTTTTTTATCTTCCAAGTTATTATAGGTAATAATTTAAGACAAAATTTTGCCTCTGTATAACATACTTTGTACTTTTCCAGATTCCTATAATGGTTTTCTCATTATTCTTCATTCTTTTCATTCTCCTTTGATATTTGGTAACCATGTTCTACTGAGCTCCAAAGGCAACCTGACGTGCTTTAGGCCACAGCCCTTTTTTCTTATGGATTCCTGTATAGTTAACTGTTTCCACAAAAATGCTGCATGATAGCCAAGCATAAAATTTTAGTAACATTTAATAAAAATCTTTTTTTCTTATATAACTGGCTATTCTAGGTCCTGTTCTTTTCCATATAAATTTTAGCATTGGCTTCCCAGTTTTGCAAAAAGCATTATAGTATTTTGATCAACATTTCATTGAACTTATAGATCAATTTAGGCAGAATTGATATCTTAATAATATTAAGTCTTTTCATTCACTAACATGGTATAACTTTCCACTTATTTAGTCTTCCTTAATTTCGCTCAGTATTATTGCATAGTGTTCAGTGTGCAGTTCCTGCATATCTTTTGTTAAAATTTATGTGTTGGAGTTGCTATTATAAATATCTTGAAATTTTTTTAAATTAATAATTAATCTATGGAAATACAATTGATTTCACAATCAATTTCATTTGTCCAGTGACATTGGAAAATTCACTTATTAGTTTAGTTGTGTTTTTTTGTAAACTCTGTAAGAATTTCTATTTACATGGCAGTGTGATTTTTAAAAAAAATTTTTTATTGGAGTTCAATTTGCCAACATATAGCATAACACCCAGTGCTCATCCCGCCAAGTGTCCCTCTCAGTGCCCATCACCCAGTCACCCCAACTCCCTGCCTACCTCCCCTTCCATTACCCCTGGTTCATTTCTCAGAGTTAGGTGTCTCTCATGGTTTGTCACCCTCACTGATATTTTCACTCATTTTCTCTCCTTTCCCTTTATTCCCTTTCACTAATTTTTATATTCCCCAAATGAATGAGACCATATAATGTTTGTCCTTTTCTGATTGACTTATTTCACTCAGCATAATACCCTCCAGGTCCATCCACATCGAAGTGTGATTTTTTTTTTAAGATTTTATTTATTTATTTATTTATTTTTTATTTATTCAGAATGAGAGAGAGAGAGAGAGAGAGGCGAGACACAAGCAGAGGGAGAAGCAGGCTCCATGCCGGGAGCCCTACATGGGACTCGATCCCAGGTCTCCAGGGGATCACACCCCCGGCTGCAGGTGGTGCTAAACCACTATGCCACCTGGCTGCCCGGCAGTGTGATTTTTAAGGAAATATATTACTTCTTCCTTTCTGATCTTTATTAAAGATTGTTATTATAGTGCTGTTCACATGGATATAATTATTAGAATTCTCTGAGTTTTCACCAGTCTCCAGATTCCCTACTAGTATTATGTTCTATTTACTGGGATTTGTAACGTCATTCTGAATATAGAAAAATGGAAGAAAGGTGTGGGTGGGTTTACATCACTTTGGCACAGAAGAGCAGTTACATGATCTTCTGATTGACACAATCCCTAGTTTTCTGGGTCAGGAACAGGGATGGTTTGGAAGAACAAATATTTTTCTGCCTATATTTTTAGGTCATTTTTTCCCCCCATAAATTGAAGCTAGTGTGTGTCATTTGCTGAATTCTGATTAGTTTTTCTAAACCTAGGCCTGTCAGCCTTGAAATTGTTGTCAATCCCTCCAAGATTATAGTGTTAGGGTGCCTGATAGTTATATTTTTCTTTGTAGTTTTGGGTATTTATCATTTTTCTGTCTTTGGATATTTTAGGGAGAAGTTGAAAGAAGCTACATTGGAGGTTGCTGAGCCAGTTGCTAGAATGAACTGGAAAAACTACTGTTTTTTATTGAAAACTAAATTCCCAAGGCCAATTAATGCACCAATATGTTCTAATCCATTTATGTTTCAATATGAGACAATATTAACTTTTGCATCAAAAATTTTATTCCTAAAAATTCTGCTATTGTTAAAAATCTAAGTACATTTTCCTTATTATTTGTTATAATTGTGCTTCTTATAGAAGCACTTTCATGGTATAATATTACCTTTATCTATATATTTCAAAAGAGTCTGCCACGAGATTCTCAGTTGTTTTTAGGTAGAGAAAGAAGGGTGCAGAATGTTGGCAGTGACAGAGTATGCAAGTTAACTGTTTCCCCCAGTTTTGCTTTGGGAAGAATATTTGAGGAAATATATCTTATAGAGAACTCTTGAAAATACTTTTAGTATAAGATTATGTTAAAAATATAATTTTAAAAATCCATGCAATATTCTTTTTTAAATTTAAATTTAAATGAGCTAATATATAGTGTATTATTAGTTTCAGGGTAGAGTTTAGTGATTCATCAGTTGTGTGTAACACCCAGTGCTCATTATATATCATGTGTCCTCCCTAATGCCCATCTCCCAGTTACCCCATTCCCCCACCCACCTCCCCTCCAGCAACCCTCAGTTTGTTCCCTAGTTAAATCTCTTATGGTTTTCCTCTCTCTTTGTTTTTATCTTTTATTTTTCCCTCCTTTCCCCTATGTTCATCTGCTTTGTTTCTTAAATTCCACATATGAGTGAAATCATATGATATTTGTCTTTCTCTGACTGACTTATTTCGCTTAGCATAATACCCTCTAGTTCTATCCACGTTTTTACAAATGGAGAGATATGATTTTTTTGATGGCTGAGTAATATTCTATTATATATACCACATCTTCTTTACCCATTCATCTGTTGATGGATCTGGGCTCATTCCATATTTTGGCAATTGTGGACATTTAAAAAATCCATGCAAAATTCTTAGTTTCATAAATGTCATATGAAGCCAGAGAATTCTGGTAAAGCTCTTTCTTGTTCCATGGATGTTCTCTACTGCAATATACTGGCAGTGGGGAGTCAAGGAGAAGTAAGAGAGTAAATGGGCAGAAAGAGAAGGAAGCTTAACTCTTCTGACTCCCAAAGTCCTCTGAAGTCACTGTCGGCTGTAGACTCTGGCCTTACCACTGCTTCAGCTGGGACCTCAGTGTCCTAAGACACTGAGTGTTCAAGAACTTTGGAAATTGCATTATGCAATCTCCTAAATATTGCCTTTATCATTATCTCTGGAAAATAGATGACTTCTCTATCTTCCATAGTTTTTCAAAGGGATGTGCCTCCCATTTCCATTACTATCCAACTAAAACCTGGAAAAATCTGGAGGCAAGATCCTCAAGGCACTTACACGTTGAATGACACACTTCATTTAACCTCTGCTACTATGTGTAAGGCTTGATAATAATGGCAACGTGTTAAGGCAGCGTTTGAACATTGTTTAGCAATCCAACAACATTTATAATTCCCAATTAGTTTAAACTCAATACAAAATATTCTTCTTTTTGGTATTTTTCTACTTCTCTAAGCAATTATTTTCAAGATAGCAAAACTTTGGTCACATGAACTGCACCAAAAAAAAATGTAATATGCTCAGTGAAGTTTCATTTGCAGGTTATTGAAAGTCGATCTGCTCATACAGGTCAGTCACACCAGCTGTCTTGTTGCTCCTCTCACCTTTCAAGTGTGTCTACAGAAGAGTCTGTGCCTTGCATGTTCCCTCTTCCTGGACAGGGTCCCTGGATCGTCACCAGAATCATCACTCTCCTCATTCATCCAGGTCTGTACCCAAATGGGTCTTCCTTGACTAGGCTACTCCAAATAGCAGCTACCCCCTCTCTCGTTTTCCTCTAATGTTTCTTTATTTTTCTTTGCAGCATTATCAGTACTTTTATCTTTACCCACTTACTGATGGATTGACTACCTGTTGTATGAACTATAATGTAAGCTTAGTGAGGACATGAATTTTGTTCACTGTGCATGCCTAACACAGAACGGTGCCTGGCACTTCATAGTCAGTAGGTAATTTTCTTTTAGTAATAACCGAATGGGTGACATTTTCCTCACTCTTTCTTCTTAAGCCAGAGTTCTTGCTTCCTTGTTTCATGGGGTTTATTACAATCTGAAAATACATCCTAATATTAGCGTATATATCACCCCCCTCCATGCAATAGAGACTTCAAATAACTGTGGTTTAAACAAGAGAGAAACTGACTTCTCTTTGGTGTAATAGTGTGTAGGTTGGCAGGTCCGGGAGTGCAGAGCAGCCCCGAGGTCATTCAGGGCTACAGTTCCTTCTGGCTGGTTACTCAGCTGTGCAAGAGGCATAGCCCTCCTTTGCACTGCCCTAGATGGCCATCGTGTGCACATGCCTGACAGCAGGAAGGAAGAGAGAAGAAGACAAGGTCAACCCCTTCTCTCCTTTTATGGTGTGATAATTTCCAGCTACAAGTGGGTCTGGAAAATAGAGTGCTTATTCTGCCCAGATAAAAACTAATTTATCATGGAGATGAAAGAAATTATACTGGAGAACAAGTAGCAGACTCTGCTACAATCCTTTTGTGTAATAATTTAATAATGTTCCTCTCTTCCACTGAACTGTTAAACACCTGTGGTTTTTCTTTTTGTTTTATCCTCAGGCCCTAGCACAATGCCATCACAGAGTGGTTACTCTGTAACTGTGTAGTTAAATGATTATTTTATCACTCAATAAGTACATAGTTAAAAAATTATTTTATTGGTGATACAGCTTTCAGCTAGGCATGCCCATTTCTCACAGGAGGAACTTTTTCAGTGAGGAGGAAGGGGGGAAGATTATTTTATTACTGTAGGTGGGAGGAGAGGGACGTTTAAGGTAGGGAAGTGTTGATGAGGATGAGGCAGGAATAGTAGAGGAATTTAAGGCTTTTGTAAGAGGAGGAGCCTGGGTGGGTGAGGTTTGGAATGGTAGCTGATGAGTCCTTTGTGGTGGTCACTATAAGCTCCTCAAGGGAAGAATGGGGAGGCACCCAGGTGCATTTCTGGGGATCCAGTTGTTGCTTGCATCCTGTGATCCCTCCTTCCATCCCATGACTGGCCCAGATTCCTCATAAAATTACCATCCTGCTGGGCTTACTTTCCACTATGATTTGTTTCTGTTTCAAGAAAACAAAATCCTGACTTAAAAAAAGGGCCTTGAAACCTATTCTTGGATTTATGGATAACCCCTAGGTTATATGTAAACATCTTAGTATATAAGCAAAAACTCCTGGAATGTTGAAAGAAACATGTTTCTTATGAAGTTAAACTTAATGCAACAGGAAAAAACCCTATTGATTAAAAGCCTATAGATACAGGAAAATGATTTAAAAGATGCATGCTATTAAATATGATACTTTCTACTGAAAATAACACTTTTGGTGAAAAAATCTTATTTTCTAAATAGTGATAACAAAGTAAATTGCACAGAGAAATCACATTGATGTAGGAAAGATGTTGGGGTTCGAAGCTGCCTGCCAAGAAAGAAATTTTTAGATGTCTTCAGTGCAAAAAGGTTGTTTTATTAGAGCACAGGGACAGGACCCCTGGGCAGAAAAAGCTGCTACACTGGGGTTGTGAGCAGTGGTTGATTATGTACTTGGGAGTTGGGGGAGAGTGTTAGGGATAGTGTAGTCTCTAAGGAATTTTGGAGGCAAGGTTTCTAGGACCCTAAGGGGGCTAGCTGTTATTAGGAAAAGGTCATTTATTACTGTCTAATAAAACCTTAGTCATGAGACCCTTCAGATGTATATAGGTGGGTCATATGCTTGGGGGATGATTGCTAACATTTATCTTGGGAGGTAGAGATAAAGGAAGTTTCTAAAGGAATTTTTACATGTTAGAGTAGACTCACAGGATCCTGGAGGTTGGGCTGAGATTGCCTTTTGCTCTTGGCAAAGTATTTTTTTTTTTTTTTTTTTTGCTCTTGGCAAAGTATTAACATGGGGCAGCTGAGCTCCTAGAGGAAGGTCACTCTGCCTTTTTTAAGGACTTGTGAATGGGCTGTAAGTAGTAAGGAAATGTAATTTTTCTTTTGCTGTTGTTTCCCGCATCAACATTTGAAAGTTTTTGAAGAGGAGCAGATTTGCTACCTCAAAATATGCCTCTTTGACATAAGGATAATTTTAGGCTGATTATTTTTAAGAAACAGCAGACATGGAAAAGCTTTAAAAACTGAGTAAAATTTACCCTTTTATGAGAGACTTTTACACTGATAAAGGAAATCTCCATTTGTAAGGGGGTCTCCCTCTGGATACCAGGAAGAGGAGCATGACTAAATCTCTAAGATCTTTCAGACAGTGAAGACAATGATTAAATCTGCAGAACAACCAAACCCATGTTTACTGTGGTTTTTTTAATAGCTTCCAATAACTGGCTCCCTGCCCCTCACCATCTCCTTTTATCTTTAGCTAGAGATGATATTTAAGGTGGTAGCTTGAACCATTTTAGGAAGTTACTTTTCCTGGGGATCTCAAATGTATATAGGAGGCATACCTGTTACTAAATTTCATTTGTTTTTCTCCTATTAATCTGTTTTTTATTATGGGTGGGGGTTGGGGTGGGTGGGTCTTAGCCAAGAACCTACAAGGGCAGAGGGAAAATCATTGTTCTCCCCTACACTATAAAAACCTACTTTTCTTTGAGGACTCCATATAAAGTAAAATAACAATAATGAGAGAGAGCAATGATCCTTAAAAAAAGAAAAAAAAAAACTAGAATCTTCTGAAAATGGTGATATTAACTTGGGCAGGAAAACAAAGGACAAAGACAAAGGGCATTTTAACTATCAGGCCTTTATCATGGCATCATCATAATAAGATTCAGCTGGCTTTGCCTTAGGTGGAAGCAATTTTGCATCCTACTTTAAGTCTTATGGTAAAAAACTGCAATGTGAAAAGGTCACTTTCACAACAAATCGTATCAAGGATGAAAAGTGAACAACAATAATGCCAGTATTATTTTGCTAAGGTCTTCTGTGAATTGAATGTAGCAAAGGTGGTGACTAAAGGTGTGGTTTGCTGTGTCAGTGTAATATTGTTATTTGAATCAGAAAACCTAAAAAAGAAGAAAGAAAGGAAAGAAAGAAAGAAGAAAGAAAGAAAGAAAGAAAGAAAGAAAGAAAGAAAGAAAGAAAGAAAGAAAGAAAGAAAGAGAAATGTGGGTTCTATTTAAGTTGCAATATATTTTACCAAATTCTAGTGTATCATAGTGGTATAGTTTTTGAGTGTTGGTGAAGTCCGGAGCTGGGATGCCAAGAAAGAATTCTTGAGATGTCTTTGGTGCAAAAAGGTGATTTTTATTAAAACCTAAGGACAGGACCCCTGGGCAGAAAGAGCTGCTGCACTGGGGTTGTGAGGAGTGGTTGATTTTGTACTTGGGAGTTGAGGGAGAGGGTTAGAGATAGTGTAGTCTCTAAGGAATTTTGAAAGCAAGGTTTCCAGGACCTTGAGGGGGCTAGCTGTTATTAGGAAAAGATAATTTATTACTGTCTAATAAAACCTTAGTCATGAGACCCTTTAGATGTATATCAGTGGGGATCATATGCTTGGGGGATGATTGCCAACATGTATTTTGTGAGTTAGAGAAAAGGGATTTTTTTTTCTCATTAAACTTTTGTTTTAATGGGTCTCAAAATTCTGTGACAGATTTTTGGTCAAGTTGTTTCCATTAAAAAGTACTGATTATAAAAACTAATAACTTAAAACTGCCACACATGCACAAAGAAAAAAAAAAGGTATTTTTATATGTGAAAGTAGACTTACCAGGATCCTGAGGGTCAGGATAAGATTGCCTTTGCCCTTAGTCATCGAGGCAGCTGAGCTCCTAGAGGAAGGTCATTCTGCCTCTTTTAAGGACTTGTGAATGGGCTGTAAGTAGTAAGGAAATTTAATTTTTCTCTTGCCTTTGTTTCCCACATGAATACATTTTTTATAGTTTTTGATGGGAGAACACAGGGCTAGCTGAGGACAAGGCACGAGCCTGGGGCAGCACATTGACAAGTCCTTGAAACAGGCAAAGGGACATTCCTCTATGGACTCATCTGCCTCAACTTTAATACTTTGCTAAAGGCAAAAGGTAATCTTAGCCTGACCCCCAGGAGCCTGTAAGTCTACTTATCATATAGAAATTCCTTTAGAAATTTCTCTTTATCTCTAAACCCCCAAGATACGCGTTGGCAATCATCCTCCAAGCACCTGGCCCACCCATATACATCTGATGGGTCCCATGACTCAGGTTTTATTAGATGGTAATAAGTGACCTTTTCCCAACAATAGCTACCCCCTCAAGGTCCTGGAAACCTTGCTTCCAAAATTCCTTAAAGACTACGATATCCTCAAACCCCTCCCAACTCCCAGGTATATAAGTAGCCACCCCTCCCAGGCCCCGGGGTAGCAGCTCTTCCTGCCCACAGGTCCTGTCCCTGTGCTTTAATAAAACCACCATTTTGCACCAAAGATGTCTCAAGAGTTCTTTCTTGGTCGTTGGCTCTGGACCTCACCCCACCAAACCTCACCTATATTCCAAAACTTCATCAATTGTTATGATAAATATTATATAATGCTTCCCACTTCATACTATTCTTATTTTATAAGTTAACACTTAGTCTGGGACAGATTACGATGGGCCTTTATGTGACAGGCTAACTAATCGGAAACTTTGCTAAATGTTGAGCAATATAGGAGTATTTGACAGGAGAATAAAATAATGAGCGTTTCGTTTGAGAAAGATTGCTCTGAGACAAGCTGGAAGATTGACAGGAGGCAGCCAGGTTGTAGAAAGGGAGATTTGTAGTAGAGGATTTGACATTGGAAATCTCATGTTCTTTCTCTCTCCATTCATGTGTTTGCTAAACTGATGGCTAATGTTTGAACTTCTTTCTTTCCTCCTTCTTCTTGTTCTTTTGTCTTCAAAGTAATGGAGGATAGTTGAAAAGGCAGGTAGGGGCAAGGGATGCCCTTCCTAAGAGGAAACTACCCTTAAAAGGAAAAAGACCCTATCCTATTATTCTACACCACCCTGGAAGGAGCCCTCCACCTTTTCCCATGTAGTACTGTCAGGTAGAGGAGTGCATGGACAAAACCCTGATTGGATGACCAGTTTAGGGAGGTCTAACCAAATTAAAACAGCCCACCAACAATCTCCTAAAAACCGCTAGACTTAAAAACTCCAACAGCAACCCTCTGGTCCCCTCCTTCTTCAAGAGCTTTGTACTATCACACAATAGACTTTGCTTTGCTGCCCACCACTCTTCGTCTTGTCTGGTCTACCTTACCTCTTCACTCTTTGATGGGGCATGACCAGAACTAGGGACACTAAAGGCAAAGCAACCCTGAAACAAAATTACAATTACCGTCGTGTGGGAGATTATTTTTACTTAAAATCTTTGCTGTCCTGGTGACAGAGCTTCCAGAGGTTAGGACTAACAACAGACTTGAATTGCTGCCACCATGCTAGGTTTAGAATCCTTCTTCCTTACCAACAACTAAACTTCATATTAAACTCCTTGTGCCGGGCTTCTTATGTGGAGTGGGGTTTTTTTTTTGAAAAGAGTTTTCAGGTTCCTTTTTATAGACCTATCAGTTTGGCAGACATGCCCAGATATGTCTGAACCTCAGGAACCAATATAACTCAAGTTTCCTAGGAGGCTCCTCAGTCTTGTAAATAGGCTTCTGACAGGCCTATCTTATCAGTTTGCTAAACATGCCTGAACCTGCCTGAATCACAGCAGTGAGCAGGAGTGTCTCAAACTGAGCTTTTTGCTATATACAGCAGACATGGTAAAAATAAAATAAAAAATCAAAATGATTATCTTTGTATCAAATTTAATATCTGTTGAGGGTTTTCACATATTTGATCTTCACAAGAACATTGTGAGGTACACACATTTCTTATGAAAGCATTTCTTATCATCCTATTTCAAAGCCAAGAAAATAGTAGGAGATGTGAAGTGAGTGGGAAAGAGAGGATAGAAAGCAGCTTTCTGATCATTGAAATGGAAGATAATGGGAAACTTTTTGTTGCTGCAGGAATAGGAGGAAGAAGTATGTGGAAAGATTCAGAGGTAATTGACAACCAAAGGGACACAGGAGCATGGGAGGAAACCCTTGCTCGCCAAAATACAGAATCAATCTGAAGTTGCTAGGGATAGAAATATAACAAAACAGTAAACTTCTGAATTGTTTTCAACAAATCACAGAGAAAAACCCCAAACCCACATAGGTAAAGATCATCTAGTTGAGAAATATATCTATCACATTTGATTGGTTTTCTAGAATTCTGATGCTTTATTAATGCTGAAATTAGTCCAATATGGAATACCATACTGAATATAAGATATACCATTGTTTTATGTGTCACTACATTTTTAAAAAATGATACCAATTAAATATGACAAGCTAGTAATTGTAACATGCATTCTGACTTCAGAAATGATAAAATATTTAAAAATATGTATCTCAGAATAATTGAATGCTATTAATTATACCCTCCAAATGTATTTTTATGTGCATGAGGACAATCTATCCACATTAGTTGGATAAAGTTCATTGTAAAAAAGACAATTTTACCTGGCTGGCTAAGGATCTTGATACTTACCATGTGACAATCTGGGGGGAAAAATGAACTTTATAAACTCTCACAAGGAAAGCAGTGTACCTCAATACTTGGAGCATTTCATTCCCAAGAAATATTTTATGTAGGTTATATCATGGAAGATATCCAAAGTATGCATTTTTTTTGGGGGGGGGGAGAGGCAAAGGCAGAGGGAGAGAGAGAGTCTTAAGCAAGATCCATTTCCCAGCAGACTTGATCTCAGAACCCTGAGATCATAACCTGATCCAAAACCAAGAGTTGGATGCTTAACTGACTGAACCAACCAGGTGCCCCCAACATATGCAATTTTTAAAAAAAATTTATTTATTTATTCATGAGAGGCCCACATAGAGATGGGCAGAGTCACAGGCAGAGGGAGAAGCAGGCTCCCCACATGGAGCCTGATGCGGGACATCATCCTGGATCCTGGGATCACGCCCTGAGCCGAAGGCAGGTGCTCAACCACTGAGCTACCCAGGCATCCCCAAAGTATGCAATTTTTAAAAGATTTTTAAATACTAGGTTTTTCAATAATTTTTACATGCTTTCTTGCAATATTTCTATTAGAGAATAGGAAAACATGTTTGTAAGTCCTTTCAATTAAAAAAGGAAATTATTGTCAATCACCTAAACCATAAAAGAGAAAATCAATTATCAGGTCATATACAAGGCACTTAACTCAGAAAGAACCTCTCCTTCGGATCTCCCTTAAAATAAGGAATGGTCTGTAGTTGGCTTGGATATATTTAAAACCTCAAGAGAAATAATGAAAAGGCAAAGACCTAAGAAACCGATGTGGGTAATACATGACTAAAATTTAATGTTAACTTTAAAATTTAATGTTAAAGTAAGAGGGAGAAAGTCACATGTCTGAGGCATGTTTCCAGAAATAATGAACATCTCACTCCGTCTTATTAAAATAACCTTGTAAGAAGAAAGAATTATACCTGATTCTTTGGCCAAGAAACCTTGTAAAACAAGTGAAAGTGTACTGTACTAGAATTCTCAAACCCTATGTTCCAGTCTTGGATCTGCTAATAAGTAATTATATGAAAGACAAAATTCCTTAACTTATTTAAGCCTCAGTTTCTTCTATACAATGAACAAACCAAAGTAAGCTACATGATGTGTAAAAACAAAACAAAACAAAAATATCTTTCTACTCAAATAATTACAAATATAAAGTGGCAGCAAATGAATGGTCCTACCTATAAATCAAATTGACTGAATTTTGTAACAAAGTTAGTATAAAAATTTGGGTAACTTATTTTGGGACAAGTGTCTGATAACCTTATCAATAATCTCCCCTTCCCCCAGGAAAGTAAAAAGCAGTGTGTGAAGAACTCCTAAAAGAGATTAAGGAGAATGCCACTTTCTGATACAATGGAATAACTTGCAGCCTATTCAGTCTCCCTTTGCTCAATTTAACAAAATCTGTTTGATGGGATCCATGAACTACCAAGATATAAGGAACAAAAATCCTGGAGAAGGAAATTCAGGGATGTGGGTTTGACATTCTATGTTGCTTTTATTCTAAAATGGGGAGAGAAAAAGGCAGAGATGCCAAGCAGGAAGGCAACAGACAACAGTGGTTAAGCAGAGTTTTTGGTGGTTTTCATAGCGGCTGGGGAGACAATGATGAGAGACATGGCAGCCAAGCTTCCAAGGAAAATGGAAATGTAGAGAAGCCAGTTGAACCTCGGCACTGCTTTTCACCTTCAGGCATTTGGTGATATGTATGGGACCTATACTCATGATAAACCAAGTGAAAAGTTCGGGTAAGAGACTAAGAAGCTAAGCAGAACCTTCAAGAATATCATTTCTCTGGGGAGATGAAAAGTAGAATTCAGGAACTTCCAAGGAGTAGGGAACCATGGAAATCCTTAGGGCAACTATAGAGATAAATCTAAATGAATTTCACACATACAGAATAAGAGAAATGAGGTCATATTAGGTTATAATGTATGTTACATATATATTTAAATATATACCTTATAGGTTAGTTATGTAATTAAAATATATGACAATAATAACCCAAGACATGAGGGATATATGAAGTTAAGTGTTCTAAGGTTGTGGTATTTCAGGCAAGTGATGTAAGTACTAATATATATTAGATCACAATAAATCATGGCAGCATATTTTAATCTTAAAGATATCATTAAAAGAATAAATAAATAAGCTAATAAAGAAGAAAATTGGGATATATAAATATTGAAATTTTTAAAGAGAAGAAAAAAGAATCTATAAAATAACTGCAATAAGGTAGATTTAAGGTCAAATATATTGATAATTATATGTAATGCAAGAAGACTAAATATTCCAGTTGAAAGGCAAAGATTATCAGTGGATGAAAAGAAAAAAAATTGCATTTAATTCTGCCTACAACACACACACAACCTAAATATGAGCAAACTGTAAAAGTTAAGATTAAAAGGCTGGAGAACTATATATAATGCAAACTTTGTATTGGTGAGATAAGGAGAAATTGGAATCTTTGCACCTGTTGATGAGAAAGTAAAATGGCACAGCTATTATGGAAAACAGTATGGTGGTTCCTCAAAATATTAAAGACAGATTACCATGCCACCTAGCAATTCCACTTCTAGGTATATACCCAAAAGAACTAAAAGAACACAAGATGGGAGAGTGACTTTATTACCTGCATTAGTTAAAAATTTCTTTATAGACTATTAAAAGCACCAATGATAAAGGAAAACACTCAAATATCAGACTTCACCTAAATTAAGAACTTTTATTCATTCAAGAATGTAAGATGTTAAGAAAAGTAAATATACTAATGTGTAAGTACATCCTAAGAAAGTGAATATACTACTCACAGATTCGGAGAAGACATTTGCAATGCACATATTCTATATAAGTCTTACATTCAGAATATTTAAAGCATTCCTACAACTTAATGGGGAAAAGAAGACAGAAAACCCAATTAACAAATTGTTCTCTCTCTCTCTCTCTCTCTCTCTCACACACACACACAGAAAGAGAGGGGGAGAGAGATCCAAATAGCTAACGAACACATGTTTTTCAGGGAAGTGGAAGTTAAAGCTTCAGTGTCAAAATAAGATGCTACTAAGTATGCACCAGAATGGCTAAAATGAAAGACGGAGAATACTAAGAGTAGATGAGGATGTAGAGCCACTGGAGCTCTCATACACTGCTCATGATGATTTAAAGTGGTAGAACAGTTGGAAAATTGTTTAGCAGTATATATGTATACTTTATTTTACTTTATATTTATTATTATATTAAATAATAATAAATAATTTATTATAAATAATTATTTATAAATTATATATATATATATAAGTGAACATATTCTTACCATTTGGTCTAGCAATTTCATTCTTATATATATGTATGTACCCAAGAGGATCAAATGCATGGAAATATACAACAAAAAATGCAGGAATTTTCATAGCACAATTTGTTAATAGCCTCAAACTAGAAATACCTAGAAGTCATTTAACTGCAAAATGGACAAATAAAAGTTGGTATATTTCCACAATGGAATAACAAACTGTGTTGAGAACAAATGAGTTACTCTACACAAAACAATGTGATAGAATCTCACAAGCTTCATGTTGAAGAAAGAAAACTGATGAAAACATAATGTGCAATTCTATTCATAAGTAGTTAAAAATATACAAAATTAATCTGTGATGATGAAAGTCAGGATAGTAGTTACTTCTGGTGAAGCTGTTAATGACGTGGACTCTGAAGAAGGTGGGCTTCTTGGATGCTAGTAATATTTTTGCATTTTGATCTTGCTAGTGATTTCATAGATGAATTTGTTTAGTATGCCTCTTAAACTTGCATAAAATGTTTTAAAACTCATTAGATTCTAGATAACAAGGTGACAGAATGTAGCTTTAATATTCTCTAAGGAAATACCAGATCTAAACAGAAGATTCATAATGGAAACATTAGCTGCTTCCAGTTTTACCTTTAAATAAAATATATGAAATGACTCTGAATGTAAGACAGTAAATTAGATTAAAATATATGATCAAGTTGCAATTAAAAGCTGAAGATTAACCACCTATGCACAGTATAAATCGGGCGGAGAGTTTGATTATTTGAAGAAAAGCAGTCTAGAAATAATGAACTTCGAGACAGTAAAATGTCAGAAATGATTACAGACCTAGATTTAGAGACCTGCAGTATATGTGTAGTGAGACACTTTCTTTTCACTTCATCCAAGTGGAGGGCAGAACTGATTAGTTTCTTTATTAGTTTTAAAGATATGGTACACTTATATTTTGTTAAATCATGTTTGAAAGATGGATTAAACATATTCACATTTAAATTGATTTTTAAAAAAGATTTTTATTTGAGAGGAGAATAAATAATAAATAATTTATTATAAATAATTATTTATAAGTAAGAATAAATAATTTTTATTTATTTGAGAGTATGCCCAGAGGAAGTGGGAGAAGCAAACTCCCTGCTGAGCAGAGAGCCTGACTTGGGGCTCCATCCTAGGAGATCCCTGAGATCATATCCTGGCTGAAGGCAGACGCTTAACTGACTGAACCACCCAGGTACCCCTATACTGATTTTTATTTATTTATTTATTTTTAATTTTTTTTTCTTAAACTGATTTTTGAATAGCAATGTATTTCTAGCAAAATATTTCCCCTCTATGTGTTATATGGGAAATGCATGTAATGCCAGAAACCCTTTTACGGAAACAAAGCAGTGCCCTTTGTTCTGGCTTCCCAGCTATGAGGTGGCATGATTGATTTCTGGGTGAAGGTCTCTGGCGGTTTCACCAATATGCGAAGCTGACCTTTGATGACAATTAGTGATTAACCAATGATGCTGGTGAAGTTGAAAAATGAATGACATCAGATATTTTGCTAACAGTATCCACCTATGTGTTAAAGTTACAAATAATATAGAGAGATCAAGAAGGGAGAAAGAATTCTGATTATCATACAAATAGGAATACCAATAGGTTTTAATATTTGTCTAAACATGTTTTGTAGTTGATAAAAATAGTCTTTTGTGATATGTAATTTTGAGAAGCTATAATGCATGTCTATTCATCCCTGAAAGGATGAGGGAGAGAGGGAGAGAGAAGAGAGATAGAGAGATAGAGAATATCTATCCCATTGAAGGATTTAAAGTGTGAAAGTGGGAACATTTTATTTGCCTCCATGTTTTGGTTAAATGATTTGCATTTATGTGTGTGTATCATTTCTTTTTCTCTGCCATTCTGCCATAGGGGAAAAATGCAAAGGCAATTATTTTCTACTCTTATTTGAATGGCTTTAAAAATAAGAAAGATGGATGAGAGAAAAAAAAAAAAAACGTCTTTTCAGACTATGAAAACTGAAGGTCATTTTCTTAGAACACTTGTGTTATTATCCCTTTTGCCATGCATGACAAATTTCCCACTTTTGCCTCATCTTCGCTGCCACCCTTCTGGCAAGCCACCTGGGATCTTGACAGAGATATCTAAATCTTTTGTCCATCTGTGCTTTATCCCCTCCTCAATTTTTTCTCCACTCCAGAGCCAAAGCAATTATTTTAATGCCAAAGGGAATCATGGAATTCCCTTGTTTAATACACTAGATGAAAGCCACATTACACTAAGGCTGAAAATCACATTGATAGTGTGTGCTCTGCAGGTCCGGGTGATGTGGACCCTGTCCACCTCTCGAATGCCATCTTCCACAGCCTTCTCCTTCTCGTGCTGCCGGAGCCACAGTCAGCTTCTCTCATTTTCTCATATATTCCCCACTCTTTCTTTCTTGCTCCAGGGAGTTTGCTCATACCTGGGACAATTTTCTCATTCATCAATCTAAGTCAGGCTTCTCCCCTAGCCCTTTAATTTTCCATTACAACACATAATTTATACATTCCTGTGTTCATTCATTTAAAATCTACCTATGCCTCTAGACTATGTTCTATGAGGCAAAGGAGTATGATTTTGGTTTTCATTATATTTCTAGTGTCTAAGACAGTATCTGGTACATAGTAAGTGGCCAATAGATGTTAGTGAAGTAAACTAATAAATTTGATATAAAATATAAACTAATTGAAGTGAAGTAAACGAATAAATTTGATATAAAATATAAAATTTTGCTAGAGCAAAATTCCTAGCTTTATCTTATTATTACTATTTACTTAGGGTTTCAATTCAGATTTATTTATAATACATACAAAATGTCATCCTGTTTCTTCTCCATATAATTTTGTTTAGAATTTTGAAAGTAGAAGAAGTAAGGTAAATATCATTAGATTTAAACTTCCCATTTTATGGATAAGACAACAGGCTCAGAAGAGGCCAAGGAAACACTGACCTACTTGGGCCTATCCCACACCAAATACCTTTGTGGAATTTGGTAAGTGCTATTTAGGAATCCCATTTGAATTTTTGTGTGAGATAAGAGTGATTGCAGTTATAAGCTTTCTGTTGTATAGCATGATATTTATTCTATAGGATACAGTGTATATAAGGAGCAAATCAACTTTTGTGTATTCAGACATAAAGCAAAGCATTGTGCTTAAAAACAGTGTTTTACAAAAACAAACAAATAAGGAAGCAAACTGAAAAAAGACCTGTGTTTTAAAGTAAACAAATTTTTTAGAAGATAATCATCTTTTCCGTATCATGCATATCAAGGCTTTGAGGTATAATCTCTGTTTTCATTAATTCATGCTAAACATTGTCAATTAAATCAGACAGTTCCAGATGTTTTCCAAGTTATCTTTGATATTTTGATTATACCTCTTTCCAATTTCTCTAATACTTAGTTAATAGTTTGCACGTTTTCTTTAAAATGTATCATTTTCATGGCAGAGTTTCAAGCTGCTATGCAAAGAATAGGATTTCCCCTGAAACTTTGGGCTGCTCACCTAAGAGTATCTGGACAAGACATTGGTCTGGGTTGATCATCCCTCTTCTTCCAGCTAAAGAGGCAGCACCTAATCTCAGCAGCCAGCAGCTGTGACTTTTCCCCCATGAAGTACCGTAACATTCATGCTATTTCTACACCTGTGCATGTGCTTCTCCCGCTCTCGGTATCATCTTCATCTGGTCGGTTTCTCAGAGCTCAGTCTTACTCATACTGTGAGTGAGAGCATAGATCTCAAATAGTCCTGATGACTGTGGGCTGAGTTAGACACTCCTCAAATACATCCTCAGAGCTCTCACATCTCTGCTATGTCTTTAGCAAGTGTACTATGGTAAGTCAGCCACTTTTCTGCATGCCCCCGGAAGTCTGAGTTTTTCCTAAGATGTGGTCCGAGTCTTTTGCTCACCCAATAACGTAGTACCTGTCATATTGCTCAATAAATACATACTATTTGTTGCACAAAGAAATTGCCATTTAACACCATATTTAGAAAGCTCTTGCAATACCAAAATCCATTCTTTATTTTATAAGAATAAATGTCCTCTAGATGAGCATGAAATGAGCATTCTTTTTTGTTTTTTTAAATAATATTAAAAGGTCAGGGGCACCTGGGTGGCTTAGTTGGTTAAGCATCTAACTTCAGCTCAGGCCCCGCATTGGGCTCCCTGCTCAAGCCTGCTCCTCCCTCTGCCTCTCCTCCTGCTTGTGCTCTCTCTCTCTCTGTCAAATAAATAAATAATAAAATCTTTAAAAAAATATTAAAAGGGCAGCAGCCATAACAATATTCACTAACGCCTGTCATTAAGCCCTAACAACCCACAGGATTAATACTTGACATCAATGTCAATCTAAAATTGTAAGATCAGGTGAAATGTATTCTTTTAGATCAGACAGATAGAATATTGGAGTAGAAATTATTTTTAGATTTGGATCTGCCTGATATTTTTTTTGACTTTTATGTTGTCCAATTATTAATGATACCTAGAGCAAAACCTGGAAAGCAAGAATTTATTAGCATTATAATAATTACTTCTCCACTCTCTTGGCTGCAATCATTCAGTACAGAGTGTACCTCACTATCACTGGTTTTGGTATCTGTGACGAATATTAGAGTTACGATGACCACATAGTCCGGTTTTCCCCGGTTATCCTGGAATAATCACTAAGACTGTCCCCTTCTTATCTCAGAAGTGTCCTTAGTTGAATGGCAAATTATATAGTCAGTCCAATTATAAAATCAGAACTAAAAGAAGACATTCATTATTTACCTTTCTATGTTATCCTTTTTTGATAGCAGAGGGGAGATCTGGCTTTGGCAGCATGGGTGGCTGAAAGTGGTTATCTTGCTATGCCAATAGCGTGGACCCTCTGATACTTTAAATACTTTAAGAAGAGGCAGGCATAGTAGGGAGGGCTGGTTGTTGGTTTACAGCTTTGCCTCCTGTGTCTGACCAGACTGGGGGATAAGTGACTGCGGTCTCTCAGAGCACACTTCTGCATCTTGTACATGCAAGAGTGAGTGTGAGCAAGGCTGAGAGGAAGCGGTGTTTACTGCGGGCATCATAACATACCCTGTGCCAGACGGTCACCAGGGCCTGGACCTTTTGCATTTTTCACCTCCTTGAATGTCCCCAACAGCTCTCAGAAGTAGATAATTTCACATTAGATTTACAGATAAGCAAACCGAGGCTTAACCAGGTGCAGCAAATTTCCAGTGGCCAAACACCTTAGTAACCTCTACTTGAACAATCGTTTGATGACCTTGGAATCTGCAAGGTGAGAGAAGATGAGTGGTACTAGTGTGTCAGTTTTATGCCAAGTTTCTTTCCCTTTTTTTTTTTTTTAATTAATGAGAAACAGGGAGAGAGAGAGAGACAGAGAGAGAGAGAGAGAGAGAGGCAGAGACGCAGACAGAGGGAGAACCAGGCTCCATGCAGGGAGCCCGACGTGGGACTCGATCCCAGGTCTCCAGGATCACGCCCTGGGCTGAAGGCGGCGCTAAACCGCTGAGCCACCCGGGCTGCCCCAAGTTTCTTTCCCTTAAAACTAAGTGCGCCATGATCAAAATGGTACTTCAGTTTTACTTTTGTTTGGATTTCCATTAATTCCCCTGAGAATGAGCATTTTTTTCCCTTAGGGGCACGTTATTTATTATTTTTTTTAATTTATTTTTTATTGGAGTTCAATTTGCCAACATATAGAATAACACCCAGTTCTCATCCCATCAAGTGCCCCCCTCAGTGCCCGTCACCCAGTCACCCCCACCCCCTGCCCACCTCCCTTTCTACCACCCCTAGTTCGTTTCCCAGAGTTAGGAGTCTCTCATGTTCTGTCTCCCTTTCTGATATTTCCCACTCATTTTTTCTCCTTTCCCCTTTATTCCCTTTCACTATTTTTTTTTATTCTTAGGGGCACATTATACACTCTGAGGCCTTCTTGCCTGGCCCCTGCTTCTCCTTCCAGACTAATTTCATTGCAAACGCATACCTCAGTGTGTGTTCCAGTTAACACCTGTGTTATCTCTGTTCCCGGAGCCAAACACTTTCTCTGTCTGTTCCACACCTTTGCACACATTGTTTCCTTTCCTGGCAAGTCTCTGCTGCTACCATATCCCATGCTTTTGCTGAGTTCCTGCTTGCTCAGCGAGGTCCCCTCTGGCTTTTCAGACCAGCATAGTCCCTTTGTCATGTTCGTATCTCCCTTTTGGAATAGTGCATCACACCTGCAGGTCCTTATAAATTTGACCAAGGCAAAGGTAATATGATATGTACAAATATGATATGATATGATATTGCCAGCACCCAGAGAAGACCCTGACACATCATATGTATTCCTAACGTACCAGTCAGTGTTAAAAATGGAATGTTCAGGGCAGCCCGGGTGGTTCAGAGGTTTAGCGCTACCTTTGGCCCAGGGTGTGATCCTGGAGACCTGGGATTGAGTCCCATGTCGGGCTCCCTGCATGGAGCCTGCTTCTCTCTCTGCCTGTCTCTCCCTCTCTCTCTCTCTGTGTCTCTCATGAATAAATAAATAAAATCTTAAAAAAAAAAAGGAATGTTCAGTCCTCATTGATATTCTGCTTATTTGGCTATGGTTTCCCGTTTTGCTGTGCGACAATACCTTCATCTTTAAAGTATTAATACCAAATACATTTTGCAAAAGTTATAAGCATTAAACAATTTGTTCATGAAAATAAACAGAACCACAAAGCTTTAGCTACATCTGTTGGAAAGATTTTGCACTTATTTGAGTCCAGGAAGATTAGGGGGAAAAAAAAAGAAAAAAAGAAATGCATAAGCCTCTTTGTTACTATGGGGTTGCTTTGTTTTATTTGCAATCGAGTTCACCAAAAGCTTAATTAGTGCTCTTTAGAGCAAAGAAATAATGCCTGACATGGTTCACCTTCTATCTGGAGCAAAATTAAAAAGAAAAATGTAAGGTGTGAAGACTTGAAGGCACTCAGAATGTATCAATTATTTATATTAACATTCATTATCTGACTAAAAGGCAGCATAACGGCTTTGGGGAATTGTAGGGCTCATATAATTTCTCTCTAATTATTCTAATTTACTGTAATTAAGACACTAAAATAATTCTGAGAGAAAGCAATAATGTCTTTTAACATCAACTGAGGGTGGGGGGAAGCTAGCTTGCATTTTTAGCTTTATTTACTATAACTTGTCCATGTGACAGAAAAACTGATTCTGACTTGTAAGTTTTTAAAAATCATGGCTTTCAGAACTCCTAGTGCAAAGCTGGATAAAGCACAAGTTGAAATTATAACATTTAAATCTATAAAGTATTTACAAATTCATAAAGTTTATCTTATCGATGCTATATATAATCTTTATCGAGATCATGGCTTTTAGAGAAAGGGCACCTGTAATATACATTTGCAGAATTTTAAGTGTATGGAAAATGCAAAGATGTAAGTATGAGTTAGGTATCCTCTCTGCGGAAGTCATTTCCAGGTGGTAATAAGGAATGATCCTGAATGATAATTTCTCCAAAACATTTTTGATGTTAGTGAATTTAGAGACTTAACTAGATAAGAGGATTATGGAAAAGCAGATGCTGAAAGAAGAGTTCCCTCTTCAGTCTGTATTTTATATCACTGATGATGTTGAGTGGAAATGAATTGGGTAAAGTGATTGTGGTCAAGGCTCTGCCATGTGAGGGAGTGCAAAGGTACATCCTGCAGGTGGGTGGACAAGTGATAAGTCTTGATGGTTCTCAATGTTCCCAGTTTACCATCTGCAGAGTATTTTCAGTTGTTTCAAACACCTACTTTTGTAGGCTGCAAGTTGAAGTATGCTATCAAATAGAGACATAAAATATTCATGTTATAATATGTCCCTTTTCATCTGCTAAACATATTTTAATAAGAATATAATATCCAGGGCATCTGGGTGGCTCAGTTGGTTAAGTGTCTGCCTTGGCTCAGGTCATGATTCTGGGGTTCTGGGATTGAGCCTGACATGGAGCTCCCTGCTCAGTGGGGAGCCTATTCTCCACTCTCCCCTTACCTCTCCTCCCTGGTTGTATTTTTCCTCTCTTTCTCTTCAATCACTCAATCTATCAATAACCAATCAATCAATCTTAAAAAAATACAAAGAATATAATACCCAGTTTGAATGCATGTTGATTGAACTATTTATGAGAGTATTTTTTTTACAGTGAGAAAATTGTCTTCTCTTATAAATCAAAGCTCCTTAGGGACCAACACTGTACTTCTTTCTCTTGACCTCTACTGGGTGTGAAATTCCCCAAACAGTAAGCTGCATTTTGCCAAGTCTCAAGGTGGGAAAAAACATCATTGTGATTTATGCCTGCTGTGTTTGAGAGCAGGTCAGTCTATTTCTTTTAATTCAGGAGTTCCCAAACAGTGGATTGGAATCTGCTAAGTACTGTAATTTCATTTTTAGGTTTAGTGTCTCTCTGTGGCCATACTTCTTATTTTTCCATTTGTCTTGACATGTTAGGCTGGATTTCCAGTCACAGAGTGGTGGTGGTGGTGGCAATCCCATGCAGTTGTGCCCCTTTCCATAATTCACATGCATGTGATCAGTGTGAACTCTTCCACCAACTCACTGCTTGAACTCCAGGCCCTTCAGAAAATGAAAATCTGTTTCCTCCCAACATAGCAAAAGCTCATTCACCTGTAAAGACTTCTCATCAATGTTACCTCCTTCCAAGATCTTCTAGAGCCCCCATAACCTCACAAGTCGTGCCCCATCTTCTCCCAGTGCTTTCCACCTTGGAATGGATCTTTTCTTCTTCTGAGTCCCTCTCATAGATTTTTAGTTTCTCTCTTTTAGCACTTGGCTCAATGTACTCTACATTCTGGAACACTGTGAAGGGGGATACATGATTGTTATTTAAGAAGTTCTTAGGCCTTGGGACAGGGAAAAGGAGGCCGGAATTATCTGAGATAGTCACTCTCCTCAAGTGTTCAGCCCTCAGCTTTGCAGGTGCAGAGTCCCATGTTGTCAGGATCTTGAGTGGACTTGGTGCTCACAGGTGGCTTGCAATCACCACATTCATACAGAGCGCAATGCTAACTCATTATTTCTCAGTGAAAACCAACAAAAATAATCTAGATCAGAATGTTCCTAACAATCTTCAAGGCACACTTCTTCTGTTAAAGTTCCAAAGACAATGAGCCTCTAATCAGCTGCTTCTTGGCAATGAATTAAAAATCTTGGTAGCTAATGGCACGAAGCAATGCTACTGAACGGATCCACCTCCACTGTAGGGCCAGACCTGACTCAGGACCACATTCTTCTTGCTCTAGGGAATACTGGATGGATATTACAAAATTCTACCTCACTGATCTCTTTTTCCCATGGTTCCATACTAAATAAATCCCTTCTGTTGATTTCTTTCTTCTTCAGATATTTTTTCCTTCTGTTAAATTAATTTTGAAACATTGTGTTCAGCTAGAATTAAATCCTGTTTTTCCTGAATTAAGCTGAGGAGTTTTGTCTGGGGATGACCTCTGCTTATAGGTGATCTTCTCCCTCAAGAATGGATGTTAAGAGGGCAGCCCTGGTGGCTTAGTGGTTTAGCACCTCCGTTAGCCCAGGGCCTGATCCTGGAGACCTGGGATCAAGTCCCACGTCGGGCTCCCTGCATGGGACCTGCTTCTCCCTCTGCCTGTGTCTCTGTTTCTCTGTCTCTAATAAATAAATAAAATCTTTTTTTTAAAAAAAAGAATGGATGTTAAGTATTTCTTTCTTAGCTCTAGTATCTCACTTGTAATCCTTTGCAAAAATTACATATATCTGTTTTCCACTAATCAGATGAAAAGTTTCTTTTTTTTTTAGATGAAAAGTTTCATAGGCAGAGATTGCCTTTTAAATGTTATATTTGCATTGTTGCATATACTTAACAAAATGACTTGCATATGGTAGGTACTCAAAATTTAATGGAAATTGTTTTATTAGACAGGTCTCTGAGTGAAAATAATAAACTGCTGAACAAAAACAAAACAAATTAGAAATAATAATATCCAGAATATTGTCCTTTCCAAAAAAATAGTTCTCATGTTTCTAGGTTCTCTTCTGGTTTTGTCTATATGAATAGCTATTTAGCAAAGTTAATAAGGGTAGGTACAATTTTGTATGCTTTTTTCTGCTTTTTTTCCATTAAACAGAGTCAAAAATATGTCTACAGTGTGATACATTTTTATAATTATCAATTAAATGGTTCCATTCCATGGAATGGTGATGTCATTATTTGTATGACTATCCTTACATTTTTATTTTTATTTTATTTTATTATTTTTTAAAGATTTTATTTAGTTATTCATGAGAGACACAGAGAGAGAGGCAGAGACATAGGAAAAGGAAGAAGCAGACTCTCTGCGGAGAGCCCGATATGGGACTCAATTTCAGGACCCCAGGACCCTGCCCTGAGCCAAAGGCAGACACTCAATCACTGAGCCACCCAGGTGTCCCTTTTCTTACATTTTTAAACATTAAAATTGTTCTTAGCTTTCATTATTGCAATGAACACTGCAGTGAATATCTTTATATCATAGATTTTTTCTTTTTAGGTTATTTCTTTGGGTTGTATACGCGAAGGTGTAAGTTTCTGTGCAATCGAATTATGGAAGAATTAGGAAGGAGGTGAATATGAGCTGAAAATTGGTTCTTCACAGTCCAAAGTCATATGTGCATTGGGCCTTCGGCAGGTCTGCCAGAAGAAGGTAGAAAAACTGCTGGACCCTAGAAGGGGTCCTCCCTTCGTTTAACAGCTGAATGTAGTGTGGTGAGGCCCATGAGCTGGCTCGTGCCTAGCTCTGTGAAGAGGATATTTAAACCCTAAAATTCAAACTCGTGTGAAAGAAACAACAAAGACAAGAAACCTATGTAGACTCACCTGCATCTTTAACTTATTTTTCCATCATTGTTTGCCAGTTTGAAAATAAATCAAGGTGAACACAACATGGGTGAGGCCAAGGCATTTTCTTCACCAGTCTCGAATGTGGAACAGACTGTACGTCTAGCTCAGCTCAGAGTGCCATTATATGGTGACGTTAGGATGACCTTGTGCCAGTGTTTGGAGAGAGTCCTGGTGATGCCTGAATGCTTTATTCAACCTTAACTCCTCTTCCTGTAATGTCCCTGAGAAGGAGAAAGGCAGTTGTATAAAGATGCAAAGAAAACCAATATGTGGCAGGAAATTTGTCTCTAAACCCCCAAATCAGAGCTCTGGTAATCTAGAATAGGCCAATGACTGGCTTCCGTAACCCAAACTTCATGAGAGATCTCCATTCTGGTCTGAGCAGACATGAGGCTCTATTTATTGTTATCTAAGCCAGATAGGAATAAAAAATAAGCAGGCATTTGCCAATGCATCAGGCATTTTTGTCTATTACCTTTCCCACTGAAAAATAAAAGCACTAATCATACCAATATTCAGAATTCAGATAGTATCTGTATCATCGACATCTACATTTACGTGTGTATCTGTATATTCACAATGAACCATAATGAATGAACTATTTTAATATTAACTCCTTTCCTTACTAACCTGAAGACCTTTTCCTTTTCCCAAACCCAAGGTTTATGTTTTTCTTTTGTGAGTTTCAAAATATTCTACTGAGAAATATGTCAATATTTTTGTTCTGATTTATTTTATTTCCCCAGAGTAATCCCTCAAGAAATATTTTCAAAAAGTGGAATGAGTGCTATATTTTCTGAATCCTGATGTTTTGGAACATGCCTTTCTTTTGCCCATATACATGGATAAAATAACCCCATGGTCACAATCCTTTTTGTCCAGAATGCCATAACATTGTTTTATTGTTTTCTAGCATTAATCTTGCAGACAAGAAATAAAGACAGCCTAATTTTCTTTCCTTTGTAGACAATCTATTTTACTTTTCTTTATGCAAGCTTATGGGATTTCTTATGTTACTGCAATTCAGAATTTTCCCTAGGATATGTATAAGTGTGAGCTTTCTATCAATATTCATGCTCTGCACTCAGAGGGGGCCCTTTCTACCTAAAGATCTAAGCTCAGGCATATTTCTTTTTATTATTTTATTTATTATTGCCTTTCCTTTATATATGTGCTTTCTCTTTTGCCTTTCCATTCTGGAAGTAGTCTTTTATTTTTAAATATTTTATTTATTCATCTATCTATCTATCTATCTATCTATCCATCTATCGAGAGAGTGCACTTGTGCATGAGTGAGGGGAGAGGCAGATGGAGGGGGAGAAGCAGACTCCACACTGAGCAGGGAGCCCCATGTGGGGCTCACTCCCAGGACCCTGGGATCATGAGCTGAGCCAAAGGTAGATGCTTAACTGACTAAGCCACCCAGGTGCCCCTAGAAGTGCTCTTGTAGGAATGTGGGAAGAATAGTCAGGGCAATCGCTAGAGTATTTTTATGGAAGGAGTGTCTATGTTCTGTTAATGGTTGTTCTTATCTTTGATATGTCCTTGCCTCTGAGTTCCAGAACTTTCAAGCCATTGAAGAGTTAAAGAGTATTTTAAAAATATCTTTATGGTGAGTACCAGGAATTTCTTAGGAGAATCTTTAATTTACTCTATTTATCATTTGACTAGATAGATATGAATTAAAAGGAGCCAGTCACTATATGTAACTGATAACTTCCACTCCTTTGGTATAGCCACTTCTTCAATTAGTTGTATCTAGGACTTCATGAGGAGTCTTCTTCATGAGAATGGTGTATTTATGTGTAATGACGTCAATAAATAAATCTGCCTTGCTGAAAAATGTTTGTATTTCTACACCCTCTAGCAATCAGATTATATCAATTTTCTAAATAAATAGCAATAATTTATATATAAACCTATTTCAGTTAAATTTAGTATCTTCTTAGAAAAGTACGTTTTGTCTTCCTTGTACCACTTTTTTTTGACCTTTGCTATTGCAAAGGACACATTTCTTTTTTTTTTTTCAGACTTTATTTATTTGAGAGACAGAGAGAGAGAGAGAGAGAGAGACAGAGAGAGAGAGAGAGCCTGAGCAGGGGGAGGGCAGAGAGAGAAGCAGACTCCCTTGCTAAGCAGGGAGCTCAATGTAAGATTCGATCCCAGGGTCCTGGGATCCTGAACCAGGATCCTGAGCCAGAGTCAGATGCTTAACCGACTGAGCCACCCAGGCACCTGAAAAGAACACATTTCTAAATAATCTGCGTGGTAGTAATATACGGATTGTTTCTATACACTTTTAGATCAGTAGTTCTCAACCCTGTCAAGTGTACCTGAGTACTTGGATGGTAGTTTATCACCCAGGTTAAATGGCACATAGGAATTAAATAATATTCAGTATTTTATTCACATGTGAAGAAGCCTAATAGGAAACACATAAGAAACGTAATATGGGATCCAACTTTCAAAAGATCAAGTGTAAGTATAAACTCTGTGTTAAAATCTTACATCATGCTTTGCTTTATCCTGGGAATTTCTGCACCTAAGAAAATTTCAAGTTTAAACTGAGGACAGTATATAAGATGGTTTTCTTTGAGAAATTCTTATATTGTGTGACCTCATAAGTCACTGCTATAACAACAGCTGATTTTAGATAATAAACACATCCAGATTACGTTTAGTAGATCCTTCACATTGATAAGGCACTACATTCTATATGTTCCCCCAGAATAAGATATCTTTTCAAATATTTATTTCATGGTATTACATGAGATAGAAGCAACATGTATACAAGTCTCCTCTTTACTCTTCTGTCTTCCCCTCTTCCTGTTTTCCTTTTCTCTTCCTGGAGAAATTAGATGATAGAAACAAATAATAGAAACAGGTTGAAATATGCAAACTGCAGGTCTCAAGCTTCATAATGTTGTTTTTGTAGTTAAAAATTTCAAAGATCTTGGGGATCCCTGGGTGGCTCAGCGGTTTAGTGCCTGCTTTCGCCCCGGGGCATGATCCTGGGGACCCAGGATCGAGTCCCGCATCGGGCTCCCTGCATGGAGCCTGCTTCTTCCTCTGCCTGTGTCTCTGTCTCTGCCTCTCTCTCTCTCTGTCTAATAAATAAAAAATCTTTAAAAAAAATTTCAAAGATCTTAAAGATTCAGTTAGACTAATATGTCTAGAAAATATAAACAGTCTAAACAATATATGATATATTCCTAGACATACCAGTCTAACTAAGCTTTTCAGTTCTTTGATATTTTTAACTACTAATATGATGCTGTGGTGCTTGAGACAGGCAGACACACACACACACACATAGTTGCTTACATCATTCATACCACTACTACCGTTGCTATTATAACTACTATTACCACCACCAAAAATAATAATAGCAAACCCATACCTAGCATTTACTACTTGTCAGGCATTATTCTAGGCACTTCATAGGTACGAACTATCTTAATCCTCCCACAATCCTATGTGGATGGTACTACTATTATCGTCACATTGCCAATAAGGAAACGGAGACAGAATGCTTAAATGACTTTGCAAAGGTTGGTTTCAGGAGTTAGAATTCAAACCTGTGCTCTTCACCACTATATGCTACATTTAAGTACATAGCTATAGTTAAGTATGTAACAATACTCTCATTAGAAATATTAAAAAAATAAGGAACTTAGAAAACAGAGCAGAAAAATGTGCTCAGGATGAAGAAGCTCAAACAAAAATAAATGAAAGAATTACTGTCCCAGGATGTATGGATGTGAATGTTAAGGAAAGAAGTGTCCAATTACAATTGAATTCAATATTGGGACCTAGAAAGCTGAATAGTGATACATGTCATTTATTAGACTATAGAATGTAATAAAATAATTGGCTATTTAAGAGCACCAATTTTTAATACCAAAGAAATATATCTGAACTTCCTAATTGCAATTATGATATTAGTGATTACATTATGTATACTAGTATGATCTTTTATTAAAGTGGAATAAATTTGGAGGATGAACAAGAATTTTTTTGATCAAAATATTCATTTCTTTTATAAAATTTCCCCATATTTTCTTTTTCACTCTATAGGCATCTAAATGGCAGCCTTCTATCCTTATTAATAGGTTGATTTTCTCTGTTTTAAGTGGAATAATTTTCTCTGCATTTTTGTTCTGGGTATATTTACTTAAGTTATGAAATATGGCCACTATAAAAAAGATATATAATGTGTTCCTTGATTAAGAAAAATGATAAATTAAATACCCATGTACGCTTTGCCAAGTTTAAGTAAAAGATATTTCCAATGCAGTTGTATCCTTTTGTCCTCCCTGCTTGCCTCCCTCCCCTGCAGAGGAAACAATATTTTGAATTTTATGTCTATCATTCCTTTGATTTTCCAAATCCTTATGGATATAAGCATTATAATGTTAATTCTTGTTGAATTATGAAATCCAGGTAAATGTTATCACATTACATGAATGCTGCTTCTGCATGTTGTCTTTTCCAGTCTATCTTTTTTTTTTTTTTTTTGAGATGTTTCCATGTTCATATGTATAATACTGGTTTATTAATTTTCACTCCTCTGTGATAATTCTACTCTGTGAATATATCAAAATAATTTGCTCATTGTCCTTTTCATGATTAATTGGCTTGTTTCTAGTTTTTCTCTAACACAAATGATGCTGCTGTCATGGTCTCTCTTGTACATGTTTTCTGGTGCTCCTGTGAAGGAGTTTCTAGAGGTGGAATTGGTAGGTGATAGCATAGGCACATTCTGAAACTTTGTAAGGTAGCTCCACAGGGCTTAATGGAGCCACTGAAACAATGAATACTCCCACAGTAACTACAAATTCCCTTAATTCTGCATCCTCAGTAGTATGTGATATTGCCAGGATTTTAATCTTTGGGAATCTACTCAAAATAAAAGTTTATCCCACTTTGTTTTTTTTTTTTTTTTTAAGTTTATCTCACTTTGATTTGAATTTGCTTCCTCAGATATTAATAGTGTGTTTATTGATCATTTCAATTACCCCTTTTGTGAAATATCTTTTTTCTTTTGCTTCTTTTTCTGTTGTCTTTTTCTTACTACTTGTAGGATTTCTTTATATATTCTAGAAATATGATATTTGTCTATTATAAGGCTTTAAAATATTTCCCCAGATTTGTCTTCATTTTAAGGCTCCTTATCTCTTGTTTATCAAATTTGAATCATGTTTTCCTATCCATTTGCTTGAATTCTATGGTCGTTTATGATATACAAGTATTAGATATTTGAACTTTCAGAGTTCAGAATTCAAATCTATGAATCACTTTTGCCATGATTGCTTTTTCAAATTTAGAAGACTCTATGAGGTCTCAGGATCTGTTAAATATTGCTTTTTACTCTACACTTCACTACACACACACAGACACTTATAATGTGATTGAATGCTTAGTGCATTTTGTTATTATAACTTGAAATTTGGCTTACAAAGTACTTAATTGAGGGTCATCTAGGTGGCTCAGTGGTTGAGCAGCTGCCTTTGGCTCAGGTCATGATCCCAGGGTCTTGGGATCGAGTCCTGCATCAGACTCCTTGTGGGGAGCCTGCTTCTCCCTCTGCCTATGTCTCTGCCTCTCTCTGTGTCTCTCATGAATAAATAAATGAAATCTTAAAAAGTTACTTAATTGAATAATCCATAGTGTTTCCAAAGATTATTGATTTTCACATAATCAAATATCCGTATATACTGTGATCTGTCTTAGGTCTACCTAAGTCGTTCATGGTCTGACATTTTTGATTCCTAGCCAGAGGCTACACTCTACTATTTTAATTGTTGAATTTCAGAGTATACTTCATATATTTAGAGTCTTTAAACCTAAATACAGATTTTCATACGTTTAAGTTCCTTAAAAACTTGAAACAGAAATAGCTACTTCATTGATTTGCCATATAAATTGTACTATTGTTCCTGGAGTTTTGCTTCTAATGGTGGTTGCTCAAAACGTATTCCTTGCTGGAACTGCTAGAGGTGTTGATGCTTGAAGTCCTTCTGAAGTTTATTGAAATGCTCACTGAATGCTCTTAGACAGAAAGAAAAGGTGTCTTTAGGAGGAATATCGTTGATCTCCCTGGAGTATAAAATGAGAATATCTTTTAGGATAATTGATATCTGGCATACCTTTTATGATGGCTCTAAAGCTCCTTTCTTCTACCAAATGTGACCCATTTATATTCTCACCTTGACCTTCAGCAATTGAGGCTAGAAATTGCCCTCAGTGGTAAAAAATGTCCTATCTTCAGTACTCTATTAGAGTTCTCCAGAGAAACAAAAATAACAACATGTATGAGAACAAGAGGGAGGGAGGAAGGAAGGGAGAAAGAGAGAAAGGGAGAAGGGTGAGAGAGATTTACTATAAGTAATGGGCTCATGTAATTATGGGGGCAGAGGAGACAGATCTTCAGTTGGCAAACTGGAGGCCCAGGAGAGCTAGTCATGAAGTTTCAGTCCAAATACAAAGGCTGAGAACTGGGAAAGGTTGTGATATAAGTTTCAGTGCAAAAGTCAGCAAGCTCAAGATACAAGAAAAGCCAATGTCCCAGTTCAAGTCTAAAGGCAGGAAAAGACTCCTGTGTCCCAGATGGGCAGCCAGATAAGAGGCATTTCCTCTTACTTGCTGGAGAGTCAGCTCTTTTCCTCTGTTTAAACCTTCCACTGATTGGATGAGGGCCACCCACAGTAGCAAGGCAATCTGTTTTCCTCAGTCTACTGATTCAAATGCTAATCTCATCCAAAACACCTTCACAGACACACCCAGAATAATGTTTGAATAAATATCTGGACACCCTGTGGCCCAGTGAAGTTGACATATAACATTGATGATCACAAGGATTTGTTATTTCCCCATTTTATACTTGCCACAAGAAGGTTACATAAAAGCTAATGGATGATCAAACTTCTTAGTTTATTCAGATATTTCAAATTATTATCCCAGTTGGAAATTGTAAATGGAAGTATATTTATAGAATATTTCAAAACCATTACATTGGTTTGATGGAAGGAGTTACTATATCTGAACCGTTGTCTGTCCCTGGGTTCTTGGATATTATGAAACAAAAGGAATATGAACTGCAGCACTACAGATTAGCTAGGAGGAATAGGACTGTCAAATCCTTTGAAAAGATATGGCAGGAAACCAAAAGTGTCAATGAAGAAATGAGAAAAAACCATGTTTCTGCTAGAGTAGTTGACATTTCAATATCTGTATTTCTTCTCAGAGAAGTCCACATAGCTTGTATAATTAAAATTGTGTTGAGTTGGAGGATGGAAGGGAGATGAAAGAAATGAAGTATTAAAAGCTTTGTCATATTCCATCCCGAATGATGCTCATAGACACAGAGCTTATATCTACAACTGGAGAACAGATACTTTGAAAAGTCTATTACATTTTACATGCTTATGTAATGAATTGTGTATGTTTTCCTCAAGGAAACTTAATTTAAAAGCTTGAAATCAAAGTCTTTCAGAAAAAAAGAAAACACCAGAATGTTAAAATCCATCTAGGATCTATCAGTCTAATTAAAAAGGAAAGTCAGACTCAACATTATTTAACTTCATGCATTTAATCAACAAACATTTATTTCCTATGTGAATGATTTCATGTACCTAAAGCATATCTATGGATGAAAGAGAAAGAGGGTTAGTTAGGATTAAGGTTAGAGAAAGAGTAAGCAAGTGGATGTGAGGTGTATAAACGTAAAATATATAATAAATTATTTGCATAAAATTGTTATAATGGTGATTTTGTTGGGCAACAGAGGCAGAGAATTGGAGGTCATTTTACTTTTTAGTTAAAATAATATTAAGTGAAGTATGCTTATTACTTACTTACTATGTGTGAGAAACTGTGCTGGGTACCAGGATACCCAATGCTGAACAAGACAGCCATGTTTTATGACATCATGGGCTGACATAGTAACTAATTACATTAGACTATGAGATAGTTTTACTGCATGCTGTGATCCTAATTGGGTGCTATCTATCTTTTGCTTTTATGATGATATGAATCTTGAAAACATTTAGATTTTCTAGGAACTATTTAGACATAAACATGTAGAAAAACAACATTAGTGAGAAATATTTAGTTTCTAAGAAATATTTTAAGAATAATTTTTCAATATGATTCATAACGTACTAAGTATTCATCTACATTATGATGCCCAAGCCCTGTGATTTCCATTTATCTTTTGTCTGACACATTGTGGATGAGACAGAACATTTTCAAACACTCGCGTTTGAGTATTTCATGCTGATTTTCTTCTAAGTTGTTTAATTCACCCCACTTATTCATTCAATACAGATTGATCGATTGGGGTAGATATATGGTTCCTTAATAGGAGCTACAAAAAAGAGGAATCAAACATGAATAAGACATAAATCCAGTCTTATAAAGCTTATTGACCAGTCATGTAGTAAAAAGAGAAGACATATACTCAAGATATAATTAAGATAAAAAGGATTAGATGTCACAAAAGAAGAATGGGTAGAGTTCTATTACTGTTCATGTAACTTCATTGAAGGGAGCATTTGATGTAACACCTGAATATTAATTAATATCTTGGCAAGTGGGGATGAGAAAGAGAGTCCTCGAGGTAGAAGAATAGTGAAATCCAAACAAAGGGTCATATATAATGCATGGAGTTTTTAATGGCATAAGTAATATGGTAATGTTTATTTAGGGCAGATTATTATTTAGGAAAGATCTGTTATTTAGGACAGATTTGAAGGCCTTAAACAATGTTTAAAGACCTTTTTGTTTATTTTCAATGGGAAGCAATTAAAAAGATTGTTGGACAGTAGTGTTTTAGCCTAAAGGGTGAGGAGAATTTATTGCCATTACCTGAAGTAATGGGCACAAGGGATGTACACATTTGAGAAGCTGTGTTCTTGTTTAGGAGGCAGTTGTTGCAAGTCTTCCATGAGGAACTCTACACAAGCAGGTGGAGAGGCAAGTACTGTGGCTGTCACTGTTAGAATAATCATTGCCACTAACATGGCTGTTAGTGCTGAAACCATGAAATTCAGCAAGCTTTCCTAGAACAGTGAGTTTAGGTCAGGAAGATTGGGGTGTCTAGGGTATAACCCTGAAGTGGGAGGGGAATAAAATAACAATCTCTAATTCGAAGATGAGGGGAGGAAGACAAACCCCAGGAAACTGAGCAGTAGTTGCACTGTCAGAGAAACAGAAAAACAGAGAAATATCTCTCATCGAAGGTAAGAAAGGACAAAATGATGGAACATGCGATAAAGCTGGCAAATGCATCAAGAAGAGCAAGGTGAGGAAGTGCTAAAGAAATCTTTATATATGGACTTAGAGAAGGTGAATATTTTTACAGATGATAGATGTAATTCACTGATCTTTCATTGTGAATCACACACTAACTGTTTAAGTCACAGATAGCAAAAGATGTTACCCTTAAAATGGTACAGTGTATTCCACTCACAGGAAGAACAGTTGCTGTTTGTGTGGAGGATGTGATGTTTATTTGCCTCTGCTCTTGCATCACGTTATGCCCCTAAGCCTTCATCCTACAAATGTGTTCTGCAGGGTGGAATGAAGGGCTTGGAGTAAATTCCCAAGGCAGGACAAGAGAAAGGGCCAGTGTTTTGTGCATCTTGGACATGAGAGTGGGTGTGGAGTTGGGGCATGAATTTCACTGGTTCACATAGTCTTCTCTTTCCATTCCTTTCTGTGTGCTTTGCATCAAGCTAAGAAGCTAAGAACTATAACATTTGCAGTTGAAATAGTGAACACAGCTGAGGTGCCATTGAACTACTCTTTCTGTTAATACAATTTCACCCTTTCAGATAGCTATTTTTCACAGTTTTCATATTTCACCATAAACAGTGGCACAAAGTTAACAAAGTAGATGGGAGTGAAATCAGATACATTTAGTAATGGACAAATTTAATCAAATTCAACATGGAAATAAATTTAATAGACTTTGACCTAAAATAATAAATTCCATGATTTTTTCAATATTTCTGGTCCCTAGTCATGCTCTTTTTGATTGACAGCTTAAGTTTTTTTCCTTCTGCTTGCCTCTGACATTTCTGAAGCAGAATTATCTTCTGCCAAGTTTTTTTTTGTGCTGGGGATGGAACGTAAAGGTTTATATTCTTCCACCTGACCTTCCCGAGTACCCACCTGGTTAGTTTAGGTCTGGTTGAGATGCCAATTACAAAAGCCCCCCAAACAATGGTGTAAACAAAGTAGAAATATATTTCTCTATAAGAATATTCCACAATTAGGGGCTGGGTGACTCAGTTGGTTAAACCTCCAACTCTTGATTTTGGCTTAGGTCATGATCTCAGGGTCATGAGATTGAGCCCTCTGTTGGGCTCTGCACACAATCCAGAGTCTGCTCGAGATTCTCTCTCTCCCTCTGCCCCTCCTTCTGCTTACGTGTGCTTGCTGTCTCAAAGAAAATAATATTCCAAAAGTAGAAAATCAAGATTAGGTTGTACAAAATCTATAATATCAGAAAACTAAAATCTTTCTATTTTATTACCCAATTCATGTGACTTTTATTCTCGAGGTTGCTTCATAGTCCTCTATGGCTGCTTGAGTATCATTATATCAGGATTCCTAGAAGCAGGAAGAGGGAAGAGGGGAGAAGCAGGATTTCTTTCCCTTTGTAGGGGGATATCTGGGAAATATTCACAATATTTCTGCTTAAATTTCCTTGGCCAGATTTAGGCATATAGCCACACTTGGCTGTAAAAGAAGCTGGAAAATATAATCTTTTAGGTGCGTGGTGATATCTCCCCAAACTACAGCCAGAATAATCATTTGTTTTCCCGTACAAATTTTTTTCACAGATTTTCCATTAACAAATTAATTATCAATCCCTCAGTTTGGTATTTAAACTCTTCATAATATGCCCAAACATATTGTTCCAAATTTATTTTGCATTACTTTTACACACACACACACACACACACACATTTCAACAATATTAAATTCAAAAATATTTATGAAAATATCTCTTGCTTTCCCTTTCTTGTACTTTTTTCTTTGTGGTTTTTCTTACAGAGTTTCCTCTTTCTGCCATTGCTTATTGAAATCTTATTTATTGAATAAGACTAATGACAAATTCTTTCCTAATTCTTGCAGAGCATATAAATTCTGTTCCTTTGATTTCTTATAGCATTTGATTTCTATCTTTTACATAATACTTAGTATATTATCCCATTCACATTACATTTGGAACTTGCCTTAACTTCCTTGTAGACAATGGGCTCCTTGAAGAGCCAAAGAGCACCATTACATATGTATATATATATATTTTTTTGGAATTAAGATTACAATGTGTTTGAAGTATGGATTTTAGAAATAACAGCAGAGGACACAGAATGCCCTGATGAAAGTAAGGGTCACAGTGGGAGATGAATATTTTATCCTCCTCAGGGGAACAGAGGAATCCATTTGTGTGTGGAACCCAAAATTTCACGGAAGATGTTTAAGCATATTTGTTGGCGAGCCTGGCCTGTCTCTCATCAGTTCATCTAGAAAAAGGTTCTCCTGAACCCTTGTGTTATTATAGGATATAACCACAGAATGTGACTATATAAACCCTATAAAGTGCCTTGTGAATCCCCAAGGGAGTAAGTTATCCATACAAACCTGCCCTAGTTTTCCTATAGATGTTATTTTATTCAGTAGTCACTTAAGGAGTCTTCTACTCCCTACTTAAAAAGGAGTCTTCTACTCCCTATTTAAAATGGAAGATAAGGCTTTCTTCTGATAGTGGTAGTTTATTTATTTTATTTATTTATTTTTTTTTTTTAAAGATTTTATTTATTTATTCATGATAGTCACAGAGAGAGAGAGAGAGGCAGAGACACAGGCAGAGGGAGAAGCAGGCTCCATGCACCGGGAGCCCGATGTGGGATTCGATCCCGGGTCTCCAGGATCGCGCCCTGGGCCAAAGGCAGGCGCCAAACCGCTGCGCCACCCAGGGATCCCAGATAGTGGTAGTTTATTACAGAAGAGAATTCTGGATAAAACATCTCTTGTGTGGGAAAGAGTAGTCACCAGACTATGTAGGAGAACCAAGTATTTATGTGTTGGTGCTATATGTGACAGACCCAGATTTAAATCTACGTTCTACCACTTTGTGAGTTTGGGAAAGTTGCTTAAATCATTGAGCTCTAAACAATATGTGTTACTGCATACTGCCTGGCATTATAACAAATGTAGTTATTAAGTATTGGATGCTGCAGATTAAGACAAAAATCATGATACAAAATTAGGGATGTGTTTGGAAGGTCAGAGAGACAGATTCCAAGAGAACTGATGAGGTGGAAGTTGTCAGGTCGATTTAGATTCTATTGGACCTCCAATCTTTACTATTCATTCCCCTAGAATTAGTTAGCATAGCCATAGGCAGCATTGTAGAACAGAAATCCTCTCTATTGACAAGAAAGTCTTAGGAAAGAAAAGAGAAATGCAGAGGCAAGTATACTTAATTTATTCTTTCTTTAGTTCCCAGTCATGGCAGCAAGACTAAAGGGACGGGAGAGACCAGGAGTGTCACCACAGTTCTGTCTTCATCTCAGAGGCCCACAATCCTTAGTCCCAGGACAGCCCTCTTCTCAATTTTGTGAGTTCACTTCCTCAATGTCAACTCTGCTCCCTTGGATCATTGCTCCCAGGAACCACTGTGGATATCATACACTGTCTGCAGTGGTTCAGAAGAGCATATAATCAAATTATTTCCATGATTTAAAGGCTAAAATTTTATACCCCATTCTATATCTCAGCCAAAGTATATGCAGCCACATTATCTAAAGTATCATGTAAGAAGTTATGCCTTGAGAATGAGTGTTGTAATGAAACACATAAATTCCTTTCACTGGAGTACCTGGGTGTCACAGTCAGTTGAGTGTCCAACTGTTGGTTTCCACTCAGGTTGTGATCTTGGAATCTCGTGGTCATGAGATTGAGCCCCATGTCAGCTCACTGCTCTGTGCAGAGTCTGCTTGGGATTCCCTCTCCCTTTCCTTTTCTCCTCCCTCCCTCTCTCATATAAATAAATAAATCTTAAAAAAAAAAAAAAAAAACTTCCACCGACAAAATGGCAGTAATATAGTCACCCCAAATTTGTCCTCTGCATTTATTCTGCATTAATTAAATTCTCTTGGAGAAATTGAAGTTTGAAAATAGAACTCCCTTACAAATTCAGGTCAAAAACAAAGATTATAATTATAAAGATATCAAATCTGAAATAAAATTGTCTTGCCCTCATGAGTAAATGCCCAAAGTCCCAAATTCTTAGATTGGGTTAAAATCCAGAATTATTCTCTCCAGGGTATTATTCTGCTCATTCTTTCCTAGAGGTTTTTGAGGCCTGGGTAAATGTAGAATTCTTTTAGCAGCTATAGCCTGAAATATATCTCATTGGAATGGACATAGTTTTAGGACCTCAGAAGTAGTACTAACACAATGAAGACTCAAGGTTAGTACTGTCACAGATTGTTTCATGGCCTTGGATAAAGTTGATTAGTGTTGTTCTGACAGGCTTGATCAATAACAGTTAAAACTAGAACCTCATTAGTGCCTGGTAGAGCAGTTGGGAATCAGCTCTCTGGATTTTCAAAGCAGTGAATATATTATCCTATGCTCTAATATACAATAGACCCATAGTTAACTTTCTCTGTAGTTGAATCTTTTCACAAGGCTGAATGTGGTACCTCATTCCCATTTTTCTCAGAAGTCACCTCTTCAAAGAGAGCTTTCCTTATCCCATCACAAATCACCTTAATCACATCTTTCTATCTTTTTAGAACCTATCACTTTCTGAGATTATATGTATCTCTTTTTGTTTTACTTGCAACTAGAATATAAAGGGAAGGAGGTTGTTGTCTCATCTTCAGGACATCCCCAGTGATGATAAAAACTCCTTGGATGTAAGAGTCAACCAGTCATTTTAGTGAATATGTGTTGGGAAAAAAAAAAAAAAACAAGACTCCCCTGTAAGATCTTCTCATTCACCAATGTCCCATCTCTGTTCCTAAGGGAAAACTGCCTTTAATTTTGTTTTTAATTTTTCTGGGTATTATTTTTGTTTTTTGATATGTCAATGTAGGAAGTTATTTTGACTCCCTGCTCTAAATAATGAGATATTTTAGCTCAAATTGGTTTACCTCTGCCCCTTGCGTGTTGTTAGTAATATAACTTTGAATACTCCAACCTACATACTAAAATTATTTTCCTCATTGTGGTGGGTGATATTAAGTGACTCACTCAATGCTCACTTTACCATTAACTTTGGCTCTGCTTCCTTCATCTTGTCTGGAATATGAACAGAAAGTGGGGAGGCACAGAAGTCATTCTGTGGCCCTGAAATACAAGAAAGAAAGAAAAAAAGAAAGAAAGATTCCAGCTCTTCATGAAATTGTTAACAAGGTGTACCAGCCCAGAACTGAATCACATACACTCACATGTATTCTTATTACTCTCTCTCTCTCTCTTTTTTAAGTTTTCCTTTTTCTTTTTCTTTCTTTCTTTCTTTTTTTAATTTAAGTAATCCCTGCACTCACTGTGGGGCTGAAACTCATGACCCTGAGATCAAAAGTCACATGCTCTTCCAACTGAGCCAGGCAGGCACCCCCTATTCTCATTACTCTCAATCTTTGTTTTCCTGTAACTTACAGTTGAACACATTACTGATTATACAACTCTGAGGCATAACTCTTGACTCCCTATTATGCAAAATGAGGGGAAAAGCATTCCTATATCAATCTGCTACATTCTTCTCTGCCAGTTTCTCTTGGCTATATCATTATTTTCCTATCAGAGTTTATAACTTTTACATGCTATTCTATTATGATAATTAATTCTCCTAGGATTTGCTTTCAGAGTTAATCTAAAATTTGATAAATAATGAACAGCGATATAATTATGTAAATATCAGTCACAATTAGAGCTTCATATTATGATTGGATTCAGAGACAAAAAAATATAAGCTACAAAACCTGTGCAGCTCAAGGAAGAATTTTGAATTATAGTCAATTGTAGTTTTATAGTTTGGTTTGTTTTATATTTGGACCATTCCTTTCTATTATAGATTTTTTTCTGAAGTATTTGTTTTTATTTTTCTCATTATAATTAAAAAAAAAATGCCTTCTTTATCATAGCGCTAATTTTTAACCCAGTTTCTTAACCTCCGTGTTGAATGTAAATTTTTAAAATATTTCAGATTTGCACATAGAGATATACAATTTCATTTTTCTAAAACCAGCAGGGACATTATTTTTCCTTTCCTGCTCTATCACTGCATATTTTTTTCCGTCTTTGCCTACTTATGTATGTAAAAGTATTCCAGAATTGAATTGATTACTAAAAATTCTAAAGATTTTTTATTTTTAAATCTTTTTTCTTGTGTGAATTATGCGTTCTCAGCCGTTGTGCATTTTGTTATTAAGAAAGCCTTCTTCAACCTTCTATTTTTATAATTTTTTTAGTTTGGTTTTGGTATGGAAACCATGCCATTTTATTCCAAATCTTTTCTCAGCTTGCTCTTTATCTTCTATATTAATGATGGATTTGTTTTAGTGCATTATAGATATTATTTTTGTTTTTATGCAATAATTTTAGGTAGAAGTTGGTCAAATCAACAAATCTTCCCTGTATGATTTCTGTCTTGATATCATTCTAGCTAAACTTGAAAGCTAACTATCACGTCAGGTACTGATATTAAGTGATTTATCACACAGATACCCATTGTGCTTCAATTACATGCTAAGTAATGTTTTAGACAGAAAACAAGCATAAACCAAGGTGGCCATTGCTCTCATGAAGCCAATATTCAAAATTAAGATACTTTAACTTATTTTCAAAGATTTCAAGTTTGTTTATGAACATCTGCCTTTCTAGGTTATTTAAAACGATCTTTAAGTTGAGTCTTGGATGGATAAATGTTACTCTCTAGTTTTCTCCTCAGTATCTGTCAGCTCTCATTGATCCGTAGTTCTGAGTATCAGCTAGTCTAGCAAACACTCTCTTAGCAATGTTAGGTGTCAACATTGTAAAAGAAAATAGGTGTATCTTCATTTTCCTTCTCCTTAGTTAAAAACATTGTGCAGAAATATATATGCACATTCTTGTAATCATACAACACTGTTATTGCATCTTCCCTAAGATTAAATAATTGTCCAAGTTATGGTGTGCATGCTTTGCATTCCTTTGCTTTACTCTAAGAAGTTACATTCTAATGAAAACGAATGCCTTATATCTTAGGAAATTTATATTTAATAGTTTTTTGGTTTTTATATTTCTTTTGGTTTGTTTGAAATTCTAATTCTTTAGAATTAGAATTCCTTAGAATTCTCAGGAAATACAGTATGTAAATATTTCTTTTTTTTTTTTTTTTTTTTTTAAGATTTTACTTATTTATCCATGAGAGACACAGAGAGGCAAAGACACAGGCAGAGGGAGAAGCAGGCTCCATCTCAGGATCCCGGGATCACGACCTGAGCTGAAGGCAGACGCTCAACCGCTGAGCCACCCAGGTGTCCCAGTATGTGGATATTTCTTAAATACAATTGGCAGGCGCTGTAACATAGAAAGTGAACAAATGGGTTTCAGAGTCAGATACTTAGGTGGGTTTTTGTCTGAGGTCTTTACCACTTAAACTTAGTAAGCTGACTTTCTTAATGTATTTGCCTGTAAAATAGAGATAATAGTAATAATTACCTCATAAATATTTTGTGAAGTCTAAATAAGAAAATGCATTAAGTGTTTAGGACAAAGCCTGGAAATATATGCTAGAGCATAAATACTTGTAATTCATTATTATTATTATTAATCATTACTTTTAATACCTTTATCATTGCAAGGTGGATCACGTTATTATACATTTTGGTTAACTCTAAACTCTTCATAAATATAATAACCAGGAAAAAGGCATTCTATGACTCTACTATATTATTTCACTAATTTAAAAAGCAAATGTTTTTTAGAACAAAAAATGAGAGCAATGCATCAGTTTTTTCTACCTATATGCATATATTATTAAAACTCATCATTCCTATGAATATTTATCACAAACCCAAAATAACGTAAATATTTTACCATTACAAACAAACACCAGACTATTTCTTTATCCTATAATGTATTTAATGGCATGGTGACTATGAAGAGTCAACAATAATTTTTTCTTTCATTGTTTTTCACAGACCTAAACAAAGTATAAATGCTTTCCTTTTTATAAATATTTTTCATTGGTAAAGCTTAGCAAAGACAAAGAAGTTACTGAACCACTATACAGAATAATTGTCTTAATTTTCTTATTTATGCTTTCACAGATTACTTAGTGCTTTCCTTGATTGCTAATTTTTTACTACATAAAATGAAAGATAATGCCTGAAACAAAACATTTCAGTGTGACTGGCACTAACCAGAGCAAAAACATAGTCTGTGATGATAGCCAGGATCATGTGAAGAGATTCTAATTTTAAAGACAAAATTGAATGAATTCGGAAACCAAAAAGCTTGTTGAGGTGAGTTTTTTTGTTTCTTTAAATTTATAAATTGCTTGTTTCTCAGAATATTGAAATGATTAAAACAACTAAAAGGTATATTAAATCAGTAATTACTTCTGTGAAGTACTGTTCACAAAAACAAATGTTTGAAATCGAGATAACTTATTTTGTTGATTGAGGAAATACTTTTATGTTGAGCAATAAAATATGTGTTCTATAAACAAGCAAATTTGACTTGGAATTTAACCTATGCCAAATACAACAATCTCTGCATGGAGGTGATATTCTGGGCCATTCTATGAGCTAAGCAAAACTTTTTTTTGAGAAAGGACTTTGGAATACTTGAGTTTTGATAATTACTTATTTTAGACTGACTCATAAGAAATTGAAGGGATAATTTTTGCTCTAGAAATTTTAAGGATATTTACCTTCAGGCACATACTTTTCTGTAAGGATTATGGCACTTGGAAGGAAAGAGTATGGACAGACATAAAGAGTAAATCCTGTTACATCTGTAACTTTAGCAGAAATAATGTTTAAATGAACAACCAAATGAAACTCAGCATGTAGTTAGTTGAGGGGAGACCATACTGGTTACTATTTGTGCATAACAAATTACATAAAAAATAGGTGATGTATGACAGCCATTATTTATTTTCCACTGTGAATCGGGAATTTGGATAGGGGACAATGGGGATAGCTTTTTTCTTTTCTGTGATGCCTGGAGTCTTGAAGACTAGAGGCTGGAATCACCCGAAGTCTCATTCACTCACATGTTTGATTCCAGGTTTGGGGTGATTGGAAGAGTAGGATAGCCAACCTGCAAGTCTACACATGGCCTCTCCATGTCTCTTGGCTTTCCTACACAATGGTGGCTCTAGGTAGTCACACCTTTTACGTGGTGGCTCAGTGTCAAGTATGAGTATTCCAAGGAACAAAACAAAAACTACATCACATGTTTCGACACATCATTGGAAGTCACACAGTCACTTCCTCTGTGTTCCATTGATCAAAGCAGTCACAAGCCTTCCTAGGTTCAAGTAGAGGGGGATACAGACAGCATTTTCAATGAGAGAGGTGGCAAAGGTATATAGAAGGGGATGTGGGATGGGAGATAATGTTGGGCTATCTTTATGTATTAATGTAAGATTTTATTTAAGTTCAAGTTATTTTTTAAATTTTTAAAAAGATTTTATTTAAATCCAAGTTAGTTAACATATAGTGTATTATTAGTTTCAGGAGTAGAGTTTAGTGATTCATCAGTTGCGTATAACACCCAGTGCTCATTATATCATGTGCCCTCCTTAATGCCTATCACCTAATTACCCCATCTCCCTGCCAGTCTCTCCTCCAGCAACCCTCAGTTTGTTTCCTATTGTTAAGAGTCTCTGCTGGTTTGGCTTCCTCTCTGTTTTTATCTTATTTTAGTTTTCCTTCCCTTCCCCTATGTTCACTGTTTTGTTTCTTAGATTCCACATATGAGTGAAATCACTCTTTGTCTTTCTCTATTTGTCTATTTGTATTTGTCTTTCTCTATTTCACTTAATATAATACACTCTAGTTCCATCCATGTCCTTGCAAATGGCAAGATTTCCTTCTTTTGATGGCAGAGTAATATTCCCTTATATATACATCCATTCATCTGTTGATGGACATCTGGGCTCTTTCCATTTTTTGGCTATTGTGGACATTGCTGCTATGAACACTGGGCACTGCATGTGCCTCTTTGATTCAGAATTTTTGTATCCTTTGGAAAAATACCTAGTAATGCAATTATGGGGACATAGGATAGTTCTATTTGTAACTTTTTGAGGAAGGTCCATACTGTTTTCCAGAGCAGCTGCACCAGTTTGCATTTCCACCAACAGTGCTAATGTGTTTCCCTTTCTCTGCATTTTCACCAAAATCTGTTGTTTCCTGACTTACTAAGTTTAGCCATTCTGACTGGTGTGAGGTGACATTTCATTGTGATTTTGATTTGTATTTCCCTGATGATGAGCTATGTTGAACATATTTTCATGTGTCTGTTAGAGATTTGTTATGTCTTTGGAGAAATATCTATTCATGTCTTCTGCCCATTTCTTTTTTTTTCTTTTTAAGCTTTTTTAAAAAATTTATTTATTCATAGAGACAGAGAGAGAGAGAGAGAGAGAGACTTCTGCCCATTTCTTGACTGGACTTTCTGTTTTTTGAGTGTTGAGTTTGGTAAGTTCTTTATAAATTTTTGAATACTAGCCCTTTATCTGATATGTCATTTGAAATATCTTCTCCCATTCTGTAGGTTGCATTTTAGTTTTGTTGATTGTTTCCTTTGCTGTGCAGAATCTTTTTATCTTGATGAAGTCCCAGTAGTTCATTTTTGCTTTTATTTCTCTTGTCTTTGGGGATATGTCTAACCAGACATTGCTGCAGTCCGATCAAAGAAGTTGTTGCCTGTGTTCTCCTCTAGGATTTTTATGGATTCCTGTCTCACATTTAGGTCTTTTGTCCATTTTAAGTCTATTTTTGTGTATGGTGTAAGAAAGTAGTCTGCATGGTGCTGTCCAATTTTTATTATAGGACCATCTTTAAAATACCTTTATGTTTTAGAAAGCTTTATACACTCAAAACTACTGGATTCTGTTCTTGGTCCTAGAACATAAGATTTCAAGTACTTAGCTTAAAAGGAACATTATAATAAATGAAATTATACACACACATATATTAATCTATTGATATATAATTCATATGTATTAATATTAAATGTGATAAATATATTCCTATATATTTTATGTTATACATATATAATATATAAAGTTACATATTATTATATTAATATATTAGATATTATATACTCAAGTGTAAACTAATAACAGAAAAGACCTATAATGCTTTTGCACATCATTTTGGCAATGTTCTTAATCTAACTACAAATGAATATATACTGTTACTCTTTAAAAAAAAAGATTTTATTTATTTATTCATGAGAGACAGAGAGAGGCAGAAACATTGGCAGAGGGAGAAGCAGGCCTCCTGGGGGGAGCCTGATGTGGGACTTGATCCCGGGACTCTAGGATCATACCCTGAACCAAAGGCATACACTCACCCACTGAGCCACACAGGCATCCCAATATACTGTTACTCTTTATCTATTAGGAGTAAAGCTGAAGTTTATAAACTTCAGTCAAGATGGTGCTGAGTTTATGCTTTGATGCATCTCCCTTTGCTACAAATATATAACAATGATAGATAAAATATAATAGATAACAACCATAAATGGATTCATTTGCAAAAGCCAATCATCGTGGCACATCAATTTAAAATTTCAAATACTTATAGACTAAGAGAAGTTTCTCAACTTCCAGGGAGGAAAAAGTAGAAAAAAAATTTAACTTTCCATTTCATCTTACTCAATTCTTTGTTTTGGAGGGGGATGAATAGTAAACATTCATATTTTAACCTTTTTTTATCTTTTTAGAAAGTTTTAAGATGTTAACTAAGTGGGAATTTACCCTCTCACTAACATGTATTTAGGATCCCAGAAACAAAATGAAAGCATAGGCCATATAATATTCTGAGGTATTTTCAGAAAATCTCCTTAGCAAAGTTGTGTGGTTTGTTCTCTTTGACAAATATAGACCCTGATGTAAATTTTTGTGCTTATTTCTAAATTGTTTTATTCATAGTGCTCTCATAGAGATTAAGACTTTTTTTCTCTCTCCCTGAACCCAAGACACATTTTAATTATAATTGAAACTCTTAAAGCTCAAAATTCTATTACGTACCTTTAAACTCATCTGGTGATAAGTTTAACAAATATACAGTCTAATTTCTTCACTCAGACTTTCAAAAATTAAAAATCTGAATAAGGTTGAATTTAGGAAGCAAGCAGAGTGGGTTTTTTTTCTTATAGTAAGAGAATATTTTGTGCAATTGCAGATTATTAGTATTTAATCCTTTTATGTCTCATTTGTCCCAGAATAATTTTCTTAATAAGAATATATTTCAACACCTTAAATGTAAAATTGTACTTTTTTGTTTTACTTATGTTTTTGACATTCTAACATAGTTTATTTCAGTTAGGATGGCACTGTGAGTTCATGCTTTGATGTATCTTTCTTTGCTTCAAATATGTAGCAATGATAGATAAAATACAAAAGAAACAACTATAAATGGAGTAATATTTTTAAATAATAAATTTATTTTTTTATTGGTGTTCAATCTACCAACATACAGAATAACACCCCGTGCTCATCCCGAGAAGTGCCCCCCTCAGTGCCCGCCACCCAGTCATCCCCACCCCCCGCCCTCTTCCCCTTCCACCACCCCTAGTTTGTTTCCCAGATTTAGGAGTGTTCCATGTTCTGTCTCCCTTTCTGATATTTCCTACCCATTTCTTCTCCCTTCCCCTCTATTCCCTTTCACTATTATTTATATTCCCCAAATGAATGAGACGATATAATGTTTGTCCTTCTCTGATTGACTTATTTCACTCAGCATAATGCCCTCCAGTTCCATCCAGATCGAAGCAAATGATGGGATTTGTCATTTCTAATGGCTGAGTAATATTCCATTGTATACATAAACCACATCTTCTTTATCCATTCATCTTTGCACTGCTGGGGATTTACCCTAAAGATACAGATGCAATGAAACGCCAGGACACCTGCACCCCGATGTTTCTAGCAGCAATGTCCACAATAGCCAAACTGTGGAAGGAGCCTCGGTGTCCATCGATAAATGGAGTAATTTGCAAAAGCAAATCATCTTGGTATAAATTATCCAAGGTGCATTTCAATTTGAAATTTTTATTTTTTTATTTATTTTTATTTTTTTAAATTTATTTTTATTGGTGTTCAATTTACTAACATAGAGAATAACCCCCAGTGCCTGTCACCCATTCACTCCCACCCCCTGTCCTCCTCCGCTTATACCACCCCTAGTTCGATTCCCAGAGTTCGCAGTCTTTACGTTCTGTCTCCCTTTCTGATATTTCCCACACATTTCTTCTCCCTTCCCTTATATTCCCTTTCACTATTATTTATATTCCCCAAATGAATGAGAACATGTAATGTTTGTCCTTCTCCGATTGACTTACTTCACTCAGCATAATACCCTCCAGTTCCATCCACGTTGAAGCAAATGGTGGGTATTTGTCATTTCTAATAGCTGAGTAATATTCCATTGTATACATAAACCACATCTTTTTTATCCACTCATCTTTCGATGGACACCGAGGCTCCTTCCACAGTTTGGCTGTTGTGGCCATAGCTGCTATAAACATTGGGGTGCAGGTGTCCCGGCGTTTCATTGCATCTGAATCTTTGGGGTAAATCCCCAGCAGTGCAATTGCTGGGTCGTAGGGCAGATCTATTTTTAACTCTTTGAGGAACCTCCACACAGTTTTCCAGAGTGGCTGCACCAGTTCACATTCCCACCAACAGTGTAAGAGGGTTCCCTTTTCTCCGCATCCTCTCCAACATTTGTTGTTTCCTGCCTTGTTAATTTTCCCCATTCTCACTGGTGTGAGGTGGTCTCTCATTGTGGTTTTGATTTGTATTTCCCTGATGGCAAGTGATGCAGAGCATTTTCTCATGTGCATGTTGGCCATGTCTATGTCTTCCTCTGTGAGATTTCTCTTCATGTCTTTTCCCCATTTCATGATTGGATTGTTTGTTTCTTTGGTGTTGAGTTTAGGAAGTTCTTTATAGATCTTGGAAACTAGCCCTTTATCTGATAGGTCATTTGCAAATACCTTCTCCCATTCTGTAGGTTGTCTTTTAGTTTTGTTGACTGTATCCTTTGCTGTGCAAAAGCTTCTTATCTTGATGAAGTCCCAATAGTTCATTTTTGCTTTTGATTCTTTTGCCTTCGTGGATGTATCTTGCAAGAAGTTACTGTGGCCGAGTTCAAAAAGGGTGTTGCCTGTGTTCTTCTCTACAATTTTGATGGAATCTTGTCTCACATTTAGATCTTTCATCCATTTTGAGTTTAGCTTTGTGTATGGTGAAAGAGAGTGGTCTAGTTTCATTCTTCTGCATGTGGGTGTCCAATTTTCTCAGCACCATTTATTGAAGAGACTGTCTTTCTTCCAATGGATAGTCTTTCCTCCTTTATCGAGTATTAGTTGACCATAAAGTTCAGGGTCCACTTCTGGGTTCTCTATTCTGTTCCACTGATCTATGTGTCTGTTTTTGTGCCAGTACCACACTGTCTTGATGACCACAGCTTTGTAGTACAACCTGAAATCTGGCATTGTGATGCCCCCAGATATGGTTTTCTTTTTTAAAATTCCCCTGGCTCTTCGGGGTCTTTTCTGATTCCACACAAATCTTAAAATAATTTGTTCTAACTCTCTGAAGAAAGTCCATGGTATTTTGATAGGGATTGCATTAAACGTGTATATTGCCCTGGGTAACATGGACATTTTCACAATATTAATTCTGCCAATCCATGAGCATGGAACATTTTTCCATCTCTTTGTGTCTTCCTCAATTTCTTTCAGAAGTGTTCTATAGTTTTTAGGGTATAGATCCTTTACATCTTTGGTTAGGTTTATTCCTAGGTATCTTAGGCTTTTGGGTCCAATTGTAAATGGGATTGACTCCTTCATTTCTCTTTCTTCAGTCTCATTGTTAGTGTATAGAAATGCCACTGGTTTCTGGGCATTGATTTTGTATCCTGCCACGCTACCGAATTGCTGTATGAGTTCTAGCAATCTTGGGGTGGAGACTTTTGGGTTTTCTATGTAGAGTATCATGTCATCGGTGAAGAGGGAGAGTTTGACTTCTTCTTTGCCAATTTGAATGCCTTTAATGTCTTTTTGTTGTCTGATTGCTGAGGCTAGGACTTCCAGTACTATGTTGAATAGCAGCGGTGAGAGTGGACATCCCTGTCTTGTTCCTGATCTTAGGGGAAAGGCTCCCAGTGCTTCCCCATTGAGAATGATATTTGCTGTGGGCTTTTCATAGATGGCTTTTAAGATGTCGAGGAATGTTCCCTCTATCCCTACACTCTGAAGAGTTTTGATCAGAAATGGATGCTGTATTTTGTCAAATGCTTTCTCTGCATCTAATGAGAGGATCATATGGTTCTTGGTTTTTCTCTTGCTGATATGATGAATCACATTGATTGTTTTACGGGTGTTGAACCAGCCTTGTGTCCCGGGGATAAATCCTACTTGGTCATGGTGAATAATTTTCTTAATGTACTGTTGGATCCTATTGGCCAGTATCTTGTTGAGAATTTTTGCATCCATGTTCATCAGGGATATTGGTCTGTAATTCTCCTTTTTGGTGGGGTCTTTGTCTGGTTTTGGAATTAAGGTGATGCTGGCCTCATAGAATGAATTTGGAAGTACTCCATCCCTTTCTATCTTTCCAAACAGCTTTAGGAGAATAGGTATGGTTTCTTCCTTAAATGTTTGATAAAATTCCCCTGGGAAGCCATCTGGCCCTGGACTCTTGTGTCTTGGGAGGTTTTTGATGACTGCTTCAATTTCCTCCCTGGTTATTGGCCTGTTAAGGTTTTCTATTTCTTCCTGTTCCAGTTTTGGTAGTTTGTGGCTTTCCAGGAATGCGTCCATTTCGTCTAGATTGCCTAATTGATTGGCATATAGCTGTTCATAATATGTTTTTAAAATCGTTTGTATTTCCTTGGTGTTGGTAGTGATCTCTCCTTTCTCATTCATGATTTTATTAATTTGAGTCTTCTCTCTCTTCTTTTTAATAAGGCTGGCTAATGATTTATCTATCTTATTAATTCTTTCAAAGAACCAACTCCTGGTTTTGTTGATCTGTTCCACAGTTCTTCTGGTCTCGATTTCGTTGAGTTCTGCTCGAATCTTTATTAACTCCCTTCTTCTCCTGGGTGTAGGATCTATTTGCTGTTTTTTCTCTAGCTCCTTTAAGTGTAAGGTAAGCTTTTGTATTTGAGTTCTTTCCAGTTTTTGAATGGATGCTTGTATTACGATGTATTTCCCCCTTAGGACTGCTTTTGCTGCATCCCAAAGATTTTGAATGGTTGTATCTTCATTCTCATTAGTTTCCATGAATCTTTTTAATTCTTCCTTAATTTCCTGATTGACCCTTTCATCTTTTAGCAGGATGGTCCTTAACCTCCACGTGTTTGAGGTCCTTCCAAACTTCTTGTTGTGATTTAGTTCTAATTTCAAGGCATTATGGTCTGAGAATATGCAGGGGACGATCCCAATCTTTTGGTATCGGTTCAGACCCGATTTGTGACCCAGTGTGTGGTCTATTCTGGAGAAAGTTCCATGTGCACTTGAGAAGAATGTGTATTCAGTTGAGTTTGGATGTAAAGTTCTGTAGATATCTGTGAAATCCATCTGGTCCAGTGTATCATTTAAAGCTCTCGTTTCTTTGGAGATGTTGTGCTTAGAAGACCTATCGAGTATAGAAAGAGCTAGATTGAAGTCACCAAGTATAAGTGTATTATTATCTAAGTATTTCTTCACTTTGGTTAATAATTGATTTATATATTTGGCAGCTCCCACATTCGGGGCATATATATTGAGGATTGTTAAGTCCTCTTGTTGAATAGATCCTTTAAGTATGAGATAGTGTCCCTCTTCATCTCTCACTACAGTCTTCAGGGTAAATTTTAGTTTATCTGATATAAGGATGGCTACCCCTGCTTTCTTTTGAGGACCATTCGAATGGTAAATGGTTCTCCAACCTTTTATTTTCAGGCTGTAGGTGTCCTTCTGTCTAAAATGAGTCTCTTGTAGACAGCAAATAGATGGGTCCTGCTTTTTTATCCAGTCTGAAACCCTGCGCCTTTTGATGGGGTCATTAAGCCCGTTCACGTTCAGAGTTACTATTGAGAGATATGAGTTTAGTGTCATCATGATATCTATTCAGTCCTTGTTTTTGTGGATAGTTCCACTGAACTTCTTCTTAAAGGGGAATTTTAAGAGTCCCCCTTAAAATTTCTTGCAGAGCTGGTTTGGAGGTCACATATTATTTCAGTTGCTGCCTGTCTTGGAAGCTCTTTATCTCTCCTTCCATTTTGAATGAGAGCCTTGCTGGATAAAGTATTCTTGGCTGCATGTTCTTCTCATTTAGGACCCTGAATATATCCTGCCAGCCCTTTCTGGCCTGCCAGGTCTCTGTGGAGAGGTCTGCTGTTACCCTAATACTCCTCCCCATAAAAGTCAGAGATTTGTTGTCTCTTGCTGCTTTAAGGATCTTCTCTTTATCTTTGGAATTTGCAAGCTTCACTATTAAATGTCGAGGTGTTGAACGGTTTTTATTGATTTTAGGGGGGGATCTTTCTATTTCCTGGATCTGAATGCCTGTTTCCCTTCCCAGATTAGGAAAGTTTTCAGCTAGAATTTGTTCAAATACATATTCTGGCCCTCTGTCCCTTTCGGTGCCCTCGGGAACACCAATTAAACGTAAGTTTTTCTTCCTCAGGCTGTCGTTTATTTCCCTTAATCTATCTTCATGGTCTTTTAATTGTTTGTCTCTTTTTTCCTCAGTTTCCCTCTTTGCCATCAACTTGTCTTCTATGTCACTCACTCGTTCTTCCACCTCGTTAACCCTCGTCGTTAGGACTTCTAGTTTGGATTGCATCTCATTCAATTGATTTTTAATTTCTGCCTGATTAGCTCTAAATTCTGCAGTCATGAAGTCTCTTGAGTCTTTTATTCTTTTTTTCTAGAGCCACCAGTAGCTGAATGATAGTGCTTCTGAATTGGCTTTCTGACATTGAATTGTAATCCAGATTTTGTAACTCTGTGGGAGGGAGGACTGTTTCTGATTCTTTCTTTTGAGGTGAGGTTTTCCTTCTAGTCATTTTGCTCAGTGCAGAGTGGCCAAAAGCAAGTTGTATTGGGAAAAGGAGAAAAAGAGAGGAGAGAAAGAAGGAAAGAAAAGAGAAAGAGAAAAAAAAAAAAGGAAGAAAAAAATGAAAAAAAAAAAAAAGAAGAAAAAGAGAAAGAAAAAGAAAGAAAGGAAAAAAACAGGGGGTGGGGGAAGGAAACAAATAAAAAAGCAAAACAAAACAAAACAAAACAAACAAAAAGAACCACCGGGGAGTATCTTCCGATTCTGTGTACTTTAAGTCCCTTGGCTTCCCCTGGAACTTGTCCGTCTAGCTGGTCTTCCGGGGGAGGGGCCTGTTGTGCTGATTTTCAGGTGTGAGCAGTTGGGGGAGCTGCTGTGCCCCTGCCTGGTGCAGGGCTCAGTGGGGGTTGTTTACCCCGTGAAGCCCCAGGAGCAACAGCCCCAGTGGCGGGGCAGCTCTGGAGCCCTGGATTCAGTACCGGCAGGAACTCTGGAGCTCTCCGTCTGCAGGGCCTGGAGGCTCCGGGGCGGGGCCGCTGATCTGCTCAGCTCGGGGCAGGAGCGTCCTTGCTGTCCTGGGCCCTCCCGGCCTCTGCCTGTCCCGGGGGGAGGCCGGATCCTGGGCTGTGTCCCGGTGCCCTGTGCTCCTGGGGCCTGCGCTGTTGGGTTCGCGCTCCCGGCCGTGCAGCCCCTTCCGCACGGAGCCTCTTCCTCTGCCCGAGCCCCCCGAGCTGCTCCGGGTCCCGCCGTGCGCGCTGCAGCCCTTAGGGAGCTCGGCGCATCTCCCGGGGCGCAGGTGTCTGTTAGTGTCCCAGGGAGCCCGAGGGCATCCCCGCCCTCCTGGGTCCTGCTCCACCTCCCCGCGAGCCCCTTTCCGCCCGGGAAGGTCGGTGCAGCTCCTGCGTCTCCGGGACGGGGCTCTCCTGTCCTGGGGACACTCGCCCCGGCCTCAGCCCGGCTCCTCGCGGGGCCCCTCCCTCTTGGAGGCCTTTGTTTCTTTATTTCTTTTTCCCCCGTCTTCCTACCTTGATAGAAGCGCGAACTCTTCTCACTGTAGCATTCCAGGTGTTCTCTCTTTAATTCTCAGGCCGAATTCATAGATTTTCAGGATAATTTGAGGGTTTTCTTGGTAATTTGGTGGAGACAGGTGATTTGGGGACCCTACTCTTCCGCCTTCTTGCCCCCTGACTCTCAATTTGAAATTTTAAGTACGTTAGACTAAGAGAAGTTTCTCAATTTCCAAGGAAGAAAGAAAGTAGGCTACATACTGAGGAATATGAATCAGAATAGCTTTGTCCTTCCTAGCAGCAACAGAGAAGCTATTGAGACAAGGTTGGGCGCATTCAGGGTGCTATGGCCATAAACAAAACAAAAATACGTATCTAGGTAACATAGTTTTCAAATTCTGAGGGAAATTTCTGACTACAATTATATACCCAGCCAAAATGTCAATGAAACTAGCAGGTAGAATGAAGACATGAAGTCTCTAGAAGACATAATTCACCAAACAAGGGAAAGAGCAATACATATGGTTTAGAAAACATCAGCCACATGAGAAAGAAGTCAGGGAATCCCCAAGATGATCAGAAAGGCTAGAACAGCATGATAGCCATATGTTCAGATTAGAGAGAAACTAAGTATAATTGAATCAAGTAAAAAACTTCTGGAATAGACCCAGGACAATGTAACTGAAAGAATACTTAATGAATTTCAGCCTTTTGAAAGGAAAATTAAACAACTAAAAAATACTATAACAAAGAAAAGGGAGGTGGGGTGGGGAGCAATGATTACTTTTTATGCAGGAAGGACAAGTAGCCATGGTTCACTAAGTTATAAAAAGCATTTGCATGTCGTGATCACACAAACACTCAAAATTGATGAGACTGAAACTCTATTTGGGAAGTTAAGAAGGGAAGGAGTACTGATTGATTATTGCTATTATGAAGGAGCACAAATTTTGTGTCTCCAAACAATACTTATTTTTTTTACCTTTCATTTTCAGTGGGTCAGGAGTGCAAGTAGAGCCTAGCTGGATCCTTTGGTTGGGCTCACTCAAGGTGCTGGCAAGGCTGCAGGTCATCTGAGGAAAGACCCACATCCAAGCTCCTTCAGGGAGTTAGAAGAGCTCATTTTCTCATGCCTGTAGAACTCATGCTGGTTTCCTTCTTCAAAGTCAGTAAGAGAGCATCTCTGCTTGCAGAAGTGCTGGGGTCCCTCTTTTAAGGGATTTTATCCAATTAAGTTAAGCCTACCCAGGATATTCTTCCCTTGGTAACCTCAAATTCAACTGATTTGGGGCCTGAATCATATTAGTAAAAATGCTTCACCTTTGCATTTTCTATAGGTTAGAAGCAATCACAGGTCCTGCATGCACTTGGAGGGGAGATTGTATAAGGTTATGACTTATAGGGGGTCAGCACAAAAGGGTATGTGTATGTGGGTGATGAAGGGTAAATTCTGCCTTTTTGTAGTGACAAGTCAGTACTGGTAATGCTTAAATCTAGAGAAATCAGTGGGCTTCTGGCTGGCTCAGTTGGCAGAGCTTGTGACTCTTGATTTCAGGGTCATGAGTTCAAGCCCCATGTTGAGTGCAGGACATACTTTAAAAATGGATAAATCAGCATTATTAAGAGATGTAGATGTAAATCCTAAAATAATCTGCTAAAAGAGGGGGAAAGTTGCTTTCTTTGAAAAAGAATGGTATGCTAGGGCAGTGATGGCAACTGTTACTTTTCACAGGAAACTTGTATAATCATAAGACTCTTTTAAACTAAGTGACTGAATAAATTTGATAAAAATAAAAACATTAAGGGAAGAGAGCAAGAGACTTTTCAAGAAAGACCCAAGTTCTTAGGGAAAAGGCACATTTTAAGTTACAGACAGAATAAATAAATATAAATGTTCAACAAGACATATTTTAATGGAGTTGTGGAATATTTCTAAAAGTACAGAGGTTCCTAATATGTATTAAGATAAAAAAATGTGAAAAATTCTTGGAACATAAAAGTATACAATAATACCAAGAATGAAGAAAAAGAAAACTTTAAAGTTATCACACAGAAAAGGCAGTTATCTACAAAGAAATGACAATTAGAACAGATGTCTTAATAAAATAAATGTGAAAAGAAAATGGTGAACCATATTATTCATCTTAAATATTGTTAATCTCTCATTTTATACTTAAATAAACTTGAATTCAAGAATTGAGTTGAAATAGGGTGCCTGGGTGGCTTATCCATTAAGTGTCTGCCTTCAGCTTAGGTCATGATACCCAGGTCCTGGAATGGAGCCCCAGGTCAGGCTCCCTGCTCAGCAGGGAGTCTGCTCCTCCCTCAGTCTCTGCCCCTTCCTGGGCTTGTGCTCTGTCTGTCTCTGTAAATAAATAAATAAATGTAATATATTTTTAAAAAGAATTAAGATAATATAGGCACCTGGGTGGCTCAGTGGTTGAACATCTGCCTATGGCTCAGGTTGTGATCCTGGGGTACTGGGATTGAGTCCCACATCAGGTTCCCCTCAGGAAGCCTGCTTCTCCCTCTGCCTATGTCTCTGCCTCTCACTCTGTCTCTCTCATGAATCAATAAATAAAATCTTTTTAAAAATTAAGTTAAAATAGAGACATTTCTAGCTACCTGAAGATTAACAGTTTAAAGAAAAGATTTTTCATTAGCAGGAATTCTGGACACAGGTAAAGTATGGGAAAGTGTGAGCTCAAAAATTAATTTAAAAACTGTCAGTTAATTACAGTAGCTGTTAATCACAATACTCTTGGGAGCCTAAAAATGGTAGAACTAAAAATCCAGGCCTGAATAAATTATATTGGCATGAAAATGCTCAATGTGTAAAGTATGCCAAATCTTGTGTTTTGTTTGAGAGAGGGACAGAGATTAGAAACTCCCTCCCCGCAGGGAGCCTGATGTGGGACTCGATCCCAGGACTCTGGGATCATGCTCCGAGCCAAAAGGAGACACTCAACCACTGAGCCACCAGGCGTCCCAAATTAATGGTAATTTATTAAAGCTATATGCAACCATATTTTATAGCTTATTCATTTTATAACTAAAAGCTTATTCATTTTATAACTAAAAGCTTGAGCCCTTGTACCAATCTTTATTTTTGTCTATCCCCAACCCCTTCAACTCCCAGCCCCTGGCAACCACTTTTCTATTCTGTTTCCATGAGTTCAACTTTTTTTTTTTTTTTTTAAGATTCTTCATACGAGTAATACCATGCTGTCTGTATCTCTCTCTGTCTGGCTTATTTTACTTAGTGTAATGCCCTCCAGGTTCATACATATTGTTGCAAATGACAGATTACTTCCTCTTTAAAGGTTGAGTGAGATATATATATATATATATATATATATATATATATATAGTTATATAGTTATACAGTTATATATATAACTATATATCTCATAGAGCAGTTTTATTCTTAATTTTTACGAACCACCATAACATTTTCCATAAACTGACTATATCAGTTTACAATCCTACCAACAGTACACCAGGGTACATTTACTCCATAACCTTGCCAGCATTTGTTATCCTGTGTTTTTTTGAGAAGAGTCATCCTAACCGATATGAGGTTGTATCTCACTGTGGTTTTGATTTGCATTTTCCTGATGATTAGTAATGTTGAACATCTTTTTAAGTGCTCATTGGCCATTTTTATGTCTTTGGAACATAAGTCCTTTGCCCATTTTTAAATAAGAATATTTGTTTCTTTTGCTATGGAATTGTATGAGTTCCATGAAACATTTTTTAAAAAGATTTATTTATTTATTTGAGAGAGAGAGAGAGAGAGAGAGAGCAGGGGAGGTGCAGAGAGCCTTAAGCAGACTCTATGCTGAGCAACATCAGGCTCAATCTCGGGATCCTGAAATCACAACCTGAGCTGAAACCAAGTCAGATGTCTAACCGATTGCACCACCTAGACACCTCAAGATGAAACATTGATTGAGACTTTCAGGTGAACCAGTATAGTCTTTGTTTTTTGTTTGTTTAGGATATTTTTTTTTTTAAGATTTTATTTATTTATTCATGAGAGACATAGAGAGAGAGAGGTAGAGACACAGGCAGAGGGAGAAGCAGGCTCCATGTAGGGCACCTGATGTGGGACTCAATCCCAGGACTCCAGGATCATGCTCTGGGCTGAAGGCAGGCGCCAAACTGCTGAGCCACCCAGGGATCCCCAGGATAGTTTTAGAATAAAGAATACTTTCAGATTTATGTTTATCAGTTGTCCATCTAGAAAGCCTCTAGTAATTGATATGATCAAACATTTTGGAGAAGATAATTGTCTTGAACTCTGCTGCCAATCTTAGTACATCGCCTAAGTTTATGATTGAATGTAAAGAATGGATTAACAATGCCTGGAAGTGTCAGCACTCTGTGAGAACCTTTCCAATGTTAATCTTGCTTTCTTTATATCATTTCTTTTTCACAATGCATGTAGACATTTATTTGTATTATTATGGCACTTTAGAGTCTATTCTGCTTGGAGAAAACTGTGATTGTAGTATAGAGATACAAGAGCTTTGATTATTTTTAGCATTCTTTGGAAATTGAAATAAAATCCATGTTTTGAACCACCTTTAAAAATCGTTTGTTTTGTTGATGGAGTTATATTTAAGATTGCCTTATTCAATTTATGATTTGTAAAATTTCTATAGAAATATAGATCGTTGTATAGGCATGGCATCTTGTGAAGCTCAGTAGATTCAAATATTTTTGTGGTATCATTTCTCTGTCAGCCACCAAAATCTTTAGAAAATGCAATTATATAGATATAGATACTTGCCCAGTATGTTCCCTTTTCCCACCTATATCTATACATATAACTGTCTCTATGAATCAATAACCAAACTGAAAAAAGATTGCTTTTGGTTGTTATAAAGCTACAAGGAATTTTTGGAACATGAAACACATGTGAAGTCATTTGAAGAAGGAACAGCTGTCGAGCCGTGGCAAGAGGAAGGCTGGCTCAAAATGTGGGAGCAAATTCCAATATGCTCCAAATATGGAAATAACAGAAATGTGTCACAGGTGCCTGTGGGCAACTGACAAGGTAATTGGCTGCTGCAGGAACATCAGGTGGATCAAAACCTCCCTCAGTCCTCTCTCCTTCAGGTCAAGGGGTGATAAGCAGAGATACCTGCTATCAGGCACGGCTACTGAGTGTGGGGACTGGTGTCACGGGGAGGAACTGGGAGCACCCATGACAGGAGGCCAGGAGGTGGCACACACTGGGCACTGGTAGCACATCATTATGGGGCTGAGCCAGCTGGAGAATGGAGGTCACTGGAATGACAAGCAAATTCTAAAACCTGGGAAACTCCAAGACGAAATGGCTTTCTGAGGTAACTTGACTACTCCATACATAGTGCTGAACTGTTCTGAGACCAAAACATGTTCCAGTGTTGAAAAAGGAGCCTTCGGGAAGTTGCAACTGATACCTTGAGGTCCTCCAGAGATGAATGACTGCTGTTTGTCACGTGTTTACTTCGCCCCTGTACAGTGAAGCTTGTTGTGGGGTGAAACCTAAGATTCACGCAATTCCCCTTTCTCAGTCCAGATCTTCCAATCCCTTGAGCGCCAGCGACGTGTCAGACTCGGTACACGTGTCCTCTCACTGAAACAGGACAAGAGCAGTCCTCTTCCAGGTGAGCAAGCAGGGACATGCAGCTACTGAGCCCTAGAACCGGGGCACAGCACAGGCATTCTTAGCCTCATTTTGCTGCTTTTAAGCACTTAAAAGAGGGGCAGGATGAACATAAAGTAGCAGCAAAACAGGAATAAATTTGGGAAGTTTTTTGAGATGATAAGGATTTTTCTGTGCTGGGAGTGAGTTGAGGGTTAGTGGGAGAGGGCGTAGGCAGTTTGGACTACTGAGCAGCTACCCCAGGAAGCAAGGACAGCGTGGTGTTAAGCCTGGTTGAATGCCATCAATATCTGGACTCTAAATAGATTTTCTTTATTTGGTCGTTTCTTATCAGATTCAAAGTTAATACATCTCAAATGTATTCTGGCTAGGAAAACTTTGATCACCTAAACATTTTTATGCATGCATTTCATAGGAAGATTGTGACTTTATTTGGTTCATTTGGTTCTCATGGGGATCTTAAGTTTTATGTCCTCTAACATATTCTTGTGTGTGTATGTGTGTTGTGACCCTGAAATGACTGACATGTTTTTTAGCTTTGGTGTTTCTCAGTTAATTAATGAATATATTCAAATAGGTAGTCTGATCTTGACTAGGTCTGGGTGTTTTTCTTTCTTTTACATAGCAGATCCATTTAGGATTTTATATTTTCCTTTGGCAATTCGCAAATATATGGGATATTCTCTGTTTCTCTACTGTAAGGGCTGAAGGAGCTCTATTTAGAGATCGAAAAGATGGATTACATTGATAAATAGGAGGGGAGTTATGAAATCATTAATTAATATGGATTTATTGGAAACACGAATATATATAAACCCAATTACTTTTAGGAACCTGTGTTTGATGACTTGATAAGGGAGCACTGTACTTTTTTCTGTAATCAGAAGTCTCTTTTATAGTTTTGTTGTAGTAATTAGCAGATATGTATGTATTTTTAAATATTTTATTTTATTTGTTTATTTATGAGAGATGCAGAGAGAGAGGCAGAGACACAGGCAAAGGTTGAAGCAGACTCCCTACTGAGCAGGGAGCTTGATGTAAGACTTGATCCCAGACCCTGGAATCACAACCTGAGCCGAAGGCAGACACCCAACCACTGAGTCACCCAGGTGACCCTAGCAGGTATATTTTAAACAGGGATTGACCCTCAACATCTAATTTAAGCACATTTTATTTTTACAGGCAATTATATTTTGAAACAGATACATTTTCAACATGATATATTCTATGCTGAAATATTTTACTTTTCTATCCTGATATTATTTGAGAACATCTAATCTCTATGTGTTTTTTAATATCGTGCAGATGGGGAAAGCAAAGCAGAAGGATTTTGCTTTAGTCTAAATACCATGTTGAGGTCATCATCACTCTTACTTAAGTTTTTAAACTGAAGTAACTTTTATTTATTTAAGCAGCATTTATAATAAAACATTTTGAAGATAAACAAATGCCATGATCATCTTCCAAAGGGGAGTCTAATCAGTTTGCTAAATAGAGACAGACCAACATGCCAGTCACTTTAATTTGTTTTTTTACTTTGCTGCCGCTAGAATGTAAGTCCCTGTAGCATATGATAATGTTTGAAGTGTTAGGACACATTTTTTTCCATTAATTCTCCTTTATATCACCATCCACATCAGATATGCTTTCCTGCAGTTTACTGTTGGCCGTATGCTCAGAATTTAAATTGCCAAGGGCCTGTTCTCTTTCATGAGAATATTACAAATCTCACCACTACTAATTGAAATTGTATGGTGAGGCCATCTTTCCTTCTCTTGCTACTGTGTATTTAAATATCTATTACTGATAAATCAGCTGCATCTCATTACAGCCGATTTACAGTGTGCCTGCCTTCCCTAGTCATCGCAAATACAAAATAGAGGGAAGGATGCATACACTGTTTATTTAGGAGCAGGTATAAAACCAGTTAAAAATGGAACACCCTGCAGCCCTCACAGGATTTCAAATATTTTATTATAGGAAAATACTGAGGAAAAGAAGGGTGGTATCCTTTTTTGGTTTTATTCATTCGATAAAGATTTATTACTGTGTCAGTCCTAATCTAGGCACAGGGAAACAGAGTGAAAAACAACCTGTATCCTCATGGAGCTCACGTTAAAGTAAATATATTAGATATTTAAGTTACATATAATGGAAAATAGAAGGGAAAAATAGGATAGAAAATAGAATTTCTCTGTGGAAAAAAGTGAGTCAGGACTTGATGTGAGGGCTGTAGAAACATTAGCCAGATGGCCAGGAAGATGGTGCAGAGAGGGTGACATCCACAGAAATCCTGAAGTGAATCATACGGAGTCCTGGAGGAAGGGAGCTCAAGCTGACAGAAGTAAACTGTAATGGCCCTAAAGCAGGTGTCATCCTGGAAGGTTCAAGAAACCACAAGGAGAGTAGTGTCACTCAAGAAAGTTGCATAAAAAAATAATAAGAGATGTGGCCATCAAAGTGGAAGAGCTTTGGATGTGGGGCCACATAGACTAAGGTGCTACAGAAAATTACTGGGAGCTTGGGGTAGGCATCTGACAAGGTCTGTGGTGTTTTCTCAGAACTATTCTGGCTGTGTGCTTTAAAAAAAAAAAAAAAGGAGCAAGGGCAGGAACAAGGGATACTAGTGATGGACATTACTCTCCAGCCTTCTCTTCTGCCCTGTGCTGAACAGGGGTGATGTGTATGACCTCTACTAACCACTGATTGGATCCTTCAACTCTGGCTTACATTGGGTTCAACTAATGAGAGACACTCACAGGGGAGAGTGGGAGAAGAGCAAAATTTCTCTCTTTATGACCCTCTTCTGTTTCCGGTCCCCATTGGTTGTTCGTGTCCATCTACCAGGGCCAGAGTTTCTGCCATGCCTCTCTCCACAGAGCTTTCTTTGATCTCCTTTAATGACTCCTTGGCCTTTGTAGATAGTTCCTTTACTAAATTCTTCTTCATTGTTCACGTTTGTCATCTGTTTTCTGACTGGAATTGCCTGATATACCAGATAGGAGGCCATGCCATATTCTGGGGAGATAATGATGATGACTCGATCTGGGTTGTTAGTGGTGGAAGTGGTGAGAAGCTTTTGAGTTACGGACATGTGGAAATCAGAGCTGATTCAACTTAATACTGAATGCAATGTGGGGTGAGGTATAAAAACACCTAGGGGATGCCTACATTTGTGGTCTGAGAAACTCGAATAAGGGAGTTGCCTTTGAATAGACTCTCTGTAAGTTCAGGGGAAAGAGCTGAGCTAAAGGTATGAAATTGGGAGTTATCTGTGTAGAGATGGGTTTTGCACCTTGATGTATGATGAGATCATGATGAGATTGAGTCTAGACAGAAAATAATTGAGTGTGCTCTCTTTTCTGTCTAGACTCAAAGGCTGAATCCTGGAGCAGCTTAATATTAGAGATTGAGTAAATGAAGAATCTGAAAAGGAAAGTGATACAGAATTACAGAAGAGGCAAAAGCATTCCAAAATACTGTGATATTTCTGGATCCAGGTGAAGAATCTATGGAGTAAGAATGGATAGACTGCTCTGTAAGGTTCTGATAAACCAATGCTGGCTTTCAGTGTAAATTACTACTTTTTAAATACACACACATGTATATACATGGAAGTTTTTGATACATGGATTAAAGAAATCTCAAAGAGGCAAATTAAAACTCTGTCCCACAAATAATAATGGCATTTCAATCACATGCATTTTAGCTGTCCTCAGTCACCTGAGACTCACTGTGACACAAGACAGCTTGTACTCAGACACATTTGCATTTCACAGTTTAACATCATATACACTGACATCTACACTATTTCCTCCAAAGAATTCAAGGGTCAGGAAAAAAAGTTAAAACTTACCCCTAAAGAAGTAGAATTTTCTGCAGCAGGGACAAAACAGCCAAAGGAAGTAATCTCAGTGACTCCAACAGGAAAAACTCATGAATTTAGTGATATAAGGGGGATGGGTGCTGCCTATCAGCTCATCCCATTCATTAAAAAATGAGAAACAAGAAAGCAGCTTGGAGCCCTACATGAGTTTGGGAAACATATTTACAGCTCTTGCAATTAATTTAGAGGAGAATTTCAGGTAAGGATAGTAACCATATACTGTTGTTCATGGCTTTAAAATTCTTAACTCTCTATGTCATTAAAAATATTTATTTAAAAATAACTAGTAATTAATTTAGCTCAGTAAAAATATTCAATAAACTTATTTTCTTGAGTTTTAATTGATACATAAATTTTTTAGCTCATTGGAAATTCACTTTTTATGAAGTGATTCATTAATCATTACAAACATGCTCATGTGTGTCACATTCTGTAATTAAATTATTTTGCCAAATGAGCTATTGCTGTGTGAAAGATTGGCTTCAAAACCTAATTCAATGCTAGATTAGTGAAGTCTCTTCCTAAGGGACTTGAGTTAGGAAGCTAGCAGGGAGCATATAATGTATAAAAGGAAATTTATATTTACTGTATGATACTAATTTTAATAATATGCACACAAGTGCCAAAGTGACTAATCAAAAAATTGATATTCACAATTGTATATGAATGTGAAGGTTTTGATTCTGTTCATTTCAAGTGTTAAGGATGCAATTTTCTAGGACAACACTTTGATTGCATTTAATTTTACTGTGAAATTTGAGAGAAGACCTGAGATTTTCTGATTATCCTCTTTGTAATATTATCTCTGTTTCTTACGTTCTACATGGTATCCATTTCTCCATAGAATTATAGTTTCCACGGGCATACTAAAGATTTGGAAGATCCCTCTTACCAATCAATTTTCATTGGTTCGTTTACATTAATCTTTTGCTGGCTTTTTCTTTTTTAACCTCTTTCAAAAATATGTTTAATATGCTTCCATTTATTTTATTTTATTTTATTTTTTTTATTTTTATTATTATTATTTTTTGTTTCCATTTATTTTAAAAAGCCCATGGGTAGTACACATAACAATTACAATGGGTTGAAACATATCAAATAAGTTAAAATCCATGAGGCCATATGATATTTTTTAAGAAGCCCATTGTTTTGAATACAGGTAGATAAAGGAAAAGAACCTGGGATTTACCCTGCCTTGTATTTAAGAACTATACTTCTCAGTGAGCAAAGAGTTGATGAGGGGAAGTTTATCTTTAAAAAGATAAGTGAAACTAGACAGCATTAAGACATTGATCACAGATTATAAGCTTAGTGAAGTTACATATTAAGTATATTATCCTGTAGATATTTGTCTGGTAGGTAAGCAAATTGTTTCTGCCCAGTGGAAAAGATAACCCCAAATATAAAACACCAACCAGTTTGGTATATAGTCTAACAAACCAACTCTAACATTCCTTTATTAAATTGATAATAAATTCCTAGCACCTCAAAATGTTCTTTGAACCATTTTTTTTTTTTAATGTGACTATCGCAGTCTTATAGTTGAAGCACAGGAAGCAAACAACTGCATTCCAAAACAGCAAAATATGCAGGTCCAAAAAATGAAGGTACTTTTTAAATTGCCATAAGCCCATTCATCTCCTTTAGCATCCCAAAGATTAAGCACATGTTCTGTTCAGCTATAGAATGAAATTGTAAACACGCTGCACCACTGACATCACAGGACGGTTGCCTATAAAACAAGACTTCTAATGCTGGGCTTCAGCTGCATTTTCTCACAGGTCATCATGCGTACCCAGGAGATCAGTTGTCTGAGCAACCTCTAGATCATGCTAACACTGTGCTACCAGAGCAGGGTGGATGACAATGTCTGGTGGGGCAAGAGGAGGCACGGTGATGAACTCCAAGTTAGGGTCTCCAGTTAGTTTTATAGCAAGCCACAGGAAGGAGCCTTTCAAAGTTTTGGCAGAAATGTCATAGTACTGAAGGTTCTTCTTTTGGTGGAAGACAATCGATTTTGCCTTAACTTTTCTGTCCTTAATGTTTACTTTGTTGCCACACAGTGCAATAGGGACATCTTCACATACTTGAACCAGATCTCTATGCCTTGATGTAATCCTTGTTGTTATATCAAACATAATGGCATACCAGGCTTGGATGTCAGAGCCATCTCTCAGCCCAGCAAACTTCTCCTGATCAGCCATATCCAGTACCAGGAACTTAATAGGTCCTCTGTTGGTATGGAACACAAGTGGATGGATCTCAACACTCAGGTGGCCACAGACTTTTCAAATTGACCAATCAGATGATGCTTCATGGATGTAATTTTTTCAGTACCATTGCCAACCAATACAAGTGGGATCGGCACTTGGGGTTAGTTCTCCTTGCACAGCCATCATGCTCTTGCTTCCAGAAGTGTCTCCAGCCCATCTGACTGAGGCTGAACCACTTTTTATATATGATTGTTTTTCTCACTAATTAATTAGTAAAATCCTAGATGTGTGTTCATATTAAATTTGCATGAAAATCATGATTTTACCTTTTTGAAAAATACACTCAGCAGCAATAAGTAAAAACTAGTAAATGAAGAAATGATAGAATCAGTATTCTCACTTTTTGCAACTCCTATTGAATTAATGGATTAGGCAACAGTCATCAGTTGCTAATGACATCACCTATTAAAAAAGAGACGATAGGTTATATTACCTTGTGGTGGAAATATACCATATCTTCTGTGAAGCAGTCCTACCAAAATTACTGAACCTGGATTTGAAGATACAGATCAATGAATAAATTAGGCTTCAGGACAATTTGCATTGTGTTATTAATGAAAATTTTTAAAAAACCAGCCCTTTTGGGCAGCCTGGGTGGCTCAGCGGTTTAGGGCCACCTTTGGCCCACGGTGTGATCCTAGAGACCCGGGATTGAGTCCCACATGGAGCTTCCTGCATGGAGCCTGCATCTTTGCCTCTCTCTCCCTCTCTCTCTGTCTCTCATGAATAAGTAAACAAACTCTTAAAAAAACAAATAAAGGAACCAAAAGTTTCCAATAATATGTTCCTCACCAGCAGCACCTTTAATGTCTCTACTATTTCTATCAGCAGTGTGTTTATGATTTAGGGATTCTTCAAAGTGAGATATGTCTTCTCTATTATGCTCCTCACCACCTTCTGTGTCCTTACTAAAAGGATCATTATTATCCATATTCCTACTAATGGTCTGTTTAAGTCACTGTAGGCTGTTTCTATCTTGCTTCTCAAAATTCTTTCAGCCTCTGCCACTACCCAGTTCTGAAGCCACTCCAATATATTTAGTTATTGTTACAGTAGCACTCTACTCTCAGTACCAAAATCTGTATAGTTTTCTGTTGCTGCTGTGTCAAATGACCACAAACTTGGTGATTTAAAATAATATAAATTTATTATTTTACAATTTTGTAGGTTAGACATCCAACATGGATCTCAGGGGGCTAAAATCCAGATGTCGGCAGAACTGTGCTCCTTTCTGGAGGCTTTAGGGGAGAATACAATTCCTTATTTTTTCCAGATTATAGTGGCTGCTCACTTTCTTGGCTCATGGGCAATTTTCTCCCATCTTTAAAGCCAGCAATATCAGGCAGACTTCTTTTCACACTGTTATCCTCTGGATTTCTCTTTCAATTCCCTCTTTCACTTTTAAGGATGCTTGTGATTACTCTGGGTCCACTAGAATAATCAAGGATAATTTCCTTGTCTTAATGGTAGCTAATTAGCAACCTTAACTCCAATCTGCAAACATAATTCCCCTTTGCCAGGTAACCAAACATATTCACAGGTTCTGAAGATTAGGATGTGGACATTCTTTGGAGACCATTCTGCTTACCGTATATGTTCACCCTAGAAGGAGTTCCCCAGCACGCTGCCCATTTTGGCCACTCACACTAAAATGAGTCTGCTATTAGCAAATGCCTATGGATACAGACCTCTAAGTAACTTTTCTATTTTTGTAATTTAAAATATGGAGAGACTGTAATTATTCACTAGGTATTTGAGTAAAAGCTTCAAAGTATTGAAAAAATAAGTTTATCTGATCTGGAGAGAAGAAAATTAAACGAAACAACCTCACCTCCTCTCCCCACACACTTTTAATTAATAGCCTACAAAAATTCAAGAATACATTTGTATTCTACTCGTATACCAAGAAAATGTAGTGAAAAGGAATAACAGAGTGAAAAGAATTCCTAGAAATTAAAAATATGCATGCTAGCATAATTTTTTAGAAACCTTGCAATTGTTGAAGATATCTCTTTGAAAATATACAAGATGGAAGATCAGTCCAAGAAGTTCACTTTCAACTGATCAAATTTCCATGAGAGTGCTGAGAAGGTGAAGTGAAAAGTATTCCCCCCAAATGAAATTTTAAACTAAATTTACAGAACTGAAGGGAAACACATGTCTTGAAATAGGAAAGGCTTCTATGTGAAAAGAGACCTGACCTCAGACATCTGTGAGAAATTTCAGAAAATCAAGTATAGAGGATTCTAAAGCTTTTCATAAGGGAAAGTAATATATACAATAAGATACAACTCGTGAGGGCGTGTCATCAGTACCACCAGAAGATGATAGAATAATTCTTTAAAGTTCAAAGTAAAAGTAACTCTAAACCTAAAATACTTATGCCAGCCAAATTATTAGTCATGAGTGAATATGAAATTTAAGATGTTCATATATTAAGGGATTCAAGGAAGTTTGTCTCTCATACACTCTTCCTCAGTAGAGGAATCAACAAATAATTAATTGTACTAAGAAGAAATAGGAGTGAGAGATTATATAAGTCATCTAAATCTTTATATAAATAGCAGAAAAGAAATGGAGAAAATCTAAATTTGAAATATAAAGATATAGCTATAAATATCTTATTTTGCAACATGGAGAAAACCATCTTTAGAACTATACAGAGCCAAGTTTAAAAGTCATTGCCTCTGGTGTGTAGAGTTAGGAGTGGAGAAAGTCAGTTGAGAGGGGGTAGATGATGATTAATTCTCCTAAGAAAAGCTTTATATCTCTAAATGACTTTTGTATTTAGGGCTTAGAAGAAAAAAAAAAGATGGCATCTGCTGGCTGGAGCCATGGAGAGGGAGAGTGTGGAGAAGGTATCTGTCAGCCTCCATCCCAGAGAACATCCCATCAGGCCCCCACAAGCTTCAGATGTCTGCCCCTCAGGTCAACATTCCTGGATAAGCAAGGTCTGAGTGCCCCTGGATCAGCCACTCCCTGTGGGCCCTGCTGAGGTGAGTGTGAGCTCCAGGACCCTTGAATAGTTCTTATTGGATAGCAGCAGCTCTGTTGGTCTGCTGGATGTGAGCCCTGTTGATTTTTAAAGCTAGATGTTTTGGGGGCTCATGTCTCAGGTGCAGGTCTTAAAAGTTGAGATTTCTTGATGTGAGGTTCAAACCCTAAGTGCCTTAGGGGAAACTCTGGATTTTCAGTTCCCTCTCAACTATGCGTCGGTGTGCTGGGAGAGGGGCTTATGACGAGACTGGTCCTAGCCTCTCCTGTTCCTTTTGATGTGGGCTTTCTCTCGTTTACTCAGACATGTCAAAGTCTTACAGTTTTTAGTGCTTTTGCAAAGGAAATTGTTCCATATGTAGTTGTAGACTTGGTGTAGGGAGAAAGTGAGTTCAGGATTCACTTTTGTGGCCATCTTGAACCAGAACCTGCCTTTTGAGCTTGGATATTAAATGGAGAAAAATGAGAAAGCTGAAGGAGAGGAATCAATTTTCCTTATTTGTATTATCAGTCAACATATGGGTAATTTTCATATTATGATACCCGTAGCTTCAAAATCTCTGGATTTTAACTATAGAATTAATTAGTGTACTAAGGCTCTTTGTCACTTGAGTTTTCAAGCTAAAAACTAGATTAACTATAAATGCTTCAGTGTTGCCTATAAAGTGAGTATCCTAGCGACTAAAATGTATCCCAGTAATTAAAGCCTCCATGTCAGCAACATTTAGACAGCAAGATAAGTAACTGAATTATGAGAAGTAAACATCTAGCCATATGTTCATGGTCACCTTATTTGAGTGGTGCACAGCCTCGGTGCATAGTCTGTAAGAGTGGGCCCTTCAGGACCTGTCAAAAAACAATGAATTTGCTGTTCATAGTTAGATCAACCTGTTGAAACTTCCAAAGACTATTTAAATTTCATGCATGTGCACTGTGTGATTTAGGTTCAGAGTCAAGTATTTAAATTCATGAGCTCTACCCTAGCTGATAATTCCTTCAGATACACCCATTGACAGCAAAGTAGATTTGTTCTCACAATAATAAATGTTGGGAAAAGTGGGGGAAGTTATAAATGGAAAAGCCTCTTACTGATGGATCTTAAAAGCTTCCAAATCTTTTCTAATTCCAAGATTGTCAGTTAGTGTGTGTATGTGTGTGTGTGTGTATAGTATATATAGTATAGTAGTATATATAATATAGTATATATGTACAGTATAGTATATATGTATAGTATATATACTATACATGTAGTTTATATATAGTATTATATTTATATAGTATATATAGTATATATGTATAGTAGTAGTATAGTAGTATATATAGTATAGTATATATAGTATATTAGTGTATATATATACTTCTATGTAGTGTATATATGTGTGTGTGTATATATATATATGTCTTCATGACTAACATATATCACTCAATATACTACTAATAAAGGAGTTAAAGATAGAAAACTGAATAACCAACCACTGTTTTACCATAAAAAGGGGTACATTGTGGAATTATATACTGGTAATAGGTCCAAGATTTACTTATCACAAGTTGACGTCATGATTTTGATTTTGCTTTGGAAGTAAGATGATGATGACTCTAAAAAGCTTCAGTCCTGAAGGGAAAAAATAACCCTTGCTGTCGTTTTCTGCCCATTTCTACTATTGAAAGATAGTGTGGGTGTTATTCTGGCTCCAAAAGACAGGCTTGATTGGAAGTCACTTTTGCCCCACAGTGTGTTGTGTCAGTATAAACTTTTAATTCAGTTTATGGATCTCAACAGCCAGTTTATAATGACAGCAAAGTGATTGGTTGTATATCATCTGGATACATTAAATATATCATTTCTACCGACTGACTCTGAGAGAGTGTAGTCAGGAGGTTCATGTATAAATATGATCTGTTTTGAACAATTATTTAACACAAAAGTAGGGAAAATAAAAATTTTATGACAGTGCAATTGAAACTTAAGACCTGTTTGAAAACAGGTTAAATGTGGATATAGCAAATTCTTTTTTTTTTTTTTTTTTTGGATATAGCAAATTCTTAATGAGCACATAGATACTATTTAGAATTAAGGAATGCATCATGTAATTCGGAGTCACTGTCAATCAATTGTAAGAGGTTGCTAAAAAATAAAACATATAAGAAAAGGATAAAAATTATATAAAATAGAAACAGAATCTAGAAATCAGTATGGTGGCATGTGTAGGAGAAATATTAATAAGAAAAAAAATTAAAAAGAATTAGGTTAAGGGAACTCTAAAACTGGCTGACTCTGATGAGGTGGAGAAAATCTCTCAAAATGTGGTAAGGGGATCCCTGGGTGGTGCAGCAGTTTAGCGCCTGCCTTTGGCCCAGGGCGCGATCCTGGAGACCCGGGATCGAATCCCACATCGGGCTCCCGGTGCATGGAGCCTGCTTCTCCCTCTGCCTATGTCTCTGCCTCTTTCTCTCTCTCTCTGTCTCTCTCTCTCTCTGTGACTATCATAAATAAATAAAAATAAAAAAAAAAGAGTAAAAAAAATGTGGTAAGGACAAAAATATTCCTTTCAATTTTCCATTGATTGATTAATGGTTAAAAATGATGTAGTATATTACTCAGCCATCAAAAAGGAAATCTTGCCATTTGCAAGGACGTGGTTGGAACTACAGGGTATTACGCTAAGTGTAATAAGTCAGTCAGAGAAAGACAAGTACCATATGATTTTACTCATATGTGGGATTTAAGAAACAGATGAACATAGGGGAAGGGAAAGAAAAATAAAATAAGATAAAAATAGAGAGGCAAACCATAAGAGACTCTTAACTATAGAGAACAAACTGAGGGTTGCTGAAAGTGAGGTGAATGGGGGAGCTGGTTAAATGGGTGATGATGGGCTTTAGAGAGGGCACTGGTTGGGGTAAGTAATGAATCACCAAATTCTATTCCTGAAACCAATTCTAGACTATATGTTATATAACTTGAATTTAAATTAAAAAAATGTTCCTTTCAATTAGACTTATATATTTACATTATTAAAGAATCTGTTTATTGTTTATTTTAGAAACTAGAGGAAGGCATGAATGCCAAGAATATTACCAATGTAATTTGAAAAATGAATTTGGTTAATATCATATATCCTTTTCGGAAACACAGCTACCTTCCTAATTCTACTATGATTTCCCATTTGATCTGCAATACTGAAAACATTGCTAAGATGTGATTTTCTTTAATATAATAATATAGGCTACAAAAAGAGTTTTTTTTAGCAGTATCAGAAATGTACACACTGCTCTGTAGGAAGTGACATTCAGTGTCAGAGTAGAGTCTAATGTACAATGTTTCTTGTGTTTTAATATTTTATGGATTTTTTTCCCCTGCAGTTGAAACATAGCACATGAAGTTTTGGAAAAAAAGAGAATTATTTAAAATTTTTTGAGACATAGTTTTCTTTTGCAATGAGTGAGTATTACTAGGCATTGCACATAATTAGGCTAGAGGATTCATTTTGTAAATGTAATTCTCTGTGTAAGAAAACTGCCAAGACTTTTTTTTCCATTTAATATTAGAAAAATGTAAACTTATGCAAATCAAACAGAATAGTGTACCCACCGCCCAGTTTAAAGAATTATCTAATTTTTTGGTCATTTTTGTTTTGTTTTTCCACCCATCTTTACTGGATTTTTAAAATAGTTTTTGTTTTTGTTTTTTGTTTTTTGTAAAATTTACTACATTGAAATGCACAAATGTAACCCACACGCAAGATGTAAAAAATCCTCTAGAAACTTTCTTTCTGTCCCTTCCCAGTCAATGGCCCCGATCCCCGCCGAGGATTAATTTTGCCTGTTCTAGAACTTCAGGTGAATGTAATCATAGTTGCACTTATTTGCACTAGCTTCTTTCACACAGCATAATGTTTATGAGATTCATCGATGTTGTTGAATATATTAGTGATTCATTCCTTTTTACAACTGAATAGTATTCCATGATAAGAATATACTGCTATTTGCTTATTTACTCTTCTACTGAAGGACATTTGAGTTACTTCTAGTCTAGGGTATTAGGAATAAATCTGCTATAAACATTCTTATACACATCTTTTCATGAGCTTATGTTTTCATTTCTCATTTTTTATACGTATTAGAATTGCTGAGTCAAAAGTAGGAGTACGTTTAATGTGGTAAGAAACTACTGGGCCTTTTCCTGAAGAGATTGTACCATTTTATATTCCTACCAGAAATGTGTTAGTGTTCTGCCCGCTACACCTTCTTGCCAATAGTTAATGTGGTCAGTGTATTTAATTTCAGCCATTCTAGTGGGTGTATAGTAGCAGCTTGTTATAGTTTTACTTTGCATTTTCTTCATGACTACCGATGTTGAGCACTTTTTCATTTGCTGATTGGCTATTCAGATATGTTCACGTATGAACTCTTGGTTTAGTGTTTCATCCATTTTTAAAATGAGGTTGTTTGGCCTTATTTATTGGTAGTAGTTACTTAGACCTTCCGGATAGAAGTCCCTTGTCAGATTTATGTTTCACAAGAATTTTCTCTGAATCTGTGCCTTGCCTTCATTTACAAATATTTTTTTTGATGAGATCATTTTAATGAAAATATTATAATTTTAAGTTTTTGCTTTCTGTATCCTGGGAAATCTTTTCCTTTCCAGAGTCACAAAGATATTCTTTTATGATTTCTTATAAAAACCTCATAGCTTAAGCTCTTGGATTTCAATCTATGATCCTTCTTGGAATCATTATTATGTATGGTATGAGGTCAAGATTAATTTTTTTTCTACATGGATATTCAATTGTTCTTCCCCATTTTTGTAAAGATTTTTCTTTGCACATTCAATTGTTTTGTTGTCTTTGCTGATAAGTAGTTATTCGTATAACTTTGTTCTTGCTTTTGAACTCTATCTGCTCCATTTATTTATTTGTCTATCCATAAGTCAATACCACATGATCTTGGTTACTATAACTAATACAAGTCTTCCAAATTTGGTTTCCAATTTCAAGACTGTAGATTATGGTTAAACATAGCTTTCCTTGTAGCTGGCTTCCTTCTCATATTTATATATTTATATATGTTTTTAAGGTCTAAATTGGTAAGTATTTATTTTAGAAACTTTGGATTCCAGATAAACAAGGAATTTGCGAATATATACATACATATACATATACATATACATATATATACATATATATATACATATATATATATTTTGCTCATGCAGAGATTCAATGAACAAGAGCTAACATTGTCTTGCTATTCACAGTCAGTTAAGAGTTGGATTCTTGGTTTTGACTCAGGTCATGATCTCAGGATTGTGACACTGAGCCTGCATCAGGCTCCACATTCAGCAGGGAGTCTGCTTGAGATTCTTTCTCCCTCTCCCTCTGCCCCTCCTGCTTATACTCTCTCAAAAAACAAAAAAACAAAAAAACTTTTTTAAAAAAAGCTTTGATATGTCAAACTGAGTTATCAATATGTCCTCATGGTGAAAATTTGGAAAAGAGGGAAACATTAGTGGAATTCTGATTGTTATCTGCCTTAGTTTAAATTCTCAAATTCTACTTGACTGGGAAGGAAAATCAGGATCCACTGGGTTTTAAACGTAGTGACTTAAAATTCATAAAATAAATATTGCCTTTGTGCATGGGAGTTTGTTGAAAGATGGAATACGCTTCAGGTTGTTAGGATGAAAATGTAATGGCCTGCATTAAGTATGGAAGGAGCAGTCATATCACATAGAAAAGTATCGCTCTACTTGAAAATTTTCTATTTCTGTGTATTTAGGGAAGTCCAGAGCTGGCCACAGTCCTCTCCATCTGGCACTTTACTATTATGAGTTTGTTGTCACTAACTTCTTCACTTTTTATTTAGCATATTGACCTAAGAGTCAGCTGGAAGTAATGAGCTGCCATGATGCTGGCAGCCTCTTCACTGCAAAAGGCTTGGGATTTTCTCTCTGCTCCTTAGTTTTTGAGTTTCTAAGTTTAGGAGGGATTCTCTTTGATTCTTTGTGGGCATATTTTCTCTTCCCAAAGCCTAGACCATGGACTTAGAACACCTTCCCAGTTTTTAGCAATGAAAGATTTTTTTCCCCCTGTCTTTGAATATTTCTTTGGTCATCAATGTAGAAAATTGGGGCTTGGGTAGATTAAAAACATCAATTTATGTCATCTGTGCAAAGTCAATTATCCATGTTTCATAATGTGTAAGGAAGACTTCCTATGTAGAATTAAAGAAATACCTGTGGTAATTTGCAAATTACTCTACATATTCATATTTAAATCAAAGAGGAAAAATATTACACTTTTAAAACTTTTTTTGGTATGTAAGCCTATTCTTATCTTGCAATAAGATCTAGGTAATGATTTTCTTTTAAAGAATTGTGCTAATACAGGTTTTAGATTTACTATCCTAATAAACCTTGCTAGGTAGACAAAACTCATTGTCCTTCATGATGACTGACAGAAATTAAATGGTAGTTAACAATTAGTTGGTTTCTTTGAAGTCCTGGGAATTTACTATAGTTAGGAATTAGTTTCTCCTTTATGCAGAAACCAAGTCATATTTTAAGAAACATTATTTGTTTCCTCATAAACAAAAGGGAACATTTGAGCTCATCACTGGGGTTCAGGAAAACCATCACAATTTTTATTAATTATAAATGATGAAGTCAAACTGAGTGGTATTTTAAGGAAAATTCACTTTCTTCCTTGAGCATATGCTCGTTCTCTATTTGCTTAATTTCTGTAGTAATTCTTGGCAGTTCCAATAATTGATATTTAATCAAAAGCACCTTGTATTTCACGTTCGCTGATGTGAATGAGATAGTGGAGGAGATATCTTCCCAGCAAAGCCCCTAGCTGATCTTTTATATCTTAGACATTACTTGCCATAATGTAGCTAGGCAGTGGATGTTCAGCGAATATTTTATTTGATAACAAATCAGGAAAAATGGGGTTATAAAGGGTCCTGGATATTGTGTCAGAATCTTTGCATTTCATTGCCTAAGTCACGAAAAATGAGTATGGTGTTTTGAGAGGACACACAGTAAAGGCAGCATTGGGATATCTTTTCTTGCAGTGGTGCATAAGGTGGATTAGAGATGATAGAACATGGAAGTAACAGTGCCAATTAGGAGGCTGCTACATAAAAATAACTCCTTCCAGGCGCACTATGACCCAGGCTAACCAAAATTCTCATTGCTTCTCTATCATTCTATTTATCTGGGTTTTGTCTTTATTTTTCCTTTGTTCCTTCAATATTGTGTTCTGGTAGCTCCTCTTCTCTATACTTGAGAACGAACCTTCCAAGGCACAAATGAATGTAATACCCTGATGAAGTACCACCTCTTTCACAAAGACTTTACTGATTTCTTTAGTTGGTAGTTTTTGTTCTTATCTTTGAAACTCCCACACTGTGTCTCTAAAGAGAGTATGACATATTTCCTCTCTTTGAGCATCTGAGTTGCAAGGAGTTAAGTCATTCACATGCCTGTTATTGCATTTTCTCATCATTATGGTATGCAAGACCCCCTTCTACTCCGAGTTCTTCTCTGAATCTTGTTTGTACAATTTTGGGCAAAACTGGTTATCTAGGAGCTAATAAAGAATTTGATAATGGGATGCCACCCTCCCCTTTTTTTAAAGATTTATTTGAGAGAGGGGGAGCACAAGCAGGGAGGGGCAGAGGGAGAAGAAGAAGGAGAGAATCTAAAGCAAACTTTGCACTGAGTATGGAGCCCTTTGTAGGGCTCAATCTTACAACCCTGAGATCAGGACCTGGGCCAAGGCCAAGAGTCGAACACTCAATCAAAGGCCAAGAGTCGAACACTCAATCAAATGTGCCACCCAGGCACCCCTGGGGTGCTACTCTTAAGAAGGACAACTAGGAAAATCAGGGAAATCCATCCCATTTGTTGAGAGATTTTGCCAACACCCTGAGATCTAGCACTGGAGCCTGTGGGGTGTAGTGGATCTGTGCAAGGTCTGCCTGTGCTTCTGCACTGGGATCTCACCATAGTTTGAACTGGTCTGCAATGTCTCTGCACCAGAGTTCTTGACAGACCGCTGAGGGGTCCCTCAAGTCACGTAAGGGCATGCCTCAGGGAGGGGAGGGGAACAACTCTTAAATGCTGTGGAGTTTCAGGTAAGATGAGAAGGAGACTTAGTCATTAGATTAACAAGAGAGACCCTACTAATGACCTTGAAGAGTAGTTTGAGGGGATTATGGGGATATTGGACTGATTGCACCATGCTCAAGAAAGTATGGAAGAAACAGAATTGGATAGGGCAAGTATATACTACTCTTTGGAGATTAGTGGTAACAAGGAAGAGAGAATCTTCCCCAAAATGTCTTTCTAAACTGGAGAAAAGCTTGACTGAGAGAAAACCTAAATCAATTTTTGGTCTTACATTTTGAACAACAAAGAGATGAAAAGACCGGGAAGAAGTCACAAAACATTGAAACACTATAGTTGATTATAATAAAATGCTATAAATGCTGTAAGTATTTTTATTATTTGCTCACTCATTTCTACTCCTGTTTCTAAGGAGAACAGCAGCTTACAATGGGGAGCTTGCATTATGTGTGGGTTTTGGGCTAGATAGATATGGTAGTTAGATCATCCCCCAAAATAATAAAACTTGTGATTTGGGATTTAAATAAGTGAGTTTAACTGACTAGATTTTCAAGGTAATAAAAAGTTTCCCCCATCCTTGTGGTTTTTTTAAAAAAGATTATTTATTTATTTATTCATGAGAGACACAGAGAGAGAGGCAGAGACATAAGCAGAGGGAAGAGCAGGCTGCCTGTGGGAAGCCCAATGCAAGACTTGATCCCAGGACCCCAGGATCATGATCTGAGCCAAAGGAAGACACCCAGGCATGCCCCCATCCTTGTGTTCTGTGTACCTGCTGATGTTTGGGGGTGGGGCATGAAAGTAATGTCAGGTATTATTTTTTATTTTCATCACTCTGCAGTGAAATGAAGTGAATGGCCAGAATGCGAATGTTAGAACAATTATGTTTTATTTGAATTATGGCTGTAATAATGCATTCCATTATTAAAAACATAATCCAATGTTGCATTATTCTAGTCACTCAGTAGTAAATGGAAAAGCAATTCATAATTAAATTAGCGAAACCTAGCACCACACTGACCTTTCAGTAATTCATTTTATGGCTGAACTGTAAGATAGATATAAAATGCTGTATGATCTTTGACATATATTATGGATTTAAATAAATTAAATGGCATTAATGTAATACACATGCAGTTTAAAGAGTGTGGAGATAGGAGTATTTTTATGTGTGACCTTCCTAATTAGGCAGTGAAGTAGGCTATTAACAAAGGATCACATAGTTGCCATTACTTTGCTTAGGACAGGGACTACAGCTAGAGGGAAGGCTTTAGCTGAAGGTTCTATTAAACTCTATCATCCTATACTCTTGACCTGGGGTTCAAATTCGAAGTATAAACAGAAAGGGGGGATCCCTGGGTGGCGCAGCGGTTTGGCGCCTGCCTTTGGCCCAGGGCGCGATCCTGGAGACCCGGGATCGAATCCCACGTCAGGCTCCTGGTGCATGGAGCCTGCTTCTCCCTCTGCCTGTGTCTCTGCCTCTCTCTCTCTCTCTCTCTCTGTGACTATCATAAATAAATAAAAATTAAAAAAAAATAAAAAAAATAAACAGAAAGGGGAATATCTAGGTTTTGCTCTTACCTTGGGTCTTTGAAGAGGTTTCTAAAACATATCCTTTTCAGACCAGTTTATTAAGAACCTGCTATATTGCATCATGAGAGGCAGTTGTCGTTAATGATCCATTTTTCTTTCTTTTTTTTTTTTTAAGGTTTTTATTTCTTTATTCATGAGGGACAGAGAGAAGGCAGATACATAGGCAGAGGGAGAAGCAGGCTTCTTGAAGGGAGCCCGATGTGGGGCTCTATCCCCGAACTCTGGGATCATGCCCTGAGCCAAAGGCAGATGCTCAACCGCTGAGCCACCCAGGCGTCCCTCCACTTTTCTTTCTGTCTACACATTTACTTTATGTTTATAGATATGCAAGAGGATATACCCATCCATTGATACCAGTACTAAATATTAGCACTAAATATGAATATGAGATTTGTATATAATAATAAAAATTTTTAGAATAATTCCTTTTTTAGGACCGAGACCATGTTATTGTGACTTTCTCTTGGTAAATGCTCTGGTTGAGGTTTTCTAAACCTTAGGTTAAATAAAAACTGATTTCATCCCCCTCTCCCCACCCTTGCCATGTTCAAAATGTCTTTAATGGGACATGGGCAGAAATGTCAAAGGGTCTAACACTGAGTGCTTAGCTTGCCCATTTGATTCATAAAATGAGTCCTGATTATGTGTGGGTTGGTGAAAGATTCAAACAAAATTTCTTTGCATCTATTTCCAAGAATTTTCAGTTTGTGCTAGATCCTAAGGCCTTTCTCGAAAATGTTGTACAGTGACTCTTAATCCTGGTTGCACATTAGAATCACTTGGGAAGCTTTATTAAAAAATAGTGATGGCTCGCTTTGGTATTTCCTGTCCCCTATAGCTGGCATGCTCTTCCTAGAGTTATCTTCACATGGATTAGCCCCTCACCTCCTTCTAATCGTTCCTCAAAAGTCATTTTTTGAAAGAACATTCCCATAATGCCCCCCCCCCCCAATCTCTTAGATCATTTCCTTCTACTATGTTTTCATGAAGGGATCCATCTGTTTTTTTTTTTTTTTTTTGCTACTTTTCCAGTATGTAAAACAGTACCTGGACCATAATAATCACTCTATAAGATTTACTAAATAAAATGAATGGGGGGCACCTGGGTGGCTCAATGGTTGAGCATTTGCCTTTGGCTCATTTATGATCTTGGGGTCTTTTGATTGGGCTTCCTGCAGAGAGTCTGCTTCTCCCTGTGCCGATGTCTCTACCTCTCTCTCTCTGTGTCTCTCATGAATAAATAAGTAAAATGTTTAAAAAAATAAGTAAAATGAATGAATAATTTAGAATATGTGGAAAGTTATAGCCAATTATAGCAGTATCTACATGAAGTAAAATATGCAGATGTGCTCCAGGACTCCCAGTCATCCAATCACTAGTTTCAAAAAAATCACTTGAAGCCCTTGTTAAAAAGGAAGATTTTCTCTTTTTTCAACTGTGCAATAGAAAGTTAATTTCTTTAAAGTGTGATACACCATTGTTATTTTAATTAGATTTTAAAAATTATTATTACAAGTTGAACATATTTCTTAGCTGTGACTATTTCCAGTGTTTGTAGTTCATTTTTTCAACTACTTTGCCAATGTATCTATTGGGGTTTTAGCCATGTTCTTAATAAGCATTTTCTACATCAGGTTAATGAGCCTTTTTACCCTACAGTATTTTCCCACTTTCTCCTTACTTTTCTTGGGGTGTTTTTGATATGCTAAAAAGTATAATATTCATATTAACCGTTTTTCATCATTCTACCGTTGTTCTTAAATTTAGAACTAAGTTTTCTTGCAGCTATAGAGTCTTCTATTCTTTTTTTTTTTTTTAAGATTATTTATTAATTTATTTATTCAGGAGAGACACAGAGAGAGAGGCAGAGACATAGGCAGAGAGAAAAGCAGGCTCCTTATGGGGAGCCTGATGCAGAACTCAATGCCCAGACTCTGGGATTATGACCTGAGCCAAAGGCAGACTCTCAACCACCGAGCCACCCAGGTGCCCCTTTGACTATTCTTATGGTTTATTTTCCCACAAATAACTCTTTGTTGAAGATCTAAACATTTTTTTTCCTTTAATGGAGGTAGCCAATACTATACTTATTGAATAATATTATTTTCTAAATATTTGGCATGCTATTCATGCCTCCATTCTATATAAAATTAATAACAAAGGATTGTACAAATTTAAGATACAGATAGATTCTAGTATTAAAATTGGAGTTCTTTTACTCTGCTTTGTTGACCTATTGATTTGTTCTTGTTTCCACACTAAACTATTATAATTATAGTTTTATAGTATATTCATTACCTGACAAAGTTTTTTTCCTTTTTTTAAAAATTTGTAGCTAATCTGAAAAATTTAAAAATAATTTTTATTGACTTAAAAATTTACTTACAGGGTTAGTGTTTCACATGAAACCTTTAAATCATTTTGAGATAAATGGACAACTTTACCATATTTAATTTTTTCATTAAGAGCAAGGTCTGCCTTCCTCATGCATCTATATCTGATTCATACTTGAGAGCACTTTTTGTAGTTTTCATCTAAGGTCTGTGGGATTTCACATTACTATCAGTCACCCATACGTAAATGCATTTAGCTTGTACTCTTAACACAATATATTTCCCTCCACTGCATTTTTTTTAAAGTCCTTCAAACTTCTCTTCACTGTCCTTACTATTTACTACTATTTTTTTCTCCACTCCCTTCCCCTCCTGCCCCTAATACAGACATTCAAAATGGTTAGGGGAAGCTTATTATGTCCTAACATCACTTAGCTCTGTCATGTCAAAATGACAAATAGATACCATTCTTGAATCAATGAAGGATAATCATGGTTCCTTTACTATGATAGAGAAGTCAGAGAAAGTGATTTGTCCACCGTTATTATTCAAATATAGTAAGATTTATTTCACAGATTCTCCATACAATATAAAACCTGATAATAAATCATTTAATATTTTGCTTCACTTACCAAGCAAATTACTAGCTATTTTCCCTCAGCTCACCAAAATAGATATTACATTTTATAATTTGCATTGCTTTTTATTGTAGGTGTAAAAATGAAATCCCTGAAGAAGATTTATAATGACAAGATAACTACAGTGTAAAAACAGAAAAGGTTCAAGCTTTATGACACACAATTTAATTCAAGGTTATGAAAATAGAAATATTGAGGCTAAATAAACATCTTTCATAATCATATACTATGATAACACAAGTATATTTGGTGAAAGAATTTATTTTCACAAACTTAAATCTGAAGTATTTTCCATTTAAATAATATTCTTGGACTTGTACAAAATTTGACTTAAAAAACATTTTTATAGGGTACATACATACAATTTTATGATAGAAACGTTAAAGGTTTTCTCTCACAGGAACTGTAAGACATCTTTTATAGTCTCAAGTCTACTTTGTAAATAACGTGAGTTTACTTATTATATATTTAATTTTTTTTAATGGAAAATTTCAAATATATAAATGTACCAAGATTTGTGGACAACCCATGAGTGGGGAACAGGAAAACCAGGTTGCCATGGATTATAGAGAATTTCCTTAAAGGAGAAGTGAGATTGTAGTTAAGGAGAGATATTAGGCATTGTCCCAGAACCACTTAGTCACAATTTCAAATTATGGTAAGTGGAAAAATTCATGTATAAACATCTCCTTGTGTGAAGAAGTTCATAAGTCAAGTTTATAACAAACTCATGGCCTGTTTTTAGTTTTCAGGATTCCCAGCACAGTCATGTGTTAGAGGGGAAACTTCTCTTTGGCAGTCCATAAATCAGAGGTGAGAAACATGTCCCACACTGGATAAATAAAAATGTTTCATTGTAGTAATGATAATCACAATTCTATTATTTTAGCCACAGAAGGGCCACAGAAGCTACAGAACCATCTATCAGTTCTTATAATTGTAGGAGTCCCTGGAGAATTAACACATCTATTCTGATTTGTAAGTTGGCGAATAAACTTCTTTATGGTAGTTGCAGTATTGCCTGCATCCAAAAGAGTGACTGCTATTAGCAGTGGTTTAATAGTTGCAATACATTTATAGTCATTTTCCTCTAAAAAATTCAAATCACTTCAGCATAGTTCATTTATTATTAGAACTTTTTGGTAATCAGAAAGCATATATTTGTAATTCCATAAAATTAACACCAAAGCCATGAGCAGACACAAATGGGAGGTGGTATGGTATGTGAAACAACTATCCTAGGAGGCTTTTATTTCACTATTTTTTATTTTGATATAGTTTAATGGAGATACGTTAATAGAATTGGTCCTATTTATCTGGTTAGGAGAGAAACTGGTGGACTCTCCAAACTTGTTCATTTATTTTACCAATCAGGTGCCAATTCAACCAGGCAGTTGCCACTCCCCACTTCCTGTGGGAACTTTGCCTCTGATTCAGGAAATACCTAAGTTCATAGGTAATACATGATAGTGGTGGTGGAGTTCATCATACAGGTACTATTCTGGAAATTCAGATTCCCAAGGGCTTAATACCCACCTGGTCCTCTAGATAAACTGTATCTTCAGATGTCACTGGGTTTCACACAATAAATTCTGTCTCCTGCAGTTCAAATAAAGCAAATTTAAATGTCATCCATGATCGTTCACTCTGCTTGCTTTTTTCCTGCTGGTTTTAGGTTTTACCTGGCAAAAGTCCTACTGTTTTTAAGAGTTCCAAGCCTACATTCAGTATGGGAAGTGATTGTAAAGTCTGCTGAGTTCTAGAGTTTTCCTTAGAACAGAAAGCAGTTGGCTCCTTACTGGGTTTATGAGTAACATAATTCTGGTATCCTGGACCTAGGGAGCAGTTCCTTTAATTCAGTCTCAAGAGTTTTTCAGGCTAAGGACATCTAGTATGGGGTTGTCCATCCCTCAAAGTCCCTAAAGTTTGTCTGTAAGATTATAAATAAGAGGATGTCCACTTAGTGTTTCATAAATTTTACTAATTTAACCCTTGCTATGAGAGTCAGTTATAGCAAGGAGAATATAAATAAATAACACCTCCTTTTGTGTTTACTCATTTACCAAGTCTTTATTGACACTTGCTATAATCAAAACATTATCCTCTGTACTCTGGGAAAGCAGATCATTAACACTTATTTTCACATCAAGGAGCTACAGTCTCCTTGTCTGTAGGGAGTCAGAGACAGAGAGAGACAGAGAGAGAAGCAAACAGGTAAATATAAGGCAGAATGTGATAAATCTTGTAATTGAGAAAGTAGCAGCAAAAATATAAAGGGAATTAATTCTAGTTTGGGAAATCAGAGAAAATATGAGAGGTAATTTTGAGTTCATTGGTAGAGAAAAGGTGGAGAGGATTTATAAAGCTGAAAGGGAAAACTCATGAGCAAAAGTCTGGAAGCATGGAAGCCCACAGAATGGTTAGGATCTGGAAAAGTATCTGATAACCTGGAAAGAGAAGAACATGTAGTAGATAGTAATATTGGAGAAAGCAGATGGAACTTGTGTGTGGTGATTTCCACATGCCATTATGAGGATCTGGCACTTGGCCTTAGGCCATTAAGACCTATGGAATTAAGGGTGCCTGGGTGGCTCAGTTGGTTAAGTGTCTGCCTTTGGCTCAGGTCATGATCTCAGAGTCCTGAGATCAAACCTTGTGTTGTGTGCTCCCTGCACAGCAGGGAGTCTGCTTCTGCCTCTCACGTATTCTCTCTCTCAAAGAAATAAATAAAATCTTTTAAAAAATCACATTAAAGAGCTATGGAAATGTTTTGGAGAGAGGAATGACATGTTCTACTTGTCTAATAAGATGACTGTCTTCAATATTGGTGTAGCAGAGACTGAAAGATTAGTCATGAGGCTGTTACATAGTGTAAATAGGAGAGGCTGAGATTCAAAGGGAGTGTGGTAAGTCACCTTCTCCCCCTAAGGTATAAAGAATTGAGCAGAAGTTGATCAGTCTATATAAGGAGAAATACGGAGGGTGTAGGAAGGATGCTTTCTTAATGAAGCAGCCAGCAAGGAATTGGATAAGAGGTAAGTTTGAAGGTTTCCAGGAGTGGTTTGGGAAGAAAAAAAACAAACAAACCCAAAACAACTAACCAAAATGTGATTTGATCAAGATGTGCTAAAACAGTGCTGTCTCAATTTGATGTAAAAGTGGGTCAAGCAATCTTCTGAAATTCAGAATGGTGAGTGGTGGGTCGGAAGAAGCAAGGGGACACTGAAGATGTGCTGAATCATCCAGTACACTGTGAGAGAGTGGCTCCATGGAAACCTTGAAAGTGTTTCCTAGAAGACAGAAAGTGGTGATTATGGTTATTTCCAAGGCTCATGCAATGGGAATTCACTGAGATTTCATTAGAACCCTGTCTATCAACCCTATCTCCCCTAAAGAGAAAAAAAATCCAGTAAAGTAATGCTCACATTGACTCCTAAGCTGCTTGGGACCATATTAAGTCAAGCGTGATTTTAAAAACTTCTAAGAAAATAAACCAGCTAAACTGCTGAATGCATAGGTATAAGACTTCTCTCCCCTCGGAAGTGCAATATTGTAGATTTCTTCTTGAAGAAACCTAACAAATTATCAGCTGTAGCAAGACTATTCAGCTTCCCATAAAAATTTCTTTTAGCCTCTGCTATAGTGAATCATACTCCTCTATTTCCAATAAAACATTTCCAGACATAAATCATATTCAAATGTAATCGTGACACCATAGTGCTACTTCTGTACAGAGTCCTGGGGCATTTGATGTATATTAACTGATTATCCATCAGTGGTTTGTTCTAGTATCCCTCCAAATGTCTTCCTTGTAGCTTAATATAATCATGGCATGAAAGCCATGCTTCAAAATGAGGTGAGAAACTTCCTAGCCAAAAACATTAGATGTCTAGGAAGGCTTAGGTATTTCCACATGTAAGAGAAAACTAAACTGTCCACTGAGGGTACTGTGTACCTTTGGCAATATTGATATTCTAGGCAGGAACTAGATGTGCCTGAAGCAAAGAGGCTGATTCACTCAGGGCCAACACCCATCAACCTTGACTAGGATGAAAGAAATATTCAGTGATATTTTGTGATTAACCTTATGATCTTTAGCATCCTTGTAGATGAAGTTACCTTACGATTGTCTCAGGAATGCTACTGAGAATATGTGCATGGAGTTGCTCAGTACATGTCTCACAGTTCTGATTTCAAACTGTTCATTCTCTGGTTTCTGTTTCCTCTAGAAGAGCATCAGATTGCTTCAGATCCTTGGTTTTCCAGTGATTTACGGTAACTTTGAGGTTTACAGTTCTTTTGTTCATTCATGTAGTCCTCTCCTTGTAGGGCCTAGGAACTAGGATACGTACAGTGCAGACAGAGATAAATAAAACAAATTGAGGTAGCATCATAAGACCCATTTCAAATTTCTGAATTCCAAAAAAGTATGATGATAATTTTGTGTTGTTTTAAGCCACTAAATGTGTAGAAATAAGTTACAGCAGCAATAGGAAGCAAATACACCTTCCTTTTCCTGTAAAACTTGACTTTCAGACTATTTCAGCACACTCAGTGCATTAAGCCAGTCAGTCATTTTTGCTGGAAATTGACACTTTTAATCAGTTTTGTCCTAAATTTGATTTGAGCATGTGGCAGTTTAATTACCCTCTTGAATATATGAATCATATCAACTAAGATCTGAAGAAAAAGCCATCTAGCAATATTAATTATGTGAGAGGATCACTTTTTTTCATATTTGAATTATGTCCTGTTATTTGGATTATCTTGCTTGTGTGATTATTAAGGATGAAAAAGCATTGTATAATGTGATTTATGTTAATAAAGATGTGCTATGGGATGCCTCACATTTTATTGAATAATTTTTGTTATAAATTAAAGAGAAATATTACTCTATATATTGTAACCTTAAAAATCTGTGTTTTTTAAATTTATAGAATGATAGTATTTCAACTTTCATGGACCAAAATAATTGGATCTGTATCCCATGATGATGATTTTTCTGACTGATTTTGAGATAAAATGAAATATAAGGAGTATTAAAAGGTTATATATCAGGATTATATACATATATATATATTTGACATATGTATTAATATTTCTGTATATCTCTATATATCAAGATCCACATGTTTCCCATTGCAGTTGAACATTACTAGGTCTACTACTGGATAACAAGCATTAGAGCAATTTAACATAAGAACATTTACTCATCCATTTATTATGGATCCCCACTTTATTTTTAATGCTGAGAACTAAGTTCATCTGTTGATATTCCTTTTAAAGGTATTTGATAAATTTTGGAAAGGGTAGGTGCAGTAGTTAAATTAGGATTGTTATTATACAATCTAATAACATCTAATATGGGAGAATGCAAGTTTTCCTAGTTTCTAAGTTTTTAAACAATAATAATTACAAAAATTTAATATGTAATTTATTAATATTAGTATCATTGATTGGATTGTACCTTTTATTTATTAATTTATTAATTAATTTATTTTTTGAGAGTACCTTTTCAAAGAAGAAAATGATTGTAATCTTTGTTATGTGATGATTCATACTTTTATGAATGAGTCTGCTCTGGTTGGAGAATTAGAAAAGAAAATGTATATACAAGAATATGCCATCTAAAATGCACTAATTTAAAATATTTATCACCATGCAAGCATATTAATTTATCTCCATGTTATTGTTCCTTGTTACAGAACTTTTCAAGATCTTCAAGATCTATAATATTCTTAATTTTAGGGATGCCTGGGTGGCTCAGTGGTTGGGCGTCTGCCTTTGGCTCAGGGCATGATCCTGGAGTCCCGGGATCCAGTCTCACATCCGGCTCCTTGTGGGGAGCCTGCTTCTCCCTCTGCCTATGTCTCTGCCTCTCTCTCTGTGCCTCTTGTAAATAAATAAAAACCTTTAAAAAGTTTTCTTAATTTTAAAATTCTAAAAGCCATTAAGTTAAAAGTCAGTCTTTTATAGACAAATGTATTATTTGGGAGACAGCATGTGAATAGTTTTATTTAACTGGAGGGAAATGTGAAAAATGTACTTTGCTTAAAGCAACCCCTATTTTGATTAATGAGAACTCTAATAGTCATATGTGGTGATTGTGGTAAAAATAACATGCATATAGAGTCAGGACTCTAAAGGACGAAACCCCAAGGGAGGAAAAATCCCACAAAGAAATATAAAATGTGTCCTCCTCAACTATGTTTCTGGAAGAAGGGGGAAAAGATTCTTTATATTCTTTATAATCTCAAGCCAGCTGTCACCTAAGAGGGAACAAAATTCATAAGATTATGTTAGCCCAAAGAAAACCTAAAGAAAGACTGAAAATTTAGTTTAAATTACAATCTAATTAGTAGTGCTGAAGACTTTTGATAAAACCAGATGTTTTTTTTCCTCTGGAGAGGAAAGCCTTAAATGTAGGCATCGAAGGATTTTCATGGATATAAGTTTTCCATAGGAAAATGAGCTCACAATCAAACATCTAAAAAAAAAAAAAAAAAAAAAAGAAGAAGAAAAAAGAAATAAGTTACCATGAATAAGAGTCATTGGAAATAACAAATAACCAATTCATCCACAGAAGCTGTAGTTACTAGGTTTATCACATACAGGATATAAAATTAGTATATCTAATAAAAAGTATAGTATAGTATATCTAATAAAGTATCTAATAAGTATTAGTATATCTAATTTGTATTAGTATATCTAATAAAAAATCTAATTTTAAATAAAAATTTAAAATTTTTTAAAGAAATAAAAAAGAGAAAGAAGAAAATATATAAGAAAAGAAGGATATATGTAAGAACAAGAGACCATCAAAAGTAGCCAAGAAGATTTCAGTGAACACAAACCTATGAGGCTTTTAGAAGTAAAAAATAATAATATCTAAGTTTAGAAACTCAAAGCAGGGGCTAAGCTTTGTTTCAAAGTAGAAGAGGGAATTAATGAATTAAAATTTAAATATGAGAAAATGTACTCAAAATGTAGCATAAAGAAGATAACATCACTATTAATGATGAAACAATTAAGACTTTCCTGTAAATAGTAAAAATAGTCAAGAGTGCCCACCAATGTTCCTTCTCTCCATTGAATTGAACATTGTAACCAGTGCTGTAGAAAAAAGAATGAACAAATCAATAAATTAATACTTTACAGATTTATTTATTTATTTTTTTAAAATAATTTTTATTTATTTATGATAGTCACAGAGAAAGAGAGAGAGAGGCAGAGACACAGGCGGAGGGAGAAGCAGGCTCCATGCACCGGGAGCCCGACGTGGGATTTGATCCCGGGTCTCCAGGATTGCGCCCTGGGCCAAAGGCAGGCACCAAACCACTGCGCCACCCAGGGATCCCAATACTTTACAGATTTAAAGATTGGAGAGAAGAATTTAAATGATCATTGTGTATGTAGAAAATATAAAATAATATCAAATGCATTATTTGACTTAGTAAGGGACTTTGACAAAATTAATAGATACAAACTAAGTATAAAAAATCAATCATAAAAAAAAATCAATCGTATTTCTGTATACCAGCAGTAAACAGGTATCTTTTAAAAAGACATAGTTATCTATAGAATAAGTAGCATGTAAAACACACACACACACACACACACACACACACACACACACACACACAATGAGAAAAAGCCAGTCTGATGCAAAGAGATTCACAAAATCCAGGTTGCTGATAAATATATCACAAAGTCAACTTTGTTAACAATGATAAAAATGCATATCAAAATTATAATGAGATACCATAATACTCACCAAATCAGTAAAATTTAAAAGTCTGAAAATATAATATTTGGGTGAGGATATGAACTTTTTGGAAAACAAAAACAATTTGGTTTTATCTAGTAAAGTTGAAGATACTCATTGTCTCCTATCCAGTTCATATAAACCATATAAGAAATAGTTGAACAACTTAAAAGAGAATTATGTCAAATCATACAAATAAATTAATAAAAAGTAAAATATCAATGGCCAAGAAACAAATATATTAAACAAATGCTCAACCTCACTAATAATTAAATATAAGTTAAGATGAGATATTATTTTCACCTCTAAAATTAGTAAAGATTTAAAATAAAAATATCAAATTTTATCTTGCTATCTCTTTATCTCTGTAAAATGAATGTCACAGACTGCCTATAAGAATGATAATGGGTACAACCTTTCTAGAATGTATTTTGGCAATTAATACAAAAGCATCCCTAGCTTTGGGCCTAGGAATTTGACCTTTTAATCTAGGAAATAATAAGCAAGCACAGAGATTGGCCTACAGGGATGATTACTGAAATGCGTTTTTGAGTAACAAAAATAAATAAAACTTTAAATATGCATAACAACAGGGAGAGACTTAAAATTTTTTTGCATATCTATACTATGAACCACATTTTACAATTCAGTGTTATGGAGAAATTCTTACTATAGATTGTTCCATGACACAAATTGGTTAGAGACAAATGTGTGTATAACATGATCCCAATGCTACTTAGATTTTATATACATGCATAGAAATGGTAAAATGTATAAAGCATGGCTTGTGATATCAGGCAATAAGACAATATATTCTCTTTTTATTTCCTGTATTTTCCAGATTTTCTACAATGCTATGTGTTGATTTTATTCACATGAAAAAATCATTAAAAATATGTAGGGAAATCTATATTATACATCAGAACAGTATGTTCAATACCACATCTCTGCTTCTCAAAGTTTAGTGCTTGCAAATGTTTTCTTTGAGCCTTGGATCTAGATTGTGAATATAGTTCCTGATTTCTTTTGATCCAGAGAACACTTTTTTAAAGATTTTATTTATTTATTTGAGAGAGAGAGTATGTGTGTGTGAGGGAGAGGGAGAGAGAATCTGAAGTAGACTCCAAGTGGAGCTCAGAGCAGGATGCCCGGCTCAATGCAAGATCATGACTTGAGCTGAAACCAAGAATCAGACACCCAACCGACTGAGCCAGCCATGTGAACTTTGCAGTTCTTTCTTCAACATATTTTTATGTAAATTCCAACTCATTTATAAATTACTACATATTGAGAAAACTCGTCATTTTGGTGAAATATTTTGTGATTCAAGATGCTCACAACTTCCTAAGATATAAGGAGCTCCATGTGAAACAGTAGTAGCTTCATAAATAGCCCCAAATAAGATGGGCCTTTTATGCATTTGTTCACTTTGTTTAGCAGTTTAGAAAGTAGCCAGAGCAACAGGTGATGTGGAAATTAAAATCAAGGCACAAGTCTCTTGGTCGATATTTGATGTGAAGGAAACGGTAGCATAATATAAAACCTAACTTCGAATTGTTACAGCAAATGCCTCCTTTATTTCTAACAAAGTAAATAAAGCTCAATTCTTTAATGTGTGCACTAGAAAATGAAATTCTGAAGAAATAGCTACTCATATATCCTCATCATTGAAGTAAAGTTGGATTTTTATTATATATTTGTAATATATCCCAGCAAATAAATGAATCATCCTAAATCAATTCATTTAATTACCATTTGTAGTGGGCTGAATGGTGGTGCCAAAGATATCAAGTCCTAATTCTGGACTGTAAACCTTATCTGGAAAAAATTTTCTTTGAAGATGTGACTAAATTAAAGATCTGGAGATGGAGACATAATCCCGTGTTATCCAAGTGGGCCCTTGATGCGGACAGAGTCTCACAAGAGGAAGGCATGGGGAGATTTGGCACACACCCAGGAGAAGAGGCAGTATGACCATAGAGACAGGGATTGGAGGGACTCAAACACAAACTGAAGAATGAATGCTGTGGCCTCTGGATGTTAGAAGAGCCAAGTACTCACAGATTTTCCACTGGGGCTTCAGGAGAGAGCATGGCCCTGCTGGACACCTTGATTTCAGATTTTAGGCCTATGGAAGTGTGAGAGAATAAATTTTTGTTGTTTTCAGCTATTTTTGTTTTTGTTTCTTTTAGGTCGCCTACTTTGTAGTACTTTGTTACTGCTACTCAGGAAACAAATACATGGTTCATAATGTAAATTTGGTGATATAAATGACCTGATCGTAACTGGACTTGAATCTTATTAAGCGATATATTTGCACAAAAACAAAAAACAAAAAACCATGAAAAACAAACAAAAAAACCCCCAAAAGACCAAAACCCCCCCACCCCACCATATATTTGCGAGAAGACTACTGAAAACACATTTTTTGTTCTAAGAGCAACCATTTTTAGTATCATTTTGCATAGTCATTTGTACAGCACATTCTTACTTTTAATAGTTCTTTTGCCCCTACATTAGCAACTGTGTTTTTCTTGGCAATCTCTAGCAATTGATGCTTCTCAATTTCAACACCCATTTATCTTCTTGTTTTAACTCTACTGCAAGTAAGTCCATAAGTCTGAGAAGAAAACAGAAAAGGTCATACAGGCTTTCAAAACATGAGATCCTGAGAGTTTACTAATGCTAGAATTCACTATTATGTTCATAATTTTCTTCTGCTTTCTCAGTATGTTAATAAGTGGTCTTAATCTTCTTGAGCAAAATTCCTAGTTCCTGGGAAACAAAGTCTGGAAACTGAGCTATAAGTCTTCAGATGTCTGTAAGTTTATATTATTGTTCTTATTTTTATCAAAGTAAAATAAGTATGCAATAAAAACATTTTAAAAGGGTTATTATAATACAAAGTTACATGTAAAGTTATAATGAAAAGGAACTCCTATAGGTACATCTTCTCTACTCCTGGTCTCCTTAGAAATATCTTTTAATGAACTCAGTTTGTATATTTCCAGTTGTCTCCATTTATGAAATAATGCAATGATACTACTACTTTCCTTTTTTGACATTTTCTATTGAGTTCCTGCTATAAAAAGTAAGGATTTAACTTAACAGACACATTCTACAATTCTTTTTTCCCCCTCATCTTCCCTAGTTTTGATTATATATATTGTTATTTTATTCTATTTATTGGATATTTTTGTTACCTTCAATAAAATAATGCTCTTTGTTTCACTAATTTGAGATATCTCTTGACTCCCCATTATGTGAAAAGAGAAATATTAACCCATCTATTCTTCCTTCTGTGTTTCCTCCATTTCTGTCAGATTGATAACATTAATTCTGTTTATTAGACATATTGTTCTAAGAGGTATGGACTCTGCTCAAGGATTTAAAATGTGCAGCAATATTGGATGCTGGGCTGTACACAGGTGATGAGCTGTGGAGTGGAGAAAACTCCTTTGTGAGGACCAGTGTGGTCCCTGGTCCCTTCCCTTGCTTCTTGTCTGCCTCCTTTATTACCCCTTCCTCTTCCATTTCATCATGCTATAAATTTCCTGCTCTTCTCCCAGCCCATCTTCTCCCAAACTCAGCCAAAACATCTCTGGAAAAGTTTAACATCTCTTTACTCAGAGATCCCACTTTCTCATCAATTGTTTTCCCTCCTTTCTTGAGGAGAAAAATCCTATTTCCAGGCAGGGCCCTGTCTGTCTCCTCCCTGTATCTATCTGAAACAGCAACTCTTTTGCATTTATACTGTTAACTCCTCACTCTTTTCTACTCACTGTTCTTTATTTTTTGCTTATTTTGGTTTCCCTGGAGCTCCCTCTAGGGCAGCTGGGAGACTGAAAGCTTTGGCATCATCCATTATAAAATGTAAGCAGCAGAGAAAAAATTAAAGAGTTGCCAAATCATCTGTACAAGCACCATAAGCAAACTACCTAAAATGGCAAACAGCTACACTTTAGATGGCAGGGCTAATTGTCTTCAACAAATAGTGGCTAGGTTTATGAGGAAAGGTATATAATGACTTATTTGACAGATTTATTTATCTATCAAGGCTATGTGGCTGTTTTTTCCATTTGAAAGTATTTATTGAGCCAAAACCTTAATTGCTTCCTCCTCTTTGATAACTTAATCCATTTAGAGATTTTAACAGCAGATATGCTGGCCGTATTGTTCATTTGATTCTTGCCTCAAGGCTGAATAGTAATCTGTATTTGTTACCCATATGCCTACTCAGTTTTATCTTTTTTAGCCATTAGGGATGAAGAAAGTTTCTGAACCTGCCCCACCTCTTCATTTTTGCTTTTAAAACTACAAATTCTTTTATATAACTTGTCTCTCTATAAGTGTTCTTGTCGAATGCAGCCAATATTAACTAACATATACTACTATTATTCTGTTTACAGATTCTCTTTCTTTCTTTCTTTCTTTCTTTCTTTCTTTCTTTCTTTCTTTCTTTTCTTTCTCTTTCTTCTTCTTTCTTTCTTTTCTTCTTTCTCTCTTTCTTTCTCTCTTTCTTTCTTTCTTTCTTTCTTTCTTTCTTTCTTTCTTTCTCTTTCTTCTTTCTTTCTTTCTTTCTTTCTTTCTTTCTTTCTTTCTTTCTTTCTTTTTCTTTTCTTTCTTCTTCCTTCCTTCCTTCCTTCCTTCCTTCCTTCCTTCCTTCCTTCCTTTCTTTCTTTTCTTTCTTTTCTTTCTTTCTTCTTTCCTGGAGCTGCAACTTCATTAGATGTGTGATCTTCATTCTAAGTGATGGTAGGTGAAACTTCTACCATATAGAGTATGTTTTCTGACCAAAATGGAATAAAACTAGAATAACAGAAAGATAACAGGAATATCTAAGACACTTACAAACAGAAATTAAACAACACATTTTGAAGAATCCATGAATCAAAGGAATTAAGAAATACATAGATGTAAATGAAAATAATGTATAACCTATCAAAATTTGTGGGATACAGCTGAAGCTGTGCTGAGAGGGAAATTTATAGCACTAAACATTTGCATTAGAAAAGTGGAAAAGCCTCAAATCAGTAATTAAATTTCTGCTTTAAGAAACTAGGAAAAAAATAAACCTAAACCAACGTAGTAGGAAAAAAAGAATGAAAATAAGAGTAGAAATCAATAAAATTGAAATAGCTGAAACTAAAAACCAGTTCTTTAAGAAAAAAAAAAAAAAGTCTGATAAATTTGATATACCTCTAGCAAGAGTGACAGAGCTAGGGGTGCCTGAGTGGCTCAGTGAGTTAAGTATCTGGCTCTTGATTTTAGCTCAGTTAATGATCTCAGGGTTTTGAGATCAAGCCCTGAGTAGGCTCCACAATGGGCCTGGAGCCTGCTTAAGATTCTTTTTCTCCCTCTGCCCACCTCCTCCAAAAGTAACAGAGCTAGAAGAATATTAAGAGTGAGTCAAAAGATACTAGTATAAATCTTGTAGCCATTAAAGAGATAATGAGGAAAAACTACAAACAAATGTATATCCATAAATTCAACGACTTAAAATAAATGACCTCAAAGTCTGCAAACTGCAACTCAATGAAGATGAAATCAATAACTGTAATAATCCTCTAACCATTAATGAAACTGAATTTGCAATTTAAAAACTCCTGAAAACAAAATCTTCACACCCACATGATTTCATTGGAGAATCATATTAAATTAAAAAAAAAAAAAAAGAGTTAATAATAGAGTTCTCTTTCTGCCATCTTGGAGCCTGTAGAGGCCTGCTGGGAACAGGACTCCTAAAACGACAAATATGTCTGGAAGGGAACACACAGCTCCTCTTACACTGTGATGAGATGACACTGAATTCTATTGAGGCAAGAGATGTGTTTCTGTGCACAAAGCAAAGAACACACAGTGACTTCTAGTGGCAAACCAAACCAAACCAGAGTAATTGGGGGAAAAGCAAACAGTGGCATGGTTTGTGCTAATTCCAAAGTAACCTTCTTGCTAAAATTATTGGTCCACAGAATCCTTGTGATACTGTAACCCTCAAGGATTTAAACTGAATGAAAAGTAAATAAATATATGTGTAAATTTGTTGTCTTGTAAAAAAAAAAAGGATAACATTAGATAATAGAAGAGAAAGGAATATTCCTCACTCATTTTATGAGGCTAATAATACCCTCAGTTGATTCAATGCAAATATCTTCATTGATATTTAATTGGGTATGTGACACTCACCATGAGTGAATCCAAGACCTTATGATGGTTAGGGCCCTGGCTCTGAAGACAGATTGCCTGGGTCCAAATTTCAGCTCAGCTATCTGTTTCCTTGGTGAGTTATATAATTAGTCTGGGCTTCATTAGCCAAGCTGGTCAGTAGTGATTGACAGTAGTAGATCCTTATTCAAACTTTCTAAAGATTCAGTGGGATAAACATGTAAACTCTTACAGTTTTTCCGATATCGTACGGACAAGTAATATTATCTATATATTTTCAAATGATTCTCTTCCATGTTCTCAGTTGATATTCATTATGGTGGAGTTTCGTTCCAGTATTATAGTCTCTTGCTGATTGTTGTGAACTCCAACATTTTATTAACATTTTTTCTATGGTGTCTTAGAATTCTCGCATATGGTTTGGCAATTTATACTTTTTTTAAAATCTTTATGTTCTCATTGTGTAAACAGTCTAAAAAATACATCATTCATGTAAATATGACCTATCTCTTATAGCCAACATTTGTAAATTAGCAGGAATGAAATTTATAAGATTAATGAATGCTAGGAATGAAAATGCTACTTGGAATGAAAACTACACCTAGCAGCATGTTGGGAAAATATATCAAAGCATTTTATATTTTTAGATTATGAATAGTAACTTATATTAGAAAATTTAAAAGAGCGCCCTCTCTTATGTTTGAATTTTTAATGTAATTCTACTTCATTTGATATTAATACACTCTTCCTTGCTTCCTTGTTCTTTGCAATCACATTGCATATCTTTTCTCTACTTACTTTTTACCTCTATAAACTATTTTATTTTGATTGAGTCTTTTAGTCCTGTCTTTAACCTCAGATACTTGGGGCTAGCCAGCAATCTGGTTTTCTGTGATTAGAACTTTTTTGATTCTGATTGTGTAAACACTCTAAAAAATGTATATATGATTCATGTATATGTGTGTTTACATGAATTCTAAGCCTCTAGCCCCTCTCCCTCCTGTTTCCCCTCAGGGAAGACCTCACCTCCATCATGCAAAGGTGACTGAAGTAACCAAGAAACTCATGTTCTTGTACCAAAAATTCAAAGTAACTGCCTCCACCTGGGTGACTTAGTTGGTTAAGCATCTGACCCTTGATCTCAGGGTCATGAGTGCAAGCCCCCTATTCCGCTCCATGCTGGGTGTGGAGCCTACTTAAAAGCAAAAACAAAATAGTTGCCTCCATGGTGATTTTTTCTATTACTTCCTGCTCTGATGGAGGAAGTACCTTTCCTCCCACATAAACTTAGTCCTCCCACCCACACTAGCCTTTTTTAAAAATAATTTTTTTAAGATTTTATTTATTTATTCATGAGATACTCACACACACACACACACACAGAGAGAGAGAGAGAGAGAGAGAGAGAGGCAGAGACACAGGCAGAGGGAGAAGCAGGCTTCCTGCTAGGAGCCGGATGCAGGACTTGATCCCGTATCCCGGGATCGTGCCCTGAGCCGAAGGCAGATGCTCAACAGCTGAGCCACCCAGATGTCCCCGCCCCCGCCTTTTAAAAAACATTTTATTTATTTGAGAGTGCACATGAGCCGGGATGGGGGAGGGGCAGAGGGAGAGGGAGAAGCAGACTCCCCTCTGAGAGGGAATCTAACTCTGGGCTTGATCCCAGGACTCTGATATCAGGACCTGAGCCCCACAAATGCCCCAAGCTTATTCCCTTTAATTCTACTTTGACTTCTACTTTGACTCCTCTCAGTGAACCTACACATTTAATCAATTACCACATCCTCTGGATTCTACTTCCCAGTTTTGCCCAATTATATTTACTGCCACACTTGTCCCAGCTGGTATCACATGGCAGTAGGCATGTGGTCACCTATCTGGTCTGCCATTCTATTCTTGTTCCCTTCCAGTCCCGCAGGAAGCAGCTGGGGTGATTCTTCGTAAATGTGATTCTGATTGTATCACTCCATTGCTCGGTATTTTTCTTTTTCTTTTTCGTTTTTTTTTTAAGATTTTATTTATTTTTTTATTTGAGAGAGAGGAAGAGAGTGCACACACATGTGCACCTGCACAAGCACAGGAGAGGAGCAGAGGGAGAGGGACAAGCAGACTATACTGAGTGCAGAGCCTGCCATGGGGCTCAATCCTACAATCCCCAGATCATGATCTGAGCCAAAAGGAAAAGTTGGACACTTAACCAACTGAGCCACCCAGGCACCTCTTGGTCAGTACTTTTTTAAATGGCATCCCAGTGCCCTCAAGATAAAGTCTAACCAGCTTGGAATATCTTACAAATCTTATGTTTGTTTACCTTTCCATTTTTCTTCCTTGCCAACCATCCACTGCCCTCTATGCTCCAAGTATAATGATCTAATGATAAATGAAAATTGTATAAGGGGGTGGGTAAATGGATAGATGGATGGATCGCGGCACTGGGGCTGTGGAAGTGTGTGTATGCGTACATAGTTTATAAAATGATTTACCTGGGACGCCTGGATGGCTCAGCGGTTGAGCATCTGCCTTCGGTTCAGGGTGGGATCCTGAAGTCCCGGGATCAAGTCCTGTATCGGGCATCCTGCATGGAGCCTGCTTCTCCCTCTGCCTGTCTTTGCCTCTCTCTCTCTCTGTGTCTCTCATGAATAAATAAATAAAATCTTTAAAAAATAAAATAAAATGATTTACCTATAGAGGTGTTTACAACTTTATAATTAAGTCGAGTTAACTCAAAAAGATTAACTGAGCCAGAAAAAAAATATACTTCCAGCAACATGTTAAAATGTCTTTGCTTACCACATTTAGTAAACTGAATGCCATCAACTTCAGGACTTTCACTGATAAGCCAAAATATTAAAATGACTTATTTCACAAGTACTTTTGAAGTTACTTGCAAATATTCCACAAACAGCTTTCCTTTCTCTCCTTTTAGCTGGTTAAAAGCCATAAACAACTGCTTTGTATTTGTCATAATTAATATATGTTAGAAATATGTGTGCATCTCATTCCAATGCAGTTTACATAAATCTCTGAGTCAGACATGCCACTTTTAATGAAATACCATTCATTTTTCTGTCTGTAAAGAAATTTTCATCTGAGGAGATGTTATGTCAAAAGGGCATTTTCATCCAGAAAGTTTCCAGTATTAGTCTGATAAAACTTACTTCCTTCTTTCTTAAATTCTTTATCTCCTGCTATTCTCAGATATTGATACTCTAGGCACATATTCTTATGGTTCCACATTGGAAAATTATTAAGTTAAATTCTTGAGAGACATTAACCCTCTGATTCTCTCTCTTTTTTTTTTAAATAAACTTATTTTTTATTGGTGTTCAATTTGTCAACATACAGAATAATGATTCTCTTTTTAATTAGTCAGTAGCATGTTAAAATTACACTTTTCTTGACCCAAGAAACCTGGGTCAAGAAAGAAAGGCAAAACAATGTATTTTTAATTGGTTATATGTAGATATTATAATTATTGTTATGAATATAATCCCTAAGGAATAGATGATGTGTTAAAATAGCCACTGTGTGTCTGTGGTATAACAAATTATACCTGTAAACCCACAAATTGTCTTAAGAATACTTCCATATAATCACGAGTCAGTGCAACATACAGAGATCCTCTTTAAAAGTAAGTGATGGTTCAACAAAATTGTGTTATCTAGGCATTTTAGGGTACATCTCTTTCTAGTTCCAAAAAGGAGCCTTTGATAATTAACACAGAGAGATCAGTTGAGATGTACTTGTCGAGCACTGGGGCTTTATTGGCTTCTCTGCTAGGGCTGATAACAATGGTGGCTTCTCACCATAGCACAGCAAGGCAATTTGTGTGTATACATGAGTGTGTTATGGACTGAATTTTGTTCCTCTTCATTGTGACTGCATACATATTTTTAAGGAGGTAATTGACTTTAATTAAATCATAAGGGGGAAGCCCTAATCCAATAGGATTTATAAGAAAAGAAAGAGATACCAGAGACCCAGGAGGGCAAAGAGAAAAGGCCATGTGAGGACAGTGAGAAGGCTGAAATAGAGGTTTTAGTAGAAACCAATGTTGTTGGCCCCTTGATCTTGGACTTCCAGCCTTCAGAAAACTGTGAGAAACTTTGAGAAGACTAATTTCTGTGGTTTAAGCCACGCAGTCTGTATTATTAGCCTGAGCTAATACAGAGGAGGGGTGGGGAGAGACAGGGGAGAGGGAGAGAAAGCAGGAATGAGTGCATGGGACATCAGGTAGGCAGGTCTGCAGAACTGTGGTTTGATTGACAGAAAGATGCTAGTAGATATGATTAAGAAGTGTAAAGTTTCTATAGAAACATAAGATGTGGAAACCAAGGAAGAGTTCCATAAAGCAGGAGATAATATATTTCCAGAATTCTTGGGGCCCGTAATTATTCTCCTTCCCCTTATGGCTGTTGCTCCAGGACCACTCAAGTAAGGATTCCACCGATGTGGGAAGCTTGCTTTTGCCATTCTGAGAGGTTACCAATATTTACTACTAACCATTCTAGAGATACTTAATAGACGCCTATCTGTGGGTTGGGTGCATTTAGCTGGTACCAAACAACCCAGTGTACTCTTTAGCATTAAGTTATCTTGAATGTATGTGAAGCAAAGATCAATTTTAAAAAATCATTAAATACATGGAGGGAAAAGCAGAAATATATTAGGAATAAATAAAAGAACATATGAAAAATCCGTTTAAAAAGCAGTATGTCTTTCTCAGTTTCAATTTAGTTTTGTAAATTTGAAAACCTAAATAGCACAAATAATATAAACTATCACATTGACTCAAGAAGTAGAAAATCTCTGGATTTATAATTTGGGAGAAAAATAAAAATATCCTATAAAGTCTAATCCCCTTGCCCCAAAATACCTACAATATGTAGATTTACTGGTAATTTTTCTTAAGCTTTGAAAAAAAAAACCAACCCAAATAATAACCTGTTCTGTAAGCTTTTCCAGAAAATATGATTCTGAGAATGCCAGGAGAGTCCAACACAAAGAAATCTGATACTGTGGGATATCTTAATAGATTAAATAAGAAATTTTGTCATATCTTAGCAAATATCTGTGCAGTGATAGATTGGATGCAGAATTTTGCTAAACAGGGAGAAGAGTATAAAAAAAATGTAATGAACACTCAGGCTTCCCAAATGGGAAAACAGGGACATCAAACATGAAAAAATGACATTATGGTTCAAAACAATAAACGATTAGACACTAACATGATTCCTAGGAGCATTCATAAAATAGAAACTCAGAAACAGAGGAGATTGATATAGATCTAAAGGTGATTTGGACTGCACCATTTGACATTTCTCTGTAAGAGTAAAAAAAGATCCATATTGTCTACCCTGATAATCCACAGTTGGGGAAAGGCACAGAACTTTATGCCCATAAGGCAATGCTGTGAATACATATCTGAAGTCTTGGAGCATAATATAGATAATGCAAAAAACATAGAGCAGAACATTTTAAGAGGGTGCTCTAGTAACCACTGACAATATTATAAATTAAGCAATAGTAGGTCTTTGCTAACTCCAGCCCTGTTATTTGTTACTTTGCCAGTAGCAGCCATTAGTGTCCAGAGGAAGCCCCTTAGACACCCAATTCTCCATCGGTTGTTGACGTGTTAGTTTAAATTTAGACACTATGTGAATGCCCCCTGAGGTTTAGCACTATATAGGAAATGAAAGATTTTGTCCCTTACCAAAGCAGCATTAACATCAGAAATGAGATAGGAGGTGCATTTTTGGAAGTATTTAGAGGAAATCTAAGGGTTAGGATAGACATAGCACATGGACCTCCTGCCCTCCTGCCTGGGAGGGGGGAGGGAGGGATAGGTAGCCATAACAACTTAGATTCTGAGGCCAGATGGCCTAGGTTCAAATTCTGACTCCATTGTACATTAGCTGTGTGAACCTGGGCATTCTTAACATCTTTAGGTCTTAGTTTCCTCATCTGGAAAGTGTGGTAGCCCTACTGGTAGCACCAGTAATGCTAATAAAACATCGCTGTACACATGTAGCCCTAATAGTAGCAGTAATCCCCACTCCCTGCTCATCCTCTGTAGCCCTGACAGACATCCTGGGAGTGGTTCTGATAGGACACGGTCAAACTCGGAAGCTTTAGTGCTTTTCACCCACATTAACAGCATCCTAATTGCTCTGCCATCATTGGTCCTCCTTAGAATGCTCTTTGAGAAGCATGTGCCCCTGGAGCTGCCTTGGGGGCTCCTGAGGATTTCATGAGCACGGCTGATGCTGTGGTTCTGTCCTGGGTAACAGCTCCCTTCCATCACCTGTTGCCGGGATATGCCCGCGTGTCCTCATCCAGCCTCACCAGACCAAGCAGTGCTCTCCTCTGAGAGCCGTGTTTCTTTGCACATCGCGATCTGGCCTCCCATGAAAGCGCCCCAAGCCTGCCTCTTCTGATTTGATGTGACCACGTGGCAGGGAAGACGGATGGCAAAGGTAGCATAAAATGCCTGAGTTGAGAGCAGCCAGCTGTTTATTGCTACATTATCTGCTTCTGAAAAAGAGACTACAGAGCGGCTGCTCCCCCTTTTCCCTGCAGATAAAACTTGATGAGATATTAACATTTAAATTACAGTGCTCTTTATTTTTATTCTGTTCTAGAGGCTTTGAAATGCATTGGCCTGTTTCAAACTGCCTTCTGGGGAAGCTTAATAACACCTCCAGCTTTTCTGTGGGTCTTTTTCAACCAGGGAGCCTGCTGTCTCTCTGCAAACCCACCAAAGGGCATTTCGGTGACTGCAGAAGCTCCAGGGTCTTGTTTGTCTAAATATCCCCACGAGCCTACCATTCCAGGTACCTTAGCCTGACAGCTTAAACCAAATAAAAGGTAAAATCTTAGCTCCTCTCCACTGATGAATTCCCTGGGTGTTTAAGCCTTTGCCTGCCTGTTTCTGTTCTGTCCAAGTATCTGCAGTATGAGTGCAAGACGGACTTTTAATTATCGAGTTGGAGAAGATGGAGCTGCCCTGTCAAAGGGCCTGTTGAGGCCTGTTTGCTGTTAACAATGAGTGGTGAATGCTGTTTTTCTCACAAGAAAACTTTAATGCCTTTGCTTACCACCACCATAACCATACCTGGCCCTGTGTGCCCAGCCCCCCTTTTAACTCTTCTTTTAAGATCCAGCTCAAATACTATCTCTTTTTTCGTGGCTTTTCCTAACCCCTCTACCACACTCTGAACTCACAGAATCGAACTGTCCCTCTCTTCTTATAGAATTGCATAATAGAAATTTATCAGTTTATATCCCTGTCTGTCCTATGTGCCAGTCACTTATTCTATGCACATTTGTACCATCTGGTACACAGGGCTGACACGTAAGAGATGACAAGTTAAATTGCTTGCTCAATTAGAGTGAACCAAAATAATAGATTTTATATGGAAAAATAGAGTTTTAAAATATTTAAAATATCCTTCTGGTCTATACCGCATGGATGAAAAACTTACCTGAATAAACCACCAAAGCCCTGATTTAGTTACATTACAATAGTAACAGCTATCATTTATTGTTACTTGTGCCAGGCACTATCAGAGCTATGTATCACAACCCTATGTAAACTATGTATAATTATGTCTATCTTAACAAATAAGGAAACTGAGGCTTGGAAAGTTAAGTAACATCTGTGAGATCATGAAGTTTAGTCAGTGTATTAGCCAGTGTTCTCTAGAGAAACAGAACCAATGGGATCTCTTTCCCTATTTACTTATCTGTTGCAGCAGAGAAAGAAAAAGAGAGACAGATTTAAGGAATTGGCTCATGTGATTGTGGGGGCTGATGAGTGTGAAATCTGTGGGCAAGCTGACAGGCTGGAAATTCAGGATAAGAGGGGATGTTGAAGTCTTGAATTGGAATTCCATGAGGTAGGAGACTGGAAACTCAGGCTGGGTTTCTATGTTGCAGTCATGAGGAGAATTCCTTCTGTAAATCTCCATCTTTGGTCTTGAGGTCTTCAACTGATCAAATGAGGCCCACCTACACTATGGAGGGTAATTTGCTTTGCTCAAAGTTTGCTGATTTAAATTTTATTCACACCTAAAAAATACCTTTACAGCAAAATCTAGACTGGTATTTGACAAAACAAGTAGAAGTCTGAAGAATTATCTTTTCACAGTGTCATGACCTTTCAGATGTTTGTCTAGTTCTCCATGGACTCCGTTCAGCTCTTTTTCTCTCTGCTAAGCCATGTGCCATGAGAGCTTGGCTTTTACATTGTGAAATCTCCCACTTTTTAACCTACTGGGCAGACTTGCTTCCTACTTTGGTTCTCCTCTCAGTTATTCTATTTATTTGACTCTTCTGAAGCTTACTGTACCTCACTTCCCACACATTTGCTAGTAATCCCCAATTCCATACTATGGGCCACAAAGTGAATAGATGACAGTACATAGATGGAGTGCTCAGAGTTCTGAGAACTGAAGTGAAAGCTATTGTAAAATTCTTTTGTGTCATTTTCATTAGTGTTCTCATCTGCCCAGGGAACATGATGTTAAGATGAAGATGCTGATTATGTTATTTAGTGTTGCAGAAGTAAACTATTTTGTGGCAGTGAATAAATCTTAAGTCCTCTAGGAACTTGTAGAGCAGATGTTAAAAAAATCAAGTAAGGTTATATATTTGAAAGTCCTTTGAAGAGGATAAAATGGCTTTTAAAATATCGGTTATTTAAACTCTTAATTTGGCTCTTTTTTTTTTTTAATTTTTATTTATTTATGATAGTCTCACAGAGAGAGAGAGAGAAGCAGAGACACAGGCAGAGGGAGAAGCAGGCTCCATGCACCGGGAGCCTGACGTGGGATTCGATCCCTGGTCTCCAGGATCACGCCCTGTGCCAAAGGCAGGCGCCAAACCGCTGCGCCACCCAGGGATCCCTTAATTTGGCTCTTTGAGTTCTCCTCTCCTACTAGATAGATTATCTAAACTAAAGGGGAATTATTTGTGGACAGAAATTGCTTCTTACGTAAGAGGCATGTAGTAGTATAATGATAATGTGCTCAGATTTCAAGGGCCAAACTTCCTTGAACTTGAAGCCCAGACTACATCTGTCACTTGCCCAATATATGACATTGGGCAGGCCACTTATCTTCTCTTTGCTTCAGTGTCCTCATTTTTTAAATGCTCATAAAATAATAACATAGTATATATTAATATAATATATATAATAGGGGATCCCTGGGCGGCTCAGCGGTTTCGCACCTGCCTTTGGCCCAGGGCATGATCCTGGAGTCCCGGGATCGAGTCCCACGTCGGGCTCCCAGTATGGAGCCTGCTTCTCCCTCTCCTCTGCCTGTGTCTCTGCCTCTCTATCTCTTTCTCTATGTCTATCATAAATAAATAAAAATAAATTAAAAAAAATATATAATAGATATCTGTTATATAGGGCTGTTGCAAAGAATAAATGAATTACTCTAAGGAAAATGCTTAGAAGATTACCTGGCATGCTCCAAGTACCATTATAATTCTAATTGTCCCATTCACAAGGATTTGCTCTATCAATATGAGCACCTCAATCTACATTTTATATTGGTTTCATCTGCAAGTTTTCATTTAGTTGTATATGAGATAAGACAGACATGAGAGTGGGTAGGAAAGAAGTAGAATTCAAGTACCCAGCTTAGCTGACCTCCTGTTTTATTTCATATTACCTTGACTCATGGCTAAGCACTTTTATCCTTAAGATAGTGACTAAATCATAACAGACAGGATTAGGTATTTCAGTCACCAGTCTAAATCCACCTCTTTGTAGCTCTAGTCACATATTTAAACATAGCAGTTTATAAGAGATTAATTTTATATGCCAAGTTCTACATACTTATGAGCATTAATGCCAAAGACTCTAGGATGGCTTCAACAGAGATGATAAGTAAGTGTGGTATAGTAAGCATATTGCTGTGAACCAACTCATATATTTTGATGAGTTATCATTTGCAATTATCTTGGCAACTCAAGTCACTTATAATCAAAATTTATAGTATACTGTAGAATACACAAACTTCTTGTAAAATCATTCAATCTAAATATGTGCATACAATAGTTGATTGGTCCATGTTTAGCTTTGCAATAAGCCTTCAGACTTAACTCATAAACACAAGGTATAGACTCCATAGTCCTGGAAATCAAAATGGAGCCATTTTCTAAGAATCAAATGGTTTACTGATCAGATTTTGTACTTCTCAGGCATCTTCACCCTCTAAAGCAAAAAGAACTGGAAAATTCAAAGCACCCATGCATTCATCCTAACAAGCAAATAACGGTGTGTGGGTGGCTTGGTCAGTTAAGCTTCTGATTCCTAGTTTCAGCTTAGGTCATGATCTCATGATTGTGGAATTGAGCCCCGTGTCAAGGTTTTATGCTCAATACAGAGTCTGCTTCAGATTCTTTCTCCCTTTCACTCACTCACTCTCTCTCAAATAAATAAATAAAATCCCCTCAAAAACCAATCAAACAAGAGAAAAGTTATTTATGTATGTATGTATTTATTTATTTTAAAGATTTTATTTATTTGTTCATGAGAGGCACAGAGAGAGGCCAAGACACAGGCAGAGGGAGAAGGAGGCTCCCTGCGGGGAGCCTGATGCAGGACTCGATCCCAGGGCCCCACGATCATGACCTGAGCCAAAGGCAGATGCTCAACCACTGAGCCACCCGTGTGCCCCAAGAAATATATTTTAATGGCTGACTTAGGAAAGCGAATTATATTTTTGTCAGAGAGAAATACAGCGGCAACAGTGTCTGACTATATAGTACAAGAGTATTTTAATAGTAATCAGTTTAATTCATTTCACAAGGGGGACACAATAAGTTTTATTTTCTAGTTACTTATTTAAAATTCATTATCTGCCTGGAGAGCCCTCTTTACAATTGTCAATTTTTTTATATTGCAAAGGTCCCCAACTACATGAGCTTGTGACTTATGAAAGCCCTGATATGCCCACATACTCTTGGTTCACACAAAAGAGTTCAATCTGAAAGGATACAACCAGAGTTTACCCTTCATGGAACCAGATTTCTACCAGTGTGGCACTGCACATTTCATCAGGTACTTTGATAACATGGTCTTTGGGGTGTCTTTTCTCTCAAGTACTGGCAGGAAAAGAATCCAAGATATAGTTGGGTACTCCTGACTTGGCAGACTATTTATGTGGCTAGAGAAGCTTCTGTTTCTGCTATAGGTCATAAGGGTATGCTAGCCAATTACTGGATAAAGAGAGTTTTCTTTTCACAGAGGGAAGGAGCTATAACACTAAGACTGTAACCTCCGCTTTATTAGCTCTGTACATGTAAAAGGAACATGAATTAATTAGTCCAGATGGTCTGAGATTTCTGATGATGGCTGGGTATAAATAAGCAAGAAAATAAGAGGAAACAAGATGGAACAAAGGGATGGGGTGGGAGGAGGAGAAAGCCCCATATTTTCTGAAATGGAAAAAAGAAAGGTGGGGCATGTGATGGTATTTTCACAGTTACCTGGATTTGGCCTATACAGCCCAAATTCTATTCCTTGTGAAGTGAATATAGAGGATACTAGACTTGGAGGAAGATTTCAGGAGAATAAGAGGAGGGTTAGAGTGCCTGCCAACCACAGAGCCTGGAGCCAAGAGAGATATAAAAGGCAGAAACCAGGGATAAAAGCCAAAACCAAGAGCCAACCCCCAAATCCAAAAAAGCATTAATCCAAAGAGACTATGCTCAGAGGAAAAAAAACAACTGCAGTAACAACAACACAGAAGTCACTAAGGCTAAGCATGTAGGTGCAGAAGATAATTTTAAGACGCAGAACCTAGAGTTCCTAAATAGCCTCATGTGTGCTCTGTTGGGGCTGGGAGGGGGAGGCCAGAAAGAGCACAAGTGTGTGAAGGGAAAAATGATCAGTGGCTTCCAAAGAGATTCTAGTCTCTCGAAAGATCTTAGGAAGTTTGATCATTTGCATGTACATAAAATATCGAGGAAGAGACCTAGAAACTAGTAGCATTGATAGTCTTTGGGAAGCGGGATTGTGTGACAGTAGCTCTGGGCAGGAAGAAGACTTTTCACTGTATTCTCTTATGAATTTAAAAAAAATTCTGAGCTATATAAATATAACAAAGGAAATAGTATTACTTAGTGTTTTAAGAACAAACAAACAAGAAATCTCAGAAAAAAACCCCACCTCTTTCTCTAGAGGGAAAGGATGAGGAGGGAACAGAAGAGAGAGGTCAAATACTAAAAGGATTAAGAGGAAATAAACATTTATTTCTTCATGGTTTGTTTTTAGTTGGTAGACTCATGAATGCTTTTAAAGCAAGCCACTGTGGCTGCTTTGCTATCTGCATCATGAGGCTGAATTGTGAAGAAAAGCATCAAAATTTATCAATATCATCATTCCTCTTTAGATGAGTCTTTTATTTTGAGCATGACTGTGACTGGAAAATCAGGTCCATACTCAGCTGAGAATTATATATAAACAGCCTTCTGGTCACTTAGTAACACAGTTATTCCTAATAAATACATGGTCCACCCCAGACAGCATATAATGGAGGCATATACATGAAGTAATCTTAGCATAATAATGTGGTATAAGACAAGACTGAATATTTACTGAGGAGTGTTAAGTAGAGAAGGTTATAACATGGCAGATCTGGGAGGCATCGTGAGGAACCCACCTCTCCCCAGTTACTATGAAAAGAGTCTATGGAGAAGAGAGATTGTAGTGAATGTGTGAAGAGAGAAGAGAGAGAATGGCAGGCTGGGAACATTCAGAGATGGCTGTGGGAGGACCAGGAAGGACTAATTAAGTCAATGTTCCAGGGGAAGTGAATTGTCAAGAGCATGAAAAGTAGGAAGAGAGTCAACCTAGCAAAGACATGGGAGAAGAGGCTGGAGGAGGGGGCAGGCTATAATACACATCATGTTCAGGGCGGGAAGCGGGACAACAGATGCAAACAGCAAGACTAAGGGGGCATGTAGGCAGCAGCATGAGAACGGGTTGAGAAACCAGGTGAAGTAAATGTTATAGTAACAAAGTAGTCAGTAGTGTCAAGCTGCATAGGATCCAAGAGAAATAAGGACCCAGGAAAATCTTTTTATTTGGCAACTGCATGGTGATTGGGGTTAAGAGAGCAGAGTCGGGGCAGGGTAGGGCAGGAGCAGACTTCTGTGATTTGCAAGCTGAACGAAGGTTGAATAGAGACAGAGTGTAGACAAATCTTAAAAGAAGCATGACTGGGAAGGAAATGAGGAATATGAATAACTGGGTGTCTGGAGAGGGATTTTTTTTTTTTAATAGATGAGAGGGTCTTGTATGCTACAGGGAAATGAAGAGTAGTACTGAAAGAGAGGTTGATACTATAGCAAGTTAGCGAGGACAGATGGTGGAAGGTGGCTGACATGAAGGCCACAAGGACAAAAGAATCAACATGAGGAAGAAGGCTTCTTCCACAGAGAAGGGAGGAAAGGCTAAGTTCTTAATTCATGTCCTATGGCCTCTATCTCAGCATAAACATCTCAAATCCTACTAAGGACTTCATATTACTAAGGAGGTATTGTTATAGTCTATACATGTGTAGTCCAGGGCTCTTATGGATGGCTGGATATCCTATATACCCTTGGGTACCATTTGTATGCTGGCACTTCACCTTTTGGAGACAGCCACACTAAAGGGTATTTGGAAAGCCCTAGAATCAACAATTGGCTTGGAGGTACAGCAGTGAATGTTCTTAATTGAAGTCAAAGCAAACTGTCTCCCTTGAGTCCCACTGTGCTCAGAGTACCTGTGGCCAACTCTAGGCCATAATAAATAATTACTGACAAAGACTCCCATGGCTAGGCCTGTGGAAAACTCCTCTAGACAATGCCATGAGGAGCCTGGTCTGCATATCCAGCAAGGGAGAAGGTAGGCCTGTTCTATCTTCTTGGGGCCGTTTAGTTCTGGAAGCTCCAGGGCTTCAGTTGAAGACTTAGGGCAGAGCTTCATCTACCGGAATGAAAGCTCCATGGGGGCAGGTGCTTTGCACATCCTCTGTGGTGTCTGGCACATATCCATAAATGAATTGTGTAAATGGAAGTGAGTACATGTACAATACCAGTATAGAAGTAGCAATGATGGTGGTGAGCTTACTTATTGATTTATTTTTAATTTAAATTTTAATTCCAGTGTAGTTCAGATACAGTGTTATATTAGTTTCAGATGTACGATATAGTGATTCAACAATTCTTTAAGTTACTCGGTGTTCATCGTAAGTGTACTCTTGATCCCCTTCACCTATCTCACCTCTGCCCCCACTCTGCTCTCCTCTGGTAAACATCAGTTTATTCTCTATAGTTCTCTATAGTCTGTTTATTGGTTTTTCTTTCTTTCTTTTTTCCGCTTTTCTTGTTTGTTTCCTTTGTTTTTTAATATTCCTCATGTAAGTGAAGTTGTTTGATATTTGTTGTTTTCTGGCTGACTTATTTCACTTAGAATTATGCCTTTAGATCTATCCATGTCATTGCAAATGGCAAGATTTTGTTCTTTTTTATGGATAAATAATATTCCTTTGTATATATGTATCACCTCTTCTTTGTCTATTCATCTATTAATTGACAATTCCATAATTTGATTATTGTAAATAACACTGCTATAAATATAGGGGTACACGTATTCCTTTGAATTAGTGTTTTTGTATCTTTTTAGAAAAATTTATTTATTTATTCATGAGAGACACAGAGAGAGAGGCAGACATAGGCAGAGGGAGCAGGCTCCCTGAGGAGAGCCTGATGTGGGACTCAATCCCAGGACCCCAAGATCACACCCTGAGTCAAAGGCAGAAGCTCAACCACTGAGCCACCCAGGCATCCCAGTGTTTTTGTATCTTCAGTAAATACCCAGTAGTATGATTATCAAATTGTAGAATAAGTCTATTTTTAACTTTTTGAGGACCCTCCATGTTGTTTTCCACAGTGGTTGCACCAATTTGCATTCTCATCAGTGCAAGAGGGTTCTATTTTCCTACATCCTTGTCAGCAATTGTTGGTTCTTGTGTTTTTATTTTTAACCATATAAATAGGTATGAGATGATCCATCAGTGTAGCTTTGATTTGCATTTCCCTGATGATGAAGTGGTATTGTTGGCCATCTGGATGTCTTCTTTGGAGAAATGTCTTTTCATGTCTTCTGCTCATTTTTAATTAGATTATTTGTTTTTTGGGTGTGGAGTTGTATTAGTTCTTTATATTTTTTTATATACTGACCCTTTATCAGACATGTCAGATGCAAATATCTTCTCCTATTCAGTAGGTTGCCTTTTAGTTTTATTGGTTGTTTCCTTTGCTATGCAGAAGCTTTTTATTTTGATGTAGTCTCAGCAGTTTATTTTTACTTTAGATCCCTTGCCTTGGGAGACATATCTAGAAAAATATTGCTACAGCAGAGACACTACTGCCTATGCTCTCTTCTAGGATTTTTATGATTTCAGGTCTCACATTTAGGTCTTCAATCCATTTTGAGTTTATTTTTCCATATGGTATAAGAAAGTGATCCAGTTTCATTCTTTTGCATGTAACTGTCCAATTTTCCCAGTACCATTTATTGAAAAGACTGTTTTTTCCATTACATATTCTTTCCTCCTTTCTTAAAGGTTAATTGACCATATAATTGTGGGTTTTCTATTCTATTCTATTCTATTCTATTCTATTCTATTCTATTCTTCTATTCTATTCTATTCTATTCTATTCTATTCTATTCTATTCCATTCATCTATATGACTATTTTTTTTTGTTATAAAAAATGTCAACAGCCAGTACCATGCTGTTTCAATCACCACATCTTTATAATATAACTTGAAGTCTGGAATTGTGATACTTCCAGTTTTGTTTTTCTTTTTCAAGTTTCTTTAACTATTTGGGGTATTTGATGTTTCCATAAAAATTTTAGAATTTTTTTGGTTCTAGTTTTGTGAAAAATGCTGTTGGTATTTTGATAGGGATTACATTACATATGTAGATTGCTTTGGATAGTATAGACATTTTCACAATATTTGTTCTTCCAATCCATGAGCATGGAATGTTTTTCCATTTCTCTGTGTCATCTTCAATTTATTTAAACAGTGTTTTATAGTTTTTAGAGTACAGGTCTTTCACCTCTTTGGTTAAGTTTATTCCTGGGAATTTTATTATTCTTGGTGTCATTGTAATTGGGGTTGTTTTCTTAATTTCTCTTTTTGCTGCTTCATTATTAGTGTGTAGAAATGCAATGGATTTCAGTACATAGATTTTGTTTCCTGATTTACTGAATTCATTTATCAGTTCTAGTAGATTTTTGGTGGAATCTTTAGGGTTTTATACATTTAGTATTATGTCATTTGAAAATAGTTAAAGTTTTACTTTTCCACATCAATTTGGATACATTTTATTTCTTTTTGTTGTTTGATTGTTGTGGCTAAGACTTCCAGTACCATGTTGAATAAAAGTGGTTACTGACCTTAGGAGAAAAGCTTTGAGTTTTTCCTCATTGAGTCTGATGTTCACTGTGCATTTTTCATATAAGGCCTTTATTATGTTTTATAAAAAATATTGTATTTGTTTATTTGAGACAGACACAAGCAAGGGGAGGGGTAGAGGGGAAAGGGAGAAGCAGACTCACTGCTGAGTGGGGAGCCCAACACAAGACTAGATCCTAGGATTCTGGGATCAAGACCTGGGCTGAAGGCAGATGTTTAACCAACTGAGTCACCCAGGTGCCTGAGGCCTTTATTATATTGAGGTTATGTTCCCTCTAGACCTATTTTGTTTAGGGGTTTATCATGAATGAATGTTATACTTTTTCAAATGCTTTTTCTGCATCTATTAAAATGATCATGTGATTTTTCATTCTGGTGAGCTGATGGAGAGTTCACAGATGAGAACAGAGAATCAGTCAAGTTGTGTGTCTTGCATCTCTGGTAACACAGCAGTAGGGATGGTGAGTTCTGCAGAGGGATTAGCAAGTGGAGATGATCAGGAGCGGCCTCCAACAGCAGGGGCATGTGAGAGTTGAGAATTAGGCGGGTGCTTAGGGATAATCGTGTCCGTAACATAACAGTGATGTTCGGGATCAGCCATAAGAAAACCATCAATTTTCTTATCTATAAAATATGGATAATAATACCAACTCCTTCACACTTTTGGTGAAGATTAAATGACATAGTGTTTAAATGTGAAATACTTAGCACAGTGTGTGGAAAACTAGGGCTCTAGATAAGCACCTCATTTTTTTCCAACCTTAGCACTTTGGACAGAGCAAGTGTCTAATCACTATGGAACAAACTGTACAGTGTTTGCAGAGTCTAGTGTACTTCCATAGGTGAATGCATTAAGGCAATTATGTCAGTTATTTGACCTAAAGAATATGAGTGACAGTGAATGCAAACTCCCGAAGCTGTCAGCCTGAATCAATACATATCAGGAGTAATGATCCATTGACTTCTTGGTAATGAGAGAAAGTTATGATGTTGTGACTATATTATGGCTTCTCAGAATTTTTATTGCTTTCCTCATGCATTAATATAATAACAAGAAGTATGAATCATTTGCTTTTGGCCTGCAAGAAGCTGCAGGCTGAGGTGTTGATCATTTTATGTCAGAAAGTCATTTCTGAAAGAAAAACAACCAGGACAGTGCTATGGCATTTACTGACAAGTACTTTAAATTTGCAGCTGTCTACATTAGGTGATTTGTCTCTGGAATCATTTAGTTCCTGTTTGTGAAAAACACTTGTCATATTAGAAGGGCAGTGTACAAATTCAGTCAAATATGAGTGCTGAAAACAAATTTTAAAAAAGGAAAAAATATGCATTATTTTCACAAATATTTTTTGTGTGTCTTGTATGTGCCAGACTCCGTTCTAGGCATTAAGTACAAATAATTATATCACACATTCTCTGTCACAAGACACTCATGTTTTAGTGACAGAGAAAACCAAATAAAGGAGCAGTTGGAGGGGAATAGGGTAAATAGTTTAATGGCAGGTGACTGTTTAGACATGATGGAAGCTCAAAGGAGTAAATCTTAACAGAGAGTTGAAGAACCATGGCCGATAGTGTTCTTTATGTTAAGGTTGATCAAAAATTACTACATAAAGGAGAGATGGTATGGGCAAATTCATAGGTGAGAAATAGCATGATGTTGGGTTCGGGAGAAGAAGCAGCCACAAGGAGCCATACATCCATATATTGCAAGACTTGGAGTATTAGGGGACAAATATGGAGAAGGAGGAAGAATTTAGTAAACAGGTAGACTTGCATATTATTTTGGTAAATGTGTCCTTTATGTTTTAAGTGAACTTATTAAAGCCATGGGTAGCCCTTTGAGAGTTTTCAGCAGAATTAGTATCTGACCATATTTATATTACACAATGTAATAGGCAAAAAGGAGAATGATATTGAAATATCACTGGGGTAAAGTTGACTGGATGCTCAACTCAGAGAGATTCCCTTGTGATCATCTTTAGCCATTTATGACCAGTATTCCTCTTCCATTTTGGTTTCTTGTGGAGAGTACCATTGAGTAACATTCTGAATTCTCTTTCATTTTAGAGATCTCTAATATTATTTTTTGACTGAGGGATAAGTGATGTTTATACAATTTACATATCCATAGTCACTTATTGAGGTTTTATGTAATTTTAAGATTATACAAAATTATCTGAAAAGGCTGTTAAAATATTCCTCCCTTTTTGAATCACATATATTTTTTGAAGGTAGATTTTTTTATCATCTACTTTAACATAAGCAATACATCATGGCAGATTTAATGTAGAACAGATATGACAATGCAGTTATCTTCTCTCAATTGAGACATTAAAGAGATTTGCAAAGAGTAAAATAATGTCATTCTACTTGAAATTTTTTGTTACAGGAGATATGTATTTAATAAAAACTTATTTATTATTGCATGTAATGGGTCTATTTTTCAAGCAAATGAGTAAAAATTCTATTTTAATTTCTAATACAGAAAACACCAATAGATATAGCTTCTATATATAGCTTATGTAAAAACTGTTCTTTGAGGTCCTCAATATTTTTTGAGTGTGAAGGGTTTCTGAGAACAACAACAAAATGACTGAGAACCATGGTGTTAGAACAACCACATGATTGAAATCTTTTATTTCATTCAAATTTCACTTTTAATATAACTTTTTATTTATGTTGTTTGCCAGTTTCCTGAAGGTAAAAGCAACTATTTTTCTACTGTTAAGTCTCATCACACTTTATTTATACAATATCACTCACTACAATTTATTATGGTATTTATTAACACTTTTTAAATTTTCTATTGCAATGTAAGCTTCATGAGGATGGAATTTATGTCTGATTTATCTTTGTGTCTCCCGATGTATCTATCACAGTTGTAGAGTTAAATAAATCCTAGTTTAGTGAACATAGCACATGAAAATGAGCACATGAGAATTTGCATTGCCAGGACCTCTCATATTTGGTATTTGAGTTATGCTTCTTCACTATATTTCATCACCAGATTTAGATTCAGGATGGCAAGTATATCACACTTTTTCTGCCCCATGTTTCTTTTCTGAAAAAATCAAAACCAAAACCAAAACATTCTCAGTAATTTAATTATCAGATATTATTTCTCAAATTAATCAGGAGAATAAGTTTTCAGTCTCTGAAAAATGAGCCAATATCTAAGGAATCTATACTTTTAGTTACTGAAGACCATATATGAGAGAGAAATGCAGAGAGAAAAGAGGAAACACTATTTTCATTTATTGCAATTACATATAATTTTTCCTCCTGTATACACATTCTTAAAGATAGCTTATTAGGTTTCCATTAATTTGGAGTCATTAGTAACTTCTTAATAAAGGGTCATGAACATGACTAAATAAAAAATTAGGGGCACCAGTGAACACCAAAAGACAATTTAAAGGTGTTAATTTAAGTGTCATCTTAAAAAGAAATTTAATTTCCCTTCTCCTTTTATTTAAAGCAGTTGTTGATATTCTTTATATGGACCTGAATCTGTTTTTTAGATAGAGAACAAAAAGCTGAAAGAAATTTCAGTTGAGAATTCTAAGGTAATGAGGTTTGTGTTTTCACTTCAGTAAAAACACAAGAGTTCTCATTAATTTGCTCAATCATATGCAAACAATTGGGTAGACCTTAGGATCATGGAGACCAGTAGTAGTGTGAAAGTAGATGGAAGGTAGTCCATCATTTCAGGAAATTGTTTCTTGGTACTCTAACTTGTTGCTATATTTTTTCAACAAAATAAAAAGTTATTTTCTTGGTATAAATTCAATCTATGAATGTCTAATTTATGTGTTTGCTGCAGTGTTTTATTATAAGAAAAAATAAGCAGGGCTACATAGCACATTGTCAATAGGTCTTTGTTCCTTCAGAGAAACAAATACACCTTTCTTCCAGGAAACACCTCTTCACATCAAAGTGGTGCTTATGGAATTGCCAAGACCTAAGTGTAGTTGGCTACAGTTGAATAGTTCTTCCAGATAATTTCTTGCTGAAAGAATCATGTACCACACCTAGAGAAAAACCAAATGTTAAAATATGAGGAAAAGTGAAATATTGTCACCAAAAAAGCCTCTGAGGAAAAGGTTGTCAATGATCACCTGAGGCCTGAGGTGACTATTGATTGAAAACTTAGAATTTGCCTTTTCTCTACTTTTTTTTTTTTTCCCCAGTTGGCAGCCTTTTTAGGCCAGTTAATTTGATCGTGTCTTTTTCTCCCTTAAAATCATTGATCATTTTTCACTGCCTGAGGATAAAATACAAAGTGTTAACATGAATCCCAAGCCTCCTTGATCCAACCTGGCCCATGTGGTCCAACCACTTCCATTTCTTATCTCATTCACTGGACTTCATAAAAAATATTCTCAAAACTGCCCCAAAGCCTTCATATAACTCTTTTCTCTTTTAAACATCTCTTCTTTATTTTCCACATCTGAGATAATTCCTGTTTCTTCTTCAAGTCTCTGCCTAAATGTAATTTCTTGAGTGAGGGATTCCCTTACCCCTCAATCTAAATTAAGTTCCCTAAGTTTCATCATATCCTTGCATGTTCCTTTATAAATTATTTATCAAAATTGCTAATTATATATCCATTAATGCATTTAAATGTGTTTTCCCACTGGACTGAAAGCTCCCTGAAGAGGAGAAGGTTGCTTGGTTCCCTACTGAGCAAGAGGAGCCTACAGTCCAGTGATTCTAGTAAGTACTTAATGTGTCTTTTGTGATTGAATAACATTTTAGTTAATAGACTTCTAAATGATCATGCTAGATATTAGAAGTGTTTAACTCAACATTCTCATGAAGATTTATAGAAAGTTTAAAGCCTGGCAAATTTTTAGACTAAAGAGAAGGAAACATCCCAAATTCTGGTGAAATGTTACCAACCACATTGACCAAGGGGATGAACTAAAACCCTTTTACTTGTTAATTTTCCTGGACTTCCCTGAGCCCTTGAGGAAGGCAGGAAGATTCTTTGCTTCAAGCATTATTTTATTCAGGTGACACTATTTGGAAGTATTGATAGCCACAATGCACCACTGGACCACTTTTTTTGTACCCACCATAATAATATCTCTCCAGCTACGAACAGGTTCTCTCTTTTCAACTCCTTTCAGCGGCTATATTTCTAATACACCAATATGGCTGGGGTTAGAGATTGCTGACCAGCACCAATTGTACCATGAGTCATATACTGCATTATGGAGAAGGCTGAAGTCAGGAAGAGCTGTGAACACTGGGCAGTGCAGCCTTTTGTAGAAAACTCTTGCACATGAGGACCTATTTTTCTTAAAGACAGTTCTTAATTCTGGTTTGCTAATTCCACTTTTGAACAGCTTCTCTGCACTATTATGTGTTTTGTAGGAAGAGAGAAGGCCCTTCTGAAAATGATGTAAATATCCCTCTTCACTAAATAAATTCTTTGATCTTGCCTCTTTGTCTTGATTTGGACTTTCATGTTGAATCATCTATTTTCCCATGCTTTTTCTAATTAATTTGCTAGGCTAAATTAGTGCCAAATAAATAATGAGTTTCCAAATTAGCTGACACCATAATGGAACAGAGATTTAATTAATTTACTGTCAGGGGCCTTCTACAGACAATTCTAAGTTTATAGCATAAAATGATGGTATTTTTTTTTAAATGATGGTATTTATTAATGTGGAGAGTTTTCTTATTTTAATGGATTATTTTAATAATCAGACTTTAATATGGAGAATTTCTTGTTCTCATCTATGTAAACAGCAGGATTTAGGTCAGATGAAGACCACACTGATATTTAGTACATTTAATTCTTTGTAAAGTCTCTGGTTTCACTTTATGTGGCATTAAGACTAGTAGATAACTCTCTCGATGACAATAGCTTAAATATTCACGATAATTTTAGTAATCATTACTCACACATTAGAGGCATAACCCTACACAAAATCTCTGATACCTGCCTTTCACTGGATCACAGATCAAAAACTTTCTTTCAAAACTGCCTTCAGTGTAGATACAATGCTCATCTCTTCCACTATTTCCCTAAGTGGATTCTTATATGCTATTTCTATAGAACCTTGGATGGACCATGATTTGGTAGAGACTGAATGATATTTGGGTACTTCTACTTGTAAAGATATGAGTTGGGCAGCTAATATCCCCTATATCCCCTGAGAACCCTGATTTCTTGCATAAAATGTAGATATTTTACATATAAATACCTCCCCTATTAAATCCACTGTAATGGCAATTTCCACTATTTTATTATCATTTAGAAGATTCCACCTTTTAGTATCTCAATTTTCTCAGGGCACCTGGATTATTCCATGGGTCAAGTGACTGCCTCATGATTTCAGCTCAGGTTATGATTTTAGGGCTGTGGGATTGAGCCCCACACCAGCAGCTCACCACGGAGTCTGCTTGAATTCTGCTTGAGATTCCTTCTGACCCTTCCACCTCTCACATACACTCTGGCTCTCCCTTTCTCTTGCTCAAATAAATAAACAAACAAACAAACAAACAAACAAATAAATAAAATCTTAAAAAGAAATCTCAGTTTTCTTATGGACCAGCTCTCACTAAACTATATAATAAGTATTGTGAAATGCAGTTGTTGGTGTAACTAGGCTGGCACAGTACCATCCACCACAGCTAACCTAAAAGCTAGATAGAGTGAAGTTTATGGACAAATGAGCAAGTAGAAGACTGGGTTCATCTTTGTACCAATGGCAAGTAGGTAACTGAGGAGGGAGGGAGGATAGAATTTCCTCAGTCTTTAAAGTGTGTGGTGCAGAAATTGGTGAGGCTATACATAATTTTTCAAATAAAGTCCTTGAAAATGTAGGTGGCTCTTGTGATAGAGAGAAAGGGGAGTAAAGCTGAGTATCGTAAATAAAGGCAATGCTCTGTCATGTGATGGGAAGTGTTGGGTACAAATGCTAGGTAATACTCCCAAGTATTTATAAAATATTTGTATTTAAGAAAAAGTATTATGATTTTAGGCTGAGTGTGAAAATCCGTGTAAATTTTGCTTGATATTTCTCTGTACCTGAAGCAATAATAAACAAGTAAGCTAGGATACAAAATCCATCACAGAATATCTTGGTGCTTAAGAGAAGAAAGATTTCCATAGGTCTCTAAAAGGGGAAAAATGATTTGATATTCTAAAGCTGAAATTTAAAGAGTTAGTATGCATTAGTCTGAAGAAACTTTGTGCCTCTGAGTAGATAAACCCCACAAGAAAATTCCTAAAGAGAAATATTAGCTGCTTACACACAAGATATACCTTTAAAATATCACTAGTTGGGCATCTGGGTGGCTCAGTTGGTTAAGTGTCTGACTTTGGCTCAGATCATGATCTCAGGGTCCTGGAATTAAGCCCCATGACAGCCTCTGTGCTCAGGGAGGAGTCTGCTTGAGATTCTCTCTCTCTCTCTTTTTTAAATTTTTATTTATTTATGATAGTCACACACACAGAGAAAGAGAGAGAGAGAGGCAGAGACATAGGCAGAGGGAGAAGCAGGCTCCATGCACCAGGAGCCCGGCGTGGGATTCAATCCAGGGTCTCCAGGATCGCGCCCTGGGCCAAAGGCAGGTGCTAAACCGCTGCGCCACCCAGGGATCCCTGCTTGAAATTCTCTTTCCCTTTTCTTCAGGCCCTCTCCTGCTTATGCTTGCTCTCTTTCTTTCAATCTCAAATAAATAAGTAAAAATCTTTTAAAAAAATATCACAGCAAACGCTTGAGAATCTATTCTCTCTCTGTCTCTCCCCCTTTTTCCCTCTCTCCTGCTTTCTTTGGATTGGCAGTTAAATATAGCTATAGTCCATCACAGAGCATCCTGCTTGTATTTATGCCTATAAAAACCTCTAACTGATTTTATCTTATTTTAAAAAATCTATGGTAGGCATTATTATCTCAATTTTAGAAGTGAGGGAAACTCTGATTCAGACAGGTTAAAGGACAGGAACAAGGTCATTCAGTTTGTAAGTTGCAGAGCTGAGATTGAAACACAGGCTTGATGCTTTCATGTACCTAGTGCTTCAGCCATAACATAAACCTGGCCTGATGAGAACATGTACCTATTTGCATTTATGTCTCATTATCAGGCCTGGTTTTGACATCTGTGGGTCTCAGAGCATATAAATAGATGGAGGCCCATGAAATCTAAGTGTTTAAAAGTTATGAATCAAGCTAACAAACTGATAAAATATGTTCTATCCTTGTATCCTGAGACATCTGTTTTCACCAGGCCAGTTTTGAATTGAGAACTCTTGGACTCCTTGGATATGCACACCAAGGTAGGACTCATATCCTGTCCCCCTTTTCTTTCCACCCTTGGCTCTATCGCACATTGAGGAGTCCTATGCATAGTTGTATAGCCAGCCACTCTGGCCCCCATAGACACACTCCATCTAACCCTTCCCCATCAACAACTGCCCCTTGGACTCTTTTGGCATGAAGGTACATTCCTGAACATAGCAATCTACCTCAAAAAAAAGGGCCCACACAGACTCTGGGTGGAAATTTTAGTTTCCCAGGTATCTGAAGTCTAGTCTAGAAGATGTGGGATAGCAGGTGGTGTACTCTGTATGGACCACATATATTTGTTCCTGTGGATTCCTAATTCTATGAGGAATGGGCACAATCAGAGCAGGGCCAAGAAGAGGCAGAGACCCCTGTTGTTTGGGTATACAAGTGATAGTGCTTACACTTGTACTTTCTAGTAGCTTCCATAATTTTGAAATACTTTGAAATAACTAATCATTACCTGCTCATAGGTCAATACCCTCTTCATTCATATCAGAAAGTAGTAGTTGAGGGTCTTTCTGACTTTGCCTACTACTCTTTTATATCTAATGATCTATATTTGAGGTAAAGAGAGAAACAGCAGGTCCAAAAAAGAATCAGTTTAACCCACTAGACATGTTATCAAATTTTCAAAAAAAAAATTCTTGGCTATGTTAGCTACATGGTAGGTTTGAAATCCTCTTATCAGATGCTTCAAAATGAGCCAGAGAAGAACAAAACCATTCTATTCATTGTAGGCCAGTCCGCCAATGTACTCCCTGGAACCTGAGCCAATAATTCACGCAGAGTGATGTTACTGAAGTGGGAGAGCTAGGTTCCTGTCTCACAGAGTTGAAGAATGAATCTCATGGAAAAAGGAGAGTGAGCAAAGTGATAGAGTTTTATTAAGCAAGGATACAGAAAAAGCTCTCAGGAGGGAGAGGGGTCTCAATAGGGTTGCCACCAAGGGCTTTAGGGTTGGTCTTTTATTGAAGGCTAACCAGGAACTTAAATCTTTTTGACTTCTCTACTGGCAGCACCATTGATTGAGGACTACTGATAACATCTTTAATGGTTTACTTCTTTTTTAGGATTTGGTTATTTTCTGTTGACCACAGGGGACTGTCATAAATAAGACTTCCCTCTCATACATCTAGGGTAGGGTGGTCTGAAATGTTCCCTTATCTCTGGTTTCCTTATACCTCCACATTTTTGGGATTTCTGTGAGCCTGATCCTGTAGGCCCCTACCTATCTCTCCCTACCTAGCCCCACCCAACCTTTACTCACTACTTACTGAGTTGTTTCATGCTCTTCCCCTCACATTCATTGTGAGAAATATTTCCAACTCCAAGAGGCTTCAAAATTAAAGAATGAAGACTCTAAGACCTCACTAGCTGGACACTCATCATATCATGCCTTCTCTCTATGCAACTTACACAAATGCTTTATTTGTCAAATCAGCACAAATTGTATGAGAGAAAAATTTTTTTCTGATATTTTTCATGTTGAAACATACCTAATGTTGGCTCTGGTAGAAGAATGTGGAGAGCAAGAATATTCCAATAGTCAGCACTCATAGTCTGAAGAGACTCTGAGTATAAAATGCAAAAATGAAAAATTAGCATATTTACCTAAAGAGTGATACAGGATAAAATTTCAGGATCAATTTCATCCAATGCAATTACTTTGCCTTTAGAAACATAATATGGATGTTGAAGCTAAAGACTGAAGAGAAACTAATATCTGGATTTTCAAAAAAGATGTCATGAAACTATCATAATAATAATTATTTTAATAAGTCAATCTAAGATTAAAGAAACTCCTGTTCAAAAATGGCAGACTGGTAGGTGAAAATATTAATATAAGATCCCTTCCTCTTTTTCCTAAACACGGTGGAAGATTAAATCAATTATTTTGAGCAGGCACTCACTAGGACTATAATGAAAACAGAATAAAACCATTTAAACAAACACACATTTAGGACTTAAAACAAATGAAAGCAAGATATTCCTTAATGAATTTACTTGGTTCCCTAATATGGCATTAGTGGTTGGTGTTTAGTTTCACATAGAATTATGTTGGGGTGGGGGGAGATGCCTGGATGGCTCAGTGGTTGAGCACCTGCTTTTGGCTCAGTGCATGATACTGGGGTTTTGGGATTGAGTCCTGCATCGGGATTCCTGAGGGGATCCTGCTTCTCCCTCTACCTATGTCTTTGTTTCTCTCTCTGTGTCTCTCATGAATGGATAAATAACATCTTAAAAAAAAAAAAAAAGATCATGTTGGTAGCTGAATGAGGCCTTAGAGAAACTCTACACTGATGGTCCTTATACCTGGCCGATCATGGAATCATCAACAGTGGTGCCTCCTAAACTTTAATGTGCATTCAAATCACATGGGAGTCTTGATAAAAATGAATATTCTGATTCAGTAGGTCTTGGGTGAGGCTTGATATTATGCATCTCTAACACACTCCTAAGGGACACTAATATTGCTGGTCTGTGTACCGTATTTTGGATAGCAAATATGTAAAGCTTGATGCAAAAATACAGATTCTGAGGTCTCTAAGAGATTTTAATCTAGTGCAATAGAACTTGAAAAGTTTCTTACTGTACAGATGAGGAAACTGAAGTCCAAAGAAATATAGTGATATCACAGGTAACAAGACAGTGATCAAGCCAACGGTGTGCCAAAGGCCTGCTGGTCTATGTCCCTTGCTATTTCACTTATACAACAATGTCTCCCATAAAATGGGAACCTTCCATGTTTTACAGTCAGGATGTGCCACCTGTGTAGTTGCATAGAGCTCTGTGTTAAGAAGGGCCTCCCACTTAAGGTTTAATGCTCTATGCTTGAAATCTCTAAATTCATAATAATTTTATCTTTAAACTTATGTTTTATAATTGAAGTTCAGTGGGACAATGGAGCCCACATAGAGGGAGGGTTTGGAATCCTGGTTCACATGTGGTCTTGCCTCCTGCAGTTTCTCTACCTTCCTCAGATATATTATTGGCCACCTGCTCCCCACCCCTGGTATCCCAGGCTCTAGTTGGCCTTCCTCTCTGTACATCTAGCCTGACTACTCTAGTGTCTACGAGGAGCAGTGGCCAGGTTGAATTGATGGAAGGTTCATGTCCTTCCAGCATCTGGATCTTCTCTCTGGAGACCTGGGTGTGCACAGGGGGAGAATTAGGGTTGAGAGTCTCCTGTGGTGTCCCAGGGAAGGGCATGATGGCAGTGTCCCCATACCAGGCTAGCAGTGCAATGATGTATTTGGCAGGTGGTTTAATAGGGGCCTCTCATCTACCTCCATCCAAGTATCACACGTATCTCAGAAGTTTTGATTCATTGGGGTTGCCTACTTATGAATTGGAGAAGTGGCTGATGGGAAGGGGGGATTGATTTCCCCACCTTTAGCTTGGGTGCTGAATTCTCTTTTTTGCTCTGGGCTTCACCATTTATATAGCTGGCCCTGTTTACACGATTGTATGGTGGGCCAATTCTCTAAAAAGACTGCAACCAGAGGATATCCTGGGAATATCCTCAAAGGTTTGATTTTTCTTCAGCTTTTAGAGATTACTATAAGATGGTCACTAGATTACTGACTTAAACTATAGAATCTTTTAAATTTACTACTGTAAATAGTCTTTTTACTGTAAATAGTCTTTTACTGTAACTGTTGGTTTACAGTTTAAATTTGTGCTTAATTGTTTGGAATGAAGTAGAGAGTGAGCCAGTTGGGTACATCTGGTGGTTGGTTGCATGGAGAAAGGAAGCACTGCTCTTTCTATTAGGAATGTCTTGTCAGGGAGCTGCCCTGTGGCAGGAATTGTAACCTTTTCTCTTGTATGAAATGATGAGATGGACTTTAGAAGACCCACCAGCTGCCATGACCAATTTTTCCCATCTTTTGCTCTTGTCAGATTAGAAGAAATTTTTCCTTTGTGCAAGGTTCTTCTAGCTGGACTGAGAATTTACATGACATGTATTAACAGGAGAAAATAAAATTTAATTTTGTATTTACAGAGAATCCAAACAGACATGAAATTCCAAAGTCCAACAAAAAGGTGGCTTTCAGAACATTCTGAGCAAAAGAGAGGGGTGGGGTCTGAGGACAAAAAAGGAGAGAAAGGTCATTAGCAGGAAGGCAAGAAATGTTTGGAAAACATAGTTTGTCTTGTTATACAGATAAATTTCTTAGGTAAAAAAGAGACTGTTGAAGGATCTCTTCCTGGTACAGGCTCCCCTTTGCAATGTCAATATAGGCAGTTGAGGGGGTGCTGAAGACCAAGATAGAATGCCAGAAACAGCTTTGTAATCTGAGCCACAATCAGACGGAGCACAAGGGCCTAAATATCAGGCTGTTCAACAGGATATATCATCTGAGGTGAGGCAAGGCAAGGCTATTTTTTTCCCCTTCACCAAAATGTGTAATGGTATCCATGTTTCTTCCAAAGCAGAAGTAGGCAATGACTTTCTGAATGCAATCAGATAATGTCCTATCACTTCAGTACCCATAGAACACAGACAAGAATGAAGAATACAGAAGACAGGAGCTGGTCAGCAACACAGAAAAACTTCTAGGGTTAATAATGATTAGAAAGTGCAGAGCATTTTGGGTGGTGGGTAGATTCTCCTTAAGAATATAATTAGGGGCCCCTGGGTGGTTCAGTTGGTTAAGCGTCCAATTCTTGATTTTGGCTTAGGTTGTGATCTTAGGGTTGTGAAATGGAGTCCTGTTGGGCTTGGCACTCAGCTGGGAGTCTGCTTGAGTTTCTTTTCCTCTGCTCCCCCCCACAACTCCACTCCCCACACCCCTGGCTTGCTGGCACTGTGTGCACTCTCTCTCTCTCTCAAATAAATGAATAAAAGAAAAAGTATTATTAGTAGAGGTGCCTGGCTGGCTCAGTCAGAAAAGCATGTGACTCTTAATCTCAGGGCTGTAAATTTGAGCCCCACTTTGGGTATAGAGATTACTAAAATATATATATATATATATATATAAAATATAATTATATTTAATAAAATTTAAATTTAATTAATATATTATATAATTATATATAATATATTATATATAATTATACATATAAAAAATATATATAATTAGTAAAATCTTTGTATCTAAAGCAAAGTTAGAGTGATTACAGATTATTGAGTCTGAGAAAATGTCAAACAATGATAAAGGACCTGACACAAAAAAATGACCTTTAGGCCCAGAGCAATGTGTAACAGGAACAGTAAGAGGATCCCTGAGAGCGTCAGCTACACTGGGAGACTCAAGCTGGAAGTTCAGGCTATAGCCAAAGATGACCATTCCCAAAGCCGCACCTGACTCCAAGTCCTTGCTCATCCCTTAGAGGAGGTAATTTGTATTGCATGTGAAAAATGCTGTAAGTCATTTGCAATTTGTTTTTAATTATCTTATTAACTACATAATAAGTACTATGTGATTCACATTCTACTTCGAGTGTTTATTATTTAAAAAATTCCTCCATGAAGTCTTGTCAAAGACAAATGAACTGCAAGGATCACACTTGACTACTGTCACTGAAAATTTTGTGCCCAGGGAGGTAAGGAGATTCTCGTGGAATGTTGAACGTCACCTTTACCAGACTCATTCTGAGGTATTGTGTTAAGCACTGCACAATGCCACTCTGTCAGCAGGTCTTTTAATTTATTTATTGAAATGGGCCCCATGGTATTGGTCTATGTGAGCACAATTATAGAACTGAGTTATTGAAATTCTACCTCTGGATCAGTTGGCCTCTCAAAGTCCAACAAAAATGGGTGGAGCAATTGCTGCAAAAGGCCAGTGGGGAAAATGAGGACCCTCTAGGAACCCTACCTTCAGGGACCCCCATCCTTATATTTCTGTAATAAACTGTACATATTTTTTCTTGCTATATGACTTTATCACACTATATTCATATAATATACTGTTTACATTATTAGTATTTTAGAAATTGAATGTTATTGGGATTTTTGTATCCTTTTAAGTAATTAGCTATTATGTAGTCATTTAAACAAGTCCTGGCATTAGAATTATGCTGGCTTCATGAATAAAGTAAGGTCTTTATTCTCTCTAGCCAGGAATAAGTTAAACATTATGAAATTATAGGTTCTGTATCTGCAAACTCATTGGCTATTGATACTTTTTAAAGGGTAGTTCTGAAAATCTCATTTCTCATAATTTTTGACACATCTCTTTAAATTTTCCATTTTTTCATAGGTCAATTTAATTTAATTTTTTATTGAGGTATAATTGACATATAACATTATATTAGTTTCCAGCGTATAACCTAATGATTTGATATTTGTATATCTTGCAAAATGATCATCACTAAGTCTAGTTACCATCTATCACCCTACAGAGCTACATTTTTTTCCTTTTTCTTTCTTTTTTTTTTTGTGATGACTTCTCAGAGATCAATGTTAGTAAATCATTTTTCTCTACATTTTCAAATTTGTTATCTAATATTATATGTGATGTTCTTATTATCCTAACTTTTCTTACATCCATAGTTTTGTTTCCTTTCTCCTCCTTAATCTTGTGTATTTTTGACCTCTCTTCTTAATCAGGCACAGCAGTTTTTCTGTTTTGTCTTTTCAAAAAGTTTTATAATCTATTATTTCTACTATATATTTTTCTTTTTCTTTTCCATTAATTTTGTGATTTACCATTATCTAGTCTCTCTTCCAGGCTTTTTTTGGGTTTATCTTATTGTTCTTTTATTATTTTTTATTTTATTTTTTAAAAGATTTTATTTATTTATTTATTTATTTATTTATTTATTTATTTATTTATTTATTTTTTATGATAGTCACACACACAGAGAGAGGCAGAGACACAGGCAGAGGGAGAAGCAGGCTCCATGCACCGGGAGCCCGACGTGGGATTCGATCCCGGGTCTCCAGGATTGCGCCCCGGGCCAAAGGCAGGCGCCAGACCGCTGCGCCACCCAGGGATCCCGATTTTATTTATTTATTCATGAGAGACACAGAGAGAGAGAGAGAGAGTCAGAGACACAGGCAGAGGGAGAAGCAGGCTCCATGCAGGGAGCCCAATGTGGGACTCGAACCTGGATCCCAGGATCACATCCTGAGCTGAAGGCAGATGCTCAATCCCTGAGCCACCCAGGCATCCCTATTGTTCTTTTAATTAATTTCTTGGTTAATTTCACTACACTTTTGTCTTTGTTAGTATTTAAAGCTATACCTTTCCTTTGAATATAGTTTTTGTTGTATTTGTTACTATATATTTTGTAATTTTCTCTTTGATCCATGAATATTGAAGGTGTTAATCTTTTTGGTAATATATTTATAATGCACTTTTGATTTGATTTGATTGTTACTAGGAAACATGACTATAAAATCTCCACTTTTAAAATATAGCTGCTTTTTCAACCAAACGCCTGATATTCTTTTATAAATAGATATAAGAAAAATGGATAATATATGTGTATGTTTATGCATATATATATAAACATATATATGTGAATACACACATATTTCATCACTGTTATGTATTTTCTCAATTTTCTTACTTGATTTTGGCCTTTAACCCTCAAATAAAATAATTTTATTAACTTTACACTGTAATTGGATTTTTATCACTATCTTCTTACATTTCTTATAAGGATATATGTACACCTCTTTTGCTACTAGGTACTACATAATGGGTTATGATTGATACAATAACATGAATTATACTTATAATTTTGAAACATCCCTCTCTACACTAAGTGCTTAAATTTTATATTTAAGCTTTTCTAATGACATACTGTCATTCTTATCTTTTCTTATGTTTGCATTTGCCTAATATCTCTTGATTTATCCCATTATTTTCAACTGTTCTCTATCACTTGGTCTGAAGCAAATTTCTTGTGAATGGCATGTTGCTCGATTTTGTTTTTGAAGCTAATTTGACAGCCTTTGTCTTTTTATGGAAGACATTCAGTCAGAGAATTTGGTTTTTAAAATGAACCAGAGCATAGAAGAGAGACTGCCTCTGCATATGTAAGTAGATTGTGTTCCAAAGATGTGGAAATTGTTGAGGCTTGAGAACTAACTAGCCTCTTATATAGCAAGGGGTATCTATAGGAAATGCCCTAGGAATTCCAATTACTTGTTTCACGATTAAGAGTGTCACCAAGATTCCCTTGTGTTCTGTGAGGAAGAAATAAAAAGCTAAACAGGCCAGGAAGCTGAGACAAGAATCAGAAAAAAAAAAAAGAAGAAGAAGAAGAAGAAGAAGAAGAAGAATGAGCAGCCAGAAAATATAAGTCACCACTGAGCCAATTAAGGATTAGGAGATGCAGCAGGATGTCCCAGACAAAATCTATTGGAGGTCAAGTGTAGACAACTAGTGTGAGTTCTTGCACAGCTAATGTATCCCTGGTTGCCAACTGACTAACACACAGGGGGGCATCCTCCTAACACTCACCCCCCTGTTAATAGGCAGGAACATTGCAGGCTGCAAAAATAATAAGCAATGCCAAAAGCAGGGTTGGATCCAGGTTTTGTGAGGACTAAACTTAAGATAATTGGCAGTGGGGGGCACTCTTCAAGAAAAAAGAATACAAAATTAGGTACAAATTTGAATATTTATAGAGATAAGAAAAGGAATCACAAGAAACCGTCGTGTCCTTAAGGTTCAGGTCTCTCTTCTTAGATCTTTTTGGATAAGCAACCAGAAACCCTCACATAAGAATGTTGTCTGATTGTCTCTGAATGTTCCTTCTCTGTGTGGAACACTAGACAACTCTTGCTCTGGCAGGGACTTACATAAGTGAGAAGCCCTGAAGATTAAGCTCAATTAGCCTCAAGGTAAATCTGCCTCTGGCCAAGAAGTTGGCTTCTATAGGAGTAGAAATTATAGGATATATGTGCTCAACTCAGGCTGATGCTGGCAGCCAGGCTGGGAATATAGAAGGCAGGTCTAGAACAAAAGACTCCTAGCAGGATGCAGCCAAAAATCAGTGAACTCAGATTTACCCATACAAAATGTCAAGTGATTTGAGGATTCAGGTATCAATACCTAATTTCTGAATTTACAGTTGGTAAGGTAAACCCTATTGATTATCAGAGAAACAGAGAGGTAGAAGCTTAAGTGTTAGAAGAAAATACATTGGGTAGCAAGATGTTATGAATGCCGAACATTTGGCAGCATCACTCACTTTTCCAAAAATGGTGAGACTGGATACCATAAAGAGCGAGGAGTTGAATTAAAGGACAATTTGGTAGACCTACACTAGAGCAATCCTAAGTTTAATCAGCTGTATTTTTTATTTTATAATTAACTAATTATAAACTTTTTATCAAAGTTCTGAAGAGAGTGCAATACAAGATTGTTGACCCTGGAAAATGGACAGTCAGTGAGGCTGGTGTAAGAAGGGTGGGTCATATGGGAAATCAGATCATGTTATCAGTGTCCCAGCAAAATATAATGTGAAGTCATTTTGAGGAAGTTGATTTGAAATCCTTCACTTCAGGGGTGCCTGGGTGACTCAGTCAGTTGAGCATCTGCCTTCAGCTTGCGTCATGATCTCAGGATCTTGGGATCAAGCCCCACGTTAGGCTCTGCACTCAGTGGAGAGTCTATTTCTCCCTCTTTCCCTGCTCATTGCCTCTCTCTCTCTCTGAAAAAAAAAAAAAAGGAAAGAAAGAAAGAAAAAAGAAAAAAGAAAAAGAAATCCCTCACTTCAAAAGAGGTTGGGGGGAATCAAAAACTTTTGATGGGTTTACCCTGGATTTAAAGCCATGGAAAAATCAAACTCATAATTTTCTGGTGAGGCACCTTCCCAGGCATTCAGGCTCTACCAGGCCTTGCTTCTGAGTCTATTACTGTCAACACCTTCCTCTGATCAGCAGGAGAGATTAGAGACCCTTCACCTATAAGTGTGGCCTGCATTTGCTAAGGAATTGAGTGAGTTTGAATCTGGTACTATATTAAGAGCTGAACCTCATCTGGAATGGTGGGAAAATGATGTCAGGTGTATTGTCAATACCCAGAATTAGGCATACTGAGCTAAGTCTAAATTTTGCATATTTGGCATGAATCCTTGGGAAGCTTATGTTTGTGCATAGTATCTCCCATGCATGTTTAGTCTGTATAAATAAGGGCACCAGACTCTACAGAAGTAACATACAGAATTTGATATATTTTTCTGTGGTTATTTATGTTATAATCACCATAAACTATAAAACTAGATAAAGGTTAGGGACACTTGCAAAATAAATTGACAACTGTAAATTTGCCATCATGTTTTAAATTGTGTCACTTTTGCCTAGGAATTTACTTTAACAGTATTTATTTTTATTTTTTAAAAGATTTTATTTATTTATTCATGAGAGAACACACACACAGAGAGAAGCAGAGACACAGGTAGAGGGAGAAGCAGGCTCCATGCGGGGATCCCAATGTGGGACTCAATCCCAGGACTCCAGGATCACGCCTTGGGCTGAAGGCGGTGCCAAACCGCTGAGCCACCCAGGCATCCCTACTTTAGCAGTATTAAGTAATGTCTGGAATATGATGTGCATACAAATGTGATAATCAAAATTCAGGTACCACTGATGTCATATACATCACTATTCTAAAATAACAAAGTGGGTACAAAGTCTAATACTAATTTATGCCCAATGAATGCACAAGAGAGAAAAAAATACCTCCAAGTCAAATTTGAAAACCAATATTCACACATTTCAAAGAACACTATATCCAAGCTCTGATTGTAGAAACATTTTTTAGAGTATTTTCTCCTCCATTAATTATGTCAATTGCTTCCCCAGCAATTTACATTCATGAACCTTGGTTTCTAAGGCATTTTATAATGACAACATAAATGAATGAACAGAGCCTTTTCAGCCTTCCCTTTATATGAAAATGGTTAAGGGCACCTTTTAAGTGTTCCCATTGTTCTATCACTGTGTACTTCCTCTGAGAATAATTGCATTACCTTTGCCTTCTCTAGGATATCCTTGAAAATAAAAACCAAGGTTTTATCTCAGAGGTAAATGTTCTGCAAATCTGAGACTGTCATCACTGTACTTCCTAATTCTCTTGCTGAAGCCCATGACCTTCATTGTCATCAATCTTGGAGAATAGCTCTCAAGCAGTTCCATTTTAGTGACTGAAAGCGAAATGTTTTTTTTCAAATCACCACAAACAAGTCACACAACAACTCTATTTATGCGTTAATGAAAAAGCAGAACCGAGATGCTTAAGGCAACCAGAGGTTACCATCAAGATCCCTCATGGGGTTTGTATTACTTCAGGTGGTATGTTACAGATGGCTCCTAAAATAATCAAATGCATTAATGATACTCTATTTTAACCTTACCTAATTCACTTACATAAGTGGCTACAGCGTATTAAATATCAGCCCTGCTCCCTGGTACTAAGCCAGAATTCTCTCGTGGTCAGGGCATTCTCCTCTTGGAATGAGGTAGATGATGATAGATGTGATATAAATTACTACTCCCAGACCATAAATTACTGATGCTGGGTCCCTGCCAAGGCTCTTATCCAAGGAAACTCCAATAGGTCAGGTTGAGTACCAAGTACCCTTCAAATAGAAAGAATATGCAAATTTTAGCAATCTTATTTGTAACCATAATTCATTCCTTTCATGGATTCATTCTCACATAATTTTTCAATTAGAACACAGCCACTTCCCCACAGGACCATCTGACCCAAAATAATGTATCAGATGTAGAGATTTATCTCTCATTGAGTCGTTCATTCATTGGACCTCCTCAGAGACCTGGAAGAGATTAGTTTCATCATTATTCTCTCTTTTGTGTTATCTAGCTTGGAAAGATAAAGTTTAATATTGAGGCTCAAGGCGTTTTGGGACTTTTATCAGTTCTAAGTTTTCATTTATTTAAGTAAAACAATGTATTAAACTTCTAGTTAAACATAATACTTCTCTGTGAAGAGTACACTAACTGATATTACCAGAATGAAAACAAGGTTTTAAGTCCATAGACAATTATAGAGGAAAATAAGACAGTAGCATAAAAGACTTTCATTTAGGGAGAACATGAAAAGATAGAACTGATATATCAAGGCAGGGAGAACCCAACCTATCTAACTTCAGACAGAAATACTAATAAGTAAATTCATCCCTGAGACATTGTGCCTCGGACTTAGAGACACAAGGTTCTCCAGTGGGGAGGTATCAAACAAGGGAATTGGTTGAAAATAACAGAGGAAGGAGTTAGAACCCCTGATCTTCTTTTACTTCTGAAAGCCAGGTAACTACTTTTCTCCATGCATACCCACTCTTGGCAGGGAGTCAAATTTTTAGCTGGAGAAATTGACGCAGACACATTCTGGACAACCAATATCAAAAAGGCAGGAATAAAGGCCCACATCTAAAAAATAGAGGGTATGTGTGAGAATGTGCAGGACTTGGGATGCCTGGGTGGCTGGGACATCTGGGTGGCTGAGTGGCTGAGTGCCTGCCTTTAGCTCAGGGCGTGATTCTGGAGTTCTGTGATCGAGTCCCGTATTAGTCTCCTCGCAGGAAACCTGCATCTCCCTCCTCTGCCTCTCTCTCTATGTCTCTCATGAATAAATAAAATCTTTAAAAAAAGAAAAAAGAAAGAAAATGTGCAGGACCACAATGCATAGTACATGGTGAAATTCCTAACTGGGGAATATCCTCACTGAACGGCAGTGCCTTCTGTTCCTCTCAGCCACCCAGCTTCCAGAAGACTAGCATATTTTACCACCACGCCACCTCTATGCCTGAAAATAAGACTGAGAGGTTTAAAAGATTTTCACATTTTTATATTTGAAAGTTCACCCAGGGAGCCAACTTCCTCCCTAAGTACCCTATAATAAAAAAATGTGAGGCAAGGGACCCACTTCACTTCCTTGCATTTGAATATCCAGTTGCTCCAGTCCCATTTACTGAAAAGATGCCTATTGCTTTTTGTTTCTCTCTATCCTCATATTGCTTGGTTCTGGGGGCATATTTGGCTATGGAAGTGCATGGCTAAAAGGGAAGCTAAAGCCCTGGGTTTCTTTGCCATCAGACTTAGAAGAAGGGCCCATGGGAAACGGAGAGTCAGAAATATTGAGACTGACTCAATATTCTGAGTCAGGCCGCATGGATCTCAGGCCGCATGGATCTGACTACAAACAAATACCAAAATTTTGATAACAGAAATACAAAGTGGACCACTGCATAGCTTCCAGATTTGGGCAATCATAACAGATCTGAATAACACTGCAAAGACTTAAAAAATGAACTGACATTGGAACCACAGATCACAAAATATGGGTTAGAACTTGTGGTCTGAAGTTAATTTAATTGATTGCCTGCTAAAACAAATGACAACATTAACATTTTCCATAGGATTTAAATAAGATGTAAGAATCTAATAACATTATATTCAAAATATCCAAGATATAAGTGCAAAATTACTTGACATGGAGAATGGAGAAAGTCTCAACAACTCACAAGGGAAAAGACAAGCAATGGACACCAATCCCACGATTATCCAAATGTGGGAATTATGATACAAAGACCATGCTCCAAGAACTAAGGGCAACTTTGGAAACAAATGGAAATATAGGCCATCTCAGCAGGGAAGTAAAAGATACAAAACAGAGCAAAATGGAAATTTTAGAACTGGAAAACACAAGAACCAAAATTTAAAATATACCTGATGGACTCAATAGCAGGATATAGATAACTGATGGAAGAGTCAGTGAATTTGAACCTAGATCAACAGAAACTAATTTGAACAACAGAAAAAAAATTAGGAAAAAAAAAAAAAAAACAAAACGACTGTTCTTCTTATAGAATTGTATAAATGCCAAAAGGTCTAATTTTCATACCATCAGGATCCAGAAGGAGAAAACAGGGTCATTCAGAAAAAAAAATATTTAAAGAAGTAATGTCTGAAAATTTTGCATAATACATAAACTTATAGGTTTGTAAAACTCAGCAAAACCCTAACATGATAAACTCAAAGAAGTTCATGCCCAGATATATTAAAATCAAAGTGCTGAAAACCAAATTCCTCCACCCTCAACCCATTCACAAAAGCAGTCAAAGAAAAAAAAGCATATTATATGTAGGGAATAATGATTTAAATCACAATAGACCTCTCATCAGAAACCAAAGAGGCCAGAAAGTAGTAAGACAACAATTTTAAGAACTTAAAAAACTGTCCACCCAGAATTTTGTACCCAGTAAAAATAATTTTTTAGGAATGAAAGTGGAATTAAGACACATTTAGGTAAAGAAAAATAAGGAGAATTCATCACTGGCACACCTGCTCTAAAACAAATACAAAAGGAAGTTTTTAATAAAGAGAGAAATCATATCAGAAGGAAATGAAGAAAGAGCAACAGAATTGGTAAATATATGACTGAATCTATTTTTTTCTTTTAAGTTCTTTAAAATCTATATAGTGGTTAAAGCATAAATTATACTGCTTGGTGGGTTATTTAATGTATATGAATTATAATGCACATGACAACATAAAGGGAGGATATTCAGGCACCTATATTGTAGTACATTTCTACATTTAATTTGAAGCAGTAAAATATTAATTTTAAATTGATTGTGAAAATATAGTTGATACTAATGCTTTAGAAAAATTGCTAAAAATATACTGAGATACAAAGATAAAAGGAAAATTAAAAATAATAAAAAAATACTAGAAATCTTCAAATAATCTAAAAACATCATGAAGGAGAAGTAAATTTTAAAACCGGAGGGACAATCCAATAACCAAAAGTCAATGGTTAGACATATGAAAATATCTTAAAAATTACATTAAATGCAAGATGTCTAAGCATATCAACTAAAAGAGATTATGATAAATGATTAAAAATAAAACATTATGTGTTATCCCTAAGAAATCACTTCATACGTAATGCATAAGTATTTTAAAAGAAAAAAAAGTAGAAAAACATATCATGCAACCAGAGATGAAAAGAATGTTAAAGCAACTATAGTAATATCAGAAAAGGGCATATTTTAAAGCAAAGGAAATTAATGATGAAAAAAAAGAGTAAAATTTCAAAATGATAAAATTAGGCTTGTCATCTTTAATGACAAGCCTAAATGTGTATCCAAGTAACAAGAGAGCTTCAAACTGTATGAAGCAAAAGCTGACAAAAACAGAAGGAGAAATAATAAATAAAATTATGGTTTGAAGAGTTCTGGCCCAAAATGGCCACATAGGAAGCCCCTGAACTCATCTTCTCCATGGACACTCAAAATCTACACATACTTATAAAGCAATTCCTCCCAAAGAACTGAGGGCTGACTGAACAACTCTGTACAAGGACATAGAAAGATCACATAGAGAACATCAAGAGATACGGAGATAGTTCAATTAAAAAACCTATTTATGGGGCAGCCCCGGTGGCTCAGTGTTTAGTGCCGCCTTTGGCCCAGGGTGTGATCCTGGAGACCCGGGATCAAGTCTCACATCGGGCTCCCTGCATGGAGCCTGCTTCTCCCTCTGTGTCCGTGTCTCTGCCTTTCTCTCTCTCTCTGTCTCTCTCTCTGTCTCTCTGTCTCTCTGTCTCTCATGAATGGATGGGTAAAATCTTTAAAAAAAAAACTGTTTATGTATTTAAAAAAATTATAGTTCGATATGTCAACATTCCGCTTTCAGAAACAGGTGAAATGAGTAGACAGAAAATCAGCAAAAATACGAAAGAACTAACACCATCTGTCAACTGAGTCTAAAAGAATAGGACAAAGAGGCAGTTTCAGGGGACATTAGAAAGCATTTTGAACTGAACAAAAACGAAAATACAGCATATTAAAATTTGTGGGATGCAGCTAAAGACATTCTTAGAATGAAATATATAGCATTAATTGCTTATATTAGAAAATAAGAAAAAAATCAATAATCTAAGATTTCATTTAAAGAAATTGAGAAAAAGAAGAACAAAATAATCCTAAAGCAAGCAGAAGGAAGGAGATAATAAGAACACATCATTGATATTGGACACCAAAAAAAAAAAAAAGATCAATGAACATAAAATTCTTTTTTTGAAAAAATCAATTATATTGACAAGTATTAGTAAAACTGACAGGAAAAAAAGAAATACAAAATACCAATGTGAGAAACAAAGCAGAAGATATCACTACAAACCACATTAAAAAGTTAGTAAAGGAATAGTACAAATAACTCTATATACATTTGCAACAACATGGATGGACCTGGAGGGGATATATAAACTGCTAAGTGAAACAAGTCTTTCAGAGAAAGATAAATACCAAATGATTTCGCTAATATGTGGAATTTAAGAAATAAAACAAATGAGCAAAGGAAAGAGACAACAAAAAAAACCCCAAACACATTTAAATACAAAGAGCAGACTGGTGTTTGCTAGAAGGGGCGTGGGTGGGGGATTGGGTGAAGTTGATAAAGGGTATTAAGAATATACTTGATAAACACTGAGAAATATAAAGAATTGTTGAATCATTATCTTGTACACTTGAAACTAGTATCATACTGTAAGTTAATTATACTTGAATAAGAAACATAAAGATTGTAAGAGGAACATCTTTCATCATGGATTTAACAGAACCAGAATTCTCAATGTTATTCTCTGGTTGCATTTTATTTAGCTCTGGTAACTTTATGGTTGGAGATTTTCACTCAACTCTAGTTGAGTACCAATATCAGTTGGTATCTGATACCAAGATATTAAAAATGGAGTCCTAACAACTCATATTCAAGTTATTCATAGTACTTGGGTTTGCAAGTGAAAGGTGAAGCCTGAGCAGACTTAGAGTGCCACTGGCTGAATAGTAATTGGTTGCAAGTCAAGAGATGAAAATGTAACCAATTATGCTGAATTAAGGTTGATTAACTTTCCTGTCAATCGTGTCATAATTCTGAGATTGTTATGATTCTAGACACTGGGTAAATAGATTCATCTGATTAAGAATTTTTGAATCGTTAAGCCTAGGGAGGACATGCATGCACATATATAGTTTTGTTTATATGAGTTCAGTAGATAAGTACGTAAAGGAATAATATTTTATCCAAGAGAGGTAGTCATTCTCACGTCTTTGAGTAAAATGGGATTTGTAGTAAGACAAATATGGATTTGAAAATTAACTCTGCCATAACTATTTAACCTCTTGAAACTTCTGTTTTAGGATTTGTAAAATCTCAAAGGGTTATTAGGAAGATGAACAGCTTTATTTTTTAAAAAGATTTTATTTGTTTATTCATGAGAGACAGAGAGTGGGGCAGAGACTTACGCAGAGGGAGAAGCAGGTTCCCTGTGGGGAGCCGGATGTGGGACTCCATCCCAGGATCCCAGGATCACGCCCTGAGCCAAAAGCAGACACTCAACCACTGAGCCACCCTGGCATCCCGATGAATAGCTTTAATAGAGAAAGTACACGTAAAGCACATGTTCATATTCTCTCAGGCTCCTCTGTGTGAGAGCAAAGAGGGCTACCAGTGGGTCTGACCTCCCACATTCTGGGCTCCATGGTCAGACCTGGAAGAGTCTTACCCATTTTGTTCACTTCTCATAGTTACTTGAGAGCATTTTAATTTGATCTCCTGATTTAGTGGGCAAGTGGGGTCCAGATCCACCAGGCTTAATTCCAAGAAGTTTTATTTCTGACATCTTCATGGATCCTTTAACCAATCTCAAAGCACTTGTTACTTGGGCATGAATTTCATCTATGAGTAGAAATAATAACGGTGCAGTTTGTAGGGAGTATTTATGTTGTTTTGACTGGTCTTTCTTGCATTTTACATTTTGCTCATGTAGACCACACTTGTGCAATCATTAGCTCTCAGCTCAGGAGTGAGCACCTACTGGTGGATTTAATTGAAGATATTTACTGGCATTTTGTGGATTTTTCAGAATTTCTGGCATCACTCTGTGAGCGTCTCTTATTGGATTAGCAGGTCCATAAGTGACTCTGCAGCCTGGATTTTTGTAACGCTAGTTTTAAATTTCTCAGATCTTGCTGAGACTGTGTGTATAGTGGATATTTTCATGGATATAAAGATGGAAAATCAGTACAAGGCTCTGCTTCTCTTGGAAATAGCAGGGGAGGACAAAGAAACAGACATTTTTGAGGGGGTAGAGGGCAGAATTCTAAAATATTTCTTCAAAATTTCTCAATTTAATACCTGGGACTGTGAATATGATGTGAACTCACAATTGTTATTATGTTACCTTACATGGCAAAGGGATTTTGTGAAGATAATTAAGGTTACGAATCAGCTGACTTTGAGTTCATCAAAAGGTAGTTTATCAGGGCAGGCCTCTACTACTTCCACAGGCTGTTTAACAGCACATCTTCTCTGGCTAACCTAGAAAGGAAAATCAGAACCAAAGTATTGAGGACGGGAACTCAGACAAAGGACTTCTAGGAGCTGAGAGTGACCTCCAGCCAAAGGTAAGTGGGACAACTGGGCAAGGAACTGCATTTTGGCCCTAACAGGAATGAGCTCAAAAGAGGACTCAGGGCTCCAGATGAACATATGGCCGGCTGACACTTTGAGTTTAGTCTTGTGAGACCCTAAGCAGAGAGCCCAGCTAAGCCCACCTGGACTTCTGATCTATAGAACTGTGTGCTAATAAATGAATGTTGTTTTAAGCCACCTAATTTGTTATGTAACAATATTAAACTGGGGATCACTGGGCGGTTCAGGGGTTTTAGCGCCGGCCTTCGGCCCAGGGCATGATCCTGGAGTCCCGGGATCGAGTCCCACATCAGGGTCCCTGCAGGGAGCCTGCTTCTCCCTCTGTCTGTGTCTCTCTCTCTGTGTCTCTCATGAATAAATAAATAAAATCTTAAAAAAAAAAAACCCAATAGAAAACTAATACAGATGCCCATCTAGCAGCCAAGTGTTATTCTTCTCTTTTAATGTGGCATTTAATTTAATTATTAAAGTAGTCTATAAAAAACAATCCTGTGAGTATTTTATAGATGGAAAACAGGTTCAGGTAATTAATATGACAAGTCTAAAGTCTTATAAGTTGAAAGTGACAGAACCCAGACTGGGAGTTGGGGGCTGGCTGTAAGGATGAGCAGCCATTACGCTACTCTCAAAAGTCCCGTGGACTAACTAGCAGGGATATCTTCCATCCGGTGAAACTCACTCCAGAGGAGTGCTCCAAAGCGACACATTTTCCTTGAACTGTCCTGTAGTAGTAGTCTGAAGACAGATCAGCCCCAAAGGCTAAGATCATTAATTTTCTGCAATTCCTCTCTGTCTCCTTTAGTGTGACATGGCCTCTTCTTAATCACATTATTCCATTTCTGAACCATGAGTAGAGTGCTGCCTTTTCGCGTCTGTTAGGTTTTCGTTTTCTGCAAGGACTTGTCCTAAAGTGTTTCAGATTTCACTTTACCTGTATGGAATAGTACTGATTTCAGCTGACAGCTTGACTATTTATATTTAAATGTACTTCACACCCTGCCTCCATCAATAAGTTCCAACTTCTTATACCACATAAAATTCATATAATTTTTAAAATGTAATTTGTCAGAAGAAAGTCTAGCATAATTTACTTAAGACTAATCAGATTCATCTTCTGAATCTACTATTTGATCACCTGGGCCATAGGCATAATTAATTGACTGAGTTATAACAATTCTCAGAAACAAAATATATCCCAAAGTTATTATCTAAGTCCAATTAAAGTTCCACAGTTAGTTTTATAGATTTTCATGCAGTAATATTATTTTATTTTCTAGTGTTCGATTTGTTATAAAATACAGTTGCTCTGTGAATTCTACTTTGATCTTAAATATATCTAGAGAGAATTCCTATGCTATTCTTTTAAGAATATAAGAATGTACTTTTTTAAAGAATTAAACATTTAGTATAAATAATTTGAGACAACTCACAGGGTGTTTGCATGAGCCACATGGCCTGAGTTAATCTTTCTTTGTAAATGGAGTATTTTCTGAGTTTAATTATATTTTTCACACCAAAAGAGCTCTAGTTGATGCGCTAGAAAGAAATACTTAATTGAATTCCACAGTATAAGACATTTCCCACTGCATCAGACGGAGTACTGAAAATTCATTCTGAATTATCAACTATAAAGAATAAATCAAGTAGTATGTTCTTCTTAAAAATATACAATATAAATAATTAAAAGCAAAATATTCTTAGTTCCGAGTGAAAGAAAATAAGTAAATATATTAACCTATTTCTTGGCTATGTATTGTTTATTTATAGAATTATAATTATAGCATTTGCAATGTTAATTATAATTTTTTTCTAATATTTAAACAAAAGTACTTTCTCCTGTTATCTTAGTCTCTGTAAGTATCACTCTATGGCTGACTAATTTCCAAGGTGTACCTATAACTGAATTCATTAATCATTTCATTATGTTTTGGGTATTTAGATGTGGTCAGTTCTCCTGTAGTCCCAGATACTTTGATGAATTTTTATTTTTGTGTAAGTCTTTTTTGCAATTCTTCTATTTTGAGAAAATGCTACTTTATTTACATCAGTTGTGGCTGATACTTTCCAGCTTAAAGTCTCCATTTATGCAAATAAACATAATTCATTATACATTTCATCCTCTAGGATCTGACTCATGTACTCCCTTAATTTTCACTTTCTCTTAAGCCAAATTTCTTATCCACTGATATAGACACCTCAGCATCCAGTGATTAAACCTTGGCATTCCCTTCTCTGTCCCTCTCCATCACTATGTTTCCTGCTCTGCAGTATAACTAGTGATTAACTTTAATTACGGTCATGACCACCTCATATAGCAGAGGCCAAAGGATGATTACAAATCATGTTTCATAATATTATTCAGAAGGATGAGGCTTCAACACAGCTACTGGGCTCAAATAACTAATTTACATATCATTACATAGAATTTAAATAGACTTATTTCATCCACTCTTACCCATTAGTCATCTTATTATAGTCCAGAAAATTTATTGAGTCTCTACCATGAGCATGCAGGTGAAAGAAAAGGGTGGCATCTCATCACTAACACGGGTATAATGATGAAAAAAAAAATTTCCCCAGGTGATTTTGTAATGCTACCTGACTTGATTGATTATATTGCTCATAGGTCATCGATATACCATTAGAAAGTTTTATAAGATTTAATTAGGTGCGACAGTAGCAATTATTATGATTTACTGATGGTGTGCTATAAAACTGTTACTATGCCATGTTTCACACATTATCTCATTTAATCCTACAAAAACACTCAGGTGTCTATTTTAAATATGTGGGCATTGAGTCTTAGAGAAGATAGGCAACTAAGATCATTTTGTTGGAAAGTAGCAGAACCCAGATTCAATCTCTGGTTGATATCATTCCTTGAGCCAAAGCTTTAAACCTACCGTGTTCTGTAGAAATTTCCTTGAGGGGTGCTGTGCAGAGATAGTTGTATCTTGTACATGGTGTGTGAAGAGACTGTGTATTTACTCACTAATTTTTTAAAACACTATTTATGGAGGGCCAATATGTGACAAGTACTAAGCATCACTTGTGACTCCATTCGGTGTTGACATTCTTGCTTTACTGTTGCATAAGGAAGAGATTATAATTACCGGAAAAGGGAACATGCAGAGTCTCTTTGGGAGTGGTCTCTGGGTCTTCTGAACAAAGTTTCAGAATGAAGGGCTGTTTTAATTGGGGGAGAAGTTGAATGGATATGAGTTTAGACTAAGATTTTTATTAAAAGTGTGCACTATGCTAATGTTTGAGCCCTACTAACTGCAAGTTCTAATCCCAGAAGGCAGGAGCTTTCTTGTTTCTGGTGACTTAGGATAAAGCAATGCCCACATAAGAAGGTAGGAGTTCTGTGGCTGTGATATGATAATTCGCAGAAATGTGGGTGTGGCAATTTAAGACATTGCAGAAGTGGTGGCTGTTCACTCCCCTCATAGGTCAAATGCTACCTTTATGGAATCAGGGAAGGTGATCACATGGGTAAGAAAGAAATGAAAATCTGAGACCAGACTGCCTGGCCGGATTCACACTCCAGATCTCTGATCTCTACTCATGCCCTTCACGGGAGAATGTTCATCTATTTACTATGTCATTATTAGAAGAAAACCAAAAAAGGTTATAAATCACCTTTTTCCTTTTCTTTTCTTTCAGAAAAACTCAACCTTCCATAGATTTTTTATGGACTCCTTATCAAGGTGTTAGCTGTGTGATTATCTAAGAACTCTAAGGAAACAAAAATGAAGAGGTAAAAGAAAGTAATAAAATTAGAGAAAATGAGGGAACTCAGGATTGGGACAGAAGCAGCATAGAGAGAAGGACAAAGTGCACATGTGTGTTTAATACTGTATGCCCCTGTCTAATACTTCACTGATATAGAGTGTCCACACCTGTAAACTCTTAAATCAAAATGGATAGATCCAAATATTTTTAACTCTGTAAAGGCACAATGCCATTATCTTTTAAAATTATCTCAAAAATAACTTCAATTATATTAAAAAAGGTCATATATGCCCATTGTGGGAAAATTAAGGTCAAGGGCAAATTTTTAAAAGACAAGATTTTTTTCCACATTTCTAGCCAATACTTATCAAAAAAAAAAAAAAAACCCCAAACATTTTTCCAATTGATGAGTGATAATTAAATTTGTCATCTGTTCTTGAGGTTGAGTCTTTTCATTTATTTTCAGTACTTTTGTGTTTCTTATAGGTGGGTAAGCAAGGGTATCAAGTATCTCGGGACCTATGTTAGAGATGAAGTGTGAAATCAATACCATATATAGAAAGAGTATTTGGTTAAATCATGAAAGTCTGCTATTTAACCTTTTTTGACTCCAAATATAGCAGTTTCATCTGACACAAACTAATAACAATACAAACACAGGGGTTGCATAAACAGTCTGTAACAGAATTCTAAATATATTCTCAACTCAGTGAAGTAGGAGACAGTTACCCTTCCCAAGTAAGATGAGGCATATTGAAATGTTTTCCCCATTGGGGGAATGCAGTGAGTAGATCACTACTTTGTCTTGGAGATATATTCAAATTTCACCTAAGATTGGAAACATGAGGAACCTCAACTTCCCAGGATGGCAAGAAAGTAGGTCACTTTAAGATACAATTAGATAGTAGACTGGTGTATATTTATACACACAAACACACACACATTTGCACATGCACATGCACACACTGAGTACATTGGTAGTATTTATATACTTAGAATATAGAGTAAACAAGAGGGTTGTTTTTTTTTTTTTAAGATTTTATTTATTTATTCGTGAGAGACACAGAGAGAGAGAGAGGCAGAAATACAGGCAGAAGGAGAAGCAGGCCCCCCTCAGGGAGCCTGATGTGGGACTTGATCCCAGGACACTAAGATGACCCCCTGAGCCAAAGGTGGGCAGTTAACCACTGAGCTACTCAGATGCCCAAGTGGGTTGTCTTTGAACAAAGACTGTATTCAAGACATGACAGAGATAGGGATGCCTGGGTGGCTCAGTGGTTGAGTGTCTGCCTTCGGCTGAGGATGTGATCCCGGAGTCCTGAGATCGAGTCCTTCATCGGGCTTCCTGCTTGGAGCCTGCTTCTCTCTCTGCCTATGTCTCTTTGTGTGTCTCTCATGAATAAATAAATAAAATCTTTAAAAAAAAACATGACAGAGGCAGATAAACTATCAGTCCATTTCCATTTTGGCTTAAGTGATCATACACTCTTCAAAGTTTTTCTTTTGAAAAACTTTGGGTTCACCTGTTTTATCCAACTTACAGGTGGGTAAAACTAGTTTTATCCAAGTCATCAACTTGGGATACAAATATTATGACACCTTTTATAACTTACAATTGTTTAAAAACTAATGGCTATTTTTACTATTACTTGCTAAATATACTGCTTGCTATTTTACAGTTGTTTGCTAAATCCTTGCCCTCTGCCCTAATTTTCAAGCTATTCAGCATATCCTTCTTAACCTGTATTCTCAATCCCATTAAGAATCATCTGAGAATTGGGGGCTGCCTCATTTTAAACACGATTAGTCCTATTTGCATTGACAGTAGGTGGAAAACTGGGAAGTCTGGTGAGTACCCCAACATCAAGGTTCCTATCACATCTACCAGTTAAACACTGCTAAACACTGTCGAAGGACAGGACAGGACAGAGTGTGCATGTCCACTGATGCAGTGATGTCCACATGCATGCCATCACTCCATTAGAACCAGATGTGAGCTCCGTGGTTCTATCTCTTTTAGTTCATATACATATGATCATTCATTGTCCCAAAGGCATGACCCAGTGCTCCAACAACTTATCCCAGAGGGCCCTTTATTCTTAACCATGTAAACACTTGGTTATTCTGTGGAATATACATTTTTAGCCACAAGACCACAAACACATGAGAAAAGTGTTCAAAAGGCTGAGCAATCACATAATCTGACAAATACCTACTAAGATGAATAATTAATATATCACATTTAACCTGGTCAAAACTGAAACATCAACTTTCTATTTTTTCCTTTTTAAAATTTATTTATTTATTTATTTATTTATTTATTTATTTATTTGGGAGAGAGAGCCACAAGCAGAGGGAGTGGCAGAGGGAGAGGGAGAAGCAGGCTCCCTGCTGAGTGGGGAGCCAGACTCGGGGCTCTATCCCGGACCCTGGGATCATGACCTGAGCTAAAGACAGATGCTTAACCAATTGAACCACCGGGCACCCCTAAACCATCAACTTTCTCTTAAAAAATCCCCACATTACCTTCTTTCTTTTCCATGTGTTCCCCCATTCATTCTATCAGTAAATCCTCTTAGTTCTTAGAACAAAATCTATCCCAAACCTAACTGGGTCTCCTATATCTACTAGTTAAAGCACAGCCCAAATACACTATCATCTTTTGCTTGGACTATTACAAAAGCCTCACAACAGATCATCCTGCCTCACTCTTGTCCATTTGGTGATGGACCAACCACAGAAAGGGCAATGATAAATCTCACAAGAGAAATGATCCCGATCTTTACCTCGTTGGGTTTATTTGTTTTTTGGTCCCTGTGTAAATGTATGCACTTTAAAAGCCTTGCTCATCCAGGAAAATGGAGAGAAAAGTGGAAATGCTCATAAAAGGTCCTACCACGCCCTTTCAGCAGGGTAGCACATCTCTGTGAGCTTTACATTTATTTGAAAAGGCCTTGTCCAGTGACTCTCCCCCAAGAAATTTTGCCCCAGATTGAAGGACTCAGTTAACTCACACAGGGGAGTACTGGCCAAATTTCTCACACAAAACTTCTTTAGGTTATACTAGAAAACATGTTTAATAGTGATAATCATTTATAAGGAGACTGAAGAATTACAGATGTTCCCATCGATGATAAATAGCACTAATTAAAATACTTTTCTCCTTCCACAAAAAATATAATAAATTACATCTCAATAAAGTGAGAATACTCAGTTCCCAGTGACCATTACAGTGAGGATATTTAAAAAATCTTTCATGCCTAATCTGCTTGCTCTATTTACCAACCTTTCCGACTTGTTTTTTTCCCAATTTATTCAGAGAAGTTTATCTCTTTTTATTTCTTTTTTTTTCTCTTTTTATTTCTAAAGATTTTATTTATTTATTCATGACAGACACACAGAGAGAGGCAGAGACATAGGCAGAGGGAGAAGCAGGCTCCATGCGGTGATGTGAGACTCAATTCCGGGATTACGCCCTGAGCCAAAGGCCGACGCTCAACCACTGAGCCACCCAGGCGCCCCTATTCAGAGAAGTTTATACTCAAAGAAGTTTTCACCTTGAAGAACCTACTTTGTTTTTTTCCAACTCACCACGATGTTACTCTGTGGGTTGCTGAAACGAATTCTGTGGGGTCAGAATGACTGCAATGTTAAAAATTACTGCATTTGAACATATCTATGATGCAAGAATTCACAAATAAATAGAAGGTGGCCTGTTACATATCATTTAGGTCACTAGGGCAGCCTTCCCACGTTCCTCAATATTCTCTTCCTGAATGCAGGTGATTACAGATAATTACATATATTCCATTCATTCTTACTTTCTATTCTAATGTTTCTTTTCTGTAGGTGCCAAGTTTAGATGTTACATTTTTTTATACTAAGGCATCTTAAATAACAAATACCTTTCTTTTTAGCATCTGCACAATTCTCTAATAGTCTTCTTAACTATAAATTCAAAAGTTCTCACCTTCCAGAAGGTAAAGTAAAATTCGCAGTCTGGTACTTAAAATAAAATGGTGTATCTCTCGGCTTTTCACAGCATAGTCCATTGAGACAGAATCTCTTCACTTGATGTTGCAAAATTCTTATTTGCTAAAAATGAAGCAGCTCCCAGGAGTTGTTAAAAAGACTCAGACAGTTTGCCTGTGCTTATTAGTATGTGCATTTGTTGAAAACAGGGTGGCTAGGCTTGAAGAGACAGGGTTAAACCAAGTTGAATACAAATAATGTTACAAGACTTATCAAATTTTGCTCTTTCGTGTGAGGAAAAATTTATAAATTGGGCATCTAGGCAGCCAAATAAACTACACTAATCATAACCATCGTACTATATTTGTATTATCATTGGAGACTTCAGGTTTAGTTTCACAAATTTGGAGGCCTAGGATCTTTTTAGTGAAGCTTGTGAACACAACAATGCTTATCTGACAGTGAGTCATCAGAGATCTACCGGTCATTTAAGAGCAAAGTTATTTTTTGTTTGCACAGCTGTCTAGGTGTGCAACTCCAGTAACACACTGCCTGGCTGATTGCATTCACAGACGTGTTGCAGTATTGAGGTAATGTATGAGAGAAAAAGCCCAGGTTGGTTGGTTTGTTCATTTGTTTGTTTTTCTTTTTTAGGAGAGGGAGGGACAGAAGGAGAAGGAAAGAGAAAATCCTAAGCAGGCACTCCACCCGGCACAGAGCTGACACGGGCTTAACTCACAATCCTGAAATCATGACCTGAGCCTAAATCAAGAGTTGGATGTACAATCAAGTAAGCCACCCAGACACCCCAAGCCCAGGCTGTTTTTAAACTTAATAGATTCTGGGAACCTGGAATATAATTTGAAACTCAAACTCCTTAGGCATGGGAGTTCTGCTGTAACCATTTGCAGAAAATTTTCTATAGCAGAAATCTTTCACAAGAATGACTATAGCCCACATACTGGGAAGTCAAAGACTATGTCAAGATGTGATTTCTTTTTTTTTTTTTTAAGATTTTATTTATATATTCATGAGAGACACACAGAGAGAGGCAGAGACACAGGCAGAGAGAGAAGCAGGCTCCCCTCAGGGAGTCCCCGATGTGGGACTCGATCCCAAGATGCCAAAGGCAGATACTCAACCACTGAGCCATCCAGATGCCCCAAGAAGTGATTTCAAGGTAGCAAAGTATAAGGGTTAAGTGTGAGGCTTGGAATTTGGCCAGAGTTGATTTTCTTTTCTTTTTTAAAAATTTTAAAATTTTTAATTTTTTAAAGATTGTATTTTTTTATTTGAGAGAGAGAGAGAGAGAGAAAGAGAGAGCATGAACAGAGGGGCAGGGAGGAGGCAGAGGGAAAGGGAGAAGCAGACTCCCCACTGAGCAGGGAGCCTGATATGATGGAGTTTGATCCCAGGACCTTGAGATCCTAACCTGAACTGAAGGCAGGCACTTAACAGACTGAGTCACCCAGGAGCCCCTAGAGTTGATGTTCAAACTGGGATCTATTGCTTATCAGCTGGGCACATTTTTAACCTTGCTGAGTCTCCGTGTTCTTATATGTAAAATGGGAATGATAGCACCACTCTCATAATGTTGTTTGGTAGATTGAAGAAGATAATGCAAGCACAGCACAGAGTGTTGTGCTCAGTAAATGTTTCTACAGCAATCAGTTATTGCTGTGGTGGAAGTCACCTGGGCGCCCTTGAAGATAACACATCAAAAAATTATCTTCTGAGGTCTCTGAGGGGAATTTTTCTGTATGTTGAAAAAGTGTTGTCTGTGATTATGAGTCTACCTGTGTAGCAGAGTTTTACCTACCAGGAGGGAGCACTGTCCCTAGGGTCAGGGTCCTACTCAAAGCCATAGATTAGGACCTGAGCTCCAGTCTTTCCTCTCCACAAGAACCAGTGCACATTCCTGTCCTGACATAGGAGCTCTTAGAGAGAGGACAGTCTGTTCCTTAGCAGAGAAAATTCTATGCCAAGATGGCTGGTGCTCTGGAGTGAAAGCTAAAGTCCCTCATACAGCCCCTTCTCCAAGGTGCAAGTCTGTCCCAGGAATGCTGGACTGATTGGCTTTCGCTTTTCTCTCAACTTCCAGTATGCTGCCCCCTTCTCAGATTGAGTGTCTGAGTTTTCAGCCTTTCCCTCTCCATGTCGATGTCTTTTATTTATTATTTATTTATTTATTTATATCTTAAAAATATTTTATTTACTTATTCATGAGAGACACACAGAGAGGCAGAGACATAGGCAGGGAGAGAAGCAGGCTCCCTGAGGGAAGCCCCATGTGGGACTCGATCCCAGGACTTTCAATGTCATTTTAGTTCAGGGTCTCCATTCCCCTTCCCTGCTGCTAAGGATTGGTCTGCATCATCCCGGCCTATGCCACACACTTCCCTAACTCTGAATCGTAGCATCCTAGTTTCTTCCCTAGCAGGAGGCCCCTGGGCTCCAGATGTGATTTAGCACACCTCCTCCCCAAATCTCTATGTATCAGGAGACAGGGGGAGAGTTTTATGAAGCTCAGAAAATTGGCTCCAAGTCGACATTCTGATTTGACCTCTATACACAGAAACGTACAGCAACCTTTTCATGCTCCAATTCATCAATCACTCTTTTACATTATTTCACTTAATTTCCAAATAAATATTATGTGTGGGAAATATTATTATCTCCATTTTATAGCCGAGGGAGTGGGAGTACAGTTCAGTCACATGCCCAAGGTCATCCAGCTAATAACTGAGGGAGTTGGGACAGAGGTGTTGTAATAAATCCAGCAATTATGCTTCATAAATATAGAAGCCCATTTTTCTTTCAGTAATATTCAAAGTAATATTTTCTATGTAAGAAATATAGTTGCCTGTTTTTCTATTTTTATTACATCATATTGAGATAATAAATTTTTTTTGAAAAAAAAAAAAAAGCAGACTCCTTGGCTAAAACAGCCAAGTCCCAATAATTGAGTATAAAATATAATGATTTGTATTAACAGAGACAAACTGAAGAAATAACGGCAGAATACTCTGGTTAAGCACTACTTAATGTAAGTCTAGTGTTCTTTTCTCTGCTTAGGAAAAAATTACTTGCTCTCGATACCCTCCTGGGGCTTCTTACTCCAGAGTGTAGGACTTGCTTTACTTAGATGTCGGACAGTCTTCTACATGCTTGCTCTGTCTGGCCTCAGACTCCTCCATCTCAAGTCATAAACTTGTAAAGGGCAGATTTATGGCTTGAGAACTAATAAACTGTCATTTTTAGCTTTCTTATTTTTCTGGTTAGTATAACATAAGGGAAAGAATATGGATTTGAAGCCCATCAGATATGGATTTATAATTTACTCTTTGCAAATTTTGACAAAATTTTCCAATAAACATACACTACAGCTAAGAATAATAAACGGAGTTGGATAGAATGTTTTATAATTGGCATGTTTAAAAGCATATAAAGTGTGCATTAAATTGAACATGATATTCACTTATGTTTTTCCTTTTACAGTATCTGCCAGTTTATTAGTGGCAAACGTAGACACCAAGATGCTAAGCAGAACTTTGGGGAGTCTCACAGAACAGGGGAAACAAAAACTGGAGTTTGGGGAAGGCGAGGCAGAAGGGATCATGGAAAACAGTATATATCTGCTTTCAGCTGAGCAAACAAAGAGCTACATTTAAGAGTCCAGTTAGACTGGAAATAAACTAGCCCTCACCCAGAATGAAACCAACTAACTTTGAGTCAGCTGAATCTCAGGCTAGATTATCTGTAACTAGTCAAATTGCCTGCCTGAAATAATATAAATTCTCTATAAGCAAAAATGATAACATTTAGAACCTTAAATTATCTCTATAGTTTTTTAAAGCATAAAGTCCAGAATTTACTGGAAAATTACCTGGCATGCCAGAAGAAAAGAACAGTTGACCAAAACAATGAGAGAACAAAATACAATAGAAATATATCCACAGAAGATCCTGACTGGCTTTTAAATAGCTTTGATTCCAATCTCTAAGAAATTATATGGCACAGTTTAGAATTTCAGCAGAGAACTGAATCATATGGAAAAGAATCTAACTGAAGCTCTAAAAGTGAAAAATATAATAAAAACTTGAGTTCAGTATATTTTTGAGATGGAAGGGAGCAAACCTCATGGTACCATGCTCTTTTCAAGTCCAACTTTCCCATATGATTAAGAAAAGCTTATCATAAAGAAAGTTCTCAAAATCTTGGGGTAAGACCTTGTGGATCTGCCCGCCCCACAGCTCCATTATCCACACTCTTTGCTCACTCAATTTGACTACTCTGACTCATCAGGTCTGAAATTCTCTGTGAAATTGGTTCTGCCATCACAAATCTGAGTCACATGTCCCTCTTTTACGGTCCTATAGCACTGGAAAGTTCCTCCACCTTCTCACTCATTACCTAGACTTCATGTATTAGTTATTTATATTTCCCACTGGACTCTTAGGCCCAATGAGAGAAGAGAGCTACCATGTTGAAGGTTTTATTTTTAGAATGTACCACAATGTCTGGCATAGATTCTCCCCTTGGCTCAAACAAAGCATTTCTGCCTACAGCCTGATACTTCATGATTAGGCTTCATGATTAGGCTCCATATTATTGCAAAGAAATACATATTCATTTCTAGAGGAAATCTGGGAACAATGTTTTTACCGTTCTCAAATAATTTTTCTCTTAAATATAAGGACAATTTAATAATTTGAGGAGGTTTATTTTCTAAGAATGCGTGTTGGATAATGACACAGATTTATGAAGAGGATAGCAAAACCACGTTAAACATTTTCTAATTAGCAGAGAGCTAAAGAGCAAGATGATTTGTGAGTCACATGAGCCACTGGAATACTTTTACTAAAGAGTTCTTTCACTATTCCAAGTCATCTCTATTTGCTCTCCCATGGCAAGAATTGTCACATCAAGAAAATGCATGTAGGCATCCAAAGTCCAGCTTGACACAGATAATTAGTGGGAGGAAGGAGGGCAAACTTAGTCCCAACTTGTCCCTTTAGCTGTGATCAGATTATGGAAAACAGGTGGTAAAAACCCTCTTTTGGACTGCAGCTTCATCACAACCAGAGCAGAAAGTCTAAAATAACCAAGTTTTGTTATTGATCCATCCACACACACCCCAGCTTCCTGCAGGGTGCTTGATCCTTCATGTGGTAATCTTACCTTACAGGAGCAAAATCACACACACAAGATCCAAGAGAATCCTGGCAGCATCTGGGAGGAAAGTGAGCATGGCTGAGGAGAGTCCTCCTGCATGGTTTCCCCATAAATACAAAGCCTGACCAGACATCTTGTGCAAGAATGAGTGAAAGAAGTAGATATAGCATGTGGCTTATTGCCCCTGGGAAATGGCTGTATTAAAAAATAAAGGAGAGTGCTGCATTTTGCATAAATGTTCTTCCTCTTGAGAAGTTTCACAGTAAATAAAACAAAACACACCTAAAATGAATGGATTCTGCTCTGTGCAATCAGTAAAATCATAAAGTTCAATATGTATTATTAACTCAAGGAAGATTGAAAAAGAATTCACAGCAATGGCAATGGACTACAGAGGAATTTGAGGTTCTAAAGGAAGAGAAATTAATCACTAAATAATAGAAGAGTACATGACATAGAAAACAGTAAAGAGAAAGCTACACTAAAATTCAGAAATGATGTGGAATATAAAGTTGAGACATTTCCCAAATATAGCAAAATAGACCAAGGAGGTGAAAGTAATCAGCAAGAAGAAAATACAAGGGAGCAGCAAGATATTTGACGTTAGGAATCATGAAGAAGAAATAACAAAAGGGATACAATAAAATGATCTAGATGTATTAGAAGATAAATTTTCTGATGTGAAGATAAAATTGACAGAATCACAATGGCTTATAGTGGGCCCAGGAAAATTAAAGGCCAATACCTATAAATATGCTGGGAAAAATTATAATAATTATTCTTGTTTTATTCTAAAAAGCCAGCTTATGAGTATGTGGGAGCCTTCAGTCCCATGTGCTCTCCCACTGCCACCCCACACCCAGTGGTTTTATTACAAAGAAATACTAGGCTATCTTTGGTCAGATTATTATGCTAACTTCATAAAAACCTGCAATTCCTTCATAAAATGAAAATACTGATTTATAAGTAAATATTATTAAAAGACACACAAAACTGGAAAAATAATGGCTGGTTATATGGTGGACTAAAAGCTGATTTTTTTTTTAATTAGGAATTTTTACAAAGCACTGGGGAAATAACAAATGTCTTACTAAAACACTTAGAAGTAAAATGGTGGAAATCACAACAGGAAAAATACAAATGGCAGTTATTTAGCAAGCCCTCAATAAATGCTTTTAAACAAATGGATGAATAAACAAAATATTGGCAATAAATTTGGCACGAAATAGGCACTCAACATATACTTTAAGTACCTAAATGAAATATTCACTGGCAATAGATTGAAAAACTGCAAAATAAAGCAGCAAATAAAGTTCTGCCTTTAAATGGTGAGACAAAAATGTTTATATGTTAATAGCCAATGCTAGTAGAAGTGAGAAAAAAATGACATCCTTATGCTTTACTGTTGAGTCTATAATTTATTCAAATATATATAGAAAAATAAAAATACATATAGAAATAAATTTGTATTTATGAAAATCTTGTATTTCTTTAAAAACCATTAATTCCACTTACTTTATTGAGATGTGCATGAAAACACATTCAGTGGAAGATAAGTTATAACATTAAAATTACAAAGAATATAAATGTCAAACATGGGCAATTTTTTAAACAAACTCTTGTGTAGTCAGAATTTTAGAAGGTTATGTAAAGATACTGAAAAATATTGGGGGGCCTGGGTGACTCAGTTGGTTAGGCTTCTGACTCTTGGTTTTGCTTCAGGTGGTGATCTCAGGATCATAGGATCAAGCCCCAAGTTGGGCTCCACATTCAGCACGGACTCTGCTCTTTCTCAAATAAATAAATAAATCTTTTTTAAAAAAGATATTGACAAATCTTCACAAAGTAATATTAAATGAAAAATAAAAGTAGAAGGATAAATTCCTTCATGTTATCTGTACTTATATTTGGATCATGGGATTTCTGTTGATTGTGTGCACATGTAAGATTCTTTGTGTTTTCCAGTAATGAACATATTTTACTTGGGTAATAAAAAAGAAATACCTCTATACATGTTATAAATGTGTAGTAAAACCGAGAATGGTGAGGTAAATGGAATTTGAATTCATATTTGTTTGTATTCCCCCAGGATTGCCTGGGGCTCTGCTGGGATGTGGACACATTGTGTCTTACTCCGAAGTGTTGATAGCCTTGCCTGTGAAATGAGTTCTGCAAATGACTGTTGAAGTTATTATTCCCAGTTGCCACAAGGTGAAGAAGTCTTTTTTGGAGAAGTCAGAGCTGACATTGCGAAGCCTGCACTGGGACTAGACAACATGCTAGAAACTCTGCATGGGTGTGTGTGTGTGTGTGTGGGGGGGGGGGTTCTCATTTTATCCACACAACAGATCTAAGAGGTAGATATTATTCTCATGTCTGCTTTTCCCATGAAGATCCTTGGACTTAAAGAATATAAGTGCATGGTTTGAGTTCAGTAGCTAGTTCCTAGAAAAGGTGGAGTTTAGATTCAAGTAACCTGATGCTCCCATGAGGAATGCTTATGAAAACCCTTTTCCTTTTTGAAATTTAGCAAAGTAAATTCATTTCCTTTACTTTGTAAAACCTGAGGCTAATCGGACAGCATGTCTGCAGAGAGTTGACAGAGAACCCACGTTGTCTTTGGAGGCTGGAGGAGAATAATCTAAGCTGACGTGGCTGCCTCAAATCACTCTGACTTGGAATTCCATTAAGGGAGATTCTGAAGCCAATTTGCTCAGGAACTGCACGTATGAGACACTGTCCTGTCAAAATGCTGTCAAATCATGCCAGGCCTCTCGATGGTTCATTCCAAGAGACACCTGCCAAAATAGCAGACCAGCAATCTGGCATTCTCACGGCCACATGAGGAAGAAAAGTGTTTATCTCTCAGACACAGCTACTGTAGTTTTATTTTTAACCTTTCATGTGATGACTAATTCTACCCTCTAAGTCAGAGGGGTGGAGGATGGGAGTTTCAATCCTTTCTTATAAATGGGTGCTTGTTTGGGGACAACATTATCTTCCTGGAGTATAAATATCACAGTTTCTCAACTCAAGCATCCATAACATCTTTGTTTCTCTTTTCTGACTGAGTTAAGACAATTAGCAGTTGTTCACTTACTAGTAGTTCTAACAGTACTACGGTGTCGAGGGCATTGGAGTTTAGAATCTTGAAGCTATATAATTATTTTCCTTTCTTTTTTAAAATTAATATGCTCAGGTCTATTAACATCTCCAAAAACTTCAAAAGAAAAAAGAAAGAGAAAAAAAAAAAGACCTAATAGCTAAATACAAACAAACAAAAGCAGTCCTTTATTTCCTCCTGAATTCATTTAACAAGCATTTACTGAAAATTGACTGTATTTAGTGCTGGGAATACAAAGATAAACAATCCAGAGACCTTGCCAGGCAGGAGCTGAGTCTAGATAAAGACACAAAAATGCAAATTAATCATTAAACACACCATATAGCCTCAAACCTTCTTCAGAATGAGGGGGATTATAAAAACAATGAGAAAAAAAAATGTATGATGCAGAAGAGCCGAAGCAGGGTCACCTAATCATTTTGGGAGTATAATGAAGGCTTCTAGGAGGAAGCAAAGGCTGGAGCTGTGCAGCAATTGGATGAAAAATGGAAGAAGAAGGAAAGTAAGGAAGAGCAGAAAGAGGAAGAGCAGGAGGATAGGATGTGGCTTTCCTGTAGGGCCCTTAGGCCTGAGGCAGTCAAAGCCTTTACAAGGATATGTACCTCCTTTGACTCAGAAACTCTGCCTTCAGGAATTTATATCGGATATTCACAAAAATTTAGCTACATATCACTGCTTATTTGTAGTAGCATAGAATTATATATTTATTTTATTTATTTTTTAGGATTTTATTTATTTATTCATGAGAGACACACAGAGAGAGGCAGAGACATAGGCAGAGGGAGGAGCAGGCTCCCTGTGGAGAGCCTGATATAGGACTCCATCCCAGGAGCCTGGGATCATGACCTGAGCCAAAGGCGGACGCTCAACCACTGAGCCACCCAGGTATCCCTAGTAGCATAGAATTATAAACAACTAATATGACCCAAATTATATTTTTAATATGGCATAACTATAAAATGAATAGTATTCTATTATTAAGAATGAAAAAAATAGATAATGGTGTGGAAAAACTGCCCCAATCAAGAGCTTTAAAATGTAAAAACACATCCTATTACAATATCACTTTTGTAAAAAAAAATAAAGTGCACATACATGCTATTTCTGAATGTTCTCCACTCAAAGATGCATGTTTTATCCAATTTTCTGAAATCATGCTGTGTTTCACAATTAACCTCAAGAGATTTTGGGGAGCCACCAAGCAAGGGAGTAAGTTGAGACATGGTTATTATCTGCCCAAGTGGTAACCTCATGATGTCCCAGGGCAACTTGTTGATTATCATTTAGTTATGCTCATTGGTAGCATCTCAAGTATTTAAAAGGTAAACATGGATTCTTAATTGTTGCTAAAAATATCTTACAAAATATTACAGTGGATGAAACATTGAAATTAAAAGTTATTGCTCATGCAGCAGACATCGTGTCACACGGGCAGTAATATAATTAAAGACAGTAGAAACCGTCACCTCAAAAAGCATCCTTGAAATTTGCTGAGAGTAAATCTTGTGTTCTCACCACAAGGGCACATGACACACCATCCCCTAGAAGGTAACTATGTGAAGTGATGGATGTGCTAATTAACCTGATTGAAGTAATCATTTCACTAAGCATATGTATATCCAATTGTCACTTTGGAGACTTTAAATATATACAATTTTATTTGTCAGTTATACTCAATAAAGCAAGGGGGAAAGAAAGGATCCTGGAATTTTCAAAGATGTCACTCAGGTGCCAAATATAATATGTCAAAATTTTCTATCAGACTTGCAAGGAATGTTTTTTAATATTCTTTATTCAATTAAAAAAAAAAAAAAACTCTAGGCCTTAAATAAACTTGAGAATGGAATTGAAACTCCAGTATTCTGTGATTTTCCTTGAAATTAGTTAGTTATCATAAAGGGCCTCAAACTTCAAACACCAGATCAGGAATTAGGAAAAACACTGATTTTGTGATGCCTGTACCACAGGCTGTGGCTAAAGTGACTCACAGGATTTTTAGTCTCTGAGTGTGAAGGAGGTTTCAATTCAGATGCAAAAGAACAATATCACAGATGTGTATTGATGTATTCAATACTTTCTCAGCATAAATTTTTCTACATTAAATGTTTGTTTTTTCCCCCAAAAGCTGTTATTGAATCATTAAGTGGTATGTAAAATGGAATATAGAATATATATATGAGAATCAAGAAAATATGTTTTTATATTCATTATATATACAGTGCTATCTTCTACACTCCTACATAGCAAAGATATTGCTATATATCAAAAACACAATTACATCTCTTAAATGAATTTTAAATTAATTCTTCATTTTCTCTTTTTCTTCAGTGTTCTAAATTATTTTTACAACTTAAAGTATTTACAATAATATTTATTAACCTAATCTTTTAAAAAATTTATATTCTCCTGTAAGCCACTCTTCATTTTTATCTCATACTTTTACCTTATAACATCATCATTTTCAATCTTTTATTTCCTAGAGTTCATATTTTTTGAAATTATAAAACTATGATTTTCTTCCCTCGCTTGATTGTTGCATTTGTCTCCTCTTTCTCACAGAGGATAGTGTTTTGCATTTTCTGCTTACTCATTCTTAAATAAAAAGAGATAAGTTAGATATGGTATTTATTTAAAACTATTCTCCTTGGGGTCTCTCTTTGTTCTAACTGCCTTATAAATGTCAATCCTATCAATTCTGGAGTCCATTACTTGGCAGAGAAAGCTGAGAGGAGACGGGGTTAAGGGCATGGAACATGGTCTTGGTCAGCTCCTAGCTGTTTCTTGATGCCTCTGCTGGCTTCCTGTTCATCATTCTGTAGCCCTGATGTAGACTCTGAGCTTGGCAGATCTGGTCTCTCTTCTCAGTCTCCTTATTTGACTATTTGACTTAATGGAGTTGGAAAATATATTTAGAAGTGTTCTAATTCTAAGTCATCCTTACATCTCTGAGGCTGACTCTCCTTGAGCATGGTAGATTGGCCATCCAATATTTATTTATTTATTTATTTATTTATTTATTTATTTATTTATTTATTATTTGAGAGAACATGTGCACAAGTGGGGGGAGATGTAGAGGCAGACTGCGAGGCAGACTCCCCACTTAGTAATGGGGGGAGGGAGTGCAGCTTGATCCCAGGACCCTGAGATCTTGACCTGAGCCAAAGACAGACCAGTAACTGACTGAGCCCCCCAGGCGTCTCCTAATATACAATTTAAATCTGTTTTCTGTTATTTCATTTACAGATTTTCCTTTTACATTCCTAAATGAGTTTTACCTCTGTTTACTTCTGCTGATTGTCATATTATGGCATCTAGGTTTTTCAAGTTTTGGAAAATGAATTGAACAGTTTTTCATCTTTTCCTGTGCTCCAAAGAAAATTATACAGAATTGAAACTGCCTACTCTTTGAGAATATGACACTGTCCTTAAAACTGTCAAAAGATCTCTAGTGCCATTTCTTGAAATAATTCTTTTAATATGATTTTAAGATAAATCTTAATTTATCTTAAAATTAAGATCTCAGAGGCCTTGAGGTCATGATCTCAGACATATCAAAGAAGAGATATGTGGCTGAATGTAAAATCAAGAAAGAAATTGAGTTCAGAGTAACATTAACAGTTGTTAATTTTGTTGAAAACATTTTGGGTGAGTTTTGATTTGTTATTTCTCTATTCTTTCCGGATTAAATGTTATGAGTGTATTATAACAAAAAGTTAAAATATATTAATGAAGGTTATAGATTCCTACATTATTCACATTGAACTCTAATGTGCTTTTTAAGTGTTCAAAATAACTGCTCCCATCAATTCTCAGTTTCATGCAATACTGAAATATACATACATACATTCATCAGGGGACTTAATTTATTCTGCAGAGCTTGGCTCATAAGAGTTTCTTTTCACAGAATCAGCAATCAAGAATACTTCACTAAAACCTTATTACATAAAAATAATTAATTCTAAACATGTTAAAGTGCCAATGTTAGGATAGCTGTGTAAAACCCAATCTGTTTGTCTTATGGATCATAAGTCTAAGAAACACAGACTTGCAATTTATCAAGAAGAAAATTGGCATACCTTTTTGATGGAGAGTAAAGTATAAGATTAAATAGCAATTTTTTTTCTCATGAAACCTCAGAAATGAGGTACATTTTAGATGCAAGTTAATTAAGTGTCTCATTTCACAAATTGATTTATAAGTTTATTGCCATCTTTATCAAAATCTCAATTTATATGGAAGTGTAAAGCTTCAAAAAAGCCTAGACAGGGTATGGGGACTCTACTTATCACTTCTCAAGATTTATTATAATGTTACATTGATTAAGACAATGTGGTATTATGCAGAGCTAGATACATATGAAAATAAAGGAACAAGTAAGAGATTGATGCATAATATACATATATGGATCCATGTACACTTAGCAATACAAGAGTCTTTCAATAAATGATGCTGGAGCAATGAGATAACTATGTGGAAAAAATGGTATTGGACATCATACCAGACACAAAATCAATGGGCGCATGTAGACATGAAAGGAAAATGTAAAATATAAACTTTCCAAAGCCAAACTATAGGCTTTGGAAAGAATATAGAAAAGTTAATATGGCAGATAATATCTTTATTAACTTGAATATATAGAAAGATATTTTAGGCAAGATAAAAATGTCTACATATTAAGGAAAATAAATCCAACTGCAGTAAAATTAGGTGTTTTGATCATCAGAGGATACCATGAAGAGATACAAGCCAAAGAATGGAAGAGAATATTTACAAAACCTATGACCAATAAAAGACTTGTATATGGAACATTTATGAATTAAGAGTCTTTAAAAAGAAATATCAATAGAAATATGGACCAAATATTTGAACGGGTACTTCATAAAAGAGTAGATCTAAATGATCAGTAAACATAGGTTAAAGTATTCAACTTAAATGGTAAATCAAATTTAAAAACATGGCCACCAGATTGTCAAATTAAAAAAATTAAAATAAGGAGGTATAGCAATAGGAATTTTCATACACTGCTAGTAAAATGCATATTGGTGTAAAATGCATATTGGTGAAATGGTTCAGCAGTTTCTAGTATTTAACGACATACATACTTCATAACTTAGCAATTTTATTCCTGGGAGTGCATGCTAGAGGAATTGTTGTCTATATGTCAGAAACATGCAAAATTGTTCCAGCATCATTGTTTTCAGTAGATTAAACCTTCAAAACAACTCAAAATCCATCAATAGTAAACTGGAAATTGACTCGCAGACTTTTCACGCAATGACATTTATACAGTAATCAATAAAAGTTAATGCACTATACCAACATGCAACAACCATATAAATGAATTTTACAAACAAGTATGGGATAAAAGAATCCAGACAGTAAGAAAAACATACATTCATATAAAGTTTAGAAACATGAAAAATTCAACCATATCATTTGGGGACGATGCTTTTGTAGGTTAACCCCAAAAAGAAAAGCAAGGAAATTATTAAGGAGAGTTGTGATGCCGGTTACCTCATCACTGGGAGAGTGAAGGGACCATGATGGCATCAGGAATGAAGATGTTCCTTCTGTAACTGCGTGGTGGTTACACAGGTGCTTACTTTTTTTTTTTTTTTTAATTTTATTTATTTATTCATGAGAGAGAGAGAGAGAGAGAGAGAGAGAGAGAGAGACATAGGCAGAGGGAGAAGCAGGCTCCAAGCAGAATCAGGCCTTGGGCTGAAGGCAGCGCTAAACGGCTGAGCCACTCGGGCTGCTCTAGGTGCTCACTTAAAAAGTAGTTACCACCTAGGCTTTATGTACTCTTCTGAATGTGTGTATTTTTCACAAAAAACAAGTAAAAGAAAAAAATGGGGAAAAAAATCTCATTGTTTATTAGTTCTCTGGAACCGTTTACATCCCAGGGGAAGTACCTATCCCTGAAGATTTGATAAAATTCGTCCATGCAAATCTCTGGTATGTTTTTGAAAGTGATTATCTGATAATGCCATTTTTCCTTTTTTTTCTCCTTATTTATTGATCTGCTCAGGTATCTACTTCCTGAGATGATTATTTTCATTTTCCAAGAGAGTTATCTTTTGGGGTACAATTTTCAATTGTATTACCATAAAGTTGTTCAGCAACAATCATAAAGTTTAGATTTTGTATATATATGTGTCATTGTTGTCTTCTGGCACCTCCTCAGAGTTACTGCTTATTTATCTAACATTCTCTCTACTGGTAGGAATTGCCAGCTTTTGTTACTAAAAACATTCCTGTAAAAAACTTCCTAGCACATATATCTTCACTTACTTGTGTCCTAATCTCTCTGTGTTTTGCTAGATATTCCAATTCACACTGTGAGAGGAAATGCCTGAGTATCCATTTCCCTGCATCCGTGCTGTCTCAATATCACCACACATTTTAATTTTGCCGATTTGATGGGTAAGAATTGAATTCTTATTTATAGTTTACATATTTCTAATTATCAACAAACCTAAAAATATTTTTCACACATGTACCGTCCATCTTCACCATTTATATTTCCCCTCACATGGATTTGCTTTCTATATTCTTTATTTTTTTTCTTGATCTTTATTCTTTGTTCGTCCTTTTCTTGATGTTTATCCTTTTACTATGAATTTGTAGTTTGGTGAACAGGAATATTAAGTCTTTGTGTATATACATTTTACAAAAATTTGCCCCCCATATCAGCTTTTTTTTTTTAGCTGCCATGTTCAAAATCTTTTGCCATAGAAGACTTTTCATATTTATATAATAACACATTTCTGTTTTTTCATTTAAGACTTTTGGATTTTCTTCCCTTCTTAAGAAAGTTTCACTCATTTCAAAGCATACAGTTTATTTTCTACAATATCTACGAAATTTATGTCTGTATATGTTATATGGAAGATATCGTCTTTTAATCGCTATTTTTCTTTATTCAACTTTTTCAAGAGTGTTTCTGTATACATGCTGCCTTTCTTATGCTGATTGACTGAAGTGTAATAAAACTTTTAAAGGATGATCTTTGAAGTCATTTTGGGCCTGCTACTTGTTAGGAATGAGAATGGAAGAAATCAACTATATTAATTTTCTGTTTTATAGTTCATCAGCCATATGTTATCTTTAATAATGTTTTATTTCTACTCACATTTTTAACTGAATATCTAGATAATTTTTCCTGTCAATCATTAATGCATTTAATGATCTGTTTTTTTCCACTAATTTTTGCCTTTATTGGAATCATGATGCTTGATATGCAGTATTATCCTTATTTCTAAGAATTTTATGATTGCCCTTTTGATTTCTTTTAACAGAGAGTTTTATAGGAGAGCTTTTTTATACAAATGGTTGAGTATTTTTAAATTATAAATAAATGTTTACTCATTGCACTGACCTCAGTACCTGCTTTAGGGCAATCAATGAGGGGGCTCCTCTCTTGCCTATATGTGATTAATTTTTATAAATGCTGTATAAGCATTAGAAAATAGGTTACTTTCAAATCTTATGATTTATAATGTTTAATACAGTTAATCTGCTAGATTTGTATTTTTGTATTTATCATCTATATCCTCCGTAGCTTTTTTATTTATCATATTTTATCTCTCAAAGTGTTAGATATTTTAAATTATCTGACTACTATTGTGGGAAAGGACAGTAAGATTTATACTGTCCTTGTCATAATTATAGCATAGAGATATCTTATAGCCAAGAGAACATTTCTTTCTGATTATGAGAATTCTAAAGCCTGGGCTTCCAAATGCTGTTTTACTCTATGATAGGGCAACAACAAAACGGTTAAACTTTTAAAAAATTTTAACCTTTGGCCCTATAAAGAAGTCGACTATTACAAATTACAAACTACACAAGGCTGCACTTCCAAGAAAGGCATTGGTCCATGAAATTAAATTATGCATTTAGAAGGTAGTCTGTCTAATACTGACAGATATTAATTAAAGAAATAATTGTCTGGATTTTTAAAAAGACTCTTTATCTCTTTTGTTCAACAGGCTGGTTCAAATTTCCTAAACTGGCTTCTACAATGACTTGAAAATACATTTATTTTCTCTCTCAAATGAAGACTAGCATGCAAACAACTAGAACCTTGTCCATTTCAATTAAGTTTGGAATTCTATAAAGATTCAATTATATATTTCAATAGGATGTGCTTGAATTAGGGAACTGTCATATTGAACTTAAATTAGAGCTATGTTTCTCAAATTTTGATTTTCATTCCCTAGGGAACCAAGATACTATACTGTGGGGGTAGGTAACCCATAGTAGAATTATTTTAGAATATCTTCTCGAAGCATCGTCATGTTTAGAAATATAGTGGAAATGAATAGAGAGTGGTAGGCAACTGGGAATTACTTAATTCATTTAGTGAATAATGTAAAATATTTTATATTAAATATGCTTGTGTGAATAGAAAACAAAAGTTGAATAAAAGTGTTCTCAGTGTTTATACATAGTAAACATTCAAATAATAGGAAGGTGTATGTGAAATGTAACTATACTTCCTGCCCCTAAATTCTTTATATCTAGTTCTTTTCCCCAGTGCAATGGGTTTTTAATTCTACTGCTTACTCCCACCTAAGGGTTTTCTATAATTCCCAGTGTAGGACTGCCTGGCAAAGTTGGCATAGAAAAAGTAGATTCACTGTACATAAGAGAGCTATCTGTAGATTTCTTTTGGGCCAGATATGCATGAAAAATTCTCTTTAGTTCTAATAGCCTTTGTTTTTAGTGATTTCTTTTGAATTTTCTAGGAAGTCATATCATCTGCAAATAAATATAATATCTCATTTTGTTTCCAAATTTATGCCTTTCTTTCTTTTTTCTTGTCATTTTTTTTGTTTGTTTAGGTTACTATTATCAGAATTATATTTGCCAAAAATTTTGGTGATGGTTTTTGTTTTGTTTTCCTAAATTTAGTTAAAATACTTTAAGAATTTCTTCATTACATGTAACGATAGATAGCATTTATTGTGTTAAGGAAATGTTCTTTTATTTTCATTACAGAATGGGAATTAAATTTCTTAGAATGATATTGACATTGGTTTAGATAAAATAATTTTTTTGACTTGTTTAAACTAATTAGTTCTGTTTTGTGTGACAGCATTTACCCCTCAACTTTTTTTCTAAGATTTATTTATTTATTTTTAGAGAGAGAGCATGAGTGGAGGGAGGGGCAGAGGGAGAGACTCCTCAGGCAGACTCCCACGCTGAGCATGCACCCCCTGCAGGGCTTGATCTCAGGACCCTGAGATCATGACCTAAGCTGAAATCAAGAGTCAGATGCTCAGACACCCCACCCTCAACCTCTTAACTATCACAAGATATGACCATTATGAACAAGTAGACACTTTTCCTCATTTTAATATTCCTTTGTTCATTTCAGTCATTTGTAGGGGTTGCAGTCTTGTTCTCCTAATGCCATTTTTCCACAAGTTAACATATATGTATTTTAATAATATAAGAAAAACTTGGTAGACAGTATATATTTCAATGGTTTTTATAATTAGGATATAGATGCAGAAGGATTTTTTCCTGATACATTCTTTCAGGATCTCACAAAGCTCACTAAAATGCAGGACTTTTTGGTGAAATATTCAAGTATCAATGTTAAATATTTGTTTATGCAAATGGAATTCACAGGACAAACAACTCTTTCTATCCCTAGAGATAAGGGCTGTGTGTACTAAGGCTGTGACAGAACTTTTTTCCCAGTTTTAAACATTTTATTACTGTTGACATTAGCAACACAGTAAAAAGCTAACTTGATTTCTTATGCAATTTTATTTTTTTATTTTTTAAGATTTTATTTATTTATTTGACAGAGAGATTGAGAGATAGAATGAGCTCAAGCAGAGGGAGCAGCAGGCAGATGGAGAGGGAGAGACAGAAGCAGGATCTGGGGAACCTGATGCAGGGCTCAATCCCAGGACCCCAGGATCATGACCCGAGCTGAGGGCAGATGCTTAACCAACTGAGCCACCCAGGCACCCTCTTACGCACTTTTAAAGCTAAAAATAGCAGTCTTTAAGTCCATGTTATAATTCCTTTTTTGATGTTCACTTCAACATCAACAATGCTGTATAATGTCAGCGGACTTTAAGAAACAGAACTTCATTGAGTTCCATTCTCTTGTAAAGTCAATAAAACTAGCTTTCAAGCTATTTTTTCCTCCTCTTCCTACTCAGTTTTTACATAGGATCTTTCTGAAGGGATTCTTATCACCTTTCAAGACCAAATGTGTCTTTTTTAAGAGTGGCTTTTGGGGGATCTAATTATTAAAAAATTAATTAATTATATGTTTAGATATTAATGTGCAAAAGGGACTGCCCTTGAATCTCCTAGTAATATTTTAAAATGAAATTACCTTTGCATAGGATGTTCAAGATCCACAGTGGTTTTGAATATGCTATAATAAACTGGTCTTGAGGCCCTCTTTGCTCTTGGATGAGCCATCTGTGGTTAGAACTATAAAGGAAGGGAACAACACCAGCAGTCTAATTTGACAAGAATTCCTAAAATACCTACTGGCTCCTTTCCACTGCTAAGTGAGAGGACTGTAACTGAATAAGAAACCCGTGGTTTACCACACTCAAACTGAAAAAGAGAACTCATCTCTGAGGAAGAGATGCAAGGAGCACATTATTTGAGTGAATTTTCTATGAAAACCAGTGCACTTTAAAGCAAAACTAGAAAAAAAATTTTGGCTAAGCTAAGCATTTATGGTGTGAAAAAGAACTATCAATGAACCCAGTAGAGACTAAAAAATTAAATTTAGAAATAAAGAACTGACCCATTACAAATGAAGGTGGGCAGAAACAGCACCTATCCTTCTGTGGAACCATATAATTAACATACAACATTCACCTTACAAAATTAATGAGCACTGACTGTACTCCTTACCACTTAGCCAGAGGGTCACACGGAGATTTCTGGCAAGCCACTCTAGCTCTTCCATACAATGAACATTCAGTGATTATATTGCATACCAGGGTTATTCACCTTAATGTTTAAAAAATTAATTCTCTTCACATTGAAAATGAAACCATTACTGTGAAAAAGTATAATTAATTGGAATGGGTAAGCTCCAGAGTGTGATGTGGTGATTTTAATTCTTGGAATGTATACAGCTTGGTGAAATGGAAAGAAATAGCTCACTGCAAATATTCATGAGTGCCAGTTGGCCCCCCCACTCCCAACATTTCCTGGACTACTCATTAGAACATCTGGTTTCAAGTCAGAGAGATGTTATGTGCTGTTTGTATGATTTTATCCAGTCACTTCTCTCCTGTCTCATTCATTTTCTTTGTACCTAAAAGAAGGACACTCAAATTGCACAGAGGTTAAAAAATAAAAAGTGTCTGACAGAAATGATTTCACTCACTGCCACCAAAAAAAAAAAGAAAGAAAGAAAAGAAAGGGAAAAAGAAATGGTTTCACTCACTTTTCCTCTGCTCATGGCGGAAAATAATGTTCAAATATGACATCTTGTACTGAGTCCCAGTGAGGCTTCCCAGAATCCTTCATACTTCCATAACCTGTCAAAAGGTTGTAGTGTGAAAGCAAAATTGACCCCTTCATAGATTTCCGTTACAGGTAAAATTTACATCACATCCCATAATTAGGAAAATTAAACAAAAACAAAGTAACAGAACATTGCATTCTGACACAAACCAAATTAAGTCACTATATTTAGTTTGTCCCAAAATAAATAAAATCATGAGTTTTCTCATATGCTACTGACTTTCTAACAGAAGTATCTTTTTTTTTTTTTTTAAAGATATTTGTTTATTTTAGAGAGAGACAGCATGATCTGGAGGGGCAGAGGAGAGAGAGAGAGAAAGAATCTCAAGCAGACTGACGCAAGGCTCCATCCCAGAACCTGGAGATCATGACCTGACTTGAAACCAAGAGTCAGATGCTTCACCGACTGCACCACCAGGCACCCCTCTAACAAAGGCATGTTTATCTCTGGTTTTTATGATGCTGACATTATGTCAGAATTTTCTTGGATACGGTAACTATGAAAACATTACTCTTTTTTCTACCATGAACAGAAAACTGCAAATTTGATAAACTGATAATTTTGCAGATTTTTTCCTTAAATGTTTGCTGTGTTTTATCTGATGGACCAGTTTTTCTGAAATGTGGCTCTCTTGCAAACTGCCTTTGTGAGTAAATGTCTTTTCTTCCCTAAATCTTTTTTGCTCTGCATCTTCTTTCCAGGAGTTAAAACATAGAATATCTAGCTGTTATATTTCAACCAGAGGCTCTGGAAGATCTTTTTCTATTCAAAAAAAGCCTAGGTCAATGCTCTTATCTAGTAGGAAAATAAGATGATCCAGGCCTCCCTCCCTTGGTTTCATCCATCTCATTACTATTAGGCACAGCATCAAGGATAGACAAAGTTTTACTGATAGAATCTTGAATATTTGGGTTTCATAAATGATATAGTTTTAGAGAATCAATACTTATAACAGAAACCTGTTCTTCAAAGTCCAAATAAAGGCAACATAGTCACAGCTATCCCTAATGGCTAAAATACTTTAGAACAATATATCTTGTATTCAGAACCAGTATACCCTCCTTTATTCAGAAGTGATGCATTTATGAAAACCAAAGCAAATTGTATGGTATTTTCCCCCTCTTTTTGCTATTAGAAATGACTAATAGGCAAAACTATTTCTTGAAATGTAATGGAACATTGTTTCTTCCACAAAGCTCTAACTCATATTAAATATTATGTTCATGAAAACTTACTTGTATCAATTACATGCCCATGTGAGAATTTCCTTTATGATACAGAAATATTTCCTCGTTGAATATGGGGGTAAGATATTTACACTTTGGTTTGCTTTAGATATTTAAAACGGACGGTGATCTCTGGCACAGCAGAGGAACAGATAAGGGAATCCCAGGGCTTGAGTTCTATTAGGAGTTAAGATTTAAATTCATTTTAAGGTTTTTAGCCTGCCAGAGCCAATCTGAAGAGGAAGAGCTAGAGGCACCTATTTCAAATTGGAAAAGAAAAACTCAGTGTATCATGGTATGGATGTATTTAATTCACAAATCCTGAGAAGTCAGAGTAAGTGAGGATGCCATGCAAGAATGGCTGAAGTTTAATGGAGTTTCTGACATGAAAGCTAGTGGAATGAGGGAGTTCTAGAAGAGAGAAACCAACAGTAATGTGTTGCCAGAGCCTGTTGTTCTTAATATTTAAGTTGAGAATGGGAGAGCCCTAACAGAAACCATTTGTTCCCAGTTGCTATAGACACAAAATAATTTGAACAACAAGGGTTGGAGTATGTATGGGTTTCAATTATTACTCAGTGATTAACCTCAGGGAATAAGGCCCATGAATCTCTCCAATGAGGATATGGAGAAAGACTTCTGGTGTGAGTCAAAAAGAGAGAGAATATTGGATGGAAATACAAATCATTATAGTAAGCCAGATTTGGAGCTCCACTTTAAGATGGAAGAAAAGACAATTCTCCATGGAATCTGGCTAAGATCATGGAAGTGCTGAGTACAAATTCTGGTGTATCAAAGATTTTTTCCCAAATCAAGTTTTTGGTTTCCTCCACACAGAGCATCCCATAACATGATGTTCCAAGATTCTAGCTTCTTTGGAGGAGCTTCACAGGGAGTTTAGCAGAATGGAGTGTGGAGGTGAGGTGAATAAAGCACAGGTGAGTGAAGTCCACAATGTTGCTGGGTTCAGTACTGCGGGTATATACAGAGTGTGTATATCAAGGCCTCAGATACCTTCTTCATGTAATACATATTGGTGGGATTCGATGTTGCCTCTTGCTCTTGGTCACATTAATCTCAGATGTGAGAATTCTCAAAATTGAAGCAAATGTTATTTTAATGCGATATTCAGAGTTTGATACCTCTACTCACTCACCAGTCACCAGCTCAAATCTTTTTGATGTAAGCTTGTCACTTTTTGTGCCCTTGGACTGTCTGGGAGAGCAGATCAGTTCTCTAAGTTGGACATCTACATGGAAGGCTGCTCCTCCAAGTTGTCACCAGATTCTGTGGGTGTGGAGGGCACTTTCAGATTCAGTTTGCTTGTGATTTGGGCTGGGATGTGAGGAGAGTGATGGTTGGGGTGTTAAGTCAAGTTTCTAGTGTGCAGAATGACTGGGGCCCTGTGCACAATCAGCTTAATCAGATTTTGAAGATGTAGACAATGCTTAGATTTAGCCTCTTCAACCTCTGAGCTGGCTAGTCCTTTATTATTCTGATCTGGTCTATTATCTTGCTACCACTGCCAAACTGAAAGCAAACATGGCATTAGACATATAATTAGATACAGATATGACTTATGCTGCATGCCTTTGCAGAACTGTCAGTAAGGCACACTCGATGATCCTTGGATTGAGATTCTGGACAAGAATCCTGGACTGAGAGGAGTGAGGATTGAAAGTGAATGACCCAACAACAACAGATGCACTGGAGAATCATCTGCACCCACTTTTCCTGGCCCACCAATTAACTCTTGATGGTTGCCTGAACTTGTGACCCATGAGCGGGAATCATGGTTCAATTGTTATTATCTAACTGTCAGTCAAATTTCCCTAATTCCCTCAGACGACCCACTCTTCATGCAACATGTAGTCTGGCTGTGTGCTTTTCCTGTTATGATGATGGAGGATGCTCGGGGAACAGAGAAGCCAACAGTGATGTGTTACTTTTGAAAATAATAGCTTTGGGAGCAAGTTTTTAAAATAACTGCTTTGCATATGTGAGGAGAGAAAATCCATAAACGGAAAAAGTTTTCTGAAAGGTTTATACTTAGCTTAAAACTCTCAGAAAGAAATTTAGAATGGTCACATAATCCCACATCCCCTTGAAGTCATCAGGCTTTCTGCTCAGATGGAAGTATCCATGGAGCTGCTGAGTCCCTAATTTCTAGAGGATGAATCTAGCTTCTCATATCCTCCAAGGAGCCAGGAATGTGGGGCTTCTTTCTAACTACGTGCATGAAGAGGTGGATGATGTCCACAGTGACCATATTCTGCACAGTCTACACTGGAAGACTCTTGAAAGCAAAAGTGAGTGCTGTTCATCATTGTACTGAAACAGTAGGAGTAAACCACGATTGGGGTCCAGACAAATTCAGATGTATGATCTCCCTCGAGTTGCACCTTGTCCAAGCGGGCAGCCTGATTTTTTTTAGTGCTTTCTGTGTCTGCTGGCTTCAGCAGGGGACAGGTTACATGGTCCCAAAGAGCACTGCATGGGAAATGGCCTATCCCATTCAGCAGTGAGTCTGCTGAATCACTGACTCCTCTGCTGTAATATGCTCTGATCCTATTTGCAATTAAATAGGCCAGAACAATTTATGAGTGCATCCAAAGGTAGGAGTGGTCTGAGTAATGAATAGATACGTTGAGTCTTTCAGATTAATGGATTTTCTCAAAAGTCTTCTGAAGTTCATCTGGGGAAGCAACTCATCTTTTTGTAGCCTCCCACTAGCTCCTACCAAGTACCTAGGATAGCAGTTGGGAAATTTGCTAATGGCAAGCCTTTTATACAGTACTTGCTGCTAGCATATAGCTTAACAGTTTGGGACAAGTGTCCTAAGAGTTCCAAGCATGCCTTTGGAGTTAGACTACCTGGGTGTTAATCCCAGCTCGATCACTTGCTGTCTGTGGGGGCAAGGCACTAAATTGCCCCGTGCTTCAGTTTTCTCAACTGTGAGATGACTATAATAATACTTATAGCAGAGCCTTGTTTTAAAGATTTTAGATTTATAACTGTGCCAGGAAATGAATGTTAGCTATAACCGATAAATGATCCCTATGGTACTGAAACCCTCAGATCATTACAAGGAGCAGAGCTGGAACAGCTGCAGCCCATTAGACAGCCCTCATCTTTGAATATTTGTGTTTTCACCATCTCCTGGTGCAATTTATCATAACCATTTTTCTGCCCCATTACCAGAGGTTTACTAAGGCACCCATTCTGAGCTGGAAATTGAGGGTAGGGAACATATATATACCCCTAGTAGACTCATTAGGAGTTTGCTGAAATCATGGGTAAATCCCTTGTCTTGACTAGGCTTAGTTTTTGTTCTTTTGAGATCAGCCATGAGACAGAAATTTTAAGATATCAAGAGGTCTAGAAGTCATTCAAAAAATTATTCTGTGGCCTTTTCATTCTCTATTCATAAAATAGAATGACTCAACACTCAGATATCATCACATTGATTTTAGCCTACTACTGTGAAGTGAATTCTTCTAAAAGCACTAGCAGGTTTTTCTCCCCACATTTGTGGGATTATACCCACATATGAACTTGTCTTAGAAGAGTAATTCTAAGTAAATTCCTTTCTGGATCCTTTTATTATCCCTGAGGATGGAAGTAAGTTGAGTTCAATAAGCAGCTCCAGTTTTTGAGACTGACATTAAGAAATAAGCTGGCAGGTTTTTGAGCTAAGATTCTCAGAGGAACTTAGCAAACATATATTCCATATGCTACAACAATGGAAAATTTAGCTTTCTGAGAACAGGTATCTACAAATCTTGGTGTGATTTTCATGAGAAAAAAAAGCTGTCACAATTGATTGTTTCCTTAAAAAAAAAAAAAAAAAGAAAAAGAAGTATATGGGGAGAGTTAAGAGGACTTTGAAGCCTGTAAAATGGAATTTAACTATGATTTTAGTGGAACTTTGCCATGCCAGAATGTCTGTGGATATGCATGAGATGGAGGCATCTATAGTTGTTTTTTCCCTTCTCCTTTCTTATAATATTGATACACCAGAGATCAGCAGAAGTGGCCCCATTTGGTAAATGCCCAAAGCGGAATACATTTTAGCACCAGCTCCAGATACCTTCGACCAGCATGCTCTGACCTCAGCATGAGGATCTCAGTGACATCCAGGTTAACCCAGGGGCTGCCTTAGAGGTGTGGGATCCTGGGAAGGCTTACCAAGGAAAATGACATGTCTGTAAATATCATCTGGGAAGTCCCTCACCTAACTGCACTGTGCACCACGATACCACTCTGGCCCATCCCCTGATTTTGTCTTAAAGAGAAGGTGAAGCTGCTGATTAGCCCCCAAATTCCTGGAAGTTTAGCCTTACCCCTGCCTTTCACCACTGCTCTGCCTTCAAGTCCCTCTTTGGATGCTCCATACCTAGGTATAGCCTTCCTTCCTTCCTCACCTTAGTCTTTGATATTGGCTTCTAGTTAGCATTCCTGACCCCTTCTACAGTCTCTCTAGTATTGCAAAGCCTGGAAGCCTGGAAACTACTTTTCTTATACTTCCTTACCAGAAGGGCTGTGGTTTACATTCTAATCTGTGAGAAGGTCTCACATGGCATTTGGAAGGTGGAAGAAGAAAAGGCATCACTTCTTCAGCAGTGGTGAGCAGGTATACGGGCTTCAGCAGACAGCAGCTGTGGGGTTTTGACAATGGCTTTGGGGAGTCCACCTGTGATTCAGCAATGGTGTGTTCTTGCAACTCTTACACATTCATCTGGGTGAAAGCTAGCGAAAGCTATCACGGCGTTTAGTCTCCTGATTCCATCAGCCTCTCCAATTATTGTGTAAGTCTCTGATGAGTGGTTTTAAATTATTTTTCTGCATAAAATGCATGAGTGGCTTCTGTTTTCCAAACCAAACCTGTATTGATACGGTAGCTAAGTTTTAGGTAACCTATGTCAAGACTAAATAGGGAACCTCTTTGGAGATTAACTTTAGCAATTATCCTCACATGCTATAATTTATGCTCAATGAGAGACATCCTCTCAATCTCCAGTATTGGGACCCAGAATTCCACCAGGCAAGCATGTTCAGCCTTTTCTCTACATGGAAACGAAGGAAATGAATTTTTCTACTTTTCCTAATAGCGTCCCTCTGAGAAGTATTATTTTCCCACATTCAACAGAAAAGGAAACTGAGGGTGAGAGAGAATCAGTAACAGAAAAGCTGTTGAGAAGCAGAAGTCTGATTTAAAAAAAAATTTTTTTTTATGATAGTCACACAGAGAGAGAGAGAGAGAGAGAGGCAGAGACATAGGCAGAGGGAGAAGCAGGCTCCATGCAGGGAGCCCGACGTGGGATTCGATCTCGGGTCTCCAGGATCGTGCCTTGCGCCAAAGGCAGGCGCTAAACCGCTGCGCCACCCAGGGATCCCAGAAGTCTGATTTAAACTAGGTTTTTCATGCTACTGCCACCCATACCTCTAAATTCTCATCTAGAATAGACCTTCTAGAAAGTCCATTGATATAATTCTAATCCTCTGTTTCCCTTTGGTATTTCGACTGTAACTACAGTGATTTTTGTTGTCAGATTTAAAAATATGCCTTCTAGAAGACTTTCTAACTATGAAAGGGGAAAAAAAACTGGAATGGTAGTAGTAATACTAAAAGATATCACTCACTAAGAATTACAAATGTCAGATACTGTGCTGAAATTTTTAAGTGTTCATTTAATCGTTAGAAGAATCCATTTTCATTATCTATGTTTTATAAGAATAAAAATTGAGACTCACAGATGTTAAGTCCAAGGTCATAGTGTTGGTTTAGAGTAAAGCCAGATGGAAATTCAGGTCTCTTCAACCCCAATGGTTCAGTTGATTCATTTAATAAATACTTTTTAAGCACTCACTTTGTGCCAGGCACTCTTTTAGGAGCATAAGAGGAAACAACCAGGTACCACCCAAAAGTCAATGTACAACAAGAAATGAGGAGATGAGTGATGGGGTCCAATTTGCAAAATTTGTGGTGAATAACAAGAACACACATCCCATCAATAAGTTGCTATGGTTATTTGAGAATGAAATAAAAATAGTTTTCTTTGAATCTACTTGTATTAGCTTTTCAAAGAGCTACAAATTTGCCAGGATATACAAATCTATTAAGCAGTTTGAAACTATTTAATAACAGAACTGTTTGCCCTAGGGCTGCTATGAAAAAAATTGCTTGATACAAAGGATGCCATGAACTGAGAAAGTTTGAGAACCTCTGGCCCACAGGAGAGAAGTGAGCTAGGTTTCAACTTTAAATTTACTGCTGTGGTCTTAAAACTTAATCAGTTGATCTGAATTTTAGGTTTTCTAAAAGCACATCTCAGTCCTTATTAAATGTATGTGCCCTGTGCTTTTCCTTAAAATTTTCCTGAAAGCAAAGAGATACAGAGAAACACAGGCAGGGTTTTCTTGTTAATAAAATGATGCGTCTTCTGATGGCTATTACTAGTCTTACATAGCTTTTTCATTTTTCAAACCTTTATTAAAGTGCCACTTTGTAGGCACTTTAAAATTAATTATGAAAAGAGAAATTAGGTGTTCAGAGCCATAATTTGGAAACAGACAAGGAACTGCTTCCTTAGAGAATGCTCTGAATCTTAATCCATAGTTTTGTGCTGATGAGCCCCCCTGCCCCTGCCCCCTGGGACTGCCCAGGAGGGATACTGCTAAGTCATCTGGAGCTTGTTCTCACCCTTTTCCCACAAAGATCCTAGCTGAATAAAGGCTTAAATCCATGTGCCACGTATGATTTTATAAAATTGGTTCCCTAAAAATTCAGAGTCTATTTATTTCTATAAGGAACTTGTACAGTATAGTATTTGACACTATTTTTTTTTTTCTAAAAGGTAAGTTAACTTGTGTTTACCTGAATTTATTCTCTTGCTGGTCAATTATTTCTGTGTTCAGGTCCACTGTGAGTTTTCTGATATTATTCTCACAGAGATTCCTTAGTGTTCATGAACTAATGAAATCTTCTTATAAGCAACCTCTGGACACTCAGTTTAAACTATGTATTTGCTTAAAAACAACAACAACAAAACATTGTTAGTGTTATCCTTCCCAAACTCTTGAATTCCACCCCCACCTTAGTCTTAAAGTATTCTAACAAGCACATGAGATGATAAAGGGTAGAGGCTTTTTTTTTTTTTCCCAAAAGGTAGAAATGGAGGTGCCAAGAGACTTAATAAAGTAATATGGGGAAAGTGTTAGTTAGCCCTGACTCAACTTACGCATAAATTATGGCACGTTAATCTTTCCGTTTTTTTTTTTTCCAAAAAAAATCTTTTGGGTCTCAGTTTAAATTTCATTTCTTTAAGAAAGGCTCTTATTTATCCACAGACCTGTTTAGTAACTTCTATTTCACACTCTAATTGAGTCATCCTTTTGATACACTCAACTTTGTTGTTTTTTTTAAGATTTTATTTACTTATTCATGAGAGACACAGTGAGAGGTAGAGACAGGCAGAGAGAGAAGCAGACTCCATGCAGGGAGCCGGATGTGGGACTCGATCCCAGGTCCCCAGGATCACACCCTGGGCTGAAGGCAGGCGCTAAACTGCTGAGCCACCCAGGTGTCCCGAGACACTCAACTTTGAACAGGGAATCACAAGTGTAATGGCTTCTTCCCAGCCAACTTCTCATCCCCTAAGTGTAAGTAAGTGTATACCCCTAGAGTACAGAGAAAGTGTTCCCTATATCTTTGTATCTCCAGCATTTAGCACCCTAGGCAAATCATGCTCATTAACATTTGTGGAAGAAAGAGAGGAAGGAAAGGGGGAAAGAAAGAAGGGTGGAATGAACAAAAAGTATGGGGAAGAATGGGTCCAAAAATTATTTCTGAAACCTGTGATGACTACAGCAACTAGAAACAATAAGGACTCTGCTTTTATTTATTTTTCATTTTCTTATCTTTAAAGTATAGTTGACATACAATATTATATTAGCTTCAGGTGTATAACATAGGGATTTAACATTTATATACCTTATGGAATAGTCACCACCATAAGTGTAGTCATCATCCGTCACCACACAGTGATTACAGTATTGTAGACTATATTCCCTATGCTTACATTTCACCCTCCTGACTTACTATTTTATAACTGGAAGTTTGTACCTCTTTTTAAGATTTTATTTATTTATTTACTTCTTTATTTATTTAGAGAGAGCCAGCAAGCAAGGGTGGGGGGAGAGGCAGAGGGAGAGGGAGAGAGAGAATCTCAAACAGATTTCACCCTGAGCGCAGAGCCCATCAAGGGCTTGATCTCATGACCTGAGCCTAAATCAAGAGTGAGACACTAAATAGACTGAGCCCCCCAGGCACCCCTAGAAGTTTGTACTTGTTAATCCCCTTCACCTATTTTGCCCATCCTGCCCCACCACTCCCCTCTGACAACCTCCAGTTTGTTCTCCATTCAGGACTCTGCTTTTAATGTGTTTTCTAGTGATGGTAGCAATAGACTTTGAATGGCAAAGGAATAACTGATAATGCTGTCTGTCTGCTTGCCAGCTCTGTAGATATTAAAAAAATAAGGGAAGTAGCATACTCAGCAATTAAGTAAATCCATCAGTCTTGATATAAAATCTACTACTATTCTCTCACAATAAAATAAGTATAGAAGGAAATCATTCCCAAAAGCACTGAAAAGGAAGAGTGAAGCGCAGACATCATGACTCACACTGAATCATTCTTTCCCACAATTGCTGTCAACTGACAGGATTTGCCTCACTGGCCTTTCTTCCTTAGGCTGTAAGCCCCAAAGAAACCAGGGAACTTGGTTTTAACCTTGTATGACTTTTACTTCTCCCAGTTAAATGCTCTCCACAATTCTTTTTAACAATAGCTGCTTTAATCAGAGGAGCTATAATGTCTGTTCCTGTTTCTCTTACGTGTGAGTTGCAACAGTATTTTGAGTTTAACACCTTGATCATCCATGGGGTGTCCTGAATGAATATCTCCCTGAGTGTCGATGTCCAATAGGCTAGTGGCATCCCTTTGATTTATTGACCCAAGTTTAGCTATCACCCTATCATCTCTTAAGTGCAAATCATTGACTATAGGAGTCCTGGAGGGAGAGTGGGATTGGCCTCCTGTGAAATCATTGCTGCCTCTGAGAAAAGCAAATGAGCCTCCTGTCAGACACTGTCACATCACCTCACAGGAATTGGCAGGGCCATTAAGTTCACTTTCACCACAGTGTAAATAATTCAGACCAGAGAGATTAATTGGCTGATTTCTAAAAGAAAGAAACCATAGATTTATAGTCTTTGCTTGTTAATTTAAGGTGTCATAGCAACCCAGCATGTTCAAAACACTGGACTTTTCCTTTTGCTTGGCCCAAACCATAGCAATTAGTGAAAGAGCTGGCATAGAAATTCTGTAAGCGCAGACAGTGATGAAGAGTTAGAAGACCACTAGAGAATCTTGAAGAGGGTCCCCTAAGTGTATTCTGTATTGAGGGGAAAATGGAGGACCTTAAAATCTGACACCAAGGGGGCCACTGAATAATAAACAGTACCTACTAAGCCGGTTTCCAAGGGATTTAGCAGATTGTAAACTCCTTGAGGATAAGAGTTGGATTTCAATTGCCTCTGTTTTTCACTACTCCCTCCCCACTCAGAGCAGTTTCCCCACTAAATGTGTGTTGGTCACATTCTTCACTGTCAGGTACTTAGGAGTGTAGTTTATATCTGATAACCCTTATTCTTGACCACTCACTAACTTACACCATAGCCCTTGTGAAATCGCCCTCGGTGAAACGGTCCTGAAAACTGACAATCTCTTTACAACTAAATATATTAGTTACTATTTTATTTAATAACTGAATTTAATGGTCTGAATTGAGTCTTCGTTCCTTTCGGCCCTACTGCAGCGTTTAACATCTGATCACTGTGATTTCTTAGAACTTTCTCCTGCATTGACTTCCAAAGCATTGCATTATCTGAGGTCCTCTGTCCGACCCTCTTCTTGGTTCCTCTTCCCTCTTGTGTATCCTGGAGTTGTACGTTTTACAAACTTCTCTCCTTTGTCTTCTCCTTATACTCTCTCAGAGAGAGGGCCCTTAAATCTTCCCTCGTCTGTTTATTCCTTAGGAATGATTCATGGAAGGGCAAGTTACTTGGAAGGGTCCAAGAGTATGCCTGTCTCAAAATCTCTCCATTCACATGGCAAATTGCTTTCTAGGAAAGTTATAACAAGTTTACATTCCCACTTGGCAGTACTTCAGAACACCTACCTTGCTGTACTCACATCACTGTAGAATGCTAGCTAGCTTTAACACAGATGATACTTTCTTAGGTGAAATTAATAATACCGTGCTTTTTATGTGGTTCAGCAACGTTTAAAAAAGATTTTATTTATTTATTCGAAAGACAGAGTGAGTAAGAGAGAGAGCACACGAGTGGGGGTAGAGGGAGAGGAAGAAGCAGGCCCAATGAGCAGGGAGCCCAATGGGGGGCTCGATCCCAGGACCCTGGGAACATGACCTGAGCTGAAGGCAGACACTCAACTGATTGAGTCACCCAGTTGCCCCTATGTAGTTAAGCATCTTAAAATGCTACATGCTCTAGGACATTTTTATGCTGCACATCTCTGAGGAGAGAAAGTGTCAGAGGACCAAGAGGTCAGGGGGCCAAAAAAGGACAATTAAGTAGATTTGGTTTAGTTCACAAGATAGTTTTATGCTGCTGGGGACTATGAGCCCCTTTTATGCTCCATATACCCCTGTGAATCCTGAAATAAGGTGGGAGAGAATGGGAGTGTCAGTGCTCCACCCACCTTTTGTAGTGGGCTACTGACATTCTGTAGTCCCGAGAGAGTTTAGGCAGGTATTACTCATTCTGTCCTCACTAATAATGCAGTGGGTAGAAATTCTGCTCAGGTTTTGGCAGGTCTTCCCTATACTTAGCACACAGGGCTACTGTCATCATTAATGATTTTATACAACATCATAAAAGCTGGGACTAGTCATACCAAGCACATCTAGTCTCCTGCTGTGTAAGCCTGGAAATAAGTCTTAAAGTCCTTCAATGTACTTCAGAAATATCACTAGCACAAATATTTTTAGGGAATATACAATCTTCTTGCAGAGAATTTACAAATATAAATAAGACCCATACTCTGCTTTCCAGTAGCCCATTTAACCAAGGAAAGAGATAAAACAGATGTCAAAGTGACTAAAGCATATACGTGACTCTAAGCCAAGTGCCATTAGCTTAGGCACAAATGAACAGGGTGAATGAAAATATAAGGATCACCAGGAAGAAAAATTCATAATCTCATGGAAATGGGTGAAGTTTCACAAATAACATGGTGTTTGCTATAAATATAAAAGGACAGACAAGATGTTCACAAGTGGAATGAAGGTTTGATTTTGGGGGAAGGCAGCATTTCAAATCGAAGATATTGCACGTGGGCAAAGGTTATGTATGGAGGAGAGCAGCTTCTCCAAGACTGGCAGATTCATCTTCAAATTGTGGATGTTAAATGTCAAGATGATGAGATTGTATTACATTCAGTAGCCAGCCACTGGGAGCCATTGAGAGACCCCGACTATGGATAAGATTTGGTATTGGGTTTTATTGAGAAGTGTTATTGTGACAGCATTGTGAAGTCTAGATTAGAATAAAGAATGGGAGTAGGATGCTCAATTAGAAGGCTATTATTCCATTAGTCCAGGAAGAAAGTAAAGTATCCTTATATTAGGGAGGCAGGAATGAAAGAAAAATGAGGAAGGAGATACAGAAAGGCCTGGTGGAAACAAAGCTAATGACTTAGCACCTAATTAAATTTGAGACAAGGGGACAGATTTCAAGTCCAGGTGCCCAGGAGACTATTAAAGTTATGGTGTTATTAATAGATAATGAGTGCAGAAGAAGGAAATAATGCAGAAAGAGAAATGAGTTTGAATTTGAACATACTGCTTTTAATCTATTAGTTTTTATTCATTTACTTGCTAAGCAGGCAATTGAAAATGAAGATTTGGGAATTAGGAGAGAAAAAAACAATTAGAAATATTTAGGGCCAATTAGCATGATTAATCTGGAGATGAGCACATGACCCACGATGGGTGAATCAGATCCCTTTCTTAGGAACAAAACAAAGTGGAGAATAGCAAGCTGCTTTGCTGACAGGCAGGTGCTCTGCAATGTGAAGAAGCTAGTCTGAAAGAATGAAGCCAACAAAGAGGGAGGAATGGGGATGAGAGAGGGAGAGTCTTGGTGGCACTTGAGTCCTGAAGAAATGACTGCATTCCTTTCCATGGTTACTTGACCTTTACAATAAATTTATCCCTTTACCTAAACTAGTTTGAGGAGAATCCCTGTAATTTGTAACTTAAGGAATCCTGACTATTAGCATTATTAAAAAGTCAGACTTAGTCTTGAGATATTTCATTTCAATTTTAAATGTGCTGTAGGATTTATTGTCTCATTCATTGAACATTTATTAAGTGTCTGCTCTGTTCTGGGAATCATGACCGTCTCTGAAGATAAATTGAGTATTGAATTGCAGAGAGGACTCAATGCAGCGGGAAGGTTTTTAAGTAAGTCTGGTCTCGTAATAAAGACAAACCCCAATTTATGAATGGGCAGGATTCCAAATGCCCTTTCATAAATTGGCTGTTTGACAGTTGGAAGACATTACTCCACAGAAAGCTCAGTGTGAGTGGTGGTGATGGCCTAGCAGAGCTTGGGAAATTCCATTTCATACTTAATGCAACAAAATTAGACATAAAAAATGATAGTGTGGGAGATCCCTGGGTGGCTCAGCGGTTTGGCGCCTGCCTTTGGCCCAGGGCGCAATCCTGGAGTCCGGGGATCGAGTCCCGCATCGGGGTCCCGGCATGGAGTCTGCTTCTCCCTCTGCCTGTGTCTCTGCCTCTCTCTCTCTCTCTCTGTGTATGTGTCTATCATAAATAAATAAATAAATAAATAAATAAATAAATCTTAAAAAACAAAACAAAACAAAACAAAAAAACGATAGTATGACCACGTGTAGCATATTTGTCTAAAAAGCTCACCCCAGGCAGCATCTCAGGACCAGGTACCAATCGGACTTGGGTGGATTCTCCTGGGTCGAATGAAGTCCTTATTACCATCTCTTGAAATGACAGTGAAAACTATATGTGTGGAATGGGATTTTAAAAATTCTTCATATGTGAGAAAGGTCAAGGGCATCGTCGTGGTGGTAGCGAGCCTCCTGAGTATTGCAATTATGGTGAGAAAGGAGGATCTATTTGCTTTGATATGCAGTCAAGTTCCTAGTTACAGTTCTGTGCAGGATATTTGCAAGTCAGGCATTTGAGAGTGAAGCCTATGCATCAAATAGGTGACCTTAAATTTCTACTGTCTGTGCAATGATAATGTAACAAGTCTCTATCAAGTACCCCCTCATACCTTTCATGTGTTCAGCAAAATGGGACGCTATGGGGTATGGAGATAAGTAGACGTGGGAACTCTAAGTCTGATAATTGAACAAAATAACTCATCAAAAAAACCAATGAACATAGCATTATTGGGGCACAGAGGCCCTTAACAGAGTTGTGATTCTTCCAAGAAGACCTTATTTTTCTCCATAGTACTGATTATCCCCACACATAAAGTATATCTACCTCTTGTTTATTTCTTTTTCCTCACTTGAATATAAGTCCTGTGGGGGCAGGGAAAAAATGAATTCAGGCTTTCCCAGACATGTACAGAAAAAAGTGGGAAGAATGAGTGCTGTTTACCAGTATGTTAAGGAGAAGAGCATGGCAAAGGTAGGACTGAAAGAAGACCATGGCAAGAAGTTTGATTCATACAATTCTCATGGAAGGTGATAATATAGTAACAATAAAAAAGACAGGGATGCCTGGGTGGCTCAGTGGTTGAGTGTCTGCCTTTGGTTCAGGTCATGATCCTGGGGTCCCGGGATCGAGTTGCGCATCAGGGTCCCTGTAGGGAGCCTGCTTCTCCTTCTGCCTATGTCTCTGCCTCTCTGTGTGTCTCTCATGAATATATAAATAAAATCTTTAAAAAATATATAATAATTAAAAAGACAATAACAGCAAATATTTCTATAGGGCCAGTGATGTGCAAGGCACCGCTATGAGCAGTTTGGATATATTAACACATGCAATATTCACAAGCCCGGGATTGGCTCCATTATGGTTCTTATGTTACAGGGGAGGACACGGGAGCCAGGGGGACTCCCCAAACTTGCGAAAGACCATGTGGCTGGTAGGGACAGGAGCCACAGTTTGAAGCCAGGTTGTCTGGTGGGAGAAGGTGGGAAAGGTCAGACAGTGGCCACATCAGAAAGGCCTTGAATGTCATGCTAAGGAAACTGGCTTTTGCTTGGAGACAGTGGGGGGCTTTGGAACAGGTTGCTGCAGACGACCTACCCAATTAGACTTGGGTTTTATAAAGAGGACTGTGGGGTAATGTGTATAGGATAGACTTGAGGGAGGAGAGGGCTGGAAGAGGGAAAGCAGAGAAGAGGTGATGGCAGCGGTTCTTGGGAGAAATAATGATTGAATTAGAATGCTGGCAAGGGGCACAGAAACGAAAAGGGAAGAGTCAACATTATTGAGGAGATATATGCCACAAGAAAGATGGACTGTTTTCCCAATTTACGCTCCTGGTAGCAAAATTTAAATCTGTCCGTTTCACTGCCACAAATAATTTAAGTTATTTTATAACTTTCATTTATTTCCTGTTCAATAGACAAATAAATACATCACTGTTGTTTTTGTTTTCTTGACTTGTTGAAGATGTTTTTTTTTTTTTTTTTGCACAATTAGAGACCATTTGTATCTCTCCATACGTAACATGTTCTTGCCCTACTTTTCCTAGTATAACATATTTTCTTCTCGATCCCTAAAAATTCCTGGTATTCTTTTATATTAATCTCCACACCACTTAGGTAGAGGCACTCTGCCCCCCTCTCCTGTCTCCGAGCCCCATGAGGACAATGAATCTGATCAGCTCGGAATCAGATTAGAACCCTTCCTGGGATGCCTGGGTGGCTCAGTCAGTTAAGCGTCTGCCTTCAGCTCAGGTTGTGATCTTGGGGATCCTGGGATTGAGCCCCACATCGGGCTCTCTGCTCAGTGGGGAGTCTGCTTCTCCCTCTCCCTCTGCTGCTCTCCCTGCTTGTGCACTTGCTCTGTCTCAAATGAATAAAATCTTAAAAAAAAAAAAAAAAAAAAGAATCTCTCCTCATCCCAGACCCTTCCTAACTGAGGTAGGACGTTGGATCTGCCCATATGATAACTTCTACAGTTACCACATTGGATTAAATATACGTGGATTCTGATTATGGTTTGACCAACAACCAAGTATTTTTTTGATTTTATTTATTTATTCATGAGAGAGAGAGAGAGAGAGAGGCAGAGACACAGGCAGAGGGAGAAGCAGGCTCCATGCAAGGAGCCCGATGTGGGACTTGATCCTGGATCCCTGATCCCGGGATGACACCCTGAGCCAAACGCAGATGCTCAACCACTGAGCCACCCAGGCATCCCACAACCGAGTATTTTGATTTGGAGATTAGTTAAATCCTATTTAGCTACAGGATTTCTAGCATAAAATTATAGAAATAAAGAGGCTCCTTGAAACATTTTACCTGATAATTCTTGCTTTGATTTAAAAAGAATCTTAACACAGGTGAGGGTTGTTTAAGAAAAAAAACTTTTAAATAAAACAGATGGGAGGCAAACACCTGGGAACTTTTTGGCTCAACACATTTGCAGCCTTAAAACAGCCGACATTCTTTACTGTGAGAGTCCTCCAGGAATTAGCCTATTTTCTGTTCTCCTGATTCCACACATAAATATTAACTAACTCTTAAATACAGCTCATTTACTACTATCATTAATGAAAAGTTTTAAATGCCAAGATAGTGTGAGACAAACTTGAGTCTAAATAATTGTTACATTGTGCTATTTGTTTCCTACCATGGTGGTTCTCTAGCAGTTCTTGACAGAGGGGAAACTGAGCATGCTTGCTCAGTTTGCTTGTATGATAATTACAAAATGCCAGAAGGAGAGTCTTGCATTTTGCAAGAGGTTTTAATGACTCCCATGATACTGGGGTTAGTAGCATGGATCTTGTTGAGGGAATATAAACTCCGTGTTACAGAAAAATGATTGTCTGGTTAGAATGTGGAGAGGGGATAGATACTAAACATTCCATCTGAATTGTTTGGACAGGAATGGGGAATTTAATTTTATAAAATGTATTTTTTCATCTTTTCAGCCTGAAAAGGACACAATGGAAACTAAAAGGGTGGAGGAGAAAGGGAGGTACAGAATTATATTATTGAAATTTTATTTATAAAGACCACTGACTTCATCCCTCTTTTTCTCTGAGGGTAAAAAAACCCACAGAAATAATGCCCTAGAGGCACATGAGATCAGTTGGAAAAAATTGAGCATCGAAGACAAAAGAATGTAACAGAAAAATGTAATCTGCATTATTTAAATTATTCAAAGAATGTTAAAAAAAATCTGTTACTAATGCCATTGATGCACAGTGACAATGTGTGAAATGTCAAAAATATGTAGTCTTGGGATCCCTGGGTGGCGCAGTGGTTTAGCGCCTGCCTTTGGCCCAGGGCGCAATCCTGGAGACCCGGGATCGAATCCCGCGTCGGGCTCCCGGTGCATGGAGCCTGCTTCTCCCTCTGCCTGTGTCTCTGCCTCTCTCTCTCTCTCTCTGTGACTATCATAAATAAATAAAAATTAAAAAAAAATATGTAGTCTTTAAAACATAAATTGATATAAAAGTAATAAAAAGACTATATAAACTTTGGGAAAGATCTAAAAATATAAAGACCAAAATAAGAGCTGGAATTCAGAAAATTGTTTCCCAGTATAAAAGCAATGAGAATTCCTCATATGGCGTTTGTAAGGTATCAAAATATAATATAGTCTAAATATCATCAATGTTAGATTCATCTGCTTCATGAAATGCTACATCTTTTCAAGGTTTAGAAATTTAATTTTGCATTCTTTTTGAATAACATTCAAATTAACAAAGTTGAGTCAGTAATTAGGGATGCTCGTGCAAAGCAGGGAAGGGTGTAAAGAGAGTAGCCTGACTTTGTACATTATTAGTTCATATCAAACAATCTTCATCTTATGACAACTTTTGAATTATTTGACATGAAACCACAGAGGTTTAAGGAATTGAATTTTCATAAAATGTGAAAAAAATCAATGTTATGCAAACATAAATGTTCCTGACTTGTATTTTTATTGAGTATATAATTTTTCTATTCAATGGTTTTTAAATCAAATTCTGTGTTCTCTCGCATCAACACAGCAACCATCGCAAGAAAGTAAGCAAAGAAGCTTCTCTTTTTTCCTCTTCTTAATTTATCAAGTGTATTTTTGCTTATCATTCTACATTTGACATTTTTGAGTCACAGCGATAGGTGGGTTTCTTACATTCATCAACATTTATAAGTTATTTTGATGCATAGGAGTGTGTCATTTAAAAAGGATAAAACAACTTAGTTACTTCATTTAGCACCATGGCTCCTATATTTCATCTTATTTCTATTATTTCATGTGATATTTCCTTATTCCATGTATTTTTGTTTTATTATGTTCTTCACATTTTCTTTGCTTTGAACTTCTGTTTCTGATAGGTACATTCTGTCAATGTTCCATGTAGAAAGGAAGTGGACATTTGATATAAAATAAGTAGAATTTCTAGAGAAGCAACTCTAGCCTGGAACTCCAGGAATGATTTTCTGACCTCTGAAGAACAGACCTATCAAATGAGCTGCTGTCTTTGAAATCACTTTGGAAATACTGAATTTAAGACTCTGGTGTGTAAGCTGATATCCAAAGTGTGATCCCTAGGTGGCGCAGCGGTTTGGCGCCTGCCTTTGGCCTAGGGCACGATCCTGGAGACGAAGGATCGAATCCCACATCGGGCTCCCGGTGCATGGAGCCTGCTTCTCCCTCTGCCTGTGTCTCTGCCTCTCTCTCTCTCTCTCTCTGTGACTATCATAAATAAATAAAAATTAAAAAAAAAAAAAAAAAACAAAGTGTGGGAAGCTGGAATATGGAGTCTACTTCTGCCCTGCTGCTGCTGGCATCACTACATTTTCGGGGGAGACAGAGACCATGTGGGACAGCCGAGGCAGGAAAGCTTAATGTCTCTACAATCCTGTTTGCTAATAGCAATAATAATAATAGATAATAGAAAATAGACAATAATAATAATAATAGAAAAAGAGGTCAGAGATAACCTCAATTTCACTTCCACTTTCCAAAAGTTCTGTGCTTTTACTTGATTGTTGAGAGCTAAATTTTCATTCCAAACCCTAGTTGTGTAGGAGACTGGGGAATGCATTGCTTTGTTCTCTAGACTCTGTATAGGAAGGTCTCCTAGGAGGACAGTAGAATAGAAATGAAGCTGACCGATCCACAGTCTCTGTCTTAAGTTGGTTATGTTTTATTTCTAAACCTCTTTGAATTATTTGAATCTTCTCTGTATTCTTTAAAATTATTGTTTTACAAAATCAATCTTAAACCCTAAGTTGACAATTGTGAGAGGTAAATAATTCTCAAGTTTTGTTTATACATAAATTGTTGCTTTTGAACCTGCCTTTTATATTTTGAACATATATAGGAGACAATGTAATATCATATATACAAAGTATATAAAATTATAAATATTGTAAAATAATTTTTGACATTTGCTTATAAGTTAATGGCCTATTACCAGAACCATCCTCTTTGTACACTGATATTTTGAATTTTTTCCCTAGGTGCTTCAATGAAAAATTTTGAAGAAATGTATCTGAGACATTCTGTATCTAAAATTGACTTAAGGATGTGTAATGCACTAGAACAACATATTCTTTCATCAGCATATCATTCTTATATCTCAATGTTACTTCTTAATTTTAGAAGTTTTTAAAAATTTTTGTTACTAAAGTGTAGTTGACATACAATATTACATTAGGTTTAGTTGTACAAAAAAAAGATTTAGTTGTACAACATAGTGATCGACAGTTCTATACATTATACAAAGCTCACCATGATAAGTAGAGCTACCATTTGTCACTGTACAATGTAATTACAATATTGTTGACTGTATTCCCTATGCCGTACTTTCAATACTTAAGGAGCATTTTTGTAGGCTTTTATTATAAGTTGTTAAAATATGGACAGTTTCCCAAAGTAGCTTAAAACAGAGTGATATAGCCCTCGTGGAGTTTTTCTCAGAATTATCATGATCTGAAATCATGATAAACAATCTCTTTTATGTCAGTGACTATGCTCTATAAACATTCCAATTGCTTGATATTTAAATCAACTCAGTAAACGTTAATTGTGCACTTTATATATTCCAGAACCATAAAAGATCATGAAGCTGTGAGAATGAATGCCTCATCCCATCGCCATGGGGTCATGGTCTAGCATAAATATAAATCAATAAACACTTTAACAAAAATACAAAAAAAAAAACCCATAAAAGAATGCCATTAACTCTGGGGGTTAAACATAAGGGCAGATTTCATAAAGGGGGTAAATCTTACCAAATCTCCCAATTTGCTAGTCAAAAAATTGACAAATGACAAAACAAAGCAGAAGATGGTTAGAACTGTCACTTTAATTAAAAAAAGAACAAATGTGAAGCATCTTACACCTGTGATTTTTATTTGTGTTAAGATCTGTAGAAAAATAAAGGTGATGATGTTAATGGCTCTAACTGGTTGCCTACCCAGGAGCTTGCTGGGTACTTATTCCCTTTCCAGGTGAACACCTTAATTTTCCTTCTGGTGTCTACTCCTTTTCTGATTTGTAGCAAGTGTGTGGTTTTAGAGGTTGGCTCCAGCTCAGCTGTGAGCTCTAATTAGTCTGTGTCAATTAATAAAATTCCCTTTCCCAGCCAGTGATTGGTTTAAGAACCCAAGCCTGTGATAAAAGGTGTAGGGGCATGCCTTGGCCAGAGGTAGGTTCAGGAAAGAGCACAAGACTACATTTGGGCCAATGAAATATAAGGGGGATTTTGAAAACGGGATTCTGGGAACCTTTTCATTATTCTTAAAGGAAAACTTAAGATAGTTCTCTCCTGCTGGCTTTTGGTAGATATGTTAGGAATACTGTAGCCGTCTGCTTATCAGCCTAAAGATGAGTCTAGTACACAGGTAATTCCTACTTCTTCCTGCCTCTCCAAGAATCACAGGGGAATGGAGTCAAAGCCACTGAATTAAGTAAATCCTAAAACCTACTTGACCTATGGCAGTTCCAGATATGTGATTCTCTAAATGTGTTTGTTGTTTAAGCCAGTTTGACTTGACTTTTCCATTGCTTGCTGTCAAAGGCATTCCAATTAATTTAATAACTAACAATTGAAAATGAAAAGAGCCAGCCTAAGACTTAAGATAAAGAAAATACAACTATATATATTTTTTAAAATTTTATTCATTTATTCACAAAAGACCCAGAGAGAGAGAGGCAGAGACATAGGCAGAGGGAGAAGCAGGTTCCTTGCAGGGAGCCCGATGTGGGACTCCACCCTGGACCCTGGGATCATGCCTTTAGCTGAAGGCAGACACTCAATCGCTGAGCCACCCAGGCATCCCGAAAATATAACAATATTTTTAAATAATATAAATAAAACTAATAAAAGTAGATAAGGGTGAAACCAGAGAACCCAACATATGAGAAAGCTAAAATAAATCAGAATACAAAAGTAGACAATAATTACAAGTTACAAATCAATTTGGCAAAACAAAGTTGCTAAAATTGGGTACAAGTGACAAATTAGACCATTGGAAAACCACAAAAAATTTTTAGTGTACCGGTAAGGCTCTTTGGGTACAAAAAGGAATGACTAATAATTGCACATTACTTTACAATTGATGAAAATTTAATCTAAGAGATGTTTCTCACCAAAGGTACACAATAGGAATAGCTGTGTGGTTTTTAAAAAACTCACTCCTGGGATTAGCCCTGGCAATTCTGATAAGACCGGTGCGACTGAGGCCCTGGTAAGCACAGCTTTAAGGACTGTTGGGAGCAACACAAGTTTCGATTTCAGTGGGATGCCCCCTGCCTGTATCTCTTCCTGTTGTATCTTTCCATACGTGTCTCTCTACACCTGTGCCACCTAGACCTCTCTCTGTGCACACCTATCTCTGCACACTATTCTTCCTGTGTGCTTGTTTCTCTCTGAAACTCTGTGTATCTCTTCTGTGTCTCTCTCTGCATGTGTAGTATGTGTGTGTTTCTAAGACTCTGTGTCTACGTGTTGATGCCTGTTGAGTGTCTCTTTCTGTCTCCCTGTATGTGTTCATTCTTTGGGTCTCAACATCTCTGTATAGCTTTTGCTTGGTTTCCTTGCATGTGTGGGTGAATCCCTCTTGATGTGTATCTCTTTCTTTTCTATGTCTCTTCCTGACACTGTTCATTGAGAGCAGAAACAAACTCAGTCTGTACGTAGAGACAGACAAGAAAGTGTAAAAGCCACGTCCAAATTCCAGGCACTTGAAGTGACTGATCTTCAGGGAGCTGGGTTGGGGAGTAGAGAAATCCTACCTCTCTGCCCACCACTTCCATGGTGCTTCAGACCAGTAAAATCACTGGACATCGGGAGAACCTGTGTCTTGGAGTGCTTAATGCTAATCTCCAGGAATCAGACACCCCTGTTCAGCCCTTGTCTCAGTGCAGGGTGGACAACTCCCAACACCGAGAGCAAATTTGTTATTCATTTTGATGATCTTAATCATAAAATAATCCTGCTTGCATGTAAATATCATTACATAATCCTGTTACTTCTAACTCCTTAATGACTCTGGTAATCACACGACTTTTTTTTTAGGGCATGGCCATCAAGCAAACCACACCACACATCCATCAAGGACACCTGCAGCTCCTTGGACCGTAGAGCACTTTTGTGCCATACTCTGCACTTAGGCAGGCAGCACTCTCTTCTGCCCTATTTCCACCCTTGCTTCTGAAGATGCTCTGTGCCTTTTCTTTCATGAATTCCTGACTTTTAAGTCTGTCATGTCCTGATCTGGATGCTATGTAGGTCTTCCTCCTCATTTTCTCGGGAGTGCTCTCAGCTTGGCCTTTCCTTAATTATCTTCCCCTTCTCTGGATCAGATCTTTAGGACTTCCCTAATACTGTTTTTTTCCAGTCTCTGTGGTTTCCAACACTAATGCCTTGTCTCCATTTCTTTTTCTTTTTTTCTTTCTCCTTCATTTCTTTATGAATAGTTCTCGTAGCATTTTTATACTAAAATACAGTTCCAACATTTCCAAAGATGGCTTTAAAATATATTAGCCCAAAATATGGTTAACGAGCCACGTAATACGAGATTACAAAGATCTGTAGATCTCTGTAAAGAAAAGGATTGCATGCTAATGCCCAGGTTCCAATCTCTGTGCTGGTTGTGTGGCCTCAGGGGAGGTCACTTCTTTAGGCTGCTGTTATCCATGTGGAAAACGAGGAATTAGACTTTATGATTGTTAAAATACAATTGTACCTTAAAAAGTTCTACTTGGAGACACAGATTTTTAGTGAGATAAAAACATGTATTACCATTCAATTTATGATACTTAAGGAATTAAAAATCACCATCCTCTATGCTCATGTTCCCAATCAATTTAACATTAGTTTACTTTCTCAAAATAAATTTGCATTGATATTTTGCACATAATTTCGAATTTGGCTTCATTTGTTTTCTAATTTAGACTTTTGTAAAACTTTTACCGAAAAATAATCTGATTGACTAGAACTCATTTCACTGCTAAAAGGCAGAATAAGTCCTTAATTTCATCTCTCATTATAAATTCCAACCACTTCGTTTATATTCATTCATTTACAGTACATTAGCTGCCTTTTTTTTTCACACATGAGGAGTTTAAATCTAACAGACTAGAGCAAATTTACTGAGATAAAATGCAGTCTTTGGCTTTTAGATCACAACACAACAATGCTATTTAAGACAATAGGGCATTAATGCACTTAATGCCCTTTGGCTCTTTAACTAGTTACCCTGAAAATGAACTTTTAATCTTCCTGGAAGTAGGGGATGCCACATCTTCAGGCTTTTAGATCTCTTCTAAGAAATCAGTTCAGTCCAGCATCATAACCAAATAATTTAGTAAGCAAGTTGTAAAAATCAGAAAGAATAATGAATATGAGACACTTGGTTAATTAACGTACAAATAGGGAGAGAACTAGAATGTTGAATAAACAACATTAAAATCATTTCAGTGGGCATATCCAAGAGCATACCTTTGGATTTTGAGATTATTTTTATTTTTTAAAAAGATCTAGTTATTTATTTGGGAGAGAGGGAGAGACAGTGGGCAGGCACTCGTAGGGGAGGGAGAGAATCTTGGGCAGACTCCGGGGTAACCAAGGAGCCTGACACAGGGGTTATGAGATGGAGCAGAAATCAAGAGTGGGATGCTTTACTGACCAAGCCACTAATGCGCCTCTTTGACATAATTTTTAAAAGATTTTTAGCTTCAGAGATTTCTGCCTTACAGAAAAGGGCACTGATAACTTTAGTAGCTGAGTCTTAAGCTGTGGCGCATGACAAAGCTCTGCTACAGCACAAAACACTCATTGAACTTAAGCTTGTTAGCTGAAGCAAAGGAAAATGATAAAAGAGAAAACATACAAATGGAATCAAATCCCATAATTTATATATTTCTGATTTCCTGTCTTTGCTTTTAACTATTTTTAACTGTCAAATAACAATAGCAATGAATCAAAACATTGCTGCTATTATGTTTCTCTTGTATTCCTAGTATTTGGAACAGAATTTTTGCTTTATTTACTAGAATGCCTGGCTGTTTGTTGGATGTGAATAGATTGGATATTGTCATGTCTGCCTGTGCCTGTCATAACCATTTAAGTCTGCTTTTTTGTTTCATTTGATAATATTTCCCATACATTTTACTGGTTTATATAGGACAAGGAGAAAAACAATGCTGACAATATATCGGACAGATGGCTTGGTCCACTTCTGTATCCTAGCCTTTAAATTTTACACATGTTTGTTGTAGATAGAAAAATATAAATATGCTTATTTTTGAAAATCATAACATTTGATCTGCATCTTGCCTTTCAACTCTGTAACTCACTTTTTATCTAAACAAATAAGATGTATTTTAAATTCCCAATGTTACCAAGAATTGTACTAAGCATAATTATATAAAAGGTGCCGGCAGGAGGTTTTATTCAGCTCCTTACTTTTACTGAATTAAGCATGATTTTAAGTTTAGAAACTAAATCAATTTAGGGACTAAATCATTAATGCTGTATGTGTGTGTTATTGATTATCTTAAAACATGTCTAGCTATTATCATTTCTTTACATAACTCGAATAGCCCACAATATCTGTGGATTCAATTATACAGGAAAGAGAAGTGCTGTATTTTGTGGTTTTATAGTTTCAGTCTTCCACCAACCTATTAATCTAATTGGAGCTGTGGAAACATTGCTGTGGGTTTTATACAGTGTGTTTTTTTGTAATGTATATGTTTCAACACTTAGATAATTCTAACCAGCTGTGGTTATTGCTTTCAATGTTGTTACTCACCTACCTCTTTGATAAATGGATCTGCCAGTACTCATTTTTATCAACAACATCCCTGTTGAAAAATTCTTTCTGAAAATCAGCCTTCAGTACCTGGAGGTATTTCCCGAAAAAAATTTTGGTGAGAGGGTTTATTTCATAAATATCCAAAAACATCTGATAATTCTTTTGCTTCCATATGTAGAGATCAGTATAACTGCATAGGCAATTCTTGAAGTTTGCCCTTCTCTCCTAGAATTTCTCATTTAATTCTATTTTTAAATTTATTTCCAAGTACTATGATTTTTCTCCCTGGTAGTTTATACATCTATTTATTTTATATTTATAATTCTATGACATTATATGGCATTCATGAGGGCCCTCACAAATATCCTGCTTCATTATTTTTTCTAACCACTTAATAGGATTGTACTTCTCTGCCCCTTTTTAATTTAGACATGGCCACGTAATTTGTTTTGGCCAACATAAAGCAAGTGGAAATGACACACGATGTGTTTGCATGACAGTGATAAAGGCATGTGCAAATTGCCTAATGGCTGATGGAATCTTTGTCAGCTGCTATCCCTGAAGACCTGAAAAAGCAGAGGCATCCTCTCCCTCAAATAGTCTTCACTGGACTTGTAGCATGAGAAAGAATTTATTTTTTTCTATGCTCAGATCGGGGAGTTGTTTGTTTGCTTCATCATAACTGGTTTTTCTTGACTGACAAGGACTATAACTTTATGATATTCTTTTTTGTTCATTATAGCTACAACTCAGTGAGTCCTACTTATTTGCAGATATTTTTTTCCTTTGCAATCAAGAGGAGCTATCTATCCTCAACTATATGTGTGATTATCAGTCTTGTGCTCCTTAGTCTTCTCTGATAATATCTGGTATTCAAAGGTCAGATCTTTGATATCGGTTCTTCAGATCCATCATCTCTTCTGTGGGGAGCTAAGTAATATTCTCAATTGCCCACATTTTGATGATGTATAAGGAGACATGGTTTAGAGAGAGACATGGAGTGGGTATTCCCCTCAACTCTTTACTTAACTCTTTAAGGCTCTAGGAAACATTTACATTTCCTCTTCTCCTCCTCCTCCTCCTCCTCCTCCTCCTCCTTCTTCTTCTTTTTCTTCTTCTTCTTCTTCTTCTTCTTCTTCTTCTTCTTCTTCTTCTTCTTCTTCTTCTTCTTCTTCTTCCTTTTTGTTCTCTGCAATATAGATTCCACCCTTTGCTGATTTCAACGGAATCTTTAGCGTATTTCATGCAACATTCATTATGCCACAATATTTTAAAAATCGGCTGTCTTGTATCACATAAGGGACACAGTCACTTCAAGCAATAATTACTTACATTCAAGGTACTTAGTCAAGAAAACCCTTGAAAAAATCCCTAAAGAATATCTGGGTCAAGGAAATAAAGCTCAACATAAAGAAAGAAGGTAGCAGATTGATGTTTCAAACTCATAAAGATGTCAGAAAAACACTGGAGAACAAGTAGAGGTTGGTAATCAGTTTTCCAGGGATAGAACATGTCAACTATTTTTTATGTTTTATTTATCTTCAGAAAATTCTCCCCATACAATTTTATAGATGAGAAAACAGTTCAGAGATATTGAAGAATATGATGGAGATCTCACATAGTAAGTAACCTGCAGAGTTTATAAATTAAACTTATCATTTCTATACCACTCTGTCTTCTGGGAAGAAGAAAGTTTTATACTTGAGACTAAGGATGCTGGCTTGTAGGAACCCTGGTAATGCTTTTGTCCTTTATGTCCATATAACTCCTCTGTGTTAATTTCCTTATACTGTCAGAGAAAGGATAGGGTGTACACAGGCGACAGCCTAGGGCACACACATCAGGTCTAGGCTTCAAACCTGAGATTACTTTGCTGCTTCCATAGTTTCATTGGGTGATGTATTCATGGCCTCTGCTTTCACTCAGCCTTTCCTACAAAGGCTTACCCAGAACAGGTCAATGACCATTCAGGAGACCTGGCTCCTTTTGTTGGAAGGTGACTTCTGAGCAGGTACCATTGAAGTTCTCCAGTTCTTTTTACTCCATAAAATATTTTAGTACCAAGATTAATTCTCACTAACTTTTTTATGAAAGTGATTATTTTGGGGGAAGTTAAATGGAGAAAAGGCAGTCTATATCTAAGTTGATATAGTGTGTAAAAATATTACACAGGAAAGCCTCCACAAAGGAGGCTCTGAGGGTAAGTGCCTAGAGAGTAGCAAAAACTCCTGGAAGAAATTTAGGCTTTCAAAGATGTTGAAATTATTGAATCCACACCAAAATCCAACGGTAGAGGGGCAACCATAGGGCAATCTGCATAAGGCAATCTGTTGTTAATAACCACCCAGTCTGTGGTGTTTTGTTATAATAAGCTGAACAGACCAAGACAGCTGGTATTCTGGAATGTTTTATTAATGCGCTTTTCTGTGAACCTTTTCCATTCTCTGATCATGGTACTTGTGAACTCTTTCAGTTACATAGCATAGTCCTCTGACTCTGAGCAATACTATTAAAGATGTCTTAAAATAACTTATGCTCTATATTGTCCTAGCATTTTATAATCTTAATACTGTATCAAATTCTCTTGTATATCTGTTTTCTTCTCCTGTTTGCTTCTGACCCGTGTGTGTGGGCGTGTGTTTAAAAAAGCAACATTTTTTCCTTTAGGGTTCTTATATTATGCTTTATTTTCATGAAGCTTGTTGTTAGCTTTATTCTTTTAAAAGATTTTTTAAAATTTATTCATGAGAGACACAGAGAGAGAGGCAGAGACATAGGCAGAGGGAGAAGCAGGCTGCCTGTGGGAAGCCTGATGTGGATTCTATTCTGGGACCCCGAGATAATGACCTGAGCCAAAGGCAGATAGATGCTCAACCACTGAGCTCACCCAGCTAACAAGAGTCCCTTGTTGTTAACTTTAATTCAAAATATTTTTGGCGCATTTAATATGGAGAAGTATGACTAATTGAATAATTATCTATAATCCCATACCCCTAAAAAAACTTCCTTTAATATAAAAATATTATACAAATAATGACAAAAATTCAAATCACACATAAACAAAAGTAAATTTCTCTATTCCAATAATTTTTTCCCTCAAATCTCTGTTACAGATTTGTTTGCCTAAAGTATCCTTTCATAAGAGAGAAAGTGTATGTTTGTGTTTGTGTATGTATGTACAGATGTAATCATAAGTCATACATAATGATATTATGATATGTATGTATGTAAGATAACAAAATGGTCTTTAATGTTAATAATGTTAAGTATTATCTGTATATAAAAAGTATCACATCAAAGAGATCACACTCTGTGCAGTATTCTGTTCTTTGCTTTTTTTGACTTGATATACCTGAGAGATTTTCCACCTTAGCATGTAATTTATTTTAAGTCTTTAATTTTAATTTTTAATATTCCATTTATAGATGAACCATAATTTATTTGACCAGTCATTGGTGTATAGGTACTTTAGGTTGATTTATCACAAATGAGGCTGCTACAAGCAAGATTATACATTTCTTTGCAGAATTTCAAACATATGTCCTAGCAGGGGAATTCCCAGGTTAGAAGGTCTCAAAAGGGTGTTTCTTGATGGCCTGAGTTGTAGGATTCCCTCAGAGAATTTGGGCAAATATGTCCTTTGTAGAATTCCTTACAGCCCTCGCATGTACTTTTTACAGACTCCAGTAACACCCATTCTTTTCTTATACTGTTTTGTTAATCTAAGCAGAAATAGTAACTGCCTCTCGCAGAGTTGTTGCGAGGTTTGGAAAGATGTGTAAATCCCTACATATTGCCCATACTTGGTGAATAACAAAGAACTGCTTATTTTTATTCTTCTAAGTATTATTATTAGAGAGAAGAAAAATTCCATAATAGACTAATGAAAGAAAAACGACTTACCTCTGGGGATCTTTGGTTTAAAAATGAAGACAGTAGAGGTTGTTGGGAGCTATAGTACTAAGTCATGTTAGCATATTTATAACCATTGCCTATACTACTTTTAAAATGAATCGACTCAATTTATGTTAAAAGACACTCGCCTGATTTAAAAATCAAGGAAAATAAGAAGAAGATAAAGATGAAACAAATCATGAACAGGAGGGAAAAGAAACTAAAAAACTAGAATTATATAGTTAATGCTATTGGTCCTTCCATTTAACCTTGAAGACCCATATTTCATATTATATTTAGAAACCTGGAAGCCATGTATTGTTTGAAAGCCTTAGTGTTTACAACTCTTCATTTTCAAACCATTGCCCTCCACCTCCATGGGAGGTGAGCTCCTTCGTTCATCAATGATATTCCTTGTTTTCTTGTCTAGCTACTTCTCTGCATCCAGCATTTCTTGTGAGACCACATTGAAAACAAATAAATGAGCTCTCTTCAGACATCAAAAGGGAGACCAAAAGGGAGGAAGAATGAAATTGGGGCCAAAAGGTTAAGAGAGGAAAGATGTAGTTGCTCTTTTTCTGGGCTAGTACATGGTAGTTTCTGTCTGAGTGAGCAATTAGAGACCTCTGGGGAGCCAGGTTTCTGTATTTCTGCCCCAAACCTTGATAATTTGGCCCTTGGTACAGTTGTCCTTGAATTTTTTATATTTTTTTTTCCCCTGATGCTCTGGGTCAAAATGTCTCAGGTAAAACTTCCCATTCTCTGTAATAAATTCCCAATTTTAAACTGCAGCTGTGACAGTGCTAAAATCTTTCTTACACACACATGCCCCAATCCTACAATCTCAGAGCCCAGAGAAAGTGAATATAAGAAATCATAGGTCAAGAGTACAGACTCTGTGGATTGTATATATACACACAGAGGTGCACAAATATAAATATGCTCTGTCTTCCCATTTCTGTTTGCCTGGCTATGATAGATCTATTTTGCTGGTATTTCTAACCTCTCCTTCTGTCTGTATTCTTCTGTATCCATTGTGAACATAAGTGTGTACATCCAGCCAAAAGATATACATGTACAAAAATACATATGTATATGTACACACTTATGTATATCTGTGTGTGTGTTTATTTCACAATGTTCATATAACTATTTTGGTTTTATGGTAACTACAAAAACAAGGCTACATGATTCAGGTAATGCTATGTCATTTATTTTATACTGCTTAAATAGAAGGCACACACTTTCCCTTTTCTAAAGAGGTTATTTTTTTTTCCCATAGTAATCATTTATTTCTCAGATTGAATTCACATAATCAATATATTAGTATTTATTAATATTAGTTTTCCTTATCTTTCTATCTCCTACCTGTAAAGAAACCACATTGTGTTTTCTCAAAAAGTCAAAATGGTTTATGAGAGTAAATAGCTCTTTAAAGTGTCACTTCAGGGATCCCTGGGTGGCGCAGCGGTTTGGCGCCTGCCTTTGGCCCAGGGCGCGATCCTCGAGACCCGGGATCGAATCCCACATCGGGCTCCCGGTGCATGGAGCCTGCTTCTCCCTCTGCCTGTGTCTCTGCCTCTCTCTCTCTCTCTGTGACTATCATAAATAAATAAAAAATTAAAAAAAAAAAAGTGTCACTTCAGAAAAAAAAAAAGTGTCACTTCAGTCACATACCCAACTATTGTTACTTATTTAATTAATTTAAAAAAATTAGCTTCCATATCTTGCAGTTACCAGTATGTAACTTGAGTTAATTATGTATTCCAACATAGTGGTTAGACAAGAGAACAAAGTGCTTCATTTCTTAAGTACTAGATTTTATTTTCAACTCTACTACTTGCTAGTTGTTAGTTGTTTGACTTGGATGAAGTTATTCAAAACCGCTGATCTTTGTTTCTCCTTAATTAAAAGGAGGCATAAAACCATCCTGATTCTTCACAATTGTTATGAGCCCTATTATAGGAAATATGAATGTACTTGTTAATTTGGGGGATGATGGTCATATGCATATTTTCAGATAATTAGAACTGAGAAGAGGATATCGTTAAGATCTACATATTAAAATAAAGAGGTTAACCTCTATGCCAGCGTGGAATGGCCACTGCCCCAGGGCATGAAAGTGCCCTGGCTGAATTTTTATTAATGGGCCTAAATACATCTCCAAACAGATAAATACCCAACACAGAGATAAATGAATAATCATGTTGCCAATGCACATAAGAGCACACCAGAGATCATTTCCACTCAACAGTGAGAAGTAAATAATAGAGCAAATCACAATAATTTATAATCAGACTCTCGGGATCCCTGGGTGGCGCAGCGGTTTAGCGCCTGCCTTTGGCCCAGGGCGCGATCCTGGAGACCTGGGATCGAATCCCACGTCGGGCTCCCGGTGCATGGAGCCTGCTTCTCCCTCTGCCTGTGTCTCTGCCTCTCTCTCTCTCTCTGTGTGACTATCATAAATAAATAAAAATTAAAAAAAATCAGACTCTCTTCTTAAAGGTTAATGCCTACTTTTATTTTCTCTGGGTCATTGTTCTAGCCATTTTGCCTATGCCTCTTTATTTTCAGGTGTACTCTCTATCCCCTCTCTCCTCCTTCCTCTTGCCCCTGTTCTTTTCTCTATAGTAGGGAGTGATCTTTGAAAACATTTCTAAGGTCCCACTGAATTCAATTTACTTTCTGTCACCCTAAGTGACTGCAGATTGAAGTAGATGAAGGGCAACAAGGCTAATTCTTCACCTCCCTGCTTCAGGGGAAATCTTCAGCAGTGGCTGTTTCTCCATGATTCAAGTTCTTTCTAGTCAACCCTACCTTGCCACTAGTTCTTTCCTCTATGATCTCTATCTCATCTACAAGCCCACATCATGGGTCTAGCTCCTGCCTGTGGTTCTTCCTCCTGAGTTCCAGCTCCCAACTGGTGGCCCCTTCTACATGGCTTATCTGGTGATCTCTTGGACAGCCCCTTCACTAGGACTGTAGCTCCCTTCTGATGACTTCTGTATATTGATAATCACCATCTCTTCTACTCTTACTTTTAAAGGTAACAGCAACTTCTCACAGATGATTTATCTCTTGATACAGCATCTTCCCACATTTGCAGCTTTTCTTAAAACTCTGTTAGTTTGCAAAATTAAAGTCTGTAATGTGGTTCTGCTTCCTAGGCTAATCATAGATCTGATAGAGTCCCCAAATAACAGGTGGAGTATATCTAGCTCATTAAAAAGTAAGAAACAGGTTGAAAGGAAGGGGATGGGTGAATGAAACAAATCTCTATTTAATCAGATACAATGATGTTATGTATATCATGAGAACCTAATCAACTTTGACCTAATCATCACAATAAAATTTTGATATGGATTCTGTTAGACTTGTCCCTGACTATAAAATCAGATTTTTCACCTTGGGTATTGTTACAATATTTTGACTTGAATCCTGACTGTTCTTCTTAGAGAATAGTTTAGACCACAATTTGCCAAGAAATAAACTAGGGTAGATTTTAAAAGGATTTCCTAATAAATCAATGGGAGAAATGAGTAATTTTCATTTAACGTTTAGATAGATTATCCTGATTGCGGGATGCCTGGGTAGCTCAGTGGTTGAGCATCTGCCTTCGGCTCAGGGCGTAATCCTGGTCTGGGGATCAAGTCCCACATCGGGCTCCCTGTGAGGGGCCTGCTTCTCCCTCTGTCCATGTCTCTGCCCATCTCTCTTTCTCTGTGTCTCTCATGAATGAATGAATGAATGAATGAATAAATAAATAAATTTAAAAAATTAAAAAATAACTTTAGATTATCCTGAATGCAACATTGTGTGTTTATATCTATAAATTAATAGAATTAAATACATTGACAAAGGACATGGTTCCTTGTTGATTGGGATGATGTTCCACATACAATTACTTTCAGCATTGTTTATTTCAGCTAAAAGTGAAACACCACAGCCAGGAGTTGGGAAGCATGGAAAGCTTAGGTAGAGTAGGGAATGGATGGCTAGGGGAGCCTGGTGGGACAGCTAGCATGTTGCTTTTGTACTGAGAGATATGAGTCTGTGCATGTGATTCAACATGTACAATTTTGTTAGATTTCAGTTGCCTTACTTGGGAAAAACATGATAGCATTCTTGACAGTATTTCTGGAAATATAATGAGGGAAAGGTATTGCTTACTAGAGTTGGCAGAGCAATGGCCCCCAAGTTGTCCACATCCTAACTCCAGGACTCTGCAAATATAGTACTTTACATGACAAAAGTGACTTTTCAGATGGGAAGACTACACTGGATTGTTAAGGTGGGCCTAGTATAATCACAAGGGTGTTTATGGGAAGGGGGCAGAAGAATCAGAGTTAGAGAAAGTTCTGATGATGGAAGCTGACATTAGAGTGATATGAGGAAAGGACCATAAGCCAAGGCATATGGGAAACATTCTCTCTTAGAGCTGGCAGAAAGAATGCAGCCCTGATGACCCATTTACACATCTGACTCCAGAACTGTGACAGCAAATTTGTGTTGATTTAAGTCACTAAGTTTGTGGGTGTTTGTTAGAGCAGCATTTGGAAACTAATGCTCTAAGGTTTAAATTATGGATATAGATAGGTTGTGTCCTTTCTATTTGATTATTCTATATGGATGAACATTTCATTATCCTACTTCATCATCATGAAGGTAAACTAGTTAGAAACAAAATCAGATTTCTGCATCAATAATTGCATGAGTTGATATGCTTCTGATAATAGGGAAATTCAGAAAATAAATCTCATATAAAGATAGAGGTCAATTCTATTAGATAGTCAGCTAATGACACTGTTAAGGATAAATGACTGGAGCTGTGTATTAAGTTAAATATTTCAACTAGGGAAAGAGGAAGAGAACTCGTGGTTCAAGGAGTAGGATTCAGTGACCGTGTAGATGATATGGTCACCTCCTGAGATGTTCTTGACCAGCCATGGGAACATTTACGATGTCTTCCTGTGTGTCCCTTTTCTCATGATATATTTTCATCTATAAGACCTTGTGCATTAAAATAGGGACTTACATGTGGTCATTTACTTTCTGTTGGCTCTAAGCCACAGTGATTGGCTTCTTCATGACATAAAAATACAGCTAATTTCTGAACTGATTGAATATAAGACTTACAATGAGGTCTAATGACTTCAGCAGTAAAAAGCAGCACATGACACCTCCAAATACTTTATTAGGGACTTGATGGATCCAGAAGAAAGCCATGCCCATATCCTTTCACCTTAATACTAGACCCCCAGAAACAGCACTCACTGAGTATAGGAATCCATCAAGCTGGATGTGGATGTGAAGGTGATGGGTTCTCTTGGATCAGAGTTTGGCTAGATGAAATTCCCACTGAAAACAAGCCAAAAAGCAATTGCTGCAGCCCTGTTCAATGAGCAAGATTCTTTTATATTATTTCTCTTAGCTTTACTCATAGTGTGTGGTTGCAAGGCCAATTGCTTACTAACCTATCTCTTCTCTCAAGAGAATAAAAAAGCACTATTTAAAAGGCTATAATTCTGACTTCCTGGTTTAGACTCCTATTTCTCTGGCATTCAGGAATAATGAAAAAGGAGAATAGTCCAGGATTTGAGGGAGCCTATCTAAGCATATGTGTTAATATTTTTTTCAGGCAACATCAGTTAACTTATTTGAAACCCCTAACTGGTATAGGGGCATGCTGAAGCTGGCCATGTGTACTCATGGAAAAATTTTAAATCATTTTTTTTTGAAATTAAACATCTCCTGTTAGAGATAAATAGTGATACGAGTCATAAAATTCTAGCTCAAATCTCAATTTGCATATTTTGAAACACAACATTTGGGGCACAACATTATCTGAAGGGAGATTTAAAAACAACTCAATATCATTTTAATTATATGAACTCAATCTTCTGTAAAAGTTTAATCCTAAATTTTTGTCAAAGGACAAATGAACTTTATTAATTTTTAGATCTTAAATACATGAGAGTAAATGTCATTTTGCAATAGTTTTAATATGTGAATACAAGGAGGAGGAAAAAAATGTACTTCTCAGACCAAATTAGAAAAACTTTCTAAGAAAATACTCATAGTTTTTAAAAGCTTGTTTTAAATATGGGTTATGCAGAATTAAGTAAGTTATGTAATGATTCTATCCTGTTTTCTCATTCTAGGAGGATGCACATCACAGGGATTTCAATGATAGTGATGACTGCTAGCCCTTTCTAGGTATTAGCCACTGCCACTAACAGTGGCAGCTGGTGCCAAGCAATGTTGCAAGATTTAAAAGTAGCTTTTAAATCTGGTATTCTAATGTCTAATTGGTGAGATTCCCATCTCTTAGGTTTGTAGTTATAATTCATGGAATGTAGAGTTATCATTTATTCTTTATCAGAACTTACAGTAGACATTTGATGAATTCTTAGAATTAGTGATGAATAATGACTAGATGGTTTTTTTTAATTGCTCTTATACATGTAAGAGGTGATCCAATCAGCACCTAAAGTACTTGCATATTTACAATTAATATATCACAGGGTGACAATATCAAAGCTTCATAAAGAATTGTCACTAGTTAATAGAGATACTTGCATTCTTACTGAAGTTCCATCTTCTAGACAATTGTGTACATAATTTGGTTAACATCTTAAGTATGTACTGGACACAAACCTTTTGTGGAATCCCTTCTCTGTGGTCCTGGTTTCAGTGGATGGTAGTGTTTCTGAAAGATGGAATAGGCTGCTGTTTTTCTCTTTCATGTTCCATTTAAACATCTGAGGGAATATACAGCACGTCACTTCTCAGTGATCACTGTATCATGAGCCTGCCCGCTGTAATACAAAAATATGTAAAGGTAAAGACAGATTAAATGTGATTTGTAATTGAAATATAATTAGTTGAATGGAATAATAATTATATAAGAAGCAGTAAAGCTCTTGGCTTAGTTCAGTAAGCATCCCTAAGCAACATATTTTAAAATACACAAAGCTATGGGATGCCTGGGGGGCTCAGTCAATTAAGTGTCTGACTCTTGATTTAAGCTCAGGTCAGGATCTCAGGATCAGATCTCCGATCATGAGATTGAGCCCTGGGTTGGGCTCTGTATGCAGTGTGGAACCTGCTTGAAATTTGCTGTCTCCCTCTCCTTTCCCTTTGCCCCTCCGTCCGCCACTGCTTGCACTTTTTCTCTCTCTAAAGTAAGTAAGTAAGTAAATAAATAAATAAATAAATAAATAAATAAATAAATTACAAAATAGACAAAGCTGGGAAAAGGTTTCTATTCTAAACTATTAGTTACTATCTAACTCTATTGTAGAATATTCAATACACTGCTTTAAATTAAGAAGTGAAATAGCAATGGCTAATACCATTACATTATAATTGTTATTTTTTGTGACTGTAGACATTTTTGTTGATGCAATAATACTAATGAAGGTAATATTGTCAAATAGAAAAAATAATTATTCATAGATTCCATCATTGCATAACTAAAATATCCTGAGTGGACAAATCAAAACTATTAGATGTAATGGAAAAGTTTACTTAAGGGTCTGAGTAAGAAAAAATAATGAAAATATAAGGGCCCTGAATTCCAGCAACAACTACCTAAATCATATCATTGATATCTAAATACCCCTTACAATGTAACACAAAGATAAATATTTTGGGGAATAGCCATTAAGCAATCTGAGTGACCTATATGAAGAAAAGTATAAAATGACATGCCCAAAGACATTATACATCAATTGACATGGGTGTCCATGGAGGAAGGTGGAGGACAGGTTTGTTATGAACGGCATGGAAATGAACTAAGAACAGAGGCTTCACCAGATTAAGGTCAGTGGCACATCATGAACAGAGGGATATGTTTAATTTATCTCTTTTTCCCTAAGGCTTAAGAAAAGAATAAGAGGTAACTGGAGTGTTGGGTCATGATCCTATTCCCACTGTATGTTGTGAAAAATGGCCATCTTGTCCAAATTAATCTACAGTTTGAGTATTTTACCAGTCAGCATCCAAATAGAAGTTTTCTTTGTCATTTGAAAGGTTACCTAGAGATACAACTGAGCAAGCATATAAAAAATGAAATATTTATCAATGACAAAAAAGTTTTGATAACTGGATTATGTGAAGATTTCCTACAAAGGGAACTGGGAAACAATTCATATGAAGAAAAAGGGGAAACAAGGGAAAAGCCTATAGTTGTAATAGTCAGTATGAAAATAAAGGGGAAGGTAAATAGAAAAGCTTGAAGTCCTATCCATGTCCCATTTTAGACTTCTTATCATTGCTAACTTCACTCTGGAAGTAGAAGAGAGAAATTAGGTAAGTCCCTAGAGGACACAGCACAAATCAACAAACACTTATCAACCCCTTAATAGTGATAGATACTGGAATAAATGCTAGACATTTAAAAAAGTAGGTAATATAATAGTCTTCCTTTAGACTTATATATAGTTAGGAGTCAGGCACACAGTCAAAATAGATTTCAAGGCCAGCTCGTTTTGACATCAGCATTCACATTAATACCATTGCCATGCTATGTTCTAAATTAGGATACAAGTAGTACATACCGAGAGAGAAAGAATATTACATTTTACTAGTTATCAAAGAAATGCCAATAACCTTTTAATCCTTAATTAGCAAATGTGAAAGCACTATTCATAACACTCAGAGATACTGAGGTTGGGGAAAAAAAAACTAGCAGTGTTGTTCATCACTATCATTTGTGGCTGCATTCCAAAGACTTATTCCTATTTATGCATTTTGGCAATGGATTTCAAGAGTCATAAACACATTTATATAATTTAACTAAATAATGCCATTATTTATAATCTAATCATTGAAATCACTCACAATGAGGGAAATGGATATATTAATGAAAAGATTTAAAAAAAAAAAAAAAAAGAAAAGATTTATTCATTTAAAAATATTTTCTTATAATTTCCATCTCCTGCCATACAATATTATTATAATATTGACCATATTTCCTGTGTGGTACTTTTCATCTCCATGACATATTTCTTTCATAACTGGAAGTTCTTATCTCTTAGTCCCATTCACCTATTTTGCCTCAACCCCACAACCCCCATTGCTTTGGCAACCATTAGTTCTCTGTATTTGTGATTCTGTTCCTATTTTTTTGTTTCTTTGTTTTTTAGAGTTCACATATAAGTGAAGTCATATGATATTTGTCTTTCTCTGACCTCATTTAGTATAATACCCTCTAGGTCCACCCATGTTATCACAAATGGCAAGATCTCATTCTTTTTTATAGCTGGGTAATAGTCCATCATCTGTGGATGGACACTTGGGTTGTTTTCATATCTTGGCTATTATAAATAATGCCACAGTAAACATAGGGGTGTGTATGTTTTTTTTTAATTGGTATTTTCATTTCCTTTGGGTAATACCCAGTAGTGGAATTAGTGGATCATGTGGTGTTTCTCTTTTTAGTTTTTTTTAGGAAAGTCTATACTGTTTTCCACAGTGGCTGCACCGATTTGTATTCCCACCAACAGTGCATGAAGGCTCTTTTCTTCACATCCTCACCAACATTTGTTACCTGTCTTTGTTTGTTTGCTTTTGTTTACGTCTTTTTGATACTACTCTTTCGGCCAGATAAAATATCTCATTGTGGTTGTGATTTGCATTTCCCTGATGATTAGTGGTGTTCAGCATCTTTTCATTTTGGCCATCTATATGTTGTCTTTGTAAAAATGTCTATTCAGGTCCCCTGCCCATTTTAGATCAGATTATTATTTTCTTTTTATTGCTTTTTTGTTTGTTTTTGTGTGTGTCTTTTGGTGTGTAAATTCTTTATATATTTTGGAAATTGACCCCTTATTAGATATATCGTTAACAAATATCTTCTCCCATAGAGTAGGTTGCCTTTTCGTTTTGTTGATTGTTCTTTTGGTGTGCAAAATCCTTTTATTTTGGTGTTGTCTCAACAGTTACCTTGCCTCAAGAGACCTATCTAGAAAAAAATGTTGCTAAGGCCAAATGTCTAAGATTACTGCTTATGTTTTCTTCCAGGAATTTTGTGGTTTTAGGTTTCACATTTAGGTCTTTAATCCATTTTGAGTTTATTTTTGTTTGTGAAGTAAGAAAGTAGTCTGGTTTTATTCTTTTGCATGTAAGTGTCCAGTTTTTCCAACACTGTTTATTGAAGAGACTATCCTTTCCCCACTGTATATTCCTGCCTCTTTGGTCTCTTTCAGCCACATGCCTGCCCCTGGAAAGTAAATTAAAAATTCACACAAGGGGCATCTGGATGACTCAGGTGGTAAAGCTTCTGATTCTTGATTTTGTCTCAGGTCATGATCTCAGGGTGGTGAGATCCAGCCCACTCTGTGCTCAGTGTGGAGTTTGCTTGTGCTTTTCCCTCTGCCTCTCCTCCTTTCTTTGTCTCTCTTTCTGTTTCTTGTGCGTGCACATGTGAAAATACATAAATAAAATCTTAAAAAAAAACCCACACCAAATTCTCATTTGCAAGCCTGAAGCTGATAGTTAATTTATTTGCTTTTTTAATAATGTATACTAACCATGTACGTGTGCCGGGTTGAATCAATCCTGATAGCTTCTGTCTTCCACTATAGATCCACCAATCAAATGAGTTTCAACACTTGTGCAGGCCCCATATTCTTGTCCTTATTCTGTTTTTTCCTTCCCTTCTGTTGTGGCTATCCCTTGCAGATCCCATCATTAATTTTTTTCCAAATTCACTGCGGATAGCATTTTTATGACCTCAAACTTGTCCCTGACTATTGGATTTACTTCTGGACCTTAATTATCTTTCCTGTTATCATGCCAGTTTCTAATGCTAGTTTAGAGACCTTCACCTATACACACACAGATTCTCAGATACATATTTACCTGGAAGTATCATACATAGTCAGCATTTCTCTGGTTCCTGTGCCAGTCTTGACATTTTTCAGCTTCATTCAGAAATGCTCCTTACCCTTAAGCACGTGGATTTAGTCCACTTTGCAAAAGTCTGACATCCAAGCTCTGAGGTTGGTTCACAATTAATAAGTTTATGATCTCAACATAGCAGCATAGTTCTGGGATTCCATCTGATTAAATGACTTCCATCACTTCAGTAACCCTCTCAGCTAAGTACATTTAAGATCTTTTTACCACACAGAGCTGTTCTCCCTAAAATGCCAATCTCTAAAATTCTCAGACCATGTTTTCTATTCTACGTCCCTCTTGTACTTTCTCCCTTCACTCCACTTAACATATTGCTGGGTAAGATATGGAAAAGTCAATACAGCGGGGGTTTGGGGGAAGTCATCACCTCTCTGGCTTTACTGCCCTTCACTGTTCACTTAGCCTATACCTCATGGTGAATTATTTTAGTGACATTCTCACCAGCACCATCGATTGCTTTGTCCACATTTTATTTATTTGTTTAATTTTGTTCTTGATGCATCAATAGGGAAAAAAAGGAATTCATCCAGGGTACTTGACCTAAAGGATTTAAAATTGGGGTGAAATTATATATACAAGTGGACCCTTTAGAAAATGATGATATTGTGACCCTATTCAGTTACATATTAGAAATTTTGATCAATAATTAAAAGATAATGCAATAATTTTGTATTTTTAAAGAAAATGATTTTATATCCTTTATAAAAATAAAACAATTCTAAAAAGTGCTGAGAAGAACCATACTAAATTATGAATTATCCCCCCACTCAAAATTTTTAAGTGTTACCATCTGGTGACACCATTCTTATTGTCTATTGATGGATAAAAAATAGCAATCGTGTTATTAAAATGTAATCTGACAATAAAATATATTAAATGTTGTTCAAGCTGAATTTAACATAAAAATGTGAGGTGAAGCTGAAGTAATTGCTAAGCTTCAGTAAGTATTTTTCATATTAGATAAGGTAAGAGATAAAGTAAGAGATATTGGAACCCTTTGTTTCCACATTTTCTGTTAAAAGGTTGAAGCCTTGGAATTTCAACTACAGTTCAATTATAGAGAACGTTAATTTACTCACTGCTGTGAAAGATGAGAACATCAGCTCTCAGAATTTTCCTACTTCCTTTTGTTTCATACATTTTTTGTTGGCTTGTTTGTTGAGGCAAATGACGGTGTGTACTATGTTCTATAAACATAATTCTCATCATTGTTTAGTGTTGAATTTTTGGCAGTGTTCACTACCTGCCATTTTACTAGCCTGTGTCTATTTTTTGATATTTGTATTAGTCTCACATCTTCCACTTGCTTTGTGGCCTTGGGCTTGTTGCTTACTACATCTTTCTTTGATCTGTAATAATAGTACCTGTGTCATGGGATTGTTTGTACCAGGCAAATAGCAAGAGATATAAAAGTCACTTGAATTCGATTTTAGTCAGGCTTTGTTTTCTATTGTTCATTGCATTTCCCCTCTGTCTTCTATTTTTTATAGTTTCTATGCCACTTTTTTTGCAATTGATTCATGCTTAATATTCAAACTTTCCAATTGTTATGATATGGTATAAGCTAACTTTCTTTGACTATTTTTCTTGGGAACTGACTTATAGTTTGAGTGATAGATACTGCTTTTTATTAACCTTTAACCTAGGAAATCAGGGATTTCTGAGCGACATAAATCTAACGGGGCAGCATGCAATCCTTGCTTGTGGGCTTGGACTCTGACATTTCTTTTGAGATCCCTTTATTTTTATTTTTTTAAGGTTTTATTTACTTATTTGAGAGAGCCAGAGTGAAGGGGGAAGGGCAGAGGAAGAGAAAGAAAGGGTCTTAAGCAGGCTGCATTGACCATAGAGCCCAATGTGGGGCTGGATCTTAAAACCCAAGATCACAACCTGAGCTAAACAGAGAACCTGATGCTCAACTAATTGCATCACCAGGTGCCCCTTTTGATATTTCTTTAAATCTTGAATTGGGGTTATTTCACCCAACAAGGAATACCCATAGGCTATGACTTATTCTCTCAATTTGTCCTAGGACCCAGGGAAGGAATATGCCCCAAGAGCCCTTCCTTTATCTTGAGGTCTTAATAGACTTACACTGAAGTTGCTCTCTCAGCCTACATTTTTCCAATTCAGAAGTATTTGTTAAAGTTCTCAGAATCTTTTAGATTCACTATGTTTCTTTTGAACTGCCTCTATAAGATAAAATTGGGATAGGAGCCTTTTTTATGGCACAAGAATATTCTTTTTCTTTCTTTAATTGTCATTTTTTAAAAAGTTGTTGCTATAAGGCTAAAACTTTGCGTTAAGAGGCCAGAGTCAACTAGAAGATATATAGTTCTCTAAGAATAGTATATCTAGAACTTTCTATAGTCTATTAGTGTCCATATGTCCTGAGGCCTTTGGATCTTATTTTAGGTTGAGTTCCAACAAATCAGACTCTGGGATGAGGACTCCTGAGTGAGTCACTGAAGAAATGGATCTTGGGAAAATGTGAGAGAGGGAAACAGGATAGATAAGAAGCATATCTCATGTGAAATCCCATAGAAAGTAGCTTCAGTCTGATCCCATAGAGGAACACAAGGCAAGGGACCTGGGATTATGTGCTCCAAAATGTACCTCTTTCCTCATTTGAGAATGTAGATACAATGTCATTTTGACCTAAGATGCTTAGAAGACCTTGAAGAAAAGCCTTTGGAAATAGGGCAAAGGTGGGCATGAATACAAAGAAGAAGAGAGGAGCATAGGTGGATCCTGGAACAAGCTTCAACATTAGCCACTATAGATTGCCAATTGGCATGGACTGTCCCCTTGGGATTCCTCAGTTTCCCTGTATTTTTAGTCTTCCTCTTTTCACATTCACTTTTCTATGAGGTTTAACTAGCAATAAGCCTACCTGTAGATTATAAATTGCATATTCAGTGCAGACACCGTAATGATGACTAATCCCCTGGTCCATGAAGTTAACTTGCTGATTATTTGCGTAAAACACTCTTTTTAAGAAATGTTACCATAACGAAGTTTATTGGTGGCAGTGATCACTGTAGGTCCCATTGTCCCGTGGCCATCTTGACATGCTAAGTGTAGCTGCAGATGCCCCTAAGAAGCAAAATTCTTTATTCAAGGCATGTGTGCCCCCAAATAAAAATTTCTTGTTTGATAGACATTAGATTTAAAATTGGAGTTCAAAAAAAAAAAAATAAAAAAAAATAAAATAAAATTGGAGTTCATATGTAACAATACTTGGGGTTATGAAAATTGATAATTTTCATACTGGTTATTCCCTTAAATAATAACTGGTGATTCCAGTTGTGAATGTCCTTCTAAATCTGTCATGCAAAAGAATCTTTGCAAAGTTCAGTTCATGGATTTCATTTGACCAGGGTTCACTCTGTATCTGTGTGCAATCGAGTACAGATTTAACCAATCATATTAGGTTTTAGAGAAAAGGAAAATGTTGGGTAAGGCAGTCTCAGGGGCAGTCTCTGAGCCAGTGCCCCATGGTCTGAATAACAGTGGGCCTTGGGCCTGGAACCCTTCCTTACTAAGGGATAGATCCTCACAGCTTGTGTGGGACTTGGTACTTTGTATGAAAATACGTTTTTGTGTTTCAGACTCAGTGTGTACTCTTTGTTCTATTTAAACATGTGCATCAACTCCACTGCTGTTGTCCACTATAGGAAAGGAATAGGTCCTCTGTTCTTTGTCATAAGAGGGAGTAGCCAAACACTATCACAATAGATTAGGTTTCCTCTATTTAGATTTAATATTCAATTAGAACTTTTTCTATACTGCTTTTTCATTACCTAATATTGGGGGGATTAATTCATATTGTAGGAATCAATATTAATTCTTTTTATTGCTGATTCATTTTATGAATGTATATTAATGCACATTTTTAATGAAAATTTATACTTTATTTTCATCCTTTTTTGATGGATGTATGTGGTGTTTTAGTTCTTGGATATGATGAATAAGGGTGTCATACATTTCCATTTGCTTTGAATTATAAGTCCTCCAATATTTTTCCTCATTTAAAAGTGCATTTTGGTGGGGTGCCTGGGTGGCTCAGTTGGTTGGGTGTCTGGCTCTTGATTTTGGGTCATGATCTTGGGATCCTGGGATTGAGCCCTGAATTAGGCTCCATGCAGAGTCTGCTTGTCCCTTTCCATCCTCCCAACTTGTTCTTGCTCTCCCTCTCTCAAATAAATAAAATAATTAAAAAATTATTTTGGCTATTCCAGGTTTTTTCATCTTCGTGTACATTTAAAAATTTTTTTGGTCTATTTCTTTTAAATAGGCTGCTCAAGTTTTGATAGTGAATTGCATTTGGTCTATATATTGAGGAGATGAACAACTTAATAATTCTTAGTCTTTAAATCAAGGGACATGGCATATCTACTTTTTCTTTAATTTCTTTCAGTAATGTTTCATAATTTTTAGTATATCTTTCAAATCTTTTGTTAGATTTATTCCCAGATGTTTGTTATTCTGATGGTATTGCAAATAATACTTTAAATGTTCTAAGTTTCTATTGCTTGAGTGTGTAAAAACAATACTTTTGACTTTGTATTTCATGGCTTTGCTAAATTCCTTTTTCTTATAATAGTTACAGATTCCTTTGGACTTTCTGTGTACAAATTATGTTGGAGCAAGGCAGAAATATTCATTCCAAATACTTCTATTTATTTTTTTACTGTGGCTACTAGCCAGCACAATAGTGAAAGAAAAAGAAATAACTACCCACAAATAAATAAACATGAACATGAAGCTGTCACTATTTTAAAATGATGTGATTATGTTCATTTAACGTTTGCTACATCTTTTTGGAAAGGAATTTACTTTTCATTTTTTTTCTCAATATATGTATAAGCTAGATCTCAAATTTTCACAGAGCTGTATATTGTCTCTCATAAAATATGTGATGTTTTAATTATCACATAAAGTAGACAATTACTTTAGAAAGGCAAGGCAACAGTAGAAGAATTCTGTGATTCAGAGATTATAGTATAAATGGAATAGATGGAGAGTCTTACTTAGTAACTCGAAAAAACAGAGTAGTGTTCATAGGAAGAGTAATAATACTACAGATCTGGGTTGAGATAATTACTGCAAAGAATAGGATTGACTTGGTTTGAGAAAATATTGTAAGAGAAGGAGGAGACTGCACATGGGAAGGAATGGAACATAAGTAGTAGGGAAAGTTATTATATATTTGTAAGTTACAAGAGAGGAAACAGCTTTTCTGCTGTTTTAGCTTGTAAAAAAAAATTATATGTGAGTCACAGGCTCATTAGTACCATTTCAGTGGTTCAATAAATTCAGAGCTTGGGGACACCTTGGTGGCTCAGCAGTTGAGCCTCTGCCTTTGGCTCAGGGTGTGATCCCAGAGTCCCCAGATCAAGTCCCATATTGGGGTCCTTGCATAGAGCCTGTTTCTCCTATCTCTGCCTCTCTCTTCATCTCTCATGAATAAGTAAATAAAATCATTAAAAACATACATTTTTAAATAAATTCAGAGGTTGGTTTTGAAACTTTAAAAACGTTTGTGTGCTGTAATCATCATTGTAATTTGGGTCCTTGGACATCTTTGTGCAATTATTATCTTCTTTTTGATGTGGAAATTAACTCACAAAGAAGATCACTAACATGCCCAAAGTCAATAATTTGAAAGTAGAACTAGAATTCAAATTCTGGTCTGTATTCTCTCCTCTCTGAAATGCCAACAAAATTGACAAAAGAATTTTTTAAAAATATTGAAATGAGGCTTTGGGTTGGGTTTATAAAATTTATTTCATGCTCACTATTATATAAAGCTCTATTCCCTTAAGCAGAAAAATGTACAGGGAGTATTAAATGTTCACTTGTGGTGCCAGTGGCTAAAATTGTTTATGAATAATATATTTATGTGTGTCAAACCAGCGATAGGGCACCTGACCTACTTTCTAAATGTCAAATGTTATTTTGAGGGTTTAAGCATTTGAAGCTTCAGAGTTGCCTATTTTATAGGTTTTAGACGGGACTTGTAGAGGGATTTCATGATTGAACACATTGAAACTGTTACTTAAGGCATATTAATAAAAGCACCAAAGGAGAAATTGCTTTGAACTCACTAGGCAAGAAAAGGAAATAGAGTATATGCTTGAAGATGACATTTAGATTGAAAAAGGGAATTAAATTTGCACACACAAACATACACACATATCCCTGTAACAAAGCCACCCTGATTTCTCTTCTAGTGTACTTTGGCTTCTATATTAATATTCGTGTTATGGATACATAATTTCTATTATACTTGGAAGAAAATTTTGATGTTATTCAGTTGAGGTGTCTATTGAGTATAGAAACACTTATAAATTAAAAAGAGGATTTTAATTACATTTATTTGCAATAAGGAAACAAGATGCCATTTTAGTATAAATGAAAGGAAGTTCTATTATAAATCAGCAGGACTAAATCTAAGTCCCAAGGAATTATATAAGCTAAAGCAAATATATACTTTATTTTAATATGGGTCTGGACTAATAAAATGATGACAATTCTAGATCATATTATTAGGGAAAATAATTTTAATCAAGTGTATTATATACCTTTGGTGGTAGGCAATCATATTTATTCACAAAATATATATTTTTTAAGATTTATTCATTTTAGAGAAAGGGAGGGGGTGCAGAGGGAGAAGAAGAGGGATGGGGGAAACTCCCAAGTAGACTGCCCACGGAGCATGAAGCTTGGTGTAGGGCTCTATCCCATGACCCTGAGATCATGACCTGAGCCGAAGCCAAGAGTCAGACACTTGACTGACTGAGCCACCCACAAAATATTTCTTAATGTTATTGTCAGAGGAAAACTGGGGGGTGAGCTATTGGTATAAGAAAGACATTTGTTTACCTTCAGGTTTTTCATCTATCAAATGAGAATACTGTTATTTACTATACAAAAATTTTTGGGAGAAGATAGAGAATTAAATAAAATAAATTATATGAACACATTTTTTTGAGCCCTTCAGCTTTTACTTCATTTATAAATTCTACTCATAAGTATTATTTATACATTTAATTCATTAAGTTACTAAGTATTTTTCTGTGCTAGAAAGTAGGAATGCAGTATTGACCAAGGTGAAGTTCCAGCATCTGTGGAACTTATATTCTCTTGAAGGAAACAGACACGCCAAATTGTGCAATCAATTATTTATAATTGTGCTATTGCTTAGAAGGACAAAGTTCTCATATGGATTAGGCAGGTAGTGAAGGTGATCTTGAGGAGGTGACACTTGGGATGAACTCTGAAGGTTGAGTTAGAATTAATTAGACAGAGAGGGAAGCAGCTCCAAGCAGAAGAAAGGGCAGGTTCCAATGCTCTGAGGTAGGAAAAATAAGTGTGTATTATGGAAAAAAAATGTGAATGTGAGGCTGGTTGTCAGATAATACAAAAAGAGTGGCTTAAAATCAAGCTGGTGAAGTAGGCTGGGGTGTCCTTGACAGATCCATGTATCAGAACAGTGAGGATCTTCTGAAGGTTTTTAAGCAGAAATGTGGAATGATCCAGTATGTATTTTAAAGGAGCTCCCTGGCTACACTTTGGAAAGTGAACTGGAGAATAGTAGGAATGGATTCAGTTAAGTCAATTTAGAGGCTGCTTGAGTTGACCAAGTAAGAAATGATGGTAGCCAGACCAGTGTGGTGACAGGAGAGATACAGAAAGACATCCTGCAAGAGGTCACTGCAATTGCCATTGCTATTGATAAAAATGCAACTCTGTGTTAAGGATGATTGGATTTCACAGTGATACCTTAAGCCTAAATGTACTTTAATCTATAATGCTTTGATTATTGAGGTCAAAATGAGCTGAGTGAAGGTCCTTTTTGCTATCATTTATTCATAAATGTATAAGCATGGGTGGAAACAAAGGATGGGTATAAAGAAAAGTCACATTATTTAATATGAACAGCCCCCACATAGATGGCATTAAAGATTAGGGAACTTTCATTTTTATCAGCTACCAGATGATAAATAGTTTGCTTGGAATTTCTGAAATTTAGGTTTGGCCCTCTGCTTTGGGGAGCATAATCTAAGTTCAGAGCCTTTCTCTAAATTTTATGTAGGGGGAAGTGATCTTTTGAGGTAAGGTAAAAAGTCTTCTGCTAATTGTTTGTATAGATAAAAATGACTTACTTGTAGACATTTATTACTATGTCTCTCTCTTTTTTTTTTAAATTTTTTTATTTATTTTTATTTATGATAGTCACAGAGAGAGAGAGAGAGAGGGGGCAGAGACACAGGCAGAGGGAGAAGCAGGCTCCATGCACTGGGAGCCCGTTGTGGGATTCGATACCGGGTCTCCAGGATTGCGCTCTGGGCCAAAGGCAGGCACCAAACCGCTGTGCCACCCAGGGATCCCTACTATGTCTCTCTAAGGTATTTCCTGATATAGTTGAATATTTACTAAGAAGTCTACTTGAGAGGTCAAAACTGGGGAACATGGATATAGGTTGGGTAAATGTAAGCCTTGCCTGAGAAAGTAGGCCTGTTTAACATGCAAGTAAAGAAAAAAAAAATCCAGATCCTTGGGATTGAAAGACAAATCATATTAAGCAATAGAACATGGTTTTTACTTTCTACAGAAGCCAAAGAAAGATTATTTTTATGTTCCACTTACAATACTATAAAATTTACATTTATATTTAAGATCATGGAGTATAATCAGAAGTGCAGCAGAGATGAAGTGGTCTTGGCTCAAATTCCTTTAGAGGAATTTACATTCTCCAAGAGGGCACAAGTCAAGGTGAAATCAAGCAGAAGATGAATAAGAAGAAAAAAACCATCTCAGTAGTCTTTTAGGGGGATGTGCCCCTCCCCTAGGAGTGACAGTCCCTCCAAGTGCTGAACTCTCAGGCCACATGATCCTTTGAGGGGACAAAAGGTCACCTTCCTCAAATGCTTCTGAATCTAACTGTCTTCAGGCATAGAAAATTTCCCAGAGGAATACACTCCATTTTCCAGGCTGCAGCACACTTGTGGTTCAAGGCTTATCAAAAGCTTAAGAGAAGTGAGTGACATCATGAAAGTGGCAGTGTAAGGACCTCTAGAAATTCACCCTTCCACAAAAGTAATGAAAAAAAAAGTCAAGTATATCAGGATTACATTTTTCAAAACTCTGGAAATTGACCAAAGACTTGTAGCAACCTGGGAATAGTTATTCAAGAAAAATGGCTGACTCTCAGTAAGAACAGCAAGGAAACCTCGAAGTTAGGAATAAAGATTTATCTTCAGTATTTTCGTTCTGATAGTGAACACAAACATCATAGGTGAACTTTTATCACATATTGTACTGATCTATATTTAAGTATTTAAGACTGAATTTTTGTACATTGCTGGTAAAGTTATTTTAGGATTGGCAAAGGAAAGAAAAACCACAGAAAGACTATTTATGAAAGCTACATGAACATACTAAAGCAAAATTGGACTAAAAAAAGACGCAAGGTCAGCCCAAGACAGGAGAATGGTCAGCTCTGGGAAACATTAGAAAACATTGCTCAAACAAAACCAGATAAACAAAACAAAGAAGGAAGCTTTTTGAGGCTGCCTCATATTACTAAGTTGCTGAGAACATGAATTAAATAAAACAAGAACTTCAAGATTGTATGTGAATGGGCGGGGGTGGGTAGGTGTATGGACAGAATTAGGTAAAACTGGAGATGAGAGAGTTATGGAAATGATTCAAGCAATACATACAGGACTAATTAAAAACTTACACAGATCAAGGGACAGAACAGAAACAGTTGAACACTAACTTAAGCACAAAGGGAAATCTGGAAATAATTGCAGTGAATACTGAGGGAAAACAAAGAGTAAGGCACAATAGACATTAGAAAAAAAGATAAGATAATAATTATGGAGACAAAGACAAATCATTATGAGTTTTTAATGTCCCTGAAGTTAAAAAGACCATAAAACAGGACAAAAAAACTACCAAGAGATATTTACTATTATAATGAAGAACTAAACATACATTTATAAAATGTACTCTCCATTTTGGGGAAAAACTCACCATGCAAGATTTGTCATTGAGATACTGTTTTTAAAGTTACAAAGGTCTGGTTTTCTATTTTAATGACAAGCTAAAAAAATCAGTTGGAAAATAAATATAAATTATTAGAAATGTGGGCAAAGAATGGAAAACAGGGTGATCCCTGGGTAGCTCAGAGGTTAAGCGCCTGCCTTCGGCCCAGGGTGTGATTCTGGAGTCCCGGGATTGAGTCCCGCATCGGGCTCCCTGTGTGGAGCCTGCTTCTCCTTCTGCCTGTGTCTCTGCCTCTTTCTCTCTCTCTCTCTGTCTCTCATGAATAAATAAATAATTTTTTTTAAAAGGAATGGAAAACAGTATTGTAAAAGGTAAAAAAAAATATATAAAAAGATATGAACCATAAACTTTCTTGGTAATTTAAAAAGTTTTATATTAAACTATGAAAAACTATTATCAGGTTTGCAAAAATTAAAAAGGTTGAAAATACATAATTCTGCTGTATATAGAAAAGCATACATTCTCATAAACTGTTGGTCGGGGAATAAATTTAAGTAACTGAGTGGAATATTTGAAAATGGCTATCAGATTTGATCATGCCATTGAGGGAGAGCTCTTAATTAGAGAAATCCATTATGTAGGGGGAGGAAAAGCATGAAGGTTAGCTAGGATGAAACCCGGGCATTAGGAAACTGACAGACTAGGGGAGAGGAAAAAAACAAGACAAAAAATAAAGTGGGAGAAATGCAACTGGAATATTTGCCTAATTTTAAGCACAAGAATGAAGCTGGCTAAGCAGGTAGATAAAAGGCTCAGCCCAAGCTTCATTGTGTAAACTACAAACACTTGCTTTGCTGAGTGGCCTGGCTTCATAATTATAGCAGTAGAGGAAAACAAGTAATGAGCAAACAAAAGAAAAACAAATATAGAAGTGAGTTTTCCAGTAATGAAGGGCAGAGCATTTTAATTAGCTCTACCTTAGGGTCAGCTTTGGGGTAGGAGATATAGGGGAGGATTGGAAAGGAATAAGGTCAAGAATGATGAGTGTGATTAAGCATACAAAGATGAACTGCACGTGCATGCATCAGGAAGCAAGGATGTTTGCTGGCAGATTGGCTCATTACTTCTCCCCTAGATTGCTATAGTCATTAATATGAGTTGAAGTGATATACAGGTATTGATAGTCATTTGCCTATATCCATATCTTCATATGTTGTTATTCTCTAATTAGCTATATCACCAAAAGAAGGCCTACCCTTTTAGAAAATTAAAAGATGGAGTGTTTGGGTCTTATACATAAGTTATGAATCACTAAATTCTGTACTGAAACCAATCTTACCATATATGTTAACTAGAATTTAAATAAAAACTTGAAATAAGAAAAAAGATGGAGTGCTTTTTCAGTCCTAACAGTCATGTCTTTACATTAGTTAAAAAAGACAATTAGATGACATTTAGGAGTCTTAGAGGAGACATTTTCTTTTTGAAAATATATATTTTACAAATTCAAGATATGTTTAATAAGGGAATTGACATTTTAATGACAATTAGATCCATGGACTGCCTTTTAATTCTCACCATTAATTTTAAAGTCAAATTGAAAGTTATAATAAAGCACTTCACTCTTATTTGTTTCGTATTTTTAGAGAAAATACGAAGACGACCAAAATCAATATGTTATGTGTGTTAACCTCTGAGACCATGAAAAGATTTGATTCTGGATATCCATTTGAATAGATGTAACATTTGTGAACTGTTCATTTAGAAGTGGATAAGCTGCTAAAAAACATTATTTACTAGTAATATAAAGTTGACAGAAAAAACAAAACTGTAATTTAACTTTTTAAGACATGGCATTAATCATGGTCTTCTCTGGACTATTACAAAATAGAACAAAGGCACTATGCAAAGTTAGAACATTAGTAGGTATGTGTTTACAAAATGTTGAGGGATTTCATTTAAAAGGTAAGCATGAGATCTGTATAATCCCTCCTGAAAATATGCCAGATTTGTTTCTTTGGGGTATTAAGCTTTTGTATTTAGTTTGCTCACATTTTAAAGGTAATTTTATAACCTGTCTCATGGATATAGTGAACCAGTTGTACAGAGGTTATTGTTGAGGTGGAAGTGTGGGCAGCAGTGAGCTAGAGATTCACTGAGAATGTCATAAGACTAAAGCTCTGAATAATAACTGTGAGGTCAAATCTGGCAGGACTGGAAGTAGCCCCAGGTCCTGCTGATCATCATGGCATGGAAAGTGGGCTAACAATCCTTGACTCCTGGTATGTATCACACACATGATCTATTTTCATTTTCACAACCACCTATGGAAAATTTCTCTTCTGATAGTTGGTGATGTTAAAGTCAGAAAAGTTGTGATAAACGTGTCTTCTAGCCTCAATAATGGTAACATCAAGATTCACATGTAGGGCTTCATGACACCACAGCCCATGCTCTTTTCCTCATATCACTCATATTTTCCAAGCTGATTGGAACAACAGTCCAGAGTGAGAGAGCTCACAGCTATAGAAAATGAAGATGTAACCAGAAACCAGTGTTGAGAACACTGGACTCTTACTGTCTGTGTGCCCATTTTACTTCAAAGCATACAGTAGGTCAGGAATGAGAGATTACTGTGTGAGTCAGGAATCTGGAAAAAGAAACCCTAAAAAGTCCTTTCAAATTATCTCAAAGACAGGCCTCCTTTCAGGGAAAGAACCGATTCCCCAAATGTGTTTGGTTGGAGTGCTGGAGGTAGAAGTAGGGAAGAAGGTTGTTTGGAGATATGTCTCGATGTAGATAGATCCCTGTGGACAGAATGATCATCATACATTCAGATGTTTTGTAAACCTCTGGCACCTTCCACATGCGCTTTCTAGCACAACTACTACCACCACGGTCCAGAACATTTCAACTTTTCACCTAATAGTTTTCTTGCTTTCTTAACTAATTAAACAATTAATTAGGGCAGCCTGGGTGGCACAGCGGTTTAGCACCTGCCTTCCTCCCAGGGCGTGACCTTGGAGAGCCCGGATCGAGTCCCACGTTGGGCTCCCTCCATGGAGCCTGCTTCTCTCTCCACCTGTGCCTCGACCTCTCTCTCTGTCTCCTCTCTGTGTATTCTCATGAATAAATAATAAAATCTTAAAAAAACCAAAACATTTAATTACAGACATTAATGATGCAGTGATAATCTCTAAGGATGTGAGCCCTGCCTAGGTGGAGTTTATAGTTTAGTCTGGGCTGGACTGTACAGAGAGGTAAACAGATGATTATAACATGGTGAGAAAGCACATTTAGAAGAAGGTAACTTACTTCTATAATAATGAGACCAATGCGAATGTGAAGCATGCTTTCTTGTCTGGGGATAGATAACTAAACAGGTTAATTGTTAAGGGGGTATTAAAACAATGTTATTTGTGATAAAACATGGTAGAGACAATATTAGTACTTTGAAATACTCCTAGAAGATGAAATAAAATGACAAATGGGTAGTAACTCAGAGATTAATCATTTTTTAGATAATCTTATATATTATAATGGACAAAAGAAAATACAATATATTGTCCTTGTTCTCAAGAAGCTTCTGTCTAATTACAGGAAGGTATTTTTAGCTTTGGATATTTAACATTGAAAGCAATGCCTATAGATAGAGCCATTCCTTGTGAAGGGGGTATGCTAACATAAGACCTTGAACACTGGGGGGAAGAGTAGCAATGTTCAATGGTATATGAAAATATTGGCCAATATATTTTCAAGCTTATATAACAGACATGGACTCTTACTGGGAAAGTTTGTGAAACTTTTTTGTCAGTTTTTTTTTTTTTTTTGTCAGTTTTGTGAAAGCTACTTGTTAAATGCATATTTATGCAAGGAAGAAACCCAGAGCGCTATCAAGTAATGCACATAGAGGGCCTTTAGTAATATTTGTTGAAATTATAAATGACCAAATCATTTGTCATTATTGATTTTCTTTGAGTATTGGGACTAGGATTTTTTAAAGATATTTTCCTTTTTATAGTCTGAACTTTTCATAATAAATAATATTTTATAATTTAAAAAATGTGAATCAAAATATATTTAAGAAGAGCAATTACAAAAAAACAAGAGGTCTCTCCAGAACAAGTTAAGGTAGGTATAATTTGCTTTCTTCATGACTGAGAATGTAGGAAGAATAAATAAGAGTGCAATTTTATGGGTTAATTATATGTGTAACAGCCTCATATCCTTTATAGAACCAGCTATAAGGGGTAGATGGTTACTTTACACTCATTGCTAATTCTACCTATCAATAAATGCTGAGAAAGATGAAAATCTTGCTTTACCCTACCCTAGCAACCCTTCTTACTATTTAATTTAATGGCTTTCCACTCTTCATATTTCAAATAAACCCTACTGACACACCATCTGGACAACCTGTGACATTTCTTTACCAGACTGCGAACTCTTTGAAGTTAAGTATTGTGCCTTATTCATCTTTCTTTTTCCTGCATCCAATGCAGCATTAGGTAAATGCTAGGTATTTTAAAAAGGTCTGTTGTATTTCACTTACAGTGTTTTCCCAGTATGGCCCCTAAATTATTATAAATCTTTCTTTCAAGTCTAGATTCCTATGAAGAATAAATCTATAGGATAGCTGGCTTTGGTGGTAGCATCAGATGGTGGCCATGGAGTAAAAAAAAAAATGGACCTTTTGAACATCAGATATATGCAATTAGTATCATATCAGTAGAAATGGTGCATTATAGGGGCACCTGGGTAGCACAGTGGTTAAGCCCCTGCCTTCAGTTCAGGTGATGATCCCAGGGTCCTGGGATCAAGTCTTGCATCAGGCTCCCTGCAGGGAGCCTGCTTCTCCCTCTGCCTATGTCTCTGCCTCTCTCTGTGTGTCTCTCGTGAATAAATAAAATCTTTTTAAAAAAATGGTGCATTACAGAAGCAGATAGGATGAGAAATTGGTACCCATTTGTGCTGCATTTGCTTCTTTTTTTCTTAAGATTTTATTAATTCATAAGAGACACAGCGAGAGAGAGGCAGAGACATAGGCAGAGGGAGAAGCAGGCTCCCTGCGGGGAGCCCAGTGCAGGACTCCATCTGAGGACCCCAGGATCACACCCTGAGTTGAAGGCAGACACTCAACCACTGGGCCATGCAGGGGTCCCACTTGCATATGTCTCTGCATGGACACATGCATACATTTGTACCCAAGCACAGATTTTGCAAGAAGGGATATAAATTCTGTTAGAATTAATAAGAAAACTCCAGATGGCAAGTCAAAACAAAACACTTTTGGAAGTCTAACACCAGAAAACAAATTTTCTTACATGCATTGGCTAACTTACAGTTTTGTTGTGACCCTCTTCTTTGATGCACCATTACCTCCCTGAATCAGATATCACATATAATTCTGTATGATCTCTGCCTGAATTATCTTTCTGTATCTTGAAGCCAATGAAGCTACTAGGCAGTGGCTATTAAGATTATTTCACCTCTCTTGGGGGTTATCTCCACATCTCATTAACAAGAAGTTTATTTCTCAAGTCAGCATTGGAGCAAGTGCACACATACACCATTTTCTTCAATAAACCAAGTTCAGAAACCATGTACTGGATGAGGTGTACATTGATTCTAATCACTGATCCCTTTTTGCTTTTCTTTATTCCCAAACATTACAATTTATTTTTCTTTTTAATTATTTTGGAGTTAGAATAATTCTAAGAGGCTTACCTATCCCACACCTTTGAAAGCACACCTAAGAATCTATTTTTTTTTCCTCATGGAGGAATCACAAATTTAAGCTCATATGGAATTCTATAGCCTCTATCTCTAGAAACTCACATCAAGAGTTACATTTGAACTAACACTTACATATTCTTTAAAGGAGGGTTAATAAAGTTAAATATGATGTTGAGATGCTTTGGACTTTTTATTAAAAGATTGGAATATACTTTGACTTTTTCCAGTCTTTGCTTTTTTGTATTCAAAAATGTAGGAAAAAAATGGACTTCTTGGTTAACTGTGAGTTTATTCCCCAAATGTATAAAATCCTTCTTTTTAAAAACCATTACTTTGTGTAAAGGGCTATAAATTAAAACCAAGCCTCCATAAAGAAGTAGTTAGTAAAATCATGGAAATGACTTTTAAGCCATAAGAGATTTAGAGAGGCCTCCTGGCTAGAGTTTTGGAGTAGGGGTAAGGGGGAGATTTCAAGTGTGAATTTTGCTGCTAGATAGATTTGCCATCTTGAGATAACTATTAACCTTTGCGTTCTCAGTACCTCGCTTGTTAAATAAGAATGATAGATGAAATGATCTTTATGGACTGTACCATGAGACAGGATTCTAAGTCAGATGCTTCTATAAATGTTACTGACTTTGGTTATTTATAATATTTTACTTTTATAGAAATTTCATTTAAAGGTAATATAGGGTATGGGAGTTATGTGTTGTTAGCCATAAAAATAAATAAATAAATAAATGATGTTTCAAGGGATATTTAGAGGAGGGAAAGCAAATACCTGGCAGATAACCCATTTTTTTTTTATTTCAACCATGTAATAATGGCAAATATCATGAAGTGATCATAACCTAGGACTTTATTGAGGATCCCAAGGTTAGGCTTAAGGCTAGATACTCAAGCATCGACTTGAGTTGATGCGTAGACTACAAGCATCGACTACATTTGAGTGATAAATGCATCTACTACATTTGGGTGATAAAATTGAAGTTCACTGTGGTGTAAACTATCACTAAAAGTCTCAACATTGTGACTGGTAGGCTCGGGTTAAGGCTTGAAACAAGGTCATTGAATTTCTCATCTGTAACAAGTAAAATCCACTCACTAATAGCTTAATGTTTATTCATATTTCAGCCATTTTGAGCTGGCAATGGGTGAGACATAACCAGACAACAGAATTTAACAGCATGCAAGTTTAGGAGAAAACACACACACACAGAGTACATGCATCAGTTATCTATTACTGCAATAATTCTGTGTAACAAAGAAACTAAAACATTTTTTTCAAAAAAAAAGAAGAAACAAAAAACTTCAATGACATTCAACAATGTATTCACTCCCATGGGAGATAACGACAGTATCTTCTTAGAACTGGCTTGGTGTGTCATCTGGGCTCTGTTACATGTCTCTGGTTCATCTTATTTGGCCTACAACAGCTAGAGACTTTCTTTTATATTTAGTTCTTTGAGTCTGTTGTGTTTCCCATTCACCTTGGGTCAGCATATTATCCAGGAATATTTTTCCAATAGCAATGACAGCTATTAAGGTGTAGGCTCTGAACTGAAACATTTTATATCTGTCAATCAATTGGCCAAAGCAAGACACATGGCTGTACCCAAAGTCAAGGGAAAGGACACCAAAGTCACATAATCAAAGGTGTGGATGCAAGAAAAAGTGGCAAAGTGTGGTCAACTATGGAAACTACCACACCACATATTACTAGCTACAGTCCAAAAAATGATTTGTAATTCTTTATAGAAAATCAAGAATTTAAAATAATGATAGTGAGAGATTTTGTAATGGAGATAAGAGAAGAATGTAAGTAGAGAGTAAAAATGGAGGTGATAGTCATATAAGCACATCTGGTCCTCAGCAGCTGTTGAAAGAGGGACATATGTTTGGCCTTTGTGCTTCCTAGTGTCAATAAAATGAAATGTGTTCAGCCACAAACTTTAAAAATATCAGGGGAAATCAGACTATATCAAATAATACATTAAGTAAAAATCTTTACTCTTAAGAGTGTACATCCTTTATTTAGAAAAGGTTTTATAAGAAATGTGAAAAACAATGATGCATTTCTGTACGCATTTAATGGGAAAATAACTTAAGGAATTCTTGCATTCTATTTTTTCTTGGTTTACACTCATTCTTAATTAACCTTAAGATATATTCAACAAAGATTAACTCAATCAAGTAAAAAGTGAAAAATTTAAAGATCATTAATTTATCTTGGTATACAGAGTAGCAAATATCAGAAATTTTGACTATATTGTCCTATAGACAAAGTTAGGTTGAAATTCATTGCATTTGAGCAAATTCTCCTTGTAATTAATATTTCCCTTTCCAAAAATAATTCAACAATGGTTTTGAAGTGTTTTTTTGCTCCACCACAGCCTGTTTGGAGGACATCAGAAATTTTTAAGCTGACAGTTCCCCTTCTGTGTTAGTCATCAGGCGTAAAAGAAGCTTGGTAACTCAAATATAGAGTCTGCCTTGGTAATAGTAATATGGCATTCCAATTCATTAGTTGAATTACTGTTATTTAGACTGGCTTTTCTATTTTTTCTTAGTTCAGTGTAGGTTAACATTAGTCATAAAAACAAATTTGTTTAGAAATCAAATTTAGTCACAGAATGAATATTAGCTTTATCCATTTGTCTTCTGAGATGCATAACTCTATATAAAGTTAAAGCCCCTAAAATGTATTTTAAAATAAGAAAAAGGACAGCCCAGGTGGCTCAGTAGTTTAGTGCCACCTTCGGCCCAGGGCATGATCCTGGAGACTCGGTATCAAGTTCCACGTCGGGCTCCCTGCATGAAGCCTGCTTCTCCCTCTGCCTGTGTCTCTGCCTCTCTCTCTGTGTGTCTCTCATGACTAAATAAATAAAATCTTAAAAAAAATAAGATAAAGACTTGATATGTGAACATAATCATTACTACATTGCTTATCATTTAGAGATTTAGGGAGCCAGTAATAGGCCCAAAATAATCTGATTATATCTGTTACATTTGAGTGAGGAATGCATCCTTGAACACATTTCTTTTACTTCTCCATATGGCTCTGGAATTTAAACTAGTAAAATTGAAAATATCTATTCATATGAATGGGACCAGTCAAAATATACTAATGCCATACCATGGAATATCTTATAGCAATTAAAAATAATGAGAGAATGTGTGAATGCTTATGTGGTGAGATTCTCAAAGCATTATACAATATAATTTATGTGTAAATATATACATATTTCTAAGTACTAACCTATATAAATGGATGTGTGTGTATAAATCTGTCTATACACTAATATAGGGAAATATTTTTAAAAAGATCTGGGACCATATGTATCTGATAATAGTACCTAATTCTGTGGAAGGAAGTAAAATTTGAGAGTTGTGGTCAAGGAAGATTTTAGCCTTATCTGCATTATCTGTATTTTTCTGGCAAAAATAACAAATATTTTCACAGGAACATCAAATTGAAATTCATCCTTGCAAGTGAGAAAGCAGTTCCATAAAGGACTGGATAAGAAGTGAATAAACTTTATTAAGATCATGTACAAGTGTTAGGATCAAGATTCTCCACTTGCAAACATGTAACCTTGAGAAATTGTTAAATGTCTCCATTCTTCCATTTAGTTATTATTAAAAATAGGTGTTAATGGTACTTATTTTCTGAGGGTGTGTGTCTGGCATCTTCTGTGCCATGTCTCTTCTCTCAGCCCCAAACCATTGATTCAATAAGTTGTAGCTTGATGGGAATCTTGATTCAGCTACTCCAGGTATGTTGTGAGTTATGTAGCCATGTGGGAGGCCAATGGAAACCAGGTTGAGTGGTGTGGTACATATGCATACCACAAAGTTCAGAGTGACAAATTGGAGGCCCTCAGGGATCTCCAGACAGATTAGATCATAGCAGCTACCCTTGGATTGGCTTTCCCTCTTTTCCTGTCCAACTTTTCCGGTTATTCCTGGAAATTTTCTCTTTCTCTTAAATATAACACAGTTGACACAGTGTTATATTAATTTCAAGGTACAACATAGAGATTTGATAATTCTATACATGAAGCTGTGCTCTTATCACCATGATAAGAGTAGTTACCATCTGCCACCATACAACATCGTTACAAGGTTTTCAACTATATTCCCCATCCTGTATTTTTCATCCCCATGACTTATTTTATAACTGGAAGTTGGTACCTCTTGACCCCTTTCGCCTATTTTATGCATCCCTTCCTAGCAATTCTTGTTCCCTATAGCCACTTCCAAAAACACACACACTCAAGCTATTTATCTCAAGCACTGTTTTTTGGGAGGAAGCAGGGCTGAAGCAGGATATGATGACAATTTGCTGTTGCAAAAGCATAGAAATTTCCTAGCAAAAGTTAGTGTACTGAATGGGAAAAATATCATTCTTATCTTGTCATAGTTATTGAACACAAGGTTAAAGGGCCTCTTACAGGATTATGGAGTTATAATTATGCACACTAAATGTACATAGTTAGTGTACCATTGGATGAGTTTTGATTTCTATATCTGACTCATGAAACCATTGCCGCAAAAAAGAACAAACATTTCCATCTTTCTCTCAAATTTCCTTGTGTCCATTTGCAATCCATCCCTTCCTCAGTCACTGTCCATTGACAACACCACTCTGCTTTCTGTCACTGCATATTTATTTTAATTTAATACAAATTTATATGGACGCCTGGGTGGCTCAGTGGTTGAGTGTCTGCCTTTGGCTCAGGGCCTGATCCCAGAGCTCTGGGATCGAGTCCCACCTCAGGCTTCCTGCATGGAGCCTGCTTCTCCCTTTGCCTATGTCTCTGCCTCTCTCTCTCTCTGTGTCTCTCATGAGTAAATAAATAAGATCTTAAAAAAAATAATACAAATTTATATAGATGGACTCATGAAGTATATGTTCTTCTTTTCTGGCTTCTTTCAGCATAATGATCTTGAGATATAATCATGTTGAATTTATTACTAGCTCATTCCTTCTTACTGGTGTGTAGTATTTCATTTTATGGTATACTATAGTTTATTTGTTGATGGACATTGGGGTTGTTTTCACTTTGGGGCTTTTACAAATAAAGTGGGTATGGATATTCATGTACAAGCCTTTGAGTGAATATATGTTTTTATTTCTTAGGAATAAATACTTAGAAGTTGGATGAGGTCATATGAAAGATATATGTTTAACTTTTTATGGAAGTGCCAAAAAGCTTTCTATGACTTTAGAAAGCATTGTTCCATTTTATATTTCTTCTGCCAGAATGAGAATTGTAGTTTTCCCACAACCTAATACCCGTGGTCCGTTGGTCTTCTTTTTCCCCCACCAGCTATTCTAGGGATCTATAGTGATATCTCATTATAAATTTAATTTGCCTTTCCATTATGATTAAGGATATTGAACATCTTTTCATGTGTGTATTTGCTATTTATATACCTGTTGTAAAGTATCAGTACTTTTGCCTTCTTTTTTTTTTTTTAAGATTTTATTTATTTATTCATGAGAGACACAGAGAGGCAGAGACACAGGCAGAGAGAGAAGCAGGCTCCATGCAGGGAACCCGATATGAGACTCGATCCCGGGACCAGGATCATGCCCTGAGCCAAAGGTAGATGCTCAACCACTAAGCCACCCAGGCATCCTTGCCTTCTTTATTGTCTTTTATGGATTTCAAGTGTACATATATTTAATATTTGTATATTAAGATATTAAATATGTAAATTAAATATAATATTTAATAAAATACCAATATATTTATAAAATCCATAAGTTAAATAATTATATGCATCTATATATATATAATATTCATAATCAGACAACCAGTAAAAGAAGGAAATGTATTTGAACTTTTGGATAAATCTGAATGTAATCCCTTTGTGTATATCTACTCTTGTAAATTCATTCTGTTTTTGACTTGTCTTTGTATTTTCTTAACAATGTCTTTTGAAAAACAAGACTTTAAAAAAAGGTTTTTATTCATTTATTTGAGAGAAGGAGAAAGCATGAGCAGAGGGAGGGGCAGTGGGAGGGGCAGAAAGGGAAGAGAGAAGGGTAGAGCAAGAAGCAGACTCCTTCCAGGGGGAGGCACGGGGGGAGAGCCCCTCATCAGGCTCTATCCCAGGACCCTGGGATCTGACCTGAAGGCAGATGCCTAACCAACTGAGTCACCCAGGCACCCCATGAAGAAGAAGACTTTTTAACCTTATTTTTAATTTATACATTTATTAAAATTTTCAGAATCTTTACCTTCCCTATTGTGATTAAAATGTTCTTATATTTTCTTATAGATGTTTCATAGTTTTAGTGATAGGTGAATCTAGCTGTCTTGGCTCCTATCTCCAAATTCTGTCTTCTGACCTCAAGAGAGACTGTTTTTTCCTCTCTACACTGAAGCCTGGAGACACTTCAAGAGTAAGCTAAGACAATTAGGGCTCACCTCATTTGTTTTCTTTCTTTTAGGAATCACTGTCCTGTGCTACCTTTTGTTTAATGTCTGAAAAGCATCATTTTATATATTTTATCTGGTTCTCTAGTTGCTTAAGATGGGAGGGTAAATCCAGTCCCTGTTCTTGCAACATGCACGACATTAAGCTGAGTCTTAAAATGCTTTCTGAAGGTTTAACAAATCTTGCATTTTGATAGGTCATTTGTGTTTTTGTCTTTTTCCCCCCTTCAATATGTTTAAGCTTCACAGTTCATTAAAGATAGGACTAGGATCTATTTAATCCTATTTTAGAAGACTTCTCATTTATATTGGAAGATCTAATATTTAATAATCATAATGGTGATGGTGATCAACATTATTGAGCATTTGTGTCAAGTCCAGTTAAAAGTGTTTTATGAATGTTATCACATTTACTGCAACATCTCATGGAGTAAGTTATGCTTATAAGAAAATTAAGCCTAGTGATGTAAGAGGGTAGAGTCAGATTTCAAAACTCTCTTAACCTTATTTTATGTTTCCCAAATTTTACTTATTTAATTCAGATTTGTTCTCTGTACTAGAAGTTTTGCAATGAGTAAAGCAGACAAACTCTCTAACCCCTTTGAACTTACACACTATTATGTCTCTTGCTTATTAAATATTTACCAAAGGCCTACTTATGTTATTGGTGAATTTTCCAGATTCTGGTGAATACAATAAACCTAGTTCTTCCTTTTGTGGACTTTACATTCTGGTGAGGAAAACAGGACAAAAAGAGTATTTTTGTAAGACTTTAACTGAGAGAGAACATGTTGAGATCTTGACTAGCTGTGCAATGTGAAGAAGGGATAATAAAACATATGGACAAAAGATGAGAACTGTCAAGCAAAGAGGCAGATGGTTTTGGTAAATAGTGGATGCAAGACCTGTGTTTTTATGTTGACAACCAGAGTGACTGGACAAGAAATGTAGCTTTACTTACAGATTACAAGAGAAACCTGGTATTTTCCAATAATAACGGGGAAGCCTCGTATGACCACATACTACCTAAAATTCATAGTATTACCTAAAATTCATTGAGTATTTACTAAAGGATAAATATAGTTCTAAAAACTATAAGAGTATTTCTCATTTAATTTACATGGCAGTCCACTGAAGTTGGTATCATTATTATCATCATATTATAGTTAAGGAAATTGAGAATGTGGTTTGACTTCATAAACAGGAAAATGCAGAAACTAGACTTAAATCCAGATTTTCTGGCTCCATAACCCACGACTTTAACTTTTAGAATGAAGTTTAGTGTTAGGAAGTTAATGCAGAAATGTAATGAATTTTAGAAGGGTAAGATTCTGCTTGGAGTTGCATGAATAGAAACTCTTGGAACTGAGAGATCATAAAATCTGAAAGTGGCTTTGTCATTTTGTTTTGTTTTGGTGAAAGTGGGAGTTGTACTGGGACTAGGTTTCAAATGGGAAAATGTCTTCTAAAGACCAGACAAATTAAAGAAGGATGTATCATATGTAAAATAGTGTGATTTCGAGTCCTTAAGAATTAACACTTATGTACTGAGTTAAAATAGGCTTTGACACAGAGTTGTGGCTATCTGTCCAATTAGATAGTTAACTCTGGGTTAGATCAAGGTTTTTCAAAACTTTTATCTTTACTATGACTTGATGTTATAATAGACACTTTGTGTTTTAATGATTTTATTTTTGCTTCAATGTAACACACATACATACATATTTATATACACACACATACACACATATATATAAATGCACATACATATGTGTATATGACAAAGCCTGTCAAAGGAGAATGGGCAAATGTAATGATAAAATGTTATGCCAGTAATTGAGACAAATTATAGGTTTGGTGAAAACATCTAAGACCTTTTGAGTGTCTAAGCTAGTACCAGTAGAGTACTCACAAGTCTAAACAATGGTACATGGCCATAAAATATAAAATGTTAACTATGAATTCCATTGCCTTTGCCAGCTAAAGTTTCAGTATTCATTAGTGTCAGAAACACAAATGGTTGAGAACTCCTGCATAGTCCTTTTGGGTTTTAATAGTGTTGTATCCAAGATAGATAATTAGGAAAAAAATATGAAAAATAGACATTCAACTACCTTTTGCTGAGGTTTCTAAGTTTGAGAAAATGAAGGATTGATTTGGGAGTACTCTTGGTAAGTTGGAGCACACAGAAATGAGCCCACTGTTGACAATTCAAGCTATTTTCTGACTGTGAAAAAGTCACAGAGAAAAAGAAAGTGAGCATGAATGGATGAACGAATGAATGAATATATTTCAAACATAATGAAATACTCTTCCACTTAATGATAAGGATGCAGATGTGCCCTGGACTGGGTTTAAGTTGAGACATAACTCTACTGACCTTACAATGGATTCTAGTTTTTAGCATTTTTCTCATATTCTGGGCATCTAATTATGCTTAATATGATTTTAATTTTAAGTATATAGTGATATTGCACAATATGGTCCTTACACACAACCAAGTACTTCATTTTCTGTGCAGCTTAAGCAACAAGTATTATCCCTTTTAAGGATGGATGGCAATTTTGCTGCTTTGAAATTTTGACATACATATAAACATAACACCCGTTTGACCAATCATGGCTATCAAATGTGAACGTTTCTCACTCCCACTCTGCTTTCATCCACTTACAAAGAAATCTGGTCTTAAATTTTTAGCATTCAATATCCTAAAGGATATTTTAACTTTTAGTTATCCTATGAAGTTAGCTCTGAAGAAACAGAAATAATGTCATTGTTTCTCATGGTATTACCTTTATGTAAATGGTATCATATTGCACATACCCTCTTACAACTTGATTTTTTTATTCAATATTTTCTTTCTGATGCTTATCCATGTTGAACATTTAGCTAAAATCCATTGATTTGCTTACAGTATCACATTATATAAATACACTGCAATTATATATCCATTCTTCTGTGGATGAGAACTAAATTTTAATTTTCAGTCTTTTACTATTGCAAGCAATGCTTCAATGCACAATCTTATACAGGTTTTTTTTTGTTCAAATGAGTATGTTTCTCTAGACAAATGATCTTGTCTCTAAATAAGCTTCTGATACAGAGAAGTTATCTAGATAGTCAAGTTTATCAACAGTTTACTTTGTTTTAGTACTTTGTAAAAGTTAAACTACATTTTGTTTGTATTAAGCATGATAATGCATAAATCAAAAGGCGTAATTCTTTTAAAATGAATTTTGCCTATTAAAAATAATTATGTATTAATTAATATAGATGTCAGTTTCTAAGGTATAAAATTTTAGGAAGTTTCTTAAAGAATCATTTAAGGTCAGAATGACTTATGTTTGAAAGTAATTATGAGTATTCCTATTGATGTTTTCATAAGCATAAAAAAGATGTGAAATGATATATGCCTAACTAATAGTTAGGCTTCAAAGGATTGATATTGTAAGAAGGTGTGAATTTAATGCAGATTATTAATGTTATACTTTGAATTATTAGTAAAATAAGGAAGAATTACCACTACAATTTAAAACATTAAAGGAAGTAAAAAAACAAACAAACCACACCATTCAGTAGAAGGATGTTATAGTGTGCCTTTAAGCATCCTGTGAGTTATTGGAATAAACTGAGTGTACATTTCCTTACAACTCTGGGATCATATAATTCTAAATAGAATGACACCAATATCTTATTTGCTGTACTTTTACCTATATTTAATTTCCATACCTAGAGTGAGGTTTGTTGAGCTCCAGAGTCTGGGTTTCTACTGATGTCTTGCTTTCTGAGGTATACATGGCATAAGAGAAAGGTCACATCAAAAGAAATAGCCCTAACGAGATCATCTAGCTCCTCAGATGGGGACCTCAAGAGCAGGAAGTCCAGAAGGAAGTCATAAAAACACAGGAGTTAAATATCAGACCCTACATCCAAAAATTATGCATTATCCCTCTTTAAGATCACAAAAATAAAGAAAAGTTGACTTGTAAGTGATGCATTCTGGGAATAATATTTAAGTTAACTACACAACTAAGCTATTAGTGATTTTTGAATAATAATGAAAAGAGCCTGAACCTAACAGATAAATTTTGAAATTTAACTGGACTTTCTAAATGTTTCACATAAACCTAGGAGTAAATCATTATGATTATTTATTTGTTAATCAGCAGGAAATTTTGGAGGATGTACTAAATGCCAAATATTAATTGGTCTAGATATAAGAAAACTAAGGATGAAAGACTTTTTATAAATGCATTACCTGATTTTTTCCTGGTAATTTTTTTTTTTACTGGAATTGTTCAATATTTTTTTTTCTTTGAAAGCATCTCAAATGCATTTTTTTCCTGCCAATAATAAACTCTACCATTTTCCATGTAGTTACCCTCAAGCCAAACACTGTTGTTTTGTGACCGTGTCTATCCTATTGGCTTTCTGACTGACTTTTAGTATTTATTTTAAATACTATTTTCTTATAAATACGATGTTTAGAGATGAGTATAAAAAGAACAGGGATATTTTGTAAAAAAAATATAGTAGAGGATTCAGGGATCTGGGACTTAAAATTGCTGGGTATGTTTTTTTAGGGAATACCAAGTTAGTGCTTTTGTGTAAATTCCATGATCTCTGTGATTTTTGTTTTGTATTTAAAATAGAATACTAAGGATACTCGCTTCCAAGTATCTGGATGAAAATCAATTCAAGTAAGTAAAATATGAAAATGTGTTGTTTACTTTAAAGAGTAATAAAATCTTAATTAAGCAATGAAAGTACTTTTAAAGCCCTTCTAGACTTTCAGTTATAAAATGAATAAGTTTTGGGGATGTCATGTACAGCGTGGTGATTAAACAGTACCGTATTATATAATTAAAAGTTGCTAAGAGAGTAGGGCTTCAATATTATCACCACAAAAAAAGAAATGGTAATTATATGAAGATGCAGGTGTTCGCTAACACCAGGATGTTAATCATTTAACCATATATAAGTATATCAAATTAACATGCTGGACAGCTTAAGCTTGTACAATGTGACATGTCAATTATATCTCATTAAAGCTGAAAAAAATGCATGAAAGATAGTTATTATTGTTACAGCATTCCTTATAGCACTTTTGAAGACAGCTTCCTATAAAATTAGTATTTTCTAAAGATATACCTATATATATATTTTTTAATTTGTTTTTTATTGGTGTTCAATTTACTAACATACAGAATAACCCCCAGTGCCTGTCACCCATTCACTCCCACCCCCCGCCCTTCTCCCCTTCCACCACCCCTAGTTCGTTTCCCAGAGTTAGCAGTCTTTAAGATATAACTATATAACCTCTGTAATGTTTCAAAACAAATTCAAACAAAAATAATCAAATATTTATTGAGCATCTTCTATGTACCAAGCTCTGTGCTAGGAAGGCCCTAGAGATAAAACAGATGCTGTCTCTGCCTTTACAGAGCCTATAGGTTTTATATCAAAGTAATTGCTCCCAAACATCAAATTCTGAATAAATCATGGAAGTATTGCAGAAAATTTACAATGTAAACACAGACGAATATATCATGCAGCTCATAATCAGGACAAAATATAGGCATCGAAACAGCTCCTCTTGGGGGAACAGAAATCCATGCTGTTGATTGCACAGAAATAAAACTGTATCACAAGCAAACATGCCATTATATTGATAGGCAGTCTGGGGGAGATGTAGCTGGGGCCTGAGCCAGGTTTCCCAAAAGAATCATTCTTTGTGAAGCAAAATGAAAGAATCTGGAATGCCACACATCAAAGGACATCCAAAGTTTATTGGCCATCTCTTTCTATTAGACTTGCATGTTCATGTAGTAATACTCCTCAACACATTAATTTGAGGACAGCTACAGATTTAGATTGCTTGCATTTCATATTATAAAATGCACTGCGCATCTACTAAATAATAATACAAATAAAAGAATCTGTCACTCTAAGAAGAAGCGAAAGCAGAAAAGCCACACAATTAATTCCAGAGGTATAAAAGTGACATGTGATAAAATCCAACTCCCATTCCCAGTTTACAAAGAACATATCCTAATAAAATACTCCTTTCCTGTGACAGTAAGAATATTTCTATTGTTTCAGAATTAAATATAATGCTAAATATTTATAAAGCAGTATTCAGCATCCTTAATCATTAAGTGCTAGAAGCATTCTCATAAAATTCAGGAAAAAAGGGAGGCACTATCATTGATTATTTAGCATTGCTCCAGATGTACTAGCCATTTCAATTAGAGAAGAGAAAGAAATATGAGGAACACATATGAAAAAGGAGGGAACAAGATTATTATCTTTATTTGCAGATGATCAGAGATGTATTCCTGGAAATACCTAGCCTGCAAATGACATTGAACACCATTAGAAAACATGAAATAGGCTAATAAAGTAACTGGTCTTAAGATTAATACATAAAAATAAATAGGTTACCAAGACAGAAGACATACAGCCATTTTTTAAAAAATCTGCACACACACTCACCATGTACATGAATTACTGCCTTTTTTGGATAAGGAGTTCCTGGAATATGGAGGGTTTTTCTATCCTGTCCTCAATACATGACATTTTATGGTGTAGGGTCTATGAAGGCCCCTCTCTGGTAGATTCAATGATTTGTTTATTCCTGAATATCTCTGTACCCACCTGTCCTTCCCCTGGCATCCTGATAAATAACTGTTCTGACATGTTTAATGTGTTCCTGCAAAGTGCTGTGATTTTATTGATGCCTGTACGTTTTTTCTTGATGTTCACATATACATTTTGACCTAGCTACTCTCCCAGTGACTACAATGGATAAATGTTTCAACTAAAAAGTTATTTGGAAAAGATTTGCTCTTATAAATGTATGTTTCTGACTTTAGAGCATAGGTTTGTGTTCTGATCACCTCCTATTTGCCATGCTGGTTAAGGAGGGATACATGGTCTAAATAGCATATAAGATGGCCAAACATATGACCCTCAACACTGGTCACAATGCTCACATTCTACGAGTGGAGGACACTCTATGCTATGCAGCGACACATGGAGGATGCACTCCAGAGTAGAGTGAACCAGTAGGGACTATACGAGGCGGGCTTTGTAGTAACAACGAGGTGAAGTGGTCTCCCTTGTTTATACAGGAGGGTGTGATTGGCTTATTCAGATAATTCTGTGGGCTGTCAGGGAAGCTAAGCCCATGAGGTTGATGACCAGGTGGAGGGTAACTGTCCAGCTGAGAAAGGGAATTAGCCCTGTAGAGAGACTTACACATGAGATACGGAGTATTATCTGGCCACAGCAGGTGACCACATGTTAGGTCTTCTGAGCCCTGTGAAGCTAAAGATGTCAAGGCAGCACATGAAATTTTATTTTTTTTTTTTTTTTTTTATTTTTTTTTTTTTTTTATTTTTTTTTTTTTATTTTTTTTTTTTTTATTTTTTTTTTTTTTATTGGTGTTCAATTTACTAACATACAGAATAACACCCAGTGCCCATCACCCATTCACTCCCACCCCCCGCCCTCCTCCCCTTCCACCACCCCCAGTTCGTTTCCCAGAGTTAGCAGTCTTTACATTCTGTCTCCCTTTCTGATATTTCCCACACATTTCTTCTCCCTTCCCTTATTTTCCCTTTCACTATTATTTATATTCCCCAAATGAATGAGAACATATAATGTTTGTCCTTCTCCGACTGACTTACTTCACTCAGCATAATACCCTCCAGTTCCATCCACGTTGAAGCAAATGGTGGGTATTTGTCATTTCTAATAGCTGAGTAATATTCCATTGTATACATAAACCACATCTTCTTTATCCATTCATCTTTCGTTGGACACCGAGGCTCCTTCCACAGTTTGGCTATCGTGGCCATTGCTGCTAGAAACATCGGGGTGCAGGTGTCCCGGCGTTTCATTGCATTTGTATCTTTGGGGTAAATCCCCAACAGTGCAATTGCTGGGTCGTAGGGCAGGTATATTTTTAACTGTTTGAGGAACCTCCACACAGTTTTCCAGAGTGGCTGCACCAGTTCACATTCCCACCAACAGTGTAGGAGGGTTCCCTTTTCTCCGCATCCTCTCCAACATTTGTTGTTTCCTGCCTTGTTAATTTTCCCCATTCTCACTGGTGTGAGGTGGTATCTCATTGTAGTTTTGATTTGTATTTCCCTGATGGCAAGTGATGCAGAGCATTTTCTCATATGCATGTTGGCCATGTCTATGTCTTCCTCTGTGAGATTTCTGTTCATGTCTTTTGCCCATTTCATGATTGGATTGTTTGTTTCTTTGGTGTTGAGTTTAAGAAGTTCTTTATAGATCTTGGAAACTAGCCCTTTATCTGATATGTCATTTGCAAATATCTTCTCCCATTCTGTAGGTTGTCTTTGAGTTTTGTTGACTGTATCCTTTGCTGTGCAAAAGCTTCTTATCTTGATGAAGTCCCAATAGTTCATTTTTGCTTTTGTTTCTTTTGCCTTTGTGGATGTATCTTGCAAGAAGTTACTATGGCCGAGTTCAAAAAGGGTGTTGCCTGTGTTCTTCTCTAGGATTTTGATGGAATCTTGTCTCACATTTAGATCTTTCATCCATTTTGAGTTTATCTTTGTGTATGGTGAAAGAGAGTGGTCTAGTTTCATTCTTCTGCATGTGGATGTCCAATTTTCCCAGCACCATTTATTGAAGAGACTGTCTTTCTTCCAATGGATAGTCTTTCCTCCTTTATCGAATATTAGTTGCCCATAAAGTTCAGGGTCCACTTCTGGATTCTCTATTCTGTTCCACTGATCTATGTGTCTGTTTTTGTGCCAGTACCACACTGTCTTGATGACCACAGCTTTGTAGTACAACCTGAAATCTGGCATTGTGATGCCCCCAGATATGGTTTTCTTTTTTAAAATTCCCCTGGCTATTCGGGGTCTTTTCTGATTCCACACAAATCTTAAAATAATTTGTTCTAACTCTCTGAAGAAAGTCCATGGTATTTTGATAGGGATTGCATTAAACGTGTATATTGCCCTGGGTAACATTGACATTTTCACAATATTAATTCTGCCAATCCATGAGCATGGAATATTTTTCCATCTCTTTGTGTCTTCCTCAATTTCTTTCAGAAGTGTTCTATAGTTTTGAGGGTATAGATCCTTTACATCTTTGGTGAGGTTTATTCCTAGGTATCTTATGCTTTTGGGTGCAATTGTAAATGGGATTGACTCCTTAATTTCTCTTTCTTCAGTCTCATTGTTAGTGTATAGAAATGCCACTGACTTCTGGGCATTGATTTTGTATCCTGCCACGCTACCGAATTGCTGTATGAGTTCTAGCAATCTTGGGGTGGAGACTTTTGGGTTTTCTATGTAGAGTATCATGTCATCGGCGAAGAGAGAGAGTTTGACTTCTTCTTTGCCAATTTGAATGCCTTTAATGTCTTTTTGTTGTCTGATTGCTGAGGCTAGGACTTCCAGTACTATGTTGAATAGCAGTGGTGAGAGTGGACATCCCTGTCTTGTTCCTGATCTTAGGGGAAAGGCTCCCAGTGCTTCCCCATTGAGAATGATATTTGCTGTGGGCTTTTCATAGATGGCTTTTAAGATGTCGAGGAATGTTCCCTCTATCCCTACACTCTGAAGAGTTTTAATCAGGAATGGATGCTGTATTTTGTCAAATGCTTTCTCTGCATCCAATGAGAGGATCATATGGTTCTTGGTTTTTCTCTTGCTGATATGATGAATCACATTGATTGTTTTACGGGTGTTGAACCAGCCTTGTGTCCCAGGGATAAATCCTACTTGGTCATGGTGAATAATTTTCTTAATGTACTGTTGGATCCTATTGGCCAGTATCTTGTTGAGAATTTTTGCATCCATGTTCATCAGGGATATTGGTCTGTAATTCTCCTTTTTGGCGGGGTCTTTGTCTGGCTTTGGAATTAAGGTGATGCTGGCTTCATAGAACGAATTTGGAAGTACTCCATCTCTTTCTATCTTTCCAAACAGCTTTAGGAGAATAGGTATGATTTCTTCTTTAAACGTTTGATAAAATTCTCCTGGGAAGCCATCTGGCCCTGGACTCTTGTGTCTTGGGAGGTTTTTGATGACTGCTTCAATTTCCTCCCTGGTTATTGGTCTGTTCAGGTTTTCTATTTCTTCCTGTTCCAGTTTTGGTAGTTTGTGGCTTTCCAGGAATGCATCCATTTCTTCTAGATTGCCTAATTTATTGGCGTATAGCTGTTCATAATATGTTTTTAAAATCGTTTGTATTTCCTTGGTGTTGGTAGTGATCTCTCCTTTCTCATTCATGATTTTATTAATTTGAGTCTTCTCTCTCTTCTTTTTAATAAGGCTGGCTAATGGTTTATCTATCTTATTAATTCTTTCAAAGAACCAACTCCTGGTTCTGTTGATCTGTTCCACAGTTCTTCTGGTCTCGATTTCGTTGAGTTCTGCTCGAATCTTTATTAACTCCCTTCTTCTCTTGGGTGTAGGATCTATTTGCTGTTTTTTCTCTAGCTCCTTTATGTGTAAGGTTAGCTTTTGTATTTGAGTTCTTTCCAGTTTTTGAATGGATGCTTGTATTGCGATGTATTTCCCCCTTAGGACTGCTTTTGCTGCATCCCAAAGATTTTGAACGGTTGTATCTTCATTCTCATTAGTTTCCATGAATCTTTTTAATTCTTCCTTAATTTCCTGGTTGACCCTTTTATCTTTTAGCAGGATGGTCCTTAACCTCCATGTGTTTGAGGTCCTTCCAAACTTCTTGTTGTGATTTAGTTCTAATTTCAGGGCATTATGGTCCGAGAATATGCAGGGGACAATCCCAGTCTTTTGGTATCGGTTCAGACCCGATTTGTGACCCAATATGTGGTCTATTCTGGAGAAAGTTCCATGTGCGCTTGAGAAGAATGTGTATTCAGTTGAGTTTGGATGTAAAGTTCTGTAGATATCTGTGAAATCCATCTGGTCCAGTGTATCATTTAAAGCTCTCGTTTCTTTGGAGATGTTTTGCTTAGAAGACCTATCGAGTATAGAAAGAGCTAGATTGAAGTCACCAAGTATAAGTGTATTATTATCTAAGTATTTCTTCACTTTGGTTAATAATTGATTTATATATTTGGCAGCTCCCACATTCGGAGCATATATATTGAGGATTGTTAAGTCCTCTTGTTGAATAGATCCTTTAAGTATGATATAGTGTCCCTCTTCATCTCTCACTACAGTCTTTGGGGTAAATTTTAGTTTATCTGATATAAGGATGGCTACCCCTGCTTTCTTTTGAGGACCATTCGAATGGTAAATGGTTCTCCAACCTTTTATTTTCAGGCTGTAGGTGTCCTTCTGTCTAAAATGAGTCTCTTGTAGACAGCAAATAGATGGGTCCTGCTTTTTTATCCAGTCTGAAACCCTGCGCCTTTTGATGGGGTCATTAAGCCCGTTCACATTCAGAGTTACTATTGAGAGATATGAGTTTAGTGTCATCATGATATCTATTCAGTCTTTGTTTTTGTGGACTGTTCCACTGAACTTCTTCTTAAAGGGGAATTTTAAGAGGCCCCCTTAAAATTTCTTGCAGAGCTGGTTTGGAGGTCACATATTCTTTTAGTTGCTGCCTGTCTTGGAAGCTCTTTATCTCTCCTTCCATTTTGAATGAGAGCCTTGCTGGATAAAGTATTCTTGGTTGCATGTTCTTCTCATTTAGGACCCTGAATATATCCTGCCAGCCCTTTCTGGCCTGCCAGGTCTCTGTGGAGAGGTCTGCTGTTACCCTAATACTCCTCCCCATAAAAGTCAGGGATTTCTTGTCTCTTGCTGCTTTAAGGATCTTCTCCTTATCTTTGGAATTTGCAAGCTTCACAATTAAATGTCGAGGTGTTGAACGGTTTTTATTGATTTTAGGGGGGGATCTCTCTATTTCCTGGATCTGAATGCCTGTTTCCCTTCCCAGATTGGGAAAGTTTTCAGCTAGAATTTGTTCAAATACATATTCTGGCCCTCTGTCCCTTTCGGCGCCCTCGGGAACCCCAATTAAACGTAGGTTTTTCTTCCTCAGGCTGTCGTTTATTTCCCTTAATCTATCTTCATGGTCTTTTAATTGTTTGTCTCTTTTTTCCTCAGTTTCCCTCTTTGCTATCAACTTGTCTTCTAGGTCACTCACTCGTTCTTCCACCTCGTTAACCCTCGTCGTTAGGACTTCTAGTTTGGATTGCATCTCATTCAATTGATTTTTAATTTCTGCCTGATTAGCTCTAAATTCTGCAGTCATGAAGTCTCTTGAGTCCTTTATACTTTTTTCTAGAGCCACCAGTAGCTGTATAATAGTGCTTCTGAATTGGCTTTCTGACATTGAATTGTAATCCAGATTTTGTAACTCTGTGGGAGAGAGGACTGTTTCTGATTCTTTCTTTTGAGGTGAGGTTTTCCTTCTAGTCATTTTGCTCAGTGCAGAGTGGCCAAAAGCTAGTTGTATTGGGAAAAAGAGAAAAAGAGAGGAGAGAAAGAAGGAAAGAAAAGAGAAAGAGAAAAAAAAAGGGAAGAAAAAGAAAAAAAAAAAAAAACGAAAAAAAAAAAAAAAAAAGAAGAAAAAGAGAAAGAAAAAGAAAGGAGAAAAAAAGGGGGTGGGGGAAGGAAACAAATCAAAAAGCAAAACAAAACAAAAACAAAAACAAAAACAAACAAACAAAAAAAGAACCACCGGGGAGTATCTTCTGATTCTGTGTACTTTAAGTCCCTTGGCTTCTCCTGGAAGTTGTCCGTCTAGCTGGTGTTCTGGGGGAGGGGCCTGCTGTGCTGATTTTCAGGTGTTAGCAGTTGGGGGAGCTGCTGTGCCCCCTCCTGGTGCAGGGCTCAGTGGGGGTTGTTTACCCCGTGAGGCCGCAGGAGGAACAGCCCCAGTGGCGGGGCAGCTCTGGAAACCTGGATTCAGCTCCGGCAGGAACTCCGTCTGCAGGGCCTGGAGGCTCCGGGCGGGGCCGCTGATCTGCTCAGCTGGGGCAGGAGCGTCCTCGCTGTCCTGGGCCCTCCCGGCCTCTGCCTGTCCCGGGGGAGGCGGGATCCTGGGCTGTGTCCCGGCGCCCTGTGCTCCGGGGCCTGCGCTGGTGGATTCGCGCTCCCGGGCCGCGCAGCCCCCTCCGCGGAGCCGCCGCCCGAGCCCCTCCGAGCTGCTCCTGGAACCGCGCAGCCCCCTCCGCACGGAGCCTCTTCCTCTGCCCGAGCCCCTCCGAGCTGCTCCCGGGGCCGCGCAGCCCCCTCCGCGGAGCCGCCGCCCGAGCCCCTTCAGCTGCTCCGGGTCCCGCCGGGTCCCGCCGTGCGCGCTGCAGCCCTTAGGGAGCTCGGCGCACTCTCCTGGGCGCGCAGTTGCTGTTACTGTCCCCGGGAGCCCGAGGGCATCCTCGCCCTCCTGGGTCCTGCTCCAACTCCCCGCGAGCCCCTTTCCGCCCGGGAAGGTCGGTGCAGCTCCTGCTCCTCCGGGACGGGGCTCTCCTGTCCTGGGGACACTCGCCCCGGCCTCAGCCCGGCTCCTCGCGGGGCCCCTCCCCCTTGGAGGCCTTTGTTTCTTTATTTCTTTTTCCCCGTCTTCCTACCTTGATAGAAGCGCGAACTCTTCTCACTGTTGCATTCTAGCTGGTCTCTCTTTAAATCTCAGGCCGGATTCATAGATTTTCAGGATAATTTGAAGGTTTTCTAGGTAGTTTGGTGGAGACAGGTGATTTGGAGACCCTACTCTTCCGCCATCTTGCTCCTCCCCTCCACATGAAATTTTAGACTTCATAATACAGCTTAGAATTCTTGCCCTATTTCTTGTGTCAAGGCCTCTCAGAGTCACCAGGAAAGTCATTCTTTTTGTTTCTTTCCTAATCAGCATTTGAACAACACCCTGTTAGCACTCAAAGTAAGACAACCCTCCCTCCTGCTTCATTGCATTCTTCCTCAGGCAACGGGTCTGCTCTGACATTTCTATTTTTCAAATACATAAAACATTCATATATGCTGATTTTCTTGCTAGATCTCATACAAATCTTATTATATTCCGAAGAAGAGAAGTCGTTCATAAAGGGTTTGATTTCTTATAGCTTCCACTAGAATGGGCTGAAAAAGGTTAAGTGTAGTTTTAATGGACTCCCCTTACATCCTTGAGAAACAATTCAGGTGCTAGAGAAGAAGTCTTTTGATCAGCAGACAATACAGGGCTGAAGGTACGATGTGACAATGTGAAGTTTACGGTTTCATACAAAGGAAAAAACCAGGCCTACTTTTAAAAATGAGGATGACTGGAAATGCAGAGAGGATTACCTCATTCAGAGGATTTACTGGAAAAGGAAAATAGGTACTTTCCCGTGCAGTGTTGAGAAAGTGTCCCTAGGCTGCTCTTATCAGAGTGAATTAGGCCATGACATCTGACGAGAAGGGATTATCTGGGAGAACAAGGCAGGTTGTATCTGAGCGGCAGCCCTGGTGTTTAGTGTATGGGAGATGGAGGGCAGGGTGAGAGGCAGAGGTCACACAGGGTTACCCCAGCAAAAGCTGAGACAAGAGGGGCATAGCTGGGGTGGTGAGTGTGAGCAAACCTTGATCACTGTGCTTTCTGAGTACCAGGAGGGAGCTACGTTAGCTTTGGCATACAACTAAGTATTTTGTAGCTTACCATTGGTGAGGCCTCTGCAGTTCTGTGGCAGGAAACCTTTGGTTTCACATTAGTGTCCTCCTTTTAGGAAGTGACCCAAGAGGAGGTACTCATATCCCTCCGGGGCTCGGGAAAATGAGCTGAGAAATTTCGGAGCATCTCTCTTTGGCTGTTCCAGTATGGACATGCACTAAACTGCTTTAAGCAGTTCCATGAATGAAAATAGAGGCAATTTCTACCTCACAGCTTTTTCTTCACACTACTATTTATTTACACCAGTCTACTTACTATTGCATTTTTATCTATGTCTTCTCTTCTTTATCTAATGTATAAAGATACTTTATGAATCATGAGATATGATATATGTTATATTTAGCATTTTCTTAAATCAGGAAGATTTTATGGAGGAGCTGAGGGGGGAAGAAAGGAAATGACCTAATATTCACTGCATGTACTTCATCCCACAACAAATATTTTATTAAACTAATCAGAAATTCTGAGTTAAAACATCTACATCGCATACTAGTTGAGGAACCAATGTCAAGTTTCTCAGCATTTATAAAATAGTTTCCTCATTGGTAAATAAATTGAACTGTTTGAGCATTTGGCCATGCTCAATGGAAACCAAAGAAGGAAAGAATATTTAGTACAATGGAATATGTATCCTCAACATAAACATTTCTGTTTAAAAAATATCTAAATGGTGCATATAGGAAAGACTAGAATGGAACCTAGTACAGAGCACAAAATTGCTGGACTTAATCATGCTGTATTTTCATAAAAAATACAAATTTATTTAGGAATATGTGAAACTTGGGGCACTTGGGTGGCTTAGTTGGTTGTGTCCAACTCTTGATTTTGGCTCAGGTCATGATCTCAGGGTCATAAGATTGAGACCCATGTCAGGCTCTGCCCTTAGTGTGGAGTCTTCCTGAGATTCTTTCTCCCTCTGCCCCTCCCCACTGCTCGCACTCACTCTCTAGTCTCTCTCTCAAAATGAATAAAATCTTAAAAAAAGAGAGAGAGAGAAAGAAATATGTGAAGATCCATTAAGGGAACAGTCTAACACAGACATTACTATTGACCAGGTAGTTTCTGACATACAAGGTAGTTCTAGAGTTTTGGGAAAACATTTAAGGGCTTATAGTTCTCCAGAATTAATCTAGGTTGTGGAAAGAAAATTTCCTTGAGAGTTACACAGTGTCGCTTCATTCCAGGCCCTGTCAGTAATTTGCTCTGGCTTGTCAACTCATTCTATTAAGAGGTTTCATTTTTGTTTTTGTTTTTCTTGTTGTTTATTTATTTTTATTTTTTATTGGAGTTTGATTTGCCAACATATAGTATAACACCATACAGCAATTTGGCAATGTGACAGGATACAAAATCAATGCCCAGAAATCAGTGGCATTTCTATACACTAACAATGAGACTGAAGAAAGAGAAATTAAGGAGTCAGTCCCATTTACAATTGCATCCAAAAGCATAAGAGACCTAGGAATAAACCTAACCAAAGAGGTAAAGGATCTATACCTTAAAAACTATAGAACACTTCTGAAAGAAATTGAGGAAGACACAAAGGGACGGAAAATATTCCATGCTCATGGGTTGGAAAAATTAATATTGTGAAAATGTCTACGCTACCCAGGGTAATTTACATGTTCAATGCAATCCCTGTCAAAATACCATGGACTTTCTTCAGAGAGTTGGAACAAATCATCTTAAGATTTGTGTGGAATCAGAAAAGACTCTGAATAGCCAGGGGAATATTGAAAAAAAAAAAAAAAAAAAAAAAAAAAACAGAGCCGGGGCATCACAATGCCAGATTTTGTACTACAAAGCTGCAATCATCAAGACCGTGTGGTACTGGCACAAAAACAGACACATAGATCAATGGAACAGAATAGAGAACCCAGAAAGGGGCCCTCAACACTATGGTCAACTAATATTCGACAAAGTGGAAAAGACTATCCACTGGAAAAAGGACAGTCTCTTCAATAAATGGTGCTGGGAAAATTGGACAGCCATGTGCAGAAGAATGAAACTAGACCATTTTTATTTATTTATTTATTTATTTATTTATTTATTTATTTATTTATGATAGTCACAGAGAGAGAGAGAGAGAGAGAGAGAGAGGCAGAGACATAGGCAGAGGGAGAAGCAGGCTCCATGCACCGGGAGCCCGACGTGGGATTCGATTCCGGGTCTCCAGGATCGTGCCCTGGGCCAAAGGCAGGCGCCAAACCACTGCGCCACCCAGGGATCCCTAGACCGTTCTCTTACACCATACACAAAGAGAAACTCAAAATGGATGAAAGATCTAAATGTGAGACAAGAATCAATCAAAACCCTAGAGGAGACCACAGGCAACACCCTTTTTGAACTTGACCACAGCAACTTTTTGCAAGTTACATCTAAGAAGGGAAGGGAAACAAAAGCAAAAGTGAACTATTGGGACTTAATCAAGATAAAAAGCTTCTAGGCAGCAAAAGAAACAGTCAACAAAACTAAAAGACAACCTACAGAATGGGAAAAGATATTTGCAAATGTTTTTTTGATTTCTAAGTAGGCTCCATGTGCAGTATGGAGCCCGACATGGGCTTGAACTCACAATCCTGAGATCAAGACCTGAACTGAGGTCAAGAGTTGGATGCTTAACCAGCTGAGCCACCCAGGTGCCCCTGTTAAGAATATCTTTTGATCTGATTTTTTTACAGTAATTGAGTAATCTGTTTTATTGCCCAGAAACAAACAACTTTATATTTAACCAATTGACTAACACTTCCAGTGCCCTTCATTCTTCTGTACAGATTAGAACTCCATTTATTAATATTTTCTTTTTGTCTAAAGGACTTTTCTCACCTGAATTGATACAACAGATGGATGTTTCCTCAACTACAAAAAGCAAAAAAATAGCAACCTTTTTTCTTAGCAACTTCTACCAATCCTGCTTCAGCATCCCAGAGTTACTTGTCTAATCTTTACTCACTATAGACTAATGTTTCCCAGATATTTATGTGTCAAAGGGAAAAAAAATCTTAATTTTCTGTTATCTTTCCTGAATAAGAACTAGGGGCTTATATACTACCATTATGTGTATCACCATTAATTCATAAATATATCTCTGAGTAAGAGCACTTTTTTATATAAGAATAATTGTAACTTTTTTAAAAGAGAGAGAGAGAGGGAGAGAGAGAGCATGTGTGCACACCAGCATGGGAGGGACAGAGGGAGAGGAAAAGAGAGAATCTCAGGCAGACTCCACACTGAGTGCAGAGCCTGGCAAGGGGCTCAATCTCATGATATTTTTTAAAGATTTTATTTATGAGAGACACACACAGAGAGAGAGGCAGAGACACAGGCAGAGGGAGAAGCAGGCTCCATGCAGGGATCCTGATGTGGGACTCGATCCTGGGGCTCCAGGATCATGCCCTGGGCTGAAGGTGACATCCATTCTCTATTGACCACATTCTAAACCACTGAGCTACTCAGGCATCCCATCAGTCTCATGATCTTAAGATCATAACCTGAGCCGAAATCAAGAGTCAGATGCTCAAATGACTGAGTCACCCAAGCACCCCAGAATAATTGTAACTTTTTGAAAATTCATCTTACTTTTTCTTCCCAAGAAATAGTAGAAGTTTGGGATGCCTGGGTGGCTCAGTGGTTGAGTGTCTGTCTGCCTTTGACTCAGGTCTTGATCTCAGGGTTCTGGAATTGAGTCCTACATCAGGCTCACTGCATGGAGTCTGCTTCCCCTTCTGTCTATGTCTCTGCCTCTCTCTGTGCATCTTTCATGAATAAATAAATAAAATTTTTTAAAAAGTAGTGGAAACTTCACCTAGGCCCATTACTGGTCTGGGAATCCTATTTGAAAGCCACTTTCACAGATATACACAAAAGAATCTGAATGAAAGATGATGAACTGGGTCATTTGAGAAACAAAATAATATCAAAGGTAGGATTTTGGTATCTTGGCTCTAACAAGTCTGTTCTCCACTGCAACCTAGGGATGGATTCAATTTCAGAATATATATTTTGTATTTTTCATTCATAGAGCTCATTGTCCTTCTCCCAGAAATTTCCATTTATTAAAGTAGATATCATCATGTTGAGTCCATCATATTACATCATACATACCTCTCATGCCTCCTAGAATGAGCCCTATGGTTTCAGAGTGATGTGTCTTTGCTCTTGGTTTTCAGGTTATTGATTCTCTCATCTAGGCCTAGGTTCTTTATTGCACCCGCAAAAGAAGACCATGAGTTCCTTAGACTGTTAAAGGTATGAAAATTGGAACGGGCTGGGTGGTTCAGCGGTTGAGCATCTGCCTCTGGCCCAGGGCATGATCCTTGGGTCCTGGGATCGAGTCCCACCTCGGGCTCCTTGCGGGGAGCTTGCTTTTCCCTCTGCCTATGTCTCTGCCTCTCTCTCTCTCTCCCTCTGTCTCTCATGAATAAATGAATAAAATCTTTAAAAAAATAAAGGTATAAAAATTGGTTTCTGAACATTTAGAATTGATCTCGGTAAGGAAGGTATTAACCTTAGGTTTTCACCAAAGTTTCATGCACTCATTAGGTAAGAAAGGAAACTTCTTGCATAAATTTAAAAAACTCTTCACACCTCGGACTCCCCAAGTTCCTTCAGCTCTCACACAATAAGACTGACCTTGCTTATTTACAAAAAAATGAATAAACACACATAAGTGTTTTAATTTCTGAACAAGAGTTTTTCAGACCTAGTTCTGCTAGACACACCCAAAGAACCTTTCCTAACCATGAAGGTTTCCTACCTCTTCCTCATGACAGGGCCAGGGCATGTCAAGCCATCAGTTTTTATTTTTTTTTATTTTTTTTTATTTTTTATTTATTTTTTTTTATTTTTTTTTAATTTTTTTATTTATTTATGATAGTCACACAGAGAGAGAGAGAGGCGCAGAGACACAGGCAGAGGGAGAAGCAGGCTCCATGCACCGGGAGCCCGATGTGGGATTCGATCCCGGGTCTCCAGGATTGCGCCCTGGGCCAAAGGCAGGCGCCAAACCGCTGCGCCACCCAGGGATCCCCGCCATCAGTTTTTAAATACAACCATTGCTGTGGTTTCTCCTAGCTACATTGACCTTTTTACCTTCCTGAAATGAGAATGGTTACTTATTTTCAAGAATCCTTTTTTTTTTTAAGAGCCATGTGAATTGCAATGATTTAAAGACTAGTTATTATTATTATTTTTAAAGATTTTATTTATTTATTCATGAGAGACACACAGAGAGAGAGAGAGAGAGAGAGGCAGAGACACAGGCAGAGTGAGAAGCAGGCTCCATGCAGGGAGCCCATGCAGGACTCGATCCCAGAACCCTGGGATCTCACCCTTAGCCGAAGGTAGACACTCAGCCACTGAGCCACCCAGGCGTCCCAAGACCAGTTATTATTTCTACCCACTTAGTTCAGGATAAAGTGTGCACTTTTATGGTGAAGCAGAGAATGGTCAAATTAAACCAATCAGTTTTTTTTTTCTACTTGAATATTCATTTGTGTTTGCCATGTAAATTGGAGGGAGGAAAATAATTTTCACTGCTGGAGCATAAAACAAATTAGATATAATGGTACATAAAAGGCAAACCAAAATCACTCTCTTGAAAATTAATGCCTTTTGCAGGATATGAAGCCATTGAAAAAAACCTGTCAAAACATTTTTAACCTGTTCTAGTTTCTATGTTCCAGCAACACATCCATTCTCTATTGACCACATTCTGGGAAGCTGGTACCAATAATTAAATAAATTGCACTGTACAAAACTTACAGTCATCTAACATGGCGGGAAGCCAGCTCTTTCTCTTTCACTTGAAAAAAAAAATTCAATTACTATTCTATTTCCTGACTCTAGAAATTTCTAACAAAATGGTTTTATTACAAAATTCATTTTTCTCAGTGGAATATGTAACCTCTCCTCTGTGAAAGCTAGCTTATATTCACAGATTTATGGCCATATGTACTTGTAGCCATCTTTTTTCAGTAAGGCTAAAATACATTAGGCCTCAAGTATCTGTATAATGTGATTATTAGATTTGCATGTAAACAGAATCTCATGTGATTATATTAGAGATTGCAGTGTAGATTTCCTAGGATTTCAAGTGAGGTATTGCTGTGAATCTAAGCCATGTTAACACCGTGCTGGCTGTATGTGACAGACACCTATTAGGTACAGTCTCATTTAAACATATATATTGCCTGCAGGTTTTAAGTCTAGATGAAATTTATTTTTTTATGTGTGGTTGGGGAAGTGTGAATCTATTTGCATTTATTCTCCAAATGCGTGGGAATTATTCCAGAAATACAATTGTGTCTCTATTAATATAATATATTACATAAGTATAAAACATATAATATATATTTCTATACATATTATATAAATATATAAATATAATATATATAATATACATATATGGGTTATGGAAAGCATGCATAAATTAAACCAAAAGCAAAGGTAATAAACACACTGAAAAATTGACCAATTGTATTCTTTATGACAAAAAATGAAGACTATTTGGATAAAACATTTGTTTTTTGTTTTTTGGGGGTTTTTTGGATAAAATATTTTGGACAAAAACAGTTGCTTATTAAAGATAAAGGTTAATATTCAGAGTTCATAAAGAGATCCTAAAAATAAATAAAAGATTTAAAAACTCAATAGAAAAATGGATACATAACAAGTCATTCTCTGAAGAGGAAATGCAAATGGCCTTTAAACATATGAAGAGATGCTTAACCCTGTTTAAAACTTGAAAACTGAATCAAAATAACTCTCAGATGCCTACTTTCTATATCGGGTTATCAGAAGCTCAAAGATCTGATAATATAAAGTGATTGAGCAATAGGTACTTTTGTGAACTTTCCATGCAGAGATAAAATTTTGACTATCATTTAGGCACAGTCTCTTAAAATTTGAACTGTGTACACTCAAGCATTCTACTTCCCCATATCTTTCCTGATAAACAGAAAGCTTATAATAGAGAAGAAATGCATGTCTGTGCCTTTTGCAGACACTGCTGGGACAGAAAGGGACCAGGGCTGCCTTTCAATCTGTTTGCTTCCAAACTGAGATACCCACAGTGTCCCTGGCAATCTGGCTCAAGGAAGAGGGACCCTCTGCTGGCTCTGTGTTGAGGTTGCGTTGTCCGCCACTCACTCCTGGCCAGCATCGAGAGCCCTGATTTGTGGGCTCTGGTCATCATCACTCTCCTTTAAAAAAAAATTAAGATTTTATTTATTTATTTGAGAGAGAGAGAGAGAGAGAGAGCACACGAGGAGAGGGAGGGGGAAGTGGGTCATGGGAAGAAGCAGGCTCCCCGCTGAGCAGGGATCCCAATGCAGGATGAGATCCCAGGACCCTGACTGAGATCATGACCTGAGCTGAAGGCAGATGCTTAACCAGCTGAGCCACTCAGGTGCCCCACTGGTCATCACCCTCCTTTCTGTGGCCTAAGATGATGTCATCAGTTCTCAGTAACAGAACTGCTATCTCCCTTGCTGTCTTGGATGTTTTCAGCTTCACAGCCAGTGGCTCCCAGATGCCCAGTGCTTCTGTGTCCAGCAGGGTACCTGTCTCACCATTTACGCCCCAAGTCCCACATTTCTCCTGGGTGTGCTTGGCCTGAAGGCAGGTAAGTAAACAAATGACGCTGGACCCACAGTTCTAGATAAGGATACGAGGTATGATCTTTTGAGGCTTGGGCAACAGCTCTGTCTGGCCACTGTTCCATACCAGTCATAGCCTTGGATTTTTGTATCAAAGCATGGGCCATGGCCATTTCAGAGGCTCTACCCCCCGGAACAAGCAGGGGCCCAGGTGGACTTTGCAGCACACTTGCATAGTAGCATCCTGGAGGTTGTATTCCACTTCTCAGAGACTCTCTTTGCTGGTTCTGTGGAGGAGCATGGCATAGGCCTTGGGGGCTTTGCCCACAGTGGTGAATGTAGAGTACTCATCTCCAATCTTCTTGATTTCCAACATGTCTGCTCCTGTCTCAGAATCTTCTCTCAGCTCTGGCCAGTTGACCATCTAGGTCCCACAGGCCCTAGCAAGACACTTCAGAAACTTTGGTAACTTTGACTAAAGGTGTGAATTCCTAATTTTTCTCAGCCCAATATTTATGGACAACAAAGGAGTTAAATACACATGTGGAAGAAAGGTTATTTTAAAATTACTTTTACTGTATTCACTCTGAGAAGTTAAACTTACTTTCATTCTTCAGTTGTGGTTGAATTAATGTGATGTTCAGACACATGTCTACAATAATTTTCATTGTGGGGCAGGGAGAGAGAATAGAATAAAAGTGAATAGGATGAGTTCCCTTGAATAAGGAGTCTAGCATATCAAACAGGACTATAAATCATTATGTAATAATTCTAAGGGTAGAATTCAATGATTTCTGTCCCAAAGCCTGCTAAATACAAGTATTCCTTATTCTCTGGACCTTCAAAATGAGGACTTAGAAAATAATTTCACTACCAGAATTAAAAAAAAAAAAAAAAACTATAACAAATCCACAAACCAAACTAGAAAAAAACACTTAAGTTATTTTTTAGTCTTGCTAAAAGAGTGTAGAATATACCACAGTCTACTGTAGCTTCTTTTCTTATAGAACCATATCCTCTTTGAGTGGTGTTTAAAAATGTTTGCATGCTTGCTTTCCTTTTCCCTTCATTATTTTTTTTTATTTTTTTTTATTTTTTATTTATTATGTATGATAGTCAAAGAGAGAGAGAGAGAGAGAGAGGCAGAGACATAGGCAGAGGGAGAAGCAGGCTCCAAGCACTGGGAGCCTGATGTGGGATTCGATCCCGGGTCTCCAGGATCGCGCCCTGGGCCAAAGGCAGGCGCCAAACTGCTGCGCCACCCAGGGATCCCCCTTTTCCCTTCATTATTAAGTGAAACTGTCTCCTAAGCAAGTCAACTTAGAAAATAAAAGACTTTCAAAGGCCTAACTCTCTCACACATATATTAGAAGAAAAAAAATATAAGACCAAGAAATGCACTGAGGGAAGTGAATGCATACAATTCATTAGTATGGTCATATAGACCTTCCCATAAGAATGGATGTAGAGCAGAAAAGCATGGAGTTTACTGAGAAGTCTAGATTTAGTGAAAAGTTCTGTGAAAATAATAAAGAATGGATGTTCTCACAAGCATATAACTTTACTAAGGGATTTGATAGTTTTTGTTAGGACAAAGAGGAGAAGCCACAAATAATTATTGCCAAAGATGTAAAAATTCTTTTGTCTTACACACATGAAATGATGCTTGAGCATGATCCTCATATAAGCAGTAACACAACATTAGAAGTGTAATCACAGGGGCTGCCTCATGTCATTGGGAGCCACCTAATCACAAGCGATGGGCACCCATACAGAGATTTTTCACTCCATTGTTCCTTCTGCAGTTTTAGGTGAGGGGATCGATCTCATGTGTTGTCCAGAGCACTTGGGAGTGTTGGTGACATCTTCTAGTCTGAATAATAATGAAGCCTGGACTTACGTGTAACCTACAGTCTGTGTAGTTGAAATGCTGGAATTTCCTTGGTAGGCCACAGAAGAAGGAATCTGGAGGTTCTGGGGAAAAGGAACATCGAATGTATTATCTACTTGCTCAGCCATTCTCTAATTACATCCCAACCAGGAAGGGCCCAAAGGAGGTACCCTGTACCAAGCCTAAGGATAAGTGTCAGAGAATACATCAACATCCTTCAGTTTCTCCTGTTCCATAGGTTGCCTTTCCACCCTATAGATTCTTTGCTTTGCTATGCGGAAGGTTTTAGTTTAGTACCATCCAACTTTTGTCTATTTTTATTTTTGTTGCCTGTGCTTTTGGTGTCATATTCCAGAAATGACTGTGTAGAGCAATGTCATAAAGCTATTCGCCTTATATTTTCAACTAAGTTTTATGGTTTCAGGTCTTATGCTTAAGTCATTAATCCATTTTGAGTTGATTTTTTTGTGTGTGTGTGTATGGTGTAAAATAAAGGTCCAGTTTCATTATTTTGCAGGTGTCTCTTTAGTTTTCCTAACACCATTTGTTGAAAAGATTGTCCTTTTCCCATTGTGTATGTGTGGGTTTGTTTCTGGGCTTTCTATTCTGTTCTGCTGGTCTATATATCTGTAGGCCAGTACCATACTGTTTTAGTTACTGCAAATAAACTCATTCTTATCTGTGTTTCCCTGAATATAATTTGGCTTTTCTCTCTGACTACTTTTAAGATTTTCTTTTTATTATAGGCATTAAGAAATTTATCATATGCCTTTGGTAGTTTTTGTTTCTTTACTTTTTAAAAGCATATATTTTAAAAGCATTTTTAAAAGAATATGTTTATAGTTTTAATCAAGTTTGTAAAAATTTGACACTTCAAGTTTTTTTTTTTAAGATTTTATTTATTTATTTATTTATTTATTTATTTATTTATTTATTTATTTATTCACGAGAGACACAGAGAGAGAGGCAGAGGGGGAAGCAGGCTCCATGCAGGGAGCCCGATACGGGACTCGATCCTGGAACTCCAGGATCACACCCTGGGCCAAAGGCAGGCACTAAAACACTGAGCCACCCAAGGATCCCGACACTCCAAGTTTTTGTTTTTTTTTAATTCTCCCTTTTTCTTCTTGGACAATTGTACAATAATGTCTCATGTCTCTCTTTTCAGAGGACTCCTCTTTCTACATGTAAGGGTGGTCAAAGCTTTTCCATAACACAACTCTGCATTTTCTCTACTCTCTTTTCCCATTTTCCATTTTAGATGCTTTCATTGTTACAATTTAATTACCCTTTGTTCTACAGTGTCTAATATGCCATGAAACCCATCCAGCGTATATTTTTATCTCAGATTTTATTTTTCATCTCTTAGAGTTTGAGTTGTGTTTTTGTTATTTCTTCTATGTTTCTAACAGTCTCAATTGTATGCTCTAGCTGTATTGGCCTCCCTGAGTTCTCAACCCCACCTTTCCACCTCACAGAAACTGACCTCTGGGCTTCCTTTTCCTGCTTTGTGGCTGGGAAACTCACTCCATTCAGTAAGCTGTGGCAGCCACAGGGCTCATTTTGTTTGTTTCCCCTTTCTCAGATGGCACTATCCTCTGCTCTTTGATGTCCAACATCTGTAATACTTGTTTCATACATCTTGTCTACTTTATTTCATGTTTTTATGGGTTAGGGTAACTCCAATTCCTGTTACTCGGTCAAAAGTAGAATTACACCTTTAAGGGTTTTGATTTTATGGAGTGACAATGAAATGAGGAATGAACAGTAGGGTAAGTTGCAATTATTTTTCACAGGGAAATGACATATTATTTAAGGAAATATATAAGATTACTTATAAGTAAAACACCAAATGGACCCTCCATATCCAATATGGATCAGTTATGTAAAATAAATCAAACCAACACCTCTCACTCTCACATTTAAATATAGAGGACTCCTCTTTCTACTTAGATTTGAGAGACACAAATCATAGGTGACTCTGACATTCCCATTTTCTCTCCATCCACTTTGTCACCCCTCAGCGAGCTCGAGATGTCCATGTACTTGTCTAAAACATGGACAGGCAGGTTGCACTGAAATAATTGTAGCAATTGTACTTTCCTTAGTGTGCTTTCTCTCTCATTAAGCTCTGCATAGAGCCAACCTTTTATTTATAGATCCTCATTGCATGCTTATTGTTTACTGAGATTCAGAGGTTTTAAATTATGACGAATAAGAACATCTGGTCTCTCTGGGCCAGGAAATCAATTGTTTAATCCCAAAGGCATTGTATACGGTCTTGTTTTGTTTTGTTTTAGATCACCATGGACATATGGGAAATCAAGTAAAGGCAAAAGCATTAGGTTGTATTGAATGCCTGTGTTCTATTTTATTCAAGACTCACAGCCATCAGCTACTCCTGACAAATCCTTCTTGTTATAACTTGATATTCTCTCCCCATCAAATTGTAAATTTAAAAATATTCCCTTGATCTTTAAAAAGTAGTGTTTGGGAAATCTAATTCTTAATATCCTTTCTGTTGATTGAGAAAATATATTTAAAAATTAACTTTTCACTCAAATAGACAAACTCCACCTATCTAGTTACCTATATCTTTTCTGCACTCACCCTTATCTCAATTTCTTAGCCCTATTCATTCACAGGAGAAAAAAATATCAACAGGCTTTCCTCCTGGAAATCTTCTAACAACATTATTATTAATTTGATATGCTGATCATACAGAACCACCCTAAATGCATTCCCTTTCATAATTAAATAAATGAATTTTAAAAAATGTTTTAGTGTAGGTCACTATATCAGTATACCATGTACTGGTTTAAACAATAAACATTTATCTCCTAGTGCTGGAGGCTAGAAGTACAAGATCAAAGTGTCAGCATATTCAGGGTCTGGTGAAGGCTCTCTTTGGTCTGTAGATGACCACTTTCTTGGTGTATCATGACAGAGCAGAGAAAAACATCATCTGTCTCATGTCTCTCTTTTAAAAAAAATATTTATTTATTTATTTTAGAGAGAAAGAGCACAGGGAGAGGGGAGGGGCAGAGGGAGAGAGCATCCCAAGCAGACTCTACCCTATCTCACCAACCCAGGTCACAATGTGAGCCAAAGCCAAGAGTCGGACACTTAAATGATTGCTCCACTTAGGCACCACATCTCTTTCATGTCTCTTATGTGAACACTAATATCCATTTTCATGACCTAGTTACCATCCAAAGGCCCTACCTTTATATACCATTGGAGTGGGGATTAGAGTTTCAACATATGTAGTTGGTGGCAGGGTACAAACCTTCAGTTCATAGGGTAAGACAATTGTTTTCATATGGATAAAACCAGCCACTTCACTTTCTTCCTCCTGTCACACTGAACTTGTTTCACTGAGCTACAAACCTTAAAAGAATAGGATGGCCATGATGTGACTGGCAGTGCAAATTGCTGAGTTGCTGAGTATTTCTGTGACTTTCTGTAGTGCACTTTGATTCTCAACTCTTTCATGTTAGATGGAATTTCTAACAGGTAAAAGACATTTTCTGGAAAGATCTTTTCTCTTTTAGAAAATACTGTTCTGAAAATGTAGAATTATTGATTAACAACCTTGCTAAACTGTTTTGAGTTCCTGTATACTTGGTAAAATATCCCAATAGCCATAAAAGCCAAAACTTTTTTTCCCCTCTCAGAAATAAGCAGTATGATTTTACTAGAAATATCTTAAAAAATTAAAGCTCTGGGGCCTAGATTCTAGTCCTAGTAGTGAGTCTTACTAGCATTATTAAATATTTTTTTAAGATTTTATTTATTTATTTGTGTGAGAGAGAGCATGAATATGAGTGATGGAGATGGGCAGAGGGAGAAAGAGAAGCAGACTACCTCCCCCATCCACTACTACCCCATCCACTGAGCAGAGAGCTCAAGATGAGACTCCTTCCCTGGAGTCCTGAGATCATGACCTGAGCTGAAGGCAGCCACTTAACCTACTGAGCCATCCAGGTGCCCCAACTAGCATGATCTTAGGCAATTATTTAACTATCATATAACTCATTCCTCTCTTTAGTAAAATATGAGGATAACACTACATTATCTATAAGGCCCTTTAGAACCTAAATTCCAGATCCATAATTTATTTATTTGGTTAAAGAGGAGGGGAAGGAAATTATATTATATTAGGTATATGAAATAGAGATCCATTATGAGATAGAAGATGAGGTGTGGAAGGCTATTTGAATCCCACACCTGAAGACCAAATTAACAATGCTAAACTCTTCACTGTGTGGTCTCAGTGAGCCTTATGAATTATTTTATTTTTAAGATGTAGCATATATGATGAATTGGCCAGAAATTTTTCTGGAGGTATTTGCCTTTTTCATATTGATTCTGGCAGCCTCATTGGCTTTGTTAAGTGGTGGATCTATTTATTTATATTGGTAAAAGTCTTTGCTCAAAACTCAGGATTTTAAATCCTTAATTCGTGAGAAATTGGTGACAGTTTTGTAGGCATCTTCAACTACAGAGAATGAATTTTTAATTAAAGGGAATGATGGAAATATAATGAAGTAATTACTTGCTCACTGCAGGTTTATAATTCATATATCACCAGCCACCATCCTCTTTCTGAGATGATTGCTTTGGTATGTATTTATACATGTATTTATTTATTACAGAAGGGATGTAAGGCAGATAGCAGGGAATGCATAAAATATAGCAAGATATCACCAGTGAAAGGTGGATGAGAAATGAAATAAAAAAAAAAAACAACAAAAACAGGGGAAGTCTAGGAAGTAAGGCCAATAAATAAATAACTAGCACAGAGATCTGAAATTAAAAGTTTAGGTAAGTCAGTAAGCTTCATCCCACTCATGAGTTCAAATGAAATCCTGGTAAATCTCACAGACCTTAGTGTCCATCCGATACAAATAATCATTGTTCAGGACAAGAACACTAATTTCAGATTCTTAGATAAGGAGGAAGAGCAGGGTACTGGGAAATCAGAATACTTGGGTTCAATTTATAGATTTGCCCATATACTGGCTGTGTGACTTTGAGGAAGTTATTTTACTGCTCTGTGCCTAGAAGCTTCATCCACTAAATGGGAATGAAAATAATATCCATCTCAGAGTATTGTTTTGATGAGATGAAATAATGCATGCCACGTTAGCATAGTCTCTGACACTTAACGGACTCAACATAAATAAGATTTAGCTATTTTCACTTTTTATTTCAGAGAAGATATAAATTGATCCAGTAATCCCTACTTTAAAAAATGCTGCAGTGTTAGGAATATACCAATGTCCAGACTACTGTCAGAGATGCTTTAGAAACACCTTGTTTACACTTATTTCCAGAATACTGTAAACACTAAGAGTGAGAGCCTTTTAGCCACAGCCCTTTGAAGAGAAAATTTACCCTCATCTGTCTCCACAATAAATCCTTGCAACCTACAGCACAGGAATAAAAAATAACCAAATGATGACCACATCATTGAGAGCCATAAAACTTGATGTATATACTTCTTTCATTGATAATTTAGTATCATACATAAAAAACATGCAGTATAATAGAACAATACATGATGTGTGACATTGGTTTAAATCTATTCACCCCCCCTCCTTCTTTCTTCTTCCTTTCTTGTCATAAAACTCTTCCTTTATAAAGTTAGAAAGATCATTGTATCACTAATCAACTAGGAAATATGTCACAGGTCGTTCAGAAGAGAGCAATGCAGGAACCCAAGTCTTTCTAAGTTCGGTGGTTGATTCTGTTTGGCCTGTTTGGGGGTCGAGACAAGGAAAGAGAAGATAATATGGTTCTAAAGAAAGAAAAAAAATATTTCAGGAGGTCTGGGATCTTGTTCCACCTCTTCTAGTCATTTGCTTTACGAACTTGGTCTACTCTCCAAGCCCCTTGGGTTTTTGTTTGTTTCATATGCCAGGAATGAGATCTGCTCCCTTCTCTTAGGAATGATAAAATGGATTTGAACTCTTATCTGTATGTCATATATTTGGAAAGAAACATATAAAGAGAGGTCATAAGCTCCAAGATACTACAACTTTGGTTCCAAGCAAAGGTTCCATTCCCAGCTCCTGCTCCATGAGCTGTGTGAGTATGGATGAATCCCTTAAACTCTCAGAGCTCTTTTTCTTCCCTGTGTGTGTGTGTATGAAGTCTATATATAATTAGCTACTCAGGTATGTGTAAATACATATTTATTCAGACTGTACTCTTCAGAGTTTTGAGTAAGCTGTTGGGGCTCAATCAATAATGGTAACACATGATGTGGTTCTTTAGAATGAGGAAGATGACAAATTGTTTCCAAGGACCTCATCTACTATTGAATCCCTATCTATTTGAAACAATGGTTATGCTCCTCTAAACATCGAACGCCCATTGAACTGACTTGGTGAGTCAGTCCAGTATGAGAAAAGAGATGGGAATAAAGTGAGTCAACCTGCAAGCATTTGGAGTTACTTGTAACTTACAAATGTTAACCAAAATCAAATCAGGCAGAGCTCTTTATAATGAGCTTTTTTTTTTTTTTTTTAAGATTTTATTGACTTATTTGAGAGAGAGAGAGAGAGAGAGAGAGAGCGCCCATGAGCAGGGGAGGAGCAAAGGGAGATGGAGACAATCTCCAGCAGATTCCCTGCTTAGTTCAGAGCCCAGAATGGGGCTCCATCCCAGGTCCTTGCATGACCTGAGCTGAAACCAAGAGTCAGACACTTAAACAACTGAGCCACCCAGGTGGCCCTATAATCAGCCATATTTAATTGAACCTATGCAAATAATATCTAAAACATACTGCATGTTTATTATAGTGGCAGGTTCTGAATGTTCATTTAATAATCATAAAGATCCTATAAGGAGACACCATCATTATCTGTATTACACTTTTAAGGAAATGGAGACAGAGTTTAACTAAGTTACCCCAAGTCATGAGGTTAGTACAAGCTATCTGAATCTAGAGCTTGACTAGCTTTTTTTTTTTTTAAGTTATAGGAAATATAGATGATTTTGGCAGGAGCTTGACTAATTCTTAATTAGTATGATACATTCCCAGGGCTCTTAAAAAATATGTTTAAATAGGTAAGATATTTACATGTTTCAAAGAGAGAAAAGATCAAGATAATATTTAAGAAGTAATTTTCCCCCACTCTTATCTTGTGACCATCCATGTCACCTTGCTGATACTAATATTTTTACTTTCTCATGTATCCTTTCCAGATATGGCAAGTATTACTTGTCTATCCTTTTTTAAAAAATTGAAGTGTAGTTGATACATAATATTAGTTTAAGGTATAGAACAGTGACATGAAAAGTCTATCCTTTCTTTTTATATCAAAAACAGAAACAGAAAATATAAACTTGTCTGCATTTTGTTTTTATTCTTGAGGGGTATATGTGTATGTGTGTTCATAACAATATATCATGGAGATTGTTTCATAGCCATACATAAAGATATTTTGCTTTCTCTCTTGGATGGGCATAATTTAACAAGTCTCTTGTTTTTAGTCATTAGGTTGCATTGAATTTATTGTTTTTATACCTTACGTGGAATAACCTTGCTCACATGTCATTTGTCATTTAATTTTTCACTGTAGTTTTTGGAAACAGCATTATTAAAAAATAACAGACATACCCTAAACTGAACATATTTATAGTGTACCGTATAATGGGTTATGACTTATGTACATGACCATGAAACCATCCCCATGATGAAAACAATGATCATATCTATCACCCCCAAAGGTTTCCTCATGCCTCTGTAATTCTTTTCTTTTTCTCTTCCCTCCCTGCCACCCCCTGCCTCTGCTATAGCCAATAATCTGCTTTCTGTCACTAGGGATTGTTTTATTGTTTTTGTTTGTTTGTTTTTTAAGTAGTTTCCATGCCCAGCATGAAGCCCAATGCAGTTTGAACTCATCAACCTGAGATCAAGATCTGAGCCAAGATCAAGAATCAGATGCTTAATCCACTGAGCCACCCAGGGGCCCCTCGATGAGAAAATTTTTATATATTTATGCATGTAGTTGCCCTTTGATGCTCTTCATTTCTTTTATAGATGTATATTTACATTAGTAATCACTTTCCTTCTGCCTGAAGCATTTCTTTTAACATTTCTATTATGAGAGTGAGCTGTTGATGACTTCTTTCAGCTTCTTTGTGAAGAAGCATTTTACCTTGGTTTTTGACATATATTTTTGCTAATTAAAGAACTCCAGGTTAAATTCTTGTTTTCCTTTCAGAACATTAAGATACTTTTGAGGAAACTTACCAAGGCCAAGAAAGAACCATTATTTAAAAAGATTAGAGGAAACAATTTCTGGAACTCACACAGCACCAGAAATAGCATATATTTCCATCAGTCAGCCTGGAAAATCTTATATTCACAAGGCATTTGACAATGTATACATGGAAGGATTTGTGTGACTTGTGGGGAATAATTAGTTTTAGTCTGAACACTCCTGTGGTCCTATCTAACAATTTTTTTTTGAAAGACCCAAAAGGATCAAACTATCTCCAAGTTATTTAACCACATCCCAGAAGAAAACTTAATATTTATGGGAATGCAAAAATATCTAGTACCCAGCAGGGCAAAATTCACTATATCTAGAATTCAATCCAAAATTGCCAGATATAGAAATAAGCATGAAAGTAAGTACAGCCCATATGATAGCAAAAATCAGTGAATTGAAACTGACCCAGACCTGACTCAGATGTGAGAATTAACAGGAAAGGACACAAAAACAGTTATTATAACACTTTAATATGTTCAGAAATGAAAATGCAGCCTAGAAGATACAGAAAGACCCAAATTGAACTTTTAGAGACGAAAAATGCAATGTATGAGAAGCAAAATTATAAGATAGGATCCATGGCAGATTAAACATTAAAAAAGAAGGGGGACAAAAGAACCTAAAGACATAGAGTATAAACAATCTAAAATGAAACTCAGAGGAAAAAACATTCCCTCTCCCTCAAATAAATAAATAAATAACAGCATCAGTGAACTTTGGAACAACTTCAAGCAGCCAAACAAAATACAAGCAATAGAGGTCCCAAGGGGGTGGGGGGTGAGGGAAGGGAAATAGAACAAATATTTGGAGAAATTATCATCAAACATTTTCAGAATTTGATGGAACTACAAACCCACAGAAACAAGAACATCAATGAAACTCAAGCATACGAAACCTAAAATTACACTATGTTAAATCAAAATCAAATTGTTCAAAACCAGTGACAAGGAGAAAAAAAAAATCTCATAAACAGCCAGGAAGAAAGTGACTTATTATTTACAGGGGAAGTAAATTCTTTTAAAGTACCTGCGAGGAAACTAGCAGAGGGAGATCTTTCAGCTTTCTAGGGTTCTCTCCTGTGTAGCTCTGTCCTGAGGCCCTATCCTGAGAATGCAGCAGCCTGAATCTCTAGTTTCTCGCCTCCATCTGCTCCATTCAGGATTGTCTGCTGGGCCACAGCTTGGGAGCTCTACAAAAGTAGTAGGCAGGGGCTACCTAAGGGTTCATCTTATTTGTTACCAGTTTATTGAGAAACATTGTCCTCTTTTTGAGTGATGTCTTGAGTCTTAAAATCATTGTTTAAGATATTGTGTCCATTTTGAGTTGTTTCAGGTGGGAGGGTAAATCTAGTTATATCACTTGGTTGGGAGTTAAAGTTCTCACTGTAGTTTCAACCTGCAACTGCCTTATGAGTAAAGTTAGGTCTCTTATATAAACTTAAAGACAGCCATAGAAAATATTTAAAATAAGACAAAGAGGAAAAGAATGATTTAAAAATTTTTTTAAAAAGATTTTATTTATTTATTCATGAGAGACACACAGAGGGAGGCAGACATAGGCAGAAGGAGAAGCAGGATCCCTGCAAGGAGCCTGATGCAGTACTTGATCCTGGATTTCAGGATCAGAAACTGAGCTGAAGACAGATGCTCAACTGCTGAGCCATCCAGGTACCCCGATTTTAAAAAGTTTTTAAGGGGCACCTGGGTGGCTGAGCAGTTGAGTGTCTACCTTTGGCTCAAGCTGTGATCCTGGGATCCTGGGATTGAGTCCTTCAGTGGATTCCTTTAGGGAGCCTACTTCTCTCTCTGCCTATGTCTCTACCTCTCTCACTCTCTCTCACTGTGTCTCTCATGAATAAATACAAATCTTAAAAAAAAAAATTAAGAGTTACTTACAGGGGCTCCTGAGTGACTTAGTCATTTAAGTGACTGACTCTTGATTTCAGCTCAGGTCATGATCTCAGGGTCCTGGGACTAAGCCCACTGTTGAGTTCTGTGTGGAGCAAGGAGTCTGCTGGAGACTCTCTCCTCTCCCTCTGCCCTTTTGCCTCCTTGTGTGCGTGCGCACACACACACACACACATTCTTTCTCTAAAATAACAAATTTTTAAATTTATTTTTTAAATATTTTATTTATTTATTCATGAGAGAGAGAGAGAGAGAGAGAGAAAGAGAGAGAGGCAGAGACACAGGCAGAGGGAGAAGCAGGCTCCATGCAGGGAGCCTGATGTGGGACTCCATCCCGGGTCTCCAGGATCATGCCCTGGGCTGAAGATGGCTCTAAACCGCTGAGCCACCTGGGCTGCCCTAACATATTTTTTAAAAAAATAGACTTACATATTCTTTGGTATATGAATTTTCACGTGTTTTGGTTTGTTTCTAAAGAGATTTCATTGTTTTCCTTCTTGATTTGCAGTGTTTTTGAATATTAGGGAATTTGTCCTTTTAATGTTGGTGTGAGTTTTAGTGCCCTGTGTTTTTCAAATTGAAGATCTTTAATTCACTCAGACAATAACCCTTGTGTATGAGGAGGAATTTCAGGAGTGTCTAGTTTACATTTACCCTTGACAACCTGATTCTTTGTACCTTCATGGAGGTGCTCTCTGGACACCTTCTTGTCCTCACTGTCACTCACTTTTGGTCACTTAGGTTCATCTTAATTGATTTTAACAAGTTTCATTACTTATAGGTAGAAAAGATGATATTTACTAGAAGAAGTTAAGCCTCAAAAAACAAAAACAAAAAAAGGCCCTGGACAACCTATAAAATCTGCATGTTTCCTGTTAGTAGCCTTCAAGTCTTGCATGTCAATTATTTCTCTCAAAGAAAACGAAATGTCACCAGAATTCTGAGGTTCAGAAGAAATGCATAATGGCACCGTTTTGAAACTTGTTTATCTCACTTTATTGTGTATCTTAGGCTTTCATATTTTAAATGTTGATTCTATCACCACTGAAAAATGATTGCTTAGCATACATGTTAAGAACCACAACTTGAAGATAACTATTTGATGAACATTTGTTTCCACATTTTTTTTTGTAATATAGGTCCACAGTCCCTTATCTTGCAATTCTGAAACCCAAAAAGCACTTAAAATTGAAAATGTTTTCCCACTAATTTGGAATTCAAACCTAACCTTACCCGAATTCATTTGCTGTCAAAGCATGACTAGAACTTAGCTGAAGTTATTTACAGTCTATATTTATCCCACTTAGTGTGACTATTCAGAGGTTTTGCTGCGGAAATATTAATGTTGTTTGGTAATGAACTGCTTCCTTGAATGCCTCTGATGGTATTACATCAGTGTGTACCATAGGTACTTCCCCAAATCAGAAAATAATTTCTAATTAGATTCATCCAGATTGAAACCTCAGGCCACGGCAGGGTTTGGAGCCAGGCCCACATAACATACACACACACACACACACACACACACACACTCACACACACACACACACATATATATACACATATTATACATATAATCACACATTTTATATATATAATCACACTTATTATAAAATGTGTTATTAGAGCAGCCCTGGTGGCTCAGCGGTTTGGCGCCGCCTGCAGCCCAGGGCGTGATCCTGGAGACCCTGGATCGAGTCCCACATTGGGCTCTCTGCGTGGAGCCTGCTTCTCCCTCTGCCTGTGTCTCTGCCTCTCTCTCTCTGTGTCTCTATGAATAAATAAATAAAATCTTTAAAAAATAAAATGTGATATATATATATATCATATATATATGATTTTATTTATTTAAGAGAGAGAGAGAGAGAGAGAATGCATGAACAGGGGGAGGGGCAGAGAGAGAAGTAGTCTCCCTGCTAAGCACAGAGCCTGACATCCCAGGGTCCTGGATCATGACCTGAGCCAAAGGCAGATGTTTAACCAACTGAGCTACCCAGCAACCCCAGGAACTCTCTTTTTTAAAAGAGCGGAAGATTCATAAGTAGATGTGATTCCCTCTCACCAGGGGCAAGGAAGTAATCTCTTAGAGAAGAACACCAAAACCTTGTGGTGGTCTGCACCGTTTTCTCTGGTCATAGATTTAGCTCCTTGGGTAAGCAATTGCCGAAAAGATTGTTGAGTGCCTGGATTAGAGTCCTGAATCTTCCCAGAGCACAGAGAATAGGGCAACTACTAAGAGAGGATTGGTGGCTATGAGTCTTTTATTTTTTAATTATTTTTTGGCATGCAGATTTCCCATGGGCTAAATAGAGGTTTTGGAAAATGAAATATTATGAGTAATTTTGTCAATCCTTCTGTTGGACAAAGGCATGTTTTTTGTTTGTTTGTTTGTTTGTTTGTTTTAACAATAGGAACATGAGTAAAGGCTGAGAAGGTGTTTCAGGGTTGTTTCTGAGAAGCTGGAGTTCCCATATAAGCGGTGTATTTATTTGTTAGGGCTTTTGAAATGTAAAAGCACAGACCAAGTGGCTCAAACAACAGAAATTTATTTTCTCACAATTCTGCAGAAGTGACGTTCAAGATTAAGGTGTTTGGCTTCTTCTGAGGCCTCTCTTTGGCTTGTGTGATTACCATCTGTCACTGTGCAACACTTTGATGGTATTATTTACTATATTCCCTATGCTTTTCATTCCCATGACTATTTTATAACTAGAAGTTTGTACCTTTTACTCCTCTTCCCCTATTTTGCTCATTCCCTTAATGCCCTGTTTAAAGGCACTGTCTCTAAATATGTTCACATTTGAAGGTCTTGAGGGTTAGGACTTCAACCTGTGAATTTTAGGAGGACAATTCAGACCATAATAGAGGGAAACCCCATAAGGCTTCTGGAAGAGCCTACCAGTGTGCCCACATGAGAGACACGTTTGAAAGCATGCCACATAGAGGTGAGTGCCACAGAAGTGTTAGTAACACCAGAAGTTACAGCCAACAGAAATAGGGAACTGCCACATTCTTGATGTGGCAAAGTAGACATTGCTGCATCCTCTACATGTGTGTCCATCTTAACACCATTGGGCTAGCATGTAGAAAGGAAAAAAGAAAAAGGTCCCATCCTGCTAAGCTGCTATACCTCTGTTCTAGCCGGTGTTATGAAGAGAGGAGGGTAAGTGCTTAATTACACTGAATCTTTAAAATGATTAGTGCTCATATTTTAGGAACCAGGATGGAAATTTTAATGACTAAAAGAGTCTGAACATTTATGGAAGTCAGTTGAAGTTTTAAAAAAAGTCACATCTTCTACACAAACTTTATCTAATTCCACTCCTACTATTTTATTCAGGATATTTAGGCCAATGTAGACCAGCAGCATCAACAAAAACTGACAGTTGATTAGAAGTAAGGAATGATTTTCCCCAGCTTTAGACTCAGTGAATCAGAATCTCTGGGGAGTTGACTCAGAAACCTGCATTTTAACAAGGTCTTCAGAAAATTTTTATGCCCACCAAAATTTCAGAAGCACTTTTCTAGGCTCTCCTAGAATATTTCAAGGCAACCTTGAAATCACAATGACTTAACAGAATAAAGGCTTATTCTGGGTGACATCATGGGTTAAGCAGCTCTCCTTGGGGGCCATTCCCAAATTCAGGGGTCCTTTCATTTCATGATGCTGTCAACACACAGTCTCCATTGTCACTATAGTGAGAAAATGGATGACAGAGCAGGTGTGTTAAGGTAAACCTTAAATGTAGCCTATGTCACTTATGCCCACATGTCATTGGCTACAACTTCAGCACATGGCACCGAGCTAACTTTGATGGAGGCTGGGAAAGGTGAGAAACAGGTGGGTTTCATGAATACTAGCAGTCTTTGCTACCAAATGCCTGGCCTTTGCTTGGCTCATTCTACTTAATAGTCGAAGTAAGTGTCACACCTCCTCGTACACATTCGATGCTGACATCCATGTTTGCTCCTTGCTATAACTGAGGATACTTAGGATTTAATTTTGATGAAGATACTTAATATCTTAATTTTGATATATTAATTAGTTTAACTATATTTAAAAATGTACACAGAATATTCATTTTTGCATATGAAAAATCATTCACTACCCTAATTTAAATTTAAATAAATTTATCAGAGAATTTGTTTCTCAGTTTTTTAGCTAAGTTCTTAGTCAAATTTACTGAGACATTTCTTTGTCTTTTTTTTTTTTTTTTGCTAAGGGCTTTTGCCATTTCTGAAGATATTTATTTTGTTCTCTGAGATTATTTTCTGACTGCTTTCCAGAGAGTTTCAAGGTTAGGTGTGGCTAGGAATATATTATTATTTGCATTTGCCATGTTTCATCTTTTTGAGGTTATTTAGCTTTCTATCAGGCTTAGAAAGGTCTTCCTTACTTGAACATCATGTAAATGTCCTCTGTATTCCTCTACAACAACCATGGTTGAAGAGAAAGAAAAATATAATAAGAATTCAGGAACTTCTGATAGATATTTGGGATCTAATAAACCAGAGAAAAGAAGAATGTTCTTTAAAAAGAGCTAAAATGGCTGGTTTTTATAAAAGGCCAAAAGACAAAGTGACAGCACCATTGATACAGGAGTCCTTCAATAAGCCAACCTACAATTTGTGAGCAGTTGGCAAAAGGGACACTTATGAGAAATAAGGCTCATTTATGTCACTCAGGGCTCAGGGTGGTTATTTGATTCAGTCTCATTGCCAGAAAAATGGACTGTTCTTTTTTCTGGACAGTGCCTTCCAAAATGGTGTCCTATTAAATAGCTCTTTAGTGGTCAGAAAAACTTATACCTATGAATTTTCTCTCTTTGGTACACCTTCTGTTTTATAACTTACATTGAATTTGACAATTAGACTAAAAATTTTATTTTTTTTAAAGATTTTATTTATTTATTCATGAGAGACACACAGAGAGGCAGAGACATAGGCAGAGGGAGAAGCAGGCTCCCTGCAGGGAGCCTGATGTAGGACTTGATCCCAGGACCCTGGGATCATGATCTGAACCAAAGGCAGATGCTCAACCACTGAGCCACCCAGGTGCTTCTAGACTAAAAACTTTATATCAGGTTACTTAATGCACTTTCCTCTCACTGTTGTACTTAGAAAGCCTACATTAGAAATGTATAATCACCTTTAGTAGCTTCTACTTACTTCCACCAGAGACACTTGTTTGGCTGCCTATGTAATCTCAGGAAGATGCCACAACCATGTTCTTTGTCCCGCATAATTGCTCTCCCATTCATCACCTGTTCTGTTTCCATCTTCTTTCTGAAGAAAAATGATATGGCTAAATGCTTTATCCTTTTCCTGTCTGTACCCAAACTTCTTGCTCAACCTTGATTGCACACCTAAGTTCCACTCAACCCTGAATAAATAGGACTCACTGTAAAACTTGATTTTTGAAAAAATGTATCATGTCAGATAATCCAGTAATTTCAAGTATTTTCATTCTCAGGCATTTTTTTTAACTCCCCAAATCAGTAGCTTCATAGGCTATTTGCCACAGAAAAGTGAAATGAATTTTAATTACAACTTTGTACCAGCCATTAAAAAAATTATAAATATGTAATTATAAAATTATGTAAGTTATACATCCACATGTTAATTATTCACTGAATACAGGAAAATTATACTCCCTCTCCTTTTAAATCTACAGAGGAGATTTTCCCCTTGCAAAGATTTTTTATTGATTACATATATTATTCATCATATTTATTCTTTTTTACAAATGAAATGCCATTTATATTGCTCTGCTCTTTATTACTTAACAACATGTCTTGAAAATCTTTCTATTTCAAGGCATGTGGGTCCACTTCATCTCTTTAAGGGCTGCCTGGGGTTTCAGTATATGCTTATATCAATTTACTTACCTGGTCCAGAGCAGAGACAGATTTTCAATTTGCCCGACCTCAAAGCAAATGCTTTTTTCTCCTATGACATGATGCCTGGAAAATCAGTGTCCACTCACTAAATTTGACAAATGAAGTTTCTAAGGCCCAAATGAGTTGGGTACCTTGCCCGAAGTCATCACAGATTTAGTGCAAATGTCAGGCCTGGTGCCAGGTGCTTTTTTTCTCCCCTCTGAATTCCAATGCAGAACTCTTGCAGAACATTATTTTCTTCCAGAAGTAGATGTATATAAGGTATCTGTTAAATAGAAGGTCATCTGGTACCTTAAATGAGGTTAGGAAAAAAAAAAAAGAGTGTCCTTAAGTGGTGGGTTGAATGTAAATCACAAGATTGCTGAGAGTAAGCCCATTTACTGTCAGAGTGTGAGAAAAGCAAGAGAATTGTTTATGTATTTAAGGGAAAATTGAGAGAGGAAAGCACTCAATTTGAAATTCACATGTATGTTTCCTATAAGAATTCTTCACAGTTTGTCAGGTTGGTTTTAACTACTTTGTTATATCAAAGTTCTATCAATGAGTGAGAAAGAGGGAAAGGAAGATGGCCGGAGAGGTGAAGAGGAGAGTCAAATTGTATATAGTCTGGTAACCCAGAGTGGCAATCTAATCCCCAAATTCTGGATTCCTAGGAAATGTGTGCCTTCAGGGTAACATAGGCTTCAAATTTCATATATTTCTGGTTTCAGATTCCTTCTGGTTTTTATCTGCCCCATCCATATTTCCTGTACTTTCTTGTGTGCTCAGCTGTGGATTTAAAAAATGGTTATTCTAATTTATCCAGTATCTTGGCATTTGCATTGGAAGACTTTTCAGAATATTTAGTTAGCCACAAGGCTGGAAGTAGAAATTCGTCTGATTTTTATTTTTTTGGTAATTTTTATCCTAGTATATCCTCAGAAAAGTGCATAAATCCTGAATACAAATTTATGAATTTCAAAGTAAACACAAAATGTAGCAAACATCAGATTGAGACACGGAAAGCTATGGACACATTAGAAGACTCTCCATTTCTCCTTTTAATTGTTATGCCTATAACCACTCTACTGACTACTGACTTCTAATATATGTCAGATTGATAGAAACGGGATCTTGTAGAATGTCCTCTACATGTCAAACTTCTCAAATACAATGTTATGTTTGTGAGACTTGTCCATATTATGTATATGTGTAACTATTTATTCTTATTACTGTATTGGATTCCATCATATGTATGTATGAGAATTTATCCTTTTGATAGACACTTGGTTAATAGTTCTGATCATTCTCGGACATATTTTTTGGTAAATGTATACATTTTATTGTATGTATCTATGAGTATAATTTCTGCATCATTGATGTGCATATTTTTACTTTCTTTTAGGTTGGTTGTCTGCATTGTATTAATTTGTGGAGTTCATATTTTCTGGATGTGTGTTCTTTGCCAGATATAGATATCGAAGCCATCATCTTTCTCTGTGGCTTGACTTCTTACTCTCAATGCTGTCTTTTGATAAGTAAGAGTTCATTTTTAAAAGATTTATTAGAGAGCACAATCAGGGGGAGAGCCAAGGGGAGAAGGAGAGAAAGAACCCACAAGCAGACCCCAATGATCATGGAGCCCAATGCAAAGCTCCATCCCAGGGCCAGAGATCATGACTTGAGCTGAAATCATGAGTCAGACACTTAACTAACTGACTGAGTCACCCAGATGCCCCAAGAGTTTTTCATTTAAAAAATTTCCCTTATGATTAGTGGGGTTTTGGGTATCTCTTTACAAAACATTTGCCAATCCCAATGTCATGAAGACATTTTATATTTTCTTCTCAAGGCTTTATTTACCATTCACATTTAGATTTACAGTCCCTCTGGATTTGATTTTTATATGGTCTAATTTTCTTCAACACAGCCAAATGACTTATTTTCATCATTGTTCTTCCAGAACTGCTGTGTTTTTGTGAAGACCATCAAATAACCCTTGGTCTGCTCACATCACTCTGTCCATTAAAAATATTTTATAGATTTCCATGGAAACCACCAATTTCAAACTCCTCAGGGAAGCTACAGAACATGTCACATTTATATTCCACATTAAGTTTTCAGCATCCTGACCTGTAACCCTATGTTCTTCCATAATGAATTATCTACATCTGCTTCTAGTTCTGTAATAGTGTGTTAGTCGTGCTCCTCCTCCTGAATTGCTTGGACTCTTCTGTTACATCAGGCCCTATTCATATTCCTGACCCAGAAACATATTTTATATCACCTCCACATCCAATTCCTTTTCCCCAAGGCAAATATATCACTCTGTCGGCTGTTCTTCTATTTATTCCTATTCTGATATTTCCTAGAGTCTATTCTTTTATTTTTCTCAATTAAGTAGATGCTATTATTTTACAGATGAGGAAACCTTAGAACAGAGTTAAACTGTCTAGTAACGAATACACCAAAGTTTATGGGATGCCTGGGTGGCTCAGTGCTTGAGCTCAGGGTGTGATCTGCCTTGGGTTCAGGGTGTGATCCCAAGTCCTGGGATCGAGTCTTGCATCAGGCTCCCTACTGGGAGTCTACTTCTCCCTCTGCCTATGTCTCTACTTCCTTTTCTGTGTCTCTCATGAATAAATAAATAAAACCTTAAAAAAATGAATACACCAGTTTAACCAGATTTAGAGATTGGATGGATATGTTATCATCCTTCCCTAATAATTTAGGATATCAGGTTTTCCAGCACTCAACATTATTTCAGGGGGCATTAGTATTTTTCTAAAATGTCATGAGAAAGGAACCAAGGGACATTGTTGATGTAGGTTTTTTTTATTTTTTTTATTTTTTAAGCCCCTTGCTAGATTTACTTTGCTCAAAGTGAAAATCTGTCCAGACTACCAAGTCATACTCAATGAAGTTAGAAAGGAGGACGAAAAAGGGATTGGGTGTAATCTTCACTCCAAAAGCACAGGACCCTCCCTGTAGTTCTTGTTCTCAGTGTGTCCTGATAAGCCAAGTGTGAGTGATGTCTTGACACTTGGCAGACAATATGTATAGTGACTGAGTCTCTTCCATTTCTTCCTTATAATGGTAACAAGGTGAATAAGTTTAAGAAATAGGGTCCATTTCATGACCTCTAGAATTTTTTGAAAGAATAAAATCTCAGAACAAGTCAACTTATAAGCTTTTCTTCACATACCTTACTATGTAGCCCCTCAGAGTCCTGACATATTGTACTATGCATATATTGAGAAGCCATGTGAGGCATGATGAGTAATACCTCATCTGGCAATGTGATTTTTTTTTTTAAGGTTGTGTTTATTTATTTGAGAGAGAGAGAGAGAGAGAGGCAGGGGAGGGCACAGAGGGAGAGAAACATAATCTCAAGCTGACTCTGCACTGAGCAAGGAATCTTGCATGGGGAAGGTGGGGGGGGGAAGAAGGGGGGGCTTGATTTGATGGTCCTGAGATCATGACCTGAGTAAAGTCAAGAGTCTGATGCTTAACCAATTGAGCCACCCAGGTGCCCCGGTAATGTGATTTCTGTAAACACTAATAGTGGCTATTCTTTGCAGAACCATATAATTTCTCACTTATGGGAATTAAAGTTGCTTCTGTCACATTGTTAAAAAAGAAGAGTTTAATGCTGGATTGTCATCTCTTGTGTGGTGTTATTTATATACAACTAGTAAAATCCTCTGTGTGGCTTATACTCATATTCTTAGTACACCTTTTTAAGAAAGTGAGCCTTAATGGGTATGTATTCTGCTACTATGAGCAGTGGCAAATACTATTGGAAATTACTTTTTGGGCAGGGAAATAGATGACTATAACCTGGGAGAAAAGAGATAAGGGCCTGTCTTTTTCATAACTTCAGGAAATATTCTGATACCTGACATTTTCTTTCATTTACCCTCATCCTACTTTTTCTTAAGTCAAATTTTGCCTTCCATTTAATCCTCTTCTCTATGTTTCAACATCTTTACATTTATATTTTATATAACTATATTTGTGGATTCCCTGTTGAAATCCCCATGGTAAAGGTGGCAATATTAGGTTCTTTTCCTTCTTGAATTGTGATTATTCAAAGGAAATTGCTGAGTGTTTGTGGGGTAACAATTTATGGCATGAATTGCCACATAAATGCTGGTCATATTTATGTAGTAAAATATATAACATTTTATGGCTTTGGTTATCATCTCTTCCTTAGATCATTTTACCCAAAATTTATGTTTTGTCTTGTAATTTCTTCTGGTCCTGTCATAACTAGTTTTTGAAATATGAGTGATAGAACCCTGGGAAAATAATGGGATGTTAATAGAGCTAGATAATTCTGAATTGTGAATTTGAAAAATTGAGAGTCCTCTTGATTTATTCAGAAGCCCTTTAATGTAGGCCAACTGTAATTATAAGTACTCAGGATATTAAAAAAAAACTTCTATTTTAATGTCGGGTTTCATGTAAAGACAGAACGTACATTTATGTGGTGCCATAGTAAAAAAGCTGAATATAGGTCTTTCTGGTTTGGAGTGCTATACTAAATCTAGGCACCTAAACAATTTCTTAATAAATGCTAGGAAATACTTGAATCTTCTAAAATTCTGTCCCTAATAAGGTGACAATTCAACCTGGAATCTGGCAACTATCAACTCAAGTTATTGTCCTGTATCTTTAAACTTTGGAATGAAATTAGAAAGCTTCACCCTCCTCTTTTTCAGATTACTTAGGATCATATATAAGAATTTTAATTTATGAGATGTTCACAAGGGCACACGTGTAAATAATAAGACAAATGTAAATTGGAGTGATTGTGACTGGCTCCTGGAAACCTCAGAACAGAGGCCCATACCTACTAGCAGTCCAGTCTCATGCAGTATCACTTACCCCAAAATAATACAAATGTACATTTCACTCAGTAGAAATTTTTGAATCCATGTGAAGTGTTATGGTGAGTTTTATCAATCCCAAGGCACAGAGATGTCAATTCAGTGTTCTAAGCTAGAAGGTGGCAAACTATAGATCGTTGGCTAAATATAGCCATGCCTATTTATTCACATGTTGTCTAGGACTGCTTGCACACTATAACAACAGAGGTGAGTAGTTGAAAAAGGTATTGTATGTCTCTACAATCCTAAAATCCTAAAATATTACTAAAACAAATCCTAAAATACTATCTGGCCTTTTACAGAAAAAAAAAAAAATTACTGACCCTGGATCTGAGCTCCTACATGAAGGTTGGGGGAAAAAAGAAAAACTGCTGTCATATTTTTCAGCTTGTACTACTTAACATAGGGTTAAGTGGTCCAACTGCTATAATTCCATATATCAAAGAAATGAACTAAAGGTAAATCTCAGTCACTGGATCAGATTAGCTCAAAACCAATGTATGTTGTCAACACTCCACAATCTTTGAAATCAACTAATGACACAAAGAATAAAATCTATTTTCATACTTTCCCAAATTAAAGCTTATTGATAGTTTCTGGTTCCAGTATATAAAGGAATAAATATACTGGATCATATATAAGAATTTTGTTGTTATCTTTCCCATTGATAATGACTAAAATCCTCAGACAAAATTCATAAAGTAGCTACTAGAGGTCTCTAAAAATTAAATAAAAGAAGGTAGACTGATGGTTGTTAGAGGGGAGGAGAGTCAGGAGTTGGACAAAATAGGTGAAGGGAAGTAGAAGATACTGGCTTCCAGCTATGGAATGAATGAGTCACAGGAGTAAAAGGCACAGCATAAGGAATATAGTCAATGATATTGTAATAGTGTTGTGTGGTGACAGATGGTAGCTACACGTGTCAGCATAGCACATAGCATAAAACATAGTCTAAGATATAAACTTTTTGAATCACTATGTTGTATATCTGAAACTTAATGTAACATTGTGTGTCTACTCAAACTAAAAATGAAAATAAAAAATAAAAAAGAGCAGATGGACAGGGTAGAGATATCAAGGCTTGAAGAATGAATGACCATACTTTAGAGATTTATCCTAGTCTATTTTTAATTTTATTTGCTTGTTTGTTTTACCTTCCATGTCTCTTTACTGAGACACATGTATCTCCTGAAATGTATCTCCTGGAATTGTGAACAGAGAGAGACAGAAAAAGCTCTTTATATCAGAGGACCAGGAAGAGGGTACGTTGTAAGACTGAACTCTCAAGACTTTCCTTGTGTGCATCCTAGGAGAGTCTCAGCAACGAAACTACAACTCTGTTGCAGGCAAAAGTGGTGGTATGAGCTACAAAAGGTGGGAGGTGATGGTGGCCTGCTCTTTTCTCCTGCTAATTTGCCCCAAAAGGTAGGTGTGGCTCAGGATGCACCAGGAGTCAAAAACTACTCTTTAGCAGGTCATCAGTGGGCCCAGGAAGCAGGATATGCCTATACATTCTAGAATCACAGTAAATTGGCAGAACTTGTTTCAAGAAATTTGGCAAAATATGTTAAGAGCTATGCAAATGATCTTATCTTTTGATATAATAATTAATTTGTAGGCATATGCCCTAAGGAAAAAATCCAAATAATTTTAAAGGCAGAAAAAAAAAAAGAGAGAGATTCTTTGAAGCTCTATTATATAAATGAAATAGTTTCATTACATTATCAGAATGATTTATGTTTAAAACAAAACATATCAACGTGAATCATGTTCAACCATTCATGGGATCATTATGAAGACTACGGAAGAAGTTAAAATCCATATGAAGTAATATGTAAATAAATGGCTTTAAAGTAGAATTTGAGATATGAATAAACTACTTGAGCAACAAAGATGGTTATTTTTAAAGAATTTTTAGAAGTATTTCTCAGGATTTATAATAATAATGATAATAGTGATATTTAAAAAAGACTCATAATGACTTAGTCTTCATTTGGCTATAGCATTGGTTTAAAAAATCAATTTTTCTAGAGATTCCTGTATTACCTATTTGAAAATTTCTTCTAGAACCAGAGATGTTTATAAACTGAAACAAAATAATTTAAGTAGATGTGCAACCATGGCAAACATTTTGGCATGAGTATCAAAATTCTTAATATTCTTCAGTAAATGAGAATTCAGAGAATATCTTCCAAGAAAACTGACAAAGCATATCGTTCAGTTTTCTATTCCTAAAAGAATTCACTAACACATTTTTTCTGTTCTTTTTAATTTGGCCGAATAACTTCCTTGTTATAAAGCATGTTGATAAGGTGGCTGGAATAAAATACTGAAATGGGCCACATACCTAAAATCTCTGGACTATGATTTTTTTAATTTCACACAGCTTTGCACTCACATATTCTGGCTAGGGATAGAAGTGGAAGTGACAAGAGCGCAGTATGTCAGTTCCAGTCATGTTCTCCACTCCTGATGGGTGGAGTGAACTGAGACTTTTAAGATACTGCTAACAGTCTGGAATTCAATTCAGTTAATCAAACACTGATTGTCTGTTATATGCCAGGCATTGACCAAATTCTTTGAATTCAGGGAAGTGATAAGCCTCATGGTTGCCCTTCAGAAGAGACAGGCACAATACAAATAATATAAGGACCATCCTAAAGGAATATATTCAGTGATGTGGAAATACAGGGTAGCCAACTCTTCCTAGGCTTGGGGGCAGCTCAGAGACGGACACCCAGTGGCATATGAAGCACTAGGTAAAGAAGATTGAGACAAAGACTGGAGTAATGAAAAACCTTACATTATTACAGAAGAATATCTGACAAGATCCATTTCTGATTAAATCACTCAGAGAATGAGATAGAAGGGATTTTCCCTAAATTGGTGAAGAACATCTTAAAAAACAAAACTATAGCTAATATCATACTAACTGGCAAAAGATTGAATGCTTTCACCTTAAGATCAGGAGCAAATCAAGGCTATATACTCTTGCTACTTCTTTTTCACATTGGATTGGTGGTTCTGGTTCCAGTCAGTGAAACAAGGCAAGAAAAAAGAAATAAAGGCATGCAGATTGGACGGGAAGAAATAAAATTGTCTTTATTTGCAGAAGACATGATGATCTACATAGGAAATCTCTAAAACAAAAGCTAACAAGTGTATTTAGCAGTGCTGCAGAATGGATGATCTGTATGCAAAATTGTATTTCTATATTAGCAACAAACAAGTAGAAACAACATATATGAAAAACATAGGAATAAATCTGCCAAAATATATGAGAAACTAGTACATTGAAAATTATAAAAAAGTACTGAGAGAACTTAAACACTAAATAGAGATGTACTGTATTCATAGATGTGATGACTCAAAATTATTACAATGTAATTTCTTCCCAAATTAATTTATATATGCAATAAAATTCCAGTCAAAATCCCAGCAGATAGTTTTGGACATTGACAAACTTATTCTAAAATGTATAAGAAATTTCTATGAAAATCAAAATAACTAAATAGCCAAATGAGCTTTGAAAAAAAATTGGAGAACTGCTGCTACCTGATTTCAAGACATTATGAAACTATGGTAATCAAGCAATATGGTATTGTTATGAAAATAGACATATCAATGGAACAAAATAGAGAAGGCAAAAATAACCCACACATCTGCAGACTGGATTTTTTACAAAATGTGCAGAGATACTTCAGGGGGGAAAGAATAGGTTTTTCATCAAATGATGCTGGAATAATTGGAATCGCATAAGCATACACAAAATAAAACACAACTTGATCTATATCTTATGCCATAAAAGGAATTAACTAAAACTTAGTCATAGGATACAATGCAACTAATGTGTCATAAGTGTGGTTTTAAAGAACTGGTTCCATCTTCAAGGTGTAATGGCTCCAGAATGCCTGGTGGGGTAGGCTGAGTCCTCTATTGCACCAAAACCACAGTTCATCTTCTCCCTTGGCCCAATCCCAAATCCATTATTCCTCAAATTATTGTCTCTGAGAGTACCCCCCAATAATCTTCCTGCATTAAAATATCAGAATTTTAGTCTGTTTCCCAAAGAAGCCAGCCTAAATCATTGATTGGGAAAGACTATTAGACAAGTAAGAAGTCAGTTGTTTGAGGTAGGATGTAGAGCCACCTATAATGCAACAGCGACAATTGCCAATGATACACACGTTGTGTTGGCAACTCAGATACATTAGAGGAATTGCTGAAGAGAGATTTTTACCAAATTGTGAGTAACCCTTGATGAAGTTCCAAACAAAACTAGGTATCATCTTTTCTTAATTTACTTGACATTTGATTCCAAGAAAATTAAATGCACATAAAAATAGTCTAAAATAAGTTGTTTTGAGGATAACTTCTTGGCTCAGACTATTTTATTTATTTTATTATTTTTATTTTTAAAATATTTTATTTATTTGTTCATGAGAGACACACAGAGATCGGCACAGACACAGACAGAGGGAGAAGCAGGCTTCTTGTAGGACTTGATATCCAAACCTCACACCCAGAGCTGAAGGCAGACGCTCAACCACTGAGCCACGCAGGCATCCCTTGGCTCAGACTATTTTAAATATGATTTTCTACATCAATGTCTGCTGAGTCATTTGAAGGTCATGCAGGGTGTATGTCAATTCTTCCTTACATAAATCTACTCTGCACACCTAACACCTCTATCCTTTGCTCAGTTAATGCTCTTAATACCTTTCAGTCATTGTAGCCACCCTAAAATGATTCCAAAGTCTTCAAAAGCCCTAGGGAACCCACTGAGGAATACCAGTCGTAGAGGGCAATACATGATGTAGCAGGAAGCTTTGATCTTATTCCATAGGTATTAGGGAGGCGCTGCAGCCCTTTGAGTAGAGCAGTGACGTGGGTGCTCCAGAAGATAACTGGTACCAGTGTGACTGAGGAATAAGGAAAGGAAGAGTGTTTAAGATTGGAAACAGATACATCTGTTAAAAGACTATAGTAGTAGTTTAATTCACAAACAACAATAGGCTGAAATAAGATAGGAACACTGGAAATAAATTGATAAAAAAGAGAGACTTAGAAGTTTTCAGAAATTATAGGCTGACTGAATATGGTGGGTAAAGGAGGCAATGTCTTGAAGGATCAGGTGCCAGGTGCTCATGGCCTATAAATGCAAAATATGAGGAGTAGAGGTTTTCGTGGATATTTTATTTTATTCTATTTAGTGGATAGTCAATAGATATAGTTTTAGCTATTTTTACACTGAGGTAAAGATAGAAATGTAAGATACTTGGATGTAGATTTTAGCACTCATACTTGATATATGTGTATGTATGCATATATGTGTATTTTGTCATATATTCATGACCATTTCAAAGTTTTCCACTATTTTTAAAAATTGAAGGATAGTTGACACACAATGCTACATTAGTTTCAGGGGTACTAATAGTGATTCCACAAGTCTATATTATACATTATTCTGTGCTCACCACAACTGTAGCTGCCCTGTGTCACCATACAATGTTATTACAATACCATTGATTTTCTTCACTATGCTGTATCTTTAATCCCATGACTTATTCATTGCTTGACAGGAAGGCTGTATCTTCCACTCCCCTTCACCCATTTTGCCCATTCCTCCAACACATACCTCTTTGGCAACCATCAATTCTCTGTATTTGTAGGTCTATTTTCACTTTTTGTTTGTTTGCATAATCGTTTTAATATAATAATTTACCTGTTTTTTGGTTTTTTTTTTTTTTTTTTGAGAGTTGGAGAGGGTAGGGAAGAGGGAGAGGGAAAGAGAGAATCCTAAGCAGGCTCTACAATCCTGAGATCATGACCTGAGTTGATATAAACAGGTAAACACTTTACCAACTGAGCCACCCAGGCTCCCCTAAATTTTCAATCTTTGTTCACTAACTTGAAAGCTCAACTAGAACCAGTATTTTAGTCTGATTTTCTGCTGTATGTCCAGTGTCTTAAGTCATGCCTCATACCTATTAAGCAACCAATAAAGAATTGCTGAGTGTAGGAATATATGACTCCTGTGGTTGTAGAAGAGATAAAACTTCATGAATCATTAGCATATTTTTTAGAATAATTTAGTTAAGTAGATCTAGTGGTCTTTGGAAAGTTTATAAATGCTAAACTGAAAGAAGAAACCAGGCTTCTGGTTCTGAATGTGCTGCTAACTATGTGACCCTGGGCAAGTCTTTGGACTTCTCAGATCTCAGAGTTTTGTGTAGAACTGAGGGATTGGACAAAGGCCTTTAGTTTTCCTTAAACCACCAAAATTAGTAGGAATAAGATTTTTATTATAAAGATAAAACAAAATGTAAAAATTAAGAGGAAAAAAAGAGGAAATAAGAATGTAATATTGGAAGATGTAAAAGAGAGAAATAAGTGCCATACCCAGAGATTCTAATTTAATTTTTACCCCAATAATTCTAATGTATGAAAATTGAGACAGAGTGACTCCATATTAGATTAGTGTGATTCAAGATTCTGGCCTGTTGGGAGGAAAAATAACCAAGATTTCTGACATTGCTCTGACTTTTGTACTAGATGTAACAGCTGGAGCATGGATATGGTCCATCAAAACAAGAAGGAGGAAGATACAGACTCCAGAAAAAGGCATCAAGCCTGGAGGAAAACAAAAGACACTTTAAGGATCCAAGCAGAGGCAGTCCTTAGATAAAGGCCTTCCTGGAGAGATAAAAAGAAGCCAGTCTAAATATCAAGATCATGGGAGTTTCAGAAGAGATATCTTTAAACAAACAGGACTAATAGTGTAAATGATGTGATTGATTGACCATGTGTAACATTTCATTTGAGAGCTTTACGACTTTAGGAAGATGGGACACCTGGGTGGCTCAGTGGTTGAACATCTGCCTTCAGCTCAGGGCATGGTCCCAGGGTCCTGGGATCGAGTTTTCTATCGGGTGCCCTGTAGGGAACCTGCTTCTCCCTTTGCCTGTGTCTCTGCCTTTGTGTGTGTGTGTCTCTCATGAATTAATAAATAAAATCTTTAAAAAAAAGACCTTAGGAAGATGTATGGAGAATTAGCAACATGCACAAAGAAACATTAAAGATGAAAAAAGAAAACATTAAATCAAACAACAGTACTCAGTTGTGAATAGTATTTACATATGCATATACATATATATGTATGTATATATATGTGTGTGTGTGTATATATATATATCTTATTTAATCAACAATTTGCATATGACTTTCAGGAGGATGTTGTGGGAAAGCAGATAAAATGATAGCAAAAGGGAACTGAATTATCCTTTTCATATTTCAGACTCAACAGATAATATACTTAATGGACATTGCACAAAGTAGCAGGGTATGCATGCTATTTAGAAACATGGAGGTATGTGAATGTCATAAAATCTTTAAAAAATGGAAAGTAGTTGGGATGCCTGGATGGCTCAGCAGTTGAGCATCTGCCTTTGGCTCAGAGCGTGATCCCGGGGTTCGGGATCCTGTACCGCATTGGGCTCCTTGCAGGGAGCCTGCTTCTCCCTCTGCCTGTGTCTCTGCCTCTGTCTCTGTGTCTCTCATAGATAAATAAATAAAATCTTTAAAAAAAAAAAAAAGGAAAGTAGTTGCCTCTGTGGAGGGGCCTGTAGCAGGGTTTCTCAAATTGGTGCTATTTGAAATTTGTTGTGCATGTTAGTATGCTTAGCAGTATCCATGGCCTCTACCCACCAAATACCATTATCAACACTCTTCTCAAATAGTGACGACCAAATATTGTCTCTGGACATTGCTTAATGTCTCTTGGGTGGCAAAATTGCACTTAGTTGAGAACCACTGTATGGAAGGTAGGGGCTTAATTAATATTTTAATATAAGTGTTTATAATTTGACTTGGTAAAATTATTTACTAGTATTATTTTGACACAATAGAGGCTAATTTAAAATGGAGTCGAATGAGATAATTTTCAATATCCTTTGAAGTCTAAAATGCTGCAAAGTCCAATTCCCAAGCGCTACTCTTTAGTTACATTTAATTTAGCTGTAAACAATATTTTCTTGACAGCTAAATCTTTACTGAATGGTTTATATAAGCACAGCTGAGTGGGTAGTATTGGGTCTACAGATACATGGAAAACCTTGTCCCTGATTTCAGACTACTTATCAACCTACCTGGGCATTTGACACAAACAACAATATAATTATGGAGAGATTTTGGAGTCAGAGGAAAATGTTCTGTATTCCCAGCCTTTCCCCCACATTAGCTCTCTGTCCATGAGCAAAATCTGGCACCGTATACCTATCGTGAAAATAACAATATTATTTTTAGCTTCCCTTCTCCTGAAAATCTTTCTCAGTTTTATGACTACGAAAACAGATGATAATCTATTTTTATCTGAGTTGTACAAATAGTAAATGCTATTGGTATTTCAAGGAGGAAGCAATAACTTATGAAAGAGTAGGGTAGGGGAGTGGCGGAGATATTCTTACAGGAAAGTACAAAATACGGCTTGTGTGTTTTAAGTTCTTAGAACCTTGTCAGCAAAGGTTCTTCTGCTAATGATGGAAAAAACAAACTAATAACCTTCCCATCCCACTCAGTGTGGTCCCTGATAGAGGTGTCCTAATTTTTATGTTGCTGTCATAACTGATAGTCTATCTCTGACCACTTAAGGCATTGCTTTGGTACAAAATTCAATATAAAAATGATCTGACTTAACATGGATAATAAGGCTCTGGGAATCTATTTCTCTCTTTATTGAGTTTATCAAGGTCATTTGCTTTCAACAAATGCAAAAAATTGCATAAACAGATTTTCATTTGATTTTTGGTACATAAGAATTCAGATGCTTTTAAAATCTAGGTATAAATGCGGCTTTAAGTGGTAGTTCTCTTAAATCAAATGGTCTGGGTATACTTTCTTCTGATCTACCTTTCCAGGATAATTGTTTGTTTTTCAGAAGAATAATCTTCTTTATCCCAAATCAGTTTTGTTGCAGTTCACATTATTATTTATTAGTACAGATAGAACCAAGGGCATTTTCACATGGCATGAACTAGATTTTTATTTTTTAAGCCCAAAAACAGACTGAAGTTTGCTAGTGAAACTGCTTTGGTAAATACTATCAATTCTGATGACAGATTATTTTCAATAATCCCAGGCAATTTTGTTATACTGCTGTTATGTTTAGGTGATAGCAAATTAAAATGATAAAATGTCTTTATCTCCTTCCTGCAGCTGTTTTAGCTATCCCGTAAAATGAGTTTATACTGTCAGCTGTACCTGTCCAGAAATATATAAATACCAGTGGCATTGTTCCTTAAGTATTCCACTAGTCACCATGCTGCGTAGACGATCTAATGGTCCATTTCTAAAGAAAATGTTTCAGTGTCTGTTTTTCAATTATTTGAAAAAAGTCACATTCATTGCTTTGCCTGGTGTCAGGGTCATCTCACCATATATATTATGGTAAATTACTGTAATAGGAGCACTTGGCATGTTGCGTTAGAGTGAAAAGAAAAACAGATTGGATGGAAACCAGAAGAATTCATTCTTCTTCCTCTCTAGTGTATATGCCCTGACTACCACCAGGGGAGCTCATTAACCTTTCTCCCACTGTAAATGTTTCTAGGAAGCAGAACTGAACTGAACAAGCTGTGCAGTCAAACAGCCTTTCTCTCATGCCGTGCTGAAGATAAATGTCTCTTTCCTAGAGATTTTAAAAGGGATAATTTAAATATAAATTTGGATTTAGTTTTGTTCTCTTCAATATACTTGCGTGTGCAGTTTGTTTTCATTTCTGTATGTGCATGTTAATTTTTTTCTGCATGGGAACCTAATATCCTCAGTGTAGTAATCCTCAGGAGATCTGTACTGAACTTGTGGTTTCACTCTTTTCACAATTTTTTTTTCTGAGTTCTTTTCAGAAGCACCGTACTTGGCATGGTGGCTGAGCAACTGGCACCGAGTTCATCAGGAATCAAGTTCTTAGGGGCACCTAGGTGGCTCAGTTGGTTAACTGCCTGCCTTCAGCTCAGGTCATGATCCCAGAGTCCTGAGATCAAACTCTGTATCTGGCTCCCTGCTCAGTAGGGAGTCTGCTTCTCCCTCTCTCTGCTCATGCTCTCTCTCTCTGTCTCTCTCAAATAAATAAAATCATTTTTTTTTTTAAAAAGGGAATTAAGTTCACAGATTCACTGAGGCTTCACCATCTCCTTGGTCACTTGGTACCTGAAGCACAGCTCTTTTTCCACAAAAGGCACTCCATGACTTTCAGATTCACTTCTCTGTAGGTATATTCCTGGGAAATGTTTGTCTGAAGTATAACTGTGCTGTGTTTGTTTATTGTTGGACAGTCTGATGCAGGGTTCCCCCTCATCTCTTAGCATTCTTCTCTAAATATCTGAACCACACTAAGACTATCATTATTCTGGAAATTGAACAAGATGCCTGCTTCTGTGATTTGGACCTAGTTAGTTTGGATCTGACTTTGCTTTTGTCAGGCATATCCTTTTAACCAAAGGAAAGATCATTACATTCTGCTGGGTACTCCAGCTAGTTCTCTTCAGAAACAGTATACCTCAGCATGTCAAGATGGTCCTGTTTCTTGAGAGAATCCATGCCAGGGATGCCAGGTAACAAATGTTCATCACTATAGCAAATGAATAAGCAGTTGGGAACTGTCTGGTTCCAGGTCAGCTTTAAGCCACTTCTTTTCATGTGACTATTCCTTTGTAATTTTGACTGATGCTGCTAACGGGTGTAATGCTTCCTTCTGGAACTCATGCATCTTGATTTGGGACATAGAAGAGCGTGGTAGCTAAAATCAGGAGACCTGCATTTATAGGAACAGAAGTTAAATCCTTTCTCTACCACTCTCTCTAGGGAAGTCATTTCATCTCCTGTTCTTATGGAAGAGTTAAAATAAAATGAACTACTTAAGGAAGTTACCAAATCTCTTGATATATGTTAAGTATTTTTAAAATGTGAAAAATAGAAAAACAGTAACACAAATATCACCTTGGTACAACTTTTTATTTGAAGGTTTAATGCTTTCTGAGGACCCGTGAAAACAGTCTAGCTTTCTGAAGAGCCTCCATGCCAGTACTGAACAGGATCAGACCTCCCAATAACATTTTACCCTGGGGGAGATCCTGGTTCAGACCCACTTATGGTACTCTGTCCTTCAAAAGGAAGTAAGAGAACAGACCATTATTATCCAGTTCTCACAATTTGGCATGATGGTGACTGTCTTTTCTTTGCAAACACTGAAAATTATTCCTACATGCTTTGAGATTCACCTACAAAAGTGGCTAAAACAATTCTCTTTTAAATCTTGGAAAAATGTATTAGCATTCCAGGTTTCAGAAATCACTATTAACCAAAAGCAAGTGCTGTGTTCTTAAGAATGTCAGTCACCTCTTGTATTGTAGCTAAGGCAGTGTTTTGCTTTTTGTTGCTTTTTGTTTTGTTTCTATTGAAAGAAAACAGAAAAGTCTCATTGTAATGATTTGATCTCCAGTTTTATTCCATGGCTTAGAACCTAAGTGTAGCATTAAAGCTACAACATACCAGGAATATTGACAGTCATTTAAAAGATGATGTGTCTAGGGATACTTTTAAAGAACAGAAGTATTGCCTTTTGTGTTAACATAAAGCACTTTTATCTAGATGGATATAACTGTTCTCAGTGGTTTTGTGGAGACAAGATGATATTTTCTAGGTTGATATTAGACAGTTATTTATAAACATACTCAGTGTTCTTTTTGTGTAAAATGGTTGTTATCTGTCCAATTTGGAGTGTATAGCATAGATCCTGACTGAGTCTACTTTTGCAAAGGAAGTCAGTATGAAATTGCATTCTGTTAACTTGTCTGCAGACTTCCAAAGGAGATGAAGCAAATGAAGTAATTCTTCCAAAAATGGAGCTACGTGTCCTGGATAACCAGGATCTGGACCTAGAGCCATTATCTTTAATCATCATGGAAGTGCTAGCTTCCATGAGCAGAGAGACTCCAGTTTGTGTCCCTATTAGCCATATGTAATGTTCTGTTTGATTTGTGGTATCTTAATCCCTATAACCTGTATATTTACCTTATAGTAGGGAACATAATAGAATACTGTTTATAACAATGTTGTGAAATTTAAGATAATACATGTAAAGCATTTAGCAAAATGAATGACCTATGTATATACTTAAAAATATGGCCTCCTTCTACAAATATCATTAATATCTCTGCTACCATTATTATTATCATTATAAAAAATTTACCTCTGGTTACTCTCATTTTTCCTTTAATTTTTTTTTTCTATTTGTGTTATTGAGCCATAGCCTTAGATGTGAAATTCCTAAGAAGAGGGAAATCTGGTTACTTTATGTCTAATATAAGTTTGCTTATCATGAGGTCAAAAGAAACACTAATGAAGTCAAGTCTCAAAAGTACATATGAAGACTGTAATAGATCATTAGAAGATTAATTGTTCAGTCCTGGGGGCTGCTTTCCCATGAGATGTATTGACCCCAAAAGTCTCCAACCTAGCCTAACCTTTTGACCCCAAAAGTCTCCAACCTAGGCACTGCCAGAACAATAATCCACAATCGAGTGATGAAAGGGTTCCATGAAAGAGAAATTTTTAGACTATAGTAATAGTAGGCTACAGTACCAGCTCCCCTGCCTGCCTCTCCCTGTAGATCTCCTCCAGGAAGTGACTCTGGGCAGGAGTAGAATTTTTCTGAAAGGTCTACAAGAATGTAAATTATAAATCATCTTTAATACACCAAGTAAGCATTTATTCATCTATTTATTTATTCCTTCATAAACTCAAGCACTAGATTTCTGTTAAGTGCTGGGTATTTTGCTGGACTTTGGCAAAAGTGTGATAAATAGGACAGGTTGGCTTTGCCTTATGTAGCTTAGAGTCTGGTGGAGAAGAGAGACATTGAACTTGTAATAAAATTATGATGAATGAAATGAAAGTACAATTGGAGAGTATAATAACACCATGGAGATGGAGACATCTAAACTGAAAGAAGCAGAAAAGTAGTGAAAGATATACTATGAAGTGAAAGATTTGTATAAGTTGAGTAAGTGGAATCAGATGAGAGATAAGTTGGCGCATCATAGTGTTTCAAGAAGATAGGATAACAAGTTCAATTTCATAAGCAAATGAACAGATGAACAAAACCCATTGTGTTGCTAAAAAAAAAACGGTGTGATGAAAGCTTGTATATAGAGAGTGTAATTTATATGGTAGCTGATGGAATGCTACAAAGAGTTTTTAATGGTATTAATACAAACAGAACATATGTTTTAAAAAGTTCTATCAGGTAGTATGGCAGTGTATGGATGTGACTAGTGGGGAGAAGTTAGAGAAAGAGCAACTGGTTTGAAGGCTACTAATGATATGTCAGGAAAAGTGAGGGTGAGGCACAGAAGCATAGAGATCATGGATTCAGGGATGTGGTTATTCGTTCATTATGTATTACTAAATTAACTGCTTTATGAACAGTCCTAGTTGTGTTAGCTACAAAGAGGAGGAAGGCATGGTTCTTGCTATAGAGAAACTAGGAAAGAGAGAAAGAAATTGTACTGTGACATTCTCTGGTAAAGTTGGTGAGGCTAAGTGTTACATCAATTTGCTGAAAACAAATTCACTCAAAGCCCATTCAAGGAAGGATCAATTCCTCTAAGTACTGTGATCATCATCATCATCATCAGGATTGTTGGGGAACTGTGCTGAGTTCTTTATATACATTATCTTATCTAGATTCCTTTACCATTCTGTAAACTGGGATCTGTTCTCTACTTTTAACATTATTTTACAAATGAGAAAATTGAGACATCAAGAGGCTAAGGAGCTTGACTAAGGTCGCTCAGACAGGGTATAGGGAAACTTGAATTGCGTTGGACTGATTTGTGAGTCCATGGTTTCAGGGAGTTAACAATGTCAAGCAAAAAGCTGGATATAGAAAATTTATGGGAAAAAATTGCTGTAAAGTCCATAATAGAGTAGCAAAAAAAGGAGGCAGTCTGGTTTTGGTTTAAAGTGTCACACTTCCTTTTTTTTTTAAATAAAGACAGAGAATATTTAGAAATGAGATTTAATATTGTTATATAAAGTGATAGAGACTTTCAAAACCAAGTCTTTAACCCATTAAAATTAATGTTGAGACAGTATCTCCTTAATTGAGTAAAACCAGATCCTCTCCAGTTGGGACACAATTAAAAGGCACGGGGCTTGTGGTTGGGAACTCTGACTCATCATATTTTTATTCTTTTGTGGACCAGGGAATTTGTGCAAGTCACTAAAAACCTCTGTGTGTTTATTTCCTCATTTTAAAAATGAGAGTAATAGTGCCCATCTCACAAATCTATCATGAAGATTTAATTAACAATGCATGTCAACACTTAACAATTCCAAGGCATAGAAATAGTCCCTCCTAGAAAGTCAATATGATGATATGATGATCATGTGGCATGCTGGAAAAGGTATGTGGAGAGAGGGGGAACAATACCAAAATATCAGGGAGAGCAGAGTAAACTGGGAAGATGTTGAGACTTCAGGCAATCAGTGTCATGGAAGTTTCTGTTTAACTCAAGACATACAGAGGGAGGAATGCAGACCTATATCTCATCAGTAGTAAGGAGTTGAGCAGAGCTTCAGGGTTAAATTCACACTGATACAAGACTCAGATGGAGACTATTAAATAGTCAATTCCATGTAATGCAACGATAAAGGGACCATGCCTTCCTGGACTAAAGCAAAAATGAAAGCATAGCCTAGCAGCCAAGGTAACAGACTGGTCTTGCCATGAACCCTGGAACTCCAAGAAATAGACAAATTCCTTCTATGAAAATTGTTCTTTATTAGAACACAAGACTTCAATCTAAGAGGCAACTAATATCATAGGTATGCTATTTATAGTTTTTGTTGTTGAACGATAGACATTTTTATGTTTTTAAGGCATCAAACCAACCATATAAATATGTGTGAGTGTGTGTATTTACTTTCAGAATGAAGAGAAGCAAAAATGCTGAGAAATTCTTATATTCAAATCCTCCCTGCAAAGGTTCTCCATGAAGTTAGTGAAGTTACACAGACTAACTTTTCAAAGAACACTTCAGGACAGACACAAAAAAGGAGTGAGAAAAATGAACATGATTATTCAGCATATGCCTCAAAATTATATTTTATAAACAAGTAAAAATAGTGTGTCCATTTGTGGCTCTTTTCCACAGTTATTACTGATTTAGTAATTGAGTTAGCATTGCTAATTTATCAGCAACAATACAGCCAACAATTGGAACCCTAATTACATTTTTAAGCTGGACTAGTGCTGAGACCTTTGATCAAACATATTTTTTTATTTTTTCACTGAACAGTCCATAATATAGTAGTCATTGAACCAGATTTGCTCATTTTTTTCTGGCATAGTTTTTCAATATATTCTATTGAGTGAATGTTTCGGCAAATAACTGCCACATAGTCTACTTATGTAATTCATTAACACACCGGTGTGGAGACCTATTTTTCAAATTAGATTTTGTATTTTCAGTAAGATCTGATGATAATGCTGGTCATTTGTTCTCCATATCTTACCAATGTCTGGTTGCATTAGGACTGAGATTTATTTGCTGGTCTTTGGAACACTACCCCTCAAACCTGGCTTCTCATTGGGATCTCCTGTGATATCTGAGTCCCACTCAAGAGATTCTTTTTTTTTTAAAGTAGGCTCCATGACCGTGTGGACCCCAATGCAGGGCTTAAACTCACAACTCTGAGATAAAGACCTGAGCTGAAATCAACAGTTGGATGCTTAATCAACTGAGCCACCCAGGCACCCGACCCACTAAAGAGATTTAATTAATTAGATATATAGTCCAGCTTGCATATGGAGTTTTTTAAATTCCAGATTATTTTGATATGCAGCAAAATTTGAGAACCACTGAATGAGAACATACTCCTGTGTAAGCAGATTATGTAAGAGCAAAGAACAACTTCCGCCTTTCCTTCCTTCCTGGAAACATTTAGCACTTATTGAACATCTACTGTGTTAGGAAATGTTCTAGGTAGTGAAAATATAAGGTGAACAAGATGGTCCCTATTTGCATGTTTATTAAATTAATTCTGACCCCAGTAATTTGCTGTGGCCTCACCTGACCATATATCTCCCAGGATGCTGAACCCCAGCTGCAATTACCTTCTCTTAGTCCTCACTGTGCCATGCTCTGAAATACTATAAGGATTTCTCACAGGTGGCTGCTTCCTCCTTTGATCCTCACTGCCTTGACTTCTAGGCTTGGGTCAGACTCCTCTCATTATTCCATTCACTTCCTTCTAGTTGCACATATCAGAGATGCATTGTTATGCTCTTATGTGTTTGATGTTCCTTTTCCAGCTAGACAGAAATCACCAGCAAGAAGCCTACCCCTGGGCTCCTTATTAAATGATTAATAAAATATTTATTTAATGAAGGAAATCATTTTTAATCTGAATGAATATAATTCCATCCTGATTATACTTTGCTGCATAATCAACTACCTTAAACCTTAGTTGCTCAAAGCAATAACTATTTTATGACCTCCTGTGATTCCAAGGGTTAACTAGACTCACCTGGGTATGTCTTCTATTCCACATGATGGCTGGGACTGCAGCCATCTGGAGACTCAACTTGGGCTAGAATATTCAAGATGGCTCACTTACATGCCTTGAGAGCATAGGACTGAAAGGCTGGTTTCAGTTGGGATGCTAGGGTTGCATGGCTTCTCTTGCATGTAATCTCTGGTTCTTTCCCTTTGCACATGGACTGTGCACTTGATCTCTACAGCAGATGGTTAGGTTTCTTAGCAGTCCAGAACTTCCAAAATGAGCATTTAAAGAGAAGTGGAAACTGCTAGATCCCTCAAAGGCTAGATGGAAAGCTGGTCCAGTGCCACTCCTGTCATATTCTGTTAGTCAAAGAAGTCATAAGACCTTTCTAGAGTCATTGAGAAAAACAAATACAAACACTAAAAAACATACCTTTCCTCTTTATCAGAGAGTCATAAAGAATTTAAGACCATTCTTAATTCATCACAGAAATTTAACCCTAAATTTAAAACATTTATTTCCTTCTCTTTTTTTGGGAGGAGAGGCAGGCAACTCAAGAGATCTTTTAATTTTAGTTTTTACCTTTTTGTGGTATGACTAAGATCTACTCTCAACAGATTTTTAAGTGTAGAATACAATATATTTGACTCTAGTCATGAGTTGTACAGCAATCTCTAGAACATACTCATCTTTTGTCACAAAATTTATACCCAATAACAACTTCACATTTCCCCTCTCCCTCCAGTGCCTAGAAACCACCATGAGTTTGATTGTTTTAGATACCTTAAATAAGTAAAATGATGCAATATTTGTCTTTCTGTGACTGCTTTATTTCACTTATTGTAATGACCTCATGATTCACCCATGTTGTTACATATTGTAGAATTCTTTTTTTAAGGCTGAAGAATAATCTAAGATATGTATATGCCTCATTTTCTTTACTTACTCATCAACAAACAAGTTGCTTCTACATCTTGGTTATTGTAAATAGTGATGTAAAGATTATTGTAAATAGTGATGTAATGAACATGGGAGGGCAAATATCTCTTTGAGATCTTGGTTTCAATTACTTTTGGATAAATACCTAGAAATGGAATTGCTGAATCATGTGGTGTTCTATTTTTTGAGGAACTTCCATAGTGTTTTTATAGTGGCTGCACCTTTTGGCATTTCACCATCAATGCAAAAGGGTTTCAATTTCTCTACATTGTCACCAACACCTGGTAAAGAAAACAATCAACAGAGTGAAAAGGTAACTTACAAAATGATTGAAAATTTTTGCGAACTACATGTCTGATACGAGGTTCATATCCAAAATATAAAAGGAACTCCTACAACTCAGTAGCAAGAAACAATTGATAACCCAATTGAAACATGAGCTAAAGACTTGAATGGATATTTGCCAAAGAAGACATACAGATGGCCAACAGGCACACGAATAGGTGCTCACCATCATTCAACAGCAGGAAAGTACAAATCAAAGCCACAATGAGATACTACCTCACATCTGTTAAGCTGGTTATTATCAAACACACAAAAGACAGACAGCAAGTGTTGGTGACAATGTGAAGAAACTGGAACTCTCTATTTAAACATCACAAGTCTGACTCCGCCCACATTCTGCCAAGCTGCTGGAAATGCTATTATCAGCCATTCTTGGGGATCCCACTATCACGGGTTAGTGTAATGGTGTGACACTGAGTGCACTTTCTTTTTTTTTTTTTTTTTCTGAATGCACTTTCTAATCAGCATCCAGGAGTCCATTATGGCAACAAAGCTGGTACCCTCAGAGGCACCTGATTTACTGCCTCCATGGTCAGGGCATGAGGCACTATGTGAGAATAAAAATGCCTTACCTGGGACACCTGGGTGGCTCAGTGGTTGAGCATCTGCCTTGATTCAGGACATGATCCTGGGGTCCTGGGATTGACTCCCCACATGGACCGTGCTTCTCCCTCTGCCTGTGTCTCTGCCTTTCTCTGTGTCGCTTGTGAATAAAAAAACTAAAATCTTAAAAATAAATAAATAAAAATGCCTTACCTGGATCTTGCTTTCCTTTAGTATCACCCAATCATTCTGCCCTGAGATCTTTCCTTGGTTTTGCTAGAATAGAGAGAATAACCTCTGCTTTGTAGTAGGAGGAGTGGAAACTCATGACATATTCTTTGATGGGTTTGGTTGTGGTCCTGCCAAGGTTCTCTTTTACCTAGCTTAAACTCCACCTCTTTTTTCTCCCCTTTGTTTAACTTTTTTTTTTTTTTGACATGAATCCTGGACCAGCCTTCAGAAATAAATAAATAAATGAATAAATAAATAAATATATATATATATATATATATACACACATATATATATTTTGACATAACTTCAAAGTTTTTTCAAGAGTAGTACAAAGTATTCCTACACTCCATCAAGACTCTCTAAACATTAAGGTTTACACTGTCTCTCATGTGCTATCTGTATATATAAATATATATATTTATATACATAAATTTAATATATATTTAAATTTCTCTATATGTCATCTGTTATATAATTCATGTCATTTTATATGGAACTGTTCATGTCTCTCATGTGGTACAGTTTGTGGTATATTTCCTCAATGCAAGAACATTCCTTTCCATAGCCAAAGTATAATAATTAAAACGAAGAATTAACATTGATACACATTCAGAGTTTTACAATTGCCTCAATATTACCCGTTACAGTGAAAGTGAATTCCAAACCACGCATTGCATTCAGGTGTCATGTTTCTTTAGTCTCCTTTATTCCAGAACAGTTCCTTATTTTTCTGTGTCTTTAGTGGTGTTAGCATATCTGAAGAGAACTGGCCTGATATTTTATAGAATGACCATCAGTTTAACTCTGCGTTATGTCTTTCCGTGATCAAATTCACACATTCAATTTTGACAGGACCACCACAGAGGTGTTGTTTTGTTCTTCTCAGTTCATGGTATCAGAAAGAATTACTAATGATGTTAGTGCTTATCACTTGGGGTTTCTGCCAAGTTCCTGCACTGTAAGCTTACTATTTTCTTTTATAATTAATAAATATATTGTATAATTAATAAATTTTGTGAGGTCAGACAAGTATTTTAGTCCTCATTGTACTTTTACTTTTTTTATTTTTTCTGACTAAACCAATTTTTGCTGTGATGGTTGCCAAATGGTAATTCCTCTTTTACTCTACGTGTGCCAGTTTGTACTGTGGGATGTGAGCCAAACATTGAATGCTGTGTCTAAGTAGGGCATGTTAGGAAGACTGTGTCAAATAGGCAAGAACAAGAAATAAGAAGGCCCAATGGGCATTTTCTGAGCCCAAAATGAGCACCACTTGCCATGATTCTCTTATAAATGGAGCTGACAGATCCTGAGTCAAATTTTAACTAATGTCTTATACTTTTCTCTGATGGTGGTTGTATGGATATATCCCTAGATGTATAAATATAACATATGGGTGTATATATACATATATTTATTTAATTTTATGCTGCCTAATATTTTATCCTTTACTATATGCAAATTGTACTCAAAAATTAAAAAGAATAGAACATCTAAAAAGAAACCTCTGATTTAGCTGCTTAGTTACATAACATTATAGACAGCTGTAGGTGTTACATAAAACTTAAGAAAAGATGTTCAACACTGAATCAGAAGAGTTGCTAATATAGGGATCATTCAATGTTATAAAATTAGAACTGTAGCTCTGTAATAGCATTTAGTGATCATTTAATAACATTAAATTATTTTTAAATGAAGAAATTGAAGCCAATGTTTTCTAAAAAGAAAATTAGAAGTGTTTTCCTTAAAAGAAATTAATTTTTAATTATGAAATGTTTACAAATTCAAAGGCCTTGCATATTGATATAAAATATTTAAAAGATAAAATAATTGAAAATTTGCCTAAAATGAGATTTTACTCCTCAATTTCTTTAAGTAGGCAGTTACCCTTTTGACTTTATATGTGATTTAATTTACAAAATGACAACAATTTTAGTAACTTAGTTGGTTTCATTATTCTTTGTCTGCCTCTCCTCCCCCCCAGCCCTCCCCATTCCTCACCCTCACCTTCCCCCACCCCCCTAAATTTCCTACCCTATCCTGTGCCTCTGGGGCTGATCTTTCAGATGCATCACCAAAGCTGCTTTGTGCTGTGGCTTCCAGTTGAGTTTGGCCTATGGGAGGGAGATTAGAGTAAAGAGGAGTCCTATCCCCTCTCAGTTGTGTGGTTCTGGTCTAATTCTCCCTCTAAAATTACATATCCTTTCAAGAATTTCTATGGCTCCAAATCCAGGTTCCTACTGTTTCCTTCTCTACCCTTTTAGATCCAGGCTTATGTCTACTGCAAACAGGGAGACCAGTATAATATATAAGGTTAAAAATTTAGGAGCATCTTACATTCTGCCAAGACAGCAACAAAATTTACAGAAGCCAAGAATAATTTTGCTCCCTCTTGCAGCTGGAATGTACCTTAGCAGAACTGATGAGCAAATTTAGTGAAATATGTAGCGTGAAGGAAGAAAGTTTGATATGTCTTCAAACTTTGGGCTGCCAATATTCTGGACTGGTATTCCCTGCATGACCTGGCCCTACATGTGACTTGTAACATCAGGATTCATCAGTAGTTGGGCTAGGAGATACCTTCTTTTCTTTTGACTAGATGACTATTTTAAGGTCTCTACAGTTTCGCCAATATAGCCAACAAGTTGCACATAGTCTGCACTGCTTCTTAGATAGGCCCCAAAATACCATTGCTGGGACTGTGCTACATTGTTATTGTCACAGGCTCTGCCTAATTGGATTCTGAGGTTGGAATGTGTTCCCTGTGGCTCTGTTCAATAGCTAGCTTCCACCTTTGCTTGTCCCAGCCATGTTTTAATAGCCCTCATTGGTTCCTTTTCCCTTCTTTGTAACTAGTCTCTTCATTAAATTATCATAAAAACTCCATCATAGTGTACCTTATATTTTCTACTGGGACCTTAACGAACACAGTAACATAACTCCAAAATAGAATTAGAGAGATGAAGTTTCTATTAAAAATAACTAATGAGTGGTAACCAAAAGGAAATACACCTGGGGAATGTAAGGCCACACCTCACATTTTGTCTTCATTCTGTGATGCTCTTACTATAGAACCTCCAGCGAAATCTGGCAGTAGTTCCTGATTATCCTCGTGGAAGCTGGTGGATATACAATTTTTTCTTTTCTGTACAAATGCAGGTGATGCTAATTTCGTTTAGTCATATAAAATTCTTTTCCAAATATTGTTGAAAGAGGAATTCAGTGTAGGAAGTTCAGGCAGTGGATCAATACTTAAAATGATTGGCTATGTGATTTTAAACTTTGTCAACTTTCCCATATATAAGCTCATTCTCACTAAATGCAAATCAAATCAAATGCTTCTAGAATATATACATGAGTGTTGTTGGAGAGAAATAGAAGAGGGACTAGGGCCCTTCAGAGATAATCTTCTGTGGATAAGTGATTAAGCACTAGAATGGATATCATAGTCAATGTCTAGCCTCATTTGTTTTACTGATGTTGCTTCATTTAGGCAAAATGCCTCTTTATATGTTAGGCAATTAAGCAATGAATTAGAAGAATAGCTAAAAGAAAAAAAAATAGACTATTGAGGCATTCCTGTGAAGCTGGGAGTGAATGGATATTTAGATTATTCTCAGATCCATTAGTCTTAGAGTCTATTACTATAAAAATCAGAATTATAATCATGTAAATACATTTATTATACTTAAATAAATCAAGAAAGTCTCATTTTCGAAAATGCCAGATGTTCTGTATTTCTCTGATGGCAATATAAATCTGAAGTTTATCTATGCTAAACATCTGTCAAAAATACATACTTGTTTAAGGGAATCACCAACAGTTCAAAATGAAACGCTGTGAATAAATACATCAAGAAAGAAAAGGACTGTTCATTCTATTTAGAAATGACTTAAATATCCTAAGCAATATGATACATTGCTATAAATATGTACATTGTGAAGTAAAATTTCATAATAAAAATCTCTCCTATAGCTAAAAATTAAAAACTAAAACTTGGCTAATAAAAGTAGGAGGTTCTACCTTTTTTTATTAATCTTATTTCTTCTAATTTAGAAGTTGTTCACACACATAAAAATGGCAATCAACTAATAATTTTTAATTACAATGCAGCTTCACAGAAAAATAAAACCAAAAACTAAAAAAAAAAATAAATAAAAAATAAATAAAAATAAAAATAAAATCTGTGTTCTTGGGATCCCTGGGTGGCACAACGGTTTAGCACCTGCCTTTGGCCCAGGGCGCTATCCTGGAGACCCGGGATCGAATCTCACGTCGGGCTCCTGGTGCATGGAGCCTGCTTCTCCCTCTGCCTCTGTCTCTGCCTCTCTCTCTCTCTCTCTCTCTGTGTGTGACTATCATAAATAAATAAAAATTAAAAAAAAATCTGTGTTCTTCAAGAAAAAAAAAAGCGGGATTAAAAACTTAGTTGACCAGAGGATTTAAGTTTCTTCTTTTTTTTTTTTAATTTTATTTATTTATTCATGAGAGACAGAGAGAGAGAGAGAGAGAGAGAGAGAGAGGCACAGACACAGGCAGAGAGAGAAGCAGTCTCCACTCCATGCAGGGAGCCTGACGTGGGACTCGATCCCAGGTCTCCAGGACCACACCCGGCACTGAAGGTTGGCACTAAGCCACTGAGCCACCCGGGCTGCCCTAGGATTTAAGTTTCTGAAGAATTAGTAAAATTTTCCCAAAGTTAGAAAATAAAACATTTCAGATATTAGGTTGAAAATGTAATTTAGCCTTCCCAAGATGCATTTTCTTTGTATTTTTCTATTTTGGATTACTAGACATTTGCTTTTGGATTCTTGTTAAAGAAATACTTGCACAAACTTGCAAAATATAATCACATGGATTCTTTCATTACTATCTTCCTGGCACTGAAAATTTTCTTTCCTGGTTGTCAGTAGCAAAAACTATGGCTATAACCTGCTACAGTAAATATAGTAGGTTGTAAATAAAGTGCTATCAATTCAGTGGCTGAGAATACTCATTTTCAACCCCACACTTAACCAAAAAGAAAACATGTAACACCAGAAATTGTTCATTTCACACTCTGAGCACTATTTAAGATTTGCAATGGCTTAATTTAGAAATTGCAAGACTTCAAAAGCCTACTTAACATATGGCAAAATGAAGTGGTAGCCTGTGATTGTTTTTATTTCCATTTTAGGCTAGTTTTCTGGCAGTTATTTTAATTTTTTTCCCCCTTTGCAGTCAATGAATTCCCAAAGGAGATACTTGTTCACTTTCTTGTTTTTCTCTTTTTTAATTCTTTCATTATTATTTTTTATTTTAAGATATATTTTTAAAGTATGAAATGAAAAGAGCAATATTGGTGCTATTACACTTAGGATTTATGATAATTTAGCTGTCGTATTTGAATCCCTCAGGGCAGAGAGCTATAAAAGATCAAGATGTGTATTAGGAGTCTGTGTTGAAAAAAGAGAAAAGGGCATAATAGAGTGCTTAAAGACCCTCCTAATGATATGATGGTTTCTTGTCTACAGTTAAATTATTAAATTAATTCCTAGAAGAAAGATGTAAGATGAAATAAGACTCCAAAATGAATGAATGTTAAAATATTGTATTGTATTATATTTATGAATTGATTTTATTTTAAATGTCTGTATTAAATCCATTGAAAGTTGCCCTAAGTAGCAAATTTTATAGGAAATAACTACCATTTTAAAAGAAAAAGATTAGTTAGAAGTGACATTGTTTTATATATTTGCAAATGTTTTTAATGTCTGTCTTAATAAAAGCTGAATACATATCAACTTTTTTATTCAATATGTTTCAATATATTATTTCAGGATATGAAGAAAATGCAGCCTATGTAGTTGGGAAAAGATAAGACTATTTTTAAATCTTTCCTGTAATTGAGAATATTCTTCTTTGATATTACACTAATGCTTGGCAAATGGTAGTTTCTTAAAGGTTAGTCACAATGTGGAATCTGAAACCATGTCAATGAACTTTTTATACATAAAAAATTATATAAAAATCTCTTGGTCTCCATTGCCCTTTGAGTAAATCTTTTACCTGTGCATGTATTCGGAAATTTGGAAATTATTGGTTCACTGAATTATATAGTCCATCCAAGTGTTGCCACATTCCATTATATAATTTTTAAAAATCACACTTATTAATGTCACTATTGATCTTATCAGAAAATGCTGTAAGTATGGCATGTTGAGTTCATTGTGGTAGATACAAATTTTCCAATGATAGATACTAGTTTTTGTTTGAAATCTTGAATTATATCTTTGTCAACAAATACTTGTCAGTGGTTTTCTTTGAAGCAATAAGCTCCTTTTGTTCATTTTCAAGGAAAAGTCAAATACCTAAGCTTTAATGACTATTTTTGTCTGTTAGTCATTCTCTTAAAACTAGTGTTCCATGAAAAAAGGAGCTTATTACTTCAAGGAAAAACACTGACAAGTAGTTTACCTCTCAACTCAAGCTATTACATTTTTCTTTAAGACAATCATAATATTTCAACAAGCAAAAGTTCTTCGTGCATATTGTCACGCCATGGATTCTGCATCATCAGTGCAAATGTCAACAGTGAAAAAGGTGACTGATATCTCAGTATTATTGTACTAATAATAATAACAAATAATATTAATATTATACTTAATATTTCAAAACTATTGAAAATAGTTTTGCCTTAATGGACTTAATAAAAGAGTCTTGGGGACCACAGAGCTGTGTGGGCCACTTTGAGAACTGCTGTTTTAGACATTGTACGCAGCCCTTCACAGACATTGCATGACCTCTTCACAGAAAACCCATAAGGTATAAACTGGTTTTCCTCATTTTACAGATTTTCCTTTATTTTACAGATGAAAGTACTAGACTTAAAGTCTTTCAGTGACTTGCTCATTTTACTTACTTGGATCTCCCAGTATTAGATATAAGATTCACTACAAAAGCTGTGGTTTTGTTTTTAAATAATTAATAGTTGAATCCTGACCTATGATAACATAGTGCTAAAAGCCAAACATCTTTTAAAATGATGCAATTGACTTTGAAAACATAAAAATCCTAGCAAGACTGGAGATTTTTGCCTCTGTCTACGATGGACTAAGGTGAACAACATATTTTCTAAACCTTCTCTTAGATGCTTAACGGAGCTCAAAAATGCAATCTGGAAAGATAAAACTGTATCTAAGTATCTTACTTGAATCCACAAACATTCTTTAAATAAGGCTAATAATGATAATTCATAGCATTGTTGTGAGGATTAAATAAGTTAAGGGGCACATGTAAAGCACTTAGAGTAATTTCTGGTAGAGGAAAGACAAAAAATAGCAATGTAGTTCATTTCACACCCATTAGGATGGCTACTTAAAAATAAAATGCAGAAAACTAAATGTTGGCAAAGATATGGAGATATTGAAAAACTTGTACACTGTTGGGGGAATATAAAATGGTGTAGCTGATATGGAAATCACATGACGGTTCCTCAAAAAATTAAAAATAGAATTATTGTATGACCCAGCAATTCCACTGCTAGATTTATGCCCCAAATAGTTGAAAGGGTATTTGTACATCCGTGTTCATAGCAACATTATTCACAATAGCCAAAAGGTGGGAGCAACCCAAGTCTGATGAAACAAAAAGTGGTACATGTACAATAGAATATCATTCAGTATTAAAAAGGAAGGGCATTCTGACACTTGCTACTATATGGATGAACCATGAGGATATTATGCAAAATGAAATGAGTTACAAGTTACAAGAGGACAAGAGGACAAATGCTATATGATATTGTTTATCTGAATGGTCAGATTCATAGAGACCAAGATTAGAATGTGGTTGCCAGGATCTGGAGGGAAGAGTGATTGGGATTTGTTTGATAGGTAGTGAGTTTTCATTTTGTAAGATAAAAAGCATTCTGAGGATTGATTGCAGGGGTGACTGCATTTAACACTGCTGAACTGCAGTGTTTTAAAAAATCGTTAAGATGGTTTCAATATCATGTGTATTTTGTTATGTCTATTTTATCACAGTTTGAAAAAGTATTAAAAAATGAAGCAAAGCTGCTATAGAAAATAATAAAACACAACTTACAAATGCCAGGAAAATGAAAGAGAATTTGAATACAATAAACATATCAGATGGAATAAACATTTTGGAAAACATTTTACCTAAGTAATGCAAAATAAGAAAAACTGAGTAGCTCTACATTTGTTAAAGAAATTTTGGACGCCCGGGGGGGCTCAGCATTTTAGTGCCTGCCTTCAGCCCAGGGTGTGATCCTGGAGACCAGGGCTTGAGTCCCATGTCCGGCTCCCTGCATGGAGCCTGCTTCTCCCTCTGCCTGTGTCTCTGCCTCTCTCTCTCTCTCTCTCTCTGTCTTTCATGAATAAATAAATAAATAATCCTTTTTAAAAAAAGATTGAATTCATTATCAACATATTCCTACAATGAGAACTCTATGCCCAGTTTCACTGGTAAATTCTCTCAAACATTTAAGGAAGACATAGTAGCAATCTTACAAAAGTTTTAGAAAGTAGAGCAGAAGGGAACAAAAAGAAAACATGTGTTTTGTGGTTTGCACAATGGCAACTACAAACCTGACCAAGATAATAAAATTACCAGCCAGAGGGCAGGGCAAGCTGGCGGAGGAATAGGGTCTACAAGTCACCCGGCCCAACAACTTACCTAGATAACTTTCAAACCATCCTGAAAACCTACGAATTCGACCTGAGACTTAAAGAGAGGACAGCCAGAACGCTACAGAGAAGGGTTTTCGGTTCTAACAAGGTAGGAAGATGGGAAAAAATAAACAAATATAAAAGAATCAAGTGGGGGGATGGACCCCCGAGGGATCCCCCCAGGAGCCAGGTAAGGCCCCCGGGGAGAGCCTCCAGGACAGGAAAGCCCAGGCCTGGAGAAGAGAACTTTAAAAATCCACACCGGATTCTTCCCCGATGGAAACGCGCTCAGCAGGGAACTTGAGAAGATCTGCAGGAGGGGCAGTGGAGCCCCCAGGTTCCCGGGGTCACTAACAGGTACCCCGCGGCCAAGCGCTGTAAAGGGCTGGAGCGCACCCGGCGGGGCCTCGGGGAGCAGCCCATTGGTCAGGGGGCAGCTCTGGGCGGAGGGGGATGTGTCCTGCTGCCTTTGGAGCCTCAGCCCGGGAGCGCGATTCCAGCAGTGCAGGCCCCCGATCCCAGGGCGCCGGGGACACAGCCCAGGATCCTGCGCTCCTCCCGGGACAGGCGGAGGCCTGGAGGGCCCAGGACAGCGAGGACACTCCTGCAGCCGGGCGCCCCCGAGCTGTGCAGGTCAGCGCCCCCCGCCCTGGGAGCATCAGGCCCCTGCGGACTGGGAACTGTGTAGTCACTGTGGGAGCTGACTCCAGGGCTGGAGAGCTGGCCGCTGCCACTGTTGTTGTTCCTCCTGGTGTCACCCTGTGCCTGGGATGGGGCGGGGCCACCAGGGGACAGAGGCCTCACCGGGTCAACAGCTGCCACTGAGCCCGACACCTGGTGGAGGGCGAGGCAGCTGCCCCAGGTACACACCTGAGAATCAGCACAGCAGCCCCTCCCCCAGAAGACCAGCTGGAAGGACAGGGGACCAGCAAGTTCTTGACCAAGCAGCGCTGGAAAGCTCCAGTACCAAGGGAAAATCGAGTTAATATAGTATATAGAGCTGGAGGGTCCCCCCGCCTTTCTTTTTTAAATTGTTTTTCCTAAAAAAAAAAAAAAGAAAAGAAAAAAAAGAAAAAGAAAAAAAAAAGAAATTGTTTTTTCCTTTTTTCCCCCTTTTCCATTATAACTCTTTTTTATATCAGACTAAACATGTCCATTTTTTTTTCTCTTTCCCCATCTTAACTACAATATTGTACCAGCTCTTCGTTTTTAAGGTTTCTTCCTTTTTCACTTTCACTACAGTTACATGCCTTAGATATATTTTTCACTACTGGATTCCCTTCAAAATACTCATTTTAATTTTGAGAGCTATATGAGATATGGGTTTTTGTCTTGTGTTTTTTATTTCTCTGCCTCATTTTTGAATGGCAGAAGTTAATAGCTTTTAAAACATGACTGGCATGCACCCAGAACCAAGTGGTATACCATGCTGGTTCATTCTGTGAGATTATATTTTCTCTTCATTTGCATTCTGCCCCCTTTTTTTAAATCTCATTTATGTTTTGGTGGTCAATGGTGGGGCTCTCTACAAGTATTGTTGGTTTATATAAATTTGGGATTGAGCATCTTCTAACATACAGAACTTAATACACTCAGAACCAAGAGGATCACCCTCTAGGACCCTCAGGCAGACTGCATTCTCCCTCTACTACAATTTCTTCACCACCACCATCTACCAGTCCCCCCCGACCCCCTGCTTTTTTCTTCTTTTTTCTCTTTACTTTTTTTCTTCTTCTTTTTTCTTCTTTGGAATTTTTGGTCTTTTTTTTTTACTACTTTGTTTTAAAATTTGTTTTTCACTTTAGCGGTCCTTTTGGTTTATTTTGTTCTGATCTTTGTTTTCAATTTCTGGTCTCTGACCTCGTCAGAATCATCTAGGGTGAAATTGACCTATGTCATGGTTCATATTCTTTTTTTTTAAAGATTTTATTTATTTATTTATGAGAGACACAGAGAGAGAGAGAGAGAGAGAGAGAGAGAGAGGCAGTGACACAGGCAGAGGGAGAAGCAGGCTCCATGCAGGAAGCCCAGTGTGGGACTCAATCCCGGGTCTCCAGGATCAAATCCTGGGCTGAACCCCAGGCTTTGACACTAAACCGCTGAGCCACCTGGGCTGCCCTGTGGTTCATATTCTTGGCTCAGCCAGTTCATACAGCCACTCTGCATTGAGCAAAATGACTAGAAGGAAAAATTCACCACACACACGCACACACACACACACACACACACACAAAAGAAGCAGAAACAGTACTCTCGGCCACAGAGTTACAGAATATGGATTACAATTCGATGTCAGAAAGCTAATTCAGAAAGACAATTATAAAGTTGCTGGTGGCTCCGGAAAAAAAAAGTATAAAGGACTCTAGAGACTTTGTTACCACAAAACTGAGATCTAATCAGGTCAAAATTAAAAATCAATTAAATGAGATGCAATCCAAACTGGAGATCCTAACAATGAGGGTTAATGAGATGGAAAAGGAGTGAGTGACATAGAAGACAAGTTGATGGTAAGGAAAAAAGCTGAGGAAAAAAGAGAAAAAAAATTAAGAGACCATGAGGAAAGGCTAAGGGAAATAAGTGACTGCCTAAGAAGGAAGAATCTACATATAATTGGGGTTCCAAAATATGCCAAGAGGGAGAGAAGGCCAGAGAGTATATTCCAACAAATCATAGCTGAGAACTTCCCTAATTTGAGGAGGGAAATAGGCATTCAGATCCAGGAGATAGAGAGGTCTCCCCCCAAAATCAATAAAAACCATTCAACACCTTGACATTTAGTAGAGAAACTTGCAAATTCCAAAGATAAAGAGAAAATCCTTAAATCAGCAACAGATAAGAGATCCCTAACTTATATGGGGAGAAGTATTAGATTAACAGCAGACCTCTCCATGGAGATTCAGGTTACTAAATTAGAAGAACATGCATCAAAGAATACTTTATCCAGCAAGGCTCTCATTCAGAATAGAAGGAGAGATAAAGAGCTTCCAAGATAGGCAGAGACTCAAAGAATATGTAATCAACAAACCAGTTCTGCAAGAAATATTAAGGGGGACCCTGTAAAAGAAAGGCTAAATAGGTATTATGATGACACTAAATTTATGTCTTTCAATAGTTACTCTGAACGTGAATGGGCTAAATGATCCCATCAAAAGATGCAGGGTTTCAGACTGGATAAAAAAGCAGAACCCATCTATTTGCTGTCTACAAGAGACTCATTTTGGGCCTAAGAACACCTCCAGCCTAAAGATAAAAAGGTAGAGAACCATTTACAATTCAAATAGTCCTCAAAAGAAAGCTGGGGTAGCCATCCTCATACCAGATCAATTAAAGTTTATACCAAAGACTGTAGTAAGAGATAAAGAGAGACATTATATCATGCTTAAAGGGTCTATCCAACAAGAAGACCTAACAATCATGAAAATTTATGCCCCTAATGCGGGAGCTGCCAAGTATATCAATCAATTAATAACTAAAGTAAGGAGATACTTAGATAATAATACACTAAAACTGGGAGACTTCAACACAGCACTTTCTGCAAATGACACATATTCTAAGCACAATATCACCAAAGAAACAAGGACCTTAAGTGATACATTAGACCTGATGGATTTTATAGATACAGGACTTTATTTCCAAATGCAACTGAATACACATTCTTCTCAATTTCATATGGAACTTTCTCCATAATAGACCACATACTGGGTCACAAATCAGGTCTGAACTGATACCAAAAGATTGGGATTATCCCCTGCATATTTTCAGACCACAGTGCTTTGAAACTAGAATTCAATCACAAGAAGAAATTTGGAAGAAACTCAAACATGTGGAGGTTAAAGACCATCCTACTAAAAGATGAAAGTGTCAACCAGGAAATTAGAGAAGAATTAAAAACATTCATGGAAACAAATGAAAATGAAGATACAACCCTACAAAATCTTTGGGATACAGCAAAAGTGGTCCTGAGAGGGAAATACATTGCAATACAAGCATCCCTCAAAAAAATTGGAAAAAATCAAATATACAACCTAAAGGAACTGGAGAAAGAACAGCAAGTAAAACCTACACCAAGCAGAAGAAGAGAGTTAATAAAGATTCGAGCAGAACTCGATGAAATAGAGAACAGAAGAACTGTAGAAGAGATCAATAGGAGTTGCTTCTTTGAAAGAATTAATAAAATAGATAAACCATTAGACAGCCTTATTAAAAAGAAAAAAGACTCAAATTATTAAAATCATGAATGAAAGAGGAAAGATCATAACCAATACCAAGCAAACACAAATTATTTTAAAAATGTATTCTGAACATCTATATGCCAACAAATTAGGCAATCTAGAAGAAATAGACACATTTCCGGAAAACCACAAATTACCAAAACTGGAACAGGAAGAAATAGAAGATCTGAACAGGCCAATAACCAGGGAGGAAATTGAAGCAGTCATCAAAAACCTCCCAAGGCACAAAAGTCCAGGGTCAGATGACTTCCCTAGGGAATTCTATCAAATGTTTAAAGAAGAAGTAATACCTATTCTACTAAAGCTGTTCCAAAAGATAGAAGGGATGGAATACTTTCCAACCCATTTTATGAGGCCAGCATCACTTTGATTCCAAAATCAGACAAAGACCCCACCAAGAAGGAGAATTATAGACCAATATCCCTAGTGAATATGGATGCAAAAATTCTCAACAAGATACTAGCCAATAGGATCCAACATTACATTAAGAAGATTATTCACCATGACCAAATGCAACTGAATTTAAACTGGGATTTATCCCCAGGATGCAAGGTTGGTTGAACACTCATAAAATAATCAGAATGGGGGCAGCCCGGGTGGCTCAGCGGTTTAGCACTCCCTTCAGCCCAGCGCATGATCCCGGAGACCTGAGATCAAGTCCCATGTCAGGCCTTATTCATGGAGCCTACTTCTCCCTATGCTTCTCTCTCTCTCTCTCTCTCTCTCTGTGTGTGTCTCATGAATGAATGAATGAATGAATAAATAAATAAATCTTTAAAAAAATCAACATCATACATCACATCAACAAGAGAAAAAACAAGAACCATATGATCCTCTCAATAGCTTTAGGGAAAGCATTTGACAAAATACAGCATCCATTCCTGATCAAAATTCTTCAGAGTATCGGGATAGATGGAACATTCCTCAGTATCTTAAAAGCCATCTATAAAAATCCCACAGTAAATAGCATTCTCAATGGGGAAAAACTGAGAGCCTTTCCCCTAGGATCAGGAACAATACAGGGATGTCCACTCTCAGTACTACTATTCAACATAGTGCTAGAAATTCTAGCCTCAGCAATCAGACAACAAAAAGGAAAAAAAAAGGCATTCAAATTGGCAAAGAAGAAGTCAAATTCTCCCTCTTCGCAGATGACATGACACTGTACATAGAAAACCCAAAAGACTCCACCCCAAGATTGCTAGAACTCATACAGCAATTCAGCAGTTTGGCAGGATACAAAATGAATGCCCAGAAATCAGTGGCATTTCTATACACTAACAATGAGACTGAAGAAAGAGAAATTAAGGAGTCAATCCCATTTACAATTGCACCCAAAAGCATAAGATACCTAGGAATAAACCTAACCAAAGAAGTAAAGGATCTATACCCTAAAAACTACAGAACACTTCTGAAAGAAATTGAGGAAGACACAAAGAGATGGAAAAATATTCCATGCTCATGGATTAGAAGAATTAATATTGTGAAAATATCTATGCTACCCAGGCCAATTTACACTTTCAATGCAATCCCTATCAAAATACCATGGAACAAATCATCTTAAGATTTGTGTGGAATCAGAAAAGACCCCGAATAGCCAGGGGAATATTGAAAAAGAAAACCAGAGCTGGGGTCATCACAATGCCGGATTTCAAGTTGTACTACCAAGCTGTGATCAATAAGACAGTGTGGTACTGGCACAAAAACAGACACATAGATCAATGGAACAGAATAGAGAACCCAGAAAGAGGCCCTCTAACTCTGTGGTCAACTAATATTTGACAAAGCAGGAAACACTATCCACTGGGAAAAAAGTCTCTTCAGTAAATGGTGCTGGGAAAATTGGACAGCCACGTACAGAAGAAGGAAAACTAGACCATTCTCTTACACCATACACAAAGAGAAACTCAAAATGGATGAAAGATCTAAATGTGAGACAAGATTCCATCAAAATCCTAGAGAAGAACACAGGCAACACCCTTTTTGAACTTGGCCACAGTAACTTCTTGCAAGATACATCAATGAAGGCAAGGGAAACAAAAGCAAAAAAGAATTATTGGGACTTAATCAAGAGAAAAGATTTCTAGGCAGCAAAAGAAACAGTCAACAAAACTAAAAGACAACCTACAGAATGGGAGAAGATATTTGCAAATGACATATCAAATAAAGGGCTAGTATCCAGATCGATAAAGAACTTATTAAACTCAACAGCAAAGAAACAAACAATCCAATCATGAAATGGGCAAAAGACATGAACAGAAATCTCACAGAGGAAGATATAGACATGGCCAACAAGCACATGAGAAAATGCTCCACATCCCTTGCCATCAAGGAAATACAAATCAAAACCACAATGAGATACCACCTCACATCTGTGAGAATGGGGAAAATTAACAAGGCAGGAAATAAAAAATGTTGGAGAGGATGTGGGGAAAGAGGAAGCCTCTTGCACTGTTGGTGGGAGTGTGAACTGGTGCAGCCACTCTGGAAAACTGTGTGGAGGTTCCTCAAAGAGTTATAAGTAGAACTGCCCTATGACCCAGCAGTTGCACTACTGGGGATTTACCCCAAAGATACAGATGCAGTGAAATGCTGGGACACCTGCTCCCCAATGTTTATAGCAGCAATGTCCACAATAGCCAAACTGTGGAAGGAGCCTCAGTGTCCATCGAAAGATGAGTGGGTATAGAAAATGTGGTCTATATATACAATGGAATATTACTCAGCCATTAGAAAGGGCAAATACCCATCATTTGCTTGACATGGATGGAACCAGAGAGTATTATGCTGGGTGAAGTAAGTCAATGAGAGGACAATCATTAAATGGTTTCACTCATACAGGGAATATAAGAAATAGTGAAATGAATTAAAGGGGAAAGGAGAGAAAATGAGTGGAAAAAAATGAGAGAGGGTGACAAAACATGAGGGACTCAACTCTAGGAAATGAACAAGGGGTAGTGGAAGGGGATGTGGGTGGGGGGACTGGGTGACTGGTGATGGGCACTGAGGGGGGCACTTGACCAGATGAGCACTGGGTGTTACAGTATATGTTAGCAAATCGAACTTCAATTTAAAAAAAAAGAACTTGAAAAAATTACCAGCCAATTTCACCCATAAACTAGGAGAAACATTCTTTAGGAAATAAGGCAGTTTATTTTTTTGATATTGGAAACAGTTACTACTAGCCTTCCATTGATTTTGTGATGTGTAAATTAAAAGTTAGGATGGCTGATTTTTTGAAGGCAGTGAAATAATTAATTCTGGATTTTTCTGATTAACTCTGCTTCTTGGCGACATTTGTGAAAGTGAATGTCACAGATTTCTTTAGTACAAGTAGCTTTCATGGGTTACTTCCAACTAGTGGTTGCTGAGATTTAGAACAGGGCTCTTGGGTGAGGAATTGGGTAAATGGGAGGTTAAGTGTCAGAGAGACAACTCTGAGAACTTGAAGAAAACTCAGTCCAGCAAAGATGTAAATCTGACAACTGTGTGAACAAGCACCAGGCGGTAGGCAGGTCCAAACACGGGATATCTGTGGATGGAGGGAGCCCAGTAACAGGAAATCCAGAAGCAAGGAGTTCTCACATTCGAGAAGACTGCCAGGAAAAGACTGGCAAGACTTCTTAGTTGTCTGTGGTTAAGCTATAGATGCTGGAGCTGTAACAAGGATGGGTGGCTGAGGAATAAAATAAGCCATCAGGAGGTGGCAATACTAGTATCCCCCAGGTCTAAAAGAAACACACCTATAGCATGAATCTTAGTTCCCATTCTACACATAATAATGTTAGTGATAATATTAATTGTAATTCTAATATCATTTTTTGATGACTTGCTAAATTCCAAAAAGTATGCAGAGCACTTTAAACATTGTGTCTTATTTAATCCTTGAGCTCTGCCAAAGGTTGTTACTACTTGCATTTTATGGGTGATTAAATTGGAACTCAGATTAAACAACTTTCCTAAAGACACACAGCTAATAACTGCTAGTGCTAAGAACTGAAGGTCTCTAATGGTGGGTTTAAAAATATATAATCTTTTTTATAATATTCTAAACAGGTTTTTTTAAGTTATATGTAATATTTTAAATTTATACACAAGTTTTAAATGCATTTTCTAACACTTAACAAATTTTATATTAATAGAAAACAGTACCTATTTAGATGATGTTTGTTCAGTCTCAGAAATGAATTGGAATTTGTTGCCTGCAATGGGAATAGAACAATTTCTCTCTTAAATGACCAACTTCGGAGGAAAATACAACCTTACTAGTTTTATACCTTTGACATATTGAGGTTTTGACAAAGTTTCATGTTCATGCTTCTTAGAGGACAGCAACAGATAGGATTCATACCAGAGAAAAATATGAAGCTTCAAACAAAAGGAGATGATTGTCTTGCAGTGACGACAACATCCAATGTCAATAAAGAAGCTTAAATTCAAGAAGATACCCAATTTGCCACCACAATATACTGTTCTAGAAAAATCACACTCACATGGATTTTATCTTTAAGTAAATAATCAAATTTAAGATTGCCCAAGTCAATACTGTCCATGATCTATTAGGTTTTCCAAATCTATAGTACATAAACATGTGAACTTGTATTAAGGAAAGAAAAATTCAAAACATTAATTTTCACATATGTAGCTACGAGTCAAGATTAATTAGAGTTTTACATGTATTTAACTGCCTCCTTTGAAAAGTCAGCTAAATAAATGAACCAGCATTTTCCATTTCTTTTTCCTTTCAACCAGAGTCAAAGTAGCCAGTTGAAAATATGATCAGTTCTTTGCCTATTGGGTTATGTCAAAATAGCTCTTTTGCAAAAATAGCATACCACTAAAGGATCTTACCTATTAGTCTTTAATGTATATTAAGTATACCATGCAACTGTCACCAGCTAGATTCCCAGGGCCTGGCCTTTACTGCCCACCTGCTTGTACTTGGCTTTGTCTTACATTTTTCTCTAAGTTCTTCTTTCCAGCTTTCTCCTTAACTCAGATGAATGAAACCCAAAATCACCCACCAGGTGATGACAACTGCCCTGACAAAATCTCCCTCTGGTGCAGGTCACCCAGACCCTTTGAGCCAAACCTGACTCCCATTTGTGCAGATGGACCATGGACAATGGAGTGGCCTCTGGTATAAACTATAGTCACCTTTACCTCATTTTATTTTATTTTATTTTATTTTATTTTATTTTATTTTATTTTATATTTTATTTTATTTTATTTTTTTAAATTTTTATTTATTTATGATAGTCACAGAGAGAGAAAGAGAGAGAGGCAGAGACACAGGCAGAGGGAGAAGCAGGCTCCATGCACCGGGAGCCCGACGTGGGATTCGATCCCGGGTCTCCAGGATCGCGCCCTGGGCTAAAGGCAGGCGCCACCGCTGTGCCACCCAGGGAACCCTACCTCATTTTAATACTAAAATCTCCACCCAGGGAGGAACTTCAGTCTAATATATATAACATACAATGTGTGTATAGACATGTTTCCTTAAGGCACATGTGTGATCTTATGCTCACCTCTACATATGATGACAGGGCTTCCCTGTGTAAATATTCATCCTATCCCTAAACAAAAGGAATCCATTCACCCTCTCTTCAAGAGTCATGACTTTGGAAGCCATTTTCGGTGAGCTCTTTATTTGCTGCAAATAAAAGTTACTTTGTGCGTCAACTCAACCTGATGTAGTTTCTGACTCACCAAGGAGCAAACTTAGGTTGGTTTGGTTACACAATTAATTTTATTTGTATGATTTTACTTGATTTTATTTGAATACATTGTACCTTTGTCTTGTTTCAGTGAGTCTTTGGTGTTAATGGCAGTTTTAGATTCAATCATATTAGTCTTTTGGAGAACTTTGGATGCTGGACAATTCTTTCTTTGGATTGATTGATGACTTCAAGCTACTCATTAGAAGAATTTTATTGGCAGGAAAATCTCAGTATGAGCTCTCTTTTACTCATTTACCGAACATTTATCATCCACCTTGTATGTGTCAGCACTATGCTAGCCAATGATGATATATCAGTGAATAATTCAGAGGTTTTTTTTTTCCTATTCCCATGAATGTCTATTTTAGTAAGAAAAACTAATAATAAGCTCTTACTATAGCCATGGATGTTATAAAACAGAAGTGCAGAGCTTTGCTGGAGCATTTGACATAGGGGTTCACCTTTATCTCACCAGGATAAGGTTCAGAATCAGGGATCTGATGACAGGAGATTTAGCAAGTAATACTAGAATAAGAAATCTGCACAAAATCCTTGGAGGAGAGATAGAGTACATTTCAGGACAGATGAAATTTGAGGTAGCCTAGATGTGTCAGCTGGCAGTCTTTCTTAGAAGCAATTTTAGTGAGTTTGGATTTTATCCCAAAGTCTGTGGGAATTTATTGAAGAACATCAAGCATGAGAATAACATAGTTAACATGTGGTTTTGGATAGACCACTGTGGATGTAAACATGGAGAATAATTTAGGCTGTGATGGGGCTTATGGGTGCAGGGGAAGAAAGGCAGGAGGCCATTTCAGTCGTCCAAGTGACAGCACATGCTGTCCTAGGCTGGCCTGATGGTACTTCAGTGAGGTTCATGCTGCAAACAGCTCAACTTCTTACATAAAACCTGTGAAATGTGATTTTCCTGGGAAGTCCCTCATGAACCTTTCACATAACAAAAGAGATCTAACCTTAGAGTGCCCTGTAAACTTAGGTTTTTAAAAACTTTAATCCTTTTGACTGTGCTTTGAACTAAACTCCTGTCTCCTGGATATTTTTTTGGCCATTTGCCTCTGTTTGCTTATGGAAGCAGCACTCTTAGGATGTTTGGAGAAGCTCAGTAGTAGCAAATAAATTCTGAGTTTAAGTATTTTTTTTTCTATTTTGTCCATGTTTTATGTGTATACTATGCCTATGATTAATGAAGACTATTTTAGTGGAATCAGTAGACAGACATAGATATGTCTATATATAGTATCAGTAAAGATGTATTTTAGTAAATAAGTCAGATTTTCAGCTATAGGAAATTGTTTTGCAATTGATAATTTATATTATCAGAGAGTACTACAAGGAGCAAGGGATTTTTGTAATCATTAAGTCATTAGATACGTGGAATGGATACTTCATTTTTTTCTGTTTTTTTTTTTTAAGATTTTATTTTTTTATTCACGACAGACACATAGAGAGAGAAAGACAGAGACATAGGCAGAGGGAGAAGCAGGTTCTATTCAGGGAGCCTGACATGGGACTCAATCTTGAGTCTCCAGGATCACACTCCAGGCTGAAGGCAGCGCTAAACTGATGGGCCACGGGGGCTGCCCCATTTTCTGTTTTTTTTTAAATTAGTATTCTTCCTTTAACCTAAGTAGTAAAGATTGAAAGGCAACTGATGGGGGCACCTGAGTGCCTCAGTGGTTGAGCATCTGCCTTGGCTTAGGTTGTAACCCCGGGGTCCTAGGATCCAGTCCCACATCAGGCTCCCTGCAAGGAACCTTCTTCTCCCTTGGCCTATGTATCTGCCTCTCTCTCTCTGTGTCTCCCATGAATAAATAAATAAAATCTTTAAAAAAATTAAAAGCAACTGATCAAATTAATAACACATTCTGGGGGGTTATCTGGATATTAATTATAATGCACATGGTAATTTTAGATTCTTTATAATGAGAGAAAAACTTTACTGGCAAATTACTTAGTAATTTGGGACCTCAGAGATCTAACAGAACAAAACAAAGAAAAAGTCTTTTGCAAATGAACTTTTGTCATTGTGAAATGCGTTTTCATTTTTCATGGACCCTGATAATCATAGAGACACCACTGCTCTGGATTGTATTTATGATAGGGTAAGATTGCATTTTTTAATTCATCCAGACACCGTCAAGGGTAAATGAGAACTAAAGCAGTTGGTCAAATTGTTTGAGGTGAGCTGAAATATGGTCAAGAGGTTTCCTGAAGTCTGGATAATGTGGACATTGGCTCCGTCGGGGACCCAGCGGTGTTTGCCCTCTGTCACAGAGACAGCCTCAATTGTCTCCCTCACCCTGAAAAGATCTCGAAGGGACCAAATACTAATGTTGTGAGTCAACTAATGAAAAGGAGACAGGTCCAAACCATGACTCTGAATAAGATCTAACCTCACTGACTCTCAAGAGGGTTTAATCCAAATAGCTAATTATGAAACACAAGCTTATCCAAATAACCATGACACTAATTTTTTTTTTCCCCAACCATATCCAAAACCAATGTATAGTTATTTTAGGTTGAAAAACTTCTAATTTTATTCTAATTTTGATTATTTTCTAATAATTTATATTATATAAATATATATGCATATATATTATTTTAATGAAGATAATTTTATAAATAACATTTATTTGTAATAATGTTTCATAGTAAAAAAAAGCACATTACAGTAATATGAAAGCCTTTAAGTTCAGGCAACCCATTTTTAAGTACCCTGTTCATTTCCCTCCATTCTATCTGTATGAATTGATATTATCAATATTGTTTCAGTTATGTTAAATATAAATAATAAGCTATTTCTAAGTGAGTGGCTGTCAAAGCAATATTTTATAACTGAGAATGACTATATGTATTTTTAATTCTCTTATATAAAAATATCTAGTGGAGGGGCACCTTGGTGGCTCAGTGGTTAAGTGTCTGCCTTTGGCTCAGGGCATGATCCCAGGGTCCTGGGATCGAGTCCTGCATCAGGCTCCACTCAGGGAGCCTGCTTCTCCTTCTGCCTATGTGTCTGCTTCTCTCTTTCTGTGTCTCTCATAAATAAATAAATAAAATCTTTAAAAAAGATTTCTAGTGGAATTGTTCTTTTCCCTCTCAGCTCTGTACCTCATTGATATTGAGAGGACACAATGCCTTCTCTTCTGTGCAGCTCCTAAATGAAGATGATAATCATGTGTATGTGTTTTGTGGTGGGGATGGGGGAGGATGTTTGCATTAGAGCAATTATGGCTTACTGATAAAGTAGGAGCAGTTAGGTTTTCAAGTATTCCTTCTTATTTTCAGAGTGAGTATACCCATCTCATCCTACGTGTTCTCAAAGTCTCCTTAGACATCAGCCCAGAGAGGGATGTCTGGGTGGCTCAATCATTTGAGTCATCTGATTTGGTTTCCACTCAAGTTGTGAACTCAGAATCTGGGGATTGTGGGATCAGGGTCTGCAGTGAGTCTGTGCTCAGCATGGAGTCTGCTTGTCCCTCTCCCTCTGCTCCTTCCCCAACTTGCTCTCTCTCTCTCATGAATAAATAAGTAAATAAAATATTAAAAAATAGAAATTAACCCAGAAATGGTTATATATTTATGTTTTGTTCACCCTTTGGCCATCCTGCTCTCTTTTCCATATAATGTATTTAAAATTGTGTCCTAATTATAGTTGGACAAGTTGTCCTTAATTTGTTTATCCCCTCATTCTTTATTTTGTATATAGGTTCATTCATTCATATATATGTAATTAGTTCATCCATAAACATGCTTAATATTTTTCTTTATTCTATGACAGCACTACAGTAAATAAAAGGATCTTCAAAAGTAAAAACAAAAATAGGTCTCTGCCCTTGGAGCTCTTCCAGAAAAGTATAAATGCAGATCTGCTCTATAGTTTAAACATTTGCAACATAAAAATATCAAACATTATTAGAGGGGTATATGCAGAATGCAAAGGAGCACAGACAAGGGGCCCCAGAGAATTGGGTGAGGTATTATTTAGCTGAATCATAAAGGCTAAAGGGCCACTACCATTGGGTACTTTAAAATATATCATCAGATTGTTATAGAGTTGATTAAAAGTGAAGATCGAACTTTAAAAATAATAATCATAGTTTTACTGAGTGGAGAATTTTAGCACATTTTAGTATAATATGTCCTGTAATTTTTAGAGTCCCATTCCTGCAATGTGTGCAACCTCTAGGTCCCTAAGGAACTGCGGCAATGTATTGACTGCTTTAGCCAGTGTTGACCTCTATTTCTGTCTAATCTAACCTGTAACCCACTGATTTCCTTGAAAACATAATAACATCAAACTGATTCTCCAGAAACCTAACTTAACCCTGTAAAAAAGCAGATACAGACATTTTGTCCTTTGTGTGTTTTTGACTCCAGTGTTAAAAGATTATTCTGTTAATATCACTTAAAGCAAACTCACAATACATTTATTTGAATAAATAAGTGTATTTACAAAAATTTTTGAGAAAAAAAGTTTTTTCATGTAAGAAACATTTTGATGGTTTCATTAGCTTATATGTGAGTAGAATAACTTTACCATACTAAAATCAGAAAGTCAAAATCCTAACTTTTTGGATTCAAAAGACAAAATATTAGATTAAAATACTAGAGGTTTTGACTTTTAACATGAAGTTACTCATGGAAAAGCAACTCATTTTAATCTATCTCTTGCAAGGCATAATACTACACACTTGGAATATTTTTTTTAAGTGGCTCCATGTCCAGCATGAAGCCCAGTGTGGGGCTTGAACTCACAACTCTGAGATCAAGAGCTGACCTGAGATCAAGAGTCAGATGGTTAACCAATTGAGCCACCCAGGTGCCCCCACATTTGGAATATTCTGTATCATGATGTCAGAACCATCTTTTCATTGTATTCAGTTATAACTGAGTAAACAGTATTCTAAGATATAAAACTGTATGCCCAGTGTAGAAAGATGAAGGATGGACACTCAGAACTAAGTAACACAAAGTATTAAGTATTGATAATACCACTCTGTCCTTCCATTCTTACCATGTGTGTTAAGTGTTTTTCCATAGACAAAAGTGAAGAGAAGTAGGCTAATCCTGCATAAGTTGATGCATTGGAGATATATTCAAATGGATAATTTTTGTTTACTTTCATTGAGAAAATAGTTGCATCATTTTAAATTCTGACTTCATATAACAAATCAGTCATAAAAATGAACTGAACAATACAAAATCAAAATATCCCCAAATCTTAGTATCTTGAAACACAGTGCATTCATATTTTGCTGGTTGTCCTATATTATATACCTCTTTAACTAGGAACACACACATCATTTCATATATTGCATGTAATCATATCATCCATGGAGTTATATGAAGGGGAACTTTTTCCTTGGCATATCTAACCTCTCTCTTCCTGTTTCCTGTGTGACTAGCAGTTCACAACCTTTCTTCAATGCCATGTAGGCATATATAAATACCATACACATAAACACACATTTAGTAAATTTCATTATTCATTTATAAAAATGGAATTATCCTATATATATTTTTCTATATCAAGCTTAACCCATTTTACCTTGATGACAATGAGTCCAAGTCGTATTTTAACATATTGTTGTTTCATGGATGCTTAATTTTCATGGAATGAATGTGCCACAATTCTATGATTTTCCAGTTCTTGAGTAGGTCCCTTTTTCTCCAGGGTTTGTTGTTTTTTGTTGTTTTAGTCATAATAAATGTTATAATAAGCATTCTGGTATGTGATACATGTGTGCATTCATATGGGCTGTAATGAGTGTGTATATATTCTTATGGATTGGGTGTGTGCACCCTTTTAGAAATAACAGCTTTATTGAGATATAATTTATACATGATAAAGTAGATTGTAGAGGAAAAGAAAAGGAGGTTGCGGAGAAGCTGCTGATGGATGACAGCATTCCTTTCTTGGGTGGTGACAAGGGTCCATAAAAAATATAAAAAAATAAAAAATAAAAATATAAATAAATAAATAAATGCGGATGATGTTCATGTTTGCACATGTCTTGTGATCATACTACAAATCAAATCACATACTTTAAAAGGGTAAATTTTATGATATATCAAAACCAGACAAATACACCATAATAAAGAAAGCTACCAATGAGGTTCTTTAATGAATAGCCATGCAAAAATTCTTAGAATAGTAATAAATTTTAGGATCAGCACATCAATTACTGAAGAAGAGTTCGCCATTAGGTTGAATCTTTCGGTCAATTTGGGAACCTCGCCATTTTAACTTTACTAACCCCTCCAATTCATAACTGTGAAAAGTCTTCTCATTTATTTAAATCTTAATTTTTTCTTTTCTTTTTTTTTAAGATTTTATTTATTTATTCATGAGAGACACAGATAGAGAGGCAGAGACACAGACAGAGGAGAAGTGTGCTCCATGCAGGGATTCTGATGTGGGATTCAATCCCAGGACTCCAAGAACATGCCCTGGGCCAAAGGCAGGCACCAAACCACTGAGCCATCCAGGGATCCCCATAAATCTTAATTTTTTCAACAATTCTTTGTCATTTGCAATGTACCAGTTTTTGCACTTCTTTTATTAAATTTGTTCCTAAGTTTTTTATTCTTCATGAATTATTTGTACCAGTTTCTGCAAATTATTGCTAGGGTATAGACACAAAATTGATTTTTGCATATGATCTTGAATCTTGCAAATTTTCTGAACTCCTACAATAGTTCTCATGATATTTTGCAGATTCCCTATGAATTTCCATGCACAAGATCATATTATCTGCAAAACAAATAGTTTTACTTCTTCCTTTCGAATCTAGATATCATTTCATTTTTTTTTTTAATGTGTCTTATTGCTCTCGCCAGAAACTCCAGCCCTTTAGCAGGTTGAAGAGGCTCCCTTCTATTCCTGCTTTGTTGAGTGCTTTTTCTGAATTTACTGCTGCAAGTGATCATGTGATAGTTGTCTTAAATTCCATGAATATAGTGTATTATATTGATTGATTTTAGATGTCTAACCAACTTTTTGTTAGTGAAACAATTCCCACTTGGTCATGTTGTATGATTTATTTTATATTTGGTAGATTAGGTTTACTACTCTTCTGAGGATTTGTGTGGTGTTGTTCATTATGGAACTTCATCTGCAGTTTTATTTCTTATAATGATATCAATGTAATAATGGTTTCATGGAATGAAATGGCAAGTGTATTTTCCTCTATTTTTTTTTTTAAAGGAGCCAGAAGTTTATTGAATACACTGAAAGGGAGGGGTGAGCAGAACAGCAGAGGAGAGGTTGCCTGCGAAGAGGCTGTTTTTTTTTAAATTTATTTTTAATTTATTTTTTATTGGTGTTCAATTTACCAACATACAGAATAACCCCCAGTGCCCGTCACCCAATCACTCCCACCCCCCGCCCTCCTCCCGTTCTACCACCCCTAGTTCGTTTCCCAGAGTTAGCAGTCTTTACGTTATGTCTCCCTTTCTGATATTTCCCACACATTTCTTCTCCCTTCCCTTATATTCCCTTTCACTATTATTTATATTCCCCACATGAATGAGAACATATAATGTTTGTCCTTCTCTGACTGACTTACTTCACTCAGCATAATACCCTCCATTTCCATCCATGTCAAGCAAATGATGGGTATTTGTCCTTTCTAATGGCTGAGTAATATTCCATTGTATACATAAACCACATCTTCTTAATCCACTCATCTTTTGATGGACACCAAGGCTCCTTCCACAGTTTGGCTATTGTGGCCATTGCTGCTATAAACAACGGGGGGCAGGTGTCCCAGCATTTCATTGCATCTGTATCTTTGGGGTAAATCCCCAGCACTGCAATTGCTGGGTTGTAGGGAGATCTATTTTTAACTCTTTGAGGAACCTCTACACAGTTTTCCAGAGTGGCTGCACCAGTTCACATTCCCACCAACAGTGTATGAGGGTTCCCTTTTCTCCGCATCCTCTCCAACATTTGTTGTTTCCTGCCTTGTTAATTTGCCCCATTCTCACTGGTGTGAGGTGGTATCTCATTGTGGTTTTGATTTGTATTTCCCTGATGGCAAGTGATGCAGAGCATTTTCTCATGTGCATGTTGGCCATGTCTATGTCTTCCTCTGTGAGATTTCTGTTCATGTCTTTTGCCCATTTCATGATTAGATTGTTTGTTTCTTTGGTGTTGAGTTTAATAAGTTCTTTATAGATCTTGGAAACTAGCCCTTTATCTGATATGTCATTTGCAAATATCTTCTCCCATTCTGTAGGTTGTCTTTTAGTTTTGTTGACTGTATCCTTTGCTGTGCAAAAGCTTCTTATCTTGATGAAGTCCCAATAGTTCATTTTTGCTTTTGATTCTTTTGCCTTCGTGGATGTATCTTGCAAGAAGTTACTGTGGCCGAGTTCAAAAAGGGTGTTGCCTGTGTTCTTCTCTAGGATTTTCATGGAATCTTGTCTCACATTTAGATCTTTCACCCATTTTAGTTTATCTTTGTGTATGGTGAAAGAGAGTGGTCTAGTTTCATTCTTCTGCATGTGGATGTCCAATTTTCCCAGCACCATTTATTGAAGAGACTGTCTTTCTTCCAGTGGATAGTCTTTCCTCCTTTATCGAATATTAGTTGACCAAAAGTTCACGGTCCACTTCTGGGTTCTCTATTCTGTTCCATTGATCTATGTGTCTGTTTTTGTGCCAGTACCACACTGTCTTGATGACCACAGCTTTGTAGTACAACCTGAAATCTGGCATTGTGATGCCCCCAGATATGGTTTTCATTTTTAAAATTCCCCTGGCTCTTCGGGGTCTTTTCTGATTCCACACAAATCTTAAAATAATTTGTTCTAACTCTCTGAAGAAAGTCCATGGTATTTTGATAGGGATTGCATTAAACGTGTATATTGCCCTGGGTAACATTGACATTTTCACAATATTAATTCTGCCAATCCATGAGCATGGAATATTTTTCCATCTCTTTGTGTCTTCCTCAATTTCTTTCAGAAGTGTTCTATAGTTTTGAGGGTATAGATCCTTTACATCTTTGGTTAGGTTTATTCCTAGGTATCTTACGCTTTTGGGTGCAATTGTAAATGGAATTGACTCCTTAATTTCTCTTTCTTCAGTCTCATTGTTAGTGTATAGAAATGCCACTGATTTCTGGGCATTGATTTTGTATCCTGCCTCGCTACCGAATTGCTGTATGAGTTCTAGCAATCTTGGGGTGGAGACTTTTGGGTTTTCTATGTAGAGTATCATGTCATCAGCGAAGAGGGAGAGTTTGACTTCTTCTTTGCCAATTTGAATGCCTTTAATGTCTTTTTGTTGTCTGATTGCTGAGGGTAGGACTTCCAGTACTATGTTGAATAGCAGTGGTGAGAGTGGACATCCCTGTCTTGTTCCTGATCTTAGGGGAAAGGCTCCCAGTACTTCCCCATTGAGAATGATATTTGCTGTGGGCTTTTCGTAGATGGCTTTTAAGATGTTGAGGAATGTTCCCTCTATCCCTACACTCTGAAGAGTTTTGATCAGGAATGGATGCTGTATTTTGTCAAATGCTTTCTCTGCATCTAATGAGAGGATCATATGGTTCTTGGTTTTTCTCTTGCTGATATGATGAATCACATTGATTGTTTTACGGGTGTTGAACCAGCTTTGTGTCCCGGGGATAAATCCTACTTGGTCATGGTGAATAATTTTCTTAATGTACTGTGGATCCTATTGGCCAGTATCTTGTTGAGAATTTTTGCATCCATGTTCATCAGGGATATTGGTCTGTAATTCTCCTTTTTGGTGGGGTCTTTGTCTGGTTTTGGAATTAAGGTGATGCTGGCCTCATAGAATGAATTTGGAAGTACTCCATCTCTTTCTATCTTTCCAAACAGCTTTAGGAGAATAGGTATGGTTTCTTCTTTAAACGTTTGATAGAATTCCCCTGGGAAGCCATCTGGCCCTGGACTCTTGTGTCTTGGGAGGTTTTTGATGACTGCTTCAATTTCCTCGCTGGTTATTGGCCTGTTCAGGTTTCCTATTTCTTCCTGTTCCAGTTTTGGTAGTTTGTGGCTTTCCAGGAATTCGTCCATTTCTTCTAGATTGCCTAATTGATTGGCGTATAGCTGTTCATAATATGTTTTTAAAATCGTTTGTATTTCCTTGGTGTTGGTAGTGATCTCTCCTTTCTCATTCATGATTTTATTAATTTGAGTCTTCTCTCTCTTCTTTTTAATAAGGCTGGCTAATGGTTTATCTATCTTATTAATTCTTTCAAAGAACCAACTCCTGGTTCTGTTGATCTGTTCCACAGTTCTTCTGGTCTCGATTTCATTGAGTTCTGCTGGAATCTTTATTAACTCCCTTCTTCTCCTGGGTGTAGGATCTATTTGCTGTTTTTTCTCTAGCTCCTTTATGTGTAAGGTTAGCTTTTGGATTTGAGTTCTTTCCAGTTTTTGAATGGATGCTTGTATTGCGATGTATTTCCCCCTTAGGACTGCTTTTGCTGCATCCCAAAGATTTTGAACAGTTGTATCTTCATTCTCATTAGTTTCCATGAATCTATTTAATTCTTCCTTAATTTCCTGGTTGACCCTTTCATCTTTTAGCAGGATGGTCCTTAACCTCCACGTGTTTGAGGTCCTTCCAAACTTCTTGTTGTGATTTAGTTCTAATTTCAAGGCATTATGGTCTGAGAATATGCAGGGGACGATCCCAATCTTTTGGTATTGGTTCAGACCCGATTTGTGACCCAATATGTGGTCTATTCTGGAGAAAGCTCCATGTGCACTTGAGAAGAATGTGTATTCAGTTGAGTTTGGATGTCAAGTTCTGCAGATATCTGTGAAATCCATCTGGTCCAGTGTATCATTTAAAGCTCTCGTTTCTTTGGAGATGTTGTGCTTAGAAGACCTATCGAGTATAGAAAGAGCTAGATTGAAGACACCAAGTATAATTGTATTATTATCTAAGTATTTCTTCACTTTGGTTAATAATTGATTGATATATTTGGCAGCTCCCACATTCGGGGCATATATATTGAGGATTGTTAAGTCCTCTTGTTGAATAGATCCTTTAAGTATGATATAGTGTCCCTCTTCATCTCTCACTACAGTCTTCGGGGTAAATTTTAGTTTATCTGATATAAGGATGGCTACCCCTGCTTTCTTTTGAGGACCATTCGAATGGTAAATGGTTCTCCAACCTTTTATTTTCAGGCTGTAGGTGTCCTTCTGTCTAAAATGAGTCTCTTGGAGACAGCAAATAGATGGGTCTTGCTTTTTTATCCAGTCTGAAACCCTGCACCTTTTGATGGGGTCATTAAGCCCATTCACATTCAGAGTTACTATTGAGAGATATGAGTTTAGTGTCGTCATGATATCTATTCAGTCCTTGTTTTTGTGGATAGTTCCACTGAACTTCTTCTTAAAGGGGAATTTTAAGAGTCCCCCTTAAAATTTCTTGCAGAGCTGGTTTGGAGGTCACATATTCTTTCAGTTCCTGCCTGTCTTGGAAACTCTTTATCTCTCCTTCCATTTTGAATGAGAGCCTTGCTGGATAAAGTATTCTTGGTTGCATGTTCTTCTCATTTAAGACCCTGAATATATCCTGCCAGCCCTTTCTGGCCTGCCAGGTCTCTGTGGAGAGGTCTGCTGTTACCCTAATACTCTTCCCCATAAAAGTTAGGGATTTCTTGTCTCTTGCTGCTTTAAGGATCTTCTCTTTATCTCTGGAATTTGCAAGCTTAACTATTAGATGTCGAGGTGTTGAATGGTTTTTATTGATTTTAGGGGTGATCTACTTCTTGGATCTGAATGCCTGTTTCCCTTCTCAGATTAGGAAAGTTTTCAGCTATGATTTGTTCAAATACATATTCTGGCCCTCTGGCCCTTTCAGCGCCCTCGGGAACACCAATTAAACGTAAGTTTTTCTTCCTCAGGCTGTCGTTTATTTCCCTTAATCTATCTTCATGGTCTTTTAATTGTTTGTCTCTTTTTTCCTCAGTTTCCCTCTTTGCTATCAACTTGTCTTCTATGTCACTCACTCGTTCTTCCACCTTGTTAACCCTCATTGTTAGGACTTCTAGTTTGGATTGCATCTCATTCAATTGATTTTTAATTTCTGCCTGATTAGCTCTAAATTCTGCAATCATGAAGTCTTGAGTCCTTTATGCTTTTTTCTAGAGCCGCCAGTAGCTGTATGATAGTGCTTCTGAATTGGCTTTCTGACATTGAATTGTAATCCAGATTTTGTAACTCTGTGGGAGAGAGGACTGTTTCTGATTCTTTCTTTTGAGGTGAGGTTTTCCTTCTAGTCATTTTGCTCAGTGTAGAGTGGCCAAAAACAAGTTGTATTGGGAAAAGGAGAAAAAGAGAGAGAAAGAAGGAAAGAAAAGAGAAAAAGAAAAAAGGAAGAAAAAAAGAAAAATAAAGAGAAGAAAAGGAGAAAGAAAAAGAAAGAAAGGAAAAAAACAGGGGGTGGGGGAAGGAAACAAATAAAAAAGCAAAACAAAACAAAACAAAACAAAACAAGAACCACCGGGGAGTATCTTCTGATTCTGTGTACTTTAAGTCCCTTGGCTTCCCCTGGAAGTTGTCAGTCTAGCTGGTCTTCTCGGGGAGGGGCCTGTTGTGCTGATTTTCAGGTGTGAGCAGTTGGGGGAGCTGCTGTGCCCCTGCCTGGTGCAGGGCTCAGTGGGGGTAGTTTACCCCGTGAGGCCCCAGGAGCAACAGCCCTAGTGGCGGGGCAGCTCTGGAAACTTGGATTCAGCTCCGGCAGGAACTGCAGAGCTCTCTGTCTGCAGGGCCTGGAGGCTCCGGGGCGGGGCCGCTGATCTGCTCAGCTGGGGCAGGAGCGTCCTCGCTGTCCTGGGCCCTCCCGGCCTCTGCCTGTCCCGGGGGGAGGCCGGATCCTGGGCTGTGTCCCGGCGCCCAGTGCTCTGGAGCCTGCGCTGTTGGATTCGCGCTCTGGCCGCTCAGCCCCCCCACGGGGCCTCTTCCTCTGCCCGAGCCCCCCTGAGCTGCTCCGGGTCCCGCCGAGCGCTGCAGCCCTTAGGGAGCTCGGCGCATCTCCCGGGGCGCAGGTGTCTGTTAGTGTCCCCGGGAGCCCGAGGGCATCCCCGCCCTCCTGGGTCCTGCTCCAACTCCCCACGAGCCCCTTTCCGCCCGGGAAGGTCGGTGCAGCTCCTGCGTCTCTGGGTCGGGGCTCTCCTGTCCTGGGGACACTCGCCCCTTTCTCAGCCCGGCTCCTCGCGGGGCCCCTCCCCCTTGGAGGCCTTTTGTGTCTTTATTTCTTTTTCCCCGTCTTCCTACCTTGATAGAAGCGCGAACTCTTCTCACTGTAGCATTCCAGCTGTTCTCTCTTTAATTCTCAGGCCGAATTCATAGATTTTCAGGATAATTTGAAGGTTTTTAGGTAATTTGGTGGAGACAGGTGAATTGGGGACCCTACTCTTCCGCCATCTCGCCCCTCCCCTTCCTCTTTTTTATATAGTTCTTGAAGAGTTTCTGATGAATTGGTGTTAATAGTTTTTGTTTTTGTTTTTAAGAATTCAACAGTGAAACCATCTGGTCCTGGACACTTACTTGCTCATGGGATTATTCTTTTTCATTACAAATCCAATCTCTTGTTATAAATCTGATCAGATCTTATATTTCTGCCTGGGGTAATTTTGGTGGTTTTTCTCTTTTTAGGACTGCCTATTTCATCTACATTATCTAACTTGTTGGCATAAAGTTGTTCATAGTACTCTGTTAGAAAGCTTTTTATATCTGTAAAGTTGGTAAAGATGTCCCATCTTTCATTACTGTATTCATTCATCATTAATTGAGTAATTTGATTGTTTTCCCCCCATAATCAGTGTAGATAAATTAAGTCAATATTGTGGATCTTTTCAGAGAACGTACTTTTGGTTTTGTTGATCTTTGCTATTGTTTTTCTATTCTCTATTTCATTTATTTCCACTAAATATAGTCTTTATAATTTCCTTCCTTCTGCTTACTTTGGGTTTGATTTTCTTTTATTTTTTCTAGTCTAATAAAGTAGAAGATTTTTATTTGAAATTTCAAATATTTCTTCTGTTTCTTTCTCTCTTTCTTCTCTGGTATTCCCATTGTGCCATTAGGCATACATTATATCTTTTCTAGTTGTTCCACAGTTCTTGAATATTCTCTTCTGATTTTTTTTTTCAGTATTTGTTCTTTATATTTTTTGCTTTTTGGGGATTCTATTGCAAAGCCTTCTAGGTCAGAGATTCTTTTTTAGCTGTACCCTGTCTACAAATAACTCATCACAGGCATTCTTCATTTTTAGTGTTGTTGTTGTTGTTGTTTTTTTTTTTTCCACTGAATTTCTTTTTTTCTTTAGGATTTTCATCTCTCTATTTATGTTGACTATCTATTCTTACATGCTATCGATCCATTTGAGCCCTTAGCATATCAATCATAATTGTGTTAAATTCATGGTCTTATAGTTCCAATGTCCCTCCTATGTCTGCTTCTGATGTTTTCTCTGTCCCTTCAAATGCATGTTTTTACCTTTTGGTATGCCTGTGTTTTTTTTTTTTTTTTTTTTTTGTGGTATCTCAACATGACACACTGGCTTAAAAAAAACCGAATAGTCCCTTCTGTTATGTTGTGTTGAGGTGTAGGGGGAGGGGATGCATTCTTTAGCCCTGTGATTAGGCCTCAGGCTTTTAATGATCCTCTGCCTCTGGACTGTGAACTTCACAAGGGATTTTCTTTCCCCTTTGTGTGGAACAGGATGGTGAGAGTGGGCTGGAGTTGGATATTTCCCTTCCCCAAGTCAGTTAGGCTCTGACAATACCCTTGGAGATTAGGCTGTGATGAACTTGCATCCCCTCAAGACAGGCCTTATTAAGAAAAATCAAGTGTTCTGTCTTTCAGAATGGTTCCTTTTCCTCTCTCTTTTCTGGTAGCATGAGGGGTTTTTCTCTCACATTTACTGTGGGAACCTGCTCAAGATCCCAGAGGTAAATCCCAGTTGTCACCCCTCAGATTTGGTCCTCCTGGAGTCTTTTACAATCACTTATTCACACTGAGCCTCCATCAGCCACTTACCAGTCAGGTTTCCTACCTTGCACTGGTTCCAATGACAATTTTGCACACAAACTCTGGCTCCCTGTATTTGTCTGTCTTGGTGGCAGCAGTTTCCCCTGTGTCTTCCCTCTCTTCCAGATCCAAGAACAGATGTTTACTTTTTGTTAGATTGGAGTGGCTACTTCCAAACTCCTGACATATGGAACTAGAAACCCAAAGTCCCCCTTTAGTTCCTAAATGTGGTTTGCTTTAGTTCTTAAGAGATATTAAAAAGAGCTGATGTAATTTTTTTCTGATAATTCTACCAAATAGGCTTCCTCAGAGATAGTTTCTATTGACTATGCATTTTTTTCCTGTTTATGGGCTTGCTTTAACCTGTTTCTTTGTAGAGTTTTTTTCCGCCTTTCTTCTTCTTTTTTTGAAACTGGGCATTGTGAATAATACAGGTTTGCCATCCTAGAAATCCGATTTCCCTTCTCCTTAGGGTTTTTGCTGTTGTTGTTGTTAACATTATTTTAGTGACTGCTGAACTAATTCTTAAAATTCAATTTTCTTTCTCATGTGTATTCACTGACTATTTTACCTTTCACTTGCTGCTTGCACAGGCCTTTGAGGTTGGCCAGAGGTGAGAGCTTGGGGCCTTTGCATGTTATTCCTGGGCATGCACTTAGCTCTACACTTGCAAGTGAACTTCTGTATCTCCTGGGAAAAATCATAGCCTTTCAAAAGTCCCCTGGTGATTCTCATTCACCGGTGTTTCATTTTAAATTCTTTGGTAAGAAATTTGTTTGACCCAACTGGTTTTACCACCTCAGGCAGTGTGTTTCTCACAGATGCCACCGATTGTTTTTGTCAAATACCATGGGGATTGCAGGATTGCACAGTTTACACTAAGTGATTTCTGAGTTATGTCAAAAAAAAAAAAAAAAAAAGTCCTGTGAATGGGATTTTTTTCAGGGCTCTTCCAGGCAGCTCAAATATAGCTATTCTCTGGTGATGGGGGTTTTGGGGAAGTGCCCAAACCATTCTCCATCTAGTGGCTGCTAGATAAGAATTGAAATGCACCAAAAAATGTTTATTCCTTCAGCGTCCCTCTGGGGTACCTCGGAGTCCCCCAGGTGGATAATGCCTCCATGTCTCCTAGAAAGCAGAATGTGCTAGTATTCCTACCTAGTGGCCAGGATTTAGTCACCTTATCCTGTGTGCCCCATACCTTTTGTGCCCTATGCTAATCCACCCCTACTCACACTACTCCTTTCTCAAAGCTCTTGTCATCAAAAGTAGTGCCTAATCTTCAAGCAACTATTTCCCTTGGAGTTATTGTATTCAATTGACTTATTACTTGTAGGTCGATGCATTAGTAGTGCTGGGCAAATTGTCATTGTCTAAAAGCTTTCTCTTGCTTTTGGTTCAAATATTACTATATTGAAAGATTTTTGTTGTTCAATTTGCTGATTTGTATAAGTTATTATTCCTAAAAATAGAGGCAAGGGAGAGAATGAGAGAGAGAGAAGAAGAAGAACTATAGACACTATATTATACTGCAGATCTCTAGAACTAACTTGCATAATTTAAACTTTATGCCTGCTGAATAACAACTCCTCATTTATCCTCTCCCCCTAGAAACCATCATTCTACTTTCTGCTTCTTTGAGTTTGACAATTTTAGATACCTAATATAATAAGTGGAATCAGATAATGTTTGTTATTCTGTGACTGGCTTATTTTATTTAGCATAATGTCCTCAAGTTCCATCCATGTTGTTGTGTATGACACAATTTCCTTCTTTTGTAAAACTGAAAATATTCAGTTTGTCTCATCCCTAGAACATAGCTAGTTAGTTATCAAGTTATTCTGAACTAAGAAATAAATCAGACATCTGAGAGAACAAAAAGTTTACAAGTAGAAAAGCAACCACCTTTTGGAAGGTAGGAGGTGCAGAAGTTCATTTGGGGGAGACATAGCTGTGGATGTGGTGGTGGGTAGGGAGCCTGCTTATTGAGGCCATTGCAAAGTATTAGAAATAGTGGAGTGCAAAATCTGAACACTTGTCTAATTTTGCTTTTGTTGTTTGTACTTTAGTGTCATGGCCAAGGCCATTATATATAGACCCATATTTATTTGGAACAGCAAATAAAGTCAGAAGAAGGAGGGAAATAAAGATTAGAACAGAAGTAAATGATAAAGAGATAAAACCAAAACCCGTAGAATGAATTAATGAAATTTCAGAGCTGATTCTTTGAAAGAGTTAATAAAACTGATAAACCCCTAGCCAGACTTATCAAAAAGAAAAGAGAAAGGACCCAAATAAATAAAATCATAAATGAAAGAGGAGAGATCACAGCCAACACCACAGAAATACAAACAATTGTAAGAATAGTATGAGAAATTATATGCCAACAAACTTGGCAACCTAGAAGAAATGGACAAATTCCTAGAAACTTACAAACTACCAGAAATGAAACAGGAAGAAATAGAAAATTTGAACAGACCCATAACCAGCAAAACAATTAAATCAGTAATCAAAAATTTTCTAACAAACAAAAGTCCTGGGCTGGACGGCTTCCCAGGGGAATTCTACTAGTTATTTAAAGAAGAGTTAATACCCATTTCTCTCAAACTGTTCCAAAAAAATAGAAATGGAAAACGTTCAAACTCATTCTACAAAGGCAGCACTACCTTGATTCCAAAACCAGAGAAAGACTCCACTACAAAGGAGAATTACAGTCCAGTATCACTGATGAACATGGATGCAAAAATTCTCAATAAAATACTAGCAAATCGAATTCAAAAGTACATTAAAAGAATTATTTACCACAATCAAATGGAATTTATTCCTGGGCCACAGAGTGGTTCAATATTCATGAATCAATAAACACAATACACCATTTTAATAAAAGAAGGGATTCTCTGATTCTGCCAATAGGTGCAGAAAAAACATTTGACAAAATACAGCATCCTTTCATGATAAAAACCCTCAATAAAGTAGGGATAGATGGAAGATACCTCAACATCATAAAGGCCATATACAAAAGACTCACAGCTAATATCCTCAATGGGGAAAAACTGAGATCCTTTCCCCTATGGTCAGAAACAAGACAAGGATGTCCACTCTCACCATTACTAGTTAACATAGTACCGGAAGTCTTAGATTCAGCAATCAAATAAACAGAAATAAAAGACATCCAAATTGGCAAGGAAGACGTCAAACTTAACACTATTTGCAGATGACACAATATGTAGAAAACCTGAAAGACTCCACTAAAATATTGCTAGAACTAACACATGAATTCAGCAGAGTTGCAGGATATAAAATCAATGGGCAGGAATCTGTTACATTCCAATACCCCAATAACAAAGCAGCAAAGAAGAAATCAAGGAATTGATCCCATTTGCAATTGCACCAAAAACAATAAGATACCTAGGAATAAATCTAACTTCTAAAGAAGTAAAAGATCTATACTCTAAAAACTATAGAACACTATGAAACAAATTGAGGAATAACTAAAGATATAGAAAAGTATTCCATGTTCATGGATTGGAAGAATAAATATTGCTAAAACATCTATACTACCAAAAGCAATCTAAACATTTAATGCAATCCCCATCAAAGTACTACCAGTATTTTTCATAGAGCTAGAACAAACAACTCTAAAGTTTGTATGGAACCACAAAAGACCTCAAATAGCCAAAGAGATTCTGAAAAAGAAAAACAAAACAGGAGGCATCCCAATTCCAGATTCAAGCTGTATTATGAAACTATGATCAAGACAGTGTGGTACTGGCACAAAAACAGACCCATGGATCAATGGAACAGAATAGAAAACCCAGAAATGGGCACACAACTATATGGTCAACTAATCGTCGACAAAGCAGGAAAAGATATCCATTGGAAAAAAGACAGTCTCTTCAACAAATGGTGTTGGGAAAACTGGACAGCAACATGCAGAAGAATGAAACTATACCACTTTCATACACACAAAAAGAAATTCAAAGTGGATGAAAAGTCTTAGTGTGAGACAGGAAACTATCAAAATCCTAGAGGAGAACACAGGCAGTAACCTCTTTGATCTTGGCTGCAGCAACTTCTTACAAGACACATCACCACAGGCAAGAGAAACAAAATTAAAAATGAACTGTTAGGACTTCATCAAGATAAAAAGCTTTGTGCAGCAAAGGAAACAATCAATAAAACTAAAAAGCAATCCACAAAATGGGAGAAGATATTTGCAAATGACATATCTGATAAGGGTTAGATCTTACTTACAAAGAACTTATCAAACTCAACACCCAAGAAACAAATAACCCAGATAAGAATTGGGCAGAAGACATGAATTGACACTTTTCCAAGAAAGACATCCAGATGACTAACAGATTTGGAAAGATGCTCAACATGACTCACCATCAGGGAAATACAAATCAAAACCATAATGAGATATCATCTCACACATGTCAGGATGACTAAAATTAACAATTTAAGAAACAACAGGTGTTGGTGAGGATGTGGAGAAAGGATAACCCTCTTGTACATTGGTGGGAATGCAAACTGGTGCTGATACTCTGAAAACAGTTGAAAATAGAACTAACCTATAATCTAGCAATTGTACTACTAGTTATTTACCCGAAGGATAGAAAAATACAGATTTGAATGGATATATCCACCCCAATGTTTATAGTAGCATTATTAACAATAGCCAAACCATGGAGAAAACCCAAATGTTCACTGACTGATGAATGGATAAAGAAGATATGGTATATATACAATGGAATACTACTCAGCCATCAAAAGAGTGAAATCTTGCCATTTGCCACGATGTGGATGGAGTTAAAGTGTATTGTACTAAGTCAATCAGAGAAAGACAAATAGCATATGATCTTACTCATGTGTGGAATTTAAGAAAGAAAACAAAGGATAGGGGAAAAGGGAAAAGAGAAAAAAAGAGAAAGGGAAAAAAGCCATAAGAGACTTTTAGGGATAGAGAACAAACTGAGGGTTGATGGAGGGAGGGAGGTAGGAGATGAGCTAGATGGATGACAGGTATTAAGGAGGACACTTGTTATGATGAGCAGTGGATTTTGCATCCAAATGATGGATCACTGAATTATACTCCAGAATCCAACAGTGCACTGTATGTTAACTACCTAAAATTTAAATTTAAAAAGAAGACAAAAATGGCCAACGGCTCAAAATCATTAATCAGGGGAAGTGATGCATCTGGGTACCTCAGTTGGTTAAGCATCTGACTTTGGCTCAGCTCATGATCAGAGTCCTGAGACTCTGCAGGGACTCTGATACTCAGCAGGGAGTCTGATGCTTAGGTATGCATCAGGTCTGATGCTCAGCAGGGAGTCTACTTGTCCCTCTCTCTCTCTGCCACTTCTCCCACTCATGGGTGCATGTGCTCTCTCTCTCTCTCTCAATAAATAAATAAATAAATAAATAAATAAATAAATAAATAAAGTCTTTTTTAAAATGGAGATCATTAATCATCAGGGAAGTACAGATCAAACTTACAATGAGATGTCACCTCATACCTATTAAGATGGATGTTACCAAGAATCAAAATAAACGTAAGTGTTAAGGAGGACTGGAGGAATTGGAACTCTTCTACACTACGGGTGGGCATAAAAAGTGTTGAAGGCACTGTGAGAAACAGTATGGAGTTTCCTCAAAAAAATAAAAGATGGCACTCTATACATATGATCCAATAATTCCACTTCTGAGTAGATATGCAAAATAATTGAAATGAAGATCCCAGCAAAAAATGAGTTTACTTTCTTGAAGAGACAAAATTTTATTCCCTGAGTTACCACGCTATCAGGATGGAAAGATACTCTTTAGAGAGAAGCCACAGGAGCCAGTATTATACTATATTTTTTTCAAGAACCAGTATATAGCTGAGTAGTATCTTTTTTTCATGAGTAATGTGGATGATAAAGCATCCTCTGTAGGTACTTGCAATGTACATATTCCATAAGATCTCTGTATTTAGATTTATTTATTTATTTATTTATATTTAAAAAATTTTTTTTCTTGGAGTTCAATTTGCCAACATATAGCATAACACCCAGTGCTCATCCCTCCAAGTGCCCCCCTCAGTGCCCATCACCCAGTCACCTCAACCTCCTGCCCACCTCCCCTTCCACTACCCCTTGTTCATTTCCCAGAGTTAGGTGTCTCTCATGTTTTGTCACCCTCACTGATATTTTCACTCCTTTCCCTTTATTCCCTTTCACTAATTTTTATATTCCCCAACTGAATGAGACCTTATAATGTTTGTCCTTTTCTGATTGACTTATTACACTCAGCATAATATCCTCCTGGTCCATCAACGTTGAAGAAAATGGTGGGTATTTGTCATTTCTAATGGCTGAGTAATATTCCATTGTATACATAAACCACATCTTCTTTATCCATTCATCTTTCGATGGACACCGAGGCTCCTTCCACAGTTTGGCTATTGTGGACATTGCTGCTATAAACATGGGGGTGCAGGTGTCCCCACATTTCACTGCATCTGTATCTTTGGGGTAAATCCCTAACACTGCAATTGCTGGGTTGTAGGGCAGGTCTATTTTTAACTCTTTGAGGAACCTCCACACAGTTTTCCAGAGTGGCTGCACCAGTTCACATTCCCACCAACAGTGTATGAGGGTTCCCTTTTCTCCGCATCCTCTCCAACATTTGTTGTTTCCTGCCTTGTTAATTTGCCCCATTCTCACTGGTGTGAGGTGGTATCTCATTGTGGTTTTGATTTGTATTTCCCTGATGGCAAGTGATGCAGAGCATTTTCTCATGTGCATGTTGGCCATGTCTATGTCTTCCTCTGTGAGATTTCTGTTCATGTCTTTTGCCCATTTCATGATTAGATTGTTTGTTTCTTTGGTGTTGAGTTTAATAAGTTCTTTATAGATCTTGGAAACTAGCCCTTTATCTGATATGTCATTTGCAAATATCTTCTCCCATTCTGTAGGTTGTCTTTTAGTTTTGTTGACTGTATCCTTTGCTGTGCAAAAGCTTCTTATCTTGATGAAGTCCCAATAGTTCATTTTTGCTTTTGATTCTTTTGCCTTCGTGGATGTATCTTGCAAGAAGTTACTGTGGCCGAGTTCAAAAAGGGTGTTGCCTGTGTTCTTCTCTAGGATTTTCATGGAATCTTGTCTCACATTTAGATCTTTCATCCATTTTAGTTTATCTTTGTGTATGGTGCAAGAGAGTGGTCTAGTTTCATTCTTCTGCATGTGGATGTCCAATTTTCCCAGCACCATTTATTGAAGAAACTGTCTTTCTTCCAGTGGATAGTCTTTCCTCCTTTATCGAATATTAGTTGACCATAAAGTTCAGGGTCCACTTCTGGGTTCTCTATTCTGTTCCACTGATCTATGTGTCTGTTTTTGTGCCAGTACCACACTGTCTTGATGACCACAGCTTTGTAGTACAACCTGAAATCTGGCATTGTGATGCCCTCAGCTATGGTTTTCTTTTCTAATATTTCCCTGGCTCTTCGGGGTCTTTTCGGATTCCACACAAATCTTAAAATAATTTGTTCTAACTCTCTGAAGAAAGTCCATGGTATTTTGATAGGGATTGCATTAAACGTGTATATTGCCCTGGGTAATATTGACATTTTCACAATATTAATTCTGCCAATCCATGAGCATGGAATATTTTTCCATCTCTTTGTGTCTTCCTCAATTTCTTTCAGAAGTGTTCTATAGTTTTGAGGGTATAGATCCTTTACATCTTTGGTTAGGTTTATTCCTAGGTATCTTATGCTTTTGGGTGCAATTGTAAATGGGATTGACTCCTTAATTTCTCTTTCTTCAGTCTCATTGTTAGTGTATAGAAATGCCACTGACTTCTGGGCATTGATTTTGTATCCTGCCACGCTACCGAATTGCTGTATGAGTTCTAGCAATCTTGGGGTGGAGACTTTTGGGTTTTCTATGTAGAGTATCATGTCATCGGCGAAGAGGGAGAGTTTGACTTCTTCTTTGCCAATTTGAATGCCTTTAATGTCTTTTTGTTGTCTGATTGCTGAGGCTAGGACTTCCAGTACTATGTTGAACAGCAGTGGTGAGAGTGGACATCCCTGTCTTGTTCCTGATCTTAGGGGAAAGGCTCCCAGTGCTTCCCCATTGAGAATGATATTTGCTGTGGGCTTTTCATAGATGGCTTTTAAGATTTCGAGGAATGTTCCCTCTATCCCTACACTCTGAAGAGTTTTGATCAGGAATGGATGCTGTATTTTGTCAAATGCTTTCTCTGCATCCAATGAGAGGATCATATGGTTCTTGGTTTTTCTCTTGCTGATATGATGAGTCACATTGATTGTTTTACGGGTGTTGAACCAGCCTTGTGTCCCAGGGATAAATCCTACTTGGTCGTGGTGAATAATTTTTTTAATGTACTGTTGGATCCTATTGGCCAGTATCTTGTTGAGAATTTTTGCATCCATATTCATCAGGGATATTGGTCTGTAATTCTCCTTTTTGGTGGGGTCTTTGTCTGATTTTGGAATTAAGGTGATGTTGGCACAATAGAACGAGTTTGGAAGTACTCCATCTCTTTCTATCTTTCCAAACAGCTTTAGGAGAATAGGTATGGTTTCTTCTTTAAACGTTTGATAGAATTCCCCTGGGAAGCCATCTGGCCCTGGACTTTTGTGTGTTGGGAGGTTTTTGATGACTGCTTCAATTTCCTCCCTGGTTATTGGCCTGTTCAGGTTTCCTATTTCTTCCTGTTTCAGTTTTGGTAGTTTGTGGTTTTCCAGAAATGCATCCATTTCTTCTAGATTGCCTAATTTATTGGCATATAGCTGCTCATAATAAGTTTTTAAAATTGTTTGTATTTCCTTGGTATTGGTGGTGATCTCTCTCATTCATGATTTTATTAATTTGAGTCTTTTATCTTTTCTTTTTAATAAGGCTGACTAATGGTTTATCTATCTTATTAATTCTTTCAAAGAACCAACTCCTGGTTTTGTTGATATATTCCACAATTCTTCTGGTTTCTATTTCATTAAGTTCTGCTCGAATCTTTATTAACTCTCTTCTTCTGCTGGATGTAGGATCTATTTGCTGTTTTTTCTCCAGCTCCTTTAGGTTCAAGGTTAGCTTTTGTATTCGAGTTCTTTTCAGTTTTTGGATGGATGCTTGTATTGCAATGTATTTCCTCCTTAGGACTGTTTTTGCTGCATCCCAAAGATTTTGAGTGGTTGTATCTTCATTCTCATTAGTTTCCATGAATCTTTTTAATTCTTCCTTAATTTCCTGGTTGACCCTTTCATCTTTTAGCAGGATGGTCCTTAACCTCCACATGTTTGAAATCCTTCCAAACTTCTTCTTGTTATTTAGTTCTAGTTTCAAAGCATTATGGTCTAAAAATATGCAGGGTACGATCCCAATCTGTTGGGATCTTAACTGATAGGTTAAGACCTGATTTGTGACCCAGTATGTGGTCTATTATGGAGAAAGCTTCATGTGCACTTGAGAAGAATGTGTATTCAGTTGCATTTGGATGTAAAGTGCTGTAAATATATGTGAAATCCATCTGGTCCAGTGTATCATTTAAAGCTCTTGTTTCTTTGGAGATGTTGTGCTTAGAAGATCTGTCGATTGTAGAAAGCACTGTGTTCAAGTCACCAAGTTTAAGTTTAAGTGTACTATTATCTAAGTATGTCTTAACATTGGTTATTAATTGATATACTTAGCAGCTCCCACATTCGGGGCATTAATATTCATGATTGTTAGATACTCTTGTTGGATAGATCTTTTAAGTATGATATAGTGTCCCTCTTTATCTCTTACTACAGTCCTTGGGATAAACTTTAACTGATCTGATATGAGGATGGCTAGCCCTGCTTTCTTTTGAGGACCACTTGAATGGTAATGGTTCTCCAACCTTTTATTTTCAGGCTATAGGTGTCCTTATGTCTAAAATGAGTCTCTTGTAGACAGCAAATAGATGGGTCTTGCTTTTTTATCCAGTCTGAAACCCTGCGCCTTTTGATGAGGTCATTTAGCCCATTCATGTTCAGAGTTACTATGAAAGATATGAATTTAGTGTCATCATGATACCTACTCAGTCCCTGTTTTTGTGGATTTTCCCTTGGACTTCCTCTTTCTTTTACAGGGTCCCCCTTAATATTTCTTGCAGAGCTGGTTTGGTGGTCACATATTGTTTCAGTTCCTGCCTATCTTGGAAGCTCTTTATCTCTCCTTCTATTCTGAATGAGAGCCTTCCTGGATAGAGTATTCTTGGCTGCATGTTCTTCTCATTTAGGACCCTGAATATATCCTGCCAGCCCTTTCTCGCCTGCCAGGTCTCTGTGGAGTGGTCTGCTGTTAACCTAATACTTCTCTCCATAAAGCTTAGGGATTTCTTGTCTCTTGCTGCTTTAAGGATCTTCTCTTTACCTTTGGAATTGGCAAGTTTCACTATTAAATGTCAGGTGTTGAACGGTTTTTATTGATTTTAGGGAGGATCTCTCTATCTCCTGGATCTGAATGCCTGTTTCCCTTCCCAAGTTAAGGAAGTTCTCAGCTATAATTTGTTCAAATACACTTTCTGGTCCTCAGTCTCTTTCAGCGCCCTCTGGAACCCCAATTAAATGTAGATTTTTTCCTTCTGAGGCTGTCATTTATTTCCCTTAGCTTATCCTCATGATCTTTTGTTTTTCTCTTTTTTCCTCAGCTACCTTCCTTGCCATCAACTTGTCTTCTATGTCACTCACTCATTCTTCAACCTCACTAACCCTCATCATTAGAACCTCCAGTTTGGATTGTATCTCATTTAATTGATTTTTAATTTCGGCCTGATTAGATCTAAATTCTTCATTCATGAAGTCTCTTGAATCCTTTATGCTTTTTTCTCGAGCCACCAGTAGCTTTATTATTGTGCTTCTGAATTGGCTTTCTGACATTGAATTGTAATCCAAATTTTGTAACTCTGGGCGAGAGGACTGTTTCTGATTCTTTTGTGGTAAGTTTTTCCTTCTAGTCATTTTGCTCAGTGCAGAGTGGCCAAAAACAAGTTGTACTAGAAAAAGATGAAAAATAGAGAAAAAAAGGGGTGGGGGTGGGGAACAAACAGAAAACAAAAAACAAGGGGGAGTATCCTCTGATTCTATATACTGTAAATCCCTTGGTTTCTCCTGGAACTTTCCAGCGCTGCTTGGTCAATAACTTGCTTTTCCCCTGTCCTTCCAGCTGGTCTTCTGGGGGAGGGGCCTTCTATGTGCTGATTCTCAGGTGTGTGCACCGGGGGGAGCTGCCCAGCTCCCTGTCAGGTCACGGCTCAGTGAGAGCTGTTTATCCTGTGAAGCCTTGGCTCAGTCCCAGGTATAAGGTGATACCAGGAGGAACAACAACAGTGGGAGGCCAGCTTTCCAGCCCTAGAGTCAGTTCCCTCAGTACCTACCGCAGCTCCTAGTATGCAGGGGCCTGGATGCTCTGGGGGCAGGGGGCGATCTGCACAGCTCGGGCTGCCCAGTGGCAGGAGCATCCTCATCCTCACTGTCCTGTATCCTCCCAGCCTCTGCCTGTCCTGGGGGGAGCACTGGATCCTGGGCTGTGTCCCCAGGATCCTGGGTTCCGGGCCCCTGCCGCTGGAATCGCGTTCCCGGGCCACGCAGCCCCCTCCGCGCTGAGCCGCCGCCTGAGCCGCCTCGAGCTGCTCCCGAGTCCAGCCCTGCGCGCGCTGCAGCCCTTTAGGGAGCCCGGCTGTGGGGTGTGGGGCACTCTCCCCGGGGCGCAGGTGTCTGTTAGTGCCCCTGGGAGCCTGAGGGCATCCCGCCCCTCCTGGGATCCTGCTCTAACTCCACGGGAGCGCCTTTCCGTCCAGGAAGGTTGGTGAAGCTCCTGCTTCTCCGGGACGGAGCTCTCCTATCCTGGGGACACTGGCCCCGGCCTTAGCCCGGCTCCTCGCGGGGCTCCTCCCCTTTGGATACTTTTTTATTTCTTTATTCCCCCCACCCCCCACCCCCCGTCTTCCTACCTTGATAGAAGCAGGAGCTCTTCTCACTGTAGCATTCCACCTGGTCTCTTTAAATCTCAGGCCAAATTCGTAGGCTTTCAGGATGATTTGAAAGTTATCTAGGTAAGTTGGTGGGGACAGGTGACTTGGGGACCCTACTCTTCCGCCAGCTTGCCCCACCTCCTAGATTTAGTTTTTTAAATATCATTTGTGCTGTGGTTTTGTTTGCTCTTTAGATACATTTGCTTATTTTCAATATGTCAATTGGTAGAGGTAGGACTCTTTTGAAACAAAGAAAAAATATGCCTATAATTATTCACTTAGATGGATATTCAATAAAACGTTAATATAGGTTATCTGCAGATATTAGAATTGTGAATTATTTTAATCTTTGTGCTTTTCTGTGTCATCCTAGTTTCTACAGCCAGCATGTATGATTTGTGTAATTGCGCACAGTATGAAAAATTATTTATTTATACTAATGAGACATTTACATAGTTACTAAGAAAAAAACCAGATTAACTATAGGACTTAATTTCACTTTTAGAAAATTCTCTTGATACAATAACATTCTATACTGTGACCACAAACAGAAAGGCAATCACAAGGATAATGTTACCTATTTAGACTGATGGAATTTTTGGATGATAAAACTAGAATGTACATATAGTAGTATATCTATATTTTAGAGTATTTCTCATGATATCCCTAGACTTGATTAAGGTGTTGGCAGGTTTTCAGTGTGGTTAGATGGAATCATAGTTTTTAAGTGACCATCAAAAAGTAGGTAGATTAATGTTAGAAAGAGCAAGAAGTTGAAATTATTGTATTTCTCTGAATTTACAGAGATAGGTGTAAAAGTTGTTAACTGGTAGGAAGTTTCCTCAAAAAATGAAAAACAGAAATATTGTATGATCCAGTAATTCCCTTACTGTGCATTTACCCCAAAAACAAAAACAGTAATTCAAAATGAGATATACTTCCTTATGTCTATTGGAGCATTATTTACAATAGCCAAGATATGGAAGCAACCTAAGTATCCATCAATAGATGAATGGATAAAGAAGATGTGGGCTATATACATAATGGGATATTACACAGCCATAAGAAGGATGAGATCTTGCCATTTGCAACAACATGGTTGGATCTAGAAGGTATTATGTTAGGTTTAACATAGACTGAGGTTTAACATAGACATAGGTTTAACAAGTCAGACTGAGAAAGAGGAATACCATATGATTTCACTCATATGTGAAACCTGAAAAATAAATGAATAAACAAGCAAAAAGCAGCATCACACTTATAAATATGGAGAACAAACTGAAGGTTGCTGAGGGGAGGGAGATGGGCAAGATAAGTAAAGTGGGTGAAAGAGAGTGGGAAATACAGGTATCCAATTATGGAATGAATAAGTAATGGAAACAAAAGGTACAGCATAGTGAATATAATCAATGAAATTATAATAGTGTTATATGGTGACAGATAGTAGCTACCCTTATGAGTAGAGCATAACCTAAAGAGACACTGAATCACTATGTCATATACCTATAGCTGATGTAACATTGTGTATCAAGTATACTCAAATTAAAAAAAAAAAAAAGATGTTCCCCAGAAAAGGGTCAAGTCTGTATTGGTAACTGGTTATAAAGTTACTGGAGAAGTGACATCAGAAAACTTAATTTATGATGAATAAAGCCAACAAATTTCATATACAAATGGAGCTAAAATATATTAAATCTGATATGTCTTGAGTATGTTTTTTAAGAACATTTAAGAAGCCATTTTAAGGTATGCCTGAGTGACTCAGTGGTTGAATGTCTGCTTTCGGCTTAGAGTGTGATCCTGGAATCCTGGGATTGAGTCCCACATCAGGCTCCCTGCATGGAGCCTGTTTCTCCCTCTGCCTATGTCTCTGCCTCTCTCTCTCTCTCTGTGTGTGTCTCTCATGAATAAATAAATAAAATCTTAAAAAATAAGCCATTTTAAATCTGCAAGCTTTGTGTATGTGCTTGTGCTTAGTTTTCAACATAGTTTACAACATTTCTAAATAAATCTCAAAGTGACTTAATGGTAAAATGTATAGATTATTTCTGTAAGTGTCCTTCCTGTTAAATACTCATGAATTGTAGGTAGGTTCACTGAGAGGCTTCTATATAAATTTATGGGGCTATCAATTTTCTGGTTAATTGATCTTATACTTGATGATTCCAAACATGTTCAGCTCCATTAAATGCAATGTCATTCTTTTCCCAGGGGCTAGTTGATTTCAGCATCTGCAAAAAGCTTTTTATAAAAAAAGGAAAGAGTTTCTATCATCCTTTGCTCTCTGACCATATACAAATTATTTTAAAAAAAAATAATATAATCTTGGGAGTAGGAAATGTTTTTCAAAGCATGACACAAAGTCTATGAATCATAAAGGGAAAAAATACAAATATGCTGCACCATACACACACACACACACACACACACACCCACCCAAGAAAAGGAATAAAGATAAACGTACTTACAAAACATTTGGAAAAGGCTAATGATGTATATAAACAATCATGTGATCTGTAAGAGAAAAACTGGAAGGTACAAATGCAATGATTAGTAGGAATAATTATGCAAAGAAGAACTTAGAAATATTTGATATTTACTTCCTACACTTTTGTATTTTTAACAAGTCATTTGCATTATTTTATAATAAACATATATTTAAAAACTGAGGTCTTATCACTTTACTTTTTTAGTCTGCTCTCTTTTAATAATTTATAAATGAGAGAACAAAAGTATTGGTAAAAATACTTGTCTTTTTGTGAGACTTCTCAGGGAATATGTTTATCTGTCAGCACTTTGTTGGACCTCACACTTTCCTCTATTTTTCCAGTACACTTTTATTCAATGCATAAATATGTTAAAGGTAAAGAGAATGTTTACTAGCTCTAGATTAAGAGCTCGATAATTTGGCTGACCTCATAGCAGATCTCCAGAGTAAAGATGGGTGAAAATGTGGAAGAGAATATTCTGATGATAGAAAAATCATGACCATGTTTTTGTTTGCTAGGAGCTGGGCCATCACTGAGTAGAGACCACAGGACTCTGTTCTGGGACCAGCTTGCTTCAGTAGAAATATGGATCACATGGATCTGGCAGATATCTAAATTACAAGAACAGGTAAGAAAAGATGTTCCCAGCTGAAGGGTACGTCCTGGGACGCTCTTTGGGCAAGACGGTGAAAGGGTGATCCACATGGCAAGTAGAGCATGTGGATGGGAAAGGTTAGCAGGAGATAAGTTTAGACTGGTGCTGGTAGGTGGATTAGAGAAAAGAAATCATGGTGTGACTTAGGGATGTGCACAGCTGGCCATTTTAGGCACATAGAGATGGTGTTTGTAGTTTGTGGAGGATTCCTCACACCTGAAGAATGTTTGTTTGGGCTCCTCACTTCTGAAGTGATTCTATTCAGCCTATAATACTTTAAAAGTGCCTAGGAAAAATGACACAATAGCTGGAAGAACAAGACGGCAAGCTGAGTGTCCTTTTGTGTTCAGCTTCTTTCACTCTATGTATTTTCAAGGCTCATCAATGTGTAGCAAGTATGCATACTTCCTTCCTTCATTCTTGCAGTAGCCTTAGTGATTAAAATAGAGACACAAAATCTGATCTGAGGACACTGGCCCTCAGTTCAGTTTATGGCACTAAATGAAGACATTGACCTCTTCACACTATTCCAACTCACCATCTGAAGACCACTAACAATGAAAGTTCAGAATTCTCTTTTCTTCCTTTTAAAATAAATCATATGCAAAACTAAATTTACTATAATTTTCTTGGTAATGCACAACTAGCTAAAAAAATTTAAGGTAGAGTTAGCTTGACAAGTTTACATTTATTCAATTCTTGGCCTTTTCCGATGATGCTAACAGGAATAGAAATGGAGTATATAGCAATTTCAAAATGCTTATTTTCTGGAAAGCTGAGATTGCTGGGTTACGAGATGTGAACTGGACATGCTGGAATAAATGAAAAAAAATTTATATTCAAAAGAGTTTCATATTATAAAAAGCTATAAAAAAACAAAATGAAAACTATTCATGAAATGTTCAGTGTTAAATAGCACAAAGTACAGAATAATACATTGGATATGACCCCAATTTTCAAAAAAGGAAAAGCTACTTCTACAAACACATCTAACCTGTTTTTGTATTTGTGTGTGTGTGTGTGTGTGTGTGTAAAGCATATATATGTATATAGAAACATATACATTCACACAAAACTAACATAAATTTATTTTCTCTGGAAAGCAAGATAGCAGTATTGGGGGAATGAGGGATATTTTCATGGTTTATTTTATGTATAATTGTATGGTTTTAATTTATCTCTTAAAAATGCCTTCCATTTGTTATTAGAGAGGAAGAGTATATGCCATAAAGTTGTGCTTTCACTGAAGATGTTATACTAAAGCATATGTTACAGTCTTGAAAATGTAGCCAGTACTTGAAAACTCCCAGAGTTTTCAGAGAGAAACAACGTTATTAAAATGAAATATTAAATCTTATGGGAATACTCTTATATACTATAGATGGCAATGTGAATATGTATAAATATGTATGTTTATGTATGTAAATATGTATGTTTTCTGGGAAAACAATTTAATATTAGATATTAAGCACTTGAAATTTTAAAAATTATTCTGCCTCCATTTGAGGAGAATAAATTGAAAGTACTCCAAAGCATATAATGAGTTGGCAAGGATATTAAGTATTCATATTCAGGGTGGACTGGATACAAAGTCATAAATATTCACTGCACTGTTATTTATTATAACCAAACACTGTAAACAATCTAAATTTCCTGCAGTAGGCAGATGGTTAAATAAATTGTAGTTAAGTCTCCACAAAGTCTTTTAAACCAGTATTTATTGACATGAGAACAAGGTCATGAAAAAACAATTTTGTTTTTTAACAGGCTTGCAAATGATAGTCACAAAATGCTATGTCTTTTATAAATATATACTCATATGTAGGAAAATATGGGAAGAACATATAATAAGTTGTTACTAGCTTTTATCCCTGGGTGGCAGTGAGTTATATGTGGTTTTTAATTTATTTTGAAAACAAATTGGTGATCTCTAATTAGAGAAGATGAGATTGTATTTCTTTTGTCATCAAAAAATCAGAAAAGAATGTTTTTCAAAAGGGGGAAATTATAATACATTTCCCATAGGATTTATTTTCAATTCATAAAGATTAATAGATTTTTAAGGCATATATTGTCTTGAATCATATGCTTTTCATGAAGTTCTTAAGGATCAACATTATTTTCCATATTTATTCAGAAGATAAATGTTATGACTGATGATATTTATGTAGAAAAATAATTTTTCTTTACTATTTAGCAAAAAGGAGCTATTTTTCATCATCCACAGAAGAGAAAGACAGTAAATCTCAGGTATTTTACAACTATCAGGTCAATGCAGCACATTTTTCTATCAAAGAATGCACCAAACTGTGAGAATGTATAAGCCCTGCAAATGCTTCTATAGAAAAATGCCAATAGCTTCTACTCATAAAATGAGAGAGAATGACGCATTGTCATGAATGATGAGAAGAGGGAAGTACTATGTCACTAGAATGACATTTTTAGAATCTCAACTGCATAGAAAGAGAGATGTCAGAATAGACTTTTTTTGTTGATGTTTATAAGAATTTATAGTCTTGGACGTCACGTATGTTATTTTATTACATTAATTTTTGAAGCCCATTCACATAATCAGAAAACATTTCATGATATTTATTAACAACTGCCTTGTGCCAGGCACTGTCCTAAGCCTTGGGAATACAAATTTAATTGGCTCTAGAGAAACTCACAGTCAAGAAGACCTTATTGCACCTATGTTCAAAGAGGATTCAAAGCAATTACAGAAAAGAAACACAAGGCAATTTTAATACCTGTGCCTGCCTTTGTTACCAGGAAACAATTAGATTTAAAGCATCATAAATATACCCATATCCTGAATCAGGTCTTGTTCTTTCTCCTTGAGTCTCATCTAGCATCTTGATATAAGTGGATTTGTTGATACAAAACAATAAGCAAGGTAAACTAAATTTGGTGGCTGGTATGTGAAGGAGGCAATTCCCACTTCATGCATCCAATTATCAGAATGTCCATCACCTCAGTTACAAATGTTAGAAGGTTGGACTGCATAGGAGCTTTGTGGGCTGAACAGCATGCCCCATGTAAGACTTGACTCAAGGGAGCATCGTGGAATTTCTTATTTAAAATCAGCTATTATTATTGCAATATCTATTGTCCATTCTTTTACCAATTTACAGAGAAACAAATATAATTTATCAATAGATGTATGAAAAGTCTTTCTAGCTCTTCAATATAAAAATAAAGCAAAATAAGATTATTATCATATTAGTAAACATTTAAAACACTCCAATAACCAGTGTTGGTGATGGTAGGAGAGCTATTTATTTTCATATACTGTGAATGGGTTTGCAAATTGATAAAACTTTTCTTTGCAGAGCTGGTTGACAGTGACTCTCTCATTCAAGTGGAACTTCTACACATCCCATCACTAGGATGGCTCTGTTTTCCTTGTGCTCTCATCTCTGATCTGTTTTATCATTGCTATCTGCCCTATTTGCTACTTTTAGAGCCCAAAATGTTGACAAATTCCTTAACATCATAGGAGAGAGTACACTTAATTCCTTTTGCTGTGGAAGTTACTTTTATCCCAATAGGATATTCTGCGTTTGGAGTCATTTGGGGGTACCTCCAGAGTGTTCCTTATCTCACTTTGATTCTATTCCCTATTTATATAATCAGTACATTTGTTTCAGCCACTCTTGACAATGATCATATCAGATTGTAGTAGGAGAAAACATTTTTTTCTTCTCTCCAGCTCCAAACAATTTCATTGCCTCGGAGTTGAGAGGGGCCTGGCATTTCCACTCGTGCTCCTGGGTTCAAGCTAAAGTTATTTCCCATGTGACCTGGGCTCTCTATAGCAGACATGTGGGCCTCCTCCCTGAGGACAGGAAGACCTTACAGACAATGGGACACCAAGAGATAGAGAGTGGAGCCTGCATTGTCTTTGCTGTGCTGTTTCTCAGAATGCTTTTGTATTGGTGATCAGCTGCAGAAAGACAGAAATTCAGTGCTTGGGGAGAGAGAATCTTAGCAGATCCTGAGAACTTGACAAAACTCAAGGTGAAGAGGATGAATCTAAGCCAGCACATTTACCGAGAGGTCCCAGAGTGTCACTGGGGCAGACGGTGCTCTGATCTGAGCCCATGTGCAGGGTAGTGAGGGTACAGGCGAACACAGTGATGGCAGAAGCAAAATCGGTACATTTCTCTGAATGGGTTGCAGGCACCAGTCCTATAAGACAGGAGGATGCTAAGCCTCAGGGCACATGAGAAAGAAATCTGACCAGTGGAGAGGCACATATAACTTTGACAATGTGTGAGTTGTTTCAAAGATAAAAGTATTACTCATAGTTATGGTGATGTTTGCTTTCAAACTTGGTATCATTATAAGAGAGATGAGTCCAGGATTTTGACAGTCAAAATTCTCCTGATAAAAAGGACCCGTAAACATTAAAACTGTCAAAGGCAATGACTGTTTTTCAGCTGATCTTGGTTCAATAACAGAGTTTATTTCTAGATAAAAGTAAAGACTATTCTCTCCTACCAAGGGAGCAAGTGGTTCTACTGTGCTTTGGTAGATCACGCAGAAAGCAGGTCCTGATCTGAGAAACATACTTCTCAAAAGACACTGACATAGCAGCGTATGTCCCTAGAAGGGCTAGCATGGGAAATGCAGGCTAGGCTTCATCATGTGGCATGTGGTTATTGCTTTGGTACTTTTAAGCAGATTGCTGAAGAATTGTTATGTGGAAGAGATACTATATGCATATATATTATGTAAACAAAAAATATAGCTATATGTACACCATGAATGTGTGTGTGCATGGTGTGTATAAAGAACATAAAATGTAACTGTAACACCAAAACACAAATCCATCTTTATTATTCAGTACTCACCTGCTTTCTGCTATTCCCAGCTGCAGGGGAGGCTGGGAAAGGAGCTTTCGGTGATGGAAACTGGGATTCCCATGATGGTTTAGACCAGTCACAATTCATCCACCAAGGCTGTCATTTTACTACTACCACTTAAAAAAAAGCAAGCTGTGCTCTGAGATGTAGGAAGAAGGGCAAGAGTGGGTGGTTGCCTGCTGTTAACTCTGCCTATGCTCTACATTGGTTTTTTTTGCCTGATTTCTACTTTTTCTCTCCAGTGCCTCATGAAATCCTCAAGGGGAAGACTTGGTCTTGAGAAAATGTTGGCCAACTAAGCCAAGTGTCCAGCACACAGTCAGAAATATTGATGATTACAGGGATGAATAAGTTAATAAAAATGTGTATTGATGCCAGGATCTTTTTCAAAACCTCTGAATCACTTCTAGGAAAAGTTTGCAAGCTGCCTGAGCAACTGTCACATGCTCTGCTCCCAGCTGCCAGTCTTTTTCCATGCTACTGCCTCTACCTGGAATGCCTTTGCTTAGCGGATCTCACTGATGGCCTGAACTCTGAACGGTCATGTGCCATCTACATCTATCACACCCTGCTCTTCGTTCTTCCCAGCCACCTCTTTGTTAAGCTCGCTCTGGCTGACCCAAACAAAATGTGTGGGCTTTCTTTCTGGGCTACTCTGTTCCTTGCCCTTCGTGTGCTTTGCTGTGTCCTGATGTTTATCCCCTGCTGAACTCTAAGCTGTTTGAGGGAAGGGTTAGAGGGATCCCTAACATTTAGTATAGGGCCTGACACACAGTAGGAGTTTGAGAATGATATTTTAAAATCACATACTTGGCTAAGTATGAGCAACCAGTTTGAAAATCCTGGATGCTACGAGTACTAGGAAAGAGAGGTTCAGAAGAGTTGTACTTCCCTCAGAAAGGCACAAGAGTCACAGATTTATTACCTTTTTCAAATCTATATTTTTGTGATTGAAATATATTTTTTCCCAGCTTCAAGACCTTGTCATCATCAACCATATTTTTTTAGAGAAACACTGTTAAAATTTATGTTGCTAAAGCTACCACCTTTAGCTTGAGCCAAATTTTATGAAAAGCTTAATTGTCTTTACTTTGATTTTTTCATGCTTATTTAAATTTGTAGAGGAGTTTCTATTCTCTCATATTACCAAAGTCTAAACAACAATTTTTCTAAAGAGGAATGCCTCCGGGCCAGTTGGTACAGCAATTATCAATTATATTTGACTTCATTTAATTGTTTGCAAAATTAGCTTTTTAAAGTACCGTTTAATTCTCTTTCCAGTCTCACTTCTCAAGAAGGTAATTAATGAACTAACTATAATTACATGTGAATGATAAAGCATAGGGAACTTTTAAATTAAATCATCACTGAACTTTTCTATGCTATCTATCATTGGAACCCAGGTATTGCAGGGTACTGCCTATGTGAGAGAATTCAGGGCTCTCCTGTTCATGTGCCACCCCACTCATTTGTCACTGCTTGCAGTCACATGTCTATCTCACGTATTAATGTCCTCAAATGTCTCACCTGAGTTAATTTCTGAAGCCTATGGGTAATCAGGAATGTATTTGAATATGCTCTAGGAACCACAAAAAAATAAATGTCAGTATTGATCTGTCCAGACCCTGTGAAATAAGTAACCCATGACCCTGAAGCTCAACCCCTGGTGAGAAAAATGTGTCCAGAGGCTGTCTGCACTCATTTCATACCTCACTTACACTTGCATCTGCAGCCCAGACCTCAGAGCTCACATTGAGATATAGAACTTTAAGAAATAAAAAAAAGGAGCTTCTCTCTAGAATATTGAGCAACCCACTAAAAATTATCTGTGAATCTGGCTTCTGAAGGGTTCCAGATATACGAAAAGATATTTTCATTTATGGCAGCATTAAAAAAATGGAATTTATTAGGTATTGTTTCTTTTTTATTGCAAATAGTAGCTACTATTTTAGAATTGATAAATACAGAAAAGCACAAAAATGTTCCAATGTTCAATAATCCAATCACCAGAGCTAATATTTAATAATTTTTTGAAATATATATATTTGCCTGTGTGTGTACATATAATGTATATGTACATACATTACTACATATAGATCACATTATTCATATGTATGCATTTCTAATGGTGTTTTTTAAACATATTTTAATGGCTGTGGAATATTTCATCCAGATATGCCACAGTTGATATAATCAATCACTTATCGTTAGATATAGAGGTTTTAAACTTTTCACTATTTTGAAAATGTTTATTAAGTAACACTTTTGCCTATATTCTAATTATTTCCTAAATATCAAATTTTAGAACTCGTAGGTCTAGCTAAGGAGTTTGTCAGTTTTATTTATCTTAAAAAAAAAAAAAACCTTCTTAGTTTAATTGCTTTTTTTTCTATTGTGTTTGTATTCTTTGTTTCATTTATTTCTACTCTAATCTTTCATTTTCCTTTAGTCTGCAATTTTTGGTTTTGGTTAATTCCTTTTCTGCTTCCTTGAGGTATAAAGTAAGGTTGCTTAATTGAGCTGTTTCTTTTTTAACGTGGATATTTATCACTATAAACTACCCTCTCAATATTGCTTTTGCTGCATCCTCTAAGTTTTAATATGTTTTATTTTCTTTTTCATTTTTCTCAAAGTATTCTTTAATTTCTTTTCTGATTCCTTCTTTGAACCAATATCCGTTCAAGAATGTACTGTTTAGTTTCCACATATTGCGAATTTTCCAATTGTCTTTCTGCTAGTGATTTCTAGTTTCATTCCATTGTGGTTGGAAAAGATAGTTTATGGTATAAACCTTTTTAAACTTGTTGAGACTTGTTTTATGAACTATAATATGACCTATCCTGGATAATGTTCTGTGTGCTGTTGAAAAGAACATGTATTCTGCTGTTTCTGTGTGGAACGCAGGGTATATGTGGGCTAGATCCATTTGGTGTGTAGTATAGTCCACTATTTTATTGATTTTCTCCCTAAATGTTCTATCCTTTGTAAGTAGGGTATTGAAGTCCCTTCTTTTAGTATATTGCTGTCTATTCCCCTCTTCAGATCTGTCAATGTTTGTTTTATATATTTAGCTACAGGGATGTTGGGTGTTTATAGGTTTATGATTATTCTATCTTTCTGATAAATTGAGGCTTTTATCATTATACATGATGATATATATACATATATCATTGTGATATTGTGATTATTTTTTACTTAGAATCTATTTTGTCTGATAGAAATATAGCTGCCTCTGCTTTCTTTTTCTTACCATTTGCATGGAATATCTTTTTCTGTCCCTTTCCTTTCCACCTATGTGTGTGTGTCTTTAATTCTAAAGTGAGTCTTTTATAGACAGTGTATAGTTGGATTTTTTTTAAATCATTCAGCTACCCTCTGATTTTTTATTAGACAGTTTAATCCACTTACACTTAAAGTAACTATTGATAAAGACTATTGCCATTTTGTTCATTTTTTTTTCTATTTCATTTGTGATTCTTTTGTCTTTTTTTTTTACTTGTTACCTTTCTTTGTGATTTGTTGATTTTTTTTTTTAGTTATATGCTTTAATTTCTTTCTCTTTTCTTTTGTGTGTCATCTATAGGTATTCTTTTGTGGTTACCATGTGACTTATACAAAACATCTTGAGCAACAACAGTCTGTTTTAAGCTGATAATAATTTAACTTCAATTGCATATAAAAACTCTATACTTGTATACTTTTACATCTCCCTCCTGTACTTTATGTTATTTAAGTAACACTCTACACCTTTTTATATTATACATCCATCAACAAAGTTTTATAGTTATTCTTAGTACTTTTGTCTGTTAATTTTTATACCAGAGTACAATATGGTATATTATATATTGTATATTTTACCTAGCTAAAACTGGAGGACGTTATGCCAAGTGAAATAAGCCAGTTACAGCAGGACAAATTCTGCATAAATCTACTCAAAAGGCAGTAAACAAAGCCAGACTCAAGGAAATGGAGAATAGGATGGTAGTTATGAGGGGCTGGAGGTAGCCCCCTATGAGGGAGGGAGAAATGGGAGTTGTGCTTCAGTGGATATAAGGTTTTAGTTATGCAAGATAAAGTACATAAATTAGAGATCTGTTGTAAAAAAAAAAAAAGGACACAAGGAAACATGTCTGGAGGTAATGGAAATGTCTATTACTTCGTGGCGATAGTTTCACAAATGTATGTATATACTCAAACACATCAAATTATATGCATTAAATATGTGCAGGGTTCTTGTATATCAGTTATACCTTCATAAAGCTGTTTAAAAAATAAAATTAATGCTGGTAGGTGTATTAGTTTTCTGTCACCTTTAAAAGTATTACCACAATTTAAACAGCTTAAGACAAAACTTGTTCATTAAATCACAGTTCTATGGGGCAAAAATCTTGGCATAGTGTGGCTGGTTTACCTGCTTAGGTTTTCACAAGGCTGAAATCTCCCTCCATGTCTGCTTGCTGTGCTGTCATCTGGATCCTGAGGTTCTCTTCTGAACTCATATTTGAGTCAGAATTCAATTCCCTGCAGCTGTAGGATTAAAGTTTCTGTTTCTTTGATGGCTGTCAAAGAGAGGCCACTTTTCCTAGTTCTTGTCACATGACCCTTTCAATCTTTAAAACATGAAATGGACAGTCTCACTATGTTAGTCTGCTAGCACTTCCAAGACAAAACACCATAGAAAGAGTGACTTAGACAACAGAAATTTATTATCTCACGATCTGGAGGCTGGAAGTTTAAGATCAAGGTGCTTTTTGGGTTGTTTTCCAGTGAGGCATCTCTTCCTGGATTGTACATGGCTGCTTTTCTGTTGTGGTTTCACATGGCCTTTCCTCTGTGTCTGTGCAGGTCTTGGGAGAAAGGGTCTCTGGTGGCTCTTTCTCTTCTTATAAAGACTCTAGTTATATTGAATTAAAGGCCCCATATTTATGACCACATTCAATCCTTATTATCTCCTGAGAGGCCTTATCTCTAAATACAGTCACCATAGGGGTTAGGGTTTCAACATATGAATTTGGAGGGGAAAGGGAGTGATCACTGCACTGTCAAATTCCCTCATGCTTTGAATTGTTTCATGAGAGAAAATGTAGATATAATAAGGGCACATCTGATTAGGTCAGACCCACTAAGAATAATCTTCCTGTCTTATAGTCAAGTGATTGGGACCTTAGTTACACCTGGAAAAACCCTTTGGAGTAGCACCTAGACTACTTTCAAACTGAGAAACTGGAAATTCATAGTGTAAATGCAGAAGTTATGTTACATTGGGGAAGGGAGGAACCTTGGGGGTCTTCTGAGAATTTGGCCTACCACACTGAGTCAAAGCCTATTGCCATGGGGCACTGTTGTGAAACTTTAGAGTTAGGAGTGAGCTTGGACATTCAATGTCTGCTCTGCCACTAACCGTGCAAGTCACGTTACCTCCCTGGACTTCAGTTTTCTTGTCTGGAAAACAAATCTAATGACGACTGTAGTTCTGACTTTCTGACCCGATCTGTTACTTTTTAGGAAGCAAGAAGCCCCTTTTTGTGTTGCTTACCAGCTTTCTTTTCCTTTGCACTTTGGCCGACACTTGTCATTTACTGCTAGATACTGACAGAAGTGGCAATTTCCTCAAAGTTTAAAAAAGAATGACTACACAAAGGTGAAAAAAGTAGAGCTTAATTTTCTTCTTCTTAAAAGCCTCACAATGGTGAGCATTCCCAGGGCACTTGTAACGTGTCCACGACTCAAAATGTGCCCCTCTAGCTTCTTTAGATGGTAGTAGCTCATGTCCATGAGGCTGTATTTCAACACTAGATGACAGGCATTTGGGGAGATTTTAGTATTTTTTAGTATTGTCCTTGTCATTTAATAGGTCCCTTCAAAAGAGCAGAACACAGCATGATAGTACAGAATCCTATCCCAAGAATGTCTGATCTCTTGCTTTCATATTGAATGACTACTACATAGCTCCTAGGGGGTTCATAATGCCTGTTTTCCCATTCTAATTTATCAGCACCACCTCTGCTTTTCCTTTATGTGCCACCACTCCCCTGCAGTGCTCACCAATGCATTGTCAACAGCTATTTTTGCATTTACACAGAACTGGCAGTCATCCTGACTGCCCAAAGCAAAAGAAAAACAAATTCACCTCCATCTTCCTTATCAGCTTGTAGTGATTCCTGATTTTTTTTAAAAAAACCTCTTTAGCTTTGTAAACAAATAAAGTGTGCATTATGCATTACATTGTCCAGTTGTACATTTCCTCAAGTTCTTTTAGGAGCATAGGGACTTCTACATATTTCAATGGACTCTGAGCACTTGTCTATGATAGGAGATTATATTTGGGACCAGTACAGAGAAAAATGTTTATGATGCTTCACTTGCTTTATTTTTTAAGGTGAGTAATTGGCATTTGATTATTCCAGTGCACAATCATAATTTCCATCTTAACATTTGCATTTTATTCCTGGTTTCATTTGCCAAGTGTAGCAGGTGACAATAATAATGATATATGCTAACTTCTAATGGGTATTTACTAGGTGTCAGGTACGGAACTAAAGCATTTTACACATATTATCTCATTTACTCCTAAAAAAAGCACAATTAAGTGGGTATTGTGATTATCCTATTTTAGGAAACTAAACATAGAGAGCCTAAGTAACCATGTCCAGCTTACAGAAATAATAAGTTGTAAAGATAATAGATGAATCAATTATTTCTGTGACCAGAGATTGTTCTCTGTTGGAATACATCATGAAATATTTTAATAGATCTTTGGGCTTTGTTTTTGCCTAGAAACATAATGTGGGATGGTAGACAGAGCAAGGCTAAGGTTCTCCACAAGATTGTATTCAAATTCCATTTCAGTCACTTACTAGTTCTGTGTCTAAAGTACTTACTCTCTGTACTTGGTTTTCTTATCTCTCAATGAGGAATAAAACATTCTATGATGGGTATATTGTTTTTGTTTCACATGACATATTAGTCAATTAAGAGTAGCTCTCTGGACCTCTGTACTGAGATGGATACTATTGCCACTTCAATGAGAAACTATTGTGGTAGATTAGTGATGTCCATGGTGGATACTGAATTGGGTAGAGTCATCATGGGTACTACATATTTGCTATCCCTACTTCGTCTGGTGCATAATGGAACCTAACAGTTAGAAGGTAAAGATTTCCTTCTCCTATTATCAGGTTTTCTAATTCCATAAGGGTATATTTAGAATGCAATTCAGCATTTAAGCTTCTTGTATTTGTCAAACATTGAATTAGCTGCAATGTGAAATAAGATGAAGTGTCATCACTGTTCCAAGAGTTCGTGTTTGAGTCTAACTGTGGGATGGAAGAAGAGAGAAAAAAGTCAAGTGATGGCTAACTCTAGCTGAGGAATAGAATCATAAAAATGCAAAAGTTCTCAATCCATTATTATATATCAGAGTAATCTCTTACACCATAAGTTTAGAACTTGCATAGAAATTAATAGGTAAAGTGTCAGCAGCAAAGCATAATCTGACAGGTAAGAATTAATTTACTGTCCTCGAAAATTTTCAGCACACATAAACTCTGTATTATCTCTACTTTCTCCTAATTTATTTCCCCAGCTGCTTGTCTTATCCTCAAATACTGACTCAGGATACATGAACCGAGATTTCCTAGAGAAAGAATCAGACAAAAAAATCCCCAAATAAACATGCATACAAGATTTCATTTGTCTTAGGTCCAGCCTTGGCCTAAAACAGGCCTCACTCTCCTCTGTTCTATGGGAGTGGGCATCCACCTTGTGCTCTGGTTAGCCCATGTGCAGGTACAAGAATCTTGGCAGAACAACTGACAGATGGGCTTAGAACGACATTTCCAAGCACCTTCCAGAGGAACTCTTAGGCTCTCTATCTAGTGCCCCAAGAGCAACAGTACTTTATCTGCCACCTCTTCACCCTGGTGGGATTGAGCACCAGCTCAGCTCTCTTTTCTAAAATGTGATTTTTTTTCAAGTGGTTGTTAAATTATTGGGATGTATGTTCCCAGGGTGAATGAAGCAGGTCACATTCTAGACTCCAAGTATGTTAGGAGAGGAAGGTAGTGTCTTTTCTTCAGACTAGTATTTTCTTTCCAAGGACTATATAGGCACTAGATAGTCTTGAATATGTATAGTGGCTTCACCTGCCCAGAGGTAGATAGGTAGATAAGTTATCATTCATCAGCTCTGGAAAAGTCAAATCCCCTATCAGAACTGTTACTGACCCTTGAACAATGAGGATTTGAACTGCACAGGTCTGCTTATATGCAGATTTTTTTTTTTTTCATACACTACAGGGCTGTCACTATATTTTTTCTCAGGATTTTCCTAATAACATTTCCTTTTCTTTATTGTAGGAATACAGTATATAATACACGTAACATGCAAAATGGGTGTTAATTGACTATGTTGTCAGTAAGGCTTCTGCTGAGCAGTAGGCTATTAGTTGTTAAGTTTTTAGGGAATCAAAGGTTATATGCAGATTTTTGACTGCATATGGGGTCCTCAGCCCTAAGCCCTGCATTGTTCAAGGGTCGGCTGTACTAGTTTCAGCTTTTTTACCTAGGGGCTTGATGAAATAAGTTGGTTCTGAAGGACGGATATGCATGTGTTTGTGTACACATTTGTGTTTATGTGTGGTTTATGCATTCTTTACCTAGCATATCTCGCTTGGTGTTTGGGTGTCTTGGTTCTTGGAGGCTATTATACTTGAAATGTATAATTGAAGAAATGAATGACTCTGGCTTTAATCTACATTAATTATAAAAACAGACATTGAGTTCTTTTGTAGTATTTTTAATTTTATGAATTACTATATTTATTTTAAGAGACTTTGCCCTATTAATGCATTTGAAGTTTTTCAGAGGAATACCGAGTTTTTCAGACATTTTGTTGTTTGTTATCAAGCCTTAATAATGCCACATTTCTTTCAAAGACTTGAAGAACAATGACAGCTTGGGTCTCTTGGAAATACCCATTCCCAATATGACCTCATTAACTTTCTTTTCCTGAGCTATGAATTACTTAAGTCTAACATAAAAGTACAAATGTCTTCACTTCAGAAATGTCATAAGGATGGTTAGATTACACACAAATATATACTAACATAACAATCTGGCTGTCCTTGGAATAACTTTGCCTGATTTTAGGCTCCAAGTATTTGCTGCAGTTAAAGAAGTTTATCTCTCAAATATTTATGTGCTTCAGTCCGTTTATGCACCCTTGCTCTAAGTGTTAGGGATACTGTGCAAACATATTATAAGCACATGTGTACACATACACACACACACTATTGAGCTGCCCATGTTAGGTTTTTAGTATTACCACAAACCTAGTGGCTTAAAACAAAGCATATATATCATCTCATGATTTCACAGAGTGGCTCAGTTGATTCTCTATTGAGAGCCCTACAAGGCCAAAATCAAGGTATCAGCAAGAGTACATCCCTTTCTGGAGGCTCCAAGGGAGAATCTACTTCTAAGCTCCTTCAGGTTGTTGAGAGAATGCAGTTCCATGTGGTTAAAGGAAGGAAGGAAGTCCCAGTTTCCTTGTTGATTGTTCCCTCTCCCCCTTCTAGGGACTTCTGGTATTCCCTTGTTGCCAAGCCCTTTTGAAGCCAGGAAGGGCAGCCAGATTCCTCTTCATATTGTACATCTCTCCAACTTTCCTTGCTACCTCATTTCTCTTGCTCTGTTCTTCTGCTGCACCTTGTTCTTCAGCCTTCTCTTCTGCATTTAATGGCTCATGTGATTATGTCAGCACACCAGAAAATCTAGGCTAATGTTATTTAACAGTCAACTGATTAGTAATTTTATCTGCAAAGTCCCTTTACAATAGTGCCTAGCTTAGTGTTTAGTTGAATAATTATGGGGTCAGGATCTTGGAGGAACACTAGAATTTTGTGTCCCATACTGCCTATATTCTTTATGAAGTATTGAAGTTTTGTTTGCGGGCAGTTGTTTGACACAAAATGCATGCAACAATGAGAAATGACTTGCAAGATTTTTTCACTGCCATTTTTCATCATCAACAAGTATCTTAGAGGCATTGTTACATTTACTTATAATAAGTATACTAATAATGGCATTGTCAAGGTAAGCTCATCTATTTTTTCTGGTTCTCAAAAATAAAGTAATGAATGACAGTGAGTCAGTTTTAAAAAAAATAGAAGATATATAATGAATGATTAAAGGGAATACAGTGTATTGTGAAGCGATATCTGACTCAGACTGGATCTTAATTGTTCCAAAAGCTTTCCAAAGGAATTTTCTTTGCATGAGACTGAAGAATATTTGGAGAGTGAAATAAATGTACTGTGAATCATTAAAGAAGATATTTAACCCTATCTCACAGATATTTCTGATCTTAAATATTTCATGTGACAACTACTTCCTTAGGGGACCAGTGGTTAGAGGGGTGATTGTCATACTTCTGCTGAAAATTATCTCAAATTGTTCTAAATAGGTTTTGCCATATGAGTGGTCAAGATTATATATATCCTTGATAAGCCATACTCTAATTTGTCGTCTCTGTAAACATAATTTTGGGGGTTGGTAGAGGTGGTGGTGGGTAATGGTGTTAATTAAGACAATGAGAATGAAAGAGAGGGGGGGATATCTATGGTATGTTTGTGTGTGTGTATTAGATATATGTGCATAATGGAGTATTAGAATATTAAAAATGGAAAATGGAAAACATTTTGGATAAACCACACAATTAAAATGCAAAGCTAATTTAAGGGCAATGGTTATTTATAGTGGTTCAAATAAGTAAACTGTTGATTTTTTTTACATTTTTATAAGTTAGTTTTCACAGAAAATAATCTTGTGTATTTTGTAGGTTATAAAATAGACATAGTGTCTCTTATGTCAAGGAAAATATCTGGTTGCTAAATGTAGTCTCCCTTAAAGTATTTTCTTAGCCCTGTGAATATTTTTTCTCCTTTCAAATTGTATTAATAATATCCTATGATCAAAATATTTCACATCCCATAAAACTACTCAACATTTCCAGTGCTGGCATTGGTATTGTGAAAGAAACCTTCAAATTTACCATTCTGAAGAAAAAACTTAAATAATGGAAACTCAAGCTATCGATTTTTGTACATTTTTTTTATTACACAGAAAATAACCTGTGAAGTAAGGGCGTGTGTGTATCTGTGTGTGTGCGTGTGTGCATGTGTGTGTGTGCACATGTGAGGGAGAAGGAGAGGGATGTGAATGTGGATGCATGTCAGGGTGCATCTAATATTAGAAGTGAAGTTATATATATATCAACATTTAAAATAAGTTATTGAGTGTCTATAATGTGGTTTTACGGGGCATGATTTTGAAAGAGAGACACGATCCCTGACCCTTGAGAATTAAAGAGTAATGGGGTGAAAAATAGCTTAGAATAAAAAAGCCTCGGTAAGGACACGTGTGTGAAAGCTTATAAAATCAACATCAGACTTACCAGTCTAAATTTTAGGAGCACATAAAAAATAATGTAACATAACATCACAATGTTTTTCCCTTTATTTTGATTACCTGTTTACTCTTTATTTTCCCTTAAATATAAGAAAGTATTCCAAAAATTTTTGTAGGCGCTTGTTTATGGAGAACACACGCATATATGAGATAAATCAGTTTACAGATGACCTTCAATTACTTTAACCAAGGCAATTATTTCAATTGACTTTTGAACAAATGTGAAATAATCATGAAACTGAACAATGGCCAGTGCCCATTACTGAAAGTTTCATTTGGCATTTGAAGATAATAAGGGGAATATAGAAGCCACTGACTCATTACGGTCAATTTAAATAAATGTCTTTTCAATTCTGTGTTTTCAGTGCTTATCCAGTCTCTGTAATGAATAGAACTTCTAATGGAAATAATGTGAATTAGTACAGAGGCTGAGACTGAATTAGCATCACACAATCTTTCATTGGTGAGCTTTCTAAGGAAATAACATGTGACACAAGCAGCATCAGGAATATTGTTTAGAGCTCCCACATAAAAATCTCAGGATGAGTTCAATTTATTTTCACAAGTTTTAATACCATCGAGGAAAACCAGCAATGCTTCAAGATGGGTTCAGGGAGTTGAAAGACCATGGTAAATATATAAGGGTAACTGCTTGTTTTTCCATGAAATGTTGCCTACATTATTTCATGTAGAATTACAGATTACAGAATTGTAATATGACTAACAAAGACCAACTGCCTACTGAAATCCTTTATCCTGATTTTTGAGAAGATATTCTGTATTTCCTCAGTCTTCCTTGCTGTTAAATATGGCTTATTTACAAATTCTTACCAGTGACTGAGTACTAGTGAACATCTTCCCTTCATAGACCATAAAACACCACAATAGACCTTCCATGCTGCTTTTTCTTCTCTGCCAACTGGATACTGCCGACTAGAGAAGGGGCCAAGGAAATGGTAGAGCCAGAGATGAAAGGAGGCTGTATCCCTGAATTACTTCAGGGAGGAAAGTCACCCTACTGAAGAGAATACACACAAGATTGTTACATGAACAAGTAATAATTTTATTTTTTAAGCTATTCAAATCTTAGAATCTATTTATTATCAATAAAATATTACCAATCAATCCTCATTCAATTCAGAAGAGTATCTCTTTTTCAAAGTTAATATTTTTACAATATATTAATTACATTCTGGAACTGAGAACTTATAAGATCATTAATCAAAAAGCAGGCCTAAAAAATGCAGCTCTAACTGGTAAGGAAAATTTTATTTAGTTAAGCCTAGATTTGTCTATTTGCAATATGTATAACTGGTTCCAAATTTTAAAAAATCAGTACAAATAGCTGTGACTACTTCAACATGATATTGTTTTTCTTATTTTGTCCCTGTTTTCAGGTAGAATAATACTGAATATTTTACCCATGAGTTAATATACTTTGAGCAGATCCTCTATCAAATGCTATAAGCAGAGTGACCAAGGCAGTCATGACTATGCCTTCAGGAAGTTTGCAGTCCTAGAAAAGAGATATTAAAACAAGTAATTACTATTTGTTCTATCAGGGTTGGTGCAAAGAATAATTAGGTACCTAAAACTTGCCTGCTTTCATCACCTCATTAAAATCATAGATTACACAGACTACAAAGTAATAAATATTACCTAACCAACTACTACAATTCATAAGTGAGAGAACTGAAGCCTAATGAAGGTAGGGGTTAATCTTTCATTTAAAAATATATTTAAACAATGAAATCACAGTGCCCAAGTTATATCAATAGAAAACTTGGACACATTAAACTGAATTGTTAATATTGTTAATCTTTCATTTAAAAATATATTTAAACAATGAAATCACAGTGCCCAAGTTATATCAATAGAAAACTTGGACACATTAAACTGTATTGTTAATATTGTTAATCTTTCATTTAAAAATATATTTAAACAATGAAATCACAGTGCCCAAGTTATATCAATAGAAAACTTGGACACATTAAACTGAAGCATGATTTTATACAAGCTCTATTTTATAAACATTGATAATTTCTCATTTCCTTAGTGAGATACTTTCATTTTATTAATAATTTGATTATCACATTATGTTTTGAAATGTCAAGTATGTAGGGTTTGACTCACAGTTGTTTAGAATTGATTGGAAAGTGCTTTGTGAATCACCTAGTTTTAGAGTCAGGCCATTATAGATCTAAGTTCCAGCTCTGGCATTAATTGGTCTGTTATTTTGGCCCGTGTATATAACTTCTCCTTAACTCGTTTTGTTATTAATCCATGGGGATATGCATTACATTGACTAGAAATGATTCTAATGATTTTCTTCTAAAATAAAAATGAGATAAAACTCTTTGGAAATCAGTTCAAAGAACAGGCTTATTTAGCTCATGTAATAGGAAGGCCAGACGTGAGTGGCTGCTGGCATCAGATCAGCATCATCAGCAATGATGTCATGGCCAATATTTCCATGATTATTTTCCCAGCCCCATGCTTCTTACCTCACTGTCCCCAGGTGGCTGCTATATCACTTGACATCATTTCTGCCTCCTGCAGAAATATGGAAAGAAGATAAAATTCTGCCTTACTTAGTGATTTTTTTTTCAAGAAGTGGTGCTGTATTCCATGTATCATAGTTCGGGCAGATGTTTTTTACCTGGTTCCTGGTAGCTATAAAGATAATGTGAACTTTAAACACTGTAACCTTGAGTGAAATCTCAGCTGTGTTGGCTGTGTTGGTAAAAGAAAAAGGAGGGGAAGGGATGGCTGCTGGAAAGTCAAATAGCAGTGTCTGAGATGCAGCTACTTGCCTTAGAGGCCAATATGAGAATTAAATGAGATAATGGGAGCAAAGTCCTTAGCAGAGTGCCCTGAACAGAATAAGCCTTTGCTACAGTGAGCTATTACTGTTATTCTCTACCCAGTACCATTGAATGCATCAAAATGCTATAATATATATTTTAATATTACGTAATATTATAAAATATTTATATAAAATGTTTCTGGTCATACCCTGTAGCGTATGGTAGGATTACACTTCCCTCTTGAAATATTATCAGTGAAATATGAGCAGAAGTGACGTGTTACTTCTGAAGCGAAACTTTAAAAGTCAATATGCAGCTTGCTGCACTGCCATTTCCTTCTTTGAAGACTGGCAACATTCTAGATGGTGGATACTGTGTGACCCTGGGTCCTGAGAGAGGAGGGCAACATGGAGCAGAATGACCAACTGCCCAACTGTGGCATGCCTGGAGCATGAGTGGGCAATAAAATTTGTGCTTTGAAGTCGCTAAGATTTTGGAGTTGTTTATTGGCCAAAGCATAGCCCAGCCTAAACTGATTAAGCAAAAGAATTTAATAAAATATATGTGCTAAACCAGCCTTGCTAATTTGGCCCATTACAAATGAGTTTATAGAGAATCAGGGGTTAATGATCTGCCTATTATCACACGAGTAGCAAGCAAAATAATTCAAATTTGTACCCTGGTTTTCTGTTTTCACAGGTCATTCTAGTGAGTACTGCTGGCTAGCTTTAGGATAGTAATTGAAATGGAAAAAATGATTTTAGTATGTGAATTCTCACTCTGTATTTTTCAATCTAGACCTTTTTGTCAGTCCTGGATTCAATATTTCATTCCTCAATGATAATTTCATGATGACAAGGCCTTTTAATATTGAACAGTAAGATAAAAATAATGAGAAATAAAGCAGCTTGAGATTTATGATTGTTTTAACTTTCTTTACCTTTTTCTATATTCTCATACCTAGAGTAGAGGCCATTCTTCTTCATGTATGTGCTTTTTACAAAGTACTTTTAGAATATCATATTAATGATTTATATTATATAAACTATTTTCTTAAGTTTACACATGCTCTAATTTTTTTCAAATATGTGTAAGTTCTTTTTTTTTTAAGATTTTATTTATTTAATCATAGACACAGAGAGAGAGGCAGAGACACAGGCAGAGGGAGAGGGAAAGTAGGCTCCATGCAGGGAGCCCGATGTGGGACTCGATCCCAGGTCTAGACACAGAGAGAGAGGCAGAGACACAGGCAGAGAGAGAAGCAGGCTCCATGCAGGGAGCCCGATGTGGGACCCGATCCCAGGTCTTCAGGATCACACCCCAGGCTGCAGGCGGCGCCAAACCGCTGCGCCACCGGGGCTGCCCACATGCTCTAATTTTTAAGTTATGCCCAACCATTTACCATCAATTTAAAAGTAAATTATTAGAATTATTATTTAAAAATTATATCTTAAATGACCAAGTTTTTCTTCTATAATCGCAAATAACAGGAAGCAAAATGGCAAAAGCAGCATTTATTTTCTATGCAGATAGAATATATTTTACCTTTTTTAGGGTGAGTAGAAACATTTACAAAGATTGAATGCCATTAGAGCCTTTTGAGTTTATGATTGCACACTGGACTTTAAAGAGTGGAACATTTAGGGTATTCTCAATGCACCGAATTACTTTTCATCATACCTGATTTAGGAAGTATTTTCTAGCTTCAAAGTCTTTAGAAGATACCCAATGCCTACTCCCTTAAAGAAAAAGGGAAACTATTTTAACTTTGATTGCAAATGATCTCTATTTGAGCAAGAGTCTTCAGGAAAAGAGAGAAACTGATCATTACTTTAGCAAACATGTTGAGAACCGTCTGTGTGCCAAACACTGTCCTAGGCTCTGAGGATATAAACACAAATTTGAGCTGGCTTGTAACCTCAAGTATGGCAGTTGGGAAAAATATGTAGAAACATAATTATTGTGCAATGTGTTAAGGGCTATCATGGAAGTGTATGCTTGGAGATAAAAGGAATACACATCTAGGTTTTATTGAGTCCTGGAAGGCTTCATGCAAAAGACAAAACGAGCTACCTTTTTCAAGATGTGTTGGTGACTGATGAACATGAAAGGAAAGGGCCTTTAGAGAAGATGTACATATCTTGGATTAAGATTTGGTGGTATATTAAAATACCATGTTCAGGAAACTAAGAAGGTAGTTATTTATGAGAATTAGAATTCATGTAGAAGAATTGTTAATGATAAGATTTAAGAGAAAGAATGGCAAATATAGGATACTCAGACTGTGGGAGGCATATTATGTTGTATGAGAATGGGTGTAATTTTGCCTACAGGTAGTAGAGATACATGCTTTTACATATTGTTGCCATGAACAGATTTGCCTTTCAGAAAGCTTACCAGGGCATTAATTAGTATGAAAGTTAGATTTGTAGAGAATGAGGTCTAGAGTCAATGGGGCCAGATGAAGTCTGTTCCAGAACTTCAGATGAGGTATAATGAGGGTAGAAATAGTAGATATGGAGAGGAAGTGTGGATCAAAGACATAAGTAAGAGATATAAGCAAAAATATCTTTATTGTTTTTCATGAGGAATGGAGAGAAGTTTTTAAGGATGAATCACATTTTTCTGATTTAGGTGACAGAGTGAGTGCTAAACCATCTACCAACACAGGAAATACAGAATGAGCCACACATTTGGGTCAAAAGAAGAATGAATTAAGTTTGGCACATGTTGCAAACTGGGAATATACAGCAGGAAATTGATCATATAGATTCTAATAGTCTGACCAGCAATACACATAGGAGATTCACTGCTTTAAAGATGGTAATAGAATCTTTGCTTTTGTATATGATAACTAGTAAAGCATATAGAATGAGAAGAGAAAATATGGGGAAGACACGTCTCAAGTAACATAAAATGAGGAGATGATGTAGAAGACTAAGGAAGGTTAACAGGTAGGAGGGACCACAGCAAAGTGGATTCATACAAACTAAGGAAATTCCCACCATTAAATGTCAACAGTGTAAATGCCTCCCAGAGAGCCTGTTTGATAAGAGCTGAAGAGGGACCTGTGTACATAGCAAAAGGAAATCACAAATGCTGATACAAGAGCAGTTTTAGTGCAATGACTAGGGCAGAAACCTGGCAGTGTTGTGTTAGGGGAGAGGAAAATGAAAAAGTAGGTAATTCTCTTAATAGTTTTGTAGGGAAAGAACAAGGCAAGTTAGTGTTAAGTTGTTAGAAAGCTATGTAGGCTCATAAAAGTGTTATTTTACTTTTTATTTTTAGTAGAAGAGACTTGAACTTGCACATATGTGAAGAAAATAAATTGGGAGAGATAGGGTTTGAATTTTTAGTATTGCTGATGCAACAAGAAACATGAGGACTTAGAAGGGGATGGGACCTAAAGCTTAAATAAAAGGATGTGATAAAAGAAGAAAGAAATACAGTGAGTATGGAAACAGGTGATATGGCGGTAGAACATTTAAGACAGAAAGCATCATTACTTTCAATGATTTTACATGTAAAACCAAAAAGGAGTCATGTACTGATAGTAACTAAAAATAGGTTGTAGACCTAATTTAAATCCTGAAATGATAAACGTCCTAGAAAAACATAAGAGAAAATCCTTCTGACACAAAGTTAGGCAAAGATTTCCCAGATGCAACACCAAAAGCATGATCTGTAAAAGATGAAGCTGATAAATTGACTTAACTGAAATTAAATTTTTCTGCTCTGTGAAAGATACTAGGAAGAGAATAAAAACATAAGCCTCAGACTGAGGGACCACATTTGCCAATCACCTATTTGATAAAGCATTTGTATAGAATATATAAACCACAATGAGATACCACCTCACACCAGTGAGAATGGGGAACATTAACAAGGCAGGAAACCACAAATGTTGGAGAGGATGCGGAGAAAGGGGAACACTCCTGCACTGTTGGTGGGAATGTGAACTGGTGCAGCCACTCTGGAAAACTGTGTGGAGGTTCCTCAAAGAGTTAAAAATAGACCTGCCCTACGACCCAGCAATTGCACTGTTGGGGATTTACCCCAAAGATTCAGATGCAGTGAAACAACGGGACACCTGCACCCCAATGTTTATAGCAGCAATGTCCACAATAGCCAAACTGTGGAAGGAGCCTCGGTGTCCATCGAAAGATGAATGGATAAAGAAGATGTGGTTTATGTATACAATGGAATATTACTCAGCCATTAGAAACGACAAATACCCACCATTTGCTTCAACGTGGATGGAACTGGAGGGTATTATGTTGAGTGAAGTAAGTCAATAGGAGAAGGACAAACATTATATGGTCTCATTCATTTGGGGAATATAAAAAATAGTGAAAGGGAATAAAGGGGAAAGGAGAAAAAATGTGTGGGAAATATCAGAAAGGGAGACAGAACATGAAAGACTCCTAACTCTGGGAAACGAACTAGGGGTGGTGGAAGGGGAGGTGGGCAGGGGCTGGGGGTGACTGGATGATGGGCACTGAGGTGGGCACTTGACGGGATGAGCACTGGGTGTTATTCTATACGTTGGCAAAATGAACACCAATAAAAAATAAATTTATATTAAAAAAGAGCTCTTATAACTCAGTAATGAGAAAACAAACAGCCCCATACAAGATGCAAAATATTTGAATAGACACTTTAATTTTGGAAATAAGCATATGAAAAGATGCTTAACACCACTGTCTTAACATAATGCAAATTAAAAAAATATAGTCACATGCTGATATATATATAACTATCAGAAAGTCTAAAATTAAAAAAAAAAATTGACCATAGCAATTTTTGTTAAGGATATGGAATTCTTGACCTCTGACAGGAATGCAAAATGGTACAATGTTGGAAACAGTCTAGTAGTTTCTTAAAAACTAAACAAGTACCGTATGACCCAGTCTTTTTAATCTCAGGTATTTACACAAGATAAAAAATCGTTTAAAAAGTTGTAAATAAATGTTCATGGAAGTTTTATTTGTAATAGTCCCAACCAGAAAACAGAGCAAATATCCAGCAATATGTGAATAGATGAATTAACTGTGGTACATCCATTCAATGGAATATCAGCCAGTAATGAAAAGAAATGTATTGATACAGCAACAAAATGGGTGGATCTCAAAGAAATTATGCTGAATCAAAAAAAAAAAAAAATCCAGGCCTGAAAGAGCACATTTATATAGAATGCTAGAAAATTCAATCTAATCTATAGTGACAGAAAGATAGTCAGTTGTTGCCTGGTATTTGTTTGCTAGGGCTGCCCTAACAAAATACCTCAGACTGGATGGCTTAAACAACATCAATTTATTTTCTCTGGAGGCTGGTTGATTTCATTCCGAGGTCTCTTCTTGGTTGACAGATGACTACCTTCTTCTTGTGTCCTCACATGGTCTTTATTTTGTGTGCATGTGACCTCTGTGTCTCTGTGTGTCCAAATTTCCTCTTCTTAAATAGGACACCGGTTCTAATGGCCTCACTGTAACTGAATCACCTCTTTGAAGGCCAGTGTCCAAATATGTTCTGTGGTTCTGCAGGTTAGGGTTTCAACATGTGAGTTGTGTTGGTGACAAAATTCAGCCTGAAGCACCTAGGGGAAAAGGATAGAGAGAGGGATTACACAGTGGCAGGAGGAAATTGGGTGGGTGGGTGGGGTGTTGGAAATGTTCATTGTCTTGGTTCTGATGATGGATTCATGACAGTATAGATATGTTTAAAATGATCAAATTATACACTTTAAATATATACAGTTTGTTATGCCTCAATTATAGATCATTAAACCTGTCAAAATATGTTAGGGGAGATGTGGCTTGAGTTTCTGTAAGAGGCATTACAGCACAAAAATAAGTTATATAAATATCACTTTAATATAGCAGGATATATTCCAAGCTAGATACCAGTTTATGTGGTAGATACCAGCTATTCTACTGAGTGGCTATTATGGGCAAACCTTTGTTAGTTGAAGGTATACAAATCTCCTTCTGAAATCAGAGATCTCACAACCTGATTATGCAGACATTGCATGATGTATGCAAACATGAAATGAGAAATTTTATTATAAATTAGTTCAACATATTTATTGTATGCCCAATCAATGAAAGCAATCACTGGAGCAAATTTTAAGAGAGATAAATTAATAAGACAGGGCTTTCGTGCTCAGGGACCGTAAGGTATAAGGACATGACTCCCTTTTATAAATTCCATGCAGGAGAACTCACTTAAGTTTAGATTAAATACATCCACAAATGCATAACTTCCTAAAGCAGCTCAGTCCAATTTAGGAACATGTCAATATCTATACTGCAATGGAGGAAAAAAGGCAAGAATCAATGAAAGTAGGCTGAACATAGATAATACAAATAGGGATGAATAATGGCTGAATTGTACCATAGATCATTTTGCTGAGTGACATTACCGTGGGCAGCATGGTCTCAACCCAGCACATCACACTGTTGAGAAATACTGCCATCGTAATCTGATGGGCTGTTATTTGTGGGATCAGTCTTAACAGCAAAATGGCAGACTATTACATGCCGAGAAGACTGATATTTTTTCTTGACAGGTTCAGTTCAAAAATAAATAAAAGCTAGGGGAGGTGCAGAGAGCACTTAGTGCTAGACAACACATTTATATCTCAGATTACTGAAGAAAGAGGGCACAGGTTGTGTTTTCCACTGTTTTCTCTATGTTAATTTAGTCTACTCTCCGTGTTAGTACAGACTGTGCATTGCTGACACTAGATGGTATTGTGGCTCCTTCAATTCAGCAGGCTTCCTGAGTGAGAGACACTTTTTTGTCTATGTCTAATTGGGGTGCTGCACAGGTATCTAATATGAGATCAGTACTTTCTAGAAAAAAATACAGCTCTTTGTTTATGAAATATGGTTTAATAAAATATAAGGCTAGCCTCTTTTCTGGTTTTAAACATAAGAGAATGTGTTTGTGACACTCATAGTCTATATATCCTCAAATACTATTATTTATATTTTGTCAATAAAATACTCCAGAGAATATAGGACAGAAGGACTCTAAAAGTGCAGATGAGAACAAAAATTGTGCTTTTGATGTTATCTTTTTAAAGGTTTATTTATTTACGTTAGAGAGAGAATGAGAAAGTGACAGTTGAGGGATGGACAGAGTGAAAGGGAGAGAGAGAGTCTTAAGGAGACTCCCACCCGAGTGTGGAGCTCCACGCAGGGCTCAATCTCATAACCCTGTTGTGAGGACCTCGGCTGAAACCAGAGTCTAATGCTTAACTGCCTGAGCCATTCAGGCACCCCTGTTGAAATGCTGCCAAAGAAGCTAAATCTTTCTCTAAAACAATACCATAGAAAGAGCAGTTGCTCATTTATTTCTGTTTTTTAAAGCTTAAAGAGCTCTTTAAATCCGAATTTTATCTTGTAAATGAATTAACTAGTATTTAAACGTAATGCCAAATTTTGAATACAAGACTGACCAAATAAGTTTATTATTGACCCGGATATTATTAAGAACATTTTGCAGCTGCATTATGTCCAAAAGTTAGTAACACCAAACCATTAATCTTTAGCCTAGAGATTTGGTTTAGTTAGTTGTCCCCTTGATCTGGAAAACCCTTCTTGTTCATTTCCACTTCAAAAAATGTCTGCCCATAGTTCAAAGTCCAGTTTCATGTCACTTTCTCAATGCACCCACTCAGTATTCCCATCTAAGTGAATTTCTTCTGCTCCCATCATGCAAAATATATTTCTTGCAGCACTTAGTAAAGCCTGCTATGTCACAATTGCCTCAATAAATAGGTGTCTCCTCTATAAACACATAAGCATTTTAGAGCTAAGGTTAATACCTTGTTCACTTTGATTCAGTGTTCTTAATACAGGGTAAAGAGTAAGCTTTTATTAAACATTCACACATTGACCTTTTACTGTACAAAAATACACAAAAGATAGAAATCTTGAATCAAGCTCATGTTTAGACTTTGAGACTATAAAAATTAATCTTTACCCTGTGCTCATAGGTGAATATTTCTTTATAATGAAGGACCTGTTGCTTATTAGAAAAGGCTAGTTTACTTCCACACTCTTCAATATATTCAAGTGTAAGCTCCATGAAGTCAGGATTCTTTTGACCCTATTCAAAAATTCTATGTGTTTCTATGTGAAATGTTTTATTCCTTTCTGAATAAGCCTTTTTCAAGGGCAATTAAAAGTGACCATTTTCTAAGTGTTGCTAGGACACATATAGGAGATTCAGTTAGAGAACTAATTAAGCTTTTGGTGTAAATTAGTTCAGGCAGAAAGGAAAAAGGGGAGAGATTCCATCATTAAAAAAAAAAAAAAGTATAATGTAGGAAATTGCCCTTTCTTGATTAGATGTTGTAGAGGAATAAGGTCCAGGAAAATGAGACCAGTTCTACAGCCAGATGCTGTGATAATTAACCAGAGCTTGATATTAGGACACCTAGAAGTTTTGGGTTGACATTGCAGCAATGCCTAATATTAATATAAATGAGATAGGAGTCAGCAAGTATTTGCCATTAAAGACCAGAGAACAAAAATTTTCAGATTTTCCAGCCATATGGTTTCAATTACACTGTCCAAATTTATGTCACTATTACAAAAGAGCTTTTGACGATAAATAAGTGAATAGGGTAGCTGATTTGGATTTTGGTCTGTATTTTGCCACCTCCTGGTAATAAAGTATAAATAAACATTTATAGTATTTTTAGCAAGTCTGCACAAAAGAGTGGATTTAAATGTGTTGATGGATGCTAAATTTTATTCAGAAAGTGCCTGTATTTTAATTTAGGCAATTACATACTACATTTATTTTAATTCTTACAAAGGTTTTATGAAATCTTTTTAAAATTGTCCAGTCTGGATTAACCTCTTCTCATTTCTTCCTATGATACCAAGCACCCTGCTGCCATAGTATGTTTTTATTGGTGTCCTCTTCATATATATATTTTTCTTTTTCTAAAATGTAAACTCCTTGAAATCAGTAATTATGTGTTATTCATCTTTGCTTACAAATTTTGAAATATAAAGACCATATTTTAATATCAAAGTATCCTGTGGAATCCCAAATGCTTACAATTACATTTTAACAACCATTTGAAAAGTATATAAAAACAAAAGATTACAAATCTAGAAATGTTTTAAACAAATTAATTAGTTATAATATCTAAAAAGCACTAGAAAAGGCAGAATATTATCTAGGAAACTATTTATTAAGTTCATAAATAATACTTGGTGCAATTATGAAATTCCCAAACTCCGCAGTTCCCCAGGGTTAAATCAAGCCCAAGGAGTGATAACTTCAAATACAGTGTCTTCCTCAATGACGGTAGGAAAGTGTTTCTGTAACACAATTTGCCACAATACCTGTCTATCTGTAGTAAGACTTCATAAATACTTAAATATTTCTAAATATCTAGCCAAAATAAGTAATGAAAGATGAGGCAATATATACGTACAAAAGTGTTTCCATAAAAATGAAAAAAAGTGAAAGTGTTAGAAATGTCAAAAGCCATTGCAAAAAAAAAAAAAAAAAAAGCCATTGCCATGACTATAGAGTATTAAAGTGAGAGCAGGGGTATGGGTTAGAAGTACAAATATTGTTAAAATGTCTATAGTACACAAAGCAATCTACAGGCTTAATGCAATCTTTATCAAAATACCAACAGCATTTTTCACAGAACTGGAACAAACAATCCTAAAATTTGTATGGAACCATAAAAGACCTTGAATAGCCAAAGCAATCTTGAAAAAGAAAAACAGAACTGGAGGCATCACAGTCCCAGACTTCGAGTTAAATTACAAAACAGTAGTAATTAAAACAAGATGGTACTGGCATAAAAATCAATGGAAAAGAAGAAAAAAACCCAGAAATAAACACACAATTACATGGTCAATTAATCTTTGGCAAAGGACAAATGAAATACAATGAGAAAAAGACAGTCTTTTCAACAAATGATGTTGGGAAAACTGGATAGTCACATGCAAAAGAATGAAACCATACACAAAATAAACTAAAAAAGGATCAAAGACCTAACTGTGAGATTTGAAACCATAAAAATTCTTGAAGAGAGCACAGGCAGTAATGTCTCTGACATTGGCCATAGCAACATTTTTTTTAGCCATATCTCCTGAGGCAAGGGAAATAAATGCTAAAATAAGCTGTTGAGACTACATCAAAACAAAAAGTTGCTGCACAGTGAAGGAAATAATAAACAAAACTAAAACTAAATAATCAACTAAAACTAATAACTAATTCCTACTGAATGGGAGAAGATGTTTGCAAATGACATAGCCATTAAAAGGTTGGTATCCAAAATACATAAAGAACTGATACAACTCAACAACCAAAAAACAAATAATCCAATTAAAAATGGGCAGAAGCCATGAACAGACATTTCTCCAAAGAAGACATCCAGATGGCCAACAGACACATGAAATGTTTCTCAAAACATCACTCAGCATCTGGGAAATGCAAATCAAAACCATAATGAGATATCACTTCACACCTGTCAGAATGGCTAAAATAATAAAAAAAAAACCACACAAGTAAAAACAAGTGTTGGTGAGAATGTGGAGAAAGGGGAGCCCTCTTACACTGTTGGTAGAAATGCAACATGGTGCAGCCACTCTGCAAAACAATATGCATTTTCCTCGAAAAGTTATAAATAGAACTCCCCTATGATCCAGCAATCACATCACTGGGTATTTACCCAGAGAATACAAGAACACTAATTCAAAGGGATATATGAACCCCTATGTTCATAGTACCATTATTTACGATAGCCAAGATTTGGAAGCAGCCCAAGTGTCTGATGAATGGATAAAGAAGATGTGATATATATATGGAATGGAATATTATTCAACCATGAAAAGAATGAGATTTTTGCCAATTGTCACAATGGGTGGTTAGAGAGTATAATGCTAAGTGAAATAAGTCAGTCAGAGAAAGACAAATACCATATGATCCCCCTCGTATGTGGAATTTAAGAAACAAAAAAAATGAGCAAAGGAAAAATTTAAAGAAAAAAGGAGACAAACCAAGAAATAGGCTCTTAACTATAGACAAAAACTGATGATTACCAGAGGGAAGTTGGGTAGGGGGATGGGCTAGGTAGGTGATTGAAATTAAAGAATACACTTATCATGATGGAAAAAAAATAAAGTGAGAACAGAGGTATGTTCAAAAACTTGCTTAAAAATACAAAAGCATTAAAATGTCACAGATCATGGTTAAGCAACCAAGAAAAGTGCAAAAGAAGTGCAGAATGCAAACCCTCAGTAAAAAAATTAGTTGAACTCAATGTGGGTGGAGAATAATGTCCAATGAAATCATGTATCTAAACTTGCATTGTGAAGTGTTGGAACCTTGGCAACTCCAGTTGAGGTATTTGGTATAAAAAGGACTCAGTGTATCCACCAGTGTGCTGAGTGGGGACCAAAATCAGTTGCTTAAGGGTTAAAATAATTTTAGACCATCTGAGATAGTAATTCTATTTTCTTTAAGTATGCAAGGTAACAATTTGAGTATGGGACTGGTAAACTAAATCCAGTAAATACTAATTTTATATAAATTCAGAATGATCTATGTGTTTCTTTTTCAATGTCGGTTGTTTAGAGAATCTAGCATTTTAATCTTGAAACTTCAATTTGAAATATGTCTTTGATATTACATTTGTTGTTTAGAGAATCTAACATTTTAATCTTGAAACTTCAATTTGAAATATGTCATTGATATTATATTTGTGATGTGAAGTTAGAAAAGATAAAGAAAACCTGACTAAATATATCAACTATTGAACGTATACAATAAATTGTTTTATTTACTTTACACTTCACTTATTAGATTTATAAGGTTTGATTAAATGTTTTGCTTCTTTGGGTTATGTTCTATCTGATGTTCCAAGCACTTAAGGATGAAGGAGATTAGGAGTATACTTATGTTGAGCAGCACTGAGTAATATATGAATCCTATATTGTTGTGCTGGAAACAAATGTAACACTGTGTTCACTACACTGGGATTAAAACAATAAAAAACAAACAAAATAGAGAATCTTAAAAAAAAATCAAAGTTTTTAAAAGAGGAAAAATCAACTATTTTAAATCTATAACTTTGTAAAGAAACCCCTCTCTTTCAATGGAAACTCTCTGAGCCTGGGGGAATAGGGGAAATGAGGTGATGTTGGTCAAAGGATACATACTTTCAGTTATAAGATAAGTAAGTTCTGGGGATCTAATGAATGGAATAGTGATAATGGTTAACAGTACTTCAGTGTTTACTTGAAATTTGCTGAGACAGTAGGTCTTAAGTCTTCTCACCACACATATAAAAAAGTATATGTGAGGTGGTAGATATGTTAATTAACTTGACTGTGGTAATAATTTCATAGTGTATGTTTATTAAATCATGTGATACCTTTAAAAAAAGGTCATGTCCTACAACCTGAATATATACAATTTTTGTCAATCATATCTCAATAAAGCTGGAAAAAAAAACATATTAGCATTTACTAACCCATATTATCTCCTTACAAGTAGCTAAGCACAGATGAAACAGGACATTTTCAATTTTCTCAATAGTATTTTGAGGTATCTGTTGCCATTACCTTTTCCCTTTACGGAAGAGAAACTAAGGCTTATGATGATTAAGTAGCTTGGCTAAAGTTATATAACTAGAAGGTGGTAAATAAAAGAGGGAATAAAATAAGACCTTAGGGAAAGGGCAAATGCTTAAAATTTCTCATTCTTCCAGTAGACATTTTCTAGAAAATGTTTAAGTGGAACATATTGAGCTTTCAAAAATGGTAGCAAAAGAAACTGTTTTTTCCTAGAAATTCTAAAGAGAAGAAGGATTTATAAGCCTGAATTTCAAAACCACTTTTTGTTTTTTGGTAATTGTTACTTATTATTTCAGAGGAAAGGAAAGTCTGTGTTAACATACAGAGTGGTTTTGTCAGTTTAAGAGTCATGTTAAGATATATAAATTATTGTAGACAGTTTACTCCAAATATTTTCTAATAAAGGAACTAATAACCCAGAATGAATGTACAGTTTGTATTGCATATAAACAAATATCCTACTTTCCTCAGATATTCCATAGTGATGAGAATTATATAGGTAAAGTTAATTTTTAAAAACAGATTCATATACGACAAATGATGACATTCACTTTGCCCCTTTCTCATCTCACCTCTAATGTTACATATACACACATACTATAGTTGATCAGCATAGATATGAATATAAGAAATTTTAGCTGCATAGGTGTGCATGTCCTGCTATATTTGCCCTCAAAATTGATTTGTAAACAGAACACAAAGGAAGACCACACAGTGCTATGAATAAAGATGACGTGCAACGATTGTTTGGCTCCCCTGAGATAGAGTAAGAACTTTCAAGTCATCAGTCAACAAGTGTTTATTGAGTTCCCAGAGTTCTCTTACAAATGTAAGAAATAGAAAAGATCAATAATGCCCTCTACCCAGTCCTACAACAGTTCCAGGATAAAAAATTCTGAAAAATACATACCTCTGTCACATGATTTTTTTTCCTAGAAATTTACTTCCTTTTTTTTCCAAAGATCAATTACAAACTCTCTCTAAAGTAAGCACACATGTTTATTCATAGCAACAACATCTGTTAAAAAAATGATCTCAGTTGTATGAAGATTTTTCTTCAAGTAAAATGAGGAAAGGTAGGATTGAAAGAGCATATTGGAAAAAATTCTAGAAAGCATAAATGGACTCTCCAGATGTAGGGAAATGAAGGCAAAGGCAGAGGAATGAGATGCCCTAAGAGAGCATTAAAGATACACAACTGAGAGAGATACAGAGCCCTTAGCAAGGCTGGCAGACCACCGGGCACAAGGCATTTGATGTCATCTCTGTTTGATCACTAGCTGACCACTAAGCGAACCAAGCAAGGGTTACGTTGGCCACACATTACTAACAGTACAGACTTCACAGGATTAATTCAGAAGAGTCACTAACCAAGCCAACAGCAGCATCACTACCAACAACAAGCAGAAAAAAAAATACCAAAACCTGGGAAGCAGAGGGTCTGATTTACAGTATACTCAACAAAAACTCATGAGAAATGAAAAGAAACAGGGAAGTACACTGACTCTTCTTTAAAAAAAAAAATAGGCTTTTCAAGGAAGGAAATGAGTTCAGACCCTTTTCAGAAAGGAGAGACTCTTCTTACACTGGCAGAGACTTGAACATGACTGAGATTCTTAAATTTTTATAGAAAACAGATGCAGGAACTATTGTGAAAACCCTAAGCAGTTGTTTATTTAAAATCATTAGGCTGTTAGTCTGGAAATATTCATTAAAAAGGGATATTTAGGGGGATCCCTGGGTGGCTCAGTGGTTTGGTGCCTGCCTTAGGTCCAGGGCGTGATCCTGGAGACCCGGGATTGAGTCCCACATCAGGTTCCCTGCGTGGAGCCTGCTTCTCCCTCTGCCTTTGTCTCTGCCTCTCTCTCTCTCTCTCTCTGTGTGTGTGTGTGTGTGTGTGCATGTCTCATGAATAAATAAATAAAATCTTAAAAAAAATAAAAATAAAAAATAAAAAGGGTTTTTAAAAATAAGGGATATAGAAAGGGGAAAACAAATCTATTAGAATTTAGTGCATGATGGTATATGTAACTTAGTGTTGACTGCAATTTTGGCACTTCTATATATTTTATTTTACCTGCTGTTATCTCTCATAAAAGATTGTATATAAAATTTATCTGAATCAGCATTTAGGGAATACAATCATTTAGCAAGAAAATTCACTAAACTGACACGATGTATCATATAAAAACATAACACTCCCAAATAGATTAAAGAAAACTGGGAAGGAACATTTTTCTTTAAAAAAAAAATTTATCTATTTATTAGAGAGAAAACACTCAGGGGTCAGGGGCAGAGGAAGAGAGAGAGAGAATCTCAAGTAGACGTTCCACTGAGCACAGAGCCTAATATGGGGCTTGATCCCAAGACCCTGAGATCATGATCTGAGCCAAAACCAGGAGTCAGATACTCAACTAAGTGAGCCACCTAGGTGCCCAAGGAAAGGAAATTTTAAAAAATCTTAACTTTAATACCTTTTTTAAAAAAGTCCAAGGAAAATCTTTTATAATAAGTGAAAATTTCAAATAATGAAAATCTTATTATAACTGCTCCAAATATCTGTGAAGTATCTGTGACGTACTTTTTTTTTTATTTAAAATTCCAGCTGTGAAGAGAAGATTGCTTTGTCTTACAATGAGTGAAAAGTATGATTAACTCCAGTAATTCTAAATATATTCACTACTTTGAGTTGTTTAATCTTGAGAAGTCTGAGTCCCCGAGAGTGTGTGTGAATGTGTGCATGTGTAAACATGTGTGTGTTTTTATAGTCTAGGTTTGATATTGATGCCTCTGAGATTAAGTCTCTTTTGATTAGGATTTTTCACATGTGACTTACATTTTACCACATCCTTAAAAAATTTGCAACAAGTATAATGGGATTTTGGAGTTCAAGATGAATCAATCTTCTTGTCCAAATATTTCACATAAAAAAATGAAGAGATCCAAATTATTTAAATCATCTTATCTAAATCACCATCAGATATTAGCTTACTTGACACTGAAATCCATATATTTTGAGCTCAGAGTTAATGAATCTTGATCATAATATAAATATGTCTTGGTTAGAGGTCTTGAAACTTTACTGACTTGGAAGCTCACATTCCCTTTGTTTGGGGGCCATCTGATTTTTAACTCTTAGTCATGGTCAAGTCAGGAAAGGGAAGCCATTCCAGTTATGTTAAAGAAAGAATTTAATATAGGAGGTTGTCAAAATACATATTGGATACCTAAGTAGCCAAAAGAGTTTACAGGGGTAGCAGCAGAAAAAAATCTATCAGCTTTTAGGCTGAGAGAACAAAGTTGAGGTCCAACCAGTATTGTTGCCTTAGAAGCTCAGAACCTGGGTCTCACACTCTAAGTATGGATGCTGTCTTGCATGTGGTTTGTATAGCTGAAAGGGTGGAATGAAGTTCTTTTGAGGAGTCTGAGAAAATGCTGGAAATTGGAACCATCCTCTAACATAAGAGCTCACCACCACTACCAGGGTAAAAGTTCATGGCTGACATGAGGCTGGCAGTAGTAATGGGCAACCAGGCCCAAGATCTTTCTTCTCCCTCTGGCCTACTGGCTCCTTCTAGTGCTTTCTGTTGGCCCAGCCTAGCAGACTACCAGCCAGCAAAGAAGAAATGTGATTCTGACTCCCAGCCTGGCATCACGTGATAGAATATTAAATGATTGGTTTGGAACAGAAAGATGATTGTTTTTATGACACCAACATTTTAGTTTAATATTGACATTACCCTCACTGCATAAACCTACTAAAATTATATAATTCTGTTATGACTTAGGATTTTTATAGGATTTATTTATAAAGTAATACAATCCAATACTATTCTTGAACAGGCTTAAAATTTTATTCTTATGAATCTGTTTTATGTAGGTCAAATCTTTCATTGGTAAGCTAATAGTGTTCTGATTATAAAGTAATACACAATTGTGTTTATAATGATTCTTTTAAACAAAAATCCTTTATTTAAACATGTGAAGAAGCAAAACATGGATTTCTCAGTGCTGGTGGTAGATCCTTGCCTTTTGAGACTCTTAACATACATGAGAATTAGATCTGTAGTCTTTGTTAATTGCTTTGATCTAAAAGAATAGTATAACCTCTTATCCCCTAGAAAAAGCCAAATGGTTACAGCCTAGACAAAGTCCTTAAGTGAACCGCCCCCCCATCCCAATAAAGGGTTCTGCATCTAATTCCAACATGTGTGTGGTTAAAGGGGAGATTTCCCACAGCATCAAGCCATTCTTTGACACCAGCTGGGTGTCATACAATTCAAATCAATTCTGATGCTATTTCCATGCAGATAGCATCAGATTCCACTGGATAAGAGCCCAGTCATGCAACACTGCCCTGTACTTCAAATGCCAATCACCAGTCCAGCCAGTTACCTCGGATTCTGACCGAATGGCTTTAAAATAGAGGTTCCCATGACTTCCTCCTTGGGTTTGGGTTAATTTGCTAAAGTGGCTCACAGAACTTGGGAAGCCAGTTTACTTACTGGATTACTGGTTTATTACAGAGGATATTAAAGGATAAGAATCGACAGCCAGATAAAGTGATGCACAGAGCAAGGTCCTGAACAAGGGATTTTTGTGGAGTTTGAGGACTGGCATGTGGAAGCAATCTGGTTTACCAACCTGGAAGCTCTCTGAATCCCATCCTTTTGGGTTTTTGTGGAGGCTTCGTTACATATGCATGGTTGATTAACTCATTGACAATTGATTGAACCTCCAGCCCTTCTCCCGACCCAGAGGTGAGTTGGGCTGGGACTGATCTTTCTAACCCTCTAAACACATGGTTGGCTCCTCTGGCAACCAACCCCCATCCTTAGCTTACCTCCCTGCTTTCCAAAAGCCACCTCATTAATACAATAAGATGCACCTTTCTAATTCTCATTACCTAGGGATTCCAGTAGTTTTAGTAACTCTGTGCCAGAAAAGAAACCCAAGACTAAATGATGCCAGAAAGGCTAGATTGACTGCCTTTCTAAGTATTTATGTGTCAGAAGAGATGTAATCTAGAATTTGGAGATATCTCTGGGTCATAAAAGCTGGAGACTCCTAAGGCTACCTAGATCCCACCAAGAAACTTTATTTACACAGTGAATGACTGGAGTAAGGAGAAGCCCCTTTTAGGAGAGGAGCAGAACAATAGTCTCCTTCCCCTTTTTAAGAAGAGAAAGATGATTTACCCTATTGACCCACTGATCATTGTCCAGCTACATGCATAGGGTACTTGCCCTGGCTTTCGTTGCATACTTTAAGGGTGAGGCTTAGTGCAAAGGGATTAACACACTTATCATTTACCATGAGGCATTTAATGAGAAATCTTTCTCTGACTCAAAGCACCTTGTATGCCCATGTACAATAAAATTAATGAATATAAACATTAAAAACCCAGCAATATGACCCACTAGGCAAAATCATCCTTTCACCATCCAACTTAATTACCTAAAAAATTTAGAGCCTAATAGTCATTCAGATTTATTCTCTGTAACAGTTCATAAAATCCATGTAGATAGGGGAAAAAATGCCTAACTATAATGGCCTCTTTTGTTTTCTCTTTTGAGATTGCTCAATGTGATTCTGACATTTTGTAGGAATATTTTTGTTGTTATTTTTGCTTTTTCTTTGAGATGAAATAATTCATTAGCTAACTGTGGAGGTGTCTTAACTGTCTAGGGGAGAAAATATATACTCTTGGATGGCGTGGCAAAGGAAAGCAGATGTATACAGACAGGTGGGGAGGTGAACAGTTATGACAAGGTGTTACCAGTTTGTGAATCTAAGTGAGAGATAAGCTTAAATTCTTAGTACATTTTGCAACTCTTTTTCAATTAGTTGAAACTATTTGTACTGCCTATTTGTACCTTTCTCAAATCAGATACTGATTTTTTTTAATCCAATAAATATCTACTAAACTCCTACTATATTTCAGGGTCTGTACTAGTTACAAGACATACAACTATGAGCAAAACAAGCAAAATCTCCTCTGTTGAGCAAAAGAATAAATGCAAAACAAATAAATATGCTGTATAGTAGCTTCTTACAAAGTTTTTGAAGGAGAAAACTTCAAAGGAAAGATATGAAGTTGCATTTGCAGAAGGTCCTGAAACAAATGAGGTGCAATATGGTTCTCTGGGAAAGAACATTCCAGGTAGAGGGAAACTGCATGTGGAAAAGCCCAAGACCTTAAACTTTTAGATAAGACCTATGCATTCCCTGCATTTATTTCTCCTTTTTTCTTTTATCCATAACGTCACTCCTCTATCTTTACTCTTCTTTCTTGAAACTCTTTTTTCCTCAGGCTCCTTTTGTTGGCAAATGACTGCAATAGGTTAAGGGTTGTACATATCCATGAACTAATGGTTTAGGATTGGATTACACACTCCATGCCTCAGGACATGGGTAAAGGAGAGGTGCCAAGGGGGATCATCAGTTAAGTTACCAACTCTTGATTTTGGCTCAGATCATGATCTCAGTGTCATGTGATTGAGCCCCACATCAGGCTCTAAGCTCAGAAGGAGTTTGCTTGAGATTCTTTCCATTTCCCTCTCCCTCTCTCTTTGCCTCTTCCCCTGCTTGTGTGCTCTCAATCTCTCTCTCTAAAATAAACAAATAAATCATAAAAAAAAAGATATAGGTGGAGGAGACTGCATGAAGTGCAGAATCTGAAAATCAGAAAGTGGATGATATCCCACTGGGAAATCAGTGTAAAGTTTACAAAAATGGATGACAAACCCCTGGAAGCCAAAACTAATGGTTTATTAAATTGTCCTTAGAATTCCCAGTTTTTCTCAAAATATAGTAATGTGAAGGAAAAATATGCAGTATGAGTAAATTCTTTTCAAAAATAGTTTTCCAAAATATGTGTCACATAGAAAGAAACTTGTTGGTATAAATACAGGATTTTTTAAGGTTCTATTTAGGATATAATAAATGGGGAAGCCAAGAAGATTTTTCAAGTCATGGCAGCAAAATGGGAATCTAGTGTTATAAATAAGACACTGAGCATAATTTCTACTCATGACTGCCGTACTACCACTTTACTAGAAAAGTCACATAAACACTTAATTACTCATCTAGGTTAGTAGCGTGTAAATATTATGTACAGTGGGAAATTCAGGTAATGATTTTTGACCATAAATATAGTACATGCATTAGAGTCTAGAAAGCTTTCCTGTTGTAAATTTCACCCTACAAACCTGTTTCTCCTTAGATCTCTTACTTTTCTTATTCATCAATCAGATGAGCAGTGAGAGAGCCAATCTATCACACTAATGTTACTGAGTGAGTAAGGGTTGGTGTCTATAAGGGGAGGAACTTGCCAAGTCATTCCCCCAGAGCTCTGACTTCAAACTGTTGTAGATAATTTGCTCAGAATGAATAAGACAGGTAAGTGATAAAAAGATTTTGTTGCTGTTGTTTTCATAAGTAAAATATTTTGTAGGGAAGACATCCTTTCTCCTCTTTTCCTTCCTCTACCAATGATTTTGGAAGTTCAATTACCTAAGAAATGTGACAGAGAGAGCTTCTGATTATTTTCACTTCACACTCATTTCTCTTTACTGAAGATCATATGATCAATGATAAATGATGGGGAAAAAATGGGAAAAACACTACTGAATGGGAAGAAGTCAATGTGTCCACCCCCCTTCTTACCTCCCTTCCTATTCCTTTATGTGGCTTGCCATAGTTGATATGTGCTACTTTTCTCTGCTACTGCCACTTCTACATTATTAAGGAATTAATTGGGCTAGTTCTACCTCTGCAAAGTAAGTGAGCCATTGCCTGGTGGGTGGCCAGGACTAATGCATAAGACAACTGAGGGAATAAAAATAAGTAGAAAGATAATGGATGCATCAAACCCAAGATCTGTTTTCTAGCTCTGTTTTACCAATGATTAAGCTGCTATTTTTGTCTTAAAACTTCTGTATTTCTTTTTAGAGTTCAGAATTTATAAGGGAAAACAATGAATTTAATCATCATTTTCATACATCTAACAATTTTGTGTGTTTTATCACCTATTTTGAGTGATGGATATCTTTTAGTATGGTAATATGTAGTACATAGTAGTAGAAGCAATTATCACAGTCATTGTTAATAGCTTAGTATGTCCCATATATTGTGATAAGTACTGTGTATGCATAAATTTATTTGATACTATAATAATTTTATGAAATTTGAATATGCAAATGGAAATGTATTTTAACTACATTAAGTAGCATGTATTTCCAGGGCTTACTATTGTAGTCACTAATTTAGTGACCCATAAAAATGAGAGCATGGATTTTAATTTAAGTAAGTAGCAATAAAAGTAGGGTAAATTTAAGGATATTGTTATGAAGTCATCAGGAGTTACGTTTCGAAAGTTGAAGGGTGATTGTCAGAATTTAGCAGGAAATGGATATGTAGTAATTTCCATGTGTGTGTGTGCACATGCATGTGTGTGTGTGGGGGGAGATGTCAAAGGATTGAATATAGAGATGTGGAGGCCAAGTTTTGAAATAGGCATTAAATGGATAACAGTGAGTTCAAGGAGAAAATAAAAGCTAGCAGGAAGGAAACATTAAAGGGAATTAGGACCACGATGTGTCTTTTTAAATGATGGAAAAGGCATTCTTTTTAGCTTATGCAATTTATATGTCAAGAACAAGCACTTTTCTATTTGAATCTCTTAAAGTCACATACCTATGATTCAGTGATCTTATTTAAGAAGTAATGTGTGTTGTTTTGATAAAAGAAGCATGGATTTGGGTAATGCCATAAGAACTCTGAGAATGGGTTTTGAGTCCTGTGTTGAGATGGAAGGAAAATGTTTGAAATAATTTTTTGTCTGTTAGTGGGAGAAAGTTATTACAAATAAGGTTATCTCTGAACCTGAGGAAAACGGGGTGTGACAAGGGAAGTTTTCACTTTTTTTGAGGGGTAGGGGGAAATTTTCATTTTTAAAAATAAATTAACAAAGAATTAAACAGGCAATGAACAAATATCAACATAGGAGGACAAAAATATTAAAAGAGTAATTGGATATTCAGGTTTTATTTAAAGACAAAAAGCAGAGTATCTGAAAGCAACGAATGATTCCATCAGCCATCTTTCACTGAACCCATCTATATGATTATAGAGTTTAGAAACTGTGGTTTAGAAGTAAAAGAAAAACAAATAAATACTTAATGATAAAGATATAAGGTCGATGAACTTTGTTTTGTTATTTTGCCTATTTCCATAGAAATATTTGCAAGAATTTGTCTTTCTGTTTCTCTGATGTACTTTGGGAATTGGCAACTAGGTCAAAGGTAGAGGAAAATATATTCTATATTTTTTAAGAAAGGTTTTTTTTTTAGTTATTCCCCAGAGGTACCATTCATTGAAACCTGCTTCAGGTCAGAGATCCTTGCTAAGAAAACCTATGTTTGTACATGCTAGCTTTGCTGGTTGCTGATTTTTAAAAATTATTAAAACTTATATTTGAAAATAAGTACACACAAGTTTAATCTTTGCTTTTTATAATTTTTGCAAGATTGACCAATCCTATGTGGTTTTGTGGGCTTTTTCAAAATTAAAAATAATTTTTATCAATTGAAATGTAGCTTTCCAATGCTATTTCTGTATATACATTTTTTCATTATGTTAAGATTTTAATTTTTGTGTGTGAATTTTTAAATCTAATTAGCCAATAATTTTCTATATTTCTTTTGGTTTTTAAAAATTATTTTTATATAATATTCAGTATCTCTTTACTTCATTTTTAAACCATGCATTGCCTACCTTTTGTTCCTTGTAATCTTATTGTGCCTCCATGTAACTTATTTTTTAGCACAGTACATGTTGTTTGAGTTGGTAGGTTGCCTTAAGGTCATAATTAGAATATTCTTGTGGAATACAGCAGAACAATGATTATATCTCAGTTCTAATCAATAAGGTTTCTTTTTTCCTTTCAATTACTAAATTGGCTTAATAACTTAATTAGAGGCAGACTCTGAGTAATCCTGTGTGCCATTAACTTGTTCACATTTGGCAAGCAAGACTAATACTGCTATCTACATTTTCCAGATGGAAAACATTTTTATTTTCTTTGATAGTCAAAACTCAAACAATAGTAAACAGCCTATATCCAAGACATCTTCTTTCAAAAAGTCACTCTAACTCTATAAAGATAGAATCCCTCACTTTGTGTTTTCTCCTAGAACCCCTGCTTTCTCATTGCAAAATTAACGATATCCCATCTTATATCATCAACTGCATGCATGTCTGTCTTGATCCACTAGATTATAATTTTAATGAGGTCAGAATTCATACCTCTTTTCATCTTGTTATCTCTCAGACAGCTATCATCTGCCTCTTGCATTGTAAGTACTTGGTAATTTTTTGTTAAATGAATGGTGTATTGATTGACCCAGAACACAGAGACTTGGTTCACCAAAGCTTTGGTCTAGGGCTCTATTATACCCTGACACCTCTCTGTTCCTTAGACTTTTAGTAATGCCTCATAGAGGTGTTGTGGGATTTAGAATAAAAGACTAGATTTTGAGAACTTTGCATAACAATTTTTAACTGCATGATCTTATGAAAGTGGTTTAATTTTTGAGAAACTCAGTACCTGTATCTATTAAAGAGGGATATTGGCTTTCCTTATAATGATTTGTAAGCATCAAATAAATTAGTGAATGTTAAAAAAAATAAAAAATAAATAAATTAGTGAATGTTATAAATTTGATATGTTTTAAGAACATTAGGCTTAATGTTTTTAAATGAATATTAGTTAATGACAGCTAAATTAAATTTCAGAGTTTTAATAGTTCTATATGGATCAGTCATGAGAGCTGGATTTTTGAGGTATGTCTATTCTGTGGTATTTATACCTGTACATCAAGATTTTTTTTTTAAGATTTTATTTATTTATTCATGAGAGACACAGAAAGAGAGAGAGACAAAGACACATAAGAGGGAGAAGCAGGCTCCATGCAGGGAGCCCAATGTGGGACTCAATCCCAGGACTCCAGGTTAATGCCCTGAGCTGAAGGCAGATGCTCAACTGCTGAGCCACCCAGGCGTCCCTACATCAAGATTTTTAAAGATATAATCATTATCCATTGGGTTCTAGATTGCCAAATATTATAATATCTTTGTGCCCAGGAAGAAGCTATGAACAAGATACCAAAAGCCAAGAATATTCATGATGAAATAATCTCTCCTCTTTTTAATCCTTGTTTATATCTGCTGTGGAGACCTTGGGGGTTGAAAGAGGAACATCTCATGCACACACATGCCTCTGGGTTTGGAGGCATAGGAATATGGAGCTTCTCTGACAGCTTCATTTTTTAATCACTTAGGTGCAGTTCCAGAGGGCTAATTTAAATTCAAAATTTCACCCAGAAGAAATTCTTAGCTGGAATAATATCGTTTTTTGTTGATTAATATGATAATGGCTAAATGAAACAAAGGCAGACATTAGAATTCCAACAGAGATTAAGATGTATAAACAAAAATTATGCTCATTAATCTCTATCGTCCAATTTTGATGGATGCAATTTGACAAGTTGGTATGGCTGATTTGGCTGTTCACTCTTCCAGCTCACCTGTGCATGGATATCCATTTTGTAACTTTATAATTAGCATATAGGAAGAGTGTTCACAGGTAGAAAAATATCACTTCATATAGGGTATCAAGTTCCTAGTTATAGTTATGTACCCTTACCTTGTTAGAATTATCTTTAGATTCATATATAGTGATATTAAGCCTGGTGGTTCAATTCAATAGGCTTACTGCAAACTCATAAATGTTAGAAGTTTAATATATATATATATATATATATATATATATATATTTCTTTTTACATTCCTTCTATAACAGTCCTATATCTACCACTCCTTCTCAAACCACAACTCTTAAAATACCACACCCAAGCAAATCTATTTCATAGATGAAAGCCAAGTATGCAAAAGGGAAAAATAGAAAAAGTTCATCAATATGTTTGCACACATTCCCTCTGTAAAAGGTGCAGTGAAGATAGTGAAAAATCTGCACTATGCTCTATCCTGCAGAAATAAGCACTTGTTTCTCATGTCTTCAAGTGTTTTTCCCTGGAATACTAGAGTATTTCTCTCTTTTCCACTTTAAAAAAGAAAAAAAAAAACCTTGAAGATTAGCCTTTGTAGGGAGCCTCCCTCAAGTGTCCCAGACTCTCCTTCAACAACCCCCCTTCTTAATTCCTGAATTTGTCTTCTAGACCCTCTTTTTCTTCAGTTAAACCTTTTGTTCTTTTCTGCATCCCTCTTTGGTGTGGGTAGATATTTTATATTTCTTACCACTCTGGAATTTCATGTAGTTTAGGAAAAGTGTCTGTCCTCAGGGGGTCACTGTAAAAAGCATGATCCAATATCCCCTCTAGTCATGGCATCAGTGATTGCCACTTTTATACCTTGACCTTAATTATGAAAGAGCATGTGCTATGAACCAAATTTTGTCTCTCCAAAATTCATATGTTGAAGCTTTAAACCCCCAAAGTGATAGTATTTGGAGATGGGGCCCTTGGGAGATATTTAGGCTTAGATGAGGCCATGAGGGTTGGGGTCTTCATGATGAGATTAGTGCCCTCATAACAAAAGACTCCAGGGAGCAATGCTCACTATCTCCCTCCAATCACAGACACCAAGGAAGGGCTGCAATGAGAAAGGGGCTGTCTGCAGGCCAGACAGAGAACCCTCGCTAGAACCTGACCATGGTGGCACACTGACCTTAGACTTCCAACTTCCAGAAATGCGAGAAGATAAATTCTTGTTTTTTAAACCAGCCAATCTATGGTAATTTGTGATGGCAGTACAAGCCAACTTTCCAGTGCCCAATATCTAACACCTTAAATAGTTCTGTATAGTTTCAAATTTAGTTTTAAATAAAACATTGAAATGTATAGATACATTAATATTTTGTCATTAATTATTTTTTTATTTTTATTTTTTATTTTTATTTTTTTATTTTATTTTTTTGTCATTAATTATTTAAAGATGATATGTATAAGGGCCATTATTAAACATATCTCAATTATCTATAATAATTCAAAATACTAAAATTCAATATTTCAGACAGTGAAACAATTCTGATTATTTCGTCCTTTATGCATTCACTTTCTCAGAAGTCAAAATTTTTGTTCTTTTAGAAGAAAATACTTAATATTTAATATAAATATTTGTTAATATTAAATATCCATTATGAAAATATTTTGATTATTCTTAGTGTACACACTTTTAGAAAATATTTATTTTATGATAGAAACTTGCAAATTACCTTGAATCTCAAGCAAATGAAAATTTTATTTGAAAATATAAACATTTATTTAAAATATTTTAATACTTTGTTGCCTTACTGCTGCTCAAACTATTGTTACTTCTTCAGTTTGTTGCTGCTGTTACTTAAAGAGGACCTCATCTATCAAATATTATTTTAAGTATGATTAATTTTAAAATGATGGGCATCTGGGTAGCTCAGTGGTTGAGCATCTGCCTTCAGCTTAGGTCATGATTCTGGGATCCTGGGATCCTGGGATCGAGTCCTGCATCAGGCTCTCCACAGGGAGCCTGCTTCTCCCTCTGCCTATGTCTCTCTCTGTGTCTCTCATGAATAAATAAATAAAATCTTAAAAAAATAATTTTAAAATGACAAGTAAGCATGGTAGATTGGACAGTCCTGACATTTTGTAGTATAAAATAGTTGCTTGAATTCATAGTACTTTTATTCTTTTTTAAAATTAATAAAGGACTGCAGTATTACCTCATGAGTATAATTGTGTACACAATTTTATTTTATATTTCCACGGTGGGCTGAAACACCCAGAACGATGTCTGACCACATACATATCTGGAGCATCGCTAAGTTGATATATAAAATCAGCCATCATACTATGTCTGCTTTTCACTACACTACCCTGACGCTCTAGATCATATATGATTATGTAACATGGTAATTGCTGATATGGTGGACTACAAAATGAAATAATTGCCATAGGTTGATGTATACGTTGAAGAGTCATTGACTTCTGTGGTGCTCAAATTCAGTTACCACAAGGAAGGAGAACTCCCACTTCATCTCTCTGATGGAAAGCTCCTTCTCTGACCACAGGATACATTGTCTTTCACTTCACATTGCTTCAGGCAATTCACTCCTACACTTGCAAAGTGAAACTTGCCCACCTTTGTAAAATCAAAGAAAGATTCAGGCTATGAGAATGCAGAGTATCTCTTCTGACCCTTCTGTTTAATGGAGGCAGAATCCTGAGAACAGGTGAAAAGGGGAGTTGAGACCCTTGAAAATTCACCAACCTTGGTAAGGCCTCTCTCACCAAGTCTGGATCTGGATTCAGCTGGGTGCCAATGACACGAATGCATAGTATAGAAAAATACTCCACTGTTCTGTCTCCCAAATGCCACAGGCTTTAATAATTTAATTTGTTCTAGCATTCCTTCTGCTTCCACACTTATAAAAAGGGTTTGGGCTATTTTTTGTATATGTGTTAACATACCATTTTTATGGTCCCACATTGTATAATCCACATATCCATGCTTACATTTTTAAAGCCAAAAATTCACAAAGGAATCTGTGCTTAATGTATTGATATTAGCAAGATAGACATTGGACTGAATTCTGAGAGACACACTGTCATGGTGAAGATCATTATGTTCCAATACATATACTGTCGTGGAGGCAGAGAAAAAGCAAGGCCATTCCACCTCAAGTTTAGCGTTAGCACAAGTACAGCCATCCCAGGCCCCTGTGAATAAGGGGCCTGAAATACTTCAGTTACAGGAAGAAAACAGCTTACAGCTTAATGTCCTAGAAAGCCCCATATTAGAATAAGAACAGAGCCCAAGCCAAGGGCATGAAGCCCCTATTAGAATAAGAACAGAGCTCAATGCCCTTGAAAGCCCCATATCAAAATGTAAACAGAACTTGAGAAATTCCTCCACCCCTTCTGGAGGTCCCCTAGACCAGCCTATAAAAAACTAAGCTGAAACCCACCTCGGGGTCCAAGTCCCTGCTCCGCTCTGTCGGGTATACTTGGACCCAAGCTCGAGCTTGTAAATAAACACTTGTGGGTTTGCATCGGTGTTGGCCCCTTGGTGGTTTCTCGGATTCGCGATCTTGGGCACAACACTCTGTAACGGGATTTTTACTTTATTGTTTTGTCTGAAAGGAAAGCATTTGATATCCAATGGGAAATAGTATTACATTAGCTTTATTGTCAGGGTACTATCAAAGATTTAGTAACTATTTCTCAGGATATATAGATACTTTGTACCTAGGTATAAGAATTTTAGTTGATAACTAAACAATTTCTATTTTCATAATTTCCAAACAGAACACATTTCCAGAAGGCACATTCCAAGTGGGTAAAAAAGTCCTTGTTAAGAGAGATCATAGGGAAGCACTGATTTTTTTTTTTATTGGCGTGATTTTTTAAAGTTTTTATTCAAATTCCAGTTAGTTAATATACAGTGTAATATTAGTTTCAGGTGTATAATATGATTCAACATTTCCATATAACATTTGGTGCTCAGGAAGCACTGTATGTTAACTTCTGAAATTGTTGTATGTTATAGGAAAAATTTCCAAAATGAAAGTAAAAATGTTATATATGTTATAACATCTAGAGTATTGATAAAAGGAGGGGTATATCATGGAAATTAGGCCAAACATAGTTTTACTATATGCCCATTTCAATGAAGTGTATATTAAAAGCAATAGAAGTTTTTGTGAATTATATTTTCTGAATAGAAGTATCAGCAAGTGAAGGGAAATCTGTTTTTTTAAAAAACAGTAACTATATTTTCAAATATAACTCCTTAACTAAAGGAGCCAACAGCCTAATCTCTTATATAACACATTAATTCAAAACAGAGAGGTGAAGTTCTGTTAAGGTGAAAGAAAGTTAAGATATCTATTCAGATGGAGCATGACCATCCACTTTCTTTTGTCACTTGAACTGATCAAAAGTGGCCTTTATACAAGAAGATGACATAGTAGAAGAGCAGTTGAGTTATAGCTGTGTGCTCTTTGGCCCAAAGGAAGCTTTGTATGATGGCGAATTCTTATACCACACCTGCTTACTCATTTCTAAACTCCAAGAAATTCAAGCCCATCTCTGGCATTTTAACACTTAACATTAATGGAGAAAATCAAATTATTCTCACATTTATGGCTTTTAATTACAATCTGGCCTTTGATGTTTGCAATCTCTATATCCTTTTTATTACCTCCTTTTCTCTTTTCCCACTTGGGATATTCCAAACTTTGATGACAAAGTACAAGTTATCCATCCGTCATTCATCCTCAGAAGTGTGAATGCTTCTCAAAAACAATGTCATCTAAAATGTCTAAGAGACTTTTTAGAAAAAATGATGTAGCTATGGGCATCAAACACTGTTTTTTTTCTCCTTTCTGATGGCAAGTCTTTTAAGCATGGAGTGCTTCTCTATGCTGTGGGGTAAATGGGCCAGAGTAACAGTATCCCATTGGTCCTTGTCTGAACCTCTTCAGGCCATCCTGCAGCCCTGTGCAAAATCCTCATCCAAAGAATCACTCACATGTGCTCTCAGACTAGCCCAGTCAGGTACCATACGGCATCTGTCAGATACTGCTTTTGTTACCTGTGCTAGGAAATGTCTGCCCACCAGGCATCTCTGCTTCTCCTGGGCCCCAGTGCCACAGCCATTATGCACTGCTGTGTTGGCAATGTGTCAGCCAATTGCTGGGCACTTCTGCTGCTTTCATTCAATACCACCACGCTTGCCAAGCCTTGCTGACATCACCTGCCAGGCACATCCATGGACCACCTGGCACTGTGGCCTCTGCCATTTCTTTCTGAGAGCTGCTGGAAAATAATGCTCAAAATTTAAACATACAAAGCGGTCTGTGAAAACATGGGGGCAATGAACCTCATTGCATACCTCAATATTATACTCTGATAGTGGGGGTCCCAAAGTTCTTAGTTTGTACTGAGATTTAAGGAAATTTGTTCATTTCTTACTCAAACCCCTGTTATTGCCTGAGTCCTAGATATGAATTCATGGAAATTTAGAGATGGTCAGATTTGAGTGACTAAACTTACAAGAATGATTTGATGTATGAGGGATAATGAAAAAAGAATGAATAAATTCATTAACTGCTTGCTTTGGGTCAGGATTCTCAGGAGGCCCTGGGACAAGGATTTGTGATCAAGTAATTTAAATGTTCCAGGGAGCTAACATTAAGGGAGTGCAGAAAACAGAACCAGAAAGGGGAAGAGGCCAAAGAAAGGTGTGATTCAGGTAGTCTCAGCCTCAGTATGAGCCCATGGGAAGCTGGGATGTGTAAAGTATGGTTTTTCCTAAGAGGAGCTGGGATTTCATATCTTCCATTAGTCATTGACTAAGGCTGCCCTGGGGTTAGCTTGGGGGAAGTCAACTCCCAAGGCATTTTTAGCTGTCTGAGTAGGCAAAATGGCTTCAGCAGCCTGGGGCAGTCACTGGGGTCATTGGAGTCACAGATGCTGGACATGAGAAGCAAAAGCATATAAAATCCATGGCAGGTGTGCACAGAAGGGGTAAACAGTATCCCAGGGGATTGTGGCCCAGCACTGACAGGGTTAACACACTCATCCATTAGTAGGTGGCTGTCTTTGTTTCCTAATCTGAGAACAAAAGAATCCTGAAGCCAACAGGGTCATAAAAGGCCCAACAGCTTTTAGAATTTCATATGCATTAGAGTTCAAAGGAGACCATTTTTTTGGGGGGGGGGGAACTAAACATGATATAAAGTATTTTCTAAGATTCATTTCATAAAGTCATATATTTCAGAAACTGAAAGAAACTTAATGACTATGGACAACCTCCCACTAGCTTGAGATCTCCCCTCTTGCAAATATCTAGGCAAGCAGCACTGTCTAGATGTTGAACAAGTCACTAATAGGATAGTTATAGTAGCTGTCTTTGTTAGTCTCTTTTATATTGTTTTTGTAATAGTTATTTAACTTGCAAAACATTTCAAACATATACAAAGAAAAGGAAGTGATATAACACATTCTCATAGTCTCATCATTACTATAAATAGACATTAACATTTGGTCAAAATTGGTTGAGGGGTGCCTGGGAGGCTCAGTCAGTTGAGCATCCAACTCTTGATTTTAGCTCAGGTCGTGATCTCAGGGTCCTGAGTTTGAGCCCCACCTTTGGCTCTGCACTGGGTATGATTCTGCTTAGGATTCTTTCTCTCCCTCTTCCTTTGCTCCTCTCTCCCACTCACAATCATTCTCTCCTCTTTGTCTAAATACATAAATAAATAAATAAATAAATAAATAAATAAATAAATAAATTGGTTGACCTATTTTTTCTGTATCATGAAAGAAAATGTTACAAATTCACCTGCAATTTCAGACTCTACCTTTACTCATTCTTCCAGTAATTACCTCCCCTACAGAAAGAATCACTCTCTGAAGGCAGGTATTTTTCCTTAACTTTTGTGTGTGTAATTTTGCTACCTTTGTATCTAGAGATATGCACACTTGACTATTATCTCAGTGCATGTATCCTTTTGCTACTAACTTGTTTCACTCAACATTCTTTTTTAGATTTATTCTTTTGATATATATATATATATAATTTATTCATTTGAGCAGTATATAGTGTGGTGGGTATTTCGTAATATTTACTGAGTAAGGGGCAGTCATGTTGTGTTCCTATTTTATTGTTTTGTTAAACAAAACAGTGCCATTGGAATTTTACACCTAAGCAAAATTTTCCTATAGCGGTTATGGCATTGTAAGATTGTGATGTATGCACATCTTCCAATTTTCTAGGTTTAGTTTTTTACAAATATATTTTAAAGGAACTCATTCATAAAAATAATTTATGAGTCGTCTCCAACATATCATAATGTTTACTTTAAAATACTTTATTCCTCAATGATTTGGTGGCAAGCCTCACCTCTAAAGGGTTAGTAGGTAGTTATTCCCATTTCACAGATTAGAAGGCTGAGGCTCATAGAAATTAGATCATTTGTCTAAGACCACAGAGCTTGGTTCCAAGGTCAGTCATTTTATACCTGGCACTCAGAGCTTAATACAATCTGATGGCATTTAGTTTTTGAGAATTATGTTACAACAAACCTTGTTTATACCAGTTCAAGGTATGAATAGCATCTTCAATTTTCTTTCCAACCCCCTCGCATTATATCAGCAATCTTGGCCCTTATATGGGATTCAAATGGAACTCTTCGTTTTTGCCATCTTTCTTGTTTTCTGACTTCATAGGCAAAGTCATGTGGCTGGGACAGGATTTAAAAACAGCCACATTACAGCCTATCTAGAGACAATAAGGTATAGGATCTCAAGTCTAGATTCAATTCTTAGTTCTGTCATCATTATCAATGTGACTCTATACAAATTATTTAATTTCAATTCCCTCATCTGTAAAATAGGGGTTATAACAGCACCCACTGCACAGAATTGTTGTGATTAAATGAATCACAGGGTGCAAGAGAAGAGTGCTTGCCATACAGTAGGTGTCATGTGTTTGTTTAATATCATTATTATTCCAATTTCACAATATTGTGATTAGGTCATACATATTTAGGCATAGGTCTTCTAGGGGATGATGCTGGTCTATACTCTCCAGCCTGTACATCAGGATCATATTTGTAAAATGGCTGACAAGTCTTCCCCCAAAGCTTCTTCCTCATGGACTTTTTTAAAGCCAACTATGTGGAGTTGAGATGACAGTTATGACACAAGAGTATGAATGAAATAGTTTCCCAAATAGTCACCCCAAGTTAAAGTAATATCTAGTAAACACAGACAAACTCAGAAAAAAAAAATGCAATATGGTTCTGCTACTTGGGAACCAGTGCAATGCTTAACCAGACATTGGAATTATGTTCTAGTGCTGACCTATTCCATGACTGTCTCTGTGAGGTATGGATTGAAACAACTGATGAAGTTTCCAGGGAAATGTAGATGGAATTGAATTTTCATGTATGGTTTAATAATGAAGATAAAAACAAAAACACACATCTAATCACATATCCTTGCAAACTTTCCTTTCTTCACAGACAATGCTTCCTATTCATCACCCAATCCCCTGCAATTTGGCTTCTTTCTTCATGGCTCTTTTCCAGTAAAACATAAAAGAAAACAAACAACTCTGAAAGCATTAACAATTAAACTGAACCAACTGATCATTTGAGTGACAGGTTTTTGTGGTAATGAAGGGATAGGCAGCACATAGTTAAAATAATGAGCTGTTTCTGTCCTCATTTACTTGATATTTGGGTGCCATTAAACACTGCTGGTCATCTCCTCCGTAGGGCTCCCTGGCCACTTGTTTCATCTTATTTGAGATTTCATCTTCATCTGCCTAACAAGTATACTGTTCGCTCACAGTTTTTTTTTTTTTTTTTAATAAGTAGGGTTTATTCCAGGCAAACACGGTCAGTTTTTATTATAGGAAATATTAGGAAATCATTCTGTGAAATTTATTACACTGAAAGATTAAGGAGCAAAAGCCATGTGGTTATTTCAGAAGATAGCAAAATAATAGTTTACAAAAGTCAATGACCACCCATGTTTAAAAAACAGAAATTCATAGCAAACCAGAGCATACAATCTGCTTAGACTTTTTACCTTTTATACTGCCAAATCCTATAGATATTCAATGTAACTTATGTGTTCAATACTTGTCTCATTAAAAAAAAAATTAACAAATCACACACATATGATCAAGTTATATGATCTAATTTATTGCATAATTTTTTCCAGCTCTCTACTTTCATGTCTAGGTTGGCACAGTCTTTGTGACAAGATCAGAAATAATACAAACTTCTTCCAAATGTGTAAAGATAATTGGAATGAATAAATATGATCTGTATAAATTATTTCCTTTTTGACTTTTAACACATATCTGTATACTAATTAGAATTCAGGGCCCATGGAGCATTTGCATCCTCCCAAATATTGTAAGTCATCAAATTTCAGTAGCTTTACACACATCAATAATTAGATTGAATAATTTCATTGTGAAAAACCTGAAAATAGTAAATGCTATGGTTCTGGCATACAGCATTAAAGTCATTCTTAAAAACTTGAATATTTTTGGCACATGGAGGACTGCACTAGAATATCCAGAATATGAAGATAGAATAAGGAAAAGGACACCTGAAAGTGAAAATTTTTGGCAATATAATCATAACCCTGAAAGCTGAGGAGACAGCTTACACATGTTAATAGAGGTGGAAAATGACTAATCTCCATGTTAAAGAAGACATGGTTTAAATGTCACTAACATAAAATGAAACTATTTCCAATTGCTCTGTCACTTTCCTAGCACATTGAAATGATACCTGTGGAATTTGTCACCGTTTTTCAGTCCTATCCAGGAGATGGGTGAGTGCACTCTAGAAGACCAGCAGCTCTTACCTTGACAGAAATGTCCTAAGAATAAAGAAAGCTAATTTTCTTGGCTTAGGTGGCTTACTGGAGATAAATTTTCTTTTTTTTTTCTTTGTGGAGATATATTTACTTATTCTGCTGTCTTTGTGTGTATGTGTTTTGACATCTTCTAGTATCCTTATATTTTTACTTCTTTATCAAGTTTATCAAGGATTTTCCCTGTGGTCACCATGAGGCTTACATAAACTTAAACTTACTGCATCCTATTTTAAACTGAGAACAACTTAACTTCAATAGAATTCATATATTTTACACTTGTACTCCTCCCCCTCACATTTTAGGTTGTTGCCATTACAATTTACACGTTTTTATATTGTGTAACTAATAACAGATGATTGTATTTATGGTTAATTTTGCTATGTTTGATTTCTTTTAACTTTTAAACCGCAGCGTGAGTTAAGCAACACTATTACCATATTGCAGAATCTAATTATGACTCTATTTACCATTAGGAGTGAGATTTATGTGACTTCTTTGTGTTTTTATGATGTTAATTAGCGTTCTTTTATTTATACTCAAAGAACTCCATTTAGCAATTTCTTGTAAGACAGGTCTGGTGGTATGAACTGCCTCAGCTTTTGTTTGTCTGGGGAGTCTTTATCCTAATCCCACCTTCATTTCTGAAGGACAGCTTTGCTGGGTATAATATTCTTGGTTGACAGTTATTTTCTTTCAATATTTTGAATATGTTATCCCATTCTCTCTCGGCCTGAAACATTTCTTCTTTTCCCCCAAAGATTTCACTTATTTATTTATTTGAGAGAGAAGAAATGGGGGGGGGGGTGAGGAGCAAAGGGAGAGGAAAAGCAGACTCCATGCTGAGTACAGAGCCCCATGTAGGATTTGATCCCATGACCCTGAGATTATGACCTATGCCAAAATCAAGATTTGGATGCTTAACTGACTGAGCCACCCAGGCTCCTCTGGCCTGAAAAATTTCTGTTGAGAATCTACCTACAATCTAATGGGGGTTCCCATATATGTATGTAACTTCTCTCTTTTGTCTTTTTGCTCTTAAAATTTCTGTCTTTGTCTTTGGACCATTGAATTATAATATGCCTCTCTGCAGCCCTGTTTGGCCCCATGAATCTGGATGTCTACTTCTTTCCCCAGGTTTTGGAAGTATTTAGCCGTAACTGCTTTAAATATATACTTTCTGTCTCTTTCTCTTTCTAATGTCCTTTAGAAAGTTCCATAATGCAACAATTGTTTTTTTTCATTGTGCCTGAAATTCCTATAGGTTTTCTTCATTCTTTTTCTTTTTGATTCTCTGACTAGGTATTTTTCAAGGACCTAGGCTCCACTTCACTGATTTCTTTTTTCTGCATGGTCAAGTCTACTTTTAAACTCTCTATGGAATACTTCAGATCAGTTATTGTTTTTTGAACTCTAGGATTTCTGTTTTGTTTGGATGGTTGATATTTCTTTGTCAAACTTGTCATTTTGTTCATGCATTATTCTCCTGAGTTTGCTTAGTTCTCTATGTTTCACTAGAATTAACTAAACTTCCTTAAAACATACTTGCTCAGGAGGAGGCAGGGCAAGCTGGCGGAGGAGTAGGGTCTTCAACACACCTAGTCCCACCAACTTACCTAGATAACTTTCAAACCATCATGAACACCTACAAATTTGACCTGAGATTTAAAGAGAGGACAGGTAGAATGTTTCAGAGAGAAGGGTTTTCGCTTCTAACAAGGTAGGAAAGTGGAAAAAAACAAAATAAAAAAGAACCAAGTGGGGGAGGGGCCCTACGAGAAGCCGGGTAAGGCCCAGGGTGAGAGTGTCCAGGAGGGAAAGCCCAGCCCCGGAGAAGCGAGAACTTTAACAAATCCACACCGAATCTTCCCGGAGGGAAAGGCACTCAGCAGGAACTTGGGCAGGATCCCAGGAGGGGCAGTGGAGCCTCCAGTCTCCCGAGGTCACTAACAGAGGAAGTGTGCCCCGGGGACAGCACCCCACACACCGCAGGCCGAGCTCGGTAAAGGGCTGGAGCGACAGGGCGGGACCTCGGGAGCAGCTCAGGTGGCGGCTCTGGGCAGAAGGGGCTGCGCGGCCCAGGAGCACAATTCCAGCAGCGTAGCCCAGGATCCTGCGCTCCCCCCAGCACAGGCAGAGGACACAGGACAGTGAGGATGCTCCTGTCGCCGGGCCCCCCTGAGCTGTGCAGATCAGCACCCTCTGCCCCAGGAGCATCCAGGCCAGTGTGTACTGGAAGCTACAGTAGTTACTGGGGGAGCTGACTCCAGGGCTGGAGAGCTGGCCACCACCAGTGTGGTTATTCCTCATTGACTCACCCTATGCCTCAGAAGGGCAGAGCTGCCAAGGAGCAGGGGCCTCATGGAGTAAACAGCTCCCACTGAGCCTGGCACCTGGAAGGGGACAGGGCAGCACCCCCAGGTGCACACACCTGAGGGTTAGCACAGCAGCCCCTCCCGCCAGAAGACCAGCTGAAAGGACAGGGGAAGAGCAAGTTCTTGACCGAGCAAGGCTGGAAAGCTCCAGGGGAAGTCAAGGGATTTACAGTATATAGAACTACAGGGTACCCCTCCAATTTTTTTTTTCCTTTTTCCAGTACAACTCGTTTTTATATCAGACTATAAATTTCCAATTTTTTTTTCTTTTCCCACTTTAACTACAATATTTTACCACCTCTTCATTTTTAAGTTTCTTCCCTTTTGACTTTCATGTTTCTACAATTACAAGTCTTAGATGTATTTTGCAATTCTAGATTCCCTTCAACAACTCAACTTAATTCTGGCAGATATACAAGATATGCTTTTTTTGTTTTGTGTTTTTTTGTTTCCTCTGCCTCATTTTGTTCTACAATGGTGGAAGTTAATACCTTCTAAAACAAGACCAACAGGCATCCAGAACCAAGTGGTCAGTGCTGGTTCATTCTGTGAGATTATATTCTCTCTCTTCCCATTCTGCCCCCTTCTTTTATCTCATTTATGTTTTGGTGGTCAATGTGGGGCTCTCTACAAGTATTGCTGGTTTATATAAATTTGGGCTGAGCATCTTCTAACATACAGAACTTAATATACTAGAACCAAGAGGATCACCATTGAGAACCCCACAGGTACACTGCATTCTCCCTCCACTACAGGTTCTTTAACACCACCATCTCCCAGTCCCACCCCCTTTTTTTCACCTCTTATTTTTTTATCTTTTTTTCCCCATCTTTACTTTTGCTTTTCTCTTCTTTTTTTTTTTTTTTTCTCTTTTCTTTTTTTCTTCTTCTTTGGGATTCCTGGCCTTTTATTTTTTACTACTTTGCTTTAAACTTTGTTTTTCACTTCAGTGGTCCTTTTGTTTTACTGTGTTCTGATCTTTGTTTTTATTTCTGGTCTCTGACCCTGTCAGAATCACCTAGGGTGAAATTTACTTAGGTTGTGGTTGATATTCTTGGCTCAGCCTGCTCATACAGCCACTCTGCACTGAGCAAAATGACTAGAATAACTTACCACAAAAGAAAGAATCAGAAACAGTCCTCTTTGCCACAGAGTTACAGAATTTAGATTACAATTCAATTTCAGAAAGCCAATTCAGAAGCACAATAATAAAGCTACTGTGGCTCTGGAAAAAAGCATAAAGGATTCAAGAGACTTCATGACTGCAGAAATTAGATCCAATCAAGCTTAAATTAAAAATCTATTAAATGAGATGGAATCTAAACTGGAGATCCTAATGATGAGGGTTAATGAGGTGGAAGAAAGAGTAAGTGACATAGAAGACAAGCTGATGGCAAGGAAGGAAGCTGAGGAAAAAAGAGAAAAACAATGAAAAGACCATGAAGAAAGGTTAAGGGAAATAAATGATTACCTCAGGAGGAAAAATCTAGGTATAATTGGGGTTCCAGAGAGTGCCGAGAGGGCCAGAAGGCCAGAAAGCATATTTGAACATTTCATAGCTGAGAACTTCCCTAATTTGGGGAGGGGAACAGGCATTCAGATCCAGGAGATAGAGAGATTTCCCCCCAAAAATCAATAAAAACCTTTCAACACCTCAACATTTAATAGTAAAACTTGCAAATTCCAAAGATAAAGGGAAAATCCTTAAATCAGCAAGAGACAAGAGATCCCTAACTTATATGAGGAGAAGTATTAGATTAATACTCCACAGAGACCTGGCAGGCCAGAAAGGGCTGGCAGGATATATAACAGGGTCCTAAATGAGAAGAACATGCGGCCAAGAATACTATACCCATCAAGGCTCTCATTCAGAAGAGAAGGAGAGATAAAGAGCTTCCAAGATAGGCAGAAACTGAAAGAATATGTGACCACCAAACCAGCTCTGCAAGAAATATTAAGGGAGACCCTATTAAAGAAAGAGGAAGCCCAAATAAATAATCCACAAAAACAGGGACTGAATAGGTATTATGATGACACTAAATTCATATCTTTCAATAGTAACTCTGAACATGAATGGGCTAAATGATCCCATCAAAAGACGCAGGGTTTCAGGCTGGATAAAAAAGCAAGACCCATCTATTTGCTGTCTACAAGAGACTCATTTTAGACCTAAGGACACCTCCACCTGAAAAGGTTGGAGAACCATTTACCATTCAAATGGTCTTCAAAAGAAAGGTGGAGTAGCAATCCTCATATCAGATAAATTAAAGTTTATCCCAAAGACTGTAGTAAGAGATGAAGAGGGACACTATATCATACTTAGAGGGTCTATCCAACAAGAAAACCTAACACTCATGTATATTTATGCCCCTAATGTGGGAGTTGCCAAGTATATCAATCAATTAATCACCACAGTAAAGACATACTTAGGTAATAATACACTAATAGTAGAAGACATCAAAATAGCACTTTCTGCAGTTGACATATACTCTAAGCACAACATCACCAAAGAAACAAGAGCTTTAAATGATACACTGGCCGGATGGATTTCTCAGATATATACAGAATTTGCATCTGAATGCAACTGAATACACATCCTTCTCAAGTGCACATGGAACTTTCTCCAGAATAGATCACATACCAGGTCACAAATCAGGTCTAAACTGATACCAAAAGATTGGGATTGTCCCCTGCATATTTTCAGACCAGAATGCTTTGAAATTCACAAGAAGAAATTGCAATCACAAGAAGAAATTTGGAAGCAACTCAAACATGTGGAGGTTAAAGAGCATCCTGCTAAAAGATGAATGGGTCAATCAGGAAATTGGTGAAGATTTAAAAAGATTCATGGAAACTAATGAGAATGAGGATACAATCATTCAAAATCTTTGGGATACAGCAAAAGCAGTCCTAAGAGGGAGATACTTTGCAATGCAAGCATCCCTCAAAAATTTTGAAAAAACTCAAATACACAAGGTAAACTTGCACCTAAAGGAATGGAGAAAGAACAGCAAATAAAACCTACACCAAGCAGAAGAAGAGAGATAAAAAAGATTTGAGCAGAGCTCAATGAAATAGAGACCAGAAGAATTGTAGAACAGATCAACAAAACCAGGAGTTGGTTCTTTGAAAGAATTAATAAGATAGATAAACCATTAGCCAGCCTTATTAAAAGAAAAAAGACTCAAATTAATAAAATCATGAATGAAAGAGGAAAGATCACAACCAATACGAAGCATATACAAATGATTTTAAAAATGTATTCTGAGCATCTATGCTAACAAATTAAGCAATCTAGAAGAAATGGATGCACTTCTGGAAAACCACAAATTACCAAAACTGGACCAGGAAGAAATAGAAAACCTGAACAGGCCAATAACCAGGAAGGAAATTGAAGCAGTCATCAAAAACCTCTCAAGACACAAAAGTCCAGGGCCAGATGGATTCCCAGGGGAATTCTATCAAACGTTTAAAGAAGAAATAATGCCTATTCTACTAAAGTTGTTTCAAAGGATAGAAAGGGACGGAATACTTTCCAACTCATTTTATGAGGCCATCATCACCTTGATTCCAAAACCAGACAAAGACCCCACCAAGAAGGAGAATTATAGACCAATGTCACTGACGAATAAGGATGCAAAAATTCTCAATAAGATACTAGCCAATAGCATCCAACAGTACATTAAGAAGATTATTCACCATGACCAAGAGGGATTTAATCCCAGGATGCAAGGTGGATTCAACACTTATAAAACAATCAACATGATAGATCACTTCAAAAGAGAAAAAACAAGAACCATATGATCCTCTCAATAGATGTAGGGAAAGCTTTTGACTAAATACAGCATCCATTCCTAATAAAAACTCTTCAGAGTATGGGAATAGAGGGAACATTCCTTAGCATCTTAAAAGCCATACGAAAAGCCCACCACAAATATCATTCTCAATGCAGAAACACTGAGAGCCTTTCCCCTAAGATCAAGAACACGACGGGGATGTCCACTCTTACCACTACTATTCAACATAGTACTAGAAGTCCTAGCCTCAGCAATCAGGCAACAAAAAGATATAAAAGGCATTCAAATTGGCAAGAAGAAGTCAAACTCTCCCTCTTCACAGTTGACATGATACTGTACATAGAAAACCCAAAAGACTCCACCCAAGATTGCTAGAACTCATATAGCAATTCGGCAGTGTGGCAGGATACAAAATGAATACCCAAAAATCACTGGCATTTCTATACACTAACAATGAGACTGAAGAAAGAGAAATTAAGGAGTCAATCCCATTTACAATTGCACCCAAAAGCATTAGATACCTAGGAATAAACCTAACCAAAGAGGTAAAACATCTATACCATAAAAACTACAGAACACTTCTGAAAGAAATTGAGGAAGACACAAAGAGATTGAAAGATATTCCATGCTCATGGACTGAAAGAATTAATATTGTGAAAATGTCAATTCTACCCAGGGCAATTTACACGTTCAATGCAATCCCTGTCAAAATATCACGGGCTTTCTTCAGAGAGTTGGAACAAATCATCTTAAGATTTGTGTAGAATCAGAAAAGACCCTGAGGGATCCCTGGGTGGTGCAGCGGTTTAGCGCCTGCCTTTGGCCCAGGGCGCTATCCTAGAGACCTGGGATCGAATCCCACATTGGGCTCCCAGTGCATGGAGCCTGCTTCTCCCTCTGCCTGTGTTTCTGCCTCTCTCTCTCTCTCTCTCTGTGTGTGACTATCATTAAAAAAAAAAGAAAGAAAGAAAAGAAAAACAAAGAAAAGAAAAGACCCTGAATAGCCAGGGGAATATTGAAAAAGGAAACCAAAACCAGGACATCAGAATACCAGATTTCAAGTTGTATTACAAAGCTGTGATCATCAACACAGTGTGGTACTGGCACAAAAACAGACACAAATCAATGGAACAGAATAGAGAACCAGAAAGGGGCCCTCAACTCTGGTCAACTAATATTTGACAAAGCAGGAAAGACTATCCACTGCAAAAAGGACAGTCTCTTCAGTAAATGGTGCTGAGAAAATTAGACAGCCTCATGCAGAAGAATGAAACTAGGCCATTCTCTTACACTATACACAAAGATAAACTCAAAATGCATGAAAGATCTAAATGTGAGACAAGAATCGATAAAATCCTAGAGAAGACCACAGGCAACACCTTTTTTGAACTTGGCCACAGCAACTTCTTGCAAGATACATCTATGAAGGCAAGGGAAACAAAAGCAAAAATGAACTATTGGGACTTAATCAAGATAAAAAGCTTCTGCACAGCAAAAGAAACAGTCAACAAAAGTAAAAGACAACCTACAGAATGGGAGAAGACATTTGTAAATGACCTATCAGACAAAGGGCTAGTACCCAAGATCTATAAAGAACTTATTAAACTCAACAGTGAAGAAACAATCCAATCATGAAATGGGCAGAAGACATGAACAGAAATTTCACCAAAGAAGGCATAGACATGGCTTACAAGCCCATGAGAAATTGCCCTGCATACCTTGCCATCAATAAAATACAAATCAAAACCACAATGAGATACTACCTCACACCAGTGAGAATGGTGAAAATTAACAAGACAGGAACCAACAAATGTTGGAGAGGATGTGGAGAAAGGGGAACCCTCCTGCACTGGTGGTGGCAATGTGAACTGGGGCAGTCATTCTGAAAAACTGTGTAGAGGTTCACTCAAAGAGTTAAAAATAGAGCTACCCTATGACCGCAGTTGCACTACTGGGGATTTACCCCAAAGATACCAATGCAGGAAATGCTGGGACACCTGCACCCCGATATTTATAGCAGCAATGTCTCCAATAGCCAAACTGTGGAAGGATCCTCAGTGTCCATCGAAAGATGAATGGATTAAGAAGATGTGGTCTATGTATACAATGGAATATTACTCAGCCATTAGAAACGACAAATATCCACTATTTGCTTCAACATGGATGGAACTGCAGGGCATTATGCTGAGTGAAGTAAATCAATCAGATAAGGACAATCATTATATGGTTTCACTCATATGGGGAATATAAAAAATAGTGAAAGGGATTACAGGGTAAAGTAGAGAAAATCTGCGGGAAATATCAGAGAGGGTGACAGAACATGAGAGACACCTAACTCTGGGCTATGAACAAGGGGTAGTGAAAGGGGAGGTGGGTGGGGGGTTAGGTAACTGGGTGATGGGCACTGAGGGGGGCACTTGATGGGATGAGCACTGGGTGTTATACTGTATGTTGGAAATCGAACTCTAATAAAAATATACAAAAAAAAAAGGTACTTACTCAGAATTTTTTGTTTGACCATTTGTAGATCTCCATTTCTTTAGTCTCATTTTTTGGAGCCTCATTAATTTCCTTTGGTGGTGTCATACTTGCCTGATTTTTCATGACCCTTGATTTTTTACATTGGTATCTGTGCATTTGAGTACTGGGTTCCTCTTTGAGACTTTATAGGTTTGCTTTGGCAGAGACAGTTCTTCACTAGTCAGCTCAGATTGGGTTTCTGAGTATGTCTGCTAATAATGTTTTTGATGGGGTCTGCTCTTATGGTCAATTTTGGGATGAGGTAACTGTTTTAGCTCTGAGAATAGGGATGGGGGCCAGTATACCGTTGGCTGAGAACACGTGAATAGAACTGTGGGCTTGATTCCCTACCCAAGTGAGGCTGTAGGATGGGCTCCATGGGTGCCTAAATTCTCTGGTGATGTTATTAGATGTTTGGGTCTGAGTACTCTAATCAGCATTAGTGAGGCTATGAATTAGCCTCACTGCGGCAGGGTAGCAGGCCAAGCCCCACGGCATATATATCTCATTGTATGGGGGTAAGATCAGGCCTGAGTGCACACTGAATTCTCTGGTTAGGTGTAGCTACTTGTTTTGCTCTGAAGACAGGGGAAGCTTCAGGCTATGTTCTCTGTTCAAGTGCCACTGTATGTAGGGGGACTGAAAGGGCTATAGCAGCCTCCTACATATTCTGGTTAGGTTTCCAGGTCAGACGGGCTGAAGGCTGTATTTGATGATGAGAGGGACTACAGATTAGATTTCCTGCCTGGGTGTGATGAGAGAAGCTTCTAAAACTGGTGAAGTTCTTTGTTGTCTTAACTCAAGCTGACCCAGAAATTCCCTAGCCAAATAAGGCCACTAGTTTTGATTTGCAAACTATCAGCTATCTTCCTTTTATTTGGCTCACGCAGTATTGGGTCACATAGTTTTTAGGTACTCTTGCCAGAAATCCTGGTTAGACGGGGCCAGAAGACATTCTGTACAGTCAGTGGGACCGTGTCTAAGTCCTCTTGCCTAGGCAGGAGGGAGAGGGGCTGCCTCCAAGCTACTCTCAATTTCTCAAATAGTCTCTGGTTCAAAGAGGCTGGGAGCTACCCTCAGCCTTGACTATGAGTTAATTCCCCTGCCTGTGCATAGCAGGGGAAACATCCATGCCTAGCAGTGGCTTTGCTCTGGGAACAAACAGCTCTCATTACCCATTTCTCTGCTCAAGAGCCACTAGGCCACACAACTTCTAGAAGTTGTCACCAGCCCTACTGGTCAGGTGGGGCTGGAAGGCAATCTCCCCAGTGGTTGGGACTGACAGTGACTCAGCACCTTGCCTGGATGTGAGCAAACTGGGCTCTATGGCCAGCAAAACTTGTCATTTGAGGATCCAAATCAGGCAGATCTATGCTCCACAAGTTCCCTGGTCAGAGAATGCCCCCAACTTGGTTCTGTGGATGAGCAAAATTACTACATGGGCACTGTAGGCATGAACTTTGTCTGCCAAGATCTGTGTACTGGTTGTTGTAAGCCTTTCATCTCTTTTCCATCCTAGTCAGATTCCCAGTGAAAATCCTGCAATCCCTGTGGTGCAAATTCAGAGTAGGGCTCCCACAAATGACCCCAGTGCTGAGGAAGGCTAGTCATCCTCCCTGGGTTCTCTTTTCCCACTGGAGGAAATTTACCACATGAAGCTATGCTGTCCTGGAGGAAACGCAATGTGGTCAGTGTGTAGCTGCTCCTTCTACCTTTCTAATGGAGTTTTTTCTTGATCTCTGAGGTATTGGGGGGAGGGTGTCAGCTTCATTCTCATGTTCTAGGATCCTCTCAGTTGTGTCTTGTCCTTCAATAGATGTTAGTTGTTGTTCTTGTGAGGGAAAGTGAAGTCAGGAATAATCTGTGTCACCATCTTGGTGATGTCACTCATTAACCCTCATTCCTATTAACTCTTCACTTATCATAAGTGATCTCATTCACCTCCCTGGCTTAACTACCATTTACATGCTGACAAATTTGAAATAGTTGTCTATAGTCTTGATCTCTCTGATAGAATAGAGATGAGTGTGAGCCTTTCCAATAAACTACATATGTTGAAAAATCCTTAAAAGTTTAACTTAAGATATAATTACTTCTGATTTGTTTTTGTATCCTTCCCAGTGCAACACAAACTACTTCTAATGTTAAGGACTTAGAAGGTACTCAATATGTATTAGATGAATGAGTTTAATTTCTTAAAATCTTATAAAATGCAAAAGCTGCTACTCTGCCTGCTTGAATTATTAAGTATAAATTTATTAATGTTAAGTATAAATTTTAAGAAAAATAGCTCCAAAAAAAAGAAAAAATAGCTCCTCATAAATTGAAAAACTTTCATTATTGTTTATAAAATATAGCAAGGGAGGTCTGTGTGCCTCTGAAGAACACACCATGTATTCCCAACAAGTTCTCAGAACTGTAATTCATTATCCAGCTGTTCTGTGTTTTATGTAAATTACTTTTCCTGGAAAAACTTTCAGCTATAATCAATCAGTCATTCAAAAGATCAGTTAGTGCAGATGCATTGATAATGCTCCCAGTGAAGTCAACCAACGTTCCACATCTCTATTTGCATTACTGATCTGTGATCCTGAAAATTATTTCATGTTTGTTGTACCTTGTTCTTTGTAATTTTAAAATAAGGCCTTAACTTATACTATAAAGATTATATAAGATTCCTTTCTAAGGAAAAGAGAAATCTTATTGCTAGTTAAGTAAATTATATGATTTGAGATGATTTGCTATAAATTATGAACCAATGGGATTCCAATAATAATATTGGTCCAGTGACAATGATATGCTAGGTGATTTCTCATTTTTGTTCCCAATGATTCCTAGCAATAACCAATAAAGTAGATATTATTATCCTTGTTTTGGAAATGAGGAAACTGCACAAGGAGTCTGAGAAGAAATAGAACAGAGGGAGAGTGTGTAACTAGTGATGTAGGAAAAGAGCTGAGAACCAGAATAAAATGGTTGCAGGGAAAGTGGAGTATTAAAGAGCTTCTTGAAAAAAAGTGCTCCATGAAGTCAAATGTCAAAGAGAAATTATGTAAGGCAAGATATGGAATTGACTCTTATCTTTGGTAATTAAAGAGTTCTGGTGAACTTGGTAAAATTCATTGTAGTGAAAAGACAAAGAAAGGGACCAGGGTGCTATAGGCGGAGGAGTAAGAGCAAGGAGGCTGATGAGCAAATGTGCACTATCTGCAGAAACCTGATGCAAACCTTAGAATAATTGTTCAAGAAACACAGGTCTCAAGAAGGTTTCTGTTGCAGTTGTTGTTTCTTTGCTTTTTAAGTTAGTTTTAAAAGTGATATTACCTAGGAAATTTAGGTGATGATTATAAGCAGGAACGAGGAGAAGGGGAGAACTGAAGACCTGAGAAGTAGATATGATGATGGCAAAGGACCTGAAGGTGGTGAAAGGTATGGAAGCCCAGAGAAAGGTATGGAAGGTGGTGAAAGGTATGGAAGCCCAGAGAAAGGTGAAAGGTATGATCCCCAGAGAAAGGGATCAATTTCAGTCAGGTTCACAAGCAAAGTATAAAATGTCAGCAGCAGATAGAGACAAATATATTTTTTTAAAGTAGTTTGGGAGTAAATTGGAAAGCTGAATTCTCTTAGGGACAAAAAAGAAGGCCCAGTCCCCTGGAATTCCACTTCCCTGGGGCTTAGAGTCTGATGAATCTGAACATGCCTGTGCTAAGACTTCAGCAAATGAGGATATTAGGCAATCTGCAACAGGATTTTCAGATAATCAAGGGGTGCTCCCAGCCAGTTAGATGCAGCCTTGGCAAGAAAATTGTGCAGGAAAGGGTTAATTCAGCAGGCCTGGATTGCTGTGAACCTACTCATTCCAGAGAAAGTCTTGTCTTTAGCACTGGCACCTGGCTAGGTCCTGGGAGATAAGCTCTGAGCCCTGGAATATGCTGCATAAGAAGAGTGTTTTTGTATGTCAGATAAATGTGATGAGATAAGCTAATTCCAACATGATTTATCATGAGCACCTGTTTTTGCTCTGGGGAGTTGGGGTTTGAGTATCTGAGGTCAGCCATATGAGTGCTGCCTGCACCCCCATTAAAAATTCTAGGCACTAAGAGGTAGGAGGGTTTCCCTCATTTGGTAACACTTTGCCCTTGTTGTCAGTGCATCCTTGCTGGGAGAGTTAAATGTGTCCTCATACAATTCCTTTGGGAGGGGACACCTGGAAATTTACTCCTAGTTTCTCCCTGACTTCACCTCTTCTGCCTTTTCCCTTTGCTGATTTTTATCTCTATCTTTTCCCTGTAATAAAATGTTACCTGAGTTTTGTGAGTTCTAGCAAAAAAGGTGGCTTAGAGGACCATGACCCACAAGTCAAATTATGTACTACTTTTAAGAAGGTGTCTGTGTTTATAGTTTAGTCATTTTTTTACTCTTTATTTATTTATGCATAGAATGTCCACTATGGTTTAAGCAATGTATTATATATAGAATATATAGTCATGAGCCTGTGTCCGTAGGGTAGGTTCACAGAGTTTGGAAGAGCCATAGAGGAAACTACTTAAGAGAAAACTAACAATCTCAGGTAAGATAAGTGCTAAATAGTAAATACAAATAAAATTACCAATGGACAGACAGACTAAAGAGTTGGGGGCACTGGGTCTCCATGGGGAGAGATATTTGCTGGAAGCCTCATGGGAAGATCAGATGGCAGAAAAACAAACTTAAGGATCTTGACGGTGGCAATGAATTTAGCATATTTTTTGGAATAGAGAAAAACCAAACTGAATTGAGAATAAATGAATGAGAGGGAAATTGATAAGAATTCAAGTGATAGCTTAGAAAATATTATATGTAGTCTAAAACTATATACTTTTTCAAGATTCTGTATTGACACGGATAATCTCTCTGACTTCAGCATATTAGGAAAATTTTACTCTAACTTTTTTTTTTTTTACCTTAAACACTTGTCTTTCCATTCATTGATATTTTATTGTGGTGTTTTAATTTGATATAGTAACTATTAATCATAGCTACCATGTTAACCAATTGTAGTTGAATTAAAAACACATGGAAAGTACAATGTATCTGAACATATGTCTTTATTTTAATATTTTCTACAGTGGCAAAAATGATTTGAATTTGTAGTAGTGTTCCATAGAATTATAATAATAATTCTCAAAATCTCTATGGTAAATACTTTCTACCCAATTGAAAGCAATTAAGGGATATATAAATAGGATATAAGAAATCATCTAGAAGCTTTTCACATTGAATTACTGTCTTGTTTAAATAGTTCTTGATATAGACACTCATTAATGACATTCCTCTTTCCTCGAGCACCTGTTCCTGGTAAAAACAAGGGCTATATTGATTTGCTGCAATTTATCTTCTCCTAGGATTTTTGTCTTGACAGTGTGAGAAGATTAATTGGAATTAATGGCATTTGCACAGCTAATTAAAGTCACTCTTCCTAAAGTCAAATCAATTCCTTTAATCAGAGGAGTGACAAAGCTTTGCTTACTTGTTATAGTCTGCATATAAATGTTCCCTGGATGAATCAGAATCTTTGCAAGCATTAGGTATAGAAATACAGTAACTACTTGGGTTGGCTAGGAATTTCTCTGGCACTTAGTAATTTGCAAACTATCACTGCCACTTATGCGTACACTATGAATGTTTTAATTAAATGCAATTCAATAGAATTTACGTGTATTTTAAATATAGTTTATCTTTGAAACTCCTTGCAGTGGTTGGCATCCACATACAAAAATCCCCAGGATAATTCTTAGGCAAAGTTCATATAGTACAGGAAGAAGGAGAGGGTTAGTAATTATTTGGTTAATTTGGGCATCATATTGATGTTTAGTTTGCATTGTCTGATTTTATCATATCAAATTCTACCAACTCCTTTCTCCACATTGGCGATATATTTATAGGAATCATGTTCATCAAAGACTGAATAATTCAGACAAAAAGAAGACATATTTCCGAGGAAAAGTTTAGAGAGATGCATGGATATTTTTGTCTCTCTTGTTCACTATCAATGCAACACTCGTATAGCATCAAACATAGGCATGAAGTGAAGGGATAGGGGACTTGCACATTCTTTTCCTCCATTACATCAGAAGTAATATCTTAACAACCCAGACAAGAGTGGAGAACATGGTGAATGTGTGAAAAAACAAAGCAGAGTAGTATTTGGGATCAGCAAAAGATATCTGTAATATAAGTGGCAGTAATCTTTGCTCTTTGTGATGGTGTAAACATTAAACACTAATCCATGGCTGTGCTTTTGCATTGGATACTTAGAGTTTACTCTCCTGGCCTGGCCACTGACCCCAGTCATAGCTATAATGTCCCCAACAGGCTTCCACTTCTTTAGCCCTAAGTACCTTGCCTCCAATGTTTAGAGAGCCTTGTGTTTCCCGTCCAGAAGTTTCTCTGACTCCAACTCCAAAAGTCAGGAAACTATTGCCTTGTGGATAAACTCTTAAATAATGGAGGACGAGAAGTGGTATATGAATCTCTAATATGCTCTATAGTTTCTTAAGAATGTTGTGGTTGGAACAAACACTCTTGTTGGTCACAGACATAGCCAATTAGGTAGTCTATTTTTGTATTGGCTATGCTATTTACTTACTTTGTTCCTTTCACCTTCTTGGTCCCTCACTCATGCTTCCTGAGACCACTGTCTAATTATTTTACCTCTACATAATCCCTTATTTCATATTCTTATGCTCATAGGATATGGGCTATACCAATTGTGATGTCTGTACACGTTACTCTAATATTGCAATAAAGATAAAATCTCTGAGAAATAGTGTGGAGTAATACTAAATGTAAGAACCGATTGAGGAACATAAGATTTTAGAACCTATAGTATACTAAAATTTTGGGGGCTGGGGTAAAGTGAGAGGAGAGGACATTTCAACACATGAACATGTGAAAATCAATAATACATTGCCTTTTGAGAAATTATTATTCTTAATGCATTAATTTTGAATCTATTCAAGTGGTCTATTAATGATGAGGACATAATTCATGCATATTTTGGATTGATAATGATGAGAGATGAATAATGAACTTAGAATAAGATGATCTTCAGTTAGAGAAGCATTACTAAAATGCATATAATATCCTCTTTACATATGTCTCATGACAGTTTGGAAATTGAAGTGAATTTTTTTTCATTTCAAAGTGACCTATACATCTAGGAAATATATGAGCATACACAGCTAAATGTCTAGCCTATAGATGTGTCTAATAAATACTTATTTAAATATTTTTAAAAGATTTATGTACTTATTTTAGAGAGAAAGATAGTGGGGTGATGGGCAGAGGGAGAGAATATTCAAGCAGACTCCCTGCCCAGTGTGGAGCCTAATGTAGGACTTGATCACATGACACATGAGATCATGACCTGAGCCAAAACCAAGAGTCCAATGCTTAAATGACTGAGCCACCCCTTATTTAACTAAATATTTAAGATTAAATGTGATCAGGGTACTTGGGTGGCTCATTTGGGTAAGTGTTTGACTTTTTTAAAAAAAGGTTTTATTTATTTATTTGAGAGTGAGAGCAAATGAGAACATGAGTGGGGGGTGGGGCAGAGGGAGAGGGAGAGCTCTCCCCACTGAGCAGAGATCATGAACACAGGGTTTGACCTTAGGACCCCAAGATCATGACCTGAGCCCAAGACAGACACTTAACAACTGAATCACCCAGGCACCCCTAAGTATTCAATTCTTTATCTCAGCTCAGGTCTGGATCTCAGGTTCATGAGTTTGAGCCCTGTATTGGGCTCCATGCTGGGTATAGAGTCTACTTAAAAAAAAAAAAAAAAAGACTATATATAATCTAACATCCATAATAACTATGCCTCCTCACATTATCACCTCAGTTGTTTCAGCCCAGCTCATTACATTTCAGCAAGTTCATAAAGTTTGTGACCCCGTGTTGCAATTTTATCTCATCTAGCTATTTGAAATGAGTGATCAGAGATTTAGAAACTCTCTTTCTGTCCTGGAAATGATGAGAAGTCTGTCAGTTATTAAATAGAATCCTTAACTTTCTAAATCAGGATGGTTAGAAAGAGTTGCTGCTTTTCCTCACTGAAAGGATAAAGCTAAAAGAAAAAACCTGAAATAGCAGTCAAGATCCAAATTCTGTAGAAGTTATCAAAGACATCTCAGTTCTCTTCCTGAGCTCATCCACTTTGTTCCTTCTTTGGAATTTCAGATATATTTTTGAAGATTTGAACTGTGGGAGGGATATAAAAAAATGCCAAGTTTAAAAAAATAAGTAAAAAACACAACCCCAAAAGACTTTGTGATATGTTACATTGATTAAAACTCTCAATGAAAGACAGCAATTACTGGAGATATTTTTTTAATTGATATATTTATAGAGCGGTGCCTGATAAGGCATAACTTTATGTCTAACTACTTCCATGTCTATAGATACTTAAATATTTGCCAAGGCTTTTCAGAGCTGACTTCTATGGATAGTAGAAATTTCCTAATAATGGAAGGAAACATAGGACCTTCTTCTTTAGATAAATACAAATATCAAGGTATAGGAGTGATAAGACTGTAGATTTTACATCAGAATGTCCTGAGATGGAATAGGTTTCTTTAACATTGTGATCTATACAACCTTCTTTATCTATAAACTAGGAAAAGTAATTCCCATCTATAACTCCAGTGAACAGTTGAGACATGTAAAATGTCTGGCCCAATGCTTGACAAGAGGAAATCTCAACAACGAGAAAAATCTCAATGTGAACTTTTTTCTTTCCTAAGGAATTTGTAGGCGATCAGGAGCCATGAACAGATTTGAGCAAATTAGTGACAAAGAAGTATTTGAAATTGGGATGTCAGGCTGTGTTTTATAACCTGAGTTGGAATCAAGAGACGTTAAAGGACACTGGAGTACAGCAGACACAATGAAAGCTGCTTGGGTTAGGTGGTAACCATGCCAATTTTGGGAATGGATGGAAACGAGATATGAAATAATGAAATTAAAGTACTTTATTGAGACTTTTGGGGAAGGCCAAGCCAGTGCTTCTTACTTGCCACCATCTTTACTCTGGAGCCTGCGTTTGCCAGTTTCTGTAATGATAAAAACGGTCTTTGTGAAATCAATTATAATGATACATTTTTTTTCTTGTTTTGGTTATTTCTAGATTCTAAAACATGTTTTCGCTTCAGAAAATAGAGATACTTTTTTTTTTTAAAGGGGTGAGAGTGGGACACATTTTTTTTTTTTTAAAGATTTTATTTATGAGAGGCACAGAGCATGCAAGAGAAAGGCAGAGACACAGGCAGAGGGAGAAGCAAGCTCCATGCAGGGAGCCTGATGTGATCCGGGGTTTCCAGGATCACAACCTGAGCTAAGGCGGCGCTAAGCTGAGCCACCCAGGCTGCCCCAAAATGGAGATACTTTATTTATGTAGTGAAATATTTCTTCCCATACACACATTTCCTGGGTAATATTTCAGTCAAATTATAAGCCAGTTTAGTGGATTAATATGTATTTCCTTTCTTGGAAATTGATACAGTGGGTCTTGTTAAGAAGGCTTCTTGTGAGGATTCATTTTAAATTAACTTTCCCCTGTTGATCAGATTCTGTTGATTTTCCACTATACTCTCTTACCTTCCAACCAGAGTGCTTTCTGGTGTTCTGCCAATGTCCATTGGTCAGTTGGGACTATGCTTTTTGCCAGTTCTTTCTCATCATCCCTCATTAAAATAATCCTACTTATGAGGTTTTTGTCTCTGTGATATTTCTCCCAGAAACCGGAGTTGCCTGTACGTGATTGTCTAATCTTGGATCCTATCAGTTGTTTCCAGTGAAATAAGTACTTTGCTGTTATTAAGACTTTAGCATTTCACTTCATTCTTTAGAACTCTTATGTTTTAATATAAATTCACATTTAATTTGTTTCCCATTAACACTCCCAGGAATCATCCAGTAATAAGGTTTTCTGTCTTCTCTGCTCATTGAATATCTATTACTATTTATGCATCCCTGGAGATAGTAGTTTGCAGCCTTCCCAGAAGAATTATACTTTGTTATTTTGGGCTCAGAGTTCTGAGACTTTTTCATCTATTTTGATTCTGCTTTTCTCAATTACAGATTTTTCAACAGTTCCAGACTTAATATTGTTGAAAATACTACGTGCATGTGTTCCTTCCTACAGTTCATGCTAGTGCTGTGACATAGAACCAAAGGGAATGCAGCCTGTAGGCTTTATCCAGAGGTCTCCTGGATATATTACTTTTTACTTGTCATCACCTATTGTTTTTTTAAGTGTTTTGAATGAAACAGCTTTCTGCTTTAATACTATGTGACCAAACACTGAGCAAAAAGAGGCAGGTGGGAAAATAATGTTAGTTATTAATAATATAATAATAATGTAGTTGATTTTCTTGGTTGATTATAATAGCTAATAATGATAACATTAGTAACATACGTGCATTGAGGTCATAACATTTGCTCTGTTACAAGTGCTTCATATGTATTACTTTAGTTTAGACTCACAATACTTGTGGAGGTTAATGATTCTTCTTATCTCCTTTTTTACTGACTGGTGACCAGTAAAACTGAACTTCTGAAAGATTTTAAGTTCTCAAGGTCATATAGCCAGTAAATGGGAGATCCGAGAGTTTAACTTCACTCCTTTCTTTTCCTTTCTTCTTTTCTTTTCTCTTTTTAAAGATTTATTTATCTAAGAGAGAGAGAGAGAGAGGAGAAGGGAGAGAATGAGCAGAGGACGAGCAGAGGGATAGGGACAGCAGACTCAGCACTGACTGTGGAGCCCAACATGGAGCTTGATCCCACAACCCAGAGATTATGACCTGAGCTGAAAGCAAGAGTAGGATGTTCAACCAACAAAGCCACACAGGCACCCCCAGAAAGTCTATTTTTAACCAATATGCCATTTTTCTTTCATTGTCCTGTTATCTTATGTTTGTAAAAAAGTATAAAATGTGCACAAAACAAAATCACTACCCACTCTCCCATAGTGGGAAAAATAAACAATAAAAAGAAGCAATAGCATCTGTTTTAGGGTTCTTATAGTTTTCACAGACTGAATCCTCAATTACCAGAAAAGAAGTAAATAAATACAAAGCAATAGTTTCACCTGTTTGTTCCAATATTCCTTTTCCAGGTTTTGTATTTGTCTTTTAAACTACTCTTTTTTTTTATGTATAGTTCTTTATCTCTCTATCCTGACAATTTTACAAAATCACATCTCCCTGGGTTTAAATTTGAAAAGTTGTTTGTCATTAGTATATTGCAGTGATCTTCAAATGATGCCATGAAACATGAATACAAAATTTTATGAATAGGAAAATATTTGATGGTTCATTTATTATAATGTACCAATCATAAACAGCAAGATACTTTCTTACATTGTTGAATATGAATATAAAGTATTATAAATGAGAAAATTATTACAATATAACAGTTATGAAACAATAAACTTTACATTTATTCCCCTATTGAAATCATTTGATTTGCTCTGTGGTGGTGGGTATAAAAGCAACTATCTGGGTAAATCTTTCATTTATTGAATGGTTGCTAAGCTGTTAGAATTCAGTGGTTATAGTAAGTACAAAAAACTTTTTTTTTCTCAGATATTTTTGGACATGCGTCCATTTTTGGAATGCTGCCTAGGTTGGACTAGACTCTAAAGATTATATTTTACAGTAGTATTTATTGTGCAACTTTTCCTGTATTTGAAAAAAAAACAACAACATTTCAGCATTTATACGGACAAGAACAGCTTGCAAGAAGTGAGCATCCATTCTCCAAGAAGAGAAATAGCACAGATTATGATCATGAACTAGAATTAGATTATGTTAACATCTGGGTAAATGCCAGCCTCTGATTATCAACATCAAATGCCTTTTAGTTTTCTTGTGATCACTCTCATTTTTAACCAATTTTAAACTCAATTTTGCGATTTACCAAAGTAGACAAGCATGAAATGGATTTTTCATAGTAAAGAGATGTTCTTGGTGAATAATAATGTTGTATGATGGTGTCACTTCCCTAGATTTGTTTTAACTTCTTCACTATGTAACCCATGTTTTGCTGTGACAGAAATCGGTATCTTCTGCTCTTTCTGTTCTCAAAGCTACATGTTTCCTCAGTCCCTTGATGTTAGCTGACCATAGGACTGACCTTGGGCCATTGAAAACTGGGTATAAGTGATATTACTATCTCTGTATTCAAATCATCTTAAAGCAGTTCGACTCTCTTCTCCTTTCTGTAGATATCCTGGAAGACAAGTGTGATGCAAAGTGAATCATAAATTGTGAGAGGCCAACGTCCCTCTCATCTCTCCTTCCACCACACACACCTTTGCACACACACGTGAAAAAAAGTTCCATATCACTTTCCATGAGGGAAATACAAATCAAAACTATACTTTATACTGGTGAGAATGGCTAAAATTAACAAGACTGGAAACAACAAATATTGACAAGGATGTGGAGAAAGGTGAACCCTATTGCACTGTTGGTGGAAATGCAAGCTGGTGCAGCCACTCTGGAAAACAGTGTGAAGGTTCCTCAAGAAGTTAAAAATAGTGCTACACTATGACCTGGCAATTTCACTACTGGGTATTTACCCCAAAGATACAGATGTAGTGAAATGATAGGACACCTGCACCCCAATGTTCATAGCAGCAATGTCCACAATAGTCAAACTGTGGAAGGAGCTGAGATGTCCTTTGACAGACGAATGAATAAAGAAGATGTTGTCTATATATATACACAATGGAATATTACTCAACCATCAGAAAAGACAAATACCCATCATTTACATCTACATGGATGGAACTGGAGGGTACTATGCTGAGTGAAATAAGTCAATTAGAGAAAGACAACTATCATATGGTTTCACTCATATGTGGAATGTAAGAAATAGTGAAAGGGACTATAAGGGAAAGGAGGGAAACTGAGTGGGGAAAAATTAGAGAGGAAGACAAACCATGAGAGACTCCTAACTCTGGGAAACAAACAAAGGATTGCAGAAGAGGGGAAAGTGGGTAGGGGGATAGGGTAACTGGGTGATGGGCATTAAGGAGGGCACATGATGAGATGAGCACTGGGGTTATACTATTGTTGGAAAATTGAATTTAAATAAAAAAAATAAAGAATTGTGGGAAATCATAAAAAAAAGAAAGAAAATATTTCTCTTCTTTATCCTTGATTACTATGATAGAACTTTGGAATTTTTCCCTCAATCCTAAATTTCTGTTACTTTCTTTACCCGTGGCTGTGTCTCAGATCTTTTCAGGTCTAAGGGAAATCTTTAAGTTTTCAGCTGATGGGAAGACCACATTTCAGCACCCAGTGCTCTCCCTATAGTTAGTCAAGCATATGGAACCCTATGTGCCTCTCTAATGCTTCTGAGATGATCACACTCTTATTGGAACCTCATAATCCCTGAGTGCAGAGAAAATAATTCCTTCAATGGAACATTTCACTTCTGCTAGGTCACAGACAATGGTTTTGAGACATTTTATATGGGTGCAATTATCTTAAGGATACTATCTTTTCCTAAGGCTCTTCATGGTTCAGGAAGTCTGTCATGGATATTGCTCAGGAAAACAGGTATCCTTTTATAATTTGAACTTTTCTTCCCTAGGGGACAAGCTCAGGGATTTGCATATGAGAACAAAATAATTCTCAACAAAAATTAGGACTACAAATTCAGGTTCTTCCTTTTTATCACTATAAGTTGTACCATTCAGTATAAAAATTTAGCTTGACCCCTCAATATTTGTTGAGAGTGAATCTGGACAGAGGAACCCACGCATATGAGAATATGTAAGCAGTTCAGCATGCCTGGAACTTAGTGGGATGGAGAATAAACTAGAAAGAGATAGGAGTGCTGTATATAGAAATTTCATAGTGCAGGTTTTATTGTAAAGACAATGGGGACTCTGAACAACTTCTAATAGGGGATGTTTGTGTTCAGAAGCTCAATCTCTGTACTCACCTATTTCAAGATAAAAGATTCATGATATTTTAGAAATAGGAGGGTCTTAGAGATGTGATTCACATACTCAACTTCTATAAGAAGGAATTACAGGCTCGAGATGCTCAGCGACTTGTCCTATGCTCCTCAGCTAATTATCGGCAGCATTGGGGCAAGAATATAGCCCCAGGTCCCAGACCTGTCCTTCTTCTATTATAAATTATCTTTTTCTTCTTATTTCTCTCTTCGGAGTTTTACATTTGCACTATTTCCTTTCAAAACATTATGTAAGTTGTGTCCCTTTGTGGGTATTTCATGATTTCAGTCAAATTAAAATAGTGCAAAAATTAAAGTAGGCTTCAATTGTATGAAAGCATAGTCAATCACTCACCATAACCTAGTAATATTGACATTTAATGCACTCAACATGTCCTAACCCAGTAATATTTAAAACTTCTTGAATTAGAAGATTATATGAAGGCCTGCCTCAAGGCCAAACTCCAATACATAACTGGCTGGATCTTTCTGTGATTTGGAACATTTGCAGTAATTTTTCTTATTTTTTTTCTATTGCAGTGATAGGTGAGGATATCCCAGTTCCTCAACTTTTTTTTGCTCAAGTGGCTTTTTTCTCACCTATTCTTTAGCATCTCCTCTATATTATGAAGAAGAAACTACTAACCTGAATAAGCATAAATCTGTTACTTTTCAGGTAATGTGAGTTTGAGAAAAAAAGTATCATAAGCTCATACCCAGCTCAATCACTTTTACTGTCCTCTCTATCTACTTCGGGTTCTATCAGTTATCACTTTGTCCTCCGGTCTCAACTGAGCATCTGTGCCTCCAATTGTTACTCTGCACACAACTGAAGGGTCATGAGAATCCAAGATTTAACTTGGGGTATAAGGCTTAGAAAGAGAGAGGAAGCTTTCCTTAGATTTCTGTGATAAAGCCATTAAAATCTACTTTTACCAGAGTCTTATACTGGAATAATGATAATTTTATTTATTTATTTTTTAAAAAGATGTTATTTATTTGAGAGAGATCATGGAGGGGCAGGAAGAAGGGGCAGAGGGAGAGGGAGAAGCAGACAGCTTCCTGAATAAGGAGCCCAACTCAGTGCTCAATCCTAGGCACCTAGTGGCTCAGTCAGTTAAGCGTCTGCCTTTGGCTCATGTCATGATCTCAGTGTCCTGGGACTGGGTCCCACATCAGGCCCCCTACTCTGCGAGGAATCTGCTTCTCCCTCTGCCTCTGTCCCTTCACTCATACTTTCATAAATAAATAAATAAATAAATAAATAAATAAATAAATAAATAAATCTTTTTTAAAAACCTAGTATTTTATTTTAAAAACTATTGTTCCTTGCATATATCAAATTGACAGCATCAAGGAGGAGAGAAAAAGTAATGGAGAGGCATAGGGAATAGAGCCAATGATATCATAATAGTGTTGTGTGGTGACACATGGTAGCTACACTTATGGGAGTACAGCTTAAAGTACACAGAGGATGAATCACTATGCTGCATACCTGAAATGAATGTAACATTGTGTGTCAGCTATACTCAAAGAAAGAAAGAGAAAGGGAGAGAAAGAATAAAGTATTAATGGAAAGCACAGCGTTTGGACAGACTTGACATCTCACTAATTTTCTGCTGGTATCTCAGTCTAATGATATTGCAGAAGTGAGATGTGTGGCAATAATGAAGGATAACAGTCATTTAGAACATAGAGTGGGTAATGGGTATGGCAACTGCATAACCTATTTCTTGAGAGGAGGCTTGCATGTCAAAAGAATAGTGTTTTTTTCTGTTTGTTTTTCTAGTTAGAATCATAAAATCTTAGAGTTGGAAGAACAATTATCAGTTGCTAGATGGTTAGTTATGTGTTTCAATTTAGCTAGGCTATAAGGACAGCTATTCATTCATTCATTCATTCATTCATTCATTTATGAGAGACAGAGAGAGAGAGAGAGAGGCAGAGATAGACAGAGGATAGCCCAACACAGAACTTGATCCCAGGACTCCAGGATCATGACCTGAGCCAAAGGCAGATGCTCAATCACTGAGCCACCCTGATGCCCCTATAATGGCAGTTTTAATAACACACTAATCTAGGTATTACCATGAAGGTATTTTGTAGATGCCCCTGACATTTATATTTAGTCAATGTCAAGTATAGGGGATTTTCCTCAATAATGTGAGTGGGTCTCACTAAGACCCACTCAGATGAAAGGGCTGAGGACCAAAACTGGTTCTCCTAAGAAGACATTGTGTCTCAAGACTGCAACATCTCTGCCTCTGCTGAGACCTTACAGCCTGCTGCCCTGTCCTACAGATTTCACTTACTAGCTCTTATAATTGCATAAACCAATTCCTTAAAATAAATTTCTTTATTTTCTCTCTGTCCATCCATTTGTCTATCCATCTATCTATTCATCCATCCAGCTGATCTATGGATCTATCTCTCTATATGACTATCAGTTTATTTGCCTATCTATCTATGCATCCATCCATCCATCCATCCATCCACCTATCATCTCTGTATAGATTCTTCTCCTATTGCTTTGATCTCCTCCAGAGAACCCTGACTGGTACTACTATCTAGCCTGATTTCCTACCCAATGAAGAAATCGTTGGTAAGATTTTATATATCTGACAAAAGGGCCTCCAGTTTTTGAGTATTTTCATTTATGGAAAGCACCCTGCTTCTCAAAGTAACCTTCTACATTATTGTATTGGTAGACTTGTCTCAATGTTCTATATTTCAAACTGCATAGTAAAATCATTACTCCAACTTAACTCTCCTATGGTCTCTAAAATTGATTTAAATATATGAAGATTTCTTCTTTGTTCATTAGATTTTATGATATCCATTAAAAAAATTAGCACAACTCTTATTACAGTATGCAGTGTATTAAATTTCCATGTAAACACATTTTCCTCCTAGTGTGTAAGTTCTTAGTGGATAAAGACTGTAAAGGATTATGCCACATTCATGTGATTACCATTGTGCCTTTCTTATGTACTCAGTATCACTGCTGAGTTTGACGTCAACCTGGGATCAATGAAACCTGCCTCACCATTACTATTATCTGTTAGTCCTCTCATTTCTTTCTAAAGCATTGGTTATCAACTTTGGCTTCTATTTAGGGTACTTTGTAAATGCCCCAACCGTACCTCAAACCATTTAAATCAATCTCTCTAGGATTAAGTCCAGGTGTGAGAGTTTTTTAAGAGCTCCTCAGATAACTAATACAGATCCAGGGTAAGCAAACACTGCTCTGGAATAACAGAACATCTTCCTCCTTGGGGCGCCAGTGTGGCTCAGTTGGTTAACCATCTGTCTCTTGATTTTGGCTCAGGTCATGATCTCAGTGTCCTGGGATCCAACTCCGTGCCTGTCAGGCATCCTGCCTTGCTCTCAGTGGGGATCCTGCTTAAGATTTTCTCTCTCCCTCTGCTCACTGTGCACGAGTGTGTGTTCTCTTTCACTCTCAAGTAAATAAATAAATCTTTAAAAGAGAGAGCGCGCGCATCTTCCTCCCTTTCCTCACAATACCACTTCAACATTCTGAGGACATTTTTCATATCTCCCTGTTTCTTTCCCAAATGAATTGTATCTATAACTCAAACGATTGGTATTGTTTCTCTAGAACCTGCACCATGCAGTTTGACTTTGTCTAGGGCTCAGGTTAACTGATCAGAACTTTCATTAAATGCAGCATTGTCAGCATGTGGCTTCTGTGAGCCTTTTGGAGATTAAAATCTTCCCAAATGAGATTCAAAATTTATGAGATAAAAGCTCTGTTTTTATGAAATCAGTTTTAATTTAGCTTATTAGCTAGTGATGCTCAGAGTAGTTGCCATTGGCTGCTCTGCCCTATGACTGATTCCAAATTTAATGTTTAATAGCCCTTCTTTGGATTTATTCTTCTAAATGAATAATAGCCTAAGATTTGTAGAAAAGACATAGCCTTGAAACCTGAAACACCATGAGGTGATTTCTGGTTTTACTAAATGGGACACTTGGAAAAAAAACAGTATTAGTTGGGAGAGATTTGTTTTCCTCGTGTGTAAAAGGGGTCAATGCCGTAATAGTATCTTGGAGTAATAGTAAAGATTATGAATAATACTTGCAGAGGATTTACCATAGAGTCTGGCATTTGAAAGATGTCCACTAAATTGTACCCATCCTTATAGCATATGAGCATTTAAAGTAGCTGTACTTCGATCGTGACCTCCGTTGAACTATGCTACAACAGTTTATACCAGTAAGTGAAGTTTTAGTGAGGTATTTATATTATGCTCTTTTGAAAGGTTGAAATGACCACATGGATTGTAAGCAGTCACTCTGCAGAACCCATCTGACACTTCCTGGCTGGTTCAGGCACAGACACTCCATTTAGTTATGAACCCACCTCTGAAAGTGCTTAGTAAGCCCAACAGAGAAGATGTTCAGCCTGGGTATTGAACAAGGTCAGTACAAACCTAGTCGTGGGTATCATCAAGTGAGGTTAGGTCCTATCTAGCTCCCTACCTGCTATACTTCCGGATTAGAATCAGATTCTGCAACATCACACAAATTGGATTAAGAGAGGATTAGGAAGAAAGGAAAAACATAGCAGATCAGAGTCAGCAAGAAAACAAGACACAGATTCCTCATCTCCTAATATTTGACAAAGGCATGTGGGGGCCAGGGCATTTTGCTCAATACTCAGATTTGAGTCTATTCTCGCAGAGAAATTCTCTATCTTCATGGGTTTTCTTTTCTTTCTTCCTTTTTTTTTTTTTCCTAGGGGGTATGGATGGGAATTATAGTATTAAAATATTAATCTTGTCTATGTGTAGTGAGAATCAGGAACTGGGAACCAGCTGTTTACAGGTATTGTCTGAAAAAGGCATTTGGAGTCTCAGAGGAGTGTTCTTTGCAGGGAGAAAGTCACTGTTTCTGTTGGAATGTTCCTGGGATTAGCTCATTGCCTTTGGAGAATGGGAGCTCAAACTTCCAGCAAATCAAACAACACAGATGAGCTTTTAGTGACTTATACATTCTCTTCCACTTGGTTTCCTCACCTGAAAGCAAAAAACAGAAGTTAATAAAAACAATGTTTTGAACTTACTGAACATCTTAAGTGAAACATTGTGTGGCTTGGCACAGAAATTGTCCTGAATATATGGTAGCTATTACTGTATCCCAGACACTATTCCTCAGAGATTGGACAGCTATGGAGTATATATTAAAGCACATTATAATACAAATAATAGATTTTATTTCTAAGTACTAGCACATTTGCCATGTCATCAAGATCCCAACATGTTTTCCTTTATCCATGTATCCTTACAAATTCCTAGTTACTTTGAAATAATAGAACTACATGACCCAAGAATCACAATAGTATAAAAAATGAACAGAGAAGTCCTGCTCCTACTTGTTTCCACTTACTAGTACAGATAATCATTTTCATATTTCCAGGGTTTTATTATAATTCCAGTGTTTCTTTAAACAAATGCAAACAAATACATCTAATATATTCTTATATACATTCTTACATAAAAAAATAACATATGGTATACAGTGTTCTGTTAGGTTTTTGATGATTTGTGATGCTGTTCTCACTGGGAGTGGAGGCAAGGAGGCTGTAGAATGTGAGGATGCTTTTCTCTTTATTATTGGCCCATCTCTTATTTAATTTTCCTGCAGTGGATTTACTCTGTTCTTCTTAAGTTTACCTCCTAGTATTCTCCTTTTCCAACCTTAGTGTAAGTTGTGATCATTATTCCACTTTATTCCCAACATGGTGCTGGGCACATAGAAAGACATAATAATAATAATGTGTTAGTTGAATGAGTGATAATTAAACATGCTAGGGTATGAGACAACGTATCTCTGTGCGGTGTGCCACAGCATTCTTGACAAAGCAGATCTCCCTGTTGCAAATTAACACATCTCAAGAATTTCAGTAGCTCTGTAGGGATAGCATTTAGTGAGACAGTAAAATATGGAAAAACATTTTTTTTTTTCTTGCAATGAGACAGTCTCAGGTGCTCATAATTGTGCTATGTGCTCAGCCAGTTTTCAAATATATTAAAAAATGACTCATGATGAGTTAGGCAAAGCACATTATGCAAATTATATACCTAAAATATAGTTTAACTCCAAAGACTCAATTCTTTTCACACTTTAAATATTAATCATTTGGTTCAAACGTCTGATTTTAGGTCAAAAAAACTGGAATAAAAGCATCGATTTTCCAGTACTTAATTGTATCCTAATGCATTTCTGTCTAGCTGGAATTTTAAATAAGTAGTTCAGAAAAGATATTGGATTATTTTATGGAATAGGATTTGGAGTCTTTGATGACAGCTAATAAAATTTCCATTAAAGGGAAACTGCACTGAAATTTAATCACTTGGTCAAAATTATAATTGTCCATTTAGAGTTCAAAATATTGAAATTAAATGATAGTAGCACTGTATTTACATTTTCACACCCAATCCCGTTGAAGGAAAAAGCTGCAGAATTTTGTAATACCCCACCTGGGTAAGAAACTCCTCTGCAGAGAAAGCGTAATGGGGTTTTACACAAAGTTTTACCAAACTCTTTTTAAGAAGTAGTCCCTATTCATGGGATGAGAACAGATCTAAACAGATTTTGTTTTGTTATATTCACATTCAATAAAGTTTTTAAACTCTCATATTTAAATTATAGATATATTTGTTTTATTGGATTACTTAGGCAACCTTACTTACTTAGAAGGTCAAATCACTTGCAAACTATGAAAATCCCAGACCATGAATTTATCATGAATATCCTTACTTTAATCCATAAAAGAAATAAGCATAATAAAATAGCAATGGCTGTGATTTATTTTCAGAGAAAAAAAAAGAGACAAAATTTCAGAAATATGAAAATTATTTAGAGATGCCTGTTATTTAGGTGCTCGTGAAATAAACAACATAGTATCTTATGGCACATTGCAAGTTTGACCAATGTACATGCCATTGATTGGCTTGTTCACATCTAAGAAATATAAATAAAGAAGTTGAAGTTTTTCCTTTCATATAACTTGAAACTAATAAACAAATAAGCTCTAATGCATACTATAGTAAATATAGATAACGATATTGCATTATAATTAAAGAACTTGCTAGGAGACTAGATCTTAATTACTTCCATCACAAAAAAGAAATGATAATTATGTGACACGATATAGGTGTCAGTTATGGTTAACACCTTAATTCTTAAAAATGTTATGTATCTAAAAATTGAAAAGACATCAACTATTAAAAAATTAAGGAAAATACAAATTTTAAATGTAAAATGATTTCCTATTATTTTCAAAATTAACATCAATTGAGGCAATATACTTCTAATTGTAAACAAAACTTTAGCCTGTAAAACAAGTGAAATTCATATGATTTCTCCTGAGACTGCATGCTCACCAACACCCTCAATCCTCCCCAAGATGGAATGTGAACAAATACTCCAACATGTCTTCTGTTCCTCCCCCAATTTTCCACCATTTGGTAAAATCCAATCAGAAGTCTTAGGATAAGGGAGCTCGTTGATACAGCTCATACACGTCAACCTTAAAAGGGAAGAGTAGAGGGCTAGGGGGTAAACTCAAGATATCCAACACACTCCCCAACTCAATTATTCACCTATCGTCCCAGAGTCTCAGATCTTTCTGAAGTTCAAATGCACACGTCTTTACATTACACCCATGGCTTTGATGGTCGGATCCATATTTGCCACTTACAGTTTTCCTCCTACTGCTAGCTCGTGTGGCTTCTCTTGAGTATAACACTCTACCCATAAGTGCTTTTCCCATGTCTTATAATGTGTCTCCATGTATTTGTAGCACTAAAGTAGAGAGAACTGCAAATTAAACTACATTGCATACTTAAGCAAACTATTAACATTTGCTTATCTGTTAATTTTGCTGGAGGATGTTGATGAAATTGTTAGTGACTTTCCTTAACTAGTTCTGTAAAGTCTGAATTCTATGTCATTGTGAGACCACTGAAATCTTTGCTCCATAATCCTAGTGATTATCTAATAATTGTGTAGAGATTCCCTTAAATGTCTGGAACAAATAAACCATCTAAACTTTGTCAAGGAGCTCTGTGTACACATGGAGTGTATGTTCAATGCCAAGACAGGCATTTCACATTTTAAACTTCACCTTAACCTTCATTTCTTGTTTGTACAGAGCCTCTAGGTCCGATATAGGTGAACACTTTTCAACCCTGGGCATAGATACATATCTATATATTTTCATGGTCTTATACAGTTTCATGGATATGTTCTAGCTTTCAAAGCCATGCAGTTACATCTCTTTCCCCAGCTTTTCGTTTATGTTTTTAGCCAGATTGTTGTTCATTCCCACAGTTGTCATCATCTTAGGTAGCAATGATGCTGAATGATCACCACTGAGAGTTTTTCTATAGTCTCCCCCTCCCAGAGATGAGATAACACTGTCTGTAGTGAATGGGTGAGCTCAATACTAATTGGGTGAGTTCTGAGTAAGGTCAAATTAACCTTGCCAACGGGATTTTTCAGGGATCTGCCAAACACATCAAATAATGAAAATTATCTGGGAACTGGGTTTTGGAGGAATTCTAAATTTCTCTTCAGAGATGGGTAGAGGACGGATTTTATCATGATTGTGGGGTTATTGGTTTTCAAGGGAGATTTGGATGAAATTAGGGTAATTTAAACACCACAAAGCTCACTGTTCTTACCAAGATACAGCTGTCTTTCTTGAATAATTGCTTTCTTGTGTTGTGAGCTTTTTTTTTTTTAATTTTCAGAGTTCATGAAAAGATGATTTTGACAATTTTTGCCAGTGTTCCTGATTTTGTGGAGGAGAGGGATTTTGGAGATCATTACCCACTATTTCCACTGACCTCATTCTTTCTTAATATATTTGCTTTCTTATTTTCTAATGTGACTTTTTCAAACCTTCTCAAACAAAAACACATTCTTTCTTCCACTGCTGATGGCTGATGTAAAACTTCACTGATAAAATTAATGGAATCCGGGGATACAAACTTACTTACATATGTAATTACCATCTACCCTACTTTTCTAATGGAAGACACAATTTCTCTCCTACTAAAGCCCAATCCATTCACCTATCCTGTAAATCCCATCTCCTCTTTCATACTTTAGGGCTTCTTAATTTTTCAAATTTCTCCTGACTTTTATCATGTTTTCTTTATCTACTGTGTCATGACCAGAAATATGTGACTTTTTAAATACATTTTTAATTGAATTCAATTTGCCAATGTATAGTATAACACCCAGTGCTCATCCCATCAAATGCGTTCCTTAGTGCCCATCACCCAGTCACCCCATCCCCCAATCATCTTCCCCAAATATGTGACTTTATTATATTTTATATTTTATATTAAAAGATTTCCTTCCTCAACCACTTCTTTCCCCATTACTAATTCTTTCTTTCCTAGTATTTGAACTATTTCTCTGATCACCTCTTTGCCTAAGGTTCACAGATGTGTTGCCCTTAACTCTCCCCATTTTGTCCAGTTTCCAAGAAAGGAGTCTTTCCTAGTTGAGCAGTGAGCTCACTGGACAAACACCGTGTCAGCCTCTGTGGGAAGGTCTCAGGTAAAGAGGGGCTAGCTGATTTATAACTGAAAGCAGAGACAAGTATGCTATGTGATGTATGGAAGTATTAAATTGGACTCGAAACTAAGATAACACGGTATATTAACTAATTAGAGTTAAATTGAAAAAAAAATAAATTAGAAAAAGCAGGGACATGTGGTTTATTCATGCCTGGAAGGCCCAAATGTAATGATAATTTGTTTGATATATCTGTCATCTTTAATATCGATATCATATCAATTGTTCCTTAATTATATGAAATAAAGGGGATCCCTGGGTGGCACAGCGGTTCAGCGCCTGCCTTTGGCCCAGGGCGCGATCCTGGAGACCCGAGATCAAATCCCACATTGGGCTCCCGGTGCATGGAGCCTGCTTCTCCCTCTGCCTAAGTCTCTGCCTCTCTCTCTCTGTGTGTGTGACTATCATAAATAAATAAAAATTTTTAAAAAAATTATATGAAATAAAAAGAAGTGAAGATGGTACTGAAAGGCAAAGGGAGCCCCTGAAGTTTCAAATATTCATGATTCATAAGATCTCTGAATACAAAAATAGTGCTCTGTTTCAATACCCTCCTGGGTCCAGGCTGAAACACTTCTTATTTTTTAAATTTATTTTTAATTTAATTTATTTATTTGTTTTTGAGAGAAATAGAGAGCATGAGCACATGTGCAGTGAGGGAGGGACAGAGGGAGAAAGAGAGGGAGAGAGAGAGTCTTAAACATTCTTCACACCTAGTGTAGAGCCGTACTCCAGGCTCGGTCTCACAACTCTGAAATCATGGCCTGAGCCAAAATCAAGATTTTGTCACTTAACCAACTGAGCCACCCAGGTGCTCTTAAGTTCAAACACTTTTTAAGTGGAATCACTCCTGAGCAGACCAGCAGTACTGGCTGACAATTATAGCTAGAAGTTTTAGTTTGTTTATCCAGAACCAATTCAATTCTTTCTAGTACTTTTAAACTTAGCTGAGAGACATAAGAAAGAGCCTCTATTTTCCAGAAAACATGTGCAGTATTATTATCCAGCCATCACTCTTCTTGTCAACACCATATCCAGTATTACAATGAAAAGATACAAATTATATGGAGAAGCAAAACTATGTAACCTGTATCTAAGGAAAATGTATGCAACAGAAAGCAACTCAGAGATGACTTGGATATTAGATGTAGCAGATAACTTTGCAATAGCTATTGTTAGTATGCTCAAAGTATTGCATGAAAATATAGAAAAATGAATGAAAGAACATGGAAATGGAAACCACAGAGCAGAAGAAGCAATAGATCTACTCTATAAATTTTATTCTAAATTCCACAAACTGAAAAATATAAAATAACTAAAATCTAAAACTTTGGAAGATTTGACAGGAGAATGACTACCAAAGGAGAAAGGATTACTGTGAAGACGGGCCAAATAAATATCCAAAAATGAGGCAAAAAGAGGGAAAAAAAAGTCTAAAAAAGCTGAATTGAATCAGTGACAAGGTCCATGTAATTTGTAATTTCATCCTAGAAAGAAAAGAATGGGGCAAAAAATACATTGGAAGGAATATTTGCTAAAACCTATTCAATTTGATGAAAAGTTTAATCCACAAATCTAAGCACGACAAATCACAGACAGAATAAATGTTCTGAAATGCATACCAAGATACATCATTTTCAAACTACAGTGTTTGAAACTACTCAGGATTAGTGGTTACATACTTATATAGGGAAAGAGCAATAAGAATAACCACTGAAATTTCATCAAACAATGCAAACCAGAAGATAAGGGAGTGATGTCCATTATAAGCCATCTAGCTATCCCTTTGAGGAATAAATTAAGCCAAAGTGAACGAAACCTTTCAAGTATTGTTTAAGGATTATAGGGGAGGTTGTGAATATGTTGCAGGAGGTAGAGCACAGGAATAAGTGGAGGGCTGGGTCAGAAGCAGAGGTAGAGAAATAGTGATGAGACTGAGGATAGATGAACAAAGGATGGAGTGTGAAGCACCTAGAATATAGACTTACATATTTACAAATGACTTTTGACAAAGGCACCAATATAATTCAGTAGAGAAAGAAATCTTTTAAACAACTGGCTCTGGACCAATTGAATATATATATATATATATATATATATATATATATATATGGAAAAAATTGCACTATGATTTACACTTCACATTATACACAAAATCACCATGCCAAAAATTAACTCAAGGTAGATTACAGATCTTGATGTAAAAGTTAAATTTAGATAGGTCATAAAAGAAAACATAGGGCAATATTATTGCCATGTGAATGGGTCTTCAGATTTCTCAGAAAGCAGAAACATCAAACTGTTTTTCATAAAATTAAAAACTGTACTCATCAAAACAAAAAAAATGAAAAAAAAAAAACCCTTAGGCTGCATAATCAGATCCTCAGGACATGTGTTCATCAAAGGAGTAATATTTACATTATAAAAAGAACTGTTACAAGTCAAAAACAAAAAGGACAAGTCAGTAAGAAATGGGCAAAAAACTTCCACAGGCATTTCACACAAAAGAACACAAATATGTAATGAACACATGGAGAGATTCTCAACACTACTCATCAGAAAAGTGCATATTAAACCACAAATCCCACCACACACTATGATAGCTAGTATTAACAAGATTAACAAGTCAAATATTGGTGAGGAGAGGTAGCAGTTGTTTCTCTTATATATTGCTGGGAAGAGCTTATGAAGGTACAACATCTGTGGAGAACATTTTGCAGTATCTTATTAAATGAAACACATGCTTACCTTATGATCCAACAATTATATTCTTGGTAGTTACTCAAAAGATTTGAAAGGATAAATGATGTGCATAAAATGTTTGTCACACTCAATATATGATAGCAAAAAAATGGGAACTTCCATATATCTATCAAGTAGAAAATGAATAAACAGACTATGTTATAATCACAGAGTGACAGTCTATTAAGCAATTGAAAAGAACAAGCAAAAAAAAAAAAAACCCAAAATGCAACAATATGAGGAATAAAAAAATTTTTGCTTTAGCCTTGATTTCTAACTTTCTTGAAGCAAAACAATTAGATATATAGATTGCCTTGTATTTTATTGTGAAATTTTCTGCATATTTTTCTATCAAATATATTTGTTACTGAGTGTTTTTCTGCCATGTTGAATTATAACTTCAAAAGTCTAAAACAAAACTCTGAAAATGAAAACAAAACAAAACAAGAAACCCCTCGTTTTTTAATCATCATGTTTGATGGTCAGGAAGTGATGTCTATCATTTTACCTGTCTGGTTTTGGGTTTTGTTTTAAAAAGATTTTATTTATTTATTCATGAGAGACAGAGAGAGAGAGAGAGAGGCAGAGATATAGGCAGAGAGAGAAGCAGGCTCCAAGCAGGGAGCCCGATGTGGGACTCGATTCCCGGACTCCAGGATCACGCCCTGAGCTGAAGGCAGATGCCCAACCACTGAGCCATCCAGGCATCCCTATCATTTTACCTGTTAATGATAATTTGATTTCTTTGTTTTGGTTACATTTTAGGAAAATAAAAGTTTGGAAAAGCAATACAATGCAATATAATTTTTCTTTAACACAATGGAAATAAGCTCCAAGTTACTAAAAACATGTTTATAAGCAGTTTACTACAATTAAGCAGGAAGTGCTTATATTTGATTCTATCTTCATTTGTTCCTATTTGAACCCATGAAGTGTCCCTGTGAAGTCTCTGTGATAGGGACATGCACAGGAGATAATGCCATAGAAACCCAAGTAACAGATTTACTTCTTTTCTTCTTTCTGAATAGACTTTTTCTTCTCATATACCAAAGCAGAGGTTTCTTCTTAATTCGAGTGTGTAAACATAGAGAGTTTCCCTTCCAATTTTCTCAACTACAGAATATCATGCCCATGCCATGTGGTGGTTTGCAACATGAGCCTTGAAGTAAAAATTGCCAAGAAAATGAGGCTGATCTGGCTTCCTCCACAAGTGGGAACTTGCCTTAGGCTGATGACTGTTCTGGCAGCCCCAAAAGAAAAGAGAGTGCTATTCTGATCTGTCATTTGTTTCTCTATCTCTAATAGACTACCTTGACCAAGGTAGCTCATCAGGACAGATTATACAATGGGTGCTGTATGATACTACAGCACAAAATCAGATGCCAGTATTTCCATAACACAAATTCAATTTTACGCAGGGATTCCCATTTCCAAAGAGAAGCTAAATGAACAACAACAAAATTTGATCCCTCCCTTTCCATTTTATTTTTTTCCTTTTCATTTTTAATATATACTTTGAAGTGTTACAAAATATGGTAAATATGTCTGAGGAATGAGTTTAAAATATCTTCCCCCTAATTTCAAGGCATAAAGTTCTTTGACCTGCTATGCTTTATATATTAATGGATTTTTATATGATCTCATAAGCATTAAATTAACATGTGAACCATAGACTTGCATTCATCAACGTATTCACTTGTGAAGCTTGCCTGGAGTCTCTGTCCCAGGTCATTTGTTGTCTTTTGTTAAATGGAGAAATGCTTTTATGTTATGGAGAAAAGTAGAATAAACTACCTTTATAAATGTTCAGGTTTCTCATGTTTCCTCTAAGATTGTTTGAAATCATTTTTGTTTGTTGATTGAATTTTTTTTAACAAATAAGCTAAAATAGGGTCATTACCTTGTCAGGTGTTATAATTTTTAATGATGACAGCATAATCAAGTTTTAAATTATCTTTTAAAACTATATTGTTGCTTATTTCCTCAGAAGCTAGGAATAATGCTAATTTTCTGAAATGTTTAAGCAAGATATAAATATAAAAAAAATTCCAGGACTCTTATTTTGTAAAAGGGGGGAACATCATAACCCTGATCATGTATTTGATGAAAAAAACCTAGTAACATTTGGAGTAAGAGCATTATTTCTGTGTGTGTGTGTGTGTGTGTGTGTGTGTGTGTGAAGTAAACAGCTGTTACCAACCGTGTGATTATCACTTGTCTATCCTGGTCCTTAAAAATAGTACACTTATAATATTTTTGTTCTTAAGCCAGATATTTTCAGAGAAAAGATCAAATGAAACAGAAAAAATATCGTTTTGAAATTTTTGTCTGATGCTGATCCATTTAATCTTGAGCTCAGCTATCTGGTAGCACTTTTCCCTTAAACCTGATTATCAGTGGGAAAATACTTCTTGTCAGAATACAAAGAAAATCTTTCTAAATCCAGACTCCTGTGAGGTCCTCTTGTTTTCAGTAAGTCAGAGAGGCGGTATGATATATTTGTTTGATTTAGGATAGAGTTGTGATTTTTGTTGCTGTATTTGTCCATATTGTGCTTATTTTCTGGGAAACAGAAGTTCTTAAATCAGTCTACGAAACTCATAATGGTTTTATATAAGCTCCATGGAGGCTTTTATTTCAAAGAGCTTAACATTGGGTAAATAAAAATACTCCATTCTTCATATAGAATCATTTCACAGTGTTTTTCTAGCAACACTGAAGATTTTGTAGGGATCTATATAACCTCTCTGGGCCACTATCTCTATTACAAACCCTTCTTCTTTGCAAAACAGTTGGAGTTTTCACTACAGGAAACTGCCTTGGAATAGAGTATGATAAACAGAAGATAACACCTGACCTTTCTTACCTAGCCTGAGAGGTGAGCCTCACATGTGGACCTGTTAGAACAAAAACAATCTTCTGACCCAAGTGGGGACTAAGCCAATAACCAGTTTTCAATCTCTGTCAAATGATCCACATTGCAAAATAGTTGACTGAAGTATTAAAAAACAAAAATAAAAACGATCGGTATTTCAACCAAAGTTTTAGTTGAGACAACACTGGCATTCTATCTATTTATGACATGGGCCATTGCATCTATGCTATAGGACTTCAGTTTATTTTTTGTAACAAAAAGGGCTACAGTTAAATTCTGCTTCTAAAATCCCTTGCCTTCTTCCTCCTGTGGTTATGAACATATTTCTTTACCCCAGCCAAGTTTACAAAAGATTAAATAAAAAATAGCAGTGCCATGTTATACCTATGTGATCTGCACAATAGCTCAAGATGAATAGAATTTTTTCTATGTTAGCAAAGAGATAACTGTGTGTTTAAGTACCTGATTGTTAAGCAGGGTACTTGATTGATGTTCTTGAATGGAAACTTTCAATGCCTTGCTAAAAACAGGGGTGCATAAATATCTAAGAGAAGCTCATCAGTCCAACAGCTCCTACAAATGTGATACTTTCTGTTTAAATATAGAAAATATCTGTCCCAGGCCTTTGTTTTTTTTCATCCCCACAGTGGATCATTTGCATCATTCCTAGGAATATCATCTCACTTGGCAGCTTCTCATTAAATGAAGGGGTAAATTTGTCAGTGTTATCATAAAGAAAACATTTACATTTATCAGGGTTGCTTTTATGGATTATGAGCTCTCTGCAGTCCTGGGAAGGCCATGGAGAACCATCAGCCCTCTGTGCTTCCTGTCTATTTAATTGAAACAGATCAGAAATGGCCTAGGCCTTGTCTATAAACCAAGTTTTACAGAGCATTTCATCTCTTTTGCAAGGGTCAAATCATTCTGATATATACGTTTTTTTTTTTTTTTCAAGTTGTGTTCTATTACTAGCTAAAAACCAATAGAATAAAAAAGGAAAAAAATGTCATTAGATGAATTCTCATATCAAGACAATCATCAATATATTTTCCCATTTAATCTCTATGTATGTATTTGTCTTGGGCAAATTCAGTCCTTAGTGCTTTTCAGCTTAAACGGAAGATATTTCAGAATACTGAGATTCAATCTGTGTTTGTAGCCAAGTTATCACAAGTTTTTGAGACAATCATACAATTATCCTTTGTTCTCTCTGTGTGTTATGATATCAAAATTCAGTTCATAATAAAATTCCTTCTATAAAAGTTCCACAAATACACTGAACAACAGGCTATGTCTTGTCTAAACCTTACAAAATATCCAACAGAGTGCCTTGAAATACTTAACAATGATGGGCTCTCTCTAATCAAGGAGTAAATTCCTCATGGTCTCAGCTCCTCTTTCTCATTTATTGGTTCACTAGTTGCCTCATTCAGTAGGTATGTGCTGAGAATTAATTTATCTGACTAGTGTGCCAGGTGTGGCAATATAAACCTGGATAAGTCATGTTCACCTCCCTTTGGGAGCTGATGGTGTTGTGGAATCTCAAAACTTCATGAATTTAATCTCAGTCTTCGTAAACACCCTGAATGAAGTGCTGCACCAAGGGAGAAGACACCAAGAAAGATGTGGGTAGATGTCTAAGAAAGCAGATGTGATATTGTGAGGAAGTTAAGAAATGACACCTGAAGAGCAGAGTTTCTATCTCTGACTCTGCCCCTTCAACCAGTGACCTTAGGAGAATCACTATAACTTAGACTAGACTACTGTGTCCTCATTGCACAATGAGATGAGCTTATTTAATTCTTGGAAGGATTAAAAGTGATTTATAGTCAAAAGAAGTTTGACTATATAACTACTGTTGTTGCCGCACATTTCTAAAAAGAAGTCAAGAACTTGCCCTTCAGACAAATAATTTTTAAGTGTTTTTTTTTTTTAACTTTCTCTTTTAAGTTTTCCTGTTGTTCTAGTGGCTATTAAAGTAACACCTGACAGGGCTGATTCATGAATTTATTTTACTTTTTGTTAGTTTCCAGATAGACTAAAAGAGAGAAACAGAAGAATGAAATTACCAGAAAAGGAGAAAAAAAATGAAGTTTTATAAAGCTGAGGGACTCTGTGTCATTTATTTCTGTGATTCAAAGCTAAAGCATGTCTGGCACATAGTGCACAATAAAATCTGGTTAAACTGAACACAGACAAAAATTCCTCATGCCTCTATTTTAATAGATATAGTGGCCAGGGGAAAAATTGTTTTCATCATTTTGTGGACAACAGAAAAGCATTAGGAGCCATAGTTAATAATCAAATGTTCAACTATTCTATGTAACTGCTATTTCTTCTGCTAATTTTGAATAAACATGGGAAGGAGGACAAGATTCAGAGAAGTACTGTTTATGTGGAAGAAAAAGGTACTGGACTCATCTGAAAATTGACACACTTCCCATAACATCCACTCTATTGCTAGGCTATTAGTTTGTGTGGCCTTATGGTTACTAGAAAATACAATATTATGTTGATTAAATACAAAATATAATCACAATGATAACAATTATAATAAAATCTACTATTTCTGGAGTCAATCGTGGCTCAGGGTCAGGTACAATTAAATATGCCTACATGCGAAATATTATTCTCATGAACACTTTGATAAAGTGCATATATTATTATTTTCAATTAAATCCAAGCACTTAGAGGTTGGTAATTTGCCCCGTTTTGCAGCTATTACCTAGAGGACTAAAATTTGAACCCCAGAAGTCTGACTCCCGAGTCTGTAATTTAATTATAACATTGCAAAATGTTGTATAAGGTTGGTTTCATTATGTATGTTTTATTATGTATGTTTCATTATGTAAAAACAGTAAAATGTTCTTGTGTTTGTCTTATAAATATGAATCTAATTCTAAAACAATAAGAAAATAAGATAAATATTCTTATTAGTGGTTGATCAAAATTAATTTCAGTTACTAGTGAGTAAAAGATAAACCTCACTACTATTATGTCCACCCCTACCCTACTTTCCAATATATGCACCTTTCAATCTGATCCACATAACCTCAGCAATCTGAACCATATTTTGACATATTTTGTCACGCTTGGAAAATAAAGTCCCTACCCCACCATTTGTAATGTCAACTAAGGTAAATGTAAGCCTATTGGTAGTAAGACCACTGCCTGACAACCTTTGTATTAATCATACACTAGGTATACTTTGAGCTTTTCTAAGATAAACTTTATAACAATCATAAAATTCTACCCCAACAAGTTATCAAATGCTTAAGAGTGAAGTTTGAATAAGGTACCTGGGCGATGTCTGATGAAATGAATAAGTGTTTATATTCTCCCATAAGCTTTTAAGGTGTCTTCTGTCAAAATTTCCACTACAGGAACTATATTCCAATGTTAAGCCTACCATTTATTAGATGTTAGTTATAAGTAGTTTAGTTTAGGTTAGTTTATAAGTAGCTTATATCTAAGTTTCATCATTTAAAAAAGAACTTAATTACTATCTTCATAGCATTATTGGTAGGACAAGTAAGTTTAAGATATATAATGTTTAGGCGAGTATGTGTTACACTAGAATTACTCAGTAATACTTGAAGATGATGATAAGATAATCACTTTACAAGAAGATATGTTTTTCTTTTCTTTTTTTTTAAATTTTTTTTTGTTAATTTTTATTTATTTATGATAGTCACACAGAGAGAGAGAGAGGCGCAGAGATACAGGCAGAGGGAGAAGCAGGCTCCATGCACTGGGAGCCCGATGTGGAATTTGATCCCGGGTCTACCAGGATCGCGCCCTGGGCCAAAGGCAGGCGCCAAACCGCTGCGCCACCCAGGGATCCCGAAGATATGTTTTTCAACAAAGATATTCTAATATGAACAGGGTGTTTTTGCTGGGTTCTGTCCAAGTGATTTATCAAGGAAGGCATCTTATTAAGGATAAGAGCAATGTATAAGTGAGAAAAATTTAGACTCTAGTCCTGGCTCACAAGTGACCTTGGGATGGATCTTTTACTGAGTATGAACCTACACACTACAGAAGGATTTTGGTCCTACCTAGTTCTCTGACCCTCTCTCTTTCCATCTCTCCTATCCTCATTACCCTTCAGTTGACTTTAAAACAAAACAAAACCCACACAACTTTATTAAGGTATAATTGATATCCAGAAAAAACTACATGTATTTAATGTTGGGTGATTTTGTCTGTTGAAAATTACGTAATATTTTGCTACTTAGGACATTTACCATCTCCCTACCCTTATCCACCCAGATATTCTCTCCTACTTTCTCTCTTTATTCAAGTTCCCATCGTAAATAATACCTTTTCATGGGAGATCTTCACTAGTTACGCCATATAAATCTGACTCAGCCTTAACTTTATTGGCTTCTTAACAATTATTATTATCTGAAATCATCTTATATATCACTGTTTACATGCTGTTCTCTGATTATATCTATTAGTGTGACATTTCTATGAAAGCACAGACCTTGTCCACCTTTTTTGCTTCCTTATATCCTGACACAAAGTGGATTCTCAATAAATATATGTTAGATGTAAAAAGGAATAACTATTTTATTATTCTGAGACAGTTGCTACGAGGACAAATAAGTTAACAGATGTGACAATATCTCTTGAACTATAAAATAAATGTAAATTACTATTATTATATAGATCTTAACACTTTCATGTGACTTGCCCAAAGTTATAAAGCTATTATAGAACTAGAATCTCAACCCAGCAATCCGACTCAAGGGCTTGTAATTGTAATCATTTTGCTATAGTTCATGTGTAGCTACTCAAACTAGGCAATGTAATGATGGCTAACTTCTTCACACAAAATACTTATTTTTTTTTCTTTTTGGCTCAAATTGGTACATCAAAGACATTTTTAGCCTATCAAAACTTCCAGTGAGTAGAGTCCAAAACAAAATGGGAAACTTATTTTAAGAATTTGGTATAGACTATTTATTACTACTAGACTACGACTAGAACAATTTGTGTGAAATAGGACTCTGCTTGCTGGAGATGTTACAGGTAGGAATCAATTAACTTGTTAATATTTAATCTCTCTTTTACAGCTAATGGCTGGTGGGATCATTACAGTGAAGTATTCTTCACTTTTTTACCTTCCTTTGCCATGACTAACGACATGTCATGGAAGGAGTTACTGGCAAAAAAGTAGAAGGGACACAGTTACATGAAGCCTATAACTTCTCAATCAACTTTTCCATGACCCCCAGAGAGAAATGTTACTACATTGAGTTCAATTTCAGTATTAAAGCATATTCGCCTTCAGTGAATGCTCTTGGGATTTCATTCACAGCTGTTAGAAAGAAAATGACTTAAGAGAAACCATATGTGCTTATTTTATAATTGTTTCAGGCACCGCTCGACACAATTCAGGGTTTTTTTAACCTTAAAATTCTTTTATATAACTGGCTTACATGAGTGCCAGTACTGAGAGTCTTTTTCATGATATAATCAAGACATTGAATATGATTTTTTTCCTCACCCTCTGTCAGTGTCATTTTATGTTCATTCAGTTGTCCATATAATTCTTATGTAATATTGAATAAGTATTTCCTTTAGACCTAGAGCAAATGTATACTTTTGTTTCTTCATCAGTTGCTTTATAAAGTTTGTCAGAGCTCTGACAAATAAATGAATGAATAAATAGCCTTGAATTCCTAAATTCCATCTAAAAAGAATGATAATCTATTTGGGGAATTGAACACAGGATTCAAGGGTTAACTCTTGGTCAAATAGGGTGACTCATAAAATTATAAAAACTGTCCAATAAGAAAATCCTGATTATTGTTGAAAATGAAAGATTCAGGTCTTATGCACTAATCTTGTTCACATTTAAGATGAGTACTGACAAAGTAGATAAAACAGAATGTTGAGAGGGCTCAAAGCATATCATACAACACCAGGGAAATAAGACATTTAATTTAGGAAAGAGAGGATTATAAAAAGACCATTTATGTTCTCAAATATTGGAAGGAACTCATAGTGAAGAGCCATGGGAACACAAAGGTCTAATAGCACCTTCTTTGATCTACCCTTTGGAGAATAAGACCACCTGTTAACAGATGATAAGTTTCCTACAACTAGAGCAATTTGTGTGAAATAGGAAACTGCTTGCTGGAGATGTTACAGGTAGGAATCAATTTTGGGGATTGACAAAATGAACTTTAAATTTCTTTCAAGTCTTGGATTTTTGTGAAATAATCGTTGACAGGATGAGAGCCCTGGAAGTTGAAGACCTGAGATGTACAACTAATTCTCTTACAGACTGGTGAGGATTTTTGGGCATGTCACCTAAGCACAGTTTCATTATTTTTAGCATTTTCTTTAGATCCACACAAGCACTCAAATGTGAATGTACTTTGGAGAATCTCTCTTGAAATTTTTAAGTTTTTCTTCAGTTACTTGGAACCAGCCATAGTCAGCAGTATCTAGCAAGACCAATATCCAGCAATATCCTGCCCAAACCAGTGCTGGGACCTTTGTTGGCCCCACTCTCCCATGCTTTTTTGGATGCTCTTTAAAATCTATCTTCACATGAGAGGCTGACCCAATACCCCAAGGAGCTGATTCAGAGGCAGAAGTGGGGAGATGCAGCAGCCATGGATGTTGTCAGTAAGTCTGGAGTGGGGGTTGAAGACTTGGGGGAAAATTGTTAAGAGGAATGTTGAGGGAGTAGCTCCAAAGATATCACAAAACTTATATATCAGATTTCAGGGTGAAGTGTGAGGGATCAGAGATTGAGATTGCATAGCATAGTGGATATATATGTGCTTTGGTGTCAGACAACTTGACTTTAAACACAGCTTTTTGGTAGCTGTGTCATACTGCACAGGGCTGCTGTGTATGGTTGTTTGAGTTGTGCCCTGTCCAAATTCTCTGTCAATGAGGGCTCAGCCCATGATCTACTTGCCAGGAGATGCTCAGAGTTGCTTCCACCTGGAAGTAGGGAATCCTTTTTCTCATTCCAACAGAGGTATTTTCTGCCTGAGGATGCTTGTTAACTTATCTGAGACTCAGTTTCTTCATCTTTATGATGTACATATGTTTACCTAGCAGGGTTGTTGTGATGATTGCAGAGAATATGTGTGTGAAGAGACTCTCATGATAGAGCTACTTAATTAGAGGCTATTACAATAATAGGACTATTGCTTTTTGCTCAGCTCTGTGAATGGGGAATTATATCCATCCTATGTGCCTTCTGGGATATTATGAATTATTTGTGGAAAACCAAATATGCACATTAACCACATTGAGTAGGAGAGGTTAAGGTGGCCAAGAGAATAAAGGAAAACTTCATGGCAGAGGCTGAGGTATTTTACTGTGTGTAAAATTATACTTCCTTTGAGAAATGCTCTAAATGGTCCTTTGTTTTGGAAAATGGCATATTTATTAGAATTAATAATATGCAGAATAGTCCTTGAAAGAAGCCTGGGATGACATATAGCAACATGTTAATAACATAGAGGGAGCACAGTGGGGTAGACTCTAGAGTTGGTGAGATCTTGGTTTAGACCCTTTCTCTGCCATTTACTGGCTTCATTCTCTCTAACAAACTATTCTCTGAAGCTCCAGTTTCCTCAGTAAAAGTAGATTACATAATAGAACTATCTTACACTTCTGTGGTGAGAATTAAATGCAATCATGAAACAAATAACTTATAAACTATAAATAGTATTATCACTATGAATAGTGTTATCATGCAGAAGCACAAAGTGACTTCATACATTTCCAAATTTTCAATTTTCTCTAATGAGCATGAATTACATTTATAATAGAAAAATATAACCTTAATTATAAAAGTATGCCAGTCAGATGAAAGCTGTGATTATATGTAAGAAAGCAGATATGTTTTTGAATCAAAAGCAATGGAACCATCTCAGGGTTATGTTAGGTGAGGAATAGAGAAGTTCTTTCTTATTCATACCTTTTTTTCAAGTGGATGCTTCCAGGGAGCTATCTATCTTCCATGGACCTGCTGAGCTACAATTGAGCTACCAGAAATGTGATCAAGGTAAGGCTGCCAGATTTAGGGGAATAAATGAGGACGTGCAAGGAAAATTGAATTTCGGATAAATAGTGAATGATGTAATTGTTTCTAAATTTGAAAAACTACCCTTTTTATACCTTGACATCTTTAACTCTTCTTTAACATGCAGAAATCCCTTTAGAGATGTACTTATCTCTCGTCCTCCCCCCAAAACTTAAAGTTACAGCTCTTTCTGCTCACAGATCCTGTCCCTGTGCTATAATAAAAGCACCTTTTTGCATCATAAAATGGCTCAAGAAGTCTTTCTTGATCTTTTACTCCACCACCCTGCATCAGAGAGTTAGCTCTCTGGGCACTGTCTCCCTGTGGGTTTAGCACAGAAAGCTTGTATTCAACATATTAGAAAGTGGAGGCTGGAAGCTTGCATGTACATTAGGGAACTTATGCATATTCTATTCCTTAGGCACTTTAGTTCAATTGCACATGTCTAGCAGGTCAACATGCTAGTGCATACATACTATGTTAAAAAAAATAGAAGAAAACTCCACCCCATAGGAGGAAATCTTAGTATTGTAATGAGCTAGAGGTAACTTTAAGACAACTTGTGGGGTTTCTGTGCAGGTGTCAACTCCAAACTCACATAAAGGACCATAGAGAGTTGCTAGTTCTGCGAAACAAAACACAGTCCTATCTTCCCTTTTGCTGATAGCTTTCAGCCCTCTGATTGGAATAACTTCACATTACATCCTAGCTTACAGTATTAGCAAGGCTAGCAACTTCTTGTAATAGTCTTTCTGACTAACTTTTTCAAGGCATGTATAAATTCATTTTGCCTAAAGATCTCAAGGAATGAGAAGGATAAATTTTCAAATTTAGAAATATACTCAACTGTTCTGACATTGGGAGATAGGGCTGGAAGCTGTCAACTTTTCAGATTACAAATTGTTAGCTAAAATGCATTTATTCTAAAGTTACCCTTAGTTCATTATAATACTAAGATCTCCTATGAGTGGAATGTTCTGCCATTTTTTGAACAATGTATGTCTTAGCATGTTGACATGCTAGACATGCACAGTTGAAACACAAGTACCCATGCAAGCTCCCTGCCCTCTGCCCCCTAATACACTGAATGAAAGCTTCCTGAACTAATCCCATGGAGAGACAGTACTTTGAGAGCCATCTCCCTGTCTCCTCACTTGTAACAAATAATAAAAAATCATGTTTTCAATATTTTCTTGGGTTGTGTTCATCAAATTAATTAATTAATGAATCAAATTTGGTTAATTAATTAATTAATTAATTTGAGAGAGAGAGAGAGAGAGAGAGAGAACATGAGTAGAGGGAGGGGGCAGGGGAAAAAGGAGAAGCAGGCTTCCTTCGAGGAGGGAGCTCCATGCAGGGCTCCATCCCAGGACCCTAGGATCATGACCTGAGCTGAAGGTGGACACTTAACCAACTGAGCCACCCAGGCAACCTGGGTTGTGTTCATTTTGGTGCTGATGCACCTAAGCAAGAACTCCTAGAGTTCAATTACGAAATGATGGGTATATGAATCTGAAGTATATCTGAGAACAGGAGCACCAAGTGCTATCAGGAAGATACATCTAAATTTGCCTTCCAGAATGCACTATAATATTTTTTAAAAGGTCATGTCTAATATACAGAGACTAGGCTAGATTCTGTATCATTGAAGATTTGGACATTTTAGGAATTAACCTGGAGAGGAACTGAGAGCTTATCATTAGAATGTGAACTTGTTGACTGGAAAAAAAATGCATTATCAAAAAGAGGGGAAGAAATTCCCATTCTACTTTCCATCATCAATATTTTTCATTTGGATAAAAGAAAATTTAGGTTGAGAATCCCTATTGGTTTACTTTTTTATTTAAACTATGTAAGCACTACTTCAAACACCTTAGGAAAAATTGTTTTTGTGTAAAACTTTACAAGTTATTATGTAGATGGATTTTGAAAGTCTAATATTTAAGATTTCTAAAATCTGCTTTGGAAAAAATCATCCTCTTTGGATGTGATAAGGAAAGCACTTTAGCATATATTTGTGTGCAAAAGATTTTGCCTTTTAGAATATTTTGGTGAGAAGAAATTTTTAGAGCAATTAATAATGCATTAGCTGACAGCCTATTATTGCCTTTTTTTTTTTAATTAAATTTCTCACCACACCACTTTGTGATTTCACTCTGAACCATCTGCCAAGCTAGGTACTTTTACCACGTTTTGTTTTACATATGTGGCCTACTTTGAAAGTCTCAACATTTTTCTGGCTTTGTTTTCAACAGACACCAAATTCAAATAACTGAATGTGTGAATGTTCCACATTTTTATACAAATATAAGCTTCACAGAAAATATACATACTATTATTACTTGAGAAATACTGCTCTTTAAGCTGTATTTAGTTGAGTGCTTACTTTTTCATAATGTAATCTTAATACTTTTGTTTATGAGAATACTTCTGATGGCTGGAAAAGAAAATGTCCTTAAGGTTTTCCTTGGCTTTTAGTTATACTCAGCCTAAGTGAAGAAATATGTTTTTTGCACCCACTGCTGTTAGACCAGTCCCACAAATATGGCTTCAGACAGTGAAGAGGGCAAAATTTTTGTTTCTCAGGCTCACACATATGTGATAGAGAAAGCCTCTTAACAATATATTTATTGAGGACTGCAGTGGGCTGAAAAATACCCCCAATCCACCAGAGGTATGTCCATATCCTAATCCCTAGAGCCCATAAATGTTATCTTCTTTGGGGATAAAAGGGTCTTTTCAGATATGATTAGGAATATGGAGATGAGTAGATTATCTTGGGTTATCCGAGTGAGTCTTAAATGCCATCAAAACTGTAAAAGGAAGATACAGAAAGGAGATACACAAAGAAAAGAAGGCTTTGTGATGTTAAGGCAGAGATTGGAGTGAAGGTGAACACTAGCAAAAAAATCTTGGAACTGAGCAGAAGGCAGAAGAAGACAGGAGCAGATTTTCCTCTAGAGCCCCAGAGCAAGTATGGTCCTGCCAACTCCTTGATTTTGGCTCACTGAAAATGATGTTGATTCTTTGGCTTCCAGAACTGTGGGAAAAGAAATGCTATTGTTTTAAGCCACCAAGTTTATGGTATTATGGTGGTAATTCAGGCAGCCATTGGAAATTAAAGCAGGAAACCAACATGTTCCAGGCCTCAATATATGCTAGGTATTTTTGTTATGTTATCCTACTTAATCTTCAGGGTTATCTGCACTTGAAGATGATTATTTTTATCTTAATTTTATAGGTGAGGAAAATTAAGCTGATATAACTTGCCCAAAGTCCCACAGCTACACAGCAGCAGGGTCAAATTATAAGAGTTTGTCTACCTGGCCCTCAAATTCATAATGCATTTACCTACTCATCCTTTAAATTGCCTCCAAAATACTGATGACTTCCTCTTTAAAGGATTCATTGAAAAAGTACCTTAGGTCATAATGGAAAACAGACAACCATTGTCTTAGATAAAGCTTTCCTTGGTACCTGCTGTGGGAAGAATGGTCACCAAATATCTCTAATATTTATCTGCTCTTTTTTCACCATAATAGTTACTTTCACACAAACCTGGCCAGTTTAAGATTGATCAACTGATTAGGTAGATTTTAAAATGGTTGTGATCCCCAAAGTCTTGAAAATCTCAGCTTTGCTCAGTAGATCAAGTCTAAGAAAGCCTGTTACCCAAGAAAATGATACATTTCATTTTATGCTCCCTAAGAAAAGAATAAAATCAAGGTGAAAGTGTTAAGCCACATGCACACATTCAGTGTATTCCTTATAAGATGACCACATTTATGCATTTATGAATCAAATGGTTTCCTCTTTTACTATAACGTGGTTGAAACATATACTGTTTTTCTTTCTCTATTTTATTTCCTTTCACTTATAACATTCTGGGCTGAATCTAATTTTGTTATTAATATCTTATCTAATTAGGTATAGCACTGAGCAAGGCTTTGGCAAATTATACATCAATCCCCCACTTCATTCACTTTGCTCCGTGGTCTACCTTCCTGCCTTCGGATCAATCCCTCTCTAGTACTCAGGCCTGTATGGATTTCAAGGAGGAAACACTATGTTTTGTGCTTTAAAGGATAATCTTTAGCACAATAAGGTGGAATTAATAGGTAGGATGCACTCAGTCCATAACTCTGCAAAAATGGCTGGAGAGGTTCTTTCATTGTAGATATTATTTGATATATTCGTTGAAATGGATTGAACTTATTCAAAAGAATGTAAAGAAAATGATTTTAATATGTACATTTATGTTTTGTACAATTTTATTCACATGAACATAAATTTATTCATGAGGTCTCAGCTCTTTGCTATTAAGGGAATAGTGATTCTCTTTAACATATTGGGTTAAAATCGTAATCCTTGCTCTGGATGAAGCTGGACTTCTGTTTTTCTTTGGTTGAATCCATTGAATTGACCCTTTTGTTCTGAGTCCTGTGGTATCTGATCACTTACCATTATCTGTTGAGGTATTGTTTCCTCATTTTATGACCTGAAATGTGATTTCACATAGGCTTTTTATGTAGACTCTACATATTCAAAGTTCATTTTGTGTACAGCCTGTTTGCTAATCTTCTTATACTATGCACAAAACAGGTGCCTTTTTAAGTCAGGAACGTCTTTTGTCAGTCTGCCTGTCTTGGCAGCTTTCTATCTGGAGCACCCTGGCCTGCTCCATCAGCATCTTCTGCTGTGTTGCAGCAATAGCAATTAGAGAGTATTTTCCTCTTGGCAGAAAAAATTACTTTTTAACTAAAAATGGATTCCACCATGAAAACTGCCATGACATTTGCTGACAACATCACTTTGGTGGCAACATCTTTTTATCTATGAGATTCAATTTATATACAGTAAAAAGCACAAACAGCTTGACAAATGTTGACAACAAGATATAGAATATTGTCATTATCTAAAATAGGTTCCTCATGGCCCTTTTCTATGAATCTACCCCTGCCCTAGGCAATGACTATTCTGATTTTTACCACATCAATCTGTGTTGCCTAGACTTGAACTTCATATAATTGGAATCATACATCATATATTATGAATATTATATATATAGATAGATAGTATATATAAATCTATATATAGTTATATCATACATCATGAATCTTTTGTGCCTAGCATCTTTTGCTCAACATGATGTTTCTGACATATGTTTATATTCGCCAGTAGTTGATTTTTGTTAATGGATGGATGAGTGGTCTTCTATCTCATGAATATGCTATAATCTCTCTCACTTCTGTTAGTGTAGACATTTGGGCTATTTCTGGTTTGGTAGTATCACAAATAAAATTGGTTTGAGCATTCTTGTACATGATACAATTCTTTTGGGAACATATCTAACATGGAATTGCTGTGTGTCACAAGCTAGGTATCTAAGTTAGAAATTGCGACATCATCTTATGCAATATCATAAGAGCAGTTGTTAAAGTATTTTATGACCATTACTAGGTAAGCAAGAGGACCCCAAACCACCGTAATAACACAGAATCAACAATCTGTTTTTTTATTAAGTTTTTAAGACTGAGTGCTTTATTTATTCGTTTGACAAACAATAGAGGAAGGAAAGCAGGATTATCATATGCATGGCCCTAGAAGCTCAGGTTGTCCTATCACAGATGGACCATGACACAAAGCCTTCATGGGAGGCATTGCACCCAACCTTCCTTCAGATGGTGAGACTCTGGTACATGCATTCTCAGTGTTGGTGATACACCCTTAAGGGGGTGAAAATTGGTTCTTGGGAGTAGTGAGAAAAATCTTCTTTTTGAGCATAAAGCACAGATATATAGAACAGAGAAAGAAATATAGTATATTAGATATTAAAAGTTCTTCAGGGATGTTATTAGGAGCAAAGTGTCTATAAAAGTTTCTTTGGGGCAGGGCAATAATAAAAAATGCTTGAGGAACATTGATTTAGTAGCTTAAATATAATTTCTCAGACAACTCAGACAAATGCACTAGCATTTATAGACTCACTAGTGCCTAGGTACTTTCCTTTTTATACCTTGCTTCCAAGACTATGTACCAACTTGCACTATAAGTAGGTATGGAAAAGAGAACAGAGCCCTTCCCTGGAGAAACAATGCATGGCCATCACCTCCAGCCTCATCTAGTCCTCACCTGGCTTCTGTGTGGCATGATAAGACAATGGTGGCGTATGTGTCTACACTTGGTAACTTGGAGCTTATAGGTTTCCCCTATAAAGGCTATCTTGACCCATTCCATGAGACATATTGTTTTGCCTTTATCCATCCTGTCAAGGATGTCTAAGCCCTAACCATATACTATTTTGTATTCCATGTAAAACGATCTATATTTATTTACTTGTTTTATTTTTAAGCCCTTCTTTGCCACAATCTTATTTAGATATCCATAGTCTTGTTATTATCAATTTCTTTTCCTGAGAGACTAGCAGTCTTGTCCTCGATCCAAAGCCCAGTGCTTCTGGTCATGGTTCCTTTTGAGCATGCATACCTTAAAAGACCCTCTACTGGGCTGTCTGGGTGTTCAAGCTTTCCCGTTATGCTCTGCTGACTCAGAATATTAAGACTCATTCCCCATTTTCAAATATTTAACTTACGGAAGAATAGAGATTTCTGTACTGGTGACAACAGGCTTTGTAACCCAAATTGAGTTTCACTGACACCAAATATGTAAGTTTAGTGCTATGTCCCAATCTTCCTTCAGCCTACTCTGTCTTGTTGCAAATACATTGTGATGTCTAGAAGTCAAATCTTGACTTCTGACAAGTGTAACTACAAAAACTGGAGGAAGCTTATTTAATCCCTCTTTATTCTTGTATCTATGGCAGATAACCTCACTGAAAAATTTGCTGTAGTAACTTCCTCAGGGCTTATCAGGAAAGAATGATGGGAATTCTTTGCCTCTTTTTCCCTTAGTCTCTTGGAAGAAGAGGTTTCAAAAAGGTAAAAGCTGAACTGTCCAATCCTGGTAGGATTTTAGATTTTTTAAAAAAGAGAGAGATGACTCTGAGAACATATGGATTTCCTAAGTTTTGTAATCGAATGCTCTGAGGTAAAAGACAGACATGTCCTTCTCTCTTCTACACTGACCCAGAGGTAGTAGGCACATTTAAAGGGGCATTACTGAAAAAAAATTTGATGGAAACGAGTGCACACTCACTTATGTCCAGGTGATGCCAATAAAATGAAATGATTTAAATCATGAAAAAAATAAATAAAGGGGCATTACTAGTAAAGAGTAAGTGATAGAATCTTGAGAATCATAGTAATGAGAAAGCTGGGAGTTCGTCCAGAGCATTGGCTCTGTAAGCCTTTGAATGGCCCATGTAGCCTTGGGCATCTTTGTGGGGGCCAGGACACACAGGTCTGTGGTCTTCCTTTAAACATTCCAAAGTTATTATGTTTGAAGTCCTAAGTGACTTTAAGAAAGTGAAAGAATCTCCTGCAAAATGACTGATTGAATTTATTAAGCTTTCAAGGAGAGGGTAGAGATAAGGAAGTCCTCAAAGACAAATTGAACTCAATTTGGAACACGGGGAGAGAGAGTTTATGCACTCAAGTGTTGAGAATCAAATTTATACCTATTTTACAGTTAATAGTAACTGACTTTGTTAGACTTTGACCATGTTCTCTTAAATAGACTGAGACTAGGAAACTACAGGGACCCAATGAAAAACTGCTTTTTTTTGCTCCTTTTTCTTCTTCTATTTTTGCTAGGACCTACACCCTCACCTTACACATGCCTTATAGAACAGATAATGTATGTTCTCCTTATAAAGGTCAAGGAGTCAACGATTTCTTTGGAGTTTTCCAGCACAATAGGTAACATCTAAGGAGTGACCAGGTGGGACCACTGACTCACCAAGACCCCTGGCTCCAGGGGATAAGTGACTTAGGGAGAACATCTAAACCCTCGTCTTTGTTCCTGGATGTCTTAAGAGACCACAATCCTCAATAAAATCTCCAGACTCGAAGCAAGGACAAGACTCTCTCTCCTTTCCCTTCTGAGTCTCCCAGACAAACTGTCTGTATTTGCTTTCTCTATGTCTTCAATAAACTGCTCTCACTTCCTCTCAGCTTATGTTTGATTTCTATCCTGTTCAAAGCCAAAGACCCTGTTGGATGGTCCTGTGGGACTTCTTCTGGGTTCTTAGAGCCAGCCAGCCTGCACCAAAACCCATAATCTTGACTATGTATCACCTTAACTTCTTTATTTTTCTTCATAGCACTTAATATTCATCTCATGTAATATGCTTATTTATAAATTTTATCTGCACTAGTTTTAAGCTTCGTGAAGGAAGAGAGTGTCCTTCTTATTCACTATTCTATTTCCAGTGCTCACAATAGAGCTGGCATATAGCAGGTGCTCAATAAATATGTGTTGATTGAATGAATAGTATTTAGAAACTCTCATGGTAAAAAAAAGGGGGGGGGGAGAAAATAATGGTGTCAAGATGTTTAATCTTGAAATATAAATAAGATGAAACTCTATATGAAATGAAAAATGTTTTTTGATTTCTTGAAAATAGTGCTATATCATCATTTTGTGTTTTGCTTTAATACTCTTCAATTTATCTAATACCTTTGCTCTCCTTTTATGGCTTATCTTTGTTCAGCAGATGATCCCCCTAGGGTGTATCAGCAATTGGGAAAGCATGTGATTTTATCAGCTCACTCCCTATATTTGGCAATCTGAGACTTAGTCAAAGTGACCTTATTTATGTCTCTTTTTGCATATTGCTTATATAGTTTGCTACTTTTAAAATATATCTTTTTTATATTCTCCCTATTTCTTATTTTCTAAAGTAATGATAGATCATTTTTATATGGTGGATATTTAGCATTCCTTATAGTCTGCTTGGTAGATTTACTTTGATATCAGCATGGCATTTTTAATGTATTTTGAAATGCAGGATTCATGCTAAAAGGATTATGACAATGTTTTCTTTAATCTAGAGCAAACTAAAAAAAATAAATGTGAGGTGGAGAAAAAATATTGTGAGAAATTAAGAGGAAAGAAGACCAACCTATTTGGAGCCAAATTCCAACAGACTCTTACCAACAATGGTAAGTCTGAAGAAAAGAGAAAATCAGCGAGCTGTAGGAGTTCTTGTTACTATGAAATTTCCCCAAGTTACATATCTCTCCAATGGGATAAATTCTCCTTTATTAGTTATCTAGTGCTTTGTGGCAGATCTTCCAAATATTAGTGTCTTAACCCAACTGTAATAATTTGATATATCTCACAGTTTCTCTGGGTCAGGAAAGGGACTTGACTGGGAAGTTTTGCCTCAGGGCCTCTCCTGAGGCTGCAAGCAGACACAGGCTGGGAAGGGCCACATGAAAGTTTTCTGAGAGCTGAAGAATCTGCTTTTAGGAGATGCTGTTGCAATGTTGGTGGATTGGTGGTCAGTATTACTCCAAGGCCTTTTCCTATGGGCCTCTATCTGGGGCTGCTTAAGTGTCCTCATATCATGATAGGTTTCCCCCAGAGTGAGCAATCCAAAAAGCCAAAACAGAAACTGCAATGCCTTTTATGATCTAGCCTTGGAAATCACACTTCTACCATATCTATTGGTCACCAGACCCATACTGATTCAATGTAGAAAGAGACAGACACAAATATGAATTCAAAGAGACAGTAATGGTTCGGGTCCACCTTGTGGGCTGATTTCCACAACTACTAAGCTTAAATCTATCTCTAGGCAGCATTAGAGAGACAGAAAAGAGAAATATATCTCCCTATTTGTGACTGCCCTCTTCATTAGCTCCCTTAGTAGTATTTTTTGGCTATCTGAATGAATAATCAAAATCGAAAACATCCAGCCATACCATACCTTAGGGAGAATTCAAATGATGTTCAGACAGACATGAAGGAGACCTAAGTAGAATCTATGGAAAGTACTTTTTCTTTTTTTTTTTTCATTTAAAAAATATATTTTTCACATGTCAAGCTTGGTAGAAGTGATCTGTTCTCATTTAAATATTGGAAAAGAGGAAAAATAAATAAAAGTAAATAACAGAATAGAACAATAATCATACTACATCTCCTTAGTCCATTTTCTCTTTTACTCTTTGAAATTATCCTTTTGTGCCTTCAGTCTCCTCAGATGATGATCTTGCCTCTGAGTTCTTCAGCAATTATACTAACTTCTAGAAGGTTAATTTTCCCATGTCTGCCCCACATCCTCTCCTCACTTCTGTTGTTAGGGGAGAATTGTCTGTGCTTTTGGCTGCCATCAGTTCTTCCCCTCATGTGCTATAGTGCATCTTTTCTCCCTCATGGAAACTTGGCCAACTGTGTCCTTTCTTTCCTCAGTTTTCAAAGTTTTTCTTTTTGGAGGGTCATCCCTGTCAGCCTAAGAACATGCTATTAATTTCCCCATTTTACATTATTTTTTTCTTGACCTCACAGACATCTCCAAATCTTGCTCTTTTCCCCTTTAAGAAAGCTTCTCAGAAGAGCTCTGTATACCTGTGGTCTCCAAGTCCTCCTTTCTCAGTCTTTCTTGGACAAACTTCAATTGAGCTTTTACATGATTCCACTGAAATAGCTCTTGTCAAGGCTATCGTATAGCCATCATATTGCTATGTTCAAAGGTCAGTTCTAAGCCTTCTTCTTACCTGACTTATCAGTGGCACTTGACACAACCAATCACATGTCCTAGATCCTACTTCATCATGGTTTACTATGGTTAATTTCTTTCTCCAGTGGTTTTCTGCATCCACAATACACATCCAATGTTAGAGGCAGATAGGAAACTCTTTACAGACTAATGACTGTTGAAATGGCTACTCTTCTCCTTGGAGCTAATGGGATTCTTTTTGCTTTCTCCTATTACTTTTTTTTTTTCTGTATAGTTTTCAGTGCTACAAACTCTGTTTCTACTATACATTGTTGTGAAGAGATTGGGTAGATGAGGAAGAAGAAACAACATGCATTGAAGACGTGCAGCCATCATGCCAGGCAGAAAATGGAAGAGTGGATTGTGTGATTGAAAACCAAATGGAGAAAATGTTTTAAGAACAAGATATGATTGGTTGTGCATTTGTGAGTGTGTGTGTGTGTGTGTGTGTGAACTTTCAACTGTGGCGAGTAAGGTGGGTCAGTGCTCATCGCCCCTCATGTTGTTTAAAGGTCACCTGTACAAGTTTTACAGTAGGCAAACTGATAAAGACCTGCCTTAGCGGGCATGCTAAGTAACTATCACCTAGTTATTTACTCTACAGCTCTCAGTCATGTTTCAGTGTTATTTCAAAGATGAATAAGTACCAGTGTTATATTACTGAGAAAGCATAACAACAGGTCTTATGAAAAACACTTTAACATCTTGCACACAGACTGTCCATTATCTTTAGCAATGTAAATCCTCTCTGACATTCACATTAAATATTTGCATTATAATGCACTCTCTCGTTCCTCACTTTTATCCCTAATTCATAATTATGACCATTTTGTTTAGAAGAGGATTAGGATCATTAGTATTAGGAAACCATTCTTTCCTATTTAGAGTCAATGAATTCACTGGAGATTCTTGCCTGCATGATGATTACTTGATTAGGTACACCTGGAAAATCATAAAAGGAAAGAATCCAAACAAGAGAGACTCTTTACTTTTGCTGTTCAGGCTTGTGTAAGCATGGAAGATACGAGGGATACTGAGGCTTTAAACATTAAACCATTTATTTAAAACATATATCCAGGATACTTATTGACACTTGTGTTCCCACAGTAGGGACCAGAATCCTATTATATTTAAACTGGACAGAAGCCAAGGCTAGGGCAGCCACTGCGACTCAGTGGTTTAGCACCACCTTCAGGCCAGGGAGTGATCCTGGAGACCTGGGATTCAGTCCTATGTTGGGTTCCCTGCATGGAACCTGCTTCTCTCTCTGCCTGTTCTCTGCCTCTCTTTCTGTGTCTCTCATAAATAAATAAATAAATAAATAAATAAATAAATAAATAAATAAATCTTAAAAAAAAAAGAAACTGAGGCTAAAAGAATAAGAGAGTAGTTTATATAATAATTTAAAATGCTTTGTGTATGGTGTAAGAGAACGATCCAGTTTCATTCTTCTGCATGTGGATGTCCAATTTTCCCAGCACCATTTATTGAAGAGACCGTCTTTTTTCCAGTGGATAGTCTTTCCTGCTTTGTCAAATATTAGTTGACCATAAAGTTGAGGGTCCACTTCTGGATCCTCTATTCTGTTCCATTGATCTATGTGTCTGTTTTTGTGCCAGTACCACACTGTCTCGATGACCACAGCTTTGTAGTACAACCGGAAATCTGGCATTGTGATGCCCCCAGCTACGGTTTTCTTTTTAATATTCCCCTGGCTATTCGGGGTCTTTTCTGATTCCACACAAACCTTAAGATAATTTGTTCCAACTCTCTGAAGAAAGTCCATGGTATTTTGATAGGGATTGCATTAAATGTGCAAATTGCCCTGGGTAACATTGACATTTTCACAATATTAGTTCTTCCAATCCATGAGCATGGAATATTTTTCCATCTCTTTGTGTGTTCCTCAATTTCTTTCAGAAGTGTTCTGTAGTTTTTAAGGTATAGATTTTTTATCTCTTTGGTTAGGTTTATTCCTAGGTATCTTATGCTTTTGGGTGCAATTGTAAACATTATATGGTCTCATTCATTTGGGGAATATAAAAAATAGTGAAAGGGAATAAAGGGGAAAGGAGAAAAAAATGAGTGGGAAATATCAGAAAGGGAGACAGAACATGAGAGACTCCTAACTCTGGGAAATGAACAAGGGGTGGTGGAAAGGGAGGTGGGCGGGGGAGGTGGGGGTGACTGGGTGACGGACACTGAGTGGGGCACTAGATGGGACGAGCACTGGGTGTTATCTATGTGTTGGCAAATTGTACTCCAATAAAAAAATTTTTAAATGCTAATTTTGGTGATAACCAACTGTTCAGATTTTCTTACCCAGAGAAAGAAGAATAGCATTGAAAATTTTACCTTTTCCATAGTAATATTCATTGAGAATTTTCTTTGTAACCAGGTACAGAAAGCTTAATCAATTGGAATATTGAGATGGCTAGTATGTATATCTACTAATTTTAGAGATTAATTAGGGTCTTGAAAGGTAGGAATTCAAAAGAAATGTCTTCCAAAAGCAAATAGAGAAAATAAGCTACTTAGCATATTTTAATTAATCAATATTTGAATAACATCTTTGGTCTCATAGGTGGAAGATATTTTCTAAGGGATATTATTTTCTTTTTTGTATATTTTTTATTGGAGTTTGATTTGGCAATATATAGTATAACACCCAGTGCTCACCCCGTCAAGTGCCCCTCTCAGTGCCCATCACCCACTCACCCCGACCCGCCGCCACATCCCCTTCCACTAACCCTTGGTCGTTTCCCAGAGTTAGGAGTCTCTCATGTGCTGTCCCTCTCTGATATTTCCCACTCATTTTCTCTCCTTTACTCTATAATCCCTTTCACTATTTTTTATATTCCCTGTATGAGTGAAACCATATAATGATTGTCCTTCTCCAATTGACTTACTTCACTTAGCATAATACCCTCCAGTTCTATCCATGTTGAACCTAATGGTGGGTATTTGTCATTTCTAATGGCTGAGTAATATTCCATTGTATACATAGACCACATCTTCTTTATCCATTCATCTTTCGATGGACACCGAGGCTCCTTCCACAGTTTGACTATTGGAGACATTGCTGCTATACACATTGGGGTGCAGGTGTCTCCGTCTTTCACTGCATCTGTATCTTTGGGGTAAATCCTCAGCAGTGCAATTGCTGGGTCATCTATTTATAACTCTTTGAAGAATCTCCACACAGTTTTTCAGAATAACTGCCCCAGTTCACATTCCCACCAACAGGGCAAGAGGCGTCCCCTTTCTCCACATCCTCTCCAACATTTGTTGTTTCCTGTCTTGTTAATTTTCCCCATTCTCACTGGTGTGAGGTGGCATCTCATTGTGGTTTTGATTTGTATTTCCCTGATGGCAAGGGATGCGGAGTATTTTCTCATGTGCTTGCTAGCCATGTGTATGTCTTATTTGGTGAAATGTCTGTTCATGTCCTCTGCCTATTTCATGATTGGATTGTTTGCTTCTTTGCTGTTAAGTTTAATAAGTTCTTTTGAGTTTCTCTTTGTGTATGGTGCAAGAGAATGGTCTAGTTTCCTTCTTCTGCACATGGATGTCCAATTTTCCCAGCACCATTTATTGAAAAGACTGTCCTTTTTCCAGTGGATAGTCTTTCCTGCTTTGTCGAATATTAGTTGACCATAGAGTTGAGGGCCCCGTTCTGGTTCTCTATTCTGTTCCATTGATCTGTGTCTGTTTTTGTGCCGGTACCACACTGTGCTGATGATCACAGCTTTGTAGTACAACTTGAAATCCGGCATTGTGATGCCCCTGGCTCTGGTTTTCTTTTTCAATATTTCTCTGGCTATTCGGGGTCTTTTCTCATTCCACACAAATCTTAAGATGATTTGTTCCAACTCTTTGAAGAAACTGCATGGTATTTTGATAGGGATTGCATTAAATGTGTAAATTGCCCTGGGTAGCATTGACATTTTCACAATACTAATTCTTCCAACCCATGAGCATGGAATATTTTTCCATCTCTTTGTGTGTTTCTCAATTTCTTTCAGAAGTGTTCTGTAGGTTTTAGGGTAGAGATCCTTTACCTCTTTGGTTAGGTTTATTCCTAGGTATCTTATGCTTTTGGGTGCAATTGTAAATGGGATTGACTCCTTAGTTTCTCTTTATTCAGTCTCATTCTGAGTATATAGAAATACCATTTATTTCTGGGCATTCATTTTGTATCCTGCCACACTGCTGAATTGCTTTATGAGTTCTAGCAATATTGGGGTGGAGTCTTTGGGTTTTCTATGTACAGTATCATGTCATCTGTGAAGAGGGAGAGTTTGACTTCTTTCCAACTTGAATGCCTTTTATTTCTTTTTGTTGTCTGATAGTTGAGGCTATTCTAGTACTATATTGAATAGCAGTGGTGAAAGAGGACATCCCCCTGTCCTGTTCCTGATCCTAGTGGAAAGGTTCCCTGTGTTTCTGCATTGAGAATGATATTTGCTGTGGCCTTTTCATAGATGGCTTTTAAGATACTGAGGAATGTTCCCTCTATCCCTGCACTCTGAACAGTTTTGATAAGGAATGGATGCTATATTTTGTCAAATGCTTTTTCTGCATCTATTGAGAGGATCATATGGTTCTTGTTTTTTCTCTTGCTGATATGATCAATCACATTGATTGCTTTACAAGTGTTGAACCAGCCTTGCATCCCGGGGATAAATCCCACTTGGTCATGGTTAATAATCTTAATGTACTGTTGGATCCTATTGTCTGGTATCTTGTTAATACCATCAGGGATATTTTGATGAAAAAATTCATCAGGGATATTGGTCTATAATTCTTCTTTTTGGTGGTCTTTGTCTGGTTTTGGAGTCAAGGTGATGCTGGCCTCATAAAATGAGTTGCAAAGTATTCCATCCCTTTCTATCCTTCAGAACAGCTTTAGTAGAATAGGTATTGTTTCTTATTTAAATGTTTGATAGAATTCCCCTGGGAAGCCATCTGGCCCTGACTTTTGTGTCTTGGGAGGTTTTTGATGACTGCTTCAATTTCCTCCCTGGTTATTGGCCTGTTCAGATCTTCTATTTCTTTCTGTTCCAGGTTTGGTAATTTGTGGCTTTCTGGTAATGCATCCATTTCTTTTAGATTGCCTAATTTATTGGCATATAGCTGCTCCTAATATGCTTTTAGAATCATTTGCATTTCCTTGTTATTGGTTGTGATCTCTCCTTTTTCATTCAGGATTTTATTAATTTGAGTCTTTTACTTTTGTTTTTAATAAGGCTGGCTAATGGTTTATCTATCTTATTAATTCTTTCAAAGAACTAACTCGTGGTTTTTTTGATCTGTTCTAGAAGTTCTTCTGGTCTCTATTTCATTGAGTTCTGCTTGAATATTTATTAGCTTTCTTCTTCTGCTTAGTGTAGGTTTTATTTGCTGTTCTCCAGTTTCTTTAGGTGCAAGGTTAGCTTGTGTATTTGAGTTTTTTCAAGTTTTTTGAGGGATGCTTGTATTGCAATGTCTTTCCCTCTCAGGACTGCTTTTGCTGTATCCCAAATATTTTGAACGATTGTATCTTCATTCTCATTAGTTTCCATGAATCTTTTTAATTCTCCTCTAGTTTCTTGGTTGACCCTTTCATCTTTTAGCAGGATGGTCTTCCACCTCCATGTGTTTGAGATTCTTCCAAGTTTCTTCTTGTGATTGAGTTCTAATTTCCAAGCATTCTGGTCTGAAAATATGCAGGAGACAATCCCAATGTTTTGGTATCAATTAAGACCTGATTTGTGACCCAGAATATGGTCTATTCTGGAGAAAGTTCCATGTTCACTTGAGAAGAATGAGTATTTAGTTGCATTCGGATGCAAAGTTCTGTATATATCTGTGAAATCTATCTGGTCCAGTGTATCATTTAAAGCCCATGTTTCTTTGGAGATGTTGTTCTTAGAATATCTGTCATTTGCAGAAAGTGCCATATTGAAGTCTCTTACTATTAGTGTATTATTACCTAAGTATGTCTTTACTGTGGTTATTAATTGATTGATATACTTGGCAGCTCCCACATTAGGGGCATAAATATTCATGATTGTTAGATCCTCTTTCTGGATAGATCCTTTATGTATGATATAGTGTCCCTCTTCATCTCTTACTACAGTCTTTGACATAAACTGTAATTGATCTGATATGAGGATGGCTACCCCAGCTTTCTTTTGAGGACCATTTGAATGGTAAATGATTCTCCAACCTTTCATTTTCAGGCTGGAGGTGTCCTTAGGTCTAAAAAGAGTCTCTCATAGACAGCAAATAGATGGGTCCTCTTTTTTATCCAGTCTAAAACCCTGCGTCTTTTGATGGGATCATTTAGCCCATTTATGTTCAGAGTTACTATTGAAAGATATGAATTTAGTGTCATATAATACCCATTCAGTCCCTGTTTTTGTGGATTGTTTCATTGGACTTCCTCTTTCTTTTACAGAGTCCTCCTTAATATTTCTTGCAGAGCTGGTTTGGTGGCCACATATTCTTTCAGTTTCTGCCCATCTTGGAAGCTTTTTATCTCTCCTTCTATTCTGAATGAGAGCCTTGTTGGGTATGGTATTCTTGGCTCCATGTTCTTCTCATTTAGGACCCTGTTATATATCCTGCCAGCCCTTTCTGGCCTGCCAGGTCTCTGTGGAGAGGTCTGCTGCTAATCTAATATTTCTCCCCATATAAGTTAGGGATCTCTTGTCTCTTGCTGCTTGAGGATTTTCTCTTTATCTTTGGAATTTGCAAGTTTATTAAATGTTGAAGTGTTGAACGTTTTTTATTGATTTTTTTGGGGGAAACCTCTCTATCTCCTGGACCTGAATGCCTGTTTCCCTTCCCAAATTAGGAAAGTTCTCAGCTATGATTTGTTCATATATGCTTTCTGGGCCTCTGTTCCTCTCAGCATCCTCTGGAACCCCAATTATACCTAGATTTTTCTTCCTGAGGTTATCATTTATTTCCCTTAAGATTTCCTCATGGTATTTTCATTGTTTTTCTCTTTTTTTCCTCAGCTTCCTTCCTTGCCATCAGCTTGTCTTCTATGTCACTACTCTTTCTTCTCCCTCATTAACCCTCATCATTAGGACCTCCAGTTTGGATTGCATCTCATTTAATTGATTTTTATTTTTGGCCCAATTAGATCTACATTCTGCAGTCATGAGGTCTCCTGAATCTTTTATGCTTTTTTCCAGAGCCACCAGTAGCTTTATAATTGTGCTTCTGAATTGGCTTTCTGACATCGAATTGTAATCTAAATTCTGTAACTCTGTGGCAGAGAGTACTGTTTCTGATTGTTTCTTTTGTAATGAGTTCTTCCTTCTAGTCATTTTGCTCAGTGCAGAATGGCTGTATGAGTGGGCTGAGTCAAGAATATCAACCACAATCTAAGTAAATTTCTCCCTAGATGATTCTGACAAGGTCAGAGACCAGAAACTGAAAACAAAGATCAGAACAAAATGAAACAAAAGGACCACTGAAGTGAAAAACAAAGTTTAAAACAAAGCAGTAAAGAATAAAAAGCCAAGAACCTCAAAGAAGAAGGAAAAGGAAAAGAAAAAAGAAAAAAAGAGAAAAATGCAAACGTAAAGAGGAAAAGAAAAAAGAAAAAAAGGAGAAGAGAAAAAGGGACTTAGAGATAGTGGTGGTGACGAAGGTGTAGTGAAGGGAGAAGGTAGTCTACCTGTGGGTTCTCAAGGGTGATCCTTTTGGTTCTAGTATATTAAGTTCTGTATGTTAGAAGATGCTCAGTCCCAAATTTATATAAACCAGATATACTTGTTGAGGGCCTCACCATTGACCACCAAAACATAAATGAGATTTAAAAAAGGGGGCAGAATGGGAATGAAGAGAGACTATAATCTCACAGAATGAACCAGCACTGACCACTTGGTTCTGGATGCCTACTGGTCATGTTTTAGGAAGTATTAACTTCTACCATTGTAGAACAAAATGAGGCAGAGAAAACAAAAAACACAAATACAAAAATCAAATCTTGCATATCTCTCAGAATTAAGTTGAGTATGTTGAAGGGAATCTAGAAGTGGAATATATATCCAGGACCTGTAATTTTAGAAATATGAAAGTCAAAAAAGAGAGAGAGAAGGAGAGAGAAGCAGGATCCATGCGGCAGCCCAGACACGGGACCCTACCCTGGGACTCCAGGATGGCACCCAGGGCCAAAGGCAGGCGCTAAACCGCTGAGCAACTCAGGGAGCAGGGATCCCTGGTGTTCAGGATGGTTTGAAAGTTATCTATGTAAGTTGTGGGCCCGGGTGACATGGGGACCCTACTCCTCCGCTAGCTTGCCCTGCCTCTCTCTAAGGGATATTAAGGCATAATAATGTTATGAAAAAAGTGATAAAGGCACTGTCTGTATAATCTCTTTCCATAATTGGTGCCATTTGTGCTTTGATGTACACTTTTGAGAGTCAAAGACTGCTATCTCTGTAGGGATATTTTTTATTTTATTTTTTTTAAATTTTATTTATTTATGACAGTCACAGAGAGAGAGAGGCACAGAGACACAGGCAGAGGGAGAAGCAGGCTCTATGCACCGGGAGCCTGATGTGGGATTCGATCCCGGGTCTCCAGGATCACCCCCTGGGCCAAAGGCAGGTGCCAAACCGCTGCGCCACCCAGGGATCCCTGTAGGGTTATTTTTTAATATAAATGTCATCATGCATGCTAGTCATAGTTATTTATGAGATCACCTATTGGGGATTATTTTTAAGTACAACATTATATTATAAGTAATGTTTTTAATCTATGGTGTTGAATATAAATCGGTTCTGCTGAAAGTTGAAAGGACCCTATTAATTTCTATAATGAAAAGTAGAATCCTGTCTGTATTCATTTTTGGGGTCTCATTTCTCTATCAAATGGCAATAATAAATATTGGAACTAATATTGCTTCAAATATTATATAGAACAAGATAAGTTTGTCAAGTGAATGATTAAAATTATTTGAACTAAAATAAACATTTAAATCTAGTATTATTTGGGGATTTCAGGCAGGTTAGGTAGGGGAAATTGGCTAGCAACTAGTATGACTAATGATAATCAGCTTGTACCTACTGGCAAGGATGTAGGTAGTGAGTTGAAAAATAGTACAATAAAAACATAAAGCTTATTAATTTATGTAACAAATTTATTATATAATGAGGTTTTAGGAGACAGTTACTTCAGATTTTGTTTTAGAGCACCATAGTTAAGGTAGGAAAGCAATTTTAAAAATTTATATGGAATGAGAATTTTGAAATTTAAAAAAGAAACATGCATATATCTATCAGTCTTAGAAGAAGTGCTAAGCATTTAGTTTTAATAAAGTATATAAATAAATAAAAAAGATATAATGCCCACTGAACATTTTAGTGAAGTTATTATATGAGATAAATTAAAAGACTTATAAGGGATATTATGAATGTGACTGAGAGATTTGTATTGATAGGGGTATTAGGTAATTATGGTATAACCCATAATCTAAAGTGTCAAAGTTATTTGTTTTGTGCTTATACTAATTTTACTCTTACAAGTCTTTTTTATAATTCATTTGTAGGCTAAATCTATGACTACTAGCTTTTATTTTATTTTTATTTATTTTATTTATTTCATTTTTTTACTTTATTTATAGGTTGATATACTGGGAAATCCAAGGCAGTGTTAGTAACAATAAAATTAGGGGGTCAAACAGTAACTCTTTTATTGATATGGGAAGCATTTTGTTGTAAACTACAGGTGGACAGTTCTGGATTTTCAAATCCAAATTCACACGCTCTTAATTCTTTTGGATATAGGCTGTAGTTGCAGTAATCAGAGTGTGACATTACTAATTATTGAAGTGAATAATGTTAAATGTCGTGATACTAATAGATTAATTGCTTTTCACTGGGATTAAAGCAAAACTGAGATTCAGAGTTTGTCATACTAAGAATAGGATCAGTATCAATACATTACTTATAAAGATACTGAGAGCAATTATAAGGGTCAGTTTCAAAACTGAAATGATCATATGTGAAGTAAAGCTTTATTTGGCATATAAAACATGATTGAGGAATATTTTGCCAGTAATTACACATTTTCTATGAAATCCATTTTTATAAGTAGTCATGAGTCATAGATGCTGTCAGAATTAGTGTATAGTGTTTCATAATAATTCTAATATAAACATCTAGAATGATGTTGATAAGTAGTTTGCAATATTTTTAAAAATACATTTCCTTTAGACTGTGGGACTTCAGGTGATAGATACCCCAGCAGCTAAAGATATAAAAATATTAAGACATGATATACATACTGGGTTTAGCATTGCTATAAAGAAAATTATCATTAAGACAAGGGCAATGATAATCAATTATAATCAGTTATAAATCTAAACTTCTAATAAAAACCTCACTGATTAAGGTCAGCCTGAATTAACTGTCTCTCTTATTAGTTGTGTCTACTATTCTAGTTTAAAACCAAGTAGTCAATACATTGATCACTTTGTGACTTGCTGAGTATAGTCAAAAGTAGATAAGTTTCTGTAAAATGGCTAAGAATAAGCTTTATTTAGCAAATATAAGGGCAGAAGATAATTCAATTTACCAAGCTGGGAGGTTTAACTTATATACTGAATCACACATTCCAAGAAGCAGCTAAATAAAACCTTGTCTGGGCTCCTTCTGCCTCTTTTCCCAAAAGTTAGAAGTAGATCAAAGCCAGTTATTTTGGGAAGGTATTTGCTAATGTAAAGAGCGTGTGTGTGTGTGTGTGTGTGTGTGTGTAGTTATTACTACCTATAACAGAATAATTGTCATTGTGACCTTGTGTGGAATTTTTGCTGTGCTCACCCAGCTCCAGTTAGAGGGCACACTCTGAGCTTAACTATCTACACAGCTAAGCTTCATACAGACAAATGGTAGTTTAAGGTTTAATGCTATTAGTGGATATGCTCTTAATGTGGATGTTCAGACTGTTTAATAAGGTCAGGAGGATAATAGATGTGATAACCTATATTAGTATTGATAAAGTTAGAAGTCGAAGTTGTTATTTGATATATTATTTTATGACATCTGCAAGTGGCTGAAGTCCATATGACCTACGATCTTTGATTCTTTTTGAAATTCAATGTGATTCAAAATTTTTTGGTTAAGCATTAAGAAGACTAAGGCTAATAGGGGTAATTAGTAATTGCAAAGTAATTTAGTAACATGATTGTTGAAATAAAAAAATTGAGCCCTCTAAAACAAAGTTTTAAATTTATGCTACTACTGGATTCTATCAATCAATGAGCCCAATTAGTATAGAAGGATTTTAATAATCTCTTATATTCAAATATGTATCTATTTGATATTAATCCTTTTTGTTAAATAGACCTTATTTCTCAAGTCCTTTCATACTATGAGATATCTTTATATTAAGAGAAACCAAAAGCAACTGCTCTGATTTGATTTCAGGCCACACAGAATTTTAATGATGTTAAAATTCTTTAGTAGAGGTTACGTCTCTAGGATGTCTGAATACAACAATAAAATCATAAATTTTAACATCAGTTTGACCTCTAAAATAGGATTTCATTGTTTCCACTTGAGAAATCCATTCTATTGATAAAAATTTTGGTGCAACTAATGATGGTTATGTATTTTGAGTGATTATATTTGATCATTCACTGGCTTTTCTATGCTCTGAGATTACTCAAAATAATTCAGATAATGATTCCTTTAGTTTTGTAGATAACTAGTTTTCATATTCAATTAATACACTTCAGTTTTATGGGTTCTTTTAGCCAATAAATGAAGGTTGAATGCTCATTTACTTTAACTTCTTTTAATTATTCCTTATTGCATTTATATTTCAGATTAACAGTATATTAAATTAATATGTTAAAAAGTTTTTTCTATCATTTTCTATCAATGGCTCATCCATTTTTGATAAGGGATTATGCAAAGCAGTATTTATTACTGCAGTACTTTTTTCTCTGCATATATAGGTTAATCCAATATGGTATTAAGAGATAGTTTGCTTAAAGGTATTTAGTTATGGTTGAGCTGGAATGCATTTGTAATTGGTGCTGCCCTTAAGCCAATTATAATTTTACAAGTAATTACTCTTGAGGAAGGTTTTATCCTATTTCAAATGATCTCTACATCTTCTGATTAGCATTTAATTTATATTAGGATTGATTCCTCTTAAGGTAAATTCAAACTTAAACTTAAATTTGGCTTTGGATAACAAACTGTCACCTGGCTATGTTTTTTTTTTTGTTGTTGTTTTTTTAATCTCTAACTGTATATCCTTCTCATTATTTCTTCATAGAGATTTTTTTCCTCATTAACTGCTTACAAGTAGCTCCTACATTGTTTTTGTTTAAAGTTAAAGTTCTTTTTGTTTATTATGTTCTAGTTAATTCATATGCCAAAGAGTAAGATTTTATCTTTTCTTTTTTTGGGGGAGGAGGGTTTGAACCTTTAGAACTCAGGAACACTGTGCCTTTGGTGTGTTACTGGGTCAAGGGTTGGGGATACAGGGCAGCACCAGCAAACAAAGATCCACAGGATCACAGGATGAAAACTGGTAAAGGGCCTGTTTAAGTCTGGGTGCCTTCCTCACTCAGCAGCATGTTGGGGACCCTGTTGCTGTAGGGGAACAGATGTCCAGACTCTGGGCATTGCAAGGTGCCCTCTGACACATCCACCTCCAGCAGCAGTGGTGGATCTTCAGAAATTCTTCATCATGTTCAAACCCCTCAACCCACCCTTTGGGCACCTCAACCAGAAGAAAGATTATTGGCCCCCTCCAGAAGCGTTCTAGATAACACCTTGGGTGTCACGTGACAGAACTTGAGGTCGAACTGCACAGGGTTGATGCGGACCTTGGGGGCCTAGAGGCACGTGGGGTTGGGGTGAGAAGCCACAGAGCCCCACTCCAGGCTCCGGCGTGCTTAGTAGGTGGTGCAGGAGCAACTTAGTGTCTCCACTATGTGCTCAGTCAGGGGGAAGGAGAAGGCCAGACTTCCGTCTGCCTTATCTCCTGGTAGTTCTACTTACTGTGTTATTGTATTAATCATGTATCATATTAACCTTTGAATTACCGAGTTATCATATTAAATTTTAGACTAATATTAGTTATTTTAATCTATCCATTTTATGTTTGGAGTTTTGTTTGAGGAAAGTGAGCTATATGCACATTTCAAGGCCTGATTATATTGGGATTTTTTGTTGTTAATTTACTTTTAACTTCTTGGTTTCCCAAAGGTTCTATTAATGGACTCTGAAAAATGTAGCTCATTCCATATATACTGATCTAACATTGTTATGGTAATTATTGTTATTATTACATAACTCTTGAAAGTTTACTGAAAAAGCACTATACTGGTTAAATTAACAAGTGATCATGAAGATTTATGGATTATAGAACAGGATTCTTTGGAGAAGTTTAAAGTATTACAAAATATTTTGGATAATTTTTAAGATTCATGTATTTATCTGAAAGAGAAAGAGAGTGCAAGTGGGGGGGAGGAACAGAGGGAGAGGGAGAGAAAAACTTAGGCTCCATGCCCAGCACAGAGCCAACATGGGGCTTGACCTCGGGACCCTGAGATCAGTATTTTGGATTTTAAGCTACTGCTAGTAGTACACTGGTGAACTTTATGTATATTGTTATTTTATAATATGTGTGTGTTTATAAATAAATAAAACATTGTGTGTTCTAATGCATTTATTAGATCCAGTTCTTAAAATTCATGGAGATATTTTGTATAGTTCCAAAATACTAGTCCAAAATATAGTCCAATATAGTACATGATATTAACATATCTTTAGAGAATTTGATTTCAAAGTCAAAATTAGTTTTTCTAATCTTATTCATGGAATAGTTTAATTGGGAAAATCATTTCCCTTTGAAATATATCTTTGAGGGGTGCCTGGGTGGCTCAGTAGGTTAAGTGTCTGCCTTTGGCTGGGTCACAATCCCAGGGTTCTAGGGTCAGGCCCCCACATTGAGCTCCCTGCTCAGCAGGGTGTCTGCTTTTCCCTCTCCCACTCCCCTTGCTTGTGCTCTCTCTCTCTGTGTCAAAAAAAAAATTAAATAAATAGATAAATAAATAATCTTTAAAATACTTCTTCAAAAAAGACACATGAATAAACACAAGTTGATATTGTTAACTGTATTATAAAACACTCTGAAATCCAAACAAATAACTTTTAGATTCGTTAGTTGCATATCTATCCCTTGTAAAATGAGAACCTCTATGCTGTTGGTGTATTATTTTTTCAAGCTGTTAGCCTTGAATAGAACACTCTTATTTTCATTTTGAAACTGGGAAGAAAAATAAGATGGCTTGCAAACGGATTAGGGAATAGACACTTTATGTTAGTTAATTTTATATAGTTTATTTAAAAAAAAACAATGTTAATTCATGTATGCATCCTTCTGTATTTTAACCCATACACACATGCACATGAGAGCAAGAAAAGAATCCTGAGAAGTAGGAGGAAGTCCTGGAAAGAGGGCAATTGAAGTTTTTCAAGCTTTCAGAAATTCTTCTGTCAAGACTCATTAACTAGGAATGGCACCTGTCTTTCAGAGGCCTGTGCAGTGTGGGGTAAAGGAGGGTGTCAAACTCTGTGTGGTGGTGACAAAGTGGAAGATGACCCTAGCAGCTCGCTGGGGCTGACAACTTGGCAGTACTGTTCCACATTAAAACTAAACAGCTTTTAAGAATAGAATCAATCCTTAGAGAAGATCACTCTGTGACTGCTATAGAGTAAGACAGAAAAAAGAATATTTTTGCAACTACAAATGTAACTAAGCAGCCTCTTCTTCATGAAAACACACATGACTCCTGTTTCTTTACCAGTAATGAGTCTAGCTTGATGTTGAATTCCCTGCCTCCAAGATAAAAAAAAATATATGAAGATACTCAGTCATTGATTTCGCTGTGTGGTCTGACAGATCCCACTATGAATCATTCACTTCTCTAAATCCTACTTAGCATCACTGGCAGGTGTCCAAATACTATAATAAGCTCCTCCTAACTCCCTTTTATAGAGACACTTCAGTGTTCCTCTGATGTGCGTTCTCCTGTCCTGCAAGAAGCAAAATAACCTCAAATGTGTTTGGTGAGAGATATGTGGTGATCATTGGTCGGTAGGCTTTGACAGTCATGACAAGAGATGATCCTATGCTGGAATGAGATCATAAAGGCATACTAGAATGCCTAATGCCAAGAAAATGGCCCTTCATCTTGTCTGCCATGGATGGTTGCTGGAAGATGTAATACACAAGAGGAGCATTTTAGAATTACTTAAAACATCATTTTGGTGGGAGTTTGGAAGATAGATTGGTATAGGGACAAAACCGAAAAGAAATAATTTGGGTTGCAGTTTTAGCAATCTGGACAAGAGGGGATGAGGATTATAATTAAAGACATCTAGTGTGAATATAAAGAAGTAGACAGAGAGGAAAAGTGCAGGGCTCGGTAACAAATTCTAGTGATATACTGAAAAGCAGTGTGGAAGCAACAGCTTTGAGGAGGCTTCAACGATTTGTGGAGTAGGAGTTCCTTGTGAGATTATAGTTTTATAGTCCAGGAAGCAACTTGATTCTTTGATCTGAACCTCAGCAGAGATATTTGGATTGGAATACAGATTTGGTTGCTACCAGCAGGGAGATGATAATTACAGCCATTTAATTTTTACAGGACATTCAGTTATATCCTACACTAAATGAACCCTGAAGGCTCTGCTATACTAGCATTTGCTGTTTCCTTCTAGTGACTGATTGATGCATTCAATTGTAAAACACCAAGTAAAATTGAGTTGGGTAATTTGTACCCGCTTTAAAAAGGCAAGTAAACTAGATGCAGGCAACTCATAAATATAGTTTGGCTGTGAAGTAGGATAATAAGCATTCTCTCCAGTTTATGAATCCAGATTGTCAAGCATGAAAGACTTTAGGGATAGCATTGCTCAGCTAATTGCTCAGGTCCAGTCAAACCCATGACAATAGAGGGGAATCAGATGAATAGATGCATAAGTGGAGGATTTCCCTTGAAAGTAGTCTAGTCCTTCCTTTTCCAGGGGAGAATACATATAGGAATGAACGATAGCACTAGTAGTAGGGAGGAGAAGCTTGGTAATCCATAGAGGATTTTCAGTAATTATTCACCATGTCCACATTCATTCTAATCTAAAGGATTTTTTCAGACAGCCAAAATCTTTTTTAAAAATTTTATTTATTTATATTTGAGAGAGAGAGAATATGACCGTGAGTGGGGGGGAGGGGTGGACAGAATCTTTAAGCAGACTCCCCACTGAGTGCTGGATCCCACAACCCATAAGATCATGCCCTGACCTGAAATCAAAAGTTGAACACTCAACTGACTGAGTCACCAGGTGCCCCCAGACAGCCAAAATCTTGAGGGGCATTTGGATCCTTACAATCCTAACGTTCTTAGTCCATGATTAGGCAAAGCCTTTATAAAACAGGGTTTTGTTTTCCCCCCAGTAGTTATAGAATATCAGGGTTTATTGTTTGATTCCACTCTTATCATTGTGATTAATTTTTCAGTCACAACTTTGGAAGATCTGATAGAGTATGTTATAAATAACAATACTGGGGGCACCTGAGTGGCTCAGTCAGTTAAGTATCTACCTTAGGCTCACTCAGGTCATGATCCCTGGGTCCTGGGATTAAGCCCCACCTGCATCACATCAGACTCCCGGCTCACTGGGGTGTCTGCTTCTCCCTCTCCTTTTGCCCCTCCCCCAAGGTCATGTGCTCCCTCTCTCTCTCTCAAATAAATAAAAACTTAAAAAAAATACTGGACATGCATGCAGTAGACACTATTACATACTCACATGTATTATCAAATTGAATTGTCATTACAATCTCATGAGTTAGTTAATAATTTCATCCTAATTTTAAGGTTTAAACAACTGAGAATTGGGGGGAAAAGTCTTTATAATGTAATTAATAGGTAATGGAATTATTTCCATATATAGAGCTCTTAAGTATTACAATTACATAGTAGAAAAGAATTGCATAGTCTTCTGATGAGGAAAAAAAAATCACTTACCTAATCACTATATTGTTTGTTTCATAGCAATATTCTTCATGATTTGCTTCTATTTTTTTGATTGGTTACAAAATATAATCACTGTCTGCCAAATTTTATATTGGATATAAATTAATCTCTAACATTTATATAATGTGTTCAATTTTTCACCAACTACAAAATATAATCATATTCTCCTTCTAATCTTCTCTTAAAATGGGAAAGTTCTTACTTTTTAAAATCACTCTAAGTATTTTCTTTTTAACAACAAAAAGCTCTAACAGATATACTGACTTTTTCCTTTTCTGCTGTTTATTTGGTTTTAACTTCTATTTCTTTTTTTTTAATTTTTTAATTTATTTTTGATAGTCACATAGAGAGAGAGAGAGAGAGAGAGGCAGAGACATAGGCAGAGGGAGAAGAAGGCTCCATGCACCGGGAGCCCGACGTGGGATTCTATCCTGGGTCTCCAGGATCGCACCCTGGGCCAAAGGCAGGCGCTAAACCGCTGCGCCACCCAGGGATCCCTTAACTTCTATTTCTGAGGAGAGTTCTCCTTGATCTGTCACCCCCCACCCTACTTTTCCTTTTGATATCCTGCCTGTGAACTTTGGTGTGCTGTTTAAAACATAGTTTCTTGGATTCCACATTACATAAACTGAATCAGAGGTCTCTAGGCCTATAAAGCTCAAGGATTTTTATTAAGGGTTTTAAATAAGTGTTACTCATTCTATAGTTTGACAACCATAGCTTTAGTCACTGATGATTGGATGTAATTTTCTAGATTTTTTTTTTTTACCCTGCTGCTAATCTTTTAACTACATGATTAAAATACAAAATGTGAAATTTCCTCTGTAATTGCAAATAGTACATTATCACTTCACTCTCCTTATAATATTACAATTTATTTTTAGTATAATCATATATTTAAAACTCAAGTGTGAAAAGTTGCATTTTATTGAACATATGATTAAGTGTTGGAATTTGCAAACATGAATTAACACTTTTTAAGAACAGTGAAGACTCAAAGTCATGAACACAGAGAATAAAAGTTTAATTATGAAAGGATGAAGGAGAAGAGACCAGGAAGTTCTTACCATATTATAGGAAAAGGTTAGTTTTCTTTATTTCATAGCTAGCACAGCTGAAAGGGAAAACAGGTTATACAATTATAAGAGGTAAAGGCATCATGATTCAGTTTATCCATTACCTTAGAAGAAAAAATTTAAATAATTGGTCTTGCCACTTTCAAAACTAATGTAAACATAAAATTACTTAGAGTAAATAAAATAAACGTAAAAGATATACTGGTGGGGCACCTGGATGGTTCAGTCCATTAGGTGGCCAACTTGATTTTAGCTCAGATCATGATCTCAGGGTCATGAGGCTGAACCTCAAGTTGGGTTCTATGCTCAGCAAGGAGTCTGCTCCAGATTCTCTCCCTCTTTCTGCCCCTTCTGTGCTTGAGCACTCTCTCTCTCTCTCTCTCAAAACTGAAAAAAAAATATATATATAGTGATTTTATATTATGGTTATGTAAGGGAATGGAAGGTACATAGGGGTAATAAGGCCAGAGGGTGAATCCAGAGAAGAAAATAAGAGGACAAACATAGGGAGGTTTATGAATTAACAATCATGGCAAATTAACAAGGTTTATGTATTAGTAGGGAAACACTACAGGGGAAAGGATGCAAGCATCTTCTTAGACTGCTTGCTAATTGCTGTGCCATATCTATTTCCTCCTCTTTCCTTAGGAGCAGATCCTGAATATTACTTGGGTGCTCAGTATTTCCAGCTAAGTGATGACACTTTCCATCCTTAGTGACTAGATATGCTTTTGAGACCAAATCTGAACCAATATGACATAAAGAAATCATAGATGGTGGCTAATAGTGTTGACCTAGCTTGGAGAAGCACTCTATATCCTTCTACTCCTCTATCCTGCTGTCTGGATTCAGATGTGGTGGATGGAGCCCCAGAAGCTCTCTTGTACCATGAAGCACACTTGAGCACAGATGCCAAGCTTGGGCGTGGCAGCAGAATGATAGGACAAACTCTGCCTCCTTCATGATGCTCACACCAACCCTGAACTACTCACACCTGGAATTTTTAAATAAGAGAGAAATTCTGCCTTTATTAGGCCTCTGTAGCTCTGTTTGTTAGTTATCTAAAACTGAAACTAATTTGAACTGAACAAAAGCTAGTCATCAAACAGAAGAAATATATATTTCACTTTTCCCCCATCTTTTCTACAATTGATTTTAATAGAACCAAAATCTTAGCCCTGACTTTGGCTTTAAACTCATTTGTCTGGAAATTCCTCTAGCAATAGAGAAAAAGACATCATACATACTCATATTCAGGGAAAGCTATTCTGTATTGAAGAGTCTAGACCAAGACTTGAAGAAGGATGACACTTCAGAGTTTCTTCTTGCCAGTAAATAATGTTATTGCTCGGTATAATTAATGATGTCACTGATCAATATCTTTCATTCCTTCAACAAACCATTGCTGACTCATATATCCAGTAGAGGTTGGCTTGAGGATACCAGACACCATCGCCCTGGTGCTAGATCCAGCTCTTCTTCATTACACTTTCCAAGCAACTTCTTTATAATTCACTCCTATCAGTCTAAACTTTACTTTTTATGTCCTGAAATTGGTATTTCAGAAAAAAGCAATGAGGAAAGATCCTGGAGCAATGTAACACAGTCCTCAGTTTTAATAATTTGGATAATATGTATGTCTGAGAATGAGTTATGTGAATTTTTTATTGATATGTTGTGGGTAGATTGAGTTGATCTATATTTGGCAAAAGAGGAATTGACTAAAGGTCAATTCTTATATGTCCCTCAGACTAGAGTGAAGGGCTATAGAACCAGCTCTTTTTTTTCCTGTCGGTCATTTCCACAATTGCAGTTTATTTTGTTTTGTATGATTTTGTGTTGGCTGAAACTTAAATAATTCATAGTTATGGGATAATGTTTTGCTTCTGATTGATGTATCTAATTTTCCCAAGTCTGTTAATATGATCACTAGAAGATGTCATTAAAAGAAATGGTGGACAAATATTTTGTTTGTGTAACCCTAATACTAAAAACATTTATAGGACAATCTAATTGAAAACAAATTTTTCAACGAAATAGAAAAAGTATTAAAATAACAAGAGATAGCCATATATGAAAGTTACATAAATAAAAGGCCCTACTATAAATATACTATTCAAATGGGAATCAAGTGTATATAGTGGCTTTATTCACAATTAACCCAGGAAAATAGGCACCCACACATTTACCATGATTTTAAGAAACACAAAATTGTTCCTTTACCAGCTAAATTATGTCTGAAATTAAAAATAGAATTAAATAGCAGAGCATCCCCTCAGCACAAAGGATTGAACTCCTGCTTTTACCTTTACTTTCTCCCAATACTCACTGCAATTGCTACAGTAAAGACAAGATGCACAGGGAGCAAGAGAATGAGAGATGGTGTGACTGCATTATATTTGTGGAAGAGGGAAAACAGAAAGATGAATGTTCGGTGATTTAAAAGAGCAGGGAACTTTGAAATCTAAACAAATGGTCAGGGGAGTGCAGGAAACAGATGATTCACATACCCAACCATGGAAAGCTCAGATATAAGAGGCAACAGGGATCTCCATAAATGGAAATTCAGGCAGAGAAGATTTTTAAAAAATTGTATAAAATGCTTTTTGTTACCCGATTCCTTTCCATATATGGCAGAGCTGGTAACTACTCTTGCTCACTGCGAGCAGAAAGAAAGTTCACTCTATCAGTAGTCAAACTGGAAGGAATCTGGACTCTGAGATATTAGCCACAGATGATAAAAGGGGTATTAAGTGAAATTCAATATGCTGAACTGTGAGATTCATCAGTCTATTTGCACAGTTACCTAGCACTGCCAGGCTTAAAATCCCTAATTAGGAGTGTGAAACTTTCATTTCTAGATAAAAGCCTACATAGATAATATTCTTTTTTTTTTTTTTAAAAAAAAGATAATATTCTTAAAGATACAGGTAGGAGGAGTTCCCCCATCAAAATATGTAGACTGAAGCTAGATCACCCATCAGTGTGCAAGCCCTACTCATACATTCAGAGCTTCCAGTATGCTTTCTGGTGCTTCCTACAATATAGAAATTTATAGCAAAGAATGGCAAGAAATTTAGGTAAACAGTTGAATATGAAAGACAAAGACCAAAATGAAAAGTTGTAAAGGAAATGACATAAATATATGTATACATATATATACATACATATATATGTAGAAAGAGAGAGAGCATGAATGCAAGTGAGCATGCAAACAGGAAATAAGAATAAATATTTATATGTTTATATATATAAATATATATTTTTATAAAAACCTATATAATTAATATTCTTAAAGGAAATTAGAAAACATTCCATGACATAAGAAAATGCTAAAGATATAAGTTTAGAAGATAAGGAAAAGACTTATTGGATATTTAAAGTATGATAGCAGAGATTAAGAATGAAACAATTGGAAATAAAATTGAGATATTCTCTCAAACAATACAGAAACAAAGGTCATGCAATGAAAAGCAAAAGTGGGGCAGCCCCTGTGGCTCAGTGGTTTAGCGCCACCTTCACTCCAGGGCGTAATTCTGGAGACCCAGGATCGAATCCCACATCGGGCTCGCTGGATAGAGTCCCACGTCAGGCTCCCTGCGTGGAGCCTGCTCCTACCTCTGCCTGTGTCTCTGCCTCTGTGTGTCTGTGTGTGTGTGTCTCTCATGAATAAATAACACCTTAAAAAAAAAAAAAGAAAAGCAAAAGTGAAAAAATAATCATTTTAGGAAATAAATGTAGATTGTCCAGCATCTGATTGATAGAAATTCCAGAGAGAGAGAATTGAGAAGCTAGAGGGGAGAAAATTATCAGGCAAATAATTTTAAAATGTTGTGAAGAACTGAATGACGTGTTTCTAGATTGAATAGGTCCAATAGTGTCTAGAATATGTATTTTAAAAGGCACATCAAAAAAGAACTTGATCAATGAGAAAATCTTAGAGAGTATATTTAGAGAGAGGGAGGGAGAGGAAGGGGAGAGGGAAAGGGTGCGCAGAGAAAGATTGAGAGAGAATAGGTCATATTACAAATATTTGGAATCAAAATAGTATTGAATATCTCCAAAGCCATACTCAAATCTAGAAGACAGTGGTTCAGTGGTTAAATTACTTTAAAATAGTGAAAGGAAAATTGTTTTGAAATATTCTACTTGACCAAGAAACCAAATAATTGTAAGAGTAGCTTGAGGACATTTTTCAAGCATGTAAGGTATCTAAAAATATCCTCTCTTGCACTCTTTCCAAGGACTCTACTGAAAGAGGCATTCCACCAAACTGAGATAATGAATTAAAAGAGTAAAAACCTTTTTAAGAAACAAAAGATTAAAACTATATCTAGGAAAGAATCTCCCCCCAAAATTAAAATTGAAGAACCCAAGATATCATCTTTGCACTGAATTTGGAGAAGCAGAGTCTGGGTTTGAGTAGAGGATTTAGGATTTCAAAAGAAGTACTTTCTAAAATAAAACACATCAAATAGGATATTGATGGTTTTTAATATTTACAAAGCAGATTTACAATTATGATGGTAGTTTGGGAGTCCGTTGCTGATACATTAAGATACAAAGAATAAAGCAAACAAAATAAAAATGACTTACTTCAAGGAAAATGAGAAAAGCTATACCCAAAAGAAAATGAAATCATAATGTACTTCGGCAATGCATTTTATTTATAATATAATAATGACAATGAGGCCAAACAATGACTTTAATAAACAGTGTTAAAAATTCTATTGAGGACATAGAGACATGGAAAGCATGTTTCAGTTTTCAATGTAAGAAACCACCTAAATCCGCACTGGATAGTTTTTAAAACTGAAAATCAGAAACAATGCTATAAATAGATTATTTAGAAACACGTTAGTTAAATACCAAATTATCAACTAATAGAGTTGAAACGGGCAATCTCTAAAGGAAATAAATAGTGAAAAAGATTGAATGTTTTCCATAAAAATGTATTTCATTTTTGCATTGACATACTAAACTATAATTATTTTCATTTATTATTGTAAATAAAAATAAAGATTCCTTGCATAATAGCGTTCTAAGACAGTCATGCCTTTATAATTTGGAGTGCTGGATATTATCAGCTGTTTCCTAACATAGCTTTGCACAGAGGTGCAGGAGCAAGGAAGCAGGGAACACTGCCTCTGGAGACACAGCAATACCCATTTCATACTTTCTAGCTTACTCTGGTTCTGCTTGGGACACTGTTTATTTATTTTTTATTTTTTTTAATGGAAATACCTAGTAAATTTTTATTTTATTTTTTTAATAATAATAAATTTATTTTTTATTGGTGTTCAATTTGCCAACATACAGAATAACACCCAGTGCTCATCCCGTCAAGTGCCCCCCTCAGTGCCCGTCACACATTCACCCCCACCCCCCGCCCTCCTCCCCTTCCACCACCCCTAGTTCGTTTCCCAGAGTTAGGAGTCTTCATGTTCTGTCTCCCTTTCTGATATTTCCCACACATTTCTTCTCCCTTCCCTTATATTCCCTTTCACTATTATTTATATTCCCCAAATGAATGAGAACATACAATGTTGGGACACTGTTTATTATCTAGTGGCAAAAGACCAAATATAATTCTCTGTGTTAAAAATAACAAGCCACCTTTTTAATGAAGAAAAATTATAAAAAGCCAGAAACTACTGAAGCCTTTAAAAACTGCAATATATAATTACAAATTTGTTATAATACATATATTATTATAATATGTAATTATAGTATTAGGCAATTTTAAAATTTGTACACTAAATAAAGTGACACAAAGCAGCACTCTAGCTTTTACAGTGACTTCAAAACTGCACTCTAACAGAATGATTTACTTACTATAAGAGCTGCTTCTTTTTTTTTTTAATCATGACTGTTCTTCTGTCACCATTTTTATGCCACCTTCCTTTGGGAATCAATATTAATGCTATTTCAAACCATGATAGGAAAATCAATCTAAGAGTTATTTTTTCCAAGGGTTGCCTCCAAGGACCTGTTTACAAAGTTAAACATCTTCTCAAGGACTCTTCTTCTGATGTGATTGAGTGAAGAGATTGAAGTCAAACAAACTTGCAAAAATCTTTTAAGAAAAAACTCTAACTTCATAAAACAGAAAAAAAAAAAAAACCCTGATCTTTAGGTAACATAGGCATTTGCCTTCTCCCTCTCTCTTCCTCTCTCTCCCCTGATGCACACACAAATATACACATACATCAATATAAGTAAATGAATCTATCTATCATCTATCTATCATCTATCATCACTCAATGTACAGTAAAAGTAGATATGTCTGTTGAATTGACATGGAAATAGATATTACAAAAGACTAGACTCCAATATTATTACTCTACTGTTATTTTCCACATAATGCTGAGCTAAATATTAATGTTATATGGAGCATGCTTCCTAATGGTCTTAAATTAATCACCCAAAACAAACAGAGCATTGTCTAATCTTTGAGTATGTCTCAGAGAGATATTATATAAGGATCCCCTGGATATTTTTTAAAGTTGCAAATTACCAAGTCAATGTCTCCAAATTATCATGTCTGGAAATAGAGGCTAGAACATGCACTTTTAGAATGCTTGCTTCTTTGTGAAAAAGTTTGAGAATCACTGCCTGGGTCCTTCCTTATATTTGCTATGCATTTCTCTGTATGAAGTAGAATCCTATTGCCATTAATATAACAACCAGCATCTAACATTTTGCCTCAAACAATGCACTGCACAAGAATATGAAAATGTAGAAACAATTATAAAGCAAATCTAGTTAGATTAAACCAGTGGCTCCTTAAAGTAGTTCTATGTACTAGCTGCATCAGAATGTCCCAGAGTGGGGATCCCGGGGAGGATCAGCAGTTTGGCACCTGCCTTTGGCCCAGGGGTGATCCTGGAATCTTGCGATCGAGTCCACATCTGGCTTTCTGGATGGAGCCTGCTTCTCTTTCTGTGTCTCTGCCTCTCTCTCTGTGTCTCTGCCTCTATCTCTCTCTGTGTGTCTCTCATGAATAAATAATTAAATCTTAAAAAAAAAAAACTCCCAGAAACTATTTTTTTAAGATAGATTAGGATATGTTGACTAAATAGAATTTAAGTAAAAACTTGAAATGAAAAAAAAAATAGATTAGGCATAACTCTAAGATCATAACTTTCTAGAGTGTATTCTTGTAACTAACATAAAAACTGAGCTGTTTCAAACTACCTGCTTAGACTGAGATTATTTTTGTTTCTAATGACTTCATTTATATTTAATTATAATAAACATTGAATAATAATTGGGGAGTAAGTTAGTTTCTTGTTTTTTTAAGATTTTATTTATTTATTCATAAGATACACAGAGAAGAGAGAGAGGCAGAGACCCAGGCAGAGGGAGAAGCAGGTTCCCTGCGGGGAGATTGAGGCAGGACTCATCCCAAGATCCCAGGATCACGCCTTGAGCCAAAGGTGACACTTAACCGCTGAGCCACCCAGGTGTCCCTGGTTAGTTTCTGCCATGGTTTTAAAGTTGTTATTACATAAGCCACAGCCATCATGGCTGATGGTAAATCCTCCCTAGAGTTACAAATTTAAAGGATAAGAAGCCACTGAAACCACAAGGGTTGAGTTGTGGGAGGGTGGAGAATCCTTCCTTTAATTTGTCACTGAGCTTTGAGATCTTGCCTCTTTTGTAGAAATAGGAATTCGTCCCTTAGGCTTACAGGTTATTTTTCCAAACTACAATTCACTTTCAGAACCTTGAATGAAAGTCTGAGGGAACACATGGTAGGAGATATTTTCTGAAGACAAGATATTAAGTCACACGTGTCATGAGGGAGCAATGAAACTTCAGATACAGTGGCATGAATTTAATTGCCAGAGAACTCCAGGAGAAACAAATCTTGTCATCAAGGATAGATTTTTTTTTTTTTTTTTTAAGGAGGACTGGAAAGACCCCAAATGTTAACAATGGTTCTCTCTGAGTTAAAGGGACAATTTAAATTTTTTTCTTCTTGATAGCATTCTTTAATTTTTTTTTCAATAAAGATCAACCATTACCATTGTATTCAGGGAAAAAAATACCAAACGTAATTTTGACACGTTTCCCTTAACAGAAAAACAATTAGGTGTTTTGTTTTTTTTTTTTAAAGATTTTATTTATTCATGAGAGACACAGAGATAGAGAGAGAGAGGCAGAGACACAGGCAGAGGGAGAAGCAGGCTCCATGCAGGGAGCCTGACATGGGACTCCATCCCAGGTCTCCAGGATCAGGCCCCGGGCTGAAGGCAGCACTAAACCGCTGAGCCATCCGGGCTGCCCTATTTTTATTTTCTTATGGTCACAAAGCTGGAAAGTGAGGTGACTCACTTTCAAACTTGTGTCTATTTTAGGCTTTGCATCAGTTTGTAAAATTTCCTCTTACACAGTAGAAAGTCTTCCTCATTGATTTGGAGATTGGGGATTTTCAGATTTGGGCTTATCTCTAGGAGTCAAGAGCAGTCTGGGAAATAGCTACAGTATGGGAGGACAGTCAGAGAAAAGGCTGAAGTATGAAAGAATGTGCTTAATTAAATTCACCTATAGTGTTAGTTTAGGAGATATATGGCTTTATTGATTGAGGTTGTTAATAAAGTTAATAGAGGAGATATCCAAGAAAAATTGGGATATTCCTTTTTTCTCTTCTGTGACATTCCTAGAAAGATCAAAGGATTTTCAGTGAAGTTCAACATATACTTTACCTATAGACTTAGGAGAGTGTAGACATGAGTTTGTCAATCCCGCGTGGCAATCTGATGCATGTTGGTACAGCTATTGCATGCTTGGATTTATTGTAAAATACATCCTACAAATTCTAAGTGATGTTAGCAGCATGGATGTAAATACAGGACATGGGCAATAAACCTATTTTTATAAGAGAGCAGGATTATCAGGTAGTGACTAACATTTCTAGACAGAATATTGATGAATGACTTTCTGCTTTTGACAACTTGGCAGCTGTCACTATACAAAAGGACATTTATATAGAGTGAGTTTGCAGGCCCTATTCTGCGAATTGTATATTTTTAAGAGTCCAGCTCTCTTTAATTCTTTGTCAAGGATATGTGAATAAATATGAAGTTTCCAAATTATGCTCTGAAATTTTATACCCCTTCTTACTCTGAAAAAATAAGCTTGAAAGCCCTCCTTGAGAGAAGGAGGAGTATGGACAGATATCAATTACTTAGATATCTTCAAGTCTATACCCTGATTAGTCACAACATTCCTCAGGAGAGTCCATTAACATGGTATGATCCCTTATCCTAGTGGTTGTAGAAACTAAGCAGACTATTCTTGAATCTCCAAGATTTGGGGAAAGGTTTTATTACTTTGAATGATCCCATCGTGATTTCCCACTCTGCCTCTTCTTAAGCTACTGTATTGTGATAAAATTCATTTAGAAGTTAAATGGGCATGACCTTCTCCCATTTAATCTGCTGCCTGGGGTGTGAGTATAATAGCTGGAACACCAGCAGTCATCTTCCTATTTGTACCATTGCAATAATGTCCTGCTGGCTTTCTGCTGCAACTCTTGAACCATTCCTATGTCTTCTCAATAAACCAGCCAGAGAGATTCCTTTAAAAGGCAGAGGAATCATTTCTTTTTTTTTTTTTTAATAAACTCTCCAGTAACTCTCTTGCTCATTCAAAGGACAAAGTCATTTCAGTGGTCTACAGATCACTACAGTTCAGAGTCTTTTAAAATTTGGCTCTCAAATTACTGTCCTCCTATTCACATTATTCATTCTCTTCCAATACACTAGCCTCTTTATTCTTTTTAAATGATTCATGAATGTTTCAGACCATGGGTTTGTTCCTCCATCGGTCTAGAACATTCTTTGTCAAGATAATCCAAAGTCTCACCACCCTTATCCCTTCAGGTTTTGCACAATTCTCCACTGCCCAATGAGACTTCCTTGAATGACTTATTTAAAATTGCTACACCCATCACTCCATATCCCTCCTTTCTTGATGTATTTTTCTTCATGGACCCTTCTATCTTCTAACATATTATAAAATGTATTTTTTGTTTAAGATGTACTCAATGACTAGAATACAAACTTTGTATTGGCGAAGTTTTCTCATATTCCTTTTTATCCGTGCTATATCAGCTATACTTACGACACTGCTTAGCAGTGGGGCTTTTGTTGATGTGCCTGGTGCAATTACAAACAGCCCTAACTCAAAAGGGCCCTTACATTTGGGATTTAATGCTCTGCAGTTGCCATCTTAAAATGTAATTCTTAAATGTAATTCTCAACCATTTTCTCTTTGAGTTTGTATTATAAGTGAAATCCAATGAGACAATGAAGTATGTGCCTGGGTCTTGGAGCCTGAGCTCCAAGGGTCTTCCTCCTGCCACCTCCTTGCCTTCTCTCGAAAGTTCTCAGCTCACTGATCCCCTGACTCCAAGGATCCCAGATCCTGCCTGGCTTCCCCTTGTTGCCCTCAGCCCCTGCCATCTTGAGTAGATCTTGGCAATGGCAGTTGGACTGACATCATCATAATGCATTTGGTGTGTGACTCAGCGGAGTGGGGCCTCTTTTCCTGCCCCATTAGGTATCAAAGGTAAATAAATATTACAGACTCCGTTTCTAAACACCTTCATTATGTATCAATCACTTTCTCCTTCCTATGTGTACTGAAATATATTAAGATCTAGTCATATTTTTCTGCAATTGCTCCACTGGTTACTGGCCAGTTTTTTCTTTTTTCCAATCATCCCAAGCTCTAGGCTTAGGTTCTCTTTCTCCCACAAAGCTCTGTGGCTCTCCTTCTTTCTCAGAGTGTTCTTACATATCCTTATTTTGTAGCAGTATGTGTTATATGCCACATTCCTTTTATGGAAACAATAATTTGCAAGTTGAGTTTTAAATAAAAGTAGTTAGGATCTGAAAATAAACCATGGACAGCATCCCTACTACAGGCTTTCAAAGATATACCAGTTTTCAGGAAATATGTTTATATTTTAAAGAAAGTATTTGATTTTGGGGTGCCTGGGTGGCTCAGTGATTGGTTAAGTGTCTGACTCTTGGTCTCAGCTCCCATCCTGATCTCCTGGTCCAGGGATTGAGCCCCACCATTGAGCCCCTGCCAGCTCCATGCTCAGCCTGGAGTCTGCTTCAGATTATTTCTCCCAGTCCCTCTGCCTCCCCTTCTGCCCCTCCCTGCTTGCATGCATGCTCTTTCACTCTCTCTCTCAAACAAACAAACTAACAAACAAACAAACTCTTTTTCTTAAAACAAGAAAATATTAGATTTAAATAGTATGTTTCTGGAGGATCCCTGGGTGTCTCAGTGGTTTAGCGCCTGTCTTTGGTCCAGGGCATGATCCTGGAGTACCGGGATCAAGTCCCATGTGGGGCTCCCTGCATGGAGCCTGCTTCTCCCTCTGCCTGTGTCTCTCTGCCTCTCTCTCTCTCTCTCTCTCTCATTAATAAATAAAATCTTAAAAATAAATAAATAAATAAGTTTCTAAATTATAATAACCCAATAAGTATTTCCATCCAGTTATTGCAGAAGACATAACCTTTTAAAGTTACGCTACAGGTGCCAGAATTTATTTTATTTTATTTTATTTTATTTATTTTATTTTTTTTAAGATTTTACTTATTTATTCATGAAACACACAGGGAGAGGCAGAGGTATAGGCAGAGGGAGAAGCAGGCTCCTTGTGGGGAGCTTGAGGCAAGACTTGATCCCAGAACCCCAGGATCACGACCTGAGCCAAAGGCAGACGCTCAACCACTGAGCCACTCAGGCGTCCCTAAGATGACTCATTATAATGAAAAGTGTGTGCTCACAGATTGTTCAGGAGTTTCTTCCTCCCTATTTCAACATAGCTGAATCTAAATATCCTTGGAGCCAGCCATTCTAAAATAAGAAAATAAAGAGATTTCACTTTTAGATTTCAAAGGCAAGTTATTAGTTTGCTTAATTTTGACCACTTTTCCCTAGAGGTCTTTTCTGCAGAGCATAGGTTGTTGGTACTTCTCCTCCGACTTATGTGAGGAAGTAAGTGGGCCTAAGCAAGGATAGTGAAGTAGGAATAAGGAGGAAATAAGAAGGGAGAATTAAAAAAGAAAGTTTTTCCATGGGGAATCATGAGAGAAAAGTCTATAAATAACCATTAACACATCCTGTTAGATAGCAAGTTACCCAAGTTCTTAGTGTTTTTCTGTGCATAGGCAAACATCAGATCTGGATCAAATCACTAACCTGAATCCTGAGTAGAATTTCTAATCCTTATACTTTTCTTTAAATACTTATCCCATTGCTCAACAACTTATGTCTCAGATAACTTATTCTCATGCTAAATCACTGCAGTTTTATTTGAGATGGATAATCCAATTCTTTCAGCATTTTGATGTATGAAATGGTTCCCAAGAAATAAATTTAATCATTTGAAAAGTAAAATTACAAAACACTTACAGAAAAGCAAATGAGACTTTTTTCCCAAGTACTCCTAGGATTATTAAAAATATATGTAGTCATTTGCTAACCAGTTAGTCATCAAAATGTATTCACCATCTTTTCTGTAGAAGTCTCTAGAGATGTAGAGAATTCACAAACTTTGAAGATATACCAAACTTCAGGAATACTAGAGTAATAACAGCAGATATGTGGAGGCAGAACTACTTAAAAATGTCAAGTGTGATAATGGACCAGTTATGATTAATATGCAGTTAGTGCTCATGACGTGTGACATTTCATACCTCCCGGCGCTGGAGAGAGGAAGGTGAATGAGAATCACAAGATTCTGGAACTCAAAGTGAAAGGATTGAAATAACATGAAGTTCATGAGGGACACTGCAATGGGAATAATCTCTGCCACATATTCTGTGATAAATGAGAGAAAAGTGGGGATGAAATTGATATCATTTCATTTATTGAGCATAAAAACCTTGCAAAAATAATAACTCGTGTTTATAGATTGTTCAACAGGTGCTGGGAGCTCAGTTATGAGCATTAAAGGAATTATTTCATTTAATCCACAGAAAATCACGTGAAATAAAGACTCTCCTTATTGTCCATTTCTAGATTTTTTTTGCCCTGAGGCTGGGAGTTTAACTAAGTCACTAAATTTACACAGCTATTAGCGGCAGACTAATCCCAGAGGTTGTGCCCTTAATAACTATACTATGATCCAAGATTGCATCTTAGGTACAAGAATAGTGAGGAACTCAAGCCTGTAGTAACAAACATTCTTTAGGCTCACAAAAATTTTATGGAAAGGAAATGCTACTGAAAGTAGTATCTATATGATTTCAAATTACATGTTTTTTCTTCTAAATCAAAACTACCTCCTGATGAGATTAAAATGGAAGTTTGGGGTGATGAACAAAAGCTAGAAGTGAGTGGAAATAAGGTCGACTGGGCAGCAGGGTGAGGAATCAGTGGGAGGGTGTATAATTCCTACTTATGCAAGCTGTGTATTTTTATGTTACAGTTTGACACCTTTTCCACATTTCAATCTGCATGAATTTTGAAAGAATTAATTTAATGAAAAAGCATATTTAATCTTTCGGAAGAAGGAAAAAGCAATATTTATTTTTATTTTTCCATCCAAATATCACAGACTCTACAGTGGCTAGAATCTAAATGAATACTTTAAGTAAATAACACTGTAAATCTTTCAAGAAATATGAGTTCTTTAGATCTTTAAGGCAAATAGTCTGGTTTCCAGAACTGATGTGCAGTTATATGGCACTTGGAAAAGAGTAACTCATTTTCCTTTAAGATGTTGGATGGACTTCTACTTTATGCACCAATATTTCTGATGCTGCCCTGACACATTCCTTAGAGATCTTTGATGGAGCAGTGGCTATCAGAACATTTGGATTTGTGTGTATGTGTTGCTGTTATATTTAATTACCATTATTATTTATTATTTAATAATCATTCCTGTTTTCTGAGATATAATGCTAATATTTTGTTTTCAACTTTACACTTTGAAAGGCATTTCTGAACTAAAAATCAGAACGTTCACATGTCTTCTTATATTTCTTATAGTGTTTGATGCTAATATGTCATTTCTTAAAGAAGCCTTGACTAATTACTAGAGACCAAGAGCTATAATATAATAAGTATAGTTATTGATTACTTGCCATTTGCTCTGTTTAAAACTTCTGTATGAATTGTCTCACTTAAGCATTTTTTAGATATTACTGTAATTAGCCCTGCTTTATTACTTTAAGTGATTTCCCAAAGCCAAAGAAAGAGTTTGACTTAGAGCTTTATCTACGGACTCCATGCTTCCTCCTATCATTTTCATTCCTGACTTCTTTATTGTGGTACATTTTTTTTAGCCAGATTATATTCTTTTATGTAAAACTATATTTTCTTAAATACTTCAGAATGTGAACATTATAGCTACATTTAGTTTTATAATCACAGAACAGTATTCAGGTAAAAAAAACAGCAGTAATTGTGTAAGCTGCTTTAAACACATTAAATGAAAAAAATACTCCACATAGAATAAATTTGCGTTGTTTATGGTCTACCAACAGGAAATCTTTTAAAGGTCCACCTCCAATTTCACACTCCCATATTCTACCAGGTAAAGTAAGTAGCTATTTCCTTTAGTACCAGGCCAGAATTATTTAAAGACAGTCAGTAACATACTAATTATATATATCTGATATAGCCTTGCATTTCAATGTTTCATTTTCTTTTCAAAGAAGGGGTTATCTTCCTTCCAGACTGGAATATGAATGTACTGGAACTAACCGAGTTTGTGTCATAATCTTGATCTTCCCTCTCTGTTTTCCTTATGTATCGCATCTTTTCTTGGTTTATTTTTCCTTGTCTTTTTCAGCCTGGGCAATTCCTTTTACTTCCACATCAAATTTTTACCCCAGTCTGGTATACAGTATAAAATCTGTTTCTTATTTTTCCTTTATTTTAGTAGCTTCTTTTTTTTACAATAAGGCCACTTGTTGTCTACAGCAATATTTTCACATCTTATAGTTTCTTTGTTACCTAGCCATTGGCTGGGCTCAGATACTTTCTTTGGTTTGGATGTTAAAAACAAAACAAGAAAATGATTAGAGAATGCGGGTGCACTGGGGTCCTTGTCATTTCTATTTATTTTCCTTTTAGGAGTGATAGAGACTTTCACTGCTCTCTGTGACAATCTTTAGCCACTTTTCTGTATTCAGTCTACTTTTCTTTTGCAAATCTGTTCTCTCAGAATGCATATTATGATATTTGCCTCTGGTTACTTAGTATCCTTTTAGCTACTTTTATGTATCTATCCATCTACCTATCATCTGTTTTTATCATCTATCTATTTATTTTTTGCCCAGTCACTGGCCGCCTGTCACTTTTCCTGGCACTGCCTCTGGTGAACTCAGTTTACTGCCCAGAATAAATTTTGAATAAGTGTTTTAGAAAAAAAATATATAGCTGGCATTCCGTTGAGCCCTTGTATATCTGAGAATGGCTTTCAATTATCTTGATAAGTAAAAGACAAACTGGATAATTAAAGAAATTGCAAGCCCTTTTAGTTTACTATGAAACTATAATTATTGTTCATTTGTGTTCTGGGATCCAATATTAATAGAGAATAATTTCCACAAATGACCTAATTCTATCCCTCTTTATAGATAACGGTAATTTTTTTTTTTTTTTGCTTTAGTGTTTATAAGTTTCTTTACTGTTAAAATAGCAAGAAAATTAACAAAATTCAAGAAAAAAAAAGAACAAAAGGAAAAAAGTTTCCCCATATGTCAATTTAGCTTCCATAAAAATTGCAAGTCTCTGTGATAGCTGTATTCCATCTTTTTTTCAGTGTCAGAAAGTGTTTTAGTACCCCATCTTCTAATCTGTTCCTATTTACACTCTTTTTTCATGATTTTATACAAATATCAAACATACATTGTTGACATTTTATCAGTATTCCTTTTAAATGTCAACAGAGAGTACTCTGTCCTTTAAAATTTCCCAATATTTATCCCATTTTTATTTTTTCCCTTTCCTCTCCCTTAATGTTTGTGAAATTAATTAGTTATTATGTTTTTACATCCTTTCTTTAATTCTTCAGATATATAAAAAGATAGAAAAAGGTGGGTATAAATATGAGTTAGGGGAAAATGGGGCTAGGCACAGCTAGAAAGGGGGCCACAGAATCAGGCTCACAAAAATCCAAAAAATGCTGAGGTATAAGAAAACCAGATAAGGGAACAAGCCAGACCACTCTGCCCTAGGTGTGGGCAGAGAGGGTGTCTTTTTTTATGACAATCATCTGTGACCAACAAATAATAACCATAACCCAAAGAAGAAGTGAGCCATTAAAGATGTCATCACTAGACCTTACTCAATGGTGATATCAATACATAATGTTAAAAGGATTTAGATTCCCTGGTTGGCTTTCAATAAAAGACCAACCCTACAAGCCCCCAGTGGCAACCCTGTCGGGACCCCTCTCACTTCTGAGAGCTTTCTCTGTATCTTTATTTAATAAACTTCTTTCACTTAACTCACTCTCCTTTGTCCCTGAGATTCATTCTTTGACTCCATGAGATAAGAACTTCGACTCCCATATCAAATGCAGTGTAGTGGATGTGGATATAGAGATAATGTTCTTCCTTGATCTCAAATGGAGCTAAGTGTTTAAGATTCATAGACACAGAAAAAAACATAAAGACTGGTAGCTCTTTCCTATAATCAATATTCTTCAATAATATGCTCTTACTTTTCTCTTGCTTAAGTGTAACTTATTCCTTTTATAGTTTAATCCTGTATTTGAATCTTTTTCACATATTCCTCTGTTGGAGTTTTTCTGTTAACACATCCTTGTTTGAGAAGAGTTGATCTTTGTCCGGTATTCTCCAAAATATTTTGTAAGATTTCTTAGGAAGACTTGCCCTTCACCAAGATGGGAATCCGGTGAAGAGCAAGATCTTAAAATCTAAAATCTTAATCTGGAGAAATAGATGATGATATGTTATCAATTCAGTGACTGTGTCTATAGGTGAGCTCAATAGCTACTTGCCTCTTCATTGAAATTCTATTTGCTTGCTGATAACCCCTATTCTAAGGACCAAGTTTCATTATCAAGGTCTGTGTATGTATGTGTTTGTTACCTTATTGGTGTATACTTGGAATTTCCAAATAAAGGTGTGGCTGAGATTGACTGGAAAGAGAAGAAAAAGTGAAAACAGAAAAGAACTGAGGGCTTAGCCTTGAGAAACCCCAATATTAAATATAGAAAGCCAGACAGATGAGTCAGCAAACCAGGTTAAGAAAGAACGGTCAGAAAGAAAGAAGATAATAGGAGCCCATGGTTCTCTGGAGGCTGAGGAGGGAGAGTGTGATCAGCCTATCAAGGGCCTGCTAAGTAATGAAGGAGGGGTAGTGGGCAGGGTTCAAGGCCACTGAAAGTTTAAGAGAAATATCCATTAACTTTGTAATCATGGCACTCTGGTGACTTTTGCATGTGACGTTCTAATGATCTGCTGGGGAGTTAGACATGAAGCTTGATGGGTTGAGGAAGAATACAGGAGAGGGAATGGTGTAAGTATAAGACTTCCAGAAATATGGCTATAAGGGGAGAAGCAAGATAAGCTTATCTTGTGATTAGAGTGATTAGAGGGGTGTAGGGATTAAAAGGAGAACTTACTTTTTTTAAAGATGCAAGACAGTTGCAAATATTTATGTGTAACAGCAGCAACAAAAAACAGAGGGACAAGAATTTTAGACTATTAGTAGGTGAGTTATTGTAATTATAAGATTTATATTGGATAAGGAGAAAATACAAAAGAAGAAAGAATAGTACTATTAATAATGTAAAATATATATAAGGACTGATACATGTATATGTATATGAAAAATTTATATTAAATTAAGAATATTTGTTTTTGCCACTATTTTAAAATTTTCTACAGTGTGTATTTCTGCTTTTGTAATCCAGAAATATATATTTTATAAGTTTTTGTGTGTTTGTATATATATGTATGCACAATTTTATAGAATTAATAAATAAAAACACTTGAAATAAATATGTCAAATATAATTTAGTCAGGAAGTAGAACTGTTGGTGGTTTGGTTTGTTAGTTTTGTCTTTTAAGAGATTTTCTACAATAAATGTATATTACTTTTATACTAAAAATACACTACTTTTGAAAGGGCACACTTACTTTAGCAGAAGTTGTAGCATCAGAACTTATATTTTATTGCTTTATTTTGTTCCTTTACATTATGTGGTTTGTGAAAACATTGTTTAGAGATTTCCTCTGGTCTGTCAGTGTAAGAAATTCGTGGACAAATCTATAAGGTCTTGTAATGGAAGAATTTAAAAATACTAATATATCAGTCAATTAATGGTTCCAGTTGATTAATCTCAAAATACCTATAGGATGTAGGGGAAAAAAAGAATAAGTTTTTAAGATTTTTCAGAATCTTAGAGTAAGTTCTCTAATATTTTGAAATATGCTCAGAAAGAGTTGCTAAATTACGTTAACTCCATTTTTATATTTTTGAGGAACTTCCAAATATTAATGGCACCATTTTATATTCTCTTCAACAATGTACAAGGTTTCCATTTTATCCATATTCAACATACAACATGCTACCCCCCCCCCCCCCCATAATAGCCATTTTAGCAGGTAGGAGATGTGATGTTTTTGATTTGCATTTCTCTGATGATTAGGGATGCCAAACACCTTTTCATATGCCTGGTAGTCATTTGTCTGTTTTTTTTTTTTTTTTAAATGTCTATTCAAGTCCTTTGCACATTTTAAAATCAGGTTATCTTTTTTGTTGTTGTTGTCGTTTTTCATTTATTTGTTTTGTTATTGAGTTGTGGGAGTTTCTTATGTGTTTTGGATATTAGCACCTTATCAAGTAAGTGATTTGCAAATATTTGCTCCCATTCTGTAGGTTACCTTTTCATTCTTGATTGTTTCCTTTGCTGTGCAAAAGTTTTTAGTTTGATATAGTCCCATTTGTCTGGTTTTTATTTTGTGGCCTACACTTTTGGTATCCTATCTAAGAAATCACCAAAACCAATGTCAAGGAGATTTTCCCTGATGTTTTCTTCTATGAGTTTACATTTTAGTCTTTAATCCAGTTTGAGCTGATTTTTGTATATGGTGTAAAATAAGAGTCCAGTTTCATTCTTTTGAATGTGGATGTCCGGTTTTCCCAACACCACTTGTTGAAGAGACTGTCCTTTCCTCATTGAGTATTCTTGGCACTCTTGTTGACAGCTGTGCTTGGGCGGAAGAGAACCAGAGGAAACTCTGGTGGAGGTCATTAGTGGTCCTGTTATGCAAATTAATCATCACAGCTGAATATTGGGGCAAAAGAGTAATTGAACCATGTAGTAGCTGCTTTATTCTGAAGGTTCCTCAGGATAACTGAAGCTCTGGCACGTGGACCTATACAATTTTATTCAGTAAAGTGGATGATGAGAGGTCTTAGGGCCAAGATGGTCACAACCTGTTCTCAAACTTTAAATGGTTAGGAAGCTCAGCTGTCAGGGTGGTTGGGCGGCTCAGTCGGTTAAACATCTGCCTTCAGCTCAGGTCATGATCCCAGGATGCTGAGATCAAGCCCCACGTTGGGCTCCTTGATCAGCAGGGAGTCTGCTTCCTCCCCACCCCACTTGTGTTTTCTCACTATCTCCTCTCTCTCAAATAAATAAATAAAATCTTTTTTAAAAAGAAAAAGAAGAAGCTCAACTTTCTGGTAGAATACGTGTTGGGGAAAAAAAAGGATAAAGTAGCCAAAAAAAAAAAAAAAAAAATCTAAGCAACAATTAAAAAAAGAAAAGACAATACAAATGTAGTTTGTATCTGAAAGTACACCTGCAGAAACAACATGCAAGATGACTGTAAATTAATAAGAATTTTACTTGAAATGTTTTGTTAGGTTACCTACAGTTTAACAAATTAAGGCATTTGGGGAACGAAGACTTGTCTTGTTTTAACGGTATATTCCACCATTTGATTCATTGCCGGGACACCAGCCACTCCCTGATTCTGAGCCTGCTGCTTCATCATGCATAAATGTGAAGGTCGTTTATGGGATTTTTTTTTCAGAGCACATATTTTATTATTTTTTCATGATAACTTCATGGCACAATACCACACATTATTAGGAGCAAGTTATCTTTAATAAATCTTGGAAAATGGTTGTACTTTCTAAAAGAAAAGTGTCCACAATTAATGGAGTTCAGCCATATCAACAGACTTGATGAATGGATTTAATTTTTTATTTTTTGCAAAAGTTGCATTTTGTTCCTTCTTTTACATTTGACAACACTGCATTATGTATAAACCCATAAACCTGTAACATTTACAAGCATCACCTCATTTGCAAGTATCCCAGAAATACAACTGAACATATGGGTAAACACACAATTTTTCCCAAGGCACAACTAATATACAGCATGAAGCACAGAATGTGGAGCATGCCTAGAGCCAAAAGTCCCTTGTGTGATGAGGTGCCCTTCCTCAGTAGAGTAGTTTAATATCTGGCCCTACAGAAGTGACAACCAAAAGATACTATTGAAAGTGAATGGTTAGTGTCATTTTACTTCATGTAATTGTCCTAGAACAGGACAAGTGATATAATAAAAGGGAGGAATTGGTAAAGTAGTATAAAGAGATGCTCAGCACAAGGTGCCTTTCTGGCACTGCCAAGTTAATTATAGTCTCAAGATATTTTCCTAGAAGTTTTCATCAAAATTCTTCATAGGTTCTTACTAAGAACTCTGAATATTGGGCAGGTGCTCTGATACTAGTTTGGGGCTTTTTTTTTGGGGGGGGTGATATTTTTTTCTGTAGTTTATATGAATACTTTTTCACCTGTAAAATGTTACAAGTCACTGTTAAGTCTTCAGGGTGATACTCTAATAATGATGCATTTGACCCCTAATCATCTTGATCTCCTAAGAACTAAAGTAGTTCAGTAATATAAGGACAGTGATCAACAGATCCCAATAGTAGAGTATATGTCTCTTTTTTTAACTTTTTCATTTCTTGTTTACTTTGCTATATAGTAAAGTATATAATATACTTTGCTATATAGTAATGCCATCAACATTCTTCATTCTTTTCATGTATTTCAACAAAAATCACATGAATATCCCTTATCTTTCTATATATGTCCTGTTATCTTGTGTTCTTTAAAAAATAACAAATAAATACAATGATTTATACCATCATGAAATAATTAACAATCTTTCAAAGTGCTTGTTTGAATTTATTTCATATTTGACTTGGAAATTATAATTTTCTAATCAACAGGTGTCATTATTTGACTGGCCCTATAAATGAACTTTATTTACTTGAAGGTTATTATAAATAATGAGAAATTACAAAAGTCTTCTTTTTAAGTGCATTGATATAGTCTAAGGGAAGACTAGATTCAAAGAGGTTACATTTTTTTCCATGTAACATCTTTTATCACTATCAAAATGTACAAGACACATTGCTTTGTGATTTCTGAAGAAAGCCTTAAATATGTTTGTAGAAATCAGAACATTTATAATAGGGTGTTATCTAACTATCCATTATAAAGTTTGCAATGCAGTTATATATTTTTATGTTATAGTGACACATCACTTTTAGCATATGCAACAAATTGAACTTTTAATTAGTGTAAAAGTTATTTAGTGTCCAAGACTGGCAGTTAAATATTTCAAAAACATATTTAAAAGGTATGCAAAATAGAAGGAGATAGACACAAGCAATGTAGAAGGTTATTTAAAAACTGATTTGGATTCATATCGATTCTGAGAACAAAGCCAATAAAAGGAAAACAAATAGATGTGACAAGAAAGAGCCATATGTCAACACTTATTTCTTTTTAGATTTGTTTGAGGACTAGTTAAATGTTTGTGAAATAGCTAATGCCCAACCTTTGTCAGAGCAAATTTATTTATATTAAAAATATTGATTAAATTTATTACCCATAGCCTTTATGGAAGAGAACCTTTATCATAAAGAAAACTGCTTTTTGTCTGCTTTCTGTGCATATCTGATATTAGTGACAATTAGATTATCCTATTAGATTGACCATGGGAGAATTGTGCTGCAAATGGCAACTTCACCCTTAAAATTATGGAAGATATGTTGTATTCCCCTTAAAAGTGACAACAATAAGTAACTAGAATGAACTTTGTATGTTTTTTTAAAGATTTTATTTATTTATTCATGAGAGATAGGCAGAGACATATGCAGAGGGAGAAGCAGGCTCCCCACAGGAAGCCTGACATGGGGCTTGATCCTGGGACCCCAGGATCACTCCCTGACTTGAAAGCAGACACTCAACCTCTGAGCCACTTAGATGTTTCTGTATAGTTTTTTGAACTTCAAATTTGGTGGCGATTTTTAACCCCAAACCTTAGCAATAATTTACACTTCTATCTTATCTATTTTATTCTTCTAAATTTTATCACCATTGTATCAATATTTAGGTCTAGAACCATTTGCTAATTTAATAACAATAGTCTCTGAGAAACCATACAGAATGGACAGTAATTATTCTACCATTTTGCCTCTTAAGAAGCAATTACAAAGGTTAGATAAATTTGAGTTAGTTATTAAAGAGTAACCTCTAATAAGAGGTTCATAAATGTATGAGAATTAGTTAAGATTCCAACAGTCAAGATTGGAAGCTTTGTTTCTCAACTTAGCTACGTAAGTTGTATTTTATTTGTAGAGCAACTTTACTGATTTGAATACATATATATGTTGCATATTTGTTATTTGTGTATATACTGTTTCTACCATGAGTCTCACCATGATCTAGGACTAGGTAGGGCTAGTTATTATAGTGCTGAAAAACTAGATAGTTAGCAAATTCATGAAGTTTAGTTTCTGGAAGAAGTAGACAATGAATAGTCACATATACATATGTAATACATACACACATGTACATGTATGTGTGTGTGCATGCATATCAGAAGGTATTGATGAATGCTGTGAAGAAAACAAATAGGAAAAAGGGGATATTTTTATAATATTATCAAGGCATCTATGATGGTCATTATTTTATATGGTAATTATCATTTAATAAAGTTGTTTGAAAAGGCAAATTTCTCCTGTCTGTGAATATGCTCAGCACCAAATTTCTCCTGTAATGAGCATAAACTAAATATTAGACTCAACAGTTAAAAAACAAATGAATATCTGTTGTAATTGAAGGAGAATAAAAGAGTATCTTTTTTTTCTTTTTTTCTTTCTTTTGCTGTTTATGAACGGGAATGGGAAAAAATATCTCAACTCTGTTGTTTCTAAACTAGGTTGTGGGGCATGACTTGAAACATCAGAGTTTTTTCCAATATTACACCCCAAGATAGTAGCCCATTCAAGCATAGATGATAGAGAATGATGATAGAGAATTAGAGCCCTTCCCTATAGGCTTCTGTCTTTATAAAATGTAAGTGGTATTTTAACAAGCTTGAGTGTTTATTGTGCTCAAAACACAGCATAGATTCTTGCCTCCCACTATCCGTTATAATTTTACCAAATAGAGAAAATCTTTCCCTTTCCTTTATCAGCACTCCAGCTCACTATGACTTTTGCTGGCTTTAAGATACCAGGTATGCTTGCAGTCACTTTAAAATCACAAACAAAATGTCAATCCTGTAAAGAGAATGCCCAGGTCAACAAATAATACAACACGGACACTGAACTTGGTTTAATTTCAAATATGCTAGATGAGCATGCTTTCAGAGCAAGCTTTCAAAGACTAAGACACTTGGCTCTCTCCCTACTTACTTTCTGCTTTCTTCACTAGTGGCTTTTGAGAGTGGGAGAGAGAGAGAGAGAGAAGGGAGGTGGTTTGCAAACTTTCTGACATCCATTATTATGTCAGTTTTCTCCTACACGTGGTACACCAGCAGTTCCTGTCATGGGATGCTACTGAAGTCACTTTCTTAGAGCTAAAAGAACATGACCTTGGCCTTCCTGAGGCATTCTCCTAAATCTGAAAATTTTAGACTCGGTAGCAAGCTCATAAGAACACATTTATTTCAGATTAAGACCAATTTATTATCTCCAACTTTACAATTCGATCATAGGACACAAACTATATTACATTAAATACTCCTGAGTCTCAGACTCTTGTCTGAATGACAGTGGATAAAAAAAAGACATCAGGGCAAGTCACTGCTTTTCAACATGTATGTTCGCAGATCAGTTGACCCTTAAGACTGTTACATCCTGTCAGATAGTCATGGCTGATAGCAGAGATGATGGATGCTATTTTAGTCCATCTGGGCTGCTGTAATAGAGTACCATAGCCTAGGTGGCATGTAAACAACATAAATTTATTTCTAATAGTTCTGGAGGCTGGGAAGTCCAAGTCCAAACATCTGGTGAGATTGGCTTCCTCTTGCGTAGACAGCCTTCTTCTTGCTGCGTCCTCACAAGTTGAAAGGACAAGAGAGCTTTCTGGGTTCACTCTCATAAGGGCACTAACTCCATTCAGAAGGCCTCCACCCTATGATGTAATCACTCCCCCAACAAAGGCCTTATTCTATCCTAACACTATCACATTGAAGGTGAGGATTTCAACATATGCATTGCAGATGCTAATGGCTGCTCTTGGGTCAGGAACTGCCAGAGCTGTCTAGCCCCCTATTTTCCAGGCAGAAGGGTGGAGTCAGGGTCAGGCATGGGCTCACCTTTCTTTCAGTCCCTGTTCACTTTGTTCTAGGAATTGAGGGCTTGCTACCTACTTTCCATCTCCCTAATTTTCAATTTGCAAGGGTGTGATAATTTCCAAAGTCATTGGTTTTCTTTTACTAAATTCCCATATTAAAAGCTAGAAGTTGCATTTTTATTGACTCAACTATTTTCTCTAGTTCAGGGGGCTCATTAAAACTGAAACCTTAATGGATATGTCATCTACAGTGTAGAATAAACCTCTCTAAGACAAGGATTCAGAATGAGCCAGGCTAAACGATTCAGCTGAGTCTTCACTTTCCCAGCTGCCACAAGAATGGCAAAATTATTTAGAATGTTTCTTATCCCATAGTGAACATTTTATTTTTTTTAAATAAAGATTTTATTTATTTATTCATGAGAGACACACACAGAGAGAATCAGAGACATAGGCAGAGGGAGAAGCAGGCTCCCCACAAGTAGTCAGATGTAGGACTCGATCCCAGGACCCTGGGATCATGACCTGAGCCAAAGGCAGATACTCAACCACTGAGCCACCCCAGCGTCCTTACAGTGAACATTTTAGCATGTTTATATCTTATGTTATTTTTCAAATTGTAAATGTGCAATTCACTGCTACTGTTGATGTTGATGCTGGGCTGTTAGTGGTTTTCATAGCAGTTTGTAAAAATTCTCTATAAATTTCTATCTGTTCAATGTATAAAGTAAATCAATTAGTTATTTTTCTGTTATTTGCCTTTAAGAATTATTTTGAAGGATACACTTCATTAGCCCATATTTCTCTCAATTCTTCCAGTTTATGAGAGTATATTCTTTCTTCAGGTTAACTCTGTGATATAAAGTATATAAAACTAATAAATATATAAAAACTAATAAGCAACTTGTCTTATATGTGTGTGAATATACATCATATCTATATATATGTGTGTGTTTTCTTAATTCTTAGCCATCTGTGTTTTTCTCAAATAAGTATCTCTTGAATATTTTTATTTAATATTTAATTGACACATTACTGGACTATATTTGTTGCCTGTAAGACTGTTGTATCTGTTTTATAAGTAGTATAGACTAAATATTTCTTTCTTTTTTTCCTATCACTGTCAACTCATTTGGAATGAGTTGTATATCAGTATTTAAACTAGATTGAGGAACTTTGATTATTTTGTTATGGTCAGAAATAATTGAAATAAGTGTGATATTAATTATCAATAATTTTCAAGTGTGCAAAGTAGAGCATCTTGTTCATGTAAAGATAATGAAAGCTTTAAAGATATTAAGCATACTAAAGCTGAGGTAAGCAATAAAATAGTTTTACTTCACATTACATACTACAAGAAACGTTCAGTGACTTGCACATATATATTTACTAGAAAAAACAACTGGCCTAAATAACAAATATATGTCAAGTCTGTATGATAAAAATATAACAATGTTCAATAAATTATATAGCATTTAATAGGTTATTTTTGGCTGAACATTAATGAATAGATGATGTATTTATGCATCTCCTGGATAGTTTCATAGGGAGTATAAAGCATACTATGAAGGTATTTTAGATACTGTGAGTAGTTTTATCGTTTTAATCCTACTAACTAAAGGGTCCATTTTGCTACCTTACTAATTATACTCGGCTTTTTCAAGACATAGAATGTAGATAAGAGATTCCTGCATCACAAATAAATAGATATAAGAAAGAAGCAGTTCTTACCTAGGCTTATTTCATAATATGGTTTCTAATTCATATAATTTGAAGAAAACAGATTGTAACAATAATCTGGTGCCTTCCTCATGTTTTGTCAGTCAGATCAAGAAACTGAGAGAATACATACACTATGTCGCCATGTTTAACACATGCTTAGCACACGTTGTACCCTCAATAAAGCTAAATTATTCTAAATTAATCAGGCACACAGTGTATAGTTACTGCATGCAAAATTTAGCAAGGAAACAAAAGTTAGAAAGGCCCAGTTGTTTGCACAGATGGTTTAAATCTTAGTAGCTAGGATGAGAGAAAAAGACACTATTTCACAAAATGGAATAAAATAAATAGCACAAGACAGATCTAAACAATATACCAGGGATATTAAAGCAGGAAGAAAATATAATGTTGCAAAATAAAATGTTGGAAAATAAAAATCAGAAGTTTAAATAAAATTACGAGGCAAAAAATGTGAACTGCAAAAATGTTGAGTAGAAACAACCATAGAAAATATAGCTAAAATGAAGAAATATGAAGGGTTGCAAACATCAGGACTCAGGAAGGAATGATTAGATGGCTAATTAATTCAATAAACATATGTTGAGCGGCTGGCTTTAAGATAAATAAGATTAACACAGCCACTAGCTTCTAATCACTCACACTTTAGAGGGAGAAACAAATAAGTAAACAACCACTTATAATAAATTTGATCAGATTAAAAGGGAATATCATAAATATGGGTACAGCTAACTCAGAATTGGTGACTCAAGGAAGAGTTTCTTCAGAAAAAAAAAAGTTGGATTCTATAGTGGGTGCTGAAAATGTGCACGACTTCTACAGTTGACGTGAGGGCGGGAACAATATGAATATACTTCTGTGCAAGCATGTCAATTCATCCATAAAGGTACTGTGACATTGTGTTGTAAATATTTGTGTAAAGTAGTTTTGGATTCCTTCACTTGACATTTGCAGCATTGTGCATTTTTTTCTTCCCTCTATTGCATGCTTATGAATAGTATCATATTTATTGTCTCTTGTTTTTGATACTATTTTTTGTTTTACAACTTAAAAAACAATTCAGCATCCTTCCTTTATGGGGAAGGATGATGATAGCATGCAGTTTTAAATTACTCTATCTTCAAAATCCTCCAAGAAAAACAAGCAAGGATAGCAAAAACAAATAAATATTACACAGATAGCATAATTAATAAAATTTTATGGTAAGGAATCTCCATGAAACACAAGATAAATGGGTGAGATAAAAACGTGTAGGCCCCACACCCCCAAAAGAAACAACCAGGTTTACCAGCAATGCTTCGGTGGTGGAGGAAGAGACAAAGGATCTTTAACAATCTAAAAAAACAGGAACATAGAAAATTGCCAGTGGCTATTCATTTGCATAATGAGAGGACCCCTTATTGGCCAGTAACTCTGGTTACAACCAGTGAAATAGGGAGAGGTATCTACAAACTTCAATTTTTTAAAACAGTCTTAATCCAAAAATAATTCAAATCCCATAAAATTGACCTATTTTAACTATGGAATTTAATTTTTCGTAAGTTTACAGGATTATATGACTGCACGATTGTTGTGACGTATTATGCCGAGTGAAATATGTCACAACAATCTAATTTTAGAGTATTTTCTGCACTCCAAAAAGATCCCATTTATCTTTCCTAATCACTCCGTGTTCCCAAGCCTAGTTCCAAGCAACCAGTACTGTACTTTCTGTCCTTTTTATAGACAATTCATACAAATGGAATCAAAGTAGGTAGGAGGGTTTTTTTTCTTATGTGTGCCTGAATTATTTGGCAAAGTATAATACTGCTGTGGGTCACTCATGTGGCAGATATCAGTACTTTGCTCCTTTTTATTGCTGAATAGTATTCCACTGCATGGATACACTGCATTTCACTATTCACTCGCTGGTTTATAGACATTTGGTTATTTTTAGTTTGGAGGCATTATAAATACATTACATATAAGTCTTCTATAAATATTATATATAAGTCTTTGTGTGGCCATGTATTTTCATTCTTTTGGTTAGATTCCTAGTAGTGGTATTGCTGGGTCATGTGGTAAAGCTACGTTTAAGTTATTTTGAAAGTACTGAACTGTTTCACAAAGGAAGCTTTTCCATTTCACTTGTCCTCTTACAATGTATGAGGATATCAGTTCTACTATACCCTTAGCTCTATCTTTTGTGTGCTGATATAGTGGGTTTAAAGTAGTATATCATTATAATTTTATAAACTGAAATTCTCATAAATGTGATGCTGAGCATCTTTTCCTTCGCCAACTGGCTAATTTCATATTTCTTTGGTGAAATGTCTACTCAAAAGTTTTGCCCATTTAAAGTTGATTATTTGTTATGAGATAGGAATCCATCAAAATCCTAGCACATACAGGCAGCAACCTCTGTGACCTTTGCCACAGCAACTTCTTGATAGACACATCTCCAAAGACAAAGGAAACAAAGGCAAAAATGAACTATTGGGACTTCAAGATAAAAAGCTTTTGCATAGCAAAGGAAACAGTCGACAAAACCAAAAGACAACTAACAGAATGGGATATTTGCAAATATCAGATGAAAGGCAAGTATCAAAATCTATACAGAACTTATTAAACTCAACACCCAAATAACAATAATCTAATCAAGAAATGGGCAGAAGACATGAACAGATATTTCTCCAAAGAAGATCTACAAATGGCCAACAGACACATGAAAAAACGCTCCACATCACTAGGCATCAGGGAAATACAAATCAAAACCACAGTGAGATACCACCTCACATCAGTCAGAATGGCTAAAATTAACAAGTCAGGAAATGACACATGTTGTCAAGGATGGGGAGAAAGGAGAACCCTCGTACACTGTTGGTGGGATTGCAAGCTGGTGCAGTCACTCTGGAAAACAGTGTGGAAGTTCTTCAAAAAGTTGAAAATAGAGCTACCCTATGATCCAGCAATTGCACTACTAGGTTTTTACCCCAAAGATTCAAATATAGTGATCTGAAGGGGCACCGTGCACCCCAATGTTCATAGCAGCAATGTCCACAATAGCCAAACCATGGAAAGAGCTGAGATGTCCATTGACAGAAGAATGGATAAAGAATATACATATATATATATATATATATGTATATTCTTTATATATGTTGTGTATATGATGATGGCTGAGTAGTATTTCATTGTATGTATATGTAGTGTGTATATATATATATTGTATGTATATATATATTGTGTGTATATATATATATACACACTACATATACATACAATGAAATACTACTCAGCCATCAAAAAAATGAAATCTTGCTATTTGCAACAACATGGATGGAATAGAGGGTATTATGCTAAGTTAAATGAGTCAATCAGAGAAAGACAAGTATATTATCTCACTCATATGGAATTTAAGAAACAAAACAGAGGATCATAGGGGAAGAGAGGGAAAAATAAAATAAGACAAAATCGGAGAGGGAGACACGCCATAAAAGACTCTTAATCAGGGATGCTTGGGTGGCTCAGTCAGTTAAGCATCTACCTCCAGCTCAAGTCATGATCTCAGGGTCCTGAGATTGAGCCCTGTGTTGGGCTCCCTGCTCAGGTGGGAGTCTGTTCCTCCCTCTCCCTCTGCCCTCCCCCTTCATGCTCTTTCTCGCTTGCTCACTCTCTCAGAGAAAGAAAGAAATAAAATCTTTTTTTTTTTAAAGGAGAGAGATTCTTTTTTTTTTTAAATTTTTTTATTTATTCATGATAGTCACACAGAGAAAGAGAGGCAGAGACATAGGCAGAGGGAGAAGCAGGCTCCATGCACCGGGAGCCCGACGTGGGATTCGATCCCGGGTCTCCAGGATCGCGCCCTGGGCCAAAGGCAGGCGCCAAACCGCTGCGCCACCCAGGGATCCCAAGGAGAGAGATTCTTAATGATAGGAAACAAACTGTGGGTTGCTGAATGGAAGGTGGGTGGGGGGATGGAGTAACTGGGTGATGGACAGACATTAAGAGGATCACATGATGTAATGAGCACTGGGTATTATATAAGACTGATGAATCACTGACCTCTACCTCTGAAACTAATAATACGCTATATGTTAATTAATTGAATTTAAATTTTTAAAAAAGGGGTAAAAATAAAGTGAATCATTTGTCTTCAAGTGATTGGATTATAAGATTACTACTTTTGTATAAATTTCTCCTGACAGCATATTTTAAAAATATTTTATTTATTTATTTGAGAGAGAGAGCTGAAAAAGAGAGAGAGAATACAAGCAAGGGGGAGAGGCAGAGGGAGAAGCAAACTCCCCAGTGAGCTGGGAGCCTGATGCATAACTCGATTCCAGGACCCCAGTATCAGACACTTAACCAACTAGGCCACCCAGACGTTCCCTGAGTGCACATTCTTAAGAAATCCCTGACACAGGAACTGTTTTCTGCTTCTGGGGAACTCAAAATAAGATACCTCACCCCCCCACACACACACAGTATATGTATATTTAAGTACATGTATGTGTAGAAGCAATGGTGGGCAGGGTTATTTAATATTGCCTGATATGTATTGCTATCTTGGTTCAATTACTGGTAGTAAAGCCTTGAATGGATAGAGAAATCAGTTCAATTTTGGAAGAACTGAGGAAAGTTGAAACAAGAAAAATAAGATGGGACTCAAATTAACAAATTTAAAGTTCAGCAAGTAAGGTAAAACATAGTTCATTAAAATTTATAAAATTTAAAACAAAACCAATAGTAACAGGAATCCAGTAAGAAGATACTAAATTGATATAAGAATAGTCCAGGTACTAAGTGATGTGAGTTAGAGAGCTATATTGGCTGGAGTGCTAATGGAGATTAAACCAGTTTTTAAAGAAGATATAAAATTTGGATTGGCAGGAAGGAATGGCTAGAGTAGTCTCTTTTGTGGCACTTTCTTTGGTGGGAATGCAAGCTGGTGCAGTCACTCTGGAAAACAGTGATTATATATATATATATATATATATATATATATATATTGCAAAGATGCAAAAGCTACAATATTTGAAGAACAGTTTATGTTAATAGATTAATAAAAATGATACCAGTAGCTATTAATTATTGAGATTGCCATGAGCCAGGCACTCCTAAATGTTTCACATGTGTTGTCATTATTTACTAACAATGCTGTGAGGTAGGTGTTGTGAATCTTCTCTGTTACATATGAGTCTAAGATACACATGGGAAATATATATTTGCTCAATGGCATGTAGCAGGTTAATATTCACAAGTAATATATTTCTGGAAGGAAAATTTGACATTGATTTGGAAAAGCTGGTAAAAAGAAGTGGGCTTTGAATGTTGTATACAAATTGAGTATACCAAATGTTTATATAATGGTGACAACCTAGATTGTTCAGAGTGTTTGTTGTGGGTATGTTAGTTTCATCATGCTCTGAAATTTGTCAGAGATGCAAAATAGTTAAGAATCAAACTGGAGGATTTAGAGCTACATTTAAGCATTTTTACCTCTGCCTCTGGATATAAGAAGCAACACCTCTAGGCTTTGCATCACAGCATTCTAAACCCTACTTGGTCTGAAAATCCACTGGTAAATTTATGTCTGTATTTACACCTACATCTCTACAAATCACACTGAAGTAATATTTTTAGAACATCAATTAAATGTGAGTGAAATGCACACACACAAAAAGCCATCAGTAAATATATCGGTTCATCAAAACATTTATGTTGGGTTTTTTTTACCAGAAGTTAATAATAAGTTAGGAAGATGATATTATTGTTGGCATAATTCATATTGTTGCAAATATTTTTTCAAGCTTTAGATTATGAATATCATTTCATTAATTTTAGTGCTAATGTTTGCATAGCCGCCGTATATCTTTTTTAATTAAAATTCAATTAGCCAACATATAGTACATCATTAATTTCAGTTTATCAGTTGCATATACCACCCAGTGCTATCTCTCTTTTTGGTCATGGAATCATTCCTTTCTTTCTGCAATAGATAGATAGATGATTGATAGATAGATAGATAGATAGATAGATAGATAGATAGATAGATGATAGATAGATAGATAGATAGATAGATAGATAGATATTCAGAGTTTGAGGGCATTCCAGACTATTTCTCATGTTTAAATTCATAGGTTCTTTTCTATCTCCATATATGAGCATCTTTGTCAGAATGGTATTTTCAGCAATTTTGGTTTTTCTTGAAAATGTACAACCACCTCTACTATTCATGATACCTGAAATGATCCTTTTGATATTATTTTTAGACAAATGTATATTCCTATTTAATAATTTTCACTTTAAGTGTAGACCAAATCCTGGAAATTTCCTTTGTTCATTTCTATATAGAATAAGTAATTTGTTTGTCTCTTTAGATTCTCTATCAATAATGGCCAGGGACCTCCAGTCCTATATAAGAGTAATCCTCATTGGATGCTATATTTTTCTGAATTTAGATCCTATATTGAATTATCTAATTTCAATCATCCCATGATCTTGTATTTAACTTTTCTTTAAGCCCTTTGTCTGTCTTGTCTTAAGTTGATTCTTTCCATGAATTCTCTTTCAATTTTATGCCCATCTTGAATCCTCTCTTGATAATGATTTGCACATTTCTTGCTTAGAGGCTATTTTCTGGCATACGTTTTGTCTATCACATATTTACTACCTAGTGGTACTAGCACTATCATGCAATAAATATTGATAATATCACTGAAGGGTGAATTATACTGCTCGGAACTATTCCTTGAGAAATTACTCAGAATCCCTCCCTCTTATATGTAACATGTAAAATATGATTGGATATTTGAAAATTATCCGATCAATAGAAATGTTCTATAGGTTTCTGTGGTTGATAATAGAGTGTTCCATTCTAATTTAAACAGATTAAATATTGGCTAATATTGTTTAGGTTTTACTTCAGGCCACTATGGTTTTAAGTTTTAGTTGTTAAGTTTGGAGGTTGATCCTAAGCTGATATTCACTACCAAAAATCTTTTAAAAAGATAAGGAAACTCCATTAGGAGTGTTGGCTCCTAACAGATACAAGCCTGATAACTTTATGCACCATTTCTTGGATCCTGTAGGATGCAAATTTTTAAAAATAACTTTTTTAAAAAATAAAAATCTTAGATTTACAAAACAACTGTAAAGATAATAGAGAAATTTCCCATATACTCCACACTTACTTTGGCCTATTATCAGCATCTTATATTAGAATGGTACATTGTTACACTTTATTAACCAATACTGATATATTATTAATTAAATCTATAGTTTATACTTCTTTAGTTTTTACTTAATGCCCTTTTATTCTATCCCAGGATTCTATCTGCAATATCTAATTATATTCTGCATGCTTAGGCTTCTCTTGGATAACCTTGACAATTTTGAGGAATGCTGATCAGATACATTATGGGATGCTCCTCTATTGATAATTGTCTGATATTCTTATCATGATTATTCCTCTCCCTCTGCTACTTCCCCTTGCTTGTGCTCATCTCCAAAGGAGATATCCCTCCTTTGACATCTCTCTGTCAAATAAATAAATAAATCTTAAAAAAAGAAGCACTCTGTTGAATCTCAAAATATTTTGGGATTTTCTAGCTATGTTTCTATTACTGATTTTTAATTTCATTGTGGTCTGAGAATATAGTTTGTATGATTTCTTTACTTGTAATTTTGTTAATGCATCCTTATGGCCCAGAATTTGATTTTCATTGATAAGTGTTCCTTGTGACCTGAAAACAATGTGTATTTTGGTATTTGGGGATTAGGTCTATAAATGTTAATTTCATAAACTTGATTGATGGTGATGTTCAGGTAAAATCTGATAGAACTGAAATAAGAAATAGAAAATTCCATTTTTATAGTTGGAGGCTTCAGTGTGATAAATTGATAAATTGACAATTGGTTAATCAAGGTGACAGAAAATCAGGAAGGTATTTGTAAAAAGCAAGGAGGAGAGTGAACATGTGAAGGAAATGTGCTTAATATCAGGAGGGTGGGCAGACCCAATGGACCTTAAATGAGATGTGAAGAAAGGGACTTAACTGGAAGAAAGATGATGAGTTCAAACTGAATATTCAAAATTCAAGTAAAGATGTCAAATAGACATCTGAGGTATTAGCAACTACATTATACAAGCCTCTAAGAAATACTATGAAATAGTCATCCATGACTGAAATTATCATATCCTCCCACTAGTGGGAAATGCATTACAAATTCTTTGCAGAATTAAGGCCTCCTTGGGGTTGTCTGTCATTAGTTGAAAATAGGGCCAATCAACATGATTTTGGCTTATTCTCTGCTTATCTTCAGTAGTTAAGGTAGATACAGAAGATGTGGGGAAATGTTTTTAGCCGGAGTAAGTGTGAAAAAAAGAATCCGGGATATGAAAGTTGAGTACCTGTGCAAGAGAGTAATTTAGTTGCACATTATGGACTGTAAACATTTTGAGGAGGAAGGTAAAGGCATGAGGAAGGTGATGAATATAAATATATGATATTTTCAATGGAATATTAAGTCTAAAGGTTGATAAAGTATTTCCTTTAGAGTGCTAGTGAAAGTAAGCTAGTAAGATGGGAGGTATTAGTACAAGAATACGATTTTAGGGTGAGTATATTGACAAATTATTGGTTTTGGTAGTGATTCAAAGGTGGAGTGTAACCACTGCTGAAAGTGGCTAATATTGGGTGGAAGTCAAAGCCTTTGGAGGAAAAGAGTTCAAAAAATCAAAATTTACTGTATTGGAAAGATCGTCAAAGTGGATATTAAAATCACCAAGGATGAAGACAGTAGTTTTAGGGAGATTGACAGTGACCATGCTAAAACCTTCAAGGAACAAAATGGAGTGCTCTTGGGCTTTTAGAAGGCCAGAACAGAGACAGGTAGCATCTGGTATAATCCGATGAAGTGCAAATCTAAGCTCATGAATTTTAAAAAGAAAAGGAAAATATTTGGAAGTAGAAATGAAACTAAGAAGGCACTCTGTTCCATCTTCAGGTCAAATGATTCAAGGTGTATAGAAAATTTTATTTTTTAAAAAAAGTATGAATAACTCAACTAAATTCCCAAGTGACAGAGCTAGATTTACACTCAGATCTCCTTGTCTTTAAAAACATGTACTCTTTTCACTTTTCCTCTGCAAAGCAAAACAAAATACTTGACTCATGGCCCAAACCTACTGCAAGCAAGGCTGAGAAATGTAAACGCTCTAGTGGGACCAAGAAAATGAAATGGAGTTGTGAGCATCTCACCAATCTGCCACAGATAGATATAGTCTATTTACATTCTTATGAAGAAAAAAAAGTGGTTCTGGGATAGAAGGATGTAAAAAAGAAAGTAGGAAAGTACATACAAATATGTTGAGAAAGAAATAGGGAGAAGTGTCTAAATATACCAGTGAGCCAGACAGCAAGCTGTCAGATGATTTCAAAAATAAAAACGGCAACTCATATGTCAAGGAATCTTGAGTGACTTAGTTGTTTAGAGTTACATTATTAATGCAGAAAGAACACATGGAGAACTTTAAAACCAATCTAATATACCAGCATAGAATATGCCAGCATAGAATGTACCATCATTGAATATGCCATCATAGAAAACTTCAAAAGGAATATAATATCTAGAACAAGGATTTAAGTCTCCCACAAGTGAGATCAGGCTAAGATATTGTTATTCAGAAATTTGAAAACACTTAGGAGAATGCTATACTTTATGAAGTACAGAAAACCTGGAGTGTATTTGAAATAAGGTGTCAGAAGGGGAAGCATCATGCAGCAAATGACCTGCTTCAATAAAGACTTGGCAGAGTGGGGCCGAACAGCTATCCAGTGTGCAATGGGAAAAACACCTAGGAAAAAAGAAACCTATAGTTTCAATGTGATCTTTAGTTGTCATATTCTTAGAAGTTAGGAAGTTAGGTATAAATGGTTACAGCAGGAGGATCAGTCTTTACTAGGATTTATATAAGGAGATCTAATTTGGAGAAATCAGCCTAAATAAGAAATTCTAAATATTTATTGCATATTCAACTAATACTGGTAATATCTGAAATTTTCTTGGATAGATTTTAAACACATAAGAAGACTCAAGATACATTTAGTGTGAGGAAATAAAAAGAAAAGTAAAAAGACACTTCCACGCAGTGTACCATTAAAAGTGATTTTTTTGACTATGTCTTTTCTGACCTATAAAAATGTTAACAATTCATTGTTTAGTGAAGTTTCCCAAAAAAGCGGAGTGTTCATTACAAATGTTTCCTGAGTACTGGGCACTTGATAAACAAGACAGAATCTCTGTCTTATTATGCTGTTTTTTAAAAAGTGGCTATGCATTTTCATATGAAAGTTTCTCAAAGGACTAAAAACAACCTCTATAGAGGAGTTAAGTTTTAAGATATTTTCAAGTTTCCATTTCATTTTGTCCCTCTGGATATTCTAATGTCTGCCAAATTAGCATATTTTTTTTGGATAATGAAAGTAGTATATAGAAAGGGCTGTCGACCAAAATAAAGAGGTGTAAAACTAAAACAAGCTCAAAATCATCAAAAACAGTTTATGCAAGAATAGCAGAGGAATTGGAATTCAGGACACGGAAACTATAGCACGTTACGGGTGAGTCTGTTGAGGGTTTGGGGGAGGCTGTATTTATGAGCAGGGAATGTAAAGAGGTAAGAGCTCAGCTAGTCTGTGAAAATCAAAAACAAATGAGACCAGCTTTGAAAATTCCCCAAGCAGACAGAACCAGTGCAGTCATACAAAGCTCAGTTTATGATACATACAATTCAGTTTATTTTGTGAGACAGCCCAGCTCGGGTCATTTCTTGTTCATGTCTCCAGAAACCATATGCAAAACTTCCCAGGGTTACTATGAGGCAACCCCCAACCAACTATCTATCACTTAAGAAAAGTGATCTTTTTCTTAAATATTATAATATTATAAATGAATATTAATATTACATTATAATAATATTAGTTTTCTGTAAATCAGGCATTTACAGGAAATCAGTTTCTCAGTCCTCAAGTTTAGTTTTCCCAAGGGCACATACACAAGATTTTCCATTTTATATCCTCTGGTTCCATGTTAGATGGAAATTCTCTCACATTTCCCCCCATTTGATCAAATAAAATATCACTGATCAATTATTTCATTCAGCTGTTGTTTATTAATTTTTGTCATAACCACCCCTCAGCAGAGGGGTGTCTGCCTTCCGCCCAGGGTGTGACCCTGGAGTCCGAGGATCGAGTCCCACATAGGGCTCCTTGCAGGGAGCCTACTTCTCCTCATCCTGTATCTCTGCCTCTGTGTCTCTCATGAATAAATAAATAAAATCTTAAAAGAAAAAAAAAAAGATTTTCCTTTCCTAAGTGTGTGATAGGTAGAACAACAGTACACAAGTGTTTAAAATAAACTCCAGTTTTTGTTTTTCTTCCAAGTTGAATGTTAGCTGTTTTGCTTTCAGAGTGACACCAATAAAGAAAAACAATGTTAAAAGATAATATTTGCCCTGGAACAAATCCAACAATCAGTAAATTTAGCAAAATCAGAGAGTATTTATAAGGTGGGGATAAAGGGATGTGTTAGAGATAAAGGACTATACAAAAACCAGGGAAAGAATAATTGAAGGTTTGAATGACATGATTTAACTAAATGCAGAGTGAGAAGAAAGAGAAAAAAGAAGGGAAGTTATGCAAACCTGGTCAAATAGCTTGGATGAGCTGTCTGTTTCAGATGTCGTGTACTTAGAAATTTCTGATCCCTAGAAATATTTGATTTCTGGTCACCAGGTGGTATACAGGTGGTGTACAGGTCCATTTGGGTTTTGGGACTTTCTTAAGTGTAGCACATGAATCCAGGAGTCTGTTTCTTCAAGTTTTGCTACACAGGGGTTAATGATACATGATAGGGTCCTTTCCAGTGAGGTTGAAAAGAACCTATTTGGAGATGTCTTTTCTAATAGATGAAATTTCCAGGCTGTGATGTTTGATGTCTTTGTCTCCCAGGAGCACGCTGTGGAAAAATTGTTCTACCAGAGTGTAATTGTTTTCTATTGATTTGATCAGGCTTAGCAAAATTGAAGGGTATCCCTTTTTATTAGCTGTGGGTCAAAAGAAGCAGGGGCTAAGTGCATGGACTGTCCTGTAATTATTTTAAAAGTTGAAATTTATGCATATCCGAAAGACAGTAGGTTCAAGATTTGGAAGAACCAAGGGTAATGCTTTTGGCCAGAGTATTTGAAGGGTTTTGACTAATTTAGCTGAATCTTAATAATTCCATTTGTATGTTTCTCCAGTCCTGAAGACTGAGGATGGTAACTCAACGAAAGTGCTGTTGAGCTGGCCAGAGAGCAGACTTGTGGATCTGTTTGACCAGTGAAATGGGTTCCCCGATCACCACAAAGTTCAAGGACTGTTCCCTAAATTCATTTATTTAAAAGGCCAGTCCATTTATTAGAATAATTTTTTTCTAATAGGATTTTAGCTACAGAACAGGCAGTTGCCTGCTTACATGGAAGAGCTTCAGTCGAATGTGAAAACAATTATTAGAACATACTTAATCCATGAGATGGGGGGGCAAGTGTATGAATTCCATTTATCAAACCTAGAGCCTACTGAAAGGAGTATAGCATCTAACTGCTTTTGGACAGAAAGATCATTTAAATTTTTGTCTCACTGGAAGAGGAAACCACACTGTTTCCATAACACTACCAAGTCACGGACTCATGTGTAGCTAGCTTAGTTTCTGGGTCCCAAATTGCGTTTCCTTGCTGTTCCCAAATAAACTCACCTTATTTGACAATTTTGAGCTTGCCTCAATTTACTTCTCTATTTAGGTTATTCTGAAAATGACAAACACACTTATTTAGAACTTGTGTTTTCACAAACTGTTTCTGCCATATGCAAAGTGGGTGGGGTGGGGAAGATTACACCATCTGCTTCCAGCCCAGAGCCCAGAGTGACCAGGTAACTTGCTAAATTCCCACTGCTTACCCAGAGTAGGTCTTGAATGTCTTATTCAGAGTTCTTTCAAATCTACCGGGGGGCATCAAATTAAATCATTCAATGGCCTCAGACACACAGGACTACATACTTAGCATGGCTCAGGGAAGAGAAGCAGAGCAACTGAAGTTGAAGTGCAGAGTCACATATAGTACATGCATGGAGTCCATACTTTTATTTAGACACTAACACATTATGTCATTTAGTAAAAAATAAAATTCTAAAGTTTCTTAAACTTTCAGAACACATCTGTTTGATGTAATTGTTTTTTATGTCTTCCAAATTTTGCGATCCATAGTAGAGTTGCAAGAATACACAGTGAACACTCGTTTATCCTTCACTCAAACTTAGCAGTTGCTTACATTTTACCACATATGCATAATTCAATATATATATCTTTGTAAACATTTTTAAACCATTTGAAATCTGGGGGCATTATGTCACTTTTACCCTAAATACTGCAATGTGCATCTCCTGATAGGATCTTCCAGACAACCATCACCTCATCTAAGGAAAAATAATACTTTTAAAATATCCTTTGATATATAGTACAGATCATACTTAAATTTTACCCTGTTAAATAAAAAGAGGTCTTTTTGAGCTTTCTTTTCAATTCATGATTCAATCACATTTCATTCATTGCATTTGGATGCTTCATCTGGACCAGTACCTGTGCCTTCTTTTTAAATTTCTTAAAAATTTTGCAACCATTTTAGATTTTAAAAATTGTAATGATAGTTCTTATATATTCTGCACTCTGTTTTCTCTGTTCTAGACATTTATATAAGTATGGCTGGTTTGTTATAAATGATAAACCAATATTGATATAATTAACTAAAGTCCACATTTATTCAGATTTCCATAGCATTTTTTTTAAACTAACATCTTTTTTTTTTTTTTATGTTTCTGAATCCCATTCAGGATAAATTTAGTTATCATGTTTTCTTAAGCTCCTAGTGGCTGTAGTAGTTTCACAGGTTTTCCCCTTTTTTGATAACCTTGATCATTTTTCAGATTATTGGTCAGCTATTTTGTAGAATTTCCTTTGAGAATTGTCTGCTGTTTTTCTCATAAAACTGTGGTTATCAGCTTTTGCACAATTAAAGTGCCATTATACTGTATCTTGGATTTTGTGTTAGTTTGCTATGGCTGCCATAACAAAATATTACAGCCTGAGTGGCTTAGCCAAGGAATATTTCTTACACTTCTGGAGGCCAGATGTCTGAAATTAAGGTGTCAGCAGAGTTGAGTTTTAACTTAATCATCTTTTTTCAGATCTTATTTCTTTAACCAGTTTTGCACAGAAATATTGAAAGGAAGATACAGATATTCCCCATATACCCCCAAGTACCCCATATATATTGTCACCTTCATTGTTAACATCTCCCACTAGGATGGTACATTTTTTACAACTACAAAATGGCATTGACATATGTGGTAGTACCCAAAGTCCACAGTTAACAATACTGTTCACTCTTGGTGATCTAACTGGAAAGTTTGTATGGAGAGAAAAAAAAAAAAAAACAAAAAAAAACAGAGGAGCCAACACAATATTGAAGGAGTAGAACAAAGATGGAGGACCGAGACTGCTTGGACTTCAGAGCTTCCTATGAAGCTACTGTAATCAAGGCACACTGATATGGGCATGTGTGTATATATATATATATATATATATATATATATATATATATATGATGCATATATTTAAATACATTGTTGCTACTATTATGTTGAACAAGCTGTTATCTGTTAGAGATACAAATAAGAAAATGAAAGTTTTTGTCTTATTTCTTCTTTGATGCTCTTGTATACCTTCATGTAGATCTGAGTTAGAGCTATTTTCTGTCTCTCTAAAGATCTTCTTTTAATATTTCTTGCAAGGCTAGCTTACTAGCAACAAACTCTTTTCATTTTTATTTTTCTGAGAAGGTCTTTATTTCTTTTTTTTTTTGAGAGTTGACAAGTCTGCACATTATTTAGTACTAACCATGGTAAATGTGGTCACCATCTCTTACTACATAATGTTATCACAATGTTATTGACTATTTTCCCTGAGCTGTACTTTTAATCTCCATATTTATTTTATAACTGGAAGTTTGTACATCTTAATCCCCTTCTCCTATTTCATCCACCCCCTTTCCTAGCAATGACCAGTTTGTTTTGTGTATTTATGAGTTTGTTCCTGTTTGTTTGTTCATTTGTTTTACTTTTTAGATTTCACATTTAAGTGAAATCATATGGTATCTGTCTTTCTCTGACTTATTTCACTTAACATAATACTCTCTAGGACAATCCATGCTGTTACAAATGGCAAGATCTCATTGTTTTTCATGTCTGAGTAATATTCCATTGTGTGTGTGTATATTACATCTTTATCCATTCATCTTTCTGATATTCCCATTTGCGTATGTTATATATTTTGTAGTTGGCCCACAGTCCTTAGTCTTTTTTCTTTCAATCTTTATTGTCTTTGATTTTCAGTTTTTGAGGTTTCTATTGCTATATCCCTAACAGAGATTGTTTCATCCGGTATGTCCAGTACTAAGCCTATTGAGGGCTTTCTTCATAATTCCACATTTCTGTTACAGTGCTTTTGATCTCTAGCATTTTTCATTTCTTTCTTAGGTTTTCCCTCTGTTTACATTGCCCATCTAATCTTGTGTGCTGGCTCCTCTATCCAATAGAGCCCATAGCATATTAATCACAGTTGTTTTAAATTCTGGTCTGATGAATCCAATATCCCAGCTATCACTGACTCTGGTTCTTATGTTTGATATATGTCTTCAAACTGAGTTTTTTTTGCCTTTTAAGGTGCCTTGTAATTTCTTTCTGACATCCATACATGGTCTCCTGGGTAAAAGGAACCCTATAAATAGGCCTTTAGTAATGTGTTGAGGTTGAGGGGATGGGACATGTGCTATGATTTGCCTGATGTTTTTCTCATAAAACTGTGGCTATCAGTTTTTGGAGAAAAGCTGCAAAAGTAAAGTGCCATTTTCATTATACTGTATCTTGGGTTTTGTGTTAGTTTGCTATGGCTGCCATAACAAAATATTACAGCCTGAGTGGTATTTTTGTGGTCTTTTTGTGAGCCGATGCTTCTGGATGGTAAACTTCACAAGTGTTTCCCGGATTTTTACTTCTCTTTCACTAAGATAGGATGGCTAGTGTGGGCTGGAGTTCTTCCCTCACATGGAAGGCTACAGCTGAGTAGTGTTGGGTATTTGCCTTCCCCCAGGCCTATGAGGCTCTAATAATACTCCAGCAGGTTAGGCTCTCCCTAACTAGCTTCTCCTGAGGGCATGACTTGTTTAAGAACAGAGTGTGCTGGTGGATTTCAGTTGTTACTTTCCCCTCCGCCTGTGGGATACATTAGCGGATTTTTCTCTGATGCCTACTGTGTGAGAACCTGGTTGAGTTCCTGGAGTTAAATCTCACAAAATACCAGGGCCTCCCATGCCTAAGCCCCCTGAGTTGTCCACACTTAGCCTCCAGCAAGTCATCCATCACAGCTCCAGTTTTTCCTACTTGGCTCTGGCTCCTGTGGCAGCTTCCACTCTTGAGTATCTGCCCTGATAAGTCATGGCTTCTTGTTTTCTTGTTTTGTCTCCAAACTTGGGGGCAGTCATTTGCCTTGTATTCTCCTCTCTTCCAGCTCCAAAAAAAAGTTGTTGATTTTTAAACAACTTGTTCAGCTTTTTGTCTGTTATTTTGATGAAATGGTGACTTCTAAGCTCCTTACTTGCGGACCTGAGAACACGTCAGTTAATTTTTAAGGATGGTCTCTAGAGCATGTTTTCAAATGGAAACAGGCAGATTAGAGTATAATCGTTCTCATGTCTCCCCTTCCCTGTTTTCTCCTCCTGGACACGTGGAGGGCAGCCCCAGCTTCCTTTTCCCACCTCAACAGTGACGGCAACTCTTAAATTAGAGCCAGACATTCCCTCAACATTATTATTTTTTTCATATGTCTTCTATTCTTCTTACCCGAGATCAAATGCTCCTTCTTCAAATATATGACAATCCCTTTCTCTACTTATAGAAATGAACTTTCAAAAAACATTTTTTTCTGAAGGTATTATACATTAAAATAGTAAACTATTTTAGGATATTGTTTATTTTTAATTTTTTTTGAATAAAAAGTCTAGTTAATTGGGGGGAAATTGGAGTTCTTTAAAAATTTTAGTTGTCCTAGGCCCTTGGATGATTGGAGATTTTTGTAAAAGATTTGAGCTTTGTAAAATAGACTATTAGAGGAGATACTGAGTACACTTTCCATGGAAGTAGTCAAGCAGATGTCTGACATTCAGCTGATAGAGATTCTGTAGATGAAACTGGAACAACAGATAATTAGAATATTTGTGTTCTAAGGTCTCTTCCTGTTCTGATGTCTGTAAATTCATACATAGATTTTCAATGGTAATAGACATGAATTTCACTTGAAGCAAACTTCATATTCACCTAACCTATTTTGGACTCAAATAACGAGGGTCATGACCAGGCAAATATTGGCCCTTGCTACTGGCCAGTAATACCACATAAACCAAATCCTTGAGGTCATTTGCTGTAAACTCATTTTGAATATTTTAACACGTATCTACCCATAGATATGATTACCTGCTTTAAATTTGTAGTATTCTTTGTTGGTACAGTTATAGTAGGTGTAGAATAGGAAAACTGGCGGAAACTTAGTACAGGCAACTAACTTGCTGTAGAAGAGAGCAGAACTGAAAGATGAAAAGAAGGGCAAGCTGGTGCATAAAGGGTTGAATTCTGATTTGTGAGAGTGAGAATGAGATATTATTGTGGAGCACAGAATATAAGAGTGATACAAATAGGAACAGAGTGTAAAAGATTTGTGTCTTATGTGAGGTAATATATAATTTTTGTGATATAAAATTGATGTAAAGGGGGTCAGCTATCAGAGAGCATTGAAATTTGAAAGTATCAGAATTGGAAAGGACTTCAAGGAGTCAGCAAAGGGTTTTGAAAAGAACTTGCTTTGAACTGTGTGCACTTTGCAAAGTGATGCAATTCAATTTTAAATCTTCTTGCATCTATTCATGTGATTTTAGGGGCATCCAGTAAATGGGATCAATATTGATGGCAAATTGAATTTTCAAAAAACACTCCAGAAGCATTCATTATCCTAAATAAAACCAATCGTTTTTTTATGAAATAAAAGCACTTTAAAAAGGTATCATATTAGCCTTAATAATATCAGAGTTGGTGACTATTCATACTAGTTTGTTCGTTTAATGCCACTCTGTTCTATTTTGGCAGGTCATTTTCAATTTATTTTGTTTGAAATGAGATTTATAAAACGTGCTGATGCTTTTTAAGTCTCTTCCAGTTGTTCATGTTTGGAATATGCGTTTGTAGATAAATCTTCCTGGTGTAACATCTTTACTTACCTATCTCTGGTTCTTTGGAAATAAAGAATACTTAATCTTTGCAGTATTTTCTAGGGCATGATTGAGTTGACTGTCTTTGTTGGTAGCGTGAACTTTACTAATTCAATAAACTCAATGGTTAGAAAAATAGACTTGACTTTCCTTGATGTAAGATGGATGAGCAGCCCCAGGATATTGTGACATTCATTATTAAGGCACAAAATAACATTTTAGCTAGGAGAATATTCAGTGGCCTCGCTCTTTCTTTCAGTCTATAGTAAACAGATCATGTGAAATAGGTATAGCAGTTAATCTGATCTAGCAGTCCTACAATTAAATAATAAATACCTGTATCAATATTTTTCCCATGATTGAATAGAGCTGTTGGAATCCTCTCACAGGACAGAAAGTTTTTTAAAGTAGATACACAGGTTAATGGACACATGCTATCTATATCAATGAATAACTCTTTTTTCAAAGAATAGTGTCTGAAATGTGCTAATCATATCACTGTCATGGTGGTTTAATAAATGCATAATTTCTTCATCATCACCTGTTTTTGAGAGTAGATACACCATAAATATTTATATCTGAAAATGTAGATCCCTTTGTTCTAACAAAAACTAACTTGCCTATGCCCATTTTTGTTATAGCTTAACCAAAACTGAATGCATTTAGCAACCCTCTGTAATAGAATGTAACTTGGAAGGGCACCTGGGTGGCTCAGTTGGTTAAGTGTCTGATTCTTGATTTTGGCTCAGGTCATAATCTCAGGGTCATGAGATCAAGCCCCAAGTCAGACTCTGTGCTGAGCATGGAACCTGCTTAAGATTCTCTAAGATTCTCTCTTTCCTTCTCTGTCTGCCCACCGACTCCCACCCCTCACTGGCTTGTGCATGCTCTCTCTAAAAAAAATTTTTTTTAAATAGAATGGATTTAAAATCAGATTCTATTACTATGAAATCAAACTTAAGGCTTTTAATAAAATAGCAAACAAATTGAGAGGGAGTAAATATAGACTATAATTACTAAAACATACTAAAAATATATAACAAAATATTTATAATATAACATTATATTACCGTATTATAATACATTAATTTGTTAATGTATAAATAAACTTTGTAATCATAGAATGATATTTGATAAGTAGGACTTAAAAGGGACAATATTTCTAAATCCTGCATTAATTTTCTTAAATCATTATATGAAGGAATTTGTCTATTTCATCTAATTATAAAAATCTTTATCATATTTATTTATAGTAGTACCTTTTTTGGCCTTTTAAATATATGTAGGGTCTGTAATGATATTCTTTCTCTCATTCTTTATATTATATATATTCCCTTTTCTCATGATTAGTCTGTGTTTGTAAATTTTCTTGTACTTTTTGAAGGATGAAATTAGTTTTGTTCATTTTTTCTACTACTATTCCTAATTCACTAATATCTATATTCATTGTTATATCCTTCTTTACTTGCTTTGTTTTCTTTTCTTCTTTTTTTTCTTTTCTTTTCTTGCTTTGATTTTTACTTGTTCTTCTTTTCCTTATTTCTAAAAGTTGAGCTTTAGACAATGGATCTAATACATTTTTTTTCTAACATATGAGTATAAAATTGTAGATTTCCCTCTTAGAACCACAAATTGTGTGATTTCCCTTTTGCCCCTCTGCTCATTTAGTTGTATGTTGCTTTATATTGGGCCTTTCTAGGAATTTTATTTATTTTCCATTTCATTACATTTTGTCAGAGAACATACTTTATATTTCAATGTTTGAAGTGATTTACTGAGAATATTTTATGGCTCCTCTTATATCCTAGTTGCATTTGAAAAAATGTGTACTCTGCAATTACTCAATGTAATGTTTTAAATAAATTGATTTATTTATATTATATGTATTTTATATTTTATCAGTTTGTCTTACATGTTTTTAAGATCACGTATAGCATTTATTGATAATTTGTCAACTTCCTGTCACTGAGGAAGGAAATTAAAAAAAAATCAAAATACAAGGATAGATTTCTCTATTACCTCATTTAGTTTTACCAATTTTGTTTCACGTATTTTGAAGCTCTGTGATTAGGTGCATACAGTTGGGAAAAAATAATTTAAAACCAATCTCTTGACACTGTGCAAACCTCTCCACAAAAGTGGAAGAAAAAGAACGTAGTTTTCTTATTAAATAAGCATTAATCTGGAATATGATATGTATCATAGGAAACCCCCTAAAAATACAAAAACAGAAAGAAATCACATCCTTTTTTATAGTCTGGCAGATGCGCCCATTTCATACATGTTTTCAAGCTAAATGATAACTCAGAAAAGAGGACTTGGTAGCACATTTTACACACATACTTCATCCTAAATTTATCTGGTAATTAGGTAGCCACTTGTGTTTGCTAACGGCCTTTTACCTAAAAGAAAGTGAATTTCTTCTATTTCTATGATGGGTCATAGGGTTCAAACTTGGAGCCAACTGAAGTTAGGCCCTTAGCCTCCCAATGAGACTGAGCGGTAGGGATGCTCTTTTCCTTGACGATTACATTAGCAGACAGCTCCCCTGTGTTTGAGGAAGAGATTTCTGGGTTATAAAACTGTCAAGAAGCTTTATGTATATTTTAAAAAGCTTTACAGACAGGGCATCTGGGTGGCTCAGATAGTTGAACATCTGCCTCAGGTTCTCCTGGTCCTAGGATCCAGCCCCACCTGAGGCTCTCTGAGCAGTGGGAAGTCTGCTTCTCCCTCTCCCTTTGTCTCTCCCCTCACTCATGCTCTCTCTTTCAAATGAATAAATAAAATATTTAAAAGTAAAAAATTTACATACTTCTCTGAGTGGCAAAGAAAAAAAAATTCACAATTACAAGTTTTCTTAAGCAAATGTGCTAAGAATGGGAAGAAGGGAAGTTTCTTCCCTCTTTCACTAGAGAAAATGTATTTATTTTCTTTTTTTTAGACTTGTATTTCCACTAATTATACACTTAGTTATGTCTTCTTAACTAATTGACTTTTTAATATTATGAGATTATTTATTTGTAACACTCTTCAACTTGAATTCTATTTTGGATTTATATAATCATAACAGTTTTCTTAATATTATTCTTGTATAATTTTTCCATCCTTTTACTTTTTTCTGGTCTTGTTAGCCATATTTTTCTGTACTATTTCCTGTATTGATTTTCTTTCTTCTGCTTTATTTATTTTGATATTCATCTCATCCAGTGATTTAAAAAATTTCTATTTTAGTTTTCAGTGCTAGGTTTTCCATTTTGTTCATTCTTACAGATTCTAAATCTCTCTAAATTTCCTATTTACTTACCTATTTTATCCACATTCTTGTATAAACTCCTATTTAGCATGATCACTTTCATATTCATCTGTGCTACTTTTAACATTGCAGATTATGGATTTTTGCATTTCCCTTGCTCATCATTCCTATTCCTTGTTTCTCCAGATAGGTGGTAACATTGTACTACATACTGGATGTTTTTTCTGATTATTATAGAAATTCTTTTTCTGTTTTATTTTACTGTTAGTCACCTTCCAGGAGGTAACCTTTGACTCCTGTAGGCTTATATTTTAGTTTGATTTTAGTTTGATTTTGTTAGGGTGGTTCTGTTTAAATTGGCCCATAATTGTACAGTGAATCCACTGCTCTTTGGAGTGTCAGCAGAGGACAGGAGGTATTTTCTAAATTATGTTTACTTGAAGGGAACCAAGTACCAGCTTCTGCCTTCCCTGTCTTGGGCAGTTACTGAAATCTCTTCTCAGCTATTTGACCCTCCATATACAGTTTTTCCTTGAACTCATTAGAGGCTTGCCTACATAGGAAGAGTTGAGGGTTTAATCAAGTATTTAGTGGAAGTTTTTACGTAGATTTGGGAGTTCTCTCTACTATGATATGGCTTTGTCCTTTTCCTGATTGGTCTAGCCTCAATTTCCAATCACTTAGAAAGTCCCAATCTCCTTTGACTTGTGACCAATCGGTCTGAAGATTTTGATTTGAACCATATAGATAGAGCACCATAGTGTTCTATGGTCCCCTCAGTAGAAGATCCATATAAATTTGACTCTTATGAATGTTTCCTTTCTCCCAGGGGTCAGATCTCCTCTAGTTTTTGCCTGCTCTTGTTTGCTCTCCAGTGTGTAGATAGGCTCCCTTTTCAAGTATTTAATAATCAAATTAAGGAGTTATCACTCTGATAAAAAATATATATATTATATATATATAATTATATATATTTTATAAATATATAAATAATAATCATATATTTAAAAAATTTTGAAACATAATTCAGTTAGAGAAATTATTTCCTTGCAAATTTTTTATAATTAGTTTGTTATCTAGGATTTTTTTTTAAATCACTCAATCTGTGAAGCATTCTGCCTCTTTAATAGAACTTGAATTTTTAGGATATCATACCATCAATAGTCATGTTCATTCTGTATACATGAATTTTAATGAGGCTTATGATCATGAATTTCTAGTTATGATTTAAAAAATTGTACACTCTTGCATTTAATGAGTAACCAGAGGTGCATATTTTTGTTTCCATCAGCAGTTTGATCTCAACAACAGCTTTACAGGTTCAGGTTCACTTTGAGTTCAAGTGGAATAACTGCCCAAAATATTATGCAGCTCAGATATAATTAAACTCCTCATTAGAGCATATTAGTTTACTCCAGAAAGTGTTACTCAAAGAGATGAGAGTACATCGGAAGACAAAGACAACAGAAAATCAAATAGAAGGATCAATATATTGCCAGAAACTAACAAATTATTGACACATGTGTATACATTTTTCACAGGAGAAAGCAAAAGAACTACAGTCAATAAAAACTTAGGAGTGAAGTTTCTTAACTAACATGAAACTCGAAAAGCAATGAAACAATATGAGAGTTTTATATATGGGTATGATATATAATCAATCTGGAATTTTAGTAAATTTTCAGCTTCATTTCAAAGAACTCTTTGTTAGTTTCTTCTGTCAGTAATATTGTACCACATTGTTCTGAATACGGACCATACCATACCCTTATTGTACTCACAGGAGGGAGAATGAAAGTGAAGGAATGAGGCAAGTGTGATATTCCCAGTTATTTAACAATCTCACCAATAAAACACTAGCTCTCATCTGTCTATAAATCCAAATCCACACCATCTCCTAGGTACTTAAGATGGATACAGCAGTACACCTCACACTTGCCTTTTCCACTTACGTAAATTAAACATAAAATTATTGTGCTACATTGGTTTTTCCCGTCTCAGTTCTTTAAAGGCCCATATCATCTTGTGGTATACTTTCATTTTCACCCAGTTTTGGTCTGCTCTAGTTTTGACCTCTAAGAGCCATGCACTATGCTCTTCTTTTCTTGAACAATTTATCTTACTTAACAGCAGCCCAAGCAGGGTTTTTCTTCAGGAGAGCTCCTAAAACAGTCTATTAACTAAATTTCTTTTCTGCTGCCCATAACAAGAAATGAGGTCTCCTAATTCCGAAGAAAAACAAATATCTCATTTTGGGGGGCTTATTTATTGTAGTAGTGAACTTTTTCTTCTTCCTGTATAAACTCTTTTTTTCTATTCCTTTTAAAAAAAAATGTTCTATTTAAATTCAATTTGCCAACATAAAGTATAACACCCAGTGCTCATCCCATCAAGTGCCCTCCTTAGTGCCTATCACCCAGGCACCCCATCCTCCACTCTCCTCCCCTTCTGTAATCCTTTTTTGTTGTTGCTGTTGCTTTCCAGAGTTAGAAGTCTCTCATAGTTTGTCTTCATCTCTAATTTTTCCCCACTCAGTTTCCCTCCTATGTATAAACTCTTGATCCTGATATAGCATCTTCACTATCTCTGGATTTTCTAAGCTCTTCAAGGACAGGAAACTAGAAACAGAATCACACATTTTAAAGCTAGGTTAGATCTCTTAGTTTTGCATAATTCAAGACAAAAGCCATCTCCTTATCCTAGTAAATTTCAAGACTTCTCATATAAACAAGTTAATACAATACAATTTTTAAAGTTTTTTTAAAAGATTTTATTTATTTGACATAATACACAAGTAGGTAGAGATGTAGACAGAGGGAGAAGGAGAAGCAGGTTCCACTGAGCAGAGTCCAATATGGGGTTTGATCCCAGGACCCTAGGATCATGACCCAAGCCAAATGTAGATGCTTAACTGACTGAACCACCCAGGCGCCTCTAAATTTTTTAAGTTTTTATTTAAATTCCAGTTAGTTACCATACAGTGTTATATTAGTTTCAGGTGATTCCACACTTCCATTCAATACCCATTGCTCATCACAAATGCACTTCTTAATCCCCATCACCTGTTTCACCCATCCCCCACCCACCTCCCCTCTAGTAACCATCAGTTTGTTCTCTATAGTTATGAGTGTGTTTATTTGTTTGTCTCTTTCTTTTTTTCCCCTTTGCTCATTTGCTTTGTTTCTTAAATTCCACATATGAGTAAAATCATTTGGTGTTTCTTCCTCTGACTTATTTTCTTAGCTTAATATTTTCTAGCTCTATCCATGTTGTTGCAAATGACAAGATTTTGCCAACAGAATGCACATTCTAGAATTTAATGCACTATTGATTCCTTGCCAAAAGGAGAAAGATGTTGAACTGTCCTCACTTAAGAAGAATTGCACTTTGAAGACTGGCTGTCAGTTCACAGCATGAAGCAAATGTTTCAAAAAAAAAAAAAAAAAAAAAAAAAAAGAACTGAAAAAAGAAACAACAAACCAAAAAAACAAACAAGATGCTGTGGAGCTACAGAAAATAGGAGAAAGTGAAAACCATAAATTTCATATTTTTCACTTCTTCCCCTTTTCAGTAGACATTTATAAAGAAAATCTATGTTTATTAAATTTTGACATGACAATCCAAGAAAATAGGCCAAATTGCTGCAGCAATTATTATCATGGCAAATGGGCATATCTTGGTTTGTTCTTCATATAGAAAAGGAACAAGGAACATTGGAAACATACAGGATGAACAGGTCACACACAAGATGGTCACCACAGACTGTTAAATCTTAGGTCACTAACTACAACTCTTAAGTGTCTCACTCTGTCATTCAAAGAACTCCACGATGTTGCCCTAATACGATTTTCTACTCTTTTTCAAACTACTCATTTTATGCCACGTTTTCACTAATTTTCTTTGCTTTCATTTCCTTCCTTCTTTGCTTTCTTTCTTCTTTATTTCCCATCCAACATTCCTCCACCCTCTCCATTTTGTTATTCTCCTGTACATACTGACCTGTATTCTTTTGCTCTCTTCTTTATCTGTTTGGTATATGTTCCACCCAATTCTCATATCCAAAATCTACCCATCTTTCAAGGCCTAATTCAAATTCATGTTATCCCTTAGACAAATATATACAGAGAGATATATAATTCTAATCTCTGAACTAGCAATGAATTTTTCTGAAATAATCTTTTGGCACCTAATACTGTATTATATGATTAATGATAAAACCTAATCACTTCTTTGATTGTAAATATCAGGATGAATTAATCTTTTAATATCTTATAATGGACATCTAATTAAAATATATTCAATAAATCCATTTATTTATTGAATGGTTATTCACCATTATTGCACCAAAAATGATGAGGCCTCATGGACAGTAAAGTGCAGTGCTGTAAAGATTCTAGGAGTCATTCTTGGCATCTGGACTGGTTGCAAAGTCCAAAGAATTCATGGGAAGTTACACTCTTGTATAAATTCAGCAATTTCCAAATTGCCTTAGGGGCTCCTGAAGCAAATTATGAAACAATCAGGGCTACCTAGGTTAACTCAGCCCTACTTTTATAAAATGCTACAAATATACTGTGTGGGAAATTAGAGACTCTGTGTGGTGCCTTACAGTTCTTTTAGATATCAAATTCTACATATTTCCAAATCACCCTGCCAACTTCAGTATGCAGAACTTCCTGAGAAAAGGAAAACTCCAATACATATACAAATGCTGACAATTTTACACAAAGTCCTTTGTTTCATAAAAGGTAAAATAATGATTCTAACTAGTTATTGGGTAATAATAATTTATTAATTTATGATCACCATGAATAATTATCTACTATGGTCCCAGAATTTATAATAATGAGGATGTGGTGTGTGATTTCAAGGTGCTTGTATAGATTTAATTTTTTTAAATGTAATTTTCAGCTTACACATAGCAACCATATTCACATAAACTACCACAACCCAGGTTTGATGCAAGATTAGTGATTTTCTCTAAGGATCTTTTTTTTTTTTTTCCTTTTTTAATGCAATAAGTTGAACAGATTTTTATAATTTGAGGTCAACTACACATTAGACCTTCTAAAAGAACCTGAAATTGATTTGGTTCAGAGGTAAAAAAGATTTATACATTGTCATTCGAAGGGTTTGTGGTCTCTGAGAGTCAGTGCCAGATTGCTGACAATATCGGAGATCTTTGATAGGTTCTTTAAATATATTTTATTCCTCTGACCAATATTCATAATTATGAAGGATATGAATACATACTGGCAGCTAGTTTGCATAAATTCATAATGAGATCTCCTGTATACAAACTTTAAGGAGTTAAATGAGGAATTATTTCATAAGGAATTAATTCTCCAGATCACTAAAACTATTTCATCTAAAAAATTAGTGTTGAAGCACCTGGGTGGCTCAGTGGTTGAGCATCTGCCTTTGGCTCAGGTTATCATCCCAGAATCCTGGGATCAAGTGCTCCCTCTATAGGGAACCTGCTTCTCCTTCTGCCCGTGTCTCTACTTTTCTGTCTCTCAGGAATAAATGAATAAAATCTTTAAAAATAAACAAATAAATAAATAATTGGTGTTTATTTTAAAATTTTGACAAAAATTTTCATGAATTTATTTTCTTGGTTTGTGAAGGTGTTATATTGAAGATAAAACCTTGAACAAGTAGGAAAGTAGAAACTGTTTTTCAAACTTCCTGATTTTACAGATAAAGAAAATAAGTCCAGCCAGTGGCAGAACCAATACTACTAATTGAGGTTCCTTATTCTTTTTGACATTTCAAGTTGATTTCCAATAAATTAACTGATACTTATTTTCCCAGAATAGTCTTTTTGATTATTAATAATATTCTACCTTCAATTTGAGTGCAATCCCCCAGAGATGTTTGGGTGTGAAATGGTTTGTGCTTTAAAGTAAGTAAGTTGTTTTTGAGTGGAGTTGGTATTTAGAAATACCAACTTTGAATAGATGGATTGATTTTGACTGTAAATTTATGACCAATCCTTAAGTAAATAGATGATAATGAAGATAATTAACATTTTTCTTAAAAATTAGATATGGTGTTTTTGTTAGACATGCCTCAAGTGGAAGATATGAAGCTGAAATAAGAATTTCTGCATCTTTAAATAGGTGTATGGTATAACTATAGGTTCTTTAGGAAGATAAATGACATACTCTCCAAAGAACCACTATTTATTAGTAATGTATTCAGTTTTCAGACAGGTAAGTCAGTCTTTTCCAATGTGTTTTGCTATTTCATTGACATCATAGGTAGGGTTGGTTGCTTATTAGAAATATTGATCTTGGCCCCGCCCAGAACTGACTAGACAAATCTCTAGAGATGGGGTCAGATAATCTGCATTTTGAGGAAGTAACAAAGGAGTTCTTGTACACATTAAGAATAAAAACACCTTTCATTGTGGTTGTCTCATCAGACATTTATGAAATACAAGTAAATGTTTTAGTCATTAAATTTTTGTTCAGGACTTTAAATAGGGAAAAAACCCTCCTATTTTCCATTTGCATTGGGTCTAGGCTTTATTTTTGGAATTTGGCTTGTGATTTCATATCTTTCTGAAGTTAGGGAAGACCAGGAAAGAGCCATGTAAAAAGAGACCCTGAACTACAGCACAGACTTTGGTGTTTCAGCTCCTCTGCGATACTCACCTTTTAGAAATAGGACAGATTTTTTTCTCCACCTTGAACTAAATGGTTGCTCCAAGTCAATGGGGTACAGTTTCAACTATGTCATCAACTGTTACGGAGATCAACTGTTTTATATTAAAAAATCATGAAGCTATCAGAGTTTGCTAAGAAACAGAGATATAGGGCAGCCCGGGTGGCTCAGCAGTTTAGTGCCACCTTCAATCCAGGGCATGATCCTGGAGACCTGGGATGGAGTCCCACATCCGGCTCCCTGCATGGAGCCTGCTTCTCTCTCTGCCTGTGTCTCTGCCTCTCTCTCTCTGTTTCTCTCATGAATAAATAAATAAAATCTTTAAAAAAAATAAAAAGAAACAGAGAAATATTGAATTCACTCATTGATTTATTCAGTGAGTGTTTCTTGAGAATCTACTAGGTGATTGGAATAGGATAGTGAGAAAAAACTGATTAAAATTGCTATTCTTATGGAAATTGCATTTTTTAGTGGTTGGGAAATATAAGAACTAAATCTCCTGAGGTAGTGAAATGTAAGAAAAATGTGAAAGGAATAAGAAAGTAAGATATGTGGACAGCTGGAAGAAAAGTATTTCTGGTAAAGGGAACAGTGAGTGCAAGCACTCTGAGGGAGAAGTATTCTGGTTATGCTCAAGAAACAGCAGTTGTGACTGAAATAAAATAATCTGAGGACACTAGTCATGTCAGAGAGGTAATGGTAAGTGGTAGCAATATAATGAAGGAGTTTGTTGGTTTACCAAAGAACTTCAACTTTTACTGTAAATAAAATAAGAAGCCCGCAGAAGGTTTTGAGCAAAGTAGTGACAGTGTTAGGTTAAAAAAGTCATTGTAGCTGCTATATTGAATGGACTATAGAGGAAAAAGGAAGGAAGCAGGATGATCCATCGCTATAATCCAGGTAAGAAATAATGAAGAGTTAGACCAGAATAGTAATTTTGGAGATGGTAATATGTTGTATATATTTTGAAGGTGAAGTGAATATAACTTGGTGGTTGATTTTTAAAATGGAGTAGGAAAGTAAAAGAGAGCTAAAAACTAACTCCAAGTTTTTGCATTGAATGACTGGAAGACTTTTTTTTTTTAACAAAGGTAAGAGATGACTGAGAGACTAGCAGTTTTGGAGGGAAAGTCAAGAGTTTAGATTTGGAAATCTTACCTGTGACATTTGGATACCTTTTTGACATCTAAGTAGAGAGAATAAGCAGTTGAATATGAACATCTTGTTTTAAGGAGAGAGAGCTTGTTTGGAGACACAAATGTGAAACCATCTAACTAGTATTTGACTCTAAGAACCAAGATTAAGTCAACAAGATAGTGTTGTTAGAGAAGATAAAAGGACCAAGGATTGTGCCATAGGGCACAAAACCTTAAGTAGTCTGGGAGATGAAGAACAACTAGCAAAGGATTCTGCAAAGAAGCAGCCAGTAAAGTAAGGAAACATCTGGAAGTATGTAGTGTTTTAGATGTCAACTGAGAAAAGTGTTTCAGGGGGAGCATGGTGAAATTTGTGAAATGCTACTGGAAAATATAGCCATATGAACACAGATAATTTTGGCCATTGGACTTAATAATGTAGAGGTCATTGAGAATAACAATCCTTTGTATGGAGAAAATTACATGGAAGGAAGGGGGAATTATTGCAGTGAAGCCCTTGAGTGAGGTCACTTATACAACTGAGACTCAGTTGTCTCAGATAGTATTATGGGCAGTTCATCAAAAATTTGAGTGACCGCACATCACAGCTTGCCCAGGACAGTCCAAATTTACCTTAGACAGTACTAATTTATGCCTATGATAATTATACATTTACATATTCTACAATTACACATTTTTTTTTTTTACTATCAAAAGTGTTTCAGTTTTGACAATAAAATATGTGGTCATATTATCTATAATAACATCATTAAGAGTTGTGCTCTTTAAAAGCAAAGCAAATCAGTATAATTCTACTTTTATCCAGCCGTATTTAACTACATTAGTGCAGATATGAGAAGTGGTGGAGATACAGATTTAACTGTATTTAACTAGAAATACACATTTGAAAGTACAGTTAAATAAAGGAATGAATAAGAGAGTTAAAGATATATGCAGAAAGTTTGTAATGCTTAGGGAAAGGAAATGAGGTAAAGGAGGATAAAAGGGTGATGATATCAATAGAATATAGATTCCAATGGAGTTGGGTGTTTTCTGGATTTATGGAACTAGAAGAAGTGAGATAGGACAAGAAGAGGTGGTGCTCACAGAGCAGAATATTGGAAATTGAGGTTATAGTCATTAAAGACAAAGAAAATTATAAGTTCCAATGTATGACCTTGAAAATAAGGACTGAGGTCAAATGGAGAATAAAATCACTGAAGTAGAGAAGTTCAAGGATCAAATAGATCAGCTTGGACAGATCATCCAGATATATCAAAAGAAATAGGACTGGTATTATGTAGGAGAGAGTAATAATAATTCAGGAGTTAGTACATTTGAGAAATGAGGCAGAGAGTGACCTTGAAGTCTGTTGATGACCAAAATTAGGAGTTCATGGCTATATTAATCCCGTGACATGAAATTCAAAGTTAGATACTTTCAGAAAGGGAAGGGATAAAATTATCTGAAACTATTAGTAAAGATAAAGACACCTATCTACCTCAAAAATAGTGATTAAAATGTGGTGTGGTAATAAAAAATATTGAACATTTAAGAGGTCTATAAGAGAGGCAATATCTTCATGAGAGAATTCAGCTTTTAGGTAAAATAAGGTGCTGAAAGAGTTGTTGAGAAAGTAAGTTAAGATTAAAGAAAATTGTATCAATGGTGGGACATAAGTTCCAAAGGACATAAAGGAAAGATTTTAGTAGTATGAGAGGGTGAGGGGTGAGTCATAAAAGATAGACTGATCTGAAAAGGAAATTTTTTAAAATTCCCACTTACAACTATATCAAAAAGAATAAAATAATGGGAGCACCTAGATACATAAAGCAGTTAAAAGCAAACCTAAAGGAGCTAAAATCCTTGTAAATCCCATTTAAATATAAAATCCCCACTTACATCAATGGCTAGATAATCCAAACTGAATAAGGAAATAGTGGCTTTGAATGATACATTGAACCAGATGGATCTAATAGAACACTTCATCCTAAACCAGCAGAATACAGTCTTTTATTTTTTTTCAAGATTTTATTTATTTATTCATGAGAGACACAAAGTGAGAGGCAGAGACATCTGCAGATGGAGAAGCAGGCTCCCTGCAGGGAGCCCAATGCAGGACTTGATCTCAGGACCTCAGGATCATGACTTGAAGGCAGACGCTCAACCACTGAGCCCCCCAGGTGTCCTCTGAGAGATGATTTTTAAACGAACCACTATATTGATGCCAAGATAATTTTTTTCAATTATTAATGTCTTTAAAATCAAAGGCAGTATAAAGAGAATATCATGCTTGGACTCACATAAAGAATTTGATATTCCAAACAGAAATTCCTGTTTTTCTGTTTATGTGGGGCCTCCAAGACCATATTACCATCAGATTTTCAAAAAATATAAAGATTATACTTACAGGCTTTTTTGTAGTGCTTAAAATTTAAGATGAAGATTCTTCTCTGGAAAAAGAGAATTTACTGGAAATAATTATCTAGAGTTTACTGGAAATAATTATCTACAAAATACCATTGATTTTTTATTTAGATAATTAATCCTGATAAGTACCCTTTGTTTATAAAAATAGATTAGCTACCTACTCTATTATAGTTTCATTGCCTGGCTTATCATTCTATACTCTTTGTTAGTACTACCTCTCCAAATATATGTTTTAGATATGGTTGCTTGTAATACCCGTATGTATTTGTAGAGTAACTTTGAGGTAGTTCATCTTCATGCATTTACTTAACTTACCACTGCAATGGTAACATACTCATTTGACAAGGTAAAACCCACTTTTTTTTTGGTAATAATTTGTTTGTTTTTTTTCTTGGTAATAATTTGATTTAGGAATTCAGCACACAGTGAGTACAACCACATGTGGAGGCGATCACAAAGGAAGCTAGCCAGCATTGAGGTAACTGTCTTGAAGTCTTCCCCAAAGAGGTACTCCTTGCTGAGTTGTACCAGGATAACCCATTCAATTCCTCCACTTTTGCCAATACAAACACAGGTAGAATAAATTGAAAATGCATTATTCCTCCCAAGGTTATTTTCTTGAGTGACACTGGGAGATGTTTCCAGTGTATCACTCCCTCTGCATATGTAGACACAGGAAGATTGGGAGCCAAATCATTTAAATGCTGCAAAAGCAAAGTTTTCCTGCCATCTCGTGATTTTTTTTTTTTTTGAATACTGTGGCTTTACATGAAATAATGAATCTGATTATTTACTAAGGATGTACCTCTTATTTTTCACTGGCACTCTGAGAATCATTTCCTTGGAAAAATGAAAAAAATGCTGAAGTATCATCTTATTTAAGTATGTGCAAAAGATTCTGAATTTTTGCAAAACCGTTTTCTCATTCTCTATAGAAGATGAGGTAGGGACAGGGAGGAGTAGGAGAGAAGTCAGAAGAGTTAATGCACAAGACGAAAAATAGAACAGGTTACTCAGAGGAATATTTGAATGGGAGGAAGTATTTTCCAACTTGATGACCAATTAATAGAATGAAAAGGACTCATGGAAAGAAATTTCCTCAAATGTGAAACTCTCATCAGTACTACTTGCCAAATATCCATCATTGTACATAGGTCAGCAAAACTCACCCTCCCTCCACAAAACAAACAAGTTTGAAGACTTACAGACCTTGGGTATAATGGCACATGAAATAAAAAGCAAAAGAGAAATGAACAAAAACAACCTGTTTCCTCTGAATGGAGTAGTAGTATCTGGCGTCCCCTTATATTTTAACTGACTTCCGTCGTATAAGTATTCTTTGCCTATCCTTTGCCTTTGTAAAGAAGAAATGGATCATCATTAGTAGTCAACACCCTATAGGCTGCATGAGGAAGCAAGCATGGTGCAAGGACATAAGCACCCTTGGTACTACTCATTTCAGCTTCAGTGATTCAATGAAATGTTTTCAGTATTACGATGTCAACCAAGTTATGTTGCTGAATACTTTGTTTTGTTTTTAATTTTAGGTCCACTTCTATGTTGAGCCTTGCCTTCACTCCTTATCTCTTGGCCTGCCTTTGGCTATGCCTGTATAAACTGTAGATAGTCTGAATGGATCTTGAAATTTTCTGTTCTGGTATGATCATAAGTTCAATTTCCCTCCTTAAATGAATCATAGTGAAAAAAATTTCCTATGACCTTAGAACCAGTGCAGTAATTATGCATATAGTCATCAGGGAACAGAAACTTCGTTTCTAAGATTCTAAGTACCTGCTTCTGACTCCCTGTAGAGCTGCCATTAAAATGTATATGAATGTTCTACTGACAGTATCTAAGATAGGTAATCTGCAAAACCAGCTAGTTATGAAAAATATGTACATACTAGAAAAATATAAAAAATACACTTTAATTCGAATAGGAAGTCTTATAAGTCAGTAAGAGATGTTTTTTTTTGTTATATCAAAGTAGCTTATATAGGAATAATCCTCACAAAGATAATTATAGAGATCAGAAAAAAGAAAAACAATTATTTGAGGCACTGTGGAATTATGAAAAGAAACAATATCGGGAGAAACATGATCTTGGAAAGAAGGAATCCTGTATTCGCTTTTCTAGGGCTGTGGAACAAATTATCACAAACTTAGCTTAAAATGACATTCATTTATTATCCAGTAGTTCTGTAGGTCAGAAGCCTGAGCACATTAGGCAGGGTTCTCTGTTTTGATTCTCATGAGACTGATATCATGGTGCCAGATAGCTGTATTCTCATCTGGAGCTCAGTGCCCTCTTTCAGGTTCATTCAGCTATTGGCAGGACTCCGTTCCTTGCTGGCTATCATCAGGGATTTTCTCCCAGCTCCAGACCTTGCTTTGCTTTTATGTTCTTGCCACATAATCTCCTCCATTTTCAAAGCCAACAATGGAGGATTTTGTGTATGTGAAATTCTCCCATATGCTTAAAAATCTCTTTCACCAAGGAAAATTCCAACGGTTTATATAGAGCAGATGCCCCAGGAGAAAAAATCTTGAGAGCTATCTCAAAATTCTGTATACTACAGAACTACTCTAAATACTCATTTAGATAGCTTTTACCATTACAGAATTGTACAGAACACAAGAATGCTGAGTAACTATAACTCAAGTAAAAAGCCAGTAGTTTTTGTGTCTTGACATACTAGAGAACAAAGATCCAAATGTCTAGAACAGCTAGAAATTAAGGGAATCAATTTCAAAAAGGAAGAAGTCATAGAAAAAAAACAAAACACCTGCATATAAACCGTTATATTTTGGGGTGAGCCCTATTTTATTGTTAACATGGTAAATAACATTGGCCAATTTTCAAACGTTGCATCAGTCTTGTGTTCCCAAGATAGATCTCACTTGGTCCTGCTGTATTACCTTCATTCATTCCAGGATTTTATTTAAAAATATTTTGTTGGGACACCTGGGTGGCTCAGTGGTTGAGTGTCTGCCTTCGGCTCAGGACGTGATCCTGGGGTTCTGGGATGAAGTCCCACATCAGGCTCCCTGCAAGGAACCTGCTTCTCCCTCTACCTATGTCTTTGCCACCCGCCCCCCCGCCCCCGCCCAGTGTGTCTCTCATGAATAAATAAATAAAATCTTTAAAAATAAATAAATAAAAATAACAATATTTTGTTGACTTTTACATGTATGTTCAGAGGGATATTGATCTGTAGTTTTCCTGTAATATCTTTATCAGATTTGGTATTTGGGAAATACGGATCTCATGAAATAAGTTGTTAATCATCCCCTCTTCTGTTGTCTAGAAGACATTATATATATCATTGTATTATTTCTTCTTGAAATACTAAGTAGAATCTTCTTTTTAAGAAGAGTGACTTTGCTTTGAGTTTTACTTTTAAATAAAAAAAAATATCACCGAAACTGATATCAAAGAGCTTATTCTCTTGTTTTCTTTTAGGAATTTTACAGTTTCAGGTCTTAATTTAAGTTTTTAAACCATTTTCAGTTGATTTTTTGTGTATAATAGAAGAGAGGGTCCAGTTTAATTCTTTACATGTTGCTGTTTAGTTTTTCCAACCATTTATTAAAGAGCCTATCTTTCCCTCATTGTGTTTTTTTGGCTCCTTTGTCATAAATTCATTGCCATACTCATGGATTTATTTCTGGAGCCTTTATTCTGTTCCATTGATCTATGTATCTGTTTGTACGCCAATACCATACTGATTTGATTACTGTATCTTTGTAATATAGTTTGAATCAGGAAGTGTAATGTCCCTGGTTTTGTGTTTATTTCTCAAGATTACTTGCTATAAATGATCTTTTTTGGTTCCACACACATTTTAAGTTTGTTTTCTCTATTTATGTTTGAAAAACACTTTTGGAATTTTGAGAGGTTTTGCACTGAATCTGTAGATTGCTTTGGGTAGTATAGACATTTTGACAGTATTAATTATTCTACTCCATGTGCACAGGACATTTTATTTATTTGTGATTTTCTTCAATTTCTTTCATCAATGTCTTACAGTTTTCAGTGTACAGATCTTTCATCTTTTTGGTTAAATTTATTCCCAGGTATTCTTTTTATAAAAATTTAAATCCAGTGTAGTTAACATAAGTATTATATTAATATCAGGTGTAAAATGTAGTGTTTCAACAATTCAATATGTTAGTGCTCATCAAGGTAAATGAACTCTTTTTCCTCATCATCTATTTCACTCATTTTCCCACCCATCTCCCCTCTGCTAAGCATAATTTTCTTTATAGTTAAGAGGCTGTTTCTTGGTTTTATTTTCTTTGTTCATTTGTTTTGTTTGATAAATTCCACATGAGTATGATCATAGGGTATTGGTCTTTCTCTGACTGGCTTGTCACTGAGCATTATACTCTGTACATCCATCCATGTCATTGCAAATGGCAAGGTTTGATTCTTTTATGGCTGAGTAATATTACATGATATATATTTATACTGCATTCATCTCTTGAGGGACACTTGGGCTCCTTCCACATTTTTGCTATTCTAAATAATGCTTCTATAAATACAGGGTGCATATATCCTTTTGAATTAATCTTCTCATATACTTTGGGTAAATAGCCAGTAATGAAATTAATGGATCATAGGATAGTTCTACTTTTAATTTCGAGGAAACTCCATACCATTTTACATAGTGGCTGCAACAGTTTGCATTCCCACCAACAATGCAAGAGGGTTTCTTTTTCTCCACGTCCTTGCCAACACTTATTTCTTGCGTTTTTTATTTTAGTCATTCCAGCAGGTGTGAGGTTATATCTCATGGTGGTTTTGACTTGCATTTCCCCAGTGAGTGATGTTGAGCATCTTTTCATGTGCCTATTATGTTTGCTTTGGAGAAATGTTTGTTCATGTCTTTTTAACAGGATTTTTTTTTTTGGTGTTAATTTGTATCAATTCTTTATTTATTTTGGATATGACCCCTTTACCAAATAGTATTTGCAAATGTCTTTTCCCATTCGGTATGTTGTCTTCTGGTTTTGTTGATTATTACCTTTGTTGTGCAAAAGCTTTTATGTTGATGTAGTCCCAATAGTTTATTTTTGCTTTTGTTCCTCTTGCCTCAGAAGGCATCTAGAAAAAATTGTTTCTAGCAATTTATCCATTTCTTTAGGTTGTTCATTTTTTGGCATATAATTTTTCATAATATTCTCTTATAATCCTTTGTATTTCTGTGGTATCAGTTATTTCTCCTCTATCATTTCTGATTTTGAGTTCTCTCTCTCTCTCATTTATTTTTTTGTGAGTCTGACTAAAGGCTTATCAATTTTGTTGATCTTTTCAAAGAACCAGCTCCTAGTTTCATTGATCTGGTATACTGTTTGTTTGTTTTAGTTTGTATTTAATTTGTTTCTACTCTAATCTATTATTTCCTTCCTTCTACTGGTTTGGAGTTTTGTTTGGTCTTTTCCTAGCCAAAAAAGGGTTTAGGGTTTATGTATAGGGTTAGGTTGTATATTTGAGATTTTTCTTGCTTCTTGAAGTAGACCCGCATTGCTATAAATGTCACTCTTAGAAAACCTTTTGCTGCATCCCGAAGACTTTGGACCAATGTGTTTTCATTTTCATTTGTCTCCATGTATTTTTCTTATTTTCTCTTTGATTTCTTGGTTGACTTATTCACTTGCTAGTAGCATGTTATTTAACTTCCATGTATTTGCATTCTATCTTGATTTTTTTTTTCTTGTGCTTGACTTCTAGTTTCATAGTGTTGTGGTCAGAAAAGATATATGGTATGACTTCAATCTTTTTAAGTTTTTTGAGACTTGTTTTGTGGCCTACTATATAATCTATTCTGGAAAATGTTCTGTGTATCCTTGAAAAGAATGTGTATTCTGTGGGGTGCCTCTCTCTCTGTGTCTCTCATGAATAAATAAATAAAATCTTAAAAAAAAAATCCTCTCAGGCACTTGTGATGAGGTCTGTGTGTTATATGAAAGTGTTGAATCGCTAAATTCTATATCTGAAATTAATAATACATCATATGTTAACTGGAATTTAAATAGAAACTTGAAAAAAATCCTCTCTAATTAAAAGCTAGAAAAATGTATTTCAAATTATGTTTTATATTCATTCATTGAACTTTTAAAATTTTATTATTGCCCCTTATGTATGAGACATTATATATTAGCTTCTGTAAAGAAGTCCATGTTTAGGAAGGGATATTATCTTTTTACATGAAAAATTTAAAGCAAATGATGTACTTAAAATTTTGAAACATAAGATAAATTGATATGTGAGTGAGATACAACCTAGTAGACAAATTATGAAGGTTTTCTGGATAAAATTTTCTCTGTATCCACTGGAAAGTAGTGAGATGTTGGAAATGCAGAGACTGAGAAAAGAAAGATAATATAAGAGCAAAGAAATGACCTCAACAGCTATAGAAAATCTTTATTTTATTCATTTAGTCTAAAACTTTTGGTAAGTAATAACATTGTTTATTTAATTAGTATGAAAGTTTTTCCATTTAGTGTAATTGTAAAATATTTCACTGTATAAAATATGTATATATATGTATTTGTTAATAAGAATCAGAAAATACTTATGTACCCAGCGTCATACTTAAGAAACAGATTATTAAATAAATTCTCATGAAGCACCCCCAGTCTCTATAGAGTTTCTCTCATTTGGCTAAGACCCAGAGAAAGCAGTGATTCTGAATTTTATGTTTCCCATATTCTTACTCTCCTTATGTTTCATGTATACAAATATAACAATGTTTCATTTTGCTGTTTTTAAACTTTATGTAAATAATATATGTATTGCATTTAAAAATATTTCCCCTTTAGCTTAAACATCCATTAGTATTGATACATACAGCTAGAGAATATTTTTTTATTCATTTTCAAGGACACAACATGTTAAATTATTATATTTATCAAACTAACTGCATAGGGATTTCTTTTTTAATTTAAATTCAGTTGGCCAATATAAAGTGCATACATGGTTTCAGATGTAGTATACATAGGAATTTCAAATTTATTGTTTTTCATGCCTTTAACTTACAAAATATTCCATTAATTTTTATTAAATTTCATACATACTATGTTGTAATACACCTTAGGGTTTTTGCTAGTTTTTTAGGAATTGTCATATATTTTGGTATTTCAAACATGTAATGGAAATGTTTATTTGTGCAACAGCTTCTTGTAGCTCTACCCAGCATGGAACTTTTAACATCTTCTTTTCTTTCCATTAGTGGGAGAGCTACCACATAAACTATCCATAACTAATTTTGTGAGGGCCTGACATGATTAATGCATTCATTAGTAAGATTTTTAAGATGAATATGACTTATGTAATAAAATATGGCTTGTGGGATATATTAACATCCCAATAAAATTATGAGTATTCCTGAGTCATTAGAATAGCTACAGTAATCAATAATAACCCTTAAGAATGCTTTAGTTACAGATATCTACAGAACGTTATATCCAAATGCAACTGAATACACATTCTTCTCAAGTGCACATGGAACTTTCTCCAGAATAGACCACATACTGGGTCACAAATCGAGTCTGAACCGATACCAAAAGATTGGGATCGTCCCCTGCATATTCTCAGACCATAATGCCTTGAAATTAGAACTAAATCACAACAAGAAGTTTGGACGGACCTCAAACACGTGGAGGTTAAGGACCATCCTGCTAAAAGATGAAAGGGTCAACCAGGATATTAAGGAAGAATTAAAAAGATTCATGGAAACTAATGAGAATGAAGATACAACCGTTCAAAATCTTTGGGATGCAGCAAAAGCAGACCTAAGGGGGAAATATATCACAATACAAGCATCCGTCCAAAAACTGGAAAGAAGTCAAATACAAAAGCTAACCTTATACATAAAGGAGCTAGAGAAAAAACAGCAGATAGATCCTACACCCAGCAGAAGAAGAGAGTTAATTAAGATTCGAGCAGAACTCAAAAATCGAGACCAGAAGAACTGTGGAACAGATCAACAGAACCAGGAGTTGGTTCTTTGAAAGAATTAATAAGATAGATAAACCATTAGCCAGCCTTATTAAAAAGAAGAGAGAGAAGACTCAAATTAATAAAATCATGAGTGAGAAAGGAGAGATCACTACCAACACCAAGGAAATACAAACGATTTTAAAAACATATTATGAACAGCTATACGCCAATCAATTAAGCAATCTAGAAGAAATGGACGTATTCCTGGAAAGCCACAAACTACCAAAACTGGAACAGGAAGAAATAGAAAACCTGAACAGGCCAATAACCAGGGAGGAAATTGAAGCTGTCATCAAAAACCTCCCAAGACACAAAAGTTCAGGGACAGATGGCTTCCCAGGGGAATTCTATCAAATATTTAAAGAAGAAACCATACCTATTCTCCTAAAGCTGTTTGGAAAGATAGAAAGAGATGGAGTACTTCCAAATTCGTTCTATGAGGCCAGCATCACCTTAATTCCAAAACCAGAAAAAGACCCCACCAAAAAGGAGAATTACAGACCAATATCTCTGATGAACATGGATGCAAAAATTCTCAACAAGATACTAGCCAATAGGATCCAACAGTACATTAAGAAAATTATTCACCATGACCAAGTAGGATTTATCCCCGGGACACAAGGCTGGTTCAACACCCGTAAAACAATCAATGTGATTCATCATATCAGCAAGAGAAAAACCAAGAACCATATGATCCTCTCATTAGATGCAGAGAAAGCATTTGACAAAATACAGCATCCATTCCTGTCAAAACTCTTCAGAGTGTAGGGATAGAGGGAACATTCCTCAACATCTTAAAAGCCATCTACGAAAAGCCCACAGCATATATCATTCTCAATGGGGAAGCACTGGGAGCCTTTCCCCTAAGATCAGGAACAAGACAGGGATGTCCACTCTCACCACTGCTCTTCAACATAGTACTGGAAGTCCTACCCTCAGCAATCAGACAACAAAAAGACATTAAAGGCATTCAAATTGTCACCATACACAAAGATAAACTCAAAATGGATGAAAGATCTAAATGTGAGACAAGATTCCATCAAAATCCTAGAGGAGAACACAGGCAACACCCTTTTTGAACTCAGCCACAGTAACTTCTTGCAAGATACATCCATGAAGGCAAAAGAAACAAAAGCAAAAATGAACTATTGGGACTTCATCAAGATAAGAAGCTTTTGCACAGCAAAGGATACAGTCAACAAAACTAAAAGACAACCTACAGAATGGGAGAAGATATTTGCAAATGACGTATCCGATAAAGGGCTAGTTTCCAAGATCTATAAAGAACTTATTAAACTCAACACCAAAGAAACAAACAATCCAATCATGAAATGGGCAAAAGACATGAAGAGAAATCTCACAGAGGAAGACATAGACATGGCCAACATGCACATGAGAAAATGCTCTGCATCACTTGCCATCAGGGAAATACAAATCAAAACCACAATGAGATACCACCTCACACCAGTGAGAATGGGGAACATTAACAAGGCAGGAAACCACAAATGTTGGAGAGGATATGGAGAAAAGGGAACCCTCTTGCACTGTTGGTGGGAATGTGAACTGGTGCAGCCACTCTGGAAAACTGTGTGGAAGTTCCTCAAAGAGTTAAAAATAGACCTGCCCTACAACCCAGCAATTGCACTATTGGGGATTTACCCCAAAGATACAGATGCAATGAAATGCCGGGACACCTGCACCCCGATGTTTATAGCAGCAATGTCCATAATAGCCAAACTGTGGAAGGAGCCTCGGTGTCCAACGAAAGATGAATGGATAAAGAAGATGTGGTTTATGTATACAATGGAATATTACTCAGCCATTAGAAACGACAAATACCCACCATTTGCTTCAACATGGATGGAACTGGAGGGTATTATGTTGAGTGAAGTAAGTCAATAGGAGAAGGACAAACATTATATGTTCTCATTCATTTGGGGAATATAAATAATAGTGAAAGGGAATATAAGGGAAGGGAGAAGAAGTGTGTGGGACATATCAGAAAGGGAGACAGAACATAAAGACTCCTAACTCTGGGAAATGAACTAGGGGTGGTGGAAGGGGAGGAGGGCGGGGGGTGGCGGTGAATGGGTGATGGGCACTGAGGGGGGCACTTGACGGGATGAGCACTGGGTGTTATTCTGTATGTTGGTAAATTGAACACCAATACAAAATAAATTTATTATAAAAAAAGAATGCTTTCATTATAGGTTACTGGTTCATGATGATTATTTGTGTTTATCTACTTCATTTTAAGTCTTTTCACCAATCCCTACCCTATTTCAATTGAAATTACAAAGCATGATTGAAAAAGAAGGAAAATGGGTTTTGGTAGTTGAAGTACAGAGAAGAGTATCTTTCATATGCCAGTGAAATTAAACATTCTGGCTTTTTTCCCCTGTAAGATATGTTCAAATGAGTTTATATTTGGGAAGAAAACCTGAACCAGAATTTGTCACCATAAAAAAAATGGAATGGATTATGAAGACACAGAAGGTATTCCAAGCTCATCTGGCTTTGTGTGCTAAGAGTTACAATTTAGATCAGGCCATCAAACATTACATGATTTCAGTTTTGATTACCTAAAGATTATGAATGTGACTGTGGAGAGTATGCTTGTGGCATACTCTGTGGACAGAGGGAGTATGGCATGGTTGACTTTGGCAGCCTGAGTTCTACATAAAGCAAGAACTTTTTCACACTGTGCTCCTCCCGAGGATAATCATGTCAATTAGAGAAGTAGAAAACTTAGACTGTCTTCAAGATGCCCTTGAAATACGCAAAGAAAAAAACTGCACATCAGTGACATTAGCTTCCTTCTGACAAAGGCTTATATACTTAACAAATTGTCAAGAAAGCTATGTGAAAGCTCAAGAGTTGTGTAAGGCTCAAGAGTTAAAGCAAATTGTTTCACTAAGACAGACAATAGGCAGTAGGATATTAGTTAATGGTTGTAAATCAAATATTGAGGGTTTATTGATTTTTATTCATTACCAATATTTATTGAACGGCACTTGAAGCCAGAAACCATTCCAGACAGTGAATGCAGAAATGAACGAATCGATAGAATCCCTATTCTGAAGTGTGTCAATAGAGAGTAGATAAATTTATTACTCACGATGTGCTGCACAGATTAAAACTAAGTAAGGTGTTAAAGGAGTAAGAGTGGAGGCTGTATATATAACATAATGAAGGAAAGCTTGACTTCGTTTTTTGTGTGAAAAACTAAATTGCCCAATTCAAAATAAGAGAGTGTGAACTGCAGATAAATACTCCACTAAAAACCAAAAACTGTATGATTTAAAAGAGCAGTCTAAGAAGATTTAAGAAGAAGATCTAAGAAGATGCTGTGTGTGTGGAGGGGGAGAAAGAGAGAGAGACAGAAGAGGAGAGGGAGGGAGAGGTGATGAGAGTGGGGATGAGTGGGAGTATGCATGTGCTAAATTCAAGGAGTAAATGTAATGGGAAAAATATCACTAAGTTGAAATAACCTAGAGTATGTAGATGGAGTGAGCTCGGTAACTATAAGTGCAATTAATGAGAATAGCCTCACTTTAAGATACAATGCTAGTTCACATTTAGTGTTTGTGTGTGTGTTGTATACTGTTTGCTGAGTGGAGTGTTAAGCTTTTGTCTTCAGTATATCCTTTCCTTCTCTCTCCTCATTCCCCTCATTATCAGTGATATGTAAAATCAATAGAAACATAGTTAAGACATGGAAGGACTCTGAGAATACACCTCCATGGTGCCATTTATGAACACTGACCAGAAAGTACACCAGGCATCTTGGAAGTAGTATAATGTGAAAAATAAGAATGAACAAGAAATGACCTAAAATAAATGCCAAATCAAGGAAAACAAAAAACCTTGTTCTTTTGGCTTAGTGGGAACATGGAACATAAAGTGAATATCAAACATAATTGATGAAAGAATACTTGAACTAAAGTTAATAAAAACTTGAATAAAAAAGTCCACCTAATGCTGGGAAACACTGAACAAGTGAGGTGAGATAGAGAATGCAACATACCTTAAAATGGTCATGTCATTCTAACCAAATCTTTCTCCAAATATGCAGACCATTATGATGTCTTAATTGACAACTCCTGAGATAGCACCTTTTAAAATCAATGCAGGGGTTATTAGCAGAGTTCACAAGGTGTTAAATGTAACACATATGCCCTGAAAATGGAACAGAATGAAACTCTTGTAACAATTTGACAAAAGTTCAAGTCAATGTACTTGCTAACATCAAGGGTTTTCTAAATGAAGCCACTTGGAGGGCTCCTGGGAATCCTCTGAAATTGACCACTTGACATAATTTTGTACTGTGTCAGCAGAGTAGCTGTAAACTAAGGATTTTGAAACATGTGATGGCTTTCATATTTTATTAGAAGATGTGGCTATGCAGCTGTTATGGGTATTTAAGGAGCTGAGGAGCATCCAGATCATAGCACTCTTCGTGGAAAATGAGTTATTAAGAGGCTGTAGCAATAATAGCAGGTTGTTATAGAAATGCCCTTTTCCCATAGATCTCACAAATAACTTAGTTAATGTTATTGGACTTCTGAGATGAGTAGGTAGCAAGGATTATTTCTCTATTTGCAAACAATAAAATTGTATCTTGAGAAGTACGAGTCACAACAGGAAGTGATGGTGGAGGACAAACTAAAATATATGTCAATTTTCAATGCATATTATGATTGTGATTGTATACAGAGGAAAGAATGATCCCCAAAAGACAAAATGTGTTCATAAAGAGCTAGGGCTATTACAGTATCATGCATCACCCTGATTTATTGTCCTGTTAGGCATAATATTTTTAAAAATCAAGATTTGGATGTGAGAATGACATGCACATGACAAAAAAATCTACTTATATCACTTATTTAAGTAATAAAAATGAATTTGGGTCTTATCTATAAGATGAATTTGCAGAGAATTTTAAGCTAGTTAAATAATCTTATCTGGTGTACCACATTAAGGATGTAAGTCAACCTCAATGGACAGGGAATAATCTAGTTTTAAATAGCAGGGTTTTATTATTGGTTGCATTGTGTTAAAACATTTTTATCATAATGTGAATGAGGCCTTAGATGACACATAACAAATTATCAGGTGGCAGGAAACTAGAGTGATAAAAACTGCATGGATTGAGATCATCAGAATCTAAAAAACAAAAACAAAAACAAAAAACCTCAGAGGGTGGAAAAGTGGAATAAGTGTAACCAGATCAATTTTATTAGGGTGAATATAAAGATTTGCACTTACATTAAACAAAAATGTCTGTAAAAATAAAGATTGGCTAACTGGGAATGTAATTGACTGCATGTCTATTATAGCCCAAATAAGATGTGGTAGCCAAAGCATTATCTACTCTATTTGTAGACTCCCTAGTATGATAAAAGGTAATGATTATGATAATTGTAATAATAAAGTAATAACTAAATTAGGCATGTTTTCATATATCACTTCCTGTTTAGAACAACACTGTGTGTTAGGGAATCAAATATTTCAGGATGATCAGAGATTTCTCCTGTTCTTTTCACCTTTTAGGACTAGGAAGTATATTGGGGCCTGATTTCCTTATGTCAAGAGAATGAAAGATGATTTGCAAATAACTCAGGTTATAAAAGGTCAAGACTTCAATTCACAGTAAATAGAGTGAAAATGATGCAGTGAGAAGACATGTAGTGAATCTTCTGAAGGAAATTAGACCTTATGAAAATGAGGGAGTGTTGGCTTTAAATGATACCTGCCCTTGCCCAGACAATTAGGTCAGTCCATTTGACCAGGATCCAGAACTCCATTTAGAAATCATAAAATAAGGGGACACTGGGTGGCTCAGTCAGCTATGCCTCTGATTCTTGATTTAAGCTCAGGTCATGATCTCAGAGTTGTGAGATTGAGCCCCAAATGGGCTCTGAACTCAACACAGAGTCTGCTTAAGATTCTCTCCCTCTGCCCCTGCCTCCACTCAAGCTCTGGCTCTCTGTCTCATAACTAACTAAATAAAATCTTTTTAAAAAATCATAAATTAAGAATACCAAGTACAAAATAGATTTTATTGAAAACTTGGGGTATTGAGAAATATGAAAAACATATTTCTTGGAAAAGAAAATGCCAGGGGATCCCTGGGTGGCTCAGCAGTTTAGTGCCTGATTTCGGCCCAGAGTGTAATCCTGGGGTCCTGGGATTGAGTCCCATGTCGGGCTCCCTGCGTGGAGCCTGCTTCTCCCTCTGCCTGTGTCTCTGCCTCTCTCTCTGTGTGTCTCTCCTGAATAAATAAATGGAGTCCTTAAAAAAAAGAAAATGCCAGATGACATGAAAAAAAGCTTTTCTAATACACAAAGGGATTAATACCTCCACTGACATCCTATTTCACTCAGGAAATTAAGACACTTATCTTAGAAAATGCTTGCATGTGACATGACAAAAAATTTCTAATACACAGTATTTTTAATACCTACAGTGACCTGTAAACCCCCATTCAGCCTGGCTCCTTTGTCTTCTCCAACTCCGGGTTTGTGAATTTCTGCCATCCTCACTCTGCTCTAGCTGCAGGTCCACCTGCAGTTTCCTGAGTGGAGACAGATTGCACTAGCAGCCAACAGCCCTTTTGAGGTGCTCTTCTTTCAGAAAGCCTCCATGTTTTTTTCCATCTTATTCAGGTTTGACCTCTAATGTCCCCTCCTTAGGGAAGCCTCCCAAATCACCTTTCATCCCCAATTCTGGATTTCTCTCCCCACTTCAGTGTCCTCACTATTCCTCATCAACAGATGGTACATTCTACATTGTTCTTCCTTCTTTTGTTTTCTGTTTTCCTCCCCTCCCTAAGAGGGTAAAGCCAATGAATTCAGAGATTTGTACCTATTCTGTTCACTGCTGTTTTTCTAGTGCCTATGATGGGTTTTTTTCTTACACACTGTGTGGCTAATGCATATCTATTATTAAATATAATGTGTAGGTATTTTTCACCCATAGAGGCAATATAACCATTCCATTTTGGTAGTTCCATTTCAGAAAAGAGGCTGTTTTTGTATTTTGGAATATTAATAGTAAAGGATTAGGTTAAACAGATGGCATATTACGTAAACAGACATTATATGAACAGCTGCTAAATTGAAATATATTGGACTTTACAATACTTTCAATATAATAAAACCTCATCTGAACATGGCTAATTCTATAGTAATATCCATAAATTACCAATCATTTGAAATTCATAGCTTTTATATTCTCTTATTAACCAATAAAATGATAAATATAAAATAAAAGAGGAGAGAATAAATGGAAATATTTAATTTGTATTAAACAGTAAATTCCCAGCAATAAGTAAGACCTGGAACCATGTGAATGGGGAGAGACTCTTGGAACTAAAAAGCCCATAATTGATTTCAGAAAGCAGTGGCGTGTCCCCTGTGCCTCCAAAATGTTGCTTTTTCACTCTCTAATACTGCATTTCAAAGATACCGCAGATGTGGCTGGACCTAGAGAGGAGGAGATGAGGAAATGGACAAGTTATATATTTTTGTTGTTCTTAGAACTCTCCTTTTACTGTGTTTTTATTTCCCCTTCTGCTTTCCTGCCTCCTGCTGGATATGTCTCGCTTTCTGTCACAGGTATTTCTCAGATCCTTGATGAACCCATCTGTCTGAGTTCTCCAGCAGAGCCTCTGCAACAGAAAAGGGGAATCATTTAAGAGGATGAATGCATTAAAAGTAAGAAATGGCAGGCCTCCAAAGAGCTGCCCCTGAGTGACAGGTAGTTGACAGAAGGCCATGGAAAAAGACAGGAAGCTAGATTTCTGTTATCAAGAACACAAGAGGCAAGGAAGACGGTCCAATTTCAATATGAATTAATGCTTCTTTTACGAAGGTCACTAGGTTCACCACCTTTGAAGACTTACCAGTCATCAAACTCCAGAGACCTACCTCTGGTAGGTCCGTATCTCCCATTGCCCTGACTCACAGCCCCAGGCCTCTCTCCACTAGCATCTCTGCCTTCCTCACTTCTCAATTTTGCCTTTGGTTTGCTGCCATAGGCACTTGGTGAGACAGTCTTGCACTGGAGGTATTTTTCTCTGGTCTGTTAAGTCCTTTTGGCTCTGCAGATCCCATAGACTGTTTTGATGGTCTGTTTACGCTTCTGAGAGCACACAAATGAGGGAGGAGAGCAAGGCTGGTATGCTGTTCTTCAACTTGTCCTATGGTAGAACAAGGCAGGGGTTCTCAGATCAGGGTGAACCATCTTTTCACCTACTTTTTAACTAAATGGCTCAGTTACAAGGTTCTGTAAATACCTGTTTTCTGAGAAACTCCACCTTCAAATAAATAAACCCACAAACCATAAAATTGCGTCAGGAAATTGTCATGAAGAGAATTAAAGGAAGATAAGATGCTAGGAGGTGATGTTAATTTATGTAAATTGATGAGAGTTTTCTCTAAAAGGTGACATTTGATGAGGGATCTCTGTTTCCACGCTAGATCATGTCCCACTAGAACGTGCATCCAGTAGGGCAAGTATTTATTGTTTATCCCTACTCTGAACCTAGGGCTTAAAGCAGTACTGACATATATTGGAGATCAGAACTAATTTGTTGAAAAAATTTGATGAATTAAGTAATACTCTCTTCAGTCTTCCCTTTTTAAAAACCACATGGAATTTGGTAAGACATTAAAATATTCTTATCACAATTAATTATATAATCTCTTTCTAAAAGTTTAGTCCTCAGCCGACAGGATTGGCTAATTGGAGCAGTTTATTACCAGAAAGATTATTTTTCTTAAAAAGGAACCCACAAAAATGACACAGTAACACAGTGAACATAATGAAAGTGGAGTTTGGAACCTTTTGCCCCTTCAGTTTAATTCATTTTATCTGGGATTTATTTCTTCTGGAGGAGTGACTGTTTCTCCACTCAGGATGTAATGCAAAAATTCTTTCTTTGGTGAATTTCGTTTTCTCCTGAAACAGAAAGAGGACTGTGGATATCAGATTCAAACCAACCTTTTCAAATCTGCCTGTCAGATGTGTGACTTATATATAAAATAGTAAAACAAGAAGGCACTTGGGGCCTTTACAGATTAATAGGTTTTAGAATCATTCACCTCCAAGTCTGCACTTCAAATTGACCTAGTTCAAAGTGGTCAAGGTGGAGCATTTCTGTTATATATATTTAAAATCCTATTTCAGTTCCAAAAGTAGTGTTCAAAGACATGGAGAGCAAAGTTGAAACAAGGGAGGAAAAGGGCTGGCAGATGAGAGTCAGAAAAATAAACCTGGAATAAGTTTTGAAACATAGGCAGAACTTAATGACTTTGCTTTCCTACACACATAAATCAAATTAGTCTAAATTTGTCTTTATGGATAAGTTATATTCATATTTTAAATATAATTTATAATGAACTTGGAATAATTTATAACTTTTCACCTTATTTCTTAAAAAAAAGATTTTTATTCATTCATGAGAGACAGAGAGAGAGAGGCAGAGGCAGAGGGAGAAGCAGGCTCCCTGCAGGAAGCCCCGATGAAGGAGTTGATCTGAGGACCCTGGGATAAGGACCTGAGATGAAGGCAGACACTTAACTGACTGAGCCACTCAGGTGCCTGTTTCACCTTAGTTCTTAAAATTGATGCTTTGCTACAGATGACAGTTTGAACAAGAAGATATTTTTCTTTTTTGAGTTTAGAAAAAATAGAAATTAAAATAGACACAATAATTAGATATTTCTGCTCTGTATAGCAAGAAAGCATGCAGTTTTTCTGTGTAGCTTTTCCTCATTCACCTCTCGAGGGAGCTAGACAAGCTGGTGCAGAATGTAAGGTCCTAGGAGGGGACAAGGAGCAAGCAAAATGCATCTTAAGACAGCCTTTGATTCCCATTCTTTTGTTGCACTGGGGGACAGAAGCAGAAAAAATATGACCAAAAAAGTGATTTAGTTAAAGGACTCTGTAGAATTTAGGCAGAGAAAAATAGCATGTCGAGCACATAATTCTGTAAACATGTATGTGCAAGCACTTGAGGACTCACAAGTGTTTATACTTTGAAATATAGCATTAACTTCTGTCACTTTCCAAAGAGAAAACACACGTTTTCAGATATGTGGAAAAAATGACAAGATCAAAATTACAAGATTTTGACTTTTTTTAATAATATTTAGATTCTATCTCTGCTGTTCTGTTTTCTTTTATCATGATAAATTTGTAATTCATCAAACTCATTGCTTGTTCCTACTTTATTTCCCACTTTTTAAAAAAACATGCAAATTGTTTATGAATTACATAAATATACACATCCATGATATACATAATATATATGTATTAGTTACATGTGTTTTACAGTAATAGTTTTCAAATGCGTTACAAATATAAATAATTTTAAGTGAAAGCATACTTGGAATTTTAATTTGTAAAATACAAATGTGGCCCCTTAGGTCTTTTTTTTGTGTTTTGTTTTGTTTTGTTTTGTTTTGGCCCCTTAGGTCTTCAGCATATTTCTCCTTTTTTACTAGGATTATGTAGATATGCATTGAATTAGGGAAATACATATGTTAGGCCTTTTTTAAAAAATAAGCTTCCTAAAATGGACATTATCTTTTTTAGTTCATTAAGCTAACATATAAATTAAGTGAGTGGATTTGTATGGCTCAATATTTATGTTTTTGAGCCCTCATACATAAATACGCAGTTGTATATATGGAAGTAAATTTTAGAAAGGGACATATGAACTTTTTTAAATGAAAAATGATAAAAACAACATAGTGAAAGACTTTATAACAGAAACCATCTCTGTGTCCTGTACAAACAAACATACCCAAAATAAAGAGAGGTTCAGAAAGATTAAAAATAAAAGGCACATGGAAAACAGTGACTGTAATCTAATCAGGCATGATATAAATCAAGCCAAAAAATAGTATTTAATAGAAAGAAGACCTTGCAACACCAAAGGCAAAAATTTACAATGAAGAAATTTAATATCTATGTACTCAATAATACAACAATTGCTGCATAAAAAAGTAATAAAATCCAAGTAGCATCAGTAAGATTTTCAACAATTCTAGGAGAATGTTTCTTTCAGATTAAGACAGAATCAGAAGAAACACAATATTCAAAATGGGACAGTGCCAACATAATCAGTAAGGTAGATATCAGGAATTTATAGTGAGCTCCAAACCCCAACAATGAGGAATGCAGTTGAACACGCAACATTTACAAACGCTTACACTCTATTAGGCCATAAAGAAAATCTCCATAAATATGAAAATACAGAAATGATGAACATTTTCTGAACATGATTCCATAGAAGTAGATTCTAGGCTCAAAAAGTAAGTATCTATGCAGTCCGAATTTAGGATACTGAAAGAATTGAACCAAATAGTAAATGGAGGAAACTTAGTTACTATAAAGGCAGCACTTAATGTTATTGTTGACAAAGTGGAATAAACAGCTGAGTTAAACAACTTTTAAAAGTCATGAAATAATTATACAAAACAAAAAGGAGAAGCCGGTATTTACAACAACATAAGCCATAAGAAGGAGAAAATGGCCTCCGAAGAGAGAACATTACAAAAATCAGACGAGATATATGTGCATAACTGTATGCAAATAAATTTGAAAATCTAGATGAAATACATAACTTTCTGGGAAAATAAAATATGCTCCAATTGGGAGATACTCAAAACAGAAAGTTCAAACAGAGTAATTTCATAGAAGAACCAGAAGAATGTGGCAGACTTCTCTTGCATGAGATAAGTAGGCCCAAAATAGTTTCACTTGGGGATTCTCAAATACTGAAACATTTTTTTTTAATTCAAATGCTACTTAAACTACTCATGGGTTTTGAAAATTAAAGCTTTCAAAAATTTTATATAGCAGGTATAAGAATGGTGCCCAAACCTGAAAAATGTTAAGCACAAGAAAGAGAACTGTTGACCAATCTCATTTATGAAGAGCAAAGCAAAAATCTGAACTATCATTTAATCAAAAATAAACCAAGAATATACTAAAATTATGATATATATGACCTAGTGGGGTTTGTTCTAGAACTGCTAAGGTAATTCAGAAAATGTAAATCCATTAATATATCTTGTGTTAATCTAATAGGAAACAACAGCAACAACAACAACATATGATCATCTTACTAGAAGCTGAAAAGGAATTTGACAAAACTCAAATCCCAGTCCTTAAATGAAACCACTCAGTAAGATGGGAACTGATGGATTTTTTCATGATGAAATACAAATTAGCTTTTGAGCTCACATCTTGCTTTATAGAAGTTATTATATCTTTGCCCAAAACTCCAAGAAAAATCTGTTTTGCTTCTATTTCATATGCTTTTGTAAGTATTAGCCAATGAAACAAGCCAAGGAAAACTAGCAGAGACATGGAAGTTGAAAAGGAAGAGAACAAAATGGCACTTACATTATGAGGGAGAAGGATATGACTTCCAGTATTATACTCATGTTTCCTTTTGATAAACTAGACAGTAGTCTTACTTCCGTCTGCATAAGGTGCCTGGAGTGGGCTGATGGGCAAATAGGAAGAGCATGACACGTTTAGGGCACACACCATATTGTTACAGCAGCCTTGCCCTCTGCCTATTCTTGTGCCTCCCCTGCACAATCCCATGGTCACCCTGGCACCATCAAGTGGATTATAGTCCTTTGTATCATTAAGCTAAAAAGCATGTCTTTTATATATTTTAGAATTACCAAATTAATCATGAATATAAGACACATTAGAAGACTGGTTAATATTCTTGGACTTCTGCACATATTTGTTTTCATTTTTCATGCATCCTAGGTTCCTAATTTCATTTGCCATGTGATAGGGGTGACTCCCCTATCATTCTAGGTAGAGAACTAATGAAGAGAAACATTGTGGGCAAATACAAGCATCCTAGAGAAGGTTTAGGAGAACATTTTTAAAGATGTAGAGCTGTAGCTCACCATGTGCCCTTTACTGACTCTTCTCTGGGCATCTGTTTCATTATCTGTGAAATTATCCTCAGTCTCATACTGACACTGTTTATGTGGGTTGAATGGAAATAACATTGTCATCATGAAATGGAGAGCTCTATATAAATGAGATGTATTATTTTTACAAAAATGAATTATTTTGGAAAATTGAGAACATAACCACTTAAGGGGTGGAACACAGCAGCTGTTGAACAGTACACTTATAGAACTACAGTACAATTTGGAACAGGGTGCCAGAATCTGCTGTCTAATTTTATTTTTCAAAATGAAATTACTGGAAGAATTTAGCTCTGCCGCACAGTGCAATTATCTAAATGGGAATTGGCTGGGGAACAAGGGTTAATAACCTCATCTCTTTCAGGGTCTTGGTTTTAATTTGTTATCAAAAAATGAGCTGATTTACACATTACCAAAATGGAACACATTAATAATATATAAATTTAAGTTTTCCAGTGATCAAATCCTCTGCCTTATTCTTGGAACCCTTGTTTTGGTTTCTTGGTTCTGTTTTCATTTCTATTTTCCTATAGGTAGAGCCTAAAACATTCAAACTCTCCGGACCCAGACTAATCAGATTATCGAAGTCCATAATCTTAAAGAAGTAGTTGGCAAAATATGCTGAATTTAGCATATTGATGGTAAAGATAGCATATAAGAGAGTGGCTGTCATTATCTTTTTTTTTTTTTTTTCTAATCTAGATGATACTCAGGAGAGTAAATATAATTCATTTATGAGAAGGGAACTAGATAAATTCCACTGGAAAAGCTATTATTAATCAGTCTTGATTGGGTTGAACCCTTAACTTCTATATGTAAGACATCCTTAATTGTATTATGTTTTGGAATAGTTGTTAATATTGTTCAATTATTGAAGTCTTCAATTTGATACTACTTCCCCCTTCTTATTGCCAATAGAACATTTTCCCACATAATCTATCATTGCAAATAATTCTTAAAATATATTTTACACAGCAGTAAAATTATCCACATGATTTATTAGGCAGAAAAGCAAAAATTAACGTAGTTTGGTAGAATATGTTTCCTTTCTTTGGAACACTGATGTGATGAAGGAGGGTTCTGTTTTCTAAGTTTGAAAAAAAAATTGCCTGGAGCATAATTGGCTAGCTCTATGATTTTAAATAATTAATTCAAATTTTATTTGTTTTGGTGATTTCCTCTACATAATATAAATAATTGTATACATGAGATTCAAATCAAATAAGTTATTATTATTCCCAAGAAGGAAATAATAGGAAAGATAATGAATCACAGTATTGGAGATAAAAACTTGTGGTAAATCACTACTGCTCACCAATTCACCCAATTTCCCCTTCTTTCCTGGCACGTGAGAGAACCGTACTATCCATTCTCATAGAGGTGCCACGTGTGCATTACGTGATTCTCTCTGTTCCCTTTTCCAATGGCAGACCTTGAAGCCTAGGCTCATATGGTATATTAGAAAATGATAGTGCTTCCATCAGTCTAGGTCCCTGAGTAGCCACAAGAAAAAAATGTCCCTGCAAAACTGGTATTGGACGTATAATGTGAATGAGAAATTGACCTCTTTTAGTTAGATCCACCGAGAGAAGAAGTTGTTGTTCAGCACAGCATAAAATAACCCATATTTACTATTACACTATTAAAACTGACGTGTCCATAGGTTAAAAGGTAAGAAAAGACATATTCAGAATTGTGAATACATAAAATAAGTTGAACCAGAACAACATAAATGACTCTTTTAATGTTGAATATAATTCATTGTCAACCTGTTTACCAAAAAAGTAGTAATACGTAAGTAACCTTTTTAATAAACACAAAAAACCTGATATTCAAATTAATCAGTCATTTTATATTACTTTGAAAAATTTACAAGAGAATTTTATGAGTACTTTTATTGCTCATCTTCTTAAACACATATGTGCTGAGAAAAGGTAAGGGTTATTAGAGTTTTCAATACGGTAATAAATTTAGCACAGTTCCAGGTAACAGAATGGAGTGAGAGTTGAATTATTAGGCATTTTTATGTTTTTGTGGTATATTTCTGAAATATATTAATTTTAATAAATATCTGCTTTGCTATATGCAAGGAAAAATAAAGATTAGAACAAAGGATTCCATAGAGAAGTCTGTTCAGAATTTCTTTTTACACAATCAAATTTTATGAGTCACATTTGATACCCTTAGGAAAAGGTTGCAAGGAAAAGTTTCGGCTCTGCTAAATCAAAGATGTAGAAATAAAAAAAATTAAGCAATCAACCTTCAAATCACTGATATTGTTGTCAGTAAGGGCACAGCTTTGTGCTCCCATTTGCTGATGCAAATCAAGCTAATGATTTTGGCATTTTCAGGAAGGTAGTGTTTGCTGTATTTTGAATATCTCATCCTACCACAGGTGACATATACAATTGAGATTAGGAAGGTAATCAGTAAAAAGAATACATTCAATTTTTTAAAAAAAATGGGCACAATTGCCTTTTTACATAAATGTCGTAAGTAATTAGCACAGTGTTAAGATCCAATAAGATGTTCCTCCCAGCAGTCCTGGCAGGTCCTTAGTAGTATCATAACTGAACACACTAGAATGGGGTTCGTTCTTAAATAAAGTGTATAAAAGTACCAGAAGTTTGGAAGAATATGAAAAGCAGAACTAATGGAATGAGAAAAGCAACTCTTTTCACTTTACTTGGTATTCTGCAGCCCTTCTGAAACATGAACAACATAGCTTCCATCACGAACCTGGCAATTCTGTATATAGCCAGGAATTTTGTCTGCTTGTTCCTTACCTCAGAATCACTCATGGAGACACCAGAAAACCAACTGTCACAACTCTATCTTAGTTTAGTAGTGCTGCCTTTAACCTTCTCATTAGGTAAATTTTAAAGTTAAACTAATGAATTTAAGCTTTAGATTATTTCTGCACATGGGCCTCTGAGTGCTCGAGTTTATAAAGTGTTCTGCATAGAGAGAAGAAGCCAGATTACAATTAAGAAGCATTTCTGGGTGACCATTTCTGGTAGAAAGACCAGACAAATCTTCACAGAAAGTTAATGAGATTTACAAGACTTCTGTTAATTATTTTCTGTAAAATATATCTACTTTCATACCTAGTTTTATATTTGTAATTATTCTTTTTCTAAAATAAGACTCCTCAACTTTCCTAAGACTTTGGTCTCTCCAAACCTGGAACTTCTCCCCAGGAAAAATGAGTTCATACTCTTTACCCCATCACTGACTTATATAACAGAGCCCCTGTGTCACTCATCTACAGCTATTGTAATGTTTGTTACCTGTCCTCAAATTGCAATGATTTATAACTATAAGCACTTAACTCACAAATATGGAGGGTAATATCAGCTAAATTTAGTTGGACTCTCAAGTCTGGGGTCAGGTGGGTAGAAGCTGAGCTTGGATGGTTCTAGCTTGGTCCACTGGGTTAACTTGGCTCTATTCCATATGTCTCTTCTCTGTTGGGCTTCTCTGTGCATCTTCACACAGCAATGGCAGAGGGAACATGTAAAAGCCGGTGTAACCATCTGTACATCCCATCCACTAACATCTCATTAACCAAATCACAGGGAGGGCTTAGCTCAGAATCAAAAGTACAAAAACAACTTGTAACTTTGGAAAGTGCTCATTAAAATATTTCAAGTTCTGAACTTTTAAAGATATAAACTGAGATATTTACTGTTAATATTAGATGATAGATATTAGTTCTTAGATTTGCTTCAAAATAATATGAAAAGTGGAAAATGTATGGGAATGAGAGGAAATAAGATAGATCATGAATATTTCTCAGGAGTATCTCAACTTTATTGAGGTTGAGGGGTGGGTACATGATGTTTATTATCTTACTTTTGCAAATGCTTAGGGAGGGAGGGATGGAGCCTTTATTAGCCAATCATTGCACTAAGGATAATGGGGTTATCTTTAGCAATAATTGACTCTTTTTAGTGTAGGAATTATATAACTTTCATGTAAAATATGATATCTAGAGAAAAATGGAGAATAGAAATTACTTTTATTACATAATATTAGTTGGTTATATAAAAAAGAACAAATGTCTTACCAACTATGTACTGTTAAGAAAGATTTGTTTCTAGTTGATCATTGCATACATTTACGTAATTAACAACTATTTACTGAGCTCCATCTATGTGCCAGGCACACCTCTGGGCTCTGCCCATAGAGTGAGTTAGATGGATGAAGTTTCTGATCCTAAGGATTTTATAGTTGTATTAGTTTTTTATTGTTGCTAACAAATTACCACCACCTTGCTAACTTAACACACACATATACACACACACACATCTTACAATTCTGTAGGTCAGAAGTCCAACATGACTCTCAGTGAGCTAAAATCAAGGTGTTTACAGGATTTCATATCTTTCTGATAGCTCTAGAAGAGACCTTGTTTTCTTGCATTTTCCATATTCTGGAGGACTCTCACTTTCCTTGGCTTGTGACTCTTTTTCTTCATCTTCACAGTCAGCAATGTTACATTCTTTTGTGCTTTTCTGCTATAAACCTATTTCCCTCTGACTATAGCCAGGAAAGGTCCTCCATTTTTAAGGATCCACATGATTAAGTTGAGCCTACCTGGACAATCTAGAATAACCCTCCTTGTCTCAAGGTACTTAATTACATCTGGAAAGTTCCTTTTGTCATGTTAGGTAACATAATTATAGGATCCAGGATTTAAGATGTAAACTTTGGAGGGACATTTTTCTGCTTACTACAATAGCTAAATGATGGGAGAAAAAAAATAAGTCAAAGATATACTTTCAGACACTGATGTATACTATAAAAGCCATGAAGCAGTGATATGATAGTTACTTGCAGAACGTGTATAAGAGAAGCCCTCAGTAAGGAAGTGGCATTTAAGTTGGGACTCTTATTAACAAATGGAGATAATGTTGCAAAGCTGGTGGGCAGATCATTTCTAGTAAAGGCAAAGACCATATAAATGCCCAAAGTGGAAGAATAGTAAGAAGGTTAATAAATGAACTGGATCCTAAAAAGCTAAGGGGAAAGTAGTATTCTATGAGTCAGGAGAGTTAGTTAGGGTCCAGATTTACTGGTTTGTATAGTATCTGATTTGCTCTCATTTACTCATTTTATATCAATTGACATGAAGAGCCAACCAAGGGCTTTAAGGAAAGAAAAGACAACCTGATTTATGTTTAAAAATAATATCTGGCTGGGGCACCTTGGTGGCTTAGTTGATTAAGTATTTGCCTCTTGAGTTGGGCTCAAGTCATGATCCCAGGATTGTAAAATTGAGCCCTTGGGCTCCTTGCTGGATGTGGAGGCTGCTTGAGATTCTCTCTCTCCCTCTTCCTCTGCCCCTTCTCCCATTTGTGTGCATTCTCGTTCTCTCTCTCTCAGAATTAAAGTAAATAACATCTGGCTGCTTTGTGATAATAAACTGTAGTTGTCTCTTCTCCATAGCTCCTATTACAGGCCTTGGTTATTATGTCCTAAATTAGTAAACTGATACATTTCCAATATTATTTAACAAAGTACTCCTTTTCAGTTATTAATGCTGATTTTGGAAAAGGATCCAAAAGGATATGAAAAGGATTCAAAGGGATATGAAATTTAGAATGGATAATGGAAGAATTAGTCAAATCGGCTAAATTATTATTTATTTTATGTAAACTTTTTTCAGTAGAGGTAATTTTATTTAGCATTTGTCTTACAGGTTCAAATAGTATTAAGAATAAAATGTTCACATATGTTTTTAACAAAAAATCACATATATTTTAACAAAAAACCCCAGTTGTCTAGGGCCCCCCTATCATATTAAATCTAAACGAGAAGAAAACCAATCATACCATATTAAAATGTTCAAAACCAGTGCTATTATTTAAATTTTTGGGTAGGCAACTATTTCACAGGACTTATTTTCTGAATATATGGGTAAAAATTTATAGGATTGGCAGGAGATAGATGAAAGAAATACTACCTTATCAGAAATTTATGCTATTTTGATGAATGGGAGAGAATGATCCACGTTTATAAGTTGTACTGTACTAAATGGATGAGCTGTGCTGTTTTCTCTTGTAATATACTCCACTTAAAAGATCATTCTGTGAACAGCGAAGTTATTGGGAGTAGTTTAGATGGTCAAATTTGCACATATTATTAGCTGGTGGCTAGGGAAACCATAAAAACAAAGTTAACTGTTGAAGGCATATACCTTCTACCCACCCTATCAGAACGAAGATACCAAATTCTTATAGTGGCAGTGAGTGTTCTAAAATCTATATGAGGTTTTAAATTATATCCTTCTGTCTCTTCTGCATGGTACACATATAACCAGGACTATCCCTCTGGCAAAGAGTTCTGGACTCTTGATAATATTGATAAAAATTGAATTAAAATTTAGAATTGACTCTGAGAAATGAAATTACAAAAAAAAAGTTTTTTTAATTTTATTTTCCTATTTTCAGTATAACAATTTTAATTATTATGTCATTACATTAAAGGATAAATCTGAAAAATTCATGATATTGAAATGACATGCTATAATGTAAAACCTTGTCTTTCTGTCAGTCATTAATGTGTGTATGTAATGAAATTGGAGTATATCCTTATAATCATATATCCATGTACAAATATAGCAGATTTCAATGAAATTTATCATCAGGAATTGAAAACAAAATCAACACATATTTTAAGTGTAAAACTTCATTTGAGCACTATACCTGCTTTCTGATGCAGTTCAGGGTCACTGTACTGACAATTTTGGCATCACTGTTTTCCTTCAGTAACCCACAAAGTGGTGGCTCTTCACTGAAAATGGACATTCTTTCTGAATAGCCTTGTATCATTAATGGATCTGTAATTATGGAACAACTGTGCTTTTCTATAAAACTTCAACAAGATCTGTTCTTAAATCTTCCTTTGGTAAATAAAGATGTAATAGAAACTAAGGCACTTTCCTCTCACCCTCTACTCCAATGAATAAATAAAAGGAAGCTACATTCAACAAGCTGCTTTATTTTCTACTCTCTTTTTTTCCTCTCTTGCTTTTCTGTAGACCAAGGAGGAGTAATAGAGCAATTAATCATGTGATACTCGTATCCTGACAGCACCGGCCTCTTCTGACTACATTTATTGCTGTACTGCCAAGCCTCTTTTTGCCATATCCTCTGGCTTGTCATAGCTTTCCCCGTAAATCTCCATGCTATCAATTATTTAGCACAAGCAGCATTATGCATCAATTCAAGAATGATTACTTAGGTAGCGTAATCAATAAATAGCAGGTCTATTAAAACCCGGCTAATAATGGAAGATACCAGAAAGATTATATATAATCTGCTCTGTGCTTTACACAAAAGATGCTATCATAAATAGAGTTCATTTGCACCAGTAATGTCATTTTAAAATTTTGTGACAGTAAAGCATAAACATCTCAATGTTCTGACTTGCTAATAGATTGTTAGAGGGGATATAAATTGATCTACTGACATACTATTGAAGTTTCAGACTTTGACCTCAAGAAGAACAGAACTCTACTTTGTCATTTTCCTGGGTATGAGTTTCAGTAATTGAAACACTCTAAGGGGTCTTTGAAGATGGCCTGGTCACTTCTAATTAGGAAGATCCAGAAGGCATTGCAATCTGAATAAAATTGAAATTTGCAGAACAATCTCATAGTCTTTCGAGTAGGTCTTCATCTCTAAATTCTTCTCAGTATATGGGAAAGGCATCGTGAGACAGATACCTAAGCCAATAATTTTCCTCTAGAGATCACAGGGGAAACTGTCTTTTGTGTGTCTGCTCAGAACTTTCCTTTAAGAAGCAGTCTCTAAAATGTTATCATTGCTCTTTCTACTGCTGAATGTCAGTTGTCCATCCTGGTGAGTGCATTGATTATGGAATTTATAGCATGATACCGAATCATATCCAGACACTACAGAGGGCATATTTCATAACAGAGACTCAGCCCTCATGAGATTCACATGGTTACTCATGTTCTTCATCATTTGTTTTATGTAAACTTGAAAATATTTTGAGGTGGCTGGCTTCATAGGTGGCTGGCTTCATTCAGCAGTATCTTCTTAAAGAAGAAAGACTGGGCTTTAGGATGATGAGCATGTCTTGGTGTCTATTACAAAATAATGAAAAAATATGTTTACATTCTAGAGTAATGAGAATCTAAAACTCTTGGAGATACATAATTATAAATTCCATAAATATATTTATTTATATTTATATTCATAAATATAAATTCTTGGAGATACGTAATTATAAATTATAAATACAATATATAAATTATATGTTGTATACAATATATGTGCAATGTTTACTGAGTGAGTACACAAAGTGATTTGAGAATTTACTGTCTGTCTGGACAAGGTAATCAATGATATTTCTAGCTTGTTTCTTTTATTTTTTATTTTTATTTTTTTTTGCTTGTTTCTTTTAATGTTTGTTCCAGTGGCAAGTGATAATGCTTACAGCTTTATGTGCAGCCTAAATTGAACTAAAAGGAGGAATTCAAGTTCTTTTGAAACATAAGAAGGAAAGAGAGAAGGAGTAGTTTATGTTCTCAGAGTTCCACATATAAGGGTACCGTGTCTTCCTGAAAATAAAATTGTGTTTATCTCTATGTTGATATGTTCAGTAAAGATAAATATGATTTCATCCTCAAACTATATTAAACCATAAGATACAATTCCAATGCAATATTTTTGTTTCTTTTAAACTTTCTGTAACTTTATTTATTTTTCTCTATATTAGGCAGTAAATCATGTTTACATGTAGTAATGGCAACAAAAAGGATGAAGTCATTTGCTCCCAGGTCAGTCTCTACGATGAAGCTATTGTTTTTTCTTCTCGGGAAATCACAGGCATAAAAGACAATGAATTTAAGAAATTAGGACAAATACACATTTACACAAAATACAAAATAGCAAGAAAACACATTCACTATCAAAACCATTTCTGGCTTTGTGGTATCAGCTAATATTCAATATTCTGTGCAAAGGGCTCCTGACTAATCCACTGAGCCAAAATTTTATTTCTGTAGTAGCCACTTAACAATTTCAGCTTATATTCAGAATGACCAAATCAGGACTCATGATTTCTCTTCTCTTCAGACGCCTATTGTGTTCTTCCCCAAGTCTTCCCCATTGCAACAAATAAAATCCTTCAGTAGCTCTATCCAAAACCTGCAGAATTCTCCCTTCCACCAAATCCTCTAAGACTGGGGCAACCACCTATATTGAGTTATTTCACTTCTCTCCATTTTCACAGCTGCTGGCCTGGTCCAAACCATTTTGATTTCTTACCACTGCAGCATTCACTGTACTGGTTCAACTGTTCTGTGTAGCTCCCTCTACAGTTCATCTTCAGTACAGCTGCCAGGTTGATCTCTAAAATGCCACCACATCATGTGTGGGAAATATCAGAAAGGGAGACAGAACGTAAAGACTGCTAACTCTGGGAAACGAACTAGGGGTGGTAGAAGGGGAGGAGGGCGGGGGGTGGGAGTGAATGGGTGACGGGCACTGGGTGTTATTCTGTATGTTAGTAAATTGAACACCAATAAAAAAAAAAAAATGCCACCACATCTAGACTACTTCTCTTGGTGAAAATCCTCTGCCTCTTAATTCTATCACCTGAAGGAAAGTCCATTCTTTTTCCTATGGCTCTCAAATACCTTGATTTGGTTATTTATCTCTGAATTTCCCCAGGACTCTTCCCGTGACCCATGAAGGTCAAACCCTTGCTTGCTTTCTGTTCTTTGAACACCAAGTCTATTTCCTTTGTAGACCTCCTGCTTTTGTTTGTCCAGCTGATCTTTCCTTCAACTATGTCAGGCTCTTTTTTGTCTTTTAGATCTCAAGTTAAATGGCACCTTGTCAGCAGAGCTTTACCTCACTGGGCTCTCTAAGTCTCTAGTCTCACAGAGAGTCATGATTCTCTGTCACATCATCAAGATTTCCATTTGCATTACTCTATAACTGTTTGAATTGAAGCTTTATGTTTGAACATGGGTGTGTCTATTCATGATTACATCCTCAGAAACTAGAATGTCTGTGACACATTATAAGTAGAGGATGAATACATATTTATTAACAATGAATACATTTTCTTTTTTTTTTTTTTAAAGATTTTATTTATTCATGAGAGACACAGAGAGGGAATCAGAGACACAGGCAGAGGGAGTAGGCTCCGTGCAGGGAGCTGGCCTTGGGACTCGATCCCAGCTCTTCAGGATCAGGCCCCCGGGGGGGGGGGGGGGGGGGGGGGGGGGGGAGGAAGCGCTAAACCACTGAGCCACCCGGGCTGCCCTAAATTTTCTTGTTTTTAAATGTATTTCTAATTTTTCAATAAGTGATACTCTGGTATTCCATATGAATTCCTCTTATTATTATTTTATTGAATCTCTTATTTTGGACTTTATGGCTGCTTCCATTTATCTCTATGATAATTAAAACTTTCTGGAAAATATCTGCTGTATTTTGACATAAATTGAAGGAAAATCTGCACCAGTCTTCATTCCAAAAAGCTAACTTTAGTTTCCTTGCACCATGCCAACTCTGTTTTCCCTAACTCTTTCAGTGTTTGCCAATATGATAGTCAAATATGTAACTCATTGCTGTGTTAATTTATATTTATTTTGTCTCTGGTGAGTTGAACATTGTTCATAGGTTTGGGGTTATTCACATCTCTTCTGTCAATGTTTGTCTCTGGGACCCCCCCCCTTTTTTTAGTAAATTTGTTCATTATTTTACTCAAAATACTGGAAATTAAGAATACATATTTTAAAAATAAAACATACCCATATTAAAGAAATTCAAGTGGTCTAAATATAAGTTTTTTACACCATTTACATTTTAAAACCTTCCAAGAAATCACACAGAACAATATTTCTACCACTACAAATAACTCTGCTGCTCTATTGAACCTCTTATGTAGATGTTGACCCAGTTTAACCCTGACAAATCACAAAATGGCAACTCTGCTTTTACAGAACTTCATGGCTATTTGGAACTCAGAAATTTATTGATAAAGATGTTCATATAACTGAAATTTACATTCTATGTTATGGCAGGATAGGGAAGTAAAGTGGAAATACAGTTTTTACTTTACAAATTCAAATAATTTTTAAAAAGGCAAATAATTAGATAAGACAGCTATAAGTAAGATTGACACATATTCCAGAGAAATCTTAACACAGATTAATAAATAAGAGTATCTGGCACGTGTTATGTAGAAAGTAGTAATACAAAAGTACCTATTTGTTAGGTTAGGATTTCTGGTAATAAAAACAATCCCCCAAGTGGCTTAACACAGCAAAAACGTATGGACATATTCCACGAGTTCCTTGCTCCACACTGTCACTCAGGGATCCAGGCTGACAGAAGCTTCAGCATCTAATAACACCACCATCGGGGATGTGTATCCTGCTAAGTGCTATACCAAGGGAAGGCACTGTATAGGCATTATACTGACTCTTTAATGCTTTAATATGAAATAGACATATGACCTCACTACCCACTTAGTAGAATGAGTCATTAGCCCTCTTTAGTAATTGGGTGGATCAGGAAATAGCATAATATACCTTTACAATTTTTACTACAGGGTATAAGCAATGCCATAATTTTATGATTTTTTAGCAGGATTAACATACAAACAGATAATGGCTTCTATATTTTAGTGAAATACTCTTAGTTTCTTATTTTATCTTTAAATGAGAGACTGAAAAATGAGATATATGATATGGGTATATGCAATTTTTAAAAGCTTGGAACTCTATTATCCAGAAATAATTACATAAATGATCCCTTATTGTCAAATGGAAGGATTTTCCCTTTGGCTTATCGTGTTCAATTTTAATCAACAATGTAGGTAAGTATGGATCTATATTATCTACTGATAAAAAATTTGTTAAAAATTGAGAATTTATGGATATTATTTCAATGACTTCTGGAAGGAAAATTAGTATCTTATGCATCAGATTATAGTTTGATCACATATATATATATATATTACCCTCCAAATAGATGATTTACATGTTAAAATCTTACATTGTTCTAATTTTCTACTAGTTAGAGAATTGAATCTTATTCTATTTTTTGATCCTTCTCTTATTGCTTATTATGATGTAATTTTTATAATTTTTGATGCTTTTTTTATTGGTCCTATAAAAGTCACTTTGCATTCCATTTTATATTTCCACATGATGATTTGATTACTAATGATTTCTTTCAGAATAAAAATATATAACCAATAGAGTACTTCAAAGTGAATTAAAATGTAAAGTTTAGGAAATGTGGGTACATGTTCTGAGTCCTAATGTATTTACAATTCCACACATTTGTAAATGATTTGCAAATTTCTTTGAAGATATTTCATTGATAAATTATTAATTGCCTTCTTGCTTCTTCTTGTGATCTGATTTTTATTGTAAAACTTTCAAATTATACCTAATAATTGAAATGCCTGTACCTCACATAGATGTTCTCATACATGTACCATTACTGTGGTACCAAATAAGGCACTGTAATTGTTCTTAATTAGATAGACCTTTTTCTGAAAAAGGAGAAATAAATCAGTTATAAAAGTTTTAAGAGAAATAGTGAAGGGTACAACAAAGCTGAAAAGGAGAGTCTTATCATGAGAAATGCTGATAACAGATGGCATCAAACAGTGTCAGAGGCTGTTTTAGATGTCAGTTGGCCTGAACAAAAGGGCAAGACCTCTTGAAACCGGAATAAGAACACTTGATTTCCCCAGAGATGAAGGTAGATGAAAGTAAATAGGTAATTTTGTGTCTTAGGCATTTAGAGGAGCAAGGATGAATTAAGAGTTGATGAAGAGAAAAATAAAGGACAAAAGCCTGAACATACTGGCAATTTGAATTTCATAAGTTGTAGTTTGTAACTTACTTATTATGTGTCAAGCCAGTGTAATCTATTTACTTTTTCTACCAAGCTCCTAGTACCAGTGTGTACGTATAAGAAAGGGGCAGGAAGGTAGAAGGGAATGAGGAACAGGAAAGGAAAGGAGGATAGTGGAAGGGGAAGAGAGAGAGAGAGAGAGAGAGAGATCGAGACTGGTTGATTCATTCATTGATATTTTCTGAATATTCCAATTTGGTCTTTGGTCTCCACTTTGGAATGAAAGACCTAATGACATAATAATTGTCATTTTCATTTCATCTTTTTTTCTCCTAGAAACATGACTAATTCCAAGAAACAAACAAGTAAACTGCACGCTTGGAAATGCGTTCCTTGAAGTCCTAGATCCTCTTTGTGATTATGTGCACGGTTCAATATTTTCTGGAAAATGACTTTTTTTTAATGGAACCTACAGAAATTATATGAAATCATACTATTTTGATGTATATCTCTAAAGAGTTAAATTGGATGATTATTTCTTCATGATAGCTAATTGGTGCATTAGTTTCCCATACGTACATTATTACTCTCGGCAATTTAGCTTTGAGTAATGCCTAGTAGTATCAAAGTCTTCTTGCTCAGAAATCTAGAATTAATGGCTTTTTCTTCATTTTTAAAATCCTTCACTATATCACATCTTTATTTGAAAATTCTTTAGGACTTACACCTCACTTTCATTTCCAAGTGATATATTCAATATTTATGTTTACACCTACCTTTGAAGGTGCTCTTGGATCTTTATTTTTACTTCCATTACTTTTGCTAATATTTCCTTAGTATAGTTTAGACATTACTGTCCCCCATAGAATTCATCCTTACAAGATCCCATTATTTCTGTTACAGGTAAGAATATGATTTGAATTTAGGTCTTGCTACCATCCTATGACCCAGCCATTTAAATCTTTAAGAGTACCAGTTTTCTCATTAAAAATTGCAGAAATTTGGAGTGAATATCTGATATTCCATTCAGCATTCACACACTGTAATACTAAAATATTATTGTTTGCCAAATTAAGCTTGAGCTATGTTTGTCAAGTTTTCAAGTTAACCCATCTTAAATTTCCAGTCTCATTTCCACTATTGCCCAACATATATTTTCAACTCTAGTTAAATTAATCACCTTCTATAATCAAACTCCATGTTTATCTATGTTAACTTTGACAATATTATGACCTCTGACAGAATGCTTCGATTCTATCTCCAATTTCCCTATCCATCAGAGTCCAGAAAATAATCTGCAGTGGCTATTTTCTACTGTATTAAAATCTATCTCCTTTTCTTCTCACAGGACATCTCTTGCCTTTTATTCCATATTGCTATCTCTAATCTTTTTGGATTTCTGAGCTAAACCATATACATTGGAAATTACTTATATTCTGTATGTATCTTTCCTAAGTACTTTCTTATTTGTAAATTGAAATAGCATTCTGGTTTCCTGTCCTTATATCCTCTTTCCTCATATATTTCAAATTTTTATTATTGATATTTTCCATATTTAGGGGTCTTTGGATGCACTTTTATTTTAAAATATGGGTCACTCTGAACTATAAGGATTCCTTCAGTTTATTGACTATTTTAAGATGTTAATTTGTCTGCTTTTTTTTTTTTTTTGCATTTTTCCCCAAGTCAGATACTATCTAATTGGTCTTTTGCTGAATCTTCTATTCTACCTCTAAATAATTAAACCTTTTTATTGGGATCATCAAAATGAAGTGAGCTCATTTAGAAAATAATATTCAAATTAAGCAGAAAAATGTTGAAAATCATTTGAAATTACATCTTTAAATATTACTACTCTTTTCAACATATTGAAGATTCTTCCAAACATGCTTTTTATATATGACTCAAAACATTTATGTGCATCTGTGTATGTATCTGTGTGTATGTGTGAAAGAGAAGAGAGATCCATCCAACGCAGATACATGGTTGTGTATCTGGTTATTTTAAGTCAATAACATGACCTTTCCTTCTCAAGCATTTTTAATGACTAAACACTAAATGGATGGATGCACTGTAACTTATTTAACAAGCTACTGTGGAATGGATTCATTGTTTCTCAAATTTTTAGTGTTATAAACAATGCTGCAATAAATGATTATGTACACATATCTTTGTATATTTTTAATTTTTTTCCTTACAAAAGTAAGGAAGGCAGATTTGATGGGTCAACAAAACTTCTAGTTAAAATAAGACTACATAATCAAGACTGCTTTATATTGCTTTCTCACACAATGGCATTTTGGGATTCTGCTGTCTTTCTATATGAAGATATACTATAATTAAAAATGCATAAAATTCTTAACTATATTCATATCTTAAAAGAAGAGACAATATTCTGAATTTTCAATGAGTTGCATTTTGTATGACATCTATGAATGCTCATGCTTATATCTGTGTGTGTATTCATTTATGAAGAGAATCTGTTATGCAATGATGATCATCATAGTTTAATCCCATTAGACAAAACTAGTATGATATGCCAGGCAATATTGTAAATATTTTTTTAATACTAGAAATATGGAAATGGAGAAACATAGTGATAACTTACCTGAGGTTGTGGTTATTAAATTGTATTATTAAATTTCTACCAGTTACTAAAATCTCATAATTAAAACCCTTGTGTACAAAGGAAATCAGCTCTCAAAATAAAAGTGACTTTTGATCAGTTTTCCACAAATGAAGCAGAATCTGCTTCAGTCCTGCGCATTATGGAAAGCCAGTAGCCTATTGCTCTTTTCAAGTTGCACATTTATATTTCTAGAAAAATATAAAGAAGGCAGATTATCAGATACAAAAAAACAAGAAACTTTTTGATAGGGAAAAATAGCAAACTTGGTATGGAAAATAAAGCTGTGATATCAATAAGATAAATAATTGGTTCTACCATCAGTCTGAGGCTTTGCTTTAAGGAATATTAACCATAAATCATCACTTCTCCTGTGGAGATTTTTTTTAAAATGCATATTCTAAATTGGAAAAAAATGCTGAAATGTATTGAGTTTGGTTGCTTTGATATCTACTGCTTCATTTAACTTAATTTTAAGTTTTTCTGTATAAGTGAAATTGACCAAATGTAAGCATATCAGCAATTATTAACTATCCTGTAATAATATAATATATGCACCATTAATGAGGGTAGCAGACTGTGTTGGGTGAAAGAAAACAATGATCTTGACAAATGCTTCATAAGGAATCCTAGATATCATGTCAAGTTCCTCATGTCCTATCACTCAATAACTGTTCTTTTAGTATTATATACCAATCAGTGCCTTCATCCTTAATTATTTTCTCAAACCAAGAAAAAAACATAACTTCATGGGAGTGTAAGCATTCCTATAACTGAAAAGGCCTTTGGCTCTTTTCTTATTAATGAAAAAGAATTAATTGCTATCAGTTAACTTAATTATGTTGAATTTAGCCAGAGAAGTCTCATTGTACCTTAATGTTGTAACAGGAAACATTTCCCACTATGTATCATATCTTCTTCCATTACAAAATTCCATTACTACATAATTAGAAATATCATTATACTGGTGAGAAATGATATACTTAAAATATTCTGTAAGGTTTTCTGAAGGGAACTATGCAAATAGATTTTTAAAAATAATATATCAATTTGTACCAAGGAAAACATTTATCAACATGGTAAAAAAAAAAAAAAACAACTTTCTTATTGTCTATCCGTCTGTCTGTCTTGGTTTAGTTCAAAATCATTCTTTACTGTAGCTCTTCAATGGCCTGGTACAGCCTAATTGTCTAACAAATCACTGCTGTTAAATAAAATTAAAATATAGGGTGAGATCCAGTCAATCTTAAAGTTTCATTAAATTACACATGCACATTTGATACACAGAGAAGTAAGTATAAACAGGTTTTATTTACTTATTTTTTTTTTTTACAATCACTAAGGGTGGAAGAAATCCAACACTAGATGAGAGAGGTAAATTTAAATTTCTCTGTATAATAAGAAAACAGATATCTGTATATACAGATAGAATGTATAATTGAATGTATTGACTTCTGGTCTCTCTTTTTATTTGTCAAAGTCTGTCCTTAATCTCTGCTTCTAAAGCTCTTTTAAAAATTGTTTCTGGTCTGTAAATCCATGAGTAATCTCCAGCAGCCCCAAGCCTTTATGCGACAATATGAAAATGGAAGTCTAAGAACAAAAGTGTACATTCCTACTTCTGTACTTTGGAATGGGTTAAAAAACTTATTCCTTGTTTTCAGAGAAGACACATAAGGTACACATAAGGTAGTACAGGTTCTTTCCTGTTACTTTGATTTTTCCCCTCCCCATCTGATTCTCTAAATCCCTTGATTCTGTATTAAACTTATGAAAATAAAATATAGTCTGGTAAACAGCAGGCAAAGAAGAAGATAAAAATCCTATCTATATTAGGATTGCACCTTCCTGGTCAGGGACAACATGTACATTTTTAATCAAATATTTTTTTAAAAAATACGTATTGTTATCTCACTTCCCTCTTTCAAAACACTAGGAGAGCTTTTGGGGAGCAATTATTCATGTATTCTTCCAGGAAGTCTCACTCTTTGGGCGTCTATTATTTAAGTGAAAAAACAGTCTCCAGGAGATGTAGCAATAGATGAGACATGCTCTCTGACCTTAAGATTTTTAATAGAGAAACTCAAAGTAAAATAAGCCTAAGGCAGTGTTAAAGAAGGGATCAAGCTTAGAGCTAAGCATGAGCTGGAGCAGAAGTTGTTTCAGGCTGTGAGGACCAGGGAAGATCCTATTGTCATAGGTAACATATTCCTGAGAAAGATATCAGTTTCTATGAGAGAACAGGGAGGAAGAATCTCTTACCAGATTTAGAGAATAGCATAAGGAATATATTACTGAATTTTGTGTCTATCTTTTGATCACCATTTTGGAGTCAAGGATAGTCCACAGTGTATTTCACCTGCTACTTTATAAGTAGATGGTACCACCTATTCATTACAGCTTCTCTGGAAGTTGTCTTTATCCCCATTTTACAAAGAAGTGAAAGCTCCATTTATCTTCAAGTAAACTGCCAGTTACTAACTAATGTTGGCTAGCTCATGTAAGACTGGTGATCAAAATCAGATCTTCTACCTCCCAATCGATTCTTGCAAACATCATTTGCTTTCCTCTATACATCTAAAACCTACTTCAAATGGTAAATATAATTGTATTTTGTAAGATTTTTTTTGCCACAGAATATTTTTATCACACAGTGAATACCAATACACTACCAAGTAAGAAAAAAAATGGAATATTGCCATAAATCCAAAAGGTCCCACATGTAACATTCTGATTGCTGTAACTCCAACCTTCTCCAAAATATATTCATTATCCTGATTCTTAGAATAATCATTTCCTTGCTTTCTAGTATTAAATTTACTATAAAAGAATAAATCTTTAAACACTACAAATCAGTTTTATATTTACAAAAATTTTTATGTAACAAAATCAGCCATCATACTCTTTCATGTACATTTCATTCACTTACTACATTTGTAAGATTTATCCATGTTGTTGGATGTAGGTACATATCCTTGATCTTTGCCACTCTGTTAATTGAATAAATCACAATTTAGTTATTAATTCTATATTTTTAATCGATGTACATATAAATAGTTCCTATTTTTAGTTATTGAAAACAGTGCTGCTATGAATATTTCCACAGATGTCTTCTGGTAACCTTTGTGAATGCCTTCTGTCAGATATAGACCAAGAAGGCAGACTGATGTGTCATGGAGTATTGATATTTTCAATGATGATAGACAATTGAAAACCTTTTCTGAGGTGTTTATGACAATTTCCTCTCTTGCCAGAAGTTATCTTTGCATTACAACTCAACCAACACTTGGCATTTTTTTTTTTTTTATTTATGATAGTCACACAGAGAGAGAGAGAGAGAGAGAGAGAGGCAGAGGGAGAAGCAGGCTCCACGCACCGGGAGCCCGACGTGGGACTCGATCCCGGGCCTCCAGGATCGCGCCCTGGGCCAAAGGCAGGCGCTAAACCGCTGCGCCACCCAGGGATCCCAACACTTGGTATTGATACACATTTTCATCTTCAACGTGTTAGCTCTTTGTGTTGTCCCATTTAATTCACAGTACCTTCACTATTAACAAGGCGAGATATCATTATTTTTATACTAGCTATTCCCTATTCAATCTTCATCCCCAAATTCATTCTCTGACTTTTTCTTTTCTTTTTTTTTTTTTTTTTTTTAAGTTCTTTAAGCTAATTTTTTTTTTTTTTTTTTTAATGATAGTCACAGAGAGAGAGAGAGAGAGAGAGAGGCAGAGACACAGGCAGAGGGAGAAGCAGGCTCCATGCACGGAGCCCGACGTGGGATTCGATCCCGGGTCTCCAGGATCGCGCCCTGGGCCAAAGGCAGGCGCCCAGCCGCTGCGCCACCCAGGGATCCCTGACTTTTTCTATCCTATTGAGGCTACTAGAAGTTTGACTTTTATGGACTGCAACTCTATACATTTTGGGATTTAAATATCTGATTGGATTTTACTAAGAATTGAGTTTATTAAAAAATAGAAGTGATTGTGGAACAAGAAATTAAGGTAGTTATTTCTTGCCAAGGTTCTATGGTTTCACCTGCTATTCAATGGCTTTTCTTCTAGGCTTCATGGTGTTTTCATGCTCTGACAATGCTCTCCTTTGTCCTTGCCCTGTCAGGTCAGATTGGTAAGTAGTACATTTTGCTTTTAGTCTTGAGCATTTACCATCCTTATGCTTAGCACACACATCTGTAAGTAATCTCTTTCTCATACTCTCCTCAAACATTTTAGTATATCATCTACTTTCTGCTGTACCCAAGTGATACAGTCATTGGCACCAGGACCAGCTCCAGAAGGCAAACCTTTAAAGTGGGTTAGTTAATTTTTTGAAGAATGTATTTGTGGCTTCCTTGTTGGGTAGAAAGAGAGCCCCTGTAATTATCAAGTGCAATGAAATACTTTTTTTTTTTTAATTATCAATTGTGTTGTAAGATGGATTGACTGTGAAGGTTAAGCCATTGGAACATAATGTATCTGAGATAATTAGTAGCTCTGGCAACAATAGAGATTACAATAATTATAGTTTGAGATGACAATTTATGACTTCCCAGAGATACACAAAAAGTTAAGTTCAAGCATTGAACTCCCATCTGAGGAATGCATAATCAGAAGTTTACTAGAAGGTTTAAAAATTTTTCCTTTTTTTTTTGAACATATACATCACCTCACATACATACTCTTTGTGTATGTATGTGAGAGAGAAAACATTTAAGTTCTACTCTCTTAGCACATTTCAGCTATATAATATAGTGTTATCAATTATAGTCACTATGCTGTGCATTAATCCTCAGATATTATTCATCTTATATTGAGAGTTCATTCCCTTTCACCAACCTATTTCCCTCACTTCCCAGCTGCCCCTGGCAATCACTTTCCTACTCTCTGTTTCTATGAATTGTACTAGTTAGTTTTTGATTACACATATAGGGGAATCCTTGAAGAATGTGTCTTTTTCTTTGGATAATTTCATTTAATATAATTCCTTCCTGTTTCATCCATGTTGTTGCAAATAACAGGATTTTCCTTTTTATAAGACTGAATCGGGACACTGGGGTGGCTCAGTGGATGGGCACCTGCCTTCGGCTCAGATTGTAATCCTGGGATCCGGGATCAAGTCCCGCCTCAGGCTCCTTGTGAGGAGCCTGCTTCTCTCCCTCTGCTTGTGTCTCTGCCTCAATATCTCAGTCTGTGTCTCTCATGAATAAATAAATAAATCTTAAAAAAAAGACTGAATAGGGATCCCTGGGTGGCGCAGCGGTTTGGCGCCTGCCTTCGGCCCAGGGCGCGATCCTGGAGACCCGGGATCGAATCCCACATCGGGCTTCCGGTGCATGGAGCCTGCTTCTTCCTCTGCCTGTGTCTCTGCCTCTCTCTCTCTGTGACTATCATAAAAAAAAAAAAAAAGACTGAATAATATTGCACTGTATACATATACCACATTTTCTTGATCCATTCCTCCACTGATGGACACTTATGTAGTTTCCATACTTTGGCTATTGTGAATAATGCTGCAATGAATATGGGAGCACATATTCATGTGAAATCTTTGAAATAATAGTTTTGCTAACTTTGGATATATACCCAGGAATGGGAATTCCATCATATTGTAGTTTTACCTTTAATTTCTCAAGGAGGGGTACCTGGGTGGCTCAGTGATTGAGCATCTAGCTTTGGCACATGTCATGATCCTGGGGTCCTGGGATCAAGTTCCACATCAGGCTCCCTCCGGGGAGCCCGCTTCTCCCTTTACCTGTGTCTCTGCCTCTTTCTCTTTGTGTTTCTCGTGAATAAATAAATTAAAAATCTTTAAAAAAAATTTCTCAAGGAATCTCCACACTGTTTCCTATAGTAGCTATATCAGTTTATATTCCTACCACTGATACACCAGTGCACAAGGGTTCCCTTTACTCCACATCCTCACCAGTATTTGTACTCTTTTGTCCTTTTGAGAGTAGCCATCCAAACATGTATGAGGTTATATCTTGTTGTGGATTTGATTTGCATTTTCCTGACAATTAGTGATATTGAGTACCTTTTCCTGTACCTGTTCTTCAATTGTATGTCTTCTTTAGAGAAATATCTTTTCAGGTCTTTTGCCCATTTTTTAAAAAATAAAAGTTGTATTAATTCTATGTGTATGGGGCCCCTGGGTAGCTCAGTGGTTGGGCATCTGCCTTTGGTTCATGTCATGATCCCAGGGTCCTGGGATCGAGTCCCACATCGGGCTCCCTGTAGGGAGCCTGCTTCTCCTTCTGCCTATGTCTCTGCCTCTCTCTGTGCCTCTCATGAATAAATAATTAAATATTAAAAATAATTCCATGTGTATTTCAAATATTAACCACTTATCAGGTATGTGGTTTGCAAATATTTTCTACCATTTCATCAGTTGTATCTTCATTTTATTGCTTATTTCCTTTGGTGAATAGAAGCTTTTGAGTTCCATATAGTCCCACTTGTTTATTTTTGTTTTGTTCAAGTCTTCAGTCCATTTTGAGTTGATTTTTCTGTATGGTGGAAGATTGAGGTCTAGTTTCATTCTTTGGCATATGGCAATTCAGTTTCCTCACACCATTTATTGAAGAAACTATCCTTTCTCCATTGTATAGTGTTGTCTCCTTTGTCAAAAACTAATTGTCCACCTGTACATGTTTATATCTAATCAGTTCCATTGATCTATATGTCTTTTATGCTAATATTGTTTTGATTATGAAAAATACCTTAAACATATGTTAATGCTCTTTTTGGCTTATTCATTCCTTGCTGTTGTTAAAGAAAACTTCCAAACAGGAAAGGTTAATTAGTATGAAACACATCAGGATAGTTGACTCTTCCATTGTAATAACTATTTTTTGATGTGGAAAGATCCGAGACATCTTAATTATCATTATTTTTAGCATGATTTATATTAGAACTACTTCTATTGGATAGTGTAGAGGTGTTTTAACATCTATACAAATATTCCCCTTATTGCTGATTTTATAAGGCCATATGTGAAAATGTAAGTCAAATAAAGCTATTTTTTTAAAGATTTATTTATTTATTTATTTATGATATAGAGAGAGAGGCAGAGACACAGGAGGAGGGAGAAGCAGACTCCATGCCGGGAACCCGACATGGGACTCGATCCCGAGACTCCAGGATCGCGCCCCGGCCAAAGGCAGGTGCTAAACCGCTGAGCCACCCAGGGATCCCCAATAAAGCTAATTTTTTATTGGAAATATTTTCAGAGATAATCTGTCAAAACCCTGTTTATGAGTCTACTACATTTACTGGCAGAAGAGTTATTCATACGTAAAGTTGTTCAAGACCATAGTATATTCAAAGCTTAGTCTAATGTTTCTCAAGATAGATTATGAGTTTTAAAGGATGAATATAATATCTCTTCATGGCACATTCTTAATATAAGCATACATAAGTAAATAATATTTGAAACCTTGAAAATAGCCATACTTTTTGTATGAGCAACCAATTATATAATTTTTAATGATAACATTGCTTAAAATTGAAAATAAACTAATGCATGTAAAAATCAATGACCAAATAAAGTTAAACTAAACCAACAAGAAAACTAACCAGATCCTCTGAACACAGTTCATTTTTGGACAATGTGTTCTTTCACATGCCTTATGTCTTATGTTTTTGGCTGCTTATATTTATTAATAGTTCATTGAAAAGTATTAGCCTTGCTTGCTTATCATTTCTTGATAACAAATAGAGATGGTAATGTTTTTAATATAATCTGAGTCTTAATATTAATGATAGTAATGGAAAAATTTAACTTCTATGTCTAAACATTGTTCACAAGAGATAAGATGATGACAAAAAATAGCAATGGTTTTGTCATTAAAAAATTGTGTATTCTTAATGAATTAATACTTTCAGTTCAGGATAGAATTTTATTAAATTGATGTGATGTGACAATTAGAAAAATTTCTTATTGTAGAAAATATTTATCACAATATAAGGAAGAGTTTTTCTAAACAAAATATATGGAAATAATATTGACAAATAGTATATTGACAATAAATACATCAAAAGATACTCCTCATAGTCAATTAGATATTTAAGAGCAAAGCAGAAAATTAAAATTGGTTGTATAAGATGTAAATTCTGATATACTGTAGATTATTAAAAATATCAAATTTTATCTTAACTAGGTAGTGTTATTGAATGGCATCAGTGCAAGCCAATAATGTTGAATAAGACTTAAAATAGTGGACAGTTTATAAGACATAATAAGAATCTAGAAAGGTAGGGAGACAGGGTTGAGTCCAGTTATGAGACAAAATAAGTCAGAGCCCTCTTGTTGGATCAAATATATATTTTTAGTTAATAAGATGTAGGACACAAATATGAAAAGGAAAAATAATTAATAAAGTACAATTAGGAACCAGGAGAAGTATGTTTTAGTTTTAACTGTGTATCCAGTGACTCTGGACAAAGATGTCTTTGATAATCCTGTTCTTCATCTTCTATACCTGTTCACTAGAGAGAAACCTCCCACCCTAAGTAACTGTCTTATTTTGAAGATTACATTAGATAATGTATGTGAAAGTATAAACCACAATGTGCTATACACATATTTTACCATTATTAAGAAACACTTGCTACTGTGTTACTCAGAGGCTACCTATCCGAATTCTAAGTTTAAATATCACTCACCAAGTATGGATAAAGGCACTATTATGCTGAAACATGATAGCTAATTACATAAATTTATTCAACCGTGAAATTACTTTGTTAATACATAAAGGAACAGATTTGTTATGTGTGTTCTTGCAAATGAATTCATCTGTGTAAATAGTGACCTTCACAGGACACTTCATTTTCTTTCTTTCTTTATTCTTTTCCTAATAAAATAATATTTGCAGACATAACTCTCTTTATCACTTGTAAACAAAATAAGATTCATCTAATTTCACACCCGTGGTCAAGGGCAATAATGATGAAACATGACACTGTTAGTACAGAACATAAGTAAAGAATGTAAATTGTTGCTGTGGCTTGAGTAGTTATTTTTCTTGTATTTAAATTACTAAGACCAAACCATTAACGTGAAAAAAGAGATATGAGTGTTCCTGATCTTTTTAACCTCACATATTCTCTTGGCTCTTTCTTTGAATTATTTTAATTTCTTCAGTGCCTTGATGGAATGCCTTTATGTGCTAGAAAGCTTTTTAAAATTACAAATAATGTTTAGGTACATCATCCAGAATGTGGGATGTGCAATACAAATCAGTTTTGAGAGTTATCATTTAAATTTAAGAAAGTCAGCTTTAATTAAGTCCTTTGCTTTTACTTTGTGCTCCTTGTGTCTTTGTTTCCCCATGGAAACTGCAATCCATCAGAAAATGTGTTTTTTTTCTAATTGAAGTATAGTTGACAAATAATGTTTATTTTTAAAATTAAAACATTTTAATGTCCCATAACAGTCTTTGGAAATCATGAGATAGCAAGGAAGCATAATAAAAAAGGGTAAATATTATCTTAGTTTTATACCAATCATCATCTGTCACAGATAGTATAATCTCTCTATTATCTTTCAGGGATTGGAATTTGTTTCTATCAGTTTATTAGTATCTATTGAGTAATGTGTGTGTTCTGTAATAGGCAATGATGAGATAATATTTCATTTCAAAGATCTAATGAGTTTACAGAAATAATGAGCATAATTCAGTGACTAATAGGAAGCAATGTGTACATAAGCATTAAATTCTCTGGAGAAAACATACAATCAGAATAAAGGGCTAATGTATACTTAGGGTTTCTGGCTATTGAATCAGAATCTGGGGGGCAGTACTTGACAAATACTGCAGAAACAGCTTCAATCTGTTCCCACAGAGAGGAAGACCAGTGAGATGATGACAGCCAAAGGGCAGAACTTATGATCAGCAAGGAGTAAATCATAAATATATGTGTAAATGTAAGGTATTGAGTGGTACCAGTGTTGAGACTTCGAGAAACTAGAAACCTTGAAATGGTCATCGCATGTTTGTTGGCAGGGGACGTTATATTGAAAGTCACATTACATGTGTAGGGCTCTGCTAGCATGTGCAGGCTGGATGCTCCTCCTCTTCACTGTTCTCACAAGAAGTGATAGCTATTGAATTGCAAGTTTATCCCAAGCACTGTTTGAAGTACTGCCATGTCCTATCTCATTTAGCATTCTTTAGTATTGAACTCCCCACGAAAGAAATACTAAGCATTACTTCCTTCTGCAGATGGAAAAGAATTAGAAAGTTTCTGTAAATTGCCCAATGGGTCACAGGGTTAGTCAGTGATCTGATCTCATAGGAACTTAGATCTCATTGAATTGGAGGAGGATCCCTAGTAAGTTGGTGATGGCCACATCCATGAGTACTTTTTAGATAACTTTAAGTATTGATATCTAGGAACATTTTTGAAAAAAAAAAGTTTAAGAGACCATGAGTCGGGATAGCATAACCATATATATAAACTGATTAAAATACAGTAAATAATGATTAAAATATCAGTTGTACTGAAAAGTAGACAGAATAATCTTAGAAGGAGATCCAGATCTATATATGAGTATTTACCATATATAAAAATGGCCTTTTTATGTAAGAAAGAATGAAAGAATATTCTTAGGAAAATTAGCGATTTTAAAATAATTAAAAATAATAACAGTGTAATATTCCAATTCTCACATTATGTACCAAATTAAAATTAAATCCAAAGACTCCAAGAATTGTTCTTTAATAAAATCTCATGAGAACTAGGAGAATATGTAAACATAAATCTAAAATAAAAGGCAAGGGGTTATAAGCATAAAACAATGTAAGAAATCATAAAGGAAAACAAACTTTGACATGAAAACTTCATAAAGAAAATAGTAAACTTTCAAATAAAATGAGAAAAAAGGGACAAATTAAGATAAATATCTTCAAAGTTTTGGAAATAGAAGGGTCAAGGTCATAAGATACTAGTAATTTCACAAGTCAAGAATAAGATTTGATGAACAAAGGGAAAAAGAGAGGCAAACCAAGAAACAGCCTCTTAACTATAAAGAAAAAAACGATGATTAGGAGAGAGGGGAGGTTTATGGGGAATGGATAAAATAGATGATGACCAGTAAGGAGTGCACTTGTGATGAGCAATCTGGGTGTTACAGGGAAGTATTGAATCACTAGGTACACCTGAAACTAATATTACACTGTATGTTAGATAACTGGAATTTAAATTTTAAAAATGTTTAAAAATTTAAAAATAAAAAAATTAAAAACTAGAAAACAATAATATACCTATAACCATGAACAACATGAGGGCAAATTTTTCAGATTCAAGCCACCACTACTAAAATATTTTCAAACTCACTAACATATGAAGATATGGTAATAAAAAAATTCACAAAGTACAGTGTTATTAATCAGATAGCATAAGGAAAAAAGATAACATAATATTTTTAAAAACCACTACTAAGAAATTAGGTAAAACTGTGCTATAAGGCTATGTGGAAATATTAAAAGGAATCGCTTACATGTTTATAAACATCGAGCCATTATTTATGCTTTTAAGATTTATCTTGAGGAAATTATCAGAAATATACATAAATACATGAATTTTCTTTACATATTTGCAACATCTCATTTTTAAAAACAAACTCACTAGGAAAAAATGAATAAATACATGAGAATGTTAACATTAATATTTTTGAGTGATGAAATTATATACATTTTATAAGCAAAGTTCCTTATGTGATTGTATACATTATTTTCAAGTAATAACTTACAAAGATAAAACAGTAAGTACACGATACAAAACTGGGACTCAAATGTAGGTCCATTTAACTCATGTTTACTAATATATACTTTGCACAACAGTATCATGTGGATTACAGGAGGGATCCAAACACTTAGCATATGCCTGAAATTCATAGAGTACTCAAATACATAGCTGAGGTTTCTTGTGTGGTGGTGGTAGTATTCACAGTGGTAGTAATAGTAGTAATAATAGAATCAATGACAATGGTAGAGGAACAAGAGGAGCAAACCAAAGAGCACTGGTGGGGGTAGTGAAAATAGTAGTTAGAGAATATAAATGTAATTAAGAGTTCATTTACATTACAAATTCATCATAAGATTTTAACAGTAGAAAGTCAAAATCAGAAAACTAGTATATTGTTTAGTGATTGTTTAGTTGGAAATATGATACACTGTAAAAAGAAAAATCTGAGATGCCACATAATAGTTGTGTGGCCTTAAATAATTTGGCTCTCTGATACTAATCTCTGTTTTCTCATCTATAAGATGGGATGCATTATATACTTACCTTGACGGTTTGGTATTCTTATGTAAAAGAGCAGTATTACAGTATATGACAAGTATCCAAAACAATACCAAATATTTGGTATAAAGAAATAGTTTTTCTTCCATCTGTTTCCTTAAAATACTGTACAAATGATTTTGTTTTTGTAAAAAAGTATTCTTCATTTAAAAAAATACTCCTAGATTTTTAAATCTCCATGTGCCAGTCTAAACATAAAATTTGATATTTTTAAGCCCAGTAACATCACACTCTATATCTTTTTCTATATTATGATTTCATTTTGAATGATGTTTTTGTTCTAATTCAAAAGTAATATCCCCCAAGGAAGAGATGGGGATAATATATTTATTACTCCTAGCACTTGACATACTACTTGGAAAATAGGACCTGGTTATTTTTTTAGTTGAAGAAATGGGAGTACCAGGTTAATTATTATCAATAGAAAGATGGAGGTGAGTAGTCAGTGTGGCTTAACTAATGTTTTTATTTAAATTCCAGTTAACATACTGTGTAATACTTTCAGATAGACTGTGCAGTAGCTTCAGATGTAGAATTTAGTGTTTTAAAGTGCACATTCCTGAGCATGAATTCCTAGGAAATTATAGGAATGCTTAAATTGTCAGGGAATAGCCAAGGGAAAGCTGAGAAATTATAGGAAATACTGTTAATGAGGAAAGGATTCCAGTTATTTGAAAATTAGATGTGAGTGTTGAAGATTTTGCCTTTGAGAGTGGTAACTTACATGTCCTATAACTGCAGGTTGATGCCATGGTTAGATTAGACATACCTGAAGTCATGAGAAAGCCCTGGTTTGTGAGTAGCTGTGGTGATTCCAGGACACAAGATGAATTCCAACACCATAGAGAGAAACCACACTCATTGTCAAAACTGGAAAGTGAAAAAATGGCCACAGTAAGAAAGAATTCTACAACATTGAAATATGAAAGAACTACTACTCACCTCCTACAGAGGGCCTGGATCTTCTAAAGGAGTCACAGTTCTTTGGTTCCCATCCCTTAAGACAGTTTCCTGCCATTAGCAGATTTGAGGAATCCGGTTACCAAACCTGAGAGGGAATTGATGTTGTTTCATAACAGTTGATTGAAAATGAAAAGGTGCTAAGATTATAGATGACAAAGCAGGTGAAATTATTGCAATTCAGGCCCTGAATCTCTTAGTGGATTCATGGAGCAGAAAATATGTACCCCTGGTACACTGCCTCAAGTCTCCTGAGCAGCTTTTGTATGTTTTGTTATGTGTGTGTGTATGTGTGTGTGTGTGTGTGTGTGTGTGTGTGTTTGCTTGCTTTAGCCACTGACGCAGCAGCCAGCTTTATGCAGGTGTAAACTGACATCACCTCACTTCAGCAGGATTCTATCCTTTGGGAGTTTTCTATATTTTTACTGCTGTGACAACTATAAAAATCCACCATCTAACTTTGTCACATTCACAAACCTGAAATTATTAAGAATAAGACTTGATTACTGAGATCTGAGAGCTGGTGGAAAAAATACCCTTTTTGGGGGGTCTCAGGCTTAACATTCTGGAATGCATTCTCTTAATCGTGTCCTAAGTGTAATTATATCGCATCCCCACGCCCGCCCCATGATAACCCACTCTATAACACACTGTGATTTTGCTTTCCTTCCTTCAGTTCACTATTTTAGTCACCACTGACTTAAAGTGTTACCTTTTGGGGGAGAGCCTAGGCCAAGAGAGTGGAGAGAGAATGGCCATAGGAAGCACACATTCCGTATGGGATTCTGGATCTGGATCTTTCGTTGTCAGTGATAAGGACTCAGTTGCTGATAAAGTGGGAGAGTGACAATCCCTGACTTGTTGCAGTATCAAAAATCTCAATAAGGTTGTAAGGTATGTAAAATAATTGTTTGTTATTGATGGATGGGCATCCTATGCTAGTGAAGTTTGAAACTCTGGCTTCTGTAATAGTTGTGACATTTAAACATTATGGGGCAATGGTGTTTTTAAGAATTGTGATATTGCCTGTCTTTGGTTAGTAGCCTTAGAAGCCTTGAAAAAAGAGGTGAGGAAGGATGGGAGAGAGGGAGAGAGGGAGGGAGGGAATGATAAATTCATACTAAGTCAACTGTTAATTCACAGGACACTGGAAAAATGGGAAACATCCATGGCAGTATATGAAGAGCACTTTATTTCTGCAGGTGCAGGAATATCTGGTGCAAATCTGGTTGATTGTAGTTGTAAAGGAAGCACAACTGTTGCAGAGACCAAGGCAGGCCTCTGTAGGTCTTTTGAACCAAATTCTTTGCCCCAGATGGAGAAAGAATGTCACCTTGTGGCTTGAATATAGATATTTTGATAGAAAACACAAAGATCCTTAAACACTCATTTCTCCTGGACTTTCCAGCCATAAGATACGATTTCCTCCCCTCTCTATGTCTCTATGTGAGATGAGCACCCCTGGTATAGAGTCTACTAGAACGTCACATGAGACCAGAAGCTTACAAATTAATGCTTGCCTTCCACAAGATATGGCATCATCTCTAATCTTTGCGTCCAGACCAATAACTAGAAACACTGTATGGCATATTTTGAAAATGGGGAATAGTACAGTCCTTGCTATTTTTAAAGAATAGTTTACTCCAAGAGTTGATTAAATTTATCTGATGTATATCTACTGGCAGGAAAGAGGGAGCATATCTGAAAAGATCTTGGGATTATTAAACCAGAGACAGGAGAATATAAGGCTGAATAAAGGAGAATTTAATCATATACTGGTTAATTCGTCTAATCTTATGTATAATGTTTAATGTATAATGCTTATATATTGCTCCATCATACCAACTAATTAAATATTAACAGAAATTTTAAGACTTGGCTCAGAGTTGGCTTATAGTAAAAAACAAGAATTTTTAAATGTAATGGCATTTAAAACAAGCGTACAGAAAGCCAAGAGTGTGGAAATTTTTTTACATTAAGAGCAAACTTCAACTTTTGAAGGAATATCCCCTTCCCACCCTTGAGAATTTATGCCAAAATGAGAAAGACAACTAAAACATAGTTTTCCTGGAGCTTCAGGATATTGTAGACATTGCCAAAATGATCATTTCCATCCCTAACATATGTTGTATTTATCTTTATGAATTTTGGCTCAGAGAAGATAAAACGAATGCCAGGAAAATAAAGATCTATATTTTAGTGTGAAAATCTGAATGTCAATTTAGATCATTATTGTTCTCCCAGTGTAAAGTATTGATTCAGAGAAAAAAAAATTAAAGATTTTATTTATTTATTTATTTGAGAGAGAGCAGGAGCAAGGAGGGTGGGGGTAGGGGTGGGAAGAGGGGCAGAGGGAGAGGGAAAAGCAGGTTCCCCACTGAGTAGGCAGCAGAGACTGGGCTTGATCCCAGAACCCTGGGATCATGACCTGAAGTGAAGATGGATGTTTGACTGAGCCACCCAGATGCCCCTCAAAGAAAAGTATGTTAATTTCTGTTTTCCTCTTCAGAGTTTTATTCCTCTTGGGATTCTTTTTTTCTAACAAGTCCCTCTTATTCATTATTACATTGTTTTGTGCTAATGCTGATAAGACTGTTCTTTGGATTGGATTCATTTTTCCCAAAGAAGTACTTGTATTCTCTGCAAGTTGATCAGACTTTCATCTGTTTCTCAATTGCTACAACACTCTTCAGGTCCAGTGATACCTATCTCTAAATGTAAATCAGTATACTTAATTAATGCTCTCAGATTAACAATCATCTATAGAATGTGTAGAATCAAATGTGCTTTTGTAAGCACATCACTGCTTATCCCTGTCCTGTCTAGCCACAGGGAGTGAAAGAATGTAGCATGTAAGGTTGATTCTTCCCATTTTTTGATTCAGTGAATGTAAGGCTGGTCAGCATACTGAGAATGTCTTCGGTATCATCAATAGCTTAAGGGCAGATGATTCTCCTAATCTTGGATGTGTCAGAAGGCAGTCCATACGTGTCTATATGAATACTGAGCAACAGCTCGAACTCCCTAGGCCCCTGTTGATTCTATCCATAGATTTTTTGATAGGTTCCAGGCTGATAACACTACATTATATGTCACCTACATCAAGCAAAATCAATATCATGTATCATCTTTGGATCAAATTCTGAGTTCAAAGCTCAGTTGTGGCGCAGCTTTCTAGATGTATGATATTTATATAGTTATTAGTCTCTATTATTTCATTGAGAGAATAAGAAAATAGGTAGAAAAACTACCTATTTTTAAGCATGAATTGAGATACTGTGTATAAAGTGTTTAATTTAGAACCGAACACAGCAGTATTCAAAAAACATCAGCCATTATCACTGTTATAATGAATGAGAGCTTTTTGTCTCCAGATACCATGCTTCCAGTTAGAATATAGAATTTCCAAAGAATTGTTTGTATTTTAAAAATTAAATAACAACTGGATACATTTAAAGTAATATGTTTTTAAAGCCAACAAAGAGATGGAGATTAAAAACAAACAAAAGAATAACAAAAACCTAAAGATTAAATTCCAGAGAGGTATCAGAATTTTCCAGAAAACCAGAGAGCAGTGGTTCCCCTCTTCCTTTAGGAATATGCTGAATCTTGGGATATGGGTGGGTAGAGGATAAAACCTACCAAACATGAAGAGAGTCTTCTGGGATAGGGAGAAACCAGTGGAATGGTTAACAGACGACTTGAGCTGGTGTGATGGGTTAGAGTGAGTTTATTGTCATTAATTCTATTATCCTATGTTTGTCTCAATAGTTTTCCATGTTTAATTACGATAAGAATCCAAGTACCCTTGCCAGTTCACCATCTTGACAGAAACAGGAAATTTCATATTATTTTAAATAAATAACTACAAACTACTTAATTACAATATTGAGCTAAATATTTGACTTATTTATGTGTTACTTCCCATTTCCACTATTATAAAAATGCTATAATAAATATCAATATATATTTTTTGAAAACTTCTCTTAGTATAATTTATAAGGATCCTGATTACTGGATCAAAGTTAATTAAGATTTGTGTCTACACACATGCACACACACACCCATTTTATTTTCCATGGGATTTACTTTCACATGGTAGCAATTTTAAAAAGTAAGACTCTATGGCTATAACATCCTTACATTTTAAATGAGAGGGACTTAGAAACTAGTTTGTAGTTTGAGAATTCTCAGAATTTATTCATGGATAAAAAGTTTATCAACCCAAGGGAAGAAGGGAAAGATATATTAGGAAAATAATCCAAATTCAGGAGACACACTTTTTTTTTAAGTTTTATTTGAGTAATCTCTACACCCCATAGAGGGCTTGAACTTATGACCTCGAGATTAAGAGTCATGTGCTCTACTGACTGAGCCAGCCAGGCACCCCCAAGAGATACTCTTTTTTTTTTTTTTTTTTTTTTTTTTTCCCAAGAGATACTCTTAAGCAAACCCTGATGATTAAGATTAGAAGAAAAAACAAATTTAATTAAGGTCTGAATCTGAAACAGTACTAGAGGCAGCATTAGTTTTTAGCAGAGAGAAAGGATAATCAAATGCTATAAATACCCAGGTGATGAGAAATGAAAATAACACAGAAAGGAAGCATTTATATATTACCCAATACATTTAGAATGAAATGGTAAGGAAAGTGTAGTATGTCAGCCATGGTTTCAAAAGCCTATCTCAATAATGATACAGAATATTTAAATATTGCTTTTTTATGCTAGAATGGTTTCTCTGTTACATTTCCAACCTGTAAAGTGAAACTAATTAAAGATTGATTCCTTTTTTTTCTTGACTATTGACTTCATTCTCATTATGTATACCTAAATTGGAATATAAAGTGGATGAAACATAAATCAAGGTGACTGAGATGTTCATCCAATTTAAACATTAATGTTCAGAAAACGTGATTTTTAACGCAATTTAATATCTTATCAGGTAGTTAGAAAACATGGCCTACTTGTTCATTTGTTTGAAATTAAAGTAAATCACCCTCAAAAGTACTCTAATTTAAAATACTAAGTGAAAATGAATTATCCTGGTGAACTACTTGATATCAGAGTAATACATTTTATCACAAATTATTTTAGCTTCAGTCAATTTTAAGTGCTTCACATAAGTGCCCTCCTTGATATACCTCACATATCACATATTGTTCCTAAGGCTTCAGTATATTTTCAGTAAAAGAGCAGCTTCAGTTCTGTCCTTTTCCCAGACCACATACAGAGCTGAAGGAGATCAGAGTTAAGGAAACCCCTGTGTAGAATCACCATGCACCATGCCTGTCTCTTCTTTAAAAATCATATAGATAAGCTAGCATACCTGTAAGCCACCCCAGATCTCATTCTGATCTAAATTAAAAATATCAAAATTGGTTGTCTATTATTCTCCTCAATTGCTGTTTTGATCTTCACCATAGGCTTCCTACTGCAGGCCTGTAACTGGATTTCCCTAGGACTCCTAAAACAAATTGGCTTAGATTCATTAATTTCAGTACCTACTGATATCATAAAGTTTACCTCAGTACTCTCTACTTGCATGTTCATCATTCCCATTCATTGCTAGCTTAAAATTTTTCCAGATTCTTTGGATTCTGCCTCTTAGATTATAAAAGATAACTATTTTGCATAAGATGCCACAGTGTGACACTCAGGATTAAATGATGCACTCCCCAATGCTTAGCTTAAATCAAACAATTGACAAAAAAATTAAATGGTTGTTGCCCTGAATATTTGACTATCAGTTGCTTTGTTGCTATGTTGAGAAATGTTTTGTGGAGAATGCAGAATTCATAGATGTACTCTGATAGCTCACAAGTCACAATACTCAGCCACGGTGAGCTCTTCTTGGCCTTCCTGAATTTCACTCTTCTTTGTTAACACTGACGTTCCTCCTACTTCAACTATTTTAGGTTCTCCTGCACTTTTCCTATCATATTGTCCCTAACTCCAATGGCCAGTTTTATTGGAATGAGGCTTTTTAGTTTTCTCTTTTCCAGAATCATTTGGTATTTTTAAGTTGTAGAACAGATATCATGTTGATACTTTTCACACCCCTGCTAGCTATAGTCTTTGAAGAAACAAATTCTTAACACATACAACACCACCAAGATTTCTTTGCTCGTATAAATAAAATGTATCACAAAAACCTGCTAATCAGTTCTCTTGGTTATTTTCATTTTTCTTAAACATGTGGCTTCACTGCTTTACAATATTTCCTCATTCAGGTGTAAATATATGTTTGAGAATTTGATACTGACAATATAATGATACCAATTGTCTTATAAAAACCCCATTTTCAATATTTTGAAGTTCAGGGAACTAAAGTTATGTCACTGTCATATTCTCAATGCTCAAGTTTGGGAGCCTAAATGAGCTTTCTCATTTTCAGGGACTAATTGCAGTTAGCAAACACACAAATGTACCAACAGGGATGTCTTAAACATGCTGTGTTTGGACTCAATAACTAGGCAATTTTTTCAAATAGTGACCCAAAACAAATTCATGACTTTTCTGCTAAATATTTTAATAATCTTTAAATATATTTAAAAAAAAAACAAAATTGGAGACTAATAAGAGTAAAACCCCCAAAAAGCAGTATCATAAGTATAGTATAATGTTTATGTAGGCAATAAATTATGTATGTATAATGTGTATGTGTAAATAGTTTATTTGCATATGTTTGTATGTGTAAAGAAGATATCTGGAAGGAGATATACAGATCCCCGCAAAATTACCTCTGTCATGCTTATGAGTGCAATTGTCTTTGTATGCTGTTTTTTAATATCCAAAAGTGAACCATTTACTTCCATATGAAAAGAAAATTTAAAAATAGTTTTTAAAAATAAAAGAATAAAAACATCCTAATTAGCTTTTTATTTTCTAAATACTGAATTTGAATTGTTTTTTTTTAAATTTTAAATAAAATTGTAAATAAAAATTTTATTTATTTGTGAGAGACAGAGAGAGAGGCAGAGACACAGGCAGAGGGAGAAGCAGGCTCTCCCCGACGTGGGACCCCGACATGGGACTCGATCCATGGTCTCCAGGATCAGGCCCTAGGCTGGAGGCGGTGCTAAACCGCTGAGCTACCTGGGCTGCCTGAATTGTGGTTTTGATTCAATTTTAGCTTTTCCCAAAATATAATTGAAGAAAATAGCTATTGATTGACCTTTCCTTCTTATTATTCAAGACTTATTTTTATCTATTTTTTAAGTTCCATTTTCATTAAAATAAATACTATAAAAATAAGCTGTAGAGTAAGGAAAATGTTCAGTTTTTATAGAATAATCACAAATAAAAAATAAATGTGACTATGAATTTTAATACTTTTGCATCTCAAAATTTGTAATATGCTTCAGCAAATGTACAAAAATGTAGGTCCAAGGATTTCCATTAAGTATCAATTCTAACAGAGGATCTGTGAAATCAAACTTGTCTACATAAAACTTTAATTTTCTACCTAAGAATCATAACAAAATAATAATGGAAACACAATGATACATGTTTGATAGTTCATCACTAACATTGATTATAAAAGCACTGATTTATAAAAGCTATAAAGTAGAAACAGTCCAAGTATCCATAATTATGAAACTGGATACAGAGTTTATGATACATCTATTCGATGATATACTACTCAACTTCTAAAGTGAATTAGGTGATACCATATGTCTTGACACTAAACAATGCTCATTATTAAGTGGGGGAGAAAGTAGGTGATAGAAGACCCCATTTTGTATGTACTTATGAATATATAAATGTTTTTCCAAAAAGAAGAGAGGGAGATAGTGAAGAAGAGAGAGAGGTAAGTTTAAAAGGGAAGCAACAGGAGGAGAGAGATGTGAAATGAGGGTAGAGGTGAGTAAAATAAGGTGGAGTGTAGTCAAAAGGAATAAAGAACAAAAAGATATATATATATATATATATATATATATGGATGGACTAAAATGCTATTGGTAGATTTGAAAAAAAGATCCATATATCCATATATATATGGATGGACTAAAATGCTATTGGTAGATTTGAAAAAAAGATACTTTCATTTTATCCTTATGTTATCTAGTGACATTTGACAATTCTACAAGGCAAATTTATTACTTTCGTGATAAAATATATTCTACTCATAAATAAAAGAGAAAAAAACAACCCACAGGAAAAAAATATAATACATGAAACAAAAAGTTAACATTGGCATTTTAAAAAGTTCAAATCAGTTTGGCATTACAAAGAAAAGGGTGCAAATTTATTCTGAGGGAAAATAAAAGCTAAGACCATGAGAAAATATGTTACAACCTCAGTAGGAATGAAAGAAATGTGAATTAAAACATTGAATTTTTTTCCCCTTCTAAATCAGCAAAACATTTTTGAAACATTATTAATGGTTAATAGGTGCTTTCATACTGGTATAAATTTAAGCATTCTTTTTTGGAGGAAATTTGTGATACATATCAAGGGTCACATACAACTTTATGTCATTTTCTGTAGTAATTTCTCATGTAGAAATATATTTTAAGAATGCCATAAGAAATGTGGAAAAAGATTTATTTACTATGTTCTTAATCACATACTGTAAAAAGGCTTACATTTTCTAAAAGATGGTGATGGTTAAATAAATAGTAGTTATAGAAAATTATGTAACCACCAACTTTTTTGAATAATAATCTTGAATGCCATAGAGGAAGGCTAAAAGAAAATTCAAATAGGAAAATAAGATGAACTGTTTAAATAGCAAGTTTCCCAGAGAGGTGTGTGTGTGTGTGTGTGTGTGTGTGTGTGTGTGCAAACTCCCTAAGTGAGCTTTGAGATGTCCTTTCCTTCTTTTTTGTTATTATAAATAATTATAACAAAATAAACATTTAACAAATAGTTCTTCATATAGATCATCACACTCAAGCTGTCTTATCCTTTCTGATACTAATGATAATATATCCATTTGTATATTATGCAAACTAAAATTTAGTGAAGAAAATTAAGTTTGAACTGCACTGCTCTGCTTATAATTAGCAGTCATTGGATCAAAGCCCTTGATTATTCCTCTACAACATGTGGGGCAATAAGACAAAGTGATTGAGAACTGGTAGCTAACTGATAGAATCCAAACCCCCATTACACTAGTAAGTAATTATTGAGCCTTGGTCAAATTTCTTAATTTCTCTGTTACTCAGATTTTTCAGTTATAAAATGGGAAATACAATTATATCTTTTACAGAATTGCTGTGAGAATTATAAGTGTTGATACATTTCCAGACAGAGTAGTGATAGGGCACCTGGGTAGTGCATTTGGTTAAGCGTCCAACTCTTGATTTTGGCTCAGGTCATGATTCAGGGTCATGAGATCAAGACCTATGTAGGACTGTGTGCTCAGCGCAGAATGTATTTGAGATTCTCTCTCCCTCTCCCATTTGTGCTCTCTCTCTCTCTAAAATAAATAAAGAGTAGTTACTAATGATTACAAGTACTAAATAAATGTTTATCATTTTTTATCATTATTAAGTATGATTTTTTCCTAAATACCTGTACTAGGCAAAACTTGATCATTATTCCCAGAAAATAGGTTTTTTAATTATTCAAATTTAACTAGAAGCCTTGTGCTAGTGAAACTTTTAAATCCTGTTTAAAAGACAATTTACTGAAATGATTTCCAATCAATCCCAATTTCCCATTGACTTAGTAAATTTATAGAAGAAATCTTTATGGACAAAAATTTCTCCAAACAGAATACATTGAATTGTTAGACAAAATAGTTATGTGGGCCTGGCTAGTTCGTAACTTATCTTAGTTTTCTCAAATTTTTGTTCATTTACATACCACCAACTAGTTCATGTATTACCCTTGCTGGAAGATATGCACTGATGAGTATGTCAAACAGTATTGTGATTTTTATCCAGTATGTCGTTAAAGCTGGTATATGTCAGATCTATCCACATATACATATATAATATAGATATTCAATCTATATAGTTCTGTACTTGAGTTAGAAGATCCATGAAAACTGTTCCTACCTAATATTTTCTCATATGAAATCTAGCCATATATGCACATATACTACAAACCATTTATCTCTCCTTGAAATTTTGCTTTAATTAGATTAATGTCAATCTTTACTCTTTCTTTATTAACCTTGAAGTTGGGAATAATGATTTCATTGAGCCAGTTGATTAGCATATGCCATGAATTGGAGGCTGCAGGTTCACAAATCATGCTCATGGCTTGTATTGTGGATGAGTATCCGAACATGTAGAGTTGACTAATGATGCATAGCTCTAGAAATATGTCTGTAGAGCAAAAGAGTCTCAGCATCTGTCCCATCCACTGTAACTCTCATTAATTAAAAAAAAAAAAAAAAAACATTTACTAGGTTGCAAAATGTCACCAATTTGATGGTGCTCTGTTTCAGGCCCAGCTGTCCAGTTGTGGCAAACAGTATCAGGTTAAACATCCCCAATAATAAGAAACTTCATAGCAATGCAGCACCGTTTATACAAATATGAAGTGCTTATGGGGATTGGAATTTGGATTTGTGTTTTAATTTCAGGGCACAATTAAAATATTTGGCAAAATGTCTTACACTCAAACCGATTTAGAAGAAAAAGTATTTAATTCATGGGTTTGTGGGGTTTTTTTTTCCCCAGCATGCTGGTTTTGTTCTCTAGTGTGACATATTCTAGCAGCATGGATTGATAAAATCTTGCCAAAGCATTTTGTTGTAACTCTCCTTTGCCAATAAACACAGCCAGACTCAGAAAAAAATGTTGTTATGTTTCTTTTTTAGATTGCAAGAGACATTTTTTATTTGCCCATGACACATTACTAAGATAGTCTAAACTTGTGAGAATAAAAATAACTACTCACAAAATAATAAAATAAAAGTAACTTGTTTATTTATGTGAGAGCTATTATTACACCACATGTGAAGCAAATAGTTTTCAAAGCTTTTCTTTTACTGAGGAAATAGAAAAATGACAATATTTGCAGAGATGATTTGGGAACAGTACAAATTATATTACAATCCATAAACTATGTATCACATACCTGAACATTTAGGAAAAATAGTCATTGCACAGCAAAACTGGTATTTGAAGACATTTTCCCACATGTAATGGATTGACTGTCCTGGAATTTTTAGTTTTCACTTGGTACCTTTAACAGGTGCTTTCAAATCATGATATTTTGCTTTTTCCTATTTGGTTCCTGACATTGGGCTATGTTCAAAGGTGCTGTAAAATTGAGAATTTCCCTGTTTGTTTTGTTTTGTTTCAAAGACATAAGAGATCCTGGAAAGAGATGGTTTGTATTCCTTCTTAATATATGATGGGATATGTGATAGTGTTAATGATAGTATTGACACTGTCATATGCTGGGCACTATTCTGCATGCATACAAGTATAATTTACTTAATGCTCACAAACATACTGTGAGGTAGCTACTATTATCACCTCCTCTTTAAATATGAGGAAGCTGAGAAGCAGAGTGTTTAAATAACTTGCTGAATACAGAAAAGTAATGACGGTTTGCGTAGTCAAACACAGATATCTAGCTCCCCCTCCATACTCTCTTAACCACTCCGCTGTACCAAAGACTTGTAAGCACTGCTGGGAAGGGAGAACTCTATACTGACTAAATGTAGCTCTTAGATTTAAAACAACAACAACCCTCTCTGTCAGCAAAATGAGGGCAGCCCAGGTGGCTCTGCGGTTTGGCGCTGCCTTCAACCCAGGGTGTGATCCTGGAGACCTGGGATCAAGTCCCACGTCGGGCTCCCTGCAGGAGCCTGCTTCTCCCTCTGCCTGTGTCTCTGTACCTCTCTCTCTCTTTCTGTGTCTCTCATGAATAAATAAAATCTTTAAAAAAAAAAGAAAAATGAATGCATGCTTATGAGATTTTTTTATAATAAATTTATTTTTTATTGGTGTTCAATTTGCCAACATACAGAATAACACCCAGTGCTCATGCCGTCAAGTGCCCCCCTCAGTGCCCGCCACCCACTCACCCCCACCCCCCGCCCGCCTCCCCTTCCACCACCCCTAGTTCGTTTCCCAGAGTTAGGAGTCTTTATGTTCTGTCTCCCTTTCTGATATTTCCCACACATTTCTTCTCCCTTCCCTTACATTCCCTTTCACTATTATTTATATTCCCCAAATGAATGAGAATATACACTGTTTGTCCTTCTCCGATTGACTTACTTCACTCAGCATAATACCCTCCAGTTCCATCCACGTTGAAGCAAATGGTGGGTATTTGTCGTTTCTAATGGCTGAGTAATATTCCATTGTCCATGCTTATGAGATTTAAGTGTGTAAGAGAGAAAGAGAGTTCAAGGAATGGAAAAGAGAAAGAGAAACAGTAAGAAGAAACACATGGACAACCCAGACAACAGAAGAGCCAAGTGATTTAACTTGAAGTGTGGTAAGGGCAAGTCCAGGAATAGGGCTCCCTATTCTTTAAAAGAAATCTTGAATCTGAAATGTCCTGTGGGATTTCTAGCACTTCCCGTGCTGTTATCTTCATTAGTTTTTGGTTTCCTGAGGGCTTCATACCTTTGTGATTAGGATAAAATGTGTATGATTGCCTTCCATATATACCTAACAGTCCCCTTTACAGGCTAGATGTATAGAGGTGTGGTGATAGAGAATGTGCTGTGGGTACATTGGATTGAAATGGGTATCTGAAGTATTTACAGATAATAAAGGTTGGTGAAGTGGGGAGAGGTGTGATATTCTGGGAATAAAAGATGTATTTGAGATACAGTGGCAAGGAGAGCAGCTGCTCCTCTTTCAGTAAACATTTAAAGCTTATTTTTGTTCTATCATTTTTATAGTACATACTTTCTATTCTTCTAGAAATATCCCAGTCACACAAAGAGACTACTAGACATAATTCATAGCCCTGCCCTTTCAGGATAAACTTCCCTGTAAAACTCAGAGATGTGCTTTATACCAATGCATAAAAAATAAATATTTTTTAAAAAGGAAATGAGGTTGAGGTCAATAAATCATAAAAAGCAAATGGAGAAACAAATCTGTGCAATAAGAGAAGTCAAGAGCAGTATGAAGTAAACAAAAGCATACAATAATAAGTCGGAGAGGATATAGATGATGAACCAAGAAGAGAACCCAGCATGGTCTCTGTATATCAGGGTCTTTAAACAATTTTCTACATTTAGATTGGTATAGTTTTTATTATAGGTACTATGTAAGCATTAGTTTTGATTATTGCCATCGTAGAAAACTTTGTTTTATTCAAGTATTTTTTTCTTGCAGAAAGCTAAAAATAATTTAGATATGGTTAAAGAAATTACTATGCATTTATGTCATTTAAAATGCTATTAAATTTTGTTAGCTTTATATTTAATGTAAACTTTGTTTATAAGTACCATTAAAATGATATCAGAGATCTATATTTGTTTTCTTGTGGAATGCCTATGATATTATAATCATCTCTTGATTCTGATTACCATGAAATCTTAGGTGCTACTGAAGTCCTAGCAGGAGCAGAATTCTTCCCTCTGTGGGCTGGGCTGGCATCTGGAAATTAGTATGTTCTGAGTTTAAAGTGTTGGTTTCAGGGAAGTGCTTGATCTCAGATCCCTGTGACCTCTAGGAAGAGTGCTTAACAATAGCTCCTACAGGTTCTCTCAATTCTCCTTAGTTTTAGAGAGGACTTGAAATAGCTGAGTGTGATTGAGTAAGGAAATCAGTACCTCTTAACTTTGCAGCCCCAAATGCCCAAAGAGAGCAAGGGACAGGAAGACTTCCCCTAGCTCCTCGTATTAGACCCTGCCCTGTGCTTGCTTCCTCAGCAGATCAAATGAGAAATGCTTTGACATCCTCTAGATCTGAGCATGACACAGAGCAACTGAATGACACATTTTATGTCAACTGTGACAACCATCCAAATGGTGTGTGGAAAAACTGGACTGAGAAAATATAGCAACTTATATAAATGCAAATTTATCTCAACAGATTATGAGAGAAAATGTTATTTTTAAAATGAAGTTGGTAAAAAAATGCAATGACTTAGGATGTAACATTGAGGAATGCATTGAAATAAGTCAAAGAAACACAATTACCATATTATTTTGCTCACATATGGAATTTAAGAAACAAAACTAATGAACATAGGGGAAGAAAAAAAAAGAGAGGGAGGTGAACCATAAGAGACTCTTAATGATGGAGAACAAACTGAGGGTTGATGGAGGAAGGTGGGCAGAAAATGGGCTAAATGGGTGCTGGGGATTAAGGATGGCACTTGTTGTGATGAGCACTGAGTCTTCTACGAAAGTGATGAATCGCTAAATTCTACTCCAGAAACCAATTACTACAATATGTGTTAACTAGGTAGAATTTAAATAAAAACTTGAAACATAAAAAAATATATATATAAATAAATTAAAGTTAAATTTCAGAATGTGCTTATGTCATAGTTGGTAAAGAATGTTCAAGATTTCCTTAAAACGGTTTTGGAAATTTGTATCAGAGTATTACAAAATAATAAATTATTTTGAATTTATTATATATTATTCTGCCTAAGTTAAATTACATAGAATATTTGCATCAAATTATAATGAATTAATTCACCCTATTGAATTCAGAGGGTGTATGTGTTTGTGTGTGTGTGTATACAGGAAGCATGGAAGCTCATCCAAAGGCAAATGTTTTGTAAAGTATTAAATGAGATAAAGAAAGATGAGTTACTACTATAAATCACTATCAGAATGGTTTTAGCACCAGTAGAGGTTTGTTTCCTCATTTTTTCCCTTCCCTTCCTCCCTCTTTCTCCTCCCTCCTTTCCTCTTTCTTTCTTCCTTTCTTTTTCCTTTCCTTTCTTTTCTTCCTCTCCCTCTCATTTTCTCTCTCCTCTTCCTTCCTTCCTTCTTTCCTTCCTCTTCTTCTTTTTTTTTTTTTTGGTAAAGAGAAAATGAGAGAGGGAAATGTATAAATGTATATTTTAGAGAATGAGATGACAAAAAATAGTGATTTATGCAAAGTCATGTAACTGAGTGTTAGCTATTCATTCCACACTGACAGAAAAAAGTCTTGTTTGTGAAAATGTGACACACTTCCCAAAGGCACATTTCAAAAGATGAGGAAGGTGGAATATTTCAGACTAATATATATTTCAAGATGTAGTAATTTCAGATTTTCTTATATCTTAAATGGATCTTTGATGATAGTGTACCTTTTGTTCTAGGAATAGTGATTCCACAATTCTATAAATATTTATATCCAACTTTAGGAATTAAAACAGTGCAAAAAATGCAAATCGTAAATACTTTAAATTCTTTCATTAGGAAATAATTATGAACTCAATTGAATATACTTTCGGACAGTACTTTACAACTATGCAGATTGGAAACACTGAGAGAACTAGACAGGCAGATACTCAAATGAAAATTATGTACTGTAAAAAAATTATGTACTGTAGAAATATGTTTAATACAAAGCCATCAAATTTAGTTTTGCTTTAATTTGTAAGAAACAACACAAGTGAAACCAGATTAACTATTGAATTTTAAATAAATTTTCTTCATTTTAATAGATTATATTTACTTGAATATTCCTCTAAGGCAAATTGAAAGGATTACAGAACACATTTATACATTGTAGTCATTTTTTTAAACTGTTTCAAATTTGCAAATTACTATTTCCCCTGCTGTGGAAGATAAACAAATTATTCCTCTAACTTTGATTCCTACCTACCCTATCCTCCTGTTTGAATTTTGATAACATTTTCATTTTAATAAGGTTTATATATTGCCATTATATAGAAATGTTAACACTTTTCCTCTGAGTTGTATTAATCCCAGATATAGATTCACCATATCATACTGTCATAGTTTTTCTCCTCCTGACTTATGTATTTTATTGATCACTAGATTGGGTTCTCATAAATCTCTCTTTGTTTTTTGAAAAAGGACTCAGGGATATTATTTCCTGTTTAGGAATGTCTATTGCCTTTAGAGTTTAACCATTCCTCAATTGACTATTTTCTTCTTGAGTCACACTTTATTTTCCTCTGAACTTTGCAGACTGCTCCATTAGGTTTTTTATATTGAATGTAGAGAAATGAAGAAAACACATTCAGGAAATCAGGAAGCATGGGGGCATAGTTGATTCTGTGTAAATCTTAAATTCAGAATTGAGAATTTGTTATTTCTTTATTTCAGTGCATTTAAAAAAAATGAGAGGAATGATTTTTTTTTAAAATTTTTATTTATTTATGATAGTCACAGAGAGAGAGAGAGGCAGAGACACAGGCAGAGGGAGAAGCAGGCTCCATGCACCGGGAGCCCGACGTGGGATTCGATCCCGCGTCTCCAGGATCGCGCCCTGGGCCAAAGGCAGGCGCCAAACCGCTGCGCCACCCAGGGATCCCAGGAATGATGTTTTGATCATTCATTCATAGACTCTTTTTACTCTGTTTAGGAACTTGGGGTCAGGCACTATAGCTTGTACAGATTTATGTAAAGATTTTCCTTTAGCTTTCTAAATGAATCACCTTAGCTTCCCTACTTGTATCAGTGGTGAAAATTATGTGAGCACCTTGAAATTGATGTTACTGTTTCTCCACTGTTAAAATGTTCTGGCTTCAGGGACTTAATGATTAGGGTCTTGATTTTTTAGCTTTTTAAGTGCTTCTGAAGTATATTTTGTTACACTCCTCTCTCCCTGTTCCTTAGATTGACTGGCACTCTGCATACTGCACCCCATTCAGTTAAGTCCTTAAACTTTTTTAAACTGGGGGGATTTATATAGCAACTTTTTGTACTTAATGGCAAGGCAAGTAGAATCCTATCATCAAATTTCCTATATTATGACTTGGAACATATGCTACTAAATGAAACATTAGAGACAAGGATATGACAAAGGGGAAAATACGAGATTGGAGGGAGGGGATCAGAAAAGAGAGCACACAGATAAAAGTACTTCATAGGTAGTTTCTCAAGCAATGGAGATATTCTATACAGACTATCTCCAGCAGCACAGATGTATCCACAGGCTATACATCAACAATTTGCCTGCTCCTCTCAAAAGTGACAAGGCCTTGTGCTATTACAGTGTGTTACACAAACAACAAAGTCATATTCCCAGGTCCCTAGTTCAACAAAAGGAAAACAGTGAAATGCAGTAAAAGCTAATTAAACTTCCTTTAATTGGAATATGGGCAAACTAATGTTCAGTTAGATTTAGTTCCAGAAATTAATAATGCAAACAAGATTGCAGAGAGAGTATTTAAAACTTCTTCAGAAGATACACTGTTTTCAAACAATCAAATATAATAAAAACAATTTATTTTAAAATAATTGATGTGTTAAATTGAACTTTTTCCCGTCTAGTAATTGTAGAATCACCCTATGGACAGCTACCAAGTACAACTTCTGTATTTTGTGTTTATGATAAACATTAAATCAAACTGAAAAAAAAAAAAAACCCTCTGATTTGTAAAAATTCCATGATTCTGAGTCTTTAGTAATTCAGACTGGTTGCCCTAGTAATTGTTCATTTATTTCATTTAATAAATATTTCTTTAACATCTGCTGTACACATGTCTCCAAAACAGATTACATAAATTTTAATTAAAGCATGGTTTTATTATAATACAAATTTTCTTTGTGAAAATAATGAGGAAACTTAAAAATTGCATGCATGAAATTAGACGGAGACAATATGAACAGAGATACATAATGGAGTTCCAGCTACACAGACTGAAGCCTAGCACGTTCCCTGCACTCTGGTGTACACTCCACATTTCTACATCAGTTCTTTATTTGGTATATGCTATAGACATAATAAGCATTTACACCCAAGTGGCTTTTAGTCTTAGAGACTAGTCATGACCAACAAATCCTGAAGAGATTGATGTAGAAATCCCAATTTTCTTTATTAGGTCATAAGAGATTTATTTATTTATTTTTAAAGAATTTATTTGTTTATTTTAGAGATAAAGTATGATGGGGGGAGGAACAGAGAGAGAGGGACAAGGAGACTCCACAGAGCATAGAGCCTGATGCCAGGCTCTATCTCAGGACCCTGAGATCACAACCTGAGCTGAAATCTAAAGTCAGCCACTTAACCAACTGAGCCACTCAAGCATCCCAAAGATTTATTTTTAATATCACAAGTATGATTGTGGCTAAATTTTCTGATGCATTGTATTTTGTTATCTTTGTTTTGTCAGAAACTGGTTGAGAATATTATATAATAACCTTAAGTATTTAATTAGTCAGATGCCTTGATTTTTTTGAAACATGTGATGCTATATGAAGAAATATAATACACAAACTATTTTTTCCATAAAACAATTCTATTATATAAAACTACCTATCAGATTCTACTTTGAAGTAATATTAAGGCAACTTGCCCCAAAGTTTCTATTCCTGAAAATATACTTAAACTTCAAAGAAAATAACACCTGAAACTAATACAATATTGTATGTTAACTATACCAGAATTAAAATAACTTCAACACATTTATTATACAATACATGTTATACAGCACACTTATTAAAATTCTGAATAAACCCTGTGAATTATGGCTTTAGAATATATTCCATGACCTGAGAATGACCGCGTGGTGAGTTATATGCTAAGAAAAGTCTTAGGAAGATACCTTCCCCCCTTCCCAATAATAATGAAAGAGTTCAGGTAGGTTAAAGCTGTGGCAGCTACAGAGAACAAAGTTTAACCAAGACTCTGGATAGGATCCTGGTAATTAAATACGATATGTCTTTGTATACTCAAGTGTGTTTTGTGTAGTTGTCCGTACTTTCCAATGAAAGAAGTGACCAGTTGGTAGTGGGTGGTATAGAAGGGGTGCAAAGGAATCTCTTTAAAGGGAAGTAGAGGCAATCCTTTAAGAGTCATGGTACTCCTTCCCTCAAAATTCCCCTAAATATAAAGTGGAAATGAATGTAAAGTCATAACAGGAAATAAAACAACCTTTAGAGCCAAACATGAATGCACTAAAAAATAAAAGCTGAGAAAAGTCCATATAAATGATAGACTAAAGGCATGTGGAAGATACTATTCATACAATCTTCTTACTTGGAATATGAATACAGAGCAAAACAATGCAGGTTCATCCAAACATGGAGCATTTCTCTTTTGTTCCATAAGACATTCTCTGACAAGCAACTGTTGTGTCAAGTAAATTAGTGAGTGTCTAGCCTGGTCCCATGATGTCAAAATATTACTTGTTATAGCATATTCATGTAATGTGTGCTATTAGGTAAGGAAGACATTGTACTATGAAAAAAACAAAAACAAAAAACAAGTTGTTTGGAAGGTTGTATAATTTGAAAGTCCTTATAGCAAAACTCTAGCTAAATAGTTGTTATGAGAGAAAAATGTGTACATCTAGAATCTGGCCTCTTTTTTCTATGTCTACTGCTATTCCTGTGGTCCATGCCACCATTTACTCTTTTTGCAAATTCTAAACTTGTCTCCTTATTTGCCTAGAGTAGCCTCATTGGGGAGGCCAGAGTGACCCTGTTAAAGTTAAGCCTGATCATTTATAACATTCTCCAATGGCTTTCTATTTCTTTTGGTATAAAATCCATCTCTTGTGATATAGAAGTTCTTAAATGGCCTGCAGGTTCTCCATTCCACCCTATCACTCACTCTCCCAGGTCTCTCCACACTGGCCTCTTGCTCTTACTCAATTCCTCAAATCCTTTTTTTGCAATGCAGCTCTTGCATGAGCCATTCTTTCCAGCTGAAAGGCTCCTCCCCCCAAACCCACGGGGACTACTTCCTCATTTCATGCACTTCTCAAGTGTTACTTTATTTAAGAAGTCTTTCCTGACTACATATTTTCAAATATAGCCTCTACCTCCACTAGAAGAATTCTTTATCATCCTGCCTCTGCTAGAAACATTTATCACTACCTGACTTACTAAATAATATATTATCAATTAGTTTTCTATCTTCCTCTACTATAATGGGAAAGATCAGAACAAAGTTTTTTATTTTTTCTGTTTTGTTCATCACTGAGTTCCTAAAGCCTAGAACTTAGTATTGCCCAAAGTAAGAGTATAATAAATAAGTGTTGAGATAAGAATGACTTTGGCTTTTTGATAGATACTGTTTTGCAGTAAGAGAAAATATATCCACATTATAAGATAAATGATGTTGAGAGTTGGGGAAAGAGGTCCTGATTACATGGTCCCTGTTCTCAAGAGTTTTGGAGATGAGACTAGCTTGTGGGTTCATTTTTCAACTAAATCTTTCTAATACAGGTTTAATTCATGGAAACCACTTCCAACAAATGGTACTTGACAAATCAATTTTGTGTTCAGTTTTCTCACTAAATATTAAAGGACTTTCTTACAAATACATATATTAGTTCCGGGGATGCCTAGGAGGCAGTGAATTATAATCCTTCACTATTGCCTTTCTTGTTTTTTTAGAAGAATGCTCTTCCTTAGTCAAAAATAAGAAAAAGAATAGGAGGGAACCAGTACATGGCCATTTCTAAATCCTCAACATCCTTATTATGAAATGATAGTTCCTCAAATTACATGTTTCTTATCCAGGAGACAGGCACAGTCCTAGGGAATATATACTTTCAGAATGTTGACTTGTTTTGTGAGGACCAGTATAGATAGGTCAACAATTATTTTCTCATCAAACTTATGATTAGTGGAAATTACCTTAGTACACAGTCAGGATAAATTTTAGGATACAAGGTTGTCATAGGATACAATTTTTACCTCTTTTTAGATTTTTGTGGTCATTTACTGGTAGAATGTTCATGATTGATACTCTGGCTCAGCTTAAACTGGAAGTAGACCTTTTAAAGCTAGTAGTGCTGACTTTAGTATCTATCATTTAAAAAGTTCCAAAAAAATATACAGTCTCAGTATATGACTAAGAAAACTATTGCTTGTAACCCACACCAAGGACTATATTGTCCATAAAGATCATATAAAATGCACAATTTATTTTTTAAAGATTTTATTTATTTATGAGAGACACAGAGAGAAAGGCAGAGACATAGGCAGAGGGAGATGCAGGCTCCCTGCAAGGAGCCTGATGTGGGACTCAATCCTGGAATTTGGGGATCACGCCCTGAGCTAAAGGCAGACACTCAACCACTGAGCCAGCCACCAGGTGTCCCTAAAATGCACAATTTATTTGAATAGTTTCATTAGTTCAGTACAAGAAATAGTGATTATAAGTTTCTTATTCATATCATTAAAGTTACGGTATTTTATATTTTTAAAAGAGAAGGAAGCCAGGCAAAAGAAAATACTTCGAGTGATGTATTGGTTTAGCTAAGATTTTGATAGTTAATTTATAGGTAAACAAGTGGGTTTATTGTGATGATTAAGATCATAATAATCATTACTTACATCAGAAGAATAACGAAGATGTTTATTCATGGAAATTGGTAAAATATAGCACCTAGTAAAAAGGTAAATGACAGTATAATCAGAAAAACACTGTATCAATGACCACGATTTACCAGACATTATTGTTACTATATGTCAGAAATTAGCCCATGTGTATGCTGTTAAAAGTTCAACAGAGATGATATGATGCTCTATGTAGAAAACCTGGAAGATTCCACCAAAAAAAATCGCTTGTTTTTTTGAGGCATTATAGGATGCCTAATTCACTGCCTCCTAGAGCTGATACATGAATTTAGCAAAGTTGCAGGATCTAAAAATCAATGTACAGAGATCTGCTGCATTTCTATACACCAATAATGAAGCAGCAGAAAGATAAATCAAGGAATTGAACTCATTTATAATTGTACAAAAACCATAAGATGACTAGGAATAAACATAACCAAAGAGATAAAAGATTTATACTCTGAAAACCATAAACCATTTTAAAAGAAGTTGAAGAAGACACAAAGGAATGGAAAAATATCCCATGCTCATGGATTAGAAGAACAAATATTGTTTATTCTATACAACCCCAAATGTCTGTACAACCCAAAACAATCCACACATTCTGTGCAATTCTCATCAAAATAACATCATTTCTCACAAAACTAGAATTCTAAATCTCACATGGAACAGAAAAGACATTGAATATCCAAAGTAATGTGTGAAAGGAAAAGTAAAGCAGGAGGCATCACAATTCCAGACTTAAAGGAGTATTACAGAGCTGTAATCATCAAGTTAGTTTGGTACTGACACAAAAACAGTCACATACATCAATGGAACAAAATAGAGAAGCCTTATAAATGGACCCACAACTGTATGGTCAACTAATCTTTGACAAAACAGGAAAGAATATCCAATGGAAAAAAAAAGACAGTCTCTTTTTCCCAACAAATGGTTTTAGGAAAACTGGACAGCCAGATGCAAAAGAATGAAATGGGACCATTGTCTTACACCATACAAAAAAATAAACTCAAAATAGATGAAAGACCTAAATGTGGGATAGGAAACCATCAAAACCCTAGAGGAGAGCATAGGAAATAACCTTTTTGAACTCAGCCATAGCAACTTCTTACTAGACATGTCTCCTGAGGCAAGGGAAACAAAAGCAAAATGAACTATTGAGACTTGATCAAGATAAAAACTTCCATATAGCAAAAGAAACAATCAACAAAACTAAAAGACAACTGACAGAATGGGAGAAGATATTTTCAAATGACATATCTGATAGAGTTAGTATCCAAAATCTATAAAGAACTTAACAAATTTAACATTCCAAAAATAAATAATACAATTAAGAAATGGGCAGAAGACATGATCAGATATTTCTACAAAGAAGACATTCAAATAGCTAACAGCCATAAGAAAAGATACTCATCATCAGGGAAATGCAAATCAAAACCACAATGAGATATTACCTCACATCTCTCTGAATGGCTACAATTATACAGGACACAAGTGTTGGTGAGGATACAAAGAAAACGGAACCCCCTTGACCTATTGGTGGGAATGCAAACTGAGGCAGCCACTTCTGGAGAATGGTATAGAGGTTCCTCAGAATGTTAAAAATTGAATTACCCTACAACCAAGCAATTGTACTACTAGGTTATTTACTCAAAGTATACAAAAATACAGATTCAAAGGGGTGCATGCAGCCTGACGTTTATAGCAGCATTGTCAACAGTAGCCAACTTACAGAAAGAGCCCAAGGATGTCCATCAATTGATTAAAAAAAAAAAAAAAGATGTGGTATGTCTGTCTATCTTGTGGAATATTACTCAGTCATCAAAAAAGAATAAAATCCTGCCATTTGCAATGATGTAGAGGGAACTAGAGTGTATTATGCTAAGCAAAATAAGTCAGAGAAAGACAAATACCATATGATTTCACTCATATGTAGAATTTAAGAAACAAAGCAGATGAACTAGGGGAAGGGAAAGAAAAATAAGATAAAAACCAAGAGAGAGGCAAGCCATAAGAATCTTAACTATATAGAAAAAAACAGGGTTGCTGGAGAGGAGGTAAATGGGAGGATGGGCTAAATGGGTGATGGGCATTAAGGAGGGCACTTGTAATGAGCGCTGGGTGTTATATGTAAGTGATGAATTACTAAATTCTATTCCTGAAATCAATACTGTATTATATGTTAACTGACTTGTATTTAAATAAAAACTTGAGAGAAAAAAAGTTCTCTGCAGAAAATTTTTTAATTCACATCAGGCATCTCATGGAACATTAGCATCTAGGGGAGACTAAGCACCTTCATTTCAGTGCATCAATTGTCTAATGAATGAGGACATTTTTGATATATTGATTTGCAGCTGTTTTCAGTGTAAATTAATCTCTTCATGCAGCCATCATAATGATGAAACTAGAGGAGTATTTGATTCGCATTTAGGTTATACTTTTCACAGTGCTTTGAAAGAAAAGCATAGGCACGGCCATGCTGCTAAATTATAACGGTAATGATTATGCTGCTGCTGCTGCTAATAGTAATAATAATAAATATTGCTTACTATATCATAGGCAATTCTCAAAATGTTTTTCATGTATTGCAGCATTTATTTCTCAACCAAGGCCATGAGGTACTGTTATTATATCCTCATTTTTTTTATATCCTCATTTTTAAATTAATACCTGTTAGATGCTATTATTCATATCCTTATCTTTTAGATAAGAAATCAGAAGATGAAAAAAATATTTTTAATTTTCCCAAGGTCATACAACAAATAGTGAAGCTGTGGCCTAAACTAGGATATTTCTGATTTCACAGAGCATATCCATCATGAGCATAGAATACTGCTTCCTAAAGGCTTTTTATTTTTTGTGACACAAAGTCAACTATGACTCAGTTCCTTTGATAGTTTTTACCATTACTAAGGATATCTTCTGAATCATTTTTATAAGCCTTAAGTCAAAAATAAGCTTCTAGTATATTTTATAGAATCATATTTACAATGCAATTGTGTTGATGTTTTATTATCTCCTTCCCATTTCAAAAATAATAAGGTCTTTATAAAAAGGAATATTATGAGAACAAATGAAGTGTAGATGTATATTCATGTAATATTTATAAGAGTGTATCACTTACATGTGAATGAATTTCAATCTGGACCACTTTTATACAGCATATATCTTTGTGACCCCCATGGAATAAGGGATGTTAATATTTAAGGTCTGCCAAAAACTAAGTGGAGTGTACATAAGGTTTCATATAATTATATTCTTGGTATTCTGAACTTCCTATCAATTTTTAGTGCTCTATTTTTGATTTTCTGTGTACAGATTTTATTTTTGCTACAAAACCATTTCAGATTAGCCTTAATTTCATAGAAGAATTCGACCAATTTTTGTAGTAGTTTATCTGTGGGGGGTGGGGGGAAGCAATGAAGATACATAATGCTACCACAAAAGCTTAAGCTGTACTGAAGAGAACTCATTTCTTTAGCATGAAGTCTGAAGTCTTTAAACAAATTATAGTTTTTTTCTGGAAAAAGGTAGACTATCATCGCTGAAACAAATTGTGACTCTGTATCCCTATTAAAGTTAATTTCTTAAGCTACTCAGTTTTACTTTGAAAACACATTCACAAGAAAGAGATGATTTTCATGTTGTTTTTAATCGAGGGCATCTGCATGGTAATTTTGTGAAAGCTTGGTTACTTAGACCCAATCAGTGATCATTTAATGAGTTAATTATCACTCAGGTTGTTTGGTAAAATGACTCCCTAATGACTATTATAGTTTCAACCCAGTGACATACAATATTATAACATTCTAGTAATGTTCGTTCTTCTAATAAATTCACCGTATTCTCAAGTTTTTTCTCAGTACAAAAATGTCAGTAATTGTGAGAAAGTTCTTAGTCCTTCTTAGCAAAACACTTTAAATGAAAATTGAACTTTATGTTGTCAAGATATAGAATTAGTATATAAATCTTAGCTAATATTTTCTTTACTGCCTAAAAAAATGTAAATTATAGCTTAAGGCATGTCTTTCTAAAGAACCTGGGTTATCTGCTTTCCATTCTTTGTAAATATTGTCATTGACTATTGCTAAAAGAAGCTTATATGTCTCTTTGATTCTAATTTGCAACACATAATTCAGTAACATGGGGCTTATAATTTTTTGTTTTACATTTTAAGACATTTCAACAAGCATTCAATTAGAGGAATATGAAGAAATTGTGTGAATCATTTTTGGGGGGGTCTGTTGGGTTGAACTAAGACATTTAACTACGCAACATCATCCAGTTTATTCTGAAATACATGAGATTTTTCAAATTCCATCACTTTGTGCTTAACTTTATTAACAATTTTATCACTTTTGTTATATAGTCACTTATGTTTTATTTTTAAATTGGCAGTTGATTACGGAGGTATTTGACTCAGAATATTTTTTCCTTTGTCTGATTAAATACGCTCTTAGTTACAATTATTTTGGCCTTAATAAAATGAATATCTATGTTAATTGAGTTAATTTTTCTTGAAATCATCTTGCTAATGCTAATTATGAGAACTTATCTGCAATAACCTTTCTTTTAAATAAATACAGCAGAGAATAAGCTATCAGCAACTTTCCTAGATGTGTTGTTTGATCTTGATCATGATCATCATCTCATCAGAATGCTTTATGTTGCTCATCAATTAACGTAGTAGCCTTTAAATTTACAAACTGATCTCATGCATTATTATATCATTTGACCTGCACATCAACTATGTGGGATTGAATGGGCAGACATCATTCATTTTCTACAGATGAAAAATTGAGCTTCAGAGCAGTTGAGTTGTTTGGATTTAAGGACACAGAAGTAAGAGTAGAAAGACAGCCTGAGCACATCTAATGGTAATTGCTGCTATGGAACATTTTTCATATCCTGTCAAAAACCACATCCACAGGAGGAAATATACTCAAGGTTACATAGTTAGCATGTGGCAGATCCAGGGTGTAAGTTGAGGGATGGGGAATGCCATGCAGATTCCCTTCCCATTAAATCACACAGACTATAATGTCTAGGCAAATATATTCCTAAGTAAATCTAATGTGTACTTCCAAAAGTAATGCTTTGGGATAATTGCAGTTACAGGGTTTAGAATCCCTGAAAATTGGTAGAGATTATTTTAAACACCATTCCTCACAATGGTGAGTTTTAAAAAGTAATAGTGAATAGTGAAAACAAAAAACAAAGACTGTAGGTGAAAAAAAGGAATTAGAATTCTTGGCCACAAAAAGATGTGTGTGATACACTACACTGCCCTCACAGGACATTCAAATTTGCTTACTATTGGGTTATCACTGGAAGAGGTTCTCTGAAGAAATTATCTTAAAAAAACAAACTATGTTTCTTGGGAGAAACAAAGATTTACTACCTTAGAATGTTATTCATGGGAAAAGTTAGGTTAACTTCAAAAAAGTTTTTCACAAGAAGACATAAAAGACAATGATTCAGATCCTAAAGAGGTCTAATTTCAAAAAGAATTATTGATGAGGCAGCTAACAATTTAGGCAATGACCTAGGTGTTTGGGGGGAGTTGTAGAGATATAAATGTCATTAGGAAGTTAAGTCAAGAAAATCAAGAGTATTTAAGAAAGTAATCAGTAAACCAAGAGGGTAATCAACACACAAAAATCAGTTGTGTTTTATACACTAACAATAAAGAAACCAAAAAAGAAATTAAGAAAAAAATCCTATGTACAATAGTATCAAAAATAATAAAGTACTTAGTGCAGAAAGTGAAAGATTTCTACACTGAATATAAAATGTTGCTGAAAAAAATTAAAGAAGACCTAGATAAATGATAAGACATCCTTTTTTATAGATTGGAAGGTTTAATACTTTAAAAATGTCCATGTTACCCAAAGTGTTATGCACATATAGTGCAATCCTTGTCTAGATCCCAATGGCATTTTTGTAGAAATAGAAAAAAAAATCTGAAATCCATATGGAATCTCAGATGACCCTCAATAGCCAAAACATTCTTGAGAAGGAAAAACAAAGCTGCAAGCCTCAAAATATCTTATAGAGCTACAGTAATCAAAACAGTATGGTATTAGCGTAAAGACAGACCATTGAAACCTAGAAATAAACTCTCATGTTTATGATCAACTAGTCTTTGACAAGAATGCCAAGACCATTCAATGGGGAAAGGATGGTTTCTTCAACAAATGGTGCTTAGAAAATTATCCACATGTGGGAAAAAAAATGAAGTTGAACCCTTAGCTTATACTATATACAAAAACTAACTAACAATGGATTAAAGGTATAAATGTAAGTCCTGAAGCTATGAAACTTCTATAAACAAGCAGAAAGGGAGAGCTTTATAACATTGGTCTTGGCAATGATTTCTAAGTTGTGACACTGAAAGCACAGATAATAAAAGCAAAAAAAAAAATCAGATAAATGGGACATCAAATATAAAAAAAAAAAACACAAAACTTGTTTGTATAGCAATGAAAATAACAGCGAAGGGGCAATGTATGGAATGGGAGAAAATATTTGTAGCCATATATCTGTTAATATACAGAACATATGAAGAACTACAACTCAATGACAAAACCATTTGAAACAAACTAGTTTAAAAATGTGAAAAGGAGTTGAATAGATATTTCTTTATAGAAGGTGTACAAATGGCTGAAAAGTACATGAAAGTATTCATTAACATGAACAATCATCAGGGAAATGCAAATCAAAAACCATAGTAAGATATTACCTTACATTCATGAATTTGGCCATTACTAGAGAAACAACAACAACAACAAACAGAAAATAACAAGTGTTGGTAAGGATGTGGAGAAATTGGGCCCCCAATGCACTGTTGGTAGAAATATAAAATAGAGCAGTGACTATAGAAAAGAGTTTGGAAGTTACTCAGAAAATTAAAAATAGAATTAATATATGATCCAGTAATTATAACTCTGGGTATATATCCAAAAGAACTGAAAATAGGATCTCAAAGAGATATTTGCATAAAAATGTTCATTGCAGCATTATTCCCAGTAGACAAGAGGCGGAAACAACCTCAATGCTCATGAGCAATAGAATGGATACAGAAAATGTGGAGTTACATATATATGTATTCCCATATACATATGGAAATATTATTCAGCTATTAAAAAAAGAAGAAAATACTATTATACACTACAACATAGATGAAGTTACAGATGACTAGTCTATGTGACATAAGCCCAGCATGAAGACACATACTGCATGATTGCATTTATATGCTATATCTGAAGTATTCACACTTTTAGAAACTAAAAGTAGAATGGTGGTTGCCAGTGGCAAGAGGAAGGAGCAAAGGGAAATTGGTGTTCCATGGGTATACAGTTTCAATTTTTCAAGATTAAAAAATTCTAGATATCTGTTGTACAGGATATATATGGTTAATACTATTGTGCTTTACACTTAAAATTGTTGATGGTAAATTTTATGTTTTTAAGCACAATAAAACAATCAAATAAGTATTAAAAAGAAAAAAAAGCTTAAAAAATAAATTAGAGTAAGATAGTAATTTGAGAGAAATCAGAACCCCAAATTTGCTAAAAAGCAAATTCAGGCAAAAATTTAAGTTCAGTGATTATTGTTAATAACAATAGCAATAGTTATCAACTATAAGATCTTATTGTCCCTTCTTTGAATAATTTTATCCAGATGTAAACCTATAATTTTATACCCGGTAATAAAATAAAAATGAAAATAAATAGAAAATAAATCAAAATGAGAAAATAAAAATTAAATACAACTAAACATGAAGATAAATGAAGAATAAAATTGAGGGATGTCTAGGTGGCTCAGTCGGTTGAGCATCTGACTCTTGATTCTAGCTCAGGTCATGATCTTAGGGTCCTGGGATTGAGCCCTGTATTAGGCTCATGCTAACCATGGAGGCTGCTTGAGTTTCTCTCCTTTTGCCCCTACCCCTGCTCATGCACTTTCTCCCTTTCTGAAAGAAGAAAGAAGAAAGAAAGAAAGAAAGAAGAAAGAAAGAAAGAAAGAAAGAAAGAAAGAAAGAAAGAAAGAAAGAAAGAAAGAAAGAAATTTAAAAACTGAAACTATAAAGATGAAATTTAAGATATCAGAAAGCAAGCAAGCTAACATAAAAAAAGAAATCTATGAGAATGTTAAATGTAAACCAACACTAAAGGAAATACTGATTTTTGAAAAATTGTTTCAAAAGTTATGTAGAGCTTAGGAAGAAACAAAGAACAAGAGAGGCAAATGTGTGGGTAAATCTAAAGTCATATTTAAATCTTAAAGTAACAGATTATTATGATTATTGACTCTAAAACAATGTTATAAATACTGACTAAAAAACTATTATGATTAAGTAAAACATATATTATTAATGTTGACTGTTTTTGGTAATTATGTTACATTAGCTCTTTAGAACAACAATAATAACTTTAACTGAATTCAAATATTCTAAGGTCCATGAATTATATGGGAAGACTAAAGATATTAATTAATATTATATAAAAAGGTAAAAGATTCGTGATAAAATTTCAAAGGTTAGCTTTAGAACTTTAAGCTTTGTGGATCTATGAATTGATATTTTTCCTTGCTTTTGAAAAATCACTGGCCATAGTGTCTTCAACAATTACTTCTGTTCCATTCTCTTTTCTCTTTGTAGAGCTCCAGTTACGCGTATGTTAAAATGTCTGGTAATATTTCACAGACACTGTTGCTCTTTTCCTCTTGGCATTCTTTTTGCAATTTGGGTTTTGGTTTGGAAAAATTTTGTATGCTGGACTTTGAGTATACTGGTTTCTTTTCTCTGATGTGTCCAGTGTGTTGATAAATCAATTAAAATATTTTTTTTATTTCTAGTATTTCCAATTTTTAAAAGAAATTTTCTCAGCTAAAATTTTCTGCCTTTTGGGACCCCTTGGGTGGCTCAGCAGTTGGGCAGCTGCCTTTGCCTCAGATCGTGATCCTGGGAAATGGGATCAAGTCCGGCATGCTCTTGTGAAGAGCCTGCTTCTCTCTGCCTATGTATGTCTCCGCCTCTGTCTCTCTCTGTGTCTCTCATGAATAAATAAATAAATATTAAAAAAATAATTTAAAATCTTCTGCCTTTTAACCTGTGTTTTCTGCCTTTTCCACAAGATCAATTTAACCTGTGTATTTGACTTAAGTTTTGTAAGTGACCATTCAGACACCTGAGCCATGTATAGGTGTGGTTTTGTTATCTGGTCCCTCTCATTAGTGGGTTACATGTTCTTATGTTTTTCATGTGAAAATATCTTATTTTTTTATTGAATAGCAGACATCACGTGTAAAAAACCACTGAAGACTAAAGTAAATACTATATTCTCTTCAAAGACATTGCCTGTGTCTTCTTTCATGCCAGTGGTAGGCTGGGTGGTGGTTTGGGTTAATCTGATTCTACTGATTGGAACTTTTCTGTTGTATTTAGATTCAGTTTGCTAGGGTCTGAAAGTTATCTGAGGGCTGAATCACAAACTTCCTTTTAACATATTTGGGATCTAAAAGCATGCCACTCTGTCTCCATTTTTCCACCCTGCTCTTTAATCATCTAGAGGACCAGTGGACCTTCACCAACTGGACACAATAACTCAAAATTCAATTGTCTTTCCCCAGCATCAGGCAAGTGCTGCCTCATGACTGGTTTCAAAACTTGGCTTTGAAAAAGAAAAACAAAAACAAAAACAAAAAATTTGACTTTGTCTATGGCTTCCCTTAGTTTTGTTTTGCTTTCAGATTTCAGCAGGCCCCAAATGCCTGTAACTGGAAAGCACTTTCCCATGTTAAAATTTTATCATATTATTGTATCAACATAATTATTAGTCTTTATATAGTCACTTTTCATATCATAAGAATTTTTTTAAAATAGTCGTAACAACCAGAATTTCTGTAATTATAACATTAGTACTCTATATGGTCAATTTTTATAACATTATTGTTTTTTTCAGTTATATTGTTTAGACTTAGATTTTTAGTACATTTGTCATCTCTTGCTCTTTATTTATTCTTGAAGCTCCAGATACTCTTTTCCTTCACCCGGAGGTACAGATTCAATGTTTATGTTAGTTTTAATCTACTTTGACTATCTCACAAATTTTTGTTTGTTTTCTCTGATAAAGACTTTACCTCTTTTTTTTTTTTATTTTGGGGAGTATGTTTACTGGGTATAGAATTCTAGGTTATAACTTTGAAGATATTTCACTGCCTGCTTATATTGTTAATGGCATATAAGTCTAGATTTAATTTTATTATCTTTTAAAAATGTACTCCTTTATGGTTTTTCTACTTTGTTCAATTTTCAGCTGCTTGGCAGTGGGGTGTGTGAGAGAGAGAGAGCATGCGCACACTCACACGTGTGCATTATTCTAAATGGGCTTCTCATTATCATTTTAGATATTGCTTCTGCCTCATTTTTTTCTGCTGTTTTTCTCAGGCTACAGTAATACACAACCTATTATATTTTCTTACACGTTTTTATTTCTACACTCTTTTTTGGGGTAGTCTTTACTCCAGTTTTCACTTCAGTTTTGTATAATCAGTCTACTATTGAAATCATCAGTGGGCTTCTTATTGTGCATTTTATTTTATAATTTCATATTGCGAATTCAAGGTTCCAATCTACTGAAATTCTTCATCTCTTATTGCTTTAAAGATATTAAAAATATGAAGGGTTTGTTTTGGTTTTGCCCTTGTTTTATAACTCTAGTAGCTAGATCTCTCATAGAACTGTTTCTGCTATCCTCATTTTCTGTTGGATTTTGTTTGTATTACTGTCTGTCTTTCCTCTCATGACTGGTCACTTCTGTATAAGTGGCAGACATTATTAAAAATTTTAGAAAAAATATAAAATCTAAATGATTTTATCATTCTTCAGAGTTATTTGGTGGTGTTTTTTTCCATTTGGCTAGGAAATATGCTAGGGACAATAATATTTCTGCATCACTTTAATTTTACTAAAGGGTTTCTTGAGGCTATGTGAGGGCTTGAAATTTTCCAGTATACTCATGCCCCTAGGGTTTCATGCTCACATTTCCAATACAGTACCTGGGAGTTTTACTCAGACTACCACTTCTTAGTAGGTTTTGAAATCTAATTTTATCCATGTGAGTCTTTGAATATACCAAAAGCTTCCATCAGGTGGTTAGTGTCTAATTTTTCATTTTAGGATCTACAAATAACTCTATAAAGTGACTCCAATATCAATATCACTTTTTTGAGTTTCTCCCTCTGGATCCTGTATCTAGAACTCTTATTTTATTTTATATTCTCTGATGTTTCAAAAACAAAATTTTAGAGACAGTTCAGTCAGTAGAGTTTGTGACTCCTGATCTCAGGGTCAGGAGGTTAAGCCCCATGCTGAGTGTAGAGCTTCCTTAAAAATAAAAACAAACAAAATACATAATTTTAAGTCAAACTATTTTTGTCTGGCTTCATTTCTACCACTCAACAAGAGGACTGGCTAAAATAATAAGACTGACATGACTTTAATATCCCTCTATTAGAATATTTTGAGCAGTAAAGTTCCATAATTGGGTTATATTTTTAAAGAGATAAATAAGGCTGCAAGATGGACTTTATTGAGTGTAAGAGCAGAAGTACAAGCAGGAAGCAATGTAGTAATACATGCAAGAAATAATGATGACATGGACTAAGATGATTATAGTGGGATTTTGAAAAGTAGGCAGATCTGTATGTAATAGCTTAATTAGGTATTGACCTATATTCTACTGAATATCACTCTTCCAGATTTTTTTCTTGCTGTTTTATTCTACTGAAATAAATTGATATAGTCTCTGAGGTTTGGTTTTTACATCTAAAATGGAAAATTAGGGGATCCCTGGGTGGCTCAGCAGTTTAGCTCCTGCCTTTGGCCCAGGGTGTGATCCTGGAGTCCGGGGATCGAGTCCCATGTCAGGCTCCCTGCATGGAGCCTGCTTCTCCCTCCGCCTGTGTCTCTGCCTCTCTCTCTCTCTTTCTCTCTCTTTCTCTGTGTCTCTCATGAATAAATAAAATCTTTTAAAAAATAAATAAAATGGAAAATATTATATTACATGAATATTTTCAATGTTATTTCTTTATATATGTATATTCTTATTCCAGGAATTTAAAATATTTTAAAATATAAAACTAATTCTGATGTTTAAAAGTGCTCAAATCAGTGACAAAATAATACTTTATACCATCCTAAATTACCTATTTTATAATATTAATAGCTCTAATTGTATTGCTTTAGGGAGTAAAAAAAGGAATTAATGTTAATTCGGAGTTAGTGGTATCTCTTAAATTTCATCTACAATATAAAGTGATATAGTTATAAATGACCTTGCATCTTCATATATTAAAAATGTTTTACAAAATTATTTATCTCAAATCCTTCTATTTCCAACAAAATCAAATCCTTCCTGTCTGGGGAGCCAGAGGAGTGGTTACCTTGGTTTTATCATAATGTGTGTTGGCAGGTTTGGGGGTGGTGGAGGTGGATGATTCAGGAGACAACCAGTTGGGTTGATGGAGGTGGTGGTGATTTAGGAATGGATTTAGTCATGGGATTAAACACCATACTAAATTAAAGCAGAAGTAAAGCTACATATATTTTATTCTCATCATTAGCTTGGAGCGTTATACACAACTGGCAATGATATATAATACCTCAACACTCTAGACTGGTGATAGGTTGAATAGTTACTATTATAAGAGTATGACAAATTATGCAGTCAGTCTCATTGATCCACAAGAATAGCATATCAATCAAATATATTAGAGAGTTTGTCATATAGTTAAGATAGTAATTTATTGCAACATTACCTAAACTTGTGGTGTGACCTGATATACAGAATATGAATTACAAATAAACAAAGAGAAAAGATATAGGTATTAAATATGACACAAAAAGATTATGAATTATTCTGGATACTACACATAGCCCCCTTTCATACATACTTATCCACATGTAATATATATTAAAGTGATTTTTATAGTTATTGAGAAATGATAGAAAATGTAATATATATGAGTATAATTTGACCAGGTGATTTCTGTGACTGGTAAACATTTATGGCATACATAAAGATGGAAAGAATAAGTTAAAGTATTATTACTTCTTTATTTTACTCATCACAGTTTACATCAGAGTTTCAAGTTCTTTCAGTAATCCTCCACGCATACTAGACTGTATTTTAATATTCCTGGGAATTTCAGCTTTGCAAACAATTGGACAGATAGCATATGCAGCCAGATAGAACAGCAACCATTTTAATTGGTTTTCTCAATGAGCATCTTCTCATGTAAAATACTGAGATATGTTTTTTTTAATTTTTATTTATCTATGATAGTCACAGAGAGAGAGAGAGAGAGAGAGAGAGGCAGAGACAGAAGCAGGCTCCATGCACCGGGAGCCCGACGTGGGATTCGATCCCGTGTCTCCAGGATCGCGCCCTGGGCCAAAGGCAGGTGCTAAACCGCTGCGCCACCCAGGGATCCCGAGATATGTTTTTAAGCCATGTAGATTAGGAACAATTTTTAGAAAATTCAGACATTAAGTCATTTGTAATTATGTAGAAGACAAGCGGGATTTCACTTAATTGGTCAAATACACACCAGTACATCAGACAATGTGTATCAACATTTTTATATTTAGTGTTCCACTACTGTTTGCAAAAGTCCACGAAGCTACTCAACAACTAAATACATAGTGCTCTTACGATTGCTCTCCTTTGTCTATTCTGTCATTTTTGTTCTAAGTATTAAATCACTTACATGCTTATACTTTTATACAGAATAAATTTACTTAGATGGAGTTAGCTAGTCTTTTCATCAAGTGGATATTGCACTTACTGAGAAAGATCTCTGGTGTTTCTTCCTCTTATAAAGACACTGTTTCTATCAGATTATGATCACATTTACCTCAATTACTTCCTTAAAAATGCTATCTCCAAATATAGTCACATTTGGGATTAGGGCTTCAATTTATTAATTTTGAGGGGGGGAATAATCCAGTTCATAACAGAACCTGACTCATTTTAGTATGAAAAGTGACAAGAAAGGAGAAAAATATGTTACATGTCAATGTTAAAATGATTACCATTTTTCTTAAGTGAACTGTACTTCTTAGGAGAAAAATGTGAAGTAACTTTGGTTTTCTTTATTTCCATGGTTTCTTAAAATTTTCTGTGTTAGTTATTCTCCACCTTTATAAGACACAAGCACATTCCACAGCTTTTGAGTCATATGTTATTTTAGTCAGAAGTCTCATTTAAGAAATTAGGGTATCTAGGCCAGTAAAATAATCACAATTCTCAATTTCTTTTAAATGAAAGCTTCTTTATCCAATTTTAGCTTTGTTTGAGATTCAGAAATCCACAGTGAGATATTTTGCCTCCTAACCTCTCTCTTTTCCCATCTAAGGTTTTTTGGGTGTTTTTTTGTTTGTTTGTTTTTTGTTTTAACTCCAGGAAATAGATATTTCCAATAAGATTCCTTAAAACTCCTCTCATTTGGCTTAAGGTGAAGAAGACCACCTCCCCCCCCACATACTTCCCACTGTCCCTCCACCCACTACTCATTCATCTCTGACCTTGTCATTTTGTTTAAAAATTGAAAAAAATATATTTGAAGATATATAAAGATGTATTCTGTTTAATTTCCTTCCCACTGACTACTCCAACTGTTGACATGACCTAAGGGTGGTGATCATTAAAGCTGGAAGAAATTATTTATCTTTTAATATAACCCTGGCAGCCTTAAAACTTACTTTAAGATAATGGGGTCATCTGATGCCAATATAATGTTGTTATTCTTATAACTCATTTTAATCCTAGTGTTACATGTACATTTTTAATAAATTTAAGTGTGAAATAATAAAGAGTAACATTTTCTTATGAACTGTGTACACTAGAAATGATTTACTACAGTACAAAAGTCACTTTTGCTTTTTTTTTTTATGTGCTGTTCTGATGCTTACTAATTTAGAAACTGGCAAAGTCCTCATATGCCTCCCAGGGAGGGTCAAGTGTCTATTGTAATAAGTTGGCTTTTCTGTATAGGAAAAAGCTAGAATGCACAGTGGAATTAAAGAGTTTTAATGTCATTGCCCTTAAAACGAAGGGTAATGTTCTTTAGAAAACACTAGATGGTGAATCCAAATTAATATCTTCAAAATTACATATATATGCGTGTGTGTATACACATACACAGATATAACATATACATGTATGTAACATATAACATATATGTGTGCTATATATAAATTAGATCTGCAAAGCTTTCTGAATACAAATAAGCACAAACTGTATTGTACTTATGTTAATTTTAAAATGGTTGCAACATTTTTCCCAGCTCTATATCTATACCCCTTTTGGTACAATTTTGCACTTCCTCCCATTAAGAGGTAGAATTTAATTTTCCAGCTCTTGCATATGGGCTAGCCTTACTACTTTGGCCAGTAGATTTCAGAAGATTTTATGGTATTCCTGTTCTGAACTTATTCTTCATAACACTCACTTTCTTTAACACTTTGTTTAGAGTCTTGCAACAACCTTATCAGTTCGCTGAGACTAACCTGATGAATAATGAGAGAATTTCATTTTTTATTTTTAATTTTTTTTATTTAGTATTATTCATTTTGACCAAATCATTCCTAATACTCAGATGAACAGTCAACCAACCACCAAACAGGTGATAAGACCATCCTAAATCAGCCAGTGCCCAATTGACCATCCTGTTGACTGTGCAGTCATGTTCAAGACTGGTGAGGTCAAACAGAGCCCACATAAGAACCACCTAACTGATCACTGAAATATAAGATGATTTGTTACAAACAATAGCTAAGTGATACACATATAAACAATTGTTAAGACATTGTTTTGCTCACACATAAATAGGACATAAGAAATTGGCAATATTTATACAGTCATTTATGTCCTTTTACATAATAAGCAGAGGTAAATAAAATTAATATCAACCAATAATTTTGGTCACTTTTCAAATAGAGATAATTAATAGGCACAATTTTATATCTTATTTGTATGATGTAATATGCTACATTTATTTGTGTACTCCTTAGAAACTGAGTCTATGTGGAGCAGGAATTTTGCAGTTCAAATATCTAGCATCTGGTAAATTCTTACAATCTGTTTTTTTAAGAGAAATTTAATAATTGATAGCCAACTGTAATGATTTAATGTCATGATAGATATGGGTGGGTAGATAGAAAGATTGCAAGTGTGAGAGGAGGGAGAGAGAGAGAGAGAGAAGTAAGGGAGAGAGGAGGCAATTAATGAATATTTAATGTCAACTCATTAGTACTTTTGTACAAGCAAAAGTAAGAGAGCCAGTGCATTAGCTTTGGTTTCTTAGCTACTTAGTGATATATACTAAATTGTTCTCAAATTTTCAATTCTACAAAATCTCAGAATCATATGAATATTCAAAGAGCCTAAGTAGGTAGGGTTATTTCTTTTTAAATATGTTTCCCATTAGTAACTGATTAACATCAAGATGGCTAGTAACTTGTGCATTGAGATCTTTTCCCTGTATTATTATTCTTTTTTATTTGCTATTAATTTATCTACCTAATATCTACTTCTGTTCTATCTTCTTACTAAATTCAAAGCAAAACAAAAACAAATAAGAGTCCTGTTATTGAACATTGCTTAATAAATAGCTCAGCTAACTGAAGACATTTTCTCATTTATGTTTTTTCAACATCAGCAAAATGACAGGATAGGCTACTCCAAACAATGTCCCTCTCATGGAAACATTGAAAAACAAGGAAAAAATCTGTATTAATCAGTTGGGCCTCTGTAACAAAGTGACCACAAATCGCTTGGTTTATAAACAACAGAAAATTATTTCTTACAGCTATGGAAGCTGTAAGTATAACAGCAAAGCATGAGGGCCCTCTTCCTGGTTCAGGAAGGAGAGGATCTTCACTACTTTATCCTCACATAAAACTGCTAGCTTCTTATATCCTCACATAGAAGGGATCAGAGAAGGGAAGCAAGCTCTTTCCTGACTCTTATAAGAGCTCTAATCCTGTTCATTATGGCTCCATTCCCACAACCTCATCTAATCCTAATTACCTCCCAAAGGCTCTATCTCTTAATATCATTGAAGTGGGGGTAAGAGTAGGGAGGTGTAGATTTCAACATTCAGTCCATTTAGTAAGAACCAATTTTTCAAAACTCTGACAAATAGTCAAAGGTTTACAGCAACCAACCAAACACTTAAAAAGAAAAGGATAAAATTGGTAGCAAGCCTTTAAAACTCTTTTAGTGGCCCTTGACTCGTATCCTCCCAGGCTCAGGGCAGTCTTGAAGATAGTAGCTCATGTTACCAATATGGGGTACTGATCACTGGTTCTAGAGGAAGCAGAACAGACCTATTCACAAATAATTGTATTTGCCTATTCTCATTTATCTTGATGCTGTCAAAAACACTGACACAATGTGCTTATCTGTTTCACCTAACTCAGAACCCACTCCAAGTGGACATGCAGTAACCATGATAAGGTATACAAAAAGTTGCAGCTACCCAGTGTGAAATATTACAGTTTTTTTTTTAAAGATTTTATTTATTTATTAGAGAGGATGAGCAATAGAGCACAAGCTGGTGGAGAGAGGCAGAGGGAGAAGCAGACTCCCCACTGAGCAAGGAGCCTGATGTGGGGCTCTTTCCCAGGACCATGGAATCATGACCTGAACCGAAGGCAGACACTTAACCAACTGAACACTTCAGGTGCCCCAAGATTACAGATGAAACCTAAAATAGACCACCTAAAACATGGGAGGAAAAGCAGGGGACAGAGAGTCTTTGGGAGATTAGGAAACTTCAAAGTGCCTTTGTGTCCTGGGGAGTTTAGAGGACCATATGCATGCTCAGCATAGGGTGTATGCTCAGAAAAATAAATGAGAGGATCTTCACTACTTTAGCTTCACCACTGGCTCATACTCCAAGCATTCAAGGAAATCTCTGTCAAGACACTGCTTGATCACAATCTAAAGGAAAAGGAGCTTCCATGACCACACACAACAAGGAATATAGTCTTTTCAGAAATAGTTTGAAAAGACTCTGTAAAAAGTAATGATTACAGCCTTTAAAAAAATCAAGAACAAGAAACCCTGGGAGAGATAAGAATTTGATTTTAAAATTTATATATTCTTCAAATATCCAATTTTCAACAAAAAACCCACAAAAACATATAAAGAAACAGGAAAATATGGCCCATTCAAAGAAAAAAAAAAACCCTAAGATGACAAAATCCATAATTGATTGAGGAAGTCTAGTCTTTGAACTTCATAGACAGAAATTTTAAGTCAACTGGCTTAAGTATACATAAAAACCTAAAGGAAGCCATGTGCAAAGACTAAAGGGAATGAGGAAAACAATGTATAAACTATGTTTATACAACTGAATTCCAAAAAGGAATTCTGGAGCTATAAAGTGAAATAAACAAAATTAGAGTTTCAAAAATGTTTTGATTCCCTTGAGAAATAGGCAAAAACCGATTTTAAAATTGAAAGATCTGTTACTAAAAATGTTTTTTTCCTTTGCTATTTGGATTTTGGGGACCCTAGAATTAAATATATAGTCTCAGTACTACTATATGAGTCTTTAACACTCAATATGAATATTTAATTTTTATCTTCTTGGAGTTCATAAGAAATGTAAAGAAGGAAAGAAAGAAGAAACAAGAGAAACTGAAGGGGAGGAAAAAGAGATGAAGAAAATAAATTGATGGTAACTTTTTATATCTCTTACAATTTAAAACATGATGCCATGTAAGTGCTAGGCCTTCAAAAATAACTACTGCCTACTCCCTGAGGATATATTACATTGTCCTCCCTCATCATTACTTTAAGTGAATTTTTTTATGATATGCTTTCAAATCTACTTATGAAATACACTATTACATTGACAATGTACATGTATTATAGAGTACAATTATTAATAAGCAATGTTTATATTTAATACAATGATCATAATCTTTTTCTCTTTTATTTAATTTTTAGGTTTCTTATATCTAGTATTCTTTGTAGTTGAGGTATATGCACATGTTCTAATGTATTAACTCCCTTTGCCTTGCTAGACATTAGCCAAATTAGTAATCTTAACCTCTCGGTAAATTATGGACTTGAGTTCCCACAAATAAAACTAAATGGACATTTTGATTTTGTGGTGTGTACAAAAGGCTATTATTTTTAAAATCTCAGTCTATTTTATTATGTGCAAGTTTTTGAGGCATATTTAAACACTGGAAAATAAAATCCTTCAAGTTGGTGTAAGTTCTACTTGAAAGCAATTCCTTGAAACCTCATATCTATTGGTGTCAATAGAGATAACTTGCAAGTTTTCATGACAGTGGAAAACAAAATCCCACAACTTCAAGGAGTGCTAGTGGGAAGGGTTTTGATCTAAAACAGCAGTTATCTGGAATATGTTGTGTTGTTATACTGAGAGCACACTCTTCCTAAACAAACTAAAATTTTTGAAATTTCTATCGTCTTTTTTCCTCCCACATCCATCTCCAAACAGGAAATACTACTGCCCTGAAGAAGATAATAACAAATGTTAATGTTGTGTGAGTGTGAATGTGAGTGTATATATGTGTGTGTGTGTGTATGTGAGAGAGAGAGAAAAGTAGTTGTGAAGAGGGCTTATGTAGCGTATGTATACAGAAATGAGGCAAAATGTAAAATAAAATGATTGTAATTTGTTTATATTTACTTCATAAAAATCACATTTTGGCATCCTGTTCAATTGTATTCTGTTCAAAATTAATAGGAAACAAATCATTCATAGAATATGATTTGATTTTTTTTTAATGCATGGACATTGCCTGAGGGAGAGAAATGACATATTGATGTCACACACAAAAAGAACACAGAGATGAAAACCATAGTGGGTATTGGTGGTCTCAAACGGGTTGAACAGAGAAACCTGTGGGAAAAATCATTCTTGTTTACATTATTCAGTGTGATTTTTATTTCTTTCACCAAAATACTCCACGAAGACAATTTCTTTTCATTTGTGTTATTTCAGTGGTGTGAAATGAGAAGGCAACAATTTATTCACACAGGTTGCCTTTAAGACTCAAATTTCCCATCTTGATTCCAAATGAGAAAAAAATATAAACAAAACACATCTCAGGATTGATTCTAGTGATAAGTTAGGCCTATGTTTCATGTTTTCTATTCCAATGTTTTTCATCAAAATACTTGTTAAAGAGAATGATCTTCACATAAGTTGGTGGACCTCTAATTAGTCAAAGAATAAAAACAAATTGCTTTTTGTTAGAATCTGTATCTTGGAAAATGTTACCTAAGTTATATTTTAGAAGTCTCAGGATTCAGAGTTTACTATTCCAGCATATGGGTACAGGTTAAGTAGCAGAAGAGGAAAAAGATTAATGATTTGGATTATACTAAAAACAAGTTTTCACTTAATTTTTTAAGTTTTTTATGTGCCATTATAGTCCAAAAATGTGAATCATCAGGCTTTATGGATAGTGGGCCTTTTTGACAGAGAAATAACAAAGAGAGAATGAGCACTGTCCAATGATTGATTAGGGATTTCTATTTCCTTTTCCTACAGATGTCCAGAGATTCTCTAGGTCTTATATCCTTGTCAGTATCCATGACTTCTCACTTGTTTCTTCTCTAGGAAGATAAAGCCCTGAAAAATGTGCATTTTAAATATGATGCTTTGATGATCATTGACTTCAACTAAGAGGAAGTGAAAAGGCTGTGAGTCTACACTTCCTTTTTAAAAAATTAAATAACAATAGCTTCAGATCTTACATAATTTGTGCCTAATAACAGGCAAATCTTAGGCTTTCCAAATTAGCAGTTTCTCAACTACTATTCATACATTTCATAAGATTTTAGAATCTTAGGAAGAATATTAGAACCAACATAAGCAGCTCTATGATACCCTAAGTGATGATCAATTATCTTTGGATTAGGCATTTTCTGTCTCGTTGTTTGATATAAATTTTCTGTTTTACTTTTATATTTTCTTGTAATACCATCTACTTATTCAGGATTTATCCTCTCAAATGATATAGATAAAACTCATTCCTCTTCTTCATGAAGATACTTCAAAATCTGAACAGAGTTACACCTCTGCTTTACATTTTGAGGTTAAATAGTTTGCTTTATAAAACTCCTTGTCCATATTGACCTGAATGTTTTAATATTGTTAGAAATACTAATTTATTATTGCAAACCATTACATTTAGGGGTTTCTCCTTAATTTATAAAATTTTCTTATTGTTTAGTTATTTTTTAAGATTTTATTTATTTATTCATGAGAGACACAGAGAAAGAGAGGCAGAGACATAAGCAGAGAGAGAAGCAGGCTCCATGCAGGGAGCCTGACGTGGGACTGGATCTTGGCACTCCAGGATCATGCCCTCGGCCAAAGGCAGGTGCTCAACCACTGGGCCACCCAGGCATCCCTCTTATTATTTATTTAGGTTGCTTTTATTTTTTATTATTGTAAACGGTAAAACAATTAACAATTGGCTTTTTTCTTTGATCTTAAAATACATTTTCAGGATAGATGCACACGTTCTCAGGATAGAGGCTTAATTATTTGTGGTCATTTTTATTTCACTTTTGTAAATTTTCTCTTGCATTATTATAATGTTCCTTGCTTTTACAAATCACCCCAAGATGTATAATGGTTTTAACAAAATCAGAGTTAATTTCTTGTTTGCCTAGATATTCTGTGTGGCTTCTGGTGGGTGGCAAATTTTAATGCGAATGGGATTTTTGTTAAACCTACATCAGAAATTATGCTTTGACAGGGCCATGCATCTTTTGTTCACTTCTATCTTCAAAGTGATTAAGACAGAGATGAAAGCACATACTAGGTGCTCAATAAATATACTTAATGGATGCATGAGTTCATGGGAAAATAGTTGGAAGAGAAAGGCAAAAAGATGCTAAAATGAGAGATAAGATGAGAGATTTGCTCAAATGAGAGAATTCTAAGTCCTCATTAACAATTTCCTATTCCTGGGAATCATGCTCTGATTTTCCAAAGTCAGCAGTTCCCTGGTTTTCCTCTTCAGTATCTCTGAGAGACCCCTTTTTGTGTGTTCTTCTATAAAAACTACTCTTTCTCTATTTTCTCTTTCTATTTCTCAAAACAGCTTTGAGAAAATGGTATTGCCTATATTTTATTAAAATGAATAAATGGAAAGATACATAAGTGAATAAACAAATAGATAAATGAATAAAATTAGGCTTAAGAAGCAGCAGGGCAGCTAAAACAATCATAAAGCTAGTAAGTATTAAGATAAGAATTTTTAGTTTTAGTATCAATGCTTTTCCTTTTCCCTGGGTTGGTGACTTATCATTGCTGTTTCTCTTTTTCTTCTCTCCTTCCTCTCCTTCCTTCTTCTCCATAGTTTATATAAGTCTTTTTGCATGTCATCATCTATAGCTTAGATACACTGTTTTTGGATGTGGCTTCTAAAGCTTTGTAAAAAAAATGTTCAGAAAGGCTTGACTTTTCAGCCAAATGAACTAATAGGCCTTATTTCCCTCAGATAAAGTGTCACCTATTTGCTAATGACTCCCAATGCACTCTGGAGTCTCACAAATTTTGTGAGATTTCCATGGCATTAGACTCTTCTGATCCTCCCCTTCAAATGCTCTCTTTTTCTCTCCACTGTTTTCTCTGACGTGATTTCCTCCTGGTTTCCTTCTGGCCCCTGTGGCTGTCCTGCGTCAACCTTTGCTATGCATATCTCTGTTTCAGCCAACTTTTTAAAGCTCTCTTCAACACATCTCTTTTCTTCTCACTCATCCAACTCACTGACTGTTTCCATCCATAGCCTCTATTCTCATTTGTCACCTCCTGATATATGTTTCATTTGTTTATTTTATTTATCAAATATCTACAATGTGCTGGGCATTATACTAGGCTCTAGAGATACAATGTATGACAGCAAAATAATCCTCTGCCTATAAATGGAGGTTAAGTTTGAGGAGGGAAGACAAACAATAAAAAAGAAGACATGAGGTGAGGAAAGAATTATAACAGGGTATAAGGCTGATTTAGATGCTAAAGAGTGATAATGTGTCTTCTTAAAGATAAACTCAAAATGGATGAAAGATCTAAATGTGAGACAAGATTCCATCAAAATCCTAGAGGAGAACACAGGCAACACCCTTTTTGAACTCGGCCACTGTAACTTCTTGCAAGATACATCCACGAAGGCAAAAGAAACAAAAACAAAAATGAACTATTGGGACTTCATCAAGATAAGAAGCTTTTGCACAGCAAAGGATACAGTCAACAAAACTAAAAGACAACCTACAGAATGGGAGAAGATATTTGCAAATGACATATCCGATAAAGGGCTAGTTTCCAAGATCTATAAAGAACTTATTAAACTCAACACCAAAGAAACAAACAGTCCAATCATGAAATGGGCAAAAGACATGAACAGAAATCTCACAGAGGAAGACATGGACATGGCCAACATGCACATGAGAAAATGCTCTGCATCACTTGCCATCAGGGAAATACAAATCAAAACCACAATGAGATACCACCTCACACCAGTGAGAATGGGGAACATTAACAAGGCAGGAAACCACAAATGTTGGAGAGGATGCGGAGAAAAGGGAACCTTCTTGCACTGTTGGTGGGAATGTGAACTGGTGCAGCAGTTCTGGAAAACTGTGTGGAGGTTCCTCAAAGAGTTAAAAATAGAGCTGCCCTACGACCCAGCAATTGCACAGTTGGGGATTTACCCCAAAGATTCAGATGCAATGAAACGCAGGGACACCTGCACCCCGATGTTTCTAGCAGCAATGTCCACAATAGCCAAACTGTGGAAGGAGCCTCGGTGTCCATCGAAAGATGAATGGATAAAGAAGATGTGGTTTATGTATACAATGGAATATTACTCAGCCATTAGAAACGACAAATACCCACTATTTGCTTCAACATGGATGAAACTGCAGGGCATTATGCTGAGTGAAGTAAGTCAATCGGAGAAGGACAAACATTATATGTTCTCATTCATTTGGGGAATATAAATAATAGTGAAAGGGAATATAAGGGAAGGGAGAAGAAGTGTGTGGGAAATATCAGAAAGGGAGACAGAACATAAAGACTCCTAACTCTGGGAAATGAACTAGGGGTGGTGGAAGGGGAGGGGGCGGGGGGTGGGGGTGAATGGGTGACAGGCATTGAGCGGGGCACTTGATGGGATGAGCACTGGCTGTTATTCTGTATGTTGGCAAATTGAACACCAATAAAAAATAAATTTATTATTAAAAAAAAGAATGTGTCGTCTTTTTATAAGATGATTCGAGAAGATTTGTATGATAGAGTCACATTTTACAAATTACCTGAAAGAGGTAAGTGAATGGCCTGGATGATATTTGGGGAAAATGCATTCCAAGCAAACAGGAGAGTACACTTAAGATCCCTGGTGGGGGAAACATGTGTTGGATGTGCAGGCAGGACAATGAAGTCATGGTGATATAAATATTTGGAGAATAGTAATTAGATGAGGAAGAAATTATTTAGGGACTGTCAGGCTATGTTAAAACTCTGGATTTTATAATAAGTTGCAAGAAAATAATTCCCTGGTAGGCTTTACAGAGTTTAGAATATAGGTTTATAAGTATTGAAACATATAACCAAATAAAAAATTATTCCAGTAGTCAAAACAAGAAATAGCAGTGCTTGGTCTGAGATGATAAAGTAGAAGTAGTGACAGAATCACCGATCCAAGTACATTTCATAGGTGTAGAAAGAAGCCAAACCTTTCTAGTGCCACCCCTTTCTTGAGCCCCCAGCATGCATGTTGACAGGTTTATTTAATGTTTCTGCCTGCATATGCCATTGATACCTCAAAGTTGCCAAGCATAAAACCAATGATATTAACTTCTGTATCTAATCTATATCTAACCTGTGTCTGTCTAATCTGCCCTAATCCTTCCTAATTGACCTCATAGTGGAAATTATTTAATGACTATAAAACTACTAACGTTCCATATGCATCATAGACAGCCAAAAGTGATAATCCATCTCAGAATGACCATGAGAATTTGACAAAAACATTTATGAATGCATCTTGCTCTCCTACCTGTCCCTCCTTTTGCCCCTCCCCTCACCACATCAGTACATACTGTATTCTAGAGATACTGAGTTCTTTAGAGCAATAATTTATAAATGTCTATCATTACTATAATCATTTTAGAAATTAGTTTAAACACGGATCTTTATATCCCCACTTTTCCCCAGAAATAGAGATTCTTAATTTTTAAGCCTGGAGTAGAGAAATGACATGTATTTCTTTCTCTCCCTCCACCGATCAAAGATCTCCAGGTGTTTCTAATTTTAAAGATCAGCTAGGTTTTTGATGTGCTGACAAAGACTTCCCTGAAAGAAATGGACTCTTAATTAGTATCGTACCTCTGTTTCCTCTGCCTGAGTATTCTTTGCTATGTTTGTCACCCTGAAAAACTTCTGTTTTCCCTCCAAAGTAGGATGAAATATCACTGTCTTTGAAAACTCCCTCATGCCCCTCAATAACTTTATTCATTTTTTTTTCTATAGCAAGACTTTAGCTTGGAGAGTTTTCTTTTGCTATATTATCCCACTATAATGTAATTTTTAAACCTATATATCTTTCTCCTCAGCAGATTACAAAAACCTTGAAGAGTAAAGTGTATGTGCCTTCTTATTGCTGTTTTCTTTCTTAGAACAATACATCTATGTTAAGCTTTCTTACACTTTCCGGTCCCTCATTGGTTCTGAATAAAGTGCTTATTAAAAAGAATTAAATGAAGGATAGAAGGAAAAAGGGAAGGATGAAAGGAGGGAAAGAAATAGTGGTTGATTTCCCACCCTCTACTTTTAAGTGTTCCTTCTCAGTGAGCTTATTTCTAAGATTTAAACATAAACATACACTTTTCTAAGAGAAGTGACCAAACAGAAAAGCAGCCTAATATTTTATTTCAGCAGTCGTGAAATATCATGATTATTTGTTACCTGTATTATCATTGGCATGATGTTTTCCATTTTATGTGAAGAGAAACAACATTTTACTGCTTTCTATTTGTGCTGGGGTATAATTTATCTGATGCCCAACTTATGTATGCCTTAGGTACAGTCATTTATATTCAGTTAGAGGGGTTAATGAATGGAAAAGCCATACATGTTATGAGATTTTGATGAGTTTGTTGTTATTTTTTTCAGCAAGAAATTTGTGGGGGAAAAGATACAAATGGAGCATAACAATAACACATTAGAGAATTGAGCCTTGGGTCCACAGTTGAATTGTATGTCTCTGTTAAACTAAAACTGCCAGAGTTCTAGGGTAGTAAAAGTTTTGAACTACTGAAGGAAGAACTTCATAAACAAATCCCTTAGGGAAGTGATGAGGTAGGTTTGTCACTATAGACTAAATTATTTTGATTTCCTTCTCAATCTCATAAAGAATTCATGTTAAAGACATACCCATTAAAGACTACCTAGTGTGCATATTAGTAAGAAATATGAGTTTTGAACAACTAAAATTCTTTCATAAGCCTTAAAAAGTCATATAAAAATTGTTCCAAAGTACTTCATTTTTCAGCATCACTGCCAAGTGAGCTGAGGCTTCATTCCATACAACTAAAAACACAAATGCTAAATGCTATGTCATATCTTAAGAATTTTCTTATGGTTATGACTATAAATTCATCTTCTGTTTTTCATTGATAGTCGTACTACTCAAAGCTCACTGTCATGTTGTGCCCCAATGAAAGATAAGAATATTGGATCTAATGATAACTAGCCCCCTATTGTCGACTAATATGTGAGTTACTTGGAGTTAAATGCCTACTTCTGATGTACAACCTTAGGAAGATGGATGAATACTCCTGATTAATGGATGAGCAGAGAGCCCTATCCTGATGATAATTGTAGACAAAATAGACTGAGATCAATAGAACCACAGGTGTGGTTATACTTTGCGGTGATTCCTTCCTTGTTTGGAGAATGAAATCCTACTTAAACTTCCTCCTCATGTACAATAATCACATGATAAGAACCCCAACTGTGGTCAAATCATGATATAAAGATATCTCATATTTCATCTATCACATCCAGCTTGAGATAGAATGCCATGATCTTGTCAGTATACCATATATCAGTATATTAGGATAGAAGAATGTTTCTACTTTTTTCTTTCTGCATTAAAACCAATATACATGCCTCAATTCCTCTTCTACAAGCCTATCAGTACGTTAGTAACTGATCCATAGAGATGGGTTGAGAATGGTTGATATAAACTATTTTCCATCACAGCAAATTCCTTTGGTGACCTAGAAAATTAATATCTTACACTATAAATAAAACCTCAATTGATCCTAAAAGATAAAAATTGTATGCATTCTTGAACATAATACAATTCATATTTAATTTACTAAGACAAACAAAGAAGGAAAAGCCCAAACACTCTAAGCTTTATTTTAAATGTTTTTTCCTCAATAATTTTGGGTCCATAAATGGAAAAAAATTACTAGACAAAATTGAGGAAAAGTAAATAAAAAATTTAAAAAATATGTGAACTGTGAGCAAATCTTGGAGAAATCTCTTATGGGTATAAATGTTGTATATATTTTAAAGAACAATTGAATATAAGTTGGAAATACTTTTTTCTTTAAATATTTTATTTATTTATTCATGAGAAAGAGAGAGAGAGGCAGAGACACAGGCAGAGGGAGAAGCAGGCTCCATGCAGGGAGCCCAACATGAGACTCTATCCCAGGTCTCCAGGATCATGCCCTGAGCCGAAGGCGGTGCTAAACTGCTGAGCCACCCGGGCTGCCCTACTTTAATCTTGTACCTAAAAGCAGCAAGACGTAATCTAAAGGTGGTTTTGATAAATTATATAAACGTGGGAATTAATAGATTGAAAAGATGAAAATAATTGCAACTGTGAAGGAAACTCTAAAACTCTATTGTAGAGATCGATAAAATAACTTTTTTTTTTTTTTGATCCTCGGTCTCCAGGATCACGCCCTGGGCCTAAGGCAGGCACTTAACCACTGAGCCCCCCAGGAACTTAGCCCCTTGATAAAATAACTTAAGTGTGATGTGAGGTAGGTAGATTTGTTATCATTGAGGTACAGGGAGACTGGATGATCTTCTACTTAAAAGAATATGTTCTATTTAATATCCAGTGAACAACCTCTAACATTTACAAGGTTTCTACCCATTGTCTCAACTTCATGTTAAGTCTGAACTGTTACTGATGTGTCCAGTTAATGAAGACTCTGGGGTCAATACAGATTAACATTGAGATAAAATAGTTCTCAAATGCTTTAAGCCTCTGCAAACACATTACCTGATATGTTTATAGTTACTTATGACCTATTACTTCTAGAACCATGTGTTTATCTGTGGCCATTTCTGGTGACACTTAGTTATGATCATGATAATCAGATACTAATTAAGTTAATTACATAATTATGTTGCATAATATTAGCATAGCTAACTAAGTACTATATAATTAAAAATATAATTAACTTGATAAAGTTATACTTAATTAAATCAATATTTAATACTTACACAATAATAGTCTTTTTTATTATAGTATCTCTTATTTTTAAAATTACTTTTAAATTGCTGCTCCATAAAACCTAAATCATCACTTTTGTACCAGACTCAGAAAACTCTATTGTGTTGAGAAGGCTATATACTGCAAGAAGTTTTATTTTTCCATGCCTTAAAAATTCAAGAATTCCTTATATTCAAATAAGAAATGACTAAATTTTATGGTTATCTACTCAGAAAGGTGAAAGATGTGTACAAATCAGTAATATGAAGATGGCTGAAAGGGAGGAAATTTATAAACACTTTAAAACATCTGAGAATCATCAACTGAAATCCAAGCATCTGATGGAGACAGGTGAAAGGAAATACTTTTTAATTCAAAAAAATAGGTATTTTTTGTAGAATCCGCAATTGGGAATATTGTGTTTTTATTACTTAAGTTATGAGACATACCTTCAAATGTTGAAATTAAATTTCTATATATTTGTTTAATGATTCAGTTTCTGATCATGTAAAATGACTTTCATACAGTTGTTAATGAAAGTTATTAATAATATTTTAATAATATTACACTCTGATGGGAGGAAAAAGAATTTATAAATGATGCAATGGTATATTGTCTATCTGGAGAATGAGTGGATTATGACACAATTAAGAATCAAATTTTTTAAACACACCTTTTTTTAAAAAAAAGATTTTATTTATTCATTTTGACACAGAGAGAACACAAGCAGGAGAAGCAGCAGGCAGAGGGAAGGGGAGAAGCAGACTCCTCCCTGAGTAGGGAGCCCAAGGTGAGGATCGATCCCAGGACCCTGGGATCATGACCTGAGCCAAAGACAGATGCTTAACTGACCGAGCCACCCAGGCATCCCACACTTTATTTTTTAAAGCAGTTTTAGGATCACAGCAAAATTGAGGAGAAGTTACAGAGATTTCCCACATGCCTTCTGCCCCTACTCATGCATAGCCATTATCAACATCTCCTATCAGAGTAGTACATTTGTTACAACTGATGAAGGTGCATTGGCACATCATCCAAAGTCCATAGTTTACATTAGGTTTCACTTATAGTGGTGTATATTCGATGGGTTTGAACAAATTCATAATGGCATGTATCCACAATATAGAGTGTTTTCACTGTCCTAAAAATCCTCTATGCTCTGCCAATTCATTCCTCCTACCCCTTAGCCCCTGGCAAATACTGATCTTTTTCATATCTTCATTATGTTTCTTGTTCTAGAATTTTATATATTTGGAATCATACAGCATATATGACTCCAGATTGGCTTCTTTCACTTAGTAATATGCATTTAAGATTCCTCTATACCTTTTCAAGGCTTGATAGCTCATTTCTTTTTAACACCAAACAATATCCCATTGTCAGGATGTGCCACAGTTTATTTACCCATTCACCTACTGAACAACATCTTAGTTGCTTCCAACTAAGTTGGGCAGTTATGAATAAAACTGCTGTAGACATCTGTGTGTAGCTTTTTTGTGCTGACATATGTTTCCAACTCTTTTGGGCAAATACCAAAGAGTGTGATTGTTGGGTTGTATAATTAGGGTATCTTTAGTAGGAGTCTGTTTTTCAAAATTATTTTATTAACATTTGCATGATACATGTTTAGATTATCACCATAAAGATGTTTATAATATATAATTTATAAGGCTAAGACATTGATTACTATAAGTTAAGACACCATTATATAATACCTTCACCTTGAAGCCTGCAACTGACAACAGACATTTTTTATTAGGAAATTGAGGCCAGATTTCAAACTCTAGAAGAGCTGTAGTCTGACCCAGAATATAACAAATGCTTTGGATAGCTCTGACAAGAAAGGCTCCTTGGAGATCAGATTGTCAAGAGGAAGACAAGATCCTAGATATAGGCTCATCAGGGACCATGAAAGGAAGCAGAATATGGACTTTAACACTAGAAACAATAAGCACTGAACATGATGGAGGAACCTAATAGACACTACAGCTTAAGAACTAAGCAAAAATATTCCTTCTGGAGAGTTTCAAAGGATGGGGAGGAAAAGTTGCAAAATAATAGGTCAGAGCCCCTCTCCTTCTTCTTATCTCAAGTGACCATTAACCCTAGAAATTTAGAGGTATTGAATTTACCACTGAGATAGAGTAGATTCAGCTTTGTGGAAAAAAATGATGCAGGGGCTACATGGTTAATTGAATCCCAATGAATGCATCCCAGTTTAGCTGTGACTGGAAATATAAGCATTTAGCCCTGCATTTTATGTAGAAAAAATAAACATCTTTGTATTCAACTTACTGGATTGAGTTGTTACTGTTAATATAGTTGTCAATGATTTATTGGACTAAATCATATATGCCTTTGTTGGTAACCAAAATTTTCCATATTTCCTACTAACAGAATGGATTTCTATTACTGTTTTAATGTTATCCTTTTATAAAAGATGGAACTTGAGCTTACGAACATGCTTAGCCCAGTTGTTGATGTTTTCTTACTAAGTCAAATGGCATGTAAAGGTAGAAATTAGGACAAACCTGCTCTGTATGACCTAATTTCTTCCATGAGAGGACTGCGGCACTAAAAAATGTGCATGTGAAAGAGCTAGTGTTTCAGGGTCATGGAGTATTGCAAATAAAGTATTAGCTAATTGTACCTCCTGCAATCAATTTCCTACAAGTGTTAAGTGTTATTAAAAACAAGCAGATGTTGGTATTTAATGGGTTGATAGTCCTGTTGTTCAGTGTAGAAATCATTAGTTTCTTAAAATGTGCTTGTAAAATCAGGCAGAAGCTTGGATAATGAGGCCTACCATGTTTCCCTAAAGATAAACAGAAGTGTTTTTCTGGATTAGTAATCGATGGTAAAACTAACTGGTACAAAATGACAGATCCCACTTGCTTAAAACCTCTGACATCAATGAAACAAATGTGCATGAAACAGAAAAAAACAACACTGAATTATTAGCAGCAGATGGGTGAAGTTACTATCAATTGACTGGAAATATTCATGGATATCTAAAAATATGTTATAGGTGGGATTATATTGTAAGGCAAACAAATCAGATTAAATATCAAAATAGGTAGAGACAGCGGGCTGCTGAGAACTAAGTGAATGGGACCCAGTACCATTACAGAGAGTATTGGTTTATCATATACTGTGGACAGAGTACCACAAGTTCAGGGCAACAGAGGCTTCTAGTAACTTCTAGGGTGGAACAAATAGAAGGAAGGCTACTATGACAGGATTGAGTTGCCGGCAAAGGCTAAAATATTTACTGTCTTGTCCTTTAAAGTTTGCCTAACTATATAGAGGATTCACTTCATTTTTATACAATGACCTTGTATCCAAGAATTTTGCTAAATTCACTTATCCATATTCGTAGCTTTTCTGTAGAGAATTTTGGATTTTCTATGTATACAATTATATCATCTTATAATATTTATATTATAAGCTTTACTCTCTGGGTTCCAATTTGCATACTTTTTTTTTTCTTGTTTTACTATGTGGTTCCTCGAACTGAATTGAAGTGGTGATACTGAATATTCAGGTATTGTTTTTGAATTCAGGGAGGATAATTCAGTATTGATAAATTGATAAATTTATAATTCAGTATTGATAAATTGATAAATCAATTACTTTGGCCTGTAATAGAGTTAGATATAGGGTTTTCTTTTTCTCTTAAAGATACCTACCAGAGTAAGAATTTACTTCTTTTCTTCCTACTTGAGAGTTATTCATTCAAATATGAATATATACATATATATACACACACATATGTAATCTACCTCCAAGACATACTGGCTTGTAAAAATACATTAGTTATGATATACAGACTTTTAATGTAAAGTTAGTCTAAATATGATATACACAGTTATGCATTAATATGTATATACATATGAATATATAAGGTATTCATATGAATATATAGATAAGGTATATAAGGGATATGTGTGGAAGGGTATACAAGAGAATATGTTAGTATTTATGTCTCTTAAGTGAGACTGAAAATTTTAGACTGAAGCTAATTTTTCATTCTATACCCTTTTGTATGTGTACATGTTATATGTTGTCCTTTTGTCTTTTTCATAAAAATGATTATAACCAGATGTTAATTTTTTTAAGTGCATGATACAGCACTATATGTACCTCAAGATTATAAATATAAATAAGAACAGGTGGACACTCTTGTTCTGAGCCCCAGCAGGTCAAGGTTCTTTGCTAATCTGAAGTCTTCATAAACCTGAGGTTATTGTGTGCAAACTTTTTCATTAATTTTTACTTAAGTTCTTGCAGAGTTTTTATGATATACCAGGAACATTTATAAGTGCTTTATCACATTGTAATTCATGTTTATGTAAAAATATTGAAAAGAAATATCCCCCAGATACTCAGAATATCTCTTGTCTGCATTGGAATTTGGAAGACTATTTTCATTTATATATTTTCAAATTACACTAAATTATATTTATCATTAAAATTCAAACTAAAATTTTAGGAAGTATTAGTTTACCATTATAATTAATATGAATAGACAACAGGCATACTTCATGTACGATGTTTTATGATTTCCATTTACCAAGGAAGAGGAAGAGTATGATGATTGCTTTGCACTGGGAATTTATTTTTAAATGTTGAAATTGGAAGTCATCATATTTTAGGTTTGGCTTGGACTTGATTAGATTACTGTTATTTGTTATAGTTATTATCTGTGTGCAGAGGCACTTATTATTTTTTAGGTTTAATTTTCATAGCTGTTTAGAATTTGTAGAGAACATAGGGTTTTGAAACTGATTCCTTTATGAGGCAGTTTGCTACATCTTACAGAATACTGCCATTCATACTTCTCTGGCCCTGACACAAACAAGATTCATTAAGGAGAGGATATGAATTGATCATTATAAATACATTTTCACTTGGAGGGAAGGGGTGGAGTGAAATCATTCACTGTGCCTGCCAGTCTCCAGGTCAGCTTTCTAATCTCATATCAAACAGATGTAGCAGAAGTATTCTTTATTTAGCAACTCTCTCATCTAAATTACATAATGTGATTATAGGTATTTTATGGCCGCGCGCGTGGGTGTGTGTGTGTGTGTAACACATGTCATGTTTAAAAAAATATTAATCCATTCATCTAAAATATTAATCTATTACAACTAGCTAAACCTGTCAGATGTTAATAGCGATGAGTTAACAAATAGATTCCAGTTCAGGCTTCTCCTGAAGCTCAGTGAGGTGCCATAGAAAATGTGGAGATATTATGGCCACAGGAAATACCTCAAACTAATGAGTTCTCTGTCCTTTCATTTTGCCAGGATGTTTAAAATTATTTATTCTGTGGAAATGCAAATATTGTTCTACCACCTGCTTATTCTGCTTTTCTTTAATCTGATTTGCCGCTGGGTTATCACCACAGTGCTTTACTTGATAATAACCTAGACTCTTTTTGGAGAAAGTGACTTCTGTTGCCATTGCTGGAAAAGCCTTTTCCTTTCCTACTTGTCATGTCTTACTGTTGCAAAGCATGTTTTGTTTGATCTTAATTATTGCTTCAGGCAAAACAGGTGGACTCCCTTCCTTGTTTTGAACCACTGCAAATCAAGGTTCTCTGATGATGGGTAAACTAGAAGCCTTCATAAAGCTGAGGTTGTGTGCAAACTTTCCTCATTTTGCACCTGTCGTTTTTCATCATCGTTCATCATAGCTACCTCATGCTGTGTAGCCACATGGCCATCAAATGACACTTATATTACAAATAAAAACACAGTTTGAGGTCTTACCTGCGTTTGTAGGGGAACAATGTTTGAGCCAAACCTGAAAAGAAAAACAATTGATTTTATAACACATTTTAAAGTGTTCCATATACTCTTATTCTTGTCTGTTTAAAATCTTACTATACAGACAGGTTTTATAAATATATCTTGGAAAGGAATTTTTCCAAGTATTAGTTGGAGGAGAGTGTAAAGAATCATTTAATGACCAATATCGATTGAGGTAGTCTATTCCATCTTCTCCATTGAAAGATATTAAAAAGAAAGCAAATGAAAATAAAACAAAAAATACTTGGGTGACTCAGTATAGCATTTTATATATTGTATATATATTCATACTCATTAGAAATCAAAATATCACACTCTTTCATGCAACTCTAATTACATAGAATTATTAATATACTTTGGCTCAGAGGTTATTAATTATGCATTTCTGTCTTTTTCACATTTTCTACAAAGGCCATATGTTAACTATCATAACCAAATCTATACTTATTTATTTTGCAAATATATATTTAAAATCAGAATTATTAGCTTGGATATTTTATATAATTCACTTGAAACAAAATAAAGTAGAAAATTCAACGTACATATGCACATATGTGAAATTGGTATCATGTGTACCCAACTGTAACAAGAAATGGTTTGGAATAGTTGGGCAATGCATAATATATTTTTTCCATTCAATGTTTCTGGGTTTCTTACATTTTCTATTATATATATGTATTCTATGAAACAAGAAAAATAAATTTATTTGAAAAAGATAAATTTAAGCTCCTAGAAATCTGACAAAAGGAATAATATGAGGTTAATTCAAACTCTACTAAAGCCAGGAAAATAAATGTAAGGTAATCATTTTTGTAGGGAAGTAAGTGACCTGTGCATTTAGTAGTTTGAGATAACTACACAGATGAAAGAGAATTACTATCAAAAGTATAGCCTCAAAATACAGAAGACAGATTGCAAACAATTTATAGGTAAAATAGAAGAGTCTGAAGCATGAGATATTGCAAAGAAAAGTAGTTTAAGTTTTCTGCAGTGATTTCTACTTTAATATTTTAGATGGCCTCAAAGAAGAGGAACATAGGAGTTAAAAAAAATGCATGTTCTGAGTGAAGTCTATACGATTTTTAATGATTAGACAAAAATGATTGGAAGAAGGGCATATAAATGAAGAAATGTACAAGAAAGGAATATATGTTATTACATAATCCAGGACCTGTACTAAATATATTTATTTAACATTTATTAAAAACGGTTTCAGAGACAAAACAATGTAAATGATTGGCATTATAAATCATAAGTTGTTTCCATCTGAGGCTGCTAATTATCAACCTTAGTAAAGATAAGAAGTCAAGGCTTGTAATAATATTAAAATGTAGTCCTAACTCAGAGCTTTCATAAATCTGTCACTTTCCATTTTTGTATCTATAGAAATCCGGAAAATCATTTTGTGATAATTCAAGTGCATTTTTTCAAGGGAGTGCTGAAGTCATTGTAATTCCTGTTTGATATAAGTAACTTGTACCTAGATGCAGAACAGATGTGGATTCAAGTTGGAGGTTTCTTGTGGTTCTTTTTTTTTTTTTAAGATTTTATTCATTTATTCATGAGAGACATAAACAGAGAGAGGCAGAGACATAGTCAGAGAGAGAAGCAGGCTCCATGCAAGGAGCCCAATGTGGGACTCGATCCTGAATCCCAGGATCATGCCCTGAGCTGAAAGCAGATGCTCAACCACTAAGCCACCCAGGTGTCCCATTGTGGTTCTTTTCATATGTATCTCTGATAATTGTTAGTATGAGAATGAAAGATAGATGTCTACTGTATTTATTGGGCCATGAGTTCAGAAACTTTGCTATGAAACTGTCCTCAATATTCCTTTGATTTTCTCAATTCTCTTTATGTGCTTAGTAAATGTTTGTTAAATTGAGAAAACTAAAAATCATTTATTTAAAATATGAGTTTATGAACACCTGCATTCACCTTAACACAGCAAAGATTTTATATATAAGACTCAGTGACTGAAAAAAAAAAAAACCACTTACTGGTTTTAAACATTCACATGACATAGTTTTGGTATGGAATGGTTCTTACACCAGATTCTGTGTCACTAGGAACATTTAGAACACCAGATGCAATTAAAAATAAACTACCTGCTGTTGCAGTTGAATTGCCACCAGAAGTAGTAGTGTTTAAGCAATTTTAGCAATGCAGGTGTACATGTATAATGATACTCCCTCCCTCTGAGCTCTTCTTCGAGTATTATCCAGTTTGAATGGAAAGCAGTAAAATCCCACAGATAACAGACTTTTTCTTTTTTCTTAATTTAAATTTTATTTTCAAAGTATTTTTAGTGGCATTATATGAAAGAGTATCGACAATTTATGCAGCTATCTATAGTTTAATGTATGCTATAATTTCTGTGCTGTAAAAAAAACTCTGCTTTCTCCATGAATTATCTTGACCAAGAAGGATTGAAGTAAGCTCTAAATAGGAAAATTATACTAGAAGAATACAATTAAAATAAATTTCATCAGTGACTTTGGTGTTTTTAAGTTAAAATATAGTAAATCACCGTGCATAGTAATTCACTTGAAATAATTCATTTTGTCTTTCTGGAATTGATGTTTGATTTATTAAGGGATGTCTCATTATCTTTACATAGAAAGTAAATAAAACAAAACAAAAGCAACAACAAAACAGAGATTAAATAAATTTATTGGAGATTATCTAAATCGACTATTGATTCTTGCCAGATTACAATCAATAACTTTGGGAATGTCTGACAAACATTTAATATCCCCTCTTTTCATTTTCATATTTTTCTTTTTTTTTAGGATTGTATTTATTTATTCGTGGTAGACACAGAGAGAAAGACAGAAACATAGGCAGAGGGACAAGCCTCTGGACTTGATCCCAAGACCTGGGATCATGATCTGAGCCACAGGCAGACGCTCAACCACTGAGCCACTCAGGTGCCCTCATTTTCATATTTTTCATAAATTTGTTCTAATGTATTCAGTTTATACCATGTTGAGTATAAGTATTATGTTTAAAAATATGCTTGCATAATTTTATTTATAATTGATGCCTCAAATCTTTCTATATTTAAGACAAATTTGTCCAGTTATGTGACACAAATGCTTATAAAGTCAGCCATTCATCATCATCATTATTTGTTCTGCCAACAATTGTGGAGGTTGGAACTTATCTAGTAGTTCAGTTATGAAAACAGATCATGGGGGCCACCAAATGGCTCATCGGTTGAGCAAGGGACTCTTAGTTTCGGTCAGGTCATGATCTGAAGGTCTTGAGATAGAGCTGGTGTCAGGCTCCACACTCAGTGAGCAGTCTGCTTTAGCGATTCTTTCCCTCATCCTCTTCTTCACCCTCTCCCTCTGCCTCTCCTCCTACTTGCTCACTCACAGGTGCACTCTTTGTAAAATAAATCTTAAAAAAAAAAAAAAAAAACAGATAATAGAGTTGACTAGAAACCTACAAAGAGAACATTATTGAGTGAAAAACACTCAAGACTTCTCCATCTGAATTATTATATTATGTACTCAAGAAAAATTCCATTTTGAATTACAGTGCTCAGAATATTCATTTATATCATTTATTTTCATCATCCTTTTTTTTTAACTCGAGAGAGAAAGAGAGAGAGAGAGAGAAAGAATGAAAGAAAGAAAGCAGGAGCAGGGGATGGGCTGTAGAGGGAGGAGCAGGTACCCCACTGAGTAGGAAGCCCCATGTGGGGCTCAATCCCAGGACCCTGAGATCATGACCTGAACCAGAGGCAGATGCTTAACTGACTGAGCCACCCAAGTGCCCTGATTTTCATAGTTCTAATAACATTTCCTTATAAATTTCAAAGTTATAATTATAGGTACATAGAGGTAAATATTTGTCCCTCAATTATTAATTTTCCTTCTCCTCATATCTCATTGAATTCCTTTTATATTTAGTTATTTTTCATTTGAAATTGTCTTCGTTTTTTTTTCTTAATTATCTGATTTTTCTGCTTCTGTGTCTACATTGACATCTTTTTTCTGTCTTGTTTTTGAGGGCCATTTTCTAACATCTATACTTGATTAAAAATATTTGTGAGTCTTTGTTTTCAAATAGTTGTGTTATGCTTACCTATTGTGCTTGCTATATGTATAATATATTTATGCATATTTATGGGTAAACCCATTTTTTAAAAGATTTTATTATTTTATAGAGAGAGAGAAAAAGAGAGAGAATGAGACCAGGGGAGGAGGAGATGGGAGAGACACGCAGACTTCAAGCTGAGCACAGAGACTGACATGAGGCTAGGGCCCATGATTCTGAGATCATGATAGGAGCCCAAGTCAAGAGCTACATGCTAAACTGACTGAGCCACCCAGACACCTTATGTCAGCCTTTGGACAGCATTTCACTTTTTTCTCCAAAGTTTTTATGACCTTCATTATAGTCTAGAATCATGCTTATTCATAAAAATTTGTTGGACATCTAATTCCATTTGTATGTAGATGAATCATTTTATGTTTGTTTATTTGTTTTGGTCCCCTGTTTCTGTAATTTTCTTGAAATTTCTTTTCATATTAGATGTTCTCGGGGCACTTGGGTGGCTCAGTCTGTTAAGTGTCTGCCTTCGGCTCAGGTCACGATCTCAGGATCCTGGGATCTGTGCATCAGGCTCCCTGCTCAGTGAGAAGTCTGCTTTTCTGTCTCTTGCTCCTCCAGCTTCTGTGCTCACTCTTTCTCTGTCAAATAAATAAAATCTTGTTTTAAAAAGTTCTCACATTTCACTGGATTATGCCTTGGTGTCCTTTAGTTTTACAGTTTGTGATATATTTTTATTTCTCACCATCACTACCCCTGTTTTCACTTTTTGGAACATTTAGTTTCCAATCTCCTTGTGTCTTTGCTGTGCCTTCTGAGGTGATCGCAGGACCATTGGGCCATATCAATTCTGTTCTCTTCCAACTTTTAAAATGTTTTTCATAAATATTTACCTGTAAAAAAAAATCCTGGAAACATAACTCACACTCTTATTGGTAACAGTTCATATATCTTCATTTTTCTTTCCATAATTTTTTTGTAAGATAAATAACATATTAAATAAATCTAAAATTGCTTTTCCATTTCCCTCAAAGGCAAATATTCTCCTAAATTTATATGAATTCTTCCAGTTAACATTTATATATTTTACTAATACTGTATTTCACAACCATTTTATTGTATTACATATTAATGCTATAATAACATATATACCTATATACTTAGGCAAATTACCATTTTTATTTTAAGATTTTCTATTCAAGGCCTAACCATATTCATAAACATATATTTTGAATATAACATTTTATATTTTTACAAATTTTTAATTTCTAAAAGTATGTATTCTGTTTTACATCACACTATATAGATGTATCATTTTGAGGATACTTATTTTGCTATGTACATATTTTGGTAACCTATTACTATGTAAAATAAACCATCCTCAAAATTAGCAGTTTAAAACAGTATTTTTGTCTTCATTAATTTGTAGTTTGAGCAGGGCTTAATAGGAATAGCTTCTTGTTGCTCTCACTGGCTTTTGTTTAACTGGTTTGCTCAAAGGTTGGAAGTTAAATCACCTCAAAGTTTGTTGTCAACACATCTGGCAACTGATGCTGTCATGAGAGACCTTAGGAAGGGCTGTCTGAATACTTTAATATGACCTCTCTATGTGGCCTATGCTTCCTTAAAATATGATGTCTAGGTTCCAAAAAGCAAGCATCTTTAAAAGATAGAAAGCCCAATAGAAGTTCAATTGTCTTTTGAACCTGTCCTAAGATCTGACTCAGTGTCATTTCTGCTATGTCCTATTTAATACTGGTCTCCAAAGCACTCTCTGCCTCTTGATGGGGAAAAGCTAAAATTTTGGAAGAGAAGGTTGAACTGAAATATTACTATAGCAGTTATAAAAAATATGATCTCCTGCAATTTGCTTTCTCAACAAAAGGGTTCTGATCTTTCCCACATGCTAAATACAATCACCTTGTATCCCACCCATCCCCAAATCTCATCCCATCAGTAAATGAGGCTCAGGTTGAGGTTCACTATCAGAGTCTAGGTATGGATGAATTTGTTGGGTCATGGTACAGGAATCACACATCCATTGGTTTTATCTCAGTCTGAAAATCTATGAACTAATAAGGCAAATGATCTGTTCCCAATATTCAACATTCAGTACAGAGACAAGCATAAGATGGCTTAACTCTACTGGATGAATCTCCATTCTCTTTGCTCTGCTCTCTGGGCTTTGGATTTTAGCTCATGGGTCATCATCCCTTTCCTGTGAGAAAACATTTATATTTGCAACTGAGTAGCTTTCTCAGCCTTCTTCCTGCCCATCGCACTTCAAGAGTCTAACTGCCTTTTTCCGTTTTTGCTGTCTTTGTCCCTTTTGGCACAAGCTGATATAATTTGCTTAAAAACTTTGTGGTTTGGGGCACCTGAGTGGCTCAGTTGGTTAAGCGTCTGCCTTCAGCTCAGGTCATAATCTCAGGTCCTGCTCAGCATGGAGTCTGCTTCTCCCTTTCCCCTTACCCCTCCCCTCATTTATGCTGGCACTCTCTTATAAATGGATAAAATCTTTACAAAAAATTTAAAAAAATGAATAGAAACTTTATGGGGTTTATATTACTCAGTTATAATATATCATTTAGACCAAGGTCACACTCAGGAACTATTTTTAAGGTTTTATTTATTTATTTGAGAGAGACAATATCAAGCAGACTCCCTGCTGAGCAGAAAGCTCAATCCCAGAACCCTGAGATCATGACCTGACCAGAAACCAAGAGTTAGACACTCAGCTGCTCAACCGACTGAGCCACTCAAGTGCCTCCTCCCAGAAACTCCTTTAGAATAAGCTCTTCTTTACTCATCTCTTCAGAGATATTTTGCCATTTTCATCTAGCTTTTTTCTTATAAGAATTCATGCATTCTTTTTATCACCATTTGTCTATGTATAAATAAATGTCTTTTTCCTTTGGAGTTTAACAGGTTTTTTTGTTTGTTTTTGTTTTTGTTTTGTTTTTAGTTTTTTGAAGTTATATAATCATATCCTAAGGCATAGCTTTCTTTGTATTTGTCTTGTTTGGTGTTCACTGAGCTTCTATAGCTACAAGTAAATAAATATTTGGCCATTATTTCCTCAATTTTCTTCTGCATCATTTAATCTTCCCTCTTTTTATGATCACATAGTATTTATTGTCCCTCTTCAACCACTTGATAGCCCTACAGAATTGTAACTATCTTTTTGTATTTGATCTCTTTTCTTTCTCTCCTTTGGTTCTTAAAATTAGTCTATATATTAACGTCTCTTAAATTTTGCATTTACTTCCATGGCTTCTAATCTTGTTACACTCATTCAGTGAATTTTTCACTTTAGATGTTCTAATTTTAAGTTATAGGATTTCTCTGTGGTTCCTTTCCATAGTTTCAATTGTTCCACTCTTTCCCCTGTGTGTGTTCATTTGGTTGGTTTCCCTTTAGGTTCTTAAATATATTTCTAATATATTTTTAAAGAATGTTTTTTGTGCTAAACCCAATATTTGTATCATCATCATGGCTGTTTTAATTGACTGATTTTCCTTTTGATTACATGTTCCAGCTGATTTGTAAATTAGGGATTTTTGACTGCATTTTAAAACATTTTTAATGATGGAGTATGAGTTCTGTTGTCTTCCTTTAAAAGATGTTGAGCTTTGTCACTAGTAGTCAATTACATTACTGGCAGTTCTATGAATACTGTGTGCTTGCTCTCATTCTTTGTTAGGGCTGACCTCCTTTAATTGTATTTTTTAGGCCTAGAGCTTAAACTTTACTCTAGCACTTGACTCATAAGGTGTGGCCATTCTGGGATCTACATTTAATTCAAAAGTGATTGACTTAGAAAACTCTTTAACCTCTAGTAGGTGGTAAAGCAAAATACTCCCAGCCCTTATGACTCTCAGCTTCTGTTCACTTTTCAGCTTCCAAGGGCCATGAATCTGCTCAGCTAAGACCCCTCTTGTGAATGAAAAGCTCTCTGTCCAATCCCTCTTGGGATCTTCACACAGACATCTGTTGCCAGCCTTTGCATTTTTTTCTTATTCCTGGGGAGACAAACATAAGAAGTTATATGTCTAGCAGTAGCATTTAACCTTATTCTCTACCACCTAACTCAGTGCATTGTTTCTGTTTTTCTTGTGCTCCACTTTCTTCATTTGCGGTCCTGAAAATACCCCTATGCAGAAAGCCAGAATGAACATGAAATCATGTGATTTATTACCATCATGCCATAGATCATCATCTTGAGCAGCCTCCTGGCTAACTAAAAACAAAAATATTCCATTATTTACCTTGTCAAGATTGATAGATATTTGTAGTTGGAGGGTTATTTTGACACTAATTATGCTAGAAGTAGAGACTCTGCTAATAGGTAAACTTTAGAAGTAAAACTTGTAGTGTTTCTGATTGACAATGACAAGTTTTGAATAAAAAAAATAACTATTAAGTCTACAAAAATTTATAAAAGTAAGTTGAAAATAGATTTACATACTAAAATACCTCAATGATATTTTGCAAGGTAGTGGCATTTATATTATTATAACTTAACACTGCACTAGTTTGAATATTGTAACATAGTGGAAATCAGTAAGAAAGTGAATTACTGTTTATAGTGTAATTGGTATTAGGTCTATATACTTTATGCTGATATACACGTTTCCTTATGCTATAGGATATAATTCAGTAAAACCATTGGCACATCTCTGGGGAATCCAAGGCACAAAGCTCTAAAGTAAACCTAGATTACCCAGCTAATGGTAGAGCTAGAACACGAAGTTATATCTAGAATCTAGATTATAATACTGCCATTCCTCCATGAGTCACGTTCCACAGTAAGGGATATTTAAAAATCCAAGATGTACGGAGAAGCACTAAGGATGAAACAGTGCTTTTGAATAGGTTGATGGATGGTCAATATTTTAACTATCTCAGACATTTGTGTTCAAAATTAATGCAGAGGTTCAGATGATGTGATTGCTACAGCTTGAGAAATTCTCTCTTTCCTGACACTAAAACCTACAGAAGCCATCTCTTTTCAATGCCAGTAGCAAAACAACACTACTTCATGCTGTATCCATATTTTATTTTCTCACCAAAATTTCTTATGAGTGGTCATTAATATTTAGGATAGGTAAGATTTTTTAGTTTGCTTTGGGGTCATTACTCCAAGGTTTATATTCTTCCAATTCACTTTCTATGAAAATAATATACATTCTATACTATGACTGAAAATTTGTATAGAAAATCAACAGGAGAAGAAACATTATATTTTTACTAACTGGTAGTTTTTGAGCTCTGGAAGAGAAAAGAGTGAATAATAAGTAGATATACTGAACTTGAGGGAAAAGGGTTTTTCTGTGTTAAGATTGAAATGTAACTTGCAAGCATAATTCTGGTTTACTGCACATGTGTAACGAATTTTTAAGGAACAAGAAGTTTATTATGTCAAGGACACCATGAGTCAATGGTTTTAGGGGATTCAATAATAACCATGAAAAATCTGTACTATGATATATTGGCTGTGACATATCTTACAAAGTGTCATGCAGAACTTGCTGAATTGTATCATTGAAGGCTGCAATCCTTAAAGCAGAGAAAGTTCTTTAAATGTAGGTCACTGTGTTCTTTTGTATAATCAGATGGAAGTAGCCAGACAGCTTTTTGTGACACTCAAACAAGGAAAATGAAAACCATATTATTGATTCATTTTAAGATGTACCCCATAAGAGCTACCGCATATGTGACCCTGTTATCTAAATGTTAGTTAATGAAGAGCAAACCTTCAAAGGTCTGGAATTGTAGCTGTTTACAAAAACATATTTGATATGAAAAACTGAGCTATTCAGAATAATGATTGGAGTTCTATTTTATCCGTTCTGGAAAGTAATGTGGTTGAAATACATGAGGCAATAATGATATCAGCAGTATCGTAGTAATAGTGGCAGTAGTTATGGTTATAGTAAAAATAAAAACCGACATTTATTGCACATTTCCCATGTGTCAATTGAAGATACTTAATGTTGCCCTTGAGTGTGTCTATTAAAGGCAGGATCAGATTCTGAAGAGAATAGAAGCACACAGAGATTTGTTGGGAACTTCAGCTTCCATTTCTAAAGGAAGTTACCAGTGTTTTCAATATTGGCAAGTGACTAAGAATTGAGCTCTGGCTGGGCAGAGGCCATGGTTGCAGGACAGAAATTCCAACAGGCTGTGCAGAGCTGGAGTAAATATATTTGAGATTTGCAGGGCCTCAGGTGCACTGATAATTGTCTTCTCAATTTATTTGTTAAATGATGATATTAACTGGAAGGAACCTAAAAAGTCCAAGCAGAGTATATAAAAAGAACAATAGCAGTTTTTTTGTTCTTTTTTGGTTTTTCACTGCCAAGGACCCAAGTTCAGGATGACCCACCAGAGAAAGAGTTTCCATTGAATGTATCAAGCTTTCCATTTAAAAAATGTTAGTTTATTTATTTATTTTTTTTATTCCACATATAAGTGAGATCATGCAGTATTTGTCTTTCTCTGTGTGACTTATATTATGCCTTTGAGGTCCATCCAGTGCTGTCAGAGGATTTCTTTCTTTCTCATGGGCTGAATGATTTATGTTCTATAAACACATACACACGTATATGTATATGTGTATATATCTGTGTATGTGTGTACACAATGGTCTTTGCAGGGGTTTATTGCTTTTTATTTTTCTCAATATAGCCTTTTTTCATGTGCCAGCTATAAGTCAGATATACTTAAAACTATTGTTTCTCTTATCCACAAACATGGTTGTATTAATGCCAACTAGACTACCTGTTATACTCTCTCCTGGCTCTTCAATAAAATGATGAAAGTCATTTTATGACTTGAGAAAAAAAAGTACAAAAAATAGGAGCACCCCAGGAATTGGGAGATTACTGACACTTTTATTATTTCAACTGTCTAGATGGAAAAATAGAAAGAAAGTGAGACAGAAAAAAAAAGAGTAGTTGGGGATGGAGAGAAAAGTGACATAAAACGTGAATGGGAACCTTAACAGATGGCATTAACTGAGGAGGCACACCTGTGTGGCTTGTATGTTTTTAGACAGTTCTACAAGCAGGATGGGAAGAAGAGGGATAAGATGTGGTATGATGGGATCCCTGGGTGGCGCAGCGGTTTGGCGCCTGCCTTTGGCCCAGGGCGCGATCCTGGAGACCCGGGATCGAATCCCACGTCAGGCTCCCGGTGCATGGAGCCTGCTTCTCCCTCTGCCTGTGCCTCTCTCTCTCTCTCTCTCTCTCTCTCTCTCTGTGTGACTATCATAAATAAATAAAATTAAAAAAAAAAAAAGATGTGGTATGATAAAAGAGGCATTGAAAAAGGCCCCTATCCACACAACTTTTCAGATTAAAGTTCTCCTGTTAGAAGCCATTTATATAAATCTCTGGGAAGCTTTATGCTGTGTCTACTATAAGATGCAGTCTACAATGAATAGAATAATTTGGCCCTGTTTTCCATGCCTTCGTATAATAAAGGCTCTCCTCCTGTCCCCATTATCACATTAGCCTGGATTAGTTCGTTTATCCATTATCTGCCAGTTGGAAGACAATTAGATCAAATAAAAAGGAAGTAAGTGTGTTTTATTGCAGGTGAAAGGCTAGATAAGCTCCATATATTAAGGTTCTGCCTTAGAGAGATACCCAGGAGGTGCAGGCAGGAATTTTTAGGTGCTTTCATAACCCTGAATGCATCATGGGACTGAGGGACAGAGTCTGCAGGAGGCAATTACAGACAAGATGCAGAAATTCAAAGACAAATCTGATTCACTGAGAATTGGGGCTCTTGCCAACCCTGATAATGAATATCATAGAAGTCTATGGGCATCGTTTTCCTAGAATTAATTTTAACACTTTTATAGAGGTCACTTTAAATAGAGAGTTCCGGCATTGGGGCAGGCACGGATTCTTTAGATAGTTTGATATCTTTGTCTGGCATCGGCTTTGCTGCAATTTAATGTGGTTATATGTAGTTATTTTTCCCCCTTTCATATCAAGCTCTAAAAGCATTATCCCCAAATGAAACTATTTTTCTTCTGTCGCTGGTTGCAAAAGAATGTGATTTCTCCAAATCTAACTCTGGTGCTAATCAGACATACCTCAAATTAAAATCTATTCTAAGAAGTTGCAGTTATAGCAAAAGAAAATCTTGGTTTGATATAACCATTGGAAAGTAACCATACAATGATGTTATGGTAAATATGCAGATAGATCTCTGGATTAATGCCTCTTTCCAACATTAAAAAGAATCCAGCCGTGATAGAAGCTGCAAACCATGAAAATATAATGTGTATTTTTGAATATATGCCTTTTCTCTGTTACAACCAATAGCAGATAAACTCATTATCTATGCTGTTATAAACCATCAAAAAGTAGAAATACATTAGTGTGTTATGAATATCAGATTATGTTTCCAAAAATGTCTGTCATTGGGTTTTAGAAGTACTTGGGCCTATTCCATTTCCACATTGTCTCCATAAACTTTCTTAAACTCACCTTTTCATGCTCTGGCAACTCCTTTTTTTCTAGTGTGTACTTAATCTGTAGTATTGTCTTTCTAAAAATTCAAATCAGATGGAGATTGTCCTCTATGAAAGATCTAGGATGGTTTGCTATGCTCTAAGATCAAATCCCAACATCACATCATGATTTTCCAGTTACATAATTATTCAAGATATTTCCCAGTTTTGTCTGTCCAGGGTCATCTCTGACTTTATGCTCTAGCTCACGGCATCTTCAACCATCCTTCTTTTATTTTGCCTTTGTTATAAAACTGAAATCTCTGAAAAAATTAACCCATGCAAAGAGGCACCAAAATGGGGGTGTAGAGAAAATAGTTCTGTATTCAACTTAAATTTAACTGCACTTTGGGTTTAGCAAGAACATCCACTGCAAGCCTAAAACAAATTAAATGCACTCACACCTACCTTTCCACACACAGACAAGCACATATATTATTAGAGAAAGAATAGATATATGTGTTGTATTTATGTGTGGACAGAGACCTGTCTGTATTGCCTCACCTTAGTAAAATGCCTGATCATAGAAGGCCCTTAATAAAAATTTGTTGCGTGAGTGAATATATAGAATTAATGCCAAAAATTGTAGCTCGATATGTGGTTCTATGACTTCCATTTAGGTTATGTCAACACACTTCAATGTGTTAGGAAAAGTCAACCTCACTATTAATTTTCTTCCTCTCAGGTTGATTTTACACATTTCTAAGGGGCAAAATGTAAACATTGAAAATATGGAAAACTGCTAACTAAAAGTCAGCATACTCATTATTTTTCTCAATTTCAAAGTATTCTTGTCAAATATGTAATTAAAAATAACAAGAGTAGATTTAATATTCTGAATATGAAAATATTACATGTGTGCTGATTTATGAAAAGCATGCTAAATATTTGATATAAAATTGTATCCTACAAATATATACCATTTCAAAGCCACAAAATATGCTAAACCCCCTGTCTTAAATTATTTGCAATCATATGAAATTCACTTTGTGCGAGCTCCTTTGTTCCCAATGGGAAAAGGCACCATTTATTTATTAGATTCTAAGATTTTGCTATTTATTTTAACCTAGAAAAGAGATCCAGCAAAATCCAATAATAAAATATTCTTTTTGACTGTGAATTTTGTTATACAGTAGGTTAAATCATAATATTTCACATATATTTAAGTATGTATTTCTCTTGATATCATTCAATCCTTTCATTGTGTAGGTGCTGGGTCTCTTTGGAGGCATTCATCCCATACCCAATACCCATTTATACCTTTTAAGTCTATCAGGATAACTGAATTATCTTACTCAAGCCATGCACTTTTAGAAGAACAATTCACATATAAAATTCCTGAGGCTCTTGACACAAATATTTCATTTTTTTTTTAATTAGCAGAAGAGATGCTTAACTCATATGTGTTCACTATGATGGGGAACAAGGCTAGCTGAGGACAAAGCACAAGCCTAGGACAGCACATTGCAAGTCCTTGAAACAGGCAGAGAGACATTCCTCTAGGGTCTCATCTGCCTCAATGTTAATCCTTTGCTAAAGGCAAAAGGCAATCTTAGCCCCAGGATCCTGTAAGTCTAATGTATAAAAATTCCTTTAGAAATGTCCTTTCTTGGGATGCCTGGATAGCTCAGCATTTGAGCATCTGCCTTCGGCTCAGGTCCCGATCTTGGGATCTGGGGTTGAGTCCCACATGGGGCTCCTTGTGGGGAGCCTACTTCTCCCTCTGCCTATGTTTCTGTGTCTCTCATAAACAAATAAAATCTTTAAAAAAAAAAAAGAAATTTCCTTTCTCTCTACCCCCCAAGATACGTATGGCAATCATCCCAGAAGCACAGAGCCCACCGATATATATCTGAAAGGTCTCATGACTAAGGTTTTATTAGATGGCAATAAGTGACCTTTTCCCAACAGTAGCTAGCCCCCTCAAGGTCCTGGAAACCTTGCTTCCAAAATCCCTTAGAGAGTACGCTATCCCCAAACCCCTCCCAACTCTCAGGTATATAATCAGCCACCCCTCACAGGCCCATGGCAGGAGCTCTTCCTGCCCACGGGTCCTGTCCCTGTGTTTTAATAAAACCACCATTTTGCACCAAAGATGTGTCAAGAATTCTTTCTTGGTTGTCAGCTCCGGACCTCACCCCGCCAAACCTCACCTATAATTCTAAAAGTTCATCAACTACATTTTATGAATGAGGGCAAATGATGAGGGTAAGGAGTCTGGAGTGAGATAGATCAAGGGCTGAACATCAACTTGTTACATATTAGCTATATGCCCTTAAAACTTTTCTCATCCTAAAATGGGAAAAAAATCATTGGTCAAAATACATAAGTTGTCTTATTATTAACGGCAAAATACATATGTTGTCTTATTATTAACGTAATTCGTACCTGAAATGCATTTAGAACAGTGGCATATAGTAGGCTTCATGGATGTTTATTATTAATAATAGTTATCCACCTTATGTGTATATTCATACTGGCTCTCAAGCAACTTTTTCAGTTTCATTTTCTAAATCATTTATAATGTAAATGATTTTGAAGAGATACAGGATTGGTGAGACCAACAAGACCTTAGAAACCTTTCAGATCGTTACATGTGATGACCAGGCACAGACTAGCATTGACATTGCCTTGGCTTTAGACATTGTTGTGGTTCCTGCTTTGTTTGAACTCCCTGATCATATCCAGGGCTAAGGACCACAGCTTCTAGGTAGTTTGATTGAGTTCCATTTCCAGCCTTCATAGATTCAAAAACATTTCAGAACCTTGATGTCTGTAGTTTGAGATATTAAGGCTAGGCCTCTCTAGTCGTGATAGGCACAGAAACCAGGTGCTCTTGGGAAATTTAGTTAGATGGGAATGATCTGCAATCCTAATATGAGGGTCGATTTAGCAGACTAGCTGATCAGCCAAAATTTGCAAACACAAGGAGAATTGGAGTCTTAACTCAGTGGCCTAGGAAGAAGTATCTCCAATGTTTTCTGTTGAGTCTCGGGGGTGTTATATAACATTTCTTAGCCTCAGTTTTTCATCTCAGTTTTAAATCTCTAAAATATTTCTCCCAATTATAACATTCTGTAAGATCAAACCCAAGATCCAACATAGACAATAGAAAAGAAATCATACAGAAGAAAGAAAACGGCCTATAACATGCTCATTCAATAACGTTCGCACTGGATAGGTACAGGGTATGCTGAGAAGATTCTGGGAGTAGATTCTGGGAAGAGAAAGCTGTGGAGCAAAACCTTTTGGCTGGTGAAACATGAAAGGACCTGATAGGAATGTGTCAAAATGCTTTTAACTGTTTTCCTTGAAACAGCACCTCTGGCCTTATTCCTTTGAAATCACCAGAAAGAGAAACTATTCTCTCAAGTTTATCACAATGCCTGAGGGAAAGTTAGAGAAAGATCTAAAATCTTGACCATGAGCCCCAAGGAATATACATTTTTAATCAGGGGTGAAGTATTGGTAATGTTACTGCTACTGGAATGTCAAGGTATTTAAGTTTTAAAACAAAGAATCCCCGGTGACCCGCTGACAGCATCCAGCCCTGCTACTGATGACTTACAGGGTTTTTGACTAAGGTTTTTTAAATGTAAACAGAATCTGGAGTACATCCTGGGGGCAGACCCCAGCAAATAGTCACCTGTGATTAATTGTCTTCAAAATGTCACCCTCACACTTTTTTAATTTGGGGAAAACATTCTTTCAAGAGGGAAAGCTCTCCTGAAAGGAAACTATGCACAGAGGGAGTTTTGCTAATTTAATTGACAGGTCCCTGATGACTACGAGGTTTCCCCTACTTTAGCTGAAAAATTAAAAGGAGCCACACAGGTCTGTTTGTTAAAACATTCTTACGCAACCTTGTTTGAAGATAAGTAATATGGAAATTGGTGATTTCCTGATGACATTCTCTACTTTTGTTTCAATCAGGAAAGGAGTGAATACTAGATTAGTAGAATTATTAAGGGGAAGAATCAGTTATGTATCTTTGTCATATATTTATGCTATATATTTACAGGGAGCGTCCAAAATTTACCCACATGACTTTAATGATAAGTTTGCTATTCAAATGCATTTTATAGATGTATTCATACACAGGTATACATTTTGAACCTTTTTCAAATGAAGAGTAAGGAAATAAATCCAAGATAGAATAATATCCACCATATTAATCATCAATAGAATATGATTCTACTGTATTCAGATTCTTAAAGTAAATTTTTTATTTTCTTTCAACCTGGTCTACTCATGAAAACATCTTTTTTTTTTTTTAATTTTTATTTATTTATGATAGTCACAGAGAGAGAGAGAGAGAGGCGCAGAGACACAGGCAGAGGGAGAAGCAGGCTCCATGCACCGGGAGCCCGATGTGGGATTCGATCCTGGGTCTCCAGGATCGCGCCCTGGGCCAAAGGCAGGCGCTTAACCGCTGCGCCACCCAGGGATCCCAAAAACATCTTAGAACAAGTTGACATACCAGTTTATTATTAGTATCACATGTCTTTACTAATGATCAACAGATTGCATGAAAGCCTGCATCCCGTTTTAATGCTGTTGGTATGACGGCAAGATAGTCATTTTTATCAGGATCATCTGGCTTAATGTGTTAGATTATTATAGTAATTGTTGTCCTTTTTGTGCTTGTGGTTTTTATACATATTAATTGTTAAATCTAGATTTCTGACGTAGGAAACAAAGACAAAAGAAAAAATTAAATTTCCTTACTACTTACAGCCCATTGACAAGTCCTTGAAACAGCTGTAGAGTGACCTTCTTATGGGACCTCAGCTGCCTCCACGTTGACACTTTGCTAAGAGCAAAAGTCAATCTTAGCCTGACCCCCCAGGATCCTATGAGTCCTACTTTAAACATATAGAAATTCCTTTGGAAAATTCCTTTATCTCCACTCCCCAAGATATATGTTAGCAATCATCCCCCAAGCATATGGCTCCTTGGTACACAAGCTGAAGGGTCTAATGACTAAGGTTTATTAAACAGTAGTAAGTGGCCTTTTCCTAACAATAGCTAGCCCCTCAAGGTCTTGGAAAACTAGTCTCCAAAATTCCTTGAGTGTGCTATCCTTCACCCCCTCCCAACTTGAAAGTATATAATGGGCCACTCCTCACGACCTCAGTGCAGCTCTTTCTGCACACGGGTCCTGTCCCCATGCTTTAATAAAACGACATTTTTGCCAAAGATGTCTCAATTCTTTCTTGAGCTTTTGCTTCAAACCCCAACATGTCCACATCAATTCTATCCAATACCCAGACCAAATAATCAAATAATCTAATTCTATAAGAAGGTGACATTGGAAATGAAGAGGATAAATCTCAAAATATTTGTGAAATACCATATAAACAGATGAATGTCTGTTTCCACTCAGGGAAATACTTTATACTCTGTAATCCTGTTTTCTTCTTTATAATATGGGAATATTGATACCTATATTACAGGATTGCTGTTAGGATTAAGTGAAATTATGTATTGTATTTGAGGCAATAAGCATAATAGTCTTTCACAAATAGTCTTTCACATACAAACAGCAGTTGCCATTATCATTATTGAATTAGAACTCTCTTTCCTCCTTGTCCTTCTCTTTCTCCTTTTTATTTATTCTCTTTCTCTTTCTCCTTCTTCTGTGACTTCCTTACAGGAATGTTCTTGGCTGTGAATACACAAGGATGCAGACATGGAAAAAGAGATATTACTCCCAGAAAAATGTTCACCCACTCCCTAAGACAGGGCCTGTCTATGGTCAAAAAAACAGAAACAAATGCTGGCAAGTTGGTGAAAAGTGAGTAAAATTTACATTTCCAGATATAAAACTATAAAAGAAAGGAATTACATAGACAAAATAGAGAACTGCAGATAATAACTTCACCTACAATAGGATGAATGTATGGTCTCAAGATCTAGACTTCCTATATGTATAGTTAACTAAGTTGGAAATTATAGCTCATTTTCCCATAAATTTACACTTTTAAGATATAAAAAGTATAACAACTTTTTTATAATAATGAGATATTTTCTCGGTCTCCACTTTAGAGACTTTATAAAACAAACAAATAAACAAACAAACATAGGCCCCAATGGGCCTTGAGCCGGACCAAGTCAGAAAACCAGGATCGAATACCTAACCTACTTGCAGTTTCAACCTCTCCCAGAAATGTAGCCTTAACCAGGTCAGTCAGGAACTTTCTGATCAGCATCAGTGAGGTAATCTGTCTAGTTGGCTTTCTCCATCCCCACCATAGGAAGATGAGATAATCCACATAAAAGACCCCCTTGCCCTTCCTCTGAGGGAAGGTGATCTTGCCTAAAACAATCCTTTCTTTTGCTAATAATTCTCTTGCCCCACCCTTCTTCCTATAAAAACCTTCTGTTTTATACAACTCCTCTTCCCTCTACTTGCTAGATGGCTGCCCCTCTACTTGCTAGATGGGTGCTGCTGATTCATGAATTGTTTAATAAAACCAATAAATCTTCATCTTCAAATTTACTCAGTTGAATTTTGCTTTTTAATAGACTGAAACACAAAAAACTTTTTGAAACTTTCTCTAAACTGTCAATAGTACACTTATTAATCTTAAAAGATACACATTTCAGTATTTTCTAACTGTTTCTTCATATAGTATATCTTTAAAAAAAACCCTATGGATTTCTCATAATTTCCCACTGTTTTATGATTAAAGAGTGGAAGTCTCACTTAATTGTGATTTTTCATAAATTTGGTTAAATAATTAACTATAAACTATTTTTTTTTAATTTTTATTTATTTATGATAGTCACAGAGAGAGAGAGAGAGAGGCAGAGACATAGGCAGAGGGAGAAGCAGGCTCCATGCACCGGGAGCCCGACGTGGGACTCGATCCCGGGTCTCCAGGATCGCGCCCTGGGCCAAAGGCAGGCGCTAAACCGCTGCGCCACCCAGGGATCCCAACTATAAACTATTTAAATACCATGAGCTTGAAACTAACCAAGCTCAGTATTTCCTTATGATCTAAGAAACACTTGCATGTAAATAAACTCTAAACTAAGAATATTGCATATTTTATTGATTTCTAAATCCTTGGTTTTTCTGCATAAAAATATTTGCATATACATTGGCAAGTTGCATTTTTGCCATAATGTTGCTAAATACATAGTTTTCTTCCTTGGGATTATGCTCTAAAAAAGCAAAGTTTATATTGTATCTGAATTTAAAACAAATACCTTCATTTTAGACCAAATTGAAAGTAACAATAAAATGAAATTCTTTGGCATGGCTTAGAACCTACCCTCTGAAGAACTACTAACTTTAAGAACATTTTTATGCAAAGTGTAAGTTTTATTTTTATTGCTTTTATATACTCAAGAGTAACCAATTCAAGATCATTGTTGAATAATTATGAATTGATTACTAACAGATCAAGTCTCTTTAGATATTTTCAAAGAATCAAGAGCATAAGATTTTATCACATTCTTCTAGTGATAAATTATGAAAGCTAGTGATTGATGAATGAATTTGAGTATATTATTATTATCTTTGGCAAATAGAAAGCACCATTTAACTGATGGCTTATCAAATGTAAACAAATCTGGGAATAAGAAAACCCCTGTATATCTCTCAAATGTAACAAATTACTTCAGCAAAAAATGTGATAAGCAGGAACCTGCACCTACAAATGCATTTGTTATTTTTTCTTATCTAAGCATAGAAAAATAACAATAAGTATTTTGAAATTATCACCACCATCATGGTACTACCACATAATGAATGTCTGTGATGTATTAGTTACTGAATTTGAACCTTTATATTTATTTCATTGACTTTGACACTGCTAAGATGTTGCTAAGAAGGATTTCTGGTGAGAAGTATCTGGTATCATAAGTTCATAATAAGTACATAAAATCATGAAATTCAGGACAAAAATGTCTTGGGTACTATTATTTCAAATTTTATATTTTATTGGTGTTGAAACTGAGGCCTACAGAGATTATTGGTCTTTCCAGAGTAAAATGTCTAGAAAATGACAGATTCTAGGCAGAACTCATTTCTTCTAATGCCTGGGTATATTAATTTCTTCAGACTTTCCTTAATAATATTGAAATATGAGAAACTCATGGTATACATTTGTGATATTGTGATTTATAATAAGATATAAATATCTGGTCTTGGCCCCTGTTTCTGACACAGAATTCCTAAAATCTCTTAAATGATGAGCGCTATAAAGGTGTTTTCATTATGTTAATGAAAGGACTTTGAGAGCTTACCTAATGATGGAGGGTTGGTCTCCAGGAGAATTAACCATGTAATTAGAGGGTTAGAACTTTCAATTCCAACCTCCTACCTACAAGGAGGGGAGAGGGGCTGGAGGTTGAATTGTCAATTTCCAATAGGTATTGATTTAATAAATCATGCCTATGCAATGAAGCGTCCATAAAATCCTAAAATGTTGGGATTCAGAGAGCTTGCATGTTGGTCATCACGTGGAGGTGCTGGGGGAGCAATAAGTGGGATAAGCAGGAACCTGCATCTACAGAGGGCATAGAAGCTCTGTGCCCCTTTCCCCATACCTTGCCCTATTAATCCTTTCCCTCTAGCTGTTCAACTGTATCTTTTATCTTTTTTATAATAAAAGTAAACTTAAGTGTTCCCCAGAGTTCCATGAGCTGCTCTAGCAAATTAATCAAACCCAAGGAGGAGGTCGTGGGAACATCTGCTTACAGCCAGTTGGTCTGGAGTATATATAACAACCTGGTCTTGAGACTGACATCTGAGTACCAAGAAGTGGTCACAGGAACCTCCAATCTGTAGTTGGTCAGACAGAAGCCCAGGTAACAACCTGGACTTGAGAATGGCATTTGATATGGAGTAGGGGGCAGTCTTATAGTACTAAACCTGTAAGCCATGGAATCGGACAACTATCTACAGGTAGATAGTTAGAATTTAGTTAAATTCTGTTATCCATTTGGCATTAATTTTATTGTATTGTGTGAAGTAGGGGTCTAACTTCATTATTTTGCATGTGTATGTATATCCATTTGTTCCAGCACCATTTGTTGAAAGACTATTCTTTAACAATTTTTTTAAAAAGCTCACTTAGCCTCAGAATATAGCCTAAGAAATATCCTGAAATGTCTCGGGTGGAATTATAATTAAGCCCATTATTGAGTTTAGACTGACTTTACAAGTATGCTTATTCCTGATCTCTATTATTAAAGGAACAATACTCATAATTTATTTTTAATTTTTTTATCATGATAAGTGTACTCTTTAATTCCCCAGAACATATTTCACCCATTCCCCAGAGCAATACCCATAAATTGAGGTTAAATCAGATAATAGGTGAGGGTATATATGAAAGAAGGATTTGCTAAAATATCTCTTGAATACATTACTACCAAATGAGGCAACTTACATAAGTTTGCTTAAAATATGTCTGATTCTAGGGGCTCTTGGGTGGCTCAATGGTTGAGCATCTGCCTTTGGCTCAGGTCCTCATCCTGGGGTCCTGAGATTGAGTCCCACATCCGGCTCCCTGAAGGGAGCTTGCTTCTCCTTCTGCCTATGTCTCTGCCTCTGTCTCTGTGTCTCTCATGAAAAATAAATAAAATCTTTTAAAAAATGATGTTCGAGATGTGACTACATACTATTTCAGAAATTGCAGAGTCACCTTTAAAAACAGCACAAAGTGTTTTTTTTTTCTAAAACTACCTTGATGAGTGGAAAACACATTACACAGAAGATTTTAGCATGAAAATATAAAATAAACATGCTATCCATTTGCCATCTGGTGTGTTGTAAATATATTGTTGTTTACCCTTTCCAGAAGCCTTAAATGAACTTCATAATTGCCTCATTATCTGCAATATGTGACACCTCCATGGCCATTTTGGTGATTATAGCACATAGCTTCCCTAACAACACAGAAAAGCCAAATAAAGAGATAGGTGAAGTCATCTAATGAACTTATACGCATTTGTATATAAAGAAAGATGTCTCTTGAAATAACACTGTTCTGAGGTTCCAGTGCAGCTATAAGCAATGTAACTAATGTCATCTGCTTCAAACCTAAAAGTGCATCACTGAGACTACAAAGCATACTTTGCTAAAAATCAAATCAGAGACAGAGCAGAGTTTAGCAATAAAAGATGATTGGTATGTGTCTCCAATGCAATCTTCCTCTATCTGTTGGCCTTAATTCCAGTCTCCTGTCTTTTAGAATGGATATATAAGTGCATGATAAAATGCAGATGGTTATGGAAAGAAACACTTTAGCCGTACATTCCCCATGCTTTATGATAGCCAGTAGCTAAATAATAATCTCAGTAATCACATATGCTTGGCAAGGACTTTATATATAACATACTAACTCTTTAACAGACATAGATACTATTTCGGTGCTTGGAGTCACATATATTCTCAATGCAAACTTTTTGATGGACCCTTGATTAATTTGTTCCTGATTTCATTGAAATTCTTTTCGGTTAGTAAACATTTAACAGCAGATGTAATGTCTGTAATGTGTTCAGGAATCTTGAGTGAATTCATGACAAGAGCTTTTTCCATGTTGGCCATTTACACAAAGCTCCAGGATAACGAGATAGGAATTTATAGGCATTTACCCTATGTGGATTTATCACTTGTTCAGTACAATTTGTGTAAATCCATTAGGGATCTTGGGATGAAGACATTTAGGCTTTTGGGTTTTTTTGTTTTGTTTTGTTTTGTTTTTAGTGTTTTTTTTTCTTTATTCATTTTGTTTTCATAATAAATTCTCAAACTTATAGAAAAAGTTGAAAGGACAATGAATACAAACACGTATACTCTTCACCTAGATTCACCAAATATTAACATTTTGTCACATTTTTCTCATACATATACATATATATGGTATCTACTGGGTGTATATATGCAAACACTGTATGTATATATATATATCTATATATATATACACATGCATATGTATATATGTATATACTTTTGAGACTTTCTTTTCCTGATCCACTTGAAAACAAGTTGCATATATCATTACACATTACCCATAAATGTTTGAGCACCCATCTCCTAAAAATAAAGACTTTTTCCTATGTAACCACAGTACCATTACAATATCTAAAAGGTGATATTAACACAATAAATCACCTTACAGTTCCTATTCACATTTCCTTTATTGGAAGACTTTTAGTATTGATCCAGTTTTCTCCTTTATTCCTCACTGCTTCCATCATATTTTACTAAGATTTTCTCTTGTCTTATAATCTTTTAAAAATCTCCTATCACTTTGGTCTGGGACCACATCACATCATGCCTTTTTCCAGATTAGTTTCCTAGTAGCTATTCATGGCTCTGGTTTCTTCAGTGAAGAGAAAAAGGGAAAGAATCATGTCTTTAGAAAGTTTGTGTTTTGTTTTTTTTTTTGAAAGTTTGTGTTTTAAAGTAGGATAGAAAAAGGCACTTGAAAAGGAAAAATAAAATAACAAGGGAACAGAAATATTTTCCAAGGGAAAATATGTATATATATATATATATATATACATGCAGATATACTTGCATACATAAAGTACAAAAATCATAAGTGTCCAGCTCAATAGAATTTTATGGATTAAATACATCCATATCTGCAGTTCCTGGATCAAGAGATAATTACCAGTGTGATTTCTGAAGCCATATAAAAGTATGTATATGTGTATATATATATATATACACACACATATATATGTATATAAATATATATATTTATATATTTATACAGAATGTATTGTTTTGTGTCTGGCCCTTTTTAGTCAGCCTTACATTTGTAAGATTTGTCAATATTATTGTGTGAAGTTGTAGTTCATTTATTTTAATTTCTGAATAGCATTTTATGAAATAAATATACTATACTTTTCCAGCTTACAGCTGATGGGCATTTTTGGATTGTTCACAATTTTCAGATGTAATAGTCATACTATGAATAGTCATATTTTTTTGAGGGAAAAACATATATATCCATTTCTGCTGGGAATATATTTATGTGGAGTGATTCACATGGAGTGATCCACTCCATGAGGCACATTCAGTTTTAGAAATATGACAGTTTTCCAAATTGGTTGTACCAGCAGTACATGAGACTCCAATTTTCAACATATCATAGATAACATTAGGTATTTTCTACCTTTTTATATTAGCCATTCTGGTGGATATGTGTTAGTGTATTAATATACCTTGGTATCTCATTGTGACTTTAATTTTCATTTCCCTTATGAGTAGTGTATCTGATTATTTTTTCTTAAGTTTATTAACCACTTGGATATTCATTTATATAAAGTGTCTGTTGTAGTAGTTGCTTTTTTCTCTATTTAAACATCTTTTTTATTGGTTTGTAAAAATCATTTATACATTATAAATATGAGTCCTTTGCAGGATATATATTCTATCTCTCACTGTGAAGCTTGTCTTGTCTGAAATGACAAATCCACTAAAAAGTGAGCAAATATTTGAAGAGACATTTCTCTAAAGATAAGGCACACAAATGGCCACGAATAAGCCCATAAGAGATTATTCAACATTGGTAATCATTAGGAAAATGGAAATTAAAAATTAAAACACCAAAACACATTTGGAAGGCTAAAAAAATGATAATAACCAATGTTGAGGATGTCAAAAAAAGTGGAATAGTCATATGTTGCTGGTAATATTTGTATTTATTTATTAGAAGTTATTTGTTTGTTTGTTTATTTATGAGAGAACACTTGAGAGTATAAGAGGGAGAAGAGAGGATCTGAAGCAGACTCTGCAGAGCTTAGAGCCTGATGCAGGACTCAGTCCCATGACCACAAGATCATGACCTGAGCCAAAACCAAAAATCGACTTACTTAACTGACTTAAACTGACTGAGCAACCCAGGCACCCCTGCTGGTGATATTTATAGTAGTGAGCTTGCTTTGGAAAACTATTTTACCAGGTCCTCATAGTATGAAGCATAGAGTGACCAAATGATTCAGCAGAATAAACCCAAGAGAACTAGAGTTATGTATATTAACAGCAATAGATTTCAAAAACATTAGGTGGAGAATGTAAGTTAATAACATATGGGAATGATAAACCATAAATTCAAGCTGATGGATTTTATTTTCAGGGTTTAGTGAAAGAGATTGAGACATGGTACCCAGGAATCTTCACCAGTGTTAATGAAAATTATTGTGGCTACATGAGATTTTATTTTTCTTTATGGCTCTTCTTATACTTAAATGTTTTACAATCGAAAATTATAGTGATATTGGAGGACAGGGGACTTAATGAAAAATTAAAATCAATTAAATTCAGGGTTATATGTAAAATTATATTCTTTTGGATTCATTAAGTAGAGCAATTTTCTACACATAAATAATAGAGGTCAATTAACTTTGAGAGCAAAAAACTCTAGCTTCATTAATGTGAGGATTAAAGTTGAAGAGAGTACCTTGCCTAGTACTTTGAAATGTGTCCAGTTGTTTCAGATTTTTATGGCTGGCACATCAGCCAAGAAGTCATAGGCGTATAATAGTACCACTTTTTTCCAGATAATTGCCCATGAAAATTCTATACTTGCTTTAGTTCAGTGATTCTCTACCCTGGCTGCACATTAGAAGCACCTGGGGATATGTAAAAAAAAAAAAAAAAAAAAAGTGCCACCTAGGCCCCCCCTGCAGATATTCTGACTTAATTATTTCTGGGTGGAACCTAGGCATTGACTGCTTTTGAAAGCACCCAAGGTTATTCTGTGAGACTAGGTTTGAGAGCCATTGCTCTAATTTTGTGCTCTATAAATATTTTCTGTGCTCTCTGACTTCTTCCTTCAAATCCAACTCTTTCTCTCTCTCTCAGATCATTGGTATTGATGATTTTTTTGGTTTCCCTCTGGCATGGGCCTTTTTGCTCCTTTCCACATGGTTTCTTGATTTCAGCATTCCTCACAGCTCTGTGAGAGAAAGGCTTTCCTATATCTTGTTTCTCCAAGCTAACCCTCACCACTATTTCCACCAGGGGAGTAGCTTTGCACATTTGCTAATGATTTGTTTGCCATGTTGATGGAAGGAAGGAAGGAAGGAAGGAAGGAAGGAAGGAAGGAAGGAAGGAAAAGAAAAAAGAAAAGAAAAGCAAGGCCAACAAACCACTTCCAACAAACCACTAACGTTGGTTTAGACATAAAATAAGGCTTGAGGTTTTACTGAAAGAATAGACAAAGATTAAGGAAGACAATATTCCTTGACTACTTCACAGCTAGGCAGTGGTCTTACTAATCTGTCAGCATTTCTGATGACTTAGAAATATTAAGAGACATGGTCCCTTAGCCTAGTATTTACTGTACTGCTTTTTTAATGCAACTTCCAAGCATTTCCAAGCTTTTGGGTATTGTTTTCCAGTTCACTATGTGGCCAGGCTGTGTGGCCGTGGTTTAAAAAATTAGCTAATTGCAATTCAGTGAAGATGATTCAAGGTTACTGAGAAACCTTGACAATATGCATGTCAGGACAATATGAATGTCAGGCTCAAGTGGTACAACATTAACCATTGCAAGAGGGGTGAAGAAGTAACAAGCCGCTTGGAGTGAGTGCTTTGGTCCTTCCTTCCATGAACAAAAGATCCACTCGGGCTAGCTGGGGGAATGTAGCTGCACACACTACACACAGCCTATCTGGTGATGTAGGAGGATGATACTGACTTCTCTTCTATAGGGTCTGAAATACAGAAAGCTTGTGGCATGCCTGAGGGTCATAGATATGCACATGCTTAAGCAGAACAAAGTAGTATACACCACATCTTTAACAGGGAAAGATATTCCCTCACAAAGGGATAACCCAGCACTGGCTATGAGGAGTCTTCATCTCCCAACAAGAAATGTTCCAGGCTTAAGGTCACTCTTCCACCACCATGCTGGAGGCAGGAAGCTGCACAAGACTGCCTTTCCTGACAGATGCTCATATTTAATAAAAATAAGCTGATGGATTGATTTTCTAGGGCTGCTAAAACAAAGTATAACAAATGGGTAGCTTACAACACAGAAATGTATTTTCTTACAGTTCTGGAGGCTAGAAGCCCCAAATCAAGGTGTCAACAGGGTAGATTCCTTCTGGGGGCTATGACTGAGAAACTCTTGCATTGCTCTCTCCCAGCTTCCGGTAGCTTCAGGGGTTCCTTGATTGGAGATGGTTCCTCTTTTTCCACATTGTCTTTCTCATGTATGTGTGTCTGTGTCCAAATTTCTACTTTTTATAAAGAACACACTTATCATACCTGATTAGACTCACTCTAATTACTTCATTTTAACCTGATTAGCTGTGAAAAGACACTCTATTCAAATAAGGTAATATTCTGAGGTACTGGTGGTTAACACTCTAATATGTCTGGGATCTTTTAGGGAGGTGAGGTAAGATACAATTTAATTCATAAAATCTGGAAATGGAATTTTGAATGTTTGCCATATCTATCCTACAATTTTCATCAAGCAATATATCCTTAGCTAGCAGAGAATTGAGCCTGATTCTCAGCCTGAATCAATATTGAGATTCAACAGCAATAAGGACAAGAACCCAAATGCTTTTTGTTTTGTTTTTGTTTTTCCGTAAACCAATATTTCCCCCTAATGTAAACAAGCAGATGTCTTAAAAACTGTTACCCACCGTACTCAGTCATGATCCCAGCAAATGCTTAAAGCCTTAGCAAAAATCAGACTCTCTCTGATATTTAAATATGAACACAAGTATTGCTTCTCTAGTCCATATAAACTTGCTTATAAAGAGAAGAATGCTTTTTTCGCATATGCTTGGGTTGGCCACTGAATAAGTCACTAGAGGCTTTTTTGAATGATAACCTTATAGGCTTTTCAGGAGCTATTAAACTCACCCAACTACTGAAACTTTGGATAACATGAATAGATTACTACTACAGCACTCAGTTACTTTGGTGACTTAGCTGCTCCTTATCTTTGCTTCCATGTAAATTCAGTGATGGTAACTTTGGGGTGAAATGTTTTTCAGTGATACAGTCAACTGTGGATGGGATGTCAGGACCACATAATATCAAGAAGGGCAACTCCTGTAAACAGAACTCCTTATGGATAGGATGTGGCTGAAAGCATTTAAATTTCCTGGAGAAGACAATGTAAGTTGATGTGGTCTCCTGAGCATATTCAAGATGATGGGCTATCTCAAAAAAAAGCTAAATCGTGTCCCAAGAACCTACAGATTAACTGTATAGTGAAAGAATAAGACTATAAAACACAATTATATACAAACTGGCTTAGCATTAAATATAAGATGTAGTTTAATATAGAGATTAACGTCTGTATCTTTCTATTGTCTGAAACATTGTTCTTATTGGCAGTTTGCCCTATCTAAAATTTTCAGTAGGATCCTGAAGGACAAATGTCAGTAATTTAGTGAATGATCTTAATCATTGTCTGGTAATGCCTTTCAAAAACACAGATAAATTATAAGGATAAATTAAGGATCAAGTATTACCCATTTTGAAATGTTAAACCAAACCGAAATATGATATAGGTTTTTGATGCTAGAGTTCCTGGAAGGAGTTCTTAGATCTAACTATCATTCAAGCAATTGTAAAAAATCGTTATACAAAGTATAACCTAAGTAATTTCAGACCTTAATAAAAACCTGTTCTTCCACCTCTGGTTTTTCTACAGTTGCTTATGATGTCCTTAGGTCCTGGATAAAATAAACTTCTACTTTGTTTACACTTCCAATTTTCTACATGGTTTCAGCACTTGATAATGTGAGCAGAAATACGAAATTTGAGCAAACCACACAAATTTGGACTCTGTCACTTAGTCTTGTGGCTTTGGATAGGTTCTTAGCTCCTTTAACTCTATGTACAATAAATGGGAGTAATAATGTCTAATTCAAATATTTGTTTTGAGAATTAAATATATATTCCGAAAACCTGCAAAAGTGCTTAAGACAGAGTAGGCCTTTAGTAAGTATGACCCCTTTGTGATTTGCATGCTTCCTTCTTTCCCTTTTATATCAATTGCACATTACCATCTCTTCTGATGACCTACCAGAACCCTCCCACTTAATGTTTCTTTAATCCTTATTTCCATAAATCTTAAGAATCAGTCAGTGCCAGGGTGTTAAACTATTCCTACTTCAGATATTTTTCTTCAGCTAAAAATCACAAAAGTCAACAGTCCATGTGTTCCATATCTCTAAAAGCAGGAGAATGGTTTACTAGGACCTCTCATTACTAAGTTCTCCCAAGAGTAATCTTGGCCACTCTCAGTTGAATAGCCTCAATGATACCCACACCCACACCAGACTTTCTGCTGAACTTATTTTAATAATGTGTCCTCCTGTGTCATTTCCTCTGTTAATATTCTCTATGTTTACTAAAACATTTTCATATCAGAGAAAAAGGGTGAATGTTTATTTTTTTTTAAGATTTTATTTATTTATTCATGAGAGACACAAAGAGAGAGGCAGAGACATAGGTAGAGAGAGAAGAAGGCTCCATGCAGGGAGCCCGATGTGGGATTTGATCCCGGGACTCCAGGATCATGCCCTGGGCTGAAGGCAGATGCTTAACTGCTGAGCCACCCAGGTATCCTGAAGGGTGAATGTTTAAAACAAAATAAACAACTATAACACCATTCTTTCCATTCTATTTGATGACAATGTACTAAACTTCATAATCGTTACCACCTTTTATTCTTGCAACATTCCCGCAACACAAGTATCATTATTTCCTTTTTAAATCCGATGAGTGTGAGATTCAAATAAATTATCACTGATTATACAACTGACAACTAAAAGATCTGTCATTCAGTGTAATCCAAGATTGTGTCAAAGATCACACTCTTGCCTTTATGACATGATGTTCATCAATCTGATTCCCATCCCTACAACTGTGCTTTGAAACAGAACTTCTTAGGCTATGTTCAGTAAGATGTTATCAGCTCTCCCCTGAATCTTGCATTACCTGCCAAAGTTGATCAAATCATTTCACAAAACTTACTTGAATAGTATCACACCAGGCTCTACTTCCATGTTTCCATGACTCCAACTCCTAACCTTCTTCCTACTACCTGTAATCATTCTGATGACTCTCTAACAATTCTCTTTAGTACTTTATTCTGGAAATTTTATTTGTATTCTAGAATCATTTCTCAGACCAAGTTAATGGCTCTCATATCTTTATCTCAAGCCCTACCTCCTCCTCAAACACAAGAATCCATGGCTATGATAGGCTGAATAATGGCCCCAAAGATGTCCAGGTCCTTGCTAATCCTCAGAACTTGTGTATAGGTTACCTGATGTGGCAGAAGGGACTCTGTAGAAGTGATTAAGTTAAGGATCTTGAGATGAAAAGAGTATCCTGGAATATTCATGCAGGCTCATGTAATTACAAGGGTTCTTAAAAGAGAGAAGCAGAAGGACTAGAGTCAGTACAACTAGGAGATATGACACCAGAAGCAATAAGTTGGAGTGAACAAGAAAGGCACCATGAGCCAAGGGCTTCTCAAGATGACCTCTAAGTTGAAAAAGTTATGAAGGTATTTTTTTTTTTTCTCAGAGTCAACAGAAGGAACCAGCCTTGCCAGCACTTTGATTTAGCTCAATGAGGCTGATTTTGGACTTCTGACTTACAGAACTCTACAATAGTAAATGTGTTTTAAGATACTAAGGTTGTAGGAATATGTTGCAGAAGTAATAGGAAACTGATGTAGTACCTAATTCTGAAGAGAATTTCCATCCAGATGAAAATTAATACTACATCTAACATAAAACCTGTGTCTCTAAAACCAAATGTTATATTCAATTCTCTCTTACCAATGAAAGCAAAAGTTCCCCATGTCTTGCTTTTTCTTCATCATGCCATTTTCTTTCACTGTTTTGCCTCATGATCCTCATTCAGGCACTAATCAGCTTCTGCTGGAGCTATGGCTTACAGAGAATTCTCTTCTGATTCCTCTTCACCAAGCTTTTTCTACTTCAGTCTATCAAGTAAATTTACATCAACTATCTTTAGATTGCACATTTCTCTCCTGGTCTAAACTTTTCAAAGCCTACTCATCACTTATCAAGTAAATTATAGATTCTTTAAGTGGTTATTCTAGAATCCATTTTCCAGTGCTCATTTATATCTTATCCATTCTCCAAAAGGAAAAATTACTCCTTTTCTGTTTCAAAGCATATAATACTTTTTAAAATCATATCTGTGTTATATAATACTATGAAATACCATGTTAATTATAAAATTTTTAATATACATATTAAACTGTAAATTTTGAAGAGGGAAAAGGAAGGCTCTTAGTAATCTTGGATTTCTTATGCTTTATTTTATAACATGTTGAATGGAATAATATTGAACACTATAGATTGAACACTATTGATTGAGCAAAACAATAATAAATTAAGGAGAAAGTATGACTGTTTAATAAATATTAGCATAACTAATTAATTTTTTAAAATTTGTTTTTATTTTTTAGAGAAAACCAAAATAATGGAGCTTTTCAAAAAGAGAAGTTTTTGTGATCCTTTTCAATATTAAGAAATTACACCAAAAAGGAATATAGGACAAGTAGACAAAAATTTTTAATGTGTATAGTATAAGTTTTTTTTAACTCATCAATTTACTTATAAGTGTCATATATGTCATAATAGGCACTGTGCTAAAGACTACAGAATCAAAAACAAAGAAAAACCCCTTCAAAAACCAAAAACCGGAAAAACTAAAATACCCATAATTTAAGTCTCTATTCTGAAGAATCTTATACCTAGTAATTGGAATTCCTGGTTTCAACACTTACGGCCATCTAAACTAAACTGAGCTTCAACAAAAACGACAAACAGTATTTCCCTTCTGTTATACTATACACACACATATCCACACAGACACACACACACACACACACACATATTTATATTTATCAAATTGTGGCCTATACATATCATTTTCACAAGATTCAAGTTTCCGATAACATTTTAGTGCTAAAATTGAGATATTTTAAAATGTTTAGTTTGATAGAATTTAAATTCTAAACTAAAGCCAAATAGGAAATCAATATGGAATCATAAAGTTACTAGTTGACCTGCATGTAACCAGACCTTTCATGCATGAAGTTCTTATATATTTTCACTAAGAATTTGCATAGTCTATTCTTGGGGACTTCAGAAAGGGGGGTATTCATCTTCTCTGATAGTAGTCCATACCACTCTTTAAAAAATAGCTATTTTTTTCATTCCCACTGATAACTTTGGACTCCTACTCTTTAGAGTAAGAGAAGATTCCAATCAATAATGTCAGTATATCTGAAAAATGATAAACCTGTCTACTCCAAACATAAAGACAGAAGCCTGATATAAAAACTTATGCATGTAATCCAGACCTAGGAATGTGTGGATGCCTGCTGCAGGATAATTATGTAATTTAACAAAGGAATCCTGATATCCATAGTCTTTCTTTTCTTTAACCAGCTACAGATGCAATCATTTCATCCCTCTCTTTATATAAGATATTTAAAATAACCTTTTTAAAAATTGTAGAGATATAATTCATAGCTTTATATTGTTGAGAGTTCTTGGATTCATGGGATTAAAAATACCTCCTGGGGGTTCTTGGGTGGTTTAGTAGGTTAAGCATCAGACTCCTGGTTTCAGCTCAGGTCCCTCAGGTCATGGTCTTGGGGTCGTGGGATTGAGGCCCCCTCCTTGGGCTCCACGCTTCCTGTGGAGTCTGCTTGGGATCTTCTCCCTCCCTTCTGCCCCGTTTTTCTCATGCTCGTGTTTTCTCACTCTCTTTCTCTCAAATAAATAAAATCTTTTAAAAACTACTTCCTATATAGTTGGGTCACAGATTCCCTCACATTATATTAAGAGTTGTAAATAAAATGCATCTTTATGCATTTTTCTATAAATGATATTTTTCTTATAAAACCTTAATCTACATTTTAGCTGGGCAATGCAATTAAGAATGTCCAATTCAATAAACTCAATCCACTATGATGATTTTTGCAGGCTTCTAGAGGTGAATCAGTTTCTCTGATTTCTTCTATATCTCTTTCTCCTTACTGCAGTCCTAAATGGGAGTAGTCCTAAATTGATGAAATTTCTGTTGATGTCTAATAATGGAAATCATGACTAGTGTAATGAATGTTGTGTTTTCTCTATGCCAACCCAAGTAAATTACCTTTTTGTGCTTGGCGCTCCTTAACCCATGTAAACCTTCAGAAATTTGGCTCACAGTAGGAAAGTGAAGACACATGGGTTCCATCACCTTCTTCTCTTACCTTATTTTTTTAAATAATTGTATTTTCATAAGTCAATTTTAAAAGGTTTTGAAATGCAGTTATGGAGAAAGAAGACAATGTTCATAATCTCATTAAAACATTGATGATTATAGATAATAAATTTGGCCTATTTCTATATGCTAAAGCAATGCAGAACATCTTTGTTAAATAAGTACTGTTGAATGCCAGTTTGGTATCCAGGTTCTGTTTTATGTGGTAGGGATTTAGCAGTCGGCTACAATGACAATAGCAACAACTGCAGAGAATCTTCCATCTTTTGGGGAATCTACATTCTAATGATTATCCTTAATGTTCAAATGTGTACTTCGTTTAAAAAATGTATGATAAGAATTTTCATTATTACATAATTCTATAAGAACTATTTTAATACATCAATTATATTCCATGCAATGGATATATGTTAGATTTTTAAAAATCATTTTTAAGTCCAATATTGGATGTTATGCATGTCTTCTATAATAGGAAATGTCATTATGAATAACTTGCATATTTATTCATGAAGCTATTTTATTCTTGATTTCTGTTTTATTTAACCCTAAATTATTACCAGAAGTTGAATCACTGGGACTAAATGAAAATATATTTTGAAACTCTGGGTATATTTTGGTAACTTGATTATACAAATGTCCCTGTTCATGTTTCTAATAGCAGCACATGAGGGTGTCCATGTCTTTACACTGTTCTGGATAGAGTATTACATAATTTTTCTTCAGTTACTGTAGTTAAAAATTGCTGTGGCAGTGCTTTCTCTCTCTTTTTGCATTTCTATTTTATGTATTGAGTTCATCATGTCTCCTACGATTTTATGTTTTCTTCATTTAAAATGATTTACAATTTTTCTTTGTTTAATTAACTACTAAAGACAAATTTTAAGCTCTAAGTACATAAAATGTTAAATGTACATTTTTTTTTGCAATTTGTGGTTTTTCTTTAATTACAATTATCTCTTGATATGGGAGTTTTATTATTTTTTTTGTTATGAGGTATAGTTGACATATAATGTTATGCTAGTTTCAGGTGTGCAACCTGGTGATTTGACAATTCTATATATTATCTATACATTTACCATGATAAATGTACTCACCAAGTGTCACCATACAATGTTATCACAGTTATTATTGACATATTCTCTCTGCTGTACTTTTTCTCCATGACTTTTTTATAACTGAAAATTTGTAACTCTTAATTCCCTTTATGTATTAAGGAATTAGATGAATGGGAGTTTTACTCTTATTCTCATTGTTATCGCTAGTGCCACTACCAGCACAGGAGGTGCTTTCATGTAGTCAAGTCTCCCAGTCTCCCAGGGTGCTGATTTCTAGGCTGGGATGTCATATTTTCTGTTTATGTTAGCTGAATAGTCTCAGCTTTGAAGCTTTTAAACATTATATATATATATATATATATATATATATATATATATATATATATATATTTTATGATAGTCACAGAGAGAGAGAGAGAGAGAGAGAGGCAGAGACATAGGCAGAGGGAGAAACAGGCTCCATGCACGGGGAGCCTGATGTGGGATTCGATCCCGGGTCTCCAGGATCACGCCCTGGGGCAAAGGCAGGCACCAAACCGCTGCGCCACCCAGGGATCCCACATTTATTATATTTATATTAAATCTGGAATCAACATTAGTGTTATATGAGGTAAGAATCTAAGAAGTTTTTTTTCCCTTTTCACATTCTAAACAATGCTCCTAGCTCTTTTAATTTACTGATTTTTAACTCATTAATATGGCTCTTCTCATAACAAAATTATTTTCTAGTATAAGGACAGCCCTTTCTAAGACACAATTCATATTCTAATATTGTATATGTTCATCGTGAAAGTTTTGTTCTCAGTGTATTTTATTCTCATTGATCCTTGAGTGATAAGTGAGTACAAGGCTAGTACCCAACCAGCCATATGAGTTAATGAGCCCTGACAGTTAATAGAGGTGCCATAGTAGCTTTAATAACCTTCACATCTGTATCTTAAATACATAAAGAAGACAATTATAAAACATTGAAAGGGAAAGATGTAATCAATCACATATAACCATTGAACTCATAGCTAATTTATTTGTTCATAAATTTCTTTTTTTTGTTGTTGTTGTTGTTGTTCATAAATTTCTATAGCTTCTTCCATTCCCAAAGTCTCTTTAGTATCCTTCTTATCACTTGTAATAAAGATTCTGATTCCATTTGTAACATTTGACTACTGACAGATTTCAGTTCCCCTTCCCACTTCTGTCTGGGCAATCTGAAAGAAAGAAAGAGTGCTCCCTCCTAGGACACCAGTAGGAATTTCAGACCACAATTTTAGCCCCATCCCAGAGAGTCACTGCAGCTGTGTCCCCAGCCACTCTAACACCCCAAGTCAGTTGCCTCTCCCTTGTCTATCAAGCCACATTTGGACATACTTAGGAGAAAATATTTTCTTTTCTTAGCACATATGTGCCATTATAAATCTCAACATCCAAGCCAGTGTGGAATCTATCCTTCCTCTGTGGGGTGAGTACAACACACTCAGTTTGATTTCTCTAATAATAATCTAGGTACAGTTCTGACCTATCGGTTGATATTGCTGGCTACTAAATGTCAATCATCAGTTTTCCAAGCAGTTGGGATACTTCCCTTTTTTAAAATTTAAAATAATTTTATTTATTTTCTCTCACCTCACTGTTAAATAAGGGCAAGTTTTTAAGTTCTTCTTTCTGGAAGGAGAAAAATTCTGAGGAATCATCTAAATATTTCTACTTTTGTACAAGGAAGAAAGTGGTAATGACAAAAATAATGGGAAGGAGACTGAATAAGGAGAGAAAATGAGGATTTAAGTAGCCTATACACATACTTTTGGATGTGCAGAGAAATCAGTATATAAGAAAAACTGATGTAATTATGGAGAATTATAAGTGTTTTTTAAAAAGAATAAAATATTGACAATAATGTGTATTTAATAGAGGCTTTACACAAAGAAGGAAGCAATAAGAAGAGGGGACAAAAACATTTTACAAGTGAAATGAAAAAGCCTAGGCACATCACCTTAAGTTAGGCTGAAAATAATCAAAGGAAAACCTTACTATTTTTTTTCTTCAATTTACCTTCTTTTCTTCTTTCTTTCCATTTGTTCTTCATTTTTACATATATGGCCCTTATTACATGAGCGGCCTGGGTCCACTTACTGGGAAATGCAACAGAATGGTAAGATTTGCTGTCTTGCTGCAATTTCCCTCAAAACTGTGTCCATACCAAGTGATAAGAAGTTTCAAAATTTAGGATTGAACCTTAAAACAGCATTTTATGGTTACTTGCCATAACAGCCATAAAAAGACACAATTAAGTTCAAATCATGAGACCAATCTTCTGAAGCAGAAATCTGAATATAAGCAATCTGATTTCACCCAATCACTCCTGTTTGAAATTCAACATTCAACTATTAGTTCAAGGGTTTTTATTATCATATTTCTAGTTCTCATCTTCCGTTCAGCATCAGCATTGATGCTTCAGGCCAGCCAACATTCTCTAATGCTTTGTTCTGTTTTATGAGAACAAATGGTGTCCCTTAGAGGAGTTGTAGATATAACTGTGTAAATATATTAACAGTAGTTATGTGAGTAAAGACAATCATAACTTAGCCCCTTACTTATCTTGGTGCCACTACTTGCCATTAGTCGATTTTTAATTGGGAAAGAAGAGAGTCTCTTTTTCCTTCTCTTTCTACTTTTCTTCTTCTAAATCTGTTTGTTTGTTTCTAAAGAACTAAAGTAGTGCTGTCTGTAAACATATGACTCATAAAGTTTAAGTAAAACAGCACTTCTGAAAGTTGTGTTTAATGTTTTCTTAGACTCTAGTTCCCAAGTATTGAATTGTACTGTATTTTTGTATACCCAAAACCAATATTACACTGTATATTAACTAAATGGAATTTAAATGAAAAGTTTAAAAATGGGATCCCTGGGTGGCGCAGCGGTTTGGCGCCTGCCTTTGGCCCAGGGCGCGATCCTGGAGACCCGGGATCGAATCCCAAGTCGGGCTACCAGTGCATGGAGCCTGCTTCTCCCCCTGCCTATGTCTCTGCCTCTCTCTCTCTCTGTGACTATCATAAATAAAAATTAAAAACAAGAAAAGTTAAAAAATATGATTGTACTTTATAAAATATAAAATGATTGATTGGTTTAGAAGACTAAGAAGTTAAAGAGAGCTTGGAGCAGGAGTTAAATGTGAAAACAAGTGACTTTATTAAAAATTAATTTTGTATTATTATGTAGTGCCTTTTCTATTGAGCTAAGCTGAACTTGACTGATTGCTCTTTACTCTGAGATCAAATAGCTCCTTATCCTAAGAGTTCAAGGAGAGTGGTTTGTTATAATGTTATGTCAGGTATTGTCTACATATGTTTAAATCTTCACATATTATAAAGATGAGATATCTATATATGGAGACATAAGTTTATATCCTAAAAGTATTACATATTTACTTTTATTATTCTTTTGAAGATTTTATTTATTTGACAGAGAGAGAGAGAGAACCAGCAGGGGGAGCAGCAGGCAGAGGGAGAGGCAGAAGCAGGCTCCCCCGCTAAGCAGAGAGCCCATTGAGAGGCTGGATCCCAGGATCCAGAGATCATGACCTGAGTTGAAGACAATGATTAACCAACTGAGCCACCCAGGTGCCTTCACATATTTACTTTTAGAAACATCCTATTATGTTCAAATATTTTATGAAATGAAGTTGTAAAGTTGTCAGGTGGTTTCCACAGGAGAAGGTAGTTTTTATCATTGAAAAATTACTTTCAAGACTTGTTTGGTTTTTTTTTTTAGAACAAATGTAAGATATAGGGAGACAGGAGGATTATATTTTCAAACTTAGATATTAGTTTGATAATTGTTGATTTTGAAAAATAAACTGGCATGTGGGAAGTTCAAGGAAAATAGTTTGGTTAAATAGTCACCTGTCTGCTTTAGAAACTATTCAAGCCTTAATCTGGGGATATGAAAATAATTTTACCAGTCTTATCTTGGGAACCTTCATTAGCTCTCTTCCTTGCTACGCTATACAATGGGAATTGTCATACCTATACTCTTGATTACAAGGAAAAAATAATACATCTTTGGAGGGGTGGGTAGGATATTTGGGGGTTATTACAATGCTCAAACTCTCATTGCATGTTCTAACTTCTAAGAATTGAGCTAAAGAATATAATAAAGAGAAGAGAACTAATATATAATATGAACATTATAGTGTTTCTCATATTAAAAAATATTTTTCACTCAAAACACTTGAAATTTAGAATATTGTCTAAATTTGAAGAGTTTCTCTAAATATTTTCTGAATATGAAGATGTGACATGAAGAAATGAAGGCTTTAAAATTTCACATATGCTGCTTAAAATCTACATAAATATCTCCTTGTTAGGGTAGGAGATGGGAAAGGAAAATATAAATAGAATGGATTGTGAGGATGGTGGGATTTTAATAATAAAATCTTTTAACTCTTTCTATATAGTACTGTTTGTACAAGAGAATAGTAGTGTTTGGGCAGCCTGGGTGGCTCAGCAGTTTAGCACTGCCATTCAGCCCAGTGCGTAACCCTGGAGACCTGGGATCGAGTCCCACATCAGGCTCCCTGCATGGAGCCTGCTTCTCCCTCTGCTTGTGCCTCTGCCTCTCTCTCTCTCTGTCTCTCTATCTATCTCTCTCTATCTCTGTGTGTATGTGTCTCTCATGATTAAATAAATAAAATATTTAAATAAAAGAATAGTGTTTGTAAAAATAAGCTTAAATTACTATAATCATATAAATGAAAATGTGTCACTCATTTCATTTCAGTGACTGAGGAGGTTACATTATTTACTAAGGAGTTGTTGCCTGACGTGACATTCAGGAGGATAGAAAAGTATAGGGTATTTCTGACCAGGAGGAGAGTTTTTCCTTAATCCAAACATTCATGCATGTCCAAAGAGAGATGTCATTAAGCATGTGATTAAAGTGAGTGAGAGCATTTCCTTTAAGAAATTATCTTTCAGAGGCAGTTGGTTTACATAAAGTTAATCTGGGATGGAAGAATCCTGAGGAGTAACCGACAAGTTAAAGAAATATCCAGAACCGTGGGCAATATTCCAACCCCAACAGCCATCTGGAGTAAAGGATGATTGGAAGTTGGGACACGCGTGATGTCTTAGAGGGTTGGAAAAGAACTGCGGTCAGCCACATATCTGAGCACCATGAACAGACCACCTACAGGATCGGGGCACCTTGCCTTAAAAAGCCAGATGCAATGACACGTTTTTGAGTGAAGAAGCATCTGGAAGTTGAGGATATCAGAGAAGCTTCCTGCTGGTCTGGAAGTAGGTTTGGGGACACCCTTTCTTGGGCACAGATGGGAGTGGATGAGATACACTTTCAATGAGAAGGGAGTATAGCAAATCCAAGTCACTTAGTAGAGAACAGCTAAAGTTATCATTTTCCTTCCAGAGGAGATCAACTATGCCTAAGGAAACATAACCTACGAATACCCAAGGTACTTGGTACCTTGGTAGGGGCCTCATGTCCACCACAGTTTTTGTGAGGTAACTTTGCTGTGCATTCACTACCTGAGTGATGTCTGCTGCCTTTTGTGTTGGTTTATTTTCTTTCTCACTTTTATTCATCTGTGATTATCTGGAAAATGGAAAGTAGAATGAAAAATCATCTAACCTGAAGAGGAAAATGCAACACAGAAAGTTATTGCCCAAAGTGAGATTAGCCTTTCTTAACTTTTAAAAGACTGGACTGGAGCAAACAAGGATATCAACAAAAATTCTCTTTAATAAGAGCCAGTATAAAACCTGAAATTATGTATCACGGGGAATAAATTGTAGATAGGGAGGTAAGTAGGTAGGGTATATATTTTATTCTGGATTTGGATCCTATCAAGATCATGAGGCTATTTTCTTAGAGGGGAAAAAGTGTCTTACTGGACAATTTCCCTATTACATGGGGAATGTAATGGAATAAAAGAATGGCAAAAGACATTGATTTGGGGAGCATGTGAAGCTGTGGGGGCCAGGGGCCCTTGCTGGAAGCAGAAAAGACTGAGTAGTTAACTGTTGGAGGCAAAAATAACTGCCAGCCTGGGAGTTGAAAGTGTTGGGAGGGGGGATAGAATGGAGCACACATAAGAGCTCCATGGGCAAAAGCTGCTCTCATGAAGAAGCCCTAGTATATCTGACCCTGTCTGAAGGAGTGGTGGCCCACAAAGCTCAATGCTTTCAGTTCCTAGCAGAGAAGGCTGGTAATAAAGTTAGAGCCAAATAAGAAAACCCTGCCAATGCCAGGCTTTCACCAAAGCCAAGATCAGCATGTGCAAGTTCCTACCATGGTGCCTAACAATTTTTAAATATTCAGTAACTGTGTGTGTTTTAAAACATAAATATTAAAAAAATATTTTATTTGAGAAAGTGCACACAGAGGGAGAGTGTCAAGGACAATAGACTCCCCGCTGAGCAGAGAGCCCAATGTGGGGCTCCATCCCAGGACCCCGAGATCATGACCCGAGCCGAAAGCAGACAGTTAACCTACTGAGCACCCAGGTGCCCCAAAGCAAAAATTTAATTCGTCCTCCACTTTTTTTTTTTCTCTTCAGCTAACTTGATTACAAGATGACTCCCATACTGTAACTGCTGGTCAAAAAAATATCCTTGTGGAGATGACATTATTCTTTCTAGCTCCTGTAATACCCATATCTTCTCTCTGTCCAATCATTAAAGTGAGTAATTGCCTACAAAATGTATTATATGCAGGTCCAAATGGTGAAGAGTATGTAGATGAGTTAGACGGAGGATGTAATACACAAGAACAGAGGTTCTTGGTTCCTGAGGGACCTTTCCTTCCCAGCTGTCTACTTGAGTGGACCACATACACATCTTCTACCCCCAGATGAGGCCTATGTGGAAAAGGACGACATCGAGCAAAGGACATAGGTGGAAACTCCCTCCACCTGCAGCACACCGTCTGCTACTCTCAGCTGAGAGATTTGAAGAGAGCAAGAAGATTTACTTCAGATGGCTGTGGCATCCCTGTCATCATCCCCATCTACATTTCAGGGAGGGGTATGCAGGAGGGAGAAGAGGAAGTAGCTGTCATTATGAAGCAAGGTAAGGGCTTGAGGGGTAAAAGGACAAGCTTTGAACCAGGCTCAGCAAACTCACTGCTTCCAACAGACATGCTGCCGTGTCTTGAGTGGCCACATGAAAATCTCAGCTTGCTGTTCTCTGGTTTCCTAGGATACTGGAGTTATGGGCATTACTGAGGATAGTGTAGTTTAACCTATGAAGGAAACATTTTCGGGAACTTAATCAAGGTTATCTTGGAGCTGAGTTTCACTATCTCTTATTCTTCACTAGTACCGTGAGTGCAATAGGGGCATACTAATAAGCAGAAGATACAAAACATGAGCTGGAGAGAGAATATTAGATACTAGATACTAATGCTTGACAAAGGGAATCAGAAGGCCTATGGATCACATGCAGGGCAGGGGATAAGAAAATATGGCTATGATTTGAAATGGGACTCTGGGTAGGTAAATTCTTCAGATAAATCAGGGTGTTATAAAGGATGCTGGGATAAACACACCATGAGATGCCACTCAGGAACTAAAATACAGCTCCCCTTGCTTCCCAAACAGTCATTCAGCAGGGCCACTTGTACATATAATGGCTATGAGGCTTCGGGCAAGTTATTCTAGTTGCTGATTAGGCTACATACTGAAAAATATTCTACCAAAAAAAGAAAGTGTAGCATAAAAATCAAACATAAAGGGGAAAATAAAATAGAAAAACTTGAGACATAGTATATATGATCTCATCACTTTTGCAATCATTGTGCTGGAAGCTGAGGATTATCTGCAATTTAATCTAAGACTTTCTTTTAGGTGTGTGTCATCAGCTGAGGCTTTTCCCCCATTTGTTCTCTGGGTCTTGGCTTGAGATAATAGTTTCTATTCTCACTATTCCAGAGGCACCAGGACATAATAAAGGAAGATATAATTATTTATTTATTTTTAAGATTTTATTTATTCATGAGAGATACACACACACAGAGAGAGAGAGAGAGAGAGAGAGAGGCAGAGACATAAACAGAGGGAGAAACAGGATCCATGCAGGGAGCCCGACGTAGGACTGAATCCTGGGACTCCGGGATCACACCCTGAGCTGAAGGCAGATGCTCAACTGCTGAGCCATCCAGGTGTCCTTAACAAGGAATTAGAACAGTGATGTTCATGCACAGATGCCCAGGAATCATCACTCTGTTAGTAAAGAAACAGAAGAATAGCAGAAGCTACTTTGATAACTAGTGATTAGAGGAGAAAGAAGGTTCTGAAGATAAAGCAGAGAGAAATAAAGGGTGGGAAGCAACAGTTCCAGGAGAGAGGAACACAGACCCTTCTGGGAGAGAAGTAGGGCTCGAAGGGCAGAGCTGAGCCAGAACAGACAGAAGCAGAGGGCGATGGTCAGGTCCTCACCACCTCCTCATGGGAGTGCACCGGGTCTAGTGTGCTGAGCTGAAACAGGCTGGCCTCTGCTAATATCTTGATAGGAAAAAGAAAGAGAGCACTCTGTCCAAATCAAAGTAATATATTTTCTCTCTCCTCAGATAATACGTAACTTAGGAAGTTAAATGGTAGTGAATGAATAATACTAATGGCTAGAAAAAGTTGTAGAGAAGCGAAGAGAAGCTCAAGAGCTGAGTCAGCAGCAGAGGAGATGCCCACACCATTGCTGGATACTTTGTAAGTCCCTCTTAAGTGGGAAATATAAACCTATCTAGAAATCTGCTTTCAGCCCAGGCTGTGGCTCCTGCCACTGATTAGAATGCTTATACCAGCTCTGAGATGTTCTTGGAAAAGTGTTGAGGCACTAGCTTCCATAAGGATTTTCATACCCAGGAAAACAATGGAATTAGTGGCCTATAGAAGTTTATAGCTGCTCAAGGCAATTATTTCTGAGAATATTTGGTCTAAATATTAAGAACTCAATTAAAGCAGTCTCTGAGGATTTCAGAGATTGATCACTTAGATATTTGCCTGCTTTATACATGCTTCCATGTTTATATCCTGAAAGCAATTGAAGCTTAGAGAACAGAATGTAGCTGGAATCCAAGGGTGTGGAAAAGGCAGCTTTGGCTTACAGACTAGCAAAGGCTTGCAGGATCCCTTATCTTGTGGTGCCCCACTGCATTTGCCCTCAAATATAGAGAGCCTTTGCCATCAAAAGAAGCAGAAGCGGCTTAGATTTGATATTTCCGAGTAGTATCTTTGGTTGCCTGGAGCCAGGAAGAAAGATGTGTATTGCTTTCCTAGGGAACAAGGCCATAATGTCCTCAAATGGCAAGAGGGCAACTGAGCTGTTCAGGATTTGGGCTTGTAAACAGGACATCTTCGAGACAGGCATCTCTGAGACAGTTGGAACAAGGGGAGATTTACCCATTCTAACAATAATTCTGTTACTGCCTTCTGCAGGAACTAATTCTCTTACGAGTTAGAGATACCCAGTACTGATCAGAGATTAAGAAAGTATCAGATTTGTTACAGTTCTGCCATTAACGAACCTATTCTAAAATTGATTTTCTAGTAACATGTTTTATCTCTGCAGATTTTGGAAACAGGCCTGAGAATGGGCATCTGATTATTCAGCAAAAAATCCTAATCTATAAAGAGGCTTTCTTACCTTAGCCCCACCGAGGTCTATATCCTGAAATTGTGAGGGTTCAGAAGACCAGAACACAAGCCCAGTGTTCAGGTCAAGAGAACAAGAGCCTTGGAATCAGACACACTTGAATAAAAATTGAATTATTTTACTTACTTGTTAGATCTGTGATTTTCTTGCTTTCCCAAACTTCTGTGTTCTCATTTGTAAAATGGGGATAACAATAAACACAAGCAATTATAAAATGTATTACCTATGTTCCTCAAGCATTTGGCACAGTATACTGCATAGAGTACATTTTCAAAACTGTAGTTATTATTTTATATTAGTCCTGATATGCTCTTCTGAGTATCATTTCCAGAAATAGTTATTATATATCTGAATTCTTTGATTTTGTAAAATGAGATTTTAGGTGGCAAGGTATCTGGGAACAACATCAGATGAAACCTGATAGAATCTGATAATGATGGACTGAAGAAGATAAAAGACTAAAGCCTGAAGGCCGTTTGCATGATTGCAGAATCCTGTTGTTCTGGAGAATAGATATAGGAACAGAGGAACTTACAAATAGTCTTCCTTTTCCTGTGCCCCTCTGCCTCCCACTCTCTCTCTCTTAAAACATTTTTAAGCCTTTTGCTTTATAAATTACATCTAGAACAGCTAACAATATACCATCTAAAATAATCATTAACATTTTAATTTAGATATGTTATATATTTTCCAAATTATAAATAAAATCAGCCTGCATGTATTTTATGACCCACTTTTAATTCACTGAATATAACATAAGCAATCTTAAGGGAATTTAACATTACTCATATGAATCACTTTAATGCCTATATATTATAGAGATACCTTTAATCGTGAAATGACTGGTGCCTTCTATGCACAGCCACCCTGCCAGGACAACACTATCAGAGTCCCTGTTCTCAAAAAAGCTAGATTCTGCTGTGAAGACTGACTATACAGTTGAGAAATTTGTTACTAAGGAAATAAAAGTTAAAACCAAAATGAGATATCAGCGGCTATATTCCTAAGATAATATCAAATATGTAGGGAAATAGTTTTGATTACCTCCTTTGTCATTAGTGGTCCTTTTCTTACTCAGGTATATGCTGGCTTCCCATCTTTTTCCTATTCTTTCCATCTAACCTAATCTCAGACAATTGATATGTTACTTTTTATGTCTTTATATCTGTATAATAATCTCTAGCAAAAAGTTGATTGTGTGTATATATGCATATAAAATGTTGCATATATGTATATATGAGTTATATAAGCATATGTATATGTAGTTATATGTACATTAAGCATATATATGAAACTATATATATACAACTCACTTGCTATGTGGGTGTGTCTGTGTGTTGAAGATGTGAATGAAAAGAGATTTAGATTTCACTTAACTGAAATAACAATTTTATTTATAACTTATTTATTCCCAGAAACACTTTTTTAATGTTGAATGAAAACTTTACAATTTATTGTAAATGTTCAAATAAAAGACAATATTCTGATGTGGTCATATGTAAGTTTTATCTCTCTTTTACCTCTCTCCACCACTTTTTAAAATATTCTGTAAAGCCAGCTAAAAAACTTTAATATATTTTAGTGCAAGAGAACCAATATCAATATCATATGAGCTCAGTAGCAAGCAGGATGCTGTGCCCGCTACACAAGGACTCCTTCAAATTTGTCATCTACCTATAAGGTCACACAAAACCAGTTTTAAAAAATCCTGATCTGATATATGCTTATAAAGAAGAGATGACAGTCCTGAGCAGTCACAGCAATAACTTAATTTACCTAAGAGAGAGAGATAAATGACAGGTAGAGAAAATTTCTGTCAAGCCATGGAGACCTTGAGATGAAAGTGAAACTCTTTTTTTGTAACCAAAGGTCAGATCTCTGTACTTTTAAGAATCCCTCCTTGATGGCCTCTTTTGATTTTTAGGTGTCAAAATGAAATTGGATGAATCTGGAATTTTCACTCAGTTTTAATGAAATCAGAATTTTAAATAGATGAGGCCAAAAGACCAAGAAATGTGAAACTGTAAAGAATGAGGCTCAAATTATGGATTATTTAAATTAAGTGAACTATCTTTGCCTTTGTCTTTGATGACCTATTTTCAACATTAAAAAATTTCTACAGTCTTTGATCTTTGAAGATATAAGAGATTCAGTTAAGCTACTGCAAAATTATTACAGCATATTTATTCATTCTAAGCTTATTATTGGCTATGATGTGTCATTGTGTGCCATTTTGGGTCTTAATATTTTAAAAGAATGCAGTTATTCAAATCTCACAATTGTGCACTGTGATCAATATTATGAAGGCAAAATACATGACATTGTGGACAACAGAGTGGGAACAGATGTGTCATTGATTTCAGGAAAATTATTTTTATGAAAATGGACCTCAGCAAAAACATAATATAGCTGGAGCACAGACAAGAGGGAACGAGGGAAAGAGAATGTGTTAGGCGCCAACCGGGTGCACATTTGTAGGCTATGACAAGGACTTTATTTTTTATCTGATAAATCATGTGGAGGTTTGAGCAGTGCTTTGAATTTTTGATTATTTTTTAAAATTTTATTTATTCATGAGAGGCAGAGACATAGGCAGAGGGAGAGGCAGGCTCCCTGTGGGGATCCCAATGTGGGACTTGATCCCAGGACCCTGGGATCATGACCTGAGCCAAAGTAGATGGTCAACTGCTGAGCCACCCAGGTGCCCCTGACAATGTTTTAATAAAGACCTTTATGTATTAAAAAAATGAAGACAATAGGATAATAATCCCCTTTGAAGCTCAAGAATTTTACAAAGGAAAATGATACTTTAAGCAAAATGAAAAATCTATTAATTACCCCTAATTTTACAAAAAGGTTTCGGCTTTAGAATATGTCCAACTCTGGCTATTTTATTTAAACATCTGTAAGGAATAGAAAGAGAAAGGTAAAACTAGAGGTGCAAAATCATCACAAAAAATAAACATTGAAGGGGCTAAGAGGGCATAGCAAGAGAGCTCCAGGGGTGATAGTCCTGAGATAGTAATAATCTAGATAAAATAGACTTCTTTTTTTTTCCAGTTATTGGTGTTTTATTACAGTGTTATTAGGAAGAAAAAAAAGACTTTATAAACCTATGCTTCTGAAGAGAAATAGTAGGTGACTCTAGGTCCCATAAGCCCCACACAAGTGGACCACCCAATATAACTTTCAGGCTTCAAGCACACAAGGGACATTTAAAAATAATTAGCCATGGGGTGCCTGGGTAGGTAGCTCAGGTGGTCAAGTGCCTGACTTTTGATTTTGGCTCAGGTTATGATCTCAGAGTGGTTGGAAGCCCTGTGGCAGTCTCTGTGCTAGGCGTGGAATCTGCAACCTGGTTAAGATTCTCTCTCCCTCTCCTTCTCTTTCCCCCTCCCCCACCCCCATGAGCTCTCTCTCTCTCTAAAATAAAATAATAAAAACAAAAATAGTTGGTCACATACTTGACCATAAAGGAAATCTCAACAAAACCAAAGGATTGGTATCATCAAAATACAACAAAATTTGAAAACTAGTAAGATATCCAAAATGTGTTATATAAGTATTTTAAAAAGTAAACACTTCTAAGTGACTCACAGGTCAAAGAAAATATCATAATAGAGAATTTAAATATTTTCAACCAAATAACAAAACACTCCCAAAAGTTGTGGAATGTAGCTAAAGCAATATAAATAGGGTAACTTTTGGCTTTAAATGTGAATAAAGAGTTTAATCAGTGAGCTGAGTTTCAACTTAAGGAAAGGACCAATAGAGCAAATCCAAAAAAAAAAAAAAAAGGATATTGAAAATAGACATTCTTGAAAGCTTTTGTCTGTGTCCATCTGATATTGTAAGTCATGTTATTTATTTTGAATTTCCATATCATATATTGCAATCATAGAATGTTTGTTTATCCACTCCTAATTAAAGATCATCACTAAAATACTCTAAAATACTGAAAGTTTGTATTTAGGAAATGTGATAGTAGACAAAGTTGAAATGTCTTAGGCCTTAAACAAAATCACTCACATTTAATCATATTTGTGCTTTGTCACTGTATTGCACTTCTAACACATACATAATATTAATGGCCAGAAAAGAATGGCATGTTTATAGGACTTGGGGAACCTCTCATCTATCTCTCACCCATTGTTCTTATTTTATTTTTCCCATCAATGTTCTGTTCTACCACTGGATTCATTACAGCAATACATTTCCCACAGACCAGCCAACAGTTTTTTGAACAGTCCTGTTAAAGTTTCAAATACATACTTGCAAGGTTATAAGAATGGCACTGGGTATGTAGTTCCACTTTTAAGAATATAAAGAAGTCAAAAAGTAATCATTACCTTTTAATACTGCACCTTAATACCTATAATAACTTTTTATGTTGGCCAACTGCCATGTGCCAAGCTGTGGCTTGTATGATTTTAATTAATCTTTGTGATATAATAGTCCTATTTAATCACAAGGAAATGGAGGTCAGGAAATTTATTTTACTTGTCAAACCAGTTATAAAGCCTAGTTTCTAACCTATGTTTATCTGCTTTCATTGTGCTGTTCATCATACCTTAACTTTCGATTTGGATTACATAATTCTTTTGGGTTCCACTTAATTTTACATCAAGCTTATGTTTTTAATTCCATGCCTTATTCTCCTATTAACATTCATCATTGTCTATTCTGTTTTTATACATGGGTATGAGTAGGTCTTGTATACTCAATCAGCTACCCTGGGCATGATTTTCATTTATGTTATAAAACAGTTGCTTTAATTCCTTGTGTATCTCTCAGTAGACATGGTCATAGAGCTGTTTATGCCATTAAAAAAATTTATTCCCAAAAAGTGTTTCATAGAACACTACTCTAATGAAGTGTTCCTTAAAAATGAAATGTCAAATTCAAATGTTTAAAAAATTATTCTTATATACCTTTCTTAAAGTGTTTACTTTCAGTGAACACTAGCATATTAGATTGCTATAGATAATATACAGTAAAATAATATTTCACCCATCTTAAAAAATCTTTTAAAGATTTATTTATTTATTCATAAGATAGAGAAAGAGAGAGAGGTAGAGACACAGGCAGAGGGAGAAGCAGGCTTCCCACAGGAAGCCCGATGCCGAACTTGATCCTAGACCCCGTGATCATGTCCTGAGCTGAAGGCAGATGCTCAATTGCTGAGGCATCCCAAGAAATCGTTGATCATAGATTCAGGCATCCCAAGAAATCTTTGATCATAGAAAAATGTTGCTTATTTGGAAAAAAAAAATTTCCTAGATTTCTCTCTCTGCTCTCCTTACTGGCACTCGTTGCAGTATGCTTAGAGTTTATTGAGCTCACAGGTACTACATGGGTTAGAGAAGTTCAGAAATAGTTACTGGAAAGACATATACACATATGTTCATTTATATGTCTATGATTATACTTATTTCCATGCATTTCCATGATTTGTAAAAGTTCTAGATAACTTGGGAAATTAAACATTTAACATTCATTAGATTTCTATGCATTAACATCCTATTAATTTAGTTAATACCAGAATTTTAGATGTCACATATGATCTCCAAGTTGCTTTCTCATTTATTTTCCATGCCAGAAAGCAAAAGGTACAGGGGACACCTGGGTGACTCCATCAGTTTAGCATCCAATTTTGATTTGGGCTTAGGTCATAATTTCAGGTTTCTGGGAATGAGCCCCATATGGGGATCCCCACTCAGCAAGGAATCTACTTGTCTCCCTCCCCCTGCTCAGTGCTCTCTCTCAAATAAATAAATCTTAAAAAAATTAAAAGGCATAATAATATTTTGCTTTTTATAATATATCTTAAGTGTGTGTGTTTTCCAAAGGGGTAGAGAATTGTTATTTTTGAAATACGTATGATACATTCAGGTTACTATTTAGGAAACATGAAATATTACAAAATAAGCAAGAGGCAATTATGTCTCTCAAACATATTTGATTTCTGTAGATCACTGACACAAGAGTAAATCTGTTCTGGGAGCATTATCAGAATAATTATTACCTTTTTATGTTTTTCTTTTAACAATAGGAAAAAATGACTCAAAAATCAATAAACAACTAGACCAGCAATCTAGGTGTTGATTGATTCAGAAACTGTTTACCTCTTTGCATAATACTACTATGCAAACAATTATTGTCTAAATATATGCAAACTCAAATCCAAGATTCCACCAAGAGAATTATTGATTTTCATGAAAAGAATATGTGCAACAGAGCATGACCAACTAGATGTACTTCTGAGCAATTGATAGTTCATGACCCTTCTCTGTGGGGAGCTGTGCAAAGCATTCATGTTAATTCTATTGAATTTGTGACCAGTCACCCATAAAAGATAATTATATATGTCTGAATGTAAAATGACCTGATCATCCTATTAAACGTGGCTTTAGAATAAACCATAACTATGGTGGAATTTACTATGCAGCAAGATGCATAAAAATACACGGGAGGGCTTTTTTACAGTGTTTGAGAGAAATACAAATAATTGAATCTAGCATGAGAATTACATTTACCCAGTCTATAGAAAGGATCAAGACAAGATGTGCTTAGACAGTAATGCTGTTTAAGTACTTAATCTTTGGAAATAATGGTCAAAGAAAAATACGCTTAGTCTAAGAGAAAGAAAAAGAAAAAGTTATTTTGATGGGTTTAAGTGGTCCTATAGCTGCTCCAAGCCAAATATGTTTAATCCAAGAGAAGTGTTCTCAAAGTTCTGCAGTAGAGAAACAGTGGAGACAGAGAGACAGTCTAAGATGCTAATAGACACTGTAGAATTTCTTACTATTGTTATAATGAAATCACTTTGTGTAATCTTTTCTTGATTTGTGCTGAATGTTCTGTTGTTTGTTGTATACCATCCGTAGAACAAAATGGTCAGTGATTGATTTGAGCTGGGAGGGCCTATCTCCACATATTTGGATTCAATAGGTCTTCATCATTCATACATATATTCATATGACCATATGAACTCATATATGTATGTAATTTCCTAATATATTGATAGTCTTATATGGTATATATTGAGGAATTATTTCAAATAATTATTTTTAATAATTAATTTTAAAATTTTAAAATTTTAAAAATTAATAATTTTTAAAAATTATTTCAAATAATAGCAAGATTGTCTGATACAAATATATGTTTTTAAGTCTCTGTAGCTTATTCACTCTATGAAAAGACTAAAACTGATACTACATTATCTTTTAAAATTAGTCAATTCCCTCTATAATTTTCTCCTTACATAAATAACAGTTCTATTTATTGATCACTCCTTTCATCATCCAAGTAGTATTTTTACATCCTCTTTTTCATATATTCCTTAAATTTTTTTTTTTTTTTTTTTTTTTTTTTTTTTTTTTTGCTTCTTGCACACACGGTAGCATCTGCTCCTGAGAATTTCCCTGAATCAACTCTCGGCCTAATAGGAGAAGTGGAAATGTTCACAAATATTTCAAGTATTTATTTTACAGTAAAAAAGTGACATGAAAAAGTAATGCACTTAAGTGCTATTGGAACAAAAGAGATGAACATCTAAAATAAGATAGGGCGGGGATCCCTGGGTGGCTCAGCAGTTTAGCACCTGCCTTTGGACCAGGGTGCGATCCTGGAGTCCCGGGATCGAGTCCTGCGTCGGGCCCCCTGTGCATGGAGCCTGCTTCTCCGTCCTCCTGTGTCTCTGCCTCTCTCTCTCTCTCATAAATAAATAAATAAATAAATAAATAAATAAATAAATAAATAAATCTTTTTTAAAAAATAAAAATAAAATAAAATAAAATAAGACAGGGCAAATTTTTCTAGAAAGAAAATCTTAAGTTGTATCTTGTAGAACAGATGGGAGATAGTTTTATGGGGAGATAAAGCTAGCAAAAGGGGCCCAGGCAAGAGAGACAGCTTGAGGAAGAAAGAAAGACACAGAGTGGCATGTTTGAGAACTTCAGGTGCAGCCCTGAGTCCAAAGTATGGAGGGAAGAATGATGAGAGAGCATGACTATAAGTTCCATAGCCCTATGAAAGTCACAGGTTGAAATCTGTGAAGTAGAAATATAGAAAACATTTTGTTTGGCTTCATTTTTCCCAAATGCTTCTCAAAATTTCCATTGTAACTGAACTTAGGCACAGCTAATACACAGGATCAGTCCACAAGCCTCAACCAGGTCTGTGTGCTCATGTGTGATTCCTCTGCAGCACCTTCTACCCACATCCACAGTTTTCATGATCAATTGCATACATACAGAATGCCAATGTACAAATAAGACCCATTGGCTCATTCCACTATAGAGTGCTCACTGATTTTTCTGAGATGTTTTTCTATAATGAACTAAGGGCTGAAAATCAGGAGACCACATCTCTAATTCCAGCCAATCACCTGGATGGAGACCTTGAGCCAAAGTGTCTCCTTTTTGCATAATATAAATATGAACAGGTGGTTATCAAAGTTGGTTGTATTGTAGTCCTATGTTAAAATAACATCTAATATGTAAAACAGATAAAGCCTAACATTCTGGTCAAAGCAGCTTTGGAAGGCCATAAGCTTTAGATCTCACATCTCACCTCTGTATTGAATACCCACTGTGTACTCTTGAGTGACTCTTAAGAGAGTGAGAGTGGAAAACTCTTCCAGCCAACTGCTTCCCAGAATGTTTCTTCACTTCCAATCTGAAAGCTCCAATTAGTACATAATTCTATATTCTCCATGCCCACAAACTCTTCTCTATCAGCTGTGGTCTACAGCACGTTATCTCTAGAAAAGAACTCAGGCACCACTGTTTCACCTCTGTTTTGTGAGGAGAGGAAGTCACATGATAAGGATATAAAGTTATTTTAATAGATATACTTTTCTACATAAGATGTTCCACATAGTAGAAGGGGCTCAACACTAAGGATTCCAGGTAGAGGAGCAGTCAGTCACTCCTGTAATATTTCTTTGGCTATTCCCCCCTTTCTCTGTAAAGCTTTCCTGTTATAATCCCTGACTCTTTGAGTCTGATATCAATCACCTATCTCAAAGGGCACATCCCATGGATAAGTTTCCATAGTTTCTTCCACCTTAAACAGATCTTTCCCACGTTTGTTAATTATCTAAATCATTATCTTAGTGAATGAAAATGTCTTATTTTCCACATCTTTAACCACATTTGATATTGCAAAAATATTTAATATGATTAATCTTATGTGTGGAATATTATTTCAGTGCTCTTCTGAGTTTCTTTTACATATGACTACAAAAAATGAACAATTTTTCTTATATTTATTGACCACTTATGTGTTCTCTTTTGTAATTTACTACTTATGCTCTTGGGCTGATTTGTTAATACCTCGATATCTTTTTTAAATAAATATTTTGGATATTTGATCTTTGTTATCAGCTGCATTGTGGCATTATTTTTTGTTCACATTCATGTCTATATTATATTTTAAGAAGGCAAATTAGTGGGATACCTGGGTGGCTCAGTGGTTAAGCATCTGCCTTTGGCTCGGTCATTTTCAGGGGTCCTGGGATCCTGTTCCACATTAGGCTCCCTACAGGGATTCACCCTCTGCCTATGTCTCTGCCTCTCTCTGTGTGTCTCTCATGAATAAATAAATAAAATATTTTTAAAAAGCAAATTAGTAATTTGATATGATTAGATTATGTTCTTGTAATGTTTTTTATTATTTTTTTAAGATTTTATTTATTTATTCATGAGAGGTACAGAGAGAGAGGCAGAGACACAGGCAAAGAGTGAGGCAGGCTCCATGCAGGGAGCCTGACACGGGTCTCAATCCCAGGTCTCCAGGAACACACCCTAGGCCAAAGGCAGGTGCCAAACCGCTGAGCCACCCAGGCATCCCTTGTAATGTCTTTTAAAAGTTATATTTGCTTTTCCCAATTTGGTATGGAATAGTCTATTTACTATCTGTTTATTGACATAGATTCTTTTATAAACCAAATTATTATGCCATAATGTCTGTTTATGCATTTTTATTATATTCTTTTGTCTAGCAGTCTAAGTGCAGTAGTAAACAGTGTTTATTCCTAAATTGTTATTATAAATCTTGATATCTGTAAGAAATTCTCCCCATCCCTTTTGGATTTAATGAAAAACCCTCACAGGATTTCAAGTGAAATTTCATTGATTTTAGCAAGATTAATTTTTAAAGAATTATTATCTTTGAGATACTGTATCTTCCCATCTGTACATGTAACTTCTACTTATAAGCATAGGCCTTCTTTATATTTTTGTTTTGTCTTGTTTTTTTTTAATAATGCTTTACGATTTTTTTCCAGAAAGTTCAGAAGTATTTTTTTAATTTATTTCTAGATACCTTAGAGTTATTGTTGTTATTGAAAAAGGGACCTTTATTTTTTTCTAGTATAACTTAAAATACACTACTTTATGTAATCATATATTTGATCTGTTTTTATATTTTGATGTTAATATATATCCTATATATTACTTAATTCTGTATATTACTCATCATGATAAATGTACCTTAATTTCCTCCACCTGATATATATTCTATATATTACTTAATTCTGTATATTACTCATCATGATAAATGTACCTTAATTTCCTCCACCTGTTTCATCTATCCCCCTCATTACCTCTCCTCTGTCAACTACCAGTTTGATCTTTATATTCAAGAGTCTATTCTGATTTGAGGTGTTTTTTTTTTTGCTTGTCTCTTTATTTCTTTCTTCATATATTTTGTGTATTAAATTCCATTTATGAATGAAATCACAGGGTATTTATTTACTTTTCTCTGATTAACTTTATTTCATTTAGCATTATACCCTCTAGATCCATCCATATTGTTCCAAATGGCAAGATTTCATTTTTTTTTATGGCCGAGTAATATTCTATTGAATATACATACCACATCTTCATTGTGCATCCATCAGTCATTCATCTTGGGGTGCTTCCATAATTTGGCCATTGTAAATAATGCTGCAATAAACATAGAGGTGCATAAATCTTTTCATTTTCTTTGGGTAAATATCCAGGAGTGGAATTACTGGATCATGCAGTAATTCTGTTTTTAATTTTTTGAATAACCACCATACTCTTTTCACAGAGGCTACACCAGTTTGCATTTCTACTAGTGCTCGAGGGTTCCTTTTCTTCTGCATCCTTCCCAGCACTCATTGTTTCTTAATTGTAGTCATTCTGACAAGTGTGAGATGTTGTCTCTGTGATTCTGATTGCATTTCCCAATTGATGAGTGATGTTGAGCATCTTTTCATGTCAGGAGACTGTTCTTTTATGTATTGCTACGTAACAGAATGTCATTATAAATAGTCTATCATTTCCTGAGTACACTTGAGTTCTTTCCAATTTTTATCTATTATGACCAAACTTCCTGTATATATAAATATCTTTTAATAGATTTTTGCACTACTTTTTATTGGAGAGGTATCTGAGTCATAAAGGATATGTATGTATATTTAGTGTTACTAGATACTAAGAATTTTTTCTAATTGATCAAAAAATTAATAATCTCATCAACAGTGTATGAGGGTTCTGATCAATATATCATATAGTCAGTTTCTTAAATTTAGCCATTTTGGGACACCTAGTTGGCTCAGTAGTTGAGTGACTGCCTTCGGCTCAGGCCGTGATCCCCGGGTCCCATATAAGGTTCCCCGCAGGGAGCCTGCTTCTCTCTCTCTGCCTATGTTTCTGCCTCTTTCTCTGTGTCTCTCATGAATAAATAAAATCTTTAAATAAAAATTTAGCCATTTTGATGATGTGTACTATAACTTCATTAAAATTTTAATCTTCTTTTCTCTGCTGATAATGCTGTTGAATATCTTTTCATATGGTTATTGATCATCTAGATACCCTCATTTGTAAAGTGGTTTTATAAAACTTTGCCCCATATTTTAATTGTATATTTTTGCCTCTTTTCCTGATTAACATTCTTCATATATTCTGGATGCAAGTCATTCTCTCATGTATTTATCGAGACTGTCTTCTCTTTTTCATTAGCTTTAAGGATGATTTATTTAGATAACCAGAACTTCTTTAATTAATGTACTACATGAATTATTTTCCTGTTTGATTAGTGTTTTATGTTTATTAATATTTAAAAAATATTTTGCTACTCCAAGGTCCAACATGAAAATGTTTTTCTCAATCTTGTTTCCCCCAGAATGTTTTTTTAATTTTAATATTAATTGATTAATCTGATAAAATCTATAATCATCCTCAAGTTAATTTTTCTATACAGTGTAAGATAGAATGTAACTTGATTTACTTTTACCCATATAGATATATAATTGATTTAGTACTATTCATGGGGGTATAAAAACTTGTCATAATACACTTTGAGGCACCTTTGTCACAAATGAAGTGTCTATAAATATGTAGGGCTATTCTGGATTTTAAATTCTGTTCCATTAACCTAAATGAGTATAGATAGTAGATAATTGATTACTTTTATTACTATAGTATTGTAGTTATCCTGTAGGTTATTTGCATAATTTTTCTTGTTTCATGTGTTGGAAGCTTGAATCATGGTATTTAAACTTCCTTTCTCTCTGATATGTGCATTTTAAAATATTAAATTTGACCCTCAGAACTGCAAATTTCATGGAATATAAATTTATTATTTTCATCTCAAAATATTTTCTAATATTCAGTGTTATTTTATTTTGTCCTATGGATTACTTAGCAGTTAGTTGCTTAATTAACAAATACTTGAGTGTTTCCTAATTTCCTATCATTAGGAATATTTATTTCTACAATGGTTAGAGAATATATACTCTATCATTCCTTAACTGGCATTTTTTAAAAATTGCTTTGTGACCTAGAATATACTTTATTTTGTTAAGTGCATTGTGATCGTATGAAAAGAATGTATGATTTATAGTTGTGTTTATGATATTCTATACATATCAAATCAGTGTGCTTAATAAAGTTCTTAAAATGTTTTATCTTATTTTATTTTAAATGTTTTGAATATTTTCCCTACCAAAAATAGCATGTTAAATCTCTCTTATTATGATTTTTATTTTCTTTATTTACATTAATTTTTACTTTACGTAATTTAAAGCTATGTTATGTGCCCCCAAATTTACAGTCATATCATTCTTTTTTTTTAAGATTGTATGTATTTATGCATAAGAGACACAGAGATAGAGGGAGAGACATAGGCAGAGGTAGAAGCAAGCTCCCAGTGGGAACCTGATGTGGGACTCCATCCCAGGACTCCAGGATCATGCCTGAGCCCAAAGCAGATGCTCAACCACTGAGCCATCCAGGTGTCTGTCACTACTGTCATATCATTCTATTGACTGTTTTCTTATTGTAAAATGTTATGCTTTAGCATTCATGATACTTCTTGGATGAAAGTCTCCTTTACCTGACATTAACAGAGACACTGGTTTATTCTGGTATATATTTTTCCATCATTGTCCTTTTCCATATCAATTTGTTTTGGGTTTTTTTTTTTAATTTGTATTTATTTATGATAGTCACAGAGAGAGAGAGAGAGAGAGAGAGAGGCAGAGACACAGGCAGAGGGAGAAGCAGGCTCCATGCACCGGGAGCCCGACGTGGGATTCGATCCCGGGTCTCCAGGATCGCGCCCTGGGCCAAAGGCAGGGGCCAAACCACTGCGCCACCCAGGGATCCCAATTTGTTTTGTATTTAAAATGTGTTTTTGAGAACTGTCCATATTTTAGGCATCCATGCCTTAAAATATATTTTTGTTTGATTGTTTAAAGATTTTATTTATTTATTTGAGAGAGAGAGAGAGATGGTGAGAAAGAGCACAAGTAGTGGAGAGGGGCAGAGGGAGAATGAGAGGCAAACTTCCTACCGAGCAGGGATCCAGATGCTGGGCTCAATTCCAGGACCCTGGGATCATGACCAGAGCTGAAGGCAGTCACTTAACCTACTGAGACACCCAGGTGCCCTAAAATCTTCTTCTTTTTTTTTTTTTTAATTTTATTTATTTATTTATTTATTTATTTATTTATTTATTTATTTATTTATGATAGGCACATAGTGAGAGAGAGAGAGAGAGGCAGAGACATAGGCAGAGGGAGAAGCAGGCTCCATGCACCGGGAGCCTGATGTGGGATTCGATCCCGGGTCTCCAGCATCGCTCCCTGGTCCAAAGGCAGGCGCTAAACCCTAAAATCTTTTTAATTCAAGGTTAACATGGCTACATTACCTTCCCTTGGCTTAATTGTTGCATGGGTTTTTAAAATTTTATTTTAATTTCAACCTATCTTTTTAAAGTTGCTCTTATGAACAGGATGTTAGGTTTTTCTTCTCTAGACCTTTCTCTGTATCCTATCTCTGTCTTTTAGTTGGTCATTTTAGCCCACTCATATTTAATGTTCTTATTGAAATAGTTGAGTTTTTATGTCTACCATCTTGCTATTTGTTTTCTGTTTGTCTTTCATTTCTTGATTCCTTCTTTCCTATATTTTTTTATATTAATCAAGTTTTGGTTTTGTTTCTATTATTATTATTATTATTATTAATTTAGTATTCTATTTAAACATCTCTATTAGCATTTTGGTAATATCTTCATCATTCTTTAGTGGTTTCTCACATTATTTCAAAATTTGTTAAATTATTGCTGACTTCTTAAACCACTACTTTTATCTCATCCCAAACAATATAACAAGTTTGCGACAATTTAAATTCATTTACCCCTTTTAAAGACCTCAACTGTTGTTGCATATTTTACTTCTGAATGTGTTAGAAAATTTTCAGGATATTGCCATTATGGTTGGTTTATGCATTCTATTGTCTTTTCTGTTTATTCAGTTATCTGCCCTTTCTTGAAGTGTGAATTCTAACCCTTTCTTTTTGCATTATGGATTCTAATCCAGAATTGGTGTTCCTCCAAATAATGAACTGTATTCAATGTTCTTGTAGTTCAATTTGATGGCAACAAGTTTTCTTGACTCTGTTTCCTTGAGAATTTCTTTGTTCACTTCATGTTTAAAGGAAACATTTCTATTGAGTTTGTGTAATATGTTGGCAAGTTATTTCCCTTATTTTTAATATTTTCAACGTGTTACATTGTTGTATATATAGTAATTAAAAATGTTTTTTTGAAAATTGTATTCCCATTTATATATATCCTATATATAAATTCTAAATTCAGTTAGATTTTATTGGCAGTGATATGATAAAAGATAGAGGTAAAATATTTACTTGAGGGATCCCTGGGTGGCGCAGCGGTTTGGCGCCTGCCTTTGGCCCAGGGCGCGATCCTGGAGACCCGGGATCGAGTCCCATGTCGGGCTCCCGGTGCATAGAGCCTGCTTCTCCCTCTGCCTGTGTCTCTGCCTCTCTCTCTCTCTCTCACTGTGTGCCTATCATAAATAAATAAAAATTAAAAAAAAATTTACTTGATACATGAAATATATATTAAAGATGTGAAACATTTAAAATAAATTTATATCAATATCAGTTAGCAATCTTTGTTAACAAAAAATTTCTTTGTGCCAATTAGGATTATATCATAAGCTATAGAATAAGCAGGCAGTTGAAGTCATTTTGGAAATTTACTCTATAATTTTCCTAAAGAAATTTAAACCAGCCTCTATTCATTTCTTTTTTAAACATATAATTTAATAATTTTGTAAATTATAGCATGTCACCATAAAAATTACTGAAATGCATTATCTGAATATTATGAGTGAACAAAATTTGATGTAGGATAACAAGAAGCAGATATAAATTCATTTTCCAACACATTAACAGGTTGTAATGATTTATTTTCATCTTTACTGACTATATTTATATTCTCTGGGTAAAATGTTCTCTTTAAAGAAAGATATCAGATATTACTACAGAAATTTATGGAAAAGAAAGGAAGGTTTGACTAAATGTCATTTTAATCAAGGAAACAGCTTATGTTTAATGAAATTGAACCATTAAACTCACCCATACAGAAATAATTTGTTTAGAGGTGGGTAATGTAAAGTGTATGTGGTATTTCTTTTTTTTTTTTTTTTTTTTTTTTTTTGTATGTGGTATTTCTAACACATTCTTTGGTAGAGTCTAAATAGTAGCATTATTTATTAAATGCATTTTGAATCGTTCTTTGGAATTGTTCATTTTGCTTTTTGTCTGGAGTTGGAAAAAATAAGGATAAGAATCAACATTAAGAAAAATCACTGTTGAGGGGATCCCTGGGTGGCGCAGCGGTTTAGTGCCTGCCTTTGGCCCAGGGCACGATCCTGGAGACTCGGGATTGAATCCCACGTCGGGCTCCCGGTGCGTGGAGCCTGCTTCTCCCTCTGCGTATGTCTCTGCCTCTCTCTCTCTCTCTCTCTCTCTCTCTCTGTGACTATCATAAATAAATAAAGATTAAAAAAAAAAAAAAGAAAAAGAAAAATCACTGTTGGGATGCCTGGGTGGCACAGCAGTTGAGCGCTGCCTTCAGCCCAGGGGGTGATCCTGGAGTGCCAGGATCAAGTCCCATATCGGGCTTCCTGCAGGGAGCCTGCTTCTCTCCCTGCCTGTGTCTCTGCTTCTCTTTCTCTGTGTCTCTCATGAATAAATAAATAAAATATTTAAGAAAAATAAAAATCACCATTAATTAAAAAGTCATTGAAAGAAACATAAAAACAGGATTTCAAAGTAGAAGGTTTCAGTTCTAGCTCCTCTCCTATCTCTAATGCTGATTCCTACCAACCATTTTGTTGTTGTTTTTTGCTTGCTTGCTTTTGTTTTTACCAGTTATCATACTGCAAGGGATTTTTTTTCTTTAACAAACATCTGTTTGGGTAATCCCCCTCCCATCCAGATTTCTCATTGGAATTTTCTTAATTCTCAGGATAAAATTCTATCTCTTTTATGATGCTCTCTACCTCTTCACCGAATTGTTCATTTCTCATTCTTATACCATGCTGCTGTGACACCACTGCCTCCTTTCCTCATTAGCTGATAATCACTCAACCTTCAAAACCCAGTCCACAACCTATCTCTTCTGTGTCTCTGTCACTCTTGCTGGCTGATATTTGTTGTGCCCCAGGCATCCAATTCATAGCTCTATCATAGTGCTCCACAACTTTACAAATAGTTTGAATACCTGTTTTTTTAATTAGTAAGTGAGCAATTTTAGTGTAGGTATTGTGATTATTTAGTACAAGAATTGTGAGATATGTATTAATATCTCTAGCTTTTAGAGTGTTACTAGTGGGTTCCTTAATTTTTTTCTTAGAATAACACCCTTATTAAGATATAATTCACATGCCATGGAATTCAAACATATATATAAGGTCTCAATAGTTTTTACTATATTTATAGGTTTCTAAAGACTATCATCACAATCTAATTACAGAACATTATCATCACCCCAAAAAGAAACTTCATACTCATTTAGCATCCACTATCTATTTCTCCTTTCTTCCAGTACAGTAGTGCCCCCACTCTTATTCACAGTTTTGCTTTCCACAGTTTCAGTTACCCACAGTCTACTGTGGTCCAGAAGCAGATGATGATATTGTCAGAAGGTTAATAGAAGCCTAACCCTGTGTCATAATGTGTATGTCATTCACCTCACTTCATCTTATCACCTGGGCATTTTAATCATCTCACCTCATCACAAGATAAAGAAGGGTGAGTACAGTACAATAACATATTTTGAGAGACCACATTTATGGACTTTTTTTTACCATACAATATATTCACATATGATATATACAGTATATATATATATAATTGTTCTATTTTATTAGTAGTTATCATTGTTAATCTCATACTGTGCCTAATTTATAAATTAAAGTTTCTCGTAGATATGTGCATGTAGGAAAAGACATAATGTACATAGAGTTTGATCCTATCTGCAGTTTTGATTATCTATGGGGATCTTGGAAGGTATCCCCCCTGGATACAGGGAGCTACTATATTTTCCTCTCCTTGGTATTTAATATAAATTGAATTATACAATATATGGCTTTTTGTGACTGGTTTCTTTGACTTATGCTTTCAAGGCCCATCTTTTCTGTAACATGTATCACCGTGTCATTCATTTTTGTTGCAAATAATATTTCTTTATAAGGACACAGGCATATTATTTATCCATTCATCATTTAATAGGCATTTGTATTGTTTTCACCTTTTGTCTATTATGAATGTTCCTTCTTTAGACATTGTATCCAAGTTTTGTGTAGATAAATATTTTATTTGTCTTGGATAGATACCTAGCAGTATTATTACTGAGTTATATGATAGCTGTATGGTTAACATCTTGAGGAACTGCCTAACTGTTTTCCAAAGTGGCTGCCAACATTTTTCCAATCCCATCAACTATGCCTAAGAATTTTGGTTACTCCCCACACTCACAAAAACTTTTCTGTATTTTTTAAAAAAATAGCCATCTTAGTGAGTATAAAGTTGTGTCTCTTGTGTTTTGATTGCATTTCCCTAGTGTATAAAGATATTGAGTATCTTTTCATGTGCTTATGTAAATTTGTATACTTTCTTTGGAGAAATGTCTACTCACCTTTGCTTGTTTTAAAAATTAGGTTATTTTTCTTTGTATTGAGTTGTAAGCATTCTTTAAATATTCTTGATACAATGTTCTTCCCAGATAGAAGATTTGCAAACATTTTCTTCCATTCCTGTGTTTGTTAATGAAACTCAAGTTCAGCCACTCACCACTCAAAAGCCAATACTTGAGACAAAAGAATTGATGGGAAAAAATAAAAGCTGCTTTTTTCAGGAACCAGGCAGATGGCAAACAAAGGTCCAAAGACCACCTCCAAAGTCCCAGACAAGAGGTTTTTAAGGGTGAAGCGTAGAGAAGTAATGAGTGCGGACATGCAGGGGAAGCATTCTCAGTATAATTTCAAGCAGATTTGCTGGCATTAGGAAAGGCTGTTTTCTAGTGTGGTCAAGTTTGATCTTGGGAACACCTGTTTCCTAATTTCCCCAGAACACAGATAACATGTCAACTCTGAACTGTCTTGATGGTATTTTCTGAGGTGCAGAAGTTTTTAATTTTGATGAATTACAATTTATGTATTTTCTTTTACCACTTGTGCTTTTGGTGTAATTTTATTTATTTATTTTTAAGATTTTATTTATTTATTTATTCATGAGAGACACAGAGAGAGAGAGAGAGAAAGAGGCAGAGACACAGGCAGAGGGAGAAGCAGGCTTCATGCAGGGAGCCTGACGTGGGACTCGATCCCGGGTCTCCAGGATCACACCCCTGGGTGAAGGCGGTGCTAAACCGCTGAGCCACCGGACTGCCACTTTTGGTGTAATTTTAAGACATATCTTAATCAAAGATCACAAATATTTACTCATTTTTTAAGTTTATCATTTGTGTTTAGCTATTTGATCCATATTGAATTAACTTTTTAATGGTATGAGTTAGAGGGTCAAATGTTCTTTTTCGTGTAGGTACCCAGATACCAAGCATTATTTTTGAAAACACTATTCTTTCACCATATCCTCTTTATGGATAGTCAATTGATAATCATTTGATAGTTCAATTAGGACTCTCAATTCTACATATCTATCTCTATGCTAGGATTACACTATCCTGATTACTATAAATAGTAACTAAATATTATATTTAAGTAAGCAAATTTTGAAGCAGGACAGTACAAGTCATCCAAATTTGTCCTTATTCAAAATTGTGTTGGCTATTCTGGCTCCCTTGCATTTTCAGATGAATTTCAGGATCAGCTTGTCGATTACTATAAAGTTGGGATTTTGATGAGGATGGCATGGATTCTGTGATAAGTTTAGAGAGGATTGTCATCTTAACAATATTACATTTTCTGATTCATAAACATAGAATGTTTTATATTTATTTAGAATCCCACTGATATCTTAAAACAGTGTTTTGTGATTTTTCAGAGTAAAATCCTAGCACTTCTTTTTTTCTTACATTTATTCCTAAATATTTTATCATTTTAGATATATTTTAAGTGAAATCATTTACTTTAATTTTTAGATTATATGTATGTATAAATACTATTGATTTTTCTTTATTGATCTTGTATCTAGTAACCTTGCAGAACTTGTTTATTAGATTTAGTCAATTTTTAGTAGTTTTTTTTTTTTAGATTTTCTATATACACTGGAAATAAATAGTTTTATCTTCTCTTTTATCTGTATGCTTTTTATTACTTGTTTTTCTTCATTCTTTTGCTATGATCTCTAGTATAATGTTGAATAGAAATGGCAAGAAGTCCTGCATCTTTGTCTTTTTCCTGATCTTGTATGTGATTAAGTATCATGTTAGTTGTGGGTTACTTTGTTTATTAGTCTGGTAGTTGCTCATTATCACGTTGAGGGAGTTCCTTTTCCTGATTTTTTAGTGTGTTTATCTTAAAAGTATGTTACTTTTCTCTAGTGCTTCTTCTTCATCTCTTGAGATGATCATGGAGGTTTTTGGTGCTTAGTCTACTTATATGGTATATTACATTGATTTTGGGGATGTCTAAACCAACCTTTCATTCTGGAGATAAGTCCCACTTGCTACCATTGTATAATGCTTTTCACATCTTGCTGCTTTGGTTTCTAGTTCTGGGTTTTGTTTGTTTGTTGAGAATTTTACACAGTGAATTGAGAGTATTTATACTTCTTTTATTTATTTATTTTGAATAGTTTCCGAAGAATTAATGTTATTTCTTTTTTAAAGTTTGGTAGAATTCACCAGTTAAGCTGCAGTATGATTAGGAAATTATATTTTGAATACTTTGTAACAAATCATATTTTCCCAGTAGCATGGTTTGAGGAAATTGTTAATGAAAGAAAAATTTCTGTCTGGGTAGAGCAGTAACAGTGTATAGACATTTCAAGCTGGTGAACCAGACAGCTACCACTTGAATTGACAGTAGTGCTTTGTTTTGTTCCTGAAAGTAAGGCATGAACTAAGTGCCAAAGAAAAGTGCTCTGGGCCTAGTTGAGAAATGTTGGCAGGAGAATAATATCAATAATAGCCAAAGCATTAGGTTGTGTCTATTGCTATATAACAAATTATTCCCCAAACTTCGTTGCTTAAAACAATAAATTATCATTGCCTAACATTTTCTATCAATCAGGAGTTCAAAAACAGCTTGGCCAGTATTATGTGTGGTTCCCTCCCTTCAGACTACTGACAGGATGTATCAGTTCCTTATTGGGTGTTGACAAGAGGCTTTACTTCTTCTCCTTTTGGGCCCCACTATAAAGCTGAGTATCCTCATAATATAGCAGCTGGCTTCCCCAGAGCCTGTGATCTAGAAGAGACAGAGATAAAAATTACGATGTCTCTTATGACCCAACCTGAGAAACCAGGATGTGTCATATCTACAACTCTATTCAATAGATGCAAATCACTAAATCTGGTTACACTCAAGGGTAGGGGGATTAGGCTCTACTCTATGGTCAAAGCACCATCAAATAATTTGAGTACATATATATAAGCCACTATACGTATATTAAGGTATGTTTACCTTAATATTATCTACTATTGGTTAGGCACAGTTCTAATTCTTACCTTATAGTAACTCATTTTATCTTTGTAAAATCCTATTCTCAGATGTTGAAACAACTTTAATTTTACATATAAGATTATCCTTTGAGAATATACATTAATTTTCATAGTTACACAAGCATTATTACCCCAGACAATCTGACACTGAACCAATGAGCTAACATAACACTCTTCAACCTCTCAATGACAGTAAGATCAAATTTACCTTCCAAGGCAAAAGAAACTATTAAGAATGTGTCTGTACATAGATTGTCCACAGACAATAGGACATGCAATGTCAGAGAAAGGAAGACTGTATGTAGTCAGAGGATCACTTAATACATGCTAAGACATTATCTGTTTGAATTAAAAAAGAAAGTTCAAGACATTCTCTGAATTAAGGAGGATGGACTCCCGAAAATTCATACAAATTTGATTTTCATTGGTCAGAAATGAAGCAGATTTGAATCTGACTCTGCCTTAAAGCCTTCAGGACCTACAGCTGAGTAAAACTGTCAACCATCCTCATATTTGCCATACACATCAGGAAGCAGTCCTGATCATTTAAGAGACAATGGGAGACTATTTTGTTTCATTTGTAAATGAAAGAGTGTACAAGCCAAGGTCTTCAGGACATGAAGAAATCTGAAAACACTATTTCTACATAATAGATAATTGAATTTCAAAACATACAAATCTGTGGTCAGAATATGAGCTACTTAGAAATTTCTTTGTTTGTGGTTTGACTGTCAGCTCAGATTTGTAAAGCATTCTTCTTTGATGACATGCTTTTCACTGAGAATTTTTCTATTCATTCAAACACTTTTGGTTGTAGAATTGAAATGAGCCTCTATTATGAAAATGAAGTGTCATAATTTTTAATCAGTATGGATCACCTCTGGGGCTCATCTAATGAGAGACTATGAAAGGGACAGGAAGGATAACAAAAGAGCAATCATAAAAATCCAGATAATGTTTTAAGGGCTGCAGTTTAAGCTTTGAATAGTCACAATAACCTTTTGATACCTGTCATTCCATATTCCAAAAGCATTTGCCTTTGCAAGAGAAGTCAAATTTGCAGGCTTGGCAGTTGAGATAATGGTACATCAGTAACTAATTAATTCTATGTATTAATCCTCATTAGGCAATCCATAATCTATTGAATGTAGCAGTAGTAGTGGTGGTGGTGGTAGTAGTCGTAGTAGTAGCAGTAGTAGTAGTAGTAATAGAAGATAATAACAAAACTTATATATGATCAGTGAGGGGAAGCTATACAATATGTTATCTGTTACTTAGTATCATATTTCACTTATACTAAAGAGAGAAACATTGTATTATTTTTATAAAAAAGAAACAGAACAGTGAGATAGATTAGTGCTATAAAGCATGGACTTTAGAGTCACATGGATGCACGATAAGATAAAATTTTAGCACTGTAGCTTTAATTTTTGAAATTTCATCAACTGAATCAAACTGATTCTAAATCAACTATATTTTAAAATGCCTCCTTCACAAATTTGTGATGAGGATTAAGTGACAAATTCACAAAAACTGCTTAGAAAAAGGGCCTGGTATAATATTATGCCATTATTTATTATAATGTTATATTATACCATAATATAATGCCATTATTATATTATGGTATAATGTTAATGCCATTATTATTGGCAACATAATTTTAATAAAAAAGTCACACAATCAAGTATTACTTAAAGTAACAAAAATAATAATGTTTTAACTTAAGTGAATAATTACAAGATTAAAAAATATTAACTTGTATACCTAGAAATATCTTGACACAGAGCATTCAACACTTAGTAAATGAACAAACTTAATATTGTTAACAAATCCAGATTTTATGTCTATTATATTTTTGGTTGATTAATTTTTTCCTTAAATACATGTGCACAAAAAATTTTGATTATTTAAGTCAAATTCCTGTCACTACTTAAGCAGTTTTAAATGTTTCACTTATACATGTAACACAAGAATTTTACCATATCATTAAATTCTCCTTGCATTTATATTCTGTAAGGTTTGCATACTATTTTATTTTACATATGCAGTATGATATTCTTAATGTTTTTATTATTTATTTATTTTTATTCTTAATGTTTTTAAGTGCACATGGCTTTAAGGAGTATTTGGATAAAGTAAGTACTCAAGAATTAGCAAATATATATAGAAAATCTTAAATGAGTGTCAGAGAAGAACAAAGTGTGGCAATTAGTGCATGAAACTGAAGAGGATCAAATATATAGAAAAGAAGCTAAATTTTTTTTATGAATGATGTAAGGAAAAGCTATTTTAAAAAATCTATGACTATTGAATTTTCAAAAGCAGGAAAAATCACAGTATAAGAATAAATTATGTCCAACATTCCCCAAATTAATATGAAAGTAAAATCATATATAAATTATTAGCAGAAACAATTAAACAACATAATAAAAAAAAAGTATATTATACCAAACAGAAATTGTAGCCATGATTCAACAGTTGTTAAACATTTAGAATCTATATATATCTTTTGGATTATTGCTGGGTCAAATGTTAAAAAAATTCAACAGATGCCAAAAATAGACCTGGTAAAATTTAATATTTTTGATAAAATGTTTATTAAAAATACTTTCTATGTAATGATTTCTGTGACATTTTTATACTATACATCTGAAATGTTTATGCTATACATCTGTTATTTGATTACTTGCAGCTAGCACAGTTCTCGATGCACATGCAAACACCTTGCAGTTCTATTGAGCAGCAAATAGTTATTATTATAAATCATTATTTTGGATAATATAATCAACATAGCTCAGGGAAATGGATAATATAAAAATTTTAAATTAATAAAATCAGTCCATATTTGTCAGTGATAATAGTTGAATAACTGGAGCACTCATATGAACCAACAAAGCATTATTACAAATAATATGAAAAGTCTTTAACAGTGTTTTTTAAAGATTTTATTCATTTATTCCTGAGAGGCATAGAGAGAGAGAGAGAGAGAGAGAGAGAGGCAGAGACACAGGAAGAGGGAAAAGCAGGCTCCATGTAGGGAGCCCAGTGTGGGACTCGATCCTAGGTCTCCAGGATCATGCCCTGAGCCAAAGGTAGATGCTCAACCACTGAGCCACCCAAGTGTCCCTACAGTTTTCTTAAATAAAAGAAATAACATCATATTTACAATGGGAATCTGCTAAATATCTATATTATAGAAACTTTCAATTCCTCTGTGAATCATGTAAATATGGACGACCATACTTTGATTTTAGATAGAAAGATTCACTATTAAAATATTTTATTATTCTAAGAAAGTAAATTTATACTTCTTGTTGTTTCACTTAGTAGATAACCAAATTATAAAGTTCAGAATGGTTCTGATAAATAAGAATATTTAGAGAAAGTAATCATATACAAGAGAGGAGAGCAACCTACTAATGTGATCTATTATATAATTAAAAATATTCACTGGTGACGCCGGGGTGGCTCAAAAGTTAAGCGCATCTTCCTTTGGCTCAGGGCATGATCCTGGAGACCCAGAATCGAGTCCCATATCGGGCTCCCTGCACGGATCCTGCTTCTCCCTCTGCCTATGTCTCTGCGTCTCTCTTTCTGTGTCTCTCATGAATGAATGAATGAATGAATGAATGAATAAAAATATTAACTATATTGGTATAGGTGCATGGTGAAACAGGACAATTAATGAAAGAGAATAGAAAGCCTAGTTGGACAAACATATTGAACTTTAATTTTCCTGAAAATTGTCCTGGACTTTAAATTCAGAGAGAGAAATATTCAACCAGTAGGTTAGATCAATATTAGTTTAAAAATATATTCCAAAGAAATAAAAGATTTGCATTAATCAAATTGTTAATGTACAGAAATTAAATTGGATAAAATACTTGTTATTACTATCAGGATGATAAAGCACTATCTCAGAAAGAACACCAGAAACACTAAACAGACAGATTGCTACATTTGGCTACATAAAAATGAGAATTAATGTGAGGACTCTGCTTCTAGGATATGGACATATGTTTCCATATTCCTTTTCAAAAACAAAACAAAAGAAATGAATGAACAGAGATCTACTCCCAGAATGAGAGCATGAAGGGCTCTACAGAACACTTCCCTATAAAACTGGTGAAATTTTATCGATACAGATATAGATATAGATATAGATGATAAAACAACAATTATATATATAACAAGAATAAATATAAAGTTGTATAATATATAAATATATATACAAATACATATAATCCTATATAGTCATGTTTATAAGCAATAATATACATTTTATCATATATAATAACATACTTCAATCTAATAAAGATATAACAACATATTTATTATTTTTTAAAATAATTTTTTAAAAATTTTTATTTATTTATGATAGTCACAGAGAGAGAGAGAGAGGCAGAGGGAGAAGCAGGCTCCATGCACCGGGAGCCCGATGTGGGATTCGATCCCAAGTCTCCAGGATCACGCCCTGGGCCAAAGGCAGGCGCCAAACTGCTGCGCCACCCAGGGATCCCACAACATATTTATTATTAATAATATAAATATAACAACATATTTATGTAATTTATATGCAACCATTTGTACCATCTGAAAATGCTCCAAAAAGCATACATCAAGTGAATAAATATCTATTCAAGAAAATGTATGAAAATTCAGCAAGAAAAGCAAGTTTGTAGTATTTGAACTAAGCTCAGAAAGATAGAAATTCCACTCCAACTCTTCTAGCCAATAATAGGAACATGGGCTCTCACTCCCTCTAGTTCCCTCTTTGGGAAATTTTTCCAGGAGGTTATTTCTCCTTGCAGCATTTTTCATCCTATCCCTAGCTACCTATTGCCTAGTCTATGATAAGTGAGTGTAATTGAGAGACAAGGACTACCTTCTTCTACTCAGGACTCCTCTGTGTAACAGAGGCTTTGTCTTGGACTTGAAATAATTGAGAATATGCTCTTCCTCTGCTTGTTAGTGGTCCCACACCAGATGAAGTGATCAGACAAGAATTCAGGCTACTGCCCCTTTCCTCTGAGTGTTCAGTCCATACATTGAAGGTGTCACTTAGAGAGAAGCCTGTCATTGTGCCCACCCTCAGAAACTTGGCCTAGAAATTTTGCAAGGAGAGAGAAGCAAACAGTAAAATACATAGCTTCTAATCTATTTGCAAGGGAATCCAGTTCATTAACAAAAGAGCTTGTCTAAGAGTGTTCTCAGAAATAATGGAGGTTGTGGTGGAGAGTGGCAATTGAGGAATTTGTAGATTCAGTATAGATTCATTAGCAAAGCTACATATGAAATACATGTTAAATTATGGGGTGGCTATTTTGTTGAAGAGAGCTAGAGAGAGGAGAGGATAGATATGTTAGACACATAAAAAGCAAAATTTTAAGTGGCAGATATAAATACAGCTATACAGCTATAAATACAGCTATATAACACTAAATACGAATGATTTAAACAATTCAACAAAAAGCAGAGATTGTCAGATTGGGGAAAAAAACAAGATCCAAATATATGCTGTCTATAGGAAACATCCTTTATATCCAAAGATACAAAAAAAAATGTAGCATAAAAGGATGAAAAAGATATGCAAACAACAAACATAAGAAAGCTGGAGCGGCTATACCTAATATCAGACAAAATAAAACAAAGAAATATTAAAAGATACAGAGGCTTATTTTATAATAAGATAAAACAGTTATAAACACATGTTCTTAACAACTAGCACCAAAATACATGAAATAAAGCTAAAAGAAATGGGGAAATACAAAATTCAGCAATAGCAATAGGAGCTAGAAGTAACCCACTTTCAATAGTATATACACACTAGATGGAGGGTTCAGCAAGGAAATGAGAGTCTTAGAGAACACTATAAATCTACTAACCCTAGTAGACCTCTATAGAACATACCACCCAGTAGTGATAGGATGTACATATTCTGCTACAGAGTACATGGAACCTTCTCCAGAATAGATGGCATACTGAGCCATAAAACAAACTTCAATAAGTTAAAAAGGGTAGAAATAATACACAGTCAAGTGGTATAAAATTAGAAATAAATAATGAAAAACTTAGAAACTCCCAAGTATGTGGAAATTAAATGCAGTGCGAAATCACGAGTCAGAGGATAACACTATCATTACCATCAAACAAGAGGGAAATCAGAAAATACTTTGAAATGAAACTTTAAACAATTGAAACTCAAGACAAAACATATAAAATGTATGGGATGGAGCTAAAGGAGTACTTAAAGTAAAATTTACAGCTACAAGGGCCTATATTAAAGAAAAATAGATAAATACCTAATATTTTAAGTAAGTACTTAAATAAACTTCCACCTTAAGAGACTGGGAGAAGAAAAGCAAGGTAAACCAAAAGCAAGAAGGAAAGAAATAGTAAATATCAGAGTGGTAATTGATGAAATACAAAATAGTAAAACAATATAAAAAATCAAATGCAACTCAAAGTTGTTTCTTTGAAAAGATCAACAAAATTGACATGACTGTACCCCAACTTCCAAGAAAAATGAGAGAAGTTAAGAATCAGATATAGAAGAGGAGACATTTACATGGGCCTTATGGGAATGAAAAGGGTTATACAGGCATACTATGAATAATTATATGTCAACAGGTTATTTAGATGAAATGGACAAATTCCTAGAAACATGTAAAGTACCAAAAGTATCTCAATCATAAGAAAATAAAAAATAAACGATGTGAATGGACTTGTGTGAGGAGATTAAAATAGTAGTAAAAGTAGTTTTTAATGATTTGCTATTTAAATAGTTATTTACTATTAATAATAATGAAATAATTTTTAAAACTACTCACAAAGCCAAGCCAAGCCTATATCCAGATTGCTAAATTCTAGGAAACTTTTAAATAAGAATGAATACCAATTTCACAAACTCCTTCAAAACAGAGGAAGGAATACTTTCCAAATAATTTTTAAAGCCAGCTTTACTCTGAAACCAAAATCAGCAAAGAGATCACAAGAAAACTACAGACAAATATTGCTTATAAATACAGATGCAAATATCCTCAACAAAACATAAGCAAACCAAATCCAGCAACATGTTAAAAAAATTAGATACCATGGCTAAGTGAAAATCATTCCAATGATGGTAAGGTTGGTTAACATCCAGAAATCAATTAATGTGATATATTAATAGAATAAAAAAAGTTACATGATCATATCAATAGATACAGAAAAAGCATTTGACAAAAAAAAAAAAAATCCAACAACCTTTAATGACAAAAACTCAAACTAGATGGGAAATTACCCAATCTGCTAAAGATAATCCAAAGCTAACATTATGCTTAATGATAAAAGAATGGATACCTTCCCCCTAAGATTAGGAGCAAGACAAGAATGTCAGCTCTCATCTCTTCAACATTGTACTGGAATTTCTAACCAGAGCAATTGGAAAAAAAAAAAAAAAAGAAGAAGAAGAAGAAGAAAGAAAAGAAAAAGAAAGAGAGAAAAGACATCCAGCTAACATTATACTTAATGGTGAAAAGATGGATGTTTCCTCCTTTAATTGGGAACAGGGCTAGAATGACTTTTATTATTCACCAAAGTGCTGGAAGTTCTATCCAGTGCAAAAAGCTATAAAAAGGAAATAAAAGGCTTACAAATTAAAAAGTATAAAATTGTCCCCATTTGCAGATGACATGATTGTGTATTCAGAAAATCCCAAGAAATCTACAAAACTGCTCTTAGAACTAGTGAGCTCATAAAGTTTTTAGGACATAAGATAAACATATGAAATCAAATTTTTTTTTTTCTGTATCGGGGTGATGGACTTATGGATACTGAATTTAAAAATATAATATCATTTACAATCACTCAAAAAACGAAATTATTAGGTGTAGCTAACAAATATGTGCAGGAAGGACTAATATGTTGAAAACCATAAAATGCAGATTAACGAAATTAAAGAAGGAACAAAGCCAGCATATTATTGCTGTAACCTCTAGTACATATGTGAACAGATTTACTTGTCCAGTTTGTGGATTTTTTTTAAATTCACTGAATCTTTTAGATAAAATCACAATGTTAAGAAAACCAAATCTAATAGTTCAGATTTTCTTCCCGGTGGAATTGTTCATTTAATTTCGCACGTTATTACTAAGCAACCTGAGAGAGGAGGATTGGGATGCTCCGTATCAATTTGCTTGCCTCACTCTGGCGAGGACCAGACTCCAGTAGTGTGGGCAGATACAGGCCACAAGGTGGCGTTAGTACCTCTGTTTTTGCTGGTCCCTTGGCCACCCAGTAGGAAAAAAAAATCCACCAGGAGGCAGGATGCTGGGATTTCAGATCCAATCTTTAGGAAAATCTGGAAAACTGATAAATGAACTTGCCATCTTAGAATTAATTCTATATGTTATTAAGGCCAAGATACTGTATCAGTTGTCTCCTAAATCCTATTGCAATATAATAGATGAACATTTAAAAAGCCACGGAGTCCTCATAAAGCTTGTAGTTTATGTTAAGGCTTAACATACCCGACACCAGTACTGTTGCCTCAACCATAGCATGTAATAGCATCAATTGGTAAAAACAAAGGAATCATAGATATAGATATAACTTGCTCATGCTTTAAAGACGTGATATAGCAAAGATGTTCATTTGCCCAAAATAATAATAAAAAGCTTTGACAAAATTGCTCTCACAAACCAGCAATGTTTTTATAAATGTAGAAACAATTATTCTAAATTTACATAAATAAGGCAATAATTGTAACATTAATTTTCATGTTCATACTTTAAATTTGTTATAGTTAACTATCATGCAAAATTCAACATCAGTCAGATTTGTCTTTTTAAAAAAACAATTTATTTATTCATTCATGAGAGACGGAGAGAGAGGGGGAGAGAGAGAGGCAGAGACACAGGCAGAGGCTCCACGCAAGGAGCCCAAAGTGGGACTCCATTCCAAGACTCCAGGATCATGCCCTGAGCTGAAGGCAGACACACTCAACCACTGAGCCACCCAGGCCTCCCTGATTTGTCTTTTATACCTACAATATACTTCCTGTGTGATGTTCCAAAACTTTATTTCAAAGACATGATCATCTATCTATGTCCATGTGGCAGAGTTTGAAATAAAGTCCAAGACTGGAGAGTTTAGAAGCAATAAGTAATTCAGAAGAATAGAAAAAAAAAAAAAACAGTAAATAATGACTAACTCATTTGGATGGTCCTTTTATTTATTACTATGTATTGGCGATTAGAGAGAGAACTTATTATAAATAAGAATCTATGACATAAGGATCTCATGGAAGTTGTAATATAAGCCACTTTAGAGAAAAGAAAAAGTCTTTAGTCAATAATAAGACTTTGACACAATGTACAGATTTAAATGAAGGATCTACTGATGGATTTTATAGCGACCATAGCACTTTCACCTCATGGGCTTAACTTCAACATAGCTAAATTTTAATGCAAACTATCTTATGTCCATATGGTTAGTATAGAAATGAAAATCAACCAGTCTTTTCTAAAGGTCTCAAATAAGTAACTGACTCCAAAAATATTTCCTGATGAGGGCATCATTTGAAAATCGCATGCAAGAAGCAAAAGTGAAATTATGCTAGACGGTGCACCGTTATTCACTCATTGTCACGAAGCTCCTTTAAAAAGTATACCCGAACAATAAAATTCTTCTAATATATATATTTTTAGAAGGAACAGGAAGGATTTTTAAAATATGAAATATGCCAACACTCATATTTGAGTACTCTAAAATTTGTCTTATAAGAGGAATTTCCTATTCCCACTTTCCATTGTCTATTTTTCTGTCTGAAGTGGAACTAAGTTGATGTTTCCTATGGACTATATTGGAGTCCATCTTATACAAACATGTCAAGCATTTCAGTTAGAAATTATTGATGCAGCTAAGGCATGAACACTAGATGAAAATATTAAGAAGCAAATTTTAGCCAAACCTGGGAAGCTTTGCCAGAATTACACATGTGTATTTTAAAAATAACAAATCTCTTAAATGCATACCCACATATAAATTATAGCATATAGTAGAAAAACTATAAAAACTATATATATCTTAAAAGCTAGGCTAAAACTTTTAGAAATCATATTTGGGTACCAGGAACAATGTAAAACAGATAACCTCATCTAAAATTTCATTAAAATCTAGTTGACCATAAGTATACTCTGATTTGACACACCTATGGCAAAGAGCCAATTATTCTCAAAACTCTCATAGTTTTCCTACCAATAAGACAATAATTTATGCTTTCTATGTGACTAAGATGGACAAACAAAAGATTTGAAGGGCTAGCTATATTTATTGACATTATTTGCATTTATAAGTCCCACTTGATGAATTAGAATTTATGAAAATATAAAACTTCACAATATATAAAATATTATGTTATATTCTAATACATAAAATTGAAATTACAACTTTAAAAACATTTTAAAAATCATTGATACAAAATTTAAAATATAACTTAAAATATTGACACAGTATTTAACATACATTAAAATATGCTACAGCTGAATTTGGTTTAATATTAGGATTTGAGAGCATACTGTGTTCTTTATTATTTTTATACTCTCCATCATTGTATTTGCAGCATCAGATTATCCAAACTTAAACTAATTGCAAACTGTTTAAAGAATGATAAATGGCAACAATCATTGGTCAAAACCAGACAGTTCACTGTAGAGACTCACATGACGGAAATTCTCAAACTTATTCTGCTTATGAAATCATGACTAAGACCATCCTAACAATATTTGTAATCAAGTGATATTTTTTTGTGTGTGTGAGCCTATATTATTTTAAATTTGAAGTTTCACTTACATTATTCAGTAGAATTTTATCCATGCATTACTGTTTGGCTAGTAAAGTATCTTCATACTTATCTACACATGATTCATTGTAAATGAAAAAATGCATTAGAATATTTGAGATTTTACCAGTTACTTTATAGTTTTTAGTCTCAGATTTTCTTGTATGACTCAGAACTACTTGTTTTGTCCTCACACATGTTTATAGTGGTTATTTATATTTATAGCTTTTAAAAATTTTATTTGATACCTTTTGAAATGACATTAACATTTTGTAATAATACCAGAAAATATTTAGAGGGTAGGATTGCAATTTAGAATTGTTAGGCTTACAATCATGAAGATTTGAGTTCTAAACTGTGTCATAAAGGATATTGAGCTCTGGTTCATCTTTCCTAAGATGAAGCCAGTAACACCTATTTCATAGAGGTACTTGAAAATTAAACATATATTTTGACCACTTACCAGGGTCATAATAATTGATCAAAAATATTTGCTCTTTTAGGTATTACTTAAAGTTTAACTGAAAAAATGCATCACAAAACACAAAATATAGTGTGTTTAAAGTGGAGCAGAATAGATTGCCAAACTAATAAAACTGATTCGTGAATTCCAAAAAAGTAATTGAACACAGCTTCAAAGTAGGGACACAAGTTCTCCTGGGCATCAAGAACCTTTGAACTGTGAGTAGTCCCTGTTTTTCCCCAGTTTTTGGTTCCCATTCTCTCCTGCTAAGGTCCAGATTTTCTCATTGTAGACAGTTTGGCCATTAAGAACTCTGTGATTTATATACATATCTATTATCCTTAACATAAACTGTTTTCATGCTTTCTGTTGAGAGACACATTGCCATGCATGAGTCACTTTTCCATACTGAGCGTATTTATTTGTAGCGAGGAAGACTATTAGAACATCACTATGTATGTCTGGGGTTGTGAGGGTGGGGAGGTAGAAAGATTGCCATTAGAAAAAAAAGGTTGAGGGGCAGCCCCAGTGGCCCAGTGGTTTAGTGGTGTCTTCAGCCCAGGGTGTGATCCTGGGGACCCGGGATGGAGTCCCGCGTCAGGCTCCCTGCATGGAGCTTGTTTCTCCCTCTGCCTGTGTCTCTGCCTCTCTCTCTCTCTCTCTCTCTGTGTGTCTATCATGAATAAATAAATTTTAAAAATCTTAAAAAAAAAGAAAAGAAAAAAAGGTTGGTGTTCAGACAGTCCTGCAATCACTCCTTAAGACTCCATGATGTCACACAAGTAGTGATATAAGGAAAACATGGCAACATTAATTGGTACATGGTGAAATATTTTTTTCGGGAAAATAAGATATCCAATGGCGCATGTGTTGATTATTCAAGTTTTATGTCCTTCAATGACAATTAGCTATTACTTTTATGTTGTAGACACTTTCTCTTTGAAGGATAATACAATTTAGAGACTCAAGTTTTTAAGTTTTTTGGACACAAACCATCTTAACAGAGAGAAATTTACTCTTGATATTACAGCTTTTCTGATTTTTTAAAATGTTTTTTTCCACAGACAGCTTACAACTTGTCATTGCATTGTCACTTTTAATTTCCATAAACCATTCCTACAGACCTTATCTTTCTTTTGTTATTTTCTGAGGCACAGAAGTCCAAACAACACATACAGGGATCACAACAAAATGGCAACTATCAAGAAGTACTCTACAAGTATGTCAGTATTATTTAAATTAACATAGATATAGAGACTAAAGGCTTGTGGAAACCAAACCTTGCAAATTATTGTCAGTGTCAGAGACACTGCAGTAACTTTCATCAGTGTCACATTTGGAGGTAAGTCAGTGATGTGTTTCTTTTTCTTCATCTGATGGGGATACAGAGCTGACCATCAAATGAGTCAATCAAATCAGAGCAGAGAGGGGTTTTGATGGAGGAAAGGTAATGATTATCACTTTTTCAAAGTGAGCAATTTACTGTAATCTTGGTTACATTTTACTCCATTAGAAGCAAGAAATGCAGCCATCCCCCCCCCACACACACAATAAAAAGTCTTTCTGAAAAAAACAAGTTTTACCGTATTTAAAAACAAATTTTAAAAAATGAGATAATTGTAAACTTTTACTGCTTTTCTTCAGAATTTAATTTTCTATGTGACCAAATAATGTGTATCTCAGATATAGTAATAGATAAGGAGAAACAAAAACACGATAAAGTTTATTTAATACATTCATTCTAAAACTTGTTTTCACGCCAAGTAAGGCAAGCAGTTTACTTGGCCAGAAATGTCTCTAATATATTCTTATATGTAAGTTGACTTTATAATAAAGTTCCCTAATTTATTTATTCATTGTAAACATAATATATGTCAAGCTATGGACTAGGATTTTGAAATACTTCATAATGAAATTACAAGTTACTCAGGTTTTTAGCAACCCTGGAAATGCATATTTTAGCAAATATGCATTTGAATAAATAGAGGCAATGATTTGTGATAAATGACAAAATGGAGACAAGCAAAGTAAGGAATTATTAACGTCACCTGAGATTTTCTCAGGAAATATGTTAGACTTATATCATGAAGAGAAGAGATTGTAAAGCAGACAGACATGAGGAAAGCTCAGACATTATGAATAAGAGTATAAAAAAGTGGAAAATGATGTTAGTTTGTATAATTATTACTAACTTAATGCATGCCACATTTACCATTCATGGGAGGATGTGTTGGTTGATAAGTTTAGATATTTAGGCTGAGACCAGAGAGAGAAAGATCCTTATATAGCACTTAGGTCTTTGGATATAAGCTTTGAATGAACTGAGTACAATAACAAGATTTAAGGAGCTATGTAATATAATTCATAGGATATTATTTTATCTTAATTGAGGATACAGTATCCTTAATGAAATAGTTAGTTTTGATTTTCCAGAATAGAAATGTTTTTGCATGTTGATCTCCCTCATGTTAAAACATTACTGAGTCATTAACTCTCTTATTGCTTTAGATCTCTTATTCAAATTAATAAAAGATAAATCACAAGTGAAAATGGAGAAATTATGACCACTATAACTTTTTAAAATTAAATATGAATATTTTTTACTGCTGTATATTGTTGCCAATTACCCAAGTGACACTTTGTCTTACTAATTTTGTTCTTAGACAATTAGAGAACTCAGAAATTTTTGTTATTTATGCAATCATTTATTTGTTTATTGCCTTTTTAATGGCACACACAGAGTGTGATTAAACTTTTATCCAACATCAGTTCCACAATATATGGAATTTAATTATCAAAAGGCAAGTTTTAATATTTTCTTTCTCTTGTTTTGAACAGTCAAGAAGTAGTGTGGCAGAGTCTTCTGAGTTTCTCCTCATTGGCTAGCTTTAGAAGTTCAATTTTGATTATTAAATTATATTGTGGTTCTTACTGTTTGAAAACCACTGAATAGCAGTGGGCCAGATGTTGTTGCCTGATTAGATACTGAGATATTTTAATCACCAGCTGTAGCATTATAAACCTGCTCTTTTAATACTTCACTTTAAGTTTTCCATCTGCCATTAGCATCTGGTCAGTTCTGCCTAGGTTGTCATTTTATTTCATTTCTTCTTTGCTATCTCACTGATTTCATGGCTTAAATGGAACTTCTCTATCAGCCTTTATGACCAAACCAGATACACCATTGATTTTAAAAACACACATTATTTAAATAATGATGGTAGTAATACTCACATTTTTGTAGAGTTTTCATTTTTCAACATACTTATGGTACATAAAATGGATCAATAATATGGTATACTTAATAAGACAATATTCAACTAAAGAAAATTTAATTAATCTGACCGATTAAGATGAGGATACACCTTGTCCTTTTTTCAGGGGCTACATTAATAAAATAACCTTGCCAAAATGTGCTTTCACTTTCATCATCTTATTAAGAAAGATTTTATATTTGGGTATAAAATTCTTAAAAATAGAAAAAAATACACAATCACCAGCACTGGAGGCCAGACTGTAATGACTACATCAAATATGGCATTATTGGGGCTTTGCACAAGTTTAATTACTCTTTCCCATCATCTTTTCAAATCTAAACTTGGCTCAAGTCTTGCCTGCTCTGAGAAAATGTATGATCTATATACCAACCCACAAATGTGTCTCCTGTAAAATGCTATTGTATATAATTTACTAAAACATTGATTTTAATAGTTCAAATTGGAGTTTTACTTAACCAATTAGAAATCCATTTACATATATCTTAGTTTTACTGATTTGTATGTCTTTGCAAAATTATAAATAACTTCTGAATTCATTCCTTCAAAAATATTTATTTTGTGTCCACTGCATGCCATTCATTCCTCTAAGTCCTCATATAGACCAGAAAATAAAACAGATATAGATGCTTTTATACAGCTTATATTGAAATGGAGGATGGAAAAGAATTTTTCCAAATACCATACTATCTAAATAAAGATTGTGATATAAGGCCTAGGAATTTTATAAAAGAGATCTCTACAAAAGTACAAACACACTTTATAGCATTGTATGAAGAAAATTCCTTAAGTATGAGGGAAATTGCTGTTTGAGGCTCTAGCACTTGCATGAATTTTGGCAGTAGCAAAAGGAACGACAGCAACAACAACAAATAGTATAGTTGATAACAACAAAGCCTAAAAGTTGAATTTTGAGTGATTATAGTTCAGTTACAACCTGTATGTTAATAAAGTGATCACATCAGAACATACCAGCAAGTATTCCAGAACAATAATTTAATCAGAACTGAAAAATTTCCCCTAGACGTTGTTTTTGAAATCTCCCTAGTGAGAATGAGTTTTTGGTTAATGCCAGAGCAACCCTCAATTTAAACAATATATTATCATTTTTGATAGATGTATATCTTTAATAAGAAATTTCAAGAAATTAGAAATAGATCACTTTGATGTGTGTGATTAGCATTTACTGTCTAATACTTTTGGCATATTTAAAGCAGTCCAAGTTATAAAAGAATTCCTTGTAACATAAAAGAAAGATATTTGAAGTGACTGAACCCAAGGTATATCTTTAGCAAAATCCTCTTTAAAAAAAAAAAAAGATTTTATTTATTTGAGAGAGAGAGAGAGAGAGAGAGAGAGAAAGCATAAGCAGGGGGAGGGCCAAAGGGAGACGGAGAAACAAGCTCCCTGTTGATCACCTGAGATTGGGCTTGATGGCACTATGGCTGGGATCATGACCTGAGCCCAAGGCAGACAACTGACTGAGCCACCCAAACACCCTGACAGCAAAATCCTGTTTTATTGACTGGGTAGACCATGTTTGTCTCTGGCTATCTTTGATGATAAAACCATTGCCAAATCTTAAATACTTAAAAGACTGTAAACTCATCAATCAAAACTCTTGTTACTTTATTAAAAACAAGGTTAAAAAATTACTTAACTCTAACATAATTTACATAGGAGTAACAAACAAAATTAGTTTGCTTGACCTTCATCAGATCTAAATGGTATTTTGAGGATAAATTATACTTGTCTACAAATTCTTTTTTTTTTTTTTTTTACCAAAGACAGGTTCATTCATTTATCCATTCATTCAGGTCTTGATTTTAGTTATGGTGAATACAAAAACAAGCCAAATACTAATGCATTTTATTTGTTAAATTATGAATTTAAGATCATAATCTGTGAATTAGGAAAGTTACTTGATTAATCCAGATATTAACCCTAGGAATTTATCCTTTTAGCATTGGAAATATTATGATATATACAGTAAGGATAATGCTATAATATTCAGTAAGAATATATTCTTCAGTAAGAAGTAAAAATGCTCCCAAAATGGAAAAAAAGAAACCATTCAAGTAATTATAATTAAATTTTGATGTTTACCAGAAACTCCTAGTAGATTTTATTTAGCTTTATGAAATAGTCCTAAATATTCTTCCTATTAAAATAGATCATTTCACACAAGTTGTTGCTTACAAAGTTCTTGCTACTTCTACTTTCTTCAAGAATGTGCTCTTTTTATTTTGTTTGTGAAAAATCCAACAGTAATCAAAACAAAAAACAAAGATATATTCTAATATTAAAAAATGGATATAAATTATAGATGGAATGACTTTTACCATAAATTTTGCAAAATGTGCTTTTGTATCAATACCTTCTACAAAAGTAAATAAATTTGCAAATTCTTATATTCTCTACTAATAGCCATTATTTTTTTATCAAGATATCATGAAATCAACTTTGTGGATCATTTGAATAAATTGAATAGAAAAATAAGAAACAGGGCAATTTCTGATAATAAGCTCTTTAATCTGGAGTACTTATTATTATTTCTAGGACTAAAATTACTGTGTATTTTTATTGCATTTCCAAGAACTAAAGGTGATTTGCAAATACGATTTCAAAAAGAGGCAATTTCAATATCAGAAGGTTGCAAAGAAAACAAAAGAAAAAGAGATTTGACTATGTAAATCTTCTAAGGGCAGATAATACAGGCAGTGAGCACACACACATATCAAACACGTGCTGTTGAGGCTACTCCATTTTTCATGGTGAACGTTATTTTAAGTGCTATTCTTTTGATTATCTTTGTACTTGGCTCTTGAACTTCTTATGGTTAAACCAAAACTTACTTCAGTGGATATTTCATAAGTATTTTATAGATATGTGAAGAGATTATTCTTGACTATAAGACTCTACCATACATGTTCCTTGCAAAACTGAAGAAGGCAGGGAGCTATTTCTTGTAGAGAGAGTACATTCACTCTCAGCATTACTAGGGATTCAAAAGAGACTTCCTGTAGTTTACCAATTAATCTGCAGGGTATCTGGCACAAGCTGGAAAGCAGTAAGACCTGCTGAGATTTGCCTAAGACCTGTGTGGAAAAGAGCTCATATGATACACCAGCATTTCAGTTGGTTTAGTTCCATTTATGAAAATGGTAATGTTTACTTGTGTGGTATAGGCACACCAAGAGATTGATACTTTTGAGTTAGACATTCAGTAAAACAAACTAAAAAATCCAAAAAGCTTGAAGTTATGTAGTCCTGGTCAAGCTTCTAAAACAACCATACCTCCTGTTTTGACTCAATATTAACTCGGTTCTCTTTCCTTTTATAAAGAAAGTCAGAATTATGTTGTAAAAATCTATTTTGGCTGATATAAATGTGAGAGAAAAAAAATTTATTAAATCTTACTTGATTCCTGTGGGTCTTCATATCAAAAGAGATGGGGAAACATCTCTTTTCATAAGTGCTCCCTTAATTTCCTTATATATGTTTATAGTCAGAAGAGAGTTTTCTCTTTGCAATTATTAGTCATACCCTTGAGAAAAGCTCCCAGAAGGCTATAACTCACAGTTTAACAGGAAAAAATATCCAATTGTATGTGTGCATGTTGTGTTTGCTTGTTTTCCTTGTCATTCTCCATTACTCATTCCCTTGAGAGACAACATAGAATCATTTTGCTGAAAGCTGCACTGCAACAGCATAAGGACCTTATCAAAACCGTCTTTATCCTCAACAAGGCTATGGGGAACTCTTAACTCAATGTTTTTTGACCATCAACCTCAACTTCCATCTTAGCGAAATATTTTCGTCTCAATCAGTTTTTCAGTTGCCAAAACAGAAAGGACTAGAATTATGTAGACTTTATCAGAAAAACATGACTTTGCAACACAGAGTATAAGTGTCAGTTAAATAGCACTGACAACTGTGGGTTGGCCACAGTTCATTAGACAAAGGGACACTCATGGTGTTACATGGGATATTATCATAATAATTGGGTCTGTGGCTTGATAAGAGTGAATTCTCCAAATAAACTCTTTGGGAGGTAATTTTAGTTTCGCCACTAATCCATTTTTTAAAAACTGGTGAGTGAGGGGTGCCTGGGTGGCTAAGTGGGTCAAGCATCCAACTCTTGATCTCAGGTCAGGTCTGGATTTCAGCATCATGAGTTCAGGCCCTGTGTTGTGCTTCATGCTGGGAGTGGATCCTACCTACAAAAAAAAAAAAAAAAAAAAGTGATGAGTGAAACAAAATGGTGGTACACATGATACATGTTTCTTGAAGAAGGTAGGAAAGAATTCAAAATAATACTAATGACACTGATAATTTACACATCTAAGGCTGTAGATGGTAGTCCAGAAGAGAGAGCTTAAAGACACCTGTTTCTAGTATTCTATTGAAATTTTATCATTTTTCATGTATCAAAAACAGGTAAAGGTTTATGAAACTTTTAGCATGGATATGTGAATATCAAATTTATTCTGTGTCATATATATCACCAATTATCTTGCTAATCCATCTTTATTTAATGTTGAATATCTTTCTCTGGCTGACTGAAAGGTATACATCAGGTTATAAAAATATTTGCTGATATTATAATAGTTACATGATATTTAGATCAAAACTATCTGAAATTATGTTATTCAAATTACTCATTTTTCTGTTGTCCTAACATGGTCTCTTGATATCAAAATTGCGGATACAAAGATCAAGAAGTGAATACATTGAATCTTTCATTCTACTAGTAGATAACTAATGGAATACACATGGATATACACACATATCTGCATGTGTAAATTTTTATATCAAAAGCTTTTCAGTCAAGGATAAGAACTTATGAAAACAAAAGATACCTTTAATTTTACTCTTCCATTAAACACAAATTCACCATCAATCATGTGTCTTATATTCAATAGTCCACAAATTATATGTTATATGGAGTGTATCTCACTAATTTTCAATGTACAATGGAAAGGGCTCCCCTTTTTAGAGAACAAGAAGTAAAAAACGACATACATATAAACCTGTATGAGACATTGCTTTTCTTATGCAATGAATTATTTCCTGTCTGAACACATTTCCTAGCATTTGTATTAGAATAGTCTAAAATATTGTTAGTTTATGCTTTATAATTTTTACCCTCTGCAAAACATCCAACATTAGGACTTTGGTGTGACTTCTTGCCTCACAGAAAAGTTTGTCTCAGTGTAGAAATTCAACTATGAATTTTAGAGTATAGCAGAAACTATGTTTTGAAAGCCATGCCACTTTTTATGTATGAAAACTATGATGCTTTGAATGGGAAAAGGAGATGCTTATGTATATTACCCAGAATAAAATCCTAGAAATTTGCAGGTGCTCCCTCAAAAAAGGAGGGCATATAGGAGGTAGATTATTAATGACAAAGAATGGTATTGATGTGGATGGGATAATGACAAAATCCAAATGCTTAGGGAAAATAGCCAAGAGTTGATAGTGTTAAAAAATGTGGAGAAAAAAAAATGTGGAGAGCCAAAGAGCACCCAATAAACTGAATAAAGTCTGTGGTAGGATTGAGTGTTTGGACCTTGCAGCCAGAGCCATAGGAGAGACCATTGAACTGTTATCATTGAACCATGGTAATCAGTGAACCACACCCAAAGTTCAGATGTTTGAGCTACACAACAGTGGGTGGCAGATCCCAGCATTCAAAGACCAACAGCAAGAAGCCTTATCTTAAGGAAAACCAGTAATGTCAGGGTACAGTTAGGGCAATAAGTTTATGATGTCATAGGCTATTTCTGTAAATCCTATATTATTGTTTTTGATAAGTTCTATTTGCTCATTTTTGGCTAATTAAGTTATTTCTAGACCATGAGTAACCTTCCCAGGGGAACAGTAGAAAATTCTAGTTGCACCAATGAAAAGTGAAGAATTACCACCAGGTTAGTGTCCTGAACTAGTCATTGAGAACCTAGTATATCCATTTCAGGTCTTAAGCTGGAGGGTAGCTTGTAGTCCCATTTCCTGTGTTTAGCAGATATTTTTTTACATGAAATATTGGGTCAATGAGAACATGAAAGTGCTTGCTTTTTGGCAAACACAGTGTTCTTCAAGCAAGATGCATACCTTATGAAGCAACTCTTCTATATACTTTTTCAGTCAGAACAGACGGTGCACCCTCTCTTCACAGATGTCTTTATAACTGTTTGTGGTTTTATTTTTGTCTTTCCACAAAATGTTATGCAAAAAGCAAGACAAAATAATATCAAGGATATATATATATATATATATATATATATATATATATATATATTCTTGAAACTGCAAAGAAACCAAAGACTCAACTTGTTCAATGCACTGCCTTAACAAACTGTTCCTGCATTTATCTGAGCAGCTGCCTCTACCATCCCTCAGCACACATCTCCCTTAAGCAATGGGTTTAAGATTACTAAAACCTAGACCTTGGAAGCCACAATTGTACTTTTTAAATTTTGATATGTTAGTGGGAATATCCTTCAATATTTATGAAACAGGTAGAGTAAAAGAAAGCCTATCCAACCAAGATTTTGTAAGTAGAGCTGCTCATTTATTTGCCCCAGTCTGTCTCTCGGGATATTAGGTACCTTAGCTCATCTTTTCCTGGGAAAACAGAATCTGAGACAAGCTTATATAGAAGTAAGATTACTTTGCAAAGTTATCTCAAGAAATAAAAACAAAGGACTGTAAATAATTAAGCTAGTAAAGAGGAAAAACCAATATTAGGGTGCATTTTCAAAGGTTACCTCTGTGCGTAACTGTGCCCATTCTTGCCAGATTCTTCGAGGGAGGTACAGAGAAGATACTTAGAATGGTCTGTGCAAGGGACAGAAAGGGTTTTTCTAAATGATTCCTAGCTCTCATTATTTATGCAAGGAAGGTCCCTCCCATATCCTCTGCAGCACTACTTTGTCTGCATGACTTTAGAGTGCATTTCCAGAGGCATCCCATTCTGTTGGGTCAGAAAGCAGAAAGCCAGAGTTGTATGTAGATGTAGACATGTTACAGTTGTAAGAAGCTGGTTGCTGCAGCCATGGCCAACGTAAAATGTGAGAAATGTGAGGTGGAGCACAAGAGGTGTCCAATGCATTAACCAAAATTGTGAGATAGATTCAGTTCAATTTACTCACCCTCAGTAAAACTGAAAAGCTTTTAACCCAAGGCTATAAAAAGGTTAATTGGGGGGCAGCCCCAGTGGCGCAGCGGTTTAGCGCCGCCTATAGCCCAGGGCGTGATCCTGGAGACCCTGGATCGAGTCCCACGTCAGGCTCTCTGCGTGGAGCCTGCTTCTCCCTCTGCCTGTGTCTCTGCCTCTCTCTCTCTCTCTGTGTGTCTCTATGAATAAATAAATAAAATCTTTAGAAAAAAAAAGGTTAATTGGGAAAGACTAATACATAATATAAAGTTCATTGTTTACTTAAGATAATAAAAATGTAACATGCATTTATATAGGTGTCTCAGTACTTATTCTGAGTGACAACACTTACTCTGACTATTTTTGCTAGGTTGTGTTTGGTATTTTAAAGTAAGAAAGATTAATCAGAGTGATACTCTGGATAACTAATGCAAAGGAGTATTAATTGGAGTGAAGTATTTAAAGGGGTATTATGAAGGAATTTCCCAATTACTTTCTATATTCCTTAGTCTCACAGAAAGATAAATGACCCTTCTAATTGCCAGGGACTATTAGGACTGTGGTGCATTTGACTCAGGAAACAGCCAATAAAATGAGCTTTTCTTAAACCAATCCTAGCCACCCTTTTTAAAAAATCACTTCTGAGACACACAGTTTTGACACAGAGAAGGAATGGAAATATTGAGGCAGATCTAATGTGATTGATTGGAACACTCATGAAGGAGTCAAGAGTCAACCACAGTGGTCTCAGCAAGCTGAACTTTGCATGAGAACTTTATGCCTTCTACATTTCATTTCTTTGAAGAAGCCCTTGCTAGATGCAGAGTTGTCACTATTTCCCAATTAGTCAGTAGTATATATTATATATCCTGAGATTCTCTAGCTTGGGATTTTTGTGTCTCTTTTCATGTTTGTCAAACAAGTTTGCTATTCTTTACATTTGTAACTAAGTGGTCTTTGTCCTAAAACAGACATTTACTTCACATAGAACCACACATTTTTCATTTCTTCAGTATAGATCATTTGTCGTTATTTTTCTAGCTTTCTATATTCTCATTTAGTGTTAGAAATGCTTTATCGAAATTATTTAATTTATTGAATATTGTCTAGTTCATGCTCACATGTTACATTATTTTAATACTAATTAATTTCAGACATAAATATTACATATATACATAATAGCGATGAGAAGTATCTAAATAATTCATAGGAAGCTTTTAGGTCATTACATACACACATTTATTCATTTTAATTTAATTAATTTTTTTGTTTCACATTTTTATTTAAATTCTAGTTAGTTACTATATAGTGTAAGTATTGGTTTCAGGAGTAGAATTTAGTGATTCATCACTTACATCACTTACAGCACTTACCTAGTGCTCATCACAAGGGCCCTCCTTAATACCCATCACCCATATAGCCCATCCTTTCCACCCACCTCACACCCTCCTCCTTCCATTAATCCTCAGTTTGTTCTCTCTAGTTAATTAATTAATTAATTTTACTTCAGCAATGTTTGGCATAAACAACAGCTTCCTTTGCCTTAGGTTGTACTGAAACCTCATTTAGGTTTATGGTACAGATGATTATCTACTGTGGCCACTGTGGTTCTTTATTAATCAATGATCCACTTGATCAGTTTATTTGTTCTCTAAACAAAATATGAGTTTCTAAATAGGTCACTCTCAGCTATTGAAGCCAAGTACCTTCATAGTTCAACCTTTATAGGGATATCAATCAGCTTTTCTATAGTTAAATATCTTTACATTGCTACTTTCTAATGCCAAACACATGAAATTGGGGGATTATAAGAAAGAAGACTTCTCAAAAGTAAATATCTGCTGCAAAGCTCCTATTAAAAAATGCCTTTCTCTGTACTACAGTAGCTCAGATAGAAAAGGAATAGTTGGGCAGCCCCGGTGGCTCAGCAGTTTAGCGCTGCTTTCACCTGGGGTGTGATCCTGGAGACCTGGGATCAAGTCCCACGTCAGGCTCCCTGCAGGAGCCTGCTTCTCTCTCTCTTTGTCTCTCATGAATACATAAAATAAAATCTTTAAAATAAAAATAAAAAATAAAAAAAGGAATAGTTTTGTTGACAAGTGTTGACTAGAATCCTTTCCCAATAATACTAGTTTTATATATTAGCTTTCATTCTAAATATAGGCTACCATAAAATATTAAAATGTAAGAAAAATGTCTCAATATTTACATTTGGAGAAAAGATTAGTGATTTTACTCTAAAGAAAGTGTCCCATATAAATATATTTCAGAAGTCTAAATGAAGCTCATATTAATTGATTTAGCAATTACTTCTAATTAGTGAGTTTGTGTTAAGTAACATTAGTTTGTACATTTAATTTAAAACTTTTGTAGTTCTATTTTGTGAAAAATTTTAATTTTTAAAATAGATTTTATTATTACTTTCTATCTTGAATTAGACACTTTATTAACTTTGTCTTCTTACAATCCTGTATTCTTTAAGAATGATCTTTTAGGAGTACATCAAATTATGATATTTTTCCCTTCATATCTAGAGCCACACCTCTGAATCTGTAGTCTATAATTTAGAAATTTTTTTAAAAAGTCTAACTCAAAGGTCAAATAAAAATAATAATGTAAATTTAAACATATTTATAGTTTATTGAAATTTGACAATTTTTTAAATTAAGACTTCTCACAATGTTTAATAGATTACTTAGTACAGTAATCCTCCACAAAAAATGAAATATATGCAAGTTACATATTTTTTTTAATGAGGAGGATCTCATATTTAAGGAATTGATCACATGTCTATTGCCTTCCAAAATATACTTTGGGTAATACTTGTCTGGAAAAATATATGACAAAGAAGCATAGATTTTTACCTTTTTACATTTTATAAAGCACAATCAATGGCAATTTTGAATGTTTCTTTGATAATGACTTTGATACAGAAAGAATAAAAATGACCCCATGTAAAAACCAAAAAGATTTTATGCATATACAGTCTTTGGTACCATGTTTTGCATTGAAGTTTCAAACCACCCTTCACATCCTTAAAAAATATGTTCCATTTCTGTCCCTCAGGAATTTAAGAATTTAATTAGCCCCAAAAGGCCTTCTGAATGAAACTCTTCATTTTGTTACATTCATGGTATATTTAGGACACGTTAGATTGTCAATTATAGGAAAAGTTTCCAAAGCTTGGAAGCTTAGGAGAGAACGGAAGCAATACCCTCCAGAATCTCCTGCATGGACCTTCTCACGTTCTGCTTATTAGAGATGACAGAGCTTTCTTACCCATTGTAGAGGGTTTGCCTGACTGCGGTAGGTTGGTTTGTTCTAGGAAACTGTCCCTCCCACATTGTCCTTCCTTTTTATATCTGAGATGTGCACTGAACACAGTCTACACCTATCAGGAACCAGCCCACGCTAACTAACCTCCTCCTCTCAGTGTGACCCTTAGGGAGATGAACAATCACTGGTAATTATTTACCAGAATTAGAGTCCTCTTTTGAAAACCACTCCCTTAAAACTTTAACAAGCTTCACATCTCCCTGATTTGAGACAATGACATGTGCTAGAAAACAAAACTAGAAGGATATTATTTAAGTATAACATTGGTACCTGAATGTTGTGAAGCTAATGCGCCGGACCCATGCCCTGTCCTGTAGCATGCTATTCATAATCTCTTTATTCAGTACCATGGATGGCCTGTCGCCGCTAACATAGTCCCTGCTTTCAGTGCACATCCCAAAAGTAATTTTCTTTCTCATTCCTCTGTTTCTCCTTCCTCCCCCTCCCTTCCTCTCCTCCCTGCTCCTCTTTTTAATAATCAAGTTGAAGCTTCTCCATAAGGCTGTGAGTTTGTAGGTAGGAAGTAATGTCAGGTTTCCCTTAGGCTCTGATCTTATTGCCTGACAAATATCCTACCTACCAAAAGCTATCTAATATAATTTTGCCCTAATATAATTTTATATATAGAAATTGCCTTTTCCAACATTTTCCAAAATGTTTAGAATTTGGCCATTCTTTATTTCAGCCCATAGGTAAAAGAAGTTGCTTTTAGAAAGCTCTTTTATTTATTTATCTATTTATTTATTTATTTATTTATTTATTTATTTATTTATTTATTTATTTTCCTGCTTTCAGATGGGCTGATGTCAGGAAAAGCTTGTATCTTTCAGGACCTTACTTCTTACTGCTGCAGAATTAGCCAACACACTCAGACATCAGGACATCTTTCTGCCCCAACTTTAATTTTGCAGGCTTAGAAACAAGATCTGAGTCCCAGTGCACAGAGATCACAGATTCACAGCTATTTTACTAACACATAAGTATTGCCCACTCTGTCATTGAAGAGGGAGAGGAGGGGTCTTTATTACTCTTTGTTCTATCTCATTTTAGCTGGATCTGTTACTGTCAATCCCTATTTCCCTATACTAATTTCTGAATCAGTTCAGATACTTTTGTTTGCAAGTAATGGATGGTTCACATAAATAGAGATTTCTTAGGTAGATCTTATAACTCCTTACACAAAGCCCTGACATTCACTCTTATTGCACTGGCGAAAATCACATTTCCAGACCCCAAATAAATCACTTTGGCCATGAAAATGGAATTTTGCTGACAGACTTAGCCAAATTCACATGGACTAGAATTTGGAGCTTGAGGATAATCAGTTTTTAGATGGAGTCCTGATGAAAATTAGTTATATCTTGAGAAGAGAGAAAAGGACTTGGAAGCTTAGGATTTGATCAACAGATATAACTATCCCTATAAATCATTCTGAATCGTATAGATGTTTTTAAATAATATTTAGCCCTTTTCCTTAATACTCAGATGATATTTAATACCAGTACTGTTAAAAATTAATTCCCAATGGAAACTAAAGTGACAATAAGGAGCCCTAGTAAGAGCATATTGTAAGTACTATGTAGCTATCATACCAAAGCTTTTCTCTTTAAAAAAAGTCCAGATTACCTAGATACCATGCAAATTAAATTAGTAATTCATTTGTTTTCTTCATTTTCTTTTGTATAAGATCTTTGAGCTATAATGTACTTATAATATAAATAAAACAGAATACAATCTTTGACTAATTGAGCTTAGAAAGTGCCTCAAGACCCATCAGGGACCTATTTATGAAAAGATAGTTATCCTTAAGGAAGTCACTAAGTTGCCATGGCAACAACTATAAATCCCAACAACAGTGTGGAAAAAAAGCACTGACTTTGAAATAAGAGATCTGAGTTCAAAATTCTCAACCCTTCTTTTATAATATAAAAACAGGTGTGGGTTAAAACATATTGAATTACAATGCTATAGATATTAATACTTGGCAAGCAGAGTCTTTATAAAGACTAAGTGATAAAACATAAATAAACTTGCAAACAACCCTTATACATAAGTAGGTCCTCAAAAATTAAGAGTAATTCAGTTACTTACTTGTGTTAAAAACTAATTTTTTTGCTAGAATTAGAAATAAAAGGGGCAAATGGCATTTAATTAATTCACTGCCTTTCTTACTGCATCATTGTTTTTTATATGATTCTTCTAAAGCTGCTTTTATTGTGTCTGGTTCCTCACTCTGATCTGCTACTATGGTGTTGGCAGAGAAAAATAACTTCCCAATTGAGTCACATTTAAAAACCTTTCCTGTGGAGAATTTCAGGCCATCATGGTACTGCCTTCATCATAGTATTAAATACCCTTACTCACCACAGCAACCCTGGGCTTTATTAACTCATTTATGACTCAACTATCCTATTACATTCTTGCTTTTATTTTACACCTCAGTCTACATATTTTTTCAGAACCCAAAATCTATGGCAGTTTTACATCTCTAGTTCATACCCTAGGGGGAGCCAAAAGATAGTTGCTGAGATCCCAACCCAGAAGGTTCCCTGTGTCACTCCTCCCTCCCTCAGAAAGTCACAGAAAAGATAGATCTGCTTTATCAAATAAGTCATATTTGTCTCTGCTTCCAGGCTCAGGAAACTACTCTTCAGCAGGCTGGTTCTAGGAACCATTATCATAATAAAGCTCCAGATATAATGAGTGGATTCTTCAAAGTCACTGCTCTCCCTCATGTTTATTTTAAATACCTTATGGCTTGTGTTTGCTTATTTATTCCTTCAGAAGATTTTTATCAAGTGTCTACTTATTTACCAGAGTATTGGCTAAGTACTGGGCTTATAGTGATGTTCACAACAGACCTGATAACTAGTCTTCTTGAATTTATGTATATTGATAGCATCAAGCACTTAAAAGAGGCTTTTTGGCATGTGAATTTTTTTTAAGATTTTATTTATTTATTTATTTATTTATTTATTTATTTATTTATTTGACAGAGAGAATGAGAATGAGAACAAGCAGGGGGAGGGGCAGGCAGGGAGAAGGAGAAGCAGGCTCCCCACTGAGCAGGGAGCCCAATGCAGGGCTTGATCCCAGGACGCTGAGATCAGGACCTGAGCTGGAGGCAGATGGTGGCACCCCTATGGTAGGTTTATTCTTGATAAACACCAGTATATACAATTAGATTGCCTTCTTTTTTTATTTTTTAAAGATTTTATTTATTCATGAGAGACACAGAGAGGTAGAGACACAGGGAGAAGGAGAAGCAGGCTCCCCACAAGAAGCCTGATGTGGAACTCGATCCTGGATCCCAAGATCATGCCCTGAGCCAAAGGCAGATGCTCTACTACTGAGCCACCCAGGTATCCCCAATTAGATTGCCTTCTGATTCTCTATTGGTCAGTCCTTTGGAACCACCCTCCCAACTCTTCAGATACCACTCTAGTTCCTCCACCAAAACAGCCCTTATATATTCCAGACATACAAAATGACTTAGTTTTGCAAACCTGGAAAGCAATTACCTTCATGTTTTAAATATATGTAACTATGTGAAGGGGTTTTGCGTAGAAAAAGATGATTCTGGTTCTTCAAAGAAGGAGATAGTCAGAGTGAAGGTAATAGCCACTTGAAGGGACTACATAAACATACATAGGGTTTGGAATCTCTGTTTTGGTTCCCTTTCCAATATATTTGGGTGATGGCCTCAAAAAGTAGGAACTCAAGTGAAATCTAGGAAGTGTCTGTCATGTTTTATTGAAAAGATAGTATTGACTTTGCACTGTAAGGGTCACTGAGTCAAGACCATGCAACTATGCCAGTGATCATTTAATATCTTCCAGGACAGTCTGCCTGAAATAAAAAGGGTAACTTCTGAAGAAAAAACTTGTTCTAAAAATAAGATGCAACACAATGGGTAGATTCAGTCCTAGTTATTTTTGGTTTTAAAATATAGAAGGTAGCTTTTTACTTGGGTGCCATGAGTTGCCTGGAAGAAGTGGTAGAGGTGATAGGTAAGGTGAGAGGTCATGACTGAAAAAGCTCCATAATGATACAATGGTGTATATCTGTTATTTTGTCTATTAATTATTACCTACCATAACATCTCTTCTTTTTCTTTAATGGTACACTTCTATACAATCCACTCACACAGTTGACTGGATTTGAGGAGAGCATGTCTCTGACCCAAATTAAACCAATTATTATTGTGTGTAACTGGTATTATTCAGACACTGTCAGTGACCATCTCTGGCCATATGATCTGGAAAAATAGAGAAAGTAGGTGAGAAAAGAGGGAAGAATAAAGTGGACATGTAGAGAGGGAAATAGGTGATAGAAAGCAAATTCTTTGTAGACTTGGAGCCATTTCTCATGCCCAGCTGTTTGAATTCTTGCCCTTAATTTCTGTAAGATGTTTTTATATCCTTATAAAAACTTCTTATTTTTTTATGTTCTATTTCAAGAATGTCTTTGGATCACTTATCATGAGATGTTGAGCTTTATATTCACATTATGGAATGACTTCTTTCAAAATAGGTACTTTTTTAAAGCCCTTAATGTCTGCCGTATATATATATGTATATATATTATATATATATATACACACAGACATATATATTATATATACACAACTGACTAGAAAATCATTATGTGATAGTACTTGTGGGCTATGATTTATTCTAAATTTTAAGTGAGTATTATTGTTCAGCTGATGATAGTTTCTCTTTTGGGGTTGATATGAAACTATTGTAATAGTTTAATTTAAATTATTTTAAAATATGAAGCTTCTGAAATCTTAAATAAAACAAATCAGATTTAATGTGGAAATTTTATTGACAGCAGAAAAGTCAGAAGCAAATGTAAAAAAAAGAATAGTTTTGTTTTAATTATGTATATACATTCTATGCTCAGTCAATTATACTGACTGTTAACCAAATCCCATAGTAAACATTCCCGGAATGATTTAAGCCTCCAATGATTTCAAAATAATACTAAGCAATACCCAGGTGTGAGTGCTGTGGCAAAATCAATTCTCACCAAGCTCCTTGTTCAGTCACATAGGGTTCTGAAACCTTTAGACAAAAGGTAATGGATGTTTCATTTCCGATGGGTCAGGTTTGGAGGTCAGTGTGATGAAAAACTGTGGGAGGCACATTCAGCAATATTTTTTTCTTTTCTCTTTTAATGTTCAAAAGCAAGCATAGGAGCCACCTACACAACAAGCTTTGTTCGTAGGTATTTGATTTGGATTCTTGCTGGGAAGCAACACATTGACGAACTATGTGCTCGGGTAGAAAAATTGAGCTTGAGGTTGTGGTGAGCTGTGGTCAGGCCTGACCACTGAAAATCCACAGGTCAATACAGAGGAAAAAACTTCTAGTCCCCAGCGCATATGCAACTAAGAAGAGAGTGACCCTGTGCAGACAAAACCAGAGAGCCCTGTAACCCTAGCTTTAAGTCTGGTATCTGTGCTGGTTTACAGTTATAAGCCAGTAATTTCTGTGTGCTGAGTCGAATCCACCACAGATGAGTGCTTTCCTAATGTAAGTCTACAGATTTTCTAACTTAATACAGTAAGACCACTGCCACTGAGTTGTGGAGACCACCACACTTTGGCAGAGCTCCATGAGACATGAGGTAGGAAATGGTAGCCAAATCCAACCACCTACATGTTGTTTGTGATTTTGTGCTTATTAGCTGCTTTTAGAGTAAGCCAGATAAAAACAAATTTGACACAATTTCAAATTGTCATTCTTCCCTATTCTTTTATGCATACCAGCTCTGGCCAAATGCAGGAATCAGTCAACATGTTTTCTTTTTCTGTTAAACACACACACACTACAAATATGTACACACAATTTTCTTTTTAATGGCTTTGGAAAGAGGACAGGAAAGTATTATATGTGTCATGCTCATCTTCATCCCACTTATATTGGAGAGAATATGCAGCAGGTGAGTTTCACTTGTAGTCCTTAGATGTATAACAGAGAGGAATCTAGGCACTGGATTTTGCTCACATAGGATGTCCTTGGGCTTCAAAGTCAAAAAGTGTAAATCATAGAAACACCTTCCTTGCGGGTATTAGGAGCACAAAGTGTTCCCAGTGGACTCACAAGTAAAAATCACAAAAAAAGTAAGTAAAGCCCTTCTTTCCAACATGCAAGTTAACTTGCTGATTTTTTGTTTAAGAAAGACCCACACAAAATGTCAAATAAGTCCATTATTGAGTACTTACTTGGCATTATGTCCTGCTCTAAGTACCTTTAGTTATGAACTCATTTAGTTACTATTATCCCCAATTTACGAATGAGGAAATTAAGGTACTAGAGAACACATTCCTTACTTTGATCACAAAGTTAGAAGTCATTAGAGACAGGATTTTGACTCAGTGACTTATACAAGCTTTCTTATTATAAAAATCTAGAACCAGAATTTAACCCGAGAATGTCTGTCTTCAAAATACTTAACCAGTATTTGACACTGCTCTCAAATACGCATCTTGTTTTTGAGCAAAATATTTTTTCACCCTTTCATAGAAAAGGAAACCTGAATCCTAAGAAATGATGTTATTTTTCTCTTTGTTGCTAAGTTATTACATAGTATAAATGGATTTTAAACCCATGTTTGTCTGACTCAAAAGAAAACAGCAGACCTCTGTTAGTTTGGCTAACCAATATGAGATCTTTATGTTTAATTAAGATTATGTTGGATTTTCCTCAATTTCTTTATACTCCTCCTGAACTGTGCAGGTAAAGATGGACTAATGCAGAGGAGTCAGAAATGTATAGAGAAAAATCATTGCTTAAACAAAAATGTCACATACCTTGAGTTTAAAAATGATAAGTTTAATCACAATGTTAATGATTTCCTGAAAGATTTCCAGACAATGACAGCAAAGAAAAACAATGATAGGAAATTTGTCCCACTTGATTTTATGATATAATGTAAAAAAACAAGCAAACCGGGGGGAGGAGCAAGATGGCGGAAGAGTAGGATCCCCAAGTCACCTGTCCCCACCAAATTACCTAGATAACCTTCAAATCATCCTGAAAATCTACGAATTCGGCCTGAGATTTAAAGAGAGACCAGCTGGAATGTTACAGTGAGAAGAGTTCCCGCTTCTATCAAGGTAGGAAGACGGGGGAAAAAGAAGTAAAGAAACAAAGGCCTCCAAGGGGGAGGGGCCCCGCGAGGAGCCGGGCTGAGGCCGGGGCGAGTGTCCCCAGGACAGGAGAGCCCCGTCCCGGAGACGCAGGAGCTGCACCGACCTTCCCGGGCGGAAAGGGGCTCGCAGGGAGGTGGAGCAGGACCGAGGAGGGCGGGGATGCCCTCGGGCTCCCGGGGACAGTAACAGACACCTGCGCCCCGGGAGATGCGCCGAGCTCCCTAAGGGCTGCAGCGCTCGGCGGGACCCGGAGCAGCTCGGAGGGGCTCGGGCGGCGGCTCCACGGAGGGGGCTGCGGGGCGGGAGCGCGAATCCACCAGCGCAGGCTCCGGAGCACAGGGCGCCGGGACACAGCCCAGGATCCGGCCTCCCCCGGGACAGGCAGAGGCCGGGAGGGCCCAGGACAGCAAGGACGCTCCTGCCCCAGCTGAGCAGATCAGCGGCCCCGCCCGGAGCCTCCAGGCCCTGCAGACCGAGTTCCTGCCGGAGCTGAATCCAGGTTTCCAGAGCTGCCCCGCCACTGGGGCTGTTCCTCCTGCGGCCTCACGGGGTAAACAACCCCCACTGAGCCCTGCACCAGGCGGGGGCACAGCAGCTCCCCCAACTGCTAACACCTGAAAATCAGCACAACAGGCCCCTCCCCCAGAACACCAGCTAGACGGACAAGTTCCAGGGGAAGTCAAAGGACTTAAAGTACACAGAATCAGAAGATACTCCCCGGTGGTTCTTTTTTTTTGTTTTGTTTTGTTTTGTTTTGTTTTGCTTTTTGATTTGTTTCCTTCCCCCCACCCCCTTTTTTTTCTCCTTTCTTTTTCTTTCTCTTTTTCTTCTTTTTTTTTTTCTCGTTTTTTTTCTTCCCTTTTTTTTCTCTTTCTCTTTTCTTTCCTTCTTTCTCTCCTCTCTTTTTCTCTTTTTCCCAATACAACTTGCTTTTGGCCACTCTGCAATGAGCAAAATGACTAGAAGGAAAACCTCACCTCAAAAGAAAGAATCAGAAACAGTCCTCTCTCCCACAGAGTTACAAAATCTGGATTACAATTCAATGTCAGAAAGCCAATTCAGAAGCACTATTATACAGCTACTGGTGGCTCTAGGAAAAAGTATAAAGGACTCAACAGACTTCATGACTGCAGAATTTAGAGCTAATCAGGCAGAAATTAAAAATCAATTGAATGAGATGCAATCCAAAATAGAAGTCCTAACGACGAGGGTTAACGAGGTGGAAGAACGAGTGAGTGACATAGAAGACAAGTTGATGGCAAAGAGGGAAACTGAGGAAAAAAGAGACAAACAATTAAAAGACCATGAGGATAGATTAAGGGAAATAAACGACAGCCTGAGAAAGAAAAACCTACGTTTAATTGGGGTTCCCGAGGGCCCCGAAAGGGCCAGAGGGCCAGAATATGTATTTGAACAAATTCTAGCTGAAAACTTTCCGAATCTGGGAAGGGAAACAGGCATTCAGATCCAGGAAATAGAGAGATCCTCCCCTAAAATCAATAAAAACCGTTCAACACCTCGACATTTAATAGTGAAGCTTGCAAATTCCAAAGATAAAGAGAAGATCCTTAAAGCAGCAAGAGACAAGAAATCCCTGACTTTTATGGGGAGGAGTATTAGGGTAACAGCAGACCTCTCCACAGAGACCTGGCAGGCCAGAAAGGGCTGGCAGGATATATTCAGGGTCCTAAATGAGAAGAACATGCAACCAAGAATATTTATCCAGCAAGGCTCTCATTCAAAATGGAAGGAGAGATAAAGAGCTTCCAAGACAGGCAGCAACTAAAAGAATATGTGACCTCCAAACCAGCTCTGCAAGAAATTTTAAGGGGGACTCTTAAAATTCCCCTTTAAGAAGAAGTTCAGTGGAACAGTCCACAAAAACAAGGACTGAATAGATATCATGATGACGCTAAACTCATATCTGTCAATAGTAACTCTGAATGTGAACGGGCTTAATGACCCCATCAAAAGGCGCAGGGTTTCAGACTGGATAAAAAAGCAGGACCCGGGGATCCCTGGGTGGCACAGCGGTTTAGCGCCTGCCTTTGGCCCTGGGTGCAGTCCTGGAGACCCGGGATCGAGTCCCACGTCGGGCTCTCGGTGCATAGAGCCTGCTTCTCCCTCTGCCTCTGTCTCTGCCTCTGTCTCTCTCTGCGACTATCATAAATTAAAAAAAATAAAATAAAAAAAAAAAGCAGGACCCATCTATTTGCTGTCTACAAGAGACTCATTTTAGACAGAAGGACACCTACAGCCTGAAAATAAAAGGTTGGAGAACCATTTACCATTCGAATGGTCCTCAAAAGAAAGCAGGGGTAGCCATCCTTATATCAGATAAACTAAAATTTACCCCAAAGACTGCAGTGAGAGATGAAGAGGGACACTATATCATACTTAAAGGATCTATTCAACAAGAGGACTTAACAATCCTCAATATATATGCCCCGAATGTGGGAGCTGCCAAATATATCAATCAATTATTAACCAAAGTGAAGAAATACTTAGATAATAATACACTTATACTTGGTGACTTCAATCTAGCTCTTTCTATACTCGATAGGTCTTCTAAGCACAACATCTCCAAAGAAACGAGAGCTTTAAATGATACACTGGACCAGATGGATTTCACAGATATCTACAGAACTTTACATCCAAACTCAACTGAATACACATTCTTCTCAAGTGCACATGGAACTTTCTCCAGAATAGACCACATATTGGGTCACAAATCGGGTCTGAACCGATACCAAAAGATTGGGATTGTCCCCTGCATATTCTCAGACCATAATGCCTTGAAATTAGAACTAAATCACAACAAGAAGTTTGGAAGGACCTCAAACACGTGGAGGTTAAGGACCATCCTGCTAAAAGATAAAAGGGTCAACCAGGAAATTAAGGAAGAATTAAAAAGATTCATGGAAACTAATGAGAATGAAGATACAACCATCCAAAATCTTTGGGATGCAGCAAAAGCAGTCCTGAGGGGGAAATACATCGCAATACAAGCATCCATTCAAAAACTGGAAAGAACTCAAATACAAAAGCTAACCTTACACATAAAGGAGCTAGAGAAAAAACAGCAAATAGATCCTATACCCAAGAGAAGAAGGGAGTTAATAAAGATTCGAGCAGAACTCAACGAAATCGAGACCAGAAGAACTGTGGAACAGATCAACAGAACCAGGAGTTGGTTCTTTGAAAGAATTAATAAGATAGATAAACCATTAGCCAGCCTTATTAAAAAGAAGAGAGAGAAGACTCAAATTAATAAAATCATGAATGAGAAAGGAGAGATCACTACCAACACCAAGGAAATACAAACGATTTTAAAAACATATTATGAACCGCTATACGCCAATAAATTAGGCAATCTAGGAGAAATGGACGCATTCCTGGAAAGCCACAAACTACCAAAACTGGAACAGGAAGAAATAGAAAACCTGAACAGGCCAATAACCAGGGAGGAAATTGAAGCAGTCATCAAAAACCTCCCAAGACACAAGAGTCCAGGGCCAGATGGCTTCCCAGGGGAATTTTATCAAACGTTTAAAGAAGAAACCATACCTATTCTCCTAAAGCTGTTTGGAAAGATAGAAAGAGATGGAGTACTTCCAAATTCGTTCTATGAGGCCAGCATCACCTTAATTCCAAAACCAGACAAAGACCCCACCAAAAAGGAGAATTACAGACCAATATCCCTGATGAACATGGATGCAAAAATTCTCAACAAGATACTGGCCAATAGGATCCAACAGTACATTAAGAAAATTATTCACCATGACCAAGTAGGATTTATCCCTGGGACACAAGGCTGGTTCAACACCCGTAAAACAATCAATGTGATTCATCATATCAGCAAGAGAAAAACCAAGAACCATATGATCCTCTCATTGGATGCAGAGAAAGCATTTGACAAAATACAGCATCCATTCCTGATCAAAACTCTTCAGAGTGTAGGGATAGAGGGAACATTCCTCGACATCTTAAAAGCCATCTATGAAAAGCCCACAGCAAATATCATTCTCAATGGGGAAGCACTGGGAGCCTTTCCCCTAAGATCAGGAACAAGACAGGGATGTCCACTCTCACCACTGCTGTTCAACATAGTACTGGAAGTCCTAGCCTCAGCAATCAGACAACAAAAAGACATTAAAGGCATTCAAATTGGCAAAGAAGAAGCCAAACTCTCCGTCTTCGCCGATGACATGATACTCTACATAGAAAACCCAAAAGTCTCCACCCCAAGATTGCTAGAACTCATACAGCAATTCGGTAGCGTGGCCGGATACAAAATCAATGCCCAGAAGTCAGTGGCATTTCTATACACTAACAATGAGACTGAAGAAAGAGAAATTAAGGAGTCAATCCCACTTACAATTGCACCCAAAAGCATAAGATACCTAGGAATAAACCTAACCAAAGATGTAAAGGATCTATACCCTCAAAACTATAGAACACTTCTGAAAGAAATTGAGGAAGACACAAAGAGATGGAAAAATATTCCATGCTCATGGATTGGCAGAATTAATATTGTGAAAATGTCAATGTTACCCAGGGCAATATACACGTTTAATGCAATCCCTATCAAAATACCATGGACTTTCTTCAGAGAGTTAGAACAAATTATTTTAAGATTTGTGTGGAATCAGAAAAGACCCCGAATAGCCAGGGGAATTTTAAAAAAGAAAACCATATCTGGGGGCATCACAATGCCAGATTTCAGGTTGTACTACAAAGCTGTGGTCATCAAGACAGTGTGGTACTGGCACAAAAACAGACACATAGATCAGTGGAACAGAATAGAGAACCCAGAAGTGGACCCTGAACTTTATGGTCAACTAATATTCGATAAAGGAGGAAAGACTATCCATTGGAAGAAAGACAGTCTCTTCAATAAATGGTGCTGGGAAAATTGGACATCCACATGCAGAAGAATGAAACTAGACCAGTCTCTTTCACCATACACAAAGATAAACTCAAAATGGATGAAAGATCTAAATGTGAGACAAGATTCCATCAAAATCCTAGAGGAGAACACAGGCAACACCCTTTTTGAACTCGGCCATAGTAACTTCTTGCAAGATACATCCACGAAGGCAAAAGAAACAAAAGCAAAAATGAACTATTGGGACTTAATCAAGATAAGAAGCTTTTGCATAGCAAAGGATACAGTCAACAAAACTCAAAGACAACCTACAGAATGGGAGAAGATATTTGCAAATGACATATCAGATAAAGGGCTAGTTTCCAAGATATATAAAGAACTTATTGAACTCAACACCAAAGAAACAAACAATCCAATCATGAAATGGGCAAAAGACATGAACAGAAATCTCACAGAGGAAGACATAGACATGGCCAACATGCACATGAGAAAATGCTCTGCATCACTTGCCATCAGGGAAATACAAATCAAAACCACAATGAGATACCACCTCACACCAGTGAGAATGGGGAAAATTAACAAGGCAGGAAACCACAAATGTTGGAGAGGATGCGGAGAAAAGGGAACCCTCATACACTGTTGGTGGGAATGTGAACTGGTGCAGCCACTCTGGAAAACTGTGTGGAGGTTCCTCAAACAGTTAAAAATATACCTGCCCTACGACCCAGCAATTGCACTGTTGGGGATTTACCCCAAAGATACAAATGCAATGAAACGCCGGGACACCTGCACCCCGATGTTTATAGCAGCAATGGCCACGATAGCCAAACTGTGGAAGGAGCCTCGATGTCCATCGAAAGATGAATGGATAAAGAAGATGTGGTTTATGTATACAATGGAATATTACTCAGCTATTAGAAATGACAAATACCCACCATTTGCTTCAACGTGGATGGAACTGGAGGGTATTATGCTGAGTGAAGTAAGTCAGTCGGAGAAGGACAAACATTATATGTTCTCATTCATTTGGGGAATATAAATAATAGTTAAAGGGAATATAAGGGAAGGGAGAAGAAATGTGTGGGAAATATCAGAAAGGGAGACAGAACGTAAAGACTGCTAACTCTGGGAAACGAACTAGGGGTGGTAGAAGGGGAGGAGGGCGGGGGGTGGGAGTGAATGGGTGACGGGCACTGGGGGTTATTCTGTATGTTAGTAAATTGAACACCAATAAAAAATAAATTAAAAAAAAAACAAAAAAAAACATACATTAAAGCTGTGTGTAACTGGAGCAAAATTAGGCAGAGAAATTGATGAAAAAAAGTAATTTAGATCTACAAGATTGAAACTACATTATATATGATGTTTCAGTATCTGATAAGGCTGACATTGAAATTAATGGATCTCGTACAACCTAATAAATGACATGGATTAGTTCATAGGAATAAAAAAAGTTAATGAACATATGAAAGGATCTCAACTTCACTGAGAATTAAGTAAATACAAAATAAATTAGATGCTATTTTCAGTTCTCAGATGAGCATATAGTTACATGTTTTGTAGTAATACAGCGAATTTATGGGGAAATAGGCATTCTTCTATACCATTGGTTAAAGTGTCCATTGTTAAAATTACTTATAAAAGGCATTTAGAAAATGTGATCTAATTTTAAAATTCACATTTCCTTTGACCAACAATTCCACTTGTGGGAATTTTAATATTTACATATATTTGTGATGTATAAGAGAGATGAATGAAGTTGCTAAGTGCAGCACTTTAAAAATATTTTATGGGAAAAAAGACAAAAAGCACATTTTTAGATGAAGTAGTATACAGTGAATTATGATACATTCACACTCAAATGTTAGTTACTCTTTATACAAAAAAAGATTGACTCTAGAATGCTTATACATAGCAATTTACATACTGTACGATTATGTGAACAAAAAATATGGAGCAAAATACACAAGCATACAGTATTTTCCCTTTACTTGCACACACATACACACACACACATACACATACACATACACAGCCTGTCTGGAATCAAAGAAGCAGAGGTTAAAGCCTAAAGTATATTTAGTGTCAGGAATCCAGATAAAAGTAAAAATGATGTGTGGGATGGAGAAGTTATGTTAAGTTTCAGAAGGATAGGTATGCCAATATCTTTACTGGGATAATTTATTTTATTTAGCCTACAGTTAGAGACTCCTCACTTGGTTATCTGAGAGCTATTTTTAATTATTACTTTAATCAATTTTAATCAATATACATGTATATTTCACAAAATTCACATACTACTAACACCATAAAGCTAAACCAAATTCAGCCAGCTTGTAACAGTCCAACACTACCCTGCTCCCTAGAGGCAACCCTTGTCATAAAGTTAGCTATTATTTTTAGCAGTTTTCTCCATATTTCTCCATATGTCCATATTTCTCCATATCTTCATTTTCTCTGTATTTCTGCATATATTGAAATTTTTGTTACCAGTTTTAGACATTATGTTTTTAGATTATCTTATAGTAGATGAGAATTTTAACTTCCTTTAACCTATCTTTTTTTTGCATTTTCCCTTCTCTTTTTCCACTTCATCCTCTCAATTTATCACAACTGTTCAATAAGTAAATATTATGATTTGATAAATATTGATCACTTTTATAAGAAAAATATTTTTATGATTATGCTTTCCTTTGTTTATATTTTTTAGTTTTTATTGATGCCATTATTCCCCATTTTTCTTTATATTCTTATTTCTTTGAACTCTAGTTTTCTCTTTGTCTAAAAAACTTTATTAAATGATTCTCAATATAGTTTTCTACATGGGGAAATGAGACAATCTACTGATTCTTTGTTTTCCTGCTTTTTTTTGTTAAACTTTGGACTAATAACTCTCTATGTTAGTTGTAATGCAATTAGCAACATGAGTATTTAATCAGGCTATATTATTGTTACATTATTGTTTCCGAAATCCTCTTCTATCTAGATATGCTACTTCATTCTGATGGAACATTTTCTCTAATAGTATCCTTAAAAAAGCTTTGTGTTAGGGATATTCTTTGAAAGCTTAAGATAAGATCTTCATTTTACTTTGCTACTTGATTGAATTAGTTAGGCAATACATTTCTCAAATATTTAGAATGTGTGTGTATGTATAATAAGTGTGTAACAATACCAGGCAAGAGGGACATGTTAAATATACAAAAAAATAGTATTAAAACATCTCAGGAGAGTATTAAAATAACTCTAGGAAACAGATGAGAATGGATGAATGGTTTAGCATCTGAAACATTTTTGTAAATTTTTGGAAGTTCAAAACAGGACAAAGGGATTAACAGATTCTGGTCTGGCGTGTAAGAAACTAAATCCACAATCTGTCCTAATAACTAAAAAACTAAACCATATAAAATATCAAAACTCCTCATAAGTTCATAAGAGAAGTGAGGGTAAATAGCTCCTTCCAACTCGGGGGAAAACTGCAGGTGAATGCAGAGAATTAATACTTGCAGGAGTAAAGACTCTTAAGCAAAAACATATGCCAGACCTGGTGTTATGATAAAGAAGTCTGAGCTGTAACTAGAGGCTCTCTGTGGGCATCTCTGAGAGTTAAAAACTCATAGAGCATCTCCATCCATGTGTGAGTTTTGTCTACAAGAATTAGTTCTCTCAGTGAATTGTAAAAAAAATCTCTTTGTGCTTATTGTAGGTGGAGGGAAAAAGGATAATAAATTAGACAAAGCTATTTCCTAAATATCTATTTAAATAGATGCTATCTTTGATCAAGTTATATTTTTCTAGATTTTTACATATATATCACTCTGAAACTGTTAACATTGATAAATCAATGGCATGTCTTAAAGAATAACCAGGATTTTAGACAAATGATAAGGATATATTTCTGTGTCTCACTGAAATCATGTTTCTTTGAGCTTTTTACATTCAAAGATAAGCCATGAGTCTTATTAATACAGCAAACATAAGAAGCTCTAAATAGTATAAATTAGTCATTGATCAGTTCTGAATCTCAAACATTTCAGAACTGTTTTTATCTGGCATTATGGGAGAGAACATGATGATAATTCATAAGCTAAAAAGAGTTTTGAAACAGATGCTTTATGTTAGAAGTATATATTTTCTAAATTCACATAGTTTCTATTTAACATATTCAGAATCTGACTTGCTCTAATAATTCATAGGCATGGAGAAATCAGAGAACTTGATGCAACAAAGAGAAAAGCCACAAATTAAATAGAAATAGTGTTCCCACATGTATGGGCAAAATTATGATCCTATGCTTAAGTAATTCTGGCATTATAAATGTAATATTTAATGCAAAAGAAAATATTGAGTCTAAAAGATTAGAATATTATTTTTGAAAGCATATTTAATTATTGCATTCCCTGGTTAGTATTCTATGAATATATTGCTTTAAATATTGAAAACTATGGAAAGGTTTATTAATTAAATAAAAAGGGGTATTGCATTTATACACCTCAAAGAACACCTGTAATGATTTCTCCGTAGCTGTGCTAAAAACTGTAATGGATATACAATAAAATTAATAGATCATGATATTGCTATTATTTTTATTATATACAATTTTACTGATATTTTATAATTTTATTGTTGAAAAACTCCCAATGAGCCTAACTTAATAGCTAGAGTTTCAGATTAGAAAGTGTTATGGTAGATTGTCTTTCTTTTATTATTATTTTCTTTTTTTCTCTTAATCATTAAGTGGTGGTAATTTTTGGTATAGGAAGACACATTAAATAACATAGTTGATAATACAAGTTTTTTTTCCACTTGAAAGATGCAGGAATTATCCAATTTTGCTTGACTTAACTATCAAGGAAAAAAACTCTCCAAATGCTTTAGGCCCCAAAATATTTGTGTTTATTATTGGTATACTTAAATAAGTCTAGCAAAAGAATGAGAGAAAAAAGTTTGCAAATGAACTAGAATGCATTTGCCATGGCACAAAATCCTTGATCAGGGTCTGTTTACTAAGTATCTTATGTCCATAGCATGGAATGTAAATGACTCTCTTGGGACATAAATACAAATAAAAATAACATTTGGTTTCCTTTTGAGATTTCTTTTTTTTTTCTTTTTTTATTTTTATTTTATTTTATTTTTAATTTTTTTTATTGGTGTTCAATTTACTAACATACAGAATAACCCCCAGTGCCCGTCACCCATTCACTCCCACCCCCCGCCCTCCTCCCCTTCTACCACCCCTAGTTCGTTTCCCAGAGTTAGCAGTCTTTACGTTCTGTCTCCCTTTCTGATATTTCCCACACATTTCTTCTCCCTTCCCTTATATTCCCTTTCACTATTTGATTTGATTTTCTTTTTTTTTTTTTTTTAAGATTTTATTTATTTATTCATGAGAGAGAGACAGAGAGAGAGAGAGGCAGAGACCCAGGCAGAGGGAGAAGCAGGTTCCATGCAGGAAGCCTGACGTGGGACTCGATCCCAGATCTCCAGGATCACACCGCAAGCTGAAGGCAGCGCTAAACCGCTGAGCCACCCGGGCTGCCCAGGATGCTACTTTTTTTAAAGCTGTTTTGTCCTATTGTACTATTTGTTTTGTACTTTTTTCCTCATTTGTTTCTTTCACTAAGTATTATGCAGTTATGATTCCTTTGTGTCTTTTTTTTTTTTTTTAAAGATTTCATTTATTTATTCATGAGAGAGAGAGAGAATGAGGCAGAGAGACAGACACAGACGGAGGGACAAGCAGGCTCCACGCAGGGAACCTGACACAGGACTCGATCCCACGTCTCCAGGATCATGCCCTGGGTTGAAGGCAGCGCTAAACCACTGAGCCCCCCGGGCTGCCCATCTTCGTGTCTTTTCAAGGATTGACGTCTTCTTTTTTTGTTTTGTTTTGTTTTAGCACTGAATAATGTTCCATTGTTTGGATATGCCATAGCTTATTTATCCATTCACATACTGAAGGACATCTTGGTTGCTTTTAAGCTTTGGCGATTATAAATAAACCTGCTGTAAACATCTATATATAAGTTTTTGTGTAGACAAATTTTTCAACTCTTTTGGGTAAATATCAGGAAGAATAATTCTAGTTCATATGGTCAAGAGTGCGCTTAGTTGTGTAAAGTATCACCAAACTGTATTATTTTATATACATACAAAATGTATTATTTTACATTTCTACCAGCAATGCAAGAGAGATTATATTGCTCCACATCCTCACCAGCCTTTGGTATTATCAGTGTGTCAGATATTGGCCATTCAAATAGGTGTGCAGTGGTATCACATTACTGTTTTAATCCATATGAGGCTTTGATTTACCTTGTCAGTATAAATAACAACAATAATAAAAAAACAGCCTGTCGTACTTTTTTAAAGATTTTATTTATTTATTTATTTATTTATTTATTTATTTATTTATTTCAGAGATGGGGAGAGAAAGAGAGTGAGAGAGCGAGTGAGCACACAAGCATGGGGAACAGCAGAGGGAGAGGGAGAAGCAGACTCCACTGAGCATGAGTCCGACTTGGGGCTCCATCCCAGGATCCTGAGATCACGACCTAAGCTGAGGTCAGACGCTTAACCAACTGAGCTACCCAGGTGCCCCAAGCCTGCTGTAAAAATTTTACAGTAATATTTTCTAATCTTGTTGAATAACTGAGATTTTCTAAAAAGAATAGATGACCCATACAAACCTCTCACAGAATGTCTACTGAATTATCAGATAAGAATCAATATACACATCATGGTAATTTCTCTGTGGAAAATAAAAAATAAGGGACATTTCCTTTATTTCTATTAACAAATGCCATAATTTTATATAAATATACTCCTCTCTGTTCTCCAGGAATCATGTATTTTCTTTGTCAATTGCTTGATTTTTACGCGTCCAGAAATTTTATTTTAGGTTTGTAAGAGGCTACTCCTAGCATAAAAATGATGCATATGAAAGGCTGACAGATTACTGGCCTGGTTTCTCCCAGTCCAGAAAATGACCTTCAGGATGTGACTGTCAGGAAATATCAGACTAACAAATTCAGAACTAGTTGATTTGTTGACTGCCTTGTCTAAGTGCTGAGTTAGAAATAAAATAAATAAAATTTGCTTGAGTTTTAGGTAGTAATTTTGCTATGCTCTGTTGAATAAAGCTGACTTGAAAACACTATGAGTTATCTGAGTTAGCAATCTTCTAAAGACCATGTTCGGAAACTAAGCACTCTATTGGGGGAAAACAGAATACATTTACTTATGGATGACTATGTAGTCCTAGATTTCTTAAATCTAGACCTATTTGTTTCTTAAAGAATTGGGTGTAGTCATGTGTATTGCCTTCGTTTGTTAAGACAGATGACACAGATGAGGATATATTGATTCCAACTCTTCTTCATCACTTGTTTGCCAGTGGAATCTTCAATGATTATATAATTAGCCTATTTTTCCTATGTTATTCTTTACTAAACCATAGTGTGCTCTCTATTACTAATCCATTGTAATTTGCTGGAGTACACTATATTTGCTGGAACAAAGAGCTCAGTTAGAATTAGATTTCCTGGGTCGTTTTGTCACCTGAATATTAGTCAGTTTTAAGGACTTAGGCACTCCATCTGTTGTCTCAGTTGCAAGAAATAAATTTTACTTAGATGTGTTTATCAATTTGAGATGCAATTTATATTGTTTATGGACAAGAAAAGCAGTGCTCAAACTTTGTTCCTAGAACATTTTCACAATTTTAAAAATTATTGAGAGCCCCAAGAGCTTTTGTTTGTATGTATTATATCTATTGTTATTTACTGTAATCAAAACTGGAAGACAATTTAAATATTTGTAATACTTTATTTTAAATAACACTATAAACATTATACATTAATATAAATAATAACTTATAAAATATATTTTAAAAATAAGTAAATTAGTATATAGAATGGCATTGTTTGATATTTCTTCAGTTTTCTTTATTATTTCAATTTCTGCATTCAGTCTGTTGTGATATTATAAATCATCTAGCTTTTGTAAAGTTTGTGTAGTTGCAAAAGAATGAGAGTAAAAATAGAAGATATTGTTTTAGTACAACTATGTAATGTAAATCTAACCCCACTAACCCCTTGAAAGGAGTCCAAGCCACACTTTGAGGACCACTGAACTATATGTAGTTCCATCAAATGGAGCTTGAAAACTAATAGACATAGAAGAAATATACTCTAAGTTTTGCTTATAATGCCGAAAAGGAAAAACTAAAATAAAGAGAACAGTAATATAAAGTAAACAAAACAATCATGCTAATTGTTAACTTTATCTAATAAATGACTCTCTAGATTAAAGCCCCAACTCTCTTCCTGAACAGAGACCAAAAATCTATTTGTGAACAAAGATTCAAGAAGATGATCCTATAAAAGGCAGTTTTATGGCATTGACTAAAATTAAAAATTTAAATAAATAAAAAGTCATTCTATAAGAAAATATAAAAAAATAATGCCTAGTAATGAGGCCAAATCTGAGATTCCAACTGGAAGCCAATAATAGTCTCAATCAAAGAGGCCAAATAAAGGTATGAATTTTTTATTTATTTATTTATTTTATTTTTTATTTTTTTAAAGGTATGAATTAAGGCAAAGAACATCAGAGTGGCTTCTTCGGGTATGTCTATTTTGAGCAAATGTGATTAGGAGCATTGCTAGGAAGCTAAAATCTTGGAAATTTTTCCAAAAATGCTAGAATACAGGGACAGGCTCTGATGTATTGATACTTGAATAGGTAGATTGATAAGATTAGCAGAACTAACCATTTAACAAAATGTTTTAGAAAATTCTAAAGTGTTATTTTCTTTTACATTTTTGAAAGCAGGCAGACTAATAATTACATTTGCCAACAACACCACTCTTAAAAATAAAAACTAGAATGTCATGCCAACTGGCATGATATTCTCAGTAAAAATAAAATTCAAAGAAATGAGAAAAATTTATTTTCCTCACATGTAATTATTAGCTAGAGGAATCTGTTTGCTCTGTTTTATCCATCTGTCCCAACTTGATAGAAAATTATTCATTAAACTTTAGAATAAGATTACTGTATTTTACTACCAGAAAGATTTGGCCTTTGATTATTGTCATTGGTATTCAGAAGAAGATTTTGGATAATTCTGTATTTGTCCACAAACATCACAAAAACAAATAATGGGATTCCTTCAGATAACAAAATGTGTCCAGGAGTATTTCAGGAAGTCTAGAGTCCCTATAAAATATTAAAATCTTCCCAGATAACATGTGGCTGCATACAAATGATCGGATACCCTACAATTTCGTTTATTCTATGATGAGAAATTTGACTGGCATTTAAATATTACTGAGAATAACTATACTAGTTTGAAGGTCCTTGTTTAAGACCCTACTAGAGTTGTTGAAGTTGGGAGAAAAAGATTATTATCAGTATAAGCAAGCATTCATGGAGGATCTACTGTGTGGCTGATACCACCACTACTTGACACAGTTTGTGTGTGTGTGTGTGTGTGTGTGTGTGTGTGTGTTTAATGCTTGGGAGATGCAATATTGTGATTTACAAGGAATACATATTTGGTAATCCATATGACTAAAATGTATTTCCCATATATATTTGGTCTCAGTCCACAATTTCTGACTCACAGCTCTTAAAGCCCTTGGAATTTCCTAATTGTTGAGAGTGCTAAAGGTTTCTTTTGTTATATTAATGAGGTGAATTTAGCCACACCTAAGGATGAGGGCTGATTAGCAATGGAGCCAACCATTTGATGAGAGGGTTCAAATTTTAGTCCACTTTGTGCCCTCCAAGGTGGGGAGAGACACTGGAGGTTGAATCAATTGCTGTGGAAACAATCATGCCTCTGTATGTAATGAAGTTTCCATAAAATCCCAGAAGGACTGGGTTCACAGAACTTCTAGGTTGGTGAACACTTGAAGATGCTTGGAGAATGACACTCCTGGAAGCCATGGAAGCTCCACGCCCTTGCTCTATTCATGTCTTTCATAATGGCTGTTCTTGACTTACATCCTTTTATAATAAATTGGTGATCTAGTAAGTAAAATGTTTCTCTGAGTCCTGTGAGCTACTGTTTAACAAATTAATCAAACTAAACAAGAAGGAGGTCCCGGAAACCTAATTTATAGCTAGTCTGTCAGAAGTATAGATCATTACTTGGGCTTGTGACTGGCATCTCAAGTAGGGATTTGGATGAAGTGAGTCTTCTTATAGGACTGAACTTTTAAATTGTGAACTCTGATGTTATCTACATGTGGATAGTGTCAGAATTGATTTGAATTCTAGGAAACCCAGCTGGTGTTCTGAGCATTGCTTGGCTGGGGGGGTACTCACCACCCCCATCAAGGTTGGAAATTGAGCCTCAGAACTCCAAAAAGAGATATATTCATGAAGAAGAATGAAGAATATGTCTGTTTCAAATGGGATAGAAACCTAATGTTTCCTTATTTTAAAAACATGGATAAATTTCATCAATATATATGGAAAACTTTGTTGAGCAACTGCTTCGAAAATTAGGCTTTGAGAATGGGTAACATTAGATCAGAAGGATATGATGTAGGGTTGGGTTAGGACTGTTGTGCTATTGTAACATAGGCAAGATAAATCATATAGGTAAAAACACAGTGGAGAAAATGAGCAAACTAATGAAAAAGATACAAGGTGCTACATAACAGAAGAATTAATATGTGTGTGTTGCTGGAGTACAGAGTAGGAAATGAAAATGGATTAGCAAAGAAGGACTAAGGCATAAAAATGTTTAAATCCACACTGGGGAATTTAAATTGATCTTAGCCATTACAGATTTCTGATGAGGACACTATTATGCAGGAAGTAGTGTTTTTTTTTAAGTATTTATTTATTTATTCATGAGAGACACACAGAAAGAGGCAGAGACGTAGGTAGAGGGAGAAGCAGGGTCCCCATTGGGAACCTGATGGGGGACTTGACCCCAGGACCTCAGGATCATGCCCTGAGCCAAAGGCAGATGCTCAACCACTGAGCCACCCACATGTCCCAGTAAGTAGTGTTTTAAAAAGACATTGAGTTCTGGGTGCATAGGAGACTGGGAGAAATAAAAACAAGGAATTGGTCATCTTATTAGATAATTTAAGGTCATCATATAATATGATTTAGATCAATTATCTTATAAACTCTGTTACATTCCCATAAGGCACTTATTTCAATTCATTAGGTTGCAGAAATAACTGTATTTAAATTTATTTTATTTTCATACCTTTAATGATTATTTTTATTTTGAATGTGTTACATACTACAATTGACCCTTGAATAACAAAGATTTGAACTGCATAAATCCACTTATAAGTAGTTTTTTTTATAGTAAGGTACTGTAAATGTATTTTCTGTTCCTTATGATTTACTTTATAACATTTTCTTTTCTGTAGCTTACTTTATTATAAGTAATAAATGTATTATAAGAATAGATTATAATACAAATAACATGCAAAATATGTATTAATAGACTATCTTGTCAGTAAGGCTTCTAATCAATAGTAGGATATTAGTAGTTAAGGTTTTGGGAAGTTAGAAGTTATACTCAGATTTTCAACTTCACAGGGGGTCAGCGCCTCTAACCTCTGCAATTGTTCAAGGGTCAACCAAAGTTGATTAGTACATGTTTATTTTTTATATATAAATATACATACATGAAATAGATGATCAACAAAATATTTAAGACGAGTACTGTATGATCATAAAAGTTTGTGGATAACATTTAGATGAATCCAGGTAATGTGATAGAATTGATATTGAATTAGAGATCCTAAAAATAAAGTTAGGAGTTTGGATATGACAAACATAAAGGGAAGTACAAAAGAATATAGTAACATATTGGGAATGGATAGAGAGGATGACATAATGAAAACTAATGCTAAGCTTTTATGTCTGGAAAACTGAGTTCATATTGCTGTGTACCAAAATTTTGATTTTTTGAGGATAAAATCTGATGGTAAATGGTAAGTTTCATTTGGAAATGTGTGCAAAACACCCTATGTTTCCTTTTTATTTTATATCAAACATGTTAGTTATTTGAACACCTGTTATGTGCTGAACAATGCTGAGAATACAGAAAATGATAAAAGGATGTTTGAACTGTGAGATACAGTATTGGGAGAATGAATGTACATAATGTGTACATAATGTACATAAGTGTGTACATTTGCCATACAACCTAGTTAATGTCATATGAGATTTCTGTATAAATCGTTATAGGATTGACAGTGTTGGAGCTATTGATTTTTGGGGGGCATCAGAAAAGAGCTGGCATTTGTACACAGAATTCCAATCCTTCATCTATTTATCAATTGGATATTTATTACTTTTGATAAAATTATTAAGAATAATTGCCCCTTGCCTCAAAGAAATAAAATGCTGTTTTCTATATTTACTAGTACTAAATTTCAAAGTGTTCATTCTTCTCATTATAGTTGTGGTTGTGACCTTGGAAATGATAGGCAATTCTAAAAAGCAAGTGATATTAGAGTTACATGATATTGCATGTACTTAAGCAAAGTCAACTAATTAGATGACATTAACAATCCCCGATTTAAAGATATATAGAAGTGAAGCCAACTCTAACCTTCCAAAGGAAGTCATAATATTTTATTAGAGAGTCACAATATATTTATAGTTGTTACTAGTTACACTGTAATGCTAAACACTACCATGAAATGATTCTTGTCACCTTTATAACGCTATTACTATCTTCATATGTCATTTACAGACTTACATAAGAAATCTAGCTATCAAGTTTCTTTCTTGCATGCTTTCTATGCAAGAGTATATATAAATACATTCACAGTAAACCAAATATTTATATATTTGAAAAAGCTTATAAAGGGAATCATTTTATGAATTTTTTCCATTACTAATAACAGAATTTCTTTGCTTTTTATCATCATAATTTCTTTGATTTGCATTTTATTTGGATTGTATTTTAATAAGTTTGTGTAATTTCAGAGAAAAACATGATGTTCGGGATGCCTGAGTGGCTCAGCGGTTGAGCATCTCCCTTCGGCTCAGGGCATGATCCCGCAGTTCCAGGATTGAGTCCCACATTGGGCTCCCTGCATAGAGCCTGCTTCTCCCTCTATGTCTCTGCCTCTCTCTGTAACTCTCATGAATAAATAAATAAAATCTTAAAAACAAAATGAAACAAAACATGATGTTTAATGTAATAATGATAGTTAAAATGGCTTTAGAGATGCATTCATACTTCTGTCACTTGTTACCTTCTCAGTTGTTAGAGTTGGAAAAAGTATGTTAGTGTATTTATAAAAGTAGTATACTTATATAAAGTATAGAAATAGCAATTTTCAAATACATTCTTCTAAGTCAATGGGTGACATTTTAACATGTTAAGGCCAGAAAGTTAAATTATATGGATATACATCATAATACAAGTCTTTATACATTTTTAAGACTGGTGCAGCCAGTCTCAAATATTATCCATGTCATTTTCTATAATGTGAGATAAATTTTTGTCTCTTTATGTGCATCTAAACATGCATTAACTTTGTATTCTTTTGATTAGTTACATATTATTGGAGGTCAAAATTAAGTTTCCATTTTTGCCTGCATCTTTCTGACATTTGTCTCATTAACATCTGAATACTTCTATTATTTAACTAAAAATTCAATCTTAAATTGAAGATGAAAAGCCAGGTATAATAGGCAGTAGCCTGAACTTCTTGGTATGCCTCTAGAAATAAGGGCATGAAGATAATTAATTATCCCGAGAGGTGGAAAAGTCAAAATTATAAGTAGACTCAAGAAGGATTTAGGTACATTTGAAGGTGAAATATCAATGATGAGTTATCAACACATATTCAGGTTTTTACTCACAGTCATCAAATATATTATCATGTGTAGTATAACAAAGGGTGTCATATTAAATTTGCTCAGAACTGCTAGTTGTTTTCTGGAGAGTGTATTGAAGAGAATTATGAGACATGTTGAGTGCAATAGGAATGGAGCCAAGATTAATAAAAATGTCTACCATGGATGGATGTGAGCTAGTGCCGGCATGGATGCCAGTTTATTGCCACTGCTGATATAATGGGTATCTATCTAACTTTGCCCTTCAATGTTCAAACACTTTTCCCCTGATAAACAGTATGCAGAATCTTGTGTGGCCACCAACTCATCCTCTAGTTTTAATTCATGAATTTTAGGTAGAGTTGACTCTACCTCCAAACTATAGGAATAGACAAAAACCATGGGCTTGAAAAAATAATTTTCTCTGCCATTAGGTACTGGATTCAGAGTTGAGCATTTGACCTACTCAATAACATGACTTAGATTTTGGCTGGATCTTTTATTTTTTTAAAAGATTTTATTTATTTATTCATGAAAGACACAGAGATAGAGGTAGGCAGAGACAGAGGGAGAAGCAGACTCCATTCAGGGAGCCTGATGTGGGACTCAATCCCAGGACTGTGGGATCACACCCAGAGCCAAAGGCAGACGCTCAATCGCTAAGCCACCCAGGTGTCCCTTGGCTAGATCTTTTACAAGAGAGACTTATAATCTGTTTGGCTAAAGTAAACTTGTTAGAATGTGAGCCTATTGCTACAAAAACTGATCCAAAGAATCCTAGAATAAAGCCAAGTGGTAAGAGGCATGAAAAATGGAACAAAACTAATTCCCGATTACATAAGTTAAAATAAGCTAAACACAAAGGTAGATATTCCTATAAATATCAGTTATTTGAGCACATAAATTCATTTGACACAGGTCACTTTGAATTGGATTTTCCATCACTGGCAAAGCAGACTCTTAATATAACTGACATGTCTCATCTGTTTGATCACAACTAGCATCTGTACCAGTCAGTATCTATGCTCATTACATACCAGAGAGCTGTTGCTTTAACAGTGGCCTGCAAATGTACCAGACCATGGCAAAGTTTTATAGGTTTATACATTCACAATTTCATAAGTATAGGAGAGGTATTTCATGTTAGAGGGTGAGGCTGGTTTGGCTTCCTTCCAAATCCACACACCGCTCTTAAATTGTCTCCATTCAAATTGTATATATTATGGAATGCTAACAATTAGTAATCTGTCTCCTCCTTGCAGGAAATAACTTAATAGCCATCAGGGAGGCAGCTGGAATGGGTACTGAAGTGGAGTGGTGAAGGAATACAAATATGTCTTGTCTTTGAGAGAGTATGGGAACAGAAGATCATGCTGATAGACCGTTTAATGATGTCCATAATAAGTTGCCTAGCTCTGCCATGCTTAAGTTGCCATAGTTCTGTCATGCCATATTTTCACTACTGTGGAAATAAGCATGTCTTAGGTTTCCAGTCCTTGTTTTATACCAAGATATGCAATTAGTGTGTATTGGTGTAATGCAGCACAGGAGTACATTACTGAGAAACTGTTTATGTGTATATACCGGCATATACATGTATGAACTTTCTGTTGTGAGTTTACAAGGAAAAAATGAATACATATCCTTTTCTACCTATACTTTTCTTCTCCATACTCTTCAATCCTATAGGATATGGTAAGTATCTGTGTGTCTGTATGTGTAAATTTGTGGGTTTCCAAAAAAATGAAAAAAATTTGCTAAGCTGCAGTGGGAGAGGTTGGTAGAGGATACAACCTGGAAAAAACGTTTGGACATTTTACATTTGAGATCCATTAAAAGGAGTAGATTAGACTGTGTTCAAACACCGTACCCAGGAGTAACATGTTAAATGCGGATGGCTGTATACCACAAGTTTAAAGTATTTGTTCATATGGACTAGTGCCTTTAGAGTGGAGGTGAAGCTAAGTCAAAGATGAGACTAAGTACCCAGATAAGTTAAAGAAAAATCACCCAAGCTGAAATTTAGAAGATTCTGATCCATACACTGGTATCTAAATGTGTCAAGTATTCCCACCTCAGAATTGCCCAAAGCTGTCACCGCATGTCCACAGGTTATTTCTGTCTATAAACTTGGAAAGATATTCGAAGAAAAGATAATAAAGGAAAGCAACTATCAGGAAAAAGAAAACCTCCAACAGCACACACTTAACCATTCTACATAAAGAAATATAAAAACCAGTTTCCATGAAGACTGGTAGGTTGAGCTCCTGCTTTATTCATTTCTCTTCCATAAGCAGACTAGCAGCAAACAGAAATGACTCCTCTGAAAATTTAGTCTTTGTTATCTGTATTTCTACATTTGCTTTGTAACCTGGGGAGACTTTTTTAAAATTGAAATTTCTACTTTCTATACCTATTATTTTGACTCAGGACATACAGTTGGGTATTTGGGCATCTGCATTTTTAACAAACCTCTTAGGTGATGTTGGTGGACAGACAAGTTTATTGAATTAATACATGGAATTCTAGGGAGAACAAACATAAATGTGTAGACTCTTCTAATTAAAAAGCCAATTAGAAATGGAGAGAATGAAGCACATCTTATTTGAAGGAGTCAGAAAAAAATAAAGGGAAACTTTTTTCTTTTTTTACAGTAGGCTCCAAAATTTTGCTGTTTTTAGAAAAAGAAAATGGCTCATCATTTTGGATTATATTTCAGTCTGTCAACATGCTTACAAATGCATTTTTTAATTTCAGCAGTTTTTACTTTTCCGAATTTTATAAATTCCAGTTTAAAAAATCACAATAGGCAAAAGAATTATTTGGTTAGTTTTTGATATGTCTATATCAACTGTTCATTAGTTTTAAATTCATTCCATCTCTGATATTTTTCATCACAATTAGAAAGACCATAGTTTTAACGTGTGTGCTTCTGAGATTATCACTGAGTCTGCTTTTGTTTGCTTTGTTTTGTTTATTTGCTCAATTTAGGATCTATAAATCTATAGGTTCTGCTTTAGACAATACTAAAACTACTGCTCAGAGGACTATCCAGCTTCACTCAATTGTTTAGTTCATAGTCAACTCACAAGGTTGGTTCAAATGAATTGGGAGAATACTGAACACTTTCCTATTGATTCATCATTCTGGTAAGCCTATCACAAGAGACAAAGATTAAAAACCCCTGTACTATGAGGCTGATGAAAGATAGCTTTGTCTATTTCTTTGTAATAAGTTGCTTCCCTCTGGTTTCTATAAAATCGAGAAGTATCTTCTTTTCATGAACATCTCTGTATTTATTAAAAGAAAAAAAATTAAACGTAAAATGTATTCCTAAAATCTCAGATGTGTTATATATACCTCTAAGTGAAGTCACAGGTATAATAAAAATTCAAGCACTTTTTGAAATTAAATTTTGTTATGTATACTTCTTTTTTGTCCCACGTTGAGGCTTTTCATCAGTTGATTAAAGCAGGATGAAAATGGGATTAAAATCGTGTGCCCAGGGCAGCCCTGAAGGCCCAGCGGTTTGGCGCTGCCTTCAGCCCAGGGCCTGACCCTGGAGTCCCCGGATCGAGTCCCACGTCAGGCTCCCTGCATGGAGCCTGCTTCTCCCTCTGCCTGTGTCTCTGCCTCTCTCTCTCTCTCTCTCTCTCTCTCTGTGTGTGTCTGTCATGAATAAATAAATAAAATCTTTAAAAATAAAATAAAATAAAATCATGTGTCCAGGGCAGCCCTGGTGGCCCAGTGGTTTAGCATCTGCCTTCAGCCCAGGGCGTGATCCTGGAGTCCGGGGGTCGAGTCCCACGTCGGGCTCCCTGCATGGAGCCTGCTTCTCCCTCTGCCTGTGTCTCTGCCTCTCTCTCTCTCTCTCTCTCTCTCATGTCTCTCATGAATAAATGGATAAAATCTTTAAGAAAAAAAAATCACCCCAAAAAGCAAGCAATTTGGTGCCAACCATAAAATCAACTTGAATTAAGTCAGTTTATTGCTGAGTAGTTAAAAATCACTAACATTACTGAAAATCAGTGCACACTCCTGCTTCCAGCACGGGCGAGGCAGGCCGCCTTCCGGAGCGGCTCGCACATCCGGGCACCTCAGGCAGCGCGCGGTATAGAAGTCTCCCCTCAGGCGAGGCGGGCGCTCGGGAAGGAGGCAAATCGAGCGCAAAGATGGCGCGCCCCGGCTTCCGTGAGGTAGAGGGCGGGTCGAGTTTGGCCTTGCTGGGAAAAGAAAACAGGAAAAAAAAAAAAAAAGCCACAACCCCCTGAAAGGACTGGTGTTGAGGAGGAAGGGAGGAAAAGCCAGTGTCTGGTGAGTGGAGCAAGGCGGAAGGAGAGCGCCAAGACGCCCCCGGCCCGCCCGCCCTCCAGGCTGGAGCTCTGCGACCAGCGAAGGAGCCTGCTTCCCGCCCAGTGTGGGCACCTCTCCTCTGGCTGCCTCAGGTGAGCCCTGGGACGGGTGAGTCCGGGTGCAAGCCCTTTAAGAGCGTTTCTTGGGGTCCACACAGCCTTGTGCGTCTAGTGGGCACCGGCCCTATTGTTCGTCCGAGGTAAGTGCTTTGATTTCTTACACGTCAGCTGCAGGTCTCTTAAAACTTGGGGCACCCAGCGTGAGGCTCAAACCCTTTGCTCCTCCGGGAGAAGTTCAGCTTTCGAGTTCCTTCCTAATTCCGGATGTCTGTGCCCGGGGTGACAGAGTGTCCTACTTGCTTGGATGTGAACGTCTCTCCGCTGTCCAGGCAGCCAGTTTTCCTGAGGCCCCTGGTCCAAGGAGCTGATGCAGGTTTGATGTGCCTGTGAGAGGAGCTGAGTTCAGGATCCCCCTGTGTTGCTATTGGATCCCTCCTGAACTTTTTTTTTTTAAATTTAAATATTTTATTTATTTATTTATTTATCTCACACACACACACACACACACACAGAGGCAGAGACATAGGCAGAGGGAGAAGCAGGCTCCTTTTTACAGGGAGCCTGATGTGGGACTGCATTCCCAGAGCCGAAGGCAGCCACTCGACCCCTGAGCTACCCAGGCATCCCACCCATCCTGAATTCTTTTTTTTTTTTTTTTTAGATTTTTATTTATTTATGATAGTCACAGAGAGAGAGAGAGAGAGAGAGAGAGAGGCAGAGACACAGGCAGAGGGAGAAGCAGGCTCCATGCACCGGGAGCCCGACGTGGGATTTGAGCCCGGGTCTCCAGGATCGCGCCCTAGGCCAAAGGCAGGCGCTAAACCACTGCGCCACCCAGGGAACCCCGCATCCTGAATTCTTAAACTCGGCCAACCACGAATTTATTCTTCATTTCTTGAAGACATAGACATGGCCAACAAGCACATGAGAAAATGCTCTGCATCACTTGCCATCAGGGAAATACAAATCAAAACCACAATGAGATGCCTGCCACCTCACACCGGTGAGAATGGGGAAAATTAACAAGGCGGGAAACCACAAATGGAGAGGATGTGGAGAAAGGGGAACCCTCCTGCACTGTTGGTGGTGGGAATGTGAACTGGTGCAGTCATTCTGGAAAACTGTGTGGAGGTTCCTCAAAGAGTGAAAAATAGATCTGCCCTACGAACCAGCAATTGCACTGCTGGGGATTTACCCCAAAGATACAGATGCAGTGAAACGCCGGGACACCTGCACCCCGATGTTTATAGCAGCAATGTCCACAATAGCCAAACTGTGGAAGGAGCCTCGGTGTTCATCGAAAGATGAATGGATAAAGAAGATGTGTTTTGTGTATACCATGGAATATTACTCAGCCATTAGAAACGACAAATACCCACCATTTGCTTCGATGTGGATGGAACTGGAGGGTATTATGCTGAGTGAAATAAGTCAATCGGAGGACAAACATTTTATGGTCTCATTCATTTGGGGAATATGAAAAATAGTGAAAGGGAATAAAGGGGAAAGGAGAAAAAATGAGTGGGAAATATCAGAAAGGGAGACAGAACATGAGAGACTCCTAACTCTGGGAAACGAACTAGGGATGGTGGAAGGGGAGGTGGGCGGGGGATGGGGGTGACTGGGTGATGGGCAGTGAGGGGGGCACTTGATGGGATGAGCACTGGGTGTTATTCTATATGTTGGCAAATTGAACACCAATAAAAAATAAATTTATAAAAAATGCAGTTTTGTGGAATTAAAAAAAAAGAATTTTATCATTTTAACAATTCTACAGCATCATTCCCTGGGCATCTACCAAGTCACTGTGTTTATCTAGAGTTTGCCCTTTTTGTTACTGAGTAGCATTCTGTGTTATGAATATGCCACAGTTTGTTTTACCCATTGCTAGAGACAAGGGTTTCCAGCTTTTGCCTATTACAATTAAAACTACTATAAAGATTTGTGTACAAGTTTTCGTGTGAACGAGTTTTTATTTCTCTAAGATAAATGTCCAAATGTACAATCTCTGGGTCGTAATGGTAAGCGCACCTCTATGTACTTATCCAGAATGTCTACAGTATTTAACATTCCCACTAGGAGTGTGAGAATACAGTTTCTCTACATCATTGCCAGCTTTGATTCTCTCACTATTTAGTATTAGCCATTATGATAGATATGTAGTGGTATTTTATTTTGATTTTGATTCATATTTCCCTAATGAAAAATTCTTTTGGACATACCTTCTTTTGGTTCTTTCCCGCTTGGATATACTTTTCTGTAAAATACCTTCTGCCAATTTTCTGATTGGATTGTTTTTTTCCTATAGAGTTTGGAGAATATATATTCTAGATACCAGTTTTCTTTTTTTAATTTAGATATGTAGTTGAGAAATATTTCCTCCCAGTGTTTAGTTTGTATTTTATCTTTGATAGAGCATTTCATAGAGCAAACATTTTTAATTTTGATGAAGTGTAATTTATGTGTTTTTATTTTAGAGATGGTGCTTTTGTTGTAAGGCTGGGAAACGTTTGCCTAGTCTGAAATCCCAAATAATTTCTTATATGGATTTTTTTCCTAAAATTTTTATTGTTTTATATTTTACATTAATGTTCATGATTTTACTGCCAGCTGGAGCTGTAAATTCAGGCTCTCCTTGCCACCTCCATTAGCATGGCAGATGGGATGGTGCTTGTTACTAACTGACTGGACCTGAGTTCTGACTCCCTACTTAGCCTTCGCTGGCTATCTTAGTAGAGAACATTGACCTTGTTATGCCTGGGTAGAACGTGGCAATTTGTGGAAGTCTGAGTTAGCCTTTACTGACACGAGTAGGATGGGGCCAAAGTTTTTTCTTTAGTGTTTGGCTACAATAGAGCAATTACTGTCTAAAACTTTTCTGTTCTAAACCCATACTGCCTTTTTCCTAGTCTTTGGCTAGAGAGGGAAAGTTTTTGTTGTGGCTTTTTTAACGTGTCAGTTATTGTTTTCAAGTTATTGTCTTTTCCAGCAACATTTCTGAGATATGTGAGGCAAAACAGAAGACCTAGGGAACTCACCACTGTTCTTTTCCTTGGGTTTCAAAGTCTGTAGCCACTCTGCCCTCTCTCCGTGTTTCAGAGTCTATTTATGATGTCTTATGTACAATATTAAGGACTTCTAGATGTATTTAATGGGAAGAATAGAGAAAAGTCTGTATTTGTTCTTGGAAGCAGAAGTCTATTTTGTTTTTAAAAACTACTAAGTGGTATCATACTATTAAAATGTTTTTAATTGATTTTCAATATCATATAACAAGATATTCAATAATTCTAAGTTTTTCACAAATCCTACTTATTTATTAATGTATTTTAAAATAGTTAAATCATAATCTCATAGCAACTTTTAATGTTCAGTAAATCTGTGATTAAATGAGATTTTTTTTTAAGATTTTATTTATTCATGGGAGATACTGAGGGAGAGAGGCAGAGACACAGGCAGAAGGAGAAGCAGGCTCCATGCAGGGAGCCTGATGTGGGACTTGATCCTGGGACTCCAGGATCATGCCCTGGGCCGAAGGCAAGCGCTAAACCATTGAACCACCCAGATGTCCCTGAAATGTTTTCATAAAACATGTTTACTTGTTCTTTTGTTGTCATTGTAAGAATGATAAACTATATTAAACTGCATACTCACTTACACCAGTGATTTATATAGCACTTTTTGAAATTTATTTTTAAAGTCACAATGTCCATAAGTCTCAACAGATATTAAGCTATAATGATTTATTTCAGTATCATCATACATCTGCTTATTTAATATTATTAATAATTTAATATTTCTCACTTTATTTCCTACTTAATAATAAATTGATGCCTTTCTGGGCTATATCCAATACCTCTTGATAAGCTAATTCTCTATTATTTTTTCTGTATAAGGATCTTCAACTTACTAAGCAAAATTTTGCATAATAATAGGTGGATTTTATTTTAATTTCAGCTTAGTTCCAAGTATGTACTTTTTCAATCATTTTTAATTCCAACTTGCAGTCTTTGACAGTTCAATATACTTTGTAGAAATAACTACTGGTCTTGAAATCCAATTATATAAGATATGCAGTTTCTTTTACTCAGCTCTTAAAATAATATCTAGACTTATTACAAATATTTCAAACATATATAGTTTTTCTTTGTCTGATCAGGACCTCTTGCTTGACTTGTCTTCTAAGCAGCAGTTAATCTTTGTTGGTAATTCTGACTTCAATGCTTAATCAGAAAATCAAACCAAGGAAGCTTCTGGGGATCTTTGGTAAAAAGAAGTGTTCTTTAGAATTGAAGACTCTTTTATTTCTACTGTGGAAGAACACTACAATAATAAAAGAGAGTAGGAAATCTGGCATAAACAAACCTAGAGGAATAAAAAAAATAAAAATATTACATTGCTGTTATATAGCATTTTTGTTAATTCTGTGGGAAAAGGAGATGTTGGGAGGAAAGAATATATGGAGAAAAAGAAGGAATTGGAAGTGTGAATAAAAATATTTAATACCATTAATGTCACTTAGATTCCCACATTTGGTGGAACTATTTGGGTCATTACGTTAATGTGCTTGTTTCACTAACTTCTGTAGTGCATATATGACTATTAGTAGTCAAGATGATTCTATTTTTTTAAAAAGATCTTATTTATTTATTCATGAGAGACACAGAGAGAAGACAGAGACATAGGGAGAGGGAGAAGCAGGCTCCTGGCAGGGAGCCTGATGTGGGATTTGATCCTGGTACTCTGGGATCATGCCCTGAGCCAAAGGCAGATGCTCAACCACTGAGCAACCCAAGGGTCCATATTTTTAGGAGATTATTAATCTTTCTTCTTGTGACCTTTCTGGGAAGAGAAACTTCTTAGTAATCTTTTAGGCTGATGGAATTCTCAATAAATTAGTTTTGCTACAAATTAAAATTCTTAAAAAAATGCTTTCCGTAGGGTTTAAAGTTAAGATTTTACAAAAAGTGCAGCAATATCCAAAATATAGAAAATCTTAAAATTAAACATTAAGAAAACAAGCAACCCAATTTAAAAAAAGAACAAAGATGTGAATAGGCACCTCAAAAGTAGATATGTAGATGACAAGTATGTGAAGAGGCAGAAAGCATTATTGGTCATTAGTGAATAGAAGATAAAACAATGATATAACACTATGTATGCTAGATCGTGTTAGATTATTTTCTTTAGATTGACTAAAATAAAAATAGTGACAATGTCAATTTTTTTGACAGTGTCAATTTCTGGTGAGGATGTGGAATGACCGAAATTTTCATTTGGTCCTAGGTGGGAATGCAAAATAGTATAGCCACTTTTGGACATTATGGCAGTGTCTTAAAATCTGAGTATAATGCTAAAATACAATCCAGCAATCATATTCCTAAATATATACCTGGTGAATTTGAAAACTATTTCTGAACAAAAATATACACCTGAATGTTTATAACAGTCTTTTTCATTATCACCAAAAACTGGAAGCAAGCAACTATTTTTTAATAGATAAATACATAAACACGTTGTGGTAAATCAATAAAAAAGAATATTAGCAATAAAAATGAATTATTGAGTGATGAACATTTTTAGATGAATCTTAAATGCATAATGCTAAATGAAATAAGCTAGTCTGAAGAGGCTTGATAATGAATGATTCCAATGTATGACATTCTGGAAACACAAAATTACAGACAATAAAAATACCAGTTATTACCAGTGGTTCAGGAAGGGAAGACAAGGGCTGAATAGATGAAGCAGGGGGGATTTTTAGAGTGATGAATACACTCTATTTGTTACTATAATTTTAGCTATAAGACACCATTCATTTTAATTTCCTGAACTTTATTGTATGCAAATTTTATAAAATAATTTAGGAGCTCATGGGAATCACAGAATGGAGGATATAATATGAAAACTATCTTATAAATGTATAAAACAACTTGGGGGAAAAGGTATTGATCTTAAAGCTCTGGAAATAAATTGAGTCTAAAATCAAGAGAAGGAACATAGGCTATATTGTAGTTAATGAAATTATTTCTTATGAATAAGTGCCAGTTAATAATTCTTCTGTATATGTATACTATACATGTATACTTCTACACTGGAAGCTTTTATACAGTATACTGGAATTAAGCTATAATAAATGATAAATAATAATAAATGATGGCAGATGAAAGACCAATTTATTAAGTGTTGACGTGGTAGTTTGCATATAAATGAGCAAAGCAAGCTATAATGATCCATGTGGCAATGATTTATAATCAGATCACACTAAATTCATAATTATATATGTATATGTGTGTATATATATATATATATATACTGTCAGTATATATATATATATATATATACACACAGTTATACTTGTAGATATACATAGCTTAGTACACATGCATATATTTCTTTGTTGGCCGAGAAGAACTTAAAAAATGACACCTGTAACTGTGAGCATACCTAGCACCCAAATCTTAGTTTTTAATACCATTCTCCAGTAAAATGAGTTGGCACTCCTTGGAGAAATGTCTGATTCTAAGAGAGAGGCAGGGAATATATGAGACTGAAACATTGTATAGTAAAGATAGGAAGAATGTGCTCAAAACAAACAAAAAAACCTAAAACACAATAGGGAGGTGTATCAGTGGACTACAGGAACCAACTGAATGAAGCTCCCAATGGTCAAAGCAGGAATAATCTGAGCAACAAAATAAAGTAGTATACTGATTTGTAATCTGAAATTTAAAATATTTATCTATGAGTCCATGCTGTGTGAAGAAATGAATGAGAGAATAAATAAATGCAGGGACAAGATAAAATCCCATGCAGAAGAATTCAAAATAATTTATAGACATTGTACCCATAAGGAGATGAAATATCATCACTCCCCATTTCTTATATGTGGGCTCTGTATGGTAACTTCAAAAAAATACAGTATGGAAAAGGGAGGGCGGAAGAGTTACTTTACAGTGGAGAAATCTGATAGGTGATCAGATTAGTTAGGTGATCAAGGTTAATATCAACAGTGATAAATCATGTTATTATTTATTCCTGATATGATATGATGAGAATGCTATTTTTCCTCTGTGGTTTCCTTCATCAAATCCCATAATCCCATTTTAATAATGAAGAAAACTCAGAAAAATCCCAGTAGAAAGACATTCTATAAAATATCTGACCAGTACCACTTAAGACTGATGTTCATCAAAAACAATGAAAGTCTGAGAAACCAATACAGCCAAAAGTAGTCTAAAGAGATATGACAACCAGGTGAAATGTGGTACCTTAGTTGGGATTCTGGAAGGAAAAAAGATATTAGGCAAAAACTAAGGCAATCTGAATAACAATAATAATAATATATCAATATTGGTTAACTGTAACAAAATTATACTAATATAAGATGATAAAAGAGAAACTGGATGTGGGTTATATGGGAACTCTCTTCTCTATTTGCATAATCTTCTTGTTACTCTAAAATTTTTCTAGAGAATAAAGTTTTAATTTTTAATAAAGTATAGCAAGAACTTCAAAATAATTATCCATTTGAATTCTAATATCTTTCTCATGCAGCATCTCTCTTATGCAATATATTGGCCTTACCAGCATGAAGTTGATGAGCTTATCCCTGATACTAACCCCCTGACCTTCATGGGAGCTTTCAACCTAACTCTTTTCTTTATACTTTTCAGCGCTTATGTGTCACTTTTGCCTGCTAAAATTCAAATTCAAAATTGGTTCCTCATGTTGCATCACTTCCCATCTTTTGACCCTCCCTAAAGCTGCCCTCAGCCACTCACTCTGCCCTCATGCTTCCCACTTGTCCTAGGATGGAGGAATAGGAGAGAAGGAAATAGAAACAGACCCCTTGAGTATATATGAAGGTGGTATAATATGAATTATAGTTAATTGTGCCCAAGAATTTCATAATACAAGAGGTATTGAGTATCTAATCTATAATCAGGCTCTTAATAGACATTTGTTTTGATTTGTTTTCATTTCTTTTTCATAGATACGTCTGTTCTTTCTTACCAGCTGAATAGTTTATTAGTTACCTGGACTAAATAATTATTTTCTTCTAATCATGGGGAAATAAAAGATCCTTAGGTCTGATTTAGCCAAGCATCAATGAGCGGAACCGTTAAACCTTTGGTCACTGACTACTGTACTAGTTATTCAATTTAATTGCACCATTTTAGTGTATCCTATGTTGTACCCTCATATTACTTTTTAGTACTAAAGGAGTGATTCCACCAGTTGCTGGAGTGCTGCAGGGTGACCGCCTATCTCAGTCCACTTGGGACGCTATAACAAAATTACCATATGTCGGATGGCTTATAAACAACACACACTTATTTCTTATAGTTCTGGAGACTGAGAAATCAAAGCAAAGATCTTGGCAGTAGCAAATTCAGTGTGGTGGTTGGTGAGAGTTCATTTGTGTCCTCATGAGTGGGAACAGACAAGCTAGCTCTCTGGTTCTCTTTTACAAGGGTGCTAATCCCAATCATGAGAACTTCATCCTTATGAACTAATCACCATCCAAAGGCCCAACCTCCTAAAATCATCACCTTACCAGTTAGAATTTTGACATATGAATTTGAGGAGTACTTAAAGATTTTTTAAAAAGATTTTATTTATTTATTCATGGGAGTCAGAGAGGCAGAGACATAGGCAGAGGGAGAAGCAGGCTTCCCTCAGAGAGTCTGATGTGGGACTCGATCCCAGGACGCCAGGATCATGCCCTGAGCTGGAGGCAGATGCTCAACCACTGAGCCACCAGGTGTTCGGGGGCGGAATGGGGGCAGTATTTAAATATTGAGTCTGTAGTGCAACCTCATCTGCCAAGGCAAAGGGAGTTGCCTTCTGCCAAAGAGAGCCACCTTTCCCGGGGTAATGCTTTCTTCTGAAACCTGTTACTGGTCACTGTGAGAGTATATAAGCCTGGCTCCATGTCCCAACATGGGGCAGCTCTGAAGGGCCATTCTTGTTTATAACCCTTCTTGGGAATGGCAGAGGCCTTGTATGACTTCATTGTAGTCCAATTTCTTCCTCAGCCTAATTTTATTTCCTCTTGTTACCCTTCAAAGAACACATCCCAGTAACTGTACTTAAATTCACCTCAGAGTTTGCATACCAGGAAATTCAGTTTGTTATAGACAGTGCTAGATATGGGTCCACAATGAAGATGGGAAGGAATTTTGGAACTATCAACAGCCGGGGTTGGCAAGGAGAATCCCTAGTGGTTGGTTTGAGTATGAATAGACAGTAACCCAATGTAGGAATGCTATTGCTCAAACTTTCCACTGGTGGTGAGCTGAATGTTACACTAGAGAACAAATCTGGTAGTGTATCAATGTATCAATCTGTGAGACATTTAGGAGGTACAGTAATTAAAAAGAAAATGCCTGTTGATGGGAGTCATTGGTGTTCTGAAGAAATAATAAAAGATGGCAGGTGATGAAACATCAATCAATAACTCCGAGTAAAAGACAGTGGATTTCTTGGGGTCATATAGGTCACAGCATATGTAAGGAAGAGTTGAAATCAGGTCCAGAACTTAACTATAGTGTAAAGGAGCTTCAACAAACTTTACATTCTCAATCTAGACAGATCTGTAATGGTCAGCAAAGCACCCTGATTAAGGAAGAAAGGAACTCCGTGCATGAGATAAGGATATTTGAGTTTATGCACCTGAAAGTCTTTAGTATCAATATCACTGTAAGTCTCTGAGAAAGCAGAAGTGGAATACTCCTTTTTGGTAAGGCTAGTACTCTTCCCAGCTTGAAGATGATAGAGGGATTTGTTGTGACAAGGCAGCATTAATCTTTCAAGATCTATTTCCATCTCTTCTGGACAGTGGACCAATAACTTGGTATATCCTCCTTGCAGTTCTATCTCAAAAAATTAATGAGAGTACCTGGACGTTAAGATTAATCAGAATCTGGCTAGGGACAATGTCCTCAGCAAGGCAGCATTGTTAGAGGTTTTATTTATCAAGTGAAGAGTAACCAGGATTGTTGTGATATAGTAGAATGGGAACTAGTCATCTTCCTGAGATATCTGAGTTGATGGCTCTTCTGAGCTGAGGTAGTCCATATTCACTCAGTGAATTTCCCATGATCACCATTTTCCTTAGTGCGAGGGGCTGGGATATCAGAAATTGTACCCAGAAATCATGAGACCACTGCTATGCAGGTATCATCCATACTATATTGACTAAATCTGATGATTCTTGAAATCTTATTATGAGCTTATTTTAAGTATCAACACTTTAGCTGATGCTTGATTGAAGTGGGCATGGTAGTGCTTCAATCTAGAAATGATTGAGAAAATAATTTTTAAGAATTTTATGTGATTACTTTGATAATTTGATTAAAGTTAGAAATTCTTTCCATTAAAACTTTCAGATGCACACATGCACATGAAGTATGTGCCATTTCAAGATTACAAATGAACACCAAGTAAAAATTCTTGATTTAAGGTGATTTAGCTTTTAAGATACTTAATGTCTCAAATTCATATTTGAACTTTTGAAAGCTTATTTATAGAGTGTCAGAGATATACTAGAATAGACATATTGGGGCTCAGGCTGATATTCTTTTGTTTGGAGGAAGTGCTTCAGCTGTGCATTTTGTTCCTGAGATACTAAAAGGAAGATAATGTCATTATACTACTACCAGAAAAGATGATTTATTTAATTGGACAATAATATAATATGATTAGTATAATTTTCCAGAAAGCTAAGAATGTTCCATTTAAGGTTCATTTCCCACACCATACTTTTACATTTGAACGAGGGTTAATAAGAGAATAAAAATGAAATATGATGAGAATTTTTAGCAGTCTGTTAAAAAGAAAAGCATTTGTCATACTGAATTACCAGTTTTTTATTTTATTTTAAGGCCCCCAAAGCATTATAGTTCACTAACTTGTGCCTTGAAAATACACTCATTGTAGTAAGTTTTTCATTGTAAAGACCTTTTATAAAAGAACTTGACCTGTATCATTATATAATGTCTTTTAATAATTTAACAAACATTGACTTCCTGGTGTGAAATGAGCCAATTAAAGTCATTTTAAAAATGCATAAGTTTCTCTGGGTTGGTTTCAATTTTTAAAAATATTTTATTTATTTATTCCTAAGAGACACAGAGAGAAGCAGATACATAGAGGGAGGAGCAGGCTCCTCATAGGGAGCCCAATGGGGACTTGATCCCCAGACCGAGATCACACCCTGAGCCAAATGCAGACGCTCAGCTGCTGAGCCACCCACCCGTCCCGAGGTTGCTTTCAATTTTAAGTAAAATCAGTGTATAATATCCTGCAGCTTAGTTTTTCTATTTAAAAATATAGCTAATATCACCATTATTTCTCTATCACATATCCCAATTGAGTTGACATTTCAGCTCTTGTATGATCTTCCTAAGTTGGTTGACTAAGAGGTAAGTCATTCTGAAGAATTCCATCTTCCAGTCAACTTCAAAGCTCTGAATCAAATCACTCATGGCCTTTATTCTTTTCTGTTACAAAAGTAGGGAAACAGAAACAGCACTAGAACAAATATTCATCTTTAGCTTCATGGGCATAATGTTAAAGAAGATTCCAGCTTCAATAGATGTCAGAGATTGACATTGAACTTGGAAATAAAAATATCCTAGAAAAACTGGAAAGAATACATTTGAAAGGAAGAGTCAGTTGATAAACTTGACCCAGTAATCAAACTCTGCTCCTAGATGGGACATAAGTATTTTTACTAGGGGGTACTTTCTTTGGCAGCACATATGCAAAAATTAGAATGATACAGGAAAGGTTAGCATGTCTCCTATGCAATAATGACATAAAAATTTGTGAATTGTTCCATATTAACAAAAAAAATTTTTCTTTTTTTCACTAGTCCAATGAAAATATGAAGGCCGTTTACCTTTGAGACTCTGCCTAAATCCTGGGAACCTTAATCACCAATGTGTTAAATCTCAAAAGCCCAGGTGTCCTATTGTATCATTCCTCCCACTGACAATATATTAGTAGAGAGACAGAATGATGAATATCAGACACCCCCAATTCTAGGCAGGTTCTTGTTCTGCTTACTTCCTGAAATTGAAAGGAAAAAGGGACTCAGCCACATGGTATAGCCATGGAAGTAAGGTTAACATAATTTTTGGATTTAAATGTTGAAAACTTCAGAATCAAAGTAACGCCCTATTGTCATTCTTTATATAAGCTTCTACAATGCTTGAAAAAAGCAAGTACAGTATTTTCTTAAAATTAGAAGGTCCTATGCATGATTCATTTCTGAGGATGTAGCAAAGAGCTATTCAGCAGAACTACCCTGCCTAGCAAATAGTTTCTGATGAGCAGGCAGCAGAGACAAGCTTTGCCTTTTTATGCATGCTGTATGTTACTGTGTAATCTGGGTCACCTATTGATATCTCACACCCATTTACCTCTTATTTTACTTCCAATGAACACATGTCTGTGTCTTAAGAAGCTGCTAGGATTGGAAGGATTTATTTGTAAATAAAGGAAATATAGGTTTACTATGTTGGATATGGAGATGGATATGTTACTTCTTGATAGGAATTAAAACATTGGTAGGAAAACAGTACTATTTCTCCTCCTTCACTGTAGTGCACAGCAGAGCCACAGGAGTACAAAGTTTGCAGGGAGTCTTTGGCAGAACCTAAGTGCAAGTAGTAGTGTAGCAGAAAAGATGCTTGGCAGAGGGACCTGGGTGAGACAGTATTGCTTAAGGAAGTAACATTACTGAGCATAAATTGTGAGACTTTAGTGGATGAGATGAATTGAGAAACAAGAATGATACCTTGCAGAAATATTTGTGCCTTTCAGGAACTGCAGCATCCAGTGAAAGTAACAGCAGTGTCTACCAGTAGGGATGGTGGTACTATGTTACAAACTGAAAAGCAAAGGTCAACTGAAGCAGAAATTAGGGTGGGGAGAATATATAGTATCCCCACCACCAACAGTGAAGATTCTATGGTATACTTCATGAGAATATGATAAATTTTCTGTGGCATGGATTCCACAATATCTTACTTCTGGCTGCCTCCCCAAAATATAGTTTCCTTTCTCAGATGAATCCTTAAATAAAATGAATGCAATGACCCTATTATTGTTATTCTATTAAGGAGGAGTCTATTTAGACTTAACATATGCTATGGTATGAAGACTTTTTTCCCTTCCAAATTCATATGTTGAAATTTTAACCCCCAAAGATAATGTAATATATTAAGAGATGGAGCTTTTTAAAAAGATCTTATTTATTTATTCATGAGAGACACACAGAGAGAGAGGCAGAGACATAGGCAGAGGGAAAAGCAGGCTCCTTGCAGGGAGTTGGATGTTGGACTTGATCCTAGGACCCCAGGATCATGCCCTGAGCCGCAGATGCCCAATCACTGAGCTACTCAGGCATCCCAAGAGATGGGGCTTTTGGGAGGTACTTAAGTCATCTGGGTGGAGTCCTTATTAATAGAATTAGTGCCTTTATAAAAGAATCCAGTGGAACTAGCCCCCTTCCATCATGTGAGGACATAGCAAGAAGATACCATCTATGAACCAGAAAGTGGGACCTCACTGGACACTTAATCTGCTGATGCCTCTGATGTTGAACTTCCAGGAACCAGAACTATGAGAAATAATTCTCTGTTATCTGTAAGCCGCACAGTTATGATATTTTATTATACAGCCCAAATGGACTAAGGCAACATAAAAGAGCCCTTAGATGTTTTTTTTTTTTTTTTTAAAGAGTGAATTGGTTTGGAGATTCTTCTGAAGGATTGGCAACAAATCTTCATGCATCCCACTAAAAATTACCTGTTTCCTATTTTCTAAAGTAAGTAGTTGTGCACCTATATGACTAGGGGACATTATTAATAATTTATAAAAACATGATGGTTATGTGAATAAAACAAGGAAACCTAAGTGTCAGCCTTTAATTTTAAACTTTTGAGAAAGCTCTACTAGATTATAATTTTTAACTTTTATCGACTATCTACATCATTAGGAAACACTGAGTTTCTGTATATTTTAAGCAAAAACTACCAATGATCATAAAATATATTAGTATCCATATTTCATATTTGAGAAAACATACAGACAATAGGTAACTTGAATGCAGAAAAATATATATGATAATTTGGTACTAAATGAATACGTTATATATATATGAATTTCTCATAGTTGTCTCAGGTTTTCACTTTGCTTTAATAGCAAAAATTTGGCTTAGCTCAGTTTGTACATGGCTCTGTCTTTTCATTAACTCATGATTCATTTGGACTTAGCTAAGCCATGTTAGCTGTCAATGATGAGAAAAGAGCTCTATGTGAATTATTCATTAGGATGAGTAGGGAAACATTATATTCCTGAAGCAGTGCTTTTGCTACCTAATGCAGGATTTTATGGCAGCTGTCTACCCACATAGGTATTTGTTCAATCTGATGATAGCCAGTTTTATTAAAGAGCTTTCTAAAAAATAAAACTAGCTCACTTCTTTATATTTAAATTTTTTCTTTATAATTACTCTATTGAGAAAATTGTCCTGCAATTGTATCATTTTGTGGTGGCAATAGTTTGCTTTAATCTTTTAGTGTGGAGTCCCTGGGTAGCTCAGCGGTTTGGTGCCTGCATTTGGCCCAGGACGTGATCCTGGAGTCTCGGGATCAAGTCCCGCATCAGACTCCCTGCACGGAGCCTGCTTCTCCCTTTGCCTGTGTCTCTGCCTCTCTCTATCTCTTTGAGTCTCTCATGAGTAAATAAATAAAATCTTAAAAAAAAATCTTCTAGCGTAAGATAGGTTAAGACATTTGATGGTACATGTGGACAGTGTGTCTTGTAAGAAGAGAATATGTAATATGACCACATTTACTCATTTGCTTTGTCAGGTGTTATAATTTCATAATTTTATTCATGTCTTTCCTTTTTTTTCCTTTTTGAAATACATGTGTATACATTAATTTTCTCATTTATTTTAGTTTTATTTTTTATTTTTTTAAAGATTTATTTATTTATTCATGAGAGACACAGACTGAGAGAGAAGCAGAGACATAGGCAGAGGGAGAAGCAGGCTCCTCGCAGGGAGCCTGATGTGGGATTCAATCCCAGACCCTGGGATCACGACCTGAGCTGAAGGCAGGTGCCCAACCACTGAGCCACCCAGGCATCCCTTAATTTAGTTTTAAAATTAGATATTTGAATGCCTTTTTACAAGGGTCAGTAAGCAACATACTTAATCAAATTCTTTACCCAGTTGGGAAGAAGGTCACTATTCCTCTTCTTAAAATATCTCTTTAAAAAGTATGATTTTAAAATAGACTGGACATTTTGAATTTTTATCCTGTCTTTCTTTAAATGTGGTCTTCTTTACTCTGAACATGGGGTTGCTCAACTTTAGTGCTATTAGTATTTTGGGCCAGATGACTCTTGTTGATAGAGACTGTCCTGCACATTGTAGACTGTTGAACAGCAACCATGGCCTCTAACCTATAGATTCTAGTAGCACTTGCTTCCCCTCAAAGTTATGGCAACCAAAAATGTCTTTAAACATTAACAAGTGTCCTCTAGTTGGGCAACCTCCTCTACTCCCCAGTTGAGAACCAGGGTCTCAGTGATCTGGATTATGAAGCATTTATCTGCTTGTCCAACTCAATAGGCATGTATTCTTTGTACTTGTGATTCTTCTTAAATCTGCATTTTATTTTCAATTAACAACTAGCTTTGTAGTTTTATAATGAATATCATTTATTACATATGATGAATGGGATTATAATTATATTATTTTCTAAGGAATTATATCATTAAATGATGCTCATTCTAAAACATTAAAAATGTTACTGGATTTTAATTAAAAAATGCCTTTGAAAAGAAAGCATGTATGGATGGAATAGTACATTATGTCAGTTATGCAGCAAAATAAATAAAGCAGGTACTGTGCTAGACCCTTTTATACAAAGCAAAAGCAAACATAGTTAATGATCTAAGATTATTTAATGAGTTACCTTAAATATTAACATAAGGAACATATAGTGAGGAACGTAACTATGTATTGACTACAGCTAACCTCAGTGGGCCAAAAAAGTGTCCCCAGAGAGTGGCTGCATGACCTGAGGTTTAGTAGATGATAAGAACCTGGAAATCAAAGGGCATGAGCCTTGAGTGGGGAAAGACAATGCCTGAATATGATGATGGTGATAATGATGATAATAATGTTGATGAAGCTAATATATTTGTTACTGACTTTGTGCTGGGCAGTTTGCCAAGCAACTAGGCATTAGATCTAATCTTTGTACTTCCTAGTTAATCTTTCTAGTTAGATCTAATAATCAATACTTCTTTGAAGTAACTTTTATTATTATCATTTTAGACATACAGATAGTGTGATATGGGTAAGAAAATAACTTGCTGGTGGTCTTATAGATGCAATCTTTGTTTAGTTAGGTGTGAAGCCCAGATCTGATAGCCTCCTGAGTCAGGGTCCTTAAATATTACATTCTTTTATGTCTCTATGTTATATCATTTGTTAAAAGATCTAAAAGAAATTTATCATATCTGGAGCAAAGAAGGGGGTTGAAAGAAGGGTCTAAGGGCCTATGGGATAAGGAGAGGATTCAGAGATTATTTGGAACCAGATCATGAAAAGCCATGTTAAAGAGATTGGGCATTATCTTAAATGCAGTGGACAACTAAAAAGTTTTAATGAAACTAATGTCATTAGATTAACATTTTTGAAAGCCCTTTTTGTCTGAAGAAAGGAGTGCTGATTGGAGGGGTAGGAAGTGAAGGCAAGACAGAGATCAAGGTGAGACACGAATGTGAAGTAGTTGGATGATGAAGTGGATTTGGAGTTACTGGATACACTCAAAAATAGTGGGGACTTTGAATTGGAAGATATTACAGATTGGCTTTCTTGGGAATATCACTCTGAGAGAACAAGGAATGTTCAGGAACATGATTAAGGAGTCAGTGCTCTTAATAAATAACACCTGTGGAGGAGGAGAAAGAAGTAGGATTGAGCAGAGTGTAAATCTGAACAGTAATGCAGCACCAAGACATGATTTAGCTCCAGCTGAGCTGAGTGTTGTGTTGTTTTGGGCTGGAGTCAAAGCCTTTCTATATCTGCATGGAGTAGTCACTAGGTGCAGGCTGTCCCCAGAAAGGTGGTGAGATTGAGGAGATATCTTCATCTGATAGCAATACTTGAACAGAACTGACAGCTGGTGACTGTCAGCATGCAGCTTTTCTAAATTCCAGACCCTTCGGTACTGAAGATAAAACCATATAGTGCATTATGATATCCGGAGTAGAAGAATCTCCCAAAAGGCTGGAAGATGAAGGTAAAGAGGTGTTAAGTATTGTGTTCTCATTAATGGAGTCAGCAATATAGCGAAAGGCCTCTCCAAATGCTAAGATGATCATCAGGAACAATGGAGAAAGATGTAGGGAAGGTTGGCCAATTTGATTTTGGACAGATTTGAAATTTAGGTACCTATAGGTGTCTGAGTGAAAAATTCTGGTACTTAGATACATGGATCTGAAGTTTAGGAGAATGGTATGGTAAAGATTTGAGATTCATCAATATGCAAATATCATTGCCCATATGGAGTGAATAAAATTACCCAGGGAAAGTATTTAGAGGGAGAAAAGGTTGTCCAAAAAAGCAAACTTAGCACAATTTCATTTGTGTTAACTTCCTTTTAAATCAGGGAGATATTGAAAACCCTGTCTTTATTTTATTCACGTTTTATTCACAGTTACAGGAGAAAAGGGAGCCCCATTTCTCAAAAATATATAATTCTCTGAAAAATAATAATAAATAAAAATACAAAACAGAACAGGAGACCGTATAAGTCTGGAAGGGAATAGCACATTGTTATGGGTGATCACGTAGGAAATTTATGGTGTGCACTGAAAGAACAGAGTAGTATCTTACTGGTTTTTACATGCACAGGGCTTCAGATTAGATTCTTGTGTTTGGGATCTTGTTTCTGTTGATTATCTGAAAACTGTTAGAATCATAAATGGGTTTCCTGTTGTATATTTTTTCTGTTTCATCTCTTTTTTTATTCATTTGAAAAAAAATGCTATGTCAGAACAATATACAGCATTCTCTAAAGCAGTTTTGGGTAAGGTAAAACTGCAAAAATTGTGCCAATTTTTTTTGCTATTTCCTTTTCATTTTTTTTCACTTTTACATTTTTTCTATGCTTGGTTTTATATATTTCCATAGACCTTTTAAAATTGAAGCTTTCAAATTGGGTGTTATAATTACATCTGATTAATGTAACATTTCATTAAGCCTATTAAGTCTGTTCATATTCTACTCACTAAAATGATTCTTCTGTCAAATAGCGATAAGGTTAGGAAGTCTTTTGATTATGAAAGTTTGAAAATCAGTATTCTAATGTACATACATCAACTGTTATGTGCCACAGGAAAATTTAAATGAAGCCCACTGTTTTGATTTTTTTCCCTACGTTTATCCTCAGGCAATGTATATTCATATTTTAAAATAGAGCTTCTGTGAAATTCTCCATATATTGCAAAAGCATTTAATAGATTTACTTATGGTCAGATCTATATTGGTTCTGTGGATTGACAATTCATTTAAATCTTAGTAACTTTAAAATCAGATGAATAATTTTCTTAATTTGGGGGGATGTTAATATTGAAAGTAAAATGAGTTTTAGCTAAATTAAACAAATTGTCATTACATGCTGATAACATGCATCAAAATTAAATGTGTAGTGATAACCTGAGGGCCACGTCATAAAGGCATGGGTGTTATCAGGGAGGTAATATCCAAGTAGAAGATACAGATTAGAATAAGCCTGTAATTCAAGGTAAGAGCATCACAATTAAACTATACTGTAAAATCTGGAGGTTCTTAAAAATTAATTTATTTTTTATTATCAAAACACCCATTCTAAAACATATGGACCCTTGGCAATTTGGGAAAGTAAATCTTGTGAGCTAGGAAATGCGGTAGTCTTGCATAAGAGTAAAATAATTCATAAGCCTGAAGGTTAGGAAATCTGGCAATTATCTTAGTCATATTGCTTGTATTTGAGGCCACAGTTCCTCAGTTATGTAGGTCATGGAGGAGAGGAAGGCTAAGGCAAATATAAGAGTAGCTAGACAAATGATGTGGCACTTTCACAAAGGATTCAGCCTACAGGGAAAATTTGAAGAGACCCCTACAAGTAGAAATACTGGGATCAGGGAAAGGTGAAACTGAATTAATGTCGGTGGTTTTAGATTTTTAGCAGGGAAGAATTGGAGTTAAGGAAAGTCTCTCAGCACTGATATTATTTAACCTTTAGCTAACGAGAAGTTTGGCTCCAAATTTGAGTATTTAAAAAAATATATACAATATTAATCCATACAATTTTGCACATGTCATTTGCATTCATTTACATACCTATACATATATGTATACACAAAAACATGATTAGCTAAGCAACCTTCATACCTAGTATAAAATGATATATGATGACACAATTGAAAAAATTTGTGTGCCCCTCCTCACTCTTAATTTGATAATTCTATTTCTCCTTTTTAGTATATAGTTTTACCACATCTAAAAATAATTTAAAATAACACGTTAGTTTTGGAATTTGGAGTTCATAAAAATGATGTTATACTATATCTAGTCTCCTGACAGTTGTTTCTTTCTTCACTGGTATTCATATTACAGCTATTGTTCATTGATTTTTCACTATAATAATGCTCTGTAAAATGGAAAGACTCTTAATGCTTTAAAAATTTTTATTACTTTAATGAATGTTGGGGCTTTTTAAAAGGAATTTTTTCAGGAAAACTGTTGAGTTTACAAGGTAATTTCAGTCTGTTTCCAATGTAATGTGATGTTATTGTCCCATTTACATTGTTACCATCAACATACAAGTTTCTTTTTATTTATATAAATTTCAAAATTTTATTCCTCTAATCGAGATGGTGGTATTTTATAGCTTGTTTTTGTGGTTTTAATTTTATTTCCCTAATTACCAATGAGGTCAAATATCATTTTATTTTATTTTATTTTATTTTATTATTTTATTTTATTTTATTATTTTATTTTATTTTATTTTATTTTATTTTATTTTATTTTATTTATTTTATTTTATTTTAATTTATTCATTCATAGAGACACACACACACATACACAGAGAGAGGGAGAGAGAGAGAGAGGCAGAGACACAGACGGAGGGAGAAGCAGGCTCCATGCAGGGAGCCCGACGTGGGACTCGATCCCGGATCTCCAGGATCACACCCCGGGCTGCAGGCGGCACCAAACCGCTGTACCACCAGGGCTGCCCCAAATATCTTTTCATATTATTTTCACCATCAGTTTTTTCATTTGTGAAGTTCGTGTCCTTTGTCAATGCTTATATTGTTTTTCCTTATTGTATTATAGCAATATTTTTTTTAATATAGTCAGGATTCTAAGCCTAATCTGTTTTAATTATATGAATATTAAATATGTACTAATATTTGTGGCTTTTCCTTTGTCAAAGCCCTCTACCCAAAGACTACCAGGGACACAATAATAGTTGAACAAGTTTGCTTGTTCATTGCTCATTGCAGGGAAGGAGAACCCAAACCATGGGAACCATGGACATGTCAGGAAGAGAGTGATAAAAAGGTCTTATAGAATTTGGGCTTCTGTTAGGTGATTTTGGGGAGAGTTTAAGGAAGTGAGATATAGCTCAAGATTGGATTCTGTCAGGAAGTGGAGGTAATTCTGTGATTGGGTAACTGGAGAAATTTTAATCTGGAAATAGGGAAGATAAAGTGTGAGCCTAAAGCTGTAATTGATAGAGAAGCAGCAGTCATTGCTATTACCCAGGGGGATATCTCATCATTTTTGTTATTTAAACAATGTTTGTATTTTGACTGTTTTCACACGATTATGGAGTTATAGTAGGTTTAATAAGGGTTCCCAAATATATCTACATTCTAGTTCCTAGGGTTGTACATATTACCTGACATGGCAAAAGAGACTTTTCAGATATGATTAAGTTAAAGTCTTGAGATGAGTATTATACTGGCTGGCTAAATGCTTTCTAAACATAATCACAAGTTATCTTAGAGAAGCCGAGGAAGGTTTGACTATGGAAGGGAAGGTAGGTAATGTGGTTACTGATTATTGAACGAGAGATTGGAGATTTGTGCATGTAAACCAAGGAATGTTGTTAACCATAGAAGCTGGAAGAGGAAAAAAAAAAAAAAAAAAAGGATTTTCCCCTGGAGCCTCCAGAATGCACCGGCCATGGATTTTAGCCTCATGACTCATTTAGGACCAATATACATCACAAATTATTAACTTCCATTAGTAAATGGAAGTAATTCCTGCTAAGGCAGGTGTTTTTACAAGCATCGTAGTCAATAGAGTCTAGGTTCATTCCCCTGTTTTCCAAAAGCAGCTGCACAAATGAAAAACCACATGGTAATTTTTATTCTTTGTGCCTTTATCATTTTCCCCTAGTGATATCTCTGCAAACACTACGGAAGTATTTGAACTATTTCCTTTTAGTTCCACAAAATTTGTGAAAATTGTTAGGTATTCACTTTTAAATTTAAGAATTTGAATTGTTTTTGATAATGGTATTTTTGACCTGTTATACACTATTATTATGGTTTGGCCCTTAATATCAATATCACTGAGATTTTCAAATAATTAAAGTAATGAATAACTGTGGAAACTAACTTAGAGAAGGCTGAGCATAGTTCAGCCTTCTCTAAGGTCTCAGATAACAGAATTTACTTTGAATCAGGCAAAGTATAAATTTAAAATATATGTTCTATGAAGTGGAAGATGATATTTACACTATTAAAAATACTGTTTTAGATTGTTACTTTAATGATTTCAAATGAATCCTGGTTTCCAGAATCCAAGCTTTTATGTAGATTTTACTCACATGACTGTTCTTTGCTCTATATCTTTGCTTTGGCCACTGAACATCAGAAAACATGACAGAAAAAGAAATTTAAGAAGCTCCTGAGCATTGGGGTTTTTCCCACTTGAAATATTCCTGTAACACTAAGGCGCTGGTTGATTAGAGTGCAACATGGAGAGACTATAAATAGAGCCTGACAGTTCACACAGATCTAGACATGTGAGTGAGGCTGTCTTAAACCCTCCATCCACATTTGGGATGATTTACTACTCTGGGAGAGCCTTTAGTAATCTTATCATCAAGAAGAGATTCCATTAGAAAATATAAATATTATGACTGGTACAATAAATATTTAAATGCAAAATAAATTTTCTATTCTAGTAGTTTCATGATACAAATATTGTTAACTAAGGTCAAAATTACTTTAGAAGGTACCTACTTTTTTATCAGTAAGTAGTATCTGGGTATAGGTTCAATATAAAAAATAATAAAGAAAATACTACTATCATTTTAAAAGAAAATAAAATTAGATTAATTTTCACGGTATATGCATATAAATGTCAGCATACTAGCTTACTAAATATAAAATAATACAAAATCATAAAGCAGAGAACTATTGTAGAATCTAGTGGATAGATAAGGTTTTCTCTATACCTAGCATGAGAACTGAAAGCCTTAACAGAAATGTTGACAGATTTTATATTATTGCTATATAATTCACCATAAATTAATTGAAAAGATAGAATATATTAATGACTGTTACATTTCATGTAAAAATAGACAATTGCTATGAAAAAATTTTAAGGCTGTAATGATATTTTTGGAAGTAAAAACAAATTACTAATAAACACAAATCTTATGAATTAACAAAGTAATAGAAAATTATAACAATGAAATATCATTTATAAGAGTGAAAAAAAAATCTTGGGCACCTACGTGGCTCAGTGGTTGAGCATCTGATTTTGGTGATCCCGGGGCCTGAGATGGAGTACCACATCCATCTCCCTTGCCTGTCTCTGCCTCTCTCTCTCTGTGTCTCTCATGGATTAATAAATAGACTCTTTAAAAACAGGTGAAAAATTTAAACACTATTACTAAATTTATAGAGGTCACTGATAAAAGATTGTACTGATGGAAATTTTAACTGGATAAACTTTTTGAGACAATGTATCAATATCTATCAAAATTTGAAATAATTGCTTATTAGGACAACAATTTATTACTTTACCCTAAAGAGTAAGGATTTGACCAGTTGGTGTGCTGGAGCCAGTTTGTACCAGTTCACAAAAGCCAATTGTTAAATATTCAGGAATTTTGAGACCTGGTCAAAAGACAAGTCATTTTTTAAAATTAAATTACATAAATTTAGAATTGAGTTGTATTAAAAACAAAAGTTAATTCTTGAAACTCATGATTTCTTAATTATTATTTAACATTTTACTTGACACTCAAAGTTATCACATTTACTGTCTTGTTTCAGCATAGTGGAAATTCTCGATATTATGGTGTATTACTTAACCCTTCTCATTTCCATTTATGGTTGTCATGCTGGTAGCTTGATATGAGTTATGGTGGGAGTATTTACACAGCAGAAATTGTGTTTGTTTTTATATACATAAATTAGGGACTCTAATTAATGGAAGAGTTATCAATGGATGGGGTATAGTAACAGGCTGGTTGGGGGCTGGAGGTGGGAGTGAGTCATTTTACCTTATACCTTCGGCCTGTGTTTTGTTTTTGTAAATTTTTATTTTTAATCAGGTAAATAAAATTCATCCATAAAGTTCAAAACTGCTAGAAACTAAACCTTTTGAAACAAAGTAATTCCCATGAGAAGAATAAATGTGTAAGTAAATTAGATAAGACTTCCAAAATCCTAAATATTTTGTCTATGCAGAATACTATTTTAGGTTTGGAAGAGTGAAACATTTTATAGTTCTTCTAATAATGGGTATAGGAATTATGGTTATTGAGATTAAGGTAATTATTTTGTTATTGAAACTGTTGCCTACTTTAGTTGTTTCTTTGACTTATGCTGAAAAAGTATTGCATTTAATAACTGTGAAGAATCTTGCCAGATGAACTCCAATAGCATACCAATGTATAACATTCCCCTCATGTTCTTTGACTTCAATTCATATTACTTCAATTCGTTATGTTAAATAGGCTTGTAAATCACCGAAGATTCTAGGTGCACATTGAAATTCATAAAACAAGCCAACAAAGTATCCAGTTATATTTCTTAGAATAAAATCAAATATTTAATAGAAAACTCTGATGCAAAATCATGTATATCCTCCAATGGAATTAAACAACTCTGCAGGGACCAGCTTGACAACTTCCACTTCTGTTTCCCCTTTCCCCATAGCTTTATTTGCAATCTAATTTTCTGATTTTAAGTAAGAAAAAAAAAATCATGAAACCATTTAGTTCTTAGTATCAATACTCTGGACAGAAAATAAGAGATGAAACAGTGATTCAAGCAAAATTTATTTCCTGAAGCTCATTTGTCTTTTTCTATTATATTCTTCACTCAGTGGAGTGAAGTGAAGTTTTCAGTAAAATGATATTATATTGCCATTGTTTGTTTTATTTAATTCTAGGAGCTAGAACATAACATTTTTTGGGTGTTGTTTAGAAGTCAGAGAATTCAACAGCGTGCTGGAGCTTAATTAGAAATAATTTTGAATTCTTTTAACTTCTTTGAGTGTTCTTATTTTTGAATTCCAGGGTGTAACTCATATTTTTCTTGAACTTCACATCTAATACTTTAGAAGATCAAACCTTATTCCTCATCTAAGGAAAGGCAATTAGAATGCTTGACCAAAATCAAGATTATAGAGCAGACTGAAAGAGAAATACATATGTTACGGTATATGGTATATTTTACTGTCCTCTGTGTCTTGCTTTTGATTTATGGTTACATCAGGGCCTAATGGGGCTGTGTTTATAGTTGTCTCAAGGCCCGTAGGGTTGAGATTTTTCTTTTGATTTAGGTTGTGTGGATTTTCCTTTCCTGATCAGCTTTTACTTTTTTTTAGTGGGCAGATCAAGTTATCTTTTTGCTTTCTGTATTAATTTTATTTAAACATTTATCTCAGAGCTTTAAAATGCTTTCCATTTAGAATTTCCATTCTTTCAGCAAGTCAGCATAATACTAATAGCATAACTAATATGTTTCCTCAAATATATCACAGATTAGGGGCTAATAGGAAACCCTACAAAATCGAGAATTAAATTTTGTAGCATCTTGTGAATTGGTGTCACCCAATCATCTTTCAAGTATGCTCAGAAAAGTAGATGGCTAAGCATCAGGAAATTGACTCATTCATTTAACCAAACAATTTTTTTTAAAGACTGTATTTATTTATTAGAGAGAAGAGAGAGAGAGAGAGAGAGAGAGAGAGCTCACATGCACAAGCAGGGAGAGCAGCAGAAGAAGAGGCAGGCTCTCCACAGAACAGGGAGTTTGATGCAGGGCTCTATCCCAGGACCCCAGAATCATGACCTGAGGTGAAGGGAGACACCTAACAGACTGAGCCATCAGGCACCCCTAACAAGGTTTTTATATGCGTATCATTATAACACTTTTGAATATAAGAGTTTAAGATGAAGTAATTCTGACTTGTAATTTATTTAACTTTTAGCTTTTTCTTTTTCAGAAAAGAGGATCTTAAAAGTTCTTTCCCAGTGGGAGCTGATTTCTGCAGTCTTCTCAAAGAGTATATGTTGTCTCACATATCTCATACCCTGGGTCTTGGAGGTATCTACTCTGCTCCTTATTGCAGTTTCTAGGTCATAGTTCATAGTTTCCTTCTCAGAAATCCTATTTGAAATGTGTGCATTGGATTTCTGTAATGGCTGCTTGTCTTTGTCATGATATTTACTGACTTCATAGTTACATACCCTCTTTTTCTGAGCATTTTAACCCTTTGTATACCATCTTTCTCTCTGCTGATCTTCCTGGTATCATTGTGGTGGTTCTCATATTGATGTACATTCCATATCCTTATCCATTGTCCTTGACCACCTCACCTCCAAAATTCTCTTTTCCTTCCCATTTAATAACCCACCTTGTTTAAATCCAGTCCTTACAGATGATAACACCACAGCTGAAATCATGATTTTTAAACATCTCACTGTTAATGCCTACTTTAAGATGTAAATGAATGTTGAAAATCTTTTTACAGTGAAATATCAATTTCTATGACTGTTTCAGTCAAACTTCCTCATCTGTGCATTAGATTCTAACGCTCTCTCTTCTGTTCATACTTTGCCTCTGCATTTATCTTCTTTTACATCTTTATTACAAATATTTTTCTCTTGTTTGGTTAACTATCATAATGAGAATATATTAAATCTCCTACCGTAAAACTAAAATTTATCCTGCCTTCAGTTCTCTACTGGCTACTGTTCAATTCTCTGCCAGCCTTCACAAGATAGCTCCCCAAAAGTAGTGTCTGTACTAAGTGTGTCGACTTCCCACATTTCACGATTCTTTCTCTAACTCAATTTAATAAGCTTTTATTTTGACCACTGAAGTTATTTTGACCAAGGCTATCCAGCCTCTCCTTTGACAACTACAAAAGTCAAATCTTATTTATTATTATTATTATTATTATTATTATTATTATTTTGTCAAATTGTCTCCTCCCTTTGATAACTACAAAAGTCAAATCTTATTTTTTATTTTATTATTATCATTTTGTTACATTGTCTCCTCCCTTTGATAGCTACAAAAGCCAAATCTTATTATTTTACTATATTATTATTATTATTATTATTATTATTATTATTTTGTTACTGTGTCCTTTTAGTAGCGTCTACATCTTAACTCTTTTCTTTTGGCTTTTGGGACCCCATACTCTTCATATTTTCATCTTATCTCATGGCTACTCCCTCTCCATCTCTTTCTGAACGAACTTTTTTTTACTCTTTCTGAACTTTCTTTTCTAAAACATTTGAGATGTTCTTAGGAAGATCCCTCTGCTCTCTTAGTTACATCATTTACCAGGTGATATCATCAGTGTGTGGAATTTTAAATATCACAGATATACAACTAAATTTGAGATTTGAGGTTCTTCTTAACTGAGCTTCAAATCCACATTTTTTAAATACCTCCCTTTTAAATACCTGTGCTTGGATTCCTCAGAGTCCTCTTTGCTCCTTTTTTTTTTATTCCTTACCTCACATCCAGTTCAGCAATAAGTCATGCTTTCTCTATGTACAAAATATTTATCAAATATGATTGCTATAAGCTCACTTCAAATCATCACCATCAATTTCTTATAACACTATAATATCTTCTTAATTTCCTAGCCTCTTCCCATATATCCATTCTGCCTTTTACCCACACTACACCTAGAGATATTTTCAAAGGAAATCTGATTGCTTAATTTCCCTGTTTATTTTTATTTTTATTTTTAAATTTCCCTGTTTAAACTATAAACCCTTATAGCCTGGTAGAATATCCATGATCTGACACCTAACTACCTTGCTGATCTCATGTTCTAATATATCTCCTTTTCTACATTGGCCCTTTTGCTATTCTTAGACTTGTTAGCTAGTTCTTGTCTTTGCTACTGTAGTTTCTACTGTCATAATTGTTCTCAGAGGTTTCTAGCCACCTGATATTTATACATGTTTTAGGTCTCTTTTCACATGTTACCCTCTTAAGTAGCCCTTCCCTAGCCACTGTGTGTAAAACCTTGTTACTTTTCACTGTCTCACCTGCCTTTATTTTGTTATAGAGTTTATCACCAGTGGAACTTATATTAACCATTCATTGATCTCATTTTTAAATGATCTCCCCTTCTCTGTATTGCAATGAAATTCCATGAAAGTAGGTCTTAGTTTTGTTCGTGTCTGTACTCTGAGATTATAGGACAGAGTTTCACACATAGTACTTGATAAGGATTCATTTATTCAACAGATATTTACTGCAAATATGTCCAATTATTTGATCCAAGGTGACCTGAACAAGTATGAAGGAAGAAGCCTTTGAAAACACTAAATAAAAAGTTCTTCCAACTTTTCTTAATTGTTTGTTTCTGTATGTGGAACAGATTTTATTATTTCTTTATTTGTGAAACATTTCTAGAAACCAGGCATAATTTTTTTTAATTCTACAGCAAAACACCAAATGTAAGGAAGAATTGTTGAGAAATATCATCCCTTAATAGCTGTCTGTTCAAAGATGGAATAACAAATACAGAATCCATCTTCCTCAGTTGGAACTCCTGCTTGCTTCATCAAAATGGACATTCCATTCATGCATTATAATGTATAAGAAACTAACAATTATGATATGAGACTCTGCTTGAACCTACCATATTTTTTAAAATTTATATTAGAATTGAAACTGGTTGTGGATTGTATCCAGTATATCACTACTAATTTTTAAAATCCATACAATACCCTTTTCTGGTCAAATCTCTGGAGAGACTTAGAGTCACATAATGAGGGCAAGCAGCAACCCAGGTAGGTACTTGCCCAATCTTCATTCATTTACTTTAAAATCCTAATACATCCATTTTAGCAGGGGAATGTATCTACAATATAATTCCTCTGTGGGAAGAAAATATATCTAATTTCTTAAAGCATATATAGAAACTCTATGTCCAGAGAGACTATCAATCTAATCCAATAAAATTGACTTAGTAATATAAGTATGATCTCAAATAAGGCCCTGTTCTTCCTATGTATGTGTAAATTTAAACTTGATACTTTTGTGAAATTATTACCACCTCTGGATTTTCCATGGATCTAATGATAAGTGGAATAGTTCCCTTTGGCAAGAAAGAAATTGTCTTCTATTTGGGGAAAGTCAAAAGGTTGACCTCCATTACAGGGTGTGTGTCAGTGTTAGTCCTCTGTGGATTCAGAATTATTCCTCATCTGTAAATCAGCTTCCTGAGAGAATATTAAAGCACCAAAGTAGTTTAAAAGAAAATTGGTTCATTATTTCTGAGATAAAGTTATTTTCTCAGTAAAGAATTCTATGTAGTTTAGGTCAATAAACTCTTGAATAAGTTCTTTGTAAAAAGAACTGGGTTAAGTGCTATGAAACAAAGAAAAAAAATGTCTCCTGCTTTTAAGGAACTTAAAATCTATCAGATAGATTCGGACATGTGAACATGTAGATTTAGTTCAATGTGATAATTTATAAGATTAATGAGATAAAATATCTTATTTTTATGGTGATAACACCATACAATAACCTTTTCTGGTCAAATCTCTGGAGAGACTTAGAGTAACATAATGAGGGCAAGCAGCAACCCAGGTAGTAACTTGACAGATTTTATTATCTTCATGAAGCTGTCTAGTAACAGAGATACGAACAACTTCCTGGAAAGAATATTATGCATGAAAATTTTGTAGATAAGCCCTTGATAATATGTATTTTTTAGGCTTTCCTCACAGGTTATTTTCAAGTGATTATTCACTTTTACAAGTATCACAAGTGGGCATAAAATATGTTGTGTGTGCAAATATTGTTTGTAAAAATGAGCATAGAAGCAAGTGGAAACATTTGCTGCAGTTTTTTTTTTTCCAGTGCATGGGAGTTGGTACCAGGCAAAATCTTATCTTCATCTTCCTAACTCTTGGCATGCAATGTCTATAGTCCCCTCAGGCTTCACAGTTCCCAAATCCTTGTAGCCCTTAGGGTGTCAGGAAGTATAGGTTAGGCAGAGGCTGGTGGTAGGAAGGGAAATCATGACACTTTACAATGTATTTTGTGTGTGTGTGTGTGTGTGTGTGTGTGTGTGATTTTGAACACTTAGGAAAAAGTGTGATATATACTGATAGATTTAGAACTTCTTTGTTTCTCAGTTATCAATCTTTCTCAGTTAAATATAATTTAAAATATATACATAGGGTTATAATGAGAATAAAATCAGATATCATATGTGTAGGATCTAACCCATTCATGATGTATATTATTAACCTGTCTTTCCTCTACGTTATGTCACATACCTTGGGTACAAGCACACTCATACTGGTTAGGAATAAATAATGAAATATGTGAAATATGTTGGTGTGTTTGTAAAACATAATCTGCATTATTAAGCAGATACTGACATAATCCAAATGAGAAGAAATACTCTGGTTCCATTTGAAAATAGGCTTTATTTTATTTTAATATTATGGTATATAATCCTAACACTTCCTTTTTGATTGATTTATATTTAGGAGCAAAACTGAATTTACTTTGTCATTAATGCATTATTTAAAAAAATACATGTTACTTAACAGTTGAAGCAGATTCAGGATCTGTACTTGAAAGGAAAAGAAAAAAATCTCTGGGTTGGAAGTGTTAGTTCTGAGTTTGAATGTCATCTTGTCTTCTCAGTTTATACTCTCTGGAATTTGGTTTTATCCTTTAAGAGTTTGGATATCTACAGTCTAGAGTTTTAATCTAAAATAATTAAGCATTATTTGTATTATAATGAAGTGAAAAAGCATAGCACCTAGATAAATACTATTTAACTAGTTCTTATTATTCACATTTAAGTATCTACTTTGTTGCATAAGAAATTTAAACTTGTAGATGTATTAGTTTTTCCAGGGTGTTTTTTTGTTTGTTTTTATTTTTGTTTTGTTTTGTTTTTTAGAGAGAGAGGAAGAAGGGGAGACAGAGTGAGAGAGATAGAGATTATCTTAAGCAGACTCCATGCCCACTGTGGAGCCTGACATGGAGTTTGAACTCATGATCCTGAGATCATGACCTGAGCTGAAATCAAGGGTCAGATGCTTAATCAAATGAGTTACCCAGGCACCTTATCAAGTTTTTTTTTTTTTTTAATTTTTACTTAATCTTTAAATCTTGGATGTGAATAAAACTGGCATGAAAACATAATGTAATCAAAAGCCTTTGATTTAAACTTCAGGTATCAATGCTAATATTTATTTGTTTGTAATTCTCTCAATTATTATTTTCTGCATGGAGATAGTATATAGAAATATCCTGGCTTCAAGGAAAGACAGACTTGGTTTCAAATTCCAGTAGAACCACTCTTAAATTGAGATAGAGCTCCTTTGTGTGTGATCCTGATTGTTGTTTCTTTTTCTTAAACTTTCTGAACTTTAGCCTCCACATCTGTAGCACATGTCTAAGAAATACATACACCACAGGTAATAAAGATTTACTTTGGCCATATTAATTTGCTAGCCCATTTCTTACTCATAATCTGTATTCAACTGTACATTTTTATGACTTTACCCCATCACTTAGAAAAACAGAAAGCAGTAGGAAATCATAAGTTAAGTAGACAGCATTTTGCAAAAAAATGCCATGTATACATATATATATATGTATATATATATACATATACATATATATATATACATATATATATAACATTGGCTACTGTAAGATTAATAGAAGAGGGTCTTATGGTTCTATTATGGAAATAGTATTAAACACATTATGGACAAAAGATAAATAAGAATCAAGTTATAATAAGTAAGAAGTAGTAGATGTAGACCGTTTTCATCCATTCATCTACCCAGACATCCTTGTATAAATCATTCATCAATCATTCAAAAAACCGTTTATTGAGGAGCTACTGCATTTGAAATTACAAGTAAATGGACCACCCTAAACTATAAAACCTATCATAAAACATTCCCCAAATGGCTGTTATTTTGGCCAATTATATCCCTTTTCTGAACTTAATTCAGATTTTTCTTTACATTATCATCCAGATTGTTGCTCTCTGTCCTAGTTTGCAGCTGCCAATACTTGTGCCTTTGATGCTTTTGGCATATGATACCCAGAAAGCCAACCCAGCCCTGAGAATCCTCTGCGATAGGCTAAATAAAGGCAAGTCCTGGCAGAAATTTCTGGGTGGCCACTAGACAGGTCAAAATGAACAATCATGTTTCCTAGAAAATAAGATACAGTTGTTAGCCCTGGTATTAGCAACATGTACCAGGAGTGTGGGCTGCCATCTGACAGCCATTGTCAAATGAGGATTGAGGGATGGCAGGTGGGCTATTTGAAATGCTATAACACTCTCTTACCACAAAGCATCAGTTTCTTTTTTCACCTAGTCTTTGTCTGGTTGGTATACGTTTTTGGCAGATTCTGTAATTCTGTGAAGGTTGACTTGTGCTGTTATGCCAGCTCATTAGGTGCCTTGTGGAAGGACAAAGCCATGGAGTTCCCTACTCCATTAGTTTTGATGATGCTATTCTTCTGAGTTTTCTTTTAAGCAGCATATAAGAAATAGCAAAGGAAGTTAAAGGTCAATCTTTCCTGTCTGTTCTTCATACTTAGAAGAAAGCAAATATACAACCATACAAACTGTTCCATGTCGTCATTAACACTTCTGACCCCATACATCCACCCATTCCTCTTTCTTTTCAAAGAGAGAGGCTTTTTCTAATTGGTGCAGTGGATGACAGGTTACTGCCTGCCTACACTAAGCTCCATTTTCTGTCAGTCCTGGTTGAACACAAGATGGAAGTAATCCCTTCCCTTCTCTGAGTCTATATTGTAAACTCAGTTGGATTGAAATCTGTCTGTATTCCTGATCACTGGAGCTTGGTGAGCATGGGCTGTTATGCTCTTTAGATTATGCTCTTATCACTTTAGATGGCAGGATAATGATATTGTTCAGGTTATATATTGAAACACTCTTCCACAGAGAATGGAGACAATATGAAGAAAACCAATTGTAATCACAGATTTAATTAGTTCCTTTTTATCAATTCCGTTTATGTAATACTAAAGTTAATATATTGATTTCCCTCATATGATTCTTTGTGTGTGTGCACTTTTTCTTCCATCAGTACCAGCAATATTAGTGGTTGAAAGGAAATGATTAATTATCCACCACAAATTATGCTTTATCTGGAACACAATGAAAAATAGAGTGGGACTTACATTTAGTAACTAGAGTGAACAGATTTATGTATATAGGTCAAAGTGTAGCCATTAATGAAAGAGACATTAGTAAGAGACTCAAGCCCTTTTTGTACAGGATAAATCCACTTTTACCATGGCTATCCTACCTCATCATGTGGTTCTTTTTAAACTGGTATGATGTTTTTAGGCCTTGGTACTTAACAATGGAGTCGTAGCTATTGGTATTGGCCACCTTAGGAGTGGCGCAGAGTTAAATAGGCTGCAAATAGTTTTCTTTTAATCCTTAATTATTCTCTATGTTGTGTTGTGGTTTTTTCCGTTGAGTTGTAGGACAAAAGTTAATCTGCAGAAGATAGTTAACTTGTACAGGAGATAGAGTTTAATAGCTTATGATACATTTAGCTATAGAATTCTAGTGGTAAGCATTCATGGGTGGTATCTTATTATCAGTCTCAAAATCTGTTCTTTATATTATTTCAAACTCTAGGACTAAGAAAATATGTATATCTTTTTTTTAAATTTTTTTTATTTATTATTTATGATAGTCACAGAGAGAGAGAGAGGCAGAGACACAGGCAGAGGGAGAAGCAGGCTCCATGCACCGGAAGCCCGACGTGCGATTCGATCCCGGGTCTCCAGGATCGCGCCCTGGGCCAAAGGCAGGCGCCAAACCGCTGCGCCACCCAGGGATCCCTATCTTTTTTTTTTTTTAAGAGATGGTGGTAGAAGTTATATATCCTACAGTCATTGATTACCCCCTTCTATCTAGCTAGCATATGATAGGTTTGTAATATGTAGACTTTAGTCATGGTTTTGAATTTAAAGAACCCAGAAAGAAATTAGAAAAGGAATAAATATAATGGCACAATATTTAAGGCTATAGATAGGTAATCACTAATATGAGTGGTTGGAGAATTCACCCTTTAAATTTTTGAAAACTTTATGAAGTATAGATAAAAAATGTGGACAGAATTGAGGAAGCCCATGAGAGCACTATTTTATCTGAGTTTTAAGGTAACACAGTTATTTCAGGAGGTGATGCTGGTAAGAAGAGACCTTGACTAGAAACCGTGTGGAGTTGAATGCTAAGAGGAAGCACTGGCATGAAAGACACCACAGAGGACCCAGAGAGGCCACTTGTTAACACATTAAATCCAGGCTTCTGTGTAATCTGCATCTGATGTGTTTCCTCATTGGGGCCATACAAAGCAGGGGAGTTTAATACATTTGAAAAATGAATAATTTTGGTAAATTCTAAACTCTCTGACTTCTAGGAAAAGATGCTAGGAAAAAACTGTGTCTGGACTATAAATAAAAGTAAAAGAAAATGAAATCAAAGAAGCAGTAAAGAGTGTCAGCCCTACACTTAGTGGAAAAGAATAGGGAGTGAATTAGGAAACTCAGTTGAGATTTCTGCAAAGTGATGTGGGTAAACAGTAGAAAATGGAGCCCTGGAGGACAATGCGTTTTGGACAGCAAAATATTTCTGCTATCATTGATGTCAGCAAAAGTTACTTATGGGAAAATTGAAAATGGTAAAATTGAAGATCTTAGGGAAACTTTTTTGGGGGAGTTTTGGGGGAGAAGCATGTAGCTAAGATGTTTGTTCTCACTAGAACCTCTTCCCCCCATCTTCAGAAATCCTAAGAGAAGCTTCAGTTCAGGATTCTATAGTAGGTATTTCTCCATCAGAAAGGAGCACAATAGGAAAAACATAACAAAGGAGCTTTTCGTTTTAAAATACTCAAACAAGAGGCAGGGGGTGGTAGCAAAAGCCAATGCCCAAAGCACCAGAAAAAAAGTCTACTCAGTAGAAAGGAAATGACCTCAACCGAAGGCCACATTTCATGCAGCATTGGATGTCCAAAAAATGGTTCCAATGAAGAAGATGAAGAAAGACTTTATGTAGATGGCATGGGGAAGATTTGAGCCTTAAGCAGTTGACAAAGGGGGCTATCATTGCAATTTTCTAGTGTTTTCATAAGAAGACAGATACGGGATGCTATTATCTATGAAATAAAGCATAAAGCAAAGGCAGATTTTTCCTGCAGCTATGTTAATCATAATATTGTGGTCAACTACTTGATGAAGGGTTTCTCACAATTGTGTTTAGGTTCATTGATTTTTGATGATTGCTATTGACTAAAATACTAGTGAGGGTGAATACAAGAAAATATATACTTTTCCATTAAGATACTCACTACTCCTTTCCATCTCTTAGAAATTTCTGAGTCTCTTTTTTTCTTTCATTTTTTGACTATAATAAGCAGTGTGAGTCTGAATTAAACTACGCATGAAGATATGGAAGCATTGCTTTTTCCTAGGGTAATTGTTGTAGGGCCTGGGAATTTTACATGAATATTTATAATTTTGTGATTTATAATAATCCTACATGCATTATCACTTTTTTTGGCCTCTTTAAATAGTGAATATATTGAAGATTCTGAATTAACTCTAAAAATCTTAATCCAAAAATAACCAATAGCCCAGTTACATCCAGGTATCTAAGGATGGCCAAGATTAATCTGAGTTAAGAAAGTAAGTTGAAAATAAATATAAACATTATTTTATTTTTATCTTATTCTACAAGGAAAAGGCTAATTCTTATTGAACTTCAGTGCTACCCTAAGCATTTGTTAACAGCAAGGAGGTTCTATTGAACAAACTCTATCAGGTTTATATTGCTGATTTTTGTCATTACATGATATTTGGGAAGCTCTATTGGGCATTTTGGCTGGGCATAATCTAAAATGAGTAATAGAAGAGAAAATGAAGCTCAGGCCCATGAGGCAGCTTGGCCTTAAAGTGAATTTAATTGATATAATCTATCAGGGCAAAATGTATTTTAGGGCAAAAGTTGTATTGTTCAACAGTGTTTTCTGGAGGATGCATGAAGAAACTGTGGTTGGCTTTTGGGGCTGGTCTCATAAAAATGAGAGCAAGGTTGCATTAAATATTTCTACACTCTTCATCCAAGGGGACAACTTTGGGATTAAAAAAAAACAAAAAACCTGAGTTGCTAAATCTGATGGGTTAGATAACCAGATCTATCAGTGTTAAAAAGAACACCATGCTCGGGCAGCCCCGGTGGCTCAGCGGTTTAGTACCACCTTCAGCCCAGGGTGTGATCCTGGAGACCCGGGATCGAGTCCCATGTCAAGCTCCCTGCATGGAGCCTGCTTCCTCCTCTGCCTGTGTCTGTGCCTCTGTCTCTCTCTGTCTCTCATGAATAAATAAATAAAATTAAAAAAAAAAAAAAAAAAAGGAACACCATGCTCTTGTCTTCCTAATTCTGGAAGGGGTTTATGCTTTCAGAGAAAAACATGAGTTATGTTTCTGCTTCCTTTCTCCATTTCACATAAATAGAAGCAGGTACACTGATCTTATTAAAAATAATGAAAACAAATTCTTTGAATATAGAATAGTAAGTAACTATTTGCTTCTCTTGTTAGAGTAGGCTGCCTTCAGGATAAAGATACTCTCCCCTTTCCTTTTCTGGCTTCCATGTAATACGCACTGTTGGTACATAATAGATATCTGAACACAGGTCAAGAGATATATCTCTAAGATGAGGGTGAGGTAGCAATTCTCTCATATGATTAGATTAGGGTCTACTGGAAGACTCTGTCCGCAGCTGGTACTTGGGATATGGGGTGTTAGGATATAATAGATTAAAACCTAGTTGTAGTCACATATCCAAGAGCCTTTTCAGGAACAAAGCTGATGATCAGTTTCCATCTGTTTGACGTTTTGGCGTTTTTTAAAAATCTTCTTTACTGGTGACATGAACAAACACTATTTGTGTTTATGTTCAAAAGTAAAACTTTGCTTTTATCTTCCACTATCCTTTAAATTTCATTCAGTATAGATGATTTTCCCATTCCACAGTGAAAATTAAGGCAAACCACATAGATTTTTATGCCTCTGACACTTCTATGGTTACTCTTACCCGCTGAGTAATTATGAAAATTAAGTATTAGTTTAGCATTGAATCTTCAACAATACATATGTTTTAAAGCCATGAAATCCTTTTTATCTCAGCCATTATCATACCTTTTAGCAGTGACTAAATTGGCTTTTAATACAAGTATGCTACTTACATGATACACTTAGGTTTAAAGATCTAGAACACAGAATTCTTCAAATTAAAATATTTACTAGGTTAGATTAACAAAAAATTAAAAGAAGAGTTAACCAGGGTGTAGTCATTACAAGGACAGAACCAAAACCCTGTGTTCCTAATAGACTTAGTAGTATAGTAGATGGGGAAGTACTGAGGGCCAGAGTGATACATCAGTTTTACTCAAAATCCACGCATTTCGGTACCATCTTATAAATATTGCCATATTGGCATACCACCATAATAGTTATTTATATTTTATAAATGAGATATGTTTACCTAAGTAAATTGATCTCTAACAGAGCTTTATCTTAGTACCAAAGTGAAGAATAACTATTTTTTGCATTTTGCAGCTTTTGTCCAGAGTGAGACAGAATATACCTTGGACCACAGAAATTGGAAATACTTTCTTAGCCATCAAATGATAATTGGGTGATAATTAGAGCACCTAAATTGTGTTTCTAATCTGGAGCTTGTTCTTTACCAGAGAATTTATTTTGTTTGAGGTAGTGGCAGTAGCAACAGCCAGTTTGTAGGAGCAGTAGGGACAAAACTGCGTGCTATCGCAGCTAAAGGTTAAGTTATACCCTGTGATATGGTGGTGTACCCTGTAGTAAGTGGTTTGAGAGCTGCAACAGCAGAAACAGAATCCTCATGATACTGATTCTCTGGCAGGGCTTTGCTGATCATTTGGTCTGAGAGAATTTTCTCAGAATCTTAATAACTCATTGATTTTTCCAATTACTTTCAGTAAAATATTTTTCTACATTAATCAACCAGAGTACAGTTAAGTTGCACACAACTGAGAGCCTTAAATGGTATATGAGCAATACAAAATAAGAAAGATAAGTGCAGTAAAACCAATCATTATATATTCATTTAAATGCACCTTAAAGCATGTGGCAGTACTCTGGTGGTGCATACACATGTAACTCTTTGGAAAAATTCTTCTTTGATATCTTCAAAAATTTTAGAACTAGAGCTACTTTTATTATAAATAGAGACAGGGATTGGAGAAGGGAGAGAAATATGACCTGACAAACTAAAAGCACAAATATGAGAGTAGTTAAGAGTTAATGAAAAGTTAATCCAAAGGTTAGAATTTTTTTTTGGATAAAATAGGTCTTATGGGTTCTGAGATCTAAAAATATACATATTCAAAATTCTTAGGTAATCAAATGTACTGTGAGAATGGTAGTCCTGCATATCTGTCTATAGCCATTTACTTAGATGGGTAAGGATTTGAGGAAAGAGAGGATCAAAGATGAGACATAAATATGGACAGACATGGGCTTCATAAAACTAAGAGAGAATAGCAGGCTCTTTTTCCTCACATGTTTTGAGCCCTTCACTTATTGTTCCTCACTGACACTCCTTCTATTGTTTTCATCTTCTTTTTTTAATCATCTGCAAAGGTCATAAATACAATAGTCATGTATAGTTTTGTTTGTATTTTTATTTATAATAGAAATATAGAGTATTTTTTCAAATCAGGAGAAAGGTAAGCAAAGGATTTTGTATGAAAAACAAAAGACAAAATGGTAGCTAGTCATATTTTCACCTACACATATAATTTACCTACTACATAATTTTACTATGTTGATTCTTATTTGGCCCTTTTATTGCTCTTAAATACCAGTTTGAATCATATAAAATAGTTTTTTATGGGGAGATGAAAAATTGTTTAACGTTGAATATTGACCCTTCCATTGGCAGTGATTCGACTTAAATCATATGCCGAGGAATAATTGTGAATGTAGAAAATTTGCTAGATAAGAATGCTGATGTTAATTGTAGACATATGTTCAGAACGAGAGGTTTTGGAGAATACTATTCGTGAGGAATGTCTTCCCATATTAAACTCAAGGATTATTTGGATGGAGAACTTAAAAATAATTATTACTGCAATAGTACATTGACTGAAAATTTTCTTGTTGTTCTGAAATTGTGGCCAAGGCCCAAAGGAGGAAGAATATCCTCACATTTTCAAGAAAATGACCAGCTGCGAGGATTTTCATATGGCATTTACTATTTAACCTAAATATCCAATAAATCTCCCCTCTGTATACATTCAGGACAGGGGTGGGAATGATCATCTTTGTATGTGATGTGAAAGATTCACATGTGATGAAGAGGAAACTAAGAACTCTCCTTCCCAAAGACAAGTGAGAAGAGTACTCAAAAAAATTGGAGGAGGTATCTGAAAGAGGAGTGTGTTGACATTTTTTTTTCCCGAATCAGGCATCTAATTAGGTATTATATGTGTTCATACTTTTGTTGTGTTACTGAACAAACAGAGGAGAATTGGAGAGAGGTGGGTTGAAAAAAAGAGCTTCAGTGCTCCTGATGTTTCAGGATTTGGCTTGTTAAGAATTTGTGAAATTCCTGTAAATTGAGTGTTCACCATGAAGGATCACCAGGCTTCGGTCATTTTCCAGAGGCTTTCAGCAGTAAGTGTTGCACAATGGAGTATCAATCATAATTCATGAGTAGAGGTGTAAGTGTCTTGATTTTAAGACAATACTACCCATTTTAAGACATACTGCCCATTGGTTCAAACGTTTGGGGATGTCATCTCAAAGAACTACTGTGCCTTTTTAAAAACCTATCCCCTTCAAGTATATTTTTTACTTTTCTACTATGTTTTGTTTTTATTTTTCTTTTCATTCAGTGAATTGCATGTTTATGGTAAGAATTTGTGTTTGGTCACCTGGTCTCCCCAATACAAAGAAAGAGATTATCATTTTTAATTATGATCCATTTTTCAATTTTAATAAATTCTCAATATGTCAGTAGTTTATTAAGAATATTTGCTGAGGGCAGCCTGGTTGACTCAGTGGTTTAGCACCACCTACAGCCCAGGACGTGATCCTGGAGACCTGGGATCGATTCCCACATCAGGCTCCCTGCATGGAGCCTGCTTCTCCCTCTGTCTGTGTCTCTGCCTCTCTCTCTCTTTCTCTCTCTCTCATAAATAAAATCTTAAAAAAAGTATTTATTGAATATGTGCTGGTATATTTGTTCATCTCTAAATAAACATGGCAAGTAAATGTGAGCTCAGGAAATGTAACTGAAGAGTTGCTCTTCAGTATTAGGCTTCATTTTTACTTTTATATTGAAGTATAGTGTTCAGAAGCATGCATAAATTATTCTTCTTTTAGTAACTTTTACTGTTCTTCTGCAGCTGGTAGCCAGGCCTTTCATTTTCACTATAATATCAAATAAGTCCACTGACATTTAAATACTGTTTATACATCTAACACATGGAAATTCAGAATATTTTTCTAGCTTAGGAATTAAAGACATATAGCAGTAATTAAGGTATTTTATTTAGTCTTGACCTGATGGTTTTGTTTCTTATAATTTATCATGTTTAATTCTGGTAGAAGTATCTTTTTTTTTTTTTTTTGTATCTTAAATAACTTTAAAGGGCATTGAAAGTATTCCAGGGATTTAAAGGATTTAGTGGATTTTTCTGGAAAGATGAAAATTTAACATTTAGTTTTCAATTAGTAATAATCGTGTCTCGGATAAACCACACTGGCTACGATACTGCCACTGCACAAAGCTAAATTTAACATTTAGGATATGAAGTAGTGTAACTTTGCAAACAATATTTAGGAATAGCTGATAAATGACCCTTTTTAATTCTTTGATCTAGTAATATACACAATAAATGACTACATTTGGGAAAACTTTAGATTGTTTTTATGTACATATGCAGAATATATACAAATGTACATATATTCTAATATCTACATACATGTAAAGTTAAATGTGAACATGCTTGCAGTATGTCTTTTTTTAATCTCATAATGGTTGTGATAACTCTCTAATAGGTTTTGAACCGAATCTACTATTTTGCTCAAGAGCCTAGATTGTTTTACATGAACACTTTAACTAGCCATCACTCTTGAGCATAAAATTATATTAAGTTAAATTAACAGAAGATTTAATATAAGAAGCCTGAGTTGACAATTCCTTTTTCTCTTAGAACCCGAATGTTTAAAATGATCCTTTTATTATGAGTAGTAGGAGAGAAAGTTACCTTCCGACTTCTAACAATGGCTACAGTGCTGATGGTTGTGGCTGGGCCAATATTTTCATCTGCAATGGGTTATTAAAAACATGTTTGAAAATAAAACAATAAAAGTGCATATTATATTTGAGAATTCTGTTCATAGAAAGATTAAACATATTTTAAAATCTTCTATTCTTCCTCTAAAGATGCTGCCTTCCTTTTACCTTGGCAACCCAGGTGAGAGATAAGACCCACCCTTTTTATGTTCGTGTTTGCATTTTGGTGATCTACTAATGATCTGTTCCAACTGATACTGGAGACTTTTAGCTAGGTGTTTCTCTCTCTGTATTACTGTATTCCTTTTCCACACCAGTGACCACCCAAATACTCACCCCTTGTGGGTTAAGGAAACATAATCAATCCTAGTCATTAAGGGATTGATGCCGTAAAGTAAGTTGAGATTGGATGAGTCTTAAATAAAGGCTTAGCATGATCAAGCAAGTTCCAAGTTGTCAGGAAGCTTCAAAGAGTTTCTTCATCAAACTGGAGATTGGAGTGGGGAGGAAAAGGGAAAAGGATGTAAATCTGGGAGAAAAAACATCATCATTCAGCTCAGTAATGTGATGCATGAAGGGTATGTGTATTATAATAGACAAACCTGATTGTATGATCATTGAATATGACTGAATATGATCACAGAATATCATTTGAATGTCGTGTCTATATCTTACTAATACTGTTGTTTCTTTTACATTTCCAGTGTTTGTAGAACCCAAAGATGTTACAATCTTTGGAAAAAAATTCTGTCCATTCTGTTTTCACTTGTACTGTTCACCTATTAGGCAAATGAAGACTCAACTGATAGAAATATAAAAGGTTTCTTTTCATTATTTATTTTCTTTTTTTTCTTCTAGATTTTCATACCTTTTTTTTCTTCACTATTGTTGTCTTGGCCAAAATATTGTTATGCCAAGACCTTGAGACTTATGTATGCAGACTTCTGATAGTACTTCATTGTACCAATTTTACCTAACTCGAGAAAGTAGGTATGGCAGAAAGTTTTAGCGAATTTTTTACATCCTCTGAATTTACCTGAATATCTAACTCCTGGATTATTTACTTTAAAAAGGCAAGACCATATCAGGTGATTTGTCTGTCTTTGTGGACACAGGTAAATTAAGTACTGCTGATGAATATCATCTGATGGTAAGAAAAAGAAAAATCTTCAATAGAGGATCTTTTTGAATGAAGGAGTCAAAGACAGGAAGATAAAAATATGTTTCAAACTTTATATTTAAAATAGTTCTTCACAAAAAAATTGTGCCTTAACCTCCACAGGGACAATAAAGGAGATTAGGGTAGCACTGCTTTGACATTGAATTAAGAACTATTGGATGGAGAGAAAACCAGAAGACCTAAAAGGCCTAAGAAAAAATACCAAAAGTGTTCCATGAAGAATCTCAATATTATGTGTTTAATTTTAAATTAGAGATTTAAAATAGCAAGAATTAGAAAATAAGATGAAGAAAGGAGTGACTGTGATTAAAATGATTACAAGAGAAAACAAAGACCTTTAAATAGAAATAATTGAAAGAATGAACAGTGTAAAACTAAAAAAAAAAAATACCACTAAAAACCATGGTGATACAGTGAAAGTGATTTTGCAGTATAGATACAAATATAATAAATAAGGTTATAGTATAGTGACTGACTTAAGCCTTTTCAAAGGGTTATCTTAATTTTATTGCCCAAAGTGCTTTGTATGATTGATTGAGAGACTCTAATCAGTTACTCTAACACAGTTCTCCATACTCTATCCATTCCAAAGAAATGCTACTTTTTTTATCTTCACGTTTGCATTTTCTACTTGTGAATTTTCCACTTGTTTGCTTTTGATATATTAATTTTGCCTTTAAGATTATTGGAGCAAACACTGCAATAAATCAGAAAAGTCTTCCTTTTTTATTCTGTTAGAACTTGTTTCTAGTCATATACTGTAACTGGAATCTGAGCTATTGCAGAATTAGCCAGAGAAGAAGAGTGATAATTTGGAAATGGTTGTCTGGTCAAGCTACAAGTTATCAGAGAAGCAATGACCTGAGTTACAGGAAAGCATTAGAGACAAATCATCCACCAGCAGATTGGCATACTTACAAATATGTTTCCACTCTACAGAATTCTCTGTATTTTTTCCAACCATGGGAAATGCTGACAATTGTTAATATCCTATAAATGCGTCTAGGCAGATGTGCCCTACTAATGTATCTCTCCCTTAGGTCTACTGCGAAACTTTTGACAAAATCTTCTGCCTCCTACTAGGTCAAGTAATATCCAGTGTTCTACCTCCCAGCTCCGTCTGTTCTCTCATATAGCATCATCTGTAGATCTTTGCACAGATCCTTTCTCCTTGAGCTCATTTATCCTTGGGAGGTGGGCTATTATTTCTCCTTTGTACTGAGCGCCATAGCTCAGGGCAGCTTGCAAATTCCCATTCTTATACTCTGTCAGAATTCTAGATCAGAAATTAACCTTATCTCTTTGAGGATAAAAGTCTAATCTTCTACAAAGCAGTTAGTAATTTTCAAGTAACTGGCAGACTGCATGGGATTTGGGAAATTGGAGAAAACTGTGAGGAATTATCCAGCCTCAGGAGCACTATAGCTAAGTGACAAAACATTAAGTTCCTGAGAAGATAAATAGAAAAGCACATAGATACACCTTCACTAAAGAGTGAGACAGAACTCTCTAGGAGAAAGAGCTCAGGAAGGCTGGCACACGACTAGAGTAGTAACTCCCACAGAGAAACAGATCAATGCCCCATTTATTTGGGACTTGAAAGTCCAAAACAGAGTGCTTCCAGCAGAAACAATGGAATATTGGTTCTTGTTCCATAGGATGTGATATCTGGTTATGGTATCAGAAAAATGATTTTAGAAATTATAAAGCGACATGCTTTCAACATTTATAAACCAAGAATTGACTTTTGCCAACCCTCTTAGAAAGAAAATTTTCTTTTTCCTTTGTCTTGGCCCAATCTGATAATTGGAAGTTTAAATTAGTTAAGCAGTAATTGCTCTATATTATAAACTGGAAATGGGGAATTCTGTTATTCTGAGAAGCAATAATCTCTAATCCTCCACTGCATTAATGATTAGAGTGCTTAATAACCTGTTGGCATCTTGCATCATACCCACTCAACTTATATGCTCCGATCTGTGTCACAGAGTTGAAAAGATCAAAATTGCATTTTCCTGATGTACTGACTTCAGTTCTACTTTAGATTTCTCTTTCTCAGACATTTCCCAAGAAGGAAAATGGAAACTGTATTTTCCCTGGCAACAGAAGGCAGGCTCACAGCTCTCGTGGGCACCTGACCAGCCTCACTGTTCCGGAGCTCCAGCCAGCTGAGGGCAGCATACCTGAAACTCCTAAGACCTCCTGCCCCTCAGCCTTTTTTTTTTTTTTTTTTTATCAGGTTAGTAAGTAAGTTACTTCCAGCATTAAATCCCTTCCCTTGCTTTTCATTCCTAACTACAGGAGCTCTCTTAGGAAGGCACGTTTGAGAAACAAGGCTCTCCTAACTTTCCTTGAATCCTATCTCTACACTGTATTTTTAATTTTTAAACTAAATTTTCCAAAAATTAGAACCACCAATAATGAGATAGGTAGATGTCTATTGATTTATTTATTAAATTCTAAATAAAAAATCACCATTGTATGTAAACTTCGAATTGTTATGTAATTATTAAGGTCATAAAAATAATTAAAGATTTTAAATGGCGACATAGTATATAACTACTAGTAACATTTTAGCTCTTAGTGTCAAAAAAGAGCATGCTTATTTGGCTTCATCTATGTGAAAATCACATCTCTGTGAAAAATGCTTTTCTCAATCTCTTTTCAGGCTTTAAATTTTCATTGTCAACTTTCTTTTTTTTTTTTTTTTAAGATTTATTTATTTATTTATTCATGATAGTCACAGAGAGAGAGAGGCAGAGACACAGGCAGAGGGAGAAGCAGGCTCCATGCACCGGGAGCCCGACGTGGGACTCAATCCCGGGTCTCCAGGATCGCGCCCTGGGCCAAAGGCAGGCGCCAAACTGCTGCGCCACCCAGGGATCCCCATTGTCAACTTTCTAAACAGTATTTCTTCCTACTGATAATTTTTTTCTGTTAATAATATTGAACAATTAGAACTTTGACAGACTTGTGAATTAGTTTTATGTCTTTGATAATTTTATTATAATTCTTTAGACCTTAATAATTACATAACAATTCCAAGTTTACATACAATGATGAAATTTTATTTTAGAATTTAATTAATAAAACAAATGTTAAGAGCTTTTCAAGTTATTTACTTGATTTATTCTATGGGTACAATTGATTCCTCTATGTAAAAAATAATGTAAAAGGCAAGAAATGGCATTTTGATATGAATTTTGTTGAATCTATAGAATGCTTTGGGTAGTATGGACATTTTAATTAAATATTAATTCTTCTAGCCCAAGAGCACAGGCTATCTTTCCATTTGTGTCATCTTTAATTTCTTTCATCATTGCTTCATAGTTTTAAGAGTACAGGTCTTTTGCCACCGTGGCTAAGTTTATTCTTAAGTATTTTTTGTATAATTGTAAATGGAATTGTTTTCTTAATTTCTCTTCTATTTCATTTTTAGCATATAGTAATGTAACAGATTTCTGTATATTAATTTTGTATCTACAACTTTACTGAATTCATTTATTACTTTTAATAGTTTTTTTTGGTGGAATTTTTAGGGTTTTCTATGTGTAATATGTTGCTGCAAATATTGACAAAGATGAAGAGTACAGCATAGGGAATATAATCAATGGTATTCCAGTAGGGCTGTATGGTGACAAATGCTAGCTACGCTTGTGGAGAGCATAGTGTAACATATAGAGTTGTCAAATCACTATGTTTCATACTGAAACCAACGTAACATTGTGTGTCAACTATACTCAAATAAAGAAAGGCAAGAAATGGGGTAAAAGAGAATATATAAAGACATCAGAAGAGACACTGATGACTTAATGTAGTTATTGAGACTGTATTATATGATAATATGAATCTTTCATATTTTTGTCATGCCAAAATTGAAAGCCAACTCTCAGGTAAAATGAAAAAGATTCCTCAAGAAAGAGAAGAATATTTCATTACTAATCATGAGTACAGTTTTATTAGATTAATCTTATAATAGGCATATTGTGTAATATTGAACAATTATTTCAACAATAGTTAACACTGTCTTCAAATTACTATTCTTGCACTGACCCTTGAGAGAGCTTGACACTACTTGATGTTTCAGAAGTTCAGTTGCTTCCTCTCAGTTAAGTATTCTTTATTAGCTATTGACTAATTCTTAGAACCCTTACCTTTGACCTGGATTTTTCAACCCCTATTTGTTGTCATTTGGGGATAAATAGTTCTTTGTTATGGAGGCTATCTTGTATACTGTAGGAGGTTTAGCAGCACTGGCCTCTACTCACTTGATATAGATGCACTTGAATGCCCCCTTCCCTGTCTTGACAAGTAAACTGTCTCCAGACATTGTCAAATGTCCCTAGGAGTAAAATTTACTTGTGGTTGAGAACCACTGCTTTAGACTGTTGTGTCATATCACAGACTCAAAAAAGTCCAGTTAAATGGGTGTATTTAACAGGAAACTATATATTCTTTGCATATTCATAGCCAGCATGGTCTATGATAGTCCAATCATGCTAAGATCATTGGCTAATATTGAGTCTTCTCTTAGAAGACTATCTGATTTTTTAAAATTTTCTGTATTTTATTGTGTTTTACCCAATTAGAACTGGGGCAGGGGGAGGAAATCATTTGACAAAGAAACCATAATTAACAATAAATTTTAAGAAATGGGGCTTTCAAACTTCTTGGTTTTTCTAGACTACTATGATATTTTAAAGGTAAATATTAACCCAAATATATGAAGCTGATCAACATCCAAGTGTATTGCAATCATCAGTTGTCATCCTCATGATTGTGTGCATATGAATGAGCTTTTCTTTTGAATCACTTTTCAGGCAGTCTTTGAATTCCTCTACAAAAGTACATATTTTGTTGCCTACAAGAAAAAGGCTCAAAATTCAGTATTTCCCACTCTGTAATTGCTACTTAACTTTGAACAGATAATTCATTTAAAAATTTTATCCTTTGGGGCACCCAAATGGCTCAGTTGGTTGAGCATCCGACTCTTGTTTTCAGCTCAGGTCATGATCTCGTGGGTTGTGATCTCATGGTTGGTGAGATGTAGCTCTGGGTGAGGTTCCACTTAGCGGGGAGCCTGCTTGGGGATTCTTTCCCTCTGCTCCCCTCCCCTTCACTCAGACTCTCTCTCTCTCTCTTTCTCTCTCATTTTCTCTTTCTTTTTTAAATAAATAAGTAAATCTTAAAAAAAATATCCTTTAGTCTCCAGATATGAAATAAGGTTTCAGTATTTGTTTCTAACCTGAGAAAAATATTCTGAGGATTCAGAAAATAACTCAGAAATGCTTTGCAATGCTCAAGTGTATGAGACCAGACTGTAAGAGTGGGTTACACCTAACCAGACATCAAATATTCAATTTTGAGAAAATCATGACCAAGGCAAAGTTGCTTATGGTGTGTAATTACTTTAGAGAGGCGTCAAGCCCTTACCCTTTTAGGAAAGTATTCAGTGTATAGAGTTTTTTCTCTTACATTTTTCTCCATATATTCTTGACACCTTGTAGTAGTACCTGCAAGTTATTTCCAATTAGTTCACTTGGCTGTGTATGTTTTATTGAATTTAATTTCCACTATATCATCTTATATTTGTATCACAATTGGTGATATTTTGTATAAGAAAATCATGGCACTGTTCTAGTTTCTAACACTGCCATTCCACACATCCCTGAGTCACTGCAATTTGTTCTCTGGTTGTTACCCAGCAAACTTCTATTGAGCCAGTACTCTGGACTAAGATCTTTGCAGTGAATATATTGACTGATAACCAATTGAAATCAACAAACCTTTCATCCTATGGAAAAATCCATATATTTACATGTCTCAAATGCAGTAGCATGTATTTTAAATTTTACTGTGGAAAAGGTTGGACAAGGTACAGTTTATGTTGAAGGGACCTTGAGAACTGTAACTTTCCTGCACTAGAATATGCTTTATGTTCCATGAGAAATAATGAAGAAGATATTCATGCTGCTATTTATAAGACACTGATAGCATTTAGTATAAGGTAAGAAATTTTTGCATGTATTCAAATCTTGCCTATTAACATTTCCTACAGAAACTTTTAACATTGAAATTGCCCTAGTGTTACTCAAACCATTGTAATTTAAAATGCTGTTTCAATTTTCTTTAGTTTCATAAATAAAAATCTACTATAAAAGTAAATATGAGCAGTTGTTATTGTGTATATTATTAAATATTTAGCTAGTGTTAATTTGGTAAAATTGATATTCTCTAATGCCTGTCTTTTGTGATACCCTCTTTCTGGAGTTTTATCACTACAATAGGTTTTCTTCTCCTCTTAGGAACTCCCAGCATCCTCTGAACACCTTTCCTTTTTCCAAACAACTCCTTGTACCCTTTCCTTCACTCACACACTTCTGCTGTTATACTATGTCACAGGGAATTGCTAATTTTGACATAATACATAAAACAGAGACAAGAGAGAGCCAGGGCATAAATATAAGGAGTTAGGATTCAGGGGAGATCAGAGACACCTGAAATTAAGGTGAACAGATAATTTATTATCCAAAGTGGTTACTTTAGAAACTGAAAAAGGATGATATTATTACATTAGTATAACAGGCATACAACCCATTGTCAAACACCCTATTCATTGCCATTGACTATGAGAGTTTAATGCAAGATACCTTTGGTTGTGCTTGGGATTTGATGCAGTTTTCAATTTTCATAGTAGTCTGCAGATTTAAAATTTGTTTTGTCATATTGTTTTCTGTTAATCAATCCTCTATTTGGCCTAATATTAAATATTTGCTATAGGTGTGGAAATGGATTTCCCATATGATATGTCTTCCCTATTGCTGATTCAATAATCATGCTAATTATAATGGAATACCCAGACCTATACACACATACACATACCCAGTACATAATTATAGAATCATGTGTCAAATAAGGTAAATTATATTATTTAGCTTAACTTTAATCTTTTTTTTTCTTACTAACACAGTTGATACCCCAATGTGGAAATTATTCAATAAGAACAGATTAGATTTAAAGCACAAATTTACTCACTAACCCATCTATTTAGGGGAGTTGCAATGTTCCCAAGAATAGTGAATTGGTTTTGAAAGTGACTGACATTCCATTTAAAGTTAGGCAAACCCAGAAACTAGTGATTTGAGCAAAAATGTATTATATGTATTGCATATATATATATATGCAATATATATATATATATATATATTTTTTTTTTTTTGAAAATCACACTCAGGTGGTGTGCAGGATTTCTTTGTATGTCCTCTACTATGTGTATTTTTCATCTGTTTTCTTCTCTCATCCCTAAAATGCCTTATCCCCCAAATATATTCTTTTGGATTATTTTGATTCGATTGTTGTTGTAACCTTCCCTGCAGTTTCACACTCTTCAAATTCACCCTTGACCCTTTAGCCATAGTCATATAGATAAAATACAAATGTAATTATGCCACCCTCAAGTTAGTAATTCAAAAGCTCCTCACTATCTGTGGGGAGAGCATATCCAAACTACCTAGTGTAACACGCCAAGGATCCTGTGTATCGTGCCCCCTCTCTGACATCTTTCATTTTCTTTATCCCTTCCATGCCTTTACTCGTGCCATTCTCTCTTAAATTCCTCTTTTCCCTTCAACTGGACAGCATCTGCTAATTTTGTAAATTTCAAGTTGACTTCTCTACATATTTTCTGATCTGTTTCAGTCAACTAAATTTAATTACCAGTCCCTCATTTTTAGAAATTCAACTGTATTGTGTACATAGTTCTATGATATATTACTTAGACTATTTTATTTCATGCAGGCATCTGAAAATCAGTGAGTATATTTTCATTCTTAACTTCCAAGACAAAACAAAGCATGTGATAGAAAGAATTAAATATTCTGCTTCAAGCATAAATAAACGAATTACTGTAGCCTATCCTTTCTAAAAATTGATTATATTATTTTAGGTTTTCGGATTATAAGACCCTTATTGATATGGCGGCTAAATTAATTAACTATTTAGATTTTACAGTCCCTTCTACTCCTAGTGCACTATGGCCCAGCCTACATAGGCCAGTTAAGGAAGTGAAATTCTAAGTTGATCCTGTCTAGATCTTTTGAGTAAGTCAGCACTATATACTACACAGGAGAACATTAACTACCTTTTACTGTAAACCTGTATATCACTTTTTTTTCATGTACCAGATGACTGATGAAACTAAAAGAAGTAGACCCTTAAGAGTAAATCCGTCAAAAGCAGAGAGATGCATTGCTCTTTTCTACCTGATGATTTGAGTCATCTATCAAAATGTCCCAGGCCATGCTATAGGGTTTAACTATAAAACCTTGAATATTATAGAATGTTATGTATCATATTTTAAAAGAGGTTTTGGGATAAAGAAATATTTTTTTTTCATTTCTCTTGGAGAGTTGTTTCAGTTAGCTTTAAAATACAAGATGAATGAAAATGTTGAAGCCAATATTTCTAGGTGTTTGCAAAGAATATCTAAAACTGCTAATAAGAAAGATGGCTTATTTTAAGTATTTCCTTTTCTATTTAGTATTGAAATTAAATTTATACAAATGATGGATCAGATCATAGTTTTATGTGCATTCTTTTTCTCTCTACATTGCATATCTAATTATCTTCTCCCATTTTTCTACCTCTCACTGTCTCTTATTTTCTTTCTATTTAAAAAAAATTCTGTTTTTCCTTTTCCATATTGTCTATGTACCTCTTTATTCATCTTAGTTTTTATTGAATATTATACTTTTTCCTTATAAAAGTAGATTTCAAGAAATCTGTTGATCATCTTACATATACATTTTTTAGTAAAGATTTATTTATTTCTAGAGAGAGAAAGAGTGCAAGCAGGGGGATAGGGGCATAGGGAGTGGAAGAGAGAGAATATCAAGCAGACTGCCTGCTAAGTGTGGAACCTGACATGGGACTCAGTCTCAAGACCATGAGATCATGGCCTGAGCTGAAATCAGGAGCTCGATACTCAACTGACTGAGCCACCCAGCTGCCCCAATTATTTTATTAATAAATTGAAGGAGTATTTTGTTTTTAAGCCATTTATACTTAATGCAATTACTAATGTACGTAAGTTTATTTTTTTTAAGATTTTATTTATTTATTCATGAGACACACACAGAGAGAGAGAGAGAGAGAGAGAGAGAGAGAGAGAGGCAGAGGCACAGGCAGAGAGAGAAGCAGGCTCCATGCAGGGAGCTTGATGTGGGACTCAATCCCTGGACTCCAGAATCAGGCCCTGAGCTGAAGGTGGCGCTAAACTGCTGAGCCACCGGGCTGTCCTAATTACTTGTTTAACCAACTTATAAACATTTATTGAGCATAACTATATTAAGTCACTGTGTTAGAGGTATGAAAAACCAATCTTAAAATATGACAACATTTCTATCCTTAAGGAGTTTATAGGCTATAATAAAGTGGATTATGCCATTGAATTCTCACTCAAAATGTACCCATCTATTCATTCTACACATATTTAATAAATGTCTATCTGCCAGATACATTCTATTACTACACACAGCAATTTAAACAGAGATGTACATCTCTGAATTCATTGAATTTATATTCCAGTGTATACACACAAACAGTAACAAATAATACAGTATACCAGATGGAAAAAACACATGATGGAGAATAATAAAGCAAAGAAGGAGAATAAGCAGTGCCATCTTATCTACTTTAGAGAGGAGACAGAATCTAAAGCAGACTTCACATCCACCATGGAGCCTGATGTGGAGCTCGATGTCACAAACCTGAGATCATGACCTGAGCTGAAATCCAGAGTCAGACACTTAACTGACTGAACACCCTGATGCCTTAGCAGTGCCATCTTAGTATGAATGCCATTTTGGATCAGATGGCCAAGAAAAGCATCACTGATATTTGAGCACACATCTGAAGATGATGAGAATAAGTCACACAGATATGAAGTAAAAACAGCTTTCATCACAAAGATAGAGTACAAACCAAAACAGACTGTTTCCTTATGGCAGAGCACAATATATAATAATGTAATATTCAAAACTGAGATATTTAATAATACTTTGTAGTATTAAAAAGTCATTTGTTCTATTGTCTGGTGGTCTCTGGTGATTTTGAATGGAATGAGCGCAAAATAATTGTAAATATGTTGTTTCCTAAGTTGCAAATTCACTGATCTCTGAGAGAAGTAACTCCCAGAAAGGAAATGAATATGGAAGAAAGTTGTACCCAAAAATGCACTATTGTCATACGTTGTACCACAATGCGCTTACACTTTTTCCAGAAAATAATTTAACTCTCAACATAGTGCTGTGTATCACAGCAATCCTATCCAGAAATTCTGTCTTTAGTTATTTGTTAACTATGTAAAGATTAAAAAATCAATAAAGATTTAAAAATAACCTATGATATACTATACTAAAAGCAAAGAAAAGCTTAAATGGCCACATACTGTGAACATTTTCTAAGATTATTTGATTTTTCTTCTAAAGTTAATACATTTTAGGATTCATATATAGGTAGAGAATATCCTATTAAAACTACCAAAAAAAAAAAAATAAAACTACCAACAACAAGAAGTGGAACAGTAAACGCCTGACCCAGGGCTCAACCCCCAGCAGGGTTCACTCATTGTTGAATGAAGAAATGAATGAATAATGAATGGAGGTAAAAAATTTATACACTAAGAGATTTATTTTTTTTTAAGATTTAACTTATTTATTCATGAGAGACAGAGAGAGAGAGAGGCAGAGGGAGAAGCAGGCTCCACGCAGGAAGCCCAATGCGGGACTCGATCCCAGGACCCCAGGACCACACCCTGGGCCAAAGGCAGGCACCAAACCGTTGAGCCAGCCAGGGATCCCTACACTGATAGATTTAATGACAAATGCAAATCATGATTAATCCTTGCAATTCATTTCTCTATGGTGATATTTTTTCTTAATGATCCTCCCCCTCTATAATATATTTGTGTATTAATACACTCTCATAGTACACAGCACACTTCTAATTTGTAGATTTTTCACACTAACCTTGTAATCAATCTTGTTGATAGACTAGGACTTGTTTTTAAAATATGAATGATATCAAAAGTACAAAGCCAAGCTGAAATCTGGCTAGGGAAAAAAAGGAAATATTTCTCAGAAGGAAGAGGAAAAATAAAAACAGTAGGATATGAAAATAAATTCAAAGGTAAATTATTAGTTTTGTTTTCAGGGAAGAAGATAATGGAATGGCACTATGATTTGTTCTAATTACCTTCTTTCAAAAAATAACCTGTATTATGAATTGATTTCATATATATACATGAGGATTTTTTCTCAAAGGAAAGGAAGACACCAGGTCAGCTGTTCTCTGCTAAGATTCCACAGTCAAGCATTCTAACATACAATTTTTTTATTTTATAAATTCTGTGGCAATTAAAAATTAGGCACTACTCAGAACTAGCTTATTCAGGTATTCCAGAAGGCCTCTGATATCAAAGTCATGGTACTGAGCTTCTGTTGTCACTTTAGCTCTGCTGTCTTCAATATTCCCACCTATAAAATGTCTCTTGCCAATGTGCTCTGTTGATCATAAAGATAATGGGGAAAAGTTGTAGTTCTATTTCAAACTAAAGAAAACAAAATAATTCAATTTAGAGCATAAGTCTCATTTCTGATGATTTATACATACCTTTCTATTAGAAAGGGTAGAGAATGGTCACTGTTACACAAATTTTTAAAAGTCATTAAGCTATCATTTTAAAATACCTCTCCATGAGCATGATGCTTTAATTTTTATTTAAATACTGTAAAACATAGCAGTAAATTCACTGGCTTAGTAAACTTAAAATAGAGTATTCCTTTGTATCTTTTCTAATGTTAAGCACCCCCCAAAAAAAACAACTGTCCTGTTAATCAAAGTCTAGAATACCAATGCAATGTTAATCTCCTTTTTCTTTATTTCTCCATGTGTTGCAATTAAGGAATTCCATATATATCTTAGTGAGTTTTTTTTTTATTATTTAGATAAAATCTAAACAGGGGATAAGTCATCTTTACCCACACCCACTCCCCAAATTGTTTATTTTTAAAAAGCACATAAGAAATATATATATGGGGAAAAACATATATAAGAAAAGTAATTCTCCCATGTGTTCCAGGCTTCATTCTCACTAAACAGATACTGCCAGTATTACAAAATTATTATTAAAAGTTCTACACATTGTTCACAAACATACATGTCTATATACATGTGCGTGCATCTGCATTAGTGAAAAATTATCTCATATACTGTTTATCTCATATACATATTTAACTGGCTTTTGTCCACTAAAGCATAACTTGTATTTCTTTTTTAAATAATGCTTTCAGTTCTGCCTCATTCTTTTTGACAGCTTAAGACTATTCCATTTTTGGTTGCTATAATTTATGTAATTTTTCTTTTAACAACTAATGCTAATAGACATTTAGGTTGTTTTCAGGTAGATTTCTATTATGCAGCTTAAATTGTATCATGTGCATACATTTTTGCTTTTATGTCCTAGTATACGTAGGATACATTTATAGCTATAGAGTTAATCTGATGATTTACTGTTTTTGTTTTATTACGTGTAACATGCTGTAGTGAAAAATGAAAGAGACTTGTAAGATCTGAGATGAGGTTCTCATACCTCAAAATAGATAGTTAATGTAAGGATTGTGCTAACACCTTTATATCCTCTGTGGCATATTCAGTCTTACCTCAGGTTAGCCATCTATTAAAATGAAAAGATTGGCTATGTGATCTCTAAATGTCATCTGGAAAATCCCCTTGCTTAAACAATCTTTATTCAATGTTAAATAAATATACAATCCCTCTAATTTTTTTCTAATTTTGATTTCACCCCTCACAAAAACAAAATACAAACCAAATGGTTTCCCCTCCTTCTATTCTAGATTACAAGTTCCAAGAGGGTCAACTGCAATGATTATTCTCTTTATTGCTTCTATTAGCATGTAGCTCTTCCCTGTTAAGATTTTTGGTCAAGCCTTCTGAAACAGACTTTTTTTTTTAATTTTCCTGTATTCTGTGGCAACTGGAAATTAGGCACTACTCAGGACTAGCTCATTTAGTTATACTATAAGGCTCTTGATTATTCCTTCAGATTTTTATACTATTATCACAGAAATTACAAGATACATTATCAACTACTTAAAGTCTATCATAAATTATTTTATTAATTTCAAACATTTCGATGTTAAATGCCATGCTACAGTATGTAACTCAGTGGTTTTGGGCCCATTAATTCTTTCCTGAGTTAAAAACCACAGTACTTTCTCAAAGAGACTCTAACATAAAAGATGGAAAATAACATTATATAGGAACAAGGAGTATTCACTCTATGTCTTTTTAACTCCTATGCTTCACATACTATCCAACTAGTACAGAAGAGTCAGCCCGAAAAATATGTATGGATTTATAATGTCCTCTTTCAAGATTCAGGAAAATAGCATAAGATTTAATTAGCAGTGGGACAATATATTATGACATAACTTTACATATTTATCATGTTTTCTAAGTTGGGGGCATAAGTACTTGTATATGAATCAATGTAAAGAGAAAAGAAGGTAGAAGAGTTCATGAGAAATTAAATAATAATATTAATCTAATAATCATTTCAGATGTTTTTTCAAAAGTCTATATCTATTTTTCAAAAGTCTGTAATATATGTTTATGCAAAAAGAAAGATAGGTCTTTCAATAACATATAGAAAGTAATTAATTGCCTGGGCAACCCAAGCTTCACTTTTAACGCTTATAAAATTAAACAAGTAAGATATGAATGTTATTATTTAAAAATGAATATTTTTTTAAAGATTTATTTATTTGAGAGAGAGAGAGCATACACACGGGGAAAGCCAAGGAAGAGGCTGAGGGAAAGAATCCCAAGCAGATCCCACTGAGTGTGGAGCTGAGGTCATGACGTGAGCCAAAATAAGAGTCGGACACTCAGTTGACTGGGTGGGCCACCCAGGTGCCCTAAAAGTGAATAACTTGATAAAACTTTATATGGAGACTGGGTAATGGACACAGTGAAGTCTTATAGGTATTATATTTCATATGCTAATAAAGGTTAATAGAGTTACTGCAACCAATTAATAATAATAATAAAAAAACCTTGAATGTTCTAAGTAAAATCTAAACACAATGAGATGTTTGAATGATATCTGCTGTCATCCTTAGAGACTGGTAACAGTGGAATAGGCTGTTTCAAAACATCTCTTCCTACAACTAGAGAAGTATGAAAAAAAAATTTTAAGAGAAAAACAACTGTTTAAAGATGCTGGGAAGCTCCAAATCAGTCGGAATTTTGAAGGCCAATATCCTAGAAATAAAGGAGACCCATAGAAGAAAATTTAATTTAATTTGGTGTAGCTTTTACACTTGTGAAATTGAAGACTATGAAGTTGTAAAGATAATGGAAGTTTAAAAACTGAGAATATAAAAAGACCTTTGGAACATCGCATAGACCTAAGAAAATATTTTAGTTTCAGAGTCCTCTGAGGAAGAGGGCTACTGATAAGGACCTCAAACTTTGAGCTAAAACCTCCAGAATCCTATAATCTGAAAGGATTAAGGAAAACTAAAAGTATATGAATTCCTAAACAAATGCTAGAAAATGACAATCAACCTCTAAGTGTAGGTCAAATGAAAATATTCTTTAAAAATGGCAACAGAGGGCAGGGCACCTTAGTGACTCAATCAATTGTTTCCAACTCTTGATTTTGGCTCAGGCCATCATATCAGGGTCATGAGATTGAGAGAGGGGGAAGTTGGCTCTGTGCTCAGCGGGGAATCTGCTTAGGATTCTCTCAACTTCTCTCCCCCTCTAAGCTTTACCCTTGTCCTCGCTCAAATTCTCTTTCTCTCTAATAAATAAATATCTGTAAATAAATAAATAAGGCAACAAAACAAAGATATTTTTAGGCAAGCAAAAACAGAAAATTCATTATCCACAATGTAAAACCAAAGGAATTGCTAAAGAGTGATTTTCAGGCAGAAGAAAAAGGATCCAAGATGGAAGCATGGTGATATATAAGTAATGAAAAGCAAAAACAAAGAATAAATAATCAAAGAAATCTAAATGAATATTAAATATATACATGAACCATAATAATATGTGTGATTTAAAATACATAGCAATAGTAACTTAGATGCCAAAAAGTAATAAATAAATTTAAAATGGTAGGAAATTTATAGAATTTATGATAGATTTTAAGTACTTAATGTTGTATGTTGTCATTTCTATGCCACTAGTAAAAATTCTAAAGAAATAAATAACAAGAAAGTTAATGGAGGAAAAAAGGACTTTTCAAAATAATTTAAAGAAGTGAAAATAATATAGTAAAATAGAATGGACATAAAACAAAAAGCAAAATTGCAGATTTAAACTTAAGTACAGGGCAGCCCTGGTGGCTCAGCAGTTTAGCACTGCCCTCAGCCCAGGGCGTGATCCTGGAGACCCGAGATCAAGTCTCACATCGGGCTCCCTGCATGGAGCCTACTTCTCCCTCTGCCTGAGTCTCTGCCTCTCTCTTTCTCTCTGTGTCTCTCATGAATAATATATTTTAAAATATCTTTTTTCCACAGTCACATCCCATCCTTCTATGTAGAAGGCATAATTTGACTTTGGTTTGATGAAACAGAAGAGAGACAATAAATAAATATATAAAATAGGGTACTAAATGTTAAATGATAGGGGAGAGTAAATTGAGAGAAGGTAATAGAGAGTAATTGATGAAGCAACAAATGACAGTAATAGCTTAGAACAGATGCTAGGGTGGAGCTGTTTGGTTAAATTAAAACTCTCCAAACCTTGGTTTTTGTAATTAAAATATTAGGATAATAATAGTAGTTGATATAGAGGGTGGTTATTAGGCTTAAATATAATAAATGGTATATGTAAAATATTTAGCTTGATGTCTGGAGTATAAGAAAGACACAATTAGTGTATTGGACTTAGATAAATTGTGGCAAGTAGTTATTTTATTAAACTATGGAACAGTTTTATGAGTACCTGAATACTGTCCCACTCAAGTGCCTGAGGTAATCTGTAAATTATTACAAAATACAGGATTCTCCCCTGACTATAGGAGAAAAGTAGGTTTGGGAAAAAACCACTGAGATCATAGGATGTTCAAAAGACATGTTAGTAGCTTCTGGTTTTTCTACTACTAGCCTACTTCTGGCTTTTTAGGCCTCAAACAGATAGGCTGACTGCAATGTCTAGAGTAAAGAAACATTCCAAACCTTTAAACCATTTCTACATCTTTGTTGTTTTTCTTGAATCTTTGCTTAGTCTATACATTTGGACCACTTGCTTATACAGCCCAAGAGCCTTTAGCATTCTAATCTCTACATCACCACTCTCATTAAGTTGTGAGCTGATTACTTCAAAATATAAATTACATATATAAAAACTGATAGCACTGATTTTACTTAACTTACAAAATCCTTTTCTTTCCTATGAACATTTTCCTATCTAGTCTAAATATGTTGGCACTGGAAAGAAAAGAAAACTGAGTAACACAGAACTATCTAGATATATGTAATGTCACAATTCTCTGTACATTTATCAACATAACATCATGATGTGTATTTAATATGCCATCATCCACATTAGGGCTTCATAACATCAACTTCCATGAAACAAATAATAAAATGCTTCAGTCTTCTGCATGAATAAGATAATGTTCAAGCTTCCAAAGTGCAAAACCATACTTTAAAAATTTCTTCTATTTGTAGTATAGCTAACTCCTGAACTGGTTCCACAAGCATTTGCACACTTACCACACCAAATTACATATTTATTTACCACATATTAAATATTGGGCACTATTGAAGGTGAATGAGGACGTTAGAAAGTATTTAAGGCCTCTTTGTGTTCTGTAGGAATCTAAAGTTTATTCCATCTTTTCAATTACAAAAATGATGCATTGGATATATTTGTTCATAATAGTGGTGTGCGAAATCCTCAATATCAAGAATTATCTTTGTGACCCATGCATCTTAAGCTGAAAAAAGTAGAGGACATTGGAATTTTGTTAATAAGATGGGATGAAAAGTATTCCTGATCTCTTTAGTGATTTTAGAAATTTTGTTAGATTGGGTGACAAAGATACTCTATCATTCCTGTCCTAATTAATAGGGAATTTTTTTTTTCCTCTTAAAGGTGTTTATTTTCTTCTCACTTGTCAGTAGATATGCTTTATCCCAAACTAAATTGTTTGAGGGGTTTTTCCATATCTCCAGGCCTACTTTTTCCCTGATTACATTTTTCTTCATTTCTGAGGGAGGCCATATATGATCCCAAGGATCCAGGAGATTGAAATACCTCTAGAGAATACAGGAAGACTTGAGTTTAGTAATATAGAAACCTGGCACTGGACACCTGAGGCCAGAACCCTGAGTTGAAATCTTGAATTATTTGAATAATTAATTAACTAATTAATTGAATGTGATCAAAGTGTAAGTGAATTTCTTACCTATTCATTTTTTTTTTAACAAGGGTATTGATAGTATCTACTATGTGAGAATGTTATGACAATCAAATTATACTGTTTATCCTCCTCCTCTCAGGAAAATAGGCAATGCAATCTTTACAACAGGGGAAACCGTAAGAACTATAGAGTCATGTCCAATTCTGCATGCAGTTCGCAAAATATATGAACTTACTGGAAGAAATCACTCAAAGAACATAAATCAAAAGAACTTTGATATAAATTAATCATCAGTCAGAAGTGTTTTGCCCCAAGACAATGGGGACAGTTATAATCAAAATGTTTCTGACTTTGCATTCTTTTAGTATGTCAGCCAATAATGTTTGCACCATAAGAAATAAATAGGATTGATTTAATGTTAGAGAGTGGAGAGGATCAGCGGGTGAAAGTACGAAGAGAATATGGAACAATACCCTGAAGGCTGAGTCAGGAAATACTTTCCATTTATGGGATGTGAATGTAAATACATATTTCAGTTTCATAATATGTCAGTGTACATTAGTACCATGTCCACAGGCTAGTATTTTCAAAGTCTTATTTACCGACTTTAAAGGGATATGATTTGTGAAATGAACATGTTTTCCCAAACATGTTATTTCCCAAACATGCTTCTCACCAGAATAAGAAGGCAGAATGAAGATGTTACTAAGGATGAGGGAGGTTGAGAATAACCCTAAACTTCAGGCTGGTGAAGGAAGGAATGGAGTTTCTTCTTTTTCTTCTTATTAATCCTTTTTTTCTAGTGCCTAGTGGAATACCTGAACATAGTAAAAATATAGCTAATATTTTTGAATTAGTATATAATTAGAAATGATAAATTTCTTCATTTCTCAATTTGAATTTATATTATGGTATAAGAAAGTAATTCATTATGATATTCTTATATTCAAACTTTCCACTGCAGATAAAACTTTAATTGTGATATATCAGAAATACTATTTTTGCATTTACTAAGCTGAGGTCCTTACATTCCTAGTAACTTATGCTTATTCCCGGTTGTCTCAGGATTTTCTGATTAGAACCTAGATACACAGTTTGGGGTTTGAAAATAGGGTTTTCGAAGTGAATATCTCCAGCAAGCATTTTAATCTGCAAAGAGCAATTTTTGAAAGTACAAGCAATTTTTTTTAAGATTGTATTTATTTATTCATGAGAGGCATAGAGAGAAAGAGAGAGAGGCAGAGATACAGGCAGAGGGAGAAGCAGGCTCCATGCAGGGAGCCTGACGTGGGACTCGATCCTGCGTCTCTAGGATCAGGCCTGGACTGAAGGCGGCGCTAAACCAGTGAGCCACCTGGGTTGCCCCAAGCAATTAATTTTGAGCCACCAAGCCTGGAAAACTAGGACAAAGAAGTTTACAATAAGCCACATAATAGGAAGGTAGGCACTATTCTGACCCTAGGAAAAGAGATTAAATCCCCTTCTAAGATTAGAAAGAAGGGCCCTACTGGGAGAGGCAGAGGGAGACAGGAATGTAATATAGAAGCTGGCCTGCTCCTTGGTAACAGCCACCATAACCTTGTTGCCCTGCTCCAAGTGTCCTGAATAAGGAGGGCTTTGCAGAAAGCATCTGATAGGATAGGTGTAGTGTATTGTGAGACTGATACTGACATCCTCCCTGCTTTATATATATGTAAATATAAATACATAAATTTGGTTATGATTTTCAATTTCTCTTTGACATTTTTTTTACATTCTTATTCCTTTCCTTTTTTCCTCCTTTTCTCTTTCCCTTCTTCATGCTTCTTTTTTCTTATACAATGTTGTGTCTTTTGAATAGATCTATTTCTGATTCCATTTTATAATACTACTCATCTTTGGAGGTTGGGATTTTCCTGGACCAGCTATTTCAGGGAAGTCCTGCCGTAGCAGATTTCACTTAATGATGTAATTATTGTGAGTTGTGTCTTTTTGAGCTTTTTGTCACCACAGCAAACTGAAAATGGCAGGGTTGGTAAAAATGCAGTGTTTTCTCTCTACACTAATACAACAGATAGTCTACTTTCTATAAAAATGACTTGTCTAGGTGCTTCTATTTTACCTGCCTCTTCAGACTTGCTGAATGGGGTCTATGGAATTTATTGCTACAGCCCTGCCCTGGGGTTCCATTGTTAAAAATAAGGAATTGGTTTGGCCCACAGGATGTGGTATTCATGATGAAATCCTAACTTTATTAGACCTATAATCATAAGCATCCTAATCTGTCTTCACTAAATGTGCCAGTCCTTCCTCATTTAATTAGATTTGGTTGTAAGGGTGACGGGCACTGGGTGGTTGTAAGGGTATATCATAATTTCATTGAAGATGATGTTTTTTAGTCATTGATTCTCTTTGTTGATTTTTTGTGAAATCCAGAGGAAGAAGGGTTATATAATTTTTTTCTTCTAGAACTGCCATTTTAAAACTGGAGCTGTGAAACTAAGTTTAAACTTGTATATAGCAAAATACCTTACATGAAAGCTTTTTTTTTCTTCTCAAAATGAATATAGGGATGATCAATAAGCAGTGTCCATTTGCAGTAATTCTTGTTATACTTTTGATTATCAGTTGCATTATATAAGTTTTAATTTCCTATTATGATTAATATGTTAATATAAGATGATATGATTGAAAATTCTCAAACTGATGAGAAGCTCGGTCTTGTTTAAGGAAACAAGTCTAACTAGTCTTCCTAGATCATATTTAATTGATTAATCTTAGGAACTTTACCTATAGGGCATCATTTCTGTAGATTGTTGTTTCTTTTTTGTTTTTAAGATTTTATTTATTCATGAGAAACACACAAGAGACAGAGGCAGAGGGAGATGCAGGCTCCCGACGAGGGGCTCTATGTGGGACTCGATCCCGGGACTCGACCTCTTCTGAGCTGAAGGCACACGCTCAACCGCTGAGCCACACAGGCGTCCCTGCAGATTGTTGTTTCATATTAGCTTGCAAGTTTCAAACTCATGTTATAAATAGCATAATAGATCTGCCTATTGTTTCAGGAAACTCTCCATAGAAATCCTGGCTTTTGATCTTTTTGGAACTTAATATTCTTTTTCCCTGAAGAGTGTTTTTCTGCTGTATTTGTTTAATTATCATAATATTTTACTTTATTTATTTATTCATTGGTTTAATTCTCCTTCTTTTTTTTTTTTAACATCCTTATGATGCAGTTTTTCCTACTCCTCTTTAAAAGAGGCTGATCATATGGTAGACCAGTCTTTGTGGGAGAGTAAATGCACTGCCACATAGTACATGAGGTATGTCTCTTGGTCTTTACCTAGGAAATGGAAGTATCTTCCATTAAAAGGCATAAATGGGTTTTGTTCATCATAATCATAATAGCAGAGATTTGAGAAAGCAGGTTCTAAAGGGAGTATAACTCCCAAGAGGGAAAGGCTGACACCCTGCTTTGGTGAAGCTGACTAGTGCCAGATAGGATGATGGTATCTCCCACAGAAAACAAGAGGCTTGGATAAATGCACAGGCTGGTGGAAGTCCGCCAGGTGTTTTCTGTCTGAAGAGATGACTGAATGACCAGCAGTTTCTCTTGGTTTGGTGCCTTTATGTGTCCTGATTTGCTAGTCCTTCCATGCCATGACAAAATGGTATAGTTATATATTTGCTCTCTACTCCTGTTCCTCCGTATTTCATTCTCTAATTACTTCTTGTCCTTTAAACAATTAGGTAGTTATGCTCTTCTTTTAAAATTAATTGGACACCTATTCTCTTCTATGCATAATATTGGAATAAAAAAGAATACATATTCCTCAGTAGTTCACGGTTTGTTGGGAAGAAACACCTATAAGTAAATAATTACAGACTTGGTTTTTAAGTATCCTAATGGATACATATATGTGTGTTTCATCATAGAATAACTAGAATAGTATAATCACCATGATAGCTGGTATTTTTAGTTAATGGGAAGACTATCTGGAGGTAGGTTATAAAAAGAGTTATGGCAGGAACAAAGGAACCTTGTTGTTGCCTTGGAGGTATGATGCTTTTCCTTTTGCAAGATCAGAATGGCAGCTTACCTATTGCTCAAGTGGCCACAGGCGTCTATATCTGAAAAGGTCCAACAACCTAAGAATCAGCTTTACAGTGTGTGAATAAGAACATGTTAACAATTGTAAAAATGTCATTATTTTGTGAAGCCAAGAATGATAGCCTTCCCTTCTTTTTTTCCTTCTCTCTCTCTCTCTCTCTTTTTCTGATTTGGGAAGATTAGAAATGCAAAAGAGGTAGAAGAAAATATTTAATTTTAAAACCTAAACTGGACACTGAAGCTATATTTACCATAAAGATTGTTAGCTTTATTTTTTTAAAAATATTTTATTTATTTATTCATGAGAGGCAAAGAGAGAGAGAGAGAGGCAGAGGAAGAAGCAGGCTCCATGCAGTGAGCCCAATGTGGGACTTGATCCTGGGACTCTGGGATCACACCCCGAGCTGGAGGCAGATGCCCAACCGCTGAGCCACCCAGGCATCCCAGATTGATAGCTTTAAAACATAGAGTGCTCTAGGGATGCCTGGGTAGCGGTTGAGCATCTGCCTTCAGCTCAGGGCGTGATCCTGGAGTCCCAGGATCAAGTCCCACATCGGGCTCCCTGCATGGAGCCTGCTTCTCCCTCTGCCTGTGTCTCTGCCTCTTTCTCTCTATCTGTCTCTAATAAATAAATAAAATCTTAAAATCTTTTTTTTAAATAATTAACCAAAAAAAAGCAGTAACTTAAGTAGCTGCATATGTTATGTTTTAAAGATGAAAAAATGCACCTACTGGGACGCCTGGGTGGCTCAGTGGTTAAGCATCTGCCTTCGGCTTAGGGCATGATCCTGGAGTCCCAGGATCGAGTCCCACATTGGGCTCCCTGCATGGAGCCTGCTTCTCCCTCTGCCTGTGTCTCTGCCTCTGTGTGTGTGTGTGTGTGTGTCTCTCTAATGAATAAATAAATAAAATCTTCAAAAAAAAAAAAACATAAAGTGCTTTATAAAACAGAAAATAGTTGGAACCTTAATTCTAATAACATGAAAGAAGTAAAAATAATAAGAAACAATGCAAATGACCAATAACTTAATTTAATGGATAACTGAATGATGAAAATTTCAAAATGAGATATAATTTTCATAGATCTAATTATAATTTTTAAACCTCGATATGCCTGCATAGAAAACTACACTGTATTTGAGAATTAATATTGGCACAATACTAAAGAGTTAATTTCAGTGTTACTTAAACAGAAAAAAACTAAAATAGTTGACAGTTTTGGACTGATTACATAAGGTAGTAAAATATTCATAAAATGCTGATTAGAGCTCATTGTAAGTCAAAATATTACTATTTTGTTTTATTTTATTTTTATTTGGATACAGTTAGCACACAATGTTACATTCATTGCAGGTATACAACATAGTGATCCAACTACTCTATCCATTTCTCTATACTCATTACAAGTGCAGTTAACATCTGTTAACCATGCAACCTATTATTAACAAAAACAAGAACTATATTCTCTCTGCTGTATCTTTTATCCCCATGATTTACTCATGCCATAGCTAGAAGCTCCTTTAGCCATTTTGCATAGAGTATTACTATTAATATAATACGGAAACTTTACTAGAAATAAGGCTGCCATGACTCTGGCAAATATAGAAAAATATAAGCAAGAAGAGGCTACAAAAGTATATATCAATGACTATATAAAGGTTAAAAACACTTTCTTAAAAAAGAATATGATAAAATGTTCACAGTGGATTTTGGTAGCTAACAGGTCTTTGGATGATGTCTTTTGTACTTTTAACATTTGTATTTTTCTGTGAAAAAGAATTTTAAAATAAAAATAAAATGAACATATATATATATATATATATATATATATATATATATATATACACACACATATTTAGAGTTTATGTCCTGAGTTTGGCAGTAGCCTATTTAAAGGAAATGAGGATTTCAATTAAGTAATATGGGACACTTAAGTGACTGCAGGTGTGATGCCATGTTGCGATGAAAATGGCAGGAAGTTAAATGTAGAAAGACAGAGATTATGCTGCAGCAAGAATGGTAGGGGATTCTGGGCCAAAATTTGCCTGGTGGCCTGTCATTCCTACTATATATTAAGAGAACAAGTCATTCCTTGCCTGATGGTGAAAAGGTCAGTTTTGAAATTAAGTTAGTCAAGTGTTTGATTTCAATATCTGATGCTGTTTCTATGACTATGTTAACCCAATTATTTTGTCTCGTTCTCACTGAAATCTTGGGGAACATTAAGTTCATCGCTGATTTGAACTTTTTCCCTTTTTCCAAAAGGGTTCTTTTCCTCTTTGTTCTAATAGATTTTTTTCCCCTCACTACTGGCATCAACCCTTTTTCAATTTTACTCTCCTTCTCTCTCTTTTTTATAGTAAGCTCTTTTAAAGGTCATTAGAACATTGAAAGGTGAACTAAAAATCAACTAAAGATTTATCTGCAGTATGATACCTGGAAAAATAAAGACCTGATTATAGGATACTGATGATATTCTTGTTCACATTTGTATTCACAGAAGCTTTTAATTGAAAAGACATCCATGTCCATTAATTTCCTATGGCCCACCAGCAATGTCCACACTTTTCAGTTTTTGTGAAATTTATCAGAGAGTTGTCATTCTCCTTTTATTATTAAAACACATCTGGCTTACAGGTATCAGTTACAGCCTTATTAAAAAAGCAGCAGAACATTTCTTTTGGTTGTAAATGAAATTGATGTTTTAAGAGAGAGACGTCCTTGAAAAAATAATATTACATTTCTACTACATGGTCAAAATTCATCATTTTGATGAAATCATTTGTTCCTATATCATAGAAAGAGACAAAAAACTGAAAGGCTCTAACTAGCTTTCTTTGCTCTCAAAAAGCAAATCAAATTCCTGTGCTGCCAGAGCTCGAGTAAATACCCTTGCAGTGGAGCATGTCCTGAGTTCATTACTCTTCTGTGTTTGCCATGCCAGAGTGTAAAGAATGCTTTCCCATTTACATTTTCTTCTAAGGCTTGAGGGAAAATGGTGCAAACATCACAACAATCACAGCGAAAAAGATGATTTTAATATCTTGGCAACTTCTCCCTGAGACATTGTTGAAATACCTCTTGCCATGTTTCTCTGAATAGTGTTTCCCAGTTTGGGTCATGTGCACATCATAGGGGAATGGGAGCCTCAAAAAGAAAACCAAAAGAGCTCCCAGCTAGGAAGCAATAAGCATCTTCTTGAGAAACTAAAAGAATGATAGATTTGGGCTTTGTTTCTGACCTTACTATCCCAGTGTCTCTATATTTACATAGTTGAAGTGAGCATAGGGAGAAGATGTGCTGTCAAAGAGCATTTCTTTTATCCAGTATGTCAACCATGGGAAGAAAGAAAAGACAACTTTTATCTGATAGTTAGGACCCAGAGCAGAAGGTGCGTTCTCTGTTTGCTTCCCTTTTGCTTCCTGAGACTTGTGAGACACTGGATGAAACAGCACTAGTTTCTACATTTATCAGAGAGATTCTATAAACCATTAATCATTGGTTTTGGTGTAATTTAAGGTGTTTAGAAGAAGTTATTGAATACAAGTTACGGGACTAATCACATCATTGCAAAATCATTTATTCAAACTGGAAGATATTTAGTAATAGAACATTTGTTTTTAAGTGGGGTATGATCTGATTCACTCTAAGCAGAGATATTAGTATGTAGTTTATTTTCTTCCATAATGATGAACCATCTCTTTCTCTAACGTAGGTGGCAACACATCCTTTAGAAGCAGAATGTTTAGCTACTTTCTGAGTGCAAAAAGAGAAGGGAGAATAAAAGTGATAGTATTAAAATAGAAGGTAGTCTAGTATAAAGTATTAGATCTGGAAGATTACAAAAAGGCCAATTCATTATGAAGATGAATAAACAGAGGCATAGGATATTTAAGTGTTTTGCTCAAGTACATTGAGATAATTGGGTTGGGCTGACATTGTGTTATCCACAATACCAAGAATCTTACATTTATAGAATTCTAGTGTTTTGGTCCCATCTTTTATTATCTAATAACAGCCTTCAGTGTCATTAAATCTATACTGGAAAATCCATAAATAATATCTCTTGCACTGTACTTTCTCTAGGAAGATTTCATTTTCATCCTTGATTCAGTGTTTAGTTTGTACTGCAGAAGAACATTAGAAGAATCTGTTAGAGAGCAAGGCCATTCCCTTCGAACTTAAGCGGCAGTAATAACGGCCAAAGGAGACTGAGGGCTGAGATAAAAGATTTATTTATGAGCATAGATACCTTTACTACTTACAATGTATTCACTATTTATTTGGAATAATTTGAATAAAGGTAGATAGTAACACATATGAAACATGTTTCTTTGTTTCCTAAATCTCATATTCATACAGATATGCATACAACTAGATATTAAAATGGTATTGGAGTATAATGCTGTATTTTTACTCCCATATGCTAAATTTTGAAATGTGCTTTAAAAAACCGAAATAGCGTTCTCATTTCAGTGTAGGCATTAAAATATGGAAAATTGAATGAATATAGATTATCATTCAATAGTTAACTGAGTACCTGATTATAATTTGTTAAATACTGTATCAGTGTGTAATTACTACCTAATTTTAAAGTCTACATTCAACAGATTTCAGTACTGGCACAATAACCTTGTTTTTCATCCAAAGAAGTTGTTTCCTTGCAGTCTGTAGATGACTGAAATGATGGATGTATGAGGAATTCCATGCTTGATATACTGAAATAACATATATGTCTTTGGTTTCCAAAACTTAATAAAATTATCAGGATGTCATCATTTAAAGATATGTTATACATGTATTACATTTCCTCACAGTCCTATGCCTTTACAATTTTAGGATTTGGAGATATCAGTGTCACAATACCCGTTTTAAGGTATGTCTCTGGATTCTTCTTATTTATAAATTAGTCTACAGTCTTGTTCTGTCTACAAACTATAAGTCTGTGCTTTCAGTGTGAGCTCATGTTCTTAGTCTGCTAAAGACAGGTGTGTGGGGGAGAAGGTGCACAAGTAGGATCTGGTCCTGGAAATAGCCTGTAGGTCAAACTACACTCAGCACTAGTAAACCTGCTGTGACTAGCTAAAGAGTCCGTGACTCTCACAAAATATGTTAGTAGAAATTAATTCTACTTGCTGTGATAATAAAAGCTATATGTAGCTAATGGCACAGTTCTGCTAAGCAAACACAGATGTTTTTCACTGAAATAAATAGGAAAATAAGTTACTTATTGCTTAAACAATGCTGATTAGTGGCATAATCTTTCATGATATGGGACTCAGTGAAGAGGTATTAAAAGATGACTATTGGTGAATCAGGATTGCTTTAGTCCTTTTTTCTTTTCTAATATATTTGATCCAGAGTTTCCATATCTGTCACAGAACTGTCAAGTCAGAAAGTGGGTAAATGCATAATCAGAATCCATTTTATACTTGGCTCTGAAAGGCCATATAAAATAATATGCCTCAGTTACAACTACTATTTGTGTGTGTAAAATCTCAAAGCAAAATCTAGTGTATAATTGAGGGGTTTACATGCAAAAAAGTCAATTAATCATGATTAATATATATTCATATAGGAGTCACTTCCTATATATTGATGGACTTTTTCACTAAATACAAGAGATTAAACTCAATGCTAAGTAATAAATGCAGAATGCATTTCTTAAAGTGCTCTACTTTAATAAATTGAGTGACTAGGGATTATGATTGAACTAATTATGTGATAAATAACATATAACAATTAATAAATAAGTAATAATTAGTAAGTCAAGGCCCAGTTATGCATAGTTCTGAGCCTAACATCCGGTGCTGACAAGGCAGCAATGCTCAAATTCATGAGTGCTTCATTTTCAAATAGATAGGATACCTTTCAGCATCTTTTTGATTATAATATATAAGCATTACCCATTATATAATTATCCTTACATTTTCATCCCAGTTAATTTGAAGTTTTTTGTTAAAAAGTTACTTCTAAATTATGATGTACTGTTACCCAAAACAGGAAATGACCTCAATTAAGTATTTCAAATTGCCATCTGATAACATTTTGGAATTAATTCTCTAGACTCTGTGTAGAGCATTATAGACTGTTTGCTTCTTCTTCTTCTTTTTTTTTTTTTAAAGAAACAATATTACTTGAATACTGCCAGAGTGAGAAGTGAACCAAAGATCTCATATAAAATAACATTTGCCATGTTGTTCTCTATCTCCCTTCCAAAAGCCTATGCCAAGAGGACAGTTCAGGAAAATAATGTCTTGAAATGATGCCAAACATTAGAGGATGACCTCAAATGTTCAGACTAATGAAGGTCTGAAATAGATGTTTTCCTTTTCTTTTTGAATGACGCATACAGTTTTCTCTGATGAAAGCTACTGACTTCTTTTGGAAGAATTCTGGTCTACATTTCATATTAATTGGATATCAGATTAAATGTCCACATTGATAGAATTATGAGCCAGACAGCTTCTTTTTTTTTTCCAATACAGTATTGTTAACTATAGTCACCATGCTGTACATTAGTTACAAATACTGTGTAACTTATTGTATAAATAAGAAATATGTTGTACAAAACCACACAATAAATGACAAAGTCATTTCTTAATTTTCTTTCTAATAAATATTTTTAGTCCTTGAAAAACCTCCCAGTAAAATAACTTCCATTACCTATGATTTTTATATTATTCTGTTGCAATTAGGGAACTTTATTGGAAGAAAATGAAATGAATTTTTTACCTAAATTATCTTCGTTAAATACCCCATCAGTGTCTTACTGTCTTTTTCAATGATTGCTAAGTAGGAATAGATACTAACAAGTAAGCACCGCATAATGATTCTGACTGCAACTATTATTATTATCTTCATGTTATAGCTGAGAATGCCAGTATTTGGAGATGTTAAGTAATCTATGCGGGGTCACACACATTGTTTTAAATTAAAAATATATTATTTCACTTCAAAAGATTTCAAGATCTTGCGGCCTTTGAATAACTTCTACCACTTCATGTTTTGCCTGTTTTCAATGAGGCTAATCTACTTGTCTAGCTATGATACAGGGTGACCAGCTGATCTTATACCCATCTCACATAAATTGCTTATACATACTGTATGGTGTTATCTCTACTGGCCATGCCCTCAACCTGTTCTTCCTGAACCTACCACTTCCTCCTCCTTCATGGCTATAGCTCCCTAGGAACCCTACCTTGGGGGACACCTGGGTGGCTCAGAGGCTGAGCATCTGCCTTCAGTCAGGGTGTGATCCCGGAGTCACACATCGGGCCCCCTGCATGGAGCTTCCTTCTCCATCTGCCTGTCTCTGCCCCTCTCTCTCTCTCTCTCTCTCTCTCTTTCTCTCTCTCTGTCTCTCATGAATAAATAAAATCTTTAAAAAAGCCTACCTTGATTGGTCCTCCTGATCTTTCATATCTTTTTCTTTTATGTTTCTGGTTTCCTTTCCCATGTGAGTCTGTGCTTCACTATGTTCTATTTTTGTTGATGTTCCCATTGATCAGACCTACTTCGTTAAAACCTCTCTGTGAAGCAAACATTAAATTACACAATTTTAAGTTGTATCCATGTTTAGAACTCAGTGAAAACAGTGCAATTATTGTAAAATGGTACCTGGGAATTCCTTAGTCTGATACAAATAAAAAAAAGGTTATTGGTAATGAGTATTAATTGAGCTATTCAGAAAGGTTTACTAGAAAGAAAGATAAACATTATTATTTATACCTGTGGAGAATTAAGAAAATGGTTTAAACAGTAAATTATGTGTTCAGACTCTTTTTCCTTTTGTAATACTATTATATTTTATGGTGTCAGATTCATAGTTGAGATAGAATTTAGTGAATAATTATGTTTTTAAGGATTAGCCATATTCTATTTGGTAAAAATAATAACTTGCCTCTGTCTTCTGCTTCATTACGTTTAATAAAATTTCACTGCCTTGCCACATTTGATTCTCACAGCATCCCTGAGAGGAAAGAAAGGAAGAAAATTCTACGGAGTGTACTTTATAAATCTTCTTAACCTGCCCTATCAGCATAATCATCTTTTCCACACCTGTCTCACCCTCCTTTTTTTGTGTCTTTCAGAGTTTGGTAAATTATAATCACAAATTTTAGATAAATAGATGCCATCTGCTTTAATGGAAATGTTATTTGAGTTAATAGATAAAATAAAAAGCCCAGAAAATTTCAAGGTTTTCACCTTGTTATGGAGAAGCTATAATATAAACCTGATTCAATCTCCATCGTGCTGATCAATACAAAAAAATCCTAAAATTTTGTGTATACAGCTCTAACAGGAGCTTTGTATTAAATTTAACAGCTATCCTGTTTGAACATATCTCAGATATCATAACAAAAAAACATTGCAATCCTATGGCAGAAGATGTATGGTTTTAGTTTCATTAATGGAGAAATTTGGGACAAAGGGATAGAGTACCATTCTGCAGGAATTGCTGGGGGAACTACAGTTCCCCCCAGCAAAGCAGCACATTGCTTTGCTACAGATCATATTTGAGTGGTTGAGATTTCACTGCCCTAAAGCAGGTTATATTACAGTCCATTTATTTGTCAGGGTAGGATTTTATTAGCAACCAGTTCCAGGCCTTGCATGAGAATGAATCTTCTTACAGCCTGAGCATAAAAGACTAATGGAGTTCAAAATCAACACTGCATGTGAAAGCTTTAGCCCAGGATCAGTGAGGTGAGGAGGTTGAAGTTAATGTTCCATCCTGTTCTGCTCAGATGAAGCTGATAACAAACACTACATGTGTGTATGTGTTTTCATCTTGATCTGTTGGTGTTGAGCATTAGCTCTAGATCTGTTTTAGCTTATCCACATGTTTGTGCTGATGGAAAATCAAAGTTGTAGCACAGACATGAAAGGAAAATTGTGACTTTAGCTATTTTAGAAAAGGCAAAAAATGATGGGGTTAGGCATTTGTTATAAAACACCGGAATTGCACAAAGGCTAGTGAAGGCACTTATAGCTAATTCAACCTCTCAAGGCCACTGGAGGGTCAGTTGCCAAAACAAAAAAAGAGTTCATGTAAAGTTTGATCAAATTACTCATTGGAAGCTTTCTACATCTGTATACTAATGTTTTAATGACATCCTGTTTTATAAGAGTAGTAAAAACTGCTAAAACTGCTTTAAAAATTATTCTAGGTTAGAAACAATAGTCTACTTATTTTATAAGAACATCTAAATAAGGGTAACTATAGAAGAGGGGGTAGAAACATCCTCTTTAACTCACACAGAATGTTTAAGGATGTTTAAACAGTTCTCTGCTCAAATTTCTTGTATAGGATCCAGGGATCCAGTGGTGAACAACATGAATCCCATTCAGATATAACATAACACACCTGACATTTTGAGTTCTATATTTTATCTCAGAGGTGGAGAGGTAGAAGGTAGTGTCTAGAGAAAGGTGAAGGCGAATGCAATCATGGTGAAAAATGTTACTGGCAGGCTTGATAGATCAGCAATATCTCTAGAGTGGTGAGTGAGCTGTGGTTACAGGTACTGTATAACATTGCATTTGAGTACATCCTAACATGATGTCACACCAACTATTATATCTTTTTAAATGCTTGTTTATTATGAGGAAGAAGGGCCTATCAGTTTAAACAAACAAACAAACAAACAAACAAAGGACTATTAGTAAGGATCCCAGGACCTTGGCTACAGCACTCTGCTTCCCCCAAGCTCTGATCTAGAAAAGAGAGGTGTCTGTCTACAGGTGAAAAAAGAAATGAGTTACAAAGCATCAGGAGGTTCAAGAAGAATAAAGCACCAAGCAAGAAAACAGGAGAACAGTTACAGGAAAACAGTGGCAATCTCACCTCACTAGTGGTTGAGTTGAGCACTATTGACATTTTCAAAACTCAGGAGATATGAAGACAGGCAACAAAGAGAACAAACACAGATGATCACAGAACGATGGTGGTCCTTATGACTAGCTTGTTTGTGACACAAACAAACCTGACCTTGAAGACTGCTAGAGAATTACTAAGTGGGTAAGAATTACCTAAGTGGGTAAAAAGTAATGTCTGCCTCTTTTCAATTTGGAGTTATTAATGCATAGGATGCATGTCCAACCTATTAAAGTGTCTTTCAGACCCTCAGATCAGTGGGCCCCCGAACCTTACATATGGTGCTTCATTCAGCCTTTGCAGTCAGATAATCTCTTGATAGTTCACTGCAGTAACAAGTCTCCCAGATGCCTGCCCTCATCTTGAAAGAACATAATCTGACAGATTCAGAAGTATCCCCACAAGAGATCTTTCCACATACAGATTAATTTATTTTTAGTGTACAACCTGGAAAATCATATTTTTATCCTTATTTCAAAACTCCTCAATTTCAGCTTCCTTTCTGGATGTTTCTTTTGTTTCTACTTTAATAAAAGCTAAATTTTACCTGAGGAATTCTCATCAGTTAGATATTCATATTCCTTAAACCTCAGAGTCAGAATATGGAGCTAGTGTCCATCATTTTACCATGCTGCACTTTTCCAGTAATTATTTTCTGTCTTTTAAAATGATTACTTTTTGGTTTATTGAATATCTTCTGTCATTCTGTATCCTGCCATTTATCAACCACCCTGCCATTCATCTTGATTTAGCAAAGATTTTGGTACCTGGCTCACCATATTTTACTTTATTAAACCTGGCATCATGCTGGATGATTTTAGTATCAATTTTAATATCCAAGTAAACTAACCATTCTTAACTTCTTGATCTACAAATACTTTTTAACCCTCTATCTTAGCCACCCACTTACCTGCCCACATTCTGTACATTGTAACTACACATTTCTGATGCATCTCTAAGAATCTCTGTCAAGCTCTATATCCTGCGATTACAACTTTTTATTTTTTCAGTTTGCTTGTCTAGTTACTCCCACCTCAGTCTATTATAACTTCATTGAGACTTTCAGTCTAACATCCTTCTATCTGTTTGAAATATATCATTCAAATCTTTATTTTATGTCCCATCTCATCTTACCCATCTTACTTATAATCTTATTCTCTTTCCCATTTCAGAAAACATCACAGCACACTGTTAAGAGAATATAGTCTGTATCACAAAATCTAGATTAAAATCTCATCCCTGAAACTTTCTAGGTGGTTAACTTTGTGCTTGGATTTCTTTTCTTTACTGTTCTCAATAATAGTATCTCTTTCATAGGATCATTGTGAGGATGAAATGACTCATATCTGTAAAATACTTAAATCTTGATTGGTAGAAATTAGCATTAAAATACATGTAATTTATATATAAGCATTTGTTACCATAAATTACACAGTTTGTCAAATTGGTACATAAGTATAAATACTTTTAGCATATATTTAATGATAAATGATATTCCTACTAATTCATTTTAATTTTTATATTAATGTGTCTAAAATTATACATTTTTTGACAAAACTGTAGGCTCCTTTGTTCATTCATTTTTACCCACACCTTCTGGCAAATCTCAAAACATGGATCAAACCAGAGGATTCATTCTAACCATACCTTTTTCTACATAGCTGACTCCTGCTGGAAGGAGTTATATATTTGGCACCATTACAACTTTATGGTCACAAAATGCAAGGCCTTATTCTTCTCTGGCCATTCTATTATTTATCTCTTTTTCAACATACTCTCACCCTCCCTACTACAACTAGTTATTCTTCACTTTCCCAAAATTCATAAAATGTCTAAAACTTTCCCGCACATCTTCATCAAGGAATGTCATCTTCTACAAAGAAAACACTTAAAACGCAATGGGCCAGTAAACATGAGCTCTGTTAATGTCCCTCCACCAAACTTGCTTACTTCTAATTCTTACTTTCTACAGTAGAAGTGATGCCTTACTATCTAAAATTAATCCTGCCACCTAAGTTTTGATCCATTCCTCTTACCACCTTAGGAAAATATACAATTTTATTTTCTGTTTGTATGTTTATTAACAATTGCTTCTTAATTGGATCTTATACATTGCTTGTAAATGTTTCCACGTTCCTTTTTGCATAAGGAACCACAAACAAGTATTGATCCCAAACTCCCAGGCGCTAATCCCTGTCTCTTTCTTATCTTCCCTTAAGGAAACTTCTGATAAGAATTGCCTTTACTCCTTATTTCATAATTTCTAACTTATTGCTCAGTTAACCTCAGTTTGGTTTCTGACAAATTATGATCTCAATAAGGTCATCAGTATAAATTTTTAAAATTTTCATTCTTTTTTGATTCATGGGCAGTGTTCATTGATTTCCTTCTCCTTCTCAGAATAATGTATTTACTTAACCTTGGTGACAATATATCCCCCTAGGATCCTCACACTTCTCTTTTTCTTTACAGACTCATCTTTACCTTTTCAACTCTTTCAAGTTGGAGTTCTTTAAGATTTTTCCTAGGTTCTCTTCTCAATACATAATCTCTTTCTCCAAAATTACCTCTCCTTTACTCCTTTAAAAAAAAACTAAAAATAAATTTTTATTTATTAATGATAGACACAGAAAGAGAGACAGAGACAGGCAGAGGGAGATTCCCGTGGGGATCCTCACGGAGGACTGGATCCCAGGACCCCAGGATCATGACCTGAGCCAAAGGCAGACACTCAGCCCCTGAGCCACCCAGATGCCCTCCTTTACTCTTTAATTAACCCTTAAAATTCAAATGACTCACTATTTTATATCTTTAGCTTGTATCTTCTCTGAGATCTTAATGAATAGCAAAACCATCTATCTAGTTGTGCAAGTCAAAACCTAAGAATCTATTTGGATGTCTTCTTTTCTGTCATTTCTTGCGTCTAGTTCATCTTTAAATTCTCTAAGTCATTCCATGATAAATCTTGATTCCACTTCCTTTTCTACATTTTATTATTCCCTTGTCCAAAACCCAATCATCTCACCTGTATTGTTTATATAACATCTTAACAAGTTTCTCCACTTCAACTTTTGCCCCTGTTCTATTGGTTCTTTTTAATATAGTCATAGTGATCCCTTATCTTTTCAAAATATAAATTTTGTCACCACATTTCTTCTCCTCAAGGCTCTAGTTGCTTCCAAATGCCCTTCAAAGAAGATTAAGATGGCCTAGAAAATAATGTATAATCTTACTCCATTATAAAACCCTGCAGCATTCTTTCAGATGTCTCAACTTTTTCACTGGACCCTTATTTCTGAGGGGTAGGGCAGAAGGACTTGCTATTTATTTATTTACAACTACCATACTGAAATTTTAAATACAAATGTACATATTTAATGTGTACAGCTTGAATGATTTGGCAAATACCTGTGGTACCATTACCACAATCAAGGTAATAGACATATCCAACACCTACCATAGTTTCCTATGTTTCTTCTGTGTGTGTGCATATATGGTAAGAACACCTAATGTGAAATGTTTTGCAGTGCACAATACTGTCTTGTGCTGTGGGCAGATCCCTAGAAATTACGCATTTTATATAACTGAAACCTTGTATCCATGGAACAGCCAGCAACCCTCTTTTATTCCTCCCCATAGTCTCTGGCAACTATCATCCTACTTTCTGTCTGTGAGTTCCATGTACCTGGAATCATGCTTTTTTTTTTTTTTTTCTGTGACTTATTTAATCTAGTGTAATGTCCTTCTTCAAGGTTCATTATGTTGTCACATGTTGAAGGATTTCCTTCTTAAGACTGAATAATATTTTATCATGTGTATATGTGACATTCTCTTTATTCACTCACTCATCGATAGACATTTAGGTTTATTCTTCCCCTTGGCTCTTGTAATACCTCAGCAAACATGAGAGTCCAAAATATCTCTTTGAGATATTGATTGCATTATTGTGGTGATACTGAGAAGTGGGATTGGCAGGTTTTTTTGGTAGTTCTATTTTTAATTTTTTGAGGAACCTCCATACTGTTTTCCATAAAAGCTGTACCATTTTATGTCCCCTCCAACAGTGCACAAGAGTGGTAATTTCTCCGTATCATTGCCGACTCTTACCTTTTTTTTTCCTTGTGTTTATAAACATCCTATCAAGTGTGAGATAGTGGTTTTTATTTGTATTTCCCTGATGGTTAGTCTATTGAGCATCTTTTCATATACCAAATAATTTTGTTAGAACTAGAAGACCACAGAATTTTTAAAAATCATTTGTTTTAACATTAAGTACTGTGACTCATTTACCATCTTTAGTTTAAGCACATAACTCTACATAATTGTGTATAGCCTATGAAAATATTTAGATTTGACACTAGTTAAATTAATATCTATTAGGGGAAATGACATTATGTTGACTTCAACTTGATGAAAGTCCAATTAGAATTTTAAATGTAATTCATATTTTAGAATGCATATAATGGCATTTATTTTTCTTTATATCCAGCATAAACATTTTGTTACATTCTAGAGATGTCACACAACATATCAGTGCAATGTAAAGCAATATATAAATGACTAAAATTATTGAAAATCTTTGTGCTTATGTTAAAAATCATTTTGTTCAAACCAAATTTCATAAAATATAAGATAATGTATATATTAAGTGAAAAATATGTAACAAGGATACAAAAGGGCTGTTTTTACAAATAATAGTTTGTGAATATGATTTGGCTCCCCAAATGCTTTCTTGTATTAGAGTGTTTCTGAATTAGACACATATCATTTCCAACAGTGGTTCTGCTACTGACACCACAGAGGGTAAGGCAATGTATATAAGACTAGGTACCTTAGTTCCCTTATCTATAAAGAAGGAATAGCAATACCTGCCTCACTGAGGTGTTAAAGGATTATACTTAATATACTTAATAATGACTTTCAGCATTAAGCATAGCCTTGGTTCACTAAGTCCTAGTTTGAGTAATTATTATTCAACCCCACATGTTCTCTGCTTTGCTAGGATTGCACAGTGAGCACAATAAAAATTTAATAAATACAATGCCATGCTTGACTACTGAAGAAACATTTTTATAATTCAATGGCTAATCAGTAAGGTGGAGATTATGTCTTTTAAACCTTTTTAAAATATACTGTTTAGATTTATCAAGCAAAGAGCAGTGGAACACCTATCTGATGAGAACCTAATCAATTTTGTAAGAGATTGGAGATATTGTCATATGTATGACTTGCAGCTTTCTTGATACCTGTGTTGTTTGCAGAATTTTGAAGGAGGAATGATAAACTCTTTTTTTTTTTTTTTGAATGATAAACTCTAATTATGTTAAACCACACTTGGAAAGTGTGAGTCTCCCAGCTCTCATAAGTATTTAATTAATTAGCTGGTCACATTGGATTTGTCTGTGTGGCAGAAAGATTGGCAGTATGTAAGGTTGTTCAAGTCCATGTCTAAGATACTTGCATAGCAGGACCCAGGCTGACTGGTGACTTTGATTGTAAAATTGTGGCCAGAATTCTGAGCAAGAATCTGTCACCTGTATATGCATATGCAATTCAGCTTTTTTATTTTTATTTTATTTTTTAAAAGATTTTATTTATTTATTCATGAGAGACACACACACACACACACACAGAGACAGAAGCAGAGACACAGGCAGAGGGAGCAGAGGGAGAAGAGGGAGAAGCAGGCTCCATGCAGGGAGCCTGACGTGGGACTCGATCCCGGGTCTCCAGGATCACACCCTGGGCTGAAGGCGGTGCTAAACTGCTGAGCCACCCAGGTTGCCCTCGCTTTTTTTACCCACATATTGTTTTGCTTTGTTTTCTCTCTAACTCACTTTTTCCTATTATTTGTAGTTAAATGACTATTCATGATTTTATACTTGTGTTAGATTTTAATTTTTATTATGCACATTCATGTGTATGATTTAACTGGAATCACAGAATAGCTTCCTGATTACCAGAATTTTGGAAACGCAGAAAGTCAGATTTAATATATTTCTGAGAAATGGTTCTTGAGATCCTGCTTGGAAGTTCTAGCTAATTCTTTAATTTAACCAATTCATGGTCATGGTTAAAGAACTGATCTCAATCTGGGTAAACTGGCCTCTTTATCAGAGGATTATATTAATAATCGAGGGATGAGGGTGAAAACACTCAGTTATTAGTGTGACAGATGGCAAAACATCCTCAGCCTCACAGTCATTTGTAAAAATTGGAAATTTTTTCTCAATGTAATGTAACTGGTAAGCTGGAAATCAGCTAAACAATTAAAATAGTCTTACCCTGGTTTGCTCTAAAATAATACCCATTACATAGAATTATGGGAAATGCTAAATGTATATATGGAACAAGCTTTACATGATGCCTCTTGCATGATGGAGGGTCTATAAATACAATTTCTCTTGATGTTGAGGCAACTCCAACTGAGAAGTTCTATTTGTTTATACAATGTGCTCCCAGAAGTTCATAACTGTGTCATAGCCTGAAAAAATATTGGGCAGTGCTGCCCCAGGGCAAAGAGAAGAATCTAAGACATTATGCTGCAGCATGTCACACAGCAGGCAATTTAAGATTTTGGGTTCTGAAATCCATCTCTTGAAATAGTTCCTAGAATAGATATAGGACATTTATTTCAAGAAATTCAAAACCAATCTTTTACCTTATCTCATTCATTCTCACTGCACACCATGAGAAATGGGAAGGTCAAATAAAAGCAACCCCACATTTTTGATATGTAGATCTAGTAAGTGATTTATTTAGAAACATAGCATTTAATAGATCTCTGGCTTCTGGTTTTCAAGGCTTTGCAGTGTTTCCTGATTTAATGAATTAACTTTTTTTTTTAAGAGGATAATGATTAGTTCCTATTTTTCTGACCCTTATTGATGCAGCAGTTTGAAAACTTGGTAGTTTATCTAGAATGTGTTCACAGTCTTGGTCACCCAGGCTCTTTTTGGGATTCCTCAAATAAACTACATAGATTTCTGAAGTAAGCATTTGCATTGTCGGGTTTAAAATCATTTTGTTCAAGTTAGTTTCAGAGGGCATGTGAACCAAGAATTCCAATGCTATTATGCTAGTGGAGATTTGTAAGGATTCCTTTTTTTATAGTCTGTGGGAGCAGCAGCATAATTGTCATTGCCCAGAATCCTCGCTCAAATGAATAATGAATGAAAACTTACTTAAAAATAAGATTTTAAATAATAAAGGACTGCACTGTGTAGAAAGAGCAGTTTCACTCACCCTCACTAGGATGGCATTTATTATCCCCAAGAATATCAGCAATTCTTGGTGACCTGTATTAAACCATGCCCAATGAACTCCTTCAGGTGACTAGTAAAACAGGTTGAAATGAAATGAAATGAGGAAGTTAACATTTGGATGTGGAGAGACATAGTTATCTTTATAAGGAGGTTAACCACCTAATCAAATTCTGTGAAGTAGCAGATCACAAAGCTTAACATATAAATAAAGTTTGGAAATATATCTCAACAGCCAAAGTATACAATAAAAAATCCTTGAGGGAGAGAACTGTGAAGTTTAGGAAAAATTACTATTTGGCATTTCAAGGTAGGACACTATTTTAGTCATGGGGTAGGGGGAGATCCAGATGGATAGCTAATGAAATTTTCCATTACAAATAAATAGGAATTTAGGAAAGGAAAAGAAGGAACAAATAAAGGAGAACGAGGATCTAGGGAATGTTAGTTAATTGGAAAGAATCTGAAACCTATGGGAAAGATGGAGGTAGGAATTTCTTGGGTCAGTAATATAAATGAAGAAATTATAAGAAAAGTTACTTAATACACAGTTTGTTAAATCATTGATGTAAATTATTGATGCAAATCCCTCTCCTCACAGGATATGTATGTGTATGCGTGTATATAGAAGGGACAATCAATTGAGTAAGACTTAAACAAAAAGAATCATGACTACATAAGTCTTAATTGGGATGGAAAGTTACAAAGAATCAGAATCATGAAGTCAGAAGTCATAAAATAGGAAAATCATAAAAATACAAATCCTAAAGTCATATAAAGTCATAAAATATTTAGGAATCTTGGGAACAATGTACAGCATACACCTTTAATTATCTTCTTGACAAAACTAGTATCAGTTGAATTCTGCCTTTTTTCACTGAAGAGTTGCCAATTCTATGTGGGACTTTTTTTCCATTTTCAAATTATGTTAAGTTGGGATTTCATTTCTGTAGTTTGTGCCACTTGAAAAACAGTGATTTCTGTTGCATGTCACTATCCTTTAATAACATGTTGCTGAATTTGGTTTTGTTGACCAAATTCTGGTCAAAGACTAAACTGCAAGCTACAAAATAAAGTACCTGTCTTTATGTAGGATGTTAGGGATTGCAATCTAGGAGACAGATTTGACAAAATCAAAAGCACACTTTGAAGAGACAAATGTAGTTTTTTTTTAAATATGGATTTTTTTTAATTTTTATTTATTTATGATAGTCACAGAGAGAGAGAGAGAGAGAGAGAGAGAGGCAGAGACACAGGCAGAGAGAGAAGCAGGCTCCATGCACCGGGAGCCCGACGTGGGATTTGATCCCGGGTCTCCAGGATCACGCCCTGGGCCAAAGGCAGGCGCCAAACCTGGGATCCTGACAAATGTAGTTTTTAAAGAGGAAAGAGGCATTATGCATAAATGATTTTGAACAAAATGTTATTGGTGCTGATATAGCTACAGCTGTACTAATCTATACATGGTTGGTGCTAGGTTAAAGCAGAAAGTGGATTTATTTCTACTCTACTGTGTAGCATATGTTAGACTTTTAGCTGAGTTCAGCAGTGATTTCAAGAATTTGAGAGAAGATGTGCAAAGCCCCCACTTCCTCAATGTCCTTCTGGTTCCATTTTAAATAACTATCTTAACAATGCTATTCCATTTTATTCTTTTTGTTACTAGTTTTCTGTTGTTTTGGGGTTTGTTTCTTTGTTTTACACATCCCTCTCATATATCTCAATTTGCTTCTTCAGGACAATTCAGAATCATTGGCTTTAGCTGCCATCACACTCTTGCTTACTATTTTCCTGCTGTTAACTCCCTACTATACTCTACACCTTTCCCCATGATGCCACCATCTATCCTTCTAAAATTTTTAAATAATATTTCCCTTTTTAAGCAACTTTGATAGCATCACTTTATGGCAAAATATTTTGACCTTTTTAGTTTTACACTCAAGAGTATCTTGACTTCACTGCTTGACTCTTTGTTTCATCTTTGCTCTGCTACTGGTGGTAAGAGTTCCAGCACCATGTGCAAAGCAATAAGAAGACTGGCAAAGAACAGTGAGTGGTAGAGCACATGCAGTCTGGTCTATAGAGCTGAGGGTAGTTTGCCATACTTTTCTCATTGGTTAAATAGGGAAGAAGTACTTTCTACCTAGCTCAAAGAATATGACCAACTCCTATCTTTAATATAAAGTATAAATAATAATGATCAAAACTTATTGTAAAAACCAATTTGGCAATATTTTCTACCCTCAGCCATCAGACGTGGTACATAAATATACATACACACAAACTTACAATAGCAGAGACTTTTAAAGAATAAAATTTTAAAGTGAAAAAAAAATAAAATGGTGGGAAAAAAAATCTTAAAATATCTACAGAAAATAATACATTTCAGTAAAATTAACTAGAATAAATGAAAATGTAATAGATGGAAGTGACTTAGTATATTTTCATTAGAAATTAATTAGCATTTATAAATATAGTTTTAAGTATTAAACATGGTCTTGAAAAATGTATTACTAAAATGCTGTCAGGGTCAAATGGTGTGTCTTAGTATCTGATCATTCTACTTATTGCTTAAAGAGTTGCTTAAAATACAGAAATCAAATTACTTTCCCAACTAGCCTCAGCCAGCTTCCCAAAATGTATTTCCAAATTCCTTTCTAACTACTTAAAATAGTCCCAAGAACATACTGCTATGATCATATTGAAGATCTTAGTTGTGTTTTATAATCTCATACTTTACAGCCCTAAAATGTTTTCTCACAATCTCTTCTTCATCTTCCCTCATATTTCTGCCTGGCAAATACTTATCCCTGAAGGCTCAGTTCACCTCCTTGACCACAGAGAGAATCAGGTCCTTCCACTTTAAGAATATACTACTGACATGGTAGTACTCACAATGAATAGATAACTGTTTCTCAATATATTCAATCTGCCAATCATTTTGAATTCAATAAAGGCCAAGAATAAAGAAATGAGTTTTATAAATTTGTATATTTTCTTCAAAATTTTGCAAATACTTTGAGCACATTTCAAAAAATTTGCTAAATGGCTAAAAATTAATCCAGTATTTAATTTAGAGTGCTTTATAGTAGAGTACTTTAAGAGGTTAACAATGAATTATGTGCCCTTTTAAAATTATCTTAATCTTTATTTGTGCTTAGTATTTTGTTTTGTTTTGCTTCTGTCATCTTTATATGGTGATGGTCCTACGAACCTCACTGAATTAATATATGTGTGAATGGATACAAAGGATGTAAAGTAAGCATTCCATAAATTTCATTTATAATATTTTAAAATTAATTTTATGTCTTGAATTTGTATGTCATGATTGGATGTAGGAATACACAGAAAGTGCTTGAACTTTCTCTGAGCTCTGAGATTCCCTTGGGTACTCAGTAAAAAAAGCAGGCATATAAAAATTGTTCTGCTGTTTACACATTACAATGCACTGTGCAATGTAACTGAGATTTTAAAGTTGTGTAAACTATAATTGTAACTTCTATATGATGGACTATAGCATTATTTTTTTTTCAACCTAATACTGCCCTTATTTATTTATTTATTTATTTATTTATTAATAATAAATTTATTTTTTGTTGGTGTTCAATTTGCCAACATACAGAATAACACCCAGTGCTCATCTTGTCAAGTGCCCCCCTCAGTGCAAGTCACCCATTCACCCCCACCCCTCGCCCTTCTCCCCTTCCACCACCCCTAGTTCGTTTCCCAGAGTTAGGAGTCTTTATGTTCTGTCTCCCTTTCTGGTATTTCCTACCCATTTCTTCTCCCTTCCCTTCTATTCTCTTTCACTATTATTTATATTCCCCAAATAAATGAGAACATATAATGTTTATCCTTCTCCGATTGACTTATTTCACTCAGCATAATACCCTCCAGTTCCATCCACATTGAAGCAAATGGTGGGTATTTGTCATTTCTAATGGCTGAGTAATAGCATTAAAACTTATAGAATTTAATTTAAAGGAATTGTAGAAGTGTTGGCTTTTTTCAATGAACTAGTTTAAAAGTTTATTTTTTCACTTAATAGTTTTACCAAGGAAGTAGCTCTTCAGGAAGGTTGAAAAGCATCATTTCTTTGACAATTCTTCATCAAAGCCCTTTTACTCTCCAGTTGCTGTCTGACCTATTAAAATAAGTAATGAATCAGATGATGAATACAGTACTTTGAATAATTACTCAGGGAGGGGGGCTCTTTGCAAACAAGTAAATAAGAAAAATTCAGAGAGGCTTGATTACTCATAAGGTTTGATTACTATTCTGTAATGGCTCTAGCATTTGACAGTTTGTTTCTTAACATCAAACTGAAAGCAGACATTTTTAGTGATTACTTAGTATGATAAGAGAACTTTCCTTTCTAAATCTTACCTTTTAAAACTAGACACCTTCATGGATCTCAGCTTTTGGTAAGGAAAACCACCATGGCAGGTTTGGAGGTTGCTCTTCTTACCTGGTTAGTTGCTATTCTGGAGAAAGGAAAGAAGGATCAGATCTTCTATGAGTAAGAGAGATTTTTATAGGCTTTCACGTTTAATGAGAGAAAAAAAATGTTTGGATTCCCTTAGGTTTTTTTGAACCTGACCTATAACAATACTAATTCAGAAAAGGATACTTCGAGGCAGTATAAGCATATTCATTTCTGGTGAGGAAGGTAACACAGCTATCCTTAGGGAGTAACTGTAGTAGTGTCAGGGTGTAAACAGATGTATACATGGTTGTATTATTTCCAAAATACTATACCTCAGCCTTTTTTTTTTTTTTGAGGATAACAAGATTAGTTTATGACATAGCTTGTATATGTGTGCTGATGCAAGTGGTTTTGTAAATCCATTTATTTGAACACTCATGCATTCAGCAATCTGTTCTATAAGAGGTGATGGCAGGATAATCCGAGGATATAATGACCCCAAAGCTGCACAAAGGGTATGTGTGGCTAATTTAAAATTTGTCTTGACTGTAAAAACAACAGATTTGAAGTTTTATTAGTATTTTGGAAAATCATCATGCATCTTGGCCTCTTGGCATTTTCCAAAGTCCTCATTGGCATGAGGAATTTCACAGGAGTCCTGTCTTCCCGGGCAGAGGTATAACTTGCTTCCTATCTTTTTTGATGCTAGGTAGCAAGAATATGGCTTGTCTGCTGCTCAGATCCACCTAAGACATGAACTCAGAAGAGATCAATGTGCAGGCAACACCAGGATATTCACTTATGGAGTCATAGTACACAGAAGTCTGGCTTTCAAATAAGAGTAGCTTTGGAGATTTTCCGTACAATGCTCAGAATGAGTGCTGTGAACTGCAGGGTACAGGGTACATGTCCAACAAAGGGCAAGAGAGTTAGATCCTATCAACAAGTCTGAGAAGCTTTAAATGTCTTCTAACAAATCTTTCTTCACTAAACAAGTTAGTAATTATTCTGTAGTCAGAAGCCATGATACAGTAATATCAACAAGGACTTATAGTTTCTTAGTTTCTAGAATATATAAATAATAATGACCACTAGCTTGAATTGTATAACTGTGTAGTGCTTGAATATGGACTTCAGAATTGCATTATTTTAAGATTCTGGCTTATTATAAGGTTTTTTTTTTTTTTGATAAATCAAACACCAGAATGGCTTTTTGAGGGTCAGAATTTTTATTTTAAAGTGTGAATACCAGTATTTATGAGGATGTTAAATAGCACGGTTTTTACAAAACAAGTTAAAGATATCTAGAATATATACAGTGGTCACAAATTGTGGCTGCTGCTACTGATTTATTGGTGGTGGTGGTGGTGGTGATGGTAGCATGACCTGAAAGTAGTTCTTTACTAGCTCTCCTATCTTTACAGAAACTGTAGTATTATAATTTTGCTTTACTGATTAAGAATATGATGTTGAAGTTGGAAATATCTCATCCCAAATCACACAGATATCCCTGTATTCTAAGTCATTGATCCCATTTTTCTGCTTCATCTAATCTGAAGTTGAACCCCTCTAGTGTATTTTTCAATTCACTTATTTTCCAGTTCTGTGACTTCTGTTTGCAGTCTCTTATATTTTCTATTTCTTTTTAAATGTTCTCACTATGTTCATCCATTCTTCTCAGTTTGGTGAGCATCTTCATGACCAATAATTCAGACTCTTCACCAGGTAGATTACTTATCTCTGTTTCATTATGATCTTTTTCTGAGGTTTTGTATTCTTCTTTTTACATGTGGAAAGTAGAAACCAGTATAGAGTTTCTCAAAAAATTAAAAATAGAACTATCTTGTAACCCAGCTATTCCACTTCTGGGTATTTATCTGAAGGAAACAGAAACACTAATTTGGAAAAATGCACCCTTTTGCTCATTGCAGCATTATTTACAATAGCTGAGATAATGGAAATAACTAAAGTGTCCATTGATGTATAAATAAAGAAGTTGTGGGATACACACACATATACACACAAACACTAGAATACTACGCAGTGTTGAAAAGAAGAAAAGGGAATACCATGGATGAACCTTGAGGATATTATGCTAAGTAAAATAAGTCAGACTAAGACAAATTATATATATACTATATAATATATATTATATATAATTATTATATATTATTATATAATATATAATTACTTAATATATATAATTATATATATTATATAATACATATATAATTACTTATATTTGGAATTTAAAAAACAGTTAAAGCAAAACTCATAGATAGAAAGAACAGATTGGTGGTTATTAGAGGAGAAAGGGATTGTAGGGTGGGCAAAATGGGTGAATGGAGTCGTTTGTATGGCCCCATAATAAGTCAGTTGGATGGCAACTAGACTTAATGTGATCATCTTGTAGTGTATATACATGCTGAATTATTATGTTGTACACCTGAAACTAATAGAATGTTATATACCAATTTTATCTCAGTTAAGAAAACTAAAAAGAGCAGAGTCGATGTTTCTCCAAAATATGTGCTCCCTCAACCATCCAATATTGTCAACCAAAATCAAAATCTGACAAACACAAGGTATGAGGTAGTCTGCACCAGTGGTTTTAGTCTGCATGAGAATTGATGAAGAAAGGCAGTCAGGGCAAGTGTGTATAGTCCCCTGAACAAAAAATTAATATTCTTAAAAGACTATGTTCCAGGTCCTGCTGCAAATTTTTGACATATGTCATTTATTTAATTATCATAACAGACCAAGAAAGACACATTCTATCCAAAAGTGATTATCAACTATTGCAAGAAAATAGGCACATGGTAAAGGTGGGAAGTGAAGCTAACCAGTCTGACTTCCAAATCTATATTATTTAAACTAAGTGTTACACAATCTTAAGTTTGCTCTGGTTAAAGAACTCTGACTCTGGAGTCAGTCTAACCCAGATTGCTATATGTGATCATTAACACATGATGATATGTGAACATTTGTTTAAGGGGTTTACTTTTGTTTTATTGGTGGATATTTTAAAATGATTTTTATTGATATTTCTATCATGAATTATTGTCTGTATTTTTAATGAATGGACGAATGGATCATTATTAAAATGATGTTGGGCAGCCTGGGTGGCTCAGCGGTTTAGCACCGCCTTCAGCCCAGGGCCCGATCCTAGAGACCCGGGATCGAGTCCTGCGTCGGGCTCCCTGCATGGAGCCTGCTTCTCTCTTTATCGCTTTCTCTCTCTCTCTCTCTCTCTCTCTCTCTGTCTTTCATGAATAAATAAATAAAATCTTTTTTTAAAAAGAATATGCTTTAAAAATGATGTAAAATCTTTATTTTAAAATCTTAAGATTATAGATGTCTGTGTTCTTTATATTTCTATATATCTTATATTTTCAATTAATTTCCCTCTTATTTTCTTTTTGACTTGTGTTCCTCTTCCTATGTTTTCCCTACACTAGAATTATCACTCTAAGTGCAATCTAAATTTTGCCAAAAAAAAGCATCTAAGTTAATATGTAGAAAAACTTTTTGAGATACTGTTAAAAAGTAATTTTAAGTTATTCTGGATGTTTCAAATTAAGTTGATGTATGAATATATGGTGGCAATAAACTTACTTTTTTAGTAGTACAGTTTCTGTCCAATTAAAATATGCTTATTAGCATGTGCTTGAGTTATGTATGAATAAATGCATACAAATCTTCCATCTGTGGACTTATAGCAGATGAAACTAATAGGAGTACCTAAAACAGATGAGAAATAGTCTGGCTGCAATTCAGCTAGAGAGCACATAAGTCTTTTCTTGTGTTAAAGCCTTCACACCATTAAACTGTTATTTATTGATCCTGCTGGCAAGGGCAGCAAAGCAGAGTAATTTTACATTTCAAAATGAAAAAAAAATTAAAAATCCCTTTTCTGATAGATTTTGCATATCCAGTGCTAAGCATTCCATATTTATATTTTTCTAGTCCTTGATTTCCTTAAATGACCAGAAGTAATTTAACCATAAATGAGATAAATCTTTGGAAGTATCTTCTCTACATTTAATTGATAGTCTCGTGTTTAATTCATTTATCAGAAATATCACCATCAGGAAAGGACAAACCTAGTAAGCCAAATGCCATATTAAAAGATACATTCTTTATTTATCTTTTAGTATCAATTTGCTAGGTTTAGTACATTATTTCAAAAGAGAGAAAATTTCATTGGCAAATCAAACTTCAATTAAATATTTTAAAAAGGGGGAAAAAGAGAAAGTTACTAATACGAAGTATAGTAATTATGGTAGTGATTAAAATGATTGTTCATCTTTCTCTGTTTTTATTTTTACTTTGTCTTCTTCCTATATTATTTTCAACTTGTGGAATACAAAGAGGCAGCACTAACAGCCATGTGAACTAATTCCTATCAATTTGGAAATTGATGGATTTGGAAATTTTGAAATTGAGCAATTATGATCTATGATTTGGAATACAATAGTTAAATGTGAATTGTATGTGTTGGTTTTTATTTTACTGATTTTTATTTACAGTTTTTTTTAGTAATGATAATTTTCTGTGCAAATTTTTTTGAAGATTTTATTTATTTATTCATGAGATACACAGAGAGAGACAGAGAAGCAGAGACACAGGCAGAGAGAGAAGCAGGGTCCATGCAGGGAGCCTGACGTGGGACCCAAACCCTGGTCTCCAGAACCACATCCTGGGCCGAAGGCAGGTGCTAAACCTCTGAACCACGCAGGGATCCCTGTGCAAAGTTTAAACAGGATTTTCATTTGGGTACATTAGTATTTCTTTAGTATTTTATATTAATGTACAACACAGTGCTGATATATTACACAGTTATCTTTTTCCCCTGTGTACTCATTTATGTATCGAGGGTGCTGGAAATTTAATGTATTAGTTCAACATTTTATCATTGAACTTGCTGTAACTTTGAGCTTTTCGGGTTTTTTTTATTGTGGAATAATGCTAGGATTCTATGTTCTTGTTGGCTTGATCAATCTCTTCAATGATGGACCCAGAAGAAGCAAGTCTGGTTGAAATATCTCTGTATCAGGGAAGCACCTAAATGTTTTTTTTTTCTGGTATGCTTCTGTACATTGGTACAGTTTGGTAATGATGGGGATGCAGACTTTTTCCAACACTTTCTGCTAATACACAATCCCCTCATTTTCTGCAATGTGATTCTTATTGAGCCAGTTGATAATTATTATCCTTGTCAAACACCTTTACTTGTGATCATTGGTAATGCTTTTGAAACCATGGCTTTTGTGTTAAAAAAAAAAAAAAAGAATAGTTAGAAATCACCTTTGTCTCTCTGGTTTTTGTTTCAACTTTGTGGTTCTTAGTGTCCTGAATTGCACCTTCATGTCTTCCTTGCTCAGAGGAAGATGTCTTTTGTGATGGCAACTTGTTCCTTTTTTCCATAGTTTTATCACAGTCTATAATCTGAGATATATTATCAAAAACAGTAGTATGGCTATGAATTAAACTTGCCAAGAAGGTTGCTCTGGCAAATTCATCTTTATAAACTAGCATGAGTTCACTAAGCTGGTTGTCTGAGTAAATAATGAAGGTCTGTGTCTGTTTGGGGGCATGTTTGTACTATGTTGGATCATGGTAATTGTGACTCCACCAAGAGTTTTCATAGTAGTGGAAAATGTAGTGATATCCAAGAACAAGAAATCCTATTTTTTTCCCAAAAAGCTGGATATTTATTTGGATTTACAGTAATTAGCAAAATTCAGTCTTCTTGAAGGCAAAAGTACCTCTCGTAGTTATGGGCAAACTGAAGAAAGGGCCTCACCTAGAAACTGCAAGAACTTCAAATTGTGGATACTGTCAGATATGTCCCTGGACACGTGATTTGTAAACAAAAGTCTCTTAGGGATTAGGTTCTTGTCATTTGTTTTCCATTGAAGATAAAAGGGGTATAGAAGTCAACACTTTCTTGAAGGCATCTTAGAGATAGGAGTGCTAGCCTGTTTTGTGTTATTCTGAACTCTGCACACAAAGCCTTTCAGGATAAGGACATGTGTCCGTGGCTTATCTAACTTGGTATTGTGAAGGGCTTTCTCTGCGGAGTCCAGAGTGCCACAAAACAGGGTAGCATTCAATTTTTCAAACTGGCACAGGTAATGGAGTATGGAAGTCAGCCCTTTCTCAAAGAGAATCAATATCAATTTTTCCCCTTTTTAAAAGAAAGTATGTTGAGCATGTTCAGACCAGTATACAGTCTACAGTCAGAACAGATTATCAAATATCTTACTCCCTGTAATACCTCTAACATGAAATTTTAGCTACACATTTTAAACTTTATCAATCTGACAGTTAAAAAATTATACCTTACAATTTTAATTTTTTTATTTTATTATGAAAGATTTTGAACTGCTTTTTATATTATTTTCATCATTTGAGTGCTTCCTTCTGTGAAACATGTTTATGTACTGTGAATATTTTTCTACTTGGAAATGAACTTTTTCTAATTAATCTTTAGTTGATTGCCTTAGTATTTACTAGATTTGTTTTTACCCACTCTTCTCACATTGGCCTGACCATATAATTTGCTTTGGCCATGAGATGGGAGTAGATGTGATAACTGGTGATGTGGAACAGAAGCTCTGGGAGTCTGTGATAGTCTCACTGTTCTCTATCTCTCTTCCTTTTCAGGAGCCTTTTCTCCTAAGGAGACATTTTCTACTGACTTGCATCATAACACAAATGTTTGATGTAAAGCACTGAGATTTTTAGTATTGGTTTTTTAATTTTTTTTAATTTTTTTAATTTTTAATTTTTATTTTTTTTAGAGAGGGAGAGAAAAGGGAGTGCTTGGAGGGGCAGAGAGAGAGGGAGAGAGAATCTTAAAGCTCCGTAATCAGTGTGAAGCCCAACATAGGAGCTCAGTCTCAAAACCCTGAGCCAAAATAAAGAATTGAAAGCTTAAGTGACTAAGCCATCCAGGGACCCTTGGCATTATTTTTTAGTGCAGCATAATCTAGCCTAAGCTGATTGATAACACATTCATTTTAAGATATATTTGTATACCTAAGAGCAGTCACTCTGTTGATATAATTGGATTTTAGTTCTATACAGCGTTTGCTTCCAAAAACTTGACTACCAATGTAGAATTCAAATACTCATTGAATGTAAACTTTCAATATTTCACTTTTCATTTTTAGATTAACACAAAGTTTAACCTTTTGCTCTAATAAGCATATGCCATTTAGATTTTTAGAAATCCTAAATTGAGTGTATAGTTATATCGATGTTCTTTCTGGTGATATTGTGTATATATATATATCTATAGATAGATATATATATATATTCATGTTTCTCTTTAAAACTAAAAATAAACTGACACCTAAAGGAAAAATAAATAGGAAACTTCTCATTATTTACATCATTGCAACTTTTTTTTTTTTTTTTTTTTTTTTTTTTTTGTAGAAAAAGGAAATATCTTTGCTTTCCTTTCCTCTCCAGCTATCACCTTTGTATCTCCTTAGGTACTTTTTTTTAATGCTGTGACTTGGTAATCCAAATTTACCTAATCTGTTAGGGACTAGTTTAAGCTTTATTTTCTCATTAGTACATTTTTCCCTCTGTATTCTCAAAAAAAAAAAAAAATTACTGTAACATTTTTAGGTGGCAATGAATATTTAACATTTTATTACAAACCAAAGTATTTGATGGTAAATTGATTCATATTTATATTATCTATCCAAGAAAGTAAAATTCTTGATGTCAGAGATCAGCTTTTAACTTTAAGCATTCAAAGTATTTACCGTAATATTAGAGAAGAGATGGCCAATAAATTTAAGATTTGAAACAAAAATTAAATTCTTCATAGTTGCAACCTCATCACTAGAAAACAGTTGTGAGCTTGCAATCACATATATGATAGAAATATGAAAATTTAATATCTTTTTCTGAGCATATGGAAAGAACAATGGATAATAACGTTAGGGGTAACGTCTTAAATTTGTACATCAGGTTAAGTGGATATGTCACCTTTTTAAAATTACCAACTAATAATCTTACTATAAAACTAAGTTAAAAATGGAAAAAGAATTATAAATATTCCTTACAAAGACATCTGGAATATAGGTGGATCTTCATTTCAATAGTAATTAGATACTTCCAGTTGAATATCATACAACTGTCCAAATATTGGCTCAGAGGGAAAATGTATGAAAAGATATTTGGGGCATTAATTTCATTTCAATTGACTCAGAGAGTGAAACTGAAAATATTTGTGTTTAGGAAAAGAAAATAGCTACAGTTTTCATTCCAACTTAGTTCATTTAAATGGAAGCCTCCTACTTATGAGTGGGTTGTAGTCTAAACAGTGATGTGTCAATCAGTTATTTAAAAATTGGAATATATTTTCCATTGCTATAACATAACAATAGTGGTTATATTACTTGTAAGAATAACTCCTCAAACTCAGAATGCAAGAATAGGTTTTTTTGCTTGCTTTTATTTCTTTTCCTATTAATTAGACAAAACTCTGCTTGGTTAAAAGGAACAACACTGTGAAAGACCCTATAGAGAGGATGAAAAAAAAGACTATAGACTGGGATAAAATATTTGTAAATCACGTATCTGATAAAAGTCTTATATCTGGAGTATGCAAAGAACTCTCAAAAGCTGAAGTTAAAATCCAATTAGAAAATCAGCAAAAGACACGTATATATGTTTCACAAAAGCGATATGGATGGCAAATAAATGCATGAAAATATGTTTGATATAATTTACCATCAAGGATTTGCAAATTAAAATCACTTTGAGATATCATTGCACACTTATTCAAATATCTAAAACTAAAAAATATTGTGACAGAACCAGATGCTTGTGAGAATATGGATAAATTGGATCTTTATGTATTTCTGGTGATAATATAAAGTAGGATAGCCACTCTGGAAAATCATTTGATAGTTTCTTATAAAATTATACATGTATAAGCCATACAATTCAGTAGGTACACTTTTGAGAAAAAAATAGAAACATTTACATTAAAACCTGTACGTGAATGTTCATATCAGATATTTCTAATAGCCCTAAACTGGAAATATCCAAATGTCTTTCAAGGAGTAAATATTTAAATAACTGCTACATTCATACCATGGAATTCTATTCAACAACAAAAATAAGCACAATTATTTATATATGCAATAAGCTAGATGGATTTTTAGAGCATTATTGGTAAAAAATTAAATTTTGGAAGTTTAAATACCATATGATTTCATTTTTATAACATAATATAGCATTCTTAAAGCTGTAGGGTAAAGAACAGATTAGTAGTTGGTCAGGAGACATGAACTAGGCTTGTTCTTGCGAATATAAAGGGACAGTGTGAGGGAGTTTCCTTTTGATGGAGGAGTTCATAGATATAATGAGATTGCTTAGAACTAATGTACACACACACACACACTCATGAATGCATATACAAACAATTAAAACTCAATAAGGGCTATAGTCTACTTAACAGCATTCTGCTGAGGCCAGTTTACTGGTATTGGTAATGATATTGTACCATACAAGATATTACCACTGAAGAAATTTAGGTCAAAGGTACATAGGACTCTTTATAATATTTATTGCTTCTTGTGAATCTACAATTTCTTCAGAATAAAACATTTTAAAAAAAGAAAAGAAAATTCAGTATCTTACTTTGGTGATTACTTTCATCATCTTCTGACTTCTCTAGGAGAACATCTACCCAGATTCAACTCACAATGGAGAGAAGACCTAGGTCTAGTTATTATGGTGTTACCTTTGCTTCTTCTTTAGAGGGCCATGTTTAAAGATAGATTTTACATAGACTTAAGAGGTAATTTTTCCCCCATTCTGTGATGTTAGGTTGCAGGTTCCCAATTTTTTTAAAAAATTATGATTTTAATAGACTCCACTAAAAATGCCCCTCATTCATTTCCCCAGTCATGCTGAGATGCTTCATTTCTCAAACATTGGGTATTCTTAGAGTGCCTAGAACTTCAGAATCATGAAATCATGAAAGTGTTAGTGTCCTATCTTTCACAGACATACAACTACTACCTCACTAACAAATCTAAGGATCTCCTAGTTTTAAATATTCTTTATATAAATCCACATAGAATGTCTCATTATTTACTCTTTGTCCACCAGTGAGGTTATTTACCCATTCATCTAAGGAGACTTCTCAGTGACTATGTAGTCCTATAACCAGCTTTATGAGGAGATTACTTTCTCTTTAAAATACTTGCAATTTATAATACTTTGCTTTTTACCCTTTTATTTATTTTTTAAAGATTTCTTATTTATTCATGAAAGACAGAGAGGGGCAGAGACATAGGCAGAGGAAAAAGGAGGCTCCCTGCAGGGAGCTTGATGTGGGTGGGACTCAGTCCCCGGACCTTAGGATCATGACCTGAGCGAAAGGTAGCTCCTCAACCAAAGAGCCACCCGGGTACCCCTGTCTACCCTTTTAGAAAGATTTACTCTTAGTTAATTCTAGTGTGAATTTATTAAATAGGTCTGGGGGAAGAGGAAAGACACAACCAAAACTTAAAAATTTTTTTCACTGACCTGGTAAGTTTCTATAGTCAGGATTCCAAGAGAATTAAATGCAGCTCTTTTGAGATCATTCAGCAATGATCATATGGAATGATTTTGCCTCAATGTAGAGGACTGAATGAAGATATTTAGGATGAAAGTTTCAGGAGACATAACTGACTAAAAAAAATCTATAGATTCAATCTCTCTATATAATAAAAGTTTTTGCCATATAGTGGTTACTCAGGTAAAATTGTTTTTTCCCCTCAGGTAAAATTTTTAAAGAAGTGGTTATGTAGGTTTCAGAGATTTCAGAGAGCAAATTACTGTTTTGGTTTTCTCTTCATGTATGCATTTGTGCTTCCGAGGGCTCTTGATTTCGAATAACAAAAGCATTTTAGCGACTCCAAACAAAGTGGGAGAATGCATATTACAGTAACAAGAAATATCCATTGAGGTTAAATACAAGGATCCAACTGGACCTCAAAAATTGACTAGACAAGGTTCTCAAATGAACATTTGAATTTTTTTGTTCACCTCCTGGCTACTTGTCTGCATTTACTTCAATTTTCTTTTTCTTTAGTAACCATCTACTTCTTGTTTAGTCCACGGGTTAGGGGAATAGTTTTTGTTTTGTTTTTTTTAATAGTTTTGTTTTGTTTTGTTTTTTAGTAGCTCCATACTTTATGATTTTCTTTAGCCACTTGAGATGAAATGAAATTTATCTTTTTATGAGATCAAGTATCTTACTATGAATCCATCAACCATGGACAAAAGGTCAAAGTCTAGATAATAGTAGGTAGTAGGCCTAGTATCTGAGTCAAGTATCTGACTAGTGTGGGTCATGGTTGATGAAAGATCTTTTAGTCCTGACCATAGGCAATTAAAAAGGTTTTACCTGGCAGTGCCTCATAGGAAAAAGCTAACTCACAGTACACTTGGTGTACACTTATTACAGTCCCTTAAGGTAGTTACAGTCAAGGACTCAGGCACCTGTGTCTGTTTAAGCTTTTATGCACATCTTTACCCCTAGCCTAGGCATCTCCACTGGGAAGTGTCCTAACTAGGGAGTGGCAGAGGGCTGGGGGGACTGAAGGAACTTTTTTCCACACAAACTCAGCACCAAGTACCTTTTCCTTTCTAGACCTTCCCTTCTCTATCTTCCCTGGTCCTGGGTCCATAAAATGGCAGGAACCTTTTATTTGAAAGTTCGTACCTTCTGCAGTGAGAGAGTCACACATCTGTGCTAATCCACCTCAACCCTGCCCAGTGCAGCTCCATGGGAAAAAATGAAACAGTGCAGGAACAAAGGAGCTGTTCCTTTTTCTAATTTAGCCTCTTACTTGCTTTGTAGCAGTAAGTGATTAAAGGCTTGACTGTTACTTTCATTTTGGCTTTTTATTGTAATCCACTCCCCCAACACATGGCAGCTCAACTCTCTCCAACTCATCTCTGCTCTTGGCAATATGTATTCCTATCAAAAAATGTACTTGAGGAGGCAAGCTGGTTGTCTAAATATGGCTGTTCATAGTATACAACTATAACTCAACTGTGGAAAGTTTAACCCCTAAAAAGAATACATCATCCAGTTCTAGTATTCTACAAGTTATGTTGCCTCTCGGGAACAAAAAAATCTTTCAGATTGCCTAAATATAATTATTAGAAGATATGAAATACATATCCGGGGGGGGGAACAAATGATGAACAGTAATGAACATTTCCTAAGCCTATTCAGAAGGATTTGTAAGATATTTATTACAACAATAATATATATCTAGTGGAAGATTGGTAATATTAAATAAATAATACAGGTCATTAAATTAAAAAGCATAGTTTTGAAAGCTATACTATCCTTTAAACTATGCTGTGAAGAAGATGTATAATTTTGGGTCAACTTGACATATTCAATTAAATAAAGCTGGCTTGAAATCCCATCTGTATCCTGTGTAAAATCTAGCACCCAATATAAGATGTCTACTAGTGGCTTACATTCTCATTTCCAAGGTCCTTTCTTATCAATATCTTGTTCCCATTTGAATAATACTTAAATTTAGTTACTGTGAGACCCATCCCCAGTTCCAAAATTTGTAAAAAATACTAAGCACTTTTTTAGTATATTTTTAGATTTGAGAGAAAATATAAATCATAGCATATCAATAAAAATATAATATAAAAATATTCTCCATTCTTAAAAAAAATCTTCAGTCATATATTCCCACAGAGAATTTCTGTATACTTGCTTTTCTCCTTTGTTGTCTTTCCCCATCCATACTTTTCATTCTAGCTCATTCAGACCAAGCCTGAATGAATCAGGATGTTATTTCCGTACTCATTCATATTCATTGGACATTTTTCTAAGCAAGGGTAGTTCTCTCTCTACAGTGAGTGACCTCTTGATTATTTATTTCCTGTAATACTACTAGGGCATTCTAAAGCAAGAGCTGAAACTAACTAATGTAATCTATTTAATAAAGGTTACATTTGAGGTGCAATAACTCCCTGACTAACAAATGCTTCAATATGTCAAGTAGTGGGAGAGTACAGGCAATAAAATGTGTATTTATACAACCTGGAGTATATCAGAGACTGTGGCAGGAATCCACTGCTAAATAGAAAGCTAATATTATTCATCATGTTTGGACAGTGTGAGAACATCATCTATTTTATTTATTTTAATACAACCACAGTCTTTGTTAATATTGTTATCTCTATGAACAGATTTGTGAAAACTGATACCCAAGGAGGTTAAGTAACTTGCCCCTGGTCCTACACTTAAGTCAAATAACAGAATAAAGAGTCAAAAAAAGTGTGTATTTTCATTACAGAGCCCACACTTATATATAAAGATCAGGATTTGGGACTTGTGTGTATGTATGTGTATGTATATGTGTAAAAATACTTCATTAGGATGGAGATGTTTTGGGGGTAGCTGGGTGGCTCAGTCCGTTAAGCATTCAACTCTTGATTTTGACTCAAGTCATGATGTCAGAGTCATGAGACTGAGCCTCATGGACAACATCACAGAGGTTTCTCTCTCACTTTCCCTGGGCTCTCCCCCCCACCACCTCTCAAAAAAAATAAATAAAGGAAAGATAGAAATGCTTTTAACAGTATATTTCACTGAAATCCAAAATAATTACTGAAGGTACATGTTAGCAAGAGAAATTTATATTATTTTAAAAGTTATATCAATTATTTATATAACATGATCTTCCCTAGCCTGTAATATCAGTAAACAATCTTCCAATTCTTTTATATACAGGGAAGTGATTGTTCTGTTTATTCCACAGGGAAATATGCAAACCTTAAGTAAGATCTGTAAGGACTAAATTGAGAAATGAATGTATAGTAACAAGAAACATTGAAAGTACACAGAATGTCTTCATCTTAGGCATTTTTACCCTGTCTTTGCTTTCACACACTTTATTAAGAACCCTCCAGCATCTAAATAAGATTGATTGGTGAGTCAATTACAGGGGTGTCTGAGCACAGATTGTAGGAAGTCTCAGTGTGGCTCAGTATGCCATAAATCAAACAGCAGGTGAGTGTTTGGGAAACAGGTCCCTGACTCACGTAATGTGATGATGAAAAAATAAGTAAATAAACTAGAGTCATTTACTTAAAATAACCAATATCAGTAATAACTTTGATAATATATGGAATAGTGTTATACACACATACTTAGTCCTTTTATTTACATATTTAAGAATATAGTATATGTGCTATTACGCAAACAGCTCTGATTTAAGTATGAAAATGAGGTACTTGTAGTACATTGCCATCAAGTAGCAGAAGTCAAATATATTACTTTAGCATAGAGTATAAATTAACAGCAAATGTTTATCATTCGTAAGAGAGGAAATTTATGTTCCCTGATGTAATGATTTGAAGAAAAGAGAAAGATTCTTAGAAGATATTTTATGCATACGTCTTATGATGGAAAGAAAGCAATGTCAGCATGACTCCTCCTTTTTTCATAGCAAAGGCACTCAAACAAACTATCTTCATTTTCTTAGTTTCATGTAGTATCTACATAACTTAGACATCTGTTGCTATAAATTTCCTTTTCATTAATTCCCTCTTTTCTTTTAAAATTGTAGTTAATACACCATGTTACATTTGTTTCAGGTACATCATCTTTTTTGTTTGTTCATTTGTTTTGTTTGGTTTTCCTTTTTTGATCCCTTAGTATATGCTGGTCATTATTTTTTTTTAATTTTTATTTATTTATGATAGTCACAGAGAGAGAGAGAGAGAGGCAGAGACACAGGCAGAGGGAGAAGCAGGCTCCATGCAACGGGAGCCCGACGTGGGACTCGATCCCGGGTCTACAGGATCGCGCCCTGGGCCAAAGGCAGGCGCCAAACCGCTGCGCTACCCAGGGATCCCTATGCTGGTCATTATAATAAGCATTGGGAATGGAGACGAGTAAGCAAAATCTCCAACTCTTTTCCATGTCAGAAAGGCCTACAGATTTTTCCCCTTTGTCCACTTTGTAGCCATTGCTTTAGTATACACTATCATCACCTATTTGTAGGATTATTTTGACAAACAGTATTTTAGACTTTTCCAACTTTAAACCAAAGTACACATTGTTGGGAATCATTTTCGGCTCACTCTCTTGGCAGGAGTGGAAATCAAGCAAGATTATTGAAATCAGGTTATCACTGAAAAAGGACATGAACCAAAATGTAGACAACAGTTATGTGCAATGAGTAGTGGAATATGTGCATAAATATCCATATTATAATGTTCATCTCAGAGCTATTTATAATAGTGAATTAAAAGACAATTTAAATCTCCATCAATGTCATGGTAATACAGTAAACAGTGTATATTATCCAAAATGATGCATCTATAATTTCTAAATTAGAAATATGAAAATATGTCCATGGTATATTTTTAATTGTGTGTGTATATGTGACAGACAGAACCCTGGAGGAATATATATCAAACTACAAAGATTGTGTCCAAGAATTATGGTGATAATTGAAATTTTTTCCCGAGATCATTCATTATAAAATTTATCAAAATCTTAATATAATATAAATACATTAATATAAATACATTTATCAATATAACTTAGATACAAATTAATATATTTATATTTTAAAGTGGATTTTTCACATAAACATAATGCTATTTGATATAGTAAGCAATATAAAATTTGAAGTTATGAGTACTTAGGAAAATATACTAAGCTTTCCCACTTACTTACCTGCATTATAAAATAAATTTTTTTCTGCCACTGTTTTTGGTTAGATTATCATGATTCATGTCGAACATTTATCATGGAGATGGCACAAAGTGCCCAACAGATTGTAGGCATTATTATTTAGTCAGAACTCCACTAGGTATAGAAAAATATAGTTTTTGGAGAAGCTTATAATTTTGTGCAAGTGAATTTACTTTCTATTCTTCCTTCAACTAAGTAAAAAGATGAAAAAAAAGATGAGTTTTTACAGTTTTAAGCTTTTAGCTATGAAGACCTCTCTATTTTTTCTAAGTATCTGATAAATATTTAGAGAAAGAAAGGCTCCTTAATATTAACAGATGATTTAGGTAAATTATTTGAGAAAGATTTACATGATAAAATTTTTCAGACAGTGATTAGTAATATTAGGTTGCATATAACTAGGGTAAAAAATTAGTGTCAATCAGTAGTTTAGGTAATACTATGGGATCACCATCTGAATATCCCCATGGATCATTTTTCTCAAATTATGCCATATTTTATCCAGGCCATTTTATCACAGAGCTCAAAGGTCTCATTTGCAAAGAAATCTTTATGAAATAGTGGGAGGCTAAAAGAATCCAAGTCGAAGTGTAGGCAAGAACCAAACAAGATCTATATGAGTTTCTATCGATCATAAACTGTTGGATGCTTTATTATTTTCTCATTATTTGATTCAACTTAAATCTGGAGTGTATTTGGGGATTAGGATTTTACTACTGGTAGATTCTTTTATTATTTTGACATTTAATTACTATTTTTTTTTTTTTTTTTTTTTTTTACTGGTTGGGTTCTAATTCAACAGAATTGAATTGTTCTTCCACATCTTCCTTCTTACAACCCATCAGATTTCAGGTTCAATTGTCTTCCATAATAACCTTCCTTTCTTTTATGACTTTGCCTCTGTCCTAGCAAAACCCATCTCTTTCTTTTAGGGACTCCAGTTGCCTATACTGGGTCATTTGAAGTTGTCTTACAGTTCACTACATTTTTTCCCCTTTCTTTGTGTCATTTTAGATCATTTGTATTGTATCTTCAACTTCAGTAATTTTTTTTCTGCAATGTCTAATTTTTTTTTGACTTATGGAATACGGTTACTATATTTTTAATGTCTTTGTCTAGATTGGTTTCAATTGATTGCTGTTGTCTTCAGTATGGGTGTAATTATGAGTGAAATAGGGAATATATTCTTTGAAATGAAGCTGAACCATGGAGAAATGAAGAGATGTGTTGGATTGGTAAAGTATTAAAGAATAATATTCTAAGACATGTGAGGTGTTCTGTGTAATCTTGAAGTAGTTTGGGAAGACCTTTTGGTTGAAGGAAGATTAGTTAGTTATTTCCTTAAAGTTCAAAGTACTTTTTTACCTTGATGTAAGGGCATATAATATTTGCATAAAAAAAACAGAAGGAAATGTTGCTTACTTCTCTGTTAAATTTTTAGCACCATAAAGCCTTGAGGGAAGAAGTAAAACAATGTTCACTTAAAACAATAAAAACAATAAAAAGTTAATTTCTAGCTAAAATACAGCTCAATTATGTGCATAAAGATGATTGGAATACTGTGATTCCTTGACAAGTGAGAAACGGAAAGACTTCATACTTTCTGAGAAGTGTTCATCATTTGTCATTGCACATTTGTTTCCTACCTACATGATTCTGACAGAATGCATGAAGGATATAGCCATCATTTTGGTGTTTCCTTTGATGTTAACCTTACAAAGAGAAATGATGGTGTATGTTTCTATATAAAACAGGTCAAAGATGGCCCAGAAACGAATTTATATTGTGCTTTCACTTACATCATATGACAAAATTCTTAAAATAGTGAAGGCATAAGCATTGATGTGGACTTATTACACCAATTTTATGATTGTTAGATAGAATTTTTAGAAAGGTTAGGTGCTCACAGTCCTAAAATAAATCTATGAAGTATTCATATAAAGTCCTACAATTTTGGGTTTTAAGTCCAGTATTCAGCACTCTCCCTCAGATGCATTTAAGCTTGTAAATAAGAGGCATTAGAAATTCTGCTGTTTTAGATAGTATCAATGAAATATTACAGTTGTACACTTGATTATGTTTATTACAAAGAAATTCAGTCTATATTCATGTTTTTAACTAAAAGCTTTAGCTTGAATACTAATTTCATTTAAAGAATATTTATAGACATTTTAGAGAAAATTAAAGTCTTGTAGAATACAATCTTCATTTGCTTTCACAACTAATTAGTTTACATATGTAAAATAAGTACCTTTCTGTATGGTATATAATTAAGATGCAATGCTAGGATAGCATTGACTGCTTAATTAAAGCAATTAGGTTATTAGTAGATCTTGGCACCGCTTACCTTAAGAGGTGTGACCAGAATACATTCTACATTATGATACAATAAAAATAGTCATTGAGTTCAAAATACTTTCCTTTAAAAAAAAAAAAAGATTTTATTTATTTATTCATGAGAGACACAGAGAGAGAGGCAGAGACACAGGCAGAGGGAAAAGCAGGCTCCATGCAGGGAGGCCGATGTGGGACTCGATCCTGGGACTCTGGGATCACACCCTGAGCCAAAGGCAGACGCTCAACCGCTGAGCCACCCAGGCATCCCTCAAAATACATTCCATGCAATAAAATATAGAGAATATTTGAGCGCTTTAATAACATTTCATTCATGCTTAACACTGTAAATGCATTAAAGGGAAAAAAAACAAAAAACAAAAAGCCTACAGCTTACCTGCTTTTCAAGACTTGGGACACATCATGTCAAAGGACTTCTGCACAAGTCCTTATTATTATTCAAAGCCACAAAGTCTCTAATAGAAAGCACTTGTTTGGGCAGCCCAGGTAGCTCAGTGGTTTAGTGCAGCCTTCAGCCCAGGGTGTGATCCTGGAGACCCGAGATCAAGTCCCACATCGGGCTCCCTGCATGGAGACTTCTTCTGTCTCTGCCTGTGTCTCTGCCTCTCTCTCTCTCTCTCTCTGTCTCTCATGAATAAATATATAAAATCTTAAAAAAATAAAAACACTTGTTTGCCTGAAATGCCCCCTAATGTATCTGTATTAGGAATCTTTACCAATGATAGATAGATAGCTGGCTAAGGGTTCAGAGAGATAAACCCTGCCTCTGTCTCGGACTTTCCATTAGAGAGCTATCATCTCTTTACCTTATTTGAGAAGAGTGGTGGCATTATCATGGGTTTAGAAATGACTTAATCCTTGATTCAGATTCCAGTCTGGGTAATTATTTCCTGGTAAATTAGGGTTGGATGCTTAATTTTTCTGTTTTAGTAATGATAAAATGATATCTGCTTCATAGAGATAGATCCAGGTTTTGTGGGAACTAAAGCCACATTTTTTTGGAGTGGTTTTTAAGGGAAAGAATACAAAATAGAAATTATTGTGAGCATTTATTTAGAATTAACAGAGATTTTGTTCAATTTAAGATGAAATTTAAATGCGAAGAAAAAAGTTTAAAAAAGTTTAAACTCTATTAATTAACTGCTTGGTACATCCTTTATTATACTTTTTCTCTGGTTGTATATTCTCTGATAACTTCTCTATATTGTAACTCTTTTGAATTCTTTAGTGAGAATGGAGATATAATTCCATCTTTCTACTAGCATGGTTGATTATTTTTAAATTAATTATGACAATTTAAAAGGGTCCTGTCAGTTCACAAATAAGTATTAATTATGTCATGTGGATTTTGAAGATTATTTTCAAACTTGGGAAAATTCTATCAAGTTTCTTTTGAATACAAAAAGCAATACTTTCAGATGTACTTTCTGTATTACTGTTATGGTTCTGTGTCCTATCAACACACCAATTTTATTAAATATTATTTTATCTAATTCTCATTTTTTAAAATACATGATGCCTTTTGTACTCATATACATCATTGAGTATATGCCTGACAGTTCTTTGTGATTCAGTGCTGCTAAGAACTGAATACTCCTCTTCCAATTTTGTGTTTATGACTACAAGAATATTTAACCACAAAAAAAACTTTTGAGCTTTGTACTTTCCATACCTCCATTATTTACATACATCTGTTGTTGAGTATTCTGAGATACATTTATATACTATCATGATCTATGTATGGCCTCGAGCCTTTGCAGCATGATGATGGGTGATTCAACTTAGAGTCCCTTGGGAGTATTCACCATTCTTTTTTTTTTTTTTTTTTTTTTTTTTTAGATTTTATTTATTTATTCATGAGAGACATAGAGAGAGAAAGAGGCAGAGACATAGGCAGAGGGAGAAGCAGGCTCCACGCAGGGAGCCGAACATGGGACTTATCCCAGAACCCCAGGATCACGCCCTGGGCGGAAGGCAGGTGCCAAACCTCTGAGCCACCCAGGGATCCCCAGTAATCACCATTCTTATACAGTGTATTCAAAATGCCTTAACCATGCATGAAATGGGTTTCATCTACTAAATACAAAATGTATATGTATCCCCAATTCAGCTTCTGCTAGACAGATAACAAAATTTCTACAGCTTCTCAATGCATCTTGAGATAAGATGAAGTTGTTGCTTATTGAGATTATCAGTTTTAATTAACTGTGGTTAAAATATTTAAATTGTATAGACTTAACATAATTATAGGGCCATGTGAAGCAATTACTAAGTTGCTATGTAAGCAAATATCCCTGAAGCTTAGGGTTCACTAGAGGTATATTTGCTTCTGGTTTAATATTTATTTAATGTATAAATAAAAGTGTATATTCAACTGTATATGTTTTTAATATTATCCCCACAAAACCTATTGACATATAATACCTTAAAAAGAATACCATCTATTATTTTTCTATTTTAAATTCAGAGATTCTTATGCAAATTGAAACAAGTTCTAGGTAAATCTCAATAAGGTGCTTCTTTGACCTCATTAACAAAGAATTAATAAAATATTTACAGTTGAATTTTTTAACTAACCAAGTAACACTTTATTACAATGCCACAATATATATATTTTAATTATAAACATTCAACTCATAATTTATTAAGATATACAAACATCTTGGTTAAATTAAGTACTTGCCTATTGTTCTTAAAATTTTTTTACATAATTTTACCATGAAAAAAACTGATTATTTCATATGTTATAAAGAGAGTGATTTAATAAAAATATTTGGGCATTATTAAATTTTTATTGTCCTTTCATAATCTCTTAATAAGGAGAACATTCTCTTGAGAAGACTCTATTATTATTCTCATTTTTAAAAGGCTTACCTCTGCTAGATAATGGTTTCGCATATGATTCCAGAAATCCTCCATTTTTATCATCATCTTAAAATACTGTATGTTAGACAGAATTTGCCATTTTACTTGATAAGCAATTTTCATTTACTTTGTGATTGACATACAGAAAAAATTAGACTGGCCAACTAGGCAGGGATAGATATTATTGTAAAGCAGAGATGGCTTATTTGGGGAGGACTGTATTAGTCTGGTTAGGCTGCATAACAAAATACCACAGACTGGGTGGCTTACACAACATACGTCTATTTTGTCACAATTTTGGAGGCTAACCGGGTGCCAGCAGAGTTGATTTCTGGCGAGACTTGTCTTCCTGACTTGTAGGTGACTGCTTTGGGGCTTAACATGGCCTTTTCTCTGTAAATGCTTGGCCACAAAGAGATCTTTGGTGTCCTTTTCTCTTATAAGGACACCAGTCCTAATGACCTCATTTAACCTTAATTACTTCTTTAAAGGTCTTATCTCTGAATACAGTCACATTGAGGATTAAGGCCTCAACATACGAATTTTAAGGGAACAGAGTTCAGTCCACAACAGTGACTACATTATGAATGCTCAGATTATTAATAAATATGCTCATGTTATGATTATTCCTACTCCTCAATTCTTCATAATGAATACTTAGATAATAAATACCCATTATATAGTAATGTCTGTTTCAACACTGTAGTTCACTCTACTCTTTTTGTCTTCGTGTGTTATGAAGAGAAATCAAATATAATTCTTATATTTGTTCCTCTATAAGCATAGTTCTATTTTTTTTTTGTTCTTTCCTCTGCCTTTTAAGATTTTTCTCTTTATTTTCGATTTTCTGCAACTTGAATATAATATGCCTAGGAATATGCTTTTTGGTACTTATCCTGCTGGGTGTTCTCTGAGCTTTTTGGACCTATGGTTTTGAAAAATTCTCTGTCATTATTACTTAAAATATTTCATCTTCTCCTTCTCTCTTTCTTCTAGTATTTCCATTATGTGTATATTATACTTAAATTGTTCTATAGTTCTTGCAAATTTTGTTTTTTATTTTCATTCTTTTCTCTTTGCATTTTAAATCACAAAAGTTTCTAGTGGCATACTCTCAAGCTGACATACTTTTTCAGCTGTATTCAATCCACAGCTGAAGCTATGAAAGACATTCCTCACTTCTGGCACAGTTTTTTTTTTTTTTTTTTTTCAATTTCTTTTTGACTCTTTCTTAGTTTTTATCTCTCTGCACGTATACCATCCATTCTTGTGTATTGTCTAGTTTTTCCATTAGAACCCATAACATATTACTCATAGTTATTGTAAATCCCTTATCTGATAATTTCAAAATTTTTGTCTTATCTGAATCTGCTTCTCATTCTTGCTTTGTCTTTTTAGACTCTTTTTTTCTTCCCTTTCAGCATGCCTTGTAATTTATTGTTGAAAACTGGGTAATAGTAACTGAAGTATATAGGCCTTTACTGTAAGATTTTATATTAATTTGGCTGAGACTTGGAATGTGTTTGTTTGCTATAGCTGTAGGTGCCAGAGGCTTCAAATAAGTGTCTTTATTTTGTCTCCTTCTAGTCTTTGGATTTCCTCATCAGCTGCTCCTCATATAGTCTATGTCTTGTAGCTTTTTCAGATAAAAGCCACAATTATCACACTGGAGCACTGCTGGTGTGATGGGTAAGGTGTGAAGGGTAGGAAACGTTGATAATACTATGATTAAATCTCAGTTTTTTAGAAGGCAGTTATGTGTACTGAGACTGTGGCCTTCACAGATGTTTCTTAGCTCCCCATACCTTAGGTGAAATGGAAAGGTGAAAGAAAGGGGGCTGGAGATGGAGAAATGCCTTTCTTACAAGTGAGAAAAGGCTCTTAAGGGCTTTGCTCATGGAAAGAACACTCGGCATATTTCAGTGATTACTTTTTCTCTGCCAGTGTCCTTACGGGATCTTTCTTGGCTGTTTACCTTGAGAATCTGTTGGAGTCCCTGAAGGTAAAAGCCCAGGAAAATGTGGGAGCCTCCTTAAAGCCCCAGGAGTTTCTCACTCTCAAGTCAGTGGTCACTAGCCTTTAGCAGTTCATTAAAATTACTATTTAACTATTTATATCAGTTTATGACTCCAGGGGCATCCCCTTCGGCAAACAGATTTGTGATGTGACTCTATGGATTTGCTTGCTTCTCCAGGTTTCAGAGCTGCAGTTTGCTCTGTGACCTCAATCCTCTGATGAGTCCAGGAAAAGTATTGATTTTTAGTGACTTTTTCTTTTTCATTCTATCTTACTCTAAGGGGAGGATTGATGACTCCTAAGTTCTTTACTTGAATATTGGAGCTAAAACCAGAAGTTGGATTGAAATTTTTGCTTACAAAAAGTTATATCAAATTAAAAATTACTGGGCAGTCCCGGTGGCCCAGCAGTTTAGCTCCGCCTTCAGCCCGGAATGTGATCCTGGGGACCCAGATTTGAGACCATGTCAGGCTCCCTGCATGGAGCCTGCTTCTCCCTCTGCCTATGTCTCTGCCTCTCTCTCTCTCTGTCTGTCATGAATAAATAAATAAAATCTTTAAAAAATAAAAATTACAGTATATTAATTCTCATAATAATAATAATACATATATTACTTGAGAGCTTACTCTGCATGAATCAATTGTGCTGATAAGCACTTATATGCCCAATTTGAGAGAAATAGTATTTGAAGATACATACTTTGGAGCTGGACTGCCTAGGTTCACATCAGGCTTTGTCACTTATTATGGGTATTTGGGAAAGTTATTTAACTGTTTTCCATCTCAATTTTATCATCTGTTCATGAGAACAATAATAAAACCTACCTCATAGAGTTGCTATGAGGTATAATGAGGTAACACATGAACAGTGCCTGACACATTGGGAGTGCTATGTGCTTGCTATTATCTCATTTAAGCCTATGATAATCCCTTGAAATAGAAATTCTTTTTACAAAGACAGAACAAAGTCATAGATAGTTTAAATAACTTGACTGAATGTATTAAACAGCCAGTCCAGATTCGTAAACTGTACCTGTGACTTGGAGATAATATAGAAGAAATATCTCCCATCCTAATTCCCATAATTGGCCACATAATTTTTATAACTTAATATAATGGTCCTAGCCTATAGCACTGGGACTAATACTATTTAGAAATTAACTTTTATGGGTGTGTAATGCAGATATTATGGGTTAATTACATGTACATGGCCTGGCTTTACTCTGCATATGTTTTGACTTATAAAATTAGGCTTTAATGTAAAAAAAGAAAATATGAAAGACTCTTGCAGAGTCTCCATAATTTTCATTACCTGGTTAAGTATTCGGTTTTCATAGGACCACTCATCAGATATTGATATGATGTTTTCAAATAGCAAGATCAAGCAAGCATATAGAGAGCGGAGCATTCCCTAGTCCCCCCATGCAGTCACAGTCATTTCCCCGGAGAATCAAAATATTTATTGTTCTTATCTGAATTATCTCTTTTTCATCGTGATTTTCTTTCTCACTGTTTTATTATTCTCTTTGGGTAAAAGGAGTACCTGTGTTTCAAATCAGTCATGTGTCCTTTTAATAACTACTGCTTGTGCTGCCACTGGGAGTACTATTCACCAATGGGTTTATACAAAATGTATAAATAATCAATATAAAAAAGCTTCTAGCTTTGCCATTGTCATTATTGACATAAGATACCTCTTTACCAATTTTTGTGCTTGCTGGAGGATTTTGGAGGTTGTTCTGCTATCCCTAATATAGCAGAAACCGAAAAGTATGGTTTTCACTCTTAGGCAAACCATAAAACCCACTGTAAGAGGAAATAAAACTGCCAAACTCTTCTGAGAGGGATTCCCACTTGGTGAATCTTTAAAAGCCCATAAATCCAGAATTATATTGCCTTTGATGCAGTTCTCTTTCACAGGATTCACCACCTTCTTCAGTCTGTTAAGTATTGTATTAACCTTCTCAGATATACTGCACCCCAGTAGGATTTCACTGAACTTTGGTAAAATCCCAACACACTAATAGCTCTTTCATTCCATCAGATATTCAGACCTCCTTCCTGAGCATTCATTTAATCAGAATTTGTCCCCCAGTCTATTACTGGTTCAATATATGTTTCATGGTAACTTGAAGGAGACATAGCACTTAAACAGTTTTATCTTCCTGGGTTTTTTCTTCTGGAAAGCATTACTACCATTCAAAAAACAAGAAAAAACTAATTTAAATAAAAAATGAGATATTAGAGGCACTTGGGCGACTCCTGTCAGTTAAGTGTCAGACTCGATTTCAGCTCAGATCATGATCTCAGTGTGTGAGATGGAGTACTGCCTGAGGCTCCAAGCTGGTATATGGAGTCTGCTTAAGATTCTCTTTCTCCTCTCTCTATGCCTCTCCCCACCCACCCACCACTCACATGTGCTCTTTCTCTTTAAAAAAAAAAAAAAGAAAGAAGAAAGAAAGAAAGAAAGAAAGAAAGAAAGAAAGAAAGAAAGAAAGAAAGAAAGAAAGAAAGAAAAAGAAAAAGAAAGATACTGTAGTATGTGAGGAAGGAAGGATGCACATACTTGCACACATGTGTATGTGCACCTAACAGGATGTTTTAGCTAAACAGAGGAATGAGGGTTTTATTTTGTTGGTTTGTCAAGTTAGGTACCATTCTTCCAGTTTACCAATTTTAGTCAGAGATTGTTAAAGCTAATGTGTGTCATGAGGCAACACATTTTCCCAACATACATATTTGAATTCATTAATTTATATAGGGAACCTTGGAACTCCCCAGTGAACAAAGGATCTTAAATCTGTATCTAGTAATGTTAAAACATGTGAAAAGAAATAAAAATTTTGTATATGGACAAAGGAAGGTGGGCACTGTGGGTAGAGCTAATGGATGTTTCCCTGAAGAAAATGACAGTGGGATTTCATGAGAGAGTGAACCAGCATATTATAAGGGAAGGTGAATCCTGGGGAGTACACCGGATTCAGCATTAGGACTTCAGTGTCGGGACACAAGGGTGTCTCAGTGGTTTGGCGCATGCCTTTGGCCCAGGCCGTGATCCTGGAGTCCCAGGATCAAGTCCCACATTGGGTTCCCTGCATGGAGCCTGCTTCTCCCTCTGCCTATGTCTCTGCCTCTCTCTCTCTGTCTCTCTGTCTCTCATGAATAAATAAATAAAATATTTTAAAAAAAGGACTTCAGTGTCAAAGTATAACTAAATTCAAAATGTTCACCGCTTGGGGTGCATTAAATTGAACTTACCCAAGGAAATTTTTAAAGCAAACAATTTTTTATTACTTGCTATAAGTAATAAAGGACAGGAGACCCTGTCTCCCCACAGGGTCAGGGCAAGAAGCTTTTATTCAATGTATTAGGGACAGAGGCAGGAGGTTATATAGGCACTTTTGGTTCAATTGCATGTGATTAGCATGTCAATAGGCTAGAGCATACATTGTAGCATCAAGAAATGATGGAAACTCCCACCCATAGGTGGAGATCTTAGTATTTTGAGTTAAAGGTAACTTTAGGACAACTTGGGAGCTTCTGCACAGGTCCCCAGTTCCAATGTGGCTCAAACTGGCTATCAGTTTGAGGGGCTATCAGACAAGAACACCTAGCAAAAAGGTAAAACACCTCCTTGGAAGTATCCTTGACTGAAACTATTGGTTCTGCAAAACAAAACACATTCCTTTTCTGCTTTTGTCCCTTCTTCTCCCTTCTGCTGGTAGTAGCTTTCTACTACCTAACTACTAAAAGGTTGGTTTTTGTTGTTGTTTGTTTTTTTGCTACCAAAAAAAAAAAGACCATAACTGTTTCTTTCCTGACCTGGTTACTGTGAAGAGGTGTGTGTGTGTGTGTGTGTGTGTGTGTGTGTGTCTGTGTATGAATTAAAGTGCATAATGGGGCATTTTTAGAGTTTCAACTGGTATCTTAAGTGATGGTGGTGATGGCTACAAATTTTCCTCAGTATTGAATGGTATTTATTTTGACTTATCAATTCATTGCCAGTGAATTTGTTGAGCATTTGAAAATGCCCTTATGAATTATTTCAAAATATGTGAAGATGGATATTTCAGAAAAATATATAAAGTGTGGGATAATCAATTACAAGAGAAGCCTAGAGCAATTAGAAATTGAGGTTTTAATGAAGAGGTAATCTGAAGTTTATTCCTGGGGTTATGAAGCCATTATGAAGCCATTTCAAAGCAGTTGTACACTGGTAATATTTGAAACTATCATCAAAAGTGCCATTACAAGAAAAAAGAGTTAAGCATTATAGATGTCACATTTATATTTGCTCTAGCTGACTTCTAGAAATGTAGAAAATCCATTGGGTGTATATTCACATATAAGTTCACTGACACCACTGTCATACAGGCAGTGACAACTGGACCGTTCAGTCTTTCATCTTGCCTGAAAGTAATTCCTTTATCTATAAGAGATTATAATTCAGAAAGGCATCTTTCTCATCCACTACTTTGGGTTGTATTGTCAAAGTACCAGTTTTCATGTCAACCAGACTTGAATTTAAATCTGTGTACTGGTGGGGGAGGAGCAAGATGGCGGAAGAGCAGGGTCTCCAAATCACCTGTCTCCACCAAACTACCTAGAAAACCTTCAAATTATCCTGAAAATCTATGAATTCGGCCTGAGATTTAAAGAGAGACCAGCTGGAATGCTACAGTGAGAAGAGTTCGAGCATCTATCAAGGTAGGAAGACGGGGAAAAAGAAATAAAGGAACAAAGGCCTCCAAGGGGGAGGGGCCCCGCGAGGAGCCGGGCTGAGGCCGGGGCGAGTGTCCCCAGGACAGGAGAGCCCCGACCCGGAGACGCAGGAGCTGCACCAACCTGCCCGGGCGGAAAGGGGCTCGCGGGGACTTGGAGCAGGACCCAGGAGGGCGAGGATCTCCTCGGGCTCCCGGGGACACTAACAGAGCAACTGCGCCCCGGGAGAGTGCGCCGAGCTCCCTAAGGGCTGCAGCGCGCACGGCGGGACCCGGCGGGACCCGGAGCAGCTGAAGGGGCTCGGGCGGCGGCTCCGCGGAGGGGGCTGCGCGGCCCCGGGAGCAGCTCGGAGGGGCTCGGGCAGAGGAAGAGGCTCCGTGCAAAGGGGGCTGCGCGGTTCCAGGAGCAGCTCGGAGGGGCTTGGGCGGCAGCTCCGCGGAGGGGGCTGCGCGGCCCGGGAGCGCGAATCCACCAGCGCAGGCTCCGGAGCACAGGGCGCCGGGACACAGCCCAGGATCCCGCCTCCCCCGGGACAGGCAGAGGCCGGGAGGGCCCAGGACAGCAAGGACGCTTCTGCCCCGAGCTGAGCAGATCAGCGGCCCCGCCCGGAGCCTCCAGGCCCTGCAGACGGAGAGCTCTGGAGTTACTGCGGGGGCTGAATCCAGGTTTCCAGAGCTGCCCCGCCACTGGGGCTGTTCCTCCTGCGGCCTCACGGGGTAAACAACCCCTACTGAGCCCTGCACCAGGCAGGGGCACAGCAGCTCCCCCAACTGCTAACACCTGAAAATCAGCACAACAGGCCCCTCCCCCAGAACACCAGCTAGACGGACAACTTCCAGGAGAAGCCAAGGGACTTAAAGAACACAGAATCAGAAGATACTCCCCGGTGGTTCTTTTTTTGTTTGTTTGTTTTTGTTTTTGTTTTGTTTTGCTTTTTGATTTGTTTCCTTCCCCCACCCCCTTTTTTTCTCCTTCCTTTTTCTTTCTCTTTTTCTTTTTTTTTTTTTTTTTCGTTTTTTCTTTTTCTTCCCTTTTTTTTTCTCTTTCTCTTTTCTTTCCTTCTTTCTCTCCTCTCTTTTTCTCTTTTTCCCAATACAACTTGCTTTTGGCCACTCTGCACTGAGCAAAATGACTAGAAGGAAAACCTCACCTCAAAAGAAAGATTCAGAAACAGTCCTCTCTCCCACAGAGTTACAAAATCTGGATTACAATTCAATGTCAGAAAGCCAATTCAGAAGCACTATTATACAGCTACTGGTGGCTCTAGAAAAAAGTATAAAGGACTCAAGAGACTTCATGACTGCAGAATTTAGAGCTAATCAGGCAGAAATTAAAAACCAATTGAATGAGATGCAATCCAAACTAGAAGTCCTAACGACGAGGGTTAACGAGGTGGAAGAACGAGTGAGTGACCTAGAAGACAAGTTGACAGCAAAGAGGGAAACTGAGGAAAAAAGAGACAAACAATTAAAAGACCATGAAGATAGATTAAGGGAAATAAACGACAGCCTGAGGAAGAAAAACCTACGTTTAATTGGGGTTCCCGAGGGCGCCGAAAGGGACAGAGGGCCAGAATATGTATTTGAACAAATTCTAGCTGAAAACTTTCCTAATCTGGGAAGGGAAACAGGCATTCAGATCCAGGAAATAGAGAGATCCCCCCCTAAAATCAATAAAAACCGTTCAACACCTCGACATTTAATTGTGAAGCTTGCAAATTCCAAAGATAAGGAGAAGATCCTTAAAGCAGCAAGAGACAAGAAATCCCTGACTTTTATGGGGAGGAGTATTAGGGTAACAGCAGACCTCTCCACAGAGACCTGGCAGGCCAGAAAGGGCTGGCAGGATATATTCAGGGTCCTAAATGAAAAGAACATGCAACCAAGAATACTTTATCCAGCAAGGCTCTCATTCAAAATGGAAGGAGAGATAAAGAGCTTCCAAGACAGGCAGCAACTAAAAGAATATGTGACCTCCAAACCAGCTCTGCAAGAAATTTTAAGGGGGCCTCTTAAAATTCCCCTTTAAGAAGAAGTTCAGTGGAACAGTCCACAAAAACAAAGACTGAATAGATATCATGATGACACTAAACTCATATCTCTCAATAGTAACTCTGAATGTGAACGGGCTTAATGACCCCATCAAAAGGCGCAGGGTTTCAGACTGGATAAAAAAGCAGGACCCATCTATTTGCTGTCTACAAGAGACTCATTTTAGACAGAAGGACACCTACAGCCTGAAAATAAAAGGTTGGAGAACCATTTACCATTCGAATGGTCCTCAAAAGAAAGCAGGGGTAGCCATCCTTATATCAGATAAACTAAAATTTACCCCAAAGACTGTAGTGAGAGATGAAGAGGGACACTATATCATACTTAAAGGATCTATTCAACAAGAGGACTTAACAATCTTCAATATATATGCTCCAAATGTGGGAGCTGCCAAATATATAAATCGATTATTAACCAAAGTGAAGAAATACTTAGATAATAATACACTTATACTTGGTGACTTCAATCTAGCTCTTTCTATACTCGATAGGTCTTCTAAGCAAAACATCTCCAAAGAAACGAGAGCTTTAAATGATACACTGGACCAGATGGATTTCACAGATATCTACAGAACTTTACATCCAAACTCAACTGAATACACATTCTTCTCAAGCGCACATGGAACTTTCTCCAGAATAGACCACATATTGGGTCACAAATCGGGTCTGAACCGATACCAAAAGATTCGGATTGTCCCCTGCATATTCTCGGACCATAATGCCTTGAAATTAGAACTAAATCACAACAAGAAGTTTGGAAGGACCTCAAACACATGGAGGTTAAGGACCATCCTGCTAAAAGATAAAAGGGTCAACCAGGAAATTAAGGAAGAATTAAAAAGATTCATGGAAACTAATGAGAATGAAGATACAACTGTTCAAAATCTTTGGGATGCAGCAAAAGCAGTCCTAAGGGGGAAATACATCGCAATACAAGCATCCATTCAAAAACTGGAAAGAACTCAAATACAAAAGCTAACCTTACACATAAAGGAGCTAGAGAAAAAACAGCAAATAGATCCTACACCCAAGAGAAGAAGGGAGCTAATAAAGATTCGAGCAGAACTCAACGAAATCGAGACCAGAAGAACTGTGGAACAGATCAACAGAACCAGGAGTTGGTTCTTTGAAAGAATTAATAAGATAGATAAACCATTAGCCAGCCTTATTAAAAAGAAGAGAGAGAAGACTCAAATTAATAAAATCATGAATGAGAAAGGAGAGATCACTACCAACACCAAGGAAATACAAACGATTTTAAAAACCTATTATGAACAGCTATACGCCAATAAATTAGGCAATCTAGAAGAAATGGACGCATTCCTGGAAAGCCACAAACTACCAAAACTGGAACAGGAAGAAATAGAAAACCTGAACAGGCCAATAACCAGGGAGGAAATTGAAGCAGTCATCAAAAACCTCCCAAGACACAAGAGTCCAGGGCCAGATGGCTTCCCAGGAGAATTTTATCAAACGTTTAAAGAAGAAATCATACCTATTCTCCTAAAGCTGTTTGGAAAGATAGAAAGAGATGGAGTACTTCCAAATTCGTTCTATGAAGCCAGCATCACCTTAATTCCAAAGCCAGACAAAGACCCCGCCAAAAAGGAGAATTACAGACCAATATCCCTGATGAACATGGATGCAAAAATTCTCAACAAGATACTGGCCAATAGGATCCAACAGTACATTAAGAAAATTATTCACCATGACCAAGTAGGATTTATCCCTGGGACACAAGGCTGGTTCAACACCCGTAAAACAATCAATGTGATTCATCATATCAGCAAGAGAAAAACCAAGAACCATATGATCCTCTCATTGGATGCAGAGAAAGCATTTGACAAAATACAGCATCCATTCCTGATCAAAACTCTTCAGAGTGTAGGGATAGAGGGAACATTCCTTGACATCTTAAAAGCCATCTATGAAAAGCCCACAGCAAATATCATTCTCAATGGGGAAGCACTGGGAGCCTTTCCCCTAAGATCAGGAACAAGACAGGGATGTCCACTCTCACCACTGCTATTCAACATAGTACTGGAAGTCCTAGCCTCAGCAATCAGACAACAAAAAGACATTAAAGGCATTCAAATTGGCAAAGAAGAAGTCAAACTCTCCCTCTTCGCCGATGACATGATACTCTACATAGAAAACCCAAAAGTCTCCACCCCAAGATTGCTAGAACTCATACAGCAATTCGGTAGCGTGGCAGGATACAAAATCAATGCCCAGAAGTCAGTGGCATTTCTATACACTAACAATGAGACTGAAGAAAGAGAAATTAAGGAGTCAATCCCATTTACAATTGCACCCAAAAGCATAAGATACCTAGGAATAAACCTCACCAAAGATGTAAAGGATCTATACCCTCAAAACTATAGAACACTTCTGAAAGAAATTGAGGAAGACACAAAGAGATGGAAAAATATTCCATGCTCATGGATTGGCAGAATCAATATTGTGAAAATGTCAATGTTACCCAGGGCAATATACACGTTTAATGCAATCCCTATCAAAATACCATGGACTTTCTTCAGAGAGTTAGAACAAATTATTTTAAGATTTGTGTGGAATCAGAAAAGACCCCGAATAGCCAGGGGAATTTTAAAAAAGAAAACCATATCTGGGGGCATCACAATGCCAGATTTCAGGTTGTACTACAAAGCTGTGGTCATCAAGACAGTGTGGTACTGGCACAAAAACAGACACATAGATCAGTGGAACAGAATAGAGAATCCAGAAGTGGACCCTGAACTTTATGGGCAACTAATATTCGATAAAGGAGGAAAGACTATCCATTGGAAGAAAGACAGTCTCTTCAATAAATGGTGCTGGGAAAATTGGACATCCACATGCAGAAGAATGAAACTAGACCACTCTCTTTCACCATACACAAAGATAAACTCAAAATGGATGAAAGATCTAAATGTGAGACAAGATTCCATCAAAATCCTAGAGAAGAACACAGGCAACACCCTTTTTGAACTCGGCCATAGTAACTTCTTGCAAGATACATCCACGAAGGCAAAAGAAACAAAAGCAAAAATGAACTATTGGGACTTCATCAAGATAAGAAGCTTTTGCACAGCAAAGGATACAGTCAACAAAACTCAAAGACAACCTACAGAATGGGAGAAGATATTTGCAAATGACATATCAGATAAAGGGCTAGTTTCCAAGATCTATAAAGAACTTATTAAACTCAACACCAAAGAAACAAACAATCCAATCATGAAATGGGCAAAAGACATGAACAGAAATCTCACAGAAGAAGACATAGACATGGCCAACATGCACATGAGAAAATGCTCTGCATCACTTGCCATCAGGGAAATACAAATCAAAACCACAATGAGATACCACCTCACACCAGTGAGAATGGGAAAAATTAACAAGGCAGGAAACAACAAATGTTGGAGAGGATGTGGAGAAAAGGGAACCCTCATACACTGTTGGTGGGAATGTGAACTGGTGCAGCCACTCTGGAAAACAGTGTGGAGGTTCCTCAAACAGTTAAAAATATACCTGCCCTACGACCCAGCAATTGCACTGTTGGGGATTTACCCCAAAGATACAAATGCAATGAAACGCCGGGACACCTGCACCCCGATGTTTCTAGCAGCAATGGCCACGATAGCCAAACTGTGGAAGGAGCCTCGGTGTCCAACGAAAGATGAATGGATAAAGAAGATGTGGTTTATGTATACAATGGAATATTACTCAGCTATTAGAAATGACAAATACCCACCATTTGCTTCAACGTGGATGGAACTGGAGGGTATTATGCTGAGTGAAGTAAGTCAATTGGAGAAGGACAAACATTATATGTTCTCATTCATTTGGGGAATATAAATAATAGTGAAAGGGAAAATAAGGGAAGGGAGAAGAAATGTGTGGGAAATATCAGAAAGGGAGACAGAACATAAAGACTGCTAACTCTGGGAAACGAACTAGGGGTGGTAGAAGGGGAGGAGGGCGGGGGGTGGGAGTGAATGGGTGACGGGCACTGGGTGTTATTCTGTATGTTAGTAAATTGAACACCAATAAAAAAAAAAAAAAAATAAATCTGTGTACTAGTTCAGCAACATTGGTTGTGTTACTTAACATTTCCAGTATGATTGTTTCTTTATATATAATGAATATACTGGGATGAAGCTTTCTAGAATGCAAGGGCATTATTGAGGAATGAGCTTATTAGTAAATTGTGATTGGAGTATGATGCTATTTAAATTATTTACCTCTGTCTTCCTCTAGACATCATTCCCAAGAGTTATGAAGTGGCATCATGCAGTAATACTCTAAGTCTTAATAAAACAAGTTGTCTTGGCTACGTATTAGCCCCTCACTAGGTTGTTGGAATTTTAGACATTGAAGTAGGGCAGCAGGAAGATTGTTTGTTTGTTGATTAAAATAGATAAATGTTTTTACTTTAGAGTTTTCCTGGCGTTCTGTAACATTGTTAACATGAACTCTACATACTCTGATAACTTGTACATCATTTAAATCCTACTTATTTTCCTGCTATATCATTTAGAAAATGTTGAACCTGACTTTGTTTAACTGCAGATGAGTTGGCCAAAACTGCCACAAATCTGATGGTTAGGGGCATGTAATACAAATATAACAAAAAGCCATACAATTTGTTTAGGTAATGAAGGATAAAAAATAGGATCAGTCAGTTAAAATGTTTCATATCCTACTGAGGATATGAAACATTGTATCAACTGATGAATTACTTTGAGCTATCATTTAATGAGAGTAATTATTTGTAAGAATCATAGTTATGAAGAAAATTACTTAAATAGGGCTTCAAATAATGAATTTCTGGATGTTTCAGTTTTATTTTACTAATTGAACTTCATTTTTCTTTGTTCACTTAGATTGGTTCCTTAGATATAGAGCCTTCAGTGATAGATACTTTTTTAAGCACATGATACTGATATTTATTTGTTCCACTGGTACTTATTAAATACTAATTGATGCAAAGCAAATCTACTAGATATTGGTGATGATATAAAAAATAATAATAAATAGATTTTCATTAGGTATTTGAAAGTTACTATGAATTAGGAAGTGGCCAAATTTGGACTATGGATGGATGGACTGTGGCATTATACATTTTAAACTTGCAAAATCATACAATAGAATCTTTTTTAAAAAATATTTTATTTATTTATTCATGACAGACGCAAAGAAAGAGAGAGAGAGAGGCAGAGACACAGGCAGAGGGAGAAGCAGGCTCCATGCCGGGAACCTGACGTGGGACTTGATCCCAGGTCTCCAGGATCGCACCCCAGGCTGAAGGCGGCACTAAACCGCTGGGCCACTGGGGCTGCCCATACAATAGAATCTTGACATTTGAATATAATTAGAATTAAGTTTTGCTACATACATTTTAAAAATAATAGAGGCTTATATGACAGCAGTTTATTCTTGTTACATCTAAAATATTGTTGGTTAAGGGTTGCTATGGTAGCTTCAGTATCATCAGGGACTAAGGTGTCTTTCTTTCTGTTCCTGATCATAAGTTATACATGGCTTCAATTCTCCAAAGTTACTGTCTAAAAAGAGGTCACTAAGGCCTATAAGCCAAATCTATAATCTACCAAAGTTTTGCATATAAAGTTGTTTCAGAATATAACCATTCCCAATTACTAAGTGTTGTCTAAGTCTCTTTTAATAGTACAGTGACATCCTTGCATTGTTGCAACAGAGACTATTGGCCTGGTAAAACCAAATTTGTTTGCTCTCTGGCCCTTTATAAAAACAGTTTGCTGACTCATAGTCTTATCTATTAGAAATGTAATGTGAGGGGATCCTTGGGTGGCTCAGTGGTTTGGCGCCTGCCTTTGGCCCAGGGCGCGATCCTGGAGTCCCGGGATCGAGTTCTGCATCGGGCTCCTGGCATGGAGCCTGCTTCTCCCTCTACCTGTGTCTTTGCCTCCCTCTCTCTGTCTCTCTCTGTCTCTCTCTCTCTCTCTCTGTGTCTATCATAAATAAATAAATAAATCTTAAAAAAAAAAAAAAGAAAGAAAGAAATGTAATGTGAGGGGCAGCCCAGGTGACTCAGCGGTTTAGTGCCACCTTTGGCCCAGGGTGTGATCCTGGGGACCCGGGATCGAGTCCCATGTCAGGCTCCCTGCATGGAGCCTGCTTCTCCCTCTGTGTCTCTGCCTCACTCTCTTTCTCCCTATGTGTCTCTCATAAATAAATAAATAAAATCTTAAAAAAAAAAAGAAATGTAATGTGAGTCCCATATGTAATTGAAATTTTCTAGTAGCCATCTTTAAAAGAAAAAAATAAGTAAATTTAATTTTAATAATGCAATTTATTTACCTCTTTACTAAAAAATTATTTCAATGTATAGTAGATTTAGAATATGAGATATTTTACCTTTTTTCTAAGGTTTTGACATTTTGAAGTATATTTGGATTTGCCTTTCTTTCACTTCAGTATTCTAGTAGCCACATGTGGCAAGTGTCTATCGATAGATGATAGATAGATAGATAGATAGATAGATAGAGGGTTAACATGTCAAAATGAGTACTACCCATATCCTTTACTTTTTTGATAGTAAGAAGGAGAAAGGGAGAAATTTGGAGAGGAACAAGTAGGATGGATATAAAACAAATAGCAATATTATATATTTAATAACAGTCATTAATATTCACATTAAAGGTACATGATTTCAATGATTTCAAGATATCAGTTAAAAGATAGAAGTTTTCCAGTGCATAAAAAGCAAGAACAAACTATGTGCTGACAAAAGGAAAACAACTTTAAATATAAACACACAAATAGGTTAAAAGTAAAAGTATGGAAAAAGATATTCTATGCTAACACAATTCAAAGAAGGCTGGGGTGATTATATCAATATCAGACATTATAGATTTCTTTTTTAAAATATATTATGTATTTATTTGACAGAGAGAGAGCATGCACACACACAAGAGGGGGGGACAGCAGAGGGAGAGAGAGAAGCAGGCTCCCTACCCAGCAGGGAGTCCAATCTGGGACTTGATCTCAAGACCCAAGTCCTGACCAAGTCAAAGGCCAATGCTTAATCACCTGAGCCACCCAAGCACCCCAGGTGGAACATATTTCATTGGAAAAATGATACTGAGTATAAAGAGGTACATTTAATAGTGATGATGAGTCAGTTTTTATCATAAGAATATAACAATTATAAATGTTTTGTAATCTAATAACAAAATTTTGGCCTCACTAACATTTATAGACTCCACTTGGTAACAATAGAACAATTGTTTTCAGGTATACATAAGAAAATTTACCAAGATGGACAATATCCTGGACCAAAAACAAAATCTAAATAAGTTCCATTGAATTAAGCCATGGAAAGCATGTTCTAATACCATAAAGGTAATAATTTGAAATGAATAACAAATACATTTGAAAAAAATCTCAAGTATTTGGAAACTAAGTAATACATTTTTAAACATAAAGGTCAGAAAAGCAATCAAAATGGTTAAAAAGTATTTCTTACTCAAAGAGAATGCAAATACAACATACCAAAATTTATAAGATGCAGGTAAAGCATTACTTTGAGGTAAAATTATAGCAATGAAGGCCTGTATAAAAGAAGGGTATCAAATTAATGATCTTACACTTTAAAAAAAAAAACAGGAAAAAATGAAATCAAGCTCTAAGTAGGCATCAGAAACTATATAATAAAATTTAGTATGGAGATCAATTAATAGAAAACAGAAAAATAATAAGTAAATCAATTAAACCCAAAGTGTGTTCTTCCGGACAAGAATTTAAATAATAAACCTGTAATCAAACTAATCAGGAAAAATGAGAGAAGACACATGTTACTACAAGAGAAATGAGAAAAGTGACATTGCTACAAATTCTGATACTAAAAGATATTAATAGAATATTGCCAATAATTTTATATCAACAAATTTGACAATTGTATAAAATGAATAGATTTTTCAAAAATGACAATCCTAAAGCTCATTCAAGAATAGATCAGCTGAATAAGCCTCTCTATATTAAATATACCAAATGTGTGGTTGGAAAGTTAGGTCCAGTTAGTGACGTTCATGACATTTTAAAGAATTAGCATCAATTCTATGTAAACTTTACCACATAATTGTAGAGGAAAACACAATTCCCAACTCCTTCCATGAAGTCAGCATTACTCTCATAACTCAAGACAAACTTTTCCACAATGATAGATAAAAAGATTGATATATATATCCATACATACATGATGGATGCAAAGATAGATAAACTTTGGCCCATACTATGTACCCTTTGCAAAACTCAATATAGGGTCAAATACAAAACCTAAAAATTTAAAACTTCTAGAAGATAATATTTTTGTGATATTTGTAAGGCAAAATCCCTTTGATAAAATATCATAAGCACAATTCCTCAAAAATTGATAAATTGGATTTCATCAAAATTAATCATGTCTGCTCTTCTAAAGACATGTTAAAAGGATGAAATGACAAGGCACAGACTGCAAGAAATTACTTGTGAATTAGATGTCTAACAAATGACTTGCATTTGTTATATTTGGGTTATATATATGTCTCAAAACGATATAAAATAACTAAAAAGAGAGTGAGAAAATATTTAAATATACACTTTATAAAAGAAGATATGTAGGGGCACCTGGGTGGCTTAGTGGTTGAGCGTCTGCCTTTGGCTCAGATTGTGATCCTGGTGGTCCTGGGATCAAGTACCACATCAGGCTCCCTGTGGGGAGCTTGCTTCTCCCTCTGCCTATGTCTCTACCTCTCTCTGTGTCCTTCATGAATAAATAAATAAAATTTTAAAGAAAAGAAGATACATGGATAACAAAGTGCATGATAATATCTGCATCAGTACTAGTCCTTAGGGAAATGCAAATTAAAACTGCAAAAAGATACCACAACACATCTAATAGATTGTTTAAAATTGAAAAAAAAACTCACTATATGGGGTATTCAGGAAGATGTGGAATAACTGGAATCCTCATATATTGATTGTAGAAGTGTACATGGAACAAATTTTGGAAATCTTCTAATATTTCTGTAAAAGATACACACACACACACACACACACACACACACACACACACACACACACACCTTTCATACTACTTAAGAGTTCCATTCCTAAGTATTCAACCACCAAGGGGCATGAAGACAAAGACTTACATATTTATATACAAAAGTTCATAGCATCTATATTTAGTGAAAAATGGATACAACAAATGTCCACCAATAGGTGAATTGATAAATAAATGATGGTATGTCTGTGAATGAAATACTACTGAAGAATAAAAGGAATAAACTCTTAATGTGCACTAAAAACAATGGATGAAGTTCTAAGTAGTTTTATTTATTGAAAAGAGGCCAGACCAAAAAAAGTGTATCCTGTGTGACTCTATTTGTATATTTTATAAAATGCCTCTGTACTGACAGAAGGCAGATTAACGGTTGCCTTGGCATGAGGAATGACATAACTGATAGTACAGAATCATGAGAAGGAGGTTAAGGGTAGTAGATATATTAATTATCTTGATTGTGATGTTGGTTTCTCCAGCATATGTATAGATAGATGTGTTAAAACTTATTGTATTACCCAGTAAAACTCCTGAGAAATTTTACAATATCTTTGACTCCACCATTCTTAATGAAATGCATTTGAATATAAAAGTGATACAGAATAAGTTAATGCTAGATATCCAAATCTATGTGTTTATGGACTGATAGAAAAAAATTGTGAGTTTTTCCCCACAAAATCATGGAGAATAGTAATTGGCTGTATACATGCTATACACTGAATGGTATTCTTCCAAAATTCATATGTTGAAGCACTGACCCCCAATTTAATTGTATCTGGTGATAGAGGTCTTTAAGAGGTAAGAAGTTAAATGAAGTCTTAGGAGTAAGGTGTTAATCTAATATGACTGTGGCTTTGTAAGAAAAAAAGGAAATCTCTTTTCCCATTCTCACTCTCTTTCGGTTTCTTTCCATGTGATCACATAGTGAGAGGTGGTTTCTGCAAGCCAGGAAAACAACTCTCACCAGAACCCAACCAAGCTGGCCCCCTGCTCTCGGACTTGCAGCCTCCCCAGTTGTGAATAAATACATTTCTGTTATTTGAATTACCTAGTGCATGGTATTTTGTTATGACAAGCTGACTGATGCAATAGTTACATATAAATGAATAGGTAATAATCTATAAAGTGTGAAAATTAAGTGTTAAGTTTTATAGTGATTGTCAAATTTGAGTCAACATCAAATTTGAGTTAACATTGTGTTAACAAAAAAGGATATTTAAAATTAATTTAGTTTGGGCCCAATTTTACATCAAAGAGCTGTAATAATTAGTTACCTTTTGTTAATTTAGCATATATAGTTTATGTTACTTGAAAATTGCTAACCACTAAATATTTTGATGATGTAATGAAATATAGTTTTGAGCATCTGGTGGAGTAACTATGTTTGGCTCACTCAGCTATTAAGGATGTCAAATGCCCTTCGCCCTCCTTACTTTTTTACAGAAGACAAAAAACCAATATTCTTGCTTCTCTAGCCTCTCTTGAACCTATACGTTTCTGTGAAACAATTCTGTCTAATTCAACGTAAATGGCACTTTGGGGGACCTTTTGGGAAGTCTTTTGCTTTTCTTGATAAAAAGAAAACATAACATTGGTCTCTAGATCTCCTAGTTCATTTCACTTTCAGTGCAGTTATGATATTGGCTGCTAGGGAAAGAAAAAATCATCACAGATATGCCGCTTCTAACACTTTTGAGCAAGTGAATGAACTCCCCTAAACACCTTATACATCTTGTTGTATGAAAAAAAAATTAAGTCAGTGAAAGTTAAGTATTCTGTTTAATGTAGCCAAATCCAGTATTAATAAGTAAGCTTAGAGTATCTCAAAATATTATTTGGTGTTAAGGTTACAGAAATGGAAAATACTGATTTTGATTCTGAACACTTCAGAGTGTCATGAGGGTGACAAGTAAAGAAATGCTTGGAGAGAGTTGCTCTTGTTGGGTGAAGATACAGCACTAAGGGATCATTCGGAAGACTCAGCCAGCTCAGTGCAGAGACTTCCTGGGTATGAAGCCTTGGCAGGAAGAGTATTGGTTAGCTAGGCAAAGAGATAGAAGGGTGTTCTAGCCTTCAGGAAGAATTGCCCATGTAAAATGTCTTGATGCTTCTTTCAAAATAAATCATTAAGCCATCCACTTTTCTCCCTCCCTGCCCAGTCAACTCTAGTTCAGATCATAGCCTAATGTAGCTAAGTCTCCTACAGTTTTCCCCTTTTCTGCATTCACCTCCACCCAGAATCCTTTTCCTACTAGCAGCTAGTGAGACTTTTTAAAGAAAAAGAGATCGTGCCATTCCACTACTTTCAGTCTAGCAGTAGACACTGCCTTAAGTAACGTGTTTGTAAGTTATTCTATGTAATAAGTATCTAGAAAGTATGAAGACAAGATAGAAAAATGAAGCACATCAGGCAATCAAATAATAACCCCCTTAGAATTAAACCTGGATATAATGACGTGACAAATTTATAATTACAATACACAAACAAATGCTTTTATTGCTTTTTGGACAGCTAATGTTTTGATTTTCATTTTTATTCTTGAGATACTTACAAGTAGAAAGGAGAGAGTAGAAGAAGAAAGAAAACATTGCTGAACCAGTTGTCCTGAATGGCCTTAAGCTCTGGTGTGTGGTGTGTAAAAATGAATCTGACTTTGCTGATTACAGAATCAGTGCAGTTGCTTCATGCAGGTTAGCAGAAAAACCTGGCTTGTATGCCAACATTGCTGAAAGTATTTATGTGAAGGAAAAGCCAAGCACTCCCTGGTGTAATACACACCATGATCTATTGTGGAAACAAGGAAGCTCAGCTGCAAATTGGAAACACAGAGAACAAAATCTTTTACCCATGACTTTATGCAGATGCTTTGTTTTTGCAAAACTTTTTTTTTACTTTGCCTCTAGAAATGTACTGAGATTTCCACCCAGCGGTACAGTGAGTAAAACAGTAACTTATAGAGGGATGTGTTTTTGGGGTGGGTCCAATCCATTGGTTCAGCACGGGGATGGCTTGTGATACTTTACTGGCTCAACCTGCATTCAGGGATCTGGGATCAAGAATCAAATGATAGTTGGATTCTTTATTTTCTAATTGATGGGGCTGGAGGATAGCAAAAGGGAATGAAAAATTATGAGAAAAATAGGAGACCAAGAGGTTATTAACCAGAGACCTTAGTGTGGCAGGTCATGTAATATCAGAGAAACTTACAAACTCCTTTATTTTTAGGTTACCAAAAATGTTTAGTTATAATGTGCATTGATATGTGTCTCTTCATCTTTGCTTTTCTGATTTGCAGCTGTTTGATTTAACCTTTTTTTTTTTATGATAGTCACAGAGAGAGAGAGAGAGGCAGAGACACAGGCAGAGGGAGAAGCAGGCTCCATGCACCAGGAGCCCAACGTGGGATTCGATCCTGGGTCTCCAGGATCGCGCCCTGGGCCAAAGGCAGGCGCTAAACCGCTGCGCCACCCAGGGATCCCAGATTTAACCTTATATACACATAATCAGATGTTTTTCATTAGGTTAATAAAAAAGGAACTTTAAGAAATTAACATGTAGTTTACTCTGTCTCCTTTCTAGTTTAGTTTAAGTATTTGTACATATTTGTGCACAATATAGCAGTCTCTAAATTTCATATTTACTGTCCCTGCCCTCACATTGCTTACTGGACTACATGTATTTTGTTATTGGTCTCTTTTTCTTTCCTCTGCTAAAAGCCCATGAACAAATTAGTTGCTTGCATGTCGTACATCTGTATCAATAAATCAAGGGAGGAAAACTACGCATATACTTTGTAGAAATGAAATCATTACCATAGACCCTGTATTACTTAGGATTCTAGTCAGATTACTCAGTCACAGCACCGCCTGACACCTTTTCTACTTGTACCAAAGTAAGGTCTGTGATGAATGATGTATAACTCATAGGAAAACAGGCAAAATTGATGTGGATGGAAATTCAGAATGGCCAATTTTGATTCAGGCTCTATATGAGAGATCTGAAACATAATAGAGTGCTAAGTAAAACACAGTTTCCTCTCTTTTCTTTTTAGCTCAAGATACATTCCCAGTAATTGGGAACAAATTATTCTTAAGAACTCCAGAAAAATTCACTAGCATTTGTTCATTTAACTATCTAATTTACAGAAACTAAATACACCATAAGATTTAGGGAAAACAATGTGATAGAATTTCCATCGTCCAAAGTAATTTTGCATTGACAGTAACCAAAATGGAGTCTATCACTTGTATAGTGAAATGTAGGCATATTTTGTTTAAGTCTCTAAATAGGTAAAAAAAAAGAAAAAGTGAAAATTATTGTCCAGATGTGATTATCGTTTATGTAAAAATGTGCATTTTAGTAAGTGGGGAAACTGAAATACTCCATGGGGAGAAAAAAAGAAAGCTTCTAATAGGTTAGATGAAATTAGAGAAATTGTTAGAGCTGAGGTAATTTTCTTAAAGGAATAGTACCAAAGTGGCAAAGTGAAACACTCTTCCAAAATTCTCCAGTCAAGAATAAAATAACAGAATGAAAAAGGTTAGCAGAATAAAAAAGTCCCAATATTTTCAACAGCAGAGTAGCATAAAGTTTAGTTTAATATAATTAAAAAACATGTATCATTTATCAAATGGCAAGAATGGCACTGAACATGAAATAGTTATGAGATGCTTTCAGCCCCCGCCCCACAAAAGCTAATATCTCAGTGGGGAAGAAAGGCAGGTCAGCAGATATCCAATGCCATCTCATTTTAAGGGTTTGCTTTTGCTACATAAAGCCCCAGAGTGTAAGTTCTGTGAAGGCAGGGATTTTAAACATTTTAAATTTGTTTTCCTATTTTATCTTAACTGATCAACCTACCAGTACCTCAATTTATATAATTGGTACACAGTAAGTATTAAATGAATATTTATTGAATGATTGAGTAAGCAAATGAAAGAGGAAACAACATTCTATTTAAAGGGAAAGAATTTAAATTTTTCATAGAAATATTTCCCAAACTTTACACCATTGACCCTATTAATAAAAATATGTACATGAACACCACCACCCTAGATATATGAATTTTGTATACGTGTACTGCTCTGCTAATCCATTAAGAATATAAGAGAATGGGAAGTCATCAGAGAGGAAGAAAAACCTTGAGAGACTTAACTATAGGAAACAAACTGAGGGGTTTTGGAGGTGGTGGGGGTGGGGGGTTGGAGTAATTGGGTGATGGGCATTAAGGAGGGCATCTGATGTGATGAGCGCTGGGTGTTCTATGCAACTGATAAATCTTTGAACACTACATCTGAAACTGATGATGTTCTATATGTTGGCTAATTGAATTTAGGTAAAAAAAAACATTAGAGAGTGTAAACAAATAGAGATCAAAATAAGATACAAATCAATGGGTATAGAAAATCTAATACTTTTCTTTGCATTTATTTGTAAATATTTTTGTGTATTCCCTGGGATGCATGAAATGAGTTCACTTTATTTAGTTTTGTTTTAAAGGAACAAGTATGAGAGTTAAAATATTATCTGATGTTTATTTCACATAAGGTAAATTTAGGGTGATCCACACTTTTTCAATATATATAATCCTAAAAGTGAGAACTAAAGGAATAGTTAGTGTTAAAACTGAGTAAATGATCTGGTACATTTCACTCGGGCAAGTCAGTCAAGAAAAGAACATATGAAATGACAGTTACAGTGGTATTGGTTGCATTCTTGAGTGAGTTAATTTCCAGTTTTGGGGTAAAGGAAAACTCTACCTTATGAAGATAATAGAAAAGAAGTTTCCTGGTAAAATATATTAGATCGTTTAATCTTTGAACATAGTTAAACAGTTTTCTCTTTTACTGTAGATTTCTCAGATCCCAGTTAAGCAAAATTGAAGACAATACAGCAAACAAAAAAGAAATGCATTACAATTAGTGGAACTTTATTTGCAAACATAAAATTATGCTTTATTAGATTTTAACCTTTATTGAAATTTTCTGTTAAAATTTGGTTATCTTTTTTCATGATTTTTTTCCAAGTTAATGTGATTGATAGAGTGTGGCCAACATAACCCAGGCAAATAAATATGACTTATCTACTTGAATGTAGATAAAAGATGTAGTAAAAGATATAATTCTAAACACTAATTAGGCTTAAAGATGCTGTCTGAAAAGTTCTTTGTACTATTTAATGGGCATTGTTTGACCCTACTGGTCTCTGTCATCTGTTTTGGAGTTTCCGTTTACCTTTAATTATGTGTACTGGTTATCATAATACCTTTAGGAATTGTTTTCACCCAGGTCTGAATGTGGGCTGGCTGGAGTGATGGTGGACCTGGGAGATTCACACTGGATTCTTTCTAACAGCACTCAGAACGTCCAGCACAAGTAACAGGAAACAAGCCAAGCACATTTAAAGTGTTCCCTGCATGGAGGGGTCCAACATCAGTTTCCCAGTTGTACAGTCACTCCAGCCAGCCTACTCTTAACCTGCCTGAAATTTATTCCCAAGGTGTTATGAACTAGTGCCTCTTAGTAAATTTGGTCTTGGACTTCTATGGCAATAGAATAGGTAGGATTTCCCAGGTGGATCCAAAGACATAGAGGATGTTCATCCATAGGATCCTGTTTCATTTCTGGCAGTGGTATTTTTATTGACATTATCACAAGCCTCAGCACAGCTGAAATTCTACCACCTTTAACCCCAAATGGCCAGGACAACAAAGGGAGCCCAGCATTTTATTCCATGGTGCAGGGCTACAGGGAAGAGGAGAATAGGTTATACACTGCTTTGGGCTATTACTGCTTCAAATAAAGTAGTTGTCTTTGAAAATGCAGTAACTTTTTCATCATTATCATCATCACCATCATTGCTAGTAGCAAGATCATAGCCTAGTCATGCTGATGGAGTTCATATCCCAAAGACAGGCAAATGGAAAATATCATCTGTGGGGGACTCATTACAGGTCTTGACATATGATGGAATAATAACATTCCTCTCATGCTCTGATGCTCCTGGAGACCACAGTATGCACATGGTGTTCATGTAAATAACACCCTCCATAGCATCAAGAAATCCATTCATTTCCCCAGAAGTTCAATTTTGAACCACTCAGAAGGGACTCCACACTCAAATTGGGGCATGGAGGTGGCCCGGATTAATTACCTAGTTCTCTTGAAAGACCGGAGGGCCATAAAACAATCTTCTATTGAAATAACAACAACAAAGCTACAAAAAAAGTTTCTAGCAACTGCGAATTTCTCCCCTTTATCCTGATCCGGCTTTGTGCAGGTCCTTTTATCTGTCACTGTATTCATTCTCCCAAGGTCTACCATGAGGCTAAGAAAAGTAATCTCTCTGTTTTGCAGATAGGGAAACTGAGATTAGAGTTGGAGGGATTTGCCCAAAAAGCCTGGACTTTGGACTCACTACCTTCTATCTGAAGTAAATGCAACAAACAAACAAAAATGAAAGTTTTCTATGTTATGATATGTTTTCTATGATATATAAACTGGGATCCAGAGTTCCTGTGTGAACTACCCTACTAAAATCTGATGCAGAGATTCATTGGGCCTAGATTCCCACCAGATATGTTTAAAAACGGCCCTGGGAAATCACATGGTTTTGAAAATGATCTGGACTCAACACCTGAGGGCCCTCAACACACTGTTCCCCATGAGCTAGTCAAAGGGACCCATGATTCTTATACCTTTCTGTTTTGTGTACATATAAGGGAAGATGAGAGAGTACAAGAACAAGGGCAAATCTGAGGTTTATTGTAAGTGGCCTACCACTGGCAGGAAATTTCATTGAAGTCTGTTGTTCAGTCTTTTCAAAAAAAGCATGCAAATGTTGCATTTTACTTCGGGACATACTGATTTTTAATAAAATTACTGTTTTGAATGAAAAAAAAGGAAATTCTACCATCTTTATCATGAATTGTCTCAGGAGATGGTCTTATTGCAATAATTTCATGAAATTCCCATTATTGAGGTATAGAAAGACTAGATTAGGTTATGCGTACATCTTGGAGTAACCACTATGGCCAACAAGTTATAATGCTCTGATTAGCAAGATACTATTTCCAACCTTGAATGTGTAGAAGTAGTTACATATACGCAAACCAGATGTTCTATATGAGTCAAGGAGGGCTATTCCTCATTGAAAAATCATTGTCTACTATCTAAAATCAAAATAGATTATGGGTAATTAAAATGATCAGATTTCCTCTAGAAAGTCCTAGAACATTTCTCTCTTCAGGAAACTATCATCTGAATGACACCCACTTTTATTAAAATGTCATTCTTTGTAGGGAAGAAATCTTGATGTAGCCTGGTGTGAGTCAGGCTACACTCTTTCTAGTAGAAGATTTTTTTTTTAGCTATATTTTTTTAATTTATTTTTTATTGGTGTTCAATTTACCAACATACAGAATAACCCCCAGTGCCCGTCACCCATTCACGCCCACCCCCCGCCCTCCTCCTCTTCTACCACCCCTAGTTCGTTTCCCAGAGTTAGCAGTCTTTAGGTTCTGTCTCCCTTTGATATTTCCCACACATTTCTTCTCCCTTCCCTTATATTCCCTTCCACTATTATTTATATTCCCCAAATGAATGAGAACATATAATGTTTGTCCTTCTCCGACTGACTTACTTCACTCAGCATAATACCCTCCAGTTCCATCCACGTTGAAGCAAATGGTGGGTATTTGTCATTTCTAATAGCTGAGTAATATTCCATTGTATACATAAACCACATCTTCTTTATCCATTCATCTTTTGATGGACACCGAGGCTCCTTCCACAGTTTGGCTATCGTGGCCATTGCTGCTATAAACATCGGGGTGCAGGTGTCCCGGCGTTTCATTGCATCTGTATCTTTGGGGTAAATCCCCAACAGTGCAATTGCTGGGTCGTAGGGCAGGTCTATTTTTAACTCTTTGAGGAACCTCCACACAGTTTTCCAGAGTGGCTGCACCAGTTCACATTCCCACCAACAGTGTAAGAGGGTTCCCTTTTCTCCGCATCCTCTCCAACATTTGTTGTTTCCTGCCTTGTTAATTTGCCCCATTCTCACTGGTGTGAGGTGGTATCTCATTGTGGTTTTGATTTGTATTTCCCTGATGGCAAGTGATGCAGAGCATTTTCTCATATGCATGTTGGCCATGTCTATGTCTTCCTCTGTGAGATTTCTCTTCATGTCTTTTGCCCATTTCATGATTGGATTGTTTGTTTCTCTGGTGTTGAGTTTAATAAGTTCTTTATAGATCTTGGAAACTAGCCCTTTATCTGATATGTCATTTGCAAATATCTTCTCCCATTCTGTAGGTTGTCTTTGAGTTTTGTTGACTGTATCCTTTGCTGTGCAAAAGCTTCTTATCTTGATGAAGTCCCAATAGTTCATTTTTGCTTTTGTTTCTTTTGCCTTCGTGGATGTATCTTGCAAGAAGTTACTGTGGCTGAGTTCAAAAAGGTTGTTGCCTGTGTTCTTCTCTAGGATTTTGATGGAATCTTGCCTCACATTTAGATCTTTCATCCATTTTGAGTTTATCTTTGTGTATGGTGAAAGAGAGTGGTCTAGTTTCATTCTTCTGCATGTGGATGTCCAATTTTCCCAGCACCATTTATTGAAGAGACTGTCTTTCTTCCAATGGATAGTCTTTCCTCCTTTATTGAATATTAGTTGCCCATAAAGTTCAGGGTCCACTTCTGGGTTCTCTATTCTGTTCCACTGATCTATGTGTCTGTTTTTGTGTCAGTACCACACTGTCTTGATGACCACAGCTTTGTAGTACAACCTGAAATCTGGCATTGTGATGCCCCCAGATATGGTTTTCTTTTTTAAAATTCCCCTGGCTCTTCGGGGTCTTTTCTGATTCCACACAAATCTTAAAATAATTTGTTCTAACTCTCTGAAGAAAGTCCATGGTATTTTGATAGGGATTGCATTAAACATGTATATTGCTCTGGGTAAAATTGACATTTTCATAATATTAATTTTGTCAATCCATGAGCATGGAATATTTTTCCATCTCTTTGTGTCTTCCTCAATTTCTTTCAGAAGTGTTCTATAGCTTTAGGGTATAGATCCTTTACATCTTTGGTTAGGTTTATTCCTAGGTACTTATGCTTTTGGGGGCAATTGTAAATGGGATTGACTCCTTAATTTCTCTTTCTTCAGTCTCATTGTTAGTGTATAGAAATGCCACTGATTTCTGGGCCTTGATTTTGTATCCTGCCACGCTACCAAATTGCTGTATGAGTTCTAGCAATCTTGGGGTGGAGGCTTTTGGGTTTTCTATGTAGAGTATCATGTCATCGGCGAAGAGGGAGAGTTTGACTTCTTCTTTGCCAATTTGAATGCCTTTAATGTCTTTTTGTTGTCTGATTGCTGAGGCTAGGACTTCCAGTACTGTGTTGAATAGCAGTGGTGAGAGTGGACATCCCTGTCTTGTTCCTGATCTTAGGGGAAAGGCTCCCAGTGCTTCCCCATTGAGAATGATATTTGCTGTGGGCTTTTCATAGATGGCTTTTAAGATGTTGAGGAATCTTCCCTCTATCCCTACACTCTGAAGAGTTTTGATCAGAAATGGATGCTGTATTTTGCCAAATGCTTTCTCTGCGTCTAATGAGAAGATCATATGGTTCTTGGTTTTTCTCTTGCTGATATGATGAATCACACTGATTGTTTTACGGGTGTTGAACCAGCCTTGTGTCCCGGGGATAAATCCTACTTGGTCATGGTGAATAATTTTCTTAATGTATTGATGGATCCTATTGGCCAGTATCTTGTTGAGAATTTTTGCATCCATGTTCATCAGGGATATTGGTCTGTAATTCTCCTTTTTGGTGGGGTCTTTGGTTTTGGAATTAAGGTGATGCTGGCCTCATAGAACGAATTTGGAAGTACTCCATCTCTTTCTATCTTTCCAAACAGCTTTAGGAGAATAGGTATGGTTTCTTCTTTAAACGTTTGATAGAATTCCCCTGGGAAGCCATCTGGCCCTGAACTTTTGTGTCTTGGGAGGTTTTTGATGACTGCTTCAATTTCCTCCCTGGTTATTGGCCTGTTCAGGTTTCCTATTTCTTCCTGTTCCAGTTTTGGTAGTTTGTGGCTTTCCAGGAATGCATCCATTTCTTCTAGATTGCCTAATTTATTGGCGTATAGCTTTTCATAATATGTTTTTAAAATCGTTTGTATTTCCTTGGTGTTGGTAGTGATCTCTCCTTTCTCATTCATGATTTTATTAATTTGAGTCTTCTCTCTCTTCTTTTTAATAAGGCTGGCTAATGGTTTATCTATCTTATTAATTCTTTCAAAGAACCAACTCCTGGTTCTGTTGATCTGTTCCACAGTTCTTCTGGTCTCGATTTTGTTGAGTTCTGCTCAAATCTTTATTAACTCTCTTCTCCTGGGTGTAGGATCTATTTGCTGTTTTTTCTCTAGCTCCTTTATGTGTAAGGTTAGCTTTTGTATTTTAGTTCTTTCTAGTTTTTGAATGGATGCTTGTATTGCGATGTATTTCCCCCTTAGGACTGCTTTTGCTGCATCCCAAAGATTTTGAACGGTTGTATCTTCATTCTCATTAGTTTCCATGAATCTTTTTAATTCTTCCTTAATTTCCTGGTTGACCCTTTCATCTTTTAGCAGGATGGTCCTTAACCTCCACGTGTTTGAGGTCCTTCCAAACTTCTTGTTGTGATTAGTTCTAATTTCAAGGCATTATGGTCTGAGAATATGCAGGGGACGATCCCAATCTTTTGGTATCGGTTCAGACCGGATTTGTGACCCAGTATGTGGTCTATTCTGGAGAAAGTTCCATGTGCACTTGAGAAGAATGTGTATTCAGTTGAGTTTGGATGTAAAGTTCTGTAGATATCTGTGAAATCCATCTGGTCCAGTGTATCATTTAAAGCTCTCGTTTCTTTGGAGATGTTGTGCTTAGAAGACCTATCGAGTATAGAAAGAGCTACACTGAAGTCACCAAGTATAAGTGTATTATTATCTAAGTATTTCTTCACTTTGGTTATTAATTGATTTCAATATTTGGGAGCTCCCACATTCGGGGCATATATATTGAGGATTGCTAAGTCCTCTTGTTGGATAGATCCTTTAAGTATGATATAGTGTCCCTCTTTATCTCTCACTACAGTGTTTGGGGTAAATTTTAGTTTATCTGATATAAGGATGGCTACCCCTGCTTTCTTTTGACGACCATTCAAATGGTAAATGGTTCTCCAACCTTTTATTTTAGGCTGTAGGTGTCCTTCTGTCTAAAATGAGTCTCTTGTAGACAGCAAATAGATGGGCCCTGCTTTTTTTATCCAGTCTGAAACCCTGCGCCTTTTGATGGGGTCATTAAGCCCGTTCACATTCAGAGTTACTATTGAGAGATATGAGTTTAGTGTCATCATGATATCTATTCAGTCCTTGTTTTTGTGGATAGTTCCACTGAACTTCTTCTTAAAGGGGAATTTTAAGAGTCCCCCTTAAAATTTCTTGCAGAGCTGGTTTGGAGGTCACATATTCTTTCAGTTCCTGCCTGTCTTGGAAGCTCTTTATCTCTCCTTCCATTTTGAATGAGAGCCTTGCTGGAAAAAGTATTCTTGGTTGCATGTTCTTCTCATTTAGGACCCTAAATATATCCTGCCAGCCCTTTCTGGCCTGCCAGGTCTCTGTGGAGAGGTCTGCTGTTATCCTAATACTCCTCCCCATAAAAGTCAGGGATTTCTTGTCTCTTGCTGCTTTAAGGATCTTCTCCTTATCTTTGGAATTTGCAAGCTTCACAATTAAATGTCGAGGTGTTGATCGGTTTTTATTGATTTTAGGGGGGGATCTCTCTATTTCCTGGATCTGAATGCCTGTTTCCCTTCCCAGATTAGGAAAGTTTTCAGCTAGAATTTGTTCAAATACATATTCTGGCCCTCTGTCCCTTTCGGCGCCCTCGGGAACACCAGTTAAATGTAGGTTTTTCTTCCTCAGGCTGTCGTTTATTTCTCTTAATCTATCTTCATGGTCTTTTAATTGTTTGTCTCTTTTTTCCTCAGTTTCCCTCTTTGCCATCAACTTGTATTCTATGTCACTCACTCGTTCTTCCACCTGTTAACCCTCGTCGTTAGGACTTCTAGTTTGGATTGCATCTCATTCAATTGATTTTTAATTTCTGCCTGATTAGCTCTAAATTCTGCAGTCATGAAGTCTCTTGAGTCCTTTATGCTTTTTTCTAGAGCCACCAGTAGCTGTATAATAGTGCTTCTGAATTGGCTTTCTGACATTAAGTGTAATCCAGATTTTGTAACTCTGTGGGAGAGAGGACTGTTTCTGATTCTTTCTTTTGAGGTGAGGTTTTCCTTCTAGTCATTTTTTTCAGTGCAGAGTGGCCAAAAGCGAGTTGTATTGGGAAAAGGAGAAAAAGAGAGAAAGATGGAAAGAAAAGAGAAAGAGAAAAAAGAAAAAGGGAAGAAAAAAAAAAGGAGAAAAAGAAAGAAAAAGAAAGAAAGGAAAAAAGGTGCGGGAAGGAAACAAATCAAAAAGCAAAATAAAACGAATCAAAACAAAACAACAACAAGAACAAAAAAAAAAAAAAACAAAAAAACACGGGGGAGTATCTTCTGATTCTGTGTACTTTAAGTCCCTTGACTTCCCCTGGAACTTGTCCGTCTAGCTGGTCTTCTGGGGGAGGGGCCTGTTGTGCTGATTTTCAGGTGTTAGCACTTGGGGGAGCTGCTGTGCCCCCGCCTGGTGCAGGGCTCAGTGGGGGTTGTTTACCCCGTGAGGCCGCAGGAGGAACAGCCCCAGTGGCGGGGCAGCTCTGGAAACCTGGATTCAGCTCCGGCAGGAACTCCGTCTGCAGGGCCTGGAGGCTCCGGGCGGGGCCGCTGATCTGCTCAGCTCGGGGCAGGAGCGTCCTTGCTGTCCTGGGCCCTCCCGGCCTTTGCCTGTCCCGGGGGAGGCGGGATCCTGGGCTGTGTCCCTGCGCCCTGTGCTCCGGGGCCTGCGCTGTTGGATTCGCGCTCCCGCCTGCAGCCCCCTCCGCGGAGCCTCTTCCTCTGCCCGAGCCCCTCCGAGCTGCTCCCGCCCCGCAGCCCCCTCCGCGGAGCCGCCCCCGAGCCCCTCCGAGCTGCTCCGGGTCCCGCCGTGCGCTGCAGCCCTTAGGGAGCTCGGCACACTCTCCCGGGGCGCAGGTGTCTGTTACTGTCCCCGGGAGCCCGAGGGCATCCCCGCCCTCCTGGGTCCTGCTCCACCTCCCTGGAGCCCCTTTCCGCCCGGGAAGGTTGGTGCAGCTTCTGATCCTCCGGGACGGGGCTCTCCTGTCCTGGGGACACTCGCCCCGGCCTCAGCCCGGCTCCTCGTGGGGCCCCTCCCCCTTGGAGGCCTTTTGTGTCTTTATTTCTTTTTCCCCGTCTTCCTACCTTGATAGAAGCGCGAACTCTTCTCACTGTAGCATTCCAGGTGTTCTCTCTTTAATTCTCAGGCCAAATTCATAGATTTTCAGGAAAATTTGAAGGTTTTCTAGGTAATTTGGTGGGGACGGGTGATTTGGGGACCCTACTCTTCCGCCATCTCGCCCCTCCGCCCCCCCCAGAAGATTTTTTCTAAATTCCCCTTTAAAGGGACACCTGGATGGCTCAGCGGTTAAGGGTCAGCCTTTGGCCCAGGGCATGATCCTGGAGTCCCAGGATCCAGACCCATATCAGGCTCCCTGCATGAAGCCTCTTCTCCCGCTGCCAGTGTCTCTGCCTCTCTCTTTTTCATCAATCAATAAAAAAAATCTTTAAAAAAAAGCTCCCTTAAAATATTTGTCATGTATCTACCAACTATCTTTTTTTTCTACCAAGTATCTTAAACACACCTGTTTTTCAAACGCAGAGGATAATTTTTATAGAATTAGTTTTTTCATCATTACATTAAGTCTGATAATTGATATAATTAAAAAATTGAATTGAGACCATTGCATTAGCAGAAACATTTATAAACATCTGATAGAGATTCTTTTTTTTTTTTTTTTTTCCCCACTGAAGTCATTTTTCCTCAAAGGCCATCCTTTTGAATTGGGAATTAGCAAGTCATTCATGCTTTATGGCAGTGTATGCTTCTGAAATTCAGAGATCACAGAAGTTAAAGAAGAAAAGACCTTTAAAATGACCACTAAGTCAAGTTTATGACTTTCTGTCACAGCAGGAGAGAAAGAGAGTTACTGATCTTTATTGTAAAAAAAAAAAAATCTATTCAAGTTATAATACAGTGTAGAAATATATAATCACTTCCAATTGGTAATACAGATGACATTTCAAACATTTTTTTAAAGATTTTATTTATTAATTCATGAGAGACACAGAGGGAGAGGCAGAGACACAGGCAGAGGGAGAAGCAGGGTCCATGCAGGGAGCCTGACATGGACCTCAATCCTGTGTCCCCAGGATCATGCTCTGGGCCAAAGGCGACACCAAACTGCCAAGCCACCCAGGCTGCCCTCAAATGTTTTTAATTGAAATATGTTTGCATTCTTATTTTGGTGTTTTAATATGTATTTTCTTTCAATTTAATTTATTTTAAAGGTGAAGTTTGAATTACCAAGGACATTTTACTTAATAGTAGAAATAGAAAATACCTGATGGAAGTATATGTATATATATATATGTACATATATATAATTGTGTTTATGTAAGTATAAATGAACTTGTACATTTGTACATATTAAGAGATATGTATAGAAATGCTAGAAGAGATAACTAGATAGTGTCTTCCATTTATTTAATTGCTATTAACCTATTATTTTGAATTTTCTAAATTTTTAAGCTATTGATACTTAGTAGGATATTTTTCTCTTTGATTTTCTTCCAGGAATAAAGTTGATAATTTCACATTTATTTACTTTTATATGGTAAACTATATTAAATCAAACTGTAGAAACCTAGTAAATTAGGCTGTCATGAGCAATATTGTTTTTTGGTTCTGAAAGATTATATTTAATTTTTATATTTGATGTAATTCTCTTATGAAAGTATTGTACAAACAGCATGTTGATCACTTGGACAGTACAGTATTATTTCAGAAAGCATAATGGTATTGTCAAGACAATTTTTTTCTCTTTTATATATATTTTTAAGATTTTATTTATTTATTTATGAGAGAGAGAGAGGCAGAGGGAGAAGCAGACTCCATGCAGGGAGCCCAATGTGGGACTCGATCCCAGGACTCCAGGATCAATCCCTGAGCCAAAGGCAGATGCTTAATCACTGAGCCACCCAGGTGTCCCTTTCTCTTTCATATTTATACTCTGTTGTACATTATTTGTACAACATATATATATATATACTCACATATCGTATATATGTATATATATACTCACATATATCATATATAACATATATATAACATATAAATGATACTCTAGTTTGCTGGGGCTGTCATACCATTATGTGACCACCTAGGTTGCTTAAAATATCAGAAATGTATTGTCTCACAAATCTGGAGTCTAGAAGCCCCAAATCAAGGCATCATGAGGCCATGCTGCCTCTGAGATGTCGAGTAGAATTATTCCTTGCCTCTTCCTAAAATCCTGCAGTCACTGACATTCCTTGGCTTGTACCTGTTTCAGTGCAGTCTCTGTTATCATCATATGGTCATCTTTACATCACGTTCCCTTTGTCCATGTCTGTCTCTGTGTTCAAATTTCTCCTTTTTGCCTGGACACCAATCAGTTTAGGGCCTATCTTAATGATCTTATTTTAACTTGATTACTTCTCTGGAGATCCTGTTTCCAAATAAGATCACAGTAAGAGATTTTGAAACTTGGAACTTCAACATAACATTTTTTAGGGGAGATAGTTCCATCTGTAACAGGAAATGATGGAGGAGCATGTAGTGATATCAAAAAGAAGGAAATAGAAATAACCTGGTAACATATAAATCCGGAGTCTGGGAACAATGAAACTTTACTCCAAGCATTAGGACAAAAGGGAGGAAAGAAGAGACGAGAACAGGAAAGGAAAATAAAACAAAACTTAGTGTAAATGAAGAATAGAAATGCCCTACAAATCTCAATGAGACAGTAAAATAAGTGATATTATAATGGAATTAATATTTAATGTCCATAGTGATTATAAGCTATTATAAACTATAAAGGAACGTATTTTCAATAAGTTTATTTAAAGATAGTAAAGTTTATGATTTATATTTTGGGAAAAAAAAACTATTTTTTATATATATAGCACCTTGATTATTTTTAGGTTATCAGGAAAGTTTAATGAAAATCATATTTCCCATTGATCCTAAATACATGTAATGAAGCATTATTATGATTCCATTTTATTTTAAATTTTTGTTTTGTCAACACGGTATGAAATTCTATCATCTAACTTCAAACAAAAGAAAGAAAAATTAAACACATGCTGATAAAAATATTGTAAAATATTGTAAAAACATGTAAAGAAGGAAATAATTAGAATGCATTTAAATCATTTGAAGAATATTTTAAATTACAAAGAATATTTTATTTACGAAGGAAGGATTTCAAGTGGTCAATTGCATCTCTACTTTAAGCCATCTCTCCAGAATACACAGTGCTGCAGCACCCCTATCTGGAACATCACTCGTTTTGGTATAAAAGAAAAAGTAACATGACAAGCTCTAAGCTAATTTTGAAAGCTTCTGTTCAGAAAAGACATCATACCCATCACTCATGCTTACAATTTTACTGGCCAAATTAATTCATATAGGCAAGAGTGTCATCAAAGAGTAAAGGACAACATAATCCTCTTATAGAAAAAGACTTAACAGGTATGAAATGAGGAGTATTTGGTAAAATAGCACTGCTACATCACAGCCATATTACCTAAATTATTGAACATAACTATCATAAACATTATTGCCAATGTATACAAAATGCAAATGGTACCACAAATATAACATGCAATATTATCAAGGGACTTCTACTGAGCTACTCACTCTAAAGAAGTAGAAATTATTATTTTAGAATTTATTATGTCAACTTTCATATGTGGGTCACAGGTGAAAATTTGAAATTTAAGAGAAAAAATGACAACAGGTCTTACAGAGTTTGAGTTTTTTAAACATTTTCCCTAAGTATAATCTTTTGAATCCACCCAACTCTATGTGAAATACCATTTAAAGTTACACTACTCTGAGATATGGACTTTTGCCAAAATATGGAATACATACCATTTTAAATAAACACTATGATAAAATATAACCATTATTTTTTTTTATAACCATTATTTTGAATAAATCTTTTAGAGAGAAGAGTGAAAGAATTCCAGAGAGATGGTTGGAGGTTCTGATTTTTAAAAATGCTTTTCATATATTTCTCTAGTTATTGAGAAAAAAAATACTTTATATACTTTATATCTCCCACTTTTCAGACAGTGGTTAGCCTCTATTCTGCAACTCTTTAACTCATACTTAATGCCTCTGCCTTCAGTTTTCTTATTTGGGACATGAATGATGATACTTTTTTGTGTCATTTTTATGTATAGCTAAGTGAATATAAATAAACAAGCTAAGTACCTGGAAATTAGTATAGAAACAATAAATGGTAGAAATCTGTTATTAATCTTTGAAATTTATTTAGAAGAAAGTTATTATAGGTTTTCCTTTGGTATTAATATATGAGTTTTTAACATTGAGAAAACAATGGAAAATAATGTAAAGAACTCTTATATAGACATTCAACAAGTATCAGTAGTTATTACTGATAAAGATAGTTAAAGTCATAATTTTATTATAAGTATTTATTAATTATTAATATATTGCATCTTCTGCTCCATCCATATCTAAAAACAAATTATAAAACCATAACATTTCATCCATAAATACTTTAGTATGTTTTTCTAAAATGAAGGGTTTCCCCAAAACAGTACAATTACTATAGTCACCAAATTAATGATTCCTAAATTCAGTCAATATTTCATGGATGCTGGGGCACCTGGGTGGCTCAGCAGGGTTAAGCATCTGCCTTCAGCCCAGGTCATGATCCCGGTCTGGGATCAAGCCCGGAATCTTGGGATAAAGCCCTGTGTTGGGCTCACTGCTCAGTGGGGAGTCTGTATGTCTCTTCCTCTGCCCCTCTGCCCTACTCCAGCATGCTCTTTCTCTTTCCTCTCAAGAAATAAAATCTTTTAAAAAATATTTAATGGAATTAAAAAAAATACTAATTGTTTATAAAATAGTTGTACATTTGGTTTGTTAGGACTAGGGTTTAAACAAACCCTATAAACCCATTTATATTATGTTTCTTTAGTTTTTTTGTGAAACTTTTTGGGAAAATTTTTATGTATAAAGAAAAGTAGAAAGTAGTAAAACAATGAACATCTGTTCACCTGGCAACTAGATTCAATTGCTAACATTTTGCTATATTTAATAAATTCATTTATTTAATCACCTAACTTTATTGCTACACTATTTTAGAGTAAATTGCAATTTCCTTAAATGCCCCCTAAATATTCATAACATATAATGAAAAAAAATTTCCAACATTTTTTTTTCCTCTTCCTACCTTCAGAGAAGCGCAAACTCTTGTCACTGTAGCATTCCAGCTGTTCTCTTTAAATCTCAGACCGAATTCATAGGTTTTCAGGATGATTTGAAAGTTATCTAGGTAAGTTGGTGGGGACAGGTGACTTGGGGACCCTACTCTTCCGCCATTTTGCCCCGCCTCCCCAGCTTTTCCAACATATTTTATACCACAGATACCTAAATTAATTATTACTTGTGTCTAATACCTAGTTAATTTTAGTATTTCTAAGGTGCTTAGCTAGGATGAAATGGCAGAGAGGTATATGCTCAATATTGAGTAAGGGAAAAAAAGCTCTCATATTAGGTGGCCTTCAGCCCTGGCTATGGTAACACACCCATGTTTATGTTACTATGACCAGATGAGGGGCAAAATCCCTAAAAACAGTTTGAAAAAGAAAGATACAGTATTTGCACATCATTCAGGGTATGAGACCATAATGTCAGGATAAAAGATACCCATCACTGGCAGGAAACCAGTAAAAAAATGAAAGTAAACATTGAACTCTTCAGGGGAGAGTGAACAGAAGTAATTAGAGAGGCACTTTTCTAAAGAGTGGGGTAGTATCAGAGGGGAAAGTTTAGTGACATGTACAGGAGAATCACTTATATAAATGTGTGCCCATGGCCTTAGGAAGTTTTTGGCTTTAATTTCTGAGAATCTTCTATGGAATTCTAGAAAGCTGTTGTAAAATAGCTTGATAGGAAGGGGCTTCTGGCTGACTCACATGGTAGAGCATTCAACTCTTTCTCCGTTTTTGTTTATTGAGCATGTGACTCTTGAGTTCAGGATTATGAGTTCAAGTTCTACATTGGGCCCCAGGTTACTTAAAAATTATAAAGAAATAAGGAGAGAGAGAAAGAGAGAGAGATTAAAAGACAAAACAAAACAGTAGCCTGGTAGGAAGGAGTCCAGTACCTAAAGCCATATTAGAGACAAACCAAGCTGATGCTCATGAGTTGTCCCTCATCAGCCTTCTTGTTGCAGAATAGAGGCTAACCACTGTCTGAAAAGTGGGAGATATAAAGTCAGTTTCTTAAGTGCTAGATCTCATGGATTACTTTGTGAATAAGGTATGATGAGTTGAGGGAGCAGAGAAGTTAATAAAAGTTGAGAAGACAGAGAGATATGGGGAAAAGTGGGTTTCTGGAGACAATCTTAAAATAAAATTAATACATTATGCTCCTGTTTAGGAAAGGTGTTCTTTTCTCTCTGGCAGATGGTAGCACAATAGAGTTCCTTAAACCATGTTGGGAATGGCAGTGCACGGTGATGGCTGCTGATGTATTACACTAATACTTTTTTAGAGTGACAGCACTCTTGATGATGAATTATAGTAATATTGTAGTTTATCACATGAGCAATACTCTGATGATGCATTACAGCAATATATCATCAAAGCAGTGGTGTTTATTTTCTTTCTCACTAATCTAAGTCAAGTAAAAAATTCTGTTAAAAGGGTAAATCTTTGAGTCCAATATGGCTTTCAATCTAGAGATGAAAAAAGTCTTTGAAAAAGGGTATGGCACTTATAGTTACTATTAAAAAATGCAGATGACTACAAAAATCTTTATTTTGCTTTACTGCCTAACATTTGTGTCTCATATGACCTTGCTTTAAAAAAATCATAGTACATATGTAGTAAAGTTTTGCTTTGTATCAGCAGAAGAAAATTTTATATCTACTCTAATAGCTGACATGTTCTGATAGAAAACACTGAAAAGCCTAAGGATTGAAACTTCATTATGCAATTCAAGGACTGTGATGAATGAAATGAGGTCAAATTTTTTGTTAATAGTCTTACTTTAAGAAAACTAAAAACTACCATTGTGTAAAGAGTACTTAGCACCTGAAAACACATAATTTTCTCCAGTAACCAGGAAACTTTGATATAGATGATCTTGTGATTAAGAAAACCAGAAAGTGTGACTTAATTCTGGATACTGGGGAGGTTTATTGGTCAGGTGGGCTTTGGAGAGAATACAAGAGAGGAAAAATGGAGAACTAGGGAGGATTGGAAATCTCAATTAGCAGAAATTGTATTTTATTTTTTAAAGATTTTATTTATTCATGAGAGACTCAGAGAGAGAGAGGCAGACACATAGGCAGAGGGAGAAGGAGGTTCCCTGCAGGGAGCCCAATGCTGGACTCGATGCCAGGACCTGGGATCATGACCTGAGCTGAAGGTAGATGCTCAACTGCTGAGCCACCCAGGTGCCCCTAGCAGAAGTTTTAGACTCATTAGTAATGGCCCAAAGTCAGGTTTGCTCTGAAGTTTAATGTTCATTATTAATGTAAAATGTATATTTATAAATGAAGATTACCAAAATGATTCTTGGCTGAGAACTAGTCAGTATACAGAGTTGGGGGGCAGGGGAAAAATTTTGGTGCACAGAGAGTAAAGAGCAATCTTTAGGACACTTTTGACTGACATCCTCTCACTCATACTGACTTTAGGGGAAAAAATGTTTTGTTGGTTACATTGGATACTGTATGTGTCCTTGGTAAGAAGAAACTCATCACCATACAGACCATTTAGGATAATCTGTAAACTAAATGATTTAGATACGGAGAAAAGAGAGCTGACACTTAAAGAGTATGTAACTCTTTAATTCTAAAATAAATTATATTTCTAGAAGCTTTTAAAAGTTAATAATAACCCATAACTCAAATTTAGTACTTTTATGTTACAGTGAGGTAGAAATTTTCAGATAAAAAAAGAGTCATAATCTTAGTCTTGCTGATAAATCTAAATTTTGCTCTTAACAATTAAAAGTTTACAATAATGGCAAAACATATGCACCAGAACATATATGTATGGTAGCCAGTTCAGTTATATCTGGTGTCTTGATTTTATTTAGCAAACAACAAGTTTAAACATTAAGCTGAGTATGTGACAAATAAAGGCTTTACTATATTTCATATTTTTAAATTTTCTTTAAAATGACAATCTCATAATGCACAATATATAATTATATAATGAGATCACTGAGTAAGTGTGAACACATTAATATATATTTATTAAGAAAATTGACAAAAGTGCACTAACAAAAGTAGAAGTCATGTATCTTGCAATTAACATGGTTATTATCATAAACATGAGCCCCAAATGTCATAACATAAAAAGAAAGTCTTGCTATATGTATGAAGTCCATAATGTAGTAGTGCTTGAAATTTTATTTTGTCCTTAAAACTCTGGAAGGTGAGGATCCCTGGGTGGTTCAGCAGTTTAGCACCTGCCTTCAGCCCAGGGCGTGATCCTAGAGTCCTAGGATCAAGTCCCACATCAGGCTCCCTGCATGGGCCTGCTTCTCCCTCTGCCTCTCTCTCTGTCTCTCTCTCTGTCTCTCTCTCTCTCTTGGTCTCTCATGAATAAATAAATAAAATCTTTTTTTAATTTTATTTATTTTTAAAGATTTATTTATTTATTTGAGACCGAGAGAGAGAGAGAGAGAGAGAGAGAGAGAGAGAGAGGCAGAGACACAGGCAGAGGGAGAAGCAGGCTCCATGCAGGGAGCCCGACGTGGGACCCGATCCCGGGTCTCCAGGATCGCGCCCTGGGCCAAAGGCAGGTGCCAAACCGCTGAGCCACCCAGGGATCCCCAATAAATAAAATCTTAAAAAAAAAAGAACCTCTGGAAGGTGAGTGGCATATACATGACTTAAGATTCATGGGTTTTGGATTCCAACACATCTCGGTTTGAATCTAAGCTCTTTTGTTTATCTTGTATATGGCCTTGTGCTAGTTAAGTGTGTGTCTTTCTATCTCTAATATTTCTCATCTAAAAAATGGAGAGTAGGAAGAATATATTTCTAATAGAGATTGTGTAGAATTAATGAGATAATATGATTTTTAAAGGCTTACTGCTGTATTTTGGGCAACAAAAATGCTCAGCATATACCATTATTATCTGTTTATTTTACATTTTGAAATTAGAAAACTAAGGACCAATTTTCGTCAAAGGCCCCTAGAAAGGAAAAGCGAATTGCAAGCCATGTTTTTTGAATCCTGCACATCTTTTTCTGATACACAGTTCTGGCACACACACTTCTATCCCCCAGGGTTGGGGTACGTGGCGATGGCTTAATTAGTTTGTTTCTTTGTGTGGTTTTCTGAAACAAATAAAGACCTCTATGAACTCACTTGGCTATGTTGATTTAGGAGATGCTTCTCGTATCAGAGAGGTATTTTCCATCTTTTCTGAGTACCACAGTAGGTTAATTAATCAGTAATTAAATTTTTCCTTTTCTTTTTGTACATAAAACCTGACTTCATTGATGAGAATATAAAAGAAACATGTACAATGATGTGTTCTAAATTTCCTGTGGAGTAGAGTTTAAAGCAAATTATATTTGAATTGGTAAACGGATTTGTTTTCTTATAAACTAAAGACCCTGGATACCTTGATAGTTAATAGTACAAAATCAATTACCCATTTGGCTGATGTCAAATTCCTGTAAGTTGTGGCATGAACCTAGACAAGTTATTTAAATTTCATTTGCTTAAAAAATAAGTAAATAAATAAATAAATAAATAAATAAATAAATAAATTTAATGTGCTTCAGTATCCTCATCCATAAGATATATTAATAATATCTATAATATAGATCTGTTGTGAGAATAAGCTAATTAATATTAAAATGTAAAGTTAGTGTAATAATAACTTTAATAAATATTTGTATAATTATGTGGGTGAAACAAAATAATTCCTTCTTCTCATAAAGTAAAATCACTATGTAATACCAAGTAATGATAAATTAATACATGTAATAGCTGCAAGTGTAACCAGGACTCAATGACACGAGGGTTATTTCTCAGAATTATTTATGATAATTTGAAATAATTTAGTTTCTAGTCACTGTGTACCTCTATAAAACTAAATACTCTTTCTATAACTTAATAAAAAAAGCAGCTACAAACCAGACTGGAATATTTGCATGATTTTATTAGTAAAGATAAATAATTATTTGTTCTCGCTAGAATATAGTTTCTGTAAAAACAAAAGATAATGTAATTTAGAGAAATATAACCCTGTGTTTTAGTTTGTGAACTTTTATTTACTGGGTGGAGCTATAAATCACTGCTAGTAATTAATACCAAATAGTATCCCTACCTTAAGATTTTGATAATATATGTGATTTCAGACTATGAAAGATTTTCACCACTTGTTATTTTGGGGCAGATTTCAATATAAAATTTCGTTCTAAACAATGAGCTTATATGTGTGTAAGCAATTTCTTTATCTCAAATTAATTTTCCCTGAGCAGCTTCCAAAATGGTAAATTGTCAGATAATTAAAAATAAAATATTAATAATGGAGTTATAAACATACCAAAAAACTTTGATAGCTATTATGTTTTTTAAAATGCCAGCCTTTGTATATTACAGACAAATTTTATATGAAAAGTTCTTTTGATGTTCATACTTCCAATTACATAGATCTTAAAATACTTTTTAGGAGTGAATGTTTATTATAAAACATAACCCTTAAATTTGAAGTACTTTATAAAAATTAAATTTATAAAGTTATGAGGTCTCTTTTTTATCTCCCTCTCTCTTGCTACTAAAATACAGTTCTTCATATTTTTCCCCTGCTCTCTAAAGGATCTTTTAATTTATTTTTTTGACTGCATCACAAAGGACATAATATGACATGGGGAATGCTATGTTCGACAGTTCTAGAATACAAAAGATCATGGAATATTCGGTTTTGAAGTGACATTTGCAGTAATATAACACAAGCTATGTAGTTTACAGAGGAAGAAACAAAATCCCCAAAAGTGATTTGCAAAGTCAAACCAGCCATTGGTAGAGCTAGAAATGGAAATTAGGCCTGTTTTTTCTACACCCCCCCCCCAGGTTATTAAAAAAAGTATATTTATTTTTGCAATTTGTAAAGTTTCTGAAATTATTTACACAGTTATAATCAAAGAACTTTAAGATGGGAATGTTTGTGGAAGAAGGGTGTTGGGTGGGGAGTGGAGTGTTTTTCTTCATTGTGAGTAGGTTCAGTTGAGTTCCAAAAGGCTGTTGCATTAACTGTGGGTTTCTTCACTGCCAGCCTGCCATTACAGCCAAGGCTAGAGACAATGGAATGTTAGTGCATAGTACTTTGAAATCCCTTAGTTTCTCATGAAATGAGTGCTCATATAAACCTTACAGACAATTATGGGCAGAAAGAAGTGTTTTAAACACATTTAAAAGTGAATATTAAACAATGATGGCATTTTCCTTTTTTTTAATGTGTTGATTCTTTTCATTTCAAACAATTAAGCTCTGTGGAGTAGAAGGAAATGATAAATGTAACCATCAGTAAGATGATATTAGTGAAATAGTCTCTATTTCTGTGGCAGTGAGCATGGCTCTACTTACATTTGTTAGGATGTAAACATTATAGGGACAGCTGGGTGGTTCAGTGGTTGAGTGTGTCTGCCTTGGGTTCAGGGATGATCCTGGGGTCCTGGGATAGAGTCCCACATCAGACTACCTTCTCAGGGGGGAACCTGTTCATCCATCTTCCTCTGCCCCTCTCCTTGCTCATGCTCTTGCTCTCTCTTTCAAATAAATAAAAATCTTTTTTTTTAAAAGGATTAAACATTGTATTTAAATGAAAGAAATATACATCATAGCCCTTGTGTTCTGTGTGACATCAACACTGGCAATGTGCAGTTATTTGAGAAATCAGATGTGACCTAAATTCTAGGTCTAGAGATGGTCTGCATCAGTGCACATTTTGAGACAGCACACTGAACTTCTGAGTTTGTGTCAAGCATTAATGAGATTAGACAGAAGAGAAAAGGCCTCATCAATTTTTTCCTTAGGGGCTTCATTTTGGATTTGTATTTTCCCAGCTTCTCATTCATCTGTCTTCTGTGTCTGATCTCCCAAATTGTGTTACCATCCAGATTCTAGGTTATTTTCATTTAGTTCATCTATTTCCAATTTTGCAGCCTATAGAGGTCATGATTTTCTTTAATAGCCAAATAACCTAATCTAAGCTGCTTTCTTAGGTACCTTAGGGTACTTACTGCTTTATCAAGTTTTTCCCCCTGAGTATTCCTAAAAAAAAAATCCTTGGCGAGTGCTTATATATTCCCTAAAGATCTGTTTGCTTATGACTACTTTGCTCATTTCTACTCTAGTTTAAAAGAATATTAATAATAATGTGGTCCAGCTCAGCTCACCAATTCAGGACACAGAAGAATGTTAGTAAGCATTAATGCTTGAGATTGTTTGGTTTCCCAGTGCAACTGCTTAATGGTTTGTCCACTCACATTTGGCCATAACTTCTTTTTCATCATAGACAGAACTAAGAGAAGAGTCCAGACTTGCCTCTAACCCTGTTCTTGACTCCTACTCCTATCTGGACATCCAGACTCCAAACTTCTTCTTAGAGAAAAAGTCTCCAAGTTTGATTTTCTGTAACGTCAGACATGACTACATTTTCGTAGGCAGCAGAGCTCAGTTCAAATTGACTTTATTGCCATTCATATAACCATTGCATGAAAGTAGCCCAATTACAGCTTATTGAATTCTTAAATGATACAGAAAATGAAGTGATCAAAACATTGTTTAGGATTATTGTTAAACTCACTGAGTAGAAATACTGCTCCATATTATTGAACTTCCCCATAGGAAAGTATTGCTGCACACACAGAAAGACAACATGAGAACATAGAATTAGAGTGCAGACAATTAAACACACCTGGTGATAATAAATTTGCTCTCAAGTAGCTCTAAGTAGCTTTTCTTCCCCTAGTCCCATTAATAGTTGATTTTCTGGTCAGGTGCACTATTGATCGATTTGCACTGAAGCCATTTCTTCCTCATTAGCTTTCCAAACTTTTCTTTGCCTCAATTTTCCTCAGATACAAAAGCCTCACAAGATTTTAGAAGACTTGTTGCTTAGCAACAATCTCATTCCTATAACTGTAATGGTTCGGCACACAATGTCACCCTTTTGGGGGGAGAATTCAAATGTTTTCCTATTTCCAGTGTTTACTCCATTTAATTACCAAAGTGAGATGTTAGTTATTGTTAATTATATCTTTCCTACATGAATGGTTTCAGTTTTTGTGATTCTACATAGCTGTGTTGAGACAAAATAATGCCTCCATATACCCTTTATAAATATATCCAGAAACTTATTCCTGCTTATAAAAAACATACTAGCAGAAAAATTTCTGTTCTTTTTTATTCTCAAAAACTCTATTCACACTAGAAAAGAGAAATTTTGGCACTTCTTGTAGCAATAATAGTTTATAGATAAACAAATTTCCTATATTAAATTCCCGTAACAATAGAAAGCTACTTTTTGTAAGTTCTCTGTTTCCACCCACATTTGTACACCATTTATATGTGCTTGATGCAAAGTACTTTACGTACCTTTTGTAAAATATTTAAATATAATTTAAGGGTGCGCCTAAACATAACTATGTTTTGTGATCTGACAATATAATTTTGTACAAATCAAACACACACAGGAGTGATTTGCTGAATTAAGACCCCAAAAAGTGGAAATAATATATATAGCTGTTTTAAATAAATAATATATTTTGGATTAGAAAATGCTATACCTATCAGTGGCAACAGACCAGAATCACTAGTCCATTCTTTTCCCATCTGGCAAAATAAATGTCAAGGAACTTAAATTTGCAAAATTGGATTGTTACCAGTTCAGCATTATGAAGTTCAACACAATTGACTGGAATGTAGAACAATTTATAAAATATTTTTTGTTTGTTTTAATGGGGGGAGGACAAGTTTGATAAATAATTTAGGAAATAATCAATCATGAAAATATACTAAGTATCCTTTGTGTGTATTTGGGGGGTGATTTCTATATGTGGAAACCTGGATTCCCCTAATGTGTTTTTAACATTTTCCTGCTTTTATCAATCCATTTACAGGTATTTAATTTTTTTCTTTCTGCATACTACAGTTACCAGGTGACAGAGGTTGTAGATGCTTGTGCGTTGAAATTGCTCTTGTCTCCTGACTTTTCTTGTATGTTGAGTGGAGGAGTTCATTTGAATCATTCCTCAGAGCTAACTAGGGAGTGAGGCATAATCATTCTCATCATCCTTTTATTATTTATTCAAGTTAGTGTCATATTGGAAAAGAAAAGGGACAAAATATGTCTTCCACAGCAATGTTTAACTGGAATCCCATATTCTTATTTTAGATATGAGGACTAGATTTTTCTCATAAATATCAAAAAGTCATTTATATAGAGATTTAAAGTTTAACCACCTTATTTTTTTCTTTTTTTTTTTTACACTCCTGCAACTAGGTGACCAAGAGAGTATATATATTATTGTGCATCGCTCTTGTCAGATACCTTCCTTATATGTTGTTTTAAGGAAATTCATTTGAATCCTACCACAGAATGGACTGACAATGAGCATGGTATAACTGATACCCTAAGTCTCTAAATCTTCCTGAATGCCACTTACCAAGATTTTGAACATTTGATATGACATGTGTGGTTTTTAGATGGTGCGTTAGCTTACTAGAGATGCTGTAAACAAAGTGGCACAAACAGGGTGACTTAAAACTGTAGAAGTTTTTCTGTCATAGTTCTGGAAACTGGAAGTCCAAAATTTAGGTGTCAATTGGGGGATGTTCTCTCCAAAGTCTCTAGAGGACCTTTTCTTGACTGTTAGTTTCCAGTAGCCTCAGATATTCCTTGGCTTATACTCCACAATTTTCTGCCCCCATATATAACCTCCCTGTGCCTCTCTTCACATAACCATCTCATTGTAATGGTGCCTGTCATATTCAGTCAGGAGTTTGCCCTACTCCAGTGTGACTTCATCACAAGTAATTACATCTGCAAATACCCTATTTAATTCCAAATAATGTCACATTCTGAGGTCCTGAGGGTTAGGGGGACAGTATATCTTACTTGGAGGACACAGTTCCACCTGTCACATATGGTGATGGTCACAGACCTGGGAGAAGCCTAGGACTAGAGAGCTTTGACCAAGGGTCCTTAGCACTGCATCCAAGAAGTGGAGGATGCAATATTCAATGATGCTGCCACATTTTTTATTTAAAAAGAGAAAGAATGTGCTGTTGCCAGTAGATAAAAAGATCATTTTTAAAGTTAAGAGGTGAGTACATGGGAACTCACTGTATTTTTCTTTCTGATTGTGCATGTTTGAAAATTATAATAATAAAAATTAAGAGAATAAACTTAAAAGAATAAAACATGGTATATGCCACTGAAGAGAGGAAGACAAAATCTATTGATCATATTTTTTCTAAAATTGACAATAATTCCTTAATATCACCAATTGTTTAGTCAAGGATCAAATGTCACCATTTTTTAAATTCAGGCATACAGTGTATCCAGTTTGACAAATACATGCTGCAGTGTAACTACCTCCACTCTCAAGATACTGAACAGGCTCACCACCCCCCAGATTTGCCTTATGCTGCCCCTTTGTGGTCAGTTTCTCCTGCAGGGCACCTCTAAGCCCTAGAATAAAGAGAAGCAGAAATCTATCTCTGCACCTAGGCAACAATTAAACACCAGTAGAAACTATGTGATTTAACTACTTTGGAACAGTAGGATCTGTTGAATGTTTTCAACTTGGAGAAGAAAGTTTGGACAGTAAATTGCAGTTAATTTGCTCTTAACCCTATTGCAGGCAGCTGTTCACACAGGTTGAGAAAAGCAGTGTAGGCAAAGAGGACCCAGCTTTCCAGTATCAGAGAGCTGTGCTCTGATTGCCTAATTGTGGCTTTAATCACAAAGATACGGGTGAGGAATTCTCAAGCCATTATAGTTGCACTTTCCCCTGTTTTTGCAAGCCCTCCCTCTTGTGGCTGAAATACTTCTTGGGGATTTAAATGGTTAGTGTCTTTCCCCCATTTTTTTCTTCTCTTTTCCTCTTGGGAGCTAGACGTTGAAGACTGTGATATTCAAAAACAACCACATGAATGTGGGCAATTAGAAGTCAATATGCATGCCCAGGACAAGTTTTAGACTCAGAAGAGATCTGAAAATTTCTTAAGGGATGCTCTAAGAGATAATCCATTTACTTATTTTTTTTTCACCTTGTAGAAGCTGCTTATATTCCTTGACTGGTGGCCCCATCCCAAAGTGAGCAACCAAGTATCTTCAAATCTTTGACTCTCACACTGACTCTCTTACCTTCCTTTTTCATTTTTAAGGATTTTGTGATTATGTTGGACCCACCTAGATAATCTAGGATAATCTCTCCACCTCAGTATGAGCTGATTAGCAATCTCAATTCTATGCAACTTTAATTTCCCCTTCTCACAGAACATTACTTGTTCACAGGTTCTGGGGATTAGGATATAAATATTTTTTTTCTTTTGAAAGGGAGAGAATATTTTTCTGCCTTCCATACTGAAAAAAAACAAGGAAATAGATTTTTTTCCTAGAGCCTCTAAAAGGAAACTCAGCCCTGCTAAAATCTTGCTTTTAACCTGAAGAAGACACACATCGACTTTTAATCTGTATAACTGTAAGAGTGTAGATTTCTATAGTTTAAACTACCAAGTTTCTGGAAATTTTTTACATCAGAAATAGAAAGTTAATATAGACACTTATGAGGGAAGAATTAATTCAATGATGCACACCTGGAAGTGTGAATGCTTTCTGATTTTATTAAGACATTACTTTTAAAAAAACAAAAAAATCAATAAGCTTTTTGTTAGAATTATAAGAAAAATTTCAGGATTTTATCTCAGAACAAAATGAAAGAAACATAATAGAAGATTCTTGAAAAAAAGAAAAATGACAAAAATCTTGCCTGGGTTCCTTCTGTATGTTGGGAAATTTAAGCTAGAAGGTAGGAAATTTGGTTATGAAATACAGTTTTTGCACTAATAAAATAAATCTATGACTCTCAAATACCAACTGGAGTATTAGTACTTCTCTATGACAGAGCTTTCAGTGGTTTCTTACAGTTTTTTTAGAAAATTTTAATTTATTCATTTTTTAAAATTTATTCATTTTAAATAATTTGTTCTCTATTGTCAGGCTACACAATTTTCTTTATAAAATATTGGCAATAGATCACCATTATAATTTTAGTATCTTTATTATAATTTTACAGACAGTTGTGAGATTTAGCTGAATGTCTCATATGATTATTTAATCTCCTGCATTTCAGTTTCTTTATGTATAAACCAAAATAAGATCCTTCATTTTCCAGCTGTAGTGTTCTTTGCATGCAGGAATGAGTTTTACATTTTGCATTTGTTTGTCAGCATAGTGACTAATTTATATGTTTCCAGATGAATATACTCAATTTGTAGATCTCACTTGGAAGATTGTTCTTTAAAATGGTCATAAATATTAAGCAAACATAGTAATAAATTATATCCTTGTATGTCAACTCTAAGCAGAACCATTAGGGTGAACAAAAACAGACCACTTTATCTTCATGTAGAAATAATCTATTTTTTTATCTTATAGTCTTTATTTTGGGAGCCCTTTTAAATTTTCAATAAAGTATTCCAGATCATCAAATTAGTCTAATTTATAGAAACTGGATATTCAACTCAGGTAATGGGACTATAGGCCTAGTTTCCTTCCTTTTCTTACCCTATTTCCTGAGTAAAGATGTTTCTTATTAGTTTACTAGTATAAATGTTATAATTTTATTACAGTAGAGTATTTATTATAACCATACACATTTTTTATGTTCAGCATGCTTTTATTGAATGTTATTTCATAGTTATAAATGCTATCCTTTTTTGTATTTTATTAAGTTAAAATATTAATGTGAAGAACAAATGCAGATAGGTAACACAAGAAAAAATTTACAATCACAAGAGTTGAAAATTTATGTTTTATTTTCAAAGAAGAGGATACACAATTGATTGCCTTAACCATGCACCTAACTAGTACACTGAGAGATTGAGGCTGAATAACTCATGCACTCATATTTCCAGGAATAAAAAATGGATGAATAGATGATTTGATGGATAGATAAATGAGTAATTGGATGAATCACAAATTTATAGACTAAGTCTTTGACAATCAAGTATGCATTTATTTTCTAAATCTCATATTAGAGGCTCACACTTTTAAAAAATTGTGCAATGGCATATACTAGTCTATTCCTAGTACAAGGGTTTTGTAAGATTTCAAAATTGATTTTCTCTTATTTGCTATATCTAAAGAGTTTACATGTGTAATGGTATTTCACCTAGAAAACATTTGAGGTCAGTAGTACCATAATTTTTATTTACTTCATTATATTACCTATTTACTTCCTGTGGATATAAAAAGCATATAGAAATATTCATAAAAACTTATAAATAGGGGAGTTTACTAATAGTGCGTTAATATGCCAGACACTAGTTATAATGTCAGTATGCTTTGGAGCATTTAGAATTCTAAAATATTTTTTTTTCAATTTTTATTTATTTATGATAGTCACAGAGAGAGAGAGAGAGAGAGAGGCAGAGACACAGGCCGAGGGAGAAGCAGGCTCCATGCACCGGGAGCCCGACGTGGGATTTGATCCCGGGTCCCCAGGATCACGCCCTGGGCCAAAGGCAGGCGCCAAACCGCTGCGCCACCCAGGGATCCCGCATTTAGAATTCTTTTGGGTAATTTGTTTTACTAAAAATATATAGCTCAAAAAATCATGCCACTAATGTATTGAACTTTTCATTGTCACTTTAAAAATAAATTTTCTACAGACATTGAGATTATAAAAATATCAAAGTAGAGCCATTAAAATACTTTCAAAAGTCATTAAGGTATTTCCTCATTGAACAGCTTCTACAGTGATTTTGAATTAGGATCAGAATAACCATCACTGAATAAATACCAAATTCCCATTATGCACACAAGACTCTCATTCAGGGTTGGAGAACTTGATGTTCATGCCCAGAAACTTATCTTTAATGAAGTATGCAAACCTAATTCATGAAAGTCTAGTGAAGAAGAATGCAATTATGTGACCTATGTATTTCTAATGTATTAAATCCGAAGAATCTGATGGATTTAAAGAAAGCAATGGGACTTTGACTCTTGAAAATGAGGAAACATTAGGCAAGGTAAATAATAAAAACAAGTAAAGTCTCAAAAGCAAAAATAAGCAAGAATATGATAAGCTGTGTAGGCTTAGATATAATTTAGAGATCTGCTTCACCAAAGGGAATAGTGTTTTGGAAGTTAATGCAAAATAAACTTGGGTGGCCTTATGGAGGGTTCTGAAAATGAGAAAACAACACTTTTTTTTTGTAGTGTTTGGGTGCATTATTTTATTGAATGATCGGACTTTAGAAAAGGTGACTTTTATATAATATTAACATATAATATTTATATTATATCAATACTAACAATTTAGTATTTAATATTATTATTTGTTAATGTATAATAATAACAAATAGAACTTAATTTTTCCACAACTCTAAATTTGAATGTTATCAAATTTTTATTCCTTACTTATGGTTGAAGTAATTGTAGATATAAGTTTTCCATTTGGTTTCTGTGTTATTAGCAGTGTTATTTTTGTATGGACTCATATTTGGGAATCTGCCTTGGTGATTTGTGAAGGCATATGTGTGTGCGTGTGTGTGTGTGCAAGCATGCATGTGTGTGTGTGTGTGTTGGATAGTGTTTTGATGTTTGAGTGGTTGTAGAGTACACATGATGAATTCATTCACCTTCCTCCAGTATGAAGTCCTCTAGAGAGGGATAGTTTATGATGCTCTTGGTTGGTTAATCACATAATTCGTGAAAATGCTCAGTCTCTTCCAACCCAACAGCTCTTTCTCTGTTCAACTAACACAGATATTCTTCTCATAGCCTGTAAGTCTTAGGTTTTTATTCTAGGTACCAATTGCTATGTCTTCTAAAGTCCAAAAGAGATTCTAGACTCTTCTATTGATTCTCCTATGGCATTATTCAATTTGCCTGTGGGTAGTTGGAGCATACACTATGCTCCACCAGCAATATAGCTAAAAATTCTAATGTCAGGGACACCTGAGTGGCTTAGTGGTTGAATGTCTGCCTTCAGCTCAGGGCATGATCCCGGGGTTCTGGGATCGAGTTCTGCTCCCACTTCTACCTTCACCTGTGTCTCTGCCTGTCTCTCTGTGTCTCTCATGAATAAATATATAAAATCTTTATTAAAAAATTCTAATGACACTGTTTCTGTATCTTCAACATCTTCAAATCATTTATTATTAAATATTCACCAAATAGAGGTACACTCATGCAACCATAATTGCCTTTTGATATATTCTGTGAAAACACTTCTCAGATAATATTGGGATATATACTACATAATTTTTTGTTTTGTTATATTTTTATAATTTGGGGACTCAGACAAAATGGTCATATTGTACATATTCTGTTTTATCTTACAGTTACACTAGCAGGAAACAATCACTGATTTTGGAGCAGATTAAAGATAAACAATTTGGTGATATTATTTATCATTGATTGAAGAGATAAAAAATTATTGTCTCTTAATCTGGAACAGATCCTCGGTCTTTCTATTTAATGATCTTTACATTTTGGACCAATATGGAGTATATTTGTAGAATGTCTCTAAATTTGGAGTTGTCTGATATTTCCTCATGACTAAATTCTGATCATGAATTCTTGACAGAGTGTCACAGAAGTGATTACATGTTCTGCTATGTGTCATATAAAGGGGCACATGATTTCTCATATTTTTGGTGGTGTTAATTTTGTCACTTGGTCAAGGTCTGTTGGATTTCTCCACAAAAAAGTTACTATTTAACTTCATTAAATTAAGTACTATGTGGGGACACATGTTGAAAATGAATATATTATCTAACTTTCACTACTCATTTAAAATTCATTGATTCTTAGTCTCTGAATTATTATTATGATGGTTGCTAAATGATGAACTTATAATTTCATCATTTTAATATATTTATCTTTTGACATTCTTCTGTGAGTACAAAGTTTCCATTCTTTCCTGTATATGTTTTCATTTATGTACAGTTTGATTTTTATGAATTCTAAGTTTATTTGATGAGATGTCAAATTGTCACAGATTTGTCTAGTTAAAGGAACTTGAAGCTGCCTCCTGTAATTTTTGGACATATCTTTATCATTATTTGAACACATTTTACATTTCTGGCATAATACATTATAAGTCCACTTTATACTTTCACCTTCTCAGCCCCAGAATTGGTCATTTCACCATGGAAATCTGTTTCTTTTAGTAATAAAAATTATTGGGAACTGGAAACTAGGGATGCTCAAGTTTACTGGGCACCATTGCTTAGAGACCAATTGCTTAAATAGACAATAAATGTTTGGCTGTATTGGCTTGTATATGTGTATTTAGGTATTTCTCAATCACTCTTTATTGGTTCAACTGCTCATCTGTCTAATCTCTATCTCCTTAGAATAAATACAACTGTGTATGTAGAGCAAATTCTTCTTAAAACTCACAATAATACATATTAAAAGAAAACAATGTACTTAGACAAAAAGAGTATCAGTGCATTTAGACAAAGAATTTCTGCAGTGTGTTCTCATTATTTATAGTAGTAATGCTCTATAAAGTCACTGCAAACACTAAATTCGTGAACACTGAAGTATTGGTCCTAGGAGAAATACAGGCTTAGGTTTGTAAAAGCCTCTGGTCACATTTTCAGCAGCTGAACAACACATAACCTTGTTTTATGCGTGTTTCTGTTTTAGGCCACTTTTAAAAAAATATTGTTGATTCATTAACATTGAGATCACAGTCAATAACTGTAACATATGTATTTTCTGCATAAAGCATACCACAGCCTTCTTGCACTTGAGAATATTAGCCAGTACATCAGTGGTATACTTGGGAGTCATTTTAAACAGCAAATTCACAAATAAAAGCACAGGAGATGGAAAAAAAAAGCAGTAAATACATTGTGAAAAGGACATTTGTTTATAAGATGCATATTGAAATAAGAAAGCAGAGGACTGTCTTAATAGACTTTACCTGGAAACTTGCATGACTGGGCAACTCAGATTTCTTTGCAATTGTGTGTATATGTCTGTGGATGACTGAGAAAACACTATGAGCATTGATTTTGGGTTACAAATAAATTTTAACAAGTAGGAACAGTCTCAAATATGGAATCTGCAAATAATAAAGACCAGCTGTACATATATATACATCAGTTTTTACATGCTTTTTATTTTCTGGTTATAGTGATATTGTCACAGATAAGCATGGATAAAAAAGAATCATTACCCTATAGGAGCACATAAAGTAACAGAATAAGCAACTATGATGGTTAATTTTATGTGTCAACTTGGCTGGGTTCTAGTGCCCAAATGTTTGGTCAAACACCAGTTCAGATGTTGCTGTGAGGTATTTTTATATATAATCAACATATAAGAGTCAGTAGACTCTTAAGTAAGGCAGGTTACCTTCCAAAATGTGTGTGGAACTCATCCAGATAACTGAAGGCCTTAAGAGAAACAGACTGAAGTTCCCAGGAGAAAAAATTCTGCCTGAAGACTGCCTTCTGACTTGAACTTCAACATTAACTCTTTCCTGGGTCTCCAGCCACAGGACTTCCTTGCAGATTATCAGCCCCCAGAATCTTGTAAGCTATTTTTTTTAAAAACATCTTTCTCTCTTTATAAGCACAGGCATATCCTATTGGTTCTGTATCTATGGTGAACCTTGACTAATAAGGTAGCAAGTGTCTTCTATCATGTTATGCCAACCCATTTTATGTGCAATAATAGCAAATGCTAAGAAAACAATGGACATTTTCCATAGTAAAAATGATAAGGAATAGACAAGATAAATAAAATTACAGATAATTCACAGGTTAAAAAAGTTAACCTTAAGGATTTGATATTTAATTTAAAATATGCTCATATATCATCTACTATTATGAAGACTACTTAGCCAGAAATAACTTTGGATATTCTGTCTTCCTAATTTATCTCTAAGATGTCCTAATATTAGGTTAATTGAAAACGTTTCACACTGAAGAATTTGTTATCTGTAAAATTATATAATATAAATTATTTTCTGTTGAACATGCTTTCTTGGTGTAGGGTGTATTTTCATTAAGTCCTGTGAGGACCATTATGCATGGGATGGTGAAATTATAGCCTTTTGCTCAGAAAAGGCCAAGAAATATAAAATCGTTAATGGCATGCAATTCTGTGCTGTGACTTGCTCAACTATGGTGTAATGGTGGGATATATCCTTCAATTTAACAAAACATATATATCAGGGGCCCCTGGGTGGCTCAGTGTTGAGGGTCTGCCTTTGGCTCAGGTCGTGATCCCAGGGTTCTGGGATCAAGTTCCATATTGGGATACTTGCGGGGAGCCTGCTTCTCTCTCTGCCTATGTCTCTGCCTCTCTCTCTGTATCTCTCATGAATAAATAAATACAATCTTTAAAACAAAACAAAACATATGTATCAATGATATCAATTTGTATTGATGCTGCTTTGTTTTAATAGGGTGACCTATTCAATAATGTATAGTTGTGAAATGATATCTTTGTGTCTAAAATTGACATCACTTAACTAGTGAACTCTTCACTTCTATTGATCTAATTTAATGCAGAATTTGCTTTCCTGCTCTGGTTTATAGTAGAGAAATGGATTATAGGAGCTCAGTTGTAAGTGAAGCGGTCATCTACATGAACAGACTACACCCCTAGTTATTAATCATGAGCAGGTATGGAGTTAACAATCCTGGAATTTGTTTTAATTATCTGCCTGGAAGTAAGGAATAGCAGCAACTAACACAATGCATAGTGAAGAATATGTATCTAATGAATATTGGCTAAATGTTGAAAGAATTCATTTATGACCAAATGTTAAATTGCTATAAATTGCTATATAGAATGTAGGCTCAGAAAAATATATAAGAAATATTTCCTAGAGACTTCAGGAAATGATTGTGAATTTTTGTGCCCAATTATGGTTTGCATGGTATAAACTGCAGAAAAGAAGCAATTAGGGTTGTCTAAGAATGTAGGAAAGCATGAACTATTGAGTTCATGGGAATGATCAAACTATTCCCTGGGCATGGAGGATTCTCAACTGAGTTTAGACAAGGCAATTGACTTGGGAAGCAAAATAGGAAGTGAGTTTTGACAGAAATATAGAGCAGAGAGAGTTATAGTGTACAAAAAATAACAGAACATCGAAAGAAAAAAATTAAATGTATTAAATGAAGAATGTATAATTTACTCTAAAAAGGAAAATGTGTTAGAGAAAGATTTTAATAAAAAAAGTCGTAGAAGCTGGGTTTCATTCACCATTCTTCCTCTTTTCTCAAATAGAATTTATGAAATAATGAGAGGGAAAATGTCTTAGTCAAATAATGTAGTCATGAGTCTGCACACATAAACAAATCCCCTTAGAGTTCAGTTTGTGGCTTTGTTTATCACAAACACTTGAAATTCATCTTAATTCAGTTTGGTTTAGGAAACTCCAATCCCTCATGAGAAAATTGATTCAAATCTATATTTCTTAATAATCTAGATTGTGGTATCACACTGCTTGAAGTACATTAAACCTGGTCCTATTCCAATTCTTAGGGGCTAGGAATACAATTTTTCTCCATTTCAGTATGTTTCTTCGTAATTTTTGTCAAAATATTGGCTTACCTACTTTCTCTGATAGTAAGAGACAGTGGATATCCCAACAAATGAATAAACAGACTGTGTCTCCCTCAAAGATATTCAAGTGTTAACAAACCTCTGTACATAGGTGAATGTGACTTTATTGAAAATACAGTTTTGCAGGTGATCAAGTTAGGATAATATTGTTAGGGAACATCATAAAAGTATATCTAAAGGGGAAATTTGGACACAGAGACTAAAATGCATAGAGGGTGCATGATATGAAGACAGGCGAATGCTATCTACAAGTCAAAGATCATCTGAAGCAATCAGAAATTGAGAAAGAAGCATGGGACAGATTCTCTGTCACATTTCCCAGAAGGAACCAACCCTGCTACCACCTTATTTTGGACTTCTAGCTTCCAGAACTATGAGACAATAAATTTCTGATGATTAAGCAACACTGTTTCTGGTACTTTGTTATGACAGCTCCAGGAAATTAATACAAGGTATATTTAAAATATATTCATGTATATGTATAAATTGCTATGCAATAAAATATTTTAATGGTAAATATGAACCATGGTATTATTACCAATGGTAAATATTTACCAATGGTAAATATGAATATGAAATATGTTGTTGAGTTATCCTCAACAACAGTCTTATGTCTACCTTCTATACATATTAGCAAATACTTTTAATATGACTTATGGAACAGATGTCAAGAATTTTAGAGAAAATATTTTTCTATTTAAGGTAAAATCTGGAAGATTCAGGTCAACGTTCTATGAAAGTTTGAGGCCTATTTAAATTTATAAAATCTGCGTATATCATTCTATTTCTGAACAAGTTTCCAGATAAAGTTTTTTTTTTTTTAAATAAGCATTGTGCTAACATGTCTTCATCTGTTGTTTTCACTGAATTCCTTTCTCAGCTCTTACATAATATAAATCTGCATATGAACCTCTATTTTTCTCAGTAGTTATTTCTGGGACTATGGTCAATTTTGCTTTGTATAAAATAAGTCAAACTTTTGTTCATTATCCTCTCTATGATTCATATACTGCCCCTTCCCCTCAGGATTCTAGAACTCTCTCTTAAATTTCTATCTTTTTCTTTTAAAATATTGTTTTTTTTGCTTTTGCAATTAATAGAATTTTACATTTTTTCATGTGTTGTTTTCCCTTCATAAAAATGCCAAACATCATCTTTCTTCAGCATAATTTTTAGTTAATGTATTCCTGGTAGTATGTTATACTTCCATTTTATTAATTTTTACTTTTAATTTTTACCTCCTTAAGTTTATATTTAATTCCCTCTGGATGTTTTGCATGAAAGCACTGGCAGGTGTTTGGTAACTTGTTATTTGATGCTTTGGCAGCAACCATAGCAGTAGTAAAAAGTTAGCAAATGTGGTAGGTTGAATAATGGCCCCCAAAGATATCCAGATATTAATTCCTAGAACCTGTGAAGTCTCCCTTATATGGCAAAACTGACTTTAGAGATATCATTAAGGTAAAGATTTTAAGATGAGGAGATTATCCTAGATTATTGAGGTGGGCCCTGAATGCAATCACAGTGTCTTAATTAGAAGAAAACAGAGGCATATTTGAATACACATAGAAGATGAGAAGATAAAACAATGTTGCTCCAGGCTTTGAACACAGAGAAAGGAGCCATGGACCAAGGAATTCAGCTCTAGGAGCTGGAACAGACAAAGAAACAGATTATACTCTGGAGTTCCCAGAGGAAGCCTAATCTTGCTAGCACTTTGGTTTGGGGTTATTGAAACCATTTTCAGACTTCTGGCTTCCAGAACTGTAAAATAATAAATTCGTGTTTATTCAGAACATTAAATGAGTGTTGTTTTAAACTAAGTCTGTAATAATTTGTTATACAACAGAGAAAACTAATATAGCAAGTCTCCTTAGGAATTGACCATAACGACTTATGAAGAATATGGAGTCTCCCTGAACATCAGACCTTTCATGCACATCTACTCTGTGGGTTAATTTACATCAGAAAAAGGGATGTTACAGGAGATGAGACCTGTGAATTGGAAGGTAAAGGTGAGGTAGAACTGAGGAGCAAGAGTGGAATAATGGGCATAGTATTGCTTGGACCTTGTAAGGGTTTGCCATTACCCTTCTCCAGTCTAAATACTCTATGAAAAGAGTTTTTATTAGTTCCCATAAGAGTTCTTTTTAAGTCACAAATTTGGATGGCCCAGGGGTGTCACTTGGATATTCAAGTGACAAAATATAACACAGAATAGAAAATTCATTCTATCACTTTGGTCATAGAAATTAACACAGTTTTTAAAACCAATAAAAGATCACAGTGAAAAAAGATTCCCTCTGTAATCAAAAGAAATCTGCAGTTTTGGGGCACCTGGGTGGCTCAGTTGGTTAAGCATCTGACTCTTGATTTCAGCACAGGTCTTGATCTCAAGGTTGTAAATTCGAGCCCTGCATCAGTCCCCACACTTAGGAAGGGAGTCTGCTTGAGACTATCTCCCCCACCCCCCAAACTCACATTCTCTTTCTCTCTCAAACAAGTAAATCTTTAAAAAAGAAAGAAAGAAAGAAAGAAAGAAAGAAAGAAAGAAAGAAAGAAGAAAAAGAAAGAAAGAAAGAAAGAAAGAAAGAAAGAAAGAAAGAAAGAAAGAAGAAAGAAAGAAAGAAAGAAAGAAAGAAAGAAAGAAAGAAAGAAAGAAAGAAAGAAAGAAAAATAAATCTGCCATTTTGGCACTTCAGAAGACTGACCATTGCTGCTAAATCCTTATTATGATGGTAAGCTCCATCCATGGCAACAGTAAAGTATTACCCCTAAATGGATTTCCAGGCAGCAAGCAAAACTGATGGGACCTGGATCCATAGAATCTGGGAGGTCTCTTTATAAGCTCAGGTGTGTCACACATAAGAACTCCAGGTTACAAATCGATGACATTTGAAAGGAAATATGAAAGTCTTGGTCATCAAAAAGGGGTAAGAACATGTTACTGGGACACAGTCTGAACTACTTGACCCCTCTTTCTAGACTTAAAACTAAGTATTTGAGTCTAACAGACTTTTAGTTGTCTAGAGTCACAAGGGCTCCTTTCTTTAAAGTTGCATGGTGGGGCACACAGTGTTTGTCAATCAATTCCAGTCACTTGTCAAGTAATTGTCAAGGCGAGCAATACATTTTCAATATGTGAAGTTAAAACAGTAAAAATACTTGGCTCTCAAAATTCTAATGAAGTATGTATAAGTATAAGGAACATATTATTAATGAGGGATTATTTACATCCAGAAGAATATTTCAGCAAAGTATATTTAGTACTCATCAAAAAAAAAATACTCTGTTTCCTCTCCTACCTTTTCAAACTTTTACTAACTAAAGTTCTCCAACTTTCAGGAGCATCTCTAACAACAGCCCAAACTGACAAGTAACTCTGGCATGAATGGGAAGAACACACAAAATCTGTAGTCAGTTCATTAGGATTTGTGTTCTGGCTACTGGAGAATAATCTTTAAAGATATAATTATAACTTTTATACAATGATCACCAGTCAAAGCTCTTATTTAACACATTAATTAATGAAGGAACCAATTAGGTGCAATTCAAAGGATTATTTGAAGAGCAAACACACAGATACACCAATGGACAATCAGAAATGAAAAATCAAAGTTGCCAAAAGAAGCAAAATATTTAAAATCTATAGAGCTAGAAAATATAATGTCTGAAATCACCTTTTTAAGTGAGTAGAAAACAATAGTACCTCTGCCTGAAATTTTCATGTCTATGGACAAAAAAGAATCAACTTGCATTATCTTCAATTTTTCATGACTTATGTAATTATAGTCAAAGAATATGAAAGTTGCAGATCCTATAGAATTAGAGAAGTCCAAAAAGTATAATAAAGCCCAAGATACTATTGAAAGGACACCCATCAATTTTCTGCCCATTTTAAGGACCTTCACATTTTCTTCTGACATGTCTATTTCATACCAATTATGTGAACATGGTCAAGCCATTACAACTCTTTGAAACTCAAGCTCTTGTACCATAAGAAGAGAGTAATTTGCAGAACACAGGATTATAGGATAGAGTAATTAATGTATGTAAAAATCATGTTTTATGTAGGATCACCTTATGAAATAAATTTAGTGTTTATAAAACATTTCTATATTTAAGTGATACTTGGTTTCCATATCCAAAAAACAACTTGATCTAGCTTTCCGTGTAAATGCCTGAAATCCAATTTCCAAAAATTCCTTTTTAGTACTAAAGAGTCTGTTAGTACAGTTTCCAAAAGTTATCATGTTAACCAAACATAAAATTTGTAGATAACTTTTTAAAATATAGAATAGTTTTGGGCACCTGGATGGCTCAATCAAGTTAAGCATCTGCCTTTCGCTCAGGTTGTGATCTCTGCATCATGCGATCAAGCCCCAAAAATGGACTCCCTGCCAAGAGCCTGCTTCTCCCTCTCCCTCTGCCTGCCCCTCCCCCTGCATTTGCTCTCTCTCTCTCTGTCAAATAAATAAAAATCTTTAAAAAAAGATTTTAACAAACGTGTTATAATTTATACCTTCAGTGAATTTATACAATATACTAATTACCATACAGATTAATTCAGAAATATGCTCTAAATATTTTACTTTTTGGAAACTAATTCACTCAACAAATACATTACAGATTAATCAGATACTATTTTAGGCAATAAAAAATATATGTGCTCTCAAAAGAGTTACTGTTTAGAAAGGGAGGGCAAAGAAAACAAAGTAATCAATTAAAGTGAACTAAAGCTTGAAGTAGTTAAAGAAGTAGTATTTTTTAATAAAAGTTTATGAACTATTTCAGAAAAATATCTGTGAATATTTAGCATATCAACTTAGAAGATTAAAAAAATATAAACCTTTAAATGAAACACTCTTTATGGAGTGGAAATAGAAAATGCAAAATATTTTGAAATAGAGCTTAATATATTCAAGAATATTAAAACAAATAAAAAGTCATGTGACCCAAATTTGAAGAGAGTTGAGTGAAAACAGATAAAGTCATAGAGCTAGATAATGGACAAAAGCATGAAAAACTTTCAAGATTTTAGTAAGACATTTGTATTTTATCCTACGTGCAATGAAAAACCACTAAAGATTTTTTAGTAGTGGTGTGACTTAACCTTTAAGATTTGGGTTTAAACAAACAAAAAGCTAAATCGGGGCTAGAGTGAGAAAGTGGATTCGCAGTTTGATTCAAGTTGTTATTGGGGATCAATTTTTAAATTGTTGTACGAACAATCTAGGTATTTAATAATAGTGTCTGAACCAGAATATTGAGGTGGAAATAAATGGTTGAATTTGAGACATACTTTAGTAGAAAATAAACAATTTCTTGATGGAGTAGATGGGGTTAAGTGAGAGGGAACCAAGGAGGAGATTTTAGCTTTCTTGCCTGACTAGGGTGAAATAATATAGTACCATTTATTGACATAGGGATGAGGGAAGGTAATATCAGAGAATCTGGGTGTATGTATATATATTTATGAAATATCAGATCAACTTGGGCATTTTAAAACTTATAATGTGGAACACATCTAAATGAGGTAAAAGTAAGGAAATAAACCATCTGAATACCAGTTCTCCAGCATAAAGAAGATATATACACTTGGGAGTTAGTGACTCAAGAAATGGCTCACCAACGTAAACAAGGAAGAGAAGAGCCCCTGGAACAAGTACCGGGGTGCTCATTTTTTTAAAGATTGCTAATAATAGCATATATTTGAATGTTAAGGGAACTATTTAAGAAGAGAAAATTGCTTTGAGGAGGTAGGAAAGAGGAGATTGCCAAAGAAAGACACCTTTTTAAATGTTTTATTATGGAAATTTTGTATATAAACAAAGTTTATCCTTCTTCCTGTACTTCCCTCCCCCTTCCCAAATCCCAGCTGTTATTTTTAAGAAAATACCCACAATTATATTATTTCTTTCATAAATACCCAGTGGAGGGAAATTGAGGAAGTAAGCAAAAATGAGATCCAGAACACAAATGAGTTATGTGCAGGTACAAATGCTTGGTCAGAATTTGAAATTGAAAAAAAACATTATGACTGCAGCTTAAATATTATAACATAATTCAGAAGCAGCCACTATAGAATAAGAGCAATTATAAGAGAAAAACCTTTCAACATTCTTGGAAAGGACCAAGTCTATTATTTTTTTCTTTTTAAGTTTATTTATATAAAAATATAACTTTTTAATCATGAAAAATGAAAATAACCTAAATAATAAACAAAAGAGAGCCAGCATTCACACATTCAGAAATGAGATGGTGTGTGTGTGTGTGTGTGTAAATAGAGGACTGTCTATAGTACAAATACAGATAAGAAGAGAGTTGATTGTATTTTCTAAATTTTTCTCTGCCATCTCTGAGAGTTAGATATGTCAATACATTTCCGTAAGTTTCAATTAGCCTCTGTCATAATTACTTTCTACACACCTTATAAATTACACTGACACTTATCTGTCTTTCATAAAGATAATCACTCTTTAAAAAATAATAATTAGGAAATTTCTTTGGAAACTATTTTTTAAATGTGAGGAATGACTCCTCTCCAGGTAATAGATAGATAGAGATGGAGATATCTAGTTAAGTAGATACATAAAATTTCAAATCAAGTATAATTTGTGAAGGATATACACATAATTAGACATTGGTACATTTAGGATATTTGATTGGGGAGACAAGGGATATTAATTCAGCAGGAATATCAATTCTGAAGTTCACCATTATTCTAATTTTAGCTGTTTTGGTGCCAGGGTTAGATCTGCAAGGGAGTTATAAACTGGGATAGTCAAGCACTGATTCCCTCAGTGCCTCACCGTCATCTTCGGTTCTGAAGAATCCAAAGTTTTGCTAAATACTGATTATGGTGGGACTAGCCATAGACACGTGAAGAATGAATCAGGATCATACAGAATTTCTATATGAGTCACCTAGTAGTAATTTCATCAAATCTATGATCAAGAAGGGTGTTGAAGGGAAAGATATATACAGACCTTTTGATTAAGTATCAGGTATAAATTAGATGGATATCTATTTCAAAGTAAAAATGTTACAAGAAAAAGTGAACTGCTATAAATCAGGGAGGGTCTTGGTGTGCCTTGATACTATATTATTTTGTATATTACTTAAAGTTATATGTGTGTGTAAATTTTAAATATAAGCAGGAATAAAAGCAATTAATGGTTTTTAGAAGTTCTTTTTTTTTGTTTTTTGTTTTTAGAAGTTCTATATTACTTTATACATTGTATAATAAAGTCATTCCAAGGAGTTGAAAATTCTAGGAGTCTTTGTAATAATAGTTAATTTTATTCCTCTAATATGTACATAGAATGAAAATCTCAAAACATTTAAATATATGTAATGAGGAAAACATTTAAGTAGTAAAAGTAACACTGAGGATCACTTATAAGTAGTTCATATCAATCTGTGACAAAAGCGCTACATAGTATGTAATAACCTAAATGTGTCTCCAGTTTTCCAAGTTTTTAAAAAGATTTTTTATTTATTTGAGAGTGAGAGAGAGACGGAGAATAAGGACAGAGGGAGGAGAGGGAGAACAGACTTCCTGCTGAGCAGAGAACCTGACATGGGGCTTGGTCCCAGGACCCTGAGATCATGACCTGGGCCAAAGGCAGATGCTTAACTAACTCACCCAGGTGCTCCAATTTTCCAGAGTTTTCTTACCCATCCTGGTACTTGCAAAGATACAATTGTTCCTTCTTTGTTTCAAGGTATATTGGGAATGATAATGACCATTACAGAAAGTGTGTTTGAGTAGGTGGCAAGAAGTATATTCTCATTAATAATAAACTTTGATATGCCAAGCATCCACCAGTAATCTGGTTAAAATGAACACTTTGTTTCAAGTCATTTCTTAATTGAGACTGGGAATCTACCTTGTAGCAATCTTCCAGGTGCTGCTGATGGTGTTGGACAGACAATAATTTGAGTATCAAGAGAATCAAATTGGATGTGTTCAGGCACTTTTATCTTCCACAGATAAAGGAAGATGAAACCTATCACAACAGTTATAAACTCTGGACAAAATATGAAAACAAAAAACAGCACAACCAACTAAAGGCACTGAAGAATAATTATAGGTATGCAGAAACTGAAGCACTCTGTGCATGTGAAAGAAATAAATAGCAATTGATAACTTTCCTATTTTTTTTGTGTGTGTGTATTTTCCCCTGAAGGCCAGTCCCAGTTAATATTCTAGGTATTTTGTGTAGAAAGAGAATAGACAGGAGACCTTGATGTAAATAATTTTTTTCACAGTGTGCCACGGAGAGTGGTTACCTCCAAAACTATATATTCACATCCTAATGTGAATCCCTCAACACTCAGTCAAATCCATGACCCACTTCATCTGTCCAGAGATGGATTCTCTGCTGGAAATATCAAGTGGCATATTACAAAAGATAACTTTCACCTTTCCTATTGACTTAAGGAATTTGGCAGATGCTGCCAAATATTGTAATGAGCCATCATGGTCTCAAATGAAGGAGTTTTTCCCAAAGCATACAAATCTTTCCTTAACTTTATTCTATACCAGGTTTTCAGAATATTAATTTTAATGAACTTCTAAACAAGTTCCATTTGTTATTTCAGCAAGTCCAGATCTGAATGCTAGCTTTACCACTAGATACTCATTTCTACCTCAGGGGTTATTATGAAATTTAGATAATTAATTGGATGTGAAATCTGACATATGTTTGTTGTTCAAGAAGTGATAGCTGTTTTTAATCTGTGCTTATTCATTTTACTTTTTTTCCCCCCTTTTAACATTTTTTCAAGTAACAAGTTTATGTCTGCCTTCTGTTATTTTAGGACTTTGCTTAAATAAATTTTTATGGTTTAATAGATTTTTGGGTTTTTTGTCTTGTTTTGGTGGATTTTAATCATATTTTCTTTTAGTATTTTAGGCTGATTTTAGAAAAGACACTTTCAAGAATGTTTCATCTGTCATATAACTCATTAACAAGTAAAACATTGTAGTTTGAAACCAAAATAGATAAATAATTGTAGATAAATCAAAGGCAGAAATGGATGGCCATACAGATACATAAATAGCAGCTAGATTGAAAGAGAGATAGAAGACAGACTGTCTTCCCACCAGCCCCCTGGGTGGCTTTTAGTTAAGCATCTGCCTTTGGCTCAGGTCATGATCCCAGGGTCCTGGGATCCAGCCCCTTAGCCTGCTCCTCGCTCAGAGAGAGCCTTGCTTCTTCCCTCCCTCACCCCACCCCTACTAGTGCTCTCTCAAACACACAAATACATAAATAATCTTTTTTTTAAAGAAGATAGGCTGTAGACAGATGATTGTTATGTAAAAATAATGGAAAGATATATAGATAATTTGCCCTAGATTGATATACAGATGGTAGGTAGAAAGGGTAGGTGGTGTATATATAAAATAGAGGCTAGCTAGATAAAATAGCCAGAAGATAAATGACAGAGGGAGTAATGGTTGAATCTGGAGAAGGATTACTGGATCATAATAGATAATATTATTTAAAAAACATGAATTAAATCTATTTTCTTGAAATTAAAAGGGAAAATAAAGAAATAAAAGATATTAAAGTTTTTAAAAAAGATTTTTTAACCATATGAAGAAAAATTATTTCCTGAATAATTTTTTACTGATTACAGCATCATAAAAACGTTGAGTTCAAAATAAATTGTAATTTTACTTTTCTGTAATTTTAATTATTTTAATAATTGTGATATTAGCTTTTGATTTACTGTGTTGAAAGTGGATGAAAACAATAATTCCCAAAGCCACTCCACCTTCTTTCCACGAATATATTTGATTATTCATTTTAACGTGACCAAAGATATCACTTTTATATTCCTTTCTTTATCCATAATTTGCAAAGATGGTTTAGATTTCTATATTTAAATGTTTTCATTAACTTTATGAATTTTTATATGTATGCTCAATTTTTGTGTATTTTTTATTGGAGTTCGATTTGCCAACATATAGCATAACACCCAGTGCTCACCCCATCATGTGCCCCCCTCAGTGCCCGTCACAGTCACCCCATCCCCCTGCCTACCTCCCCTTCCACTACCCCTTGTTCCTATCCCAGAGTAGGATTATCTCATGTTCTGTCACCCTCACTGATATTTCCCACTCATTTTCTCTCCTTTCCCCTTTATTCCCTTTCACTATTTTTTATATTCCCCAAATGAATGAGACCATATATTTGTCTTTCTCCAATTGACTTACTTCACTCAGCATAATACCCTGCAGTTCCATCCACGTCGAAGCAAATGGTGGGTATTTGTTGTTTCTAATGGCTGAGTAATATGCCATTGTATACATAAACCACATCTTCTTTATTCAGTCATCTTTCAATGGACACCGAGGCTCCTTCCACAGTTTGGCTATTGTGGACATTGCTGCTAGAAACATCGGGGTGCAGGTGTCCCTGCATTTCATTGCATCTGTATCTTTGGGGTAAATCCCCCACAGTGCAATTGCTGGGTCGTAGGGCAGGTCTATTTTTAACTCTTTGAGGAACCTCCACACAGTTTTCCAGAGTGGCTGCACCAGTTCACATTCCCACCAACAGTGCAAGAGGGTTCCCCTTTCTCCGCATCCTCTCCAACATTTGTGGTTTCCTGCCTTGTTAATTTTCCCCATTCTCACTGGTGTGAGGTGGTATCTCATTGCGGTTTTGATTTGTATTTCCCTGATGGCAAGTGATGCGGAGCATTTTCTCATGTGCTTGTTGGCCATGTGTATGTCTTCTTTGGTGAATGTCTGTTCATGTCTTTTGCCCATTTCATGATTGGATTGTTTGCTTCTTTGCTGTTGAGTTTAATAAGTTCTTTATAGATCTCGGATACTAGCCCTTTATCTGATAGAGAATTTGCAAATATCTTCTCCCATTCTGTAAGTTGTCTTTTAGTTTTGTTGACTGTTTCTTGTGCTGTGCAGAAGCTTTTTATCTTGATGAAGTCCCAATAATTCATTTTTGCATTTGTTTCCCTTGTCTTCATGGATGTATCTTGAGAGAAATTGCTGTGGCCAAGTTCTCCTCTAGGATTTTGAGGGATTCTTGTCTCACGTTTAGATCTTTTATCCATTCTGAGTTTATCTTTGTGTCTGGTATAAGAGAATGGTCTAGTTTCATTCTTCTGCACATGGCTGTCCAATTTTCCCAGCACCATTTATTGAAGAGACTGTCTTTTTTCCAGTGGATAGTCTTTCCTGCTTTGTCAAATATTAGTTGACCATAAAGTTGAGGGTCCACTTCTGGGTTCTCTATCTGTTCCATCGATCTATGTGTCTGTTTTTGTGCCCATACCACACTGTCTTGATGACCACAGCTTTGTAGTACAACCTGAAATCCAGCACTGTGATGCCTCCGGTTCTGGTTTTCCTTTTCAATATTCCCTTGGCTATTCGGGATATCTTCTGATTCCACACAAATCGTAAGATTATTTGTTCCAACTCTCTGAAGAAAGTCTATGGTATTTTGATAGGAATTGCATTAAATGTGTAAATTGCCCTGGGTAACACTGACATTTTCACAATATTACTTCTTCCAGTCCATGAGCATGGAATATTTTTCCATCTTTTTGTGTCTTCCTCAATTTCTTTCAGATGTGTTCTGTAGTTTTTAGGGTATAGATAATTTACCTCTTTGGTTAGGTTTATTCCTAGGTATCTTATGCTTTTGGATGCAATTATAAATGGGATTGACTCCTTAAGTTCTCTTTGTTCAGTTTCATTTGTAGTGTATAGAAATGCCACTGATTTCTGGGCATTCATTTTGTGTCCTGCCACACTGCCGAATTGCTGTATGAATTCTAGCAATCTTGGGGTGAAGTCTTTTGAGTTTTCTAGGTACAGTATCATGTCATCAGCAAAGAGGGAGCGTTTGACTTCTTCTTTGCCAATGTGAATGCCTTTTATTTCCTTTTGTTTTCTGATTGCTGAGGCTAGGACTCTAGTACTATGTTGAATAGCATGCTCATTTTTTGAGTTGTGTACTAATATACTATATTTGTTGTTTTGTATTTTCTTTAGTATGCACCAAGGATTATACATGACCTTACTTCTTGCAGGTTTAAAATGTCTGATGAGTACTTGGCAATCATATTTTCAGTTTACACTGTTTTTCTCTCAGAACTTTGTAGACAAGTTTCCATTATTCTTTAGCATTAGATAAATGTGAGAAATTTGACGCAGCTTGATTTTTAACTTTGGGAATTATTTAGTATTTGCTCTCAAATAAATAATGAACTCACTGTCTTCCCTGGTATGCTTTGGTGTTTTATATATGTGTATATGTCAGATATGTATATGTTTTTAGTGTCAGTTCTTTATTCATTTTTCTGTACCTTCTTCCATTCTCACTGTCTTTTTCTAATTTTCATCAGATGAATCAGCTTTGTCACCCAATTTAGCTTCTTTATAATTATGTTAATTTTTCTGTTAAACCATGTTTTGCAAACTTTTCTCCTATGTCTATACTTTTGTTTTTGGCCACAGCTATTGTTTTCTACTTTATTAAATGTTTCTTGAATATAGTTGTTTAGCCCTTGATGATTTTCCTCATGATCATTGGTTTTATTTAATTGTTTTTATTATCTTATAATTGACATTTATTTTATTTAATTCATTTGCTTTTAAGGTATTCTGCAGCATGGAGTAATCATTAAAAACATTATTTTATTCCTTGAATTATATTTTCTTTTTTTAAATCATATTTTCTTCAAGTCTCTTTGTTGGTCATTATATTCTATTCCTATCATACTTTGATTTGTTGTCTCTGACTCCTTGACTTCCTTCCCAAAATTTATGGGGCATTTTATTTCTTAATTTTCACTTTTGTTTTGGTTTTGAATACTTTATGATCCTTTTTGAAATAAGGAAGATGGCTGAATATTCAGTCTTCTTTTCTGTATCCTTATGATGATATTGAGTATATAGTAGTGAGAGGTGGAGCAACATTTGCTAACCAAATTAATAACTGATATACTCATAAAGAGCATACTCATATCACTATGAGTCTCATTGTTGGTCAGTACTACCAGCAAGTGATTATTTTAAGAATTAAAGACCTGAGAGCAATGGAGATGATAGGATGCCAAAATAATAGAGGCCGGGTAGTGGTGCTTAACAATCAAAGATATTTTATAATGAACAGCAAGGTCAGAATAGCAGCAGGGGCCACTGAGTTATGCAGATGCTTTTAATAGAGGAACATAAAGAAGAGTAGCCCAGATTGATGATATTGCTTAACATATGTTATCGAAAACAATCCAGGATAAATGATCAGGGGTCTGACAGGCATTACAAATAAAAAAAAAAAAATCACAAACTCTTGTCCAGTTTTCATCCCTGAGCCAGTTTTTAGACCTGAAACTCATTGATTAAAGGAGAGGCCAGATCTTCATAAAAAGTAAAAATGATAATGATTTCCCTTGATTCTTTCACAAATGGACCTGTGGCAGTTACTATGGTAACTGAATAATAGGGAAGGGGACTTCAGCTCTCTTGTTTTACATTAAAAGTTTTGGTTGGCATTAAAGCTTTGTCACTGCTCCACCACCAATACTCTACCCTTGGAAGTGGGGCATATGAGCACCAGGTAATAAAATGGGTTACTATCCCAGGTCCATAAACAATGGATCCATGAAGTCCTGGCCTGCTATCAAGTGACTGTGTGGCCAGAGCTGCTGTAATGAACTGTGTCAGATCTACTCTGTCTTAAGTTTGAATGAAATGTTAGTCCATTGAAAGATGGAAATATATTTCATAGATTGGTCACAAGCAGAGTTAGAAAGAAAACAAACTATAGGTATAAATAGGCTAGACAACTATTGATGACCTTTTCAACTCAATCCTATGACTGTATTGGGGTGGAGGATTTCCATTCTGAAGAAATGATGAAGAAAGAAGTCAAACTTGATTCATGAATGGATGGGATGGGTATATTATAAGCCAAAATGTACTGTAGCCTGGCTCAAATATTACCTTTAAAGAGAAGGATAAAAATAAACCCTTACTATGAGGAGAACTTCTAGTAGTTAAAATGGTGTGTGTGTGTGATCCTTGGGCAGTGACAAATGGCTTGGCTGACTGGTCAAGTCTGAAAGGGAAAAGGATTGAAAATTTTGGGTCAAGAATTTTCTGTGAAAGACCTATATAGCTTATTCTTTAAAGTGATTGGAATGGTAGATTCACTTGGTTCAGTAAAAACAGTAATGATCATTATTTACACCACTTATATTTCAAATATTCTTCTGTTATAATATAAGTAGTATACTTTATATGTATGACATTTTTAATTTTTTGAAAGCCTGACACATTCGGGTTTAAATATTTATTTCCTTATTAGGTCCTTATTCTCAAATCCTTAATTTAATTTAAATATTTCTAGTAATTTGTTAAAAACAAGATAAAATAAAACCTTCTCATCTAGTTATATAGTTGCCATATATATTTTCTTAAAACAATTCACAGTATGGTAATTTATTTTGGGATTTGCAAGTATAGGATATACTGAAAGAGATGAATAAATGTAATTATAGCTCATTATCTAAAATGACATGAAATTATGGGAACTGGTTTGGTACTTTGTCTGCATTCTTTAACCTAAGGAGAAATTTTGTAGAAGGATAATTGTTCAGAAAATTATTATTTTATCAAAATTATTACCATTAAATAGTGTCTATTATATAGTTGTTACAGAAATAATTTTATTTGATTAACTTGGTATGTATAGACTACATTATACATACATATATTCTACTTCTTAAAAAATATCTACTGAAACATTGAAAACATACTTATTAAACAGACACCCCAAAATGGTCATTAATATTTATTCAGAATCAAGCTTACTATTTCAGGCAACTTTAAAACTTTTTAAAGAGCAAGATTTGGGAAAAACAATATTGAGTGAATTTGACAGAAGAATAGAATTATGTTAGCATACTAAAATTACCATGTAGCAGGACTTATTATGCCATGTGATTTCAAACTGATATCTATAACCCTTACTAATAGAATCCTATCTTTCTCTTTAGGAGTACAATTGTCTTATTGTTTTTGTCTCATCTTACTTAACAGTGCTTTAATTTGTTATTCTCTTTTCCTTTATATAGCAAAAAAAATCCCACTCTGATTTATTCAATTTAGCAAGAGTTCAGGTCTGCAGTGGGCTTAATCTTTAAATTGTTGCTTGAAATTCCAAGTTAAATTAGCCTTATCTAAAAGTATATTCAATATCTACTCCTTTGAAATGATAATAAAAATTAAATTTGTAAAACTAGGATGATTCAAGGTGTATAGTGATAGAAGAATCTGGGGTCAAGAAGATTCATCATGTGTTACATGGAAAAGGCTGAGATATGCCTCTGTGCTTATATTTGACAATTAATAAAGGAACTTTCAGAAGAGGTTAATTTCCTCTAATGTACAAGATGTCTTCTTTTTTCTTTTTATTCTTTTATTCTATGACTTGTTTTCAAGTACTTTAACACAATTGATGAGAAATCAGTTGGAGGGGGGCAATTAATAATAAACAGTAACTGAATGCCTTATATCAGGACATGTCAGAGTCCATTTTTAGTAGAATATAACAATATGTTTGCCTATTCTGTGTAGTTGCATTGAAAAATAATAACAAATGTAAAATGAGAGAGAGAAAGAAAAGGAAATTGATAAATTAAATGGATAAAGCAATGAGAAATAAAGAAACATACTCAGGAAGGCTATGTAAGCATATATTTAAAAATATAATTTGTTTTTGAAATTTTATGGTAATGAATATTTAGATGTAATATGAAATACTTCATTTCCATTTAGAAGTTGTTACAATAAAACTGTATTATATAAATTAATTAACATTTTAGGATGTAATTATAAGGTTTGATAAATATCTTAAAATAATAATTATAAAAGTGTGTTGTTCAAATGTACTGACAGTCTCCTGGAGTTGATATTATTATTATTATTTTTTAGAGATTTAATTTATTTATTCATGACAGACAGAGAGAGAGAGAGAGAGAGGCAGAGACACAGGCAGAGGGAGAAGCAGGCTCCATGCAGGGAGCCGGATGTAGGACTCGGTCCCGGGACTCAGGACCATGCCCTGCTCAGCCAACCAAGGATCTCCCTGGAGTTGATATTACTTATTGCCAAATCTAAGTTGATTAAATCCAAAATATTAAAATGTAATACAGTCTAAAATTTTAGTGAAAAGTCATTATAGTATCTTTACATTATGTTTAAAAACTTTTCCACAAAAAAGAAAGTTTAGAAAGTGCAGGTAAAAGAAAATTCTCAATTGTAATCAGAATTCTGGCCTAATAAAAATAATAAATATAAATGTACACCAAAGGACATCATTCTAAGATAAAATATTGGAAGTTTTGATATATCGTGTCAAAGTATAGATTACATGCATGATTTTATATATATGTGTATGTATTAGATAACATGTATATTATAATATGTATTATGATATATATGTAATATATAATGTATTTTATTATGATACATAGAAAGTTATATATAATGTTATATATTATAGATACTTTATACATATATAAAGCATATATTATGTATAATATATTTTAATAATCATATAATATATGATCATACATATATTTGGCTTTATATTCATTATTATGCAATTATATTACATGCGTTTATATAACTATACTATTTCTACACTTTCTATTATTGTCTATTGACTAGTCTTTCCTTGTGTCACAGAATGCTTTCCTAATATATACAAATTTATAATAATTCCTAGTAAGTAGGAGAGCTATTCCTCCTAACTCGATCTTTTTAAAAAAAATTATCAGTATTTAAAAAAAAATTATCAGTATTTAATTTATAAGCCACAATAAGCCACATATAAAATGTACAATTCAATGAATCTGACAGTAGTTCCACCCATGAAAAATCGAAAATTCCAATCAAGTTTCAGAACTGCTGTTCAATTAAAAGCGATACCTCAGACTTTTTATTTTTATTTTTATTTTTTTTAATTTCAAGTTTTTGTTTAAATTCCAATTCCATTAGTTAACATATAATCTGAAATTAGTTTCAGGAGTAGAATTCTTTTTTCTTTAAGATTTTATTTATTCATGAGAGACACAGAGAGAGAGAGTGCGTGTCAGAGACACAGGCAGAGGGAGAAGCAGGCTCCATGTAGGGAGCCCAACGTGGGACTCGATCCCAGGTCTCCAGGATCAAGCCCTGGGCTGAAGGCAGCGCTAAACCACTGAGTCACCCGGGCTGCCCCCAGGAGTAGAATTAGTGATTCGTCACTTACATGGAACACTCACTGCTCATCACAAGTGACCTCTTTAATATCCATTGCCCATTTAACCCATCCTCCCACCCACCTTCCTCCAGCAACACTCAGTCTGTTCTCTATCTTTAAGATATTTTTATAGTTCTGGGCAGCCTGAGTAGGTTTGTCAATATATATCATTCTCTGAGGCATTGGGATATACAGCAAGTCTCACTTTTTATTCCATAGGTTCCAGGATAAAGAAAGTAAAACTGTTTCTTTTCAGAGAAATGATCTAGGATAGTGGTCAGATAACTAGCATATGAATTTGAGGATAGAGAGTAAGGCCAAAATTTAGTTAGCAAAAACTAAATCATATTATTAGTATCAGGGGTTTTAAAATGTTAAGCAAATAGAATTATCAGAAATGAAACCCTTCTTAGAATAGAATTAAAATATGAAGTGATTTACTGTTGAGGCATATAAAAGGAGTCTTGGGCCACTCAAGTACATGTAGATTCTAAAATCTGCTGAAGATACTGAGGGATGAGTTTAGTAAAAAGAGAGAGACCAGGTATTCTCACTGGAAATGCTAAGATGAGAATACTACCTAGATCTTGTTTGATTTTATTATAAGCCACTGTGCCTTCAGGCTATGTTTACCTTAGTCATTTCACCTTAATAGAGACCTTAATAAATCAGCTAGGTATAATGTGAAAATATCAATAACTGATGAATTATTTGATCATATAATTTAATCAGTCATCAAAAACTAGTAGCTATTACACATACACACACACATACACACATACAGCCTTAGTGAGATGACCCCTCTAAATATTTCATTATGTTACGTTAGGCATGTATTTACTTTTAAAATTTTTCATTTTATTTTTAACAGTTTTATTCAAGTATACTTGATATACAAAGAACTTCACTTATACAGTTTGATAAGTTTGAATCTATGCAAACACCTATGATACCATCACTACAACCAAGATTATAGACATAACCACCACTTTCCCAGTTTCCTTATGTATTCCTTTGTGATGTGTGTGTGTGTGTGTGTGTGTGTGTGTTTATTTATTTTGGCAGTAAGAATACTTTAAATGAGTTCTATTATCCTAACAAATTTTGATGTGAATAAGACAGTTTTGTTAACTACAGGTACCATGTTGTATAGTGGATCACTAGAACTTACTCATCTTGCGTAACTGAAACTTTATACCCATTATATAACAATTCCCCATTTCCCCCACTCCACAAACTCTCGCAACCACTTATTAAATTTTCTCCATTTACAAATATGATTCTTTTAGCTATCTTATATAAGTGGAATCATGCAGTATTTATCTTTCTGTGACTACCTTATTTCACTTCACATTATGTCCTCTAGTTTTATTGATGTTGTCACAATGGCAAGATTTCATTATTTTTAAGGCTGAATAATATTCATCATATATTTACTTTATCCTATTCACATAGTAATCAAAGTTAAATTTCTTAGATACTGTGGTTTTGATATTATTTTTATTTAATGGTTACATTAGATTAAAATTGTGGACACTTAAGTCTGAATTCTTAATTGTTTTTGCATTTAGATGAAAGGAAAAGATGCATTCCCCATCATAAATTTAGTGGCATTTCTTATTTTAGATAGATTATGCTTGTATAATTAAGTGATCATTGAAGTTTAAGTTTAGGAAGCAGAAATATCCTCATTAAGTTATTGTTAATGGTCTGTTATTTTTACTGTGGAGCTTTATCTGGAAACCATCACAGACATTTTTACTATCATCAGAGGACACTTAACAAACAAGTGACTAAATAAGGATGAGTACAACACTGATGTTTAAGTATTGATATGGCACTCCTTTTTGTGGGAGTATAAAATATTGACTTAAAAGAGAGAACTGTAATTATTGATTTCTCTCCAAGGAAAAGTATTTAAGTTTATGTTCCCTGTTTCATCTACAAATACTTAAAAGTCTGAATTCTGCAATTTATAGCTGAAAAGAACACAAAATCCACACACAATAATAAGTGCAACTTTTTATATTACCATTAAGTTGCTTCTTTCTTCAGTGTAGCAAGACTCTTTGATATCATTAGTCTGACTGAGCTGCTGATCCTGCTACTCTTTGCCGATCATTATTTTATTTTATTTGGTAAATCTCTATGACAGTTTTATTGCAGGCTGAAAGTAGAATTGATCTTAGCCCTAGTTTACTTAGACTATCTTTTCAGAAGATACAGATACTGCCCATTAATGGGAACTTTGAAGAGAAATAAAATTAAGTACAATCTTATCCTAATTCAAAGCTCTTTCCTATGCCAATTTCTTCTCTTATTATACAGTATCAACTCTGTAGAGGGAGGTATCCATTAAAACGAAAGATAATTCATTTAGAGTAAAAATTATATTAAATATTTAATTCTTTACTTACATAACTTCAAAATGATTTTAAATTTTCTCATTCTATTTTGAATTTCATGTTTAAAAACCAGCCCATATGGTATGCAATACTGCATCTTGGGGCATTATAGCACCTGCAGGAGCAATCTGCTAACTTCCATGAAGTTAGCAAAACTTATAGCAATTATAATGTATCTACACACTTACTAAAATAAGTTGAGAGTGAGATTCATGTCTTTTTTCATGTAATAGTTAACAGAATGCATGGTTACACTGTTGCAGGTGCTATCTCAGTAATTAAAAATACATATGTCAGTATCCTTGGTTTCAAAGACTAATGAACAGTTATTTATCTGCAACCATGATAAATGTGTTAGTAAACATATAAATAGTGTGCTATAGAAGTGCATTTAAGCATGTAACCAAAGATGGGAGGGCAAGGAGCAGCTTTCTAGAGAGAATGGTGACTTCACTGAAGCTGAACACATAAGTGAGAGTCAGAGTTGGTCAGGTAAAGATCAATGTTTAGAAATCAGGGCTCAGGTGAACTTCTGAACCTCTGAGGCATGGAACACCATAATAGGTCTTAGTAACAAAAGTACTGGAATGAGTCAGTTCAAGTATTTGTGCTTGAACTAAGTTAATAATAAAGTACAAATGAAGAAATACTACTGAAGAGACATTAAGAGAATTGATAGAATTTCATGAGTAGAGGTAGGGAATTAGAAGAATTAACCAATGATAGCTCAGTTTCTTAGCTCGATCAACTTGGTAGGTAGAGTATAATTCAATGAATTCAAAATTAAATGTATGTGTGAGATGGAAGATGGTGTGGTCAGTTTGGGAGCACATAGAAGGAGTCATTTAGCCAGAAGTTCGAGTGTGACATCTAAGCTGTAAAAAGATATAATTAATTTATTTGAACATAGATGATAATTTAAATAATGGGATAGTGAATAAATAAAGAACTATAGGAAGAAATATAAGGAGGAACATCTAGAAAACACTTAAATGCAAGGGCCAGGGTATGGAAAATGATGTATTCCATGAACCATGATTATGAAAGGAAAGTAGCAGATGAAAGGAAATGTTTCAAAAAGAAATGGATTATCAGTCAGGATCTTGAATGCAACAAGTGGCAATCACAAATATCATTTGAAAAGAATTTAATAATGTAATTTTAAAAGACATAGGCCATGTACAGGGTAACAGAAGAGGTATCCTAGGTTTACAGAGTATGTGGGGCCATTATTAACACTCATTTCCTGTTTCTTTAGGGGACAAGTGGAGGGAGTGGTTCCCTTCACTGGAGAGAGGCCACATGACTGTCTGTGACTCTGTCTTATTCTGCTTTTTCCTCTAGGTCTTCATTGGTCACCTTGATGACAGTATTTAATGAGAATCCAGGTAACAGTGAATTGAAAAGTGAGAATGGATAACTCTTTGTCTTAATAAGCAGTTTTTTGCCCATTCAATGAATAAAAAAAGCAATGAATAACTATAAAACTATCAAAAGAAGGTAACAGATAAGGGTCATGATAAGTAGAACACCTTCCTTCTCCAGTATTATTAAAATATGGTTATAACTACCCAAAGTAATACTTTCAGTATAGGATGGATAAAAGTAGTAATGCTTTCTTAGTTTTCTTTGTTTCCTTGAGATAATGACATGGTGACAAGAGAAAAATTGAGAGATCAAAACAAAATAACCTAGACAAAACATATTCTTAGATTGGTATCCTGATTCTGAATACTATAAACTTTCAGTAAAGTCAACTAAATTCACCCTGACCTGCTGTCATTCTGTCACTTTCATTTATTCACATTGGGCTTGCATTATGGGCAATGGGGATAAAATTACTAGCAGTATTTGTATGTATAAATATAGTTTAAATATCTATATCTGTATCAATCTATCTACTTACCTATCTACCTGCATTGGAAAAGCTACCATTATGATAGAATTTACCACAACTTTGTAAAAATGTAACAACCTTTCAAAAGTTTGGATAAAAATGGCTTACTTGGACTCCTGGGTAGCTCTCAGTGGTTGAGTTTTTGCCTTTCGCTCAGGACGTGATCCCAGGACGCTGAGATCAAGTCCTGTATCAGGCTCCCCACAGGGAGCCTGCTTCTCCCTCTGCCTATATCTCTGCCTCTTAGTCTGTGTCTCTCATAAATAACTAAATAGAATATTTTTTAAAAAATGGCTTACCAATTCAATCGAATAACCAGTCAATTTAATCAAAACACATTAAATAATACAGTTTATAAATAGGAAGAGTAACCAGAACTGGAGATACTCATATTTAGAAGAATTTAATAGAATGCCTTTGTTTTTCTCACCTAAAGATCTAGGTCACAAATTATTTTCTAATTGTAAACAATTTTTATGATTACTTATTTTTTTATGGTAATTTCATTAACTGAGAAACAGAATTATGATTTTTATCATTATCCTAATCATACCATTCTAATTCTTTTTCAGTTTTCCCAAAGAAGACATTGTAGTATATAGGAAAGTTGAGAAGGGAAATACCCTTATTTTAAAACAAGATAAAAGCAACCAAATGATGACTAGGAAAGTTGCAGTCTCTTGATGTCTGGAATTCTTTCTTGTTCTTGATCTTCATCAATACCATGCACATGTTTACACACACACACACACATAAAATTTGTCACACAGACTGTTACTACTAAAGAAAAGTGTACCAAAACAATTTCACCGACTGATAACCATGTTATTGTGTTTCTGAAGTTGTACACTCCTCTAATTGAAAATATACTTATTTGCATTAGCATTTATCTCACTTTGCATGTACTAATATACTTCTCTTTAAGCTTTAGTATGAATTATAGTAATCTCTTTAGAGACTCCATTAGATTCCCTTTTCATAGAATTCTTGATTCTCCTGAGATGCATTTTAAAGGAATATATTCCTGCATAGACATGTTTTCTTCAGAAATTTAAAAGAACAACTTTGGACTTAGTCTTATAAACTTATAGTGCCCACAGTTAGAGATAGTAAGACAATAATAGTTCCTGTAAGAAACATTGAAACAAAAACAGTTAAGAGTTTTAAATTTGAATTTCAAGTCTTAAACTTGAATCAAATATTAAAAATATTCACGTAGAATCCTTGGAATTATATGTACATAACTATGCAAGGGAACATATGTATGAAGATTTATCCTTTCATTTTCTTTTATAATTTCATATAACTTTAATTATGCTGTCCCAAGAATAAATAAGCTAGAATGAATTTATTAGATCTGCAATGAGAATAAATATTTCTCCAAGAGAAGCTAGTGAGAGTTAATACGTATATATAGTATACATTTTCTTTTAAATTTAAAGGGTAATTGCTATAATTCCTATTTTTATTATTTTCAATATTGTGATTCTGTTATATACAAATTGGCATAACTTATTTATCAACAGAAGTCAGACGACAAAAGCTAGATGTAAAGTATTTTTCATATACTATATTTTGCTTTGTGAAATGAGCATAGTTTTTTTTGCCTTATTGCATAGAGAGAAGTTTGAATAAAAGCATCTAGAACTTCTACACTTAGATTAGTTTTATGGAAGATGTCAGCATATCCCAAATATCCCTTTCCTAAGAATGTCTACTTAAAATGGAAAGAGAGGGAGGAACCTTTTATAATAGAAAGAGATAATGACCAGATATGAATTTCTAGAAAAAGCCTGTTGCTTCCTAAGATAATGACTCCTTAGAAAGTAAAAGGAGACAGAAAAGGTATACAGGCCTCAATTTATTTATCTGTGTGTCCATCTATACATCCATCCATCCATCCATCCATCCATCCATTCATTCATGTGTTATACAATTTTTTGAGTATAAACTGGTATAGAACAGAGAAAAAATACCATGTCTGATTTCTCTCATATACAGTTTGTCTACAGAGTAGTCATACAGGAAAAAAGATAAGCATAATATTCCATAATCTGATATAGGAGTGTAAAATTCAAGAACCTGGAATAAACAAACAATTTAATATTGGAAATAAAAGGAAGCTTTTCAGAGAAAATGGCATCTAAGATGAGAATTAAAGAATTACCAGAAGCAAAGTTGATGGTTCTGTATGAGGAAAATGTTCCAGGCAAAATAAACAATATATACTGGTGAAGGAAGGAAGGAAGGAAGGAAGGAAGGAAGGAAGGAAGGAGAAAGAAGAAAAAGAAAGAAAGAAAGAAAGAAAGAAAGAAAGAAAGAAAGAAAGAAAGAAAGAGAAAGAAAGAAAGAAAGAAAGAAAGAAAGAAAGAAAGAAAGAAAGGAGGAAGGAAGGAAGGAAGGAAGGAAGGAAGGAAGGAAGGAAGGAAGAGAAAGAAAGAAAGAAAGAAAGAAAGAAAGAAAGAAAGAAAGAGAGAAAGAAAGAAAGAAAGAAAGAAAGAAAGAAAGAAAGAAAGAAAAGAAAAAGAAGAAAGAAAGAAAGAAAAGAAAGTAGAAAGAAAAAGAAAGAAAGAAAGAGAGAAAGAAGGAAAGAAAGAAGAAAGAAAGAAAGAAAAAAGAAAGAAAGAAAGAAAGAAAAGAAAAGAAAGAAAGAAAGAAAGAAAGAAAGAAAGAAAGAAAGAAAGAAGAAAGAAAGAGGGACCCCTGGGAGGCTCAGGGGTTGAGTGCCTGCCTTTGGTTCAGGATATGATCCCGGAGTCCCAGGATCGAGTCCCACATCGGGCTCCCTGCGTGGAGCCTGCTTCTCTCTCTGCCTGTGTCTCTGCCTTTCTCTTTCTCTCTCTCTCTCTCTCTCTCTCCATGTCTCTCATGAATAAATAAATAAAATCTTAAAAAAAAAAGAAAGAAAGAAAACCTGGTATGATAAAGGATCATAATTTTTGTTTTTAACCACTTTGACTTTTGAAAAACATTTATTTATTTATTTATTTATTTATTTATTTATTTATTTATTTATCTATTTATCTATTTATCTATTTATTTATTTATTTATTTATTTGAGAGAGAGAAAAAGAGAGCATGAGCAAGGGGGAGAGGCAGAGGGAAAGGGACAAACAGAGAGCCTTATGTGGGGCTGTATCCCAGGACCCCAGGATCATGACCTGAGCTGAAGGCAGATGCTTAACGGACTGAACTACTCAGGAGGCCACCTTTTTTTCCAAAAAAAGATTTCAAACACTTTTTGCTGTATGTGTGGTTTTTCTACCTTCTTAATACTGTTTCAATTTTACTGTTAAATGAATTAGTGTACTTGTTAAAGATTTGGCTCTAATCTCTTTTGGACTTGGAACATCAATTGGTGAGTGTTGTAAAGGCTGGCATCGTATGTTGTGCCAGTGTTCAAAAGGTAGACTCATAGAAGCAGAAATGATTATCCATTAAAAATTATGAGCATATAGAGCTTCATGGATTAGACAGGTCAAAAGTCACATAGACAAGTGATTGAAATATATAAAATATATATGCTTTAAAAAATTAAGATGACAGTACCACAAAGACCATTATAATGATTCAAAAGGGACTATGTAATATGTCAAATAAGAATATAAATAACTTGGCAGAGCTGATGGAGGTAATTTCCAAACTATAATAAAACAGAATTTGGAAGCAGAGTATATAAAAAAGATTATTGCTATCCTTATCAAAAAATTTTGCATTTCCTGAGAAAACAGAGTATGTATAAAAGTAAAGCAGATCATATTTAGCATTGAAATGTTAACCTATGTGCTGATTTATAATAAGATTGCATGGAAAAAATGTGTTTATTAGAAATTTCTGTTCTTGTTGCCATTATATTCTTAGAATGCAAAAGCAGTAGGATATAATGGAACCATTAACTTATGAACATCTTGGTTTAATAAAAACATTCAGGGAATTAGAAAAATATAATTAAATTCCATTCAGATGTATGTGATCATTCTATTTTGAAGATGAGGATTAAGGCAGGAGATGTGGGCTATTCTCTTGGTACCATGTATGGTTGTACCTTGCTTTTAACCTTTGGAAAGATTCCATAATGCATAAATCATAACAACATTTTAAAGGTTAAAATAAAAATCTTCAAACTTTAAAAGGACTGGATGGTATCAAATTACTTTCCAGTCCTAAAAGCTTTAGATTTATAATAAGATAAAGCTTACCAAATATTAAATCATTTAAGCTAAATATAATTGAGGTATTTTATAAACATAGATGGAATTAAAATGATGTATATTTTGGTGAGAATCATATTCAAAAAAGAAATACATTGATTTCAGTATTGTAAAGTATCAGAGTATATGCTAATTTGTATTCATTAGCATGGTCAATATTCAGGTTGTTTTCAAACTTAGTATAGTTATGTTAAACTACATGCTACCTTCTCATTTCATCACATTGTGAAGGTATGAATAAAGATGGTCTGTTTATAGTCTTAGGAGATTTAGACAGATAATATTACTAAGGCTTAACATTTGGAAAAATGATTCAACTTAGGATTTTTTTACAGTGATTCATAGTCCAAAAGGAAAAATTAAGAAATTAATCATAAGAAGTCAGGTAAACATCTAATAACATTGATATTTCTAAAAACTACACATATCATATCAAAACATAAAGATGTAAGAATCTAAGTGAATGTGATGATGGATCATTTATAGAGAGAACAATGCTGTTTTTGTTTTATATTGCAAGAATAAGTAAATTTCCTTTAAGATCTGTATTCACACTTCCACTGTCTTCTACTTAGTAGGTTCTCTTACTGTTTTGATTTAAAATGTATTGAAAGATGCTTTATTAACTTTTTAAATTAAACTTGACTTGCAAACTTTTATGATATGCTATTCAACATGTTATTACCTCTTCACCAAGAGCAAAAAAAACCCTCCAAAAATATATAGAGAGATGGGTAAATAACATTTAAATGTACAAAATACTATGTAAATATGCACAAAATGCATATTTATACATCTATATAAAACAGTGAAAATATTAAGACATGGTCAGTGGAATCAGACTGCTGATACTGGAATACTGGCTCCCCTACTTACTAGATTCAGTGAGGCTAGGACAAGTTAGTTAACCTCTTTGCTTTAATTTCTTCCCGTATTAAGTGGCAAAAGTATTAGCACCTACTTCTCATTATTGCTGTCAGATTTAATAGTACTAATACATATTAAATAATAAAGGAGAATGTGATAAATATTATTATATATAAGTAGATAACTTGAAGTAGAGCTTTCCTGATGACTTTCCGTTTAACTCATAAGATAGCTGTATACAACATCATGTTTTTTTATGCTATAAAAGAGAAAATGAGAAAATGAGATACTTCAATATATTATTCTAGTGTCACTTAGACCATTGCTATATATTCTTAAATGTTAATCCTTCTAGGAATTCATAGTAGTGATTGTAAGGAATTAGCTAAGTATTAGTTTTTACTTTGTTATATCTATCATTTCTGAAAACTAGTTTTCTTCCTATAATTATCAATGAACTACTACATTTAAAGCATCCATTTCAATGGCTAGTGATATTGGAATAATATTGTATGTTGTATGGTGACAGATGATAACTACCCTTGTGTTGAGCATAACATAATGTATAGAGAAGTTAAATCACTGTGTTGTACACCAGAAACTAATGTAACATTATGTGTCAAGTATACAACAAATTAATTAATTAATTAAAATAAATAAAATAAAATAAAATAAAATAAATAAAATAAAATAAAGCATTCATTGCAATTGAGAGCTGCAAATCGCTCAACTTTCAAATTCCTGAATGAAATTGCCACTAACAGTGAGATCCTTCAGGCCAAGTAGTGTCTGCATAGAGACCATTTTACAGATTACCTGACACACAAAATGTGATCAGTTAATGTTTGCTAAATGAATGAATGAATAAAGTTAATTAATGAAGTCATTGGATGCATATGCAATTACTAGGATTTTTAAGTATATTGCAAATGAAAGGATTCTGGGCAGGCCTCCAACTTTTAGTTGAACCACTACTATGTACCTTTATTTTAAGATGAGTGAATTTGGCTTAACTATCTAAATGAATTGATCCAAATATTTCTTTATGCTTCTCAAAAATTAGGTGGTGTAACTGAAATGGAAATTTAAGGGACATCTGAGTGGCTCAAGCAGTTGAGCATCTGCCTTTGGCTCAGGTTGTGATCCTGGAGTTCTGGGATCGAGTCCCACATCAGGCTCCTGAATGGAGCCTGCCTCTCCCTCTTCCTATGTCTCTGCCTCTCTCTGTGAATTCATGAATAAATAAGTAAAATCTTAAAAAAAAAAAAAAAGAAATTTAACCCCATTTGACATTGATTCTCCATAGTTAACTATTTCCAGGTCCTATGACCTTCAGTAAGGGTAGTGTCACACAGGACACTAGATGTAGAATATAATAATTCTAGTGTAATATGTAATTCCTAGTCTGGAGGGTGCTGTACATGCGTATGTGTGTATAATAGTATGGTACGGTATAAAGAGATAAAATCTGTGATTATAATAATTTGTAAAATAATGGATTAAAAGACATTGCATTGTTCTCTCTAAGGGGATTTCTTTTTTTTTTTTTAAGTTTTTTTGTAAGTAATTTCTATACCCAACATAGGACTTGAACTCACAACCCCAAGATCAAGAGTCACATGCTCTACTGACTGAGCTAGCCAGGTGCCCCTAAAGGTGATTTCTTAAATGTAATGATTTCTAACATAATATTAATGTCCCAGATTCAGTTAAGTGTATGAAATTTTACTAAATCAATATTACCAAAGAATACATTTATTATGAGTCTATGTACGTATTTTCCAGTTTATCCAGTGTATTTCTGTTGTTGACATTTGTTTGTTTCCCAGGAATCAATAAATTTGTTAAATCTTTGAAACCTAAGGGAAGCAAATAAAACTAGAAGTTTCTTGTAAATATTAATTTTGGAGGCATATATTTGGTTGTACTGTGCATATAATATTATCTGGTCTATTGAAGATGAGATACAGATTTTCTCTAAAAGCAGCTAACAATGAAAGTAGATTCGATATATTTATTTTAGAGAGTTGTTTTGATTTAAAAAGATCCTAATATTTCTATATAAGTATAGTCACAAATCTTTTTTTTAATTTTTATTTATTTATGATAGTCACAGAGAGAGAGAGAGAGAGGCAGAGACACAGGCAGAGGGAGAAGCAGGCTCCATGCCCCGGGAGCCCGACGTGGGACTCGATCCCAGGTCTCCAGGATCGCGCCCTGGGCTGAAGGCAGGCGCTAAACCGCTGCACCACCCAGGGATCCCAGTCACAAATCTTTTGTCCCTTTTCCTGGGATATATGTTTATAGAAATTTTAGCAGGATAGAAAAAGAAAAGTATGTAACAGGAATCAATAAACAGAGGTTCTCTTCTGGATTACATTCTTATATAGCACAGTTTCTTCTTTTTCATCAAAGTTAGTCTACTCTTCTGCCCAGTGTCACAAGGGCACCATCAATCAAAAAGGAATGTTTTCTTGTGCAAGTGAGTATCACAAATGACTACTCACATGAGAAAAACTTTCATAGTATTAGAGACACAAAAGATCCCGAAGAATTTTTCTCTAACACAGGGGTTAAGAGACCAGGACTTCTGACTTATCTAGAAGCAATAAGTGTTTTATGTCACAAGATTTTGAGCCTCATTGATAGTTAGGCTTATGACATTAGGGTCATGCTTTGAGGCCCACTGAGATCAACCAAAGATGATAAGTAGAACCAACTTTTTTGGTAACTTGGATTAATTTCTTTACATCTCTGGTAACCCTAAATCCCAATAAATTATGCAACTTGTACTATATATATTTTATATTTTCTTTAAAATAACCTTTGTGAATATATGTATATGTGTATTTCTGAATATACATATACCTTCTTGTGTTACACAATGAAAAAATAAGGAATAACCAGGGACTTTCCTTACACTGGCTTCTTCTCTGTACAAAAGTTAAAGTTATGACCTGACATTTATTTACTATGTAATATGTGAGCTTCATCTTTTTTGTTTCCACTGAGTCTTTGATTTTTTCTGAGGAAAACATCTAAATCAGACTTTATCAAAGCTGATTTTAGCTCCATATTTCTATGTTACTGAAGTCTCAGATCATTTTTGTTTCATTCAATGAAGCTTCACATTAATGGATGATGCTTTGTTTTATTTTTCTTTGGGGGTGAGAGTTCTAATTTTGTGAGATTCAGTTTCTGGGGGACTTTTAATTTCTACCTCTTCCAACCTTATTATTTTTTTTTTCTAACTGCCGATCCTCCAAGAGATATCTCCTTTTCCAAGATATTTTCCTCTCATGAAACATTGCCTTCCAAGATTCCCTCTTCTGGTCCCATTCACTTTGAAGTCCTTTCTTTTGAGTTGTTTAGTCGACACTTGTCTGCTCTGTCAGATCTCAGACTAGTTCTTGGTATTTGACATACAGCTTCACACTCTCTTTCTGAGGGCAGTTATATCTGTTTTGCTTCTGCTAGGATTCCACTGCCCTAGCTTCTTCTCTGTACTGTGTCTCAAAATACTTGTTTGTCATGAGCTCTGAACCTTGCACTGCTGATTTTAGGTGTTTCCTTCACTTATATATATACATTGACATTCTCCACCTAGGTATAAATTGCAGTTTAGTGTTTTCTCTCCTTTTCTCTCCAATTATAATATGATAAAATTATTTGTATTCCTTATTATATGGCTGTTTTTGAAGATTAGGCAGTCGGTATTATATCATGTAAAACTGGAGATTAAAAGGAACATACTAAATCATCACATCTAGATCCAGGAACTATAGCCCAGTGAATCAGCTTCATAAATTATTTACCTTTTCCTCTATACTCTCATCTCCTTTACTGCTGACATGTACAAGTCTGAGGCTAAAGAATGGATTAATAGATTCAGAACCTCTTAAAACTTATCTCCCATGTGGAAATGAGCTTTATTTTGTGTTTATTGTATTGATTATGGCTACAACTTTCTGTCAGTGGCTCTTAATTTTGATGAGGTATTAAAATCAATTCGGAGGAAATTTTGAGGTACAGTTTCCAAGATCACAATCCCACAGATTCTAACTCCATAGGTCTAGAAGAGGAATAGAATTTATCTATTTAATAACTGCTATGAGCTCTTTTTGATGTAAATGTTTCATAGACTACACTTTGAGAACTGGAACAAAGGAAATCATTTTTGGATATGTTTATCAGATATGATATAAACCATATGGATATATGGGGGAAGGTAGCATTCAGACACTGAGAAGGGGCTTTGAGGTTAGAATATGCTACTACATTAGAGGCTTAGTGATAAGGCCAGTGGAGGTGGAATTGAGTGAAACAAGGAAGAGGATATCAGGAGATGAGATCAGAAAAGTAGTCCAGTATGGGATCCCTGGGTGGCGCAGTGGTTTAGCGCCTGCCTTTGGCCCAGGGCACAATCCTGGAGACCCGGGATCAAATCCCACGTCGGGCTCCCGGTGCATGGAGCGTGCTTATGTCTCTGCCTCTCTCTCTCTCTCTCTCTCTCTCTATCATAAATAAAAATTAAAAAAAAAGGAAAGTAGTCCAGTAAATGTATGTTTTATAGAGCCGAGTAGGCTATGCAAATTACCACTGATTTATTTATTTATTTTTATTTTTAAAAAGATTTTATTTATTTATTCATGAGAGACACAGCAATAGAGAGAGTGGCACAGACACAGGCAGGGTGAGAAGCAGGCTCCATGCAGAGAGCCCAACATGGGACTTGATCCCGGGTCTCCAGGATCAGGCTCTGGGCTGAAGGCAGCACTAAACCACTGAGCCATCCAGGCTGCCCACCTCTGATTTATTTTAAATGAGATGGAAAATCATAGGAAAGTATGGAGCATAAGATTGACATGATATGACTTTAGGAGTATCAGCTGGTATATGGAGAAAAGACTAGGAAGAGTAGGGTAGAAGTTGGATAAACATTAAAATGTTAGTACAGTAAACACAATTAAACATAATGGCATGATAAGGATAGTAGTATAGGAGGTGGAAATGGTTGGATTCTGGATATATTCTAAAGCATAGGAAAATGATTTTGTTGATGGATTAGATGTGGGTTCTTATGGTAAAAGATGACTTTAGAAATAGCCCAAGGTGTTTTGACTGTGAAATTACAAATACACTGTTGCCATTTACTGAAATATGGAAAATCTGATATGAATCATATTTGGGTATGAGTGGTTAACTGTTTGGTTTGGAGTATATCATCTTGAAGATCTTTACAAGGCATTCAAGTCTAGATGTCATATGAGCAATTGATTATAGGAATCTGGAGTTGTGGAAATGGTCAAGATTAAAGACATGAATTTGGGAATTATCATATAGTATATAATATGCAAAGCAGTAAGTTTTGATAAGCCTCCCTAAGGACTGGAAACTCTTAATACTAATTGTTCTAGCATTTACAGATCAACATGTGGAAGAAGTGGATAAAAGAGACTGAGAAGGTATGATTAGAACCAAAAGGAATCAAACAAAGCAGAAAAAGGATATCCTATTTATTAATTACATGAAATTCAGCTTAAATGTCCACTAAAATGAGAACCATGAATTGAGCAATTGATTTGGTAGCATGGAGATTATCAGTAACATTGACAAGAGCAGAAGTAAAGAAAAAAACCTCTAAAGGGACTTGTTTCAAGTGTAAATGTACAGAAAAAATAAATTTAAATGGAGAATAAATTAGAGATGTAATGATTTTAATTACTTAACTTTTTAAGTCCTATAGAAGCACATCAATTAGGACATAAAGCTTAAAAGACTACACTGAAGGGACAGGATTTTCTTTTTTTTTTTTTTTTGAAGTTGTTAAAAAAGGTTGTCTTTGTCTACTAGAATATGAAAAAATTGTAAACAGGAATGAAATATATTTATAAAATCAAGATCCCCTTTCTCTGAACATATTAACTTCTTTATTAGTGAGTCAAATGTGAGGCAAGCAATTTGTGTTTTAAATAATTATAGGGTATAACTCTTGCAAGACTTTTTGATTGAAAACTCAGAAATAGTCTGTGAACCATAGATTTTTATTGATACATATTCCCTCTTTCTTTGTATTCTGTTCTAAAGGCAGAGGAGACAAATCCTGTCATCACAACAGCATTGCCAAAGTAACAATTAAAATCCTCATATTAGGGATCCCTGGGTGGCGCAGCGGTTTGGCGCCTGCCTTTGGCCCAGGGCGTGATCCTGGAGACCGGGATCGAATCCCACATCGGGCTCCCGGTGCATGGAGCCTGCTTCTCCCTCTGCCTGTGTCTCTGGCTCTCTCTCTTTCTCTCTGTATGACTATCATAAATAAATAAAAAATTAAAAAAATAAAATAAAATCCTCATATTATGTGACTCTTCTCAAGAAGCAATTTGTATTTTTTATACCCTGCCAAACTGGTCCTTAGAGATTTTTTTAAAGATTTTGTTTATTTATTTGAGAGAGAGAGAACATGAGCAGGGGGTGGGGCAAGGGAAGGGGGTGAGGAGGGGCAGAGGGAGAGGGATAAGCAGACCCCATGCTGGGTGCAGAGTCTGATGTGGGGCTTGATCCCATGACCTTAGCATCATGACCCAAGCAGAAATCAAGAGTCAGACCCTCAACCTACTGAGCCACCCAAGTGCCCTATTTTTTCTATCTCTTTAATGACATTGTCTGTTTTTGAGATATTATTGGTATACCTTCTTTACACATGGTTTGCTTTAGTTCTTTGGACATGTTTATAAAAAATTACTTTTAAGTTTTTGTCCACTAAGTTCAAAATGTGAGCCTCCTCAGTGATATTTTCTCTACCTCCACCCCGCCCCATATATCTGGCATACTTTCCTATTTCTGCTTCACATATCATAGTTTTTTGAACACTGGGTATTCTAGCTAACATAAATCTGATGTGAACTTTCTCTACTCTTCCCCTAACCTCCAAGGCTTTTTGTTAAACTACATTTTTTTTTTATTTTTAATCTCTCCATTGTTCCTGCTTATTTGTTTATCAATCCTCCTAGACTAATTCTATAGTCTGTGTTCCCTGTAGTTTGTGGCCAATTGAGGTTTTTAATTATTACATTACTAGTTTTTTTATGTTGTTAAGTTCTTGTTTTCCCTTTTAATCCTGGCTTCTTGTGGGGCACATATTTCTTTAATTATTTTGCTATAGGTTTTCTGCCTTTGCAAAGGGATCTGTGTGAGAGAACACCTTCAAATTTCAAGGAGTTTATGACAGCCTTCACTTTCAATATCTGCTTATGTAGTGTCTCAAGGTCAGCCTTCTCCTTTTTCATGTTTCTTCCTGGGAATTCCCACAGCCTTGCACATAAAACAAACCATTTAGATCATCAGGTATGCATTGGACCTTTCTGCAGTTCCTTATTGTTATCTTGTTCTCCAGACTTTCCTTTTAAATTTCTGGCCAAACTTCTCCAATTGAAATCGCAAAGTAGGCAGCTGAGATATTGGCAGTAAATTTATTTTGTTTCAATAATGCTTTGGAAGTTGGCTCAGTGTATCTTGCTCATCTGAGGTCTGTGTCAAATGAAATAAGGCACCGCACCTTGAGAAGAGATTTTCCAGGAATCTGAGAGTGTGGAACAAAATGTTGACTGTGACCTGGGGTTGGTGCTCTTAATGGAACTCCAAAAGTTAGGTCAGTCATCTTCTTTGGCTAGAGGCTGTTGGCTTTTCTCTGCTCCCCACCACTGATATGGAAGAGGGGATGGGTGGAAATAGCTCCAGGTTAAAGTGTCACAGACTCCACTATCTTACCAAGCTTGAGTATTTTTTCTGGAATAACTAATTTTTATTTCATTGTGTAGCCTTGGTTAGTTTCTAGAGTTCCAAAAAGGTCAATTTTAGATATTTTGTCTACATTTGTGTTCGTTTTGAGGGAGAACGAATTTATAAATGTACTTACTTGGCAATTCTGGAATTCAGTTGCAGCCCTGCTTTTTTAATAACACAGACTATGTCAGCCAAGTCTTGCCTCCTTTTATTAAATATCTCTGTATCCTAATAAGATCCAGATGACACAAGTCATGCTTTCTTTCTTTTTTTTTTTTTTTAAAGTCATGCTTTCATTTAGCAGCTGTGAACCTCCTCTGTCTCAGTCAAAGTCAGGGTGATCATCATGCTGTCTCCTGATGAGTAGATCAACCAATTTTCTTAAAGGGATTTACTTTCTTAGTTACTTCAATCTCATCTATTTTACCCAGTATTGATCAGGATGGACAAGTTTATGCTGCAGTAACTTCTTAAAACTTAATGTAATGATCTATTTTTCACTTACACTATTAGTTCATTTAAGTTTATGTGGAGGTATTCTGTTTCTCAGACACTCAGGGGCCCAGTGTGATAGAAGCTCCTCCATGATGTAGCTGTACCATCTAGAACTTGCAGGATCCTCAAGTGCTAGGAAAAGCACATAAGGTACTTACCACTGCTTTCCCCTGCTTCAGCCTAGAAGTGTTTCATGCCAATTTCTCTCACAGCATATTGGTTAGCATTAGTCACATGGCTTTGCTTAGCTCCAAGGAAATTGAGTTTTTTATTTTTGTTATTTTGTTTTTTTTTTCCTTCCTTACCACTTAAGAGAGAGAGAGAGAGAGAGAGAGAACCTATAATCTACTACACTTCTCTTAAGCTGGCTGCTGGTTAAGTGTTACAAAATCAACTTTAAGCCATTTCCTCTTAGAGTTCTCTGTTGATAGTCTAGCACTTTACTTTTGAATTGGGGCATACTTGTTATCTCTTATCTTTTTGTTACTCTACTGATGCCTAAGCTGGTACTAAAGAAAGAAAATTTCATGTTACTTTTCTGCTACATACAGAAGAACATTTTATAGTTATAATATTTTCTTAGATATGTTTAAAAAAATGTCTCCACAACTGCCAACAAGAATTGGCACTCAATCCAGTCCTAGTCCAAGAATGAGAGCACCACCCTTTCTTTTCATCTTTTTCTTCCATATTGGCTCAGAGGATGAGAAGTTACACTGATACAATCTGACAGTCTGTCTGGCAGCATCCACCTAAACAAGAAATGGTTTTCAAACATTATTAGCAATTACTTTTGCATTGCTTTTCTAAAATTAATGTCTAGCCTTAGATAAGCCACTCTATCCAACATATAGAATTTAATTCAGAAAGACTGTCCTGGCTAAACAAGTTTACTTGCTCACACTACCCATGGGGCCTCTATCATCCATCATTCAACGATGGAGTAAACAGAGAGGTTTTATGTTTCTACTATATGCTAAGGACTGAATTATAACCTTAGAATATAGTGAAATGTACACAGTTATTTTTCTCATACAATGTTTAATACATTAAAAATAATATTAGAAAATAATTATACTATATCTCCTTATTCATTCAGTAATGCAATAAATATGTATTTAATATATTGCATATTTATTAGAATTTAGCAGCTCATATTTCAAAAGCAAGTGGGGCATTATCTCTGTACTTAAATTTTAAAAACAATGCGAATCTTATTGATTTATTCAGTTCCAGCTGTATTAATAAAAAAAAATCAGGATTTCAATATGCCACCCAGAATTCCTAATATAACTCTATATATAGATTCTATTAAGGTCCAGAAATTGTATTTCAGTTTCCCCTTGTATAGCATGGAGGGAACAGAACTTCATAATGAAAGAGTTAGGAGTTTAAATGACCCTCTCCCCAACAAAACAACTATTTAACTAGAGTAAATTATAAAAATATCATTTAAAGTTTCTAAAACTTTTCCTTAGAAAATGGAGAGGTGTTTGAGAAAGTCTAGTAAATCTTGTTAAGGACAGAGTCTGTGGCATTTGATCCCTTACTTTCTCTCTTCCTCACCTCCTAGGTTGGTCTTATGGAAACTAATTTGGATGGTTATAACCAAGAATATCAATTTGGGCTTAACAAATAAGATAAACACTTAACAAATATGATAAATACAGAGTTCCATAGTCAGATACATCATAGTCAAAATGTTGAAAGACAAACATGAAGATAAAATCTTGAAAGTATCAAGAGAGAACCAACTTTTAACTTACAAGGAAGATCAACTGATTTATCATCAGGAAAAAATGTGACCATAAGGCAATCGGATGCTGTATTTAAAGTATTGAAACTTAAAAAAAAAGTATCAAGAATTTTATTCCCAAATTTTTAACATCAATAATAATAGAATAACACATTCTAAAATACTATGTTAGTACCCAATGAAATCTACATTTTCCAACTAAATGTTCTTCATACTGTAGCAGAGAAGACAGGATAGTACAATAGGAAGAACATAGTATTTACTCTTAAAGAAAACTATGTTTGAATGTTATTTCTTTCCTTTCATAGCTGTCTTGTGGGGAAAAGTTACAGTCTCCATATCTCTAAAATAGGAATGAAAATACCTACATCAGAGGGTCATGATGAGAATTAACTATTGTGACACATGTGTAGTGCCTAGCACATGGTAGATGCCCAGTAAATGTTTGCTCTAGTGAAGAAAACCTCCATTCTTAATATGTGATGGACATTGTGCTAAGAACTTTCTATAAGTTCATCTTAACTATTTTGCCTAAAAGCATTGGATAGAAATTGGTATTATACTTTAAAGTGAATAAATGGTAATTTAAATATATAATAGGACTCATCTAATATCATATTTAGAAGACATTTATTCTAAGTCTCCTCCACATACTGCTAAGTTCTGAGTTTTAAGAATTTGATTGCTGTTTCATTGCTGTTTTTTCAGGGTCTAAACAATGATTAGAAAGTGGTTGATACCTATAAGTATTTCTTGAGTGAATAAATGCAAATCTTTATCTCATTTCATATATAACACCAGTCATGCTGAAATAGAATTGCTAAAAATTTCAGTATTCAATAAAACATAAGCCTTTTCATATTATTAAATATGAAAAGAAAATCATTAGAGGTTTTATGTATTCTTTTAAAATTGGGGCATAATATTCCAGCCAATATGCCAAAGAGTTAGTCTTTCTATAGTCAAGGGAAAAACAAAATCTAGTTCTTCTAGATTTTTACCAGGCTTTACCTGAATAATAGTTTGATTTTTGACCACCATAAATTTTATGCAAAAACTCCCCCAAAAATCTCACAAAAATCAACATGTCATCAACATGTGATACTCAGATTAAGAATGTGTGATATAAGATATAGTTGCAAACAATTATTATTTAACTAATAATTGGACATTTCCAATGAGTCACATCAATACCATTCATTAACAGTTGGTCAGGAAGCTCAAGAGATCGTTCCTTGGGCAGCCCAGGTGGCTCAGCAGTTTAGCGCCACCTTCAGCCCAGGGCCTGATCCTGGAGACCCGGGATCAAGTCCTATGTCAGGCTCCCTGCATAGAACCTGCTCTCCCTCTATCTCTGCCTCTCTCTCTCTCTCTCTCTCTCTCTCTCTCTCTCTGTGTCTCTCATGAATAAATAAATAAAATCTTTTTTAAAAAAGAGAGATCATTCATTAGTTATTAAATTCTTCAAAGAAACTAAATCTAATTTTGTCTGCTTAACAAAGTATCAACATTCAGGGCATTTCTACAAATGCTCTATTGCCAATGCTTGACTACAGTAGAATGATATAATGTTTTAAAGTATTCTAAGAATTTATTATCTTAAGTAAATCTTAAAATGTATAAGTAATGCAAATTCATTTCTAAGTATTTCTTTTTCTTTTCTTTTTTTAAAGATTTTATTTATTTATTCATGAGAGACTCAGAGAGAGAGGCAGAGACATAGGCAGAGGGAGAAGCAGGCTCTCTGTGGGGAGCCTGATGTAGGACTTGATCCCAGGACCCTGGGATCACGACCTGAGCCAAAGGCAGATGTTCAACCACTGAGCCACCCAGGTGCCCATGTAAGTATTTCTTTATTATCTTAAGTGAACCTTAAAATGTGTAAATAAAGCAAATTCATTGGGTAATTGACACCTAAAAATAAAGTCACTTGAAATCCTACTATACTGTGACTCAGTAACAGAGTATAAATCAGTACTTGTTGACAATGATTTAGACCTAGGTTTTCACAGTGACTTCAAGCTGATCATAAAATCTCTACTCTCTTTTATTACTGGGCACCCAGTAGCAGTTCTCTGACTCTTTTATAGTTAGATAGACCATATGACTATGTTCTTGCTTTTAAAATAGAATTACATGTGACATTTCCAGACCAGGGCTTTATGAAGCAAGTGTGCCCACTCTGCATTTTCTTCTTCCACTGGTGGCATTCAGGAAACACAAAAGCTTGGAGAATAGGAGGGTTACTAATGTCCCTTTAGCATTTTGTAGCAGCAGCGTAACCTCCTATGAGATCTATTATTAATGGGATAAGTGATTGAGCATAAAAGTTCTAGAATGTTTGACCCATTACATATTTTGGAACCTCTTTGTGTCTGACATTCTTTCAATACAAACAAGGCATGTATTTATAAGCATGACATTAGTTAATGTAAACCACTTTAACAATTGAAGTTAAAAGAATTACATTTATCTATGGATTCCTAGAGTTATTCATTATGTAGTAGTCAAGAGCCTACTTTGCGTTAATCCTAGCATCAACACCAAGGATAAAATAATAAATAATGTTTGGTACTAGCTTCTGAAGATTTAATTATTTCATTCCCTGAGTGGACAAATTTCTTCTAGTAACTTGATTTGGTTAGTGGTCACCTAAGTAGATTAATAGGAACAATGTAAACATTTAAAAAATAATTAAATAATAATAATAATAATACTTATGAAAACATAATATCGCATCTTTGCTTGAAATACCTGCTGGGTCTCAGATTATTAATTTTCTCACCCACTTATTCTCTCAATATACATTATACATTTATTTAGGATTTACTGTCTAACAACTACTTGGCTCAGTGGTGGGAATTTGACGTGAATGATATATTGATTCTGTCTTCAAGAATTGAAGTGTATGAAGAAAATGAATACAATAATTCATAATAAATGATTGGATTCTTTTTCATATTAATACTATTTGATTGCACATGGTACACTGCATGTAAGATGTGTGACCATGATGGTAACACAATGGGAAAAGAAAGGAAGCATATGTAACAGATTCCATCTTCACTGTTACATAATGCACTCAATTATAAATTATCTAAAATAGCACCCTCCTCACAAAGCAGAAATATGGGAAAGCTATGTGACTTACCAATACTGTGTGTATTCACTCTATTCTCTTAGTTATGACCAGTAGTCTCAAAATTAACCGTTTGTTTTTAATAGAAGCCACCAGGAAAAAATGGATTTGCTACAGAATGGCAATTAAATAATTGCTTTTGTAGACCTTCAATCTCAAATTTTTCATTGGAAATACTCGAATGACATACAGGAAAGAAAAACCCCTGACCAAAATTAGAATCTGAAAATTTCATAGAAACGTACAAAGAAAGTATCTAAAATCAAATAACATAAGTTTGAGAAGATTTTCCATTCTGGCTTTGAAGGAAGAGGTTTCTTTCATGCCATTGTATTCCTTGTTTCTAGTTTGGAACATAGGGCCCATCTTGACATTTTATTTTCCCCAACCCTCTGCTAAAAGCAGCCAGATGGTCTATTCCACTTTTTAGTGGACTTCTCCCATAGCTTTTGCTTTCATTGCAGTTGTTTCTACTTCTGGAACTAGCTCCCTCCTCTCTGAATTTTTAGTTGCAATGAGGGATGGCAGGATGTAAGGAGGGATGTTTCGTGGGTCCTTTCCAGCTGACCCAGGGTTAATGTGTAGTATTTTAAATTACTTTTTCAAAGAGTAGTTTTAGTGTTGTAGTGTTCTGAAATAAAATGAGAGCACATCATTTATGCAAGTGTAAGCTCTGTCTTCTTAATTGCAACATCAATTACTTCAGTGAAAAATAAATAATTGAGCTAAGAGCTTGGGCAGAATAGAGGTTAGGCTTATTTTGAAATTTCTTTCTTCAAAGACCAAAGCATTAAACCACATGGTTATGAACTCACAGTTCAAATAAAAAACAAGTCATGCAAGGCAAATACTATTCCTGTAAAAAAAAAGTCCTATAAATAGAGAAAAGCTGAATCAAGTGAAAAGCTTGGCAAATATGTAAATATGCTAACAAAAGCTATTTTCTTACCAAAGCCAGATTGATGCTCCCTGTAGTTAGAAAACAAACTATATTACCATCTAGAAATCTCAAGCTTTATAACAATGTATGGATATGAAATGAATGATCTAGGCAAATGCACATCATGTAATACGTTGCTTAATTTTACCTAGTCATAAAAATTGAAAAATATAAAACCACAAAATAGTGGATTTCATAGAGATTTTGGAAATAGAACTGAGTAGGTTCTGTTTGTATTACCATTGCCAGATGAATCACAAATACCAGATTCTACACAAGCCCCCAATCGTTCACCCACTAGAAACTATTCAGAGGCAAACACATCACTATCACTACTGGCCAAGAAACAGTCAACTTAAAGAATCTACAAGTGATGGAGATTGCATATAGCACCCAAGTAAGAACTGTTCCTTAACCTGTCAAATTGTTCTTCAAAAGAAGGTGTGTTTAGCACATTAACCTGGGAGTTGGGCTGGGGAACTTGATCTCAACAGTAGGTAGCTTTGTTGTGTTTTCAGTCTTCACTGTGGGCCAAGAGTAGGACTTTTGTTTTAACGTTCCTTAGTGAGAAAGCACTTTTCATAGTTTTCACCCACTATCCACATATGCAGGCTACTCTATTGGGTATGGGTGGGAGGGAGGGATCATTTTAATAGGTACAGATGCATGTGTAGGAGGATTTGCTTGTGATATTGGTGGGGGGGCGGGGGTGGTGGTGGTGGTGGCATCCCATTTATTACCTGTTTTTCTAGAAGTGGAGAAAGTCATTTCAATAATTTTTCAATCTCTTTCTTCATTGTAAAAGAAAAAGCAGGCACTATTTCACTGGGGTGGAATTGATTCTAGACATTTGAGTGTTTTCTTTCAAATTAAATACTTTCTTATCCTGGAGAAATCTTCTGTCATTTGTCAGCATTGGATAAAATGATAGGCTGTATGATGAAAATAAGATCTTCAGAAATTGTGTAGTCTTTTCCAACCTGGTCTACCCAAAGTGCTTCCTTTTATTCTAGCAATCTCAGAGAAAGAGTAGGAGTGCCCGTTCGACCTTTTTTTCAAATAAACATGCAACATACTATACCTTTTATAAAAAGCAAAGTTTGTGTCCTTGCCAATAACCTTCTCATTGTAGTACAAATTAACATTGAAGCAAAAGCTTTCACTGAGTTATCACATCTATTGCATTTCTTCTCTTGTCTCTGGAGCCCTTCTTTCTTCTCTTCCTCAATTCTCTGCCTGAAGATTTTCACTTCTGAAGAAAACATAAATTTATATTGCAGAACTGAAACACTGCTATATTGCAGGCTGTCATTTTGTCATGGTAGACCAAGGTTCTTATAGTATGTTCGTAAAATAGAACATCAAATAGTTTTCCTACATGCAGTTTAGTGGAAATTATAAACTCTTCTATTTACTTTTACTATAAGGACAACCTATATCTCTTCAGTATTCCTTATATGAGTGTTTATTCTTTTATTCTCTTAATATTTTTTCTCCACAGTTTTAGATGTTTTCACCTTGAAAGCAGGAGTTTCCTGATAAGTTACAAATTCATCCATATTTGTTTTCTGTTGTATTTGAAAAATCACAAGAGTACTTTATATAGTTTTAACATTAAGGACAAATAATCATTGAGTTATAAAGACTCATGCTGATCTTCTAAATCTATCCTTGTTTTTAATTATGTAATTATTTCAAATAGATTATTTTGATGGAAGGTCGCCAGATGTTACACTGGCTTCCATATACTGAATTTTGATATAGTGGAACAATATATTTGGCAACAGTTCCAAACTGATTCTGCACAAACTATCATACATTAAGTAGGGACAATACCAGACTTACAGACTTGATTCCTATTCTTTTTTATAAGAAATTTCCCCGTTAGGGGAAAAATTATTATATGACATTTAATTTCTTAGGAAACACCAATAAATACTCCAATCTAGGCAGCCCGGGTGGCTCAGCAGTTTAGTGCCGCTTTTGGCCCAGGGCATGATCCTGGAGACCCGGGATTGAGTGCCGCATCGGGCTCCTTGCAGGGAGCCTGCTTCTCTCTCTGCCTATGTCTCTACCTCTCTCTCTGTTTCTCATGAATAAATACATAAAATATTTTTAAAAAAATACTCCAATCTATAACTTAAGTCATTGATCTCATTAAAACACTCATACTTTCTTCTATTTAAGTGTCAATTTTAGCATGAATTGATGTTTTTTTTTTTTTTTTTTTCTGGATGAGCAGAGAGTTTATTATTGCTAACTGTATAAATTCCAGCATTATATACTATGGTCCACTCTTAGCAAAAATTGTTATTGGCAATATGAATCCACTTTCAATCCATAAGTAAATTTCCCTTTGCATTCCTTTAAATCTTTATCTATCATGTGGTCAGTAGTACTTCATTATAAGTACTCTTTTCTAAAAACCTTTAGCTCCCTTCCCTTTGTTTTTCCTAATTCAGCAACACAGCCATCTATTTTCTCCTTATCTTCAAATATGCACCTGAGTATTGATGTTGAAAATTCCACGGCTCCAGAAATTGATGTTTAGGGTTAGAGCCACAAATGTTATGGAAATCAAATAGACAAGCAAACCTACCTCAGTAATGTGACCCTCCTAATTTCTTTTTTTTTTTTTGACCCTCCTAATTTCAAAGAAGATTGTTTTACATCTTTTTTTTACATCTAAATCTCACATCAGCCTTTACTTTCAGCCAATTTTAGCTTTACAGCTTTACTTACAATACAAAGTCACCAGGTTTAGATTCCCTGATCTTTCAGTCAGCAGTTCCCAGCTTTGCAACTGCAATTCCATGCTAACTTAAGTAACACTAGTGCTTTTATACTTGAGCCCCTCTTAACTGTCACGTTTCCATTTCCATCCTTTGTGTTTGGAGACCACCATTTTGAATTCAGAGACGAATCAACCACAGTAATTAAATGGCTGCTTGTATCAGAATCATACTACAAGCTCTGTGACAGAAGAAACAATAGAATACTTGTTTAATTAATTAATTAATTAATTAATTAATGAGTCCCAAGATTAATGAAGGCAGTCATAGTGAACATTTACAAGCCTATTGCAGAGATGTGATTGTGTTGTTTTAGCATGAATTATTGATTAGATAATCTACTTAACAGATTGCTTGCTAGTCTTTATTCTTTGTTAACAGAAACAAGGGAGACTTCAATAATGATACAGCTGATGAAAATTTTTGCCATATTTTTGGCTTGATGGGCAGATACCATAAACAATAAAACCATCAATAAAATCAAGAGCTATCTTTTCATAAAAATCATTTAAATATTTATGCCAGTAACTATGCTAAGTGTTTTAGAAGTATGATATCATTAAATCTCCACTTTGAGGTAGCTGTTCTCATTAAAATCCACCATTACACACCACCATTTTATAGATGAAAAAATTGATTCTTAGAGATGTATGCAACTCACCCAGGATCATTCAGCTAGTATTCCCTAATATTAGATTTTGAAAATGCCACTTCACTCACATGGAGAAAGATGTTTGTACTCCTATGTAATTTATAATGGACCTACATTCAGAATAGATAGTAATGACCACTGTCTAATATATCCAGTGAAAGTTAGTGTCTTAAACATTATTTATTCTGGATAATCTGCTATCTTAAGACAGAGTCCTAAACATAAATATCCACGTGTAGTGTTATCACACTGGATAGGTTTCATTTTAATCTGTTTCATTTATCTGTTAAATACCTAGGGATCTATGTCTCAGTCAATACTCTGATCTTTTCAAATTAAATTATCCTCCTTTAGGGAGATAGTCTGATAAAAATGATTTAAGTAGCTTAAACAATTTGGGTTCATTTCCTTTTCCTAGTTTCAGTCCTATTAAAATAAGTGCCTTTCTTTCTTAAATTGAATTACTAATACCTGCAGACATTGCTCTGAATGACTAAGGACTAAAATTAGAAACATAGACCCTAGATATTTAGGTAGTTACCTTTAAAAAAAAAAACACTAATATTTGTTTTTTGAAAGATGCTGGTGATTCTTTATCCTTTCTTTCTTTGTTGTTTCTTTACATTTGATTTATAGTTTGTAAAGCTATGTTTCTGAAGATAATATAAATAAAATATTTTAAATTAAATGTTATTTTAAGTGACCAAATTTTGAAGTTGTCTTGAGATGAATTCTCTTCAGAAGTGGAAAATCTCTTAAAATAAAATTATCATCATTAAGTATAGATGGTAAGTTGAGACATCCTAATTTAGTTATTTGAGACTATGTCAGATGGATTTTGACTTTCCTTGAATAATAGATTTTTTAGTCAATAGTTCCTTTCATAATAGAGCAGGTTCATATTTTTAAGAGTACTACTTGTTGGAGTCACCTTGAGATTCTACTATATAATAAAAAAAAAGTGATTAAAGTCAAATGGCAAAATGACAACAGGTATAGATTTTTCTCTTTAACCATAATTTATTAAAAATCTAATTTTTTAACTTTAAAAATATTAGAGGAGTAATATTGAAACCTTGTTTGTCATGAGATAGGATATAGTTAAAGGAAAATAACACTAGCCCAGATAAAAGCTAAAAGCTTTGCTCCTGTGTGTCATTTCTGCTGTGTAATATTTGCAGTCAAGGAAAAAATTATCTGTTAATTTGAAACAAAACCAAAAAGACATGGAGAAAGTGTATATGTGCACAAATAAAACCTAGGGAATTAATTGTATGTATTAAAGGATAAAATTAATATGTTAAATATTCAATTGACCTTGTTCAATTATTCTCATGTTTTTTCTTTATGTAAATATAATTAAAGGATAATTTATTTTAATTGGAACTTGCAAATCTATGTTCATTTGCTAATTCATTCCCCAAGAAAATAATTCTCCAATGGACCCTGAACCTATTGATTCAATATTTCCAAATTCTTTCTTATTCCAAAAAATAACTGTAAGTGAACATCACTGCAACTATGATATACTTTCTTATTTAAATCATGAAAGATGTATGCTAGAATAAACACAAATCTCTACCAAACTATACTGGGATAAATTAAGTTAATAAAACTAACAGCTTGTTTCTTAAAACACAGCAATATTTTTTAATTTTTGAACTAAAGATATAAATGACTATAAACTCACAAAACACATAATGTTTACAAATAGTTAATATTTGCATTATATGTTTTCTACGGAATTGACTATCGTCTTTCACTTAAATTTTATAGTTTGTTGAGATATCTTGTTTAAAATAAACAATTTCCATAAGAACTTTCATTTTCAAGATGACTATATTTACCTTCTTTTTTTCCATGAGGTCTCAAAGCAAGATGTGGGTTTTAGCTTCTTTATTTTTTATTTTTATTTTTATTTTTTTTTAAGATTTTATTTATTCATGAGAGACATAGAGAGAGAGAGGCAGAGACACAGGCAGAGGGAGAAGCAGGCTCCATGCAGGGAACCTGACGTGGGACTCGATCCTGGGTCTCCAGGATCAGGCCCTAGGCTGAAGGCAGCGCTAAACTGTTGAGCCACCCGGGATGCCCTGGTTTTAGCTCTTTTAGACCAAAACTCTGGATGCTCAATTCTATGTATTTTTTTTTCTCTTCTGTATAATGTAGCAAATGGGTGACACAAAGAGTGGTATTTCTGTCACCAACCTAAAAGAGAGATGCTGATTTACCAGTTCATTTGATAGCTGATTGGGGTTAATCTAAATGCTTAGTAATTCTTGAAGGAGTTTGTAAAGTGGCTTTTATAAGGAATACAAAATAAATAATTGAGCTAAACCCAGCCCAATCTAGACATCAGTAATACAGTGTTCATTAAATATTTTGACCCCAAATTAATCATAGTCATTCCTCTTACTCATTTCCTATTCGTATCACGTAGTCCCATTGACTTTACTTTCCAATATCTGTTGAACCTTTCCCACCCTATTTTATATTGCTGTCACAAGTGTCCCTGTTTACTGTATTTTGTCCTGATTTCTTTCTCAAATTTACAGTTTTCTGTCTTCTATTCCATTTTGATTCCATTTTCCATTTAATTATCATAATAATACAGTTAGTGTTTTTAGGTTATTAAGAACTATAAAGCGTTTGATAAAACTTTATTCCATCAAAATTATATGGATGTTTTTATACGTTTATTATCTTAATTTTCATATATTTGTATTTAACTATATAAAACATATTTGTGTGTGGATTTCTGTATAGGAAAATTCAGAGCTTAAACTTTTTAAGATTGGTTAATTGGTCAACTTATGAACTTTTATAGTGTTTTTAATTTCCATCTTTTAAGTAGAAAAATGCATCAAGTATATTATACATTCTGTCCTCCTGTTTCCAATAATTATACCTGTACTTTCTGCTCCTTATCACATTACATAGGATAAAAGAGTGGTTTCTAAAGTATGTTCTGTGAAACCCATAGGTAGAAAGTTGTTGGAGCTTTGGGTTCATGCTCTTGTTAAAGCTATAAAGCTATGACTGTCTCACTCCTGTGTGATTCACCTACTACATTGCTGCAAACAATTTAATTTGACAAAAGTATTTAGCTACTGAGTTGTTTAATTTTCATGTATATATTATAAAATGATCTAAATAGTAGGTTAATAGCAGAGATTCTTCTTTTCTATCTATTAGCAAGCATGTCAAGTATTTTCATATATTTTTTAAAAATCTTGATTTATTTTCCTTTTTACAATAATTTTACTTTACAATTATTTTTGTTATGCCTCATAAGCTCTTTTAAGCGACCTGAACTCTGTTTTAGAATAAGGAGTGTAGGGCAGCCCCAGTGGCTCAGTAGTTAAGCGCTGCCTTCAGCTCAGGGTGTGGTCCTGGAGACCCGGGATTGAGTCCCACCTCAGGCTCCCTGCATGGAATGGAGCCTGCTTCTCCCTCTGCCTGTGTCCTTGCCTCTCTTTCTCTCTCTCTCTCTCTCTCTCTGTGTCTCTCATGAATAAATAAAATCTTTAAAAAAAAGAATAGTGTGCTAAATATTTATATTATATATTAAGAATATTACATTTTAATCAAATATATGTAAAATAAGCAATTAAGGATACGCAACTGTCTTCCATTATGAACATAGCCCCTTCATGCCTTCCAGATTCCTCCTACTGTTCAGTTAGAAAGAGTATCTGATATTTCCTGCTTGAAAAATTATATTTTTGAACTGATTATTAACGGAATAATGTATTTTCCTTTTCCGTAAAATAGCCTTTTACTTGTTCACTTTTTCTATCATTCGATTAGCTCTCTCCCTATCCTACACCAAGAATTTCACTGGAATAGTTTGTGTGTGTGTGTGTGTGTTTTGTTTGTTTGTTTTTACAATGGGCCTGGGTCACAACCAACATATTGTAGTTAACAAGTCCCTATGGAATAGTGGTTAAGCCATGGATATGTTAGAAGGTTATATTCAATTACTGTTTTACACATTGACTGTTATTATAGGTTAGATATTTGACTAAGATAAAGTAAGACTAGTACATTCTATCCAAAACAACTTCCGTATCATTGGACTTAAGTATTAAACTATGTGAAAGCAACTTAGTACATAATGCTGTACATAGCTTGAGTTGGTCATACAAACATTATGAGGATATATTTAATGATTTAATGTTAATGTTTCAACTCTGGAGCATACTAGTTTTCAATAGTAGATGCAGTGCAATATTAGTATATTTTTAACTTGCAGTTTTGTGTGTTCATTTTGGTGTAATGTTTTCAACATGCTGAGTTTCTTCATTTATCCTCTGTAATTTTAGAGCAATAAATTGCCTCAGTAAGTTTTAGGAGATAGTTTCAGTTTCTGCATTACTTGAAAGACTTAATGGTTCACAGAAAACCAGAGATACATTTTATGTCTGTGCATTTAAAATATCCCGCACTTCATTGGAAATGAAGCCAAACAGAAACTGGATCTTATTATATTAATGACAACAGTAACTATGAAAGGATAATTTAGATTCATTAATGTATTCAGTTATTCAAGACAGGTTTATTGAGAACCTACCATTTTGCCAGGCACTTGGGATAGAACAATAAAGAGGTGGTTAATCACACATACTCTGCTCTAATGGAGAACATATTTTAGAGAATGAATGCAAACAATATGTGTGTATTTGTGTACACTGTGTACATGTATGGTATTAGGGAATGATAAGTACTGTCAGAGGAAAAAGGAAGCAGGAGGAGTGAATATTTACAGAGGGAGTTCATTTTTAAATAGGTTGGTTAGGAGAAAACTCACTGAAAAATCTGTGGTAGAATAAAATGGACATGAATGAATGGGCAATGAAGATATATGGTAGAAATTCCACTCAAATCTAAGAGCCAGCTCAAAGGCAATGAGATCAATACAAATGTAGATGAGAAAATGGAGGAATGAATAGTAGATAAATCCAAAGAGATAATGGAGTACCAGACTGTCTTGAAAATTGTGAGCAGGGATCAGAGTGTGAGCACTGGCATAATATGACCCATGATTTAAAAGGATATTATTGCTGCTAGAGTAAAAATGGTTAAAGACAAGAATAGAATTAGGGAGATGATTTGAAAGATTATCATAATAATTCCGATAAAGATGATACTGATCAGATCAGCTCTGCAGTGATAGAGTTACTGAGAGGTCATTGTTTATACATATACCTATCTTATTTTATATATATATATATATTTTTATATATATAAATTTTATATATATATATATACTCTATCTATCTATCTATATATATAATTTTTTATATATATAAATTTTATATATATATATATACTCTATCTATCTATCTATCTATCTATCTAACTACATATTAAACCTAGAGCTAACAATTTTTTAAAAGTTTAGATAAGGGATTCATGAGAGAGGGATCAAAGATGACTAAGAATGTTTTCACAAGAATAACATCTGCAAAAGTTTCAAGATAAGAAGGTTTTTGTTTGGGATAAATGATTAGGAATTCACTTTGCATATATTAATGTTAAGAAAATTAGGAAACATCTAATGGAGATGATATGCATGGATAGGAACCTAGAGCTAACACATAGAGGCCTGAAAATTTCCTGCAAAAAGGCACAAGGGCATGAAGATATATATTTGGTGTCCATCAGCATGCACATGTATTACTACTCATGAGACTGTAAAAGGTCACCATGAGTCCAAATGTCAGTGGGGAAAAAAAAAAAAAGAAGTCTAAGGACTGTATCCTGGTGTATTCCACATTTAAGAGGTTTTTTTGGATGAAGCTAAGGAGAAAAAAAAGTCAGAAAGAATAAGAAAATTAAGCAAGTGTTGTGTTTTGGAAGTCAAGTGGAAAAGTGTTTCAAAGAAGAATAAAGAATTCTGTCAAATGTTGCTGATCAATAAATTGGGGACAGATAATAACACTGTCTTTTTTAAGGAGATTATTTTTCCATTTGTTTATGGCTTTTTAAATTTTTATCTGTGATCTACTCATTTCCAAATGGCAGATTTCCAAAGCAAGTCATATGTTTAAGCTCAGATACAAGGGATAAAAAAATAAACTGCACTCACTAATGGGAGGATGTTTAAATTTATATTTCAAAAGAGTGGCATGCTGGTTTGGGAGGAATTATTTTGGCCATTTTTACAAACACTAACATGAACTGAGATGCTATAGAAAGTTAATAAAATGATATTGTGGGCATTATGCTTAATATCAGCTATGAGAAACGCAAATGAAAACAATGAGATACCACTACTAACTGGTTGGTAAGTAAGTAAATGAAATGGTTAAAATTAAGAAGACAACATCAACTGTTGGCAAGGAGATGGAGAATTTGGAACTCTTCAGACATTGCTAGTGGGAATGCAAAATAATACAACTACATGGACAAAAGGTTGTCAGTTTCTCATGAAATTAAACATATACTTACTATATGACTCAGAAAATAAATTCATGGGTATATTAGGAATAAGGAAAATACACGTTTATGTAAAAGCCTCAATGTGAATGTTCATACAGCTTTATTCATAATTCTCAAAACTGTAAACAACTCAAATACTCCTCACTATGTAAATCACTAAGTAAAGTGTGATATATCCTTGCAGTGAAATGTTACTCATCTATAAAAAAGCCTATTAATATATACATCACCACAGGAGTGCCAAAAGTATTCTGAAAATAAGTCAAATACAAAGGATTGCACATTCCTTTGTCTTAGAAATTCTACAAAGGGCAAAACCACAGTGAAAAAAGATTGGTGGTTTCATGGAGCCAAGAGGTGTGTTAAGAGAATTTCCTGCAAAAAGGCACAAGGGCACTATTTGGGGAAATGGAAATATTCTATATCTTGAATATGGTTGTGGCTACATGACTATATATTTTTCAAAAGACTCATAAGTGAATTTTTAAGGTTAACAAACTATAGATTTTTCATATAAGTTACTCTTGGTCAAAAATGCATTACAATGTGCATTTAAAATGAGTGAAATTTATTATATGGAAATTGATCATTATTATAACTGATGACATGCTTTTTTTTTGTAACATAAGCAACATTTAACATATTTGGCACAATCCTTTTTAAAGGTTTAATTTTAAATCCAGTATAGTTAGCATAAAGTGTTATAGTAATTTCAAGTGTATACTGTAGTGACTCAACAATTGTATACATTACTCAATGTTCAACATGATAGGTGTACTATTTAGTCCCCGTCACCTATGTCACCCATCCCTCAAGCTACCTCCCCTCTGGTAACCATCAGTTTTCTTCTCTATAGTTAAAAATCTGTTTCTTAGTTTTCCTCTCTCTCTTTTTTTCCTTTGGTTCCTTTGTTTTGTTTCTTAAATTCCATGTATGAATGAAATCGTGGTATTTATCTTTCTTTCTCTGACTGGATTATTTTCTGAACATTATATTCTCTACCTCCACCCGTGTTGTTGAAAATGGCAAGATTTCATTCTTTTTTATGGCTGAATGATATTCCATTACACACACACACACCACACACACACATACCACCTCTTCTTTATTCATTCATCTATCATGGGCACTTGTGCTGCTTCCATAATTTGACTATTGTAAATAATGCTGCCATAAACATAGAGGTGCACATATTCTTTTGGATTAGTATTTTGTATTTTTCAGATAAATACCCGGTAGTGTAATTACTGGATCTTTGAGTAGTTCTATTTTTAATTTTTTTGAGGAACCTCCATATAGTTTCCACAGTAGCTATCTCAGTTTGTATTCCCATCAATAGTATAGTACAAGAAGGTTCCTTTTTCTCCACATTCACACTGTCACTTGTTGCTTCTTATGTTTTTGATTTTAGCCGTCTTGACAGATGTGAGGTGATATATTTTTGTGGTCTTGATTTGCATTTCTCTGATGATGAGTGATGTTGAGCATCTTTTCATGTGTCTGTTGGGCATCTGGATTTCTTTTTGGAGAAATGTCTATTCACATTCTCTGCCCATTTTTAAATTGGATTATTTGTTTTTCAGGTGTTGAGTTGTACCCATTTTTATATATTTTAGATGCTAACACTTATGGGATGAGTCATTTGCAAATATCTTTTCAATTAAGTAGGTTGTCCCTTGCTTCAGGAGACATATCTAGAAATATGTTGCTATTGCTGAAGTCTGAGAAATTACTGCTTGTGCTTTCTTCTAGGATTTTTATGATTTCCTGTCTCAAATTTAGGTCCTTAATTCACTTTGTTTTTGTATATGGTGTAAGAAGGTCATCCAGTTTCATTCTTTTGCATGTTGCTATCCAGTTTTCCCAGTCTCATTTGTTGAAGAGACTATCTTTTTTTTCCATCACATATTCTTGTCATTTTTGCTGAAGATCAATTGACCATATAATCATGGGTTGGTTTCTGGGCTTTCTGTTCTATTCCATTGATCTGTATCTATTTTTGTTTCAGTACCACACTGTTTTGATTATTACAGCTTTGTAGTAAAACTTGAAATCTGGAATTGTGACACCTCCAGTTTTGTTTCTCTAGTAAAGATCCTTTTGGCTATTCTGGGTCTTTTGTGGTTTTTTTTTTTTTTTTTTTTTTTTTTTTTTTTTTTTTTTTTTTTAGTTTTTATTTATTTATGATAGTCACAGAGAGAGAGAGAGAGAGAGAGGCAGAGACACAGGCAGAGGGAGAAGCAGGCTCCATGCACCGGGAGCCTGACGTGGGATTCGATCCCGGGTCTCCAGGATCGCGCCCTGGGCCAAAGGCAGGCGCCAAACCACTGCGCCACCCAGGGATCCCTCTTTTGTGGTTTCATACAAATTTTAGGATTATTTCTTTTAGTTCTATGAAATACGCTATTGGTTTTTTGATAGGGATTGCGTTAAATCTATAGATTGGGTCATATGGACATTGTAACAATATTCATTCTTCCAGTATGAGCAGGGAATATTCCATTTGCTTATGTTGTCTTCAATTTCTTTTATCAATACTTTAGTTTTTAGAGTACTGTTATTTCACTTCCTTGCTTAAGTTCATTCCTAAGTATTTTGTTTGGTACAATCATAAATGGGATTGCTTTCTTAATTCTCTTTATGTTGTTTCATCATTAGTGTATTGAATGCACAGATTTCTGTACATTGATTTTGTATTCTGCATTCTTATTTATTTATCAGTTCTAGTAGTTTTTTGCTGGAGTGTTTAGGATTTTCTATATGTAGTATAAATAATCTGCAAATCATGAAAGTTCTATTTCTTTACCATTTTGAATACCTTTAATTTCTTTCTTTCTTTCTTTCTTTCTTTCTTTCTTTCTTTCTTTCTTTCTTTCTTTCTTTCTTTCTTTCTTCTTTCTGATTGCTGTGACTAGGACTTCCTAGTATTAGTACTTCATAGTACTACTACTAGTACTACTTCATAGTACTAAAACTAGTACTATGATGAATGAAAAGGGTGAGTGGACATCTTTGTCTTGTTCTTCATTTTAGGGAGAAAGCTCTCAGTGTTTCACCATTGAATATGATGTTAGCTGTAGATTTTTCATATATGGCCTTTATTATGTTGAAGTATTTTTTCCTCTAAACCTACTTTATTGAGGGTTTTTATCATGAATGGATGCTGTACTTTCTCATATGCTTTTTCTGCATCTATTGAAATGACCATATGTTTTTAATCCTTTCTCTTATGAATGTGATATATCACATTCATTGCTTTGATAATATTGAACCTACCCAGCATCTTAGGAATAAATTCCACTTGATTATGGTGAATGATTGATTTTTTAATGTACTGTGGGATTTGGATTGCTAATATTTTGTTTATGATTTTTACATCTCTTTATCAGGTATAGTGGCTGTAATTTTCTTTCTTAGTAGTGTCTTTATTTGTTTTTGGTATCAGTGTAGTGCTGGCCTTGTAGAATGACTTTGGAAGCTTTCCTTCCTCTTCTATTTTTACTGGAATAGTTTGAGAAGAAAAGGTATTACATCTTCTTTAAATGTTGGTAGAATTCCTCTGTGAAGCAATCTGCTTCTGGACTTTTGTTTCTTAAGAGTTTTTAAATTAGTAATTCAATTTCATTGCTCATAATTGGTCTGTTCAAATTTTCTATTGCTTCCTGATTCAATTTTGGGAAGTTATGTTCCTAGGAATTTTATCCACTTTTTTCTAAGTTGTCCAGTTTGTTGGCCTATGATTTTTCATAATATTCTCTTATAGCCTTTGCATTTTTGTGGTTTCAGTTGTTATTTTTCCTCTTTTAGTTCTGATTCTGATTTTGTTCTTTTGGGTCTTTTCTGTCTTTTTCTCTCTTTGTTTTTTGTTTTGTTTGTTTGTTTGTTTGTTTGATGAATCCGACTACATGTTTATCAATTTTGATCTTTTCTAAGAACCAGCTCATTTGGTTACAGCTTTAATACTATTTTCTGATTAATGTAAGCCATGTTTACTTTCCTCTTTTTCATTCTAACTGTCATATCTCACATTAGGGTGGCCCTCTTTTCTTAGAGAAAAGATAAATGGAACAGTGCCAAACACCACCTAGAAAAACTGAAGGGATATCAGTTATAGTCAAACCACAAATCACCATCTAAGTTGAGCAGGAAATAATCACAATTGGAACTAGCTGAGCTTTGGAGTTCATTTATTACTAAGTATAGCTGCCCTATACATAAATCTGTCTCAGTCATTGAATTAATTTGTATTTTCTGTTATAATCTGAGTTATATACTCTGAGAAAGAGTTGAATATTTAACTGAGAATATTAAGCCTAGGGATTCCAGGTTCATATATTTCAACAAATATTCCTTGTGTTATTATTTTTTAGGAAAAGGTGCTGAGTTATATAGAGAGAACTGTGGTTGATTTCTTGTGTTCAAGGAATTCATAATCTAGTATGGAGAAATTTCAGAAATATAATTACTTTAAGATGTGTTTCTGTAGTTACTACAAGCAAAGCATAATTGTGTTTTCAGAGGAGTACTAAGAAAGGAAGGAGGAGCTTTTCTCCAAATTTACCATGAAGGTGTATCTCATGAAATAAAGAGGGTTCATAAGGCCGAGAAAGGTAGGAAAGGAATACTGAAATGTTTATACTTCCATTTCCTGGGCTGACCTAACTCATTCCTTTGCTTTCTACCTTAGTGTGTGCATCCCTCTCCTAGTGCATTTGCCCTAGCAAGTAAATATGATCACTAAGAAAGAGAGCTTGCAATCAAGTGGAAAAAAGTATTAAAGGTAGAATGGAGATTTAAACCTAAGCCCTTTTTAATTGCCATTGGAAAATCATATTACACATGCTTTAAAATGTCATAGCAATCCAAATCTTATCAAATAAATACTAGAGCGTTCAATTCACTTAAAAACATCTTTTCCAGTTTAATATTCAGTGGGAAAAAGCAAAAAATCAGACTAAAACTGAAGCCCAATTCAGGGGAAAGGTCTTTTCTTCTCATATTTCAACAGCACATGAACCAAAATTCCCCATTTTTTTCAAGAATTAATGAAACATGTAAATACATGTTTCCATACTTATTAATATATTACTGAACATATTCAATGCTGACAAAACTGTCTATTTCAAGTGATTATATGTACATCTCAACATCTCAGCTGAGTTCATGTATCAATTTTTAAAGTCACCAGATTGAAAGCATGATTGCTTGTATGAGTTAAATCCTAGATATGATATTATGTTCAGTGTAATAACATCTTTAGCATTATTCAGCTATGTGAGGAGCTTGACAAGCTAATTTATAGATTTGAAGTGTTAGAGAGTTTATTATAGATGATCTTTTACAACCACATCTTATTAGAGGCTAGGAAATTGAAGACAAGAGAAATTAAATTACTTTTTCAAAGATTTAGTAATAAAGCCAGTCTTATATATTCCAGTATCATTGTGTTTTCACCATATCTCAGGTTCAGATGTATATATGGGTCAAATAATATTCTTTCTGTTTCTTCTTAAACCCAGCTGGTTAAAGGGCAACTCCAGCAGGCAGACCCTGACCGGGATGGTCTTGGGAGGTTCTGTCTTTTTATAGTGCTCCTAAAATCTCCGTGCCATGTCTGTTCTATTCCATCTCTAGGCTGGAAGAGAATTGTTCCAGAATACTTTTTAAAAAAAATCTTTCTTAAAAAGGCAGTCTCAGAGCTCACTAAACTAATGTAGATTGAAATATTCTATGCCTATTTATTTTTCAAAAAACCATAGCTTGTACTTTCTCAAGAATATATACATATTTTTTATACATGACTCTAATGTAGAAAAGCTAATATATAATGACCTTGTTTTTCTGAGGTGACGGAAAATTTTGAACTTTCAGGGAGTAATCAAGACTTGACATAGCAGGGACATGGTTATGCAACTATAATATTCAATCCGTAGCCCTAGCTTCCATCTTGATCACTGTGAGAACAGATAAAAGAATGTATGTTAGTTTGGCTCTTTAGTGTTTTAGGCCACAGAAACTTCTTTCCTTTAGGGAGTAAAGGCTAATTGCAAGGATATAAAAGTTCTATGCCTGGCAGAGAAATGGAACATAATTTATTTATACTTAGGATTAAATAATACATCTGGTAGCCTAACAATATCCTTGGTTATTCTCATCTCTTGTCATCTCCTCTGAAGTGAGTATTAATTCCTTTTTACACTCCTGAGTCTTCTGATGCGTGCTTCAGCTTCTCTTGGAGTCCAAGTTCCTTTCTATTCATATAATTCTTTCTAACTTTGCTGCATTCCCTATGTGAATTTTACACTATAAACACTTGAGACACTGAGGCTAATTAGAATGTTATCATTATATATGGGGAGATTTACCTTGTTGAACACCTTAGTAAAATAAATATACTATTTCCCTAATCTATCTGTGGTAGTCTTTAGATAGTATGCTGGTTTTTACTCCCATGTAGCAAGGATAACAAGGCCATATGACTGAATCATACCAAAATAAACATAATAATGGTGATAATAATGAAAATAGCTAAGCTTTAATAAGTGCTTGCACACATGCCAGCTACATTTCCAAGCACTTTGTATATATTAATCCATGTAATCTTAAAAAAATCTATGAATTTAGAACCACTACTATGCCCAATTTATGAATGAAGCTGTAAGATTAAGTACTTTGTACAAGATGATGTAAAGGAATTACTTTTGGTTTACTTTTTTAAAAATGTTTAGAACAGGAACTTTGAACATACTATGTATTTAGTGCTCTCCTGAATTCTCAAGTATATAGACCAATTAAATCACTGAAAATTATTAAATTATACTGAGATACAAACTATGAGTACTAGTATAGTACACTGCTGCTTATTTTTATGTTCCTAAATTGTGTAATATCCAAGTCCACACAAGAGCAAGTGTTCAGAACTTGTAATATAGAAAACAAGAACAAAATTGGAGATATAATGGTCATCTGTTGCTTCATTTTCTTGGCATCTCTTCTTTTTTCTGTATGCAAGAGCACCACTTCTTGTATGTAATAATTCGTCAACCACTCAGTCTGGTCTTGTTACCCTGGAAGTTACAAAGCCATAGCAATCCACTTGTGATCCAAACGTTGACAATCATGTTGTTCTTTCATTACTTTTAATATTTCAAGTACAAAAATGCAAATTTGCAAAGAATCATTTGTTCATTTATTCTTTCATTTAGGCAATGTCTGATGCAGCAGTGAACAACATCAAAATGCCTGAATAGATGAGTTTTAAAAGAAATGATTATAAAGAAGGCATAAATTATATACAAGTCTACTAACTAATAATATATAGGAAATCAAGAAAATGGATATATTAGTTTTTTTTTTGATATATTAGTTTTTTATGCACTTTTATTAGTTCCACACTTGGGGATTTGTGAAGCATAGTACAAAATATTGCAAAGTATAATATCACTTTCTGGTCCTCAATGAAGCATTTCAAGTATTATATTCAAGCTCTTGTTTTACCACAAGGACCAATTTTATCTAATTAGTGTTCATTTACTATCTAAGAGTCAATAACTATCCATGGAACTGGGATTAAAGGAATCCCTAGATTCATTTCCAGAGTACATGATCAATGAATACAAATATGGGAATTTGAGAATTCTTCTTTCTGACAAATGAAACTTTATCACATGTAACTCATCTACTGCAAGCTTGTATTCCTAAACCCTTGACAGATTAAATGTTCATTGTCTAAAATTGATTGGATCTGCTTTTAAAATTTAATCTAAATCATCTTCTAATTTGATTTTAGAGGTACTGGGTTTTGTTAGAATTTTCTTAATTTCAGGCTATGGCATATTTCATTCCCAGAAGTATTTTTCAGAGATGTTAATAACTACCAAAGCATAGAATGGAATATATTAGGCCTTGTTCTCTAAATTAGAATAAATGGTATCTTTTTAATTTTTATTATATTAACCATTTTATAGTAATAAGGAAGTGAGTTTTTCATTGCAAAAATCATATAAATTTCATCAGGATCTGAAATCGATAAATTCAAACTAATAATCTTGATCCCAAATTTGGTATAGCATCAGCTGTTTTATTCCCCAAATATTGTTCCCTCTTACTTGTGAAAATCTATAGATAAACCATTGATTACCAAGGTCATTGCCTTTATTATTCAAATGAAATACAGCTGTCATTTGCACAGAGCTTTGTGTCATTCAAACTATTCACTAATGTGTTTGCTTTGAAATGAGTTTCATATTTACTCCTATGCCCAAGGGTTTTTCATAAATCCATTCTTATTCATGCAAATTCAGGCTACCTCTCTTTCTGCTTTCTTGGCATCAATACCAATCAATACTGCCAACTCTTGGTTGTCTATGTTAATGAAGTGTAATATTAATGCAGATAATCCAAAACGGTGGCAAAATATCATGTGCTTTGGAAATCTGTTCCCACAATATTTCTTGGATCAATCCTACTTTACTCAGGTGACTACATAGATTAAGCTACATTCCCTCGATATAGCAGTAGTGTCTAATATTAGATTAGAAAAGTTCTAAATGATTAGGATATCCAGTATGAAATTAAACTATTTGCCTTAAACTCCTTTAGAAAATAAAACATTAAAATATGCCGTATGTCTATGACAAAGCTTATCATAAAACATAATTTTTTTTTGTAACATAGGACAGAATGGAAAGAGGAATTTATTTAGAGAGCTAAACCTCTTGACCTTTTTCATAGATCTCTTGTTATCCCTGGGATCATCGAGAGCTAAAATAAAGTCATATTGTAAGCATTGATTCACTGCGAACTACACTCCCACCAACCCAGATTTCTTTAACACCAACATGACACACAATTCTGCTACAAAAGTACTATTTTAGTTTTATTAAAACTTGACATTCTTTACAGGTCTACAATTAGAAGTAAATACAGAAGTGGTGTTTAGGTAAGTGCCCCTGATTGTTTATCTACTATGTTTTTGAAAGAGAATGTTCTTTTCTTTAAAAAAATTATTAAATGTATATATATATATATATTTAAATTCAATTAATTAACATATAATGTATTTTCGGTTTCAGAAGTAGAGGTCAGTGATTCATCAGTCTTATATAACAGCCAGTGCTCATTACATCACATGTCCTCTTTAATGTTCATCACCCAGTTATCCCATTTCCCTTACCCCTTCCCTTCCAGCGACCCATAGTTTGTTTCCTATGATTAATAGTCTCTTATGGTTTGTCTCCCTCTCTGATTTCATCTTGTTTTATTTTTCCCTCCCTTCCTATGATCTTCTGTTTTTTTTTTAAATTCCACATATAAATAAGATCATATGATAATTGTTTTTCTCTGATCAACTTATTTCGCTTAGCATAATAGCCTCTAGTTCCTTCACGTCATTGCAAATGTCAAGATTTCATTTTTTTCTGATGGCCGAGTAGTAGTCCATTATATATACATACCATATCTTCTTCATCCATTCATTCATCAGTGGACATCTAGGCTCTTTCCATAATTTGACTATTGTGGATATTGCTGCTATAAAGATTGGGGTGCAGATGCCCCTTCAGATTACTACATTTGTATCTTTGGTTTTACAGTTACATTTTATCCTTTCATTATATTTAATTTTCTTTTCTACATAGTAAGTTTTCCTTTCATTATAATTTTGGAATCTAGTTTTATAACAGACTAAAATACACACAGGATCCAGTGTATTGCTCTATTTTGTTCACCTGTTTGAGAATGTTCCTTTCATCCGTTAGTCACCTACACACACACACACACACACACACACACACACACAAATGGAATCTACCCCTGAGATATACATTGGCTCCTGGTGTCATGTCAAAATCAGATTTTTAAGACTACTGTGCCTGAGAATTTGGCAAAATGATCAAGTTAATGTAACTCTGAGAGTTGCTAGCATGCCGGTTATTCTTTTGTAGCTAGCATCTCTCTAATTTATTACATACTTTGTTGAACTGCAATCTCTATGGCTTTAAATAACTTTGAAATATTCTATAAATGAATCATGCTATTATGCATTTTATTTTGTACTGAGAAGGGATATAAAATATCAAGGTATTTAAAAATTAATTTTCCTTAAAATGATGATATAATGGAACGATTCTTTTTGGGGGGGAATTATTCTTTTTTTCCATTTTATTAACCTTCTACAAGTAACTCAAGAGTCATGAACTTTTGAGGATTTAAATTACTCAAAATTATACTATGATTTATTTATTAGGATACAATTGATATCAACATAATATATAGCTTAAAAATATGGATGCTTTTGACCCACTTGATTTTTAGTGAACTTCAAGAGGAGAAACAAAACAAGTACATGCAAAAAGTGTATCTGTAAGAAGGTTCAATACAATACTGTTTAAAATAATAAAATTTTAGAGGAACAAGTTAATGTTCAACCAAAAGGGGTGGGTTAAATAAATTATAGTCCATGGGAATATTTTTCATCTATAAAAAATGAAATTATATTTTGTTATAAATTTTGATATATGGTATTTTATTGATATTTGATATTATATAATTATTTTTCAAAGTTCATTTTGGAAATAGTATATATATTATGGACTGGTTTTATATAAAAATATGAATATATAGAAAATGGTTAGGAAAATAACAATGTCATGAGTGATCTTTTCTAGATGACATGTTTCCTGTTATCTAATGTTTTTATTTTATATATTATGATTTGTTCACAATGGAATCACACTATATATGCATGTAACTAGAACAGATTTGCTAGATTTAGCTTATGCTCCAAAGATGGTCCACTTTCCTTTTTTTTTTTTTAAATTCATTCATGAGAGACACAGAGACAGAGACACAGGCAGAGGGAGAAGCAGGCTCCATGGAGGGAGCCCAAAGTGGGACTCGATCCTGGGTCTCCAGGATCAGGCCCTGGGCTGAAAGGGTGCTAAACCGCTGAGCCACCCGGGCTGCCCCCACTTTCCGTTTTTGGAATGTGCCTATCACAGAACAAGTATCTTAACCAATGTTGACTTGCTAAATCTACTACCACTGATACGCCTTTATCATTGTATAAATAATTATATGAAGTACACATATTCTGTGACCAGAGAGCAAGCTATAATTATCTATGGAAAAGACAATAGGGGTGATGTGAACAAGGGAATATTATGTGTAAGACTAATCAGGTGATAGCATGGTTTTTTCAGTAGTTGAAAGAAAATTGTATAGCTGCAGCATATAAAATAAGGCAAGTTTTGGGAGAGTCCTCATAAAGTGACCTAAAATGTCACTATTGGTCTTTTATAATAAGTATTTAAAGAAAAAAGTCATGTAAACAGAGGCAGACAAGAATCTTCTTTTTGTTAAAAATTTCAGGCTGCACAGAGAAGAAAGTTAAATCTACAATATAAAGGCAGTAGGGGATTATTACCATGTGCTCTTTGAAGCTTGTTAATATGGCTGTGTGTCCAAAAATATCTTCTATTTTTCCTTGGCTTATACTTTTTATTTTAATTTATTTCAAACTTAGATAATCAGGATGCTTCTCATGCTTTTTGGGTTAAGCATCAAGTCCCTATGATAATTACAGTGAAAGTGGAGACCTTTATTTATTTGGTCACTGATGCCTAGAAGGATGATGTCACAGGATTGGTGTCATTACGTGGGAAAGGCAGAGAGCAAGTCAGTGCTAATCCCTGTGATGAAGAAGACAGCATTAGGTTATAGGACATGGAGGGCAATCATAGGCTAAATGACTTTTGCAAAGCACCGTGAAAGAGGGCAGCTGTGTGAAAAGTGTAAGGACCTGTGATGTATGATGTATGATGCCAACTCTATTCTATTACACAAACTATTTCTGCTTTCTGGAATGTCTTCCCCATATTCTATCCAATAAACATCTACACCAGTAAAAGAAGCTTTAACTTTATTATTCAGGCATTGTTAGTATGTGTTGTTCTGTGGGTCTACAGTACTTTATACCTGAACTCATTATTAGTTTTTTGAACTCATTATTTGTAATAAAATTGTAATTTGCGGTCTCCCTTCAGTGTAAGGAATATGAAGCTTCCTGCTTTTATTTTTTTTAAGATTGTATTTATTTATTCATGAGAGACACAGAGAGAGAGACAGACAGACAGACAGAGACACAGGCAGAGGGAGAAGTGGGTTCCACGCAGGGAGCCTGATGTGGGACTCGATCCGGGGTCTCCAGGATCACACCCTGAGCTAAAGGCAGTGCTAAACCGCTGAGCCACCCAGGCTGCCCACTTCCTGCTTTTAAATCTGTTTTTAGCATGCCATTAAGTAGATACTCAATAAATATTTACTTATTTATTTTAAAATATTTCATTTGAGAAAGATTAAGTGTGTACACAAGAGTGGGCAGAAGAACCAGAGGAAGAGGGAGAAGCAGAATCCCCACTGAGCAGGAAGCCCAACTCAAGGCTAGACCCCAGACCCTGAGATCATGACCTGAGCTAAAGGCAGACACTTAACTGACTGAACCACCCAGGTGCCCCTCAGGAGATATTTATTTTCAAAAATGTTATTATTGCTGATTGAAAACCTGCTGTGTAGGATACAAGAATTCATATGAGATCAGACTTGGCCACATCATTTTATATATTCTTGAAAACGAATTTTAATACATGTACACACTCCAGAATATATTCAAATTTATACTTTAAAATACTAGTTTTGAATATCAAATGGTCATTTGAGATTAAAAAAAAACTGTCTTTCTACCTATTTTTAAAAGATTTATTTATTTAGAGAGAGAGCACACATGGCAAGGGGTAAAGGGGCAAAGGGAGAAGGAGAGAGAATTTGTAGCAAATGCCACACTGTACGTGGAGCTGGATGCAGAGCTCGATCCCACGACCCTGAGATCATGGTCTGAGCCAAAATCAAGAGTCCAATGCTCAACCAACTGAGCCACCTAGGCAGGCGCCCCTGGCTTTCCAACTATTAAAAAGATTTGCATTCTTATGTATTCTCTAAAAATGAAAAACAACATTGTATTTTCCAAAAGTCCTAGGAAAATTATTAACAAGTAAATAAATTCTCTATCACTAATTCTTGGTTTGGAATTAAAGTCTTCTATATGGAAATCAAAATAATAAACCAGTCTTAAAAAAATAAGAAAATATACTGGAGCCTAGTGTGCTTCTGAGAAATAAACAAGAAAATCAGATTTCTCCAGCCTTGTATCTGATGGACAAGTGCAGATTTATTTACTAACTGTACATTAAGATAAAAAAATCAATTTTTAATTAAAATAATGTTTGCATTTTCTCATATACTCAGCGTCAAAGGAAAATTCAGAAACCCATGAATATTAGCATGTAGAAGTAAGCATTGTTTTCATTTTCCTGTTTTCATTTTTATATAAACATAAACAGGGGCACCTGCATAGCTCAGTAGGTTCAGTGACTGACTCTTGATTTCTGGTCAAGTCATGATATCAGGGTCCTGGAATTGAGCCCCATGGCAGGCTCTGTGCTCAGTGGGGAGTAGGGAGGGGTCCGCTTAAGGATTCTGTCCCTCCTCCTCCTGCCCCTCACTCTACTCATGCACTCTCTTACTCTCTCTCTCTCCATCTATATATCCTTAAATAGATAAATAAATAAATAATCCTTTATATACACGTAAACATACATCTTTAAAGAATAGACACGATATTGGGCAAATGTTACTTTTTATGTAGCATTATAATATACCATGAATGGTCCTCTGTCATTGAATTGAATTATTATACTTATGAAATATTTTCCAGAGATTATTTGTAGCAAAAGGAATCTGAATGGCATTGTTTTCTTTGTTTAGTGGAATTGTCTTTTTAAAAATCTTGTTATATTTGAATAATTTTTAAGAATGAATACATGTGCAAAGACATTGAAATGATACAAAACAACTAGCTTTGGGGGAAACATGCTCCTATATTTTGTTAATTATGACCATTTTGTTAAAAAGTGTCAATATATACAAAATCTTCAAGTACATTGCCAAATATTCATGGATCTCAAGATTTTTTTTCCTGATCACATAAATTCCCAATTTGTATGCCAAATCTCACAATGAAAAAGATATAAAGGATTATTTCCCTTGAATAATTCATTTTTAGATTACTCTGCCTATAACAATTAATTCAAATTCAATCGTTATATGAATTATTTTTCCTTAATATTTTAAAATTAATTTTCTAAATTCAGCAACAAATTGTCCAGGTTTGCCAGAGACTGAGGAGATTCCCAGGACTTGAGAATCTCAGTGTTAAAATCAGGATAGTCCCAGGCAAACTGGAGCCATTGATCAACTTATTTCTGTGTGAATGCTTTCTGCTTCTCAGTGTTTTATGGCAGGAGTTGTTCCCTTTTCTACAACTTCCTATTCCCGCTTCTTCCTGGGCACAGACCTGGACTATGTTTTCTAGCTCCTCATACAGTTAAATGCAATCATGTATGCTATATAAGAGGCAGTAGTGTGCCCTGCATTCAGGCCTGGCCCATTGAAACCTCCTACACAGACTCCTTAAGGCCAATTCCCTTTTAGCTAACTAGGATGAAGAAGGTTACTGAAGGTTGCTGAATAGCACCGTGGCCAGCCTGGGTTCCTGAACGACTGCTTAGAACAGAACCCCCCCCTCCAACACGGAGGTTCAAACCCAATAAAGGTTTATTTCCTTGTATGCAAAGCCCAAAGTTTGGATCACTATCAATTCTGGATCACTATGTTACAATAGCTAGAGTTAAGATACTCAATCCAGTTTTTCACTATTTAACTATATACTTAGTTACAAAGAATATCACTGAGCTGTTTGTGAGGTTTACATCTAGGGAAGGATGATCTGAGATTGTCATATTTAAAAAAAATAAATTGCTGCAGTTTGAAAAGGTAGTACGTAAAATTAAAAAAGAAAGCTAATTAAATAATTGGAATTAGGCCAGAATGCCAAGGTTAAAAGCTCTTCTTTTCTATGTGAGAGCGAAAAAAAGTTAGGGTAAGATTTTTATTATTATACTAAGAATATGAGCAATTTAATAGCCAGAAATCATTCTTATCTCAGTTTTTCAAATTTGTTTTGAGATCACCCTTCACAATTCCATCTGTACATTTTACAACTTGCTCATAAAATTAGATTTAAAATTCAGTCATTCAAAAAAGAAATTCAATCCTAGCTAAAAGGAAAAGCTTGTTCTCAAAGTCCTCGCTGAAGGCCAGAGGAAGTGCCTGGCTGGCTTCAGTAGTAAAAGCCAGCTGAAGCCCCAGAATGGGCTCCATGCTCAGTGGGGAATCTGCTCCAGGATTCTCTCTCTCCTTTTTCCCCCACTCGCACTCTGTGTGCTCTTTCTACAATAAGTAAAACTTTAAAAAAAAAAAAAAGAGACTAATAGTCATAGAAATATGAGATTTAGAGAAAAAAATACTTTCAAAAGGCATATCCAAAAGGGATGAGTTAGAAAGTTTATTTTTATATTCCTTGAGAAGAATATTTTCTGAACATAAATTAATAGGATATACACTAATAAAGAGATGACCAACCCAGATGCAACATTTATTTATTCCAAATGAAGTAAAATGTGTGTAGAAGAAGTATGGCTATTTTATACTAACCTGCAATCTCCATTTTTTGTTAAATACAAGATATGAAATTAACATTGAGGAATATAAACCTTCAAAGTTAATAAAACTGAGTGTATTTACAAATAATAATTTAAAATGTAGTTCAAAGGGCAGCCCCAGTGGCACAGCAGTTTAGCAGCGCCTTCAGCCTGGGGTGTGATCCTGGAGACCCAGGATTGAATCCCACGTCAGGCTCCCGGCATGGAGCCTGCTTCTCCCTCTGCCTGTGTCTCTGCCTCTCTCTCTCTCTCTCTCTCTCTCTCTCTCTCCCTGAATAAATAAATAAAATCTTAAAAAAAAATGTAGTTCAATGAATTGATTACCTTGGGATATTTTCACACTATGATTCCAGGAATGCCACATTTCTAATCATTATTTAATTAGATGGCTATTTTTTATAATTGAAAAAGAGATGTGGATTCACATTTTCCTTTAATATCCTTAGAAAGTGCAGCCTTTGCTGTCCAGAGGCTCCATGGTTTCAGAAACCTTCTCTTTTGTTTTATTTTGTTTCTCTTCCCTTATATATTACCCTTTTCCTGCATAATTTATCTCCAAATCTCCATTCCAACAGCCTGTGAAAAATAAATAAGGAGGACAAGATTGTTAGAACAAATAAATACGCAAAAGACCACAACTTGGATATTTGGAAAATAAGTACTTGAATATTTATTTCTTCATTTAAGTGTGAATAAGCAACAATAGGACAATATAAAGCAAATGAAAAATATACTGCAAAACAATTAATGGTGCAGTAAGGAGAACCACTTCCAGGAAAAATTAAAGAGAATAATACCTCTGAATAAAAGTGGAGATAGAAAATAACAACAGAAAAACTTTTACAGAAGATCTGCTTTGCATTCTCAATAAGTACAAGGTGCTAGTGCCTCTATAAAAATAAAACAGCAACATAAGAAAGGAGCAAGCAGAAATGCAAAGACATAAATCTGAGAAGCAGGTTGCAAAGAGAAAAAGAACTTGTTTAAGAACACAATGCAGGGAATAAAAAATATAATAATGATTATAATTCTCATTGGAGACCATAAAATCTTGAATGAAAATTGAAGAAATGGGAATAGAAATTTTGGAAGGTAAACTTTATTCATTCTTGTAGAATGATTATAGTAAAAAAAAAAAAAGAAATATGAAAAGGGAAGCTAATCAAACTCAGGGATTGATGAAGAAAATATCCTGATTACAAATAAAATAGCCCTATAAGTACCCCAAACAAACAAATAGATAAAATAAATAGAAGTGAAAATTAAACAGAAATATCTCTATTCTAAAATAACCTGAACCTGTAGGACAAAACTTCTCACCTTATTGTTGGCTGAATAAATGTAAAGTAAATGGACTCTGGAAAGATGCTTGGGTTTTGAAGATTAAAGAAAAATAATCTCAAATAATCAATTAAAGATATTTAACAAAATAATCTCAAATAATCAATTAAAGATATTTAACAAATAGACACAGAAAAAAAAAGACTGGAAATAAAACAGTTAATTTCCCTTTCTCTATGAAAAATCAAATAACACCCAGGGACAGAAGTTGCTTTAAATATCTGTAAGCAGTGGGACACTCTAACACTGGTATCTAGCTACTACTACTCCCATACCTCTGACTGTTCCCCAAAAGATCCTTTAGGTATAGCAATACCAGCTTCCTTGTAGTTTGAACATGTCAAGTGTCTTCCTATCTCATTATCTTTTGTAGATTTTAATTAGCTGAATTGGTCTTCCCACAAATAGCTGACTCCTTCAGGCCAACCCTTCAGATCTCAGGTCAAATATCACCTTTCGGAGAGGTCTTTTATGACTATCAAAGGGGCATCCCCCTTCACTCATCATGTATTAATTGCTTTGTTCTTATTCTTAGGACTTATCAATAAATAGTATTTTATTTAATGTAGTATTTATTTCTAGTTTTCACAGAGATGAACTTTGAACATTCACAGTTATTTCACCAGCATTTAGAACAGAGTCTGGGAAATAGTGGGGCTCAAAAAAATCTATGCTGAATAAACTAATGAACAGAAAATATGTGGATGTGGGAATCATGCAAATGTGTTTAAATCCAGAGTAACTCAGAGGATTTGTTAATCTTCTGAGATTAAAAAAAATAGATGATTTGAAGTTATGCCAGCATGTAGAATAGATACTGTGAAAGAACCCCTGACAAAAGTAAGTAAAATTGTAAATAAAAGTAATTTACAAATTTTAAATAAATCACTAATCTAGCACTGTAATGAAAAATAAAAAAAAAAGGGTTAGGATGAAGTGAAAATAGGAAAGTTAGAGGTTAAAAGATCAAGGTCTGGAGACACTGAGATTCTACTGCAATGACATGTTAGCTTGAACACATTTAAACTTTTGTGCTCATGCAGACATTTTCTGAACAAAAGCAATTAGATATTAATTTTAAAAACAACTAAAAATGCATTTTTAAAACTTAAAAATGAAACTTTAACCACAAATGAAAAAGCAGAATGGAAATAAAGTATTAAAAATAATAATTGCAGGGGCACTTGGGTAGCTCCGTTGGTTAAGCCTCTGCTTTCAGCGAGGTTCATGATCCCAGGGTCCTCTGATTGGGCCCTACATTGGGCCCCCTGCTTGGTGGGGAATCTGCTTCTCCCTCTCCCTCTGCCCCACCCCTGCCCCCCACTTGTGCTATCTCTCTCTCAAATAAAATCTCTAAAATAAATAAATAAAATAGAAATAACTGTGGAATTATGTTTCAAAATGTCTGAAAGATAGGTAAAGTTATATTTACGAAAAATACATAGTTTTCCTTTGAGAAACAGGACACACAGCAAAATATTCAGCTAAAGTGGAATAAAGTCAGACAGTAGAAGAAGGAAATGTCAAAAATGGCATCTGTAATTAATGAGATTTATTCTCTCTCCACCTCAGATTAATAAATGAAACTTTTATAAAAGGGGGGAGGTGCCTGGATGGCCCAGTTGGTTAAATTTCTGACTCTTTATTTTGGCTCTGGTCTTATTATCAGGGTCCTAGGATCAAGCCCCAAGTTGGACTCCCTGCTCAGCAGGGAGTCTACTTGTCCCTCTGCCCCTCCTCACTTATGCTTGTTCTGTTTATGTCTCTCAAATAAATAAATAAATCTTTTTTATTTTAAAATGAGATTCAAAGCAAATTAAGTCAACAAAACTAAAAGTTGGTTCTCTGAAACATGTAATAGCATGAACTTCTTAAAATTCATCAAAATCAGAAGTAAAAATAAACAAAATATAAATAAAAAAGGAGACAATTATAAAAATATAAATAATTTAGGACAATAATTAAATTTTTCAAAAAATGATTACTTTGAAAAATATAACTTTCTGAAAATGACCAAAAAAAATTTAAAAACTGAAAATGCTTTTATAGCCATTAAAGGAAATTATGAGCAATTAAAAGTCTTCCTGTAACAAAGATACTAGGTTTAGGTGCTTCACTGGCAAAATCAATCATTTGTGGGGCAGATATCTTTTACACAAATTTTTAGTCAATAAAAATAGAAAAGAACATCTTTCAACTAAAAAAAGAGCATTTATAATGCACCTATACATATATCACATTTAATTTTGAAATAATAAAGCCATTTTCTTTCCCTTTAGTCAAAGCAATTTCAAAAATGTCTATGATCCAACGTATCTATGCAGCATTGTCATGAGAAGAGAAATAAAATGTATGAAGTTTGAAAAGGAAAAACAAAAATTTCATAATTTTAGAATGATAGAATTATCTATGTTGAAAGTCCAGTATGATTTAAGCTTTTTTTTCCCTTCAATTTTCATATATTTTATTGCTTTTTCTTGCCAGGTTTTTCAGTAAAATGTTGACTAGAAATGGCAATAGTAGCTGTTGCAATCTTATTTTTGATCTCCTAGGGAAAGCTTTCAAATCTGTCTTTAAGTACAATGTTTGTTTTAGCTTTTATTTAAGATATCTTAGATATTATAGATTTTTTTTAATGTAGTTTTATTTGTTTTTAAGGAATTGGTATTTCATCAAATGATTTTTCTGTATCTATAATATGCTTATTTTTATCTTTATCCTGTTAATGTTGTGCATTAACACAACATTTGTTTTCTATTTTAAAACTGCTTTTCTTTTCATTAGATAGTAAAGTTGAGCATACAATTAAATGTAAATATAAACTAGTAAATGTATCCTGTGCAAAATTATTATTCCCCTGTCCCTGGAGACATGTATGGGACTGCTCATTGAAGTGAGAAGCAGAGGAGTTGTGACATGTATTGGGAATACGTTACTTTTTAGGCTGGGTATATATGAGTGTTGGTTTTATTATAAGTCTTTGAATTGTTCTACATTTATATACTTTTTAAAATTAATAATATATACCACAATAAAGACTTTAAATAATAAATATATGAATATATAGCTAACAAACTATGATAGAATTTATTTCAATTAGAAAATAAAAAGATTCTGTAGAAAACTAACATTTTAAAAACAGATATATCCAGGCAACACCCTTTTTGAACTCGGCCACAGTAACTTCTTGCAAGATACATCCACGAAGGCAAAAGAAACAAAAGCAAAAATGAACTATTGGGACTTCATCAAGATAAGAAGCTTTTGCACAGCAAAGGATACAGTCAACAAAACTCAAAGACAACCTACAGAATGGGAGAAGATATTTGCAAATGACATATCAGATAAAGGGCTAGTTTCCAAGATCTATAAAGAACTTATTAAACTCAACACCAAAGAAACAAACAATCCAATCATGAAATGGGCAAAAGACATGAAGAGAAATCTCACAGAGGAAGACATAGACATGGACAACACGCACATGAGAAAATGCTCCACATCACTTGCCATCAAGGAAATACAAATCAAAACCACAATGAGATACCACCTCACACCAGTGAGAATGGGGCAAATTAACAAGGCAGGAAACAACAAATGTTGGAGAGGATGCGGAGAAAGGGGAACCCTCTTACACTGTTGGTGGGAATGTGAACTGGTGCAGAGACTCTGGAAAACTGTGTGGAGGTTCCTCAAAGAGTTAAAAATAGACCTGCCCTACGACCCAGCAATTGCACTGTTGGGGATTTACCCCAAAGATACAAATGCAATGAAACGCCGAGACACCTGCACCCCGATGTTTATAGCAGCAATGGCCACAATAGCCGAACTGTGGAAGGAGCCTCGGTGTCCAACGAAAGATGAATGGATAAAGAAGATGTGGTTTATGTATACAATGGAATATTACTCAGCCATTAGAAATGACAAATACCCACCATTTGCTTCAACGTGGTTGGAACTGGAGGGTATTATGCTGAGTGAAGTAAGTCAGTCGGAGAAGGACAAACATTATATGTTCTCATTCATTTGGGGAATATAAATAATAGTGAAAGGGAATATAAGGGAAGGGAGAAGAAATGTGTGGGAAATATCAGAAAGGGAGACAGAACGTAAAGACTCCTAACTCTGGGAAACGAACTAGGGGTGGTAGAAGGGGAGGAGGGCGGGGGGTGGGAGTGAATGGGTGACGGGCACTGGGGGTTGTTCTGTATGTTAGTAAATTGAATACCAATAAAAAATAAATTAAAAAAAAAGAAGATCCATCCATATAATGCCAACAACAAAAAATAAAAATAAATAAAAAATAAATAAAAACAGAAATATCTTCTCCGAAAGTATCTGCTCTTACGTTTTCTTCAGCATTTTACCAGAGATTTTCATTATATATATTTTTTTATTTTTAATTTGCTCTTGCTGGTCTTTCTCACTAATTTTAGGCTTCAGGATGGGGATCTCACCTGTTTTTTGTTTTGTTTTGTTTTGTTTTTTGACACAGTGTAAGACACATGTAGCATATTGTGTGGCAAACAGTACCTCCTCAACATATATTTGTCAATAGGCTAATGCATTAAATAATAGTGAAATCCAAGTGGAGACATTACTATATCTATCTATATCTGTATAAGATAAATATATCTATACAAGGTATATTATCTATCAATATCTATATAAGGCTCTGCTTTTATTGAGCCTTACACCTTATTATTTAGGGATACTTGATTTTTCTTTAACCAAGGACAAATATGATATAAACCAATTGTGCTAAGTCCTGTAGCCACAAAATGAGCAACAATAAAAATATCAAAAATATTTTAAGAATAAACTAGAAAGTATAAGCTTACTTATTTGGCTGACTTTTTTGCAGCTGCATTTCATATTCTCTTTGAATTATAGCCCAATTTAAAGGAGACATTAGCTTTCTGCAATGTCTGCAAAAATGTCTTTCTGCCATAAAACATTAAAACATCCCACATTTTCCTGTGGGAAATATTATTTCTCAATTTGTTATTGCAATAACGGAGACCATAGCTGTGAGTGATAATCTCAGAATGGGGAATAAAATTACTGATACTTTTTTTCCTGTAATGATAAATGCCTCACCAGTAGAGTGGTTTTATCCCTTTTCAACAGAAGCATCAACTCGTTTCACAGCTTATCTTTGTCAGAAATATTCATATGGCCTCTGAGCATATATTGTAATTTCAGTTTAGATCCTCAGTGAAAAACTCAGAGCTTTAGTTAGTTCTGCTGATAATTAAACAATGATACAGTTTCATAAAGGTTATAGCAAAATACATTTAGAAGTTTTGCATTAGGGGTTCTTCATTCTCCTTCATTAACTGTAAAAGAGAAACCACTGTCTTGTATACTTTCCAACTTCCCTCTTTGCTTTTTAGCAAATAATGAATTTAGCTACTATGGTATTGAGTTGTCGAGAACCTTAAAACTGCTTGCAACTGACACATTAACATCAATATTGGTAGAATGAAAAGTCAAACATAAATATACTTGACCACATTAAGCTACTTATATACAGTTCACCCTTAAATGATAGGGGGTTAGGGACACCAAGCCCTCATGCAGTTGGATACTGTGTATTACTTTGGACTCCCTCAAAACTTAATAGCCTACTGTTGACTGGGAGCCTTACCAATACCATAAACTGTTGACTAACACAGATTTTGTATGTTCTATGTATTTTATACTATGTTCTTACAATAAAATAAGCTAGAGGAAAAAATGCTATTAAGAAAATCATAAGAGAAAATACATGTATGGTTTGGTACTGTATTTATTGATAAAAAATCCATGTGTAAGTGGCCCCTATATGTAAAAATCCATGTGTAAGTGGCCCCTTCAAGGCCTTGTTGTTGAAGGCTCACTGTATTTCCTGAACATACTAAAGATTTGGTGTTATTGTTAGTGTTTTTATATCATAAGGCAATCCCCACAAATGATATCCCATCTTCAGGGAAAGTTCCCTGAATTGTAAAATGCCGAGAGAGTTATTGCCATAGTTAATAGTGTTAGGCTCTGAGTAGTAACCCAATTGAGCCTCTATGAGGAAGTAGAGAACAGGTATCTAATGAACTAGTAGTGTACACTCCCTTTGCACACTACTCCTTCTCTTGTTTGAATTGATCCAGTATCTTATTTTTTAAATATTTATTAGGGGACGACAACCAAGGGGACACGATGATATATCTATACTAAGCAGTTCCCCCAACATATATATGATTCTTTGCATGGGAAACTTCAAGTAAAGACTAAGAGGGCTATAAAGAGCATTTAAGGGACCAAGGTGGTTCAGTTGGTTAAGTGTCCAACTCTTGATTTCAGCTCAGGTCATGATCTCAAGGTGCACTGAGTGTGGAGCCATTTGAGGTTGTCTTTGTCCCTTCCTTGGCTTTTTCCTCACCTCTGCTTTCTCTCTCTCTCTCTCTCTCTCTCTCTCTCTTTCTCTCTCTCTCTCTCCCCCTCCCCCCCTCCCTCCCTCCCTCTCTCTCTCAATCATAAATAGCATTTAAACCTCTGGGGCACCAATGGACCTGTTTGAGAATCCAAGAGAAAACTAAACAATTTAGTAACAACTCAGCATCTTGCAGGATTTTTAATTCTTGGTCCACCTAAGCAAATGCTTCCCCAGTTGTCTTGCAGGCATCAGACAACAAGATAATCAGAAGATAGTAAAAGGACAGAAGCAGACTTTGTCCCAAGAGCTTCTACGTCATCAACATAGAGCCTCCTGGGAGGAATAGTTAACAGAGTAGAAGTCATATGTATCTAGTTAGAGCTGAGATCTTATATACATGCAGATGGGACTTATTAATAGATCTGAGCATTGATGGTTATATGAGCTCTTTGTACCTACAGATTGTTGTGGCCTAAAGAAATTTGTGTTGCACTCATTATTTATAACCATATTCATATTCAAATGTTATAAATTCAGGCTTTAGTAATTTAAATTGTAGGATAATTGGTTAGAGTTAAATTTTACTGTAGTTTAAATATAATGTTTCTCTGTAAATGGTGCAAATTGATAACCTAATTTAGATGTTGGTTGTTGGTAGAATTTAAGCAAATTTCCTTCATTATACTCAAGCATTTTATTTTATATATTTTGAAAGTTGCAGAGTATTTCAAACATTAAAGAATGGACAGAAAATATTTCAAAAACTCTTCTGAGCTCATGCAATTTTATGAATGTTTATATATTAATATATTTACTTGAGATCTGTTTTTTTTTAAAACAATAAAAGTAGAGATTTGATTAAAAGAAATACAATCTTGGGACTTCTGGGTGGTTCAGTCAGTTAAGTATCTGCCTTTAGCTCAGGTCATGATCCCAGGGTCCTGGGATGGAGCCCCATGTCTGGCTGCCAGCTCAGCAGGAAGTCTGCTTGTCCCTCTCCCCTCTACTTAGGCTCTCTCTCTCATTTCTCTCTCTCTCTCTCTCAAAAAAAGAAATACAGTATTTTTTCATTTTTTCCCCCAAGAGGCAACTACTATCTTAATTAGGCTTTCTTGTGGCCTCTTTTTTATGCCATCCATATTACTATATTTCCACATATGATATACAGTATTGCCATATATATTGAAAAAATTACATTACATGCATAGAACTTATTTATTTTATAACTAGAAGTTTGTACCTTTTGACTACCTTCCTCCAATCCCCTCTACCCCACTTTCAGCCTTTGGTAACCACAAGTCTGATTTCTTTTTCTATGAGTTTGGTTTTTTGTTTTATTTTTAGGTTCCATATATATGTGAGATGAGATAGATCATACTGTGTTAGTCTTTCTCTGACTTATTTCACTTAGCATAATGTCTTCAAGATTTATCCATGTTGTCACAAATGATAGAATTTCCTCTTTCTTATGGCTGAATAATACTCTGTGTGTGTGTGTGTGTGTGTGTGTGTGTGTATAGCAATTTATTTATCCATTCATCTATTGATAGCACTTGGATTGTTTCCAAGTCTTGACTATTGTAAATAATACTGCTATGAACATGATGGTGCAGATATCTTTTCAAGTTATTCTACATATGTTTTCATTTACTTTGGATATATTCCCAGAAGTAGAATTGCTAGATCATATGGTAATTCCATTTTTAATTTTTTGAGGCTCTTCCATCCTGTTTTCCACACTGATTGTAGCAGTTTGGAATCCCACCAACAGTGCAGAAGAGTTCTCTTTTTTTTCCATGTACATGCGAGCATTTGTTATTTCTTTTCCTTTTGGTGACGGATATTCTTATAGGCAGGAGGTGATAGTCCATTGTGGTTTTAATTTGCATTTCCCTAATGACTAGCAATGCTGAACACCTTTTCACATGCTTTTCAGCCTTTTTCTATGTCTTCTTCAGAGAAATGTCAATTCAGATCCTTAGGTCATTTTTAATTGGCTTATGTATTTAGCTGTTGAGTTGTACGACTTTATTTTGGGCATTAACCCTTTACCAGATACATGGTTTACAAATATCTTTTCCTATTCTGTTGACAGTTATGGTGTCTTTTGCTGTGTGGAAGCTTTTTGATATAGTCCCAGTGGATTATTTTCTATTTTGTTGGTTGTACTTTAGGTTTCATATCTAAAAGTTCATTACCAAAATCCGTGTCAAGGAACTATTTTCTTTATTATGTTTTCTTCTCCTGCTTTTTTGTCTGAAGGCACTTTCTGACTGTGAAACAGTGTCCCATTCTTGCTTTTTTATCTGAGGGCTTTTTCTGTCTGTGGAAAAGCATTCAACTCATCCATAATTGGCCAGAGGTGCTGAAGAGTGAATTCCCCTGGAGCAATCCTAAACAAATGAGAGACTGGTGGAAAACATGAGGTTAATACATCCAACCATGATTTCATAGTCATTATTTGCAGAAGGAGAGCAAGTAGTTAATGGATTTAAAGAAAAAATATTAACCAAGTGATATATAGGAGGATCACAGATATAACAAAATTCACAAAACTGGTTTGTGCGTACAATATAGGAGACGATAAAGGAGTTTAAGACATGGAGGGGAAATGTGTTCAAAGATCAAGGATCTGATTAAAGTTTCATCTTTAATTGTTCTCTCTTTCTTATTGATGTATTAATACCATAACTATTCATTCATTCTGAGTTATATTTCACAACATCCTTGAATGTTCCTAGAAGAAATAAACAAGAGTTGGCCACGACAGTGACACACTCATTTGCACACTGTTTTTTGATACCATTTTTGTTTTCTTTATTTTATTCCTTTCTCATTTTCCACTTTTTTTTTTATTTTTGTGCTTATCTTACACATTACACCCAAAACTTTGTCTGATGATATACTTTTGGAGGGTATCCCAGACCAAGACACATGATCTAAAATGCCTTCTATGCACTTATTCTTCTTTTATTTCTAGCGATTTATTTTTAGCCCAGGCACATAAACAGCAACCACACAGAGGTCTCTGATATTCTGGAAAAGGTGAAGTAATTTCAATCTTTGTACTTTTTGCCAGTATGACATATGGTCATAGCTCAATTGCATGACATGCATGTCAGCAGACAAGGCAGGCCCTCACCCACATGCCCATGTCTGTGCTCTGGTTATGACATCTTGCCTGAAATGGCCTTTATCATTGCTTCAAAGTCCTGCTTCTCTTTAAATATTTCATTTCATCCTATTCTCAAAGCTGAGTTATTATCTCCCCAAAATTTCCATATTACTTTGTCAAATTTAGGACTTAATCACAATGCTTTGGCTCAATATAATATCATTTACTTCCACATCTGTGCTTCTCAGTAAGTTGTGAATTCCTTGAGAGCATGAGCTGTGTCTGTAAGTATTATTTATAGTTATTATAAATGTATCAGTAGCTGTACAGTAAGACAGTAATTTAATCAGATTAAATATCTATTCTGAAGATAAATATTTTTTAAAGATTTTATTTGAGAGTGAAAGAGCAAATGCATATGGATGGGGGATAGTTGAGGGAGAGGGAAAAGCAGACACCCTGTTGAACAGGAAGATACACAGGGAACTGGATCCCAGGATCCCAAGATCATGAACTAAGCTGGAGGTAGATGCTTAACCAATTGAGCCACCCACATGCCCCCGTTCTTTTTTTTTTTTTAAGTTTTCTTTTTAAAGATTTTATATTTATTTATGATGGACACACAGAGAGAGAGAGAGAGAGAGAGAGAGAGAGAATGGCAGAGACACAGACAGAGGGATAAGCAGGCTCCATGCAGGGAGCCCGACGTGGGACTCGATTCCAGGTCTCCAGGACCACACCCCCGGACTGAAGGTGGCGCTAAACCACTAGGCCACCAGGGCTGCCCCGCCCCAGTTCTTTTTTTTTTTTTTAGTATTTTTTTTTTTTAATTTTCATTTATTTATGATAGAGAGAGAGAGAGAGGCAGAGACACAGGCAGAGGGAGAAGCAGGCTCCATGCACCGGGAGCCCGACGTGGGATTCGATCCCCGGTCTCCAGGATTGCGCCCTGGGCCAAAGGCAGGCGCTGAACCGCTGCTCCACCCAGGGATCCCCCGGCCCCAGTTCTGAAGATATTTTTAATAGTGGTGTAAGCTAGGTTTAACTTAGTAAATAGACTTGGTAAATAAATTGTAATTAGAATTTTTAAATTTAATATTGTTACTTGTCTTAATTATTCTGGAAAAAAGTGACATATGGTAAAAAGTAAATTATATTATTTGCATAGTAGGCAAGTGTGGTAGCTTGATACATTGTCCATAATTCATCTTTACCCATATCCATACCTTTGTTTTTGCTTCATCATATGGACACCATTCCCCCTCATTTCTAGATTGTAGATTTAACTATGTTATTTGTTTTGGACAAAGGCATGTGTATGAAAATGACAGTGAACCATTGGTGAATCAAGACCATAAGGGGACTTGTATGGTTCTCTTTCTTTTGGTTTGTGCATATGCCTCTAAAATTACCAGATAACAGCTTCCCTATCCCTTCAACTTCAAACCAAGAATGGTGAAAATGATGAAGACCATAGCCATCTAGAACTATATTCTGGAGAAGGAAGCCACCAACTAGGAACATAATGTCAGACTTTATCACCATTAGAAATTCTAATAGTAGATATATTATCATGTAAGGAATGTGAGTCTAAAAAATGGCATTATACAAAAGTAAGTTCACTGTTAATGCCACTTTCCCTGATTTTATTATTTTTCTCAATTTTGTTTGACTAATTAAACTATCTATAGATCCAGATAGGTGTTAGGTAGGTAATGTTTTCACTAAGTTTTTACAAAGAGCCTTAAAAAATATAAATTATCAGCTTTAATGACTCTATCTTTCAGTTACAGTCAACAACAACGAGAATATTTAAAAAGCTCCAGATATTAAAAGAGAGGTATCAATTTTCACTGACTCAGTTTTCGGTTTATCACATAACCAGCCATATTCCACTCAAATAATTCAGACATGCCTCTGGCACTGAAAAACTAATTATACTCTTTTTTTACACTTAATAAGTCACATAAATCATAATGTTTAATTTTGTGGCACACTATTCCATCTTATACATAATAGAAAGAAATGTAGCTTTTCTTAGTGGGAAAGTAACAGAACTATTATTAGTAAATAAAAAGATACTAGTCTATACATGCACATTATTAGATTGTTTCATTGTTTTGGTCACTTGTTAATGTTAAAACCTTGAATCTTTATTTTTCAGGTACTCTTTATTAAAAAACTAGAATGTAACCATAATTTAAAGGTGAAGCCATAGCAACACTTAAGACAGTTACACCCGTTTCAAATCAGACAATTCTGTTCAGTTTGGTCTCTATGGGCTCATTCCTGCATTTCAAAATAAGACAACCTAAGGCCTTCCAAACTTAGCTGGAAGAGACTGGTAGCTTTTAAAATCTTCTGTGAAAGAGGCTGAGTATGCAGTTTACTGTTGTTTGAATTTCATATAGGTTTGGAAGATAGAAATCTAGAAAGTTATCAAGGAATTTCAGAACTTTTTAGTGGAGATCTAGCAGGAGTATTACTTTTTATACTTTTTCTTATTATACATATTCACTCCTTTGAAAAATACCTGTAAATATACCTCCCCCCAGCCAATGGGCTTTGGGTTCAAGTCATGATTCCAAAAGGATGAGCCCCACATTGGGCTCCCTCCTCAGTGGAACTCAGCATCTCCCTCTGCACCTCACCCTACTCTTGCTCATTCTCTCTCTCAAATAAATAAATAAAATCTTAAAAAAATATATACCCCTCCAAAAAATTATTAAAACATTTTATTACCAAAGACAAACTATTTAGGATCATAGTGTCTCAGGATTGGAGAACATGTAAATATTATTTTTTAAGCTTTGCCTTCATTCCTGGATTTTAGGGGTCAGCAAACTACACAGCCTGTAGACCAAATCTAGACTGCTACCTTTCAGTAAAATTTTATGTGAACATAGCCACACCTATCTGTGGATTGTCTCTGGCAGCTTTTGCACCAGAGTAACAGAGGGGAGGAGTTGCAACAGACCCTGAATGTACTACAAAACCTAAAATATTTACTTTCTAACCCTTTACAGAATATGTTTACTGAATCCTGCTATATTCAGTAATATTCAATTTCCATGCTTACTGTGGTGGAATTGTGCACAGTGCAATGAATAAAAGAGAAAATGGAATAGTTAGAGAATTTAAGTGGTTGCTTAACATCTATAGTCAACTAGAGACAATTTGAGTACTCAGTTGATACTGCATAGTTCTGAATTCAGTGTTTTTCCTCTACACTGAGACATTCCTCGTTAAGCTACATGACCTAGCATTTAAAAATAAGGCACTTATAGGAAAGATATTCATTAGCTCTTTTATAGAACTGAGTTTTTAATTTGTGTATAGATTATTGTATATATTTCATATAATAAAGTATATTTAGGGATTGAATAATTTTGGCTGAATAATTTTATTATTATATATAATAGTTACCTATCATACATAATAATCAGTTGAAGGTATTGATAATAATCATTATGTTCTTAATTGAAAGTATTATCTCATCCAATACCCTAATGTCAAAGATTCACTACCATCTTTTGCTCTTGACCGCTTATTATCAGGAGCCAATCTATCATCACACATGGATGCTACCTAGATACTAATTTGCAAAACAGCACAATTATAGAGCTCTCTCTGAGCTTTTATTATACTCCAAATCTATTCTGTAAAGAAAAAACTGTTATTTTTATATCAAAAAATGCATATTCCTTTTGATTCAGAAATTTACTTCAAGGCATTTAAATCATAAATTATTTTTATATTTGTCCACAAAGATATTTTGTTTTTGTTGTAGGGAAAAATATGCCAATTACCTAAGTGCTAATAAAAAAGATAATTAAATTGGAATATCCAGCGATTAGAAATAATGAATTCCCTTTTTATAAAGTTATATCTTTATCTGTTACATGTATTATATAACCAAAAGAGTAAGATGGGCAGTTGTGTTTCTTATCCCCTATCTCCTCTCTTCAGTGTCATTGTCTATTTGTCTTTATTTATTTTAAATTTTTTATTTTTTAAAGATTTTATTTATTGATTCATCAGAGACACACACAATAGGTAGGGGGAGAAGGAGTGTGTTTTTGGGGATCTTGATGTGGGACTTAATCCCAGCATCCCAGGATCATGACCTGACCAAAGGCAGACGCTGAACTACTGAGCCACCCAAGGTGCCCCTGTCTTCCTCTGTTTAGCTTGATTGTATTGCCATGAGCCAGGTAACCCAAACAGAAACCCAAGCCCCTTTGTACTTCCTTATCCCTTAGCTATTATGAGTCAGAGAGTTTGGTAAATAGTGTCTCCAAAAAGACTCTCAAGCTCAAATCTTTTACTTCATTCCAGCTGTCACAAGTCTAGATCAAACTCTTATTTCTCTTTGCTGAACTTCTGAACTCCTGCAGTAAACTCCCAGCCCCTATCCTAAGAAGTAATAGTTTCAAGTCTTGCAATGAATTCCCCACACTGCCTTCAAGCAATAGTTCTGAAGAGACTCTTGATTATGTCAGTCTCCTTGTTCAAAACTCTGAATCACCACATTGCTCCATGGTAAAGCCCAACCTCTTGCAATAGGTTATCTTTTCCTTCATGGCCTAGCAACTGCTGACTTCTTTAGTAGGGGCCAGAAATCTCATATGTCTACAGGAACCAGGAAGGACATGTAAATGAACAATATTAACCTAGTGAGGTATATACCCTGTTTCATTCGGACAGCTGCTCTTCAACAGCCAGTGTTGCCATCTGAGGGTGTGTGTCTAGTCTCTGCCTTTATTCTCACCAGTAACTCCTCTCATTAAATACAGACAGCCAGTGCTAATAATACTTACTTTCCTAGATATCTCTGACTGATGCTTCCTCCATCTCCTGCCCAAGTTCAAATAAAATGTTCCCTCATTTGTGTCCAGAAATCTCCACATATATTCTTATGATTTTCTTTATTACCATGTATTTTAGGTATTATTTGATAGGTCTTTTTTTTTCTTCCGAAAATGTGATCTCCATAAGGGTAGGAAGCATAACATTTCTTTTGTGTAATTCTCAATGCTGAGGCCTTGAGTATATGAGAAATAATTGGCATTTAAAATGTTGCAAAGTATGAATATGAACAAAATGTTTCAAGGACTGAAAAGAAAAGGGCATGGTTAATTCAGTCTTAACATCTAGGGGGATGGTAAATGCTTCACTAGGAGATGGTTCAAATGAATGTTGATGAGCAAATAGGAATTTCTGGGTAAGTGAGAGAAAGGGATTCTGTATTCAAAAAACAAGCATTTGTAGACTCACACTGTGTGTGGCATGTGCTGGCGATGACGACTGTCCACAGTGGTCACTTGCATGGGATTAAGAAAGGGAGAATTAGGACAGGAGTGCAGCTTGAGTTCAAAGGGATGAGCATGCTCCAAATGTCAACAGAAGGTCTTGGGATTTATGGGATGTGGGAAGTCAGGGTTGTTTTTTAAGTAAGATATTGACACAATGTATCTTGAATGTGTTACTTAGGAAAAATATAGTTCTTTCATCTATGTAGAGATTAACTTGGAAGACAGAAACACAGGCTGGAGGGGGGATATACTGAGGAGGTTGCAGAAAATGTAAAAGGTACAAAGGATGAAGCACTGAATTTGAAGAGTGAGAGATCAGAGAGCCACAGACGGTGGGCATACAGAGCTTGTAGTTTGTGGATCTGCTGTCTTGCCAAGACAGACAAGGCTTGGCCAGACATTTCTTTTTTTTTTTTTTTTTTTTTTCTGGCTTTGAAAGCTGACTGCTTCACCCATGTGCTCACTTCCTACCTACTCTTCAACACACAGAGCTCTGTTTCTCCTGGGAGGAAGTGTTCTTTGGCAAAACCCCACATTCCTGACCCTTGGTCTACGTTAGGGAATCCTAGCCTCTGTGTCCGCCCAGCCCTTCTGCACCCCCTGGAGCACAGGTGTCCTACAGTGTGTGTCTCTGCTAATCTTTTCTTTTTTTTTTTTTTTAATCTTTTCTTTTATATAAGGTTGTCAGCATCTTGAGGAAGGTGTCTGTGAGTTGTCTTGGGGAATCTCTTTGGAATACCAAGCATTATACATAGAAGTCAAAGTTTACTGAATTAAAAAAAAATAAAATAAGGACTGACAGAATGATTTTGGTAAATAGGAGACAGCAGTTTGTTACTATAACTAGAATTATTACTTTTAAATCTTTCTAGCTTGGACAGCCTTTCTACTATTTTGCTCAATAAGATAATGCTTCTATAATGATTAAGTGTACAAATGGATTGTTAATTTTTACTTAATAAAACACATATTGTTGTAAGTGCTACATCATTAAAAACCTGATGTAAATTCAGCTTTGAAAATTTAATTACATTTTGCCTCCTAAAAGCTGTCTAAAAATTACTCTATATAATGTAGCTATAATTCTGAAGATTTTCAGGCAATTGAAGTATAACAGAGAACACAATGAAAATTTAAGAAGACAATTATTCTTTTATTATTGAATTGAAATTCTAGAAAAATTTATATTTTGCAGCCAATTGACATACCATATTTTACATACTTCAGCTTACATCCTTACTGCTTTAATATATAAAATTATGAAAGGATATTCAGCTCATTGTTTTTTCTTACCTAAAAATGGTTAATCTTGTGAACTTTTAACTATTTATAGAGGACCAGTGGGAGCCCTTGGTTTGCTCTAGCAAATCAGTTCTCAATGGGTGTTTTACTGTAACAGAAGTGCAGTGAGCACCATTTCACTGGGTAGATGGGAATACATTTTCTAGGCTCTGGCATTATGAAAAACAATTCCCAGTAATATATTTTTTAAAAAAACTGTATTCTTTTTGTATCACTGTTTCTTTTTTTGTTGTTATTTAGGATTTTATTTATTTATTCATGAGAGACACAGAAAGAGAGACGCAGCGACATAGACAGAGGGAGAAGAAGCAGGCTCCGTGCAGGGAGCCTGATGTGAGACTCAATCCCAGAACTCCAGGATCATGCCCTGATCCGAAGGCAGACAGATGTTCAACCACTGAGCCACCCAGGTGTCCCATAGCATATCAGTGTTTCGTATACTTCTCAGTACTACCCAGCTAAACACCATCAAGATCAATTTAATAATATCTATGTTCTAATAATTAAAAAACTGCTATAGAATATATGTGACTAAAGTGTGGACAATGAAATATAAAGTCACCCTCAGTTTTGGAGTGAGAATAAATTGTTACTGCTTTAGAAAATGTGGCACTATATAACAAAATATTTATAAAGCCTTTTTGAGGTGGGTAGAGACAAATAGGCTGAGCATAGAGGATTTTTAAAGTAGTGAAAACACTCTGTATGATGGTGTAAGGTAAATATATGTAATTATATATTTGCCCAAACCCACACGATATACAACATTAAAAGTGAAATCTAATGTGAACTGTGGACTTTAAGTGATTATGATATAACGATGTAGATTTAGGAGAACCTGGGTGGCTCAGTGTTTGAGCATCTGCCTTTGGCTCAGGGTGTGATCCCAGGTTCCTGGGATTGATTCCTGCATCAGGCTCCCTGTAGGGAGCCTGCTTCTCCCTCTGCCTGTCTCTACCCTTCTCTCTGTGTCTGTCATGAATAAATAATTAAAATCTTTTTAAAAATGTAGATTTATCCTTGGTAAAAAATTATACATTCTAGTGAGTCATTATTGATAATGGAGAAGGCTGTGCACCTGTGGAAGCAGGGTGCTTATGGGAAATTTCTGTACCCTCCTCTTACTTTTCTTATCAACCTAAAATGGCTCTAAAAATACAGTTTTTTTAAAAAAAATATTACTGGGAATTGTTTTTCATAATGCCAGAGCCTAGAAAATATATTCCCATCTACCCAGAGTAACAGTGAAGTACTGTAACTTATAGCTATGTAGTATTACTAAAACGATGAAAAAAGAAAAGAAAAACAAACAAAAATGTCCTCTGCAGAGGAGAGATTGAATTGTTGTAAGAGAGGGAGCATGGTATCATTTTAACGTTTAAACCAAAGTAGATGGAAACTTCAAGTCAAAAATGACACTGAAGGAAGTTTCAGAGAAGATGGGGCCTGTGTTTTGCAAAGTGTACATTCATTCCAAGATTAAAGCTTTGTTGGCCTCAGAACCAGATACAGATATGTGGGGTCCAGTCACTTCTCAACACCTGTACTGCAAAAGCCCTGGTCCAAATCACCACCTCTCTGTCTGGAGGGCTGCAGTAAACGGGTCTCCTATTTTGCCTGCTGAGCCTCTGGAGCCAGCTCTCAATACAGTGTCAGTGTGACTTTTAAAGCCAGATCATGTCACTTCTCTGTCCAAAGATAGTGTGTTCCTGCTTTTCTAGCACCAGAAGCCACATTTCTTGAGTAACCTCTAAGGCCCTTAGGACCTGCTCATCAGCACTGCTCATTTCTCTAACCTCCTCACATACCACTCTCTTCTTTGCTTCAGTCCCTTTGGCCATCAGCTTTCTGTTATATTCACACAGGTTAAAGACCCTCCAACTTCTGCTATTGGCCCATACTGCTCTTCCCATAGATTCTCAAGTGTTTAACACTTGTGCTGCTTCCATGCCTGTGCAAATCTTACCGTCTCAGTGAGGTCTACCCTAACTACTTGTTGTAATAGAACTTCATCCTTTGTTAACCTCCACAAATGCCATTATGCTGCCCAGAAGTAGCTGCCACCCAAAGCTGGGGAAAACTGCAGAGAAGGAGTTTTTTTTTGTTTGTTTGTTTGTTTTTTGTTTTTTTTTGTTTTTTAATATCTGAAGGCTTATGTTATTCTTTAACCACTGGTTGACTTGACAGTTACTTACAACACACCTCCTATGTGCTAAAGTATGTTCTAGATTCTGAGATTCTCACTATTGAATATAGCAGACTAATATCCTTATCATTATGGAGGTTATAATACATTAAAAAAAAGAGAGGTATAAAAAAATAAAAAAAAATTTAAAAAAAAGAGAGGTAAAACAGTAAATATAATAAATTCATCATTTGGTATGTTAACAGTTTAAGATAACTAGAAAAGAATTAAGCAGCATACTACTACTTGCCTAATGATCAGTTACATAACCAATGCATTTCCTGGGGAATATATCCCCACTGTCTTTGACAACTGTTCTGCCAACATTACGATAGATGGAAAACCAGTGAATCTGGGTTTATGGGATATAGCTGGACAAGAAGATTATGGCAGGTTTTATCTGCATACAGATATATTCTTAATTTGCTTTTCTTTTGTGAGTCCTGAATCATTTGAAAATATTCAAGGAAAGTGGTACCCTGAAGTGTGACACCACTGTCCCAAACCCCCCCTCCAGTCAAGAAGAGAAAGAGAAAATGCCTATTGTTGTAAATGAACTTAGAGTGGAATGGCCTTAATTTTCTCGGCCTCCACAGGTTGAGCTAAGATTGCCTTTTGCCCTTAGTAAAGTGTCAACATAGAGGCAGTTGAGTCCCTAGAGGAATGTCACCCTGCCTGTTCCAAAGACTTGTCAATGGGCTATAGGCAGCAAGGAAATTCAATAATTTTTCTTCTGCCTTTGTTTCTCACATTATTATCACTTAGTGTTTTAAGCTTTTCTTCTACATAGACTTCCCATCCTTCCTGAAATTGGGCATTTAATTCATCTTTGAAGTGATCATTCACATTGTAGCTAACTTAGTGCTTTTCTAATAGAACTCCTTCTTAATGAGGTGGCTGCATGGCTCAGATGGTTAAGCGTCTGCCTTTGGCTCAAGTCATGATCTCCAGGTCCTGAGTATCAAGCCCCATGTCTTGCTCCCAGCTCAGTAGGGAGTCAGCTTCTCCCTCTCCCTTTCCCCTGCTTGTGTTCTCTCTGTCAGTCTCTCTGTCTCTCATTCTCTCTCAAATGAATAAATAAAAAAATCTTTAAAAAAATGATCCCTTCTTAATGAGCAACATGCCCTCTTATATTATAAAATCTTTCTGATAAAGCATTAGAATTTTTTTTGTAGATTAGTAAAAGTACCTTCCTTTTTCCTTTATTCAAAGCTAATAAGCACCTTCCTTAGTTTTCTGTTAACTAGGTATAAAAATCATGTATTGTAGCTTTACAGTTTTTGAAATATTTTAGATATTCCTAAACTAGGAACTTTCTTAACATCACTATTTTGCCAGATCACCAACACTGTACCTTGACTAATGCTTACCCTCTTCTTTGCCTCACCCTCCTGGACACATGGTTTCTGTTACTCTGCCTAACCATGTTCCTTTGGGCCTGGGGCGGGGGGCGGGGGGTCTATAAGTCTGTGCTCTGTGCTAATGAAGTTCTGTAGAATTTACCCACTGTTAAGAATACAGGATTGGACTTTACAACCACTAGAACAAATTTTTTTTACATGGACTGTTGCAGAATTGTAGAGTGATTTTATACTGATCTTTTGCTAATGCAATTAACAGTATATTTTGCATGTATGGCTTAATAAATCCTTGAATCATAAAAAAATGCTAAGCAGAATAAATTAAAGAAAATGGATTATACCCCATGTTGGGTGCCAAAAAAAAAAAACAAAGAAGAAGAAAGAGAGAAAGAAGAAGAAGAAAGAAAGAAAGAAAGAAAGAAAGAAAGAAAGAAGAAAGAAAGAAAGAAAGAAAGAAAGAAAGAAAGAAGAAAGAAAGAAGAAAGGAAGGAAAGAAAGGAAGAAAGGAAGGAAAGAAAGAAGAAAGAAAGAAAGAAAGAAAGAAAGAAAGAAAGAAAGAAAGAAGAAAGAAAGAAAGAGAGAAAGAAAGAAAGAAAGAAAGAAAGAAAGAAAGAAAGAAAGAAAGAAAATGGAGAAGAGATTCATGGATTGTAGTGAAATTAAATATCTAAGGATAAGCAAAAATGTCTACGAAGCTTCCTAATACATAAAAGTTTTGTATAAAAAATGGAATCATTTTGACTCCAGATTTGTCTTCAACAGTATGAGTCTTTAGGAGGCATTCAATCTATGCTTTCAAGGTTCTGAATCAAAATACACTTGAATTTAGACTTACACACTAAGCCAGATAGTAATCATATATGAATGCAGAATAAGAGTATTTTGAAGATTCATAGGCTGAGGAAAGTTTTGCCCTCACCAAACCTTTCTGAAATGAATATTAGTCAAATGTATCCATTACCAAAATGAGGTATAATATAAGATATAAAAATGATCATAATTATAAAATAGCCAAGTCACAACTAGAATGCAATGAAAAGCATTAGAAAATACCCAAGTCACAACTAGAATGCAATGAAAAGTGAAGCAAAGCAGAGAGGGAAGCAATGGTAGTCCATAGCAGTTGGCTCAAATCAGCATGCCAAAGAGGTGATTGTATGATAAAGTGAAAGATAAACCTTAATGTTATAATTAAAAATATATGTAAATTTTCTCAATGGAAAGACACTTAAAAATCTCTACAAGAGATAACCAAACCATATAGAAAATACTGAAAATATGGAATAAAATCATGACCCAATTCTGAGCTTTCAAAGGTGGTTTTAAAAGCACACTGATTTGCTCTTCATGTCTGCACTGGTCTCTTTCAGATTTCATAAATACAGTCTTATGAAATTATACACTATTTTTATTGATGTAATAACATCCTCTTCAGTAGAAAGGTGTATTTAAATTCTCATAATATTGGGGATGCTATTTATACCATCTTTAATTTATATAATCAGCATTTATACAAGTACACTAAACATATTTATGAATTAGATACTCCATTTTCTATAAAAAAAAAGCGTAATGAAATGGGTATATCTGTCTTATATCTGGGTGGTGGAGAGGGAGATGGAGTCTTGTATACAGATGATGATCTTTTCATTCTTTTATGGTAGTGCAGAGTCAACATGGTTGTTTAAAGATAATTATTCAGATTGGAAGTCTTTGACTATATACTTAAAGGGAACCATTAGAACTAAAAAATAAAATAACACAAAATAGAGAATGGAGGAGATTTTTTTAAAGATTTTTTAAAGATTTTTTTAAATTTTATTTATTTTAGAGAGCACACGTGGGGTAGGACAGAGGGAGAGGGAAAGAACCTCAAGCAGACTCCATGTTGAACATGGAGCCTGATGCAAGCTCAGTCCCGTGACCTTGAGATCATGACCTGAGCTGAAAATAAGAGTTGGATTTCCAACCAACCCAAGATGGTGGCTCAAGATCAAATTTGGTCTAATCTTAACTGCCTTATAGAATAGAGCTCAAAAATATTGTTAGATATAAAACACATCCAAATATCAACAAAGTGAAATTCATAGTGTAAGAAGTCTAATAAGGTATTACCAGATTTGTAATGAAACAGAAGAATATGGCCCATACAAAGAGAAAAGCAAATCCATCAAAACCAAGTGAGAAGTATTTAAGGCTTTAGAAATATCAGACTAGGTGAGTGATGTCATAGAATTGTTATTCTAACTGTATTCAAATTTTTCAAAATGCTAAAGATAAAACATATTATTTAGAGAAAGGAAATATGTGTTCAAAACACCCCGATGAAGGCTCTAAGGATGAAAAGTATAGTGTTTGGGGTGAAAGGTAAAATGATTAGAAACAAGGAAATAAATAGCAAGAAAAATAATAAGAAATTTAAAAAGGACAGAAGACCCTCTCTTAAGGGTGATGGGGGAAAGGGGGAAAGAAGAAAGTTTCATTTACTGTAGTGAAACTTCAAGGTGCAAAATATACATTTAATTGGAGTTTCCTAAACAGAGTAGAGAGAGAAGGAAGAGAAAAACTAACTATGAATGATACTACACTAAAACACATCAACCTCAAATTGCATAAAACGAGTTACAAAGAGAACACCTTAGAGGTAGCCAGAGAAAAATGGTACACTATGTACAAAATAACAAAGATGAAATGAGAGAATTTCTGGTTAGAAATAGTAAAGTGAAAAAACAGTAAAGCAACATCTTTAAGATACTTAAAGAAAAAGAATATCTATCAATATAGTATTCTATACACAGTAAAAAATATTTTTTTAAATGAAGGCAAATTGAAGACCATTTCGAAAATAGAAAAACTGAAGAAATTCATCACCATAACAAGAAATACTGGAGTCCTACTGCAGAAGAAAAATGATATTAGGGATTCTTGGGTGGCTCAGTGGTTGAGCATCTGCTTTCAGTGCAGGTGGTGATCCCAGGGTCCTGGGATGGAGTTCTGTGTCAGGCTCCCTGTAAGGAAACTGCTTCTTCTTCTGCCTATGTCTCTGCCTTTCTATGTGTGTCTCTCATGAATAAATAAATAAATAAATAAATAAATCTTAAAAAAAATAGAAAAATGATATTGAATGTATATATGGCTATGAACAAGGAAACAGAGTACAAGACATAGTATACATATGGGTAAATATATTTTTTTCTTATTTATATATTTTAGCATATAATTGTTTAAGCAAAAATAAAAATATTATATGGTTTATAATGCACATAGAAACAAAGTATATACAATAACACAAACATTAAAAGAGGAGAAATGGAAATACATTGTTATAATGTTCTTATATGTGGAATAGTTTACTATTACTTAACTGTGATAAATTAAAGTTATATGCTATAAACCCTAAAGCAACCACTAAAAGAAAAACAATGCTATTAGGCAATAAGCCAACAAAAGTGGTAAAAAAAAAAAAAAAAAGAAAAAGAATCAAAGAGAAATCAGACCTAGAGGAAAAAGGGAACAAAGAACTTATGGGGTAGGTAAGACACAAGGAGTAAGCTGGAAGAAATAAACCTCATCATATCATAAGCTATAATAAATGCAAATAATCTAATTCTCCCTACAGAAGGCAAAAATTGTCAGATTGGATAAAAAGACAAGAATTGACTTCATGCTGCCTACAAGAAAACAACTTTAAATGAAAAACCAAAATTAGGTTGCATGTAAAAATATGAAAAAATATACTGTGCTTATAGTAGTCACCAGCAAGCTGGGTAGCTATATTAAAGTAAATTTCATATCAAAGAATATCATCGAAGAAAAAAGACATCTTATAATATTTAAGGGGTCAATTTAGCAAACAAAGTAATCCTAAGCATTTATGCATCCAATGACAAATGTTCAAAATATATGTTATGAAATGAATAATAATCCTTTCACCAAAATGCTGCTGAAACAAGAGGTATTAAAAAAATGAACTTCAATCCAGTCATCATATTATATATGCAAAAGCACTCAAAGTGGATAAACACCTAAATATAAAATCTAAAAGTGTAAAATGTCTGCATTAAAACATAGGATGCAATCATTGTAAACATTGGATTAGGTAAAGATTTCTTAAATTTGATATCAGAAACCCAATCCATAAGACACATATTGATAAACTGAACTTCATCAAAAATCATAGCTTCTGCTCTTCAAAAGATGATAAGAGAATTAAAAGTCAAGCCATAGATTGGAGAAACATTTGCAAGTCATATATATAAAAAGTACTTGTTTCAAGGATATATAAGGACTTTCAAGATATTAAGAATATATTCATTTAATAAAAATGGGTAAAAATATACAGATGGTAAATAAATGCATGGTGAGATGCTTACCATCACCCAAAGGATACAAGACCACTAATTCAAAGGGATACATGCATCCCTATGTTTATAGCAGCATTATTTATAAAGCCAAGATATGATAGCAGCCCAAGTGTCCATTGATTGATGAATAGATAAAGAAGATGTGGTATATATATATAGGTGTGTATATATATATATATATATACACACCTATATATATATAGAGAGAGAGAGAGAGGTGTGTGTGTGTGTGTGTGTGTGTGTGTGTGTGTATATATATATATATATATATATATATATATATATATATAATTCATCCTGATAATGAAGGAAGTCTTGCCATTTGCAACAACATGGATAGAGCTAGAAAGTACAATGTCAAATGAAATAAATCACTCAGAGAAAGACAAATACCATATGATTTCACTCACATGTGGAATTTTTTTTCACATGTGGAATTTAAGAAACAAAACAAATGAGAAAAGAGTAAAAAAAAAAAAAGAAAAAAAAAGAGACAAAGCAAGAAAAAGACTCTTATTTATAGAGAACAATCTGATGGTTACCAGAGGGGAGTCTCAGCCTTCCAGATGCCTACATAATTTTAAGATATTCAGAAAATACTTCATGTTTTTTACTAGGTCCTCTTTATCATGTCCCGCTCCCTCCTTGTCAGTATCTGCACTGAGCAAATTGCCTCAGAACTCCCACTATTTTTAAAATGGAAAACAAAATTGACCCAGGGAGGAAAGCCAGGGCTTGATCTCAGGACCCTAACATCATGGCCTCAGCTGAAATTAAGTCAGATGCTCCACCAAATGAGCTACCCAGGCACCTCATGGAATAGCAGGTTTATCTGGTGATATAAACTGAACAGCTCACTGTTAATACAGAGTTAATAGAATGCAACAAAAATTTATAGCTTGAGGACAAGAGTCACAAATATAAAATGTAAAGTTTTGATGATAATTACCAGAAAAGCTAAAAAAAGAAACAGTGAACAGTTGAATGTATGTTTAGCATCTGAAAAATGTTAGTGTTAATTGTGTTTATTTCTAGTTTGTGGCATTTCAGATAATTTCATTGATTTATTTTAAAAAAGATGAATGGATAAAGAAGATGTGGTTTATGTATACAATGGAATATTACTCAGCTATTAGAAATGACAAATACCCACCATTTGCTTCAACGTGGATGGAACTGGAGGGTATTATGCTGAGTGAAGTAAGTCAGTCGGAGAAGGACAAACATTATATGTTCTCATTCATTTGGGGAATATAAATAATAGTGAAAGGGAAAATAAGGGAAGGGAGAAGAAATGTGTGGGAAATATCAGAAACGGAGACAGAACGTAAAGACTGCTAACTCTGGGAAACGAACTAGGGGTGGTAGAAGGGGAGGAGGGCGGGGGGTGGGAGTGAATGGGTGACGGGCACTGGGTGTTATTCTGTATGTTAGTAAATTGAACACCAATAAAAAAAAAAAAAAAAAACTTTGTGTATTTCCATGTTTTTGCAATGTAGCCAGAAAAAAATGATATAATTATTAGGCTTAAGTGTGTTCAGTCTTATAAAAAAATGATACTTTCAGATCTTAAAATTATAGGATTTTCTAAAAAATTACAGCCCCAAATTTTATAATCTGTTCTCCATTGTCTGGCTTGATTTGTGGCAGTATTAAAAGGAATACAAAAATCATGTACTGGGGTAAACACGTTTATCAATAATAATTGACAAATAATTATTATTTATTATAATTATAATTCACAATCTCAAGTGTGAAAACAATAGTATGTACACATGTGTAGATACCAAAGAAAGAGAAAAATCTAATGCTGAAAAACAATTATTGTGACTAGGGATAAATCAAGAGTAGTTTCACAAAGAATGTGAGAATTTACTTTTCCAGAACAAAAAGGAAAGAATTTCTTTATCTGAGGTAGGGAAGAAGAATATTCAGAAAGCATGCTACATACATAAATTTAAAAACACAATTCACAGCTTGGAGGGATGGATATCTGTTAATTACTAGATTACCAAGATAATTTTTCCCTTATATTAAAAAATACAGTATTATTCACTTTAATTCAGATTTAATTGCCTCTGTAAAGAAATCTAGGTTATATGCCTTAGCTAAAAAAAATACAGGAGGAACACAGTAAGTTACTGTACACCTAAATGAGTATACTACAGGCTAAAATAGTATATACATTAGCCAAATTAAAAAAAAAAAAATCTGTCCTTACAACTATCGATGTAAAGGAAGTAGACTCTTATACACTGCTAATAGAACTGTAAAACCATAAAATCACTTTAGAAAACAGGCTATAAAAATATTAGACCACATTTTTAAATATTTGCTTCATGAAAATTGACGCAATTCTCTCTTCCCTAATAATCATGAATGGAGAGTTGATGTATTTCCGTGCTGTTTATAGTGTTTTGTATTTCAGTCATATATAAATCATTCATACTTCTGCATGTTAAAATTTATACATAAATGGTTACCCATTACACAACATAGTTTGTGTAAAAGATCTCCTATATATGGCAATATTTATATTTAAAAGCCTCAATAATCTAAAAATATTATTAGGATAATGCAATTTATCAAGAATGAAAACAATTAAAATTTTCTAGCATCTGGCCAAATATAATGAGTAAACTCAGATTTTAAAAGTAACAATTATTGAGTAATCTTAAAGCCACTCAGCCTTGAGCAAATGAATTAAAGATTCTGTAGCAAAGTGTCTTCTTTAGTCTCAAAGGAATGGAAAGGGCTCTGCCCTCAATGTACCAGAGAACCCCATTCTACAGAAACAAAAATTAGCATCTAACCCATCTGTTTGCCTCTTTTTCAGGAGAAGAATAAGTATTGAAGAAAACATTGTAATTAATAGAAACAAAATTGTATAAGATAAATAGCACCAAGAGGAATCCTCTTCTGCTGAGAGTTGCAATAGTTTTACTGATTAGTATTATTTATTGATTTAAACTATTCTCCAGAATGTACCACATTTTCTTCCTGATTTTATGACATGTATCAAAATAAATTTTATTTAACTCAAACCCTGCATTAGTAACAAGTTAGTAATATTTGTAAAAGTAACTTCAAAATTATGCACAAAGAAGATAGGGCAGCCCCTGTGGCACAGCGGGTGTGGTCTTGGAGACCCGGGATCGAGTCCCACCCACCTCCCCTCCCACTACCCCTTGTTCGTTTCCCAGAGTTAGGAGTCTCATGTTCTGTCACCCTTACTGATATTTCCCACTCATTTTCTCTCCTTTCTCCTTTATTCCCTTTCACTATTTTTTATATTTCCTGAATGAATGAAACCATATAATGTTTGTCTTCTCTGATTGACTTCACTCAGCGTAATACCCTCCAGTTCCATCCACTTTGAGCAAATGGTGGGTATTTGTCATTTCTAATGGCTGAGTAATGTTCCATTGTGTATGTAGACTACATCTTCTTTATCCAGTCGTCTTTCGATGGACACCGAGGATCCTTCCAGAGCTGGGCTATAGTGGAGATTGCTGCTATAAACATTGGGATGCAGGTGTCCTGCCGTTTCACTGCATCTGTATCTTTGGGGTAAATCCCCAGCAGTGGCAATTTCTGAGTCATAGGGCAATTCTATTTTTAACTCTATGAGGAACCTCCACACAGTTTTCCAGAGTGGCTGGACCAGTTCACATTCCCACCAACAGTCCAAGAGGGTTTCCCCTTTCTCCACATCCCCTCCAACATTTGTTGTTTCCTGTTTTGTTAATTTTCAACATTCTCACTGGTGTGAGGTGGTATCTCATTGCAGTTTTGATTTGTATTTCCCTGATGGTAAGTGATGGGGAGCATTTTCTCATGTGCTTGTTGGTCATGTGTATGTCTTTGGTGAAATGTCTGTTCATGTCTTTTGCCCATTTCATGATTGTATTGTTTGCTTCTTTGCTGTTGAGTTTAAGAAGTTCTTTATAGATCTTGGATACTAGCCCTTTATCTGATAGATGATTTGCAAATATCTTCTCCCATTCTGTAGGTTGTCTTTTAGTTTTGTTGAGTGTTTCTTTTGCTGTGCAGCAGTTTTTATCTTGATGAAGTCCCAATAGTTCATTTTTACTTTTATTTCCCTTGCCATCATGGATGTATGTTGCAGGAAGTTGCTGTGGCCAAGTTTAAAAGGGTGTTGCCTGTGTTCTCCTCTAGGATTTTGATGGATTCTTGTCTCACATTTAGATCTTTCATCAATTCTGAGTTTACCTTTATGTCTGGTGTAAGAGAATGGTCTAGTTTCATTCTTCTGCATGTGGCTATCCAATTTTCCCAGCACCATTTATTGAAGAGACTGTCTTTTTTCTGGTGGATAGTCTTTCCTGCTTTGTCAAATATTAGTTGACCATAGAATTGAGGGCCCATTTCTGGGTTCTCTATTCTGTTCCATTGACCTATGTGTCTGTTTTTGTACCAGTACCATTCTGTCTTGATGATCACAGCTTTGTAGTACACCTTGAAATCCGCCTTTGTATGCCCCGGCTTTGGTTTTCTTTTTCAATATTCCCCTGGCTATTTGGGATCTTTTCTGATTCCACACAAATCTTAAGATGATTTGTTCCAGCTCTCTGACAAAAGGCCATGGTATTTCGAAAGGGATTGCATTAAATGTGTAAATTGCCCTGGGAAGCATTGACGTTTTCACAATATTATTTCTTCCAATCCATGAGCATGGAATATTTTTCCATCTCTTTTTGTCTTCCTCAATTTCTTTCAGAAGTGTTCTATAGTTTTTAGGGTATAGATGCTTTACCCCTTTGGTTAGGTTTATTCCTAGGTTTATTATGCTTTTGGGTGCAATTGTAAATGGGATTGACTCCTTAATTTCTCGTTCTTCAGTCTCATTGTTAGTGTATAGAAATGCCACTGCTATCTGGGCATTGATTTTGTATCCTGCCACATTGCTGAACTGCTGTATGAGTTCTAGCAATCTTGGGGTGGAGGCTTTGGGTTTTCTATGTACAGTATCATGTCATCTGCAAAGAGGGAGAGTTTGACTTCTTCTTTGCCAATTTGAATGCCTTTTATTTCTTTGTGTTGCCTGATTGCTGAGGCTAGGACTTCTAGTACTATGTTGAATAGCAGTGGTGAGAGTGGACATCCCCGTCGTGTTCCTGATCTTAGGGGAAAGTCTCCCAGTGCTTCCCCATTGATAATGATATTTGCTGTGGGCTTTTCATAGATGGCTTTTAAGATGCTGAGGAATGTTCCTTCTATCCCTACACCCTGAAGAGTTTTGATCTGGAATGGATGCTGTATTTTGTCAAATGCTTTCTCTGCATTTATTGAGAGGATCATATGATTCTTGTTTTTTCTCTTGTTGATATGATCTGTCACATTGATGCTTTACCAGTATTGAACTAGCCTTGCATCCGGGGTTAAATCCCCCTCAGTCATGGTGGATAATCTTCTTAATGTATTGTTGGAACCTATTGACTAGTTTCTTGTTGATAATTTTTGCATCTGTGTTCATCAGTGATATTGGTCTGTAATTCTCCCCTTTTGGAGGCATCTTTGTCTGATTTGGATTTAAGGTGATGCTGGCCTCATAAACTGAGTTTGGGAGTATTTCATCCCTTTCTATCTTTCAGAGCAGCTTTAGTAGAATAGGCATTGTTTCTTCTTTAAACGTTTGATAGAATTCCCTGGGAAGCCATGTCACCCTGGACTTTTGTGTCTTGGAAGGTTTTTGATGACTACTTCTAATTCCTCCCTGGTTATTGGCCTGTTCAGGTTTTCTATTTCTTCCTGTTCCAGTTTTGGTAGTTTGTGTTTTTCCAGAAAGGCGTCCATTTCTTCTAGATTGCCTAACTTATTGGCATATAGCTGCTCATAATATGTTTTAAATATTTTGTATTTCTTTGGTATAGGTTGTGATCTCTTGTGGTTTTATTAATTTGAGTCTTTTCACTTTTGTTTTTAATGAGGCTGGCTAATGGTTTATCTATCTTATTAATTATTTCAAAGAACTAACTCCTGGTTTTGTGATCTACAGTTCTTCTGGTCTCTATTTCATTGAGTTCCACTCAAATCTTTATTAACTCTTTTCTTCTGCTTGGTGTTTGTTTTATTTGCTGTTCTTTATCCAGTTCCTTTTGGTGCGAGGTTAACTTATGTATTTGAGTTTTTCCCAATTTTTTGAGGGATACTTGTATTGCAATGTATTTCCCTCATAGGACTGCTTTTGCTATATCCCCAAAATTTTGAATGGTTGTATCTTCATTCTCATTAGTTTCCATGAATGTTTTTAATTCTTCTATAATTTCATGGTTGACCCTTTCATCTTTTAGCAGGATGCTCTTTAACCTCCATGTGTTTGAGTTTCTTCCAAATTTCTTCTTGTGATTAAGTTCAAGTTTCAAAGCATTATGGTCTGAAAATATGCAGGAGACAATCCCAATCTTTTGGTATCGGTTGAAAACTGATTTGTGACCCAGTATGTGGTCTATTCTGGAGAAAGTTCCATGTGTACTTGAAAAGAATGTGTATTCAGTTGTGTTTGGATGTAAAGTTCTATAACTATCTGTGAAATCCATCTGGTCCAGTGTGTCATTTAAAGCTCTTGTTTCTTTGGAAATGTTGAGCTTAGAAAATCTGTCATTTGCAGAAAGTGCCATGTTGAAGTCTCCCAATATTAGTGTATTATTATCTATGCATTTCTTTACTTTGGTTATTGATTGATATACTTGGCAGCTCCCACATTAGGGGCATAGAATTTCAAGATTGTTAGGTCCTCTTGTTGGATAGATATTTTAAGTATGATATAGTGTCCCTCTTCATCTCTTACTACAGTCTTTGGGATAAATTTTAATTTATCTGTTATGAGGATTGCTACTCCTACTTTCTTTTGAGGACCATTTGAATGGTAAATGGTTCTCCAACCTTTCATTTTCAGGCTGGACGTGTCCTTAGATCCCGAATCATTCTCTTGTAGACAGCAAATTGATGGGTCTTGCTTTTTTCCCAGTCTGAAGCCCTGCACCCTTTGATGGGATCATTAAGCCCATTTATGTTCAGAGCTACTATTGAAAGATATGAATATAGTGTCATCATAATACCTCTTCAGTCCTTGTTTTTGTGGCTTATTTTTTTGGGCTTCCTCTTTCTTTTACAGAGCACCCTTTAATATATTTTGCAGAGCTGGTCTGGTGGTCACATATTCTTTCAGTTTCTGCCCTATCTTGGAAGCTCTTTATCTCTCCTTCTATTCTGAATGGGAGCCTTGCTGATAGAGTATTCTCGGCTGCATGTTCTTCTCATTTAGGACCCTGAATATATCCTGCCAGCCCCTTCTGGCTTGCCAGGTCTCTGTGGAGAGGTCTGCTGTTAATCTAATATTTCTCCCCATAAGTTAGGGATCTCTTCTCTCTTACTCCTTTAAGAATTTTCTATCTTTGGAATTTGCAAGTTTCACTATTAAATGTCGAGCTCTAGAATGGTTTTTATTTATTTGGGTGGACCTCTCCATCTCCTGGATCTGAATGTCTGTTTCCCTCCCCAAGTTAGGGAAGTTCTCAGCTATGATTTGTTCAAATATGCTTTCTGGTCATGTGTCCTTCTCGGCGCCCTCTGGAACCACAATTATACTTAGATTTTTCCTTCTGAGGCTGTCATTTATTTCCCTTAACCTTTCCTCATGTTCTTTTCATTCTTTTTCTCTTTTTTCCTCAGCTTCCTTCCTTGCCATCAACTTGCCTTCTTTCACTCCTCTTTCTTCCACCTCCTTAACCCTCATCGTTAGGACCTCCAGTTTGGATTGAATCTCATTTAATTGATTTTTAATTTCATCCTGATTAGATCTAAATTCTGCAGTCTGAAGTCTCTTGATTCCTTTATGCTTTTTTCCAGAGCCACCAGTAGCTTTATATTGTGCTTCTGAATTGGCTTTCTGACATCAAATTGTAATCCAAATTCTGTAACTCTGTGACAGAGAGTTTTGTTTCTGATTCTTTCTTTTGTGGTGAGTTCTTCCTTCTAGTCATTTTGCTTAGTGCAGAGTGGCTGTATGAGTGGGCTGCATCAAGAATATCAACCACGACCTAAGTAAATCTCACCCTAGATGATTCTGCTGAGGTCAGAGACCAGAAATTGAAAAGAAAGATCAGAATGAAATAAAACAAAAGGACCACTAAAGTGAAAAACAAATTTTCAAACCAAGTAGTAAAAAAGAAAAGGCCAGGAATCCTAAAGAAGAGAAAATAAAAAGAAAAAGAAAAAAGAAAGAAAAAGGAGAAGATAAAAAAGGGTGGGGACTAGAAGATGGTGGTTGTGAAGAAGTTGTAGTGGAGGGAGAATGTAGTCTAGCTGAGGGGTCCTCGAGGGTGATCCTCTTGGTTCTGAGTATATTAAGTTCTATATGTTAGAACATCCTCAGTCCCAAATTTATATAAATCAGAAATACTTGTAGAGGGCCCCAACATTGGGCACCAAAACATAAATGAGATAAAGGAGGGGGGCAAAATGTGAATGAGGAATCTCACAGAGTGAACCAGCATGGTATACCACTTGGTTCTGGATGTCTGCTGGTCATGTTTTAGAAGGTATAAACTTCCGCCATTGTAGAACAAAATGAGGCAAAGAAAACAAAATCACCAAAAAAAAAAAAACAAAAACAAAAACAAAAAAAAACCCTTGTCTTGTATATCTTCCAAAATTAAGTCGAGTATTTTGAACAGAATCTAGAAGTGGAAAATGTATCTAGGACCCATAATTGTAGAAATATGAAAATCAAAAAGGAAGAATTATAAAAGAAGAAAGAGATGGTAAAATATTGTAGTTAAGATTAGAAAAGAGAAAAAAATTGGAAATTTATAGTCTGATATAAAAACGATTTGTACTGGGAAAAGGGAGAAAAGAAAAGGAGGAGTACCCTCTGGTTCTATATACTGAAAATCACTCGACTTCCCCTGGAGGTCAAGAACTTGCTCTTCCCCTGTCCTTCCAGCTGATCTTCTGGGGGGAAGGCCTGCTGTGCTGACCCTCAGGTGTGTGTACCTGGGTGAGCTGCCCTGCCCCCCGCCCCCACATCAGTTGCCGGGCTCAGTGGGAGCTGCTGACCCCATGAGGCCTCTGTTCCCTGACGGCCCTGCTCTGTCCCAGGCACAGGGTGACAGCAGGAGGGAGAACAACACTGGCAGCGGCCAGCTCTTCAACTCTGGAGTCAGCTCCTGCAGTGACTTTCACAGTCTCCCAGTCCACAGGGTCCTAGGTGCTCCCCGGGCATGGAGGCACTGATCTGCACAGCTCTCGGCACCCGGCAGCCCGAGAGTCCTGGCTGTCCTGTGCCCTCCGGGCCTCCGCCTGTCCTGGGGGGAGCACAGGTTCCTGGGCTGTGTCCCCGGTGCCTTGGGATCCAGGGCCTGCACTGCTGGAGTCACGCTCCCAGGCCACAGCTCCCGAAGGCAGCAGGGCACAGCCCTCTCCGCCCAGAGCATCTGCCTCACAGACCGGCTTCCCTGGAGGCCCTGCTGGGCGCGCTCCAGCCCTTTACCGAGGTGGGTCTATAGTCTGTGGCACACTGTCCCCCGCCTGCACTTCCTCTGTTAGTGACCTCGTGAGACTGGAGGCTCCACTGCCCCTCCTGCGAATCTGCCCGAGTTCCCTGCTAAGTGCCTTTCCATCGGGGAAGAATCCAGTGTAGATTTTTAAAGTTCCTGCTTCTCTGGGGCTGGGCTTTCCTGTCCTGAGGCTGCCGCTGTCCTCCCTTACCCCGGCTCCTGGGGGGACCCCTCCCCCACTTGATTCTTTTTAATTTAATTTTATTTTTTCCATCTTCCTACCTTGTTAGAAGTGAAAACCCTTCTCTCTGTAGCATTCCAGCTGTTCTCTCTTTAAATCTCAGGTCGAATTCATAGGTTTTTCAGGATGATTTGAAAGTTATCTAGGGAGATTGGTGGGGACAGGTGACTTGGGGACCTTACTCCTCCTCAAGCTTGCCCTGCCCCCCACAAATAATGTTAAATATGGGTTAGTGTTAGTTTCAATCAATTTCAAATTCATTTTTTCAATACATACAGTCATGTGTAAACAGTACACATGATTGTATAAAAGGAAAGGAAAAGAAGAAAAAAGTTTTGCTTCCACAGGTAGTGACCATGGATTCATGCTTGAATTTACCATTAACCCACCGAGTAATTTTTATCTTCTTTCCTTCATCCCTGCAGGTTGCTAATCATATTGCTTGTCTTTAAGGTCAGCTATTGTGAATTATTCTTTAACAATATCCTGAAATTCAATGTAATATTTAATGTGTGCTTAGCATATTACAGTTTTATTTTATTTTTTTTTTGTTTTTTTTTTTTAATTTTTATTTATTTGTGATAGTCACAGAGAGAGAGAGAGAGAATGAGGCAGAGACACAGGCAGAGGGAGAAGCAGGCTCCATGCACCGGGAGCCTGACGTGGGATTCGATCCCGGGTCTCCAGGATCGCGCCCTGGGCCAAAGGCAGGCGCCAAACCGCTGCGCCACCCAGGGATCCCCATATTACAGTTTTAATAAAAAATGTTTATGTTTAATCATTTATTAAACTACATCATCAACTTAAACTTGTCTTAATGCCCAGGACTGTACAGCTTGCTGGCTTAAATATTATCTTGCAATTTGAAATGCAGGAGAGATAAGAATAATCTTATCAGTTCTAAATACATTATTGTGTTGATGTATACACCATGACCCATTTACCTCTTTCAGTGTTAAGACAATGCACTATTTAAAACCAATTTAAGAATATGAATTCATTCTATTGGCCTAAAATCACTACACTTTTAGTTTACAACTTTTCAGCAGTAGGGATAAGACTAATATAAAGCAAGCTATGCAAATTTTTATTTTCCTGTGACTTCGTGGGTCATTACTGTGATCTATGTATAGGTGGAATAATAGGCCAAGTCTCTCTGATCAATGGCAAAGACCTCAGCATGTTACATAATAAAAAGCAGTTCATAGCTTTCTTACAGCATATTTATTTTAAATTAATATTCATTAGCTTCTGGATCCTTGACACCAAAAAAGAGGGAACGCAAGAGTCAGTTGCAAATAAATTCCATATTCTCCTTATTAGTTTATTAGCATACTCACATTCACTAATGCAAAAAAAAAGAAAGAAAGAAAGAAAGAAAGAAAGAAAGAAAGAAAGAAAGAAAAAGGTGATGAGAAATATGTCAGGTTCTAACCATTCTCAGCAGGATATTATGCAAATAAAAAGCCTGGATTTTTGTCCTGAGAAATAAGTTAGTTCATTTTTGCAAATAAGATATAGCTTCTAACCATTAATTGGAAATAAAATGTCCCAAGAAAGAAAATGTGGATATGTGATCATTCTTGTTTTGTGTAGCAAAACCTTACTAATGCCCTAAAGGGACTGCTAGTCAGTAACAGTAAAGAAATTATAATATGAATGGTAAACATCTTGATACTCATAGTTTATTTAAGATATCTGAGAAAAATGAAATAAAATTAATATATTAAATACTACATATATATATTATATATGCATGCATAAATGTATATATATTTTTAATATAGCACATAGAGATTTTTTAATCAAATTGTTTCCACATGTACATTAAAAAACTCTTATATGAGCACAGCTTTAAATTATGAGAAATTTTAAATGAATAAAGTAAGAATTCATAATATTTTCTATAAAATTTCAAACCAGAAAGATACTAAGCTGTTGAAATATAATGTTCTAAAATCTCTATGTATCTAAGTTGAGAAAGAAGGGGATTTTATAAAATAAAATATATGATATATATGATGTTAATAATTGTTGAGTCTTAAGTCTTTTTTTTTTTAAGATATTATTTATTTATTCATGAGACACACACACACACACACACACACACAGAGAGGCAGAGACACAGGCAGAGGAAGAACCAGTCTCCATGCAGGAAGCCCGATGCGGGACTCGATCCCTGGCCTCCAGGATTATGCCCTGGGCCAAAGGCAGGCGCTAAACCTCTGAGCCACCAAGGGATCCTCGAGTCTTAAGTCTTGAGTAAAATTTGTACTCTCCAAATAACCTTTCCAATCCTCATCTTTTTCAAATATGGTAAGAATGATATTTGTTAAGATATGATGATAAAGAATGATATATATTAAAATGTGTGGAATGTTGCCTGGCACACAGAAGACTCTAGACATAACACAATAAATATCATTACTGTTGCCAATATAATAATAAGTAGTTGCAACAGTAATATATTCAGACTTATATCTTCTTAGACTTGGAAAATTATAATAAAGAGTCCGACTCCCCTTTTGATGTCTAAATACTGACTTTTATTAAAGTCTTCCCTTCCCTTTCCCTTTTATATCACATGTAGACAGGCTGATGAGAAAGTACTTGCATGTATGTATCTTCCGCTTTGGCACTGATTGGAAATTTAAACCTCCCATGAACAAGAACTTGTCCCCAGACCAACCTTTTTCTCATTGTGAAGGCTCAGCTCATTCCCTCTGGTTTGCCCAAGTGAGACCAAACCTCCTTATACCTGACCAACTCTTATCAGCCATCTCTCTTGTGAATAATAAACTCCTTCAGATTTTGTTGGTGTATGGAATGTCATCAATTTTGATAGTGAACCAAATTTCAGGTGTCAGTCCATTCTTCCACAGGGTGACCAAAAAATGATTGGCATACTCAGCAGTATTGTATTGCTAGTTACCCTACTCTGTGTTAATCACATTTTGGGATGGTGTGCTGCTTCAGAATATACAATATTATACAAAAACATTTTTTAATTGATGCTATTCAAGAATTGTCCAAAATAATATCCACATATATGATTCAAACCACCTCTACCCTCAAAATTGTAAATTAAAGGCTATCCTCACTGACAACTATGGTTGCTGATGAAGATCAAGCATTAGACTATCCACCAGCCAGCTATTTGGGAATATAAATACTAAAATAAATTTTTCTAGTGATTGTGGACATGGAATTTTGGTGCACTGAACTTGTTGCTGCATATGGATAAACAATATAGGCAAAGTTGCTCAGATGTTCTAACAAATGAGACAATAGATTCAAGTTAGTAATATCACTAGAGTATTTAAGCAAGTGCCTTGAACTTCACAGATGTCTTCTTCTGGCTCTCCTCAACTATCTACGGTATTTGGATGCTAATGTTCTTCCAGGGTCTTCTCATTTTCATTATAGATGGTTGCACAGGCATATGGTTCCAACATTCATGCTTGAATGCAGCTTCAATTAATGAGACATGGCACATGTCAGTCATCAATCAAACAACAGGGAGTGAATTATAATAATGTAATAAAATAAATGACTCTATTATTGATATTTGACTACTAACTTATTTTATGCCTTAGTCTACTTTTCTCCTTTGGTTTTAGTATCTGGACAGGCTGATAATAAAGCACAAGCACCTCCTCCTTTGGTGCAGACAGAGAATTTAAACCACACTTTTGGATTTTACCCCAGTCCCCTCACCACTGTAAATGCCCAGCCTACAACTTGTGCTTTGCCTAAGCCATCCCAAACCTGCCAGGTTGTGTCTAGGTCTATCCACAAGTACCTCATGTGATTAATAAACTTTCTCTCAAATTATCTTGGTTTGTAGAATATCATCAGCCTTTATATCTAGACCAAATTTCAGATAATGTCTATCCCGATTCTGTTGACTGACTACAGAACATAGATTTGCTGAAGCTGAGAAAAACATTCCATTGGAAACACCATTATAGATTATTAATTCCCCCAAAATGTTTTATAGAGCATAGATTTTTTTTTTTTTGAAAATCAGGATACATTAGTTGTCAAGACAAATACTTTTAGGAAACACAGAAGTACGTGTAATTGAACATGTTCCATAAATATAGGTCTTCCCAGAGTCTTGATGTTCTGATGTTATTTATAAATCACTAAGAGAGGTGTATGTAGAGCAAGATTTTACAAATTCATGTGTCATAAAATTAGGACTGATATTCAATTAAGACCTTTTACTATCATCTTAAGGTGGTTATAGCAATATCTGTTTTTTTTTTGTTTTTTTTTTTTTTTAGCAATATCTGTTTTGATTGCTGGTGGCCATACTGTACCAAATATGTGTGTGTTCATATGTGTATATACATTTTATTTTCTATAACATAGTTATACATATAATTATGTACATGCATATATAACACATGCAATAGTGTAACACATGTATGTGACATATTTAATATATGAATATATATTACTCTGTCATGAGACTATATTCAGTGGAGAATGAGCTCAACTAAATCTTTACCAAACATATTTTAAGAAATACTATTTTTGATTCTCAATCCTATGTATTAGTTTTTTTTTTCAAATACAAAAGTCTCTAGTTTTAAGAAGAATATATTAACATTGAACTGAAATTGTCCTTTTGACAACTTCTAGCCACTTTCACTTTTTATTTAGTCTTGCATAATAAATGTCTTTTTATAACAGCCTGTTTCATGTGTCTGTAGTTTGACTTTACATTAGGCTAAGGGATGCATAATCCTGGGTAATCATCATGTTCAAGATGAACAGTCTTTTAAATGAATGAAAACACTCCACAATACTGGAGATCTTGAGGGATTTCAAGTCATGCAACTTTCTTCAGAAACTCATAAACTCCTCTTTCCCTCTCTGAAACCCATAGTGTCTCATCCAAATACACATTAAAATGCAGAAGCATTTTAAATTGCTAAATAGAATTTGCTATACATCACAATTCAATTTTTTTCCTCTTAATTTTTTTTCTTCCTAGTGATAACAGAGTCCTAGTGGAGATAGGTGTCTATGGTGCATGTTACTGAATAATTTGAAAATCTAGAAGTGTAGTGCATATGCCCAACTGATAGAAAACTTCATTTTAATATCTGTATTTCCGTGATATAGGTTAAATTGTTTATTTTTAGGAGACATTAGATATCGAATAGTATTATACATTGGTGACCCTTATGAGATGTTAGAAAGTTCTCCAATGTTAGTCCCCTTGTTGCTTGCTACACTTCATATTCATTATGAAATTTTAGAAGTACAAAAGAGGCTAGGGAAAATATATTCACACAATGTAAACATCATTCTAACTTAGCAATGTCAAAAGATTGTTCCAAATAAATCAGTTTTCTATTAATTTTATGGGGAAAAGATGAGTTCTTTGTTAGAATTTATCAAATGAAATTTCTATTTCTCATTTTGCTTTTCATATATTTATCTTTTCCTCAAACATTAATCTTTCAATTGTTATTTTATTATATTTTGGCCTTTAAAATTTTTATTGAAGTATAACATACAATGTTATATTACTTTCAGTTGTGCAACATAGTGATTTGATAATTACTCAGTGCTCATTACAATAAAGGTAGTCACCATCTGTCACCATACAACATTATTACAGTATTATTGACTATATCCCCTATGCTGCAATTTTCATCTCTGTAACTTATTTTATAACTGGAAGTTTGTATCTTTTAATCCTCTTCCCCTATTTCATACATCTCCCTACTCCCCTTCCCTCTGGCAACCATCAGTTTGTTCTGTTTTTAAGTCGATTTGTTTGTTCATTTATTTTGTTTCTTAGATTCCACATATATGTGAAATGATGTGGTATTTGTCTTTCTCTGCATGACTTATTTCACTTAGTGTAATAAGCTTTAGGTCTATCCATGTACAAACAACATGATTTCATTATTTTTTATGGCTGAGTTATAATTGGTTGTGTATATATACATACAAATCACATATGTGTGCGTGTGTGTGTATTTATGTATCTCACATCCTCTTTATCCATTCATCTATTGATTAACATATATTTTCCCCCTTTTTCTCACCATCCAGATCATCCAGGTCATATAATTCTGTCTACAAGTTTCCCTACTCTGAAATCAATGAGAAGAATCAAGGAAAGTTTTCCCTTCATTATTCAGTTTGCATGTTTCCCAGACCTCCCTAGAGTAATCTTCTAACAGTGCATGCACTTCCTTGTTTCAAATGTGTTTATTTATTCTTTGCAACCTGGCTTCCAATTTCAACACTTTCTGAGTCATTATGCGAATTGCCTTTGTCAGCTCAGCACTGTTGCCTCATTCAGCATTCTCCTTTGCATTTTTGGGAGAAGGCTGAAACTATATTTCTCAGAATCTTGGCCTTTAGATTGAGCCAGTGAGAAGCATTTAATCAAATGTTGGAAAATGGAAGAAGAATAAAAGCTAATATTTGGTGATGACAGATTCAGACAGATAGTTTAGAATATCAATAGTAGCTCCCCTTGACTTTGAACTTCTACTGAGAGCCACTTGTTGTAGTCCAGCAGTTGAAATCACATTCACCATGAGCAGATAGCTCAGAACATCAGCAGAAACTTTCTTTGATTCTGGAGGTTTTCAGGAGAACGATTCATTGGATGATATAGAGAGCTGGATTTACTGGCTGCAGAGATTTGACATATTTACACTTTGATATTTCCTGAGAGCAGTCTACTATCCTTTTCTCTTCCAATCCTTCCATAGTTTATGTAGACTATATATATTAAATCATTCTCTACTTAATATGATTATATTTATTTGTCATCAAACTCTGATAAAGTTATTGGTAGTCTCCTAACTGTGTGATAACTGACTTCCCAGGCCAAATCTTTTTCTCTCCCAGCCTTCCCAGAATTTAATATAATTGACAAGATATCCTCTTGAAGCTGCTTCTCCATCCCTTTTATATTTTATGACCATGTACTCTTTAGATCACCTACTTCTCTCTTAAGCATTCTTTCTGACACACTTGTTAACCTTTCAAGAACAGGGCCAGTGGAATACCTATATATTTTTCCATATGTGCATGTCTCCTCTCCTTTTTATCTATCATAAAGTTAAGTTTTACTAGCAGTTTATGTTAAGTTCTCTTTTCAAGTGTCGCATTTGGATGACCTTGTACATGTTTTAATGAAAAAAAAAATGTGGGCTTTAGGCAGAAATGAGTATAGAATCTGCCTATAACTTTTATAATTGTATGATGTTAAATAAATTGCACCATATTCTCATTGAAAAAAAAAAACAGTGGGAATAATACTATTTGCTGCATATCTTATTATATGATTAGATAATATTCTGTGTTACTAGTAATATTGCTAGTAAATTGTTTGGCATGTAATGTTTTTAATAAAATGTGCCTCTTATATTTAACAGCATAAAAATAACCATCTTGTTAGTGTTTTATAGATATTTATATTTGAATTAAGGGGGAACAAAATACATTTCTGACAAATCCCATTTTATAAATATCTTTCCTTTTTCATAATTGAAATATTTTAAAAGTTTTTCCACACCTATTGATTTACCATCTGTAGAAAGATGTGACACACATATGTAGTGATGACTCTGTAGCAGTACCCTTGAAGTTAAAGTTGAAAAGGCACTTGCAATATACTTTAATTAACTGTTCATGATTTGTTGTGAAATTTCCAAAAATATAATATCAAAAATTGAAATGTCATATTTTCCACTTTAGTGAGTAGAAACTTAGCGTAAGTCATACAAAGAAGTTGCTGCTCTTTTTCTGAATCTCACACACCATAATACATGTTCTACTAAAATCAAAGAATTTCTTAATTGGACTTGGTGCTTTGTTAACTAGTAATACTGTTTGAAATCTATATTACTGACATAAAGAATGATTTTGACCAATCTGATTATATTTGTTCTTCCTAAAATTTCAGTTCTTGGCATATGAGTACTTACCAGCCCAATTTGGATTAAAAGATTTCTAATTATTTATCATCGTCATGATACCAGAAAGTTATTTTTAAACATGAAAAGAAATTTTTATAGTTTTATTGACATATTTACTTCATTATTTTATAGCAAGTTCATTTCAAAAGTAAAAGCATTCATATAATATTATTCCTATGGTGAGCTATGTTGCAACAATAAGCGTTTATAATTAGTACCTTTCTCTCTTATGTAATGGTTTATTAAATTTGAAAGCTAATGTTATAATGAACTCAGATAATGACATTGCAGATGCATAAATGAAACCTGAGGTGAATAACCGATGAAATTATGGAAAATTGCTATTGAGTCAACATTTGTTGGATAATTTTTTTAGTATACACCTGTGCTAGCAGGATTTCAAAATGAGGATTAATTAAGTCTGGTTGAGAGTCTATGCCTGTTCATTGACCAAATATTGTCAGATAAAAGAAATATTTTACAGGAAATGGGGACCCATTTGAATCTAGTCTAGTCTATATAGTATGGTGTGGCAGATACTTGGTGCTCAACAAATATTCTGTCTTTGGCCCATATGCCCCAGCCTCCCTTCCAATTAAAATGAAGCCATGTGACTAGTTTTGACAGTGATGGAGAGCAAAAGTAATATGCATCACTTCTATTTTGAGGCACTTCTATTTTGAGCATTTAATGCCTTTTTCACCATTCTTTCTCACTATAAGAAAATGTGAAATTCCCAAGCATAAAAAGATGAAAGGAGCCCAGGCATCTGAGTGACTGAAGAGAGGAGCTTCCCTGCTGACTGACTTTAGAATCTCAGAAAATGTGAAATTAATTTCTATTGTTTTAGGTCACTGAAATACTGTTTTTATGGCAAAATAGTACCTAAAATTAAGTAAAAATATGTGGCTGAAGTCTAGGCTATATCCAGTAAATTTTTGTTACTGACTTATTCCTTTTAAGGAGCTGACCCATTCAGAAGCAAAAGTAATCTTAATATGAACATTCAGTCTCATTGGTTAGCTAAACATAGAGTGTACTGCTTGAGTTACAGCTAACTCTAGTTTGTTTGTTAGTATATAAAGAATAGGATACTCTCTTAACTCAAAGACCTCACATAAACATGGAAATGCAAATTCTTAGGACTCCATTGACTATTTAATGGTCCATTGACAATTAAATCCATTGCATGGATTTAATTCTGGATTTTTTACAATAATAACATGTAACTATATACATAAATGAGCAGATACCTCTTAGAAAATAGATGTCTTGTTTATTTTCATCTAGTTTGTGATAAATCTTGAGTTTTTGATCTATTGCCATGGCTGACACAAAGAGGAAACCCATTTATCTATTTGTCCTATTTAGAGCCAGCAGTTACTTTATGAATACAGAAAATGTATAAAAGGTTACATGCCAACCCATCAACATCAGTTATTTCAAGAACAGAGGATAAATTTTCATATATTTCATAAATAAACAAACAAATAAATCTTTGAATTAAATAAAAAAGTAATTTTGCCAGGTGGCCACAAGCTGCCAAGGAAAAATGAAGAAAAATTGTTTTCCCCTTTGTTTCAGATGACTATGTTAAACAGAAAAACTACAGATTCTTTAATCTGCCCCACACAAGATACATACATCTACATCAAACACATTCCTTCTCAATTTTTCTGGATCTTAAAAGTAGACAAGAATCCTGAGCCTTGGACTCAATCATCAGCTACCAGTCACATAGCAAGAAAAACTTAGACCAAGGTAGATATCCAACAGGCCTTAAGTTTGGGAAAAAAAAATAATTGAAGACAAATCAAAGCTTTTCTTATCCCACTCAAGAATCTAAAAATTGTCATGTCATAAAAGGATTTTTCTTGCTGTCTGCCAAATTATCTATCCGCTATAGTTTTTAATAACTTACTCAGTATGTGTGTTTATTAGTTCATTCTTCATTTTTCTAATTTTGATTGAGTGCCTAATAGAGTTACACATGGGCCCATCTGTAAAGGATATAGATATGAGTAGATCCGTATACTCTCTGCTTCCTTCCTAAAGCATGTAGCCTAGAGAAAAAGTAGAACATTTTTTATTACTCTTGTGGCATTGTGTTCCAGCAACTGCCTTTTCACACTTTTCTTTCCTCATGATGTCTTCTTTATAGGGTTGACTGAATTGACAAGTTGAGTGATGCTTTGAGGCTGCCGCCATGTTACACTAGGCTTCTTATTCTTCAAAAGATCTTTTAAGCCTGTTAGGAGCTCTTTCACTATCTTCTTCTGTGCTGCCCTTGTCTGCACCTGTGCCCTCACCACAACCACTGTTTGCCCCTGCACTCAAAGGTAAAATGGCTAAGGTGAAAGCAGTTGAAGGAATTGTCTGTTTTGAGCACATTTCTGGCTCAGCAAATTGATATTTGGCAAACTGACTTTCTAAACTTTGGTTTGAAGGGAACTTATTTTCAGGGAATTGATTTCAAGTCCAAATTCATAATTTCCTGGTGCTAATGATAGTTATTGAGATAGGGAATAATATCACAGCAAAATGGCTCTAGTTTCTCTGCGCCTAGATAAACCATAGTAATGTGAGCTCTGAATTCACACAAAATTGGGGAGCAGTTAAGATGACCAGTGGTGAGTGGGCCAATAAACCCTGATTGTTTTTAGTATTCTCTACCACACCATGATTTGATGGACAAAGATTTCTAAACTCAGTAAAATTAAAAGACGATCAGATCCCCAAATGGCTGGCTGAGATAGTATCTTTTCCCATACCACCTTCTACCTTGTATGTCTGTGGTTTTGTGAGGTTAACCAGAAGAAGATGGATATATCAGGCTGTTAGATCTCAGTAGTAACAACAGACTACTCAAAAATTGTCAAAAGATTTTCCAGAAATGCTAAAATGCATGTGATGGATTTCACATTGAAGGACAGATAGTTGTTTTGTTACCAGGTTGCTCAGTTCTTGTCCCAGCTGCACCAAAGCATTGGAGACCCAAGAGCAGAATGGGAAAATAGAGTTTATTGATAAGTATAGTACACTTTCAAAGTTGAAAGCAGGCCACTGCCAGTACAAGAGAGATAATGGCACAAAAAGTTCTAGCTGCATTCTTTTAGCCTGCTTTCTGCATATATAAATTTACTTTGATTGACATCTTTGATTGATAGCTAATGTTTATATAACATTTTGGTTTTTGCGCATGTGCCTACCCATGATGCATTCTGTTATAATCGTATTTATTTATGTATTGTATATCTATGAGTGTCTGATGAGCTTCAGTTGTGACCTTAAAAGTACGTAAGGGCAAGTTGCATCTTTTGTATGCTCAGCTCTTAGAAGTCCCCTTATGGCTTTAGAGCCAGCTCTGGCTAGGCCTTTCCTGTTCTGTTAGTCCTTAGAGTGGCTCTGAAGGTGTGGCTGTTAACCCTATGGGGAGAGGCGGAGGTGGGAAGGCTTGGAGGGTGTGGCCAACATCTGCTTTATCTCTCCTCCCCCATGCCTAACTGCCTAAAAGCATCATCATGTCTACTCTAGTTAGATAATTGTGGATGATAGATATGATGATGGTGGTGGTGGTGATGATGATGGTGATGCTAGGAATGTTACATGTCAGGCACTTAACAGATTTGCCATATGTTGGATTTGATTCCAAGTCATGCTGTTGCACAGCTTCTGTGCTTTACCACCACAGCATGATGACTTAGAAGTAGTCTCTTCAACTATAGAAATAATATTTTAAGTCCTTTATGTAACAGCCAGATAGTTGTAGATTCCACTTCTCTACAACTATTCCTAAGTACAAACATGAAACATAAAAGAATGAAAAAATAGTGGCATGTGATTATAAAAGATGAACTCCATTTTAAGCAAAGTAGATAGAAGTTGACTTCTGAGAGGCCATATAGCATTTGACTACCATGTAGAGGAATCTACCAACTTATACAAGGTTCAGACAAGATTCAAGGCAATGAGATAGAATCTCTCTCTCCCTATTCTCCCTAATATGCCCTACCTCCACCTCCTCCCACACAGAGGTGGGGAAACTTCTTGGGAAATCAACCTAGGTTCATTTCTGGCTGCTACATGTGTTCTGACAGAATATGTTTAGAAACAAGGTCCTCTAACAACTTATAAATTATGTTTCCAGAGAAGCCTATTTCCTCCAACTTTTAAAAACCCCTAAGAAGGTAGGTTTCTAAAAGGCAGGAGCAGGATGGAAGTTTTTTGCTGCCGTCTCCAAGTTTTAAGCTGGGCCCCTGGGAGATTGAGGCCGTCCTGGCAACATATCACAGCTTGATAACCCTTAATAAAAAAAAGGGACTTTGAAAAAAAAAGTATATATTTGAGTCTATATTCTGCTAACCTTTGGCCTCTAGTTCAAAGTGGTAGTTGGGAAGAGATTTGCTATTATAAAAATAAGGTATCTTCAAGAATAACAGGCATCACGATCCCCATGGTCTTTAGTAGGTCTATCTTCTGATCAAAAGTGCGGTCTTGCAGGTCTCAACTAAGAAAATCATACAATTAAGTTAACAAAGTAAGACCCAGGCTCTGTAAGATTTTGCTCTGGAAGCTACTTCCTTATCAAAAGATGAAGAATGAGACAGAGCAGCATTGCCTATTTTCCTTGTGATCCCCTTTGTCCATCACATTAAATTCTCAGACATTCTGAATATGAACAATAACTGGGGAACTTACTAGAAATATATATTTTCAGAGGGGAAATTAGAAACAGGCCTTAGACACTTGATAGAGACTTTGAAGAGTCAATAGTCATAGAAAACTGTAAGTCAACTTGGTGATGAACAAATTCACTGTAGGTGTTTACCTTCTGATAACCTCTGCCCTAACTATATCTCACTTTCCCTCTATCAAAGGGTAGAACTCTTCTTTAATTCAAATAAAGTTGTAAGTAACAGGGAGACAAGAAACCATTCCATTGTTTCATCTTAGAACATTTGGCTGAATTTTCCTGAAAAATCATCATAGAAGGAAAACAAAACAAAAGACAGAGATCATAGTAACTATTTACAAAGTGTAGGTTTTGGTTCATAGACTGCATTTCCCTCTGTCTCAGGCTTCTGAGTGCCTCTATAATTTTCCATTCTGTTTGAACTTTTTGTTCTGTTTACAAGAAGGCAAACCTCAAATAGCTACAACCATGTTAGGGGTATTCTCTTATTGACCAGAATGTGGTTCTCTGGACTGCTGATTGTGTAGTCAGTGCTTGGAGTGAGTCAGGGCTACATACAGACCTTCCAACTTCATTTTAATTTTTTGTTAATGGGGCAAGTTTTTGTATGTTCTCTTTTGTTTTTGAGAAATGTGCAAAATGACATATTGAATGGTCTCAGACTATAGGGTATGCAGTAGATCTTCTATTTAATCCTGTTTAAAAAGATGTAAAATTTAAGAACATAGAAATAAAAAAAGTCAAACTATTAATACTTACAATTAAAAGTTGTGTTTTTTAAAAAAGCTGTAGTACATAGCCATCCAGCTTTATAATTCACAAAAATTTAGAGAATATGAGGGCAAAATCTCATCTGATACAATACAAAATTAAAATACATTTAAAAATGTAAATTGTTCAATATTTTCTTTTTTTAAATATTTTATTTATTTATTTATTCATGAGTGACACAGAGATAGAGGCAGAGACATAGGCAGAGGGAGAAGCAGGTTTCCCACAGGGAGTATGATGCAGAACTCCATCCTAGGACCCTAGAATCATGACCTGAGCCAAAGGCAGATGCTCAACCACTGAGTCACCCAGGCGTCCTAACCTATGATGATTATAATAAAACTTTAATAAAACAAAAAAGAGATCCAAAATAAATGGAAGTATACTATGTTCTTATATGGGAAAGTATATTAGTAAGTGTAAATTCATTCCAAATATATTTATAGAATTCCAAAAATCCAAACACAATTTTAAAGGTTATAAGTGATTATAATCTTATCTGAAAAAATTTTCAAAAATGGTAATAGCCATAATTACTCCAACAAAGGAGAGTAGTAAGAAAGAAATTTGCCTCATCAAAGTGTCAATATATTGTTTTAACTTAATAAACATGGTTCTGGTTCAAGAATAGTTCAAATAACCAGTCAATTACATATAAGAATTTTCTATCTGGTAAATGTTGCATTTGAAACCAGAAGAAAAATGGTATATAAATACATACATAATTTGTAATACATGATGTTAATGATAATGTGAATTTAAAAAACCCTCTGTATGTGAGGTATCTAAATGCACTTTAAAACTAATTACATTTATCCAGCCCGGAAGATAAAATTAAAATCAAACCAAACAAAAATCCAAGTGAACATTTATATCACATATCAAGTACTTTCTTTTTTTTTTTAATTTTTTTTTTATTTATTTATGATAGTCACAGAGAGAGAGAGAGAGAGAGAGAGAGAGAGGCAGAGACATAGGCAGAGGGAGAAGCAGGCTCCATGCACCGGGAGCCCGAAGTGGGATTTGATCCCGGGTCTCCAGGATCACGCCCTGGGCCAAAGGCAGGCGCCAAACCGCTGCGCCACCCAGGGATCCCATCAAGTACTTTCTATCTCTTGGTTTTTATTATGTGCTTTAGGACTCTATTAATAGCTTATATATGATACTTTGTTCATGAAGCTCAGGATCTCTTTTGGGAGTCTGGCAAATATAACTAATTATGCTTCATGAATAAATAACCATGTGTGACAGAGTTACAATTGATGACTTGGAACACATTATGGATGTTACTTTTGTTCTCCATTTTATTCAACACAGAATCTGGACGTACTACGTTAATAATTCTGTGTAATGAATCATTTAGGGGAAGTGTCTTGTAAAACAAACTTGTTTGAACAATAAGGATAATTGTTGGTACCTTATAAGATATTCATTCTTATTAAATGATATAAGGTATAAAAAAGCCCATTAGCATACCTTACAAGGTAGCTGTGACAATTACGCCATTATACCCCATATTTAAATTTGTCCAGTCAGATAATATTATTATCATTTTTTTGTTGTTTGTGATGGTATTCTTAATTTACAAAAGAGGAAAATGAATCCATCTAAGTATAAATGCCAGTCTAGTCCAGTAATCTAACACCCTTTTCATTTCAGTAACCTAAATAATTAAAAAAGATAGAAGATTTCAGTATTACTACAGATTTTAGCTTTACCTTAGTAATATGACTTGCATAAACATGCTTAACATACATGAGGCTCTTAAGTTAAAGGAAAACAGTTTTTTAATTTTTTATTCTGTTTCTGAAAAAAATAGGACTTCTTTTATGGCCTTTGTTTCATTATTCTTTTGTTAGCATGTGGCTTTTGTTTAATTGCAATTCCCATCTATCTATTTCTCAATGAAGAAGTGATATAGCTTCCATCATTGTTACGATTTTAGAATGGTCTTCCCTCTCCAGATATTTGTACTTTCATATAAATGGAAAACAGCTTTCAATAAAATAAATGTGAATAACACCACACACACAGAGGAATATTGATCTGTTAGTCATTCATCAAAAACCAACTTGTCTGGCTGATGACATTTTTGTTATAAGGTCCTAATAATTTCTAACAAACCCACAGAAATAATGTATAATAAAGAATCATGAAGGTATATGATTTAGTAGGTATTCATTCATTCATTAAATACATTTTGCTTGAGGATGGGGAGACACAAAGAAACATATGAGAACCCTGTATTATAAAATCACAAAGAACTGGAGCTCTAAATCTGCTAAGCTATATTAAAATAACAAAATAACCATATATCTTATATAAATCATAAATAAACTTAAGAACAGCTAAATCTTTAGTAGCTCTAGTTAAAGTAAATAATGAAAAACCATTAATTAGAAAATAATTAATCTCTGTTTGGTGTAAATTGACATTAGTCTAGCCTAAATTGCAAAATGTTAATCAGACTAAGAGGGGTAAAGTCTTGCATTTGCCAAGAGAAAATTACATTAGATATTTTTAGGAGGTACTTAATATGTGCTTAGATACTGACAAACATTTATACCTTAAAGTCAGTTTATGCCATTATCTCCTTGCATATTGGTGGGTAGGAACCAAGTACGTACAGAACCTGATTGAGAGCTAAACCTACAAGTAAATTGGTTTTCTAAATTACAATTTGATTGGGTTCAAAATACAAGTTGAAAGTATGATAAAACAAATCTAAAACATGTTAATACAAGCTTTAACAGTTAAGCTATATGCAGTCAGAAGTTGTTAAATTTATCATAGCATTAAACTACATTTTTCTTTAATTAAAATGATTATTTTTACATAGTCTTAGGACCTATTTTGTACTTTTAATTATTTATCTACAAGCTTCCAAAGGAAGCAGAATAAATACATTTGGATATATTTTTCCTTTTCAATGCTTCAGATTTGGATTGCCAAAACACATGATAATACTACTTTTACATGAATATAGTTACATCAATAAAAAAAATGAACTGTCCATGTTATTGGAACTTAAAACAATTAAAAACTTTTATTTTTGATAGATACCAATGTAAACAAATGAAATGTTCAGAATTTTTTAAAGCGAAATTGCTTAGCAAATAATTTTCTCTTGAATTACTGATATATTCTATTTTGTTTTAATTTTTTGTGGTTAGCATGCAGTGTAGAATTACCTCCTACTAAATACCAACATTTGATTTCCTTGTGTTTTATAAATATTTTAAGATATTATTTATTACTAAGTAAATTAATAGAGTTAATGTTATTGTAATGGAAGAAAAGATATTAATTTCATTTCATCAGTAATTATTTCATTATTTCATTACTCATGATTGTTTGCTTCCTTATGATGGAAAACAAAACTGATTTAAGCAATAATGGGGTATTGCAGCCTTTGGAAACTTACAATTTCATGTTCAGTTTGACATTTTCATTTGTGTTAAAGCAGAGGCTCAAATAACACCATCAATTGAATCTCTCTCTACATCTCATAATTCCTCAGAGTGGATTCATTGTCATGTATGCCTCTCTACCCAATAGCCCTCAGCAACTCAAAATACATATTACTTTTACAGTTAACTTTTGCAAAGGAAATAAAGATTTTCTGTCTCAATGATTCCAACCAAATTCTTTTATTAAGTCTCTTATCTGACTGGGTTAAGCAATTAGACCTTAACCAATAAAAGTGAGCAGTAGCTTATAAATCTCTGAATGTCTGTTCCTGGCCAACAAAGGTTTACTTACTTTTGCTGCTGTGGGGTAGAGTCAATCTCATTCAAAACTCATGAGTCTCAAATGATATTTGATTATAATTTCAGCTATATTTGGTAAATAGATGTTCAGTATTAATGTACACTACTGTACCTATATCAAGGAAAATATGAAATATTTCATAAATAAGAAATGAAGGCCTGATAGTGCCATAAGAGAAAATTTAGACTACCAGAAGAATGATGTCCATTTGACAGGCACAGATGTCCACTAAACTAACCAATTTTCAGCAGACTTAACCATCTAAATGAATTTTATTGGTAGGACTTTTTTAGGACTTTGCAAGAATAGGATAGTGGTGCCCCAGCTTTTCTAGCTTATTTCTGCCAACTTGTTTTCTGGATTCAGAGTCCTTTTTCCACCTTTACAATTTTTAACTCAAATTTCTGTGATGATCATGTTTTACATCTTTCCCTCCAACTTCCTAATCCTAAACATGAAAATTGCTGAAATTAGAAATGGAATCAATTACTTATAAATGGATAAGGGAGAAGCAGAGAAGCAGGGGCAGAGACTTGCATTTTAATATCAGAGAGATTAAGCAGTACCCTGGGAACAGGTCATGGCAAAAAGCACCATCTGAGATATTGAGTGGTTGTGGGATAGAATTAAAACAGTGCTACCATTTCACAAATTTTCTCATCAGATTTTTGTTATTTGCTTTACCACCTTTATATCATTCATTATTAATCCATTGTATCAATATATAACCTTAAACATATTTTGAAAAGTCCCTAATTCCCCAACAGCATCTTGAGAAAATGTTTTAACATAGCAGAGAGATTAATTCTCTCCTTCCTCTCAAATGTTCTCCATAAAAACCTGTCTGGAACTAAAGTGTTCCCATCCTTACAAACTTTTTTTTTTTTTTTAGAATTAATACCACATGTATGGACAGGTAATAATTATTTAGATAATTTTATAAGCATACACTGTGTATGCTTATATTTGTAAAGAGCCATAGATATTTTGCCTTACTGATAATTTTCATGTTTAGCTGTATCACAGCAATAGTCTACACATTAGAAGATCACGGATACAAGTTTTCTTCCTAGTGAAGAAAGTATATGTGTATATTTGGATGTGATTAACTGGAGTTTTAATTTTTGTCATTACAATAATCCTTCTATATTATTTTACTCTTTTCCCTTACAGCTAATGCATATACAGAGCAAAAGATCTGTCTCCTTCTCTCTCTTTTTTAAAAGATTTTATTTATTTATTCATGAGAGACATATATATAGAGAGAGAGGCAGAGACATAGGCAGAGGGGGAAGTAGGCTCCCTGTGTGGAGCCTGATGTGGGACTCAATCCCAGGACCCTGGGATCATGACCTGAGCCAAAGGCAGATACTCAACCACTGAGCCACCCAGGTACCCAAGATTGGTGTCTCTTAATAGATTTAATTAATTCTATTGAATTTAATTATTCAAATTATTTTCTCCAGAAATCGAGCCCTTAAAACAATAATCAAAGGCAGAGGGGGCTTCTACATCAGTGAAACTTAAAGAGCCAATATTAAGTGTTTTCCATTTTGACTTGTTTTGTTTCCATTACTTACTGTAAACTGTGCCCTGCTAAAGGGTGATGGAAATTATCTAAGTAGCAGCCTAATTTAATGCTCTTTCTTCAAAGCCTTTTTACACTAATAACAAGGTTTTTCTGATCAAAAATGTCTCTGTTCAGTTCATGATGTCAACAAATGAGACAACATAGATGTTAACTACTCATAGTTAGACAAAATAAGTTAGGGAAAGAAGAAGAATACATGCCTATGTGCTCAGGCTCAAATGATTTGTCAGTTGGATATGTAATTCAGTTTTTGAGACAGTGAAAGAATTCAGACATTTACAACTTCCTCTTGGAACATTTTCAAAGTGTTTTTGAGTGACACCTTGAATTTGTATAGTCAGTCTGTCTCTAAAGTCTTAGTTCACTTTACATTTATAACTACAAGAATGAAAAATATTCCACAAACCTCCTGGGTTCTTTCTCTCTTTTCTTTAAATTTATAGTTTAATAAATTTCTAAATTTTTGCCAGTTATGTGCACTGTATAGTAATCAATTTCTCTTTTTTGAATCTCTTCCCACCTCTTTTGTACCACATAAATGGGAGTTACTGCCAACCTATATTTTTAACTGTGATACTTTATTTAGATATAAATATAGATGGAGTTTAGATATGGACATTAACTTAATAATTTAGCAGTTGCTTTAAATCAGTGGTGATAATACTAATAAATACACTGAGGACTTCATATATTTTTAAGCAATGCTTTAATACAGTATTTACATTCTATATGATTATATTGTTTTTGGTAATACTTTAGTAATAAATTCCACTTGAATCTAGAATATAGGCACCTTTATCCTAAGATTTAGGCATTGAATTGATTAATTTACAAACCTCTTAGGAAATTTTTCATATTTTACTTATATAGTATTCACCGCACAATATACTTGAAGGCAAATAAAGATGTTTCTTATGTCACTGCCATTTTAAAATATTAAACATAATAAAAATAATTTTAAAATTCTGCCAACATTTTAATTGTAAGCACCTTGTGGAGGAGGAGTTACAATGGTATGACTTAGAATTTTCTTGGAGATGGCTTTTGTCATTAAGTTTCTTAAGTGTCTGCCTTGTTTATTTTTACCATATTTAATTTATCAAAAGTGGTGCTCTCAGAATTCAAGGGAGAATGAATCTTCTTAGGCTTCAACATATCTATGTGTATATGACTATTAATTGAATGATGTGCAAATTTAATTATTTCCCTTTTTTTAAAGACAACCTGAAATGTTATAACTCCTTCTGTTCATTTTAACATTGATGAAAGTAGGAGTGGACCTATTCATTACCATGTATTTATTAGACAGAATTTATTCTTGGCACCCTCTCTCTAATGCGAGAGAGGAGCTTGGAATCATCACTTCTACTACTGTCTTCTAAATAAATAGTATGGCTCCTGACACTGTTTATCCTTCAAAAATTAGATAATAACTTATATTCAGTCTTTGAGTTATTTCTACCATATCAACGTATAACAGGAAAAGAGAAACTAGTCTTTGAAAAGGAATATCCATGGTTAAACTATTCTGCTCATTCTTTCTAAACTTTTCATCATCTAATTGTCAGAAAATTGCCAGATTCCCCATTTTCTTCATTAAGAGAAAATATCTGAATTTTCTTTTTTTTTTTTCATTTTAATTTAGTATTTTCTCCCTTTAACATTAAAAAATAAGGTTAAGGGGTAGCCTGGGTGGCTCAGTGGTTTAGCGCCGCCTTCGGCCCAGGGTGTGATCTTGGAGACCCAGAATCGAGTCCCACATCAGGCTCCCTTCATGGAGCCTGCTTCTCCTTCTGTGTGTGTGTGTGAGTGTGTGTGTGTGTGTGTGTGTGTGATGAATAAATAAGGTTTTAAAAAAAATAAGGCTAAGGAGGAGAGTCCAAGATAGTGGAGGAATAGGAGACCTTAATTTTGTCTGACCTCAGGAATTCAGCTAGATAAGTATCAAATCATTCTGAACACCTGCAAACTCAACCAGAGATTTAAAAAAAGAATAGCTGCACTCAACTGTACAAATAGATACTAGGTTCTTTAAAGAATCACTTTCTGCAAGGTAGGAGGTGAAGATAAGTGAATCCAAGACAATATATGGGAAAGTAAACCATGGGGGGAGGGAGCCTCCATCAGCTGGCTGCAGGAAAGTGATATAGCAGCAGAAAGCAAAATCAGAACTTTTAGAAGTCTGCTCCAGTGAGGGACATCCCTGCTTGAAAGATGCTGAGGCAGCAAAGAGAGGGGTGGAGTCCTAGAGGGTCAGTGTGGTCTCAGGATCCTTTGGGTCACAGGAAGACTGAGGATGCCAGAGTGTGGCAGAGGTCCCAGGTATTAGAGCAAGGAAATAGGCTGCAATCAGTGAGTCCAGGAGTAGGCTCTCAGCTCAGGTTGCCATAAACCATGAACTACAGCACGGTTGGGTAACTGCTATCTGAGCAAGGGCCCAACAAACAGCAGAACCTGGGAGACCTTCCTTTCTCCCCTGGAGGAGCGGTGTGGAAGCATACTCCAGGAGTCTGCAGGGTTTGGAAACTCAAAATGGAATAATGTCTCTGAAATAGAAATGCTCAGTCACAGGCTGGGTGAGCAGAGCATGGAAGGTAGACTAGGGAGATAGGAGTGATTGCTTTTCCCTGAGTGCACATTAAGGAGTGGGGTACCCGAGCTTTCAGCTCTGGGGCTGGAGATTGGGAAGCTGCCATTTTCATTCTCATCCTCTAAAGCTTTGATGAAAGCCTTTAGGGTACAAAAACCACATAGAGCAGTCCAAAGCCAATTACTTGGCCTGGCCCCCTGGGAAGGGTGGTGCAGTTCCGTCAGGGGCAAAGACACTTGACAATCAACCCAACAGACCCTGTCCCTAGAAGATCAGCAAGAACATCCAGCCAAGAACAAATTTGCTGAGTATTGAGAACTGCGAAACTTCAATTTTAGGGGAATATAGCATATAGAATTCATGGATTTTTCTCCCAATATTCTTTATTCTTTCTATTTTAATGCTTTTCTCTTTCCTTTTTTAGCCAATTTCTTATTTCATCAACTCTTTTTTTAAATCTTTTTTAATTTTTATTTTTATAATTACATCATAATCTTTCATTGCATTTAATTTCATTTTTATATATAAATAGGTTTTTCTTTCTTTATAATTTTGGGATGCAGCTTCCTTCTAACAGACCAAAGTATATGCAAAATCTAGTGTATGACTATTCTCTTCATCTGTCTGATCATATTCATTTTGGTTTTTATTTTTCTTTCTTCTTTTTTCTTTATTGTTTTTTGTTTTTTAAAGTCTTTTTTAATTTTTATCTTTACACTTCCATTCTATACTTTCAATGTATTTATTTCTCTGTATATATGTTTTTCTTTCTTTAAATTTTGAGATATAGTTTCTTCTAACTGACCAAAATACACTCATGATATAGTGTATTGCTCTCTTCTGTTCACCTATCTATTTATATTCCCTCTTTTTTCTGTCTTTTTTAATTTTCATTTTTACATTTATTTTCTATCCTTTCATTGTACTTAATTTTATATATATATATATATATATATATATATATATATATATATGTGTGTGTGTGTGTGTGTGTGTGTGTGTGTTTTCTTTCCTTACAATTTTGGGATCTAGTGTTCTAAAAAACAGACCAAAATACACAGGGTCTAGCATATTGCTCTTTCTGTTCACCTGTATGATTATATTCTTTTATTTATTTTTTTATTCTTTTATTTTTTTAATTAAAATTTTTTTTTTTAGGTTTTTGAGTCTCTTCTGATTTGTTTAGTGTATATTTCTCTGGGGTTATTGTTGCCATTTAAGTATTTTGTTCTTTCATTCATCTGTCCTTCTCTGGACAGGATGACAAGGCAGAAAAACTTACCTCAGAAAAGAGAACAGGAGTCATTACTGACTGCCAGGGACATAATCAATATGGACATAAGTGGGACGCCTGAGTGGCTCAGTGGTTGAGCTCCTGCCTTTGGCCTGGAATGTGATCCTGATGTCCCGGGATCCAGTCCCACATCCGGCTACCTGCATGGAGCCTGCTTCTTCCTCTGCCTATGTCTCTGCCTTTCTCTGTGTGTCTTTCATGAATAAATAAATAAAACCTTTAAAAGAAAATATGGACATAAGTAATATGTTGGAACTAGAATTCAGAATAACGATACTAGTATCTTTATAATCTAGGTGGGCTTGAAAAGGGCATAGAAGATGTTAGAAAATCATTTTCTGGAGAAATAAAATAACTAAAATCTAATCAAGTTGAAATAAAAAAGGCTATTAATGAGGTGCAATAAAAATGGATACTCTGCTAGGATAGATGAGGCAGAAGAGAGAATTTAGTGATTTAGAAGACAATTATGGAGAATAGAGAAGCTGAGAAAAAGAGAGATATAAATAGCTACTGAATCATGAAGGGAGAGTTTGAGAGATAAGTGATACCATAAAGCAAAACAATATTAAAATAATTGGGATCCCAGAAGAAGAGAAAAAAGAGAGAGGGAGGCAGAAGTTATATTGGAGCAAATCATAGCAGAGAAGTTCCCTAACCTGGGGAAGGAAAAATACATCCAAGTCCAGGAGGCACAGAGAACCCCACACAAAATCAATAAGAATAGGTCAACAACCCAACATATAATAGTAAAACTTGCAAATCTCAGAGACAAAGAGAAAATCCTGAAATCAGCTCAGTACAAGTGGTCCATAACCTACAAAGGTAGAAACATTTGTCTGGCAACAACCCATCCACAGAGACCTGGCAGGCCAAAAAGGACTGGCATGATATATTCAGTATGCTAAATGAGAAAAATATGCAGCCAAGAATACTTTATCTATCTAGGATGACATTCAAAATAGAAGGAGAAATGGAAACCTTCCAGGACAAACAGAAAGTAAAAGAGTTTGTGATCAACAAATCAGCTCTACAAGAAATATTAAAAGGAATCCTTTCAGCAAAGAGAGAGACCAAAATTGACATACACCAGAAAGGAAGAGAGACAAACAATGACTTTACAGATAATATAAATTCATATCGTTCAATAGTTACTCTGAATGTAAATGTGCTAAATACTCTAATCAAAAGACACAGGGTAACAGACTGGATAAAAAAGCAAGACCTATCGATATGATGCCTATAAGAGATTCATTTTAGACCCAGACTGGAAGTGAGGGGTTGGAAAACCATTTATTATATAGCTAATGGACATCAAAAGAGAGCTGGGTGGCAATCCTTATATCAGATAAATTAGATTGTAAACAAAAGACTATAATAAGAGATGAAGAAGGACACTATATCATATTAAAAGGATCTTTCCAACTAGAAGATCTAACAATTATAAATGTTTATACCCCTAGCATGGGTGCAGCCAATTATGTAAGACACTTAATAACCAAATTAAAGCAACACATTGATAATAATACAATAAGAGTAATACAATAACAGTAAGGGACTTAAACACCCCACTCACTGCAGGGGACAGATAACCTAAACAGAAGATCAACAAGTAAACAAGGGGTCTGAATGACACACTGGACCAGATGGACTTCACAGGTAAATTCAGAGCATTCCATCTGAAAGCAACAGAGTACATATTCTTCTCAAGTGCACATGGAACACTCTCCAGAATAGATCACATACTGGGTCACAAATCAGGTCTTAACTGGCACCAAAAGATTGGGATCATTCCCTGCATATTTTTGGACCACAATGATTTGAAACTAGAACTCCCTCACAAGAGGAAATTTGGAAAGAACTCATACACAGGAGTGGAGGCTAAAGAGCATCCTACTAAAGAATGAATGGGTCAACCAGAAAATTAAAGAAGAATTTTAAAAATTCATGGAAAAAAATGAAAATGAAAACAGAACTGTTCAAAACCTTTGGGATGTGGCAATGGTGGTCCTAAGAGGGAAGTATATAGCAACACAAGCCTTTCTCAAGAAATAAGAAAGGTCTCAAATACATAACCTACCCTTACCCTAAAGGAATTGGAAAAAGAACAGCAAATAAAGCCTAGACCCATCAAGAGAAGATAAATAATAAATATTAGAGAAGATCTCAGTGAAATATAAACCAAAAGAACAGTAGAAATGATCAATGAAATGAGGAGCTGATTCTTTGAAAGAATTAATAAGATTGATAAACCCCTGGCCAGACTTATAAAGAAAAGAGAAAGGACCCAAATTAATAAAAGAATGAATAGAAGAGGAGAGATCACAACCAACACTGAAGAAATAGAAACAATTATAAGAGCAACTATACGCCAACAAATTAAGTAATCTGGAAGAAATGAATCCATTCCTAGAGATGTATAAACTACCAAAACTGAAACAGACAGAAATAGAAAACCTGAGCAGACCCATAACCAGCAAGGAAGTTGAAGGAGTCATCAAAAATCTCCTGACAGGGAGGCGGGGCAAGACGGTGGAAGAGTAGGGTCCCCAAGTCACCTGTCTCCACCAATTTGCCTAGATAACTTTCAAACTTTCCTGAAAACCTACGAATTTGGCCTGAGATTTAAGGAGAGAACAGCTGGAATGCTACAGTGAGAAGAGTTCGTGCTTCTATAAAGGTAGGAAGACGGAAAAAATAAAGAAAACATCCAAGGGGGAGGAGCCCCCCGAGGAGCCGAGGAGCCGGGCTAAGGCCACGCCTCAAGTGCCCCCAGGACAGGAAACCCCCTTCCCGGAGAAGCAGGAGCTTCACCAATCTTCCCGGTCGGAAAGGCGCTCGCAGAGAGTTGGAGCAGGGTCCCAGGGGGGCGGGGGTTCCCTGGGACACTAACAGAGCACCTGTGACCCAGGGGAGAGCACGCCACACCCCGCGGCCGAGCTCGCTAGTGGGCTGGAGGGAGCGCTCGGTGGGGCCCCCGGAGCAGCTGTGAGGCGGCTCAAGCTGCAGCTCCCTATAGAGGAGGCTGCGCAGCGGGAAGCAGCTTGGGGCGGCACGGGTGGCGGCTCCACATGGAGGGGGCTGGGCACCCGGGAGCACAATTCCAGCAGTGCAGGCCCCAGAGACAAGGGAGCTGGGGGACACAGCCCAGGATCCGGTGCTCCCCCCAGGACAGGCGGAGGCCGGGAGGACACAGGGCAGCAAGGACGCTCCTGCCGCTGGGCGGCAGTCCCGCCCCCGGAGCATCCAGGCCCCTGTGGACGGGAGCTGCGGAAGTTGCTGCAGGAACTGATTCCACAGCTAGAGAGCTGGCCGCTGCCACTGTTGTTCCTTCTGGTGTCACCTTGTACCGGGGACTGAGCAGGGGCCTCACAGGATAAACAGCTCCCACTGAGCCATGCACCTGGCAGGGGGCTGGGCAGCTCCCCCAGGTGCACACACCTGAGAATCAGCAGGCCCCTCCCCCAGAAGACCAGCTGGAAGGACAGAGGAAAAGCAAGTTACTGACCAAGCAGTCCTGGAAAGCTCCAGGGGAAGTCGAGGGATTTACAGTATATAGAGTCAGGATACTCCCCCTTATTTTTTTTTTTCTGTTTGTCTCCCCGCACCCTTTTTTTTAACTTCTCTTTTTCTCCTTTTTCCAGTAAAACTTGTTTTTGGCCACTCTGCACTGAGCAAAAATGACTAGAAAGGAAAACTCAACACAAAAGAAAAAATCAAACAGTACTGTCTCCCACAGAGTTACAAAATTTGGATTACAATTTAATGTCAGAAAGACAATTCAGAAGCACAATTATAAAGCTACTGGTGGCTCTAGAAAAAAGAATAAAGGATTCAAGAGACTTCATGACTGCAGAATTTAGATCTAATCAGGATGAAATTAAAAACCACTTAAACGGGATGCAATCCAAACTGAAGGTCCTAACAAGGGTTAAAGAGGTAAAAGAACAAGTGAGTGACATAGAAGACAAGTTGATGGCAAGGAAGGAAGCTGAGGAAAAAAGAGAAAAACAATTAAAAGATAGGTTAAGGGAAATAAATGACAGTCTCAGAAGGAAAAATCTACGTTTAATTGGGGTTCCAGAGGGCGCTGAAAGGGACAGAGGACCAGAAAGTGTATTTGACAAATCATAGCCTAGAACTTCCCTAACTTGGGGAGGGAAACAGGCATTCAGACCCAGGATATAGAGAGGTCCCCACCTAAAAGCAATAAAAAACATTCAACACCTTGACATTTAGTAGTGAAACTTCAAATTCCAAAGATAAAGAGAAATCCTAAAAGCAGCAAGAGACAAGAGATCCCTAAGCTTTATGGGAGAAGTATTAAATTAGGTTAACAGCAGACCTCTTCACAGAGACCTGACAGGCCAACAGGGGCTGGCAGGATATATTCAGAGTCCTAAATGAGAAGAACATGCAGCCAAGAATACTTTATCCCACAAGGCTCTCATTCGGAATAGAAGGAGAGATAAAGAGCTTCCAAGATAGGCAGAAAGTGAAAGAATATGTGACCACCAAACCAGATCTGCAAGAAATATTGAGAAAGAGACTCTATAAAAGAAAGAGGAAGGCCAAGGAAACAATCCACAAAAGTGGGGATTGAATAGGTATCATGATGACATTAGATTCATATCTTTCAATAGTAACTCTGAACATGAATGGGCTTAATGACCCCATCAAAAGGCACAGGGTTTCAGACTGAATGAAAAATCAAGACCCACCTATTTCCTGTCTACAAGAGACTCATTTTAGACATAAAAACACCTACAGCCTGAAAATACAAGGTTGGAGAACCATTTACCATTCAAATGGTCCTCGAAAGAATGCAGGGGTAGACATCCTTATATCAGATCAATTAAAGTTTATCCCAAAGACTGCAATAAGAGATGAAGAGGGACACTATATCATACAAAAAGGATCTATCCAACAAGAGGACCTAACAATCATGAATATTTATGCCCCGGATGTGGGAGATGCCAAGTATATAAATCAATTAATAACCAAAGTTAAGACATACTTAGATAATAATACACTTATACTTGGTGACTTGAACACAGCACTTTCTACAATCGACAGGTTTTCTAAGCATAACATCTCCAAAGAAACAAGAGCTTTCAATGATACACTGGACCAGAAGGACTTCACAGATATTTACAGAACTTTATGTCCAAAAGCAAATGAATACACATTCTTCTCAAGTGAACATAGAACTTTCTCCAGAGGAGACACATACTGGGTCACAAATCAGGTCTTCACCGATACCAAAAGATTGGGATTGTACCCTGTGTATTTTCAGACTATAATGCTTTGAAATTAGAACTCAACCACAAGAAGAGGTTTGGAAGGATTTCAAACAAGTGGAGGTTAAGGACCATTTTGCTAAAAGATGAAAGGGTTAATCAGGAAATTAGAGAAAAATTAAAAAGATTCACGGAAACTAATGAGAATGAAGATACAACCGTTCAAAATCTTTGGCATACAGTAAAAGCAGTCCTCAGGGGGAAATACATCCCAATACAGGCATCCATTCAAAAAAGTGGAAAGAACTCAAATACAGAAGCTAACCTTGCACCTAAAGAAGCTGGAGAAAAAACAGCAAATAGATCCTACCCCCAGCAGAAGAAGAGAGTTAATAAAGATTCGAGCAGGACTCAATGTATTAGAGACCAAAAGAACTGTGGAACAGATCAACAAAACCAGGAGTTGGTTCTTTGAAAGAATTAATAAGATAGATAAACCATTAGCCAGCCTTATTAAAAGATGAGAGAAAAGACCCAAATTAATAAAGTCATGAATGAGAAAGGAGAGATCAACACCAATACCAAGAGAATACAAATGATTTTAAAAACTTATTGTGAGCAGCCAATAAATTAGGCAATCTAGAAGATATGGACACATTTCTGGGAAACCACAAACTACCGAAACTGGAACAGGAAGAAATAGAAAACCTGAACAGGCCAATAACCAGGGAGGAAATTGAAGCAGTCTTCAAAAACCTCCCAAGGCACAAAAGTCTAGAGTCAGGTGGTTTCCCAGGGGAATTCTATCAAATGTTTAAAGAATAAACAATACATATTCCACTAAACCAGTTCTGAAGTATAGAAAGGGATGAAATACTTCCAAATTCATTTTATGAGGCCAAAATCACCTGAATTCCAAAACCAAAGACCCCACCAAAAGGGGAGGATTATAGACCAATATCACTGATGCACACAGAAGCAAAAATTATCAACAAGATACTAGCCAATAGGATCCAACCATACATTAAGAAGATTATTCACCATGACCAAGGGGGATTTATCCCCAGGATGCAAGGCTGGTTCAACACTTGTAAAGCATCAATGTAACAGATCATATCAATAAGAGAAGAAACAAGAACCATATGATCCTCTCAATAAATGCAGAGAAAGCATTTGACAAAATACAGCATCCATTCCTGATCAAAACTCCAGAGTGTAGGGATAGACGGAAGATTCCTCAGCATCTTAAAAGCCATCTACGAAAAGCCCACAGCAAATATCATTCTCAATGGGGAAGCACTGGGAGCCTTTCCCCTAGGATCAGGAACACAACAGGGATGTCCACTCTCACGACTGCTATTCAACATAGTACTAGAAGTCCTAGCCTCAGCAATCAGGTAACACAAAGAAAAAAAAGGCATTCAAATTGGCAAAGAAGAAGTCAAACTCTCCCTCTTTGCAGATGACATGATACTGTACATAGAAAACCCAAAGCCTCCACCCCAAGATTGCTAGAACTCATACAGCAATTCAGCAGTGTGGCAGGATACAAAATCAATGCCCAGATAGCAGTGGCATTTCTATACACTAACAATGAGACTGAAGAAAGAGAAATTAAGGAGTCAATCCCATTTACAATTGCACCCAAAAGCATAAAGTATCTAGGACTAAACCTAACTAAAGAAGTAAAGCATCTATACCCTAAAAACTACAGAACACTTCTGAAAGAAATTGAGGAAGACACAAAGAGATGGAAAAATATTCCATGCTCATGGATTGAAAGAATTAGTATTGTGAAAATATGTATGCTACCCAGGGCAATTTACACATTTAATGCAATCCCTATCAAAATACCATGCAGTTTCTTCAGAGAGCTGGAACAAATCATCTTAAGATTTGTGTGGAATCAGAAAAGACCCTGAATATCCAGGGGAATATTAAAAAGAAAACCAAAGCTGGGGGCATCACAATGCCAGATTTCAGGTTGTACCACAAAACTGTGATCATCAAGACAATGTGGTACTGGCACAGAAACACACATAGATCAATGGAACAGAATAGAGAACCCAGAAATGGGCCCTCAAGTCTATGGTAAACTAATATTGGACAAAGCAGGAAAGACTATCCACTGGAAAAAAGACAGTCTCTTCAATAAATGGTGCGGAGAAAATTGGACAGCCACGTGCAGAAGAATGAAACTAGACCATTATCTTACACCATACCCAAAGATATACTCAAAATGGATGAAAGATCTAAATGTGAGACAAGATTCCATCAAAATCCTAGAGGAGAACACAGGCAACACCCTTTTTGAACTTGGTCACAGCAACTTCTTGCAAGATATTTCCTGAAGGCAAGGGAAACAAAAGCAAAAATGAATTATTGGGACTTCGTCAAGATAAGAAGCTTTTGCATAGCAAAAGAAACAGTCAACAAAACTAAAAGACAACCTACAGAATGGGAGAAGATATTTGCAAACGACCTATCAGATAAAGGACTAGTATCCAAGATCTATAAAGAACTTATTAAACTCAACACCAAAGAAACAAACAATCCAATCATGAAATGGGCAAAAGACGTGAACAGACATTTCACCAAAGAAGACATACACATGGCCAACAAGCACATGAGAAAATGCTCCACATCACTGGCCATCAGGGAAATACAAATCGAAACCACAATGAGATACCACCTCACACCAGTGAGAATGGGGAAAATTAACAAGACCAGAAACAACAAATGTTGGAGAGGATGTGGAGAAAGGGGAAACCCTCTTGCACTGTTGGTGGGAATGTGAACTGGTCCAGCCACTCTGGAAAACTGTGTAGGTTTCTCAAAGAGTTAAAAATAGAACTACCCTAGGACCCAGCAATTGCACTGCTGGGGATTTACCCCAAAGATACAGATGTAGTGAAACGCTGAGACACCTGCACCCCGATGTTTATAGCAGCAATGTCCACATTAGCCAAACTGTGGAAGGAGCCTCGGTGTCAATCAAAAGATGATTGGATGGGATCCCTGGGTGGCGCAGCGGTTTAGTGCCTGCCTTTGGCCCAGGGCGCGATCCTGGAAACCCAGCATCGAATCCCACGTCGGGCTCCCGGTGCATGGAGCCTGCTTCTCCCTCTGCCTGTGTCTGTGCCTGTCTCTCTCTCTGTGTGTGACTATCATAAAGAAATAAAAATTATTTACAAAAAAAGATGATTGAATGAGGAAGATGTGGTATATGTATACAATGGAATATTACTCAGCCATTAGACATGACAAATACCCATTTGCTTCGACGTGGATGGACCTGGAGGGTATTATGCTGAGTGAAATAAGTGAATTGGAAAAGGACAAATTTTATATGGTCTCATTCATTTGGGGAATATAAAAATTAGTGAAAGGGAATAACGGGAAAGGATAGAAAATGAGTGAGAAATATCAGTGAGGGTGACAAACCATGAGAGACACCTAACTCTGGGGAATGAACAAGGGGTCGTGGAAGGGGAGGTGGGTGGATGGTTTGGGTGACTGGGTGATGGGCACTGAGGGGTGCACTTGGCGGGATGAGCACTGGGTGTTATATGTTGGCAAATTGAACTCCAAAAAAATTTTTTTTTTAAATCTCTTGACAAACAACAGTCTAGGGGCAAATTGCTTTCTAGAGGAATTCTACTGAACATTTAAAGAAGAATTAATACTTATCCTTCTAAAGCTGTTTCAAAAAATAGAAATGAAAAGAAAGCTTCCAAACTCTTGATTATTCGCCATGACCAAGTGGGATTTATTCCTGGGCTGTAAGAGTAGTTAAGATCTGCAAATCAATCAATGTGATATCCTATAAAAATAAAACAAAGGAGAACCATATGATCTTCTCAATAGATCCAAAGAAATCATTTGACAATGTACAGCAACATCCTTTCTTCTTTAAAACTCTTCACAGTGTAGGGACAGTGGGACCATATGTCAATATCATAAAAGCCATATACGAAAGCCCCCAGTGAATTTTATTCTTAATGCAGAAAAGCAGAGCTTTCCCCTCAGGTCAGGAACATGGCATGGATATCCAGTATCACCATTGTTCTTCAACATAGTACTAAAAGCCCTTGTCTCAGCAATCAGACAACAAAAAGAACTAAAAGGTATCCAATTCAGAAAATAAAAAGTCAAACTCTCACTATTTGCAGATGACCTGCTACTCTATATCATCTAAAAGACTCACCCCCAAAGTTGCTGGAACTCATACAGGAATTCAGCCATGTGGTTGGACATAAAATCAATGCACAGAAATCAGTTGCATTCTGTACACTAACAATGAGACAGAAGAAAGAGAAATTAAGGAGTCAGTCCCATTTATAATTGTACTCAAAACCATATGATACCTAAGATTGAATCTAACCAAAGAGGCAAAGGATCTGTACTCAAAACTATAGAACACTCATTTTAAAAATTGAGGAAGATAATAAGAAATGGAAAAAAATGTTCCATGCTCATGGTTTTGAAGAACAAATATTGTTCAAATATCTATGCTACCTAGAGCAATTGATACATTCAATGCAATCCCTATTAAAATACCATGAACTTTTTTTCCCAGAGCTGGAACAAATAATCCTAAAATTTGTGTGGAATCAGAAAAGACCCCGAATAACCACAGGGATGTTGAAAATGAAAGCCAAAACTGGTGGCATCACAGTTCCAGACTTCAAACGCTATTAAAAAGCTGTAATCATCAATACCGTATGGTACTAACACAGAAACAGACACATAGATCAATGGAACAGAAAGGAGAACACAGAAATGGACCCTCAACTCTATGGTCAACTAATCTCTGACAAAGCAGGAAATAATATCCAATGGGAAAAAAGACAGTCTCTTCCACAAATGATGTTGGGAAAATTGGACAGCCACATGCAGGTGAATGAAATTGGACCATTTCCTCACACCATACACAAAAATTGACTCAAATTGAATGAAAGACCTAAATGTGAGACAGGAATCCATCAAAATCCCAGAGAAGGTTTCCCTCCAAAGCAAGAGAAACAGAAGCAAAAATTAACTATTGGAACTTCATCAAGATAAAAAGCTTTTGCACAACAAAGGAAACAGTGGACAAAACTAAAAGATAACCGACAAAATCAAAGAACATAATTGCAAATGACGTATTAGATAAAAGCCTAGTACCCAAAATATATACCGACAAAATCAAAGAAGATAATTGCAAATGACATATTAGATAAAAGCCTAGTACCCAAAATATATAAAGAGCTTACTAAATTCAATACCTGAAGAACAAATAATCCAATCAAGAAATGGGCAGAAGACATGAACAGACATTCCTCCAAAGAAGACATACACATGTGCAACAAACACATGAAAAAATGCTTCACATCATTCAGCATCAGGGAAATATACAAATCAAATCACAATGAGATACCATCTCACTCTGGTTAGAATGGTTAAAGTTAACAAGTGGGGAAAGGACAGATGTTAGGGAGGATGCAGAGGAAGGGGAACCCTCATACAGTGTTGGTGGGAATGTAAACTGGTGCAGATATTCTGGAAAATAGTATGGAGTTCCACAAAATGTTGAAAATAGAGCTGCCCTATGACCCAACAATTGCACTACTGAGTATTTTCCCCCAAAATACAAATGTAGTCATCCAATGAGTCATCTGCACCCCAATGTTTATAGTAGTGATGTCCAAAATAGTCAAATTATAGAAAGAACCAAGTTTCCATTGACAGATGAATGGATAAAGAAGATATGATGTGTGTGTGTATATATGTGAAATATATAATATATATTATTAATTTCATGTTATATATAATTATATATAAAATGGAATACTACTCAGCCATCAAAAATGAAATCTTCTTTTTGCAGTATCATGGATTGAACTAGAGTATCATGCTAAATGAAATAAGTTAGTCAGAGAAAGATAATTATCATAATCCCTCACTCATATTTAAGAAATAAAACAAGATCATAGGGGAAGAGAGGAAAAAATAAAACAAGATGAAATCAGAGAAGGAGGCAAACCAAAAGAGACTCTTTTTTTTAAATTTAAGATTTTATCTATTTATTCATGAGAGACACAGAGAAAGGCAGAGACATAGGCAGAGGGAGAAGCAGGCTCATGCAGGGAGCCTGATGTGGGACTCGATCCTGAGACTCCGGGAACATGCCCTGAGCTGAAGGCAGACACTCAACTGCTGAGTCACCCAGGAGTCTCCCATAAGAGACTCTTAGACTCTTAATCATAGAAAACAAACTGTGGCTTGCTGGAGGGAAGGGGATGGAGGAAAGGAATAACTGGATGATGGACATTAAGGAGGGCATGTGATGTAAAGAGCTCTGGATGAAATATAAGACTGATGCATCACTGATTTCTACCTCTGAAACCAGTAACACATTATATTTAATTAATTGAATTTAAATAAAAAAGAAAAAAAAAGTTAATTTGGCAGTAGCCAAAAAAAAAAAAAAAGAACAAACCTAGAAAAATATGAGCTGTAGAGAAAAAAAAAACTGCTTTAGAAATAGTTAACACTAGATAACTCAAATATACCCACACAATCTGTGAAAGAAGTCTCCAAATGGCTGTGAACAGACAACATGTTCCAGATATTCATAGTAATGGGACTGTTTTCTACATCTAGAAAACCAGTGATTTAGCAATAATAATAATATATTGATCTTTGTAAAATGGATATGTTCTATGGATAGTTCATTCATACTAGTAGTAATGATTAAATTCTAGAATAAATTCTAATAAGACCTAAAGAATACTAATTGCAAAACATAAATCTGATTTCAAAGGCTCAAATACTTTTCTTATTAGGTAACTCTATAGTAAAGTGTATCTTAGTCCTTTTCTTTTGTTAATAGCTATTTCAGGCATAGGGGAGAAAATATTGATCTAGTTTCCAGAGTAACAAAGAAACTCTGCTGAGCTTGATAGACTTCTAAGAAGATCATGTAGGATTTTAAGTTAAGCTATAGCATATAGAGGTTTTGCCTAAAATTTATTTTATAAAATATTATATTTTACATATAATCTTTCAAACTTTCAATAAAAAAGAACTTAAATGGTGCTAGATTAGAGATTATCTGAATACCACTGTGTATTGCTATTACTTAATTTTAATTCCCTCCATATGAAAACATATTTTACCAAAAGCAAAATTATCTTCAGACTGAATATTGTGAATATATTTAGAATTATATCCAATATTAATTTTTGTCCTAATTTTACAAAATTTATTAATAATATACAATTATTCTTTAAAACACTCTTGATGGTTAACATTTTTTTTCCCAAATCATGTAACACTTCATTTTAAATTCATTTGACCATTAGAGAGAGGGAACATTATTCCTGTGTAGCTGCAGACTTTGTTCTTGCTCTCCTTTTCCTGCTCCTGTCCTTACAAATTATTGATTTTCTCATGGCTCATTTTAGAAATCTGTTACTGATGGTTTCAGCAGCTCATTCTATAATCCTGTGTTGCTTTGAGGACTTCTCATTCTGGCTTGTCTCTAAATTCATACTCATTAACTTTATATCTTCCAAAATGTATCAAAAACTTTTATTTATTTTTTGTATATTTTTTATTGAGGTTCGGTTTGCCAACATAGAGCATAATACGGTAAATATGTTGTTTAGTTAAGATCTCCCAAATTACAGGGATCTTGTTACATACTTTTGTTAAAAACTTCGCTATATGGTTTGCTTGCATTCTTCCTTTTTTATTTCTACTCTTTCAGTTCCAGATTTTTTTGTATATTTTTTTGTATATTTGTATATTGGAGTTCCATTTGCCAACATATAACATAATGCCCTCTGCTCATCGATCAGGTGCCCCTCTCAGTGCCCATCACCCACTCACCCCGACCACCTCCCCCCTTTCCACTACCCCTTGTTTGTTTCCCAGAGTAGGGATCTCTCATGTTCTGTCTCCCTCTCTGATATTTCCCACTATTTTCTCTCTTTCCGCTTTACCATTTCACTATTTTTTATATTCCCTGAATGAATGAAACCATATTATGTTTGTCCTTCTCTGATTGACTTACTTCACTCAGCATAATACCCTCCAGGTCCATCCACGTCGAAGCAAATGGTGGGTATTTGTCGTGTCTAATGGCTGAGTAAAATTCCATTGTATACATATACCACATCTTCTTCATCCATTCATCTTTTGATTGACACTGAGGCTCCTTCCACAGTTTGGCTATTGTGGACATTGCTGCTATAAACATCGGGGTGCAGGTGTCTCGGCGTTTCACTACATCTGTATCTTTGGGGTAAATCCCCAGCAGTGCAATTGCTGGGTCCTAGGGTAGTTCTATTTTTAACTTTTTGAGGAACCTCCACACAGTTTTCCAGAGTGGCTGGACCAGTTCACATTCCCACCAACAGTGCAAGAGGGTTTCCCCTTTCTCCACATCCTCTCCAACATTTGTTGTTTCTGGTCTTGTTAATTTTCCCCATTCTCACTGGTGTGAGGTGGTATCTCATTGTGGTTTCGATTTGTATTTCCCTGATGGCCAGTGATGTGGAGCATTTTCTCATGTGCTTGTTGGCCATGTGTATGTCTTCTTTGGTGAAATGTCTGTTCACGTCTTTTGCCCATTTCATGATTGGATTGTTTGTTTCTTTGGTGTTGAGTTTAATAAGTTCTTTATAGATCTTGGATACTAGTCCTTTATCTGATAGGTCATTTGCAAATATCTTCTCCCATTCTATAGGTTGTCTTTTAGTTTTGTTGACTGTTTCTTTTGCTATGCAAAAGCTTCTTATCTTGACGAAGTCCCAATAATTCATTTTTGCTTTTGTTTCCCTTGCCTTCAGGAAATATCTTGCAAGAAGTTGCTGTGACCAAGTTCAAAAAGGGTGTTGCCTGTGTTCTCCTCTAGGATTTTGATGGAATCTTGTCTCACATTTAGATCTTTCATCCATTTTGAGTATATCTTTGGGTATGGTGTAAGATAATGGTCTAGTTTCATTCTTCTGCACGTGGCTGTCCAATTTTCTCCGCACCATTTATTGAAGAGACTGTCTTTTTTCCAGTGGATAGTCTTTCCTGCTTTGTCCAATATTAGTTTACCATAGAGTTGAGGGCCCATTTCTGGGTTCTCTATTCTGTTCCATTGATCTATGTGTCTGTTTCTGTGCCAGTACCACATTGTCTTGATGATCACAGCTTTGTGGTACAACCTGAAATCTGGCATTGTGATGCCCCTAGCTTTGGTTTTCTTTTTAATATTCCCCTGGATATTCAGGGTCTTTTCTGATTCCACACAAATCTTAAGATGATTTGTTCCAACTCTCTGAAGAAACTGCATGGTATTTTGATAGGGATTGCATTAAATGTGTAAATTGCCCTGGGTAGCATACATATTTTCACAATACTAATTCTTTCAATCCATGAGCATGGAATATTTTTCCACAATTCCATTGTGTCTTCCTCAATTTCTTTCAGAAGTGTTCTGTAGTTTTTAGGGTATAGATGCTTTACCTCTTTAGTTAGGTTTAGTCCTAGATACTTTATGCTTTTGGGTGCAATTGTAAATGGGATTGACTCCTTAATTTCTCGTTCTTCAGTCTCATTGTTAGTGTATAGAAATGCCACTGGTATCTGGGCATTGATTTTGTATCCTGCCACACTGCTGAATTGCTGTATGAGTTCTAGCAATCTTGGGGTGGAGGCTTTGGGTTTTCTATGTACAGTATCATGTCATCTGCAAAGAGGGAGAGTTTGACTTCTTCTTTGCCAATTTGAATGCCTTTTTTGTCTTTGTGTTGCCTGATTGCTGAGGCTAGGACTTCTAGTACTATGTTGAATAGCAGTCGTGAGAGTGGACATCCCTGTTGTGTTCCTGATCCTAGGGGAAAGGCTCCCAGTGCTTCCCCATTGAGAATGATATTTGCTGTGGGCTTTTCGTAGATGGCTTTTAAGATGCTGAGGAATCTTCCGTCTATCCCTACACTCTGAAGAGTTTTGATCAGGAATGGATGCTGTATTTTGTCAAATGCTTTCTCTGCATTTATTGAGAGGATCATATAGTTCTTGTTTCTTCTCTTATTGATATGATATGTTGCATTGATGCTTTACAAGTGTTGAACCAGCCTTGCATCCTGGGGATAAATCCCCCTTGGTCATGGTGAATAATCTTCTTAATGTATGGTTGGATCCTATTGGCTAGTATCTTGTTGATAATTTTTGCTTCTGTGTGCATCAGTGATATTGGTCTATAATTCTCCCCTTTTGGTGGGGTCTTTGGTTTTGGAATTCAGGTGATTTTGGCCTCATAAAATGAATTTGGAAGTATTTCATCCCTTTCTATACTTCAGAACTGGTTTAGTGGAATATGCATTGTTTATTCTTTAAACATTTGATAGAATTCCCCAGGGAAACCACCTGACTCTAGACTTTTGTGTCTTGGGAGTTTTTTGAAGACTGCTTCAATTTCCTCCCTGGTTATTGGCCTGTTCAGGTTTTCTATTTCTTCCTGTTCCAGTTTTGGTAGTTTGTAGTTTTCCAGAATGGCATCCATTTCTTCTAGATTTCCTTGGTATTTGTTGTGATCTTTCTTTTTTCATTCATGATTTTATTAATTAGAGTATTTTCTCTTTTGTTTTTAATGAGGCTGGCTAGTGGTTTATCTATCTTATTAATTCTTTCAAAGAACCAACTCCTGGTTTTGTTGATCTGTTCTATAGATTTTCTTGTCTCTATTTCATTGAATTTTGCTTGAATCTTTATTAATTCTCTTCTTCTGCTTGATGTAGGTTTTATTTGCTGTTTTTTCTCCAGTTCCTTTAGGTGCAAGGTTAGCTTGTGTATTTGAGTTTTTCCCAATTTTTTGAGGGATGCATGTATTGCAATGTCCCTCTCAGTACTGCTTTTGCTGTATTGCAAAGATTTTGAATGTTAGTATCTTCATTTTCATTAGTTTCCATAAATGTTTTTAATTCTTCTATAATTTCCTGGTTGACCCTTTCATCTTTTAGCAGGATGGAAGGAACCCATGTTTGAGTTTCTTTCAAATTTCTTATTGTGACTGAGTTCAAGTTTCAAAACATTATAGTCTAAAAATATACAGGGAAAAATCCCAATCTTTTGGTATCGGTTGATACCTGAATTGTGACTCAGTATTTGGTCTCCTCTGGAGAAAGTTCCATGTGTACTTGAGAAGAATGTGTATTCAGTTGCGTTTTGTTGTAAAGTTCTGTAAATATCTGTGAAATATATCTGGTCTAGTGTGTTATTTAAAGCTCTTGTTTCTTTGGAGATGTTGAGCTTAGAAAATGTGTCATTTGCAGAAAGTGCCATGTTGAAGTCTCCCAGAATTAGAGTATTATCTAAGTATGTCTTAACTTTGATTATTAATTGATTGATATACTTGGCAGTTCCCACATTAGGGGCATAAATATTCATGATTGTTAGTTGTTCTTGTTGGATATACCCTTTAAGTATGATATAGTGTCCCTCTTCATCTCCTATTACAGTTTTTGCGACAAACTTTAATTTATCTGATATGAGGATTGCTACCCCAGCTCTCTTTTGAGTACCATATGAATGGCAAATGGTTCTCCAACCTTTCATTTTCAGGCTGTAGTTGTCCTTAGGTCTCAAGTGGTTCTCTTGTAGACAGCAAATATATGGGTCTTGTTTTTTTCTTATCCAGGTGAAACCCTAGGATTATTAAGCCCATTCACGTTCAGAGTTACTATTGAAAGATATGAATTTAGTGTCATCATAATACCTACTCAGTCCCTGTATTCGTAGATTATTTCTTTGGGCATCCTCTTTCTTTTACAGAGTCTCCTTTAATATTTCTTGCCGAGCTGGTTTGGTGGTCACATATTCTTTCAGTTTCTGCCTATCTTGGAAGCTCCTTATCTCTCCTTCTATTCTGAATGAGAGCCTTGCTGGATAGAGGTTTTTTGGCTGCATGTTCTTCTCATTTCAGACCCTGAATATATCCTGCCAGCCCTTTCTGTCCTGCCAGGTCTCTGTGGAGAGGTCTGCTGTTAATCTAATATTTCTCCCCATATAAGTTAGGGATCTCTTGTCTCTTTCTGCTTTAAGGATTTTCTCTTTTTCTTTGGAATTTGCAAGTTTCACTATTAAATGTTGAGGTGTTGAACGGTTCTTATTGACTTTTTTTGGTGGGGGAACCTGTCTGTCTCTTTGATCTGAATTCCTGTTTCCCTCCACAAATTAGGAAAGTTCTCAGCTATGATTTGTTCAAATATGCTTTCTGGCCCTCTATCCCTCTCAGCATCCTCTGGAAACCCAATTATATGTAGAGTTTTCCTTCTGAGGCTGTCATTTATTTCCTTTAAGCTTTTTCTCATGGTCCATTCATTCTTTTTCTCTTTTTCCCTCAACTTCCTTCCTTGCCATAAACTTGTATTCTATCTTGCTCATTCTTTATTCTCCCTCGATAACCCTCATCGTTAGGATCTCCAGTTTGGATTGCATCTCATTTAATTGATTTTTAATTTTGGCCTGATTAGATCTGAATTCTGCAGTCATGAAATCTCTTGATTCATTTATGCTTTTTTCCAGAGCCACCAGTAGCTTTATAATTGTGCTTCTGTTTTGACTTTCTGACATCGAATTTAATCCAAATTCTGTAACTGTGTGACAGAGAGTACTGTTTCTGATTCTTTCTTTTTTGGTGAGTTTTTATTTCTCGTCATTTTGCTCAGTGCAGAGTGGCTGTATGAGCGGCCTGCATCAAGAGTATCAGCCATGACCTAAGTAAATTTCACCCTAGATGATTCTGCTGAGATCAGAGACCAGAAATTGAAAAGAAAGATCAGAACTAAATAAAACAAAAGGACTACTAAAGTGAAAAACAAATTTTAAAACATATCAGTCCAAAAGAAAAGGCCAGGAATCCTAAAGAAGAAGAGAAAAAAAAGAAAATAAAAAAAGGAGCAGAAAAAAAGGGGTGAGGATTGGGTGATGGCAGTGGTTCAAAGTTGTAGTTTAGGGAGAATATAGTCTAACCGAGGGGTTCTGGAACATGATCCTTTTGTGTCTGAGTATACTAAGTTTTGTATATTAGAAGATGCTCAGTCCCAAATTTATATAAACCAGAAATAGTGATAGAGTGCCCCAACATTGACCATCAAAACATAAAAATGAGATAAAAGCAGGGGCACAATGGGAATGAACAATCTCACAGAATGAACCAGCATGGTATAGCGCTTAGTTCTGCGTTCATGCTGGTCATGTTTTAGAAGGTATTAACTTCCGCTATTGTAGAACAAAATGAGGCAGAGAATACAAAAAACACAAATCAAAAAAAAAAAAAAAAGGAGTATATCTCCCAAATTTAAGTTGAGTATGTTGAAGGGAATCTAGAAATGGAAAATATATCTAGTTCCTGTAATTGTAGAAATATTAAAGTCAAAAAGGTGATTCTTAAAAATGAAGAGGTGGTAAAATATTGTAGTTAAGGTGGGAAAAGAGAAAAAAATGGAAATTTACAGTGATATAAAAAAGAGTTGTACTGGAAAAAGGAAGAAAGAAAAAGGAGGGGTACCCTCTGATTCTATATACTGTAAATCCCTCGACTTCGTCTGGAGCTTTCCAGCACTGCTTGGTCAAGAACTTGGTGTTCCCTTGTCCTTCCAGCTGGTCTTCTGGGGGAGGGGCTGCTGTGCTGATTCTCAGGTGTGTACCTGGGGGAGATGCCCCGCCCCCTGCCAGGTGCCGGGCTCAGTGGGAGCTGTTGACCCTGTGAGGCCTCTGTTCCCTGGGAGCCCTGCTCTATCCCAGGCACAGGGTGACACCAAGAGGGATAACAACAATGGCAGCAGCCAGCTCTCCAGCCCTAGAGTCAGCTCCCTAGTAACTTCCACAGTCTCTCAGTCCACAGGGGCCTAGGTGCTCCCAGGGACCCATACGCTGATCTGCACAGCTTGGGGGTGCCCAGCGGCAGGAGTCCTTGCTGTCCTGTGTCCTCTTCGCCTCCGCCTATCCCCGGGGAAGCACAGGATCCCGGCTGTGTCCCCAGCGCCCTGGGATCGGAGGCCTGTGCTGCTGGAATCTCGCTCCGGAGGAGGCCGTGGCTCCCGAAGGCAGCCAGGTGCAGCCCCCTCTTCCTGGACCCACCGCCTGATGCACAGGCCTCTCCTGAGGCCCAGCCTGGCCCGCTCCAGCCCTTTTTGGCACTCGGCCCACAGTCTGTGGCGCTTGACCCCGGGGCTCACCTGCTCTGTTAGTGACTCCAGGAAATTGGAGGCTCCACTGCCCCTCCTGCGATTCGGCCTGAGTTCCCTGCTGAGCGCCTTTCCATCGGGAAAAATCCGGTTGCACATTCTTAAAGTTCCTGCTTCTCCGGGCCTGGGCTTTCATGTCCCAGGAGGCTTTAGCCAACGGGCCTTAGCCCGGCTCCTAGCAGGGGCCCCTCCCCACTTGATTCTCTTTTATTATTATTTTTTTTTTTTCCATCTACCTACCTTGTTAAAAGCGAAAATCCTTCTCTCTGTAGCGTTCCGGCTGACCTCTTTTTAAATCTCAGGTTGAATTCGTAGGTTTTCAGGATGATTTGAAAGTTATCTAGGGAGGTTGGTGGGGCCGGGTGAGTTAGGGACCCTACTCCTCTGCCAGCTTGCCCTGCCCCTCTCAAACACTTTTAGACAGCTATTGACATTAGTAATCGAGAGGTTTCTCCAGAGAAAATAACAAATTGATCCCTGATCTTCACAGGAGGAGGGGCTTCTTCTACATAATGAGGATGGGGAAAATATGTTTAGCCATCACTTAATCCAATGGGGTATCTAATTTCCAGTTTTAACTATAAATTGGCTAGTGAGCAGGTATCATCTAATAAGGTCATGGTAATCGTGGGCTTAGACCACTGAGCAATGAAGATTTCGCTTTTCCCACTAGGAAAAAAAACCTAGGCAGTAGTAGTAGCTGAGCATGAAAGAAATCTAGAATGGATGACAGAGGAGAAAGATGGTATTAGGATCAACTGGAGCATCAGGGTATATAGTTTATTGCACTAACTCTTCTCATAATTTTCCCCATAATTGTAACCAAGCAGAACTTATAGCAGCTGAGTCCAAGTGAGGTAAAATTAATATGGTTAATAGGGGACTGCATTTGAGTGATAGTGTAGAAATTTTACAGCTAGCATAAGTTTTGGTTTGGGTATTAGGTAAATTTATACTGAAACAACTACTTTATTTTATAAATATGGATGTATGAAGGGGAAAAATTATCTTTCTGAGCTTTCAGATACATTTAAAGCTAAATATAGATTTTAAGGTCACCTATGTGGTTCAGTAAGCCTCTGACTCTTGGTTTCAGCTCAGGTCATGATCTCAGGGTCTGAGAATCAAGCCCCACATTGGCCTCAATGCTCAGCTCAGAGTCTGTGATATTCTTAACACTTCCTTTTCCTTCCTCCTATGCTTCTCCCCCCACTTGCATGCTTTCTCACTCTGTAAAATCAATCATTCAAAAAATATGACAGATTTCAGAAAACATGTTTTTATAAATGAAATATTTCTACAGAAAAAATCAAAAAGTGTTAATTTAATCTATTTAATGATATCCAATCACATGTTTTCAAAGGGCATTTATGTCCATATTATTGAATAGTAAAAAATAACTTGAATAAAGAGGATGAAGACAATATGGCATAATAAATTATTTTTAGAATAAGCCTGATGAATTTCAAAGAGTAATACAACTGGCAAGATAAAATTTAAAAATTAATGCATTTAAGGACATGAATAAAATACATGGCTATTTCTTGAAATGGAATAATCCAAATCTCTGGTTATCTAAATTGTCAAGATTATGTAGCACTTAAGACAACTGAAGAGAAGTTAAAGATATTCCTCTTAGCCCAGTGAGAAATATACTGGGCTAAGAGGAATATTTTCCCTGCTAGGGGTACAGTAGGCTGTCATAAACCTATATTTTTTGCAAGTTTATAAGAGCTACAGTCAGGCCAAGAAAAACAGTCATTTAGAAGCAGTGATAGTCATAAGTTGCACTTTTCTCACATTTTCTGAGCAACATAATCTGATTTGAGAGTTTGTGAAAGGAAGACTTGGAGAGCATACAGGCGGATAGATTCTATCCTAATACTTTAAATTTAAGTGTTCAAAGAGGTTTTCCATTTGGTTGGCTAATTGACTTTTGTTTTGTTTTGTTTGTTTATATCAGTGAGCAGTAGGAGGTATAGCTTACAAATGTGTTTTAGAAAATCTCTGAGGGTCAAGGGATTTTGTACTTCCTGGCATGGAAATGGGACTCAAACTTAGGAAGATTCAGGAGGCTGTTGTTCTTATATGACTGCTGTTTTGTTCAATATCCATCTCTGTTGCTTAAATGGAATTCTTTATTGATGCTATAACTAATGATTTTATTGGGAAAGAATATGTCTCCTATTGGCTGTATGTAATGGAACAATGGATAAAGCACAATTCTGCATTTCATTATCTTTTCTATAAGAGCTTTAGGATGAGTTATTTTCAATAACTGAAGCCGGAAGATCCAGGAATGTTTTGTTCTAGAGGAGTATGATAAATGATTGGTTGAAAACCATTGTTTGATTGAAACATTGAAAAACATTGATTTAGCAGTGTCATTAAAATATTGAGGGATGGGATGACTGTTATGTTATATATAAGTGATCTATTAAGTGTTATATATAAGTAATAAATTACTAAATTCTACTCCTGAAACTAATATTATACTATATGTTAACTAACTAGAGGTTAAATAAAAACTTGAGACATTAAAAAAATTAAGTAAAAAATAGATTAAGTACTGGAATCTAGTTCATTTTGCTTTGTCCCTCTGGAATAACCTAAGACATTAAAAGAAGAAAATCTGTGGAGGGGTCCCTGGATGACTCAGTTGGCTAAGCATTTGCTTTCGGCTAAGGTCTTGATCTCAGGTCCTGGGATGGAGTGCCACATTGGGCTCCCTGCTCAGTGGGGGGTCTGCTTCTCAGGCTCAGTACTTGAGAGTCGTGATCCTGGGGTCCTGGGATTGAGACCCACATTGGGCTTCCCACAGGGAGCCTGCTTCTCTCTCTGCCTATATCTCTGCCTCTCTCTCTGTGTCTCTCATGAATAAATAAATAAAATCTTTAAAAAAATCTGTGGAGTTGCACTAGTTTATTGAGACAGGTGTTTTTGGAATAGCTTCATAGAGGGAGACTCATCATTGCATAGAATTCCACTGAAAATGTTAGAAAGAAAAGCCTTTTATTACACTCAAAGTTCTTTAACGGTTATTACATAGTTTTGTCTTTTGCTTCAAGTAAAGAAATTCTATCTTGATTTCTCTCCAAGTAGCAGAAAGTGACCGTATCCCTCCTTAACCTGAAGAAGCTTTGAATAATTCCAATTTCTATAAATTTTCTTTATAAAGTGTCAAGAGCCTTTTCTGTTGTGATGAAGGATATAAATATAGCCTGTATAAGTATTGGTGATTCAGTAATGGGAGCCTATATAACAATGGAAACTTTTGAATTTTTCTCTTGAATTATTAATAGCACATACAAACACTGAAATGCGTCAACTATAAGAAAAATAATAATATCAAGTTCCTCTTCTGGTTAAGATTTGGAAAGTCACGCTAGTCTTCCTTATATCTCTTACAGAAAGGCCCCATGCTTCCTCCTGGTGTGTGCTATCTTCCTTCTTCTAGTAAACACTGACTAGAAGTGTGTTCTTGGAGATATTAGGCTTATGGTTAAAAAAGAAAAAAAAATGTAGAATTCTATGTCCAGGTAAGATGCCATTCAAATATGAAAACAAAGTAAAAGCATATGTACTCAAAAAAGAAATATAATTTTTCTCTAAATCTCCTTGATTGTGAGAAGTATGATAATAACTTTATAAGAAAATGCAAATGATTGAACATGAAAAGTAGTCGAAGAAAAAAATAGAACAAAATCAGAATATTTTTACTATATGATTTTTTAAGAGAATAAAGGGTGTTCATCCTAATGTCTAAATTCATTGACTCATTCATTCATTTAACTAATTTATGTAATTTTAATTTTTAAATTTAAATTCCCATTAGGTAACTACGGTGTAATACTAGTTTCAGGCATATAATATGGTGATTCAGCATTTCCCTACAACACCCAGTACTCATCACATCAAATGTACTCCTTAATCCCCATCACCTATTCCCCCATCCCCATCCCCACCTCCCCTTGGTAACCATCAGTTTGTTCTCTATATAGTTAAGAGTTTCTTTCTTGGTTTGCCTTCCTATCTTTTTTTTACCCCCTTGTTAATTTTTGTTTGTTTCTTAAATTCCACATACGAGTGAAATCATATGGTATTTGTCTTTATCTCACTGACTTATTTTGCTTAGAATAATACTTGCTATCTTTATCCATGCCATTAATTGCAAATGGAAAGATTTCATTCTTTTTTATGGCTGAGTAAATTATATGTTGTATGTATATGCTACTTCTTCCATAATTTGGCTATTTTAGATAATGCTGCTGTAAACATCTGGGTATCTATATCTCTTTGAATTAGTATTTTTATATTCTTTGGGTAAATACCTAGTAGTGCAATTGGTGGATTATAAGATATTAGATTTTTAACTATTTGAGGACCTCTATACTGTTTACCATGGTGGCTGCACCAGTTTGCATTCCTACCAACAGTGCAAGAGGGCTCCCCTTTCTCCACATCCTCATCTGCGCCTGTTCTTCATCATATTGTTGATTTTAGCCATTCTGACAGGCATGAGGTGAAATCTCATTGTCATTTTGATTTGTATTTCCCTGATGATGGGTGGTATTGAGCATCTTTTTATGTGTTTGTTGACCATCTGTACTTTTTTTTTTCCATCTGTACTTCTTCTTTGGAAAAATGTCTACTTATGTTTTCTGCCAATTTTTTGATTGGATTATTCATTTTGTGTGTGTTGAGTTTTATAAGTTCTTTATATATTTTGGACAGTAACCCTTTATCAGATATGTTATTTGCAAATACCTTCTTCCATTCTGTAGGCTGGCTTTTAGTTTTGTTCATTGTTTCCTTCACTGTGCAGAAGCTTTTTATCTTGATGAAATCTTTTTATTTGTGCTTTTGTTTCCTGGCTTCAGGAGACATATCTAGAAACAAATTGCTATGGTTGGTGTCAGAGAGGTTACTACCTATGGTTCTCCTTTAGGATTTTTATGGTTTCCTGTCTCATGCTTGGGTCTTTAATTCATTTTGAGTTTATTTTTGTGCATGGTGTGAGAAAATGGTCCAGTTTTTTCTTTTGTATGTTGCTGTCCAGTTTTCCCAACACCATTTGTTGAAGACACTGTCTTTTTCCCACTGGATATTCTTATTGTTTTGTTGAATATTAATTGACCATATAGTTGTAGGTTAATTTCTGGGTTTTCCATTCAGTTCCATTGACCTATGTGTCTATTTTTGTGCCAGTACCATACTAATTACTATAGCTTTGTAATATAGCTTGAAGTCTGGGATTGTGATGCCTTCAGCTTTGCTTATCTTCTTCAAAGTTTCTTTGGCTATTCGGGGTTTTTTGTAGCTCCATACAAATTTTAGGATTGTTCTAGCTCTGTGAAAAATGTTATTTGTATCTTCAGAGAAATTGCATTAAAAGTGTAAATTGCTTTGGGTAGTATGGATATTTTAACAATATTTGTTCTTTCAATCCACAAGCATGTAATATTTTCCCATTTCTATGATTTAAAGGCTTATTAAAAACTATAATCATTAAGAGAGTGTAATAAGTTTTAAGCATTAAAAAACAGATCAGTGGCTCAGAAACATTGTCCACATATAGATTGAAGTATGTTGCTATTTGATCAAAGGACAAGTCAATTTAGTAGAGGAAAAGAAGGGAAAATGACTAGAAAGCAGGTTTAAAATGTGTGTAGTAGTCAGTAAGCACATAAAAAAGTTGATAAAATGTATCATTGGGTAAATGCAATAAAAACAAAATAACAATTGGGGCACCTGAGGGGCTTGGTTGATTGTGTCTGACTCTTGATTTCAGCGCAGATCATGATCTCAGGGTCTTGAGATCGAGCCTTGAGTCAGGCTCTCCATTCAGCATGAAGTTTTGTTGTCCCTCTTCCTCTGCTTCTCCTCCTACCCTTTCACTCTCTTTCTCTCTCACCCCCTTATCAATCAATCAATCAATCAATCAATCTTTAAAACAACAACAACAACAAAAACCCGAGGAACCTCTATACCGTTTTCCAGAGTGGCTGTACCAGTTTGCGTTCCCACCAGCAACACACTACTATGTATTTACCTAAAGGATACAAAAATACTGATTCAAAGGGCCACACACACTCTAATGTTTATAGCAGCATTATCAACAAGAGTCAAATTATGGAAAGAGCCCAAACATCCATTGACTAATGAATGGATAAAGAAGATGTGGGATCTATATATACAATGGTATATGATATCAGAAAAGAAAGAAATCTTGCCATTTGCAATGACCTAGGTGGAGCCAGAGTATATTATGCTAAGTGAAATTAGAGAAAGACAAATACATGATTTCTCTCATATTGGAATTTAGGAAACAAAACAGATGAACATAGGGGAAGGAAAGAAAGAAAAGAGAGAAAGAGAGGTAAACCATAAGAAACTCTTAATAATAGAGAACAAACTGAGGGCTGATGGTGGGAGGTGGGCAAGGGATGGGCTAGATGGGTGATCAGTACTAAGGAGGGCACTTGTGATGAGCACTGGGTATTGTATGTAAGTGATGAGTCACTAAGTTCTACTCCTGAAACTAACATGATACTATATGTTAACTAGAATTTAAATTAAAACTGAATAAGTAAATAAAATTAACAATCTTTTCGTGCACAGACTGGAGGGACTAAAATAGAAAAAAAAACTAATAATGTCAAGTATTTTTGAATATGGGAAACAGGATATGTTCATTCATTGATAGTGAATAGTAAAAATGGTACAATCACCTTGGAGAATTATTTAACAGTTTATAAATATACACATTTGTGGTCCAGTAATTCAATATCCTGCAATTTGTTTCAAGATAAATGAAAATATATGTATACATACACATGAGTGTGTACAGCTGTGTACACATACAAACACAGAAACTTGTTCAAGAATGTTCTTAAATTTAGATGAACAAATATAGATAAACATACACTTAAAAACAATGTAGCAAGAAAAAGAAGAACATTGAATCAAAGACAACTTAATGTAAAAATCAATATGCAGGACAAAGGAACTCAAACACAAAAGATGTATGATTCTGCTGGTTATTTATCATAATCAGCCTCTGATGAGGTGGTAGTCTTTGGGTAGGTGAATAGAATTAATTGGAAACTGTCAAAAAATGACTCTTTGTGGTGATTATGTTACTCTATAACTTATTTTGGGAATGGTGACAACAATGTATAAAATGTTCAAATTATATTGAACTGAACATTTAAGATATGTGCATTTCATTTTGTGTAAAATATACTTAATAAAATGTTTAAAAATAAATGGTAAGTCTTATTAAAGTCCAGTAAAACATATACCTTTTTAAATATCAGAGAGGCAAATCATAAGAGATTCTTAACTATAGAGAACACACAGGGTGGATGGAGGGAAGTGAGTAGGGGGGATGAAGTAATTGGGCCAAGGGCATTAATGAGGGCACTTGATGTAATAAACGCTGGGTGTTATATGCAACTGATGAATCACTAAAATCTACTCTGAAACTAATAATACACTATATGCTAACTAACTTGAATTTGAGTTAAAAAAGAAAGTTCATATTATAAAGATTATCACCAATGTTATTAAAAGACATCTTTTAAATCTGATAATATATTCTTGTTACATAGTTCATCTGAGCTCTTCATGCAAAGCTTTATCAGTTATTATCATTTTGTATTATATGATATTATATATCACGTGAAACCTCAAACCTAATATTTTCTCAAGTGCATTTTATTTATGTCTGCTCTGATATTTTTTTATTTTTATAAAAATAAATTCTACCCCAGAAATAATTTATATTAGCAGCTTGGAATTATTATATTCACACTTGGAATTTAAGTGTGAAATAGAATTGTGCATTTCTGCTGCCTTGACCTTTAGATGTAGATCTTTTTAGTTCCATGTTTGGCCAGCTTTCTGACTACCTTCAGTAACCAGTTAGATCTTTTTTTTTTTCCTATTTATATATGGATTTTACAAAATGCATGTTCAAAATAGGTAATCTGATAGCTGTCTTTATATAAAATACATGTTTTTAAATCCCGTATAAAAATGTTTAGTCAAATATTATTTTATCTGTTACAAAAAGCATCAAATTCCTAATTAGGATTGGCTTTTGGGGGGATTAACCAAAAAGTTTCATTAATCTCCCTATCTTAAAGATAATACTGTTATCGATATAACTTGTTTTCTGTAATTTAAGTCAATAATATTTGTAAATATTCTGCATGAGGTCCTCAACTATTAGAATACTTTTATTTATAATGTAGTTACACATAATATATGTTTAATTTTAATAAAAATAGAATAAATACATTAAAATGGTATAGGTTATAATTTAGTATGGGGAAAAAGTATGGAATTTTGATGGTTCTTCAATCAGCCACTTAAGATTAAACTGAATAATGATTTTAGTGTGATGCCGACACTTCAATAACTTCTACATTTCTGCACTCTTGCGTGAATAAAAATAGCTCTTCCACGGTAACCAAAAAGTCATTTAGTCTCCAGTGCTAAAATAGCATGGACACTATTAGAATTGGGTCAGTGTAAAGCTTAGAAAAGAAAAATATCAGCTTTTTCACTGAAAGTGAAGATGCTATGTATATTAGTTTTCTTTGCTGTAAAACAAATTACAACAAACTCAGTGGCTTAAAACAATATACATATATTTCTTTTCAGTTATGGTGGGCCAGGAATCTGGGCATGACTTAGCTGGATCTTTTGCTTAGATTCTGGTAAAGCTGTAAGCAATGTGTCATCCAGGGCTAGATTCTCATCAAGGGTTTGACTGGGGAAAGATCTGCTTCTAAACTTTCTTAGGTTGTTGGCAAAATTGCAATTTCTTTGCCATTGTAGGACTCATGAAAACTTGCTTCTTCAAATCCAAGAATAGAGAGAGAGGGAGAAAGAGAGGGACATTGATTCAGGCAAGATGGTGCCTCACTGTTATAAAATCACATATATATGATTGAGTACATCTTATCACCTTTGCTGTAGTCCATCAGTTGGGAACAAATCACAGTGCTCATGTACATTCAAGAGAATTGGATTACACAAGCATGTGAACACCAGAAGATGGGTGTATAGGGGCCACCCTAAGATCTATCTGCAACACTGTGAGTACTGTACTTGTGTTTAAACAAGTGTGAGAAAATAATGTCATTAGTGAGGTTCCAGATTATCAGGGAATATTGTGAGTGTCTTGACCATCATTCAGAACTTAATGATTTTTGAGCCCTGAAAAAACCTGGTTCAATGTTAATGAGATTTCTCCATTAATTTCTTGAATATACCTGAGGAACTTTGAGTAGGTCCTCTCCTAAATGAGAAAGCAAATCTGCAACATAATCCAAAAGATCCAGTCTTTAGTGAACCTTCTGGAAATGACTAGAGCTAATAAGTCAAAAAATACAAAAGTATCTGCAAGAAGAGTTAAAGGAGAGATAATCTGTCGAGATAAAAGACAGCCAGTGTTAAGCATCTCTTTGGCAGCAAGTGAAACACTTTTGTTTCATTTTTTCCAATAAAGGAAATGGGTACTGGAGGGAATGTTGCAGTTATATTACTGCAAGAAATACACAAATATTAAAGTGGCTTCAAAGCTGATGACTTCTCATTTGTTTACCTCTGAGAATATCTATCCTAAAGAATTGGTCCCTGTGCCAAATATAATATGTAGCCAGAATGCAAGATGTGTAAAATAGGAAGAGAGCTGTGGTTTTATTAAAGATATTTTCTCTTCCCTAATTTCCTACATTTTAAAAAATTTCATTTCACTGCCTATGGGAACCAGGTGGATGAAGGATGGAATAAAATATCTTCTATTTTTGACTTGCCTGTTTTACAAGGGCCCTGGGGTCCAGAATATGAAACCTCATGTAAGGAACTATAAAGGAAAAACCATGGAAGCAATTAATCTTTCCATGGGCTGGTAGGTTGGCTTGTCTAAAGCAAATCAAGCTGTGGCTCATGGCCCAGCCACATTTTAACATTGATATAGCTAGGACCAGCAATACCTTACAGTTCTAAACCTGTAATCTAAAAAAATAAATAAATAAATAAATAAATAAATAAATAAATAAATAAACCTGTAATCTTTACAATATGACATAAGAAGGAGGAAGATGCTAAATGTGCACCATAAATGGATGTAACCAGAATGGTAGAGAAATGGAGACATGAGTCCTCTCAAGACTAAGCTTTGGTATTAGAAATTGGTAAATTCATGTTGCTATTTAGTATTTTCATATATTGTGCTTCTCTAATCTTGTGTTTCCAAAATTTCTCAGCTTTAAATCTGAATACTAAAATATTAAAGTTGATAAGTATATTTACAAAAGCACTTAGGTATTTCAATAATGTCTAAGATTGTAAAGGAGTTCTGAGAACCAAAAAAATGCTTTAAAGAACCAGTTTAGATATTTATAGAAATTTATTATCGGTCAGTTCTAAGTATATTATAATATTTTATGGTATATTTTGATCATGGTTTACTTAAGCTTTTTCCAAATACATTTAAGTATGTATTTTATTATTGATTTATAACTGGTTATCATAGAATTTATCATCTATACAAAACATTTTTGAGTATATCCTATTATATGTCTCCCAATGGGTATTGGATATTGGACATAAAAAACAGACTGTCTCAGTTTACACCACTGTCTAAGCTTACCAACGTTTCACAAAGAGATATTGTCTTTAGAGATCTGATGAGTATGAGCCTTTCATATTTTTGATATTTGCTTTATGGCTTTGTGTATTCAATTGAAAAAAATCTTTCATACATGCTTGAAAAGAACATATATATTCTGTGTTGTAGTGTTCTGTACAGTCAGACCAGGTGTGTTATTTGTGCTTTTCAAATATAGTGCACCCAAACTATTGCTTGTTTGGGTTTTTGTCTGCTTAATCTTTATTTTCTGACAGAGGAAATTATTATTCTTTAGTAATTCTGTGAATTTTATTTAACTTTATATTTTAGAAATATGTATTTTCCATATCTATAAACATTCTCTTAACAATGGAGGGGGCCCTGGGTGGCTCAGTCAGTTAAACACCTGATTTTAGCTCAGGTCATCATCTCCGGGTTGTGAGATCAAGCCCCATGTTGACCCCCTGCTTAAGATCCTCTCTTTCCCTCTCCCTCTGCCTCTCCCCACCACATCACTTTCTTTCCCATTCTAAAAAAAAAAACAAAAAACCAAAACAACAGTGGAGAGTAGTTATGTAATACTACTCTATATATGTCAAATTTCTTTTGGTTTGGTATTTACTATGCATATCCTTTTTGATTATTTTTTTCTTTCCTCTTTGCTGTATACTTAATTTTTTTTTCCAAAATTTCCTTTCTGAACTATGGATGGGTATATAAAATTTTCCAATTTGACCTGTACTTGACCTATTAAAAACAAACGTAATTTAGCATGTTACAAACGAAGTATATGATCTTACTTCTGAAACTCTGCTGCTGCTTCTTTTGAATGATACGTTTACCTTTCTTTTTTTTTTTTTTTTTTCCGTTTACCTTTCTTCTCAGAAGACAATTGTAGGGTACCCCGGGTGGCTCAGCGGTTTAGAGCTGCTTTCAGCCCAGGGTGTAATCCTGGGGACCTGGGATTGAGTCCCTGCATGGAGCCTGCTTCTCCCTTTGCCTGTATCTCTGCCTCTCTCTCTCTATGTGTGTCTCTCATGAATAAATAAATAAAATATTTTTAAAAAAGAATACAACTGTAATTTATTTATCTCATAGTATAAATATATTTAATTTTCAGCATATAGTACTGCTTCTACCTTTAAAATATATTCAACTATTTCTCATTATACTACCGCCCTGCTTCAAACTACCATTCTCCTCTGATTTTGTTTTTACTTATTTAGTAAGCACATCTTTCATTGAAATCTACTATGCGGGGCAGCAGCCCTGGTGGCCCAGCAGTTTAGTGCGGTCTTCCGCCTGGGGTGTGATCCTGGAAACCCCGGATCAAGTCCCGCGTTGGGCTCCCTGTGTGGAGCCTGCTTCTCCCTCTGCCTGTGTCTCTGCCTCTCTCTCTCTCTGTGTCTGTCTTGAATAAATAAATAAAATCTTAAAAAAAAAAAAGAAATCTACTATGCCTACAAAAAACCTGCATAAACTTGAATCCATACATTTTCACCCAAAACAACTAACCATATCACAAATATTTCACTACCAGCATCCAGAGGGTGTCCTCTTGCCTCCTCCCAGTCACTAACCACCCGGAATTAACAGTGTGTCCCAATAGATTAATTTCACTTTTATAAAATTTATAAAACTGGAATATAAATTACATACTCATTTAAGTCTCACTTCTGATGTTCAACATACAGTTGTGAATTCATATGTTGTGGCAAGCAAGAGTTCCTTCTCTTTATTGCTCTGAAGTTTTCAGATGTATAGATTATACCATAATGAACTGATTTGACTACTTATGAACAAGGGGATTGTTTCTAGTTTTAGTCAAATTAAATTGCTTTGAACATTCTTAACCAGGAAGTTTGGTACACCCATGCATGCATGCATTCCTATTGAATATATACCTAGGAGTGCAACTGCTCAGTAATAAAAGTTAATTTGTATACTAGGACCCACAAATGGAGGCTACCACAGTGGCCCAGGCTGTGTCACAAATGTAAACCTAAGTCAGCCTACACTTACAGGAAACACCTGTCATAGGGAAACCTAACATACACCAATCATAGTCCTCCAACTCAGCTTTAGCTAGTTAGCCTTGCTCTAGAAAGTAGGACCTGCTGTCCTTCCAAGGAAATATCCAGTCTCCTAGCTAATCATGCCATTCTGCATTGCCTCTGCCAATGATCTTTAAAACTTGCTTTGCCCAATATTCTCCGGAGGAGTGCTCTGCAGCATGAGAGGCACTGTGTTCCCCTAATCCATGGATTATTCTTTCTTGAAATTGTTTTACTTATGTCATTTGACAGTTTTGGTGACAAGATGGGAAGACAGCTGCTGAAGATTCTGGGGATGGCTCCCAGACGCAGGTAAGAATATCCACCAAGGCCTTTGTTTTTCTGCCTCTTGGGCCGCTCTCCAGGGTCTCTGCTAAACTTCCTTCAGATTGAGCCCTACTTATTTTGCCTTCTGAGCTCTTCGAGTATATTTGTCCCAATTGTTCAGTGTGGAAAATTGGGGTGTAAGAGACTCCGGATTTCTCACGGTGAGACTTAGTAGGTCAAAATATTTGGGCTTGTGGCTGAGTTGGCTACAAGGTAAGTACCTTTGGGAAGTTCTGACAGGTCTCAGAAACTGTGCACAGATACCCAGAAACAGTAAGTCTGGTTGAATTAGGAAGGTTATTTTATTTATTTATTTATTTTTTTACTTACTTACTTATTTTATTTATTTATTTATTTATTTATTTATTTATTTATTTATTTATTTATTTTAGGAAGGGTTATTTTAACGAGGGGGAAAAAAGTACCGCTCAATCTAAAGAAAGCAAGATGGTATCATTATGACACTCACAAAGCCTCCAAGTAAGTCCACAGCAGAAACCACTGGAGTACTTTGGGAAATCAATTAATATAAGAAATTCAGACTTTTTTTTTTGATGAATATCATATCAAAATCTAACTAGGCACTAATCAGACTATTAAAAGCTATCAGGGCATCTTCCATTTTAAACCTCGTGAAAGTAATAATAGATCTATTGCTAATGGGAATTTTAAAAAATATTTTATTTATTCATGAGAGACACAAAGAGAGGCAGAGACATATGTAGAGGGAGAAGCAGGCTCCCTATGGGGAGTCCTATGCAGGACTCGATCCCAGGACCCCGGGATCGCACCGTGAGCCAAAGGCAGATGCTCAACCACTGAGCCACACAGGCATCCCGCTAATGGGAATTTTAAAAAGCCAAAGCTGCAAAATTGGTGAGCATGTGTCTAGCCCTTAAAAGCTGTTAGAGCACTGTCCACCTAACTTAAGACTCCGGTGCTAGGATTAGTTGGTCAAGGAGTCAGTTAGATTGACACTAGGTCAGCAGTCAACCTCAAGAAAATTTCTGTGCAGTGAGGTACATTGTCAAAACCACAACCTAGCAGCACATACATCTTGAGTGTTAATTTGTCTCTGAGATACCCAAGGCTTAGCTGAAGATATGAGATACTCAAGTTTCAAAGAATTAAGTATGCCACCTGTCAGTACACTTGCTCATTTTATGTTTAAGAACTGTGATCCTAGAAGCTGTGGATACATACAAAAATGGCAAAATTTTACTAAGACATTAAGGCATGTATTTTAGAGTCATCAATATTAAATGTAATGCAGATACAACTCTTCACTCTACCTAGATTTACTGAAAGTCAAATGAGCTCATGTTATACAACTTGTCAGCAAAAAGATAAGTTAAGATGATTAAGCTGTTTAATGTCTCATGCAATTTTCATAAGCAATTTAAACATAATTGTGAAGAACAAGAAAATCATATAGATAAAAATTCTATATATGAACCTTTCAACAATAATTATGTTTTATGATTTATCTACTTAAAAATAATTTCCAAAATCCTTTTGTTAACTTGAAACCCTAAAGTTACAGTGAGATAGCTGAATGATGGGTATCTATTGACTATGTAGGTCATTTCTAACTAAGATAAAATATGGAAACATGAACTGTTGAGCATAGGTTTATCTGCTTTTGGCTTGCTGTTACAGAGGGACTAAAAATGATTGAGTCTATTAGTAAACATACTTTGTACAACACTGAAAAAATTTATTATGAGGAAGAAAATACTTCTGGAAATTATTTATAAATTTGGCAGTTCACAGAATGCTAGTATAAAAGTTCACAATTTCTTACATTGTAGTTTTTTACTAGGAATTAAGGATTCTAAGGCTTAAGAACTTTAATCAATATATTAAAACTATTTAGAAATAATAAGAGTGTAAAGAAACAATTGTGTCTGAAAAGTAGTTTAGGGAAGCAGGATGACCATTTGTTCCAGAATGACAGAGAAAAAAATATGACAAGATCTGAATACAAAAAAGTTGCGGAAGGTTTATGGAAAAAGAATCTTGAGGAAGTAATTTATGTGTCATTAAACTGGCTAAGATCAGAATGGATTTATTTAATTTTTAATGAGTTTTAATAACAAAAGTAGAGTGGTACACTGTTTTTTTTTTTTTTCTCTGTTAGAAGGATAGTCTTCTTGAATTATTGCTCTGCTCTTAAGAGAATTGTAAAAGTTTTTTTTTTTTTAAACTTTCTGAGCAGTCTACCTGGAAAACAAAAATCTGGGGACTTAATTTATTGTTCTTCATGTTTTTTTATCATGTTTTTGATTACTTAAGAAACCCTAGTCTTCTCAGTATCAAGAGCTATGTCCACAACTATGTAACCTTCTGTATTTGCCTTCAAAAACTTCTGATGTTATTTTAGTTAAATAGGTAGGGGGTAAAAAATGGATGTCTTGAAATAGTTTCATCTTATTTGGAACATGCTTACCACTGGTGATCCCTGAACTGGTGTTTTGAATAGAATATATATTAATAAGTATTTGTTGAATAAAAACAGTGACCAATTATAGAAGACAATAAGATACTACCAAGGGTATATGTGGTATAAAAAGTTAGAGCTAAAATCTCATATAGGTTTGTACCTAACACTCATTTGTGAACTTCTAATAACTTAATTACATATCTCAATCTGCAATACCAGGGGTAAATAAAAATATATTTCACTTATTAACCCTGCATATGAAAGAAACAATTCAAAGTGGAATATACTAAAAGAATAATTCCTAATTTGACTGAAGTCAAAGGATCTGAAAAGTATTTCACTCTCAAGATGTGTGGACTATCCTCTCATATTCCTCTTCGATGAAAAAAAAACTTCAAGAGAGGATAAAAACTCACATTCTTTGATAAAAGATATGTATATACATACACACAAATTAGACATATGAGAAAAATGGGTTGTGAGAAAAATAAGAACTATATGTGTAGTATATACTTATGTATAGTATGTGTTTGCCTCTATGCATATGTGTACATAAACATACACACACACAACCTTGGATTCCCAAAGTATAATGGCAGAAGCGAATGGAATTAGATAATGAAATTGGACTCTTTCTGAATTAGACCAATTCTGAATTGGCAACCTTTATGAGCTGCAAGAACCATTTCTTGAATATTACGTTATCCTCAATAAATTTTCTTGTTTGCAAAAATTAACTGATCGTGTATATGCAGGTCTCATTCTAGAATTCATAATGTCCTATTGCTGTATTTCCCTACCCTAACATGAATACCGTGCTTTCTTGACCTCTCTACCTCTTTTGTAAACCTGGAAATCAGATGATGTGCATCTCCCATTTTTTTTCTGTGCCGTGTATTTCTTGTTTTCTTTTTTATGTCTCTGTTCATTCTTGCTAAGGATTGATTTTATGAGTCTTTAACAATTAACTTTGAACTTGTTCATTTTCATTATTTGCCTTCTCTGTCATTGATTTCTATTTAATATGTCACTTCTACCTATTTGAGATTTAGTTTCTTGTTCCTTTTCAGCATCTTAAGGGCAAAGGTTGTATAGGTTAGAACTACATCTAGATTGGAATAGTTTCATGCTACTTCTAGCAGTACCTGGATATCTGGCTTTGATTTGGTCAGGATAAGGTTAAGTAACCATCTAACAAGTAAGCTTGAATATGCTTGTAAAGTCTAAGTCACGGGTCAGTTTGTTTGGTAATGACTTTCACCTGGTCTGTTTTGTCAGTTTGGCTTGACTGTATAACCAGAAAGGCATAAAAAGACTGCTGGAAAAGTCTTCGTTAAGCTCTTCCCAAACCAGTATTCATCCACAAATTATGGCAGTTTAATCATGAGATGAAATGGCTCATATGAATAATAGTTTTAAGGTTATATGTTTATATGCATGTTGTTATATCTCCCATGATCACTAGAGATCTAGGCATTCCCTCTTGTAATTTCCATTTTCTTCATTGCAATTCTCTTCATATAAATGAAAAATGATTTTTATAGTATCCTGCATACATTTTATTTTTTGGGGAAAAAAATCTGGGTTTGACCATCCTAGCAATATCTGGAAATGAATACTTTCCTTTAGGTTTCTTATTTTTAAAGATTTTTGCAGGATTTAAATATGCTCGCATTTGATCCTAAACATGTTTCAAGAGTAAACAATACTATAAATTTAATAATTATTTTTAAAATGTTACTATAAACTATCTTCTGTTTGTAAAATAGATCAATTCCAAATCTGGATTGGGTTTTTTGAACCCCAGAAAGCTATTATATTAATAATAAAATAAGTACGACTTAATTGGGATGCAGAAAAATTGTACAAGTTGAAAATATTTTAAGTATTCTTATCACAAGGATGAGGATACTCTCAGCTTTCATTAAAGTATACTTTTGTTCTGTTCCCTTGGTAGATCTGTAGGCTAAAGGAAGTTAATGAAGACAGCTACCACTATATTTCATCTTCAAAACTTTAGATTTGCTCTTCTCTCTGAGTCTCATGAACAGGTAAGACAATGAGCAACCCTTCATTCTAATCTCAGAGAAGAAATAGATGCTGTTTCCAGTGTCTACTTCAAGTACAGTCCTTTGAAGTCTTTGTAAGCACCTTATAAGTACCTGACCTTCAGATCAAAAGATTAAAGGAAAAAAAATAAAAGCAAAGAAGCTCCCTTTTTCCCCCTTATATTCTGTGGAAATGATATTGCTTGTTTGAGGCTGAAATGCGTCTTCTTTTTTTTCCTCTGTTTTTTCTTATCTTCTTTAATTTTTTTTTTAATTTTGTACAGATCAATTTAGGAACTAATAACATACATGACCTCCTCTTTGCCAAACCATGCTTTATGGTAGGGATCATAACTGTATAAAGCATGATTATTAATTTTACTTTTCAAGGGTATGGTGATTACAGTTTGAGAGGTTATATGCAGTCATGATTAAATATATACTCTTGTGACAAGACAGTACCAAGTTTGAATCTATGTTTGATCTCAGATTTATGAACTTATTACCTGTGGTACTTTAAGGATTTACATTTTTTTTTAATTTTTTATTTATTTATGATAGTCACACACACAGAGAGAGAGAGACACAGAGACACAGGCAGAGGGAGAAGCAGGCTCCATGCACTGGGAGCCCGATGTGGGATTTGATCCCGGGTCTCCAGGATCGCGCCCTGGGCCAAAGGCAGGCGCCAAACCGCTGCGCCACCCAGGGATCCCACCCTATGTCTTTTGATTGGAGCATGTAGTCCACTTACATTCAAAGTAATTATTGATAGATATGTATTCATTGTCATTTTATTATTTGCTTTGTGTTGTTTCAGAAAGTTTTTTTCTGTTTTTTCTTATCTTTCTCTCTTTTATGGTTTGCTTATTTTCTGTAGTAGATATATTTGGATTTCTTTCTCTTTATTCTTTTCATATTTATTAGTGTTTTTGATATATGGTTACCATTAGGTTTATATATAGCATCTGCATATTGCAGTATACATTATGTTGATGGCTGTTAAAGTTTGAACCCATTCTTTACTCCTTTCCTCCCTATGTTTTAGGTGTAAGCTGTTATATTTTATATCTTTTTATTTTGTGAGTTTCTTGACTGACTTTTTTTTTTCAGAATTACTCATTTTTACTGCTTTTGTGTTACCTGCATTTATACTGTCACTTTTGGTTTCTCCTTTCCAATCAGAGTACCCTTTATTATTTCTTGCAGGGCTGGTTTAGTAATCATGAACTTTTTTAGCTTTTGTTTCTCTGGAGACTCTTTATCTCTCCTTCTACTCTGAATGATACCTTTCTTGGGTAGAGTATTCTTGACTGCAGATTTTTCCCATTCAGCATTTTGAGTACATCTTGCCACTCTCTTCTGGCTTGTAAAGTTTCTTTTTTTTTTTTAATTTATTTTTTATTGGTGTTCAATTTACTAACATACAGAATAACCCCCAGTGCCCGTGACCCATTCACTCCCACCCCCCGCCCTCCTCCCCTTCTACCACCCCTAGTTCGTTTCCCAGAGTTAGCAGTCTTTACGTTCTGTCTCCCTTTCTGATATTTCCCACACATTTCTTCTCCCTTCCCTTATATTCCCTTTCACTATTATTTATATTCCCCAAATGAATGAGAACATATAATGTTTGTCCTTCTCCGACTGACTTACTTCACTCAGCATAATACCCTCCAGTTCCATCCACGTTGAAGCAAATGGTGGGTATTTGTCATTTCTAATAGCTGAGTAATATTCCATTGTATACATAAACCACATCTTCTTTATCCATTCATCTTTCGTTGGACACTGAGGCTCCTTCCACAGTTTGGCTATCGTGGCCATTGCTGCTAGAAACATCGGGGTGCAGGTGTCCCGGCGTTTCATTGCATTTGTATCTTTGGGGTAAATCCCCAACAGTGCAATTGCTGGGTCGTAGGGCAGGTATATTTTTAACTGTTTGAGGAACCTCCACACAGTTTTCCAGAGTGGCTGCACCAGTTCACAGTCCCACCAACAGTGTAAGAGGGTTCCCTTTTCTCCGCATCCTCTCCAACATTTGTTGTTTCCTGCCTTGTTAATTTGCCCCATTCTCACTGGTGTGAGGTGGTATCTCATTGTAGTTTTGATTTGTATTTCCCTGATGGCAAGTGATGCAGAACATTTTCTCATATGCATGTTGGCCATGTCTATGTCTTCCTCTGTGAGATTTCTGTTCATGTCTTTTGCCCATTTCATGATTGGATTGTTTGTTTCTTTGGTGTTGAGTTTAATAAGTTCTTTATAGATCTTGGAAACTAGCCCTTTATCTGATATGTCATTTGCAAATATCTTCTCCCATTCTGTAGGTTGTCTTTGAGTTTTGTTGACTGTATCCTTTGCTGTGCAAAAGCTTCTTATCTTGATGAAGTCCCAATAGTTCATTTTTGCTTTTGTTTCTTTTGCCTTCGTGGATGTATCTTGCAAGAAGTTACTATGGCCGAGTTCAAAAAGGGTGTTGCCTGTGTTCTTCTCTAGGATTTTGATGGAATCTTGTCTCACATTTAGATCTTTCATCCATTTTGAGTTTATCTTTGTGTATGGTGAAAGAGACTGGTCTAGTTTCATTCTTCTGCATGTGGATGTCCAATTTTCCCAGCACCATTTATTGAAGAGACTGTCTTTCTTCCAATGGATAGTCTTTCCTCCTTTATCGAATATTAGTTGCCCATAAAGTTCAGGGTCCACTTCTGGATTCTCTATTCTGTTCCACTGATCTATGTGTCTGTTTTTGTGCCAGTACCACACTGTCTTGATGACCACAGCTTTGTAGTACAACCTGAAATCTGGCATTGTGATGCCCCCAGATATGGTTTTCTTTTTTAAAATTCCCCTGGCTATTCGGGGTCTTTTCTGATTCCACACAAATCTTAAAATAATTTGTTCTAACTCTCTGAAGAAAGTCCATGGTATTTTGATAGGGATTGCATTAAACGTGTATATTGCCCTGGGTAACCTTGACATTTTCACAATATTAATTCTGCCAATCCATGAGCATGGAATATTTTTCCATCTCTTTGTGTCTTCCTCAATTTCTTTCAGAAGTGTTCTATAGTTTTGAGGGTATAGATCCTTTACATCTTTGGTGAGGTTTATTCCTAGGTATCTTATGCTTTTGGGTGCAATTGTAAATGGGATTGACTCCTTAATTTCTCTTTCTTCAGTCTCATTCTTAGTGTATAGAAATGCCACTGACTTCTGGGCATTGATTTTGTATCCTGCCACGCTACCGAAATGCTGTATGAGTTCTAGCAATCTTGGGGTGGAGACTTTTGGGTTTTCTATGTAGAGTATCATGTCATCGGCGAAGAGGGAGAGTTTGACTTCTTCTTTGCCAATTTGAATGCCTTTAATGTCTTTTTGTTGTCTGATTGCCGAGGCTAGGACTTCCAGTACTATGTTGAACAGCAGTGGTGAGAGTGGACATCCCTGTCTTGTTCCTGATCTTAGGGGAAAGGCTCCTAGTGCTTCCCCATTGAGAATGATATTTGCTGTGGGCTTTTCATAGATGGCTTTTAAGATGTCGAGGAGTGTTCCCTCTATCCCTACACTCTGAAGAGTTTTGATCAGGAATGGATGCTGTATTTTGTCAAATGCTTTCTCTGCATCCAATGAGAGGATCATATGGTTCTTGGTTTTTCTCTTGCTGATATGATGAATCACATTGATTGTTTTACGGGTGTTGAACCAGCCTTGTGTCCCAGGGATAAATCCTACTTGGTCATGGTGAATAATTTTCTTAATGTACTGTTTGATCCTATTGGCCAGTATCTTGTTGAGAATTTCTGCATCCATGTTCATCAGGGATATTGGTCTGTAATTCTCCTTTTTGGTGGGGTCTTTGTCTGGCTTTGGAATTAAGGTGATGCTGGCTTCATAGAACGAATTTGGAAGTACTCCATCTCTTTCTATATTTCCAAACAGCTTTAGGAGAATAGGTATGATTTCTTCTTTAAACGTTTGATAAAATTCCCCTGGGAAGCCATCTGGCCCTGGACTCTTGTGTCTTGGGAGGTTTTTGATGACTGCTTCAATTTCCTCCCTGGTTATTGGCCTGTTCAGGTTTTCTATTTCTTCCTGTTCCAGTTTTGGTAGTTTGTGGCTTTCCAGGAATGCGTCCATTTCTTCTAGATTGCCTAATTTATTGGCGTATAGCTGTTCATAATATGTTTTTAAAATCGTTTGTATTTCCTTGGTGTTGGTAGTGATCTCTCCTTTCTCATTCATGATTTTATTAATTTGAGTCTTCTCTCTCTTCTTTTTAATAAGGCTGGCTAATGGTTTATCTATCTTATTAATTCTTTCAAAGAACCAACTCCTGGTTCTGTTGATCTGTTCCACAGTTCTTCTGGTCTCGATTTCGTTGAGGTCTGCTCGAATCTTTATTAGCTCCCTTCTTCTCTTGGGTGTAGGATCTATTTGCTGTTTTTTCTCTAGCTCCTTTATGTGTAAGTTTAGCTTTTGTATTTGAGTTCTTTCCAGTTTTTGAATGGATGCTTGTATTGCAATGTATTTCCCCCTTAGGACTGCTTTTGCTGCATCCCAAAGATTTTGAACGGTTGTATCTTCATTCTCATTAGTTTCCATGAATCTTTTTAATTCTTCCTTAATTTCCTGGTTGACCCTTTTATCTTTTAGCAGGATGGTCCTTAACCTCCACGTGTTTGAGGTCCTTCCAAACTTCTTGTTGTGATTTAGTTCTAATTTCAAGGCATTATGGTCCGAGAATATGCAGGGGACGATCCCAATCTTTTGGTATCGGTTCAGACCCGATTTGTGTCCCAATATGTGGTCTATTCTGGAGAAAGTTCCATGTGCGCTTGAGAAGAATGTGTATTCAGTTGAGTTTGGATGTAAAGTTCTGTAGATATCTGTGAAATCCATCTGGTCCAGTGTATCATTTAAAGCTCTCGTTTCTTTGGAGATGTTGTGCTTAGAAGACCTATCGAGGATAGAAAGAGCTAGATTGAAGTCACCAAGTATAAGTGTATTATTATCTAAGTATTTCTTCACTTTGGTTAATAATTGATTTATATATTTGGCAGCTCCCACATTCGGGGCATATATATTGAGGATTGCTAAGTCCTCTTGTTGAATAGATCCTTTAAATATGATATAGTGTCCCTCTTCATCTCTCACTACAGTCTTTGGGGTAAATTTTAGTTTATCTGATATAAGGATGGCTACCCCTGCTTTCTTTTGAGGACCATTCGAATGGTAAATGGTTCTCCAACCTTTTATTTTCAGGCTGTAGGTGTCCTTCTGTCTAAAATGAGTCTCTTGTAGACAGCAAATAGATGGGTCCTGCTTTTTTATCCAGTCTGAAACCCTGCGCCTTTTGATGGGGTCATTAAGCCCGTTCACGTTCAGAGTTACTATTGAGAGATATGAGTTTAGTGTCATCATGATATCTATTCAGTCCTTGTTTTTGTGGAATGTTCCACTGAACTTCTTCTTAAAGGGGAATTTTAAGAGTCCCCCTTAAAATTTCTTGCAGAGCTGGTTTGGAGGTCACATATTCTTTTAGTTGCTGCCTGTCTTGGAAGCTCTTTATCTCTCCTTCCATTTTGAATGAGAGCCTTGCTGGATAAAGTATTCTTGGTTGCATGTTCTTCTCATGGAGGACCCTGAATATATCCTGCCAGCCCTTTCTGGCCTGCCAGGTCTCTGTGGAGAGGTCTGCTGTTACCCTAATACTCCTCCCCATAAAAGTCAGGGATTTCTTGTCTCTTGCTGCTTTAAGGATCTTCTCCTTATCTTTGGAATTTGCAAGCTTCACTATTAAATGTCGAGGTGTTGAACGGTTTTTATTGATTTTAGGGGGGGATCTCTCTATTTCCTGGATCTGAATGCCTGTTTCCCTTCCCAGATTAGGAAAGTTTTCAGCTAGAATTTGTTCAAATACATATTCTGGCCCTCTGTCCCTTTCGGCGCCCTCGGGCACCCCAATTAAACGTAGGTTTTTCTTTCTCAGGCTGTCGTTTATTTCCCTTAATCTATCTTCATGGTCTTTTAATTGTTTGTCTCTTTTTTCCTCAGTTTCCCTCTTTGCTATCAACTTGTCTTCTAGGTCACTCACTCGTTCTTCCACCTCGTTAACCCTCGTCGTTAGGACTTCTAGTTTGGATTGCATCTCATTCAATTGATTTTTAATTTCTGCCTGATTAGCTCTAAATTCTGCAGTCATGAAGTGTCTTGAGTCCTTTATACTTTTTTCTAGAGCCACCAGTAGCTGTATAATAGTGCTTCTGAATTGGCTTTCTGACATTGAATTGTAATCCAGATTTTGTAACTCTGTGGGAGAGAGGACTGTTTCTGATTCTTTCTTTTGAGGTGAGGTTTTCCTTCTAGTCATTTTGCTCAGTGCAGAGTGGCCAAAAGCAAGTTGTATTGGGAAAAAGAGAAAAAGAGAGGAGAGAAAGAAGGAAAGAAAAGAGAAAGAGAAAAAAAGGGAAGAGAAAAAAAAAACGAAAGAAAAAAAAGAAGAAAAAGAGAAAAAGAAAGGAGAAAAAAAAGGGGGCTGGGGGAAGGAAACAAATCAAAAAGCAAAACAAAACAAAAAAAAAAAAAAAAAAAAAGAACCACCGGGGAGTATCTTCTGATTCTGTGTACTTTAAGTCCCTTGGCTTCTCCTGGAAGTTGTCAGTCTAGCTGGTGTTCTGGGGGAGGGGCCTGTTGTGCTGATTTTCAGGTGTTAGCACTTGGGGGAGCTGCTGTGCCCCTGCCTGGTGCAGGGCTCAGTGGGGGTTGTTTACCCCGTGAGGCCGCCGGAGGAACAGCCCCAGTGGCGGGGCAGCTCTGGAAACCTGGATTCAGCTCCGGCAGGAACTCCGTCTGCAGGGCCTGGAGGCTCCGGGGCGGGGCCGCTGATCTGCTCAGCTCGGGGCAGGAGCGTCCTTGCTGTCCTGGGCCCTCCCGGCCTCTGCCTGTCCCGGGGGAGGCCGGATCCTGGGCTGTGTCCCGGCGCCCTGTGCTCCGGAGCCTGCGCTGGTGGATTCGCGCTCCCGGGCCGCGCAACCCCCTCCGCGGAGCCGCCGCCCGAGCCCCTCGAGCTGCTCCGGGTCCCGCCGAGCGCTGCAGCCCTTAGGGAGCTCGGCGCACTCTCCTGGGCGCGCAGTTGCTGTTACTGTCCCAGGGAGCCCGAGGGCATCCCCGCCCTCCTGGGTCCTGCTCCACCTCCCTGCGAGCCCCTTTCCGCCCGGGAAGGTCGGTGCAGCTCCTGCGTCTCCGGGACGGGGCTCTCCTGTCCTGGGGACACTCGCCCCGGCCTCAGCCCGGCTCCTCGCGGGGCCCCTCCCCCTTGGAGGCCTTTGTTCCTTTATTTCTTTTTCCCCGTCTTCCTACCTTGATAGAAGCGCGAACTCTTCTCACTGGAGCATTCCAGCTGGTCTCTCTTTAAATCTCAGGCCGAATTCGTAGATTTTCAGGATGATTTGAAGGTTATCTAGGTAATTTGGTGGGGACAGGTGACTTGGGGACCCTACTCTTCCGCCATCTTGCTCCTCCCCTCAGGATTTACATTTTAGAGCATCAATTTTCTTCATTTTAAAAGAAAATAATAATACTTTCACTGAAAAATAATGCCAACAGTTGGATCATGTAATGAAGAGGAGTTAGAGGAAGTGTTCGAGAATGTTTGGCACATAATAAGTGGTCAGCAAGATGAAGAGATGTAAATATCCTGTTCTCTATCATTGTTGTCATCGTCAGCACCACCATTAGTTTCTTAATGTTCTAGTACACAGCAGTCTCTCTCTAAAAGACTTTGGATCCCAAAAAAATAAAAAATAAAAAAAAATAAAAGACTTTGGAATTGGGGCTCCAAATTAGATATGAGATATATTTGTCACTAATGGTGTAACAATTTGGTTACCTTAGCAGAAAATATTATAGGTAGATACACATCTGGTTAGATCACTTTAATATTTTCAAAAGAAATATATGATGAAAGATATTATTCAAATAGTAGAAAATGACTATTGTTTTTTGCTTCTGTTTTTAATTTGGTCTGTGATAACTTTTAAGACTTTTGTTTCCCTTTTTGCCTTTCTATTTCTCATCTCTTCTTAGGGTATTTTCCTACTTGTTAATAGGCTAAAGGTGGGGGATACTAGAAGAATAAATTAAATGAATAACAAAGTCTCTGACCTGAGAGGCCCTAAATCAGAAGGTCACATCTACTGTATTAGTGCATATTCTGTCTTCACCCTTAAAATAAATAGCACTATCTTCAGGTAAATTACAATATATTTAAGGAGAAATACAGAAGAACTGAATACATACATGGAATGGTACCAACTCTATTTGGTATTGAAGGAAGTGACTGTGTCTTATTCATTGTTTTATATTTAAGGTTGGATCATATTGTTGATATTTGGAGCCTATATGTAAAATTAGGCTTCTACCGTTCCTGCCAGCTTAAAGTGTTTTAGTTAATATTTCTAAAAAGATTTTATTATTTGTTAGAGCGAGAGAGAGAGAGAACATGTGCATAGGTGGTGGGAGGGGCAGAAGCAGCAGACTCCCCGCTGAGCAGGAAGCCTGACATAGGGCTCCATCAGAGGACCCTGGGATCATGGCCTGAGTCTAAGGCAGATGCTTAACACCCAGGTGCCCCAATATTTTTCAAAACAAATACATTTTACATGAATTTCAAAACTTCCTTGTGTAGCTTATATGTCATGAAATGCTCAAATCTTAAATGTATCATTTAATCAAATCTGATGACTAAATATCAAGACAAAGAACATTTACATTACCCTATGGAGTTCCCGTGTACACCTTTCCAGTCAAGACAGACAAGAAACCTTTGATCTAATTTCTAACACCATTGTTTATTTTGGACTTTTCTATAATTTCATATAAAAAGAATTATATAGTATGTACTCTTTTACTCTTAGCTTCATTCACTTATAGTATTTGTAAGACTATTGATAGTGTTAAATCTATCAGTAATTCATTCTTTCTAGTTCTGAGTAATATTCCCCTGTATTAATATGCTATAATTTGCTGATATGTTTACTTGGCAGTAGAAGTTTACATTATTTCCAGTCTTTGGTTTTTATGAATAAATCTGTTCCTTTTTTATTTTTTTTTAAGATTTTATTTATTTATTCATGAGAGACACAGAGAGAGAGAGGAAGAGACACAGGCAGAGGGAGAAGCAGGCTCTACTCAGGGAGCCTGATGTGGGACTCGATCCTGAGACCCCAGGACCATGCCCTAGGCCAAAGGCAGGCACTAAACTGCTGAGCCACCCAGGGATCCCAATCTGTTCCTTTTTTAAAAGGATTTTTGTAGATCTAGCTTTTCATTCTTTTGGATAAATGCCTATGAGTGGAATTATGTAGCCTCCTAAGAAACTGAAATTACATCCAATATATATGAAACATTTTTTGCTCCTATCAGCCTTGTATTAGGGTTCTGGTTGCTTCATGTCTCCTACAGTGTTCACAGTGTTTTCATTTCTCCATTTTTGTTTAAATCTCCTGTGCTTTACTATAACTAACTTTGCATTTCTATGATGGCTACTGAGGTTGAGTTTCAATTACTCAGGGTTCAAATTTTCCACATCCTTATGGGTTTTTTCTGCTTGTCCTATTAATTAAGAGGTATGCTAATGTATTCAATTATGATTGGGAGGTTTGTGCCTTGCTCCCTTTGGCTTTGTCCATTTTTTTTCCTCCTGTGGAGAGAACTTGGTTATAGAGTAAATAAACATTTAAGATGATGTTTTCTTGATTAACTGGAAAATTACTCTTGAATTCTGCATATGAGTGAAATCATATGGTATTTGTCCTTCTCTGACTGACTTATTTTGCTTAACATAATACATTCTAGCTCCATCCACATTATTGGGGAAATTGGAAAAAAAGTGAGAGAGAGAGGTAAACCATAAGAGACTCTTAAGGATAGAGAACAAATTGAGAGTTGATGGAGGGATGTGGGTGGGGGATGCGCTAGATGGGTGACGGGGATTAAGGAGGGCATTTGTTGTGAAGAGCAATGGGTGTTACATGTAAATGATGAATCACTAAATTCTACTCCTGAAACTAATAATATAATATATATTAACTAAAATTTAAATAAAAACTTTAAATATTAAAAGAAAGAAAAGGAATTTTTAAAATCTGTAATAGTACTCTTTATCTTGAATTTTATTTTGTCTGTTATTATTAAATCACAGTGGCTTTTTCCTGTTTAGTATGTATGGTAATTTTTCCCATCCTTTTACTTTCAAATCACTTGGGTCTTAATGTTTGTTTGTGTCTTTAAACACATAATTCACCTTGCTTTTTATGTATGTACTGTACTTGTTTTTATGCTGTACTTGTTCATTGGGGTCTTTGATTTATTTAATTCAATTATTGATATATTTGGATTTTAAATTTTTAATGTTTGATTTCCATATTTTCCATATACTCGTTTCCTCTATTTTTAATTTCCTATGTTATTTTTTGTGAATCACTTATAGCATTCCCTTTCATCTTTGCTACTAGATTTTTATCTGTTCTTCTTTGTCTTATTTTTTATTGGTTTCTTTGTGCAGTATGCAGCACATTTTAAAGTTATCCCAGTCTGCATCCAAAGCTACTGTATTAACTCACAAAAAAATTTAAGAATTTGTGATAATATATTTCCAATTTATGGACTTCATGACAACCTATTAGTACCCTTATACTTTATGTTCTTATTTTCATTTATCTTTGTTCCAGAAAATTTATAAAATTTCTTTTTTTATTCTTCACACTTTTTAGAAAGATTTATTTATTTGGAAGGGGATTGGCAGAGGGAGAAGTGGGGAGAGAATCTTAAGCAGACTCCTTGTTGAGTGTGGAGCCTAACACAGGGCTCAATCTCATGACCCTGAGATCATGACCTGAGCTGAAATCAAGAGTTAGACACTTAACTGACTGAGCCACTCAGGTGCCCCTTATTCTTCATACCTAATTTTTCAAAATTTTTTTCTTTTTTGAGAGAGAGTGAGAGAGCATGAGTTGGGGGAGGGTAGAGGGAGAGAGAGAATCTCAAGCAGGCTCCACACTCAGCACAGAGACAGACATGGGGCTTGGTCTCAGGACCCTGAGATCATGACCTGAGGTGAAATCAAGAGTCAGACACTTAACCAACTGAGCCACCCAGGTGCCCTTTCTTTAAACAGATTATAGTATCAAAGGAAACTAATGTTATCCTTTTAATTTTAGTTCACTGGGTTGCTTTGTGAATGTAGGTGTCTGATGGGCTCAAAAACAAACTTTTGTAGATTATCTACTTTGACTTTACTGTTAGACTGGAAGCAACATTCTCTTATAATGTTCTATAAGCCAAATTTTTCAAAGATATATTCAATGACTCGACTTTTTTTTTTAAGGGGATATGTGTTTTTCACCTAGAATGCTAAGCATAAATATATAGAAGAAAGACAGAATCCTATCCTTAAAAAAATGATGTATATATTTTCTTAGAGGTGGGAGTGATAAATAGATAATAAATATAATAACAAGGGAATAAATTATAGAAGGGAATTGAAATGATGAAGACTTTTCAAGGCCTTAGGAATGGGCATAGTGCTTTTAAAACAATATAGCAGTTAGATTTTTTTACCTGTTGAACATTATTATTGTATTTATGGTAGCACATATTGCTTAACAAAACATTTCCACATACATACTTTATCTTACTTTACTTTTTTTTTTTACTTCGCTCTTCTCCAGAAATAGCATTTTGAACATAGTTACTGTGCTTCAGAGTTTTCATGATAGGTTCCTGTACATTGTCTCAGTTGATTCTCCAAAAATATTGAGAAGCCAGATTGAAAGTTACTTGGTAGAATAAATAAAATATTTTTAAGTAAAAGAGGATTGGATAAGGTTTGATAATTTTTTGAGATGGCAAAGGGACCACAAGGGTTAAATAAGAGGAAAAACATTATTTAACCTGCAAAGTATATCACACTCTTGAAAAGATGTCAACCTTTTATGGAAGGAACCTCAGTCAGTGAGTAGAATTTCCTCCTAAATACTAAAATCTCTCAAAGTCTTTTTATGCAAAGTATTCATTATTCTGGATAGTGGCCTGAATTTCTTCTTTAATTCTTCACTCTAATAAATGAATAAAAAATCTATTAAATATCTAAGTGAAATAAAATTGTTGGAAATACAGTTGAGAAAACTGGCATTATAATTTATTGATAAATTGAAAGTAAAACTAAAACATGAGTGTAGAATCAGCATGATTAAGCTCTTTTGCCATTGATTATGTTCATGCAATATATAATATTGTTTATAAGAAAATGTGCTAAAAAAAGAAAATGTGCTAATATGTAATATAATCCTATTATTAAATGTTATTAACTGCCTCAAGGAATTCTTTGGGGATTATATGCTGCTGAGATTGATGTTATTAAAATCTCCAAGGTGTTCAGTTTAAGAAATCTGGGTTTTGGCATTAGGAATTTTAGATGTGAGAGAGGCTGAAATTACTTGAAAACCTTTACCAAAAAGATATTTTCTACTTTTGGCCATTTTCCTATAATGAATATAAAAGTGGACTTTTCCACTCTAGCATTGCAATTTGGGACTTTGAATCCTGCTTTTATAGCTATCAACCTTATTACTTTATTCATCTTTCTGCTAAGTTATTGGATATTCCTGGCTTCCATTTACTTACTGGCCCACACATCTGTCTACAGCAGGCCTATTATGACTTTCATTAAAAACAACAAATATTTAAATAATAAAAACACAAAAACTGTTTGGTTCAATACTAAATTATGTCTTATAGATGTTTTTCCTGTAATAGTATTGTTCTGAAATTAACATCTCATTGAATTCATGATATAGGGTGACTTTTTAGAGTCATTTTTTGGATGTCTGGAGAAGAGATAATAAGGAAGAGAAAATTGAGAGAGAAGAACGTGGTGAGATTGGTTTCCTAGGTATTAAAAGAGGAACATATTCCTTAACATTAATAAAATTATACTCTCATCCCCTTTATTGCAGATATAAATCAATTTTCTTCAATTCTTTATATCTAATAATATGTTATTTAGATGATGGGAAATATCCACGTCTTATCCAACTGACAAAGAAGGTGTAGGTTTTCTATGTATTGAAAGCAAGAGACTGTTACCTGCCAACTCTGTACCGTATTTACCTGGATTTGACAAAGTCCAATGAAGAGAGTAGTTAACTTTCAGAGGTCATAGGATAAGGTAGCAAATTTCAGTATTCACCATCACATTCAACTATATCCCGTTGCTAAGTGACTGGCCTTCCTGCATTCCAAATAGCAAATTGGATTTATTTCATACATTTAGCTGCCTAGTCATTCTCTCCCTCTATGCTTACTCTCCAGCTGGTAAAAGAGGATCAGGTCAGATCAGAGAATTTCTTGGGATTGCAGAAGATCATGAGAGTCATGTAAGTGAGAGGCAGACAAGATCTGCTCTGTGATCAAAGCAGCACATATACATCCGATCCTTGGGGAAGAAGCCAACCTCTTCAGGGAAGGAAGAAAATTAAGGAAATAGAGACTAACATATTCCTAAGAACTGATGCTTGAATAATTGAAAGATAGAAATTGTTCATTAAAGTAGTCTGCATAATTAAAGCCATTTATCTGAAATCCACTATTTAAAAGTCCTCAAAATAGTTTCTTTATAGGTTTGGTACCTACAACTGATTAGGTATCAAAATCTGAATGGACCTTGTTCTATTTAAACACATAATTAATCCATTTAATGTTTATATTTTGCTACAGAAATATTTAATGATTGATTTCATGTTGCTACTCCTGATCCCACTCTATGGTGTGATATAACATATGACATATATTCTTTTCTAAAATATAAAACAGTCCAAATTCTGAAAAAGACTATATGTCCCTAGATATTGGTGTTTGATTTCTTTCTGTGCATTATTTTATTTTCTAATGATTGTGTGTCCCTGTAATACACAAAAAAATCAGACTATTATTCTGGAGTTGGAAGATTTATCAAATCTAAATATAGGACTTTAAATTTGAATTTCAGATAATGTACTTTTTTTCTTTTTTTAGGGTATACATGTCTCATCAATATTTGATACATAGCTGCAGTGAAAAAAAATGGTTGTTGTTTAAATGAAATTCAAATTTAATTGTTGTCTGATATCTTGTATGGGAAACCTGAACTTAGAGTATAAAGATAGAATTGTCCTTAGTATATAATACTTCTTTTCTCATTAAAGATTGCTCATTAGTGCTTCGCTAGCTGTCAAGAATATTTTAAATTCTTTGTATTTTGTAATTTGTACTTATAAAAAAATTAAGTTGACTAAGCTTTGTTAAAGGATTCATTTTCTTCTGGTCTATCTATCCCTACCAAAGATTCAAAAATTCTACTTTATTTCTTGACCCTTCCTGGAAAGGGTCACTGATGAAGTATCAAGAATTTTATCATGTCTTATAAGTGTGAGGATGGTACAAAATTTATTTTTTAATTAAAATAATAGACTTAATGAGGGAATGAATTTGGATTTTGACATGGACTTTTAAAACTATATTTTGTTGATAACACATTAAAAACATTAAAAAATATTTATTTGAGAGAGGGAGAGAGCAGGCTCCCTACTGAGTACACAGCCCAACACCAGACTCGATCCCTGGACCCTGAGATCATGACTGAGCTGAAGGAGATGCTTAACCAACTGAGACACCTAGGCGCCCCCATAAAAACATTTTATAAAATTATTTAAGAAATAATAAAACTAGAAGTGAGCTATAAAATATATCAATTAGATCAATGCAAATCTTGATTAAATTCCATTGCTTCAACTACACACTTGGCATTTTTATCACATGGTCTTTATTTTTTAACTAGCTTGTAAACTATTTAATGGCATGGATGTTTTACATTATCTTTTTGTTTTTCATTATCCATGTACTTAAATTTTTGATCAGTTCAAGTTAATGACTTGTTATACACATGACAGCAGTTTGTGACACACTAAAATGTCACCACTCATTGGGTTGATTTATCTAACTTTATAGAGAAGAGATTGGTATTGAAAGCTATGTGTGACTGATGAAAGAAACTTATTCCACACGTAACACTGAAACATTAGACTTTGTTCTTTTATTTCCTACCTGGCACTTCATACTATCAAGGCTGGAACTCTGGATTTATATTTTATTTCTATTTAAGGAGATGCATTTTGCCACACTTCTCAGAAGCATTGCTTCAAGGCTATTACTGATGAAACTTCAAAGATATAATTTCATTTATTTATGTGAAAAAACATCATTCTTGTTTTAAAATCATCTGCATATTAAAGAACAAAGATAATTGAAAGCCAAACTTCCTATTTTTCAGACAAAGCTACCCATTTCAAAAATTTATCAACAGTTCAAAACTCATAAAGAAATTTGAAGTATTTCATAGGTGAATATATTTTAAAATTAATAACACAAGACCTAGTCAAGATCAGCGTGGTTTTATTATTCTCTTATTCACATATATGATGTTTCTGATATAAGTTTCAACTAATGGATTTTAGTTTTTAAAAATATAATGAAATGTAATTAAAAATAATGACAATGATACAAGAACTTTTAAAGTTTAAATGAGTATTTGGCATGTTCATGTTAACTAGCGATTATTCTAACCTCTCATTCTAGAACTAGAAAATGAGTCAAGCACAATTGCATTAATTACATAATCTTTGAATTAAACAAAAAATGAATTGTCTAACTTCAACTTGGCATACTCAATACTGAGCCACAAATCTTACAGGTAATAATAGCTAAATACTTAAAATGTGCTGAAAGAATTCTAGATTTTGTTGTTTGTTTTGTAAAGGTCTCTGTAATGCTTTGCTGAAAGCATTACTCGTTATTCTTCCAAGTATTTGGAATTTTGCATCTCAAACTTTAAAAAAATATTATTTACTATTGTTGCAATATTTTATCACCCTACATCCTATCCCTCTTTCCCTTGAACACTAATCATTATATCTTCATACGCACTTCATGTTTCATCAGAACTAGGGAAAACCCAATTATTCTATATTTTTAGGGAATTATCTCTAGGAATAGACTACATCTCTCAAATTGGTATTTGTATATCTAGAGTGACAAAACTTGAATTTAGTTCATGGTTCACTTAAACAATGGACTTGACACCGCCTATGTCATGTACATTTTGCAGGGTTTAAGTGAGTTACATTTAAGATAATAAAAAAAAAACCCAAGTACTTTATTAACATAAAGTTAAAATATGACACAGTCATAATTATTAAGATTCATAAAAATAAGGATCCTTTGTTTTGTATGCTTATTACAGAATTTAACTCAGAATCTACAGGAGATACAGTTAGCTGTCAACAAAACCCATTCTCCCATTTCTGTGGGACATGGACCTAGACAAAATTTTCCATCCTCTTTTGCTCTTGGGTATGGCTATCTGCTTGAATTTTAAGTAATGAAATGACAGTGGAAGGGATGTGTGCCCTGAGGCTTATCACATAGAAGCTTCCTGTGTTTGGGCTTTCATACTTTTTTTTCCTTCTTGAATGGCTTCATACAGAAAATGACAAGGCTTTTGAGGATGATATAGCCACAAGGTGAATGAACTCTTGGTGCCTGAATGGGAAAGTTTGTCAGTGACAAACTGAATCTCTGCTCAAGTCCCAGGAAAATGAAAGGTTAGGTCTATTTATATCCAAAACATAGTCACCTATAACAGATCAGAGCTTAGTGTATTTTTTAAATGATTTCCCATGTCTGTAATTGGAGGTAAAGGTGGGGAAGGCATTACTTTCATACCATTACAGATATCAGAGAGATTATGATATAATTTTTACCTGAAATGTCACCAAATTTTAACTTTTTAGGTTTCAAAGTTATACCACCTATGGCTAACTATTGTAAAACTCTGCATTGATAGGAAAATTTTGCAAGTATCAACAAGAACAAGAAACAGTAAGGTCTGTGTATAGTTGATATTTTATTATAGTTTTTTGCTAAGAATATTAACAGTCTCACTAAATTACCTCTGTCCTCCAACTGAGCTTGATTTTGTCATAATTGATGAAGGTTAATATGAATGGTTAATAGAGTAAAGGATACTTTGATGCTTAAGCTGCTTTCCATTTTTAATTTTTAAAGCAGCCATTTGTTTTTCCAGTTTTAAGTAGTTTAGAATAGTGTTACATAAAACTTTACCAAAAAATAAAAAAGATGATTTTATTTATTTATTTATTTATTTATTTATTTATTTATTTATTTATTTATAAAAAGACGATTTAAACAAATGCAGTATTGTGAGTTAGAAATAGATGTGGAAACTCCTTGAGAATACCCAAACAACATTAACATCTTGAGCTTTATAAATCCTGTATATGTTACTGTCTGTCTGTGTGAGTACCTGGCAGATTTTCAGTGCTGTGCTGTGTGTCCCTGTGTATCCTACTTTGTCTTTCTGGTCTCCCTCCTACTTGCACATACACACATGTATCTCCTGATGTCAAAAGAGTGTTTTCTGCCCAATTTCTGGTCATTAATTTTTTACATAAATGGGAATTTCCCTGACTGTATATAGCTGCACATCTTTGACTATGGAAAATATGCTTATTTGTATTGAGTTTTTTAAAATTGCTTTAGGGCTTTTTAAGTTCTTTCTCGCTCTACATATTGGCTTTTGATGCTTCAGACTTAAAAAACATGTTCAGTATGATTGTTCTCAGTTATAGTCCACAAAATATAGAAAAAAGAATTATCCTATTTACACCATACATTATTTGTTAGTAACTCCAAAGTATACCATCACCAGAGTCAACTGGAATACTTTCTATTACTTTCCCCTACTCAAGGCGAAGCCTACCCACCAGGTTTCTCTTTTATAGTCAGCAGCTCTGAGATTTCTTATCCAAATACCCTCTAAGATGAAATTTTACCTAAATAGTTTATAATAATTTATAGTCGAAAATGACACATTTTTCCTACTAAACAGCAGGAAGGCACACATCTTTAATATCTCCACTACTTTTCACAGAAAACCCTGAGACAGCACTAAAGATTTTGTTCATTTACTATCATTTAGAATATCTGAATTACATTTTCATAAAATGTATGTACTTTAATATTCAAATGTATTTAAAATGTAAATTATAGTATATTTATTCAACAATGTGGGGATTAGATGTGGCTAACAAACATTTTGTTGCATCCATCATGGTCATTGCCTGTTAAGAACTACTTTAGAGAGAAGCACTATAGTTCTTTGTGCTACAGAGTAAGGATTACAAACTCTACACATTGAAACCAAATTTTCTGTAAGATTCTTGGGAGTATTTGACATCTGTATCCAGAGATAGGCTGAATTACATAAATGACTACATATTATCTCAAAATTGTCTTATCTGAAGTATCCAAAATACTCTGCATATCTGAAATAACAATGAAATTTAGAACCAAGATTCAACACACAAAATAGAACATTAATCTTTATTCAAGTGTCATGGTAAAACACTGAAAATGAAAATCCAGATCCTATTTCCTGTCCTCCCCTAACTATATGAGTAAGCTCTTCCCCTTTAGCTGTGACCAGGTGCTAATATAAGAAACAGCTCTTTACGTAGCCTGTTATAGAAGAGTTCTTTAGGATAGCTTCAATTATTTTGCTCAGTGATTTTTATATAGAGAGTAGAGAGACTGGAGATACATTTTCCTAAGAGGTAAGTACCAGGAAAAAATATATATAGTTAATATCATCTGGTGAAAAAGGTTTTTTTTTTCTTTTTCACTGAAAATTGAGAGTTATATAATTTATTAAATTTCCCTTTCAGTGTATGATACTTGAAAAGTTTAGTGCTGGGGGGAGGAGCAAGATGGCTGAAGAGTAGGGTCCCCAAATCACCTGTCTCCACCAAACTACCTAGAAAACCTTCCAATCATCCTGAAAATCTATGAATTCGGCCTGAGATTTAAAGAGAGACCAGCTGGAATGCAACAGTGAGAAGAGTTCGCGCATCTATCAAGGTAGGAAGACGGGGAAAAAGAAATAAAGGAACAAAGGCCTCCAAGGGGGAGGGGCCCCGCGAGGAGCCGGGCTGAGGCCGGGGCGAGTGTCCCCAGGACAGGAGAGCCCCGTCCCGGAGACGCAGGAGCTGCACCGACCTTCCCGGGCGGAAAGGGGCTCCAGGGAGGTGGAGCAGGACCCAGGAGGGCGGGGATGCCCTCGGGCTCCCTGGGACACTAACAGAGGAGCTGCGCCCTGGGGAGAGTGCGCCGAGCTCCCTAAGGGCTGCAGCGCGCACGGCGGGACCCGGCGGGACCCGGCGGGACCCGGAGCAGCTGAAGGGGCTCGGGCGGCGGCTCCGCGGAGGGGGCTGCGCGGCCCCGGGAGCAGCTCGGAGGGGCTCGGGCAGAGGAAGAGGCTCCGTGCGGAGGGGCCTGCGCGGTTCCAGGAGCAGCTCGGAGGGGCTCGGGCGGCGGCTCCGCGGAGGGGGCTGCGCGGCCCGGGAGCGCGAATCCACCAGCGCAGGCCCCGGAGCACAGGGCGCCGGGACACAGCCCAGGATCCGGCCTCCCCCGGGACAGGCAGAGGCCGGGAGGGCCCAGGACAGCAAGGACGCTCCTGCCCCGAGCTGAGATCAGCGCCCCGCCCCGGAGCCTCCAGGCCCTGCAGACGGAGTTCCTGCCGGAGCTGAATCCAGGGCTCCAGAGCTGCCCCGCCACTGGGGCTGTTCCTCCTGCGGCCTCACGGGGTAAACAACCCCCACTGAGCCCTGCACCAGGCAGGGGCAGAGCAGCTCCCCCAAGTGCTCACACCTGAAAATCAGCACAACAGGCCCCTCCCCCAGAAGACCAGCTGGACGGACAAGTTCCAGGGGAAGTCAAGGGACTTAAAGTACACAGAATCAGAAGATACTCCCCCGTGTTTTTTTGTTTTTGTTTTTTTGTTCTTGTTGTTGTTTTGTTTTGATTCGTTTTGTTTTGCTTTTTGATTTGTTTCCTTCCCCCACCTTTTTTTCCTTTCTTTCTTTTTCTTTCTTTTTCTCCTTTATTTTTCTTCCCTTTTTCTTTTTTCTCTTTCTCTTTTCTTTCCATCTTTCTCTCTTTTTCTCCTTTTCCCAATACAACTCGCTTTTGGCCACTCTGCACTGAAAAAAATGACTAGAAGGAAAACCTCACCTCAAAAGAAAGAATCAGAAACAGTCCTCTCTCCCACAGAGTTACAAAATCTGGATTACAATTCAATGTCAGAAAGCCAATTCAGAAGCACTATTATACACCTACTGGTGGCTCTAGAAAAAAGTATAAAGGACTCAAGAGACTTCATGACTGCAGAATTTAGAGCTAATCAGGCAGAAATTAAAAATCAATTGAATGAGATGCAATCCAAACTAGAAGTCCTAACGACGAGGGTTAACGAGGTGGAAGAACGAGTGAGTGACATAGAAGACAAGTTGATAACAAAGAGGGAAACTGAGGAAAAAAGAGACAAACAATTAAAAGACCATGAAGATAGATTAAGGGAAATAAACGACAGCCTGAGGAAGAAAAACCTACGTTTAATTGGGGTTCCCGAGGGCGCCGAAAGGGCCAGAGGGCCAGAATATGTATTTGAACAAATTCTAGCTGAAAACTTTCCTAATCTGGGAAGGGAAACAGGCATTCAGATCCAGGAAATAGAGAGATCCCCCCCTAAAATCAATAAAAACCGTTCAACACCTCGACATTTAATTGTGAAGCTTGCAAATTCCAAAGATAAGGAGAAGATCCTTAAAGCAGCAAGAGACAAGAAATCCCTGACTTTTATGGGGAGGAGTATTAGGGTAACAGCAGACCTCTCCACAGAGACCTGGCAGGCCAGAAAGGGCTGGCAGGATATATTCAGGGTCCTAAATGAAAAGAACATGCAACCAAGAATACTTTATCCAGCAAGGCTCTCATTCAAAATGGAAGGAGAGATAAAGAGCTTCCAAGACAGGCAGCAACTAAAAGAATATGTGACCTCCAAACCAGCTCTGCAAGAAATTTTAAGGGGGACTCTTAAAATTCCCCTTTAAGAAGAAGTTCAGTGGAACAGTCCACAAAAACAAAGACTGAATAGATATCATGATGACACTAAACTCATATCTCTCAATAGTAACTCTGAATGTGAACGGGCTTAATGACCCCATCAAAAGGCACAGGGTTTCAGACTGGATAAAAAAGCAGGACCCATCTATTTGCTGTCTACAAGAGACTCATTTTAGACAGAAGGACACCTACAGCCTGAAAATAAAAGGTTGGAGAACCATTTACCATTCGAATGGTCCTCAAAAGAAAGCAGGGGTAGCCATCCTTATATCAGATAAACTAAAATTTACCCCAAAGACTGTAGTGAGAGATGAAGAGGGACACTATATCATACTTAAAGGATCTATTCAACAAGAGGACTTAACAATCCTCAATATATATGCTCCGAATGTGGGAGCTGCCAAATATATAAATCAATTATTAACCAAAGTGAAGAAATACTTAGATAATAATACACTTATACTTGGTGACTTCAATCTAGCTCTTTCTATCCTCGATAGGTCTTCTAAGCACAACATCTCCAAAGAAACGAGAGCTTTAAATGATACACTGGACCAGATGGATTTCACAGATATCTACAGAACTTTACATCCAAACTCAACTGAATACACATTCTTCTCAAGCGCACATGGAACTTTCTCCAGAATAGACCACATATTGGGTCACAAATCGGGTCTGAACCGATACCAAAAGATTGGGATTGTCCCCTGCATATTCTCGGACCATAATGCCTTGAAATTAGAACTAAATCACAACAAGAAGTTTGGAAGGACCTCAAACACGTGGAGGTTAAGGACCATCCTGCTAAAAGATAAAAGGGTCAACCAGGAAATTAATGAAGAATTAAAAAGATTCATGGAAACTAATGAGAATGAAGATACAACCGTTCAAAATCTTTGGGATGCAGCAAAAGCAGTCCTAAGGGGGAAATACATTGCAATACAAGCATCCATTCAAAAACTGGAAAGAACTCAAATACAAAAGCTAACCTTACACATAAAGGAGCTAGAGAAAAAACAGCAAATAGATCCTACACCCAAGAGAAGAAGGGAGTTAATAAAGATTCGAGCAGAACTCAATGAAATCGAGACCAGAAGAACTGTGGAACAGATCAACAGAACCAGGAGTTGGTTCTTTGAAAGAATTAATAAGATAGATAAACCATTAGCCAGCCTTATTAAAAAGAAGAGAGAGAAGACTCAAATTAATAAAATCATGAATGAGAAAGGAGAGATCACTACCAACACCAAGGAAATACAAACGATTTTAAAAACATATTATGAACAACTATACGCCAATAAATTAGGCAATCTAGAAGAAATGGACGCATTCCTGGAAAGCCACAAACTACCAAAACTGGAACAGGAAGAAATAGAAAACCTGAACAGGCCAATAACCAGGGAGGAAATTGAAGCAGTCATCAAAAACCTCCCAAGACACAAGAGTCCAGGGCCAGATGGCTTCCGAGGGGAATTTTATCAAACGTTTAAAGAAGAAACCATACCTATTCTCCTAAAGCTGTTTGGAAAGATAGAAAGAGATGGAGTACTTCCAAATTCGTTCTATGAAGCCAGCATCACCTTAATTCCAAAGCCAGACAAAGACCCCACCAAAAAGGAGAATTACAGACCAATATCCCTGATGAACATGGATGCAGAAATTCTCAACAAGATACTGGCCAATAGGATCCAACAGTACATTAAGAAAATTATTCACCATGACCAAGTAGGATTTATCCCTGGGACACAAGGCTGGTTCAACACCCGTAAAACAATCAATGTGATTCATCATATCAGCAAGAGAAAAACCAAGAACCATATGATCCTCTCATTGGATGCAGAGAAAGCATTTGACAAAATACAGCATCCATTCCTGATCAAAACTCTTCAGAGTGTAGGGATAGAGGGAACAATCCTCGACATCTTAAAAGCCATCTATGAAAAGCCCACAGCAAATATCATTCTCAATGGGGAAGCACTAGGAGCCTTTCCCCTAAGATCAGGAACAAGACAGGGATGTCCACTCTCACCACTGCTGTTCAACATAGTACTGGAAGTCCTAGCCTCGGCAATCAGACAACAAAAAGACATTAAAGGCATTCAAATTGGCAAAGAAGAAGTCAAACTCTCCCTCTTCGCCGATGACATGATACTCTACATAGAAAACCCAAAAGTCTCCACCCCAAGATTGCTAGAACTCATACAGCAATTTGGTAGCGTGGCAGGATACAAAATCAATGCCCAGAAGTCAGTGGCATTTCTATACACTAAGAATGAGACTGAAGAAAGAGAAATTAAGGAGTCAATCCCATTTACAATTGCACCCAAAAGCATAAGATACCTAGGAATAAACCTAACCAAAGATGTAAAGGATCTATACCCTCAAAACTATAGAACACTTCTGAAAGAAATTGAGGAAGACACAAAGAGATGGAAAAATATTCCATGCTCATGGATTGGCAGAATTAATATTGTGAAAATGTCAATGTTACCCAGGGCAATATACACGTTTAATGCAATCCCTATCAAAATACCATGGACTTTCTTCAGAGAGTTAGAACAAATTATTTTAAGATTTGTGTGGAATCAGAAAAGACCCCGAATAGCCAGGGGAATTTTAAAAAAGAAAACCATATCTGGGGGCATCACAATGCCAGATTTCAGGTTGTACTACAAAGCTGTGGTCATCAAGACAGTGTGGTACTGGCACAAAAACAGACACATAGATCAGTGGAACAGAATAGAGAATCCAGAAGTGGACCCTGAACTTTATGGGCAACTAATATTCGATAAAGGAGGAAAGACTATCCATTGGAAGAAAGACAGTCTCTTCAATAAATGGTGCTGGGAAAATTGGACATCCACATGCAGAAGAATGAAACTAGACCAGTCTCTTTCACCATACACAAAGATAAACTCAAAATGGATGAAAGATCTAAATGTGAGACAAGATTCCATCAAAATCCTAGAGAAGAACACAGGCAACACCCTTTTTGAACTCGGCCATAGTAACTTCTTGCAAGATACATCCACGAAGGCAAAAGAAACAAAAGCAAAAATGAACTATTGGGACTTCATCAAGATAAGAAGCTTTTGCACAGCAAAGGATACAGTCAACAAAACTCAAAGACAACCTATAGAATGGGAGAAGATATTTGCAAATGACATATCAGATAAAGGGCTAGTTTCCAAGATCTATAAAGAACTTCTCAAACTCAACACCAAAGAAACAAACAATCCAATCATGAAATGGGCAAAAGACATGAACAGAAATCTCACAGAGGAAGACATAGACATGGCCAACATGCATATGAGAAAATGTTCTGCATCACTTGCCATCAGGGAAATACAAATCAAAACTACAATGACATACCACCTCACACCAGTGAGAATGGGGAAAATTAACAAGGCAGGAAACAACAAATGTTGGAGAGGATGTGGAGAAAAGGGAACCCTCTTACACTGTTGGTGGGAATGTGAACTGGTGCAGCCACTCTGGAAAACTGTGTGGAGGTTCCTCAAACAGTTAAAAATATACCTGCCCTACGACCCAGCAATTGCACTGTTGGGGATTTACCCCAAAGATACAAATGCAATGAAACGCCGAGACACCTGCACCCCGATGTTTCTAGCAGCAATGGCCACGATAGCCAAACTGTGGAAGGAGCCTCGGTGTCCATCGAAAGATGAATGGATAAAGAAGATGTGGTTTATGTATACAATGGAATATTACTCAGCTATTAGAAATGACAAATACCCACCATTTGCTTCAACGTGGATGGAACTGGAGGGTATTATGCTGAGTGAAGTAAGTCAGTCGGAGAAGGACAAACATTATATGTTCTCATTCATTTGGGGAATATAAATAATAGTGAAAGGGAATATAAGGGAAGGGAGAAGAAATGTGTGGGAAATATCAGAAAGGGAGACAGAACGTAAAGACTGCTAACTCTGGGAAACGAACTAGGGGTGGTAGAAGGGGAGGAGGGTGGGGGGTGGGAGTGAATGGGTGACGGGCACTGGGGGTTATTCTGTATGTTAGTAAATTGAACACTAATAAAAAAAAAAAAAAAGAAAAGTTTAGTGCTAAAAGCTGTAGTTTTTCCTCCCTCTTTATTACTACATTACTGCTATTTTTTATTGAAGTGTAATTAGCATACAACATCATATTAGTTTCAGGTATATAACATAGTGAATCAACAGCGCTATACCTTACACAATGCTCACTGTGACAAATATAGTCACCATCTGTCACTACAGTGTTGTAATAAATACTATCAACTGAATTCCTTAGGCTGTATTTTTCATCCCTGTGACTTATTTAAGTGGAGGTATTACTTTCTTTGTTCTGAGTAAGTTACTTCTTGGTCTTCTCTCATTGTGATTTTATTATAATCTTCCTGAAATTGTTATTAAAACAGGAGCACAAAATAAATATAAATAAAAACGTATTTATAGATGTGAATGTACATAGGTGTATCATTGTATATATTTCATTTAAAAATATCTAAATAATTTTATACTTTTTACAAAAGCAGTTTAGATATTTTCTTTATTAATTCATACATTTTTAAATAAACCTACTTCTTTGGTTCAAAGTAAGTTAATATCAGGTACTAAAGAAAATCTAGATGAAGAAGAGTGACATCAAAGTTTGAATATAGAAAAGAAGAATGGTAAAGAGATTCTAATTATTTGATTCATCTCTAGCCTCGCCTAATTCCAGAGGAAAGGAAACACATCACAGTAGGTATTGATAATAGCACTGCTCTCTCTCAGTTCTGTGACATTAGAAACTTTGGAGTTACATTGTAACAAAATGAAAACTGCTCAGATTTTTGCCATCTTCCATAAAAGGTTAACTCTATCATTTTGAGAAATGTTAACAAAATAACATTCATTTTGCTTACTCCCTACTTTTGAGAAAAGGTCAGCTTTCCTAGAAATATTATTTCTTATTTAGCACCCAGTTTTCCTTTTTAATGATCCCATTAAAAACATTTCAATTTAATTAGAAAAAAAGGATGATTAAATGTATAATAGAGACCAAAAATAAAGAAAACACAAACTATCACCAATACATGTATACATATGTATGCACACATACACAGCATTTTGGACATGATACTTTATTTCAAAAATAGGTATATTACGATAATTTGCATTGACATGGGAGTTGAGAAGTAAAAAATATTATACTGTCAATGCACAATTACAAGATAGTAAAAGTTTTTATGTTCCTTTTACAAACAGGAGCAGCAAAGAGTAATAAAAGGGAAAAATTAATAAAAGGGAAAATTGAGAATATTTGGACTAGTATTGGTAACTCAAATTCTGGTTTTCAATTTCAATATACCACATTATATCTAAGTGTATCAGAGAAACCTTTCCAAAGGTGAGATGATGAACAATAAGACAACAACATCTACACTTATTTATATAATATAAATGGGTAAAGGGTGGTTTGTAGGATTATTTGTGTTTAACACTTAAGTGGATTCTGGAATACTCTAAAGTTTGTGTTTCTAAGGTCTTAGAAAGGAATTTGATCTACTTCAGAGGTAAATTTTGCTTTTTCAGACTATTTTTGCAACAAATTTTTGATAAGGTGACTTTTGTTGATAAATATTTAAAGATAAAACTAACATTTTGTAAGTTATTATTATTATTATTGTTTGATTTGTTCTCTTCTACACTGAATGCTTTTACTGTAGTTACTAGAGAGCTTTATGTGTTTTCCTTTATTTTTCAGGTACAGACTAAACGTAGCTGAACCCCTTAGGGACAGATGAGTATGTCATAGTAGCCTCATTCTCATGAAACTCCTGCTGCTTTTTAAATTTTATGTAGTATGTTAATGCATATTCTGTGAGCGTTGCACATTTAGGCTGGAGCTCCTCAGTTGGAAGCACGTAGTTGTGGGAGTCGGAGGGAAACAGAAAAAATAAATCTCAGAATCAGTTTGGTACCTATTCTTTTAAATCCGTTTGCCAAAGCTTGAGACATACTAAATCTGAATCTCTAGGTTTATGGATATATAAATGAGGATGGGTTAATGTGGGAGCTTATTGTCTCCAATAAGCTTATGGTCTACAGTAGGGCTTGGCAAATTTTTCTGTCAAGGACCACACAGCAAAGACTTTATTTAGTCTGTGAGGGATATGTGGTTTCTCTTGCAGCTACTTAACTCTGCTCTCTTAGTGCAAAACCATTCATAGCACATAAATGAATGAGCGGTGAGGCCATTTTTCTTGGAATCCTGTCTTACCCCTCCTATCTTCAGCTGGCAGTGTCTGTTAATGTGGCATGGATTTAATTAAAATGGTATGGATTTAAAAAAGAATGGTATTGATTGAAATGGGTGCAATGGAATTGCAGCGAACTGGAATAAAAAATATTTATTTTTTTAAAAGATTTTATTTATTTATTCATGAGAGTTACAGAGAGAGAGGCAGAGACACAGGCAGAGGGAGAAGTAGGCTCCATGTAGGAAGCCTGATGTGGGCCTCGATCTCAGGACTCCGAGATCATGCCCTGAGCCAAAAGCAGACGCTCAACCGCTGAGCCACCTAGGCATCCCTAAAAATGTTTCATATAGAAATAAGCTACTTGAATCAGTTTGGTTTTCAAATACAGAAATGGAAGCCCCAAAATTGAGTTGTGTTCAAATCCTGTGTGAAAGAATCTGTTTGCTACAAAGGATGTCTAAGTTCTGCCCTGCGTAATTTTATTCTTCATGGAACTATTTTAAGGTCTCACTGGATAAGATACTTTAATTTCTGGAAAGGATTTGACCCATTTGTTAAAATGATGCTTCCGTTTTTTGGAAATATCTACATACTCTAAATGTGTCTGAGAACACCAGATATTGAGAGAAACAAATTTGAAATTAAATGCAAAGAGCTATGCCTAATTTAAAAAGACACGGGAAGGAAAATACTAAATTCACTATTTCAACTCTTTAGTAGTTACAGTAAAATAAGCAAATGTTGAAAAATATATATATATATAAAATTCAACTATTTGTGCTTATCTAGAAAACATGTATTGCATGTCTTATATTGTAGGTCTTATGTCAAGTACCATGTTCTTAATAGTGAGTAAAAGGGGCACAGGTCTTTGTTCTCATAGAGTTAATAGTCTATTGGTAGAGAAAAAGGATAGAAATTACTTTTATTTAGCATTTATGACATGTTAGGCACTGTGATAAGTACTTACATGCATTTTGATTTGGTATTGATAATGGTACGGGTTTTTAAGTTATAATAATGAGCATTAACTATTTAAAACCACACAATAGAAAGAGAAGAAAAAAAAATAAAAATAAAAATAAAACCACACAATAAGGAGTATGTACATGTACACATATGAATGCAGGCTTTATAAAATGATTAGCATTAATATATAGAGTTTATAATATTTTCAAGTTTGTAATATTATAAATCTGATGTGCATTTTAATTTATAAAGCATTTGAATCATGAAAAATAAAATAGAAAAAGTTTCTATTTATGTATTTATCAGATCCTATTTCTACTTAAGGAACATCTTTTTGTCTTATTGCTTTAGAAGTGCAGATACATGTTTGGCCTTAATTTGCATTTTTTTGTATCTCTAGGGCAAGAAAATGCTAGAGTTCTTTACTCCAAAGAGCAACTTGGATGAGGAATTACTGCCATTGGTTGGACTAGACAGCAGACCATTGGCAATGGCTCAAGAATCTGTAAAAATGTTCAATGGAACCCATTGTAAGGGAATCCTTTAGGTTTAAGGTGAATGATTGAAATCCAGCCTTTTTTTCTGACTCTTGGGTACTTTTCTTCTTGATCAGGGATGTCCTGGTAAGGTGATGGATGGCAGCAGCTCTCCCAACAGGTTTCATCTTTCTTAAATTGAGTTATTTGAGTTACCTAAATTTTTATACACTCTAGAACAAAGTTCATAGACATATGACCAACATTGAGCTTATTATGTTTTCATTTGCTTAATGATGACTTTGAAGAACAAAAACTTTAATTTTTAACTTGTTTCTTCTATTTTTTATGTGTGCCTTCTCTAGAAAATTGTGTCTCCTTCTATTTCTTGAAGATATTATTTGAAAAGAATTTCTAATAATTTCTTGGCATATTGTCATACCCCTTTTACTTCAAATGCCTCTTCAAGGTCACATTTTTAAATAAAGTCATGTTTAATGTATAACATGTTATCATTTAACATCTTTAAGTAATCAGTATATTATTTCATTAGTTATTTTCATATTTCTAATTAAATGTGACCTTTTAAAAATAGAAAAGTACTACTGAGATAATACTCTTTGAATCCCATTAAAGTAAACTCAGCTTGGCTTACAAAAAAAGTCACAATTTCAAGATTTCTGTAACATATCACTAAAGGAATACAAGATAATTTCAGTTTTCCTTGTGATCAGCAACCTTATTTTCATAGAATGTTGAATAATGAGAGTCAAGAAATTTTTAGCTTCTCTTTTATCCTTCCCACTCACCTCACACCACAATTGTTACTCATTTTATGCCCTCCACGTCCCCCCAAAAGTTCTAACTGCCAATATGAAAGGGAATAAAGATTAGTTGAGATTTGTCCAAGTGAATTGTACCTAAGTGATGTTATCATCTTACATGTCAGATTCATCAGCTTATTATATTCACAACCACTGGGTTTTTTATTGAAACTCCAACTACACCTCTTTAAAAACATTCCAACCTGTATTGGATAATCAGTATTATCTTGTCTTGGTCAGTTTGGATAGGAGAAACCAAAGAACTGTACTTGAGACTAATTTATCCTTGTCTAAGATATCCTAAACAGTCTACCATGCTTGTAATTGTTTTCTTTGCAGTTAATTCATAGCATTAATTTACTGTAATTGCTCTCCATTTCTGTTTTGTCCTCATCTCTTTTTTGATCTCCATAGTTCTAATTGAGCAATTTGTATGATTCTATTTCCTCCCATCAATTGGCATATCAATTGTATATTTAAAGTATTTCACTTTAGCTTGTCTAAGTCGGTGCTCTAGTAGAGCAGTCAAATCTATTCTATGTGTGTGTTTATCAGCCCATCTGTTTTGTCACTGTTTTTTTAATAGCATGCCCTATCTTGACTAACTTCCCTTGGTCCTTTAACTGTATCCTTCCCTCACTTTTTGACCATAAAGCACATAGATTCTTGTATTTGCTTGTGTGTGTGTGTGTGTGTGTGTTTGCTTGTTTGTTTTTCTTCACAGTTTGAACTATAGCTTCCTTTTCTTTGTATACCAGTAGCCTGTTTAAGCTGGAAATATCTTACATGGTAAATCCACCTCACTTTCAAATTGCCTGTTTGGTGGTGGGTATATATGTTTGCTGACACCATTTTAGTATCAAAAGGAGAATTCTGTGAACCACCCTCAGGATCTTAGCCAAGTGGAACGTGTAGTCACCCCACCTATTCGTATAGAGTGGGATAATACAGTGACCATTCTAATGAGTTAAACTTGATAGTCTTGATGGAACTGATTTTAAAAGAAAGGCAAGTTTAAGTGAAAGTATGTCTGTAGTCTCTTCTAGTGTATGAACACCATAATAGTGCACAAACATAAATATCTTAGGAAATGGGTAAAAAATATCACCTTGAAGAAAATTGTGATATATTTTGGGGAAAAATAAAACATACTTGCATGAGATGTGAAAGCACTAGCTATATTCAACAAAAAGAAATGTAGGGGTGATACTAGGAAAATTTAAGGGATCAATGTGTTGCAATTCTAATCAGCATGGCTACACCTGCGCCCATGTCAGATGAGACCCTATACATGCAAATTAGGAGGACAAAGAAGGAAACTGGAAGACCATTTTATGCTTATTTTTTCCTCAAAGAGAGAGAGAGAAGGAAAGAAACTCCTTTTTAAAAAAAAGTCTCAGCTGATCAGCAGTTTGTTGTTTACTTGCTTTGACTTTAGTAGATTTGCAGATAATTTATGTGACCTCAATGAATTGGTTCATAGTTTGTATTACCCCGATTAGGATAACAGACTTATATGAAATTAGACATTGACTTTGCCTTGAGAAATGGAAATCCTGGGAACTCTGCAGAACTGATTGTTTTGGAAAAATAAACATTACTGTGGTTCATCCCATCATAGGGCATAAAGTGATGGACTTTGGCTGTAATGAACACATATATGTAATCCCAGATTTGTATAGAGTCAAAAGAGTTTAAATAACTTTTTATTATTCTTAATTTTGACAAATAGCTCCTAATTCATGTTGACAGATGCCTTGATATGGTTAAAGACTTATTTCCCACGTGACCCAGCTTCATGGGATCTTATGTATGCATCATCTTCAGATATCACTGTGGAAAAGTCAATGACCTGTCACAAATAAGAGCTAATAAAGATATTGAATGAGTGCCCATGGACCAAAGTGGACAGAGGAGACACAAATTTATAAGGCTAGAGGTTCATTAACTATACTTCCTGTAGTAACTTAGCAGATCTGATTCAGCACATCTGAACTAGCTCTAGGAGTAGAGATTGATTACAATCATTGGGCTCTAAAGTCTGGCCTGTTTTAATATTGCCAATTCTCAGATTAAGAAATTTGAATTACTACATAGATACTCTGTGTTAGATTAATGTTAATGGCCCCAATTTTTCGGTTTTCATACCTATATCATGCTTTATTGAGGTCATTTATTCATATAACTTAATATATTTACATAATTTAAATCATATAAATAAAAGACAGAAACTACCTGTATATTAATCTACTTTACCCATATTATAGGTCAGAAGTAATTTGTTCCTAGGAGACCTAACTTGGTTGGTCTTTGCTTCTAATGGATATCAGAGGATGAATTAATTCAGTGGGTTTACTCAAAGTAACCAGTATTGACTTCAAATTGAAATGATTGAGAAGCATTTAGGGTCAGTGTGTAGAATCAAGAATAGTCCTCAAGTCCAAAAGACTTCAAAGACCAAGTCTGAACATTAGGATGCAAAAGGAGTAGTAAGGCTGGGTTAAAATGAAAGGCTCTATGCAGATATTTAGCGACCTCTCTGTCTTTGCATTGATCAGAATCAGGTCTCAAATAAATGTATACTCACCAGAAAAAAACCCATATGTTAGAGTTCTCCCTTTTCCTTGTGAAGTCTGCATAAAATTCAACTAGGCCACTTTCCATTTCGATCTTGGTGACTATCCAGTTGACAGATTTAACCTAAGGTTGTGATGACTGATTATAGCATTAACAATCAAATAGGTACTCCAGGATATACGACCTGAACTAAAAGAATTAATGTCTACTTATGGAGTTTCCTGGTTAAAGAAAGCAGATACAAGATAAATCAACCCTTAAACAGTTACTGGCACTTAAGACTAGTTTTTCCACTTGGATGCAGAAAATTTTGATTGACACTACAGTCAATTCAGTCACAAAATAGCTGTCAGCTGCTTTATGTTCCTGCTCATTCATGTAACCATTTCCCTGTGGCATTTACAGCAAATAGAATTCTTGAACATTTAGGTCCTTATAATCAGTGAGAAGATTGCAATTGGATTTTGGTAATCAATGGTTAACAAAAACCATTACAAACCATTTAAGATATACTTCACTTATTTTTTGTGCTTAAAATCCCCCCTTTCCTTCTGTATTTTCATTTAAAATAGAGTGAAAGAAAAGCTAATGGCATATTCCTGATAGTTTACCTCTGTTGACATTACAAATCCAGCTGTCAGTTTGACAGCAAACCTCCTTAACATGAACGATTCAATGAATTGCTCAGAACTGTAATAAATTGCAGCAGGAATTTAAAATACTAGCCTAAAATCTTTGTTTTTCTAGATGAGTAGGGACATTTTTAAAGGGAGAAATTAACATGCTGAAGTCTGAGGCTAAACATAAGGAGTAAGGATAGCCCATAATATTTTGAGAAAGAACAAGGTCAGCCATGTGAATTAACAAGGTAGAGATTTATGATGAAACATTAAACTTGGCAGGCAAATAGACTACCTGGAATCTATGATGGTCAAAGGCAGAACTAGTATAGGGACTGATTCAAGACTGAAGGTCCTAGTAACTGAATTATTGAATCTAAATCAATTTGGAAAATACCAGCACGTCATACTGTGAAATTACTTTTCTAAAGTTATTTGGAGCAAGTTTCTCTCTGCTCTGTTAAAATTTAAACATAGCTTCCAGAAAAAAAGAAAATGAAGAATATATTTCAAGCTTAATCCCTTACCTAAGACATATTTGGACAATTAAAGACAATTGAAACTAAACAAAAATAACTTACAGTATAATATTCCAAAACATTACAGAGTGGTAAAAGACTGTTGAACTACACTTAATTATTTCAATTAAAAATGTTTGTAAATTAGCCAACAGTAAAAGTATTAAAACTAAAGAATACTGGAATATGGTATTTAATATAGTATTCAATTAATAACTTAGGAAAATACAATTATTTATAAATGTTTTTTAAATGTGAGGACACAGAATGTGGCTGTCATGCTCAAGTTATCAGCACTCTATATATCTATCTATTGGAAGATGGGAAAAGTGATTAATATCAAACGAATTGGATCAGTAAGATATGACAGAGTGCAAAATTTCACTGAAGCTAAAATTGAGACCCTGAGACTAATTTCTAAACTAGGCCTATTCAGTATTCTAAATTCTCTGTAACGTTAAAACCACACTTATTATATTACTATGATGGTTAATTTTATGTGACAGCTTGCGCTAAGGGAAGCCCCAACAGCTGGTAAAAGATTATTTATGGGTGTGTCTGTGAGGGTGTTTCCAGAAGAAATTAGGATCTGAATCTGTAGACTAAGTAAAGAAGATTACCCTCACCAAGTGAATGGGCATCATCCAATCTTTTGAGGGCCTGAATTGAACAGTTGATGGAAGAAGGGTTAATCTGCATTCTCTGTCTGAGCTGGGGACACCTATCTTCTGCCCTCAGACATGGCACTCCTGGTTCTCAGGCCTTTAGATTCCAACTGGGGCTTATAGTATTGGCTTCCCTGGTTTTTAGGTCTTTAGGATAGCACTGTAACTACAACCCCAACTTCCTGGGCCTCCAGCTGCAGATAGTAGGTCAGTGGGACTTACCCTCTCTAATTTCCAATTATTCATAATTTCGTGAGCCAACTACTCAAAATAAATCTTTCTCTACTAATATATGTATATATGTATGTATCTATATCTACATATCTATATATCTATGCATATATGATCTATCTGTAGTATCTATATCTATCTATCTATCTATCTATCTATCTATCTATCTATCTAATCTTGCTGGTTTTATTCTCTGGAGAACCTTGACTAATATAATTACTTCTAATTTGTGCATCACATTATGCCCAATCATCACCCTCAGGGACAGTTTCTTCAGCTTCTTGTTTCTGATTTAATTATAGCCTCATAAATGAAAACTTAACCTTATTAGTAACCCCACCATCATCCAAATCCAATCAGTTATATGACCTTGGAATTTATTCTCAGGGAACAAACACACTGAAATCTTCTATTTTGTTGTTTGTAATCACATTGTATTGATTATAAAGCACTCATGTCTTCAGTTGTTGGAGCTTCACAGTTGCTTCACTAAAATTTAAAGCTGGCTTTCAAAGAGAGTGCCACTTCTCTAATCTCTCTTAGAATTTGGAGAACCAGCATTTCTCACTTTTCTACCTTAAGAGTTTGAGAGAAAGCTCCACTTAATTCTTAGATCCTAACCCTCTTTCCCCTTTCCTCTTGCCAGTGTTTCTACTGGAAACTATTTATATCATTTTATGGAATTTTGTGAATACTATTTGTCAAAGATATTAACACTATTTTCACCCTTTATTTGTAAAAAAATAAAATTTTATTGTATTTTGTTTTATTTAAAGTAATTTTGCTTTTTAAAAAAGTATTAGCATGTATCATTTGAAATATTTAGGTCATAAAATCTATTTATTTATATTTTCCATTAATTTTAAGCCTTAAAGTCCTTCCCAAAGATTAATTTTTTTCTACTCCTTACCAAAAATATATAATGACATCTGCTTCCAATGAATTGTGTGCTTCCTTTTACCTTGTTTAAGGATTTCTCAACATCAAGCAAATTGCTTTAACATAGTAAATGCTTAATAAAATTATTTGGTAGCTTTAATTTGGCTTGCTGTTAAAGGTAGCTGGAACTGAAAAACAACATGCAATTGTTTTCATAAATAGTATACACAGATTGTTCTTATATTAAATTTGGATCATGCTGGTATTCTTTCAGTATATAACAATAAAAATAAAACAATGTTAAATATACTTTACAAATTATTAAAGGCTTTAATGATAAGTATATCATTGTATAAAAGTCATATAATTTTATAATTTCTTACATTCTCTAATAAAAGTGATTGGAATAGAACATTTCCCACCAGAAAAATAAACAAACAAACAAGAAGAATGATTTAATGTCACAAAGTTATCCAATTCACTGCAACTTATTTAAGTACTTAGGACATTGGCTTTAACTATAATTTTTTTTTTTTACTTATGGGCCAATAAGTATTTTGAAATTACCTAAAACATATGTAGGAACACACTGGAAAAATTAATCATCTTTTGGTTAAAAATGGCAATAACTACATATTAGGAATATAGAACTAAGATACAGAAAATGTCCAAAATTTTAATAACCAGGTTAAGAATGGGTTAAGAATTTTAATAACCAGTTTATAAATCCTAACATTTGCCAACTTGCCTTATTTCCTGTACATTCCATATTTATTTAAATAAATTTATGAGATTAAGAAAAACCTTTTAATTGATCTTTTATGATGAAATAATAACATTTGTCAAATAGTGTTATATATTTATATATGTACTGGGGAGACTTTACCTGACTCTCATCAATAATATTTGGTTAGTCAGTGAACAGAAAAGAAAAATTGCCTTTTTACTGTGCATTCTAAATTCTGAATTATTTTATAGCATATAAATATATTAATTTATCAAATCAATATGCATCTGAAACTCAACTAGTCCAGCAAATAAGAAAAATATTTCACATGCATTAATTTTCTCAGGCAATCAATCTGTATTCAAGGATTATGCTATATTAACCATAGAGATGATAATTCCAATAACCTAGAACTTCACTTACTTAAAGTTATTTTTTTCCGCTTTTTGTCATCTTCTAATTTTTACCGATAGGACCTAGGCTTTATTATTATCATTAAACTGCAACCTTTCCATAATTAATTTCAAACATTGCATTTTCAAATACCACCTTCTACATTTCTAGATCATGTTCTCTGATTTCCCAACTCTAACCTATCCCAAATCTCCAAGCACATTGCCCCCTGGATCCAACCACACTTTTCATTGTCTTCCATCCAATTATACCCTTCACTTTTCTCCTTTCTTACTTGGAAGTTCATGATCAATTATTATCATCATTGGCATTCATACTAACACAAATCCCTTGTTCTTCAATCATATAACTTTTGGTTCTTAAAAATACAGCCCCAGTGTGCATAAGTGCAACTGAATGTAACATTTACACTACATACTCACAACTCTGCTGATCAGTCCGACTCTAAATTCATGACCTGCATACCACATACCATACCTGCACTGCACTCCACAGTGCATCATTCTTTATTTCCCTTGTCTGTGTACTCTCCCACTCTCCTGCTAAAATAGTACACACCTCCTCCTATCTCCTCAAGCTTACAACATCTACTATACTCTCATTCTCAGATGTTGGCCTAATTTCCTCTTTTACCCATAAATTAAATGTAATAAGAAGGGAACTTGTCCAGGTTTTACCATCATACCCACCCAGCCTCACTTTTACCTATCTACTGCCTTCCCTTTTGCTTCTATGGAAATATACTCAGTGCCTTAGCTAGGGACAACCTCTAGACTTATTCAGAATACCTTACTTAAATCCCCTGACAACTCAAGAATATTGCTTCTTCTCTTTCTTTCATATGCCAATGATTTTTCCTTCTACAATGAAATATTGCCCAGAGTACATAATTCTACCCCATTAAAACAGAAAAAAATAAATAAATAAAAAACAGGGATGCGTGGGTGGCTCAGCAGTTAAGTACCTGCCTTCCACCCAGAGTGTGATTCCCGAGTCCCGGGATTGAATCCCACATCAGGCTCCCTGCATGGAGCCTGCTTCTCTCTCTGCCTGTCTCTGCCTCTCTCTGTGTGTCTCTTATGAATAAATAAATAAAATCTTAAAAAAAAAAAAGAAAAGAAAACCCAAGTTGATTCCTCGTCTCTCTAGAGCCACCATGAGAATTATTATCTATGTCAAAGATTAATGAAGGATTGGTAGATAACAAGTACAGATCATTCATTATAGCAATAGCAGATATAAAGAGCAGCCACTACTCCTAGATCTGAGATAAACCACTCAGTGAAAATTGTCCCCAACCTCTGAGCTGAGATCAAGACCTTGTTGGACAGAAGAACATGGTTCACCAGATGGTGGGGAATTGCTCAGGTTAATGGAAGTGAGGGAGGGGCACCTGGGTGGCTCAGTTGGTTAAGTGTCTACCTTTGGCTCAGGTTGTGATCCCCGGGTCCTAGGATGGAGCCCCAACTTGGGCTCTCTGCTTGGCAGGGAGCCTGCTTCTCCCTCTCCTTCTGCCTGCACTCCCCCAGCTTGTGCTCTCTCTCTCTCTGTCAAATAAATAAAATGTTTAAAAAAATAATGTAACTGATAGAAAGATGAAATAACAATAAATCTCAAATTCCTCAAAATTGTCATTGAAGATAGTGATTAATTGGGCAGACCTCTAGTGTGATACTTCATATCTTATAATGGCAGGCTAGTGTCAAAGCAACTGTGCAGCAGTGTTTGATGATGTCAGCTTGAGTTTCTTTGTTGTTGATTGAATTGACTGTTAATTTTAATATTATTTTATGAATTAGTTCAATTGATTAAAACTATAAATTATCATTGTATTGTTTCAAAGACTCTATGTAACCTTGCCTACTATTTCTGTTGGTTATCATGAGTTTGTGATCATGTGTTTATTTCTGGGGGAAAAAGGTTAACAAGAAAATCGTGTAACTGGCAAAAATCTAAGCAGAAGAATAAAAGCATTAAATCAATAACAATTATCTATGTATCATTACATGGAAAATTTATGCATTGGTATATATGTGTATATATGTCTATAAAAATGCATATATGTAAAGACTTATGTTTATATAGAAGCCTACTTTTATAATATTGATACTTCTAAAAATACACAGAATTTTTAAAAATCTAGAAATATAATACCATGTAACAATTTAGCAAATATTTACATCTTAACTTTTAGACTCAGTTCTTACCAACAAAAAAGTACAAATACATAGTACAAAAAAAGAATCCAACACACGAAATAAAGCATCTGAATGTAGACCCAGAGTTGCATAGTGGTATGATTCATTTTAGTTCTATGGTTGAAAAAGAAAGGTGTTTCATTTAAAGCTATTTACAAAATAATTGTCATCAACAAGTATCCAATTTTATTTTTTAAATTTTTTTTATTTATTTATGATACTCACAGAGAGAGAGAGAGAGTGAGAGAGAGAGAGAGAGGCAGAGACATAGGCAGAGGGAGAAGCAGGCTCCATGCACCGGGAGCCCGACGTGGGATTCGAGCCCGGGTCTCCAGGATCGCGCCCTGGGCCAAAGGCAGGCGCTAAACCACTGCGCCACCCAGGGATCCCAACAAGTTTCCAATTTTAAATGTTGAATCAGTTACTGAAACTGTGAAAATATTTATGAATAAAGATATTTCTGAAGTTATGAATTATGAAAATAAACCCTCCCTAATGATCAAGTGTGTGTACTTTTAAGGGGATTGTCAACATGATAGCTAATACTTGAAATAGGAAAATACACATATATGATATGCCTTTATTTCTATTGTATATAATATAGTAATATATATTGGATAAAGTTTCTATAAGCATATTAAGTGTCTATGCATATTTATGTAACAGATTTAAAACCACAATATAATTTTTACAATGGGCAATATATAAAATTTTTAACCATGGACTGCCTATTGAAAGCATAAGCCTAAAATCTAGTTTAAAAACAACTACATTTATGCAGCATTAGTAAATCAGTCAATAAATATCAAAAACAAGGAAAGGAATGCTATCCCCAAAATGTAACAGATTAAAAAGTATATCTTAAACTATTTTAAGGTAGAGTTCTAAAAATATGGGAAACAAAAGATATAATTTAAAGACTTGTCTATTATAGGTTTTTTATTTCCATCAAAATCATGATAAACCACTGCATTTTCCTTCAATTTTGCTTATAATTTTCTACAGTTGCCCCAAATCCTCATCAAATTTTGTCCCAATAGACAAAGACTATTCAATGTTATCTTTCAAAGGAAACGTAAAAGTGGCACAGTTCAAATCCCAAACCCTCAGTTTTCTAGCTTTTGCTTTAGGGAAATCCCTTTATCTTTCTGAAATTTATTTTTCTGAGCCATGAAAAGAGTATAGATAATAATATATCCTTTGTAGAGCTTTATAAAGGTAATGTACATAAGGTGCCTGTTGCATGACAAGCAATTGATTATGCTTATTATTAATTCACAGTTATTTTTATATGTTACATTTACACACATGTAGAACACACTTTATTTCAGACTTCAAATGCAACAGTTTACAGTTATTCTTGTTCAGAATTCTGGACTAATGAAAGATACTTGTTAGTCTATTTTTTTATAATAAACAGTTGAATCAAGATTGTAATTTTCCAGTTGTTCTTCCATCAATAAGCTAATTAATCAATCCAGAATGTTACTATAGTGCTTATTAAAAGCACGTACTAAACCTAATCTATGCTAGTGACAGTGTGGTAACAGAATATCATGAGTTATACCCAGGAGTTTATCTATTATCCTAGGCAAAGTATGCATATGTTTGCAATTTGTAGCAATAATTTTGTGACATACAGTTTGTTTATATTAGTATGATAGCATTAACTAGATAAAATAATAAAGTTTAGACATTTCATCCTTTTAACTATTTTAGCTATTTATACACAAAGTGAAATGTACATACCATCAATAGCTGATATTTACAAAATGCTTAGTATGTATCAGATCCTGTTCTAAATTCTTCACCTAGATGCAGGTGTACACTTTTCACCATAACTCCTTGAGCTATTTGTATTAGCATGTCTATTTTATAAGTGAGGAAAGTAGGTCAAAGAGAGTTGAAAAGAAGTGTCAAAGTTCACATAGGTAGAAAGTGGCACATGCAGTCTCAAACCAGAGACTATAGTCTTAACCACACATATCATTACCTGTCATACAACCAAATGCCAACTCCTCGTGAAGATCATACAGTAGTTTTCTTCCTCTTCCTCCTTTTTAATAATAATAATAATAATAAATAATAATAATACCTCAAGCTTTCAATTAAAGTAATGTCTACTAGATTGACATTGAGATATTCTTATTCAATTAAATTTTAATGGAAAACAGGCATAACTATGAAATTAAGTAGTTATATGAATCTATTTGAAAAACAATTTAAGACACCTGTTCTTTATCTAGTAATTATCTATGATAATATCCTTCACTCTCTATATGTTGCTTTAGGGAGCAAAACCTAACAGAAAATTAGAATAAAGGGACGCGTGAGTGGTTCAGTGGTTGACTACCTTTGTCTCAGGCGGTGATCCCGGGGTCCAGGATAGAGTTCCACATTGGGCTCCTTGCAGGAAGCCTGCTTCTCCCTCTGCCTATGCCTCTGCCTCTCTCTCCTTTTCTCTATCTCTCTCTGCCTCTCATGAATAAGAGAATAAAATCTTAAAAAAAAGAAAAAAATCTTAAAATAATTTGTTCTAACTCTCTGAAGAAAGTCCATGGTATTTTGATAGGGATTGCATTAAACATGTAAATTGCCCTGGGTAACATTGACATTTTCACAATATTACTTCTTCCAGTCCATGAGCATGGAATATTTTTCCATCTTTTGTGTCTTCCTCAATTTCTTTCAGAAGTGTTCTATAGTTTTTAGGGTATAGATCCTTTACCTCTTTGGTTAGGTTTATTCCGAGGTATCTTATGCTTTTGGGTGCAATTGTAAATGGGATTGACTCCTTAATTTCTCGTTCTTCAGTCTCATTGTTAGTGTATAGAAATGCCACTGATTTCTGGGCATTGATTTTGTATCCTGCCACGCTACCAAATTGCTATATGAGTTCTAGCAATCATGGGGTGGAGGCTTTTGGGCTTTCTATGTAGAGTATCATGTCATCGGCGAAGAGGGAGAATTTGACTTCTTCTTTGCCAATTTGAATGCCTTTAATGTCTTTTTGTTGTCTGATTGCTGAGGCTAGGACTTCCAGTACTATGTTGAATACCAGTGATCAGAAAAGACCCCGAATAGCCAGGGGAATTTTAAAAAAGAAAACCATATCTGGGGGCATCACAATGCCAGATTTCAGGTTGTACTACAAAGCTGTGGTCATCAAGACAGTGTGGTACTGGCACAAAAATAGACACATAGATCAATGGAACAGAATAGAGAACCCAGAAGTGGACCCTGAACTTTATGGTCAACTAATTCGATAAAGGAGGAAAGACTATCCATTGGAAGAAAGACAGTCTCTTCAATAAATGGTGCTGGGAAAACTGGACATCCACATGCAGAAGAATGAAACTAGACCACTCTCTTTCACCATACACAAAGATAAACTCAAAATGGATGAAAGATCTAAATGTGAGACAAGATTCCATCAAAATCCTAGAGGAGAACACAGGCAACACCCTTTTAGAACTCAGCCACAGTAACTTCTTGCAAGATACATCCACGAAGGCAAAAGAAACAAAAGCAAAAATGAACTCTTGGGATTTCATCAAGATAAGAAGCTTTTGCACAGCAAAGGATACAGTCAACAAAACTAAAAGACAACCTACAGAATGGGAGAAGATATTTGCAAATGACGTATCCGATAAAGGGCTAGTTTCCAAGATCTATAAAGAACTTATTAAAGTCAACACCAAAGAAACAAACAGTCCAATCATGAAATGGGCAAAAGACATGAAGAGAAATCTCACAGAGGAAGACATAGACATGGCCAACACGCACATGAGAAAATGCTCTGCATAACTTGCCATCAGGGAAATACAAATCAAAACCACAATGAGATACCACCTCACACCAGTGAGAATGGGGAACATTAACAAGGCAGGAAACCACAAATGTTGGAGAGGATGCGGAGAAAGGGGAACCCTCTTGCACTGTTGGTGAGAATGTGAACTGGTGCAGCCACTCTGGAAAACTGTGTGGAGGTTCCTCAAAGAGTTAAAAATAGACCTGCCCTACGACCCAGCAATTGCACTGTTGGGGATTTACCCCAAAGATTCAGATGCAATGAAACGCCGGGACACCTGCACCCCAATGTTTATAGCAGCAATATCCACAATAGCCAAACTGTGGAAGGAGCCTCGGTGTCCATTGAAAGATGAATGGATAAAAAAGATGTGGTTTATGTATATACAATGGAATTTTACTCAGCTATTAGAAATGACAAATACCCACCATCTGCTTCAACATGGATGGACCAGGAGGATATTATGCTGAGTGAAATAAGTCAATCAGAGAAGGACAAACAGTGTATGTTCTCATTCATTTGGGGAATATAAATAATAGTGAAAGGGAATATAAGGGAAGGGAGAAGAAATGTGTGGGAAATATCAGAAAGGGTGACAGAACGAAAAGACTCCTAACTCTGGGAAACGAACTAGGGGTGGTGGAAGGGGAGGAGGGCGGGGGGTGGGGGTGAGTGGGTGGCCGGCACTGAGGGGGGCACTTGATGGGATGAGCACTGGGTGTTATTCTGTATGTTGGTAAATTGAGCACCAATAAAAAATAAATTTATTTAAAAAAATGTTTATTGTGTACATTATGCAGTTGCAAAGAATAAAAGTAAATATATTCTAAATAAAATGTACCAAATATTATTCCAAAAAAAAGAAAAAAAAATAGAATGAAGATCTTAATACAAACACTCCAGTACAGCTTTGCAATGACATCATATTTTTATTTCCCCAACTACTATACCTCAAAGGCCTTTTTTTATTGATATATATTTTATATAAACAGTGGGTATAGGGTAAATGATGTATCATATTTCCTATCATATTTAAATTGGAGGCAACTTACTGCAGCATCTAGACTGGTTTTAGTGTCATAAATACTAGGTTAAAATATTGACTGGATTATTAGCTATGTGACTTTGAACGTGTCTCAACTTCTCTGAACCTCAGTTTCCTAAGCAGTAAATTCACACAATATTTGTTAAATGTCATGAAATTATTAAATATAATGTACAGGAAAGTGTTTTGTAAATTTTAAGGTATGTGAATATGTGAATATTTGTTGCATGTTATCATTATAACCATGCCCTGAAGCCCATGTTGAGGACCATCTAACCAGTGAAACTAATTTCATAGTGCTATCTTATTTCTGAAATCACCTTGAATTATGACTTCTAGAACTCTTTTAGGGTATTATACTGTTTTTTGTTTGTTTGTTTGTTTATATTTATGATAGTCACAGAGAGAGAGAGAGAGAGAGGCAGAGACATAGGCAGAGGGAGAAGCAGGCTCCATGCACCAGGAGCCCAACGTGGGATTTGATCCCGGGTCTCCAGGATCGCGCCCTGGGCCAAAGGCAGGTGCTAAACCGCTGCGCCACCCAGGGATCCCTATTATACTGTTTTATACACTCTAAATAGATTATGTGTATTTATTAAAATCATAGAAATAGGAATATGTGACAGCATAATATTAATAACTATTTGCAAAGCAACTTTCAAGAAATTGCATTTTTAAAAAAGTGATCTGCAAATTGTAATCTCAAGACTTAATTCTTTGAATTTGGAAGGATTATATGGAGACAGTTGTAAGATATCTTACCTGAGGTAAGATAGACATCTTACCTCAATGTTGTAATTACATAAAATATTACCTTCTGAGTAAGAGTTAATAAAATGTGAAATTGATGATTTGTCAGAAAAGCAAAATATTATACGTATATACAGGGTTCTAACCACAAAATATCTTATAATATGTTCTTGTTACCGTGTTCACTACAAATATACACATTAAATGTCAACCAGCAGCTGAAATGCAAATTATCTATCCAGCGGCTTCAGAAGACTTACACTATAATTTTGTTATTCAGTATTTCTCTTTTGGTTGTAATAAGTGATAAAAATAAGACTTAAGCAAACAAGTGTTAGGCTGGACCCAAAGCCCTGGAGAAAATGATGGAGCACTAGTGATAGAAATCTATTCTGAAAAAAAAAAAAAAAAAGAAATCTATTCTGTAGGGATGCTCATTTGACAAGCTTGCATAAGACTTTACTGCTTCAATATTTATATCTCTATTTCTCTGTGTCTAATTTAATGACTCATTTAACATGCTTGTAATTCCTGAGATAATATTAGAAATCTGTTTCATAATTATGTCTTGGTTCTTACATGGTATTTAAATTCTAGGTCATTATATACTGATCTATGGAGTTTATAATTTGAAACTTAACTCTTTATTGACTAATATTAACTAATCCTTAATGTATATTTATCATATTTAAAATATATACTAAAATATTTTATGTCATCACTGTGTAACATTGCTCAAATGATCTCTGTATTATAAGTGAAATGGTGACAAAAAATTAATAAACTTTAGAAATACATAATTACCTTTGATAGCAAGTCTTTATCTAGAACACACTTTATTAGATAACCACATTTTAAGATCCTCTTCAGATGTGAGTACTTTGTTCATCTAGAGTACCTGAAATTGCCTTATGTCCTTGACCCAGAAGCCACTTAAAAAGTAGTCTTGGTTGTAATGATATCATCCACATTTTGTATCTGTACTTTGGAAGGCAAGAATCAATTAATGCCTCCCCATTACTCTAAGAAGTACTAGGTTTGGCAGCAGTGTTACTTATGACAAAGAAAAAGTACAAGAAAGAAAGAAAGAAAGAAAGAAAGAAAGAAAGAAAGAAAGAAAGAAAGAAAGAGGAAAACAATGTTTCATGTCATCTGACATTACTACAAAATGTTTTTAAAATATAATTATGTTATCTACAGAATACTTTTTAAAATTATAGTTTTACTCAAAATTAATGTTCAAATCCTTTTTCAGAAAATCAACTTCACACAGTCCTCTAGGTGCTCCCTTAGAAGTTAAAAGTGATTACCCTAAAGAACTGCTGTATAATGGTCCTTAAACACCAATCTCCAATAGTATTCAAAAATAATGAGTTTACATAAATCTACACTGAACTTTTTAGCACAACCTTCTTCCAAATATCTGTACATATTTCTATTTGTTTTATCAGAAAAATAAAAATCTGAATTAGTTAAGGTATAGTGAATGGCAAGATATGACAGTACAGAAAGTCACAGAGCAGGCCCTGATTCTTTTGGGAGACAAGAGTCAAAGAGAGATTTTCTTCAATTGGCTGAGATATCTATTCATAGTCTCATAAAATGAAGCCTGAAATGTTTTGTTTTTCTCAGGATTAAGGTCTTGTGGTTTAAGTTTTATTGGTGCTCAAGCTTTCACGTAAATCATTTGTATTTTAAATTCTGTTATTTCTGTTTAGAAGGACAAGTTCTGAGTGTGGTGATAAGGAGGAAAAAAGGCTAATAGTACCATGAGATCTTTTTCTTCTTGAATTATTATACTTGCTACTTTTCTCTCCTTCTTTCTTTCTTTCATTATTCTTTCCTTCTTTCCCCCTTCTTTTAAAAATTATGGTTTTATTCAAATTATGATTTTAGAACTGTGTATTGTAGTTTAGTTTATCCTAACATATGTTCATTTATTCTTTGCTAGTTTAATGATGCAGTTATTCCCTGTCAACCTAAATTTTCCTTTGGAAATCAATACTGAGAGCTGTTTTGCAATTTCACAACTTAAATATTCAATCGGGGAGAAAAAAAAAAAGCAGAGCTTTTAGCTACAAAAGAGGGAAGTCTAAGAGCAAAATCAAACTGGACATGCTAAGGAGGGGACCATAAAAAAGACTTAAGAATATCTCTATTAAACTGCTTCAGGTAAAACTTAGCCATAAGTTTATTGTTTATAAAGTGTCTCCCAATTTCTCGTCTAGTCCCAGGGTTATTTATCTCTGTAAAGCTGGGGCAGAATGGGATCAAGTTCAGAGCTGGAAGTTGGTGGGAGAAATTACACCTGCCAGATAGGTTCACTTTTCCATTGAGACAGTGTAGAAAGAGGATGCAGTGCAATGGCAGGGAGTTGAAGATTGTCCAGAAAGTTAATGCTTTATTTGATTTATAGTCAGTCATAGGTCTAGAAGGACTTCTGAGATTTTAGATTAAAAGAAAAAAAGTGGCAACAGTATGAAGAGAAGCATAAAACTAAAATACCTCATTAATCGTAAGGTGATTTTGAGGAATTCTGTACTGATGTTAGATATACACAGATATGAGCATGTCAAGAGCCATGACTTAGGAAAAGGCCTTTAGAGGCCTGTTTAAGAGTATGGTTTTTATTGTGAAGACATTAGAAACCCATAGTGGATTTTAAGCTGGGAATGGGAAATGAATTTTGAACAGTCATCCTTGTTTGTAAATGATCAGTAAACACTGAATGAAAGATTAAGTGAATAAATGGTATTTTCAGTGCTCTTTTGTGGTTGTGTTGACGTACATATCAGATGTATTTGTCACATGCATGTACTATAGACTGTATTCCATACAAAGTCAAGCAATCTAGTTTTTGTAACTAACTCAGTCTGTTTAAACTACCATTATGAAGGTAATGGAGGAAGAGAGGGAAACATTTAATGTGCTGTTTAGTTGGATTTTTCTTCCTGATTATTTAGAATTATGAAAAGTGAACATTTTTTTCCTTTCATGTACTTATCATTACATTCATTTTTAAAAATTTATTTATTTATTTATTTATTTATTTATTTATTTATTTGAGAGAGAGTGCACAAGTGAGGGGGGGGGCGCAGAGGCAGAGGGAGAGCGAGAAGCTAACTCCCACCTGAGCAGGGAGTCTAACCCAGGTCTTAATCCCAGGACCCCAAGATCAGGCCCTGAGCAGGAGGCGCACACTTACTGGACTGAGCCACCCAGGTGCCCCTTATATTCATTTTGAAGAGCTAAATGGACATATGATTTTTGCTCTGTGAAACATAGATAATTTCCTATCAAATTTTCTTTTGGGAGTTTCACTAACTCATAAATTTTATTGTCGCTTGCTGTACAAACAAAATATTTGGAGAACCTTCCTGAGATTTTTCTAATGAGGTTGATGCAGATCTTAGTAGCTCTTTAAAATTTCAATATCATTCTACACTATCATTACTATGTTTTATTTACTTTGGACAAAGAGATGCCTTAACTAATTAAAAATCACTAATCAATTTTCTTCCACTGAGTTACATTTCAAGGGAGTCAGTTAGTTGTATCAAGCCCATTACCACTTTGTAGTTAAAAAGCAGGGTTGTTTTGCTTTTTTATTATTTGTCTGTCTTTTACTTTACCTAGTAAGATTATTTTACTATCATTTATGACATGTTACATGACTACCTGTAAGTTCGGTCCATAACCTAAAGCATTGAAGTCCATTATTGTACCAAAAAAATGGAATTACCTATATCTTACCAAGATTATTTCTCTCTTATGTGTCTTTAATAAGTTCAAAGTATGGAAATATTTTAAGTATTTGCTGAAAGATATCAAAAAAGAGACTTTATCAAAAAATAATTATTAAATAATTTCCAAATATAAACAAATTCAAGAAGGAAACACATTAAAACCTTTTATCAATATTAATCTTGGATAGAGCAATGTATTTTTTAATCCTCCCTCAACTGTTCTTTTCTGTTATTTAAGTAAGATTACATATTAAAATACAAAAAAGAAACTATTCATGTTTCTCAAAATTAGATGTATTTATAACAGTTAAATAGATTTATCATTATACTATATGCAGTACTTTGTAGAAAGGCAAGAGATCTGGTTGTTGTTACTAATTCAACATACTTTATATAACTAGCAGTATAAAGGTAATAAAAGCAGGAAAGGAAATGTGCTGTTTGAATGGATTTTTCTTCTTGGTTATTAGAGTTGTGAGAAGTGAAAATTCTGGGATTTTTATGCCTCATATAATGTAGAATTAGCACTTAATATTTCTTGGTTTCTTAATATTTCTTGATTTCTTTTTAATTGAACATTGAACATAATTATGACTACAATTTTTTTTATTTTTTATGACTACAGTTTTTATGTTAACAGTGAAAGATGAGTAATGTAGCTATTATTAGTTTAGTTTTAAGCTTTTTATGATAGTAGATGACACACATTTAAATTCCTGCCTGAAACCCAAGCACCAGAAAAGATTTGTATAGCCTACAACATACTAAGATACAATTGAGGAATTGTTTTAAATAAAGAAGATATTGCAGTGCATATACTGACTAAAATTAAGTCTAAGATGACATGGAATCAAAGCATTTTTCTCATATATTGTATAGTAGCATTACAGTTTTTAAAAAAATATGTAGAGAAAAGACTATAGGGAACAAAATACTTACGCAGAGATGAATCATGAGTTTATGACCTGTGCAGTTACAGGATATCCTGTTCTTAGGAAGGCTCTGCACTTGGTTTAATTCTCAAGAATTGCAATCTTAAAATCCTTAATAATATTGAACAAGAGTGCCACATTTTCATTTTGCACTGGGCTCCACAGATTACATCGCTGGTCCTATATTTATGTTCAGAGAATTGCATTTTCTCTCTATCTATGGGAGGCCCTTGGGGGTGAGAGGACTCCTGTAAGTAGTCTGAGATTCCTCATCCTCTAATATGTAAATGCTTTTACTTGGATTAATGGGTTGTAAATGGGTTAAACATATTATGACATTTTCTCATCACATTAAGCAAAGTAACTTCTTGAGACATTAGGGCTTCTCTGCAGAGAGGAGGGATGAATTATGAAGTATATATGTGTATGTGTGCATGTTATCTTGTGTGGAAATATTTTAAACTAATTGATTTACTTTAAGATCCTTCATCTAATAAGCTTCTTTGTTGAAATTAGATCACCTTGATATTTTTTTAAAAAATGTTTTTTTTTTTCACAAATTCATTAAAGAGCAACCTGAATACCAAATAATGGCAAGTTGAAACTATGTGTGTATAATTCATATACTTGGAGAAAATACTATGTTTTTTTTTTTAAAGATTTTATTTATTTATTCATGAGAGACAGAGAGAGAGAGGCATAGACACAGGCAGAGGAAGAAGCAGGCTCCATGCAGGGAGCCTGATGTGGGACTCGATTCCGTGACTCCAGGATTGCGCCCTGGACCAAAGGGAGGTGCTAAACTGCTGAGCCACCCAGGGATCCCCAATACTATGGTTTATTTGGCTACTCCATCATCCAAATGTTATTAAGTCAGAGAAAACTATGTGATGGGACTCAAATATATTCAGCATTTTAATACATTAATAGTTTTAACAAGGATGCAGGATAATATCTTTTTTTTTAAGAGAAGTAAGCCTTTAGCTCCTTGTTTCACATATAAAGTTGGCTGAGTTTGTTGGAAAGATAATCTCTTTTACTAGCAAATTTCATTTTTAGTGGACTAAAATAATTAAATATATATTAAACTCCTTGAGAATCATTTTTGCTACATTGTAGGACCAAAATTGTTGTTTTCTCCAATTTACATATATTTTCTGTATAATATTGGAGTAGAGTTAGCATATGAAGTGAACAGTTTGTGAATTTTCACAAACTGAACTTGGAAAAAGAAAATATTAAACACCAAATCCCCCTATTGCCTTTTTCCAATCATTAATCCCAAAGAAAGGATAATCTCTATCCTGATCTCTAATACATAGGTCCTTTTGCCTGTTTTGAAACTTATTGAAAATATATTGTATATACTCTTTTGTGTATACATAAAATCCCTGATTCCATCATTTAGTATTATGTTTGTGATATTCATCCATGGTGTCCTGAGTGGCGATAATTTATTCCTTTTTCACTGCTCCTTTGTATGTCACTGTATGATTGTATAGTTTTTTTATTCATAATATTTTAGACAGATAATTTGGTTCTCTCATTTGGGATTAATATTGATATATTTATGTGTATACTTTCCATATAATGACAAAATAAAATACAATTTGAACTACATTTGAAATGGCCAGAATTGTATTATGGAGATATTTATCATAGCAAGCTTTTCATGTAAGATGTGTTCCTTTCACAATCTTTTCAAGACCAAAATTGCCATAGTAACAGTATTTTACCAATTATAAGAATGTTATCCGGATTTTGTCTTATCACAATATCTAAAATACTTACTTCTATAAAGAGGATTTTAGGACTTATCACAATCTAATGTGTTTATTAGTATAGGCTGAACATTTGTTACTGTTTTCCAGCACTATCTTTTGATGCATTTGAATACATTTGGAAAAGAAATTTGAAGGAAAACATCCAGATCTGAAACTTTGTTCCAAGGTTTTTAATATCATTCATTTAAGCATAAACTGTCTTCTGTATAGATAAAATACCATCTCTAGGGTTTTGACAGGGCTTTATTTTTACAATTAGTTTATTGACAGTTATTCAGAAAAATCAATGTTTCTTTGAGAACATTCAACTGTGTCCGTCACTTAATGCATTTAATAATACATCACATAATATGATATTTAGCCTGAAATATTTTCTTTTACTAATTCTTTCATAAATAAATGGGCAGGGCAGCCCGGGTGGCTCAGCGGCTTAGTGCTGCCTTCAGCCCCGCGTGTGATCCTGGAGTCCCGGGATTGAGTCCCACGTCAGTCTCCCTGCAGGGGGCTTGCTTCTCCCTCTGCCTTTGTCTCTGCCTCTCTCTCTCTCTCTCTCTCTCTTTCTCTCTCCGTGTGTCTCTCATAAATAAATAAATAAAATCAAAATCAAATCAAAATCAAATAAAATTAATAAATGGGCAAATTAGTATAGTGAATAATAATCCCATTCGTTGAATAACTATCTTTTTTAAACCCAATGATTCATAGTTGTCTTTTATTATATGCCCAAAAATTTCTTTAGAGATTTTTATATAGAAATCATGGCAGTCCTCTCCAAGTTCCCCTGCTTCCCATTTGAATCTGTTTTCCTACATAATGTGTTTTTTGGGGGCTCTCAGTGATTGATTGATGAGGTCAGTCATTTATTATTTTACATTTATTCAAAAAAGAATTTCTGAAAAGAAAAAAGAACTTCTGAGAGCATACTTTGTGACAGTCTTCATTCTAGACAGAAAAAAAGATCATCTAAAGATTTTCGTTAATATAATATTTTTTGAAGTTTAAAATAGCACTAAAGTGTATCAGTGATGGTTCAACCAGAACACTAGAGATTTATAAATAATCAATAATAAACAAACAATCAAATATTTAATATATAGATCTGACTACTTAATGGTGGGATCTGGTTAAAAAGACTGTATCGGTCTGCGTATCTTTGCCTGGTACTGGTCGGGCTGTCAGGAGCAGAAATTGAAAGCAAATAGAAAAAGCAAGCACAAACTGGTAGGCTCCACTGGAAGGCTGCAAGGCTGTACTGGAAAATATAAGGACAGAATGGAAGCTTCAATGTAATGCCACTTCTTTCAGGCCTCAATTTTGATGACTAGGATGCCTTGTGGGCAAAGTTGATACTTTCCCAATCTTGGTCCACAAATCAGAAAAGCTTAAGTTGAAGATCTGGTAGGAGTTGGAGGATCTCTGGACCCACTTGCTCTTCTGTACCAACAAGCAGAGCTGGGGCTTAGGAGACAAGGATCTGCCAGTAGTGCCTTTTGCTATGCATTTAACTTCTTTATGCAAAAAGATGGCTGCAGGTTCACTCAACCTTCCAAATCATGAGCAAAATGTTTCTTATATCCAATGCTAACCCAAAGCTGCAATAAAGAGTACTCGGTGCAATTTGTTCTAGTTTAACTGCGATGAGAGAATGAAATACACTAGACAGACATTTTACTATGAGTTGTTATTGTAACAACAGATAAATGATATACATCATTAGCTCTCACAAAATTTAATTATTGGACAGCTTCCTCAAAGAAGGAAACACTTAACTGTCTTTGGGAAGGCAATAGCTCTGAGAAGTTAAGACAGATTTAACTGGTATCTCCTATAATTAATGTCTTTATTGACAGATTGCCCCATATTCTTTCTTCAAGTCTCAGCTCCTTGAATATTCTGGAGAAATTCCCTAAGTTATTTGCATTTAATGCTATTGTAAATCGGATTGTTTTCTATATTGCTTTCAGAAAATTTGTTCTTGTATAGAAACACTGCTGATTTCTATATATTTTTACATCTTGTGTCCTGCAATTTTAGTGAATTTGTTAATTACATCTAATAGATTTTTGGTGGAATCTAGAATTTTCTACATATAAAATCATTATCACCTGCAAATAGAGAAAATTTTGCTTCTTCCTTTCTAACTCCAATGCCTTTGTGTATTATTCTTTCCTGATTGTTCTGACTAGGACTTTCAGGACTATGTTGGAAAGAGGTGATGAGAGTGGCCACTCTTGTTCCTCATTTTAGAGAAAAAGCTTAGAACTTTTCACCATTGATTTTAGCTGTGGGCTTGTCATATATGGCCTTTATTATGTTGAGGTACATTCCTTCTATACCCAATTTATTGGGTTTTTAATCATTAAAGGATGTTGAATTTTCTCAAAAGCTTTTTCTATACCTATTGAAAGAGTCATATGATTTTTACCTTTCATTCTATTAATGTGGTCTATCATGTTTACTAATTTGCTTATGATGAACCACCCTTGCACTCCAGGGATAAATCTCACTTGACTATGGTGTATGATCCTTCTAATGTACTGTTGAATTCAGTTTGTTCATACTTTGTTGAGAAATTTGGGTCTACATTCACCAAGGACATCGGCTTGTAGTTTTCTGTCTTTATCTGGTTTTGTTATCAGGGTAATGATACTGGCTTCATAAAATTAGTTTGGAAGCGTTCTCTTCAGTTTTTTGGTAGAGTTTGAGAAAGACTGGTGTTAATCTTGCTTACATGTTTAATAAAATGCATCAGTAAAATTATCTGGTTCTGGAGGGTTCTTTGTAGAGAGGAGTTTGATTACTGATTCAGTCTCCTTACTGCTTAATGGTCTGTCCAGAATTTCTATTTCTTCATGATTCAGTCTCGGTAGGTTGTATGTTTCTAGGAATGTATCCATTTTTTTGAGTTGTTCAATTTGCTGGAGTATAGCTGTTCATAATATTCTCTTTGATGCTTTGTGTTTCTGTAGTAGTAGTTCTCTTCTTTAATTTCAAGTTTTATTTACATGGATCCTCTCTCTTTTAAAATTTTATTTATTCATTCATCCATTCATTTATTTAGATCAGTCTAACTAAAGGTTTGTCAATTTTGTCTGTCTTTTCAAAGAACTTTTAATTCTGTTAACCTTATTTTTTTAAATTCTCTATTTATTTTTACTCTAATCTTTATTATTTATTTTCTTCTTCTAAGTTTGGGCCTACTTTGTTTTTCTTGTTTTAGTTCCTTGAGGTAAAAAGTAGGTTTTTTATTTGAGATTTTTTTTTCTCGATGTAAGATGTATTGCTATAAACTTCTCTATTAGAATTGCTTTTGCTACATCTCATAAGTTTTGGTATGCAATGTTTCCAGTTTTGTCTCAAGGTTATTTTTAATTTTCCTTTTTTTTTTTATTTGATACATTGGTTGTTTAGGAGTATGTTGTTTAATTTCCACATATGTGTGATTTTTCCAGATTTCCTGCTATTACTGATTACTTGTTTTATATCATTATGATTCAAAAAGATACTTGGTATGATCTCCATCTTATTAAGTTTGCTACTACTTTTTTTGTGGACTAACATGATCTATTGTAGAAGAGTCTAAATGTGCACTTGAAGAGAATGTGTGTTCTGCTGTCTGTTATATCTGTTTGGTTTATAGTGTTGTTCAATCCACTGTTTCCTTATTGAGTCTTTGTCTTGATGATCTATCCATTGTTGAAAGTAGGATATTAATATTTATTAATATTATTGTATTACACTTCATTTCACATTTTAGTTTTATTACTATTTGCTGTATGTATATATTCTCCATTGTAGGTTCCATGAATGTTTATAATTTTTTTGTATCTTCTTGATGGGCTGATCCCTCTAGCATATATTATATAGTGACCTTCTTTGTTGCTTTTGACCATGTTTACCTTAAAGTCTATTTTTCCCGATATAAGTACAGTTACTCCTGCTTTTTTTGGTTTCCATTTGTTTAAAATATCTTTTTCTACAACTTCACTTTCAGTTTATTTTTGTTTTTAAAATTAATTTCTTGCAGGCAGGATACCATTGAATCTTGTTTTAAAATCCATTCAACCATTTTGTGTCTTTTAATTGAGAATATAATGTATTTACTAAAGTAAAACTGTTTTGTGATGACTTACTTTTGCCACTTTTTTAATTGTATTCTCACTATTTAGTAGATCCTGTGTTCCTTGCTTCTTATCTTGCTTCCTTTTTTGTGATTTGATGACTTTTTATAGAGTTATACTTTGTTTCCTTTATCAAAAGTCTTTTATATAACTACTACAGGATTTTCCTTTATGATTACCCTGAGGATTACATAAAATTATCCTATAACATTGTTTTAACCTTTAATAATTTTATATCAATTACATTAATATTCCCAAAGGATCTTTTATAGTATTACATGATTCAGATGAGGAAAATGAGTCTCACAGAAATTATTTTATTCATATTCATACATGTTGATTCTATCAAAAGGTAATTACATAACTATAAACCCAGATATTTGGAGCCTTTACTCTGGAGCTGGTTCTTTGAAAAAAAAATGAAATTGATAAATCTCTAGCCAGATATCAAAAAGAAAAGAGAAAGAACCCAATAAATAAAACCCCAAATGAGAGATGGGAAATAATAACCAGCACCACAGAAATACCAACAATTATAAGAAGCAATTAAATTATGGAAAAGCTAAATGTTGAAGATTTCTGAATGCAAACTTGACAATAACATGCATCTGGCTGGGCTTTGGAACCACAGTTATGTATATAGGACTGGGACTATCCCATTGTTTGTTGCAGTGTGCAATCATTTCATCACAAGGTTTGCTTAATAACTGTATGATTTTTTTGTTTGTTTGTGGAGGGTTCTTTTGTCTCTTTCTTTTTGTATTTGCAGTCTGAATTTCTATTTCATGCAGTGTCAGGAATACATTTTGGAAATGAGACAAAAAGGATCTGATCTCTAGCAAATACAATCTTTACCCTTTTTAGAACTTTAGAATTGAGATTGTTTTCCACATGTGGCCCTCACAACAACCAGTGAGATAGGATAGGATTGATTATCCCATTTCATAGGAATGAAACTGAAACTCATATTTAGTGACTTACCCAAATTCATTAGAGCTAGGAAATGGAAGACATTTGGTTCAAACCATGATATTCCTGTCTGTGATCCAGCCTACTTTCTATCATTCACTTAATGATATTTTTAAGGTTTTATTTATTCATGAAAGACACACAAAGAGAGAGAGAGGCAGAGCCACAGGTGGAGGGAAAAGCAGGCTCCATGCAGGGAGCCTGATGTGGGACTCGATCCCAGGACTCTAGGATTACGCCCAAGGCCAAAGGCAGACACTAAACTGCTGAGCCACCAGAGATTTCCCTTAATGATGTTTTTAATTAAATAATTATATCAACTCAAGAAAAAAAATTAAATAGATTAGGAACTTCTAAAGATAATCTTTTGAGTTGCTTTCTTTAATTATTTAAAATGAAAACAGTTTTCTTTTTAAAAATTCAAATATATCTGAAATACTAAAATAATATATTATTGACCCATATGTTAAAATCTTAATAAGTATATTAGTACTAGACCACTGTTGTAATTCTTTCATTCAGCAAATATTATGTAGTATTGTAAGGTGTGAACAAGATGCAGTGTGAGCAAGCAAAGTCCTTCTCTTCATGTTGCTACATTCTTATATAATAATCTAAAGTTCAAATCAGGAAAATGAAACACTAAGACAAGAGACTATTTGGAGATAAGTAATAGGAGTTCATATAATTTTAAAATATATATTCTCAGTTGTCAATTTATTTTATTTTATTTTATTTTATTATTTTTTTAAATGATAGATCACAGAGAGAGAGAGAGAGAGAGGCAGAGACACAAGCAGAGGGAGAAGCAGGCTCCATGCACCAGGAGCCCGATGTGGGATTCGATCCGGGGTCTCCAGGATCGCGCCCTGGGCCAAAGGCAGGCGCCAAACCGCTGCGCCACCCAGGGATCCCAAGTTGTCAATTTAGAATACATTTTTTGCATTGTTTTTAATTTTAAATCAAAAATGGAAGGCGAGAAGAAATGAATAACAGATAAATGTTTCTTTTAAAAAAAACACCTCAAATTTGTTTTTTATTATTGTTTGTTTGAGGGAAGTATAGTTGTCTGTAGTATTCAATTTATAGGCATGGTAGTTCAACAATCACTGATTTTGAATCCATCATTGACTCTGTTTTGTTATGTTACTAGCAATAGATTAGTCACATCCACTGAAGATTTAAAGTGTTTACTTCACTATCTGGTTGTGGTGAAGAAGCATGGCATGTAGTATATTCTTCATTTAAAGAATCATATTTTCTAAATTTCCTTCACTGAAATATATTGGGTTTTTCTCTCTGTTTAGTTAAATGTTTGATGTTAAGATTGAAGCTTTTGGATTCGAGAACATAAATTTTGTCTGTTCTTTTTACACAGCATATAGACAAAGCACACTTAATCTAAGTATGTCTATCATTATAGTAGGCATAATAATAATACATTTCTTGTGGTTAAATAGGATAAAACAACTGAGGCATTGCACACAATTATCATAATGTCAGGCATGCTATAAATTTCACATAAGGCATTTCTTAGTCTTGACCTTTACTTCTAATTAGAAACAGTAACCATTTCATAGTTATTCATTCTTTGTACTGATTGACTGATGGAACATATTTCTCACTATAAGAAACTACCTGGAAGATAATAATAATCTAACTGTCATTGTTGGAAGACTAGTCTGTAATATTAAATAGCTCAAGCAAAATTCTGTCAAGGGATAAAAGAGAATGTCATATTTAATTCATTAATTTTGCACATCAGCTCTTTAGAACACCAGTTGGATTTGCTTATATATGTATATTGTATTTAAGTAGAGAACCTGCTGGGGGTTTTGGTACTAGTGTGATTAATGTAACCTGATTCATTTAATTTGAAAGAAATGTATTTTCTTCCAGAATATTAGGTCAGTTTTAGGAAAACCTGACTTTTCTATGACAATGAAGTACTTCTATTATTCTTAAGAATACTGAATCCATACTGTCCATGTCTTTCTTTTAATTTTTTAAAATTTATTTATGATAGTCACACAGAGAGAGAGAGAGAGAGAGAGAGGCAGAGACATAGGCAGAGGGAGAAGCAGGCTCCATGCACCGGGAGCCTGACGTGGGATTCCATCCCGAGTCTCCAGGATCATGCCCTGGGCCAAAGGCAGGCGCTAAACCGCTGTGCCACCCAGGGATCCCTGTCCATGTCTTTCAAAGTTACCTTAATCTTACACCTTATGAAATACATAATTAGAAACAAAATCTATTTTGGATTAAATGTGAATCACACAATCCATTTCTGAAGAATTAGAAGGTTGTAAAATCACTCTACTCTTAAAACATTAGCCCAGCATTTTCTTTGCCAAAAGAAAAAAAAGTATTAAAGGAGTTTATTGCCCCATCCTACTTATCTTTCGGTGAGAAATATTTTCTTTTTACTGATTTGCTATGATTTAAAAACATCAAGAACAAACAATACCATTTACAGGATTACTTACTGAATCTAATTTCCCACCACCAATTGAAATTTAACTTTAAAACTTAAAATAGGTCTAAAATTTTTTAATGACAAAATAAGACTGAGACAGGATTTCATAGTATACCAGGTCAACTTCTCTTCAAAAAATTTTATGACAACTGTTAAAATAAGGCTTAAATTGTAATTAACAAAGTACATAGTGCTAACTACTAACTGAAAATTTATCAGCCTTTTTCATTATATTGAATAAGAGGACACAAAAATCTTTGTCTATTCAGAGAATACTTCTTATCTCATTCCAGAATCAGTGTATTTACAAAAATGTTTTTGTTGATCTTATTTGAAATGAAGAAGAGACAAAGACACACAGTAGGAATTAAGGAATTTAAAGGAAAGACTATTCTACTAATTTGTAAAAAGTTTAATTCAAAGCCATAGACATTTCCCTTCCATTATGTATGAGACACTCTGTGAGGAGTTGGTGATATATTCAACAATTAATGAAATGTGCTCAAGGAATTTGTGGGATAACACTCAATTTGCACATTTATATACATAGCTAATCCTTGATGGGAGCAAACAATTAGTATATCCACCTAAGTATATGCCTAGACAGAACTACAGCTCTGTAAAAATTAAGTAGCTACAGACTTAGAAATCTATAACTTATATTGTTTTGCTGTGTTTTTTTGCCCCAAAATACATAGTGTTTCAAAGACTCTTTCCTTACCTAAAAATGTACGTTAGATTAGCTTTGAAATAAAATTTAAATACCTTCTAATTGTCATGATTGTCCATTTGGCTGGTAGTAGCTGAGTTAACTTTTTTTTTTTCAATCACATAGAAGAGAAAAAATATGTATTTCTTTTTAAAATGGCATATATTTATTTCCAACTATAATTCTGAGACACGAACCCTCAGGATCCTGAAAGGAAATTGTTAATATTGTTTATTATATCCTTAGGGTCATACATACGCAGGGCAGAAGAGAACTAATCATGCCTCGGAAGGCTTTTCTCTATGGACCTGACACAATAATGGTACATCTGATTTCTTTTTCAAAGTATCCAGCTCAAGAGCTTTAGTAGGAACCATCTTTATTAAAATACTGGAAGGAATTAATGTTTTAGACAGGGAAGATGAAACTTGGAACTTAATTTTGTATATTTCAATTTAAAGTCAGCTTACCTCAATAAAGTAGTAGAAATATGATAATATGCAAAATTATTTCTATATATTGGTAAAAAAAGGATCTGAAGAAATTGCAATAGAACATGAAAGCAGGTACATAATTAAGAGTGAACAATAACAATGAAATGCCTTATAGTGCTTTAAGGAAAAAGCCAATTTAGTTTCTATCATATAAGATAAATCAGGAAAATTTGGATTCCTTCCGTATACAGCCAGTTTAATCTCAATATATCTAATTAAAATTTTAGCTTCTTATCTTAAAGCAATAAAGCATAGCATGCATTTGAGAGAAGGACTAGAATCAAGCTCTAGCATCTAAGATTAAAATCTATAATTTTGAGAAATACTTTTATGTCAGTTTTCTCATCTACAAAATGAAGATAAAAGAGTATCTATTTACATAGTTGTTTGAGAATGAAATAAAATACTAAATGCAATATCATATAATATAATGTAATATAATTCTTTGTACATAAGTACTCAGTGAATGCTATTATTATGTCTAATTTTTACCTTTGAGGAATCAAGCTCTGGTTTATTTTAGTAAATGCTACTAAAGAAATGCTTTTCCAGATAGTAAGCTAATATTCTGGAAGAGAGGATTTCTGCTTTATATGTAACAGGAAGAAAACAAAACTGTTGTTTTCAGACTTAGCTATATAGTCTGGGCCATGTGGGTTAAGAGGAAGATAGCATTCCTCAAGGAGAAGACTTTTGTTTCTTCTGGGAAACCATCCTAATGGATTTCTAGAAAATAGAGACTCTAAGAAAATTTAGCATCAGCACAATGAGGGAGAAGGAAATTGGGGTCCCTAGGGGTGGTGGGGGAGGGTCCTTGTAGAGAGAGGAAGACCTATCAAGATGGTGGCAGGTGGAGGTTCTGAATACGTATGAGAAATAGCCTGGTCTGTTCTTTCTGTTCACTTTTTCTGTAAAGCTAAAACCGTATGAAAAATTGAAGCCTATTAATTAAAATAAAAAAAAAGAAATGCTTTTAAATAAATGTAAAGTAGATTTTTCCATTGATACTACTCTTTTTTACCTCTTTTCCATTAAAGAAGTGTATATTAGAAATATTAATTTCTAGGAAACTATATAGACATAGAAGTGAAAGATTTATGATGGGTGTTTGAAAATATATGATTTCTATGTGTTTCTAGTACTATGGCCTAATTAATGTTTTTAAATTTACTTAAATTTTCTTACTAGAAGTTAATTTAGTTTGTTGATTTTCTTTAAAATTTCCCTTCTAACAAAGAGTAGATATGCTTAAATATCATCATGAATCCATGTCACCCAGATGATGGTAAACAGCTGAATTTCTGCATAAGTCCGACATAAAAAACATAGGGTTATGGACCAAAGATTAATTTCATACAATATCAACAGTAACTCAGTAACTCCTGTATTGTCTGTGTATGTATGAACTACAAAAGAAAATATTAAATCACATAATAAAGGCACTAGTTGAAGCAAGGAAGCAAGATGCTATCAATACTTTTTTACTTGTGTTTACCTCATTACATATATTGCCAATACAAATGTAATTTTTAGTTTTATTTTTTTAAGATGCCTGCTTTCACCACTTTTTTAATTTTTTTAATTTATTTATGATAGTCACACAGAGAGAGAGAGAGAGAGAGAGAGAGGCAGAGACACAGGCAGAGGGAGAAGCAGGCTCCATGCACCGGGAGCCGGACGTGGGATTCGATCCCGGTTCTCCAGGATCGCGCCCTGGGCCAAAGGCAGGCGCTAAATCGCTGCGCCACCCAGGGATCCCCCTAGTTTTAAAATATATCTTTGTAGTAAGTAGATTCAAAATACTTTAGAGACAGGTAGAGTTTAAATAAATAAATAAATAAACAAATAAATAAATAAATAAATAAATGCAATATACTATGCTGACAGCAAGGGCATCTCCGTTCCTTAACATGACAAACTGAAAAAAAAAAAAAAATCACCTGATATTTTCTATTACCTGAGGCTAGGGAGGGCTGTGCAGCCAATCTCAGGGTATAAAACTATTTCTACCAACCCAATATTTTATTTTTCTAAGTAAGAACATGCAAGTACAATTATATCCTTCATATCTCCATAAATGTATGTTCATTATTATACCAAAATGAAAGATGTATAACCTCAAAACCAAAACTTAAACACAAATGGATTTATAATGAAAATACAAACCTTAGTAATTCTGCTTCTAAAACTATGATTCAAGTTCAACTCAACACATATTGAGAAATACTGCATGTGTATGTTAGAAGCTAGAAATAAAAATATGAATGAAATATATCCTGTTCTCAAGAATCTCGTGGAGGAGACTGGCATTCAGATAAATATATAAAATGTGCCATATACATAAAACTATAAATATGTACAATTATATACACAATTTTATCTATTCTGAATGCTGTAGTACTAAAAATAAGCTGGTCCATCCTGATCAAGAATATCATTATAGATAGAAAAGGTAAAGATTAAATTGGGCTTAACTGTATGATAAAGGTTAGGATAGCTATATGATTTACTATTCAAAGTAGAACTCTTTTTAGAGTAATAGGAATATTAAAATAATTATAACTGTACTAATTTTCAAACATTTGCATATCAATGAAGTGATTCTATTAAGAAAAATAATCCTCTTCAAAAACTATTTCCAACATGAAAATTAGCCATGAAGTAAAACATGTCAGTATATATTAAGGACAGCTAATATAATTGTATATTAATTTTATGAATAGTAAAAATAGCAAGCAAGTAATTCTTGTTGTGTGTTAATGCATTTGTTTTCAGATTCTTAGCCATATCTGTGTCTTTTTTTTTTAAGATTTCATTTATTCATGATAGACAAAGAGAGGAGGAAAGAGAGAGAGAGACAGGCAGGAGAAGCAGGCTCCATGCAGGGAGCCTGACATGGGACTCGATCCCAGGTCTCCAGGATCAGGCCCTGGACTGAAGGTGGCGCTAAACCGCTGAGCTACCCAGGCTGCCTGCCATATCTATGGCTAAAATCATGTCAGTATTTTGTGTTGATGTCAGAAAAAAGTATATTTTCCTTTCAATATAGTCTTCTAACTTTAATCTTTCCATAGCCTTATTTATACATTTTTTTTATCAGAGTTTCTTTGTATGGTTAATTCATTTAAAATTGTTGACATTTTCAATTAATTTTATATGTGGATCATTGTAGTTTTAAGAAAATACTTTATCACTTTTCCTATATGGAGGATATTCTTCTAATTTCTGTATTGAATATTTTAGTCTAAATATTCGAATAGTTACTGAGATTTGCTTTTATGCTAAACATTTTCCTTAATGATACATAGTTGTAAGTCAAACTCATCACATAAGCTGTCTCTATTTGTAATTATTTTGATTGCATACTTTAAATAAATGCTATAAAATCCTACCTCCTTTCAGTTTCATTTCATTTCAATATAGATCATAAATTTCCAATTCAAAATAGAAACTTCATTAAAAAATTCTCCCCAAATTCAATTGTAGATGTTCAAATTAAATATTTTGCTTATTTGGACACTCATATTTAATTATATGTTTCTTTCGTACCTTAACCTGCAGTTCCCTGTTTGCTGTTATAGGGATAATTTTTAATGACCTCCTTTTTACAAGCTTTGTTTATAATAATGGAAATTCTGTAAATTTCTCTATGTCTGAATTTTTTATTTATTTATTTTTTTTTGCAGTTCATCCTTTCAGTAATTTCAGAGATTTCCAATTGATTGTGAACAAGATTCAAACAAAATGTGGAGAACACAATTGCATTAACAGTATTAAATACTGTTTCAGGTAAAGTTGCTAGGTTTAGGAAAGAAAATTAACATTAATTTTGAATTTTACTGTAAATGTGACCTATGCAATATTTGTTTCATATGTAATAAACTAACATTTATTTTATTTTTATCTGAGATTCAAATTTAACTATCATCCTATTATCTAGCAACCCTAATTGCAGGACAGTGTTTCATTTATACAGTAATCCTTTAAAAGCTCAGACATTTTTCAAGTCCCTTAGAAGATGGACAGAAAAGAGATATAGTGCGTACTGCTATGCTGATTTGTTTTAAAGATATACTTAATATCAGCTTTATCACAGAAATTTTGTACTTTTGTTTCTCCAAAGCAGGAGTCAGAAAACGAGGCCTCCATGTTAAATCTGGTGTGTTCCCTGATTTAGAGCAGCCAAGAAGCTAAGAATGGGGTTTGAATATTTAAATGGTTGGAAAAGTGAAAAAGTAATAGTTTTTGACACATTTACAATTATTGTTACAAAAAAACTATTGTTTTTGACACATTTACATAATGCACTATTATGTAAAGTTCAAATTTCAGTATACATCCATTTTTATGAAAATATATCCATGCTTATTCATTTTCTATTATATCTATGGCTATACTCACTCTGCAATAGCAGAGTTCAGTAGTTGTTTTAGAGGCCAAATGACCCTCAAAGCTCTCTCAAGAAAAAGTTAGCAGACCTTGTTTTAAAGCATCTAAGTGGATGAATTTTGCCAACTACAGTTTTTGTTTTATATTGTAGAATATTTCATCTTATTTTGATTCAGTCCTATTTCTTACTTGAGTATGGTATTTATTTACCACAGCGTGGTTCTCTACCAAATATTGTGGTATATTATCACTCAAAACAAATACTTTCCCTTAAAATCAAACTTTTAACTGAATTTGAAGTAGTCATTAAAATAACATAGGGCGGGGGAGGGGGCAAGATGGCGGAAGAGTAGGGTCCCCAAGTCACCTGTCCCCACCAAATTACCTAGATAACCTTCAAATCATCCTGAAAATCTACAAATTCGGCCTGAGATTTAAAGAGAGACCAGCTGGAATGCAACAGTGAGAAGAGTTCGCGCTTCTATCAAGGTAGGAAGACGGGGAAAAAGAAATAAACAAAAGGCATCCAAGGGGGAGGGGCCCCCGCGATGAGCCGGGCTAAGGCCGGGGCAAGTGTCCCCAGGACAGGAGAGCCCCGCCTGGAGAAGCAGGAGCTGCACCAACCTTCCTGGACAGAAAGGCGCTTGCAGGGAGGTGGAGCAGGACCCAGGAGGGCGGGGATGCCCTCAGGCGCCGGGGGCACTAACAGACACCTGCGCCCCGGGGAGAGCGCCCCACACCCCGCGGCCAGGCTCCCTAAAGGGCTGCAGCGCGCATGGCTGGACCCGGGAGCAGCTCGGAGGGAGCAGCTCGGAGGCGCCTCGGGTGTAGGCTCCGCATGGAGGGGGCTGTGGGGCCGGGAGCACGAATCCAACAGCACAGGGCCGGGAGTACAGGGCGCGGGGGACACAGATCCGGGGCTCTCCCCCAGGACAGGCAGAAGCCAGGAGGGCCCAGGACAGCAAGGATGCTCCTGCCCGGAGCTGAGCAGATCAACGCCCCGCCCCCGGGGCATCCAGGCCCTGCAGACGGAGAGCTCTGTAGTTACTGCAGGACATGACTCCAGGGCTCAGGAGCTGGCGGCCACCACTGTTGTTGTTCCTCCTGGGGCCTCACAGGATAAATAACCCTCACTAGCCTCACAGTGGCCTCACCGGATAAACAGCTTAAACTTTCATGGAGCCCTGCACCAGGCAGCTCCCCCAAGTGCTAACACCTGAAAATCAGCACAGCAGACCCCACCCTCAGAAGACCAGCTAAACGGACAGGGGAAAAACAAATTATTGACCAAGCAGCACTGGGAAGTTCCAGGGGGAAGTTGAGGGATTTACAGTATACAGAATCAGAGGATACTCCCCCTTGTTTTTTTGTTTTTTTGATTTCTGTTTGCTTCCCCCCCTTTTTTTCTTTTTTCTTTTCTTCTCTTTTTTCTTTTTTTTTCTCTTTTGCCCTCTTTTTTCTTTTTTTCTTTTTCTTTTCTTCTTTCTCTTCTCTCTTTTTCTCCTTTTCCCAATACAACTTGTTTTTGGCCACTCTGCACTGAGCAAAATGACTAGAAGGAAAACCTCACATCAAAAGAAAGAATCAAACAGTCCTCTCCCACAAAGTTACAAAATTTGGATTACAATTCAATGTCAGAAAGCCAATTCAGAAGCACTATTATACAGCTACTGGTGGCTCTAGAGAAAAGCATAAAGGACTCAAGAGACTTCATGACTGCAGAATTTAGATCTCATCAGGCAGAAATTAAAAATCAACTAAATGAGATGCAATCCAAACTAGAGATCCTAAAGATGAGGGTTAACCAGGTGGAAGAACGAGTGAGTGACATAGAAGACAAGTTGAAGGCAAAGAGGAAAACTGAAGAAAAAAGACAAACAATTAAAATATCATGAGGATAGATTAAGGGAAATAAGTGACAGCCCAAGGAAGAAAAATCTACATTTAATTGGGGTTCCCAAGGGCGCCGAAAGGGATAGAGGTCCAGAATATGTATTTGAACAAATCATAGCTGAGAACTTCCCTAATCGGGGAAGAGAAACAGTCATTCACATCCAAGAAATAGAGAGATTCCACCCTGAAATCAATAAAAACCGTTCAACACCTCGACATTTAGTGAGGTGAATATAGTGAAGCTTGCAAATTCCAAAGATAAAGAGAAGATCCTTAAAGCAGCAAGAGACAAGAGATCACTAATTTATATGGGGAGAAATATCAGATTAACAGCAGACCTCTCCACAGAGACCTGGAAGGCCAGAAAGGGCTGGCAGGATATATCCAGGGTCCTAATGAGAAGAACATGCAGCCAAGAATACTTTATCCAGCAAGGCTCTCATTCAGAATAGAAGGAGAGATAAAGAGCTTCCAAGACAGGCAGGAACTGAAAGAATATGTGACCTCCAAACCAGCTCTGCAAGAAATTTTAAGGGGGACTCTTAAAATTCCCCTTTAAGAAGAAGTCCAATGGAACAATCCACAAAAACAGAGACTGAATAGGTATCATGATGACACTAAACTCATATATTTTAATAGTAACTCTAATATGAATGGGCTTAATGACCCCATCAAAAGGCGCAGGGTTTCAGACTGGATAAAAAAGCAGGACCCTTCTATTCGCTGTCTACAAGAGACTCATTTTAGACATAAGGACACCTACAGCCTGAAAATAAAAGGTTGGAGAACCATTTACCATTCAAATGGTCCTCAAAAGAAAGCAGGGGTAGCCATCCTTATATCAGATAAACTAAAATTTATCCCGAAGACTGTAGTGAGAGATGAAGAGGGACACTATATCATACTTAAAGGATCTATCCAACAATAGGACTTAACAATCATCAATATATATGCCCTGAATGTAGGAGCTGCCAAATATATCAATCAATTAATAACCAAAGTTAAGACATACTTAGATAATAATACACTTATACTTGGTGACTTCAATCTAGTGCTTTTGACACTCTATAGGTCTTCTAAGCACAACCTCTCCAAAGAAACAAGAGCTTAAAATGATACACTGGACCAGATGGATTTCACAGATATTTACAGAACTTTATGTCCAAATGCAACTGAATACACATTCTTCTCAAGTGCACATGGAACTTTCTCCAGAATAGACCACATACTGGGTCACAAATCAGGTCTGAACCGATATCAAAAGATTGGGATAATCCCTTGTGTATTCTCAGACCATAATGCCTTGAAATTAGAACTAAATCACAAGAAGAAGTTTGGAAGGATTTCAAGCACGTGGAGGTTAAGGACCATCCTGCTAAAAGATGAAAGGGTCAACCAGGAAATTAAGGAAGAATTAAAAAGATTCTTGGAAACTAATGAGAATGAAGATACAACTGTTCAGAATCTTTGGGATACAGCAAAAGCAGTCCTGAGGGGGAAATACATCGCAATACAAGCATCCATTCAAAAACTGGAAAGAACTCAAATACAAAAGCTAACCTTACACATAAAGGAGCTAGAGAAAAAACAGCAAATAGATCCTACACCCAGTAGAAGAAGAGAGTTAATAAAGATTCGAGCAGAACTCAACGAAATCGAGACCAGAAGAACTGTGGAACAGATCAACAGAACCAGGAGTTGGTTCTTTGAAAGAATTAATAAGATAGATAAACCATTAGCCAGCCTTACTAAAAAGAAGAGAGAGAAGACTCAAATTAATAAAATCATGAATGAGAAAGGAGAGATCACTACCAACACCAAGGAAATACAAAACGATTTTAAAAACATATTATGAACAGCTATATGCCAATAATTAGGCAATCTAGAAGAAATGGACACATTCTTGGAGAGCCACAAACTACCAAAACTGGAACAGGAAGAAATAGAAAACCTGAAGAGGCCAATAACCAGGGAGGAATTTGAAGCAGTCATCAAAAACCTCCCAAGACACAAAAGTCCAGGACCAGTTGGCTTCCCTGGGGAATTGTATCAAACGTTTAAAGAAGAAACCATACCTATTCTACTAAAGCTGTTCGGAAAGATAGAAAGAGATGGAATACTTCCAAACTCGTTCTATGAGGCCAGCATCACCTTAGTTCCAAAACCAGACAAAGACCCCACCAGAAAGGAGAATTACAGACCAATATCCCTGATGAACATGGATGCAAAAATTCTCAACAAGATACTAGCCAATAGGATACAACAGTATATTAAGAAAATTATTCACCATGACCAAGTAGGATTTATCCCTGGGATGCAACGCTGGTTCAACACTCGTAAAACAATCAATGTGATTCATCATATCAGCAAGAGAAAAAACAAGAACCATATGATCCTTTCAATAGATGCAGAGAAAGCATTTGACAAAATACAGCATCCATTCCTGATCAAAACTCTTCAGAGTGTAGGGATAGAGGGAACATTCCTCGACATCTTAAAAGCCATCTACGAAAAGCCCACAGCAATATCATTCTCAGTGGGGAAGCACTGGGAGCCTTTCTCCTAAGATCAGGACAAGACAGGGATGTCCACTCTCACCACTGCTATTCAACATAGTACTGGAAGTCCTAGCCTCAGCAATCAGACAACAAAAAGAAATAAAAGGCATTCAAATTGACAAAGAAGAAGTCAAACTCTCCCTCTTTGCAGATGACATGACACTCTACATAGAAAACCCAAAAGACTCCACCCCAAGATCCCACATCAGTCTCCCTGTATGGAACCTGTTTCTCTCTTTGCCTATGTCTCTGCCTCTCTCTCTGTCTCTGTCTCTCTCTGTGTGTGTGTGTGTGTGTGTGTGTGTCTCATCAATAAATAAAAAAAAATCTTTAAAAAATTTTCTAAAAAGTTTTTCTTTCATGGATAAGAAATAAGGGGAGATTGGGCGAAAGGGAGAGTAAGAATGCATAAGTACGGTTTGGCAAAAAGTATGTCTCACTATTGTCAGTTCTGGGGCTAAACTCATAGGAAGGCACATTCTTTATTTTAGTGCTTGGCAGCCTTGAGGGCAACTTAAAGTACAGGGATCTCTGGGCATGAGGAAAACTTGATTGTGGTTTGGCCAAAACAAAATAGAAGTTAGGAAATGGGTGATTGTGAACAAGATTAAATTGACTAGTTACTTTTTAAAGAAATACTAATAGTTCATGAGCAGATTTGTAATATATGCCTTTCATCATGACAAGGTACCCACACCAGTGGTTGATGGTATATTTTGACACACATTGTGGGAAAATTACTTATTCATCATCAACTTTCTTTAGAAATACATATTAATGCATGTTGGAAAGGAAAAATGAAAACTGTTCATACTATGCAGCATAATTAAGCATGTAAAAAGACTAAAATAATCTATTGACACAATCTGTGTATTAATTTTTTATTTTTTTAAAAGAGTTCTCAAAGAGTAGCCCTCAGCTAAAAATCAAGCCTGGATTTATAGGCTCTAAAACAATGATAAAAAATGAAAATTTAAGGCAAGTACCTACATAATTTTAAATGTCACATATCCATAGTAACTGTAATATTCAATTTGCTAAGATATCAATTCTTTCAGTTGGAGCTAGAGATTAAGCATTCTCTTTTTTTTTTTTTTTTTTTGAGATTAAGCATTCTCAATCAAGATCTAGAAATCATGTGTAAGGGAATTGACAAGCTAGTTCAAATTTGTATGGAAAAGCAAGCTAACCAGAATAAGCAAGAGAATTCTGAATATGAAGAATAAATCTAGGGAACTCGTATGAATCGATTTCACAATTATCAAAATGTTACAGGAATCAACACAGCATGGTATTAGCAAAGGACAAAAATATTAATGGAATAGAATGAAAAGCTCAAAAATAAATCTACATAAATATAGCCAACTGATTTTTGAGGAAGGTTCAGGTTTAGTTTCATAAAGAAGGATTGTGTTTTCAGTAAATTTTCTTGGAACAATTAGATGTCCAAATGTAAAAACCATCAACCTCAACATATATCTCACAGCTTTAAAGATTTTTGTGTAAATATTTTTTTTGCTTTCATTTTGAGATAAAACTCCAAGATTTAGCATTGTTTGTAAATATATTTTGTATAGCCAACTTGGTCTTGAGCTCCAAGACCAAACGAATTTTAGAAATGAAAACATGAAAAACAAAAGGACACACAAAGAACTGATTAAATATATTGAATTATAGAATTACTTCTTTAAAGTCGCCCTCATGAAAAACGGTGCAATAAGTGTATGGTAATGATGTTAATACACACCTAAGGAACAGAATGGCTTTCTTTTGCTCCTTTTCCAAGAAGCATGCTATGTATAAATTAAAAAATCTTGCTTAATATTCGCATTAATACCAAATATTTCCCTATAGGATCTCTGGCATTTTAGCTTCACTATATGAGTCAGTGAAAAGTGTTTAAGAAGAAAGAAAGACTTTAGATATAGTAATTACTGGGTTCATTTATGAAACATTTGTATAGAAAAAACATATAAAACACTTGTGAATATATTTATGGTGGTAACAATTTCCAATTTCAATAAGACAGATTACTCTGAATCCTCAGAAAAATCTGAGTAGTTTCTTAAGACTATGAATATTTCATCAGAAGTTTTTAGATGTATTCAGGATAGTACATCAGTCAGGACAACCCTAAATTCCCATATGAAGTGACCTTACTTTATTTCCCAACTCAATTATACTTTTCACTTTGTTCAACTAGATCAACAGATAAAACTTAGAAAATCTGAACACGTGAACCTATAAATAATTAAAACTAAACTAGCATAAAAACCTGTTCCCATTGTTAAGGTCATTCAAGCTACCCTCAAGAAAAAATAATAAAGCTCTATTAAAAATTAGATTTTTCCATCACAGACTTATTAGAATACCAAGAATTCTCTTTATTTCTTTTTGGTGTTGCTACTGTGTCCCCACCCACCTCTCTCCTCTCAGTTTGAAAGCATATTAGCAGTGGGCAAAAAGCAAGCTAAAAAGAGAGAAAAGCAGTGCTAACAAGTAGAAGTGGAAAAACATGGAGTCCCTAAATCTAACTTCTAGTCTTCTTTATTCTTAAAGCAATTAAATACATTTTCTTAAACTATTTAGTGTTGAGTTTGAATCACATTCCATACACTGCTAAATAATTATTGGCTTCAAAGTTAGATTATAGGAACACAAGCCTTTCAATTGTTCAAATTACAAAAAAATATATATAATATACATAATATTACAACCCAATCCCATACCTCATCAATTTAGGAGGGAAAAAAAGCAGTGGAAGGGCTTATAACAGAAGTACTGAATTCCATTTTTTCTAATCCTTATAAATATTGCAGAAGATTATTGTTAGATTATCAAAAGAACTAGAGCAAAAGGTGTGTGTGTGTGTGTATGTGTGTGTGTGTGTGTGTGTGTGTCTGTGTGTGTAGGGGAGGTAACTGATTTTTTTAAAAAATTTATATTGTTTAAGTTAGATTAGGTTATACTGCAACAATAACATACATACATTCTTAGTAGTTTTATTCTCAGTAACTTTTCAGTTTCACCTATTTCCTGTACATGTCAGGATCGTCTGAAGACTAGGAATTTGTTCCACCAGTCACTGAAGGACACAGGCTGTAGCTGCTTTTATAGAACATAGTTCCTGGTCACCAGAACAAGATAAGAGAAAGTTGAAGGTCTTAAATGCATTGCCCCAAAAGTGATGAGTGACACTTCTTTTCACTGACTACTGACCAGAAATAATTATATGGTTCTGCCTAAGGGCAAGGGAGTTGGGAAATTAACAGGAAAACACATGCATATTTAGGGACCTCCATTTTATAACTAGTATCCAAACATGTTTTCAAGGTTATAAATGAAAAGACTTCTTTTGTATGGTGTAGGGCTTGAATGATACGCTAGTACCTAAACAAATGTGAATGCCATGAAAAACAATCTTGTTTTTAAGTATTTCAAAGGTATGGTGCAATTATGTAATTAGAATAATAAATTTAATTATATAATTAGCACGATATTTAATTATATAATTAGCATAATATAATAATTGTGAAATTAGCTTAGTACATCAGTGATAGTTATTGTCCACATTGTCTTATTCATGTTTCCTCTTCCCTAGAGCGTAAATTATTTCCAGTTTTTTCCATGAGCACATAAAACCACTCCCCCATCACTCTTATTAATGCCATTTGGGAAGTTTATCACTTCTTTTGAAACATCAAAGGAGAAATTAAAGAAGCTGATTATGGCAAGAACATGAGTATTTGAAGGTTATTCTCAGTAATTGCATGCAGTACTTCTTAATTATTAAATGTAGATGTCATGTTAAAATATTATAATAAATAATTTATACATTTTATATGATCATAGGTATAAAATTTTATCACTTTTTAAAAAATGTAAATACTTCAGGATTTGAAATTTAAGTATTAAGTGTCTTACTTAATAAAAAAAAACATAAAAAGTAAAACATTACTTTTAATGTGTGGAAACTGAAATAAATCCATAGTTCCTGAACTTCTCTCTGAAAAATTAGAGGAAGAAATATAAGGCAATTTTACAGAAATCTGACATTATACCTTAGTTAATAAAATTAACCTGACAAATAATTTCTTCTATAAAATTACATCACAGGCTGACAATAAGGAAATGCATAGTAAATTTCAGTCTTGGCTAACTCATTACTTTTAGCTTTCATACTATATTGTTTTTATTGATAGAAAATAACCATGTTACTAATTACTAATATTACTGATTACTAATAAGTAATAAATGATAATTCATTAACTTATTAAATAAAAATTTGACATTTTATTATTTTTTCTATCTCTGCAAAATGGATGAAATAAAATGACTTCCATTTTTGGAAACGTGTTCAATGATTAAATAGAAAAATAATTATTCTTGAAAAAACTAAAGTGTAAGATTTATTAGAGGCAACTGAAGGAGTTTGGGACATAAAATTTGTACTACTAATCTTGGTTTATAGGTTTTTTAGGAGATTTCTAAACCTGTCACAATTATTTTAACGCAGGAGGACACAAAAGATCACAGAAAAGTACTGATATAATATCATTTAAAGGTAACATTTAAATAATATGGCAGAAATGAATAGTACTGTTCTTCCTCTTAGACAGGGAGGATCACAAAAATACCAAGTTTTCATCTTCATTTTATAAATATTACATAACAACCTTTACTTCCATTCCAACCTTTGTAAGTTGAATAGAATCCTTGTAGGCAGCTTCAAATTCAATCAATGATTTTAACTTCTATGAAAGCTAATTTCACCATGCCAGTGTTATTTAGTGTGACTGCTTACAGAAAAGAAAATTCACTGCATTCAACATAGAGGGAAAATGCACAGTTTGTATTAAAAAATTAACTCTGTAGACATAAATAATTTTTACATATGGAAAATGATACAGTAGATTAAATTTTAGTACCTGGATATCATGTTTGAATGAAGTACTAGCTGAAGCCAAGCAATGATATAAATAACTAAATGTTTAAAGAAATACGGATATTTACAAAACTAGTTACCAGTTATTTCAAGTTTTCAGCAACATATACAAAGATTTATTGGAATGTAAATCAGCATGTTGAAATGAAATATTTATAATAATGTAATTCATTTTGACTTTAGAAAAGTAATGTTATTCTCCAGAGTCAATTCTGAGTGTAGAAGGCTTTTATTAAAATAAATATATATCTAAATATATTTTTAAAATAAATTTTTAAAATGCTCTGACAGGTCTGAAGGTCCTTTCTTCTCCCCCTCTTCTCCCTCCATCCCCATCTCCCTCCCTTCTTTCCTTCTTTCCTTTTATTCTTTCTTTCTTTCTTTCTTTCTTTCTTTCTTTCTTTCTTTCTTTCTTTCTTTCTTTCTCTTTCTTTTCTTTCTTCTTTCTTCTTTCTTTCTTTCTTTCTTTCTTTCTTTCTTTCTTTCTTTCTTTCTTTCTTTCTTTCTTTCTTTCTTTCTTTCTTTCTTTCTTTCTTTCTTTCTTTCTTTCTTTCTTTCCTTCCTTCCTTCCTTCCTTCCTTCCTTCCTTCCTTCCTTCTTCTTTCATTTCATTTAGGCATTAAGTCACTACTCAAAAACATATTGTGCATCCATTATGTACCACAGACTATATTAGTTCTTAGGAAAACATAGATGAAAATCTAAGACTCCATTAGGAACTTACAAGGCAGTTGAATTCCTGAATTGCCTTATAATTCAATTTGATGAAATGTATGAAAGCAAAAATATGCATGATACAGCACACAAGCAAAGAAATATTATAAAAAGTACAGATGATCCTTTCTGTTCCTGATACGCATTTCAGTATTTTCCAATTTCAGACAATTGGAAATAGCTGATCATGGGTTCACTTGTGCATTTTTTTGTGTATATGCAATTTTGTTGATTATTTACCTACTTATGAAATTACTGGCTCAAAGTATCCTTGTGTTCAACTTTTATAGATAATATCAAATAATAGTACCAAGCAAACATAGTGATTTACTTCCCCACTGTCACTAGTTCAACACCTTGGCAACAAATGGTAATTTGGTTTTATTTATTTTTGCTCCATTTTTAGTCAGGTAACTGGAAGTTTAATCACCAGTGGTAATAATCACTAAGTTTTGGCAAAGGTATATAATCATCACCACAGTCAATGTATAGATTATATTCATCACCCCATAACCTTTCTTCATGTTCCTAGAAGTAGTCCCATACCTCTTCCCAGCCATTTATGACTCACCTATTCTCTATCCCTGTTATTTGTTTTTTTCCATAAAGTCAGATACATTAAATTCTACAGTATACAATCTTTAGAGTGGAGTTTTATTCACATAGCATAATGCAGCTGAGATTCATCCTGAACATGTCAGTAGTACTTCTTACATGTACTATTCTACTTTATGCATATTCTAGGAAATGACTATCCATTTACCAGTCAATTTGGATTGGGCTATTTATAGATTTGAGCATTAATAAATTAAGCTGCTACAAATATTCATACATATATTTGTGTGGATGCATATTTATATATTTTTTGTTGCCTAAGTATTTAGGAGTTGCTGTATAAATAAATTAACTTTATAAGAAACTGCCAAATTGTTTTCCAATGTAGCTGTATTGTTTTTTCATTGCCACCTGCATTAACTGAGAGTTCAGTTGCTCTACATTCTTGTCAAAACAATGGCATTGTTAGTTATTTTAATATGATCTATTCTAATCAATGTGTTACAGTATGTCATTGTTTTAATTTGATTTCTCTAATAACAAATAATGTAGAGAAGCTTTTCATATTTTTATTTGTCTTTGTATACATTCTTTGGTGAAGTGTCTGTTTCAAATCTGTTGTCCAATTTTTATTAGTTTATATTTAATTGTTCCATTTTAAGAGTAACCTAAATGCTCTAGATATTAGTCCTTTGTCATATATGTGATTTAAAAATATTTTCCCAGTTTTGTTAGCTTCTATTTTATTTTATTAACAGTGTCACAAAACAAAGCTTTTAATTTTTTATAGTGTACAATATATCTTCATAAAACTTAAGTTCACATATATTTTATTTCATGTGCTTTTCAGTATGTTTTATAATTTTCCATTTTACTTTTACATCTGTGATCCATTTAAGTCCATTTTTGTGTAAAGGGAGGTATGTGTCATTATTTTGGCATATTGAATTCCAATTTTCCAATATTGTCTGTTGAAAACATTCTTTGTTGCATTGTCTTTGCAACTTTATGAGAAATCAGTTGACATTTTTAGATAAGTTCATTTCTGGCTTCCCATTTCTTTTCCACTGATATAAGTGTCTCTCCTTTTGTGAATACAATACTTCCTTGATTGCTGTAGCTTCATAGTAAGTCTTAAAATTGAGTAGTATGAGCCCTCAGGCATTGTTTTTCTTTTTCAGAATTGTCTTGGCTACTCTAATCTCTTTGCTTTTTCCATCTGACTTTTAAAATCAGATCATCTCTAAATAAAATGTTCTCCATGGCAAACAGTAAGTCATGCCCCAGTTTTCATCATATGGCCCTGATTTTGTGTTCTAGTAATTCCTGCTATTCCTCTAGCTCCTAAGATGATAGGAGCTTCCTGCTGTTACTAATACCTGGGTTCCCTTTTAAGCTCTTCTCTGGTATGAAGCCTATCCTTTGTATTAAATTTCCCCAATGAAATACTTATAATAGTTTCTGCCCTTTTTCTTGAGCCATTTGTGATGCATTTTTCCAATATTTATACTGTGAATGAATATGTAATATTTAATTTGAATATAGGAAATGAAATTATCATTTTTGTCAGCATTTACAATAGTATTTATTTAACAGTGCTATCCAAATAAAGTCATTTTTCAATCATTTAAACCATATAAATGTGTTTTTGATCTCTTTATGTAACTAAATATACTCTGAATGTTCTTGATTGATTTATGTGATATGTATATATGAGTCTATATATATAGATGATATTTTAAATCAAGAGTATATATATACTTTTAAATTGAATCATGATTGTTTTCTCACACATACTATCTCATAGTATTTTACTCTCTGCTTTATGCTAACTTAGCTTGAGAGCCATGTTCTGGATTAACTGTGTAGCTTATGAGAAGGGAAGGTTTTGCAATTATAATATTGCCAAATTCACTAGATTTCCAATTCTTATACTAGCATTGTGAGGATAAGAGAAGATTCCTGAGATGGTTTCACAAAAAATAGTAAGATGTCTCATCCAAATTGCACTGATAGTTTATTTTATTTGAGTAAGAAAGTAGACTAAGAAGAAGGAAGAGTAATGATAAAATTCCAGGTTTACAAGTTGAAAATTAGCAACAAGTGTGTTGCAAATGATGGGTTTGAGGTCTAATTATAAGTGTAAAACATTGTGTATTATATCTTGTTTTTTTTAATTATATCTTGGTTTAAGGAAATTTCTGAAAGTGCATGTATTGTCTTTCATAAGAAATTTATGTTCAATAGGTATTATGTTAATTCAAGTAAGGTAGATACTTTTGGACCACAGGTTTAATTGTGAAATGATCTCTTTTTGCTGACCTGATAAAGCCCGTAGAGTATTAAAGTAAAAAAGAGCAATTTTCTTATGACTGGATAAAGATTTTGCATCTTTCTATTTGACAAAATGACTTGCAGACTTTATATTTTTTCCTTTAAAATTGAAAGGTATCGATGCCTTTTATTTCATAGGATTAGTTTAAATGGTCTGGTCTAGTCAATTATAACACTCTGAAATAGATAACACTGGGATATTTTTGAGGGTAGTATGTATGTTTGTTTTTAAAGGGCATATTAGGGGATCCCTGGGTGGCTCAGTGGTTTAGCGCCTGCCTTTGGCCCAGGGTGCGATCCTGGAGACCCGGATGGAGTCCCGCGTCAGGCTCCTGGCATGGAGCCTGCTTCTCCCTCCTCCTGTGTCTCTGCCTCTCTCTGTCTCTCTATGTCTATCATAAATAATAAATAAATATTTAAAAAAATAAATAAAGAGCATATTATATAAAGGCACATATAAGATACTTGGAGTAAATTTTCAGATAAGCAAAGCCAGTTAAGAATTGAGTGCTTGGGGTATACCATTTGTTGAAATGTGCAACTCTCTTTGTTATGCATGATCTGTTATTTCAGGCTCAAGAGCCTGGTTAAGAATTTTTCAGGCAAGGGCACATTCCCATGCAAAGATGCCACATGTCTAAGTGAGTCTTCTGTCAAGTAAACTTGAGAAGGATGGCATAAATATGCCCTTACCTTAGGGATTGACAGCTAATAAAACTTTTTTTTTTTTCACCGTGAACTGTGTTTCTGTAAAACATACATGCTATTTTTGCGAGAGTTCCATAAGGGCAGATTTGAGACAGGGTCTTTTTGTGCAAGCAGTCTGTTAAACAAGATGAGAGAACAGAGATACTTTGTGTTAATCAGAAGCCTTCATTCTCTTTTTTTTTTGGGCGGGGGGGGCCTTCATTCTCTTTTGTTGACATGAATAGTTTATGTTCTTTCCATATATTTACTTTCCTTTGGGTTATTAGTACCTGAAACCCACCTGGGAAACCACGCTAATTCCTCTCCTCAGAGAACATACTTTTCTGTTAAATTAGATTTCTACACAGTTTATTAAATTAGAATGCTTGACTCAAACCTAAGTAACTTGATTTCTCCAGGCCATACTGATTGCTTCATAGCCAGGCAACCAGGAAGAAATGAGACTCAACTATAAACCTGGTACAGATATTCTAACTCATTGAAAGGGTGGAAAGGAAGAGAAGCTGCCAATATATTAACATAACAAAGACTGAACCTAAATTGACACAGCTATAGTGGGACAAGAAATAGAAAAGAGACAAGAAATGGAAAATAAGCTAAAAAACAGGGCTTTCATTAAATCCTTTGGCCATGAGTCAAAGCAAACCTGGTGTCAGCACATCCTTGGATTTTTCAAGATCTGTGAACCAATGTACATTCTTTCATTTAAAGTCATATAGATTAAGTTGTTTTGTTTTATTTAGAACAGTGAAAGTTCGGGCACCTGTCTAGCTCAGTCGGTAGAATATGCAATTTTTGATCTTGGGATTGTGAGTTTGAGCCCTTTGTCAGGTGTAGAAATTACTTAAAATCTTTAAGAAAAAATACAATGAATGATTTTAACTGGTAAAATATAATTTGTGTTTGCTTTTTTCTCCCTCAAACAAGAATATTTTATTGAACTATATATAGTGTAAGTATATTTTTTTCTATTAGAATCTTTATCTTACAGAGGATCTTCATAAAAGTTAAGTGCTTTTCTGATTATATATCTGTTAACTTTCAGATATATGCTAAGGAAATAAATGTGGTTTTATTGTTACACATTGGTGTCACTGGTTATAATTTGCTGAGTTATAGAGATAAACGAAAATGAAATATTTACTTTATATTTCATTTGTTTTCTTGAGATGATCACTGAGAAAGATTGTGACTAGATTGAAAACCCCACATTAGGAATTATTATGAGGCCATTCTTTGCCTGGGTAATGAGATCTGGCATGTTAAATATATTTTGACAAAATATATATGGTTAAAGTATATATTGACAAAAACTTCCTTTATATATAGTTTACAACTGAAATCTATAAAAAAATAAGGAGAATAAGGGCAATATTGTTATATCAATAGATATTTGGGCCTCAGATATATGATACAGATGTTCAATATATACAATTTAAAAAATTATATTTAAAATCTAAACAAGCACAGAATTAAGAAAAATATATGTATACTATAGGAGTTTTAGGTTACAAAAATTAAAACGCTCATCAATGAAAAAATAATCATTGGGATGATTTATAATCGAATGATGAGATTGAAAAACTACAATAACTTTTTGTATAATAAAAAATGTGTACATAGATACCCCTATATATTAAGATATGAATGCCTGAGTATAACCCCCAAAAATAGATTTGGGAGATTAAGGCCAAGGAGGGAATATATGTAAAATAGAGCAAAAAGATATTATCCTAAAAGAGCTATAATGTAGAATGGTTTGGGCAAACAGGAGGAGGGGCAAGATGGCTGAAGAGTAGGGTCCCCAAATCACCTGTTTGGTCCCCACCAAATTACCTAGATAACCTTCAAATCATCCTGAAAATCTACGAATTCGGCCTGAGATTTAAAGAGAGACCAGCTGGAATGCTACAGTGAGAAGAGTTCGTGCTTCTATCAAGGTAGGAAGACGGGGAAAAAGAAATAAAGAAACAAAGGCCTCCAAGGGGGAGGGGCCCCGCCAGGAGCCGGGCTGAGGCCGGGGCGAGTGTCCCCAGGACAGGAGAGCCCCGTCCCGGAGAAGCAGGAGCTGCACCGACCTTCCCGGGCGGAAAGGGGCTCGCAGGGAGGTGGAGCAGGACCCGGGAGGGCGAGGATGCCCTCGGGTTCCCCGGGACAGTAACAGACACCTGCGCCCCGGGAGAGTGCGCCGAGCTCCCTAAGGGCTGCAGCGCTCGGCGGGACCCGGAGCAGCTCGGGGGGCTCGGGCAGAGGAAGAGGCCCCGTGGGGGGGCTGAGCGGCCAGAGCGCGAATCCAACAGCGCAGGCTCCAGAGCACTGGGCGCCGGGACACAGCCCAGGATCCGGCCTCCCCCCGGGACAGGCAGAGGCTGGAAGCGCCCAGGACAGCGAGGACGCTCCTGCCCCAGCTGAGCAGATCAGCGGCCCCGCCCCGGAGCCTCCAGGCCCTGCAGACGGAGAGCTCCATAGTTACTGCGGGGGCTGAATCCAGGGCTCCAGAGTTGGCCTCCGCCACTGCGGTTGTTCCTCCTGGGGCCTCACGGGGTAAACAACCCCCACTGAGGCCTGCACCAGGCAGGAGTCAGAGCCGCTCCCCCAAGTGCTAACACCTGAAAATCAGCACAACAGGCCCCTCCCGGAGAAGACCAGCTAGACGGACAAGTTCCAGGGGAAGTCAAAGGACTTAAAGTACACAGAATCAGAAGATACTCCCCCGTGGTTTTTTTTTTTTTTTCTTTTTGATTTCTGATTGCTTCCCCACCTTTTTTTTCCTTACTTTCTTTTTCTTTCTCCTTTTCTTCTCTTTTTTTTCTTTTTTTCTTCCTTTTTTTCTCTTTCTCTTTTCTTTCCTTCTTTCTCTCTCTTTTTCTCCTTTTCCCAATACAACTTGCTTTTGGCCACTCTACACTGAGCAAAGTGACTAGAAGGAAAACCTCACCTCAAAAGAAAGAATCGGAAACAGTCCTCTCTCCCACAGAGTTACAAAATCTGGATTACAATTCAATGTCAGAAAGCCAATTCAGAAGCACTATTATACAGCTACTGGTGGCTCTAGAAAAAAGCATAAAGGACTCAAGAGACTTCAAGACTGCAGAATTTAGATCCAATCAGGCAGAAATTAAAAATCAATTGAATGAGATGCAATCCAAACTAGAAGTCCTAATGACGAGGGTTAACGAGGTGGAAGGACGAGTGAGTGACATAGAAGACAAGTTGATGGCAAAGAGGGAAACTGAGGAAAAAATAGACAAACATTAAAAGACCATGAGGATAGATTAAGGGAAATAAGTGACTGCCCAAAGAAGAAAACTCTATGTTTAATTGGGGTTCCCAAGGGCGCCGAAAGGGACAGAGGGCCAGAATATGTATTTGAACAAATCATAGCTAAAAACTTTCCTAATCTGGGAAGGGAAACAGGCATTCAGATCCAGGAAATAGAGAGATCCCCCCCCCCCCCAGTCAATAAAAACCGTTCAACACCTCGACATTTAATAGTGAAGCTTGCAAATTCCAAAGATAAAGAGAAGATCCTTAAAGCAGCAAGAGACAAGAAATCCCTGACTTTTATGGGGAGGAGTATTAGGAGGAGTATTAACAGCAGACCTCTCCACAGAGACCTGGCAGGCCAGAAAGGGCTGGCAGGATATATTCAGGGTCCTAAATAAGAAGAACATGCAGCCAAGAACTTTATCCAGCAAGGCTCTCGTTCAAAATGAAAGGAGAGATAAAGAGCTTCCAAGACAGGCAGGAACTGAAAGAATATGTGACCTCCAAACCAGCTCTGCAAGAAATGTTAAGGGGGACTCTTAAAATTCCCCTTTAAAAAGAAGTTCAGTGGAACTATCCACAAAAACAAGGACTGAATAGATATCATGATGACACTAAACTCATATCTTTCAATAGTAACTCTGAATGTGAATGGGCTTAATGACTCCATCAAAAGGCGCAGGGTTTCAGACTGGATAAAAAAGCAGGACCCATCTATTTGCTGTCTACAAGAGACTCATTTTAGACCTAAGGACACCTACAGCCTGAAAATAAAAGGTTGGGGGACCATTTACCATTCAAATGGTCCTCAAAAGAAAGCAGGGGTAGCCATCCTCATATCAGATAAACTAAAATTTACCCCGAAGACTGTAGTGAGAGATGAAGAGGGACACTATATCATACTTAAAGGATCTATCCAACAAGAGGACTTAACAATCCTCAATATATATGCCCCGAATGTAGGAACTCCCAAATATTTAAATCAATTAATAACCAAAGTGAAGAAATACTTAGATAACAATACACTTATACTTGGTGACTTCAGTGTAGCTCTTTCTATACTCGATAGCTCTTCTAGGCGCAAGATCTCCAAAGAAACGAGAGCTTTAAATGATACACTGGACCAGATGGATTTCACAGATATCTATAGAACTTTATGTCCAAATGCAACTGAATACACATTCTTCTCAAGTGTACATGGAACTTTCTCCAGAATAGACCACATACTGGGTCACAAATCGGGTCTGAACCGATACCAAAAGATTGCGATCATCCCCTGCATATTCTCAGACCATAATGCCTTGAAATTAGAACTAAATCACAACAAGAAGTTTGGAAGGACCTCAAACACGTGGAGGTTAAGGACCATCCTGCTAAAAGATGAAAGGGTCAACCAGGAAATTAAGGAAGAATTAAAAACATTCATGGAAACTAATGAGAATGAAGATACAACCATTCAAAATCTTTGGGATGCAGCAAAAGCAGTCCTAAGGGGGAAATACATTGCAATACAAGCATCCATTCAAAAACTGGAAAGAACTCAAATACAAAAGCTAACCTTACACATAAAGGAGCTAGAGAAAAAACAGCAGATAGATCCTACACCCAGCAGAAGAAGAGAGTTAATTAAGATTTGAGCAGAACTCAACGGAATCGAGACCAGAAGAACTGTGGAACAGATCAACAGAACCAGGAGTTGGTTCTTTGAAAGAATTAATAAGATAGATAAACCATTAGCCAACCTTATTAAAAAGAAGAGAGAGAAGACTCAAGTTAATAAAATCATGAATGAGAAAGGAGAGATCACTACCAACACCAAGGAAATACAAACAATTTTAAAAACATATTATGAACAGCTATATGCCAATAAATTAGGAAATCTAGAAGAAATGGACACATTCTTGGAGAGCCACAAACTACCAAAACTGGAACAGGAAGAAATAGAAAACCTGAAGAGGCCAATAACCAGGGAGGAAATTGAAGCAGTCATGAAAAACCTCCCAAGACACAAAAGTCCAGGGCCAGATGGCTTCCCAGGGGAATTCTATCAAACGTTTAAAGAAGAAACCATACCTATTCTACTAAAGCTCTTTGGAAAGATAGAAAGAGATGGAGTACTTCCAAATTCATTCTATGAGGCCAGCATCACCTTAGTTCCAAAACCAGACAAAGACCCCGCCAAAAAGGAGAATTATAGACCAATATCCCTGATGAACATGGATGCAAAAATTCTCAACAAGATACTAGCCAATAGGATCCAACAACACATTAAGAAAATTATTCACCATGACCAAGTAGGATTTATCCCCGGGACACAAGGCTGGTTCAACACTCGTAAAACAATCAATGTGATTCATCATATCAGCAAGAGAAAAACCAAGAACCATATGATCCTCTCATTAGATGCAGAGAAAGCATTTGACAAAATACCGCATCCATTCCTGATCAAAACTCTTCAGAGTGTAGGGATAGAGGGAACTTCCTCGACATCTTAAAAGCCATCTACGAAAAGCCCACAGCAAATATCATTCTCAATGGGGAAGCACTGGGAGCCTTTCCCCTAAGATCAGGAACAAGACAGGGATGTCCACTCTCACCACTGCTATTCAACATAGTACTGGAAGTCCTACCCTCAGCAATCAGACAACAAAAAGACCTTAAAGGCATTCAAATTGGCAAAGAAGAAGTCAAACTCTCCCTCTTCGCCAATGACATGATACTCAACATAGAAAACTCAAAAGCCTCCACCCCAATTTGCTAGAACTCATACAGCAATTTGGTAGCGTGGCAGGATACAAAATAAATGCCCAGAAATCAATGGCATTTCTATACACTAACAATGAGACTGAAGAAAGAGAAATTAAGGAGTCAATCCCATTTACAATTGCACCCAAAAGCATAAGATACCTAGAATAAACCTAACCAAAGAGGTAAAGGATCTATACCCTAAAAACTATAGAACACTTCTGAAAGAAATTGAGGAAGACACAAAGAGATGGAAAAATATTCCTTGCTCATGGATTGGCAGAATTAATATTGTGAAAATGTCAAAGTTACCCAGGGCAATTTACACGTTGAATGCAATCCGTATCAAAATACCATGGACTTTCTTAGAGAGTTAGAACAAATTATTTTAAGATTTGTGTGGAATCAGAAAAGACCCTGAATAGCCAGGGGAATTTTAAAAAAGAAAACCATATCTGGGGGCATCACAATGCCAGATTTCAGGTTGTACTACAAAGCTGTGGTCATCAAGACAGTGTGGTACTGGCACAAAAACAGACACATAGATCAATGGAACAGAATAGAGAACCCAGAAGTAGACCCTGAACTTTATGGTCATCTAATACTCGATAAAGGAGGAAAGACTATCCACTGGAAGAAAGACAGTCTCTTCAATAAATGGTGCTGGGAAAATTGGACATCCACATGCAGAAGAATGAAACTAGACCACTCTCTTTCACCATACACAAAGATAAACTCAAAATGGATGAAAGATCTAAATGTGAGACAAGATTCCATCAAAATCCTAGAGGAGAACACAGGCAACACCCTTTTGAACTCAACCACAGTAACTTCTTGCAAGATACATCCACAAAGGCAAAAGAAACAAAAGCAAAAATGAACTATTGGGATTTCATCAAGATAAGAAGCTTTTGCACAGCAAAGGATACAGTCAACAAAACTCAAAGACAACCTACAGAATGGGAGAAGATATTTGCAAATGACATATCAGATAAAGGGCTAGTTTCCAAGATCTATAAAGAACTTCTTAAACTCAACACCAAAGAAACAAACAATCCAATCATGAAATGGGCAAAAGACATGAAGAGAAATCTCACAGAGGACGACATAGACATGGCCAACCAGCACATGAGAAAATGCTCTGCATCACTTGCCATCAGGGAAATACAAATCAAAACCACAATGAGATACCACCTCACACCAGTGAGAATGGGGAACATTAACAAGGCAGGAAACCACAAATGTTGGAGAGGATGCGGAGAAAAGGGAACCCTCTTACACTGTTGGTGGGAATGTGAACTGGTGCAGCCACTCTGGAAAACTGTGTGGAGGTTCCTCAAAGAGTTAAAAATAGACCTGCCCTACGACCCAGCAATTGCACTGTTGGGGATTTACCCCAAAGATACAGATGCAATGAAACGCCGGGACACCTGCACCCCGATGTTTATAGCAGCAATGTCCACAATAGCCAAACTGTGGAAGGAGCCTCGGTGTCCATCGAAAGGTGAATGGATAAAGAAGATGTGGTTTATGTATACAATGGAATATTACTCAGCCATTAGAAACGACAAATACCCACCATTTGCTTCAACGTGGATGGAACTGGAAGGTATTATGCTGAGTGAAGTAAGTCAATCAGAGAAGGACAAACATTGTATTTTCTCATTCATTTGGGGAATATAAATAATAGTGAAAGGGAATATAAGGGAAGGGAGAAGATATGTGTGGGAAATATCAGAAAGGGAGACAGAACATTAAGACTCCTAACTCTGGGAAACGAACCAGGAGTGATGGAAAGGGAGGAGGGCGGGGGGTGGGGGCAAGTTGGTGGCGGGCCCTGAGGGGGGCACTTGACGGGATTAACACTGGGTGTTATTCTGTATGTTGGTAAATTGAACACCAATAAAAAATAAATTTATTATTAAAAAAATGTAGAATGGTTTCTCATAGAGACAAAATTTTGATGTTCAAAGTTAGTTAAAAAGCTTCTGTTTACAAGTAAAAATAAATACAGCTCAAACAAGGTGAAAGAATAAAAGTGGAGAAATGGTTCTTTGTACATCAAACTGGATTTAATGACTAATGGCTCAGTAATAAGGAGCTCAAATGATTTTATTGCCGCTATTTCTCTTTTATTTGTCTTTCTGAAGTGCTTTTCTTTGGACTGTTTTTGCTTCACCTTTTCCTACGATACTGGTTTGTTTTCAAAAATTCAAGGAATTTTGTAACCAAATGCTTCTGCCTTCTATGATTCCAGTGGGCATTTACAGTTGGAGTAGGGAGAAAAGAGCTTTTCCTTCAACAAATGTATATTAATCACAGTGAAAAATCAAAAGTTTATATGTGGTTCTTCTTGAGTCATGTGACTATCCCAGCACCAAAGTTACACAGATATGGGAGGTAATATAAATAGCCAGACTAGAATCAAGATTCTCTGGTGGAATTAATTATGGGGATGAGACCTAATGCTTGATAGAAAGGCAGAATCAACTGGAAAAGAGAAAAGATATTTCCCTGAAGTAAAAAGTAAAGGGCTAGTAATGGTATAAGGTAGGGAGAATGTAAAGCAAACAGGTAAGGAAAAACAAAAAACAAAAAAAAACAAAAAAACAGAATGTTCACTCCAAGTCTCACATTGGCCAAGATAGTCTTATAGTATGAATTAGTTTTAGAAGAAAGAAATAAGAACATGTGAAAATCACTCTTGAAGTAGTTTAACAAAGTGAAACTGTGAAGTCTGACTGGAGCATGCTTTGAAGATTGCAAACACCCAAAGAAATATTCTGTTGGAGAAACAGCATTCCAGGGTAGATGTGTCCTTTAACCTCCTCAATATCTGTTCTCCATTTCTGTTGGGAGGGAAAAAAAGTGTTCTCCACCTTCACAGAACCCTAAAATGACAGAAATAAAAAACCTAGAAAAATTGAATAAAGAGTGAAGAACTATTTCATAAAATGTGTTATCATCCTATTTTAACTGAATTCATTGGCATTTCTAGAGGGTATGTTACTTAGAGATGATATTTGAATTAAAATTAAACATTAACAAATAAGTTGCCACTAAAGAAAATACAAAGTAAAAAGTACTTTCATTAATTTGAGTGTCTTAGACACTTAACGGTTTCTGAAAAATGTGATGGAAAGAAGGATCCATGCAAGATGCAGTAGTGAATGTGATTGCTTTCTCACTGAATTGTAAAATTAAGAGTTTGGAAAATGGAAACAGAAATTAGAAGAGAGGGTTAGTGAATTTTATTTTGTATTACCTTTATTTTTTTCTGTGGTAAAAGGCATCATTTACCAAGAACTTCTATTCCCAGAATTTATTTCTAGTTTACACTCCCCCAAATTTTTTAAGAATCTCTGTAAGTGTTCATAGGCAATTCTCAAGATACTTATGATTGAAGGGTTTAAAGCTTAGAAGATGAAATGTAGTTCTTAATCTATTAAATATCACTAATCAAATTATAATAAGCCATCCAGACTTAGGAATTTTTGAGAAATGGTACTTTTAATTTAAAAAGTCAGAAATATTTTTCTTTATTAATGATATGAATTTACTGCTATTGTCACCTCTAGCCAGAGATTGCTTCTGAGATTCCCCAAACTACCAGTTCCATGCCCAATCCCATGTTTTGAAGACTCTTAGCTAAACAGAAAGGGCATCTGGAACAGAATTTTATAGAGTAAACTCTCTTGTCAAATAGTAGGGAGAACAGAGATCCCATGGAACATTGGAAAATGAATTTGTTATCTCATGGTCAGGATAATACACAAAATAGCATGATCTTTTAAAAAATATACTAGTTAGATTTTGTCCAAATTTCTATATCTATTTCTTCATTTCTAACCCAATAGTCTGTATATTTGTACCCATAAATTAAATTTTTCTCACAAAATCCCCATTGAACCACGTGTTCGATCAAATTGTCTGTTATTGCAAACCAAACAGATGACCTGTCCTTGAAACTCTCATTCTTTGACTTCTTTGCCTTTGTTCTCTCCTAGTTTCTCTCCCGTGTTCCTGACTCTAAACAAGTACCCTGAACATTCAGGAAAGGATGCTTTGTCTTCTAGTTCTAAGGCTCTGGGTATATTAAAAATATAAACAAAACTAAACAAGGTTTCAAAACATCATAGTTTATTATAAATCCCTGTATATATTATATTCATACTACATATTTTACATGTTACCCAAATACGTTTGTTATTTTATCTTATTTAATTTTTAGTCCATAATGCATCTTTTTTTTTTTTTTAATAATAATACAACACATGGTGCTTAGAAATCCAGAGTCTGGAGTCAGACTGCCCAAATTCAAAACCTTCTTTCTCTACCTGTTTAGTAGCTTTAGGGAGTTATTTACTCTCTCTGCACATGTTTTTTTATGTGTGAAATGGATAAAATCATAAGGCTCGTCTTATGACTTATTTTGAAAAGCATATAAATTAATACTTTAGAACTTGGCACATTTTGTTACTGTTCTATATTTAATAAATGTTGTTCATTTCACTGATAACTTCTCAGGTTATAAATTCAATTATATAGAAAAAAAAAACCTTTCATTTTTTAAGAAATTTCCAGTCCATATTTTGTCCAAAAATAGAATGCTTTGCTTTGTCATACAATGATTTCAATAACACTAGGATTCTTTAATCAATTTTAAAATAAACTCAGCCTACTTAGAATTCCTATTTTATATATATTTATCCAAAGGAGTTACCTAAATTCCAGGTGTTTGGGGTAATGTTGTGGTATTGTGGGCACGTGGCTGGATAAGATAATCCTCAAACATGGCCATCCCTCCATACTGGTATTTGCATTCTTAATTGGATCTTTATAGGTAACCATACCCCCATTGTATTTGTTTTCACTACTAAAGTATTTCCTAATTATCTCTCTCTTTTTCTAATTTTGTAAATTTACACACTTGGAGTATATAATGTTAGTTCTAAACCCTTTGCCAGGGACTCCTGGGTGGCTCAGCGGTTGAGCATCTGCCTTTGGCTCGGGGAGTGATCCCAGAGTCCCAGGATCCAGTCCCACATTAGGCATGGAGCCTGCTTCTCCCTCTGCCTGTGTCTCTCATGAATAAATAAATAAAAATCTTAAAAAGAAATTAAACTCTTTGCCAATCTGGAGCTGCAGGAAGAATGATGGAGTTGTTTTAGGCCCTCTTTGCCTCTTACAACATTTTTTGTTTTGCTGAACTCAAGCTCTGATGGCTTAAGCAGTTCAAAGGAAGGCTCTATCTCCCTAGGTGTTCACCTGGGATTGAGATACATGGGCCTGGTTTTGGAAGTCACTTCTTTGGGAGTTCTTTCAACATTTCCTTTTCTTTTTCCCTTTTTTTTTTTTTTTTAAAGATTTTATTTATTCATTCATGAAAAAGACAGAGAGAGAGAGAGAGAGAGAGAAGCAGAGACATACATAGGCAGAGGGAGAAGCAGGCTCCATGCAGGGAGCCTGATGTGGGACTCCATCCCAGGTCTCCAGGATCACGTCCTGGGCCGAAGGCAGGCGTTAAACCCAGAGATCCCCCTCAACATTTTCACTGAGGCTTATTCCCAGGAAGAGAAAATGTAGGCCCCTTACTTTAAAATTCTGTTACCATTAAGTCTATTGTTTCTCTGCCTTTGTTTTTGGTTTCTGCAATAGCCCCCGTGTATATGTTATTTTTTAAAGGGAAGGGAATGAGATTAAGGCAAATGATTTAACAGTTTTTCTCCTTTTAAAGTATTTAAGGAGGTATTGTATATTAGAAAATATTTTTTAAAGATTCTATTTATTTACTTGAGAGAGAAATTGAGAAATCATGAACAGGGGGTAGGGCAGAGGGAGAAGGAGACTCCCTCCTGAGTCTCTTGGAGGCTGATGCTGGACTGGATTCCAGGACCCTAAAATCATGACCTCGCTGAAGGCAGACAGTTAACTCCCTGAGCCATCTAGGCATCTTTAGAGAATATTTTTAAACAAAAATCTAATATTTTTTCCCCTGATTCTTCTCTGAGTATTGAATTTTGAGGCAAAGAAGTCTTCATTATACTTTATATTTATAACACTATTTAATTATTTATTATCCTTTTAGAATATTTTATTGTTTTAAAGGCCACATCCTACTGTTACCCTTCCCTAAATGAAATTCTATTTTAGACACCCCATATTTTAGGACTTTATTTTTAATTCAGAGTAAATCTCTCATACTGTAGCTAAAACCTGTTTCCATAAAGGATGGAAATAAATGTATGGACTTGGTTTATTTTTAAATTCTATCCTATCCAAATTCTCTTCTTAAATTATTCTTTTTCCTTTTCCACTCATTTATTAAACGAATATTTGAACTTATTTAAAGAGCAAGAGTTTAGAAATTAGAGGAAACTTTGTTAGAATACTTATCAACATTAAATTCGCACAAACCTTTATTGGAGAATAAACCTAACAGATTTCTACTCTTTAGCTGGGGTTTGACTATTTTATTATTGTTTTTACACAACACTGATGTATGCCCTTCCTTTTGTGCTATTTAATACATATAAACTTAAGAAATCTATACTGGGAATTCTCTTTTCTTTTTGCAACTGGGACTACCTAAAAGGTATAAAATATTCTGAACGTTATTACTCTCCAAAGCGTTCAGACAGGATAAGTAATATTTGCTCTCAATTTTAACATTGTTGGCATTCTCCACAAGTTGCTTGTCTTTTGTAAATGCCTCAGTGAGAATTTACTTCAGCTTAATATCTGGATTTATTCTGCATACATGCCCATGCTTTCTACATGATTAGTGAAGTGCTACTGTGGAGAGACTCCTGGGATTTTTAAGGGAAAAAGCCTTTGAATAATGTGAAAATAACGATTTTTCCTGGTCGGTTTGGGAATGACTGCCAATGTCCATTACATCTCCTAGAATACTCAAAGGCTTGAAGCTCCTCCCATTTTCCTGTCCTCAGAAGGCATTTCACAAGGTGATGGGAACCTATTTTCTTCCTGTCAGTTGAATTTTCTCTGAAATAAATGGATAAATCGTTAAGTACAGAGGTCAGAAGGTTCTTGAGTAAGTGTCATTGCCATACATGCATTTTAAGAGTCAGCTGATGCTAAACATTAGAAGAGCTGCCAAGATATAGTAGCTATTGCAAAACCTTAGAGAACTCTCAGGAGCACGAAACAAAGGTTGTAAAGTGGTAATTTGACATTTTCACCAGTACTGGAGCAACTAGGGTTTCTTCCCAAAGAGTGCCTAAGCTTTTTCCCTGAGCAGCTTCAGTTTGCCTCTAGCGCTCTGTCTGCTACAGGGCTTGTCCCTGAACCATTTTTAAAATCAAAATGTTTCATTTTTGAATTGCTAAACCCTTGGAGAGCATTGCCACGTCAGGAAGGAAACTCTTAACATTCATTATGGAAAAGGAGCTTGTTAGCTCAAACAGTGTGACTAGGACAGAATAACCTTAGCTTCCTGTGGAGAATAAGTGCATACTCATAGTTGGTTCTTTGGGATTAAACTCAAAAGTGCCAAAATGTTCAGGGATTAGAAACCGTAATATAGGCCACTAGATCCTTATAGGTCTGGTTTTAATGAAGAAATTCCAACTATTACTCCAACACATTTTAAACCCATTAATTGAAACTTTATGTTTCTTTATCCAAACATAATTAAACACACGTCTCATATACCTGAAGTACAGAAATATAGAGTAACTTCACTCATTTTCCCTAATCTACAGAATTAGCCAGCACTGAAGTGTTTTTTCAAAGAAGCACCTCTCTGATTTGAAATATGATGAATATGAATATGAATGGAAACATGAATAGAAAATTCAAATTTAATATGCATAATTGCAGTTTACTTACAAATTTTATATTAAGTAAATATCACTTCTACAAAGAGAGAATTACAAATACATATCTATATACTTCTTGCTGTTTCCTGATTATCTGATAACATTTCAATTCCTTTATCTAAATCATTTTAACATATTAACACCAAATGTTTTATCCTTACTATTTTAACATAATACCAACTAATCTTCTAAATTACTGAAAAGCTGTTTAGTCCCAGGAAGAAGTAGTTCATGCTGTTTTCTTTTTTTCAGATTTTTATCAGAATACAGAAAGCTACATTCTGCAGTGATTGATGTTGACCTTGGCTATAGGTCAATCGGAGCCGACTTTTCCTGGTTTCCCCTCCCTCCATCAATTTTGTTTTCCCATTTTAAAGATAGTGGGAGTTCCTAGGCAACTTGCCCACTGCAGATACCAGTGAGGGCAGAGAGGGACATGATAAAGAGACCTAGAAAGAAAACATGACGTATTTTCTGAAAGATCTTAAAACTGTGTAGGTTTCTGGAAGACTGAGACTAGATCCAAAGCACAATGATGTAACACTGGCAACTTCTACGGACCAAGAAGTCTGTCAATCTGAATTAAACTAAGGGTCCAGAGAGAAATGTTACTGTAAAGAGCACATGTTAAAGTCACTCACCTGTTGTGAAATAGCTTTACTGGCAACATGAAGTATCAATGATCAAAGGTTTAAGTATAGTAATAGAGACTGGACTGCAGTATATATGGCTCTGTAAAGGCCTAACACTTTCTTGGCATTTCACTGTACTAGCTACATCTTGATTAATTACTCGAAAAGGAAATTAGGAACTTTATGATTAATTAGATAACCTATTTTAAAGAATAAATAACTTAATTCAAGTTATTTGGCATGGAGGCTTCAAAATTGGCAATAGTTAGAAGGCTACTTTTAAAGAAGTAGTAAGAGAATCATAAACAAAATAGTAATGTAATGTAGTTGAACACAGTTCTTTATCACAGCTAATTTCAAAGACATTGAAATGCTATCTCAATGCCTAGAAGAAATAGCAACAATACCCATTTTGTTATGAAAAACAGTTTCTGTTAGTGCATTTATTTGGCTTTAAGTAGGATTGAAAAAAAAATTATTTCCAAACAGAGCTAATTATAAAGAACAGAAGAGATTTTACAAGTTGAAGTAAAGGTAATAGGAGAAAAACTAAGTACCATCATTTTTTTGTATCAAAAGCCTTCCACATTATTTCTTATTAGTCCAATTTTCTAGTTTTATAATACCTCCTTCTTTTACAAAGTCCTAATTAAGATGTCCAGTTAGTATAAGATCAGGGCTAATTATAGCTATATGCGAAGGTGGCAATATTCTACATAATTGCATTAGCACAGTGTTTTATTATTTGAATCAGAAAGCAGAATATACAGAATTAATGAGTGTACCTTTAACATAGAAATAGTTTTCTTAATCCCCTTCCCATCCTCACCCCATCCTCAGGCACCACTGACCCACCTTCAGTCACTGTATATGAGTTTACATGTCCATACAAATGGAATCATACAGTATGTTTGCTTTTTCACTGCTTTTTTTTTTAAGATTTTATTTATTTATGTGAGAGAGAGAGCAGGAGCAGAGGAAAGAGGCAGAGGGAGTGGGAGAAGCAGACTCCCCACTGAGCAGGGAGCTGGACATGGGACTCGATCCCAGGACCCCCAGATCATGACCTGAGCCAAAGACAGACGCTTAACAATTTAACCACCCAGGTGCCCCTTTTTTGACTACTTTTAATCACTGGGCATAATTGAGATTTAGCCATGTTGCTACATGTATTAACATTCCCATTTTTAATTTTGAGTCTTATGTCATTATACACACATACATCACTGTGCATTTGTGACAGCATATTCATCTGTCAATGGACATGTGGATTGTTTCCAGTTTGGGTTGTTACAAAAAAAAAAATGCTAAGCTCATTCATGTATAAGCCAGTGAATGGACATATGCTTTCATGTCTTCATTTATACAAGAAATGAAATGGCTTGATTATAAACTGGCTTTGTCCATTTTATATTCACTCAACAGTGTATAAGAGTTCCTATCCCACTATATTCTCATTGATATTCAGTATACAAATCTTTTAAATTTTGGCCTTTGGAGTAAGTAAACTGTTTTACTGTGGTTTTAATTTGTATTTCTCTGATGGCTAGTGATATTTTTATTGGACTGTTTATCTTATTATTGTATTTTGAGAGTTCCTTATATATCCTTGACACAAGTATTTTTTCATATATATGATTTGCAAATGTTTCTCTATTCTGTGACTTGACTTTTAATTCTTTTGACATTATCTTTCAAAGAGCAGAAGCTATTAGTTTTCATGAACTTCATTTTACCAATTGGGCTTTTGATATCAAATCTAAGAAATCTTTGCCTAACCCCAAGGTTTATAAGGATTCTATCCTATGTTTTAATATAGAAATTGTATATTTTAGATATTCTATTTAGGAGTATTATCCACTTCTACTGCTTTTTTCTATCGATGATGTGATGACTAGCTTGAAGTTCACTTTTTTCCTCATACTCTCTTGTTCCAGCAGCATTTGGTGAAAAGACTGTTACTCATTGTGCTACGTATATTTTGAACATTTGTCATTGGATGCATAAATGCTTAGGATCACTTTGTCTGTTTGCTAAATTGACCACCTAAATATTGAGAGATGACTTTTTTCTCCTGGTCATATTATTTGTCTGAAATTTACTTTGATATTAATATAGCTACCCAGCTCTCTGGTGATGACTATAGTATAGTATATTTTTTCCCTATTTATACGTGCCACTTATTTTTTTTTTTAATTTAAAGTTGCTTTCTCATAGGCAGCAAGAAGTCAATTCTTGTCTTTTTATCCAAGCTGACAATTTCTGCCTTCTGTAGGGGGAGTTAGATCATTTGCATTTATCATGCCTTTTGATATGATGAGGTTTAATTCTTCCAGCTTACTCTTTGTGTCTTACCTACCCCATAAGTTCTTTGTTCCCATTTTCCTGTAGGTCTGATTTCTTTTTGATTGAGTATTTTTCTGTTTTTATGATTCAATATTACGTCCTTTGTTGGCTTAATGGATAATAGCATTTTTTTTCTTTTAGTTGTTGATTTAGGGTTTATAGAAAACAACTTTAACTTATCGTTTAAACTTAAGTAATGATAAACCATTCCACATACAAGAATGTTATAATAATATATTTCCATTTCTCTCCATTTAACATTTGTGTTGTTGCATATACTTTACTTCTATGTGCATTTTAAACTATATATTACACTATTTTTATTTTGTTGAAACAATTATATTTTAAAGATATTTAAATAATAAAAATAACAATATATTTACCCATCTGTATACTATCTTGTATTATATTTTTCTTTTCATACCCATATATACATTTGATATCATTTTTCTTCTGCATTAGGACTCCTTTAATATTTCTTGTAATGGTGATGAATTTCTTCAGTTTTTATTTTCTTGAAATAGTTTTCAATTTGCCTTCATTTTAAAAATACTTGTATTTGTATAGAATACTAAATTGACAGAAATTATTTTTCTTTAAGTATTTTAAAGATGTTGCTTTATTGTCTTTTTCTGTTTCTAACCAGAAGTTCCTCTCATTTTTATCTTTGCTCTTCTATACCTACTGTGCCATTTTTCTCTGATGACATTTGAGATTCTCTCTTTATCGCTGGTTTTACGTAATTTGATTTTGATGTGTTTTGGTGTAGTATCTCATGGTTAGTTTTTTCCTCTTCCTCCTCTCTCTATTCTGTTAGGAAACTCCAATTACATGTATATTTTTCATCTCAAAGTTTCACTACAGTAATGGAAGCTTTCTTCTTCCCCTACTGCACTCCCACCCTTAGGAGACGGTCTTCTGTCTTTGTGTTATTTTTTTTTATTGTTTTTCTTGCTATTTATTATTCAAGTTGTTTCCCATCTTTGTACTCTTCATCTCAGACATTATACTTTTCAATCTTAGAACCTTCATTGGGATATTTTTAATATATATTTCCTTTCTCTAGTTATTATATTTTGATCTTTTCTCTAGATTTTTGAACAATTGAAGCACAGTTGGATTAACTATTCTATGGCATCATGCACCTAGTTGGATATTTCTAAAACCTGAGATACTTCTGACTTGGTTTTGATGTATTTGTTTTTCTCCCTATATGGGCTATATTCTGTTTTTCATTGCAAATCTGGTAATTCTTTATCGGTTTTCCGACAATGTAAATTCCACCCTGTTGACTTCTGGATTTTTTTTTATGTCTAACTATATTTTTGAGCTCTATTCTACAAGGCAGTTAAACTACTTAGAAAAATTTTGATCTTGTCAGGCCTTGTTTTTAAAAATTGTTAGGTGTGAATAAAGTAATGTTTTGTTTATGGCTAATAATTACCCACTACTAAAACAGAACCATTGTGACTCTTGTTAAGATGAACAGTTCTACTCTGACTGGAGGAAACAATCGCCATTTCCAGTACTTTGTGAGCAGGAGGTGCAGTACTATCTTATCTTCTTTAAAAAAAGATTCAAAAAAAATTTTATTCATTTGAGAGAGACAGAGAGAGCAGCCTGGGTGGCTCAGCGGTTTAGCACCGCATTCAGCCCAGGGTGTGATCCTGGAGACCCGGGATCAAGTCCCATATCAGGCTCCTTACATGGAGCCTGCTTCTCCCTCTGCCTCTGTCTCTGCCTCTCTCTCTCACTCTGTGTGTGTCTCTCGTGAATAAATATACAAAATCTTAAAAAAGAGAGAGAGAGAGAGAGAGAGAGAACACAGGCAGGGCAGAAGCAGAGGGAGAGGCAGACTCCCTGCTGAGCTAGGAGCCTAATGTAGGGCTTGATCCCAGGGCCCCAAGATCACTACCTGAGTTAAAAACAGATGCTTAACCATATGAGCCACCCAGGTCCCCTCTCTTATTATTTTATATCTCTAATCTTTCCAGGTGTCTGCTTCCTCAGTTATTGCTAGTTAATACACATGTATGTGTTGATCACTTTTTTATTGGGTACTTGAAGGCTCCCTCTGCAGATATTCAGAGTTCCCACTCTTTGCACTCCTCTTTTTCCAAGGCTCTGCTATCTCACCTCTATCCACTTGTCTTACTAGATTGTCAGTTATATCTACTAAACTGAAGTAAAACATGTCCCATTTTCCCTCAAAACCACAAAACCTATCATTGCAGCCTGGAAACTGTGTAGGTAATAAGCCAGGGTAATTGTAAAGCTTATCTTATTTGATGCTCTCATCTCTAGGATTACTGTGTTTGTTGCCAGAGGTCCAGTGTTTTGCTCACTGTTGTTTCATTTTTTTTTTCTGTTGTTTTAGCTATTTCATGTGTAATGATAAATTTGGTCTATGTTATTCCACCATGATTTGAAGCGGAGGGCTCATGTCAATCAATTTCAATAATCTTTATTTAAAAAAAGAAAGATTTTATTTATTTATTCATGAGAGACACACACAGAGAGAAGCAGAAACATAGGCAGAGGGAGAAACAGGCTCCCCACAGGGAGCCCGATGCAGGACTCTATCCCAGGACCCCAGGATCACAATCTGAGCCAAAGGCAGAGGCTCAATCACTGAGCCACCCAGGTGCCCCTTCAATAATCTTTAAAAGTGACACCTGTGGCAGAAAAGTAATTTACAGAGTGAATTAATATTCTAGCCAGAACTTTACCTTTTATATTAGTGTACACATCTCTGATGGTTAATTTTATAGGTCAATTTGACTTGGCTAAGGACTGCCCAGATACTTGATAAAACATTATTCCGGGTGTGTATGTGAGGGTTTTTCCAGAATACTTTAGCATTTGGATTTGTAGACTGAATAAAGAAAATCATCCTCACCATTGAGCTAGGAATCATGAATCTGTTAAGAATATGGAACAAAAAGGCTGAAGAAGGGGAATTTGCTCCTTGCTTGGATTTTTCTCTTGCCTTCCAATATCTGTCCCCTTGATTCTTGGGATTTTTTTTTTTAAGATTTTATTTATTTATTCATGACAGACAGAGAGAGAGAGGCAGAGACACAGGCAGAGAGAGAAGCAGGCTCCATGCAGGGAGCCCGACGTGGGACTCGATTCCGGGTCCCCAGGATCACACCCCATGCTGAAGGCGGTGCTAAACTGCTGAGCCACAGGGGCTGCCCTATTCTTGGGACTTTTGAACTCAGGCTGGGACTTACACCATCTGCACCCCTGATTCTCAGGCCTTCAACTCAGACTGAATTACATCACCATCTTTTCTGCTTTTCCAGCCTACAGATGGCATTCATCTGCCTTCTTGGCCTTCATAATTATGCAGATCAATTTCTATAATAAATCTCATATATATCTACATCTCTCTATATATTTGATTGTTTCTGTTACTCTGGGGAACACAGACTAATACAGCATTTTGATCACACCTTTCATGAAAGAATAAGAATTTGTGAAGAATCCTTAAGTGATGACAGAACTGATTATGCTGCATGGTGATAAAAATTCTTAGAAAGTTACTGTACTAGGAAGCTAAAAAGTGAAGAAATTTGGTATGTTGTGGAATAAAAATAAAATGTGCTAGCAAAAAAAAAAGCAAGAAGCACAGAGAAACTCAGAAATTATTTTAGACTAAGAACCTGTTGAATCTACTGCCTTCATTTCAAATATTCATGAATATTATGAAGGAGAGAGAAAGTTCAAAATATAAGGATATTCTCCATGTCATATGGAATTCATCTTCAGAGGAAAAAATAATGTGACTCTTTTTGGAGACTGTAGCAGGATTTAACTAATAGCACATACTGAGCACTCCTTTATATAACCTTTATGTGGTCCCAAGTCCATATTAGGTGTGAGACTGAAGTTAATTGAAATGACTTAAGGAAATAACAGAAAATTTTAGTGCAATTAAATTAAATTTTAAATTATTACTTCTAACATATGTCTTAATTTTAGGATGGAATTTTAAGTAATGATTTTAATATTTGTTTTTAAAAGTATTATTTAGATGGAAAGAAGTTAATTTGTCATTGTCATGTATTGTCAAAATATCGCTATTTAAATCATCTCACTACATATATAATAGCAAAAGACTACTTTAAAAAATAAAAACTAAAATTCAAAAATTTCTGTGTTTTTCTGGGGGTTTCAGAATATATTTTTAAAAATTTCTGTGTTTTTCTGGGGGTTTCAGAATATATTTTAACTTATTACAGTGACCTAAAATTTATATCATTCAAACTCTCACATGGTATAAAATCTCTTCAAATATAATTTCTAGTTCTTCCCTCTCATATTTTGTACTAGTTCTGTCATGCATCATACTCTCAAATGTAATCTCCCTAATATAGTTACTATTTTTATTTCAGGCAATCAATTATCTTTAGAACAATGAAAAAGAGTTGCATTTTTTAATTCTTATTTTTATCCTTTCTTGTGCTCTTCATTTCTTTATGTAGTTTCAATTTCCATCTGTTTTCATATTCCTTTTGTCTTAATAAATTGTTTTTAACATTTAGTTTAGTACAAACCTTTTGGCAGTGAACTCTTTCAGCATTTATTTTTCTGGAAATGTCTTTATTTCATTGTTATTTTTGAGCTATATATTAGATGAATATAGAATTGTAGGCTGACTTTTTTCTTTTTTTTTTTTTAACATTTTATATCATTGACTTCTGCTCTGCTGACAAGCAGGTCCTTGGAATGTGTTTTGTTTGCCTCTAGGTAATGTCCTTTTTTTTTTTTTCTTCTGTGGCTGAATTCAAGATTATTTTCATTATCTTTGTTTTTTGTTACTTTAGATATGATTATTCTTGAGTATTTAATGAAATTTTTGTTTTAATCCTTCCTTTTTTGTTTTTTGTTTTTTGTTTTAATCCTTCTTGGGGGTTCTCTGAGTTTATTGATCTAAGACTTGTTTTTCAATAATGTTCAGAATTATCTGTCATCTCTTCAATTTTATTTTTCGTCTTCCCATTCTCATTATCATTCCTTCTGGGTTTCCAATTAAATATATTTTAGGCCATTTTATATTATCACTTAATTTTTGGATTTTCTTCATGGTTTTGTTTGTTTCATTTTGCTTTATTTTGATTCGTATTCACCTATTATAAAATATACTCTTTCTCTCCTCAGCTCTAACTAGTTTTGTAATGAGCTTGCTGATAAAATTCTTCATCTTGCTGTCATGTTTTTCTTTTATTTCTAGCTTTTCATTTGACTTATTTGTTATCTCTGCAGAAATTCTCCATGTATATTCATGGTGTCTATTTTTCCCCAAGATACTTTTAACATTTTAATCATTATTATTTTAAAGTATTTGCACATGAATTCTAACATCTGTGTTATCTGAGCCTAATCCTGTTGCTATCTCTTGACAATGTTTGTTTTTTTTTTATTTTTATTGCTTTTATGAATCTCCTAGTTTCTTTTTTTTAATTTTTATTTATTTATGATAGTCACACAGAGAGAGAGAGGCAGAGACATAGGCAGAGGGAGAAGCAGGCTCCATGCACCAGGAGCCCAACGTGGGATTCGATCCTGGGTCTCCAGGATCGTGCCCTGGGCCAAAGGCAGGCACCAAACCGCTGCGCCACCCAGGGATCCCAATCTCCTAGTTTCTAAAGGGATGCAAAGCATCAGGTATAAAAGAATAATCAATCCTGAAATACATAATTGTGCCCATGGCAAGGATTGAGTTGATACATTCAGTTGTTGGCCCGGGTCAGATTTTGCTGTAGTTGTTTTAATATTTAGTAAACCACATCATTAAAATCCTCCAGTATTAGACTATTACTATCTTGTGCCTAGGGTGTGGCATGGGATCTGGAGGATATATGTCAGTGTTCTTGTGTCACATTAGGTTTCAGCAGTGTCTGTATGCCTGTGTCACAGAGAGGCTCTCTCTTAACATTCTTGCTACTTTAGCCAGGGTGCATCATTGCTGTGACTAGACACAATATCCATGTTGGAGGCAGGAAGATGATTCATGGCACTCAAGCCAACCTCAGAGTCAGACTCAGAAGTGGGGCATTCACAGCACTCCCTAACTCTTACTCCCAAGGGAACCAAATGATATCTTCTTATTTATATTGCATTTTTGCAATAAAAAATTATTATCCCTCCTTCATCCTCAGTGGTAATAAGCCTCTGTATTGTATCATTGCAAGTTTCCCTCTCTACACCTAAGAGGAAACAGTGTTTCTTTTCCTTTATCAGAAGCAGTGTAGCTTTGCCAGAGACCACTGGCTGGAGGTGTTCCCACCCTTCACACCAGTAATACATCTCTTCATTTATTACACCAGCATACTGGGCCCAAAAAATATTTCCTGTTCCTCTGATGATGCAGAAGTATTTTGCTTCTACACCTCCCTGTAGAGTAGTGATCCTTCGTCTGGACCCAGAACCAGAACAAGGGAGAGTAACGTGGGGCTTCCTGAGCTTCTCTAAAGGCTGCTGTGTTTTCTTCTACTGTCCCTCTAAAACAGTGGACTTTTTCCTGGTTTCATAACATCAGATAATTTCCCGCCTTTCTCTCATCAACTTATGGTTTTTTAATTCCCAGGGGAGAAGCAAATGCTCATATAATTACATATTTCGTTCTTCGTTTTTTCTTATTTCAATAATGATACATCGAATTGGATCATTATTTTCACTTTAAGCTTCTTGCAACTCTGACATTTAGTTATTTTTCTAAAGTTCCAGTTTTATATTTCAGCAGTAAATCAAATATAGATAGTCATCATTTAGGTGAATAGTGTTTTGATTGAGAATAAAAGTGCCAATGTATTTGGCATATTAACCTTCTTAGCACCATATAGTGCTGGTTCAAAATGTAAAATCCTCTCTAGACTGAACAAAAAGTAGCTCTTCAGACTATTGTCTCCCTTCAATAAAACACCACTATTAATGCTGTGATTTCATGTCTAGATTATTATAATAATTACATACCTGATCTTCCTCATTTCATGTTCTCTCCCTTCACAACATTTTCTTAAAAATTACTTTGACTGATTAGTCTCTTCTAAATGGTGATAGACTCTATTTTTCTCACAAACTCATCAGGGTCAATCATACCTTTAGATTCTTCCCAAATCCTAGGTAAGCAGAAAGATTTCCTATAATTCTTTTTGATATCTCAAAGCCTTACAACATTATCTATCCTTTTTGCTGAAGTTCACTTATGAATCCTAATATTAAACTATTCATGTATAATTTTTGTTTTACTCTGAGAATAGAATACTTTTAACTTGAGCATAGTAGTGCCTTAACTTGAAAATAGATTTTTCTAGAGGCAGTTATATATCTTACATTTATCTTTTGTGTTCATTTGTAGGATAACCTGAGGAGAACAGCATCATCATTACAACCCATGTTTTTTCTGCTTGTACTAAAACAATGGTAACTATTTATTGAGAAATTACTATATGCCAGGGAGTATGATTCATTTGATATACATCACATTTTAAGAAATGAATAACTAGGTACCATTATCATTCTTGTATTACAAAGAAGAATATGGACTCATATTAAGTAATTTGCCCAAGTAGCATAGGAAAATTGTAATTCTGAAATTTACATTATGCTGGAAAATCAATGCCTGCTTAAATGTGCTTATCAAGCTATCATAGATGTTAGGAAGCCTTTGGGTTTTTAGGCTCAAGTTCAGTCCAACTTTGAGGTTGTGGTTAATGTGGAGTAAAATTTTCTATCTCATACACTTCAATTTACCTGCTGCCGTATTTAACATGACATTGGGATTTCAAGTCAACTTAAACACTTCAACAAATTAATTTATTCATAATTCTAAATTTATCTTGAAGATACAAATATTAAATAATACCTCTAATTTTAATTAGATTAGCAGAAAATAATTCTGATTTTTACTTAAAATTACAGAAAGGGTCGTTCTCTCTCTGTCTCACTCTCTCTCTCTCTATTTTTCTAGGTTAATTAGAATCTTATAGCTATGAGACATTTTTTGGAGCTTAGCAAATGCATCGATCATGAAAATTAAATATGAGAGGAACTAAAATAAAAATAAATATCAGAGGAACTGCTTCATCTAGGATGAAATAATTCTGTTATTGTGATTTAAGTTAAATAGCTAACTATAGTTTATAGAGGCTTTATACTGATATATAGGAACTAAAGAGAGAAAGGGTTCTACTGAGAATTTCTGCTCTCCAGTCAGGAATCTCAACCACCTTTATTCATGGGAGCTGTGGGAGCTTGGCCATGTACAGATCTATCTAAAAAGAAGTGAAGATTATAGTTTTGGGAAAAATGCTTAGGGCCCTTCAGCATTTCAGTATTTTCCTCAGACATTTTCCTCCAAAAGATATTAAATCTTGTAAATATGATTCATTTGAAGAAAACAAATATTTAGATCTTTCTGGTAATGATTTTTTAAGAGCAAAGCTTTATTCCATGTTAATTTACTTAGCTAACACTGAGACTAATGTTGCATGCCCAACACATTTTTTTTTTTAATCCTGTAAAGGTAGATGATATAATTTATGGAGAACCAGTTGCCTCTTGAGTAGCTTAGAAAGAACTTAAAAAGAAATGGCTCTAGATGAAGCTTTTTGATCTTGTAAAATTCTGTGCCATTAACTCAAGTTTGTACAGGATCTTATCAAACATAAAAGTTCAGATGATTGATTTGAAGGACTGAAAATGCTATTAAGATAAAAAATTCTATCAGATAAGGAAATCAGATCAGTATTATTTGAATTCTAGTCTATTAACAGAATTAATATTAAAAACTTTTTTTTACATTCTTTAATATTTTACTTTAAGATGGAGGCTATGTGATAATGCAGTGTCGGTTCACTTAATAGTGTCTTTTTTTAAACACTTCTATTACTAGAAATAATACAGTAATAAGGATAAACAAAATTGGCCAGTTTTATAAATTTTTATAAATTTTTCCTAACAAATCTGATTGAAAAATGTCAACTATTTAGAGCTTTTTTTTTTTTTTGTCATTCTACATTAGAAAGTCTTGGACTACCTTATGTGAAATTATGACTCTTGAATTGTTAAATGTTTAAAAACATGTAAGATATTATCACCAAACTCTATAAAATATATTCTATATATATGCCAGTTTTGCATTTTTATTCTGGTAAAATAGACATAATATAAAATTTACTTTAAAACCATTTTTAAGTGTATAGTTCTGTGACATTAACTATATTCATGTTGTTGTGACACCACCACCATCCATATCTAAAACATTTTTCTTCTCCAACTAAAACTGCTGCCCATTAAATACTAACTCCATTCTTCCCTTCCTCTAGCTCCTGATAACCACCATTCTGCTTTCTGACTCTATGAATTTGACTACTCTAAGTAACTTATGTAAGTGGAGTAATACAATATTTGTCTTTTTGTGATTAGCTTATTTTACTTAGCGCAATGTTGTCAGGGTTCATCCTCACTGAAGCATTTGTTAGAATTTCCCTTCTAAGGGTGAATAATATTCCATTATATGTATCTAACACATTTTGTTTATTCATTTATTTGTCCATAGACACTTGGATTGCTTTCACCCTTTGGTTATTGTGAAAAATAACTACTGTGAACATGAGTACACAAATATTTGTTGAACTCCTTGATTTCATTTCTTTTGGAGATGTGTTTGTATTATTTTTTTAGAGATTTTACTAATTTATTCATGAGACACACAAATAGAGAGAGAGAGAGAGGCAGAGACACAGGCAGAGGGAGAAGCAGGCTCCATGCAGGGAGCCCAATGTGGGACTCAATCCTGGGACTCCAGGATCACGCCCTGAGTCAAAGGCAGATGCTAAACTGCCGAGCCACCCAGGCATCTCATGTTTGTATTTTTAATACAAAGTAAAATACGGTGTTTTAGAACTAAAAAGGCACAATGATAATAAAACACTAGAAAGTAGGTTCTAGGGATCCCTGGGTGGCGCAGCGGTTTGGTGCCTGCCTTTGGCCCAGGGCGCGATCCTGGAGACCTGGGATCAAATCCCACGTAGGGCTCCCGATGCATGGAGTCTGCTTCTCCCTCTGCCTGTGTCTCTGCCTCTCTCGCTCTTTCTCTGTGTGTGACTATCATAAAGTAAATAAAAATTAAAAAAAAAAAAGTAGGTTCTAGGAAAAAAGAGGAGGAATTGGAACAAAAGTCAATAATCAGTGTAAGAGTCAAGAGGAAGAAATAAAGAATATCAACATAGACTTAAAGTGGTTACAGCAATATATAAGTAGTTTTCATATGTAGTGATATATCTACTTCAAGCTGGTATTTATATTCTTTTATTTTTTTTATAAATATGGATTTTTTTAGTTTTTTTTTTATTTACTTATGATAGTCACACAGAGAGAGAGAGGCAGAGACACAGGCAGAAAGAGAAACAGGCTCCATGCACCGGGAGCCCGACGTGGGATTCGATCCCTGGTCTCCAGGATCGCGCCCTGGGCCAAAGGCAGGCGCCAAACCGCTGCGCCACCCAGGGATCCCTATATTCTTTTATTATTCCAGTTTTCTAAATGCATAGGCAATCTGAAAGTTTTGTAATGTTGTTAAATACACTGAAACATGACTTGTATCTGTACATTGTCCTTACTATCATGCTGAGTAGTATTGAATGAGATTATATCTTAATACATACATGATAGCATAGTCAGTCTTCCAGACTTCAGAAAGAAAGAAAAAAATATATATATATATTTAATTTTGAGGTTCAATTATATCATTCAATTAAATTTTCTGTTAAAACCTTCTAGCAGTGAATAGTAAGAGAAAAAAATTAAAACAATAATAGTATCATAATATATAGTCAAGAATAAATCAGAAAAAAAGATGGAGAATATCTGTACACTAAAAATATTGCTATGAGAAATTAAAAATTATTATTTTTAATTTTATTGTTTATATTTAAATTTCATTTAGTTAATGTGCAATGTTATATTAGTTTTAGGTGTAGAATACAGTGATTCCACCCTTTCATACAACACCCAGTGCTCATCACAACAAGTGCACTCTTTAATCCCCATCACCAAGTTACCCATCCCCCCCACTCACCTCTCCTCTGGTAACCATCAGTTTATTCTCTATAGTTAAGTGTCTCTTTTTGGTTTGCCCCCTCTCTCTTTTTTTTTCTCTTTGCTCATGTTTCTTAAATTCCACATATGAGTGAAATCATATGGTGTTTGTTTTTCTTTCACTGACTACTTTTACTTAGCATAATAGTCTCTAGCTTCATACATGTTGTTGCAAATGATGAGACTTCATTCTTTTTTATGGCTAATATCCATTGTGTGTATACACACACACACACACACACACACACACACACAGGTCTTGGGGACTCAACCTGGGCTTTAAAAGTACAAAGATCGCCTCTGGCTGCCCAGGGAGCTGCAGTTCTCTCTGATTCTTCACCCTTCCTTCCTGCCCTGTTTCAGCCATCACGGAGCCTTGTCTGATTTGGGGGTAGATTTCTGTAAAGAAGGTAGAAGGCCCGTTTTCTATAATCTGTGAAGTTGTGAAAAAGCCACCATCAAAAAAAAAAAAAAAAAAGCCACCATCATGTATTGCAACATTTCAAAAATAATAAAGGTATTTTCCTAATTAAAAAAAATATATATATATATAAACATACCAGCTCTTCTTTATCCATTCAACAGTTGATGGACACTTGGTATATTTCCATCATTTGGCTATTGTAGTTAATGCTGCCATAAACATCAGGGTGCATGTATATCTTTAAATTAGTATTTTTGTATTCTTTGGGTAAATACCTAGCAGTGCAATTGCTGAATCATAGGCTATATTTTTTAAAAATTTGAGGAACCTTCATACTGTTTTCCAGACTGCTGTACCAGTTTGCATTCCCATGAAAAGTGAAAGAGGGTTCCCCTTTATCTGCATTCTCACCAATGCCTGTTGTATCTTATGTTTGTTATTTTAACCATACTGACAAGTGTGAGGTGATATCTTATTATAGTTTTGATTTGTATTTGCCTGATGATGAATGATGCTGAGCATCTTTTCATGTGTCTGTTGGCCATCTCTATGTCTCCCTTGGAAAAAAGTTTACTCATGTCTTTTGCCCATTTTTAATAAGATTATTCATTTTGGACATGTTGAGCTTGTAAGTTCTTTATATATTTTTTGTGGATACTAGGCTTTTATCAGATATGCCATTATGTCATTTGCAAAAATCTTTTCCCATTCCACAGGTTGCTCTTTAGTTTTATTGATTGCTCCCTTCACTGAGTAGAAACTTTTTATTTTGATGAAGTCCCAATACTTTATTTTTGCCTTTGTTTCCTTGCCTCAGGAGATATATCTAGAAAGAAGTTGCTGCAGTTGACAAAAGAGAGGTTACTGCCTGTGTTCTCCTCTAGGATTTGTATGATTTCCTGTCTCAGTTAGATCGTTCATCCATTTTGAATTTATTTTTGGTATGGTGTAAGGAAGTAAAACACTTTGATTCCTTTGCATGTTGTTATCCAGTTTTACCAACACCATTTGTTGAAGAGAATCTTTTCTTTCCTGCTTTGTTGAAGATTAGTTTGCCATATAGTTGTGGGTTCATTACTGGTTTTTCTATTCAGTTCCATCAACCTACGTGTCTATTTTTGTGCTAGTACCATGCTGTCTTGATCACTACAGCTTTGTAATATAACTTACAGAATGGAAGTGTGATGCCTCTAGCTTGGCTTTTTTTTTTTTCTTTTTTTTTTTTTTCAAGGTTGCTTTGACTATTAAAGGTCTTTTGTGGTTCCATACGAATTTCATTTTATTTTTTTAAAGATTTATTTATTTATTTATTTATTATTTATGAGAGAGAGAGAAAGAGAGAGAGAGAGAGGCAGAGACACAGGAGGAGGGAGAGGCAGGCTCCAAGCCGGGAGCCCAATGTGGGACTTGATTCAGGGTCTCCAGGATCACGCCCTGGGCCAAAGGCAGGCACCAAACCGCTGAGCCACCCAGGGATCCCCTGTGGTTCCATACGAATTTTAGAATTGTTTGTTCCAGCTCTGTGAAAAATGTTTTTGGTATTTTGATAGGAATTGCATTAAATGTATAAATTGTGGGTGGTACAGAGATTTAGCAATATTTCTTCTTCTAATCCTGGGGATAGAATGTTTTTCCATTTCTTTGTGCCTTCCTCAGTTTCTTTCATCAGTGTTTTATAGTTTTCAGAGTACAGGTCTTTTACCTCTTTGGTTAGATTTATTCCTATGTAACTTATTGTCTTTGCTGCAATTGTAAATGGGTTTTGTTCTTAATTTCTCTTCCTCCTGCTTCATTACTGTTGTATAGAAATGCAACAGATTTCTGTACATTGATTTTTGTATCCTGTAACTTTACTGAATTCGTGTATCAGTTCTAGCAGTTTTTTGGTGGAGTCTATCAAGTTTTCTGTAAAGAGTCATCTGTCTGCAAATAGTGAAGTTTGACTTATTCCTTGCTGATTTGGATGCCTTTTATTTCTTTTTGTTGTCTAATTATTGAGGCTAGGAGTTCTAGTGCTATGTTAAATAACAATGGTGAAAGTGGATATCCATGTCTTATTCCTGGTCACAGAGGAAAAGCTCTGTTTTTTCCTATTGAAGATCATATTAGCTGTGGGTTTTTCTTGTTTTTTTTTTTAATATTTTATTTATTTATTTGAGAGAGAGAGAGAGAGTGCATGAGTGAGGGGAGGGGCAGAGGGAGAGAAGAAGCAGACTCCTCACTGAGCAGGGAGCCCGAGTTGGAGCTGGAATCCCTGGACTCTAAGATCATGACCTGAGTCAAAGGCAGATGCCTAACTGACTGAGCCACCCAGGCACCTGACTATGGGTTTTTTTTTTATGCTGAAATATGTTCTTTCTAAACCTGCTTTGTTGAGGGTTTTTGCCATGAATGGATGTTGTATTTTGTCAAATGCTTCATTTTCTGAACACAATGCTATGAAACTGGAAGTCAACCATAAGAAAATATTTGAAAAGACCACAGATATATGGTAGTTAAACAATATGCTATTAAACAATGAATGAGTCAACCAGGAAATCAAAGAAGAAATTTAAAAATACATAGAAACAAATGAAAATGAAAACACAATAGTCCCAAACCTTTCAGACACATCAATAGTGGTCCTAGGAGGGTAATATATAGCCATATAGGCCTACCTTAACAAACAAGACAAATCTCAAATAAACAACAACTAACCTTACACCTAAAGGAGATAGAAATAGAGCAACAAATGAACGCTAAGCCAGCAGAAGAATGGAGATAATAAAGAGTAGAACAGAAATAAATGACCCAGAAACTGAAACAAAACAAAGCAATAGAATAGATCAATGAAACCAAGAGCTAGTTCTTTGAAAAAAATCAGTAACATTGATACACGTCTAGTCAGACTTATCAAAAAGAAAAGAGAAAGGACCCAAATAAATGAAATCATAAATAGGAGAGGAGAAATAATAATGAATGCCACAGAAACACAAACAATTATAAGGGAATATTAAGAAAACTATATGCCAACAAATTGGACAACCTAGAAAAAATGAATAAATTCCTAGAAACATAAAACTACCAAAACTGAAATGGGAAGAAATAGAATACATGAACAGACCGGTAACCAGCAAAGAAATTAAATCAATAATCAAAAACCTCTCAACAAACAGAAGTCCAGAGCCAAATGGCTTCACAGGGGAATTCTAAACATTCAAGAAGATTTAATACCTATTTTTCTCAAACTATTGCAAAAACTGGCAAAAGAAGAATTTCTAACCTCATTCTGTGATGCCAGCAATACCCTGATACCAAAGCCAGATCAAAGTTATACTGAAAAACAGAACTACAGGGCAATATCCCTGATGAACATGGATGCAAAAATTCTTTAAAAAATACTAGCAAAGTAAATGCAACAATACATTAAAAAAATTACCATCATCAAGTGGGATTTATTTCTGGGTTGCTATGGTGGTTCAATATTTGCAAATCAATCAGCGTCATATACCACATCATTAAAAGAAAGGATAAAAAACCATATGACCATTTCACCAGTTGGTTTTCTTTGTTTTTATTTTGGGTTTGTTTGTTTTTGTTTTTTTAGAAATAAACAAACTGATTCTAAAATTCACGTAAGAATGCAAAGGACCTAGAATGCCAAATCACGTTGAAAGAGATCTGGAGAACGAACACCACCTGGTTTCAAGATTTAGAAAGTTTCAACCATAAAGATAGTGTAGTATTAGTGTAAAAATAGACAAAAAGGAACAGCATAAAGAGACCAGGAATAGCTTCTGTATATGGACACTTATTTTTCAACACTTTCAAAGACAATTCATGGCATAAGGATAATATCTTGAACAAATGATGCTTAATCAATTAGATATCCATAAACAAATTAATGAGAGGAGGTTATAAAGGAGAACTAGGAAGTTTTTGGAATGATGGACATGTTATGTTTGTGGAGTGATTATTTAATGGAAATGTACAATGTCAATTTTCATCTTGTAACTTGGCACATGTGTTATGTTAATTATACATAAATCTATGAAAATATCCTCAAGATATACACTTAACATACATTTTACTGTGTATAAATGAAAACTTCATACATAAAAAACAATAAAAAGTTTATAAAGCCAAAAGATAAATACAGGCCAAAGATGTTACCACTAAGATGTCTTTTCTGTGCATGACGAGCTTCTTAACTATGGAGGGATATTCATATGTGTAGAAGCAGTGGAAAAGAAAAATATTTTTGTCAGATGGACAAGCAAATTATTTCTATCTAATGGACCAGATAAAGTCCAAAGATTATGGCTTCTGGTCCTGTTGCACAGTAACTATGTTTGCAACAATCTAATTATAACATTGGCTAGAAACAACCAGCTTCTTAAATGTTCAGTGGAATAGTTTTAACGTGTTACTGGAAACCTCATCACTTCGTTAAATACTATTTTTGATATGTGTTTATTTATATTTTTCCATTAGAGGAATAATTTTACTTTTTGTAAAGCAATATTTTAACAATAAAATAATTAAATAACACCTGGTATTTGATTATTTATAATGTTTCAACTGTAGGTTGACTACTCATATGCATTTCAGTTCAAATTTTATTAAGGATAGCAAATATAAAGTAAATTATATTAATAATAAGGAAAGCATGACCCTTAAACCCTTAAAAATGTTAAAAACTAGGCTGGAACTAGAATTCCATGTTATGTTCCTTTTGTGTAAAGAACCTAATATAAGGGAGTTTTCTCTGAATTTTATTTGAATCTGGGCATAATGAATAGTATCTTACACTTTAGAAACAAGTACATCCTTAAAAAGCATTGTAATAAAAATGTCAGTTTGTATGGATCTATTATTTTGTCTGAATTTTGATCAGCATGAGAAACAATAATACTTTTATATTATTTTGTTATACTGCCAAATTGCACTGCAATAACATTCACTTTACACTTCTGGAAAACCAATTTCACATTTCCAGCTTCCAGCAGGTTTTTCTGTTATGACTTCAACTACAGTATCTTCCCAAAAGCCGCAGTCTTTATAACCTGTAAACTATGTATTTTTTTTCTTTAGACAGATTTTTTTAAGTGCAACTTAATGCCACTTTGTCATTTTTTTAAATTATTTATTTGAGATAAAAAGTGAGTGAAGGAGAGAGAGAGAAAGAGAACAAGTTGAGGGGGCTGGAGCAGAGGGAGAGGGAGAAGCAGCCTCCCCATTGAGCAGGAAGCCCAACAGGGGGCTCCTGTGACTCCAGGATCCGGACCTGATCTGAAGGCAGACACTTAACCAGCTGAGCCACCCAGGTGCCCCCACTTTGTCATGTTTTAAGAAGGACCTTTAGCTTTTTGTGCATTTACTATTAAAAGGCAAGTATTACATTGAATTAGTCTACTCTCAGGTGCCTAGATGGCTCAGGCCATTGAGCATCTGACTCTTGGTTTTGGGATTAGATGGTGATCACAGGGCCAGGGGTTGGAGCCCTATGCTCAGTGGGGAGTTGGCTTCCCCTCTTCCTCTCTTTCTGCCCCTCCCCTTCAGACATGCACACACTGTCTTTCTAAGATAAATACAGTAAAATATTTTAAAAAAATAGTCTACTCTCATGTCACATGATGGAAGGAAAAACTACATGTTTCAAATCTGTAACAACTACAAAGTAGTCTATAATTTATTCAATCTTTAATTTTGTATAGTCTATAATGGTGGTACCTATCAGATAAGTTATAAAAATAAAATAAAAATGAATTATTCTTTCTAGTAGTATGGCTAATTAGATAACTTATAAAGTAACTCAAATGCGATAAGTACAAACAAAATACTGGATATTGCATGTATAAATACAAATGTACTATTTGTATATATAAAATACATATGTCATAAATAAATATATGGTATATATAGGTATGCACATATGTATAGTAATGTTTGTGTATGTATAATAATGCATTGTGAAATTAGTATCAAAACTATCTATAGGAACCCATTACAAAGTTACAAAAACTTGGAGTTAAGTAAGCTCTAAAAACTTATATTTGAGACCATGGGCTCCTGTTTCCTTGGTTTCTTGGAGAACTGAGAACAGCACAGTGATAAAGTTTTCCCCCAATGAAGTGTTCAATACCCAAACATAAAGCTCAGACTTTCAATGGAATACATTTTAATGGACAAGATAAGTGAGAAACTTAACTAAATCTTAGAATGAAACAAGGAAAATATGTCTCCACCTTGGAACTGAGTAGGAAAAAGTAAATTACTTCTGAAATTGCTAACCATAAGATGGCCCATATACATTTTTTTGGGTGCAGCTTGATGCTACCTAGTCTGAAAAATCTCAAAAAAATATTGGGGCTCCTGGGTGACTCAGTTGGTTAAGCAGTGGACTCTTGATTTTGGCTCAGGTTGTTATCTCAGGGTTGTGAGATTGAGCATCACACAGGACTCTGTGCTCAGAACAGGGTTTGCTTGAAATTCTCTTTCTCCCTCTGCCCCACTCCCTGCTCACATGCACTGTCTTCCTCTGTCCCTCAGATAAATTTTAAAAATCTTAAAAAATATATTAAAAATATACATAGATATATGTATATATATGTATATGTATATATAGAAAAGTACTTGCTGTTTGGTAGTACTTTCAGAAGGATTATTAGCAGCAAATCTTAAATTCTCTGTGGAGAAGCTTAACTTCCACTTAGTCCTAAAAGAATTCCTGTGGATAAACTTTAAGAAAACAATAGTTCATAGTTAAAACAGCCACAATATTCAACATGAAAGAATCATACATCAGGGACACGTGGGTGGCTCAGGGGTTGAGCGTCTGCCTTTGGATCAGGGCGTGATCCCAGGATCCTGGGATCGAGTCCCACATGGAGCTCCTTGCGGGGAGCCTGGTTCTGGCTCTGCCTATGTCTCTGTCTCTGTCTCTGTCTCTGTGTCTCTCATGAATAAATAAATAAAACCTTAAAAAGAAGAATCATACAACAAATAGTAACAAGATATATCAGAAAAAAATCCACAAAGACTTTAAAAAAGCAGATTTATCATACATGAAACATGAAAAAAATGTGTTTATGTATTCAAAAATAAAAGAAAAGCTTGAAAACATAAGCAGGTACATGAGACCATAAAATGCTCAAGAATTGAAATTAAGAAAATAGAGATTCTTAAAAAAGAAGGCAGATTCTTGATTTAAAAAATATAATTATTGTAAGTAAAAATACAATACAGAATTTTGCTTCCAAGTAGGATATGGTATATTGTAGCATGCCAAAATTCCAACTGAAACAACTAAAGAAAAAGTGAGATGAAGTTACAAAAATCATATTATAGTCCTTAGGGAGCTATGATACCATTCAGAAAAACTGAAGGATTTTAAAATATCAGAGAGGAAAAATTCTTCTAAAATGATCTATTATTTCTGTGTACTTTTTCCCATGGACATTTGCTAATTTCAGGCATTTTCTGAAATTTGGTTTTGGCTTGGGAGGACTCTGGACAGAGTTAAGAAAAACCAGCATATAATTCTGGTCCTTGCCAGTGACTAGCTACAAAATGTAAAGATGTAGCAAATTAAAATTCACTGGTTTCCTCAAGGGTCATTGGTTTAGTTGTGGTTCTGCATGGGAGGCCAGAAAGCTAAACCAAATGTATAGGAAAGGCAGAATGAAATCTCCTACATTCCCCTGAGGTTTAGATAAGCAAACACTAGCCTGAGGGAGGTGACCTGTTTCAAGTGCATAGCTGTTTTTTCACTCAAGAAGTCTGTCACATTTTGAAATTGAGTGGTCAGGAGTCTAGAGAATTAGAGGAAACATTTTAAGGGAAAACTGTTATTTCAAAGGGAGGGCAAAATTGAATTTCTCATCATTTTTAGGGCTAAGAAGAGACAAACCCGTGAATTTTTAATTAAAATCTAGGAGATTCACAAACCAGAAAAAAGAACTAAGGCAGTTCACTAGTTTTCCTAATATTGCAAACAAAATTCATTAAATGTTTTGGGATGACCAATTCCTTCCTATTTTAATGTAAGAACAGACAAACCTTCTTGATAAATGATAATGTGGTCAAGGGAGTCTTCTGAGTGTAAAGTCCCACCATACAACCTAACATAGACATATGAAGAGGCAAGAAATCATTACTAAAAAGTAAGAGGAAATATAACCAGCACAAGCAAAGCCTCAGGGGCGCCTGGGTGGCACAGTCAGTTAAGCATTCAACTCTTGGTTTCAGCTCAGGTTGTGATCTCAGGGCCTGATTTTAGGCTTGTGAGGTAGAGCCTTACACTGGGCTCTACACTCAGCCTTCTCTCCCTCTGCCCCTTCCCCCACTTTTTCTCTCTCTCTCAAATAAATAAATCTAAAAAAGAAGCAGATCCACAAATGACTCAGAAGTTATATATAGAAGATAGACTTTAAAATAACTTCGATAAGTTCATGAAAATAGAGAAAAATGGACAAATTAAATATATATGTAGATCAATTCAAAAGGGAATTTAACTAAAAATAATCAGACAGTTTTGAAAAAGAGGTAGAAAACTGTGTCAGACCAGGATGGATTAACAGATATTAGACTTAACCTCCTATTCTAAACAATAAGAAAATTGGAGAAATTATTTTCCAACATCAGATTGCTGAAAAGCTAGGACAGGGGTCACCTAACTTCTGCCTAAAGGCACATTCTAGACTTTAGCACAAGGAGTCCCTGGTAGTTTCATTGAGTTTAAGAGACAGTTTGGGGTTTGGAAAGGCACAGCTAGCTGGATTTTCAGGAAAAAGAATATAAAAAAGAAAGAGATACTTAGAGGAAAAAAGATCAAATATCTACATAGGTTCCTTTCGAGAATGTTACTGTGAGGCATAGTGAGAAACATGATACAGCTTCATAAAAGACTACAGGAGCAGGAGGGTTATAAACTGAACAATATGGGAACTATTCTCAGAGCTGAGAATCTTTTGTGTTCTAATCAACACTAAAAATATGCTAGAACTGAGAACTGCAAATCCACGGATATTCATTATCTAGGGCAATTTCACACATGCTTAATGGACTGAAAATCATAAAATGTATGGAGAAACTTAAAAGATTCATTAAAACAAGTCCAGTTAAGCCCCCCATAAGAATATGTGGAGTGTATAAAGAGGGACTTTGTATTATTTTCTTGCTGAATCATCAATAACTTCAAAATTACCTTGTACATATCACTTAGAAATTATTTGTTGTATGAAGCATAATAACTGTGCTGTGTTATTTGAATGTATTCAGCTATGTCCAATAGTATTATGGACTGTCTTTTCTAGTCTCCATTACCAAATTCCTTAAAGGATGCTAAACTTCATTAATAAGAAAAAATTATCAGAAAAGTTAAGTGACTTATCCATTAATTGCAAACCATAGTTCAAATTCATGGCTTCTGAAACCTTACCTAGAAACATTTTACTACATCATGCTTTCACACTAGATTACATTATGTGTATATTTATCAATAAGCAAATCTAAACCACTGGCTCACCTAAAAAATCCAATTCAAAATTATACTTTTTAGCCAATTACTATGGTCATTCAGAGGCTACCTGGGTGGCACAGACAGTTGAGCGTGTCACTCTTGCTTTTGGCTCAGGTCATGATCTCATGGGCCATGAGATGGAACCCCACATGGGTGGGGCTCAGCATGTAGTCTTCTCGGGGATTCTTTTTCTGCCCATCCTCTCCTTACACACACACGGGTGTGCACTCTCTCTCTAAAATCAATCAATCTTTACAAAAAAAAATATGATCATTCAGGAATACATGAAAAACCTATTCTAAATTATGAATATAAGTGTATGTGATAATATTTGGCTAAAACTTTTGCATTTTACATATATCCTGAAAACCATAAACTTGTTGTTTACTTCTCATCTTGTCTATATAAATATGTATGTTCCATTATTAAATTAGTAAAGTCTGTTTGAAGATGTTTTACATGATAGGCACTTTTGCTTTTTCACACCGTAACTAAATTTTTATTGATAATCTCTTCTAATTATGACATCAGCTGATTTTTTTTCTTTTTGTTTATTAGGAGCACATCATCTGTGATAACCTTAATTTAAAGAATTAAATGTGTGTGTAAATTTTGTTCAACAAATTATTACAAAAGGTGAACCTAATAAATGGAATTTTCATGTTAGACAGTTAAGTAAATTCAAATATTCTTAAAAATGCTGTCTGAAAAAAAGGCAAGCTACAATTTGTATTAGCTACCTTTAAACAGATTATATAACTATAAATTGAGAAACACCCTGTGCATTACTGCAAAAATAATTTTAAGGAATATGGGCACATTGATAAACTAGGAGAGAAGGTTGCACACAGTTGACAGAGTTGATATAACAGCTATCTCTGAAGGTCATTGATGTCCAAGCAGTTGTTTTAGGCACTTAAGTTTTCTTTACACAATGATACCATCTCCAGTTTACTGCCCAAATATCTACGGAGATATTCTTTTCTCTCCACTCTTTTCTTTTAGTTCTGTCTAACCTTATCTACATCAATATTGTCTTCTTTTACATTGTCTATGTAATATTACTATGTTGCTCACCTGAATTATTGCAATCAATGCCAGCATTTTCTTTTTTTGGGGGGGGGCCTCTAATGTTTAATTCAATAATTTGTTAACTGTACACTGCAAGAGTTAAGTTAAATTTTATAATGTTTTCAATTATACGCCTCTTTCAATAGTTGTACTTTTCCTATTGATAGGAAATCCAAACTTCTGTGTCAGGCAAATCAGGTGAATCAAATGTTATTTCTGCCTACTATCCTATTATATTCCTTATTTATTATACTTTCTCTACCCTTCTTTTACAGTTTTCCTGGATTTTTTAGTGTAGTTTATTTTATCCCTCAAGGTGTAATTTTCAAGCAGGCATGAAAATTAGTGAACTGATGCACTTTTTTGTATTTTTTTCTCCACTGTACTGAGTGTAATTCAAGCCTAGCAAGACATGTTGTTTATTTATTTATTTATTTATTTATTTATTTATTTATTTATTTTACCCAAATGTATAATTTAATGAATAGTCTACAATAAGTAATCAGTGAAAACTTTTTCAATTAAATAATTAATGTGAATATACATACATGTTAAAGAAGCTTGAATGTGAACAAAAGAAGCTTGAGTGTGTGCACATAACACGTGTTAAAATTCTTTTCAAATAATTTTTAATATTAAAAAGCATAAAGAGCAAAGTTAAAGCTGAATACATTTGCCAAAGTAAATTCTCGTTTTCATCAGTGTATTCAAATGAATTACTTTATAAGTATTGAACTGGAACAATCGTATTTTTCAAGTTATCTCACCAATTTAAAAAGTCACTAAGTATTGAATAGCCATACAAATCATATGCTTAGGCAATATTGATTTTTCAAAGTTTTGCCAAAAATAAGTATTATTAACATCTTCACTGTGTCTACCAAAATTCTCACCATAGTACTAGAATTCAGAATTCTCTTCAGAGCATTATATATTCAGAAACTATAAACATACCACCAATTATGCACATAATATGTAGTGAAGAAAACTCATTTCCTAGTATCTTAACAAGTGATTCAGCAAAGGATCGATTATTCCAAGCAATTTCAAGACTATAATCAGCCCTAATGTCCTTAAAGTGAAGTATATTGGAAATTCAGCAACATTTAATTTCATGATGAGACAATTTAACTGAAAATGTTCTGACTTCCATGTCTTTAAAATTTCAACAGTTCCAGCAGTAAATTAAGAAACTTTGTTTTCTCATAAGGATAATGGGAAAAAGGAAAAAGAAATATTCTGATTAATTCAACAAGAGAGAATTTTGATAATGTCTTTCTCATTTTACACAAATTCTCTAAACTGGAAATGTCCTGTCTTCCTACTTACAAAGTATTATAAATGCTTAATTAAGAAGAAATAACCAAATTACATAGTTACCCTTCAAGAGTTTTCCATTTAATGTAATATATTTTCAGAGATTAAATAAATATATAACATTTTAAATATAAATACTTTTGTGAATCTTCTCTATAGCACTATCCTATAGATTTTTAACATTTAATAAGTCTTTTATTTTAGAGAAGTTTTATATTGGCAGAAAAATTACAAGGATGGTTCAGACAGTTCTCATAACCTGTCAGTTTGAGAATGCACCTATAAAATGGATGACAACATTACCAAGTCCAGTGTTGGTTCTTTTCTTTAGAGTAGGGCTAATGATAGGAAAGATAGTCCCAGAGTTTGTCTTAATAGCAATGGGATAACAGATCTCCAAAGTAATAAATGCCAAGTGGCAACATGTAACTGCCAGAAGCCACGATGCCACATTTATCATAGCAGATGGCAAAGCTGGAGGGAATACCATGGGGCTGTACCTGCAGAGAGTTCTGGAGTCATTAATAGAACATGGTATTCTGTCTCAGGGGCAAAACACATGAAGCCTAAAGAGTTGCTGCTTAATGTCTACAAGCAGAAGACATCACATTTTTGGATCAAGAAGTTTATAACAATTTCCCTAATAATAAATCATAATCCTGTTTTGAATTTCTTAGCTTGAGCCAATATTCAGATATGGAGTTTATTGACTGAAAAGGTGGCCAGCTCCCAAGAGAAATGGACCTACCTATCATGTATATCTTGTAATCATTACTCCAGCCCTACCCCAAGTATAACCATTTACTTAGTTTCATTTATTTTGGGCACAGGGGAAAAACAGGACATTTCAAGACTGTTGCACAATGAGTCTGAGTTGATGTTGATAACTGGAGACCTAGAAGCATCAACCCCACCCTCTCTCTGAGGAGGAGTGTATAGGGGTCAAATAATAAGTGAAGTCTCAGATAAAGTTAACTGGTTCAGTGACCCACCTAGTTGTAGTTTCCCCAGACCCCAGATATATAATTATGACACTGGGACTTTGGCCTGTGGGATAAGAGCTGTCCTAGTGAGGTTGATTGGAAGCCTATGAATCTGTTCCTCCTACCAGTCAAGATAGTGAATAAAAATAATATGTATGCCAGAGTGAAAGGAAATGTCAACAGTGTGCATAAGCACCACCTTTAAAGATCTCAGTGGTGTGAAGATGGTTGTCCTTATCATATATACATCTAATTAATCAGTCTGGCTTCTGTAGAAACCAGGCTTCAGGAGGATGACTACTCAACCAACTGACAAATCAAATCACAGCGACCCTGAAAAACACAGTATTATTGCTCAGGTTAATAAAACCTCAGGTTTTATGATATTTGACCATTGACATGACAGATGTGTTGTTCTCTGTTCCAGGTAGAGAAGGGAAACAAACAGTTGCTATTGTGTTGAGTGGACAACAATATGCATTCACAATTTTGAACCAAGGCTAAGCTAAATATCTTGCCCTCTGTCATAGTATAGTCGCAAAAGATCTAGTCCACTTACATATCCCAAGAAACATCAAAACATCACATTAATCTAATACAACAATAACATCATGCCTTACTAAACTAGATGCCATGATAAGATACCTAAATGGAAGATGGTGGGTGATATCCCTGTAAAGTCAAGAACTTGCCACTTCAGCAAAAATTTTAGGGAGCTCATGCTTAGGGGCAGGCATAACAGGACAAACTCTCTAAAGTAAAATACAAATTGCTAATTCTCTAAGTTTCTAAATGTCAGTTTAAACTCAATATGTGTTATGTTTTTCAGTAAGGGCTCAGAATAAAAATAGACCTATTCTTATAACAAAGGCAGAGTAAATCTTAATCTGATCTAACAAAAAGAATATATATATATATATATATGATCTAATAATATATATGCATATATATATTTACTAATCATTTACTTGTTCATTGAGCTTTCCCAATTTGGGTATCCAAATAAATATATATTACAATGAAATTATATAAAATTATCTTCATTTGATTAGAGAGATTTTTTTTTTATTTTGGCTAATTTTTAAGCAAAATTTAAGTTTGCTTTAACATTTTTTGACCTGATTGTCAAGAAAAACTCATTTTCTAGTTTGCTAGATTCTCATTGTGCTTGAATCAGCAAGTACCTAAATATCATCATTTACTACTTTTCCTAGTAATTTAACCAATGAAACAGGTTTTCAATGTGAAATTTTTTCTATCATAAAAAATAGGTCAAAGCAGGTTTGATCTTATTAAAGTAAGGGTTGCAATGAGTTTCTCTCTGGGTACTTAGGCATCTCTGGGAAATCCTAAAGTTCCACAGACACTGATCAATTTCAGTGACCTCATTTTAAAAAATTAAGAAAACTTATTCATAAGAGCAACATAATAGATACTGGCAGGACTAGGCATAGAATTTAGAATCTTGCTTTTTAATTTTAGTATTTACATTAGATCAGACTTGATAGGCAATAATGACTCTAAGATGATAAAGTTTGAGGAAAAAATTATTTCTGATGTGTATTTCAAAATAATTTATTTAAAAAGTATACTTATGGTTGAAAACATCATTCCACATTTGTGGTTCTAGCCCCAGTGAGTATTTTCTGATATAGCAGTTAGCCTCATAAAAGTTGTTTCTATTAGCACTAATTCTATGGTACTGTAATTAACTCTTTACTTTCACTAACTGTAATATAAACATAAACAACATGAAAATTATTACTTTGTATTTTATATAGCATTAAAATTGGAACTTAATTATAACATAAATAAATATTTGTTGAATTGATTAATGTTATGGTTTGTGACATTTCTTTATACCTTGTATAAACCGAAAGGATATTGACAAAGAAAGAAATCGGTATCTTTAGGTTTTGATTAATTCGATATTTGAAAGTTTTAAAAGAAATTATTTTCTATTTTATATAATCTCAATTGCATTTGTTAATCTGTCCCTCTATCACATCTATTCCATGAATTAAACTTCATTTCCAGACATAGTTCAGGAAGACTATAATGCCTTATGTGTAAATGCATTTTTTGAACAAATCTTAACTGAGCAATGACCAAAGTTGTTTTATATTCATAATGGCTATTAGAAACACAGCACAGAAAAACAATTAGAAAAATGTAATAAATAAGCAGCTTTATCCTAAATCTGATCATCAAAGGAAGACTTAATCTTGTTACTGTTTGCACATTAAGAAGTGGGCATGTGCTTTGTATTTGTGTATGTGTAAATATTAGTTAATGTACATGCGTAATACTGGATTAATGTAATCTGTTGGAGAGTATTCAAACATATGCAGGAGGGATACCTAATAATGTGAATTATCAGTGGCCCAAAAAGTAATTTCACTAAATTTCAAAATATTCCAGATTTGTCAGTATTGATCACCACAGAAAGGCATGGCCAATATTGTCCTAATTATATCAAGGATAAGAGGATCTTCTAGAAGAGAATTACTTTTCTTATTCTACCACTGGTTTCTTTGTCTATAATCAGAGAATGTGTAAATTATCTTTGCAACTGTATAAATACATTTAAAATTAAGAGTCCTTTACTTGGTAGTTCTTGCCAATAAATCAGTTCTATTTTTTACTTTTAGCTATGCTTTCCATGCTTTTTGGAAAGAAATGCTTTTGCTGAAAATTCGAATGCATGCAAATTATAAGTTTTGTAGAGAATTATGTTTCTTGCATTTAGAACAATGAAATCTCATGGTCCTTAAAAAGAATATTATTTTGAGCTAAGCAGCACTTTTTATCAAAATAACTAGTATTCTAGCAATCTCTTTCAATATGCATTGCAAAATTAGCCTTCTCCCACCTTTAGTATTTAAAGATAGACAACCATCCCTGTGACACCACCTGAGCTATCCTACCTTGTTACCTTCTGTTTTAATTTAGCTAGCAAGAAGTCCCTGGATACCTACCTTAGAGAATCCATGTGTGATAGGCATAAATGTGATCCAGTTCTACAGCCTATAACTTAGTGACCCTCTCCCCAAATTTTTGACATTTCTGGTGTTTATTTTTCTATGTGGATAGTGACTGTATATTTATATTGATATTTTCTTTTTTTTTTCCCAAAATGTATCACACTGTGAACAGTCAGCTACTTTAGAGAGGTCTCTGTGCAAACCATTGAATGAGTTTTAATTTAATTTCTTTGTAATTTGGGGGATTAAGTAAAGGCACTTTTAACATAACTGATTGCTCCTTCTTTAGATTTCACTTTTATCTGCTCTTCATGCTCTTTTTAAAAATTATATTTAAATACATAAAAATATATTTAACTTTCAGACACTTGAAAAACTACCCCCTCTTTTTATGTGAGAATCTCCATTTTCCTGAAGCCTTGATATTAAATGTCACCAGGTCCATCATACTATTTCCAAATATACGTATAAAAACCCAACAAAGTGCTCAGCAAAACAAACTTCCATGGCATCCGTTATCTTTCTCTCTATGAATAGAAAGTGCATTGGAAAAGTGAACCATGTAAACAGTAACAAAACTTTCTAATTACAACGGTACAAACTGTAATCTTGAGATGCTTCTCTCATGCTCTACCTATTATCTGGGAACTACAGTTCAACTTCAGAAGCATATAGATTCTTGAGAGACTCTTCTCTATATAGAGTCTAATTCTGTATTCTCTTATACTGTGTCATGTTTCATTAGGCCTTTCCCTGCTGTTGTGTCCTCACATCTCCCAATTGCATTTTTAAACTACAAGGATTTTGTTTTCTAAATCCATCCTCTGATAATCTGACCTTAAACTTTGACCAACTCCTCCCTCTAAATATTAAATTCCCAGTTATTGTAAGTTGTCAGTACCTCTTTAATCTGGACAATTACCTTGATGGTCTAATAAATATTAGGTATTTAGGCATCTTGAGCTGTTTAAAAATCAAATTCATAAAAAAATCAAATTCATTAGTCTGCACTCAAAAATTCTCTTATAATCTGACTTTATATAATAGTTCTAAATATGCCTGTGCTTAGAATTTCAGAATACCCATTAGCACCCATTTTTTGCCCCCAGATGTGATATCCAACACATCTTTCAAATCCTTTGGGGTTGTAAATCATGATGTTAGATACCTACAACATCTTTTCTCATTCCAGATATGTATTTATATTTCCTTTACTATATGTTTAGCAGATGAAGGCAGCAGGACACACTTTACTCATCTTTAGGATTTTCTCCTTGGGCATAAAATGCTGTTCAAATTCTTAGAAGAGGAAATAGGGTTCTGTGATTTCACTGAGCATTCATTTTCTATTATGCATATAGTAGATGCTTGGAATATATTGCCTTATTTAAATTTTCCAAAAATATTAAAACATATATAGTAGTATTTCTTTATTTGCAAATGCCAAAAAAAAACAAATATGTATAAGGGAGATGCATTCATTTGCTAAAGTTGCCATAACAAAGTACCACAAACTGGGCCTAACTAAAAGAAATTTCTTTTTTCACAGCTCTAGAGGCTAGATGGCCCGAGAAGAAAGTGTTGGCAGGGTTGGTTTCTTCTGAGTATGTACTCTCTCTTTAGCTTGCAAGTGACTATCTTCAGTTTTGTCTTCACTTGGCCTTCCCCTGTGCATGTCTGTGTCCTAATATCTTCCTCTTACAAGAACTCTGGTCACATTGGATTAGGGCCCACCCTAAGGACCTCATTTTACTTTTTAAGATATCTCCAAATACAGTCACATTTTGAGGTAGTGGAGGTGAGAAAGGAGCACAGTTTGGGAGGAGGCACTATTTAGCTGATAATAGGAGTTCATATATCTTCAACAAACTGTCAAAGACAGAAAATGATAGAACTACAGAGTCACAGTTATATGCAACAGTGCCTTAATGTAATCAATCGTTATGTGTATACGTTAGACGTGTTTAGGAGAAGAGTAAATTATCAGTTATTTCTTAGCATACATGCAACTAGGGATATGTTTATCAATTCATTAATAACAGTTTCTGCATTAGCAAATGGAGTTTATCATTTTCTCCAAAGGAAAAGCCAGAACAATAGCACTGTTTTTATTTCTTTCTTTATACGTACCTTCCAAAATAGGACAGTTTTTCAGATGACTTGCTCTATTAGTACCCCAGAGCTATTGAATTCTGGTTTTAGTTTAGTAATTCAAGTAATTATGCAGATCTCGATCAGTTTGCCATTCAGCTAAAACAGTTTTTATTTTTACTATGACATGCCAACCCATTTTTTGTTAAATTTCAAAATTAAGGTTATAAACTGAGGTAAACTTTATACACATCATAACTACTTATATGCATTTTTTTTACAAATTTGTTGTCATAATACATGGGTTTTATCCCCATTGTCTAATATGTCATCATCTGAGAATTACTGAGTATTTGGGAATTTGTATTTGGGCACTTTCAAGAACTGCAGAGTCTGAGATTTTTACTTTACTTAGGAGCTAACATGTTAGCCCGACACAGTTTCATGGATACTGGTAAGAAATGTAAGATTTCTGGGTCAGAGACAAAGATTGTTTTACTCATTGCACAGCAAGTCCTATGAGCTTCAATTCGAATTCATGGTGGTTCTTTATGTCTCCTAAGTCCCGTAGGGAAGACTAGGACAAGCCCATGTGGGTCCTGTGCACACAGTCTCTATGTCACAGCTGAAGAACTCAACACAGCTTATGAACCTTTGATAATGGGTTTCAGTAAAGCTGTCTGATCTTTACCCTGCAGGGAAATATGAACAGAGAAGAGATCTTCCCTTTGGTCTGGGAAGTGACACTATTTCTATCACCCAGGTTTTTGCTCTTCAATCATTCTTGAAATGATAATGTGAAGGAAAAGTTGTCACGTCTCTGTGCATAAATGCAAGAAAACCATAGAGAATTGTATTCCAAAATGGAGAAGTTTAAATTAATAAGAAAAGGGATCTTGTTTCTGCTCATTAAATGTCATGCATCATCTAGTATCTGAGCATTCTGAGTGAATTTGATTCAAAAAATAAATAGCGTTATTCACTCAATGCTTCTTTTTAGCCCAGTCCTGAATGATTTGGAAACCAAGTCATTTCTCAAGTGTTCAGACGAAAAAAAAGCAATATGTTACAACTTCAGTAGTTGCAACAAAGGGTATATTTTATTCATGTATACTTCTTTATGAAAAGTAAATAAAAATTTCTCTGCATTTCAAAATTTATGTGTGCAGTTAATGCATCATTTAGTTCAATTCTTCATCTGAAAGGTAATACTTGAATAAGGTCATATGTGAGTCATTTTTGTTCAAATAGTGTTCTTATATTCAGTTAGAGCATAATATCAAATCTCTATTGACGAAATACATTCCTTATTTTGTCTATTTAGCAGTAAGCTGTAATTTGTAACTAATTAGACATTTGGGAAAGGAAGCTACTATTTTCCCTGTTTTTGTGTACATATACTCTAATTTCATGTTGATTTCATAATGGGGTGTATGTATGCCATGCAATTAGATGCTCTTAACAAAAATAGTTCTTTACTTAAAGCTTGTGAGGTCAGCAATGTAATTGCTATAATTTGGTTGACCAAAGGATCCAACTAATTGGACAATAATGAATGATGCAATATCTCATTGTTGAATGAAATTCCTTATGGCTGGAAAACTTATGTTTTACTTTTGTTTTTGTTTTTCATTTGTTTGTTTTGGGAAATCCTGTAATACTTTTATACTGACAGAAGTAATTTGTCAGTATTCATATCTGATCCATAGTAACATTTGTGATTTTTTTTCAAGTTCTGAGAAGAATTTTTTACCTGGTTGTAACTGATAGGCCTCATTTTTTTAACTGCCTCCAGTTCAACCACAAATTAACATTTTATAATGACTAAACTTTATGTCAATATGTTGAATGTACAGCTATATGTTTTTATTTTTTTAATGTGAAAGTAGTTTTTTCTGAATGCCACTATGTTGTCTGAAAGTAACTCTTTAAACAACACTTGCAGATATTTGCTCCTGTCCCTGTTACAGTACACAGCAATCTACACATTATGGAAACTTTTTATCACAAACATCCTCCCAAATATATTGCTCATGAATATACTATAGGTTATTTGACTTTAATAAATCTAAATATCATACAAAGGAAAAGAAATACTTTTAAATTCCTCATTTTCTTGAAAATTCAATTTATTTTTAAATTATTGGAACTCAATCTGATGTTATAACTTTGATCTAATCTCCTAGGTTACCGAGAAACAGAAATGTTACAATCTTTATGTGTTTTATCACATAGTTTTTATCACTTTAATATGATAATGGGTCATTCTCCACTCAACCACTGCCAAAGCATGACATTTTTACAATCCCCATTACCTCTGCAGTATACTTAAATTTGATTTATGGGTACTATTTTATGGCATATTTGTCCTTAGGAGGCACTGAGCAATGAGATAAAGAATATTAATGTGATTGGTTTTTCAGAGTAAGTGACTATCTTGGTTTCATAGTCTGAGGATGCAACACTGACAGCAACAACAAAAATATCAAATTGCGGAACAATGAAAACCAGCATTTTGCTTACTGACAAACAAAAGAAAAAGAAGAAAGAAAGAAAGAAAAGAAAGAAAGAAAGAAAGAAAGAAAGAAAGAAAGAAAGAAAGAAAGAAAGAAAGAAAGAAAAAGAAAGAGAAAAAGAAAGAGAAAAAGAAAGAGAGAGACTAACACAAATAACTGGGAAAAGGTGGATGAATTATAAACAGCAATTCTAAGAAAAAATGGGAGAATATGAAATAGAATTATATAAATGACAGTAATATTACCTCTACTGGTGTATATATCATATACATGATTTACATGCATATGACAGAATCAAGAAATGACAACCATTTCTGCTTTAAAAATATATAGAATCTAGAACAATTCTGAGTAGCAGTTGTCAGAGAAATGGAAGATGAGAATTCACCTAGAAGAAATAAGCCATGTCTTTGTAATTATTTTTTGAACTCTTAGCACCTTTTCCCATTCATATTCTCCTAGTTTATATTCATTTCCATGTCTAATTATATATTGAATTTTTATCCTTACATTTCATGTTGACTGACTTAAAAGTGATCTGTGTATAATTGTCTTATACTTGAATAAAAAGGCTATGATTTGGAATTTTTTTCGTGTTTCCTGTGGTGGATTGTTAAGAATTATTTTTCATTTATTCAACTTGTCTAATAATCATTGACTTCAGCTTACTAATAGATGTGTTTAGATATCTATTATTTATAATATTTATAACTACTAGGAGATAGAATCATTGCACTTGGAGTGTACATGATGTTTTGGGGAGTAACACATCTGATGGGAGGTGAATGAGAGAGAAAAGTAAAAATATAAAGTGAATTAGTGAACTAATACACACTTTATTATTGATTTCCACTTATGGTTGATTTCAACATCAATTTTTATTTTGAACTCATAATCTATGATGAATAGACATAGCACCTATATGAATATCTTTTGCTAGTTTAAACTATAATTAATTGTAGAGTACCGTTCCCTTGAAAAAGTAGTATGAATTTGACAACATCATATATATATATGCATATCTGTATCTATATCTATATCTTTATATACACAGTAGTGCAAGTCTGAGGCAGCTTGCTTATATATGTCTGTCTCTCTCTCTATATATGTGTGTGTGTGTGGAGAGAGAGGGAGAGAAAGAGAGAGAGGAAGGGAGAGAGACAGAAAAAGAGAGACAGAGACAAGCATAGATATATAGTGATAGACAGATTCAGATCTATGTGGATGTATATGTAAATCTCCATACTACTACATAAGCTTTAATCTTAATTATATTTTATCTTGTGATTATATAGACTCCCAAATAGACTAACTTTTAAATATATCAAACATATTTAATTTGCTCACTTCTGCATCTATATACTTAGTGTGTTGCCTCAAACTAGGCAGGCAATCAATGAACACTTGATAACTGAGCAAATAAATGAATTAATATTCACATGTTTGATACTAAATGACACAGCTTAAAAAAAACAGAGAACATTTTCAGCTACATCTTTCAGTGCCTCTAAATGAAAACTCTCATTTAAAAAACGTGTTTTAGGGATACCTGAGTGGCTCAGTTGGTTAAGCACCTGCCTTTGGCTCAGGTCACTATCTAAGGGTCCTGGGATCAAGCTCTGGTCAGCGGAGGACCTGCTTCTCTCTCTCCCTCTGCCTGCCATTCAGCCTACTTGTGCTCTCTCTCTCCCTCTGTCAAATAAATAATTAAAAAAAAAATAAAATTAAATTTAAATAAAATATCTATTTTAGAAAGTAGAAATCAATCTATAAAGTTTGTTTTCTATGAAACAATGTGCATAATATATGTGACTATGTGTATGCTAGTATGTATGTGTGTATATGTATATCAGCAGATATGTATGTGTGTATACCCATTGTGTAGCACTGAAGAAAAAAACACGTATCTACAAACATATATATATACACATATAGTATTTTTACTTCTTCACTGCTATACAAGCAACAAAACTATGTCTTCTTTGTATTTTATATCAGAGTTCAAAGAAAATTTGAAATCCAAACATAGAAATACTATCAGCCCTTACATTCTAAATCTGTGTGAACCCCCCTCTCTCCACCCCAGTTTGGGCACCTATTCTACCTTTACGTTGCCTAAATGCTTACATTTTATACATTTTTTTATTGTGAGGTTATTTTAAGTGAATTCAAATGATTTTTTAAGTTGATTCTGGCATATGTATATAATGATTAAATAAGCACAACAAATAAATGCTCTTTTGTTCCAGTTACTTTTTACCTACAGCAATATTAGAAATCAAGATAATTATGAAATATAGACTGTTAGATTATCTCTTCTACTTGGAATATGTTTAACTCTTATTGTCAAAAATGCATAACATAAAATAATTGGAAGTATTTCCATATCAATAATTTATGTATTTTTAAAATTGGAGTATAGTTGACCCAGAATGTTACATTAATTTTACAAATATATTTGTACAATATATTGTTTTAATTTTTAAATATCCTGGAGTTCCTGTCTTTGATCAAAACATAACCTACCTCTCTCCTCTTTTAATATCATTGAAGGGCATTATCTAGAAAATGTGAAAAGAAAACATTTTATAGCTAGAGTTTGCACATAAACTCTTGGTTTATACCTGTTTTTCTTGTCATTGGCTAGGAAGTACTTCCTTTCATTGTCAAACGTGTTTTGGATTATATAATAAATATATGGTTACCTTATTTATAAAGGTACTAAGTATTTTGTATCCCGATATATTCCCCCTTCCATTTTTCTTGCTATTACATTCAAATTTTATTTAATTCTCCATTTTTTAAGGAAAGGCGGTTATATCACCAATATACTGGTACATCTTGAATAGTCAAGATCCACAGTATTGGAAGTATATCATTTTAAAATAAAATTACCATGTGGTTCAAACTCCCAGCACAGATATCTAGTGTGCTAAACAATAATTAGCAAAATGAGGTGAAATCCTTCTCTCAAGGTTACCTATTCTTAAAGACACATAAGAACATTCATACTTGACTATGCAGGTAAACTTTTCTCCCTGCAGTATAAGTCTATGACTACACTTCTAGGATTCTGAGGCTCGAATGTAGCCATTGTTAGTTCTGATTTCTACCAGGTCTTAGGGAATTTCCTTATCAGAAAATAATGTTATTTAATTCAAACTAAAATTATTTAAAACAAACATATGGGATTCAAATTTATATCCAACAGTATGACTGTTTTTTTTTAAGATTTCATTTATTTATTCATGACACACACACACACACACACACAGAGAGAGAGAGAGAGAGAGAGAGAGAGACGTAGAGACACAGGCAGAGGGAGAAGCAGGCTCCATGCAGGGAGCCCAATGTGGGATTCAATCCCAGGACTCCAGGATCACACACTGAGCCAAAGACAGATGCTCAGCCACTGAGCCACCCAGGCATCCCAGCAGTATGACTGTTTTAACATTTATAAACTTAACAACATTTTTGGTTAGAAAGAAAGTACCACAGGTTTTTTGTTTGTTTTTGCATTAAAACTTTAAAAAATTTGAGAAGTACAGATATTTAATGGATTATAGAGTACCAATTACCCAAAATTTTATTTTTTCAAATGTTATTTAAATAAAGTAAATATTACATACAGAGTTTAAGTAACTTTGTTTACCTTCCTGAGCTCACTCCCCTTCTATCTTCAGAACGAAGTACCTACAAGTACATCTTTGTACTTTTAATATAGAAAGGTAGACACATAAATAATAATGGTTACTATTTACATTCCTTGCTACCCTTATTTAACATTTATTTGTTATTAAATAAACATTCAATATTTCCAGTATTCTGTTGTGTGAATAGATTCCCCTTTCTTCTTTTATTTCTTATACTGGCTGAGAAATCATTTTAATATGCATATTTTAATCAAATTGCTCTCATCTTACTATATGCATATAAGGACCTTGGAATATAAATCTGGTCACACTATTCCATGTCATTTTATTAGCAGGACCTTAATTTTATTTATTCTTATTTATTTTTAAGATATTACTTATTCATTCATTAGAGACAGAGAGAAGCAGAGACATAGGCAAAGGGAGAAGCAGGCTCCCTGCAAGGAGCGCCATGTGGGACTCGATCCCAGGACTTTGGGATCATGCCCTGAGCCAAGGCAGATAGATGCTCAACCACTGAGCCACCAGGTGTCCCAGGACCTTAGTTTAAAACCCAAGATGCTAACTATCCATTTTTATAGTCAATATTAAATTAGATTCCACAATATTTGGCATTTAATTTATAATTTTTTTTTATGTTTGCCACTTTATTATCCACCATTGGTTCTCAGATCTCACTTCTTTTTTCTCACTTGTTTCCCTCTGGAAAAATTTGTTATTAGCTCCTTTAGTAAGGATCTCTAAGTGGAAAACAGTTTTTGTTAGTCTGAAAATATTTCTATTGTTTCTTCTAGTTTGAATGACAATTTAATTAGTATATAATTCTAAGTCTATAACTATTTCCTTTCAATATTTAGAAAATATTATTTCAAGTTCTATACACATGGAGTTTCTATGGAGTTCTACTATGTGTTTGCAATAAGAGAGAGATTATTTTAGTCCGTTCAATCTGCCATATGGCCTGAAATTGCTCATCATCTCTTTAGTTTTCAAAGTGGCACCTGGTGCACTTAATATTTTTTGACTAAATGATTAACTCAGTCATTTGAGGGGGTTGAATGAATAGATGAACACTGATAGAAGACAATCATAAGACAAATACATCTATTGTGAGGAGTGACAGAAAATAATGATTACCTACAACTAGTCAACATGAAAGTTGAATGTCTAAATAACATTAGAATAGCATTTAATAGAATAGCATTTGTTTACTATCTAAATAGCAAAAGGAGAATGATATGCAATATCAAAACAAGAACCTGACAATTTTTATTTGTCCTAGTCACTTGCATGCATGCAGAGCATGGTAAGAAACAAGAAGGCAGTAGGTAGAAGAAAAACTAGTCTTAAAGGAAGCATAGATAATCTAGCTCTTTGGTGGCCCTAAAGTACATGAAATCTACCCAATTACAACATCTACAATTATTAAAAGGACTAAAATCAGAGTTCTAAGAATCTTTGACTATAAGGAAATCAGATGGGATTAAGAAGCTTTTTTATCCACAAGGTCACATGTTCTTTTTTTATTTTTTCATCATAAGTGTACTCTTTAATCCCCATTACCTATTTTTTTAAAGATTTTATTTTTTTATTCATAAGAGACACACATATACAGAGAGGCAGAGACACAGGCAGAGGGAGAAGCAGGCTCCATGCAGGGAGCCTGATATGGGACCAATCCCCAGTCTCCAGGATCAGGCCCTGGGCTGAAAGTGGTGCTAAACCACTGAGCCACCCAGGCTTCCCATCCCATTGCCTATTTCATCCATCCTCCTCATCCACTTTCTGGTAACCATCAGTTTGTTCTTTATAGTTAGGAGTCTATTTCTTGGTTTCTCTCTCTCTTTTGTCTTTGATAATTTATTTCTTAAATTCCACGTATGAGTGAGATCAGATGATATTTGTCTTTCTCTGACTTATTTTGCTCAGCTTTATACTTTCTAGCTCTATCCATGTTGATGCAAATGGCAAGATTTTGTTCTTTTTTATGCCTGAATAATATTCCATTGTATATGTCTACCACCTCTTCTTTATTCATTCATCTATGGATAGACACTTGGGTGCATGTATCCATTCAAATTAGTGTTTTCATGTTTTGAGGGGTAAATATCCAGTAGCCCAATCACTGGATCATAGGATAGGTTTTCTTTAATTTTATGAGGAACATCCATATAGTTTTTCACAATGGCTACACCAAGTTGCATTCCCACTAATACTGCACAATGTTTCCTTTTTCTCCATGTCTTTACCTACACGTGTTGTTTTTGTGTTTTTGATTTTAGCCATTCTGATTGGTATAAAATGATTTCTCATTGTAATTTTGGTTTGCATTTCCCTAATGCCAAGTGATGTTGAGCATCTTTTCATGGGTCTGTTGGCCATCTGTATGTCCTCTTTAGAGAAATGTCTATTCATGTCTTCTGCCTGTTTTTTTAACAGATTATTTGTGTTTTTGAAGGTATTGAGTTGTGTTGGTTCTTTATTATATTTTGTATACTAAACCTTTATCGAATACATCATTTGCAAACATCCTCTCTCATTCAATAGGTTGCCTTTTAGCTTTGGATGTGCAGAAGACTTTTATTTTGATGTAATTCCAATAGTTTATTTTTGGTTTTATTTCCTTGCTGTTTGTTGAAGAGACTTTTGCCCCCTGCATATTCTTGCCTCTTCTTTCAGAAATTAATTGGCATGTAATTATGGGTTTATTACTGGGTTTTTTTGTCTATTCCATTGATCTATGTGTCTCCTTTTTGCCAATAGTATTATTGTTTTAATTACTACTGCTTTGTAATATAACTTTAAATCTGGAATTGTGATACCTCCAGTTTTGTTTTTCTTTTTCAAAATTGCTTTGGCTATTTGAAGTCTTCTGTGGTTCCATACAAATTTTAGGATTGTTTGTTGCATTTCTGTGAAAAATGCTGTTGGTATTTTGATAGGGATATATTAAATTTGTAGAGTGTTTTTGGGTATTATAGAAATTTTAACAATATTTAAGTCACATGTTCTTGGTTTGTTAATCAACTATCCCAGGTTCAGTTGTCAGCCTTATGCCCATGAGCCGTGATGGTGATTGATGGAAGTTATCCAAACATTGTCTATGATAACATTAAGGAACATAATAAAATTAGTAGTAACTGTTCACTTCACATCCAATAACAATTTCTACTCAACTTCCTAACATTTATTATTAAACTGTAAAATCCTATATCAAAATATAAGTTCTTTGAAGGAAAAAATGTATCCAATTAATCTTTGTATCCTCAGTATATCTACTACTGTGCCTAAGACAAGGTGCGTAATTAATCTATGTCTGTTTAATTGAACCCAGCTTCCTTATCTTCCAACCACAGAACCTCAGTTGTTTTCTGTAAAGATGGGAAACTGATTACACAAATAATACTAAATAATTAGGTACATGGTGTAAGGGTGTTTTAATGGTTATTAGAACAAATGGATTAGTAAGTGCTGTATTACTTTTATTTAATGAATAAAAATAAAATAAACATTAGATTTAGTATCTGAAGACATGGAAAGAATTCTAGTCAAATGATTTTATTTACTTATTTGTTTGTTTGTTTGTTTATTATTTATTTAGTAAGATTTTATTTACTTGTGAGAGACACACAGAGAGAGGCAGAGACATAGGCAGAGGGAGCAGCAGACTTCGTGGGGAGCCCGATGTGGGACTCGATCCTGGGACCCCAGGATCACACCCTAGCCTAAGGCAGACATGTAACCACTGAGCCACCCAGGTGTCCCTTATTTATTTATTTTTAAATATTTATTTATTTTGAGAAAGAGAGAGGGAGGGGAAGTGACAGGAGGAGAGAATCTCAAGCAGACTCCCCAGTAAGTTCAATGCCTGACACAGGGCTCAGTCTCCCCACCCATGAGATCATGACCGGAGATGAAATCATGAGTTGGCTACTTAACCAGCTGAATCACCTGGGCACTGCTAGTCAAATCATTTTAAATTTCTAACTCTGATTTTCTCATTTTAAAATAAAAGTAATAATAATGCTTCCTCTGTGCAAATTTTAAAGTTATTCAGAGGAATGACTTTGTAAATTATACTATTCTTGTTAAATGTTAAGTTGAATTTGTCTTATAGCTTGCTTAACAATGCTATTTACTCCAGGACCATTTGTATTATAAAAAGAGAACATCTGCAGCAGGCACTGCTTAACTCAAAGCAACAAATTACTAGACATTTAGTGAGACACATACATCTTGTGAGTATTTACATGTAGCCAATATTGTGGCCATAATATGATATAATTTGTCCTGCCACACTCTTGTTTAAAACCTACTTTAAAAATAGCCCCACTTTCATGAATATAAGCATTGCTATGACTTTAACGTGCTCTAATGCAGTGGCTCTTAAACATTATGGTTTACTGAATCACCAAGAAGGCAGATTAAAACTCAAATTGCTACTCTCTCCACTCTCAGGTTTCTGGTTCCATAGATCTGGTATAGGGCTCGAGTATTCTGGACAGTTCCCAGGGAATGCTGATCCTCCCGAAATAGGAAATGCATTTTAAGAATCACTGTTCTCAGGGGCACCTGAGTGGTTAAGGGGTTGAGCATCTGCCTTCACCTCCTGCCACGCAGGGAGCCTGCTTCTCCCTCTACCTGTGTCTCTGCCTCTCTCTGTGTCCCTCGTGAATAAATAAATAAAATCTTAAAAAAAAAAAAGAATCACTACTCTCCATCCATCAAATATGGTCACTTTGCTAAATTAATAGGTGGTAACAAGTAGTAACTGCCCAACAATATTTTAAGAATTTTAAGTATCTTAGATCAGGAACTGTTCATAATCACTATATGAAATAGTTATGGAATTTCTTTACATTAAATAATTTACCTAATGTAAATGCCAATGCTAAGATTTGAACCTAGGGATTTTGGCTCTGGAACCTATTCAAGGCTCAAGAATCCATGTGCTATATCATAACATAAAACTGCTTTTCAAGCATCAGAAGAATTTGTATGAGTAAAACCTCTCTCTGAACCTTTTGCCCATGTTCTATTTCTCTTCCCTCTGATATTTCTCACCCACCTTTGCTCTGGGTTTCACATTACCCTGACAGTGGATTATTTTCTAAATGTCTATTGATCCTTCATTACCTGCCTAGGACAACGGGTTTGAAGTCATATACTAAACCTGACTGTGATCAGAAAGTTTTATATATATATATATATATATATATATATATATATATATATATATAATATATAATATATAAATGTGGGGCTCAAAATCATAACCCCCTCATCAAGAGTTGCATCCTCTACCAACAGCCAACCAGACACCTCTGATCATAAAATGATTAATTCCCAAGGATTTCTCTAGTCTTCATTTTTTTATCATGTTGAATTTTAGTAATTCCAACTAATATTTATGACCTCATTTTCTGTCATTCTATCTTATGTCTTTTTTTGCTAGTGATTCCAAGACTCTTCCCAAGATACCGTGCTGGCTCATGCTTTTATGCTTCTGCTTTTTCTACCTACTGAACTACTCTTTATCTCTTTATCCCATAACCTTAAATCCTATGTCATCTCCTCTATAATTCCTGAACGTTCTCTCTCAGGCAGTTATTGGTTGCTGCTTTTTAGTTCACACATATAGATTCTACAAGTCAAGAGCTAAGGTCAAATTAGTGTGGGAGAGAAGTATCATAGAAAAGAGATTTGGGTACCAAGCTGCAAATGTTTAAAATAGGCTTTCCACTTTCCCTTGCCATTAAATTTTTCTTCTTTCTTCTTTTTTCATTTCTCTCCCCAGCCTTTTTTTTTTTTTTAGCCCACCTCACTGACTCTGAACACTGATAAACCATAAGACTAGCTGAAAACAAATTAAAAAAAGTTCTTCAAAGGACAGTTTTGTCAATTATCAGGATCAGATTGTGTCATAGATACCAAGTAAGAAAACTGGAATAATATTCACTATCCAAACATTCCAACCACAAGTTTTCCAGCAGTTAAAGATGAAAACTGCTAACTGAGCCATGTCATCAGAACAGTTCCTCTCTCAGCTCTTCATCCTATAGAACTTCGACCCTTCTTCTACTCAGTGCACACCTACTATGCAGGTCTTCCTCATGAGTTTCAGCTGAAAAAGCCTTTAACAGCTTTTGGAGTCACTACAATTTTTTTGACAAGAGATAACTCTGTAGTTTAATCCCAAGATAACTCTTTAATAGCTGATTCACCTAGGGAAAATTAATTCACACTTGCAAGTTTTGATCATTTTCCTATAAAATGTAAATTAGAAAACTAAATGAGACACTGTGTAAAAACTTGGTATATGAGTCCCCTTACCTTTATTTCTCTAAATATTCCGTGTATTATACTTATTTAAACATAAGTTTTTACCTATTACTGGATCATGAGTTATTACAGAAGTGAAGAGAATATATTTATTCTTTTTGTTGTTGTTGTTTAATAACAGCTTACCTCATGCCTGGTATTAATGCTATATATTTTCTGAATAAATAAATGACTTATGGGTCATTAGTCTCTGCCCCTTTTCTAAAGATTTGTTTATTTATTTATTCATGATAGACATAGAGAGAGAGAGAGAGAGAGAGAGAGAGAGAGGCAGAGACACTGGAGGAGGGAGAAGCAGGCTCCATGCTGGGAGCCCGATGCGGGACTTGATCACGAGACTCCAGGATCGCGCTCTGGGCCAAAGGCAGGTGCCAAACCACGGAGCCACCCAGGCATCCCCCACTTTTTCATATATACTCAGAACACATATACACATAGCCATTTAATAAAAGAAAATACTGAAACTCCTAATTAGATGTATATTCCTAAAAGTGTATAAAATTTCATGGAAAGAAATAGAATGTCTTAACTTTCACCTCTTCTGTCTCTTTTTGTAGAGAAGACACCTTTCCAATAATCAGCACTGATCCTTCCATTCCTGCCCCCCAATGCACAGACTCTTCTTTATTTTCCTGTTGAGAAGTGAACTTGTGCTTATTTCTTCTAACCCCATCACTGTGCAAACACATAGCCACGAGGCAGAGGATGGGAGTATCAAACACACCTGGGAAGGAGGCAGGATTAAAGCCAGGAGGAGGGGTCATAAGGGATGCTCACCTGCGGTTCACACTTTCCCCAGACAATCTCATCTACCCCAGTGTCTTCAGTGACTATATATATGCATGGGTCAATGATTCTCAAAATCTATTTTGCTGGTACTCACAATCATTATAGATCACAGACCTCAATTTTTGAGATCTTAATTAGACAGTGAAACCAGGGGCAATGAGTCAGCAAATATCAAACTAAGTATGTCCAAAACAGAACTCACATCTCTCCTTCAAATGTATTCTTCCTTAGAATTTATACCTTGTTTTTTGTATTTGTTTTTTAAATATTTATTTTTATTTGAGAGAGAGAGAGAAAAAATGAGCATGAGCAGGAGGGGCAGAGGGAGAGGGAGAGAGAATCTCAAGCAGACTCCCTCGCTAAGCACAGAGTGCAATGCAGGGCTTGACCTCACAATCCTGAGATTATGATCTGAGCTGAAAAAACCAAGAGTTGTTGGCTTACCCGACTGCACCACCCAGGCACCCCTGAGTTTATGCTTTGTTAAGGAAATTGTTCTAGGGATCCAGCTAAAATGTGGGGGTCATCGTGACTCCCTCTTCTTTGTCCCAAGCCATCAGTGAGTCATACCATCGTCATTTCTACCTTATCAATATACCTACATACTATCTTTCACACATCTCTACTACCTTGCTTCAGACCTTCACTATTTCTTACCTGGCAGTTTGTAGTAATCCCGTAACCAGTTTCTCCGCTTACATTTAAATTTAAATATATAAAAAAAATAAATAAATAAACTTAAATATAATTTTATCCTGCTTCTCATTTACTGTAATGTAATGTCCATTCTTCCTCCCCTTTTCCTTTTTGGACAGAGACTATGTTCTGGTCATATTTATCTACTTAGGATTCCCTGAATGCCTTGTGCCCTTTGACAAAGTATGCCTTTTATGCACTGTTCCCACTGCTTGGCCTACTTTGCATTCACAGTCTCTGCTGGCAAGATTTCTAATTACCCTTCAGGGCTCAGCATTAATGTCACTTTTCTCTGATATCTTTCCTAATACCCATGACAAGATTAGTTTTTCCTCCCTCTGTAATCTCAGAGTAATCTATACATATATCTACTATGGAACCTATCAACACACATCACTGTGACTTCTTTATGTGTCCTTCCCTCTCTCCAGTTTGACAGCACTGCTAATCTTTGAGGTTCTGCCTTGCATGGACTCTGTACCATTCTTTTTCTCCTCAGGGAAAAGCAGATAGCTTCAGATATAGTAAGCTCTAAATTAATGTTTGAAATATTTTTTGAATGCATGAACACATACCTACTTTCCTATCTCAGACATATTCTAGTGCAACCAAACACTGAAACTCTTGAAAATCTGTACAATTTTTTAAAATAAAAAAACTTACATACACTATGTTATTGGCAAATATTACTTCTCTAAAGGAATATCCCTCTTTATATGCATAATAGATGGACATCTTTCAGGCAGAATTATATCCCTATCAGCTGTACCAACATTGATTTGTTGGCTGCTCAGACTTCTGTACTTATCACTTATCCATTGCCTATATCAATATGCCAGATATATTTTATAACTTTTTTATTATACTCAGAATTTCTATCTTAAGTCATATTATTGATATTACATTGTAGGAAATAAAATTTCGCTGGAGGAAAAAAAAAACAGTTCTTTAGAGTTTGACACATAAAATTACAATCCTTTCTATTGAGTTAGGCTCCATCCCACTGACAGAGAGCCCAAAGTAGTTCAGAGCACAAACAGGAGGCAATTTATATCCCACAACAAATTAAACTCTGTAGATGCTTGGACAAGACCCACTTTGCTGGGCACCAGCTCCGGACTGTGCTTGCAGCATCTGCTGTGGACCGTTGCCGCTGCTCCTGAAGGCTGCTGGTTTTGACAGGCAGCACCCCCTCCTACAGTCATCAGCTCTGCAGCTCGAGAGCATTACATCCACCACTATCACTGACGTCAATTAGGAAGCATCACCATTTTGCTGCTTCCAGGGAAGACTTCCCACTACTTTGCAGAGAACTGGTATATATCACTAGGCACTGTGTCTTACTAGGCACCATCACAACTGCTTACTACCATTGCTGCTTCTTTCTTTAATGCACCAGACCTCCTGCTGAGGACCAAGAGGTGTGCCAGGAGTCACTGCATCTGGGCCCAACTATATGGTCTTGGGCATCCAAGCATTTGGTTGACAGAGACACCAATGCTGTTGTATGATGGCAGCTTCTTTCATTAGGCATTTCACTGCTGTGCTGCAGTTTCCTAGGTAGTGAGGAGAGCATGTGCCCTGGACCCTTCATTGTCCTGAAGTGGAGCTGCATTCCACAAGGAAGCCACTAAAAACTCAACAATATGGATCCAACTAATGTTAGTGGCATTCTTCATGCTGCAATGTCACATAGCTCTGTGAACAATTCATTATTTTCTGTTTTTCTTCCCTCATGGCTTCTTCTTCATGTGATTTGTACTAAGACAGGAGTTCTTACAAGACTGAGTCAAGAGACGTGTTTCATTCTTAAACTTCATGCCATAAATCAGACTTACTCCATCCTTCATTTATTAGTTCAGCATTTGCTAAAAGTTGCTCTATGATATATTCTTGATCAGAAAATTAGGGGGAATGTGGCATACTAATAGCTTCATCCTGGACATCTATCGCACACACACACACACACACACACACACACACACATATAAAAACCTTTAAGAAATTTTGTAGAAAGGGAATCAGAATGTCTTTGTTTAACCCATCACATTTCATAACTTATTATAGGATGCTCTGTGTGTGTGTTTCCACACCTAAGCATGCTGATGGAATCTCTGTGGAAACACTGGAGTAGGCCTGGCCTTTTATATGGGGCCTAGTTGTCTTCTTGACACTTTGCTTTACTAAGACTAATCTCTCATAAGAGTATAATTAGTCTCTCATGAAAGAATTTTGAGTTCTGTCCCACAGAGTCATTCACTGGTTATTGCTCAGACATGGTGAAAACTTAAGAACTTAAACAAACTGGGTTTTTCTCTGAAATTTTGAGAACATATACTCTTTCTCTACACATGCACACATACATAAATGTATAAGTATATATGTAGGTATGTCCATACATGTTTGTGTATTCAATATTATATATATCCATGCATATATTCATTTATATACCCACACACATGTACCTGTACCAACATATACAATGTATGTAAATACTTAGATATAACATTTGCTCTTTGGGAAACTACACAAAACAATTTTTTTTCTGCAGTTCATTATTACTTTGAGTCTATAGATGAAAGAAAGGCAAAAAACAATCACTATTCTAGTAGGATTTTTTTTTTCCTGTGAAAGTCATGGGGTTGAGAGATTACAATTTCGATCCATTTAATATCTCAGCACCTTTCCTCTGCCAACTGGATATCACATCTTTTGTTAGGTTGTACTTCCCATCATCAAGGAAGAAGAATGGTCGCTTTGATCCCATGCCAGCCTGGAAAGCCTGGAGTGCAGCCTTTCCACAGATGTCCATTTATAAGATGCATCTGTCTCCACATCCTAGCCTGCCAGCTGGCCCTATGTAAGCTAGCTGGCAGTGTGCACAATCTCAGGCTTCTGGCCAGTAGGCTACAGCACCAGTGCACTGGCTTCTAAGCCTTATGGCTCATATCCCTTAGGGAACTAGAGAAACTTGGGAAAATTATAGAAATATTGGCTCCAGGGGAGTCACTTCTCATTATAGGAATATCAAGAAATATTGCAAGTTCAACATGAATGTCAGCATATTCATCACGGACTATTTCAAAACAGTAATCCAGACTAATTGTTATAAGGTAGTTGTACATCTATCACCTTAGTACAGACTGCATCCTGCCATGACTTTGAGGAAAACATCAAATGCATATGATAAACAAGGAAGGCAGAGATATAACAAGCTTCCAGTGCCAGTCAGGCCTGAACAGGTGGTGTTTCTCCAGAGAGATTTCAGGGTAAGCCTCATAGAATGGTTGCCTCAGCATTCTTAAATTTGAACACTGCCTCATCTTCTGTTTTGCTGAAGAGCCAGAGACTACTGAACTGGAAAAAAGTCCAAGGTTACCTTGACCATTCCATCGGCAGAGGTGTTCTATAAGCTATCTCAGGCAGATGGATATTTATGTTACTCCCTAGGTTTCCAGGTGGAATATAACCTTTTTCTTTACTCTCTTATCTTCCAAGGTTGCCTAAAGAGAGTGTTCAAGAAACCTCACCTGTCTCTGTATTTCATAGTCCTATGTAGGTGATGATTCAATGAAGTCTGGTTCAATTTGATTCTCTAACTTGTTTGGGCTTTAAAAAGACTGCTGCATGCCAGCTTGTGGCAGGAGTGGCTGCGTGCAGAAGCTAAATAGCATGTTTCAAGATCTAAGCCCTGTTTACACTCTAAATTTTCTGTCCCATTTTCAAATACTATACTGGTCTCAGTTTAGGATTAGCAACTGGGCTTTTTGATTTAAAGCATTAATAAGCACAATATGCAAATAACAAACATTTTCAGCAAAACTGTAGCTTTGGCACAGCAATATCTCTTTTTGACACAGACACAGATGTCCTTTAATCCTCTATCTTCTGTCATCTGGCTCACATAGTCCTTATTTCTTGGGTTTACTTATGGCCAAGGTGGTTTTCTGTTTGTTTGTTTTCTTTCACATTATCAGGAACTCTTAATCTCCACAGGCACAGTTCTAGTGCTGTTTATTCAGTTGCAGTTTAGTTTTTCCTTGTCACTGGATTGAGAGAAGACAGATGGACCACTATTATTAGACATTGACAATAGCTAATCATATCTTTGGCCAACCTCCAGAGATAGACCTGGGAACATCTGAAGGCTTGGATTTCAGAAAAATTGCATCAGAAAGAATTTTAAATATTGGCTTAACTTTGAATAAAAGTGTTTTTGCATTTCTTTCGGTGACAACCACTTTGACTCCAATATTCGGCCACCTCTCTGGGCTTTTCTGAGGATGACATGTAGAAAAATTTTGTAAAGCATTTTTATATGGCATAAATTACTGCATAAAACTGAAAGATATCTTTTATTTTACATAGGAGGCTCCCATATTTAGTGTTTTCAGGGTAATGAATAAGATTATCTTTTTCTAGGCAAGGAAAACCTTTCTTTGTTCCAAAAAATGATATTCTCTTTCATTGAACATTACTGGAGCCCTCTCAGTATGATTAGGGTGGTGCAGAATGGTTTCTCCCTGGTCCTTCCCATTCCTATCTGATCCCTGACATAAGAACAAAAGGCAGCTCAGATAGACTCATCCCTTCTCTGGATGGAATAGGAATCTCTCTGACTTCAGTGAGCTGAGACCACCTGTAAAGAGGATCAATAGAGCTGATGAAAAGAAATGGCCGAAGGAGCACTCCTTTCCTCACCAGGCCTGAGGATTCCCTTTTGTGCTGAGAGACAGGCATAGGTGGATGCAACAGGCAAAAGGTACTCAGCCACAGAACTTGGCTTGGCCCAGAAAGCATCTTAGTTCCTGTGAGCCTGGGACTTCCCTCGCACACCCAGAAAGAGTTCAATGGGTGGGAGGTATCAGCAAGAGGGAACCACAAAAATAGGCACCCAAGCCCAGGAAGTCTCTTAGGCCCCAAGGCCTGAGATTACCCTTTACCATCAAGGGGCATATAATTACTCAGCCTATGGAAGCCCCTTTGACCCCTGTGGGCAGCACCTGAGGACATCAGTGAAAACACCAGTAGTATCAGATACCAAAGAGAAAATAACACTTCAAAGGCTCTGAAAATTAAACTGTCATTAGAACCATAGCTTACAAATGTAGGTTAGGACCTGCTTGCTAAACTTAAGTAGGGTGACATCCTCTTAAAATAAAAGATTTAAATGGACCCAGAGTCTCCCAACATCTTAGAAAAGATGTCCAGTAAAAATTAAAAAAAAAATCATCCATCATGTCAAGAACCAAGAAAATAGCAACTTGTGAGACAAGACGATCAGTTGATGCAAACACTGAGATGAAATTATCTGACAAGGATTTTAAAGAAGCCTGAGTAGAATTTTTTCAACAATCAATTGAAAATTGTCTTGAAAAAAGTGAAAAAAAGAAACTAACCTCTTAGCATTATAGAAAAGCTACAAAAGAAAAGAAAAGCCACAAATGAAACTTATGGAACAAAAAAAAAATACAATAACATAGTTATTAAAAAAAATCTTACTGGACAAAGTCTATAGGAAAGTGAAGATGACAAAAAACAAAATAGTGAATTGGAGGATAGATCACTAAAAGCTACCCAATCTGAAAAACAAATAAAAGATAAAGTAAAATGAGGAAAAAAGAAAAGAAAGAAAGAAGAAAAAAAAAGATAAGGCTTCAGGGACCTGTGTATCAACAAAAGATCCAACATTCATATCATGAGTCCCAGAGGAGAGGAGAAAGAATGAAACTAAAAGAGTGTTCAAAGAAATAATGGCTGGAAACTTCCCAAATTTGGCAAAGGACAGAAATCCAAAGATTTAAGAAGCTGAGTGAACCCTTAACAGGGAAAACCCAAAGAAATCCATGACAAGACACATTGTAATTGAACTTCTGAAAAATAAAGACAAAGTCCTGAAAGTAGCTAAGGAGAAACAATATATTGCCTGTAGGAGAACACAGATTCAAATGACTTTGTATTTGTCATCCAAAACCAAAGAGGCCAGAGGGAAGTTACACAGTGTTTTTCAAGCTCTGCAAAAAAAAAAGAAACTGTCAACTCTGACTTGTATATCCACTAAAACTATTATTCAAAAATGAAGAAGAAATAAAGACATTCTCAGGCAAGGAAAATAAAAAGAATCTGTCACTAGAACTATCTTTAAGGACTGGTTATGGAGAGTTTTTAAACAAAAATGAAATGATAAAAGAGAGCAATTGTAGTATCAGGACAGAAGAATAAACAATGGAAAGAACAGAGATATTTATATATGGTAGTCTATTATTTTTCCTCATGCATTTTATAAATTATATTCTAAAATAAAAACATCATCTGATACTCAAAATGATATTGTTTTAAAGTGAGGAAGTTAAATGGACCTCATTTCCACACTTCACTTGAAGTATAAACTGTAGACATCAGTAGATTGCAATAAGTCATATGTGCAATAAGTCATGCCCTGGAATACCCAGAGAAGCTATACAAAATGACACAGAGAAATATGTCAAAATATTTTATTATTAAATCAAGCTCAAACAGATGGGGGAGGAAGAAGTTCAAGTAACCCACAGGAAGGAAGAGAGAGAGAGATAGGAGAAAGACAACCAAAGGAAACAATAAAAATTTTGAAAATGGGTAGACTTAAGCACTAGCATATTAATAATAATTACCTTAAATGCAAATGGTCTAAATGTACTAATCAAAAGACAGAGATTGGGAAAGTGGATAAACCCACCTGAGTTCTAACTTAACCTTGACAAAGTTTAGGATTCAACCTTTTGTGGAAATCTGCTACTTCAATCTTTAGATATTTCAATCTTCCTTCTAGAGGAAGATAACTGTCTCTTTACATGGTACCAAAGAAGTCTCCTGGTTTTCACACTTCACCCTCAGATGGCAATTAATCACTTTCAGGTTTTCTTTGCCAGTCTTTGATGCATTAATTCTACCCAGCTAACTTTCACTATATTTTGAATTACTACTTTAATTTTGCCCTTATAAAGCCCATTATTGCATTCTTTGCAGTGGAATCCTTTCAGTCTACTATTGTTAAATTTTTTTGAAAATACCTTGTTACAGTATGCCAGAAGTTTTTAGGGCTTCACCTTTCACTCATAATGTGCTCCTCATTATTATCCAGCCAATAAGTGATCTAACTCCCAAATTCCATTTTAGAGTTGGCTTCCCTAAACCATGTCTGACCCTACTTGTTGTAGATCTCAGTGGCCTGGTAGGAAAAGAGGTAAACTGGGGAGTGCCTCAGGGTTCAAGACTTGTGAGGAAGTGAAGGAAGAAATCATTGTAGGGCAAAGGTAGGCACTGAACTCTGGATGCAGTTTTATAAAGATCTCACCTGATCCTGTTCATAATCTGCCTTTGAGGTAAGGTGTTTATCACATTATGGCTACTCATTTGATATAGACTGCTCTGGGAGGGGTGCGGGGGTGTCCTTGGAGAGGAGACTTCCACATGGAAAGTTTCAAAATAATTAGAAGCAACATTTGTAACATATTGGCATTTCAATACTGAAGAGGAAATTCTAGCGATGCACTGCATCCCCCATTATATGCCATTTGAGCCTTTGTGTGTGTGTGTGTGTGTGTGTGTGTGTAAGGGTGAGGAAATTGTGCAAAAGTAAACAGTAAAAGATGGATAGGAAAACTATAAATCTCCAGAGGGAAATTATCATTATCTCTGAGCAGAAATAGGAACATTGTAGAAATAATAGTATCATTTTTGTCTGATCCATTCTATAGGTAGCTGGCAGGACCTGTACATGGTAGTGTCCTTTAAGCAGTAATGATGAATTAGGATCTGTAAAAACTACTCATATTTAGCACAACCAACTAAGAGGGCTAGGCTTTCCATATTGCACACCCTTTAGAGACAAAATTTCTGATCTCAATCTATGTCTGAAAAATTGTGGAAGACATTGACTTTCTGTAGTGCAAGATCACTGTGGGAGGTCAAGAGAAATAAGAGTATCATATTTCCATTATTATGCATTCTTGTTGTATTGTGAATTATTACTCAATACTAAGTAGTTCTCTTCTAAAATTAAGAAAGTCCCCATTATGGTCTTGTTGTTGTTATTTTTGTTTTGGGTTTTTTGTTTGTTTGTTTTATAATAATGACAGGATCTGGGAAAGTGGAATGAGTCTTTGTAGAGCCTTTCTCTTAAGATACCATGAGGCAATACCTTTTCCTTTCTTTGATATTTTAAGATTTCATTTATTTATCTTAAGATAAATTATATCTTATAATGTTATAAATCTTATAAGAGAGAGAGAGAGAAAGAGAGAGAGGGAGAATGTGAGCAAGGGGTAGGTGGAGAGGGAGAGAGAGAAGCAGACTCTCAGCAAGCCCTGCATGGTGGTGGTGGTGGGGAGGTGTTGGAGGGAGGCCTCCATCCCAGAACCCTGGAATCATGACCTGAGCCCAAGGCAGATGCTTAACCGACTGAGCCACCCAGGTGATCTCATGAGGCAATATCAAGATACTGAAATTTGATATTACATTTGTTTCTTTTCTACTTAGATCATTCAAATTATTTCACAGAGTTCACAATTTTAAATTTTCAGTTTGAAAAAGTGTTCTCAAATAGCGTATACTTATTTGGAATTCTGTATCCAGGAGTAAAATGGATGAGTATTTTATTACAATATTATTAATACAATTCAATTTAATTGAAAGTCTAAAATGGTACATATTTATATTTAAGTGTTTATTAAATTCTTTATTCAGTCTTGTGAAATTACAAAAACACTGTTAGTAACAGAAAATGTTCTGTTGCATTAGAGAAGTTGTGCATAGCTTTTCATTAACTTTCAATTGTTTTATTACCTTACCATCACTTTTATCACTGAATGGAATAACATATTGAAAGCTCTTCTTGGAGAAAGGAAGCAAAACTACTCAAATTGGATTCTAAAATAAGATAGTTTCAATTTACTCCAGATTTCTATTGGAAAGTGCATTGAGTTTCATAAATGTGAACTTTTAAGGAAATTTTTCAAAGTGGACAATTATTGCTTTTCCTGCCAGAGGCGATATGAATTAGCAAGCTATAGCCTTATTTCACACCACATCCAGCCAAGGACTCACTGCATCTTTAACAGCACCCCTAACAAATCCAGATATCGATTCTACAGAAAAGATTTTGTTGTAATTCTAATTCTTAGCTTTGAACATGAGGTACATTCTTATCTCCACAGCACACAAGGTTACTAATGGTTCAACGGCCAATAAAAATGAGGTAAAATTACAGCATCTGGATATAATATTTCAGTTTATCTTGTGAGGCCAGTTCATCTCAAGTGCTTTCAACCTAGATTTATTTTGTATGTAGATTATTTAAGTAAAAAAAATGAGTCATTTTCTTGAATGAGGGTGAATTCTTTTATTGTTCTTTTATTTAGAAACAGAAATAAAAAAACCCAGAAAAATATTAATATTGAGCAGTAAGATCTATATTCCTATGTTTTTATGTAAGTAATCCCAAGGATACTTTATCACCCCAGTTTCTTGCCAAGTGAGGCATGTGACAATATCACATTTCCTTAAATGTTTGAAGGAAAGGTGACAATAGTAAGCTTCTAGTTAAGATTTCTTGAGATCAGCGTGAACCTTACTTTTCTACTGCAAATTTTAACTTAAGAAAATTTGTCTATTTGTCAACCATGGAAAACAGAAATAAACATTTTTGGCACCGAGTTTAGTCATTCCCTCTGTTAACATTTTTCATTGTGACTGAATATCATTGCTAAAACATTTAAGTTTATAGCTCACTGAAAGGCTATTTAATAATAGATATTATTTGAAAAAATAATTGTTTCATCTTATTTCAAGAAGTCAACAGAAGATTCATTTCTAAAGCAGCATTTTTTTGAACCCATATATTGAAAAAAGTAGTATATGGGGAGAATAACATTTTTTGTTAATGTAAGAAAGGACTGAATGGGGTACCTGGGTGGCTCTGTCAGTTAAGCTTCTGCCCTGGGCTCAGGTCATGATCCCAGGGTCCTGGGATTAAGCCCTGCATATCTGGCTGCCTGCTCAGCGGGCAGTCTGCTTCTCCCTCTGCAACTCCCCACCCCCCATGCTCTCATTCTCTCTCTCTCTCTCTCTCAAATAAGTAAATAAAAATCTTTAAAAAAAAAAAGACAAAAGCAAAGAAAGGACTTGGTAAGATTCAAGAAGCAGTGATCTATCCATGGAGATTTTGGAGTCCTTGCCACATGAAGTCCTTAACTATTTAAGCAAGTTGAGGATTCATGTGTACTACAAGGGAACTTGGACACCTGTGAAACAAATTCCTTCAAGTACTGAAATCACCATTCTTAATATTAATATTCTATCTAATCTGAAGGAACTTGTAAATCAGAGCTGGAGTAAGACAAAGATAAAACAAGTTTATTATATGCTTTGCTGGTTTTAAATGCACAATGAAATTGCTTACATTAACAGGCCTGTTGATTTGATTTCTCTAACAGAAATTCTTGTGCTCTTTATTGATTAAGTTTTATATATTGATCTGAATGTTGGGTAATAGTGTTCTTGTTCATTAAAGAAGGTTTAATTTAATTACTCCAGGAAGGTCTGAATTCTGTGTTCCAAGTTTATTACTATTCTCAATTACACGCTCTGCACAGCTGCCAGAGTGACCTTTATAAAACACAAAACTAATCATGTCTCTTCCCAGCTAAAAATCCTTCAAGAGCTCCCCATAGTCTTCCAAATAAAGTTCAAACTCCCTAGCTTGGCCACAAGATCATTCATGATCTGACTCTCCATGGCTTCCCAGCAAGTAGGGGCAAGTTAGGAAATCTGCTGTGCTCTTTTTACCCTTTGTACTAATAAGCATCCCTTGGTTTTTCCTAGAATGTTTTAATACCTACACCAGTTTTGTTTCTACTCTGAAGTCTTGTCCTGACTTCAACCCATTTCTGATTCTGCCTTTAAATCTTTAGAATTTCCACATTCTCTCCTGCACTTTGCACTATTCTCTATTTTCCTTCTATTCCCCCCCTCCCGTTTCTGTTTTCCTCCTGACTTTTTCCATTCCTGACTCTACAAGATAGCGCCTCACTCTGGTTCTTCCCTGCAGACCCCACACCCCATATTCACTTAAAAAGGGGTATTTAGATGTTCCCTTCAGCATCATATTTCTGACTCCGCTTCAAATTCCAAATTTACAATAGAGTTTGATATTTATGAATTTCAAAAACATCTTTTCACCTTTATTTTTTAGTATTTGTTCATCTCAGTGTTCTGAAGACATTTTCTCCCTCCTTTGTATAGGGCAACCTATTTAATATCAACAATCATAACTTTTTTAAACAGTTACTTTGATCATTCTTTCAAGAAATATTTATTACGTGTATGCTATATGTTCTTCATTGGAGATACTGCAAAGAACAAATTAATGAAATGTCCATCTAACAAAGCTTATATTCTGACACTGCCACACTTGACATGCCTCTAAATTAATTGTATATGTTCACTGATGGCTTTAGGAAAATATATCCCGGTAACAGATTGCAGAATCTGATTGCCTTTATATTATCCCGTTAATATTCCTATAAGTAAAATAAATCTCTAATGTAGTACGGTGATATATGTTATATTTCTCTATATCAACATATATTATACATTTGTGAGTGACATTTGGAATGAAGTTAAATATGGTTAGAACTCATGTGAAGCTTTTACTAATGATGTAACTATAGGCATTAAAGAAACCCTGAAATTCTAGGTCATAATTTACAAGTAAAAATGACAAAATAAGTGCTATTTATTCTTGTAAAAACCTGTAAATTGGGATCATAAAAAGAAGGCTTAGAGACAGGGTTTAAAAATCAGAGGTTTCACACAAAATATTGGTACCCTGAGTTCAATCCTTTAGGGTTGTCATCTTTTCTCATATTAGACATGCTAAGGGAAGGGACATTATACAAATGAAACAAAATAAGGTATGTACTTTTTCAGGATAATTGACTATTATTACTTTCACAAACCAGGTAACCCATGTGTGTCTGATATTTTCCTTCAAAATCAATTTATTTGGATTAAAAGTATTTTTTATAATAAATTTATTTTTTATTGGTGTTCAATTTGCCAACATACAGAATAACACCCAGTGCTCATCCCATCAAGTGCCCCCCTCAGTGCCCGTCACCCATTCACCCCCATCCCCCATCCTCCTCCCCTTCCACCACCCCTAGTTCGTTTCCCAGAGTTAGGAGTCTTTTTGTTCTGTCTCCCTTTCTGATATTTCCCACACATTTCTTCTCCCTTCCCTTATATTCCCTTTCACTATTATTTATATTCCCCAAGTGAATGAGAACATATAATGTTTGTCCTTCTCCGATTGATAAAAGTTTTTTTCTATCAAGAAGTGTATCATTATTCATGGTCATTATGCCACCTTAAGTTACTGACTCATGAAATGAATATATTTATAAAATTTTTCCAGCATGAAACCTAGAAAAGAGCATATTCGTTTAAAAGAATGGAAGTGTGAGAAGATGCTGAGAGAGCTTGTTCTGAGTCATCCAATATGTAGTCTCTCTGAGATTCCGGCTGTGATGGGCATTACACAGCAAAAATATGAAACCATGTTTCTTATGTCAATATATAATCCTCAAGAGAAGATGGCCTCAAAAGCAGAACAACATGCAAAGATGATTGATTCAGAGAGACCTAGTTTCAGACCTGTTGCATACCATGTAAAAACCTCAATGTATATGGTTAATTAATTGCATTCACAATCCACTGATGCATGAAACAAATAGTAATTGAACACTTAGCATTGTCAAGATCTGTCTAATTGAAGTTCATATGCTGGCAGGAAAAATAACCCATAAGATGTAAATGACTTAGTATAATTGTGATGGATATTATGACAGAGGAATATAAAATATTATGATTGAGGATAAAAGGTATGCTAGCAGGCAGTGTCCTCATGTCTAACATATGTTTAATAGATGCAGTATACCTACTTCATAGGATTGTGTGAGGATTCAATAAAGTAATATGTGTGTGTGTGTGTGTGTGTGTGTGTATTTACAGTATTTTACTACTTTTCACTTGGTAGATTTCCAAATATAGAAAAGATAAATTATCAGGGATGTGAGAATCAGGTTTGGGTAGCAAATATAAAAATTATCAGTTAGTGACTAACACTTAGAATATGAGGGGGTGAGAAATTACTTGGTAGAGATTTCTACTGTTCATTGGAGACTTATGGCACCATCATCATTAGCAGAGTTCCAACAGTCTTAACAATGTAAGTTTCCAGTTATGCCCTCTAATACTAGGCAGATCTCAAAGTTATTATTCATGGATAAATGACCTAAGTGGGGAATATGAGAATGCTAGACCTATGAGGGATAATTTGAGACGATGAAATATATAAACATGACTATGATTCTAAGAAGCATAGGTTTTGCATAATAATTTCAAAAAATTTTCAAAATCTCAGTGACTTACAACAAAAGTTTAATCAAACTATATATCTATTAAGATATGGACATGACTGTGCTTCATATCTTCAATCTGGGACTGAAAGTGAAGGGAAAAAAATAAGAGCTCTTGAAAGTTATGCCCAGGGATGACACATAATTTCCCTTTATCTTTCATATGTAAAGCAATTCATATGGCCAAATGTTTTGTCCTTCTCGATGGAATAGAAAATTGTCTCTGAGAGAGAAGAGAATAGGTATAAACCATAATACTGTCTACTATGAAATTATAAAATAGAATTTTCAGGATACAAACAAACCAAATTCAACTCTTCATAAACTATAGAATGCACTATATTTTTCTTCATAATTTTGGTAGTTAAATATTTCTTTATGATTTTAAAGAACTTCAGAGAAAAAAATAAGTAAAATATATCTTCTCAGGCTGTTCTGCACCCATAGAGTGCAAACATTCCATATGGCACCAGGATTATTTCTTAATGTTTGGTGCATTGACATTAGGCATAATGTATGCACATGACCTTGGGAAAATATTGTGAGTTTATTTGCAGAAGTCATAAGAAGATTATTTTTTTTTAATTTTTTTTTATTTATGATAGTCACAGAGAGAGAGAGAGAGGCAGAGACAAAGGCAGAGGGAGAAGCAAGCTCCATGCACCGGGAGCCCGACGTGGGATTCGATCCCCGGTTTCCAGGATCGCACCCTGGGCCAAAGGCAGGCGCTAAACCGCTGCGCCACCCAGGGATCCCCCCCTTTTTTTTTTTTTTAATTTTTATTTATTTATGATAGTCACAGAGAGAGAGAGAGAGGCAGAGACACAGGCAGAGGGAGAAAGAAGATTATTTTTCCCACTGAATTCCTATTAATTTTCAAAATAAAAAAAGATGATTATAATCATTTTTTATAAATGAACAGAAGTTTCAGCACTGAATTTAAGAACACTTCCATAATGAATTCATTTGTGACTATCCACTGTCAGGATATGGGATTAACATACCTAACTGAAATTAGAATTATTTGAGAAAAATAATAATAAAAATAAGCGTAATAAAGATAAAATAGAATAAATATTAACTAGAAAAGATGTCTTTTAAGGGATCTTGATAAAAATATCACTTCTTATTAAAATTAAAGATGTGATTTTCAATAAATTTAGTAATACTGTTTTTTTTTTAAAGATTCAGGAAGCTAAAGATAATCAGTAAAAGCTAAGTATAAACTATTCATAATTCTATAATTAATATAATTACCTAAGATATGAACTTGTGCATATTACTTGGTTTCTCTATTTTTTTTTCAGGTGTTCAGAGTCAAGAGCTGAACACTATTCACTACTCTAGGACATAAATTTTGCCTGAACTTAATTTTGTCTAAGATGTATTTAAATGTTTGAAAATTTACTCAATTATGTGCACCTGAGTTCAGTGTTTCAATTCTCATTCTGTCCTTGAATGAATCTCTAAAAATCCCTAAACCTCAATTTACTAATTTAAAAATGATTAAGATAATTAAAGCAATGGCAATTTTATAGGGGTGTTTTGAGAATTAATCTAAAATATGATCCAGTAAATAACTAAAATAAAATATGATCCAGTAAGTGTCTGATATGTAATAGATATTTGTAAAGGAAAAAAATTGGCAGCTGACCTTCAAGCCATTCTTTTCTTTTATTGGGAGAGTCTCTAGGAATAAAGGAAAAAGACATGGTCAAATGTCTTAAAAATTTGCAATAACAGGTCCCTGGCAAACTATCCTCATCTATAGAATGCTTTAGCAGGATGCACCTAATTTGTCTGGATTACTGAAGGTAAATAATCTGAATCTATAGATTTGTGATACATGACATTCTGTAAAATGTCAAGCAAGGTGTATCAGTCTGAAGATAAAATGGAGATTTTCTTTTAAAAAATATTTTATTTATTTATTCATGAGAGACATGCAGAAAGAGAGAGGCAGAGACACAGGCAGAGGGAGAAGCAGGCTCCGTGCAGGGAGCCCCATGCGGGACTCAATCCCGGGACTCCGAGATCACGCTCTGGGCCGAAGGCAGGCGCTAAACCGCTGAACCACCCAGGGACCCCCTAAAATGGAAATCAAAATAATAATCTTTTGATAAGCAATGATGACATATGTCACTTAGAAATCTCATGAGCCAGAGCACATCCAAAGATGCAAGGCAGTATGGAGGAGATGGCATAGTGGTCCTAGGCTACTCTCTGTTTTGTCTGTGCCTGTAAGATATTTGTCCTTAAATTTATTAGTAAGGCTTGATCTTAACTTTATATCTGATTCTCATGAGGCTAATTTCACATCCTAATCCTTTATGCTATGTCAATATTTATAAAATATTGATTATTTTACTCCAAATTACTGTAAACACGTGATGGATTTTGTGTTGTAACATATAGAAATTATGTCGTCTCCATTTATTTTTCAATTCAATTTTATACATAATTTTATAACAAAAACTGTTTAAAAAAACTATAAATGGGAAAATCATCAGGGGACCATAGATCAGCCTCTGTATAGCAGGAGGGTTTTTATTATCTTCAACCAACACAGACATTAGTAAAGAAAATCATTGATCAGAAATGTCCAGATTGTCAGACAAAAGATATACAAGATTTTTGTCATTTTAACTGTTTCCATTTGCTAAGTATATTTATAAATTAAAGAAGGAATGAAATAGGCTAAATTAAAATTAACTGCTTTATAAATGTTGGATGCTTTTGCACAACCACAGTTATATAATAATAAGCATCTTTATTCATATTTATTAACGGGGTTTTATAAATTGATAATAAAGTATGCTGTTGATATATAAAACATTACCTGAGAAGAACAATATTTATATATCTACATTGCCAATAGGAAAAATTACTAATCACATAGTTTCAGGGGACTTGTTGCCATTATTTAAAATCACATTCCTATTAATGTTATTATTTTCAATTTACCTAAAATAATATTAGCTGAACTGTGAATGGGACAATATTTACCCAATTACATGAAGTTACTTTTTTCTTATATCAAACCAAGATCTAATTAACCAAAAAAAAGGGCAGCCCTGATGGCTCAGCGGTTTAGCGCCGCCTTCAGTCCAGGTGGTGATCCTGGAGACCTGGGATCGAGTCCCACGTCGGGCTCCCTGCATGGAGCCTGCTTCTCCCTCTGCCTGTGTCTCTGCCTCTCTCTCTCTCTCTCTCTCTCTCTCTCTCTGTGTCTCTCATGAATAAATAAAGTAAAATCTTTAAAAGGAAGGAAGGAAGGAAGGAAGGAAGGAAGGAAGGAAGGAAGGAAGGAAGGAAGGAAGGAAGGAAGGAGAAAGAAAGAAAGAAAAAGAAAGATTAAAACTATCTACTTTGAATATATGCTAGCACAAAGAGTTAAGAATACATACACTAATACATAACAGTTATGAAGTAAGAAAGGTCTTCATGTGGGTGTTTTAGAGTTCCCAGGTTTTGTTATCTGGCACGACATTAGCAACTTCTGGTGTGTTCTGCTGCCCATTCATTACTCATTTTATTAAAAATTTCTCAAGTGCATTTGTTTCACATCCAGAATAATCTCCTCTCTCCCTCCATGTTATCCTCCTAAAGGCTCTGGTTTGCTGTGCTTACCAGGATACAGGATATGTTTTCACAATGTAGATATGTGTGTGAAACTATTTAGAGTCGGGTTAGGGAAACACATAATTGCACATAATTTTGTAAAAGTCCACAAGTATGTAGCCATAGTTTCAATTTTGGCTCATAGATTAGCAAATAAGATCCTCAGAAGTGAAAAGAATATATGAGCAAATATCCAATATTATGATAACAAGGAATAATAATGTTGAAAAACGTCTTTTTCAAGAATACAGTTTTCTGCACTTAACACTGTGCATTATCTATGTGCATAGTGAGATTAGAAGAGTGACAAGAATCAGCTTAATTAATTAATTAATTAATTAAATCATAGGCAAGCCTACCGCCACCACCATGGGCATTGCGAATTTACCAGACACAATGTTTAAGGTCATTTTTAGTTTACTATTTCAGAAATTCCAGGTATTTTACTACTCTTCTTAAATAGGCTCTAAATGACACTTTTTATTAAATGTCTAATATTAAGAAAAGCAAATATTGATCTATAGCATATAGTATCAATATAACCTATGTGTTATGTTATTTGAAATTTTCTCTGTTCTCCAAGGAACAAAGCATTAATCCTAAGTGTATTCTCTATTTGACAAAACAAGTAGGAACTATTTAGTTTACCAATTTTTGAATAAGGAGATTAAATTGATTTTTAACTCTGTCCCTCTTATTATTCTTTAAATTACATGAGAAGGCAAATTTTTCTATGTACTCATTTAATTAATAAATAGAAAATAAAGCATGATATTACACCCAGGCCTACCACTTTATATTCAGTTTCTTTAATATATTCTACTATAGCTAGAAAATAAAAATGCATAAACATGAGCAAAATTTTTTTCAAAGATCTTTTCTTCAAAGATCTTTTCTTCTATTTATTTTATTGCTAAAACCCAATGATATAATATGGGTTTCATTTACCTTTGAGAATACACTTAACAAATACAGAGGCAATTTAGCATTTTCCCAATTCACATCTAGTACAATATTTAAGAAGATTTCATCTAATTGAACACATGTTGGAACAAATTTAATAGAAGTGTTCTTGTAAATGCTTCAATGGCTAGATGGAGACAAGCTAGGCAAGCAGTGAAGTGAACATCATTCTGGTTGGGCTCTCCAGGCTAAGAAGTCATTTGCAAGATGTTTTGACTGCTGAGAATGTCAGCCATAATCAATCTTAAAGATAGAAGGAGGCTGAAAATGTGTGAGGTAATGCTCAAATTCATGGAAAGATGACTAGTCATAATAAAAAGAAATGGATATGGCTGTACTGCCTTGAAAGAATTTGAGAACATTTAGGTTCACAAATGGTAAATTTCTATCTTATTTGAGAAATGTAGGTAATAGTTATGTAATACGGTTATCACCTTCCAGATCTGTGTGTCTCTACCCGACATCCCTTAGCTTTGGGGAAGAACATATATTGTATAAAAGCACACTTTAATACAAACTGTCTTGATTCCTAATATAAATCCAAAAATGATAGACGTATGTAGGCAGACTCCCTGTATATCTTTTTTAAAACAATAAAGTTGTGTTTTTCCTTTAGTGTTTAATTCAAGTTTCTTATTTAGCCTGACCTTTTCCTGGAAGGTACAGAATTAGTAAGTCCACCTTTTGAAGGAATATCAGAGAAAATAGAGTAGAATCTGGCTGCTTCATTTATATGGGTAGGGCAAAAGCAGTTCAGTATATACATAAGTATGTGAAACGTTTAATTTTATTAAATGCAAAGATTTTAAATCCCTACATCTGGACTTGAGTAAAGATGTGTCATAGAACAGACAGCAATGATTTTAGAATATTGCAAAGTTTTGTTTTGTGGAGAAATATTTTGTTTTACTTTGAAGATGCATTTTCTCATCCATTTTGAAGACTATCTGCAAACATTTTAACCTACCCTGCAGAGAAAAAAAATTTACCTAACATTCAACCTTAATTTAATCCACACACATTGCATAAGTACTCAGTAAAGATGCTGTGTTGGGAATTGGGGGTACAAAGCAACACCTAATCCTGGTCAGTAATAGATCTGAACAGGACCATGGAGGAACATTTCAGCTCTTATTTGCAGAATGAAAAGTGGTGAATTATAAATTAATGACGTACTGCTACAAAAAGGTGTTCACAGTTAGTTCACTGGAATCCTCCGGAGTTTCCTTAAGGCTAGATGGGGTGGTATATGGTGGTATAGAGGAGAAATAAGGTAAGTAGTGCATTATATTTTTTTATTTCCTTTCCCTTTTAATAATCAAAGACTTAAGTCACCTATTATACTCCTGTCTAAAGTGGACAGAGAGTACTATTGTAAGGAAAAGATAACATTACACCACACATTAATAAAAGCTATTTTGATAATTAATGTAGGTCTTCATTATTCTATCTTGTCCTAAGATACATGTTAATCAATAGTAATCATTTAAGTTTGAAAAATTAAATGTTAATGCTTACATTTTAGAAAGGCAAAACCAACTCAATATGGTCTTTATGTTTTACAAATGAAACTTGCTTAAAATTCTACTCTCTACAAATTAGAAGGTAATTAGTACATTCTCTCTACTCCTTAACAGCCATGACAAGTCCTTAGACTTCTTTCTTAGAAGCAAATTTAAGAATTGGCTTACAGTGATTTTCTTTAATTTGATCCCATTGATTGTAGACATAAAATTTGTGGCACAGCTTGTTAAATGAATGCAATTTTTTGTCTATACACATTTTTCTTTGGTCATTTCAGTGTTTTTATTTATTAGTATTGTTAATTTTATTAATTTTATGTTTTTGTGAGAGAAAGGTGGCAGAAGAAAAGAAGGTTTCTTTTGTCTTACTTAGATTTTTTGGTTATTGTTAGGGAGACAGTGTGTCTCTAAGTCCCCGTTATTTAGAATTCATTAGTTGTGAAACTTGAAGCAATTCAGCTAAAATCCCAATGAAAGCAGACTCTGTAAAATGGGCTAGAAAATGAAAACTCACAAAGTTAATTGATAATAAGCATATGAGAGATCTTCACAAACTATGCTTGGTGACTTCATTGATTTGAAAGACGAAGTACTATGAGTTTGAAATCTAATCAAGTATATTCCTTTGTACAACAAATACAGAAAATGGTTTCTGGTACAGCAAGGTACACCATAAGAACCTGAATTCTGGTATCACAAAGACTTGGTTTCAAGTTGTGCTTTCACTATTAAATGGTTGTGTAATTTTGACAATTTAATAAACTTTAAATCCCAGTTCATTGATTTGTAAACCTATAATAAAAATAAACTCCATTAAGTTTTTAGGATTAAGTAGGTAATGTATAAATACACAGACTGTGGTATATTTTATCTCATGAGCATAATTTACTCAGCTGTTTGGGTTAATAGGATGAGCATATTTTTAACAATGTGTATAAGAACATCAGTGTGGTTATGTGGATAATTTTAATGTATCAATGGTGTAACAACCACTTTTGTTTTTAATCCTGCCTTCAAAATTAAACACAAAATAGCATCAGCCATATTAAATTGTAGACACATCAAAGAAAACACTCAATAATTGAATTCATATTTCCTAGAAAAAATTTTATGTATTTAATAAGAAATTATATTCCTTTAAGTTTATGCTTTAACTTTATTTTTTCCATTTTAAGGTTTAGCAACATATCAATTCAGGTTGAATATGAATGTTGACAACTGCATTTTTACAAATAGAATATTTCTACCCAAGGAGAAAAGAGAGAAAAATTAGTTTTAGAATTTCATTATTGCTGTGGGACACAGAAATACATTTTTATGGCTTTGGGATTTCATGATGAATCATTGCAAGAGTTGATTGAAAAATAATATGTGAATATACTAAGCAGGATGAGTGGTTTTAGGAAAGAAAATATTAAAGTGATACCCTATATGACCTGAATATTTCACTTTAGGGTTATTTTTTCATCACTTCTAAGATATTAGCATACAAAAAGTAATGAAATACACTATGAGGAAAATCAAGGCAAAGAGTTCTTTTTTAACTTTAACATTTTTATGCTGTGCTTACTATGAAAAATGAACATTAATGTAAAACTTCAATCCTTAAGATCAGTTTTTTTGGTCTGAGCTTTCTGCTATTCCAATTAAACAAAAGCTTTATTTCTTTCCTCTTTCCTCAAACTATAAATAAGTGTACGTTTTCAACAATATTAGCATTGTTTATGGAAAAAATATGCATGAATAACTAATAAAATGGATTTTTAAATGCATCTTGTGGAAACTAATAATTTGCATTTTCCTTGAGGAATGTTTACTAATTCATTTTTTAAATTTCTTGAAACCTTATTTTGTTACTTCTCACTCACTCTACACTACTTGCCAACATGGAACATCTAGTTTTCTTGAAATTTCATTCTCCTTTCTACATATTGTGGCTCCTTTCTCATTCTTCCCCTACATCTGTGATTATGTATCACAATTTTCCTCACTAGCAGATCTTCCACTATCATGTTTCTGAAGTATACATACATCCAGCAACTATATATCATCATTCTCTTCTCATCTGTTTTATAGTTTTGGGTTTTTTAAACGATATTTTATTTATTTATTTGAGAGAGAGAGAGAGCATGAGCAGGAAGAGGGTAAAGGGAGAGGGAGAGGGGGAAGAAGACTCCATGCTGAGCCAGGAGTTTGATGAGGGACTCCATTCTAGGACCCTGGGATCATGACATGAGCCAAAGGCTTAACCAACTGAGCCACCCAGGCACCCCATAGTTTGGTTTGCTTTTTTAAATAAATATCAATTATATATCCATTACTTTGCCTTATATTCAGTAAACCCATTAGTCCATAAAATCAATGCTTTGGTAATCTTGGTATTTTGGTTAATTTTCATAGTCGTGTAATTTCTAGAAAATCAAGAAAAAGAATTACACTTAAAAAGATTTAAGTTCTGTTGCTCCTTAGTCATCTGGTTTATTTATTATTTATTTATTTATCTATTTATTTATTTATTTTTATCACAAGCTCTTTCCTACTATCTTTTTAAACTGTGGTCTGTCCTCTAATATTATAATTAGATTACTAATTGTAAGATTTCTTTTTTCATTTGAACATAATTCTATAAATGTCCTAAATTCCTCGTCTCTCAAATTTTGGTATGAAATCAGTATAACATGACTCAGACATTCTATTCAGTCTCATTGACCTGCAGGCAAATCTGCATAGAAAATCTGTGTACATGGGATATCTGGTGTGCTTAAACACTCACAGGCTATTCTGACAGATGGTGAAGGTTAAGACATTATGCTAAAAACAGCAGAAACTAGATAAAAGTGTAATATTGATCAATAATTAACATTTTGACCATTCCTTAAGTTATTTAACTTTGTTGAAATTCAGTACTTTTATCTGCAGAATGAAGTCTTTGGGTTAGTTAATCTCAATGTCATGAACTTAAATCATGGATTTAAGTCACTGTCCCAACGTCAAAAAGAATTTTAGAAGTATCAGTTTAAGAAGTGTCAATATAATTTATAATATAAAAATTTTAGAAGTGTTAATATAACATAAGGAATGTTTATTATTTTAAGCCATTTGTGAAGATGCAAGTTTTGGGAAATGATAAGTTGGTAGCAGTTGATCTGTTACCTCATCTGGGCTTAAAGTGGAACAAATAATCAGTCACTCTGCACTGAGCAATGGCATATGGTCACACTAGGTGCTTTGCAGCAAGGAAGGTAAAATAATAAGAAAACCAGAGGTCATTTTCTTTGATATAACCCAAATATGAAAACTTTGGGGGAAAAAAGCTGAAGAACTAAGAATGCATCTTAGGAATTCTGTGGATCTCCTGTGGATCTGATCTATATACTAATATTTTTTCATGTTAATATTGAACTCTGTGTCTTTAGTTATGCCTTCTAGTTTATCTTTAACTTGACATTAAGCCCAAAATGTATTAAAAAGATTTCTTAAAGTCTGTCATGTGGATGGCTCATTTTCAGAAGTAACATTGATTTTTGTGGCTATTGTATTTGTTGTTCCTATATAATTTCTCTCCTTTTCTGAAACACCATCTTTATGAAAATAGTAATCAATAAAAGAGTTGGTATTAATAGACAATAACATTTACATCCAAGTAAAAGACAATTGAAATTGCGAACCTAGTTTTCTAGTGGAAACAATTCTGTATTCTAGAAACAAAATTAAAATTATTTTAGGTCAAAGTTTGTCATTATATTCACCATCATTTTTAAACCACTAAAGGTTCCAGAAGACTAAATATGCATTATGTATGCTCATCTTAGTGGTGTCAAGGTACTGAAAAGAAAATTGTTATTAGTACTTAAAATTGTCTAAAGTTATATTTTTGTGTCTAAAATTAGGGAAAGGAAATCCAAGAAAAAAAGATTTAAAGAGTATAATCAGTAGAGTCAAAAAGAAAAAAAAAACTCTTAAGAATTAAGTTATCATTTCTTGGTTTAAACATAAAATGTTAAGTATTTTATATTTGAAATATAGATTACTAATAAAAATGCACTTTATTTTTTAAAAACACATCTAGAATACTCTGAATCCAATAAAGAAAACATAGGGAGCTAAATGTAAGAACATAATGGGCTTTTTCCAGAGAGCCATAAGTTATCAAAAGCCTGGGTCCTTTTAATAGAAAAAAAGAAAGAAAAGGAAAGAGAAAGAAAGAAAAAGAGAAAAGGCTAGAGAGAGGCAGAGAGAGATGAAGAGAAAGACAGCATAAGATCTTTTTTGTGGGTGAAGTATTACTTTATATAAAAATTATAAGATGTGGAACTTTTCCTCTGAATTGTTTTCTCTTCTAAAACACATTTTTCCTAAGAAAGTCACAATTTTTTTTCTTAATCTTCATAAATGAGATTTGTAGTATAACTGAAAAGCAGTTGCCTTTATATTTTTGTGTAAATCAGGCAAAGCTTATTTGGTATGCATTATTTCGAAAAATGATATTAGGTAATTTTTGATATATGTATATTTTGCTTATACTGTCCAATGATGTTATTACAATGAAAAAATCATAATTCGGGCAGCCCCCGTGGCTCAGCGGTTTAGCACCGCCTACAGCCCGGGGTGTGATCCTGGAGGCCCCAGATCCTGTCCCACGTCGGGCTCCCTGCATGGAGCCTGCTTCTCCTTCTGCCTGTGTCTCTGCCTCTCTCTCTCTCTCTGTGTCTCTATGAATAAATAAATAAAATATTTTTAAAATTTTTTTTAAATTTTTATTTATTTATGATAGTCACACAGAGAGAGAGAGAGAGAGAGAGAGAGAGGCAGAGACACAGGCAGAGGGAGGAGCAGGCTCCATGCACCGGGAGCCCGACGTGGGATTCGATCCCGGGTCTCCAGGATAGCGCCCTGGGCCAAAGGCAGGCGCTAAACCGCTGCGCCACCCAGGGATCCCGTAAATAAATAAAATCTTTAAAAAATCATAATTCTGTGTTCCTAGGACCTATTCTTATTTGGCAAAAAAAAGAGAAAGTGAGTGGTAATCAGAAACTAACAGGACAGTAAGCAATATTCAGCTGTTTACTCACCATAATAAAACATATCATGGGAAATCTGAGAAAATTGAAAATTAAAACTTTTCTATAATAGAATTTGAATTTGGAACTTTTAATTTACTTATTTTTTTAATGACCCCAAATGGTAGACAATGGTAAATATGCAGTTTAGGAAAAAGCTATGTGTCAAGTAATTTGATAATATATGATGATATTGGTAGACATTTTTAGAAAATCATACAAAGACAAATAATTGAATCATATTTACAACAGAAATAAGCAATAGTGTGTTTCTTCCTCTGTACACATGTCAAATTTGCTTATAGTTTTAGAGTAGTATTTACTGTATTACACTGCAGATCATTAGATAACATGTCTTCTCTGCTAGGTTGTCTATAACTCTATCATCTATGCCAGGGATTTATATTTTATTTTAATTGTATATTTTTGTTGAAAACATTTATATATTAAATGTTAATATGTGATACAAACATAATTTCGGTAAACTTACTTTTATATTTTTTATATTTTTACTCTTTTCTTCTTCTTCTTCTTCTTTTTTTTTTTTTTTAGGTATCCTAACCTAAGAGGACTTTCTAATATCCAATTCTGGTTACATGTTTAGACATTTAACATTTTTAATTATTACTGCAATTTTTCAATAATGCATTCTCAATTCTTTACATTTATGCATGCAAATAAAGCAGCTTATGAGTAAAAAATGTCAGTATTCTCTAATATTGGCTATTAAGATGCATTAGCTGAACTGAATTATTGTATAAAATGCACATCATTTATTGTCATCTAAGTTTAATTATTTAACTCTTTTAATAAGTCTTTCACAAAGTTGCTTTGTCTGTTTCACACAGATTCGACAGTTGTATTTTGTTTGCACACTGTCGAAAAGAGTGCAATACTCCTTGTACCAACTTCTATCAGGAACTACGTGTGTGTGTGTGTGTGTGTGTGCGCATGCACCTGCTGTATTTACCTCCTGCTGTTATATTGATTTGAAAGATATTGGAATTTTTATTAGAAATAAAAATGCTTCTATTAATCTTATAGTGATCCTATCTCTGCATATTTTTGTAGAATTCTTCCTTAATCCTTAAGAAAAAAGAAGAGTAAAGACTAAGTCCCTGATTCAAGGTGAGATGGTTAAGATGGTTAGGGTCAAGGCAGAGCAGTAGGTGTCTTCTGCCTCTCTCCTTTATCTCTGGCTTTTTAATACCTCCCCCACTAGGAATGAGTAGAGACCTAACTTGTATTCAGATACTGGGATATGCACATAGAAGAGCATTTTCCATTCATCCTCTGTTTGCTAGATCATAAGGACCAGGGTTCTTTGGAACCTTGGGTTAAAAACTGTGTGTCCTTGGGACCAATAAGTGAGCAAAGAATTGGCAGACTAATGTTCCAAATGAGTTTTCTTCATCACTGCCCTGCCACACAGAAAAATAGCTTACATATGAAGATCAGGGGTGTTAAGGATGTTTTAATTTGAATGGTCACATAAATGAAAGGTTAGGAGATATTAAAAAAATGTTTACTTCTAGAACAATTATGGACATAGCTGGAATCTGAAATGAGATACCCCAAAGAGATTAGAGTCTCAGTCTGTATAAAAGTCAGTGATCCAAAGTGGGGCAGAAGGGAGGAGTGTTCTAGGGTCCCTAGAAGTACTTAAATTTGTATATAGAAAAAGGAAGATTTTTTTTAAGCACATGTTATTTCCTATCTGTGATTTTTCTTCAGATGTTCCTATGGCCTTCTGCTATTCTGCTTTATGTCACTAGTGGAAGGGAGACCACTTCACCCTCAGCCTGTTTTTTGACCAAACACTAAAAACCAAACCTCATTTATTTTTATTTTTTTTCAAATTTTTTTTATTTTATTTTATTTTTTATTTATGATAGTCATACAGAGAAAGAGAGAGAGAGGCAGAGACAGAGGCAGAGGGAGAAGCAGGCTCCATGCACAGGGAGCCCGACGTGGGATTCGATCCCGGGTCTCCAGGATCGCGCCCTGGGCCAAAGGCAGGCGCCAAACCGCTGCGCCACCCAGGGATCCCCCCAAACCTCATTTATTTAATGAATATGTCAAACAATCAATCTTGGGATAATTTAAGTAGATTTTATTTTTAGAAGAAAACTTTTTATGTATTTTTAAATTATATGTTCTATTATTCTCTTTTCCAAAATAATAGTCAAACATGATAGCGTTAACCCAGATAATCCTGTTAAAATGCATGTTTCTCTTTCAGCTGATACAGAGGCCAGTTTACTGTATTTCACGCTTGCCAGGCACCCCCTCTGACCTCAGCCTTTGCACTTCTGCTCACTCTGTCTGGAATGTTTTTTCCCAAGATATCTGCTTAGTTTATTCCCTCATATCCTTTAGATTTTTTTACCCCAGTGTGTCTTCAGTGAAATCTTTTCTAACCATCCTATTTAAATTTGCTAACCTCTTTATTCCCTGTACCCGTCACTATCTTCTTCTTCTCCAATAACAATCTACATATGTCATTTTGTTTGTTTCTATTTCCTGCTAATAGAACATATGCTTCAGGAATTCAGGGATGTTTGTCTTTTATGTTCAAGAGTTTGTTTAGAACAAGGCTTAGCACAAAGTAGCAAATGAAAAATAATTGTCAATGAACATAATTTGTGAAAGGATACTATATATGAAAACTTGATATCACAATCTTTTTTAAAAAAAAGATTTGTTTATTAATTTCAGAGAGAGAGAGAGAGAGAGAGAGAAGAGGGGGAGGGGCAGAGGGAAAGAATCTTCAAGCAAACTCTCTGCTGAGCATGGAGCCAGACACAGTGTTCCCTCCCACTACCCAAAAGCCAGACACACAACGTACTGAGCCACCCAAACCCCCATCAATCTCCCAGTCTTTGATCACTTTGTTATTCCTTTATTCTTTTCACTCTCACTGCTCTCTGATTTCTTAGTGACATCAGAAACCTAAGAACATCAAATTTTTACTCAGATTGTGACATGTCTTGCTCTCCTTAAAACTATCTGCTTGATCATTTGGTCCATTTGTGCATTACCATCCTCAATTCTTTCCTATCAGTGCCCATTTGCTTTGTCTGTCCTACAGATTACAAGCCCTAGATCCAACCCCCAATGTGCCATGAATAATTTTACAATTAGATTGTAAGCTGATGGACAAAAAAATAAAATAAAAAAATCATACAAGTAGGAAAATTATGACTGAAGAACAAACAAAAGGTTAAGCAGAGTTATTTGACAGAGACACATACATAGCCATGTGCTGTTCAGCTAAAGGGTGAGACTTGGAAGTGGAAATGGTGTCTGTTACAAAGATGATAGAATGTCTAAGTACATCAAATTACCTGTATTCCCTACCTCATCCATTTTCATGTGCTCTCAGGAGTGGATAGTGGTGATCCAGTGAGCCCCTCACTTTCCACTGCCCAGGGTTCCATTCCTGGTCTGTTGTTGAATAATTGACCGCAACAAATACTGCGATTTGAGGTTTAATAATAAGAGCATGGCAGTGGTTAAATTTTCCTGATGCAGATGAGATTTCTGAACACAGTCTGAGGGAGGGTTGATAGAAAAATGAGGCATCTTCTCTGCTGTGAACAGCTTACGCCCTTATAGTTAAAATTAATTTTAGGAAAAACATGACAGAATTTTAGCATCCCTCCACCAAAAAAAATCATAAATTGTGCATTTCTATTTAAAAAGACATGGATTGTATAAATGTTAACGTGTTTCTTACTATTTTCCCTCACCACATTTCTTCCCATTCTGTAGTACTCAGTCACAAATTATTGAATTATTTATGATTCTTTATGAGTGCCATTTTCATGTCATGTATTTGACTTAAATAACATAATGATGTATTTTTATTTTGCATACATTCCTAAAATGCTTACAATACATAAGGCACAAATCCAAATGTTCTACAGATATCATATCCTTAAATATATACAAAAGGAAGGTATTACTATTATTCACATTTTTAGAAAGGAACCTAATATGGAGAGATTTATGAATTTCCTGAGAATGTATGACTACTCATCATAAACACTAGAATTTGAACCCAGGAAGTAAGGTTCTGGAGTATAATTTTAAAGCTACTGTTTTTCTGAAGGATGATATCTTAAATGGTTGTTAACTAAGCCATTACTAAGTTATCTTATGCACGTTTTTTTTTTTCCTTAAAAACTCCATTCCCTTATTTCTTCCCAGAAATAACCACTATGCAGAATTTGATGTTTATTATTGAACTTCTTTTTTAAACAGATGTATATTCACATTTTAATCTCAGACCTCTAGCCTCCAGAACTATTACTCAATATCTTTCCTTTGGTAAGCCACTTAGGTTAAGGAAATCTAGCAAACTAATATAGAGATATAGTAATAATATCTGCTGCTTTTGTCTTTGTATCATTATCTATTTATTCCATCTATCCATCATGTATCTATTTTATTTATATATCAAATAATGTCCTGCTTACTCTGTTTCTAATTTTATATATATGGTATGTTTTACTATCAACTTGACAGCCTTGTACCTTATGGCCTATTAATCTCTTTTTCTAAAACAAATGATTTCTTTTGGGACTTTAACTAATCTAAAGTTTGGGAAGTTATAATCTTCTGTTACTTTTAATATTCATTCTCTACTCTTAGACATGCTCATTTTTTTTCTATTTTCAGAAATTAAAGCTGCTTTTACTGTTTGGAAGCATTTTCCTTCATATGACCAATAATTTAAAAATCAGTTACTATAATTTGAACTGGCTGATATGTAATAACCTGCCATCTGATGATTATAGCATTTACAAATGAAGATCTTATCATTTGGGAACACTTAAATTGATCATTTATGTAAAGGATTTAAGTTTAATCATTAGTAATACTTGAGAGAAGGAATTACAGTAATCCAGAATTACTGATGCTAACTCCTCCACCAACCCATAGTTCTTTCTTCCTAATTCCTACCTACCATATTTTCATTCTCTTAGTTAGCCAATAAATATAGTTGGTTATACAGAAGGGGGAAAAGGAGGTTATGAACATATAGAAGCATAATTTCTGGATCAAAGGGCTAGGGTCATGTCTAAAAGAAATCCTTTGAGGCCTAAGGTAAGTAAAATAAGAGATGATGGTAAAAACTACTACCTACTACCTACCTCATATAGTAGTTATCACAAATTTACATTATAGTAAGTGTTTAGCATTTGGAAGAGTGCCTGGAATATGGTAATCACTATGTAAGTATCCTAGAGTATCAGAAATAATCTAGAATTGGGAATGTAAAATTGGTTTCCAGTTTTTTTAATGATTCCACTGTTTCCCCTCCAAAACACCTTCAGGATGATGATACATTTCTGGAAGCTCAGCTTCAAGCTGCACCCTTCCTTTCTGGAACTACAGAGCTGGACTAAATCTTTGTCAAGGTGGTTTTTCTGGCATGCTTATTAAAATAATTATCTCTGTTTGATGCACTAAAACTTATTTTCCATATTCATTATTCTTCTAATATTAATCTCCCCAAACTAACAAAGTTCTCTCTTAAGTGCTTGCTATTGTTGGTCATTAACCTTTGAAACACATTCCTCTACTGGCTTCTAGAACTGTTTTATTGTGGGTTGTGTTCTACTAGCTGGAGATTAGTGTGTTGTTTTAAATATTGGTTTTTCCCAGGATTATATCTTAGTTCAATTTTAGGATTAATCCATATATTATCTTTGGGTTATTTAATGGACTCACCTGTTATGACTTTGTATTTACTTTCTAATTCATATTTCTCCCGTGAGTACTACCCTAGAATCCAGTTGTTTAATGAATATATTTATGATCCACTTACTCCTTAAATTAAACCTGTTCAAAACTGATCTCAGAATTTTCTCATAGGCTTGAATTTTTTAATGCAATCATATTTCAGCAAATGGAGATACAATAATATTAATCTAGCTGTATGTGGCCGAATCTGAGAAACGAACCTTGATTCTTCACATTATATTCATCTTTGCTGCACACCTAATTGTTCATGTTGGAAGACAATAATTTTCAGTTCTGTTTACTAAATTAATCTATAAATGTTCTTTTTTTTCCCCCATGCACAAATAACAGTGAAGTGGAAATCTTATGTATTTCTCTAACTGCTGAGATTTATAGCTAAATTTAAAGTTTGACAAACACCAACAAAAAACAAAGAAAACCCACCTGTGTCTAACTTTTGTGATAGTTTAATGTAATTAATCAGCTTACTTCTGGATTCTAGTATATAATAATTCAGATTTTTTTTCATCATGTCTGTAATGAAATTTTTCAATTAACCAATATTTGAGGACAAAAGAAAGGAAGTGGGTACCTCAAAACACGGATTTATTGCTAAAAATATTTAATTTCTTTTTAATTTGAAAAATGATTTCAATGAAACTGTTAAATATTTTCAGAACCACATTCTATAGCACATGATCATACATATTGTGGTTGCTATTATTTAAAATGTAATGTCTCCACAGTATTAAAGATTATATTGAATCTTCCTTTAATACTTAAACTTATATCATTGTGCCGTAAGGAGTTTTCAGTGACCATATCTCACTAGTTCACTCTTAAAATATCCAAACAATACACATTTCTATTATTCATAAAAATATTAGATGTATCATAAATATTTCAATAAACAAGTTAAAGCATGTTTAATCTATTAGGAATAAAAAACTCCATTGTTATTCTCTTTGTACGTTACAACTATAGTGCTATGCTGTGGCATTCTTTTTGAAGGAGAAATACTTAGAAATTTTCACATAAAGAATAATTAACAATTTGGTTTAAAATTGTATGTATTATCTTTTTCTGGGGTTAGTTATGTTTATTGCTGGTCACAGAAAAAAAAGTCATAAAAAATCAGGAAACTTAAATAACAGAATAATTATTTAGAACACAAGACTTGTTCTTTAATTCCATCTAATCAGAAGTTTGTATGATGACTGTTTGTTTTTCCCACTTTGTGAATTTTGACGTGCTCTAAGTTGTTATTCAGACTTGCATACCTGATTTATAGGATATGCATTTACCATTATCTTGGGGTTATGCTTTTGCCTCTTTCCTGTGTTGGATTTGGGTTTGTATGTTTCATGTATCTGTTGATCTTTATTTGCTTTCTCATTTTGATGGAGGCTAATTTGTAGTCAGTTTTCCAGAGAGGCTATATGTGGGCAGTCACTCTTTCAGATCTTGAATATTTGACATCTTTAATTTACCCTGACACTTGATTAAATGTTTGGCTATAGAATTCTAGGCTAGAAAAAAATAAGATTTTGCAGAACTTTGAAGGCATTATTCTAATGACTCCAACATCCAATGCTGTTAATGAAAATTCCAGTTAAAATCATTCACACCTCCTTATACATGCTTTTTCCCTGGATGTTCTGAAATAATAATCATGAGATTCTATGTAATTAGTTTTCCGGGCATCAGGTGGGTCCTTTCTGTCTGATAACTTTTTACTTTTAATTTTGGAGAGCTGTCTTGAATTATTTTGTTGACAACTTTTTTCTGTTCTTTTATCCTCTGTTTTTACTTCTGGAACTACTAAAGTTTTAGGGAATGATTTTATGTAAGTAGAATTGAATATATTTCCTCTGTGCTGCTTAGGTTTCTGCTTAATTGTTTTTGCTAAATCAGTTAAGAGTTCCATTCACTCTGCAGTTTCCAAAGAACTATTGTTGTATTATCCTCTTCTTTTGTCTTAGCGCTCTCGGTTCAATAGGCTTATGTCTTTTTTTTTTTTTTTTGAGAGATTTTGTCATTCTCTTTTTTTTTTTTAAGATTTATTTATTTGAGAGAAAAGTACACACTAACAGGGGGATGGGCAGAGGGAGAGGGAGAGAATCTCAAGCAGGGTCGTCACTGAATGTGGAGTACAATGTCGGAGAGGGGAACTCCATCTCACAACCCTGAGATCATGACCTGAGATGAAATCAAGAGTTGGACACTTAACTGATGAGCCACCCAGGTGCCCCTCATCAATCTACTTTCAGTCCTTTTAGTTTTGTCAATCTTTTGCTTTGCTGTGCAAAACCTTTTTATCCTGATGAAGTCCCGGTAGTTCATTTTTTGTTTTTGTTTTCCTTGTGTCTAGAGATGTGTCTCGCAAGAAGTTGCTGTGACCGAGATCAAAAAGGTTGCTGCTTGTGCTCTCCTCTGGGATTTTGATGGATTCTTGTCTCAAATTTAGATCTTTCCATCCACTTTGAGTTCCTTTTCATGTCTGGTGTAAGAAAGTGGTCCAGTTTCATTTTTTTACATGAGGCTGTCCAACATTCCCAACACCATTTGTTGAAGAGACTGTCTTTTTTCCATTGGATATTCTTTCTTGCTTTGTCAAGGATTAGTTGAGTTCCGATTTCTGGGTTCTTTTCCTCTAGTATTTCTTAATGTTGCATTACATCTCATTAGCTTTTTTCCTAAAACTCATATCATCGTATTTACTGCAACCATATGATATTGTTAGTTATGAAAACAAAATCTTTTATCTTTCTGGAAAAGCTATCAAACATGAGAATAAAATGTACACAAATATCTTGACAGAAAAATATCTTTCAAGAGAGAAAGGTACAGATTTAACCACATAGGAAAAAAAGATCCAGGGAGATGTGATTGTCAAAATTCACTCTGTTAAGTGTTTGCAAAGCTCCTATAATAAAAACCTGTATAGCCCCAGAACCACATCTCCACAGTTATATTTATTTTCTTCTAGCTCTATACCCATTCCATTTAAGAAGAATTAGGCATATAGTAAATTTATGGTCATATTATGGACACTTTTACTTTGGCTTGATAATTCTTAGTCCATATGGCTGACTAATCAAAACTGGAAAAGTTATATAGGATTAATTAAATAAGTGCATTGATGTTTAAATAATTCTGCATTATGGCTTAACTTAAAAGCAATGATCATAACACATCTTGAGGGAGGGGCAAGAAAAATATAATGGGTATTTTTTATTGAGACCAAGGAGTTAGTGGTAGATGGAATACATATCCAAATGCTTAAAGGTTTTCTTACTTCAGTGAAGAGACTCAATATTTCTATAGTATAATGTGGATTATGGATCAAAGGATCATACTTCATTAAACAATTCAGACTGTTCATATTAAATATGAAAAGGATATCTTATTTTTACTGTGCTAACCATTTTTGACAACACATTTTAAAATATTTTTCTCATACTAATATAAAATAATTCTATATGTAAAGTCTATTAGTATATCTATTCCTATATGTGAGGAGTATAAGACTTTAAGAGAGCTAGGTAATTTGACCATTTGTGTAAGTACGAATCATTAGGGCCTAGACTAAAAGTACAGTGTGATTTAAGTTCCCTACTCTTTATAAAAGTCACTTTGTGAGTTGTGTTTTTAGGAATTATAGAAAAAATTAAAATGTCATTTGTCTTTGATGATATAAAGACATTATCTTAACTATAAATTGAGGATACACTTCCTTCTTCATATGCTAATTTTATACGTAATTAACATGAGTAGACACTGTTCACACTTTAAAAAGCAATACCTTGTTAAAGAGGTTGCAGTTTATTTCCCTCAGTAGGCATTCCAAACATGAATATTGAATTAGTCCATTCTAATGATCCTTCTATTTTCTGCTTTACACACATTTATGAACATTTCTCCTAAAGCTGAAGTTTCAAAATAAACCTTACTTATGAGGCCTTGCTATCATTTATCTCTTTTGGGCCTCAAAGGACAATTTTCTAGGGTTGCAATATATTTTTAAAAAGGAAATTAGAGTATATTTTTTCATTTAAAACAATACAAAGATGCAAGTATATAAAAAGTCCTTGCTGAAAAATCTGTTTCATTGAATCAAATAGGTAAATAGGCAAACCTTTTACATTTCTGAAGTATGTTTTAGGAAGTTACCATTTAATGGTGACTTAGAAAACTGTTATTATAAACTATGTTTCCCTGTGGACCTGGATAGTTGTTTACTGGTGAGAGTCTAACCTTGCCATCCACAGTGATTTCCAATTTTATCTCGAACTGACGGAGAAGTGAATGAAAGACTTCATTTCAAAGTTGATCATCGGCTGCCTGGATGATATCTCATACGTATTGATTTTGCCTCACAGAGTACTGTTCCTTCTTCCAAGTGTTCCTCCCTATTTGTAGATCTAAGAAAACTTAGAAAATTAAAGATCTTGGTTTAAAACTGCCTTTTCCCATAACCTATCTGATCCATGAGTTGCTCTGCCTATAAATGAAATTAAAAGTATTTACTTACTATATTTTAAAATCATTGTGAGATTCAAATGTTTTATACAAATAGGCTTTATAAGCCTTAAAGTACTCTAAAACACAAATCAGTAATTGCAATAATGATGCAGTTTTAAAAATGTGCTGATGATTTTTTTAGGACTTTAATATCCTACAGGCCTAAAGAACACTAGACTTTAAAATAAGTATAGTGATAGTCTTTCATATGTAACAGAGACAGAAGCCCCAGAGTTTGGCCTAAAGTAAATTGCTGCTGATTATAGAGTAAGAGGAGAAGCATCCTCACCAAATCCTATGCAATTTGCAACTTTCACTAAATCTAGTTACCTAAAGTGCCTTCAGGGGCTTTTCATAAATATTCTCTTAAGATTATGCTGTTTGAAGTTTGGAGGTACATTTAATATTATGCCTTGTATACTGAAGGTGAAGAAAAAAATAAGAGACAACAGCAATAGAAAAGTCACAAAAATATACCAAATAGGCCATCTGACCAAGGTTGCATACTGTGTATCTCATTGTAGTTTATGAGAACTTTGCTAAGGCTCTTCCACAGTAATCAACTTTTTGTCTGATAAGATGTATTGCCTCCATCCTGATTTCAAAACTTTGTGTTCAAGACTCTAGAGTCAGTGTTTTTCCCTTTTTTTAATGAAGCAGTTGAGTAATAGTACTGCTGGATTAAAATAATAGTACTGCTGGATTAAAATACTAGCTTTAATTCTCTTCAAAGAACAGTTGATTTCTGGATATTGCACTAAATCTATTGTAATTAAAGATTTAAAATATGTGATATTTTAATGAGGGAGATAATTTTTTGTAACCATATATAATGTAATCACTTAAACTGCAGATAAAGAAGTTATAGCATCTTAGATATAATTCAATACTTGATGAATCTTACATTATTTTGGTAATCTTTTTGTATTGCATGTATTGGTCTAGGTTGCAGCCCAAATAATTTATGAAATCATATTTAAACATCATATGAGCCTTGATGTCTCCCCTCCGCCACCACCAGAGCAGAGACAAGATATGTGCTTGTATTCGGTAGTTTGTCAAGGAAGGATCCTTAGAAACAGCATGGGGATCTAAGAATAGAGAAATAGAAGAAAAAAAGCCACTGTTCTAGAATTCACCATTGTGGTAGAATGCAGCTTGATCATTTCAGAAACCTGAGAGGAGCAATGTTGAATGCACCTTAGAATTTTCTCCCTAAATGATGGAACAGGAGATCCATTCAAGGGCAATAATTGGCCTATAGCAGAGCTAACTGCCTTGTACCTTCAGGATCTGCTTAAGTGCCTAATGGATTGTTTCATGTATTGTTAAGCTTTTAAACCAGAAAAGCTCTAAGACTGTTCAGCTGTGATGATATATGAGGTGCTATTATGCTGTACCGGGGAATTATTGCAAGAGTGGCAAAAACAAAAAGCGGAAGGGGATATGTGGCAGAGCACACGGCATTATGACACAAAGGATACATGGTGAAAAAAATCAGCTACCCATGGGGATCCCTGGGTGGCGCAGCGGTTTGGCGCCTGCTTTCGGCTCAGGGCGCGATCCTGGAGACCCGCAATCGAATCCCACGTCGGGCTCCCGGTGCATGGAGCCTGCTTCTCCCTCTGCCCCCGGCCCCCCTCTCTCTCTGTGTGACTATCATTAACAAAAAAAAAAAAAAAAAAAAAAAAAAAAATCAGATACCCTCACGTGATAGGTTTCAAAAGGATACGAGGTCAGTCTTAATCAGCTTTGTAACCTAGTGAAGAGTGTGCCACTTACATGCAGATTGTTATTTCCTAGGTTCTTCTCTCTATGCTTTTTTTAGATTAAGATTTCTTTTTTTTTTTTTTAAAGATTCTATTTATTTATTCATGAGAGACACTGAGATAGAGGCAGAGACACAAGCAGAGGGAGAAACAGTTTCCATGCGGGGATCCTGATGTAGGACTCCATCCTGGGACTGTAGGATCACGCCCTGGGCTGAAGGCGGCGCTAAACCGCTGAGCCACCCGGGGATCCATTCCCTGGCCAGTGTTTAGAAAGTTATAATTCCATTAGACTAATTTGATAGCAGTTGACTGCTGATGGAACTTCCTATGATAGAGGAGGAAGAGAAAGATGAATAATAGGCCCAGGGAACATAATTTTTAAAATTTTTTTTATTTATTTTATTCATGAGAGACACACAGAGAGAGGCAGAGACACAGGCAGAGGGAGAAGCAGGCCCCATGCAGGGAGCCCGACGTGGGACTCAATCCCAGGACTCCACGATCTGGGCTGCAGGCGGCGCTAAACCGCTGAGCCAGCTGGGCTGCCCTAGATTAAGATTTCTTTTTTTTTTCTTTTAATTTTTATTTATTTATGATAGTCACACACAGAGAGAGAGGCAGAGACACAGGCAGAGGGAGAAGCAGGCTCCATGCACCGGGAGCCCGACGTGGGATTCGATCCTGCGTCTCCAGGATCGCGCCCTGGGCCAAAAGCAGGCCCCAAACCGCTGCGCCACCCAGGGATCTCTAGATTAAGATTTCTATAACAGCATTTTGATCATCTGCTAAGAGACCTTACATGCTTTAAATTAAAAAAAAAAAAAAATCCACTACACTCCTTAGCCTCCAACTTCCCTAAAAAAGTGATTCTCATATACATCCCCAGCCTATTTCCAACTCCTTTGTCACTGACCTCCCTTTTCCTTTACTTTTCCTGTGCAGTCCAAAAAACTTAATTCAAATATCGCATTCTCCACCAAACTGACATAATACCTTGTATGTGTTGGGAAAGTAGAAAGCATTATCATGAGTGCATCTCGAGGAAAAAAAATCAATTTCAGTATTTTACTCGTGGTAAGTAAATGATATTTTCTGAAATTTTAATAAATTCAATAAAGCAATAGGGAAAGTGCTATTTCTCTTCTCTTCTTCTGATTCATTACTTTGTCTTTCTAATAGACGTATTATTATCACTGTCTTTGTCCAGGTACTTATAATTTAGGTAATGGTTGGGGTCTTCATTGATATTTCTCTTCAAAAAAATTCCAAAAAATCTCTTGCCAAGCTATTTAAAAATTTAAAAATGCACTAATATTATGTAAACTGTGCAGAACAGGGTTCAATAGTGTTCCTAATACCTTTGGCTTAAAAACATAGATTTTCAACGAAATAATGAGATTTGCTTATGCAATTTGGAGAGCTAACCATTTTCATTGACTGTTTAGATGTCACTCATGATATGTTTCAATCTTCTAAATAAATGATAAGGAAACATACTGCACTGGTATATGAGGACTTCAGAGTGCTTGGTCCACTGACTTCATATTTCACATAATATTGCCTTGGATCAAGAGATCAGCATTCAGCCAAGTAAATGAAGAATGGATGAAGGATTAAAGGATACACTGGTCCTAGCTTATAGCATACCACCCAGAAGCCAACATCCTGATGGAAGAGTCATTTTAAGATGCAGTTGAGGTGTCAGTTTGTGAGATTATATCTTGTGAGAATTGGGCATCTTCCTCTAGGAGACTGTATACAATCTAAAGCCATAGATTTATATTGTTCTTTGCCCCAGTGAGTAGAATGCATGGATCCAAGAACCAAGAAAAGAAAGTAACAGTAACCTTGCTTACTCTCATTCGCATTCATGCTTGGAAATTTGTCCTCCTCCCCACAAACCAAACATAAATCTAGAAACTGCTGACTATAGGTCTTGGTTCCAGAGAAGGAACACTTTCACAAAGGGGCTCTCAAGACTTCCACTTAATTTTAATCACAGTGATTTTAGATTCCTTGCAGCAAAAGAAAAGTGGTCACAGAAAGGAGTCACCATCTCCTGGCTACATTAAATGGTAAATAAGCAGTGTAGTAACTGATCATTAGGAAGAGGTAGGGATACTGTTAGACAATAGTATCTTTAGTGACAAGGTGATTCATGGGGAGTAGATGGGTCTTCTCATTTACCTATCCACTTTGAACATTAAGTGGACAAGTGCAGCAGTTACAATCTTGCAAGGGCAAGGTAACAGTTCTGAGGATCTGTGTTTGAGTCATAACATTGATATAGGCATCTGGTCTTATGTAATCTAGCACAGATACTGACTAAGGGTGAGAGGAACTTCTAGTGAAGAAGATCTAGAATAATAGAGGAAGATGACTGGTATCAACTAAGGCACTGAGACCAGATGCAGGGGCAGAGACACTGATTTATCCCCCCATCCTTCCTTTTTTGAGTTTACTCAGAGAAATAGAGCAACATGAACCCTGGAAGAGTTGTTTCCGGGTGGATGACTGTATTATATGCAGTAAGTGGGTCCTAAATGAGCGATAGGTAGACTCTTGTACATGCTGTATTTTTCTGTAAAGATCTCACCTAAGGACTGAGGCTCTTCCCCCAACTGTCAAAAAGGGTATGTGTTTATAGTACATACCTGAGTCCTTTCCCTGGAATTACCCTTCACAACCTTACCCACAGCTATATCCTCTCCCCAAGGATAGCCCACATGCACTAACAGGTCCACTGGCTCATTCCCTCCTAGATGTTGTTGCCCAGAGCACTTTAAGTAAACATCCTTTAGGCAAATCATTGTCTCAGTGACTGATTCCCAGGAACATAGACTAAGACAAGCTGCTTTCTAAAAAAATTATTGCAGTACGTATTCATACTTGGCATATATTCATCTTAAAGTTAGAAATAATTCTTTGCTCTGCACACACACTTAAAATAATCTGTATCATCTTCATGATTAGAGCCCAGTGATCTCTAAACAATCCAGGTCTCTCTTAATAGTAATAGCCTCATTCTATAATTAAAGGCTTGAGTATTGAATACTATTCCCTTTATCTACATCCTTACATATACTTTTTAAAATATTTTATTTATTTATTTGACAGAGAGCACAAGTAGGGGGAGCAGCAGGCAGAGGGAGAGGGAGAAGCGGACTCCCCCCTGAGCAGGGGGCCTGACACAGGGAGCCCAATGGGGGTTCGATCCCAGCACCCTGGGATCATGACCTGAGACGAAGGCAGGCACTTAACTGACTGAACCACCCAGGCGCCCCTCTAAATCCTTACATATACTTTTATCTGTCTTCTACCTACCCTTTACTTGTTTAACTAACTTATACTTGTCTGTTAGGTATCAGCTGCAGTGTCACCGCCTTTAAATGTCTTTCCCTGACTTATTCTGGTTTAAATATATCATATGTATTGAAAAATATTGTGAATACTTCTTACAGTATTTTAAACATTCCTAACATACAGTTGTTACCCTGGTGTGATACGCACTCCTTAAGGCCAGTGACCAAATCAGAAAGAGAAGTAATTATCTGCTTGTGGGCTCTGGAATTGAACTGCCTTTAATTTGTTGCAAGGAATAAGTGACTTAACAGTGTAATTTCAAATTCACATAAACCAAATCCGTACTTCCGGGACCTTGCTTAATGCCTCTCAAGCAAATGACTATTTGTTGAATAGATAAATAAATGAGTAAATACATAATTGGCTGAAGAAATAGTAGACTAAAGACAAAACAGTGAAGGAATGTTTCCAATTATGGTTATATTTCCTTAAGACTAGTATGTTTATAAAAATGTTTTATTTAATCTTTATATTAGCTTTTGGGGTTAGATATTATTATTGCTATTTGCTAGCTAAACAAAATTAATTTCAAGGGTTTAAATAGTTTTCTAAAAGTTACAGCATACATAAGGCTCTAATGGGATTATCTTTAATTCTAATTATTTTATAAATTAATAGAGAAATAGATGTGTGTGCATGTGTCTGTGTGTGTGTGTTGAAGGACAGTGAGTTTAAGGAGCTATGCAGAGTGAGAGGTAAAAGTGGCATGAACATTGGTTGTGGCAAAGGGAATAGAGAGAAAGAGATGACCCCAAGTGGTATGTTGAAGGCAGACTCAGTCAGCAAGCTCCATTGGCTAGTTAGCTCTTAGGAGAAAAGGCTGTGGACTAATCAATGACAATATCACATTTTTAGCCTGAGAGAATTGGAGAATGGTGGTTCAATTAACAGAACTACAAGAATCAAGGTTTGAGGTTGGTAAAAAAGAAAATAAAACATTACTTATACGATGGTGATTTTAAGGTCATTTCAGGACCTCTCAATGGAGATTCAGGGCAAAAATTATGGGGAAATGAGAAATAACATTGATATTTAACATTAATACACCACATACTCATGTCAAAAATTTTTAAATGTGTATTTTGGAAATTTTGACCATACAATTTATAAGGCATTGTGTTGGCTTCAAGTCCAAGATGGTCAGTGCACTGAAAGGAAAGCAGGGAGCCAGGGCTGTCACTGTGGACTTTTTTGTTTGAAATAATAATGGATAATACACATGCAGTGTATCTATACTGACTGCAAACATTCATAATGTATAAGTGAGTTTGAGTGTAAATATTTTTTAACCTAACAAAAAAAATAAGTTGTTTTTTAAAAGATCTATTGCCTTTTGGCATTTTCTAGAATCATGCTTCATCTGACTAGGATCAAATCATTACTATGTTGGGATTGCAACATACAAAGCATAACCAACCTCTCAAAGAAGAAAAATATACAGGCCACAAAATAAATTAGGAAAACTTGAATTTTTCTTTTTCCCTCTTGGCTTCCTCATAAATCTATATTTTAATACTAATAAAACATAGAATCAAGATATTCTGTGCTCCTTTTTGAAAAAAAAATGACCTTGTTAAAAGTTCACTTCAGCCTTGTGATTCACTTTAATATTATATGGAACAATGTTATTTATATAGTTAATTTCATTCACATGACACATGCATCCTCTACACACAAACTATACATAGGAATAAAATAAGATATGCCAGTTACTCAATGTGTACAGCCACACGGCAGGTTTTTAGAGAGAAAAACAAAAATCTTTCTCCCAAAAATAACCTAACTGTCCAAAAGAAAAGACTTAAAACTCAGTGTGGGAGCCATTTTTTAGTAACAGCAGTTCCCTTCTCCCACACAGTGATCTGAAATTATGTTTCTCAATAAAGTCAGTTCTACCTAGTCCTGCAAAATTCCAAAGATGATCAATAGCGGAATCCAGTGATGACAAGGTACTGGGCATGGGCACTTACTACCTGCACAGGGCAACCTTCTCCACTCCAACCAAACTTGGCCAATAGTGCTAGGGTGCATAGTAAGAATTAAAACTAACTCTTCTGATTACATAGTTAGTTACATTTTTAGGCAGTGCAGCACTGTCCTGTGTCCATTTTTACAGATAGATAGATTTTATTTTAAGATAGTATTGTGAATAGATGACAAACAGTTGGTGGTTTCAAACAGACCTGAGTCTTCTACTTACCAGCTCCAAAACCTTGGACTTCTACTAATTACAAGCCACAATTTCCTAAGTAATATAATAGCGATTATAAATAAAATTGTCTGCCCAATAGAAATAGTTATGATGATTATAAGTAATTGCTTTTATAAAGCATCTAGTTCATGACTTGCTCATAGCAGAAGACTAGCAAATTTTCTTTTTCATGAATGCCATTATAATTATATTAGAATCAATATTTATTCAAGGAAGAAAATATCTTTCTTAAAACTTAAAATTTATGATAGAGTACAAATAAAAATTAAACCCTCTTATTATTTCTTGATTTTTAAATTTTATCTTTTTTTTTTTTTTTTAGTATTTCTTGATCTTTGAAAATTAAGCCATCCACAGATTTTAGATAATATTGACATAATTGCCAGAAGTTGAAAGAAATTCTGTGGCTAGCAGATTACATTAAAATAATGCAAACATAGGGGCCTCTGGGTGGTGGTGCAGTCAGTTAAGCATTTGACTTTTGGTTTTGGCTTAGGTCATGATCTCAGGGTCCTGGTCCTGCTGATCTGTGCTCAGCACAGTCTGCTTGAGATTCTCTTTTCCTCTCCCTGTGCCCCTCCTGCTTATGTGTGCTCTCTCTCTCTAAAATAAATAAATAAATCTTTAAAAAAATAATAATGAAAGCATAATTTCCCAGGAATATAAATCATATTTAAACACTCAAAAATAATTTATTTCTCAAAGCTTTTAAAAACTATTTAACTTCAGTTACACTGCTTCATTGCTTTGTCTTATTCATTATAATAATATTACTGCACAAATGAGCATTAATTGAAAATTACTATTGAAAATATTCAACATGTCCCTAGAATAATGACTTATTAGGGTAAATTTTATGTCTATAGCTTCATATTACTGTTACATTTACTACATTGTCAGAAAATATAATTATCTTGCCTAATGCCATTTCAGCCAAAACTTTTCTTTTTTAAAAATCTGAATAAGTGGCTCTTTTTTTATGCTGTTTCTGCTAAGTAAAATAGTTTTGCCTCTTTGGGCACCTGGGTGGCTCACTGGTTGAGCATCTGCATTCAGCTCAGGCTGTGATCCCAGGTTCCTGGGATTGTGCCCTGTATCAGGCTCCCCACAGAGAGCCTGCTTCTCCCTCTGCCTATGTCTCTGCCTCTCTCTTTGTGTCTCTCATGAATAAATAAATAAAATCTTTAAAAATAATAATAATAATTTTGCATCTAAAAAATGGGTGTATTTGACATAGGATTCTAAAGGGCAAAAATAATTTTGAGGGCTATTCATGGCATATTGACATACAAGTATGTTCTCATTTTTAACTAACCACATTAGGAAGAATAGAGAATAATTGTAATGATGTTAAAGACATTGACAATACACAAATATCAGGTTGTACATTTAAGAAAGAAGAGGACATTAAGATTCTGATAATGAGCATTCCAGCATATTTTCCAGTTATTACTCAGCTCTGGACTTTGTGTGGCAGAGAATGGGTAAGAAAGCCCAGAGAAAATAGACAAAGGCCTGAGATTAGGATCAGCTATAAACCTAAGGGACGAGTCAACTGTGGTAGCAGAATGACTCAACAAAGATGTCCATATTAATGGCTCACCAAAGATGTTCCTGGAAGCTGTGAATATGTTATGTTACATCTCAAAAGAGGTTCTGCAGATTTACTTAAGGTTACACGCCTTAAGCTAGAGTAATCATCTCTAGTAAATTTGAAATAAAACAAATTCAGCATCTCTTTGAATTATATAATAAATGCACTTATGAAAGTTCCACTCATAACTAGAAAAATATAAAAGAGTTTTTTATGTTTCACTTCCAAAAATTACAGTGTTTTTTCACCAAAATGATTTTCTGGAGGGATTCTGGAAGTTGGAGAGGACAATTCTTGATTACATATAAGTGATCCATGTATCGAACTATATCTAGCAAAATTATCTTCACCTAGTTAAAGCCACTACGTATCTCCAATGCTTGTGATAATTAAAAAGATTCCTCCCTGTTTTTCCAAAACATTTCTTGGGAATCGCAACTAGGGAAAAATAAAACCACATGAATAAGTAATGAAAGAAATATAGAGACAAGAGTGTGACCTTGGTTCTTGAGTATCTTACAGTTTAGATCATGAAATAAAGTCAACAAATAAATATCCATAATAAGGTGAAATAAATATATTTAAAATTTTTGAGAAACATTCTCAGATCAAATTAGCCTTCCCTCTTATATAATAGCCCTCACTATGATTTATAGGAATAAATTGATCAATTTAAGATGAATTGTTTTAATGTTGATGACAACTACCTTAGAACGTTATAAAGTGGTCCATACTGTCACCAATTTGAGGAGGAATTGAAAATTATCTGTCTAAAGGAATAAAACTGACTGAAGCTTAGATATATATTTTATTTTTCCAGAAGTGTTACAACACATGAATTTGAATGTGTCAAGTTCAATTAGCTATTCACCTCAATCCCTTTATCTTCACAAACTCAGTACTTAATGTGTGCATTTTGTGGCCTCTGAAGGCATTTGAGTAGCAATCTTTGAAATCCCAGATCATGTAACACATTTATATCGTTACTTTGTTCCTTATTTTTTTTCTTTTGAAGTTATTGTAAAGATTCAAAGAGATAATTCATGTAAAGAACTTTCACAAGGCCTGAAGACAAAGTAAGTGAGCATTAACTCTTTGTGTAGTATTAGATATTATAATTAATGTCTCAGCATATATGCCTACTGATAGTCTTAAAGTGAACTTTTTATCGATCATCTTTGGTTACGTGACTAATAGAAATTTGGTGTTATTTTTAAGCTAGTTATAAATTGCTGGGATAACCCCATTTTATTGGATAATTTTAATTTAATGACTGAGAATTTTTTTAATGACATGATTTTGGATGTTTTTGAGGTAACTTTAAGACATAATTCTATTGTCATCAAATTTCTATGGTGTTCCTTTATGTGCATTAGCTTTCCTATGTCCTTTTAAATATACTGTCATGATGGTGACTTGGTTTAGTGTATTTTGCTTGTGCTGTCATTATGTCCTTTTGATGGTATACATTATTTAGCAAGTCTAGTGAGCACTGTTTACAGAGTTTTCACTAGACAAGAAAGTCAGTTTTGGTATATTACATACAGCCATGTTATATTATAAGTAGGAATTACCAGAATCCTTTTTGGTGACCCCATAATTGATAATATAAAATTTACCAATTTTCAGGCATTACTGTCATCTTTGGCCTTCTTGCCTTTGTTGTCTTTATTATACACTTACATACTCTCAGGAGGTGGACAATATATACATCTTTTGGAATTCAGCCATCTTATTGACCCAACCAATCTTGACTCAGAAAAATATTTTTTGTTGTTTTTTTGTTTTGTTTTTAAAGATTTTATTTATATATTCATGAGAGATACAGAGAGAGAGAGAGAGAGAGGCAGAGACACAGGCAGAGGGAGAAGCAGGCTCCATGCAGGGAGCCCAACGTGGTACTGGATCCTGGGTCTCCAGGATCACGTCCTGGGCTGAAGACAGCGCTAAACCGCTGAGCTACCCAGGCTCCCCAACTCAGAAAAATCTTGTTGCTTTTTCTGATAATGACTTTCATCCAAATTTTCTGTTTGTTCTTCAAAACTTTATGATAATCTTTGCAGATACCCAATTCTCATAGATGTTCTTTTGTCTTCTATAAGAATACTATGTAAAGAGAAGGATTTATTTACCAGGGGTATGTGGTGATTTTCATTTTGTATTTCCCGGTAAGTCATGATGCTTTGATAGACATAAGAAGCCATGCCGTGATTTCATCTGTGGTCTGATGACATCTCTCCTGGTTCTGTTCCCCCGCCCCCGGCCAAAAGTTTTCAGTTGTTCTACTAGTTCTAGAGATTATCCACATTGGTTTTTAAGCATCAGTTGTTTCAGTTACATTTAGATTTAATTATAATGCCTTGTCATCAGCAAACCTTTGGATGTTTCTCTCCATTTCCTTTGCTATGATATCTAATTGTTCATAACTCTTTGCATGTTATTACTGGTTCCTCAGAAGCTCCACTAGCTTTGTCAGATATTCAAATTCCAGTAACTGTTCCTGACCAATTGTGTACATCTGCTGAGAACACCCTTCTTACACTCAATAGCAAGCTAGAAGTCTTGTTGGAGCCCTGGAGGTCATACAATGGGTTTGTCCTCCATCTCAAATTTCACTGAGTTCTTGGTCACCTCATAATAAATAATTACTAGAACTGACAGCTCAGCTGTTGCCTCAAATGAACTCAACCCCTCACTCTCCACAGTAACTGTACCTGGGCTGGAGTTGCATGATGGGCTGCCGGGCTTGCTCTGTGCCGCCCACAGTTCCTTAGTTCCTCCCGCCTGTCCCTCACAATACAGGTGAGCCCAGAGGCCCTAGCTGGTTGTTTTGTGATTAAATGAGACCACAGATAAGCCAATGAAAGGAGCCAATGAAAGCAGTGTTTTGGGTTTTTTGTCACTTTGGGGAGGAAACATAATTAGCTTGAGTTGGAATAGTGGATAGGGGACTTGAACTGGGAGTCCTGAGATCTGGATTCCGGCTCACTAGCTCAGGTAAGGTGCCCTTTAAAGATTTTTATTTTTTTAATGTTTGTATTCATTCATGAGAGACAGAGAGAGACAGAGACATAGGCAGAGGGAGAAGCAGGCTCCTTGCAGGGTGCTGATGTGGCACTCAATCCCAGGACCCTGGGATCACCACCTGAGCCAAAGGCCAGGTTTTATTGCTCAACCACTAAGCCACTGAGGTGCCCTGGTAAGGTGCCCTTTAAAAGAGAAATGAATTATTGATTCATTATTATTGGATATTTTCAACATGTTTGTAAGCGTATATAACAAGAATTTCATGTTTTAAAAATTCCCGATATAACTTGGCCAAAATCACAGGTTTCTGAAAACAGTGATGTATTAGAGAGTACAGCAGACAGCAATTCTTGTGTTAAATTAAAAATTGGTTGTTTTTCATGGCTTGTGAGGGTGAGCCAGATTCCAAGTAAAAAATTCCAAAGACATCACATACCCAGAATGAAGATAATGCCAAATGACAGTTTGATTAGTCTTTCTCACACAGGAATAGAGGAAAAGGTGTATTATTTTGGGCACAGGTAATTAAATCTCACTTAGTGTTCCTGTTCAAGGTCTGTGAAAGGGTATTAGTGGTATTAGGAGGACAAATGGAAAAGGATACCAGGTAGAGACTAATGCCACCTCTAATTTTGTGATTGTTGGAGATAGAAAAGCATACAGCTTGAGCATACAGGTAGAGACTAATGCCACCTCCAATTTTGTGATTGTTGGGGATGGAAAAGCATACAGCTTGAGCAGCCAGATCCGGAGACTATTCATGTATGTATTGAACTTACTATAATGAAGTACAGCTCTGTAACCCAAATCTGGGAAGTTCATAGCATACACTTTGATGCTGGGACAGGCTTAAGGCTGGTCCACTTCAAAATGCCAGTGTCCTCATTCTGTACATTTTCAAAATCAACTCACTTTCTCTACTTACATTTCTCTAAAACGCCTATAGTGCTTTAGTAACAAATGTGTTTTCTTGTTGCATAATAGGTGATACATGCTACCTGTCAGATAATAAATTTCTCTGTGGGAAGATCTGTATGATTTGTCCTTTCTGTAATCAGTATATACAGACTTTAAGATGCTTCATGTTTTTAAAAAAGAAAGAAATGATATTCAAGTTTATCTGAAGTATTAAGTAATAAGATATGTATTATTATTCTAGGTGGCAACTTAATGCATACATTTTATCCATATCACAAAATCAGTATTTGTAACTTCTGTACATCCTACATGATTATGTAGCTTTGTCTTTTTTTGCATGGTGTTAGTTCTCCATTACAGACAACAGAGTGAACCCACAATTTATTGCTCAAACAAGGAACCAAATTTTAAGACTAAACAAGGGAGAAATTACTCTTTCAGAAACCCAGGGAAAGCATGATCTCATATATAAAAAAATATGGCACATATCTGTGATTAAGTACAGTATGACATCATTATCCTAAGGATTTTTCCATAGCCAGCCTATTTAAAATAGTATTTCTCCAAGCTTCACACCATTCACTTCTATGCTTTTTATTTCCTTTATCTATAATTATAGCTAACACATATTGCAATATAAGTAGCCCATATAGCACTGTTCTGAGTGTTTTATAAATATTAATTTATTGCATACCCACAACAACCTTGGAATATTATCTGTGACTCACAAACTAGGAAATAGGCATGCAATGCAGAGACTTATTAATGTGTCCATTTTCATCAACTAAGTTAGTAAGTGAAGGGAGGGGTGCCAAGATTTAAAACCTGGCAATCTGTTTCCAGAATTTGTTTACTAAGTAACCACACAAAATTGTCTGTACTTTCATACAACTTATTGCCATTTTGCATATTTGTGTGTGCATGTTTATCTATTTATGTTTTCTCTCTGCCCAATAGGTTGCAAGCTCCGTAGGATTACAGATTTTTCTTTTTTTTTTTTTTCTTCTTCTTTTCTTTTTACTGTTGACCCTCATTGATTACAATATTGTCTGGCTCAAAACAGGCCCTCAAATACTTATAGAATCAGAGAATGAATAAAACATCATCAACTTTACATCTACATTATTGTCATACACATATGTTTTGATAATGTCATGTTTATGATTTCAGAGCCTGGAGCCCTTTCTAGTATGTCCATATAAAGCAAAACATAAATCTAAAATAATTATTTAAATAACATGAAACTGAAGGTAAAGCCAAGTGGACAATCCCAAGTGACTCTAAAAAGACTACATTTAGGATAAAGCAGGAGGAAATAAGCAATATCAGAAAGGAAATGAATCAAGAGAGATTAAAATGAGCTTATGAGAAAAAGTCAGACCCTTCGAGACTTCTGGAGTGGTAGTCTTCAAAGAGTATTTTGTGTGCAAAGGAGTGCATAGGGATTCTGAAATAAAATACAATTTTTTATCGCATCCTTTTTAAATTCCATTTGATTGTAAGATTTGACTGAACTTAAGAGGCAACTTTAGATGCAAAATTTATAAATAAATTGATAGAGATTATCAAGGGGCAGTGTGCCTAAAATCTAGTATTAGGTGACCAGATAAAATAGTTTTCAAACCATCTGGAAATGTCACCTGAAAAAGAGTCCGCTTTAAGTCTTGGCTCTGTCCTGGCATTTCATTGCCTCAGTGACCTTTCGTACAGTTCCTCCCACAGATCTACATCAGTGAGGTGATAGCTTTGGGCAACAATTGTTTTATATCCTGGATCTTAGAAGGCTTCAGGCAGCAAAAATTCTAGGATCTGTTGATATGAACCCTTCTTATAACACAGCAGCCTGATCATCATCTGCCATTATCTCTAAGTTTGAAGTTTGAGGAGACAGACAGAGGCTGCAGAGCAGAAGCAGAGATAAAGGCAGCTGTGCTCTCAGAAGTGCCATCATGTGCAGCTAAGAAACAGCCTACCTCTTATATCCTCTCTCCTAATAAATTACCCATATATTGCTGGTGGTCACACATAACTTGAAAAATAAGCCACTGTCATAAGATAATTATAGGAAAAGCACTAACACTACCCATTCTCTGAGAAATACTGGAATGAGTGAGTTTTAATGAAAGGAAGAATGTCTCTCAAATCCCTTTATTTGATAGTGTTGGTTGGCACCTGGTATCACATGGAGACTGACAGAAAGAACATGGGATAGATGCTAATGAGGGAGCAGGAAGGGAAGGAAGGATCAGAGAATAAATGGTTCTTCGATTCCTTGTTTAGCAGCACTTTGCATAATCTCAGCTGAACTTTGTGAGAACTGATAGAGCAGGTGAAGCCTTTTACACCTGGTTATGAATCATAGGTAAATTAATCTTAATATCTCTGGGCCTCAGTTGCCCTAATTGAAAAATAGGCATAATAACAGTACCTAACTTGTAAGGTTGTTTTGTACACTAAAAAAGAAAACATATTTGGGGCAGCCTGGGTGGTTCAGCGTTTTAGCATCGCCTTCAGCCCAGGGCCTGATCCTGGAGACCTGGGATTGAGTCCCACGTTGGGCTCCCCTCATGGAGCCTGCTTCTCCCTCTGCCTGTCTCTGTGCCCCTCTCTCTGTGTCTTTCATGAATAAATAAATAAAATCTTTAAAAAAAAAAGCATATTTAAAATGCCTGTAATATTACCTGACAAACATTATAATATTATAATTATATATAACATGATAATATTATAAATAAAAACATTATAATATTATAATTATATATGTAACATTATAATATTATAAATATTATATTCATTGTCATTTTATTGTCTCAACATGAGAGCCAGTTTAGATACTAAAGTATGGAAGTATTACTATTTTTACATTTGAATTAACACTTGATATCATAAAAAATTAGAAAATTCTTAAAATAGTTTTTAAAACCTATTTCTTTTAAGCTGTCAGTGACAGAAGCTACATCTATTAATTTGCCTGAATTTTTTTTTAATTTTTTTTTTAAATTTTTATTTATTTATGATAGTCACAGAGAGAGAAAGAGAGAGGCAGAGACATAGGCAGAGGGAGAAGCAGGCTCCATGCACCGGAAGCCCGATGTGGGATTCGATCCCAGGTCTCCAGGATCGCGCCCTGGGCCAAAGGCAGGCGCCAAACCGCTGCGCCACCCAGGGATCCCAATTTGCCTGAATTTATCTAATTTCTTATTCCTGATGACTTGGTAAAGAAGACATTGTTATGAGCAGCTGTCCTTTTAAGATTTGCTTTATGGGGGATCCCTGGGTGGCGCAGCGGTTTAGCGCCTGCCTTTGGCCCAGGGCGCGATCCTGGAGACCTGGGATTGAATCCCATGTCGGGCTCCCGGTGCATGGAGCCTGCTTCTCCCTCTGCCTGTGTCTCTGCCTCTCTCTCTCTCTCTGTGACTATTATAAATAAATAAAAATTTAAAAAAAAAAAAGATTTGCTTTATGATATTTCTAAAAAAATAAGTTTTATATTATTTATATTAAAAATTCAAAATATAGTGAATTAATTAATTACAACATGTTAGCTTTTCTTTTTTCTTTTCTCTGAGGTCAAGTTCCCAGATGTTTGAAGTTCATGAACATATATATGTTACTAAAAAAATGCAAGTGTATATTTCCTTTTAAAAATCTTATTGTGGATATGTTTAAAAACTATGTCTGTAGTTATACAGGTTCCTAACCCTTTATATGTCAACTTTACTTTTTGTGTCTTGAGGCACAAATAACAATAGTCCATCTACAAACTTAGTCCACAGCACAATGGATATAGTGTTAGGTATTTGTTGTCTTAACAAAGTAAAACATCCTCAACTCTCCTTAAGTCTCTTATAGCAAATGTGGAAGAACATGCTGAAACATTCATATTCTCAGTCCTCTCCTTCTTGGGATACAATTGAAAAACCTCATCATTATTACAATAATTCCATCTTATTATGCTCCTCTGGGGTACATTCTGTTAACATGAAGAACTTGGGTATGTCCTAGTAGTTGACTGGCTTTTCCCTTAACAATTCCTGCAAGGGACCAACGTAATCCAGGATTCTGTATCAGTCCAGCAAGTCCAACAGGATATCCACAAAATGGATCTCTGGTTCAAATATTACACAGCATTGTAGAATCATAGACATATTTTTTTTCTAAAATTACAATTTAAAATGTATCTTCAGGTACAAACTGGATAAGATGTAGGAACCACTGTAAAACTGGTAAAAATATGCACCTGCTTATTGCCAAGTCAAGACTAAATCTCTAAATTCAGCTTTATTGTCTCACAAAAATATTTGCTAAATGTCAGAACCATCTTTGTACTATATCCCCACACTATCCTCTCTACCAAGTGATCTCCCAGTCTGCCTGCTAAGGCTCTACTGATGAAAATGAATTGGAGACCACGTCTGCTAATATTTACTTTAATTGGATATTACTGTTCAACCATTAGAACAGTTTTTTCATTTGTAGATGTAATGCACTGCAGAAAGTACTTCTGTATCCAAATAATGTGTGCATTGTCAATCTTAAGTAAATATTATAATAGTTTCTCATATGTGTAAATGGGAAATGTCTTATTCATGAAATATCATCACTCTCAAGGCATCTCCCAGAAGAGTTTTAAATGTTATAACTAATTTTTAAAGTTTTTTAATGTAAATTTGATTTGAATCAATATGGATCACTATATTAACTACAGTAAATTAGAATAAAGAATTTTTCTAGGTAACAGAAAGTAAAACAGAAGAACATAATTACATGGAATATATTAAATGCTTAAGGTGGTTTTTCTGTTTTAAAAATGGGCTTAAATTGTATTGTATACTGAGACTCAAGTTTATATTGTACATTTCTACATTTAGTGATTTTCTATTGTTATGTAACAAATTACTACAAGCTTAGTAGCTCAAAACAACACACACTTATTATCTTATATTTCCTGTGTCAGCAGTCCAATCACAGCCTAGCTAGCTAAGTTGTCTGATCAATGTTGTAAAGGTTGTAGTCAACATCTGAGGTGCAGGACCTCTTCCAAGCTTACTGGTGTGATTTAAAAATAAATCCTAACCTGGGTAAAGAGAAGCTTTGTTCAAAAACAGGATTGCCATAGGAGTATGCTTCCATGTCAGGATCTACAAAGTGTCTCAAAATCAAACAGGAAAAGACTTTTCTTTTATAGAGAAGGGAAAAGTAGGCCTTGCAGAAACTTTGTGGGGGGAAAGGATAGATGGTGGAGTGAGCAGGTGAAAAAAGCAGGATACTTCCACAGGAAATGTTTTTCTTGGAAGTTGGTTGATTCTTGGAATGAGCTGTTAAGGGGAGATGTTTTATACCTTAATGCTTACTTAGTCTTGGTGGTGAGCCAAAGTTCAGGGGAGTGAAAAAACCTGAATAAAGTTTGACCAAGTCGGGTCAATGGATAAGTTTTAGGTAATTGTGAACAGCCTTCTAACTCTTGCTGTTTAAAACAAAACCTGTCCCTAAACACTGTAATGGTTAGAATCCAAGTCATTTTGAAATTAAGATTTGCAAAACAGTTCTTAGCAGTGGGCTGACCTCCATGTTCTTATTGGCCTTGAAGGACTAGTTAATTATTAAAGGTTAAATAAAGGAATAAAAACAAGTTTTGAGATTTGAAGGGAGCTAGTTGAAAATATTTTGGGAGTTTGGACCTGAAATGTCTTTAGATTATAGAATGAAGACAACAGTGGAGATCCAGTAAATTTCCTGGTTTACAGCCTGGATATTTTTGGTGATGGCATAGATATCAGAGAAGTTTCAGGGAATATATGTATAGCAGTCACTTTTAACCACTACCTGTATCACCATGAGAAGCCACAACCATATCCAATGCCACACCATTTTAGAGAACTACTCACTGGAGTTCCTACAGCTCTCTAGCAATGATGTTGGTTTCAGTAAGATTGTCCATAGCCCTGGTTATTTTCCAGAGCTGCGGACACAAAAGTTGCTCATACATGAATTGTTTCAGTAGTTAACTCTTATAGGTTTACTTTCAATCTTCTAGACTCTTCTAAAATTTCTTGAGAACCTAGTAAAAACAGGAGAGCCACATCCTCCTTATGGAACTAGTATATTGCACATAAGCTTGTGGGTATAACACATTTTTTGACCTATGGGATCATCTAGTACGTGAAAAACTTAAATGAGAGGCAACGAAGTAGTTGCCATAAGAAAAGAAGTCAGTTTTTATAAAGATTAGATAAGAACTGATTAAATTAACTTGCTAGCAGGTTCTAGGCCAGTTAGTAGACAGATACCTATAGGTATAGTTGCCACAAATAAAATATGTTTTATCAGGGGCTATGCAATGCTCATGAGTATAATTGCCCATGGATTTGTATTTTACACTTAATATGAATTCTTTTGATAGAGACATTGTCCCATACATTTGTGAAGAGAAGAATTCTTAGGTTTTTGTTTGCAGGATGGATGATTCTAGATGTACTGGGTAAAATTATGCTCAGGAACATCAGTATTTATTATTAGCTGCATTAGAACAAGGTAAGGAATGTATACCCTTGCCTCCTATAATAACAGAGTAGGTACTGGTAGAAAATTAGTTCTAAGTACAAAAACTTAATATCATTAAAGGGACCATTGAAAGTTATGTTAGGTAGAATTATATATTATTCTTTTGAAAAGTATTGAAGTTGAAGAATATTCCTTTTGAAATCTACAGAGAAGAGTTAAGTCCCCTAGTGTTAACACAAAGAATGCCTTTACATTGGAGACAGGTTTGGCAATTTCAGGAAAGCTGAGATTTCCAAAGGAAAAGCAATGCATAAGCAGCAATCAGAAATAGTATTTTAAGATTGTGAGGTAAGTGAAGTGAAAGAATGCCATAGACTTTAGGGTCCTTGGTGGGATGAGGGATGGCTATTATTAAAAGAATACTTGGGTGAGGAGGAGGAGATAAAGAAAGAGGAGGAGGAAGAGATAATAAATGTAAGGTTCATGATAAAAGATTGCAGTTACAATGAGAATAGAGAAAAAGAACGTACAAAGGACAGTAAAAATGATGACAATAGAAAATAGGAAAGGGAATCCTATGATGTCTTATTCTGACATCTTGCATGGAAAATTATGACCTCATGATTTTTTCTGCTTGGTCTAAGCTTCTGGAAAAGATTTCTACCTCATAGCACTACATGCTTCAGGGGTGGGGGGCTCTTGAGAGAGACCCTTAGTTTAATGTTACCAATTGGAGTGACCTTCTATTCTTAGTAGCTTTTCTATCTTTTTTAGTTGAGAGACATGAATTGAACTTTGGAACAAAGAAAGAATTCCTTGAATCTCTTATGTGACTTTACTGGTGAAATGAGTCCCTCTATTTTTGTCTGATTAATTTACACGCTGAAAGCGTAATTAAAATTGAGGTGGGACATCCAGTGGTTTGGCTTTCCAGGATTGCAATAAATAAATAAAAAATAGAAAGATAAGAACTGAGGAAGGTAGATAAAGGATAAAACAATTTGTAATCAAAGTAGTTTGTGGAGGCTAGTAATATTTATGAGCTTTTAAAATTTCCTGTGAAATAGTGTTTCTGAGCTAAGGTAATTATTTGGGAATCTGGGGCCAAATCTAAACATGTAGGTATGAAACACATAAGCACAAGAATAAGGTGCTGTGACTGATATATTTTGCCTAAAGAATGGAAACTATAGGGATGCCTGGGTGGCTCAGTGGTTGAGCGTCTGCCTTTGACTCAGGGCATGATCCCGGGTCTGGGATCGAATCCCACATCTGGCTCCTGCAGAGAACCTGCTTCTCCCTCTGCCTGTGTCTCTGCCTCTTTTCTCTCTCTGTTTCTCATTAATAAATAAATAAATAAAATCTTAAAAAAAACAAGAATGGAAACTATAGATATTAAGAAAATAAATGAAAAGCTTTGAGAGGCCAGACATTAACTAACTTTGAATTGTTGACAGCAGCATTTGAGCTTTACAACTCACTAATAATTATAATGATTCAGACTCTAATCTTCTGTAAGAGTAAAATGATCTATTTAAAAATTGTTCACTTTAAAAATTGTACAGTAATAAAAGTCACTGATAATGTAAGTCCTCCATGTTACAATCCAAGTTGCTTCATCTCTTTCCCACATACATTTGGGTATGGACTGAGCTTAGAAAAAAATTATAAAGTGGTAGATTATTTCTGGACCTTTCACTATTTGGTTATCTTTCTTCCTTTTTCAGCAAAACTTGGTAAAGGTAATTGATTTTTTAAAAGTCAAGATGGTATGTTATCTATATTCTCAATGCATATATAAAACTGGTAACTTTTTCTTGTATTATTTTACAATATGACATTGAATGAACGTGTACTGTCTATTTTTTCATGCATTTAAATTGACAACACACTCTTTTAGATAACTTCAGTGTACTGGTTTTCAAGACAGGGAAACGAAAACAATTCTCATCTTGATATCTTAAACCAATACAGAAAATTATGTTTCCAGAATTTTAGAGGCTTTTCTCAGAGCAAGAGAAAATTAGGATTTCTTTAGTATTGTTGATGAAAAGATTTCAAAAGGCAGAACTCATTGAAATTGTAGGCAACCGTCTGAATCATGTATTTTCATATGTATTTGAATTGTAAAGTTTAATGCACCTCCTAACACCAGAAGTATTGTGTTGATAAGTGGTACAATCTGATAGAATGTACTTCTGAACCAAATAGTGGTAGTTTGGGAAGGAGATAATCTTATTCCAATTGGCTTCATATAGTTATTTTCCTTAGGCTACCATGTTGAATTCTGGAAAGATAAGAAATATTTCTCAGCATGCATAAACAACAAAGATATTGTACAAGTTCATTTGGAATATTATTTGAAATTGCAGGCTTTTAGAATGAAGAAAAAGAATATAACTTTCTGTTGGAAAAACTAGAGACATGAGACTTGAGACACCTCACAAACAAGAAGAGTACATACTTTGTCATTACCTGATCATATTGGACTCTGATTCTGTCTAAAACTAATGTAGCCAGGTGCCTGGGTGGTGCAGTCTGTAAAAGCAGCCGACTCTTGATTTTGGCTCAAATGGTGACCTCAGGGTCTTGACATCAAGCCCCACATCAGACTCTCACGCTCAGCGTGGAATTTGTTTATGACTTTCTCTGTCCCTCCCAAACGTATTCTCTCTCTCTCAAATAAAATAAATAAATGAATAAAAAACCAAAACTAAACAAACAAAACTAATGTAGCAATCCTCATGAAAATAGTCTTTCTCTTGACATTCCTGTGATTTAGGGGTCATTATTTGACCTACTTCTGGCCAGTGAAACATAAGGAGAAGCCTAATAGGAAAGTTCAAGAAGATAGCCTTTGCCAAATTTTAACACAGAGATGCTAGAAAATTCTTCATTAGCACCATTCTTATTCCTTTAATTCTTCCTTTTACCTGAGAAGTGTCTGAAGCTACATCAGCTACCTTGTGATCATGAGTAGAAAAATCTAATGATTAAAAAAATCAATGGCTGTGAATGGTCCACTTGGAATCTGAAAAGAGCCTTGTTTCTTGGAAATAGTATTAAGTGATAAACTCACCTTGACACAATCAACCTTCAGATCCCTTATTACATAAATACAAAAAAAACACCCAAATCTATATTAGTTATGCTGCTGTTCATTAGGCCTCTATTGCTTACAGCTGAATGTATCTTAGTGATGCAAAAGTACAAGGAAAAGTGGGACAAAATTTAAAAACCGGTTGACAAAGAGACAAAGGGCTTCACCTATGGAAATATTAATACTGCTAGCAATGAAATGTTGGGAAAGAATGTGGGACCCTGGATCCAGAAATGAGTTAAAATGAGATTTGCATTTTGGAGACTGTGTCAGACAGATACAAGAGATCAAACTTGGAGTCAAACTTAAGTTTGTAAGAAATTATTCAATCATTTAAATAAACATGACTGTTGTTTCATAGTAGCTAAAAGAATTATAAAAACATAAATCTTATGTGTAAACATATGTAATCCTGATTTCTTATAATTGAAACTAACCTGGCTCCTGGAATAATATTCCTAATTTTGTCATTGCTAGTCTATACTCACTCTCTTTATTATTAGTCGAGTCAGTATTTTTCTTTCTACAGTTCATGTTCATCCCTTAAGGTGATATGTGGGTTTCCAGGAGGCTTACAGTGTGGCATTGGGTCAGGGATGGTTGTACTCTTTCCTCACTAGACTCCACTCAGCTCTAAGTCATCTTGAGGTGTGTGGGCAGGTCTTCCTTTGTCCCTGTGGCATTAGCGATTTATAATCTCTGCTCCTAGATAATATCTAGTTGTGGAGAAAACTGAATTGTTCTTTCATAAATTTTGAAGGCCTCTTTTTCCCCCTTCCAATCCTTTCAGCTACGTACCTATTCCTTTGGGAATTTCATCATTTCCCCTAGACTTCTTAAGGAATTTCTTCTGGCAAATGACATATTATGTGGCTTTCAAGATTTTTTTCTACTAACAATTTTCAGAAAGTTCAAGAAGGTTCAAAAGCAAAGAGTTCTACTTTTTTTTGTCATCCTTTTCTTAAAGCTACTGTTTATATACTTACTACTGCTTTAATTTTGTTGACAAGAAAAAAAATTTGTTGACAAGAAAGGGAGGTAACATAAACTAAAGGAACATGTAGCATGATAACAGATAATTAGCTTGTTCCATGTACCATGTACGAGGCACTTCATTAAACTTATAAGTAAATAAGATACAGTACTGGACCCTAAAGTCTTTATAATCTAGGGAGACACTCAGACATATAATGAGTATAAACCAATGAGTGGGAAGACAGAGATTTGTGATTTTGCTCTAAATACTCTTTTTTTTTTGCTCTAAATACTCTTAAAGTATTTTTAATAAAATGTATTATTAATTTGAGAAACTATTGTCTTGGCATATAGCATCCACGCTGATGGTTATCAGTGATGGACATCATCATAGAAATTGAGAAAACACAGTCCACTGCCTCTGTCTCCAGACTGGGAATCAAAGTTAGAAAGAAGACATTTCTATTAAGGAGAGAAAGCAGAATCAGATTAAAGTTAAACAAATCTGAATGGAAAGTAAAGTAAAACTAAGGAAAAAAAAATCCACTACAGAAATAAGAATGACTAAAAAAGAAAAACTTTTGAACATTCAATTATTCAAATATTTCAAAACCATAGTCTAATAGAGAAGGTAGGTTATGGCTGAAAAATTAATTGCCAACAAGACTGAAATATGGGTCCTAACCAGTTTCAGGTTTATAGAATAGAGATGTCTTCCCCAAAATTTACTCATGTTTCAAAACCAAGCCCACACACCTGCCTCTCTGCAGTGTTCTTTCCACACCTTTTCATACAGTTAAGTGTGTCTCCTTTAGAGTCCCATAGTATCAACATTGACTGTGGACAAGTAGGGAGGGTCCTAGTGTAGCTCCCTGACTGTGGACAAGTAGGAAGGGTCCTAGTGTAGCTCCCAGAGGGCCTCCCTCTGGCTTTCCTCCATAGCAAAGAAGTTTGAGGTCAGAGGAATTTGCCCTGCCTTTTATACCAGTCTCTGGGTAAGCCATTTGAAAATCTCTGCCCCAAAACCCCCCAGCCTGGTTTTATGCCCTGTGTAGCCCACTTTCCCTCATGCCATCCTATGAGAGAAATAGCTGGGGTAGAGTTAGTTAGTAAGTGTAATATCTATGCCTAAAGGATAGGTAAGGGATTTCAAGGGAAGCCCTTGAAATCAGTGGAATGAACCCCATATAGGAAAAGAAGGGACACTGGGGTCTGCTCTACATATAACTACTGTGTTCCTCTGCAGAATTGCAGTAACTCTAAATTTGAGCTTGATCTTCAAGGTCAAATTCCTTTAAAGGCGATTCACAGGATAATGCAAGCAGGAACTGAGAGGGGTCTAGAATACCTTGTAGGCAGAAGTCATTTATCTTGGACTGGGTGGAGCCAGTAAAAAAGCATAGAGACCCCAGAGTGTGGTTGTGGGAGAGACACAAAGGTCACACAGAAGCCACACTTTATACTGAACATAAAGAAGTCTCTGTAGCCCCTCATCCCAGAGGCAAAGAGAGAGTGGGTATTTGTTTTGTGAGTTCTTCTGGTGATTAAGGGAGTAGTGTGGAGCAATAAGGACAGACTAGTTAGCAAGCAAGAAGAAATACTTTCCCGTCTTCTCTTCCAACTGCAACCCAACAAGTGTAACTTCTCTGAAAAGTGGATCCATTTTTGGAAGGGAAAAAAAGAAAGATTCATTTGAAGTTGTGCTACCACTATTTTGGTAGGAACTGTTGCTTTAAACAAATTTCAAAAATAATTTACTTCCTGTCCTGCATTTTTCTTTTCTTCTATTGGAGTGGGAATTGCAAAAACTGGAGCAGTGTCTTGGATGCAAGGACAGAAGCACATGTTGAGAATGGCAAAATTAAGTTGCAAACCGTGGAATCCCCTCCTAACTTTAGACTATTATGTAAGAAATAAAAGATTCTCTTTTTTTCCATGGCTTTCTATGATTTTTTTTTTGTTTTTTTTTTTGTTTGTTTTGTTTTGTTTTGTTTTGTTTTTTTGTTTTTTTTGTTTTTTTGTTTTTTTGTTTTTTGGTTGCAGTAGCTTATTCTATACACCGACTAATTACCTTCCAGCTGTCACAACATACCTCTCCCTAGGGCATAACTAAACCTATTGAGGTCTGAGGAAAGGCCAGGCTACATGCATATTATGCAAAATGGAGTTTTGTGATACACAGTGAATTTAGCACAAGTTTAAGGAACTACATAATCCTTATCTGGCCTACAGCAATCACATGTCCCTTCTCAGTTCAGGAATCCTTGCATTGTGACCCAGCAATTCTGTGGAAAAATTATTATAATCTAATAGATACAGGCATCATAGTTTATTTTTTATTATATATATATATATAATTTTTTATTGGAGTTCAATTTTCCAACGTATAGTATAAACACCCAGTGCTCATTCTGTCAAGTGACATGCAAATAAAAAGATATATTTTATATGATTAGCTAGTAGGAAAATAGCCCCTACACCACATACTGTATTGTTGTTTGGGAGTTTTGCTCTTTTTTGATCATGAGTATCTTCAGTAGGGAGAGATTATTGATTAAATAAAAGAAAAAAAGATTCTTTTTTTGTCACCCCTCAGAAATCCTTATCTTTTTCCTCTTCTCATTTAATGATAACTCTTATTTCCTAAAATGAAAGTTTACAAAATAAGATAGATGTTAGAGTGGAAAGAATTACCTGGAGAACTCAAAATATTATATAACATTCATCAACATATTAAAACAACAACAACAATAAAAGGACATAACAGCTAAGCCACTTTAGATGAATCTTCTTTTCCCTTTGGGAAATTGCTGTGATTGTTTATTTGAGTGGGAGTGATGCAATTATTCTTATAGTTGTTTTATACAAAAATTACACTATTTGGAAACTTAAATAAGGAGCTTCTTTTTGGTAGAACTTTTATGTGTTTCCTTCTACTCTACTGAGTAAAAAGAAATAACTTTTCATGCAGTCAATATTTTATCCACAGTAAATGAACATATTGTTGATAGAATCAAAATAACTGAAATTCGAATGTAATTATACTTTAAATTAGTTACATTTATTTATCTTATTTATGAACAGATTAAAGAAAATTCCGTCCATAATTTAGATTGCTTTCAATGATTACTGTCACCAAATTGCTTTCTTTGCAAAGAGAATATTTTATTACATTAACACCTACATATTTTATACATTTGAGTTAGAAAAAAAATGATTCATTTTGTCATTTAAGAAAATTTTCAAACTGAATGCCTTATCTTTTTCCTAGAAAAATGGAACTCAGTTGAACTATTTCTCATTCATTTAGGAATTACCTGTAACTAACAAGAAAATACTTACAATAAAATAATTTTTGAAAGACCAAAAACACTTAAAAATACATTAATCTTCACTTGAACTGATTTATATAATTTTAATATTTGTTAATATTTGTCGACATTCAGAATATTTTTCTATTTGTGGGCTCCTTATTTCATCTTCTGTAATGAGGTTTTCCTCTATCAATAGCAAATATGCAGCAGTGATAACAAGAGTAACTGGTTCTCAAGGAAGAAATATATCAGAGGCAGCTATGACATAATCTCTTGTTTATCTGCTCATTGGCTGCTCCTTGGATTATCCCTTAATGATTATTAGTTGTAGATAGTTGATTATTAAATTAAAGCACTTGTGCTGGTAGCTCATTCTGAACATCTCTTTTTTGGAGTCTTGGTCTTAAGACTACTGTCATATGGTTTGCTTATCATTCTGTTTAAATGTTTACTAAATTGAGTGGTAAGATTTCTAATGTTTTATGGAATGAATCTCTTTTGTTCTTTGCCCTCTTGGGCAATTTACCATTTCTACCTTCTTAAAGTCTTGTATTCTGATTCTCTTTACATATATCTAAACATTTCTTCTTCTTCTCCTTATGCTGCTTCTCCTCCTTCAGCTACTCCCTTTCTCTCTATCCACTTACTTCTCTTCTTCCTTCTTATGCATTGGGCTCTCTTTATGCACTATTACATGCCCTTATATATAATTACTCTTCAGTATTTTATATTTGGCTCTGTTCTGGTCTTCTGACTTCATTTTAGAGTATCAGTTACCATGTTTTTGCATTTACTTCCTTAGAATTTTATTTCCAGAACAGTATTCATAGATTTATTAAGATCTTTAAAACTATATGTTTAACTCTCAACCATACATTTGTACTTTGGGAGGCATTTTAAGCTAAACATATCTCAAATGGAAGGTGTCATCTTGATTCATCCTTTTCCAAACCAATATTTTCTTCTTTAGTGAGTCAACCTTGACCTTGTCACCCAAGCTTGAAACATCAGTGTTTCTTCTTTATCTCATCCATCCAAGCCAATTAATCATAAAGCTCAGTTGATATTACATTCTACATGTCTGAAGAAATATTTCCTCTTCTCCATCTCTCTTTTTAAAGTCTTGATTGAAGTCCCCACCATTCATTGTCTGAAGTTCTGTGTCACCTAGGTATATTATTTTTGTGTTGTCAGTAATGCCTTTCTCAAATTTATCCTCCAAAAATCACTCAAGTGATTTTTTTTTTCTGCAGATGCTACCATACATCCCTGTTTTAGAAAACTGTAGTAATTTCTATCAACCACAGTACAAAGGGAAATATCCATTCTTTATTTGGCTTCTGTTGATATTTCTAATCATTCTTTCCTTATATTGTTTTGACAACATTGAGGAGCTTGAGATTTCTCACACATACCATGTTCTCAGTTTTTTCTCTCTCTCTTTTTAGATGATTTCTCTTCCAAAAACCTCTTAAACTAAAAGTATTACTCATGGTTTAATATTAAGCTCAGGTGCCATTTCCTCTAGTGAAATATTTATGGTTGGAAGCCCTGCCCTTACCATCATAGAATGGATTAGAGTGGATTAAATAGCTATTTTTGGTACTCTTCTACAAAATAATATAATCTGGGGATAAAATCTGTGTTTATTTCTTTCCAATTCCAGTTACACTTATTTATTTTCCTTACTTGTCTTATTTTCTTTATTTTCCTAGGTCCCTCAGTACTATACTGAATAAAAAATATGGGAGTAGATATTCTTGCCTTTATCCTGACTTTAGGAATAAGATAATTCAATCTCTCACCACTAAATATGATGTTAGCTCTAGTTTTTTTTTTTTTTTTTCAATTTCCACATATCACATTTTAATACTTCCATTCCCAGTTTATTGGGAACTTTTATTACAAATAAGTATTGGATTGTGTCAAATATTTTTTCATACAGTAATACGATTTTGGAGTTTTTGTTCTGTATTCTTTTGATGTAGAATGTAGTATTAATTCATTTTTGATGTTAACCCAACCTTACATTCCATTTGGAATTTATCCCACTTGGTCATGATTTAGGAAGTTAACAATTCTGATCCACTTTTAGTCAAGAACCAGTAGCTTATACATTTCTGCTGTCATCATTCCTGATAGTGTGTGGCTTTGCACAGGTGCACACATTCTGCACCACTGGGGGTGTATGGTCAAAAAATGGTAGTTTTTGTTTTTGCACAATGCATCTTTAGCAAGGGTGATTTAAATGGTTATTCTTGACAATTTTATAAAACTACACTGTTGTTTTTAGGAGAATATTTGTCAAGTTTTTTACACAGTCTTTGAAATATCTAGTTCTCATAAGATAGTTTGTGTTTTCTTATAAAAATATTATCTTGAGGAGATTGAGATGTTTGTAACAAATTTGCCATATAGTATAATAGTTCCAGATACTATATTTTCTAGATTGTTTTCCTAATTAAGGTGTTGTGAATAATGTTGCAATGAATATGGGAACACAGATAGCTCTTTGAGGTATGATTTCATTTCTTTTGGTTTGAAATCCAAATCATATAGTAGTTCTGATTTTAGTTTTTTTGAGGAATCTCCATACTGTTTTCATAAGAGCTGTACCAATTTACATTCCAGTGTGATTTGTTCATTTATATTTTTATTAATTATGGAACTGGAATCATCTTTTTTAAATATTTATTTATTTATTTATTTGAGAGAGAAAGAGGGTGCACAAATGAGTTGGGGGAGGAGCAGAGGGAGAGAATCTTTCAAGCAACATTGCGGGGCTCAGTTGCAGGGCCCTGAAATAATGACATGAACCAAAACCAAAAATTGGAGGCCCAACAGACTGAGCCACTCTGGCACCCCCAAACTGGAATCATCTTAATGACTAAAAGTTATATACTTATGTGGCACAACAAATGATTATTGCTTCGGAATTTTCAAAATTTTAGGATGTGATAAACTATTATTCTGGCTATCTTTATGTAATGGTATTATTTTATATAATCTTTTTCCTGTGTCCTTTTTATTCCTCTAAGCATTCTACATACATACAGGCCATTACTTCATATTTCCTCAATTTCTATTATTTACTATAGCAACCGTACATAAAATAGAAGATCGCTCATTATGTACAGATGGTATTTAAAATATCTTAACATTTTTTATATGTTTCAGTTTAGAAAATCTTTTTAAATCAATGAAGTGAAATACACACAACTAAGGTCCACCTTTTGTACTCTTTGACGGCCTATTATCCTCCCTTCTCTTTGTAAATTATCCTCTAGTTTGCATTTTTTGATATACATCTATGACTTTTCACACTCACATATACACACACACACATATATGTATGTATATACACACTCATATACACCTTTATTTTGTTTCCTCAAGCTCATTGTGTGCTACATTCCCTTCATGGTTATATCGTTTCTGATCAGCTCCAAATCCTTCCATATTACTACAGCATGTGATTTAATTGGGACCAATAAGATAGGAGAGTTTCCTGGGTGACCTTTCAGAAAATATTTTTTTCTCCTAAAACAAGCATGAAGACATTCTATCTTGTCACCTAATTCTGTCAAATCTGTCATAATGTCTAGAATTTTCATATTCAATCTGTTACTAGCCTAACAGTGAAGCCATCTTTCAAAACTAACAAAGGAGAGAGTTGGAAGGAATTGGGACCCACCAATATCATTGAATTACTGGCTTATTCAAAAATTTTGAACAAGTTCTAAAGTTCTTTAAAAATTAAATGACAAATTTTATTATTATTCAGATGATTTAGTAAGTTTTTTTGCTTGGAAACAAACTGAAACAAACTGAAACTGATATGAGATTATTATGAGATTTTATTCATTCAGTATTTCCATGGTATTTATATGATAATATACATAACTTATAACTTATGTTGTTCACTCTGACTATTGTATAATACTTTAATTTATATGCCATAATGCCTTCTGGTTTTCATTAGTGTAAACTTAATGAAATAAGTTACCTGTTCCTTTTGTGTAGCACTACTTCTTGTTATTTTTACTATATATAATCTATCACATCTTAATTTAGAAGATAAGAATTTAGCTCTTTTTTAGCCTACCACAACCGTTTGTATTTCTCTTCTCTTCATTCTCTCAATATATTTATATCTTTAGATTAATATCACATAATGACTACCACATTATGTTGACCATTTTGGTCTTTTATAATTTTTTCCATTTAAATGGTAGAACCACTCTTCTTTGTATATTGACCTTCCTGGACTGATTATACCTTTAAGAAATATTTTTCCTTACTTTTTTATAGATTTTTTTCTTTTCCATTTTTTTCTGTGAGTTTCTGGCAACACTATTTATAACATGTCTGTAAAAATTGTTGTGTCATTATATTTTTACTATGTTCTTTGTCATTATATTTGGAATTATATATAATTTCCAAGGCCTCTTTTCATTCTGTTCCCTTATTATTTCATTATATTCTTTCTTAATATATGAAAACAGTTTCTCTGAATTCTTAATTATTGTTTTAAAATGTATTCTGTTAACTTTCCTTTTATCTAAAGTTTCTTCTATCCTTTTGTTTCTGATACATAGTCTGTGCTTTTCATGTCAGACTTAAGTATTTGGCATTTTTAAACTATTGCTTAGCTTTAAGACTGAAGATAAACGCAAAGTTTGTTATGTGGGTGTGCTTTCTTTAGGGGTAGGCTGAATGGTACATGGTAAGCCTCACTGTGAGTGAATTAGGTTTTTTATTTAGTCAATCCCCAATGGCAGATGTTTTCATTTAGGCAGATCAGTATGCATAGAGAGGAATCTTTTAATACTATATGTTGAATGATAGTATATCTTCAGTAGGTTTGCATTGAGATTTAGGTGATAATAAGTTTCCAAACAGTATTTTCAGAGTCAAGAGTGGGGGTATGACCATTGCTCTAACGTTAAATGCAGAACCTCACGCCTAATTTCACGCTAGACCTATAAATTGCCCATAACTGCAATTTATCCAGTTAATACTCTCAGGAGACTAAAGTTTTGTCTGCTGTTTTGAGGACTGGAAGCAGATAGGGGAAAATAAACTTTTCTCATGAAAATGTACAACCACTATTATTTTCATCTACAATGGGCCCTCATTTTTTAGTATGTACAGTGCTTCCAAATCCTAAATATTTCTGGGGTATAGGGCATGCAAAGCCCTCGCTAATTGATGCCACTATTTGCTACTAGGCTTTTTTCTTTTTCAGATTAGCACTAGAAATTTACATTTTTAAAATCTGCTTTCCAGAGTCAAAAATACCGGTGTCATCTTTTCTTTCTCTTTTTTTTTCATTTACTTTATTCCTATGAATTCATGTCCTTTTATTTCTTTACTGACATTTTTTGGGTGATTTTGTGAAAACAGCAGTAATAACTATATATATCCAAGGTGCCATGTTTAATTTGAAAACTGCTGCCTTAAAATGTTAAACATATCTAAGTCAAGACTTTTATAACTCTGACAGGGTATTAAATCTCAGTCTTTTTCAGGAACAATATAAATAAAATGCTTTAATTGTGATGTGAATGTTTTACAGGAGTCCATTTTCCACTTTTTAACACAAATCATCAGTTTGGGTTTTATAAATTTTACAGTCACTTGTTGATGCAGTTTGTCTATGTATTTATCAGCTTCTTTCCTTGACATTCTAACATTCCTCTAAATTTGTTCTTTTTAACTAAGAATATTCTTTATTAACTTGATTTTTCAGTGAAGATATGTGAATGGTGACTTCTTGTAACAATTTTATATCTGAAATGTTTTCTTGACATAGAATTGTAGTTTAACAGATTTCTACTTTGTTTTGATGTACATTTTGAGTATCTTTTCTGGCATCTGAGTCCTCTTATGAGAATTCTGCTGTTAAAATTAGTGTTGTTCCCTTTTAGATAATTTGTCACTTTTTACTTAGCTTTTAAGAATTTTTTCTTTATACTGAATGATCTTCAGATTCAGCTCTACATGTCAAAGTGTGAGGTTATTTAATCAGTAATAGTAGTGAAGTTTTAACATAAAGTTTCAACACTTTATGGAATAACCATCTCTATACTCTTGATATTTTAAGCCAGATAATTTTTGCTGTGAGGAATTGTTTTTGCCTCTTAGATGTTTAGGGGCATCCCTGGCCTCTGCCCACTAGATGCTAGTAGCAATTCTGAAGTCAGGACAAAATATCTCTAAGACATGGCCAAATGTCTCCTTGGTGAGAAGGGTGGGGGACAAAATTGAGAACCCTCATTGAGAACCACTGATTGTAAAGCATTAATAATAACTAAAAGAAAAAGAATTCTAAGTTTTAACATACCTATTTAGAGTGTGAAATTTCTCAGAAAATAATTGTTGATTACCCACAGTATTTCTTTAAACATGACCCTTTCCTAGAAGCTGATGGCTTTAGTAAAAATTAAACCTGAATATTTCTGTTTTCTGACATAACTTTTGGAGTTATTTGGTAATTAGTGTATTCAATAATTTGCATTTAATTTGAGGAGCATCATTGAATGCCTTCTTTGACATGCTCTGAATCCATAGAGATTCTTTCTTTGTTTACTAAATTACTGCTAATGGACTTTACCTAAAGTCACATTAGAAAATAGGTTGTAGATCTTCTGTAGTTAAACCCAAAACTCATCAAGAGAAATTGATTAGTAAATTCACTATTTAGCAGCCTGGAAACCTATAAAATTTATATAAAATCTCTTTTCCTATAAGATATTGGAAATGAAGGCCTTTGATTTAATAAGATGTTCCTATTTCAAGAAATATTTTTATATTTTATATTTTTGAGTTGTCTGCAGATCTCCTACCTTAATATTTTTATAATATATATATGAAGTATAAACACAATTTATGTGTAATGTAAATACATATAAGAGGTATAAATATCATTAATATATATGATACCAATAAGGCCACAATAGTATGGAATATCATACTATTGTTTTTTTTTAAAGATTTATTTATTTGAGGGAGGAAGTGTCGAGAGAGAGAGTCCCAAGCAGACTCCTCACAGGGTACAGAGCCTTATGTGGGGCTCAGCCTCAACCCTGAGATCACTACCTGAGCCCAAATCAAGAGTTGGACACTTAATTGACTGTGTCATACAGACATCTCTATTATGTCCATCTTTAAAGGAGTATCATGTCTATAAAAACTGAAACATTACTATTGGTCTAGGAATTCAGAGATGATAAATTGTATTTTTTATACTGTATTTATACTGTATTCTAGGTAAACAGAGATTCTCAGTCACTAGGTTCCAGCACATGCAGCAATTTACCTAATGAAACTAAGAATTGGGTAAAATTTTAAATGATGTCATCACATTATTGTGTTATAGCCCTTCCAGAGCTTGGTATTCTTTGTTTAAAGTCCTGTTTTACCAATGTGTGTGTGTGTGTGTGTGTGTGTGTGTGTGTGTAGGAGAGAAGATTTATTTGAGAGGAGAAACAAATACATAGAAAATTTCATTCCTTCAATCACTCAGTCACTCACTCAAAATATTTATTGCACATCTACTATAGTGCTGGACACCCTATAGTTAAGAGAGAGGAGCCTGAGTCTTTGCAGCAACTTGCATGACCTTGTCATATTTCTAGACTGCCTTACCAGCTGTTTAGCCTCTGGTGAAGTAAGCAAACCAATATCCTAATTAATACAGGCATATGAGTAGGATCCTACATTTTATACAAGCCATTTCCTTGTATAGGATTCCAAGAGGAAGAAGAGTACTGACTAGGGAGTGTGTGGAACACATAGCTCAATCTATAATTTATAATTTGTTTATTCATGTACTGTCTTATAATAATAAGTTCAATCTAATCATAAAAAGATGAAGTGGCAGTATAGTCCATGAAAAAGATTACAAATTATTCACTACTGTTCATCACAATGTTTCTTGCCTAGCAAAGGTTATTTAGTCATTTATATTCATTATACATGTTAATAAACACCTTAGTGTGCAGGGTGGTTGAAAAAGTATAATGTGGAGAGAGGAGGGGCGAGATGGCGGAAGAGTAGGGTCCCCAAATCACCTGTCCCCACCAAATTACCTAGATAACCTTCAAATCATCCTGAAAATCTACGAATTCGGCCTGAGATTTAAAGAGAGAACAGCTGAAACGCTACAGTGAGAAGAGTTCGCGCTTCTATCAAGGTAGGAAGACAGGGAAAAAGAAATAAAGAAACAAAGGCCTCCAAGGGGGAGGGGCCCCACGAGGAGCCGGGCTGAGGCCGGGGCGAGGGTCCCCAGGACAGGAGAGCCCCGTCCCGGAGAAGCAGGAGCTGCACCGACCTTCCCGGGAGGAAAGGGGCTCGCAGGGAGGTGGAGCAGGACCCAGGAGGGCGGGGATGCCCTCGGGCTCCCTGGGACAGTAACAGACACCTGCGCCCCGGGAGAGTGTGCCGAGCTCCCTAAGGGCTGCAGCGCACGGCGGGACCCGGAGCAGCTGGAGGGGCTCGGGCGGCGGCTCCGCGGAGGGGGCTGCGGGGCGGGAGCAGCTCGGAGGGGCTCGCGCGGAGGAAGAGGCTCCACGGAGGGGGCTGCGGGGCGGGAGCGCGAATCCACCAGCGCAGGCCCCGGAGCACTGGGCGCCGGGACACAACCCAGGATCCGGCCTCCCCCTGGGACAGGCAGAGGCCGGGAGGGCCCAGGACAGCGAGGAGGCTCCTGCCCAGCTGAGCAGATCAGTGGACCCGCCCCGGAGCCTCCAGGCCCTGCAGACAGAGAGCTCCGGAGTTACTGTGGGAGCTGACTCCAGGGCTCCAGAGCTGGCCCCGCCACTGGGGTTGTTCCTCCTGGGGCCTCACGGGGTAAACAACCCCCACTGAGCCCTGCACCAGGCAGGGGCACAGCAGCTCCCCCAACTGCTAACACCTGAAAATCAGCACAACAGGCCCCTCCCCCAGAAGACCAGCTAGACGGACAAGTTCCAGGGGAAGTCAAGGGACTTAAAGTACACAGAATCAGAAGATACTCCCTGGTGGTTTTTTGTTGTTGTTGTTGTTGTTTTTGTTTGTTTTTTATTTTTTTTATTTATTTATTTTTTTGATTTCTGTTTGCTTCCCCCACCTTTTTTTCTCCTTTCTTTCTTTTTCTTCCTCTTTTTCTTCTCTTTTTTCTTTTTTTCTTCCTTTTTTCTTTCTCTCTTTTCTTTCCTTCTCTCTCTCTATTTTTCTCCTTTTCCCAATACAACTTGCTTTTGGCCACTCTGCACTGAGCAAAGTGACTAGAAGGAAAACTTCACCTCAAAAGAAAGAATCAGAAACAGTCCTCTCTCCCACAGAGTTACAAAATCTGGATTACAATTCAATGTCAGAAAGCCAATTCAGAAGCACAATTATACAGCTACTGGTGGCTCTAGAAAAAAGCATAAAGGACTCAACAGACTTCATGACTGCGGAATTTAGATCCAATCAGGCAGAAATTAAAAATCGATTGAATGAGATGCAATCCAAACTAGAAGTCCTAACGACGAGGGTTAACGAGGTGGAAGGACGAGTGAGTGACATAGAAGACAAGTTGATGGCAAAGAGGGAAACTGAGGAAAAAAGAGACAAACAAAAGACCATGAGGATAGATTAAGGGAAATAACAGCCTGAGGAAGAAGCACCTACGTTTAATTGGGATTCACGAAGGCGCCGAAAGGGCCAGAGGGCCAGAATATGTATTTGAACAAATCATAGCTGAAAATTTTCCTAATCTGGGAAGGGAAACAGGCATTCAGATCCAGGAAATAGAGAGATCCCCCCCTAAAATCAATAAAAACCGTTCAACACCTCGACATCTAATAGTTAAGCTTGCAAATTCCAAAGATAAAGAGAAGATCCTTGAATCCCTGACTTTTATGGGGAGGAGTATTAGGGTAACAGCAGACCTCTCCACAGAGACCTGGCAGACCAGAAAGGGCTGGCAGGATATATTCAGGGTCCTAAATGAGAAGAACATGCAACCAAGAATACTTTATCCAGCAAGGCTCTCATTCAAAATGGAAGGAGAGATAAAGAGCTTTCAAGACAGGCAGGAACTGAAAGAATATGTGACCTCCAAACCAGCTCTGCAAGAAATTTTAAGGGGGACTCTGAAAATTCCCCTTTAAGAAGAAGTTCAGTGGAACAATCCACAAAAACAAGGACTGAATAGATATCATGATGACACTAAACTCATATCTCTCAATAGTAACTCTGAACGTGAACGGGCTTAATGACCCCATCAAAAGGCGCAGGGTTTCAGACTGGATAAAAAAGCAGGACCCATCTATTTGCTGTCTCCAAGAGACTCATTTTAGACAGAAGGACACCTACAGCCTGAAAATAAAAGGTTGGAGAACCATTTACCATTCAAATGGGCCTCAAAAGAAAGCAGGGGTAGCCATCCTCATATCAGATAAACTAAAATTTACCCCGAAGACTGCAGTGAGAGATGAAGAGGGACACTATATCATACTTAAAGGATCTATCCAACAAGAGGACTTAACAATCCTCAATATATATGCCCCGATGTGGTAGCTCCCAAATATTTAAATCAATTAATAACCAAAGTGAAGAAATACTTAGATTATAATACACTTATACTTGGTGACTTCAGTGTAGCTCTTTCTATACTCGATAGGTCTTCTAAGCACAACATCTCCAAAGAAACGAGAGCTTTAAAAAATACACTGGACCAGATGGATTTCACAGATATCTACAGAACTTTACATCCAAACTCAACTGAATTCCACATTCTTCTCAAGTGCACATGGAACTTTCTCCAGAATAGACCACAACTGGGTCACAAATCGGGTCTGAACCGATACCAAAAGATTGGGATCGTCCCCTGCATATTCTCAGACCATAATGCCTTGAAATTCGAATTAAATCACAACAAGAAGTTTGGAAGGACCTCAAACACGTGGAGGTTAAGGACCCTCCTACTAAAAGATGAAAGGGTCAACCAGGAAATTAAGGAAGAATTAAAAAGATTCATGGAAACTAATGAGAATGAAGATACAACCATTCAAAATCTTTGGGATGCAGCAAAAGCAGTCCTGAGGGGGAAATACATCGCAATACAAACATCCATTCAAAAACTGGAAAGAACTCAAATACAAAAGCTAACCTTACACATAAAGGAGCTAGAGAAAAAACAGCAAATAGATCCTACACGCAGCAGAAGAGAGTTAATAAAGATTCGAGCAGAACTCAATGAAATCGAGACCAGAAGAACTGTGGAACAGATCAACAAAACCAGGAGTTGGTTCTTTGAAAGAATTAATAAGATAGATAAACCATTAGCCAGCCTTATTAAAAAGAAGAGAGAGAAGACTCAAATTAATAAAATCATGAATGAGAAAGGAGAGATCACTACTAACACCAAGGAAATACAAACGATTAAAAAACATATTATGAACAGCTATACGCCAATAAATTAGGCATTCTAGAAGAAATGGACGCATTCCTGGAAAGCCACAAACTACCAAAACTGGAACAGGAAGAAATAGAAAACCTGAACAGGCTAATAACCAGGGAGGAAATTGAAGCAGTCATCAAAAACCTCCCAAGACACAAGAGTCCAGGGCCAGATGGCTTCCCAGGGGAATTCTATCAAACGTTTAAAGAAGAAACCATACCTATTCTCCTAAAGCTATTTGGAAAGATAGAAAGAGATGGAGTACTTCCAAATTCGTTCTGTGAGGCCAGCATCACCTTAATTCCAAAACCAGACAAAGACCCCACCAAAAAGGAGAATTACAGACCAATATCCCTGATGAACATGGATGCAAAAATTCTCAACAAGATACTAGCCAATCGGATCCAACAATACATTAAGAAATTATTCACCATGACCAAGTAGGGTTTATCCCCGGGACACAAGGCTGGTTCAACACCCGTAAAACAATCAATGTGATTCATCACATCAGCAAGAGAAAAACCAAGAACCATATGATCCTCTCATTGGATGCAGAGAAAGCATTTGACAAAATACAGCATCCATTCCTGATCAAAACTCTTCAGAGTGTAGTGATAGAGGGAACATTCCTCGACATCTTAAAAGCCATCTACGAGAAGCCCACAGCAAATATCATTCTCAATGGGGAAGCACTGGGAGCCTTTCCCCTAAGATCAGGAACAAGACAGGGATGTCCACTCTCACCACTGCTATTCAACATAGTACTGGAAGTCCTAGCCTCAGCAATCAGGCAACACAAAGAAATAAAAGGCATTCAAATTGGCAAGGAAGAAGTCAAACTCTTCCTCTTCGCAGATGACATGGTACTCTATATAGAAAACCCAAAAGCCTCCACCCCAAGATTGCTAGAACTCATACAGCAATTCGGTAGCGTGGCAGGATACAAATTCAATGCCCAGAAATCAATGGCATTTCTATACACTAGCAATGAGACTGAAGAAAGAGAAATTAAGGAGTCAATCCCATTTACAATTGCACCCAAAAGCATAAGATACCTAGGAATAAACCTAACCAAAGAGGTAAAGAATCTATACCCTCAAAACTTAGAACACTTCTGAAAGAAATTGAGGAAGACACAAAGAGATGGAAAAATATTCCATGCTCATGGATTGGCAGAATTAATGTTGTAAAAATGTCAATGTTACCCAGGGCAATTTACATGTTTAATGCAATCCCTATCAAAATACCATGGACTTTCTTCAGAGAGTTAGAACAAATTATTTTAAGATTTGTGTGGAATCAGAAAAGACCCCGAATAGCCAGGGGAATTTTAAAAAAGAAAACCATATCTGGGGGCATCACAATGCCAGATTTCAGGTTGTACTACAAAGCTGTGGTCATCAAGACAGTGTGGTACTGGCACAAAAACAGACACATAGATCAGTGGAACAGAATAGAGAATCCAGAAGTGGACCCTGAACTTTATGGTCAACTAATATTCGATAAAGGAGGAAAGACTATCCATTGGAAGAAAGACAGTCTCTTCAATAAATGGTGCTGGGAAAATTGGACATCCACATGCAGAAGAATGAAACTAGACCAGTCTCTTTCACCATACACAAAGATAAACTCAAAATGGATGAAAGATCTAAATGTGAGACAAGATTCCATCAAAATCCTAGAGGAGAACACAGGCAACACCCTTTTTGAACTCGGCCACAGTAACTTCTTGCAAGATACATCCACAAAGGCAAAAGAAACAAAAGCAAAAATGAACTATTGGGACTTCATCAAGATAAGAAGCTTTTGCACAGCAAAGGATACAGTCAACAAAACTAAAAGACAACCTACAGAATGGGAGTAGATGTTTGCAAATGACGTATCAGATAAAGGGCTAGTTTCCAAGATCTTAAAGAACTTATTAAACTCAACACCAAAGAAACAAACAATCCAATCATGAAATGGGCAAAAGACATGAAGAGAAATCTCACATGTTAGACATGGCCAACATGCACATGAGAAAATGCTCTGCATCACTTGCCATCAGGGAAATACAAATCAAAACCACAATGAGATACCACCTCACACCAGTGAGAATGGGGAAAATTAACAAGGCAGGAAACCACAAATGTTGGAGAGGATGCGGAGAAAAGGGAACCCTCCTGCACTGTTGGTGGGAATGTGAACTGGTGCAGCCACTCTGGAAAACTGTGTGGAAGTTCCTCAAAGAGTTAAAACCTGCCCTACGACCCTGCAATTGCACTGTTGGGGATTTACCCCAAGATACAGATGCAATGAAACGCTGGGACACCTGCACCCCAATGTTTCTAGCAGCAATGTCCACAATAGCTAAACTGTGGAAGGAGCCTCAGTGTCCATCGAAAGATGAATGGATTAAGAAGATGTGGTTTATGTATACAATGGAATATTACTCAGCCATTAGAAATGACAAATACCCACCATTTGCTTCAATATGAATGGAACTGGAGAGTATTATGCTGAGTGAAATAAGTCAATCGGAGAAGGACAAACATTGTATTTTCTCATTCATTTGGGGAATATAAATAATAGTGAAAGGGAATATAAGGGAAGGGAGAAGAAATGTGTGGGAAATATCAGAAAGGTAGAGAGAACGTAAAGACTGCTAACTCTGGGAAATGAACTAGGGGTGGTAGAAGGGGAGGAGGGCGGGGGGTTGGAATGAATGGTTGACGGGCACTGGGGGTTATTCTGTATGTTGGTAAATTGAACACCAATAAAAAATAAATTAAAAAAAGAAAAAGTATAATGTGACCATAGATATTGATTTATTATGCCAAGGTTGGAAATTCACGTGGCACAAGGTTCTACCTGAACATTGTATTTTAAAATTTTTCAATAAAGTTCATAATCTCTAACTGATCCATGTTTGTCCATTTGTAAAATAAAGTGGATGGTTCAGAAAATCATGAATATTGCATTTCACTTCCACATACTTTGACAGAAGTTTAAAAATTGAGAAAAACAATTTATCCAGCAGATACAGAGAGATTTCAGTTCTTAGGGATTATTCATTTTATGAACAAAACTACAAAATTTCTTCAAAACTGGCTCTATATTATTTCACATTGACTATTTTGTTTCCTCAATTATAAGTTCCTCAGAAATAATGAAACTGACATTATACCATTTTATTGTGTTTTAAAACAATCCATTTTTGGAGGGTCTTTTTCATACATCATTTGATCCTACTAGCATTTATTAATAACTAGTGATAAAAGTGATATAGTTATTTAAGTCTATATTCAATAGATACTAACCTTGAAGATAAATATTTTGGTTTATTATTTAAATAATACATAGTTACCAACTTTAAAGAAATAGGAAACTTTTCTTGAAACTATCATTATCTATATAATTTTAACCTCATAGTATATATTCCATTAGGCTTAAAATCTCTAAAGTTTCTGTGCATTCAGAATTAATTGAAAGCATACTTTTATTACTCAGTTTGATGTAGGCTTTAGGCATGCTAGGGCCCCAACGAGAAGAGATGGGGAGGAAAAGAAAGAGAATACTGGGTAGGATTGGTTGGGTTAAGGTGTCATTTTCTCAGACCCTGGAGGAATGTAGTTAGCTACCCAATGATTCTAAAAAATTAGTCCATTCAAAGCACGGAGAAGGTCATTTAATCTGGAGAACAGGGAGAAAAATATAGCTTCTTAGAGAAAGAGTTTAGCTTGGTAGGTAACATCTTACTCACCAAGAGCACTGTTCTACAGGTCTGAGATTCTGACAGGACATTTTACATATCGACAGACTGAAACTGTATATGGGAAAAGTTAGCAGAAGCCTAGATTTTTGGTTTGGGACAATATGGTAAAGAATGGGAGCTGGCTAATGCCTGAGCAGCATGGGGACTCATAGGGGTCAACACAAATATTCCCCATTCCAAATCCGAAGTAAACCTACCATTAGGCTAAGAATTCTGACACATTTCATACCTTGGCCAGGATTTGTGCTAGAATCTTTAAGGCTTAGCATTTGTGTGGAAGTCATCAGTTATATGCAGATAATTGTGTAACAGGACAGGGTCTGTCAGAAACAATCCTAGAAATACAGTACAATTTTGTGAATGCAATGTGAATTAAAAAATAGAAGTATATAATCGCTGTCAAAAGTGAGTGGGGAAAATGTAAATTTTTCTAAAAATACATGATGTAATCCCCAAGAACACTTAGATGTTGAAAATAGTCTATTAATCAAAGAAAAATATATTTCTCTTCTCCTCCTCTACCCACTCTTCCTTTTCTCCTTCCCATCCTGCACCTCTTCCTCCCTCCTTCCCTCTTCCCCTTCCCTTGCTCCTCCTCCATCCCTCCCTTTCTGTCTCTTTTTGAGAAAAGAAACCAAGAGGATTCTGGATAATAGTATGCTGTAAGAAACAGTTAAAAAAATGCTATGTTTCTAATATACATGATTTTAGAGCATAGTAATGTTTTTGCTGTATTTCATTTGGAAGGTTTACTTCATGACATCTAAGTGTAAGCATAGTACAGTGTGTTAAATTATTATTACCAGATACTACATCTAGCAGCCTAAATACTACAAGATTTAAAATTGAGAAAAATTATGTTTACTTTATGTTGTTTGTTTTTGTGCTTAATGTGAATATAAGGTTGTCATTTGTTATCTGATTTCACATTTACATTTTTTTATGTAAACATCACATGGAATCAATCAAAACATTATATATTAAAAGTCTATATCCTGGTATTTAGTGCTATTATCAGAACATTAATTTTACATTTTTTTTCACTTTGTACTGAAGCTGACAACATTAACTTTATTATTATAAAGTTTTTATTTTATTATACTACCTATTTTATTGTTTGTTTATTTTATTCTTTGTAACTTATTCTGTGTGTATCAGGGTTCTCCAGAAAGGGGGAAAAATACACACCCACACACACACATACAGCTGACACTTGAATAATGTAAGAGAGGGGTTAGGGGTCCTGACCTGTTTCCTCACACAGTCAAAACTCACATAACTTTTGACTGCCCAAAAACTTAACTACTAATAACCTACTCTTTTTTTTTTAAAATAACCTACTCTTGATCAGAAGCCTTACCAATAGCATAAAGCTTATTAACACATATTTTGTATGTATTATATCCTATATTCTTAAAATAAAATAAGCCAGAAGAAGTAAATGTTATTAAGAAAAGCAGGAAGAAAAAATGTTTCCATTACAGTGCTATATTTATTGAAAATCTTTGTGTAAGAGGACCCACCCAGTTTAAACACCTGTTGTTCAAGAGTCAACTCTGTGTGAGTGTGTGTGTGTGTGTGTGTGTGTATTTTTTCAGTAGATTGGCTCATATGATTGTGGGGGCAAGTGAGTTTAAAATCTGTGGAGGGAAGGCATGCAGACTAGAACCTCATGATTTGAAAGCAAGACAGGATTTGAGCCTGTAGTGTTGAGGCAGAATTTCTTCTTTGAAAAACCTTAATTTTACTCTAAAAACCTTTCAACTGATTGGATAAAATCCACCCACATTATGAAGGGTAGACTCCTTAAAATCAACTGATTATAGATATTAACTACAGCTACCACATGCTTTCACAGCAGCACCTAGATTAGCGTTTGATTAAATAGCTGGATACTGTAGCCTAGTTATGTTGACATATAAAACTAAACAATCACACTTTGCAAACTCTTTTCTGTGATAAAACCTATGAGGTGGGAAGGGTTTAGGACTTAGAGTGTTACATTAACAATTTCAGAATGTACTCACCCTTGGAATCATGGAGTATTGTAATCACTTTGAAATACATCTTCTATCACAGTGCAGGAATATAGGATCCCAAACCTCCCTAGATATAACTAAATTATCCCCCTTTCTGAGCCCAATCTAGTGGATAAAATAAATTATATAAAAAAGGCTGTTTTAAAGCTGAAAGTATCCAGGGTCACACAGAAACATTAAGATTGCATAATAAGTGCCAAGTGTCTTCACAGAAAGAATACAAAGATAAAGACAGTAGTTTCCTCTAGCTATCAGGTAATTATAATAAAATATGACTAATTATACAACTATTCTGAGGATATGAATAAAACACAAAGGAAAAAGTGTACAACTCAGCCCAGAGCATCAATTCAAGCTGCATCTAGAAAGATACTTTCTTAGGAAGATCGTATTCTAGTTACGGAGAAATACTTATGCATGTTTTGGAGGAATGAGAAAATACAATGCCCTAGCAGAAAGGCAGGCAGTTTAGTCCTGTTGCTGGGATTGGTGATGTTCTGAAACATTGATGAGGTGACTTCCCTGAGGTTAATACTGGCCCAGCATGCCAAGCTGCATACTTTTTTAAGAATTAGAACTTATGTTTTTATTTTATTTATTTATTTTTTGGTAGGCAGTACAACTAATTGGCTAAGCAAAAAAAATTTTCACATCCTTTTACATTCAAGACACTTTTTTGAAATATAGATGAATAGCAATAATAGCTATGGATGATATTTTTTAAATATATATTTCTAAAAAAAGGGTTACCTAATATCATATGGCTTCCTATTTACTTCTATCTCTACAAAAGCATTCTATCTTACTCAATTTATTGTACCTTATACCTAATTCAGGTAATTATACCTTATTCTACTTATGTCCATATCATCGGAAGGGGGCCAAATCATCTATTATGTGACATCAATGATGCTATGTTTTTTTTTAAGATGATGAGCTTTTCTATTTCTTTAAAAACTCTAATTTTCCTTCATTTCCATGATTTTCAGGTTTTTTTTTCTCTCCACCAACTGTTTTTTTTTTAAGTTGAATATATACAAAAGAATTAAGAAACTTCTGCACCCTAGGGCTGTAATAAAGAATGTACTGCTCATTCAGATTTTCATAGCATACCACAAACCCACCTTGTGAAGTCATGTTGCACATCTGCAGTGATAGAATTTTATGGAATACAGCGTGAGAATCCCTGCACTCCATGGTGCTGCTTTAAGTCCTGTTGTACAACTGACATAAATATCCACATGTTTAGGGGCACCTGAGTGGCTTAATGGTTGGGCATCTCCCTTCGGCTCAGGTCGTGATCCTGGGGTCCTGGGATTGAGTCCCACATCGAGTTCCCCGCAGGGAGCCTGCTTCTCCCTCTGCCTATGTCTCTGCCTCTCTCTGTGTGTCTCTCACAAGTAAATAAGTAAAATCTTTTTTTTTTTAAATCCACATGTATAAAAGAATTTTTGTAAGAAATAGAATTTTGTTAATGAAATATTAATTGAAAATTAATTGAAGATGTAAAACTCTTTCATACACAAAATTATTACTGCCTTTTTATTATTATTTCTTACCCTTCCCTTCCCCACATGCTCTCTATCTTCTCTTCCCTCCTTCCTCGAAACCCATTTTCTTTACCGTCTCTTCCTTCTTCCCTTCTTCCTTGATTTCTCTTTCTTTGACCAACAACACTGACTTGGACTTGGTTATTCTGCCACCCATACTAACTATAGACCTTAAAGTATTTCTGGCCAAGCAATATATACAATTAAATCCTGTAACAGGTTTTTCCTAGTGAAGAGGGAATCCAGTGAACTTATAAGAACAGAACAGGAGCGGCGAAGTCCAAGGTGAATTTCATATCCAAACGTCTTGAGCTTTCAGAAGAGCAATCCTAGAAATTATTTCCAGCATTTATTTTATTTTATTTTATTTTATTTTATTTTATTTTATTATTTTATTTTATTTTATTTTATTTTATTTTATTTTATTTTATTTATTTTATTTTATTTATTTATTTATTTTTGCTTAGCCCCACTTGCTGGTATATTTTAACTTATTCTAACTCATTTCCAAAGACTTCATCTGAATAAAATAGTTATTATACAGGAATAATTTTGTTTGTTTATGAGATTTTTTTCCCTACTTTGGAACAGAATTCATCATCATTATCATCTGTGCTATCATCCCCATCTTCAGTATGATAGCTACAACATCTAAGTTTCACACATATTGCCTCATAGATTAGCACATATTGCCACATTTACCTTCTCCATTTTTCCAATAAGAATTCTGTCTTAAATATTTAGTGGTTAGATGATTCACTCAATATAACACAATCAGTAAGTATAAGAGCTGACCAAATCCAAAGGTCATGCTCAGCACCATGTACAGAGAATCAAATCTGCAAAAATTTCAAAAACACCTCGAATTTGTTAATGATGTTGTCTGTGGTAGTATCGTTATGAGTCTTATTATGGTTATTTTGAGTGAGTGTTAAACATTCCAGGATTTTATGAAGTTCCTAAATTGAGCATGTTTATATATATATAATTAATGTAGGTGTATGTATGTGTGTATAGATATGTGTATGTATTGTGTATATATACAAAATATATATGTATATATATAATTAATTCAGGTGTATTGAAGGCATAATTCCCACCACATCAATATAAAAGGTAATACATTTTAAATATCTATTTCTGAGAAAATTATTACTTAAATTATTATTTAACTTAAATATTCTTATATTTTTCTTTTTGATTTACACAGACCTAACAATAGATCATTTATCTTTAGATCCATGTTCCATTACTTCTGTAACATATATGACTGTCTATAACATATTAATCTTTGTAGTCTAAAGTCACCCAGATTTGTTCTGCTTCCTTCTTTTATTGCAATGTTCTTACAAAGGAAGTAAATGAACAAAGGGAAGGCAGGAATTCACAGATAATAATTGATCAACACTTTGTATATGTATATATCTGGCAACCTGCAAGATACCATGTCAATATCTTAGAATACATAGATAAAATAATATATAAAATATATTTATATATTTATAATTGGCTGATAAAATAATATATATAACATATTTATATATTTATATATAAATGGCTGAAAAAATTGATTTTTAATCAGAAAGAGTCAAGCATTAAATGAATTGTTAGGGTCGTATAATACAGAAAATATAAGACCTATACTTGTTAGATATAGTGGAGCAGTGTAAGTACTAGTTCTACCTCCTCCATAGAGACTTCAGTAATATACTGTTGTATAGTGACCAGTCAGAGCTATCAAGATATGTCCTATGGAGAACAATGGAGACACCGAGTTGAATGGTTAATTGAAGTGAAACGTAGTCTTTAGTGCCCCTGCAGATCAATTTAATGAAGACAGCATTTCACTAACAACTCACACACACACAAAAATTCCTCCCATAATATTGAAATAACAAACTAGAGAAAATGTTGTGAAATATGAATGTGAGCAAGAATGAGATTAACTCTGACCACTAGGCCTAGAGAGATGCAATGGAGTGTTCAGCTTTTGCATAGTTCGTGAAAAATAACTAATATCCCTCTATTTAATTGCATCTTTAAAATCAGAATAGTAATAAAATCTTCCACTGAAAGAATTAATCCCTCTCTTTCATATAAGACCAACCCAATGGCCAAAAGATCTGATGATAGATGATATATAGAAGAATAAAGGGAGGATGTGGTGGATTACAGATGTACAACACACAGCTAATTCACATCACCACTATGAATGTTATTAGACTTATAAAACTTCGCAGTTCAAAAAAGGATACACGTTATAATGCATAACTCTCTATTTTGATGGGTTTTGGAGAATCATTAAATACATAAAATTGAATTTCACTGATAAGCTAATAAATAAAATCATACAGATTTATTAACCCTAGGCATATTATTACATATTAAGACTAACCAAGATGAATTGTTTTATCTATAGAATTCTAAGATCCTGACATGGGTATCTTGCAGTCTGCTGTACAAGCAACAATTGAACGCTTGAGTGCAGCTCTCAAATGAGCAGTTCCCTTTACTGCTTCATTAATATAATTGGAACTAGGACTTATTTAGCTCTAGCCAAATGATTTCAGAGGGGCTGATTATTTTGTGAGCCCCTTGGAACAGCATTTCAAAGCAGAAGAGGCATGTGCATGAAGAGCCCATCTACTGACGCAGTTGAAACTCCTTGCAAATGAGAAAATTAAAATTTGACACTAACAAGGTGGTTGCCATGGTCCTGCTTTTTCTGATTAGTAGTCTATTTTTTCTTCTCTTTTCCTTCTTTTAATTCAATGCCAAAAGATTTGGGAAGTAAGATCTAGTGGGTGAAGCATGCCATAGTATGTAAAGTGGAAAAAGGGTATTTTGTTAAAGGTTTGCACTTCAAATTGACGTTCTATACTACAAATATATGAGCTTTAAATACATTAAACTTGAGTTCTGGGTTTGTTTTGAAGAAATGTAGAATAGATTAATACTTCACATTCAACGTTCTGAAAAGTGCTTCCAAAATAGCATACTATTTTCAATCTCGCTTTTATTTATTTATTTTTTTTAATTTTTATTTTTTTATTTATGATAGTCACAGAGAGAGAGAGAGGCGCAGAGACACAGGCAGAGGGAGAAGCAGGCTCCATGCACCGGGAGCCCGATGTGGGATTCGATCCCAGGTCTGCAGGATCGCGCCCTGGGCCAAAGGCAGGCGCCAAACCGCTGCGCCACCCAGGGATCCCAGTCTCGCTTTTATTTAGACATTATTTTTGACTTTTAGAAACATTTATGAATGCATACTATATACCAAGGATTATTGTGTTAGGAAGCATGACAGAAGCTTTGATCTCTGTTTCTTTCTTCCACGTTTTTCTACTTTGTGTTGCTCTACAATATATGTAATGTGTGTACGTATAATACGCCTATATAAGAATATATGTTAATGAACTTTTAGAATTCACATAATTATAAGTAAGGCAGATAATAAGGAAATAGATGCAATGCATCTGCCGTTAATGGATTTTTCTTATTTCAGCAGTATTCTTTGTTAATAAGAGGATAAATATAAGTATCCTTTTATATATATTATACACACCTTTAGTTTTCTGGCCAAAGGGACAGAAAAAAATCACTTGAAAAAACATCAAAATAAAAATACATAACCACATTTATAAGAAGAAGAAAACATTTTACTAAAGCTGCCAATCTAAGGGTGTATATACTCAAACAATAATCCTATGCTTCTATCAGTGATGCTTTGGACTAAATTGTGTTGCCCCAAAATTCATATGTGGAAATTCTAACCTCCACTGTAATAGTATTTAAGGATGGGGCTTTGGAAGGCAATATGGTTTAGATGGGATCATGAGGGTGGGGCCCTCACTCATGGTGGAATTAGTATCCTTATAAGATGAGACACCAGAGATCAACCTCCTTTTCTCTTCTTCTCCTTTCTTCCTTCCTTTTATTTCTCTCTCTCCCTCCCCTTTTCTCTCTCGAGTCACATAAGAGCACAGTAAGAAGGTGACTATCTGTAAGCTAGAAAAACACGAAACAAAAAACTCCCACCAGAAACATACCATATACCATCCTGTTCTCCAGCTGAAAGAACTATGAGAAAATAAATTTGTTTTTTAAGCCACCTAGCTTATGATGTTTTGTTATGGCAGTCCAAGCTAATAGATTACCTCCTTCCTTGTCTAATAAATCTTATCCACTTTTGTCCATTCAGTGACTCAGTTCTTCTCCCGGAATATTTCTATTCTCTTCCTGCACCAACAATTTTCCCTCTCTACTGGGTCATTCTAACCAGATTACAAATTTGGAAAAGCATTTATCAACATCAAATCACTCTTTGGCCCCTCAGCCATTTCTCTGCTATTGTTTGCTATTACTGAAAGCTCAACTCATTGAAGACTAATCTATATTTGCGAATTCTAACTTTTCAGCTCTCATTTTCTCAATCAGGAATTTATCTTTATTACTAGACTGAAATAGCTTATGGCAAGTCAACAATAACCTTCACATTGTGAAATACCAATGGTCTGATCTTGGTCTTTTTTTTTTACTTTTTAAAATCTCAGCTACCAGGGCACCTGGGTGGCTCAGTGGTTGAGCATCTGCCTTTGGCTCAGGGCATAATCCCAGGGTCCTGGAATCGAGTCCTGCATTGGGCTCCCCAGAGGGAACCTGCTTCTCCCTCTGCCTGTGTCTCTGCCTCTCCCTGTGTATCTCTCATGAATAAATAAGTAAGCAAATAAGTAATAAATAAATAAATAAATAAATAAATAAATAAAATACAATCTCAGCTACCAGGATATCATATTCTCATGTGTTTTTATCAAATTTTGGCCACTACTTTTCAGTCTCTTTTGCTGACTTCTATTATTTTACTTCTTTACCTTCTGGTTGTCAGAGTGTCCCAGCCTTTTGCCAATGAAATGTTTCTCCTCTCAGGTGTACATCTTCATTAGATGTTCCCATCTAGCTCTGCCACTCCCCTGAATTAACCACTCATATATGAAGCCATGTATTATATATCACCATTTGAACCTATAATAACCATGCATAAGTTACCATGCATAAGACTGAACTCTTGTTTCCCCCTAAAAGCCTACTCAGTAAGCAGAACTACAAGCTCTTCTAGAAAAGTTATGGATAATATTTTAAACTCTTCTCTTAAACTTCATAAACCATATCCAATCTATCACTGTATCAAGTCTGTAGTACATTTATAATATATTCTCAATTCAACCACATTTCACCTCTTCTACTGGTAATATTCCATCCTAAACCAAAATATTTGTTTACTTAGAATAATGCAATAACCTTCTAACCCATCTTCTTGCATCCACTCTGGGATTCCTTTAATATTCTCTCCACAAGCTAGAGAGATCCACTTAAAATCACTATCTCACTCAAAATCCTCCATAATGTATTTGTCATATCAAAAATGTAATCCTTTCCAGGTTCTATTAGTCCCAACATGGCCTAATCCACAAATAATATGTCTAATATCCCCTACCCATTTATGTCTTGATTTATGGTGTCCAACACACTGAACCCTTTGTCAATTCCTCCTTTCAATTCTTGAATAAGTTAACTTCATTCAATCCTTATTAAATTCTATTCCTATCAACCTAGAAACTAATTCCTGACTTCATTTATATCACTACTTTAAAGTCTTCTCCTCGGAAAAGACATATTTCACCATTTGTTCTCAAGCAGCAGCCCCATTCCCCAGAATTCTTAGCTCTCTTATCTTGCTTTTTAATTCTTCATGTAACTGTATATGTTATAGTTATATGAAAATATATATGAGTATTTATAATACGTATTTTATATATACAACTTTTCTCTCTTAGCTGCATCTCCATTTTTAAGTAAGAGGTTTGAATGTGTGAATTTTAACTGTTCTTTGGGAAATGAAGAGCATATGCATTTTCTATTTCAATAAATATTGCCAACCTCCCCCACTTAGTGGTTGAGGCAGTTTTTCTCATACTATAAATGCAAAAGTGAGCATCATAGTCTCTCTTCAATGATGTTACAGATCATTTGTTCTTTGCTAAACTTATGAGTAAAAAAAGGTTAAATGTATTTTTATAGGTTTAAACATTTTTCTCTTTTATTTCTTTGTACAATTTTCCATTTTATTACTGGTCTTTCCTACTTTGAATAAAGTCTTTAACTTTTTAAAATGCCATAAATATTTTATCCTTGACTTTGAAAATTCTTACATCAACTACTAAATAATATCTCAAATTAAATAAATATTTAAACTATATTGGTTGATGAGTTTTGACAAATGTAAGCATCTAGGAGCACCTGGGTGGCTCAGTTGGTTAAGAGTCTGACTCTTGATTATGGCTTAGGTCATGATCTCAGGGTCATGAGATTGAGCCCCACATTGGGCCGTGTGCTGTGCCTACTTGAGATTCTCTCTCTAGTCTCCCCTCTGTGGATGTGCAGAAGACAGCATGAATATATGGAAGGCTTATCAATTAGGGATAGGACTTTTTTTTTTAATTTTGGGGGGGAATAGGACTTTTAATAAACAAGTATATCTCCTCCATTTTCTCATTTTCCTTTCTGGTGACTTGATGTAGATTTAGATGGGCATTAGGTCCTACACATAAAGTGGCATAGTTCCATAAATCACAACATAGAAAAGTGCCAGTCAGTAACCAAGATTTGGCACATGACCAAGAGAAAATGCGTTTGTTTACTCTCCTATGTATTTTGCTTTGTTTGTGCCATGCCCTACCCTTTTGTAATACACTTGCAACATATGATTTTAGCAATTTTTTAGTATTTCCAAACTGAAAGAAGAAGAAAGAGCATTTTTCATTCTTTTAAATTTGATGTAGCATACTTAAGTATCATGTATTATATTTGGAGAGACTTCTTACATATACATTTTTAATTTTAGGGAAAAGTATAACTAGAAAAAATTAAAACTGACAATATTCTGACATACTGTGAAAAATTATAATTAAATATAGTTCTCTACTTTGTATAAGTATATAAAATTTTGTTGGCTACAGAAGCATATTTTACTTTATTCAAATAAATTATCTAGAGGTGAGTGATTCAGTTTAACTATTTTCAAACAATTTATGTCTTATTCATAGACATCCTTAACATTAATGTTGCAGTCAATAAAATATGTTAAGAAAAATATAGGAAATTTGAAGTAACTTTAAATCAGCATCTTTTATTTCTCTGTTAAAATATTAACCAAGTTGTGTTAAAAATTATACATCTTCAATATTTATATACTTACTAGAGAGGAATATTTGGAAGGTATTTAAAACTATTTTTATGTGTTTTTTATTTAACCTAAATATAAACGCAAAAAGTATGCTAAATCCATAGCTAATAACACTTTCAACTAATATTAAATATTGTAATATTTAGTCTTCTGTTACAAAAATGTTTTCCTTTCCAATCTTTGCTAATGCTTGTGTGTAACCACACATTTTGCATTTGTGATAACATAATATATTCTGAAATATAATTGTTATTTATATTTCAGTGTGTCCCCTTGCACTCATAAATAGTATCCATTTATATTACTAATTCTGATAAAAGTAAAAGGATCATGTTGAAACATTTCAATTCTCTTTTTTTGGCATTCATTTCAATAGAATAAAAACTCACCAAGATTTCTTTAAATAGCCTATAAATTGGGGATCCCTGGGTGGTGCAGCGGTTTGGCGCCTGCCTTTGGCCCAGGACGCGATCCTGGAGACCCGGGATCGAATCCCACGTCGGGCTCCCGGTGCATGGAGCCTGCTTCTCCCACTGCCTGTGTCTCTGCCTCTCTCTCTCTCTCTGTGACTATCATAAATAAATACATAAATAAATAAATAGGCTATAAATTGTATTACCCATATAATCTGTAAAATATCAGGCTCATCCCTGTGAATTTTGTAACTATAATGTGTGCCTCTATATGTCTGTCCTTTTTTCCCTAAATCACAATAGACGTGGAGGATTACATTTTGTATCCTCCTGTATTTTATAATTTTTTTGGAGGGGAGCAGTTGCCTGATGGTCAAGTCTATAATTTCATTGAAATCAGTCATCAAGAAGAATACATCTGTATTATGTCATCAGTTATATATTATGTCATAATACATCAATTATGTCATTGAAATCAGTCATCAAGAAGAATACATCTGTATTATGCATCCCACATGCAGTGAAATTAAGTAAATAGGCAGCTTTATTTACATTTCACTTTAATGACTCATTTTCAATTAGTTGCTTATTTTCTCTCTTCTTGATCTCAAAGTATTAATTGAGAATGGGAACTGTTTAAGGTTATGATGCAAGTTTTTCCTGAATACTTACATGATCCTTATTTTTCAGGATTTTGTAGGTGCTTTATTATATTGCCAGAGATACTGTTGCATGTCACTCTTTTCTTCTCCCTTTATTTTTTTAAAACTAGACACCCTAAAAGAAAAAAAAAAGATAGAGGAATACAGCAGTTTTTTTATCAGATCTCGAACTCTTGTACAAATCCTCTCCAGCTTCTATCCAGTATCTAAAACCATATTTCAATGAAGAATTTTGTTTCAAGGGAAGTTTTCACAGCAAAATTTTTTTAACATTTTTTGTATTGGAGTTCAACTTGCCAACATATAGCATAACACCCAGTGCTCATCCCATCAAGTGCCCCCCTCACTGCCCATCACTCAGTCACCCCAACCCCCCACCCACCTCCCCTTCCACTACCCCGTGTTCATTTCCTAGAGTTAGGTGTCTCTCATGTTTTGTCACCCTCACTAATATTTTCACTCATTTTCTCTCCTTTCCCTTTATTCCCTTTCAATAATTTTTATATTCCAGAGATGAATGAGACCATATAATGTTTGTCCTTTCCTGATTGACTTATTTCACTCAGCATAATACCCTCCAGTTCCATCCACATCGAAGCAAATGGTGGGTATGTGTCATTTCTAAAGGCTGAGGAATATTCCATTGTATACATAGACCACATCTTCTTTATCCATTCATCTTTCGATGGACACTGAGGCTCCTTCCACAGTTTGGCTATTGTGGACATTGCTGCTATAAACATCGGGATGCAGGTGTCCCGGCGTTTCACTGCATCTGTATCTTTGGGGTAAATCCCCAGCAGTGCAATTGCTGGGTTGTAGGGCAGGTCTATTTTTAACTCTTTGAGGAACCTCCACACAGTTTTCCAGAGTGGCTGCACCAGTTCACATTCCCACCCAACAGTGCAAGAGGGTTTCCCCTTTCTCCACATCCTCTCCAACATTTGTGGTTTCCTGCCTTGTTAAATTTCCCCATTCTCACTGGTGTGAGGTGGTATCTCATTGTGGTTTTGATTTGTATTTCCCTGATGGTCAGTGATGGGGAACATTTTCTTATGTGTTTGTTGGTCATGTCTATGTCTTCCTCTGTGAGATTTTTGTTCATGTCTTTTGCCCATTTCATGATTGGATTGTTTGTTTCTTTGCTGTTGAGTTTAATAAGTTCTTTATAGATCTTGGATACTAGCCCTTTATCTGATAGGTCATTTGCAAATATCTTCTCCCATTCTGTAGGTTGTATTTTACGTTTTATTGACTGATTCTTTTGCTGTGCAGAAGCTTCTTATCTTGATGAAGTCCCAATAGTTCATTTTTGCTTTTGTTTCTCTTGCCTTCATAGATGTACCTCGCAAGAAGTTACTGTGGCCAAGTTCAAAAAGGGTGTTGCCCGTGTTCTCCTCTAGGATTTTGATAGAATCTTGTCTCACACTTATCTTTCATCCATTTTTTTATCTTTGTGTATAGTGTAAAAGAGTGGTCTAGCTTCATTCTTCTGCATGTGGATGTCCAATTTTCCCAGCACCATTTATTGAAGAGACTGTCTTTTTTCCAGTGGATAGTCTTTCCTGTTTTGTCGAATATTAGTTGAACATAAAGTTGAGGGTCCACTTCCCATTTACTATTGCACCCAAAAGCCTAAGATACCTAAGAATAAACCTTACCAAAGAGGTAAAGGATCTATACCCAAAAAACTACAGAACACTTCTGAAAGAAATAGAGGAAGACACAAAGAAATGGAAAAATATACCATGCTCATGGATTAGAAGAATTAATATTGTGAAAATGTCAATGTTACCCAGGGCAATTTACACATTTAATGCAATTCCTATCAAAATACCATGGACTTTCTTCAGGGAGTTGGAACAAATCATCTTAAGATTTGTGTGGAGGCAGAAAAGACCCCGAATACCCAGGGGAATATTAAAAAAGAAAACCATAGCTGGGGGCATCACAATGCCAGATTTCAGGTTGTACTACAAAGCTGTGGTCATCAAGACAGTGTGGTACTGGCACAAAACCAGACACACAGATCAATGGAACAGAATAGAGAATCACAACAAAAATTTTGACAGCATTAATCCAATAGAAAAATAAAGGTCCCATTCTTGAACATGGAAACTCTTCATTGATAATCTTTAAATTTTTGTAGAGAAATATCCCAGTATTTCCTCTGAGCACATACTTTCACACTAAAGAATATTCTGCTTTTTAGATGATAACTCTCTGGTAGATATCTATGTCCTTCAATGTGAGTAACCCCTAAACACAGATCTTGATGGCAATTATTCTACTATGACTGGTATGTCTTACTAGATCACAAGTCTCTGCCATTTTTTCATCTTTTGGTGTATTTAGTAGAAAACCCTGTAGTTATCCCTCATCTAAAAAAATTTTTCCTAAATGTGTTTTCTAAAATCTTACTGAACCCTCTATAGCTGTACTTTTGAAGTATACATGAACTAGTAGTAGACAAGAACTTCCAGGCATTACATTTGGAAAATATTAAAAATATACTTTATGACCCAGCAATTTCAACACAAGATATTATCCTAAAGATACAAAAATACAGGTTTGGAGGGGGACATGCACTCCAATGTTTATAGCAGTATTATCAACAATAGACAAACTATGAAAAGAGCCCAAGTCTCCATCAACTGATGATTGGATAAAGAAGATGTCACACACACACACACACACACACACACACACACACACGGAATATTACTCATCCATCAAAAAGAATGAAATTTTGCCATCTGCAATAACATGGATAGAACTAGAGTGCATTATGCTAAGCAAAATAGGTCAGGGAAAGATAGATACGATATGATTTCACTCATATGTGGAATTTAAGAAACAAAACAGGTGAACATAGGAGAAGGGAATGAAAAAGGAAAAACAGAGAGAGGCAAGCCATGAGACCCTTAAATATAGAAAATAAAAAAAAAAACAACTGAGGGTTGCTGGTGAGGGGGTGGATGGGGAATGTTTTAAATGGGTGATAGGCATTAAGGAGGATTCTTGTTATGAGCACTGGGTGTTATATGTAAGTGATGGATCACTAAATTCTACTCTTGAAACCAGTACTACACTATGTGCTAACTTTTTAAAAAATATTTTATTTATTTATTCATGAGAGACACAGAGAGAGGCAAAGACGTAGGCAGAGGGAGAAGCAGGCCCCTCGCAGAAAGCCTGAAGCAGGACTCAGTCCCAGAACTCTGGGATCATGACCTGAGGTAAAGGCAGACACTCAGCCACTGAGCCATTCCAGGTACCCTATGCTAATATGTTCTCATTCATTTGGGGAATATAAATGATAATGGAAGGGAATATAAGGGAAGGGAGAAGAAATGTGTGGGAAATATCAGAAAGGGAGACAGAACGTAAAGACTGCTAACTCTGGGAAACGAACTAGGGGTGGTAGAAGGGGAGGAGGGCGGGGGGTGGGAGTGAATGGGTGACGGGCACTGGGGGTTATTCTGTATGTTGGCAAATTGAACACCAATAAAAAATAAATTAAAAAAAATAAAGCTAAAAAAAAGAAACTTGGAAGAAAAAGAATTAAAAACATTAGCTTCCAATCTACTATATTTTTATAATATATAAGTATATATTTACATATAAATATATTATGTGAATATATACATATAAATATATATGTGTTTTAATATATAATATGTATTTTTATAGCCCATGAGTTAAAGTTTAAATAAAACATGAAGGATATTAGGAAGTCTTTGGAATCAAATATGAATATAGAACATACCAAATTGTGTAGGGTACTGAAACAACTGTATGCAAAAATAAATAAATAAATCATGACACAGACCTTACATCCTACACATAGCTCAAAATAGATTACAAACCAAAAAATCAAGAAGATTTTTTTAAAAATATATTACATACCTCAGTGTAAAAACATGAGACTATAATACTCATAGAAAATTACATAATAGAAAACCTAGATGACCTTGGGTATGATTATGACTTTTTAGGTATAACACCAAAGGCAAAATCAATGAAATAATGGATAAGATTGTCTTCATTAAAATTCAGATTTTCTGCTCTGCAAAAGATAATGTCAAAAGAATTAGAAGACAAGCCACAGGCTAGGAGAAAATTTTTCTTTTCTTTTTTCTTTAATTTTATTTATTTATTCATGGGAGACACAGAGAGAGAGAGAGAGAGAGAAAGAGAGAGGCAGAGACACAGGCAGAGGGAGAAGCAGGCTCCTTGCAGGGAGCCCGACGTGGGACTCGATCCCAAGTCTCTAGGATCAGGCCCTGGGCTGAAGGCAGCGCTAAACCCCTGAGCCATCTGGGCTGCCCTAGGAGAAAATATTTCTGAAAGACACATCCAGTAAAACACTGTCATTTAATATATACAAAGAATTCTTAACTCAACAATAAGAAAACAATTTGATTAAACAATGAGCCAAAGACTTGAGCAGACCTCTCACCCAAGATAATATACAAATGGCAAATAAGCATATAAAAAGTCATTCCACAATGTATGTCCTCAAGAAATGCAAATTAAAACAAAAAGATACCACTGTACACCTATTAGAATGGCCAAAATCTAACATGCTGATAGCACCAAATGCTTCATAAGACCTTTCATTCATTGCTCATGGAAATGTAAAATGATGTTGCCACTTTGGAAGAGAGTTTGGCAGTTTCTTACAGAACCATATACTCTTACCATACAATCCAGCAATCATGCTTTTTGCTATTACCTAAAGGAGTTAAAAACTTATGCCTACACAAAAAATTGCACACACATATTTATAGATGCTTTGTTCATTATTGCTAGACTTGGAAGCCACCACAATGTCTACTATAAAGAGAATGGATAAATAAACTGTGGTATATCCAGAAAATGGAAATTATGTAGCACTAAAAGAAAAGTCATGGAGGAAACTTAGATAAGTATTATTAAGTAAAAGAAACCAATCTGAAAAAGTTATATACTGCATGATTCTAACTATAAGACATTCAGGTATAGGCAAAAAATTGGAGACAGAAAAAAAAGATCAGCAATTGGAAAGGACGGGGATTAATAGGCAGAGCACAGAGGATTTTTGGAGCAGTGGGATAATCTGTATGGTATTATAATGATCATACATTTTATTATATGTTTATGCAAACCCACAGAATGTAGAGCATCAAGATTGATCCATAATGTAAACTGTGGACTTTAGTGATTATGATGTTCATCAGTTATAACAAATGTACCACAGTGGTCAGCGATGTTGATAAGTGGGGAGTCTATGCACATGTGGAGGGCAGGGAGTATATGGAAAATATTTGTATTTTCCCCTCAGTTTTGAGGTGAACCTAAAACTGCTCTAAAAATATATCCCTAAAAAAGTGTGGGGTACAGCTAAATTAATGACTTGAGAGAAATTCATAATTTTAATTGTGTATATTAGAAAAAATATATAAATACCGTTTTTAAGCTGTTGTGTCAATAAGGTAGAATATCTATAGCTATTAAAACCAAAGGAAGCAGAAGCAAATTTTAAAAATATAAGTTAAAATAAAATAGGGAACAAACACAAGATTGATAAAATCAGCAACCAGAAGTTTTTTTTTAAAAAGAACAACACATTGATAAATCTTCAGTCATGTTGATTTAAAAATGTGAAAATATAAATTCCAAAACCAAGAATAATACAGTTTCAAGCCCTTCCCACACTCAAAAAATGAGAGAATTAAATTAGATAAATTTATGTCAACACATACAAAAATCCAGTCAAAATAGATATATATTTTTGAAGAAACAACTTACCAAAACTGATAGAAGAAGAAATAAAAAGTATAGGTAATTCATAATCATTAAAGTTTTAATTTAAAAAAAATTCCCTATGAAGAAAAATTAAAACATTGAAAGAAGATATACTAATCTTAAGGAGCACCTGGGTGGCTCAGTCATTTAAGTGCTCCAACTCTTGATTTCAGCTCAGGTCATGATCTGAGGGTTGTGAGCTCAAGCCCCATGTCAGGGTCTGCGTTCAGCCCAGAATCTGCTTCTCTCCACTCCCCCCGCTCTGCTTCTCTTTTTCATGCATACACATACTCTTTCAAGAATTTTTTAAAAGGGTTGATTGTCTTCCTGAAAAAAAGTTTTGAGATTCCTTATAATTTTTAGGAATACAGAAGAAAAGAGTCTACAATATCCTGGAGGGTTAAACATAATCACATGCAATGGAACTGAATTACAACCATGTCTATTCTCTAAGTAGCAGTTTTTGATGGTTGATGATTTGGATTATGCCTTTTAAGTTCTAAGGAAAATTATCTTTACTCTAGAATTCCTACTCCAATCTCCAAACTTTATCCAATTTCAGGGTAAAATAAGGATAGTTTCTGACACATGAGTTCAAAAATGTCCTTCCACTCAACCATTTCTTAGAGATTTAATTTAGTAAAGTAAGGGGAATATAAGAAAGTATGTAGTCATCAGGTCTGTGACAGACTAGATCCAACACAGAAAAAGGTGAAGGTAGTCCTAAATTTACTAATGTCCAGATTACAATAGTAAAGGTTTTCAAGAGAAAAATATCCAGATTAAAAATGGTATATAACACACATGCTTGTGTTTTGGGAAATACATATGTGTATCTAATATATATATATGTTATATATATTATGTACATATATAGAGAGAGTATACATATTCAATACTTACACTGAATTATACAATTCATATACTGAATAAGTATATAGGTATATATCCCACTTAACTCAGCAGTAAACTATTTAAATAGGCATAATTAGCATAACAGTGATTTAACTGGATTTAAGACTATAATATTGTGCACCCCAGATTTCTTACCAATAATTTCACCCTCTCTCATCCATTGAAAGCTTCATATCATCAGTATTTTAAAAGGATGACATTTCAACCATGTTAAAAAAGACTTTGCTTAGTCCTACATCGGTACCCCACTGGTGCTCTTGAGCTTTGTCTATCAGCCTCTGTCTTTGTCTCTCCTCTCATTTTCAGGAAGATTGACTGAAATCAAAATGTCTTCCTTCACATAATTAATTGCTATCTATATGTGATATAAATTTATCCAGCTTATTTATGTGGCCTTGTTGCCACTTACATAGAAATATTTCAATCTTGTATCTTTCTGTAATATTTTAAACTGTAAATCATTCCTTTCCTCAAATGATTCTTTTCCTTGGCTTCCATAACAAAAAAAAGGCCTGATTTCCCTAAGTGTTCAGAATACCCGGGTAGGCTATTAGGAAAATATTTGAAGGAAGGCTCTGGAGCCACTCAAAGAAGGTTGGGTCCTGACTCCATCATTTCCAAGCAGGAATGTAAGATTTTAGGAAATTTACTTGATTTCTTTGTTCTTCAATTGCCTGAGCTACATAATGAGATAATATTTGTTCTAATCTGATAGGTGAAGGATCAGTTAGTATATGCAAAGCTGTTTGATCTTTTGAACTAAATACATGTTCTGGCTCCATTCTTCTATATCGATGACCTTTAGAGTTGCTGGGGAGTGCAAGCTGGCATAGATACTATTTAGTTTGTTTACTGTTCAGTCTATGGGAGGCAGGAAAAATTACCTCACAATTAGTAACTTTTGGATTTTGGTGTGTGTTTTGATACTTCAAATAGACCACGATCTGATCCCAGTTCACTAAAGAGAGACTCTCTCTATATACATATATACCTCTCTCTTTCTCTCTCTTAGAAGATTCTCTAAGAGAGAGAAAGAGAGAGGCAGATATAGAGATAGAGATCACATTCTTTCCCCATCTTTTAATTCTAAGAACTTCTTTGTGGCAGGGCTGTAAATGCCTACACATTTATAATTATATTTGCTTAATATTTATATCAATTTTCTGGGACAGAAGGAAACAAGGAAGCCATTATGCAGAGTAAGGTAATTGAAATTCATCTGGGCTTACTTTGAAAATTTCTGAGTTATCTTCTCATTTTATTCTAATATTAGAACTCTGATTGATTATTGGTGTTCAACCTCAATAGTCTAATTAGTGTGACTGCAGCTTCTTGATTATGTCTCTGAGATTTTCTTTCTTGCAAATCTGCTTTTATCTTTAATATCAGTTTTCTTTCTCCCTAGAGTCTCATTTCTCTTTTTAGTTTATTTACTTTTTTTGTGAATAATCATGTTCTTTTCTGAAGGAACCTTAATTATCTGTGGTTTTCACTGTTAATTGTCTCCCAAATTTGCTGTCCCAGATAAGACTCAGTTCTTTAAACTTATTGAAATATTCTCACGTTCTGCAATTAGTTAGGAAAACTGGATAAGCAGAGTGATAATATGTATATTTCATGTAACATTCTTAAAAGAAGGGCCATATGCTGACTGCTACCTCCTGCTCTTTGAAACTTGGTGTGATGAAGCTCTAGCTACTATCTTTCAGCTTGAGAACAATTTTGAGCCACAAATATAGAGATGATCATGTGATTTTTATCCTTTATTCTAGTCATATAGTATATTATGTGAACTGATATTTAGAGGTTAAGTTAGCCTTTTATTTTTGATAAATGCCACTCGATTGTGGTATATATTGTTTTTTATATGTCATTGGGTTTGTTTGCTGGAATCTTACTGAGGATTTTTGTGAAGCATTAATATGGGAACTTTGTACTTTTCTTGAGATATATTTCTCTGGCTTATTACCTGGCTAACACTGGCCTCACAGAATGAGTTGGAAAGTGTTGTTGTTCCTCTTATAATTTTTATGGAACAATGTATGGAAAACTATTGATTATTCTTCAAATATTTGGTAGAGTTTGCCATTGAGCTGACTGGACATGGGCTTTTCATGTGTGAATAATTTTACTACTACTCCAGTCTCTGTACCTGATAGAGGTCTATTCACATTTTTTATTTCTTGTTGAGTTAATTTTTGTAGTTTGTGTTCTCTAAGAACTTATCTAATTCATCCAAGTTATTAACATACAGTTGTTCAAAGTAGTCTTATATAGTCATTTGTATATCTAAAATCAACAATGTCTTGATTATAGTAATTTGAATATTTTTTAAAAGATATTTATTTTTTCACGAAACATACAGAGAAAGAGGCAGAGACACAGGCAGAGGAAGAAGCAGGCTCTATGCAGGGAGCCCGATGTGGGATTTGATTACAGGACTCCAGAATCACACCCTGGGCTGAAGGGACGTGCTCAACCGCTGAGCCACCCAGGCGTCCCAAGTAATTTGAATATTGTCTCTCTTTTTCCTTGATTAATTTAGCTAAAGTTTTGTTAATTTTGTTGATATTATAAATAACTAACTTTTAGTTTTCTTGATCTTCTGTATTCTTTTCCTAATCTCCAATTCCTTAATTTCCACGTTAATATTTATGATTAACTTCATCTGCTTGTTTTAGATATAATTTACTTTTCTCTTTCCGATTTCTTAATTTGGAAACTTAAGTTATTGACCTGAGATATTTCATTTTTTTAGCATAAACATTTATATCTATAAAGCACTGCATTCATCCTTAGTTGCATCCTATGTTTTTATTTTTTTATTTTTTTCTGTTTTTATTTTTATCTCAACATAATTTATTTTATGATTAGAGTGTATTATTTAATTTCTACATATTTGTGAATTCCAAAATTTCTTTGTTATTGTTTTCTAAATTTAATTAATGTTCACAGAAAATAACTGCAGATTTTAATAATTTCAAATTAATTGAAGACTATTTTATGGCCTAACATATGGCATATACTGTAGAAAGTTCCCTTATGTACATGAAAAAAGAATACTGTGTCAGGGCAGCCCCTGTGGTGCAGCGGTTTAGCGCCGCCTGCAGTCTGGGGTGTGATCCTGGAGACCCGGGATCGAGTCACACGTCAGGCTTCCTGCATGGAGCCTGCTTCTCCCCCTGCCTGTGTCTCTGCCTCTCTCTCTCTGTGTGTCTCTATGAATAAATAAATAAAAATCTTTAAAAATAAAAGAGAATACTGTGTCAGGCAGATTGCTGTGTGATGTTTTTTAGGTCTTCTTGTCTGGCGATGTGTTTTAAGTCCTCTGTTTCCTTTTTGATATAAAGACTAGTTGTTTTACCCATTATTTAAAGAAGATTATTGGAATCTTCAGCCACTGTGATTGAATTGCGTATTTCTCCTTTTAGTGCTATCAGTTTGTGCCTTGTGCATTTTGAAATTCAGTTGTTGGGAAAATATATGTTTATAATGTATCTTTCTTATAGATTGACTATTTTACCATTTGAAAACAACTCTATATCGCTATTAGCATTTTTGGTCTTAAAGTCTGTTCTGTCTGATATTAGAACTATTTGATCTTTTCTTGTGTGTGCTGTTTGCATGCTATCTTTTGCCATTCTTTAGAATTTATAGTATTGCATTTAATATGTGTCTCCTACAAAGTAGAGTTGAGTCTTGTTTTTAATCCTCTCTAACAGACTTTGCATTTTTATTGGATTGTTTAAACCATGCACATTTGGGCAGCCTGGTGGCTCAGTAGTTTGGCGCCGCCTTCAGCCCAGGGTGTGATCCTGGAGACCTGGGATGGAGTCCCACGTTGGGCTCCCTGCATGGAGCCTGCTTCTCCCTCTAATTGTGTCTCTGCTTCTCTCTCTGTGTGTCTCTCATGAATAAATAAATAAAATCTTTAAAAAAATAAAATAAAAAATTAAAATAAACCATGCACATTTAATAATCCTACAGATATTAGATTGATGTCTGCCATTTTGTTTTCCACATGTCTTTCTGTTTCTCCTTTACTTCTTCCTTTTCCATTAACGAAATATTTTCTAGTGTAACATTTAACTTTGTTAAGGATTTTTTTCAGTCTATTTGTTTTAAAGATTTATTTATTTATTTGAGAGAGAGAGAGAGCACATGCACACATGAGCAAGAGGGGCAGAAACAGAGAGAGAGAATCCCAAGCAGACTCTGTACTCAGCATGGAGCCCAATGCAGGGCTTGATCTCATGACCCTGAAATGACTACGTGAGCTGAAACTAAGTCTCATGACCCTGAGATCACTACCTGAGCTGAAACTAAGAGTCAGACGCTTAACCAACTATGCTACCCAGGTGCCCCTCAGCCATTATTTTTGCAAATTTTTCTTTTGTATCCTACTCTCCTCCCTTTTTGGTATTTCCATTACATATATATGTAGGTATATTTAACAGTGTCACACATTTCTCTGGGAGCACTGTTCATTTTTATTCATTCTTTCTCTGTTTTTTTTTCTTTCTTTACATTGGATAATCTCTATTGTTCTGGCTTCAGGTTTGTTGATTGCTCATTTGCCAGTTTATTTTTTTTATTTTTTATTTATGATAGTCGCAGAGAGAGAGAGAGAGGCAGAGACAGAGGCAGAGGGAGAAACAGGCTCCATGCACCGAGAGCCCGACATGGGACTCGATCCCGGGTCTCCAGGACTGCACCCAGGGCCAAAGGCAGGCGCTAAACCGCTGTGCCACCCAGGGATCCCCCCATTTGCCAGTTTAAATTTACCTTTTATCTCCTTCTAATTTCCATTTAAAAAATCATGTCTGTCTCTATTTACTCTTTTATGAGATATTGTCATTGTATCTTTATTTACTCCTTTAAGCATGGTTTTCCATAATTTTTAACATATTTATAATAGTTGACCAGAGTATTTTTCTATTAAATATAGCATTAGTGTCTTTTTTAAAAAAAATTTTATTTATTTATGATAGTCACAGAGAGAGAGAGAGAGAGAGAGAGGCAGAGACATAGGCAGAGGGAGAAGCAGGCTCCATGCACCGGGAGCCCGACGTGGGATTCGATCCCAAGTCTCCAGGATCGCGCCCTGGGCCAAAGGCAGGCGCCAAACCACTGCGCCACCCAGGGATCCTGCATTAGTGTCTTTTTGCAGGCAGTTTCTGCTTCTGCTTTGTTTTGTTTCTTCCTATAGATCATGCTTTCCTGCTCCTTTACATACGTCATATTTTTCTTTTCTGAAAATTGAACATTTAAGTTTATATATTGTAGCAACTGTGGATACTGAAACGCACACCCTGGTGTTTTGTTGTTGTTGTTCTTTTGCTGTTGTTTATTTGCCTGGTGACTTGGCGGATATTTTTATGTTAAATCCACATCTCTGGTATTTTGAAGCTTTTGATGTCTGTCTTTAGAAGATCGAGCCTGGCCTACATATAGTCACCTGGGATTCCAGTGGTTTTATCAGTTTTGATGTATGTTTTCTTTATCTTTCTGTTAAAAACTGCCTCTGTTGGCATGGTACTTAGCTATTTGATTCTTCTGATTTTCAGCTGATCACTCTATTTTTTTAACAGCCTTATCCAATTAATTCAGACGGTTTTGCAGATTTTGAGTCCAGTGTTTGATTTCAAGATGGCTCTTTTTTCTCTCTCATTTTTATGAGATATTATTAATATGTAATGTATGTAAGCTTAAGGTGTACATTGTGCTGTACATTGTGCTGTACATTGTGCTGATTTTCTACACATATATACTGTGACATGATTATCACAATAAGGTTAGTCACCTCACATAATTACCATTTGTGTGTGTGTGTGTGTGTGTGTGTAGTTTTAAGATCTACTCTTAACATCTTTCAAATATATAATACAGTACTATTAATTAAAGTCACTATGCTATACATTAGATGACCAGAATCTATTCATCTTGTAGTTAGAATTTTGTACCATTTAACCAGCATCTCCCTATTTCCCTAATCCCCAGCCTCTGGCAACCATCTTCTATTCTTTATTTCTAAGAATTAAAATACTATATGTATACATATATACATATATACAAACACGCACATATGTATGTATGTGTACTCATATATATTTTTTTTTTTCTGTATCTCTTTTTGGCTATTTGGCCAGTTTCTCTGGTAAGCTAATAGCCTAGTTTAGCTCCTTGCTTTCATCAAGCTAACAGCATCCTAATAATTACTTAGCATCAACATCTCCATTGTTTCTGAGGCACTCTTAGGCTTCAGTTTCCTGCACTCTGTTGTACTTATTCTCTCCCTGGGCCAAATCTCTTAGTCACTGCTCTGGATTGGGTATGTCAATGGTAGTTTCCTTCTCTCATACTAACATCTTTACTTGATAATCAGGATGCTGGTGAAAGTAGTAGCCTTTGATTTTCCCAGACCAAAGGATAATGAGAAATGCTGATAGCTTGTCCATCCCAGGAAGCTACCCATAGCCATGGATTGGATGTGGGGAGACTGTAGGCCTATCTTCTTGGCAACCTTTGCTGGGAATGGAGCTTCTGTTCCACTGGCTGGTAGGGGTGGGTGAAGGGGGGCAACTCATAGCCCTAGTGCCACAGACCTCACAGTTCTTAATAAGATTTACTAGATTATCTTTAATAAATGTTATTCATTTGTCTTGTGCTTCTAAGATAATTTCCAAGAGACTTCATTTTTTTCAATTAATTTTTGCCAGTTATATCTATTTCACTAGAATTTGAATACATGGATCCTCCATCACCTGATATTTTAATTGTTGGTGCTGTTATAAGATTTTTAATTCTGTGATAGGTTATGCATTCCTTGGGGAGATTGTTATTAGTATTCCTTGAAAGACAAGAAATCTCTCATATATAATCTATAAATATCTTTGGAGAGAATTAATTATAAGAAATTCACTAATTTCTTTGCTAATTAATACTGTTTTGCAATTTATGCTTAATGGAATTCTTTAATGGAATTTTTATGTGAGTATCTATGTGTACAAAACAAGAGAGCCAAGTATTACTTCAGCCACTTCACAGGTCAGGTTTGCATAGATACAAGTATTGGCCACTCCATTATTGAATGGATACAGTCACTTGTTCTTTCTCTCTAAGATGGAAAGAATTTTTAAAATTTTTTAAATTCATTTTAAAATGAATTTTCTTCTTATTTTAGATCACCTTATTCATGAATCAAATTTAGGATATTTAAAAAATTGAATATTCATAGAATGTTCTCCATCTCTCTTAAAAGTAATTTCAGTTTCCCCTAGGTTTTGCTATTAATTTGCGAATATAGATTTCAGCATTATTATAAGCTGTTTTTTTAGTGAGAAGTTATGAGTTACTGACTGGGAGCTACTAGGTATATTCTATTTTGAAAATCTCCCTTTTTATAATTATCACATAATAAAATTATCTATTAATTTACAAAAAATGTATGAGTCTGAGAAAATAACCTTATTAATTATAGCTGGGAATACAGAGAAAACAAAAATAAGTTGGATAAAACCATTAAAACATCATACTTAAACTGAAGTTGCAAGGTATGCCAGTGAAATTATCAGCAAATATAAATGTTCAATAATGACAAAATTAATAAATCATGATGTGTTTGTACAATGGAATACTACAAGTAAAGAGACTGAATGAAATAACAGCTACCTACAAGAACATTAAACGAATCTCATGAACATAAATTTGAGTAAAAGAGTCAAAAGTAAAAAGAATATGAATGGTATGATTTGGCTCATAAAATGTTCAGAACAAAGCAAATTACACAATGTGATGTAGAGAAACATTCACAAACCATTTAGGTAAAAAGAAAACTAAGGAGGAAATTATCAAATGACGTGCAATAGTAGTCACACCTAGGGAGTAGGGAAGTTACTTGGAGTATTAAAGGAATGTTTTTATTAATGAATTTTCACTTTTAGTATATTGTTTAAAACTCTTCATTGGCTTTATACAACCTTCATATATATATAATGTATTTTTTCCCTAAAATATGTAAAATGTTTTAAAAGGAGGAGTTATATCTAATCTTTGGAGTCATTTGCAAGAATGCAACCCCGTGAAACTTCATGTCTAATGACATTTTGACGCAATAGCAGGCATTTTTAGAAGCAAACAAGGGGAGTGCCAATTCATACTGTGCTCCTACTTAATCCCCACTGTGTTAAACCTCATTTTATAGCCCTATGTGTATTTACAAGTACAATTTTGGTTTTGCAAGTACAATATTGTCTCCATAGTTTTACGCCTTTCAGTTAGAAGGTCTGTCCTTAATTGTGTTTTCTTTCCTCAGAAAGACATCTGCTTTTATGAAATGGTACCACATAAGTAAAGCATACATACAGTGAGGGCTTAATTAGGCTGTTTATTTTGTAACCACGCTCCCAACTGTTCTTGAGAGAACAGACCAACCTCTTAAAAAGTCTGAGCTTTAAAAACAAAAGCGTATTTGTGAGGTATCAGATTTTCTTTTAGTTACTAGTTTTCAAAGAGTATTTCATTGTCGGGAGACAGAAGTTTTAGTTGTTTTTAAATGTGTCTGTGTGTCTGTGTTTCATTCTGTACCTCTTTTTGCAAGATTACAACGTTCTTCAGTGTGGGGATGTGTATTTTTTCATTTGTCTTTTTTTGCTTTTGGGTTTCTTTCCACTTTTATAACACAATACTTTGATAACTGCAGGGGCTTAGAATGATGTTTGAATTTAAAATGAAGTTAAATATCTTTAGGGACAAAATTGAATAAAAATGCAAAGGGACATTCAGGAGCCTCTCTTGGTCTTCTGCTCACAAGAATTCTTTACTTTTCAAGCACAGAGAATTGAAATTTCTTTGCAGATCACAATTGCCTAGAGCAGTATTGCCCAGTACAAATACAAGCTACATATATAATTTTAAGTTTGCTAGTAGACATATTAAAAATGTTAAAAATAACAGGTCCAGTTATTTTTTTTTTATTTTTTTTTTAAAGATTTTATTTATTTATTCATAAGAGACACAGAGAGAGAGGCAGAGACATAGGCAGAGGGAGAAGCAGGCTCCATGCACCGGGAGCCCGATGTGGGATTCAATCCCGGGTCTCCAAGATTGCTCCCTGGGCCAAAGGCAGGCGCCAAACCGCTGTGCCACCCAGGGATCCCCAGGTCCAGTTATTTTTAATAGTAGATTTTATTTACTCCAATATATCCAAATATTTTAATTTCAATATATAATCCATATAAAAGCAACTGAATTATTTTACATTATATTTCATACTAAATCTATGACATGTGTATTGTATACTTACAACACATTTTAATTTAAACATTAAACACTCAATAGAAATAGTGTATCTGTATTTGGATTTCATAAAATTTACATTTGAAAAAATAGTAGAGGGCCTACATGGTTCAGTTGGTTAAATATGAGACTTTTGGTTTGCCTCAAGTCTTGATATCAGGGTTGTAGGACTGAATACCATGCATCTAGCTCTGTGCTCAGTGTCTTTCCCTCTGTCCCTCTCTCCTTCTCCACTTGCTCTCTCTCTCTGTCTCTCTCAAACAAATAAATAAAATATTTTTTTAAAAATTTACATTTGAAAAACCAGTTACATTCCTAAGTTGTTTCAGAAAGATACATATTTCCTAATAACTGGATTGAGTATATAAGATTATTCTTTGATATTTGCTCCACTTTCGTAAAAGTAGCCTATCAGTTTTAGAAGAGTAGATTGAACTTTGAAGCAGAATCATACCACTTTCAAAACTATACCTTTGAAACAAAATCATACCACTTTCAAAACTATACCTTTATATGTAAATTCACTAACTCTTGTTTCAATTCAAAATATTATTAACATTAAACCTAGACAAATATGAATTGAAAAACTTAAGTTTATTACTATCAACAAAACATTCTTATTTTTTTTTCCTTTAGGCATGTAGTCAATTTTTTTAAATTCCATTTAGTACAATGAAATTGTCTGTAGTTTGATCTTCTGAATAACCTATAAGAACTTTATTGTTGATTTATATTATAAAAAAATTAATGTCAACGTAAATCTCTGTTCTTTCTTTTTTTTTTTTTTTTTTTGCTGAATCTACCCATTGTATTTTATTTTTCTTTATTTTTTTATTGGAGTTCAATTTGCCAACATATAGCATAACACCCAGTTCTCATCCTGCCAAGTGCCCCCCTCAGTGCCCATCACCCCGTCACTCCAACCCCCCACCCACTTCCCCTTCCACTACCCCTTGTTCATTTCCCAGAGTTACGTGTCTCTCATGTTTTGTCATCCTCACTAATATTTTCACTCATTTTTTCTCCTTTCCTTTTATTCCCTTTCAGTAATTTTTATATTCCAGAGATGAATGAGACCATATAATGTTTGTCCTTTTCTGATGGACTTATTTCACTCAGCACAATACCCTCCAAGTCCCTCCATGTCGAAGCAAATAGTGGGAATTTCTCATTTCTAATGGCTGAGTAATATTTCATTGTATACATATACCACATTTTCTTTATCCATTCATCTGATGGACACCGAGGCTCCTTCCACAGTTTGGCTATTGTGGACATTGCTGCTATCTCTGTACTTTTCTAACTTAGAATCACAAACAAGCCATTCCTTTCCTTGGAAATTCAGATTTAGCTTATTCATAAGCAGTGTGGTAGTAGTGAAAAATACAAACTACATTACCATTAACCTCTTTCATTTGATTAATATTTCACATGCATTTTTTGATTTCAAGAAAATCTTAAATTGGAGTAAACAGTGCAGTAACAGTTTTACAAAACTCACAGCTTATTAAGATATTTTAAGCTTTTCTTTATTTCTACAGTTTCATTAACTGGACATTATTTCTTGCATTTGCATGTACATATTGAACAATTTATTTTTTTTGTTATTTTACTTTTAAAATTTTATTTATTTATTTATTTATTTATTTATTTATTTATTTATTTATTTATTATGAACAATTTAAACATCTGTATCCATGTCACTTTTCACAGTCTAATTCAAAAAATAAGTACAAATATGTTTGGTTTTCAAAATATACCAAATGGTATAAAATAGCAATAATGGAAGCATTAGTCTCTTGCTTAAAAATTTATTCAGATTTTCTACCTACTGTAGCTAAAACACTGGCCATTGTGATAGATTTTTTTCACAAAGTTACAATTATTTTTGACAGTTGTAAAAAATTAAAACATATCTCTGACATCCATTCAATTATTTAGGTTATAAATCCATGACATTTTTTAATAAATTTGTAAGTTCCTTAAGACCATGTATATCCAAAGGATTAATGGAGCAACGTCTGTCATATCCTAACTCATTTAAATTCGAAGTGAAAAAAATTACTCTTTTTCATACTGGGAATTTGTTGGATTTTGAAACTATTAGAAAACTCATAATCTGTGAAAAATAGTTTGGCGGCTTATTGAAGATATTCTACTTTTAAAAAGTCTGCAGAATTTTCTAACAAAATTTTTGTAACTGAAATAGCATTTTTCTTTTACTATCTCTATATTTGTAAAGATGATGGTCTTTTTATATGTGACAGGTTAGGTAAGCTAAGTCCCCAGCTTTCAAACAAACAATCTGGTAGCTGCTGTGGAGGTATTTTGCAGATGTCATATAATTAATGTCACTGATCAGTTGACTTTAAAGGAAGTTAGCCTGGTTAATCTTGCTGAGCCTGAGTCAATCAGTTAGAAAACCTTAAAACATGTCTGAAGTTTCCCTAAGAGAGACAGAAAAGAACAGAAAAAGAGACAAAGAAATTCTACCTGTAGACAGCAGTTTTTACCTGTACTGGTAGTTGTTAAGTTCCAGTCTGCTGATGTTTCCCTCTTGACTGGCCTACCTTTGGATTTGGACTTGTTTAGCCAGCTCTCACAGTTACATAAGGAAATTATTTTGCCTTTTTAAATCATCAGTCAGTCTCCTATTCCTATTCTCTTTCTCTGTAATGACATATGTATCTGTCTACACACACACACACACACACACACACACAGACACACACACATCGTCTAATCTTTACCTAGTTGAACCGTGACTGATACACCATCGAATAATGTTTTCATTTTTATGAAAGAATTCAAACTATGTTATAGCTGTCAAAAGTTATAAGAGTAGATCAGATTAACCATTATTTTTTAATTGTTTGTTGAGGGCAGCCCCAGTGGCACAGCGGTTTAGCGCTGCCTTCAGCCCCGGGCATCATCCTGGAGACCTGGGATCGAGTCCCACATTGGGCTCCCTGTCATGGAGCCTGCTTCTCCCTCTCCTTGTGCCTGTGCCTCTCTCTCTCTCTCTCTCTCTCTCTGTGTGTCTCATGAATAAATAAAGTCTTAAAAAAAAAAGAAACAAAAAATAAATTTTTTGTTGAATATTTAATTTTGATTTTAGATAAGTTTGTCAATGCTTTTTGTTTGCTGAAAGGAATCTTTTATAATATTTGCTATATATTTGGTAAAATCTCAATATTTTCCCGCTGTTAGGCATTTATCTCTTTCTGTGTCTCTCATGAATAAATAAATAAAATCTTAAAATTACATTTCTTCAGTTTTTAAATGTATTTTAAGTAAGCTAAAGTTAATAATTCTGTTCCTCCATCACAGTGTCTATACTTTAATTGCTCAAAGGACAAATATAGTTACTGGCTACTGTACCTGATGATTCAGTCCTACAGGATAAAATTCACTTCTTGCAACAACATGTGGTAATTTAAGAACTGATTCGTTTTGCCCTCCCAACATTGTATACAGCAACCAGTATTGTTAAAAGCATGGATCCAAAATCAAATCCAAAATCAAACTATTCAGCAAAATTATGAAAATTACAACCAGTATAACTGCTAATATTAAAATATACACTGATGTATTCCTAGTAAGTGTATTAGGACCAGTCAATACAAAGCAATATAAGCTGTAATAGAATATGAGAGAGAACTCACTGCCCCTAATACAGAAAAACTAGCTATGCCTTAAACATATCCTAATGGTTTATTTTTTTAATTTATTTATTTTTAATATTTTATTTATTTATTCATGAAAGACACACAGAGAGAGAGGCAGAGACACAGGCAGAGGGAGAAGCAGGCTCTTCACAGGGAGCCCGGTGTAAGACATAATCCCGGATCTCAGGATCACGCCCCAAGCCAAAGGCAAACACTCAACTGCTGAGCTACCCAGACATCCCTCCAAGTGGTTTAAATGGAAAAATCATTTGGGGCTCCTTGGTGGCTCAGTCAGTTAAGCATTCAGCTTAGGTCATGATCTCAGGGTGCTGGGATTGAGCCTCAATGGGCTCCCTGCTCAGCGGGGAGCCTGCTCCTCCCTCTCCCCCATACTTGTGCTCTCTCTCACTGTCTCTCTCTCTCTTTCTCTCTCTCTCAAATAAATAAGTACAATCTTTAAAAAATATGAAAAATAAACTAAAATAATAAAACATTGAATTAATATCAATAATTCTCAACTAATCTGTTTTATCAGTTCAAACCTAGTTAGAATCATAACAGGAATTTTTCCCATGTGTAAAATTGACAATCTAATTCTAGAAATAATTTAGGAAGCAAAAGAAAAGATTAAAAAAATGTCAAGACAATTTGAAAAAATAAAAAAGGAAGGATGATCTATAAGAAAAATATATTCAGATATAATGAACAAATTCATGTGGTAATGAAATACAATGGGTCATTATGTCAATGCACTAGCTTCATATATCTTGAAACAGACACTTGCATGTGTACAAATATGGTATATGATGAGTAAGCTACTCAAATCAATGAAGAGAAGATAAAGTCTGAAAAAATATATTATGTTTTTTTTTTTAATTATTTATTCATGAGAGACACACACAGAGAGAAAAATAGAGGCAGAGACACCAGCAGAGGAAGAAGCCGGCTCCATGCAGGGAGCCCGATGTGGGACTCAATCCTGGGTCTCCAGGATAACGCCCTCAGCTGAAGTTGGCACTAAACTGCTGAGCCACCCGTGTTGCCCATATATATTGTTTCCTAGCAATTAGCTATCTATGTTATTAGGGATGGTGGAGGAATAACTGTAAATCATTGCACTTACAGAAATAAATTTCAAATCATTTCAATACCAGAACAGTAACAAAAATTAATTAACAAACTGATGAAAACATAAGAAGATTATGAAAAGCTATATTTAAAATCTTGGAGCTGTTTACAATTAATTTATTAAATAAAGAAGAGTTTCCATTATCAAGAAATAAATATGACTTACAGCTATTGATCCTAGATATATTAAAAAACAAAATAATATTATGAATGGCTTTATACCAATAAATTTGATAAATGGGAAAATCCCTAGAAAGACTCTACCCCTCTCATTGAAGAAAAAAAACTGATAACCCCTTTATTTACTACTATATATTTACTTTAATTTAAAAACATAACTTAAGACATTCTCATAAAGAAAATCACTGCCCAGATTGTTTCAGTGTTGAATTCTACCAAACATTTGAAAAAAAAAAAAAATTCTACACAAAAATTTCTAGAAAATCAAAAAGAACACCTCCTTGAATCATTGCATAAGTTTCCTTTATCTTGATACTAAAACTAGACAAAAATATAATCAAAGAAAACAGTAGACTGATATCCCTTATGAACATAAATATAAATATCATTAATGAAGTAATAGTAAATCAATTCGAGAAATTTATAAGAAGGATTACATATAATGATAAAGTCAGGATTACTCTAGGAATGCCAGATGCAATCAATATTCATAAATGAATTGTTTTTCATTATAGGAAGAGATTAAAATAATTTATGGACATTTCAATAGACGTCGACAAAAACATCTGACAAAATTCATGAACAATTTAGTCGATTTGGGAATATTAACCCAGCCACATAAACTTATGTACTTTTCTGAATATTTGCCATTAGTTTTAGGAATTCAAAAATAGGGAAGCCTGGTTGGCTCAGTGGTTTAGAGCCGCCTTCAGCCCAGGGTGTGATCCTGGGTTCCACATCAGGCTCCCTATAAAGAGCCCTCTTTGCCCTCTGCCTCTCTCTCTCTCTCTCTCTCTCTCTGTCTCTCATGAATAAATAATAAAAATAAAATCTTAAAAAAAAGAAATTCAAACATATATAGGAATTATGGATAAATGATACCAATGGGTGGATGTCTAATGAGATACACAAAAATACCACATATGAGGCTTTGTTTTTATCCTTGGTTTCTCACTTGTGAAATTATGTTCACAGATGTACTACTCACTCAGAATATATCAGGAGGACCAATAAATTTTTCTTCTTTAGACAAATACTGAGTTTGTTGGGTCATATTAAACCTGAAGTATCTGTGGAAAAGTATGTAGTAAACATATTAGAGAAGTAAGACTCAGAAAAGCTTGAAATGAGGATATAAATTTGGTCTGTGTGATTATATAAATGATTCGCCTAAAAAATGGATGTGGTTTTAAACCGTTTAACAAAAGTGCTCAGAATAAGAGAAAGGAGGACCTTGATCTGAATTATTAAGATGGCAAAAAGTAAGAGAAATATGACTTGATAAAAACACTAAAAAGAAAGTTACTAAAATAGAAAAAAATAACCTATAAATTTTAATCTCTTGAAATCTAATAAGGGTAACATTTCAAGAGAAAGGAAAAGTCAAACATTTTTTAATGCTGCTAAATTGTCAGGTGAAATTATATATATAATTATATATATTATATATATATAACTATGGTAATCTATATGTTATAATTATGTAGAAAACAGTCAAAATTAAGGAGATATATTTCAGTGGGATGATATTGAATGTGGGGTGTTATGAAGAGTGAGAAGATGAGAAGTATCAGAAGTAGAAGTCTTAATAGAAGTCTTAATAAAAGGCTGAAAATGAGTTTGGTAAAGATAACTGATGTATGGAAAGTTATTTTTTTCCTTTTCTTTAATATTTTTCATTGTTATTAAAGAAAACTTCTTGATAAAGGTAAGTTGAAGATAATTTGATATTGATATCATTTCCTTAAGCCTCTTTTTTTTGGAATTTACTTGTGGCAACAAATAAATGAAGAAATAAAGAAAGAAGGAAGGAAAGAGGGAAACCATAAAAGAGGAAGAAAGGGAATGAGTAACAATTTTCATGTTTTAATAAATAGGAAAAGAGCTGTCATCCATAATCACAAAGTGTTACTTGTGTGTGCCATATACTGGAATAGATGGGTCAAAATGAAGGAAATATTGAGATAGAACAATACTTTCTCAGATATTAAACAGTAAAGCCAATTATTTTTTTAGTATTCATTTGAGAGAAAGAGAGAGAGAGTGCATGAACAAAGGGGAGGTGCAAAGGAAGAAGGAGAAGCAGGCTCTATTGAGCAGAGGGTCCAATGCAGAGCTCTCCTAGGACCCTAGAATCATGACCTGAGCTGAAGGCAGATTCTTAACTGACTGAACTACCTAAGCACCCCTAAAGCCAATCATTATACAATTAAATGTCACCAAACAGAAATATATATCAAGGAGCATTTGAATAGCTCATTTGGTTAAGCATCCAACTCTGAATTTCAGCTTAGATCATGATCTCAGGATTGTGAGATAGAGCCCCATGTTGAGTGTGCTGGACAGGGAGTCTGCTTAAGATTCTCTCTCTCTCCCTCTGCTCCTCCCCCGCCCTCTAAAAAAAAGAAAGAAAAGAAAAAAACAGAAATATGTATCCAAAAATTATTGTTTAAAACAGTGAGATCAAGGGGCATAGACAAACCCCAATTCAGAGACCTAGATTTACATGAATATGTGATTGTGGATGGGAGATAATGCCATGTTTAATAGTCTGTGGGTCAGACTTCCAGACTTTCTCAAAGTGAAAAAAGAAGAGATGAGGTAGCAAAGGCCAGATAACATCAAGTGCTTGAGGTTATAAGAAGCTTTTCCAAAACAGCAGTGAATATTAAATGCTAAAACTGAATGAAGGTGAACTTAGAGAGCAAAGGAAATCATATTTGGTGAGATGTAGTTGAGTACAAGTGTGAATTGAAACATTTTTTCTTTCAGTCTTCATCATAATAGTTTTCAGGAAAACAAACCCCATTCAAAAGATGAGTAATAATGATAAAACAATTTCTAGAAACTTATATATTGATATTGGACAAAAGGCAGGAACAAACAATTGCAAATGGCAGATAAAAATATTTTTCCCAAGATTGTTTTCAGTGAAACAAGAGTAGAGTTCAGGAGAAATATTTCTAAAATTTCAAAGAAATTCCAGGTTAATTTTTTTTTTCGAAGAGTATATGACCTCAAAAACAGATTCTGAGAAAAGAGGGATTAAAAAAGTGAAGGTGAAAATATAAATATTTATTTAAAATTTAAATTCTAAAAAGAGTTAAATGGGAAATTAGAAATAAAAAACCAAACTGACCACAAATACAGTCAGAAAATTATAAGACTTTAAATGGGAAAGAAGAGACATATAATAATTGTAGTATAGATAATAGATGTGGAGAACTACAATATAAAATAAGTATAAAACTTATGTTCCTGAACTAAAAACAAAAAACAAAAAATGTAAACTAACACTTATATATTACATGTAAAGATATAAAAGATGGAGATACAGGCATTAGTGGAAATGGTAGAGCAAGTATCTCTAAACTCTTCTCAAAAAAAGCAATTCATTGGCAAAAATTGTCATAACCAACATTTTCAGAACTTACGAAGTCAATCAAAACTTGCAGCAATCCTGGGAGCATTTAGGTTAAATCTCAGTAAGAACAGTGAGCTTTGTGGCACTGTAACTTTTTCTACTTTAATCCTTTTTTTAATTCAGTTCTGGGATAGCTTTAAAAACCAACAGCCAGAAATTATTCTGTAAACCAGCAGCCTAGAAGCCTAGGCGATAATAAACAGATTTAATCTCCTCTGATGCCTCATCCAGAGAGTGATCATTAGTAGACCTGTATGGAACTTCTTTGGAAAACTTTACTTACTGGACTTGTCTTTATTTGATCTCTCTCAGAGACATTCCTGAGCTAACAAATAGCTTTTACCCTAAGTGCTGTCTCAGCAACAATCAGCAGCAATTGGTTAACATTGCAGCTGCCTCAGACAGTAATAAAAGTTGGGGAAAATGTCAGACTGACACTTATTTAAAAAGTGAAAAAAAAAAAAAAAACACAGGTAAGATGGATGTCCATAGGAGACTTTGAAAAGCTCCAACATATTCCTGGGAATCTAGAAAACTACATGCATGTGTAAGATTGTGCCTGTCCAGAGATGTGTGTATCCTAAGGAAAGCTAAGAAGGCCCTTGTGACTATAGCTGACTTTGAGTCTCTGTGGAGTCAAAAATGAAATCTAACCAAAGCCATAAACTGCATTCCTAAGCAATGAAAATATGCCTTAAAGTGCTAACAGAGTCCCTTGGCAAATGCTAGAAGACTTATTTATTTGAGGCATTTAAGGTAATCTCTATCCACTCATAATCTGACCACTAGACTAATTGAATTACAACTTCAGTAGCTACTGCTAACAAAGGATATAGACTGTACAGAATTAGTTTGGGAAAGGAAATAATTAAATAAACAACAATAACAACAAACCGTATAGAGAAGAGAGATCTGACTTCCAGGGTTGTCACACTATATTATTTAAAATTGCAAATTTTCAATAAAAAAGATATTAGATATATGAAGAAACAAATTATGGCCCATACACAGAGAATAGAAGCAGTCAACAGAAACTATTCTAAAGTCAGTCCAAATATTGGACTTAATTTAAACAAAACAAAACAAAAACAAAAACAAGATTAAGTTGCCTGTTTTAAATATGTTTAAGAACATGGAAACCATTTCTAAAGAGCTATTGGAAAATATGAGAATGATATCTCAACAAATAAAATGTTATAAAGATACAGAAATTATAAAAAAGAACTAAATAGAAATTATCAAGTTGGAAAGTACAGTAACTAAAATGAAAAGATTCATTGAGTACTCAACAGATTTGAGCTAACAGAAGAAAGAATTGGTGACCTTGAATATATTTCAGTATATATTTTTCAGTCTCAGAAACTGAGAGAGAAAAATGAGAAAAGAAAAAAGAAAAAAAAGACAACACTTCAGAGACCTAACTGGCACTAGCTAGCATACAAACAAAGGCATGAAGGAGTCTCAGAAGAATGAGAGAGAAAGTAACTGAAAAAAAATTAAAGAAATAATGGCTTAAAAAGTCCCAAATTTGATGAAAATCATTAATCTACATAACCAAGAAACTCGATAAAACCCAAGTAGAATAAATTCAAAGAATCATACCATAGAGATGCCATAATCAAACTCTCAAAACCAAAGACTGATGAACCTACCCAGGAACTGAAAGACCTGTACTCTGAAAGCTATAAAACATTGATGAAAGAATTGGAAGACAACACAAACAAATGGAAAGATATTTCATTGTCATTGATTGGAAGAACAAATATTGGTAAAATATCTATACCACCCAAAGCAATATACATATTTTATGCAACTTACATCAAAATACCAACAGAATTTTCACAGAATTAGAACAAACAATCCTAAAATTTGTATGGAACCACAAAAGACCCTGAATATGCAAAGCAATCTTGAAAAAGAAAGCAAAACTGGAGACATCACAATCTCAGATTTCAAGTTATATTATAAAGAGTAATATAGTAATATAGAGTAACATAGTTATCAAAACATATGCTACTGGTACAAAAATAGACACATAGATCAAGGTAACAGAATAGACAGCCCAGAAATAAATCCACAATTATATACTCAATTAATCTTTAACAAAGGAGACAAGAATATGCAATGGAAAAAAGAAACAGTCTCTCCAACAAATGGTGTTGGGAAAACTAGACAGCTACATGCAAAGGATGAAACTGGACCACTTTCCTACACCATAAACAAAAATAGTCTCAAAATGGATTAAGGACTTAAATGTGAGACCTGAAAGCATAAAAATCCTAGAAGAGAGTAGAGGCAGTAGCAGTAATTTCTCTGATTGGACGTTGAAATATTTTTTCTGAGATGTCTCCTGAGGAAAGGGAAACAAAAGCAAAATTAAACTATTGGGACTACATCAAAATAAACACTTCTGCACAGCAAACAACAACAACAACAGCAACAACAAAAACTATCAACAAAGCTAAAGGCAACCTACTGAATGGGAGATTTTGCAAATGACATATCCATTAAAAGGTTAGTATGTCAAATATATAAAGAACTTATACAATTCAACACAAATAATCCAATTTAAAAATGAGCAGAAGACATGAACAGGCATTTCTTTAGAGAAGATATACAGATAACTTACACATGAAAGGATACTCTACATTACTCATCATAGGGAAATGAAAATCAAAACTACAGTGAGATATCACCTTACACCTGTCAATATGGCCAAAATCAAAAACATAGGAAACAACAATCATTGGCAAGGATGTGGAGAAAAAGGAACCCTTGTGCACTGTTGGTGCAAACTGGTACAGCCCCTGTGGAAAACAGTGTGAAAGTTCCTCAAAAAATTAAAAATAGAACTACTCTGTGATCCAGTAATCACTAGGTAAATACTGAGTATTTACCCCAAAAATATAAAAACAGTAATTCAAAGGAATACATGCAACCCTATGTTTATTGCAGCATTTTTTACAATAGCCTAGATATGGAAGCAGCCCAGTGTCTATAGATTGAATACATAAAGATATGAGATATGTATATACACACACACACACACACACACAATGGAATCTTATTCAGTCATAAAAAAAGAATGAAATCTTGCTATTTGCAGCAACATGGATAGAGCTAATAGTATACTGCTGAGGAAAGTGAATCAGAGAACAATAAATACCATATGATCTCACTCATATTTTTTTAAAAAATTATTTATTCATGGGAGACACACAGAGAGAGAAAGAGAGAGGCAGAGACACCAGCAGAGGAAGAAGCCGGCTCCATGCAGGGAGCCTGACGTGGGACTCGATCCCAACTCCAGGATCACGCCCTGGGCTGAAGGTGGCCATAAACCACTGAGCCACCCGGCTGCCCAGAAACAAACTCTTAACTATAGAAAACAAATAGATGATTACCAGAGGGAGGAAGGTAGGAGATGGGTGAAATAAGATAAAAGGATTAAAAGTACACTTATCTTGGGATGCCTGGGTGGCTCAGCAGTTAAGTGTGGTTGCCTTTTGCTCAGGGTGATCCTGGAGTCCTGGGATCAAGTCCCACATTTGGATCCCTGCATGGAGCCTGCTTCTCCCTTTGCCTGTGTCTCTGCCTCTCTTTTTCTGTGTCTCTCATGAATAAATATATTTTTTAAAAAGTACACTTACTTGATGAGCACTGAGTAACATATATAATTGGTATGTCACTATAGTATATACCTCAAAAAAATATAACACAGTATGTTAGCTATACTGGAATCAAAATTTTAAAAAAATAAAATTAAAGAAATACATAAATATGTATAACTTCAAACACTAAGAAGAAAAGGAAGAAAATATTGAAATCAGCCAGAGGGTAGCAACTCATCATGTAAATGGAATCTTTGAGATTAACAGTGAATTTCTCATCAGAAACCATAGAGGCCAGAAGGCAGTGGGATGGTATATTCAAAGTGCTATGATAAAAAACCATCAACCAAGAATTCTATATCCACCAAAACAAACTTGCAAAATTGCAAGATAAGTTGAGACATTCCAAGAAAATCAGGAAGTGGGCAGCCCGGGTGGCTCAGCGGTTTAGTGCTGCCTTTAGCTCATGGCATGATCCTGGAGACCCAGGATGGAGTCCCATGTTGGACTCCTTGCATGGAAACCTGTTTCTCCCTCTGCCTGTGGCTCTGCCTTTCTCTCTCTCTCTCTCTCTCTCTTTTTCTCTGTGTGTGTGTGTCTCATGAATAAATAAAATCTTAAAAAAAAGGAAAAGAAAAACAAGAACTGTAACTATTAGTAGCAAATCTATTTTACAGGAAATACTAATGGGAGTTTTTCAGACTGAAACAAACACAACACTGGGCCATAACTCAAAACTATGTAAAGAAATACAGAGCACAGTTAAAGGCAACTATATAGGTAAATATAAAAGACAACACAAATATATTTTTTGTATATATTCCCCTGTTTTATTCCCTCCTATGTATGTGAAAGGAGAAGTGCATAAAGCAGTGATTATGAGTATGTGTTACTATACATACATAGTGTAAAGATGTAATTTACTTCACTGTAACTCTACAAAGGAGAGAATAGGGAAAGGAACTTATACAGGAGCAAAATGTTTGTATATCATTGAAATTAAGTTGGTATATATCTGAATTATATTGCTATAAGTTAAAAGATTAAGTTCAGGTATATTGCTAAGACAATAACTGAAAACTATTGTAAAAAATGAATTAAATGGGTACATTGTAGAATATATCTTTAATGATAAAGAAGACTGTGGAATAATGTAAAAAGAAGAGGAAATAGGAAGAAAATGAACAGCATAGTGTCATAACACTACCTTATCTGTAATCCACCTTAAATTAAAACATATTGAATGCTAGTAAAGCAGAGGTTGAAAGAATAGATTTAAGAAATGATGCAAGTATATGTTGTCTATAAGAGACAAACTTAGATTCAAGGATGAATAGTTTGAAAATTAAAGTGATAAAAGACATACCCTGCAAACAGTAATTAGGCAAAACAAAGAGCAGGAGTAATGATGCTAATATTAGGTAAATAGACTTAAAAGTTGTTACTATATACTCAGAGGTTGTTTTTAAAGACTTACTTGTTTATTTTAGAAAGAGAGAGCACACAGCAGGGGGACGGGCACAGGAAGAGGGAGAGAATCTTAAGCAGATGGCCTGCTGAGTACATAGCCTGATGTGGGGCTTGATCTCACAACCCTCAGTCAAAATCAAGAAATGGCTGCTTAACCAACTGAGCCACTCAGGTGCCCTGAGAGGATGTTTCAAATGAGAAAGATGTCAACCAAGAAGATATACCAACTGTAAACTATATAAATACAGTTAACACCAGCTGTCCTAAAATATATGGAGCAGAACTTCAGAATTGAAAACAGACAATATAAGAGAATTAAACACATCACACTTGATAACTAATAGAATAAATAGATAAAAACAAAGTAGAAGACTGGAATAACACAATATTATCACACAATTAGAGAGAACAGACACATATAGAATACCCTCACAACATTTGCAGGATATATATTCTTGTCAAATGTACACAGAACTTCTTTCAGGATAGACTATATATGACGACATAAAAACATTTCAAGTCTAAAAAGTTTGAAGTCATGCAAAGTATGTTTTTAGGCATCAGTGCAAGAGAATTAGAAAATAACAGAAAGAAATTTGAAAAAATCGCAGTTTTGTGGATGTTGAAGACAACAATCATAAAACAAAACAAAATCAACAGTTTAAAGAGAGAACCAGAACAGAAATTAGGAGATAACTTACTTGTCATTAATGAAAACAAAACACAGCATACTAAAACTTTATGGAATGCAGCTAAAGCAATCCTAATAGGGATACTTATCTAAACTAGCTATATTAAAGAAAAGAGAAATTTCAAATTGCTAATTGAATGGGTTCAGACACTATGGAATACATTAAGGAAGTTCCTCAGAAAAATTAAAAATAGAACTACTATATAGTCCAGTAATTCCATGTCTGAGTATTTACATCAAAAAAAAAACCCACACAAAAAACAAAACACCAAAACGCAGAGACACCCCTATGTTCATGCAGCATTATAATACGATAGCCAAGATATGGAAGCAATCTAATGTCTATTGATAGAGGAATAGATAAAGAAGATGTGGTATATATAAACAATGGAATGTTACTCCATTATTAAAAATAATGAAATCTTGTCACTTATGACATAGATATATCTAGAAGGTATTATGGTAAGTGAAATAAATCAGAGAAAGACAAATACCATATGATTTCATTTATATATGGAAGCCAAAACAAAACAAAACAGAAACAGACTTAGAAACACAGAATACAAACTTTTGGTTACCAGGGGTGGAGAGTTTGGGAGGGTAGGCAAAATGTATGAAGGGGATTAAGAACTATGAACTTTCAGTTATGAAATAAATGATGGTGATATAATGCATGGGGAATATAGCTAATAATATTGTAATAACTTTGATGACAGATGGCAACTAGAATTATCATGGGGATCATTTCATAATGTGTAATAATATTCAATCACCATAATGTACACCTGAAACTAATAGGATATTATATGTTAATTACCTTTCAACTTAAAAAGGAAAGAAACAAAAAACCTAAAAGACCATGTTAAGAAACTTGAAAAATAAAAGCAAACAACCACAATAAATCAAAAGGAAATAATAAAATGAAAACAAAACATAATGAAATAGAAAATAGAAACACTGTACATATATTAACAAGACAAAGTTACTAAGAAAAATACTAGTAAAATTTACAAACCTTTATTCAACTGATGAGCATTCGTGTGTTTAAACAAATAGGATAGTTTGAGTATAGATATCACTATACTTACATGTCTGATGGTTGAGAGGATTTGCATCAAACAGCTCCAGATTTCTATAGAGAGTACAATGTTAGACAATCCTGTGCCAATATGAGACATAGGGTGGAGATCGAGATGCATACATGGGGATTTGAAGAAAAGCAGCTAAGAGTGTAATAGCCATTGCAGTTTTTAATTCATAAGCCAAAAAAAGCATAGTAGAATTTATAGGCAAGCTAGGTTAATGGTCATGAACATTATGATATGCAATTTCACCCATTAGTTCAAAACTGTCCTAGTGTAAATAAGCACAGAGAGATTAGATATTTGTAATTTCTCAATTTTTTGTTATTAATTTAGTAATATGTGTATGTATTTTTTTGGTCAGATAACATGAGATGAAAGGAGTGATAGAGTACTTTTATTGAAAACCAGATACTCAAGGATATTGATTAACTTACAGAAGGACAGTTAATAAGTAATGAAGCTGAAATGTGCATGAAGAGACAGTCTGACAAAAAGAAAAATGGCATAAGCATCTCACCACTATTCCTCCCATAGGAAAATTGACAGGGATTAACATGGCAGCTGCTGCTCAGATTCCATCATCATGTTTCTTTCTCTCTTTCAGAACACAGGTAGGTAATTGTTTTGATAGGATCTTTCACTCTGAGGGTAGAAAACACTTATCTTTATGATGGTGCCAATGCAGTGATTTACCCAGGCTTGTCCAAGGCCACTTGAGAGTCATGATGCAAAACTCTAAAGTATAAAAGTAATTTTTTGAGCAGCAAAGCAAAAACATGTGAGTAAATGCACTGCGTATGAATGTCAAAATATCAGGGACAGCAGATGTGCACAAGAGACTATTAAAACCATCTTTGGAGTTCTAAAATGTAATGTAGCAGATAACAGATAAAATAATGTGCATTATTTTAATTGAATAACATGAGGGAAGTAAACCCTACACCAAAAAAAAAAAAAAAAAGGATTCATCTTCCAATATAGCATTAGAACTACATTTGTATTTTACATTATTTTATATAATAAAATTACAACAGTAAAGAAGTAGATGATATTAGAAGTTTTAGTTCTTCAATAGGCACTTTTAAGGCATATATAAAATACATATCAGCCTTTTCAGTGTTGTATTAAAATAACCAGTTAATAATGGAGATTCCTGGTAAACTGTCTTGACATAGTGATAGGTACAATGTGAGTATAAATCATTTCTTTAAAGCCCTGCTTAAAAAAAAAAAGACTGAAGAATAAAGTTTTATAGCTTGCCTGCACAATTATTTATGAGCAGATTGTTTATGTTTCAACAGAGGAAAATAACAAATCTTTCAGCAGGAATCTGGACCTATCACTATTTTTATCCTCCCGTTTGAAACACAGCCTAGGGCATCTTTTAGTACTGACATTTTGTTACTTTTTTTTTTTTAATCTGACTTGACCATTTTCTTTTTTTTTTTCTTTTTTTTTCTTTTTATTTTTTGACTTGACCATTTTAAAGAGATAATTAGATGTACACATTGTCAGTTTGTGCAAAATTCCTTGTGTATACATGCCCTCTTTATGTGTTATATTTCATTCTTCCTATAATTTGAAGTGAATATAAGATTGTGGCAAATTGGGATGGAAGAATAAGATCCCAATAACGCATTAGATACAGAGTGCATTTCGAATACTCTAGTGCCCTCAGTGTGGTAATGTGCAAATTTTACATTAAAAATATCATAGGACCTCAATATATCATATCTGGAGGGATGTTACTATGATTAAATTGTCTCTAGTCATCAGATGTTATTTGCATTATTAATATTTCAATGTATCATTAATGTTTTTGAGATTTATTGAGATCTAATTCACATATAATATTGTGTTAAAGTTGTCTAACATTTTGATTTGATATTCTGAAATGATTACTAGAGTAACATTTGCTAATATTTCCATGACCTCATATCATTACCATTTCTTGGGGCACCTGAGTGGCTCAGTAGTTGAGCATCTGCCTCAGGTGGTGATCCCAGGGTCCTGGGATCGAGTCCTGCATCAGACCCCGTGCAGAGAGCCTGCTTCTCCCTCAGCCTGTGTCTCTGCCTCTCTCTTTGTGTCTCTCATGAATGAAAAAATAAAATCTTTAAAAATAATAATAATAACAATTACCACTTCTTTTTTATGGTTATAACATTTAAGATCTCTTCTCTTAGCAAGTTTCAAGAATATAATATTGTAAAGTATAATCCCCATGCTGTATATTAGCTCCCAGAACCTATTTGTCTCATAACTTGAAGTTTACACCCTTTGACCAACATTTTCCCCACTCCCAACCCCAGCAAGCCCCATCCCACTTTCTCATTCTGAGTTCTGCTTTTTAAAATTCCACATATATGTGAGATCATACCATATTAGTCCTTTGTCTGATTTATTTAGCATAATGTGCTCAAAGTCTATCCATGTTGCAAATGGTAAGATTTTCTTCTTCTTATGGCTGAATGAGATCTATATATATCTATATCTGTATCTATATCTATATCATCTATATCTATATTTATAATCTATCTATATCTTCTATATATATCAGTTTTCTTTATCCTTTCATCTGTAGAATACTAAAGTTGTTTCCACAGCTTGGCTATTGTGAATAATGCTGCAATAAACATGGGAATATGATATCTCTTTGAGATAGTGATTGTATTTCCTTTGGATAAATGCCCAAAAGTAGGACTGCTAGATCATATGGTAGTTCTGTTTTTATTTTGAGGAAACTCCATACTGTTTTCCATAGTTGCTACACCAATTCACATTCCCACCAACACTGCACAAGACTTCTCTTTTCTCCATGTCCAGCCAAAACTTGTCCCTTATCATTTTTTTTCTTTTTTGATGGCCATTCTACCTGGTGTAAAATGATAACTCATTGTGGTTTTGATTTGCATTTCCCTGACGATTAGCGATCTTGAATATCACTTCACATAAATGTTGGCCATTTGTATACCTTCTTTGAAAAAATATCTATTTACTTCCTCTGCCCAGGTTTTAAATCATTGTCTTTGCAATGAGTCTTTTGTTCCATACAAATTTTAAGACTGTATGTTCTATTTTTGTGAAAAATGCTATGGGGATTTTTTATAGGGATTGCATTGAATCTATAGATGAGTTTAGGTAGCTTGGACATTTTAAAAAGGTTAGTTCTTCCAATCCATGGAATATCTTTCCATGTATTTGTTTCTCCAGTTTCTTTAAGCCAGGTATTATAGTTTTCAATGTACAGAACTTTTACCTCCTAGCCTAAATTTATCTCTAGGGTTTTTTTTGTGTGTGTGCTATTGTAAATGGGATTGTTTTTCTTTATTTCTTTTTCATATATTTAATTTTTATGTGTTGGAATGCAATTGATTTCTGTATGTTGATTTTGTAACCCACAACTTTCCTGAAATTTTTTTATTAGTTCTAGCGGTTTTTGGATGGAGGGTTTATTAGGATTTTATATACTTATCATATCATTTCCAAACAAAGACAGTTTTACTTCTTTTTTTTTTTTTCCTGTTTGGAATGCCTTTTATTTATTTATTTTGTGTTACCTGATTGCTCTGGCTAAGACTTACATACTGTGTTGAGTGGGCACCCTTACCCTGATTTGGAGGAAAAGCTTTTAACCTTTCACCACTTTGTATGATATTAGCTGTGGGCTTATCACATATGGTCATTATTATGTTGAGATACATTTCTTTTATGTTCAAGTTGTTGAAAAAATGGTGACTTTTCTCAAATGTTTCTTTTTTTCTGAATAAGTTGAATCATATGGTTTTTATCTTTCATTCTTTTATTATGATATTTGACATTTCTCAGTTTTGTGCTGAATTATCTTTGTATCTCAGGGATAAATCCCACTTAATCATGGCGTATGATCCTTTAAATGTGCTGTTGAATTTGGTTTGCTAATATTTGCATCTATATTTATCAGAAATATTGGCCTATACCCTTATTTCTCATAGTGTCCTTACCTGGTTTTGATATCAGGGTAATTACTTGCCTAAAATGAATTTGAAGTGTTCACTCCTCCTCATTTCTTTGGGAAAGTTTGAGAAGGATTGGTGTAAATTCTTTAAGTCTTTGGTTGGATTCACCAGAGAAAAAATCTAGTCCTTGATTTTACTTTGTTGGGAGATTTCGGATTATTGCGTTATTGAGTAATCTCCTTCCTCATTATTGGTCTGTTCAGATCTTCTATTTCTTGAATAGCCTTAGTAGGTTGTATGCTTATAGCAATTTAATAATTTCTTTTAAGATTATCCAGTTTGTTAACCTATTATTGTTTATAGTAATCATTTATGATTCTTTATATTTTTGTGTTGTAATATCTCCTCTTTTATTTCTAATGATACTCATTTGATTCTTCTTTTTGTTTTTCTTAGTCTAGTTAAAAGTTTGTCAATTTTATCTTACAAAAACAGCTCTTAGTTTTATTGGTCTTTTCTATTGTTTCTCTGGTCTCAACTACATTCATTTATGCTTTTATTTTGTTATTCCCTTCCTTCTGTTAAATTTGGGATTAGATTGTTCTTTTTCTAGTTTGTGGAAACATAATGTTAGTTTATTTGAGATATTTCTTTTTTTTTCTTAAAATAGGCAATTATCACTGTAAATTTCCCTCTTAGAACTGCTTTTATTACATTTCATAGAATTTGGTATATTATGTTTCAATTTTTGTTTCAATATATTTTTTCTTTTGATTGATTTTTTTAATACATTGGTGATTCAGGAGTACTTTGTTCAATTTTCACATTTGAAATTTTTCAGCTTTTTTCTACATTATATTTAGTTTAACATCATTGTGGTGAGAAGAGATACTTGATATGATTTCAATCTTCTTAAATTTGCTAAGACTTCGTTTGTGACATATTAGAAACCTGTCCTGGGGGATGTTCCATAAGCACTTGAGAAGAATGTGTTCCATTGCTGTTGGATAGAATGGTCTGTATATGTCTGTTAGGTCTATTTGGTTTGACATATGGCTTGAGTCCAACATTCCCTTATTGATTTTCTGTCTAGATGATCTATCTCTTTTTGAAAGTGCACTATTGATGTCCCCAATATTATTAGATTGTTGTGTATCTCTCCACTCAGATCTCTTGGTATTGCTTAATATAATTGAGTGCTTTGATGTTACTTATATATTTAGATTGTTATATATTCTTAAATGGATTGATCCCTTTATCTTTATATAAAAAATGTCTTAGTATCTTGCTACAGTTTTTGGCTTAAAGACTATTTTTCCTGAGGAGCACCTGAGTACATTAGTCAGTTGAGCATCTGACTCTTGATTTTTGTTCAGGTCATGATCTCAGGGTGGTGAGATCAGGCCTCCGGGTAGGCTCTGTGCTCAGCACAGAATCTGCTTGAGATCCCCTCTCTCTTTCTCCCTCTGCCCTTCCCTGTATGTGCTTTCTCTTAAATAAATAAATAAATAAATAAATAAATAAATAAATAAATAAATAAAATCTTTAAAATAAAGACTATTTTTTTCTGATCTAAGTTTATCTACTCCTGTTCTTTTTTTGTTTTCCACTTGCTTAGGATATCTTTTTCCATGTCTTAGCTTTGAGCCTATGTGTGTCCTTAAAGCTGATATGAGTCTGTTTTAGGCAGTAGATAGTTGGGTGTTATTTATTGTGGTGGTTGTTGTTCTGTTTTTAATACATCCAGCTACTCTATGCCATTTGAATAGAGAATTCAATCTATTTACATTTAGAATAAATATTGATAGGTATAGACTTAACTAATGCTTCCTGATAGAATCTATGACATAGTTCATAGGTTCTGTGTCCCTTTCATACTTTTTTTTCCCTTTCATACCTTTTGAGAATCTTATCTGACAGTCAATGTTACTGCTCTTCAGTCTTGGAAGCCAGTGATTCAGTAATTTTGATGGAGTGAGAAAGAAATGAGCTCCTTTGGCAGCATTTCACATTGTTGAGTAAGTCTGATGCTCACTTACACATTCTCTTTCCTTCAAAGGGAGATTTACTGGCCAAGAAGGTCCTTAGCCCTGAGCTTTGATACCTTTGGATGGTGGTGATGTGAGTAAAGTCAAACTATTCCTCTTGGCCCTCTCCAGTGTAAACAAAGTCAGTTTGTGGACCACTGCACAGTCCTGTGCCGGGACTGAGATATATATGCTTACTACCTGACACACAGCTAGGCAAGACTTCTCCTGATATTTTGGCATATGATGCTGGATCCCACAGATCTCACATGGGCACTTTTGTCCATGGATGTTTGTCACTTTTTTGTAGCTAAGATGAGGGTCATGTCCAAGGGATTGCCTTATTTGGCCATGAGGCTGATGTCATTCCTCATCATTATTTTTTTAAGTATTAGTTATTTAATCCGTGGTTGTCTGTGTTCCCCCAAAATTTATATGCTGAAGCCTTAATTCCCAGTATGCTGATATTTAGAAGTGGGGACTTAGAGATAATAAGGTTTAGAGGAGATTGTGAGGATGGGGCTTATGATGGTATTTATGTCCCTATAAGAAAACCAAGACACCAGAGCTCATTCTCTGTTCCATGTGAGGGCAGTAAGACAGTGTCCATCTACGAATCAGAAAGAGGGCCCTCACAAGTGGTGAAATCTTTACTTTGTACTTCCCAGGCTCCAGAGTTGTGAAAAACAAATGCCTGTTGTTTAAGTAACCCAATATAAGGTATTTTCTTAAAGTAGCAGAGCAGACTAAGACAATAGTTATTTCCATAAATAAGTTATGAAATATTATAGCCTTCCTCAGTTGCAAGTCATTTGAATGAAGATAATCTAGTTTATACAGGAACAGGAAGCTATAATTGTGTGACAATTTATAGCTGATATTTTAGGCCTTTAAGGATATTAGATACAATCCCTATATAGTAGGTAAGATTCAGAATTTAAAAGGAAGAGGACTTATCAACATTTTCAGCATCATGCATCTACCTATCTTATTCACTGAAGAGGGATAAAGAAGTTCTTCTGTATAACAGATGTATAGGAATCTCTATAGGGAAACAATAGTATGATTTTGACTGTATTTCATAGTCGTGTGCCTCCATATTTCACTTGCATATTTACTGTTCTGGGTATTCAATTTTTGTATGTAATACTTTTTCCTATTAACTTTCCTTTTATTATTTTATGTTGGAAAGGACATAGTGTGGGATTTATCCTCTTAATTTTTTTAAAATGTAAAATGCATTATAGTTGACCATAGGTACAGTGTTGTACAGCCTATCTCTAGAGCTATTGATCTCACTCAACTGAAACTTTATGCTCATTGATTAATAACTTGTCATTTCTCACTTCCCCCTACTACCTAGAAATGACCATTCCACCCCCGATTACATGAATGTGACCATTTTAATACCTCACATAAGTGGAATCATGTAGTATTTTTCTTTCCTTGATGTGCTTATTTCACTTAATAATGTCCTCGAGATTCATCTATGTTGTGACATATAGCAGAATTTTCTTCTTTTCTGAGGCTGTATACTATTTCATTGTATGTACATACCACATTTTCCTTATTTATTCCTCTGCCAATGAACATTTGTTTCCACACCTTAGCTATTGTGAATGCTTCTACCATGAGCATCGGTATGGTAATATTTCTTCAAGATTCTAATTTGAAATTCTTTTGGATTGGAATGCCTGGGTGGCTCAGTGGTTGAGCATCTGCCTTCAACTAAGGGCATGACCCTGGAGTCCCGGGATCAAGTCCCATATCGGGCTCCCTGCATGGAGCCTGCTTCTTCCTCTGCCTATGTCTCTGCCTCTCTCCCTCTCTGTTTCTCTCATGAATATAAAAATTAAAAATCTTAAAAAAATATTCTTTTGGACTAATATATAGAGGTGGGATTGCTGGATCATATGGTAGTTGTATTTTTAATTTTTTTGAGAGATCTCCTCATACTGTTTTCTGTAGGAGATGCACTGTTTTTTTTATTATTATTATTTCTGTCAACAATGTGCAAGGTTTCCAACTTCTTCACATCCTCACCGATGCTTACTTTTTTTTTTTTTTTGGATAGTAGACATCCAGTCAGATAGGAGGGGATCTCTCATTGTAGTTTGATTTGCATTTCCCTGATGATTACTGGTGCTATTTTTTCATATATCTGTTGAAGATATGTCCTTCAGCCCGTTTTTAATTGTGTAACTAGTTTTTGTGTGTGTTTTTTTTTTTACTTTTTGTTTTGTAACCTGTTATCAGATACATGGTCTGCAAATATTATTTTTTCCTCTGACATAGGTTGTCTTTTTCCTTTGCTATGAGAAGGCTGTTAACTTCAGTTTTACTAAACTTGAAAAATGTTTCTATTTTAGCAAGCCAATCTATTTTTAGTGCATTTGCTTTTTTCCTTTTTCATTTCTCACTCACAAATATTTTTAGAATGAATTCTCTGCCAAATTAGTTGTGCTACTGTTGAAAGGAACAAGATCAAGAATAGATTTTTTTAAATTTCTTTAAAATTATTCTTCAATCCTTCATAGTATTTATTACTTGTAAGTAATAATATAGTATATTGTTATTACTTCCCATCATATTCACTAGGCTATAATTAGTGATCATTTGGGGAAAACCTAGCTTTTAATGTGTTGGATCTAATAGCAGAAGAAAGGAACTATACTCAAAGGGAGTATAAAAGCCTGGGCATCATAATTTGAAGAAGCAGGAGGGTGCATGTGTAGCAAAACCTAAAATTGCTTAATGAAGGAAGCCCAAATATAAAATAGGGGAGATAATTCTCTGAAGAGACAGAATTGAAAGAATATATCAGTATTTAAGAGATAATATCACTCTAGATCCTAGAAGATGAAAAAAGTGATGATGGCATATTGTCAGAAAAGTTGAAATAACAGGATCACAATGGAAGATGGTAGAGGAAGAAACTTAAAATGTCCAAGAAGTGGCCATTATAAAACAGATAAACTATATAAGTCTAGAAGACACACCAGACTGCACAGAGGATTCCTTATTTACAAAGTATATAAGGTGTTTGTTGGTAAAAAATAATTAGTGGTGGCTCTTTTCTCTGTGGCAAGATTATAGGTAGAAGAGACTATTACAAAACAAGAGTCACTGAAAGCAATGACAATGATAAAACCCTAACATTACAGAGGCCATGTTGTTAACCTAAGAAGTCAGATGGATATAATTGTTTAATTGTTATAAATGACATAGTTGGAGTGATAACCAAATAATCAAGAACTGCAAAGCAGGGCAGCCCGAGTGGCTCAGTGGTTTAGCGCCACCTTCAATCCAGGCCCTGATACTGGAGACCCAGGATCGAGCCCCATGTCAGGCTCCCTGCATGGGGCCTTCTTCTCCCTCTGCCTGTGTCTCTGCCTCTCTCTATCTATCTATCTATCTATCTATCTATCTATCTATCTATCTCTGTCTCTATGAATAAATAAATTTTAAAAAATTAAAAACAAAGAACTGCAAAGCATAAGGACATGGTTAAGAGAACATAAAATCCCTAGGACCAAATATATAGTGATCTCCAAAGAGTTATAACTCAACTTTGTCATCAGAAGATACAAGGATGCATAACCAAGAGCCTTGGAACAGTCACCAAAATAAGAAGTGCTGCTCCATTGCCCAATTTCTAGTTCTGAGTCAGTTTTCAATTCCAAAACCCATTTGACTAAAAAGAAACTGAGTCCTAGGAAGAAGGACCTTATAACATCATAAGAGGTATATGCTAGAATTATCTCCCAGTCCTTCCTAAAGAGATGTTAAAACATTTACTCAGGTAACTGTACAAGGGCAATATAAAGTACCCAAAGGTTTTGAGGATTATGAAACATAAGTCTGATTTGACATTGATACTACTGATGGCCCTTCTCAAATTTGGGACAAATTAGAGCAGGATAATATCTGGAGTTCTAGACAGGGTCTGGTTCACATATGATTACATACTCATTTCCGGAATGCACATACTTGGTAGTTGACACAATCCACCCATTGGGTTCATGGCCTTCAAAGTAAGGGTTTGAAGAGAGCATGTGAAAGCCTCTGAAACTGCTATCTCTGGTCATTATAGTAAGTAAAAATTAATAACGTACCTTCAGGAGATTCTGGAAATGAGGGTCACCTTTAAAGATCTAATGATGTATGGTGGTTATCCTCATTATATCCTCATTTTATTAACAACTCTGGTCCTTCAAAATCAGATGAATACTGGAGTATGACAGCAGCCTACAAACTCAATGAAATAAGCCCTTACCACATCTCCTCCACAGTTGAAGCCACTCTGCTAGATTTAAAATGCCTCAGGCACATAACATGTGGCCACTGATTTGAAAAATGCATTATTTTTTTATTCAGGTCAGAAAAAGAGATGAGAAATTTTGCAATCACATGGAGTTTTATCCCAGAAGTATGATTTTATCCCAGAAGTATGTTAATTATCCAGCTATATGTCATAATAGAGTCTGAAGAGATCTGAACTTTCTGAATATTCTGTAGAACATTATATTGCTCAGCCTCTTTCATGGTATTATGCTTATTAGGTTAGATGAACAAAAAGTGGAGAACTAGATAAGACATATATATTTCAGAAATGAAAGATAATCCTTATGAAAAATCAGTAACCTGCAGCATCGATAAAATTTTTAAGGGTCCAATGATCAGATATGAACTGGAACATCCCTTTCAAAGTATGAGTTAATTTATTATACCTTGAATTTCCTTCCATGAAGACAGAGTATAGTAAATATAATACCCAATAAGGCTTTTAATATTCTGGAGGCAGCATATCCCATATATTGAAATACTATTTCAACACATATACTGGGTCACATGAAAGACTATTGCTTGGGTGGGGCTCATAACAAAAAAGAATCAATGAAAGATAAAGATTGGAAACAAGCTTGATGCAATGAACAATAGGCTAGACAATGAACAATAGGCTGGAAGAAGCAGAGGAACAAATTAGTGACCTAGAAGACAAAATAATGGAAAATAATGAAGCTGAACAAAAGAAAGAAGAATTATGCAACATGAGAACAGACTTAGGGAATTCAGTGACTCCATCACCTGTAATAACATTTATATTATAGGAGTGCTAGGAGAAGAAAAGAGAGAAAATAGGGCAGAAAATTTATTTTAAGAAATAATAACAGAAAGCTTCCTTAATCTGGGGAAGGAAACAGATATCCAGATTCAGAAGCCACAGAGAACATCCATCAAAGTTTCTCAATAGCAAGTCAGAAAAGAGTGACATGATATATTCAAAGTGCCGAATGGGAGATATAAAGAGTTTCCTAGAAAATAAATAAATAAATAAATAAATAAATAAATAAATAAATAAATAAAAAATACAGAACAAAAACAAAAGCAAACTAAAGGAGTCTGTGACCACAAAACCAGCCCTGTAGGAAATATAAAAGGGGACTCTTAGAGTGCAAAAGAGATACCAAAAGTGACACAGACAGGAAAGAATCAGAGAACTCTCCAGAAAAAATGACAAAACAAATAAAATGGAACTAAATACATAATCTGTCAATAATTACTTTGGATGTAAATGGACTGAATGCTCCAGTCAAAAGATAGTGTCAGAGTGAATTAAAAAAAAAAAACAAAAACAAAAACAAAAAACAAAAAACAACCCATTTATACGCTGCCTGAAAGACACTTATTTTATTTATTTATTTTTAAGGATTTATTTGTTTATTTTAGAGAGAGGGAGACAGAGAGAGAGAGAGAGAGAACAAATGATGGAGGGGCAGAGAGCAAGGGAGAGTGCCCTCTCCCTTGTGCAGTGCCCTCTAGACTCTATCCCAGCTAATCCCACTGACCTTTAAAACTCCAGGCTTTAAACCCTGCTGGTTGCAAGAACTCATGAAATTCAGCCCCTCTCTTTTTCTAAGCCAATGACTTTAGGGAAGTGTTCTCCTTATGAGTTTCCTTGTGTGCTCCTCTCTCTCATCCTTTTCCATGATCACAGCTCCCTCCCCACCACAGCAAAAGCAATCCACTTTTCCCCTAAACTACATCTCTATACTTCCTATCTTCCTTGACGTGGCCTCTTCTCTCCCTTTAGTTGTTGAGTTTGTTCTGTCAGCCTTCAGATCAATTTCTGGGATGTTTAGGATGATTTCAAAACTATATTCATTTTTAAAAGTACCCTTGCTTGCTTTTGAGCCCGTTAGAAGACCACAGTCCACCAAATGACAGTGCAGCCAAACCCGTGTCACAAGAATATGCGTGATATTCAAGTGATCATTGCCCAGTTTTCAGTATGAATGAGCAAGTGCAGCAGCCCTGGTGTTAAATAGGCATGATGACTAGGAGCACAGACTGTTTGGCTTGGAGGGTCTAGGTTGTGCCACTGGTTGGGTCACAAATACCAATAAAAATGTTAGCTGATAATGAAAGGGATCTAGAATGAATGGAAAATAATATAAGTTGACACCTCAAGACTAGTGTCAGTGATGGGGTTGTGGTTTTTCTCACCAGCTTTCTTAGTTTCCCACAGGGAGCAAGGAAACTAGAATGTTGTAGATCCTTTTCCTTGATTGTGTATGAAAAAGTGCATCTGAATAATAGAAAGAGAAATGGTCTCTCCAGAACTCCTCGGTGGTTTGGCTTAGGACTTATTTCTCCAGCAGACGTCACATGCTGGCTACTCTATCTACCTAAACCTTATTCCCCCTTCCTTCTGCAGTTATTAATTCCCAATGAATATCCAGCATGCCAAACTTCTCAGTGTCTGCTTACAGAGAACTGACTTATAACACAGTAATGTAGAGATATGTCTAGCATAAGGACTATTCATATCACATCTAGACTTTTGTGATTGGTTTTAGGAAGAACCCTCTATCTAAGCTCTCCAGTGCAGGAGAAATAAGACACATATAACTATTTAAATATAGTTATTAAATTAAGTAAAATTTAGAAAATTCAGTTCTTCAGTCACATTTGCCACATCTCAAGTGCTCCACAACCACATGTCACCAGTGACTGTCATAATGGAAAGAGTATATCTTGAACATTTCCATTTTCATAGACCTGGACTGTTCCATATTGGACAGTACTCATATAGATGATATAAAACATCTGACACAGATTGTGATAGGTACCAACTCAAATAAAAATGGCTAAAAGAATAGATTGTATTTAACCAAAACAAGATAAGCGTCAGGAGAGGCATGTTAAGTCACCATAGGACATGAGTTTTCAGGGACTTAATTATTATCACAGATTTTCTTACTGATTTCATGTCTCTGTCATGTGTTTGTTTATTATCACTAGTGGTGAATATTCTTATCCTTCTGGACGTAGGTACAAATTAGAGGAAACATGATTTCTGTGAATTACAACTTATATTGCCTTGGATATCTCCAATATAAAAATGGTAATAGTCTACATAGTTAATAATTTTGGTAAGTAAAATATCCTATCAAAAGAAGTACCATCACAGATATCACTATCTGCAAGTTTCTATGTTTTATTAAATAAGAAATGTGATTTTTGAGGGATTCATTAAACTGTTAAATTATCTATTAATCACAAGGGCCAAAAATATAATAGAAATAAACCTATGAATTATGTAAAAGAATCTCTTAAGTAATTATTAATTTTCATAAAATATAAATCCTTACAATTTACTTAAGTGTGTATCAAAATGAATTTCCATTTAATGTGTCTGACTGGAAATTTCTTTTATAAAGAGGCTGCAAATACTGTAAGAAATATCTTTAACATTTCATTGCTACAGATGTATGGATAGTCTATCTTTCATAGATGAGGAAGTTAAATGGTGAAGACAAGTGTGACATACACATGTAAGCATATTACATGTCTGTATTTGTTTATTTTTCTAAGAATCATTACTGCAGGGGCACCTGGGAGGCTCAGTAAGTTAAGCATCTGCCTTTGGCTTGGATCATGATCTCAAGGTCTTGGGATAGACCCTTCATTGGGTTCTCTGCTCAGCAGAGGATTCTGCTTCTCCCTTTCCCTCCCCCCACCCCCAGCTTGTGCTCACTCCCCTTCTCTCTCTCAAAAAAAATAAATAAATAAAAAAAAAGAATCATCTTTGCAAAGGGAATTTGGGGTTTAAGTACCACATTTTTCGCTTACAGCAGAATAAAATTTACTTAAACAAGAAAAAAAAATCCACCAAATGAGAAGTTTAAACACATGGCACTGTTAAATATTGCTCTACAATTTTACAACATATTGAAGTTTATTGATTATACCTGAAAATATTTACAACATGATACAATTGTCAAAGCTCTTAGTGACACTGTATAAAAATGAGCCTTACATCATTGATAAATGTTTACTAACTGTTTTCTATTGGATTAGGGCTCAAATTGGGCTTCATAAATAATCCAAGTATTTCACAATAGCATTAATATCTATGAATATCACAAGAATCAGCAAGTATATTTTTGTTTTTTAATTTTGTCTTATTTTTTATTTTTGATCTTCTACTGAAGCCTGATAAATAATGACTTAAAATTAGGATCAGGAATCTTCTAAAAATAGTTGTACTTTTGTGCAAGGCAAAACAATATTGCATTTGATATTTTAAAATGACTGTAACAGCAACAACAAAAAAGACTGCAACAGGTACTTTGAAAGCTGGTTTATCCTCTGCTATTTGATATAATTGTGGGTTAGTTAAACAAGAAAGCAATATATGGACAAATTAGTTGAAGGTAAATAATAATAGTCTTGAAACTTGCAAATGACCTTTGAGTTGTACATGAAAATGTAGATTAAATAATAAAAGTTATTTATTATCCTGAATAAGTTATAAAGTAATCAGTGAATTAAAGCCTTGAAGATCATATTTACAGTTATGTTAATGTTTCCTTTGATTTCAACTTTGGTGGTTATACAATATGCTATGATGATAAGTAATCTATGGTTGTTTGGGGGGATAAAATTATTTAAAAGATGCCCATCAGATTATGGGGAAAATAAGCATTTTTTCTATCTGGTTTACCATAAGCTATGGAATCTAATGTAGGAAAAAAGTCCTTTGACTAAGGGTGATGGCATTTGAAATCTTCAAAAAATGTTTTCAACTGCCTAAAGAACATAAATATACATGGTAATCTAGGAGGAAAAGAACCAAAATTTGAGACATGAAACAGAAGTTTGAGAAAGGGCTTCATGTTTGTAAAAATATAAAAATATATATCATAGGAAATCGCTCTGTGTCTTACATTGTTGGAAATGCCTTATTTATTATATTATTATTATTTGAAGTAATTCTGTGTTGTTGGTATTTTCTTTTCATTTGAAAGGTGATGAACTATCACATAGAAGGTATCAGAGCTAGGACTCTAACTTCAAAACTGTGCGTATTCTCTCCTATCAACTTTAATTTGTATTAAGGAACATACCTTTAGGTTAGATTTACATGTTAGTTTAATATGCTAAGCATATCACATATTTAGGATACATAAAATTAACTTAGGATAATGCTGACAATTGTATTAGAAAGTTAATAATAAAACTACAGTTGTCATGATGATGACAGTTGAGTTACAGTCATAATATCTGTGAAGAATATGCCCTTAAATATCTAAGGTAGAAACAAATTTTTGCAATGGAGCATGTTAAAGGGTTAACTCTGTGAATGCCCAGACTATTTAGAAATGACTTGCATTGATTTGGCTTCTCAGACAGAAAAGTAATCCTCTCCTAAAAGTTTTACCATTAATATACCCTAACTCCCACCAAGAATTACAGTGCCTTAAAAAATTAAATCTACTTTAAATATAATAGATTCTATTTCATTCTAGCAGTGAATAGTCCAGTGGTTACAGGGAATTCAAGGTTTGCATGTTCTTCGCTTATCATAAGCAGACATAGTACAGAGATTACCTGTGAATGGAATAGGGAAGAAAGGGGGGAAAAAAGCAATTGCTGTTCTCCAGTATTTGAACAGACAGTTGCAATTAGCTTTCTAATGAGTTTGAACAGAGCCTAAGAGGAGATAGGAGCTGTGTATTCTATATGTGAGTACAGGATTCTCATAGACGGTCATTCTTTGCTCGGGTTCATTGCTTCTTTCACTATTACAGAAAGTCTTTCTCTTTCCATTTGCATCAAAATGCTCACTCCACTCCAGTGACCTGTCCTTGTTTAGCTTGGATCTAATTTTAATACTTATTTTCCACGACGTTAAAGAGCTGTGCAATTGGACATGGATTGCTTGCCTTGCTTCCCAATAGTTTAACATTAGAAGTAATTTTAAAACTGGAAGAAAAATGCATTTTTAACTCAATTGTATTTTCACATAATGTGCTTAGTTACTCAGGGCTCCATCATTCATATCTTCTATATGTATTAAGAAATAGATGTAGTGAGCATGTAGTTTAGAAAGACAAGTCTCTGAGATAAATTCTGTTCTATAATCTCTTATGAAAACTACTTAGAACAAAGTAATAGATAATCTGTATTGTTCTTCTGTTAAAACAGCAATTGAATTATGCAATTATCAATCTGTTTATTTAATAAAAGCTGTGTAGTTCTCACCAGTCCCTCAAAAATCTTTTTCTCATTCTTTTATTATATTCCAGTTTGGGATTTAAGAAAATTAAAAAAAAAAAAACAACTTAATCTCTCTAACACGAAATCACAAAATGAGGGTGCTTTTCATGTCATTATGTATTGAGAGGTTTCAAATAAAGATTCTGTTTTTACAATTTCCTGCTATTCGAAACAGTTTCTAAAATCTAAGAAAAGAGGCACTAAAACTGAAATAAAAGAAAATCAAACAAGAAAACCCACTAACATTATGTGTCTCACACAGTGCCCTATTCTTGTATACTTAATGTATTTTTTGTTACTTCCTATTATGTATTTTGCTGTTAGAATGATTCATACTATGTACATTAAGCTTTCAGGAAATAAAAATGAATAGGTTTTCTTATAATGAACTGCATTATATTTGAGTGATAAAAGAAGGCTGATATATTGATTCCCATACCCAGCATTTCTTATGACTTCCAAACTTTGACTCTGCAAAACATACTATTTATTTAATTTAGTCTACAATTAGAAATATATCGAACATCAGTAAAACATTTTCATTAATTTTTGGACTCAGGTTTCATTGCAGAATTCTGATACATCATAACACATGCTTAGTCAAGTAATGAATTTCACTAATCTATGTGGTGAAAACATTGAATCTTATAACTGCAGAAGTAGATATCCTTAAATCTTATCCTTAAAAATGTAGATAGCTTTAAATCTGAATATCATAAAAGATTATCTTAGAAATTTCAGCATAGATTAATGCAAAGATTATTAACAGAATAATTTATAAACAAATATAGTTTAAAAGTATGCTCTAAATCCAATTAAAGGAGTCAGTTAACTAACCTATGGTTCATGCATGTAATAAGTTATAATACAGGTATTAAAATATAATAATCACAGAATTTTAAAATACTTTAAAATTTCACATTTAGCTTTATGTTTATATTATTTTTTATTTTTACTTTTAAATAAAGACTTGATAATAAGACACAGTGAACAGACTAAAATCTTTATCTTCCATATGGTTCACATTATACCAGCACTTTTTGTGAATACACATAAACAGACATATACCTATTCACAAATGTTTGAATTGAAATACACCAATATTTTTTTACACTGGAATGTATATCCCTATGTTTGTAGGAGTACAGTTGATTTTTAAAATTGGTTCTTTACTCTTTTTTATATTGTGTACATTTCTTATCAGTGGGTATATATTACTTATATATTACTTTTACTTTAAAAAAGAGTACAAAAATGAGATGGTGAATCAACGAATCAGTTATTTTCATTTAAAGAAAATAAACACTTTGCTTTCATAACAAGCACTTAGAGTCTTACCTTATAAATTAATTTCAGATGAGTAAATTCTCCTGTTGTGCTATTTTGACCTTTCCCAGTACTGATAGGATCAGTGATAACAGAGTGGAAGGCCCCATTTTGCATATTTGATTAAATTTGTATATGTACTTAGGATATGTAGCATGTGTGCCTTGGGTTTGTATTACTCTAATGTGTATGTATTTATACTATACCATAATTTTGATAAAGTGATATGAATTTGATTTTTGATAGAATTGACTTTTGAAAGTTATTTATTTTATTTAGAGTGAACCTGTATTTAGTCAATAAATACATACTGAACAGGTATGCCAAGCTTTGTCCTTAGAGCTAGGAATATAAATAAGAAGAGATTTATCACCTCCTAGTAGTGCTTCCAATATCAAGGGTGTATCTTATACATGAATTCCACTTGATATGTCATTATTGTATTTCTGCACAATCATAGAAGTGTGTGTGAGGTACAGTAGCAAAGCAGAAAAATATATGATTATTCTGAGAAAATGAGAGGTAGGAGTTACTTCTGTGAGGAAAATTTGTAGCTGTCAAAGGTCATTTTGGATAAGTATGGTAAACGAATGTACAAAGAGATGTGAAAAAAATTAAGATAGAATATTAGATATATTTTCTATTATTAAACAATTTACTTTATGCTTCTTTGTTTGCATGTGTATGTGTGTGTTTGAAGTTATGTTTATGGACAATCTCTGTACCCAGAACTGTCAAAAGAAACATTTTATTCACATATAATAGAACATTTAATGCATAAATTTATCCGTATAATTTGGATTAAATTGTTCTAAGTGATTGTAACTTCCAAAGTGAACTCATTCCTGCATTTTTACAATTTCCTTTCATTGGAAAGAAATGATGTAATTATCCTGTATATGTGTAAAACTATGACAAGTAGTAGAAAGCAATTTTCGCAGGTAAAATTATACTCTCAATTATATGTTAGTAGTTATGCAAAGAAACCTGTGTTAATAACATTCATTTCACAAGTGATAGTCTCTGGGTTTGCATTATCCTTGTTTTGTGCCAGAATGAACATTTAAAATTAGTAACACTGATGTATTTATCATTGAAATAACATAAGCATAGGACTAGAACTAGAATTGTATTTATTTCTCATTTACTTATAAGATGATGAAATGTACAAGAAAATTGATAATTAGATTGTTTCTAAAAAGGGAGTAAACAGGAACAAATTGATTTATTCTAGTACTAATTATAAAGAGCACAAGAACAGTAAAATATGTCAAGAGTTTTAAAAACTGATAGCTTAGTAACTATCCAACTTTCCTTTCTGCCTAGCCTCTGGGAACCACCACAGCACTCTTAATTCTATGAATTTGACTATTTTAGGTACCCCTTTCTTTTTAAGTGGGCTCCCAACATGGGGCTTAAAGTCATTACCTTGAGCTCAAGATCTGAGTTGAGATCAACACTGACTGAGGCACATAGGTGCCCCTTTAGATACCTCTTGTAAGTGGAATTGTGTAGTCTTTCTTAGACTAGCATATTTCACTTAGTGAAACATCTTCAAGGTTCATCCATGTTGTGGCATAAAGTAAAATATTTGTCTTTCCTTTTTTCTAAGGCTGCAAAGTTTTCCACTGTGAGTAAATATCACATTTGCTCTATCCATTATCTGTCGATGGACATTTAGGTTCCTTTCACATCTTGGATACTACAATTAGTGCTACAATGAACATGGCAGCATTTATATCTCTTTGAGATTCTGATTTCAGTTCTTTTGGATAAATAACCAGAAGTGGGATTGTTGGGTCATATGGTGCAGTTATGTTTTTAATTCTTTGAGGTACTTCAGTATTGTTTTTCACAGTGACTGCAACGTTTTGCTTAAGATGGATAAGCTCTTGAGATCTGCTGCACAACATTGTACCCATAGTCAACAATAATGTATTGTACATTTAGAAAATAGTTAAGAGGGTAGATCTTTGGTGAAAGATTATGTGTTCTTACCAATATAAAATAAAAATTTAAAACAAAAACAAAAACTTTGGGACGCCTGGGTGGCTCAGTGGTTTTAGCGCCTACCTTTGGGCCAAGGCGTGATCCTGGAGTCTGGGGATCGAGTCCCACATCAGGCTCCCTGCATGGAGCCTGCTTCTCCCTTTGCCTATGTCTCTGCCTCTGTGTGTGTGTGTGTGTGTGTGTGTGTGTGTGTGTTTCATGAATAAATGAATGAAATCTTTAAAAAAAAGAAACCCAAAAGCTTTTGTCAATAAACAAAAATTATTTTAAGATATTGATTGTAGATTAAAAAGCAGGTAGTATAAGTGAACATTTGAGAAATGAAATTGCATTATTTTTAAAAAGCTGTCAGCAATAAGCTGAGTAGCCATCAGTTTGAGGAAGAAAATTTTTCTGGTAGAAATTGGAATTGTAGTAATTATTCCCAATTAGTTAATTTACTAATGTTTATTCTCTGCATAACAGCATTTGCTCTATGTCTAAGCAACATTATGAGAACATTTTTAAAAAATCAACATCTAATGACTTGTATTTTTTAAAGACATAAGGCCACACTTTTTTGTTATAATTTTTATTAAACTATATTTACAGAAAAGCCCCCAATTTATAAGTATATTCTACATGATGATTTATTTTACAAAGTGAACATTTGCATGTAACCAGCATCCAAAGTATTAGCAGCATCCCAGACCATGGCTTTGTATGTCATCCAATTCATGCTACTCTTTTCCTCCAACTTCCCATAACCACTATATTGAGTGCCAATAGCCTGAGTTACTTTTGTGTATATAAAAAAGAAATCGAATTTTAAGTTAAAAAAAAACAGCAAGAATACATTTGGTAGAATTAAAAGATACAAAATCAGTTTAGCGTTCCTGGAATGCTATATATTTGGATAAATATGACATTATATCTGGTACACTTTCATAGAGTGTACCAAAAAGATAATTCTTTAAATTTCCTATGACAATTTTAGTTCAATTTAATATACATAAAAATACTATGCAAACCCATAGGCGAGGACAGATATTGATTCCCATTCATGCATTCTTTCATTCATTAATCAAAACTTAGCAGAAGACTATGCAAGATTGTGTGAGTTAAGAAAACCCAACTAACATTCATTTTCCTGCTCTCAAGAGGCTCAGAGAGAAGTCCAGAATGACAGGTAAATAAATATTTGTAATTTAAAGAATTGAATGCCATTATAGTCCAGGGATATGTTGCAGATGGCAGAACAAAAGAGATAGGTTAGCAACAAAATGAAACATTAAAAACTTTTTCTTTAAAGATACCTCTAGACTAACTTTTTAGATGAAATTAAATTATAAGAGATATTAAGTATTAAAACATATAGTAGATTCTTAGCTTATATGAGTTTTAAGTATTAGATTTAAATAAATGTTAATGCATATGTGTTAAGATAAAAAATACTGCATAGATAAATATGCATAATAACCTTTGTTTTTCCAATTTAAGAAGATTTATAAAGCTCCTGAACTTTTTTGTCAGCTACACCAAAACAAAATTGTATATAATATAAAATATCAGAAAGATTAGTCAATACACAGAAGGAATAAAATAATTGACCATTTTTCCATAAACATTATTTTTTATATTAATTGTTAAGGACAAATAAAATTTTCTGATGAGTGGTTTTCCACTTGAGTAACTGCTGGATTATTAAATGAAGTATAACATGTAAGATGCTCTTTATGAACTTAAAAGACATTGTGTATTTTTATTCCTTTAAAAAATTTTTAATTCTTAATAATTCTATAAATATAAGATCATCTAAAAAAAAAACCAGAAGGAACAGGATGGTAGGTAAAACATAGACAAACCTAAGAAAGTATTTCATATGTTAAAGATATCTGGACCCCCATGTTTATTGCAGCATTATTTACAATATCCAAGACACGGAAGCAACCTAAATGTTCATCACTGGAGGAATGGGTAGAGAGAGTGTGGTATATATCTACAGTGGAATATTATTCAGCCATAAAATGAAGGAAATCTTGCCAGGTGACAGCATGGATATACCTTGAAGATAAGCTAAGTGAAATAAGTCAGAGAGAGAAAGGCAAATGTTGTTTGATCTCACCTATATGTGATTTATTTTACAAAGTGAACATTTGCATATAACCAGCACATGGGAACATGTGGGTTCCCTCCTGAGAACCTTAAGACACTGAAATTTAGGTATAAGACATCGTGCCCCAAATATTATATTCTTATTTGTACTGGATGTTCACCCTTATAGTTTTATCTACACCCCTAACAAAACTCTGCAATAGGTCGCTCTTGTGAACTTGGATGTTCCTTATACTTTGAATGGTCATTAACAGTGTCAATAAAAATATATATTTTCTTAGTTCACCTAAACAGATAGAAACAAAAAAGGAATTCATAGATAAACTGAACAAATTGGTGGTTGCCAGAGGAGAGGATGAGTGGTGGGTGCAATGGGTGAAGGGGGTCAAAAGGTAAAAACTTCCAGTTATAAGATAAATAAGTTCCAGGATATAATGAACAACATGGTGACTATAGTTACTAATACTACATTATATGTCTGAAAATTTCTAAGAGAGATCTTAAAAGTTCTTATCAGAAGGAAAAACAAAATCGAATCTGTCTGTGGTGATGAATGTTGACTAGACTTACTGTGGTGATCATTTGGAATACACACAAATATCAAATCATTCTGTTGTACACCTGAAACTAATACAATGGTAGATGTCAATTATATTTCAATTTTTAAAATCATATTCCAAAGAACTTTTGAAAAATATATGAAAGGAAAAGTTGAAAAAAAAGAAAGAATTTTGCTGAGTCTAAAGTCATGTCTCGACTTGAAAACAGACCAAAAAGAATATTACTATGGAGTTATATTTTAAAAGATTAAAGTATTCCTCCTGAACTAGGGGTGGTGGAAGGGGAGGTGGGTGGGGGGTGGGGGTGAATGGGTGACGGGCACTGAGGGGGGCACTTGACGGGATGAGCACTGGGTGTTATTCTGTATGTTGGCAAATTGAACACCAATAAAAAATAAATTTATTATTTAAAAAACAGTATTCCTCCCTGAAATAAATAAAACTATGGAATTTGAAATGGATGACATCAGCTGGAAAAGATCTTAACATTAAATAGTTGATGAATTGTATTTTGTATTATTTGTGAACTCACATGAATTATCTCCCAGGTTAGCCTTAGTTAAATGTAGATTTTAATAGTGCATAGTGAAGGGCTCTGCACACAGTACTTCCTAAATAAACATGGTTGTTTGAGGGACTTTTGCATAATATGAAAGCAGTTAGTCTTCGGAGTGTAGGCACAAAGGTACAGTAAGATTTTCAGTTGACAGTTGTGTGCACTGGTATCCACCAATATGTACTCACGGAGTGGAATAAGAAGGATCAAATCATCATACATTAAAATGCCAAAGAAGCAGAAAGTAGAAAATGTTGGAAAATGGAGAATATTAGGGAACATACACAGATACTGAGTTGCATGTAATATTTAATCCTTTTTATTCATTGGATGAATTTTCTCTTCAAAAATGTTTGTGTGTGTGTGTGTAACTTCCAATACACATGGGGAGCACTGAGAAGAATATTTCAAAATAGTTCATATACTGACAGTCTCAAATTTAGGTTAAGGGGAAAAGTAATGCACGTGTTTTTACTCATAAATATTCAACATTCTACCATCCAAAATCAAGTACCACTAATTCAATAACACAGGTACAAGGTGGAAACTAGAAAGACAATAATGACTTCTTTGATATGTAGAAATTAGATTCAAGCTTTTGATTCTTAGAAAATATATGTCAGGGGCACCTGGGTGGTTCAGTCAGTTGAGCATCTGCCTTTGGCTCAGGTAATGATCCAGAGGTCCTTGAATCAAGCCCCTGTGGAGCCCTGCATCGAGCCCCTAGTTGGGCTTTCTATTCAGGGAGGAATCCTGTTTGTCCCTCTCCCTCAGCCCCTCCAATTGCTCATGCTCCCTCTCTCTTTCTCTCTCAGATAAATAAATAAAAATCTTAAAAAAATATATATCTTCAGCAATGCACATGAATAAGTAATTACCTTAAGATTATTAATAATCTTACTTTATATTAAAGTCTTACTGATGACATAAGAATAAGTAATGGCCTTAAACTATTAATAATTTCATGTATTAATAATTACCAATTTTATTAATAGCTAATTATTAACAATTTATAATCTGTCTACGTTTTTCTGTATTTACCTATCTACAATTCTCTCTCACTATAAATCTATTTATTTCCAGTGATTACCTTGTCCACTCTCCTTTTAAATCAGTGTCAGTTTTAATTCTTTGATTACTTAAGACAGGTTGGTGAGAGGTAGAACAAGAGAATAATCCACCATGTGTTACAGAAAAATTATTTCTCTCTTTCATCAGTATCAGTTGTTTATATTTTAGTATATGGGTCCTCTGTTGTTTATTCTATTGCAAATATACTTATACATATTGAGACTCATTTTCACTCTCTTCGTGGTATCTTTTACTGAAAGTTTTAAATTTTAATGGAATGTTATCTTTCACTTTGTGGTTATTGTCTTGTTTCACTTGTGTAAGAAAATTAAGAGTAGGAAGGTAGTCTTCTAATGTTTCCTTTTAGAAAACTTATCATGTTTTCATTTGGATCTAATATCAGTTCGGAATTGGTGATGCATGAAGTAAGGTTCATGGTCAAAATTCAAGTTTTCGGGCAGCCTGGGTGCCTCAGCAGTTTAGCATCGCCTTTGGCCCAGGGTGTGATCCTGGAGACCTGGGAGCAAGTCCCATGTCAGGCTCTCTGCATGGAGCCTGCTTCTCCCTCTGCCTGTGTCTCTGCCTCTCTCTCTCTCTCTCTCTGTCTCTGTCTCTCATGAATAAATAAGTCAAGTCTTTAAAAAAAAAAAAAAAATTCATGTTTTCCATTTGAAAAAGACACTAGCACTACAGTCCTATTTTTTTTATCATAAATGAAATAAAATAAAAAATAAAAATTTTCCTAATTTGGTCTACCTTGATTATCTTTATATCACATTATCTTAATTATGCTAACTTTACAATAAATCTTGATATATGGTAATCTAAAGTTTTCAGATTTAGTCTCCATTTTAAATATTGTTTTAGCTATTTTTAGACCATTTTGTTTCCATATAAATTTTGAAATCACCTTCACAGAAAATATGCACTGGTACTTTGACAAGGATTGCATTAAATCTATATATTATTGAGGGAAGGGTATTTAACTACTAATATTTTGTTACCCATACCGTTATGCAAAAGACTTTTTTTTTTACATAAGATAAATAAAGAGATAGACAAATATTAGCAATAATGATTCTGGAAGAGTAAAATGTAAATCAAAAGCTATGAGTGTTAAATAGGGCATAGAAGTTTGAAATAAGGATAAGTTTGATAAGCATACGTGGAGGAACAAGATACAGTTGAGGTCATGGGAGTGGAAAATAAATCTGTGTGGTTATTTAGAAAAATAGAAAAGCACAAGGCCAGGATAGTGAAAGAAACATTTTTGAGTGTCAGGCAGTAGAACAGGGTCCATGAAAAAAGTCAGAAAAAAAGTAAAATGAAACTTGTCCAGAAATACCCATAAACTTGAAATTGTCCTTAAAGAAACACTAACATTAGGATGGAAATGAAGAATGGGGACATGTTTTACCTTGGAAATTGAATGAATAAATAAACAGAGGGGGATTACAAACCATAAAACAAGTTGTTATAACTTTTTTGAATTAGCATTAATTACATGGAGCATGAGGTGCTGGATGAGAAAATGCAGTTCAACAACAGACAGCTAGAGAAAGTGAAATGGACAAGTTTATTAGGCACAGGTCCTGGAGGAAGTACACAGCACCTTTTGAGGAACCATTCCAGGAGGTCAAGGCAGGTTGCAGGCAGAGAGAGATAGGATCTGAGGCACATACCTTTATTGAGGTCTGTGGTTGGGTGGAGTGCTTTTGGGTTCCTGGGCTGACTGGATTGGTCAACTCAAACCAAAGAGAGCAGAGATAAAAGGTGCAAAAGAGGAAGACACTGGGAGGCAGGAGAGACTTGATCACAAGGGCTGTTGGGGAAGTCATATCATGATCTTACATTTGCTTGTGACTTTGCAGTCTCCTCTGCAGGGCATGCTCTTGAGTGAGAGGGCTGGTGTCAGTGTAAGGTCCCTGCAGGCCTTTTGGCCAAACAAAATGAATACTGAGACAGTAATACTATGGAGTTTAGCCAAACTCTCAACACAAGCCATAAGTTTGGGAGCTGGTTATGCAATTTGCAGGACTCAGTCCAAAATAAAAATTTGGGCCCCTTATTTTAAAATCCAAGAAAAATATTGTTAACAATACTACAAAATAAAGCTTTTTTCCCTTTCTTCAGTGATCTCTATCTTTCAAATTGTTGTGCTGCTTTTTACTTGCTGTTTAAAATCATTCAAAGTAATGGAAAATTAAAATTGTAAATAATTAGCATGAATTTTACTGTTCATCCTTATATTGTGGAATTCCAATTTTAAATGCAAATATAAGAGCATTTTGCTTATAATGTGGAATAACCAAATTACACAATTTGTGTTTGGTAGCTCATGCATACAAGTATATTGGAAATGCTGCACAAAACTAACGCAACAGTTTATATTTCACTATGTGATTCATGTAAATTCTACCAACACTCTCTACCTTCAGCACACTGGTGAATAAAGAAGGACAGAATAGAAAAGGAAGTAACTACAAGTTATGTTTACTGTGGCAGACACAGTTACTGTACATATCTCCTCTGCTCATGCTCTTGTTTCACTGTCCCAATAGACTTCACTGACAAACACACAGTTCAAAGATTAAGTTGTTAAGAATTTAAAGATAGTGAAAGCAGAGCATGAAACACAGTGTGAGACATTTCTGAGCCAAGAGCCTGCATAGGTCATGTGTTCATGAAGCTGGCCTGGATACAGTTAGAGTATCTCCATAAATCTGGATGATAGGAGATTCTGAAATGTAGCTGGCTGCCTGACCTACTTTTCATGTACTCAACATTTTATTTACTATACGTGGTCGTAGTTCATTCTATAGCTTCAGTACATTTTTTTTTAAATTTTTCCCAACCCATTTGCTCTATTCATCTAGATTTCACTTGTTTGTTACTGTTTTTGTTTTTTAGTTTGGGCTAACTATAATTAGAGACTACATTTAAATACAATATAGGTGATATATCTTGCTTTCATATTACTTTGAATTTCCAATGCTTTCAATTTGGCTGAAGCCAAAGGAACAAATGTTGACTCTAAGGTGAGTATGCAATCCCAGGTATTTAAGAAGAATCCAGTTTTACCAGTAAATGAGTAAAGAGTTATGCAATTATTATTGTCAGTTACTTTCTCAACAAATGTGGCGATGAAGATTTTGTGAGGCAGGCTTTTATAATCAATTCATTGATGATAACAGCACTTTAAAACTTAGGTGCCTATTTTACAGCTTTTTGAAAGCTGTGCACTAATTTAAGATTTATGAACTTTGCAAGATGCACTTTGCAAGAACATATTTGTCTATTTTTTATACTTCTAGTAAAACTTTATTTGTGCTGAATATAGAAAATAGGTGAAAAATGAGACTGTCTATTTAAAATTGATGCATTTTACTTATCTGCCTTGTAGTTAGACAAAATTATGATCTAGAAACATTGGTTAAAACAACTCATGTATTTACAACAAAAAATAACTTTGATGGAAATTCTTTGTAATGATACACAATGTGAAAGACATTTTTCTTTATTTCTTCTTTTATCTCTTTAAAGTGTTTGGAAACCTGCATGTGAATGTTAGAGTGGAGAATTTATCCTATAATTTTCTCCTAAACTGCTCTTGGTATTCAAATTATTCGTAAGATTTTTTAGAACTGGGCCTTCTTGAGAACTCAAACGGTAATCATAAGACAGAAATACTAGGTAGGCTTTCTCAAGATGAATATTTCTTTCAATTCAGCATCAGTGAAAAACACAGATAGTTTTGTGACGGAAAACCCTTCCAAAGATCTGTTCTTACCACTATATTTTGTTAGGCTTGTTAATTAATAGTGCTTAATAATGATAATCCTTTAATCCACAAACTTTCTGTAATTAAAATAGAATTCATGTTTTCTGGGAAAGTGTATCCCAGTTGGAGTCTCTGGTTGTATATTCTTTTTTTTTTCTCTCCTCGTTTTCATTTTTAGTCAGTATATACTACACACCAACTTTAAAAATTTCTTTGTGGATAGAATGGAAGTAACAACATAGTTTATGATTTAAATAATGAGTTGCCTGTTTGGTTGAACTAATCACTATTTATTTTTTTTTCACTGCTGATTATTTTGGGTCATATAAATGGAAAGCATTTGAATTTTGAAACTATTTAAGTTTTATAAAGAAGTATTACCTACCTTTTTACTTTTACTTATTATTAGATGAATTTATGAAAAAATATTTAGAAAGTCAAATGTTCATTAACATAAAATAAGTGACTTTACCTTTACATTAATGAATAATGGTAAATACACAAAATACATGCTTAAAATATTGTGAACTTGTGATTGAGAAAAACTGACCATGTATCAAATTTATAAAGTCTTTTATTTTTTTATTTTTTTATATAAAGTCTTTTAAAATGGAAGACAGGAAAAATTAGAAATAAGAAAAAAATCATCTAAACATTTCTGAAAAATAGGTACAAATATAATGCTTACATAGTTAAACAAATGCTTAACCATATTGCTCTCAACTTTTTGATAATAAGGTAGAAAAGTGGAAAAATAGGTTATATTTTCTATTATGTTTCAGTTAAATTGTTCTTTAAAACATCTCATTTTCCTCAAATTGCTTTTCTCCATTTTTTTACACATATTGGCTATGGACAAGAAGATAATATGCTAGTAGCTACTACAATTAATGTCTTCTAATAGTCAAATGAGTTCAATAAAAATATAAATAACCAAGTTAAGTCCATTTCTATTTTAGATTAAATTGGGCCTTGATTAGGACGATGACCACAATTATGTCAACCCCATGGTCTGAACCATCCAGTGGGTTGTAGAATAGGATTCCTTAGTATTAGCCTTGAATTCGCATTAGAATTATATCTATAACTTAGAATGAACAAAATTTGTGTGTAAGCTAACATGAGTTTCTATTATAGAAGTAAAAATGTAGATTCTATATGATCTGCCATTCAATTTATCTGTAATATTCAGAAAAGTACCCAATTGCAGTCAATTTCATTATTATGATTTATCACTTTGAGTCACTGCATCATGATTTAAAATATATTTCCAAATGTCTCCACTTCTCAAGGCTTGCTTCTCTTTTTTTAGTCATCTCAAAGCTTTGACAAAAACTAAATTTTCTAAACTATCTTTTTTTTAAAAAAAATTCTATATTAAGAGTGAAGTATATTCTCAGAATCCTTGGATCCCAATTATCCTTACTTGTGAACTGGTGGATATTTTAATACCTATGCTGAAGATATACAAGTTATTCTTATTAAAAATACAACCAAAATGAAAAGAGATGCATATTTATTGAAAGGTATAATAGAAAACAAGTTTTCCATTGCTTTCAAACATTTAAATGATTTAGACTTCTACTTTAATTAGGAATGTATAATGTTGCAAGAGACTTTACCTCTTACCATATAAAGAATCTGGACAAGCTACAGTATTGTAGTTCTTTTTTTTTTTTTTTTTTTTTTGACTTACTAAGGCAACAAATCACAGAGCAAACCTGCACCTATCTGCTAACTCTTCCCCCATTCATTGACTTAGTATATTCTGAAAGTTTCTGCACAGAAGAGCTAAAAACAAACAAACAAAAAACAAAAAACATTGGAAACTTGTAGGAACTTGCTTAAGTGCAAAACAGTGGCCTAATAATGGCTGTATGCAAAGCAGTAAAGGTCTCAGAAATCCCATCAATGCAACTTTGTCCCTAACCAAGCATAAATTAACAGTTTCTGATAGCTGGGGACAAAACAGCAAGAGATGATAAGATATTCTGTGGTCAAAAAGCTGGAATAAGATTAGATAGTGAAGAAAATTCATCTGTGATCCAAAGAGCTGAAAACTGGGTTTTAAAAAATGCAAAAAGCAGAGACTGAGAGGAGAAACACTGATTTCTAGAGTCTTGTTGATATTCAGATCCCAAACACATCTGAAAGGATAGTGATGTATAATCTTGCTACATGTCTAAAGCCAATATAAAAATAAGTCCATCTGAAGATGAAGAAAAACACAAAGTAAGAAAAATACTAATGAAAGTAATTGTTCACCCATACTAGAAGGCTGACAAAAGACAGAATGTCACTTTCTGGAGATAAATATTACTTACTTTGATCTCAGCTGTTCACTTACTTACTTTATTAGCATAAATAAAAAATAATGAGACATGTGAAGAAGCAAGAATATCTAGCACATGGTTAACAAAGGAAACAAACAGTAAGAACAGATACAGAGATAGCTGAGATGTTAATATTAGCAGATAGAGACTTTAAAATAACTATTATAAATCTATCATAGGATTATTTGGAAAAGGAGAATATCATGCATGAATATATGGGGGGGAGGGGAATTGGCACAAATGTAAATGAGAATACAAATGAAAATTCCAGAAAGTGAAATCCGTAATAAAAGGAATAAACCCCATGCCAAGGAATTCAATGGGAAAGGATAGTTGTTTTTCTTTTTATTCTATTTATAAAAATGGTGTTGGAACAACTGGATAAGCAGATGTAAAAGAATGAGGTTGGAACCTCCACACCATATAATAATAAATAATAATAATAAAAAACAAAAATGGGACAGTTATAAAGTTATTAAAGTTTATCATGTTTATAAAGTTATAAAACACTTAAACAAAAGCCAATGAGTACATTTTTATGACTTGAGATTAAGCAAAGCATTTCTAAATACAACACAAAAAGATAAGCAACAAAGGAAAAAAAAAGATAAAGATAAAGTGGACTTCATCAAAATTAAAATATTTTGTGCTGCAAAGATACTAACAATAAAATCATAACAACTCACAGAATTGGGAAAAAAATTCATGAATCTGATATCTGATAAAAGACTTGTATCCAAAACATAAAAAGTACTCTTAGAATTCAGTTATAAAAAGAAAACATGCTAAGTGAAATAAGTCAGTCAGAGAAAGGCCATATGATTTCACTCATAGGTGGAATTTAAGAAACAAAACAGATAAACATAGGGGAAAGGAAGGAAAAATAAAATAGGATGAAAACAGAGAGGGAGGCAAACCATGAAAGACTCTTTTTTAAAAAGATTTTTTATTTATTAATTTGAGAGAGAGGAAAGAGAGAGAGAGAGCATGACTGGGGGAGAGACAGAAGGAGAAGCAGACTCCCCACTGAGCAGGGAGCAGGACAAGGGGCTCAAGGACTTGAGCCAAATGTAGATGCAGAGCCATGTGTGCCCCAAGAGACTCTTAACTATAGGAAACAAACTAAGGGTTCCTGGACAGGAGGTGAACAGGGACATGGGGTAATTGGGTGATGGGCATTACGGAGGACACTTAATGTAATGAGCACTGACGGATCACTAAATTCTACCCCTGAAAATAATAATACACTGTATGCTAAGTAAATTGCATTTAAATAAAAAAAATTAAACAAAATTAAAACATTTGCAAAATGTTAGACATTTCTTCAAAGAAGATATACAGGTTTTTAGTAACCATATAAAAAGATGCTTAATATCTTTAGCTATTGGGAAAATAAAAATAAAAACCATAATGACATGCAACTTTACAACTTCTTTGATGGCTGTACTAAGAAAGATAATAAATAGAGTTAAGAAAAAATAGAAATCCTATACACTGCTGCTAGGAATTAAATGGTGCATCCATTTTAGAAAAATCTTTGGCAGTTACTCAAAAGGTTAAACATTGGATTTCATGCAGTCAGCATATCAACACTTAATTATCCTCCCAAGAAAAATGAAAACATGTCCATATAAAAACTCATCTATGAAAGTTCTTAGGAGCATTATTTATAATAGAAAGTGGAACAATGCAATATAGATACAAAATAAAGAGGTATTGCTACAATGGATTATCAGAACCCGACTCAGGGCTCAGTTTCACAACCCTGAGATCATGACCTGACCCAAAATCAAGGGTCAGACACTTAACTGACTGAGGCACCCAGGCCCCCCAGTCATGAAACGTTTTTAAAAATTTTTTAAAGAATGAAGTGCTAATAAATGCTACAACATGGATGAACCTTGAAAACATCAAGCTAATTGAAAGAAGCCAGCCACAAAAGACCACATATCTTATGAATCCATTTATATAAAATGTTCAGAATAAACATATATACAGAGAAAGAATAAGAGTAGTGGATGCCTATGGTTGTGAGGTAGAAGGGTAATGGGGGGTAGCTGACAATGAGTACATTGTTTCTTAGGAGGTCGATTTAAAAATTTTTGATTATTATGGTTTTACAACTCTGAATATACTAAAAAAAACATTAAAATGTACATGTTTATCCAATCAATTCTATGGTTTGTAGATTATATCTAATCAAGCTTTTAAAAAGGAAAAGGAAGGAACGAAAGAAGGAAAAGATCAGATCTGGCCCAGAGAAGAAAGTCTTAGTAAATGCGTTATCAGTAGGAATTAAACCACACTATGTAATTCATGCCCCAGAGGAGAGAAAAGAGAATAGACCTAAAAATTTTTAACAGATATTTGAAAGTAATTATATTAGTTTTCTGGGTTGCTTTAACAAAGTACTACAGAGTGGGTTGCTTACACAATATACATTTATTTTATCATAATTCTGGATGCTAGAAGTCCAAAATCAAAGTTTTAGCAGGGTTGGTTTCTTCTGAGGCTTCTCTCTTTGTTTTTTTTTTTTTTTAATGTTATTTATTTATTTATTTATTTATTTATTTATTTATTTATTTAGAGAGAATGGCTGGGACACAGGCAGAGGGAGAAGCAGGCTCCATGCAGGGAACCTGACATGGGACTCCATCCCAGATCTTCAGGATCACACCCCAGGCTGTAAGCAGCACTAAATCGCTGTGCCACCGGGGCTGCCCCTCTCTTTGGTTTTTATATGGCTATCTTTTCCCTGTGTCTCTGCACGCCTTTTCCTCTGCGTCTGTGTCCTGATGTCTTTTTCTTATAGGGGCACCAGTCATCTTGTATTAGGGCACACTCTAATGACTGTATCCAAATATAGTAACCTCTGATGTACTAGGAATTAGACCATAAAATATGCCTTTTGTGGGCATACAATTTAGCCCATGACAGTAATTTTTCAAATTTATTAAGGCTACCAACTCAAGAAGCTGGATTCTTAGAGACAGAAATCTTTTTCAAATGTACCTAAACGTATCATAGTCAAAATTCTTAAACTAATAAAGAAAATGATATTAAAAGCAGAGTGGGGAAAATATGATATACCAAGACACCATGATGAGTATCATTATCTTCTTATTAAAAAACAAGGGAGGTCAGAAGAGAATGGTATCATATTTTTCAAATGATGACAGAAAAGTAAATGTCAGTCCAGAATTCCAGATTATTGAAATAGCTAACAATGAAAGTAAGGGAAGTCAGATTATGAAATGCATTAACTCTCCTTCACATACTAGTTATAACACTGGACAAAATATACACAAAACAAAAACCAGGAAAACAACACCCAACTATTTGAAGTTAGTGAAGTATGAAAAAAAATCTTTGGTATGGGATACCTGAAACTCAAATGAAAAGCTTCAGTCTACCTAGGGAGTCAGAAAACAGAGTACAAAACTGTATCTGGAAAGTAAGGGTGGGTAGGGAGGAGGTACTTTAGGAAGGGATATTACAGAGGAAATATCCCCAGAATCTTTATATGAACTAAGTACAGAACTTTGGCTGACCCTTATACTGTTCATGAGTGAAGAAAACTATAAGAAGTATCACAGAAAGTTATAGTCCAAAGGTGGAAAATACTGAGCAGAAGACCCAGAATTAGGAATTTAGATCCAGCCAAGGTAACCACCCATTAAAATGGAAATAAAAGATTTACAGAGGATAATAGCAGTATCTGGACTGTCTACAGCCCACCATATGTTGTATATATGAAAAATTACTAGACGAGTGAAGAAACAGGAACAATGTGATTCCAGGTCCAAAAAACAAAACAAAAAACGAAAAATAGTCAATGAAAACTGTAACAGGCAAGATAAGAAGCAGAATAGTTAGGACTTCATTTCTTTTTGTTACATAGTTTATCAACCTGAGTTTCATTTTGATGTATAATTTATTAGCATGATAAAATATTAAATAATGATTTTACTATTTTGCAAACTCTCAAACTTGGTACAAACTTTACACTAAATTTACGTAAACATTTTAGATGTTTAAGGTCAGAAAGTGTGCTTGTTTGTATTCATTTCTCTATTGAATGCTTCTTTACTTCCAGGATGTTGAGGGCTCATCTTCTGAAACATATACTTTAACTGTAACTTCTAAATCTACTTTATTTAGAACACACAAAGTCATTTTCACAGACTTAACCACTTACAACTTCTTATTTACTTTGAAGCAATTGGAAATGTCCAGTCTTGGAAATGCTTTCAACAGTTAAATTTTGACCTCTTATTACAGGTATTATGAAAGATTAGCTTTTCCTCGTGTTTTCGTATTCCGCATTTACCAGCTTTAGAGGCATCATTTTGTTCTCTAAGTACAAGAGCATAGTCTGCTGTAAGAACATATTTAAGACAATGGATATCAAGCAAGTCCTTAGATGAATCTTTTAGTCTATTCCGAATTATACCATCAATGTAAATGATGGACATTTACTCCCAGCTAAACTGATATTAGTAAAAGAGGCAGTTTCAGAACTATAAGGCTATGTTATTACAGCATTTCTAAAATTTGATCTCATATAAATCCATCACAAAATAATTCTGTCAAGACAATCATGGCACATAGATATTGGATAGTATACATTTGTAAATCAGAAGTTTCCAAGAATGGGAGTTGCATGAGAGAAATAGAGTAAGATAGGCTGAAAAAACAGAAACCTAGAGTCCAACCTCACTGTTATGAATTAAATCTGCTTGTGTATGGACCTCCAGTTTTGGAATATGCTCATGAGCCTGCAACATATCTGAATACTCCTTAATCAAGTCCATTCTTTGAGTTTTAGAAAACTGTTTTGTGTTTTTCCCTGTAAATCAATGAAAGTAGACAACCATAAAATCATAAAATCACAAAGGAACAAAATGAGCTTAATCACCTACTTTTACAAAATAGGAAACCAAAGTAATGGAATAGATTTTTAAAGATAAAATTATATGGATATATACATCCACAAAACAAGTATATTTTGAAAACTGAGTTCTTGTTTCATTCTTCTGCACGTGGCTGTCCAATTTTCCCAGCACCATTTATTGAAGAGACTGTTTTCTTACACCATACATAAAGAGAAACTCAAAATGAATGAAAGATCTAAATGTGAGACAAGAACCCATCAAAGTCCTAGAGAAGACCACAGGCAACACCCTTTTTGAACTTGGCCACAGCAACTTCTTATTTTTTTTTTATTTTTTTTAAGATTTATTATTTATTTATTTATTTCTGATAGACATAGATGGAGAGAGAGAGAGAGAGGCAGAGACACAGGCAGAGGGAGAAGCAGGCTCCATGCCAGGAGCCCGACGTGGGACTCGATCCCGGGACTCCAGGATCGCGCCCTGGGCCAAAGGCAGGCACTAAACCGCTGAGCCACCCAGGGATCCCGGCCACAGCAACTTCTTCCAAGATACATCCATAAAGGCAAGGGAAACAAAAGCAAAAATGAATATTGGGACTTCATCAAGATAAGAAGCTTCTGCACAGCAAAAGAAACAGTCAACAAAACTAAAAGACAACCTACAGAATGGGGAAAGATATTTGCAAATGACCTATCAGATAAAGTGCTAGTATCCAAGATCTATAAAAAACTTATTAAACTCAACAGCAAAGAAACAAACAATCCAATCATGAAATGGGCAAAAGACATGAACAGACATTTCACAGAGGAAGACATAGACATGGCCAACACGCACATGAGAAAATGCTCCGCATCACTTGCCATCAGGGAAATACAAATCAAAACCACAATGAGATACCACCTCACACCAGTAAGAAAGATGAAAATTAACAAGACAGGAAGCAACAAATGTTGGAGAGGATGTGGAGAAAGGGGAACCTTCTTGCTCTGTTGGTAGGAATGTGAACTGGTGCAGCCACTCTGGAAAACGGTGTGGAGGTTCCTCAAAGAATTAAAAATAGACCTGCCCTACGACCCAGCAATTAGACTGCTGGGGATTTACCCCAAAGATACAGATGCAATGAAACACTGGAACACCTGCACCCCAATGTTTATAGCAGCAATACCACAATAGCCAAACTGTGGAAGGAGCCTTGGTGCCCATAGAAAGATGAATGGATAAAGAAGATGTGGTCTATGTATACAATGGAATATTACTCAGCCATTAAACAGGACAAATACCCACCATTTGCTTCGACATGGATGGAACTGGAGGGTATTATGCTGAGCGAAGTAAGTTAATTGAAGAAGGACAAACATTATATGGTCTCATACATTTGGGGAATATAAAAAATAATGAAAGGGAATAAAGGGGAAAGGAGAGAAAATGAGTGGGAAATATCAGTGAGGATAACAGAATGTGAGAGACACCTAACTGAGAAATGAACAAGGGGTAGTAGAAGGGGAGATGGGCGGGGGGTTTGGGGTGACTGTGTGACTGAGCGGAGCACTTGACGGGATGAGCACTGGGTGATATGCTATATGTTGGCAAATTGAACTCCAATAAAAAAAAATAATTAAAACTAAAAAAAAAACAAAAAAAAAACTGAGTTCTTGAAACTTATTTTTAGTCACACCCATACTGAGATCTGCATTAAACAAACAAACAAAAAAGAATCCTTGGGGCACCTGGGTGGCTCAGTCAGTTAAGCATCTGCCTTCAGCTCAGGTCCTGACCTCAGGATCCTGGCTGGCATCAAGCCCCATATGGAACTCCCTTCTCAGTGGGGAGTCTGCTTCTCCTCCCCACCCCCACCCCAGCCTGTGCTCTCTCTCTCAAATAAATAAAATCTTAAAAAAAAAAACACACACAGAATTCTTGCTTTCAGTAATAGAAGACATTGCAATGACCCAATTCTATATAATTTCTTTAACTTTATAACATGATATAATCATAGATGTGTGTAAATGGAGACAGTATCAATGCATAAAAGCACTCCAATATGGTTTAGAGCTCTTTATAGTCATTGTGCAATGACATGAAAATCCACATTAAAAGAAAAACCTAGCTTTTCAACTTAATATGATATAATATTTAAAGTTTTTTTAAAAAATCACCTTAGCACAGTTCTTAGCATACAATCTACAGTATGATTTTAAGTTTGATTTGCAGCATCAACTTTTATTTTATTTCTTGTTTTGATCAGATCATAGAATTGCTGGATTCTAATCAAATGGCAACCTCTATCACTATGAAATGCTCTTTAATTTTGCATAAACATAAAAAACGTTTCAGAGCTTTAATGCTATCTTTGAACTAAGCAATTTTTAACATGCCAATAAAGACCTATAAGAAGAATGATCTTGAAAATGGTGTGCTAAATGGAATAAGCATTATATATATTATTGCATTTATAAAATACTGTGTTATATGGAACTGCTTTATGTCTGTTTATTTTAACTCATATAAGATAAAATAAGTGTATAAAAATACTTGCATAAAAGTATTTTAAGGTGTAAGACAACATAACACCCATTCTAGATTACAAAGTATCATCTATGTAAAATGAAAATGAATCATATATTGGAAAAAACTAGTTTAACTGAAATCAATACAAAATGTATAAAATAAAATACATTATGAATCTCGTTCTAAATTTTTTTTAATGACCAATGATTAAATTATCACTCCACTAGATTTGGAAAAGAAATACTGATTTAAAAAGCAACTTCTTAATAAACTATGATGTATATAAAAGAAATTATTGCTTAGAGTTAGATAAGCTGAAATTCCATAAAGCACTATATATTTGAATCAAATGCTTAAGCACTTTGTGCTTTATATCTAGCAAATTATCAAATTAGAAGAAGCAAAATAGATCTATCATTTCCAAATTCAGTTTTCTGTGTGTGTGTGTGTGTGTGTGTGTGTGTGTGCGCGCGTGTGTGCTGGCTTTGCAATTTAAAAACACGTTTTGTATGGATGTCTAATCTATTTGCTAAGAGTTAAAAGAAGTAAATGGTTTAGGGTAGGAGACTCTGAATTCCTATGAAATGTATTTCTGTCACACCTAGAGGGAGAGAGTTTTAATAGAAACAACAAGCTTTCAAAAATAGATTTTTTTAAAGATTTTATTTATTTGAGAGAGATAAGAGAGGGGGAGAGAGTATAAGCATAAGCAGGGGGAGGGGCAGAGAGAGAGGGAAAAGCAGACTCCCTGCTGAGCAGGGAGCCTGATTCAGGTGGATCTCAGGACTCAGGGATCATGACCTGAGGCAAAGGCAAATGCTCAACTGGCTGAGCCACCCAGGCACCTCCAAATTAGATTTTAATTAGAACATTAACATAGAACAAAGGAGTATGTAATACAACAGCTTATAGGTTTAAAAGAATGGAATTAGTTACCAAGTCTTATTATTATGTTTTATTAGCTAGTTGAATTGAAGGAAGAGCATGATATTTGTAGCTAAAGGACCTGAAGTAAGAGCTTCATGCCAGCTACTATCTCATATATGAAGTGTAATTTTATAAATGAAAGAAACAATAGAAAATTTCGTGGGAATGTTGGTTATGATTTGCAATGTGAGGGCACAACGGTTGAGAGTAATGATACTTACGTGGTACCAAGAAGAGGAACAGATACAAAGAACAGAGGAAGTCTATTTTGTGTGATAAGATAATGCTAAGTGATAGAATGAGAGGAGATGGGATGGCTTGGATATAATATAGTTATCAAGGAGAGGAGGAACTCTGTACTTACATTTGAGTAGAATGACAGGAGAGGAGTAGCATTTTAAGTTTAGTGTGCTGCTTATATGACTATTTTAGGGTATAGCACAAGGCAGTATTCAATGAGGATAATTAGTATTTTTCTTTTTTCAGTGCAAACATAAAGTAATAAAACCAAGAACTGAGCTTTAAGGAGAAATGGAGTAAAGAAGGGAAGCTTTAATGAATAAATCTAATTAGGAAATCTTTCAAAGGAAGAAATGGCTAATTTAGTAATGGATTAGATGATAAAGAAAAGGGAGAGGTGCCTGGGTGTCTCAGTCAGTTGAGCCTCTGCCTCTTGGTTTCAGCTCAGGTCGTGATTTCAGGGTTGTGAGATCAAGCCCCGTGTTGGGCTCTGCACCCGCTGGGGAGTTTGCTTGGGATTCTCTCTCTCCCTCTGTCTCCTCAACCTGTGTACTCTCTCTGTATTTTTGTTTATATTTAGTTCTGTGTGTCTCTTTTTCTTTTAAGATTTTATTTATTTATTTCAGTGAGAGAGAGAACACAAGCCAGGGTGGGAGGAGCAGAGGGAGAAGCACACTCCCAACTAAGCAGGGAGTCTGAAGTGGAGCTTGGTCCCAGGATCCTGGGATCCTGACCTGAACAAGAAACAGATGCTTAACTGACTGAGTCACCCAGGTGTCCCTAGTTCTATATATCTTTTAAATTATCTTTGAGAATTCCTCTTAATCCACGGATTGTTTAGAGATGTGTTGTTTAATTTCCAATTGCTTAAAAAATTTCCTGTTTCTCTGATTGATTTAATTATGCTTAGGTAACATGCCTTATATGATTTCATTTTTTTTAAAAATACTCATTGGAACATGTTTTGTTGAGATGCCTGGTGGCTCAGTAGTTAAGCATCTGCCTTAGGCTCGGGGCATGATCCTGGGATCCTGGGATCGAGTCCCGCATTGGGCTCACCACAGGGAGGCTGCTTCTCCCTCTGCTTATGTCTCTGCCTCTCTCTGTGTGTCTCTCATGAATAAATAAATAAAATCTTTTTTTTTTAAAGGAATTTGTTTCATGAACCAGAATATAATCTCTTGTGGTGTCAGAATTGTAAATTATTTGCCTAGTAGTTCCATCAGTTACTTTGAGTGGAGTATTGAATATACTGTTTCAATTTCTTTTCTTTTAGTTGGTGTATTTAAAACATTCACATTTAAAGTAATTATTGATATGTTAGATTTAGGTCTCACGTTTTTATCTGTTTGGCTTGTTTCATTATTTCTCATGTCTTTGTTTTCCTTTTTTCTGCTTTCATGTGGGTTATTTGGGAATTTTTGTAGAATTCCATCTTTTTATATTTATGGTGCTTCTAAATATAGCACTGTGTTGAGTTTCCTTAGTGGTTACTCTAGGGATATAATACATAACTTATCACAGCCTATTCTTCTTGACATTTTCCAACTTTTAGTAAATGTTGAGATCTTATGTCCACTTAGGTTCCTTTCCTGTCCCCATTTCTTAAATGCAGTTGTCTCAATATATTTTCTTAAATACGTTGAACACCACAATATATGTCATGATTTTCTCTAACCATCAAATATGACCTAAGAAATTCATGAAGAGAATATTCTATTATATTTATCCTTCTAGTCCCTAATCTTCTGCTTGCTTTTTTTGTTGTTTTGGTTTGGTTTGGCTTTAGTTTGGGGTTTTGTTTGTTGTTTTTTGTTTTTTGCCATTCCAACTCTCTGACTAGGCAGCTTCTTTTAGACATTTTTAAGGGAAGATCTGCTAGTGACAAATTATTTTAATTTCCCTTCTGAGATTGTCTCTATTTCTCTTTTACTTCTAAATGCATATTTTTGTCAAAGAAATAATTTCCGTTTGGCTGTTGTTTTTATTCAGCAGTTGAAAAATATTGTCTCACTTCCTACTGGTCAGCTTGGTTTCAGATGAGAAATCTGATGTCATTTAAGTTAGCATGTTCCCTCAGGTAATATGTTATTTCTTTCTGGCTCCTTTTAACATTTCTTTCTTTGTCTTTAATCCACAAGTTTAATTGAGTATATTGGCATAGATATCTTTGGATTTATCCTGTTTGCAGTTCTTCCAGCTTTCTGAGCCTCTGTCTTTATGTCTTCAATTTGTCTTCATCAAGATTTTAGCCGTGTTTCTTCATCCTTTTTGTCAGTCTCATGTCTCTCCTGTCCTTTGGGACACCAAAGTATAAATGTTAGTTCTTATATTCAGTAAGACCCTGAACCTTTGTTAATTTTCTTTTTAATTTACCTTCTTTCTCTCCTTAAAATTAAGTAAGTATATTGATCATTATACATTTTTTTGAGTCTTCTGTCATTTCCATTCTAGAATTTAAACCATCCAAAAAATTTTTTATTTTGGCAATTTAATTAGTGTTTTTTAATCCTGCAGTATTCATTTATTTCTCTCTTAAAAACTTCTGTTTATTTTTTGAGAGGTTCCCCCCCTTCATTTGTTTCAGAAGGACACGTAATTTATTGTTGAAGCACTTTTTTTGATCGTCTTAGTTAGATAATTCCAGTATCAGATTCATTTTAATATTGGCATTTGTTGATTGTATTTTCTCATTCATGCTGTGATTTTCTTGGTTCTCGGTTTGATGAGTGATTTTCAAATACTTTAGACATTTTATATATTATATTAGGAGATTCTTAGTTCTATTTTAATCTTTAATTTTAGCAGGCATTTGCCTATTTAATATGTTGGTTTTGACTTAATTTGTGGGCTATAGTTCTGATGGCAATTTAGTTTATTGGGCCCTTACAATGCTATTATCATCTAGTTTCACTGGAGCTCAGATGAGATTCTGCTGGTGCATCCTGTGGGAAAGAAGGTATTTTCCTGAACCACAGCATCCTTAGGCTATAGGAAGGTGCTGATAGATTGCAGAAATTCATGACTGAGAGTGTTTGACCTTTCCCTGGCCATCCAGCGCTGATGGTCTTTCTACTCTATCTTTACCAGTAGTACTAGGGAAGAAAGCATGCACATGAAAAGCCTGACACCAGATGGAGGACCAGGAGCTGTGGAGTTGGGTGGTTCTCTGTTACTGGGTGGAAGTTCAGGAGATTATGGAAGGAATTGCTTCTGCCATTGAGTGGAGTGTTGGTGGTGCTTGACCTGAATCATCATTTGCTTCTGCTAGAATGCAGACATTACCGTGTCTGACTACTACTCTAACATAGAGGATTGGCAGACACCAGTGTAAGGTTGCTTTTGGCAAGCGGATAGAGGTTCAGGAGGTATTGGGCCTGTTGTCATCTCCAGTTCTATAAGAAGAGCTTGTCTTCTGTCTATCGATGTGAGGCATGGGTTGAATCAGCCTGACCAATTCCACTGTTGTTCTATTGTGGGAACATCTTGGGACAAATATTAGCCCTTGTTCTTCTGGCAAATTCAGGGTACTGCTGATACTAGCTATAGATCTTCCCATTAGGCACCTCCTCAATTCCTCTTTCCTATTATTTTGGCTAGAGAGTAAAGGCTTTTTCTTCTCATTTTTTTCCTTTCTTTCCCCTCCTTCCATCTTTCCTCCCTCCTTTCCTTTACTCTTCCTTTCTTCTTTTTTCTCTCTCTTTCTCTCCCCTTCCCACTCTTTCCTGCTCCCTCTCCATCTCTCTCCCTCTTTTTTTTTCTCCTATGCCTGCTGGCCATTCATGGTTGCAGATCTCTCTGATGCTCAGTCTGTACTATATGGAAGATTTTAAAACCCTATGGAACTCACCACAGTATTATTCTTTAAGTGTCAATGTTCCTAATCAGTCCACTGTCTTCTTTCCAGCTTTTAGATTACTTCTTCCTTTCTATTTTCTGTGATTGTTGGATTAGTCCTAGAGTATTAATTTGTATTTAAAGTGGAAGAACTGTGAGTCTTTATCATTTTGTTCCAGAACCAAAAGCATACCCTATCATTTATATTTTAATAAGTCAATGTGTATCAAGAATAAACTTGCAAACAATCATTCTGCAACCACCCCAAATAAATGTTATCATTGTATTGTAATTGATGCAGATACTATTTATTAAAAAATAAAACATTGGGTATAAATGTTAGGTTCTTTATGTTACCTTTTTCTTCACAGAGCTCTCTTTTTCTCCCTAGAGGCAATCGCTATGATGAATTATGTATAGAGCTGGTGATTTCATACTTCTATTATAAAAATATGCATTCACATGTAATATTATTGTTTGAACTTTTAGAAAAATGAATCAGTGGATAGCTTACTATGTATACTATCAGCAGTTAACTGACCAGTCTTACATATGCTCCCACATTCTTCTAAGATACTACACGTGGAATTATAAGAACTACCAAAGAAATCCATATTTTCTGAAATAGCATTAGAGCCTAAGAATGAGGCAGATTGGAACAGCCATGGACCTAGGCCATCTATGCTATGCATGATGCTTGCTTTACTGTCAGGTACTCTGCTTGGCGGTCTTTCATTTTCATAAATCTTTACACAAGAAGAAGGTGTCGGTCTCTGTGGTCATATATGTCCCCCAAATTCCAAAAGACACATGTTCTATTCCCAAAACTATTTCATCCTACTCTGATCTTTCCTCTGAATGCAAAATGTTAGGCCTGGAGGTTCCACTTAAAAAAGGGGTTCAGGGATGCCGGGGTGACTCAGAGGTTGAGTATCTGCCTTCTGCTCAGGGCGTGATCTCGCAGTCCGGGGATCAAGGCCATATCGCGCTTCTTGCATTGAGCCTGCTTCTCCTGTCTCTGCCTGTCTCTCCGCCTCTTTGTGTGTCTCTCATGAATAAGTAAATAAAATCTTTAAAAAGGGGGGAGGGGTTCAATATTAATCTTTTCACCTTTGATTCTTCCACCTTTCCACAATTTTCTTTTATAAACTGTAATTGGAGTGATTTTCTAAAAGCTGATGGTAATATAGTTTGTTCCATTGTTATAGAAAGAGAGAGAGAGAAATCCTGCCTTAATATTTGGATCCTATATATATAATATGAACTGCGTATATTTGGGGGTAACATTTGGGGTATCTATTTTATAGCTCTAAAGATTTAAATTTAAAAAAAATAAAGATTTAAATTTAAAAAATCTATCTGCAAGTACTTTTCTGGTAAATAGGTGATTAGAAGCACAAAGTTCACATTTTGAAACTCCAAAGTTCTAATGAATAATGAAGACTTTAACTTTAAAATGACTTGCTGTAAAATTAGAGCCATCACGTCTTAGAATCCCACTGGGAGATCTTGTCGCATTTTGAATGCCGTGATGACTACAATTCCTCACCCACCTCACTGTTACCCATCCTCCATGAAGTCTTTGAAATGAAATTTCCTGTGAATTCTTCAACTATTCTGACTTGTAATGGGGGAGATATATTTAGTCATCACCTTACAATTAGAGTGAAATAGCAAATTCACTCCAACTGCAGAATACATCTTTTGTTCTTTTGGCAAAATGTCCTATATAGATGTCTACTGGCACTAAAAATGGTACCATGCTCCGAGCCATGTTTGCCCCCCAGAAAGGAAAAGGGGTTGCATTGCAAGCTATAGTCTCAATCTCTATACAGAAATCAATGCCTATTTCCTAAGGTTAGGATTTAACAATTTTCTTAGCTATCATACTCCTGTTTAAGATTATTTCTGGTATATGCTCTGGAAAGCTGTTCTTCAGGAAAAGGAGATGTTTTAAAATGTGTTGTTCTCATTTCCTTTCATTGTCTTACATCTGGAAGACTTGTGTGAATGCTTTTATTAGTTAATTTTGCAAATGTGTCAGAAAATTGTCCCCACTCTGCCACTGGGAGGAGGGTACGTAGCAGCACGTTTGTGCACAATTTATAACACTGTGCATTTCCAAGTCTGGCAAACTCATCAAAGGAAGTACGAGTGTTAATGTGACATTTTGACTTTGTGAGTTAGAAGGTCACTTAAGTAATTAGTGCTAGATAAACCCAGAGGACATGCTGTGCTAGTGTGATCATTCTAGGAATACCCACTGTGACTAACAAGCACAAAGTTGAAGAAACTCATTTATGAATTATGAAAATATTCTTAGCAATATTTTAAATACTTTGGACTTGCTTAAACTTCAGTACTCTTTGAGAGAAGGGGCTTTGTCTAATTTGATAAATAGCACAAAGAGTTTCAAAGAGTGTTATGTACATCAGATACAATTTGAAGGTAGCTAAAGATTTTATTAATGTTGTGGTTGACCTTTTTGCTCTTCAAAATAGAGCTTTTAATAATAATTTCTCATAAATTGTTTTTTTTTTTTAATTCTTAGGACTCCACAAGGAGTGTGAACAGATTTGGGGGATTACTTTATTCCAGGTAATTAGCAAATATTTACCACTCTCAGTTGAGCTTAATTATATATCTGACCTGTTCTTCTGTATTAATTTTTATCTTAGATATATTTATAAGGATTGTTACATTACTTTCTAGGAACATGAAATAATGAGATAACATAAAATAATTAGAATAGAAAACTAGCAATAATAATAAGAACACACATATACCAATATAGGACATTTTCTTTAAGGAGATTCAGTTAATTTACTTTAAAAAGATTCAGTTAATTCTGAAATTCTTAAAATGGAGGGAATGTATATATATTCACCAATGTTATTTTCCCCGAATCACAGGGCCAGGTATACAATGTATTATTCTAAAGACTACGTTATAATCAAACATATATACTTGGATGGTAGCAGCAAAATAGCAGAATAGGGAGCTCAATGTAGGCTAGATCTTATTCTTCGGATGGGGGAACAGAAAAGATGAGCCCATATTTTTGTAATAAAATTTCTTTTATTTCTTTTCTGTTTTAATCTTTGTGGTTCTAATTTTATAAAATATACTATAATTAGAGAATGAATATATGAATACACTTTTGTTTTATAAATATAATGTACATATGGCTGTGTATGCATATATGTATATTTGTTGATGTGTGTATATGTATGTATGCATGTGTATGTATACACATTCACATGTCATAGCTAAACCAAAAGTTCTCCTTGTCACTATATTTTATCCATGGGATAGAACATTACAAAGCAAGGAACATGGTACTGGTGAATATGAAAGCATTTAGGACAGTTTTTTCTCAAATTAGGATGCATACATCACCTCTCTGATTTGTGAGGTCTGTATCAATTACACATTTCATTTGGAAAAGTTATATTTAAGAATGATGAAATGGATTTCCAGGTGCTGTCAACATGAGTTTGTTTCTGTTTACAAAAAATCAGTAACTCTTTCTGACATGACTCATAATAATAAGAATCCTTGCAGTAATCCACTTTCTTAGTGGCAGACAGATAGGTATACTTTGGATTCTTTGAAACTGCTACTCAGACTAATTGTTGTTCTAGTGAGCATTATTTCCTTGGTCCAAAGGTCAGTGTTCACTTACGTGATGAAGAAAAACAGTTGCTATTTTGGAAGAAACAAAAGGAAGAAAAAAACAAAACAAAACAAAACAAAACAAAAACAAACAAAAAAAGGAAGTAGTAAGGGCAGTAGTCATGCATGCCGAGGTAAACTAGAAAATAAACTGATGGATTCAATTGTAATCGATAGAGAAAATTCAGATGGCAGCTCAGAATATGAATAATTTTATTGACATGTGAGAGTGAGCAACTGAGAGAACATTATATACTGGTCTCTCAACCTTTTTGAAGCGGTTTATATTTTGAATACCTACTCTCAGAGGTAGATATTATGACCTTAGATAATAGAGGAGGAAACTAAGTTAATTAAGATCTCACACCCTGAAAATGGCAGAATGAGGAGTTAAATTTCAGGTAAAATACTGATAAATTCCATAGTTGAGGTAAATTGCTAATACAGTACAACAAACTAATGATTTATTCTTCCCAGTTAATAATCTGTGGTGCATGTAAAGACATTCTGCAAGGTATGACAAATGCTAAGTAAATACATGTTACTACATGTTTGAATTTTTTTTAAAGATTTTATTTATTTATTCATGAGACACACACACACACACAGAGAGAGAGAGAGAGAGAGAGAGAGAGAGGCACAGACACAGGCAGAGAGAGAAAGCAAGGCTCCATGCAGGGAGCCCGACATGGGATTTGATCCCAGGTCTCCAGGATCACACCCTAGGTGGAAGACAGCACTAAACCACTGAGCCACCTGGGCTGCCCACATGTTTGAATTTTAAGTTATTAATGCTTTAACAGAAATAATTTTATTTACTTTAGTGGGGCAGTGAAGCTTTATTTGTTTTTGATTATCAGATTTCACACAAAAAGATAAATTCTTGTTAACTCTACTTTGTGTCACATTCTGCATGCTGTAAATATTTTCTAACAAATCCCATGTCCATGACTGTGCTTCATTCCCCCTCTCTCTTAGCTTCTGGCTTTTCAACTCTAATAAATCTACAATATATATCTAGAAATTTTGCATAGTTAGAGGATAGGGTATCTTATGGAAATACCTGAGAAGTAGTGGAAGCTTATCTGGGGACTGAGAGTCATAGAGGGGACTTTCGTTTATTCATATCTCCAGAGTTTAGTTTGTCAATAAATATCCTGAATAGGCTTGATGGTTTTGCCTTTCAAGATTTTGTCCTAGTTTAAAGGTTGTAGCATTCAGTAGTGGCCAGATTAATTTGGAAAATCGGTTGTATTGACTTTGACCACACATATAGCATAGCTATTTGTAACAAATCAACCAAAGACATCTAAAAGTATTAGTAGCAAACTTTTGCAGAAATTTGTGTATCTAAGCCTTTCCAACATTAAAATCCATTCTTATTATCTTTCATCAGATAGCAACCTATACTCTGTAATGACCAGATCTAGTAATTAAAATGGCTCATTGCATGACTTCACACATGCTCAGTCATTTCATATTATTTTGGAGTGAGATGAATTTCCGGGGGTGCTGGAGTCTGCATTTTAATTATGTATCTGTCATTATTATCCTAACTTATCATTGGGTATAATTTTCTGCGCCCTGTTAATGTTAATATTAGTCTTCTGCTGGCTTTCTGAACAATCCAAATACCTTCTTATTTAGAAGTAGACATCTCTTTCATTTAATTTCTTTCTTCTTATCTTGCATAATGGAAAATGCTGACCACTAAAGCCAAATATAAACAGAACAGATGTGTGGCAAAAATTATCCTGGCTCTAATACTCTCCACTCAAGCAATATCAGCTATTCCCAATATGAGTGGGACGCATGCGTCCCCAAGGAGATATTACTTATCTCTTGATGAATACAAAAGGGAGCTTTAATGAGCATTATGTGCAAGTGTGTCTGTGATACCATAGACATTCAGGGTACATATCTTTATGACACTTATTCTCAAACTTTAGTGGGCATGCAAATTACCCAGGGCTCTTATTAAAATGCAAATTCTGATTCAGTAGATCTGGGATGGAACCCAAGATTGTGCATTTCCACCAAACCTCCAGGTGATATTAATACTGTTTGTCCAAGGACCAATATTATGCTAATTTCTGTAGACATCTCATGGACTTTAAACTACTTGAATATAGTGATTTTCTCTTTATTCTTGGTGTTTTCCTATCTTGTCACAATGCCTAAGAGCTAGTCAAGAAATTTTGATTGGATAATAGTTGAAAGAAGAAACAGGTTAATTATAAGTGAAAATATATTTTCTTTGTTCTGATCTTATTTAATAATTGTAACAAAAAATTAGTTCCTTTTTTTTTTTCAATTCCTTTGTGAAAAATAGTAAGACAAAGTGAGGAAAATCCAGTATAGAACGAGAAGACAGTATGATGCAACAGAAAGGCAGTATGGCAGGCAGTTGATTGAGAGCACAGATTCTGGAGTCAGATTATTTTGGTTTCAATCCTGACTTCTAAAATTACTGGAAGTGTGATATTATATAAGTAATATAATCTGTTAGTGTCTCAGATTTTTCATTTATAAATTGAGGGTGGAAAAGAAATTCCACTTATAGGTTAGATTTAAATAATTCATGTAAAATGCCTAAGAGAATGCCTGGCCAATAGCACACAATACATAATAGCTATTTTTACAACTGATATATTAATGCTTACTCTTCAAAAACTTCAGTTATGTTCAAAGTTAAGATAACGAGGTTCACAGGTTATGAGGTAACTTGCATACCTATCCTATAGAATCCTATTGAATCAACATTTCTGTTTATACAACTAAGGAATATTTCTAGAGGCTTTTCCATTGGCAAAATTATGCTAGCCTATTCACCAATCCAACAGAATAAATATATCTCTTTATACAACTAAAGACTATTCTTGGAGACCTTTACCATTGGCAAAACTATGCTAGGACTTTATTTATTCACGTATTTTTTTTCTAGTACCTTATTATTTAAAACACTGTAATATAGATAGGGTCAAACCACAAAATGAGTGTGAAGATTTTTATTTTTATTTTTATTTTTTGAGTGTGAAGATTGAGAAGAAGTTAAAGGCAGATACTTTTCAAAGCATTACAAATTCCAATTATATCTTAAACCTTCACTTTTGCATATGCATTTGATTGATTCAATTATAATTAGTAGGTGCCTTTGAATTTACGTTGATCTATGGATATGTTCTTTATGAACTAATTGGCAAGGTTCACTGTGATGTATGTTTAAGACAGTTACCTGGTGCAGTATAAAATTTCTCTTTCTTGCTGAGTCATTATAACAGTGACATCACATTTAATAAGTTATATCTGGTTGAGTGTCTTATTTTCAGTTTAATTTTTGCAAAAATGCTATTGTATGAGTTATGAAAGGATTATCTAACACTTGCAAACTTCTAAAGAAACTAGAGTCTAGCTTGCAGCTCATTTTAAAAGTGATGAGGAAAGGGAATGCTATATATAGATAAGCTTGAGGTGGAAATATCTTATTTTCATGCATAAATAAAAATGCTCAGAAATAATAGAGTGAAACAAAGTATAATGATGACTGAAGGGCCTGACTGTTACGAAGATCATCAAATTTTGAGCAGTGATAATGCTAACTTTGTATCTTTGGGCAATTTTTATAATCTCTCTGGGCCACTTTATTTATTTGTTTGATTAACGTGGCAATGAGTTAATTAATCTAGGAGCCCTCTCAGGTCTTTTCTCATAAAATAATGTTCATCAGTTAGCTTCCCCCTCTCCCTAATTTCCCCAGTCAGTTATGTCAGGAAGTCATTCTCCTTCTATCTCTAAAAAAGTTCTCAATGTATCTCTTTCTTTCCTTTTTCACTGCTATAGCTTTAATTCAATTCTCATCTTCATTAAGTTATTCTAAAAGATTCTCAATTAGTCTTCCTTCACCTGCTCTTACCCTAGAACATTTATTATTCCACAAAGTAGCCAAAGCCACTTTTTAAAAGATGAGCCAGACTATGTCATTCCCCTGCATAAAACTTCCAGTAATTTTCCAATATATTTAGAGGAGAATCTATTTTGTATCATGACCTAGAGTAACCTATCTCTTTTTGCCCCCTTCTACATCATTAACTTATTTTTCTGATACTCTCCCACTCACTTGTTGTGTCTAAGGCACACTGACTTGGAACTTGCTAAGCTCTTCCTTCTTATAGGCATTGGGTATAACGTTTGCTTTGCATAGAACACTCCTCCCCTTTATTGTCACTAGACTAGAATTGCTTTGTCATAAAGGTTTGAAATTAAATAGAACCTACTTAGCGAGGCCTTTCCTAACATCAAAAGCAAATTAGACTTTTAATGAGCTTTAAAACATAGAGTTTGAAAGTTGTCATTCTCATCCTTAAAACAAGAAAAAGGAGGACAAACCAAAAATTGGGTAATTTGGGGGGCCTACCAAAGAACTGATTTTGCAACGCAAAAATGTATCCCAAAATCTGGAGAAACAGGCAAATCTAGAGAGAGCAAAGATCCATTTGCCTACAGTAAATACTGCTAGAGAAATAAATTAGTGGAAAAATTAAATAGTAAATTTGGAAAAAATTGCTAGAGGCTTAGTGTGAACTAGTGAGAGAGTGGGAAACTCCTGGAGGCTGCAGTCATAGGTGGGGGAGGTCACACTTTATCTCCTTGAATGCCACCATGTTCTTAAAGAGAAAATTTGGAAAAGACCCCTGCTATGACAGTGAGAGGGAAAAAAAGTAACCCTAGTGAAGTATACCCACATTTTTCCCCAATAGAAAGCCTACTACTCTAGGAGAAAGACTTGATCAGAATCTTGTCCCAGAGTGGTAGGGGAAGAGCACTCTTTTCCCTACAGTCCTCTCACATCTTCCTGACTGAACTAAATGAAGGAGAAGAGAAAGCTCTATGGAAAAAAAACTCTTGTAAAGTTCACAGACCAGAGCCAGGGCCCCTCACTCTCACCTGACAACCACATCAACAAGGTTCTAATATATTGAAAGTGTGTTACATCTAAAATTGCTACAGGGCAGACACTGGGGCGGGGGTGGGGGGGGCAAGAGTATTTGGTGAAACCCACACAAAGGAGAGGAGACCAAAACAAAGACACTAAAGGAATTTTAAGCCTCTATCATCTACAGCTACAGCAAATATTAAACACAGTCTAAATTCCAGTGAGATCAACATAAATTTCCCCATTAGAGGCCTATTTACCTCAGTTCCTATTATCCAATGTAAGTCTAGCTTTCAACAAAACATTATAAGGCATGCTGAAAACAAGCAAAACACAATCTAAAGAGATACAGCAAGCATCAAGACAAGTCTTAGTTATGACATACATGTTGGAGTCATCAAACATGGAATTTAAAATAAATATGATTAATATGTTAAGAGCTATAATTGGAAAAATATAGATGACATGCAAGAATAAATGGATATATAATCAGAGAATGAAATTCTAGGAAATAATCAAAGGAAGCATTAGAAATCAAAAACACTGAAACAGAAATGTAGACTGCCTTTGATGAGCTCATCAGAACATGAAATATGACTGAAGAAATAAGCAGTGAGCTTGAAGATAGAAACTTCCAAAAATGATGAGAACATCTAAGAATTGTAGATCAGTTTCAAAATATGTGATGTATATCATTGGAATACCCAAAGGAGGAGAAAGAAAAAATGGAACAGAAAAATATTTGAACTCTCTAGGCCGAGAACTATCAAAATTAATGACAGACACCACACCACATATCTGGGAAGCTCAGAAAATAAATACAACACTAACTACACCAAGTCATATCATAGAGAAAGTGCAGGAAATATAAAAATGAAACCTTGATAAGAGCTGGGATTGGTAGGTAGATGGGGAAACCTTATCTATAGGGGAACAAGAATAGGAATTACATCAGACTTTTCATCAAAATTACATCAAAAACTTTGAGAGCAAGAGAGAAGAGTGAAATACTGATAGTGATAAAAGAAGAAAAAGTACACCAGCCCAGAATATGTGTGAAATTCTCCTTAAAAATTGAAGGAGAAATAAAAACTTAGACAGTAAACAAGGTAGCTCATTGCTAGAACACTTGCCTTTTAAGGAGTGTTACAAGTTTCTTTGGATAGAAAGAAATGTGATTCTGCATAAAGAAAGAAAGAGTACTGCAGGAGGAATAAACGAAGGTGAAATAGAATACTTGAGTCTTCTTATTCTTTTTTTTTAAGATTTTATTTATTCATGAGAGACACAGAGAGAGAGAGACACAGGCAGAGGGAGAAGCAGGCTCCACACAGGGAGCCCAATGTGGGACTCAATCCTGGGTCTCCAGGATCACACCCCGGCTGAAGGTGGCGCTAAACCGCTGGGCCACCAGGGCTGCCCAAGTCTTCTTATTTTTAATTGATTTAAAACACAATTGATTCTTTTAAACTAATAAGAGTGGCAATTTATTGAATGATTATAGTGTATGAATACCTGAAATAAATGGTGTCAACATCATAAAAGACAGGACAGATGAATTGGGAATATTTTGTTATTTGGTATCTGGACTACACATGAAGCAAAATAGTGTTAATTGAAGACAGACTTAAATTAGTTAAAACTGTATACTGTAAACTCTAGGGCAGCCACTATTTTTTTTTTAAAGGAAGTATCACTAATCCACTTAGAGAAGAGATAAAAGTGAATCATAAAATACTCAATGAAAACAAAAGAAGGCAGAAAACCTCTGGGAATGAGTAAGAAACAGGTAAAAATATGGTATATGAAGTATATTAAATCTTACTTTAAATATGAGTTACTTAAGTATACTAATTGAAAGAGATTATTAGAATGGATATATATTAGAATGGATATGTGTGTGCAAATATATATGTATATATGTAAAATATCTCCAAGTATATGCTGCCTAAGACAAAACTCACTTTAAATACTATTCTGAAAAACTAAAATTCAAAGGATGAAGGAAGATACACCATCCAAAAACTTTCTAAACAAAATAAAATAGCTATAATAATTCATACAATACAGTCTTTATAACACGGACATTTATTGAAAATAAAGAGAGGAAATATATAATGATCAAGGGGTCAATTCTCTCCAAAGACATAACTATCTTAAATGGGAACACACTAATCAGCAGAACATCAAAATATGTAAGGCAACACAGTTTAATAAGAAGAAATAGATAAATCTCCAATCATGGTTGAGGACCTCAGAACTGTCCCCCATCAGTAACTGGTATATCCAGCAGACAGAAAATCAGTAAGTATACAGTTGACCTGAACAGCAATATCAATCAATGTGATCTAATTGACGTTTATAGAATGTACCGTTCAACAACAAAAGAATATACGTTCTTCTCAAGCTCTCACAAAAAACAGTCATTCACCAGGGGAGACCATTTACCAGGCCATAAAATACACCTTAATAAATTTAAAAGAATAGAAATCATACAGTGTATGTTCTCAGACAGCAATGAAATTAAACTAGGAATCGATACCTGAAAGATAGCTGGAAAATTCCAAAACATTTGGAAATTATGCAACACGCTGTCACATGACACATGGATCAATGAAGTCTCAAGTTAAGTTAAAAACCATTTCAAACTAAATGAAAATAGTTGGGATGCAGCCAACAAACAAAACAATTCTTAAAAACTTAGTGCATCAAACACCTATATTGGAAAATATTTGAATTACTAAGCTGAGTTTCTAATTCCCTCTATAGTTCCAAAACCCAGAAGAGTCTGTCACACGTGCTTCTTCCTGATATCATCACATTGGCGGCAAAATATTGTTTTAATTACCTGTAATGATAACCTGAACATAGACAACAGGTCTTGAAGAGGTTATATAATGATAACCTTAACAAGACAACAGATCTTGAAGAAAACAGACTTTCTGAGAGAGTACTTTTGCTTGGCCCACAAACTTAAATGTAGTGCATTATACTTCCAGAATCTAAAATTAAAGCTATCCACTGAAGAATATAATTTTGTTTGACAACTTTTAGTATCAACTATTTTAATAATATTGAGTCCATATTGTAAGCTACATGTTTGGCCTATTTAACAATATTTTAATTATTTGACCTTTATTTGTAGATAAGTTTCTTTTCTTTCACCATAATTTTATTTTATTATTATTTGTTCTCCCTTTCCAGCCTCAATTTGCATTTAGAATGCTTGTTATAGAAGTACATAGATAGAGTGAAGTTTTGCAAGAGGCCTGAAATGCTGCAGAGGCTGTAGAAATGAAGCCTTTGGGGAGCAAGCAGAAGCTTCTTCTGAAATAAAGCTCGGTTGTAATCTTATTGTGAAATCCAGCTGTTGTCTATGAAGAGTACAAAAAGCTCCTTACTACTCAATAAAGGCAGGTCCTCTTGATTATTCTTGATTTTTAATTTTGGTGCATGATCCAGTGATCTATAGGATTGATGCAATTTAAGATCACAGGCGTAGGGTACTTGGGTGGCTCAGTGGTTGAGCATCTGCCTTTGGCTCAGGTGTGATCCCAGTGTCCTGGGATCAAGTCCCATATTGGGCTCCCCACAGGGAACCTGCTTCTGTCTTTGCTTCTGTCTTTGCTTCTGTCTCTCCCTCTCTTTTTGTGTCTCTTGAATAAACAAATAAAAACCAAAAAATAAAATAAAATAAGATCACAGGCTCTCATCCTTGGCTGACTAAGCATATAATAAACAAAGAGACAAAGTGAAAAAATGGCATGAACTGCCCTGGGTTATATTTTTTCATCTTCCATAAGCTTCCTCAAATAAGTTCTATAGATCAAATAAAGAAGTTATCTAATTCTTTATATTTGTTGTCATAAAATATGTCATCTTATGTTTTAAACTGTCATAACTTCTTATCCACAGCATTAGTTTGGAAGAAGCTAAAAAAATAGTTCCACAAATAGCTGCACAAGAAGAATGACATTATCTGTCTCTTTTCAGAAAATCTGTTTTTAAAAAATTTTCAAGAGCAATATGTGTTGTTTAAAAGATTCCAGCCATGTGAATTTAAAAGTTAAATTTCTCTTCACGTGGCTCTGGGCAACTTTACTGCCCTCTTCAGAGACAACCTAACACCTACCAGTTTCGTTTATATAATTGATGACTTTTTACTATGCATCTTTTTTTTATATTTATATATACACGTATAATATTGTACATATTTTATATTCAGTTATTTAAATAGCTGTAAGTTATTCAATGCTGTGGCAATGATATGAGTTTGGCTGTTTCTGTAATAAGCCACTGTGATAAATATATAAACTGCTACAGGATACACACACACACACACACACACACACACACACACAAGCACACACATCACACACCACACATAAATGTTCTTTATAAGAATCTCTATTATATAGGTTCCTGGAAACATAGTAGCAGCACCAAATTATATGTGAAGTTTATACTACTATTGGCTGAGATTATATTGAATACATACAATTTGGAAAAAAAAAACAACCTGGTGCCTTTAAAATTAAATTGTCTCATCCAGATAATCATTTGTTTCTTCATATATTCTCCATGTCCTACAGAAATCTTTATTAGTTTTCTTATAAATATCTTTTTGGCTTATTATAAATTACTTTAAAATTGCATTGCTGTGTTTTTTATGATATGCTGAACTCTGCTATGGGTATTTCATGTTATCATAAATGCAGTTACAACTGGTATACTTTAAATATTATTGCCCATGTAATTTTAGACAGAAGTAGTTTTTTCAATTTTTAATTTATCTTTTGATGATATAAAATTGCTAAATATATATATATATAGATTAGGGGTTTTGGAGGGAAGAGAAGTGGGAATACAGTTATTGAAATCTCAATTTATTTTAAAAAGGGGTTTGGGAGAAAGTGCCTCAAATATTATTTGTTCAAATAATCAAATTGCTAAGGTGCCTGAAACATAATGGGTGGAAGATAATGTTTATTAATACAATTAAATGAATGAGTGAATAATGATTAAGTTAATGACTAGATATCTGAATATTTCTACCAAACTACACTCTCAGGTTACTATGTCTTAAGATTATCTGTTAACCACAATCTTTCCTCCCTTATTTCTAAGGCAACATGATTAGGCTTTATTTTTGTATTTTTCTTGTAGTTACAAATAGCTAAATAAGTAATTTAGCTCCAGTGGAAGTAGAATATAGGCCCCAAAGCTATTGGTATGGCATCTTCATTCTTTCTCCCATTTCCATTGGCTACAACCTAAACATAATGGAATGCCCTTATGAACCATGCAGTGCCCTGGGTGATGACAGGGCTGCTTGCAAACTTAGGATACTCATACTCAGAGTTGGACATAAGAGCAGGAAAAAAAACCAAACAAGCAACAAGAACAACAAAACAATCTTTCATTGGGTCTTTTTGTGCTAGTCCCCTGGCTTAGTATAATGCTGTAATACCACCTATTTTAGCCTTTCAATGTTATGACCCAGTTGAATATCCTCTACCTGAAATACCTCTAATTTGATTTCATGACACTATACTTTCCAATTTCCCCTTGTGTCAGGATCCATTGTTTCTTAATCTTCTTTTCTACCTCCACTTTTCTACCTAAATTTTAAGCCCAGAGCTTAGAGGTTGGCTTCCTTATACTTTCTACAAACACTCTGGCCTGACAATATCTCATTCATACTTATGGACCAAAATACCAGTTTATGGAAGTGGTTCAAAGTATCTTTCCAGTCTTATCTGTGGAATGCAAGATTCATATAGCCAACACATTACTTAAAAAGTATGATGTAGTTTATAAGAGCATGGATTCTGCATCCAACCCAGCTGATACTTAATATTAAGTGTGAGTTGGGGCAAATCAGTTAACCACTTACTGCCATAGTTTTTCCTCATTGTAATATTATAATAGTAAAAGGTCTCATTTCATGCAGCTTTATTAGGAATGAAATGAGTTTATGTAATCCATCTGTATATAAAATACTCATAAAACTTATAAAACATTGATGAGTTCCTTGATCAGAAGCAGTGCTATGTGGAATAACATAATGGTGAATAAGGCATTTTGTAAGTCTGTGACTGATGGTTTTGGCAGAGACATTTGTGCAAGGAAGACAAATGTGTATCCAGAGTAAACATCTATTGCAGTAAGAGCAAAGCAAAACATTGTCCCCTTCCATGATAGAAGTGGCCTGATGTAATCAACTTGCCATCAGGTAGCTAGCTGATCACACTGGGGAATGGTGTCATTGTGTAGGGTACTATGCTGGCCAGTTGGGCACCCACTAGTGTTTATAATTAGATTTGCCTTGGTGAGTAGATTTCCAGGTTACTGAGTGCATGCCTAATCTCCATATCTGCCAACATGGCCACTTCATGAACCCACTAGGCAATGACAGAGGTAGCTGGGGACCGAGGCTGACTGGTATCCACAGAGTGGGTCATCTTGTTCATTTGATTATTAAAATCTTCCTCTGCTGAGGTCACTCTTTGATAAGCATCTACATGGGGTACTGTTATGACTTTGGTAAATTAAGAAACTCAAGCAGTTCTTTTGGAGTATAGTGTACCTCCTTATGTGTCATACTTTGTATCCACTTTTAGGAGCCTGCTGGGACTTCAGTCTAGTAAGAGGTAGAAGCAAAGAGATGAGGTATGGCTAGGTTTCAGAATTTATCCCCTCAATGGAGCAGAGAGACCACTTCTACTGTGGGTGGAGAGGGTACCTCACTGGATGGGAGTAGAGAGGCCTCTTTCACTGGCAAACACTTATCAGAATTTAGGAGCTCAATGCCCCAGCTTCACCAGCGTCTTCCCCACACATCATCCCAACTTTCAGGATCCTCATTCTTTTTTCTAAGGTAGTTAGGGAGAATTCAGTCAACTAAATAGTAACGGATTTTTACTTTTTTCATTTTTATGGTTACATTTGATAGCCTTAACATGTTTATGGCAGTATGCTACCATTTTCTTGCATGTATCGTAGAGCTGGCTTGCTGAAGGATTTAACTTAAAATTAGTTCTTCTTGGGATGTCTGGGTGGCTCAGTGGTGGAGCATCTGCCTTTGGTTCAGGGCATGATCCTCAGGTCCTGGGATCGAGTCTCCCTTCAAACTCCCCACAGGGAGCCTGCTTCTCCCTCTGCCTATGTCTTTGCTCTCTCTCTCTCTCTCCGTGTCTTTCATGAATAAATAAATAAAATCTTTAAAAATAAAAATAAAATAAAGTTAGTTCTTCAGCATCGGCTTTACCTGTCTCTGCATGCCTGTGCCTTCTGTAGGTCTCTCTCCATGTCTCGTGGTAAGCCACTCACCACTGCTTCGTAACCTGGTGCTAGGTTCCAGCTATAGCAATGGAAGTGGGCTATGTGTTGCCAGCAGAGCCTCAGCCTTAAGTAGGTTCTTTGTGCTTGGATCTCAGGATGGGACTTTGTTCCTGACTATCTCCCAGTAGCAGCCAAACCATTCCTGTGTCTGTGTTTGTTTCTGGCATGGGCCTTCCTACTATTCTCCCAATGTTATTAGATTTCTGACTGGCCCAGGAGACTTTTCTGCTCCTCTTCCCAGGATTAAGTTTTTCTTCCCCTCCCTTTTTAAGCCACAATGATTCCAACAATGTTGTAGCAACTACAGGGTTCCCTTCTACTTCTCTACTAACTGAGGCTTGTGTTTCACATGACAGAGAAGTTAAGGTGATGGTTTGGGTTTACAGGCTTTTTATAAAGTGGTAGCCATTCATTTTCATACCTGAACCACAGAAAGGCACTCTCTAATTCTTCCTTGTAGATTTTTCTTATGATCACCTAATGACAGCCTGTGGAAAAGAGACTGTGAATTCATGCAAAGTCCTCTTGTGTTTGGATACCTGCTTACCCCAAGTGACACATCAGTCCACACGTGACCCCAAAGGGTTCATTAATATTTTACCTTATTATATACTACCTTATTATAGTGCAGTTTCCCTTGCTTTCTAAAATCTACAAATCCACTCATACATCCATTCAGTTATAGTTACATTCAGTTATAGTCATATAGTTTGATATATATTTTTTGATATGTCATTCAATATATAGGGAATTGCCTCATGAATTATAAAGGCTGACATCTCATGATCTGCCATCTGAAAGCTGGAGGTCCAGGAAACCTGCTGGGTAGTTTGAGTTCAATCCCTGCGAGCCAAGAGAGATGATGGCGTAAATGTCAGTCTAAATGCAGAAGACCAATGCCCTAGCTCATCCAGTCAGAGAACAAATACTTCTTTACTCTTTGTGTTTATTCCACCCTCAACAGATTAGATGATGCGCACCCACTTTAGGAAGGACAATCTGCTTTACTCAGCCTGCAGATTCAAATGCTAATCTCATCCAGGAGGATATTCTCAGACACACCCAAAAATAATGTTTGGACAAAGATTGGGATGCTTTGTGTCCTGGTCAAATGGACACATAAAATTAACCATCACATTGCCCTTGGGCTTCAGACTAATTGAGTAGCCAGTGTTCTAAACTCTGTGATGAGCTCTAGAAAATTCTAATTTGTAAATCATCTTTTTGTTTTGTTTTGTTTTTTTTCAGGAGCAATGCACTGCCTAGCTTTCTACATAATAGGTGTAAGAGGAAATCCCAGATTTGTGTCTTAAAAGCATAAATGATATCATGGCATGTCCATTTACAATCAACCAGTGAATTCCCATTGTGCTTAGCACAAAATTCAATCTTGTTACCATGGTTCTGAGAGATTTTTCTTATGCTTTTCTCTCCTAGCTCTCCCCCTGGCCCTTTTAACCTTTTTTTATTCTCACTCATTCAGCTCTAATATATTGTCCTACCTGTGGTCTTCAAATATGCCATTGTACATGTTCTCTCAAAAATTCATTCTTCAAGTTTAAAACTCCTTTATTGATTACAACATTTAATCTTAATTCTTAGTTTAAATATCATCCTAAAAGCTGTAAGACACTTTAAGTCCATAGCAGTTTGTTTTCTTTAGAAAATGATTTCTAATAATTGTACTTCTTTTTATGTGAGCACTTCCTTGTTCTCCCAAAGCAAGCATCTTGAGAATTGGGATCAATTACATCTTGCTCAACGTTAAGTCTACAGAGTCTTGGGGATCCCTGGGTGGTTCAGCATTTTAGCACTTGCGTTTAGCCCAGAGCATGCTCCTGGAGTCCCAGGATTGAGTCCCACATCGGGCTCCTTGCATGGAGTCTGCTTCTCCCTCTGTCTGTGTCTCTGCCTCTCTCTCTCTCTCTGTGTGTCTCTGTCTCTCTGTGTGTCTCTCATGAATAAATAAATAAAATCTTAAAAAAAAAAAAAGACTACAGAGTCTTGAATAGTTTTCCATGCATAGTAGACCACTGACAAATATCTATTACCTGTTTCGGTAAGATAAACCCCGTAATTTTTGGAATTCTAATTGTCTATCCTCTTGTTTCATCAGAGCCAGGGATGATCTTGAAGAAAATAACTTTCCTATAGAACGGTTCATCATAAAGATTAATTTAAAAGACCAAGTAACATGTGGTATAGCTTTTGTTCCTGTTACCCTTGACATAGCTTTTTGTAATCCCATATGCTTAGAGCTGTTAAGTATTCCCTATCGTACTTTATTGTATCTGTTGTGTCTATTTATACTGCGCAGATTCTCAGAGGAAAACACAAATAGGCCAGATGTGAGAAATAAGTACACACACCATATCAGAAATAGTTGGGTATTTTGCAATATAGATTGCATTGAAAGTTATTCATATGCCAATGTCATATGTTCATCAAACTTATCTTTTAAGACAAGTCTGATGACTTATTTTTTTACAGATACCTAAGCCATACTTTCCAGTTGTGTATTGATTTTTAATAATATTTAAACTAGACAGAAGTTCTTTCATAATGATATCTGTTGTTTTATTTGACAGTGCTAACTTTGCACTAAGTGATTCCTGAAAATTTAGGAGCAATGTAGATTTGGGAAGTATTTCTAAAATCTTTTGCTCTTATTTAAACTTCTCTATCATAATTTAAAATTTTCTCACCAGTGGTTAAAAGAGTACATGCCTCTTATATAGACAACATCCAAAATTATGTTCCAAGTCTTGCAATCTATCATAAGTTCTATGTCCTGCAAGTTGAACCAAAATTAAACACTTAAAAACTCAAAGACTTGAACTAAAATTGTATTTTACTTTTGAAATACTTTTTTCTTATTGTTATTCATTGCCCATTATACTACTTCATTTTTCCTACCCCACTCAACTCCCCAAAAGCAAGAATCTGGAAATTCATTAGGTATTTTTTGTCCCTTGTGAATTATACTTTTATTTTTATAGTAAGTTTTATTGGTTCTAATCCCTCTACATTATTGATATGCATCTCCATATCTCTATTTCCAGTACCACATAATATAAGGTGATCAGTCAGGATTGCTTATCTAGACTCATAATTGTCTCTTCAAATTTGTCTCTTCTCTTCCTCAAAATTATTTTATCTTCAATGTATTTAAAAATTCTGCTTGATTATTTATGATTTTTTAAAAATTGTTATTTATTTATGATAGTCACAGAGAGAGAGAGAGAGAGAGAGAGAGAGGCAGAGACACAGGCAGAGGGAGAAGCAGGCTCCATGCACTGAGAGCCCGACGTGGGACTCGATCCCGGGTATCCAGGATCGCACCCTGGGCCAAAGGCAGGCACTAAACCGCTGCACCACCCAGGGATCCCTATTTATGATTTTTAAAAAGCCACTCAAGTTTTTTTAGTCTGCTAAGTAAATATTAATACGCTTAGCCTTCCTTTCAAAGCCTATTATATCTATATTAGGAGATGTTATATCTCTATATTATGAGATATAATAGGCTTTGTCTTAGTGGTGTATTTTAGACAACTTCTCTTAAAAATTACTTGTTATAATCCAACCATCTTAATGGTAAAGGGGGAATTATGATCCAAAAAGGTTGACTAGTATCAGTGAGTTGAGAATCCATTCTTTAAAAAGGCTCCACTGGAATAAATGCTATCCACTTAATTTTTTCCTATAAAATAATAACTGAACTGTTTTGTACTTTCTGCATTTTAATGAGAGGTAAAGTTATAACAACTCCGCTGGAATAAATGCTATCCACTTAATTTTTTCCTATAAAATAATAACTGAACTGTTTTGTACTTTCTGCATTTTAATGAGAGGTAAAGTTATAACAAAGTTATAAAGTTATAATTCTACTTTCACTAAAATTTAAGATTCATTTAGCGCTTGATGCACATACTCTCTTCTATTGTGCTAAGTGCTTTCTATCACTATAGTATTCATTTCTTACAGGAATTTGGTTGAATTAGGAACTACCGCTACTTCCAATTTACAGATGAAACCATGGCTAACGTAGTTTATATCAACTTTTATTGAGCTAATATGTAATGGCAAAAATTTGGACTCAGGTCTTTCTGATCCCAAAGCAAATAAAATACTGTCATGAATCCCTGCTGTGTGTTAGAGAACTACATGTTTTAAAAATGTTATATTATCGAATCTTGATATTAGACAATAATTTTATTTTGTATTTTTATGATTTGTTTATTCATTTTTGAGAGAGAGAGAGAGAGAAAGAGAGGGAAAGTTGGGGGATAGGAGGAGGGAAGGGAAAGAGAAACCTCAAGCAGACTCCTCATTGAGTGTGGAGCCTGAAGTAGAGCTTGACACAGAGCTCAATCTCAGGACCCTGAGATCATGACCTAAGCCAAAATCAAGACACAGAAGCTTAATCAAGTGAGTCACCCATGTGTCCCTAAACTCTGTCAGTTTAGGTTGGGAATTGTAAGGGCTTATTGAAGGCCATATGGGACTAAAGTGTCAGAGGTGAAACTCAAGAGCAGATCTTCTGAGTGCCAAAATCATATGCTATATCCATTACTCAGCTCTATAGTTATGACTCCATAAAGATAGGCACAGGCTTTTTTTTCTACTTTTCTTCACTAGCTTGGAAGAATTCACAGCCATACAGCTTCTTTAGTTCGTCCACCACATTTAGTTCAAAGGGCTTTAATGATGAAAGGTTAGGGGGAAATTATATGGGAATAAAACATTAATTTCCTTTTCCCCATATCATTGTGTCTAACACTGGGATTATAAACCTAAATTGTTCCTGATTTTTAAAACTTTACTATTATAATTTACATACAACTTTTTCATGTTTCCCCAGTGATATTTATACTTTCTTAAGAAAATAGCAAGTCTATACAAGTAAAGGAGTTGAAGAACATTCAAGGAGAAGACTGATCAGATTTGGGGGGAGAATTCTACTTTCACTAAAATTTGTATATCAAGTCTTCTAAGTTGAATAAGATTTATTTTTCAGTTCCTACATTTATAGATTTACTCAATATTTTGTTTTCTCAAGAGACAGATCTCAGTTGTTTGGCATCCTGTTGGCACTGTACAGAGGATTATAGAGATAAGATAGTTTTGGAAGAATTGCAACTTAAGAGTGTAGCAAATGAGTTTAAATGGTTAATTATCAGATAAATAACTTGCTTTTGTTTTGTTTTGTTTTTATGATTCCATTTTTTAAAGGTTTTACTTCATTTATTTGGGAGAGAGAGAAAAGAAGGTGAGTGAGAGGGAAGGAGAATCTAAAGCAGACTCTGTACTGAGCACAGAGCCTGATATGGAGCTCAATCCCAAAACCACACGGCCATGACCTGAGCTGAAACCAACAGTCAGACACTTAACCATCTGAGCCACCCAGGCACCCCAATAACCTGCTTTTGGATATATGATACAAGTATAACTGTAGAAGATGGAGAGTCAGAATTATGTAAGATCGGAGACTAAATGAAAAAAAAAAGAAATTAATAGAAAGTAGAAAAAATCATATATATAGTTTTACTAAAAAGCAATCATGTGACATTTTGAGGTGGATAGAAGAGAAAAATATGTAAGAGGTCTGCAAAGATAAGATCATGTTAATGTCATGCATATTTTTATATCTTAATACATAGGTATTTTAAAGACATTTATATAGCAATATTGCTCTCAAAACTCTTCTAACAAGTCAATGGATTTATGGATTTTGCAAAATACAGTCTATTTAGGAATATGGCAATGGTCACAAATAATTTTGAAGTGAAAATATGATTTAAATAACCAAGGAAGCCGTCATTACTCAAAAAATAATGCAACCTACATGGATGACTATTTTACTCATATCCTCTTCATTTTAAAAATAACACAACCATTATGATAGGTTAATTTTTATTTTACTTTAAACTTCTAATACTCTGTATAAACCATATGTGAAAAAAAATCAGTATCATTAGTAATCAAGAAAATTCTAAAACTAAAAAAATATAAGAGTTGTACTGGTACAGTTGTGGCATAATTAGCATACAGAAAATGTATAGGGATGCCTGGCTCAGTTGTTTAAGTGGCTGCCTTGGGCTCAGGTCAGGATCTCTGGGGCCTGGGATCCAGCCCTGCATCAGACTCCCTGCTGAGTGGGGAGCCTGCTTCTCTCTCTCCCTCTGCCTCTCCCCTTACTGTGCACACGCTCTCTTTCTCTCTCTCTCTAAAATAAATAAATAAAATCTTTAAAAAAAGAATATGTACATTTATTATGGATCTGAAGCTTCAAAATAGCTATGTATTTCTCCTGAGTAGAACATAAGTAGATGATTTTTTAAATAAATAAACCATGGTTCGTGACCACATCATAGAAAAATTAACCAGCCAATTCTATCTCTCCCTATGGTATTAAATAGACCTTCTTGGGATCCCTGGGTGGCTCAGTGGTTTAGCGCCTGCCTTCTGCCCAGGGCGTGATCCTGGAGACCCGGGGTCGAGTCCCATGTCGGGCTCCCTGCATGGAGCCTGCTTCTCTCTCTGCCTCTGTCTCTGCTTCTCTCTCTTTCTCTCTCTCCCTCTCTCTGTCTTTCATGAATAAATAAATTAAAATCTTTAAAAAAATAATAATAATGAAAAATAAATAAATAGACCTTCTTTTTTTTAAGATTTTATTTATTTATTCATGACAGACACAGACAGAGAGGCAGACACATAGGCAGAGGAAGAAACAGGCTCCTTGCAAGAGCCCAACCTAGGACTCAATCCCAGGACCCCAGGATCATGCCCTGAGCTGAAGGCAGATGCCCAACCACTGAATCACCCAGATGTCCCTAGACCTTATTTTTCTCAAATTTAAAAAGAGCTACAAAAAATTACCCTTTTGACTCTGTATAGATTGTATGCAAAAGTTATGAGGTAGTTTTGGCTTAAAATAAACATTTTGATATTTCAAATTATGTAAGTATTACGGATTCATTACACAAAAAATTTACTCTTTTGAAGAGTAATATTGAATAATAGATGAACAAGTGCACTGAGAAGACCTAGGGTAGATTCTAGTCTTTGCTTTTATAACCTAGTAAACACTAGGGAAGTCCCTTAGCTTCTCTGAGCCTAAGTAATGACTATACAATGGTTCTGATTCATGTTTGTCTGACTCACAAGCCTTTGTGAGAAGTAAATGATATAAAAGGGATAAAAAGAATTTATAACCATGAAACTATGAAAATGTATGCATTCATATTTTTTTCAGCAAACCAAGTTTTCCAGACTTATGTTTCATAAGAGTGGAATTTAAGGGTAGTGCTTTTTAAATTCTTACTAGGATAAAAACACTGGGAACAGCATGTTCCATTGTTTAATATTTTAGTTGGGGATAGGGCTAACAGAAATCAGAGTCTTGTAGATTGAGTGGTTTAGAAAAAGTAACTATTCATTTTTTATACATAAAAATCAGATGTCATTTGCCTATTTTAAACTTCCAATAATATTAATACTACAACTCTTTCAGTGTGCCATGTGAAACTCATTTTGCTTTAGAGCTATTTTGAACTAAAGATTGGCTGTGAGGAAAGCCTGGGCACATACTTCTATCATGAGTAAGCATCAGAAGTGAAAAATATATATTGGTACTTTTCTCTAAAGATAAAGGTTTAAGTCTCATAATGGTGGATAAAAAAAAAAAAAGTCAGAACTTTATTTCTTAGTTTGTTTTGGATTTGTGTGGTGTAAAGCCCAAAAGATCTTGCTAGAGAATGAATGTACTTTTTTTCCTGCTGGATACAATGACTCAAATCTTATAAGGCAGACATAATAACATGACATGCTTCTCAATACCTTTGATCCGATTTGATAAAAAACAAATCTTAAATTTCCCATATTTCTAATGAAACTACAGCTGACTCCACACCAGAGATTCTGAAATCCTAAAGATCAGATAGCTAGGGAAAAGCTCTCTAGCACTCACTGGTATATCAGTGCTCTGAAGAGAAGTGTGGATCTGAAAGCAAGCCGAGCTTACCTGGGTGATTTCAGTTGAGTAACTCAGAAACATAATGGAATAAGTAAGAACTAAAACTTTAGCTGAGACTACATTTTCAAAAGGTGTTTTTCTTCTTCAACAACCTCTTTTATGTATTCTTTCTGCCTACATTCTCAACTATGTAAGTAGTATGTACAACTGGTTAAAAGTTCAGGTTCTGGCAACCCGGGTGGCTCAGCAGTTTAGCACGGTCTTCACCCCAGGGCCTGATCTTGTAGACCTGGGATTGAGTCCCTGCTTGGAGCCTGCTTCTCCTTCTGCCTGTGTCTCTGCCTCTCTCGCTCTCTCTGTCTTTCATGAATAAATAAATAAAAATCTAAAATAAATAAATAAAAGTTCAGGTTCTGGTATCAACACACATGGCCCATAAAGAGGTGCTGCCCTTATTAGGTTAGGTATCTTAAATGAAGGCTCAATTTCTGTATATATAAAATGACAAAAAATAACAATCGCTACCTCATAGAGTTAATAAAATTGAGACCACGTTTCTAGTGCTTATTAATATAGTTTAATGCATGGCATGACATGAAGTACATCGTTGGTAAATGTTATTAATAAGGGCACCTGAGTGTCTCAGTGAGTTAAGTGTCTGCCTTCGGCTTGGGTCATGATCCTGGAATCCCTAGATAGAGCCCCACTTTGGGCTCCCTGCTTGGTGGGGAGCCTGCTTCTCCCTCTCCCTCTGCTCTCCTTTACTCATGCTTGCTCTCTTTTGCTCACTCTCTCTCTTAAATAAATAAATGAATCTTTTAAAAATAATAATTATATATATTTGATAATATTAATTATAAAAAGACATATGTACCCACTTTTGGGTGGCTCTAATAAACAGATTTTACTTATTTTGTGGTTGATGAGGATTATACTGAATATTTAAGGAACTAATGATTGGCTAGGATGTGGGATGCAAAAGCTTTTTGCCATTTTAGGTCTAATTGGAGAGACTCTGAATGTTGCACTATTAAAAAGTGGACAAGGAATCTCCTTAGTTGTCATGTGATCCACATATTCTCTAAAATGTGAAGAAAATTAGCTGATTATCTCAGCATTTAAAAAGCCAAACTACCAGTTTCAAATAAACGGTTTTGATTTAAAATGTTGTAGGTGGATGATACTCTTACTGTTCAAATCAATCTTGTCTTTTACCTCTCTGTTAAATTTCCTCAAATGATACCTACTATTTTCAGAGCAAACTAAATGGATCTCTATATGATTGAACCCTATAGTTAGGTTAAATTCTAAGGGGGAAAAAAAGGTAGCCATACTCTAATACCAATATTTTCATTCTCTGCCTCTTGGTTGAAACATTTCTTTCAGAGCATGAAAAAAGAAATGAGAGACCGAGAAAATTATAAGAAGTTTACCTCATATGAACATTAGATGGTGTTTACTCAAACACATTAAGAATGGCACTGAGGGAAATGTCAATTGTCAAAGTTCTTACAGGAAAAAAATACAGATTCTAAAGTTAAGCTGAGGAGTTTAAATTCTACATCTGTTAAATGCTAGCTGGATGATCTTAGGCTAAGTAATTTTATTTAAATAGATCTGTGCCAAATTTCCTTATCTTAAAAGATGCAAGCACCTACTATCTTACAGGTATGCTGAATGAAATAACTAAAGTAGCATTAATGTTAACTAAAATGCAAATTAAAATAGATCTTTTAGAAGTGTTCATTATGTTCTTGGCACTATGCTTATTAATTGAGCATATCACTTTATTTATCTATAAATGCCTTATACAGTGCCTGAAAATAAGGACTTCTTAATACATTTTTGTCACTCTCTGTATAAAGTCATAGATTACCTCATCTATGTGTGGCTCTGTGACAAGGGAATACAATGTAATACAATTATCTGTTTTTTTATATCTTCACTACTTGACTAGGAGCTCTCGGAAAGTAGGAAAAAGGTGGTTTTATGTGTGAATTTTCAGGGGACTTTTGGCAGACTTTTAGAATATATTATGTCCTCAATGTTTGTTTAGTGAATAAATACAAAGAAGTAAACTCTGGATTGGTAAAATCCAGGAAATAGATTTAGTGAAAGATAGTGCTTTAAAATTCAAGAAATACTGTAAAGAAACAATTACATAGAGCAAGGCAAAGCCTATTTAAATGCTGCACAGCTGGCATAGAGAGAAGTATGATGGATTCAAAGAAGGAAGTCATTGTTATGAGTCAGAATTAGATTTGAAAAAAAGCTCAGCAAGTAGGACCCCAAGATCTGAAAGAGTGATACAAGACAGGGAGGAAGTGTATATCAAAACTTCTCAGGAAGACTAACTATGACATATTCGTAGTGTAAGGAGTAGACTGCTGTGGCTTCCTAACACTATCTATTTGGGCACGAATGGGGAGATGAGGTTGAAATGGAAACTGATCAAGTTTGACCATGTTACTAATAGTTATCTATTGGTGTCTTTTGAGCAAGAGTTTGCCATGAAGATTGTGTGTGTGTGTGTAACTATTTCAGCTTTGGTTAAGACAGATGGAGAAGGAAATAATTTGGGGACCTAGGACCATTTAAGCTCCTACTAAAATTCTGTATTTGTGGAAATACAAGTCTAGGCTTAGATGATAATACTGAAAACACAAAGGGAAGCATAGACACAGGAGGTAATGAAGTGAAGACACAGAAAGAGTTGATGAAATAAGTCCAAAAAGCTAGAAATATACTTCTATCCAAATGGAAATCCATTAGCAAATTTCATCGTGAATTCAATGATTTCTGAATGTGGCGGCCTAATGTTTCTCACATATGTCTGCCAAATACAATTTTAGGGTGGTAATACAGTTGTTATATGAACAAAAGAGAGATCCGTGGTCAAATAAGCTTAGAAATTCACAATTTAAAAAATAAAGCTGATTTCTTAACTCAGTGATCACTATCACTGATAGTCTAGGAAATTAGTACAGTTTTTCTTCTTACTATTAAAACTATTTGGTTACATTAAACTAACCCCTTACTGCTCTTTTTTGTCAGAGCATTTCATATGGGTTGAATCTAGATTTAGGAAATGCTGATCTCCATTACAAAGAATAATGCATTTTTTCTTACAGTCTATTCTCAACCTGACACTTTTATTTTTCAGTTGCAGTTGATGTTATTGCCCTACCTGTCTCCTTTAGGTCTTGAAAGATTTTTTCCAGCTTTTAAATTATTGGAGAAGAACGAGTCAAATTTTCTTATGGAAAAGAACCTTAAACTTTAAGGAAGCTGATTTTCATGTTGTTTCTAACAGAAAACCAATTAGTGAATCATTCACTGCCATGAAAAATTTTTTGTACACCTAGTTTTTGAACATGTGTGTCTGAATTCATATTTTCAATATAACAAGGAAAAGGACATAGGAACTTTTTAAGGTGTTTCCATTGAAATTTAATAAGTTTTCGTTGTGTCATAAAATGAAGTGCTTAAACTGAAAATGTATTATCATTATCCTTACTTATTTTTTTTTTCTTGAAGGTTTATATCATTTATTTGGGAGTGCTCTAACATAACTGAACTTCACTTCTATAAATCGCATTTTTCACTATTCCAGGTATTATATCAAGTGATTAGTGAGGGTATACTTCAGAACTTCCTATGTATTTCTGCAAATGATCCAAAATATTTGCTTGAAATTTCGTCTCTAGGTCCAATTCCACTCAGTCTAAAATGCTGGGTTCATTACAGATCAGATATAATATCTGTTAAAGAAGGCATGACTTAAAATTAAATGATATTTGTATTGTCAATATTGGCTTTTCATCTTCTGTGGCATTCAAAGGATGAGTGACAGGACATTCCTGTACCCTTAGAACCCTGAGTCCCAGGAAACTCTTTAAAAACACTACCTACTGAAGGCATTGGTTGGTCCCTTTAAATGTTCAACTATTCTCAAGGTATAGAACCAGTTAGTCACAAATTAAGCTATTGCACATCAGCTTTGGTCCCAAGGATAGTGTTAATATTAATTAGTTAATAATATTAACCTCTCAAATAATTCAAGGCAGTTTAGCAAGTTGGGCTTTCACTTCTGTAATGGACTACAGATACTGTCCAGATAATACATATTTCTACTTTCATTTCAAATAATTACTTGAAAATATTTTTGTCTTTTTTAATAAAAGTATTTTTCATTTTTTTTTCAACTTGAATTTAGAAACCTTAAAACCATATTTGTAACAATTGCTAGGAATGACAATGGATATTTTATTTTTTTATTTTTTGGCAAAAGTTGTTCATAAGCAGTGAGGATTACATTTGAACACATAGAAGTAAAAGAATATATTTCTTCTCAAGATGATCTTTATTTTTTATTTTTTAAACCTCACAAAGCTAGAGCTTCCTGTGCATTTTATAGTACTAGTAATTGTTAACCTCTTTTAAATTTATCCTTTGCCAAAAAAAACACCCCACACATGATTGTATATATATTGTATATATCCTGTCATCCCCATCCCTAATTGTACAATAATACAGTAAAATTCATTGGTAACATTTTACAAACTGTGGCTTCTTCAAGAGAGGCTATATGCAGATGCCCAATATTATACACATTTGCCCAGGGCCAAAATATTTTTGAGTTCAATGGCACTTGGAAAATACATGGTAAAAATCAACTATCACAGAGAAAGAACATTGGAGCCATAAGAGCTATGCCTACACAAAGGCAAAAGATGACTATGTAGTTCTGCGGTTGGCATGTGGAAAATTTTCAAGTGTTTATGAAATTACATTGAGAAAGGAGACAGGGATCCTGCATAGTAGATGGAGAGAAGTGGCTCTCCAATATCCTGCCTGTATTCCAGGATCCTTTGTTCTTTGAGACTTAAAATCATAGAGTTGGGCACAAAGGAGCAGTAGTGTGCATTCATTCATAGGCAGCATCTGTCCTGATCTCTATCTCTTGCCCATTCTGAACACTGCTTGTACTTGCCTTTTGGAGTGAATGATCACCATTGCAGAAGATATCTCAAAAGGGACCTCTCACTCATTCTGTTGTTCCTATTACTTCTCCCATGTCTACTGTTAACTTCGTTCTTATTTTAAAAATATTTTGGATAATCACATCCATTTCAAATGCTTCAGATACATTTCCCTTTTACCATATCTTCTTAGTTCCAGGAAACTGTAGCCAAGTCCAGATTGTCTATCTTTAATAGGATGCTTCATAGACACTTGGAACACAATAGTTCTAAAATAGTATCCTCCCTGAAACTCTAGCCCTTAAATATGCTTCTTTTCTTGAAATTCTGTAAGACTCAGTATTAATGCTATTAATTTAGTCATTCAAGGCAAACAAATCATTGATATTAATACTCCCTTCTCCATATCAATAGGTGATTAAATTCTAACCATTATATTTGCACACTTTTAACATGTTCCATGTGTGTTATCCTCACTTGTCCTATTCCAGTTATTCTTCAAGGATAATCTCGTACTCACATTACAACTTATTTTGCAGTTGTCAGAAAAACGATAACTTTGGCATGTTCAGAGAACAGAGAGAGAATAGGATGTCTTGAGGATAATGGAATGTCTTCAAGATAGGTGAGTAAAAGTTGGGAAGAGTAGGTCAGGGAGTGGTAGAGGCTGCATGTTTTAACTCTTGAAGGACTGAGTAGATTTTTTTTTTTTATAAATGTAACAGTAAACCATAGCAAATTTTTGAGCAAGAGAAAAATATAAATTTAATTTGACTTATGCTTTATAAGGATCATCTAGTCATATGTATGGAAAAGGGACTGAATAGGGTGTTGGAGAACACATGAGAAGATGGTTAAGAAGTATGTGGGACAGACGAATTAACATGATTCTATAAAAGTTTTATAATCATTTACTAAATTAATTCAGCAAATATTTAGAGATATTTTTCCATGTAATAAAGAGATAAAGCTTTAGCACCCCTACCCTCAGGATAATTACATGCTGATGAAGGAGCCTGCAATAGATATCTGCATAGATCTCAATGTGGACACAATCAGGGAATAAAGAAAACCTCTTTGGAAGAGAAGGCACTTGAGCCCAATTATGAAGTGTTTATATTTGTAGAATTGAGTAAATACTTATCAAGAAGAGCACATGAAATTTATATGGATGTGGAAATAAGGACATTCAAAGGACCTCAAATCAGTGTATTTACAGTGATGTACAGCTAAGGATACACTTTGGTTTCATCAGTGGAATTAGAATAAATATATTCACTAACCTAAAACTCCTTTTAAGAATGAAAAATTGGTAAAATATTTAGTAGAGTACTTGACATAGAGAAAACAATAAATGGTAGTATAATTTATTATTATGGCTGGTACAGTGAGGAATGTTTGTAGCAGATGGTTTAAAGAAGTGGTTGAAAGGAGGAGGGAAAGTGACACAAGGCAACTTTTGGAGATGATGGATATGTTTATTACTTTGATGAGGGTGGTGATGGTTACCACAAGTGTATGCATATGTCCAAATTCATTAAATTGTATATTATATATATATGCCGTGTTTTATTTTTTAATTATGCCTTCAAAAATAGAAGACTAACGTATAATTAATAAGGCAGATATATAAGTATAAAGTAAACTAAACCATAATAGCTATTAAATCTTTTAAAAAGAGAGAAAAGGTAAAACTAGGATCAAGTAGGAATGGTTGTGTTTGCTATGTTAGTATTGACTTAATCATGAAAAAAAACCTAATAGTCATTCATAGTTTCTATGCAAAATTTATATAATGAGACAGATTTCTCAGAAAAATCATGTGAAAGACGTGGTGGAGAATGTTACATGGCAGAAGGAGGGCTTTTATCAAACTGCCTGGTTAGAAATCTGTGCTAACTCAGATGTGAGGTGCTGACAGTCTGCCCTAAGTTATAGGTCATGTAGACAAAAAGATTATATGCAGAGAAATTTTAGGACACATACTTTACAGTTCTTGGAATTACATAGAATTTCTGTTTTAAGTTGCTGCCAGGACATAAAAACGAAGAAATGGAGTATTTGTTAGAAGTCTGAGTTGACTGAAATTCCATGAGGTTAAATAATAGGTCAAAAGTCATTCAGAAAATAGAAGAGCAGTAATTTAATTTTGATCTGACTCTGGGTCCATATTCATTGCCTTGTTCTTTGCCTTACCGGTCAGTTTGGTCATTAATCTCCCTAGAAGAAATGCTTTCTTCACCCCTTGGTCCAACCACATAATTACTTTTTCTATTCTCTCAGTAATTTGTATAAACTGTTACTAAAGCTTTAATCTCATTATGTTTCAACTGTTTGCTTAGTGTTTTTTTTTTTTCTAAATAGTTTGGAAATGTCTAGAATTTTGCAGTAATAATATTTATTTTATATAAACACTGTGGGTTCTCAGGTTCATAAAAAAATTGATTGATGAAAGAGTTAAAAATATGGTGGCCAGTAACCAGGAAAGTGGGATATTTTATAGAATCCATTTTAAAATGGCACCATTATGTCCTACTGTTCAAAAGACAGGTCGAACTATCTGAATTCACAGCTCTGCCCTCTTGTATGTAAGCTTTGCCCTGTGGAGAGAAAATATCTTATGTCTTTAGAAGGCTGTGCTGAAGTTCAGCCTTTGCCATTCAGTATCACAGCAGGAATATCACAGCCCATCACTTCTAAAAGTTAATGTACCATCCTTCACAAGATCCTCTCTAGACTAATATTGCCAAAGGTTAAATGACATTAATACTGAAGTTCATGACTGCATAATGCAGTTTATAATCCTGAGGACATACTTTAACAGCAACAGCCATTCTTCTCATATTCCCCTCGTCTTTTGGACATAAAAATTGCTCTTGTGGAAAATTGTCATTTCCCAGAGGTATAGTTCTTGGTGATGGGGCTACATGGGGCACAGAATAGCTAAAACCTGAGTAAGGAAGAAAACAGTAGATAAAGAAAGCAACTGAAATCTCAGGATAGTTAAAGTCTAATAATTGGTTTTCTTATGTTCTGTCTTCTCTAAAAAACAGAGAATGTGAAGCTGTGTTTTATTTTTTCCCTATATTCCTGTGAGTGCATCCTGTGTTTGTGTGTGTTTATGTTTGTGTGATACATCTTGCTGTTTTTCTAGTTATTATCCTCTGATGATAGCAGATATTAAAAATCTCCTAATGATCCTGGATCTCAAGTGACTATGACTTTGTCAATATGTACATTGTAGAGAGAGAGAGATATGAGGAACTCAAGCTGCTTGAAACTCATTATTCAAGACAGGAACATTTATTTAAGTTCCTAAGCACTTCCCCACCAGGAAGTAGACATATAAAGTCTTCAAGGAAACTCTTCAGGCTATACATTCTAGGTAACAGACAGGAGTAAGGGATCTTTAGGATTCTGTTAATCTGGGTATTCCTTGGCCTTGCAGTAAGGAGTGTATTTTATTAACAAATATCACATTTTACTAATCTAATAGCTTATGAGAAAACAAAATCACTCTGCTATAATAACTATTTATTTCCTCCTCCTATAATGCCATCACATTCCAGAATAATGGCCCTAGTCAGTGTTCTTAATAATACCATTTAAAACTTAAAAATATTAACAATATATGCCAAATTGTAGTTAGAAAGTGGCCCCCAAAATGTGTCTTTTTATGCCCATTTGTATAGTTCAAAATCATGATGGATAATTCAGATCATGATAATGCTTACAAATTAGTAGAAGCAAGTGAAGTACAAACATAATTGCAAGAAGTATTTAAAAACAAATAATCAAACTGCTTAAATAACTTAGAAATATTCAGTCTCTTTATTTTCTCATGACCAATTTCCTCATTTATTTCTTTTAATTAAACCAAATAGAAGAGTGGGGGAGGGGGCAAGATGGCGGAAGAGTAGGGTCCCCAAGTCACCTGTCCCCACCAAATTATCTAGATAACCTTCAAATCATCCTGAAAACCTAGGAATTCAGCCTGAGATTTAAAGAGAACAGCTGGAATGCTACAGAGAGAAGAGTTCATGCTTCTATCAAGGTAGGAAGACTGGGAGGTGGGAGGAATAAAGAAACAAAAGGCCTCCAAGGGGGAGGGGCCCCACGAGGAGCCGGGCTGAGGCCGGGGCGAGTGTCCCCAGGACAGGAGAGCCCCGTCCCGGAGGAGCAGGAGCTGCACCAACCTTCCCGGGAGGAAAGGGGCCCGCAGGGAGTTGGAGCAGGACCCAGGAGGGCGGGGATGCCCTCAGGCTCCTGGGGGGCACTAACAGACACCTGAGCCTGGGGAGAGCGCCCCACACCCCGCAGCCGAGCTCCCTAAAGGGCTGCAGCCCGTGCAGGGCTGGACCCAGGAGCTGCTCGAGGGGGCTCCGGCGGCAGCTCCGCGCGGAGGGGGCTGCGTGGCCCGGGAGTGCGATTCCAGCAGCGCAGGCCCGGGAGCTCAGGGCACGGGGAACACAGCCCAGGATCCCGTGCTCCCCGCGGGACAGGCAGAGGCCGGGACCCAGGACCGCTCCTGCCGCTGGGCGGCCCGGAGCTGTGCAGATCGCCCCCGCCCCCGGAGCATCCAGGCCCCTGCGAGCTGCGGTAGTTACTGCGGGAGCTGACTCCAGGGCTGGAGAGCTGGCCACCTACTTTTGCTGTTCCTCCTGGGGCCTCACAGGATAAATAACCCCATTGAGCCTCACAGTGGCCTCACAGGATAAACAGGATAAGCAACTCCCACTGAGCCCTGCACCAGGCAGGGGCTGAGCAGCTCCCCCAAGTGCTCACAACTGAGAATCAGCACAGCAGGCCCCTCCCCCAGAAGACCAGTTAGAAGGACAGGGGAAAAACAAGTTATTGACCAAGCAGCACTGGAAGGTTCCAGGGGAAGTCGAGGGATTTACAGTATATAGAATCAGACAATTCTCCCCCTTGTTTTTTTTTTTTTTTATTTGCTCCCCCCCCGTCCTTTTTTTTTCTTTTCTCTCTCTCTCTTTTTTTTTTTTTCTTTTATATTTTCTCTTCTTTTTCTCCTTTTCCCAGTACAACTTGTTTTTGGCCACTCTGCACTGAGCAAAATGACTAGAAGGGAAAATTCAAGTCAAAATAAAGAATCCGAAACAGTCCTCTCTCCCACAGAGTTACAAAATTTGGATTACAATTCAATGTCAGAAAGCCAATTCAGAAGCACTATTATACAGCTACTGGTAGCTCTAGAAAAAAGCATAAAGGATTCAAGAGACTTCAGGACTGCAGAATTTAGATCGAATCAGGCTGAAATTAAAAATCAATGAAATGAGATGCAATCCAAACTAGAGGTCCTAATGACAAGGGTTAACCAGGTGGAAGAACAAGTGAGTGACGTAGAAGACAAGTTGATGGCAAGGAGGGAAACAAGAAAAAAGAGAAAAACAATTAAAAGATCATGAGGATAGGTTAAGGGAAATAAATGACAGCCTCAGAAGGAAAAATCTATGTTTAATTGGGGTTCCCAAGAGTGCCGAAAGGGATAGAGGTCCAGAATATGTATTTGAAAAAATCATAGCTGAGAACTTCCCTAATTTGGGGAGGGAAACAGGCATTCAGATCCAGGAAATAGAGAGATCCCCCCCCTAAAATCAATAAAAACCACTCAACACTTCGACATTTAATAGTGACACTTGCAAATTCCAAAGATAAAGAAGATCCTTAAAGCATCAAGAGACAAGAGATCCCTAACTTTTATGGGGAGAAATATTAGATTAACAGCAGACCTCTGCACAGAGACTTGGCAGGCCAGAAAGGGCTGGCAGGATATATTCAGGGTCCTAAATGAGAAGAACATGCAGCCAAGAATACTTTATCCAGCAAGGCTCTCATTCAGAATAGAAGGAGAGACAAAGAGCTTCCAAGATAGACAGAAACTGAAAGAATATGTGACCACCAAGCCAGCTCTGCAAGAAATACTAAGGGGGCTTCTGTAATAGAAAGAGGAAGTCCAAGGGAACAATCCACAAAAACAGGGACTGAATAGGTATCACGATGACACTATATTCATATCTTTCAATAGTAACTCTGAACGTGAATAGGCTTAATGACTCCATCAAAAGGCACAGGGTTTCAGACTGGATAAAAAAGCAAGACCCATCCATTTGCTGTCTACAAGAGACTCATCTTAGACATAAGGACACCTACAGCCTGAAAATAAAAAATTGGAGAACCATGTACCATTCAAATGGTCCTCAAAAGAAAGCAGGGGTAGCCATCCTTATATCAGATAAACTAAAGTTTCTCCCGAAGACTGTAGTAAGAGATGAAGAGGGACACTATATCATACTTAAAGGATCTATCCAACAAAAGGACCTAAAAATCATCAATATTTATGCCCTGAATGTGGGAACTGCCAAGTATATCAATCAATTAATAACCAAATTTAAGACATACTTAGATAATAATTCACTTATACTTGGTGACTTGAATGTAGCGCTTTCCACAATCGACAGGTTTTCTAAGCACAACATTTCCAAAGAAACAAGAGCTTTAAATGATACACTGGACCAGATGGATTTCACAGATATTTACAGAACTTTACATCCAAATGCAACTGAATACACATTCTTCTCAAGTGCACATGGAACTTTCTCCAGAATAGACCACCTACTGGGTCACAAATCAGGTCTTAACCTATACCAAAAGATTGGGATCGTCCCCTGAATATTTTAAGACCAGATGCTTTGAAATTACAACTAAATCACAAGAAGAAGTTTGGAAAGATTTCAAACATGTGGATGTTAAGGACCATCCTGCTAAAAGATAAAAGGGTAAACCAGGAAATTAGTGAAGAACTAAAAAGATTCATGGAAACTGATGAGAATGAAGATACAACTGTTCAAAATCTTTGGGATACAACAAAAGCAGTCCTGAGGGGGAAATACATCGCAATACAAGCATCCATCCAAAAACTGGAAAGAACTCAAATACAAATCTAACCTTGCACCTAAAGGAGCTGTAGAAAAAACAGCAAATAGATCCTACACCCAGCAGAAGAAGAGTTAATAAAGATTCTAGCAGAACTCAATGAAATCGAGACCAGAAGAACTGTGGAACAGATTAACAAAACCAGGAGTTGGTTCTTTGAAAGAATTAATAAGATAGATAAACCATTAGCCAGCCTTATTAAAAAGGAGAGAAAAGACTCAAATTAATAAAATCATGAATGAAAAAGGAGAGATCACCACCAACACAAGGAAATACAAACAATTTTAAAAACTTATTATGAGCAGATATACGCCAATAAATTAGGCAATCTAGAAGAAATAGATGCATTTCTGGAAAACCACAAACTACCAAAACTGGAACAGGAAGAAATAGAAAACATGAATGTGCCAAACATCTGGGAGGAAATTGAAGCAGTCATCAAAAACCTCCCAAGACAGGCCTTCCAGGTAAGATAACTTGATCTAGACTACAGCCTTTGGTTCTCCTGAAGGCAAGAGACAGCACATGCTCTAAATAATTTTTCTAAAACAAAGAAAGGTTCGCTGAGATCGTCAGCCTCTTGTGGTCTAGGCAATGTGAACTGACCAAATTATTTAAGTAACACTTTTTTTCTCTAGTTTTTCCATCTCCCTTCCTCCCTATTTTTTTTTTTATTTTTATTTTCCAGCACTTTGCTTTGCCCCAAATCTCCAAGCAAGCCTCATCAAGTTCACCTCGAGTCTCTTCAAGGACAACTTCATCAAGGAAACCTTGAAACCTGACAAAAATTTTATTTATTTATTCATGAGAGACACAGAAAGAAGGCCGATGGAGAAGCAGGCTCCGTGCCGGGGAACCTGATGTGGGACTCAATACCAGGACCCCAGGATCACGCCCTGAGCCAAAGGCAGACTCTGAACCACTGAGCCACCCAAGCATCCCTAAAATGAAAGTAATTTAGAAAATACTTGAAGAACTCCCACCCACCCACCTACCCACCCTGCAACAATGTCAGAATACAGTCTCCAGGTCTAAGCTGCTCGACTCAAGAGTGGATTGATCCCACTGTATGAAACACCTTTGAAAGGAAAATTCTCCACCACTTCTGCCAGAGGTTGAATAGACGGAAACCTGTGGAATGTCAAAAAGACCGACTGGTTCCAGGAATGGCCAGATTCTTATGAGAAGCACATCTACAGCTCTGAGGACAGGACTGCACAACGGCATCTGAGCAGCTGGGCCATGTGCAACACCAACAACCACAACTCCCGCGTCCTCAAGAAGTCCTGCCTGGGTGTGGTGGTGTGCAGCCGCGACTGCTCCGCCGAGGAGGGCCGCAAGACGTACCTGAGACCTGCCATCTGTGACAAAGCCCGGCAGAAGCAGCAGAGGAAACGCTGCCCTAATTGTGATGGGCCTCTGAAGCTGATTCCTTGCCGAGGCCATGGGGGCTTCCCGGTCACCAACTTCTGGAGGCACGAGGGATGCTTCATATTCTTCCAGTCAAAAGGAGAGCACGATCATCCAAAACCAGAAACTAAATTGGAAGCCGAGGCAAGAAGAACAACGAAGAAAGCACACACAGCATCTTCCTCTGTCTCCTTAAAGCTGAAGGGGCGCCCAGAGACAAAGTCTCTTTCAGGTGAAACTCAAAGTTGGGGAAGTTTACCTTTAACTTGGTCTTTCCAGGAAGGCGTCCAATTGCCTGGTAGTTACAGTGGACCTTTAATAGCTAAGCCTCCCCAGCAGAAGTCACTGAATGATTGCTTATTCTTCTCCAAGACTTATTGTTTGGGGGGAACCACTCATTTGGCAGACCCCACTTCCACCTTGGGCCCCACTAAGCTCTATGAGAAATGCAAACTATCCAGTAGTTGGATCTATAAGAGTGGGGACCTGCTTCATCCTGTTTCTGGAGTCTTCTCTACGATGATTGGCAAACGTGGAATAAAAACACTGCTTTGGGGAGAAATTCTCTTAATGACAACTGTTGTCCCAATTATCCTTTTCCTCTGACCAGCTGGCCTTATGACTTTCCCCCTCCTGGAACTCTTCAGAACCCTTTACCCAGCAGATTCCAGTGGAACCACCTGCAGCTGAAAGTAGCTATTGTCCATTATGGCCAAATCCAGGGGGGGAGCTTTAGGTAGAGAAGGTACATGTGGATTTTATTTTTTTTAATTTATTTTTTATTGGTGTTCAATTTACTAACATACAGAATAACCCCCAGTGCCCGTCACCCATTCACTCCCCTTCCCTGCCCTTCTCCCCTTCCACCACCCCTAGTTCATTTCCCAGAGTTCAGAAAGGGAGACAGAACGTAAAGACTGCATGTGGATTTTAGCAGCTGCTTCCACCACATTCCATTCACCTCAGGAAGACCCCTTTCTCTTTACCGATACCTCCCATCCCCACCATCAATATTCATTGACAGGCAAGAGCCGTAAGTGGGATTTTGATGAAGAAATGAGGGGCATGGGTTTGGATTACTACAACAATGAAATGCTTCTAAACCTCTGTCCTTTAAGATGATCCAAATCTAAATCCTTGTACACTATTAGCAGAAATGTAATTTAGTGCAGACACTATGGAAAATAGTATAGAGGTTCCTTAGAACATTAAAAATAGGACTACCTGCACTCCCATGTTCATTGCAGTATCATTCACAATAGCCAAAGTATGGAAACTACCTAAGTGTCCAGCAACAGATGAATGGATAAAGAAAATATGGTGTGTGTGTGTGTGTGTGTGTGTATACATATATACATATACAATGGACTATTATTCAGCCACACAAAAGCAAGGAAATCCTACCACTTGTGACAACATGGATGGACCTTGAGGGTGTTATGCTAAGTGAGATGAGTCAGACAGAAAAAGACAAATACTGTGTGATCTCACTTACATATGGAATCTTAAGAAACCCAAATTCATAGAAACAGATCAGATTGGTGGTTGCCAGATGTGGGGTGTGGGGCGAGAATTTGGTGAAGGCAAACAAAAGCTACAAACTTCCAGTTTTAAGATAAATTAAGTCCTGGAGATGTACAACATGATGACTCTGGTTAACAATATTGTATTGTATATTTGAAAGTTGCTAAGAGAGTAGGTCTTTTTTTTTAATAATTTTTTAAAATTTTTATTTATTTATTTATGATAGTCACAGAGAGAGAGAGAGAGGCAGAGACATAGGCAGAGGGAGAAGCAGGCTCCATGCACTGGGAGCCCAACGTGGGATTCGATCCTGGGTCTCCCGGAGCCCAAAGTGGGATTTGATCCTGGGTCTCCAGGATTGCGACCTGGGCCAAAGGCAGGCGCTAAACCGCTGCGCCACCCAGGGATCCTGAGAGTAGGTCTTAAATGTTCTTATGACAAGGGGAAAAATTGTAACTAGGTGAAGCGATGGATATTAACTTATTGTGGTAAAAATTTGGTAATATATATATATATATATATATATATAGGGTCATTATGTTGTACATCTTAAACTTCTACAATGTTATATGTTAATTATATCAATAAAACTGGAAGAAAAAAAAAAAACCTCCCAAGACACAAAAGTCCAGGGCCAGATGGCTTCCCAGGGGAATTCTATCAAACATTTAGAAGAAACCATACCTATTCTCCTAAAACTGTTTGGAAAGATAGAAAGAGATGGAATACTTCCAAATTCATTCTATGAGGCCAGCATCACCTTAATTCCAAAACCAGACAAAGACCCCACCAAAAAGGAGAATTATAGACCAATATCCATGATGAATATGAATGCAAAACTTCTTAACAAGATACTAGCCAATAGGATCCAACAATACATTAAGAAGATTATTCATCATGACCAAGAGGGATTTATCCCTGGGATGCAAGGCTGGTTCAACACTTGTAAAGCAATCAATGTGATTGATCATATCAGCAAGAGAAAAAACAAGAACCATATGATCCTCTCAATAGGTGCAGAGAAAGCATTTGACAAAATACAGCATCCATTCCTGATCAAAACTCTTCAGAGTGTAGGGATAGAGGGGACATTCCTCAGCATCTTAAAAACCATCTACAAAAAACCACAGCAAATATTCTCAATGAGGAAACACTGGGAGCCTTTCCCCTAAGATCAGGAACACAACAGGGATGTCCACTCTCACCACTACTATTCAACATAGTACTAGAAGTCCTAGCCTCAACAATCAGGCAACACAAAGAAATAAAAGGCATTCAAATTGGCAAAGAAGAAGTCAGACTCTCCCTCTTCGCAGATGACATGATACTCTACATAGAAAACCCAAAAAGCCTCCACCCCAAGATTGCTAGAACTCATACAGCAATTCGATAGTGAGGCAGGATACAAAATCAATGCCAGAAATAGGTGGCATTTCTATACACTAACAATGAGACTGAAGAAAGAGAAATTGAGGAATCAATCCCATTTACAATTGCACCCAAAAGCATAAGGGACCTAAGAATAAACCTAACCAAAGAGGTAAAGGATCTATACCCTAAAAACTATAGAACACTTCTGAAATAAATTGAGGAAGACACAAAGAGATGGAAAAATATTCCATGCTCATGGATTGGCAGAATTTATATTGTGAAAATGTCTATGCTACCCAGGGCAATTTACACGTTTAATGCAATCCCTATCAAAATAACATGGACTTTCTTCAGAGAGTTGGAACAAATTATTTTAAGATTTGTGTGGGATCAGAAAAGACCCCAAATAGCCAGGGGAATATTAAAAAAGAAAACCATAGCTGGGGGCATCACAATGCCGGATTTCAGGTTATACTAAAAAGCTGTGATCATCAAGACAGTGTGGTACTGGCACAAAAGCAGACACATAGATCAATAGAACAGAATGGAGAATCAACTCTCTGGTCAACTCATATTGGACAAAGCAGGAAAGACTATCCAATGGAAAAAGGACAGTCTCTTCAATAAATGGTGCTGGGAAAATTGGACAGCCATGTGCAGAAGAATGAAACTAGACCATTCTCTTATACCACACACAAAGGATAAACTCAAAATGGATGAAAGATCTAAATGTGAGACAAGAATCCATCAAAATCCTAGAGGAGAACACAGGTAACACCCTTTTTGAACTTGGCCACAGTAACTTCTTATAAGATACAGCTATGAAGGCAAGGAAAACAAAAGCAAAAATTATTGGGACTTCATCAAGATAAAAGCTTCTGCACAGCAAAAGAAACAGTCAACAAAACTAAAAGTCAACCTACAGAATGGGAGAAGATATTTGCAAATGACCTATCAGATAAAGGGCTAGTATCCAAGATCTATAAAGAACTTATTAAACTCAACAGCAAAGAAACAAACAATCCAATCATGAAATGAGCAAAAGACATGAAGAGAAATCTCACAGAGGAAGACATAGACATGGCCAACAAGCACATGAGAAAATGCTCCACATCACTGTCCATCAGGGAAATACAAATCAAAACCACAATGAGATACCACCTCACACCAGTGAGAATGGGGAAAATTAACAAGGCAGGAAACCACAAATGTTGGAGAGGATGTGGAGAAAGGGGACCGTTTTGCACTGTTGGTGGGAATGTGCACTGGTCCAGCCACTCTGGAAAACTGTGTGGAGGTTCCTCAGAGTTAAAAATAGATCTGTCCTATGACCCAGCAATTGCACTGCTGGGGATTTACCCCAAAGATACAGATGCAGTGAAACGCCGGGACACCTGCACCCCGATGTTTCTAGCAGCAATGTCCACAATAGCCAAACTGTGGAAGGAGCCTCGGTGTCCATCGAAAGATGAATGGATAAAGAAGCTGTGGTCTATGTATACAATGGAATATTACTCAGCCATTAGAAACGACAAATACCCACCATTTGCTTCCACGTGGATGGAACTGGCAGGTATTATGCTGAGTGAAATAAGTCAATCATAGAAGGGCAAACATTATATGGTCCAATTCATTTGGGGAATATAGAAAATAGTTCACGGGAATAAAGGGGGAAGGAAAAAAAATGAGCGGGAAATATCAGAAAGGGAGACAGAACATGAGAGACTCCTAACTCTGGGAAACGAACAAGGGGTGGTGAAAAGGGAGGTGGGCAGGGGGTGGGGGTGACTGGGTGACGGGCACTGAGGGGGGCACTTGATGGGATGAGCACTGGGTGTTATGCTATATGTTGGCAAATTGAACTCCAATAATAAATAAATAAATAAATAAATAAATAAATAAATAAATAAATAAAATAATAAAATGTAAAACACAATTTAAAAGTGAAAAAAAAAAAAAGAATTATGTTAGGTCAATAGTACCTAGAGGGAATTCTTAGAACCATGTCATTTTAAAATAGAGTTCTAAAAAAAAAATAAAATAAAAATAAAATAGAGTTCTAGAGGTGCCTGGGTGGCTCAGTTGTTTAAGCATCTGACTCTCGATTTTGGCTCAAGTCATGATCTATTGGTCATGAAATGGAGCCCTAGAGGCGACTCCATGCTGGGAGTGGAGCCTGCTAAGAGTCTCTAGCCCTCTGCCCCTCCCTCCACTAATGTGTTTTTCCTCTCAGTAAATCTATCTATCTATCTATCTATCTATCTATCTATCTATCTATCTATCATCATCTATCTATCTAATCTCCATAATCCTTTTCTATTATTCCCTTTAAGAGGTGGGGCTAAAACTCGCTTTCATCAAAATGGATTGTACTGAGTTCACTGGCTTCTAATGAATAGCATATGACAAAAATGTGTAAATTCCCAGATTAGTTTATAAAAGACATTGTAGCTCTCTCCTTGCTTCACTCTATAGATTGCTTGCTTTCAAAGAATTTAACTATAATGTTGTGAAAACTTAAGCAACTCTGTGGAGAGATCCATGTAACAACTGAGTCCTTATGCCAATGATCTGCACAGATTTGCCAGATGAGTGAATGAACGATCTTGAAATCAGATCCTCCAGCTTCAGTCAAGCCTTCAGGTGACAATCTCACCAGGGACTGATCCAGAACCAGTTAACCAAACTGTTCCCAGATTTCTGATCCAGAGAACCTGTGGGAGATATTACGTTTATTGTTTTTCAATGCTAAGTTTTGAAGTAACAAAAATATGCAGCAATAGATAATAAATACAGATACTGGTACTCTGAAACTTCTCAGAGACTTTAATATTGGTGTGTTGTTGTTTTAAGGAGGTTCTACACCCAATGTGGAGCCCAATGGGAAACTTGAACTCAGGACTTTGAGATCAAGAGCTTGAGATCAAGGCCTGAGCAGAGATCAAGAGTTAGACACTTAACCAACTGAGCTACCCAGGTTCTCCTAACATGTTGATTTTTAATTCTAAAGGAAAGACCTACAATGCATTGTCTAGTGCAAATATATTTAACCGTAGTACCCATTCCTCAAGCCCATTTCTTGGAATTATAATTTTGTAGAACATTCTTTGCATAAAAAAGAGTATATATAAAAATAATATTTATTGGCAGCTAATATGTGCCAGTAATTTTATATGTGTAATATCATTTAATCTCATCAAATAATATATTATTTAACCCACTTAGAACTTAATAATGATATGGATAAAAGATAAAAGTATTTTTTACCTGATAAACCATAGTTATTTTTTTCAAGCACTGTGGTTTAAACCCAAGTTTTACTTAGTGACATAGGGACAAAAGAAGTGGCTTTTCAACTAACTAGATTTGGGTATAAGTTTTCTTTTAGTTAAATAGAGGTGCCTGGGGTTATTCATATGTATGTTCTTTATAAGCACCAAAATTCATTAATTGTAGTATATGAACTGAAAATCAGAAAAAAACCCTATTTTAATCAATATGCCATTTCAATATATATGTAGATGTTAAATGTCAAAATAAGTTAACATTTTGCAAAGTCAAGAACCCACTAATTTGAATCACAAGTCATTGTTTTAAGTTATTTTTCCAACATTTAGTGTCTATGTTAGGTGCTTCTACTGGAAAGTAAAAGAAATTCTGATGATATATTAAAGATACCTATAATCTCAAATAATCAGATGTCCAGAGATAATCTGTTATAGGATAAGTTAATACAATTAATATAAAGTAAGTTAATGATACAAGAGTCTGATCAACTTCTATGTAATTCTCTTGACATGTGTTGTATGGTTGCTCCTTGGATATACCAGCTCTCAACATCATATCTGAACAAAAATATGTGCAAAGCCTAAAAGATAGCCTTTATTTTGTGTTGCTTATAAAAGCAAAGAAAATATTCCTAAAACTCTCCTTTCTATCTCATTAGTTTAGGCTATGTCATCTCTATGATCAGAGGAATAGAATTACCAAGACTGGTTTCCAGTAACATTTAACCCCTTGGTCTGGGGAGGGACCAGGAAACATACATATTCCAATAACTCATCAAAATTAGAGTTGTATTTTTTAAAAAAAGGAATTTGGTGACATGAATTTACAGATTAAGCAACCAATGTCTGTTGAAATATTGATGTTGAATATTACACAATTTAAATATTCCCTTTCTTCATTTTAAGTGAGAATAATGTCTGCCTGAAAGGGCCATTGTGATTATTACATAAGTTAGTATGCTTTTTACTATGCCTCAGGACAATCTATATGTGTAGATGAATTCATACATACATAATGCATGTATATGTGGATAAATGAATATGTGAATTTCTGCTTTCTTTTATTAATGGAGACTGGCTTTCCCTTCCATTGTCCTAAATTGGAAAAATTTGATTCTATTGGAGATATTTGGGCATAACAAAGTATATGGTAGTTTTCTGAATTCATTTTCTCAATTTGCATTTTCTTTTATTTGCATAACCCCTCCCTAGGATCTTAAATATAACTAAAAGGCAAATTTATCTACATGTGAAATCCTGTTCACATCCTTTACTTTCCCCTTTAACATCTGTGACTTGAAAACACAGATTGCTGCCTTGCTGCAAAAGTTCACTTGAGCATAGTTTTATTATTATCTATGAGAACAGGTAGTCTGATACTTATGTACACCCAGGAGAATGCATAGTAAATGCTCCATCATATACTGAGTGGGAGATGAACTGAAAAGAGATCAGTGCCAACATCAGAAAGTGACTAGTGTTGCTATTAGAAACACAATTATGAGTTCCTGCCTTGAATAATAGAATTTCCATTTTAAAACTAGTACATCTGATGAGAAGTGATACATTGTGTATATTTAATTCAAGATGGAAAAAAATCTATGACCTTGAGAGCATGAAACTTAAGGGATTTTGTGAAGAACTGATGGAATTAAGAGATCATTGGAATGTCATTATGTCAGACATTTGATTAGTTATCCTCCCACCTGAGGAACCAGGTTGTTGCTGTTTTGCTTATGTACCGTTACTTAGCAATACCTAGAGGTATTATTTAAATTCAGAAATTTACGGACATAAGTATAATTGATTAGGTGAATTAAACCTACACCATGGTATGAACGAAAGACTTGGCAAGTAATTTAAAAACATATAATTTATATAGCCAATTGAACATAATTAGAAAACTGTAAGTATTTAAACTGGCTTTGCTTTGCCAATCATTCATTTAATATGATTCTCTTAAAATCCAAAGACATGAGTGACTACAAGATTATGATTTCAAAATGTATTGAACGCTATTTCTACATATGTTTTGGAATCCAAAAAAATTTTGCCATTGAGTAAGTGTCACCAAAACTGTTTACTAGAAGCTCCAGGGAAATTCACAACATTCATATATTGGAAAGTCTGTTTAGCATTATTCAAAAGAGATGTGCTCAATATTATTTAACACAGCATTGCTCAAACTCACTTGACAAATTAATATTTTTCCATTTGTATCTTATCATCTTTAACTCCTTGAAAGAACCATTTGTATGCCCATTCTCTCTAATGAGACCCTCAAATCTTTTTTTTTTTTGTCAAAATTATCAATGACCTTCAAGTTATTAGATTTAGTGAATATTTCTCAAGTATACCCTTCTATGACATCTAATCCTTATACAGTCACTCACTTAAAAAAAAAAAAAGTCCCTCACTTGGCTTCTTGGACCCACTCACTCTCTGGTTTTCTTCTTTCCCTGGTTGCCTCTCAGTCTCCTTAGTAGTTCCAGATGTCACAGACCTCTTGGAGTCAGAGTTACTTAGGATTCATTTGGTCTTTTACTGTTGTCTATTATTATCACTAAAAATTCTATTTAACTGTTGATTGTCCATACATTTTATGTTATCTCCAGCCTGAAATTAACACAGGTTTGTCAACTAACATCTCCTTTTGTGTGCCTAATTAATACCTCTAACTCAGCATATCTAGCTGGTCTCCTAATCTTGTCACCATAAGCCTGATCCACCTGTACATTCCTTCTCTTCACATGTTAGTAACTCCATCAAACCACAAACCTCAAGCCATCTTTGACCTCTCTCTGTCTCTCTGGACAGTTTCCCCATCACACCCTACACCCAACCCATGTATAAACCTTATTGACCATTCTGATCCATACTACAATGATCTCTTCTCTTTCAACTAGTTTAATAACTTCCTAATAGTTTTGAGCATATCAGATCACTCTTTAGCTCAGAGCCCTATACCCTGCACTCATTTACCATTTTACCCAGATTAAAAACCTGCATATAGGACTGGCGCTACATAGTCTGGCCTCATTTCACCATTTCCAACTCACGTCTTATTTTCTCCCCCTTGTATACTCTCCACAGCCATACTGGTTTCCTCTGTCTGGCTCAATGACATGTTTCAAGTGCTTATAACAGTTCCTAGTACATGAGATATGGTCAATATGTATTTGTTGAATACATAAGTTAAAATTTATTCATTAATTTATTTAGTACTTAATAAAATCTCCTAAGAGAAAAATACAGATTTTTTTCAAAATAATGAAAATATATATAACAAATGATATACTTCTTACTGGAATTACAAACAAAATGTGATTCAATTTTTTTCAACTTTCATTGTTATTAATATTGTGATGTTTTCCTCAATACAATGAGATTTAACAGAGATACAATGCAAAATTATTATCAATTTTAATTTTAGATAATATGAATGAAGATTTGAAAATCACAATAAACTTACTTAAAATATGTGAGTAAAAAAAATAAAAAAAAATATGTGAGTAAATAGAGGAAGTAAATAAATATTCTAGGATGTATTCCATTTTTCCATTTTTTCCAGTTTTATTGAGATATAATTAACATATAACATTGTATGCATTTAAGGGGTAGACCATATGATTTGATAGATGTATATTTTGTGAAATGATCACCACAATAATTTTAGTTACCTCTATCACCTCACATAGTTAGAAATTTGTTTCTTGTGATGAGAACTTTTAAGATATACTCCCTTAGCAATTTAAAATATGCAATGCAGTGTTGTTGATTGCAGTCTCTTAGTATACATTACATCTTCAGAACTTACTTATCAGTGGAAATTGGTACTTCTTGACCACTTTCACTCATTTTCCTCACACCTCAGGCCTTGCCTCTGGAAACCATCAATCTATTGTTTCTATGGATTCATTTTTTTCTAGATTCCACATAAAAGTGAGATCATACAGTATTTGTCTTTCTCTCTCTAACTAATTTTACTTAGCATAATGCCGTCAGCATTCATCTATGTTGTCACAAATAGCAGGTAGTATTTCCTTCTTTTTTATGGTTGAACAGTATTCCATTATATGTAATAATATATATGTAATATGTAGGATAATAATATACATTAGCCAATGTGTTCATTTCTTTTGGCTATATTCCCAGAAGTGGAATTGCTGGATCATATGGTAGTTCTATTTTTAACTTTTTGAGGAAATACCATACTATTTTCCACAGTGGCTGTGCCAATTTACATACTCACTGACAGTGCAAAAGAATCTCCTTTCCTCTACATCCTTGCCAACAATTCTCTCTTGTCTTTTTGATGACAGCCATTCTAATACCTCATGATGGTTCATATTTTCATTTCTCTGATGATTAGTGATATTAAGCACCTTTTCATGTACCTGTTTTACCATTCATATATCTTCTTTGAGAAAGCTTCTCTTTGGTCCTTTGTCAATTTTTAAATTGTCTTTTTGTTTTTTTTTGTGATTGAGTTGTTAAGTTCTTTACATATTTTGGATATTAACATCTTGTCAGATATGTACTTTGCAAAATTTTTCTTCCATTTCCTAAGTTGTCTTTTCATTTTGTTGATTATTTCTTTTTCATTGTAGAAGATTTTTAGTTCAATATAGTCTCTCTCTTATTTTTTATTTTGTTGTATCTGCTTTAGGTGTCATGTCCACAAAGGTCAAGGCCAATGTTGAATCAGAAGAGCCACATTCTTTTCTCACAGAGTTAAAGAATGAATCTCACGGACTAAGGAAAGTGAATAAAGCAGTAGATGTTTATTAAGTGAATAGAGAGAAACCTCTCAGAAGTGAGTGGGGTCCTGACAAGGTTGCTACTTAAGGTTTTTTAGGCTGGTCTTTTATTGAAAACTTGACCAGGGAGCTTGTGGCCTTGAGATTCTTGTGTCATCTTAGTTTGAGCAAGGACTATTGATAACACCCATAATGACTTACTTCTTTGTAGTCTGGTTATTTTCTGCGATTACACTGTAGCCACCAAAGGAAAATACTCCCTAACATATGGGGCCAGGTGGTGTGGTCTATTCCTTTCTCTGGTTTCCTTACATCTCTCCATTTTTGGATTTCTGCGAGCCTGATCAATAACCACCTGTCTAGCTCTTCCTATCTAGTGCCACCTGGCCCTTATTCAATGTCAAGGAGCTTTCCCCCATATGTTTTCTTATAAGAGGTTTACAGTTTCAGGTCTTACCTTTTACTCTATAATCTATTTTGAGTTAATTTTTATGAGTGGTGTAAAGTAGGAGTCTAGTTTTATTTCTTATTATGTAAACATTTCCCAACACTATTTATTTAACTATCTTTTCTCAGCACTATATTTTTTTTCAGCACTATATTTTTAACTATCTCTTATCCATTGAGTATTCTTGACTCCCTTGTCAGATATTAGTTGATCATATATGTCTATGTTTATTTCCGTGATCTTCATTCTATTCTATTGATCTATCTTCATGCAACTACCATACTGTTTTGATTATTATGGTTTTTAAAATATGGTTTCAAAGGATAACATTAAGCAAAATATACCTAACATCATATACATCAATGAATCCATATGAATAAAAATGATCACATATTTTAGAAAGGCATCATCAAAAGAGTTGCCTGAAATGGATATTCTATCAGGCACAAGAGAGAAATATTTTTATTTGTATGTAATTAATGTGGTTGTGAGGAAGTCACTGAGGCCTGAAATTCTATATTTGTAAATTGAGGGGACAGAAACCTATCAATGGTTAAAACTCTATTCAGCAAAGTCTCTTAGAGCCCACAGAGGTGGAATACATAACAGAACATATGGGAGAGGGTTAGCTTCCTCTTCCATAGTTCTCCTAGAGACATTATGCCTTCTAAGTTAGAAGTTACTTTGGTATGAAATTTTCTTCTAAGAAAACTTTTGCTAAAATCCAAAATTTGGACACCACTGGATTATATGATACCTAAGATACCTTGAGACTCAAACATTTTTCAACAAGTTGAATTACCTACAGCCCACAATGTACGATAAGTTATGCCAAACGATATAGGAAGAAATCTAGGTATAGGAGTGGATATCTTCAATCAAGGAACCCATAACCTTTTCTTGCACAGTATGACATTGAAAGTAGAGAATATTTAGTTACAATTTAATTGAAGAGTACAGAAGGGAAGAGACTCACTGCCTGAAAGAAAAGCTGTATTATTTTGTTTCCTTTCCTAGAAAGAAAAGGAAAACCCAAGAGCTAATCTTACATAGACTTCAAGGAAGTGAGGCTCTCAAAGATTGGCAGACCTTGAGAAGTGGGAATGTTTAGGGATTGGTCGAACCCTAGCTATGAAAGTATATTATCAAGTGGAGTGTCTTTCTAATTGGCTGACGCTTTAAAAGGCTGGACTGTGGAAAAAGGCTATTGCTGCTTGGCTGATTACTAAGAAATGTACTACTGAAGGAAGTTATCATTGATCAAATTTGATGGGCTTAAAACTGACTCAGGTTGTTACTTATTGCTATGGCCAAAAGCAATCAGTCTTTTCTTAGGAAGACAGAAATGTGTTATTCTCAAAAGAAATAGAAAACATGTTTCCTTCCACATCCAGTAGTGTGTTAGAATCATGTTTTCTCACCACTTTCTCTTTTCATTAAAAACTAAAACATTGGTAGAATTCTGGTAAAAAGTAAAGATGGATGTAATGTATGAATTGAGAAGAAGGGCTAGTTTGCTGCTAGTTGGCAGGTTATTTTGTTTCTTCACATATGGTGGATATGAAGGAGCAGTCTGAGTAAGAACATAGTTCATGGCAATAAGAATGGTCATATTTTCAAAAGAATAAGCCATTTGCAAACATTACATAGCTTTGGTGCTTGTCATAATATAAAGTTTTAATGTGATAAGAAATGTTCAAGGAAAGGAAAACAATGGAATGATAAGACTGAGATCTTGTTCTGGATGTTATGCTCAGAATTTTAACAATGGACAAACATTAAGTTGAGAAAAAATAATGAGTTACATTGCATCAGTGTAACCCCAAAATGGCTTTAGGGCATACATAAAACATATACAGATGAATAGCATCTATAATTCACTAGAGATTGGAGATATCTTCAGAGAACATATTCTTATTTGGTTCCGACATAGAGGATCTATAGTCTTGATTCATTTACCAAAAAATTACTGTTGTGATTTGTTTCTCTAGCAGAGTAGATCATTGCTTTCAAGCCTAGTCCACAAGAAATCCTTTCAGGCTAAGGTAATTTTATTTATTCATTCATTCATTCGTTTTTTTGTTTCTAGTGTTTTAAAAACATACTCTAATTGTATGATTACAAGATTATAGTTCAAAAGATTTGCCAAAATACATATAAATATACATATATGCATGCATACATCAAATATATTTGGGTGAATATATACACAAGTACATTTTCTAAATATATATAAAGAAAAATTGGTTTAGAAAACATTGGTGTTTAGCAGTTATGTTATTTGTTTTATACATTTTACTAGTTTGGCACTCCAAAAATATTAAATATTAAATATTCTAATATTAAAATATTAGACCAAATTTATCTATTATTGTATTTATTTATATGTTCCTTTAGTTTTCTAATTAATTTGAACTTTTTTATATTATATAATTGTTATCCATTAATCATATACTTAAGGTTCTATAATAATAATTCAATTTTATTGTCTCCATTATAATCATAAAACAAAATTATCTTTATTATGTGTTCTTATTTTTAAAATATGATCATTATAAATCAATAAAATAAAAAATAACCCATCAGTACAAAGAATAAATAAAGTTATTTTATATTAAATGAACCACTGAAGCTTAGTACCTAAACTATGTAGTCAGGTTACCTGGGTTGAAATCCTAGTTCCCCACTCATTTGCTATAGTATACTGGGCAAAACACTTCATATTTCCAAACATTTGTTTTCTCAGTTGTAGAACAGAGATGATGTTAGATTATGCTGCATCAAAAGATTTTAATGAATGTTAAATGGGAAGATTAATGTAAAATATTTCACTGACTCCTTACACATAATAAGCAATCAATAAATGGTGACTTTTTATAAAATACATAAATGCAATTGAGTTAACTCACATTTCAATTTTTAACTGGATAAAAATTAACACAATAATGTAGTCTTCCACCTATTCATTGGACAATAGTCTAAATGTCCAATAATAGAGTATTGGGAAGTAGTCATATATTATTAGCGAGTATACAAGTTAGTTGAATGCAATAAAATTCATTCTGCACAAATAGCAGAAAGTAATTTATTGAGAGTTTACTGGATATCACACCAAATTGCTGGAAATTTTTAGAGTAGTTTGGAGGCTACTCATCATCAGAACCACAAGCAAAATGTGTCATAGAATGAGTCTATTGAGCACATCACTGCTCAGAACTCTGAGCACTAGATTCAGCTGACCCAATATTAGAGGCACTAGACACTCATCATCTCTGCTGGAATTATGACAGTGCTGCCAAAATTGATGGATATAATCTTGCTCTATAGTTTGGTTGTTGCTCTAACTCTCACTCTTTCAGTATTCACTGCTGTTTTGTATTACTTGTTCCTGATTCAAAGCCAGATAGGTCACAAACCCTCATGCTCATCTCATGAAGAGCTCAAAAGTGAATATTTATTTTCTTTAGTGGGAGGTTCATTAAGATACACCAGACATTTTCTGTCAATCCCTGCCCCCCCCCCCGGCAAATTTGCTTATCTATAAACAACAGAGAGCTGGCAGACCAAGAAGAAATAGAAGCCTAGAGCTTTTTGTACCATCATAGGGGTACAAACATTGAATGCCAGGGCATCGAAAATAGGTAGAAACTTAAAGACCAAGGTTCTAAAGAAAAGAGAACAGAAAGGACAGTTCAATACTCAATTCCATTTATCCTTTTGTGGCATTTTCATATTTTGTATCTGCATGGAATAAAAGGCCAAGATGGCAGACAAAGTGAAAGCTAAGATCCTTGGGAATTAAGCAGAATCTTTGGTTGTCTTATAGAATTTGGGGTTAAAAGGTACTGAAGATGCTCAGTATGAGTACTTCTAATCTGTATTCTGGGCCTCTAGTTGAGCCCCCTAAAAACTATGTACTACTAGTAAAGAAACATAAATCGACCAGACTCATGAAGTCTGAATTTCAGGTTCTAGCTAACTATTACAATTGTCAGATAAAAATTAAACACTTTCTAGAGGAATACAACAGTCAGAAACTATAAAATTATTTATATACAGTGACCATCACTACATGAAAAACTACTAAACATCTAAATGCAGTACTAAGTTATCTAAAACCAACAAAAGTACATTCAACAGAAACAGACCCACATATGATCAAGACTTGGGAGTTATTAAAAATGTTAAAATAGCTGTAACTCACTGTACAGAACAAGATGAAAACTTTCTTTAGAGAAGCAGAACACGGAAAATAATAAATTGAATAATCTAGAAATAGGAAAATACAGTGATTAATAACTCAATAAATGGTTTTAACAGCAAATCGGAAACACAAAAAGAGAGAATTAATAAACTATAAGATAGGTTAGCACAGCCAGGAAGAAAAATGATGGAAAATGGAGAAAAGAGCATAAGAAACATTTGGGAGAAAAATGAAAGTGCCAACTATCCTGATTAAAGTACTAGGAGAAAACGCCAAGTGGAGTGAAGCAGGAAAAAACAATAAAAACAAAAACAAAAAATCAAAGATTCAGAGGAAGCTACAATACTCAAACATGATGAGTGCAAAGAAAACACCTAGGAAAATTCTTGTAAATTGCTAAAAAAAAGAAAAAAAATTGAAAAGCAGAGAAATCTCAATCCTATCTTCAAATAGGTGATCATAAGGTTGACAGATGAATTTTCAAAAGAAATATCTGTATGTGGACTTTATATATTTAATTTAGAAATAGTTTATTAAGTGTTATTTACATTACCATGTTATTTTGAGCAATAAATACTTCTTTTAGCAGTGTGATAATCTTGAGCTGTAATGCCTTTATTCCTTCCTCTCCAGAAATAAAGTTTTTACTAGCCCAGCTGCTATGAGTGCTGCTGGCATCCAGCATCAGCTGTCAGCCCTTATCAGGGATTACTTTCTTGATGTTGTGTGATTGCCTCAGTTGCAAATCATCACCAAAGCTCATGACACCTCATCCTTGATTGATTCACATCCAGTGATTGCTCAACAATAGGTAAAGATATCCTGCTTTCCTGTTTTCATCTCATTTCTGGATGTCTGGATGAATCTGGATGTCTCTGATGAATCTTCCTGTCTTCAGCATTCCTTGAAAAGATGGCTGAGCCATTTCATTGAAGCTGTTTTGCAGCTTGACTTCTTCCTCTGGTTCAACTTCCTTTCCCCTCATCCAAGGCTGTTGACCCCAGGAAAATCCATTAATAAATCTCCTGCTCCTCTTTCCCAGAGTCTACTTCTCAAGAAAACCAACCTGTGACAAGTAAGTTCCATATTTTTCTCTACTATTTGGGGCATAAATATTTATGGCTAAATTGAAATAAATTTCATATTGTGTTTCTGCTGTTGAACTATTTATGATATTTTGCAGTAGATACTCATATAGAAACTAGAATAGAAATTTTATAGCCACGTGATAATATTAGATAGAAGTAATAGACTGTTAGAGGAACAAAGATAAAAGAATTGCAAATTGGAATCTCTCTAGTCAGCTAAGTGTATCAGCCTGGTACAGGTGTACTACATTTGGAAAAACAGAAAAGGGAATTGATTTCCAAGCATCTGCACAAGAGCTTTTAAAGAGCTATTGACTATCACTAAGAAATGCTTTATTTGAACTGTCAAAAGTTCAGAAATAATAGAAGTAAAACCAGTGAATCACCGAAGTAGTAATTAGTAAAAGTTTATTGTGCACACACCAAAAAGACAGCTGGGAGAACAGGAAATACTTGAACATGGAGTGAGGCTCCCGGGTATGTTGTTCTCAGGCAGTTTATACATTGAGGAGGCAGTGGCTGTTTGTTCTTCATAGCGATTGGTTATAATGTTAAGTTTTCTTTAAATGATAGGGAATTAGTTAGAGGTTACTTCATATTATTTTGGGGCAACAGTTTCAGTTTTGCTTATGATTTCCAGAGGCATAAACAAGAAATGACCCGGGTGAAGTTAGTCTTGCAAAATAGTTAAATTAAGTTTTGCTCATGTAATTTAACTGATTTTGTCTGCTCAGGGAACTTTCAAGGTTGGTCTCTGTTTATTTTTACTTTAAGGATGAGAAAGATAGGAGTTAGAATTAAGCAAACATAGTAAAAAATGGTGGACAAAGAGATATCAATTTTGATACCAAGTGTTTTTCCTTGGGCATTGGTGGGAGGTAGAATTATCAAATGCTGTCTTAAGACAGAATAAGCAAGTCTGGGAGAACAGCAGTTAATTTCAATGAGAGATGTATTACGTGATGTAATATTTCCAAGGTGATGTAAGTATTTCCAAGGTGATATTCCAAGTTAAATGGGTCTGAATAACAAAAAGTGAAAGTTCCCTTAATCAAATTGTATTGTTTTTCTTTATTGTATATGACTTTGGAGTCCAGAAAATAGGATATAAACCATGCCTCTATATTAACAAGTCAAGGTCTTTACTTTGAAACTGTTCCCCTATTTTTAAACAGATATGACAATTTCCAATTTGATGTTTGTGTTGAGAACAAAATAGGGTAAAGTATGTATGATGCCTGGCAAAATGACCAATTTATAAAACTAGTGACTGATTTAGTGGCACTTTGTCCTGATCTCTGAACGATGGCTTTCATTTATTTTTGTTTTTTTTTTAATTGAACTATAGTTGACACATGATGTTACATTAGTTTTGGGTGTACAGCTTACTGATTCAAGTCTCTGCATTATGCTATGCACAGTACAAATGTGGCTTTCATCTGTTACCATACAATGCTGATATGATACCATCTTGACTACAGTCTCTATGATGTCCCTTTTATCCCAATGACTTATTATTCCATAACTCGAAGCCAGTATCTCCATGCTCCCCTTATTTTGCTCATCTTCTCCACCTCTTCCTCTGGCAACCATAAGTTTGTTCTCTGTATTTATGAGTCTATTTCTGCTTTTTGTTTGTTTTATTCATTTGTACTTTTTAAAATCATATGCTATTTGTCTTTCTTAGTCTGAGTTATTTCACTTAGTATAATACCCTCTAGATCTATCCATATTGTCATGAATGGCAAGATCTCATTATTTTATATGGCTGAGTAATATTCCATCAAATATAATTTTCTTGCTCTTAAATAGATAATGAAATGGCAAGTCCTACATATAAAATATGACTTAACCTATTCAATCCAATCAATTTTATGGAACCATGAGCAATGATTCAAACCATGTCTATTGTTACAAGAAATAAATTAGTATTTTATGTTGGTTTTGACACAGGACATGTGTTCAAATTTGTACATTGCTTGAGATTAGCCAGAGTTGTATAAAATTTGTTAACATTATCAAGTAATTGATTGAGGAACCAAAGAAATAAAACCTAGCACAGCAAGATTCCTTTTCTACTCTTTATTGTTTGTGCCTGTGATATGTGATTGTTAAATATCTGATTGATCACAGCTTCCCTAAAAGTGTGAGAGGTTATAAACCATAAATACTGCCTTTTATCTTCCTCAAACATTGCATTTTCAGTGTTATATCTCTTCCACATAAATTTTTTCCAATTACTATAGCCCAGGCATCTAATAACTCTCCATTCCCTATGTCACTATTATAATTTTTGTTAGATGGAAGTTTAGAATTTAATTATTATGTAGCCTTATTTTTTCAAATAAATTGTAAGATCTTTAACTGTAGCAGTTAAGCATTATCATTATGTAGTATCTTTTGCAGTTGTAAGCACAAGGGTGGACACATAAAGGATATGTTCTGATTATGATGTAAGCACAAACTCATGTATTTTTTTTAAATAATATGCAGGTATATGGGAATATTGGCCAATAATTTCTCATCTGTTTTACTCAATTTTCTAATAGTTATATGAAATAGAGATTATAATAGGAGTTAAAATAACTAAGACTGGTTGACATAAAAACTAGGAAAAAAGAAAAAAAAAAAACTTTTGTTAAGAGCTGTAGAATAATTGCATCAATAATCCAAACAAATCTACAAGAAATAATGACTTCTGTGGAATTAAAATCTAAAGTGAGTATATGCACATGGGAGTATGTACATACTCATATGTATATTATCTATCTTATTTGACTTCCAAATGAAGATAGAGTAAAAAGAATTGAAACTTTGATCAGAATTTATATAAATATAGTTTTTCTCACTGGTTGCTATATAAGTTGACAATTACAACCCATTCTCATAATTCCCATAAGATCTTTCAAACTACTGCATATCTCATTAGTTCTAGAGTTGTTAGTTAAGAGATAACTTCAATGAGACATTTTTAAAAATGTCCTTATAATAGATGCAGTAGTATATGAATGGTGCTTCCACGATTTTAGAATAAATGTATATTGTATTGGTCAGCTCATGCTGCCATAACAAAATATCATAGGCTGGATAGCTGAAGAAACAGAAATTTATTTCTCACAGTTCTGGAGACTGAAAGGCCAAAATCAAGATGGCATCAGCATCATTGTCTGTTGAGGGCTCTTTCCTTGGGTTGAAGTCATTTGTGTTCTCACATGACCTTTTCTTAGTGCATGCAGGTGGAGACAGAGAGCGAAAATAAGCTTTCTGATGCCCCTTCCTGGAAGGGCACTAATCCCATCAGGAAGGTCTCATGACCTCATCTATACCCCATGATCTCAAAAGACCCATCTCTGACCACCATATTGGGAGTTAGGGTGTCAAAATATAAATATGGGAAGAATGATTCAACTTCTAGGACATATATTTCAAAAGCTGTTAAAGCATTCAGGCCTTGAGAAATTTTTTTTCAAGTAAGAGTTAGAAACAGAGTAGTAAAAAACAATTAAGGTAAGTGTAGCTTCATGATCACAAAATTCATTTTGTCATAGCTTTAGGATATTGATTAGAAAGTGACAGTTCATGTCACTAAGCAACAGTTTGACAACAAAACACTAAATAATTTTCAGGATTCTGTCTGGTAGGTTTATTCAGTGATCTAGTGGTGGTTGTAAGTCAAATATTTGCCCAACTATTTTTTAGTGTGATAAATTATTACTTTTTTTCACCCATGATTAATTTAAATTAGTTTTTAAAATAAAAATTTCATATAAAAACATGAAATCAGTAAGGGAGCAAATTGACCAAGTCTTGACTAATTCATAGAGAGAATATATTTTATGTGACTTGAAAAAAAGTCAAAAGAAAAGTAAAAATGAGAATTTTCAATAATATTAAAATTACCATCCTAAAATTATAGAACATGTCCGAAAATGAAGTATGAGTACTTGTATGTAAAATACTCTATAGATATGCAAAGTAAATGAACAATTCATAAAAGAAATTAATATGTAAACATGTATTGAAAACATACTAAAATACCAATAATTGCTTAAAACCAAAATATCTGTCAGGAGAATTACGAAAGATATCCTCAATTTTTCCTAATATGTAGAAACTAACAGGTTAGCATTTTTTAAAAGATTTTATTTATTCATGAGAGACAGAGAGAGAGAGAGAGAGAGACAGAGACAGAGACATAGGCAGAGAGAGAAGCAGGTTCCATGCAGGGAGCCCAATGTGGGACTCGATCCCGGGTCTCCAGGATCATGCCCTGGGCTGAAGGCAGCGCTAAACCACTGAGCCATCCAGGCTGCCCAGGTTAGCATCAGTATACCTTAGCCTGGCTCTATTAGTAATAACTGTTACATTGAACATTTTTAAAAAAATAACAGGAATTTAGAAGAGCTATTATGAGTTCGATTTAATGATTAAAATTGCTGTTTTTCATAAGACGGGGTCTTGTCATTTCATATTAGAGTGAAGACATTTTAATATTTGTTTTCATGTTTGCAATTTGATGTGTCAGGTATTAGAGCATAATATTAAATCGCACTTTTCCCATCCACATTGTTCTTACTTCTTTCTCCTTTTATTTTACTGTCATTTATTATCCTGCATCTTCTTTTAACATGCTAATTTTGGTTTATATGTATTTGTTCTTCCTCGAGATGGAAGAAAGTTGTCATTAGCAGGTAGGAAGTATTATTTTCGTCATTTTTGTCATTTTGCCAGTGTACCAGAAAAATTGCTCATATAATGAGGATTGACAGCAAATATAGAGAATGCAGTCTCGAAAATCAATTTAGAGGATCACTTTTCATTTATTATCTGATTGTAAAGCAGTATAATGATATTGCACACCATGTCAAAAGTGGAGTAAACAATTTCAATAACTCAGTACTATTCTAAAGCATTTTTTACTAGTTAGTATGACACTAAAAAGTAATTATCAGCCGCTGTGAAAATAGTGTGTCCAGTGTTCAAACTTAATAGGTACTTTAGTAAACTAACATGTGTATGATATTTCTTATGCCAGAGGTATCTGGAAATTTGCACATTTCTAACATTGTCACTTCTTAAAATCCATTATTGGATGGATTTGAATTAACCATACTCAGAGTTAATCAGGGGGTTGGGTGTTAGGAAGGATGTGTCTTTGAGTGAAAATACTTACATTCAGAGCTAATTTTAATCCAAGCCAATAAGATATTTTTTGACTGCTTTCTCTAAAACTTGAAAACTGCACAAGCATAATAAAAATCCCATAAACCTTCCTCTGGTTAATTTTTTCATGTTGTGAAATATAGTCATCTACACGCCTGTTCTGATTCTCCAAATTGTTAACCTTAATAGCATTCTTTTATCATAGACAATATTCTTTTAAAGATCAGTCTTATTTTCATGGTTTTTAAAAGCCAATGATATTTGTGAGAAGTATTAATATTTCAGAGTCCAGGATTAAATAGTGATGTTTAGGTAGGGGGGCTTCCAAATGTGTCATCATCATCATTAAATTATATTAGACAATTTGAATAAATCTTTTATAACCTAGGTTTGAATATTATGCCACCAGATGGAGTTTTGCATTTTGTATTGGAGTATTCGATATATGCTATAGAATTTCCAAAAAAACAAATTATGTACTTACTGAAATACCAGGAAGCATTCACCAACATAGTAGATTAGATTTCTCTGAGCATTATTAGGATCTGTAATAAAATTTAATTTTAACTTCTACTTTTAGTAAGGGTCATATAAGTGATTAGAAGAACACTCACAGGGCAGCCCCAGTGGCTCCGCAGTTTAGCGCTGCCTTCAGCCCAGGGTATGATCCCAGAGACCTGGGATTAAGTCCCACGTCAGGCTCCCTGCATGGAGCCTACTTCTCCCTCTGCCTGTGTCTCTGCCTCTCTCTCTCTCTCTCTCTCTCTCTATGAATAAATAAATAAATAAATCTTTAAGAAGAACACTCACAAAGAAGTGCATAGCATTAATCTTGAAAAGATGACATTAAATTAATCAGTGTGGGAACCTGTTTAGTTTAATGGTAGTCTGGAGCTAATACTCTGGAATCACACTTGCTTTTGCTTCAGGGTTGTTTTAGTGACCACTGACCTGAAGATTAAAAAAAAAAAAAAAAAAAAAAAACTGTTTCACCTGGTTAGTCGCTGTTATCAGCAGCTAGCACATGGGTCATATGTGTGCTGGTGATGGGCACCAGTAACTCACACCATTTCTTTTCTTCACCAGAAATTGATTTAACCAACTGGATCTGCTGGAATTTTAGGAAAGTAGCTATAAATAGTACTCTGAGCACAATATCTAGGATTCTTACTAGATGGTATACACCTATGCCATCATGAACAAAAAAATTAAGCCGAAGTAACAGGCAAGAAAACCTCTGTGTATTAACAAACTGTGCTTAGATAGCACAGCATAACAAGAAAGTGTAAATAAGGTTGTAAGGTTAAAAAAAATTGGCTTTATAAATTAAGCCAGGCTTGAAAATTTCAATATCTCTAAATCTCTTAATCTCTCTAGTTGAATTTGGACACTAATTTAAAGAGGCTTCTTAAATAATTTCCTAAAGTAAATGGAAATAGCTCAATCCTGGAGCATATATAGGTGAGGCACCTGGAATCTATAGAAATGGAAATTTATTTAGGAGTCAACGTCTAAGTGAAATGAGAAACATAAATTCATATATTTTATGCATAATAATATATTTATTTTTACACATTTTATATAGCAAATGCTTAAGTAGTTATTCTAGGATTGTTAGTGGGACAGTTTAGAGACTGAACTTATGACTGTTCAGGTACCTTTCACGTTTTCTTCGAAGTTAGATAACATCTGAAAAGAAGAGGAAAAAATTAAAATTGGCTAATTGGTTTCCTATCGGAGTAGGAACTGAAGGAATTATAACCACCTGGAGTAAATGCACATCAGTTCATCCCTGCTTGAAATGACCTCCTCTACAAGTTTGCTGCATTCCTATCTCTCAGAAAGGAAGTTACTGAAAACATAAAGATGTTTGAGTTTATACCATGCAAAGAGTACTGTCCTAGACTGAAATTAACATATCCATTTATCTGTTGTAAAGGAAGTGAAAAGCATATCAATTCTGGGCTGACATTTATCTGCCCGTTCCTCGTCTGTCAGTCTTTAAGTGTTCTATGCTTTATAATTTGAGGTATAGACTCAATTCAGTCTATTATATCTTTGGCCAAGATTCTTTAAATAATAATAAGCCAAAATGACATCATATTAAACACTCAACTTTTAAGGGAATAAAAGAGAGAAAAATTACAAATATGCATAGTTTAAAATTGTACAAATCTTCCTAAAACTTGTATTATCATGGTGTTATTTTTACATCTTGTTTTGGGATAGATATTCAAAAATTTTATTGAACAAAATAGAAAAAATGCTAATTAATCTATACAGATACGTGTGTAACCCAGAACTATTATATTCAATCCTGAATTTCTAGGATTTCTCTTTTGTAGTTTCAAAAATAGCATTGATTCCTGCAATTTATTTCCTTTCTAAAAATTTTCTCCTTGAGATACAAGTAAATGTATGAGTGTAACTTCCTTTTGAGGAGGATGACTTTAAAATGTTCTAGGTAGAATGCAAATCAAGATTTATTTAGAATAAATATGAGAAGAATATACATACTGAAAGTCCATAAAATTCAATGACTTTGACTTTAAAATTCACATGAAAATAAGCATTAAAGCTAATATTGATACTTTAGATGAAAATAATTATAGTTGAATAATCTCATTTAATGTATATCTAAATAGCATGCTTAAGAATTAAGACTTGGATTTATGACTAGAAAGCATGAGAAAGGCAACCAATGCTACTATGATTGTATCCATAATATTTTAATAAGAATATTAATAAATCTCCATTTCTAACTTTTTAAAAAGTGCTCTGGATAACAGCCTTTAAAAAAGTTTTCTTCAATTTCTACCAAAATACCTTTGAAAACAGAAAATGAAAAAATAATTGACAGAATTAGAAACTTTCATTAATTATAAAACTCAGTGACCAAATAGTAAAATAAAAATAGCACACCAAGTTATTCCATTTATAAAAATGCACATCTGAAATAAGTAGAGATAAGCTTCTGGTTTACAGACAGTTAGTAAATTATTTGCTAAGTCCTATTTAAACTTTTTGAGGATCTAAATGAATGATTTCCTAAGAAATTATAAATTATATAAACTGACTTAATATTAATTAGAGAGATAATGGACAGGAGAAATAATTTTTAAAGGCTAAAAATATAACAAGGCAATGATAGTAATATTATGTCCATCATATTTTTATAACAGCATTCATAAACTTACATTTCAGAATTTTGGTTTAAAATGCCCTGGATAACAGCTCAACAGTCACCAAATGCAGACAGTTTAATAAGAGAAATTCTACAAAACTTTTAAGAATCTTTAATTCCAATATTTTCAGAGTTTTCTAAGGAAAATTATAATTAAAAGCCTCAAAATTAATTTTTGAAATCAGAAAACATTAATAATACATTCATAAACTTCCTACAGTGATAAAATACCAAACCAAATCTTGCCACTAATATTGGTGAAAAAATTATTATGAAAAACTCAACAAACCGCTTTATCTCAGAAATCCAAACATGGTTCAATATAAGAAAATATATTAAGAGTTTAACATAGTAAACTGTGAGGTCGCACAAAATTCATTAAATCATTTATTTGAAAATTTATTTTATAAAGTTCAAAAAGGAAAGGTATTATTGATTTAAAAGCTTTTAATTAAATAAAAATAATGGATTTATAAACATATATTAATATATAACCCAGATTCATGTATAGTAACATAGGAATTACCACAAAAGGCAGGAGGATTAACTAGGATGTTCATTGTTAATACTGAATATTCTAGGGACTCCCTGGTGGCTCAGCGGTTTAGTGTCTGCCTTTGGCCCAGGGCCTGATCCTGGAGTCCCGGAATCGAGTCTCACGTCGGGCTCCCTGCATGGAGCCTGCTTCTCCCTCTGCCTGTGTCTCTGCCTCTGTGTGTGTGTGTGTGTGTGTGTCTCTCATGAATAAATAAATAAAAATCTTTAAAAAAATAATAAAATAAAAGTTTAAAAAAATACTGAATATTCTACTGGAAAGCATAGTAAATGCAATTAGAACAAAGAAGGAAGCAATGTAGAGACTTTAAATTTAAATACAAAAATTAGCTTCAAATGTACAGACAGTGAGTTTGAATAAAGAAGGAAAGGATAGATCCCATTTATATCAGAATATAAGATCTAAATGGAGAGCACTTTTAAAAGTTTACAATAAGCATGTATAACCCATTTAAAAATCAAACACATTTTTTTAAAAAGACAATGATTTTGGACATAAATAATGCCATATTTTAATAGCAACAAAATATAAATATATACTGAATATTTTAACCAAGAATTTGACTTTTGTGATTAAAATCTGTAAATCTGTAAAAGCTTTTAAAGAGGATTTTAAAAATGGAATGACATACTGAGTGTCTGGGAAAGAACACTCATTGTAAAGATACCTGTTCTTTCTAAATCAACTTGTAAACAAAATTGAAAGACTTTTGAAAATGGAACCTAGAAATTTGATTCTAGAATTTATCTTTCCCTATCAAATACATACATGTACTATAAAAGTAACTCACTACAAAGAAAGTTACTAGTCCAAGTAATTGACAAAAAGAACAATAGGGACAAAAACATTTTCTGTAAGGAGACTCAAGTGTACTAATAATTTCAAATATTGGAGCAAATGATGAGGAGGGCTTTATTCAATTTAATTTCACCAGTAAAAACAAATTTTAAATACAGACTCAAAGTTAAGTATACAGGTAAGAGAATGTGACATAGTTCTAATCCTTGTGGTTTACTTTATGATCTATTGTGATGCCCCTGAGTACAGCTTTTTCTTAACTCTGTCCAGAGGTCCCATATTACAATCCAGGTTCTGAAAGGGTCCAAAGTGGGATGAGCTGGGAAGCACCTGCCAGAGGAATGGGTGAGCTGTGCTCACAGCCTTTCTCAATACAGGGTCTCTAGGATGTATTTGGATCTGTGGGGCTTTGCCCAGGGATGGTAAAGACCTAGCCAAAAGTGCTGTCAAAACACTCTATTGGGGTGATGAACTTTGCACATTCTGTACCTTTTCAGAGCCCAGTTCAAGACCTGGAATTCATAGACAGATCCAGTTTAGCTGTGGCATTGCCATTGGATCCAGCAGATACCATAGGCTTTCTTCACAGAGGGCTATAAAATTCCATATCTCTTCTCCTGCTATTTTTTTTTAACTTCCAGGCAGGTTCTTAATTGTTCCTGAATGCCAGACCCAGAAACCTTGAGCAGGTCTGACTTAAAAAGAAATACTAATATGGGAACTCCCTTGAACCAGGTGGCATGGGAGGTTTACCCAGGAGAGCCTGGGGACAGGTGAGAGTTTTAGTCCCACCAATCTCACTTCTAGCTGGCTGCTCTCTCTACTTCTAAATGGTTTCTTTTAGGACTCCTTTTGGAGTGTCAGGTTTGGTTTAGTTTGAAATGCAATAATACTGAAAAAAAATCCTGAATCCGTGAGGCACTCTTGAAGAAGACTCCACAGAATCTGTACACAGATCACTTACTCCAAACTATCAAGACTTCTCCATGGGTCCTCATCCGTATTGTTTCTAGGACCTGGATGTAGCTAAGAATAACTCTGGAAATGACACTGGTGTTGGTCTCAGTCTGGCTCTGGGATTAAAGACCTCTCATTGCTGATACTGATTGCAATCAATAGCAGATAACTACTATGGAAGGTAAAGCAGGTAGCTAACTAGGTGGTAGTGACATTGGGATTGGTGTTAGATAATTGGCTCTTGGAATCTATATTCTGTATAATGAATCTGAGTGTAATTATTGGTGAACAGCAAGGACATGCCAAGGTTCATAATAGTTCTGACACTTGATATTTAGTTAATGGGAAGGGAATCATCATAAGACATTATTGAATCTAATTTATTTAAGATATTATTATATATCTACCAGATAAATAATGATAAAATAAAACTTGCTATTAAAATCAAACTTATTTGGAATATAAGGCAATCTATATGCTCATTATAGGGAAGTTAAAATACAAGGAAATGATAGTGAAAGCAGCTACCATTGTAGAGAATTTTCATTTCAATTTTCTTATCTTAGTGTTGCAGTTAGTTATTTTGATTAGTAAAACAAATTTCTGCTAAGTAGTCTAAGACTTTTTTAAAAATAGCAAATATTTTTAAAATAAAAATACAGAAGAACAATCATCATCATCATCATCATCATCATCATGCACAGTACCCATTACTACTTAGGGATCTTTTCTTCCTCCTATATTTTTACTTAGGTAAAATGATTCTATATGTCCTGACCTCTTTTTTTTTTTAAGATTTATTGTTTATGTTTAGAGCATGCACATATGCTTGAAAGAGAGAGAGAGAGCAAGCAGTGAAGAGGGACAGAGGAAAAGACAGAATCTTTAGGAGATGCCACGTTGAGCATAGAGACCTATGAGGGGCTTGATCCTAGGATTCTGAGATCATGACCTGAGCCAAAACCAAGTCAGAGGCTCGACTAACTGAGCCACCCAGGTGCCTTTATATGTCCTGATTTTAAACACAAATATATTTTCAGATGCTCACTGGAAGAAAATACAGAGATGTTTACAATAATGATCAGTGTGTGTTTGGTGGTTTACTTACCAGTCTTTGTTAATTAAAATAAGGAAGCCCCCCCCCAAAAAAAGTACATAGTTTACATCTAAAATCTTGACAATGAAAATGACTCTTGAAGTTTAATTTTGTTCTCTACAGCAATGATGTTTTTGTAAAGGAATGTAAGTAATAAGAGGTTAGACATTAAATAGTGGGGTCTAGGAGAAAAGGCATATTCACTCTCATTTTAGTAGTCATCAAGTATGTACAGAGATTCTATCTATACAATAAAGATATGCTTATTGGATCATATGTCTTGATAAGAGGAGGGAAACAGGAACAGATGAAGAAGAGCAAGCGGGGCAAACTTTCTTCTTGAAAATCTTCTTTAGTTACAAAAGGAATAATAACACATGCTAGATCCAGAATCTTTAGTCATAGGGAATCGACAATTTCTCCTGTCTTCAGTAGCATTTCTTCTTGTGTAATTGGCATCCCTTTGCATGTATTTCAATAAACAGAATATACCTTTATTTCTAGATTTTTTTCTTCTCTAGTTTCATAAAATACTATGTCCTAGCTTTGTAAGAAATATGGAATTGGAGTTATTCCTCTAACAGTCTTTGTTTTACCAAGATCAATGCCTGAAAATGTGGAATTCCCCTGTATTTTAATTCCTTAAGGGTCCATATTGAGTCTATAAATTAAAAAATGGGGATATGTGTAAACCATATACAGGAAAACTTAAATATTTCTTACTGGTTCTGCAGTATAATTAATCTGTAATCCAGTTGTACGTCAGAGGACAGTGACTCTTAAATTCAACCAAAGTTTTCTTTTTATTTATCAATTCAAGACCATTTGTGAGCCCTATTTCTTATATCTATAACTGTTAACAGGAAGTGAAATATACATTGACACTAACTATGCCATCCTGTCAGAAACTCTTTCATTGCTATTCTTTTTATTTTATACTTACTATATATTTAAGATGGTGAAAGAATACAGAAGAACAGATTTAATGTGACTGAAGTCTCCCCACACAGAATCTTAAATAGCACACAGACTTCTTTGGAAAAGCAGATACAAGATTGCTACCGTTAAGAGGCCATGAAAAAAAGGACAAAGAACTTAACAAACATTTAGATTCCCCCACAAAGCATTTCATCTTTGTCAGAATTTAATTTAAAACATTTCTGACATTCAATTATTCACTGTAGACAGACTCTGAATCAGATCATCTGCTGCCAAAGCTAAATTATCAAATAGAGACATAAACCTGAGTGTTTTCTGTATAATGATAGCCCATAATGATAAAAAATTCTTCCTAAAGGCATCATGTACTGTAGATATTAAGACAGGATCTCAGAAAGAAATGGAGACCTAAAAAAAAAAATCTGTTTGCATACTCCTGAATATAGAAATACCTTGAAAAGCAAAGTTGAAAGTCTTAGAAAGATTTTAATTGGATCTAAGCTTAATTTAATAAATTTCATGTTATTTTACCAGTGTCATCCATTTATTAACACCCTTTCAAATTCTTATCTATTTGCATTTTATCTTGTTGACATGTTTTAATGAATATTCAAATTTGATGTATTAAAATAGATTAACAACTAAATATAGCAATACTGCCACATACTCAGGGCAATATTATGAGGCATTAAAATGGAATCTCTATTAACCACATGTGGCTTATATATATCACAGAGGGCTCAAATGTCACACAAGAGTGTTTCTCAAATCACAGTTAAATATTCTACTAATCCAGAACCTAAACTTTCCTTTAATATGAGTTTCATTTCCATAGTCTAGCTGCCTATGACATTTAGTTATGAAATGGCAGAGTCCTAATCTCAGAACACTTGAAATATCTTGAGCATTTGATTTAATTTTAAGTGTTTTGGCCAGAGTTATTTGTCTGCTGATAAAATGATAATTAGATAAGCAATATTTATCATCTTCATCAGCAAACCAGGTGTTTTATTATCAGAACCAATCATTCTTTTAAGGTTAAGCAATGTCTCAACTAAATAGGGTGCACATCCCATTTAACATAATAGAGTGTTTCTAATCCTTCAGTTCCATATTTGATGTCAATGAAAGTGACTGTCATATAACCAGAAACCCTGTTTGCTTAAAAAAAGATCTCAATTTAAACTAAGATAAACAAAAAGAAGAATTTAATATAAAGATACCGTAGTGTTGAATATCACCACCTAGGCTTCATGAGGTATCAGGAGAGCCTCCTTCAGGAACTTCCTGACTGTCTCCTCCTACTGATGCACCAAATACAGCTATACAGAAAGCAATTCCCTCTGAAAGAAATTCAGAAACTAGCTGAATGAATTCTACACATCAAGCAAATAAGAAAATACCCACATTGGAATGGATAGGAAAGGCTAAGACATCCCCTTGCCATAAACCACACCCCTGGTACAGTGCCAGACGATTAGGTGGGAGCCCCCAGATCCCAGGATTACTGACAGTGATTCTCCCCAGAGCCTGAAAGAGTTGGTGACCACTTTATCTGCATTATTCCTTGAGCCCATTCTAACAATAAAACTATATTGCCAGCATCTCCCTGGAAGTAGCTTGTCCAAATATCTAGTGCCCCAACTCTTATAGCTGCTACCAAAGGACTGGGCCCCCAAATTACCTAGCTCTGATAGCTTAGGGACCTTACCTTTACAGATCCCATAGGAGTAGAACAAAAAAGTGGTTATTAATGGGCATGAGAGTCCTAGCTTTAGCCTGCCAGGGCTCAATGCAAAGGAGGCAGGCAAAAATGTGCATCTCCTAGTTTTCACTGAAAGGGATGGCACACTTTACAAGCTGCTATCAGAGGATCTGGCTTCTAATTAGCATGCATATGGGGCTTATTGCAATCCTCTCAGAAGCCTGAAAGAGCCAGGAAGCATTTCTCCCACCTTCTCCCTCTGGCTCACTCCAACAATAAGACCAAGTTGCTAACATCCAAGCGAAGATGGCCTGTCAAATCACCTAGCTCTGGTTGATAGTCAAAGGGTCTCACATTCACGAGTCCCACAACACTATATAAACAAAGATACAATTTTAAACTTCAAACCCCACACCTCCCTTCCTGCTATACATCAGGGCCAGCCTAAAGGGCAAAGGTAAAAAATTGCCATCTCCCAGTTTCTACCTGCAAGAGACTTAATCATATACTTAACCAAGTGCTATCGGAGAGTCCAGCTTCTAATCAGCTTGCTTCTAGATGTCCACTGATATTCTCAACTTTGGGACACTGACAGGTTTTGGCACATTCTCAACTCTCAGGAAGCCAGTAAGAACAAAGATGATGGTTTAGACAATTAAAAAAAATTAAACAACTAGGAGCTCAGGATGGGCTGATTGACAACATTCATCTCCTGCACAAGACCAGTCTGTCAAGACTAAGAGAGGTAGCTTTGTTATCCAATGTGTAGAAACCAACACAAGGAATCAAGGAAAATGAAAAATAGCAGACTCTGTTTGAAACAAAAGAACAAGATAATTCTCCAGGAAATGATCTTAATAAAAGAAAGATAAGTGATTTATTCTATAGAGAGTTCAAAATTACAGTCATAATGATGCTTACTGAGGTCAGGATACTAGTGCATAAGCAAAGTGATAATTTCACTAAAGACATAAAAAATATAAAGTATTGAATGAAAGTCCTAGAACTAAAGAGTACAATAATTGAACTGAAAAATTCAATGCAGAGGTTCAACATTAGACTAGATGAGATGAAAGGGCCAGTGAGTTCAAAGGTTGGATGCTGGGAGTCATCCAATTAGAGGGGCAAAAAATTTTTAAAAAGAATAAATAGAGCTTAAAGTACTTATTGAATGCCAAAAGATAGACCACTGTGCACACCATAGCATCCCAGAAGAAGAGAGAGAGAGAAAGCAGAAAGCTTTTTCAAAGAAATAATGGCTATAAATTTCCCTACCTGGGAGATCCAGAACTAGCAAGCCCCAAAGTTACCAAATAAGATGAATCCTACAGAATGGGAGAAGATATTTGCAAATGACATATCAGATAAAGGGCTAGTTTCCAAATCTATAAAGAACTTCTTAAACTCAACACCAAAGAAACAAACAATCCAATCATGAAATGGGCAAAAGACATGAACAGAAATCTCACAGAGGAAGACATAGACATGGCCAACAGGCACATGAGAAAATGCTCTGCATCACTTGCCATCAGGGAAATACAAATCAAAACCACAATGAGATCCCACCTCACACCAGTGCGAATGGGGAAAATTAACAAGGCAGGAAACCACAAATGTTGGAGAGGATGCGGAGAAAAGGGAACCCTCTTACACTGTTGGTGGGAATGTGAACTGGTGCAGCCACTCTGGAAAACTGTGTGGAGGTTCCTCAAAGAGTTAAAAATAGACCTGCCCTACGACCCAGCAATTGCACTGCTGGGGATTTACCCCAAAGATTCAGACGCAATGAAACGCTGGGACACCTACACCCCGATGTTTATAGCAGCAATGGCCACAATAGCCAAACTGTGGAAGGAGCCTCGATGTCAATCGAAAGATGAATGGATAAAGAAGATGTGGTTTATGTATACAATGGAATATTACTCAGCCATTAGAAATGACAAATACCCACCATTTGCTTCAACGTGGATGGAACTGGAGGGTATTATGCTGAGTGAAATAAGTCAATTGGAGAAGGACAAACATTATATGTTCTCATTCATTTGGGGAATGTAAAGAATAGTGAAAGGGAATAGAAGGGAAGGGAGAAGAAATGGGTAGGAAATATCAGAAAGGGAGACAGAACATGAAGACTCCTAACTCTGGCAAATGAACTAGGGGTAGTGGAAGGGGAGGAGGGTGGGGGGTGGGAGTGAATGGGTGACGGGCACTGAGTGGGGCACTTGACGGGATGAGCATTGAGTGTTATTCTGTATGTTGGCAAATTGAACACCAATAAAAAATGAATTTATTATTAAAAAAAATAAATAAAGATGAATCCATACACACCAATACATATTATAATTAAGTTGTAAACAGTTAAAGATGATTTTAAAAGCAACAGAGCAAAGCAACTTGTTACATTCAAGGGAACATCCCTAAGACTGTCAATAAATGTTTCAACAGAAACTTTGCAGGCCAGAGGAGAGCTTCTGTTATAAATTACTACACATTTGTGTCTCAGACAACACAAATACATTGTCTTACAGTTATCTATTTCAGTGGTCCCACTGTCTAAAATCAAAGGATTAGCAAGTTATGTTCCATTCTGGATGCTCTAAGGAAGGGGCCCTCTCCTTGTTCATTCAGAGGGTTGGCAGAAATTTGTTCATTTTGGTCTAAGGATTGAAAACATACTAAAAACCACTGGGTCATATACTTTAAGCGAGTTCACCAAATGACATATGAATTACACTTCAATAGAGATGTATTTTAAAACATGCTGACCCACCTATATGTGTGTGTGTGTGTGTGTATAGTAATCATTGTTAACAAATGTGTATAATGGTTCAAGGGATCTTTGATAATTTTCACTCCTGGCGGTTGCCCTCTATATTGGCATCATCATTATTTGTATATTCTGTTATGGAATCCCTTAAAAGTGTGTCATAATCTTCACCTACAACTAAAGTACTACTTGGCCTAGTTTATGGCAAAAGTCATATGAGAATGAGTGACCATAGGAGCTCAAAGGATGGTAATTCCTTTTTGTTCAGATGGTCAATGAAAGCTACTTAAAGGATGCAATGGCTTCCATCCAGAGTCAATAAAACTCTGTCATTGAAAAGTGTCAACTTTTCAAACTGTCAAGGAACTGAAAATTGTATGGTACTGTGATTGTAAGAATGACAATAGTAGTAATAATGAAAATGTTTGTTGGAAGAATAAACTGAACACATAACACCTTGATTCCTGCACTAATCTCTGCATGAGGCTAAAAATATAATTAGGTTGGTAGCTTAAAAATGGAAAGTAAGAAATACCTTTTGGAGATGCCATGAAGAAGTTATTAGACACTTGTTCTACTTTCAACCATCATTTTTTTCTTCCCCCATTAAAAGTTTAAGAAATAAATTCTACATTTGGCATAAAATCTTGCATCATATTTGATGAAGTACACATTATGATACATGCAATATTTTTTAAAGATTTATTTTAGAGAGGAAGAGCACATGCCTGAGCCAGGGGAGGGGCAGAGGGAAAGAGAATTTCCAAAAGACTCCCCATGAGCACAGAGCCTGATGTGGGGCTCCATCTCATGACTCTGAGTTCATGAGCTGAAATCAAGAGTCAGACAATTGACTGAGCCATTCAGGCACCCCATTCATGAACCATTATAAATCACACAGAAGAAAAAGTTCAATAATTTGAATGTTATTACCTACTTATATGACTTAAATTTTCTTCAAGCAAAAGAGAGGTTTTAAAATATTACAGAATGACTTTCAGAAGGTTAAGGGGAAAAAAAAAAGACAAAAGCGTGAGGAAACAATTATACCTGTTTGTCCTTAACTGGGCAAAAGTAGTCCTCCCTGAACTCTTCACACAATAATATGCATTATTTTACCTCATAACTCGTAAATCATTTGCAAAGCTTAAAACTTACTTCTTAGTTTACAGTTTAGGCACATTGAAATGCCACTTGAATGGATGGTTGGAACAAAAAGGGACTGGATTTAGAAGAAATGAGTAAAAGACTATGAAGAGCTATGGCATGCAGTAAATACTATGTAATGAAAATGTGTGTGGTTACCTTAAAGTAAACTTACTATTGCATTGAGGATTGTGATAGAATCACTATTCCTTGCAGAGCATTAAAAAAAAAAAAAAAAAAAAAAAAAAGGACAAACTTGTCTTTTAGGTTAAAACTCATATTTGAAATGGTGTTTAAAAATGAAAGAGAAGTTTAATACTTCTGAAAGTCCAGTTCCCACTGGCTAAGAATAGTCAAAACAGGTCAGTTTGACATAGACTTTCCAGGCTTTCCAGGGATTAGTGAAAGGAATAGATGAATATACAACTGGTAATAATTGAGCCTGTAGTAGCAATTGACTATAACCGTGGATTCTAAACTACATTAAGGAAAAAAAAAAAACTTGGAATGGTATCAATTTCAAAATATATCAAAACGACTGTATTCTTGTTTTTCCTAAATTTTTGTTCATAATAATCTTGTTTTAATCCTCCATTTAAAGCATTATTTTAAGCAAACTGGAATGCTTAGCATGTTAATATTTTTAAAACCTCTGTGTAGTTAGTAATCTGTATTTTTAGTTTGCAATACAATTCATTTTAAAGTGATTTAGGAAACATGAATCTCATGACACTTTAATTTTTGTGCTGTGGCCTCAGAGCTTGATTTGTCTTATGATCTGTCAGTCTTACAAAATTTAAACAAGTCACTTAACTTCCATGTACCTCAGTTTTCCCAGGGAGAGATTATATTTAATAGGACAGCAAAAATAATCCATATCGGGGATCCCTGGGTGGCTCAGCAGTTTAGCGTGCCTGCCTTTGGCCCAGGGCGCGATCCTGGAGTCCGAGGATCGAGTCCCACGTCGGGCTCCCGGCATAGAGCCTGCTTCTCCCTCCTCCAGTGTCTCTGCCTCTCTCTCTCTCTCTCTCTCTATATATATATATATCATAAATATATAAATAAATAAATCTAAAAAATAATAATCCATATCATCTCATGATTGTAAGACATATTACCTACTCGGTATCTGAATCTCCTCAAAACCGGCTGTCATTTTGGTAATACTCTGTACAAAACCTCTGACAAATGTACAGTGCATTCGATATTTGGACAGCCCTGAATTTAGGAAGCTCTTTTATAATGATGAATATAATACATTGATTAATAATTGATTAGTAATACATTACCCATTAATTGATATTGATTATTTACATAGATTGAGGTTAGGGCCAAATACATAAATTAAATTTCTGTTCTAAAGAGAAGATATTTATGTAACATATTTACAAAACAGCTTTATAAAATAAATGTCACTAACATACAAGTTGTTATATTTAAATTCACTTAAGACAAATTAATTTAAAATGTCAAACTGGGGCATTTAGGTGGTCCAGTCAGTTAAGCGTCTGGCTTCAGCTCAGGTCATGATCCCAGAACCCTCCAGCCTCAGTCAGGTTCGCTGCTCAGTGGGGAGTCTGCTTCTCCCTCTGCCCCTTCCCCTTCTCATGCTCCTTTTCTGTCTTGTTCTCTTTCTCTCTCAAATAATTAAATAAAATCTTTAAGAAAAATAAAAGAAAATGTCAAACTGAACTCGACTGTGTGAATTACTAGCCAATTTGAATATTAATTAACACATCAGGCTTCTCAAAGTACAGCTTTCAAGACTTTGCTAAGCATTTTTCTTTTTTTTTTTTTTTTTACTTCCAGGACTTAATTATCTGACTTCATTCTCTCTGTCCCTCTAAATCCCACTCTTCTATCAATGAATATAGCATTTTATACCTCTCCTGTTATTGTTTTTTTTTTTCCTAAATCTGAAAAAATAACTCTTAGCTTAGAATTAGTACATTTCCTTCCAAACTATGGAGTCTGTTCTGATTAGGATGCTAACTGACATTTATACAACTTAGTGGGGTATTCCTGTTAAAGAATTTAGAGTAAAGATGTCTTTCCCTTGTTCTCCTTGGTAACATTTAGGATAAAAGAAAAACAAATGACACCTTTGGGAAAATTGGAAAACATCCAGATACTAAAAATCGATATAAAAAGAATAGCTTTTTTCTTAGATTTATTTATTTTGAGAGAGAGAGAGAGAGAGAGAAAGACAGCGGGGGCAGAGAGGGGCAGAAGGAGAGAGAAACTAAGCAGATGCCATGCTGAACACAGAACCTGACACAGGGCTTGATCTCACGACCCTAAGATCATGACCTGAGCTGAAACCAAGAGTTGCATGCTTAACTGACTATACTATTCAGGCACCCCAAGAAGAGCTTTTAAAGTCAGTAAAAATTGAACTTGGCTAAGGCTACATATTTGCCTTTGTAGCTCACCAGAAGCAGGAAAATTCCTCTAAAAATATATATATATGAGAAGCCTTTGGAGACTCATTTTAATAACCCATTGCTTGAAAATCCATGCCAGCATGTTAGAGTAGGCTGTCCAAATATACTTGATTCCTTACTGAAAATATGAAGGAGAAATAAATGGTTGAGCTAACAGATGACATATTTATATATTATCTTTGTATTCTATAGATATGAAAAGACAAGAGAGAAAATGTACCGATAGCTTGTAAACTTGTATCTTGGTCATAGATATAAATAATAGTAAATCACTATATAAGATATTCTAGATACACAGCAGTACATAGTTTGTAAGATAGTATATAAGATATCTAATTTAAATCTAAGTTGTAAGGCTGTTCCATTCGCCCACATACACTGTCATTCAACATATAATTGGTCCTTAAATAATGCTCCCACTTATAATCTACTCTAAAGGAAGAAACATAGCAAGTGGAAGGAAAATTTTCTGAGAACAGATGTTAATTTGGGATAAATATTTTACTATGAAATAAAGAAAACTTAAATAAAATCTCTTTAAAACATATCCAGAAAAGGAGGGGGGAGGATCAAGCAGGAAAGGTTAGTTAGTACACAAAGTGGAGAGAAAAATTTGAATTATAGAACTTAGAAAAAATTTAAAAGAAAGTAAAAACAAAATGAATACAGCATGAGAAGCGTCAAAAGGAAGCAAAGACATCCTAAAACATCAGAAGCACAGAGGAAGGACTCAAGGCAAATAAAGCCAAGTTCACTGAAAGGAAATAAAAAATAGGATAAAAAATAGATATAGAAAACAGATAAAGAAGAATCTCTGCACACCTAATTTATATACCCAGTGAATAGAAAAATGGAAGGTAACATACCAAAATAAACCAGAAAGAAAGCTTTTTCCTCTTGAATGAAAGACATGGATCCATAGATTTAAAAAACATTTTTAAAGAAAGTAAAAAAAATGATTAACATCAGGGGTGCCTGGGTGGCACAGTCAGTTAAGTGTCCAACTCTCAGTTATCAGCTCAGTTTGTGGTCTCATGGTCATGGGCAGGGCTGCATGCTAAGTGCAAAGTCTGCTTGAGTTTCTCACCCATGTCTCTCTACTGCTCCCACTCGTGCTTTCTCTCTCTCTTAAAAAAAATTAAATGATTAATATCAGAAACTATTAAAATAACATGATTTCCACTTTTAGAGGTTAATGAAAAACTTGTATAGTAATCAGAGTCAGGAAGAACAATGAAGATTTTCATAAGCAGGAGAAATTATCTTAACCTCTTGAGGTTTTTTTTCCCCATAGAAAACTTACTATCTGTAAGCAAGCTCCAGAAAGTCACTGATGAAGAAAAACAAGAAAAAAAAAAGGCATTTTTCTCTAGTTCTATTGAGAAACAGCTGACATATATAACTGTATAAGTTTAAGGCATACAGCAGGATAATTTGATTTATATATTTTGTGAAATAATTACTATAGCTTTATTAACATCCATCTCGCATATTGATACAATAAAAAGAAAAGAGGAAATATTTTCCCTTGTGATGAGAACTCAGGATTTACTCTTAACAAGTTACTTGAATACAGCAGAGTTAACTGTAGTCATCATGGTGTACATTACATCCCCAGTACTTACTTATTTTAAAACCGAAAGTTAGTACCTTTTGACCATCTTCCCCCAATTCCTCTTCTTCCCACATACTACTTCTGGTAACCACAAATCTGGATCTCTTCTTCTGTGAGTTTGGTGGGTTTTGTTTTGTTTTGTTTGATTTGTTTCTTTTGTTGTTTTTTAGATACCACATATAAGTGAGAGCATATAGTATTTGTCTTTGTCTAATTTATATTTCACTTAGCACAATACCTTCAAGGCCAATCCATGTTATCACAAATGGTAGGATTTCCTTGTGTGTGTGTGTATGTGTGTGTGTGTGTGTGTGTGTTTTATGGCTGAATCATATCCCATTGTACAAAAATTCCACACCGTCTTTATCCGGTGGACACTTAGGTTATTTCTATGTCTTGTTATCATAAATAATGTTGCTATGAACATGGAGGTGCAGATATCATTTCAAGTTAGTCTTTTCATTTCCTTTGGATAAATTCCCAGAAGTGGAATTGCTGGATCACATGGTATAATTATCTATAGTGGCTGCACCAATTTATATTCCCACCAACAATGTGCAAGGCTTTCCTTTACTCCACATCCTCACTAATACTTGCTATTTCTTGTTTTTGATGATGGCCATTCTAAATATATATATTATATTCATATAATATATAATATATAATGTTTAAATAATATAATTATATATAATATATAATACTATCTTTGTGATTTGATCATTATTATCATTGAGTGGATATATTAAATTTTCTCTTTTTTTTCTGCTTATAAAAGATATAGATCTTTACCTGTCTTCTATGGGGCCCATGCCTAGCTATTCTTTGGTAGTTAGCAGTGACATGTTTCAAAAGTAAAATAGGAAAAAAAAAAAAAAACTGAAATAGAAGTTAGTGGAGAAGTGAAAAATGGTGTGTAGGTTTGACCTTGGGGAGATACTGGCTTTTAAAAAGGAAAACAAAATGGGGATCCCTGGGTGGCTCAGTGGTTTAGAGCCTGCCTTCAGCCCGTGGTGTGATCCTGGAGACCCGGGATTGAGTCCCACGTCAGGCTCCCTGCATGGAGCCTGCTTCTCTCTCTGCCTGTGTCTCTGCCTCTCCCTCTCTCTCTGTGTCTCTCATGAATAAATAAAATAAATAAAATAAAATAAAATAAAATAAAATAAAATAAAATAAAATAAAATAAAATAAAATAAAATAATAAAATAAAATAAAATAAAATAAATAAAATAAAATAAAAATAAATAAAATAAATAAAATAAAATAAAATAAAATAAGAAAACAAAGTATGACCAAAACAAACATAATTAAGTTGTGGGTAAAAGAGTTTGATAAAAGAGGTACTATGATGGATGTGGAGTATAATAAAAACTAATAAGTGATAAAAGAAAATTCTTAGAACTATTGCCATGTGATATAAAATTATTGGTGTTAGAAACATGCAAATGAAGAGTTTCTGTAATTTTGATATTATTTTGGATACTATGTCACATTGCTATTATTTTAATTGTGGAAGAAGCTCTAACAGATTAGACAACTTGAGTCATGGCTTCAATCTGGTTACATACTTTAACAATAACTTAGGAATGTAATTGGATGTGTAAAACATTGCTGGAGTATTACAAGTGAACTGAAAGTTCTCATCTTCTATTTCTGGAGAGTCGATCAGTTAAGTTAAATTTCATAAGTTAAATAATAGAATTTTAGGTACATTATTTAAAGGTGAGGAGATAAGAATAATATAAATAATCAAAATGGGTTTTAGATTAGGAAAGCATAATTAGAATTACAAAATTAGTTTGCAGCAATGTGGTTGTGCCAATTAGTATTTGTCGTTAATGCAACCTACCAGTCCTTCTTACCAAGCTAGTCATCCTGGTACCTCCCAGGACTCCATACACCTTATCAGCTGGATCTGCCCGGAAGCCTACTCCAGAGTTAGAGCAGGCATCTTACAGATATCTTAAGACCTCTTACTGCCTGAGCTATGGCAGTTATAAAGATTTTGAATAACAGTCTTGAACTTTGGTTAGAAATACTGATTTCTTCATTTTCAGAAAAGAAAATCTATAGATATCTTCTAAAGTTGATCATTTAAAATTACAGATATATGAAGGAAACAGGCTGTAGATCATCCACATCATTATGATGAAAACAGGCACATTCATTCAGAGCTTTATAATTTCAAAAGCATTTTCACACACGTTATATGATTCTTAGAACAAACTTGGGGACAGTCAAAATGCATGAGTAAATGGCAGAGCTGAGATTAGAGTCTAGATCTGTTGTCACTTAAATCTGTAGAACACTGCTTTGTTCATATATACTTTTAATAGGATAAGACAGTTCCACTCAAAATGGATTTAAGATAGTATCCATTAAAGAAACAGGAAAGCAAAAGACAAGGTAAAATATATAATGTGTATTAAAGGAAAACATTGCCTAGTATGTTTTATCTTCCTAATAAATGAGTCTAGTGCTTACGATTAGGTACCACATGTTATATAGTTCCTGATATTCTTGGTGGTGAATAACTCAAGAGATGTTCCAATGTGTGTTGATCATTTGTAATTCTGCTTTTTTTCAAGGTTGTACACTTATTTTAGCTATTATTCAAGAGAAGACAAAACAGCAAAGTCAATGGCTAGTTGTAAAGACATACACAGAACTTTTTGCCACTTTAAATATTCAAAAGTCTCCTGTAAAATATATTGGCTTGTTTTAATTAGCTGAATTAAGTTGTAGAGTTAAAATGTATTGATTATCTTTTTGTACACTTAAAATTTAGATACAAAATGAAAAATTATCTATAAACTTTCTTAGTAAGAACATTTAAATTTAAACTATAATAGGATATTTCTTAAAGAAAAAAGATTTTATTTGCTTATTCATGGGAGACACACAGAGAGAGGCAGAGACATAGAAAAAGGGAAGAGAAGCAGGCTCCATGAAGAGAGCCCGATGCAGGACTCAATCCCAGGACTCCGGGATCATGCCCTGAGCCAAAGGTAGACGCTCAACTACTGAATCACCCAGGAGTCCCTATAATAGGATATTCCTAAATTAACATTACATTTCAAAGTAATCATAATTTTATTGACATTTTTAAATTTTAGTTCCACCATAGTTAACATATAGTGTCATATTAGTTTCAGGTATAAAATATAGTGATTGAGGGATCCCTGGGTGGCACAGCGGTTTAGCGCCTGCCTTTGGCCCAGGGCGCGATCCTGGAGACCCGGAATTGAATCCCACGTCGGGCTCCCGGTGCATGGAGCTGCTTTTCCCTCTGCCTATGTCTCTGCCTCTCTCTCTCTCTCTGTGTGTGTGACTATCATAAATAAAAAAAAAAAAAAAAAAAAAAGTATTTTTTTTTTAAATATAGTGATTGAACAATTCTATACATTACTTAGTGCTCATCAAGATAATGGTACTCTGAATCCCCTTCACCTATTTCACCCATCCCCCCACCTCCCCTCTGGTGACCATCAGATTGTTCTCTATAGTTAAGAGTCTGTTTTTGGTTTTGTTCTCCTCTATAGTTAAGAGTCTGGTTGTAGCTTGTCTCATTTTTTCTTTGTTATTTTGTTTTGCTTTATTTCTTAAATTCCATATATGAGTCATTTTTTAGTAAATATCTGCTTTTAACGACATAAATCTACTTTGAATGTTTTGCGGATATACATCATGTCATTTTCATTATTTGATATCTGCTATTGGTGCAATTATGTCTATGCATAGTATATTGAAACAACTTTCAAATACTAAGAAAAATAAATGTTAGATAAATGGAAAAATGGTATGGATTTAGTGAATTTGGCTAAGTACTACACATTCCTCTTAAGAAGCAGTAATAGTCCATTAACAACTAAGACAAAACTCATGTCCCCAAAGAGCATATAAATCTGGAGCAGATGGGATCCCTGGGTGGTGCAGCAGTTTAGCGCCTGCCTTTGGCCCAGGGCTCCATCCTGGAGACCTGGGATCGAATCCCACGTCGGGCTCCCGGTGCATGGAGCCTGCTTCTCCCTCTGCCTGTGTCTCTGCCTCTCTCTCTCTCTCTGTGTGACTACCATAAATAAATTTTAAAAAAATAAATAAATAAATCTGGAGCAGAGAGGCTGGGCAAGCTGGCAGAGGAGTAGGGTCCCCAGGTCACCCGGCCCCACCAACCTCCCTAGATAACTTTCAAATCATCCTGAACACCTATGAATTCGACCTGAGATTTAAAGAGAGAATAGCCTGACGCTGCAGAGAGAAGGGTTTTGGCTTCTAACAAGGTAGAAAGGTGGAAAAAAATAAATAAAAAAGCATCCAATGGGGAGGGGCCCCACGAGGAGCAGGCTAAGGCCCCCCGGCAGAGCCCCCAGGACAGGAAAGCTCCCTCCTGGAGAAGCAGGAACTTTAAAAATCTGCACAGATTCTTCCCGGAGGGAAAGGGGCTCAGCAGGGAATTCGGGCAGGATCCCAAGAGGGGCAGTGGAGCCTCCAGCCTCCCGGGGTCACTAACAGAGGAAGTGCACGGGGCGGGGGGAACAGCGCCCCACACACCCGCTGAGCGCGGTAAAGGGCTGGAGCGCACCCAGCAGGGCCTCGGGGTGGGGGAAGCCAGGAGGTCCAGGGGCGGCTCTGGGCGGAGGGCGTTGCGCCCTTCGGGAGCCGCTACCCCGGGAGCGCGATTCCAGCAGCGCAGGCTCCGGATCCCAGGGAGCGGGGGACGCAGCCCAGGATCCTGCGCTCCCCCACCCCCCCACAGGCGGAGGCCCTCAGCGAGGACAAGGATGCTCCTGCCTCCGGGAGGCCCCGAGTTGTGCAGGTCAGCGCCCTCTGCCCTGGAGCATCAGGCCCCTGCGGACCGGGAGCTGTGTAGTCACTGTGGGAGCTCACACCAGAGCTGGAGAGCTGGCCGCCGCCACTGTGGTTGTTCCTCCTGGTGTCACCTTGTGCCTGGGATGGGGCGGGGCCACCAGGGAACAGGGGAACAGGGGGTAAACAGCTCCCACTAAGCCTGGCACTGGCAGCCACTCTGGAAAACGGTGTGAAGGTTCCTCAAAGAGTTAAAAATAGATCTGTCCTAGACCCAGCAATTGCACTGCTGGGGATTTACCCCAAAGATACAGATGCAGTGAAACGCCGGGACACCTGCACCCTAATGTTTCTAGCAGCAATGTCCACAATAGCCAAACTGTGGAAGGAGCCTTGGTGTCCATCGAAAGATGAATGGATAAAGATGTGGTTTATGTATACAATGGAATGTTACTCAGCCATTAGACACGACAAATACCTACCATTTGCTTCGACGTGGATGGAACTGGAGGGTATTATGCTGAGTGAAGTAAGTCAATCAGAGAAGGACAAACATTATATGGTTTCATTCATTCAGGGAATATAAAAAATAGTGAAAGGGAATAAAGGGGAAAGGAGAGAAAATGAGTGGGGAATATCAGAGAGGGAGACAGATCATGAGAGACTCCTAACTCTGGGAAACAAACTAGGGGTAGTGGAAAGGGGGGAGGTGGGCGGGGGGGATGGGGTGCCTGGGTGACTGGGCAGAGGGGGGCACTTGATGGGATGAGCACTGGGTGTTATGCTATATGTTGGCAAATTGAACTCCAATATACAAATATACAAAAAATATACAAAGAAATCTGGAACTGAAAGAGTAGAAATAAAAAAGGAAGAATGCAAGCAAACAATATAGCAGAAGTTTTTAACAAAAGTATGTAACAAGATCCCTGTAATTTGGGAGATCTTAACTAAACAACATATTTATCATGTTAAGGAATGAGATAAGAATATGGCTTTGTGAAGGAGATAGCATGTGCTGGAGATATCTGGGAGCTATCTAAGACCAAGAGAACTATAATATCAGAGGTTGAGGTGAGCACAGATTGGGCCTGACTTTCAATTCAAATACCAACTGTGACAAATTGATGGTGTTTACTTTGTGGGTATAGTATCTGGCATGCATCAGTCAAAGACTGGCATTATTAGTTATCTCACCATAATGAAGTAATGAATCATGGTAATTTTCTTGCTGTACCAATTATAAGGAATACACAGGATATACCAGTTGTCCCACTCAGCTAGTTTAGAATGAAAGAGAGAAGATTAGTGGTAGTCAAAATGCAAAGTTTGGGCATGTTTAAAAGAAAGCAGAATTACTGACAATTTCAAAGGTAATTTGCTCTTCCAACTCTCTGGCTATACTCCCAAAGGCATGCTCTATATCTTATATAACTTTGAATTCCAAGTAACTGACACAGCATCTAGTTTGCAGAATTGCTTCTGCTTGGAATACACCCTCTCTTTCCAAATCTTCCCCATAGGGTAATGCAAAGTAAGTTTCCTATGAAATTATATGTGCAGAAGCAATTCAAGAAGTGTAAAACATTGTGTAGGGACTATATTGATAACAGAGTAACTACATCATTAAGCTGTTCATTTTATGACTCTTTTGAGATTATTAATGCCCAGAGAAGAGGTATCATCATTTGTGGTCTCATTATGACTCCTGATTGAGCCATATACAGTCTTTAATACCCTGAGGATTTCCACAAAAACAGAAGGAATGTAAAGCACACCCTGAGTCTTTGGTGGGAACTCAACATCATATCTCTGCCTAACTTAAAGTATTCATCTAGCAATGAGATCAGGATCATAGCTATCATAGGAAAGGATTCCTTTGGGAAATAAGCCCCATATTCTCTATTTTTCCTCATCCTTAAATGTCTCTTCAAAGCAGAAATGAAGTACAGTGTTAGGAAATGCAAACAAAATAGAGTCCTGTTAAAACTAATAGCAAAATACCAGTGCTTCTTTTGAATAAGCAATTTCAAACATTTACTTCAGTTAAAATGGGTAAAATGTCCCTCTATCTAATTACAGTTTTTGTAAGCACATTGTCTTGCCAAAGAATTGAAGATAATTGAGGACAAATAATTTTAGAAACAAATAGAATTTTTAAGGCTTATTACAGATATCTAAACCAAAGATTTGCAATTAAGAAAATGAGAGTTCCTGTTTGGGTGACTCTGGTTTCTATAGGAATCAGCTGTAGAATCTAAGAGTCTGATAGAGATGATCTGGATTATAATGTGGGGCTGAGAATGTGGGTACACCATATGAAATGATAAAGCATTGGTTCTTCAGGTCATGTCAGCACAACCTCAGAGACTGTGCACCTGCTTTCTCACCCTTCACTTCACAGAGGGATTATTAAAGCACATCATATTTTTGAAGGAAATACATAGTTAGCTGAACAGTTCTTGCTCATAACACATTTATTTAAAAGTAACAGGAATGGGAGCCTCTTCAAAATGATTTTTAGTATTAGTACAGTATTCCAAAGAAAAGTTATTTGAACTCTTTTGTTTTTTAAACACCTGAATGTCAGTAAGCTGGTTTAGCTTTTATTAAAGTACTTATTAACTATGTTCTAATTATTGTCTCACCATCATAACACATTAACTATCCTTATAGCCAAACAGCCAACTGTGCAAGGAGGAGACTGATGTCAAACCAGAATCCTTGTAAAACTCCCCATTGTACACTATTGTCCCTTTAATATTTCATAGGCCTATATGTAGCTGCTAAATTATTCAAGCCACCTCCGTTTCTTGAACATTGTATCTTTTTTTATATGGGTTTTGTCAAAGGGCCTGAAATGTGGTCGTCTACAGGAAACCTGATGATGCATTAAGATGCATGAGCAGAATTCAGGAAGAACTGACAATCTTTTCCAGAGCATTAAACCAGCACTCTCTTTGTGTACCTTTGCTAGGGAAGGGGATACCTGCCCTGGGAAAAATATCATTCCAATAAAGTATTGCTTTTCCCAAAGCAAATTAGTAAAGTCTTCCTTGATCAAAAAAAAAAAAAAAAAAAAAGAAGAAGAAGAAGAATAGAGATACTTGTGTCTTAAGCATTTTCTCTAAAATCTTCTCATTTATTTTACTCTAAATTATTAAATAGAGATGTCTCCTGTGGCTGTCTCTTTGTGTCTCCTGCAGTTTTGGAGGGTTGCTTAAGGCTCATAAATAAGCAACACTGAACTATTTTGCCTTTTGTAATAATGTATTTTCAAACTAGAAGTAAACTAAAACCAACTGGAAATTTAAATCCTAGGGTTGTTAATGCATTAAAGAAAGTAGGATCTGAACCCAAATTTAAAAAATGCCTAATAAGAGGTCAACAAGTATGCTGCACACTCCATCAAATATTATGGCAATTTATTTGTCTAAACAGTCTTCAGAAAGAGGGCTATCTAAAATTATTACCTTACAAATAAAGAAAATGAGACTCAGTGGCAAATTTTTTGCTTAAATTCACACAGCAAGTAGTGGCAGAGCAGGAAATAAAAATTATCTTTTCCTCCAAAACTAACTATGCAAATGTTTGCTGCTCTGTGCTCTCTCATTATTACCATCATTACTGCAAATCACCTACATTGAAAACTAATTAAAACAATCTTAAGCAGGTTATTCACTTATTGTGGGCATGGTCTGCTCAGACTCAGACTCTGTTATAAATGGTGAAATCCTAATTCTAAATGATAGTGATAATTTGCAATGAATGTCCATTTTTTCAACTTATGTTTAAATATTGTTTATACTAGTCAGTATTCTGATTCAATCGCAGTAAATAGTATTTCCAACTCATATTTTACCTTAATCCTTGACATTTCTTTAGTTACATAATTTAGATACACGTATCTTAGTTGCTTATTTCAATTTTTCAGTTTTTAGTAAATGCTTATAATTAAAAATATTTATTATATTTTAGAAATATAAAGTATTATTCTGAAACTTACCATCGACAGCTTGCTAGAGTGTATCCAAACTGCATTATTTTTGCAGTAAACCCAGGATCATGTGAAAGGAGAAAATATGTTAAGAACCACAAGCAGCATGGTTTTCATTTCAATATTTTATTACCACAATGGCCATTCTGAAGCACTCCTTTTAACTATTAAAGATGGTTTATGAGAGGAGAGATTATAATTTGTTAACAAATTCATTGATTAATAAGTATTTTTAAAATATCATATATATACCTTGCTAAATTCCAAAAGCTTCACACCTGAAACATTCATAATTTGATGAATCTCAAAATCATCACTATGTGTGTATATATACATATATATGTATATACATATACATATATATGTACTTATACATATGTTACTGTGTATATTCTGTTGGTGCATAATAATAGTCAGATGGATTCTTTCTGTTCCTAAATGTAAATTAAGGTATTAATATTGTCAAGATGTCAGTTTTCCTCAACTTGATCTATGAATTCATATACCAGTAATAACCCAGCAACTTATTTTGTGGCTATGACCAAACTGATTCTAAAGTTGATATAGAGAGGCAAAAGACCCAGAAGAGCCAACACAATATTGAAGGAGAAAAACAAATTTGGAGGACTGACACTACCTAACTTCTGTATTAAGCTACAGTAATCAAGACAATATGATACTGGAGAAAGAATAGCCAAAAGATCAATGGAACCAAATGAAAGCTAAAAATAGACCTGTACAATTGTGGTCAACCGATCTTTGACAGAAGGTCAAAAGCAATACCATGAAGCAAAGATATGCATTTCAACAAATAGTGCTGGAAAAGCTTGACATCCACGTGCAAAGAAATAAAACATTTAAAAAATAAATTATCCACAGACCTTATTCCCTTTGCTGAAATTAACTCAAAATGGATCACAGACCCAAATGTAAAATGCAAAGTTATACAACTTCTAGAAGATAACATAGGAGAAAACTTACATGACCTTGAGTCAATGACTCAATGACTTTTTTAGATACAAACACCAAAGGCATGATCCATGAAAGAAATAATTCATAAACTGGACTTCATTAAAATTTAAAAAATCTCTGCTCTGAGAAGGACAGTGTCAAAAGAATGAGAAGATAAGCCATAGACTTGGGGAAAGCATTTGCAAAAGCCACAGTTGACAAAGGATCGTTATGCAAAATGTACAAAGGAATCTTAAAACTCAACAATAAGAAAACAACCCAATGAAAAAAGTAGGCCAAAGACCTTGACAGACACCTCACCAAAGAAGATCATATGTCATTGGGGAAATACAGATTAAAACATCAGTGAGATAACATTATATGCCTGTTGTAATGGCCAAGATCCAAATAACTGACTATACTCAATGCTGGTGAGAATGTGAAACAAACTCTCATTCTCTAGGGTAGGGGTGTAAAGTGATGTACTCACTTTGGAAGACACCGGTTCCTTACAAAACTCAATGTACTCTCACCATACAATCCACCAATCACACTCTTTGATATTTATCCAATTGAGTTGTAAACTTATGTCCACACAAAAGCCTGCACACAGATGTTTATAGCTTTGTTTATAATTGTCAAAGCTTGGAAGTAAGATATTTCTGGCATGGGTACATAAACATCCAGACAATGGAATATTATTCAATGCTAAAAGGAAAAGAGCTATCAAACCATGAAAAGACATGGAAGAAACTTAAATGTGTATTACTAAATGAAAGAAACCAATATGAAAACACTACATTCTGTATGAGTCCAACTATATAATGCTCTAGAAAAAGCAAAACTGTGGAGACCATGAAAAAGATCATGGTTTGCAGGGGTTGGAAGCATAGGACAGAGGGATGAATGGACAGAGTATACACGACTTTTAGGGCAATGAAAACACTTTGTACACTGCTATACTGATGGATACATATAATTATACATTTGTCCAAACCCAGAAAATGTACACCAACAAGAGTGAACACTGATGTAAACTTGGACTGTAATTATGATGTGTCATTGTAGGTTCATCAGTTGTAACAAATTTTCCACCCTGACGGGGGTTGTTGACAATATGCAAGGCTAGAAATGCATGAGGGCAAGAGGAGTAGTGTATGTACATCATTGTACCTGCCCCCAATTTTGCTGTAAACCTACAACTGCACTAAAAATTTTATTTTATAAAAAGTCTTTAATTAAAAAAAAAAGGTCCTTTCTATTTATCTTTGAAGAAAGAACAAAAGGCTTGAGATCAGAAGTCCTTGATTTAAGTTCAGACATTGTGTCTTATTTATATAAGGTACTTTCTGGGCTATTAATGCAAGTATCTTGAGGATTCATTCACTCATTTATTCATTCATTCATAATGACTCTCATTTATTATCTAACTAGCTATTATGCTATTTTCTGGGACCAGAAAAATCAATTAGACATGTTTCTTATTTCCAAGGAATTAGAGATCACAATCTGACAAGAAAACAGATTCATACGCCCAAAAGGTATTCAGTGTCATCACCAAAAAAATTGGGAAAATAAGTCCCATTGTAGGGATCAAGTGAAACACTAATTATAAAAGCACTTTCTAAACTATAAAGAGTCTATGCATCTGATGTATATGAGTTATTAAATAATTTATACAATTTTAATTTTGTATGCACCACTACTAATAAAAAATGTAAATAAAAATATCAGCAAGTTCCTAGTATAGAAAGAATATGTTTAAAGTATATAATCAGTGATAATTTCTTGAAAGAATTAACATACATAATTATACTAATAACATGAGCAAAAATTTTCAAATATTTCTTAATGTTAATAAGCATGTGTTAGTGTAAACACTTTTTTACACAGCAAAAATGTGGTTTTTACACATAACAGTTTTTATGAAAAACAAAATTATGAAGAAAGCAGTTCTTCAATGTGACATTTACAATAGCTAACTTATTTAATGCATGTCTAGTAATATAGATAATACCTTATTAAAGGAACATTTAAAGAAAGCATATTTACATGAAGAGATTGAGAGATAAGAGACAAAAATTACACGTGTATAATTAAAGCACTAATTTTTAAGAACATAAATACTTTAAAACTTTTTATAGGAAAATAAGAAATTTATATTTGTAAATACTATTTACAGTGATATTTCCATAACAGTTATTTATTAATGTATATTTTGAGTCTCACTTGTGTGCTGGCTTTTAGACCTTGCAGATGGAAATATGAACAGACTTGTTAAAGTACCTGCTCTTTTGGAGATTGCATTGTATTGGTAGTAAATAGGCAGTAATTAAATGGCAAGTCAATAAGGAATACTGCAGACAGTGATATTTGCTATGGAATGAAATAAGTCTATATATTGTTTGGGAAGACAATTACTGGACATAGGTACCCAGAGAAATTGTTCCATATAGTATGGTCAGGGAAAGCTTCACTGATTAATGCATTTTTAGGCATAATTAAAAGAAATGAAGGAACAAGATATATGGCCATCTGGGAAAATAGTATTCCAGGCAGAGGAAATAGCCAAGTGCTAAAGTTATGCAGTAGGCTCTAAAGTTTTAGAGCCTACTTGTCCTAGGAAAGCAACAAGAAAAGTGTGGGTGAGGCTGAATGAGGAAAAAGGAGACCTTATTAAACTTGCAGCTTTCCATGTGAAACTTTGTCAGTGTAGACCACCCCATTTTCCCAGAGGACATTAGAACAGTAGAGTGCAAGTAAATATTTGGCAGACAGCTCCTGGAGGGGATGGAGGGCTAATATCATTTACCGGTTCCCATATTATAAACGTGTCGACTATAATGATTTTAACCTATCAATATGATACTGAACATGGAGTTCAGAAAAGGTATACCCAATCAATTCTTGAGAGCCAGTATGAGGCAGCTCCAACACACCATTGCACTCATGTCTCTATATCTATAATAAACTCCCATGAATACAGAGAATATTGTATAATTTTGTGCATATAATTGAGCAATTATTGACACTTTGAATAAATGAAACAAGGATAAGTCTTATAATTGTTGGCAACTAACAACTAAGATTATAAATATTTACTAAGTGTGGAGCACTGTATCTGGAAGACAAATGCAGTATTCAAGATGCATCTTTAATCTTGTCACTTTTGTGGTAATTGACTTGGAAAAACTTTAGGACTCTAAAGTCATTACCTTCACTGAATGACGTCAAGTGTACTTCACTTTAATGGTCACGATATGATGTGGATCAAATTTAATGAGTAAATTGTATAGCAAAAAGTAGCTGGATGTGCTAATAGTAATTCAATTGATAGAAATTATTGAGACAAAAGTGGTCATTTTTCTAGCCTCAGTCATTCATTTTATTTTATCAAATGTGTTCAGGTGTAAAGAAAAATAACAAAAATAGAAAATACTGAAAATGTTCCATCATAGAACATAAATAAAGAGACATACTATCTGAAGGAAGAAAAGGAGATTTTATGTTTTAATTTAGCCTAAGAATCTGTATCAAAAAGGAAAACAAAAAGGGTTTAGGGAAGATTTTAAGATAATGTCAGTGGAAATAACATATTCTTGAGCTTTTTATTTAAAATATTTTTAGGCTTAGATAATTCCATTTATAGATACTTTTAATTCCCATAGCCATATATACATGTGTATTTATAACCAAAAAAATCTGTGTGCATATATAAACAAGTATACATATATATTTATAAATTATTACATTTATACATAGATAGACCTGTTTATGTGATTTTACATGTATATACAAACACATCTATATAAAATTCTGTGGATAGATAGATATTAAACTATAATAAAGTCATAGTTATACTTCTAATTCCAGTTGAATATCAGGTCTATTTTAGCCTTTCCCCTTCCATATTTATAATTCCCTACTCCAATGGTAAGAATCTTGGATCTTATTGTCCACAATATACTTATTTTCTCAGTTCCAGAATACACATAGAATATTTCTGAAATCATTTCATAAGCATGAAAATATAGTTAAAACATTATATTCAAAATTTACCTTTTCCCTCCCTGTAATCAGTTTCATTTGTTTTGCTTGTATTGCATTCAATTCCATCCATCCTATTTTTGTTGATTTTCATTCTTTTTTGGGTATGTGAAAGATTACTATCATTCTAAAAATGAAAAGTATATAAAAAGCTGTATTCCAAAGATTATCCTTCATTCTCTCCTTGTTTCTGTCACCCTATCCTTTTAATGCCATTCCTTTCTACCTCTTGCATGTAACCAACTTCATTATTTTTTTATTCACCTTCTGCATATTTCACACAATTAAGTGAATACTGAACATTTTTCTAAATTCGCTTTTGTACATAGAAAAAATAAAGCATACTGTAAATGCACTTTGACTCTTATTTACTAAAAAGACCATTATAATGATAATGTCAGCATTAAAACATGAATTTGGGGTACCTGGGTGACTCAGGGTCCAACTTGTGATTTCAGCTCAGGTCATGCATGATCTTAGGGTTGTGAGATCCAGCCCCACATTGTACTCTGCACTGATTAAAATTCTCTCCCTCTCTGTCCTTTTGCCCCTCCCCCTACTTGTGCTCCTCTCTTTCTCCCTCTTTCTTTAAAATAAATAGATGAAACCTTTAAAAAATAAATGTCAATTAAACATCAAACTAAAAAATGTAACAGAATAACATTAAATTAAACCAAAAGAAGAGAAGCAAGGAGTTACTGGAGATAATAATGTAGAAAACATATTTAAAATAAAAAAGCAATAAGGCAAAGAAATATGATTGCTAGAACTAACAAATTAAATATAGAATGCACAATTAAATTTGAATTTCAGATAAAAAGTAAATCTTTTTTTTTTTAAGTTTTTATTTCAATTCCAGTTACCATACAGTGCTATGTTAGTTTCTGGTTTATGATATAATGATTCAGCACTTCCAAACATCACCCCATGCTCATCATGACAAGCTCACTTCTTAATCCCCATCACCTATTTCACCCATTTCCCCCACCCACCTCCTCTCTGGTAAGCATCGATTTGTTCCCTATAGTTAAGAATTTGTTTCTTGGTTTCTCTCTCTCTCTCTCTGATACCTTCGCTTTCTTTTGTTTCATAAATTCTACATATGAGTGAGATCATATGGTATTTGTCTTTCAGTGACTGACTTATTTTGCATAGCTTAATACTAGTTCTATCCATATTATTGCAAATATGGTTTCATTCTTTTTATGGATGAATAATATTCTATCGTGTATATACACCACCTCTCCTTTATCCATTCATCAGTCACTGGACACTTGGGCTGCTTCCATATCTTGGCTATTGTAAATGATGTTGTAATAAACATAAGGGTGCATTTATCTTTTTAAATCAAGTGTTTTTGTTTTCATTGGGGAAATATACATTAGTGGTATGGTAATCTACTTTTTGGAATAGTTTAAGAAGAATAAGTATTAACTCCTCTCTAAATGTTGGTAGAATTCACCTGTGAAGCCATCTGGTAGTTTTTTGACTACTGATTCAATTTCCTTGCTGGTAATTAATCTATTCAAATTATCTATTTCTTCCTTTTTCAGTTTTGATGGTTTAAATGTTTTTAAGAATTTATCTATTTCTTCTACATTGTCCTATTCACTGGCATGTAGTTTTTCATAATATTCTCTTATAATTGTATCGCTATTGTGTTGGTTGTTACTTCTTCTCTCCCATTTGTGATTTTTATTTGAGTAGTCTCTATTTTTTCTTGATAAGTCTAGCTAGAGGTTTATCAATTTTATTGATTTTTTTTTCAAAGAACCAGTTCCTGGTTTCATTTATCTATTATATTGTTTGTTTGTTTTTCATTTTCTATGTCACTTATTTCTGCTCTACTCTTCAATATCCTTCCTTCTGCTTCATTATTTCCTTCCTTCAGGTTTTGTTTGTTGTTCTTTGTCTAACTCCTTTAGGTGCAAGGTAAGGTTGTTTAATTGACATTTTTCTTGCTTCTCAAAGTAGGGTATCTTGCTATAAACTTTTTTCTTAGAACAGCTTTTGCTGCCTCTCAAGTTTTTGACCATTGTGCTTGAATTTTCATTTGATTCTATGCAATTTTATATTTCATCTTTTATTTCTTGGTTGACTCATTCATTATTTAACCACTATGAATCTGTTGTCTTTCCAGATTTCTTCTTGTATTAACTTCTAGTTTCATAGCATTGTGATCAGAAAAGATGCATAGTCTTCAATCTTTTTGAGTTTCTTGATATTTGTTCTGTGGCCTAATGTGTGAGCTACTTTGGAGAATCTTCCATGTGCATTTGAAAAGAATCTATATTCTACTGTTTTGGGGGAAATGTTCTGAATGTATCTGTTAAATGCATTTGGTCCATTGTGTCATTCAAAGCCATTGTTTCCTTATTGATTTTCTGTTTAGATGATCTGTTGATGTAAGTGAGGTGTTAAATTCCCTTACTATTATTGTATCATTTTCAATTAGTTTCTTTATATTTGTTATTAACTACTTTGTATATTTGGGTGCTCCCATGTTGGATGCATAAATATTTATAATTGTTTTATCTTCTTACTGGATTGTGTCCTTTATTATTATATACTTGTCCTTCTTTGTCTCTTGTTACAGACTTTGTTTTCAAATCTCTTGTCTGATATAAGTATTATTACCCCAGCTTTCTTTTGACCTCCATTTGCACGATAAATGTTTCTCCATGCCTTCACTTTCAATCTAGAACTGTCTTTAGGTATAGAATGAATCCCTTGTAAGTAGCATAGAAGAGGGTTGTTTCGTTTTGTTTTGCTCTGTTATAACCCACTCTGTCACTGTATGTCTTTTGATTGGAGCAGTTAGTCCATTTAAAACCAAAATAATCATTGATAGATATGTATTTATTGCCATTTTATTGCTGGTTTTGTGCTTGTTTCTGAAGATTGTCTCTGATCCTTTATGTTTCTCTGTTTCATGGTTTGCTTGTTTTCTTTAGTGATGTATTTGGATTTCTATCTCTTTATTCTATACATATTTACTAATGGTTTTTGATTTGTGGTTACCATTAGGTTTGTATATAACATCTTCTGTATATAGCAGGCTATATTATGGTTGCTTAATTTTGAACCGATTCATTACTCCTCTCCTCCCCATGCTTTAGGTATATGGTGTCCTATTTTACATCGTTTTATTTGTGAGTTCCTTGACTAATATTTCCACCTAAAGAGTCCCTTTTAATACTTCTTGCAGGTTGGTTTGGTAGTCATGAATTCCTTTAGTTTTTGTTTGTCTTGGAAACTCTTTATCTCTTCTTCCATTCTGAATGAAAAACTTACTGGATTGAGCATTCTTGGCTGCAAATTTTTCTCATTTAGCACTTTGAATATATCATGCTGCTACTCCCTTCTGGCTTGCAAAGTTTCTGCTGAAAAATCCACTGATTGCTTTATGGAATTTCCTTTATATGTAACTGTCTTCTTTCGTCTTGCTGCTTTTAAATTTTTTCTTTGTCCCTATACTTTGCCAATTTAATTATAATATGTCTTGGTGTGGATCTGCTTTTATTCATTTTGGAGTTCTCTATGCCTTTTGAATCTGGATATATGTTTCCTCCTCCACATTACAGAAGTTTTTAGCTATTATCTCTTTCAAAAAATTTCTGTCCTCTGTCCTCACTCTCCTTCTGAGACTCCTGTAATGCAAAAATCTTAAAATTGATGGATTGCTGAGTCTCCTAAGTCTTGCATAATTCTTTTTTCTCTCTTTTATTTGGTTTACTTTCCATTATTCTGTCTACTAGGTCATTAATCCATTCCTCTACTTCTTCTAGCCTGCTCATCATTCCATCCAGCATGTTTCTCATTTTGTTTATTAAGCACTTTATCTCTTTTATGTTATTCTTTATTTCTGTGGTTAAGGTCTCACTTATGCCTTCAACTTTTTTCTCAATCCACTGAGCATGTTTATGATCATTAAATTCTCTATCAGGCATGTTACTTACATCTGTTTCATTTAGATTTCTGGTCATGGCCTCCTCCTATTCTTCCATTTGGGAAAAATTCCTGTCTTTTCATTTTGTCTAAGTCTCTGTGCCTATTTCTATGTGTTAGGAAAGTCAGCTATATCTCCTATTCTTGATGGCCTTATGAAGAAGAGATCTTGTAGTGCTCTGTAATGTAATGTCCCCTTTTTCCAGGGCCTGGTGCTTCTGGAAATGTCTCCAATGTATACTGTATATGCTCTGCTGTTGTGTCCTGGCCACTTTTTCCTTCAGGCCAGTCATTTGCAGAGGCTCTCTTTGCCTGTGGGGAGTAGTGTTTGGACCCTGGCCTGAATTTCACACCCTGGCCTGGATGTGTTCTGGTTTGCTTGTGAAATGAGACCTGGTGCTGCCATTACTGGAGCTGAGACTCCACAAACTCCTGGGTAAGGAGATGTGGTATTGGCCGGGGTTTGGACTGGTCTTCTGGGGGACAGGTCCTGATGCCCTGGGACTGAGGCAAGTTAGACTGGGAAGGGTGATTCTACCAGATTTGGGGGCAGGAGGGGCTTGGTGTAAGAAGTTAGTTAGCTACTGTTGGAACTGTGGTGGTTCCCATAAAGTGGCTCTGTACTTATATTGAGAGGTAGAGATGGGAAATGTCACTAGCCAATTCCTTTGTTCCTGGAGGGGTCTCTCTGTGAATCCTGCCACTCTGAAATGAGCAAATAATCTCCCTGCTGTGTGCCCCAGGCAGTCTTTAGATTGCTGTTTCTCTACTATATGGCCTTGGGCTGTTTGACCTGCCTTTTTCCAAGAGCAACTCCAATGTATCCAGCCCTCCCTGAGCCAAGCCCACTGAGCTGTAGAACTCCAGGTGTTAAGCCCTGCTGGTTGCAAGAACTCATGAAATTTGACCTCTGGCTTTCCAAGTGAATTGCTATGGGGATTCATCTTCCCTATATAGGCTCCCCTGTATAGTCTGTCTCTTGTTCTCCACCTCCATGGCTCCCTCCTCATTCCAGCAGCCAAGATCCATTTCTTTCTAAAATTGCATCTCCACACCTCTCTTACTTCTTTGATACAGATTCTTGTCTCCCTCTAGTTGTGGAGTTTGTTCTACCAGTCTTCTGGTCAATTTCTGGGATATTTAAGGTGATTTGATAATTACCTAGCTGTATTCGTGGGATGAAGTGAACCTTGGGTCCTCCTACACCACCACCGTCTTCCAGTCTAAACAAGTAATTTTTTATTATTATTAAAAAACAAAACAAACAAAAAGGTAATTCTTAATACAATTATGGCAGATGCAGTATTTGGGACAAACATACTAAAAAAAGTTGTTTTTTTTTTTAATTCAAATTTAACTGGGTAGCCTAAAATTTGTCCAGCAAACTTGGAAATAAAATGTAAAAAAAATGATTTGTTATAAAAATAAATGTGCAAACTATGTGAATGACAAACAAACCCAACCAAAAGGAAAAATAAAGAAGATAGAAAAACTATAAATGCAGTAATTGAAAATGGCAATGGTGAATAATAATCAGAGGAATTTATACTGTGAGTTTACTCTGCACGATTCTAGCTGAAAAGCACATTTTTAAAGAAAAATTAAACTCTCCAAAATTTATTTCTACAGAGATAGAAAAATCTAAATCCACCAAACACTACACAAAAAAGGAGAGACTACTAAATAAATAACAAAATCAGGTAAATTCCCAGAGGAATTTTAAGAATAAGATAGTCATAAATCTACTTAAACTCTAGAACATATAAATGGAATGAAAACTTCCACACATTAGATGAAGCTGGTATGTATTTATTGTAAAATATGAAAAGATTTTATCATAAATGAAAACTACAAGCAAACTCACTTAAGAATACCAATGCAAAATCTCACATAAAATATTTGTGAGTAGACCAATTCGAACATACTAAAAAATATAGTGTGTCATAACTAAATGGAATTTATTCCAGGAAAGCAAATGTGGCTCAATATACAGAAATACATTAATATAATGCACCCCTTTGTTAAGGGTAAAGAAAAATATCATATAATTTTCAGTTACCTAGAAGGTATTTAACATTGTTCAACCTCTATAAATGTTAAAATGTTTCAAAAAATAAAAATTAATAGATTATCCTATACATACACATTCACACAGAATTATAGCAGTGTATGGGACACCATATCCCATAACTATGAACCACTAGAGGTTTTCCATTGAAGTCAAACATAAATCAGAATTCCATCTCCAATTCCATATATCTTTATATCATGGGAATTGACTAATATTACTAAGTAATAGAGAACATCCCATCCAGTAACTCCTAACCTTCACTATCTTCCTAATGTTTAAAGAAACATATTGTCATTTAGCATGTGAAAACTTCCACAGTCTGCATTTGATCTACTTATATTTCTATCCTAATTTTCAATTACTTCTTTTCATATTCACCAAGCAGTGATATTTTAATATGCTGAACATTTTGTTCATCTCTCTTTGTTCATATTATTTCCTCCGTCTGAAATCACTTTTTTAGCTTTAATCTCTGTTTGATAAAATCCTGCCAGTACATCAAGGTCCTTTTTCTATACCAGCGAGAAGCACTCTTTTTGTCAGTGTGAAATCCTACATTCTCCCTCTTTTCTTAATATACCTATAACTTTCTGTACTGAAATTCAGTTTGTGTTTCTGTTTCCTTTTGCTTCACTAGATTTAAAACTCATTGCAAGTGTGGAAGGAGGAATTTGGGTTATTCAAAGGCAGTTTGCTTGGTTTCTTGATAAGGAAGAGTTCTTCCCCAGGAAATTGATTACCCTGACCAATCATCTTTTACTTTGTATTTGCAGTAATTGGAAGTTCAACATGGTAGGTAAATCTCACTAAATATTAGGCCATTCCAACTAACAGATTTGTCTGTTGAGGCACATTTAATCCTTTTTGCTTTCATCTGTTCTTGGTAAAATTGGTTTATCAATAACTATAATTTGTTATTTGAATATAGAAAGGCAATAAGTGCTATACTTATAAAAATATCTTGATTATAGTACTTAAAAATTTGTGCATTTAAAACAAATTGCTAACAAAAATATTAAGCTGAGAGAAAAAAAGACAAGCACAAAAGAATACATATTATAGGATTTAACTTTTATAAATTCTACAGAAGACATTAAACTATTGTGGCAGAAAGCAAATCAGAGGCAGGCTGGAGTTGGTTGATTCTTGAGAGGCAAAGAGGACATTCAGGAGTGATAATATGTCTGTAGTTTGGAGTTGTAAATAGGCAAATACATTTCCCAAAATTTATTGTACTGTACATGTAAAATGAGTTCATTTTGTTATATTTAAGTTACACCTGAAAATTTATTTTAAAACATATCAAAGCAATTTAGCTTGCTTTAATTCTTGAAGACAAAAACTTTCTATAATGAAATAAATAATTAGTAATTAATAGTTACCTTTAAAGCAATTATTTTAAGAGAAAACAAATCCTATATATCTAACCTCATATTACATGAAATATGTATAAAATTTATCATTTATGTCTTAAGGCAGAGAAGGATTATGGTGATATCTAAAGTATAATAAATTAGCATGGAAAATATTCTCTTAAATTGATATAGAAAGAATTTTTATTTCAAAAATACCTTTCTTACAAAAAAAGTTATAAAATCAACACTATGGGATCCCTGGGTGGGTCAGCAGTTTGGCGCCTGCCTTTGGCCAGGGGAGCAATCCTGGAGTCCCAGGATAGAATCCCACATTGGGCTCCCGGCATGGAGCCTGCTTCTCCCTCTGCCTGTGTCTCTGCCTCTCTCTCTCTCTCTCTCTTTCTCTCTCTCTCTCTCTCTGTCTCTCATGAATAAATAAATAAAATCTTAAAAAAATAAATATTTAAAAATAAAATAAAATAAACATTGTTGAGTTATTCTTAAAAAAAAAACATTCAATTTATAATAGCATATCTCCTGTGAGACATTTTAAGCTTTATTTTGATGTTAGTTTTTATATCATTCTAATAGCAAATATGTTAATTGGCTGGCAGGCAACAGAAGCTGGTTGTCCTTAGAAGAGTGTGATTACCATTAACTTTGTCACATTTATATTCTTTCAAATATTTAAGAAATTCACCTTTTTTTTTTTTTTTTCTTCAGGAATAAAACCCAGTAGGTAGTAAATTTTCAGGTGATTATATCAGGCACTGGCTGGAGTCTTAATGTGGTGTAATTTTACCTCTCAGGAAATCTAACAATCACCATTCATTTGTACTGCCTAGGGTGTACTAGGTTTTCAAGAATAGAGTATTTCAAATAAGAAAACGATTTGCAAGTTAGTTAAATGAGGTGGATATTATATTTACTAGCTATCAAGATAGGGTGTTATTAGTAAATGCTACAGCCATCTAAAACCATTTTCTAATTTGATACAATAATTACTGCTGTGCAAATCAGGGAAATGAAAAATGATGAATAAAATGAAAACAAATTTCTTTTATTTCCAACTAAAAAATTATCTAAGTTGGGATAGATCTATTTTTAGGATTAGTCAAAGAGCATCACTAATAAAAAACAGGCAACCATTTATATTTTATTCAAGATGGCAACTAGGACTGGGGAGCCTAACATAGAAGACAATGTATCAAGATAAGTAAGACAAACTACCAGTATATAAATATCTGTAATAAAATTAGGAGTGGTGAAATTTACATAAAAATGTATTACACATAAAAATCTTTTTTTTAATTTATTTTTTATTGGTGTTCAATTTACTAACATACAGAATAACACCCAGTGCCCGTCACCCATTCACTCCCACCCCCCGCCCTCCTCCCCTTCCACCACCCCTAGTTCGTTTCCCAGAGTTAGCAGTCTTTACATTCTGTCTCCCTTTCTGACACTTCCCACACATTTCTTCTCCCTTCCCTTATATTCCCTTTCACTATTATTTATATTCCCCAAATGAATGAGAACATATAATGTTTGTCCTTCTCCGACTGACTTACTTCACTCAGCATAATACCCTCCAGTTCCATCCACGTTGAAGCAAATGATGGGTATTTGTCATTTCTAATAGCTGAGTAATATTCCATTGTATACATAAACCACATCTTCTTTATCCATTCATCTTTCGTTGGACACCGAGGCTCCTTCCACAGTTTGGCTATCGTGGCCATTGCTGCTATAAACATCGGGGTGCAGGTGTCCCGACGTTTCATTGCATTTGTATCTTTGGGGTAAATCCCCAATAGTGCAATTGCTGGGTCGTAGGGCAGGTCTATTTTTAACTGTTTGAGGAACCTCCACACAGTTTTCCAGAGTGGCTGCACCAGTTCACATTCCCACCAACAGTGTAAGAGGGTTCCCTTTTCTCCGCATCCTCTCCAACATTTGTTGTTTCCTGCCTTGTTAATTTTCCCCATTCTCACTGGTGTGAGGTGGTATCTCATTGTAGTTTTGATTTGTATTTCCCTGATGGCAAGTGATGCAGAGCATTTTCCCATGTGCATGTTGGCCATGTCTATGTCTTCCTCTGTGAGATTTCTGTTCATGTCTTTTGCCCATTTCATGATTGGATTGTTTGTTTCTTTGGTGTTGAGTTTAATAAGTTCTTTATAGATCTTGGAAACTAGCCCTTTATCAGATACATCATTTGCAAATATCTTCTCCCATTCTGTAGGTTGTCTTTGAGTTTTGTTGACTGTATCCTTTGCTGTGCAAAAGCTTCTTATCTTGATGAAGTCCCAATAGTTCATTTTTGCTTTTGTTTCTTTTGCCTTCGTGGATGTATCTTGCAAGAAGTCACTATGGCCGAGTTCAAAAAGGGTGTTGCCTGTGTTCTTCTCTAGGATTTTGATGGAATCTTGTCTCACATTTAGATCTTTCATCCATTTTGAGTTTATCTTTGTGTATGGTGAAAGAGAGTGGTCTAGTTTCATTCTTCTGCATGTGGATGTCCAATTTTCCCAGCACCATTTATTGAAGAGACTGTCTTTCTTCCAGTGGATAGTCTTTCCTCCTTTATCGAATATTAGTTGCCCATAAAGTTCAGGGTCCACTTCTGGATTCTCTATTCTGTTCCACTGATCTATGTGTCTGTTTTTATGCCAGTACCACACTGTCTTGATGACCACAGCTTTGTAGTACAACCTGAAATCTGGCATTGTGATGCCCCCAGATATGGTTTTCTTTTTTAAAATTCCCCTGGCTATTCGGGGTCTTTTCTGATTCCACACAAATCTTAAAATAATTTGTTCTAACTCTCTGAAGAAAGTCCATGGTATTTTGATAGGGATTGCATTAAACGTGTATATTGCCCTGGGTAACATTGACATTTTCACAATATTAATTCTGCCAATCCATGAGCATGGAATATTTTTCCATCTCTTTGTGTCTTCCTCAATTTCTTTCAGAAGTGTTCTATAGTTTTGAGGGTATAGATCCTTTACATCTTTGGTTAGGTCATAAAAATCTTTAATGTAAGATATATCATAATAGGATATCTAAAATATAAAAAAAGGGTATATAAAATATTTTTTAAATGAGTATTTCAGATACTGATTGAGAAAGAACTTGTGAAGAATTCTGGTTTTGGTTAAGAAAAAAATCTGTTTCATGGTATCAGAAAGCTGAATGCTCAAATTTTGAGAGGAAGGTGATGAAGCACAGCATTTGACACAAGGTTTCAACAATGCCAACTATGAAAGTCCTTTTGAGAGACCAATACCTTGAGCAGATATTTCTTGACTCTCATACAGATGTAGAAGCAAATAGTGAAGTGCAGGACATGTCATGTAGCTGGTAAACATGCTATATTTTTAGTAAGAACCCAGAAGAGAAATGTTCTAGGAGTAACTGAAACAGGCCATTGCTCATGAGAACTGAAAACAGTTTATCATCATTTCAGTCCCTGATTGGTTAAAAGGATTTTTACCTCACCTGATTTTATTACAAATATAAAAGAATATCCTACTATGACCTAAAAGATGTGTGAAATTCTTCATGTACTACATTCAACCAACAATCAAAAATCATGAGACACACAAGAGGACTCAAACTGAACTGCAGAAAATTGCAGTAACTAGAAAGAGACTTGGGAAATAAAGCTAAAGGAGTTAAGGGATACAGATTTTAAAATAATTGTGATTAATGTGTTTAAGGAAATAAAACAGAATTTCAGAAGTAAGATGAAAAATGTAAAGATAAATGAAATTTAAGGATGAAAAAATAACTTGGACTATGTAAAATGCATTTAATAGCTTGCTTGGCATAGCTAAAAAGAGAATTATTCTTTTGAAAGGTATTTCAGAAAAAAATATATTGAAGCAAAGACAGATGAAAATATGGAAATAATGTAAGAGAAAATGGCATCATTTTCCTCTTCCAAGTCTTCTAGAAAAGTTCACAAAAGCCAGCCAAATCTATAGTCCTCTCAATTCCTTTTGGCTTTACATATTTAAGTGCAAGAACTTTTGCATAACAAGTGCTTCCTATTCCACTTAGTATCCATCACTGTCCACCAAAGATGAGTGTCTTAGTGTTTATACTGTGACAGCATGCCAGGCATTGTCTCACTCACATCCACAAACAGTGTGTGGTTGTTGTTTTTAAGATTTGTTTATTTGAGAGAGAGAGAGAGAAAGAGAGAAAGCCTGCATGCGTGAGCAAAGGGGGGTGGGGGTTGAGGGAGAGGGAGACTGAGAGAGAGAGAGAGAACCTCCAACAGATTCGTAGTGTGGAGCCAGAAGCAGGGCTCAGTCTCAGGACTCTGAGATCATGACCTGAGCCAAAACCAAAAGCTGTACACTCAACGCACTGAGCCACCCAGAGGCCCCCAGTGTGGCTTTTGTTACCAACTGATCATCAAAATCCCAGAAGGAAATATTGACGTACTTTTCCCAAGCAATACCTTTCTGGAGCTAGCTGCTTTAGTTTGGGTTCCCCCTCAAATTGGACTCAAAAACAAGGACTTGCATGAGGTGAACCTCATGAGAAAGTGTTGAAAGTGAGAGAGGAAAGAAGGAAAAATGAATATTTTGCAGCAGTGAGCAACTGGAATCCAGTCTTCTGAGAACCCTCTGGGACAGAAGTGTGTAACACAACACAGAACTGTTCTACAGGAGGCAAGAAAACTGGGTGTTTACTCACTTCCATTCCCATGAGCTGAGAACCACCCTAGCAACACACTTCTGGTCTGTGCGTGCACAGAGCTGTGCAAGATCCCTCGGTGTCAGAGAAACCCTCTGCTAGAGGAGAGAGCGAGGTTTTAGAGGCCCAAGCTAAGGAACCTTAGCAAGCCAGGGACTGTTCACAGACACATGCAGCCTCAAAGGCCTGGGGTGAGAAAAAGTAGGCATATACTGCCTAACAGCCTAAATGTCCATCAATAATAGAATGAAAAATAAATTATGAAACATTCATATAATGGCAAACTCTACAGGAACAAAAGTAAACAATCTACTGTGACCTGCCAGCTATTGATGAATCTCACAAACATAATTTTGAGCAACAGAAGTCAAATATCAAATAATATATGTAGCCCTTTACAACTTCTATGAAGTTTAAAACCGGGCAACACAAATGTGTGGTGTTCAAAATCAGCAGGATGGTTAAACTTTGAGAAGAAAGACTGGCAGTTATTATTAGGAAGGCACCCAAGAGTCTGTCTAGTTGTACTGGTAATAATATTTTAACTGGGTAATTGACTCACATGTGTTCACTTTGGGATAACTCACTGCACACTTATAATTTGTACAGTTTTCCATATGTAAGTTATGTGTTAATAAAAAGTTTTCTGGAATATATATTGTTCTAGCTTTTAAATATGTCCTTAATCTCTTTCTGTCTATAACTTACTTGCCAGAATAGAGACATTACTCCTCTTGAAGGTCGTGAACAACCTAAAAATTGCTAAATTCATTGCACTTTTCTCAATCTATATCTCATCCACTTATCTCTTTCACTGCATTGTCAAATGCATTTTGCTTCTTATAATTTTCTCCTCTCATGGCTTCTATCATATTATGTTTTTACTGATTTACTTCTCATCACTTCTTTATTTCTCATAAAATATCTATTTCTGAAGCCTTCCACATGGGTAAACATACTCCTATTTTCCACAAAAACCTCCTTGATTCTCCATAGAGAGTAGAGAGTAGTCTTTATTCTCTGCTACCATTGTATAATTGATTATTTGGATAGATTTTTGACAAAAATGAAAAAAATAGGTAACTTCTTATACAATGAAGCTTTATCTACGTCTATAACCTGCATACATAATTGTAGAAATACATAAAAGTGTATGTATAATAACTGCCCCCATAACACTTATAATAACTATTTTCCAGTCTTTAATAAGATATTATAGAAAACTGACCTCTGTACTTCAGAGCAAAAATCTAACATGAAGAGGAACAATAGCTTTATTGCTTTGCTGGGAAAAGGAGCCTGTAGCAGGTTATGACCTTCAAACAACCACACATTTGCCAGGAGGAAGAGGTTGGAGGGTTTTATAGGGAAATACAGGAGCTAGCTGGTTTTGACAGGAATTGTGTACTTGATGCCAGCCTCCTTCCTCATATCTTTAGGGTGATACTAGGTTTCTAAAACAAAAGGAAAGAAGGAAGGAGGGGAGGTTTGTGGAAGAGAGGAAAAAAAAAAGTTATTCTAAAATCAAGCTTTGCTAAGGCATTGGTGCAGCCATTTTGATTGTTGTTCAATTTTAGCTTTTCAGTGGTTTCAGTATTTCCAAGAAGAGTTGTTCAAGGTCAAATGCCATCTTGATGTTAATTAAAAGGCTTTGTTCCATTACACTGTGATGAGGGAGATATTCTTATCCTATACAATGATATAAAATAGTACTCATGAAATTACTGAATCATCGAATAAGTATTTCATTCTATAATGAAATGTCATTGTACAGTCAAGAATTCCTATATTATTACATATTTCACTTCCCAATGCCATTTTACAATGTTGTAATGAAAATTATGCATTTTTTAGTATTTTGAAATTATGCCTTGGTTTAGATTTTGTTAATTCTATTTATGGTGACAAAGTTTATAGAGTTTAAAGAATGTTCACTTATCTTACACATTTAAATATCAGTATTAATAATCACTTTTATAGTATTTATCATTACATTTACAACATGTATAAAACATATATAAATAATATTACATTATGCAATATGATACAAATTTAATACAACCAAGCAATAATATATAAAGATATTAATAGGCACACACACAAAAAGAAATATTGGTGTTCCATATCTCTGATAGTCAACAAACAAGTCAAAACTATCATAATGAGTTATCAGTCCTCATCTTTTAGACTATGAAAATATTGATATTATCCACAGTTGTCAAGAATGTAGACAAAAGGGGATGCCTGGGTGGCTCTGCAGTTTAGTGCCTGCCTTTGACCCACTGCGTGATTCTGGAGTCCCGAGATCGAGTTCCGCGTCGGGCTCCTGGTGTGGAGCCTGCTTCTCCCTCTGCCTGTGTCTCTGCCTCTCTCTCTCTCTGTCATGAATAAATAAATAAAATCTTAAAAAAAAAAGAATTTAGACAAAAAAAAAAAAAGAATGTAGACAGAAGTGCCCTCTCATATGCTATTAGCAAGTGTATAAATCATTTAAGCCATTTTGTGGAAATTGTTCTAATCTATCTGAATTTAAGGAAGTACATTTACTTTTTTTAGTAAACTGCATATCTTCTAGATGTGTATTACTAATTTCTGTGAGGCTGGTCGTTCCTGATGCTATTCATGGGGGGAAAAAAAGAAGAAGAAAATGCCAGTGATGCTCTTCTGGCTTAACAAAGAAAACATGAAACTAATAATACTTCCAATAAACACAAATGGCAAGTTAAAAAGTATTACATGGCAACACATTAGTGAGTATTATAGATTGTTAGAGTTTAAAGGTTATTTTTTTAAAACATAATTTCTTAAGACTAGGAATCTCAAAAGGCTACACTTCTATTATAATTTTTTTTCTTCTAAGAACAATTTTATTCTGAAGGATAGTATCTGCTTTTCAGCAGCATTATAAAATCGAGTTTTTTTCAACTTGTTAATATTACTTCAGCTATATACTAGAAGGACTTGCAATTTTAAGACTTAAGTATTGGAAAAGAATTACTTTGGGAAAGAAGCAGACTTATAAAGCCAAAATTTAAGTTCTGAAAATGAAGAGCAGAGAGAAAATTTGAACAAATGGAATACGGATCATGTAAATTCTCCTTTAATATGTACATAAGTACAGACATGGATTGCTATAGATACAGGTTTGATAGACTTATGTATATAGTACTTCATTGCAGCATTTGAACTTAAATGTCCACCTAAGTATCCCATTTAAATGTCAACTGTTCAAGGACTGCTTATATAAATTATGACTTGTCGGGCAGCCCTGGTGGCCCAGCAGTTTAGCCCCGCTTTCATCCCAGGGTGTGATCCTGGAGACCTGGGATCGAGTCCCATGTCAGGCTCCCTGCATGGAGCCTGCTTCTCCCTCTGCCTGTGTCTCTGCATCTCTCTCCCTCTCTCCTCTCTGTGTATTCTCATGAATAAATAAATAAATCTTTAAATAAATCTTTAAATAAATAAATAAATAAATAAATAAATAAATAATATGACTTGTCAATATGCAGTCAAAGAAGGCTTTATACAAACACAATACATTTCATAAAAAACTACACTGCACAACAATACGAACATTTTGCTTCATTCACTCTATTAAGACTCTATCAATAATGGCCATTTTACTTCTGTGCTATTAACTCCACATTTTAGTCACATCCCAACATAGTTATCTCTTCCTTCTTCTAGTCCAGGAATTCTCACATATGGCAGAATGCAGGTTTATGGACGTACATCATTGATTCTTGATTGATCTTCTTGTTTCCAAATTTCCCAGTTGACTATTAGGGTCATGTCATACTAGATGTGATTTAAGACATAGAAAGAGAAAGACCATAAAACTATACAGTTTTTATAAAACTGCCAGTTTATCTCACAATGTCCTTGCTCTAAGGAAAAAATAATGTACTTTATATCATTATATATGTAAATATATAAATAAATATGTGTGTGTGTGTAAAAGGAAACCTGAAAGAAAAGAACCAGGGTCCTTAAATAAGGAGTGCTACTTGAGATAAAATGATAGTATCTTCCTGGAGCAAGCAAAACCAGTGTGCTAATTGGAAGTCACTGATTAAAAAGGCTTGAAAATGTAGGTCTATGGAGCCCAAATGCATCCATCTCATATACAGATTTTGTTTTTAAACTGATAAAATATGTCAACTTACATGTATTAGTTTATATCTTAGCTACTACAAATGTATTTTATATATGTATAATATAATGCATGAAAATTTAATATTAAATTTGAAAGAATTGAAAGGATTTCAACTCTACTTAATGAATTAAACATTTCAACATTTTCTAGTTTTAATTTTTTCATGAGGCAAACAGTTTTAAATTATGCATTATTTTGAATAAATTATAATGACATTATTCAATATTCTACTTAAGCATTTTAATTACAAGAAATTGCAAGGACACCTCCCCAGCTCATTAAGGATCATGACTCTTCCTCTTCAGCTCTTTCTTTACCAGCACAAATTGATTCCCATGAGCTTCGGGTGGGCTGCCCTCGGGAAATATGCCCACTCCTAGTTGACTTAGCTGTCATGGCAGGCTCATGTCAAACAATGGCCACTAGTATAAAATACTGGTGGCTAGGCAGGTTTATTTGGAGATTATAAACAATTTACATAGTTCCAGTGCCCTACATTTATCTATATCCTTAATAGTTACAATGTTGTCAATTGGAACAAGATTTTAAGAAGAGAATGAATAAACATACTTTTGACTATCTTATTCCATTATCTTCATGAAATAGAGGAGATTATAAACATTGAAGACAGAAGCTTTGCATCTCAAATGGTAAATCATACTGTGGCACATAAAACAATGCAATGTATACACTTGAGATTTCACATTTTTATTTGTAAAGACATATCTTTACATTTTCTAAGGATGCATTGTAGAAATTAAGGGAATAAAGCAAGCCAACACAATCTCATTAGAAATAAGGAACAGATACGAGTAGATTAACCCTAAATATTGTTAACTTCAGAGTGGGCCAGGAGAGGTGTTCAATTAAGGTCAACTGATTGATCTAAAGATTGTTGTAGTGTAGTAGTTTCTCAACTGGTATAATAGAAAGTATTTTACCAGAAAAAAAAACTGGTCAAATAAAAAATGGGCTGAAAAGGTTTTTTGAACAACTGATAGCTTTAGCCATTTTAAAAGCTGATTATTAAAAAAGTATGCATTTATCACTGTTTAATTTTTTTAAGATTTTATTTATTTATTCATGAGAGAGAGAGAGAGAGAGGGAGAGGCAGAGACACAGGCAGAGGGAGAAGCAGGCTCCATGCAGGGAGCCTGACGTGGGACTCAATCCCGGGTCTCCAGGATCACGCCTTGGATGAAGGCAGACACTAAACCACTGAGCCACCCGGGCTGCCCTGTTTAATTTTTTTTAAACAGGTGTTAATATGAGATGGAGTCTGTATTTCTTAGAACACGAAGAAATGTAAACCAATTTTAAATTCTGTGGAACATTAGTATAGAACACGAATTTTAACAGGAATTCCTTCAATCCAGTATGTCCACATTAAAAAAAAAAAAAAAGTTAAGAGGTTGTGGCAGAATTATTTTTTAAAACCAGAAGGTCAAAGATGTGACTGCTTATTGGTGGGGGAGTGAATTTAAGAAAAATAGTGTTTGAACATATTGAAAGCAAGGGATTTAGTTGAGGAAAATCCCAAAAGGTGGAAGAGAATGTTTTCTATTTCACAGGCTTTTAATTTTATCCCACTTCTGAGCATTAATAATCACTTCAAAGTCTAAACCTCTTCACACGTGACTGAATGCTATCCTTTCCATCCAGCTCTGTGGTAAGAAGGAAATGGTGCAGGGTTGATGTTGGGGAGGAAGACATAATGCTAAGATAATCATGATATCTTGGTTCAAATTTGGAATATACAAGAGTGTATGAGCGCAAAATGTTGGCGTTGATGGTGCATGAAGAGAAATGAAAAACTAGCAACCAGACCATAGCCATGCTGAGAAAGATTAAAAATGAAGGAACTAACAGAAATACCCATTTGGAGAATAAAGAAATTTTTATCTTCAATTTTTTTTTTTGTGAGAGCAAGGCTTTTCAAAATATTAACTTTATAGTTTAAGAATAAAATGACTTTTGTTAAATTAAAAGCATAAATCTGAATGACATGACATAGCCAAGTATGGATTCCTGTGATGAGTTAAATAACTCATCAACTAGGATTTGAACCAGGCCTGCCATACTCTTTGGGATCCTATGTGCTTCCCTTATTCTGTTAACAATAGAAAAGAATGAATTCCATATCATCCAATGACTAACATCCAGCACTATAAACTCTAATCCTTCTTAATTAGTCTGTACAGATCCTATTTTTTAATGTTATAACTTTGCTTTCCTTTGATTTGTCAACACTCAACTTAGTTAAATTCAGTCCTACTAATAGAGTTCCTAATCCATTAAATGATTGCTTCAGACCTGCAGATCTCATCTGAATAGGTCAAGCTCCCATAGGATCATTTCCCTTTTGATTAACTTAAAATTCACAGAAGGGAGACCTAAATAGATCTGAAAAATCCCTCAAGGATTTATATTTTGCTATATAACATAACCTAACAAAGGGAATGACTATTCCATCCTATTCGTATTACACCTAAAAGCCCCTATTAAGGGACACTTGGGTGGCTCAGTGGTTGAGTGTCTGCCTTCCACTCAGAGTATGATCCCAGGATCCAGGATCAAGTCCCACATGTGGCTTCCCATTGACGCCTGCTTCTCCCTCTGCCTATGTTCTGCCTCTCTCTGTGTGTGTCTCTCATAAATAAATAAATACATCTTAAAAAAAAAAGTGCCTATTAATGCAAGGCCTATATACCAGGGAACAGAGATCTTGAAGAATGTTACGAGTTGAGTTGTATCATCTCAAAATTCTTATGTTAAGGTCCTTATCCCAGTACCTCACAGTGTGACCTTATTTGGAGACAGGGTCTTTACAGAAGTCATCAGGTTAAAATGAATTCATTAGGGTGGGTTTTAATCCAATATGACTAGTGTCCTTACCAGTTGGAGAAATGTGGACACACAAGAGAATGCTGTGTGAAAATAAAGACAGCCATCTATAAGCCAAGGAGAGAGGCCTGGAACAGATTCTTCTTTCCCAGCCTTCAGAAAGAGCCAGTACTGCCAACACCTTGATTTTGGACTAACAGACGTCAGAACTGGGGGAGGGAGAAGGAATTAGGTTAAGCCACCCAGGTTGTGATAATTTATTATAGAAACCCTACACAACTAATAAAAGGACTATCTAGGAATTCTGCCTACCAAGTTCTCTACCCTCTCTTACTTTTTTCCCTCATTATTAGCAGTATTTACTTCTTTATAATCTTCTGCCCTCTGGAGGAGATGCTCTCAATCAAATACTGCATATTTGTGACAGATTTATTTAAGAGTTTTGGCTATTCATTTAAAATATTTAAATTACATGAAATATTCCTACCTCAGAGTAGAATGCTTTAAGAGCCACATATTTCTTCATTTCTTGGAACCATTGTGATTAAGAATGGTGCGCACTCTTATGGATTTCAGTTGGTTGCTCAGAAAAGGGCAAGAAGTCCCCGGAGTCAACATGATTCTGTTCCCATCCCAAGCCTTGCTGTAGCAATGACTAACATATTGAGGAGTTTCTATGTACACACAGTTCATTGTATGTATTGTTGCCCCATTTTACAGATAAGGAAACACATCCTGATGAAGTTTAATAATTTCCCAAGTCACACAGCTAAAATATTATGGAGATTAGTTTTAGAGCACAGGTATTACCAGAGCTTCATGGTTGGACAGATTCAGACTAATTAAATGTAAAGGACACTAACAAATCATGATACTAATACTAATATAGGTAGGAAACCTTTATTCTAGTTTTAAAGTAAGAAACAAGTGGTAATCAGAAGGATTTTTTTTGTCGGTTTAAGTTTTGGCTTTCCACAGGTAAACTTAAAACTAAAAGATTAAACATGGTAGAATCGTAATTATCTGTCATGTAGAACATGGTGAAAAGCTAATAATTTAAGAATAGATGGTGACAGGGCAATTGGGTGGCTCAGTCGATTAAGTATCTGTGTTCAGCTCAGGTCCTGATCCCAGGGTCCTGGGATCGAGCCTCTTACATCAGGCTCTGTGCTCAGCATGGACTCCGCTTAAGATTTTCTCTCTTAAGATTTCCTCTGCATTCTCTCTCTCTCTTTTTCTAAAATGAATAAATATTTTTAAGCATGGACTCTGCTTAAGATTTTTTCTCTTAAGATTTCCTCTGCATTCTCTCTCTCTCTTTTTCTAAAATGAATAAATATTTTTTTTGCAATCACACGAGGGTTTATTTACATGAATAAATAATTTTTAAAAAGAATAGATGGTGACAATACAACTACTTCCAACTTTCCCCCAAATCTTACTAAAGTGAAACATTTTACCTTAAGGCTGTCACTACTGCCTCTTCATCCCAAGCCTCAGAGCAGAGAGAGGATAAGAACACTTTCTCTGGTGTGTTCTTACTGTCACCTCTAGTATTTATTTTTACACATATCACATTGGCTAGCACCTGGGTTTATGTTCATGTTTACCTACAAGAAAAACAGGGAGATGTATTTCTAGTCAACACCTTGACACACTACATAAATATGCATGTAGGAAGAGGAGAAAATGGTATGTTGCTGCAGACAACTAAACATTTCTGCCACAGTGGGTGTACCAATTAAGAAACAGTTACCTACTCTAAAATCTAATTGATACTGGATTAAATAGAAAGGGGATTTGATAGTCACATAGTTGAAGTCTAGAGAAAAAATTACCTAAATAATAGAATCTGGAAGTTAAGTATGCCAGTGAGACTATGTATTCTTTAACATTCTCTATGCTCTTATCTACAATTATTTTTTTTAATTTCTAAGTTTGGGTCCCTTCATATATGTGAAGTTACTATCAGACTTGTGTGTTTCTCCTCTTCGCATTCAGCAGAAAAGAAACAATCACCACCTAAAACTTGGAAAAATTATAATTCCAAAGGAATTATTAAGCAACTTTAGCACTCGTATCCACACAAGGTTAAAGAAATCATTTAACTTTTATGAACTGATTAGCTTAAATAAAAAATGTAAGAGTGTTAGACAGCCAAACTTGTTTACTTCAATAAGCAAGAAGTTAGAACAAACAGAACCAAATGATCTTGATTAACATTTCCTTCAGGTCTTCAGCAAGACCTGCTGAATTTTTTTCTGACTTGAAGTAGAATAAACTTCTTAAAGAAGAAACTGCTACACTTCCATATATTAGTGTCTCACTTATGAATATTGCTAGAAATAAAAACTAACAAGAGTCCTCTTATCTAAGACTTCTGCTTAAAACTGTTGTGTTGAAGTTATTTCCAAAATTTGTTGATGCAATCTATTAGATAGAAGTTTCTCTTACCTAAATCAAATTTAGGAAGTTTATCCTGTCTTAAATAAATTTTAATATGTTTCTTCCACTTTGTAAAATATCCTCTCTCATTCATATGAATTTTACATTGAATTTATTAACTTGGTTCTAAAAGAATAATTTTTCTTCAAATTTAGAAAGATGTTTTTTCATCACTTCCTAATCACCCATCATATGTGATCATATTTATTATTATCATTTTGTATGACTTTCAGTATAAAAAATAAACATACTGAAAATGGCATCTTATATTCAATAAACTTAGGGATGAGAATACAGAGAACATGAGTCTAATTTTCTGTTCTGATACTGACACTTTTGAAACATTTAATTATAAAATATAACATTCCAAAGTAGAATAAGAAGATAATTACCACTTTAAAACTATTATTTTTGTTATTATAATCTTATGAGTACATAAGTAGTAAGTTCTTAGTTAAGAAATAAAGAAACAAATAAAAGAACAACACAAAGCTTTCCAAACTTTTTTGACAACTTGGGATTGGGGGAAGTAATAATTTCTTCATAAATGAGATAGAATTACAAATAATGCCATCCAAATTTTTATAAATACAGCGCTGTATTTCTTTTTTACCTTTTGTGTTGTATTCATCTGCATTTATCTGGAAATTACATTAGCAGTTGCTTATTTACACTTTTAGCTTAAAACAGCTTATTTGTATGTTTTAAAATGTAAATGCTTATAAGTAGGACTCTCTCAATGACTGGAATATTCCAAAATTACATTAAGCCATCTGAGAGTGAATTCTCATTTTCTTATTGCCTACTTAGTACACAAATATGAGACAGGAAAAAAGAAGAAAAAAAGAGTAAATTAATTCCAGGATGACATTGACAGTAAGGACATCTGCTACAATTTACCATAAACAAAATCAAAACTGCTTTCTCTCTACTTAGTCACATACAAATACCAAATGAAGTTTAGAGTAAGTATATTCTGTTAGCTGACTCTATGCACTAGAGCTTTTGTCAGCACACAAATTTACTTTTTCAAAAAGTATATTTAAATTTCAACAGTGAACATCAAGTTGTATCTCTTTTATTTGTTTGCTTTTTTAAAAAAGCATTACGCTAAGCGATAGAAGTCAGACATGAAAGGCCAGATATTATTTGTTTCCATTCATATCATTCCCAGAATATGCAAATCCATAGAGACAGGAAGCAGATGGGTGGTTTTCAGGGGCTGAGAGAAAGAATGAATGGGAGTGACTGTTAGATGGGTACAGGTTTCCTTCTCCTTGGGGTGATGAAAATATCCTGGAACTAGATAGTAGTGATGGCTGTACAACACTGTGAATATATTAAATGTCACATAACTGTATGTGTGAAAGTGGTAACTTTAATATTATGTATATTTTAGGTAGGTAGAATTATAAGTAGATATACATTCTGTCTGTTGGTAGAAGTATAGATATACTCTTCAGTAAGTGTGCTGAAATGTTAAAGAGAATGTGAAAAGTAACAGCATTTAATATTGTCTTAATTAATGATACAGAAGGTGCTTTAAAAATATGGAGGGTTTATTTCACTTGTACAGTATTAAAAAGTACAACTAGTTGTGACTATTGAACAATTGAAATATTTTTACATGAAAAATGTGGAACATTATATTTTAAAAAGAAAAAAAATACACCAAAGCTGGAACATTCTTAAATAACAACAATCTGCAAGAGCTATGGATTAAGATTAATATTTTTAAATTAACTTGCAGGATTGTAATAATTATAGCACATTTTGACAGACTCAATCTCAATGTCATTCATCGGTAGCATGAAATCTACAGTATCATTTTAAGCCATTATGAAAAGGTAAGGACTAACCTGTCTAAAAGTGATCACCTGCAGACTAGTCTCCAAAGAGGGAGATAACTTTTTGAAGAGCAAGATCACTTGGGAACTGAACCGTACTTCATAGAAAAGAGCTACAGATGGGTACTTGAAGCAGTAATCCTTGTTGAATGGTGAACTGTCATATCAGGAATGAACATCACTAGCTTGATGGGTCATAGAGCTACAGCTGGAAAGCTTCCAGCCAGTTCCAAATACTCCAGGAAAGGAGTTGATGCTTCATTAGATATGAATACTGAAAAAGGAACAAGGCTAGAGGACAAGACTAGTACCATTTTACAGTAAAAACTGGGAATAGTCTTGGAACCCAGTTTGTGATATTACGGAAGGGACTGATGTTTTCCAAGTAATGTCTCTTGTTAACCCTAGAGCACAATGTCAAAGGGTCCTCCCACAGCATGTGACATTTAGTTCTGTTCAACACTAATATGCTATACCCATGCAGATACAATACCCATGCAGAGTATAGTTAGCAATAATTCACCTTCTACTCTTTATACCTCTGCAAATTCTTCCCAATAAACAGTGTTTTCAATCTTTGTTTCCTAATTTAAAAAAAAATTTTCTAACAATTCAAGGCCTCAAATTTCTAAACTCTATGAATATATTCTCATTTTGGCTTAGAAACTAACCATTCTTGGGTACCTGGCCTGGGTGGCTTAGTGGTTGAGTGTCCGCCTTTGGCTCAGGTCATGATCCCAAGGCCCTGGGATCAAGTCCCGCACTGGACTCATCGTGGGGAGCCTGTTTCTCCCTCTGCCTAAGTCTCTGCCTCTCTCTCTCTCTCTCTCTCTCTCTCTCTGTGTGTGTGTGTGTCTCATGAATAAATAAATGAAATCTTAAAAAAAAAAAAAAAAAAAAGAAAGAAACCATTCTTTTGAATGCATCTGTTACTTTTTGGACCCAATCAAATGGCTAAAGAATCACCCATTCACATTGAAACTTCATTCTAATTATTTTGCCAGAAGATGCAAGATCTACAATCTTGAGGTCCATCTCCTAAATTATTACCGGCAACAATTTTTCCAAATATTTCAACTGAAAGACATGCATCACTAACTTTATAATCTCTAATCGCAGTTTCTTCTTGCCCACTGCCCAACTCCTAATCCAAAGCCAAATATTTAATTTTTGACACTAAAACTCCTATGACTTGTACTAATTTCAGAATTGGTCAATATAAATAATGCTAGCTGTTACAACAAATAAACCCTCAAATCTTAGTGATATAACCCAGGAAAATACCACTTTCCTGTCCCTTTACTGACTATCCAATATAAGACATTATATATGTTGTAAATATGAAGGGAAATCTTCAAACATTGATTCAGGGCCCCAAGTTCTCTCAAACTTCAACCTGCAATTTCCGGATTAACCTAGAATTATAGCCAGGGAATAAGAAATGAGATAATAGAAAAAATATGTCTATGTTTTACTACTTTACCCTAAAAGTGACCAATAATTTCCATACTTACTCTATGGCAACATTTTGTTAAATCAACATAGAAGCAAAAAAGCTAGGAGAAATAGTTTGGCTGTTGACTAAGAAAGAAAGAAAGTAGGTTTGTCAATGCATAGCAATGTGTTTCCAAGTTTATTAAACTAGTTGAGTTGCTAGTAATTAAATGTCTTACAGCACTGATTAGATCCAGAATAGAAACTAAATCAGTTCCAGATTAGTTGTTCTACTTTTGATAGGATGTAGACCTGATTCTAAGTGACAGGAGCAGTGAGTAATGTAAAAATCCGCTCCTTCCTTCTCTAACACATACTCTCCAAGTAGTGCAGCCATGCGATTATCCATTATCCAAGAGGATGTAGTGACACTGAACATATCAATTACATCCATTTCAAAGGAAAGTATTCTACATAATGAGTTACTTACCTGCCCATGTCCATGAGTAAGAAAATAAAGTGAAAAAGGTGAATATAGTTGGAATTTCACACACACACACACACACACACACACACCCTACTCAACTAGTAATGGTGGTCTTGGTGTCACACGACGACAAAGCTCCACAGTGTAATAGGCTTCATCCAGAACCAGTATTACTTAGTTTGAGAATGGATATAGGACTGATAAAACACAGCAACTCAGCAAGAAAGTAATGACATAGTTAAAACTCTAAAACTTCTAGACAGTTACTCAATGTCCCAGTCACTCCTTACTTGGGATACATATGGTTATGAGAAATGAGACAGAGTGAGCAGACACTATATCAGTTCAGGAAAGTCATATGCTTCAGGGTACTGTCATCTTCTATAACTTTCTATCTATGAAGCCTCTCAGCTATGCATGACTCGCTTCCATTCTCTGGTACACTGAACTCTTATCAATACCTCTCATTACTAAATAGATAGCTTTGGTATTGAGGTATAGGTGTTTGTTCCAGTAAAAAGTTATCTGTACTGAATTCTCATGCATATTGAATCTGGTATGCTTTTATAAGTTCTTTGAGTGTTTCAAGGAAAATTAAAAAAATAACTCCTCCAGTGTTTCTGAAACTAGAGAACAGATCAGAAACCAGATATTAAGCTTTTTCTTTAAGAGACATTACTATGTGTATTATGCAAATACTTCTCCCTACCACACCATTATTTAAATAAGGAAAATAGTAAGTTCTCGTCTAACTCTAAAGTAAATGTGGTACTTAGTCTTCATCTGTGATCCTACCATGAATCAAATCTTTCACTATTCATACCCTTATGTAGTCCTGCCCATATTGAGTCTTAGGCAGACCCTGTGATCATAAAGTATGTCAGAGATGATGATTCCATTCCAAACTAGCCTTTATGAGAATTGTCAACTGCTTACTGAGATTCTCACTTTGGGAATACCCAGCTGAGCCTATAAGAAATCTAGTTAAACTCCTGGAAAGCCCATAGGCAGAGACCATGTGTAAAGGTCATATGGAGAGAGAGAGCCCCTTTGACTATATGGAAAGAGAACAAGAGAGATTGAGACACAAACATCAGGAAATCCTGTGCCAGCCTCCAGGTGATTCCAGCCCCAGAAGGCATCTGACTGCAACCAGTTAAGAGACTCTAAGCAAGCAACAGACCTACTTAGCTAGGCCCAGTCAATACATAAAATCATGAGAGATAATAAGATTCCTAGTACACCACAATTCCTGTAGTGGTTTGTTATGTACCAGTATATAACCAAAACAATAGGATGCAAAAATAAAATAGTATGAAATGAGAAGTCTTGCAATTTTGATACTAATGGTATAACCAAGATGAGCCTCAAAACTAGCTGGCCAGAAATTCTGGGACCTGGATGCCAATCACAAATAAAATTACATATATGAATATTTACTCTTGCAAAGTTTATTCTTCCTAATATCGAGACATATGAAAGTGCTGGGAAATATTGAAATAGAGAGTGTGTAACCTTTCAAAGCAGAACAAGCTATTTTACTATAGTCACACAAACCAATATTAGAACAATATCTTCTAACCCAGTATCTACCAATTCAGAATCCAGTGATTCTCCATTGTATCTTGCCATAATATAATCCTAGTTTTTAAACTTCCAGTCTTTTAGCACACTGTTGTATTTACCTGAGAAGTGCTATAAACTTTGACCCTTAATGAATAGTGATTTAATTAAAACTTCTCATAATAATTAGTTATTTGCATGTATATTTCATTGGGATAAGATTTGGGTATAGGGGAGGCATTAGGGTTTTAGTATCACTCAGAATGTATGCATAAAGCAAAACCATCAATTCTCACTTTAATCTCTCATTACCATTCTCTGACACATGTTTACTTAATTGCTAGCAGTTCATGGATCTGTGATAAAAGCAAACTAAAGCCATATCTAGTAGCCTTGTTGTTATTCCATGGAAAACACCCTGCTTAGGCTTAATTATTACATGTTTTCTTTCCCTTCCAGAATTCTTTTCTTTTATGGTTTGTTGAATGTTTGTGAGAGAGATCTTTGGAATTTATCCAGCTAAGTGAGGATGTGACATTCATTTTGAACTAAAGACTCCCTGATTCTTCAAAACCTGGTCTTTTCTTTCATAAATATGAGTGCAGAAGCTAGTCTCCAATAATTATTATATGCAATTATCACTTCTCTAGCATAACAACTGTCTGTTCTAAGAGAGACATCAAAGGATAAGGACAAAGCACTTATCTATTCAACTTCATGGTTTATTTTTTGACATAATCAGCTTTATACTCCTGATCTCTAAGGTCTTTCGTTTTGTTCAAAGATTAGATTAAATTAACTTGCATTTGATTTCTTATTTCTCCTTCTTACAAATTGTGTCATGTGTTGCTCAGTGTGGCTCTTTTGTCATTAAACCTGAGAATTAACACAGAAATGATATACCAGTCACCAACACCTGTAGAGAGTTTTAACCATTCACACCATAACAGCCCCTATCCTACTGTCATTTAAGCTTTCCTATGAAAGTTGTATTGATGGTTTATTGTGTGGTGGAGATCAGAAACATAGACTTTTCCTTTTGTGCACATAACTAATACATGCTTACGAAAAAAATATATTCCGGAATATTGAAACTTTCTGATTTCCATTTTCTTTTATTTTTTTAAGATTTTTTAAAAGTACTCTCTGGGATGCCTGGCTGGCTCAGTGGTTCAGTGTCAGCCTTTGGCTCAGGGCATGATCCTGCGGTCCTGGGATCAAGTCCCATGTTGGGCGCCCCACAGGGAGCCTACTTCTCCCTCTGACTACGTCTCTGCCTCTCTGTGTGTCTCTCGTGAATAAATAAATAAATAAATAAATAAATAAATAAATAAACAAACAAACAAAAGCTTTAAAAAAATAAATAATCTCTATGTGCAACATAGGACTTGAACTCATGACCCTGAGATTAAGAGCCACATGCTCTACCCACTGAGCCAGCCAGGCATTCTACTGATTTTCATTGTAAATGCTAGTGACAGAAAATAGAATTAATAAATTTCAAACATCTATTAGCATCTTTTATGTCCATCTATTTGAGAGCTCTATAATAGCTGGATTTAAATTGGTGTTTGTCTCTTCTGATCAATTTTCCTCAGGTTATATATGTGGAAATTATCTAAAAAGGTGAATCTTTGCAAGTCATCTGAATATTAATATTATATAATGAGAATTTTGCAAAAAGATATAACAGTCTTAGTTTGAAAATTTTTATTTCATGTTCTTACAAGTTGAAATGGGCCCCTCTCCTCTTTTGAGAGCTCCATATTTAATCCATTTAATCACCTTTATTTTTTCATGAAATATAATGTATTTGCAAATAATGGCAAATAATACTTTTATATACTGTCAGTATGTGCTCTACCCTTTCATCTCTTCCCCCATCTTACCAACCACTGGCAATCACTGATCTTTTTACTGTCTCTGTAGTTTTGCCTTTTCCAAAATGCATATCTTGCATATCTAGACTCCTACAGTAGGTAACCTTTTCACATTGGCTCCTTTCACTTAGCAATATACATTTAAAGTGTCCCTATATCTTTCCATGGCTTAATAGCTCATTTCTTTTTTTATGCCTGAATAATATTCCATTATCTAGATGTACCACAGTTTATTTAACCATTCACCTACTGGAGGGCATCTTTTCATACTTTTTCATATGCTTATTTGCCATCTTGTATGTATCTTCTTTAGTGATATGTTTAGTGAGATCTTTGGCCTATTTTTTAAAGAATCTGCTTGTTATTGCTGAGTTTTTAAGAGCACTTGATTTATTTTGGAAAACTCTCCTTTATCAGATATATTTTTTGCAAATATTTTTTTCCAGTCGGTGGTTTGTCTTCTTATTGTTTTGACATTGTCTTGCCCAAAGAAGAAATTTTTAACTTTAATGGAGTCTGGCTTATCAATTATTTTTCTTAGACCACACCTTTGTTGTTGTATCTAAAAAGTCATTGATATATCCAAGATTACATAAGTTTTTCATTATGTTATCTTTTAGGAGTTTTATAGTTTGTGTTTTTCATTTAGGTCTGTGATGCCTTTTAAGTTCATGTTTGTGAAAGGTGTAAGGTCTATGTCCAAAGTCATTGTTTTGCATATGGATGTCCAGATGTTCCAGCACCACTTACCAAAGAGATTATTTTTGCTCCATTGTATTGCCTTTGCTTCTTTGTCAAAGATCAGTTCACCATATTTGTATGAGTCTATTTCTCTACTATTTTATTCTGTTGATCTATGTGTCTATTTTTTTTTTTGCCAGCAACACATGGCCTTGATTACTGTAGTTTTATAGGTTTTTTTTTTTTAATGATTTATTTATCTTTAGAGAAAGAGTGTGAACGGGAAAGAGGCAGGGGGAAAATATCTCAAGCAGACTCCCTGCTGAGCACAGAACCTGATAAGGGGCTTGATCTCACAACCCTGAGATCATGACCTGAGCTAAAATCAAGATTCAGATGCTTAACCGACTGAGCCACCCTGGCACCCCAGTAGTTTTATACCCAGTCTTAAAAAGAGGTAGTATTAGTCTTAGAGTATGTTCTCCTTCATTATGGTGTCAGCTATTCTGGATCTTTTGCCTTTCTGTATAAACTTTAGAGTCACTTGTGTTATATCTCTAACAAAAATTATTGGAATTCAACTGGCATTGCATTAAATCTGTAGATCAAGTTGGGAAGAACTGACATCTTGACTATATTGAGTCTTCCTATCCCTAAATATAAAGTCTCTGTCCATTTATTTAGATTTTTGATTCATTCATCAGAGTTTTGTAGTTTTTATCATACAGACCGTATACATATTTTGTTAGTCTTGTACCTAAATATTTCATTTTTGGAGTCCCAATTTAAGTGGTATTGTGTTTTAATTTCAAATTCTATTTGCTCACATATCTAAGTGATTATCTTTTGATAATAGCCTTATATCCCCTAACACTGCTATCATTGCTTTGTGATTTTTTTTTCAGTTCTTTTTAGTTTTCTGTATCGAGGATCATGTCATCTGTGAACCAAGCAAATTTTCTTTCTTCCTTCCCGTTCTGTATAACTTTTATTTACTTTTCTTATTTTAACAAATTAACAAGTATTTACAGTAAAATATTGTAAAGTAGTGGTAAGAGGGGGGGCATTCTGCCTTGTATCTGACCTTAAGGGGAGATCTTCTAGTTCTTTGACATTGACTTTAATGTTAGCTATGGGGTTTTTATTATAGGTAGTCTTTTTCAAGTCGAGAAAGTTCCTCTCTATATCTACTTTACTGTGAGTTTTTACCATGAATGTATGTTGGATTTTCTCAATATCTCTATTTCATCCATTGACAGACTCATGTAACTCTTCTTTTCTAGCCAACGGATGTGATGAATTGCATTAATTGATTTGCGAGGGTCAGATCAGTCTTGCATACCTGGAAAAATTCCACTAAGTCAATGTGTATAATTATATCTATGCTCTTTTGGAGTTAATTTGTTGATATTAGAGTTTTAGGATCTATGTTCTTGAGAGATATTGGTGTGGCTTCCTTTTCTTGTAATGTCTTTACTTTGTTTCGGTTTTAGAGTAATACTGGCCTCATAGAGTGGATTGGGAAGTATTCTCCCTGCATTTAGTCTTTGAAAAAGTGTAGAGAATTGGTATAATTAGTCCCTTAAAAAATGTTGGTAGAATTCATAAGTGAATCCATCTGTACATCAGTCTGTGGAGTTTTTTGCATTGAAAACTTTTTTTAATTAAAATGTTGGGAATATCCTATTTAGAATAGTTGCTGTAAATATTGCTATATTATATTATATTATATACATAATATATATTCTCTTTTCCTTTTAGATACTTTTTATCTGCAGTCATTTTATCACAGGGTAGGATTATTGTATCTTACTTATCAGCACTTGGTTTTATTGGTGCATCTTTTTTTTTAAGATTTTATTTATTTATTCATGAGAGACACACACACACACAGAGAGAAAGAGAGAGAAGCAGAGACACAGGCAGAGGGAGAAGCAGGCTCCATGCAGGAAGCCCAACGTGGGACTCCATACCAGGTCTCCAGGACCAAACCCTGGGCCAAAGGCAGCCCTAAACTGCTGAGGCACCCAGGCTGCCCCTTATTGATGCATCTTAAATCAGCTTTTTACTCTTAGGTTTTTCATATAGATGCCTAATTCATACAGTTAATACATTTATTAGACCCTGTAATTTGCCAGACACATTTCTACTCAATATATAAAAACTCTTGTCCCCGTGGTTATTCTAACAGTGGAGACAGATATCAAACAAAGTAAAAATTTGATGAAGGGACAGCTGGTTGGGCCAGTGGTTAAGCACGTCTCCTTTGGTTGAGGGTGTGATCCCGGAGTCCTGGGATTAAGTCCCACATCAGGCTCCCTGCATGGAGCCTACTTCTCCCTCTGCGTGTGTCTCTCTCTGTATCTCTCATGAATAAATAAATGAAATCTGAATAAATAAATAAATAAATAAATAAATAAATAAACAAATACAATTTAATGAAGCTATTAAAAAAAAGCTAGGAGGGTGGTGCAAGATGGCGGAAGAGTAAGGTCCCGAAGTCACTGTCTCCACCAACCTACCTAGCTAACTTTCAAATCATCCTGAAAAAACTACAAATTCAGCACAGGATTTAAAGAGAGAACAGCTGGAATGCTACAGAGAGAAGAGTTTGCACTTCTAACAAGGTGGGAAGATGAAAATAAATACATACATACATACATACATACATACATACATACAAACAAACAAACAAACAAACAATCCAGTGCGGGAGGCTGGGGCAGCGAAAGCCTCTGGTACAGGAAAGCCCAGTCCCGGAGAAGCAGGAACTTTTAAAACTCTGCACCGGATTCCTCCCGGAAGGCAGGATCCCTGGAGGGGCAGTGGAGCCTCCAGTCTCCTGGGGGCCCAGGGGAGAGCGCCCCACACACCGTGGCCAACATCCATAAAGGGCTGGAGCGACCCGGCGGGACCTTGGGAGCAGCTCAGGTGGCGGCTCCGCACAGAGCAGGCTGCGCGGCCGGGGAGTGCGATTCCAGCAGCGCAGGCCCGGGATCCCAGGACGCCTGGGACACAGCCCACAGCCCACGCCGGGGACAGGAGGAGGCGGGGAGGGCCCAGGACAGCGAGGACGCTCCTGCCACCAGACAGCTCTGAGCTGTGCAGGTCAGCACCCCCTGCCCCCAGAGCATCCAGGCCAGTGCAGACTGGGAGCTGCTGTAGTTACTGCGGGAGCTGACTCCAGGGCTGGAGAGTTGGCCGCCGCCAGTATGGTTGCTCCTCCTTGTGTCACCCTGTGCCTGGAACAGAGCAGGGCCACCAGGGAACAGAGACCTCACAGGATAAACAGCTCCCACTGAGCGGAGCACCTGGCTAGGGGTGGAGCAGCTCCCCCAGGTGCATACACTTGAGAATCAGCATAGCAGGCCCCTCCCCCAGAAGACCAGCTGGAAGGACAGGTGAAAAGCAAGTTCTTGACCGGGCAGTGCTGGAAAGCTCCGGGGAAAGTCAAGGGATTTACAGTATATAGAACCAGAGGATATCCCTCCTTGTTTTTTGTTTTTCTTTTTTTGTTTTTTGTTTCTTTTTTTGTCCTTTTTTCTCTTTTTTTTTCTTCCTTTTTCCAGTACAACTCATTTTTAGCCACTCTGCACTGAGCAAAATGACTAGAAGGAAAAACTCACCACAAAAGAAAGAATCAGAAACAGTCCTCTCTCCCACAGAGTTACAAAATCTGGATTACAATTCAATGTCAGAAAACAAATTCAGAAGCACAATTACAAAGCTACTGGTGGCTCTAGAAAAAAGCATAAAGGATTCAAGAGGCTTCATAACTGCAGAATTTAGATCTAATCAGGCCGAAATTAAAAATCAATTAAATGAGATGCAATCCAAACTGGAGGTCCTAACGATGAGGGTTAATGAGGTTGAAGAAAGAGTGAGTGACATAGAAGACAAGTTGATTGCAATGAAGGAAGCTGAGGAAAAAAAAGAGAAAAACAATTAAAAGACTATAAGGAAAGGTTAAGGGAAATAAATGACAGCCTCAGAAGGAAAAATCTACGTTTAATTGGGGTTCCAGAGGGCGCCGAAAGGGACAGAGGTCAGAAAGTGTACTTGAACAAATCATAGCTGAGAACTTCCCTAATTTTTTTTTGGGGGGGGGCAGGCATTCAGATCCAGGAGATAGAGAGATCCCCGCCTAAAAACAATAAAAAAACATTCAACACCTCAACATCTAATAGTGAAACTTGCAAATTCCAAAGATAAAGAGAAAATCCTTAAAGCAGCAAGAGACAAGAGATCCCTAACTTATATGGGGAGAAATATTAGATTAACAGCAGACCTCTGCACAGAGACCTGGCAGGCCAGAAAGGGCTGGCAGGATATATTCAGGGTCCTAAATGAGAAGAACATGCAGCCAAGAATACTTTATCCAGCAAGGCTCTCATTCAGAATAGAAGGAGAGACAAAGAGCTTCCAAGATAGGCAGAAACTGAAAGAATATGTGGCCACCAAACCAGCTCTGCAAAAAATATTAAGGGGGACTCTGTAAAAGAAAGAGGACGCCCAAAGAAATAAGCCACAAAAACAGGGACTGAATAGGTATCATGATGACACTAAATTCATATCTTTCAATAGTAACTCTGAACGTGAATAGGCTTAATGATCCCATCAAAAGGCACAGGGTTTCAGAATGGATAAAAAAGCAAGACCCATCTATTTGCTGTCTACAAGAGACTCATTTTAGACCTAAGGATACCTACAGCCTGAAAATAAAAGGCTGGAGAACCATTTCCCATTCAAATGGGCCTCAAAAGAAAGCAGGGGTAGCAATCCTCATATCAGATAAATTAAAGTTTATCCCAGACTGTAGTAAGAGATGAAGAGGGACACTATATCATACTTAAAGGATCTATCCAACAAGAGGACCTAACAGTCATGAATATTTATACCCCTAATGTGGGAGCTGCCAAGTATGTAAATCAATCAATAACCAAAGTGAAGACATACTTAGATAATACACTTACACTGGGAGACTTTAACACAGCACTTTCTACAAATTACAGACATAAGCACAACATCTCCAAAGAAATGAGAGCTTTAAATGATACCACATGGATTTCACAGATATTTGCAGAACTTTACATCCAAACGCAACTGAATACATATTCTTCTCAAGTGCACATGGAACTTTCTCCAGAGTAGACCACATACTGGGTCACAAATCAGGTCTTAACCAATACCAAAAGATTGGGATTGTCCTCTGCATATTTTCAACCATAATACTTTGAAACTATAACTCAAACACAAGAAGAAATTTGAAAGAAACTCAAACACGTGGAGGTTAAAGAGCATCCTGATACAAGATGAAAGGGTCAACCAGGAAATTAGAGAAGAATTTAAAACATTCATGGAAACTAATGAAAATGAAGATACAACCATTCAAAATCTTTGAGATACAGCAAAAGCAGTCCTGAGAGGGAAGTACATCACAATACAAGCATCCCTCAAAAAACTGGAAAAAACTCAAATACACAAGCTAACCTCACACCAAAAGGAACTGGAGAAAGAACAGCAAATAAAACCTACACCAAGCAGAAGAGCCTTAATAAAGATTCGAGCAAAACTCAATGAAATAGAGACTAGAAAAACTGTGGAAAAGATCAACAAAACCAGGAGTTGGTTCTTTGAAAGAATCACTATGATAAATAAACCATTAGCCAGTCTTATTAAAAACAAAAGAGAAAAGACTCTAATTAATAAAATCATGAATGAAAAAGGAGAGATCACCACCAATACCAAGGAAGTACAAATGATTTTCAAAACATATTATGAGCAGCTATGTGCCAATAAAGTAGGCAATCTAGAAGAAATGAATGCATTTCTGGAAAACCAGAAACTGTCAAAACTGGAACAGGAATAAATAGAAAACTTGAATGGGCCAAACATCTGGGAGGAAATTGAAACAGTCATCAAAAACCTCCCAGGACACAAAAGTCCAGGGCCAGATGGCTTCCCAGGGGAATTCTATCAAACGTTCAAGAAGAAACAATACCTATTCTACTAAAGCTGTTCTGGAAGATAGAAAGGATGGAATACTTCCAAACTCATTCTATGAGGCCAACATCACCTTAATTCCAAAACCAGACAGAGACCCCACCAAAAAGGAGAATTATAGACCGATATCCCTGATGAACCCAGATGTAAAAATTCTCAACAAAATACTAGCCAGTAGGATACAGTAAGAAGATTATTCACCATGACTAAGTGGGATTTACCCCTGGGATGCAAGGCTGCTTCAACACTTGTAAAGCAATCAGTGTGATAGATCATATCAACAAGAGAAAAAAACAAGAACAATATGATCCTCTCAATAGATGCAGTCAAAGCATTTGACAAAATGCAGCATCCATTCCTGATCAAAACTATTCAGAGTGTAGGGTTAGAGGGAACATTCCTCAGTATCTTTAAAGCCATCTACAAAAATCCCACAGCAAATATCATTCTCAATGAGGAAACACTGGGAGCCTTTTCCTTAAGATCAAGAGAACACAACAGGGATGTCCACTCTCACCACTGCTATTCAACATAGTACTAGAAGTCCTAGCTTCAACAATCAGGCAACAAAATAAATAAAAGGCATTCAAATTGGCAAAGATGAAGTCAAGCTCTACATGTTTGCAGATGACATGATACTGTACATAGAAAACCCAAAAGACTCCACCCCAAGATTGCTAGAACTCATACAGCAATTTGGCAGTGTGTCAGGATACAAAACCAATGCCTAGAAATCAGTGGCATTTCTATCAGTAACAATGACACTGATGAAAGTAAAATTAAGGAGTCAATCCCATTTACAATTGCACCCAAAAGCATAAGGGACCTAGGAACAAACCTAACCAAAGAGGTAAAGGATCTATACCCTATAAACTACAGAACACTTCTGAAAGAAATTGAGGAAGACACAAAGAGATGGAAAAATATTCCATGCTCATGGATTGGAAGAATTAATATTGTGAAAATGTCAATGCTACCCAGGGCAATTTACACATTTAATGCAATTTCTATCAAAGTACCATCGACTTTCTTCAGAGAGTTACAACAAATCATCTTAAGATTTGTGTGGAATCAGAAAAGACCCTGAATAGCCAGGGGAATATTAATAAAGAAAACCATATCTGGGGGCATCACAATGCCGGATTTCAGGTTGTACTAAAAAGCTGTGGTCATCAAGACAGTGTGGCATTGGCACAAAAACAGATACATAAAATTAATGGAACAGAATGGAGAATCCAGAAAGGGGCCCTCAACTCTCTGGTCAACTCATATTCAACAAAGCAGGAAAGACTATCCACTGGAAAAAGGACAGTCTCTTCAATAAATGGTGCTGGGAAAATTGGACAGCCACGTGCAGAAGAATGAAACTAGACCATTCTCTTACACCATACACAAAGGATAAACTCAAAATGGATGAAAGATCTAAATGTGAGACAAAATCGGGATCCCTGGGTGGTGCAGCGGTTTAGCGCCTGCCTTTGGCCCAGGGCGCGATCCTGGAGACCCGGGATCGAATCCCATGTCGCGGTCCTGGTGCATGGAGCCTGCTTCTCCCTCTGCCTATGTCTCTGCCTCTCTCTCTCTGTGTGTGTGACTGTCATAAATAAATTTAAAAAATAAATAAATAAATAAATAAATAAATAAATAAATAAATAAATAAATGTGAGACAAAATCCATCAAAATGCTAGAGGAGACCACAGGCAACATCCTTTCTGAACTTGGCCACAGCAGCTTCTTATAAGATACATCTATGAAGGCAAGGGAAACAAAAGCAAAAAATGAATTATTGGGACTTAATCAAGAGAAAAAGCTTGTGGGCAGCAAAACAAACAGTCAACAATAGTGAAAGGGAATAAAGGGGAAAGGAGAAAAAATTAGTGGGGAATATCAGAGAGGAGACAGAATATGAGAGACTCCTAACTCTGGGAAACGAACAAGGGGTGGTGGAAAGGGAGGTGGGTGGGGGTGGGGTGGGGGTGACTGGGCGATGGGCACTGAGGGGGGCACTTGATGGGATGAGCACTGGGTGTTATATGTTGGCAAAGTGAACTCCAGTAAAAAAATTTAAACATTAAAGAAAGAAACAACTAAAGTCAACAAAAAGACAGGAAATATGGTTTGTGTGCAATATTTTTAAGAGTTTTACTGAGATATATTCACTGAAAAGTATACAGCAAAGGAAACAACAAAGGGAAAAAACAACTGCAGAATGAAAAAAAAATTGCAAACCCTCTTTCTGATAAGAGGTTAATATCCAAAATATGCAGAGAACTCCTACAACTAAATAGCCAAGAAATGAACAATCTGATTAATATATGGGCAGAGGAACTGAGATAATATGTTTGTGGCCTTTGGATTTAATTAGCCATCTCAGGAGAAACAGAATATAGAGATGGCATTATTCAGGACAATCTATGGAAGAGCATATTATCTGAGGGCTTGGATCCCCATGAATTGCACAGCATGCCAACAAGGATTTAAGAAGTTTGTTCAAGAAGAAACACTGCTAGCTTGGAATGAAAAGGATGATGACAAGACAAAAACAAAAGATGGTTGTTCAACTTTTTAAATTGTACAGGTAGGAAATGGGCTGTAAACAGCTACAAACATGTTATTTTTCAAGAAAAGAGAATAATGACTTCAGGGGTGGTATGGAAGTCAGTGGGATCACTGAGGGTTCTCCAGTGGGCGGGGTGGTGGAGGTGTGTGTGTGTATATTTTATGGAATCAGCTCATCTAATTGTGGAGCTACTATGTTTGAAAACCTGCTAGGACAGGCCAACAGACTGCATTCCAGGGAATTGTTGATATTATAGCTCAAGTTGTGAAGCAATCTGAAGACAAGATGCCTTCTTCTGTAGCATAATTCAATCTTTTCTCTTAAGATCTTCAATTAATTGGGTAAGGCCCACCCACATTGAAGTGTATCTGTTTTACTCAGAATCTATTAATATAAAAATTAATCATATCTAAAAAATATTCTAATGATATCTAGCTGCTGTTAGGCCAAACAACTGGTGCTATGATTTAGCCAAGTTAACAGACAAATTAACCATCACAAGCCTCTCTTATTTACCTCCTCTTTGAAACTGTAGGCCTTCTTCCTTGAGATGACTCTTCTTAACGAGCATTCTCCTTATTGCAATAGCCTGAGTAAAATCATCTAAAATCATCTCCTTGGGGCAGCCCGGGTGGCTCAGCGGTTTAGCGCCGCCTTCTGCCCACGGTGTGATCCTAGGGACCCTGGATCCAGTCCCGTGTCAGGCTCCCTGCATGGAGCCTGTTTCTCCCTCTGCCTGTGTCTCTGCCTCTCTATCTATGTGCCTCTCATGAATAAATTAAAAAAAAACAAAAAACAATCTTTAAAAAATAAAATAAAATCATCTCCTTAATTATCTGGGGCATTTTGTCTTTTATACCTCATTACATGTTTCTTGAATTAGTATTTTTTTCAATGGGATTTAAAAAAAATAAATAGGGAAATGGCTACTTTAATTCCCCAAGATTTCCCTTTTAAAAATGATCTTTTTTCTTTAGATATTTTAATAACTAAAAGGAAAATATATTTTACTCTCCTAAAAGAGGTTTTTCTATTTATTTTCCATTTTTCTATCCAACTACTTGATTGCCTATTAATTATTAATTAGCTCTATTATCTATAGATTAATTTTCCTAAATTATACCTTTTTATGTTGTAATTTTTCCCCTTTTTTCTCTTGCAATTATTGCCTTTGGTAAAAAAGTCATATGCTGATATACTAATGATATTCTCAATATTCTATGTATTATTACTAATTTATTAACTTTATTATTAGTTGTTTTGATCTTTTTATTCTGATAAGGGTCTTATTTCATTAAATATATGTTTTCTATATTTCATTTAAGGTGAATTGCTGATGTTCTATTAAATTTGCATGAAATGTCCTGGCCTCCACTCTGTTCCTAAGCAGATGTGTTTGGGTATTGATTTCTCTGTTGGGGAGGGTGTAATTGAGGGAGGATGTTTTCTGGATTCTTTAAACAGTTTATTTGTATTCAAAACCTACATTTTCTACTTATTCCGCCTTCAATATTAGTTATTATTTTATATTTTCTGAATATTTTATAGGTTTCCAGTCTTTCCGCCTTAGAGACTTGGGTATATTTTCAGAAACCTTTGCAACTGTCTGATTTATCTAGAGCCCCTAGGGAAATTGTGACAGTACCCATCTTACTTTTAACAAAAACAATGAAAAAAAGCTAAAATGCCTCCTGACCATTTTCCAAACTGGTTTATCTAAAAGCCACACAAATGAACACATTTCCCAGAGAAACCAACTTTTCTATAAGAGGTATCTGGCACTGACATATTATTCAATAAAACTAAGTGCTTCCCAAGGCAACCTATCTAGAGCATTCCTCAAAAGGAGTACATTACCAACTGCTGAGAGAGCCCTGGTTCTCAAGATAAACAAATTCAGAAAACCAAGAATAGCATTGGGAACATATCTATTGGCACTTTGTTTTAATGGCAGGATTAAACATAGAACATTTTAGGAATTCCAAGTATGCATTTATGTGTTTAGGTGCATATCACATTATGAATTAGTTCCAGGTTTTTGTGAGTAGTTTAGGAATATGAGCCACTATCCTTCCTGTATTTATTTTTCAATTTTTTTTTCTGCTGAAAATATTTAACATAATCATCCATTTTAGACTCTAAAATATAAGAATATAACTTAAAATAGGTAATAACATTATATGTTTTAAAATATTCTTTAGAATAATTTGATTTTATTTTTATTTATATATTTTTTAAAAACAGTTTTCAGGACAGTCTGGGTGGCTCAGTGGTTTAGCGCTGCCGTTGGCCCAGTGCGTGATCCTGGAGCCCCTGGGATCAAGTCCCACATAGGGCTCCCTGCATGCAGCCTGCTTCTCCCTCTGCCTGTGTCTCTGCCTCTCTCTCTGTGTCTATCATGAATAAATAAATAAAATTAAAAAAAACAGTTTTCAGTATTTGCAATCCACTTTACTAATGAAGAAGTAAATGCATCAATAAATACAAAACTGTGTTTTAAATTTAATGAAGAATGTATGTGCATATGTAATATAGACAGACAATGGAGACAGAAAAGAAGGAAAACAGTGGTTGTAGAACTTAACAAACACCTGATAAGTATTATTTGATGGCTATTTTTGGTAATAGAGTTGCAAATATGCTGAACCATAAAATGATTTCTAAATGCTCTCACTGATAAAATGAAGTGCTTTCCCAAATATTGATGACACACTGCATGTTCTACCAAGAAGTTGTAATTTCATATAATAGGAGTTTGAATATTTATGTTTCTTACTTTTAGTATAGAATCGTAACATTCGATTTCTGTGGTTATGTGTTTTATATAAAACACATTGTATTGAGTACTCTTGTTGTCATGCCATTATTTCTGTGTTGATTCTGAGGAAAAGAATTAGCTTCTTTGGGAATTACTGAGGAAGCGTAGAAATGTCTATGCAGCCCCAAGCCATTGTTCCACCAGTATCCTCTCCCTACCAGCCCAAGCAGAAATTTCTCCCTATGTAAGCAGAGGAGTAAGAAGAAATCCTTGGGATCATAAGTTATCAACATATGGAGAGAGGAACTGAATCTTCCTCATCTCTCCATTTTTAGTAAGTAGGAGAATGTCCTTCCTTTTCTCCAAACCAATTGAAATGGAGGAATTCCAAAATATTTCAGGGTGGCTGGGGAAGGAGTCGCTTTAGGATGGTGAGGCTGACTTCTGCTCAGGCAGTGGATGTACTGATAATGTGTCAGGAGCCAGGACAGGGAGGATGAGTTCTTGGTATTTTTCCTCAATTTCTTTCAAGTCAACCTGTTCCTTCTTCCTAATCGATTCAGATTTATATTTACCTTGTGATAGTCCTTCTAAATTAACCCAAAGTATGTATATATGACCATACTTAAAGCATTAGAAGAAATGTGTTTGTCTAGTAATACTGAAGTGTATTAGACCAGCCCAAATTATGTAAAACCAATACCAATTAATAAAGCTATAAAGTTTAGACCTCCTTTCTGCTCATTTACTTGCTTCATACTTTTTGTCTTAACAGGCATATTCTCTGAAACAAATATATCTAAAGGGGATGATCATCAGTATTTTCTGAATAAAATATGAAGTGAGAATCCTACTATCAAGAAAATTTGTCATCCAATTGTTATGGAATGCTTACTAATCTAGAACATTAACTTTATGACAAGCTATGGTATTTCCTATTAGAACATTAGTAGAAAACATATTTTGAAACAATAATGTTCTAGCTTTCTCAGTCTTTGACCTGAAAGGAATAAGAAGAGATGCCTGGGTGGCTTAGCAATTGAGCATCTGCCTTCAACTCAGGGTGTGGTCCTGGAGTCCCAGGATTGAGTCCCACATCAGGCTGACTCGAGGAGTCTGGTTCTCCCTTTGCCTATGTCTCTGCCTCTCTGTGTCTCTCATGAATAAATAAATAAATAAATAAATAAATAAATAAATAAATAAATAAACAAACAAACAAAGTCTTTTTAAAAAATGAAAGGAATAATAAGAAGAACAGATATCTTCTGGGTGTTTGAGTGGTTCAATTGGGTAAGTGTCTGCCTTCAGCTCAGGTCATGATCCCAGGGTCCTGAGATTGAGCCCCACTTCAGGCTCCACAGGGAGCCTGCTCCTCCTCCATCCTCCTCATGCTCTCTTTCACTATCTCTCTCTCAAATAAATAAATAAAATCTTAAAAAGAAAACTATAAAGTATCTTCTTACATCCTAACGTTCTTTTTTTCTGATTGCACACTGTGCAGCCTTTCTCACTTTAAGATAGTAAATGAATGCAAAAGTATTCTTTTTTAAACAGTGAGTTTAAATAATTTAATTATTTTACTATAATATGTGAATTTTGATTTTATACCTTTGAGAGTCCTTTTTTCCCTCTCAATTGCAGGAATGTATAGATCTTAATGTCTATACATTGCTTAATGTGCAACCAAAGAAATTGTTTTCTTTTTTTTTTTTTTTTTTTAGTTTTAGGTGTACATTTTATTTTTTTTAATGAATTTATTTTTTATTGGTGTTCAATTTACCAACATACAGAATAACACCCAGTGCTCATCCCGTCAAGTGCCCCCCTCAGTGCCCATCACCCATTCACCCCCACCCCTTGCCCTCCTCCCCTTCCACCACCCCTAGTTCGTTTCCCAGAGTTAGGAGTCTCTATGTTCTGTCTCCCTTTCTGATATTTCCCACACATTTCTTCTCCCCTCCCTTATATTCCCTTTCACTATTATTTATATTCCCCAAATGAATAACATACAATGTTTGTCCTTCTCTGATTGACTTACTTCACTCAACATAATACCCTCCAGTTCCATCCACGTTGAAGCAAATGGTGGGTATTTGTCGTTTCTAATGGCTGAGTAATATTCCATTGTATACATAAACCACATCTTCTTTATCCATTCATCTTTCGATGGACATCGAGGCTCCTTCCACAGTTTGGCTATCGTGGCCATTGCTGCTATAAACATCGGGGTGCAGGTGTCCCAGCGTTTCATTGCATCTGTGTCTTTGGAGTAAATCCCCAACAGTGCAATTGCTGGGTCGTAGGGCAGGTCTATTTTTAACTCTTTGAGGAACCTCCACACAGTTTTCCAGAGTGGCTGCACCAGTTCACATTCCCACCAACAGTGCAGGAGGGTTCCCTTTTCTCCGCATCCTCTCCAACATTTGTGGTTTCCTGCCTTGTTAATTTTCCCCATTCTCCCTGGTGTGAGGTGGTATCTCATTGTGGTTTTGATTTGTATTTCCCTGATGGCAAGTGATGCAGAGCATTTTCTCATGTGCATGTTGGCCATGTCTATGTCTTCCTCTGTGAGATTTCTCTTCATGTCTTTTGCCCATTTCATGATTGGATTGTTTGTTTCTTTGGTGTTGAGTTTAAGAAGTTTTTATAGATCCTGGAAACTAGCCCTTATCTGATAGGTCATTTGCAAATATCTTCTCCCATTCTGTAGGTTGTCTTTTAGTTTTGTTGACTGTATCCTTTGCTGTGCAAAAGCTTCTTATCTTGATGAAGTCCCAATAGTTCATTTTTGCTTTTGATTCTTTTGCCTTCGTGGATGTATCTTGCAAGAAGTTACTGTGGCCGAGTTCAAAAAGGGTGTTGCCTGTGTTCTCCTCTAGGATTTTGATGGAATCTTGTCTCACATTTAGATCTTTCATCCATTTTGAGTTTATCTTTGTGTATGGTGAAAGAGAGTGGTCTAGTTTCATTCTTCTGCATGTGGATGTCCAATTTTCCCAGCACCATTTATTGAAGAGACTGTCTTTCTTCCAATGGATAGTCTTCCCTCCTTTATCAAATTAGTTGACCATAAAGTTGAGGGTCCATTTCTGGGTTCTCTATTCTGTTCCATTGATCTATGTGTCTGTTTTTGTGCCAGTACCACACTGTCTTGATGACCACAGTTTTGTAGTACAACCTGAAATCTGGCATTGTGATGCCCTCAGCTATGGTTTTCTTTTGTAAAATTCCCCTGGCTATTCGGGGTCTTTTCTGATTCCACACAAATCTTAAAATAATTTGTTCTAACTCTCTGAAGAAAGTCCATGGTATTTTGATAGGGATTGCATTAAATGTGTATATTGCTCTGGGTAACATTGACATTTTCACAATATTAATTCTGCCAATCCATGAGCATGGAATATTTTTCCATCTCTTTGTGTCTTCCTCAATTTCTTTCAGAAGTGTTCTATAGTTTTTAGGGTATAGATCCTTTACCTCTTTGGTTAGGTTTATTCCTAGGTATCTTATGCTTTTGGGTGCAATTGTAAATGGGATTGACTCCTTAATTTCTCTTTCTTCAGTCTCATTGTTAGTGTATAGAAATGCCACGGATTTCTGGGCATTGATTTTGTATCCTGCCATGCTACCAAATTGCTGTATGAGTTCTAGCAATCTTGGGGTGGAGGCTTTGGGTTTTCTATGTACAGTATCATGTCATCGGCGAAGAGGGAGAGTTTGACTTCTTCTTTGCCAATTTGAATGCCTTTAATGTCTTTTTGTTGTCTGATTGCTGAGGCTAGGACTTCCAGTACTATGTTGAATAGCAGTGGTGAGAGTGGACACTCCTGTCTTGTTCCTGATCTTAGGGGAAAGGCTCCCAGTGCTTCCCCATTGAGAATGTTGTTTGCTGTGGGCTTTTCGTAGATGGCTTTTAAGATGTCGAGGAATGTTCCCTCTATCCCTACACTCTGAAGAGTTTTGATCAGGAATGGATGCTGTATTTTGTCAAATGCTTTCTCTGCATCTAATGAAAGGATCATATGGTTCTTGGTTTTTCTCTTGCTGATATGATGAAACACATTGATTGTTTTACGAGTGTTGAACCAGCCTTGAAAGAAATTGTTTTCTATGAATTGTGTCTCATATACTTTGGCTTCATGGAGGGGGCCTGAGCTCTTCTATGCACTTTGATTCTTCAATTGTTTCACAGTTAATACAGTAAGAAAGTGACATGATCCTTCCCGTGTTTGCTGTTATTTTTGTGGTATTTTGTGTGTGTGTGTGTGTGTGTGTGTTTTAATAGCATCTTACATCATTAAACCTGAAAAAAAGCTTTGCCTTTTTCTAAACTTTGACATTAAGTATGCTTTGAAAACCCAATCGATGGTATATATTAAATTGTGTACATTGGAATCCTTAAATGGAAATAAGTGGCTAATCAGGACTGTACATTGTGTGTATTGTTGCAACAGCCAGTAAAGTCCTATAGGCTTCAGTTGAGAATTATGATTAAGTAGATACCTTCTAAGTTAAAAAATGTAATTAGGCAAAAAATTGGTTGTGCTATATAAAACCGTATATAGAACATCTCCTTTAGCACACATTTTACAAATAAGGGAAAGAAAACCCAGAACTTTTAAGTTTTTGCATATAATATGGTAGGTAGTGCCTCAGGGAGCCTGGATGTTGGCCTACTGGTTTTTCATTTTGCTGCTTTCTCAAGTATGTAGAGGTAAAAGCTAAATGGGAAAAAAAAAAAAAAAGAACCATAACCTAGAGTGACCAATACCTATTGTTTAATTTGTATTTCAGAAAGAACAGTTTGGTTAAAATCTTGATGCAAACAAATTTCATGAGACTCTTTCTCATTTTACAGAATAACAGAATGATTGGGTGGGAACTTTCTGAACTTTATCTTCAATGTGCAATTGTATCTGCACTTCTATTTTATTATATTCTCCTTCCTTTTGGTTATGGTCAAGTAGAGGTTCTTAAAAAAAAAAAAGATTTTATTTATTTAATCATGAGAGACAGAAAGAGAGAGGTAGAGGGAGAAGCAGGCTCCATGCAGGGAGCCTGATGTGGGACTCGATCCTGGGTATCCAGGATCATGCCCTGGGCTGAAGGTGACGCTAAACCACTGAGCCACCTGGGCTGCCCAAGTAGAGGTTCTTGAACCAATGCAAAGCATCACCTCCACATGTGCTCTGTATCTCACTCACAAGAAACTTCTCTGGAACGTCATTCTCTCTCCTGTATCGTATTTACCTTTCCCTTTCTGGAAAATGCCCCCTGTGATCATTTAACATACTCAACCCTCTTTTACCTTATAGGAAGTTCCCTTTAAATACTGTACTGTTCACAAATTTTGCCCTAACTAGCTCTTCTTCTCCAAGTCATTGTGAAAGAATTGACCATATATGCTATCCCTAAGTCTTCACCTCTCACCTCTTAAACTATTTAAGTCTGTTTTATAGTACTTAACACAAATTGTTCTAAGGGCATCAGCACCCTTTTGATTCTTAGACCCAGTAAAGTCTGTCAGTACTACTCCTGCCTGATCCATCTAGCATCTAATGCTCTTTACTATTTCTTCTTCAACACTTTCTTTTTTCATTGCCATAGCTGATTCTGTAATTCTAGTTATATACTTCTTTTAGTTTCTTTTTTCAACATTATTTTATATGTTCCTCTTCCTAAACACATGTATTAAATGTTGATCTTCAGAATTACTTTCAAGGTCTGTTGTCATCTTATAATTTTTAGGTGTAGTCATTCATTTTCATGGTGGATTCAGTAATTATATATATCCTGATGACTTCAAATCCAAAGGCTACATTATCAGTGCTGTTGTTTAAATCCATGAATCTAGCAACATTTTGCCCTGTGCAGTTGTTTATTTTACAAATGCTTTGAATCCTGATTATAAAAATGAGTGCAATTTCTCTTATCAGTGGTGCTTCTCTGATTGAGTGCAATTTTTTATCACCATCATTCACGCCAGCTCTTTCCATCACAACCCATATAAATAAATTACAAAGCCCCATTTTTTCACTTATTTATCTCACATATATTTTTTTCTGAAAACATAGTTTACTCACTTAAATTCCCTGGATTAACCCAATAGCTTTCTAATTAATCCCACTATCTCCAGTTTCCCTTTCTTCTCATCCACACTTCACACTGAGATCAGATTAATCTTTCTAAGTACAAATGTCACCATGTTACTCCTTTCCATAAAAACTTTGAACTTCAAAATGATTTCCCACTGTGCTTAAGGTAAAGTGGTAGATCCTGATTGTTGGTAAGGTTTTTTTCTACCCTTTTTATCTTTCCAGTTTACGTCTAATCAATACCTACTCTACCAAATGGAATCATATGATATGTTCTCCAGATCTCTAAGTGCATCACTCTTTCTCTCAAGTCTGCCTCATTACTTATGGGTTACTCCTGCCTGGAAAATCTGCATCCCTTCCTTTACAGTCTATGCCCTCTATGTATTACCTTAGCACACTATATTCCCTCTGCTTTACCAGGTAGTGTACCATAGGGTAATTACTGATTTGTCCTTCAACACTAAAATATACTATTAGCTCCATGATATCACGATCATGCCTGTCTTGTTTATTGTTTACCCCAAAACTAGTGTAATGTCTGATGATAGTAACAACTAAGTAAATATTTTTTGAATAAGAGAATGAAAGAATATTTTATCTTTGTAGCAGAGATCAGGTAATTTATTTTTATTTTTTTAATTTTTTATTTTTTTAGGTAATTTAATTCTTTATTTGTTTTTCTATTTTAAATGGTTCATTGTGTTATGGAACATCCTTGGGAAATGAATCTATATGGGATCTGGTGTTCTCAATACTTCTATGTTCTGCTCTTTCTTCTGAAAAGCAAACAGGGCTACCTGGTTGTTGCTATTGTTTCTAGGCAAAGTGTGCTGAGATCTCTGAAGTCCAGCTAAAAGACAGTTTACCTCTCTCTTGTGGGGAGTAGAAATGGTCAGTATCTAAAGGTCTGGAATTAAGAGTTTATTTTTGTGTAACTATTGTTATCAAAAAAAAACAAAAAACAAAAAACTATTCCAAGTTCTTCTTTGAACAGTTTACAAACTTCCTTCCTGATAGTAAATTAAGGAAAAATCTACATATAAACAATCCAAAAAATGTAAATAAGGGTGTGTGTGTATGTGTATGTGGTGTGTCTTGTTGGATGTCATCATACATACATACATAATTCCCAACCTGGACAAAACAGTAAAATGTGAGAAATCAACCCCTGACCTAGCCTCCACCCTCAGCTTCTAACAATGCCTGAGGTCACCTTATAACAAACGGCAGATAAGATCTCTTGTTTGCCCTCATCACTAAGTTAATATGCCAAATTCAAAATTCTGTACTGTTGAGAGATCAGAGGTTCCTATTTGAAGTAGAAGAAGACTAAGATGGAAAGGAATAAAGAAGAATAAAAATGACTAATATTATTTTACTGTCTCTTGGTTTCATTCAGTAAAAGTTTTTTTTTAATCAAAACTTATTCTGATCCAAAAAGGAAAGAGAGAGAGAGAGACCCAATTTCATCATGATACAATTCTTGCCTTTATTTTTTAAAGATTTTTATTTATTTATTTGAGATTGAAAGAGATAGAGACAGAGCAGTGGTAGAGGCAGAGGAAGACACAGACTCCCCTCTGAGTGTAGAGCCTGAGGCAGGGCTTGATCCCAGGATCCAGGAGATCATAACCTGAGGCAAAGTCAGATGCTTAACCGACTGAGCCACCTAGGTACCCCAGATCTTCCCTTTAAATGGCGAGGCTTTTAGTTATATTATTTTTAAAACATGATAATTTTTCACAGATTATTTATTCAAGAATTGGTAGAAGGGCATTTATATTTTTGCTGTCACACTTAAAACAGTGTATGTTCCCCAACCCGTTTTATCTAAAGAGAAATCCCAGGATGTAACAAGTGCAGTAGTTTAAAAATGTACATTATTTTTCATGTCAAATACCATTCAGCAAATATTTATATAATACTCACCAAATTCCAAACACTGGATCCTTATGTTGCAAATATAAAGAGACTATGTGTTTACCATTTTGGGGTGCCTAGTACAGAGGGAGAATTTGATATACAAATTACACAATCGCAACTTGAAAAAATGTCAAGACATAGAATAATAATAGTAATAATAATTGATGTTTGTTGAACTTCTGTCCAATTTATTGTAGGCATTTTATTGAAGGAGCATAAAATTGTGGTATCAGCTTTCAGTTTCAAATTGTGTCAAGAAGTTGGTTTCTATAAAAGTATCAAATATACAGTTCCATAGTCACATTTAATTCTAAACCAGAGAAATATGCTTCTTTATTTTTGGCAATAAAGAGCACAACATAATCTCCTTCATGCGTCATCATGCCACTAACCTGAGCCAGCCAGCCCTGCCTCTCTCTCCAAGGCTTTTGGCCCCAGGCTCCTTTCTTCAGTCTAGTTTATTCCTCTGGGTGGTCATGCCCTGGTCAGGTTTGGAACTGAGCTGGCTGTACCCCTCCCTGGATCCAGGGCTCTCCTGGAGAGGCCTCCTTCTGTATCCTTTCCCAACTTGAATAGTGGTTATTTACAACAAGATCTGTTCCCACAAATCAGAACCCTAAAGTATTAAAATAAAACAAAAAAATCCACACATGCAACCAAAAATTTGATGGGAATAGAAAGATAGCCCTTCTGCAAGGTAGTCAATAAATACCAGCACTAGAAAAAAAAATCTTACAGCTTGTGAATTGATAAATCAGAATTTTAGCCTGAGAAGACTTGCTATAAAACCTCTATTCATCTATAAAACCTCTATAAAACCTCTAATCATCTAACCTACTTATCTACTTAATATATTAAACTACTAACTTAATGTTCATCAGATCTTCTTTTGGTGATAATTTTCAAGTTTTATCTGAAGTCCTGAATTCTCTTTACTCTTTCACCATTAAATATTTTTAACATGGCCATAATGTTATTATCTCATATTCATCTGCAACAGACTTCCATCTAAATTTTGATATATCAAACACAAGTAGGTCTGTTTTATTTCAATAAGACAGTCTTTACATGTCACCTGGTATAAAGAGTCTTCTCAATAAATGTGTGTTGGAAAATGAGTTTCAATTGAAATAACTACTTTAATTTTGTTCAACTCATCTTTCCCTTTCTTATTTTTTTCCCTGTATAACATCAGATGAAATAAAAATAAAGATAATCTCCCAAATATGAGAATCACTTGATAATGTCTAAGGGGATCTTGGACTCTGCAAAAAAAAAAAAAAAAAAAAAAAAGTAAAGATAAACCTTAAGGGGAAAATGGAGCCGTGTTGAAACAGAATGATAGGATCTTTATAAACTACGAAAATAGGAGTGATTAATATTTTGAGTTTTGCAAGACTTCTTAAACTGCAGAAACAAGTGGATTGATAAAACAGGAACAACTTAGTCTATTGAAAATACTACAGGGTATTTTCAGTAAGTCATTGAGTAATAATTTAAATACTTATAAAATTAAACCAATTCTTTTCACTGTGTGTGTGTGGTGGTGGTGGTAGTTAATGGAATATTTTTTGTTTCACTAAATGCTAATACCTAGGGGAAAAAGATCAAAGAAAGTATTAGAAAACAAGATATTACTGCATTTGTATGTTCTAGTGTGTGTATATTCATTAACTTCTGACCTCTGTACACTTCTCTCAGAAGACCATTGATGATAGAAACCACCCTTCCTTCCAAGGGTAACAATAAAATGTGAATGCCCTCTTTTTTTCACTTTCTACATATCTGCTAACTAACCTGATCCTAATAGCTAACAACTACTCAAAATGCAGTCTCTGTTTCTTAGTTTACCCAGGACACATAAGTGTCAGTGAGAAGGAATGATATCAGAAGGAAATGGAAGGAATGCAGTGAAAATAATATTATAGGACAAATTCTTCTCCTTACTACCACCCAGCCCATGATGTATGTTCATACATCTTATATAGTTTACACATCAGGTACTCTTACTTCTATTGTCTTTCCTCCCAGAATAGTGCTTTTGCAAATAATAGTCCTGACCACAAAGGGACCAAAGTGGTCCTTCTGGAAGAACATGAAATACTCTTCTTTTATAAAAACTGTCTTGTGTTATTATATAAAAGTAGAGGTGTTATGTCTGGTAACTTACCTCATAGGATGTCAGTTGACTAAGCAGAAACATGTCCCTAGTCCTGGCCATAGTAACCAAAGTGAAATATAAGAAGGTGGTTCGGGGACACCTAGGTGACTCAATCGGTTAAACATCCAACTTTTGGTTTGGACTCTGGTCATGATCTCAGGGTTGTGAGATTGAGCCCCATGTCCAGCTCTGTGCTCAGCACAGAGTCTACTTGAGATTCTCTCTCTCTGCCCCTACCCCTTGCAGGCACATGCACATGCTCACTCTCTCTCTCTCAAATAAATAAAGAAAATCTTAAAAAAAAAAAAAAAAAAGGGTAGGGGGCAACCCCAGTGGCACAGCGGTTTAGCGCCGCCTGCAGCCTGGGGTGTGATCCTGGAGACCTGGGATCGAGTCCCACGTCGGGCTCCCTGCATGGAGCCTGCTTCTCTCTCTGCCTGGGTCTCTGCCTCTCTTTCTCTCTCTCTGAATAAATAAATAAATAAATCTTTAAAAAAAAAAAAAAAAAAAACAAGGTGGTTTGAAACAAAACAACTCATCAGCTCAATTACATGCAATATTTTAAATAATACATATATGTGCATATATATGTATATATTTTCCCCCTCACTGTTACATTAGCCTATACATTTTTTGGGGGAAAGAAAAATATAGTATGGTACCATTAAATATCTGTAGTTATTTGCCATGTTATCTTCTAAAGATATTTGAAGTTTTATTCTGTCCATAGCATCTTGAAACATTACCAAAAAAATTTTTTTTAACTTCCATGAGAGACTTTTAACCATGCGAAACAGAATTGCTGAAAGAGAGGCAGATGGAGAAATGGGGTAACTGAGTAATGGGCATTAAGGAGGGCACATGATGTGATGAGCATTGGGTGTTTTATGCAACTGATGAATAACTGAACTCTACATCTGAAACTAATGATGTACTATATGTTGGCTAATTGAATTTAAATTAAAAAAAAAGAAAAAATTTAACACATCTCTATTTTCATTTCACTTTTATTGATCAGTTGCAGTGTGTTTTCAATTAATACAAACAAAAATATTGATTTTAAATACAGATATTAAAAATTAATCACTCTTATTTTCCCTTAATTATCTAAATTATGTCTCTGCAATGCAGTATATTGAGAAATTAGTATTAATATTATTACATCACTTATACCCATTTGGCATTTTTTAAATAATTACTTTAGTAGTTTTATTTTTTGAATGTGTGTGTTTTGGCATACAGATTTCACATCTGGTATAAAATGAGTTTGAATATTTTAATAGATAAGGAAAGCCTAAAATGTTTTTGATTAAAGAATTATTTTTTGGTATAATTGTCATTCCTAATATATATTTCATTTTTTATCTTTCTTTGGGAAACAACAGTATGCATTTATTAATAAATTGATTAAAAAGATTATGTTCAAATTATTTCATATTTTTGCTATAGAGAATTAAAGGTCCATTAGGAAGTAGGGATTCCTTTTGTATTTATGCATAGCTGGCATTTTTTATTCAATGTGCACTTGTGAGAATTTTCAACAGATGCAAATACTGGGGATTACTAATTTGTAGAGTTCATTCAGTTATTCAATTAGTAGACTTTTGAAGCTTTCTAATTCATTGTTCTGGAAATTTGAGATCTTAAGTCTGAAAAATTAACCACCTGTTTTAACTAGAATTTAGCATAGAATGCATACTATTACAAATTAAAGAAGCAGTTATAAAGAGAGAGGATAAAATAGTGTTTGAATTTTATATGAAACATAAGTTAAAAGTGATAGAAAATGAAGTGCAAATATGTGTAGTCCTATTTTGACCTTCCACCACAGGAAAGAAACTGAAGCATGGAGAAAGTACTTGCTATTTATGAAAAATGATTCCATTCTTACAAAGATAGGGAATATCCATTAACATAGTAAGTAAAAAGAAATACAAGAAGAAACATCATATGGAACAAAAGACTAGTGAAAATTGAGATGCACACTAATGACTGTATCAGATAATGCAGCAGTTGGAAAACTCATATTCCAAATTAATACTAGAGCCATAATTAGAAATGCTGGTAAACGAACATATACATCTTTTTTAAGAAAAATAAGTTGAGATTAAGTATATGATTATAATGCCAGTTTTTTTTAAGATTTTATTTATTTATTCATGAGAGACACAGAGAAAGAGAGGCAGAGACACAGGCAGAAAGAGAAGTAGGCTTCCCATGAGGAGCCCGACGTGGGACTTGATCCTGGACCCCGGGATCATGCCCTAAGCCAAAGGCAGACGCTCAACCACTGCCACCCAGGCATCATATAATGCCAGTTTTAATTGCAAAAGTAATTGAAAGCCCAAAGTAATATACATAATTTCAAGGTAAGAAAGTAAAGTCTAATAACAACATATTGTTTAACAGTAAGTAGCCAAATGCAAACAAATAAATAAAAACCTAGGAATCTTCGACAACAGAAAGCAACAAAGAACACATCTTTTATAATAACTTTCTAAAACTAGCTGAGAAGGAAAGCTACTGCTTGAACCAAGTCATTATCCTATCTCCATCACCCTCCAAAAGGATGCACTCTTTAAGTGGCAAAATTCTGCAAATACTTATATTTGCAGAGAAGCTGAGTAAGAGATAAGAAAGCATTTTAATATGGAAATAATAAAAACCCAAAGAGTAGATTTCTCATCCCTTTAAACTAATGCTATTTGGACCAGTCAAAAATGCAAGGAAAATCGACAACAAAATCAAACTATCCGTAGCAATAAGGAAAACCTAAGCAACATAAACCAGTGGAAGAACTAAAAAGAAAATAGGAGAGAATCTTAAAACAAAGTCAAAATTTAGGAGGAAAAAGGACATTGAAATCCCCTTCCCCCAAGCCCCTCTGCTCCAAAGACAAACAAAAAGACACCCAAAACTACAGATATTAATTTCATGCTTTTCTTTGAGTACAGATATCTGATATACAAAAGATATTTGAAATTCAAAAAACAAAGCAGAAACTGACACATTTCCAGAATCCAAAGTCTAATGGGCTTCCCTATAATAATAAACAACAATTCTTACTAGATTGAAAAAACCCTATACAGTCTATTTAATAAAATCAGAGCTTGAAGAATACATCCCAAGTCCAGCAATCAAAATTGATCTTTGTTTTCGCTGATTTTTACTATCTATCCTATGCTCTTAGACTACCTAAAAACAAATACAACATATATTCTTTAACCTTTAAGCTATAGTTTTAGAGAAAAGATAAACTGCTCTCTCAGTAGTGGAAAAGTCACCTAATGTCAAACAGTCACCCTAAATGAAGTAATATTCAATTCCCCTGTTGAGCAAAATGGAGGGAGAAAAAGGAAAAAGAAATACGTCAGCATTAAAAGATAAACCCTACATAGCAAAAGAAAAATAAGAAAAAAAAATAACAAGTACCTAATGAAAATCAAGCACGGAATTAAATTATCACAAGAAATAGAAGATGTACACATGGCCACTCCATGCTTAGTTGAAAATGAGGGCCATGAATTAACTGAGTAGGTATGTATAATCTCAGTGTGCATCAATCTGTCTGGACTACCAATCACACACATACACACATACACACACACACACTCAGCAGCAAGAAAATAATAATCATGTATTTCTCACATGTCTCCAGGTCACCTCGGGTGGTTTTGGTGATACAAATTTGCAGTGTATGGGTAGTTCTAGGCTACGGTTGAGTTCTGATTTACTTCCAATGTCTCTTTTACTCCTTGATCTAGCAGTCTGGCCAGGCATGCTTGTTTCATGGAAATGGCAGAAACATCAGAGGGAAAATCCAATGTGACCTTTCTTGGCATTATATCTACTAATATCCCACTTGGAAAACCAAATCACATGGTCAAAAACTATCAACAGTTTTAGAAGACACTCTATGTCTGTGAGATATACAGAGTGAGGATACTGTATATCTGTGTAAGAAAAAGAGCTTAGAGACAGAAAGTGGTAGAGAATTGTAGCCAATAATTTAATCTACCATAATGTTAAAGATAAAATGTTAAATCAAAATTATGAAAGCTCAAATAACTGATACAGGACAAAAAATTACCTTGTGCAACTAAAATTTCCTTCTGGAATAGCAAGTCGTTAGCTGGAGGACTGAAAGTCAAATTGTAGCCAGAAGAATAGCTTAAGTTACAGTGAAATAAAAGTAAAAGGACATTAAAATAATTAGGCAAGATGATATGGAGGACAAAGGTGATCTAAATTAGATATGAATGATGTTCATAATAAGTTAAAAATTTCAATATATGCTATTGAGAATGTATCAAAAGGTTATATTAGAAAGAAAAATCCATTTAAGTAATAATCATATAATAAATCCTGCAGATTGTAAAGCACCATTGTACAAGAGAAATTAGTACAAAATAATGAATAATGAGTTGTAATTTAATTTTGAAATATCAGAGTTAAAGAAATATTTGTATATAGAGATTTTTAAAAATTCCTACAAAGAATGAGACTTGCTTCAAATATCTCAATAACAGGAAACTCCAGAATTTAAAGAAATAACATTTGCAATTTATGCCTTATTGTAGTGTTTATACTTTATCACTATCTATTAAAAATAGATAAAGTAAAATAAATAGTGTTTATTTAAAATAAACAAGGGCAAGATAGTCATAGTAGGATTTAACCCTTTTGTAGAACACAAAAATACAATCTGAATAAGACTTCCATTTTCAGAGGTGCCTGGGTGGCTCAGTCAGTTGTGTGTCTGCCTTCGGCTCAGGTCATGATCAGGGGTCCTGGGATAGAGTCCCAGACTGGCTCCTGCTCAGCAGGGAGTCTGTTTCTCCCTCTCCCTCTGCTCCTCTCTGGCTGTGCTTTCTCTCACCTGTGCACTCTCAAATAAATAAATAAATAAATAAAATCTTAAAAAAAAAATACTATGCCTATCAGAAAGCTGAAGACACAGAAACCTAAGTCAATAAAATTTCAGAATTTTGGGAAGCTCAGAAATGACAGGGAACATTATTAACAAAGAAATAGAACCCAATCAGGTCACTGTAACTCTACAATGCATAATGTTTTCATCTGTTAAATGACAGATTAGAACTCATTAGGTCTCTAAAACTTCTAAAAATATACTTCAAAATTATTTTCATAGTTAGCAAATAGATGTTTTTCTTGTTTACTAAGTTTTTAAATATGTACTCTAATGTATTTTTCTTTATAGCTTCTAAATATAAACATGAAAATGCTTATGATAAAAGTACAAAACTTCATGTTCGACAGATGTATATGTTATTTTTATTGTTGTTAGTTGAATGATTTTAAAAGTATAATTTTTTCAGGAAAGAAAGTGAATATATAATAAGGACTTTGCAGAAGCCACCAAGTAAAATTTTCACTTCAATGAGTTAAATAAACAGAAGCTTAAAAAAGAGAAACAGGCTCCACAAAATTTCAATAAAGTATATGTCTGGTTGAAGCATCATTACTCTTGTCAAATGAAATAGAATCAATTCAGTGAATTGGGTCTTCCAGTTCTGTATCTTGAAATAAATTACTATATTATGGTTATTTAAGGTAATAATTTGCTGTATGTTTTGGCTTATAATAAAATAAAGCTTATCTCATAATTCTACAATATCTCATAAAATTAGAAAAAACATTAGGTACTTAATGAAATAGCTACCTTTGTCAAGTTTGAAGATCATTAACTTTTGGGTTAAGCTACAATTTTAATGATATAGACACTAGCTCATCTATCATATATTTGACATTTCAACATGTTCATTACATCTAAATATCACTATCTGTAAAATAGCAATATTTTGAAAGCTTATTCACTACTTTGCAGTAAAAAGGATACTTTTAAAAATAGTTTTGATATTTAAAAAATACTTGTTTATTTCTACATAGTCTTACCATCCATTTATTGTGTTCAAATGACCTTAACAATAAGTATATGTTTTTCCAAGAACTTCAATTGGAGATTTATAAAAGCATATTCACTAATTAATTCCTTCATCAAATAGTATTACTGAATACTTATATATAGAATTATGTCAGAAACTTTGTGAATTACAAAAGGCTATTTTAATTATTTATTCCATGCATTTTAAATACAACATTATAGAGTCAATAATGAATAATTTTCTAACAGATAAAACATATTTTACTCTTTATTTTTACTATATATTACTTTAAACCATATGAAATTGTCATTCTTAGAGGTCAAAAATGCTGACTATATCAATATTTTTTTAAGATTTTATTTATTTATTCATGGGAGACAGAGAGAGGGGCAGAGGGAGAAGTAGGTTCCCTGCAGGGAGCCTAAGGCAGGACTGGATCCCAGGACCCCAAGATCACAACCTGAGCCAAAGGCAGATGCCCAACCACTGAACCACCCAGATGTCCCTATATCAACATTTCTTATTATTCAACCTAATATCTTTTACTATATCAATTCTAATGTTGTGAAACATAAGTGGTATATATGATGTGCATAAAAATGGAAAGATAGGGCATCTCATGGCTCAGTAGGTTAAGCATCAGCCCTCAGCTCAGGTCATGATTCTGGAGTCTTGGGATCCAGCCCGACATCCAGCTCCCTGCTCAACAGGAAGTCTATTTCTCCCTCTTTCTCTGCCCCTCCCCCTGGCTGTGCTCTTTCTCCCCCTCAGATAAATAAAAACTTGTTTAGAATTGTCTGTATATAAGAAATACCACATCATGTTTCCAAACTTCATTTAGCACTCTTCTGTGTTATTTATCTTCACCATTGAGGAAGAGACTGCTGTTCACCAAGAAACTTTATTTCTCTTTCTTTCTGAGCATGGACATAGTCTATAGCTCCCAGGCTCATAGCTAGATATAACTATATTTCCTAAATTCTAACAAAAAGGGTATTAGTAGAAGTGATGTGAGTTTTTACAGGCTTTTAAGATATTTGTTTACTATATTTACATTTTCTTTCTCCATCAACTGATCAGAACCATATGATTATAAAACTCTAAGGGTTGGTAGCACCTGGGTGGCTCAGTTGGTTGGGCATCTGATACTTGATTTCCACTCTGGTTGTGATCCTAGGTTGGTGAGATCAAGGCCTGTGTCAGGCTCTGTGCTAAGTGTGAAGTCAGCTTAAGATTCCCTCTCTCCCTCTCCTCCTGCCCCTCTCCTCCACTTGCATGCATTCACGCTCTCTCTCTCTTTCTCAAAAAACAAAACAAAAACAAACTAAGGGTTGGTGAAGCCATGTGAAGAAAGAAGCCTCTGAATAAGACACCACATGGAGGAGAGCCATCTGCCAGTGAGAAACACCTGACTCAGGCAGTTAAACAATTGAGAAAACAAACTTGTTTAATGTTAGTTGATTGTTATTACAGCCTAGCCTGCCCTTTCTAATGCAAACTGTAACCTAACACGTATTGAGGAAAGAAAAAGGCAAATTTTCTTCAGAAAAAGCCAATTATGAAGTGATAAAAAGTACAAGTTATTTTAAAAAAAGGATTTGAAAAGTTTATATGAGTTACAAGACCACTTATAAATGGAATGCCCTGTGGTTTAGTAACTGTTAATTATAGATACCACTATTTCCTCTTGAGAGCCCTATGATATGCCATATGATATCAAGATTTTCTGTTTTCCATCCAGCAGAAGCTTTGAGAAGAGTTGATCTCAGCAAATACAAAAGTATAGCACATTGAGTATTTTTAACACTTTATTTGGCTAGGTATTCATCTTTCTATTATACAAATCCCCACTGTTCACCTCCCTCCCAATTTGTTTGGCTTTAAATCAACTCTCCATGTGAAGATGACTCCCATTTCTGAGAATGATGAAAAAACTTTGGGCTGATCAAAACTCTTGTTGAAAAAATTGTGAAATAACGAAAACACAAAATGTTTATATATTACTTGAATGCATGGGGAAAATAAGACACCGTCTTCAAGAAAAAAAACCCAAGAGAAAGTTAGTGTCAAGGAGAAGACAGTTGCATCCTGCAGCTACATTTTTCCTGAAAAACAAAACAAACAACAAAAAAACCACATATTTTTTGTGTTAAAAATATATTTAAAGTTAAAATACATGGCAAGTATACCACCATGGGATGAGAGTTTATGTGGATTTAATGGGTTTTAAGGTCCTATATTCTCAGAAAACTGATAAAAGTGATATTTTTTAGTATGCTGTAATAAAACAGGATAAGTATTTTTAAAGTCTGATAGTTTTAATACACTCTAACAAAGAATGTAAAATAGCAAGCTAATAGATGGAAAATATAGTTTTAAAGTTGAATAATCCAAAAGAAAAGAGAATGAAACGGAAACTATTCGAAGTGTGAATTAGTAGGCATAACTCGAATATGAAAGTAATCACATTAATGTATAGGGACTAAAAAATTCAATTACAAAGACATAGATTTTTAGACAGCTTTAAAAAAACTCAATTGTAAACTCCTTACTAGAGACCTATCTTAAGCTTGAGAACACAGAAAGTAAATGTATTGTAGGGATATATTATGCAAACACTACCCAAAGGAAAGCTAGAGTGACTATGCTAAAATATAGACATTACTTAATAAAATTGCCTGTGCATATTCATCAATAAAGACAATGTTCATAGAAGCCATATCCATAATAGACAAATTAGAAACCCAAAACAGTTGGATCGTTAAATAGTGCTGTATGCAAACAATGTAATATTACATATTAGTAAGGATGAACAAACTGTTTACATTGCAACAATCAGGATATATCTCACAAATGTAAGGCTGAGCAAAGACACCAGACACACACAGTATGAACTGTGTGAGTCCATTTATATTTGTGAAAAGCAGACCAAAGTTAGGACAGTAATTACCTTCCATGGAGGTAGTGAAAGGAAATGAGGACTCTAGATTACTGGGAAAATATATTTCATTATCTTATTCCTGGTTACATAGGTATGTTTACTTTGTAAAAATTCATTAAGTTTATACTTACTAATTATGTTCTCTTCTATATATAATAAAACATATATAACATACTTTATTATTGATGTATTAATATGTCAGTATTTAAAAATTTCTTAAAAATTTATACTTTTATGCTTTTATACTTATATTCCATGACTATTATAAAAGCAGTGTTCGGGATATCTGGGTGGCTCAGCGGTTTGGTGCCTGCCTTTGGCCCAGGCCATGATCCTGGAGTCCCGGGATTGAGTCCTGCGTCCCGTGTCAGGCTCCCTGCATGGAGTCTGCTTCTCCCTCTGCCTGTGTCTCTGCCTCTCTCTCTCTCTCTCTCTCTCTCTCTCTGTCTCTCATGAATAAATAAATAAAATCTTAAAAAAGCAGTGTTCAAAGTATAGATATCCCCTTTCCCATATGGTATAAACTTATTTTAATTGCTCTCAAATTCTTTCCTGCCCTTTCTTTTTTTTTTCTCACTTTTCTAATGAACTAATTGTGAAATATTTCTAATAAAGCATTGTTATTTTTTATATAACCTCTACTTACCTGTCCTCTTACAGGCTAATGTGGCAAGAGGGTAAGTAAAGATCTCTCAAATCCCTTTTGGAGAAAGCACAGAGGCACATGTATATAAATATGAGGTTAGTCTATGCTACTTACATGAGTGAAATTTAACAGAATTTCTGTTAGAGAAGTAATTCCTATATTAAGTAAAATTATAAAAATATTTCCTGGATTAAAATTAATTTATAAGAGTGCCTGGGTTGCTCAGTCAGTTAAGCATCTGACTCTGGTTTCACCCATGATCTTAGAGTCAAGAGATGGAGCCCTGCATCAGGCTCTGCATTGAGTATGGAGCCTACCTAAGATTCTCTCTCTCTCCCCACTTCTCCCTCTGCCCCTCCCCCTGTGCAAGCTCTTACTCTCAAAAATAATAATAAAGATAATAATAACAATAAGAATTTACATGTATAGCTTCCTTCTTAGGCATTGTTTTTTGTTTTCAGTCATATTGAGACTTTTTACAATGTTGAAATTATAATTGGAAACTTTGTGTTATATATTCTAAATTTGTGGGTGAAAATCTCTACCATATATAATCTACACATTCTTTTTAGAACATAGAAGCATACTTTGTCTGAAGGCTATAGGAAACCCAAATGAAAATGAGTCGTTAACATAATTAAGGGATCCTATTTCCTCCAGTAATTAAAGATAGGAATTAGAATCTTCAACTGAACCTCCAATTGAGCTGGCACAGAGTCTAGAGAACAAGAAAATAAAAGTGAAAGATTTTGGCAAACTATTCTACACTATAAATCAGCATTGAATTTTGCCCTGTTGCTCTACACTTCTGTGTACCTATTTAAGTAGCTATGCTTTAAGAGAGAAAGTAACCTATTAAAGGCAGAGCAAGGTAAGGGCTAAGAACCGGTTATATGCCATATATTATCACAAATAATGATTTACAATGATCCTATGAAGTAGATTTTAGTGATCTCATTTTTTGCCTAGAGAAATTTAGGCTTCTGGTGTCAAAGTCCAGAAATATACCAAATGCCCAAGTTTCTATTCAAACCCAGACTTACCAAATTAAAGTCTCTCAATCTCCAGGGCCTTTGTCCTTTGTAATCTGCTAAATACACATAAAGATGAAGTACTGTCTCCCTCACATCAAAAGACCAGTAAAGGGGATCCTTGGGTGGCTCAGCAGTTTAGTGCCTGCCTTTGGCCTGGGATGTGATCCTGGAGTCCCGCGATCGAGTCCCATGTCGGGCTCCCTGTGTGGAGCCTGCTTCTCCCTCTGCTTGTGTCTCTGCCCTCCCTCCCCTCCCCATCTCTCATGAATAAATAAATAAAATCTTAAAAAAAAAAAAAAGACCAGTAAACTTCTAACATAATCAGGGTTTTTTGGGTGAACTTACAAAGAAACACAAAGACATGTGTCCCAAGTATATTAGTTTCCTGGGGTTGCCATAGCAAATTACCACAAGTTGAGTGACTTAGAAATACAGAAATGTATTCTCCAAAGTTTTTGGAGCCAGAATTTGAAAATCAAGGTGTCAGCAGGGCCATGCTCCCCCTAGAGTTTCTTGGAAAAATCCTTTCTTGCTTCTTTCTAGCTTCTGGTAGTTGGAGGCTTTCTTTGGCTTGAAGCTGCATCAGTCCACTTTCTGCCTATCTTCAAATAGCTGTCTCCTCTCTTAGTCTATCTCTCCTTCCTCATAAAGACACCACTCATTGGACTTGGGGCACACCCTAATCTATCATCCTCATCTTAACTTGATTACATCTGTAAAGAACATTTTTCTAAATGAGATCATCTTCATAGACCCTAGGGGTTACAACTTCAACATGCATTTTGGTGGGGAACACAATTCCCTCACTGCACTAAATCATCTGCAGTTTGGAGAATTTCTAAGAAAAAAAAAATACAGCCAATAAGCATATTTTGTGGAGATCTCTCAATATTAGCCCTGTCTTGAACTGCGGTCTGTATAACACACAGCAAAGATGATTTCTAGGACACATTAGCCTAGAAGTGTGTTTCTAAACCTTTTTCTATTAACGTTAAGCCTCAGGTTTTGTGTAGACCCAAGTTGATATACATGTATGGATGAAATGGCACAATAGATGCGTGAGATAGAGAGCTGTTGATACCAAAGCACACAGTTTTCTAGGAAGAAAAGACAACTCTGGACTGAGTCAGTAACATGTATTCTATTGCCCTGTAACTGGGTTAATTAAGCTAAATATATTTGACTAAACTTAACATCACAATTAGATTTACCAAAGATTCGAATCATTTTAGAGAATTATGTGGTGGACCCTAAGAACCCTGATAACTCAGTTGGCTCTTTATTGTAAGAAATATTTAGTCATTTAGACAAATGTCTTTTATTTGGCTAATTTTTAGTCAAAGGGTGTTTTCTTTCCCATTTGATACATATCAGCAGCTAGATCTCTATTGGATACATTGGATCTATGCAGTCTGCAAAGATTTCTTTAAAATAAAGTTGGTTTTTAAACATTGATTGATGTTTTAGATTTGTGTTCCTTCTTTTCTTGGAATCCTAAATTCTGCGATTCAGGACACTCCCATGGACCTTTTGCTTTTATGGCTTCCACTAATGCAGCATTTTTTCAAGCTTCTAATTAAAAATTGAATATATCCAGATGGTCTCATGCTTATACATTTAAAAATTACCCATATTGCATGTAATTCTCAAATATTATATTATTCAATCATATTGGTATGTAACATTAGCTTTAAGAAAAATATCTTGGGAATTTTACCTTGTTATATTTAATTAACATTTAAAGTAGTTTTAAATTGTTTAGTACCAGTGCTATTTGTTTTTGAACTTCAAAAAACAAAAAAAACCCTCAGAAATATATGTGCAAGCATTCTGTTACTCACCCATTTGAACCATCTAGAATCCTGTGAGAATACTTACAGTACCATTAATCTCTCTTTGGTGTATTCTCACTGCAGCTGAATGTTACTTGTAATTATTAGTGTTTCACTAACTCCCTTATTCAATTTTATTCCTACACGTGGAAAAAAAAGTGTTATAAGTTAATGTTTTCTTCATATCCCTCTTCCCATTATGGATGGTATTGGATTTCAATAAAGTATTTTCTCTAACTTTATAATTTTCTTTATAGTACCCACATGTTCATTTTTACTACTAAAAATAGGTGTTAATAATTTAAATATCTAGAGTAGTTTATGCTACATAATTGCTGATTGAAGTATTCCAAGAATGAAACTGGTATTTACCTATTCAAAGTGCCCCTACAGTTCATACATGGTGAGAGGCATTGATGGTGAGCAGGCAATCTTTTTTTTTTTTTTTTTTTCAGGCAATCTTTTAAAGAAGTACATTTGCCTAGTTTGGATGCTCCATAACAGTAGGAAAGGAAAGACAAAGATTAAAGTGCAAATAAGCAATCAAATTTGACATTAGGAGTTCCAAATCAATAGGACAGGAATGAAATACAGTTGGTCTTAGGAAATAGAATTTAATTGGAACACAAATAAGCAGATTATGGTCACAAGACAGGGAATCAAAACATTGAAATGGGATTGGGATAGGATACAAAGAATGGAAATGATAGGATGAGGTGTCCTATACAAATGAGTAGTCCCTATCATTCCAAAGATTATGTCTTTGATCATGATATTCAGGAGAATTCTCCTGTTTTAATCTTAAATCCTCCTAGGAGGACAGTCTTAAAAGGGTTGACTTGGAGGAAGGGTTCACCATATAGTTTAGTAAGCAGTTAGAAAAGCTACTAATGCAGAGCAATAGATCTGGTGTCAGATACCCTGGCAAATCCACCATGGTAAACCTGTGGACTCTTCCTCGCCTCAAGTATTCTGTTCCACTTTACTCATATATTATGGATTTTATAATTTCATTCAAGCATCATTAATCATCCTCCAATGTGCTCTGAGGTTCTTTGGATGTATACCAACAGCCCATTGTCCTACAAACCATGTGTCTCTCAACTCAGACATAGACCTAAAGGGTATTACGTGAATACCCAGACAGAGAAAGACAAATATCATATGGTTTCACTTATATGTGGAATCAAAACAAAACAAATGAATACAAAAAATGAAGTGAGAGTTCTTTAAATATTGAGCATCACATGCTTCAGGTTCTAGTAAAAATCCTCATTTTTTAGTTCTTCTCTCCTTTCTCAAACTCATTTTCTTTTTCCTATTTGTTTTCAAGTAACTGACCTACTTTGAGAAATGTAGCTTGGCCTTATGCTCCGCTGACTTCCCTATTTGCCAGTATTTTGCCCCTTTCACTACTGCAACTACTTACTCTGATGGTTCCTCTGGTGGGTCACCATGAGCCCTTCCTCATTGGGAATTGGTTCCCATCTGAAACACTAAAATAAAATAAAATTCATGAAGGGAGGTAGGATAGGGAGTAGTTAAAAGCTTTTGACTCTGGAACCAGAGCACTGTAGTTTCTCTCTTTGTGCTCTATTTTATTTTTTATTTTAATTTTTAACCTGGAAAATGGGAATCACATCTCAAAAGATTGAGGGTTAACAATTTAATACATATAAAATGCTTGGATGCTGTGTGCTAACTAGGAAATACTCAAAAATTAATTACCCATGTTTTTCTTTCTACTTCATTCTCCCCATTTCCCTTCCAAGTGTCTCATTTAGTTTTTCTACTTAACAGTTAATCACATTGTAACATTTTTCTGTGTCCTTTTTTCTTTTTAAATATTTTATTTATTTTTTCATGAGAGAAACCAAGAGAGAGAGGCAGAGACACAGGCAGAGGGAGAAGCAAGGCTCCATGCAAGGAGCCTGACGTGGGACTCAATCCCCAATCCCGGGATCATGCCCTGAGCTGACGGCAGATACCATTCTGAGCCACCCATGCACCTCAGCCACCCAGGTGTCCCTTTCTGTGTCCTTTAGATTTCTTCTTCCCATATGATAAAATCTTTCTACTGTATTTGCAAGCTTTCTTTCTAAACATTCTAAACATTCTCCCTTAATATGTAACATATCCTCAAGCATTTCCCAGCTTAATCCATCTCTTTGGCTCTGGATTCCTCTTATTATCATAATTGCTCTTCTTTCCCACTGGCAGTCTGAGTCCTGCCTCATCCCATCTCTGAAATTGCCCCTTATCAACTTTACCGACCATGTCTCTTAGCAAATGCTGCCAGTTCTCTCTCCATATACCCTAGATATGATTTGCCCACCAGGCTCACTTCCAGTTGCCAGCACCAGCATGTCTTTAATAAAAGCTTGTCCTCCCAGGCTCCTGGAACTCTTGTTGCCTTCAAGCACAAAAAACTGGAATTGTCTGAGAATTTACGTATCTGGGTCACTCCTGACCTGAGGCTGATGAATCTGGGAGTATAATTATTCCAGCTCCATTACCCCATGCTTGTGTGGAGTGTTCTATAAATGTCAGTAAGGTGCATTTATTTGATAGCGATCATGTCTTACATAATCTTACCAATTTTTTGGTCTGTTTTTTCTATCAATTTTGAGGAGTTTTGAAATCTTCCACTATAACCATGCACATACATATGCTTTCTCTTTGGGAAGTTTTTGCTTTATTTATTTTGAAGCTCTATTATTAGATACACAGATATTTAAAATTGTCATGTCTTCCTGATGACTTGAAGCCTCTTTTTTTTAAAACAGTTTACTAATTTATTATTGATCCTTCTGATATTAATATAGTCATTGCAACTGTCTTATGTTTAGTTTTATATTGTATGTAATTTCTGTATTTTACATATCATTTTTATATTTAAAATCATGGGTTTTTTTTATTGATCCTATATTTGGATGTTGTTGCTTTTTCATTCTTGTAAGATTTATTGGAGTATAATTGAAGTATAATTTCCATATAATCTCACCTCTTTGGTATATATAGTTCATTGGGTTTTATTAAATTATGCCGTCATGTAATCACCAACATAATTAAGATTTGAAACATTTCCATCACTTTTAAAAAGTCCCTAATATTCTTTTGTAGTTAATAATTTCCTCCCATCCACAGTCCCTGGACCACTGATCTAATTTCTCTTCCTGTAGTTTTGTATTGAGACAAAACTAGGTAGCCATTTATGTTTGGCTTTTTTCCCTTAGCATAATGGTTTTGAGATTTATCCATGGTGTTATGCCAGTAGTCTTTCTTCATTATTGCTGAGTTGTAGCAATATAAACCAGTCTGACAATTATTGTCTTTTAATTGAAATTGTTAGATCATACCTCTAACCTCTAATGAAATTAATGATATGGTTGAGTTTACATCTACCATTTTGCTATTTGTTTTCTATTTATCCATTTATTCCTTTTTTAACCCCCTTTTTGGATTGAATATATTGCATAGTCCATTGTATCGCCACTATTTGTTTTTCCAGTAAACTCTCTTTGATTTACTTTCTTATTTGTTACCCTAGAGTTAAAAGATGCATTTTCTGGGATCTCTGGGTGGCGCAGCGGTTTAGCACCTGCCTTTGGCCCAGGGCGCTATCCTGGAGACCTGGGATCGGATCCCACGTCGGGCTCCCTGCATGGAGCCTGCTTCTCCCTCTGCCTGTATCTCTGCCTCTCTCTATCTCTCTGTGTGACTATCATAAATAAATAAAAATTTAAAAAAAAGAATTATTAAAAAAAAAAGATGCATTTTCAACTTAACACATTCTACCATCTGGTGATATCAGACTTACTGTGTCACATGTAATGTAAAATCTTCACAGCAGTATTCTTCTGTTTTACCCCCTTCATGTGTGCTAATGATATATTTTGCTTGTACCTATGTTATGAATCTCACAATATTTTGTTATATCTAAAAAACAAGGCATTAGAATTATAAGTTATTTCTTTAAAAGTTAGCTATATTACAGGGATACCTGCGTGGCTCAGCGGTTAAGTGTCTGCTTATGGCTCCGGGCATGATCCTGGGTCCAGGGGTCAAGTCCCGCATCAGGCTCCCCACAGGAAGCCTGCTTCTCCCCCTGCCTATGTCTCTACCTCTCTTTCTGTGTCTCTAATGCATAAATAAATACAATCTTTTTTTAAAAAAAAAGTTAACTATATTACAAGGTTCCTATATTATAGTTCTCTATTTCTAGTGCCTTTTCTTTTGTGAATCCAATTTTCCATGTAATATTTTAGTTGAATAATTCTTGTTAGCATTTCTAATAGTGAAGGTCTAAAGCAAAATAAATAAATAAATAAAATTCACAAGATTTTGCCTGAACTAGTTTCTTATTTCATTTTATTTTTAAAGGATATTTTTAAGAAAATTCTAAGTTGACTTTTTCTTTTGACACTTTCTAGATGCCTTCTATAGTTTCTGAGGAAAAGTAGGTAGTCATTCTTTATTCCTCTATATGTAAGGTGATTGTTTTTTTTTCCTGCCTAATTTTCAGATTTTCTTTTTTTTTTTTTTACCATGTTTTTAATAATCAGTAATTATGATGTGACTTGGTGTAGTTTATTTTGCTTTGTTTTGCTGGACTTCTTGACCTATTTTAATAAATGTCAAGTTTCTCTTACCATTTTTTGTAACATATCTTGTAGTCTTAGACATTGAGATTTCTAACTAATGTGGATGTAGTATTATTTTCTCCTCCTTTACACAGTACTTCATTCTTGAGGACAATTTAGTTAATGCATCCTTTAAAATTTGTTTTTATACTTTGGAGGGTGGATTTACAGTAGCCTTACTCTAGTTTGTTTATTCCTACTACCAAGGCATGACTGTCCATGGGTACTTGCTATATGCCACAAATACTTGACAAGGTCTCCGCACTCTGGTTGAAACTTAACATCCATTCATCTTGTAGGAGTTTTGAAAACTGTTTGGATAATCATGTCTCAAGAAACCTTTTTTTTTATTTTTATTTTTTTATTTCTGCATGGCCTAATAGAGTGAAATCCTATTTCTATACTTCTTAAGATTTATACAAATATTCAAGGAATCCCTATGAGGATTTCTGGAGTGTGTGTGTTAGTCTTACCTTTATTGTTTCTTCTCTCTCAAGGATCATAGCACTGTGACATCTGGTGTCAAATATCTGAAAGACAGTTGTTTTACATATTGTGTCAAATTCATAGTTGTTGATGTTAGGAGAGCAAGTCAGGTACCAGATACTCTATCATGTTTCAAATATTCTACAATAGTATGTTTGTTTTGTTTTCTTTTTCTCACCTTGAAGGACATTAGCTTTAGCTTGTGTTTCTGAATTCATGTGAAATAATGTGTATGTTTATCATTGCATTTTTTCTGGGAGAAAGACCATAGTTTTTATCTTTCTCAGAGATGCTAGTGTATATGAATGTGCATGGTTGCTTTGTGATTTCTAACCCATTCTATGATGGTGACGATACAAGATGCTAAAAACTGGTTAATTTACTGAGACTACTGTTCAGCGATAGTGAATAAAATGCCACAGTGGCACCTACAAAATGAATTTTAAAATTTTATAACACTAGATTACAAATTAATAGAGTGTAGTAGTATGTATATGGAATAGTTAACTGTTCCTAGTTCTGGAAAGATAAAAAATGTTCAGTACATACTTAACAAACATATATTGAACTTAACTGTGTATAGAGGTATTGGTAGAGGTGGTAGAAAAAATACAAATGTAGGAAATTGGAGGTACTTCCATATTAAATGATCACATACTAGATTTGATTGTTGTTATTCACTCTGCTTTAATCATCTGTGACTAAATGTAGAAATAACAATATGACATGTAATGTACGCTTCATTTACATGTCGTATTTCACTTTCTGTATATAGCCCATAGACATAGGTCCTGAAAACACTTACCTTAAACACAATTTTTAGTATTATAATAAAAATAATTTTAGCTAAGTCACATTAGGAATTCCTCTCCCATAAGATAAGTTTAAAGACTATAGTAACTTCTATGTTACTACTGATTTCTATACTTATTGATATATGATTTAAAAATAGAGAATATGTTTAGTATTAGGAAAAAGCACTTTTTAAAAAAGTATTTAGCAATACAAATACTTCTTTTTAAATTCTGAGTTTTAAGGAGTAGCTTTGTATTTCTGTTAGAAATAACAGAAATATTTAGATAATAATCGTAGTTTATACTTATATAATTTAAATATTTATTAGTTTCAGAATTGATAAACCTGTGAATATAATCTACTGGGTTATTTTTGCTATATCACAAACCTTTAAGCCATCTTCATTACAAATGTGATTTAACATTATTTTCAAACCAGTAGACAAAAACAAAATCTGACCATTAAAACTTGTCAAAAATTTGATACATTATTCATCTACTTTCCTTTTAAGTTATTAAGGAGCAAAATGCTAAGAATCTAGTCTTTTGAATTCTTATTTTATAGGTATATTAAGATAGTTATTCCTTGCAGATTTGAGGAAACTATACTTACTGCAAGATTTTGCTATGTTCAAAATGAAGAAATTGAAAAGAAAGTTTCAAAGTAGCAATATTTAAATATAAAAAAGTTAAAGTTTATTTTTCAGGATTCTTAAATAAAATGTTAGTATAATTCAGTTCATATCTACCTCTTCCACATCATTATCACTCTATATGAAAGCTCTGTTCAGAATTAAAATATTTTGAGTATACTCATGATGATCCTCTGACAAGACACATTAAAGAGGCAGATGTCTGCAGATCAATTGCAATATCTTACTAATTTTATGGGATCTAACACCACTGAAACTCCATCCATTTTAAGAAATATGACATTAGCAATATAAGTTGCATATGAAGGTTACAAAAATTTCAGATTTCATAAAGGCTGACCCTATTCATTCACATATCTCTACAAGCTCTGCTGAAACAGCAAGATTTTCAAACTGGCTGTGAAATTAGATTTTTCCATCATGAACCATAAAAGCTGTCATCAGTCTGATCTCTAAAGGAAAAAGAAATGTGTTACATGGCATATTTCTATCTCCTGTAAATATTTTCTCTGATCATAATATACAAAGGGTAGTGTAAAAATTCAAGTTGACTTTTGTTATTTAGGGGTTTTTAATAAGATTTAAGTTTTGAAGTTTCTTCTGACATTTTATGAAGTAAGTATCTAATAACAGATAGATGATTCTTCCATGAAAACTAAAGAATATCCTGTATTGTATTGTCAAAACAGTTTATATCCTTCTCCCTCCCAAATTTTTAAATTATTAGTGGTAGAAGTGACTACTGTGGAGCTTTCTAGACTAATTGTACTTTCTAACCAGACAATGGAATATACAAGCACTCTCCTTACTGTATCATTTTTATTATTTTAGTGTTAGTATTAATATAAGCTTATCACCTACCTATGTGTATTATTGCTTAGGTCTTTAAATTAGACAAAAATTCAGTTCTAAATTTGACTTTGTGTTTAGATATTTTTACTAGGCAGGCCACATGAAGTCTCAAAGCTGCTGCATTCTCATCTTAAAAGAGATCATTATAGTTTTATATTTTTTAGGGTTGTTTTGAAGATTAAATAAAATAATTTACATGTATTCTTTGGAAGGGTACTGGCTACTTGCTTTATAGTTACTATTTTTAAAAAATTTCTTTTTATTCCTTATGGTGGGCTAAGACAGAGCTATGCTATGGTTGTTCAATGGACTGAACCAAATAGTCAGGCAAATCCTGACCAGAGTGGCTAAACCTGGCTCACACTACAGAAATGGGCTTAGAGGATCTGAAGAGTGACAACAACCTTGGAATAGAACTGTTATGTTAGATATAGTCCAAAGAATCAAATGGTTTAAGAAATCCTCTGACAATTTTTAAATTATGTTCATCTTGAAACAATTGGCATAGATTTTCTCATCTTCTCACTAAAATAACTATTAAGACATGCCAAAAAGGGGAATAAATCAAGTAAATAGAAATTCCATAATCTGGACAAAATGTTCTCTATCTATAAAACTGATAGAATGGCTTTACAAAGAGCAAGGTACCTCTATTGCCAGAACAGAGTGTGGCAGTGTATGGAGAAGTAGGAGAAAAATCACCTAATTCCCCACCCCAGTGTCCTCTCTCCTGATTGAGGAAAAGCAAGCTAAAATCAATCCAGAATTTGAGCAGTGGGCACTCTTACTATGTCATTGACTTTGGAGCACTCTTATTATGTGTCAATTTGATAGGGAAGGACAATGCTGCCCATTACACCCCATCTTATTAGTACCCTTCTTTCTAGATCCATTCTGAGACCAAAATTATCAGAAAACTGCCAAGGGAAGCAATTTGGTATGCAGATTAATGTGCACAATACATTCATGGAAAAATCCATGAAAAGTGATCCACACTTTGTTAGAGTCTAGGCTTTAGAGACATATCTTTAATTAAAAATATAAAGAAACCTCCCTGCTTCCAAGGGGAAAAAGAGAGAGACAAAGTAAAAGGGGTTACCACCAGAGAGACAAAAATAAGGCTTCTCCTAGACATTCTTGTAATACCAAATACTGGAAAAAATAGAGGAAGGAGAACTTATTTTGGAAGATAATAACTCAATAATTTGGTAATGAGTCCAGTTGTTTTATGCATTTGATAGAAATGGAAATACTATTTTCTACTGTAAATTCTAAAAAAAAACCTTCATTATCAGAAAGCTATCAGAGGATCATAGTCACTGTATTTTGTGAATTTATGCAAAAGATTAAATCATAGTGTCTTTATAAGTTTTATCAATCTTGTAGCTTAATAACTTTGTTTTGTCACTTAATATATTCTTAGAGGTTTTCATGAAACAAATGCTATAACATGATCACTTATGATCTTGCAGTGATATTGGCAGCATTAATTACTGATGATAAACTCTGAAGAGAACAAGAGCTCATAGATCACCTAGTATGAATCCAGCTTTGACCACTATGCCTTGAGCATTTATTTTTTCAGATCTGTGATATCAATTATTTTCCTACCAGTAAGACAAATGGAATGATAGTTAGATGTTAACTCTGAACTCAAATTATGTAGGTTCAGGTTTATATTCACATTTAGTGGTTGCCAGACTCTACAAAAGTTGTATTTTTTTTTTTTTTCTGGGCTTTGCTTTCTTTTTCTGAATGAGAGAAAAATAGTACTCACACCATAGAAATAATAGGGTAAAGTGCTGGAATAATGTCCATTGCTTAATAAGGATTCAGTTAATTATATAGTATGTATAAATATGATACATATGTACATAATTAGCTATTGACATAACGCTCAGAAGAGAGTAAATGAACGACAGTGTTTACCATTACTATTATCATTATTGCACCATTTAATACAAAAAAGGCTACATTTGTGTCCATATAAGATTCCGGTGATATATTAAAAGACTTGAAAGCAGGGATCCTTGGGTGGCTCAGCAGTTTAGCACCTGCCTTCGGCCTAGGGCATGATCCTGGAGTCCCAGGATCAAGTCCTGCATCAGGTTCCCTGCATGGAGCCTGCTTCTCCCTCTGCCTGTGTCTCTGCCTCTGTCTCTCTCTCTCTCTCTCTCTCTGTGTCTCATGAATAAATAAATAAAATCTTAAAAAAAAAAAAAAAGACTTGAAAGAAAGGCTTCTCTCTTTTTTTTTCCCCTCAACACCTAACACAGTAGGGGATCTTTAATCACTGATGTGCTAGATTTAACTGGTGCCAACTTCAGGGCTGAATGAGCACATCTCTTCCCATCCTCGGCTTCTCGTTCAGTCACATCATATTGTTAGTGTGAAATTAGCAATAATGGGATGACTATTAATATCAGAGAAATGGACAAATTCCACATATCAGGGCCTCCTTCTACTTCAGAGAGCAAGCTGTTAACCATTTCCTAGCACATCCCTGGTATGACTAAATGATTATCAGTCTGACTGACTAAATGATTATCAGTCTTGATATTAAGCCAGTTTCTCTATGCCAACGATAATGACTCAACTCAGTTTGCATATTAAAATCAGATAGATACCAATAATTTTGTTTTATTTCATCTTGTTTTGTTTTTTTTTTAGGGAATGTTTGGGTCCCAGCCTAAGCAATTCAATAACATTGTGCAGCATGATTGAGATTGATCTCAGATAAACCCAAACTCTCACAGGAGATGCTTGTATTAAGCTTAATGATGCATAAAACACCATGTTACATCAATCTAGGGCACTGATTAAGCACATCAAAATTGCTTTCACGTAGATATATAACTGCATATCTCTATCTATACACCTGTATATATGTCTATATGTATATCTATCTCCTCATACATAAGAAAATAAGCTGTTTATGTCTGCTTATACACTTATTTATCTCCCACAAATTAATATTATATTGAGTTCACTGACTCTTACTTAATAGCATGTTCTTAATCATTTAGAAGTTGCAAACTGAAATGCCTACACAGCCTTTCCCCAACAACTCTGTTTAAGAAGAATCACTTCCGGAAAAAAAAAAAAAAAAAGATGAATCACTTCCAGATACTTGTTAAAATACAAAGTTCACTACCATTTTTTATCTTTTGAACCAGAATCTCTAAAGGATGAGCTAGGGAATCTACATTTGGGGTCGAGGGCCTGGGTCATTTCCTGATTGGGCAGTTTTAGGGAAAGATGAGCTGATAGAAATTAAGTAGGTAATGAAAGTAGATGAAGCAGAGTGAGTGAAGCATGTGAGGGACTCAGAGAACACCAGTTGATATAGAGTTTAGTGCCAGCTACCTTCCAGGTTAGAAAATGTATCTATTTATCTGTCTTCCCTCAAAATACTAGGAAAGGTAACAGTGGATGAGATGAATGGATCCCGTCTACTTTCTATCATTGTGGATTCCATGCCCTTCCCCTCCACACTGTTCCTTATTGTAAAGCAAAATTCTGTAAGCCCCATAAGGGAAAGAGAAGAGTAGCATATGTATTTCTCCTCTACCTGACACATAGTAGGTGCTCAGGAAATATTTTCAGAATACTTCTGAAAGTTCTAAAGAAATATTTAGGCATTTTCTATGAAAATTAGTGTTATTATATAAGTATAAAGAGTGATCATATTATTTGGGTCTGAAAGTGACATGGGTGTAAAAAAGATGATTGGATTATCTGGGTGTAAAAAGGAGGAATTGGAGAATAGTTAAGAGCAGTGATTTCTTGGTGATAGAAGAAAGAGTTATAACATATATCTCTTGGTGTATAACCTCCTTGGGAGCTTCTGGGGCTTAATCTGAAAACTGGCCCCTCAACATGGAGGGCAGGGAGAGACTTAAGAAAGAATAAGCTATTCCTGATTAGCAGGTAGCAGTTTCAATAAGCAGAAGGAATTTACATCTGAGGCTTGTCTTGGGCAGCCACAAGATGAACGGATCCCCACACCTGCCTGCCAAATCTTAAAATGTTATACAAAGATTCAGTCATATATACTATGCAGGTGTCCTGAACACCATACCACTTTCTCAAGGCATTGTCCTCAGAGCAGCCACTGAGAGGGCGAAAGGTGAATGGAACCCATATTCCAAGGAGAGGATAATGGATAAGGAGCCTCTGAGAGCCTAGGTCTGGTGGATGGGGCAACCAGAGGTCACATCTTTTCCATGACCTTTCCCAACAATATCCATTGCTTCTCCCATTTTTCTTTACATCCCTCCCCAAAATGCATTATAATAAGATCCAGAAATTACTTGTACTTGTATTATAAACAGAGGGTAGTTTATAAGCTCCTAGAGTCAAGAGATCATGTCAATCTGTTTTCATCATATCCCTAGTGTCTAACATGGTGCCAGGAACATCAGATTCCCTCCATAAATGCTTAGTAAATAGGATAATGAAAGAGTAAATAAAAGAACTAAGTGGATAAAGCCCATATATATTTATATTAATTGTACCATATTTGTCTCAATTTAATTAAGCATAGTTAGAACCTTTCTCTGATAGATACCAATGTACTCTATAGAGTACATATGCAAATTCATAGAATATCTCTTTTTACAAGGTATTTGATACCAGAAAGTTACCAAATGTACCAAAGGTACATGTGATACACTAGATTTAGCTTGTGCCAACTTCAGGCTGAATGGGCACATCTCTTCCCATCCTCAGCTTCTTGTTCAGTGACATCATATTGTTAGCGTGAAACTAGCAATCATGAGATCACTATTAATATCAGAGAAATGGAGAAATACCAGATATCAGGGCCTCCCCCTATTCCAGAGAGCAGGCTTTTAACCATTTCCTAGCACAGCCCTGACTAAATGTTTATCAGTATTACACCAAGTCTCCATACCCACACACTTTTATTGAAATGAAATTCATCCTTTACATCCTGGTTAGCACAACTTTTCCAGGGCTCAAACATTTGGCTCATAGAAAGCAACTGGTCTGTTTGGAGAAAAAATATATATAATGACTCTCTAAAATCTATTTGGAGAAATAGAAAAGGTATTCTAGTAAATTTGGGGGAGTTTAAAGACTTTATATGAGTAAAAAGCAAAGGGAGCTCTGTTGAAATAGGTTCAGTGAAGCCTTCTATGTACAAACACCAGTCCTGCTGTTGCAGGTTGCAGGGTTCTTGTCTTATGGAGTCAAAGAATGAATCTTATGAACACAAAAGGGTGAAGTGAAGTAAAAATATATTAAGGGAAGGTGAGAACAGAACAGAAAGAGATAAAGCTTTCTAGAGTGAGAGGGGTCCCAAATGGATTGTCACTGAGGGCTTTTATGGTTGGTCTTTTGTAGAAAACTGACCAGAGAACTTGGTAAGTACCTTGTCAATATGTAAGACAAACATGGTAGATTTGGAAATATCATGAGAATATCCTGTCGATATTTAGAACAAACATGGTAGGTTTGTTAAGTTCCCTTTTCTCTGGTTAATATGTCATTCACATTACTCCATGACTGGCATTTCTATGAGCTTGGTCACATAGCCCCCTACCTATCTCTTCCTACCTAGCACCAGCTGACCCTTACTCACTGCTTTTTGGTAAGAGACTATAGGTAAAATATTCAAATAGGCTACAAATTTTCAGTGTTTTTACTCAGCAACTTCATTTCACCAATAATGTAACCATCTTTGTATCTAAAATGAAAATATATAACATGTCTTTTCATTTTGGGAGTCTAGTTCCCAGATTGTCACATATTATTTATAATTGACTATTATTTTTAAGTGATAGAGTTGATTCTATTTTCCATTTATAGATATGTAAAATGACTATTAAAATTTTTCATGATTTTGAGGTATTTCTGGAACTAACACTTATGATGAATTACTTGCTTCATTCAAGAAGATATGGGGCAGAAAATATTAGCCTTGCCGTAATGGAGACTGGTTTAATATTTTAGGCTGTTTCCACATGATCTTCTTTCATTGATATTATATATATAAAATTACTTTTAAGTGCTCTGATATTTTTATTGGTTTCTACTGAATCTCCGTAATAATGACAATACTGTTTAAATCATAAATATTACACGTCTTGAGAGCTTTTTTTTTTCCCAAGAGAGTAACAGAAGGCCATGCATTTGAACGGCAAAATTGCAGAACACAATATAAAATGAATATATTAGATTTGCCAAGGGAAATATTAAAAGGCAATGGATATAAATTGAGAAACATGACCATTTCATTCTACTAAAACCAACAAATAGATATGTTTTTCAAATAAAACTATAAATAACATTGTAATAGACCTTTCCATTCATGGAAAGCCCTCAAACATGTGCACATATCAAAATAAGCCTAAGAAGCAGTATTAATATGGAAAAGAAAGGAAAATAGTAGGCAAAGAAAATTGAGTTATTGAAACACAGCCAGATGAGGATTGTAGAAATATGTTCAAGCCATAATTTGAGTTATTTCTATCTCCTTGCTCACTGTTCTGTCATTCTTTTACATTTGAAGTCCATATGATTTATAGAACAATTGAGCACATTGGGGATTTCCCAAGCTTAGTAGAATACTGTCTTAGTGCCTCTAAAGATACTCCTTGAATGTCCTATTAGCTTAAACGGAAAGTATAGAAGTGTCTAAATTTCAGCAAATATTTCAAATAGCAAAACAGCAAAGCTGCTCTTTTATAAATTTGGAAATATGATTTTGCTTTGTTTTTTATAAAGGTTAAGTGGCAAAAATGTGCAGATATACTCTGATATGTCTTTTTATGTACTTTATGCCTTGCCTTTTCTTTTTACTCTATCAGGATGGTAGCAAATAAGATGGAAGGCTTGGATACTGCTTACTAGTTGTGTGACCTGGGTCAAATCACTTCCATTTTTTGAGTCTCCATTTTCTCAGATATAAAAAGTGCTTTATAATGTATCCCAGATAAGACTGGTATAAAAATTAAAGAAGTTTGTTAAAATGGATTAAGGACTTAAATACAAGATTTAAAACCATTAACCTTCTAGAAGTAAACAAGGGAAAATCTCCTTGACATTGGTCTTGGCAATGATGATTTTTTTGGATATGATCCCAAAAGTACAAAACAAAAGTAAAAACTAATAAAAGAAAATGCCTCCAAAAACAAAACAAAAACAAACAAACAAAAAAGAAAATGCCTCAAACTAAAAATCTATACAAAGAGACCAAAAACTGAGAAAGTAATTTTAGGAACGGAAAAAAATATTTACAAAGTATATATGCAATAAGGACTTGATATACAAAATGTATAAAGAACTCATACAACTCAGTAGAAATAAATAGATGATGATGATGATGATGATGATAGATGATAGATAGATAGATAGATAGATAGATAGATAGATAGATAGATAGATAGATGATAGGCAGAGAAACTGAATAGAACTTTTTCTTTCCAAAGCATGCATACCAGTGACCAATAGCACTGGAAATGTAGCCATTACAGAACACAATATAGAGTTTTCTTATGAAATTAAACATAGATTTACCATATGATCCATCAATCCCACTGCTGTGTATATATCCAAAAGAAATGAAATCACTATCTGGAAAAGATATATATATACTTTCATAGTCATTGCAGCATTATTCACGGTAGTAAAGATATACAAACAACCTAAATGTCATCAACAAATAAAGGGATAAAGAAAATGTAGATTTAGTGTACCAATGGATTATCATTCAGCCATGAGAAAGAAGGAAATCCTGCCATTTAGAGCAACATAAATGGTCTTGAGGGTATTATGCAAAGTGTTACAAGTTGGACAAAGAAAGACAAATATTGTATGATTTCACTCATGAGGATCTAATAAGGACCAAAAAAATGTTATTGTAGAAGTTTTTTTCATTAAATCAGATATTTCATAATGGCACAATGTTTCCTTTGTATTTTTTAGCAAGTTATTTAAATTCAACTTAATTAGCATACAGTGTAGTATTGGTTTCAGGAATAGACTTTAGTGATTCATCACTTATATATAACACCCAACGCTCATCACAAGTACCTCATTAATGCCCATCACCCATTTATGCCATCACCCACTGACCTCCCCTCCAGCAACCCTCAGTTTCTTCCCTAGTTAACAGTCTCTTATGATATGTCTCTCTCTTTTTATCTTATTTTTCCTTCCTTTAGCCTATCTGTTTTGTATCTTAAATTCCACATATGTGGAATTGTTCCTTTTTATTAACAGGATCCCAAATCATAGAAGAAGATACATTCATCCATATTACCTTGCTTATGTAAGAAAAAGGACTTTAGGGGCACCTGGTTGCCTCAGTTGGTTAAGCATCTGCCTTTGGCTCAGGTTAGGATCCCTGGGCTCAGGGCCCCCTGGGTCCGGGGCAGGGGGGGGGGGGGTCGCTCAGCAGGGAGCCTGCTTCTCCCTTACCTTCCACCCCCCAACTTGTGCTTTCTCTAGATATCTCTCTAAAAAATAAATAAATAAATAAATAAATTTTAAGAAAATAATTAATTAAATCTTAAAAAAAAAAGGAAAAAGAATTTTATACCTTGGCATTAGAATGTAGAATGGCCATCTCACTTAAAAGGTTAATGATGGTGGCATTTTATTCCATTTTTTTTTCCTTTTTTATATACCAAAATATATTGTTCAATATACAGATCCTCACCACCTTAATTATTGTAATGTTTTGAATGGAACAAAATATATTGTTCAGGGCATATTATACACTACTTTTTCCAAAGACCTGATGGTTTTATCCTATTGATATATTAAAATATTGGCCATGATATTAAAGAGTTTAAGGGTAGAAGGAATTCCTAAAGGATTTTCAGTCCTTTACTTTGACTCTTATAGTACAAGAAACACTTCCTAAATAAGACACCAGGGCCGCCCGGGGGGCTCAGCGGTTTAGCGCCGCCAACAGCCCAGGGCGTGATCTTGGAGACCCTGGATTGAGTCCCACCTCAGGCTCCCTGCATGGAGCCTGCTTCTCCCTCTGCCCCCTTCTCTCTCTCTCTCTCTCTCTCTCTCTCTCTCTCTCTCTCGATTAAATAAATAAAACCTTAAAAAAAAAAGAGGACATCAAAGACTCCAATTCTGATATACATAAGTGCAAACTCTGCTCACATACTAAATAAGACACCAGTTTTCTGCTACATAGGAGGAAAATGGGGGTTCTCATTCTTTGTCATTATGAAGATATTTTTAATATTTCCCAGTAGTCTGTATTCTTTTGTATAAATATAAAGCATTGGACATGAATGGATGGAGAAAGGTGACCAATTGAGTGTCTAATCAAAAGGCTGGCTTTCTCCATCAAGAATGTTGCTAATTATTCTTTGGATGCTGAAACACTATAACAACATCAACAACTACACACATGATAACAAATAAATAATAGGTATTTTGGCATCTAAGAAAGAAGTATGTCTATGTCTAATCAGTCCCTTGGCTGTAATTTTTTTGTGTCAATTACATGGAAGTATCAGAAACATTAATCTATTTATGAGAGATTTGTTCATTAATTTTGTTCTATACATATTTACTGGCTCTCTTGTATATTATCTGTTTACTTTCTGTCTTGCCCCTCCCCCACAGTCTGTTCTTCACACAGCATCCATGTGAACATATTAAACTGCAAATTACATTATTGTTATTCCTGTATCTAAAGCCCTCAAATGGATTTCAGTTGTAATTATAACAAAATCAAAACTCTTCATTACATACAAGATGATTCCTTTTTTAAGTTTTTATTTAAATTCCAGTTAGTTAACATACAGTGTATTAACATACAGTGTAATATTACTTCAGGTGTACAATATAGTGACTCAACACTTGTATACAGCAGCCCATGCTCATCACAAGTACATGCAACATGATTCTAAGTGATCTGGCCATTACATGCACCTCCAGTCCCTTCCTTGACCACTTACAGGGACCTCCTTATTATGGATGTTCTGTTCTCTTCCCCTAGGCCCTATACCCAAAATCCAGTCTTAATTTTTTTCAAAGTACTTACTACTCTCCAAATTATTTTAATTATGTATGTTCTGTTCCCTGAACCTTTAATCCCAGCTTCCTCTGAGGACAGACATGTTGTTTTTATTAACTGTTATAACCGCAGAATCTAGAAAAATAATTGGAACATGATAGTGATGTGGGAAACAAGAAAAGAAGGAATGTAGGTAAATTAAATCTCCTTCTAACCTGCAGCTCATCAACAAATACTTGAGATAGGCAGGTTATAACATTCCTCTAGGATCCTGCAAGTCTTCTCTAACATATGAATATCCTTTTGGAATTTCCCTATCTTTACTTCTCCCAACCCCAAGGCATAAAATCACTGGCTCCTCAGAATCCCAGGGCAGCAAGAGGCAGCAGAGGATAGCCACTCCTTCCGCAAAGGGGTCCTGTCCTTTTAATAAAACCACAATTTTGCACTGAAGATGTCTCAAGAATTCTTTTTTGGCAGTCTGCTCTGGACCCCCACCAAACCTCACCTGTATTCAAAAACTATATCAATAGCACTCAATAAGAAGCAATCTTTTTAAGTGATTGAAAAAATTGGCTGTACACAAGACATTGGGGATTACAAAGAGGATTACCACATGGCCTTCTGGTTCTAGGTAAATTCATATCCTCTTACAAAAAATTAGAATTTATATGTGTAAATACTCTAATATTTTACACTCATAAGCCAAAGCAAACCAACTCTTAATTCTGTGTTGAGATGACAGGAAAAGAGTCACAGAGGAAGTAATATTTTAGATATGTTTTGAAAAAAAGAACAGGAGCATTCCCAGTAGAGAAGGAGTTAAGAGAATTAAGCCAAAGCATTCCATATAATGAGAAGAATAGTAGCAAAGCTCATAAAAGGACTTTATTTAAGTAGAAAATGGTGGAAATAGAATATAATGAATCTGATATGTGAGTTCAGAGATAAGCCTAGAGATAAACAGGAATTTCATGTATCTCCTCCTTTTCCTTCCCCTCCCCTCTTTGTCCTCTTCTTTTTTCTTTTCTTTTCCTTTTTTCATGCTTACCAATCGTTTCAGAAGCTTTCTTATTCTGTTTTAGCCTTATACCCATCTTTCCATATGGGTTCTGACACACTCCTTTATGCAATGCTTTCATCCAACATATTTTGTTAATTCCTTCTCTCTTATGCTAATTTCATAAAACTGTTTTGTTTTTTTTTAAGTGCTTGGCTATTAGGTATAGACTTAGGGAAATCAATTCTAGAAAATAAGTTAACAAGCAAGACTCATACTGCTCATTTCTGAAATAAAGGAAAAACAAAGAATGAAATGTGCAGAAAACTTTTTTTCCACTTCAAATTCTAATCTAAAATACAACTTTAAAAACATTTTGAACTTGATGCTTTCCAAAGCAGTCACTGAAATGACATGACTGTGTAAGCTCCTGAGACGATCAAAGCTCTCTCTGTTGGACTAGAATACTTTCTGACAGGCTTACCTTCTCTTCCTACCATTACTTTCGTACAATTTTTTTATGACTTGTCCCTTTATTTTCCTTTCCTGTGACTGTTTTTTTTTTTTTTTTCATCATCAAGTTTATATCCAAAGTTGATGTTAAGAGGAACAGAAGAGAATAAGAAGATAAGATTAAATGGTTGCCCATTCCTTTGCTACAGGAAACTCTAAGTGAACTCTTTAAACTCTGATAATTCTCAGGTGAAAGGGCAATTTTCCTTTTCAAAAGGATTGAAGCAGTCATTCAACAAGCTCTTACTAATCACCTAAATTCTGTTAGGCATGCTGACGCCCAGAAGAGTAAACAAAAGTATAATTGCTACCCCAGGGAAGCTGCATATACAATGGCATCTGTCTAGTAAGAGCAGGAGTTCCAATAAGGAATGTGATTGTAAAACAACAAACAAACAAATCAACCGTCAGTGAGTACTTTCTTATAAACCAAGATGTTCTTTAAGAAAAGGAAGTGATGGTTCTAAATTAATTAAATAGTAAGTAGTTCTTCTTAAGAAATATTGACAATTGTTGAAGTTATAAAGTTAAGAAACTTATTTGTCTTTCCTGGGGAAAAAAAATATTAAGAGTTTCAGAATAGCTTGTTGTCAAATAAGAGTTTATTTGAATACAATCAAAGGAAAATGCAAGTGCTCTTAAATCTACCAAAAAAAGAAGAAGAAGAAGAAGAAGGAGGAGGAGGAGGAGGAGGAGGAGGAGGAGGAGGAGGAGGAGGAGGAGGAAGAGGAGGAGAGAGATAGCCAAAAAAATTCTATTAGGTACTTTTTTTTTTCCTATTTTGCCTATCATATGAGTTTTAAGAACAGCTTTATCCCAATAATTTCATAAGAAGCAACTACTCTATATCAATGCATTCTAGGATTTTACAATCTTTAGAATGATTTCTGCAAATATTTGGAATTAATGCTCATCTAAGTCTTCCTTGTATTTCTCATTCAAATTATGCTTTACTTTACTGTTTTTTATATATTACAGTTCCAGTCAGCTCATTTGTCAGTTTTGATTTAAGAAAAATTACATCTAAATCTCTGTTCATGTATTTTCTTTTTTTAAAGAAGAAAAGAAATATTTTCATTTTCTGATTGTCAATGTTTTGATTTTATTTATTTATTTTTTTTTTTTTTTTTTTTTTTTTTTTTTTTTTGAGAGAGAGAGAATGAGAGGGAGAGAGAAGGAAGGAGGGGCAGAGGAGGAGAAAGAATCCTAGGCAGGCTTCACATCCAGTGCAGAGCCCAACTCAGGGGCTCTATCTTGCAACCTTGAAATCATAACCTGACCCAGAATCAAGAGGGTACTTAACCAGTGAGCCACCCAGGTGCCCCAGGATGTTTTGACTTTTAATAGTTTTTAAAAAAACACAAAAAGTAAAATCTGCAAAAAGATGAAGTATTTTGGTTGCAATACAACTTTAGACTTAGTGTGGATCAATCCCTCAATTCTTCTAGTGAATGAGCAGTGAATCATTCTCAGAATTTTTACATAATTGTGACAGCTGATAGTTGCCACAAGATATCAACCAGGGTTCAATAACAGAAATAGAAACAAGATGAATCAATAGGAAATATTCAACATTTTTGAGAATTTTTAATTGAAACTCTGATATGTCCAGATGGATTCATGCTTCTAATTTTCCACATTATCATAATATGTATGTCATTTGCAAAGAGCATATTATTCATTCATATTAATGTTTAAATTTGGCTACAGGAAAAATACCTTGGGGATTTTACTTTATTATATTTAATTAAAATTTAAAGTAATTTAAAATTGCTAAGTACACATTATTAATAATTTGCTATTTCTAAACTTCAAATAAAAGTAGACTCTATCACTTAAAAAATTAAAAAAAAAAGATATTACTTGAAAAAAAAGTAGACTCTGTCTAGAGAAATAGAAAGCTTGCATGCCACATCCATAAGACATACCAGAGGTGGAGGGAGGAAAAGAGAGATTTTCATTGCTTTATTATAAGGATTTAGCTTGTTAAGACAGTGGAGGCTGGCTAAGCAAATCAGGAATTAGTAAACTAGGCAAACAGGAAGGGACTTGCATGAGCAGGATTGAACTCCATAGGCCAAATTGTCCACAGGTGGAATTTTTTCTTTCTCCACAAAACTTCCCCTCCCCACAATTTGTATTTTCAAAAGAACATTAGACATATAGATTGATTTGTTTATCAATTGAAACATTTCATTCTAATTTTATTTCTAAAGTGTCTCAGAATTAACAACAGATAATCTATCCCCCTTTTCCTCTCTTTGTCCTTTCTCCAGTGTCATGATTTTCAAATTTGTGCCATTTGGATCTGCACCCATCTTTTGCTTCTCTCGCAAATGCACACAATACAAAGAAATTAATTGGAGAAAGGAAATGTTGTGAAGATGGAGATACTTATTCTACATACCTAATATCTACTTTGTTATCAAATAGATTATTTAATATACTGCTACTATGATGTAAAGTTTCTGGTACTGCAGAAAAAAAGACTTGCCTAGGAAGCAGGAAATCAATGTTTTAAATACTGATTCAGTATTACATCAATGTAAATTTCAACAATATAATTAATAATTTACCAGCATTTGTCAACAGTTAAGTATACAGTTCATTTATTACCCTGTAATTTAATCATTGCATTATATATATAATATACAACAAAATGATCCTTCTAGTCATTAATATAGAAGTATAAAATATAGTAAAGAATATAAAATTTTTGAGTCATATCTTTTAGAATTTAATAGCCCTCAAATAGGTTGTATCTGGCTTTGTATGTTCTTCAGTATTTTATATTCTTCCAAAAACCTGGAGTGCTTTTTTATCAAAATGATGATGAAAACTTATATAAATGTGCCACATGTATCGGAGATGATTGGCCTGGGATTACTCAGGTAAGGATATACTACCACAGAGAACCAGAGAAAAGAGAGATGATAAGATTAGATTTCAGGGTTACAACAAATTAACTTCAGTCATGTTTTTCTCTCAAAAGGGATTTTGAGAGTCTAAAGGTCAATTGAAAGAGAGGGGCAGGGGATCCCTGGGTGGCTCAGCAGTTTGGCGCCTGCCTTCAGCCCAGGGTGTGATCCTGGGGATCCGGTCGGGCTCTCTGTGTGGGGCCTGCTTCTCCCTCTGCCTGTGTCTCTGCCTCTCTCTCTCTCTCTCTCTCTCTCTGTCTCTCATGAATAAATAAATTAATTAATTAAAAAGAAAGAGAGCATACATCTGTCAAAAGACTTTGGTTTTCAATCTGGTAATAATTACCATTATAAAGAAATGCAGGCCTAGAGTTTTGGTCTGTATAGGCCATTGCACAGGCTCATTTGTGGAGGCCGAGAAAATTAAGGCCATTCCACCTTAAGTTCAGCGTTAGCACAAGTACAGCCATCTCAGCCCCTGTGAATAAGAGCTGAACTTTACCTTAACTTCTGTTAAGCCCCATATTAGAATGAGAACAAAGCTCAGAATGCCCTCGGCAGGGAATCTCATATCAGAAAGACAACAGAGCTCAGAGAATCCCATATCAGATCTTAAGAAACTCCCCCACCCTTTCCCCCCATATTGGAATGGGGAAAAAAAAAATTCCTCCACCCCTTCTGAAAAATCTCCTAGACCAGCCCATAAAAAACCCAGCTGTAACCCACTTCGGGTTACAGCCCCTGCTCTGCTGTGTGGAGTGTACTTGGATCCAAGCTCAAGCTTGTAAATAAACCCTCGTGTACTTGCATCTGTGTCGGCTCCTTGGTGGTTTCTCAGATTTGCAATCTTGGGCACAACACATTCTGAACAGTTTTTTTTAACTTCAACATTGAAGACAAGTAACAATTAAGATGTTCTGGGTAAGGCTAGAAACTTACGTTAGCACTGTGGAGTAGATTCATCATTAGAGATAGACTCCTATCAGCCAAGAGTAGAATAAACTTTAAATATTTATAAAAACAACATAGGTAGGAGAGTAAATATAGATATATAGATATACACATCACACCCTCACAGCCTTAACTCTCTTTTTTCTGCACACCAGTGGTGACACCTATGACAGAAAACAACAGCACTATACCCAGTGCATCCTTTACCAAAAGCTGAGGGCCTCCCAGTTAGTAAGCACTCCACTCAAACATTTTTGCAACCCAATTACAGAATTCCTGGTAAAAATAAATAAAATAAAATAATAAAATAAAATAAAATAAAATAAATAAAAATAAAATAAAATATAATAAAATAAAATTTTATTCAATACAATGAATGCAAATAAAATTATTCAATGCAATGATTATATCTTATAAAAAAATTAGAAACTAGGAGCAAATATTTTAATCAACCGAGCTATCCAATTTAATTGCATAATTAGAAGATTGATCACATGATTTGAAAATAGTCCTGGGATTCTTTCTCCCATAACTTTTTGTTAGTAGAGGAAAATGGGAAATAGGTACACTCAAAAATATTCTAACGGTATTTATAATCTCTTTTCTGGGCCATCCTTGTAGAATTCTAGAACAGAAAGGAAGAAAAAGAGAAATATGATTAACCATTTTCAGACTACAATGCACTGTTTTGTTCATTTGCGGTAAATTAGACTTTCTTAGAAAGAGAAAGCCCAGTGACCAACACTGACAAAAGGCCTCTTCATATGGGGTTAGAAAGGAGGAATCCCATGGCCATTTGTCTAGATTTTCTACTTTCAGTAGGTGCACATATCCTCTTCTACCTTCTTTTGCCCCGTGCATACCCTCATTAAAAGGTCCTTTTTCTCATCCTAGGAGATAGCAATTATAGGATTTATCTCTGGCCTCAGCTGCCTGGATTCTTATGATTTTCTTAAAAGTACCATGATAAATCATAATGAGAAAAATAATGTATTTAAAATAAATTTAATTAAGAATTGAAAGTTCATTCACCACTTGAATATAATCCAATGAAACAAAAACATAAAGGAAAAAAATCTGCACTATTCACAGAAAGCATATTTTAATGAAAGCTAAAACAAACTTACTCAAGGCTTTTAGTATGGGAAACTATGTTTTAAACTGGTTTTCTCAGTCGACGGTAGAGGATCTCTCTCTATGACATTTTTTCAGTGATATTCTCAATTTGAAATAGCATGGCTATTCAAAACAATTATGTCTTCAAGTTGTAATGGTCACGTAACAAAGCTTAGTGGCAACATTTCAAATAAATATAGAAGGCTGGACTAGCCTTGTAAATCAGCCACACAGAAAACAAAACAAATTAACGAAATCACCTTTACCAAATGAACAAAACACTGAATTAACAAATAATCATAGGTTTCACATATTTAACATGAAATTTGCTAATTCTACATCTAATACCCCCCCCCAAAAAAAATCGGGTTTCTTTTCTGAAGAAAAAATTTAGAATCTTTGAGTTAATTAGAGCTATAAGAAATCAAAAAGAATGAACATATAATGGTAAACAGTCTCTTCACAGTGAACTATATATCTTATATCCTTGCTATTTTGCTTACCTGGTCCTGTGGAGCCTTATTGTCAAATCTTGAAATCACTATTCATTCTTTTTTTAACCCTTCATGTACTGATTCCACAGTCTCAAAATCCTACTTCTTCCAACTCCACCAAAAAGCTGTAGATTTGCCTTACCTTGCTTTATTTGTTGGTCTTTTTACAATTGGAAATATCCATTCCTAAAATACAATCCTATTTCTTATTCCATGTGTTGTGTTTTTGTTTCTTACCTTTTTTTCCTGTGGATTAGAATGTGAGCTATGTAACTGGGAACCATTGGAATTTTGTTTATTGTCATTGACATGTCACATTCCTAGAAACCTTGCACAGAGGACAGTCTCCATATTATTTTTTGGAATATTTGTTGTAAGAAGAAATGAACATGTACCAGGTTTTATGCTCTGTGATACTATGCAATTTTGTAAATACAAACCGTACCTACCCTTATGGACTTTGTACTCCAGGGAAAGAGACAGATATTTAACAGATGCTCATAAAATGAATGTATAAATTGAACATTTTCACAGATACCACACCAGAATGATTCAGAGTTCTATGAAAGGGTTAAGCTGTGCTCCCTGCCTGTCCCTAGTGGGAGAAGCAGATGCAGGGGATGGAAACCTTATTTTTTTTGGTAAGATTTTATTTATTCATGAGAGACACAAAGAGGCAGAGACATAGAGGGTGAAGGAGGCTTCTTCCCAGTGTGGGACTCAATCCTGGGACTGCAGAATCATGACCTGAGCCAACCGCTGAGCTACCTAGGCATTCCAAATGGATACCTTATTGTTGAAAATGTGATCTAAAAATAAGAATGATGTGTGGATGTGGACAGGAGCCAGGGGAGGGAGTATTCCTGCAGAGATAACAGCAAAGTCCTTGTGGGAGAAAAGATTAATGAGTAAGATTAGTTTAAGAACTGAATAAAAGCTGAAGTATCTGGAGGATAGGCATTGAGAGGGCAAGGCATATAAAATGACACTGGAGAGTTAGTAGCTACACCATGAAGAGGTAGGGAGGGCAAAAGAAATAATTTTGTGTGTGCTTATTTCTTTTTTTCTGACGGCGATGATAACTATGGAAGAGTTTTATGCTATGGAGATTGAGGGTAACAGAATCAATGTGTATTTTCAAAAGAACAACCTGTCTCACATGTGAAAAGAATTAATGTGGTGCAAAAATGTTCTTTAGAGAATTGTGCTATAGAACTATAGTAGTTCATAAGAAAGATGATGACAGCTTAGGTCATATTCTAGGAAAAAAAATATGTGGATGATTATGTCTGAGCATCCTCACTAACTCTTTTTGTTTCTTTCCCCTAATCATTAATGTAGGTTCAGCCTTTGGTTCTCCTCCTCCTTCTTCTTATTCTTTTTTTTTTTTTTCCTTTTTTTTTTTTTCAATTTATATCTTTACCTTGGACTACTCCAATGACTTTAATTATTATTAATGTATATAGGACTTCAGAATTAAAATCTAGTCAGGACCGGCTATATAACTTGTGGGGCCAGTACAAAATACTAAAAGCAGAGGTCCTTGTTCAGCTATCATTAATAGTGAGGGCAGCAATGGTAAAGCATAGTGTGAGTCCTTTTTTGCATGAGGCCCTGTGTAACTGCATAGGATGCCTGCCTGTAAAGCTAGTCCTATCTGCAGCCTCCCTTTCTCTAAGTTCAAGATAAAATTAAATTGGAAATTATGTGCTTGACATGTGTAGTTAGGTGTCTCCCAGATACATGAACATAAGTATCTAAAATAGAGTTCAGACTGCTTGTTTAATATACAGTTCTCTTGTGGTTTCATTTTTTGTTTTGCCTCTTTTGGTTGATAGTACCATTATTTTATCTTACACCCAGTTAAGATCCTGAATGGAATCTTCAATTTTATTTTTATTCCAATTTTATTTTAATTCCATTCCTTGATTACTTGATTCCAAGTAATCAAGGAGACCTGCCAATTAAAATTTCAAGGTATCTTTGTAAACTTCTCAATGTATGCACACACCCATCTCCTAGCACCATCACCCCCATATTCTAGTTATTCATTATCTCTTGGCCTCCTTCATACGGCCATTAATATTTCTCCTGTAAGTTGGATTACATTATCCTCGCCTAATTTAAAGGTCTCTGGGTAGCCCGGGTGGCTCAGCGATTTAGCACCGCATTCAGCCCAGGGTGTGATCCTGGAGACCCAGGATCGAGTCCCATGTCAGTCTCCCTGCATAGAGCCTGCTTCTTCCTCTGCCTGTGTCTCTCATGAATAAATAAATAAAATCTTAAAAAAAAATCTTTGATGAATTAATTAGCAGACTATTCAATTACCCCCATAAACTGTCACTAACTCACATTTTATCCAAACTAATATACCTAGTTTCCCTGTATATCCATCCTTCCCTCAGCAATACCATCTTTTGCTAAAGAAGCTGTTAGTATTTCTACCACAATACCTTTGGCTTTAGTCTTACTAATACCTTTCTTATAGTAACCCTTCTCTATGATTTTGTATCTACTTAACTGTCAAGAACCAGCACAAGCATTAATGTGTTCATGATAAATTACCCCTTCTGCTGTCTAATTAGGGGACTAGTTCCCTTTTCATTTTTCCAATTCTTTTGGAAGATGTTTCGGTATGAGTTCCTCACATTTCTGCATATCTTGCAAGCAGAGCACTGACCATCTTCATTCTGGATTGGTGTTTTGTTTTGTTCTGTTTGGATTGTTTTTTAAAGGATGTTTATATAGCCAAAAGTCTCATTAGACTATGATAGTTTCTTCCTTTGGAGCAAAGGGCAGGCGTGCTTACTACACATTTTAAATATTTGTGTTCCCTAAGCTCAATTTTCCTCTCCTTAGTGCAACCTACTGCCTGTCTAACTGTCATATGGCTCAACTGGTCTCACTCTGGGACAGTTAGGGCTGGGGGAATCAGAGTAAGAAAATGTGGATATCCAGGCGCCTGGGTGGCTCAGTCTGTTAAGCATCTGCTTTCTGCTCAAGTCATTATTCCAGGGTCCTCAGATGGAGCCCTACATTTGTCTCCCTGCTCAGAAGGCAGCCTGCTTCTCTCTTTCCCTCTGCAGCTCCCCCTGCTTGCATTCTCTTTCTCTTTTCTGTTAAAAAAAAAAAAAAAAAAAAAAAAAAAGGAATATTCTGGCTACTGTTCCTACTGTGAGTAACAAACTGTCCTTTATTTCTGGCCCAGCAATTTTGTTTCTTCTGCCAGCATCAACAAAACTGAGGCAGGCTATCATATTAGCTTGGAATTAGGGTAAAACCTCAAATATTCACTTTTTAAAACAACTATTAGTAAATGCATTTATCCATTATCAGTTGTATATATTCTTGCCTTCTCACACATTAACTATAGGGGATGCATCAAATTCAATCTTTGTTTGAGTTTTTAACATTTATTGTGTTTAGAGGACTACTGAGCAGGCCTCAAATGTCAATAAATGCTTTTCAAATAAATGAGTACCTAATTTATTAAGAACATGAATATAATTCTCAAATTCAGTTCTCAAAGATTTATGGCTAGGTGTTTTCAGGGAACTGTTTTGGTGGAAAAGAAATATATTAGCAATGATCTTTAGCTATAATAAACTCATTTAAATTTATTTAATAGAATCAGCCACTTCCTGTCTATATGGTTTGATTGTGGTGTTCCTTCTGCTTCAACTGCCTTTACTTCCCTTTAAAACATCTATCCATCTTTCATGGTCTCTACTCTGTAAATTATTTACAAACTATCCAGTCACATGCGATTTCTCCCATTCCTTTGTTTAATTTACTCTTTGCCTGTAGCTCAATTACAGTGCTTATTAGAATTGACCTTGTTTTATATACTTTTCTTATCTTTCTCTCTCAGTAGATTGAGTTCTGACAACACAGCAGTCATGTCTAATTGATCTTTGAATCACCTACTGTGCCAAGCACAGTGTTTAATAGGAAATCAATAAATATCAATTTAATTAAATGAAGTAATGTATTACACATTGTACCACTAACTGGTTCTTATTTCTTTGCCCCTGCATTCTTGATCTCTTCCCATTTAGTGCTTGTTTCCAATTCTGTTATTCCTGAAGTGAGTTATAGCCAACTGAATTCTTTCCACAAAATGATTTCTTACAGGCATCTAGACAGCTGGGATGCCACATTTGTTGTATTTGAGACAAAAAAAAAGAGAGAGAGAGAGAGAGAGAGAGAGAGAGAGAGATGTAACTTTGTCATTTGACTATCTGTGAGGACAATGACATGCAACAGCTTTTCAGCCAGTTTGAATATGCATATGGTACAAAGAGTGAAAGCCAAATCTTTTTGCCTTCTACAGATGGAGACACTATCTGTGGAAAATAACTAGGGGTAGAAATCTCTTTAAGAAAGTGAGGGGGAATGAAGATAGAAACCTTTATCATTTGTAATTGTTTCAGATGAGCATGCAGTGTCTGAACATTTAAAATGTGTTTATTGGGGATCCAGGGTGGCTCAGAGGTTTAGCGCCTACCTTCGGCCCAGAGTGTGATCCTGGAGTCCTGGGATCGAGTACCACATCAGGCTTCCTGCATGGAGCCTGCTTTTCCCTCTACCTGTGTCTCTGCCTCTCTCTCATTCTCTCTCTCTCTCTCTCTCTCTCTCTCTCTCTATATATATATATATATATATATATAATCTTTTAAAAATAAATAAATAAAAATAAAATAAAATGTGCTTATTGGAATGACAAGAATTTTTTTTTTAGGTGCCACCAAGATATGCCAGTTAAATCCTTACTAAAAATGACATAGATGGCCCCTTAAGTGTCCTTTCTTTCTTCAATAAATATGTTGATTAATCTGAATTTTCCCGTTTGCTTATAACTGAGAGGCTGGCATTTCAATATTTTGACTGATTAGAATGGCAGATGTCAAAGCCAGTATAATTTTAAGTTGCATTTTTAGAAAGTAATTACTGCAGGCTTGGTGAACAGAATGTATACATGATTTACAAATTACTTTAGTAACCATCATTTCTTTTATTTCTTTTTATAAGGTCAACTAAACATTTTCAATATAATTTAAGGGAAACTACCTGCTAATTTAATACCCATTAGGTAAAGAAGACTAGGGAAAAACAGCAACAACAAACAAACACTAAAACTGGGGATTATTGTTTCCTGGGAAAAAAATGTATTTATACCTAATCTTTTGGGCCTGCAATCAAGGGAAGCTCTCTTAATTTATGTTCTCATGCCTACACTGACCAACATTTCAGGTAGTCCTGTTAAATTCTCCTCTTTTAGATGTGCTGAATCTAAAAACTGTCTTATAAAAGGCAAGCTATAATATAAAATTGATTTTTCTATGTTGGTAAACTCTCAAAAGAGAAATGGCAATATCTAGCGATGCCTGGGTGGCTCAGCAGTTGAGCATCTGCCTTAGGCTCAGGGCATGATCCCCATCCTGTATCAGGCTCCCTGTAGGGAGCCTGCTTCTCCCTCTGCCTATGTCTCTGCCTCTCTGTGTCTCTCATGAATAAATAAAATCTTTATTAAAAAAAAAAAAAGATAAATGGCAACATTGAAATTTTGGGTAATGTTGAATGAACTATAGAATGTCATGGAATATCCTTTCAAAATCTAGGAAGAATATGCAGTAATGGAACGTTTATTAATTATTATGAACAGATTTGTCTCATTCTTAAAAATCTGAAATATGCTTAACTCCGGATTTTACAGGCTATTTGCACAGGAGATACTTTGCTTTATTATTTTTTTTAAATTCTTTAAATCAGAGACTTTTTTTTAGAAGAGTTTTAGGTTTATAAAAAATGAGTGGAAAGAACAGACTTTCCATATACCTCACCACCCCCAACCTAGCCAGGTTTCCTTATTAACTTTGCATTAATTACAAATAGATGTGTTACCCTTGTTACCAAATATGACATGCTTTGATTTTTAATTAGAATTTTGGTGGGAGGGAGTCAGCATTGTATCTGATAGAGGGCATAATACTCAAATGTTACTCTAAAATACTGCAACCAAGTAGGGTGGTTAGTAATATTATCTAGAAGATGATTTCTGGTAACCATGTCTTTCTGTTTTGTTTTGTTTTTTTCATTTGTTTTTGTTGTTGTTGTTTTGTTTTGTTTTTAATCATAAAGGAGGACCTCTTACTACTTTGGATGTTGGCTGATCCTCCACATGTTATCTGATATTATGATCCTTTGTCTCTACTCCCTATGCCTTATTACCTCCCTGATGTAGATTATTGGTAGTAAACACAGAAAAGAGAAAGCAACAATTTTGAGTAGAACAAAGAGATAAGAGGTTGAATATTGACAAAATTATCATGGACAATGAGTAGCAGGCAATTTGTATAAAAATAAGGCCTGCTTAGGAATCCCATCAGCATTTTATTTCATGTATAATTTGAACAAATACATATTGAAAAAAAAGCTTCTGCAATTAGTTATAAAGGCCTTCATGGAAGAAACATGGCCTGTTGCATACAGGTGAAAAAAATGAATGTGAAGACAGATCCAAACTGGACGAGAAAAGATACAATTCTTTATTCACTCATAGATAAAAGTTATACTCAAGTTTCTAGAATGGAAAGAACTGGAAGCTCATAGAATAAGCTATATTCTATTACTTGTAAATTTAGTTTTTTAAAAGATTTTATTTATTTAGGCATGAGAGACACAGAGAGAGAGACAGACAGAAAGAGAGAGAGAGAGAGGCAGAGACACAGGCAGAGGGAGAAGCAGGCTCCATGCAGGGAGCCTGACATGGGACTGGATTCTGGGTCTCCAGGATCACACCCTGGGCTGAAGGCGGCGCTAAACCCCTGAACCACGGGGGCTGCCCTTACTTGTAAATTTATATGTAAAATAGTACATGCCCACTATATGGTCAGCACATTAGCTATTATCCTATAGTGTCTATTTGATCATTCTCAATGAATTCTTCAGATTATCTTCATACATCTCTGCAACACTTAGTTACTGTAGGTTGCTAGAGCTATAAGTAGCTGTCTACACCAGGTGGAATCCTATTCAATCTATTCAGATGCTGTTTCCTGGGTTTTAGACTGTGAGAAACTGTTTTAAAAATCTTAAGCTCATTCGTATATAGTACAAATTACGTATGCACCACAAGATCACATTTACCCTCTTTAAATTGTCTAGTCTTATAATTGAAGAACACTGTAATGTCCTAAACGACAATAATTTCTCAGCAAACAGTTAATTCTTATGAGTCTCAATATCCTAATATTGGTGTAAGTGAAGATCTTATTTTATTTGTAAATGTTATTAATGCCCATTAGGACTTTTGAATCCAGATTGTCTCATATATTGAAATGACTTTTTTCTTCACTGAACTCCATTTATATTGACTTTACCTTTCTAAAAATCCCAGCTTCAACATTTATACAATCTAATTGGTTGCAAATAATTAACTAAAGGCATTATTCAGCATGTAAATATACTTAGTAATTGGATGTTTTTATTGAAATGTATGTTCCAAAAAGAATTACAATTACCCAAAACTCATATACCTTTTTTTTCTTGTTTAATACCTTAACAATATCTATTAGACCTAGAACTGAACTTAAAATTCTGATTACTTTAGGGACTGGGTGGCAGGAGATTTTGATGGCAAAATTTACTTTGTAAGTGTTCCCTGCTCAATTTCCTTTATTTATTTTTATATTGATGTATATGTTTAAGAACTAATGAATTTCACTTATGCCATCTCCCTAGCTTGCCTTTATGTCTTAATGGTAAATTACTAGGGAAACTTTTTGCAATTCTGTACAAGTTCAGACTCCTGAAGTATTTTATATGAAATGACTTTTTAAAAAATGTTTATGAGCATTTTTTTCAGCATGCTGTTGACTAGCAGCATCAGTGGGGGGACTCAGGACTCAAGATGTTCATCTCTAATCTCCTAGCAGTGACTCGTTTCTTCTATGGATGAAAGATATTGTTAGGTAATATTCCAATCCAATAAGTTAATTAATGAACTTCTGACTCTGATTACTAACATGTTAGTAGTGTGTTAATTAGAAATGAAGCAGGTGAAAACTAGACCTTACCATTTGAATTGGCATCTGACTTCTGCTTATTATATGTATGGCCATAAAGTTCTTTGCATTTATGTCCTCATATATTTTTTAAAAAGAGAGAGATAAAAGAAAATAGCAATAATACTAATGAAAGCTTACCCTACTTAAGTTAGGGAGGAGAATATGACTCTCTTGGGAAGCCTTACACACTGTGGAGCGTAAGATAATCATGAACTTGTCAATAATTGATTCTATTGTTTGCAGATTAGTGCAATTGGCAGAAATGGGATATTTGTGATGTTATACTGATTAACTGTCAGATAACTACCTCTTCATCAGGCATAATTAATGAAGGCTGGTGTTAACCCTTCTAAAGTCACCCATTTTTCAAAGTTCTAGTCATGCTGAGGGAGCATACTAGTAGTTGCTGAATCTAGCAATCTCAACAGTATGAAAATGGAGAGACCACATTCTTTTTATTTGCTGGCAATGATTTCTCTGTGCTCTCCTTTTGAACATAATCTGCTCTAGGCAACCAGAGTGGACATCTGCATGTCTAGTGAACAATTCTTTTTACTAATGACCATCAATGCCTTCATGGCACACAGATGAAATCTGCAGATGGTTGGTCCCCTCCAATCTCCTTGGCTGTTTAGTCTTCGTATTGTATACAAATATACTCTATTAACATATTTCAACACAAATTTCTTGTATTTCCAGAAAAAGTTCACCTGAAACTGTCTTGCTTTGTCACTTCAAAAAGTCTTTGCCATTTAAATATTGAAAGAGTTGTAATTAAGGCAGTGTGTGTGGGGGAAGCACCTGAGTGCTTCCATTTTTTAACCAGATCTGTTTGGCAGGTTTAAGCTGCCTACAGCTTATATCATGATCCCATGATCCTAAGATAGAGCGCCTGGCTGGGGGCTCCCTGCTCAGTGTGAAGTTGGCTTCTCCCTCTGTCCCTTCCCCTGCTAATATTCCCCTGCATGCTCTCTCCCTCCCTCAGTCTCTCTCTTTCTCTCTCTCTCTCTCTGGCATGTGCACTCTCTCTTTCAAATAAATAGGTAAAAATCTTTTAAATAAATAAATAAATAAATAAATAAATAAATAAATAAATGTGTGTGTGTGTGTGTCTGCTAAATACACTAATCATAGTCAATGCATTTCAGCCCCTTTTTCTTCCTAAGATTACATACAGCTATCTCTTTTGCTTATATATCTATAGATATGACTAAAAATAAAAATGAAAACATTTTGTGACCATTCACAAGAACCTTCTGATTTCTCAAGAACAGTTCACAAGCATAATTCCAAGAGAATAATGAATCAGAGTTTCTAAGAAACTGATACAATTAAAAAGGGGGGGAGAGTCTTTTCTGAATATCAGATTTTTTTGTAATATCTATCCATTTTATACTGGCAAATGCTAATTTATTGGGCTGTTTTAGAAACCAGGTTCCTTTTGTTTCTTTCTTACATTAGAAAACAGTAAATAAAAAAAAAAAAGAAAAAGAAAACAGTAAATAATAGCCAGTGAACTAACATTTTTAATGGTTACTGAAAAAATACGTTCTCCTTTGTTTTAACTTTTAAGCTCCTCTGAAGTACAATATTTGCTTCCTGTCAAGCTGAATATGTCTAATACATTTGTTGTATCACTGCTAGTGAAGCCCAATATCTTGGATCTTCCTGAAACAAAAGGTTATGTTGGTGCCAATCATTTGTTTGTCCTGTCTGACATAAGATAAAATCCGATTTGCCAACAGATGTAAAACTCCTTGGCAAGCTGTAATGGGACTGGAAAAGATGAAAGGCAGAAGTAGCTTAGTGAAGTTAAGTGGAGGTTAAATGAGTTGCTCCTTGCAGCATCTGGTACCCTGATTACTGATGTTGGCCACGTAATAATTCCTGACATTAAGAGAGATATAGTAGTTGCCCAATGTTCTATAGTGGTCAGCTGTGCTGACCAAAAGAATCACTCATTTTTGAGGTTCTTTGTACACATTGAAAATTAACCTTAGTCTTTATAAGGAAAAAGCAAAGAAAAAAACACTATGTAGTCTACTTTTTCTTCTTAGAAAAACTTATTTCCAAGTAAAAAGTGTTCACTTTTATCTTGGTTAAGCTTCATTATACTCTCAGCATACAGGTTTGTTTACTGTTGAACACAGGCTAATATATTCTACGGTCTGTCATTGAATACATAAACTCTCAGTTTCCATGCATATCTCTCTTTGCCTCTATTAGATTAGGACAAATCCAGCCTCCCAACAAATACAACAATTTTGCAGTGCATCCAACTCATAATGAAGAAGACTCAATCAAAAAGATAGCTAGATAGATCAATAGATAGATGATAGATAGATAAGGTGTGTCATTCCCTCTCTTTTTTTCCCTTATTAAAGCTTCTGTGTAGTAATTTTTTCAGTTATTGAAATTTCTTCAAGAATTTATTTTCTCTTTCACTAAAGTACAATAGTTTCATTTAAAAATCTAAATCGAGCCTAAGATTCTGCTGCAGACTTAAGCAAATGATTCTTCTTTACTTTAGTGTGTACAATTTATTCCCAAACATAAACAACTGAAATTTTTCTCATCTTGAACTTCTCCAACTTATAGTAACCTGTATACCTAAAAGTAATAATCAGAAAATTTTGCTTACTATGTCCCAACTAAAAGTTATTTTTATCTTTTTTAAATGCATTTAAAGATTTTATTTATTTATTCATGAGAGACACACACACACCCAGAGAGACAGACAGAGACAGAGACATAGGCAGAGGGAGAAGCAGGCTCCAAGCCGGAAGCCTGCTGTGGGACTTGATCTCAGGATTCCAGGATCAGGCCCTGAGCCAAAGGCAGACGCTCAACTACTGAGCCACCCAGGTGTCTCTAAAAGTTATTTTTAAAAAGTAAAACAAAAAAGGGACACCTGGGTGGCTCAGTCAGTTAAGCGTCTGCCTTTGGCTCAGGTCATGATTTCAGGATCCTAGGATGGAGCCCCACAACCAGCTCCTTGCTCAGTGGGGAACCTGCTTCTCCCTCTCCCTCTCCCTCTGCCTCTCCCCCTCCCCGCCCTTCCCGGCCTCACCCCGCTGCTCTCTCTCCCCCCACCCCCCACCCCCACCACACACACACACACTCTCTCTCTATCTCTCTCTCTCTCTCACACACACACACAAATAAATAAATAAAATATTAAAATATATATATATATATAAACACCCTGATGGACACCAATGGATACTCTAGCTTAATCTAATTAAAAACTTTTAACTCATTTCAATTATTGTAGACTAGGTATTGTAGAACAGTTTGAGGTATCTATTTAAAGTTCAAGTCAACTATTGAGTGGATATTTGGATATATATTTCTTGGAAGAAGTCTGGGTTGAAAATATAAATTGAGTAGTTTCCAGCTGGTATGAGATAATTAAAGCCATGTAACTGGAGGATGTGATCAATGTGTTTAGACTGAAAGGGGGTCTAATGCATGGGCTTCAGAATGCCCGATGAATCAGTGTTTACTATTGGTTGTATGAGTAATTGGTCAATTGTCTGATCTCTTTGTATCAAATATCATACTAAAAAGCATATTTGTAGACTAACTTAGGAACATTATTTTGCCAGATGGAAAGTGGCTCAGAGAAAATACAATGGTGATTACACATATGAGAATAAAAGTCACTCGGAATGGATAAAGGAATGGAATTCAGTTGACTCCTTTGGTTAGTGCCACCAGTAATCTCTAACTTTGCTTTTAGTATTTCATACAATCAGAGAGTTCTTCTTCCTTGGTGGACTTCTTTATTTGATTACCAGAATACCAAAATCTTATGGTTTCACTGCTACCAAAGTAGCCCCTCTACTTCTTTTCTTTTGCTCTTCTCTTTTCTCTAATCTCTTCATCTTGTAGAATCTCAAACTCAATCTCTCCTATAGTCACCCAACTCCTTTGGTCATATCTATTCTAGTCTAATGGCATTAAATATTTAATATAAGCTGAAAAATACATGATTTAGATTTTAAGCCCAGTTTTCTCCTCTAATTAACAGACTCATGTATCTAAATATCTACTCACATCTTTACCTAAACTTCCAGTAGACATCTCAGATTTAGCATTCAAACCTCCCTCGAACACTCGATTCACCCTACAACTTTTCATTTTCTCAATTAATGGCAATTTTATTTTCTAGTTGCTCAAAAAATATATATTTTAATCACCCCTGATGCTTCTTTTTCTCTTCTACCCCACATTTTTTCTTAAAGAAAATTCCCTGGATTCTTCCTTCTAAATAAAGCCTGACTCTGGATATTTCTCATCACCCTCACTGCTACAAGCCTGGCCCAATTGCAAACATACCCAACATGTTAGAGTACTATTCTCCTAACTACCCTCATAGACTCTAAACTTTTATCATGTAGCTTCAATCCAGCAACTAGAGTAACCATTTCAAAATATAACTTACTACTCTGCACAAATGTTAAATGAGGGTAATAATTTGTTTAAAAATTCAAATGATACCCCCCAACATTCCTGATTATTTTTACCCTAATTCAGTTTTTTATAATACTTATATTCTAACATAATATGTAATTTATGTATATATATAATATATGTTATTTATTTGTCTCTACTTAATAGAATATAAGCTACAGATATACAAGTATTTTTTAATGATTATCCACCATAATATAGTAAATACACACTCATTTTGTATTTGTTGACTGATTAGATGAATTAATCACTCAATTCATCTTTCAAGGGATGTCCAGTGTCTTTTGGAAAACCATGCATCTGCTGTTAACTTGACACTTTACCAAATGAACTACACTGGTCATCTCCATGGAAGATTTTTCCTATTGATGAGGCAATAACATAGGTAAGTTAATGTGAAAGGGATGATCAAATGAATTCTCAAATTTTAACAGGTACCCAAGAAATAGCTGATAGCAATAAATTGGAGGGAATATAAGAAAAGCCTCAGGTTGAAATTAGGTGAAAATATAAACTTTCAAACTGATGCCAAATGAACATTTCTCCAAATGGCTGACTGGCCTTCTTGAATGAGCTAAGCATTATAGTAAGGGACTGCATTGGTGCTCTTAGTAGCAATATAAGATGGCAAATTTTACAATTCTCAGTTAATTGGGATTTATGAGATAATATAATCAATCAATGGCATTTGTTCTTAAATTCTTTTTAATGTATACATTGAGTAAGTGATAATGTGACTTTCTCAAATTTAAAAAACTTATAGGGTTTCACACATGCAAATGGTTATTTAGTGCATTTCACCAAAGAAGTAGTTAATAACTATTTTTGCCTCAACTGGGATGTAAAAGTCCTTAAGATTTATTTAAATACATATTTTCCCTTTAATTTCAAAAATTATGATTTATTGTGTTATATAAAATACTCAGAATGGCTGAGCATAAATTAATACACAATGTCTAATACAAAGGTAATTAATTGTGCAAGTTAATTTGGTCAAATTCTCCAGAATTCTTGATAATAAGTTTTTGTTTCATTTAATTTTGTTGTTTTCAAGTTACTGCTTTCAGGTACAAAGATTGGGTATTATATGCACACATATTTTTAGCCTGTATCCTCATTTTTTAGAAAGTCTGGTTAGCTCTGGGAGAAAAGAAATATCCAATTATAAAACCATCTGGTATTTTGGGTGTTAGTTGTAAATTTAAGATTTTAATTCTTTAACTCTGCATGCATTTAAGCAAATGAAAGAAAGCACAGGTTTTCAATTGAGCTACAGCCTTTTAATTGTTCCTTTCAGTAAACTGTGAAGAAAAGAAAGAAAGAAAGGAAGGAAGGAAGGAAGGAAGGAAGGAAGGAAGGAAGGAAAGAAAGAAAGAAAGAAAGAAAGAAAGAAAGAAAGAAAGAAAGAAAGAAAGAAAGAAGAAAGAAAGAAAGAAAGAAAGAAAGAAAGAAAGAAAGAAAGAAAGAAAGAAAAAGAAATGGAAAGAAAAGGAAAAAAAAGGAAAGAAAGAAGAAAGAACATCTACCTCTGTCAGCTGCTAGAATGTAGAGGAGATAATGGAATTCCTATATATTGATATCTTTTTGTTCTTCCAGTGGAAGTTGTGGCATCTTCAACAGTTCTCTCATGGCACATCTGCTTCTCTAAATGAGATAATTAAAACCAGTAGACAGTGGAGGGGCTGTCTCATCTGTATTAATACACATCTTTGAAAGCTTCTCATTGGAGTTGTATAGTTTTACTGAATTGTCTTACAGTGTTTTATAATTTACATTTTTAAATCCTGTGAAACAGAAAATTAGATCTAAACTATTCTAAGGTTAATTTCCATGGGCCATGCTCATTTACTGACCATACATTTGAATATACATTTACAGAACAATTTTCTTTATGCCGTTAGTTTAGGGGGAAGATCCCGGAGCCTAGCAATTTTATCTCAAACATATTGAAGTTTTTTGTTGTTGTTGTTGTTGTTCTTTTAATACTCTATTTCATTTTTTATGGGCATAAATTATCATTATTATGTAATTATTAACAACTATAAAACACAGTATTGTTTAAATACATGCCAAAACTATGACTATATAATGTTGAACTTTGGCAAAAAGGTACCACCCATAAATTAAATTTATGTATTTTTCTTTTTAAACAGAGAAAATTGCCCATTATTTCACAAAATGGTAATGAAAAAGAAATTACCTTAAAGCAAAACTTTCTTGTTTTCCTTATTGTTCTGAGAAGAGAATGTTGAAATAATTTCTGTGTATTTTTAGTTTAAAAGACCTTACTTCCTTTTGGATGGAAAATTTTTATTATAAGGAAGAAAGGGGAATGTAAGTTCTTGGTCCTAATGGTTCTGGCCTTTCTAGGAATTAATTATGCTTAGAAGTGTTTCTGAACATGAAAAGTGACAACTAGTTCTGTGGAATCAAATATACTAGGGTATAAAAACTTTTTGCACTTAATGAAACACCAAAAGATGGCTTTTACTTAAATAATGTTGCTAAAGGTCTTTGTTCTTCATTCTATCATTGTGATCTGAGCAAAAGACTCAGCAATCACCACTGAATACTAGAACTAAATTTAGGGAATGATTTCTTGTGTATAAGGAACGTAATGTTTTCCCTGATCACAGAAAGTTACAAATCTTAAGAAAATCACAGCAATGTCTTGCCTCAGCGTAGTCAGTTACAATAAACAGAAAATAAGCATGAAGAAGGAATGAAGAAAGAGATAAGTGAAGAAAGAGATAAAAATCATCAAAGCCATCAAACATAGGTAAGTAGACAGTAATAGCTCTCAAAAATAAGGGAAAAAATCTACCTACTCAGAAACGTATTTACTGAAGAACACCAGAGATAGATGGAAAATTAAGCCCAAATAATCAACTCTGAGACATATTCTAGTTAAAGCTTTTGGTTCTAATTACAAAGTGTTTTTTTGTTTTTTGTTTTTTGTTTTTTCTTTTTCTTTGTGTTCTTGATCCCTGGGGTTAGAGAGAAAATATCGATTAGGGCAAAAGAATTAGACTAGCATATGACATTTAAAATTGTGAAACAAGGCAATAGTGGAACAATCTTTTTAAAAATACACAACAAATGAAAGATTGGAAGCATGATCTAAAATTTTTATATCCATCCCAGATCGCCTTGTAGCACCATTCCTATGGACACAGTTTTAGATATACTTCTATACACACTATTATATAGCCATGAGCCTGTACTTTGGGGATTTTTATGGAAGCTTCATCATATGGGCATGACCCATCATTAACTCAATCTCCAGTTTCTTCCTCCTTCTGAGAGTATAAGGGGTGAGGTGGAAAGTTCCAAGCTTCTAATCATGGTTTAGTCTTTCTTTCAAGGGATCAACCTCCATCCTGAAGCTATACAGGAGCTCACCAAGTCACCTCATTAGAAAACAAAACAAAACAAAAACATTCCTCTCACCTAGTCAAATTCCAAAGGTTTTAAGGAACTCTGTGCCAGGAATGGGAATAGAGATTAATATATATGTTTTCTATTTCAAAATCTTCACTAAAGAGAGCTGAGGAGGGTGCTAACCCAGGTAACTTTGAAATAAATGAAGACTGTAAGACCATAGTCAGAAGAAACTATACATAGTCACTGTGCTTTTTTTTGTAAAGGTATTTCTCATGAGGATTAAGAGTTAAAAATTCTGAAACTACTATATATGTATGGTGGGGTTGGAACTATTAAGGAAATAGGTGGCCAATGGTAGAAGCCAGGTTTCTCACCATTAGAATGAGATATTAGAGAAAAACAAGGTGGAGAGTTTAGAATGAGTCATATCATTTAGAGTTAGAATGGAAGATATCAGTATGAACTCATGTTTAGTGTTAATAATTCAATTTTATAGTAATTTGGCTAGTAATATAATTTTTATATAATGAAATATAAAAATAATATACCAGCTTTAAAACTAGAAGATAATACTTCATATTTCCTGCAATTTTTATTCTAGACACAGGAAACTACGTGTCACTGGGTTATTTTCTCAAATGAGCCTTCTGGTACATAAGATTATTAATTAATAAGCTCATGTAACCAATGACACAAATTATACGTTGGTATATTCAATGATTTCTCGAGATCCATGTATGTACCAATGAACATCTTTTCCCACTCAGGAGAATGATTTAACATAAAGAAATTAGTGGCAATCTAGTTAAACTTATTCAGATGAACAATTGAAGGTTTTATACATTCTTTGTGCTACTGGATAAATTGAACAATATGCTTGGATGTCCAAACTTTCTTCTCTCATCTATAAATTGGATATAATATGAATACCTAGCACTTACAGAAGTAGTGATGACTACTTACATGGCATAATCAAAGTGTTTAGAGCAATGGCACCTGGTACATGATAATGGGAAATAATCAATGTTTATTCCTTTCTCCTGTTCCAGTCTCACAGCTCTTAGTGTGACAGTCTGGAGGGGAAAACAATACTTTCTCTGTTGACCAATATAGTATACCTTCATGGAGAGGTTACAACCACTGAATCTCAAATGAACATTTTAAAAATGGGAATACCAAGAAACATTGTGTTCTATTATCATTGCAAGAACTTTTGCAAACATAATACCACAGTTATAGAACATTTAGTCAATAATCACTGCAAGGCTCTTTATTCATAGCAGATGTGAAGATGGTTCTTTTCTTTCTGAATATAAGAGCTCAGTCTTGCTCCCAGACCAGAGCTGACTTTGTCATGTTTTATCTTAATTCATATCAGCATATTTTTAGAGTATTCTGAATAGTGATGGGAGATAATAAGAAGTGAAATCAAGATTAGAAGATGCTCTATCAGTGTAAGTCAATGGTAGGTCAGTGGATAAAATTGAAAATAGTCTCCATCGCTTCTCGGCCTTTTGGCTAAGATCAAGTGAAAATAGTCTCCAAAACTTGAGAGGAATAATTCAGAATTATGTGAAGCCTGGAGAGATTTAACCAAAACATTAAGTGGCTTCAGATCCTCTAAGAGCAGAAGATGGCCATTTTAGTTTTGATTTTGCTGTTGTCATGACTTTGCTAATGTAAGCTTTTATTGGGACATATAAGGAGGGTGGGCATTAGCTGCTGACTCGCTTGCTGCTTTCTATTGATTGTTCCAATCTGTAAATCTTTCCTGTATTGAGCCAACAAGGAATGCTGCATTAAGATGCCATGTTTACCAAAATTGCTTCTCAGCAGTTTAAGGCACTGCTTTGAAAAAGTCTGGTAAGAAAACTGACCTTCATTAGTGTAGCACTACCTAAGACTATCATGGACAACTCTTTAAAGAAAAAGAAAAAAAAAAAGTGATTCTTCTATTATTAAAGAAAAAATCTGTACTATCTCAAATACAGCATACTGCATGTTTATGATAAAGCCAAGTTTCATTTCCACTAGTTTTAACTTCATAGGAAAAAAGAAAGCTAAATTATTTTTAAAATAAATTACACGAAGTGTTCTTGAAATGCATCAAATAAAAGCTTAGGTTGTTTTAATTTAGCAAAGGAGTCTTGCCATACAAAAAATTATGAAAGAACTACTTATTGAATTAAAAAGTTTTTGTTCTATGTCCTCACAGAACTCAGGAATTATTTTTTATATTTGTGGCATATAGAAGAAGAATCAGAATAAGTATATTTGATTTTCATATTTGCAATCTAGATTATATGGGTCTATTTTAACTTTCTTCAAGGTTCAATTTCTTCATGTGTAAAATTGAGAAAGCAACATCTGCCTTATAGGCACTTGATGTGTATTTGAATCTGAATCTTAAACCAATGAGGAACTTTTCATGGCTATTGGTTAGTATTTGATATTAAGCAGACTCATAATATCTATATGCTGTGATTCTTTTATTTGCTATTCAGTCAAATTATATTGATTAACTGCAGGCAGATAACTGCATGGATTAGAGTGTGCTATGCTGAGGGCCAAGCATATTCTATCCTTTTGTGTTTTATGCAATAATGATGAATTTGTGATGCTGATGAAATAATATCAGTAATTATATGAAATAATTAAATGGGAGCTCTGTGGCTTAGGAGAATACACTTTATCCTAGAATCTGAGTTCCATATTTATATTATACATGAAATACATTTGAAAAATCATGAACCTTTCTGCAGCTCAATGTCCTTATCAATAAATTGGAAATAACACATTACATACAATCTTCACAAGTCTGTTGATAGGATACAATATTAGGTTATACGTCAAAAGAAATGGTGAATTATGAAAGAATATACAAATATTTAGGCTACTATTATATTGTGGAACTTAAAAACCTATCTCAACATAGATTTTTTTATTTCTTAGATGATAATCTGTGGCACTGGTTTATATATAGAATTCTTAGTGGAGGCTTCCAAGAGTGTGTCTTGACTAAATGAAAATTGACATTTAAAATAATCCAAGAAAAGTGCTAGTCATTGAGTCTACACCATAACATATTAGAGAAAGAAAAATTTCAGTTTCTATGTGAATATTTGTAAGACAGAAGCAGATCACACTTGCCAACAGATCAACAGTATTGAGGAATTACATATGTTCGTACTGCAGGAGAGTATTGCAGATATGCTAACATGTAAACCAATGATGGCAGTTCAGGGAAATATGTGATTAAAATTTGTACTAGCTTTAAAGCAACAAAGGAATGGTTCCTAAACTAGTCTGAGGGAAGAATAAGGCAAATAAGGATATTCATGGGACAAGACAAAAAGAGATGATAGTTAAAGGAGTTACAGAATCAAATTACTATCACCATCATCATCATCATTATCATCATCACTTTTTCAATGGCAATAAAAGCATGTGCCTGAATAGAAAGAGAAAAAATAAGCAGTGTAGAAGTGGCAGTGTAGAAATAGAAGTCTGAAATCAAGGTGTTAGCTGGGTGGAGTTCTTATCTGGAGACTGTGGAAAAAGTTTGCTTCTAAGATCTTGTTACTGACAGGATTAAATTCCTTGGAGTTTGTAGAATTGTGCTCTTTGTCCTTGATGTCAGCCAGGGACTGTGGAGTAGATCCCTAAGTCTACCTGCATTCTTTACTATTTGTTCTCCTCCATCTTTAGGCCAACAATGAAACATTAAATACTTCCTGTGCTTTAAGTTTCTGATTTCCCTGTCTCTGACTTCTAGATCCACATTTAAAGGGCCTGATGGATTAGGTCAGGCACACTTAGTTAAATTCTTTATTTTACAGTCAACTAAATGGTGACCTTAATGACATCTATAAAATCCCTTTCCCTCAATATCTAGATTTGTGTTTGATTGAATAGTGGGTAGAATTTGTTTATATACCAAGTGCTGGGAATTTGGGGAACCATTCTATCCACTATAATTAGGTAAAAAGATAAAATCCTTAAACTCTGGGACGCCTGGGTGGCTCAGTCAGTTAAGTGTCTGCCTTTGGCTCAGGTCATAATCTCAGAGTCCAGAGATTGAGCCCCACATGGGCCCCATGCTCAGAGAGGAGCCTGCTTCTCCCTCTCCATCTATCCTTCCCCTTTTCCCTCTGTCCCTCCCCCTCTCCGGCTGCCTCTCCTCCTACATGCTCGCAGTCTCACTCAAGTAAATAAATAAAAGACCCCTACCTTTTTATCGTTGTATCTCTTTACCTAAGACATATCAACAATTAATCAAAAGTATTGGACATATCAATAAAGTATTGGACAAACAAGAGCAGAAGACTGTTTTCAATAGAAATAACAGTTTGTGGAAAAGAGCAAAGGGGAAACTGCCCATAGTAAGTTTGGGAGACTATAGAAATCACCTCTAAAGATCTTATGAGGCAATATTCCATACAAATTATAGTTCTAGTTGGACAATGTTTACTTTTAATTGCACTGAGCATTGGTGTGTATTTAAATAATATTTAAGTGTAAAAAATATATCCCTATATTATTCACATTTAAATATTATTTAAATACATACCAATGTTCAGTGCAATTAAAAGTAAACATAAAAAAGTAGGAATGTGTTGTAAAACTTCTACTTTTCAAATAATTTTGTTTAGGATCTTATTTTTGAAGAAATTAGAGAAATCTCATGAATGAAAAACATACTTTTTTGTCTACCCTGCTATATTTAAGTAATAAAGCTTAACTTGAAAGGCAGAAAAATATTTTAAAAATATAGATATCGAAAGGTTAGCTGAAGGCCACTCTGGCATATAGAAATGTTCTTATTCTGCTATTTTCTGATTCCACTTTGGATAATAATATCATATCATCAGAAAATAATATATTTTCTTCTATTATTGCTGATCATTGTAGGAGTCAAGTGAACCTTAGCAATATCACCACATACCAATTCGTAAACTTTATTTTTAACTAGTTATCACACTCATGGTTTAGTTGTCAAATAGTGTTTTGCCATAAATTCTTCAATGTAAATATGTGTATATACCTGTGCTAGTTTTTAACAAAACAACAATAAAAAAGACCTTCCCATATTCAATAGACTAAGGAAATTTTAATGTTATGTAATTAACACCCAATTACAAAACAACTCTAGATCAGCAAATTAAATTTAAGGGGTGCCTGGGTGGCTTAGTCAGTTGAGTGCCTTTGGCTCAGGTCATGATCCCAGGGTCCTGGGATTGAGCCTCCCCACCCCTGCACTGGGCTCCCTGCTCTCTAGCTGTCTCTTTCTCTCAACTAAATAAATAAAATCTAAAAAAAAAATTAAAAACTAAAAAAAAAAATTAAAAACTAAAAAAATTAAAATAAATACAAGTATGTTTAAAGAAGTTTCTGTTTTATATTCCATCTTGGTATCATTTATGTATATATTTATGTATTTATTAGCATATTTTCTGGAATTTCAGTCATTTATAATAATGGAGAATTGACATCAGTTTACAAATTACAATGACTTAAAATATAAACACCACTTAGTGTCTTGCACATAATTATATGCAGTTAGAATTATACTGTATTTATGGAGTTACAGATTTTTGATAGACCCAGTACAATTTATTAGTAGTTTGTGCACCCTTTTGTAATCTTGCCAGATATATTAAAAATATGAACCAAAATTTCTGAAAACTTTATGTAGTGAGTATCAAATTGTTTTCTGTAAATCCCTAGAGTACTTTGGAAATATGACAAATACAATTGAAAACTCACAATGAAAAAGCACTTAGAGTACTATTCAAAGAAAGTGACTGCTTGAGGCATAGACTGTTCAACTATGTGCCACAGACTTTGTAATAACCATTGCAGTGGACTGAATTGTGTAACCCCAAAATTCATATGTTGAAGCCCTAACCCTCGATGTGATGGTATTAGGATGTGAGACCTCTGAGAGATAATTAGGTTTAGATGAGTTTCTATAGGTGGGGTCTTCATTACAGTATTTCTCTTTCTCTACCTTTCTCTATCTCTACTTTGTGAGGACACAACCATCTATAAGCCATCTACATAAGCACAATTCAGAGAGTTATCTAATAATTTTTTTAAGATTTTAATTACTTATTCATAAGAGACCCAGAGAGAGAGAAGCAGAGACAAGACAGAGGGAGAAGCAGGCTCCATGCAGGGAGCCTGATGTGGGACTCAATCCCAGGATTCTAGGATCACGCCCTGGGCTGAAGGCAGGTGCTAAACCACTGAGCCACCCAGGCATCCCCAATAATATTCACTCAATATTAAACCAGTTCAATATCAAGATTACATGTAATCTTTTATATTCAACTATATGAATCTTCAAGCTAATTTTTTCATGATATGTTTATAAATATAGAACCTAAAAATATTTTTCTCAGTAGAACCCTTGATACGTAAACAACAGGGAAATTTTTTTAAAAAGATACATTAAGGCTATTTTAAAAATACACTACCCTACGGACTGACAAAAATAAAGTGTATTGACAATGTGAATGCAATGTAAAGAAAAAAGAATATGTGGATAAGTGTAAAAATGAGTGCAAATAATCATAGAAATATAATCTTTATATTTCATAGGATTCAGGATACTGTAACTAGGAAATATCAAAGTTTATTTTTAATAGAACATTGTCCAGAGCTGATATAAGTACATCTGTCAAGGAAACTCCACTTGCTAACAAAACATCTTGCAAATATAACTTAGGCAAACCTCTCTAAATCGCTTTTGTCTTAAACAAACTGGCAGTGCAAGGTGACAATTTGTTACTTACAAATTTATATAAAGTTAAATTTAATTGTAAATGTGGGATACAGTATTAAAAATTATTTGGTTTAAAAAATCATTTGGTTTTGAAAGGAATATAATTGTGTTCATTATACTTGAACTAAAAATAAATTAACAAAAAAATTTTAAAAATATTTGTTCTGAAACATTAAAGAATCTGATTTTTTAAATGACATTTGCAAACATGTCTCATTATTGTAAGTTGTTTGAACTCATTCTGCTGTTGCTGACAGTCAGGCTATAGGCATTTACATAATTATCTTTAAGTCTTACTTTCTTCATTTATAAAAGTGAGAGGGGTAATATTGACTTTAATTTTAAAGTGTGTGTGTGTAAACACTCCCTAGATGAAGATACAAAATAATCCCAAAAACTGCAGAGAACTCTCTTGCGTCCCTTCCTTCCACCCATAAGTATCCAATATTTTGTTTCCTAACACCATCAATTTTGCTTTTTTTTGAATGTCATATAAATGGAATTGTAAATGATATGCTTTTTGTATCAGCATTCCTTCATTGGTATTATAAATATAAGATGATGTATGTTGTATGGATCCATGACTTTTCTTTTTTATTGCTGAGTAATATTTTATTGAAAGAATAGGACACAGTTGTTTTTTTTTTTTTTTTCCATTCTCATGTTGGTGGAAATATGAGTTGTTTCCAGGTTTTGTTAATTATCAAGGAAATTGCTATGAATACTTTTTACATGTTTCCTGGTAAATATCTTCACTCATTCTTCTTAGTATATTTTTAGGAGTGCAGTTGCTTCGTTATGGGTAGGTGTATGTTTTGCTTCAATGGTTGAGTGGTTGCATTAATTTACATCATAGGGTAAATCAGATCTCAGGCTAAGCTTAACTTGGAGTAAGGTTTTCAGATATATTTTGTTAGCTCTAAAATTACAAAAATCTACCAAGTATTTTCCAACCAATTTTAAAATTAACACAAAATCAAACATATTAATCCAGGTGGAAGGAGGGACTAGGGATATAATTTTTTTTTCTTTATAGGCAGCCTACTACTTCACCTTCCCTCATTGAGTTTTGCAATCAGATTTAATTTTAGGCCATGTCTTAAAATCTAAACTTCAGATTTCATAAAGAAAATACTAGAAAAACATACTTTATTTAATTTTCTTTTTAAAAAATTTTATCTTGCTTTATTTAAAGTATTTTTAATTGTTCTATTTTTTTAGGATGGATGATTATTTTATTTTTTTATTTAAATTCAACTTGCCAACATATAGTATATAACACCCAGTGCTCATCCCATCAAGTGCCCTCTTCCGTGCCTGTCACCAGCTACCTCATCCCCCCACCTACCTCCCCTTCTGCAACCCAGAATTTCCCAGAATTATGAGTCTCTCATGGTTTGTCTCCCTCTCTAATTTTTCCCACTCAGTTCCCCTCCTTTCCCTTATAATCTCTTTCACTATTTCTTATATTCCACATATGAGTTAAACCATATGATGATTGTCCTTCTCCGATTGATTTTATTTAATTTTCCCAGTCATAAATTGATTTACAGAGGGCTTACTTTAAGTTCTGAAGATTTTTTTTTTAACTGAGGACAAATATATTTTTACATTGACAAATAACATTAATATTATCCTGCATTTCAGGGGTTCTTTGTAGTGAAAAGGAGAGGAAGCAATGTGAAAATATTCCATTTTCTCTGCATTCATGTTAATTCTATTCCAATTTTACATCTATGATTGAGGATAGTACAATTCAAGGTATTTAATTTGAAGATCACTGAAGGCTACCTAATTCATAACCTTTCTACTCAGAGTTTCTGAGAGAAGGAAGAACAACATTTTTGTATTGTGGTCTCAGAATACAGTAAAAGAGACACATATTCTTACCCCATGGAATGTTAACTGCCATTCTGTTTAACGTAAGAGTTAGAAAAATAAATGCTTCATCATTACTGTTATTCTAAATTAAATGAAAAAATCTGTTTCTTTAATGTGAGTATATTACTTTAGTTTTCAAAATTATATGTTTTATCATATTTTAAAAATAACATTTAGTAATTTTGAACTCCTGGACATAGTAATTTTATGTTCTTCTATGTATGAACGTGTAATTTTTCTCTAGAAATTCATCTGGATGCTTAAGTCCATAGTTTATGATAGTGTACTTTAAAAAATTCAATTTTAAATAATTCATATGGCTTCTAACATTAGGAATCAATAAATATAGTTGGAGAGAATTTCATGTTAATAAAAGAATTAACATCATCATAAGACACATATTCAAGCAAGCCCTTTAAGGAAAGTTTGAAGTCTTCAAATTTGAAATATTTCTTAGAAGAACAGAAGATAATGCCTATGAAAAATTAAAGAATAGTTACCTTGATGTGTCATAGTATTAAGTATATCATATTATTATATATACATAGTATTAAAATGTATCATGGTAGGCATATCCAAACACATGTAGGAAATGATATATAATTCCAATGCCTCTGTCTTTCTGACACTTAGTATGTAGGCAAGATTTAGTAAAAATCCAGTGACAGGCCCATTTACTTCCCCAAGATTTCTTCATTTTCCTTAAAAACATCAATACAAACAAAAACAATCTTTTAAAACACACACACACACACACACACACACACACACACAAAGAATAATAATAAAAAATAAAACGCACACAAGGATTTGGCATGAGTAGCAGAATGTACTTGAGCTTTTACTTCAGAGTAAAGTTTTTGAGAAGAGTTGCTGATTATATCACTTTACGAGAGATCCAAAGCAATATTACACATCCAGTTTCGTTAGCCATTCTGATATATTGCTCACCTGTGATACTTCTCTTTTCCTAGAGAAATAAGATATGATGGTCCTGCTCATTCTTCTCCTTCATTTCTTTCTTTCTCTTTCTTTCTTTCTTTCTTTCTTTCTTTCTTTCTTTCTTTCTTTCTTTCTTTCTTTCTTTTTTTTCTTTCTTTCTTCTTTCTCTTTCTTTCTTTCTTCTTTCTCTTTCTTTCTTTCTTTCTTTCTTTCTTTCTTTCTTTCTTTCTTTCTTTCTCTTTCTTTCTTTCTTTCTTTCTTTCTTTTTCTTTCTTTCTTTCTTTCTATTTATTTTTGAGAGAGCAAGAGAGAGAGACAGAGTGCTTGCATGTGTGCAGGTAGAGGAGCCAGAGTGAGGGGCAATGGGAAAGGGAGAAAGAGAATCTTAAAGACTCCCCATTGAGCACAGAGCAGACTGGGGGCTCAATCTCACAGCCCTGAGATCGTGACCTGAGCCAAAATCAAGAGTCAGAGGCTTAACAAATCGAATCACCTAGGCACCCCCTCCTTCATTTCTTAATACTCACATATCTTTAAATTCTTATTAATTTAAGCTTATATGTATATACATTCATATGAAATATGTATTTTTCTATAAACTTACAATGCATACCATGAATGCATCATCTTCTAGTCCAAGAATTTTCTTTTTTTTTTTTTAAGAATTTTCTTTTTGTTATTCTAAACAATGCTTTTTTCTATGAAATTAATAGTATAGTCAGATATTAAAATACTTTTTTCTTATGCCACTAGTATCCTGTCATGTAACATAATAAAATTTAAAGTTAAGATCATGTTTGAGTTCAGAAAATCTTAAAAGATTGAAAAGAAGAAAAAAAATGAAGTGAAGAAAAAACTGTGTTTTTTTCTGTCATGATAACAATGCCTGTATTTCCTTACCTGTAGACAAAACTGAAAACTATGAGAATATCATTTTCTGTTTCTGAATATAATTTTCTGTAGTTTCTGTTACAGTTTGACATTTTCTATTCTTAATATTTCCCAAAAGCTGTTTATAAGCAGGCAGTATTGTAAATAGACCACCAGTTAGTCTGCACTAAAATATACATGTAAAATGAGTTTAATTATTAACTTTGTCACAACAAAACACAGATGAATTTTAAATGGATCAGCAAAGCATCTCTGTAACATTTTACATGTGTTTCAAAGACACTGCCTAACTCTCCTGGCATATATCCTCCTGGAGATAAAAGTTAAAGAGTTAGGGTGGTCTTCCGTCTTTTAGTACGATAGTATGTATTCTCAGTTAACCACACAATACATGATTTAGTCTATTTTTTCAGGATGGCCTTTAAAAAAACAGTGACTTCAAGAACAATGATCCTTTAAATAAATTAGTTTTTTAAAAGGTAAAGGACTGAAGGCATTGGAACTTCTATCTAAGCAAATAATGATTTGCCTGGTGAGTTGACTTCAAGATCTAATACCTGCAGAGCTAACGGGAGCTTTCAGGCCCTCCAATAATGATTTAGATTTTAGTCTGTGTAGCAGTATGAAACAATAAGACAATCACATCTAAGTAGTCTTATCTCCTTGGGCTTCTCTTTGGCTATGATAGTTTTACAGACTTGCCTTGTCTTTTATTACTTTGACAGTTTTGAGGAGTACTGGTCATATATTTTACAGAATGCTCCTCAATTGGAATATCTTTAATATGTTTTTAAAATGATTTTTAGATGGCTTAGGCAAGAATTATGTCCTTTAGGGAGAAAGACCACAGAGGTAAAGTGCCATTTCCATCACAGTGTCTCTATAATACATTCTATTGGCATAACCTATCCCTGTTGATATTAATCTTGATCACAAGGCTAAGATAGCTTTTTCTAGGTTTCTCCACTGCAAGATTACTTTTTTCGCCCTTTCCATACTCTACTCCTTGGAATGAAGTCACTATATACAACCTATGTTAAGGAATAGGGAGTTAATACTCCCTATTAACTATGTAAATCCCTATGTATCTATGTAAATTATTTGGGAATCATTTGTAAGAGAGGATATTTCTTTTTTTCTTTCTTTCTTCTTTTGTCATTTACTAATAAAGTAGAAATAATGAAAATTAATTTTATGCTTTGAATTATGATTCAATGATACCATATTGTATTTCTAAAATTGTTTTAGTTTTGGTCACTGAGAGCTCTTTCAATTTACTCCTGTGTTCCTATGACATATCTCAATCATTGTGATTTTTTTATTGTTGATTTTTAAAATCTTTATTAATGTATTATTTTATTGATAATTATTTACTTTGTATTTCACATTATGTTTTTCTGTGCCTAAAGCTCACTAAATCATATTTTAAATGAGGTAACCTATTTTGATCTACTAATTAGTAGCCCTACTTAATTTCTTTTTATTTCATTTTATTTTATTATGATAAGATAACATGAGATCTAGCCTCTTATCAAATTCTTAAGTGTACAATACTGTGGGAACAATGTTACACAGTAGAACTCTATAGTTTATTAATCTTGCATAATTAAGTCTATTCCTATTGGTTGGCAACTCACTATCTCCCCCTTCCTCAGCCTCTGGCAACCACTATTGTACTCTGATTTTATGAGTTTGATTATTTTAGATACCTCATATAGGTGAAATCATGCAGCACTTGTCCTTCTGTGACTGGCTTATTTCACTTAGCAGAAAATATTCAAGGGCCTTCCATATCATTGCACATTGTAGAATTTCTTTTTTCAAAGGTTAATATTCCATTTATAAATATGTACAAAATAATTTGTCCTTATGCATTAATCTGACCATGGACATTTAGGTTGACACATGTTGGCTATTGTAAAAAGTATTGCAATGAATGTTGGAGTACTAATATCTCTTACAGATCCTAATTTTAATTCTGTTGGATAAATATCCAGAAGTGAGATTTCCAGATCATATGATCATTCTATTTTTAATTTTTTTAGTAATCACCATGCTGTTGTCCAGTGGCTGCACCATTTTGCATTTCCACTACCATGTACAAGAGTTCCCATTTCTTTACATGCTCACCAACACCTATTATCTTTTCTTTTCTTTTTTTTGATAATAGTTGTCCTAATAGCTGCGAAGCAATATCTTGTGGTTTGATTTGCATTTTCCCCTTGAATAGGTATGCTGAATGTAACATGTTGTCTAGTTGTATGTGTGCTTTAGATTAATATCTATTCAAGTCTTTAGCCCATTTACAATCAGATTATTAGTTTGTGGATTGGATTTTTTTGTGTGTATATGTATATGTGTGTTTTGATTTTGTTTTTGTGTTTTTGTTATTGTATTATAGGAGTTCCTTACACATTTTGGAATTGACCCTAACCCATATATTTTGAAATCAGGGTTTGTGAGGCCTCCAGATTGTTGTTCTTTCTCAAGTTTGTTTTGGCTATTTGGAGTCTTTGTGTTTCCATACAATTTTTAGTTAGCTGTGGTGGTTTTCATTTTTTTTTTTTTTTACTATTTTTATATAAAGATGAGGGTGCCCATCATTATGGAATTTTAAAAAAGAATTTCTTTACTTCCTGACAGTTCAAAATATTCCAGGCTTGTTTGCGTAATTCCTGTCTCCCACTTGGAATTGGTAATTTCTCCACAGAATGGTGGTTCCCTTTATAAGTATATTAGAAACCAAGATCTCAGTGCTGGATGTCCTTGTTTTTACTGGGGTAGTCTTGCTTCTAGGTCAAGGCAGAGAGGGTTAGATATGTGTGCCTACTGATGTATGAATTCACATGTATCTATGCGTATTATTGTGTAATTTTTAAGCTAAGCATGAGTTCACACAACTGATGTCTTCAACTCTAATTTATTACCACATGAATGATTCTAGCCAAAATCTTTTCCTTGCGCATTTGAAACCTTCCATTCCAGTAGTAAGAAACTTGCCTTCCACCATCTTAATGCATCTCTTTGACTTTTCAATTCCAACATACATGTGTATAGTATTAGGATTTGTCTTCTATATCACCATGGAAAAAATTTTACTTACCAGGGTACAGTGCTTATGAACTGTCTATATTTATTTTAATCTTACAGACTCCACTCATTTCCAAAGTTACATAGGTCATTACCTTTTCTCCTACCCTCTATGGTGAGGTTCTTTCACAGCTTTGTAATACAGATAAATTGTTTTGTCACATACGTGCTATCCTAGGATTCCCCCAGCCTTTTAATATGATTTAATTTGTATATTTAAGGTTCAGTTTTTGTGCTCTTAAATTCAGTGGGTTTTGACAAATGCATAGTATTATGCAACCACCATTTACGATATCAACAGAAAAGTTCATTACCCTAAAATATCTAACATGCCTTGTCTATTCATTTTTTTTTAAAGATTTGGTTTATTTATTCATGAGAGACACACAGAGAGAGAGAGGCAGAGACACAAGCAGAGGGAGAAGCAGGCTCCATGCAGGGAGCCTGACATGGGACTTGATCCTGGGTCTCCAGGATCAGGCCCTGGGCTGAAGGCGGCACTAAACCACTGAGCCTGAGCCACCTGGGCTGCCCCGCCTTGTCTATTCAAACAAGATCCCTCCCCTCAATCCCTGGAAATCACTGATTAAAAAAAATATATATTTTTTGAAAGAGAGAGCACGTGCAAGTGAGAAAGAACACAACCAAGGGGAGGGGCAGAGGGAGAGGGAGAAACAGAACCTAACTGAACAGGAAAACCAAGAGGGGCTCCATCCCAGGACCCTGGGATCATGACCTGAGCTAAAGGCAGACTCTTAACTGACTGAACCACCTAGGTGCCCCAATATTTTTAATATATATGTATTTGTTTCTTCCTGAATGCCATATTATAAATGGAACCATACATTTTATAGCCTTTTAGATTGGCTTCTTTCAGTTAGCAAAATATGTTAGCATTTCATTTATTTTTTTTTATGGCTTATTAGTTCATCTCTCTCTCTCTCTCTCTCTCTGCCTGTCTCTTTCTCTCTCTTTATATTTTTAGAGAAGTTTTAGGTTTGCAGAAAAATTGAAGGGAAAGTATAGAGATTTTTCTGTATAACCCCTGCTCCCATACATGCACATAGCTTCTCCATATTAACATCATTCTACAGAATGGTACTTTTTTTCTTTTTTAACAATTTACATTGGTACATCATAATCACTCAAAGTCCATAGTTTACTTTAGAGTTCTGTCTTGGTATTCTACATTCTATGAGTTTGGAAAAATGGGTAATGGCATATATCCACCATTATATATCACACAGAATTTTTTCGCTGCCCTAAAAATCTTCTCTGCTCCAACTATTCATCCTTCCTCCCCCCACCACATTACTCCCTGGCAAAACCACTTAACTTTTTACTTTCTTTTTGTCTTACATTTTTTTTAGAATGTCATATATATGATAGAATCACACAGTCTATAGCCTTTGTAGGTTGGCTTTTTTCACTTAGTAACATACGTTTACACTATACAATGTTTATTTTACTTAGTAATATACATCAATATCTTCTCATGGTTTGGTAGCTCATTGCTTTTTAGTACTGAATAATATCCCATTGTTTGGATATACTACACTGTATTTATCTATTCACCTACTGGTTGCTTTCAAGTTTTGACAGTTATGAATAAAGCTGCTATCATACCCTTGTACAGGTTTTTATGTGGACATGTTTTCAATCCTGTTGAGTAAGTATCCAGGAGTGTGATTGCTAGATTATATGGTGAGAGTATTTTGAGTTTAATAAAAAACTGCCAACTATCTTCCAAATTGGCTTTACCCAATCGGCATTCCCATCGGCAATGAATGAGTTCCTCTTGCTTCACATCCATGCTAGCCTCTGATGTTTTCAGTGTTCTAAAGTTTTTCATTCTAATAAGTGTGTAGCAGTATCTTAGTGATGTTTTAATTTGCATTTCTCTGATGACATAAGATGTAGAGCATCTTTTCATATGCTTATTTTTTTCTCATGTGTATTCATTGCTATAATTTTTCCTGTAAGTACAGCTTTTTCTACGTCCCACAACTTTTGATAAGTTGTATTTTCATTTTCATTTAGCTCAAAATATATTTTTTAATTTATCTTGAGATTTCTTTTCTGACCCATGTGGTTTTTTTAGAAGTATACTATTTAAACTCCATATTTTCCAGAATTTTCCAGCCATCTTTTTGTTATTAATTTATGTAATTCTTCTGTGGTTTGAAAGATTAATCAAACATTGTATGATTTATCTTCTTCAAATTTGTTGAGTATGTTTAGTGACCCAGGCTATGGTCATTCTTGGTGAATGTTTCATGTGAGCTTAAGAAGCATGAGTATTCTGGAACGCATAGGTGGCTCAGTAGGTTAACATCTGACTCTTGATTTTGGCTTGGGTCATGGTCTCAGAGTTGTGAGATTGAGCTCCATATTGGGATCCATGCTGGCCATTGATCCTACTGAGAGTTCTCTCTGTCCCTCTTCTTTTGCCCCTTCCCCCCAAGAAAAGAAGCATGAGTCTTCTGCTCTTGTGAGATGAAGTTGTCTATTGATGTCAGCTATATCCAGTTGACTGATGCTGTTATCAAATTCCACTGTGCCCTTGTTGATTTTCTACCTGTTGAATCTGTCCATGTCTGATAGATAGACGTTGAACTGTGATAATGGATTAATCTATTAAGTTGCAATTCTACTGACATTTACTTCACATAATTTGACACGCTGTTATTAGTGCATGCACATTAATAATTGTAATGTCTTCTTAGAGAATTGACCCCATTTTTATTAAAAGCCCTTTATCATCACTAACTTTTCTTGCTTTGAAGTTGGTTCTGACCGAAGTCACTTATAGCTCCTCTTGTTTTGTTTTGAATGATATTAGTACAATATATTTTCCTCTTCCATTTACTTTAAATTTTTTTTTCACTTATTTATTTGAGATAGAGGGAAAGAATGAGAGAAAGAGCGTGAGTGGTGGGTAAATGGAGAGGGAGAAGCAGACTCCCTGCTGAGCAGGGAGCCCAACATTGGGCTCAATCTCAGGACCCTGAGATCATGACCTGAGCCGAAGGCAGATGATGAACCAACTGAGCCACCCAGGAGCCCCTCTTCCATTTACTTTAAATGTGAGTGTTTTTATTTAAAGTAGGTTTCTTTGGACAATATACAGTTGGATTCTGTTTTTTTTATTGAGTCTGATATCTTTTAATTGGTGTATTTAGACCATTGACATTCAAAATGATTATTGAGGGGCTGTGGGTGGCTTAGTTGGTTAAGTGTCTATATTCAGCTCAGGTCATAATCCTGGAGTCCTGGGATCAAGCCCCCTGCTCAGCAGGGCATCTGCTTCCCCCTCTCCCTCTGCTCCTCTCCTTCTATCTACCCCCCTGCTCATGCTTGTGCTCTCTCTATGTCTTTCTGTCGAATAAATAAAGTCTTTAAAAAATGATTATTGATATATTTGGATTATTATCCACCATATTCATTACTGTTTTCTATTTGTTGTTTGTATTTTTGTTTTCCATTCTTTTTGTTTTTTGTAGGTTTAGTTGAGCTTTATGATTCTATTTTCTTTCCTTTCTTAGCATATCAGTTTTATTTTTTAACTCTTTTGAGTGGTTTCACTAAAGTTTGCAATATGCATTTAAAAATAATTCAAGTCTGCTTTCAAATAACAGCATACAACTTCACATGTAGCTGAGAATCTTAAAATAATAAAATAATCCTAAGCCTCCCTTTCACCTCTAGTATCATTCCTGCTGTTCATTTTACTCATATATAATCATATATAAATATATATTTATATGTAAATACACATATTATAAATTATATATTTAGCATACATTATACATGTATATATGTTATAAATAAATATACACATAAATATTTTATATTTAGACATACATATTCAAATACATGGGTATTATTTTGAACAAACTGTTATTTAATAAATCAATTAAGAAGAAAAATAAAGGTTTTATTTTATCTTCACTTAGTCTTCCTTCCTCAGGGCTTTTCCTTTCCTTGTGTAGACCTTAATTTCTGACCTATGTTATTTTTCTTCACTCTAAAGAACTTTCAACATTTCTTGGAAGGGATGCCTCCTTGTCATAAATTATTCCAATTTCTGTTTGAGAATGTCTTTATTTCTTCTTCACTTTTGAATTCTGGGGTAGTGTTTTATCTTTTTTTTCCCCTTCTCAACTTTAAATATTTCACTCCATGCTATTCCTGCCTACATGGTTTCCTAGGAAAGTCAAATATAATTCTTGATTTTGATCCTCTATACGAAAGGTATATTTTCCCCTCTGACTTCTTTCAAGTTACTTTCTTTATAATAGACATTTTCCCAAAGAAGACATACAGATGACCAACAGACACATGAAAAGATGCTCAATATTACTCATCATCAGGAAAATGTAAATCAAAACCACAATGAGATATCACCTCACACCTGTCAGAATGGCTAAAATCAGCAACAAGAAACATCAGGTATTGGTGAGGATGTGGAGAAAGGAGAACCCTCTTGCACTGTTGGTAGAAATGTAAACTGGTACAGCCACTGCGGAAAATAGTATGCAGTTTCCTCAAAAAGTTAAAAATAGAACTACCATAAGACCCAGCAGTTGTACAACTGGGTATTTACCTAAGGAAAGAAGAACAGTAACTCAAAAGGATACACACACCCCTATGTTTATTGCAGCATTATTTACAATAATCAAGATATGGAAGCAGCCCAAGTGTCCATTGATTGATGAATGGATAAAGAAGATATGGTATACCTATACAATGGAGTATTACTCATCCATAAAAACAATGAAGTCTTGCCATTTGCAATGACATGAGCAGAGCTATAGAATATAATGATAAGTGAAATAAGTCAGAGAAAAACAAATACCATATGATTTCACTCCTGTGAAATTTAAGAAACAAAACAAATAAATGTTTTTTTTTTATAGTTCTGAAATGGTATGTCTAGGTGTTATTTTTTGGAATTTATCCTTCTTGGTGTTCTCTGAGCTTCTTTGTATGACATTATATTGAGGAAATTGTCATTATTGTTTCAAATAATTCTGTTCCTTTCTCACTTTCTTCTCCTAGTATTTCCATTGTGTTTATTTATACCCTTTGTACTTATCCATCCCCAGTCCTTGGATATTCTGCTCTGGTTTTTCTTAAGTCTTTGTTCTCTTTATTTTTTTCAGATTTTAAGGTATATATTAAAATATTCTCTACCTCAGAGATTCTTCAGCTGTGTCTAGTCTACTAATAAGTGTATAAGGGCATTATTCATTTCAGTTACAGTGATTTTTATTTCTAACATTTCTTTCTTAGCATTTCTATCTCTGTTTACATTGCCCATTTGTTCTTGCATCTTGTTTAGTTTATACATTATGCCCTTAACATATTATTAATACTTATTTTAAATTCCCAGTTTGATAATTCTAACATTCTTGTCATAACTGGTTCTAATACTTGCTCTCTCTTCAAATTCTATGCTTTGCCTTTTGGTATGGCTTATAATTTTTTTCTGATAGCATATGTACAGGGCAAAAGGAACAGCTATAAATAGGCCTTTATTAATATAGTGGTCAAGTATGTGGAGAGGGGAAGCATTCTATAGTTCTATTACTAGGTCTTGGTCTTTTAATGAGCCTATGCCCTGCAACATGAGCTTCACAAGATTTTCTCAGCTTTTTTCTTTCCTCTGAGGGCAGGCTTGTTATGAGGAACAGAGAGTACTCTCCCAAATATCATCATGGTTCCTTTTTCTTCTCCCTGCCTGAAGTACAGGGGATTTTTCTCTAGCATTTACTGTGAGAACTTGGTTGAGGTCCTGAAGATAAATCTCACAAAATTGTGTGGACTCCCTTATGATTAAGTTCTCTTAGATTTGTTTACACTGAGATTCCAACTATTTATCAATTACAGTTCAAATTTTCCTACTTAAGAAGTGATTTCTGTGGCAATTTCCACTCTGGGTTAAACTGTGCTTCCCTGTATTTGCCTGTGTGTATCTCTAGTCTTAAAGCAGTCATTTGCTCTCTACTCTTGCTCTTTTGGATCCAAAAGAGTTGTTGATTTTTCAGTTTGTTCATCTTTTTTACTTGCTGCCAGGACACAGTGTTAACTTCCAAGCTCTTTACATGTGGAACTAGAAACTTGGAAGTCTGCTGATTTCTGTTTTATTGCTGAACAGTATTCCATTGTAATGATGCATCATAGTGTATTTATCTGTTCATCTATAGAAAACTTCTAGTTTGGGGTGATTAAAAGAAAGCTTCCATAGATATTGCATGCAGATTTATGTGTATAACTACATTTTCAAATAAGTTGCATAAGTATCTAAGATTTTAATTGCTGGATTACATGGTAAGACTATTTTTCCTTTGTAAGAAACTTCTAAACTATCTTTCAAAGAACTATACTAGTTTGCATTCCCAGCAGCAAGAAATGAGAGTCCCTTTTGTTCCATATCCTTCAGGAATAGCTTATTATCAGTTTTTTAGGGATTTGGCCATTCTAATAGGTGTATTGTGATACTTCATTGTTTCAATTTTCATAATAATTTTTATGCATTAAAATGTAAAACATCTACTTTCTGCAAGCATTCTGAATGTTTCACTTTATACTTCATTGACAAATTGCGGAGCAACATGTTTGGACAGAAACCAATATAATTCCTAGTCCTTAGTTGGGCTTTACTAGAACTGGGTATACATTTCTGTTCCCATATTCAATAACATTGTGAAAACATATTGACTATTTTTCCCCCACAGGATACTTACTCCAATAGATGATTAGACTATGAATTAACTGAAATCGGTATCTTTTGATAATTAACTTATTACTTTTATTACTCATTAAGATTCAGTTCTAGACCCTCACCTTGTTGTTCCCACCAATACAAAGCTTTATGTCACACACTCTATCCAGTCTCAACCTGTTCCCTTTCCTATGACTCCCATTGTAAACTAATTCAGCCCGGCTCTTTAAACCCTATAAATAATCTTTTCTGTCTTTCCCCTTATTAAACACCATTAAAATTCTCTCAAGGTATGATATTTCTGACTGTGATAGGACTAGTGGTCCTATCTTTGATTGTTCAGCATTTTTTTCTGGTGACATTTGGGGAGTCAGTCATAATGATACATTCCTTTGGAGAGGTAATCTTTTTGGGCTTTCAAGATTCAAAAGACAATATCAAGTTTACCCCCCACACACATACTTGTTCACTGATGTTAAAGCATGAGCTTACTTTGAACTCATCTCCAACTTTTGATCTCACTGAAATTCAATATAAATTAAATGTCTGGGAGTGAAGGAAAATACATGTTGAGAGGTTTTCTAAAACTCTGTGTTCTAATGATTCTTCTAATGAGTGCTGCAAACCTGGATAAACCTATGACAACTATTGGCTTGAGTCCATGATTGTCCTTATAGCAGGGTGACCTCCTTTACCTGGAATTGTTATTTGGTGTTGGCTTACTGACTGAGACATGAGTTATAAAATACAACCCTTTGAAGCTGGTGCAGAATGTTGTTTATTATATTACATTATTTTCGCCAGTAGGATGAGTATATGAAATAGCTCTCTGCCTCTGTTCCAAAATAAATCTCAATTCTCAGGAGTAATTGCTTTTATTGTGTTGTATTGGTATAGAATTTCATAATTGAATATTTTTTTCTTTATACTGGTAGATTAATCTGTTTTATACCAGTAGTAAATAAAAAGGATTTATACTCTGAATTTGGTGTTATAATCATACTCTTGATTTTAACTGACTTTCTGGTCTGAGTTTTATATTCTCTATTTTAATCTATGGCTTTATATAGTTTACATGGCTATATTGCATATATCCTTTGTACTTCTTCATAATACTCCATGATATGACTCTAAACATTCCCAGTAATGGATGATTCTCTTTGACTCCACCTTCCTGCTTCCATGACTAATAACATACCATGAAAATGCTTCTGCATTATTCCCAGTTATGGAATGGTATAAAAATTTCTTTGTACTGGATATCCAAGTATGTAATAGTTGGTTCACAGTGTATTAATATACTTAAATTGATTAAGTGTTGCTAGTTTATTCTTCAGAGTAGTTGCCATCAGTACCATGTTTGGGCCTTTATATTCTACTTTAATATTTAGTGTTACATATTTTCTAAGTTTTGATAACTAATGGTGTAAAACGATACTTATGTTTTCTTTTAGTTTACATTTCTCTCATTACTAAAAAATTTGATCATTTCTTTGTTAGTTTTGGAGATCCCTTCTTCATAACTTGTTTATATATGGTGTCCATGTATCTTTGACGTTTATTGTCTTGTTCTTACTGATTTGTATAAGTTACTTGCACATTATGGATAGTAATGAATCCTTTGTTGGCTTTACACAATGTAAGTATGTCCTTTCTTTCTGTAATCTACCTAATTGTGTCCGTGCTGTTCTTCATTATAGGAAAATGAAAAGGCTGTTTCTTATTCTGGTCATTGATATGAGTTCCTATATTGTTTTCTACTAATCTTTTAATTTTATTTCTCACATAGAGTTTGTGTTACACAGTCCACATTTCCATGATTTTGTTTAAATTTTGTTTCTCCAAAATGATTCAGTATCCCAATGCTATCTACTAAAGAGCTCATCAATTTTATTTTTTATTAAATTTTCATGCATACATAGATCTACTTCTAAAGTTTCTATTCTGTTCCATATGTCTATCTTCCTGTGCTTATGCTATATCAACACTTTTACTGCTATGGCTTTTGCAACATATTTTGATATCTGGTGAGCAAGCAACTACTATCCAACCACCTATTTTCATTTTACATTCTCTTTATAGTTCACTTATTTATTTATCTTCCTATGTCTTAATAAAAATATGCTAGGTGTATTTTGCTAATGTTATTTTATTTTAATTACTAATATGAATATCTGCCTGTGTATATTATTATTTACTCAGCTTATTTATGTGTGAATATATAACTATATTTATATATATATGTACACACATATGTATTCATGTTGTATACATATATTCAGTGCTAGATTATTATATCTCAACAGAAAGGATGTCATCACTCTAGTCCACAAGATTGTAATCTCAGCATTTTGAGACCATGAAGAACAGAATGTCCCAGTGTGGCTTGGTTTTTAATTGTTATTTTTTTTAATACTTTACCCTATCAAGTCCTTTACTCATCCTTTCTGTGCATATATTAGCACTGGTGGTCCACTGCACTAAGAAAAATGATTATCTCAGGGCACTAATTAGGGAAAAGGCAAGAACAAGATTTAAAATTAATAATAATTCTTCACTGCTTTCCTTTTGCCCCTGGCTTCTCCTGGCTAAAGCTAGTAGCTCATCCATATGCTAGGGCTATGCAGCATCCAGTATTCTGAGAAGTTTCTCAAAGTTTTGTTTTTTTCTCCCAGAGCTTTATTGAGGTATAAGTGACACTGTGTAGTGTAAGGTAAAAAACATGTTAATTTGATACACACATATCTTGTACTGTGATCTTATTACAGTGTTAGCCAGCACCTCCAACACATAGGACAATTATCATTTTGTGTGTGTGTATGTGGTCAGAACATTTAAGATCTACTCTTTGAGCAATATTCACCTATACAATACAGTATTTTTACTATAATCACAATGTAATGCACTAAATTCCCAGAACTAATTCATCTTCTAACTAGAAATTTGTACACCCTGACCAACATTTCCCTAATTCTGTCACCAAACCTCCAGCCCCTAGCACCACTCCACTCTCCATCTCTGAGTTCAGCTCTTTTATGTAGCATTTTTCCTTCTTTATCTGACTTATTAAGCATAATGCCCTCAAGATCCTCCATGTTGTCACAAATGGCAGGATTTCCTTCTTTCTTGTGACCAAGTAGTATTCCATTGTGTGCACCACATCTTTGTCCATTTATACATCAGTGGACCCTTATGTGTTTCCCTACCTCAGCTGATAAAGCAATCCCACTTCTGGGATACATCCAAAAGAAATGAAAACAGAATATAGAAAAGGTATCTGTAAGGGGTGCCTGGGTAGCTCAGTTGTTAAATATCTGCCTTCGGCTCAGGTCATGATTCCCAGGATCCTGGGATTGGGCCCCATTTCCAGCTCCCTGTTCAGTGGGAAGCCTGCTTCTCCCTCTCTCTCACTCTGCCCCTCCTCCCTGTTCATTCTCTCTCTCTCTCTCTCTCTCTCTCTCTCTCTCTCCCTCTCTCCCTCCTTCCCTCCCTCCCTCCCTCCTTCCCTCCCTCTCTCTCTCTCTCTCAGACATTCTCTTTCTCAAGTAAATAAATAAATAAAATATTTAGAAAACAAAAAAGAAAGAAAAGGTATCTGTATAGGGTGCCTAGCTGGTTCAGTCAGTAGAGCATGCAACTCTTGATCTCAGGGTTGTAAGTTCGAGCCCCAATTTTGGTGTAGAGATTATTTTATATAAAATTGTGAAACAAAGAAGAAAGAAAAAGGAAAGAAAGAAAGAAAGAAAGAAAGAAAGAAAGAAAGAAAGAAAGAAATTATCTGTTCTTCCATGTTTGTTACAGCATTATTTACAATAATTAAATCATTGTCAAATGTTTATTCACAGAGTTTTTTGTTATTTATCATTTTGTTTTATTTTGTTTGTGTTGATTAGGTTTGTGTTGATTAGGTTAGTTCCTAAAATTATTGTATAATTCTCAATTCTATAGTTTGCCCATGATTTAAATATTTAAGTTCTTTCTTTGCTCACAGTATCTTGTCAGGTTTCACCTTTTTCTACAAAAGAAAAAATCAATTAAGTGTTATGATAATGACCATCAGCTATTTCATCAAGCTTTAGATCATTTATTTGAACTTTTTAAAAAATTTTTGTTTCTGTGTCTTTATATCTAAACTATTAATATTATCTCCCAGATGGCTTCTTTGTGTTTCCTGTTTCTGAAAGAGGAACACATGATTCTTAGTGTTTATTCTGTTCAAATGTCCCATGTTTAAATTGCATGTGTTGGAGCAACTGGGTGGCTCATCTAGTTAAGTGTCTAACTCTTGATTTTCGCTCAGGTCATGATCTCAGGGTTGTGAGATACAGCCCTGTATTGGGCTCCATGCTGAGCATGGAGTCTGCTTGGGATTCTGTCTCTCTCCCTGTCCCTCTGCCCCTCCCCACCCCTGCTCACTTTCTCATTACTCTCTCTCTCTCTCTCTCTCTCAGAATTAGAAAAAAAATTGCATGTATGTTCTCATCCCATGTATTCAGACTTCAGAGAAAGTTCAGTAGTTCCATAAAGAAAGTGTAAATGCAGTCTAGATGCTAACTCTGTGACTCCCAAGCATTATACATAATTTAATTTTCTTCCATATATAAAGCAACATATTTTGTATCAAGAAAAGATATAAGTATTTAGGGAATAACTTGTGTTACATTGTGTTCAGTGATAATCAATGAAACAACGAATCTATGTGAATGTCCTTTGTCATCTTATGTTTCTCAAATCTATGTGAATGTCCTTTGTCATCTTATGTTTCTCATCAGAGGTTGAGTTTAAAAGATGTCTATAATTCTGAACAGATAACACTTCACAGAGACACTTGCATTACCAGGAAAAGAACAAAAAGAATTTTTATTGGATACAGGAGAACTTCTCTTTGCATCTATGTCTATATAGCTGACATTTTGACAGAAATTTAATTTTCATCTGCATATGGCAAATGAATGTTTCTTAGAGATTTTCAGAAGGAAGTTATAATAATATGAACTTCATCTAATGAGAATGTGAAAATACTGCTTTCTGTTCTATCACAAAGTCAAACAACGTGGTATGTACAATTATATAGGCTTACAAATCTATATTTTCAAATGTTTTTCTCGTATATGAAATAAATGAATCATTATCAAGATGACTTAGAATTTTTTAGAAAAAAAAGTTAAGAATTGTAAAGTGGGTATAATGCATTCATATAAAAGTGTTAGTTATCTGGCTCTAGAGTTTGGAAACATCCCAAGAAAGAGAATTAATCCCAGATAATATACATATATTCTGTCTTACATCTCTGCAATTATGGACTAAATAATTCATGAATTAAATAGATATTTATTGATGTTTCATGGTTTTAAAATATTTTATTATTTTTCTTTAAATCCTTATTCTACATTGTGTTTTTCCTATATATATCCAATAAAGTCTAGATATCTATATATTATCAATGTGTTTTATATTTCAAAGTGATTCCTTTATTATCATTTGAGTTTTGTTCTGTTCTCTAGGTTAACTTGATTCTTGAGACTTACAAACCTGCTTGTGAAGTGAAAAGTTAGTCAATCAGACAATAATAATTTTAAGAATGTAGCTATAGCTATATTCAGGTGTGGCAGCACTACAGATTGTCTATGAGAACTCCTACTGAGACTTGAAGATATTTGACAGAGATATTAGATAAACATCAGCCTGGGGTGAAGGCTGGTTGGTAGAGCCTATGAAGGCAGTAGACTTCATGTCTAATATTCAATGTGAAGTTGGCTTCTACAAATTATGAAAGGGAATATTTAAGTTAGATAAGATATTAGCAATGTTGGTCTACAGGTCCACAGTAGGAGTTATAAAGACATTGTAGACAAAAAAAAAAATAGAGTTTTTATGAGTAGAAGCTGTGCAAAGTTTCCTAGGAGACACACACTTTGAAGGATTAGTGGAATTTTGGCAGGTGGAGATGGAAATGAGAGAATATGGTGATGGGTGTTGTTATTGTCTTACCAACATCCAATCAGCCCCAGGTGATTAGTCTAAGGCAATCATGATTTCCTGTGCCCCTTACTAATAAATGGATTAGAAATGAGAATTAGTGTCAGTTATAGCCAGATAAAAGTGAAGGAAAATCTGCTAGTAAGATGGAGTCAGGACTGGTATTGAATAAGGTTACATTCTTCTAATAAAAAATCATAAGGAGAGCTAGTTTATCACTTTAAACAATTCCATGTTCAGGAGTGATGACCAGAACTATTGGTGCTATCTCCCTACCAGTTTGAATACAAAACCAATACCATGGCATGTTGAATAGAGATGTAGACATCATTATGTAGCTGATTCAAACAATTCTGGAGCTCAAGCTACCTATGGAATTATTATGCATGTAGCCTGATGAAGAAAAAATTGAGATAAGTCAATAAATTTAGATTGTCAGTAGAATATCAACTTTATCATAAGGTATAAATATCTGCTACTTGGAAATGTTGGAACTCAGAAAGTAAGCCAGAGATAATACCACAAATTGAGGATCTGCATTCTTACAGGTAGGTATAAAGATCAAAATATTTCCAAGATAGCATTTAAAAGAAAAAGGCAGTACAAAAAGAAATGGGTAATGCCTATATTTATCAGCTAGGAAGCAAGAAAGCATTCTCACAAACAGAAATTTAGGAATGGTCAGAGGAGAATTAGCACTTTTCAATATCACAAAAACAAGGAAGAAAAATATTAACAGAGGTATGGGGGTGCCAAAGGTATCCAAAGAGTGAAATAGACAAAATAGTGATTGATTTTTTTTCCAGGGGAAAATGGGGACCTTTAAAAGAATTTCTCATCCCACATGTTCTTATGGAGCAATTCCAGGAAGATACCTACTAGGAGACACAGAAAAACATAGTACCTAGAAAAGTTTTTCTTAGTCTTCTAAGGAAATTATGGCCAGGTGAATTCTAAATTAGTGGAGAAGTTTTTCCAATGTCCTGTTTTACACAGAAATAGTACTATAAGATATTTCATATCTATTCTGAGGCCAGGAGGCTATTTCTATATATTTCTATAACTGTTGCTCTATTCAAAGGACATCCACTGTTTCCCACTAGACATTACTTTTTTAATTTAGATTTCCCTTCTGTTGTAACAGGCATTAGGTAAGGAGCATTACTTGGAGCATCAGTGTGTATTTTACCTTAACAGATGGTTGCTGTTGAGGCAGATTGAAGTCAGCAACATGCACTTATTTTAGCATGTTATTTTCATTTTAATTGTACATCAGGAACCTAGTAAACAAAAACTCTGTCAGGTTAAACTGGCACGTGTGTGTGTGTCTCTGTGTGTGTATGTCTATGTTTTCTTTAAGGCTTTCTAGTGCCATAAACCCTGGAGGCTAATATCAAATATTAATAATGATACTATACTGATAGAAACTCTGATGCCACAAATAACTTTTGGTTAAGAGGCAATGAGATGCAGGAAAGAAGTATAGGAAAGAGACAGAAGACAAGAGTTTTCTTATGAGTCTTCCAGCTATTTTTTTAGGTAGGAAAATTAGACACATACATGCATAGGTGAAAATATAGAAAAAGTAAATGATGAAGAAATTATGGGATTATGTCTCTAGCTAGTGAAGACTTCCTTCGTTGCCTTGCACTCCAAGTAGTTACATGAATATTTAGACTGTTAATAGAATAGGATCCTTCAGTTAAAAAAGATTATAGAAACCAACTATATTAAAGCTCCATCTATTGTCCCATTTCTTTGCTCATTGCAATGTGAAATCATGTCCACAAACCTGTAGGAGAATGTGTAAGAAATATATCTTCTTTTGGAGTCTAATTCATGATCTACTCTTCTAGGTCTGTACTTGAAGATATGAATAAATGAACTTGGAAGACGAAAAATATAAGAAATTCTATTAATACCTATTTTAGATAATATTTAAGTAGGAATTAACATTTCAAAGCTGGATAAATCTAAGAGATATTTTCCTAATTTTACAGCTGGGCAAATAAGAATGGAACATTCACAGACTATGCTTCCAGACTGAACTTAGTTTAGTCCCACCTTTATTTCATGATGTGTACCTGGGGAAAATTAAACTCTTCATATTTTTGTTTCTTCAGCTGTAAATTTGAGATAAGAATAACATGCCTCACAGAGTTGTTGTAATCAGAAAATGAAGCAAGATGTGTGCAAAGAAACTAGCTCAACATTCAACATTGAACAGATACTCTGCAAACATTGGCATTTTTTTCTTTCCTAGGAATCATCAAATGGTTAGTACTTAACTTGATTCTGTATCCTTGCCCTCAAATTTTCAGACTGCTTTTAAATGATAATAGCACATATAAGTATCTTAATGTCTGAGGTCCTTCCAATTTAGGAATAATAATCATGGAGTTACCACATTTGGATGAGAAAACTTTTTAAAATTTAAAAACAGAAAAGATCAAGAGACCTAATTCAAATGAGGTTGCACTTTCCCCCTATCTCTACTATAATGGTAGGTATTATCAGCACAAGACAGCCCTCTTCTGAAATGTCTCAGCTGGTGTATGAAAGACTCCGCCATCCATGGAGAACACAAGCAGGCCACTTACGACCTAACACCAAACCTCTCCAAGCATATGCCAGTGATTGGAAGAGGGGATAAAAGGATGTCTGGAAACTCCCTCTTTTTTCTTCTTTCAATTTTTCGTGGATTATAAACTGAAGATCCATTTTGACATCCAATCTGAACACATTTTGATATAGTGACTTGATAGAGTTCTCCCTAATTAAGTGGTCTCATGATTGTGATTTCATTTGTCTCTTTCAAAAAGATAGATAGATGATAGATGATAGATAGATAGATGATAGATATAGATAGACAGATTGATGGCAAACATTCTAGTTGTCAAACAGACCTTGCTATAGTCTTTTTTTGTTTGGTTTGGTTTCATCTGGTTTTTTAGAGATAAGATAATCTTAGATTGCTTACTCTATTACTCTATGTTGAAGGGAAAAATTATAACATGACCTTGCCATGGGAGTGTCAGACTTTATGTCTATTTTAGATTACTTTGTAAATATCAAAGATATCAAAACATAAATTTCAGTAAATCCCTCGAGGACCAAAACATTCATATACTACTTCTCATTTCCAGTTTCAAGTATAGGGACTCACATACAGTTAAAATTCATTAAGTAATCGCTGAACTGAAGAACAGATTTGTATAGCCGCATTGGCATCATAGAAAGTGATTTATAATAAGATTTTCCTTTTTAAATTAAATATTTTTATTTGTTTATTTATTTGACAGAAAGAGAGTGAGGCAGTACAAGCAGGGGGAATGGCAGGGAGATGAAAAGGGAGAAGTAGGCTCTCCATACCAAAGGGAGCCTGATCCCAGGACTCTGGGACCATGCCCTGAGCTAAAGGCAGCCACTTAACCGACTGAGCCACTCACATGCCCCTATAAGATTTTCTTAAATAAATTTTACTTTTATATTTTAAACCAGAATAAAGACGTCTCTATTAAAGAAATTTGAGGAAATGAATTACTTTTCTGAGTCATGTAGCAAATCATTTGTATTTTATTGTATTGATAATATTATAGAGATAGGCTTTATAGGTTTAATTTTAAAGGACTATACATTTTCAATTCTGTTCCTGAGACATTTATCAAATTATAAAGACTCAACTACTTCATGTGCCCATGAAACCATTTTTCATTAATTTTATAGAGATCTTTAAACAGGGGTCATAAATGCAAATGCTACCAGATAGAGGCAGAAAATAAAAGGAACAAAATAATTGGATTTAAGGCAATTGGGAGTAGGTGGAACTGTGAGGGCCTGGAGCCCATATGCTTATTATAAAGACATTTTAAAAAATTTATAACACTATGCACATAAAAGGGTCAATAGGACAAATTCTTCAAGCAATCTGCTTGCAAATTTTCAACCTCTCTTTTAAGAACTAATATTCCACATGGTAACATTTATCTCATGTTGAGTTTATGTTTCTTCAGTTAAAATGAAATTAACATTTTATAAAAATAAGCTTAATAGTTTAATTCAATTTCCCTAAATGCTTATCCACATTGAGTTTTTATCAATTATTTATGTACATTGGTGGCTAAGAAAGATCCTTCGTAAGGTTGATTATGCATATTTCCAGGTAGAGATTTAAGATAATTGTTTTCTACTTATTTCTTCATAGTGTTCTGTATTGATTAATTTTACAATATATGAAAAAAAATTTACAATATGTGCATTTATTTATTTACACAATACATTTGTTATTTGCTATCTGTCAATGTTCTCATTACTGTGGATAGAGCAATAAGCAGAGCATACAAAAATTTCTGTCTCCATGAAACTCATATTCTAGTAGTAGGAGACATAAGAAAAATCTTGCGGGAAGAAAAATACAGAACATCAACTAGAGATAATTAATGTGACAAGAAACAAATTAGACAGGGAAGAGGAGAATTTGAGGGATACAATTCTAATTAGACGGTATATTAGGCAAGGTCTGGTCAAGAGGCATAACCGCATCAGTTATTATAATACAGAGAAATATCTACCATGAAGAATTGTTAACTAGTTATTGAAGATATTAAAAAGTAAAAATGAAATGCTTATTACAGCAATAGTCACTGCGGAAACAGCTACTCTTTTAGGGCTATGGGGACAAAGAGAAAAGATGGAAATTACCCAAACTTAGATGCTTTTAGAAGAGAGTCCAGAAAGCTGGAACTTGGTCCTATGAAAGGGAGATGCTGCTTCCTTACTACTGATGTCTCTGACCCTTAGAGAAGGGTCCCGGAGGGCCTGGAAATCAGTCTTTTGAAGGTGAGCTGTCCCTGACAGTCATATGTTGGGTCTAGTTCTGTGGATATTGGCAAAAGGGCATGCTAGAGTCAAACACTGCTACTGAACAAACTTTTACACGAAGATAAGGAAGCATTGCTTTGTTGACGCCGATAGAACAGAAAACATAGAGAGGAAACAGGGAGCAAAAAACATAGAGCAAAGGGGCGAAGCATGTTCCACCTCCATACTCTTGGCTTCACTATTCCTCTACTACTGCCTATTGTTAGAAACAATGAGTCAACTAGCAAAGACAAAAGTTTTGCCGATTTCTGTCCTAGTCTATATTCACAAAGCATTGGATAGAAAATGTGGGCTTGCAGTTGAGAGACAAAATATTAATTCACATTGCCATTGCTTTTTTTTTAAGATTTTATTTATTTATGAGAGACACAGAAACACAAGCAGAGAGAGAGAAGCAGGCTCCACGCAGGGAGCCCGACATGGGACTCGATCCCGGGTCTCCAGGATCAGGCCCTGGGCTAAAGGCGGCGCTAAACCGCTGAGCCACCCGGATTGCTCTCGTTGCCTTTGTTAATTTTAGTTTTTAAAGTTCGTATGGGTCAGTTCGTGTAGATTCCCTATTAGTAAACAGTTTGAGAGGAAAGAAAGGAGGGAGGCAACTGGGTCAGTCTACACATTCTACATAGGCTAGTCATCTTAAAAACATCCGTTTCATCATATCAATTTGCTCTACTCTGGGCAGGTATAAGAAGGATATTCACGATATACAAAATGATACACTGATGCATGTTATGTATTTTCCATTCTAAAAAGAATTTCTCTAAACTTTCTCTCAGGAGGCTTGAGGATAGATAGCGTATATGGTCATTCCAAACTGGTGAATTAAGTCTCAAAAATGTTATGTTCTGACTTTCCAGTGGTCTGACCAGGTAATCAGGAGTTACTGCTACAATAATACCAATGGATTTGCTTTTTTTGAGATGAATCAGTTGATGAGTAGAAAATCCCTATGTTACTTAAAAGCGTAAGTGGCACAGTAAGCTTACTTCAGTATTGTCTATCTAGGCTTTATAGTACTTCACTACTGTGCTCAATAGATTTTTTGCATTTGTCTAGTATCAGTAAACATAGTTTTGAGGGGTGTGTGTGCATGCATCTGCCTTCAGGGAGTTGAAAAATATAATTTATTCAAACAATTTTTAGTTGGGTATGTACTTTCTAAATTATACAAGGAAAAAAAAAAGAATTCTATCAGATAAAGCATTTAGCTATAAGAGATGTGATTTTCCCAATGTGGAACCAACCAGTGGTTAGAGAAATAACATAAGTTCAATATAGACCTTGGATATTTGGACATTAAGATAGTCATTTGATAAAAATAAGAAAATAAATTGAGTACACAGAATGCAAGGCTTTGACATAAACAAAAATATTGAATTTTGGAAAAAAAATGAGGAAAGGTAGGAAGGGAAAGTAGAAATGAGGAAAAAAGAAGGGATATGCAGAGGCATAAGAGAAAAGATGGAGAAATAGATAATGGATGAAATGAAGGCAAGATGGAAATGAAGAAAGAAAGAAAAGCCAACAAAAGGAGGGAAGGACAAAGAAAGGGACACAGGGAGGGAGGAAGACAGGGGAGAGAGAAATGATATTCCTCTTAGAATGGTATAGTAATATTTTTATTAATCTGGAAATCACTGGAACATACCAGTTATGATATGTAAGATATCTAAAATATCAATGAGATAATATACTAGCTTATTTGTTTTCCTTCCTGAAATAGCAATAAAATACTTGATTTTCCTTCATTTAGTAAACAACTAATCCTAACATGTATCTTTTAAAACTAACAGGAGCTATATTAATAAAACTGATTATATTTATCTTAATTATACTTATCTCCTTCTTTTTTTACTTTCCACTTTGCTTGGTTCAGAGGGTGGTTTGAAAACTCTTCATCTCATGGCTAAGTATGTTCTTAATCCATAGAATATGAATATGAAGATTTTGGTTGAAAAAATTCACAATTAGAAATCTGATTTTTTTTTAATTGTTGAATATCCTTGATGGTAATCACATCAAAATGAAATAAAATGTTATATGCTTATAGTGCAAGAATAATATAACAGATATGTAATTTAAGTCAATTTGTCCCTCTTTTGTTATATCTGAGAGGAACATTTTGATACAGTAAGACATAGTTTCAGTTACTTTTGTTTACATTAATATTTCAGTGATTGTAGTTAAAAACTTTAAATTTAGTTTTTGTTGAGGCTTTAAGCTTATTTTAATCTAGTAACCACCTATAAAATAAGTCATTTTATTTGGTTTTGATTTATGTTCATCTAATTTATAGAATTGAAGAATTAAAATCTGGTGAAACTTTACCTATATTTACATATTTAAAAAACATTCACTTATGCTTTAAGCTACCATCAAAAATTTATTTGATTATCTTAATCACATCAAGCATCTAACAAAGCAAATATATAAATTTTATTAGTAAAATACTCCTGTGCACTTAGGCAATGCTTTCAGTTTAATAAATCATATGTTTAAATTTCATAACTGAGATTAATTTAAGCATGCAATTCAACTTTAAACAAATAGATACATACAATGCAGTAATTCTAAAATCCATTACTATACTTATATTACTAATATAAGTTACATAAATTTTTCAATAATATACCATTTCTTCATCACCGGTTTATGAAAACATTCTCCGATGAGGTGAAAAATAGCAATCATCTTATGCTTGCTATGGCAACTTTGATTTTATACTGAAGTTAATGGCTTAGGGTTGTGTATTTTGGAGCTAGGTATAGCTTCCAGGAAGATTCTACCTAGAACTGACTTCATTGACTATTTTGTACTGAATTTTTTTTCAGCCTGGGTAATCCCACTTCTCCTAAAGCATATAAAATATATTGCCTTTATAATCACTTGCTTAAATACTGTGTTTATGTGAGGGGAGGGGGAGAGAAACTGTGTGCATTTGGAGAGTGTGTAGGGGATGTTGGATAAAATCGATTTACTCAAGCCAACATGTATCCAGTCAATGTGTGAATTATACAGGTGAAAAAAAAAAAAAAAAAAAAAAAAAAAAAAACAAGAAATCCATCAGGTAAAATTTTAAACCTTAAAGATGTCATATTTCCAATGTGGAATCAATAGTTGGAGAAACATATTTCCACTAGTTTAACAAAGTTGATATAAATCTTTACACTATCCTCAACATTTTTGTTGACTGATTTCACCTACTTAACTTTTTGCTCCCCTACCCAGAAGTAGAACTAATTACTTTACTATCAGGTAAGTATGATAAGATTCCATTGTTGACCACAAGCATGCAACTCAGATATACCCATATTCAGCAATTTCTATAAACACTTGAAATTTATTTGTATATACCTATTTCCTAACATACTTTTGAGTATCATAATATACTCATGGTTTTTCAAGGAACTATTATTTTCTTATTTAATTCTTAGATCATCACATTAGCCATCACATTAGGGATTAGGGGATCTCCTTTAAACTACCCCTTTGAATCTTTGAAAGAAAGCAACAACTTTGTCTTATGTTTATTTTTCCTAACTCAAGACACAGACAACCCCCAAGAACCTTATCTTCTTTTAGTGAGAATAACAGCATTGGAGCATTGTAAATGAATAAAAGATTGTAGCAACACTATGTATTGTGACACCCTAATGAGAGAACTAGAAAATATTATTTATAAAGTGAAGAGTTTTTAGTGGTATTTTCTATTTAATTTCTTATGTATAAAATTTATTTGAATATGAAATGCTTTAAACCTGCTATTTTCTTTCCCTACCTTTCTTCCTATCATGTCACCTTATCAACTTTATTATATGAAATATGTGTTTAAATTGTAGTATTATATAATTATTTATAAGATATATAACTACTTATATCTCAGAATTTATGTCAGAGATTCAATGTCCCTTTTTTACTTTTTTATGATGATAGCATTTTTCACTGTTCATCATTGACAGTGATACCTCATGGGCTCTGTAAGAAAGAAATATAGTGGAAATTTGAATTTAACATGTGTAAGTGTCCATTGTAAAATAACAAGTGCATTCTGATTAATTTCTTAGCATATGATGTGGTTTTAGAGGTTTGAGGAAATGCAATATTAGATTCTCATTAGCCTTTTTATTTTTCATTATTATTCATCATCAGTTGTGGTACCACTTGCCATGTAATGTTTTTCATCTTTTGGATTTTGGCTCTGATAGGTTGATTATAATATGTTGTTTTTTACTGCTGGAAGGTCATTATCTGAACAAATATTCACTGATACAGGAAAACAAAGCACTTTCACTAAACTATGCTGAATCACACAGTTCTCTGGACAGATAACTCGATATATATATATATCACAGAAGATATATTTGAGTAAGTAATATGGACTGTTTATCCAAAATTCTCCACTTATTTCAATTGTCTTAATCCAATCCTCTTTTTTCTCATCTAATTAACAACCAAACCAAACAAACAAAAACGCTGGTGATAAAGTCATACAATACTATTAAAGCATTGAGAGGTCCAAGATCGGAGAAAGTCTGTTAGAATACCAGACATGCAAAAATATGATTAGTATAGTACTGATATTACCAAATAAAAAAATTTGAGCAAGTCCTTTCATCAATTAAAAATATGAAATATGAGGGAAATATTTTATATTTGAGGCTGAGATCTGAAACCATATGCTCAGAACTATTATAATCAGGCACATCTAATTATTCTCTTGTTTATGGTGATCATGATGAACTTTATTTCTCTCTCTTGGTACTATTTCACAGAATGGAAAGCAGTAGTCAAATAAAGGTGACCACAGTGATTATGCAGATAAAAATAAAAGTCACAGGGAGATATCTACCTATATCTATATCTATATCATCTACATCTATATTATATATCTATATCTATGTCTATATCCATATCTATCTATCTATATATCTATAAGCAAGCACAATACCCGCCATGAGACTTGAGCTCATGACCCTGAGATCAAGAGTTATACAGGCTCTACTGACTGAGCCAGCCAGGTCCCTGGAGATGAATTATTTTTATACAAAAACAAAAAACAAAATAAAACAAAACACCTAGTTTTACTGGTTTGCTTAATCTCTATGTTTTCTAAAACCAAAATACTGTAATACTATTTTCAACTACATTTAAATTACATCTTTCAAAGCATAAGAAAATTAGATGTTTGAAGGATCATACTTAGTCATCTCAAAATAAAGACATGAATTTATTTATTTTTTTATTTAAAGATTTTATTTATTTATTCATGAGACACACACACACAGAGGCAGAGACATAGGCAGAGAGAGAAACAGGCTCCATGCAGGGAGCCCAATGTGGGACTCGATCCTGGGATACTAGGATCATGCCCTGGTCCGAGGGCAGGCGCTCAACTGCTGAGCCACCCAGGCGCCCCCAGACATGAATTTAATATATAATATAACCAGATTCTCTTTTTTTCTTATGTATATTATAAATTTAACTGTAATTTTTGTTAAATAAGAGTTTAAGACCAAATATTTATGATAATTCTGGATATAAGTCCACTTGATGAGAAACTTGACAGTGATGAAAAACAAGTAGAGAGAGTTTTTTAAAGATATGAAATATTATATGTAAATGATGAGAAAGTATCAGAAAAGATTAAGGGGCAAATCATATTTTTTTAAAATCATATTTTCTATTAATATTGCAAGGGGAATATTCTGAGATAAACACAGACAATACATACTTGGAAATAAAGGGTACATTAAATGATAATAATCATAATCAACATCTATTTAATATCTACTATGTGCCAGGAACTGCTCTTTTCTTTATATTGTCCTATTTAGTCTTCAAAAACCCCTATGAGATGAGGGTACTATTTTTCCTATGATTACAAATGAAGAAACTAGAGCATTAGAAGGTTAGATATGTTCTTAGATTCAATGACAGAACTGAAATTTAAAATCATGTCTATATTTAGGCTGGAGAATGAACAGGGATGGGAAACTCAAACTAAATGGCAACATAGGAGGTTCCTGAACTTCCCAGGAACACAGCAAAGTACAGCTACACATGGTGCAGTTCCCTCAGAGAAATCCAGAAACTATCTAACCAATTCCTACATATAGGATGAGTGAGAAAATGTTCACACTGGAACAGGTAGGAGAGGCTGAGACACATGCTCACCATAAACCCCAGTCCTATAACAGTACCATACAATAAAGAAGGACCCCCCACCCCAACTCCTAGCTTCTCCCTGAGGAGTGAAGGATTTGTACCACACATCTGGTACCCCATCCAAGTGATAGGCTCCCAAAACACCTAGCTCTGAAAGCCACCAACTATTGCAAACAAAGAAACAGTTCTTAAGATCCCGGAAGCCCTCTCCATGGCTATTCTCTACAGAGCTCAGCACAGACAGAACAGACAAAATGCCCATCTTTCCATTTTTCTTTGAAAGGGGCCTAACTGTACACATTATAAGCTACCTGAGGCTCTGGCTTCTAATTGATCACACAGCTAAGGGCTGTCTGTGATGCTCCCCAGAGACCAAAGAAGCTGGTGGATACTTCATCAGCTTTCTCCTTCTGACCCACTTCAACAATAAAACCAAATCACTAGTATCTTCCTATAAGAAACTTGCCATATATCTGGTCCTCAGCTTTTATAACTGTTCCTCAGAGATGAGTCCTCTGATAATCAATGGGGCAAATATTCATAAGTCTTCCAGGACAGTAAGACGCAAATATAAGTTTCTAAGCAGGCACAGGTGTACCACCCCACCACACCCTCACCATACACAGCCAGGATTGAAGCAGAGGGAGCAGGCAAAAACACTCATTTCCTAGGTTTGCTCTGGAAGGGTTGTAACTATATACTTTCCTACCTGCTATCAAAAGTCTAATAGCATTTTTCAGGAAATAGAAAAAAAAATTCTAATATTTTCACGGAATCACAAAAAAAGTCAAATAGAGAAAGCAATCTTGAGAAAGAGCAAAGCTGAGGGTACCACCCTTTTTGATTCCAAACTACATTACAAAGCTGTAGTAAGCAAAACGGTATAGTACTGGCATAAAAATGCACATGTAGATTAGTGGAATGGTATAGAAAGCCCAGAAATAAACTCATGCATGTATGGGCAATTAATTTTTGACAAGAAACCAAGAATATATAATAGAGAAAAGATAGTCTTCTCAATACATAATGGTGGGAAAATTTGATAGCTGCATGAAGAATGAAACTGGGACACTCTCTTATACCATATACAAAAATCAACTCAAAATGCATCATTTAAAAATAGGAACTGAAATCATAAGACTCCTAGAAGAAAATATAAAGAGTAAGTAAGGTCCTTGACATTACTCTTGGCAATGATTTTTTGCTTTGACATCAATAGCAAAGACAACAAAAGAAAAATTTAAAAATAGGACTACATTAAACTAACAGGCTTTTACACAACAAAGGAAACCATCAACAAAATGAAAAGGCAGTCTATGGAATGGGAGAACATATGTACAAACCACATATCCAATAAGACATTAATATCCAAAATATGCAAGGAATTCATACAACTCAGTAGCAAAAACATAAATAATCCAATTTAAAAATGGTCACAAATCTGAATAAATATTGATCCAAAAAAGACATATAACTTGTCTACAGACAGGTACATGAAAATGTGCTCTGGAAGCCTGGGTGGCTCAGTCCATTAAGCAGCCAACTCTTGGTTTGGACTCAGTTTATGATCTCCCTCTCTGGAGATGGAGCCAAGGGTCAGGCTCCCTGCTCAATTGAGAGTCTGCTCTCCCTCTCTCTCTGCCCATCCCCCTGCTCATGCTCTCTCTCTCTCTCTGAAAGAAGTAAATCTTAAAAAAAAGGGTGTTCAACATCACTAATCATTGAGGAAATACAAATCAAAACCACACAAATATCACTTCACATCTGTTAGCATGGCTATTAGCAAAAAAGGCAATAAATAACAAATGGCAAGTATGTGGAAAAAAGGTACTGTTAGTGAGAATGCAAACTGGTAGAGACACTGTGTAAAACAGTATGGACATTACTCAAGAAATTAAAGATAAGACTAGCATATGATTCAGCAATCTCTCTTCTATGTCCAAAGGAAATGAAACCATTATCTTGAAGAGAATATGGCATCCAATATTTGTCTTAGCATTATTCACAGCATCCAAGGTATGGAAACAACTTGTATGTCAGCAGATATATATATATATATATATATATATATATATATATATATATATACACACACACACATATATTTCAGTCTTGTGAAATAGGAAATTCTGCCATTTAAGACAACATGGTTGAAACTGGCAGACATTATGCTAAATGAAATAAGCCAAGTAGAGAAAGACAAATACTGCACAGTATCACTTATGTGCACTGTCTTTAAAAAAAAAAAAAAGAAAATCAGACTCATGAAAAAGGGTAAAAAAAAAAAAATATATATATATATATATCTGCCAGAGGCTGGGAGGTGGGGAAAGCGAGAGAGGGTGATGAAGGGTATAAAATTTCAGTTATAAGATGAATAAGGTTATAGCATCTAATGTAGAATATGACTGTAATTGATAATATTTTAGTGTATAATGGTAATTTGCTAAGAGAGTAGAATATATATGCCCTCATACACACAAAAGGTAGATAAGTGAGGTGATAGATGTGTCAATTATCTCAATGGGGACAGGATCTTTTCAAAGTATATATGTATATCAAATCAGCACATGGTGTACCTTAATTGTCTTACTATTGTATTTGTGGATTAAAGCTCAGTAAAGCTGAAATATCATGTCTGCTTCATCCTTGGGTCTTTAACTTCACCATATCAAATTCCATGACTCATTTTTATGAACTGTTTTATAATTGTTCTGGCATCTCTTCTTCATACGGTTTTTAATAGGAAAAGTCTACAAAATTTTAAGGGAGAGGATTATCCTACTCATGAAACATGGTCCTTCAGCCATGCACCCTACAAAGTAATATATTTCTTTCAGTCAGTGAGAAATGTGGTTGAGGAAAAGAGCAAGAGATGGAGAATCATGACTACTCATGCTTTGTTTAGCACAAAGACTTATCTGTGCACTAAAGTTAGAGTGGGGAAAAGGGAGCTGAATATGCAGGCCTTGGACTTTCAAATGAGTAATTTTGGAACACATTCTATGATTTGGAGAATCATACTTATTCTCCAGATGTCTCGTTGCCAGTTCTTTCTGCAAAAGAACATTTTACTCCTTTAGTAGTCACATAATCTCATGTTTCTTTCCTTCCCTCCTTCTTGGAATATTTCATATACTGTAATTTCCTGATTATCTTCAATATTTGAATCAATAGTTGACTCAAAACTTCTTTTAGTCCATGCACACAATATACCAGTACAAATCAGCATCTTATTTCATTGGTATTGTTTATTTAACTTTGATTCTCTTGTCAGAAAGAACTCCTTGAAAGTATATGGCCTATTAAAATCACTTCTGTTGGGGTGCCTGGGAGGCTCAATCAGTTAAGTGTCTATCTAGTGATTCTGGCACAGGTCATGATCTTAGGGTCATGAGATTGCGCTCCACATCAGGCTCTATGCTAAGTGAGAAGCCTGTATAAGATTCTCCCTTTCCCTCTTCCTCACCACATATGAATTCCTTTTTCTCTCTTAAAACAAGAAAGAAAGAAAGAAGAAGAAAGAAAGAAAGAAAGAAAGAAAGAAAGAAAGAAAGAAAGAAAGAAAGAAAAGAAAGAAACCAGAGGCACCTGGGTGCCTTTGGCTCAGGTCATGATCCCAGGGTCCTAGGATGGAGTCCCACATCAGGTTCCCTGCAGGGAGCTTGCTTTTCACTCTGCCTGTGTCTCTGCCTCTCTCTGTGTGTTTCTCATGAATATACAAATAAAATCTTTTAAAAAGTCATTTCTGTAGTTTTCATGACTTATTTGAGTCCTGAGTTAAATATTCTATAAAAATGTATTGAACTGTTACTAACCAGCAATATTTAATAGTTCATAATCTTTATATATTTGCTAACAAATAAGCACATTATTATTATACTGAAATCATCATTATAGGTGTGGCATCCCTAGTTTCTATCTGTAAGGGATCTTTAAGGAACTTAAAAACAGTCTCTCTCTGAATGAATTTATGGTACAGGAAGGAAAGATAAAACTTCAAATGACTTTAAGAAAAGATGTGTATAATTTATGTTATGTCCATGGTCTCTTGGAACAGTTGTCACAGTTCAGAGATTAAAGAAAGAAAAGAAATAATTTTCACCTAGAGTGATAATAAGAGAAGGTGCCAGTCTTTAAATATGAGCCAGCCTTTAAAAAAAAATACAGAATTTCAAGGTGGAGTTTGGGATATGTGTCCATAAAAGCAAAATAGGGATTGACAAGGGCAAATGTATTAAGGAATAAATGTCTAAAGGTCAATAGCAGTACAATGTGATTGACAGTTTTGCTAAAGATTGGTCTACAACAAAAAGAGTTAGAGCTGTTAAGAATGTCACAACAGAACTGAAAGCCTTCATTCTAGACACAACATGTTTTGAAAGTGGAAGTAAAAAATTTAAAGAGGTGTTATAAAACAAGTAAGGTTCCGAACTGGTTGAAGGAACAAAAGGCAGACAGCTAGAATAACTTTGTTGCAAAGTATGAATAAATACCCTCTTTACAAGGAAAATAGTGGGAGTATAACCAAAGGGATAGGCACAAGTTATCACCTTCTTAGAAGTGGTAATTCATAGTGAACTTCCAGAAATTCTCAGTTTTAACTGGGTTTAACTAAAATAAGAACAGTTTATCCCACTTTGAAGGAAACTTATATTTCCATGTCAGATGTTTAAAATACTCTATTTTAAAACATTTATTGATGTTATTTTTTTTCAGAGAAGTTTAAAGTTGACAGCCAAATTGAGGAGAAGGCACAGAGGTTTCCCATCTAACCCTAACAATACACATGCATTACTTCCCCAGTTATCAACATACTCCACCAAAGTGGTACATTTGTTATAACTGAGAATGCTACATTGACACATCTTAGTCATCAAAAGTCTGTAGTTTAAATTACAACTCTTAATTTGTATTGTATATTCTATAAAATTTAACAAATGTATTATGATATATATCCAACATGGTTTACGGAGTATTTTCATTACCTTAAAAATTCTTTGTGCTCTGTCCATTCCTTGCCAAACCCTAACTTCCAGCAACTATTGAACTTATAATTTCCATAGTTTTGCCTTTTCCAGAATTTCATATACTTGAAATCATATAATACATAGTATTTTCTTCTTTTACTTAGTAATATGCATTTAAGTTTCCTCCATGTCTTCTCATGGTTTGATAGCTCATTATCTTTTAAGCACTAATTAATACTCCATTCTCTAGACGTACACAGATATTTATCCATGTCTCTGCTAGAGGACATTTTGGTTGCTTCCAAGTTTTGGTAATTATACACAGAACTGCTATTACTTGATGACATATGATCTGAAGCATTTTTTCAAATGCTTATTTGCCAGTGATGCAGTGTCTCTTAAGATCCTTGGTCCATTTTTAATTGGGTTGTTTTCTTATTGTTGAGTTTAAGGAGTTCTTTGTATATTTGCAATAGAAATACTTTATCAAAAAAGAGTACTTTATCAGATATGCCTTTTGCAAATACTTTCTCCCAGTCTATAGCTTATTTTCTCATTTTCTTCACATTGTTTTATGTATGGCAGAAGGTTTTAATTTCAGTCAAGCCCAGCTTATCACTATTTCTTTCATGAATTATACTTTTGGTATTATGTCTTAAAAGTCATTGCCATATCCAGGTTCACCTAGGTTTTCTTCTCTGTTATCTTCTAGGAGTTTTATAGTTTTGTGATTTTCAATTAAATATGTGATCCACTTTGAGTTAATTTTTAGGAAGGCTGTAAAGTCTGTGTCTAGATTCTCCCCCCCCCATTTGATGTCCAACTAAGTAAAAAGTTTGTTCTCAGACTTAGGTAGGTTGAATATATAGCAGTTTTTACTGTTATATAATTTCAACTAGTATTCACAAAGAGGAAGTCTTTATTATGTCAAAATTTCAGTTTTAATGAATAAATATTCATGGAAAATAAAGACGCTCAGTCTCCCAGTATAAGGAGATCCCAAGTTATATCAAAATCTATATGTTAATTCTTTCAAGTATGTTGTTTTCCAGGAGCACAACAACTTTTAAATTCTTTCATTTTTACATATAGGTACCAATATTAAAATGGCAGTACTACAGTCTTTTGTAGCTTTACCCATTTTTTTACTGATTACCCAGAGGTGGAAGCACTACGTTAATAACTAGGCAATAATAACTTTATATTAGATCTATGTGTTACATTTAGCTATAAAATACTTATTTTTAATTGAAGTTTTTATTGAGATAATTGTAATTTCTGAAACAGTTGCAAAAAAAATAATACATAGAGATCACAGGTATTATAACCCAGATTCCCTCAATTGCTTTTTTAAAAATTTTAATTCAAGCATAGTTAACACACAGCATTATATTAGTTTCAGATGTACAACAGTGATTCAACAATTCTGTCCATTACTTAGTGTTCATCATAATACGTGTACTCTTAATTCCCTTCACCTATTTCACCCCTCGCCCCACCCTCCCCTCTAGTAACCATCAGTTCTCTATAGTTAGGAGTCTGGTTTTTGGGTTGTCTCTCTTTTGTTATTTTGTTTTGTTTTGTTTCTTAAATGCTACATATGAGTGAAATCATATGGTATTTGTCTTTCTCTGACTGACTTATTTCACTTAGTATTGTACTCTCTAGATCCATTCATGTTGTTGCAAATGGCAAGATCTCATTATTTTTATAGCTGAGTAATATTCCATTATACCATATCTTCTTTATCCACTCATCTATCAAAGGACTTTTGGGCTGCTCCCATCCTCCATGATAATACCTTGAAACACTATAGTGCAATAGCACAACCTAGATATTAAGATGATAAAATCCTCCAATATTGTTCAAGTTGCCTCAATTTTACTTATATTCATGAGCATCTGTGTTTTATATAATTTTTTAAATGTATAGGTTTATATATTCTCTCCCACAGTCCATCACTAGGATCTCTGGTGTTGCCTTTTTATAAACATACCCACCTCTCTCCCAGCTAGTCCTCCCTCTCCCCAATCACAGTTCTACCCTCTATCAATCATTCATCAGCTCTTCATTTCTAACATTTTAGCATTTTGAAGATGTGATAATTGGATCCTAAATTAACATTCTCTGGGATTTTTTTCACTTAGTATACTTTCCCTTGAGATTTACCCAAGTTGCATGTGTCAATAGTTCGTTCTTTTTAATTGCTGAATGATATTAAATTGTATGGATAATACAACAGTTTGTTAACTGTTTATCCCTTAAAAGACATCTACGTTGTTTCCAATGTTTGCTGTTATGAATAAAGCTGCTGTAAATACTCACATACATGTTTTTATGTAAACATAAGTCTTTATTTCTCTGAGGTAAATGCCCAGGACTTCAATTGCTAGATCATTTTATACTTACATGTTGAAATTTTAAAGATAGTCAAGCTGTTTTCAGATTAGCTATACTATTTTGCATTCCCCCATTAATGTTTAAGTGATGTACCCTACATCCTCACCAGCATACATAATTATGTGTATATTGTGTTTTAAATATTTAAAGATTTCTTCTAAATCAGTAACCAGAGGATAACCCAGTTAATAACTTCTAGTCTTTTATAGATATTTTACTAAAGAAGATATGTGGATAGAAAGTAAGCATACAAATGCTCAGCCTTGTTAACTATTAGGGAAATGTACATTTAAACTACACGAGATACCACTACACACTTAATAGAATGGCTTAAATTAAAGAAAACTATGTTTCTGAGTATTTGGGGCAACTAGAATTCTGAAGCATTGCTGATGGGAATGTAAAATGGTACATATTTCAGGAATGAGACTGATGAAAGTTTGTTTAAAAAGTAAATATATACCAGTTATCGTATTCCTAGATATTTACCCACAAGAAAAATCATATGTCCATACAAATATTTGTATACAAATGCCTATAGAAACTTTTGGTAAAAGCTACAAAATTGAAAAAGATCCAATACACTGACAAGTAAATGAGTAAACACATTTTGTTATCTGCACATAATTCAGTACTATTCAGTTATAAACAGTATCAAGCTTCTGATACATATAATAATATGGATAAATCTCAAAAAATAATATTGAGTGCAAGACATTGAACAAAGTACATAACGTATGATTCCATTTATACTAAATCCTATAAAATTCAAGCCAAACTAATAAAAACAGGGTTTTTTTAGTTTTTTGTTTGTTTGTTTGTTTTAGTTTTTAAAAAAGATTTACTTACGTACTTATTTTAGAGAGAGAGAGTGCAGGGAGAGTGGCAGAGGAAGAGGGGGAGAAGAGAAGGATGAGGAAAAAGCAGACTCCATGTTGAACTCACATCCCTGACATCATGAACTGAGCCAAAATCAAGAGTCAGATGCAAACCAGGTGCCACCAAAAGACAGTTTGGTTATTGTCTTGTAGATGAGAGGTAGAGGGGGTGGAAATAAATTTTTAAAAAGGTGATATATAAATTTGTGTGTGATGGATATGTTGATTGGATTGTGTTGGTAGTATAATGGATGTACACATACACCATCAAATTGTACACTTAAAATATTTACAATGTATTGTATTTCAGTTAGACCTCTAATGTTGAAAAAAAGAAAACAAAACTAAGATGGAAAATGTAAAATTTTCCTAGTAGTTTTTGTTTTTGGCTAGGTAACCAAAACCTATTATTTCTCTTATTTCTCCTACGTTTCTCTCCCCAACCCTTTTTCAAAAACCTGCCCCATATCCTGCTTCAGGTTTGAGGCTAGAATTTAATTTCATTCCTCTAAACATATTGCTGTTTAGAATTTATTTGTTGATTAAAAACTATGTACAAGCATTATAAGAATATTTTATTCTAAAAATTGGATTTGCCTACCCCACATCAAAGACATACCAAGTACCTTCTTTGCACAAGAAACTAAGCAAAAATTTTCAAAATAATCTAATATTTTATTCTTTATTCTGTTCATGTGATGTATCAAATTAATAGACATACATATGTTGTTGAATCATCCTTGTATCCTAGGGAATGAATCCAAGTTACTTATGGTATATTATCATTTTAATATGGTATTGAATTTAGTACTCACATATATTATTGAAGATTTTTGTATCTATATTCATCAGAGATATTGGTCTAATTTTTTTCTTGTATATCTTTGGCTTTAATGTCAGAGTAATGTTAACCTATAAAAATGAGTTTGGAGATGTTCTCTCTTGAATTCTTTTTAGTTTTAATTTAAAATCCAATTAGTTAATATACAGTGTTATATTAGTTTCAGGGATACAATATAGTGACTCAACACTTCCATCCACAACGCAGTGCTCATCATGACCAGTACTCTCCTTAATCTCTTTCAACTGTTTAACTCATTCCTCCACCTCTCTCTCTTTTTTTCTCTTTATTTCTTAAATTCCACATTTGAGTGAAACCATATATTTGTCTTTCTCTGACATGTCCCACATCTTCTTTATCCATTGATCAATTGATAGATTGATAGACATTTGGGCTACATCCATATATTCACCTTTTAACAATATTTGTTCTTCCAATCCTTGAGCATGGAATGTTTTCCCCTTTTTTTTTTTATATAATCTTCATTCACTTTCATCAATGTTTTATACTTTTCAGAGTATAGGTCTTTCAATTTTATTAGGTTTATTCCTAGATATCTTATTTTTGGTGCAAGTGTAAATGGCATTATTTTATTAACTTCTCTTTTTGCTGCTTCATTATTAGTATGTAGAAATGCAACAGATTTCTGTACATTGATTTTATGTACTAAGACTACTGAATTCATTTATCAATTCTGGCAATTTTCTGGTGGAGTCTTTCATATTTTCTATATAGAGTAGTATATCATCTGCAAATAGTGAAAGTTACTACTTCCTTACCGATTTGGATGCCTTTTATTTCTTTTTGTTGCCTGATTGCTGTGGCTATGACTTCCAGTACTATGTTAAAAGTGGTAATAATGGACATTCTTATCTTGTTCCTGAATTTAGGGGAAAGCTCTCAATTTTTCCCCATTAAGGATGAGGTTAGCTAAGGGTTTTTTATAGATGGCCTTTATTACATTGAGATATAGTCCCTCTAAACCTTCTTTGTTGAGGGTTTTTATCACTAATGGATGTTGTACTTTATTAAATGATTTCCTACAGTTATTGAAATGATTATATGTTTCTTATACTTTCTCTTATTGATAGGATGTATCACACTGATTGATTTGTGAATATTGAACCACGCTTGCATCCCAGGAATAAATCCCACTTGATCATGGTGAATGATTTTTTTAATGTATTGAATTCAATTTGCTAGTATTTTGTTGAGAATTTTTGCATCTATGTTCATCAGGGATATTAGCCTGTAGTTTTCTTTTTCAGTGGTATCTTATCTGAATATGATATCAGAGAATACTGGTCTTATAGGGTGAATTTGGAATTTTTCTTTTCTTTTTATTTTTTTAATAGTTTCAAAAGAATAGGTATTAATTCTTCTTTAAATGAAGAATTTGTCTTGGACTTTTGTTTGTTGAGAGCTTTTAATATACCAACTCAATTTCTTTTTTTTAATAATACATTTATTTTTTATTGGTGTTCAATTTACCAATATACAGAATAACACCCAGTGCTCATCCATCAAGTGCCCCCCTCAGTGCCCATCACCCATTCACCCCCACCCCCCGCCCTCCTCCCCTTCCACCACTCCTAGTTCGTTTCCCAGAGTTAGGAGTCTTTATGTTCTGTCTCCCTTTCTGATATTTCCTACCCATTTCTTCTCCCTTCCCTTCTATTCCCTTTCACTATTATTTATATTTGCCAAATGAATGAGAACATATAATATTTGTCCTTTTCCGATTGACTTATTTCACTCAGCATAATACCCTCCAGTTCCATCCACGTTGAAGCAAATGGTGGGTATTTGTCATTTCTAATGGCTGAGTAATATTCCATTGTATACATAAACCACATCTTCTTTATCCATTCATTTTTCGATGGGCACCGAGGCTCCTTCCACAGTTTGGCTATTGTGGACATTGCTGCTATAAATATCAGGGTGCAGGTGTCCCGGCGTTTCATTGCATCTGTATCTTTGGGGTAAATCCCCAGCAGTACAATTGCTGGGTCGTAGGGCAGGTCTATTTTTAACTGTTTGAGGAACCTCCACACAGTTTTCCAGAGTGGCTGCACCAGTTCACATTCCCACCAACAGTGTAAGAGGGTTCCCTTTTCTCCGCATCCTCTCCAACATTTGTTGTTTCCTGCCTTGTTAATTTTCCCCATTCTCACTGGTGTGAGGTGGTATCTCATTGTGGTTTTGATTTGTATTTCCCTGATGGCAAGTGATGCAGAGCATTTTCTCATATGCATGTTGGCCATGTCTATGTATTCCTCTGTGAGATTTCTCCTCATGTCTTTTGCCCATTTCATGATTGGATTGTTTGTTTCTTTGGTCTTGAGTTTAATAAGTTCTTCATAGATCTTGGAAACTAGCCCTTTATCAGATACATCATTTGCAAACATCTTCTCCCATTCTGTAGGTTGTCTTTTAGTTTTGTTGACTGTATCCTTTGCTGTGCCAAAGCTTCTTATCTTGATGAAGTCCCAATAGTTCATTTTTGCTTTTGTTTCTTTTGCCTTCGTGGATGTATCTTGGAAGAAGGTACTGGCACAAAAATAGACACATAGATCAATGGAACAGAATAGAGAACCCAGAAGTGGACCTTCAACTTTATGGTCAACTAATATTTGATAAAGGAGGAAAGACTATCCACTGGAAGAAAGACAGTCTCTTCAATAAATGGTGCTGGGAAAATTGGACATCCACATGCAGAAGAATGAAACTAGACCACTCTCTTTCACCATACACAAAGATAAACTCAAAATGGATGAAAGATCTAAATGTGAGACAAGATTCCATCAAAATCCTAGAGGAGAACACAGGAAACACCCTTTTTGAACTCGGCCAACTCAATTTCTTTGCTTCTTTGTTATTAGTTTGTTAAAAATTTCTATTTCTTCCTGCTTCATTATTGGTAGTTTTTATGTTTATGACTTTATGTTTATATAACCATATATCTATGGTAGTTTATCCATTTCTTCTAGATTGTCTCATTTCTTTGCATATAGTTTTTCATAATAATCTCATGATTGTTTATATTTCTGTGGTGTTGGTTGTTTTCCTCTCTGATTTGCGATTTTATTTATTTAGGTCCTCTCTTTTTTTCTTGTTAAGTTTGGCTACAGGTTTGTCAATTTTATCGATTGTTTCAAAGAACCAATTCCTGGTTTCATTGATCTATTTTTAGTTCCTATATCATTTATTTCTGCTCTAATCATTATTATTTATTTTCTTCTACTGGTTTTAGGTTTTGTTTTTTATTCTTTTTCTAGCTTCTCCTGGTGCAAAGTTAGATTGTTTACTTGAGACTTACTGGCTTCTTGAGATATGCCTGTATCGCTGTAATGTTTTCTTTTAAAACTGCTTTTGCTACATCCCAGAGGTCTTGGGCCACTGTATTTTCATTTACATCTTGTTCCATGCACTTGTTTATTTCATACATCCTGGTTAACCCATTCATTGCTTAGTAGCACGTTTGGGTTTTTTTTTTTTTTTCAAGATTAATTTGTTAATTAATTTTAGAGAGAGAGCATGTGAGCAGGGGGAGGGAGAGAATTTCTCAAGCAGACTCCCCATTGAGTACAGAGACCAATGTAGGGCTCTCATGACCCTGAGATCATGACTGGAGCTGAAATCATGAGTTGGACCCTTAACTGACTGAGCCACCCAGGCACCCCTTAGTAGCATGTTTTTGAATCTCTATGTATTTGTGGTCTTTCCAGATTTTTTCTTGTGGTTGACTTCTAGTTTCATAGCATTGTGGTCAGAGATGATGCATGGTATGACTTTTATTTTCTTGAATTTAGATATAACCTTTTCTGCATATAGTAGTCTATATTAAGTTGATGGTTGATTATGTTTGAACCTATTCTTTCCTCTTCTCCATGTTTTAGGTATATGTGACTATATTTAATTTCCTTTTTTGTTTAGTTCCTTGACTTATTTTTTTATAGAAATATTTATTTTCAAAAAAAAAGAAATATTTATTTCCACTGCTTTTGTAGTTCCTACCTTTATACTGTCACTTTTGGTCTCCCTTTTCTATACAGAGAGACCCTTTTAATATTTCTTGCAGGGCTGGTTTACTGGTCATGAACTCCTGTAGTTTTGTTTGTCTGGGAAACTCTATATCTCCTTCTATTCCAAATGATAGCCTTTCTGGATACAGTTTTCTTGGCTGCAGACTTTTCCCATTCAGCACTTTAAATATATCATGCCACTCTCTTCTGGCTTGCAAAATTTCTGTTGAAAACTCTCCTACTGGCCTTATGGGTTTTTCCTTGTAAGTTAATGACTTTTCTTGTCTTGCTACTTTTCTGTATCTTGCAAATTTAGTTACAATATGTCTTGGCATGGGTCTGCTTTTGTTGATTTTGATAGGAGTTCTCTGTGCCTCCTGGATCTGGATATCTTTTTCCTTCCCCAGATTAGGGAAGTTTTGTTATTATTTCTTCAAACTCTCTGCCCCCTTTCCTTTCTCTTATTTTTCTAGGACTTCTATAATATAAATGTTGTTAAGATTGATGGAGTCACTGCATTCCCTAAGTCTATTCTTGTCATGTGTAATTCTTTTGATCTCTTTTGTTCAGCCTGATTATTTTCCATGACTCTGTCTTCTCGGTCACTAATTTGTTCCTCTGCTCCTTCCATGCAGCTATTTATTCCATCATTTCATTTACTGAGCTCTTTATTTCAGCTATGTTATTCCTTATACCTATGTTAAGGGTCTTACTCATATTTTCCACTTTTTTCAAGTCTGGTGAGTATCCTTATGATCATTGCTTTAAATTCTCTATCAGGCATGTTACTCATATCTGTTTCACTTAAATCTCTGGCTATGGCCTTTTCTTATTATTTCATTTGGGATGAATTTCTCTGTCTCCTTATTTTGTTTGCCTCTCTGTATCTGTTTCTCTGTGTTAAGAAAATCACCTGTGTCCTCTGGTCTTGAAAGTAGTGACCATGACTAGGTGGGGCTGGAACTAGAGTGTGGCTGGTGCCCACAGTTGGTTACAACATGATAGCTGAGCCCAGTATGGTGGCAGGAATGGGTGCACAGTGGCAGCTGTGTACTTGGTGGATGGACAGACCACCTATCAGCTACTAGGAGCAAGTCTCTGGCATAGCCTGGAATCTCGCTTTGGTGGCTGTGCATTCAGTGACTGACCAGGACACACATATGGCTTTAATAAAATTTTCCCTGAGCCCAGGGCAATGCCAGCAGATTTGGAGTGGGCCTGTCTTCAGGAGAACTCAGTATGGTGCACTGCCAATGGGTCAGGCAGCAAATGTCTGTGCATCCTTGCCTCTTGAAGGTGGCTCAGTGTATATGCTGGACAGTAGGGAAGGAAAATGGTGCCTACCAAGCCCCTTGCTTTTGGAGAAGTCCAACACCCTAGAAAATCAGCATGAACAGATATGTCTCCTGTTGTGCAAACTGCCATTTTTTTGGTTACCTCTCTAGTCACCCTGCTATCTTTAAGAGTGGCGACCCAGCTATTACTCAAAAATATAAAATGCTTCATGAATTTGTGTGTCATTCTTATGCAGGGGTCATGCTAATCTTCTCTGTATTATTCCAATTTTTAATGTATGTGTTGCTGAGGTAAGCACTCTCTTCAACTTTTTTCAAGTGTTGAGAAGGATAAATGTTTATTCTTTAAATTATTGGTAGAATTTTCTAGTGAAGGCATCTGGTCTTGGGTTTTTTGGTTGCAGGGTTTGCATTTAATAAAATTGCATGATACAAAATCAATATATAAAAATTATTTGTAACAACAAATTATCCTATAAAGAATTTTAAAATAAATTTAAGCATTTATAATAGCATCAAAAAGAATAAAGTGGTTCAGAATAAATTTAACCAAGGAAGTGAAAGACTTGTATATGAAAACTTCAAAATGCAGCTGAAAGAGATTTAAATAGACATAAGTAAATGGAATGAAATCCTATGTTCATGCATTGGAAGAATTTATAGTAGTGAAAGTCCATTCTACTCAGAGTAATCTTCTGATTCAAGGCCATCTCTATCAAAATCCTAATTTTTTTTTTATAAAAAGAGCAAAAACCAATCTACTGAATAGCCAAGGAAATCTTAAGAAGAACAAAGAAGGAGACATCATACTCCTGAAACAAATACATTACAAATTTAGAGTAATTAAAACAATATGTTAATGGAATAAAAACAGAGGTATAGAGCAATAAAACAGAATAGAAAGTCCAGAAATAGACCCATATATATGTGGCCAACTCTTCTTTGACAAGGAAGTCAAGAATACACTCTGAGGAGGGACTCCTAGGTGGCTCAGTCAGTTAAGTGTTCTTCAACTCTTAGTTTTGGCTAAGGTCATGGTCATGGGGTCATGAAATTGAGCCCTACATGGGTTTCTTTGTGCTTAGCACAGGAACTACTCAAGATTCCCTTCCTCTCACTCTACCCCTCTCCGGCTCACATGCATATGCACGCATGCTCGCTCTCTCTCAAATAAATAAATAATTCTTTAAAAAGAAAAATAATATACTCTGGTGAAAAAGTAGTCTCTTCAACAAATGAGGTTGAGAGAACTGGTTATCCATATGCAAAAGAATGAAATTGAACCTCTATTTTATACTAGACATGAAACTATAAAGTTTTAGAAGAAAATCTGTGCTGGGCATGTAAGTATTTGTTAATAGCTAGATCTCCTGTTAAGTGTTCTTAGTGCACACACACACACACACACACACACACTAATCCAATAAGCAATCAGTCATCATTATACACTTTTGAGGACAGTATGATAAAATGATATTTTCATTTTAAAGAATATTACTTTTGCAAATTTGATTACAGAAAGAATGTACAGTATAAGTAAGTGTTGCTTTAGGAGACTGATTTGCAATTTTAGCAATCAGAATAAAAGATGAAGACCTAATATTATAATAAAACCTAAAAGTATGCCTTACTCTGAAATAATAAACAACAATTTAACTATAGAGATATCATGGTGTTTAGTGAGTGCTAGTATTCTTTCCTTAACAGTAAACTTTTCAATGACATAATATTGGCCATGGCTATAATTAAATCACAACAATTTTTGTTTGAGTGGTATATTAAAAAAATAAAGTGATTACTAGAACTTATGAAGTAAGAATTAGGATCTGACTAGTTCTTTGTTACACAAAATAACTGGCATGCAGAGAAACTGAAGAATATTCAGAAAAGAGCTCAATAATAATTAGTGGAATGAAAAATCACAGATACTGGGAAAAGTTGAAGGATGTAAAATTGTCTTAACTAAATTAGAAAACTAGAAAATGACTAAATAGTGATCAACAACAATGTAAAAAATTAAAGGTAATGATTAGAAAATTTAAATTGCCAATAAGAAAATGATTTATATTTTTGCCTTGGGTTTTTAAGAAAGAAGTTTTTTTCCCCTCTTACAGACCTTTGAAATAATGGTCTTGGCTTAGTTAAAATGGGAAGTTATAGCAATGCTTTCACAAGAGAATTATAATAAAATATAGGATACATTCTCATTTTTCTGGGAGCAGTTTATAGATAGGAAAAGATAAAATGAGTGACATTTCCAGTGCTCTTTACATCCTTGAGGTTCTTGATCTTCAGTTCATTCAACCATGCTGAAGTTGGAATGTTCATTTCATTTCTGTATCATCAACTGGGAAAATAGCTGTATTAACTGATAGATTTTTTCCCTCAAATTTGTTGTTTCCCTTGTGATTCTTCAGTTTTATCCAATATTACTCTTTGAACCATTGCAACATTCTAGCAGATATAAGGTCAATTGATGAACTATTTGTTGACTCTAATATACATGAGAACTATTTATTTTTAAGGAGAAAAATCTGAAAGTACATTTCAGTCTGTTTCTCTCAATTCCGTTATTGATGTATATTTTAACATAAAAATATTCTAATGTGCGTATCATTTTGATTTTTACTCTTTATGCTTGAAATGTTACACATACATTTTTCATGCTCTAAAATTTTTTTTCTAAATATCATTTGATTAAGTAATATGTGCTTTATGGTCATAACATTGCAAACAAAGTTCATTATATGGGTTATTTCAATTTTTAATAAAAAAATTTACTGTGAATGTTTCAAACATTAATCTTTTTTATGTCTTGCTTTACTATTTTGAATTATGTTCTTATGTAGATTCTCCAAGATAAATTGTTGAGTCAAAAGCCTTTTTTAGAGTCTTACAGAATATTGCCAAGTTGCTTTCTAGAAATTTGAGTTAATTTCCTAACAATAGAATTACATTTCCAATGTGTTTAACCTTCTGAATATATAGGATAGTCTCACTAAAATAAACCTTTGCTAATTTGGAAAGCAAGTTGTTATATGAATTGTCATGTTTTAGAGTGTTCATGGACACTCTAAAATCTGTTGACAACTATTTTTAAATAAAAATGGGGTTACCATTGTGAAACACCACAATTTTAAAATTAGTTGAGTAGATGAGTATTTGTTCATATGCATGTTAGTGCAAGATAGAACCTGGGAGTCACAAGTGAGTTTCCGAGAATTATGAGAACAGTTTCCTCAAAACTATTGTCTTAGGTATAATAAGATTTATGGAGTAATTTAATGATGTATGGCAGTTACTACAATCATTGAAATGATAAGCATTTTGATGAAGGAGTAAATATCTAAATAAAACACAAGAATACAAAAATAATCTTTCACTTGAAATGTAAGAGAATATAAGGAGCACCCAATGAAGATTGCCATTTTTCCATATTCTTCGGAAATAGGTAGACACCTTTATGTTCACATTTCGTTATGTTTTCTTAAGCCTTTAATTTCTACTAGTTTTCCTTCTTTCTGAGTTTCCTTTACCCTTAGAGAAATTTTGAGGAATAGAACTTAATCACCCAAATTTCTAATATAAAAATCTAAAAATGTAGCACTTTTTATAAGGAATAGAAATTTGAACTAATCAACCAAAAATAGAGACTACATTGAAGCAATTGGTCCAGCTAAAGGAAAGATAAAAGTGGAGATGGGCTTCAGGATAACTAAAACTTAGACAAGTACATCATCAAAACCATCTCCATCAGTCTTCTCTGCCCTGCCTTGGCACCTTCCTACTGAACTAAAAATGAGGGTAAAAAGGAAGTAGAAACATTTCAGTTGATTCTTACTTTTTCACACCTTTGCAGAATGAGGTAAAATTTTTACCTGGAACTGTGCACTTTTTACTTTCCCTTCTGCACTCTTGGAGTATGCTAGACTATCCTACATGTCATTATGAGATCAAACTTTGAAAAGCCAATTTAATCAGATCATTCTCCCAGTTAGGCTCCTCATTGTTTATCAAAATTAGGACAAATGGGCACCAGGGTGGCTCAATCGGTACAGCATCTGCCTTCAGCTCAGGTCATGATCTTAGGGTCTTGGGATAGAACCCCAGGTTGGGTTCACTACTCAACAGGGAGTCTGCTTTTCCTTCTTCCTCTGTACTCGTTCCCTCTCGCAAATAAATAAAATCTTTAATAAAAAAAATTAGGATGTATGCGTCACCAAAACACATTCTCCCATAACCTGTTCTCAATCTACCTTCTTGGCCCAATTTCTCCTACACAGAAACATATTCCAGTTGCTCCAATCAAGCAAGAATATTTGCTGTTTCTCATAGAGACATTAAGTCAGACATCAAGTTTCCCTGCCTCTCTGAATCATCTCATACTATTTCCTCTACTTGTAAAAAATTTTTTTCTTTTAAAAATGATTAAGTAGCTAATTCTGAAACTGCTGCCTGGGTTTCACTTATGGATCCATTGCTTAGTAGCCATAAGATATTGGGCAAATCATTTAACCAACTGTTTTGTTCAGTACATTCATCAGCAAATAATGAATTTAATAGTATCTGCAACATGGATTGTTACAAAGATTAAATGAATTAATACAAGTAAAGTACTTAGGGGGATCCCTGGGTGGCGCAGCGGTTTAGCGCCTGCCTTTGGCCCAGGGCGCGATCCTGGAGACCCGGGATCGAATCCCACATCGGGCTCCCGGTGCATGGAGCCTGCTTCTCCCTCTGCCTATGACTCTGCCTCTCTCTCTCTCTCTCTCTGTGTGACTATCATAAATAAATAAAAATTTAAAAAAAAAAAAGTAAAGTACTTAGAATAATACAGTGCACATTAGCTAGTAATTCAAATTTTAAATTGTATATTATTGCATAAAATTCAAAATTTTATTATAAAATTTGCATTATCAACCACCAGATATCTCCCATGCCCCACAATACACACATACATATATTGACAAACATAATTAAATAAATGTATTAAAACATAAATACTGCATTTCTTATTTTTCTATCGATTCATAATACTTAAAAATGAACTTGATAATACTTTTTAAATGACCTTGCTTGTACACATTGTATATGATCAGTACATTTGAAAGTTTTTCTTGCATATACAATTTTTTTAGGGTATCTTATAGGATAAACAAGTCTTTAAACTAATTTACTTCAATATCTTGCCCATTCACTCAACAGACATGTAAAGAGTATTTACTCCATGCCAGAATTTCTTTCTATGTTCTGAGAATACATGGCAATTACAGTATGTTGAATAATGGATCCCCAAAAGATACTTATTTTATAATACTTATTTTCTAATCTCTGAAATTTGTGAGTATGTTACTTTATAGAACAAAAGGAACGTTGCAGATGTGATTAAGTTAAGAATATTCAGATGAGGCAAATGTTCTGAATTTTCTAGATGGACCCAATGTGACTACAAGGGTCTTTATAAGAGAAAGAGGGTCAAAGTCAGAAGAAATGATGATAAAAATGGAGGTGGGAATGGTATGCTTTGAAGATGAAAGAAAAGATCACAATCCAATGAACATATGCAGCCTCTAGAAGCTGGAAAAGACAAGGACACAGATTTTTCCCCTGGAAACAAAGTTCTCCTCTAGAAGGAAACCCATAAAATTCAATAAGTTTGTGGTTCTTTATTACAGCAGTAATAGAAACCAATAAAATTGTTCTAGTAATGCCACCACTAAATGATATATCCACATAAACGTGCTCTTTTATAATCCTCTCCCACATCATTCTTAGATTTAATCATGGAATCTACCTTGGGCAATGACGCATTAACCAGCAATAGGACCAGAAACTTGTATGTAATATATTGAGCCTTGTCCTCTCTTGCTACTGGAAAATATGCTGTTACCCCATGAAATATCCCAAGTTTAGCCTCTTTGTGGATAAAAGGGAAAAAAAGGACAGAAGTCTCAGCTATCCCAGATGACCTAGCCATGCCAGCCATAATAGCCATGATGTAAATTCATTTTTAAAAGTCCAGAAATTGCAAAAGCATTGAGATGAGAGCTTGTTCAATTGGACCTGTTTGGCTACAACTGACTACAACTGAATGAGAAAAGTATAAGGAACAGTTAGTGGTAAGGTCAGAGGAATAGCAGGGCTATTGAAGCCATGACATTTAGAGGGATTATGCTCTGAAAGATAAGGGAAGCCACTAAGAGGCATCATCTGATTTATATTTTAAAATAACTACTCTTGCTCTTAAAGAATAGACTGGTTGTTCAAGGATAAAAGCAGGAAATCCAATTAGGAGGCTATTAAAACAATTCAGGTGAGATATGTTGCTTGTTTCAATCATGATAAAAAAAGTTAAAAGCAACACAAATTCAAGGGCATCTTGAAAGAGAAGATAGGATTTGCTAATGGATTGAATATGAGTCGAAGAGAATGGAGTCTATTTTATTTGCTGATGTGGGGTACACTGGAGCAACAGCAGACTAGTGGTTTGGGGAAGTGAATTTTATCTCAATTTTGAATGTATGATGTTGAAAATGCTCATGAGACATCTAAGTGGGGTTGTTAAGTAGATCAGAGTTCCGAGAAAGGGCTCAGTTGGAGATTAAAAACTAGGAGCCATTAGCATATCTGCATTAAGAAAAGAGAAGGTAAAAAAATTGTTATAAGGAGAAAGTGTAGAATGGAAAAAGGAAAGCCTTACAACGGAGTCTTGGAGCTTTCCAAAGCTGAGAACAGAGGAAGAAGAGAACAATCCAGTATTTGTGGATGAGGCTATAACCCACATTTTACCTACCACACACAAATATTTCATTCAATTTCCTATTTTTTATACAGGAATAACTAAGGTGTGGAGAAGTTAAACAACTTTTTTAATGTCATAAGCGAGGAAACTAGGGTGAATTCCCTAATTTATTAAATTCCCAATCCTCAAGTTTTAAACACAGATCCAGATATATAGATATATATATATATATATATATATATATATATATATATATATATATATATGTAGAATTGAGCCACAGAGCCTTTATGTTATTTACTTCTTGTACAGAATTATTCACTGCAAATTACTAAAGTTTCACTTGTCATACACAATGTTATTTGAGATTGTAAATCCCTGGTTGCTCCCTATTTTACTAACCACAAAACTGCTCACAGCTGGGATATGATGCATTATTACTTATTCACTACTCTGTTAGATAGTTTATCCAGAGCATAAAAAGAAGTGAATAAGGCTGTTGGAAGAGAACAGTCACATTACAACAATTCCTTGTGTTATTATGGCATCAGTTCTCCCTTGTTGGTTATATCCCCTCAATTGTTGAGCATTATCTTACACTTCAAACATCCTTTATATTTGGAGAGACTGGGAAACATTTCATTAAAATTATCATAAAACCTATAACCAATGTCAGCTATAAATAATTTTGCTCTGTAAGCCAAAGCATATAAACATTTCCTGCTCTAACATAAAAAGGTGAGTAGGATGCATGAGAATTGATTGAATCCAGAAGCCCAATTTTACACTTTTCTATTTCAGCTGTTGAGAGAGGGAGAGGGAGGAGAGAATAGAAGAGGAAGAGAGAGAAAGGACACAAAGAGAAGAATTGCTTCTAAAGCAGCATTTAGTGCCTTTGGTTTACCTTAATTTCAGCTCCACAGCAACTAGGATTTATGATAGAAAGAATGCTTATATTGACAAAGAAAAAAATAAACTTCGTGGTGAGCATAGCACATAGAGTTGTGAAATCAGTATGTTATAAAACTGAAACTAATATTGTGTATCAACTATAGGCAAAAAAAATCAAGACACTTAAAAGTAATCAGTGTCTCAAGATAATTTAAAACAGATAAAAATAGTATATGGAAATGACTATGTTTACATATATATTAAATAAATAATGACACTTACATGGGGGTGTGCTTTTTTTTCCCCTAATAATAAACCATTGAAGAAGATCTGGATACCACTTTTCAAAAGTAAAATCCAAACTCCTAGACAAGGCACAGAATGATCTTCATACTTGCCCATAGACTGTATTCAAGGGTATTCTCGGAACACTATTTTTTTTAAGATTTTATTTATTTATCCATGAGAGACAGAGAGAGAGACAGAGAGAGAGAGGCAGAGACACAGGCGGAGGAGAAGCAGGCTCCATGCAGGGAGCCCGATGTGGGATTGATCCCAGGACTCCAGGATCATGCCCTGGGCCAAAGGCAGGCGCTCAACTGCTGAGCCACCCAGGCATTCCTCAGAACACTATTTTCTTTATTTCTACCAGCATACAGGCTGCTGTGGTCTAGAACTGTCAAATTTGTGGGGATGGGGCATGGTGGCAGAGACAGATAAGAAGTTTAGAATTTCCTTGTGAGGCCCATGCCCTTAGTCTCAGAAATTCCAAATAATTGTTTCAGGGTTTTTTTTCTATGAATCTATCTTTTAAGAAGTGTATTTTTAAAACCACTGGTTTACACTTATTATTAGTCATTACTCCATTTTTTGAAGCCTTACTTTTTGTATTCCCATTGCTAACAATATCCTTTATCAAAACCATGAAGAAAACAAAAAGACAACCTACTGAATGGCAGAAGATATTTGTAAATGATGTATCTGATAAGGGGTTATTATACAAGATATGTAAAGAACTTATACAATGCAACACGAAAACAAAATTCCAATTTAAAAATGAGCAGAGGACCTGAACAGACATTTTCCAAAGAAAATGCCAACAAACACATTAAAAGATGCTCAACCTCACTCATCATCAGAAAATACAAATCAAAACCACAATGAGATGTCACCTCACACCTGTTAGAATGGCTAAGCTCAGGAAGATAAGAAACAACAAGTGTTGGTAAGGATGTGAAGAAAAAGGAACTCTCATGCACTGTTGGTGGGAATGTAAATTGGTACTGCCACTGTGGAAAAGAGTATGGAGATTCTCAAAAAATTAAAATTAAAATTAAAAATTAAAAAGAAATACCATATGATTCAATAATTCTACTATTGAATATTTACCCAGGGAAAACAAAAATACTAACTTGAAAAAATATGCACCCTATGTTATTGCAGCATTATTTATAATAGCCAAGACATGGAAGCAACCAAAGTGTCCACTAATAGATAAATGGATAAAGATGTGATATGTATATAGATATATGTACACAATGGAATATTGCATGGCCATAAGAAAAAATAAGATCATGACATTTTGGACAACACGGATGGTTGTAGATGATATTATGTTAAGTGAAAGAAGCCAGACTTAGAAAAACAAATACCATATGAATCCACTCGTAAATGGAACCTAAATAATAAATAAACAAACAAAAAGCAGAATCAAAACTAGAAATACAGAGAACAAACTGTTGATTGCCAGAAGGGAGAGGTTGTGGATTGGGCAAAAATGAGTAAAGGGGAAAGGAGATGCAGGCCTCTAGTTATAGAATGGGTAAGTCACAGGAAGAAAGAACAGAGATAAAGAGTACACAGTTATTGTAATAGTGATGTAATGGGAAGATGGTGGCTATACTTGTTGGGAACATGGCATGATGTATAAACTTGTCAAATCACTAAGTTGTACCCTTGAAGCTAATGTAGCATTGTGTGTTAATTATACTCAAATTTGTAAAAAAGAAATCCTTTATCTTTTAGAGCAATGAAGTCCTAGTATATTTGAAGTCCAAACTCTACATCCTTTTTCTCTGTAATAATTTTCCACATTTGTGTTTCATTAGTATTTTGCATGTTTCTCCATTTTATTTCTTATCAACTTCCCATTCAAAGCATAAATCACAAAATAGAAGGATCATCATCTTGGAGCTTGTTAGAAATGAAGACTCTCAGGCTCCACTCCAAATTCACTGATTTAGAATCTATTTTTAACAATATCTCAGGTTGATTCCTCTGGACATTAAAGTTTAAGAAGTACTTCTTTTCACATTTCACAGTAGCTCTTTTTTTGAGAGAGAAAGAGCACATGCATGCATGGGGAGCGGTGGGACAGAGTGAGGGGAGGAAGGGCCGAGGTAGAGAGAAAAAGAATCTTAAGCAGGCTCCACACTAGGTGGGGGCTCCATCTCTCTGCCCTGAGATCATGACCCGAAACGAAGTCAAGAGCCTGATACTTAACCAGCTGAGCCACCCAGGTGCTCCCACAGTAGCTCTTTTTAAAGATTCTATTCTCTTTCTCTCCCTCTCTCAAGCTCGCTCTCTCTCCCCCCTCCCCCGATAAACCAAGAATTTCAATGAGATTAAGATTAAGTCTTAGAGAACATTATTTCCTCAGTTTTTAGCACAAAACCTCCCAAATATATGGTAAGTACTCACTATGAATGTGTTAAGTGGAAATATTTTTGTGAAGAATTCTTGCACTATAAAGAACACAGAAGAGAAATGTAAACCTATGAAGAAAAGAAAGAATAACAATACAAAACAGGAATAAAGAGGTATGCCAAAAAATGTGATAGGAATAAATCTATTGTAAACTGCTTCGTTTTCAGATGAAATCAATTTCAAAGGATTTATTTCCTTTTGAAAAATAGCCTCATGGAAGCAATATTTAATGCTGCTTGGCTAACTCGAAATTTAGTATTCTATTTTACCCCAAGTTTCAATATCACACTGTGTTCTACCATGGTAGATATAGCACAAACCTTTACCATAGAAACATTAGCACATCTGTTTACAATAGTAATTTTTAAGTGAGTTTGTAAAAGTTTCTTAATGATCCCTGGTTTGGGGTCAACTGCCTTAAAAAGTCCTGGGATGTGGCTAGGGTTCTCCATATTACCCTGCTCTCCAGACGATTCTAATTCATATCATCATGAGAGAGCCTGTGGCTGAATATGCAATTATTCTTTATTAGAAGTTGAATTTTGTCCCCTCAAAAAGATACGTTGAAGTCCTCTCACCCCACTCCCCTGACCTCAGAATTTGGCCTTAACTGGAAATAGGGTTAGGGTAGTTGTAGATGCAATTAGTTAAAATGAGGCAATACTAGAGTAGGGTAGGCTCTTAAGAGGCCCTTGAAAGAGGAAAGAGAGACACAGGGAGAACTCCAGGTGAAGATGGGGACAGAGAATGCAGTGGTGGGTCGGCAAGTCAAGAAACTCCAAGGATTGCTGGCTGTCCCCTGAAGCTAAGCTGGAGCCATGAAAGGGAACAAGCTCTGTCAACATCTTGATTTTGGACTTGAAGCCTCCAGAACAGTAAGAAAAAGTTTTGTTTTGTTTTTGTTTTAAGTTTCTAGTACTTTTTTTTTACATCAGCCCTAGAAAAGATGCATTCAAATTTGTCTCAAATCAGCTTGAGTACCATTCTTGTTCTTGTCACAGAGGACATTCTGGAACATTAATGCATGCACATGAATCTCGTTTGCTTGTTTAAGATTCTTGACCTCCACTCTCTATGGACACAATCCATAAGAGTGCTTATCAGGCATCTGCTCCTTTTCTGATACACCTGGACTAGCTGGTGACTCTTGGAGTCTAGCAAACCTTATATTTCATTAAGTTAGTAGGCAATTCAATCTATAGTATACCATTAAATTACATCTCTCTTTTTAAATACAATAGAAGGAAATGAAGTATGGATTTGTATCTAAATCTTTTAATTTCAAAGTCAATGCTCTTTGTTCACAGTGACAGAGCTTTACCTTGAAGATTATTTTCATTCATGGGGTGGAAGGAGGGAGGTTAGTTTTTCAGGTTTGTAAACAGAGAATCTGAATCATACAGAAACTCTTTCCTGTGGAAAGAACTTTTTGTTGAAATTTTGGAATTTGTTTGCAGGAGATAATGAGCAGAAGAGTGCTGGGCAATGAAAGAGAAAACTGCAAGCTGCTAAGTACAATGTGTGTGTGTTTATTTGTGGCCTTAGGAATTGCGATTTAAGAGAGAGTAGACTGAAATCTAACGTGTTCTGTGGAGAGACAAAGGAGGTTAGAATTTTTAAAGAGGAAAAAAGGGAGTTTACAGAAGTTGTTTTGAACTAAATATGATTAGCTACACATGCTGGTGTAGCTACATTTACACTAATCTCTATGTGATTGATTGCTAGGTCAGAAAGTCCTTTCAGGTCCACTCTAACATGCAACAGATGCCTTGACTTTCAGCTGAATCCCGCAAAAATTTCAAGAATTTGAGACAGAAGATGTGCATAAGACCCAATTCCTCAATGTCCTCAATGTCCTTTATTCTCTCTGTTATCAAGAGAGTAGCTGCAGTAAAAGGCCTATGTAACCTTGGTGTGTTTGGGAGCATTTGTGGGGGGAGGAGAGCGAGTGTCCTTTTCTTCTCCTATGCACAGAATCCAACACCCCTGTGACTATCTATAGAGTGCAGTAGCATTTGAAAAGGTATGGAGGTGGCATACTTAGCATGACATCAGCAGTCTTATCAAGGGCATTAAAAATTGGCAACGAAGATTTCTTTAATCAGCTTTCCTAGAAATAAATCTCAACCCAATTTCTCATCAAGATCGAAGCTCAAATCCACTTCATCAGAGATGCCTTTCTTTATTACTGCTTCTGAAAAAGCAACATTGCCTAGTTGCTCTGGCAGATTATTCAACATCTTCATAACTCTTACCTCTCTCTGAAGTATTTATTGTTTTCATTTGCTTGCTTGTATAACATTGATTTCTCCCACCTGGATGGGAATTTTGAGGACAGGAACTTTGTATTGATTACAACTAAATCTTCAATCTAAAGAGATGCCTGGAATATTCAAGGCTCAAAAGTGTATGTGGAATAATTGAATAAATAATCCAAGGAGCTGAATTAAAAGAGGCTAAATTTGGCAGTTATGTGCAATAAATTATTGGGAACTATGGTTTTGGAATTTTTGTAGGACATCCATTTTGAATAACCAGAAATAATTTAGGGTATTCGGGGTTCACAGGATGTTTCATGTTCTAGTAGTCATGCTGATAAAGTCTTAAATATAGAATTTTGGATTAGAATATATATAACAAATTAGGCTCATGTGTAAATCTATATTATTTGTATCTTGTACACATACACAGATTTTTCAATTCCTGGAATCTAAGACAACAAAACAACCAATGTTAACACCAAAATTAATTGATACCAAGTGGAAGATATTTTTTTATATTTCCAATTTCCTAGAATCAGCACAAATTTAAGATTAGGTAAAAATTCTTAAGAACCTTTGGTGCACATACCATTATACACTAGGATGTGAGATAAACAGTCACTGGTTTCATGGACTTCTGTTTGAAAACTTGAACAAACATTCATTTGACATAAGGAATAGTTCAGTGCCGTGGTAGAAAAAATAGAAAATGTTGGAGGGAGTGAGTAGCTGTCTAACGCAAAGCAGGTACAGAGGGAATCAGGGCCAAAAAGCTTTCCAAGAGATGATGTTACACTGTGACAGAAGAGGAGTAAAAAGTATGTAAGTAATGGAAATACGAATGAAAGTTTGTGTGTGTGTTGCATGCACCACACTTGTGTATTTGCTTATGTACGTTTTGTGGCTACAACGGGGTGGGGCTGAGGCAAAACTAGAGCTAATTATAAGCAATATTTATTAGTGATCATAAAGATAAAGGTTGAGGTAAGTATTTTTTTTCACTCATTTAGTTGGCAAAAATTTGAAAGTTAGCATCAGGTATACTAAATGTGAATCAAGACTATTGCTTACACATTATGCTAATAGAATGTAAATTAGTACAACTATTTCAGAAAAACTGGATTATTACATAATTTAGCATACACATTATAATGCAGGAGTATAATTTTTTTAAAGATTTTTATTTATTTATTCATGAGAGAGTCACACACAGAGAGAGACAGAGAGGCAGAGACACAGGTAGAGGGAGAAGCAGGCTCCACGCAGGGAGCCCAACACAGGACTTGATCCTGAGTCCCCAGGACCACACCCTAGGCTGAAGGCGGTGCTAAACTGCTGAGCCACCCAGGCTGCACTGTAGGAGTATAATTTCAGGTACATACCCACCTCAGCCAAAAAAAAAAAGAAAATATTGTACATATGCACTGGTAGATAAATCAGGTATTTTTATAGCAACACTGTTCCTATGGGCAAATAATAATCATGACAAGTAGATTGTATTAGCTGTCTTGGTAATCTTGTCTGAAATAGAAGCAGTGGAAATGGGAAAGGATTAGAGATATCATTATCAAGTACCATTGATGAGATCTATTGACTGGTGGGAAGCAAGAAAGGTATCAGAGGTACTTAAGGGGCTAACTTTGTTCATGGTAGTGCAAATCATTAGGATGTTAAATACAGGAAAAGAAACCAGTTTAGGAAGTGGGAAGAGGAGGGAGGTTGACAAAAATTGAATAGGAAAGCATCAACCTAAATATTAGCTATTCTTCTGTATCCCACAGTTATTTTCAGGGGACAGGGTATGTTTAAGAATGTCTTTGAATGCTTAATAGTTTCTTATATTGAAAATCATATAGGAATACTGGGTTCTTATTTCCACATTCTACTTAAAACTGAGACATAGATAATCATGATATCCCTTGCATTATGGCTCAATATTTTTTAACTTAAAAATGTATTGTCTATCCATTTAAAACAAAATAAGATGGTTTTTGTTATTTATACCATTTTATATTCATAGATCACTTTTTAAATTTCATCAGTCCTGACAATTTAAGAGAGGATATTATCCCCAGCTGGCACTTAGCTTAATCTGCATATGGGGTGGTTTGTTTTTCTCTTGTTGATCCTTGAAGACTTTGCATTTGTCTCTTCCATATGGAGAAAATGGGTACATATTTTGTGAGCATCTGCAAGGCAATATTTAATATCCACACATTCCTAAGAAATTATGTTCAAGCTGACACATGTTTTCACAACCAATGTAGTTAAAATGTGTAATGTCACACTGCCTAAACAGAGTAAGAATCGATTGTTTGTTTCACTGAATAAATAGAAATGTTTTCTGATGCTTTGTAATATACTTTGAACAAAACTGCATATTAATTTATTTGACCATTCATTGTGTTTTTATTGCCTTTTTTTCTATTTGATCTAAAAAATGTTCATCAGGAAAACAGAATCAGGTGAAGGTTGATATACAAAAGTGAAAAGATATTGCAGGTGACACCATTAACTTGATGTTTCCATGCCCTGTTCATACCAGATGTGACTCTAAATTCTTGTGTGTTGCAACTTAGGAACTTTTCAACCTTGGAAACAAAAACTGAATCCCCAGATGCTTCATTTGTATAATATGAGGGTTTATCACTTCTTTTGGAGTCATATTCAGGGTTATATTACAGGCCAGATAAGGAAATAAGTACCATTGCTTTAGATTTTCAAACTAAAACTGTATTGCCAGTTTTGTGAAACTCATTATTTAATCATATTACCTCTCAGAGGAAAAAAAAAAGTGCTTTTAAAAATCCAGCATTAAAGGGCACATATGTTTGCACCATTGAAAGGCTACAAATATATGTGCCACAGGAGACAACACTCATTTAGATGTCTAACTTGCGAAATGCTTCTTATAAAATCTGTTGCATAGCATTACATTCCTAGTTTCTATACCACGCTGAGTGTGATAGACATATTTCCCTCAGGAAGTCTTCTAAATATTGCAGAGATCACTAAACACTGCTATTGGGATCCCTATCTTATTTCTCTAAACCAAGGGTCAGCAAATTTTTCCTCTAAAGAGCCAGATAGTAAATAATTTAGGCTCTGTGGGCCATATTATCTCTATAGCAACTACTGAAGTCTACTATGGTAACCAGAAAGTATGTACAGTCAATGAATAAACAAATCAGTATGAATGTTCCAGTAAAACTTTATTTACAAAAACAGGCAGAAGATCCATGGACCATAGTTTGTAACCCGTGTTCTAAACAATCTTATTGTCTCCTGAGCAGACCTAACACATGCTTTTTACCCTGTTTAAGAAATAATTATAAAATGATGGAAAGGTATATAATGAGCATTGTGTAGCATATGCACAAAGTTAAATATCATTGGTGAAACTAGGAAAATATCCTCTGTGTGCTGTAGAGGTTTTAATTCATTTATACTACCAATACTTCCTGGATACATAGTAAACAAAGCCTTTATAACAGGAAAAGAAGTGATGGAAAAAGCAGACACAGTCCCAGTCTAGGGAAGGCTGCATTAAATGATTTGAAGAACACACCTATGTGCTTTGAAATAGTATCTCCTCCTATGAAAGAGGGGAAAGAAGGAATACAATAAAGATGATTTGCATCTTTTCTCCCTCCTTTTCCATGTCAGGTTTTGAAAGCTTAACATATCTCAAGTAGCATACTGGACTATATATGGCAGAAATGAGTAAGAAAAAAAAAACAAGGAACAAAATAGTATTTAAGAGAACGAAGTATTATAAAAAAAACAAGGAACAAAATAGTATTTAAGAGAACGAAGTATTATATAGGTAACGAATTGCAATATAGAGAACTGTGATCAAAGTAACATCTAAAGCAATGATGGAAATGGTGGGAATTCATATTTCACCATTATTTCTCAATCTATTTTATTACATTCTCCCTAGAAGATACAAGAAAAAATATGGCTGAAATTATGAATTTGAAGGCAACTACTACTTAATGACAATCCAAGATGTTCTATATAGGCTACCTCTTTCATCTTAAACAACAGCCATCTCAACATTGAAATTATTTTTCACATTTGCCTCATGTTAAAACTAAAGCTTACAAAAAAAAAATTAGTACCAACAAATAAAAGCCACATTAAACTAGAAATTGATTAGTCCTACCTAGAAAACAAATCTGTACTAAAAACGAAACAAGGGCAGCCTGGGTGGCCCAGCGGTTTAGCGCCGCCTTCAGCCAAGGGTGTGATCCTGGAGACCCGGGATCGAGTCCCACGTCAGGTTCCCTGCGTGGAGCCTGCTTCTCCCTCTGCCCGTGTCTCTGCCTCTCTCTCTCTCTGTGTCTCTCATGAATAAATAAATAAAATCTTTAAAAAAAAAAAAGTTAATAACAAAACAAACGGTGCTGCTTACATTATGACTCGTACACAAGAAATGATTTCCATCTATTATTAATGTAAGTATAATCATGAAGAAAACCTACTTATTAAAGTATCAAGAGTTGACATATTAAACAGTGAACGTCATGCTTTTCTTATGGTTTTGAATTCATTTCCAGGAAAGCGACTGTTTAGATGTGACTCTTCATCCTCCAGTGCAAATGTTTTTAATAACTGCTCAGTCACAATGGTAAAATACATGCTTAACATAAAAGATTGTCAGCATCAACTGATGCTTAAAGATAGCTATTTTCCATACAAAGCAAGTTAACTACTATATCTGGCACTCAGGAGATGACAATCTGCCTACTATCAGAGCAAAATCCAGCTGTAAGTGTTTCTGGGGAAATTTTGCGTTAATCTCTCCTATGATACCTTCTTGTAAGGTGATTTGCAGAGAAATCTGACTTGATGAAATTTTCACCTAATTGTAAGCTCATCCCTGTAAAAGAAATCATTCCATTCTGCCCACTAGACTAACCTCATAGAATGATTAGAATTCAAAGAAAAAAATGTTCTTACTGTATTCTGCACAGTGGCCAAATTTTAATTAGTGCTCAAACTGTAACCTCTAGTGAGAAAAATCACACAGGCTAACTGTTAAGTATGTCTTGCTCTCTGTAAGAGAGTGAAGGTAAACTGAGTCCTCATGTTTCCTTCATCTTAAAAATGTTATAGTTTCATAATTCCATTATAGTTTTATATCCTGCAATGTTTAATATCTCTTGTCCAATTCAGCTCTCACCCCATACTCACATATTATTTTGAGTACATGATGTTTCACTTTCTCTATTTGGGTTACCTAAGATAATATTACTATTTAGATGGTTAATTATAAAAATATTTATAAGGGCATATATATATTTTTTCTTCTTGGATTACTTAGAACTCTCTGGACTATGCTATATGACTCTGATATATTCAAGATGCTCACGTTTTAAAATTATCTTGATATAGAGTCAAAGAATCATATATCATTCTAATATCCTGGTCTCCTTTTGAATGTACTTATGACAATCCATTACATATACTTTTTCATTTATTTTAATAGGTAAATTACATACAATTTAAATTCACCTTGCTGAGTTTTCACACACATGGCTGAGCTTGTTTTCATGAGGACACACTAATTGAACTAGTATTTCCAGATTCTTTTCCAAGAAGAATGAATATATTCCCATTGTAAGGTATTTTGCAATAGATAACTCAAAGGAAAGGATTTATCTTCAGTGCTCCTATCAGATTTAACTGAGTGTGACTGTGAATGACAAAGATGAATTTTCAAGATTTGACAAGAACCACTGACTGCCTTTGTGTAAGAGATCTGTTATTTGGCAAGTCTCTCATAAATTACTTTATAGTTCCCATGGACATGGTTTAAAAAAATGTTTAATCATTTTTCTAAGTAAAAATTTTTAATCATCTCTGTAAGTTGATAATTAACCAAGGATTTGATCCCATGTAGTAAGTTTCCCACTGCAAAAAGTTCTGATATTCTTCTAGACTAGGTATTAAAAGAACGAGTGGATCAACCACCTCTGATTTGCTATGCCTTCATGATGGGTAATTGTAAACAACTGAAATACGGTCATCCTGAAGCAGTGCAAATGATAACAGAATTTTGATGATTGGAAAGATGAAAAAGACTACAGTCTCTATCTTTTAGGGAAGTGGATTATAATCCTATTTGTAGGGGAGTGCACTTTCTTTCATATTACTTGTTTCCTCCCATTTTGTGTAGCAGAATAATCTCAGAATGACATTGCAAATGTGGTAAGTGTAATTTGTTAATGTAGGTCAACCTGCATTGTCTTTTTCTTTTGTGGATCACCTTCTATAGAGTGTAAAGTAACCTTTAAAAATACCAGTGTACCTATATTGCTCCCAAATGGCTCTTGTTTTCTTCTTATAAGCCTTCAAGAAATATTGGGTTTTGCCACCACTCTCTTCTCCCCAAAAATGCCCAGATGTTTCTGAGTTGCATATTTTTCCCCGAAGAAAAAAGTATAGATTACCATCTAATGCACATTAATCTGTGTATTTCTAAATTTGTAGGTAATATACTATATCCAAAGTAAGGCACAAGGTGTCCATCTGTAACGCACTCCCCTTTTCAAAGCAAGTCTGAAGTATTTCCTTATTGTATAAACTAGTTATGTAGAAAAATTGCCATTATTTCAGAAAAGTGCAATTTTTTCAAATTATGTAGGGATTATGTGCTCTTAAGGGTACTTTGAAAATGACAGGTTTTCCAAAGAAAGTCTTAAAAGCATTTATGGGAACCAAAAAAAAAAAGTGCTTTTAGTAAGAAGAAAAACACTTTGATTCTGTTAAATAGATCACCCAAATTATTCTCTCTACAGCTTCTCTGGAAAGTCATATTTTTCCTAGTTCTTTTCATTCTCATTCCCATCATTGTCCTTCCTAAGATTATTATATGTAACTTTTGATTACATTAATGGGCTAGTTGATAGGAAATATTCAAAAACAGAAAAGTAATATAAGAAGAAGGGAGACTAACTGGGAAACTCCCCTTATTAACAAGTTTCAAGTATGAGGCTAGTGCTATAATTTGCATGTGTCCTCATTGTGGAAATTTACACTCTAGCAGCTTCTTCAAGATGAAGGCACAACTTCAAAGGTGACTGTTGATTTCCATATTTAAAAAACCTGAAAAACATTGTTTTGCAATTAATGGAAATACTTATTAGCACATTTTGTTTAGGTTTGTTTGGTTATAATCCTGGGTGCATGAAAATAGGGCATCAAATTAATAATTTCAATTTGTCAAAGATAGTGTGATTCAGAAGGCCAAGAAATCAATAGTACATTTTTGTCTATGAGGAAGTCACTAGGTATCAATTCTTTGACCTATATTCATGTTCAAAGGAAAAATATATCTTTGGAATATTATTATAACATAGTATTTATATGGATATTAAACACATTTTAACATACTGGTATATGAATTTCAGATAAGAAATCCAAGTCAGCTCCATGAAACCTCTTTATGTAACTTATAGTCCTAAAACTTTTTCAATTACTTCTACCCTAAGATCATTTTGTTTCCAACCTTTTAACCATAGCTGAGGGGGAAAATTTGATGAGTAAACTCTTAAACTAAGAAGTACATTTTTGGGGTGGATGGCTCTGTTGGTTAAGTAGCCAGCTCCTGATTTCAGCTCAGGTCATGATCTCAGGCTCCTGGGATCCTGCCCTACATCAGGCTCCATGCTCACTGAGGAGTCTGCTTGAGGATTCTCTCTCTTCTTCTCCCTCTGTCCCTCCCCTGCCACACACTTTCTCTCTCTCCCTCTCTCTCTCTCTCTCAAATAAAAAAATAAATCTTAAAAAAAAATTCTGAACATAGAAGGGTAAATAACAAAATTATCTACCTGAGTATTCTTTTGCGTGTTGTTTTCATTGGTATTACAGTAAGAGAAGACTGCAGCTATGTTGTTGGCATAAGGAGAATTCACAATATATTTTGAAATTTTAAGGCACTTTTGAGGGTCTAAGAGCTTCATATAATTTTGTACAATGTCTTAAAGTGAGTACCTGCCAAAAAGTGATACACACTGAGTACTTTGAAATTACTGTTGGGGGATCCCTGGGTGGCGCAGCGGTTTGGCGCCTGCCTTTGGCCCAGGGCTCAATCCTGGAGACCCAGGATCGAATCCCACGTTGGGCTCCCAGTGCATGGAGCCTGCTTCTCTCTCTGCCTGTGTCTCTGCCTCTCTCTCTCTCTCTCTCTCTCTCTCTCTGTGACTATCATAAATAAATAAAAACTAAAAAAAAAAGAAATTACTGTTAAAATCTTAAAGGTAGATCAGACATGATTGGTGCCAAAAAAATTATGCCATCCTGCTAAGGTAATTACTACATTTTTTTTCAGTGTGCTGATTTTGTTGTAAATATTTAATCAATTTTTACATGTGCTAGTTAGTATTCACTCTTTTTTCAATTCAGTTTTCCCCTGCTCTTTTTTTTGTAACCCAAATGGTAAAATCCTGTATACAGGGTTGCATATGTTTATACATATACACAAAAATGTATCAGAATAATAGGTGTATCTATGAAAATCAGAAAAGGTAACATTTTCACTCATGATTAATGAAAATGTTCCATCAGTTAGCATTTGTAAAATAAATAGCTCTTTGGTAGTGTCCCAGTGTAATTATAATATCAGAGGCTAAACAAAATGCTTGTGATCTATACATTCATATATATCAACATTTCCTCTTCTTTGCCTTAGTGACAATGAGGTAGTTGTGGCCTGCATGGGTGTTTTTTAATGAAGTAAAAATAGTGAAGTATTCTTGATATAAATGTGCACTGAGGATTACTGTCCAGTTATTAATCAGTCGTTGTGTACTAATGCACTGGAAAATCGTATACCAGGTAAATGTGTTCAACGTATCTTTCTGGCAAGGATAAAAATGGTTCAGAAATCTTGTAAAGAATTACTACAACAAATACTGGGGTGGAAAAAGAACATTGCAGCTATAAGAAACTGTTCATTTATAAGGGAACAGAGACATAAATATTATCATACAGTGACTGTAAGGCTGTTTGGTTTTCTTACAAATCCTGTAGTTGACAGCTTCCCTGAGGAAGACGTAGCTCTCAGTATAGTCAAACATTCCAGGTAGTCTGAAGAGAGCCCATGCTGTTCCATCTACTCTCTCTGTGCCAAATCCTAAACCTGTGAAGTTTGGTGTAGGGGAATTACCTATTTTATAAAACAGATGAATGAAAGAAGTACATGGATGGTACAATTTTGTTCTTCTTAAGTCTTCTGTATCCCCCACAAAGGTTCTTTATTTAAGCCTAGGTATTAGGAACACTTAATATATTGGTATTATCCAGGTCAAGGAGAAAGCTAGTACCAAGAATTCCAGGTTTTCTCTTTTGATTTCTCAGTGACCATAAGAGACTGTTAGAATAAACAATACTGGAGCACCCTCAGTGGCTCAGTTGGTTAAGTGGCTGCCTTCAGCTCAGGTCATGATTCCAGGATCCTGGAACTGAGCCCTGTATCAGGCTCCCTGCTCATGGAAACCCTGCTTCTCCTTCTCCTCTTGCTCGTGCTCTATTTCTTTCTGCCTCTCAAATAAATAAAATCCTTTTAAAAAAAGAGAGAATAAACAGTATTGAAGGGGCCCAATATAGAAACAAGGAAAACCTTTTACTGGCATTAATACTGGGGAAGCTATAAACTACATCGTTGTCTGTCTCAAATCTGTTTCAAAATGAGTATGGTTATTTTTTCTAAAAGCTACTTAATTTTTTTTTAATGTAGTCATTTTTAAATCAATGTAACTTTAATGTTCTTTGATAAAATACATGTTCTAACTTAAATTCATCTGTGATTTTTTTTAATTGAATAATGTATACAGTTAGTGGAATATAAATATCTTTGAAAACATTTTTCTTGGTTAAGATTTTAAGTAATTACCCTTTATTTTAATTCAAAAAGTCTCTTATCAAGAGAATAACCCTCTTAGAATGATCTCCTGATAGTTTAAGTCTATTTGTTATCTGTTATGTTTTGTAACATGTGTTTAGCTAAAACAGATTCTGAGACCTTCTTACACTTATCTAAAAATGTATACATTGATGAAAATAAATGGCTTGAACAATCTGTCATCAATGCCAACTTTAAGAAAAAATAATTTTCTTTTAAAAGAAATCTGTATAGTTTAAAATTTTTTTTAACATAAGAACTAAGAATCAAGGATTATGTATGTTCCTATATTTTTGTAAATTTGTTTCCTTGTTTTCACCCCCCTGAACCAGAGCAGTAAATGTTTAGGATGCAGTACTAAATCTAAATAGCAATACTTACGTATTAATGATGTTCAATTTCTTAGACAGTCTTTTAGGAACTGATGAAATACCATGGTGTTGAACAGCTTTGTAGTAGGAGACAGCAGAGTTTATATCTTGGCTCAACCATTTTTAGGTAAATGAATATTAAATGATTAAAGTTGGTGCTTTAGTCAAGACTAACAACATTCTTAGGGAGACTCCTCTCCTCTCCCCATGTCAGCACCCAAGTCTCTATCCTCTGTACCTTACCCCTCAGATGCCAGGAAAGGCAAAGCTAAAAACAAGCATGTTTATATTTTTATATATTTTATATATTTCTCTATCAATATTATCTATTAATTATAGATTTAATTAAATAATTATTAAATTAATTTATATTAATATTTATTATATTTATATATAGAGAAATATATTTCTAAATATACAGAGGAAAGCATTCTTCATTGATCTGGTCACATTTTGATAAAGTGGTTAACTCACAAAAATCTGACAAAATGACTAATTTTATTTAACATAATAACAATTTACATTATACAGAGCTTAACAAAAGTCTTTCACATTATATTTTATCTTCCCAGAATACTGCAACAGGTATTATCCTCATAGTAGTAAAAAAAAAAATACATAAGGAGATATATGTATATATAGATATAGATACATATGCTTACAGTGGTTAAATTACTTGAAAAATGTTGTACAGTGAGAGATCCACAATTTGAAATTGAGAGAGTCTGACTTCAATTCCTATCCCCCCTTTTTTAGTACAATAATTTATTAATTTTTCAGTTTTGGTTAGGTTCTCTTTAAGGTTTAGCTATAATATGTGTAAACTACTAAAATATGTTTCAATAGTTTGATACTGTTACTATACATACAAAGTTATCAATTCATATATTTGTTGCAAGAACTGAATTGTTGCCATCTTTCAACCACCTTATTAAGCATAATTTTATGCCTATACATAACAAGAAGTAAAAATAAAAATGTAATCAGATATGAAATAGTGATATAATTTTTTGCCTTGGCTAAAGTTTTGCTCTACTCCCTGCCTTTCTGTAATTCATAATCAAATTCAATTCATAATACTAAATAGCTAAGTCATATACCTCCAAGCCTAAAGGATGTTCATCCTACTTTTTTGGCTGATGATATTCTGAAAGCTATTAGTAGCTAATATATTTCTGGCTATTCTGAGTTAGTGACAAAATATATTTCTCATTAATGTCCAAGTGTTAGAAAGGTTGGAGGCAGGTATGCTCATCAGAAGAAAGGGATATAGGCATTCATTAACACAGATAACTAAAGTTACATTAAAAAACCTCAAAACCTCAGTTTCTTCGTGTAAAATAAAGACTGTAATGCTTAACACATAATATGAGAATTAGATGAGATTTACATGGTAAAAAGCATGGCGTACATTAGAAGTGAATGCTCAAACTGTCCCATTTCATGTATTGAAACAATGGGACTCTCTAGCAGATGGAAATTGCCCTATTATTTTATTTCTCTGCTCTATTTAAAACAAAAATCATCTCAAAAAATCATCTGAAACCAGAAATAAGCTAGATGGGTATTAAAGAGGACTTCACAGGCTAAACATTACCCCCTAATCCATGACCTTAAGTATCAATCTCAAGAGATGTTCCTTTGCCCTTTCAAGATGGTAAGACACTCAGACTCATTTTCAGTAAAGAATAGCCTTTGAAAAAAATATATTTCAGAAGTGTAGTCACTTGGCTGTCATCCAAAACCTGGATTCTGCAAAAGGTCTCTTTGAAAGCATAGATAATGGTAATTCCTTTCTATTTATAACATTATCATAGTGCTATTTGTAGCCAAGGTAGCTTAGTCATTTGACCTACTCTAGAGTTTACAATAGTTGTACTTGTTTGGGCATTGTTCCCAAAACTCACAGGTGTCTCAACAGTGAGACACAAATAAACCTCTTGGAACTTAATGCCAACAAGTTACGTAAATAGAAGTTGGCTTCTAAAAAAAAAAAAAAAAAAAATGTTAATCATAGCTGCAATAGCCAGCAGGTGTATATGTGTTTCAGAGTAGTTAAAGCAATTTCTCTTGAGTAAGAATAAAATTAACTGTAATGATAAATACAAATCTAAAGGAGTAATGTACATTCTCTATGAGCTTATAAGTTGCTTTGAATTGGTGAGAGAGGTTTGTCTGAAACTGGATAGGAGTTTGTAACATTGAATATGTATAGGTAAGAAGCAGAATATATACAATGAATTGGAAAAATAAATAGATGTTCTAGATGTGTACAGTTTGTATATTTCTACATAGTGATGGGTCAGTTTGGGATAGATGGGTCAGTTCAGGACATGATATTCCAGTGGGGTTTTTTGGAACAAAATTGAACATAAACAGATTTAAAATTTGAGTTATGCTCAAATTGTTTCCTAATACAACATTCTGATTGGAATAATTTTAAGTTTGAAAACAAACATTATAGCAGAACTGATTGTAATTGTACTATGAAACAAGATAAGAGTTTTTCCTTAATATATACATATATAAAATCATATATATAATATATATATAAATTTATATATTTACATACATATATAAAAATATAAAGAATTTTTCCCTACCTCTTTTCTTGCTTCCCACCCCTCTTCTTTTTTCTTCCCTTTCTTAAACTGAGTAGGAAACAATGTCAATAAGTGCAAAGATCTGATAATGTGACTCTGGGCAAATGAACAGGAATTCTTTTGGAATACAAATATAGAGGGAATATCCAAGAAGAAATCAAGATTGTTCTTGTTTTGAAATTTGTAACCCAATGAAGAGAATTGAAAATAAAGTAATGGTGGACTTTACTGAAACAAATAATTCATCTAGCCAGAGTCTGTGAAGAAGAAATGCATCCTAAGGTTAGGGTTAAAAAAAAAAGGGGGGGTGCATCCAAAGGATATGGAGGTTTACATTCTTGAAAAAACATAAATCTGGATTTACACAAATCTGTGTGGTAAAAAATCCTAAATTTTTTCATTAAGTCAATGACTATTAAACATTTATGTCCTCTTGAGGAGTTGGTGAACACAGTTAAATATAAGACATTAATACTTAGCATGATCTCTCCATTGTGGGAAATAAAGTATGAACTTTTTGTGATACAAAAGATTAAGATTTCTAAAAGTCTTGCTTTCTAAGATAAATACCAAAGATTACAGAGTATCCTAAAGGTTTTACATTCCATGAATGACTGAGAAACTACTTGTTATCGGATAGGAATTTGTTTGATTTTTTTTTTATTATTAATTCAGAAGTGACCCAAACTAATCAGAATTGTTGAGTTATGAACACAAGTCATCCCTTTTTCTCCTGAGAAGTTAATTTTTATGAACTCCAAATTCCTTTGCAGTATGATTTATTATTAAAGTTACCAAGACTCCAGGCCAGGCTCAGCTATAGTTGAGGAAGTTGCTCCATATCATATTCTGGAAAAGTGATGGTATTTTAATTTTCAAATTGTCTCCATATGTCTACCATGTAGGAGATATTCAATATACATTTACTTTTAACTCATAACTTAAGATACAGAATTGAGGCTATATAATCTCTATGAGGATGCATATCTTTAAATGAGATGTCTTTATTCCTTCATGAAACAGAATAATTAGCCAATTATGATGCTCTTTTTATAATGATGATATAGGTATTAAAGTTGGTGAATTGAGGACCCTTATGGAGATTAATCACCCAGATAAATCTTTGCTTCTATTCTACAAATACCTGAGTCATGCATTTCTAGCATCAAAGAAGGAAAATATAAGCAAATATTTGAATAAATTGAACCTATTTTTGCATGATTAAGAAATCAGAGAACTCTGCTTTCTTAGCATTGGCTGACTTCTAGGACAACTGTGAGGATGTGCTTGAATGTATGACTTTAATGTTGAGCTTTAGGTAGAAGAAGGGACATGCCTGTATCTGGCTTGTCTGGAATCTCCTAATCTCCCATTACCCATATCTAAGGTCATGACTTTTTTCTATTTTAAGTAGTGGTAAAGTCTCATACACTGATAAGCCAAGTCAAGATTTTGGTTAAAGTTTCATGTGACAGAAAGGCTTTGAATTTTGATTTAGCTCAACTAAGTTTCTGACCACATATTCTTGACCAGATTTCTCTAGGTTACAATTCTGTACCATAGTAATATCCCTAATTAATCTCAACACTAAGGAAATAGCTTATATCCTACAGAAAAAGGCAACCTCAAAATTCCCAGGCTTTTCTGGGAGTTTGATAAGCTTCATCATATGGGTGTAGAATATCTTCTAAGGAAACAAGTTATAATGTTTCCTACTTTAGGGAAGAATAATAAACTAAATGAAATATCCCAAGTATGAGGCTTTTTTTTTTTTTCTGATAGGAGTATAGATACTAGTAATCACTTATTTAAATATCAGATGAAAGTTGTGGAGAATTTGAAGAGAAGAAAAAACTTTAACTTCCGATGTTTAAAGTGTTCTGGCCATGAGCTAAGGAAACATCAATTTAAGATAATGATAGATGATTGTTAGATGAAAAACAAGCTAATGCAAATGACTATTAGCCCAATAGTCTTAAAATTTTAACTAACTTTTGCAGCTTTTCAACTAGCTGATACATAGTCACAGAATCTAATGTTTATATATATCTCTGGTGAAGATAAGGTCTCAGAAAAATTAAAATAGTTTGACAACTTGGCTTAAAAACAGCTATATTATCTTCTCTTTGATCTTCTACAGTGTGAAATATAGTGGTAGTGTAACATTCAGCTTTATGTAAGATCATGAAAATGCAAACCTATTTGTAACTAAAATGACATTTTAAAAGATTTCTCCCTTGTAAACCTGAGGCAATGCTTGTATGTAGACTTAGTTATGCATATAAACTATCTCAAAACGTGTATCATTTCTCAAATGGTTCCTGTGATTGTTTGCTCTGTAACTATAAGCACCAAATGATTTCAGTACTTTAGACCAATACTGAGTAGATAACAAATGAATCATTTTCGGTTACCCAAAGTCTTTGGTTAACTATACAGTTCCTGTGAAGATTATAATTCATGAGAAGGAAACTCAAAAGTAACTAAGCCTAGTTTTATTTATATATCCTGTCTTTATAATTCTTATTGACACTTTATAACACTCCCACTAAGATGAAAGCACAAGAGATTATATAAGATACTGATGAAATTAATATACTGTCATCTGAATCCATCCATGCACATTTATATTACAATCTATTAGCATTATTAAGGAAAATATATTAATAAGAATGAGAAAAATGATATTCAGAAGAAAAATTAACGTTGCGTATCCAGTCTGCTCTTCATAAGAAGCATTAAAAAGATATTCTTTACATTTACCTTGATGAGAAAATACTTGCTGGGGGCTGGTTAACTTACGAGACTTTGGCATGACCCTGAATAATTTTTGACAAAAAATTAGATACTCTTAAAAAAATAGATTTCCCCATAATTTTTCTCAGTTGTTCCTGTGTTTAATTATTGTTCTAAATCGAGTCTATAATCATTTCTCAGGATCATTCACCTATAACTTATGTGTACATATATATATAATAGTGTCCTTTGACAGCTCTTTTCTGTATTCAATGGCTTTCTTAAATTTAGGTACCAAGTTCAGAATAATAAAACTATTGATTTGAATTTTACATGAAAACTGTGTTTAGTATTCTCTATATGATCAACTAAGTAGCTCCACGGTTTATTCTCTCCCTTATAAAAGGAGAATTAATAGAAATGAGTATGCCTATGTTTTCTTCATATCTTAATTAGCTTAATGCTTCTGTAAAAGTTCTCCTGTTTAAGCTCAAAAGAAGAAAAGAGCTGCCAATTTTTAAAAATAGAAGCTGTCTCCTAGGTGAGTTATGTACAGACACAATATTATTGATGAGAATAGATTTCAGAAGAATGTTTCTGCCTATGTGTTTCATTATAAGTAGAAGTATATTCATGTCAATGTGCACAATAACATTCTAATTTTCAATAAATTAATATTTAATAATAAGATTTTAATCCTAGATTAAGCTATCCTCATTATTTTTGACAGTTAAAACCTACTTTGCTGAGTGAATGAAAGATTCTGGAGTTTTGTCAGTGTTGTCCTACTGTCCATAATGTATTTTTAGCATAAGGATAATCTTGACTTAATCCTTATAAAATAGTTATATGTCATATATCAAAAAGAGGATTCCATTTGCCTCCATTCAGATATTGATTGCTGCAATAAATTATTTAGAACCACTCAGTCTTATCAAAAAGTGTTTTTCTTTTTCCCTTATGCTAGACTGGAGCTCTCTTCTAAAAGCTACAGGATAGAGGGGGGAAAAAAGAGAAAAAGTAGTAAAAGAACTATTTTGTAAGTACTATACTTTCTCTGGAATGTTAGTAATGCCAGAAACAGAATCATCAGAAGATCTTTCCCAATGAAAGCTGACCTCAGTATCCTAAATAGAATCCTTCAGATTTCACTGCACAGTCAGAACTTCAGGGGTTCTTGTAGTCCATAGCTGACGATGGAATGAAAATAGCCACACTAGGTAGTCAGAGGTAATTGAGAGAGTATAATTATACATAATTGAATGAAATCTTCAAAGAAAATTGTGGCCATTTACTAAAAATATTTTTTATAATCTTCTGATACTTTAAGCAAAGCTATAAGCAAAAAGCTTTCTTCTTGAAATATGAACCAAATTAAATTGGTTAAAATTTACACATTGGAGCTTATAGTTGACCAAAGTTAGTTCTAAAAAGTTAAAACTAGTTTTCATTTTTAGCTTAGCCTAGCTCCTCAGTCTAACATGGAACATATTATGCATATATTACGTAACACGATCGCAAATAGATGAATATGAAAAGTTTACATTAAAAAAGAGATAAGTCATGGGTTATGGAGCCATTTAAAAACTGTCCATCTTGTAATAAACTAGGATATTCTTTTGTTGTTGCTTTTTAAATCATAATCAGGAACTTCATATATGAATATTGAAGTGTTATCCCGTTCGAATTGAAGTCTTATAATTTGAATTATGCATACTGACACCTTTTTATTCATATTTTTGAAATGCTTTAAGATAGCCTATGTATTTGATAATATTACAAGTAAAAAAATTCAATGCTCTAAAATTGTTCATGAAATTGTTTTCCAGGAGAATACTCTTATATTTTATTTTCTATACAATTTCAAACTTTGAGTGAATTAACCCTCTGAAACTCAACCCAGGATTATATTCTCTATCCCAGAGTAAAAATATACCCTGAACTAAGTTACTCAAATTACATAAATATCTTAATTTTTGTCTGTTCACCCTTAAAAATTGAGGAAGGGCAATATGCACTTCCTTAAAAAAATGAGTTTTAAATTAAATAGTGTATGTATAAATGTTAGCACATTGAGGAATTAAGAGGGAAGGCTTGAAATCTAGTTGCCTGGGTTTAATTGGAATTTACTTCTTGTATGACTTACAAAAGTTATTTCCTTTCCCTGTGCTTTAATTTATCATCTTTAAAATGGTAAAATAATGGTACCTATACAGGCAAATTGATAAAGGATTAATGGAGCCAGTCCAGGAGAAGTACATAGAACAGTGTCTGCTGTACAGTTGAGAGCGGAGACTCAGCACCTTCCCTTCTATGCTTGTTAGTTGTTCATTACCAGTATCTCTTTTGATTAATTGGTGTTCATGCCATTATGTATGTAATGGAAATAAATAAAAAGTTTAAGAACTGGCAAAATTTCCTTTAAAAAAAAAGTACTTTCAATAAAACTTTTATACATTCTTGTTGTCATAACCTCTAGAATATGGATAATACTGGTGAGAAGTAGGAAGCGGAGAATCTAAATTTCTCTTTGGAATAAAAATAATTCCTTTTTCTGTGAAGAATCCATGAAGAAAAAAATGACCCAGCTTTTAGAGGAAAAGAGTCTAAGCACAATAGTAGGTACTGACCCTCAAAGAAGAAAGGATCATTAAGAATTCCCTAGCACAAGATATGAACTAGAATATTTTAACATGTATAATACTCAAATTTTGAATTGTTCTGTGTTACTCTAGGTGTTAGCTATATTAGTCTGCAGTATATGTCCTATATTATTTTACTCCTGTCATCAGAATCTTCACAAAAATGTGGCTACTATTATTCACAATAAGTCTATTTGTAAAATACTTATATCCAGATTATATAAAGAATTCTTACAATGCAGGGATGCCTCGGTGGCTCAGTGGCTGAGCATCTGTCTTTGGCTCAGGGTGTGATCCTGGGGATTGAGACCATCATAGGGCTCCCCACAGGGAGCCTGCTTCTCTCTCTACCTATGTCTCTGCCTCTCTCTGTGTGTCTTTCATGAATAAATAAATAGAATCTTAAAAAAAAATTCTTATAATGGAATAAGCATGTAGGTTTTACACTTAGTGCATTATACATATCATCCCATGCAGTAACAAACTTCCTGATTATTAGAACTTTAAAAAATGATTGAATGTTTAAATGTACAACTTCCAATAATCCAAAATATTCTAAGAGGTAAGATGTAAAAATCATGAAAATATGACAATAAATTGTGCATTTCTCAAATTAGTGGGCCTCTTCCCTCTCAGAACTCCTTCATCTTAGGAGTTTTTTTTTTTTATCTTTGGTCAGTTCTTTGTCAAATATATTTATTGAAAATACTTTGTCCCATTCTGTACCTTTTTTCTTGTTTGCCCAGCAGAAACTTTCAAGTTTTTAATTTTAGTTAACTGACACTTAGGTTTTTATAGTTCATTCTCTCTCTCTCTCTCTCTTTGTCCTAGTAAATTTTTACCTAGGGACACATGGGTGTCTCAGTGGTTGGATGTCTGCCTTTGCCTTAGGGTATGATCCTGGGGTCCTGGGATTGAGTCCCAGAACAAACTCCCCACAGGGAGCCTGCTTCTCCTTCTGCCTATGTGCCTGTCTCTCTCTCTGTGTCTCTCATGAGTGAATAAATCGGGAACGGAACGGAACGGAACGGAAAGGAAAGGAAAGGAAAGGAAAGGAAAGGAAAGGAAAGGAAAGGAAAGGAAAGGAAGAGAAAAGAAATTTTTACCTATTCTAGGTTCCAAAGATCTTCCCCTATGTTTTCTTTTAAAACCTTTATAATTTTAGCTTTTACATTTAAGTTTGTAATTTAGAGTTCATTTTTCATTATAAATAAGGTAAGAGTCTTTTCATTGTATTTCATGTGGTAATACAGAGTTCTGAGCATCATTTGTTGGAAGAGACTTTCTCCATTGATTTGTAGATTACCTTTAGAAATCATTTGGACTGTCCTAGATCATTTACATTGCCACATAATTTTAAGACCAGATTTTCAGCTCCTAAATATAAACTGACTAAAATCTTAATTTATTGAGGATTTAATTTTTCTAGAAGGATATCAACACTCAGCTGTAGCTTTGATAACATGATACATTTCTATTATCTATTGCCATTTTGATTTTGTTGTTTGGTTGGTAGTTTGATACTCCTCTTTCAATCCCAATAACAGGCCAGTTCATAGAAGTCCCAGAACACTATAGTGAGGCAGTGTTGTCTACTAACCAGTTTGCTGGAGCTGTGAGAGAAGGCATAAAAACTGTCAGATTATGTGCTGCAATTAAAAACTCTACTGTGGGGATGCTTGGGTGGCTTGGTGGTTGAGCATCTGCCTTCGGCTCAGGGTATGATCCTGAAGCCCTGGGATTGAGTCCTACCCTGGGCTCCCTGCAGGGAGCCTGCTTCTCCCTCTGGCTGTGTCTCTGCCACTCTCTCTCTCTCTCTCTCTCTCTCTGTCTCTCGTGAATAAATAAATAAAATCTTTAAAAACAAAACTCTACTGTATATACATATTGCATATATACTCATATATATATATGATTTGCCTCCTGTGTGTGTGTGTATAAGCAAGAGAGAGACAGTGTAAATAAACTTTATAAAGCATATAAATAAAAAATACACGTGTAATAAAGACATGTGGTTTCAATAGATGGATGACATTTTTCCTAAGTGTGATTTTGAAATACTAACTATAATGCCATGGAATGTCATTCTGTATATAACCTCATAACATATTCTACTTCACTAGAACATCTGGAAAGCATAAAGAAATCAGTGTCAAATTGTACTGATCTGGGTCTTGAGAGTTTTCTAGGAGGAAGCATTCAGGGTATTCGAAAGAAGTTTTGATGCACGGGGATTATTTGCTACATAAGCATTGAAAAAAAAACATTAGAGCAGATGTTTTTAATACTTTCTGTTCTGTGTACTCCTTTGGGTAGCTGATGAAGCCCACGGATACACCTACCAGAAAAGTTTAAATACACACATATTCCAGAAGATTACAAAAGAAAGCAACAACTCCAATGTGGAATGGATATTTCTCCAATATCTTTTGGTGACCAAGCCATAGTTACTAATACCATCTAGTCTGTTGCCTATAATCATGAGGAATTTGAAGAAAACGTTTAATTTGTTACTAAACATAAAAACATGATTTTTTTCTTCCCATTTATGGACTCCCCAGATTTACTATGTGAAGCCCTTGGGTGATTATAGACCTCCAAAGAATAATCCTTGAATCAGTGAAAAGAAAATGGCAGTTACTACAATCAAGAGTAGAATCAGTGAATAGCAAATTTTCCTAGATAGGGTATTAACTATTTCATGATAATATATATTGCCTGTGTTTAGTGAACTAGCCATACTTGTTTAAAGTTATCATATTCAGGTATATATTGATGATTATTAACAGATATAAAGATGATAAAAATTGTGAAACTATTGAAGTTAAAAATACTGAAAGTCATAGATTATGTCAATGTAAAAATCAAAATTTGGGTTTGAATAGTCTGATACTTTTTCAGATATTCATTAGAACAGGAGTTGCAAAAAAAATAATAATAATGAGGTATGTTCCTTGCCCTAATAGAGTTCATCATCTGCAGAAAGAAAACTTAGATTTGCTTCCTAACTAAATGTTCTCTTCCCTTGTTACTATTTCTCACCTGAATGATTCTTAGTCTCTGTTGATGGAAGTGTTCAGAGCCTGTCATGGGGCCCAGATGAGAGTGGAAGGTTCCAGGACCTGTCATGAGACTTGCCCTCTCCAGGAGGGGGATAATTATCAGACAAACTGACAGGAGTTATTCAGTATGCCAAGCAAGGCCCAATCTCCATGACAAATTGCCCGTGCCAGTTATTGTACTTGAAAAAGCTAAATACTATGATTATTAGGAGAAGCTGGGTGTCTCCCCAGATAGAAATAACCTAACAGGAAGACACAAAATGATACATAGCAATAAAAATCAAATTACAATTTAAATATTCATAAATACTGCTCTAGGGAGAGAATAAGTGATAGTAAAGAAAGATTACCTTCACTTATAAGTTCCTAGAGTAGGAAATTACAGCATGCTAATCACAGAAGCCCAGAGCATCAATCAAGTCACTAGGAACACTAGAGCCTAGATCTGGACAGTCAGAGGAGGGCTGCTGAGCTCCCCAGAAGCACTAGAACTGTGTCCTGGAAAAGTGAACTAAGAACAAATTCAATTTAGTGACCAGGGCAGGAGAAAGGCCGTAATGTTCTATTGCAAGTTATCAGAATTCACAGGAAAGGAAATAATAACACAAAAAATGAAAAATCATAGGAGGAAGCTTAAATGTCAGGAATGCATGGAAGATGCCCCTTGTCCCAAAATATTTGATCCATTAAGAGTTCTGTTGGCTAAAATTCTAAAATCTCTTTGTCTCTTTTGAATATGCAAGTGACAAAGTAATTTCACACAAAATATTGTTAATCCATAATTAACAAATGAGACCTTGAGTGGATTTTTTAAGGGCTTACTATATACCAGGCACTGTGTATGGCTGATACATACAAAAATAAAAGACAAATAGATAAAAGCAATTCAAAAACTAAGTGTTAAAATGAAAGCACAATATACCGAAGGTGCTGAAATAGATGCAAGCACCTCTCTATACTTGAACCAGGGACAGGGGTCAAAGATAGTTGAACTTTGAGCTGAGACATGAAGGATGATTTTTTTTCCCCAAGCACATAAGACATGAGACGTGAAGGATGAATTTTTTTTTCTCAAGTACATAATACAAGAGTGAACATTCTAAAAAAAAAAAAAAGTGGAACAATGAATGCAAAACATGGAAAATTAATGATTAGAGTATTGCCATGCATAACTGCCTATTAGTATTACAGTATGAATGAATTTACTTTTCATCTCTCACGTCATTTCTATCACAGTAGGATGAAAACACTGGTATCTGTCCTATAAATGAAGCCTTGAAGAAAGAAAAGTGTATAGCAAGAGGCTATTTCTTCATCTTCCGATTGTGATTTGTTCTGTCCTTGCTCACAAAGGAAGAGCTTCATTTTAAACCAGATTGGCCCAAATGACCTCATAAACATTAACTCTTAGATTTGGAAATATATTTTACTTTTAAATTTTCAAAGTATTTTCTCGTGAACTGAACATGTACCTAAAATTAAAGTTTATCAGCTATTAGAACAACTTAGCAATATGGATACAACTGACTTTTCTCCCTTTCTCCAAGTAGAGGCAACACCTCCCTCCTTTCTCACATAACTCAACTTGGGCGGCTCTTAAATTTGTAAAGGCAATAAGAAAGAAAAGATTAAGCCTGCTCATTAGTGGCATATGTGGCTTTTTGATCAGGATGGATCTTGCTGGTAATTCCATTTTCTGCTGAAGGCCTTGCATGGCAGACTAATTGCTGGCTATAAAGGTTGTACTCATTATGCTACACTTACCAACCCCTGGGAATGAATGTTATTTTCGTAGCCACTGTGCTGCCTGATTTTTTTTTTTTTCCTTTAAACAGTCCCATTGATTTGTACAGGTTTTGTAATTTGTATCTTTCCTTTTTATATTCTCGACCTTTCTAGGCTCTTAATGTGTATTTTATGCCTCACTGTTTAGTCAAGTCACGATCTTGTGGCCTGCTAGATGAACTAAAGATGCTTAATTGTTGACCTTGCTGAATCCTGTGTGAGCCTAGTCTTCCGAAGGAGATCACATCAATGGAAAACAGAGTATATATTATATATAACTGTAGTCAGTTGTTTCGGGTGAAAAGACATCTGAACTCTTGGGTCCAGATATTGATTGAGCCCTTGCTCCTAAAAAGGTGGTGTTGTACCCGTAAAAAAACAGAGGATGAATTACATAAGCTATCATCCCTTGTGAGGGGGGAAAGATGAATCAGTTGATTGTGGAATGAAGAGAATGTACACTCAGTTTTTCATGTTCTGAAAAAAGCTTTTTAGAATTGACCATGTGTAAACAAAATGTTTTTTCTACATACTAAAATGACACTTTCTTCCACTTTGTAAGATCCAATTTAAATGAGATTGACAAATAATCTTAGGTTGATTATTCACCACAGGCATTATGAAAAAGATTAAAGAGAAGCCATCTTAAAAAAAATTAGGATAGAAAAAATAGTGACATATTATAAATAAAATAATTATAGTAAGAATGCCCCATACATATGCCTTAATAATCTTTTTGAATTAACATGCCTAGAAAAGCATGAACTTATTTCATTCACATGACTATGTGCATATATTAAATAGATTTTTAAACATCATGCTTTTATTTTTCTTCATTATCTTGAGTCTCTACTATTTATTTAAACTGAGAGATTTGCTTGGTGAAAATGGCACATAAATGTTTTATTTAGGCAGGCGATGTGGTACAAATAGCTGAGACATATTTTTTGTTTTATTATAATCCAAAAGCAATTTCAAGTAAATTTTAGACAAATATGAAAAGAACAGGTTTTATAATGTCTTCTTAGAAAACAAGATTTTAAAAATATTAAAATGCTTAAAATAAATTCAGAATGAGTATTCTCATATATGGCTACTAAATCGGTAGGGTGTGTTCTATTAATCTCAAGAAAGGCAAATGACAATTAAAAAATAATTAGAATGATACATAGCAATGTTAATTTTTCATTACCCAATTAATATGAATACCAATTGAGTATAATTTCTATTACTTAAATGTCAATATGGCACTTATAATTTCCATATTTCCTAATCTTAAAAGAGAGTTTAAAAATATAGCGTAACATATAGAGGTTTTGGAGAGATTTCGATGTAACCTCTACCTCAAAAGGGTTTATGGAGCATACAACTCTCAGAAAAAAAGGATTGTTCTATTCCTACCTGCATGGTGATGAAACCCTGGGTAAGTGGTAAGTCATTGATTGATAAGTTGATGTTACTCATAGCCTCTGGCTAGACAGCTTCCTATTCTGGTCTGATGTGTAGCTTACAAAGCCAGGCTTCCAGAATGTTTCATCACCACATGACAGAAACTGAGACTTGGAGTAATTCAATACTGTCATTTATTCGTCTGTTCACTTAACAAATATACATTGTGCATCCGGCTGTGGGTTCCTAGAGTGCACAAAGAAAAGTCTCTTGCCTTCAAGAAACTCAGTCTTCTTTGGGATAAAACAAAAATAAAGCAAATACCTTAAATTGACTGATATCATAATGGAGCATATGGGAAGGAGAGGTGGCTCAGAGGAGAGATCTACTAAACAGGATCCAGTTAGAAAAATACCACTCAGTTATTTTAGCAGGAATATTTTAATAAAAATGTTTATTAACAGCATTGGAGAATTGTTCTGGCAAACAGGAACATTAAATTATCATAGTGGTCATAACTACAGAAAGCTTAGGCTGAGCTAACAGAAAAGAGGTTGAAATTATTCAAGTGTAAAGAGCCAGAGGAGAGGCTTCATGGAGCTGGAGGTCTAACTTCTAAGGAAGACACACTGAACACCTAGTAGACATCTAAAGACCTCAGAGGAATGACCTCATGAAGCCAGGACTCAGATCTGGAAGGATAGCTGCCCACAGGATGGTTCTAGTGTCTCCAAGGCATCACAATTAGCCTGGTTATAGGAGTGTTGGAAAAACTGGATACTGAAATCAACTGTCATTATTAAGTGAATGGTCACTGCCGAAATCAAGGTGCGCTGTTGTGGTGATGCTGACAGGAAAAAAAAAAAAAAAACAAAACAAACAAACCTAAACAAGACAATCAAAACCCTTATCTTTCCTCCAACTTCCTAGCCTTCCTCTCTTGCCTCCAGTGGCACATGCTAGTAGGAAGCCAGCTAACAAAACTGAAATACAATTTACAGAGTCCTTGCTGAGCATGGGAGAATGAGTTCTAACCTGAAAAACAATAGTTTATTAACTGGCACAGCATAAATGTAGGGGAATGAAGTACAGTAAAATAAGCAAAACTTCTCACAAGAGGTGACCCTAAACTAAAGATGAAAAAGCAACAGAAGCCTTCTAAGGTGGGCTACAAAATTTAGTATAAGCCAGGACAAAGCATCATGGGGAGGGATGGTTCACAGGAAAACAGAGATGTGTGATTTACCAGGAATCAGTGTCAACATGCATTTGAAAGGAGAGATTAAAACAGATTGGGTTAACGAAGGGGGTGTCAGATGATGAAAAGCCAAGAACATCAGATAAACGTTAATTTTGCAACCATTGTAGTTTATCAGGGAGGCTAGTACTCTGAGGTAGGTGCTATTGCTTAAGGAAGCCTGAGGTGGTTACAGTTTTCAGGATGGATTAGAAGGAAAATGGGGAGAATGATTTAGAGTTCTGTAAAGGAACTACTCTCATAGAATCATGATGATGAGCAGAGCAGTGAGTCAGTGCTGACAAATTCTAGACAAATGGTAAAAGAAAAATTACCTGTGGAACTGCCTGGAAAGTGAAAAGAAAGATGAAGACCCATGACTTGTTTTAAAATGCAACTTTTTTTTTCTATCATGAAGGGAGGTCAAATAACTGTAGACCACAATACTTTCTACACAGTCATCCTTTAATGTGTATTAATGATAATGTAAGTCATGGTTGGAGTAGAGCAGAAGTTTTGAGACCGGAAAGGTAGTCTGAAGCAATGTAGTCTACATTTGGAAGTCTCATGTGAATAATGCTTCTGGGACATTTTAAAAGTAACGCTTTTCAAGTCTTGGTTTAAGGAGTTGATATATCCCTGGGCTAATAGAAATCAACTAAATATTGATATTTCTCGAAAGGAAGTTTGTCTCCTTATATCTAAAACAAGAGGGGAGGGAGGGGCGAGATGGCGGAAGAGTAGGTCCCCAAATCACCAGTCCCAACCAAATTACTTAGAAAAACTTCAAATTATCCTGAAAATCTATGAATTCGGCCTGAGAATTAAAGAGAGAACACCTGGAATGCAACAGTGAGAAGAGTTCGCGCTTCTATCAAGGTAGGAAGACGGGGAAAAAGAAATAAAGAAACAAAGGCCTCCAAGGGGGAGGGGCCCCGCGAGGAGCCGGGCTGAGGCCGGGGCGAGTGTCCCCAGGACAGGAGAGCCCCGTCCCGGAGACGCAGGAGCTGCACCAACCTTCCCGGGCGGAAAGGGGCTCGCGGGGAGGTGGAGCAGGACCCAGGAGGGCGGGGATGCCCTCGGGCTCCCGGGGACACTAACAGACACCTGCGCCCCGGGAGATGCGCCGAGCTCCCTAAGGGCTGCAGCGCGCACGGCGGGACCCGGAGCAGCTCGGGGGGGCTCGGGGGCGGCTCCGCGGAGGGGGCTGCGGGGCGGGAGCAGCTCGGGGGGCTCGGGCGGAGGAAGAGGCTCCGCAGAGGGGGCTGCGGGGCGGGAGCAGCTCGGGGGTGCTCGGGCGGAGGAGGAGGCTCCCCGGAGGGGGCTGCGGCCCGGGAGCGCGAATCCACCAGCGCAGGCTCCGGAGCACAGGGCGCCGGGACACAGCCCAGGATCCCGCCTCCCCCGGGACAGGCAGAGGCCGGGAGGGCCCAGGACAGCGAGGACGCTCCTGCCCCAGCTGAGCAGATCAGCGGCCCCGCCCCGGAGCCTCCAGGCCCTGCAGACGGAGTTCCTGCCGGAGCTGAATCCAGGTTTCCAGAGCTGCCCCGCCACTGGGGCTGTTCCTCCTGCGGCCTCACGGGGTAAACAACCCCCACTGAGCCCTGCACCAGGCAGGGGCACAGCAGCTCCCCCAAGTGCTCACACCTGAAAATCAGCACAACAGGCCCCTCCCCCAGAAGACCAGCTGGACGGACAAGTTCCAGGGGAAGTCAAGGGACTTAAAGTACACAGAATCAGAAGATACTCCCCCGTGGGTTTTTGGTTTTTTGTTTTTTTTTTTTTTTGTTTTGTTTTGTTTTTTTTTTGTTTTGCTTTTTGATTTGTTTGCTTCCCCCACCCCTTTTTTCCCTTTCTTTTTCTTTCTCTTTTTCTTCTTTTTCTTTTTTTCTTTTTTTCTTCCTTTTTTTTCTCCTTCTCTTTTCTTTCCTTCTTTCTCTCCTCTCTTTTTCTCCTTTTCCCAATACAACTTGCTTTTTGGCAACTCTGCACTGAGCAAAGTGACTAGAAAGAAAACTTCACCTCAAAAGAAAGAATCAGAAACAGTCCTCTCTCCCAGAGTTACAAAATCTGGATTACAATTCAATGTCAGAAAGCCAATTCAGAAGCACTATTATACAGCTACTGGTGGCTCTAGAAAAAAGCATAAAGGACTCAAGAGACTTCATGACCCCAGAATTTAGATCTAATCAGGCAGAAATTAAAAATCAATTGAATGAGATGCAATCCAAACTAGAAGTCCTAACGACGAGGGTTAATGAGGTGGAAGAACGAGTGAGTGACATAGAAGACAAGTTGATGGCAAAGAGGGAAACTGAGGAAAAAAGAGACAAACAATTAAAAGACCATGAAGATAGATTAAGGGAAATAAACGACAGCCTGAGAAAGAAAAACCTACGTTTAATTGGGGTTCCCGAGGGCGCCGAAAGGGACAGAGGGCCAGAATATGTATTTGAACAAATTCTAGCTGAAAACTTTCCTAATCTGGGAAGGGAAACAGGCATTCAGATCCAGGAAATAGAGAGATCCCCCCCTAAAATCAATAAAAACCGTTCAACACCTCGACATTTAATAGTGAAGCTTGCAAATTCCAAAGATAAAGAGAAGATCCTTAAAGCAGCAAGAGACAAGAAATCCCTGACTTTTATGGGGAAGAGTATTAGGGTAACAGCAGACCTCTCCACAGAGACCTGGCAGGCCAGAAAGGGCTGGCAGGATATATTCAGGGTCCTAAATGAGAAGAACATGCAGCCAAGAATACTTTATCCAGCAAGGCTCTCGTTCAAAATGAAAGGAGAGATAAAGAGCTTCCAAGATAGGCAGGAACTGAAAGAATAAGTGACCTCCAAACCAGCTCTGCAAGAAATTTTAAGGGGGCCTCTTAAAATTCCCCTTTAAGAAGAAGTTCAGTGGAACAGTCCACAAAAACAAGGACTGAATAGATACCATGATGACACTAAACTCATATCTCTCAATAGTAACTCTGAACGTGAACGGACTTAATGACCCCATCAAAAGGCGCAGGGTTTCAGACTGGATAAAAAAGCAGGACCCATCTATTTGCTGTCTACAAGAGACTCATTTTAGACAGAAGGACACCTACAGCCTGAAAATAAAAGGCTGGAGAACCATTTACCATTCGAATGGTCCTCAAAAGAAAGCAGGGGTAGCCATCCTCATATCAGATAAACTAAAATTTACCCTGAAGACTGTAGTGAGAGATGAAGAGGGACACTATATCATACTTAAAGGATCTATCCAATAAGAGGACTTAACAATCCTCAATATATATGCTCCGAATGTGGGAGCTGCCAAATATATAAATCAATTAATAACCAAAGTGAAGAAATACTTAGATAATAATACACTTAAACTTGATGACTTCAATCTAGCTCTTTCTATACTCGATAGGTCTTATAAGCACAACATCTCCAAAGAAACGAGAGCTTTAAATGATACACTGGACCAGATGGATTTCACAGATATCTACAGAACTTTACATCCAAACTCAACTGAATACACATTCTTCTCAAGTGCACATGGAACTTTCTCCAGAATAGACCACATACTGGGTCACAAATCGGGTCTGAACCGATACCAAAAGATTGGATCGTCCCCTGCATATTCTGAGACCATAATGCCTTGAAATTAGAACTAAATCACAACAAGAAGTTTGGAAGGACCTCAAACACACGGAGGTTAAGGACCATCCTGCTAAAAGATAAAAGGGTCAACCAGGAAATTAAGGAAGAATTAAAAAGATTCATGGAAACTAATGAGAATGAAGATACAACCGTTCAAAATCTTTGGGATGCAGCAAAAGCAGTCCTAAGGGGGAAATACATCGCAATACAAGCATCCATTCAAAAACTGGAAAGAACTCAAATACAAAAGCTAACCTTACACATAAAGGAGCTAGAGAAAAAACAGCAAATAGATCCTACACCCAAGAGAAGAAGGGAGCTAATAAAGATTCGAGCAGAACTCAACGAAATCGAGACCAGAAGAACTGTGGAACAGATCAACAGAACCAGGAGTTGGTTCTTTGAAAGAATTAATAAGATAGATAAACCATTAGCCAGCCTTATAAAAAGAAGAGAGAGAAGACTCAAATTAATAAAATCATGAATGATAAACGAGAGATCACTACCAACACCAAGGAAATACAAACGATTTTAAAAACATATTATGAACAGCTATACGCCAATAAATTAGGGAATCTAGAAGAAATGGACGCATTCCTGGAAAGCCACAAACTACCAAAACTGGAACAGGAAGAAATAGAAAACCTGAACAGGCCAATAACCAGGGAGGAAATTGAAGCAGTCATCAAAAACCTCCCAAGACACAAGAGTCCAGGGCCAGATGGCTTCCCAGGAGAATTTTATCAAACGTTTAAAGAAGAAATCATACCTATTCTCCTAAAGCTGTTTGGAAAGATATAAAGAGATGGAGTACTTCCAAATTCGTTCTATGAAGCCAGCATCACCTTAATTCCAAAGCCAGACAAAGACCCCGCCAAAAAGGAGAATTACAGACCAATATCCCTGATGAACATGGATGCAAAAATTCTCAACAAGATACTGGCCAATAGGATCCAACAGTACGTTAAGAAAATTATTCACCATGACCAAGTAGGATTTATCCCCGGGACACAAGGCTGGTTCAACACCCGTAAAACAATCAATGTGATTCATCATATCAGCAAGAGAAAAACCAAGAACCATATGATCCTCTCATTGGATGCAGAGAAAGCATTTGACAAAATACAGCATCCATTCCTGATCAAAACTCTTCAGAGTGTAGGGATAGAGGGAACATTCCTCGACATCTTAAAAGCCATCTATGAAAAGCCCACAGCAAATATCATTCTCAATGGGGAAGCACTGGGAGCCTTTCCCCTAAGATCAGGAACAAGACAGGGATGTCCACTCTCACCACTGCTATTCAACATAGTACTGGAAGTCCTAGCCTCAGCAATCAGACAACAAAAAGACATTAAAGGCATTCAAATTGTCAAAGAAGAAGTCAAACTCTCCCTCTTCGCCGATGACATGATACTCTACATAGAAAACCCAAAAGTCTCCACCCCAAGATTGCTAGAACTCATACAGCAATTCGGTAGCGTGGCAGGATACAAAATCAATGCCCAGAAGTCAGTGGCATTTCTATACACTAACAATGAGACTGAAGAAAGAGAAATTAAGGAGTCAATCCCATTTACAATTGCACCCAAAAGCATAAGATACATAGGAATAAACCTCACCAAAGATGTAAAGGATCTATACCCTCAAAACTATAGAACACTTCTGAAAGAAATTGAGGAAGACACAAAGAGATGGAAAAATATTCCATGCTCATGGATTGGCAGAATTAATATTGTGAAAATGTCAATGTTACCCAGGGCAATATACACGTTTTATGCAATCCCTATCAAAATACCATGGACTTTCTTCAGAGAGTTAGAACAAATTATTTTAAGATTTGTGTGGAATCAGAAAAGACCCCGAATAGCCAGGGGAATTTTAAAAAAGAAAACCATATCTGGGGGCATCACAATGCCAGATTTCAGGTTGTACTACAAAGCTGTGGTCATCAAGACAGTGTGGTACTGGCACAAAAACAGACACATAGATCAGTGGAACAGAATAGAGAATCCAGAAGTGGACCCTGAACTTTATGGGCAACTAATATTCGATAAAGGAGGAAAGACTATCCATTGGAAGAAAGACAGTCTCTTCAATAAATGGTGCTGGGAAAATTGGACATCCACATGCAGAAGAATGAAACTAGACCACTCTCTTTCACCATACACAAAGATAAACTCAAAATGGATGAAAGATCTAAATGTGAGACAAGATTCCATCAAAATCCTAGAGAAGAACACAGGCAACACCCTTTTTGAACTCGGCCATAGTAACTTCTTGCAAGATACATCCACGAAGGCAAAAGAAACAAAAGCAAAAATGAACTATTGGGACTTCATCAAGATAAGAAGCTTTTGCACAGCAAAGGATACAGTCAACAAAACTCAAAGACAACCTACAGAATGGGAGAAGATGTTTGCAAATGACATATCAGATAAAGGGCTAGTTTCCAAGATCTATAAAGAACTTATTAAACTCAACACCAAAGAAACAAACAATCCAATCATGAAATGGGCAAAAGACATGAACAGAAATCTCACAGAGGAAGACATAGACATGGCCAACATGCATATGAGAAAATGCTCTGCATCACTTGCCATCAGGGAAATACAAATCAAAACTACAATGACATACCACCTCACACCAGTGAGAATGGGGAAAATTAACAAGGCAGGAAACAACAAATGTTGGAGAGGATGCGGAGAAAAGGGGAACCCTCTTACACTGTTGGTGGGAATGTGAACTGGTGCAGCCACTCTGGAAAACTGTGTGGAGGTTCCTCAAACAGTTAAAAATATACCTGCCCTACGACCCAGCAATTGCACTGTTGGGGATTTACCCCAAAGATACAAATGCAATGAAACGCCAGGACACCTGCACCCCGATGTTTCTAGCAGCAATGGCCACGATAGCCAAACTGTGGAAGGAGCCTCGGTGTCCAACGAAAGATGAATGGATAAAGAAGATGTGGTTTATGTATACAATGGAATATTACTCAGCTATTAGAAATGACAAATACCCACCATTTGCTTCAACATGGATGGAACTGGAGGGTATTATGCTGAGTGAAGTAAGTCAGTCGGAGAAGGACAAACATTATATGTTCTCATTCATTTGGGGAATATAAATAATAGTGAAAGGGAATATAAGGGAAGGGAGAAGAAATGTGTGGGAAATATCAGAAAGGGAGACAGAACGTAAAGACTCCTAACTCTGGGAAACGAACTAGGGGTGGTAGAAGGGGAGGAGGGCGGGGGTGGGAGTGAATGGGTGACGGGCACTGGGGGTTATTCTGTATGTTGGTAAATTGAACACCAATAAAAAATAAATTAAAAAAAAAAAACAAAACAAGAGGAGGGCAGCCCTGGTGGCTCAGCGGTTTAGCACCTCTTTCAGCCCAGGGTGTGATCCTGGGAACCCAGGATTGAGTCCAGCATTGGGCTCCCTGGGTGGAGCCTGCTTCTCCCTTTGCCTGTGTCTCTGACTCTCTCTCTCTCATGAATAAATAAATAAAATATTTTTAAAAAATACATAAAAAACTAGAGATGATTAATCTCAGTAAGCAAGGCATGTCAAAAGCCAGCCTAAGTAGCCTGAAAGCTAGACTTCTGGTGCCAACATTTAGGCAGTTTGTAAATGCAAAGGAAAAGTTCTTGAAGGAAATGAAAAGTGCTACTCCAGGGAGTAGATAAATGATAAGAATGCGGGACAGCTATATTGCTGCTGTGGCAAAAGTTTTACTGCTCTGAATGGAAGATCAAACTGGTCACAACATTTCCTTAAACCAAAGCCTAATCTAGAGCAAGGTCCTAACTTTATTCAATTGTGAGAGAGGTGAAGAAACTGCAAAATAGAAGTTGGGAACTAGCAGAGATTGCTTCATTTGGCTTCAGGAAACCATAACATAAAAGTGCAAGGTGAAGCAGCAAGTGCTGGTATAGAAGCTGCTGCAAGTTCTCCAGGAGATCCAGCTAAGATAAATAGTGAAGGTGACTATATTAACAACAGATATTCAATGCAGATAAAACAGCCTTCTATTTGAAGAAGGTACCATCTAGTACTTAAACAGCTAGGGAAGAGAAGTCTATGCCTGGCTTCAAAAGATAGGCTGACTCTCCTGTTAGGGGAGAAGCTGGTAAAGTTGAAGCCAATGTTTATTTACTATCCCAAAACTCCTAGGACTCTTAAGAATTATGCTGAATCTACTCTGTCCATGCTCTATACGGAACAACAAAGCCTGAATCATAATATATCTATTTATCACATGGTTTATTGAATATTTTAAGCCAGCTGTTAAGAACTACTCAGAAAAAAAAAGGATTCCTTTCAAAATATTATAGTTCAAAGACAAGGTATGTGGTTACCCATTGCTCTGATGGAGATGTATGAGATAAATGTTATTTTCATGCTCACTAACACAACATCCGTTCTGCAGCCCATGAATCAGGGAGTCATTTCTACTTGCAAGTCTTATTATTTAAAGAGTACTGGTCGTAAAGCTACAACTGCAATAGATTCCTCTGATAGATGTGGGCAAAGTAAATTGAAAATCTGGGAAGGGATTCATTATTCTAGATGCCTTTAAGAACATTTGTGTCTACGGCCATACCACCCTGAATGTGCCCGATCTCGTCTGATCTCGGAAGCTAAGCAGGGTTGTGCCTGGTTAGTACTTGGATGGAAGAACATTTGTGATTGACAACAAGGGGTCAAAATATCAATATGAATACGGATTTGGAAGAAGCTGATTCTAATCATAGATCTCTGGGGGGTGTTCAAATTCAGCATTCAGTGGAGAAATTAACTGCAGATGTAGTGGAAATAGCAAAAGAACTAAAATTCAAAGCAGAGCCTGAAGATGTGATTGAATTACTGCAATCACATGTTAAAACTTGATTAAATAAGAGATTGCTATCTGTGGATGCACAATGAAAATGGTGGGGTTTTTTTTTTTTTGTATTTTTTTTTTGGAGTTCGATTTGTTGGCAAATCAAATTGGCATAAAACCCAGTGCTCATCACCCAGTGACCCCAACCCCCAGCCCACCTCCCCCTTTCCACTACCCTTGTTCGTTTCCCAGAGTTAGGAGTCTCTCATGTTCTATCATCCTTGCTAATATTTCCCACTAATTTTCTCTCCTTTACCCTTTATTCCCTTTCACTATTTTTTATATTCCACAAATATAAAATGAGACCATATAATGTTTGTCCTTCTCTGACTGACTTACTTTACTCAGCATAATACCCTCCAGTTCCATCCACGTCGAAGCAAATGGTGGGTATTTGTCGTTTCTAATGGCTGAGTAATATTCCATTGTATACATAAACCACATCTTCTTAATCCATTCATCTTTCGATGGACACTGAGGCTCCTTCCACAGTTTAGCTATAGTGGACATTGCTGCTAGAAACATTGGGGTGCAGGTGTCCCAGCGTTTCATTGCATCTGTATCTTTGGGGTAAATCCCCAACAGTGCAATTGCTGGGTCGTAGGGCAGGTCTATTTTTCACTCTTTGAGGAACCTCCACACAGTTTTCCAGAGTGGCTGCACCAGTTCACATTCCCACCAACAGTGCAAGAGGGTTCCCCTTTCTCCGCATCCTCTCCAACATTTGTGGTTTCCTGCCTTGTTAATTTTCCCCATTCTCCCTGGTGTGAGGTGGTATCTCATTGCGGTTTTGATCTGTATTTCCCTGCAAGTGATGCAGAGCATTTTCTCATGTGCTTGTTGGCCATGTCTATGTCTTCCTCTGTGAGATTTCTCTTCATGTCTTTTGCCCATTTCATGATTGGATTGTTTGTTTCTTTGGTGTTGAGTTTAAGAAGTTCTTTATAGATCTTGGGTACTAGGCCTTTATCTGATATGTCATTTGCAAATATCTTCTCCCATTCTGTAGGTTGTCTTTTAGTTTTGTTGACTGTTTCTTTTGCTGTGAACAAGCTTTATGTCTTGATGAAGTCCCAATAGTTCATTTTTGCTTTTGTTTCCCTTACCTTCATAGATGTATCTTGCAAGAAGTTACTGTGGCTGAGTTCAAAAAGGGTGTTGCCTGTGTTCTCCTCTAGGATTTTGATGGATTCCTGTCTCACATTTAGATCTTTCATCCATTTTGAGTTTAGCTTTGTGTATGGTGTAAGAGAATGGTCTAGTTTCATTCTTCTGCACGTGGCTGTCCAATTTTCTCAGCACCATTTATTGAAGAGACTGTCCTTTTTCCAGTGGATAGTCTTTCCTGCTTTGTCAAATATTAGTTGACCATACAGCTGAGGGCCCATTTCTGGATTCTCTATTCTGTTCCATTGATCTATGTGTCTGTTTTTGTGCCAGTACCACACTGTCTTGATGATCACATCTTTGTAGTACAACTTGAAATCTGCCTTTGTGATGCCCCTGGCTCTGGTTTTCTTTTTCAATATTCCCCTGGCTATTTGGGGAATTTTTCTGATTCCACACAAATCTTAAGATGATTTGTTCCAACTCTCTGAAAAAAGTCCATGGTATTTTGATAGTGATTGCATAAAATATTTAAATTGCCCTGGGATTCAATTGCCTAGAATTGACATTTTCACAATATTAATTCTTCCAATCCATGAGCATGTAATATTTTTCCATCTCTTTGTGTCTTCCTCAATTTCTTTCAGAAGTGTTCTAAGTTTTGAGGGTATAGATTCTTTACCTCTTTGGTTAGGTTTATTCCTAGGTATCTTATGCTTTTGGGTGCAATTGTAAATGGGATTGACTCCTTAATTTCTCTTTCTTCAGTCTCATTGTTAGTGTATAGAAATGCCACTGATTTCTGGGCATTGATTTTGTATCCTGCCACACTGCCAAATTGCTGTATGAGTTCTAGCAATCTTGGGGTAGAGTCTTTTGAGTTTTCTATGTACAGTGTCATGTCATCTGCAAAGAGGGAGAGTTTGACTTCTTCTTTGCCAATTTGAATGCCTTTTATTTCTTTGTTTTGCCTGATTGCTGAGGCTAGGACTTCTAGTACTATGTTGAATAGCTGTGGTGAAAGTGGACATCCCTGTCGTGTTCCTGATCTTAGGGAAAAGCTCCCAGTGTTTCCCCATTGAGAATGATATTTGCCTTGCGCTTTTCATAGATGGCTTTTAAGATGCTGAGGAATGTTCTATACCTACACTTGAAGAGTTTTGATCAGGAATGAATGCTGTATTTTGTCAAATGCTTTGACTGAATCTATTGAGAGGAGCATATCATTCTTGTTCTTTCTCTTGTTGATAGGATCTATCACATTGATTGTTTTATGAGTGTTGAACAACCTTGCATCCCAGGATAAATCCCACTTGGTCATGGTGAATAATCTTCTTAATGTAATGTTGGATCCTATTGGCTAGTATCTTGTTGAGAGTTTTTGCATCCATATTCATCAGGGTTTTTGGTCTATAATTCTCCTTTTTGGTGGGGTCTTTGTCTGATTTTGGAATCAAAGTGATGCTGACCTCATAAAATGGGTTGGAAAGCATTCCATCCCTTTCTATCTTTTGGAACAGCTTTAGTAGAATAGATATTACTTCTTTAAACATTTGAAAGAATTCCCCTGGCAAGCCATCTGACCCTGGACTTTTGTGTCTTGGGAGGTTTATGATGACTGCTTCAATTTCCTCCCTGGTTATTGGCCTGTTCAGATCTTCTATTTCTTCCGGTTCCAGTCTTGGTAGTTTCTGGTTTTCCAGAAATGCATCCATTTCTTCTTCTAGATTGCCTAATTTATTGGCATATAGCTGCTCATAATATGTTTTGAAAGTCGTTTGCATTTCCTTGATATTGGTTGTAATCTCTCCTTTTTCATTCATGATTTTATTAATTAGAGTCTTTTCTCTTTTGTTTTTAATAAGGCTGGCTAATGGTTTATCTATCTTATTAATTCTTTCAAAGAACCAACTCCTGGTTTTGTTGATCTGTTCCCCAGTTCTTCTGGTCTCTATTTCATTGACTTCTGCTCAAATCTTTATTAACTCTCTTTTTCTGCTGGGTGTAGGTTTGATTTGCTGTTCTTTCTCCAGTTCCTTTAAGTGCAAGGTTAGCTTGCGTATTTGAGTTTTTTCCAATTTTTTGAGGGATGCTTGTATTGTGATGTCTTTCTCTCTCAGGACCACTTTTGCTGTATCCCAAAGATTTTGAACAGTTGTATCTTCATTCTCATTAGTTTCCATGAGTGCTTTTAATTCTTCTCTAATTCCCTGGTTGACCCTTTCATCTTGTAGCAGGATGCTCTTTAACCTCCATGTGTTTGAGTTTCTTCCAAATTTCTTCTTGTGATTGAGTTCAAGTTTCAAACATGATGGTCTGAAAATAGGCAGGGGATAATCCCAATTTTTTGGTATCAGTTAAGACTTGATTTGTGACCCAGTATGTGGTCTATTCTGGAGAAAGTTCCATGTGTACTTGAGAAGAATGTGTATTCAGTTGCATTTGGATGTAAAGTTCTGTAAATATCTGTGAAATCCATCTGGTCCAGTGTATCATTTAAAGCTCTTGTTTTTTTGGAGATATTGTGCTTAGAAGATCTGTCATTTGCAGAAAGTGCCGTGTTGACGTCTCCCAGTATTAGAGTAATATCTACATATGTCTTCACTTCGGTTATTAATTGATTGATATACTCGGCAGCTCGGCATGAATATTCATAATTGTTAGGTCCTCTTGTTGGATAGATCCTTTAACTATGATATAGTGTCACTCTTCATCTCTTACTACAGTCTTTGGAATAAACTGTAATTAATCTGATATGAGGATTGCTACCCGAGCTTTCTTTTGAAGACCATTTGAATGGTAAATGGTTCTCCAACCTTTCATTTTCAGGCTGGAGGTGTCCTTGGGTCTAAGATGAGTCTCTTGTAGACAACAAATAGATGGGTCTTGCTTTTTTATCCAGTCTGAAACCCTGCGTCTTTTGATGGGATCATTAAGCCCATTTACGTTCAGAGTTACTATTGAAAGATATGAATTTAGTGTCATCATAATACGTATTCAGTCCCTGTTTTTGTAGATTATTTCTTTGGACTTCCTCTTTCTTTTACAGAGTTCCCCTTAATATTTCTTGCAGAGCTGGTTTGGAGGTCACATATTCTCCCAGTTTCTGCCTATTTTGGAAGCTCTTTATCTCTCTTTCTATTCTAAGAGCCTTGGTGGATAGAGTATTCTTGGCTGCATGTTCTTCTCATTTAGTACCCTGAATATATCCTGCCAGCCCTTTCTGGCCTGCCAGGTCTCTGTGGAAAGGTCTGCTGTTAATCTTTCTCCCCATATAAGTTAGAGATCTCTTGTCTCTTGCTGCTTTAGGGGTTTTCTCTTTATCTTTGGAATTTTCAAGTTTCACTATTAAATGTTGAGGTGTTGAATGGTTTTTATTGATTTTAGGGGCAAAATCTCTCTAGCTCCTGGATCTAAATGCCTGTTTCCCTCCCCAAATTAGGGAAGTTCTCACTATGATTTTTGTTCAAGTACACTTTCTGGTCCTCTATCCTTTTTGACGCCCTCTGGAACCCCAATAAATGTAGATTTTTCCTTCTGAGGCTGTGATTTACTTCCCTTAACCTTTCCTTATGGTGTTTTCATTGTTTTTCTCTTTTTTCCTCAGCTTCCTTCCTTACCATCAACTTGTCTTCTATGTCACTCACACTTTCTTCTACTTCATTAACCCTTGTCATTAGGACCTCCAATTTGGATTGCATCTTATTTAATTGACTTTTGACTTCGGCCTGAGATCTAAATTCTGCAGTCATGAAGTCTCTTGAATCCTTTATGCTTTTTTCCAGAGCCACCAGTAGTTTTATAATTGTGCCTCTGAATTGGCTTTCTGACATTGAATTGTAATCCAAATTCTGTAACTCTGTGGCAGAGAGTACTGTTTCTGATTCTTTGTTTTGTGGTGAGTTCTTCTTTCTAGTCATTTTGCTCAGTGCAGAGTGGCTAAAAATGAGTTGTACTTGTTAGAAGCACAAACTCTTCTCTCTGTAGCGTCCCAGCTGTTCTCTCTTTAAATCTCAGGTTGAATTTGTAGGTTTTCAGGATGATTTGAAAGTTATCTAGGTAAGTTGGTGGGGACAGGTGCCTTGGGGACCCTACTCCTCTGCCATCTTGCCCCGCCCCCCTGGTTTGTTTGTTTGAGTTGGAATCAATTGATGAAGATGCTGTGAAGATAATTGAAATGACAACAGAGGATTTAGGATATTGCATGAACTCAGTTCATAAACCAACAGCAGCTTTCAAGAGGATTCACTCCAATTTTTAAAGGAAGGAAGGCCTATTATAGTTAAAATGCTTTCAAACACATCACATGCTACAGAAAAATCCTTCATGTAAGGAACAGTCAATTGCTATCGCAAACTTCATTGTTGTCCTATTTTAAGAATATGCCACAGCCACCCCAACCTTCAATAACCACTATTCTAATAAGTCAGCAGCCATCAACATCAAAGCAAGACCCCTCATCAGCAAAAAAGATTAGGACTTATTGAAAGTTCAGATGATGGTTAGCATTTTTTGCAATAAACTGATTTTTTGCAATAAATAATTTTAATTAAAATGTAGTATGTACATTGTTTTTAAGACATACTATTGCACACTTAAGAAACTATGGTATAGTATAAACATAACTTTTATATATGTTGGGAAACCAAAAAAAAAAAAAAAAAATCATTTAACTTGCTTTATTGTGAGTAGTCTAGAGCCAAACTGACAATACCTTTGAGTTATGCCAGTAAGTAATCAAGGGTTTTTTGGTTGATTACCTTGGATTTTTTCCCCCACATTTTATTTATCTGCACCTTCTGCATAGTCACTTATGGGTTCCCATTCATCCAGTCACCCAGAGAAATACCTGATAAGGATCTTTGACCAAATCTCTCTTTATAGGAAAGTATGATTATCTATTTTCCAAACATGGTGAAGTGAATCATTTTACTGGAACACTTTTAAAAGTGTTTTGTAGAACTAAATATTGACATTCAAATAATCCATTGTACCGAACCACCAAATTTCTTTACTACTGTATTATGGTTACTTTTCTAAACACTGCATAGCATATCAGAGCTAACTAGGGATTGCTAATGACTTACATCTGAGAAAATTAGAAAAAAAAAGGGTAACATCCTCTGTAGTCTTGGAGATTAAATCAAAGCATAACTATTCTGGGTTTTTTGGGCTTGTGTTTATCATGGTCAAGATAGCCAATGTCTAATTACCTAGGTAGGGAATTGTAGAATTAAAAAATTATGTGTAAAAAATTTTTAATATGAAATTCAAATTTGTTATGAACAAAGAGAAATAACAACTTCTTACTTAGTGAATCATAGTATCAACAAGTCATTATTTTAAATTTAAGATGAATAAATTGTTATTTTGGGGCTGAAAGTGTATATTATAATCTTCAAAAATGAAGTGATCACTTGCTAAGAATAAGTCACTCAAACATATATCTTGAAAGAAAGAGGGCACATAGAAATAATCAGACCATTAAGAGATACCATCCCAAGACAAGAATAATAAACTGTTAGATGAGTAAATCACAGACATGTGAGAATTTCAGAGTTACATGATATGGAGTCAGAATGAGAACAGCATTTTTAAACATTTTTTTTAAATTTTTATTTATTTATGATAGAGAGAGAGAGAGAGAGAGAGAAGCAGAGACACAGGCAGAGGGAGAAGCAGGCTCCATGCACCGAAAGCCCGATGTGGGATTCGATCCCAGGTCTCCAGGATCACACCCTGGGCCAGAGGCAGGCGCTAACCTGCAGCGCCACCCAGGGATCTGGAGAACAGCATTTTTAAAAACGATTTTATTTATTTATTTGACAGAGAGACTGAGCACAAACAAGGGAAGCAACAGGCAGAGGAAGAGAGAGAAGCAGGCTCCTGGCTGAGCAAGCCTTATGTGGGGCTCAATTTCAGGACCCCACAATCATGACTTGAGCTGCCGATACTTAACTCTCTGAGCCATCTAGGTGCCTCAAAAATAGCATTTCAATAGAGGAGAGGTTATTCAGTTTCTACAGTTGTGAATAGCACATCAAAGAAGAATCTAAGAAGATGCAATTTATTTTGTCTAGAAGGGGATAACAACCTTTGAAATACCAATTTCTGTAGAATGGAAGGGCCAGAATTGAAAGTGCAAAGTATTAATGTATAAGGATTATTGGGGAAAGATGCCAGTTTTAACAATCAGAAACACCAACTATGGTAATGCAGAATAAAGTTGTTTTGGGGGCACCTGGGTGGCTCAATCAGTTAAACATCTGCCTTCAGTTTGGGTCATGGTCCTAGGGTCCCAGGATCAAGCCCCACTTTGGGATGCTTGTGGAGTCTGTCTCTCTCTCTCTTTCTCTCTCTCTGCCCCTCTTCTCCCACTCATGCTCTCTCAAATAAATATTTTTTTTAAAAGAAAGCTATTTTTGAAATTAGAAGGCATTATAGCTAATACCAAGGTTTTAAAATGGACCTTACTTCTTTATAATGTTGAAATACTATAAATTTCAAGAAACACTAGCATCTATTCTTCACAGATATCTTATGTACTCAATAGCCCTGTAATAAACATTTTACATGTACTAACACATTTTTTAAGAAGATTTATTATTTTAAAGAGACAATGAGAGAATGAGAAGAGTAGTAGCAGGAGACAATCCTCAAGCAGACACCCCACTGAGAGCAGAGCCCAAAATGGGGATCGATCCCAGGACCTTGAGATCATGACCTGAGCCTGAATCAAGAATCATACATTTAACTGAGCCACCCATCTGCCCCTACATATACTATCACATTTAAGTTTCATCTTTGAAGATAGAAATTATGCTTATTTAACAGACCAGGAGATAAGCTTTAGGAGACTCAGTAGCATCTCTAAAGTCACAAATGTAGTATGTGTTAAATCTCCAACTGTATTTCTGGATTTGTCTATGTCTCCCTTTATTTTTCAGATAATTTTTTTTGTTGATTTTGAAGCTCTTCGATTAAACACATTTGTGATTGTTATATGTTCCTAATAATTTTACCTTTAGTTATTATTGAATTATCTTCTATTTCTGCTGAGACTCATTATTTTGAGATCCACATTGGTATTAATATAGATAAAGCGGCCTTTTTGTGTTTACTTTATGAATAGATTACTTTTTTCATCCTTTCTTTTTCAAAGCATAGTAGGACTTTATATTTCAAGAAAAAAATCTCTTTTAGACTATATGTAATTAGGACAGCCTATTTTCTCTGTGGAGTCTGTCTGTCTGTCTCTCTCTCTCTCTGCCCCTCTTCTCCCACTCATGCTCTCTCTCTCAAATAAATATTTTTTTAAAAGAAAGCTATTTTTGAAATTAGAAGGCATTATAGCTAATACCAAGGTTTTAAAATGGACCTTAATAAGAAGGACATTTACTTTTAATACAGATATTTAGTTAACTTATATTTAGTGGAATTAGTGATGTAGGTAGATGTGGAGCTTCCACTGTTAAATTTTTCTCATTTGAACTGTTCAGATTTTCTGTTTACTTTTGAATTAATCAAAAAAACTTAGCATTCTATTTTAATTTCTCTTGGTGTTTATATCCATCTATTTTTGTTGTTGTTGTTAATGCAGAAATTATAGTACTTTATCTCTCATCAGAATCTACATGGAGGAAATATCACACTTTATGTAGAATATAAGAACCTTGAATAATTCCCTTCACACTGCTGCACTCTTGATAACATTGTTTCTATATATTTTTTCAATTACATATGTTAAAATTCACGAATAGAGAGTTTTAGCCTGTCAACTGTTAGGTAAATGAAGAAAAGAAAGCATTTATATGATCTTTAATCAGGTAGACCTTCCTTCTGGTGTTACCCTTGCTTTCCTGTAAGTGCATGTGTCTCTTCACTTATAGTGCTATCATTTCCATTTAGCCTAAAGAAGTTCCTCTGTATTTCTAAAGAGTTGGGATATGGTGGTCACAAATTCTCACAGCTTTTATTGATCTGAAGAAACATTTCATACTTGAATATTTTCACTGGATATTAAATACAGCTAGTACTCACTTTATGCAATTTTGATATGCTTGAGTTTCTGTTACTATGGTTAAATAATATCAATCCCCCAAAACATGGTTCAAATTTCAGTTACCATGGTGTATTAGCAGTGATAATTGCATAAAGTACAGTATGGTATGGAAAATCCTGCTGGTTCTTAGTCCACAAATCACCAAGTGTCAGATGCATATCATGATTAGCAAGTCACACTGCTTGTTTGAAAGTCATTCAGTGATTGATTACTGCATCTCTATTATTCACTGAAAGCACAGGGAGCAAAGCAAGACATTGTGTCACTTTCTTTTCTCTTAGTGATACCCCTAGGACAGTCTATAAAAATGAGTAATCAAGAAAGGGAATTGGTCAACAAAGATGAAAGTACAGGAAAGAAATAAAAAGTTGTAATGCTTGAAGTGAAATGAAAATCGAACATAAATGGAGTCCTAGAAGAAATCTCTGTCAGAATGTTGATGCTGCTGTCATTTGAGAGACTCTAGATAAGCATCCAGAACACATTCTCGATTTACAGATATGTTACCATCAAAATTGATCTATTAATATGTGAAAAGTTAGGGCGATTCTAAAGTTAGGTTTTTGATCCTCAAATATAAAGAACCTTAGGCATACCTGGGTGGCTCAGTTGAATAAGCATCTGGCTTCCACTCGGGTGATGATCTCAGAGTCCTGGGATGGAGCCCTGAGGTGGATTCCCCACTCATGAGAAGATTCTGCTTGTCTCTCAGCCCCTCCCCTCTGCTCATGATCTTCCTCTCAAATAAATAGATAAATAAATAAAATCTTTAAAAATAAGGAACATTATCTAATAATTTTATGAAAGCTATAGAAACATTTCCAAAAAATACACATAAGTGAATCCTCTGCATGCAGCTTCAGGGGTTCACACAAACACTGAAGCTCAGTTAAAAAAATAAAACAAATACCCAGTGTGGAAACTGATTTTTCCCATCATTTCTCATATAAAACTATTTATATCCTCTATTTCAAAAACTGAACCTGCTTCAAAGGAAATACACATAAACTCAGTAAAAAATAAAACGAATTAGTTTTATTTATTTTTTCAGAAAAAATCTGAACCAATGTGGAAAATTCACACAGAAAAAAGTGATTATATAATTGACATGAATATAATATTTAAGTTTCTAAACATACTACTTTCAGAAGTGCAAATTTTCAACTACCTCAAGGAACTTTAGGTTTGTTTTGGAGGTGACTCTCTTTCAGGAGTCTTGGGTGAATGTTGCCACAAATACTGGTCATTTAAACTTTTTAAACTGAGTATCTCATGTGGTTTAAACAGTAGGATTCCAGTTCTATGTTAGTTAATTAAGGGTTATCATTTATTTAAAAAATAAAGAACTGACTTGCAGAAATAGTGCAGATTCTAAACAACTGACTCCTACTTGGAAAATCAGACACCATCACAAAATATGTTTGACTGTGATTATGAATTGGCTCTGTTAAATTGTATCCCTACACTACCACCCACTGGCATTGTGAAGAGTACATGGACTAGGATGATTTATGCTCCTTCTTAAATTGATAAACTCTGAGAGCTCATTCATTTCCAATTAATCTCTAAAGAAATCAGTAAAGTTATCCTTAAATAACCAGAATTAACAAGAATGTGCTCAGCAACCGAGAGTCTCAGGACTGCACTGTTTTGTCAGTTTGTAACTTACCTGATCAAATAAAATCTGTTCTCTCTCTCAGACATGTAAGCCATTAACCACCAAATATAATGCTGTTGATAATGATCATGAAGCATAGTATTTGTACACTAATGTGATTTGAAAGTCTTATTTTATTATATGCTTTCTATCATACTGAATTAGCAGTGTAGCACAATTAGCTGTTGTTTACCCTAATAAGAAAGGATTTGTGGTAATTAGATCTCCTCGTATTTGTAAAAAACAGATATAATTTGGGATAGCAGATTAACTCCTGTAAAATGTCTAATAAAGAGGAAGTTTCTCAGAGTAATATCCCCAAAGCACATTTATTTTTTCATTGTGTGTATTTGTGTATAATCTTTGCATCCCTATCTCTATGTGATCTCTATATATCCTTATATCACATCATTATTGGATGTGTATTTCTCTATATATATAAAGCATTTTCCTTTATATATAATATCTATATATCATATGTGATATATATTAAATACACATATACTTATTGCATGTGAATAGACATGTTTGTACAAACATGTACACACATACTTTGTATATATGCATATATATGTACTTAGGTTTGAGTGCTAATAAAATATGCATGTGACAGTTTTCAACATACATATTTTAGGTTTTTATTTTTATCTTAGAGAATTTCATATTTTAAATATACTAAATTCATAGTTTATTATCTTTCATCTTTAAAATCCTTTCAGTTATGAATCGTGTTTATCATATAATCTACCATCCAATAGTTTTAGAAAAGCCCCATTTGATAGTCATGTTTTCCTGATTTTTGCATTTTATTTCTATGAATCTTTTGGATTGTAAGCATTCATATATTGTTTAATCATATCTTCTTTTATTAGCTCTGATAAGTACAAAGTTCCTTGATGATATGATAATATGTATAATTAACTAAAAGCACTACATGCTTTGAATGGCTATTCTACGTTTGATAAAGTATTTTCTTCACCCATGTGAGGTTGTATCTTTGTCACATTTCTTAGTGTAGATTACTATTTTTTGCTTGTTTCAGCACCACCACTGGAGTGTGGTATGATACAAGGTAACCAAAGAGAAAAAAATAAATGTAGTAATTAGGTAGAAAATGGGGCATGTTGAAGGTGTTAAATTATCAGTCATTGCGTCTGTTTCCCTTAGATGAATGTTTCTCTTAGGAAACATATGGCGTCAATGGTTCATAAAAGATACAGTGGATAGCTAGGAAATATTAATTTGTTACTTGCCATCTAGGGACATGTTCACACTCACATATATACAAGGAACTGTCCTGCAATTTATGCAATGTTAATTTTTTTTATGTTCTCCATTAGATGAGCCACATAACAGAATTCATTTCTTTAAGTAGATTTGCTGTTTCTGAACTGTCTGGGGTTCCACCTTGATTTCTCCTGCTGCAGTTGGACCTAGATATTTGTTGTCCTTTTTAACTTTTAAAATAGAGGAAGGATATCTCCCCTAGTCCTTCAGTTCTATAAAAAAAAAGTTGCTAATTTTTCAAGATCACCTGTGTACATAGAGGTTCCATCTCATTTTGGATAAATAAAAAGTCAAATAGGTTATTTATAAGAACCAATAACTATCCCAATATTCATAGCTAATGACCATATTACAGCAAACAACAAATTAATCTATAGTAGTAAAACCAAATACATGAGAAATTGCAATATAAAATGTTACCTCCTAAAAAAGGAAAAGAATGGCAACTGTAAGAAACACTGAAAGAAAATGACATTATGAATAAAAAGAGAATTATACCCTTCCTTCTTTATTTTTCTTTACTGATGACTAGAATATTCAAAGAACGTGTTTAGCAAAAAAGTAAGGCTTACAATATTCAAGAACCTCTTTTTCTCTTCTATTCGAAAACCTTTTTCCCATTATTCCCTCAAGTGATTGATAGTTGATATTCTGTGAGGTCTCTTATGTATAAATTATCATGCTAAGATTTCCTACCTTGTGTGTCATAAATATAATAACTTTAAATATCTCCAATTTATTTCCTGTTAAATATTTTATCATATGTCTATATAAAAATAACTTCTCACAACAGTAAATATATTATTAAATACTTATATTTATACAAATATAAGAAAAAATAGGAATACAAGTAAAACCAGTAGTTCACCAAATTCTTAAACAATATATCTTAGTCTCATTTAAGAAAACTGAAGTTCTGAGGAGGTGGCTTGCACGGTATAATACAACACCTAAGACATAAAGATGAGATTCAAACTCAGGTCTCCGTGATTTGGTTTCTGTTTTTTTAAAAAAAGATTTTATTTATTTATTCATGGGAGACACAGAGGGAAAGGCAGAGACACAAGCAGAGGGAGAAGCAGGCTCCACGCAGGGAGCCCGACGTGGGACTCCATCCCGGGTCTCCAGGATCATGCCCTGTGCAGAAGGCAGATGTTCAACCACTGAGCCACCCAGGCCTCCCTGGTTTTCTATTTTTAACTATTATTCTTGCTGGATTCTTTAGAGTGGTCATCATTAAATAATGTCCCTTTTTTCTAGCCTGATTCTGAATACACTGAGAATAAACCAAGGAATGAAGATGATGATTAGCATGCCGAATAGGCATGGTTAGAAGATAGAGCTTACCATGTGAGCTACCGTGCCTTCTGATGTAACCCTAGCATCAGGTTCACTAAAATGTCACTCACAAGCAACGCAGAACAAAGGCAGAAACTCTCCACGGCAAAGTAGAAATGTCCCTTAGAGGAGCGGGAAAGACACCACTTTATGACAAGGTAAAATATTTAACGGAGTAAGCCCCCTCCTCAGGGGCTAAAATGTTGGGGAAGTTCATATGAAAAATCTCCCATGATTGAAACCAGTCAGTCCTAAGGTAAGAGTTTCATCTGACCCCCTACCCCAAGGAATTTGACACAGAAGAAATCTATTTCTCATTAAAGAAAAACTTTGTTTCTAAAAACTCCGAAAGTGGGATCCCTGGGTGGCGCAGCGGTTTGGCGCCTGCCTTTGGCCCAGGGCGCGATCCTGGAGACCCGGGATCGAATCCCACGTCGGGCTCCCGGTGCATGGAGCCTGCTTCTCCCTCTGCCTGTGTCTCTGCCTCTCTCTCTCTCTCTCTGTGACTATCATAAACAAATAAAAAATTAAAAAAATAAAAATAAAAAATAAAAACTCCGAAAGTATACACTCTATGAAAGGAGTATTTTTAACTCTAAGTTAAAGTCTTTTGGAATGATGATCTTCATAGAAATATTATTGAGGAATAAAATCAAGTTTTCCTTTCTCTGTGAATATGTAAAATAAGTGCAATAAAAAGAAAATGAACCAAATTACTTGCTTAGAGAAGTGCAAAATTTTATCAGCTATGTATTACATTTTTATATTTGTTTAGATAAAATGAAATTACTTTCTTTTAAAAATCATAGAAACATTAAAACTAATGACCCAGTGCCACCTTTTTCAGAGAAAAATGTAAATTTCTTTCTTATTAATCTTAAAAGTCATATCAACTTTAGTTTCTATAAATATTAAAAAATACAAATGAATCTATGGCTAAGTTTATTGGTTTCAATATTGCTATTAATATTATTTTTCCTTTGTTACTTCAACACCAACAATGTAAACATTTCCACACATATAATAATCTGGATATTTATCATATTTAACATTTTCTTGTAGACATTTCAAGTTTCTTTTTGTTCCCATCTTCAACTTTATTTCTTCTAAAAAATGAGAAAAATAAAGAATAAAAGCAGAAAGGTCACAAAACATAGTAATAACATTCAAATTATATTTATAGCTAATCAAAAGTATCCCTTGGAGCTATCAAAACTTTAAGATACTTTTTTCAGAAAAGCAATTTGCATTTTTTTCTTTCATTTCCATGTATCTTGGAGAAAATACATTCGTTTTTTAGTAAGCTATGTGTTACTGCATGCATATCAATACTTTTTAATTATCTTTGCTAAAAGTAATATGTTCTTCAACTATATCATTGCACAGTCATAAATCTAATATTATTTTAAACTTTATATAAATTGCTCTTAAAAATATCCAAAATTAATGTTCCATTCATTCTCTTTAGCTTTATATACATATTATAATTTATTTATTACACCTAATAAAAGAATGAAGAATTCATTGCCCCAAGCAAAAACATACTTTTTCAAACACCTTTTCTATGATTTTATCAGGAAAAAATGTACCAGTATTAAATGATATATTATTATTTTAGATGATAGAGCTTATATTGACTTTTGTTTTTAGCCGTGATGTTGTAATAGCAAATTCTTACCTTAAACAACTAGATCGAGGAAAAGATATGTGAAATGATTGTTTTCAGACATTTAACAACAAGAAGTGCTAGACTGTGTTCTGTCGGTCAAGGGCAGTGAAGGCATGGCTTGCTGTCTGGTGGCACCTTTCATCCGCAGAATGGTGTCAAGATTCCACAGCATTACTGCTGAGCTGTGAAAACAGATGCAGAGATGGAGTTCAGGAAGTCTGAGATGACTGACCATTGTGAAGGAGAATTCCAGGAAAGAGAGGTGTGCAGAAAAAAGAACGCCAGAAATCTGTATCAAGATGCCCTTGGGTCTTTGCTGAAAGTGTAGTTCTACAAAGACTTTAAGCATATAGTTTCTGGCATCTAAGATTAGTTCATTTGTCTCCCCTTTTAAAAATTTAAATTCAATTTGCCAACATATAGTATAACACCCAGTGCTCATCCCATTAAGTGCCCTCCTCAGTGCCTGTCACCCAGTCATCCCATCCCCACTCTCCTCCCCTTCTGCAACCCTTGGTTTGTTTTCCAGAGTTAGGAGTCTCTCATGGTTCAAACTCATTCTTCCCCACTCAACCTTGAGGAAGGGAAGGGAAGGGAAGAAGGGAAGAAGGAAAGAAGGAAAGAAAGAAAAAGAGGTCCATCCCATAGATTTTTGCTTATGAGGGCTGCCACCCCAAAAGGTTGGCCTTTATGGGGTAACTTGAAGACAGTTTAACCCTTAAGAGCTGCTTACCTGTAGGAAAAGTTTATATCCTTATCATGCAAATAGTTGGAATATACACTGCCTCTATAACTTCTCTCAGCTCAGCCATCATTCCCTGACCTCTACCTCTGTGTCCTCATAGTAACAAACACACAGCTCAGTATTCTGTAAATTAGAGACAAGACATGACAGGTCTTACATTTGCTAAATCAAAATATTTAATTATGGATTTCACTTTTTAAATAATATAGGACGATTTAGAATTTGATTTTTTCTTGTGTCCATTTAGATCATTTACATTTTTCTAGAACTTACCCATTTTTTGAAATTTTCTAAATATTAGGTATAAAGTTATGTAAGAAATTTTTAAGTCCTTTTGAATAATACCAACTTTTTCATGCTATTCTCCTTTATATTCCCCAAACTAGTTACTTGTGTTTCTTTTCCCCTTTTGCTTTCTTAACATGTTTTGGTAATTATCCTAAGTTAAATGAGTCTTATCAAAACTGCTTTTGCTCCTTCAATTTTCTTTATGGTTTTTTTTTTGAAGATTTTATTTATTCATGAGAGACACAGAGAGACATAGGCAGAAGGAGAAGCAGGCTCCATGCAGGGAGTCTGATGTAGGACTCGATCCCCTGTCTCCAGGATCACACCCTGAGCCAAAGGCAGACACTTAACCGCTGAGCCACCCAGGCATCCCTTCTTTATAGTTTTATCTTCTATTTAATTGCATTTGATTTCTCCATTCACTATTATTTTCCTTAATTTTCTTTTGGTTAATATACATTCTTTTTCAATTTTTGTTAAATGAATACTTAGCATTTTGATTTTCTGCCATTCTTATTTTTTACTATGCACATGTAAGGCTAAAATTTTTTCTGTTAGCAAAACGTAGCTGCATTGCATATTAATATACTTTACTTTTGTTATACCATATGTCTGTTGAAAATATTTTCTTAAATCCTTTTTAAATTTTTCTTGAGTCTATCTTTTATTTAGGAGTTTGTGTCAAAATAAAATATTTTATTATATGACTTCATTTCGCCCCTTAAATCTCTCTAGATCTCCAGTTCCCTCCTACATATTCTGTATGATTTCATTTCTTTCATGTGTGCTGAAATTTGTGTATAGTCCAGCTTAAGGTCAATTTTCATAAAGAATTGCTCTTGAAAATAATGTATGGCTCCAATTTGGGGATACCACAGTTTCTACATATCAGCTATGCCAAACTTATGTGTAGTATTCAAATCTTAACCTTACCATTTTATTTTCCTGTTTATTTATCTGCTACCAATAGAATTATGTTAATTCTAATTCCAATTATAAATCTTCATTTTTCTACTTCTATTTTGACTTCTCTTGATTTTTACTTTATATGTATTTTGATGATACATGAAATCTCTGTCCAGTACAGTAATCACTAGGCACATGTACCTATGTAAATTTAAATTCAATGAAACTTCAGTGACTTAGTCACAATAGCTGCATTTCAAATGTTCAATAGCTACATATTGGACTGTAGCTCTTATATTGTCCAGTGCAGATACAGAATATTTCTTTTATCCCAGAAAGTTCTATTGAACTACACTGCTATATAGTTACACTTATATAAATTTAGATTTATTATATTTTCTGAGAAAATTAGAAGTTTTTTGAAAGGATCTCTCTCTCTCTCTCTTTTTTTTTTTTTTAAGATTTTATTTATTTATTCATGATAGTCACACAGAGAGAGAGAGAGAGGCAGAGACACAGGCAGAGGGAGAAGCAGGCTCCATGCACCAGGAGCCCGACGTGGGATCCAATCCCGGGTCTCCAGGATCACGCCCTGGGCCAAAGGCAGGCACTAAACCACTGCGCCACCCAGGGATCCCTGAAAGGATCTCTCTATATCTGGAAATCCTTTTTAAAAATTCCCCTTTGATCTAGGATAATTACACAAAATTTCTTTGGGATAGTTTTGCATGTTGGATCATTTCTTAATTTTTATTCTTTATGTGTACTTACATTTAAATGTTTTCTCTTTTGGCTAGAAAAGAGAAAGCAATTAATCTACTTAAATGTACTTTAACGCTAATATAGTTAAGTTCATATCTAACATTTTATTATGAGCTTTCTCCCTATCCTCTCTGCTATAAATTTATTTTTCCCTGTTTCTTTTCTTCTTTTAGGCATATTCTATATTTTTTGGCAATCCATGTTTGCCTTCCCCAATGTAGATTAGTTTAGTGTTGTTACTTTCTTTTTGTAGTAGCTACCTTCCAAATTAAAGCATGAGTCCTTAATTAGCTAAAAATAGTAAATATCCATTAATTCCATCTTTAGCTTCTCAATATGTATGCAAACACAGATTCATATGTATATATTTGAAACTTCACAAACCATCATAATTATTAGTTTGCAAAGAAATTGCTATACATAAATATTTAGTGTGTATATATATTTCTACATATATATTCTTTTTTCTTGCAAATTCTTTCATTCCCTCTGTATTTTTCTATTAGATAATTTTCTTTTCTGACTAGAGCACATCCTTTAAATGTTTCCTTATTATGTGTCAGTTACTGGAAAACTCTTCAGTTTTGTTCATCTGAATTTTTTTTTTAAGATTTTATTTATTTAATCATGAGAGACATGCACACAGAGGGGCAGAGACACAGGCAGAGGGAGGAGAAGCAGGCTCCATGCAGGAGCCTGATGTGGAACTCGATTCTAGAACTCCAGGATCACATCCTGAGCCAAAGGCAGAGGTTCAACCGCTGAGCCACCCAGGTATCCCTGTTCATCTGAATTTAGCCTTCATCCTTAAAACATATTTTTTTCTGAATCTCAACTTCTACATAGCAGTTAATTTCTTTCCTCATAGTGAAAATATCTTTATGTTGAGTGCTGCCTTCCATCTTGCACAGAGAGGTCTCTGTGATATTATTGCCACCTTCCATTTTAAAATTTCTTTTTATCTTTGCTTTTCTTTAGTTTATCTCTACTGTGTTCTGGTAGGGATTTTTTTTAACTTATTCTTTTAAGAATTTATAGCATTTCTTGAATCTTTGATTTGGGATATTTCATTAAAAAAACAAAAATTCAAAAAAAATAAAATAAAATAAAACTCAAAAAAAAAGAGAGAAAGAAAAAAAAATAAAAAAAACAAAAATTCAAGCTCCCAGTATTGCTTCTTCCTCCTTTTCAATGTCCTCTCCTCCTTTCTCTGTCTCTCGCTTGACACTTTTGTGTTGGACTTTCTGACTTGACCCTTTATGTGTCTCATTATCAACTATTTATTGTTTTTTTTTGTCTTAGATAATTATCTTCTAACCTATAGCCCAGTTCACTAATTCCGTCTTCTTATGTATTTGATCCAATGTCAACCTCATTTTCCCAAGTTCTTATTTTCTGTAGTTAGCGATTTTTTGGTTTCATATTTAAATCTGCTCTGCCACATGTCTTATTTTCAGTTCCTCTGGACATTTTCACTGTCTTTTGTCATCTTAGATACAGTTGCTCTAGTCATTTTTCAGTCTATATTTGAACATTGCCAACATCAGGGTCCCTTTGAGTCTGTTTCTGCTATCTAATTCTGGTCTTTCTCACTAATGATTTTTTTTTTTAACCATTTGTGTCCGACAATTCTTGTCTGTGTACTAGATATTGCACTTTTTAAATAGGAGAAATATTTGGAGCCTAGAATAGATTCGTGTACAGTCCAGCTTAAGGTCAATTTTCATCAAGAATTGCTGTTGAAAATAATGTATGGCTTCAATTTGGGGATACCACAGTTTCTACATATCAGCTATGTCAAACTTATGTGTAGTGTTCAAATCTTAACCTTACCATTTTATTTTCCTGTTTATTTATCTGCTACCAACAGAATTATGTTAAAATCTCTAATTATAAATCTTCATTTTTCTACTTTTATTTTGACTTCTCTTGATTTTTACTTTATATGTATTTTGTCTTTTTTTTTTTTTTCAAAGATCATTTAAAAGTTAGAAACTACTATATTGCACATTCATGCCCTTTGATGCTCTGGACCATTGTGGTGATGCTAACTTAGATTGCAGTTTCAGGCCGGTACTGTTTGATTTCTGGTTCACATTACTGTACGTTCATTTTTTGTATTTCAGTTTTCCTTTTAAGTTTCAGTTATAAATGTGGGGAAGTTATCAAACTACATTACCTTGTGTTAGTTCTTTGCCTTACATTCCTTCTACCCTGCTATTCTATCAAGACCACAGCATATTTTTTTACAGCCATTTCTTTTGAATTGGGAAAAGTCTTCAGGGAAAAACCAGAAATGTTTAGTACCAATTAGCTTATGATGAAGCAAAAGCTGTGCTATGAAGTCACTTCAGCTATAGTACCTAGCTAGTCATTTATCACCTCAGTACTTCCTGGCCATCTGCCTTTCTCTTGCAATAGTATGTATTATTCTATCAGTTACTTATTAATATTAGTCTCAAAACCAAAGTACAGGTACCCAGTCTTGTATAAAATCATTGGCTAGATTTCTTCATATTTTGGATCTGCCATAGATAAGCTTCTGAGAATCTCTTGATTTTAATGTTTCAGGGAGCTTGAAAAGGATCAAAACTTTAGGGATCCCTGAATCTACTCTATACATTCAGTATTTGTATACTCCTCTTGATTATGACAAGAGACTTAGTTAAATGCCCATGGAATATTTACCCACTAGGACTATTTGTGCTTAGTCTTAGGTTATTCTTTTATAATATATTAATATTTTTAAAGACCATTGTTAACATAGTTTATGTAAATGTTTCCTTTTTTATGGATTTACTCTTGCTTATTTTTTTGTCTTATGTTCTCATTTTTCTCTTATCTCTCAATTTACTTCTCACCAAAGGTTGGCATTTTATGTCACTTTAGTGAGAGTCTTTAGGTACTAAGACTTACTAACGTTCCAATAATCACGAATATTCACTAATAACTAATTTTTGCTTCTGAATGTATCTTAATGTTCTTCCTACTGAATGAGTGTTCAGCTGGGTATACACTTCTGAGTTCATTTTATTTCTAGAGCATTCTGAAGATACAACCATACTGTTTTCTGGAATTGACTGTTGAAGTTCAGATATCTAAGATGAATTTAATGACTCTTTCTTCATAAACACTCTTGTTTTGTAGCTCTCTGTACTGTTCATTTTTCTTTGATGTTTTACTGTTTCATTACAATATTAATGGACTTAGATTTTCTTTTATTTATATTATTAATTACTCTGTACTTTCAAAATAGGAATTTATATCTTAATTCAAACCTGAGAAATGGGGCAACCCAGTTGGCTCAGCAGTTTAGTGCCACCTTCAGCCCAGGGTGTGATCCTGAAGACCCAGGATCGAGTCCCACATCCAGCTCCCTGCATGGAGCCTGCTTCTCCCTCTGCCTGTGTCTCTGCCTCTCTCACTCTCTCTCTCTCTGTGACTCTCATGAATAAATAAAATCTTAAAAAAAAAAGAAACCGGAAAAATATTTTTTCATAATACTTCAAATATTACTTTTTCTGTTATTACCTGTTTTCTTCTGTAACAACTATTACTTAAAAATTGAATTTTTCACTGTATCTCCAACATTCTTAACTATTTATTCATATTTGTATTTAAATTACCTTTTATCTCTCTGCTGTATACTGTGTGAATTTCTCCATACTATCTTACCATTCACTGATCTTTTATTAAATGTGTTAAGTCTGGAAGTTTTCCCACATGTCGCATTTCAGTAACTAATTCCTTTTTCAGCTTTCCTATATAATTTTTTTCTCATGTTGTTTTTGTTTGTTTTTCTTTAAAAGACACTTCTTTTTTAAACTAGAATTTATACACTCATATTTCTCTTTGAATATTTTAATCTAATTAAAATCTTTGTAAGAATCTGTCATAACTTTCTGCCCCTGGACACCACTGAGTAAGCATCATTAAAGTCTCCCCTCCCACCTCCATCATGTCTAAGTCAGAGTCTCCCAAAGAGCCTGAGCAGCTGTGGAAGCTCTTCATCAGTGGTTTGAACTTTGAAACAACTGATGAGAGTCTGAGGAACCATTTTGAGCAATGGGGAATGCTTATGGGCTATGTGGTAAAGAGAGATCCAAACACCAAGCGCTCCAGAGGCTTTGGGTTTGTCATGTATGCCACTGTGGAGGAGGTGGATGAAACCATGAATGCAAGGCCACATAAGGTGGATGGAAGAGTTGTGGAACCAAAGAGGGTGGTCTCAAGAGAAGATTCTTTTTGTGCTCAAGATTGTGAATCTGAGAAACCACCAAGGAACCAACAGCCATGCAAGCCCACAAGGGTTTATTAGCAAGCTCAAGCTTGGGTCCAAGTATACCCAACATAGCAGAGCAGGGACTTGGACCCTGAAGTGGGTTACAGCTGGGTTTTTTATAGGCTGGTCTAGGGGATTTTCAGAAGGGGTAGAGGAATTTTTCAAGTTCTGTTTACATTCTGAAATGGGGCTTTCAAGGGCATTGAGCTCTGTTCTCATTCTAAGATGGGATTCTCTGCCAAGGGCAATTCTGAGCTCTGTTGTCTTTCTGATATGGAATTCCTTGCTGAGGACATTCTGCAGTTTTTCCTGTAAAGTTCAGCTCTTATTCACAGAGGCCTAAGATGGCTGTACTTGTGCTAATGGTAAACTTGAGGTGGTATAGCCTTAATTTTTTTCGGCCTCCACAATTATCAAAGACCTGGTGCCCACTTAACTGTGAAAAATATTTTTGTTGGTGGCATTAAAGAAGAAATTGAAGAACATCATCTAAGAGATTATTTTGAACAGTATGGAAAAATTGAAGTGATTGAGATCATAACTGACCAAGGCAGTGGCAAAAAAGTGGCTTTTGTGACATTTGATGACCGTGACTCTGTAGACAAAATTGTCATTCAAAAATACCATACTGTGAATGGCCACAATTGTGAAGTAAGGAAAGCCCTATCGGAGCAAGAGATGGCTAGTGCTTCATCCAGCCAAAGAGGCCTAAGTGGTTCTGGAAACTTTGGTGGTGGTTGTGAAGGTGGTTTTGGTGGGAATGACAACTTTGGTCATGGGAGGAAACTTCAGTGGTCAAGGTAGCTTCAGTGGCAATCGAGGTGATGGTGGATACGGTGGCAGTGGGGATGGCTATAATGAATTCGGTAATGATGGAAGCAACTTTGGAGGTGGCGGAAGCTATAACGATTTTGGCAATTACAACAATCAATCCTCAAATTTTGGACCCACAAAAGGAGGAAATTTTGGAGGCAGAAGCTCTGGCCCCTATGGTGATGGAGGCCAATACTTTGCCAAACCACGAAACCAAGGTGGCTTTGGCGGTTCCAGCAGCAGCAGCAGCTATGGCAGTGGCAGAGGTTTTAATTACTGACAGTAAACAAAGCTTAGCAGGAGAGTAGAGCCAGAGAAGTGACAGGAAAGCTACAGGTTACAACAGATTTGTGAACTCAGCCAAGCACAGTGGCAGCAGGGCCTAGCTGTTACAAAGAGGACACATTTTAGACAATACTCATGTATATGGGCAAAAAACTCGAGGACTGTATTTGTGACTAATTGTATAACAGGTTATTTTAGTTTATGTTCTGTGGAAAGTGTAAAGCATTCCAACAAAGGGCTTTATTTTTTTATTTTTTTTAAGTATTTTATTTATTTATTCATGATAGACATAGAGAGAGAGAGAGGCAGAGACACAGGCAGAGGGAGAAGCAGGCTCCATGCTGGGAGCTTGATGCGGGACTCCATCCTGGGACTCCAGGACGGCGCCCTGGGCCAAAGGCAGGCGCTAAACCACTGAGCCACCCAGGGATCCCCCCAACAAAGGGTTTTAATGTAGATTTTTTTTTGTACCCATGCTGTTGATTGCTAAATGTTAATAGTCTGATCGTGATGCTGAATAAATGTGTCTTTAAAAAAAAAAAAAGAATCTGTTATAAAATCCAAGTGGAAAGTTTTTATATTCCATCATATATATATGGCATTAGATTAGTTTCAGATGTAATCTTGAGTGGAATATTTGGAATTTTGGGAATTTGAAGTATGGGTTCCCTCTTCCTGATATTTTCAGATCATATTTTAGTTTGTAACAATGTTTCAGTTACCTACATTCATTTAACCCTATAGGCCAAATCTTTATAAATTTTAGGGTTTTTTTCCCTACAGTTATATTAGCAATATGGCAAGTATGGACATGGACACAGACAGTGATTTGGTTCAGCTCCATTCAGAGGTTTGTCCACTCATCTCTGAAACTTTCTAGGATTTATAGATCCAGACAATGACTGATGGCATTTTGTCACTTCTATTATATAATATAGTTTCTCCATTTACAAAGTTTGTGGTATAGGGAACCAAATTTCATTCACTGGCTTCATGTAGTTACTCTGGTTCAGAGTCACCATCTTACGTGAAACAATTCTAGTACTTTTTATTCTGCAGAACTAAACTCCTGGCCAACAGTGTCTTCTTTTACACCTAAAATTCAGTGAGCCCACAGCTTCAGCCTGGCTCATTACTGCATGTTTTTATTCTATTTCTGGCTCACAGAGATTTTTTATCTTGTATTTGAGCTCAGCAGTAACTTTTAGATTTTCTTTTTTTAATATTTTATCAATCATTACTGTGTGTTTAGAACAGAGAGAGTGATCAAAGCATGAACTTCATGCTCCAACTTGACCTGAATGCCAGTGGCATTGATTTTTCACAAAAACCATATAGATGCTGTATAGAATGTTAGAACTACCTGTCCTTTAAGAAGATCATGTTGACCACAAACATAAGACACAATTTATAAATTATGCAACATGCAGAGATGATGCAGAAAAATAATACCTCTATCAATAAAAATACTCTTATATGATATTGAGTTTGATTTTTTTCCAAGAAGTTCAACTTAATTGCCAGATGCAACTTAGCTCTACTATTTTACCTTTAGATTTTATGAGGTACTTTTATTTTTTATGAATGCATATCCATGACATTATTTCAGAGCATATTTCTTTGACTTCTGAGAATATATATATATATTCTCCTCCCCCACCCCAGGCATATTATGTCGCTATTTAATAATTGAAAAGAATAGCTCAAGGCACAAGACCTTAGCACAAAAAAAAAATTATCTTATTTTACTTTTCATTGGGCTTTGAAGTTTTTCCTTATGTATTATTTTCTGCCTTACAATGTTTGTCAGATTCACATTGATGAACATTGATTAAAGTGGAGCTATTTAGATTAAACTGAGGGACACCTGGGTGGCTCAGCGGTTGAGCATCTGCCTTTGGCTCAGGGCGTGATCCCAGGGTCCCAGGATCAAGTCCCACATCAGGCTTCCTGCATGGACCCTGCTTCTCCCTCTGCCTGTCTGCCTCAGTCCTCTCTGTGTCTCTCATGAATAAATAAATTTTAAAAAAGATTTAAAAAATAGATTAAACTGAGTATAATATAGTTGCAACATTGACTTCTTTTAATATAAACTTAGTCATAGACTCTCTCCGATAAGATCGGAAAAAAATGAATATTTTAACTCCTTAAAATTTGAATTGGGCTGTAACTGAACAAAATTTCTCATCTCAATTGGCCTAGATAGATAGATAGGTAGATAGATAAATGATAGAATGTATGGAGGCATTAACATATAGGGTGTTACCATATCTGATGTCCTAATGATGTTTGGTATCAATTTAATAGGGCTTGTGATACTATAATACATACTATTAAACACCAGTTAGCTTTGCAATGGTGACCCAAAAGAATGAAATAACTCTACAACTGTTCTGAATGTTAAGGCTGTGGTTAAAAAAGTCATACATCAGGAATCAAAGCATAAAACCCTAAGGGAAAGTTAAACTTCAGGAGACTTCATATCAATCTGATTAATGAGACTTGAAGACCAGTGGCTGGTCTCTATTCCTAAAGGCTCATTCCTTCTCACACTACCCACATAGTTCCCTCCCTCCAGCAACCACTGGGTCACTTCTTTCAAATGTTGTTTTCTTTATCCCTGAATTAAAAGTGATAATACCAGTCTGCAATTAAAAAAAATTGTTGGATTTCTTTTTCTTTTTAAGATTTTATTTATATCTTTATGAGAGACATGGAGAGAGAGGCAGAGACATATACAGAGGGAAAAGCCGGCTCCTCACAGGGAGCCAGATGTGGGACTCAATCCCAGGACTCCAGGATCACACCCTGAGCCAAAGGCAGATGCTCAACTACTGGAGCCACCCAGGAGTCCCTTGTTATACTTCCAATTCACTAAGAATTTTTTTCTATATAATGTAAAGCAGAGTATAATTTAATTTTCATCCAGAGGATGAGCTATTTTTCCCATAATTTTGCTTAGAGGGAATAATCTAGTCTTATGGAAGATAAATGTCACTTTTATCATAAGTTAAATCCTATCTATCTCTTGAAACTCTCTGCTATGTTCAATTTTTCTATTGTTTTCATAGAGACATTTTACATTTTTTTTAACTGTCTTATGGGGAAAGTCCCCACTAACTGATTATTAAGTTTTATTGGTTTGTGTTAACCCCATAAACAGACTCTACAATATTCAAACAATTCTTTTTGTAATAGCTTTATCTAATCCATCTCCAAAATGTGCTTATTTTATTTTGTTCCTGGTACAACCAATTTTATTACTTATCTTTGAAGGAAACTTTTAATAAATAATTACCTGGTGTTTTATGTTTTGTTTTGCTTTTTACACACTGTAGTCAAAATTATATCTCCAAAAATGAATGCGGGAGTGGTGGCACCCTCTGTCAGATGATACATTGAAGTGTGGAAGGCTCTAGATGTGCTCTAGATGTGCTCTATAGTGCAATGATGGTATTGGATGAGAAGAAATATCTCAGAGACAAGAAGGGGGCAGTGAATTCTTCTGGGGCCTTGGGACTTTTATAACACTCCTGAGAGAGGAGTAATCAAAGAGTTTCTTCATATAGTACATGTATAACAGAAAAAAATATTATGTATGTGTGTGTTTTCTCTGTATCTCTTTATCTAAACTGATCCAGAAAAGAGACTAGAATTAAATCCTGAAAAAGAACTCTTAAATACATAGGACAGAAGCAAAGTTATAGAGAGCTGTAGGAGGAGAGACATGCTTACAGCTTCATTTTTCCCTTCTATTATTCCCCTATTTGGCAAATTACTCAAATGAATAATCTATATGATATAGAAATTGTAAACTTCAAAGCTGTATGTTGTATAATCCCAACACTTTCTATGAAAGTCTTGGAACAGATGATAAATAATCTAGAGCTAATTCACATGTAATAAAGTTGAAAGAACAGAATTTCTTTTTTCTTTTTTCCATCCTATCCTTTTTATATCACTTTCAGCAGATGTAATCCAGTGGCCATTCTTCATGTACATGTTGCTATAATGATAAATGACAGTAGGCCTGATTTACTATTGGAAAGTAAAAATAATAATTTAAAATCTCAATTTATATCCTCATTTTCTTAAACTAATCACTCTTTTTTTTTTTTCTTAAGATTTTATTTATTTATTCATGACAGACACAGAGAGAGAGGTAGAGACACCGGCAGAGGGAGAAGCAGGCTCCATGCAGGGAGCCCCATGTGGGACTCGGTCTGGGTCTCCAGGATCACACCCCGGGGTGAAGGTGGCGCTAAACCGCTGGGCCACCGGGGCTGCCCTAATCACTCATCTTTAAGTGAAAAAATTATTTGTCTTAAATATTCCAACAGAATATCAATTTGGAAACATTTCTGGAAAATAATTTCAATTTTTATATTTAGATCTTAAACTTTTCTTTAAGGGCTATAATTGAATTTGACAAGCAATAAGCTTTTTGAGAAAGTTAATGATTCATGAGAAAAAATAAAGCTAAATATTAAAATTTTTAAATAAAAAATTAGAATTTAATTACAAATTATATTTAAACTTAAAATGGAAAATAATGATTTAAACATTTCTTTGAAAAATCAAGTCAAACATCTGTCTTTAAATTATCATTTATTAAGCACCTAGTAGGACTCCAGGTATGGGAGTAGGCTCTGTTATACTCTTTTTTGTTCTCAGTTTCTTTTTTTTTTCCCTCTGATATTGTCTCTCCTCCTTTTGACTCTACAAGTTTAACATTGCCATAATATAGATAGATATAGATATATACTTTACCTCCTATGATATCCCAAGATAGTAATTGTATGTTTAAATTTTTTAAATGATTAGAAATATAGAAATGATTTTCCTAATGACCTCCCCCCAAAAAATATTTTCCTTTGACTATATGCAATCTAATCTATACATTGCTTGTTTTGCATAATTAACATAGATTTCTATAAAGATTAATGCTTCTAACAGAATTAGTTGAAACAAAGAGAAATGCTATCCAGAATTTGAGAGTAAACATGGTTATACTTTAAGATATAGATCTCAGAAGTTGAGGTATGAAATAATCCTCACAATTCTTTCATCCTGTGCATAGATTTATCCCCTGTAATTATAATTTATATTTCTGTAATCCCTGGCTTTGTATAGCTATCTCTATTCCTATTTGTATCCCATGATACCATGATTTCTACCAGGTCAGGGGCTATGTCCTAACTGTTTTGCTTTTCTAGAATCTAATGTGGGATGGCACTTGAATTATTAGATGTAAGTCTCATATAAAAAAGCCTAAATTAGGGACATCTGGGTGGCTCAGCAGTTGAGCATCTGCCTTCGGCCCAGGGTATGATCCTGGGGTCTCAGGATCGAGTCTCACGTCGGGCTCCCTGCATGGAGCCTGCTTCTCTTTCTGCCTGTGTCTCTGCCTCTCTCTCTCTGTCTGTGTTTCTCATGATTGAATGAATGAATGAATGAATGAATGAATAAATAAATAAATAAATAAACAAGTCTGAGTTAATCATTGTGATAAATAATCAATATTTCAACATCTGAAATAAGACTGAGTTTGAGAATGTAGGACTTCAGTTTCTCTTTCAACTCAGATATTACAATATTTTCCAGCTGTTTTTTCCTCTTCTTTTTCTCTAAGCATCCCTTTTCCTGATTCCTAAATTGAGTACACCAAACTTTTTTTTAAAGATTTTATTTATTCATTTATGAGAGACACAGAGACAGAGAGGCAGAGACATAGGCAGAGGGAGAAACAGGCTCCCTGCAGGGAGCATGATGTAGGACTCAATCCCCAGACCCTGGAATCACAACCTTAGCCAAAGGCAGGCACTAAACCACTGAGCCACCTAGGTGCCCTAAATACCCCAAATTTAAGCTGACATTAATTGTATTAAGAAAATTCAATGCTTGTCAATCCCATGTTCAACAGCATTTACAGTAAACTGAAATCTTTTTAGCATACTTCCATCTTCTACATTTTCTGCAAATCTCCTTCACTTTCCCAACTGATCCTACAAATATACTGCATACTAGTACACCAAACTGCTTGCTTTTTTCCCAGTGACTGTCCATGCTCCTATGCCTTTGTATTTGCTTTTCAATGATGAAATATTGCCATCCTTCTTTTGCCTTCCCTTCCTTCAATGGCATTGCTGTGGTAGTAGATACCTTACCTTCATACCTCTGGCAGTTAGCTCTACCTTTTCTCCTTCCATTTATACCTTGCATAAGCCACTATTGTAACACTTACCTCTAATTACAATAAGAAGTAGCTTAAAAATAAAAGATTTATTTATTTATTTGAGAAAGAGAGAATGCAGAGGGGAGGGGCAGAATGCAGGGCTTAAGAGAGAATCTTAAGCAGCAGACTCCATGCCCAGCCCTGAGTCTGACATGGGGCTCTATCTCACAGCCATGAGATTATGACCCTGAGCCATAATTAAGAGTTGGACACTTAACCCACTGAACCACAAAGGTGCTCCAAGATGGTTTTAAAGTACCTCTCATGAGTTAATTTGACCTACATATGTCATATGTAGAATGAATACAAAAAAAAAAAACTCAACATTGTTTTATCCTAGAAGTTTTAGTATTATGTGACTGCACTTTTCAAATTGAAAAATGTTAATTTCCAGTACCACTATTCAGAAAATCTGTCACACACAGCAATAAAGTAGAACACATTCAGTAAGTCTCCATCATTCAGACTAAATGTGGAAAAACCAAAATGAAGAATTTATATTTCAGTCATAAAATTTTAAAAATAAGAATGTATTTGTAACTTTGGCAAACAGTGTTTACAAGTTTAGTCATTAGTGATGATGCTTTAATGAATAGATTAGATTGCTGGCAATTACCACATTAGACTTTTGATTAAATGGTTATTTGAGATTTCCCTGAAGAATTTTAAACATAGCTTCATTGACTCTATGCTTCTGTTTTATTTTCAGTTTTTTCTTGGAATTTGTCTCTAAAATTAGTTTTAGAGTAAACTTTAGTTCATCTTAGGCCTTACTCCAATTACAAAAATTGACAAAAAATTATCATTTTCTAATTGTCAGGTGCTACAATGCTCACAGATTGAAAGAGGTTTAACTACCCACAGCTTCCATGACTTCCATGCAATAGATGTCTGTACTATGGCAATTCCATTTCCTAGATTTGGCAGGTATTTGAAAGAGTCTGTTGAGAACTCTCAGTCCAGATATAACCACAGCAAATACACATCAAGCACTGTCCTATTCTACCAAGAACTGTGTTGCATTTGTGCCATATTGTTGTTCTTTCCTCAACCTGAATTAAATTTTCTTTCCAGAAGAAACTTCCAATCTACTCTTAAACTAAGCTACAATTCTCCTTTCACGAAGTGTTCTCTCATCCTTCACCAAAGAATTTGTTTCTTTCTTCTGTCTTCCTATTTCACTTGCTTTGTATATTTCATGTATCATTTTTCAAATACTGCCTTTACACAATGGCTAATTGTTTCCTGCATATTTTTGAAGGATGTGCTCTCATTAAATCTCTGGTCATTAAATTGTAGACTTATGCAGAAAAAACTGCTACCATTGCTATTTTGGACTAAAATACGACGAGGCTTCATCACTCGAAACCTACTTTAATTCATCCTTAATGTATTTCTTTTATGTACAGTATCCAAGCCACTTTTAAAATAGACTGCATTAAAAAAAAACAACAAAACAATCCTTATTCACACAAAATTTATTTACAAATTTAATAACCACAGGAAGAAAAGAAAATCTAAAACGTTAAAAGTTTAATTTTCTTTTATCCTTGACCTACAGGTCTCAACCCTGTTCTCCAAATGTAAAAGCATTTAAAAAAAATAATTTATACAAAGAGCTAGAGGTCATTTTCAAGAAGCTCCAGAGAATTGAGACCAAATCAATTATATGGACTTCAGTGATTGCAAACAAGGAAAGTCAATTTCCAGTGCTAATATCACGGAACTTAATTTGATCACTCTTATTAGTATAATTAGGAGTAATACTGCTTGGAGGCAAGTAGCTTAATCTATAAAGGAAGAAGAGAAATTTCAATCCATGTAAATTTACTTATTAATATTTTACATGAAAGTCATACCTTGTATTTTTCCCTATGGTTACAGTTAATTGTAAAAACAAGAGTCAGATATCCATGCCTCTAGTTTCAGGGTAAAAAAAAAAAGAGAAGGGGTACTGGGGACTTGCCAGATGATCTGATATTTCATGAGTTCTTTGACTTACTTATAAGCTGAGATCATAAATATGTGACATAAGGAAAGGAATGATGCAATTGAAGGAAGAAAATCTGCTTACAAACAGGGGACATGTAGCAAATATTTCAACCCCTCTGAGCTTTGTCTTCCTTAGCTGTAAATTGGTGACATCTCTGCCTTCTCACAGGGATGTTGTGGTAAAGATTTCACTGCAGATGTGCGGGTGTGTTTTGGCTGCTGTCTTCAAAAACTGGGAATTAAGCAGATGAGTTTCCAACCTCTGGTAAATTTCTCTTTGGCTGATTTTATTCAAACTTCTTGAGGCCAGTATGATGGAAGACTGAAAACTGTATCAGATTCTGTTGCCCTTAACTGTCATTTTAAGGAATCAAATACTTACTGCTTGAGTTCACTTGCTATTCGATCTTCAATAGCTAATTCCCAGCTCAGTTCATCAGGCAAGGCAGAGGAAGTTGGGTATCAATTTGAAAAGAGCAGACTGCCAGGACTTTTGTCCCTTCTCTACTTTTTACCTAGTGGCAATGGCACTTTTCTCTGGCTCAGCTTCCTGATGTATGATAACAGTAACTATTTCATTGGGCTGGTGTGCAGCATCAAGAGTTCCAGCAGCAGCAAGAGTTAATGCTGTGTACTTAAAGCACTTAGAGCAGGGCCTGATGAATAGTAAATAGGACCTTGTTTTTCTTAGGCATTAGGTATATTCTCTGAGGTTAAGTTCATCTTTATTTTTTCATGGGCTTTATTGAGGTATAAGTAATAAAGAACTGTAGATACTTAATGTATACAATTTGATAAGTATGGACATATGCAAACATACATGTTACCATCACCACAATCAAGGTGATATTTCTATCCAACATTTTCCAGAGTTTTCTTGTGCCCACCTTTTTTGTGGTAACCCAATTAGAAAATGGGCAAAAGACTCAAATTGGTATTTCTCCAAAGACAACATACAAATGGCCAAGATGTATATGAAATGTATATCATTATCAGAGAAATGCAAATTAAAACTATAATGAGATATCTCAAACCTATTAGGACAACTTGAATTTAAAAACAAACAGACAAACATAAATAATAAATAAATAAATGAATAAATAAATAAATGAATAAATAAATAAATAAATAAATAAATAAATAAATAAAACAAAATAAAATAAAGATAGCAAGTGTTGGTGAGGTTGTAGAGAAATTGGAACTCTTGTAATAATGTTGGTGGGAGTGTAAAATAGTACAACAGGTGTGGAAAATAGAAGGGAGATTCCTTAAAAAATTAAAAATAGAACTATGTGGGGTACCTAGATGGCTCAGTCCATTAAGCATCTGCTTTTACTTCAGGTCATGATCCCAGGGTCCTGGGATCAAGCCCCATGTAAGGCTCCCTGCTCAGTGGGGAGCCTGCTTCTTCTTTTCCCTGCCTCCTGCTTGTGCTCTCTCTCGCTATTTTTCTCTATCAAATAAAATCTTAAAATAATGAAAAAATAAAGATAGAACTACATGATATAGCAATTCCAGTTTGGGAAATATACCCAAAAGAATTGAAATCAACATAAAGAGATATCTACATCCCTCATGTTCATTGCAGCACTATTCACAGTAGACTAGAGACAGAAACAATCCAAGTGACCATCAAAAGATGAAATGCTTTAAGAAAATGTGATATACACATGCATTGGAATAGTATTAAGCTAAGTGCCTCATCTTAACATCCTACGTTTTTAGCCCAGTGATGGCCATTTGAATGAAATAATATGAAGAAAAAATAATAGTTCATAAGATATGAAATATACTCATAGAATTGCCTTCCTTATTTTTACATACATACATACAATTTCCTTAGCTTGAAATCCTTTCATATTAAAAAAAATCAGATGTTTGGAATATAAGTTAAGGAAAATTTTATTATAGTATTTCATTTGATCTGATTGTGCTGTAACTTTGTGGATAGGAATCTTGGGTTTTTTAATTTGTTTTTATACAAAGGTTAAAAAAATGTGAATTACCATTAGAATGTTATGAAGTTCAAATGGTTTTTGCCAACTAAAGTATTTCATTTATCTATCACATCAAACTCATTAGTAAAATGAATGTGAAGCACTAATGAGGTAAGTCCCTGAGCTCTCATTCTTGTTCTCCTTTATTCTATTGGCTGAATGTTGTTTTGCTGGCAATTGTTTGCAGAGCTGCATTTATTACCTGTGATCTTATAGCTATTCTCTGTGGGACCATCTAAACTCTCAGTATGTCTACCCACCAAAATCTGTGGTCTATTTTATAAGCAAGAAGAGAAATTCAAGTTTCCAAAGACATCAGATGTAAATTCAAGTTTACACATTTGGTAAAATTGAGATCATGATCAAATTATTGTGGATTAAAATATATGCATCAGCATAATACATTATTGTAATGTAATTCATTTCGTATTCTCAAGAAATATGCAATTGTATCTATTTTATTTATTTTTTATTTAAAAGCAATTGACATATAGTGTATTATTAGTTTCAGAGGTAGAGTTTAGTGATTCATCAGTTGCATATAACATCCAGTGCTCATCATTAAGTGCCCTCCTCAATACCCATCACCCAGTTATTCCCTCCTCCCACTCACCTCCCCTCCAGCAACCCTTAGTTTGTTTCCTATAGTTAACACTCTCTTATGGTTTGTCTCCCTCTGTGATTTTGTCTTATTTTATTTTTCTCTCCTTTCTCCTATGTTCATCTGTTTTCTTCCTTAAATTCCACATATGAGTGAAATCATATACTTGTCTTTCTCTGATGGACTTAATTTGCTTAGCATAATACCCTCTAGTCCTATCCACATTGTTGAAAATGGTAAGATTTCTTTTTTTAATGGCTGAATAATATTCCATGATATATATATATATATATGATATATATATCATATCTTTCTTATCTGTTCGTCTGATAATATCTGAATAATATTCCATGATATATATATATGAGATATATATATATCTTTCTTATCTGTTCGTCGAAGGACATGATATATATATATATATATTTATGATATATATATATCATATCTTTCTTATCTGTTCGTTGAAGGACATCCAGGCTCTTTCCATAGTTTGACTACTGTGGACATTGGTGCTATAAACATTGGTGCAAGTGCCCCTTCAAATCATTGTTTGTATCCTTTGGATAAGTACCTAGTTCTAACTACTGCTTAAAATATGTAATGAACTACCCCAAAATCTAGGGGTTTCACAGTAGCCAATTATTTAATTCATGATTTTGTGGGTCAACCTCACGGCTCTCCTCTTCTGGAGTGGCTTAGCTGATCACTGCAGTTATTTGGAGGCATGATGGGCACAGTCAGCTAGGATATTTACATTCTGTAGTATACATTCTGTTTGCATACACCTACATATATATTTCATATATGAGATACACATATCAAACCTATCCAGTACATGTATACGTATATGATTAAAATATAAACAATGCCCTTCTGAGGCATTTTATCAGTTTATATCTTTGTAGACATATCAGAAATCAAGTATATGCATAACTTGATAATCAAGGATATGCATAACAAATAAATCAGGCCATGGTGTGCTACCGCATAACTTATATCGACAGTCATATCACTCTGTTTTTCTCTGGTGAAATTTAAGAGCTCCACTCTATAGTAGAGTTTTATATTTGGTTGCATAATAAATTATCACCAATGGAATGTGTGGCCAGCCTGCTCTGTTTATATACTGTCCTATCTGAGGCACTGAAGAGTAAACAAAAAAAGGTTTAGGATTGAGTAATTTAAAATCTAGTTGAAGTAAACCTCACATACATATCTGCATTTAGTCTAAGTAGAAACATCTAAGTAAGTTAGTACAATTTGGGGCATAGGACTTTAACTAGAGAGACTCAGGGAAGAAGACACCTGGGGGAATTGAGTAATGAGTTTCTTATGTCATGAAGTATACATGGATGAGCAAAAGGGAATAATAAGTGTGGAGGTGAAGTGAGATAGGTTTGTTGGAGAACTAGGAAACATGTATAAAAGGAACAGTAGTGAGGTTAATGTCATAAGCAAGGGAGGGTTACTGGATGTTTGTAGGAAAGACATAATCCAATGTGATAGTCATACCTGAAGGGACCTTGTCTATTTAGCAAGACTTTAAATAGCTCAGAAATATAAAGTTGCATTTTAATCAACCTATTTCAGTGTGTTTAATATAACCTACTTTTAATAATTTTAAACTTATTCCTAAGTATCTAGAGATAGGTTTTGTACAAATGAGTCTAGTTTCTTCTCCTAATTATATATACCATAGTTTAAAAACTTATTGATATAGACATGATTACTTAAAAAGTGTACCACAAAATATCAAAAGTATGAAAATTATTATTGTAATTAAAAGCAGTCATTGGTCTTTAATCTTAGTTTTCTTGAGTTTTTCATGAACTTTTTGGAGATACAGAATTAGAATTAAAGGTCTCAAGTTATCTTTAGGAAATGACTCTTTGCAACACAGTGCCAAATGGAACTTTTCCTATTATGTTGGAGATTCTTTGCTTTGGGGAGTGGTTCCCTTAGGCAACACTAGGTGCTAGATCATAAGCAGAACATAGTAAGATACTGTAAAACTAGTTATTTATCCAACTCCAGCCTATATGCTGATAAAAGAGAGCAATGGTGAAACAAAAACAAAAACAAACCCTACAAATTGGGAATTTATTTGGAGAGAGAGCCGTTATTGGGCAAGTTATGTGAAGTAAAGTTAAGAGTACTATTCAGAGATGATATTTGTGTCCTTTAAATGTTTAAGGATACAAGAAGCATTTTCTGATTTAAGCCCTGTCTACAGGTTTTAGTAGCCTGTGGCAGGAGAGTGACATGAGCTGCATGGGAAAAGAACAGAACTTAAATCCTACAGGGCAGTTTCCTCTGGGCTAGAGTTGAACCTTGTGGAAGGAAGCATGGAGAAAGTGATCTCAAGAGAATGTGTTTGGTATAGACAGCAAGCTAGAGGCTGAAGGGCACCTAAGTGGCTCAGTTGCTGAAGCATCTGACTTCCGCTCAGGTAATGATCTCAGGGTCCTGGGATCAAGCTCCACATTGGACTCCACTCTCAGAGAAGTCTATTTGTCCCTCTGTCTCTCCTCCTCCTAGAGCTCAAATTTTCTCTCTCTAATAAATAAATAAAATCTTAAAAAAAAAAAAAAAAAAAGAAGCTGGAGGCTTAGAGAGCAAGTCATAAAAGCCTAATTGGAAGAAGCTTCATTTTCATCAGGGAGCTAAAGGAAAAGTGGCTTTCAGTGATGGTTATCTTGGAGGTACTCCCAAAATATTCTTTGATGAGCCAAGGTACTTTATTTCAGCAGTTAACACAAAGGTGATCTTGATGTCGTACTACAGTTATACTGACTGCATAACATTATGGTTGTTTCCTATAGCCCATTACCCTGCACATAAGTCTGGGAATAGATGTACTAGTCAACTGAAATGTAGAAGAGGAGGTAAAGCAAACACAAGAAAGAAACTGTACATGAAGTATTTGAAAGCTGCTCTGACAGATTCAGGTCAAAGCTGCCTGGAAAAAGAATAGTTTGAATCAAATGAGAGAATAAAGTTTTGTCATTAGACCAGACAGGACTTTTAAATACTAGAATGTGATTATAAAAGCTTAGGGATTTACTCAATATTTTCTAAAGTGAGAGAGATGAACAATTCAACAAAGCAGTTAGAAGGTTTACATATGAGAGTGGGTGAAATTGCTTTATGCTTTAACTTTGAGTCTACTTCATTTAATCAAGTCTACCCTAGTTCATGTAACTTTAGGTACATAAACTTTAATCTTCTCAAGATAAGAAATTATATTGGTAGATTGAGGGGAAATATAATAATACAGTGTATACACTTAGTCACAGAAAAAAATAACCAGTAAAATGTAGTTGTATCAGAGCTAAAATAATATAATACTTAAGTATGGGGGGACTGGTAAGTCTTTGAATTCTGCTGAGATATAGATTAAGAAGACAAGTGTTAGATTCATTATTTTAAATGCAAACCGTTTTGGGGGGGCACCTTTAGATATTCTAACCTATTTAGAAATGCTATATGTTTTGCAGTAGGTCAGCAAAGTCATACTCAATGGCCAATTATTTTCAGTAAAACTATGCTCCAGTACGAAAAATAGCTTAAAACCTTGGATGAGGGGGCAGCCCAACTGGCTCAGCGGTTTAGTGCCACTTTCAGCCCGGGGTGTGATCCTGGATATCCAGGATCGAGTCCCACATCAGGCTCCCTGCATGGAGCCTGCTTCTCCCTCTCCCTGCCTCTCTCTCTCTCTCTCTCTCTCTCTCATAAATAAATAAATAAATAAATAAATAAATAAATAAATAAATAAATAAATCTTCAAGAAAAAAAAAAAAAAGAACGTAGGGTCATTGAAAGGTATGCAGCAGCCACTGCTCTGTAGCAATTTTGCAGTCTAACTGGATATGTTGCTAGTTCCAGAAGCCTCTTTATCTTGCTTTGCATTTGTCACTTGTAGTCCAAGGGAATAAAATTCTTTAAAAAGAAAAAACAAACCTCTGGGTTTCTTACGTACCAGTTTATAATCTACTCATTAAAAGAAATCCACGTGCACTAATCACTGTGATAAATTCTTTCAACTTTGGACTTCCTGTGAGACAGCTGTGGAACATCATCTGTTAGACTTCATAGAAGTCTACTTTTCACCAGAGAGTACCTCAGGGGCACACACTAAAGAACTTTAGTAAACCTCTGTCTGTCTTAAAGGGTCTATGAGGCATCACTTAAAATTTTTTTGGAGACTTTAACAAAGAGATTTTCAATCACACCCTTGGCTTTACATTTACTCTGAGACCACATTTTCCTGACAACTTTGCAGATCTAATTATTTGCCCTGAGTCTCTTTACTATTTTGAAATTCTTTTGCATTCTGAAGAGGCTGGGAATAAAAAGTAGTTTTGTTTTGTTTTGTTTTTTTCCCAAACTTTAACAAGTCTTGTCTCTTTTATAAACTTTTTCTAAAGTTTGCTTGAAAACTGAATAATTCCTTTTTAGCTGATTTCTATTCGTATTCTATCATACATAACTAAAAGGAACCTGGTGGCACTTTAAAAATTCAACATGGAAATATCCTTGGCAAATTCAATTAGTTTATTAGATGTATTTTCCATTTTTCATGTTACTGCAGGTGACAGTATAGCCAAATTTTCTGCCACTATATAACAAGGATCCTTTCTCCTCTGCCTGAGTGATATTTTTTCACTTTCCTTTAAGCCTTCACTGATAACATATTTACGGCCTGCCAGGCTGATATTTGCAACCTAGTCCCAAAGCCAAGGCCAGATGTTTTCAGTTTTGTTACATCAATACCATATTTTGAGATACCAAATTCTACTTCAATTACCTCCTGATGCACAACAAACTACCTCAAATTATTTGTGTAAAACAAAAAGTTATATATGCTAACTGATTTTGTGAATCAGAAATTAGGACAGGTACAGGAGAGATGACTTGGTTTCCTCCATCATGTCTGGGGACTCAATTGGGAAGAATCAAACAGCTACAGCGACTTAAATGACTATGAGCTAGAATTTCTTTCTTATTTATTTTAAAGATTTTATTTATTCATTAGAGATAGCAAGCACACAAACAGGGAAGGGGCAAAGGGAGATGAAGAAGCAGACTCCCTGCTGAACAGGGAACTCAGTTTGGGGCTCAATCCTGGGACTCTGAGGTCATAACCTGAGCTGAAGGCAGACACTTAACCAACAGATCCACCCAGGAGAACCATAGAATGAATTTCTTTTTCTTTCTTCCTTTCTTCCTTTTTCTTTTTCTTTTCTTTTCTTTTCTTTTCTTCTTTTCTTTTCTTTTCTTTCTTTTCTTTTCTTTTCTTTTCTTTTTTCTTTTCTTTCTTTTCTTTCTTTCTTTCTTTCTTTCTTTCTTTCTTTCTTTCTTTCTTTCTTTCTTTCTTTCTTTCTTTCTTTCTTTCTTTCTTTCTTTCTTTCTTTCTAAAAGATTTATTTATTATAGAGAGAGAGAGAGTGAATGAGGGGCAGGGGTAGGGAGAGAATCCATAAGCAGACTCTCCATAGAGCATGGAGTCCAATGTAGGGCTCCCTCCCAGAACCCCAAGATCATGATCTGAGCCAAAATCGATTTGGACACTTAACTGACTGGGCCATCCAGATGCCCCTCTGAAGGCTTCTTCATGCATCTGTGTTTAGGCTAGGATGACTGAAAGCTGTGCTCAACTAAAGATTGTAGATTGGAACACCCACACATGATTTCTTCATGGGGTTCTCAATGCATAGCAGCTGACTTTTAAGGACTCCAGAAAGTGAACATATAGAGAGCAAGTGTTTTAAAAGACTAAAACAGGGATGCCTGGGTGGCTCAGTGGTTGAGTGTCTGCCTTTGGCTCAGGTCATGATTCTGGGGTGCTGGGATCAAGTCCTGCATTGGGCTCCCCACGGGGAGCCAGCTTCTCCCTCTGCCTATGTCCCTGCCTCTCTCTGTGTGTCTCTCATGAATAAATAAATAAAATCTTAAAAAGAAATAAAAGACTAACATGTACAACTCAGAAGTCAGCCTGTGTCACTCTAGCCTCATTCTGTTGATTATAAGTGAGTCACTAGAGCCAATTCAGAATTTAAGGGTTTTGGCTCCAGTTTTTGATTAGGTGAACAGAAAGGACACAATATACAGAAGAGTTTATGGAGTGAGAGATAGTATTATAGTTATCTTTGTCAAATAAAATTTGCCACACCTAAAAAAAAAATTTGCCACACCTGTAATCATTAATATGCAACTTATCTCCATGTTGGCTACTATATATTATTTGGGGGGAAAAGGTCCTATTCTTGAATTGACTTCATTATGAGATTCTTTGTGAACATACTCTGGAATTCGAATTATTATTCAAATTATTTTTTGAATAAAAAAACAGGATCTGTAAAGGAAAGATTAAAGGCTTTGTTACATGTATCTGATGAACAAAAATAACTTCCATAAAACTCTTTTCATTTAATATTTCCATGTTAAAAAAAAATAAAAAATAAAATAAATAAAATATTTCCATGTTAAATTCTATTTAAATGGATTTGGTATTAGCAATGTGAACCTTGACCAAATTATGAGATAACAAGTTTGTTTTTGATGCTGTCTACTTCTTGTGAGAGACCAGGTCACCTGAGGATAACCTGGATAAATTATGTAGGGTACTGACAAAAGTATGGGACATTTGGTCTCATGGTGTATATAACCAGCCCCATTGTATGACCAGTCCTCTAATTTGGACTAAAAACCCATTTGACCAAGACATCCATGTGATCCAAAAAGCCCTATGAGTTCAGAACAACGTGTGACCAGAGCCCAGTCATTTAACGCCTAATGTTCCAGCTTGCTTAGTCCTATCAAAATAATTCTTAAAATTTTCTGTTATCTCCAGTCCATGGACTATCACTATCAGCTCTTCATATCCTAATTACACAGTTAATATTCCATGAGTCTTCATTATAATAAGCACCTTTACAAACTGTCATAGTCTTTATGATTCCCCCCTACCTCTGTTATGCTGACTTGGAAACATTTCCGTTATCGTTAAAGACAACTATCTTCCTACTCTATGTCTTCCACTGATCAGTTTAATATTGCTGGGAGGAAAAAAAAGAAGACAATCTGTGATATAATTATGTGTCCTGAATAGATTCGATTTTGGCTTGATTAAAATCATGGCTATACCTAGAAGCCACGGGGTTCAACCTTCAGTTAATGAAAAATCCTAGTGAGAAACTAACTAAATAAGCTGATGACTAAGTGCTGTGATAATGTTGAACTCTGGACTAGTTACTAACTTTTGTTTAGAAAGATAAGAAAGGAAATGAATGAATATTCACATCTGTTACCAAAAATTTTAGTTAAAGCTTTATATGTTCTGCGACTTGTCACAATAAAGTTCATGTTCTGCCTAAGTTTCTTTACTAAAGGAGACAAAGAGCTTTCTTCCTACAAATTTAATTTTTTTAAAGATTTTATTTATTTATTCATGAGAGACAGAGAGAGAGAGAGCTGGGGTAGAGACACAGGCAGAGGGAGAAGCTGGGCTTCTCCCTGGGCTGAAGGTGGCGCTAAACTGCTGAGCCACCCGGGCTGCCAGAAGATTTATTTTAGAGAATGTGCACCTGGGTGGGGGGAGGGGTAGAGGGAAAGAATCTCCAGCAGCCTCTGGGCTAAATTCAGAGTCCAACTCAGAGCTCCATCCCAGGACCCCTGAGATCAGTACCTGAGCAGAAATCGAGGCAGATACTTAACCAACTGAACCACCCCAGCGCCCCTCATTGACTCGCCTTTCTATGGTAATGTCTATTATAATGATTTTATGTCTGATTGGACATTATATCTCAAGTCTGTAGGATAAAGATAACTGATCTCTTTAGTTTACAAGCTTTTAAATGGAGGTAAGCCACTTGAGAGCAACAGCTGGAAGAGACTCCTCTGTACCTGGTCTGGACTATAATAGTGAGATCCTGGACTTTTGGTTACTTATGTGATGAGATGTGATGAGATATTTGGAGTCTTCTGAAGTGAATGAGTATATTCTGCATATGGAGGGATGTGGATTTTCGCCAGAAGGCATACTGGAACCAATTGTATTTTCCAAAGATGATGCCAACAGTATCTGCCATCCCACATGATCCTCTGCCATATGATCTTACCACTCCTCCACCAAGAGGACAATAACCTTTCATTTGAATGTGGGCTTTACTTAGAAGCTTATAATACATGAGAAGTAGTCAAAGTGAACCTGCAGGTCTTTGGAGGCTAGGTCAAAAGAAGCTTTTTAGCTTCTGCTTGTTTTCTTTTGTTTTGCATGTTCTCTCTCTAACTCTCTCTCTCTCTCATTTCTCCCTTTAAGAACTGAGCTGCAAGACGATATAAGATATTCAAACCATGTGGAGAGACCACATTTCGGTGTTCCATATTCCATCCTCAGCTGAAGTCTTGGAGCCCTCCCAGCTCAGGTGCAGATAGGTTAATAAAGAAGCCTCCAAATGACTTCAGGCACCATTGATTTGTGCTATCCCGCTGTTTAATTCGCTCAGCAGAGGCTCCAGAGATCATGAAGCAGAGCTAACCCACCTTATGCCCTCTCTGAATTTCTCACTCACAGAATCATAAACTTCATAAAATGATGGTTATGTAATGCTGTAGTTTGGAACCATTTGTGACATAAGCTATTGATAACTAAAGCATCAGGAAGTGATATTTGAGTTTTGGAGGTCTTCCCAACATTTTAATAACTCCTATTTAATGTTATTATGCTCATGCTTTTGAGGATTAATCCAGCAGAGGAATATCTTGAAACTAAGCTCTGACAAAAATGAAGCCAAAGTATGACAGAAAATAACCACAAAAGAAGAGGCAATAACTGGAGTTAACAAAAATATAGTTGAACCACAGGAATGTATAGATTAAGGACTTATCGGGGCAGTGCAAGCTGCCTTCAAATATGTGAAGAGCTGTCATGTGGAAGATGGATTCAACTTGTACTGTAGAGCTCGAGGGAGCAGAACTAATACCTCCCATCGGAAGGTCCAGGGAAGCAGATACTACATCTAATAAGAGGAAGTATTTTTCAGTAATCAGAAAAATAAAGTTGTGGACTGCTTTTTGAGGTAGAAAACTTCTGTAATTTTCTTTGCGGGAAGCCTGGATATTGTAATTGTGGTACTTTTCTAGAGAAACTTCTTGTTTGAGGTAGAATATTAGAATAGTTCTTCTGAGAAACTCCAACCACAAGATTGTGTAGGAGTCCATAAAATACCCTATATTTTTAATAGTAATCTATATTCAGAGTTTAGGTTTACAGAACAGTTAGAAGACACAGCAAAAACATCACATACAGGTTTTCAGTGACTTGTGCTTTCAAGGACAACAAAATGCCTAGTAATTACTCAGTGCCCGATAACAAATCCAAAAAATACATACTGAATAAATTAGTAGAACATCTATTCTGCCTATGCATACAGGCATCAAAACCTAAAGTTGATGTGATTTTATTTATATATAATTCCATTTTACATACATATATATTCTTTTGTATGAATTGCCTCATTTTTCTGAAGATTTGATGGAACCTCCATGAACATAAAACACATAATAAGAAAAAATACAGATAAGCCCTGAGTAATTTAGATGATACAGAGAACAAGAACTATAGGAAAGTTAACACTCAGGTATTCAGGATTTGACAGCTTAAACTGATTATAGACAAATAGGAGTGGAGAGGAATAAGAAGTAATCAAAAGAAACATCATCATCATCATATCTTCATTTAGATTATCCTTCTCTCTGGGTGGCTGTTATTAAGTATTCTTACATCATGATTGTCTCTTTTAATCTTCAACTGATTTTTTAAAAATATTTTGTTTATTTATTTGGGAAGGTGAGGAAGGGAAAGGAAGAGGGAGAAGCAGAGAATCTCAAGCATCCTCCACACTGAGCCCAACATAGCACTTGATCTCATAATCCTGAGATAATGACCTGAGCCGAAACTAAGAGTTGGACACTTAACCGACTGAGCCACCCAGGAACCCTTAAGCTGATAAAGCTGATAAACCCTTAAGCTTTTTTCATAAAGAAAGCTAAAGTTTAGAAAAAGAGTAGGGCATGGTTGAAGTAACTTAGTTAAGTGGATTAATTGGAAAATGAACCCAGACATTTTATGATGACTGAGCCCAGTTTATTACGTTTTATGGTTTATGTGATATAGATGAGATCTGTATTTTTATGGTATAGGCTTTAGTTATAAAAAGGGATGGATATTTTATCAATAATACATCGCCCAAATACCTTCCTTGCTTTTGTTCACATTTCTATAATCATGTACTTCCCTTTGATTCTTGATACAATAGAAGATGTAAATGTTCTCCGTTTATCTGTGAATAATAACATTCAAATGGATTAGCTAATACATTTGGCTAGTAGACTAAATATAGATCTCCCCAGTTTAGGGAGCTGGAAAGGTCTGGGCACTGTGGAGTTGTCAAAAAGGAAAAAAGGTCATGAAATTCAAGAAAGTAAGGCTGACACAGACAAAACATCTAGTTAATAATATTTCCCACATAAAAAGATCTGCAATATATATTCCAGTGAGGTAAAGAATATAGAATTGTTCACTTTCATTTTGGAAGCATAAATCTTAGCACCAGCAAGTCAACAACATATGATTTGCACCATAGGTGGGTAAATTTGCATCCCAGTAAAGGGTGGATATTGTTGGAATATAGGGGACAAATATAGCTGATATTTCAATAGGTAAATCTTTCTGATTTACATGTAGAAAAAAATTAAGGTAAAGAAAAGTTCTCCAAATTTCAAATGTGAATTGCTCAAGTCTTCATCAGAATATTTCACTGAAGACTAAAGAGAATGTGCAGATATTTAGGCAGGAGGTAAGAAAGTCAGATAGGGATGCTAGAAGCTGGAGAGAGAAATAAATCATTTGGAATATTTACCTCTTGCTCAAAGTTTTTTGAAATATTTTATACCATCCCAACAAAATTCTCTTAGGTGGAAAGAAATGAGAGTAAATCATAGTCTTTTGTTAGTTTGGTATGACACTACGGATCCTAGGAAGTTTATGGTGGGGATGCCAAATGACAGTTTATATAAAGACCAAGATTCATGAGGTTTGAACTGTTAGGTTTAGCTGAAAAATGTTAGGTAGAAGGAATACCTTTATGTGATTTGCCTAGTACAGCGAGTTCAAATTCAGCTATTTGAAGTTCAAATATTATAACAAAATTATATTTTGGGTATTTTTCATAATCTAGACAAAATGTCCCTCACATGCAACTCAAATTTAATGTGAAATCCAGGACAGGTGGACAATTTTAAGAGACTGAATGTTCTAAATGTTTTTACTTAGCAAAGGAACTAAGATTCTAAAGAATCTATTTAGATATTTTTCTCTTCTGTTATTATTTTTTTTTTCCTCCTCTCTTCTTTCTTTACTAAAGCACTTATAGAAAACATGCATACTTACAGAATGGACCAGTTGTGTAGGTAAGTTTCTAAGATCTCACAATTTAGTATTTATACAAATACTTCCAGCAATAAGAATAACTCAGATTTACTTGATTTGCTATTTATCAGGCACTGTGGTATCTGCTTCCCATTCATTCTCTCATCTAGTTCTCACAAAAGTTCTGTTAGATATTTACTACTGACATCTATCATATTAAAGATGGGAAAATTAAAGAAATAGAATTATTAATTAAAAATTTTTGAACAATTTAACTGGTTTGAGATTGTTTATCTCAAATGAATTGGTAAGCAAATCCCTAGACTTAGCTGCATTTTTCTCAATACAGAAAAACATATACACATATATACATATTTAATGAGTTCTATAATTTTTAAACAGTAACTTATGGTTAGTTTAAGGTGGATCATCTATTGCTCAGATCTAATATTTTACAAAGCTGATTTGTAGAGAATATGTACAGATCTTAGGGACTTTTGTTAGTAGGTGATTATAAATATTGTCTTTAAAGTTCTAGCTCCTGTAGCACATTTCATATTTCATTATTTGGCACTATTTGGCATCCTTAAATCCTCACAAAAAAACTTTTTTGAAGTGCGTTAAAAGTGCATTAAAGTGTAAAATGCATTAAAGTGCATTTAATTAAACAAATTAGAGGAGTTCCTAGATGGCTCAGTCAGTTAAGCACCTGACTCTTGAATTCAGCTCAGGTCATCCAACTCTTTTTTTTTTTTTTTTAATAAAGATTTTATTTATTCATTCATGAGAGACGCAGAGAGAAAGGCAGAGACACAGGCAGAGGGAAAAGCAGGCTCCATGCAGAGAGCCCAACATGGGACTCGATCCAGGTCCCCAGGATCATGCCCTGGGCGGAAGGTGGCACTAAACCACTGAGCCACCTGGGCTGCCCAGGTCATCCAACTCTTGATTTTGGCTCAGGTCATGATCTCAGGGTTGTAAGACCAAGCCAAACAATGGGCTCTGTGCTGAGTGTGAAGCCTGCTTAAGATTCTCTTTCTACATCTGCTCCCACTTCTCCCTCTCTTAAAAAAAAATCTTTTAAATGAACTAGAAAAATCTAGTTAGTGTATCCAGCATGCAGTGGATAGCCTAAAGAGAAGAACTAAACATTCAAGGTATAATTTAGTCTAGACATTGACCTCAACAGTTACTACTCATGCTTTGTCAATGTTCTTAAGTGATGTTTAAGATCGTTGTCCTCACTTTTATGTATTAGACCTTCCCAAATTTCTAGAGATCCCACAATTATGTGTAGATTATTAAAGTATTTATATAAATCTTTTGTTTGCTTTTTTTCCTCAGTCCCAGAATCCATTTATCTTCTTCATGTCCCTTTACTTCAGACAATTGTAATAGTAAATTGACTAATTGTCAATAATGTTCCAGGTAAAATGCCAAACACTTTATAATTATATTTTGATGTGATTTTCACAAGAAATGATGAAAGATTACAGAATATTGTAATACAATCTTTACTTTTTAGAAGTTATTTGTCAGCAGCCAGTGACAAAAGAGTGATTCAAGTTCAGGCCAAACTCTGGATTCTAGCATCCAACCATTGACCCCAGCCTCTTAGTGATGAGATTGTTCGAGTGTGGGATCTTTTTGGTTGCCATTTTAGTCCCCTACAGAGTGAAGACTTCCTGTGTTAGCAGTGTCTTGCATGGCTTCTCCTTGCCTCAGTGTACCAAAGTGCTTGGTAGTGAAAGAGTCTTGATGTATTCAGCTTATAAAGTGAAAAAATGCATTGTCCACACTTTAAAAAATTTGAAACCAACAGAATTCCATTGGTCAAGTACTCTATTTTCAGATAATATATAACATAACATTAAGCCTGATACTGTGTTTTTGTTATTTCCAGAAATGATTCAAAATGTGCAAGCTGTGTATTTGGACAAAATTAATATTTCCCAAACTGACAGTGGCTGTAATGGAAATAATAAAAAATGTACCATCCCCAATACGCTGGCACTGTACCCGTGGAAGATAAGGCTGAGTAAAACTGTTCCTTGTCGCATCCTTTATGAAGAAAAATGCTCACAACTTCAAAACAGTCTTCTTCTTCTATGTTTTGTAAATGTGGCAAAAATGTATCTAAAATTTTTTCAGAAGTAGTGAAATTTGGAAACATTGAAAAGTGATACATAATATATCCTGCAGAGGTTGTTATAGAGTAATAGATATTAATAAATGAGCACCAAGTAATTCTTTTTTGGATATTTAGTTTTAGAATTAAAGTTCCTAGGCCAAGTAGACCATGGGGGTTTAGGACAATTTAGCTTTGCAAAAAGTTTTCTAAAACTGTCTGGCCTACATAGCTTTCATTAGGCTTGAACACGTAGCAATTGCAATTTACTCCCTGTATTTTCATTTCATTTTTCACCTCCTTCAAGAAACTAAATGTACACTAGCAAAACAAAATTTTATAAAAAGATAAACAGGGAAGACAGAAACTTAAGCATTAGATGAGTGCTTATTCAATTCATCTATAAATATTTATTCTCTTAAATATGAGGATTTTAACAATATCCTAATTAGTATTGCTTTGATTTGTACCTAGAGACAAAGTAATCATACACATCACATTATATATGTACATATACAAGGTAATTAAATAGATTAACTCTTGAGTGTGTGTGTAGGATATTCAAATCTAATATTAAACCTTGAGGATCATCTTGGAACTATTACATTTCTATATCTCACTCAAACATTTTGAAAGTGTTGTCCACTTTTCTTTTCTCCAGAGCAGCACTTATTATTTCTTTCTTGTTTTATTATCATTCATTTTCTTCTCCTAGACCTCTGTTGAATTGGTAAATTTTTATTAATTTCTTATTAGCCAGATCTAATTGCCTTGTTTCAGTTCTCTTCTTTTATGAGGTCATTCTGTCTACCTTCCTCTTAAAACTCAAACCTCCAGTAACTTCCACACCACTGTAGGGTTCCATATTTCTTCCTATAGTTTTCTTCCCTGGTTCCTTCTCCCTAATGTTTCAATGATGCTATCTTTTAATTTGCACATATTTCTTGGATTGTTAGGCTTTTTCATGAGTTCAAGAAACATTTGTATGCTACTGATTATCACATAGCCAGCACCAACCACCCTCCTTTGTCCCTATCTATATGCCCATTGCCCCCTCATATACTCGGAGTTTAGCTGGACCTGCAAACATGTGTGGCCATTTAGTGTATTTAACACCACAGAAAGTATAGGAAAATTGAAGTTGCAAAAAATAAAAAATAAAAAGTGGTCTTGAATGACACTGGGTAAACATTTTAACATTTGTAATTTTATAGAAACATATGATTATGTGCATACACGTGTCATTCTCCTGTCCAGGAAGAGACATGTGGAAATGAAGGTTCCAGATACGTAAGCTTAATTTGCTTTATCATGTATCTGCCCCTGCATCTCCTTTTCCAGCCCATAGTCCACTCTTCATTCATGATTTCCTGCTAAAATAAGTATCTCTTTACTCTCCACAATTCAAATAATAGCCTGTAAATTATGAAGCATAGCAGACAAACCTTTAAATACTATATTTCAAATATTTTTCACCATTTTATCACAATTTAGATTCCCTCGCCACCCACCCACACACACACATATACACAAAAACATATCTAATTATTGAAACTAGGAGCTAGTTCATGATACAGCTATGGCTTAGCCTCAATGGTAGTGGCTCCCACTGACTTCTGACAGCTGATTATGTCAATCTCTTCCTAACTCCATGTCCAATGACAGCATGATGGTAGCAGCAAACATTTAAAATCCAGGCCTATTTTTAGAGATCTGAGGCTGTTAAATATATGTCAGCATACCACTGCATAATCTCCTTTGAGAAAATATGTAAATTATGAAATTATTAGCATGTAAAGGGCAATACCAGTCACATGCAGCTCAAGCAAGGCATAATTTTCTTATAGCATATTAATATACATTTCCAGAGCACATCTTCAGGGCAGTTTGATTCAACAGTCTTTTGATATGACCAGGTTGGGAGTTCTTTTTGTTCCATTTTCAGGTTTCTGGATATTGGCCTTCTTACTAGACAGGCTCTCTCCTTTTGGTCTGAAGGTGATTGTCATCAGTTCTTGGTCTGAAGGTGATTGTCATCAGTTCTTGTTCATTTATTTCAAAGGGTAAAGAGAGCTCCATGTAGGAATTACTTCTTGGGCTTCACTCAAGTTTGAATTCATCGAACTGAAGCCTACATTATTGAATTAATTGCTCTGGCCATGGGGTTGGGATTTGACAGATTAAGTTATATCTAAGTCCTATTGCCTACCACTAGGTTTAGTAGAGATCATCAAAAGAAAGACCTTACAAAAAAAAAAAAAAAAAAAAAAAAAAAAAAAAAAGAAGAAGAAGAAGAAGAAGAAGGAAAGAAAGAAATAAAGACCTTTCATACAGAGGTGGTTTCCAAATGAATAAATCCAACTACACTGAATATAATATATTCATGTAGTTCCTACTCTAGTGAGAGAGGCAAGTAATAAAACATTTTTAAAAGTTAGAAACTGGGGATGCCTAGGTGGCTCAGTCAGTTGAGCGGCTGACTCTTGATTTCGGCTCAGATCATGATCTCAGGGGCCTGGGACAGAGCCCCACAATTCCACGCTCAGTGAGGGGTCTACTTGAAGATTCTCTCTCTTCCTTTCCCTATGTCCTTCCGCTTGCTCACATACTCTCTTCCCCTCTAAAATGAAAAAATAAATATTTTCTAAAAAAACAAAAACCTAAACTGTATACTAAGCAGAAAATTAAACACATTGTTATACAGATGTCAATTCAGGTGAGACCTAAAAGAAAAAAATAAAATAAACCAATACTGACCATCTCAAAATCAAGAATATTCTAGAAGCCTTCATATAATGTATTATGTAATAGCCTTTTAAAAAAAGATTCTACTTATTTATTCATGAGAGACACAGAAAGAGAGGCAGAGACATAGGCAGAGGAAGAAGCAGACTCCCTGTTGGGAGCCCAGTGTAGGACTTGACCCCATTACCCCTGGATCACTACCAGAGCCAAAGGCAGACCACTGAGCAACCCAGGTACCCCTGTAATAGTCTTTTAAGCTAGCTTTTCAGCAGGCATACAAGTCAGGTACAAGTAATTTATGGCACATGCATATAAAATGTGGAACAGGCTTAGGTCAAAGTAAGTATTCTAAGATGTTATCTGTGCCTCAATTCTAAAATATTGTTAATACTTTAGTGGGAGCAGCTTTAACATACTCATCATATATAATGTGAAAGAATTTTCTTGCTGATATTAAAATTCAATTAGACACTGCTACCCAGAAGGAAAAATCAATGAAAGTACATAATGTCATTTGAGTTATCTTAAATTGCATAGGCCCCTACCCAGATTTGAGGTTAGGGAAGTGGCTCCGACATTCAGTTTTGTCAATCTATATTAGAATGAGGTGAAAAATGACAGAAAGAGTCAGATTCAAGGCACACATTGAGAAATCATTCCAAATTGTAATTTCATTGTGAGTTATAGATGTGATAAAATTCATTGTACAATTTTTAAAATGTCAAAGAGAGCTTAATAGCATTTTGGACTATCAGGTCAGTAAAAATTTCTTTTACAAAATAGACTCACACTCCCACATTTGTATTGTATGTTGCACATCATTTGAAGATGAATCTATTTAAATGCAAATGTACAGTCACAAAGCAGTGGAACTAAATTATATGCAAACAAAGCTAGTTGAAGAAATTGAGTAGTTAAGCATTTTTCAATCAAATTTAAAGGCAGATTTGTTTCTTTTCAAAAAACACTACTTAGTAAAGTTCAAACATGCCTTTTCCAGAATTGTTATTGAATTACTGTCCAATATGCCTATAGCAATATACCCATATTTTGAACAAGTTCTCTTGCATTTATCATGTTTTGTGTTCCAGATTCATTCTGTAATAGTAAAACACTGTTCTGTTAAATCCTCTTTTTTCATATAATTTATTTAAGATATTAGGTAGTGGAAAGGAACTTGGGAAACTATTAGATATGCCATTTGGCATAAATAGATTTGACAATTTACAAAGAAGTGCATTGTTTTGCTCAATATGGCATACTGTATAGTAAATGAGATCAAAAATCATGTTTGTTACAAAAATAAGGACAAGGTCAATATTTAGCATTAAGAGATAGGATATTGAATGAAAAAAGTTTAATATTACAAATAATTGAAATAGTTTATGCCATATTAAATGAATAAGAATTCTATTACTGTCTTTGAGCCAACAAAGTTAAGGAAGATATTTGATAAAGTCACAGTACCTTTAAAAAAATAATAGTGGCCAATTAGGTAAATTTTAGCTGTCTTTGCAAGTATATGGTTTCACTCATATGTGGAATGTGTAAGAAGACCATAAGGGAAGGAGGGGAAACTGAATGGGGAAAAATTAGAGAGGAAGACAAATCATGAGAGACTCTTAACTCTAGTAAACAAACTGAGGGTTGCTGAAAGGGAGGTGGGTGAGGGCTGAGGTACCTGGGTAACAGGTGCTAAGGAGGCCACGTGATGTAAGAGTGCTGGGTGTTACACTATATGTTGGCAAATTGAATTTAAATTTAAAAAATTAACTGTCTTTGAATTAAAATATACAAATCTTTCTCAACTTGCAATGAGGTTACATTCCAGTAAACACATCTTAAGTTGGAGTGTCATTAAGTCAAAAATACACTGAATACACATGACTTACCAAATATCATAGTTTGGTTTAGCCTACCTTAAAAGTGTTCAGAACACTTACATTAGCCTACAGTTGGGCAAAATCATCTAACACAAAACCTATTTTCTAATAAAGTGTTGAATATCTGATGATTTATGGAATACTGTACTGAAAATAAAAAATGCCGATCACTGCAAGAGAATATCAGACCACAAATCATTAGCCTGAGAAAATATGAAAATTCAAAATTCAAATTATACACTCTTGCACCTAGTAAAGTCAAAAAATCATAAGTCAAAACCACTGTATGTGGGGGGCTGTCCTTACTACATAAAAAGTTACGGAATAACTGAATGAAAAATTAATACTGATGACAACTGATATTAGGAAATATGTGCAACTGAAAAATTTATAAAAGAATATTGCTTGTGAATACAATTTCTTTAATAGATGTAGACTATTCAAGCTAATAATTTCTTCTTGAATGAATTTGGCAGTTGCAGTCTTTCAAGGAATCTACCCATTGCATCTTAGAAGGTGGGGGCATACAGTTCTTTTAATGCTATGTGAATATACTTTTAATGCCTATGGAAACTTTTGTGATGTCCCTCATTTATTCTGGATACTAGTAATCTGTGTTTTCTCTCTTTCTCTTTAATGCAATTTTCTTGATCTCTTCCAAATTACTAGCCTTTGGTTTCATTATTTTTTTTATTGTCATTCTTTTTTCAGTGTTTCAATGTTTCTGCTCTTGTCTTTATTTCCCTTTTACTCTTCTTTTTTTTCTTAAGATTTTATTTATTTATTTGACAGAGAAAGCATAAGCATGGGGAGGAGCAGGCAGAGGGAGAAGGAGAAGCAGGCTCCCTGCTGAGCAGGGAACCTGATATGGTCTCAATCTCAGGACCCTGGGATTCTGACCAAAGCTGAAGACAAATGTTTAACTGACTGAACCACACGGGTGCCTCTATTTCCCTTTTTCTACTAGCTGTAGGTTTAGTTTGCTTTATTTTGTTTTGTTATTGTTGTTTTTAGTTTATTTAGGCAGAAGCTTAGATGATTCATTTGAAACTTGACCTACTGTTTAATAGAAGCGTTTAATAGGCTATATTTCCCTCTAGTCACTGTTGAAGCTCCATCCTGTAAATATTGATATGTTACTCTCATTTAAATATAATTTCTCTTATTTAGCATGTGATTTCTTCTTTGATCAACATACTATTCAAAAGCATGTTGTTGAATTTCCAAATATTTAGGAATTTTTAAAATATCTTTCTGTCTGGGGATCCCTGGGTAGCTCAGCGATTTAGCGCCTGCCTTCCGCCCAGGGCGTGATACTAGAGTCCCAGGATCAAGTCCCATGTTGGGCTCCCTGCATGGAGCCTGGTTCTCCCTCTGCCTGTGTCTCTGCCTCTCTCTCTCTCTCTCTCTCTGTCTGTCTCATTAATAAATAAATAAAATATTTAATAAATAATAAAATACCTTTCTGTCATAGACATTTCCAATTTAATTAAATATAGCCAAATGTATAATATGTTCATTTCAATTTTTAAAATTTATTGGAACTAGTACTATGGCTCAGAATATGGTCTATTTTGCCAGATTTCTTTGAGCATTTGAAAAAATTGCTTATTATTGTTTGGTGAACTATTTTTTTTTTTTAAGATTTCATTTACTTATTCATGAGAGACACACAGAGAGAGAGAGAGAGAGGAGAGAGAGAGAGAGAGGCAGAGACACAGGCGGAGGGAGAAGCAGGCTGCATGCAGGGAGCCCGACGTGGGACTCGATTCCGGGTCTCCAAGATTACACCCTAGGCTGAAGGCGGCGCTAAACCGCTGAGCCCCCCAGGCTGCCCTGTTTGGTGAACTATTTAAAAATTTCTGGTCAAGATTGTTGATAAAGTTGTTAGAATTTTCTACACTTTATTTCTACTTTTTCCATCTATTACTGAAAGAGGCCTGTTAAAATATAACTCTGTAATTGATTTTTTCATTTCTCTTTAGATCTGTCCATTTTTACATAAGTTGTTTTGAAGCTCACTTAGTAGTTTCATACTCATTTAGAATTTTTATTGGGGTATCCCTGGGTGGTTCAGCGGTTTAGCGCTGCCTTCAGCCCAGGGCGTGATCCTGGAGTCCCGGATCCAGTCCCACTTCAGGCTCTCTGCATGGAGCCTGCTTCTCCCTCTGCCTGTGTCTCTGCCTCTCTCTCTCTCTCTCTCTCTCTCTCTCTCTCTCTCATATGAATAAATAAATAAAATCTTTTTTTAAAAAAGAATTTTTATTAACAGCAAATACTTGGGGGACAAAAAAGAAAAAGAAACCATACAGCTCGATACCCCTTATGACCTTAAGCAAAATACCCTAAACAAAATTTTAGCAAATTGAATTCAACAATTTATAAAAAGTCTAATACATAATTACCAATTTGGATTTTTCTTAGTGATGCAAGGTTAACCTGCAAAAATTAATATTGTTAACTATATTCTTAGAATAAACACACAAAAATATTACCCCAACATATAAATAAAGTATTGACAAAATTCAGTCTCCTTACAACATTAAAGACTTTCAGCAAACCAGGAATAAAAGGGATATTTTAACCAGAAGGACAGCTGCAAAATATCTACTAATATTGTACTTAGTGGGACACTGAAGGTTTTAACTCACAATCTCGAAAGAAGCAAGGATTTTCACTCACCACTTTTATTCACTATTGTACTGGAGGTCTTAGATTTCTGTAATGCAAAGAAAAAACTTAAGAGGCATAGAAATTGAAAATGATATTTGCAGATGGTATTTTTCTCTATGTAGATTATCTTAAGGGATGTAACAAAGCTAGGAATAAGTTAGAGTTTATAGTATTCAAGATAAATCTTTTAAGTATCCTTTTTTCCCCCAATAATAATGAAAAACTAGGAATTGAAAGAATTGGTACCATTTATTAATGGCACCAAATATATGAAGTATTTGGGAATTATTTAATAGCATATGTGTATGAATTGTACACCAAAACTATAATGACATTTAAATACAACATATTTATGAATCTGAAGATTCAATGTTATTCAGATGTCAATCCCTCACACATTAATTTTTTTTTTTAATTTTTATTTATTTACTTATGATAGTCACAGAGAGAGAGAGAGAGGCAGAGACACAGGCAGAGGGAGAAGCAGGCTCCATGCACCGGGAGCCCGATGTGGGACTCGATCCCGGGTCTCCAGGATCGCGCCCCGGGCCAAAGGCAGGCGCCAAACCGCTGCACCACCCAGGGATCCCCCCTCACACATTAATTTAAGGGCTCAAAGCAATCCTCAGCAAATCCTAGCTAGTATTTTTATTAAAATTAACAAGATAGTTCTAAAAGTTATGTGGAAATTCATATAGACTGGACAATTTTTAAAAACAACAACAAAGAAAAACCCTTAAAGATATACTTTTCAATTTCAAGATTTACATTAAACCTATATTAAGATTGTGTGGTGTTGAAAGAATGGAAAAGAACAGTGGCTAGAAGTAGCTCCCAATGTATATAGTCAGTTAATTGTTAGCAAAGTGAAAAGGGAATTTAATAGATAAAGAATACTGTTTTCAATATATGGTGTTAGAAAAATTGGACATCTATACATAAAAAAATAAACTTTGACATCATAAACCAATATTAATTTGAGATACAATATAATCCTAAATGTAAGAGCTAAAACCATAAAATTCCTAGAATATAACATAGGAAAAAATACTTATAACATATATTAGACAATTTTTTTCAGGTGGGATGCACAAGAAATCAAGAAGTCTAAAAGAAAAAATAACTTTTATTCTCTGGAAGACACTGTAGAGAAAATAAACACAAAGGCAAGGCACAGACTATGAAAAAAATATTCAAAATACATATGTTTAATAAGGACTTTTTTCCTACATATTTTAAAGAACTGTTATAACTTAATAGTAAGAAAACAGTTCTATAAAAATGGGCAAATGATTTGAATAGTGAATTCACAAGAAAAATAACTGGATCTCTCCTTTAGATAGCCAAAGAGTAGTTTCTTAGAAAGCTAGGTGTATACTTACTAAGGAAAACATAAATTTGCCTTCTATACCTTCTGATCCAAAAATCCCATTCTTAGGAATTTACTCAAGTGAAATGAAAACATACATCCATGCAAAGATGTAAACTTTAATATTCAAGGTAACTTTATTCATAATAAATATCCATCAACTGATGAAAAGATTAACATGTGTGGTACATCAACATTCAGTAATAAAAAGAAACAAATTGTCAATAAATACAATAATCACATAAGTATTATGGGAGAATGAAAGAACCAGACACAAGAGACTGCATAATTCTAGAGAGTACATAACTAAAATTACCAAAAGTAGATCAGAGGTTGACAGAGCACTGAGTTGGGAAAGAGGAAAATGTTCTATGCCATGATCACATGGTGGTTACTCAACTTATATGTTTGTCAGAACTTACTAAATGTTGCACTTAGCATTTTTAAAATAAAAAATTTATGACAAAAAGTTCAAGTTGGCTTGGTCAATCAAATATAAGTAGTAGATTGGGACTATATAAAAATGTGTGTCCAAATGCTACCCTTTGGCTATTATTGGGGGTAGGAAGGAGTTGATTCTTCCTCTCCCATACTACAAAGATGTAGGAGTCTTTAATGAATAACAAGTATGAACATTAAACAATTTCACAACTGCTGGATCTCCCATGCTCTCAGGATCAAAGATAAGGACGTAGTATTTTCCAGTGACAAAAATAACAAAAGCCTTAGCCAATAGGCATATATGATAAGTATTGTTGAATACTTTTCTAACAGAGCCATGGTTTAGTTTAGATAGTCGCCTCTCTGGGAATTTGACCTTTTCCCAGTTCTGAGAAAATCATAAATAGCCTAATGCCTTGTGATAATCTTACTCCTCAGTTTCTAGGTTTGTCTTGCCATGTAACCCACATATATCCCTTAAGACTGAGAAAAAAACCTGACTTAGGAGTAGGGAACTTCTGAATAATGGAGGCCTGTTCTTCAACAGGAGAAAAATATTTTCTAGCTTTCTGGGCATTGTTAGATTTGGATATTTTGCTTGAAAAAAATGTAGCCATCTGGCAAAGAGGTTTATGACCATCGTAAGGATGGCAAGGTGATAAAATGGAAGAAAGATGGATTGTTGACAACATCATGGAGTCATTAAATCATTCTTAAAAAAAAAAAAAAAATCATTCTTGAAGCTGGAATACCTTGGGTTTATTGTTACATGAGACAACAAATTTATTGTTTATGCCCTTCTGAAATGGACTTCTTATTATTGGCTGAGTATAGCAACCTACCTTATATAGCACCAAAAATAACAATCAAAGGATGAACACAATTAAGATATTCATTTTCCTATAACATTTTCCATTTGACAAACCAATCTCATATGCAATATATAGCTGACCCTCAAAATAAGTCTAAGTATTACTAATGTTATAAAAATTAAGATGTTAATGAAGATGTTAAGGATGACATCGTCTTGCTTAGGGTCCTGTGCAAAACAGAAAATTTAGGGTTTCAATGATCTGGTCTAGTGTTTTTTTCTAACAGTGGAAACACTATTGTAATAATTTTGGCTAAACATTGAATTTTTTAAAAAGCTCATTCTCATTTATTATACATAATTACAGATTTCAATATGTCTAGTTTGGGTATATTGTATTTGCTTTCTATATCTAATATGACTGTGGTATAAAATAAGCCTGCAAAACATACAAATCTGTAAATTGTAAAAACTGAAATATAGATTGAATCTTCTTTCAAAATAGCCACTTAAAGAAGATTTCAGAAACTCTTCTGTATTCTAATAGTACTTAATTTTTTTTGGTCTTCTTCCTTTGGAATTGTTATCAGTGCTAGTTTATAAGTCACAGATACACAAATCACTCATACTATCTCTTATTCACATGTCACCTTGATCAAAAATAGTATTTTTCACATATGATCTTTTATTTAATACACCATACCTGGTTATTGTCTCCTCAAGCCAAATCCATCCTCAGTGGATGAAAATTATCTATCAGTAATATTATTCTTAAGGAAACATTTGATAGACTCTATAGGCAATTTTAGCAGAAAAGCTTAAAAGTTTTTTGGTCAAATCCAATATTTTTTTGGTGTTTAATTATAAGTGAATAAATTGAACAGAGTTAAACGTTTTACAATTCTCCATATGATTAATAAAAATTTGTATCATAGGTCTTACATTGTAGCAGCCTTCATTGTGGCTAATCAGATTGGTCAGATGTGAAAATTTCACATTCATTCTATGTAGCTGATTTTAATAATAGTTCATTTCTTTTATATACTATATTTGCTTATAGCCAGTGCAATTCACTTCAAAAAAAAACAACGCAGAAACTTTTTTTTTTTTTTTTTTTTTTTTACCAGCAATTTCAGTAATTCTGAAATCAGAGTGACAAGAGTAGGAATACCCAAACTATTTCATATGCCTTAGGAAGATACTTTTATTCTTGGAGACACAGTCTGATTTCTACCACATTCATGATACTTTCCTCATATGTAAATCTGATAGTGTAGTCTTTCTTTACTGTAACATCAGAGAAAAATAGTATATCATATCTTGGGATTCTGAGCCTAGAGACTTCTAAATGGGAAGTAGTCACAACAAATTCTGACCAGGAATGAATTTGAAATTCTCATTTTGCCTATTAGAGTTTGGCTTACTGATTTCTTCTCCTAGCAAAGCAATGAATGTCCATTGCCATTCTTGACCTGTTTCTTACATTAAACTTGTTTTTACCCAATGGTCACTAATGTAAGTTTCTCATCATTTAAAGAATGGGCCTACCATTTAAGATCCACTATAGAGGTACCTGGGTGGCTCAGTCGGTTAACCATCCGACTCTTAGTTTCACCTTAGATCATGACCTCCGGGTTCTGGGGGTAGAACCCCACACTGGGCTCTGTGCTCAGCCATAGGGTCTGCTTGTCCCTCTCCCTCCCCTTCCACTACTCTTCTCTCTCTCGCTTTCTGAAATAAATAAATAAAATCTTTTTTTTTTTAAAGGATGCACTATAAATAGAATAAGGATTCCAATTATTGTCTGTGTCATCAAACTAAGATATTGTCAGAATCTTGGGACGCCTGGGTGGCTCAGTGGTACAGCATCTGCCTTTGGCTCAGAGCATGATCCCAGGGTTGAGGGATCGAGTCCTTCATCGGGCTTCCTGCATGGAGACTGCTTCTCCCCCTGCCAATGTCTCTGCCTGTCTGTCTCTCTCTCTCTCTGTGTCTCTCATGAATAAATAAAATCTTAAAAAAAAAAAAAAAGACATTGTTAGAATCTTATGACAGTTGAGTTACCAGGCACTTGGGAATGCATTTAACTCAACTCTCTTATTTACATATAAAAAAATCTAAGTATAAATGACTTGCTTATGGACTCCTAAATCATAATTTGAAATCAGGTTCCCAGATCCCTGGGTGGCTCAGCGGTTTAGCGCCTGCCTTCCGCCCAGGGCGTGATCCTACAGTCCTTGGATCGAGTCCCACATTAGACTCCCTGCATGGAGCCTGCTTCTCCTCTGCCTCTCTCTCTCTCTGTGTCTGTCATGTAAAAATAAATAAAAATCTTTTAAAAAAATGAAATCAGGTTCCTATATTAATGTAATGGAAAAAACACAGATTTTTGAAGTCAAGAAAACATAGAATATGAAACCTGACCCTATGATTTAGCCACTGGAATGCAGATAAGCTCTTTTATTTCTGTAAGACTCTTCCCTCACTTATGAAGGAAATAATGACATTATTGAAATAATGACAACCCTCATGATCTTTGTCACCATTAAATGAGCTATTATATCAAAGAAGCCTAGAGTTCCTGGGAAAAAAATGAAATAATAGGTACTCAATAATTGCCTGTTTGTTTCTAATTGGGGTGTGTGTGTGTGTGTGTGTGTGTGTGTAAGACAGAGACAGAGAGAATTATGTTTAGTAAATAATACTATCCAACTTCTCCCATATGAAACATTCAGTAAGCACTGTCTTTGTTTAGTACATATTTGCTTTCCTGATCGGCTTCTTATCTAATCATGGCAACATACCTGTCAAATAATTAAGAAAGATAAGACATAGGCAAATTTCCCTATATTAGAACATTTATTTTATTACCATTTGAATTATAGAATTTTGCTGAACCTCTATAAGCTACATTCTATTTCACTTCCAAAGTTGATTAATATCATTATCATCATTGAGAGAAAATAAACAATATGGATTACTGGATCTAGCCAAGAGATTATTTATTTAATTGGTTTAAGAAAATTAAGAACTACCATTTGGATGGATTCTAAGGAACAATTATTGGTTTTAAGACAGATGCTTCCAATAATTAGGGATTTTAAAAAACATATCCCAAGAATGTACAACCATCTTAGAAATACCCTAGACCAATGTTATCAATACACCTTTGCCATGTAAAAATTCTGAGCACCAAAGAAATCTTTCAAAGGAACTTACTAAGAGAAACAATTTTCAGACTCACTCTGGCTACATTCTTAGAGATGTACCTTCTCCCAGCCATGCTGACTAGTATGCGTGATGTGCTCTAAAATTAGGTTTGTAATGCCTGTAGTCCTTCCTCATAATAAAACTGTCAACATGCATGTCAATTAATGCCAATTGGGATGTGAACACCTATTCACTAAGAACTGGACTGAAACCACCAACTAATTTCACATAGGCCATTGAACAGTAATGACTTTCCATCACTTACAACCTGAGCTACTTTCAAACTAGTGACCCAGAAATGAAAGGCTCTGTATCCCATTATCATTTCCCTGGAAAACATTGTTCCCTTGAGTTCACTTACTCCTAAACAGTTCTCAAATGCTTTATTGGCTTTAACAGGTTGTATTAGGCAGAAAAATCAGAATTTCATTAAAAATTGTTTTTAAAATCTTGAAGACCAATAGCCTAAATTTCTATGGATGATGATAGAAATGATGGAAAAGTACATCTACTCAGGCATACAGGAGACAGAAATACTGTCAACCTGTAATTCTTTCTAATATACATCAAACTCTTTGAATGAAATACCCATTTAAAATAATTAGCTAATATGATATTACTAAATATGAACCGTCAAATGGAGGTAATTCAGACCTGGTTCTAGTAATTATGCACATGTGTATTTATGTAAGTATATAAATGTCTACATTTTTAAAAATACTTTTTCTTATACTAAGAACTTACAATATTTAAATGTATGAATTTTATATTGTTAAATTTCCTATGGCTTCTTAGTGAAGATATAAATTTATGATGAATTCTATTCTACTCAGGAAAAGAAAAAAATTCCTAAGTTGCAGAGTATATTTGTAATTATTATACTACACTTGATTTCATAAAGTCTCCTGAGCAGTTATATTTAGATTTATCTTTAAGTTTATTTGAAAGGTACAATAAGTTAAAAATCAACATGACAACAATAAATTTGTCTGTGATTATGTGTTATGAGACTCTTTTCTCCCCCATTAACTCTATGGCCAAAATTAATTGATTCTCATGGTTTTCTATTTTCCTAATAAGTCAATAGCCAAATCAATTAAATATCAAAATGATGATATATTTATCATGATTTATTGGGAAAATTCTGGGCTTTGATGTAATTGAAACTCCTAAATAGTTGTATTCATTCTATCAATTTCACATAAGAGGTGAATGTAGTGACTCAAAAATGGCAAGAAATAAAACTTTTTACTTGCCATCCCCAAGTTCTCATCTTGGTTACCTTGGAAGATACATGCTAGAGCTCCAAGCTTCACATCCTTACTCAAGAATATCCCAGCAGAGAGGGAGATGCGGCAAAAGATTTTAACCACATAAAAGTGTGGTTATGTTACAGAGGAAGAAGGAATGATCGCTTTTGGATAGGCAACTGTAGTATTCCCTTTTGCTCATAAAACTATTTTTCAAAAAAAAAAAAAAAAAAATAGAACTATTTTTCTTGCCTTTCAATAGCATCAACAATTATAAATATGTTCATGTGATTGTCCAATTAATTTGTGTTTTCACCATAGATTCTTAGCTTCTACAGAAGCAAATGATCTCTATTGAATCCTGTCTAAATGTCTTCAGTAGTTCAGCAAATATTGGCTGAATGAATGCATACATGAATGAAATGTCTATAAAAATGTTGAAGCTTGTATTTTATTGATTTCTCACAACTTAAATGATGCCAACTTATGACAGATTAATATTTTTATGTGTGTAAATAGATGTTATCTTCCCATTTTTGCATTATACTTCCTTAGTTATATCTCATACTCATTTCTTCTCAAATATCAAACTGAATATTTTATAATTTCTAACTAGAACAATTATAACAACTATTTCCATTGCATTATTGTTATTATAATAGTTCCTGGTCTGGAGTAGCAGGAAGAGGAGGAATAAAGAGGTAGGTCAGTGTGACTTCAGTTCTAGTCTGATAGCCAGGATTTGGTAGATGCTAAATTTTGCACATTCCAGTACACTTAATATTTAGTAATTCTTAAATTGTTTAGGTGAAGGCTTCTAATACTCTATTAATACATTCATTGGTCCATCTCTATTAACTGAAAACTTGTAAGACAGAAAGGTGATTGTGTTAAAAATGGAAAGAATTATTTACCTCAATTCCAATTTTTTAAAAAATTATATATTATCAGAGTATCATCATAGACCATGCTTTTCTTTGTAGGTTTTACTGTCATAATATGGCAATTCATCCTAGAAAAAATCTATAACCAATCACATGCCTATAGTCAAACTTGCTTAATTAAAGCATTGGAATATCTAGATTCTGTGTCTTGTTATGAAAAAATAGCTTGCACTGACAAATGCTCTTTCTTAAAACAACTAGAAAAGATAGATACAATTTTAAAATATTTTACAAAAATTTGTTGAAAGCAGCAGGGAACTTCTAAGTCAAGATGTCAGATAAAAAGGATGCAGCACTCTTTGAAGTGTGGCCAGCATTCCATGTGCCACATTGCCCGTCAGTGAATTTGCTGCTTTCTTAAGTAGCATAGGATAAGATGCTTAAAGATACAGGAGTGACTATGAAAAGGTAGAGACAACGACATGTATTTTATAATTCTATAGGGATTAGAAGGCAAAAATTGAAATAGGGATGTACTGTGTCGATGGGGGCTTGAGAAGCTGAGACTAGAAAGAAAAGAGAAGCGACAAAAACTGAATGCACAAACTCTGCCAACTAGTTTTTTTATTTTTGTTAGTCTTTTAAATCTATGGCATACGTACATTACACTTATGAGTAATATTTGATTTACAATCTAAGAAAAATATTCTTTCAGTAAGTGCTTACAAGTACTCGTTATGTGTTCATGACTATGGAAGATAATGGCCCAATTACTGAGAAAATGTGGTACAGTCCTTGCCTTTATGGGATCTATCTTTTTCTAGATGAGATTGCAACATATTTATTCCCTGAGGAACTATTTATCAATTACCTATTGTGCTCCAGAAAATGTCCCGGTAGTGAATACCCACAGTAAACAAAAAAATTCCTTTCTCTCATGAAGTAGATATCATATTGGTGGGTGGATAAACAATAGCATCAAACAATAAATACATATTTTGAATCAATAAGAGAAATACTATGAAGGAAACTAAAAGATAGTAAACATAGGGAAAGGGACTTGGTCAGAAGGGGTCTATTTTAGGTGAAGTTGTCAAGAACATCTCTGTATTGAAGTTGTCAATACATCTCTGATAAGACAATTTAAAGAAGTAAATAAAGGAATGGATCAATCATATGTCTAAAGGAAACGATTTTTAGTCAAAGGAATCAGTAAGGCAGAGAGTCCTGGAATAGCAGAAAGAGATCAATGTGCCTGCAAAACCCTGCACATGAGCAACATGGAAAGAAAGATCAGAGGGAGAAGCAGGGAACCAAATCATGCAGAGCCTTAACATCTATCGTAAGGACTTTGAATTTTATCCGGAGATGGAAATCGACTGGAGACAGGTGAACAGATACAATAGGACACCACTACAATGTGAGAATAGAAGTATGGTGCATGTCGAGTGTTATAGTACAATAGAGGGGATAATTCCTTCTGACAGGCAGTTTCTTAATAAGACTTCACAGTGGAGATGAAGTTGGATTAATCTTAAAGGATGAGATGAAACTTTTTAGATAATGAAACAATAGGAGGAAAATAATACAAATAGATCTTTCCTACTGGAGGAAACTCTCTTAAAAATGTTACAAGTCTGGTTTGTCTTGGCTTCTTCATCTGTTCCTACCATGCTCTGAGTCGGTTCAATGTTTTTAGAAGGTTGCAAAGCAGAGTTCAAAATAACAAGCTGGTAAGTATAGCCACTCCAATCTTATCTCAAATGACAAAGACATCCTGGAGAACAAGCTTTGGCTTATTGTCAGTCATTGGATTTCCTGACTTTTCTTTCAGACAGCAATATTGATAAATGGAACAGGTGATTCTACATAAATATACAACTACATAATCTATTCCATATATTGACTTAACCAAATTCAACAGGAAAAGCAATGGGTCTTGAGAGCCTAGAAATATTGGGAGGTGGAAGTTTCAAATTAACTTTTCATACAAAACTGATATTTTTTTTTTTGCTTATCACTTATTCGAGGCATAGTTCCCTTCCAGAGTCCTGCACAGATCTTATCCTAAGTAACTCCAGGTGTGTATTTGACTTTGACTCTTACTATGATTTACCTAATATATTTGTAACTTTTCACCTTCACCCTGAGGAGAGGATCCTGAAAGGAAGGATAACTGTAGCCAGAAAAAGAGTATATGCCACACAATCTTTACTGATTACTTCCATTTTCTTAGTTATAATTTTCTGTTTTTAGTGATGTTCAAATTTATGGTGGCAAGAATGAAAGTGTTTTAGTGTTTCTGGTATTTTCTCTTTTGTCACATTTATTTTACCACTAATACTAAGTGTAACTGTTTCTCCTGGCTTTCTAACTGAAATTATTGAAGTGACTACTAGCTAACTGTCTTTCTACAGGGTTAGAATCTATAGAGACTCTGTAGAGATTGACTTTCCTTTAAATTTCTCTGTGACCAATTCTGCCTTTTCAATTGTGTGTTTCATACACTAGGTAAATTATGCCCATCAAATCTGAATTTATGTACCAGGCAGTAAGAGTCTAAATCAAATTTTGAAGTAGGAAAGTGACTCAAATAAGGCAATGATTTTTAAGTAATCCCTTTGCCAACAGTGTGGACTACACATTGAATTTAATATAAACTAGAGGCAAAAAGTCAAATTAGCATATTGAAATAATCTTGTCACAGGATGATGAGCACAATTAAGGATCAAAGGAAATAAAGCATAGAAAATAAATATACAGAGAATATGAAACTTGAATATTTTACCATAAGGAAAAGAGAAGGCCAAACATTTATAACTTAAGAAAGACAAAGTAGATAGGAAAGAAAGAGAAAGAAAAAAGGAAAAGAGAGAGAGAGAGAAAGAAAGAAAAAGAAGAAGAAAGTAAGAAAAAGAAAGAAAGAAAGAAAGAAAGAAAGAAAGAAAGAAAGAAAGAAAGAAAGAAAGAAAAAGAATAGAAAACAAACAAGCAAACTTCTCTTCAAAAGAAGCATTTGTTGTTTAGGAATTTAACCTTAAATGACAAGCAACTTCTAGAAGTGTGTTTGTCTCTAGGAGGCACCTGGTAATCAGAAATTTCACTAACTCAAATGCTCTGAGCTCACTGAAGAATCTTAACAAAGAATTTATTAATCCAATAGAGTTTGAGTGGAAACAAATAAATAAAGGGAAAAACCATGCCTTGAAAATGTGGATATACCATCTTGCCATCAAAAGTTGATTGAATGTTGTCAGCTTCATATGCTCCAACCTGATTCACAGAGTATCCTGATCCTATATGAAATCTAACACAGTGGACATAATATTCTGGCAGTACAGAGTTTTAACAGGAGAAACTAAGAATTAAAATCAGATTAAAGTAATGTCTTTGAAGCAAGGCTGTCTTCATGGGTATGTTAGCAGTTGCATAGGATCCACATTCATGGATGCCTGGGTGGTTTAGTGGTTTAGTCTGCATTTGGCTCAGGGCATGATCCCAGGGTCTCAGGATTGAGTCCCACATCAGACTCCCTGCATGGAGCCTGCTTCTCATCCCTCTACCTGTGTCTCTGCCTCTCTCTCTCTCTCTCTCTCTCTCTCTCATGAATAAATAAAAATCTTTAAAAAAAAAAGAAAAAAGGATCCACATTCAGAAAGTCTCCATACTTGGTATGGTCTGTTTTCACAATCTTGAAATTCTTAATTTAATACTTGAGTTTGTGTTTTGTAAATGAAACAAAATGGAACAATGGAGCCTGGTTGTTAAACAAAGGAGATAGACATAATATGCATGTCAACAGTTCCTTGATACCCCATTTACATATATTATTTGTACCATCCCATGACTACAGAATTTTGGTAGACCCACAATGCATATACAGGAGGGTTCAGTGAGACTCAAAGTGAGTCCAATGTCTGCATATTTTGTCTACAAATGAATACATCTATGTGTATCAAGTGAAATGAAAACAATCAAGTTTGTTTTGTGTAGCATTTCCACTGTTCTGATAAGAATGCTACCTACACATGTATGAACTATAAAATACTAATTGTGCAATAATTATATTTCATAATTGGTCATATTTGAGTTCGTTTCCACATTGGGGTTGAGGTACTTGTATTTGCACTTAAAATTGGTATTATAAAATATAAAGATAAATGGAAAAAATCATGCTAACAACTTAACTTTTAGTTTTTATTTAGAATGATATTAATAGGCAAATTTAAAAACATAAAAAGTTGGATCAGTATATTGTACACTTGAAGCTAATAAAACACTATGGGTTAGCATACTGGAATTAAAATATTTTTAAAAATTTAAAAACATGAAAAGTTGGAAGATGCAAAAGAAAGGAAGAAGCTTTCTAATTTAATACCTTTATCAGCACACTCTCACTGCATTTTTAAAGAATTTACTTTTATTGAAATAAAATACACACAAAGTGGGATGCCTGGGGGGCTCAGTGGTTGAGCATCTGCTCAGGTCATGATTCCAGGGTCCTGGGATTGAGTCCCGCATCAGGCTTTTCACAGGGAGCCTGCTTCTCCCTCTGCTTGTGTGTCTACTTCTCTCTCTCTCTCTGTCTCTCATGAATAAATAAAATCTTTTACAAAATACACACTATGTAAAATTTGTCATTAGAACCATTTTAAAGTGTAGAATTTGGTGATATTAAGTACGTTCACCATGTTGAGCAGCTATCATTACTATCTAGTTCATCATGCCAAATGGGAACCCCTGTCAACTAAGCAGTTACTCCTCTACCTCCACCCTCTTGTCTCTGGCAATCACTATATGCTTTCTGTCTCCAGTTTTGCCTATTCTGGTTAGTTCAGAGAAATGAAATCATACAGTAAGTGGCCTTTTGTGTCTGGCTTTTTCTTTGATTTTTGTTGAAAGGGTCTCATGTTTTAATTTTGCACTACCCCCCCCACACACACACACACACCAAAATATATAGCCAGCTCTGGTTGGGGTAATACTAAAAATCAAAACTGACTTTAAATGTATCTGCCATTTGAAAGGGATATCATTATTTATATCAGGGAAAGATTCAATCTCTAGACTGTACAATTAATGGAACAAGGGAAAAAAAATCTCTGAAGTTACTATTGCATAAGTCACTAAAGGGTAATTCACAAATATCCTTTCAGGCCAAAGTAAATCTTAAGTTGAGTAGAGGTGAGCAGATAAATTTCTGTGAATAATGATGGGGAATGAATATAAGCTGATGAACTGAGTTTTGATGGACTCAGTGTCACTGTCTGACAAATGGTTGAGAAACTAAAGCTCTTGGAAAGCCACTACTTGCTGATTTGACTAAAGGACTTTTAGGGCAAGAGTGTCTATTAATACTCAATTTTAGTTTAGTTTGCATTTAGTAATGTATCATTTAAAATCTCAATCTACCTTGCTATACATACTAATGTTTTGTGTCTGTAGTTTTAGGAAAATCAAAGGAAACATATGCTTGTCATATAGAAGCTAAGAATAAGATCAAGATTTCAGAGAAAGGAGAAAGAAAAAAAGCAGATACACCCCTGGAAATTTAAATCTTGAGAAAATATTTTGGGGCCATTTTTAGTCCAATCAGATATAACACCAGAAGTAGAATAATATAAAAAACAAAAACATAAAAGCATGGCTTCATAGTCCTCTTCCTGAACAGAAAGTAATTCTCAAAAGAGTCCTTGACATGAACAAAACTTTCCCATTTTCTAACATAAAGTTAATTACTGTGAACTCCAAAAGGGACTACCAGAAAAAAAAAGAAAAAAAAAACTGAATTTTTGATTTCTGAAGAACACAAGTTTATTACTGCATCTAATTAGTGTCTCAAATTAGAAATTAAAGTAGAATATTCATGAGGTATTAGGAACTGGGTTGGGATTTTTTTTGGGGGGGGGGGTTGGGTGGTTTTAAAGTGGGTTTTACACAGCAAAAAACTGGCCAAGTTTGAACAGAGTAAATGACATGATAACTTCAATTTGGCAAAGGGAAGTGGAAATTCTGAAGTAACTCCTGATGAAGTAACTACTGAGTTATAAATAAGTTGTTAGTAGGCAAATGGTCTTATCTTCTAGAATCAGGTACTCCCTCAATGTTATAGCAAGATTAGAAAAATACACATACTATCACCAGCAACATACGTTATCACTCTATACTCGTGTCCTCACTTACAGTGCATAAAACCTAGGATGTAAAGTAAAGCTTTTGTGTGAAAATACAGAAAGCATAGTAGAGGAGAGAGGTATGTTCTTCTACTACTTCCTTTTTCTCACAAAAGAACCTGTATGCCTGAACTAGAGGAAGTTCTGCTCTATATAGAATTATCCTCCTGAGTCCATGTCCTGCTGCAAGGCCTCTACCCTTCTGCCTTGGAAATTTCTCTACATATATAAGATTTTGTTAACCAATATTTCATCATTTCCCTATTTTAGATAAAATTGTATGAGAATAAATGAGGCTTTGCTAGGTAATGATCATCTTTTCCCCAAAGTCTAGATTAAGATCTAAAATGAAATCACCAATAGAGAATTTCTTGACAAAAATATGAAGGCATAGATATATATACTTAAAACAATTACACACACAAATATGCATATCTATCTTCACTTATGTCTATCTATATCAATATAGTTCCAATAATGTTGCTACATTTCTTAATCCTTACAAGAAATCTACCACTTCTGTATTTGAATTTTTAAAGAAGATTTTTACTTATTTATTCATGAGAGACACCAAGAAAGAGGCAGAGGGAGAAGCAGGCTCCCTTAGGAGAATCCAATGCAGTATTCGATCCCAGGACCCTGGAATCATGCCCTGAGCCGAAGGTAGATGCTCAACCACTGAACCACCCAGGTGCCCCTGTATTTTAATTTTTTAAAAGGGAGAATATATACCATTCTTCTTTCCAGTTGGCTAAGATCAATATGCACAAATGAAATGACCATCAGCCAGAGATTTTAGAGGTATTCAAAAAAACAAACTTAAAAAAACCTCAATTATATCAATTTCTGTTTTTAGAGAAATATATTCTTCATTTAGCTGTTCTCTCCGAGTCTGGGAGGACAATTGGTGGCACCCATGGGTAACAGTGTGGTTGTCAGCTAGGGTTGTTTTTATTTCATCCTTTTTTTAACCTCACTCTGATAGCTCTTCTCTGTGACACACAGAAGGTAACAAAATCACATGTAGAATTTGTGAAAGTTTCCATCCTCTTGGAAGCAGGACATTTTTTATTTTTGAACACAGCACCATGTGCAAATATTTACAAACTATTTATGACTCTTCAAATCTACAGAATTTGGTACAAAATGGGTTAGAGTAAGCAGGGTGTATTAATCAAAGTTAACTATAGCTGATGTAATACCTAAATCTCTAATTTTCAGTGGATTAATAAGGCAGGTGTTTATTTCCTGTTCATACGAAGTTTAAAACCAGTGATCCTTACTTGTAAGTGTCCTTCCAAGGGACATTCAGATACCCAGACTCTTTCCATTCTATGGCATTTTAAGGCATTAGATTTCTCTACATGCATCAGGTGCATGGGAAACAGGAAACCATGATGAATGTCTATCCACTCCTTGATCACTTTGATCTGGAACTGATACATATCTCCTCTGTTCCAAATGCATTAGTAAGAATTATTTATGTGATATTACCCAGATGCAAAAAAAGGTATAATTGGGACCAGAATGTCAGTGCTAAGCATATTTCTCTCTACCTGGTAGGAGGAAGGCACAAAATTTTGATGGACCCCTGGTCATCTCTTTCATATGAAGAGTGGGCAAATGTAATCAATCCTGTTAATGATTTGGGCAGCCCGGGTGGCTTAGCGGTTTAGTGCCACCTTCAGTCCAGAGCATGATCCTGGGGACCCAGGATCGAGTCCCACATCGGGCTCACTCCATGGAACCTGCTTCTCCCTTTGCCTCTCTCTCTCTTGGTCTCTCATGAATAAATAAATAAAATCTTTTTTAAAAAATCATGCTAATGATTCAACACACACTTAAGTACACTTGGACTAAGCAGTTATGCTTTAGTCCTTCATTGCCTCTTTAGTCCTCTTTTTCTCTCTCCTGCCTTCTCCCTAAATAAATAAATAAGGTTAAGAAAACAAAGACACTCAAGGACTATGTCCAATTTTTCCATTTTACAACTGTGTTCATTTATTTTATCTTACGAGGAATATGCACACAGATGGAGAATTTCTGGGATTCTCATAAGTCATATACCTAAAGCAGCTTTTAAAAGTACATTTTGCCAGCATGATTTCTTTTAATTATATACAAAAAGCAGTGATTTTTGGAGAAATGATATTAAATTTAAAATTAATTTTTCCAGAAATAAAGCCCTTGTTATTAGTAAATAGGGCTTCCGCAAAGTCCCTGGGCCACAGATTCTTCATTTTTAAACTGTGAGAAAAAAAATATGTACTTTTCAGATATTTTGTGAGCAACCATGCACACCAATGGATTGCATGCCTTCATATGCCTTTGTCTGTGCACTTCTTACTCTGGCAAGTGCTCTGTTTCCCTGACCCATGCACAGCTAAACACATCCAAAAAATTGTCTCCACTTTGTGCTTCATGTGTCTCCATTTGTGCTTTCAATCTCACTGCTGGTACAGCCCTTCTGATCCACATCTTGGCCAACACAATAGTTAATTCTCCAACTTCATCCTGCATGACTTCTGAGTAGCACTTGACACGGTGCCCTGCTCCCTTCTTTGAAACTCTCATAGGCTTCTGAAAGTTCTCTGAAGGAGTTTTCCACCTTCTTCATGAGGATTCTTTTCCAATTTCCCTTTCTGGTTTCTTTTTTGTTATAGACTTCTAAATGTTAGAGTATCCTAGGCAGTAGTCCCTGGTGATCTTATCTCTTCTCCTTTTCCCTTAAGTGATCTAATTTAATTGCCAGATTTAAGGAAACCCATTTATAGCATCTAAATTTATATCCTCTCTCAGTTCTCATTCCTAAACTCAAAAGATTATTGCCTGGCTATTTCAGATCGCCACTGGAATCTATAATTGATAGCTTTACTTTCACATGGCCAAAATGTAACGATTGATTTCATTTTCTAAATCTATTGAGTGTGAACAACATCCACTAGATTTTCAGTCTGCAAATCAAAGAGTCATCATTTAGTCATTCCTTTCAAGGTCTGCACCCAGTCTTTCAATAAAGCCTCTCACTCCATGTTCAAAATATACCTTGGATTCAACCATTTTACCCCCATGCATCTCCATTGCTATAATCTTGTTTAAAGGCACTACCATCTCTCTTTTCATACTCCAGAGAACAGGAATCTACAGATTAATGTTTTGAAGTCTTAATCAGAGATTAAATGTCCTTGTTTAAAATTCTCCAATGTATTTTTATTGCAGTTAAAATAAAAGTAAACTAAATTCCTTGCCATGACCTGTAGGACTTGCATGCTCTGTGTACCTGTCTCATCTCTCCTGTTTCTCCCACTTCACCGTGCTCTAGCTACAATGACCTGCAATGTGAGCTATATAAAGGTTATTCCCTCACTGGTTACTTACTCTTTCTTCATTTTAGGACTCTCTTTCCCCCAAAATATTTGCATAGATGCCTCTTTCCCATGATTCAGAAGCAAACTCAAATATCACCTTTCCAGAGAGGCCTTTTTGACGACCTGAGGTAAAACCACTCATAAAAAGTACTTAAGGCATTTTATGTTTAAATGATTTTTAACCTGAAAGGAATGAAGAATTATTAGTGAGCAGTGGTAGAAATAATGGGAGAAACACAAGGGAAAAACGCCAAAAACGAACAACAAAATTTGTTGCCAGGTGCCCTGTAACCCGTAATTAGTTCTACTGCTAATTGGCCGTGATGTTATGTAAAAAATAATACATTTAAAATCTCTCAATTTGTTTTTTTAAGTGATAAGTAAGGTTCATAAATCACTAATTATACATCTAGTTCAAACATTCTATTACTCACTCTGTTTTATTTATAGTAAGAAGCCTGGAAGATAATTTATAAGATTTTAAACACTTGAAATATCATGTTTAAGATAAAAACACATTATTTATCTTAAAAGGAGGGTGAGGGAAGGACAGAGTTTGTTATGAGGTTGCATAAAGCTGGGAGGTATCACATCAAGGGGCCTGAGCCTAGAAGACACTGTGACTCAATGACATTTTTGTTATAATAATAGAATATTTCCCAAGGGTATCAACTATGGATGTTTCTCACTATTAGAAAATATAAATACTGGAGGGCCTGGGTGATGCAGTCAGTTATGTGTATGACTCTTGGTTTCAGCTCAAGTCATGATCTCAGGATATTGAGATGGAACCCCATATCAGGCTCCATGCTCAGTTCAAAGTCTGCTTGAGACTCTCCTGTCTCCTTCTGCCCTCCCCACTAAATAAATAAATAAATAAACCTTTTAAAAAATATATTTTATTTATTTGAGAAAGATAGTGCATAAGTGGGAGGTGGGGCTGTGGGAGAAAGAAAAGCAGACTCCCTGCTGAGCAGAGAGCCCAATGCAGGACTTGACCCTAGAACCTTGAAATCATGACCTGAGCCAAAGGCAGATGCTTAACCAACTGAGCCACCACGTGCTCCAATAAATAAATAAATAAATAAATAAATAAATAAATCTTTACAATAAAAGAAAATACATAGGTGCCTAGGTGGCTCAGTCTGGGATTGAGTCCTGCATCAGGTTCCCTGCTCAGCAGGAAGTCTGCTTCTCCCTCTGCCGCTCCCCACCTGCTTGTAATCTCTCTCTCTTTCTCAAATACATAAATAAAATCTTTTTTAAAATGTAAATACCATTTTAATTACTGAACTAAGATTATAGGACAGTAGATCTTGACTAAATAATTATCCTTTTTATTTCATTAATCATAGGTTTTATCTTATTTAGTAAAAAAAAGTGTTTATTTCCCTTTTGTACAAGTGGTTTTGGGAAAAAATAAGGCAATATTCACTTTCTCTTTCTCTCCCAGGAGTGCTATGTGGCAACTATTGGATATCATTTTGAAAAATTCTGAGTTACTGTTCAAATTTGTTCCATATATTTATTTTCTCAAATAGTTCTTCATATAGATCAGAGATTGAATCTTAGAAATCATTTATTTTATCTTTAGATGGAATTAATGGCAGAAATTAAGTAAGGTAGTCTTTCTTATATAGTTTTTAGGTAGAAGAGAGAAAAATAGGTTACCAATTTTTAAATTATTTTAATTGTGTTAAAACATAGAGCACATAAAACTTACCAATTAACCATTTTGAAGTGTACAATTATGTAACACTGAACATTCACAATGTTGAACAACTATTATCATCGTTTAGTTCAAGAGCTTTTTCATTACCCCAAGAGAAAACCTGGTACCCATTAAACAGTCATTCCCCTTTGCCCCTGGCACCGAAAAATCTGCTTTCTCTTTTGCTGTATGTGCCTATTCTGGATAGTTCATATAGATGGATTATACAGTAGCCTTTTATGTCTGACTTCTTTTGCCTAGCATAATGTGTTCAAAATCTGAATATGTCATAGCATATATCAGCACTTTATTCCTTTTGACTAAATAATATTTCATTATCTAGTATAGCATGTTTCATTTATCTACTCATCCCATTTTTGGTTATTGTAAAGAGTGCTGCTATGAACATTCATGGACAAGTACTTGCTCAGATATCTGTTCTCAGTCCTTTGGGGTATGTACCTAGAAGAAGAGTTGCTGGGTCAGATGGCCATCCAGTGTTTGACTTTGGGGAACTGCCAAACTGTTTTCCAAAGTGACTATACCATTTTAATTTTGAAGGGTTCCAATTTCTCCACATTTTCATCAGCACTTGTTTATATCTGTTTTTTGATTGTGTGATCCCAGAGGATGTTAAGTGATATATCTGTGGTTTTGATTTCATTTCCCTAATGATTAATTATTTTGATCATCTTTTCATGTACATTGGACATTTGTATACCTCCTTTGAGATATGTCCATTCAGATCCTTTGTCCATTTTTTAATAGACTTGTTTGCCTTTTTGTGGAGTTATATGAATTTTTTATACACTGCAGTTATTAGATACTTATCAGACACATGATTTGCTAACATTTTCTTCCATTTTACACATTGTCTTTTTACTATCTTAGTAGTGTCCTTTGATGCACAAAAGTTTTATTTTTGGATAAAAGCCTAGCATCTAATAGTGTTCCTTGTTGCTTGTGTTTTTCATATCATATTCAAGAAACTATTGTTAAGTTCCACACCATGAGCTTTATTCCTATGCTTTTTTCTAAGAGTTTTATAGCTTTTGCTTTTATGTTTAGGTCTTTGGTCTATTTTGAGTTAACTTGTGTGTATGACGTGTTAGGGGTCAACGTGTATACACGTGTATGTATGTGTGTGTGCATGCACATGCTCCCATGTATGTGTTGACCAGTTGACCTACTACCATATGTTAGAAAGACTGTTCATTCCTCATTGAATTTTCTTGGCTCCCTTGTCAAAAATCAATTGACCTTAAATATGAGTGTTTATTTCTAATAGTTCTTTCCAATTGATTTATATGTCTGTCTTATGCCAATATCACACTATTTTTATTATTGTAGCTTTGTAGTAAATTTTAGATCAGGAAATGTGCATCTTCCCACTTGGTTCTTCATTTTCAAGATTGTTTTGTCTATTCAGATATCCTTAAATTCCATAGGAATTTTAGGACTGGCTTTTTTGTTTCTGGGGGGAAAAAGGCCAATGGGATTTGATAGAAATTGCTATGTGTGCACCTGTCGATAGAGCATGAGACTCCTGATCTGGGGTTCATGGGTTCAAGATCCACATTGTATGTAGAGATTACATACATACATACACACATTTTTTAAAAATTGTATCTGGATCTGTAAATTAATCTGGGCAATATTGCATCTTAACAATATTAAGTCTTCTAATTCACAAGCACAGCATGTCTTTATATTTATTTTGGCCTTCTTTAACTTCCCTTGGTAATATTTTGTTGTTTTCAGTGTACGGTCTTGCAGCTTCTCATTGAATTTATTCCTAGCACTCTTCAGATATTTGCACACCGAGTCTGTGTTTGGGGCACTCCTTTGCTGACAAGCCATGCTGGTTTTTGTCAACTCTGCCTTAGCTTTCACTCTCTGCTTATGATGAGCTTGAAAGCCAGCCAGACTGAGCATACATACTGAGCCGAGGGCTTGTATAAGCTTTCTAGATTTTCTGCTAGATGCAGGAGCTTTTCAAAGTTCTCTTCCCCAAAGAGTCTCATTCTGCAGTTGTTCCTCCCTGGCTTTGGGTATGTCTGGGTTTGCCCTACAAATCTCTCCTACTGTGTTTATGTGGCTGCTTTTTTTCTGTTACAGCATTTTCTTGCTTGCTGTAACTTTTAGCTCTGTTTTCCAGAGTTCTAATAAGGTTGATTCTGATAATTTTTGTCAGGTTCTTCAGTGTTTCTGGGGTATGATGAGCCTGTAGAAGCCTCTACTCTGCCATTTGTGCTGACATCATTCCTATTACAGGTTCTCGACTTGGCATGTAAAACTAGTTGAAAATTTGATATTTTGTATGCTATATATATATATATGTGTGTGTGTGTGTGTGTGTGTATGTGTCTGTGCACATGTATGCTTCCAAACCTGAACCTGAAATTGATAAAAGACAAAGTTATAGAACAATATATATTTTAAAATATTATCTTTACTATGTTATTTATAGATGATTCCTGTGTGTACACTATGTACACATATAGCTGTGAGTACACCTATTTATAGGTGATTCCTGTGTGTACACCAGAATTTGGTCCTGGAATTGAACACATTAAAAGTCCTTTACCTGCCCTTCGGAACCTACACTGGGCAAGCCTCAGTGTAGCAAATAACTACTTAGGTAAAATAAGCTAGGAATTGATGCACACTATTTATTTCAGGGGAAACGAATGCCAGATTCTTGTCTAATTAATTACCACTGATTTTCTGTAAAAAAAAGTTACATAAAGTAAGCAAAAAATATGGATAAAAGGGGCAACATGAAAAGGTGTGCACATATTTCATTCCTCAAAAGCAAAGGTCATAGCTTAGAGGTAAAGATCTAGAAGCCACATTGGATCTTCTGTTCTCTGTAAGTCAAAATAGAGAATATCTTATTTCTTTCTGTTGATCCACAGGAAAGAAAACCCACAAACTCATCTCCAGGCACAGGTGAGCACATGGAGAAACAATGCTAACACAATCTATTATTGCCAAAACCTGGGTAACATTTTTCAGCCAAAGACTTAAAAGAGAGAAAGCAGGAGGATAAAAGAAGTAGAGATGGCTAGAAAAGTCTTCAGATAAGTTGGAGATATAGCATAATTCAAGCCAATATTCTACTTTTTCTAGGTTGTCTTTAGGACCACAAGAGCATATTTTTGAAATCTACCAAGCTACAGAATGAATAAATATCTTCTGCACATTTTGCAGCGTCACTTACTATGTTTTTTAAGAAATAGTGTCATTTCAATGCACACACACACACGCACACCCTGATGAAATAGAAGAATTATTTCAAAAGGGTAAAACACAATTTTGTTAAAATTCAAGGCAACACTTCCGTGTTGTTGTAAGGGTAGATCCATCACAGGTAAGGTTTGCATTCATTATGAATTGGGTCATTAAGAAAATACTAACTGGAAGATGAGGGCAATTAAAAATAAAGTATCCGTGTACACATAGAGCAGGCTCTTACTACCTCTGCTACAGTGATGTTAGTAATAGTATGATATGATACACAGGAAAAACACTCCTACCCTCTAAATTGTGTAAGTATCAAAAATACATAAAATACAAGGCATCAGGACCCATTGTTTAAAAACTGGATCAATATATAGTAAATATCCAGAGTAGATAAATACATAGAAATAGGAAGCAGATTGGTGGTTGCCAGAGGTTGGTAAAAGAGAGACGTATGGGGTGACTGTCTAATGGGAACAGAGTTTTCTTTTGGGGTGATGAAAATGTTTCTGAACTAGATAGAAGGGGTAGGGTAGTTGCACAACATTACAAATGTTCTAGATGTCACTGAATTGCACAATTCAAATTGATTAATTTTATTTTATGTAAATTTTGCCTTAATAAAAACAATCTAAAAATAAAGTAAGTTTTTTTTAAGAAATTGGATTGCAGCAGAGAGTGTTTTTAGTTCAAAAAAATAACATCACTTTTGATGTCCCCTTTAATCACAGTCACATAGACGTGTGCCTCTACAGCTTTGTAGGCAGCGTATTAATATTGCAGTTGGTGTCCTTTATTCTCTATTAATTCTTGACATCCAGTAAGTTCCTGGCCTTGTTGATTTTAACTATATACCACAGATAGGATGTTTGTCTTCCAATTTAATATCCCCCTGTCTGAATTCATTTGCCCCAATCTAGGATAATAGGACCAGTGAGGGAGTGAAATTGAGATTGGAGAGGACTATCTTTTGCTGCCTTACTGTCCTCAGGTATACTTTCCCTTTGCCCTCCCCTTCCCCCTTCACTCTCTGGCAACGACAATATGATGGCGTGCTATATGATGCAGAAGGGGATTACAACTCATGAAATGATATTTTCAAAGTTGTTTTTTTTTTTTTCATAATTAACCATGAAAAGAAAGGAAAACTTTCTAAGGGGACATAAATTGTAACAATCCAGAGGAAAGAGATAACAATCTCATCCAGCACAGTTTTCACCCTATCTGGGTAGAGTTTACGTAATGGTCTCTTCAGGATGTTTAGATTTTGTAGTCACTGCAGCAAAGCCACACAACTGTTTTGTCTTCAGAATACACAAATGGACACAAGTGAAAATTAAATAAAGAAATTAATCAATGCAAATGGTAAGTTTTAGAGAATAATAGAGCTCATGGGACCTGAAAAATGATCTTTTAAAACCAAAATAGGAGCACATGGATGGTTCAGTGGTTGAGTCTGCCTTTGGCTCAGGTCGTGATCCCAGGGTCCTGGGATCAGTCCTGTTTGGGGCTCCCCACAGAGAGCCTGCTTTTTCTTCTGCCTATGTCTCTGCCTCTCTCTCTGTGTCTCTCATGAATAAATAAAATTTTTAAAAAACAAAATGAAACAAAACAAAATAAATTCATAAAAGAAATCATCCAAGGCCTATGTTCTCTGGTGGTAAAATAGACAAACCAAAATGATCCTATTCTTATTCCAATACAGCGGCTCAGTTATCTGAACAATAATTTATTATAGTTGTGTAGGGCTTTGCAGTTAACTGTGTAACACACTAACCTAGACATCTTTGGAATTTATGACAACTTGTGAGTTGGTCATTTCCTATATTGTAAAGATGAAGAAAGTAGGAACATTAGACTAATATCTCTATGCATGATTTATGAGGATTAATGCATAAATGAATAAAGCTCAGACAATTAAGCTGCTTGCTTGACAGTATATAGCTTGTAAAGGTATAAATCTGAATTCAGGTTTTCTGTCTCTAGCCTCTCCTTTATGACAGTGTGCTGCTATTGACACAGGGCCTGATATCTTCCTCCAGTTCTTAGTGTGTCTTGGTTATTTGATGTGATCGTTTTATGACAGTTTCTGTTTGATCACTTTAATATTGGTCCCAAACTTGACTTTACCTTCAGCAGCACTAGGTAATTAATTAAAGGTCAGGATTCAACTGGAATTTTTTTGCTTACTTTTAATATATGAATTTATAGGACATAAATAATGTATCATTGTGAGGAGGGAAGTAGCTAGCAGTTACTTTTTGCCAACAAATTATGATATATTTAATGATAAGAAACATGATGAATATTTAATCCCCATTTTACAGTTGAGGAATCTGAGGCTCATGGTTTTGTTGTGAGGGCTACATACAATGATGGACAAAAGCACTTACCCTGTTACCTGGCACAAGATAAATCTTAGCTACTATTAGGAACATATACTTTAACTAGATAGCCTCATTACAAAAGCCATTACAGAGCAGAATTTGTTTCTATTATATTCAAAGTTTTTAGGCTATATTTCAAAAAAGGCAATGGCCAAAATTCTAAATTTTCATGATTGAGGATTTAGTTGGTTCATAATGTATTTTAATAAATATATGCTCAGATCATTAAATTCACCAATAAATATATGAAAAAGGAGTAAAGTAGGAAAACACAAAATAAAGAAAATGTAAATTATCTTAACCAATCCAATTTATTTCAGCTTGAAAGTACTGGGGAAAATATGTGTCTTACCTTTTGAAAACATTGTTATGTATAAATACACAGAAAAATAAAAAAATATATATTTTTAACAACACCAAATTTGATATTTTTGCAATTGGAAAAGAAAAGTATAAAATTTCCTCTCAGGAGCTACCATTTGAACTATAATAGGCTATAAAATAATTTAAAACAATAAAATATGTAGTACCAAAAAAAGTATTTTATATTTCTTAAATTGCTACTTGAAAACTCTCAAATTACATGAGTCTTATAGATAAAACTATGCATATAAAGACACAATTCCATGCCTTCTGGACATTTGATTTGTAAGAAAACTAAAACCAACTGATATCATAGAGCTATTTGTTAATGCCTTCTCTAATTTTCCTTTGCTTACCTCTGTATCTGGTTAGCTATAGTCAAAATGAATAATTTACAGTCTGTCGCTCATGGAAAAAAATGGAATAAAGGCTGGTGAACGATTACCGAACACCAAATATAATATCAGAACTCAAGACACATAACTAAATTATAATAGTATAAAGTAAATGGTACAATACTCTGTTAGATGCTAAGTAAACATTTATATAAAAGCTAATGCCATTTAATATGTTAGACTTGTGATGAAACGGAGATTAACATTTAAAATAAAGTTACTATTATTAAATTTGTGCATTAACAAGAATTATCGTGGCATAAAGATTGGGTTCATTGCTCTTTGAGGAATTCAATCTCACTGTTAGTGAAGGCAGTAAGTAAAGGTAAACTCAAGAAATAAATTTTTGTCTTTAATAAAATTTCTATGATTAAAAAAGCTTATTAAATAAAATTTCTGTGATTGTAGTTCCAAATTACAAATGCTAGTTAGAAGCAGATTTTCACTCATTTGAGGACTACCTTTATTTTCCACATTTCTTTGCCCCTCCCCCCTTTCTATGGACAAAGGAATACAAATTTGGATTCACAGACTCTGCCAATCAGTCTGTGTACTTATCAATCTACATGTCTATCATCTGTATGTTTTTCATAGTTAAAAAAGCATCTATAAACTCCCTACTCAACACAAAATCTACATTACTAAAAAATTAAATCATCATTTTTTTGATCCTGCCCCATCCAGGTACCTGTCTACCTCTGTCAAGCTGAAAAACAAAAACAAAACAAAAAACCATCTATAATGTCGGGTTCATTATTCTGTTGCATTTATTTTTATTTGTGTCCAATCTGTAAAAATTCCTTACAGTAAATTTTATTTTAGCTGTGCTTCATTTAAAAATGGTATCATGAAATATAATCTTGTGTAACTTACCTTTTAAATTTTTTTGTCACACTGTTAAGATTCATCCATTTCCTCAAACATGGTTTCAGTTGGTTTATGTTCATTTATTTACATTGAATATGGTCATTTTGTGGCTCTTTGAAATGTGTTATTCACTCCCCTGTTGATGGACAGTTGGTTGTATCTAAGTTTTATTTTTTAAAACAGTGCTGCTACTGAAGTTCTTATTTTCTGATACATATTATAAAAAATTCTTTTGGTAATACAGGTAGGGTAAAATTTCTAGGTTTAACGTATTTTTAATTTATAAAATAGTACCTTATTTCCAAAGTGGTTTGCCAGCCTCAGTAATCTATAAAAATATTAAGATCTTTTACTAATCCAATCATCTCCAACTATTAGTATTTTAATTGTTGCCAATGAAATGGATTTTTAAAAAGTGGCGGGATCCCTGGGTGGCGCAGCGGTTTGGCGCCTGCTTTGGCCCAGGGCGCGATCCTGGAGACCCGGGATCGAATCCCACATCGGGCTCCCTGTGCATGGAGCTTGCTTCTCCCTCTGCCTCTCTCTCTCTCTCTCTGTGACTATCATAAATAAATAAAAATTAAAAAAATATTAAAAAAAAAAGTGGCACGCTATTTTGATCATGATTTGAAATTGATCACAACTGAAACCTAAAAGACAACCTGTCATATTTGCTTATTTTTTCTATTATTAAAAATGTATATAGTCATACACACACATGAAATTTGCATTTATAAAAATATTACATTATAGCTCAGTGAATTTTCAGTGTGAGTATATACTTTAAATATCGCTCAGACAAAAAAATTAGTTTATTATAAGCGACACACAAAAAAACCCTGCCCCTCTTTACCACAATTCACCAAGATAATTATATCCTAACTTCAAACACCATAAATTACTTTTGTTTGTCTGAACATTATATAAAAGGAAATGTATTGCATGTATATTTTCTGTTTCTTTTGCTTAATGGCATGTTTGTGACTTGCACTATTTGTGAATCATTCATTCCATTTCACATAGCAGTAGTCATTTGTGCTGCATGGTATTTTATACAATGACTATCCATTTGACTATTAATACCATTTGAGACTTGGTAGGTTTTAGCTATGTTGTATGAATTTTTCTCAGATATGTAAGTAGGAATTGAATGCTGGATTTTGGGAAATGGTGATCTAGATGAATAGGTATTTTCAAAAGTTTTCCAGGATGCATGAGTAATATTTATCATTTGTATTGCAGCAGTTTGAACAATTCCAATATATACCATTTCAATGTTTGCTACTGTCAGTCTATAACTATAATCTCACTAAAACATGTAGATGTGTACTGGTATCTCATTGTGCCTTTAATTTGCATTTTCCTAATGATTAATACTATTTCACATCTTTATTGGTCATTTAGGCCTGCTTTTTGGTAATGCTTTTTTTTTAAATTTTTTTTTAATTTATTTATGATAGTCACACAGAGCGAGAGAGAGAGGCAGAGACACAGGCAGAGGGAGAAGCAGGCTCCACGCACCGGGAGCCTGACGTGGGATTCGATCCCGGGTCTCCAGGATCGCGCCCTGGGCCAAAGGCAGGCACTAAACACCACTGTGCCACCCAGGGATCCCTTTGGTAATGCTTTTATTCCTAATACTTATTTTTCCCGTTTTTCCCTTTTGTGTCCTTTTTAAAAATTAATTTGGAAAAGTCCTTTGTGTATATTTGGGATATGAATCCTTTGTCAGACATATGCATATATATATACATATGGTTTTTTTTTAGTGTTCTCATGTACCTAAATGTTGTTTACTAAAGATCCTTTAAATATTTGTATAACAAATAGCATTAGTTAGGGTTAGGTTTAGGACAGTAGGACATTCCTTTTCAGTCTATCTGATTTCAAATAAGCAAAACTGCTAGGAATTTCTTCCCTTTCCCTCCAAGATTAGTCAAATATTGGAATATTAGCTATCCCATCTTTAGTGTCCATTTAAAAATAGATAAATAGGATGTATGAACATTCTATTAGTTAAACAAAAATGTGTATTTCACAAGATTTATGATACAGAATTACGAAAAGGGACATCAAATGATTTTTTCTATTGTATTTTTAACTTATTTCAGGTCCAGCTTTTTGTAAAATATATCCAGCACACATATACACAAGGATTCACACATATTAGAAATAAAATACAATTTTACTATTTATGGACCCAAGCTTCATTTCTCACTGCTTTTCTTTCCTCATAATGTCAGCATTTTTTTAAAGGTTTTATTTATTTATTCATGAGAGACACAGAGAGATAAAAAGAGAGGCAGAGACACAGGCAGAGGGAGAAGCAGGGAGCCAGATGTGGGACTCGAGACTCGATCCCAGGACTCCAGGATCATGCCCTGGGCTGAAGGCAGGCGCCAAACCACTGAGCAACCCAGGGATCCCCTGTCAGCAGTTTTTAAACCTATCTTATTACATTCTCTAGTTGTTTTACTCAGTTATTCTCATTTTTCTCATGCAAATTCCATTCATTCTTAAAGGCCAGGCTCAAATTTAATTACTACATGGAGCTTTTAATTACTAACTTCCACCTTAATTATATCCTACTTCAGTTTTTTAAATCTTTTTTTTTAAGATTTTATGTATTTATTCATGAGAGACACACACAGAGAAAGAGAGAGAAAGAGGAACAGACACAGGCAGAGGGAGAAGCAGGCTCCATGCAGGGAGCTTGATGTGGAACTCCATCCTGGGTCTCCAGGATCAGGCCCTGGGCTGAAGGTGGCGCTAAACCGCTGAGCCACCCGGGCTGCCCCAGTTTTTAAAATCTATAATTGTTTACTGACCACATTTCATATCAATTATTTTGCTTAATGCATTTTTAGTGTTTGTCAATAAAATTCTAAGTTTATTAAAGGCAGTAGGATTTTCATATGCTTCTTTATTTCATGTAGCATCTAATGATCTTGATTATATACTAGGTGTTCAATTAATTGAACATTGGTTCATCTATGAGAGCTAATGAAAATGAATTATTTTCAAATAGTGTAGTAGCTGATAATAAATTAAACAATACTTCAAAGGAAATGTGGTAGACAGAATGATTCCAAAAGATGTCCACAATCTAATGCCCAGAACTTGCATAAGGAAGGATTTGGGGGACACCTGGGTGGCTCAGCGGTTGAACATCTGCCTTGGGCTCAGGATGTGATTGATCCCTGAGTGCCTGGATGGAGTCCTGCATTGGGCTCCCTGCATGGAGCCTGCTTCTCCTCCCTCTGCCTGTGTCTCTGCCTCTCTCATGTCTCTGTATCTCTCACGAATAAATAAAATATTTTTTTAAAAAAAAAAGGATTTGTTTGGTCTTAAAAATGTAACTAAACTAATGTAAGTTAGAGACAAACTACTGTGAGTTCGCTCCTTGGTAAGTTACAAATACAGAATTCAGCAGGTGGAGTCCTTACATAAAGGAAACTTTATATGCAGCAACTAAGGAGATCATGGAGAATAAGTTCCAAGTCATAACTCCCCAAGTGAGGGTGAATGGATTTCTTTTTTTTTTTTTTTTTAAGGTTTTTAACATTTATTTGAGAGAGAGAGCTCGCAAGAGACAAGAGTACAAGTGGAGGAGGAGGGGCAAAGGGAGAAGGAGAAGCAGGCTCCCCACCGAGCAAGGGAGCCTCTTGCAGGGCTTGGATCCCAGGACCCTGGGATCACGACCTGAGCCAAAGGCAAATGCTTAACCAAGCCACCCTGGTGCCCCTTGATTTCTTTTATTTAGAGTTAGGGTGGATATTCATAAAGGTTGTACAGGCATACTTAGAAATACACTTATACAGGCATCCTATACATTCATCCTTAATGAAGCTTGTGCTCCTCCTAGGATGGAGAATTTAACAGTGTAATGAAGCAGAGAGGTAACTGCTGGACTAGGGGGAAAGGCTATGGGCATTAGAAGCTGGTGTAAAACTAAATAAGGTCTTGGGCTCCTTATATCTAGTAAAGAATCCAGGGTCATGTTTATTTTGTTGAGTTTTATTACTGATTTATTGTCTCTGATAGGGTTAGGCTATTTCCTGGCCTGAAAGAGACTTAGTTTTTGCATTCCCTTTGTTCCTTTAAAATCCTTAACTACTGAGGGTTTTGCATTCCTTTGTAACTGACACCTCCTAGGAAGTTCTGCAAGAAGTGTGCTTGGGCAAGTACAGCATGACTTCTCTTGTGTCAAGAAAGTTCTGGTTTGTCTTTCTTTTTCTGGGGACTCCTAGCTCTTTCTGCTTCCAGTAGCTTGAGAGGTATCCTTTTCTTTTTTCTTCAAACAGCTGATTTACACCCTGAGATCCACATGTAGTCCACCCATGCCCTCCTCTCACTCTTTTCTATGAATATTAGCCAAGTTCAATTTCAAGTTATCTAATCACCATCAAGGCATACTTTTTTCCAAACAATGATTTGCTATTGTGCTATTCAAACAGCTACTTGTTAAGGTGCAGTTATAATTTACCAGTTCATTTTTCTTACATATATTACATGCTTTATGGAGGCTGAGGAAAATAAAAACGGAAGAAAGTACCTTCTAAAAAAAAGTTGACCTTGAGAACTTTATTAGATGTGCTAAAAAGAGACAATCAAAATTTATTTTGCTATTAGGAATATTTAGAAACATCTCTATAATTTTATGGAATGACTAGCAAAACAGTGTTTTTGGATCAAAGACAAAGATGTGACCTCAGGTTTCTTAGCCCATTTATACCACTGTATTCATTGTCTACAAAAAATGCTAGAATAAACTTTTTAGGGCCAATGCTTAGTAAAACCCACTCCTTCATCACAGCTTTATTTCCCTTTATAATATTTTCAAGGACTAGACACGAGAAAATATATGTAGAACTTGGATCAAAATTTCACTACCTAGGGACGCCTAGGTGACTCAGTGGTTGAGCGTCTGCCTTCAGCTCAGGGCTTGATCCTGGGGTCCTGGGATCAAGTCCCGCATCCTGCTCCCTGCATGGAGCCTGCTTCTCCCTCTGCTTGTGTCTCTGCCTCTCTCTCTCTGTGTTTCTCATAAATAAATAAATAAAATATTTAAAAAAGGAACTTCACTACCTTAAAAACACAAATGACCCTTTCTGAACAAAGTGCGCTTTCAGAATGGGGTAGGGGTTGGGGTGGGCGAACAATGAAGCATCTAGTCTCCAAGGCTGTGATTCACCATTCACATTTTGGATGCTTTGTCACATGGTTAGTTAATTGGGGCCGAAATATTAAGTGCACATCAACTGTAGTGCTCTCGGTAGTCAGGTTTATAAATTTTCCTCAAAATTTTGAAGAGTTAATATGCTTCACTAAGCAGCTAAATCATTATCAAATAGCAAAATGATAGGACCCGTTAATTAGGAACTCATTCGGCCACTAAACTGGTCCTTTTAGAGATTACAATATAATTTTCCCATTAAAGGCTCTTTGATAGGCTTGAAAGAGGGTTTATTTGAAGTTCCCTTTATGCTAAGGAGAGAGGACTCTGCTCTTTGCAAGGTAGTCTTTGTTATAGGACTTTTGAAATGTAAAAACGATTGACTAAGCAATGGTGAGGTGTGTTGTTTGCATATGAATTGCTATACTTCAGCTACTCCTGTTTCATCAGCAAAGTACCAATTAACCACCAGTGCTATTGTCTTCTAAATTAGCAAAGAAAAATTTCAGAAGCTTATATTTCAGGCAACAAATACTGCTTCAAATTGAGTTTCAGAGTACAAATGTGTTAAAAACAAGAGAAAAAAAAAAGAATATTCTGAAGCTCCTTTCTTAAATACCTAGCCTGTTACTTAGGAATTTTACTGATTGAATTATATGTGAAAAGTCAGTTCCTATAATCTGTAATTTCTGTAGTTCTACAGAAAACAACCTTGAAGGATAAGGTCTTGTTAGAGCAATATTAGGTTTAATCAAATTGGAGATGTACACCATTTTATTCAAAATGCTTAGGGACACTTAATGTCTGCTAGTTCATCCAGCTGTGTAATGAATTAGGAATTAGTATCTACTTTTGTGAACAGGTTAAAATCCCAGAAGTGATTTCATCCTATCCAAGAAAATACACTAACATACCACAATAGGCTACTTATGAAAGACGCAAAGATGAGTAAGTCTACGTGATAAAACTTGTGCAAAGCCACAAGCAGCTACAGAATTTGTGAGGATTGCAGTTGTTTATAGGCCAAAAATAGTAACATACCAAGAGGTTGATGTTTCATATTTCCTATATGAGCAGGTAAGCAGGAAATTTGGACAAAAGTTAAGGAGGTACTTTAATATTATTTATTATGCTAATGGTAACTATTGATGAAAACTCAAGTCATAATCCAATTAACAAAGCCTTCAGAATTGTAATCTTAATAGGTCAGCTCTTGGCTAGATCAGAGATCTGGGTACATATTAGAATTACCTGAGGAGATAAAAATTACAGAGTTTCCACTTCTGAAAACTATGAATTAACTGGTGCTGAACTAATCCTCTTGGCAATAGCAATTATAACGTCTAAATAGAAAAGAAAAAAAAAAAAACCTGTTTGGAAATATATTAGTTCAAGAAGAAGCAAGCCAAAAGGGGAAGTGTATGGTAGTATAACATTGAAGTTACATTTCCTACATTGGTGTTTTGTGGTGTTCACCACTGCGCAAGTTTGGTCAAGCAGAGAGGTGCCTCTTTCCTAGTCACTATGTCTACCATTTATTCTAGTGGGTTCAATGATGGTATAAGAGTAAGGACTGCATTTTATTTCTCTTTGTACTCTTAGCAAATAGCTTATTACATGGAATACATTAAATGCAAAGTTATAGATCTGTATCTATCTATCCATACACACATACATTTATACACACATAGTTTGGTATGTGTACTTTAAACTGAAGCAGCTAGGAACTCTAAGGATGAGTTAACAAAGAAAATATAGATTTCTATTCTTCTTTTACCCTCAGGTACAGACCCCTTCCCATAGAAACAGTATTCCTTAATAAAACTCAGTCTTGCAGCATTATCTAACATTAATGTGCCATATTTTAAAAGACAATATAATGCAGAACAAGAAATGGAAGTAAACAGCACCTAATTTCACTTGAGCATTTCCTTATTAACTTTAACTGTTATCAATCAGTGGGAGAAAGGCTCCTGTAAACTTAATTGGGGTACACAAATACATCCTGTTATTATCCTTTCTAAATTCAAGTAGGAAGCAAACACTTAACTCAGCCACCATACTGTGACAACAGCAAAAGCCCTTGGAGCAATATTTGATCTGTTGGGGCTCAGGGCAGGCTGCCCCATGATATGCCACAGTGGCATATTGATGATTTTGAATTAAAGTTACTTAAGGAACAGCAAGTGGAAGAACACCTTGACCTTCCTTTATGTCCCGAAAGCAGGAAATAAATCTCCCATATGAAAGTTATCCTCCCTGCACCAAAAGGTAGAGAGACATCCCTATTATTAGAAATAGGAATTCAGGGCTGAAGAAGCCTATATAAGCTTGTCACTGTTACTAATTTACTACCCCAGCTCAAATTCTGTTTAGAATTCCTTACTGATTAAAATTCCCAGAAAAAATAAAATTTCTTTGTACTGTCAATTCCTCACAAATGTATTTCTTTACTAAAAAGTGCAAAAACTGCCTCCCTTGGTCACATCTTAGGTCTTATATCTAGAAGGCCTCCATATATAGGAATTACATGTCATTTTGTCCTGTTAATCTGTCTTGTGTCTGTTCTTAAACCAGCCAGAAGAATCTTGAAGGGTATAGGAACATTTTTCCTTCCCAACAGATCCTATATTCAGCATGTCCAGGATCCAGAGCTCCTGGGTGTCCAGGATCTTGGCAAGTTGTTTATGTTCAATATCTACTTCCTCTAAGAAGAGAGGCCTTTAATTTCACATTTAGAGCTTACTAAAGAGAAAATATTAAGGAGCATTTCCTACAGCTAATTAACACTCTCAGCATTCCCTCTGACTTTCTAGCATATTCCCTGCTTGGAAGAAAAAAAACATCCAAAAAAAAGAGAAAATCAAAAAACTGTGTTCCAGCAATATGTTGCAGTTCTGCATGATTTTTTTCACAGGTGTTCTGCCCATAAGTTTACTTTCTTCACTATCAGATCCCTAAATGTGTGCAGCATAATGGTCTTTTGGTTCCCTATGCAGATTACTTCTCATTAGAAGTAAAGGATCATAATTTCCTTCCTCAAAAAATATAGATTATAAACCTCATGTAAAAACAAAGGAACTGGGATTGAAATACAGACACACATGATTTTTATCAAGTTTTCTTATCAAAGGAGGAAAAGTCCCAAATTTTGCTAATTTCTATTATATCACTTAGTACATTAAAAAACAATTTTCTTCATAGGATTCTTGCACAATTGTTAAATTGGAATCCATCTTAACATGAGGTCTTGGTGTAAGGTAATAGGAGTTCCCCTGTATGTGACTCAAAGTAATATTGGTTTTTGAAAGAAAGATTTTTATGTCTTTTCTCTCAAAATGCCTCATGAACCATTGAAGAAGGAAAATGAATCTGGAGAGCCGTCTAGAAATTTTTTGTTGATACCTTTGAATACAGTGGCACAAGTATTAAAAGTTGTAAAATGAATGTCCATACCATGGAAGACAGTCCTGAAGATGATAAAGCATTCTTCACAAATGTCACCTCATTAGCATTCTAGATGTTACAGACGATAGAGTATAGGAAGGCTGAGTCCAAATGATTTCAAATTATCAGACTAAATGGTGGCATTTTAAGAATTTCTCAGTTGGCTTATGCACATATTTTTGTTTTTATGTAGGCAAGGAATGATGTATGATAACTCTTTAAATCTAAATTAATCTAAGAAAAGCTTTTAAATCAGTATAAATTTTGTTGTATCAGATAAGAATGTATTGTGGTATAATTTAATTGCCAGCATTCTTTATTTTTGTGCAACATAAAATGACATCTTCCAATCAATATAGTCATAGATTCAGTAAATAGTATTGTAATTCACAATCTAGGGGCTCATTGGAAACTTTGATACAGTCCTTGTTATCCTCCTGCATCCACATATCCATACACCACCCGTCTCTGTCCTGCTGCCCTGGAAGGCATCTTTATCCTCTGCCTTCATGTTTTTTTGTTTGTTTTTTAATTTTTATAAATTTATTTTTTATTGGTGTTCAATTTGCCAACATATAGAATAACACCCAGTGCTCATCCCGTCAAGTGCCCACCTCAGTGCCCATCACCCAGTCACCCCCACCCCCCGCCCACCTCCCCTTCCACCACCCCTAGTTCGTTTCCCAGAGTTAGGAGTCTCTCATGTTCTGTCTCCCTCTCTGATATTTCCCACTCATTTTTTTCCTTTCCCCTTTATTCCCTTTCACTATTTTTTATATTCCCCAAATGAATGAGACCATGTAATGTTTGTCCTTCTCCAATTGACTTATTTCACTCAGTATAATACCCTCCAGCTCCATCCACGTCGAAGCAAATGGTGGGTATTTGTTATTTCTAATGGCTGAGTAATATTCCATTGTACACATAGACCACATCTTCTTTATCCATTCATCTTTCGATGGACACCGAGGCTCCTTCCACAATTTGCCTTCCTGTTGTATTTGACCAGCGGGAAGCACACTCACATCTCAGATTGGGAGGACTGGTGAAGAGTAGTTATTCTTGCACCTCTTTTTTTTTACTTTCCTGCAGATCGGACAAAAGCCTCATTTCTTTCTGGCCCCAGTGTTTGTTTAGTAGTCCATGGCACTAGTTTTTACTGGACTCCATTACAGTATTCCATCTTTTTTGTCCCTTAGAATTAGATTAATGTATTTGTTGAATCTAAGTGAAATCACATATCACTCTTTGCCACTACTGTTCGTCCCTAGGAATTTCACTATCCATGTTGATCTTTTAACTCTCAAACCTTTGTAAATAGTCCCTTTGCTGAAACCTCCTCAATTAACCCCTTTAAGTGTATCATCTTTTTTCCTACTAAAACCCTAACTGACACACACCCCCACTCTTTCAGTGGGTTATTCTTTTAATGTCAGCTGGAATTAATCTGTTAATGTTAAATATAGTTTTGGTGTGTGTGTATGTGAGAGTGTGTGTGTGTGTGTGTGATTCATAAGACTGGTAGTTTATATTTGGTACTATAGGAGTGGAAAATGTTTCCCTTCTTCTAGGTTCATTGGCTGATTTAATAATTAAATTGATGTAAGACAGATTAACAGGAGAAAAATGAATTTCATATGTATAGGATCCCCATAAAAATATAAACTCCCCAGTAAATTGAATCTTATATATCATCTTGAGCTAAAGAGAAGCAGGTAGGGGTCTGGGGCTCAAAGTGGGGAAGCCAATTCACAGGAAGATTAGAAGAGCAGATGTTTGGTGAACAGATGTGTGCCATGCCACACATATAAGTTTTCCTGATATAAAAAGTTATCTCTGGTAATAACTTCCTCTCTAATTTCTTTTAGGCAGTTAAGAGGGAGGTGAAAAGTTCTTCCTAAGTCTGCTTGGTCCCCAAAGTTTTCAGCTGGAAATAATCCACAAGGCAAAGTGGGACATTTTGGAGTGGCATATTCTGTTTCCCCTCAGTATTTACTTTTTCTTGTTTAGGTATAAGGATTACACTGCAGTTAAAAAGTTGGAAGTGAGGGGCATCTGGATGGCTCAATCAGTTAAGTGTCTGCCTTTGGCTCAGGTCGTGAACTTGGGGTCCTGGGATTAAGCCCCGTGTTGAGCCCCACGTTGGGCTCTGCATTTAAAAAGGAGTCTACTTGTCCCTCTCCTTATTCCTCTGCCCTTCCCCCCAACTTGTGTTCTGTTTCTCAAATAAAAAAATATTTTTAAAAGTGCTGGAACTATTCTTCCTATGCTATAAAACAATTTTATTATCATGTGATAACATTATTATCACATGCCATAGTAAAGCTCGAAAATAAGGACTATGGGAACTTGTGGTCCTGGAGAATTGCCTAATATGGCCTTAATATTCCCCTTAGTTTGGCTAAATTTTAGATAGAATTCTTCCTAACTCTAGACCTTTGACCTCCGTTTTCATAGAACAATTACTTTAGAAAATATGTAATTGCAAATTCTTATTCTACCTCTTGACAGCTTTAAAACCCAGGAATGTCTTTCTTAAGGGCCTGGAACTATCCCTGTGAAATGTAACCATCAAGGATGAAAGCACCCCTATGTCCCAGTCTCTGTGGGAGAATAGGAGTCCAACTTCAATTTGTAAAACTACCTCCTGTCATAAAGATAAGAGAAAGTTTACTTTTCCTTTGGGAAGTCCAATTAGCAAACATAGATGGCCTAAGATCTCTCCCCTCATATCCTAAAAACCCTTTGTTAGAGCATAATTAAGTTTAGAATCCAGTTTTCTTCCCTCTTGCAATAGCCTTGGGTAAAGTCATCATGTCCTATTTAACTCTGGTTACTAAAATTTTTGCTTTGAAAGTCTTCTCTTGATATTTCACTTTTTCTTTATACCAATTATTACTTTATACTTTTCCAAATACCATTTTTTAGATTTATTAGCATTCTGTAACAGTTCTCTTTTCCATTTCAAAATTTCTGCATATATATAAAGATTTTATTTATTCATTCATGAGAGACACAGGGAGAGAGGCAGAGATACAGACAGAGGGAAAGCAGACTTCCTGCAGGGAGCCCGATGTGGGACTTGATCCCAGGACCCTGGAATCATGACCTGAGCCAAAGGCAGATGCTCAACCGCTGACCCATGGAAGTGCTCCTCTGCTTTTATATTTGTGAATTTTAATCCTTACATATTTTGGTATTTTTTGTTTTTAATGTTATCAAATTGAATGTGTCCTTTATGATTTTCATTCTTTTGTGAGTAACAAAGAGTTTTAAGGTGGTGAATTTCCTCTCAGAATAATTTTTATTACATCTTAAAATGTTATTTATTTATCTTAGAGGTCAGGGGTCAGAGGGAGAGGGAGAGTCTCACTGACTTGGGGCTCAGTCTCACAACCCTGAGATCATGACCTAAGCTGAAATCAAGAGTTGGATGCTTGACCGACTGAGGCACCCAGGAACCCCACATCCCATAGTTTTAAATACATAGTAATAATTATTTGGCAATTGCATTTTGGTTGCATCTTCCATCCAAGAATTGTTTAGGAAACCACTGGATGAATTCCCACATGCCTAGGTATTTTTTATTTATATATTCACAATTTCCTTGTAGTTTTAAATGTGGTATGATCAGAAAAATTCTCTATAATTTCTATTTTTGGGACTCTAATAATTTTCTTTTTACTCAATCTATGACTAAATACTGTATATTTCCTATGGATAATATGAGTAGTCAGATGGAAAGTTTATATTTAGAATGTATTAAATATGTGTGTTTTAAAATATGGTATATACAAATAATCTCACTAATTGGAATATTTATATTCCTTGAGCCTACTTTATTATGTACATTATTATGTGCTTTGCCAGTGTCAGGGAAAATCAGAAAAAGAAAAAGGATTATTGTTCCTAGAGACTGAATGTTTGTGTTCCCTAAAATTCATATGTTGAAATCATACCAACCAAGGTTATCATTTTAAAGGTGGGTTCTTTGAAACATGTTTAGGTCAAATGGGCAGAGCTCTCATGATTGGAATTAGTTTCCTTAAAAAAGAGACTCCAGAGAGCAGGTGTCTTTTTTCTACCACATGAGGTTACAGTAAAAACACGGTTGTCTAGCAAGTGAGCTCTTGCAGCACATCAAATCTGCAGTGACTTGATCTTTGACTTCCCAGCCTCCAGACTGAAAAATAAATGTTTGTTGTTTAAACTGAGTAAAGGACAGGCAGGGCTGGTTAGGGGGCCACAGAATCAGGCTCACAAAAATCCCCAAAATGTGGAGATGAAAGGAAAGCAGAGATGAATAAACCAAACCATCTTGTCCCAGGTTTCAGAGGTGGGGTCTTGTTAAAACAGCTACTTGTGACCAAGAAAGAATTACTAGTCCCTAAAAAGGGAGTAAGCCGTTGAAGGTGTTATCACTAGTCCTTACTCAATGGTGATGTCAATAGTCATGTTAAAAGAATTTAGGTTCCCTGGTTGGCTCTCAATAAAAGACCAACCCTACAAGCCCCCAGGGGCAACCCTGAGAGCTTTCTCTGTATCCTTGCTTAGTAAATTTCTATCACTTTACTCATTCTCCTTTGTCCGCCAGATTCATTCTTCGGCTCCATGAGACCAGAATCTAGCTCTCCCACAGTCCAAATGGACTAAAACAATTATGTTGTTTCTGTCCATCTAACTTTATTTATTAATAATAAATAATTGTACACTCTTAATAATTTTTGCTTTGAATTATCATCTTTTATTTCTGATAGTCCTATTTATCTCTGATACCATTATTATGACTATTAAACTTTCTCTGGTTTCTACTTGAGCACTTTCCATACTCTTTCTTTCAATATTCTGAGTGATTATTGGAATTTATCTTTTTCTTTTAATTGGAATTTACCTTTGAGGGTGATATAGTTATATATTTATTATGATTTCATTTTGAGTCATTATTTTTCTCCAGGCTTAAGAGTATTTTATTTACATTTATTATTTATAAGAGGATTTCCTTCCTCTGTATAATCAGTTCTCTAGTGATTTGGAATTTATATAATCTCTTTTTCATTCTAGTTTTGTTACTTCAAACAGTATTCTTAAACTTGTACAAAATGCATCAATTTGAGCAAGATAAAAGGATATCTACTAACCTGATCATTATGTCATAAATGATGAGATAATATGTAGACTTTTTCTTTTTCTCTCCATTGTTGCTCTGCCCCTTAGTTTTCCTTTATTTGAGAGCTATATTTGTCCATTAAAATCTTATTTTCAATTCACCATTTTTTTCTCAAAGATTACCAGCTTTGTTTCTGATATTTTTATAACCATGTACTATTTTAAAGCTTATCATATAAGAAGTTGTAATTTGGTTCATTTTATTGCATCCAGTACTATTAATATTATTTGTCTTTGCACATATATATGAGTATGTACATGTACCTAATTTAATTATGCAATAAGATCTATGACAGTAACAACCATGTTCTTCATATCTTCAAGTCCCCGTATCCCTAGCACAGTGCTTCTTTATGTAGGTATTTGACAAAATGTTCTTTTTGTTAATTGAATTTAAAAGCTTGATGAAAATAAACTAGACCAGAAGAAATGCTACTGACCTTTCATCAGTTCTCATATTTTTTCTGAAAACAAAGCAAAATTTCACATTCCACCAAAATGTCACTAATTTCAAAAATTATACCATTTTATTTATCAAAATGAAATGGGAGAGAGAGGTTCTTATCTCATGGAGTTGAAGAATGAATCTTGTGGACAAAGGAGTGTTAGTAAAGTGATAGATTTTTATTGAGTAAGGATACAGAAAAAGCTCTCAGGAGAGGGGCTGACAGGGTTGCCAATGTGGGCCTCCACTTAATGTAGGAATGACGTTAGGGTGCGATGCTCATGGCAAAGAAAGAATTCTTGAGATGTCTTTGGTGCAAAAAAGTGGTTTTATTAAAACACAGGGACAGGACCTGTGGGCAGAAAGAGCTGCACTGGGGTCATAAGGAGTGAATGGCCCATTATATGGGTCATTCAAGTTGGGAGAGGGGTTAGGGATAGTGTAAGTCTCTAAGAAATTTTGGAAGCAAGGTTTCCAGGACCTTGAGGGTGCTAGCTGTTGTTAGGAAAAGGTTTTTTTTTCTTTTTTTTTTTTTATTACTGTCTAATTAAACCTGAGTCATGGGACCCTTCAGATGTATATCAGTGGGTCATGTACTTAGGGGATGATTGCCAACATGTATCTTGGGAGGTAGAGATGAAGGAAATTTCCAAAGGATTTTTTATATGTGAAAGTAGATTTACAGGGTCCTGGGGATTGGGTTAATATTGCTTTTCCCCTTAGCAAAGTATTAATATCTAGGCAGCTGTGTCCCTAGAGGAAGGTCACTCTTCCTATTTCAAGGACTTGTCAATGGGCCGTAGATAGTAAGGAAATTTAATAACTTTTCTTCTGCTTTTATTTCCCAAATCACACAGAAAGTCTTTTATTTAGAACTGACCAGGGATTGGAGTGCCTGAGTGGTTCAGTGGGTTGAGCATCTGCCTTTGGATCAGGTATGATCCCAGGATCCTGGGATAGAGTCCTGAGTTAGGCTCCTTGCTCAGCAGGGAGTCTGCTTCTTCCCCTGCTCCTCCGACCTCCTCCCACCACTCATGCTCTCTCTCTCTCTCTCTCTCAAATAATTAAATAAAATATTAAAAAACAAAAACAAAAACAAAAACTAACCAGGGAACTTGTGTCCAATCATTCTTGTGATGTCTTGGTTTGAGAAAGGACTGGTGATAACATTGTTAATGACTGACTTCTTCTTTGCAGTCTGTTTACAATGTAACTGCCTTTAAAAGACCCCATCTCTGATGCTCAGAGCAGGGTGTTATGGTTTGTTCCTTCATCTCTGGTTTCCTTATGCCTCAGCATTTCCGGGATTTCTATGAGCCTGTACACATACCCCCTACCTACCTCTCCCTACCTAGCCCCACTTATACCTTACTCAATGAGACCTTTCAGATGTATATCTGTGGGTCATATACTTGGGGGATGATTGCCAACATGTATGGGGGAGAGAGAAAAGGAAGTTTCTAAAGAATTTTTATATGTTAAAGTAGACTTACAGGATCTTGGAGGTCAGGCTAAGATTGCCTTTTGCCCTTAGCAAACTGTCAACATTGAGGCAGTGAGTCTCTAAGGAATGTTCCTCTGTCTGTTTTCAAGGACTTACCAATGGGCTCTCAGTAGTAAAGAAATTTAATAATTTTCCTTCTGCCTTTGTTCCCCACATCAAAAGGAAATAGTGGGAGTGATCAATACCTGGCATTAGAGATACACATGCCCTAATTCTAAAGAGAAGCAATAAGAATTTTCATTTTTATGTAAAACAGACTCTAAAGATTTAATTTAGTGTAAGATAATACAGGGAATTCTGCATTAGCAGTTTCTTTTGTCACTGGTTAGCCCTTTTTATCTGTTTGTAGCTATAAATGTGTTGATGAGGTAGAGAGAAGGAAAGGTATTTCAAGACTTGTACTAATGTAAAATATATTGAAGAATGTTCATAGTTTCAGTTACTGGCTACATGTACTGTTTACATTATCTTCATTATGAATGCTGTTACATAATCCTATGAATCTGGTTTATCCTTTTAAACCAGACTGAAGGAAAAGTAACTGTTATTTATTTTTTTTATTTTTTTACTGAGAGTTGTAAAACCTGAGTCTCCAAATATTCCTGCCAAATTCTGCTTAACTGAGATTACTTAACAATTGCTATAACACAATTTCATTCTTGCTGTGCCTACAGATTGACCCTGTGATAAAGACAACCTGTTTGCTCACACCTTTCAGGATTTGAATAGCAAAAAATTCTTGAAACTAAAGTTTGACTAGCTTCCACAATAAAATAAAATCTTTAATTACTTACCCCTTGCCTCATCCCTCATCAACACTTACCTTAAGGTACTTTCACATGGTTTTAGTAAAAGCCAGTTAATTGCTTTGTTTCTCTTTCCACAGTTCAGTAATATAGGGGCTGAGGGCAGGCTGCCCCAAGATGGGCCATCGTGGCATGAAAATTATTTTGAGTTAAAACTAATTGAAATCCAGTGGATGCAAGAAAAGCTCTCTTCCTGGTCCTCAACTGTCTAAATTTACATTGGAAAGGAGAACCTGTACCAGGAAGAGGGCTATTAACAGAGACTCTGCTTTAGCTAAGAAATGTTTCTGCATGATAGGACAATTTTTGTTTTCCAAACATCTCTTTTCACCCTCTAGCTAATGGCCTCCTTCCCCATTGTGTCCCTAAGCCCTATCCCTCTCCTTAGCATAAATAGGCTCTTGTTGCCTCATTGTCTTTGAATTTCACTTTTATGTAGATTCCCCATACACTATTAAATTTTACTTTCTCCTGTTAATTTTTCTCATGTCAATTTGACCCTAAGTCCAATTAGAAGGACTTTGAAGGGTAGATGAAGGTCTTCCTCCCCAAGGATAGGATCATTCACATTAGAACCAGATTCTCCACTGCCTAGCCCAGAATGCTTCAATGAGGATAAAGTAGGATGAAGACCCCTTAGGATATCAACTCTTCAGTATGCTCCTAGCTGAACACCTAACTGCAGTAGTTCTACTGCTATGCTGAAGAGTTGCCGGGGCCTATTATTGTATGTATGTATGCATGTATGTATTTATAATATTTATTTGATTGAGAGAGAGAGAGACAGAGTGCAAGGGCAAGGAGGCATACAGGGAGAGGAGGAGGGAGAGAATCCCAAGAAGACTCCCCTTTAAGTGAGGAGCCCAAAAAAGAGTGTGATCTCATGGCCCTGAGCTCATGACCTGAGTTGAAATCAAGTCAGATGTGTCCTTCCTTTATTGTTTTTATTTTTATAATTATCCTTGTTAAGACTCCATTACATGATTTTATCATTGACAAGAGCTTTTTATGAGATAGGTAAGTATAGCGTTACTTTTGACTTTTGGGGGACTCTTACTAATAATGTTTATTTTTCACCAATAAAAAGCAAAGAAAGGGCAGCCATCATTTGAAAACCTTGCTACTAAATCTGTTCTGATCTGCCTTTTTGTTTGGGTGCTAAGAGCACAAACTAATTTTTGAAATGACTTGAAGAAGAACAATCTAGAATTGCAATGGTCAATTGAGGAAGTCTTGATATAAAATGTTTCACTTTTAGAGACACCTCAGCACAAAAAGGAGGGGAGAGTCTTGTTTGTCTAAAAGAAAGAGCACTTAAGAGAGAGATCACTTTCTTTATTTGAGCGTGTGTGTGTGTGTTTGTGTATGTGTGTGTGTGCCTGCTTCACAGGTTTCCTGAATTTAATCTTTTTCATCTTCATGCAGAGGAAAAGAAATAGCTCTGGACAGTAATAACTTCTTATTTGTCTGAAACTGGCTCCTTCAAACTTCTTTCTATATTTTTTTCTCTCCCACTTTCTTCCCTGTCTTGGAAAATTTCAGAGATTAAATTAATTAAAAAATGGTCATGTGTTCACTCTAAAAATATCTAATCTAGATAGACTGCAATTGCCTTCTGAAAAAAAAAAAAGGACAAATTACCAAATTGCATTTATTTTTCTTAAAATATGTGAGCTATGTAAAAACAAAACAACAATCAGGCCAAGTAATGGAATAATGGTCTTGCTCATTAGATAAAAGAATATAAAGGTCCTTATTTCTATAAAATGAGAAAAAAATTTTAATATGATTTGAGAAATCTTTGAAATTTAGTTTGTAAATTATATTAAAAATAAATACATGTAATATCTGACTTAAGTGAGTAAGAGATTTAAAAATGTATGTCTATTTCCATTTTTTACTATATAAGTTATTGCCAACAAAATATCCAGTTTACATAAGATTATGACTAACCATTCTATGATTTAAACTTTTAACAATTCCAACATTAGTTTATGAGTCAAAGAAGCTATCATTGTCCCCACAGTAGTTTAAGATTTTAAATATATAAAATGATGTTTAAATAAATTAATTTGTAATAATAGGTTACCTCTTAAAATGATAAATCTCATAAATTCTAATAATACTATAAACAATAAGGGATTACTGTGTTGACTTTAATTATAATTTCCAAATTTTCAATTAAATTTAAGACTTTAGACTAATATTAAATTGTGTTAATAATCTTCCATTAGTTGGGTAATTTTAAGGCATGAAAATAAAACTGTGGTCATTAAACATAATATTAATTTACATTTTTTATGATAGGGAATATGAAAATGCCTTTGCATAATTTTATATACATATCATCTTTCTTTGCTACAATACAATGTTTACAGATTTTATGAAATATCTGCTCATAAAGATGGAGAATCTGTGGATTTGTGAATGACTTTTTACTGTATCTTTGTCTAGAGGAAACAAAAGTTATTTTGGTTAGAATGAAAATTAATATAAATGCTTGAGATTATATCAAGTATAGTAACAAGAGTAATATGAGTGAACACAAAATAATAGCTGTTTTATCTGTTTCTTAAGGAAATTTTGTAGTTTATTTAGATTGGAAATTTAGTATAAATTATATAATATTTTATTTAAATATAAATAAATTTAATTATATGTTAATTAAAAATAAAAGCTTACGTTTTTTATTTGGTTAGTTTTTTTTTAAGATTTTATTTATTTATTCATGAGAGGCGCAGAGAGAGAGAGGCAGAGACATAGGCAGAGGCAGAAGCAGGCTCCATGCAGGGAGACCAATGTGGGATTGGATCATGGGACTCCAGGATCACACCCTGAGCCGAAGGCAGGTTCTCAACAGCTTAGCCATCCAGGCGTCCTTTATTTGATTAGATATATGTCTAAATACATAGATAAATATTATTAAGCTTTTGAATAACAAAAATAAAAATGATTTTTAAATAATTCAACAAGTTGGCTAATGTATTTACTTATAAAGAAAAAGTTAATGGAGGCACCTGGGTAGCTAGTTCATCAGTTTCATGTCCAACTCTGTTTCAGCTCAGGTCTTGATTTCAGGGTCCTGAGTTCAAACCCAGCATTGGGCTCCACACCGGGTGTGGAGCATACTTAAAACAACAACAAACACAAACTTCACTCAAAATTTCTGAGAATGTGTCTTTGGTATATGTTCCAAATATAACATGTACGAGAAGCTTTTCTCAAAGATAAAATACAGACCCCTTGTGTGACCTTTAGCAAAGACTTGGAAATGACTCTGATTTAAGACTTCTTTTTAACCTTATTGGAAGGGACCTAATCAGATAGTGTTAACACAAACACTGCATTAAAATTCTGAGGAATTGACCCTTGGGTTCATGTCTCTCAGCTAAAAAGACATTATATTTGCACTTCCAGAACCTAAATGCTGATAAGAGATTTCAGTCATAAAGATTCTCAAACACAAAGTTATTGAATAGTTTACTGTAAGACATCACTAAATAACATATAAAAATAGTAAAATGAAATTTTGAGTTTTGTCTAACATGTGACCAAGTTATTATCTGCCCAGATAATAAAATTTCCTTAATTTTTGAAAAACCAAAGTTTTTCATAATTTTTGTCCCTTAATACATTTTTTTTTTGAAAACTTATGTTTTTCATCTTGTCCCACTTGGCACTTTTTCTTGTCTTTCCCTAATTCACACCCATACAGAATAGTAAAACCATTAAGATGTACTTTATCAAAAAATATCTTTGGGCTTTTCTGGAATGGCCCATATAACAAAGTTTTTTTGTTCTTGGGACACCTGGGTGCCTCAGTGGCTGGGCGTCAATCCTTTGGCTCAGGGAGTGATCCTGAAGTCTTGGGACCAAGTCCCACATCAGGCTCCCTGCATGGAGCCTGCTTCTCCCTCTGCCTGTGTCTTTGCCTCTCTCTCTTTCTCAATCTGTGTCTCTCATGAATAAATAAATACAATCTTTTTAAAAAAAAAAAATTGTTTCTGTTTTTTCCCATCTCCTTAGAAAGATTGCAAAGGATTAATAAAAGAAATTAGGCTTCTTTGGTATCTTTCAAATTTTAATAAACTCATAATTATTGTAAGAATTATTTGTTTACCAAACATAGAAACTTCTGTGTCATAGATTTATATGCATAATTAGCCTTCTTATGTTAAAAGAAAAAAAATATTTATTTTACAACCCAAAGACTAGCAAGTTACTATTTACCGATTAATTCTTGTTTCCAGATTTCATTATATTTGCCAACAGGTATAACAAGTGACAATTGGTGATATATCAATTTATGATATATGATAATATGATTTGATTGATTTATAATATAAATCAAAAGCCTTAATTATTTCTCGGTGTTCTCTTTATGATTTTGTTCAACTATAATCAATGACTACATTCTTATTTTTTTTAAGGATTTTTTTTTTTGTGTATTTATTTAAGAGAGAGCTAGAGAGAGCACAGAGGGAAAGGGAGAAACAGACTCCTGGCTGAGCACAGAGCCTGATACAGGGCTTGATTCCAGGACCCTGGCTGGAATTGTGATCTGAGATGAAAGCAGACACTTAACCATCTGAGACACTCAGGTGCTCCAATGATTACATCCTTCTAAATTAATTGAATTCCTAAAATGATTCTACCTTTTGCTTTATAAAATGCAAAGATTTTTTTTTTTTTTTGATAGCAGGACACAGCACACTGACATTCAAGGTAAATGAAAGGCAGAACAAGAGGATGTCAGGAAGACCACACAGAGGCTCTTGCAAGTCAGAGCATCTTATGTATGGCAAGTAGGGTAACAGTAGCTACACTTGATGTACTCCCCATGGTATGGCTAATTTATATAATTTGGAGGACTCTGGGGTCAGAGGCTGTCCCTAGTTTTCTGGAACCTGATCCAAGGGGCATTTATAGCTGGTATACATAGTGGCCAGGAGTATGAGTGCCCAGTAAGGTAAGTGATTGGAGTATGGACTTAATTAGCTGCTTAGAAAGAAAAAATGGCCAGTCTTCAGCCAGGATCTCAAACTGGGGCATGACAATAATACAAAAAACTAGTTATATACTCTTCCAGTGTGATCAAATCAGCCAACATAAATTATTAATCAAAACTGTTCAGTTTTTACCATAACAGTGAAAAATTCACTGCAATCTGAAAACAATATCTGTTGGGCAACTTCACTCAAATTTCTGAGAATGTATCTTTGGTATATGTTCCATCTGCCAACCTCATGATCCTGGCAAAAATCTGTAAAAGTGGAACAGAGGTATTTGAACAAGTGGCAAGTGGATATGATACAGTTATATCATTCAAATGAACACAAATCCATTCTTATTATTGTTTGTCTGAGGGATGGCTATAAGATTTGCTCTATCAAAAGACAGCCATGTCAACAGTAACTTAAAAAAAAAGCCCTCAAAACTTTGAGACCCTGTGTTTCCAACTTGGATTGTCTAACCTAATATCAAAGGCACTCATTTTATATTTTTACATTTGATAAAGCTTTGCAAGACACTGGAATGCAGTGCTCCCTGAATTTCTCAGTGTTCCTCAGGGTTCTTGCTTCCTAAGTAGTGGAAATTGACATGCTATAATTAGAGAGAATGTCTCCTTTGTCCTCCAGAAACATTTGCTCTCTACATGTTTAGTGTATTATATGCAAACACACGGGTTTAAAATTCACAGGGTGATGAAACCCTCAGCCATTCTTTTACATTCATGTGCAAAATGGTTCTAAACGAGGGACCTCCTCCTTCTTGTCTCAGACAAGATATGTTTTCATTACAAAGATAAAGTTTCTCTCTCAAAGGGGTAGGAGTACAGCTGCATATCAGTTCTTGTAAAAACTAATAGGTTCATAATTTCAGGTTCCGCTCCTAAATAAGAAAACCATTTTTGAAAAAAAAAAAAAAAGAAAAGAAAAGAAAACCATTTTTGGTACTGCATGGATAACCACCTGCCTCTAATTTCATCTTTCTGAGAATAGGGTACAGGAAACTGAAATGGTTAATGCTGCAATTAATAATAATTAATAATTATAATCTGGAAATGCCAAGTTTGCTTTCAGAAGAATATAAATAAATAAATACAAGTATTAATGTTTAATCTAGCACTTCTCATCATCTACAAACAGCATTGTCCTTAATGTATTGTTACAAATAATTAATGTACTGTAGCCATATTTATTACTAACATGTACGAGAAGCTTTTCTCAAAGATAAAATACAGACCCCCTGTGTGACCTTTAGCAAAGACTTGGAAATGACTCTGATTTAAGACTTCTTTTTAACCTTATTGGAAGGGACCTAATCAGATAGTGTTAACACAAACACTGCATTAAAATTCTGAGGAATTGACCCTTGGGTTCATGTCTCTCAGCTAAAAAGACATTATATTTGCACTTCCAGAACCTAAATGCTGATAAGAGATTCCAGTAATAAAGATTCTCTAGAATCTTGAATCAAACAGCAGAATGTTAAATTGACAATATTGACAGGGGCCAATAATTGCTAAACCTTTAAAAAATAACTTCTTGTTCTCCTTTTTCCTCCTAATTCTATCTCACCTTCCTATTAATTTAAAATTCAGTTTATCCTGACTTGTTTTCATGTTGCAACATTCAAATAGATATGAAGTTGAGCTGTTGGCTTTTGGTTAGTTTCAATCCCATATTAGCAATTTGCTTTCAAATGACAAAGTCTCTTTTCCACTGTTTTTAGGATCAAATATGTTAGGAAATCATACTTTGTTTTTTGGTCTCCAAATATTTCTAATGTTATTTATTTCATGAGAACTCTACTTTTTTTATTAGGACCATAAGGATGATATTAAGTACATTGGAAAGGGGATCCTCCCCATTTTTTCTTGCACACAAGGATCCTAGAACAGGAGCTATGGAAATGAAAAGTTATGGTTTTTAAACCATTTTAGTTATCTCATTAAAGGTTAGTATCTTAATTTGGAATTATGTTGTACAAGTTTAATCTTTTTGTAAAGTGATTTAATAGGGGGATTATACTGATTAACATTGGCACCATTTACAGTAGAGAGACTTTAAAGAAGCAATATTTCCTGAAGATAAGAACTTTGTGCAAAGACACGAAACTAAAAAAAAAAAAAAAAAAAAAAAAAAAAAAAATTCTGTAAATAAGTTACATTATAACAGATTACTTTCCAGCAGCTGGTGGCCCAGTTGGTTAAGTGTTTGCCTTTGGCTCAGATCATGATCTCAGAGTCCTGGGATCAAGCCCCATGTCCTGCTCCCTGTTCAGCAGGGAGCTTACTTCTTCCTCTCCCTCTGCCTGCTGTTCCCTCTGCTTGTGCTCTCTCTCTGCCTCTCTCTCAAATAAATAAAATCTTTTTTAAAAATAGATTATTTTCTTTCACTTCCATCGAGTGAGGAACTAAGAAAAAGTGACAGAAAATGGTAAATTCTTCAAGTCTGTGCATTTATTTTTATTTTTTTTAAAGATTTTATTTATTTATTCATAGAGATGCAGAGAGAGAGGCAGAGACACAGGCAGAGGGAGAAGCAGGCTCCATACAGAGAGCCTGACATGGGACTCGACCCCGGGTCTCCAGGATCACGCCCTGGGCTGCAGGCGGTGCTAAACCGCTGCACCACCGGGGCTGCCCAAGTCTGTGCATTTATTTGTTTGTTTGCTTTAGACTTAGAATATAAGTGAAATGCTGTTATTCTCTCTCTCTTTTTTTTAATGCTATTATTCTCAATCAATTTCTAAAGAGGGCCAGAATTCATTAATAGTGTAACTAATTAATGCATCTAATTATTTTATTTTATTTTATTTTATTTTATTTTATTTTATTTTATTTTAATATTTATTCATGAGAGACACAGAGAGAGAAGCAGAGACATAGGCAGAGGGAGAAGCAGGTTCCCTGCAGGGAGCTTGACGTGGGACTCAATCCAGGATCCCGGCATCACACCCTGAGCCCAAGGCAGATACTCAACTACTGAGCCACCCAGGCGTCCCAATACATCTCATTATTTTAACCAAGGAGCCATAATCTGATTTAGTCTTTTTTTCTTTTTAGATTTTATTTATTTATTCATGAGAGACACAGAGAGAGGGAGAGAGAGGCAGAGACACAGGCAGAGGGAGAAGCAGGCTCCATGCAGGGAGCCCGCCGCGGGACTCGATCCGGAGGCTCCAGGACCACACCCTGGGCTGAAGACAGGCGCTAAACCACTGAGCCACCCAGGGATCCCCTGATTTAGCCTTTTAATAACACAGTTATATCTCCATGTTGATATTATTGAAATTGTGATAAAAATTCTATTGACCAAAACTCTGACATTCTTTGTTGAATTTTCCTCCCATTTTAAATGATAATTCCACATGGATGCACATTTTTAGATTGTTAATATATATCTACCATTTTCAGAAAATGATATTTTTTATATCATGAAAATCTAAAATAGTGTGAATGCTGTCAATCTGATTTCATTATTCTTTCTTAGACCTCTGTAATGATATTAATTTTATTAAGAATTAATAAAAGCAGAATAATCAATAGCATTTATTTGTTCATTCAAATAGCATGTATTAGTGGCTAATTATATGTTAGACACAAAAAGTATTTAAAATGAATGGCATTTAGTTTCTGCCTATTATCTTGTTCACAATAATCTTCAGTGAAATTATGAATTAGTAAAATGGGTCAAGAATCAAATTTTTATTATATAAACTTTTACTTATGGGGAATATTGATTTGTCTCTGCTACTTGTAACCAAAAGTCAGATTTCAAATATTTTCTTTGAAATTTCTGAGTAATATTGTTAATTTAGTTGAGAACTGTCCTGGAAACTTTTTTTGTAGTTACAAACATCTGGTTATTTTGCAGGACAGACTCCCACCCAAAATTTGGTCCAGATATTAAAGATGGTGATGATAGGCCACATACCAAGAGAATCTGAAGGAAATTTCACTGTTCACACAAGGGATTCCTAGGGAGATCAAGTTTTGCAAACAGGTAGGATGTGAGGCCACTTTGGCAGAGGAGAGAGGAGCTGGTCTGTTGTGGTTGTTAGAAGGTGTAATTAGGGGAATATTTCCACTCACAAGCTGGAGATTTGTGAAGTTTAAGTTTTCCACTATCTTCAGTGGAAAAAGGGGAAAGAAAGGTTGAGGATTAAAAAGTATTCAAACATCAAAAGTAGTCAAACATCAAAAATGTGATCATCCCATAAAATATATGTTATGCTTTGTTTAAGCTAAATAAAAGTAAACTCATTTTTTAAAAAGTACCATAGCTTTTCAGAAAGAGCACTACCTTTGGAATCACACATATCTAGGATTGAAATCCATTCTCTGCTTCAAAGTAGCCATGTCATTTTGACCAAAGTCATTTCATACCTGTTAGATTCGAGGTTTTTGCCTTCCATAAAACAAAGTTAATATTTAACCCACATAGTCATGGTGAGGATAAGACAAGTCAAGATTTTGACAGTATTTTTCTTTTTATTAACGTAGATTTATTCTCTTGAAATAAATACTAGTAATTAAGATTCTTGATGTCTTTTTCCAAAGAAGATCCTTTGCAAGAATTCAGTGAAGCTGAAACAGGAGAGCTAGATTCTTGTCTCATGGAGTTGAAGAATTAATCTTGGGGACGAAAGAGAGTGAGTAAAGCAATAGGATTTTATTAAGCAAGAATACAGAAAAAGCTCTCAGGTGTGAAGGTGTCCCAACAGGGTTGCCAATGTGGGCCTCCATGGACAGTCTTATTTAGAACTGAGCAGGGAGCTGTGGCCTTATCATTCTTGTGATGTCTTGGTTTGAGTAAGGACTGGTGATAACATCCTTAATGGCTCCTTTTTAAAGAATGGTTATTCTTTGTTGGTCACAGGCAACTGTCATTAAAGAAAAAAGAAAGAAAAAATCCTCCCCCTTCGTAGGTACGTAGGTACGAGGGGTCTGGTTTGTTCCCTTATCTCTGGTTTCCTTATATCTCAGCATTTTTGGGATTTCTGTGAGGCTGATCCCATTGTCCGCTATTTATCTTTCCCTACCTAGTCCCGACTGTCCCTTACTCAAAGTTATGTATTATTCCATGAATTGTGCTATGTGGGTTCCTGGCTCTGAATCATGAGACTCCTTTTTCTTTCTTTTTTTTTTTTTTTAAGATTTTATTTATTTATTCATGTGAGATACAGAGAGAAAGAAGCAGAGACATAGGCAGAGGGAGAAGCAGTTTCCCTGCAAGGAGCCCAATGTGGAGCTTGATCCCAAACCTTGGGATCATGTCCTGAGCCAAAGGCAGATGCTCAACCAATGAGCCACACAGGTGTCCCAATCATGAGACTTCTTGAATGAAATAGATCTCAGTACGGGTGAATGGTGCAGGAACTCATCACTGTCTCATTAGATATTGCAGAACAAATCTCTTCATGCATTAGTAAAGGAACTATCTAGAGTAAAGAATTTCAATATATGACTTTGATGAGATGTAAGACATTTTATATTATTTTTTGGTAAAAGTGTATTATTTTCTCATTATATCAACTTAAATATTAAACTTAACCCTTTCAAAGTTAGAAAATATTATATAACAGACACAGTTGTTTTTGTGGGGAAATTCAAGTGAAATGATGCTAGTAAAATTCCAAAATGTATTTAAATATATTTGCTTTATGTATACTGTTCTAAAGTTTATTCTTAGAGTTATTTGAAAGACTTCTTCAAATATCTGCCATACACTAGGATATAAACAGTATACACAGAGTAGCACCTGAAAAAGCATAAATACATCATATCAGGGAGACCAAAGTACAAAATACATATTATATTTTAGTACATATTCAAGGTACATCTATTATATTTAGGCTGTAATTTCATATTTAAAGTTATTTATAATGGAAAAGCAAAGTGTAGAGTAAAAAAGCTTTATTCCTCTTAATTATTTACTATCAGGATATTGTGTAAGCATTTCTTGAAAATATTAAAGGCTTAGAGTTTTGTTTTACTGACTGTCTTTTCTATATTATATAAAAAATCAACTTCAATATGTCAAAGATAATAGTGAGTCAAATATGCATGTAAATTAAATAAAATTGAACAGCTAGTATGTGTAAAGCAATTAATGATGGCTAATATTTGAACTATAATGACTTTTTAAATGATTGGCATAGTTGCAGTGTAATTAGCTGAAATTGCTTTAGTAAAACCAGTAATTAGTTTTGAAACAAGGGCAATATATTTAAAAATCTACATGGCATTCTGCATATGTGCTCTTGTTATATTAAAAACAAGATCTTCCTGAAAAGAACTTGATGGGGGAAGATAATGATAAGGTACATATATAGTAAATGGTCAAGAAAGATTTCTTGAGATGTCTTCAGTGCAAAAAGGTAGTTTTATTAAAGCAGTGACACAGGACCCCTGGGCAGAAAGAGCTATAAAGAGGTTGTGAGGAATGTGCACTTTCAAGTTGGGAGGATGTTAGGGATAAGATAAGTCTCTAAGGAATTTGAAAGCAAGGTTTCCAGGACCTTGAGGGGCTAGCTGTTCTTAGAAAAAGGTCATTTAGTACTGTCTAGTAAAACCTTAGTCATGAGACCCTTCAGATGTGTATCAGGGGGTCATATGTTTGGAGGATGATTGCTAACATATCTTGGGGGTAGAGACAAAGGAAGTTTCCAAAGAAATTTTTATGTGTTAAAGAAGACTTACAGGATCCTGGGGGTCAGGATGTTAAGCTAAGATTGCCTTTTGCCCTTAGCAAAGTATCAAGATCCAGGCAGTTGAATTCCTAGAGGAAGGTCATTCTGCTTGTCTCAAGGACTTGTCAATGGGCTAAATTGTAAGGAAATGTAATGTTTTTCTTGTGCCTTTGTTCTCCACATTAGTCTCTATATAAGAAGAATTGGATTTTCTTTCAGGATGGGAAGCTTTTACTTTCAACTGTTAATTGTACATTTACTTTTTGAGAAATTAGAATACCAAAGAGAAATATAAATGTTTTTTTGCAAGATTTAGTACATGCAAGTGTCCTATCATTATTTACTTCCTCTTTGATAATCTAACACTTACTCTTTGTATTCAGCATATGCCAGCAACTAAGTCCCTGGCCATGCTGGTCTTTTGTAGCTAAACTTTAGCCAGGCTCAAGGTCAGAGTGGGAGTGAGAGCATAGTAGCCAGGAGTATAGTTTCTACTGCATGACGTGGAAGATAGCTAAACTGATCACTCAAGGATACACCCCCAACCCTTGCTTACATACCTTATAAAGCAAATTTCTTTATAAATTATTTTAGATGGGAAAAAGTGTTCAGGAAATTTTTACTTCAAAATGTTAGCCTTAATGGTCTCTAGAAATTGGAAGCTTGAATGGGATTATAGGTCCCAAACAGAATTTCTGCACCATGTTAAGTTAGTGAGCTTCTCTTACAGACACAAGGATTCTGGGAAACAGAATTCTGGGAAAGACACTGTTCTTGAAAAGCTCACAGTGTAAACTAAAGGGTATGCAAATATGATATTTTTCTCATACCTCCCAGTAAAGAGAGATTGAGTATTCAAATAAGAGCTCAAAGAAATATGATTCGTAATTAGAAGAGCACCAAATAAGAATATAAGAGAATCATGTCCTTGTGGATACAGACCATATGCGATGGCAAAATTGTTGGAACCTTTAAAGTAGTGATTAGGGCAAAATGAGCCAGGGGATTAAAACACATTTAGGAAATAGTAGAATAAGAGAAAGCAATAACAACTTAAGTCTATTTTATTTAAAAGAAATGGGTTGGGGTGCCTGAGTGGCTCAGTTGGTAAAGCCTGCAACTCTTGCTCTTGGGGTCATGAGTTCAAGGCCATGTTGGGTCCAGGGCTTACTTAAAAAAAAATTAAAATTAAAATTAAAAAAAAAGAAACTGAGTTGAAGTTTTTGTAAATGTTGTTGGCTTCTTTAGTCAGAGGAAAGAAATTGCATCTGTGGTTGTTTGCATGCATATATTTGTGCATGCTAAAGATGTATGTGTATATCTTTCACAAAATATCTTTCACAAAGTATCTATCATAATCAAATAGGATAGTGAATATACAAATATATGCAAGTAAAAACTATAAACTATATATATATATATATAAACGCAGGATAAAAGTGTCTAATCCTGATTTATAGTCTCTAATATTAGGGTGCAACCCTAAAGTATACTTTAGTGTGTCCAAAATATATCTGATGAAGTAGGGATGCCTGAGTGGCTCTGTGGTTGAGCATCTGCCTTCGGCTCAGAGAGTGATCCTGGAGTTCCAGGATCGAGTCCCACATGGGGCTCCCTGCATGGAGCCTGCTTCTCCCTCTGCCTATGTCTCTGCCTCTCTCTCTGTGTGTGTCCCTCATGAATAAATAAATAAAATCTTTAAAAAAAAGTATGAAATATAAGAGGGTAAAGTATTAAAAGAAGCATAGATAAGGTGATCACTGTATCATTTAATCATTTATAGAGAATAAAAGAAACATGTGTCTCTAAAAGGAATTCAAAGTAAAAACTTCTGGTCTGGCCATTTTTGTGTTTAAGATATTTAGGAGAAAATCTGGATGTTTAAAAAGTTGAAAGAATTTACTCAGCTTTTGTAAGATAGACAGTGTGAGTCTGTCACCTAGCTCAGCCTCAAATAGTTATTTATGCCAGAATCTATCATTAGGGTGAGAATATTCCATAAAATATTCCATTTGCTATTAGTTGAAGATAGATTTTTACATTCATATACGCATGGTTAAAAATGTGTAGCTTAGAAAATATATAGCATATAACTGCTCAGTGAGCAAAAGTAAACTAATTGGAAATTAAAATATGTACATTGGTTAGCAAACGAATTTGTAGGAAGTATAAAGTTTAATTTTTTTCCACTAAAACTTTAATATAATTATTTTCATGAATGCATTGCCTGTTGTAATATTTGTATTCCAAAGGTTGTCAATTTATCATGTTTGTATCAGTTCTCTTCCCTTGCTAAAATATGCATTTATTGATTCTGTTAATGTTTATTACAAAATTTATATTTTATATTGTAATAGCAAATTAGGTCGCGTCTTCAACATTTATGTAGAGTCAACCACATGTCAGTACTATACTATTAACATAGAAATGCATGAAATATAGATAATCCTGGCTCCCACTGTCTTCCTATTTTATCTGAAACAAAACTCAATAGATTCCAGTTTCATTTAAAATGGCATGCAGTTTTATAATGTCAAGATTCATAATTTTGAGGTTAGAATCTTACTGTTTACACAAAATTATAATATTGCAGAACATCTAGAAATTGGAAGTGATTATAAAATTGTTAAAGATCTGAGACATGAAAACACACCCAAGAAGCCTCTGAAATATGCTGTACTAAAAGATGTTGATCTCTGGAATTCAGAGGTAAAGTTGTTCTGTGATTTAATATAACACTGGTAAGGTAAACCAATAAAATATTCTTTCTATTTTCCCTAAACAGTAGGCAAAAGTAGAGCAAAGATTTATTAATATTGCCAAGGAGGAAGACTTTCTTCTGCCCTATGGTGCTTCTAGTTGGATTTAGAATCAAATTGACATGAGACACATTAACAGGAGAAAATCAAATTTAATGGGCATTCACATGGAGAATCCACATAGATATGAAATTTCAGACATTGAGGCGACATAGAGCTTACCTGAACCAAGGAGAGGGGTAGGGCCTGAGACTACAAAGGGTAGAAATCTACTAAACTAGAAGGTGAAAGGAGATGTTTAGAAAAACAAGATTTTTCTATTATGCAGATGATTCTTTCAGTAAAAGGGGCCTCTGTTAATAGCTCTCTTCCAGTCATAGACTTTCCTTAAAATTTAGGCAGTTATGGAGAGGCAGAGAGGCTTTCCTGCATCTGCTGGGTTTTTATTACTTTTAACTTGAAATAATCTTTGTGCCAAAGTGACCCATTTTGGGGTGTTTCATACTGTACTCCTTCAGTATCCTCTTTTTTAGTATGAGATGGTATAAAAGAAAACTGAAGGTTTGTTGGAAGATGTCACTATGAAAAAAGGACATATTAAGTTGAGCAGTGATCACAGAAAATGTGAAATGGCATTCATTGGGCATTACTGAGTGCCAGGAAATATTCTAAAAAATGTACATTATATCAATAATTTTCTAGAACATCCCTATGACTTGGGTATTATTATCATCCCACTTTACAGATATGGAAATTGAGGCACAGAGCATTTACTTGTCCAAAATCACACAGAATTTAAGTCAAAACCAGGATTGAAATCAACATTCTGGCTATCAAGTTTTCCTCTTCATACAGCTTTATAATGACACTCAGATTTGAATCTGCTTCTCAGATCCCAGGAGTGCCGAGAGAGAACATTCTCAGTATATTGCCTTTTAGGCAAACAGTCAATAAGTAGTTGAATCATACATCATACAAAAATTAGTCTAGCTGACCTCTAAAGTTCTTTCCAATTTCAGCATTAGATGATTCTATGAATGTTAAATTAATGTATTTCACTAGACTGCTGGGCCTAGAGCCAAGTTACATTGAGGAGTTACAGTGTGGAAAGAGGTCAGTATGTGCTTGTTCTATAGATAACAAAATGTGTTTGAGAAAGTTCATATACAAGCAGGAAAGTCTAAGGCCTGAGAACTGCAACCATAATCACTTACCTGTCAGTGGAACCCATGTAATAAAAGGGTACCATCTATAGCTCAATTTCTACTCTATGAATCCAGTTTTTCTGGCCACTACCCTAGTGTGTGGCCCTGACAATTTTTCCTTTAAGCTAACCAATTTGTCCTGATCTCAAGCTCTATGAGAGACTACATTACTGAAATTTCTAAGCTTAGAATTTATGGCAGGGTCAGCTTATTCTAGAGGAGCTATTTGAACAATGCTGTGACCCATTGCTAAATCTAAGACATGGGTTAATCTTACAGCTTTATATTAGACACCCATATTTAAGTAATAGGATGACAAATACCAATATTACTGTGAGAATGGTTATCATTATTTAAATCCATATGTATCTATGTCTTTCTATGTATGCATCTCTCTTTATATCTAGAGATAGATAGATATATCTGAGGAATATAGACATTGCAGACATTCTGGTCTTTTAGTACACTTGTGCTCATCATAGGCTCTCTCTGATGTAGAAAAGTTTGGGTGCTGATTTTATAAGAAAAAGGTAAAAAGAATACTATGAAATAATATACACTTCTTGAAAAAATGAGCAAAGATTAAATGAATACTACCATGCCTTTACCAAAAACCTTTTTAGCAATAATCCTAGACTCAGATAATACCTTATTGAATGTGGGGTGCCTGGGTGTCTCTATCAGTTGAGTATTTGACTCTTGGTTTAGCTCAGGTCATGGTCTTAGGGTCCCAAGATCAAGCCCTGTGTCGGGCTCCACACTCATCAGAAAATCTGCTTGAGATTCTCTTTCTCCCTCTCCCTCTCTCACTATTCCTCCCTCTGTTTGCACTTTCTCTCTAAAATAAATAAATAAAACTTAAAAAAAAATACCCTATTGAATTTTATGACCAGGAATTAGGAGGATTTTTTTTTTTTTTAGATTTTATTTATTTATTCATGAGAGATACAGATTGAGAGGGACACAGACACAGGCAGAGGGAGAAGCAGGCTCCATGCAGGGAGCCAGACGTGGGATTGAATCCGGGGTCTCCAGGATCACATCCTGGGCTGATGGTGGCGCTAAACCGCTGAGCCACCCAGGCTGCCCAGGAGGATACCTTTAAAGTAAGTGCTTTTGTTAAAGGGTGATGAATCAAATGAATCAGCTTTATTCTAGTGATTCTAATAATTAAATATAAGTATTCCTCCCACCAAAATTCTCATAATATGATTCAAAAACTGCCTCTGGCCTTCAGAATCAAGCCAGAGAATCAGTAAAGAGCAGCCTGTCCTGGGCAGACAGTAGAAATCTACTGTATTTTGAGTTTTCTGAAAGAGTCATGATGTTTCATGGTCTGAGTATTTGCATCTGCTGCTCTCTTTTCATAGGTCTTTACTGTCTTTCTACACCTGGGTCACTCTTGATTATCTTTCTAAAACTGTGGTGAAGACCTTTAGGAAGGTCTTCCTGAAGTACTAGCAGGAATCGTGTGTCCCTTCCTTCTACTACCACTGGAACTTTTACATGTTTGTCTCTGTCATACCACTTAGTATATTTGATTGCAATGATTTATTTGCCCATCTGCCCAACTAAATGATATCTTCAAAGGCAGAGACCAATTCTTTTTTTCTTTGAAAGGTTGAAACGTATTTAATAGCTAAATACAATCGTTCTTTGACATTAACATTACAGTCTCTGCTTATGTCTATTTTAATCAGGCTATAGGCTATGTTTTCACAGTGTAAAATATAAAGGTAAAGTATAAAGTTGAGAAGAGTATACTAAAGGACTTACCTACTTAAGATGATTGAGAAAGCACAGAAATGTCTTTGGCTATTTATTCTTAACCTTCTGAAATTCTCTTTCTGCTGATTTTTAATTTAAAATGATTCACTTCATATTTCACTGTGCAAAGTGATATTTGACCCAGTCTAAAGATGTAGCTTAGATCTGTGATTATTCTTCATGATTAAAATCTCAATGTGATTGTGTTTGGTAATGATCAACTATTGATTGTGTTTGGTAATGATCAAGTATTTATATTTTATTCTTTCCAAAATTATAGATCCAGAGTTTTGCTAGCTATCTCCTTAAAACTCCATTTCTTTAAATTGCAAAGCTACAGATTTTGTTATCTCATTTGAATGTGTTGAATAACTGATATGTATGGCTTAGTTTTGTTTTATCTGCTGTTTTACCTAATATAGAAACAGCTTCCTTATGACTGTGTGCTTCAGAGGTAAGAATAGGTAAACCTTGCTCTTATTATGTTGTAATCCTAAATTATGTGAAACTAGTCAATGACTCAGTAATTTCCTTTTTATTAAATCAGTATGTGACAAATCTTTCAGATATAATGAATACATAACCAATAAAGTAATATTTGCTGGTGACTTCATCTTATTGCTGCACTCCTGGGTTACCTTTAAAAGCTGCAATTGTTGGAAGGGATGGAAGTATAATAATAATATTCAGAAGTCTTTGAGCAGGCACAGATTAGCATTCAAATGCGCTGATAAAAAAGTCAGCTTATATGTTTCCCCCTGGAATCTCCCTTTAAAACACACATCTATCGCTTATATTACATTCTTCTGCCCCATGTCTGATTTCAGCCTTAGTTATCATGAGAAATGTCACATAACTCAGATTCTTCATGGGCCACTATTGCCTAAATTAAGCGCATTGCATCATTCAGCATTCTACCCTTGTAAAAACAGGCTTGATTTAGCCACAGGAGCACCCATAAATAAAAGTGTGATAATGTTCCTGGAGGGCAGTCCTCAAAGAGGTGGGGGGAAAAGGGGTTTTTGGTTAAGGACATCAGCTTCTCTTATTTGAGATAGACTATTCTGACTCTTCAAATGCTCAGGGGAATTCTGGAGTCTAAGTCTGTAGCAATGACCTTGATAAATAAATGCCTCCTTATGTTAGACTTATTCCTCCCTCTTCTCATATATCCTATTTTCTCACTTTTGCACCGAAGTCCTTACTTCAGGATCTCTTTTAAAAAGGGAACCCAAACTAAGATACGGACCCTAGTGGTGCAATACCATAAATATAGTCTTGCTCCAAATCTATCATTAGGTGGCAATGCTCAGCGATTAGTTTGAGACAACATTTCTTAAAATATTTCCAAACAAATTCATCTCTGCTGTGTACTTTACAATTTGTTTAGTTCGACTGCATACATATGGAAACAGAATGAAAGCTGTTCATGGAGAAAAGACTTGGCACAGCCTGCAAAATTAGAAGCCAGACATTTAAATTCTTCAAGCAAAATAACAGTGATAACACCTGCACCTAAAACATATGGATCTGATTTTAATCAGTGAATAAGGAATCTGCACTTCAGGCCACTAACAAGTATGTCGGCCTCAAAATTTTTTCTTGACCCTAGAAAAAATTAGACGCAGTTGATACAAGAATATTTAGTTCAAAAAAGACTTGCTAATTGTCTACAGTCCTAAATATCTAATTTTTTAAATGTCATATTCATTATCCGGAATTTGTTCTCCTGGGATTGGAGAATCTGAAAGTACACACTTCAAGTACATTTTGGTACGTCTTAGAAATTGGTTTTATAAACCATGAGTTGACATGACTAATTTTATCCTTGGGATGCATTAAAAAAATTAGAAAATCAAGCGACCACATGGAAACCAGAAATTCATCTTTTATAAACCTGCTGTGAAACATATGATCTTTCTTATTATCCAATAGTCCTTATATGAACATCTATAAGAAAAACAAGAATTTAGTGTGAATAAAATTTTGATCAACTATCTTGTTAAACTAACTGGCAAATCTTCATTCATAAATGAAATCTTAGTATAATTTCTCTATTTTTTTCTTTTTGAATTTCCGTTGTCGAAAACTGATATTTGTGCTTGGGACCCAAGATATGAGGTGAAGACAGAGTTAAAAATAAAGAAGAATAGCTTTAGTGCTTTGCTAGGCAAAGGAGGATGCAGCAGGTTATGGCCTTCAAAAACTGCAAGCCTTTCCCAGAGGAAGGGGCTGGGGGGTTTTATAGGGAAATACAGGATCTATCCGGTTTTGACAGGAATTGTGTATGTGCTGCCAGCTTCTTTAGTTGATTTCAGATGGTACTAGGTTCCTGAAACAAAAGGCTAAGAAGGGAGGAGGAGAGGTTTGTGGAAGAGAGGGAAAGGTTACCTTAAAATCAAGCTTTGCTGAAGCATTAGTGTAGCCATTTTGATTTTTGTTCAATTTTATGCTTTTAAGCAGTTTCATTTCCTGCCAGGCAGCGCAGAAATAAATTTCTACCCTACTGATAATTTTCTTTAGATTAAATGTTTAGTTTAAATGAATTCTACTCATGATGCAGAACTGTTTTCTTTGTTTTAATGGTACTCTTTTCAATGTCATGTTAAACAATTATTGGAATAACAGGTAGTCAGGAGAACAAAAATGTGTTCAATGTTATCCTCTATTTCATTAGCAAAACAGAAGATGTGGAGAGTGCTTCTTTGTTTTTTCCTCACATTTATATTTAGAAAAAAAATTGCTAAGGATATAATGAATTTGGACCTCCCTAGTTGGAATTACATTTAAGAAAATAAACAAATGTGTTCTCTCCCTCAACACCATTTTGCACATTATTGTAATAAAATAGAGAGGGTTAGGAGTAATTCCAAATCCAAAGGTTAGAAAGTCTCTGGGGTGCCTTACTGGCTTAGTCAGTAGAGCTTACGACTCTCGATCTCTGGGTTTTGAGTTCGAGCCCCACACTGAGTGTAGAGATTACTTAAAATAAAATCTTAAAATGAATGAATGAATAAATAAATGACCAAAGTTTAGAAAGTTTCTTAAATGTCCTTCATATAAATCAACTGACAAAACAGTGGAGCTCTGGTGTTACGATTTTTTCCCCTGATAACTGATTTAGTACTTTCTTTTATCCCTCTTTTATTTTAGCAGATTCCTAGGGAAAGTATAAAATCTAAAGCAATATGATCTGTCCTACTCTCTTTCATCTAGTGACCCTATGTTTAGGTTCCTAACATTCTGAGAGAATACAAAATGACTGCTTATGGTGATAGGATTCATGATAACAATATTGGATATTGCTTTTGATGTGTGTGGGGGGGAAGCTTTGTAATTTTAAATGAAATCATCAGTCCTACAGTAGCAAGACTGAAGAGCAAAGAACTCTCATAAAGAAACAGTAATATCTTTGTTAATCTTCAGAATATTATTTCCAGACAGTCAAATGGTATATTTTTACTTTAACCCTGCTTGTATTCTTGTTGTTATTAAGGCCATAATATATAGGCCAAAGGACTTCCATTTTCTACATGAGAAAAAATTTTATTGCTGATTAAAACATGTAAAACTACACACATGTTATTAGCTCATTTTTTTTCTTAATATGACTTTGGTAAGCAAAAGAAGTATAAAGGAAGAGGAAAAACTTTTAAAATAAATATTTCTCACACTGCATGAATCAGAAAGTAAAACAAAAATATAATAATTGCTTAAAAAGAATGTTTTAATTGTTTGCCTTAGCTGTTTAGAAATTCCATTTCTTTTCAAAATCTTGTAGTCACCACAAATTTCGTTGGCTTTGCAGATTATCTGATAACGTCCTTATCCCTTTCTCTAACCTGCTCTGGTATATCCCTATCAGTGGTGGATGCAAAAAGTAGAAACTGCTAACAAGTCTCTGTTGTCACAATTTAGATCTGAATAAAATCACTGCTGTTACTCGTTCTGCTGCTGAATGTTGAAGACCAAGGGTGCTGGCATCAGTACTGATACTGCCTCAGGTTGTCCACAGGCATTACAGAGAAATGATTCAGAGTGTTTTACTATTTTAAAAAAATATTTTATGTATTTATGTGAAGGAGAGAGAGCATGAATGGCAGGGAGGGGCAATGGGAGAGGGATAAGTAGGCTTCCTGCTGAGTGTGGAGCCTGACTCCAGACTCAATCCCAGGACCCTGAGATCATGACCTGAGCTGAAGTCAGATGCTTAACTGACTGAGCCACCCAGGTACCCTTGTTCTTACTAATTCTTATTTCATTTCTCTCACTCTGTGCTTCTAACATAAGTTCATAAGGGATGGGGTCAGAGGTCCAAGAGGAATTGATAACATTGTGCTATATCAGAATCACATTGCTTCTGGCTCGTTCTTACTGAACCGAAGCCAGTATAGCATATTGCCCGCCCCCCTTAAATTGATCTGGGTGCTTATCTGTTAATTGTGAAAGTAAAAAGATTTGTTAAATGTGAAAATTAAATCCACTGTGCTTCATCCTCTGATCTAGATAGAAAACTGCAGTACTCAGAGTGAACAAAACTTAGACTCAAAATAAGACCTCTTTCTTTAGTATCTTGTGTCACAAAAGATTGGAATTAAGTGCATACTCTGTGAGCTTGGTGATCATAAAACTGAATGGAATTTTCAGTAGGAAGAAGTCATTCACATGCTTTAAAGTCTTTGTTCAGTTCTCTCAGGTTCTTATTCAGATTCCACTCAGGTGTTTTTCTCAAACTTTCTCTGTGAAATTGTGAATTCCATGATGGAACTAATTGTATCTTATTCACCACTGAATTCCCAAAAGCCACGGACAATGCTTGATCTGTGGTATATACAAAAGAAATATGAGTTGAATAAATTTTTGGCAATATCATAAAGGAACCTCTGCTTGTTTTCATAATTATCTAAGGCACAATTTCTCAACCATAGCATTACTGAACACTGGGACTAGATGGTTGTTTTGTTATGAACAAATGCTCTCCACATTGTAGGATGTAGGATGTGTAGCATTACTCCTGATTTCTACCTAATTGCCAAATGTCCCTGAGGAGACAAAATCCCTTAGTTGAAAAACTTTCAACCCTTAGTTGAAAAACATCAATGTGTACATATATCTGCATCAACATCTGTTTTTCTACCATATGTATAGTCCATTTACACAACCAGAATTCACAACTCTTGTGATTTTTACTAGTATTGGTGTTATGTTTCAGTCTTCATAATAAATTTATCGTCTTCCAATAATCTTTGTTCAATTTGGAAACTTCTTTAGAAAAGCCTTGATGAAAACAAGTAGAATTGCATTCCTATGTGATATTCCAGTTTGTAAATTACTATATTTCAGAAAGAACTCATTAGTCTTTTTTTTTTTAATAACAGCATTAGAGTTATTATTTTATTAAAAAACAGCAACAATTACAAAATAGTAATGTAAGCAAGAGAGACTATTATGTAGGGGATTAGTCTGTTCAATAATCAGATTATGTACCTATTAATCTTTAAAATATTTAGTCTATATTGGAATCTGCCTCTGTCGGTCTTTAAATGAAGGCTTTTTATTATAGTCAACAACAATAACATTTTCTTTTAAAATATGTAATTTTTAAGTGGAATGATTTTCTATATGGTATAATTTCAAGCTTAGCATGTAGTGAAGAAAAAACATTGGAAGATTAACAACTTGGGTTGTAATTCTTTTTTTATTTATTTTTAATTTTTTTTAATTTTTTTTATTTATTTATGATAATCACACAGAGAGAGAGTGGGGGGGGGGGGCAGAGACACAGGCAGAGGGAGAAGCAGGCTCCATGCACCGGGAGCCTGACGTGGGATTTGATCCCGGGTCTCCAGGATCGCGCCCTGGGCCAAAGGCAGGCGCCAAACCACTGCGCCACCCAGGGATCCCCGTTGTAATTCTTTTACTAGCTTTAAATTTAAACAATTAAACATCTTTGGGCCTCAATTCTAAGTAACATGCAATGATGAAATGATTTAGAAGGAACCTTTCATTTTGAACACTTAGATTACATGAGCTGTAGAGTTCCACTTTTGGAAGTACATGTGAGAAGCTCTGCAGTCTCCCATCTAGCAGCACAAATAAAACTAGTGAAAATAATTAAAAACAAAAACAAAAACCTAAGATTTCTCTGGAAATTGTTCTAGGGGCATACAGCAAATGAAGAAACTTTATTCAAAATAGCAAGAGACAGTAGCATTTGAATCAGGTGCTCTCCCTCTCCCCCATTACATTCACAGGGAACAGAGACTCCATTCTAGGCAGGAGCAGCCAAGAACACAGAGCTCCTCTTCTCTCTGGTCAAGAACTATGATACTTCCCAGGATAGACAGTGCCCACATTTCTCCTCTTGATGGAAGCTAAAGTCCATATGAGTTCATCTGAATTCCAGCCTCCAGTCACAGGGCACAGTTGTATCAAGCTGAGAATACTAGGGCCCAATCATCCTTGCCCAGATTGTTTTTAAGGAGGAGATTACATCTTGAGGGCAGTGAGCCTAAAAGACCAGAGGCTAGTGCTCCTGACCAGTGCCATGCTCTTAAAGAAGGGTGTCACTTAGAGAACTGAGCCACTGTTAACTACCTTCAACTTCAGAGCCATGGCTCAGAGGTTTTTTTCCAGAGATAGATACAAGCCTTATTAAGTTAAATGACCTCTGAGGTTTACTCATAAGGAACTGATAGTCTTTGAAGTAGAGAAGTTCAAACCTTTAACTACTCTTAGAAAAGTTGGGGGAAGGAGTTGATGTTTTGATAGTAATAAAAATTATAAGGAGACATTAGTTTCATAAAAGCAAAAAAGGTGTACCCTAAGCCCTCTAGCTTAAAAGAGAACCAGGGAAATAAATAGCTAAGAAGAGCTCCCCTGGATTCAGAATATACTTTCAACACTGTGTTGGAAAACTACTCTTGCAAAGGAGATCAAATTTAATTGAATGAGAGTATGGAGCAACTTATGTCCAGAATATTGTAAAACAAACACAAGAACAATCAGCTGGTGATTAGAGTACAACTCAGTGAAGGAGAGTTTTGTTAAAACCACTATCATCCCAGGGGACTGTGTGTTCCAGTCCCACCAAAGAGCATCAGAACTTCTCACTGTTAGGGGTGGTGGTAGATAGACATTACTATAATAATCCAGCCAGTCCAAAAAAAGTAAAAAACACTAAACAGTCCATTTAGTCTAAATGGACTAAAATGTCCCACTTTGACAGAAAATTACAAGATATGCAATAAGAAAGGGAAGTGTAATACATACACACGAAAAATTGCAGGTACCAGGAACTACCTGAGAGAGCGTACAAATGTCAGATATAACAAAGACTTCAAAGGGGCTGCCACAAATACATTCAAAGAGGGAAAGGAAACCATGCTCAACGAAGTAAAGAAAGGCATGATAATGCCTCAACTTGAAGACTATCAAGAAAGAGAAATTATAAGACAACCATATGGAGATACTGTTGAAAAGGCTAATAATGGAAATGAAAAATTCACTAGAGAAATTCAGGAATAGTTCTGAACTGACAGAAGAAAGAATTAACTACATGAAGACTGATTGATAGAGATTATGCAGCCTGAAGAACAAAGAGGGGAAAAAAAGAATGAAGACAAATGAACAGAGTATGAGAGAAATGTGGAACACCACTAAGTGCCCCAACGTAGTTGCATAGTTAGTAATAATGTATCAGTATTGGCCCATCAATTTGAATTATGTTGTAACAAATGCATTACACCAATGTCAGATTTTAATAATGAGAAAAGTGTGGAACGAAGAGGACTAAGGGAACACTTTGTACTCTAAATCTAAATCTTTTTTAAAATATTTTATTTATTTATTAGAGCACAAGCAGGGCAGGCAGAGGGAGAGGGAGAAGCAGACTCCCTGCTGAGCAGAGAGCCAGATGTGGGGCTCAATTCTAGGACCCTGGGATCATGACCTGATCCAAGGCAGTTGCTTAACCAATTGAGCCACCCTGGTGCCCCCACTTGGTACTTTCTATTCAGTTTTTCTGTAAACCTAAAACTCTACAAAACAAAGCCTCTTCATTTAAAAAAAACAGTTGTCTTATTCAGGGGCACATGGACAGCTCAGTTTAGTGTTGGACTCATGATCTCAGCTCAGGTCTTGGGTTCAAGTTTGGCATTGGGCTCCATGCTGACTGTGGAGCCAGCTTTTAAAAAAAAATTATCTTCTTCAAATAGGCTAAGCTACCTTCAAATTGAGATGTGGGACCCACTTGCAGTCCTGTGAAATATTTGATCCATGTCAAGTCAGGCACACAGACAGACTCCCTGGGAGGAAAGAGGAGTTACTTCAAAGGTTATTTCTTTTGAAAGTAAATAAATTTAAATTATTTTAAACTGGTAAGCAGGGTTTTTGAGAGAATATTAGAAATCACTAAATTCAGTTTAATTTTTTAGTTTATTTCAAGCCCATCAGTCATGCTTTTATTTGCATTTAGAGAGACTCTGCACACTAATGTAAAGACAGGCAGCTGCATTTGCAGGACTGTGGCACAGTGTGGATCTGCTGGTTTCTGCTAATATAGCTTAACATATATAATCAAGTCCACAGATATTTTCCATTGTAGAGACAGCTGATTTAGATCCAAATATAGATTTAAATGTGTTCCTTGTAATGCTGTTTAAAATACTGAAAAGTGAACATAAATAGATCACAAATTTCAAGTAACTGTTTTCTTGCCAAGTAGAGATAGCAGATGATTCCATGTCTGCTGAACTGTTTAGAAAGCAGGAAAATGATAAAGAATCTATTGACAGACTCTGTAAATTTTTCATGGAAAGAAACATCACTCTAGGGCTAAGTGAAAGGAACTCCAAAATTCTCTTTGAGTCCATAGCTCTTTTTTTCCTTAAAGCAAGGAGCAGAATTTTTTTCTCAACAATTAAAAATGAGATGTGCCGCTAAAGAGCTCTATACTTGTTTTAAGTGAAAGTCCTTTACGATATTTGGAAATAGAGAAAAAATATCTTTAATACAGCCGAAAAGCAATTTTGATGTGAAACTTGTACAGCATCAGAAATATATCATGAAAGCAATGTTTGTAACTACATAGATTTGCAGTAAAATCAATATTTAAGGCAACTAGCATTTTAAATCTGTATCACTTATTTTGTTTTCTTTTTGAGGTAATAGAATTTCTTGTCAGTGCACTACTTTTTCACTTTCTTCCTCCATCCACTTACCTTCCATAGCACCTTCAATGACCCACATTTTTTACTTTTGGCTTAATGATTTCAAAAACATATATGAAGTTCTGTGTACATTTAGTGAGTTCTCCCTGTATGTACTATCATCTATGGAGAAGGAAAGGAAGGGGCCAGGAGGAAAGGGGGAAAGAAAAAGGAAGACTGAGAGTTTCACCTCATTAGGTCTCAGTGATTATATTGTGATGCAAAGATCTTTATTTCTATACATTTTTTTTATGATGGCAGTCAAGGATTCATTTTGCTCTCAACATCCTTACCACTAAGCATTTGGGGATATTGTTTCTACAATAGCAATATCCTCTACAATAGTGAGACCACATCAGACAGAGTTATGGTAGTAAATATCCTGTGGAAGAAGCTTTATGTGCTTATAAAAAGAAGGCTTAAACTGAAAAACATCTCTGAAAAGACAATGCTGTGTGTCAATATCCTGTTCAGAGTGTTTCATACTGGCTTGCTACCTCTTACCACTTTCCCGTAAGATATGGATAACATTCCCCTCTATGTGGTATTCCTTGGGAAGTTATTTTCCCATATTTTTATGGATGCTCAGGGACATGAACATTGAAGATTTGTTATTAAGTTCACAGTTTTACTTGTGGTTATTATTGATAAAGATATTAAAAATGTTATTTTGAGAAGATACAATTCGGCAAATGGTACAGAAACATATAAAATAGATTATATGGGCCGATTAGCCTCTAATGAAGGCTAGCTAAACTGAATATGTTGTAATAACATTTCCCGATAGCCCCATTTTGAAGTGTTAGGAAAAGGAGCGACAATAAAAACTGAGCAAAACAACAGATTCAGAGATATATAGCAACCTTAGGAATAGGTCTCCTAGGAAAAAGAATTCTGGCCCCTAGGCTGACTTCAACATCTCTTTTTTCTCTTCTTTTCAAGAGTTGTGTAATTAGCATCATGGACTGTGATTTTTAAATGCAGTGTTACACATCTCATTTCTAATTTATCATCCTCAGTATTTACAACCACTTGTCTAATTTGATCTCATCCAAATAATAGTCCTCCCCATTCAGAAAATCCAAAGCAAAACATTCTCATTCAGATAATATTTTCCCCATTCAATTAAAAGATTATTTTCCGTTTTGAATTTGCATGTGGAATGAAAATGAAAACAATAGCAGGAATGAAAACACTGACAATACAAACCCAATTATATGAAAAATGAAAACAGAATCTGAGATCATACAGAGATTATAAGAAGTGGTGTTAGAGTCAGACTTATCTGATGTCTCGATCTCTGTTTTCCTATTTATCTACAAGAAGAACTGAGAACAGTTACTTTACATCTCCCATTCATGAGTTTCTTAATTTAAATTGTGTGAATGATACCTACATTATGGTGTTGTTGTTACCATTAAGTAAATATTTATTTAAATCTATTATATGCCTAGTATAGTTCCAGCTAAAGGAGAGTATGAAAACAAACAAATGCAGTTCTCAAAGAGCTTACAATCTACATCAGCAAGAAAGACAAATGTAAACAATTCCATGACAAACAGGTAATAGCAACTGTAATTCATGTACGCAGTGGGCTCAGTGTATCCATAAAGAAGGGTTAATAACTTCTACAATAGCTTAATGGGGGAAAATGACATATCTCCCATGAGACAAAGATTAAATATGACATATCTCCCACTAGACAATTAGAAACATACTGAATCATAGTTGTAAATGGCAGTCAGTGTTCTTGCTGTACAACTTCAAAGTTTGGCAAGAGAATGGAGTTGGAATCATGTTCTGACTATGATGTCAGGAGTCAGGCCAGAGAATGGAAGCCAGTGGAACACGTTACAAAGATCACTCCATGCCACCATTTATCTTAGGACTGTCTAACAAAAAAGAGGGCTGCAGAAGGGCACCTGAGAGGCTCAGGCTGTTAAGCATCTGCCTTCAGCTAGGTCAAGATCTCAGACTTCTGGGATAGAGCCCTCAGGCTTTCTGCTCAGTGGGGAGTCTGCTTCCCCCCTCTCCCTTTGCTGGCTCCCCCTGCTTAAGTTCTCTCTCTTTCAAATAAATAAATAAAATCTTAAAAAAAAAAAACAAACAAAAAAAAAACAGAGGGCTGCAGAAACTTAGACCATGTTCCAAAACAAAGGTAGTGAGAAGGAGGGAGTGTGAAAGTGTAGGGTTGCAGATTATGAACAAGAAGCAAGACACAGTTTGGGACACCCCACCCTGTCCCACACATACCCTTTGAAATATTACCAAGTGGAAAGAAAGTAGTGAACGTGTGCAAGGTCAGAAAACACACAAGTATGGAAAATTATTCCCAACATAAGGCTCCCATGAATAGATGTGCAACAATTATTTCTGAGGAAGAGAGATTCAAGATGATTTGTTTTAATAAATGGAAACTCAGATCGTCTTACAATGAAAGGTCATTATATTTTTGTGTATTGAACTCCTTCATTTAGGCCAGGCTTTTGGATCATTGCAGTCCTGCTGGGAAGCGTGCAGAGAGTTTGCAGGGACATTATTCATTTAGCATTTTTATGTATGACTCCAACAAATCTGGATCATTTCACCTTGTAAAGAGATGTAAACAGACTTTTTAAAAAAGAACCTACCAAAAGGATTTTGATGTAAATGAGTAATTATCTTTCTAAAGCCTGAAAGCAAAGTAAGAGAAGTCAACAGAGAAAACCTGCCAAAATTTAGACCCCCACCTTAGTTTTCAAAAGCCAAATGTGTAATTGATGATTAGTATAGAAAAGGACAAAAGATCAAGTTGATAACTCACTGTCCAAAGCCCAGACTTTGTAAATGGCTGTTTAATTTTTTATCATGCTTAAAAAACATTTTTTTTGGCAGTTTAGATCAACTCTCACACAATTTTTTTTTAAAGATTTTATTTATTTATTCATAGAGATGCAGAGAGAGAGAGAGAGAGAGAGGCAGAGACACAGGCAGAGGGGAAGCAGGCTCCATGCAGAGAGCCTGACATGGGACTCGATACAGGGTCTCCAGGATCACGCCCTGGGCTGCAGGCGGCGCTAAACCGCTGTGCCACCGGGGCTGCCCTCACACAAAAATTATTAAAATTATCTTTTACTCTAATTTTAAACAAGTAGATAAAAGTCTGTTTTCAGTAATGTCACAGATATTACCTAGCAATCTAAAAAATTGGTTCTAATAAAAATGAGATTAATTAGTTACAGATTAAACAAAAGATAGTTACATGCAAGCATATATATTTACATATATATGTGTGGGTGTGTCTGCATAGTATGTATGTGTATTTCTTCCCCTGAAACCAGGCTGGGGTCGCAGGTATTGTGTGGAGTGCAGTCAGTTCAATTACCTCACAACAGTGGACTGATGGTTTGCTTAAGTAAAACTGTAACATTATAGCAAGAATTTTGGAACACTTTTCTTTATTAGACCTCCAAATATTATCAGTTTTTGTTGTTACAGGGCTAGTGGCATTATTGCTCTTTTGCATAGAGATATAGACAACTTATATAGTGGCTATTTCCCTTCAGATAATTTGCATTTGTTTTTTTTTTCTTTTTTCTTCTTCTTCGATGACTCCTGGACAGCATTTGAAATGAAGTGTTTTAGAATTCATCCACTGTGGTTAGCATGTTTTTGGAAATTAGTAGGAGTTTTAATGAATCCTCATGCCTTATCCCTTCCCCCTCCAAAAAACAAAACAAAACAACAAAACAAAACAAAACAAAACAAAACAAAAACAAAAAAAAAAAACCTGAGCTACAAATAGAGCACACTTTCTTTCCTTTGATAATTCCATGCCTATCTTAGCTACATCATTCTTTTGTTGGGTTACTTTGGACAAAATTAGTTTTATAATTCAAATGTATATTGTAGTTTTTTTTTTTAATTTCTGATTTTCTCTGATGGACAGCATCAAATAAAAAGAATCAGTCTGTGAATCCTTCATTGAGTTACAGAACAGAGAAGAGCTTTAAGTCTGGGAAGTCGTGGCAAAAACCACAATGATTCTGTTTTTCTGAGGGAATTCTTCCCTTAGTTGCTGCTAGTATAATAGAAAGTAAGTGACTTTTTTTCTTTTTCTTTTTTTGTAATAGGAGTCTCTTCTCTTTAAAATCATTTTTGAGGAATTTGGCCTCTACCGTTAGTTTCTGGCTCTTAAATTACTTTTAGGCACTCAAATAAAAGAGATTTCCAGCATCAACATAGACAAAAATGAGACATTCTGAAATTGGAGTTTTTAGACTTGAAATGTGAAGGCTGAGAACACTGCCAAAGGGAAAAGTGAATAAAAATGAAAACGAACAAAGAAGACATTCCATTAAATTTACTTTATGTGCTTCATTTATATTTGAGATTATATATTAGGGTAACTTCTTATTACATTTGGTATATGTTCTATAGTTAAATCAGGTATTTGATATAGGATTGATAAAGAGTTTTAGCATCTTAAATCTCTATTCTCCAAAAAAGCTGTATCTTTTCCATTAATGAAACTCAAATTTTATTTATTTTAATTTGTATGCTTTTTGAGAAGTTAGCATTTATGATTGGAGCTATGAAAACATAACAAAAGATGAAGTTTCAATTGCCATCCTCTTTGCATGCCAATTTCTTTCCAAATTAATTTGGGCAGATACGTATCTGTCTTATTCCTTCAGAAATATGGAGCATTAGGCTTTATATTTTCTGCAAGTAACTATGGTCCTTGGCTATCAACTATGACAACTTAATACTCTTCTTCATTTGTGACCTAAAATATTACGCTTTTTTGCACTTTAAGCTTAAAAGTTAAGCTTTTTTGCATTTATTTTTGTCTGCAGGAGATAACATATACATGGTGGCTATTTTAGGTATAACAATCACTTGGTGTTTCCTACTTGTATACATTTTAATTGGTCAGTAATTAAAAGCACATAGGCAAGGGAAAAAAATCTAGGTTCTAAGCTCACAAGGAGCCCAGTCACATTCATCAGGGGTTGGTGGGTAGGCAAAAATTACTGCCTGATAGCATCTAGGAGCTATTCTATCTTCAGGAAATTCAAGGTTTCAGGGCAGTTGCAGTCTATCTGTGGGACTGGCAGCATTGGACATGTATAAAAAATATTTTTGAGTACCTGAGATTAGAAATCACTCTTGGCCCTGAATGAAATTATTTTCACTTTGGCATAATTGTTCTCAAAACTGTGAATGTGGAGAAATTGTCATGAAATTTTCTTTATTTCAAGGACTCAGCTAAACAGATCTTATAAAACCCCATGATTACCTAGGGAACACTGTTGCTTTGCCCCTTTTAGCCCTCACCTTCTTTCAGAACCAGTCATTTTCATTTTCTTTTTCTCCCATAAGAACTATCCTCTCTGATGTCTAGCTGCATCATATTCTTGTTCGGTATTTCATGTCAAGATTTCAATGCAAAGAGATGGGGCTGGTAAAAGAAAGTGAGAAGAAATATTTGCTCAGTAAGCCGGCCATGCCTTTCATATTGTGTCGGATAAATAACTGTCTAATGTGCTTCCAATTTAAGTCTAGAGAATGTGTCAAATTCTATACTTGCACTAGCAATAGATGCACACTGTAAAAAATAATAAACCAGTTTGTCTCCACTGCTAATTGATCTCTTCTCCATTGTCCTCTTCTAGATCAAAAATGTTGCTGCCTACGTTTTAACAGGTAGAGGGCTCCCTCCTGTGGGCAAGTAGCTGAAACAGTTTCCATGGCAACAGACAACTCCAAACCCTGACTGAGAAACCCCAAAATGATAGTAAAAGGAAAAAAAAAAAAAAAGAAGAAGAAGAAAGGAAGAAAAAGAAAAAGAAAGAAAAATAGGAAGAGAATCTGGGAAAGAGATAAGTGAATCTGGAAAAGAATGTTGATAGAAACTTAAAAAAAAAAAATCAACAGAAAATTGCTAGAAGCAAGGAGGAAACAAGACCAGACAAATGTGTGACATTCAGATAATGGAAAAGAGAGGAGAGCATGATAACATGTTGACATAAGTATATCCTAAAATACTTAACCATGGCACACTCATTCATCCAAACAAATGACAGCAAACATTTAGAAATATAAAAAAAATGATTGTTAACATGATGAATACATTAAATATTTGAATGTGAAGAACAGATTTTAGGGAATCAATAGTTAATTATTAGATACATGAATTAGCTCTTTACTAGACATTTGTGTTAGTTTGGGATGCCCAGAAATCAGAGCCTGGAGTAGAAGCTTATATGTTAATATGTTGATGGAGATTGCAATAATTGAGAAGCAAGTATGAGGATAAGGGGGAGGGAATAAGGTAGGAAAGGAATGAGGATCAGTATCAGGTGCCTGGCTGGCCACTTAGTAGATCAAGCACAGTCAATAGCCCAATCTTACAGGACTTCAAATAGGTCATATAAGATAGAACACCACGGATCAGATATTCAGGAGGAGGAAAGGAAAGAAATTTATCCACCAGTTACCGACATCCCATCACTGATTCACCCTGAGGACAATTACCACATGACCAAATTTTGTGTTTATGGCCATAAGACTGTGTTGACTCTTCTAGTAACAGTAGGAAAGTCCTGGAGTGAGAAATAGGCATATCACTAAAGGTGAGGGCTAAAGGGGATCCCTGGGTGGCACAGCGGTTTAGCGCCTGCCTTTGGCCTAGGGCGCGATCCTGGAGACCCAGGATCAAATCCCACGTCGGGCTCCCAGTGCATGGAGCCTGCTTCTCCCTCTGCCTGTGTCTCTGCCTCTCTCTCTCTCTCTCTGATGACTATCATAAATAAATAAATTAATTAAAAAAAAAAAAAAGGTGAGGGCTAAAGCTATCTGGTCTTTACCAATGTGGAGTCTGTTGCCCCAGCCATTGACTAGATTAACATCAAACTAATTTGGTAACCAATGTGAGAGGAAAGAAACAATCGGTCAAGGGTATAGAATACAGGTAAGGATGATGTGGCATGAAATGCGATATTAGAGGTATCCTATAGAATGTTCAATTGTGTATAACAAATAGGCAGTGAGATAAATGAACCTGGTGAGCTAGCACTAAATAGATAAATCTGAGTAGCCCCAGAGTGAAGAATCTGTCAGATTTGACTGTGTAAGCATTAATTATTTCTATGTGATTAATACAAAGTAAGAAAACAAAAGGAAGTGAGAAAAATATTTGCAGCATATACAAGGTTTTAATTACCTTCATCTCTAAATAGGTAATATGAATGAATTGAAAATGCAAAACATCCTCCAAGAGAAAAAAATGGAAAAGAAATACAAATCGAAAATTAACACGAGAAAGATCTTTTTCATACTTTCCTGGTGCATGTGTGGCGACATCAGTCTTAACATTTGAACCAAACATCATGGATTACTTGAAAGAATTTAGCTGAAGGAAACTATGTGCTCTCATACTTTAAATAGTCTGTAAAACATTACATAAACAAATATGATAAATTACTAGGCATGTGGGAAAGTGATAAAAGTTCATAACTCTTTCTGTACTATGTTTACATAAATTGCATGAGTGGCTAAATAGTTTGTGTGTGTGTGTTGTTTTGGTCACTGACCAAATTATTTTGATCCTCAGAGATTTGGGTTTGACTCTGCTAAATAAGGAAAGTTTACATTGCCATTTCATTTTTCTCTTTGCTTCAAACTAAAATAAATGTAATTTGATCAAAACCGCATTTAAAAATTGTATCTGTAGTGACATGCAGCTCAGTTCAGTTCAATATTTACTGAGCATATGATGTATTTTTGCTTTAAAATATTTTAGAGAACATAGCCACCAAGAATTCTACTTTAACTTTGGCTTTTCTACTAGCCAGGAGACTAGCTAACAAATTTCTCCACCTCTCTGTACTTTAGTTTCCTCCATCTATAAACAGAAATGATAATACTACCTATCCCAAGACCTGGCACAAAGTAAATACTATGAAAGTTGGCACCTTTGCATTTCTAGTGTATTAAAGGGTAAAGTATACACTATAAGCCTAACACATAAAGGATGCTCAATAAAAAGTAATTTATTCTGCTTCTCTTATTTGGGAATGGACTCTCTACCGCCTGCATCACAACTATTTTATTGGAATACAGTATAGGGCTACCTTGAATTTCTGTCCTGGGAGTATCTTTAACATCTCAATTTTATAAAATCCTACCTCTATCTCTGATATTGAGTTGATATGACTGATACCATACAGTATCTCAGTTAAAAACTATTGTAATATTTAACAAGGTGTTTTATGGTAGGGTAAATTAATTCCTTTACTTCTCCCCTCGAGATGTACCCTTCTCATAATTGAAAATTGAATAGTGTTCCTTATAATATGTTTCCTAAATTTTGGCCTTCAGCTTCAAATAGACCAATCATTGCCCACTCGTTTTATTTATGTAGTGGGGACACAGGACACAATTGAGCCACATCTTATAGATACAGAGTTATCCTAGCATGTTGGATTGGCAGAACAAAGCCACCATATGAGGGGATTCAAATGTGGTAACTTGTTTGTTTTATTGCTTTGGATGTCTTCAGGAGAAGGAAATACTCCTAGAGTATGAGAACATATCAGAAAATACAAAAGGATTATTTTGAATGCATCATGGTATATGATTCGATATCTTGCCTTTCTTTCTCCAGGAATTGTGGAGCCCTATGAAATAGAAATAACAAACATTTCAAAAGTGGAAGAAAGATATACTTCCCCATTGTGATTTGCCAACACTGAGAATTAAATGAGGATCTGGGAATATGTAGGAAATGTTGGATGTAAAGAATATATGTAATCTTTACATGCAAGAAGTAGCAGGGTATATTCACATCAAATAAAGGCCACTGGAGATTATTTTGTTACTTGAACAATGTAGCATATTTTGGATTAATCAGAAATGTCAGGGCACCAATTTGAGTATAGAATAAATAATACACAAGAGCAAGCTCACAGGGAATTGTAAGGGTTAATGTATGTAGAGTTAGATAAGAGAGAGGTAAGAAATCTCCCCACTCAGTAGTAAAGAGATTCTCCTCCTATGATTTTTCTTGTAACTCCATGGGTAAGACCAGGGTAGGAGAGGACAGTTGTCTTCTCTACTTTTCCCAGTTCATTTGGCTGGTCTATTGATTAAACTGTTCTATGACAGATTAACAGAAGAGTAATTTAATGTCATATGCAGCCCCACAAAAACTGGGGAGGCAGTTGTCTTTGACAGTCAGGCAATTGAGGTTTATATGCTATCCTGAGCTAAGGAGAAGGGATAGTGGTTTGAGACCTCAGTGAGGAGGAAGACAAATCATAGGAAGATTGGAAAAACAAATGTTTGGTAAACAAATGTTTGCCATGTCATACACACAAGTCTTCCTTCTGTGAAAAAAAAAAAAAAACTGTGAAAAAGTTAACTTTAATAGCTCTTTTCTTAGGATAGCCTCCCTGTCTAAATCCTTTTCGGCAGTTGAAGGGGAGGTAAAAAGCTCTTCTTAAATCCTTTGGATCTTAATTGACCTCATGTCAGAGTAATCCATATGCCAAAGTGACATGTTTTGGGGGCAGCCTGCCTTGATCCTCATCACCAGCGAGTATTATTCCTTACTGTTACTGTGTCACTACTGAATTTGAAGTTTAGAGTGCCCTGATAAATGTGAATTACTTTTAAAAATCATGAATGCTCTCATTTTCAGGCAGTTTACCTTTCTACTTTTCTTAAATATCACCATAACAGCCATTCTGAATTATTACACATGAAATTAGGTAAATGTCAGAGGTGATAAAAATAATGAGAGGTCCTTTTCTTATGGGCATGTAAATCAAGACTCACTACTTTGGTGACAGAATTAGGTTACCAGACAGATTTTTAAACTCTGCTAAGAAGGACTCATTTTGTCCTCAGGAAAAAAAAAAAAAAAGTTGGATTTGAAATCCAAATGGTTTAAGGCATAAACTATACAAACTGAATCTGGTCATTCTTCTTCTAAGCCTTACTTTGTGAGTCAGATCAATTAGTCAAATAAATGGTTACCAAAGTGTGAGTTCCTCACGGGATGTAATGAGTCAAACTGTATCATGGAGGTATTGACCAGATGCTCAGGGAGTACAATATGATGTCCAATATCTTAGGCTCATTCATCAAAGACATTTACTCAAAGGCTACAGAGCCACTTTATCTAAGAAAAGCCCTTAAAAATGTATTCCTGCTTTCTCTTCCATGGTAAGAGATAAATTGTTGTTCAGATCAGATGAATTTCAAAATACAATTGCTTGCTGAAATTCCCATTGTTTAGTATCAGAATGACAACGTTTTATAAATGGTCTCATTTAGAAAATTATTTAATACATGCCACCTATTTCTACATTAGTGGCAAAGAAGTGTATCTTCTTGGGTTTCAGAGCAGTTGTATAAAATGACTTCAGTGGAGTGATAAATAGCTTTTTTTTTTTTTTTTTTTTTTTTACCTAATACATTAAAAGGAGTTCTACATCTTATAGATTTAATAAAGGGAAGGATAGATTTGTGAAATGTGAGTAGGACTATGTGGCCATAGTAGTGACAGTTTGCCAGAAAAACAGAAGGATGTGAGATAAATATGTAAATAAATATTCAGGAAGTATTAAGGAATTGGCTCACATTATTGTGGAGGTTGGCAAGGCCAAGATCTGCAGGTAGACTGGCAGACTGGGGACCCAGGGCAGAGGTAAAGTTGCAGATGGAGTCCAAAGGCAGTCTGCTGACAGAATTGCCTTTTACTGAAGGAGGTCAATCTTTTTCTTAAGGCTTTCCAGTGAATGCATGAGGCCCGCATGCAGTATGGATGATGAGCTGCTTTATTTAAAGTGTACTGATTTAAATGTCAATCTCATCTAAAAAAACACCTTCACAGCAATATCCAGACATGCTTGAATATCTGAGTACTGTGGCATAGCCAAGTTCACACATAAAATTAAGCACTTTGATGGCCTTTACATGTAACATAAAGGCTTCTACTCTCTTAATTATGATCACCCATCAGACAGCAAGAAGCACACTGACAATTTTTTAAAGGCTTTTCTTGGGTGCCTGGGTGGCTCAGTCAGTTAGGCCTCTGCCTTTGGCTTAGGTCTTGATCCCAGTGTCTGGGGGTTGGGCCCTGCATTGGGCCCTGCAATGAGCTCCCTGCTGAGCAGGGAACCTGCTTCTCTCTCTCCCTCTGCCCTTGTGCTCTCTGGCTCTCTCTTTCTGTCAAATACATAAAATCGTAAAAATAAATAAATAAATAAATAAATAAATAAATAAATAAATAAATAAATTTCCTTCCAGAAAATTTAAAACTATTCCTTTTATGAAGATAATTCTTTCAAGTCAAGAATCATGATTCCTTACAAAAAAAAAAAAAGAATTATGACATCACATTTTTAGTCTTTGTCGCCAGTACATTAAAAGTGAATATTTAGCCAATCGTGGTTTCATCATATTTCATAAAATGTAGCTTACAGAAAAAGGTCAAAATATTAGAATTATACCATTGAAGAGGCATTGTATATGCATTTTAGACTTTGGTAATTTATTTCAGTTTTTTAAAATAGTTTAACATGCACATTCTCCTAGTGATTATGTTATTTCCCTGTGACAGAGATTGACAGCAGAATTTCTCACAGAATACTCCATTAACTCTACTTCGGAAAGGTGTTAACAGGAGTTAAGAGAACAGGTCCTATAGTCAAATAGGTTTGGGAAACATTGATTAAACACTTTTACTGCTTAAGCCTCTTTTACTGCTTCACTGCTCTAGACAAGTTTTAATGGGCATTGGGTTTTTTTTTTTTTTTTTTAATAAAAAGAGACTATGGTATCCCACACTGATTTAACTACTAAACACTACTTCGTCTTAAAATATTTTGGTGAATCAGTATAGCAAGAATCTATTTTGAAAAATTCTTCCTGCTTTATGATGTATTTTCTTTTTCAAATCTGCTTTGTGTATTTTCAGGCATCTGCATATGCAAATACATTTTAGGGTCATTTTTTTTTCTTCAGGAAAGTCTGCTTCAGTATTGATTGAGATTGCATGCAATTAATTTATAAATTTGGGGAAATTGGCAACTTAACAATATTGAGGTTTTTGTTTCATGGGTACATTTTTCTAGGTATTTAAGTATTTTTAAAAATTCAGCCATGTGTAGTATCTTCAACAGACAGAATTTGCACATTTTATCTGTTAAATTTATTTATTTATATAAGATTTATTTTGCTGCCTGTAGCTGATATTTTAAAAATTTTCATTCTTCATTTGTCTGTTACCAGTATACAGAAATTCACTTGGCCTTAAGTATTGACTTTGTATATTGCTACTTCACATGACTCCTTATTAATTCTACTAGTAGGAACTACTACTGCTCATTAGTATTATTAAAATTAAAATACTTTTTGTAGATTCCTTGGGACTTCACAGTAGACAATTGGGTTGTCTGTGATTAGAAACAATTTTACTTTACAATTTGCTACCTGTACACACACGGAGGTATGCCTATGTCAGTTTATATAAATTGTATAAATGATGGATTTCTCTCCTGGGCATAGGTGGACTTTTCCTATGATTGAAGGACATGGATCAGATGATCTTTCTGGCTTATCCTGCTGAACCTTTATTTTCTTTTATTTTTTATTTCTTGTATAGTTGTTAAATTGGAATTCAACCAGCCAACATATAGTATAAGACCCAGTGTTCATCCCGTCAAGTGCTCCCCTCAGTTTTCTAAGTGAGTGCTTAATGAAGGCCTGCAGGAAACTCTTGGTGGTCAGTGGGTACATATTCCTTTTGGGCCTCAGACTCCTGAACAATCAAACATTCATGCTAGTCTATTCTCAACTATAATTTTTTTTATTTTTATTTTTATTTTTATTTTTTAGAAAATACTCAGCTGTTTTCTCTTGATTCTTAATTTTGGCAGCTTCTCCTTTTCACACTGCTCTCCCAAGGAAAAAAGCAATAGTGGGTCTCTTCTCCACCAGAAGGGGATCATTTTCTGGATTTTAATTTATTTCAGATTGCTTAGATTATTAGAGCTTTCATAGATTTAAATAAAACTACGATGTTGTGGGTTATCTGCCCTGTTCTTGGTAGGGTGGAAGAAACATTCTTTTGCAACTTACCACATTCAAAGCAGAAGCAGAATCATCCTTATTAGTATGTATCCATTTTGTTTTTCTAGGCATGTTAGCTTTGCACAATCATTTCTTTCATTGTCCTCAATTTCTACCAGTGATTTTCTTCATATACTTGGTGCAATTATATAATAAAAATATATTTATACTCTTATAAATATTTCAGTGAGAAATTAGATGAAATGTTTGATATCATAGTGTATTTGTTATTCATTTAATTGTGGGGTGCTACAAAATATATCTCATTATTATTGATAATAGAATAGCATTCATCACAAGAACATGGAAGTAGTACCACTATATATTTGAAATTAGTGTATCACAAACTTGTCGATTTAATTCTTTAAGAAAATGTGAAATTTAATAAATATACTGGCTGTAGAAGAGAACAACAAAAAATTGAAACCAAGAATGTGTGAGCCAAGCATAGAAGGAAAAAAAAAAAAACACTGGAAAATCTACTGTGACAAGATTATAATTTCATATTTGTTAAAAATCTCATGTGGTTGTACAGGTACTAAAATTATACTAAATACATTAAGAATGAGAGTTATGAGGCTAGAACTAAGGTTAAGGACAATAGGAAGCATGTTGTAGAAGTTTGGGAAATCTAGTTTTACAAGAGCAAAATGAGGGTTTCCATGTATAGTAAGAAAGCTAAGAAAAGAGAGCAAATACTTAGCAAACCCAAGATTTAAAACAGGATTCTGTGATTTTAAACTTCATTTGGTTTCCATTGTCTGTACTGTTTGACAGAAATTGTGGAGTAGCATGTTCTTAGAGAGGTCTATACTTGTCTAGGACGGTGACCAAGGCTACTTGCAAGTTCTGAGGTGATCTGAGGGTCGCCACTTGTAATGTTGGTTCTTTATAGCATCTTGGCAGGTGGTTCCTCTCTCCCCAGAGATTCAACTATCTGGCTCAAAATCAAATCTCCCCTGACTGGGGCCCTTAAGCTCTCACCTCTAAGTATACCAGGCAGAGGAAAAAGGAAGGGAATTCAATCAAATTGAAATTCCTGCTAGGTGGCAGCTCAAAAAGCTCAGAAAGAATAGTGTGTGTGTGTGTGTGTGTGTGTGTGTGTGTGTGTCTGTGTGTGTGTGTGTATGTGAGAGAGAGAGAGAGAGAGATGGGAGGTGATATTCTTTGCAGAGTCAAGAATAAAACATTTTTTAAAAGACCCAAAAAAGCTATTTCTTTATTAACAGAACAAAGGATCTCAAAAGAAACTGTAGATGAACTCCAAGAGCAACTGTCTGGGCTAAAAGAGAGATTGAGACAAAAAGAGGAAGGGAAACTTTGAAAGATATTACAAATTGTCATCCATTCAGGTAAAGAGTACTTTGAACAGACTCCTCAAATGGTGAGGAAGTGTGTCTATAGTATATATTAATCACGAAGCAGGAAAGCTCTGATCTGGAAAAGTTAAATACTGCTTATTCTATGTAAAGGAGCTGCCTACCTATATAAGGTATGCTTTATAATCTCTTATTTCCAAGATAGTGTATTTTATTGCACCACAAGCTGTGCCATTGTAGTTTTACTACTGATAAGAGACACTGGCAATTGGAAGCTTTCATTTCTGAAGTCATGAGTTCCCCCAGAAAACCTGCAGGTCTTCTGGTAGAGGTAAAGATAGCAGGGATTTCTTAATTTTCTCTGTCTTTTTTGTTTTATTTTATGTTTGTTGTTCTAACCCACTTGGAAAAGAAGATGGAAGAGAATTGCAGAGGGGGCCTGGAAGTCATCCATCTTGACTTTAGATTTTGCTTCTCAGGATAATAGAATGTGACACAGCATACCTTATATATGTTTGTGCTGATCCATCCTAGAGATCTAAGCTATTCTTCTGCCATTGTATTTTTAATGCAAGGCCTTGTCAATTTAAGTACAAAAAGGCTGCCATAGAAAAGATAGTTTTAATTGAAGTTACAAAAGAATTATTAAGGCCGCATTTATTAATGCCTTGTATTGATTTAAAACATACTATTTTTAAAAATTTTAATGTAAACAAGAGGCACTTTAATGAATAAATTTACATTTAGAATTCATATAAAAGATGTAACTGGCAATACCTGCCCACAGAAATACATTGTATGTGGAGGCAAATCTTCCAGCAAAACAACTCTTTTGCTGGGTAAAGAAAACCATACAGAGCAGGAAAACATTCAGTGTCTATGCTATAGAAATGCAGTGAGTGTTTAAGGAAGCAGCAGTTCCAAAGGTCGATGCCTGGGCTTTGTTCATAAGTATGTAGCAGAATCAGGCTGAGCAGATGGAACCCCATCTGCAGGGTGTCTATATCTGTGTAGTGATGTTCTATAATGTGCTGATATATAAAAACTATAAATAGAAAGCTCTGTTAAATTAGTTCTCCTTTTACGCATTTGAACTAGTTGAAAATCTTAGAAATCTCAGCTAATTGGGAAAGGAAAAAGAGTGTCAGTTCGTCTTATGGCCTATGGTTATTTCTGATATCCATATCTACATGTTTACACGATTCAGAGCATAGGCTAGTCCGTGAAGTTAAGATTTACAAAAAGAAGAGGGAAGGGAGAAAGAAATGTCAGATACTTCAAAGTAATTATAGTCAAAAAATTCAAAGTGTTTTCTATGTGGGGAAAAATCAACTGCAAACGTTGATTTTATTTAGATGGTAAAATAATGTTGAGTATCAGGTTTTATTTTTAATATTTTATTTATTTGAGAGAGAAAAAGAGCACATGTGAGAGAGCACAAGCTGGGTGGGGGGTGGAGGCAGAGGGAAAAGCAGGCTCCCTGCTGAGCAAGGAGCCCGATGTGGGGCTCTATCCCAGGACCCCAGGATCATGCTTGAGACGAAAACAGATGTCTAACTGACTGAACCACTCAGGCGCCCTGACTCTTGGTTTTAAAAATAACTTTTTCTACCAATTTTTATTAAGGGGACCAGAAAACCTATTTTCTGCCAGTATGTGAAGAATTCATCTTCACAATACAAGTATCACACAATTCAATAATCAAAGATAAATTTTCTGTAAGAGATAGCTCTAATTTCACACAGAGATAATCAGTAGTGATTTTATTTTTTCTATGGGAAGCCAAAAAAATGACTTAAGACATTAAAAAAAGCTTACAATGCAAAAAATTGTTTCTTTATATTCTGTAATCATCAATATAACTTTTGTGTATCTGCACAAGGTTGTATGACTTTAAATCATTTACTTAAGCTGTCTTTGTTTCAGATTCCCTATCTGCAAAATGAAGTCTTATAAGTATACTTATTTCATAGGGTTATTATGGGAATTAAATCAGTACACACATGTAAATAACTTACAATGGTTCCTAATATAGAATAGATGTTCAGGGATCCCTGGGTGGCGCAGCGGGTTGGCACCTGCCTTTGGCTCAGGGCACGATCCTGGAGATCCAGGATGGAATCCCACGTCAGGCTCCCGGCGCATGGAGCCTGCTTCTCCCTCTGCCTGTGTCTCTGCCTCTCTCTCTCTCTCTCTGTGACTATCATAAATAAATTAAAAAAATTAAAAACAACAACAAAAAAAAGACTTTTGGAATAGATGTTCAGATAATATCAGATATACAACATAGAGAGTACTCTTTGAGGCCCAGACACCAAACTGTGCCCTGTTTAGTTCCCCAGAATGGAGCTAGGCGGACATTTGTTATCCTCACCTCTAAAAATTGTTTACTCCTCTTAAACACTTTTCTCTAAATATTATGTTCTTACTATATGACAAGTGTACTATGGGCCCTCAAGTTAAGAGTTTGCGGTTATGATAGTAATTGTAGAACCTACCTTGTTAGGTGCCCACAATGATCTCAGCTTCTCTAATTATTTTGGTTAATGGAATGAAAACCATTCCATGGTAATTACTGGGGGTTTAGGTCTTTAAAAATCTACTTTCTCCTCAAAATCAGTCTTTCTTTCCCCAAACCTTGATATCCTTCCAATCTTTCCTGAATGTATTAAGTTACCATAATCTATTTTTGCTAGTTGCTCTTGATACCTTTCCCTTCCTGTTATACATCAGGTTTCTCTTGAGGTCAATACTTCTAACATGAAAGACACAATGATTTCTATTTAAGGATGAGAAAAAAGAGATGCAAATAGGTCAAATTACTTATTAATTTGAATGTGGGCCTATCTGACTGAAAATGTGTGTTTTTCATTACTGCTATGGTGTCAATACATGGTTACAAAAGCTCTATTATTTCAACACCATACAAAACAGAAAGATGAGAGATCTTATGGGTTATGGGTTAGCTCTATTGTCAGGTACCTCAATATACTGGGAAAGACCTGGCAGATCCCCAATACCTCCTTCCTTAAAGTCTTTTCTCGCTACCCTTTTTTAGGCAATGGTAGCAACACCAAAGTTAGTAAATATAACATTCTACCTTCTTTACTTGTATATAATGGGAGAAGTAGTTGATTGAAATTGTTCAGAGAATCATGACTTGAAAATCTCTGATTGCAGGGATGCATATGTTCAAATAGAAGATCATGTCTTAATAAAAAGGCAGATCTAGTTTAGACAGGCCAGCCATAATTTTCAATTGGTCCATGACAAGTAAAGAGTATGGAAAAGGAGAGAAAAGCCTTTATATTAATCATTATCCTTCCATCAAAAAGAAAAACTATGATATCCCAGTTTCTGTATTCTACAAGAAGTTGCAAAAATCTTAAACATTAAGCAAGAATGGGGAGGGGGTAATTATATATCATAAGAATTGAACAATTTCATGCTGGGAATAATTGTACAAACACTTCTGAAAGAAGAGAATGATGCTGATAAATAAGAATTTCTGTAGAAACTACTTATTCTCAAACCATACTGAAATTTTTTATAGAGTTAAAAAAAAACAGATATATTGGCCAAACCCCAAATCTACTGAATCAGAATTCTCAACTAATAATTATTGTGTACAGCCAAGCTTTTGATATACTGGTTTAGGCTATGAATTGCTGCTCTTTTTAGAAACACATAAAAGCCATTTTAATGCCTCATTTTACAATAAGTTAAGAATAGGATTATAAAATAAATGAGAACAATAAGAAATGTTGTCATGATATTCATATATTGTCATGTTATGAAAAAAGTGTTTTTTAAAAAATAAATGGGGAGATTGGAAGGGATGAAATCAAATAAAGCTCAAATTTATCATTGACTAGAATGTTTTAGGAGTTTCATTTAAAAATGTTAATAAATATTTCAGAATGAGTAATATATATCTGAGTTAAAAATAATATTTGAATTATTTAAAAAATCATTTCATTTGGGAAAACATTGATTTCCACTGTAGATTCTTTCATTATGCATTTGACAGTTGCAGTTTGATTTCTTTAATGTTAGTTAATTTTCCAGACCCTGGCTTAAGTGACAATACCATCCAGTCTTATGACAACAGAGAAATTGACATTTCTAAAAATCTCTATTTGGACTCTAAAGTTTTATTTACATTTTGTAAGGAGCTGAGCTGAAGCATCTTTCAACTTTGCTAATGAATTACTAATGCTCTTATCAAATAAGTCATGAAAATAATATCATCAAAAAAAAAGAAAAAAGAAAAGAAAAGAATATCATGAAGCAACATCTGCCTTAAATAATAACTAGCTTTAACCATTTTAGAAGCAAGCATTTATGTGATAAACATGATGCATTTATTATCAATATTGACCAGAGCAAGCCAAAGAAAGTCAGTAAAATTCTATCACAAGTTTTCATTGCTATGGAGTCTGAATTTTTTTTTGTATAGTTAAATGTAATCTATAGAAATGTGCATGAAACAACTATTGAGCAAAATTATTTCACAAGACCAACACTCATGTAACCATCATGCAGGCAATAAATGGAATCTTTGTCAGCATCTTAAGTCTTCCAGTTGCTCCATCCCAGTAATAACATTCTCCTCTTTAAAGATAACCATTATTCTAAAATGTATAGTAACCACTTCTTATACCTATACACGTTTGCATAAATAACATGGTTTAGATTTGCCTTATTTGTATTGTACAAAAGGAGACTTACAATACTATCTGTATTGTAATACATGTGTGATAAGCTTCTCTCATTTGAAGTTATATTTTTAAGAATCAGCCATTGGGACGCCTGGGTAGCTCAGGGGTTGAGCGCTTGCCTTTGACCCAGGGCATGATCCCGGATCTGGGGATCTACTCCTGCATAGGGCTCCCTTCGAGGAGCCTGCTTCTCCGTCTGTCTATGTCTCTGCCTCTCTCTGTGTATCTCTCATGAATAAATAAATAAAATCTTAAAAAAAAAGACTCAGTCATGTTTTTGCATATCGTTGTAATTCTTTATTTTTCATTGCTTGATATTCCTTTTATGAATATAGAGCATTTTTCTTATATTGCTGATAGGGGGTTGAGTTTATGTCTTATGCAGATTATGACTTTATGAATAATGCTGTTAACACATTTGTGCATGTCTTCTGGTGTACATATGCACACATTTCTCTAGGGAATACACTTAGGGACATAATTGCAGGATCATGGTGTATGACTACTGTATTGCAATACAATTTTGATTCTAACTGCCTGAAGTTAGTGTGAACCCCTTATGTTAATTTTCCCAATAAAAGGCCACCATTTCAGATGCCAGCCACAAGTTTGAAGTCCCCAAGCCTTCTCACTTTTCTGACCAACTGCCTACAAGTCCAGAGGGTTTCTACAATCCCACTTAGGTATGAAATTCACTAAAACAACTCACAAAACTCAGAAAATATCTGTACTTACAAATACAATTTTAGGGGCACCTGGGTGGCTTAATTGGTTAAGTGTCTGCCTTCAGCTCGGGTTGTCATCTCCAGGTCCTGGGGTCAAGCCTCATGTATAGGGCTTTCTGCTCAGTGGGGAGTCTGCTCCTCTCTCTCTTTCTCTCCCTCTGCCCTTCCCCACCGCTCATTTTCTCTCTCAAGTCAACAGATAAAATCTCTAAAAAAAAAAAAAAAAGAATACAGTTTTATAGTAACAGATACAAATCAGGATCAGGCAAATAAAGAGAAATTTAGGACAAGATATGGGAGATTTGCAAATATAGAGCTTTTATGTCCTTTCCCCATGGATTAGAATGCATCACTCTGTCAACACACATATGTGTCACTAATTAGGAAGTTCCATTGAACCTCAACATTTATGATTCTTTTTTTTAACATTTATAATTCTTATTTGGTATTTTATTTCATAGGCATGATTGATTGCATCTTTGGCCATGTGATTGAACTCAATCTTCAGCCCTCTTCCTCTTTCTGGAGGGTGGGCTGGGTCAAAGCCCCAGCCCTCGGATCATATTGCTGGTCTGTCCAGTGACCACCCTCATCCTAAATTACCTGGTTAGCATAAACTCAGGTATGATCCAGAGGTCCATGAATAATAAAAATACTCCTATCCCTCAGGAAATTCTCAGGATTTTAGAAAGTCTGTTCCAGGAATTTGGAACCCTCCCCCCTACCCCCTTCCCCAAATCATTACCCAACATTTACTTTCAACTTCTGTAAATAATATCAAACTCATTGAAAGTGGTTAACCAGATAGCCCTCCCAGAAGTTTTTATGGGTCTCTATCCCCTCAAATACCATTGTTTTATTCTTTTCTATTCTCTATCCCCTCATATACCATTGTTTTATTCTTTTATCTATTTAAAATTTCCACTCTAGTTCATTCATAGAGGTATCAATTGTGGTGTGAATTAATATTTTTCTATTTACTAAGGAAGTTGTACACCTTTCTACGTATTTAATGACTTTGTAGATATCCTCTTTCATCTTTTGTGAAAACACAGCTCAAGTCTATTGCCCATATTTTTTGTAGGATTTCTATATTTTTAATTGATTTGTAGGCCTTATATATTTGCATATATCATATGATTTATATATTCTGGAGATAAACTATGTGTAGTTTTTATGTGCTCAAATATTTTTACTGATTCTGAAGGTTGAATTTATCACTGTTTTTGGTTGAACATAAGTTCCACTTTCAGTATAGTCAAACTTATTAACTTTTACTTTTTGTGTATTTTGTAATCTGTTTAAAGGTATATGTTCCTACCCTTCACTCATGAGGATATTCCCTTACATTTTTCTTTCTTTTAAAAATTATTTTCCTATATTTTTTTTCTGGAATTTTTTTGTTTTACCTTTTACATTAGGACAGTAATTCATGTGGAAATAATGGTATATGGTCATGATATTTTTAATATGGACAAAACAAATTACCAATTCACTCATTCATTGAAAAGACCTTGATTTCTCACATTCGTCCAGCACTAACTTTGGTCATAGATCAAGTGTCGTATATGTGTGGGTTTAATTCAGGGCACTATTTTCTATTCCATTGATCATTTTATCAACACTTGGGCCAACACACAATGTCTTAATTACCGTAACTTTATACTAAGCATTGATAGTAGAGGAAATGATCCTACTTTCTGATTTTGAAGATTGTCTTGAACATTCTTGACCTCTTATATTTTAAAATAAATTTCAGATTCAGCATATCAAGATTCTGTCTGTCTGTCTCTCTCTATCACATGCACAAACACACCATTTTAGATCCTTTGGAATTTGGGGGAAAATGGCGAGTGAATGAATAATGCTGGACAGAATAACGAATCATGTATTTGACATAATTAAGTCTTCCTGAATATGAAAATGAGATCTCTTTCTGTTCTTAACTTGAAATGATCCTCACTATCCTATTGGAGATTTGAGGTGCTTAGGAGATTTAAAGTTATTTTTCAGGCTTTTGTAAATGTTTTCAGCAGAATAGGTCTAAATTATCTAAGCTCCCATTTCTTGTCGCAAAAGTCATAAATCTGGTTTTATAAAATTGTTTAAAACAGATTTTAAATATAGTTGATATTTTTTCTCCTTTTTAAAAGAATTTCATGCTGTTAAATAAAAACAAATCTGGACCTAGATAAGGAGAGACTTTATTTAAAAGTAAGACTACTGAAATAAGGAGAATGTTCTATAAAACTATGCAAGTGTTGGGGTGCCTGGGTGGCTCAGTCAGTTAGGTATCTGTCTTTGGCTCGGGTGATGATCCCAAGGTTCTAGGATTGAGCAAAGACTCTGCTTCTCCCTCTCCCTCTGCCTGCTGCTCCCCCTGCTTGTGCTCTCTCTCAAATAAATAAATTAAATCTTTAAAAAATATGCAAATGTCTCAAAAACAAACAGGAAAGGCTTTTCTTTTATAAGTGGGGAGAGGTAGACAATGCTTTAGAAGAAACTTTTAAAGAGAAGTTGGACAGACAGGGATAATGGCCAGCAGGGACAAAGAAAAAAAGTGCTTTGCTGTGGGTTTCAAAATAAGTAAATAAAGGGAGCACGTTCTGCTTTTTAGCTCTTGCTCAGAGCTTGGGGGTAGGAAGAATTCTGGGAACTGTAGTAAGCAGAAAAATCTGACTAAGTTTTGTCAAGATGAAGTAGAAGGTAACAACCGGGCAATTGTGAACATATGGTCAGTGGCTATCTTTCTAATTTTTGAAAATCCTTCATAACTGTTCTTATGGTATAGTAACTTACTTACTATTAAACAGTCATAAGGAGGATTCTCACTAAGCCAGTTAAGGAAACGCGCAGCTTGCAATGGAAGACAGGAGTAAGCAAACTCTTTTCTATTGCAGAGGGCTTTTGTGTTTTATGAGAGAATGTATCTGAATATATCCACAGTGGAAATGGGATGGAGGCAGAGCTAGAAGTTATATCAGTGGCCCCAGAGAGCAGCCTTAGAGCAAAAGGAGTAAACAAGGAATATTCTTTACCACTTAGACATAATTATTTCTAAACTGCTTCATGTGTTTGAAACCAATGTCCTATCAGTAGACATATAAGCTACAGAGTCACCATGCAAGTGAAATAACTGAGCCCAGTGCTCTTTGACAACAAAGAATTCCCATAAGTGGAGTTTACAGGTATGATGAAAAGGTCATTTAGAGAAGATCCCTTTCTATTGCTACTTGCAAATGATTTCTTAAATTTAATTCAATCCTTATGTTACAAATTACTGTATTTTCATATATATTTGTTGTCTTTCCTATAACAAAATAATGGATTAGTCTTAAGCATCATTTTTAAATAGCTACAGTGAAGTAGATTTTAGCATTTCCTTATGAATTGGCATTCTGATTATTCTGATATTAGAAAATAAATCTGCAATTATAATGTTAAAAATAATATTAAGTAAATGTTTTTTTGTAAATGTCTATTTACTAGATGTAGAACATCTTTTAAGATTTTATTTATTTATTCATGAGAAACAGAGAGAGAGAGGCAGAGACACAGGCAGAGGGAGAAGCAGGCTCCATGCAGGGAGCCTGATGTGGAAGTAGATCCCAGGTCTCCAGGATCATGCCCTGGGTTGAAGGTGATGCTAAACTGCTGAGCCACCCAGGCTGCCCTAAATGTAGAAATTCTATGAAAGGAAATAACAAAGAAGTACATGTTTATGGACTCAGAAATTGTACATATTATCTAACAAGACAGAGCATTAGACAAACATGATTCTGTAAAGCCTCATAGGACATTGCAGTTATGGATTTGGATCTCAAAAATACAAAGGGAGTTAAACAATGCAAGGAATGAAATTGGCCGGGTAGCATAAATAGTGATGAATATAGGAGCAGAAAAAGAGAAAGAGAATAAAGCTCTAGGTAACATTCAAATGTCAGGACACTGATCTTGAAAGAAACTGAGCTAAAGTCTAAATCAGGACATCATTTGGTTAGAGTAGACCTGTTAAGATCCCTATCTTACATGAAGAGATTAATACAGAAGTGCTTAAAGAAAATAAGACTGAATGAACTTTTATTGATTGACTTATTTGGGTGCATTTGCTTGCCTGAATCCATCTAAAACATAAAGTGTTTGGGTATAAGTAAGCCATTTAGTAATGTTTGTCTGCCTTCCATGAGAGCATATATATTTGAGGATGGTCTTTGATTGCATGTGAGTATTTGTGCACCAAACTGAATGCAATGCAAGAATAATAATACCTTTTCTAGACCTTAAAAAAAAAACCTATATTTATCCTTACCAAAATAATTAAAGGCTGGAGCATTTTCTAAAAGACTTCATCCAATTAAAACAAGATCGTGAGCTTGATTTTTACTTTCATTTATGAGTAGCAAGTTGGAGAAAAAAAAAATATTAAGGCCAGGTTTCCATTTTTCCAAACATGATGAGCTGATCTCAATCATCAGTGTTCTTTGACTATAATTAGTCTCATTCTGATTATCATTAGAAATGTAGGAAGCAGAGGATTAGACAAAATAAGTCTTAGTTTAATAATGGATTATGCCCATTGAGGTTATATTTTCAGGGTTGTTTTTCAATCATCAGTGTTCTTTGACTATAATTAGTCTCATTCTGATTATCATTAGAAATGTAGGAAGCAGAGGATTAGACAAAATAAGTCTTAGTTTAATAATGGATTATGCCCATTGAGGTTATATTTTCAGGGTTGTTTTTCAAATCTATATTTCTCCTGGAGTTAGCTCTAGGTTCACTGCCACTGAATGAAGAAATAGCCTCTGTGTGTAGCACACTCATTAACATTTCATCTCTAATTTCAGATGTCTGTAACATAGGTCAAGGAGCCATTACGTGTGAGGTCAGAGGGTGTTATGAAAAAAGCTAGCCCAAAATAGATCTTGGTCAGAAATCTTGTCATCAATTTTGAATGACATTTCTAACCGGAACACAGAGAACTCACATTGATTCACTTGTGAGGCTTCTTTGGACTGATCCTCTAGCAGGAAGCTCTGGCATACAGTGGGGCATGTTTGAAAGCCCCTTCATCTCTGCTACGATATATTATTTAAAAATGTCAAATCTGTTTTCCTATTCCTGGAATCTAAATGATTCAGGATGAACTGCATATATATATATATATACACAGAATCACTCTTGAGTAATTTTTAAAAATTATGAATTGTGACCATGCCAGTAAGAAAAAGGATTGCCTTATGCAGAGTATTGCTCCCTTTCTACACTTCTCTCAATCATATTGTCATAGTTGCATTGCTGCATATTTTTACTTTCATCATGCAGTTTGAAAGAATATGAAATGGCATAATATATAATAATGATGAAATTAATTTTTGCTATTTTTAACCTCAAAAAAGGCTGGGTTTTCTTTCTCAGTTTAACAGTCCAAATCTATAATAGATTGTGGGGTTATTAAGATGGAGATAAATCTGTAATTGCTACATTTGTTTGACCTCAGGGACCCTTCCAATAATCATGCTCACTTCTTGTAAAAACACTGGGCCTTTGTAATATATAGGATCAATTCATTTGCTCTAAGGATATACCAAAAGTATCTTGGAAGACCCAACATCTTTGTGAAAAGGATATCAATTAGATTTAAAACTATTGTATCTGCTAATTATGATAATTGTTTTATAAATACAGAAATTTTCAACTCAGATATTTAACAGTCTCTTTATTGTAAATAGGAGTCCAAAAATATTTTAAAGAGGACAAAATACAGATTATCACCAGAGATTTCTGTGCAAAACCCAATATCACATTTAGTCCTAAGGAATAAGTGTCCCTCCCATAGTACTAATTTTCAAATGGCCCCCTTATTTTATACACAAATACACATACCCACATGAACAACCACTATTTTAAGGTTCATCGGAGTGTCCATGTCACTTGGAATATGACAATTAGTACTTACAATAAACTACAGCCCTAGGTATCTGTTCCTAGCTGCACAGTTCAGGCATGAGGAAACCACGTCTCTCTGTCTCTAATACTAGACTCTCAAAATTAAATGTATCTGCATTTGAAAGGTGTCCTTAGTTTTGTGAGTTATTCCATGGCCATAGAGACAGATACTGCTCTAGACATGAGAAATGTCAGCAACAGAAACCATTAAGGCCAGAAAATAAAACAAATGGTTAAGTGCAAAAGTAGAAGTTAGGAAAATGTAATTATAAATTTATAATTTAAATTATTTTATAACTTAAATTTTTAAATTTCCATTTAAAATTAAAGGAAGCCATTTAAGATGTCATCCATTTATATTTTTTAACATAATACATTGGAAACATGAAATATGTTCATATATTTATTAATATGTTTACCATCTGCTCATTATATCATGTGCCCTCCTTAATATCCATCATCTAGTCACCCTGTTCCCCCATCCCTCTTCCCTCCAGCAACCCTCAGTTTGTTTCCTATGATTAAGAGTCTCTTATGGTTTGTCTCCCTCTCTGATTTCATCTTGTTTTATTTTTCCCTCCCTTCCTATGATCCTCTATTTTGTTTCTTTTTTTTTTTTTAAGATTTTACTTATTCATGAGAGAGAGAGAGAGAGAGAGGCAGAGACACAGGCAGAGGGAGAAGCAGGCTCCATGCAGTGAACCTGACGTGGGACTTGATCCCAGGACTCCGGGATCATGTCCTGGACTGAAGGTGGCACTAAACTGCTGAGCCACCCAGGCTGCCCTCTATTTTGTTTCTTAAATTCCACATATGAGTGACATCATATGATAATTGTCTTTTTCTGAGTAACTTATTTCGCTTAGCATAATATCCTCTAGTTCCATCCACGTCATTGCAAATGGCAAGATTTATTTATTTTTGATGACTAATATTCCAATATACATTTTATATATATATCCCACATCTTTTTTATCCATTCATCTCTTGTTGTTGGACATCTGGGCTCTTTCCATAGTTTGGCTATTGTGGACATAGCTATTATAAATATTGGGGTGCAGGTGCTCCTTTGGATCACTACTTTTGTGTCTTTGGGGTAAATACCTAGTAATGCAATTGCTGGGTGGTACAGTAGCTCTATTTTCAACTTTTTGAGGAACTTCCATACTGTTTTCCAGAGTGGCTGTACCAGCTTACATTCCCACCAGCAGTGTAAGAGAGTTCTCCTTTCTCTGTATTCTCGTCAACATCTGTCATTTCCTGATTTGTTAATTTTAGCCATTCTGATTGGTGCGAGGTGGTATCCCTTTGTGGTTTTGATTTCTATTTCCCTGATGCCAAGTGATGTGGAGCATTTTTTCATATGTCTACTTGCCATTTGTATGTTTTCTTTGGAGAAATGTCCGCTCATGTCCTCTGCCCATTTCTTGATTGGATTAATTGTTCTTTGGGTGTTGAGCTTGATAAGTTTTCTTTTTTTAAAGATTTTATTTATTTATTTATTCATGAGAGACACATGAGAAGAGTCATGTCACAGAGTCAGAAAGAGTCAGAAGCACAGGTAGAGGGAGAAGCAGGCTCCTCACAGGAGCCCGAGGTGGGACTCAATCCCAGACCCCTGGGATCATTCCCTGAGCCAAAGGCAGATGCTCAACCACTGAGCCACCCAGGCATCCCTGATAAGTTTTTTTTTTTTTTTATAGATTTTGGATACTAGCCCTTTATCTTATAAGACATTTGCAAATATCTTCTCCCATCTGTCAGTTGTCTTTTGGTTTTGTTGACTGTTTCCTTTGCTGTGTGAAAGCTTTTTATTTTGATTAAGTTCCAATAGTTGTTTGTTTGTTTGTTTGTTTGTTTTGTTTTGGGGGTTTTTTTTGCCTTTGTTTTTGCCTTTGGAAACATATCTAGCAAGAAGTTGCAGCTGAGGTTGAAGAGGTTGCTGCCTCTGTTGTCCTCCTGGAGTTTGATGGATTCCTGTCTCACATTTAGGTCTTTCATTCATTTTGACTCTACTTTTGTATATGGTGTAAGAAAATGGTCCAGTTTAATTCTGTGGCATGTGGCTGTCCAATTTTCCCACCACTATTTGTTGAAGAGACTGACTCTTTTCTGTTGAATATTATTTCCTGCTTTGTTGAAGATTAGTTGACTATAGAGTTGAAGGTCCATTTCTGGTTTTCTATTCTGTTCCATTGATCTATATGTTTCTTTTTGTGCCAGTACCATACTGTCTTGATGATTACTGCTTTGAAATAGAACTTGAAGTCTGGAATTGTGATACCACCAGCTTTGGTGTCCTTTTTCAACATTCTTCTGGTTATTCAGGATCTTTTCTGATTCCATACAAATTTTAGGATTATTTGTTCCAGCTCTGTGAACAAAGTTGATAATATTTTGATAGGGATTGCATTGAATGTATCGATTGCTCTAGGTAGCAGAGACATTTTAACAATATGGAACAATGAACATGGAACGTTTTTCTATTTCTTTGTGCCTTCCTCAATTTCTTTCATGAATGTTCTATAGTTTTCTGAGTGCAGATCCTTTGCCTGTTTGATTAGGTTTATTGCTAGGTATCTTATGGGTTTGGATGCAGTTGTATTTGGAATTGACTCCTTAATTTCTCTTTCTTCAGTCTTGTTGTTAGTGTATAGAAATACCACTGATTTCTGTGCATTGATTTTGTATCTTGCCACGTTGTTGAATTGCTGTATGAGTTCTAACAATCTTGGGTTGGAGTCTTTTGCATTTTCCATATAGAGTATCATGTTATCAGTGAAGACTGAGAGTTTGACTTTGCCAATTTGGATGCCATTTATTTCTTTTTGTTTTCTGATTGTTGAGGCTAGAACTTCTAGTATGATGTTGAACAACAGTGGTGATAGTGGACATCTCTCATGTTCCTGACCTTAGGGGAAAACCATGTAATTTTTACCCATTGCAAATGATATCTGCTGAGGGCTTTGAGTGTATGACTTTTATAATATTGAGATATATTCCCTCTATCCCTACACTGTGAATAGTTTTAACCAAGAAAGGATGCTGCACTTTGTCAAAAGCTTTTTCTGCATCTATTGAGAGGATCATAAGGTTCTTGTCCTTTCTTTTATTAATGATTGATTTATAGATGTTGAACCACCCTTGCAACCCAGGAATAAATCCTCCTTGGTTGCGGTGAATAATCCTTTTAATGTGACATTGGATCTTATTGGCTAGTATTTTGGTGAAGATTTTTGCATTCATGTTCATCAGGGATATTTGTCTGTAATTCTCCTTTTTGGTAGGGTCTTTGTCTGGTTTTGGAATCAAGGTAATGCTGGCCTCACTGACAAAGTTTGAAAGTCTTCCTTCCATTTCTACATTTTGAGACAGCTTCAGAAGAATAGGAATCAACTCTTCTTTAAATGTTTGATAAAATTCCCTCCTAGGAAGCCATCTGGCCCTGCACTCTTGTTTTTTGGGAGTTTTTAAATTACTGATTCAATTTCCTTGCTGGTTATAGGTCTGTTCAGGTTTTCTATTTCTTCCTGTTTCAGTTTTGGTAGCTTATATATCTTTAGGAATGCATCCATTTCTTCCAGATTGCCTAAATTATTGGCATATAGTTGCTCATAATACATTCTTATAATTCTCTGTATTTCTTTGGTTGTGATCTCTCTTTCACTCATGATTTTTTAAAAAATTTCAGTCCTTTATTTTTTCTTTTTGATAAGTCTGACCAGGGGTATATAGATCTTATTAATTATTTTAAAGAACCAGCTCCTGGTTTCATTGATCTGTTCTACTATTCTTTTGGTATCTGTTTGGTATATGCTCTAATATTTATTAATTTTATTCTCTTGTTGGGTTTAGGCTTTATTTTGCTGTTCTTTCTCTGTCTCCTTTACGTGTAAAGTTAGGTTGTGTATTGTGTATTTGAGATCTTTCTTGTTTCTTGAGAAAGGCTATATTGCCATATACTGCCTTTGCTGCATCCCAAAGGTTTTGAACAGTTGTGCTTTCATTTTCATTTGTTTCCATGAATTTTAAAAATTCTTTAATTTCCTGGTTGATCCATTCATTCTTCAGTAAGATGGTCTTTAACCTCCATCTATTTGGGTTCTTAATAAATGTCCTCTTGTGATTGAGTTCAAGTCTCAAAGTACTGTGGTATGAATGAATGCAAGGAATGATCCCAGTCTTTTGGTACTGGTTGAGACCTAATTTGTGACCCACCTGGTATGTGATCTCTTCTGGAGAATGTTCCATGTATACTCGAGAGCAATGTTTATTCTGTTGTTTTAAGATGGAATGCTCTGAAGATATCTATGAAGTCCATCTGGTCCAGTGTCTCATTCAAAGCCCTCGTTTCCTTGTTGATATTCTGTTTAGGTGATCTGATCTGTCCATTGTTGTGAGTGGGCTGTTAAAGTCCCCTACTGCTAGTGTGTTATTGATGTGTTGCTTTATTTTGGTTATTAATAGGTTTATATAATTATTGACTGCTCCTATGTTAAGGGCATAAATATTTATAATTGTTAGATCGTCTTGTTGAATAGACCCTTTAATTATGATATAGTGTCCTTCCCCATCTTTTATTACAGTCTTTAGTTTAAAATCTAATTCATCTGATATAAAGATTGCTTTCTTTTGATGTCCATTAGCATGATAAATGTTTTTCCACCCCCTCACTTTCAATCTGGAGGTGTCTTTGGGTTTAAAATAAGTCTCCTGTAGACATGATATCAATGGGTCTTACTTTTTTATCTAATCTGATACCCTGCATCTTTTTGATTAGAGCATTTAACACATTCACATTCAGAGTAACTATTGAAAGATATGAATTTAGTGCCATTGTATTACTGATGAAGTCCCTGTTTCTGTATATTGTTTCTATTCCTTTCTAGTCTATGTTACTTTTGGGCTCTCTATTCACTTAAAGGACCTCCTTTAATATTTCTTGCAGGGCTGGCTTAGTGATCACAAATTCTTTTAGTTTCTGTTAGTCCTGGAAGCTTTTTATCTCTATTTCTATTTTGAAGGAGATCCTAGCTGGATAAAGTATTCTTGGCTGCATATTTTTCTCATTTAGCACCCCGAAATATCATGCCAGTCCTTTTTGGCCTGCCAGGTCTCTGTGGATAGATCACTGCCAGTCTAATTACCCTTGTAGGCTACAGAAGTCTTGTCCCCTAGATGCTTTCAGGATTTTCTTTGTCTCTGATATTTGCAAGCTTCATTCTTATATGTCAAGGTGTTGACCTATTTTTACTGATTTGTGGGAGGGGACGACTCTTTGTGCCTCCTGGACTTGATATTTTTTATCATTTTGTCTTCTAGATCACTAATTCTCTCCTCTGCTTCATTTATCCTAGCAGTTAGAGCCTCCATTTTTAATTGCATCTCATTAATAGTCTTTTTTTATTTTGACTTAATTAGATTTAAGTTCTTTTATTTCTCCAGAAGGGGATTCTCTAGTGTCTTCCATGCTTTTTAAAAAGCCCCACTAGTATCTTTAAAATCATTATTCTGAACTCTAGTTCTAACATCTTATTTATAACCATACTAGTTAGGTCCCTGATGGTGAGTACTGCCTCTTTTTTTTTTTTAAGATTTTTAATTTATTTATTCATGAGAGACACACACACACAGAGGCAGACTCAGGCACAGGGAGAAGTAGACTCTATTCAGGGAGCCTGACGTGGGTCTCCAGGATCACGCCCTGCGCTGAAGGTGGCACTAAACCACTGAGCCACCAGGGCTGCCCCAGTACTGCCTCTTGTTCTCTCTCTCTTTTTAAGATTTTACTTATTTATTTAGGAGAGACACAAAGAGAGATGCAGAGACATAGGGAGAAGGAGAAGCAGACTTCCTGTGGGGAGCCTGATGTGGGACTTGATCTCAGGACCCCAGGATCATGACCTGAGCCAAAGGCAGAAGCTCAACCACTGAGCCACCCAGGTGTCCCTCTTATTCTCTTTTTTTTAAGGTGAGTTTTTCTGCCTTATCATTCTGTCCAGAGATTTAAAATTTTTTTCAGCCTTTTTTCTTTTATTATTTTATTTAAATTCAATTTGCCAACATATAGTATGACACCCAATGCTCATCACATCATGAGCCCTCTTTAATGCCCATTCCCCAGTTACCCCATCCCCCCACCCACCTCCCCTTCAGCAACCCTCCAGGAAGATTTTTAACTTGATAGTCAATAAAGTAAAAAAAGTATTATAAATAAAATTTATAAATAAATATTCCAAATTAGGACAAATCATACTAGGCACAGAGTCATGTTGAGCAACTAACATTTATCATATATACTTTAAAATTTTTATTTTTCATTTTTAAAATATTTATTTATTTTAAAGTGTAGGGGAGGGGCAGAGGGAGTAGGAGAGGGGCAGAGGGAGAAAGAGAGAATCTCGGGCAGATTTCACATTGAGTGGCTGACATGTGGCTGGATCTCATAATCCTGAAATCATGACCTGAACTGAAACCAAGTGTCGGGCACTTAACTGACTGTGCCATTCAGGCATCCCTATCATATATACTTTTAATGTAACAGAAAAAAGAAAACTATCCTAATGGAAATATTCATTTTAATACATTGTTAAAAAGTAAAAGTTTTGACTTTTTATGAATATAACAAGATTCTTCCAGTTATAGGCATTGATTTAGTATTGTTGAGGCAAGCTTATGGTATTAACATAGTTGGTAAAGAAAATGGTATACAAGCTTGGGCCAAAAATTTAGAGGTATTTTTTTGTTTGTTTCTTGTCCAACATATAGTTTGTTACTGGGAGACATGGTCAGCATTATGCAAACAGCCATGCTATTCATTGGAATTCAGAGAATAAAAGATATTTTCTGTATAGTCTGACAACACCATTGTTGTCAGGGAAGATACCACATCAGAATTTATTTTCTTAAGATATTTTTTAAGATTTTATTTATTTTATTTTATTTTATTTTTTTTTTTTTTTTTTTTTTTTTTTAAGATTTTATTTATTTTAAAGAAAGACTGAAACTGAGCAAGCATGAGTAAAGGGAGGGACAGAAGGGTAAGAACAAGAAGACTCACCACCAAGAGAGGAGCTTTCCAAGGGGCTCTGTCCCAGGACCCTGGGATCATGACCAGAGCTGAAGTCAGGTGCTTACCTGACTAAGCCACTGAGGCACCCCAGTTTCTTAATATTTAAGACTTTTTTTTTAATATTTAAGATTTCTTTTATGTCCTCAAATATTGTTTATCTTGGTAAACATTTCTCATGCAGTTGAAAGTGATGCTTATTTTTGGTTGTGGATTATAGTATTTCATATTAATAGGCATTAGTGGCATTTGGCATTAGGCATAGGCATTCATGAGAATCTTCATTCATGAGACACACAGAGAGGGGGGGCAGAGACACTAGGCAGAGGGAGAAGCAGGCTCCATGCAGGGAGCCCAATGTGGGACTCGATCCCAGGACTCTAGGATCACACCCTGGGCCAAAGGCAGGTGCTAAACCACTGAGCCACCCAGGGATACCAATAAATAAAATCTTTAAAAAAATAATAGGCATTAGTATTTTATACGAACATGTCTAATAAGTTCGTTTGTAGAATTGTTCAAATCTTTATTCTTAATGATTCTTTTTTTGTCTACTTGTTCTACCAAATATAAGAGTGAGAACTTAAAATCTCCAACAATGGCTGTGGATGTAGTTTTGCTTTTATTTCTCTTCAAGATTTTGAAGTTCTATTATTAATTGTATATACACTTATATTATGCATTTTTGGTGGACTCTTTTATTATTATGAAATTCTTCACTATATAACAGGTAATAATTTTTCTCTTAAATTCTATTTTGTTCAGGGGCACCTGAGTGGCTCAGTCAGTTAAGCATCTGCCTTTGGCTCAGGTCATGATTCAGGGTCCTGGAATCAAGCCCCATGTCAGGCTCTCTACTCAGTGGGAAGTCTCACTGTCCCTTTGTGGTCTCTCTCTCCAAATGAATAAATAAATAAAATCTTTAAAAAAATATATTTTGTCTGATGTAGTCATGACACATTTCTTAAGCTTCCTGTTTCATTGCATATAATTTTGTCTTTTTATTTTCAAAAGTTTTATAATTAATTATTTTTTAGAAAGAGAGCACTTGAGTAGGGGTGGGGGAGGGGTGAGAGGAAAGGAAGAATCTTAAGCAAGCTCCACACTCAGGAGATCTCATGATCCTGAGATCCATGACCTTAGCCAAAATCAAGAGTCAGAAGCTTAACTGACTAAGCTATCCAGGCACCCCTTATTTTCAAATATTACGTGTCTTTATATTTATATATAAATATATACACAGGTGAGTTTTGCTCTTTTTATACAATCCAATATTCTGAGTTTTAAGTATCACGTTTAATCTATTTAAATTTAATGTAGTATTTACATGAATGGAAATAGTAATGATAGTCACATATTTTTCATTAAGCAGCAAGTTTTCTTTTAAGGAAATTATGATATGAACAAATTGGTCATTTTATGTGAAGATATGTCATTTGAGAATTTTTTTATACTTTCTTATATATCTAAGCTTTCATTTGGTATCATTATCTTTTAGCACCAGTGGTATCCTTTATCACTACTTGAACTGTAAGTCAACAGAAAAAGAACTTTTCAGCCTTATCAAAAAATGTATTTATATTATCCTCATTTTGAAAGTATTTGTGCTTATTCTGAAATTTTAGGAATATTGAAGTTTTTTTATTTTGTTTTCTTTCGTTACTTTTTTTTTTTTTTTTTTTTTCCATTTTGGGCCACCTCAGTGGCTCAGCTGGTTAACTGTCTTACTTTGACTCAGGTCATGATCCCAGGGTCCTGGAATTGAGCCCCACATTGGGCTCTCCACTCAACAGGGAGCCTGCTTCTCCCTCTCCCTGTGCCTGCTGCTTCCCCTGCTTGTGCTCTCTTTCTCTCTCTCTCAAATAAATAAAATCTTAAATAAATTTTTTTCATTTACTTTTGGTCTCCCTTGTTTCTGAAGAGAAGTCAGAAACTTTTTTCTGTTTTAACACAACCTACAGTGTGTGTGTGTGTGTGTGTGTGTGTGTAAATATATATATATATATATATATATATATATATATATATATATATATATAGGCTGCTTTAAAGATTTTTCTATTGCTCTTTGGTTCTCAGCAATGTTACTATGATTGGCGAGGTATAATTATTTTTGTACTTGTTTTATGTAGGGTCTACTAAGCTTCTTGGATTTACGTATCAAATTTTTTTATTAAATTTGAAAAACTCGAACCTTTTTATCCCATGTATACCAGGATGTAATTCTTATTCCTAAGGTGTTGTTTTTCTGCAGTTTAAGTTTCATATAGATAACCTTGGAGTCTGAATGAGGATTCTCCAGTCTGGATAAACTTCAAGCATCTGAGCATGGCTTGACTGTTTAGCTCTCAGATCCATTGCAGTGATTCCCTGCTTCATCTTGCATATTGCCATATGATTTCTGAAATACTTTCACTGCATATTTGCATGGCATGTATATTATTTCATTGTGGGTCTAAGCTTAAGAGACTTCTTTGCCTTCCTTTTCCATGTCACAAAAAGCAAAGCAACAAAGTGACTCACTGTTGAAGATATAACCAGTCCAAATATGGCTACTAGGATTTGAAAAATTACACTGGGAATATCAATTCAGTTGTCACTGCGTCACCCTCTAGGTATGTAAGCAGCTGAATACATGCAAAAGCTATTGGTAGCTCCCAAGCCCTTAATAGGATCCCATTTTTATTTTATATTAAGCAAAGACTTTAAGATTATTCAAGTACCCTCATTAGTATGGATGTAGATTTGGCTACTTTTGTTATATGCCCATGTAATTGCATCACTAAACAGGATATAGAATATGTTACCCCAGAAATTTCTTTGTATTCCTTTCCACAAATTCCACACACAAGGTTATCACTGATCAGGATTTCATCATAATGGAATCCTAAAGTATGTACCCTTTTGTACAAGGGTTATTTCATTTAAAATATGGGTTTTGAGATTCATCCATGATATCACCTGTTCATTTCTTTTTATATCTCAGCAGTATTTCTACGTATGAATAAATCAGTTTGTTTAACAGCTATCCAGTGATGAACATTTGGCTTGGTTCCTGTTGGGGGCTATTAAGAGGAAAGCTGACATAAACATTTACATACAAGTTTCCTTTTTTTAAAAAAAAATAAGCATATGTTTGCATTTCTCTTGGGTAAATACCTAAGAGAGGAATTATCTTACTGTAGGTTTATGCTTAAGTTTATAAGAAATTGCTAACCTGTTTCACAGAATGGTTTTGCCTTTTCCTTCCTACCAATAATCACATTGTCACAATTGCTGTGTTTGTTTCTTTCTTTTAAGATATCCTTCTGATGTGAAGTGGTACCTCATTATGATTATAATTTGCATTTCCCAGATGACTAAATATATGAAAGATTATTTTATATGCTTGCTGGTAATTTGGATATCATCTATTAAGTTCCTGTTAAAGTTATTTACACAGTTTAAACTTAAAAATCTTAAATTATTGAATTATAGGGGCTCTTTATATATTCTAAATATGAATCTTGTCATATATGCATATACATTGTATATACATGTGTATTTCTATATATAATATATTACATATATGTACATATGTGTATGTTATATATGTAATTTATATATAATTATATGTATAATTTTCCCTGATTGCCTTATTATCTTATTTCTTTGAATAGCAGAAATTTTAAATTTTGATGAATTTCAATTCAACAATGTTTTTTCTTATTAGTTTTCCTGAGTTTTTAAGAAGTCCTCGATTATGCCAAGATCATGAAACATTCTCACATGTTTACTTCTGAAGTTCTTGTTACTTTAACATTCAAAGTGATTCACAAGTCAGTGATTAATTTAAACAAAATGTGTTTGCATGGTTGATGCAGAGGGTGGGGTTTCATCATTTTTTTAAAATTAAATATCCAATTGTTCCTTCTCTGTTTCTTGAAAGAGATTTTTTTTTTCTGTTAAGTGACCTCAGTGGCCTTGTTGAAAATTTATTGACCATATATATTTGGATCTATTTCTGAACTTTCTATTCTGTTACACTGATCTGTGTGTCTTTACACCAATACTAGGCTGCCTCAATTTTAGTTGTTTTTTTTTTTTTTTAAGAGATCTTATTTATTTATTCATGATAGACATAGAAAGAGAGAGAGAGAGAGGCAGAGACACAGGCAGAGGGAGAAGCAGGCTCCATACTGGGAGCCCAATGTGGGACTCGATCCCGGGACTCCAGGATGGCTCCCTGGGCAAGGCAGGCGCTAAACCGCTGAGCCACCCAGGGATCCCCTTAGTTGCTTTATATAGTTTTGAAATCAGATGATGTAAGTCCTCTCAAAATGTTCTTTTTAAAATATTGCCTTAGTTATATGGGTCACTTGAATTTCTATATACATTTTTGTTCATTTTTTCATTTTCACTTAATATTTTTTTTTTAGTAATTTCTACACCCAGTGTGGGGCTCAAACTGACAACCCCGAGATCAAGAGTCATACACACTCTTCTGACTGAGCCAGCCAGTTGCCTCTCTATATAAAGTTTAAAATCATCTTGTTTTCTGGTATTTGAATTGGCTTTGCCTCCCAAATACAGGTCTGTAAAGAGGGCAATTAGCATTGCAATATTGGGACTTCAGATATGTATTAGTCTACACATATTTTGACATTTTAAAACATTTATCTCTCTAATGTTTTAAAGTTTTCAGAGTGGAACTCTTGTGCATTTTTTTCTCTGAGTTTATCACTAAGTATTTGATGAAAACTATTATAAAAAGTGTTGTTAAATTTTTTTCTAATTTACAGTTGATTTAAGTATAATGAATTTTTATTCTGCTAACTTGAGAAGCTCAATAACTCTAGGAGAGTTGTTATAGGTTACATGATTTTCTACTTAAGAAATTATTTCATCTTCAAATAAGACTTTGTTTCTTCCTTTCTAAAATTTATATAATTTACCTTTTTATCCTGACTTATTGAAGTGGTAGGATTTGAACATACAATACAAATGGAAGTGGTGAGAAGAAACATTTTTTAAAAATCTGGATAAAAGCAACAATGCTTCCCTGTCAAATCACTTCACTCTTTTCCCTCATTCATCATTTCACCTAATATTCACGGATTGCCTGTTATGCCCTGAGGATCTCCAGTGTGAAGAATGTTACTCATACAACAGTGAAAAAAATACCTCTTTGCTCACTGTATATTTGTTAATTGTACATGCATATGCCTAGGATTTACCATGATGCAATTTATTCCCTGCTTGCTTGTATGTTTCTTCCAAGAGTTTGCAAATCCTTTATACTTCTATGAGCATCATCTATGTTTTTACATAGGAACTTTTTAATTCTTACTGAATAAGGATCAATTTTTTAAAAATAAGCAAATAACAAAAATTATAAATAAATAAGACTTTGTCATGAGACAACGGAATATTAATTTATATTTTTAGAAATACTTATACCATTGATTTTATTGTTTTTCTTTTTTTAGGTGATATAAAAATATGCAATTGGCTTCATTATTTTTATTTTTTTACTTAAATATCATTAACATACAGTGTTATCTTAGTTTCAGATGCATAATATAATAGTTCAGCAATTCTATACATTACTCAGTGCTCATCATGATAAGTGTACTTCTAATCCCCTTCATCTCTTTCACTCATCACTCCACCCACTTCCCCTTTGGCAACAACCAATTTGTTCTCTGTATTTAAGAGTCTTAGTTTTTAAATCTTTTTTTCTTTCTTCATATGTTTTATTTCTTAAATTCCACATGTAAATGAAATGGTATTTGTGTTTCTCTGATTTCCCTGCATGTTATATCCTCTAGATCCATATATCCATCCGTCCATTCATCCATCCATCCATGCTGTCACAAATGGCAAGATTTCATTCATTTTTATGTCAGAATAGTATTCCGTTGTGTGTGTGTGTATTTTTTTTAACCATATCTCCTTAATCCTTTCATCAGCAGACACGCAGACACTTGGGTTGTTTCCATATCTTGGCTATTGTAAACAATGCTGCAATATATATAAAGGTGCATATATCTTTTCAAATTAATATTTTTGTTTTCTTTAGATAAATACCAAGTACTATAATTACTGGATTTTATGGTAATTCTATTTTTAATTTTTTGAGGAACCTCTATACTGTTTCCCAGAATGACTGCACTAATTTTCATTCCCACTAGCAGTGCACGAGGGTTCCTTTTTCTCCACATTCTTGCCAATACTTGTTTCTTGTGTTTTTTATTTTAGCCATTCTGACAGGGGTGAGGTGACATCTCATTGTAGTTTTGATTTGCTTTCCCTGATGATGAGTGATAGTAAACACATTTTCTTATGTCTGTTGGCCATCTGGATATCTTCTTTGGATAAATATCTGTTCATGTCTTCTGTCCTCTTTTTAGTTGGATTATTTTGTTTTTTGGTGTTGAGTTGTATAACTTCTTTATGTATTTTGAATATTAACCTCTTATCAGATATTTCATTTGCAAAAACCTTCTCCCATTCAATAGATTGTCTTTTTGTTTGTTGATGGTTTCCTTCACTATGCAAAACCTTTTTATTCTGGTATTGTCCCGATAGTTTAATGTCCCTTGCCTGAGAAGACATATCTACAAAAATATTTTTATCGCTGATGTCAAAGATATTACTGCCTATCTTTTCTTCTATGAGTTTTATGGTTTTGATCTCATATTTAGATGTTTAATCCATTTTCAGTTTATTTTTTTTGTATGGTCTAAAAAAGTGGTCCAGTGTCAGTCCTTTGCATGTCCAGTTTTCCCAACATCATTTGTTGAAGAAATGGTCTTTTTCCCATTGTATATGCTTGCTTTCTTTGTTGTAGATTAATTGGCTAAAGAGTGTGTGTTTATTTCTGGGCTATTTTGTTCCATTGATCTATATGTGTATTTTTGTGCCAGTACCATACTGTTTGGATTACTATGACTTTGTAGTATATCTTGAAGTCTAGGATTGTGATACAGTTGTGATGTGATTTATTTAAGAGAGAGTAGAGTGAGAGAGAGCATGAATGGGGTTGAGGGACAGAGGGAGAGGGACAAGGAGATTCCCCACTGAGCAGGGAGCCCAACACAGGGCCGGATCAGAGGGCCTTGGGATTATGACCTGAGTCAAAGGTAGACACTTAACAAACTGAGCCACCCAGGCACCCTACTGTGATTGGTTTTTAAATGAAAGCACTAGAAATGCTTGTTTTCCTCCTCCTTACTTCAGTTACTTTTGGTAAAATCAAGCTTCTTCATTTTTTATTTTTTACCAAAATGCTGAGTTGTGTCCTCTTTCCTAATTCCTCCTTAGTACTTGGAAGTGATCATGTTTATTTCCTGCCATTTGTCCCCCCTTCTGTCATAGTTAATTTAAAAGCAATTTCTTTTGATCTGCGAAAATTGAAATTCTCAGCAGTGATTTGTAACATATTAATTCCTTTTGTTTTTTTTCTTCTTATAATTCACATATGCCAATCTCCAGTTTTCATTTTTCACACCTAGTTGTATCTCAGCAGTTTTCAAAAGTTGAACCCAGTTGAAAAATGTGTTATATTATTACATATATGGGATCAAGATATTCTCAATTATTAGAATTTATCAGTTACTATTAATTATTACAAATAATCGCATCACATAACCTGTTCTCAAGTCTCAGACTGAATCTGTCTGCGGGTCACTTTTGAAAAATAAAATCAGTAGGTGGAGTCACAATAAAATGTGTCACATTTTGTTTGGAATTGGCCTGGAAGGCCACAAATAGACTGGTTCACTTTTTCTCAGTGTAAGGATCAATTTCACAAGTGATTTGCTGATTCTACACAGAAGGTAATATTAATCTTTATTATCAAAGAATATATGCATAAAGAAGATTTTAGACAAGTGGCAACATTATTTTTATTTTGATTCTGATATATCTTTTTAGAATAATAAGATAATTTATGAAATAGTGCTTGAAACACCGCTATGCATTAGAATTATCCTGGAGTTTTTCTTCTATCAAAATGTATGTTACATGTTCTGACTCATTTTAATGATAATGTAACAAAAAACAAATATGTATCATATATAATAATATATATATAATATATGCATATTCATAAAATGTTAGTATGTTTATAATAGTTGAACATTTTAATAAATATTATTTACTTTATTGTATTTTTTATTAAGAAATATTAATATGATTAAAATATCTTATAGCTATGGTTTCCATATTGATTCAGTTTTTTGGCAGATTTAATTTTATTAGTGACCCTTAACAATTTCTAATATTCTGGGCTCCGAACACCTGACCATGATATTATCTACCCCTTCTTATCTCTTAAGTCAATCAATTCACTAAATTCTATCAATTATTTTGTCAAATGTCTCCTAAATATTTCTCAGTTCTGTATTTTATTTATTAATACTAACTTGGGCTTGAGTAATCATAGAGAATATCTCCTAAATCTTCATCTGATCATTCTCACTATATTCCTACAGGAAGCAAATTTTCCTAAAGTTTTGCTTTTGCAATGATATTCACTCTAAATGTAAAAGCTTCAATGCTCCCCACAGCCCACTCAAGATAGAGCATATCCCTTAATCTTTATAGCCTAAGATTAATCTGATTTTTGAAGCTATTCTCTGCTTTTCTGCAGGCTTAATCTCCTAGTCCAGCTATTTTAATCTATTTATCACTTCTTAATTATTTTTGCTGGCTATCTCTTCCATACCTCTATTTTTCTGGCATGCTCCCAAATCTCCTTGATTTCCCTATTCACTGCTATGAGAATTAACTTTTATAACATGCAATTCACCATTGCCCAAATTAAGAGCAATATCTTTCTTGAAAAATATTCACAAAGAATTTAATTTCTTTATTTGACTGCTTTTGAATTAAATAAAGCTCTTAGCTTCCATCACAATAGTCTGAATTCCATAACAGGAATTCAATTCAGTTCTTACAGAGGTGGTAGAAGGGTGCAGTGAGGTTCACTCTGCACCGTACCTCACAAAAATGCTGATTCCATATTGTCTCAAAAAAAAATGGGAAAAGACATTGTATAGTCACCCCTTCATTTGAGGGACTTATAGCTTTACTGAATCACATGGTCTTTAAACCCTTGAGAAACTGCTTTCCAGTGCCCTTCTCAGGGAATGAAAGTGACAAGAGAGGCTATAGTGCAACTTATAGAGCACTGCTTACCCTCCGTGTCTAATATTCTACTTCACAAAGTCTGACATTTGGTTTTCACCTAATGGAGACCCTTGGCTTGTCTTTAGTTTTCCTATCTTTCTGTGGTCTGAAAACTGCCTTCAACCAGCAAACTTTGCTTATTATAGGATTTACCCAGCCCAGATGTATTTTTGTTTTATTGTAGTTGTTAATAAATACCTGGAATCATAGTTCTATTGATGGCTTTTTTGTAATATCTAAAAACCACTGACTCATATATATGTGTAATACGTTAGTTAGAAATGCTTCTAATAGAAATTAACAAACTATCTACCAATGGCTTTACTAAAAAAATAAGAAACCAGGCAGATCTGACTTCCATGGGTTTCTTGCATTTCAATGTAGAAGATCTTATCAGAAAGTGTCTTATATAGCACCTATTTGAAAGTCAATAAATGCTTTTTTTTTTTTTTAGATTTTATTTATTTATTCATGAGAGACACACAGAGAGAGGCAGAGACATAGGCAGAAGGAGAAGCAGGCTCCTTGCAGGAAACTTGATGAGGGACTTGATCCCAGGACCCTGGGATCACAACTTGAGCCAAAGATAAGATGCTCAACCACTGAGCCACCCAGGTGCCCAAGAAATTCCTTATTATAGGACTTCCTGTTTTGTTTTATTTATCAAACCCAAGACAGGTGACCATTCCTTGAGTTTGGGAGTGGAGTTTTACTTTTCTTGATCTTGGACAAATACAATAAACATATCTCCTTTTAGCTAAGATAAAAGGAAGAAATGGCAGTCACAGCATTTAATGATTATAGTATCCAAAATTATTCTTTAAAGATTAATTATACAAGAGTAAAAATTATTTTTACATTGTCTCTACTTTTACAATTTAAAAAAAAATCTATTTTCCAAAAACATATAAATAAATAAATGAATTAATTATATCTCTGATAATCCTGAAATTCTTGTGAGCTTAGGGGATAAAGCTTGATTAGAGTGTATGTATGCAATTGGTTGCTACATATAGCTTAATAAAAGAGGAATGTTCTTTGACTTTTGGAGCTAGCATACTTCCAACTTGTTGATAATACTAGAAAATTCTTAAGTCATTTAAATTTGAGTCTTCTATTTAGTTATTTTAGATACTATACTTTATAGAAGTTAGGTATTATATAATAAAAAATGAATGGTGAGTTTTGGTCCTCTGACTTTCAACATCTCTTTGACTTTCTAATACTTATAAGATAAAAATGTGTGTTACTATAAAAGTTCACAGAGTTCTACAACTGTATGTAAAGATAAATATGTTTCTTGAAAAAAAAACAGAAAAACATTAAGAATAGAATTAACTTACATCAAGCAAACAATGGCTGTCTCCTATTTGACTCCAAACCTAAACATATTTTTAAAATACATCCATAGATAAACTATATGCTATGTAAGTTTTATGTTAGTTTTACATATGAATATACATATACTTCAATGAGATTACAGAAATAATAAAACTAGAAAATATACTGTGGTGATTGTATTTTTCATTTGTTTTATGTGATGTTTGCTCATTCAAGGACATGATGTTTTTATTTAGATCATCAGAATAGTAAGCAACAGAATGATATATGCCACAAAATGATTTTTGTGAATGAAACGTGATTTAAATTAGAGAATACAAGAAATATAAGATTCAACATGAAGGCAAAATCAGATAGGATTTATGACTAGCTTTTTTGTATACAAGAATAAATTGGTCTGTTCAAGCTGTAGAATATTTTTCATATAAATGACATCAGTGTGAATAAGTAATGGTTTTCTAGATAACTTATGCTTTGTATTGCAAATAGCCTGTATTTATAGTGATTATGTATCAAGAGAAATGAAACAGTACATGAACTGTTGGTAAATGTATGCAATTTGGGGCATGAATTCAATTTATTTGTCATATTGACTCACCAGAATATGCTTGGTTTATGCAAAGTCTTTATTAGTCTGGAAGAGAAGCAGAGTGGCTATGTTCTTCAGAATTTGTTTGAAATTAAAACCTTCTTCTATTGTGACCACTTGTTATCAACCCTGAAATATAAAACTTTCTTTCTTATATCAAATTTCTCTCACCATGAAAAATGTAGAAACAAACCTATGTAAAATAATCTAAATTTATTTTGTGAAGTATGGTAGTAGACTCAAATGTGTAACTTATAAAACATATGCTAGTTGAAAAAATTACTTTTAAAATGTTGTGCTTCTTTTCCCTGTCTAATTTCTTCTTGTATATGTAGTTTTATTCACTTACATTTTTTAAAGTCATTTTAAAATGTAATTCCTTGTAAGGATGGGCCATATCAAAAGGTGCCACAAAAGAATTCAAATCTCATCCCTATTAAATTAAAAGAACACTTTTAAATCTTTTATTCTGAGATTACAAATTAAGCAGATCATGAATCATTTAAATTATAACTATGAACATTATCTTTTAATTAATGTTCCAGAAATAGTTTATAAAGAATATTTTGTTTAAAAATAATCTAAAGTCTATCAATGGAGTGTGGGAGAATTGGAATATGCACAATAATATATTCAATATAATTTAAAAAAACTTTTAATTCAATTATGGATATTAATTGTAGATAACAAACCTCCATCTGCATTTCAATTATTATTTGAAAATTTTGTTCTGGTTTGGCTGAGTAGTTTCTATCAAAACAAACTTTATGAAGATAACAACTAAAATTTGGGGACAGGCATTAGAGAGCAAAACATTAAGGCATTAGAGAGCCAAACAAAACAAAACAAAAGGCATTAGAGAGGCATTAGAGAGCAAAACAAAACAAAACAAAAAACAAAGGTAGAAATTATAAGTGAATTAACTCTTAGAAGAAAGGAATGGCACTGGGTAAGATTTTCAATTTTCATGGCTTCTACCTGAAGGCAGGCCCAAATCTGCAATATTCAAGGCACTTAATACTCTATGGACAGCCTACAGTTATGCTGCCCAGAAGAACCAGGAGACAGACTTGAGAGCCACTACAGGTATAGGACAATAAAGAGGAAATCCCAGAAATGTGAAAGCCAGAGAATGAGAAACAAGCCCTGTGTATAGTCACTACTCAAATATCTGGTTTAGGGCTGAACCATTCATGAATGAAATCAATATCAAGCAACCCATCAAATTCAATTGGAATTTGAGCTGCTACCCATCACTAAGGAGATGAGTTTTATAGTCTGATTTCAGCCTGCTTTTAAAAAAATCAATATTTTGGGGAAGACCATTACGGATTCCAGATTTTCTACAATATACCATTCGCAATGTCAAAGATACCATATAAAGCTATTGAACATACGGGAATAAAAAAAAAAAATCTGGAAAACATAGCCTGTTCTTAAGAGAAAAGACAACAAAGACTAACCCTTTGATAACTTCAATGTTAGAATAAATTGAAAAAGATTTTAAAGCAGCTAATAAAACTGTATTCAACATAAAGAGAAATATACTTGTAATAAGTGAAAATATAGGAAATCTCAGCAGAGCAATAAAAAATCTATTAAAAATGGAAATCCTAAGGACACCTGGGTGGCTCAGGGGTTGAGCATCTGCCTTCGGCTCAGGGCATGATCCCACAGTCCCGGGATTGAGTCCCACATCAGGCTGCCTGCATGGAGCCTGCTTCTCCCTCTGCCTATGTCTCTGCCTGACTGTCAATCTCTGTCTCTCATGAATAAATAAAATCTTAAAAAAAAGGAAATCCTAGAGCTAAAAAATCCAATATCTGAAATATTAGCTAAGTCTTAAACATATAAAACCCAGATTAGCAAAGCATGTTGTTCCCTATAATAACTACAAAGGTAATTCACGTGGTCGCAAAGTTTAACATGATGAGCTTATTCTAAAACTGCATTATGGAAATAATGTAGCTAGCACAAAAGATAAACATGTACTCATTTCCCCTTCACCATTTAGGACAATGAAGAAGGACAAAGGCTCTCGTCTTTCTGCCTACCAATTCCCTGTCCAGGTTAAGTTCATGTGATAAATAGCTCAATTGATTAAATCAGTGTTGCTGCATGCATGCACACACACAAACACACAAAAATTAATCTAAGTATATTTTCCCACCAGATATTTCTCTAATACCATTTGCAGGCAATGGATTACCTGTGCTTCTGCTTCAGGCATGGCTCTGCTCCTCATATCTTCTCATTTTAGGACTCAGCCCAAATGAAAATAAAATGAAATAAAATTTTAAAAATTAAGTAAAAAGTGAGGCTGCATGATCAGCATGCAGGTTATATCAAATATTTGGACTGAAGGAGAAAAGTAAGGTAAAAATGAATGATAGCAACAAAATATGTCAGGGAAATCCCAGGACTCAGAGAGAAAGTATACCACCAATTATATATCCAGATCATCTTATCAGTGTCAGTATAAATATCTATACACTTAGGTAAATAGGATATCTATAGTTATTCTCCTGGTCATTTTATCATGTATAATCAATAATGCATTGAAATAGGTTGCTAATTGTCATAGCTGCTTATTATGAGCTTCACATTTCTTAGCATAATAAGATTGAGATTTATAAAATGAAAGAATTGCAATATTGTTATTTCTTTGTACTGGATTTGATGCAAACTTGGGTCACAAAGCATATGGAACATCCTAAAATTCAGCTAGGCAAACTGGTCTTCGTCTCATTGCATCTCCAAAAACCACCAAGCAAAATCCAGGGCTGTGATGAATAATATGGTACTTGCAAAGGTCACATAAACCTCTCAAATCAGTTTATAAGCCTTGCTGAAGTGTCTATATTTTAACAGCTGCCTTGGATCACAAGCTAATTCAGGGCTTCTCCATATCAAAGTAAAGAAGCATAGAAGCATACTACTTCTTTGTAGTTCTATCAAAGTTTTTTTGCACAGTAACTGCAGGTGACCCCTGGGATTTAAATAAGATTTTCCCACATATTTAACCAAGATCCTTTCCACAGATCAACTTGAGAAATCAATACCTATATCATTTGGATTATACCTTCTCTATATATATTTAATTATTTTTATAATTCCTGCCACAAAACTAGAAGCTACTCAAGGAAAGAGACTCTTTCATGAGTTTCATAGCTCAGTTAGCTGTAAACAATGGTATTCTGTTCAAAGCAGGTAAATAAGTATTTGTGGATTGATAGATTATTTGATATGCTCTTGTTTTTTGATGCCTACATATCGTGGTCCTGCCTGAGTATGAGTCTAGGAGTCTATTCACATTCATGGAAACAACACTCCAATATCCATGTATATGTATTAAGCATAAATTTGCATGAAAAAATAACAAAAGATAGCCTGAATCTATGTACATGAATCAAGATGTAACTTCTATAAAGGTTATCAATATGAAAGTTACATTCCTTCTGTAACATATGGCAAGTTACAGTTTACAATTTTTATTGTAAATTTATAAAATAATCTTTCCTCCATCTACCATTAGACTTTGTCAGGAATATAATTAAATATAAATTGCGGATTCTATGAAACTCTATTAATATAGTCTTCCTTTTTTCGCAAAAAGCAATTAATGGGAATTTCTTATACCGTAGCCCATTTTGGCAGTTTCTATGTGGGTCACAAGTTGGATTAGATATTGGTAAGCATTACATAACTCAATATGTCAGTTCTCACAAAGATGAGAATTGGATGATATATTCAAGATCTTTGAGTTAGAGATTAAAGATTAAAAAAGAAGATGGCTAGCTTTGGAGAGGATGACGTAGTCTACTACTTAAATGCAGTCAACTTTTTGTTCCTGTATGATCAAAATATTTTTTCCTAGCAGAGATCATGTGATGGTTTTAAACTATGACCTCAAAAACCTTTGGTATTTCTCCCATCAAGAGGTGTGGTCTTGACACTGCTTGGGCTTGTATCTGCTTTGAACAATGAAGTATGGGGGCAGTTCCATTTCTGACATAAAAGGCCATGCAGCCTCTGTTTCGTTCTCTTAAAGTCTATTCTCTGGAGGAACACAGCTGCTGTTTAAGGAGGTTGATTGTTCTGAGACAGTCAAATGAAAAAGTCAAATGTTGGCCCTCTTATCAACATCACCAGTTGAATTCATAAGCAGTAGCCAGGATCAACCAACTAGCCATGCAAGGGAGCCATCTTGACAGTCTAAGGAAGCCTTCAGATGACTTCAGCTCCAGCCAGCATCTGAATACAACTGTAGGAGAGATCTCAAGTGATCTGCACTCTTTCTGAAGTCTTAATCCGCAAGATTGTGACCCCAATGTTTGTTATGTTATACCTCTACATTTTGGGGTAAATTTTCCTGCAGCAAAACACCCAGAACTATCCACCATGCTTTGGGTTTAACATTTGTTGCCACTTTGATTCTGTACCTCCTGTGCTTACTAATTTCCACATGAGGAAACAGAGATGCAAAGGAGTTATATTAGTGGTACAAAGTCTTACCACTAGGTTAGTACAGGAACAAATGGGAAATGCATGTAAAGTATTAGCACAATGCTTAACACATTCTAATTACACAGGGAAGATTGGGCTTTAATATGACTATCATTGTTTATATTTATTATTTAAATTAAAAGCTTCAAGTAAAGTACTAGTTGTATATCAGGCTGCTATTGAGAATGCTTTGCTAAAAAAACTTAGTAAAACCTTACACCACCTTGAATTTGAAATAAATGGAAGATTCTGCCCTGCTATTTATAGTACTTTGTGGGAAAATTTGGAAATGCCTCAGCCCTCCCTTGAAGTACTAAAATAAGCAGATGATAGTCAGATCATGTGTTCAGTTTGGTCTGGGCTTCACCTTTAACCTGGACAAGTTTCAGGACTTCTCTGGTTCTCAGTTTCTTCATCTATAAAATGAGAGAACTAGGTCTCTAGGTAATGTCAAATCTCTTTGGCTTATTATGTTTTAATTTCCTAGATTGTGTTAGATACAGATGTTCCTGGGATGAAAAGAACATTAAGCTACCTCATGTCCATGGCTGGTGAGATCTCAGAAAATATAGGAGCAGCAGGCACCTCATAAAACAAAAGTTGCTGCAGCCTGGGATACAATGTCAGTCAATTCTATGAGCAAGAGTTGTGATGAAACTGAGTGACTGCACAGGTGACAGACCCATGAAGCCAGCTTGCCTGGGATAGGGCACAGGATGATGCCATCCAAACTTCTCACTTCATAGGTAAGGGATGTGAGATCCAAAGAGTACTGGTTTATTAATGATTACTGAGAGCAAGGCTCACAGAAAGATCTAGAACCTAGAAATATGGGAGCCTTTATAATTGCAAGTTATATAATTTTGAGGCAGGGGATTACAGCGAGGTGGCTTGGGAAAAAGACTTAAGAAAGCTGTAAAACATTCCCTAAGACATTCTAAATAAAAATGGAATCTACAGTGAGAAAAAAAGCAGTGGGCTTTCTCCACAAACATATTTTCTTGACAAATGTCCTACTCCACTAATATCCAAATGTATTTATACCTCTGCAACAAATTTATGTTGAAGAGGGGTCAGCAATTTTTTTTTCTCTAGGGGGCCAGACAATAAATATTTTCAGCTTTGTGGGTTCTGTGGTCTCTGTTGCAACTACTCAACTCTGTTATTGTAACATGAAAGCAGCAGTAAACTATTTGTATGTGAATGAGCATGGCCAGGTTCCAATAAAACTTTATTTACCAAAACGGCATGCAAGGCAAGTGTAGCCCATAGGTAGTAGTTTTCCAATACAGATTTTCTACAAGTTATATTAAATAAATATCCGAAGTAACTCATAAACTCATAACCTTATAGAAGTAACCATGTAGAAATATCACCTAATTAGTGTATTCTATTGCTTATTCACTTATAAACACAGAAACATGTACATACACACAATCTATTTAGCAGGTGTCCCAAACCAATAATAGTTTCTCTCCAGAGATGGGTAGATCCCAGAACAAATCTGAGACTCATTTGGAAAGGGGGCAGGGGGGACCTATGGGTTGGGTATAGGCGAGCAACTTCTTAACATCTTCTAACAAATAAATACCTCACACTGGCATTCGGGAAGCATTCTCAGGTTTTCAGGACTTGTGATGTCCTCTAGGTTTATAAACATCCATGGCAAACTTGAGAGGTGAGCAAGGATTTGCCTACCTACTTGCCAGAAAAGGGCTCCGAGGGGTTAATAAGCTAATACAAGGTCACACAGGTTGTGGAACAGCAGCAGGACTTTCTTTACCTTCCCTGCCCACTCAGCATTTGTTTATGGTCTGGAATCCTATGGCCCAAGAGCAAGTTTGTTGTGTGTACTACTGGTATGTAACAACTCTCTCAGAGAGAATTCCATAACCTGTGCATCCTAGGACTTTGGTGCTTGACTCCTCCCCACCCTCAGCCCTTAGCTGCCAACTGACTGCTCTCTGGCTTCCAGCTTTTCCCTGCCACCATTCCTGCTTCCTACCCACAAGCTGTGCTTTTTCATCATTGCCTTCCCACCTCTAGTGCCCTTTGTACCAAGACTACTTACTATCAGCTAATGACAATATCCTTCCAGTGTGGGTGTGACAGGCAGGGGACAAGGAGAAGGGAGAGAGAAAGGACATTCCTGGGCAGAGAGGCTGGGGCAGCTCCCCTCCTTGGCAAAGGCCATCTGAGCAGATCTGGGCAGACGGGCCCAGTGGCTGCCTGCTAGAATGTTGACTCCTAAGGCAAGTGTTTGTCCATTGGAAGATGTGGTTCCTTCTAAGTTTCCCTGCTGATGTTTGGTACAAAATAAGAGATTGGAAACAGGACTTCAGACAATCTGGCTTTCAAAGGAGCCAAGGAAGCAGAGTCCACTTGTTGGCAGGTAGGGCTTAATTTTCTCCTGAAGGGGTTGTAGGAAGAAGTGGACTTTTTCTCATTCTTATTCTATTTTAATGAGATATGTCATTTGAGAATTTTTTTATACTTTCTTATATATCTAAGCTTTCACTTGGTATCATTATCTTTTAGCACCAGTGGTATCCTTTATCACTACTTGAACTGTAAGTCAACAGAAAAAGAATTTTTCAGCCTTATCAAAAAATGAATATCCATCCTACCCTCGTGCCTTTGACAAGGAGGCTTCCCTTCCTAGGTGCCAGCAAGAGGCCATGGGCTCCTCTAGCCATTGAAATACCCACCCTCCAGGCCAACATGTCACAAGTGACATCAGCATCTGCTGCTCTTTGCCAGGGTTCCCTCTAATCTTTTTCATAGGGAATCTCCCAAACTTGGAGAAGCCCCATCAGGGATATCTGGGGACCCTGGGGTTTTTCCTGCCTTTTAGAATTTCTGTGTCTGCAATAAATGTGGGAGCCAGAGGAGTGGAGAAAGCTCTGGAACATAATAGGAGTACTGTGGCTGAGTAACAGCTCGGATAACTACTAAGGCCCCTCATGTGTCCAGTTATATATGAGTTTTATTGAGTTATAATCAGGTTCCCACTATGGAGTCTTGACTTAAAAAAAAAAAAAAGAAAAAGGGTTTATGGAGGTGTAACTGGCACAAACAATAAACTTGGGACATCCACTTCTGGTCAAGATGGAGTAATAAGGAATAGCCTTGATTCTTGTAGGTCCTCTATATCCTCACATTGTAGAGAAAAGGTAGCTGCTTCCCATCTGATGCCTCTGCAGTCCCCTGACTCTCACCCTGAGTAGAAAAAGAAATGTTATTTTTTCCCTAATTATCCTGATATTTCCAACAAGGCCGTTGTTCCTTAGGTCTAAAAGGACTTGAAGTAGCTCTAATCTGGCTGGGCTCATGTCACATGGCACTGGCTTCCAGGGCTCCCATTACTAAAGTGCATTAACATTCCCCAAAGGTCATAAGAAGACTCCAGGCTTGTGGTGGAGAGAGAAGGAACTTTGAGAGGATGATCACTTAAAAATATTCACTAAATCTTTGGAATTTTGACTTTTTCTGTAAAGATGTAGGCTTTATCCAACTCTTCCATGCTTCCTGAGAGAACTAGTGTGATGGGGAGGGATGTGGAATGAGTCAATATGGCAACACCTCATAGCTGATCTATGAAGGAAACCTCACAGGCAAATGAAAATCTTCTGAAGTCTGGAAGGCAGGGGGGCAGGGTAAAGCAAATCAATGCTATACTTGGGTCACAAGAAGAAAAGAGTCTTCTAATTTATTCTAGATCATCAACTATGTCATCAATTGCTCTGTATCCACTGAAAATGTTAATGACACAAGAAAAGTTCCCACTAGATGAGTTTCCTACCTTCTGCTCCACTGACATTTGGGCTGGGTAACCCTTTGTTGTGGGGCTGTCCTGTGTGTTGTAGGTCATTTAGCAGCAGCTCTGGTTTCCAACCATCACTAGCACCCCACCCCTAGTTACCAAACCAAAAATGTCTCTAGACATTGCCAAATGTCCCTAGGGGGCAAAATGATCCCATTTGGTTTGAAAAAAAAAGTAATCATAGACTGTCATTTTGGCCACTCTTTACTGTGGACTGCTACATGCCAGGCACTGTGTTAAGGGCTTTGGTGAGACAGGATCCTGTTTATCTGTGGCTCCTGGGTTACAGGGCCTTTTATTTTCTTCTTTTATCATGAGAAACACATGAAGCAGCAAGGTCTGGGTTTTCTAGTTAATTCATGGGTTCTCACTCTGCCTCCGGCCCTATAGAGAGAAGTTGCAGTGTTGGGCTGGGGAAAAAGAGTAGAAAAAGAAAAAGAGTAGAGTCCTGGACATATCACTTCCTGGCTTAAAACTTTTAATAGGGTAATCATTGCTATTGCTGCAGAAATCTCTTTTCTGCATTTGCCTTGCCTGCTTAGGATACACATATACATACAGATAAACAGTACCTGAACCTACCCTTCCCACATTGTCCTAGTAATCTCTGTTGTACTGTATTTTGAATTATTTCTTAACTTATGTTTCCTCTCAGATGATTTCTTTAGATCGAGACAGAAAAATAGGCTTCACAGCACATGTTAGAGCTAATGGGTAACAGTCATGTGGTTTATTGCCTTAAAAAGTCTGCTAAATTTCTTCTATTCTCAAGGATAAAAGAGTACTTTATTAGCAACATCCACAACAGATAGAGGAAGGGAGAAGTAATAGCGAAGATGTCACGTATTTTAAAGTTATATTTAGAGGCATCCTGGTTCTTCATGAACTTTCCATATTATCTTTTTGGTATTTTCACCCTCTTTTTGATATCAAATGATTAACCATGGCTCAAAGTTTCCATTTGATTGCATACTTTGTATGCTAATAGCAATTTAATTACTAATATTATTATACACTTCTACAAAGGCACACATAGAGCTCTAGCATACTTGTGTTTATGTTAATTATATATTGGTTCATTTCTTTATCTTAAGCAATACTAAATGAGTATTTTTACACTTGCTACTCTTCATAAAATCTATAGCACATGACTTTTTAATACTGTTGTTTAAAAAAAGTTTGAAATCAGGCTGAAAAGAAGAGAGACATTTGGAATCAACATTCTGGCACCAGACATAGGAATTCAGGTTGGAAGCCAATGTCTCATAGTTGGTGAATAAGATAATCTTTTGCCATCCAGAGTGTCCCAAGAGGAAGATTGGATAGAGGCATTGGTGGTCTCTCTCATCAATGTAGGGATTCTTTCTTAGAGTAGTTATGTTTTTACTTTCCCTCTGTTTTATTGGATCTTTATATTTCCCCAGTAGTTCATTCTTAATTTATCTGGCTGCCCCAAAAATTACAGTATAGAATGAAACAAAGTCAATGAATTCATCTAAGTAAATCATGCTTGATCTGATTTCAGTTGCTAAAGAGGAAAATGAGGATCTACAAGAACTTACTACATAGTCTTAGATCATTCAATATAGAAGATTATAACTTTCTATAAAGAACTCATTTCAAGTGTGAGTATTCAAGAGAAACTATCTTACAGATAAAAATACATGGAGCACGAAAATCTAAGAAACAAATTGGAGAAATTTTTCAAGTTTTACTATAATTGTAAAGTGTTTCAAGGACAATGAGAATGAGTTGCCACCAACCTTCATTATACTAATAAGTAAATAAATTAAATAAGTAACTTAAGTTACTTACTAAGTAACTTAAGTTAAATAAGTAATAAGTTAAATAAGTAAAGTTAAATAAGTATAAGTTAAATAAGTAAATAAGTTTGTGATGTTTTTCTATAAGACTATCTTAACTGCTCAGGTTAGTGCTCCATATTTCTCTATTAATTTTAAATCTAAATGATTATGCTAATGCTTTTCTTTTCATGGTACTATTATACAATTTTAGAATCTTAGAGAAAAAATAATTTTAGACATTATACAGTCTCTCAAAATATATGTATACTATTACATACATTTTATTTATCATTATGAGTATAATTTGCAATTTTTGTTGGAATACATATTGATAAGTCCCTAAAACTGCAGTAGGATGTCATTATTTTCTGTTCTTTGGTAGTAGTTTTGAGGAATATCTATAGGAATTAGAGTTTTATTTTTTGTTTCATATAATAGAAAGAGTGTGGATATAGAACTTTCTTATTGTTCTTATCAAGTAGCTTAAACAACCAAAAAGTCTGGTTATGGCAGATGTCTTTTTGGTTTGGTTCTTGTGGTTATTCCATTAGCACATAACATATATGTAGTTGCCTGGCCTGGCATAAAATGTATATAAATAATTTTTTGAAAAAAATTCCCACACATACTCATTATTTTAGAGATGAAGAATTTCAAGCCCAGAGAAATTTGAAAAGTTGCCCTAAGTGACACTACATGGGGAACTCTAAATTCATTTGAAGAATAAATAAAGATGACTGTTTTACTGATTGGGTCATGTCTTCTATAGTATATTTGCATTATAAAATACATTACATGAATTTAATATGTCCAACTACTATATAATATCCACATAGGACATTTTGTTTTTTTTTTTTTCTTTCTAATAGTCCAAAATGTATACTATATTTAATGGTTGCTATTATGAGATAATGTTAGTTTCTAAATATCATAATCCATTTTGTAGTAATCAACCTGTACCTGAGTAAATTGATAAACTGTAGACCTAGCCTAAATAAGAATCTATGAGATATTCTATCAATACAGACAAATATAACAGAATCGTAGTCTAAAACATAAAAATGCAATTTTCCGGGGTGTTTAATTACATAATTCAGTATATGACAAGATTTGTATATCTTTTTAATTTTTATATCTTATCTTATGGTTAATATTTTTGCCTAAGATGCCCTTTTGTAAAGCGTCTATTTTTCTCTTAAATGAATTTATCTTGAACAAACCTATTAGACATAGTTTTAGTCATTTTTCTTTCTTACTGCTGGTTTTGCTGCCAAGTTAACCTACACAATAGCTCTCTGAATTTATTCATTGGCCTCTGCAGCTTTAATGCTTTTTTTTTTCCCCCCACATAGTGTAGGTACTGATCTGTAATTGCATTAGAAACCTCAATGCTCCTGTAATCATATTAACTGATAATGGTTTAGAAATTTCTGTGATTTTTAAAGCATTTCTTTTTGTACATTGAATAGTACTCATATGTTAAAAACACTAAAATACTTATCTTCATTTTCCAAGAACATGACTAAAAATAAAAATGTGACTGATATGAATATTTGGATATCCTGACAGTAAATATGAGTACCAAATAATGAAGTTAAAACAGCATATTATCAGAGAACTGTCAAATGATTAATATTATAGATCTGACACTGGGATATGACAACACTGAGGAAAGAGAGTTGGACTGACTTTTTGGAGAGAATTTGCATATGTAACTTCTCTAGAGCTTGTGTGATTAGAAAAGAGAGATTTAAAAGTGAGTATATTAAAATACCATGGTTGTTGTTTATCACAGATATTCACCTCTACCAGAGGAGTTATCCATGGCTTAGGGAGAGGGGAAAAAAGTGGCTTTAGAGTAAAATAATAAATACATACATACATACTAACTTCATCGACTAGTTAAATGAATGATCATGGACACCCTTAATTTTTTAAGACTCAATTTAATTGTATGTTAGATTGAAACAAAGTTTTCCATATTGTGGAATTTTACCAGGATTGAGATGACACACATACATAGCATTTGTTTTTTGATGGAATGAATGTTTTTGGTTTTAGTTTTTAAACAGGAGGATTTTTTTTAAAGATTTTATTTATTTATTCATGAGAGACACAGAGAAAGAGAAGCAGAGATACAGGCAGAAGGAGAAACAGGCTCCATGCAGGAAGACCGATGTGGGACTCAATCCCAGGTCTCCAGGATCACACCCTGGGCTGAAGGAAGTGCTAAACCACTGAGCCACCCAGGCTGCCCATCAGGAGCAATTTTATGAAGAATAATCACACTGATAAAAGAATGGCTACAAGATACAAAGACCCTATCTTGTACCCTAGTGCTTGGGGAGACTACTAAAGGAAGGATGAACTTGAAAGGCCCCACCACCCACCCCTGTGCTCCTCTGGGATTCAGCCTTCAGTGCAGAAGATATAGCTGAGGCCCTCAGACAGCAGGGACATTTGCTGGTTTGCCCCAGCTAGAGCTGGTTTGCTGCCACCAGGCAAGCAGAATGCAGCCCTATGGTGTACATGCAGGATATAGGACATTAGCCATTAGCTGGTTGTTGGATATGCAGAGACTGGGGCTCAAAGGGAACCTTTTGGGCATAGGTGAGTCACTTATTTTCCTGCAGAGGGAGTTGGGGTACCAGAGTGGTCAGGAGGGCTTCAGGATGGTATTCTTCGTGTGGGGAAACTGTGAGAAGGTAATTACCAGGTCAGGCTGAGGTTCTGGGCATGAGCCTGGGCTCAGAGCTCCACTAGAATCCTCATCTTCACTGCACAGATCCATTGGGCAGCTGGGAGCCCTTCCTGGTGCAGTGTCCCTCCAGTGCATGGTCTTCAGAAAGTTTATCATGGTCCTCACTGTGAAGAAGAGATGCTTAAAGGGATGCTGTCCATTGTTTGGAAGGTGAGCTTGGAACTGATAGGCATCACACTGAAAACTGGAATGTATAGTCACCTCAGGAACCCTAGGAAGTTAGTAGCATGTTGTCCCTTTGTGTTGTCCCTTTTTTTTTTTTTTTAATGCATGAATTCAGTTTGTTTTAAAAAGGTATTTTAAATCTGTGAGTAAAGAATGACCCATTCAACAGATGGTACAGAGACAAATGACTACCCCTTTAGGAAAAAAAAGTTGCCTCCCATAAAAAATAAATTTCAGACAAGTTAGATATACACACATACATACATATCCTTAACTCATCTGAAGTTTATTTTTTGTATATATACACATATATACATAGAAATATATAGACATGTATATATTTAGAGCTCCACTAACAGAAGATAAGGTAAAGTGAGCAAGGAACAGATAAATGACTTTAGAATAGATTGATTATAAAACTGAAATTGTGTCAATGTTTTTTTTTTTTTTTTTTTTTTTTTTTTCATGAGAGACACACACACAGAGAGAGAGAGAGAGAGAGAGAGAGAGGCAGAGGGATAAGCAGGCTCCACACAGGGAGCCGACACAGGACTTGATCTCGGGTCCTCAGGACCACACCCTGGGCTGAAGGTGGTGCTAAACCACTGAGCAACCCAGGCTGCCCAAAATTGTGTCAATTTTAAAGGCAAATAATAATTTGTAACCAATGGTTTCAGTGTTTTCTGAATGTTTAAGAATTTGAGAGGACCATCCCCTTTCTATTACCCTTCCCCAGTGAGCTTATCCTCCTTCCTCAGGTTCATCTCATTTTACTCTTAGGCTAACTCATAAACTGTTTAAGAGGCCAAAGAAATTTACACTTTTGTGTGATTTTTAAAAAAATTCTCCAAAAATAATTTAAAAATGAGTGTGTTCCCTGGTGTTTCTAAGATTGTATATAAAGTTGTCTGTGTGGAAGCTCAGAAGACACAAAGAACTTAAGAAAATGTCCAGAAGTATCCTGGTTGGTAAATTAAAATGAAGCAACATTGAAAGATAGCTACTAAAGGAGAAAGTTGTAGTTGTTGAGAAGTGTGTGTGTGTGTGTGTGTGTGTGTGTGTGTGTGTGTGGAGTCAGGGTGGTGGTGACAATCTTTCTCTGCTGATTATCTGATTCTGGTTATTCAAGTGCAGCTCTGGATGTCACACATGGAGGGACACAAGGCAGCTAAAACATGTTCAGAAGCCATTGATCAAGATGATGAGTGGGTCATGAAACTATGTGAATGTAAGAAAGATACATATGAAAATATGCTATTAATTCAATTACGTCTGAAATGCTATTATGGCTGGAATTTGCTTCATGTAAAAAAGAGTTGTTTGGGGTTGGTAGTGTTGATATTGATGAAACAACTTCATCCAACTTTACTAGTTCTTGAAGCTAGTCATTTGACACTCAGTATGTATTCTTTTTTCTTTAGTTTTTGCTTTTTAATTAATCTTTGTACCCAATGTGGGGCTTGAACTTATGATCCTAAGATTAAGAGTCATGTGCTCTGCCAACTGAGGCAGCCGGAGGCCCCTATACTCTTTTATTCTGCATATGTTTGGATAGCTCTATAAGTGACAAAAACATAAAATATATAATTCAAGAAGAGAATGAAGAATTAGATCAGCACAGAAAAGAGATGATTCTCAGTTTAGATTGACAGATCTAGGAAGGAATATCTTCAAATTATTGGAATAGCTTTCATATCTGTAAAATTATTACAAAAAAGATTTGAGTTTTAAGGTCCTAAGATAATGTCTAAGATAAAAGGGAAGGTGTAAAAAAATAGACTTCAGTTCATAATAGTCTGTATTTTTCATTTATTTATTACTTCTTTACCTCTTAGGCACCAGAAGAATTTTCCTATAAGAAAAGCAGTGTCAGGTCTACTTGTGAGACAGAGGTGACAGGAAATGTATTCCAAAGAAGTTGGACTTGACAATATTCCTGAAAAAGCAATAGATATTCATGATATTAGCACATTTTGATTATATCTCCTTTGCAATGAGGATAAATTAAAGAGATTTAAGCAAGTGACAGATGGAATCAGATTCATAGTTTATTTTATTCTTTTTAGATATTGCAGAGAAAGTGTTTGAGATCCTAAGCATTAGAGAACAACCAGTTTTTTAAAGGTACTATTTCACTTAACTAGGCAAAATGTAATGTGTCCCTAAACTGCAGAAGAAACAGGCAGGATGCAGTAAAGGGTATGAATACCAAACATGTTGAAAAGCAAGCTATAAGGGACTCAGTTACTGAATAAATTGAAAAAGTAAGATGATTGAAATTTCTCTTTTGGATGATTACATAGATGTTATTGTTATTCACCAAGTTATGAGCCAGAGAATGAAAAATAAATTTTTATTTTATTTTTTAAAAGATTTATTTATTTGACATAGAGTGAGTGTGAGTACAAGCAGTGGGGGTGGCAAGAAGAGGGAGAGGGAGAAGCAGGCTTCTAGCTGAGCAGGGAGGCCCATGTAGGGCTTGATATCAAGGCTCTGGGGTCATGAGCTGGATTCAGATGCTTCACCCTCTGAGCCACCCAGGCTCCCTGAGAAATAGATTTTTAAAGAGTAAAAATATGGGTTAGTCTGTGTTATAGTCATTTTAAGATACCAATAAGACTCTCTGGATTAAAAAAAAAGGAGAAACTTTACAAGGCAATTTCCTGTACTCACAATTATAGAACGTAGGATAGGGAGGGTAAATCAACTTTCATTCATTCATCCATTCATTTACTTTTTTATTGAAATATTCTCTGGTGTTTGAGTACACACTATAGGTCATATGAATAAATATACAGGTCATAAAATGAGGAACCATGTTCGCTAATTTCTGTCAGGAGAAAACTCTCAAAAGTCCAGCCTGCTTTTAGTCTGGATTTTGCCACGTCTGGAGTTTGTGTCTGGTATAGAAGTCTAGCCAGGACAGTCACAGGATTTCTATGACCTTTTTTACCCCATCCCTTGAGGTTTTAAAAACTCTAGCAAAACTGGATTCTGTTCTGTGTTTTCATAAACTGGATCTAATAGTTACATCTCATGGCGGTCTGCACCTGAGACTCTGGTCGGGCTTCTGCCACTGCTGCATTTATTTGTCCAAGGATCAAAACATGAGATGCTGGAGGGAGAGCACAAGCCATAGCACTCAGACTGGATGTGATACCTGCAGACTTTGCCCACTGGAAATCTTGACACTAACACCTTGTATTTGCCACACCCACCTCAGCAGTTATGAACCAAACATCTGATGGGAGAATAAGAGAAAAGATTATGTTAGTCCTAGGTGCTAAAAGAAAACGTGGCACTCTCTATTTTCTTTAACTATCCCTCTGAAAGAGAATTTCATAATACATTTTGGGCACTTCAAATGTTTTCCTCCTAGGGGGAAGGTTTAACAAGATGAAGAGTGTCATATACCTGAGATCCAGAAGCAAGGCTTCTGCAAACGATAGACTTTGGGTAGACCAGTCGCCTCAATCTTTATTAAAAGCAAAAGGTCAGAAAGGAAGTGCTTACATGAATCAGGAAACCAACCTAAGCTACAAAAGTTTTGCTCAAATATGAAATATGTATTTCCTTTTAAATTCACCCATGCTGTTAAAAAGATCCCTGGATACTAGAATTTCTATTAAGAATTTCACATATTCTGGTTATAAACTTCAAGTAGCTGCCAAGTAGCAACATATGTAATAGATGATAGATTGAGGAAATATGTTTTTAATAGTGTAATCAAAAGAATCTCTACTTCATCTGACTATACTCTCAAGTCATAAAATGCATAATAAAATACAAACTGAAGGAACTTTGCTTTAACTCAAAACTTATATTACAAAGGTTTCTGCTAAAAAAAATCAAGTAACATGTCCCTTCGTAATACTGTAGCAATGTCCCTATTTGTAACAATTGTTCATAACACTTAGCCTCCTGATTTATGGGGAAATTAGAAAAGGAAGAGGAAGCTAGGAAGATATAAGGGAGACACCAAGAGATTCCATTGTGGAGTGGTGGCTTTTCCTCATTTAAATACCTGGAATCCTAGGGAAATGGCACAAAAAGGAACTATATGGTTCACTGTGGTTCACCACACCTACATTTATACCACATATATTTCTTGTTTTATGTAGTAAATATGTGGAAACAGGAGACATGAGCATAGAAAAAAATGTTCTTTTTTGATCAGACTTTGCCCACTGCCAATCTTGTTGCTTAGACCTTTGTTTGCCACTTCCACCTCAGCAGTTATGAATCTAGCCGTTATATGGGAGCATAAGATGGAAACACAGTAGAATTTGTTTCTTCTCCATTTCTTTCTCATAAGAAAACTGCTTACTTGGAATGTTGCTGTTGTTGGATGGTATATGCCAAAATGAACACCTTTGATGATGAAGCAGGTGATTGGGCTTTGTAGTCATGCAGTATTAGTGAATGGGCATTGGAATGCTTTTACATTTCTCTGGCTGTATCACAATATTTTTTGAGGTTTGAATATACTGTAGGCTTACCAGGTTGTAGTGCACTAAGGGGTGACCTAGAAAGTGGTGTAGCAAACTTGAAATAATTAAGAGTCTGTTATTCTTGTCAACGAAGTATGTGATATATCAACATATTTCTTATTCAACTAGCTATCACTCCTCCAGTTATTTCATGTACTCTAAGTGATGCTTTCTACTTTTTAACCACTTACAGAAGTGAAAAAAAAAAAAATGCCAGCTTTTCTGGTCTCTTTCTAAACCTAAGAGCCGGTACCTGGTTTAGTTATGGCCAATGAGAGACAAAGGGAAACCATCTGGTGCTGGAGGAGAAAGATCTTTACCTGCTGTCCTCCACCTTCTGTTACACTCCCCTGTGGACATAGAGTGTTTGGAGAGATACTGTCAAACTGAAGGTGATTTAGCAAAAGGACCAGAAAATATTGGGTCACTGGCCTTTGTAAGTCATTCAGCAAAACTCTGAACTACCTGCCTACTATTACCTGAATCTCATAAAAATCCTTATGGTCTGATACACTGATACATTTTTAGTTGGGTTTTCTGTGACTAACTGATAAAACATCCAATGTGATTCAATTGGTAAATGAATTACTAAAGTGACCTATCATGTATCATCAGTTTAGTTTTGTATTTGGTAGTGGGTTTTTGTTTTGTTTTGTTTAGATTTATTGATTTATTTTAGAGAGAGAGAGTGCAGGGGGAAGGGGCAGAGGGAGATGGAGAAAGAAAATCCCAAGAGGACTCCCTGCTGAGTGCAGAGCCCAGAGGACTCCATCCCACAACCCAGAGTTCATGACCTGAGCCAAAATCAAGAGTCAGGCTCTTAACTGACAGAACCAACCAGGCACTCCTTGTATTTGGTAGTTCAAGGAGAGGTTGGAATCTAAATTTAATCATCTTAGTCTTATTGGTAAATTAGAACTTCTTCTATTTCAAAGTTTGAGATTTTTATAATTTCATCCTTTTATTAGGATGGCCTTCATTTGAGCCTTTTAAAAGTTATGTTGTCAGAAAATTCAGCATGCAAGTAGAAACCAGTCACCTTGTCACTGGGTACATGAAAGGATAAATAAAAATCGGATAACTTGTCTCTATATGCTCTGTCTCTGTTGTGCTGATTTTTAAAGAACAAAGTGTATTTCTCCAGCTCCTATTGGTCCTCTGGTTCTTTAGGTGGGGAAAAAATGAGAACAACTGTTAATCTGCGTTACAAAAAAAATACTAGAAGATAGAGGATAAATTCCGCTTATGCCTTACAGATCTGACTTAATACGCATGTATGCATCTGTTCATAGTTTAATAAGTGAGGAACTACTTAACAAGAAAGAAAAAATACTCAAAAATCCCCTACACTATTGAGAATTGCTGAACTCACTAGCTGCCCCTTTCCACCTTTAGTTAGTCGTAAAGTCATAAGAAAATTGAAAAGAGATTTTGATTTTTCCCTTATTCAGTTCTCTCATGTTATTTTATGAATTAAATAGATCTAGACTACAGGGTAACTTGTGTTAGAATGGTGGTATAGAATACATATCTGTCTATTATCTATCTGTCATTTATCTTCCTGTATATACACATATAAATCAATAGATAATCCTAATGTATCTTAAATATCTTTAATTTGGGTTAGTCATTATATGCTAACTGCATTAATTAATTTAATCCTAACAACTACCATATGCATTTTAATAATTGTTACTTTACAGACGAAGAAACTAAAATTTAGAGAGAGATAGTCTCTTGAGTTCATACAGCCAGCAAATAGTGGGGTTGGGATTCGATCCCATTCAGCCCGACTTGCACAAACCCACCTCTTAATCATTGTGTTATACACACTGACATGTGTTACAGTTGTTTTCTGATGCAGTAGTTTCTGTTATTACTGTCTAGTCCATTCTCACTTAACTGCTATCATCAATCAATAATTAATCTACCTAGATTTCAAGAGCTCTCCTGACTTTGTCCTTTCTGAAGTCTGTTTTAGTTTTATCTTTGATTATGAAAGTTTAAGTTGTCCAGAGTGAATTTATCCACAGCAAGTATCCAGAGTAATGGACAAAAAGATTTACAATGAATTTCATGCGACAGACCCTCAGTGAAATGTGGGATATTTATAATGAGCTATGGCATTGAAATGCAGGAAATGACATTGAGATTCCCATTAACATTCCAGAACTGGAAAGTAACTGCCCCAAGGTAATCAGCAATATAACAGCTAATTAAGTATTTCCCTGTGGTCACCTGGAACCATGTGTCCAACATGAGCAAAGCTTTGGGTGACTGACTATTGTCCTAGAACATCTCAGAAAGGTCGAATAATTCTGCAAGCAAGAGTAAGGAGAGTTGTTTCTGACAGTTTTCCATATTTTAAAGGCAAAAGAATGACAAGCTCAAATCTTAAAATACTTGCCTCAAGGCATGGGCTGAAACTCTGGCCTTTCTGTAAGGAGGCTGAAAAATCTCCTCCCTTTTAATGGCCATAGGGCTGAGATCACCAAAAAACAAACAAACAAACAAACAAACAAACAAAACCTTAGAGATTAAGTCTGTAGATTGCTGAATTAAAAGTCAGGTCAATTGATAGCCTTCTCAGTTTTCTTTTCTTTTTTTTTTATTTTATTTTATTTTTTTTTTTGCCTTCTCAGTTTTCTTATGTAAAGTTTAAGCACAGCTCTAGAACTAAAATATCCCCAATAACAGACAATTTGGAAGCATTATATGAGAATAATATTAGTTGGAGAACACAGATCTCTCAAATCCTCATGAAATATCCTTTTTAAAAGAAAAAAAAGTCTATGTTTCTCATGCAAGAGAAATCAAACAATCCCTGTATTGTTGAGAGATGACTGGCAATAATCATGAAAATACAGAGTTGAAATGCTGAATTAGAACAGTGAAGCTAAAAATTAGCCTCAGAAGGATTTACAGGAATTTGCTAATTTGTGTAGTCAAAGCCTGGAAATTATTTGTAAGATTGGATTTTGAGAAAGTTTAGCCAAGGAAGAGGCTGGGATAACATAATTTTGGATCAGGCTGGATTATTGAAATAGTTACTCTCAACAGAATTTCTGCATTTATTGTATGAGTTTAAGAAGCCAGCTGCTGCCTCAGGTTTAGATAAAGCAAACCTGGATCCAGTTTGCTAACTGATGTTGAAAGACCAAAAATCTCAAAAAGATCAAATATCTAGAAAGAAGTATTATCACAGACTTTGAGATATTGCAATGCTGGATTGGATCTTTTATGTTCATCTGTTCATTCATCATGGTTATTATATTGAGAATAGTGGATTGAAAAGTAACCAGATCACGTGGAAAGTTATGATCTGGATATATACCTGACAATGAGCCAGGAGGCTACTTGAAATGAAATACAGTTGTTATGGTCTCTTAAAGGGGACACTGTGTACACATTTTATAACCACAAATATATGCTGTGAATCTTTCAGTAGCTCTCCATAAAAAGACTGAATTAATATCCAGAACAACTTTATATGGGATAATGAGAAATAGCTGGAAAATTTTGGAAAGTACTGGGTACATGTTAAGCTTACTAGGTACATGTTAAGCCTGCTAGGAAGAGGAGATGCCTATAGGGTTCAAGTGATAGAGGAGGACTGATTATTACCTCAAACTCATCCTAGTTTTTTTTCCCCCCATAGTCTAAGACAAGTAATCTGAATATTCTCAGAAAATGGAAGAATCCATCACTGACTACCCAGTCAAGATCATTACTGAAGGAATGGTCAGGATGAAGCTTTAGGAGACTCCTTTCCATAAAAAAATAATGACATATCCTCAGGAAATTCAAAGATATTAGTTCCACCACCAAAAACCTACAAAATAGAAAAGATCGAAGTGGAAATTTCCATACCATGCCTGTTCAAATCTTTCATTTGACTTCTGAAAATTCCTAATGAGACTTAAAAAATTATGGGATTATTGAAGCTTAATTTTTAAAAAAATGACTTCAACTATATACAGTATCCCTGATGTTGTTGCCTTAGGGGATATAATAATGCAGCTTCTGGTTATTGGTATCAGGTATGGAAATAGTTTATTTCTTTCAGTAAAACCAGTAGTATCCGTTTAATACTTGTATTAGTTTTCTACTTCTAATTTAACAGATTACCACAAATTTCATGGCTTAAAATAGCAAAAATATATAATTTTGTAGTCCTGGTGGTCAGAAGTCTATGATGTATAAGCAGGACCATGCTGCTTCTGGGGAGAATCTGTGTCCTTGTCCTGTGGCCACAGAAGTTCCACTTCTATTCCTTTATCACATCTGGTCTGACTTTGACCTTCCTATATCCTTCTCATAAGGACCCTTATTATTACATTGGGCCTCCTGGATAATTCAGGATCATCTTCCATCTCTAGCTCCTCAACTTAATCACTTCTGCGAAGACTTTTTAACATGTCAAGAAACATAATCACAGGTTCTGGGGATTAGGATGTGGACCTATTTAAGGGCCAATATTCACTCTACCACATTCTTGTATTCTTTGAGAGTAGGAGTTTGTACTATAGATAAATGTGAAACAAGAGTACCACAGAGTGGGAGATCATACCACAAAAGAGAACATTTTAGATTTCACTTTAGAAAAGTTTGAATGGTCTGGAGGCATACTAGGATATTGTCTCTAAAGTCAATGAAATATTGTTCATTTTCTGTTCTGCCCCCACTAAGAAGGACCAACAATATTTGAAAGGCTGCTAAGGACTTTGAAAACATTTTGGTTTTCAAACCCATTTCCCAGGTGAAATACGAAATTGTGACGTTTGTTTGTGTCCCAGGGCAAGACAAACCACTACCAGGCTATGCTGTGAATGATTCTTTGAACTAGCCAGATACAATGATTCAGCAGATAAAATGATTCCCAAAGTGTCTGTGAAAGAATGGATGGAGCCTTTGGCAAGCATCATTCTCACAATGAGAGAGTTGGGTCCTCACATGAAGATGAAAGGCCATGATCTTTTTAGTAGTTAAACTTAGAGAAATAGCTCTTAACATGTTACAGGGCTCTGATAAAAATTGAACAAATGACAAGACAATGCTACCAACACCATTCAGTTGAGAGTGCTATTATGGGGCATATGCTATGTTCTCCAAACCATTTATCTACATAGTGCTTTTTCTCCATATGCCAGAATATGGAAGTCCAGGAACCATGGGAGCAGTGACTCAGCAAAGGACATTTGTTGATCTTCTCTAAAATTAATCTCATTTTTGCCACTCTAGGTTTATCCTAACCAAGGCATACAAAAATGGTTATGGTATATTAGAAGCTGATAATTTCTTATAGCCTTTTTCGGCATTATGCCACCAGATCCATAGACAAAAAAAAAAGTAATTAAAGTAATTAGTAAATAGGTTTCTGTTAAATGAAGGGAATAGAGCAGCATATAAGATCTTCAGGATGTATTATTTTAAATTAATATAGCAATTGTAAATTTAAAAAAAGACCACTAAAGTGTTAGGCAGGATTACCAGAAAGTCAGATCCTTTAAAATCAAGGTTTAGGCAAAGTAGTTCAGTTAGCTAAGTTGTTAGGCAAAAAGAAGGGGAACATCCTCAGGGGAAGGAACACCACAATATAGGTTACAGATTTGAACAATCACAGAAGAAGATATTATGGTGTTTGCTTATTAGGTTACACTAAAAAACCCAAACCATATTTTTCCTCTTTTTTATCCACGCTATTAATAAAGGACATACTGGTTATGGACACATCTAACATAGATTATGGGATAGCTAGAAAGAAAAATAAAACAGGATGCAAAACGAGAAAAAGAATGCAAGTCATTCAGAGATCATGAAGCTGTTGAGGTTGTACCTTGGGTTTCTGGTTGCCTCTCTTTTGGGGAAGCAGGGAGGAGGTATGTGTATATGTGTATGTGTGTGTATATATAGATATGTTGTGCATTTGGATATACATTATACATTTATAATATATATGATAGTGTGATATATATGACAGAAAAGGATGCTTTGTGCATGTGTTAAATTGTTAGTGTGAAGGGATCCCTGGGTGGCGCAGTGGTTTAGCGCCTGCCTTTGGCCCAGGGCGCGATCCTGGAGACCCGGGATCGAATCCCACGTCGGGCTCCCGGTGCATGGAGCCTGCTTCTCCCTCTGCCTGTGTCTCTGCCTCTCTCTCTCTCTCTCTCTGTGACTATCATAAATAAATAAAAATTAAAAAAAAATTAAAAAAAATTGTTAGTGTGAAACAAAATGATACTGTATTTATGCTGTGAAGCCAAGGAAAGTGATAGATGAAAAAATTATTTGGGGTCCCTGGGTGGCTCAGCGGTTTAGCCCCTGCGTTCAGCCCAGGGCGTGGTCCTGGAGACCCAGGATCGAGTTGCACGTCAGGGTCCCTGCATGGAGCCTGCTTCTCCCTCTGCCTGTGTCTCTGCCTCTCTCTCTGTCTCTCTGTGTGTCTCTCATGAATAAATAAATAAAATCTTCAAAAAAATATTTTTGCAGGCACATCTTTCCTTCCACTTTCTTTCAGTAATAATGCCTCTTAGAAAACTACTGTCCGGTCTTATGCAGCTCTTCCTTTCTCCTCTAGAACACATAACTCAAGCTAATCAAGGTAAACTCTTGTGAAAGTTAATCTTTATGAAGCAGATAAATGACATGAAATCTTTGAACCTGGGCTATATAGAAACAGAATGAAGAAAGTATATGTGAGTTCATTTTTTGAAAGATTGATTGATTGATTTGAGAGAGAGAGAAAAAGTACATGCGAGTAGGGGGAGGGGTAGAGGGAGGGAGAAAGAATCTCAAGCAAGTTCCATGCTCAGCATGGAGCCCAACACAAGGCTAGATTCCATGGACCTGAGATCATGACTGAGCTGAAACCAAGAGTCTGACACTTCACTGACTGAGCCACCCAGGCGCTCCATGTATGTGAGTTCTTCTACACAAATCCTCAGCCTGCACAGTTTCCTGCCTTTTCTTAGATTCTGTTGTAGTTTTCTCAGCTACCATTTGACTTCAAATAAATTTCTTGTATGATGAAGTTAGCCAGAAAAATTATTATTCCACTGTTTATGAGATGAATAGCTATATTGTATATATAAGTAATATCTTTGAAATTATGAAAATTTATTTATTTAATATTTATGGACTCACCCATGAAATAAAGTTTATGAAACATCTCAGTTTGGTTACACTTGACGTTTTCTACATTTGGACAGAATAATTCTAACTAAATTGTGCCACGTGTGTAGCCACTTCCTCTTCCTCTCTTAGTCATTAAACATAAGGTGGAAGGACATAAGTCAAGAAACATAAGGTGTTTTAAGTCTAAAACATAAGTTTTTAGACTCCATGTATTTTCTAGCTTTCCTTCTTCATATAAGGTTCTGCTCTTCCATGTTTTCCTGTCATAGTGACCATTCATTCTTTAAGGCCAAATTCTCTTTTCTTCTTTCTAAGGGAATTAATTATTCCCTTGCTTATATTCTTATATGCAGGATGCATACATAAGATTTCACTGGAATTGAATATGTTTGCATTTGTCTTGCTCACTGGACTCTGAGTTCCATGAGGGTTTTAGGAGTATATTTTTTACTTCTAGCCTTTAACAGATGCCTCACACAAAGCAGTTCGTCAATAGCTGAGTTAACTATTTTTTTAAGATTTAATTTTTTATTTATTCATGAGAGAGAGAGAGAGTCAGAGACACAGGCAGAGAGAGAAACAGGCTCCATGCAGGGAGACTGATGTGGGACTCAATCCTGGAACTCCAGGATCACAGCCTGGGTGGAAGGCAGGTGCTAAACCACTGAGCCACCCAGGGATCCCTGAGTTAACAAACTATTAAGAATTAACCTATTTCTCATCAAAATAGAACCAGAATTCTTTTGGAAATATGTAATGGTACAGAGCTTCATAAAAATTGCAAAGCAGCATCTTGCCATTTGTGATGACATGGATGGAGCTGGAGAGTTTATACCAAGTGAAGTAAGTCAGTCAGAGAAAGACAAATACCATGTGATTTCACTCATGTACAATTTAAGAAACAAAACGAGTAAAGAAGAAAAAGAGAGAGACAAACCAAGAAACAGACTCTTAACTCTAAGGAACAAACGATTGGTTAACAGAATGGAGGTGGGTGGGGGTTAAAATAAATGATGGGGGTTAAGGAGTGCATTGCTGTGATAAGCACCAGATGGTGTATGAAAACATTGAATCACTGTATTGTACATCTGAAAATAATATTATACTGTATGTTAACTAACTGAAATTTAAATAAAAACCTAAACATAAAACAAAAAAAAAAAAATGCAAAGCAGCAAAAGCAAGCAGAAAAGGAAGAAAAGAACGTTTCAACCTCTACTTAACAATATTATCCATCTCCCAGTAAAAAATGAAAAATGAAGAAAAAAGAAATTGCTTATATAATTTATTCATAGTAGATAAGAAAGGGCTAAAGGTGAATTACTTTTCATCAGCGACTGTAAGATTTCAAAGCAAGTTTACGTATCTTGATGTATGTTCATTTTTCTCCTTGCTCCATACCTGAGGGGGAACATTTTCAAAATCAGAGCTTTCTGCTACATGGAGACAAAATTTATTTTATTGCTATTTGGTTTGCTCTTTGCAGTTTGCTAGGGTATTTTTTTTCCAACTAGTAAAGTTCATGTAGGCAGCAAAATTAACACAACTAGAACAAAGATGTAAAACAATGGAATCATTGACTTTGTGACAAGACGTTGAAGAGGGTTGTTTTAGAGCAGTGATCTCCAAATGGAATCACCACATTCTTGAGATTATGTAAGATAAACCATTGAAATGAAAAAAGAATATATAATATCAGTATCTTTGTCCCTATCTCTATCTATACCTTCACCTATATCAACATATTGAAAAAATTAAGTTTCGTTTATGATTAATGAAGGCTTGATATTGAATGTTCCCTCAGTTAATTTTTCAGGTGGTCCTATGTCAAACACATCAACACATAGGAGGCAATCTGAGTAAAGGAAGAGAAATCTACAATTCAGGGCTTCAGAAGCTCACATGCTCTGAGAGTCTTTCAGTTTATTGGGACATTGAAATTTACATGTTCTAAATTGAGAATATTTATAGATTATGTTATCTAACTTTAACTACATTTACCTTAACAAAAATGGATTTAAAATATTTATTTAAAGACTTACAGATTAAAAACTAAATTACTACAGGTAGAAGCATGTAATAACACAATAGGAGAATTGACTCCTATTCCCAGCTGTGGTATCAGCAATATTATGAATGAAATGAAAGTTGCATAAACGATGATCTAATCAGGTATGAGTAGAGGTTGAGCACAGAAACAATTACTGGAATAGTACACACATATCCACATGCACAAATTATACCTCTATATACAATTATTTTACTTATAGAAATAGTCCAAACATTTGTCTGAAAATCTTTGATGTGGAGGGCTGGATAGAGACTGAGATCAGTTCCTGAGAAAAAAGTGATGAAATGATGAAATAAATACATTAGTAAAAACAAACACAGTTTAGCAAAATAAATAAATAAATGAGAAGACTGAGATGAAGGTATGAAACATTATAAGAGAATAAGAGAAAGAAGTGGAAAAGAAAGACAATCAATGTAGTCCTGAGATCAGAAGAAACAACCGAATCAAGAGCAGAAACAAAGCAATACTTTTTTAAAAAAGATTTATTTATTTATTCATGAGAGACAGAGAGAGAGAGAGGCAGAGACTTAGGCTGAGACATTGGCAAAGGAAGAAGCAGGCTCCTCGCAGGAAGGCCTGTGCGGGACTTGATCCTGGATCTTGGAAACATGCCCTGAGCCAAAGGCAGACGCTCAACCACTGAGCCACCCAGGCGTCCCAAAACAATACTTTCATATTTAGTGTAGCAAAGCCCCTGCAATAAGACTTAATCTGCAAAGTATGCCTGTCATACCTTGAAAGGTATACAAGAAAGCCAAAGCTAGACAAAACAGTGGGGTCCAAAACTGGGTAGGCCTGAGATATTTACTTATCTACTCAAAGCTAGTGTATTTTTAGTAGCAGCCTAGTGAGCAGTGATTAGAGGTATATGTTCAGAATCAAGCCAATCCATTATGCTTGGTGTTATTTGTAAAGTTTTTAAAAAATTATTTATTAGATATGTATGTATCACTATCCAATACCATGATTTGATCAGTAGCAAGTACTGCTTTGGACTTCCAATGGACTTCATATGGACTTCCAATGAAAAGAGCCCTGTTTTGAAGAAGACTAATCATATGCTTTGTAATTAGGAGAAAGACTGGAATATCAGGTACCATAAATAAAATCTTATGTGGTGCCTCAGGAAAGAGCCCATTTTATCTGGTAACAAGTGGGATATAGTTATTTCCTGTGCATGCATGCATGCACAAACTTCTAGGTTTTTGTTTTTGTTTTTGTTTTGGGGCTTGAACTCATGATCCTGAAATCAAAACTGAGCCAATATCAAGAGTCAGACACTTAACTCATTGAGTCATCCAAGTGCTCCTAAACTTGATTATTGTTTCTAGTTGTCAGCACAGACAAATGCAATCCCTTTATGTTTCAGTTAAAATAATTGAAGAAACAATAGGAGTTCTGGTTGCTATTTCATAATCTGTTGATATTTCTTGGTGAAGGGAAGAAAGCAACAGCATCAATGCACAAAGAATTGACAGTAACTTAGGAGAAAATGTCAAGGACAATAGTAAGCGCTGTTTTAAACATGCTACATCACCAATTCTCTTGGTGTCTTAGGAGATAATATTGTATAGAAAAATATAGACTTTTTTACACTGAGTCAGAGAGTATCTCAGAAAACGGTTGAGAAGAAATTCTAGGAATCACTTGCCCAATTAACTTGTCTCACATTTTAATTTTTACAGATATTTAAGAGAGATGTATGACAAATATCTTTATCAGAATATGTATAAAAAGTTGTTTCAGTGGTTATAAATCAAAGTTTCCAAATGATAAGAAAATATTGAGTGAGTCAGTTTGGTTGTGGTACCTCTTAGATTAAGTAATAGACAAAAATCTACTTCTTCCCATCAGGTGTGATGCAAAGACATCTTTGAAGTGCATCCATACTGTTCTGTCAGGAATATCTTGCTGACATCTTGAAAATGTTTCTTGAATTTCCATTCATGATATATACCAAAAAGGATTTCAATTCTCATTCTCTTGTGTGCTTGACTTCTGGACCAATAACTTTGCATTCTTTTTTTCACTATAGCATCCTCTCTGTGTTTTGATGGCTAGAGCTCTGAGTATAAGTGTGAGGGTGCTGTACAAACATGATTGGGCAAGTACGTGAGAAAGGCTGAGTTGCAAATGGAAGGAGAAATAACACACATTCAGGTAATAAATTATAAATATAAGCTCTTAAAAATGAAATTTCCCAGAAAATATACCCTCTCCATTTTTTATAAGAAAGCATAAAGCTACTCAAAATTTATAGTAAAACAATCTAGCAACATCAGCAATAATTTTTACCTATTATTAGATCTTCCAACATACCTTTTATTAGAGTTTTGCATTGTAAAATTTATCTAATCTCTCTCTATTCTATAAGAACATATTCTGTCTAATAATATATTGCAGTGAGCTTTAGTGCTTCTTATCAAAATTTCCATTTCAGTATGCCCCATGGTAATATAATTATTATAATATTGGAAAAAAATCATGTTCAATGTACCCAAAGCTATTTCATAACATCAATTGCAATAGAAATATGAGCAGAATATTTCATGCTTCTTTTCTCTCTTGAGGATAACACCTTTAGTAATTTCCATATGTCATCTAGTTAATGTGACAAACAAAGAAAGTTGAGGATTTCAAGCACAATAACAGAAGTGAAAGATTTTGATTGACTGGTACATTATAACTCTTATTACATACTGTGGACCCAGGATGTTATAATAATTAGCCTGTCAAGTCAATTGTTACTCATCATTAAAAATGAATATAAGGGAGCAATTAATCTCACAACTTTAACTTCATTAGGACATTTTGTTTTTGCAGTTGGGTGCAGCTCAGTGTCTCAATCTAAAGGATGTATCATTTTCTAATGGAAGGTTTCACCTTCATTATTTTGATTATGTACTTGAATAGCAAAATGTAAGTTTATGTAATAACTGGGTGAAAATTCTGAGTTATTTATAATTTGCTTTTTGAAATTCATTGTAGAGATTTTTCCATATTCCTTTTCTTCACCTTGGCATTATGAGGCAATGGATTTAGAATTTCACACTCTTTGAAAGTGATTTTATCTCCTGTGAATTTTGTCTCTGAAAATGCTGACACCCACAAAAATCAACAAAGCTCAAGGACTTTTCTGCAAGCCCAAAAAACATTGCAAAAAAAATGTAAAATTAGAATTGAGTTTTTCTTACATAGTAAAGGCAAGATGAGTGATAATAAAAAAATGGCTTGTTAGTAATCGGGTTCCATTGGAGACTGTAGACTGATTGACTGTTCATAATGATTGAAATCTGGCCAGTGAAAGTCACAGCACAGATCACAGAGAAGATAATGATTCTGCCCTCTCTATTCTAGTAAAATAAAGACAAGAAATAACAACAGTTGGAAATCAGCATCTTCCTTCATTTGCTGACAAGTAACTCCATCAGTTAGAAAATTAGGCAGAGAAAGAAGTCTATATGGCCAGTAGACATTAGAGGGAAACATTGAACCATAGACTAGCAATAACAAGAATGGACTCTGAAAGGCAGGCTGTCCTGTCAGTCCTGTCACCTTTACTCAGCCTCGACATATACAACTCTATATTTGAAATGTCATGATCTCCCTTGAGAATATATAAAACTTTCACTGCTGGCAAATGTTACTTATAATATCCTGATGGTATTACTACTGCTGTTTATGTGAGGCAACATGTGGTAATGCAAAAGATCATTTACTTAGATTAAACAATCTCTGTTTGGATCATATTCTCTACTTCTATTTGAGTTAGTTGACCTTGGACAAAGTATGTGACTCTGGGCTTCATTTTTAATATGTATTAGTTTGCTAGGACTGCCATAAGCAGTCTAGCTTAAACAACAGATTTTTTTTTTTTTAACACAGTTCTGGGGGCTATAAATTTGCGATTAAAGTGTCAGCAGGTTTGGTGTCTTCTGAGACCTCTCTCCTCAGTTTAGAGATGGCCACTTCCTTGCTGTGTCCTCACATGATCTTTTCTTTGTGCATATTCATCCTGATGCTCAAATTTTCTTGTATTATAAGGGCATCAGTCAGGGGGCACCTGGGTGGCTCGGTCAGTTGAGTGCCTGCCTTCAGCTCGGGTCATGATCTTGGGGTCAGAATCAAGACCCGCATGGAGCTCCCTGCTCAGTGGGAACAGGGGTCTGCTTCTCCCTCTGCTCCTTCTCCTGCTCATGTTTGCATGCTCTCTCTCTTTGAAATGGATAAATAAAACCTTTCTAAAAAAAAAAAATAAGGACATTAGTCAGATTGGATTAAGGCCCACCCTTTTAGCCTCATTTTAATTTAATTGCCCCCTTTAAAGGCCTTATCTCAAATATCTCCCCATTCTGAAGTATTGGGGGTTAAGAAGGCCTTCAAAATAGGATTTTTTAGAGGGACACAATTGAGTTCATATTGGCTTATCTACATAATTGCAATAATAGTTTTAACTGAATTAAATGAATCAAAACACAAAGTATCAGCTAAAATCTCTCTTATATATGGTAGATTAGTAGAAAGTAACTTCTGTTAAATATCTTCCTTTTTTTTTTTTTTTTTTGCCTTTGGTATGGTGATGCTGTTTTATTTATTTATTTTTATTTTATTTAAATTCAATTTGCCAACATGTAGTAAAACACCCAGTGCTCATCTCATCATGTGCTCTCCTTAGTGCCCTGTCACCCAGTTACCCCATCCCTCCACCAACCTCTCCTTCTGCAACCCTTTGTTTGTTTCCCAGAGGTAGGAGTCTCTCATTCTACTAATCTTCCTTAAGCTACAGATCATCCTTGAATTTCTCAGGTTAAGCATTGTTCTTTAGTGGCCCAATAATCAGAATCTAGCAGTTGGAGGTAGTGGTGAAATAATGCAATTCAACTAGTTTCTTACGTGAATCCTCTATACCCTAAAATTTATGAACTTCTGGAGTGGGACCCGATAAGAAAGAAATGGGGACATTTGGTCAGACAGAAGATGAAAAGAATCAGAAGAATTTATTTTTAGACTGAGGGAAAACATACTAGTCCTTCAAAGAAGTTCATAAAGGCATAAAGGATAAATGTACTAGAGGTGAGCAGTGGACAGGACAGCTCAGACACACCACGATCAGAGTGTTAGATAGGTTGTCAAGAATATTTAGATCTAAGCTTCATGAGGCCATAGGCCATTATGTCTATTTGCAGCACCCACCAAAAGGCCTGCCACATGGTGGGTAGTAAATAACTATTCATTGATTGAACCAATGTCAATTAATGTGTAGTAGAATGATGAAGTTAGGAATTAAACCAAAACCATGATTTAAGTCAACACACCAGAAACAGAAAATGAAAGAAAGGAAAATAATGTAATTTGCAATATATGACAGATAAAAGGAAGACAGCCACAGAATTAAGAATGCTATCTCCCAAGCTGTTGTTTTCATTGTTGGAAAAACAGCAATACATGCAGAGAGCCAAATAATGTGTCTTCATTTATCTCTTTATATTAATTGATATCATTTGATTAATCTTCTCTGAGAATTGTTCATCTGCCTGTTAACAAATTTAACATCTAGCCCATATTTTTATTTAGCTCTAACAGATATTATTATACTTATCAAATATCTAATACAATTAGGCAGCATAACATAATGGAATAGTAATGCACTTTGGAGTTAGTGTATTGTCTTTTGGTGCTCAGGTGTAGTGCCTACCAGCTTAGTTACTTGGGGCAACTTATTTAATGTCTCTGAACTTCAGTTTGCTTTATCTATGCAAACTTTTTTGCATAGATATCAAACTTCTATAGTTTGAAATGAAGATACAATTAGATAATTTCTGTGATAGGCTGCCACCACAAAGTAAATGATTGGCTAATCTGGTAAGCCAGCAAACAGGTGAAATGAATCTTCTGCCAGAATAATTTTTATATAAAATTGCCACTTTTTTTTCCATGAAGTTCATCAGTTAAGATCAACTAGTTCATTTTTTACAGAACTAAATAGAAAATAGTGTTGCTTCATTTGTCATCCTATTGCATCTGATGCTGCAAGTCATCCTTCATTTCTGAAAATCCTTGGTCCTCTGGCATTCATAGCACCATTTATTCTGAATATTTTTAAATATTTTAGCTGTTTTTTTTTTTCTTTTTTAACCAAGGTATGCATGTTGATATCCATATTACCATGAACTTCAGTCAGAAATTCTGGCTGATTTTGAAAATACTTCCTTTGTTTTGGGAAATTTTGTACAATATGAGTTGTGTATTTCTAATGAAGAAGTCAACAAATTTAGTCTTAGTTTTTCTTGAAGCTAAGAGGGTGCAAACAGAAATTAGCCTCTGCTGGTCAAGTGCAACTGTGTGGGACTTTAACTGGGAAGTGAGGAATAAGACTAGGTGAGGGTGAGGATAAAATCATTCAGCCTAAAAGCACAAGGTGGAGGGTCTTGTGGTCCAGGGCCAGTGCCCATGATTGCACTTGCAGCACCTGGGTCTTTGCTGGCACGTTCTTGTGAGGTAGTCAGGAGCCTTTAGGCTGTGTATTCTCTAAGTCCAAATCTCTAGTAGACGCAAATACTCCTGGAGCTACCTATTACCTTTAATCCCTTCTCTGTTTAAACTAGTTACGATGTTTTCTGTTGTTAGCAACGAAGATCAGTAACAGATACAGTGTCCCTCAAATGACAGTCCATGACCTATATTTCAGTCCTAAGTGAAACCTTTTCACAACTGCAACCAAACCCAGAAGTTAATAACTGCCAAATATTTATTTCTGTCTTTGACATTAGTTGTTTGAATTTCACACTGTTTCCATTCATTTCGTAGACACCCCCATGATTATGCATCAAAAGTTCTCTAAATATATTCAAAACTTATGCTCACTATATCACACCCAAAGTCAGAATTTTATCAGGCAAGTCAAACAAGTTTTTATTCTAATCATTCTTTTTTGCTGCTTCTAGATGTGATTGAATTCAGTATGAATTTCAGTTTATCTTCTGTAACTGTTCTGTCCAGCAGAAATTTGTGCAATGGTGCAAATCTTCAAAGCCTGTGTTGTCTAAAATGGTAGCATAATCGGCTGCGATTGAACATTTGAAATGTAGCTGGTACAACCGATGAACTAAATTTTTAATTTTGTTTAAATTATATTCAATTTAGGTTAAAGAATGATTGATTGATTTGACAGAGAATGAGAGAGAGAGAGAGAGAGTGCACAAGTAGGTGGAGTGGCAGGCAGAGGGAGAACGAGAGGCAGGCTCCCTAATGAGCAGAGAGCCTGATGTGGGGCTTGATCCTAGAACCCTGAGGTCATGAACTGAGCCCAAGGCAAATGCTTAACTCACTGAGCCACCAAGGTGCCCCTATATTTTATTCAATTTAAATGTAAGTCTTAATAGCTATATGTGGCTAATACCTGCCATACCGAACATTGTGGTTGCATATCCTATCACTCACTTTTGTTTAATTTGCAGATGTAGTAAATTGTATTTTTAACCAGATTGCACTGATAGAAGTTTTTCAATAAGACTTGAAGCTTTTCCTTTACCAGTAATGCTTATTACATTCTGTAGGCCAGCATTTCTCATGGGTAACTCTTTAGGTATTAATCAGTTTTATAGCCACCTAATTGTAGTGTTCAGAATGATCATCTAAATCTATGGATGATGTATGCTAAGTAAAACAGAATCATAAGCTCCCTGAGGTCAAGCTCTATGACATCTGTGCTAGCAGAATTGATCATTTGAATCTCCCAGGTATATATATAGACTTTGTATCAAATGAAAGGACAGATGTTTACCTTCTTTCTACAGGAATTTGTCTAGTCCCTGCCTAAAATAAAGTTGCTGGTACATTCCCAATTTGAAGCTGTTCCACATATTTATATTTATATTTATATATTTATATTTATATTTATATTTATTTATATTTATATTTATATTTATATTTATATGTATTTATATTTATATTTATACTTATATTTATATTTATATTTATATTTTTATATTTAGTGCAGACTTTGGGGATGAGTTACAGGTTGTACTTACTTAGAATACCTGAATCAAGTTTGTTTTTTTTTTTAAAGATTTTATTTATTTATTTATTCATGAGACACACACACACACAGAGGTAGAGACACAGGCAGAGGGAGAAGCAGGCCCCACACAGGGACCCCGACATGGGACTCGATCCCGGGTTTCCAGGATCAGGCCCTGTGCTGAAGGCGGCGCTAAACTGCTGAGCCACCCGGACTGCCCTGAATCAACTATTTGTAATTAATTGTACTGCTGGAAACTATTGGAAATTTAGCTAAATGAGACTTGATGATTTTTTTTCCTCTAAATTGACCAAAGTCACACATGATTTATTATTCTATAGACCAAGGATTGGCAAAGTTTTTCTCTATAGGATCAGATAGAAAATATTTTAGACTTTGTGGGCTGAGAAGCAAAATCTAGTGTATCATATAGACACTTATATAATCTAATACACATGTGAAACTCTGTTAGACTTTTTTTTTAAGATTTTATTTATTTATTCATGAGAAACACGCAGAGACAGGCAGAGACATAGGCGGAGGGAGAAACAGACTTCCTGAGGGGAGCCCGTCGTCGGACTGGATCCCAGAATACCGGGATCACGACCTGACCTGAAGGCAGATGCTCAACTGCTGAGCCACCCAGGTGCCCCTCTGTTAGACTTTTTAAACAATACATGGTCTATACTGTTACAGCAAGCACAGTAAACTTATGTTTGTGTATTTTATTTATAGAGATTTGTTTTTGATGTCTTATTCTGTTCTTCAGACTATTATTTCCTCATTTTATAGTTTACAGAGCTTATTTCATTTTACAGCCACTTAGAGATTGTTCTATAGGTCTAATGTATCATTATTCTGTTCATTCTTGGTGTCTTGCTCAGTTTTCCTCAGGAAGTTTGGAAATTTAATTCTGTGAGATTTTTATTTAGTTTAAGTTTCTGATTTTAATTTCAGCATAGTTAACACACAGTGTTTTATTAATTTCAAGTGTGCAATATAGTGATTCAACAATTCTATACATGACTCAATGCTCATCATAGGTGTACTCTTAATCTTCTTCACCTATTTCACCCATCCCGTAACCTTCTTCCCCTTTGGTTAATATCAGTTTGTTCTATATAGTTAACAGGTTATTTCCTGGCTTGGTCCTCTCTTTTTTTCCACCTTTGTTCATTTGTTTTGTTTCTTAAATTTCACTATTGAGTGAAATCATAGAATATTTATCTTTCTCTGACTTATTTCACTTAACATTATATTCTCTAGCTCCATCCATGTTGTCACAAATAGCAAGATTTTGTTTTTTGTATGACTGAATAATATTCTGTGGTGTATATATATATATATATATATATATATATATATATATATCACATCTTGCAAAAATTTCTATCAGTGCAATCTAGATAAAATACAATTTGCTCTATCTGCAAATTAAACCAAAGATGAGGGGTATGATACAGAACCACAATGCTCAACATGACAGATATTAGCCATATGTAGCTATTGATGAACTCATAGTGGGTAGTTTAATTTTTAACTTTTTGAGGAAGCTCCATACTGCTTTCCTCAATGGCTGTACCAATCCCACCAATAATGCACAAGGGCTATTTTTTCTCCATATCCACTCCAACACTTGTCTCTCGTGTTTTTTATTTTAGCCATTCTCATAGGGGTGAGGTAGTATCTCATTGTAGTTTTGATTTGCATTTCTCTGATGATGAGTAATGTTAAGCATCTTTTCATGTCTGTTGTCTTCTTTAGAGAAATGGCTGTTCATGTCTTCTCATTTTTTTTAAACTTTTTTTTTTTTTTTTAAAGTAATCTCTATACCCAGCGTGGGGCCAGAACTTGCAACTCTGAGACCAAGAGTCATGTGTTCTACTGACTGAGTCAGCCATTAACCCTTCTTCTGCCCATTTTTTAAAAAGATTTATTTATTTATTCATGAGAGACATGGGGAGAGAGAGGGAGAGAGAGAGAGAGAGAGAGAGAGAAGCAAGCAGAGACACAGGCAGAGGGAGAAGGAGGCTCACCACAGAAAGCCCGATGTAGGACTCATCCAGGAACCCGGGATCACACTCAGAGCCAAAGGCAGATGCTCAACAACTGAGCCACCCAGGTGTCCCTTCTGCCCACTTTTTAATTGGAATATTTGTTTTTGAGTACTGAGTTGTATCAGTTCTTTAAGTATTTTAGATACTAACCCTTTGTCACATATGTGACAAAGGTGTCCCTTCTGCCCACTTTTTAATTGGAATATTTGTTTTTGAGTACTGAGTTGTATCAGTTCTTTAAGTATTTTAGATACTAACCCTTTGTCACATATGTCATTTGCAAATATCTTCTCCCATTCAGTAGACTTTTAGTTTTTCTGATTGTTTCCTTCACTGTGCAGAAACTTTTGGCTTTGATGTAGTCTCAATATTTATTTATTTATTAATATATTTTCAAATTTATTTATTCATGAGAGAGAGAGAGACAGAGAGAGAGAGGCAGAGACACAGGCAGAGGGAGAAGCAGGCTCCATGCAGGGAGCCTGATGTGGGACTCGATCCGGGGTCTCCAGGATCACGCCCTGGACTGAAGGCGGCGCTAAACCGCTGAGCCACCCATGAAGCCCTCAATATTTATTTTTGCTTTTATTTCCATTGCCTCAGAAGACATGTCCAGAAAAACGTTACTCAGGCCGATGTCAGAGAAATTATGGCCTTTGCTCTCATCTAGGATATTTATGGTTTAAGATCTCATATTTAGTTCTTTAATCCATTTTGAGTTTTCTGTGTGTGTATGGTGAAAGAACTCAAGTTTCATTATTTTACATGTAGCTGTCTACTTTTCCCCACACCATTTGTGGAAGAGACCATCTTTTTCCCATGGCATTTTCTTGAATCTCTTGTTGAAGGTTAACTGACCATGTAATTATGGGTTTGTTTCTGGGCTTTCTATTCTGTTCTATTGATTTATGTGTCTGTTTTCCTGCCAGTTACACACTGTCTGGATCACTACAGCTTTGTAATATAACTTGAAATCTGGAATTGTGATACTTCCAGCTTTTTTTTTTTTTTTTTCAAGATTGTATTGGCTATTTGGGTCTTTTGTGGTTCCACACAGATTTTAGAATAATTTGTTCTAGGTCTGTGAAAAATGCTGCTGGTGTTTTGATGGGGATTGCATTAAATCTGTAGATTACTTTGGTATTATGGATATTTTAACAATATTTGTTCTTCCAATCCATGAGCGTGGAATATCCTTCCATTCTTTGTGTTCTCTTCAATTTCTTTTATTAATTTTTATAGTTTACAGAGTATAGGTCTTTCACCTCTTTGGTTTATTCCTTGGTGTTTTATTATTTTTGGTGCCATTTTAAATGAGATTGCTTCTTAATTTCTCTTTCTGTTTCTTCATTATGAATATATAGAAATGCAACAGATTTCTGTACATTGATTTTGTATCCTGCACTTTACTGGATTTATCAATTCTAGCAGGTTTTTGAAGGAGTCTTTCAGGTCTTCTATATATAGTATCATGTCATCTGCGAAGAGGGAGAGTTTGACTTCTTCTTTGCCGATTTGAATGCCTTTTATTTATTTTTGTTGTCTGATTGCTGTGGTTAGGACTTCTAGTAGTATGTTAAATAACAGTGGTGAGAGTGGACATCCATGTCTTCTTCCTACTCTTAGGGAGAAAGCTCTCAAATTTTTACCATTGAATATGATATTAGTTATAGGTTTTTCATATATGGCCTTCTTTATGTTAAAGTATGTTTCCTTTTGACCTACTTTGTTGAGGGTTTTAATCATGAATGGATGTTGTACTTTATCAAATGCTTTTTCTGTGTCTATCAAAATGATCACATGGTTCTTATACTTTCTCTTATTGATATGATATATCACACTGATATTTTGTGAATATTGAGTGACTCTTGCATCCCAAGAATTAATCCCACTGATCATGGTAAATTTTTTTAAATGTATTATTGGATTTGTTTTGCTAGTATTTTGTTGAGGATTATTGCATCTTTTTTCATCAGGGGTATTGGCCTGTAGTTCTCTTTTTAGTGGGATCTTTGGTTTTGGAATCAAGGTAATGCTGGCTTTGTAGAATGAGTTTGGAAATTTCCCTTCCATTTCTATATTTTGGGAATAATTTGAAAAATATAGGTATTAATTCTTCTTTAAATATTTGGTAGAATTCTCCAGGGAAGCCACCTGGCCCTGGACTCTTTTTGGGGAGATTTTTGATTGCTGATTCAATTTCTTTGCTGGATATCAGTCTGTTCAAGTTTTTTCTTTCTTCCTGCTTTCAGTTTTGGTGGCTTATGTGTTTTTAGGAATTTATCCATTTTCTTCAGATTGCCAGATTTGTTGGCATATAATTTTTCATAATAATCTCTTATACTTGTTTATATTTCTGTGGTGTTGGTTGTGATCTCTCCTGTCTCATTTGTGATTTTATTCCTTTGGGTCCTTTCTTTTTTTCTTTTTGATAAGTCTGGCTAGGGGTTTATCAATTTTATTAATTTTGTAAAGATGCAGCTCCTGGTTTCATTGATGTATTCTACTTAATTTTGTTTGTCTCTATGTCATTTATTCCCGCTCTGATCTTTATTATTTCCCTTCTTCTGCTGTCGGGCTTCATTTGTTATTCTTTTTCTAGCTCTTTTAAGTGTAAAGTTAGGTTGTGTATTTGAGATTTTTCTTCCTTCCTGAGGTAAGCCTGTATTATTATATACTTCCCCCCTCTGACCACTTTTGCTGCATTTCAGAGGTTTTGAACTGTAGTGTTTTCATTTTAATTTGCTTCCATGAGTTTTTTAAATTTCTTTTTTAATTTTCTGGTTGACCCATTCATTCTTTAGTAGGATGTTCTTCAACCTCCATGTTTTTGTGGTCTTTCCACAAAAGATGATGACTTCTTGTGGATGACTTCAAGTTTCATAGCTTTGTGTTTGGAAAATATGCATGGTATGATCTCAATCTTTTTGTACTTGTTGATGCTTGATTTGTGACTCAGTATGTGATTTATTCTGGAGAATGTCCCATGTGCACTTGAAAAGAATATGTATTCTGCTGCTTTAGGATGAAACGTTCTGAATATATCCATTGGGTCCAGTGTGTCATTCAAAGTTATTGTTTCCTTGTTGATTTTCTGCTTTGATGATATGTCCATTGATATAAGTGGGGTGTTAAAGTGCCCTGCTTTGTATTATTATTATTGTATTGTATTATCGTCAATGAGTTCCTTTATGTTCATTATGAATTCTTTTATAGATTTGGTTGCTCCCAAGTTGGGGGCATGAATATTTACAATTGTTAGATCCTCTTGTTGGATAGATCCCTTTATTATGATATAGTGCTCTTCATCTCTTGTTACAGTCTTTGGTTTAAAATCAAGTTTGTCTTGATTACAAGGCAAGTATGGCTATTCCAACTTTCTTTTGATGTTCACTAGCATGGTAGATGGTTCTCCATCCTCACTTTCCATCTGCAGGTGTCTTTAAGTCTGAAAAGTCTCTCTTGTAGGCAGCATATAGATAGCTCTTATTTTTTATATCCATTCCATCATGTTATATATTTTTATTGAAGCATTTAGTCCATTTATATTCAAAGTAATTATCAATAGGTATGTATTTATTGCCGTTTTGTTTTTAGCTTTGTAGTGTTTTTGTGTTCCTCTCTATCCTTCCCTTCTTTCTTTCTTTCTTTCTTTCTTTTTTTTTTTTTTTGCTCTCTTCTCTCATGATAAGATGGCTTTCTTTAGTGATATTCTTAGATTCCTTTCTCTTTATTTTTTTTTTTTTGCATATCTATCAATGATTTTTTTACTGTGGTTATCAATCAGTAACATCTTCTGCATAGAGCAGTCTATACTAAGTTGATGGTCATTTAAGTTTGAATCCATTCATTATTTCTCTCCTCCCCACATCTTAAGTATATGGTGCTATAGTTTATATCCTTTTATTTTGTGAGTCCTTTGACTGATCTTTATATGCATACTTTTTTACTGCTTTTGTATTTCCTACTTTTCTTTTAAAAAAAAAAAGATTTATTTATTTATTTTGAGAGAGAGAAAACCAGAGTGTGCACATGATCCGGGGAGCGGTAGAGGGAAAGAATCTTTTTTTTTTCTTTAAGAATTTATTTATTTATTCATGAGAGACACCCAGAGAGAGAGAGAGAGAGAGAGAATGAGAAGAAGGCTCTACATAGGGAACCCGATGTGGGATTCGATCCTGGAACTCAAGGATCACAACCTGGGCCGAAGGCAGGCGCTAAACTGCTAAGCCACCCAGGGATCCCTGAGAATCTTTCAAGCAGACTCCCCACTGAACAAGGAGTCCAGTGTGGGGCTTGATATCACAATCCATGAGATCATGACCTGAGCTAAACCCAAGAGTCAAATGCTTAATTGACTAAACCTTGTAGACCTCCTGTATTTCCTACTTGTCTTATTCTTACTTGTGATCTTTCCTTTTTACTCAGAGTCCCCTTTAACATTTCTTGTGGGGCTGGTTTAGTGGTCATGAATTATTTTAACTTTTGTTTGTCTGGAAAACTCTTTATCTCTCCCTCTATTCTGAATGCCAGCCTTGATGGATAGAACATTCTTGGGTGCAGATTTTTCCCTCTCATCACTTTGAATGTGTCATGACATTCCCTTCTGGCCTGCAAAGTTTCAACTGAAACACACTTGATAGCCTATGGAGTTTCCCTTGTATATAACTGCTTTCTTTTCTCTTGCTGCCTTTAAAATTCTCCCTTTATCAATACTCTTGCCATCTTATTTTCTGTGCCTTTATGTGGAGCTCCTTGGGTTGATATTGTTGGGGGATCTCTGGTCTTGATTTCTGGGACATTTTCAGCTTTGGGAAGTTTTCAGCTAGTATTGTTTCAAATAAATTTTCTGTGCCCTCTTCTTTCTCTTCTCCTTCTGGGATCCCTATATTGTGAATGTCATTATACTTGATGGTGTAGCTAAATTCCCTAATCTCATTTTGCATAATTTTTTCCCTTTATTACTCAACTTGAATACTTTCCATTACTCTGTCCACCAGTTTGCTGATTCATTTTTCTGCTTCATCATCTAGTCTACTATATATGCCATCTAGTGTATTTTTAAATTCATTTATTGTGTTATTCAACTCTAATTGGTTCTTTTTTTAATCTCATTGTTAAGGGTCTCACTGATGTCTTCCACTCTTTTTTCAAGTTTAATGAGTGTCTATGATCATTACTTTATATTCTCCGTCAGGCATATTACTTATCTCTATTTTGCTTAGGACTCTTGCTGTGATTTTGGCCTATTCTTTCAGTTGGGATATATCTCTCTGTCTCCTCATTTTGTCTAACTCTGTGTCTGTTTCTGTGTTAGGAAGGACAGCTATGTCTCCTGCACTTGAATGTAGCAGTCTTATGAAAGAGGGATCCTTTGGTGCCCTGCAGGGCGGTGTCCTCTGTTCACCAGGACCTGGAGCTTTAGGGGTGATATGTGTGCTCTGTTGTTGTAGCTGAGCCTCTTATTCCTTCAGTCCAGTCACCTGCAGTGGCTTACTTTGCTTGTTATAGGCAGTGTTTGGTTCCTCTGGTATTAGTGGGTCAGTTTGGGAACCCCTTTGGCTTGAGTTGAATCAGAGCACATGTTTATCTGAGATGCAGTAGCACAAAACTGGAGGGTACTTTCCCTGTGTTTTCTCCTGAGAAGCTTTCATTGGTGGGTGGGGCCTACAGCTAGACCAATTGTCTGCTTCCAGGCCCCTGTGTAGTTATCTTTCCCACTCTTAGAGTCGGGACTCATTTTGAGTGGTGTTGGCCATTGCAAAGGCTGCTTGCTCACTGCCAGGCCTGTGACACCACTCTGTATAAGCTCTGGCCAAGAAGGTATTAGAGAGGGTAGATCTACCAAAGCACAGTGCAGGGAGCAGCCATACAGGGTGGGAGCACTAAGAAGCTTTACATGTCCCTGTCTTCTGTGGGAAGGGTCCTGCTGTGAGGGACTAGGGCAGCCTGTCCAGAGGGCTTGGAACCTTAGAAGCACTGCATGGTGAGGTAGGGTGGCAGTGTTAGCAAGTTAGGTAGCAAGTCCTGCAGATGGTCATGTGTTTATGCTGGAGGATGTGGGTGGAAAATGGCACTTTCCATTCCTTTTGTTCCTAGAGGAGTTCCCCAGTGATTTTTGTCCCTCCAAGACGTGCTCTGAGATTAATAAATAACTATCCCACCTGTATGCCCTAGGCACTTTTCAGACTGCTGCTTCTATATTGTGTCTCTGAGCTGTTAATTGTGCTATCTTTACGAGGAAGGAACTCGGTTTTCTCTTGGCCTCCCAGCTCTCAGATTGAGCCTGATTTTTAAAAATTCCAGGTTTTAACTCCTACTGGTTGTAAGAACTCATGAAATTTAGCCCCTAAGTTTTCAAAGCCAACTGTTATAGGTATTTGTCTTCCCCGTGTGGGTTCTTCAGTGTGATAGTCTGTTTCTCTTCCCTCCCTGAATCTGTAGCATCCCTCCTTCCTGCAGAGAGTCCCATGAGTCCCTTTAGTTCCCAACTGCATCTCCACCCTTCTTACCCTCTTCATTGTGGCCCCTCCTCTACATTTAGTTGTGGAGTTTACTCTGCCAGTCTTTGGGCTGTTTTCTGGGTTGTTTACATTGATGTGAGTGTTACTTACTTGTATTCACGGGACAAAGTGAGCTTAGGGTCCTCCTACTCTGCCATCTTCCCTGGAAGTTTGGAAGATTTTCTGTTGAAATGTTCCCCTTCAATTTTTGCACTTAACTTTTTCCTTTTTATAGGCTTTCTGGGCACTGCTAGCAGACTCCCAGTCCAGAGTGAGGTGTTCTATCAGTAGCTGAAACCTTCTGTCTCATAGTAATGTTGTTGCTATTCTGGCCCTAGTTATTCAAACAAGGGATGACTTGCACCCTAGTTCCATCTGCAATGATTTCTCCTCAACCACAAGTACATTGATTTATATCAGCTATAGTCTCAGGCAGCAGTCCCCATTTATTTTTAGCCTCCTTAATTCAAATAGTCTTGATCCAGACTTCTGCCACTTACAGGTTTTTCAATATCTGCTACTGACGTACTATGCCGCTCCATCCCCAGGTTACTTCTGTGCATTTAGAATCCTTGGAAAACTTTTTTTTTTTAAATTAAGATTGTACTGTTTTTAGCATTATATTTACAGTATTATAATTTGTTTGAATACTTATATTAGAATTATCATTACTTAGTTGTGTGGGAGGAGAATTTCCCAGGGCTGAGTTTATATCCTTAACTTGATCAAAAGCCTTCAGTGAGTTTTCCAAAACTGGTAAGAAATACTCAGAAATAGTAAATCGTTTTGCTTTGTATTGTATTTCTTTATAGATGAATAACAGTTCTTCCGACTAGCTTCTGTGCAATTTCTCTGCACCAGTTAGAGCCTTCTTGTCTATATGGCAGGTGTAGTGGCTCAAACTACTCTTGTATAAATGTCTATAATTAATAATGTGAGCTTGGCATACAATGTCTATCGGTTTTCTCACCTTTAAGTCAGATTGTATATGGAGAAAATGTGGATCTACCTTGCCTTCTTCTTTTCTTAATTTTTTTTTGTTTTGTTTTAAAGCAATGATAGAGCAACAGAGAGTTTTATTGAAATACAGTTATCTGCCTTCTTTGTAAATGAAGTACTGGATTTTCTTGCAGTTTTTTTGTTGCTATCTCCCACATACCCTCTTAAATATTTGATATACATTTGTACGTAAAGTTAATTTGATTCAGAACATATATGCTTTTAAATTCTAACTTATTCACTTAAGCTTTTCTTTAAATGACCAACATTGTTTTTCAGTGATGCTAACTAAAATTAGCAAAAGCTATGAAATATTTACTATATAACAATGTTATTTCTGTACTGATACATGCAGAGTTAAACTTTATTCTCATACACACACATGCAAGCACACACACACACACACACAGGATGTTTTTGGAATTTACACAGGTAAACCTGTATGATGGCATAATGTTTTTCAAAATGGGAATTACTATCTTGAAGAAGACCTAGACAGTGAGAACACCACCACCTTCCGGTGCAGGATCCTTTGTCTCCTGTCTATCCTGGTTATGGATCATTTCCTTAATATTGCTTGTCCTATATCTTACCATATTTTTTCTCTACCATTAGTTTCTCTAAATTCTTTTTATTAAGTTAGTTACTCAATAATTATTAAGTTAGTTACTCTCTTCATTGTACATTTCTCTTCTCCATCTCTTTGCAAAACAGGCCACATAACTAAAATATCATTTATTTATTCATTCATTAGAAAACACTGTCAGTCCTGTCATTAATAGCTATCGTGTCATTAAGTCCCACAGAGCTAGGGACCCAGAATTGGGAACAAATCATGAATATCAGCAATAGCCCTTATGTGGGAACGTTAGCACAGGGTCAAAAAAGAAAGAAAAGAAAGAGAAAAAGAAAAGTTTCCTATTAAAGAATTTCAACATCAAAAATAACAAAATCTGAGTCATTTCAGAACGTATATGATATCAAAATTCCATTTGTGTTTTGAGCATTTTTGCTTAGTTACAAACATTCGCTAGTTACACAAGGTGTGTTTTAGTAGTTGTTATTGTTCATTTTATTTCTAAAGGGTCTCTATCTCTTCCTTCATTGTATTTTCTGCCAATACTATGTAAGAATGGAAAAAAATGGAAAAGAAGCTAAAAGGAAAAGGTATACCAGAGAGAAAGGCAGAGTGATGTTTATTTTTTATTTTAGTTTATTTTATTTTTATATTTTTATTTATTTTTTATTGGTGTTCAATTTACTAACATACAGAATAAACCCCAGTGCCTGTCACCCATTCACTCCCACCCCCCGCCCTTCTCCCCTTCTACCACCCCTAGTTCGTTTCCCAGAGTTAGCAGTCTTTACGTTCTGTCTCCCTTTCTGATATTTCCCACACATTTCTTCTCCCTTCCCTTATATTCCCTTTCACTATTATTTATATTCCCCAAATGAATGAGAACATATAATGTTTGTCCTTCTCCGAATGACTTACTTCACTCAGCATAATACCCTCCAGTTCCATCCACGTTGAAGCAAATGGTGGGTATTTGTCATTTCTAATAGCTGAGTAATATTCCATTGTATACATAAACCACATCTTCTTTATCCATTCATCTTTCGTTGGACACCAAGGCTCCTTCCACAGTTTGGCTATCGTGGCCATTGCTGCTATAAACATCGGGGTGCAGGTGTCCCGGCGTTTCATTGCATTTGTATCTTTGGGGTAAATCCCCAACAGTGCAATTGCTGGGTCGTAGGACAGGTATATTTTTAACTGTTTGAGGAACCTCCACACAGTTTTCCAGAGTGGCTGCACCAGTTCACATTCCCACCAACAGTGTAAGAGGGTTCCCTTTTCTCCGCATCCTCTCCAACATTTGTTGTTTCATGTCTTGTTAATTTGCCCCATTCTCGCTGGTGTGAGGTGGTATCTCATTGTGGTTTTGATTTGTATTTCCCTGATGGCAAGTGATGCAGAGCATTTTCTCATATGCATGTTGGCCATGTCTATGTCTTCCTCTGTGAGATTTCTGTTCATGTCTTTTGCCCATTTCATGATTGGATTGTTTGTTTCTTTGGTGTTGAGTTTAATAAGTTCTTTATAGATCTTGGAAACCAGCCCTTTATCTGATATGTCATTTGCAAATATCTTCTCCCATTCTGTAGGTTGTCTTTGAGTTTTGTTGACTGTATCCTTTGCTGTGCAAAAGCTTCTTATCTTGAAGTCCCAATAGTTCATTTTCGCTTTTGTTTCTTTTGCCTTCATGGATGTATCTTGCAAGAAGTTACTATGGCCAAGTTCAAAAAGGGTGTTGCCTGTGTTCTTCTCTAGGATTTTGATGGAATCTTGTCTCACATTTAGATCTTTCATCCATTTTGAGTTTATCTTTGTGTATGGTGAAAGAGAGTGGTCTAGTTTCATTCTTCTGCATGTGGATGTCCAATTTTCCCAGCACCATTTATTGAAGAGACTGTCTTTCTTCCAATGGATAGTCTTTCCTCCTTTATCGAATATTAGTTGCCCATAAAGTTCAGGGTCCACTTCTGGATTCTCTATTCTGTTCCATTGATCTATGTGTCTGTTTTTGTGCCAGTACCACACTGTCTTGATGACCACAGCTTTGTAGTACAACCTGAAATCTGGCATTGTGATGCCCCCAGATATGGTTTTCTTTTTTAAAATTCCCCTGGCTATTCGGGGTCTTTTCTGATTCCACACAAATCTTAAAATAATTTGTTCTAACTCTCTGAAGAAAGTCCATGGTATTTTGATAGGGATTGCATTGAACGTGTATATTGCCCTGGGTAACATTGACATTTTCACAATATTAATTCTGCCAATCCATGAGCATGGAATATTTTTCCATCTCTTTGTGTCTTCCTCAATTTCTTTCAGAAGTGTTCTATAGTTTTGAGGGTATAGATCCTTTACCTCTTTGGTTAGGTTTATTCCTAGGTATCTTATGCTTTTGGGTGCAATTGTAAATGGGATTGACCCCTTAATTTCTCTTTCTTCAGTCTCATTGTTAGTGTATAGAAATGCCACTGATTTCTGGGCATTGATTTTGTATCCTGCCACATTGCTGAACTGCTGTATGAGTTCTAGCAATCGTGGGGTGGAGACTTTTGGGTTTTCTATGTAGAGTATCATGATTGCTGAGGCTAGGACTTCCAGTACTATGTTGAACAGCAGTGGTGAGAGTGGACATCCCTGTCTTGTTCCTGATCTTAGGGGAAAGGCTCCCAGTGCTTCCCCATTGAGAATGATATTTGCTGTGGGCTTTTCATAGATGGCTTTTAAGATGTCGAGGAATGTTCCCTCTATCCCTACACTCTGAAGAGTTTTGATCAGGAATGGATGCTGTATTTTGTCAAATGCTTTCTCTGCATCTAATGAGAGGATCATATGGTTCTTGGTTTTTCTCTTGCTGATATGATGAATCACATTGATTGTTTTACTGGTGTTGAACCAGCCTTGTGTCCCAGGGATAAATCCTATTTGGTCATGGTGAATAATTTTCTTAATGTACTGTTGGATCCTATTGGCCAGTATCTTGTTGAGAATTTTTGCATCCATGTTCATCAGGGATATTGGTCTGTAATTCTCCTTTTTGGTGGGGTCTTTGTCTGGTTTTGGAATTAAGGTGATGCTGGCCTCATAGAACGAATTTGGAAGTACTCCATCTCTTTCTATCTTTCCAAACAGCTTTAGTAGAATAGGTATGGCTTCTTCTTTAAACGTTTGATAAAATTCCCCTGGGAAGCCATCTGGCTCTGGACTCTTGTGTCTTGGGAGGTTTTTGATGACTGCTTCAATTTCCTCCCTGGATATTGGCCTGTTCAGGTTTTCTATTTCTTCCTGTTCCAGTTTTGGTAGTTTGTGGCTTTCCAGGAATGCGTCCATTTCTTCCAGATTGTCTAATTTATTGGCGTATAGCTGTTCATAATATGTTTTTAAAATCGTTTGTATTTCCTTGGTGTTGGTAGTGATCTCTCCTTTCTCATTCATGATTTTATTAATTTGAGTCTTCTCTCTCTTCTTTTTAATAAGGCTGGCTAATGGTTTATCTATCTTATTAATTCTTTCAAAGAACCAACTCCTGGTTCTGTTGATCTGTTCCACAGTTCTTCTGGTCTCGATTTCGTTGAGTTCTGCTCGAATCTTTATTAACTCCCTTCTTCTCTTGGGTGTAGGATCTATTTGCTGTTTTCTCTCTAGCTCCTTTATGTGTAAGGTTAGCTTTTGTATTTGAGTTCTTTCCAGTTTTTGAATGGATGCTTGTATTGCGATGTATTTCCCCCTTAGGACTGCTTTTGCTGCATCCCAAAGATTTTGGAAGGTTGTATCTTCATTCTCATTAGTTTCCATGAATCTTTTTAATTCTTCCTTAATTTCCTGGCTGACCCTTTCATCTTTTAGCAGGATGGTCCTTAACCTCCACGTGTTTGAGGTCCTTCCAAACTTCTTGTTGTGATTTAGTTCTAATTTCAAGGCATTATGGTCTGAGAATATGCAGGGGACGATCCCAATCTTTTGGTATCGGTTCAGACCCGATTTGTGACCCAGTATGTGGTCTATTCTGGAGAAAGTTCCATGTGTACTTGAGAAGAACGTGTATTCAGTTGAGTTTGGATGTAAAGTTCTGTAGATATCTGTGAAATCCATCTGGTCCAGTGTATCATTTAAAGCTCTCGTTTCTTTGGAGATGTTGTGCTTAGAAGACCTATCGAGTATAGAAAGAGCTAGATTGAAGTCACCAAGTATAAGTGTATTATTATCTAAGTATTTCTTCACTTTGGTTAATAATTGATTTATATATTTGGCAGCTCCCACATTCGGGGCATATATATTGAGGATTATTAAGTCCTCTTGTTGAATAGATCCTTTAAGTATGATATAGTGTCCCTCTTCATCTCTCACTACAGTCTTCAGGGTAAATTTTAGTTTATCTGATATAAGGATGGCTACCCCTGCTTTCTTTTGAGGACCATTCGAATGGTAAATGGTTCTCCAACCTTTTATTTTCAGGCTGTAGGTGTTCTTCTGTCTAAAATGAGTCTCTTGGAGACAGCAAATAGATGGGTCCTGCTTTTTAATCCAGTCTGAAACCCTGCGCCTTTGATGGGGTCATTAAGCCCGTTCACATTCAGAGTTACTATTGAGAGATATGAATTCAGTGTCATCATGATAACTATTCAGTCCTTGTTTTTGTGGAATGTTCCACTGAACTTCTTCTTAAAGGGGAATTTTAAGAGTCCCCCTTAAAATTTCTTGCAGAACTGGTTTGGAGGTCACATATTCTTTCAGTTGCTGCCTGTCTTGGAAGCTCTTTATCTCTCCTTCCATTTTGAATGAGAGCCTTGCTGGATAAAGTATTCTTGGCTGCATGTTCTTCTCATTTAGGACCCTGAATATATCCTGCCAGCCCTTTCTGGCCTGCCAGGTCTCTGTGGAGAGGTCTGCTGTTACCCTAATACTCCTCCCCATAAAAGTCAGGGATTTCTTGTCTCTTGCTGCTTTAAGGATCTTCTCTTTATCTTTGGAATTTGCAAGCTTCACTATTAAATGTCGAGGTGTTGAACGGTTTTTATTGATTTTAGGGGGGGATCTCTCTATTTCCTGGATCTGAATGCCTGTTTCCCTTCCCAGATTAGGAAAGTTTTCAGCTAGAATTTGTTCAAATACATATTCTGGCCCTCTGTCCCTTTCGGCGCCCTCGGGAACCCCAATTAAACGTAGGTTTTTCTTCCTCAGGCTGTCGTTTATTTCCCTTAATCTATCCTCATGGTCTTTTAATTGTTTGTCTCTTTTTTCCTCAGTTTCCCTCTTTGCCATCAACTTGTCTTCTATGTCACTCACTCGTTCTTCCACCTCGTTATCCCTCGTCGTTAGGACTTCTAGTTTGGATTGCATCTCATTCAATTGATTTTTAATTTCTGCCTGATTAGCTCTAAATTCTGCAGTCATGAAGTCTCTTGAGTCCTTTATGCTTTTTTCTAGAGCCACCAGTAGCTGTATAATAGTGCTTCTGAATTGGCTTTCTGACATTGAATTGTAATCCAGATTTTGTAACTCTGTGGGAGAGAGGACTGTTTCTGATTCTTTCTTTTGAGGTGAGGTGTTCCTTCTAGTCATTTTGCTCAGTGCAGAGTGGCCAAAAGCGAGTTGTATTGGGAAAAGGAGAAAAAGAGAGGAGAGAAAGAAGGAAAGAAAAGAGAAAGAGAAAAAAAAAGGAAGAAAAAAAACGAAAAAAAAGAAAAAGAGAAAGAAAGGAGAAAAAAGGGGGATGGGGGAAGGAAACAAATCAAAAAGCAAAACAAAACAAAAAAACAAAAAAGAAAAAAAAAGAACCACCGGGGAGTATCTTCTGATTCTGTGTACTTTAAGTCCCTTGACTTCCCCTGGAACTGGTCGGTCTAGCTGGTCTTCCGGGGGAGGGGCCTGTTGTGCTGATTCTCAGGTGTGAGCACTTGGGGGAGCTGCTGTGCCCCTGCCTGGTGCAGGGCTCAGTGGGGGTTGTTTACCCCGTGAGGCCCCAGGAGCAACAGCCCCAGTGGCGGGGCAGCTCTGGAAACCTGGATTCAGCCCCCGCAGGAACTCTGGAGCTCTCGGTCTGCAGGGCCTGGAGGCTCCGGGGCGGGGCCGCTGATCTGCTCAGCTGGGGCAGGAGCGTCCTCGCTGTCCTGGGCCCTCCCGGCCTCTGCCTGTCCCGGGGGAGGCCGGATCCTGGGCTGTGTCCCGGCGCCCTGTGCTCCGGAGCCTGCGCTGGTGGATTCGCGCTCCCGCCCCGCAGCCCCCTCTGCGGAGCCTCTTCCTCTGCCTGAGCCCCCCCCCCACCCCGAGCTGCTCCCGCCCCGCAGCCCCCTCCGCGGAGCTGCTGCCCGAGCCCCCCCGAGCTGCTCCGGGTCCCGCCGTGCGCGCTGCAGCCCTTAGGGAGCTCGGCGCATCTCCCGGGGCGCAGGTGTCTGCTAGTGTCCCCGGGAGCCCGAGGGCATCCCCGCCCTCCTGGGTCCTGCTCCACCTCCCTGCGAGCCCCTTTCCGCTCGGGAAGGTCGGTGCAGCTCCTGCGTCTCCGGGACGGGGCTCTCCTGTCCTGGGGACACTCGCCCCGGCCTCAGCCCGGCTCCTCGCGGGCCCCTCCCCCTTGGAGGCCTTTTGTGTCTTTATTTCTTTTTCCCCGTCTTCCTACCTTGATAGAAGCGCGAACTCTTCTCACTGGAGCATTCCAGCTGTTCTCTCTTTAATTCTCAGGCCGAATTCATAGATTTTCAGGATGATTGGAAGGTTTTCTAGGTAATTTGGTGGAGACAGGTGATTTGGGGACCCTACTCTTCCGCCATCTCGCCCCTCCCCCCTGTTTATTTTTTAAAGGAAGAAGTTAGAAGTTAGCCACAATGCATACGTGGCTAATAATAGATACTGTCATACATTGTTATTAGACTTACAAATATTTAGAGACTATTCTAGAAGTATAGAAATAAAACTTTAAAGTGATACACAATTACTCAAAAGCACATTTGAGAATATGCTTCAAAAGTTGCTTTTATAAAAATTATCTTAAATATAAAGCATCTCCTAAATTTCTAATATACGTGAAATATTTTTTCTTTCTCTTTTTCTTTCTTTCTTTCTTCTCTTTCTTTTTTTTTTTTTTTTTTTTTTGTTCCTGCAGGTTTTATTTTCCATTGCATTAACAAAGAAAGACTTTGGATAAAAACATTACCTTCCAAAGAAAGAAATTGGAAATAGTTATCACAAATAACAGATGCTGTTTTCCTTATACGTAATACGTAAATTGTTAAATGTTTTGTTAATGCATGGATAAAGCTTTTGTGGTTGTATTTATTTGTTTATTGTTTACTTATTTATTTCTCTTCTGGTTGGCTTCTGTGTTTCGTTTGAACTCATCTGAAATTTTTGGCTTCAGAATTTGTGCAAAGATAGTGTTTCTACCATTAATTTATTTATAACAATAGGCTTTAAAAATTTTTTTGAAAATAATACGGCCTTGAAAAAATATATATACTTACAGATTTTTGTAACAGCCTTGGAATTTATAGAACACATACACTCATGAGATTAAAAACCTCATAAGATCGACCCAGTTCTCAAGGAACATAAAAAGTCGCATAAGACAGGCTAGATGCATTTATGTGGGACATAGTTGTTACAGCTGTGCACGTCTCAGCAATATCCTCTTTGCTGAGGTAGAAAAATACCAGAGGCCAGCATACCTCATATCAATACCCACTGATAACATTTTGTACTTGAAAGAAGCCAGAATTAAAAATAAATAAATAAATAACGCAAGGGGGAAGAGAACAGACCCTCAAGGCAGAAAGTAATTCTACTTTCATCTTCACCCTAAACTAACAATATTTTGCAGTACATAGACATTTTCTTTAATTTTTATTAGCTATTCATTTTGATTGATACACTAAACCAAAATGGATAACTAAATAATAAAGTATCCAGTTTTTCTGTCTGTAGAGACTATCAGAATCTTTGCTTTCCAAAACCACAACCCTCTAAAGCTACCTTTGCCAATCCATCTCTGTGGGTGGCCGCTTGCAAAAAGGGTGTTTTTTTTTTTTTTTTAAGATTTTATTTATTTATTCATGAGAGACACAGAGAGAGAGAGAGAGAAGAAAGAGAGGCAGAGACACAGGCAGAGAGAGAAGCAAGCTCCATGCAGGAAGCCTGATGCAGGACTTGATCCGGGACTCCAGGATCACGCCCTGGGCCAAAGGTGGCACTAAACCGGTGAGCCACCCAGGCTGCCCCAAAAAGGGTGTTATCTAGCAACCACACACAAGAAATGGAAAAGGGCAGGGGAGGAAAAGATAAGAGAAATAGCTTCCCTATCAAAGGACCATCCCTTCACCCTGATAATGAGTGTTTTTTCTTGAAATTTCTTGACCACAATATTCCTTATCCCCCCCCTCCCCCACAGGTGTGGGAACTCAGAACTTCAAGAGTTTTAACTGTTTTTTTTTTTTTTTTTCCCCTCTCTCTCTTCTTTAAAATTGCTAGTCATGGATGTAGGAAATCATTCTAATTCCAAGCCTGATAAACTTTAATGGACTTTGAATTATTTTATATAATACCATTATATGAAAAAAGCCTTCAATAGGAGTGTTCCAAATATGTTCTCAAAGATATGAGTCTTTCTATAGGAATATTAGAAGAATTGGTCTCTGACTTCATAGAGCAGGATCCCTGATGTGCTCCCGAAATGGAATGAAAAGAAGACGAGGCAGAAGAATACTATCAAAACATAGAAGAGAGTTCAGTTCATATAATCTTGGGAAGTTTCAGCAAAGTGTGCTTTTTATTTATGGTGAGTTATATCCAGGAATAGAAAAAGCTTGGGACCTGCTGTTATTCCAGGAATGTATTTGGGCAGGACTCACCAGAGGTGGAACTGGATGGGGATGACCATCCTCTCCCACCTTGGGTTAGATGAATAGAGATCTCCAAAGACCCAAGAAGCAGCAGGTAAACTATGGAGTGATCCATGGTAACAGTGACCCAGGGATAACATGGGTGTAGGGGCCCGTGTTATGAATCTGGAGGAGAAAAGAAGAAGGTCATGTAGGGGAAGAAGATTGTAGCAGCAGATAAGCCTCTCAAATAGTAGCTTTACAAGGGGATCACCAAAGAAGTTTTGTCCTAACTATAAATTGGGACATAGTGTGGGACTTGGAGCCCAAGATTTAACCATACGTTAGCCTCTAGCTTTGCAGAGAATCTAGATTATTAAAGGCTAGTTAGTGAAAGGGAAATGAGATTGGGGACTGTAGTTGAAATCTAACGCTAAGTATTAGACATATGGAAATGGTCAAGGGTAAGGAATAAAAATAGGAAATTTGGAACTAGGAAACAGCATGGGTATTAGCAGCTACTTTGTACATACATACATTTGTATGTTCCACTTTTGCTCCATGCCAGAATAATTTCACATGACCTCAACTTTGGAAACTGATTGATGCTGGACCTGAAGTAAAGGAACTCAATAGCATTGAGTATAAAGAACTAGTAGTGGCACAGTCAAGAGCTGAGAATCTATCAGGGCTGATAAAGCAAGGATGCTTTCAGGAATGCACTGGCCTCTATGGTATTATTCCTATTTTCTATACTTAGAAATCTGATTCATGTGTTGCAATTAATTCATGTGATGTAACATTTATGAATATGTTAGTTGTATATTGAGCATTAGACTCTCATTTTCTTTATTTTGTAGGTTATGGTTAATATTGTCTTCTGTTTTCAATTAGTTTTCAATTATTTTGTAGGCCCTTGAAATCTTAAAGGACTAGACACTATGCTGACAATGTCTAATGACAGAAAGGCCCTAGACTAAATAATTAGGAATTCACAGCATGTTATCCATGTGAATATTATATTTCCATTTCCTCCTTTGAGGACACCAGTCCTACAATATGAAGTCTATGCGTGTTCAACTCCATTTTCTATAGGTGATGAAATGTCTCACATATTATGTTACTAACTGGATGATATACCTAATTTTCTGAAAAATTTGCCGTGTGTTTTCACACTTTTTTGTGCCTGCACAGACATTTTAATGGGAAGTTGGCAGGGACTTCTATCTTTTAAGAAAGTGTTGCTAGTCCAACAGGCAAAGCTAATAGTGCTTGAGTGGCTCCCAGCTTATAGATTTTTTTATTCCTTCTTCCTTTGGCTGTAGAACCCTAGGCTAGAATCTGAGAGAGAGCCAGAGATGTGGGGTAGATTGTAGTTAAAAACCTGATGTTGATATCAACCTGTCTGGATTCAAATCCCAGCTTGGTTTTTTACTAGATATACAACATTGGGGACCTCGGGTATGTTTATGTTCTCTAGGCCTTAGTTTTCATATCTGTAAAACAACATCATTGAGAAGATGTGATAAGTGATAGGCAGAAGTATTTAGAACAACACCTGGCATAAAGTAACACTAGAGGGCTATTATTATTGCTGTCTTTGAAGACCAACAGTATAATTTTATGCAATTGCTTTGAAATCTGTATTCAGCATTTTTATTTTTATTTATTTTTTTTATTTTTTCAGCATTTTTTATTATATCTTGATCATACTTACAGCAACAGGAGCCAAAGATACATACCTCTTTTAGTAAGATTTCAAGTGATACTGATGATTATAAAAATGAATAAAGAATAAATGCTGTAGTTTATTAGCATGGTTTTAAATTGCTATCATTGGGCGATAAAGCAAGTATAAATCTCATGACTGGTATGGTTGTTTAAATCAAAAACATGTTAATTATCAATCAAGACACCATGTGTTTTCGTTTAAAAATATTGAAAGATGGAAGCCAAATATATAATTGTTAGAGCTTTTGTTGTCAATTTACCAAAACTCACGTCCTGTTCTGATCATGCTTAGATTTACCATTTTTTTTTTTAGATTTACAATTGTCATAACAAATGGTGCTTCATAGTCAGAGAGCAAACCAAGTTGCTTTGTTTAAATATTTTTTCTGTGATTTTTGTAGTTTTCATTTATTTGGCATGGTTTATCTTTTTAATTTTTTTATGTCATATTTAATTCATTTTCCTCTTGAGCCTAGACTTTGTGCTTCTAATGGCTCAGGGCCAGAGAGATGAAAAATACAGAATGAGCTCTCTAAGACACTGAAGCTACAAGCTTTGATGTACAGTTTTTCAGGTCCAGCAGGTGCTGGCAGAAAAGAAAATAGAATCCTGGCTGTCTCACTATTGATAGAAAACTAAAATCAGTGGCATGGAGAACGAAATCCCAAAGTCTACAGACTTCTACACGTCTCTTATTTATAACAATACATCTACATTAGGCAAAGCCTATCCAATTTTTTATGACTTAATTGGTTCTCTCTGTTTGCATTTATAACACCAATCTACTTTCTGTCTTTCAACATATATCCCAGAGAAAGGAAATAGAAAATAAAACACATTATTCAGTAGGATTTCATTGTGCACAGAGAGTAAAAAGCAGGCATGTATAAATGGAAACACATTTGAAAGCTTTCCCAACTGAAATCTGGCAGGAGGTAAAGCACTTCATTAGGATTTGTAACATCCGTGGCGGACTGCTTCACACAAAGTGCTACATTTGCGAATAAGGCACAAAATTGACTGTCGAGGAGATGTAAGACCATAGCAGATTCCAATCCATTTTATACAGAGTACTCAATGGCAACACTGTACCTCAGCAACTCCAAGATTTAGATCTTAGCAACTGTTGGTAGAGATTCGCCACTGAATCTTCATTTGGTTCCAAAATAAGTCCTCTTGGTAATGACACCGTATAAAGGGCACAGCTATATCCCAGAAGTCAATGGGCTTTCTATTGATAAACTCAGAGAATTACTGGCAAAAAAGTAATCCACGTTTCCCAAATTTTAAATTGGAGACATTGACATATCCTAATGTTATAATGGTCATAATTGTGTCACTTGCCAAAATGTGTAGTTAAAGATAATGTCAAAGTTGCATTTTAGAATTCAAGGTTGGACACAGAAAAAAGCAAAGTGTTGGCTCTTCTGCTCATATTGACTTCCATAATTGACAAGTTTATTAGCATGTAATAAGTACGTTTGCTCGCTGGGTTACAGACACATGACTTACAAGCACCTTTTAAAACATATCTCACTATTCAGTATTTAATTGTCTCTTTAAAACCTCTTCCTCCAAACCACTGTTCTTCCTTCCCACTGACGTTGTTTTCTGAGCCAGAGTCAAAACAATCAGGAATGACCCTATTCATAAATACCACTTATGTCATTTAACACTCCTCATGTAAAAACACTATTAATTTAATTTTTTGCAGTGTATGGGTAAAAGAAAGATATGCTCCATGGGGCCTGTTTCCCACCTCATCCCATAAAAAGAAGTATATGACTTGATATGTGTCCTTTTAGACTTGGAATTTAAGAACCCTAGATAGAATTACTGGGCTTACATGTGGTTTGGAACTCACACTCCTCTATAAGAGTCTTGATACTTCTAATTCTCCTTTCTGAAGGGCTTTTTTCTCCATTTTTACCTCAATTTCAACTGTGTTGTCAGAGTATGAGCTCTTCAAGGACAGGAAAGATGCCTGATTCATCTGTAACCCAAAGTGCTATGATGCCTGTAGCATAAATGTGTTGAATTCATTTATGCAAATATTAAAATATAGTCCTTTTTAAGGAAAAGGTATTGCTTATTTGTAATATGTGTGGAGTTAAAGAATTTAAAAATTTAAATGGCTTGGAATAAATTATTTGAGAAGACCATATTGTACCACTGTTATTTCTAGGTAGTATTTTAGCACAGGCCTGGTTTTAAGTTCTTTCTGTGACTTTGAAACTTTCCTGCGGGTAAGAATCACCTGGGATACTTGTCAGACATACAGATACTATGGAATCATAATATATAACAGAGAAGTTTGGTAACCTTAGATTTAACACACAGGGGCATACTGAATAGTGCTTAAAGAGAAATATTGAGATACAGTGAAAGAAGAAACTGATATGAAACTGCATCTAGGACTTGAGGAAGAAATAAAAGTCATCATGAAAAGCAGTTAGGAGAGGCTCCTGGATTCCTCAGTTGGTTAAGAAGTTAAGCCTCTGAGTCTTGATTTGGGCTGGGGTCATGATCTCAGGGCTGTGGGATCAAGCCCCATGTCAGACTCTGCACTAGGCATGGTACCTGCTTAAGATTATCTCTCTCCCTCTGCCCCTTCCCATCACATTCTCTCCCTCTCTAAAAAGATGAAAAAGATAGAAGAAAGAAAGAAAGAAAGAAAGAAAGAAAGAAAGAAAGAAAGAAAGAAAGAAAGAAAAAGAAACAAAGAAACAAACCTTGCTGGGAGTTTATGCCTCAAGCAGCACCAATGATCATATTCCTGGGAGTTTTCAATAGAAAGAAAAGCTGACAGAGCTTTGTATCCTTCACTGACTAGGGTTCTAGGTTGACTAGAAGCAGATGGAGTGTCAACCTAAGAAAAGCATATTGATTGAAGTTCCTTTTCCTTTCTGTATCATATGAGTCACTACTAAAATCTAATGCAGAGAAGGTTGAAATGCCAGGAATGGAGAAAGAGGTGAATGGAGAGCTGGAAACTCCAGGTCTTTCAACATCTAGTCCCTGAGAAGAAAATAAGCATAACTTGACCAGGACATGTGGGAATTAGGAAACTTGGCTCTCACCGAGTCTGCCACTCAGGTGTCAGAGTGCTAACTATTGATAAAACTGATCTGATTCAAAATGGTTTTTACCTTTGAGATTTAAAGAAAAACTATACACTCTCTTTTTTATTTTTTCACATTTCTTTACTCAGTGTTTTCTGTCTGTCACATGTAAAGGGAATTATAGAATCGTGAAGAAAACAACAAACTCAGTTATGGAAAGTCATTTATTGGTTATCTATTGCTGCAAAACATAGAAGGTTAAACCAGTGGAGCTTCTGTGGTTCCGAAATCTACACACTATGGAGCTGGGTCCTCTGACTCAGAATTTCACCCAAGGCTGCAATAAGGTGTAAGCAACAGATGTAATCATATAAAGGCTCAACTGGGGTAGGATTTGCATCCAAGTCCGATCATGTGGTTGTTGGCACACAGGGCTGTTGACCTGAGAGCTTAATGCCCTTGCTGGCTGGTGGGTAGATGCCTGCTTCAGTCCCCTCCCATATGGTTTCTCCATAGGTCCACACAGCATGTCAGCTGGCTTCCATCAGGACCAGCAAGTAAAGAGCAAGAGAGGACAAATAAGACAGAAGCCAGAGTTTTCTTAGTTTTTAGGTTTTGTTTTGTTTTGTTTTTTAAAGAACTTTATTTATTTATTCATTAGAGACACACAGAGAGAGAGGGAGACATAGGCAGAGGGAGAAGCAGGCTCCCTGCAGGGAGTCCAATGCAGGTTGATCCCAGGATTCTGGGATCACGACCTGAGCCAAAGACAGATGCTCAACCACTGAGCCACCCAGGTGCCCTGCCAGAGTCCTTTTGTAACCTGGCCATGAAAGAAGTGACTTTTGCCCCATTCTATTTTTAGAAATGAGTCACCAAAAAAAAAAAAAAAAAAAAAAAAAAAGAAAGAAAGAAATGAGTCACCAGTGGAACCCACAATTAAGAGGAGGGATTAACAATGTCAGGAACACCAAGAGACCAGAAATATTGAGAGCAATTTTAGAGGCTACCTACCATAGGTGTTAATAACAAGTATCTGAGTACAATAGAACAATAAAAGCTCTAGGTTTTGATGTCAAATCAAGCATAATAACTGCTACATATTAATAATAATGATAGGTCTGGCAATTGTGCTAATAGTTGTAAGAGTAGCAGTAATAACAACAACAAGTCCAATGATAATAGTAATCAAAAAAAAAAAGAAAAAAATACTATTTCAATAATATATTTATTTGTTATAATAAATTATATTATTTATTTAATTATGAAAATTAAATTATAATATTTATTTAATTATTATGAAGTGAATCCAGGGGATTCATTTCAGAGGCAGATGCTTCCATGTTTTGGGAAAAAATGGATTAGTATGTATTTTTTTATTGTGATATCTTGAAGTCTTTGGGGTATAATTTGAATAGGTTTTTTAAACGCTATAAGCCAACACCCATTAGTGTATTATGAAATCAACTAAGTGAGCTGAGACTAGGATGCAGAAGACAGACTGAACAAAGTAAATTTTTTCAGGTTAAAAAAGACAAACAGATGAAGAACATAAAGTCTTACCTAGAAAAGGAATATCATATGGGAGAAATGTTGAAAGGAAAATTGACTTGAGGCAAAGGAAGAAGCTTATAATTGGTTCTAGTATTTTTTTTAGTATTTAAAATTTCTTTGAGGCTCCTATATATTTGATCCGTTTCGTTCTGCATACAGCTGATTATGTTAGCAGTACATGGAGAAAATGAAGGAAAAATGTGTGGGGTGAGTGGTACAGAGAGAAATCAGCATTGTGGAAGCCAAGTGTAAGAACTGGGATCTCGGCAAGGAAACAGGCCCATGGAGGAAACAGCTCAGAAACAGACTTTGAGAGGTAGTCCAGTTGCCTCTGATATCCTCTGGGAAAGACCCGGATCCACAGGTGGAGATACCGTAAATCAGATCAACACTGCACTGAGTGCGAGTGGTTGGGGTGAGAGTTGGAGAGTAGATGCAAACTATTATGATAAAAAATGGGACTTAAAGTCCAAGATCCAAGTAAAAGTAACTGTAATTTGACACACAACCCTAGAACACTGAGGAAAGCTCTCATTTGACTGGTTTAGGAAAGGAAAGCTGCCATTATTGATGGAATTTACCATGAGCCTTCTTGGATGTGGGAAGAATTCTGTGCCTTAATAAAAACTATCTCCTTATATGGCTTCACTGCATTTATTTCATATTTATGTGTCAGAAAATGTTCTGAACTTTCTGCATTCTCTTCATCATCCATGACACCTTAAAAAATCTATGTCTTACTATCACAGATTACCATTGGACCTGTGCCCCTTCTGCTATCATGGAGGTACTGTCAGTCTTAAATGTTTTCAGTCTCATTTTTTTCTACTTCTAATTTTCTACTTTTGCTACTTCAATATATATTACTTATTTTTAAGGAAATTCAAATTACATTTTCTCTTAAAAATCATATACAATTCTGTCTAAAATGCCCTTTATATATTTAAATTATTTATAGATATTTTAGGAATAGCTTTTTTTAATTTCATAAAGCATGGTTTATAACCTCAGTTTAGTTTATTTTAACTCACGTTTTATGTTGTGATTCAGCTCTTAATGTGTTATTTTATACATTTAAATTTTGAGACTTTTTAATATAAAAAATTCCTAAAAAAAATGGAGGGGGGAAATCTTGGGAATATTAGCTCATCTCTTGGCTGAAGCAATAACTGGTGAAATAAACTCATGCACAGTTCATGTGATTTCAAGATACTGAAGGAAACTAATCGAGGACAAGTGTTTAATGAAATCAGAATTGGCTCTTTTCCTGCTGAGGGAATGTAGTTAGTTGCTCTATACAATAGGGACATAAAACAGTCTCATATAAAAATGAAAGTTCTAATAATGTTTTGTTTTTTTTTTTGGATTAGCAATTAAGCAAGCATAAGCATTTATCAAATTGTGAAGAAAAAAAGACCTAAAAACAAATGAAAAATAATACTAATTTCAGTGCAAGGATAAAAACAATGAACAGACAATGAATATAGAAACACTTGAGCTTTCCTATAAGGGAAGGATAAGAGAAACAAAGTATTTAATTTACTCTGAGAGAATTATGCAAATGTGTACTAAATTTTCTTTGGAAGACTTACAATTAGATACAGAGTATAAAATACAGTCAACAGTCACACCAGGCTAGCATCTGGGAACTGAGACTAATAATCATAACACAATTGTACTAACTTTCTAATGCTGTGTAACAAATTATCACAAACTTAAGTGCTTCATACAACAGTTACTATCTCATGGTTACTGTAGGTCAGAAGTTCAGGTACTGGTTTTCTGCTCAGATCTCACCAGGCTTAACTCAAGATGAGAGCTGGAATTCCATTGCTTTTTGGTGGTTAGGGTTCTCTTCTAAGCTCAATCAGTCATTGACAGAATTCACTCTCTTGCTCATATAGGTTTGTCCCTCTTTTCTCTTCAGCAGTCAGCTAGATCCACTTCCAACTCCTGGAGTCACCTGTCAGATCCTAGCCACGTAACCCCTTCCATAAGCAGTTTACCACAGTTTATTTCCTTTCTCTTAGTCCAACAAGAGAGTTCCTTTTTTAAATTTAAAAGCTCATCTGATTAGGTCAGCCCCACCAAGAAGAGTCTCTTTCAGTCAATAAATTAAAGATCTGAATTATGTGAAAATGCCTTTATCTTCACCATGATTAAGTAACCTGATCATGGGAACAATATTCTGTCATACACACAGGTTCTGTCCATTCCATGGAAGGGGTAATACCAAATATATACAATAGGTGACAGGAATTTTGGAAGTGATATTAGAATTCTGGCCCCCAAAGATTCACATATTTCCCAAAAGCAAAATACATCCACCCTTTATCATGATTCCTGAATCTCATCCCATCACAGTATTGGCTTGAAGTCTAAAATCTCATAATCTAAATCTCATCATATCTTTAATTTAGAGTCCTAATCTAATCTAAATATCATCATTTCGAAGTCCAAAATCTCGTCATCTAAATTTTCTCAAGCAGATGCAATAAAAGCTCCTGGATGTAATTCTTTACTATAGTTCCTTGGGGCACAATTACTCTCCATCTGCTTCCTTCCATGGTCCCATCCACAGATCTTACAAAATGGAAAATTGCCCCTTCTTACATCATTTCCGACGCCCCCAACTTTATTGAGGTAAAATTGACCCAAAAATGTATATATTTAAAGTGTTCACTATGATGATTTAATATATACTGTGAAATCATTACCACAACCAAGTTAATTAATACACCTCTTACTTCGCATAGTTACCTGTGTGTGTATGCGTGTGTGTATGTGTGTGGTGAGAACACTTACCATCTACCCTCTTAGCAATACAGTATTGTTAACTACAGTCACCATGCTGTATATTAGTTCTCTAGATCTTACTCATCTCATAACTGATAGGTTGTACCCTTGACCAACATCTTCCCATTTCCCACACCCACACCCCCAGCCCCTGGCACCCACCATTCTACTTTGTTTCTATAAGTTTGACATTTTCTTTCTTTCTTTTTCTTTTTTTTTAAAGATTCTGTCTATAAATGAGATTAAATAGTATTTGCCCTTCTCTGTCTTATTTCATTTAACACAATGTCCTCTAGTTTCATTCATATTATTGCAAATGAGAGGATTTCCCCTTTATTATGGCTGAACAATATCCCACTGTGTGGAATATATATTTATTATGTTTATTGTAGCCATTCCATTCATTGTTTCAAGGCCAGCATAAGAGCATTTCTCTGAAGTCTCTCCCTCTTTTAAAGGGCTTGCCTGATTAGGTCAGGCCCACCAGGGTACTATCACTTTTTATTAAATCAGAGTCACGTAATTAGGGATCTAATTAGGGATCTTAACTACATCTGCAAAATTTCTTTTTTCATGTAGCATGATTAAGAGTGTTATAGCCTATCATATTTATAGGTCAAGCTCACACTTGAAGGGGTGTGAAAAAAGAGGTATGTTCATATTAGTAGGTAGAATTTTTTTAAAGATTTTATTTATTTATTCATGAGAGACACAGAGAGAGAGAGGTAGAGACACAGGCAGAGGGAGAAGCAGTCTCCATGCAGGGAGCCAGACATGGGACTCAATCCCTAGTCTCCAGGATCACGCCCTGGGCCAAAGGCAGGTGCTAAACCACTGACCCACCGGGCTGCCCAGTAGGTAGAAATTTTGAAGTCCATTTTAGAATTATGGCCTACTATAATAGGCTATAAAAAATAAAGTCACTTCCCCAAAACTATTTTAAACTTAATGCATGTAGGCAGGGGAAAAAAAAAACACCTCATATTTCTTATTTTTAGGTAGTTCAAAAATATAATTCCAGTATTGTCTATAAGGATTTATGGGGTATGAAATTTTGGATTAATAGAGAGAGGGCAGAGTGTATGTAGATGGCATAATGTGGGAGAACTTAGAGCATCTTATATTTAATAAAAATATGTATGTGTGGAAAAGACCAATAAAAGCCTAAACTAATAGTTATACTTCAATATTTGAAAGAAAAATTAGGCAGATATGATATATCTATAATAAGAATTAACAGTGTTTTGAAAATACAGTTAACTCTGTGTGGGTTAATGAATGCCAAACAGGAGTTCTTAAGAAGGAAAGAGAAAAAAAAAATGTTTTAGATGGAACTTGCTGCAAGACACAAAGCTATGTGCCTACAATGTGTTTGGAGAATAATAGGTAGATTAGGGACATGGGGCATATTGGGGGTAGCAGATTATTAGTATATGTTGAGGTCAGATTATGAAGGATCTCTATATTGTTTTTCACAAATTAGGTATTTTCGTGTAGCTGGTAGCTTTAAACTTGTTTAAGCAGTTGAAATTTTTTCTTTAAAAAAAAAAAAAGAAATTTTTTCTTTAAGCTGCTGAAACTTTTTCAAGTAAGATGTCATGGAACTTGGGATAGATCAAAGCAAGTTTGCATTGATGTTTAGTGGCTCTAACTGTCCCACCTGGGGAATTTCTTTCTTATCTCAAAGACAAGAAAAGATAAAGAGACAAAACAAGGTTTAAGTGTGGATGCACTGATTAAACTAGTTCCTATCTATGAAGTACATACATTTATTAATAGTCTGGAGACAAATACAAAGACATAATGTTATTGTAGTAGGTTTTCTGTTGAGGGGACTGCTTAATTTTTAACATGCCTCTGCCCAATCTTTTATGATAATTGTATCTGATACTAAGGATAAACTTCCAGAGACTCCACCCGCCTTGAATGGCCTTTCCCATCTGGCGGGGAATATTTGATCTAAGAATAGAAAAACAACTTCAACTAAGACAATGGGATTCTCTTTTCCAGAATTCTAAACTTTGCACAAAGAGAAATGGAAAGTCCTTGAGAGTTCTTGGCAGCTTCGTAGAGGAAAAGTAGACAGACTAAGACTACAGGCCAATCCAGCCTACTACCTGTTTTGGGGGTTTTGCAATTATTAAATGGTTGGAAAAAGTAAAAAAAAGAATAATATTTCATGGCACATGAAAATTCTGTGATGTTCACATTTCAGTGTCCATTTATAAAGATTTATTGGAACACAGCTCATTCATTTATGCATTGTGTGGCTGGCTACTTTTATTCTATAATGGTAGCATCGAGTAATGCAACAGGGACTGTATGGCCCACAAAGCCTAAAATGTTTTCTATCTGGCTCTTTATGGAAAAAAATAAATAAATAAAGTATCCTTGTCTCTGCTCTAGTCTAGAGGAAAAGACCATGAGTATTTAAAGCAGGCCTGACTGGTTCAGTACCTTTGTAAGTCTTGTTTATACAACTTCCTTTTGATGACATCCACTGTTTCAGTGCCCTGCCATTAAAGTTCCCGTTCCTTTGAGCTAACAGAGTCAGCTTTCATTGCTTGCAACCAAAAGAACATTAACTAATATAATTATCTAATGACTTAGTCCAAGAAATCCATTAGCTTTGTATAATTATAGAGCTGGATTGACCATTTCAAGTAAATTTACCAGTAAATTAGTGAAAACAGACAAGCAAAATACTCATTTAAAAAAAATATCCAACACAGTGAAAAATTGTTTCAATTTGTTTTAAATAGACAGCTAAAACTGTTAATGGAATTTACATTGTATGAATGGGTTACTGTGAATTCTGAAATGATTATTGCTGTTTTCAGAAAATCAGTGATTTCTGGGGATCAGGGTTTAAATGGGAAGCCTATGGTACCTCGTATGACTTCTATCAGGACCACATTGTGTAATAGGTGGATCCAGTATGCAACGCTACCCTTTGAGCTAAGCTGGAGGGAAAAGCTTCTTTTTCAGCTTTGCTCAACTTTGAGCATGGAACTTAGTCACTCTTCAGATCACCCTACTTGACGTTCTTCTTTCTTATGGTTTTTCTTCTGATTTCATTTTTCCACAATTAACCCAGTGGCCAGGGAGTGATTCTTAAACTGTACATGTTCACCACATTAGGCGTACACATGACAGGTCCCAGCCCCTTTCCTGCCTGCTTTTCGCTCTCATCATGAGACCATTATTCTTCTTTCTTGTTTTGTTCAAGTGCAATTTCAGGAACAAATTATTACTTCATCTTTTTTATTTATTTTAGAGAGAGAAAGAGAGCACACAAGCAGGAGAAGGGGCAGAGGAAGAGGACAAGCTGATTCAGCATTAAGCATGTAGGCAGATGCAGGCTTGATCCCAAGACCCTGAGACCATGACCTGAGCCTAAACCAAGAGTTCAAGGCTCAACTGACTGAACCACCCAGGCACCCCATTACTTCATCTTTTCATTCATTTCTCTTTCTCACTAAACCTATTATAAAACCTATTACAAAGTATCTGTTTAATGATTTCCTTTTCCCCTATAAATCAACCAATTATAATTTTCTCAATCCAAACAGCATCAGTGATGTAATAAACCTTATCAGCGGTACATTTGCTAGCGCCAGGGATTCCCTCCCTCATTCTAACACAATTGCTTTTTCCAATTCCCAATCATGGGTCAAATATGTCTTCCACTTCTTCACTTCTGCTTCTTCTTAAGGGCAGAAAAAGGGACACACAAACATGGTTTCCAAAGGTACTAGCTAATAAGGAATACAAGGCACTACTGGACACTTTATGGAATCCTAAAATGTTTTTAGATTTAAGTTTCAGGGAAGGTCATATAGGTATTTGGATGGATTTCTCTCTTAATCTGAATGTTATGGTTGGGACCCAAACATATAAGCTCAACTGTTTCTGTGGAGAGTACAGTTGCTCAATGTAAGTTTGATTTCCACTTTCCCTCAATACAAGTGGGGCCAACCCTCCTGGGCACTGGCAAAAACAAGGAAAAATGATTAAAAACAGCAAGCTGTCAAGAGTGTTCTTATTGTAGAATCCTCAATCCAAAACCAAGAATGCCAGTGTTGGACTTTTTCTAGCTTATGATGCTGGATTTTCTAATAAGCAGTGATGCTAAACAACCTAATATAGCAAATATTTCCATGTGAACACAGAACTATATAATTCATTATCTGGCCAATGTGACCAGAAGCCAACATGGTAATACACAAGGATTCTGACACATGACAACTTGGATTTACATCTAGAGAATTTTAAGCTCCATCTTTAACTTGTTTTTTTTCTTATCCAATCTAGTTTCATACTTAGAATCACCCTTAGAGTGGCCTAAGGTTATTGATCTTGGAATTATATTAAGTCCATTCTTCCTTTTTCACTTAATTCCTTTTATTTTTTAATTTTAATTTTATTTTGTTTTTAAGATTCTATTTATTTATTCATGAGAGACACAGTGAAAGGCAGAGACATAGGCAGAGGGAGAAGAAGGCTCCCCACAGGGAGCCTGAAGCAGAATTCGATCCTGGGATCCTGGGATCACAACCTGAGCTGAAGGCAGATGTTTAACCACTGAGCCACCCAGGTGCCCCAGTTCCTTTTAATATAACAACTAGATTTTTTTTCCTACTCATTCTCTCTTGCTCATGGGAGTTGGTACTAAGGTTTTTGATTTAACCAGATTGATTAGATTAGATTAATTTTAGCCATGTCCATTCATTTTAAAAATGCCATGACACTGGTCTTTACATTTTTCATTATTAGTTTCAGTATCAGGGCTTTTATTTTATTGAATGGGGTATGAAACATTGGACCAGAGGGAATCGTCCAGGTTAGAAATAAAGAACCTGTGGAGGCTTCTTTCTCAACTCCTTTTGCTGTAGGACTGTACCTGTCCTCTAGATGATTCTGACCAGAACCTCACAGAACATTGCTTTAGGATTCTCATTTTTCATATACATGAAGAACAAAATTATTAACCCACCTTTCCCAGCTTGTGTCTAAAGCTGGTCTGATCCTCAATATATGATCTTGTCTTTCACTTCACTAAAACAAGAGTTACGAGTTCTATTCCCTAATCATCCCTGCTCCTTTCCTGCATTTCATGTCCCCTCACCTCCAATCTTCATTCTACACGTGAGGCAGATGTGCCGCTCCTTTTATCCTTAAGCAAAATTTCTATTTTGTCTTTGATGCTACCACATCTCTTTGTGTCATAGCCTATTCCATATTAAAAACACCCACCATTAGGCTCAAATCCCATCTCTTCACAAAAGTCATTGTTTCAGTGCATATATTGCAATATAGCTCTGAGCTGAATCCTAGAACTATCTTTCCACTATAATATACTGCTTTTCAAGTTCAATAAACTTTTGCGAACTACCATATATTCAATTGAATAAAAAAGCATCATTGAGGGACACCTGGGGGGTTCAGAGGTTGAGCATCTGCCTTTGGCTCAGGGCATGATCCCGGAGTTCCGGACCGAGTGCCACATCAGGGTTCCTGCATGGAGCCTGCTTCTCCCTCTGCCTGTGTCTCTACCTCTCTCTGTGTCTCTCATGAATAAATAAAATCTTTAAAAAATTAAAAAAAAATCTCATCCTTTAGAAAAAAGACATCATTGATCCTAAGGTGCACTGATTTACATGTTTCACTAAGAAGGTAAAAAAAAAAAAAAAAAAAGAGGAAAGAAAAAAAAGAAACTAAGTCATGCCATTGATTGTAAGATGCATTCTAATTTCAGAGATGTTAAATTATTAAAAATGTGCATTGTAAAATTGATGAAATATGCATATGCTCTGCACTGAGGTGTACTGAAGATACAGAAATGACTAAGATCATGTTACAGCTTTTGAAAAGCTCCTGGACTTTTGCTTTCCTGGTATTGTATGCTCTCTCCACAAATGAGGAAAATGTTAAAAATTGAGAAAGGGTATTATTAACACAAAGATAGCTAATTTTTGATTGTGTGTTTGCATTATCTGGGTCTTACTGAGAAGTTTTTGATCAGTTGTTCCAAACTCTTCAGAACAATTTTTATTTGTGCTTGTTGATTGCAAAAATCCTAAGTCACATTTGTGTGGTACTATTATTCACAGTGGATGATTTGACTTCGTGTGTAAGCGAATTTTGGTGTTCACTTAAGCAAATATAATTAGGAAAGTAAATATGCTAACAAACAAAATTTAAAAGCATTCTAGTTCCATGCATAAATGTCAGTAAGGACTTTGACTCATCCTTATTATCAAGGATAATAGAAGGAGAAACGTGTTGGAGTTAGCTGATGAGAAGTTTTGTGACTATAGGACTGGTGACTTAGATTTTGGTTTGGAAAAGATACAAATTATTTCACATGCTGAAAGAAATCTTCAGCGTACATTGTGCCCTATCCTGACACTGACTATAGTTTCAGTTGAAAAGAAAATGTTAATGTGGTTGTAATGATTAATCTCACTTCAATTCATAACTGAAAAAGGAATCAGAAATTCCTATTTCTTCTACCATCCTCCCCACCATCATAGACACATATGCAGAAATAAACTATGTCTTTATATTGTACAATTCAGTTGAAATTGGATTGGTCACAGACCGGTTGTACTTATATTAATCCTTTTCCTGGTACTTATAAGTACATGAATCCTTTTTGATTACTGCTATTTGTGACAATCTGAGGCTAAAGTAGAAAATTTACTGAGAAGTAGGGAATGGATACCCACGAGTAAAGTCACGAAATCAAAGGAGGAGATTAGCAGTGGCTAGCTATCCCTTCTAGAATCTCCTTCAGTTCTTTGGACCCGAGGTGAACCTAAGAGGTGTTTTGAAACTAGTGTAGAGCAAAGAATGTGAAATAAGAATAAGCTAAATACCATGTATTTCTCTTATGTCTGAGCAAGTCATAATAAAAAGGGTATGGATCAATTTAAAACTTAAATTTAGATATAGAATATTTCAAAATAAACCTAACATTTCTTCTTTATAATGTGTGCATATTTCTTAATGATATCCATGGCAGATGAGTGTATTCAAGAGGGGGATCTGTTTATTTTTCTTTATTTGTGTATAAGTATATAGTTGAACAAAGTTCAGCTTTTAGCTCTATTGATAATAATTCATCAGATATTAGCAAAAGTGAATGTGATAAAACCATCATAATTTATTAATTTGAAAATGTGTTACTAAGAAAATTCATGAAGTTGGGATAATTTATCAAATTATGACTTTGAAAGTGAAGGGCCTTTGAAATAGCATTGGATTTTTACTCCAACATATAATGTTGAATTTACTTTGGCTTAGCTTTTAAAATTTGGAATGGTATTTATTTATCGTTACTATTAAAATCCAAATCTGTTTTAACTTTTTGGCATTAGATGAAGGAATGGATGTTGTTTCTAATCCTTTTTTTTTTTTTTTTAAAGATTTTACTTATTTATTTATGAGGAAGAGAGCATACTAGCAGGGGCAGAGGCAGAGGCAGAGAGAGAAGCAGACTTCCCTGGTGAGCAGGGAACCATCCCAGGACTCTGGGATCATGACCTGAGCCAAAGGCAGATGCTTAACTGACTGAGCCACCCAGGTGCCCCTATTTCTGATCTTTTATAGTAAATTCTATTTAATGCTTTTACTTTCTCTTACTGTCACTTTATTTAAGGCATTATCTGTGAGCCTCTTCTTGAGTCTGCATTAACTCAGAGAAAGCATACATACTTTCAGAGGAGACTTAAGGAACATTGGCCAACAATCCTTAAAGGAATATTTTATATATATATCATCTTTTCTTTCTTTTATCATTCAGCTTAGTTTTCCTTGTAAGGGGTTAAGGGAAATGTATGTAAGCAACCTAAGGGGTCTTATTTGCATTTCATTGTTTTTTTTTTTATATAAAAATGATCACTTTCAATTCCTATAAAAGGAGTTGCATAAACAGAAATATGTTTATGCAAAAAAATCTACTCAATTTGCTTCTGGGTAAAGGTGTTTGAAGGATGTTTCTAAGACCCAAATTGAATGCATACCCTTGAAAAGACCCTCTCTGTTGCAGATGATCAGGTCTAGAAGGAAATACATTGTTCTTACCCTGAGGCTTTTGTTAGCTCTACTGAAATCATTTTTTTTAATTTTCTAATTCTGTGTTTATAGCCGTATTATGCAGTATTTCTTCTTTTTTTTTTTTATGATAAGCCACTTCAGTATTTTTTAAATAAAGATTAAATAACAAAATGAAATATACTTTCTTAACCCAGTACTTTTAAAATTTTGCTATTGAAATACCTCTATAAGCAAAGTGAATGTCTGCTCTGATTTAAACATGTAGTTTAAAGCTTCTGCTGGGAGTAAAGGATGTCTTTGAACACTAGGTTTCATTTTAGAAAATGTAGAGGAAGTTTGCATTTTATCCCATGCCATATTAGAGATAATTTGCTATAAAATTAATGTTTCACATGTTTTATCTTCTCAAGGAGAATGGACAAGTGTACACAGTCATTCTAGGCATCAGTTTCTTCTAGCATGACACCAAGAAACCATGATAGGACCACCGTGTGAGACACACTGTGTTAGGCACTCAGTAATGTGAGCAAAGAGAAAAAATAATTGGTGTTTAAAGTGATTACAGCCAAGAAATACTTATGGACTGATGATTTTGTTAACAATTCGCAAGTGACACTGTGATAGGTAGAAATATAGTGAGTTATACACAGTATATATTTTAATACTACTGAGTTCAAAAATAGGGGAAGATATCTGAAATCACATTGCATTCTGTCCTCTATTTCATGGATAAAGACAGAAAGGTCATCTAGAACAGCATTTTCTATCTTTATAACAATTTGTTTAGCGTATCATTACATTTCTTTTGCCTCTTACTTGAAAAGCAATTCAGCAAGTCATAAGTATCATTGTACATGAAAAATGCAGAATGACTGACACTACATAGTTGATGTCTTTATTATACTATTTGCAAAAAAATACTGAGATGAGAATATCACATGTTTTATACCCAAAGAGTTTTGACTCATCAAGCATCTACTTTATTCCCTGTTGGTGTGTTAGGAAAGTTCACTAATTCTGTGTCTGTGAAGGTTAGAAGTGGATACCCCATCCACTGGAGAATATTGAAACAAAGTAGTATCAATTCAAAAATTAATGTACTGAACTTCTACTTTTGGGCATATGGCAGACTAGACATTCTGAATGTATTTTTAAGGGCAAAACATCTAGGTGTTAGTTAATCTAAAACAAACCTGTAAATGCATTGCTGAAATATTTCCCAAATAATTGTTCTTACTTTCTATCGTTTGCATCTTAGAATCAAATTGCACATATATTTAACTTGATACTGTACCTAAGTCACTGAGATGCTTCCTATTTTTCAATCTCCTTGCTCTCTGTTCATTAAACTGGGGACTTTATATTGATATGTTTTTAAGTTCAGCAAATATTTATTTTGTTGTCTTCATTGCTGTTAATTAAGCTCAATGAAGGTTTCAATTCAGAAGTTGAACTTTTCAAGTGTAGACTTTTGTTTTAATTTACATTTTTCCATTTTTTCATTTACATGTTTCCACTAAAATTCCACAGTTTATTCATTATGATCATCTTTTCCCCTACCTTCTTGAAGACATTATAATAATTGATTCAAATCAGTGTCTCCTAATTTAAACATCTTGGGAAACTCTTGGTCTTTTCTATTAACAGCTTTTACTCTTGATTTATAGGTCTTGTTTTTCTGTTTCACCATATATCCAGTAAATTTTTATTTTATGTTGGTCATTTGACTGATACATTTCAAGGTGTCTGGATTATGTCTTTTTGCTCTGAGAAGTGTTGGGATCTGTTTCTGCTGCTGGTTAAATTACTAGAAGAGCCTTTTGCTCCTCTCAGGTAGATTTAATTCTTTGTTAAAGCAAGGCGCAGTGGTTTAGGGCTCATTCCTAGGGAGCAGCCCTTAACCTTAACCTAGGGTATGCTCCATGCTATTAGATATGCCTTTATTTTGGGATTTTATCTGGATGTATTTGATATTTAGTGAGGACTCTCTACCTCTACTGGGTCAGAACTCCAATATCTCCTAGTGATGTATAACATTTGGTATCACCAGGAAGTTCTCAGCCCAGAAGTAAATGATATCTGTAGGTCTCATGAAGTCTTTGCTTACGCTTAAAAAGCACAACCTTTAGTGATGTAATTGTATGAATTTCCATGCAAATTCTGTACACTGTCATGTACTGCTCTTTCTCATTTTAGTGGGTAGGGAGTCTAATTTCTACCTCCTTAGCTCAGTCCAGGTGCTCCTTAACTCATTGCAGAAAAGCATCCCAATGCGGGGGGCTAGGATGATTCACATGGGGCTCACCTCTCATGTTTTCCTTTGTGTGAAAATCATAGTCCTAATGCTGCCTGTTGTTCATTGACTAACAGCAGATGCCTCAAATGTTTTGTTGTTGTTTTTTCCTGGAAAAGTAAGTCTAGTATCAGTTACTGTGTCATGGCTGGAAGCAGACTTCTGCTTTTTATTTTTCTACCTAAAATCATGTACTGGTTATATAGAATTAAGTTTTATATACCTTTGCTCAGTAAAATTCTTTTTGCATCATCAGAATTCTCAATCAACCTCAGTCCAGAATAGCTTATGTTTTTGCTAAGCATAATTTCTCATTACTGCTGTTTTTCAAATTTTGTCAAGGTATATTCCTAACCTAACTGCTTATATAAAAAAAAAAAAAAGAGCCTGAAAAACAGAATTATAGTATAATTGCTTATATTTGGAGGCTTAATGGCTCTCCTCTAAATTTGGTTCATTACAAATAAAATTTCTTCTTTAAGAAAAATAAGGAAATGACTTTTGCTGCTTTGTTTTAGTCGTGGCCCATGGAGAAGCCTTTTCTGCCTCAGGCAGGGAAAAATGTTAATAGTTGGAAAAGGTCATTTAGTTTTCTTCATTAAGACCATGAAATCAAATTAAATCTAAATGGTTCCTCACTTGAAAATAATCAATCTAAGGTGATCTTTATAAGATCATTTTAAAGGGCCTCTAGATCACTTCTGCTGAAAAATAGCATTGATTTTTTTCTGTATGTGACCAATTATATCAATTTAAATAAAATAAATCCATTTGAGACATAAATATAGACACTTTGCTAATATTCAGAGACATTTATAAGGTTTTTAATGATTACTTTTCATGATAAAACAATGATTCAGAGGCTGGGTATGCCACTTTAAATTTAATATTAAGTGTGATTTGGCAAGTGTTACAAGTAGATATTTATTTAATATCTTTGAAACTGAAGTATTCTAAATCAAATTCAGACAAGATTCTGATTATTGGAAACAGATATCATCTATTTAAACTGATCTTTGCTACATTGTAAGAACAAATATATTCTAAATCCAGGGGAATCAGTCAGGGTCCAATGAGAGAAACAGAGCCAATAGCGGTTATATATTTAAAAAGTTACTGCACGGAATGGACTTATTTGACTGTGAGAGCTGACTAGGTAAGTCTGAAATCCATAGGGCAGGCTGCCAGACGGACAGGCTAGATCTTTCAGATGTGAACACCAACTGCATTCTACTGGCAGTTGCTTCTTTTTTCAGGGAAGCCTCAGCTCAGTTCTTAAAGCCTTTCAGCGGATTGAATGACCATCCTGATGTACTTAGGATAATCTTCTTTATTTAAGTCAGCTGAGTACTTTAGCGACGGCTATAAAACACCTTTATGACAATACCTAAGAAAGTGTTTGGTTGAATAACTGGGAGGCGGTCGCTGCCATCATCTGTATTTGTTCCCCCAAAATTCATGTTGAAAGCTAACCTCCAAGATGATGTTATTAAAAGGTGGCGCCTTTGGAAGGTGATTAGGTCATGGGGCGGAGTCTTCATTAGTGGGACTAGATAGATCCTTGCTGTGAGGAAGTATCAGGAACTCTGTGACTCACCTGACAATGGATGTTGGCACCCTGCTTTCAGACCCTGAGCCTCCAAAACAGTGAGAAATTTCTGTTGTTTATGTGTTACCTGTGCTGTGGTGTATTGTTACAGCCACCCAGACAGATTAAGCTGATAGCCTAGATCATGTCTGAGATTTCCATCCTGCCCTTAGTGGCAGTGTGCCCTATGAATTTCAGACTTGCCTTAACAGCCCCACAATCGTGGCTGCCAAATCTTCAAAGTAAATATTTTAATATAAATCAGCATTGGTGTCTTTCTTTCTTTCTTTTTTTTTTTGTGTGTGTGTGTGGTTTTTTGTTTTTTGTTTTTTGTTTTTTGTTTTTTTTTGATGCTTGGAAGTCATCTTTATTTATCCACGCAGCACACATGCGCCGAATACTACGTGTGGCGATCATCTTCTCCCAAGCTGCACACTTTAGCCTTGTAGAGCGTGATATCGCTGTGCACCCTGACATGGTTCAGCCTGCGGTCATCACGTTCCCGGCTGGCCTAGAGAGGAGATCGTGGGCATCAGAAGGAAGCCCCTGAGGAGGGAGGGTGACCTGGGTTCGAAGTCTGTGGGGCCTGGGCCAGCACACCCCAGGGGCTCAGCACACGTTCCTTGGATGAAAGAATGGACATCGTTGACGTGGTTACACGGAGAAGCAACAGCGACCGCTGACACGTACAACTTAGAGAAGTTGTAAGATTACCTTAGACAGTTAACTGAAAGGATACATTTTCCTCAAATTTACCAGGAGGGCAGAAGTTGGAGGTATTTGAGAGTGGCCTCTCCAGTGTCCCCACATTGGGACTGGGGTTGTCTGCCTGTCCGGGGCGAGGTCAGCTCTGGGGTGGGGACAGGGAGCCCTAAGTTACATTCGGGCTGATGGAGCGCTCTCAGGCTCAGCAACCCTGTGGAGGGCGGGCTTCCCCGCTGGACCCTGTGGTCTCCCAGTCTGCTCTCCCCGGGGTGATGCCCCACAGGCAAAGAGAAGCTGGAGTAAATGAGCAGCTTTTTCCTAAGCCCTTCCTTCCTCCCTCTCTCCATCCCTCCTTCCCTCCCTCCTCCCTTCCTTCCCTCCCTTTTTCCTCCACCCTTCCTTTCTCTCGCCTCCCCTTCAAGCCCTTCCCTCCCTTCATTAGAACTGAGCTATTTACCCCAAATCCCCTGCAGCAGCCCTGTGGCAGAGCCACATGCCCTAGAGGAGAGCTGCAGAAGCGGGTGAGAAGGCCGGGCCACACGGTAGAAAGGTAGAAATGCAAGAGCTTAGGATGTGGGCCTTTCTTGGGAAGGGTTCACCCTCAGGAGAGGGAGACAACTGGGATCAAACCAAGGGGCCAGGACAAGCCCGTGACTAGTCCGTGGTCGGGCTACGAGCTCTCCTTTCCATTCCTCCTCAGGTCCCACAGCTCTAAAGTGCGGGAGCTGGGATCTGAACTCAAGCTGTCTGGCTCCAGAGCCATCTGTTACATTGATAATGGAATTGGGTTGAATGCTGGGGAGCAGGAGGCACGCAATGCTCCAGAAGAACACGGGCAAGGTGCCCAAATCTGCCCGGTGGAGAGCATGGGGTGCATGGGGTCCTTAACAGGACCTTATAAAGAGGGGACTCCTGGCTGTTCCTGAAGGATGAGCAGGACTTCCCCAAGGAGTAGAGGCTAGCAGGAGGAGGCTGCAGGGGCAGTAAGTGCGAGGAGACAGGGGGCATGAGACCTTGGTGCCTTGGAGGGAAGGAAGGAAGGAAGTTCTGATCCAGCTGAGGATCAGCGTCTCCAGCTTCACCTCAGGGGCAAAACACACAGATGGCCTAAAAGCCACGTGTTAAAAAGGCACCACAACTTGAGGAAAGGTCTAAAAGGAAAGCTAGTCGTTTTGCTACTCTGGATATTGCAGGTTTTCCCAAGCAAGGCACAAAGCCCAGACACCGGGATGGAAAAGACTGGCACATCTGACTACTTAAAAACGGAAACCGGGCAGCCCCGGTGGCCCAGCGGTTTAGCTCCGCCTGCAGCCCAGGGCGTGATCCTGGAGACCCTGGGTCGAGTCCCACGTCAGGCTCCCTGCATGGAGCCTGCTTCTCCCTCTGCCTGTGCCTCTGCCTCTCTCTCTCTGTCTGTCTCTATGAATAAATAAATAAATAAATAAAATCTTTAAGAAGAAGATAAATATCATTAAAAAAAAAAAAAAAAAAAAAACCGGAAACCTTCCGTGTGATGAAAGACGGAGCAACCTAAGAGACAAACGTGGCAGGAAGTTCTTGGAACCGTCTTAGCCCCAGAAGCCCTATGTCACCTCGGGAGGTAAGTGCTGACGATTACATTCTTCGGGCTCCTCCCGGCCCGGAGCCTCTCCAATCAAAGGAGGTGTGTTTTGCCGTGGGTTAGGCACTGTTCTAGGCACCTGACACGTACTACCTCATGCTGTAATAGCTCCATTTTTTGCTCCACTGCGGAAACGCAGTCCCGAAAGACCTGAAATGACTTACCCAAGGTCACGCAGCTATTAAGTGGTAGCCAGGGTTCAAAGCCAGGCAGTCTGGCCTCATACACCGTTCTCTTAGCCACAGCCTCTGTTGCCTCTGGGCCTCCCCAAGGCAAGGATGGACACTCACCAAGGGCTCGGAGGCCCATCCAATTTCTTGGTTTTCTGTTTGCGTGTCTGGGTATTTCTTCCGTGGCCCCTGAGCGCATGGTGGGTAAGATTCAGGAACCTGGCGCCTGCAGGTTCCTCCAGGTTCTCATGCCAAGACATGGGCTTTCTGGTGATTGTGTGAGCCTGGCGGAGGGGATTCACGTGATACTCTGTGGAGAGTTTGTGGGTTCGAAGCTCCTTGAGATACAAGTCCCGCAGGATGTGGTTCTGGTGGACCTCGGTGGGCATCAGGGGCTCCTGCGGGGCGGCCCGCCAGGGCAGGGCTCGGCGGGTGCGGCTCCTGCGTCCTGCACTGGGGCGCGGGCGGGGGCGTCTCCAGGCAACGGCGTCGGTGATTGCAGCCTCCCTTGGAGCCCTCGGAGCCGCCCACCTCACTCCCTCCTTCCAGACCCGATTCTCCTGCCTCGCTTCTTTCCGAAGCCTTAAGCCCGGCGACTCCCCTTCCCTCGGCTTCTCGAGATTCGGCCTGGTTCCTGGGTCGGCTCCTGCTGCAGCCGGGCCGAGACCCCGGGCGGGCAGCAGGCCCAGGAGGTTAGGGACCTGGTGTCTTTCTCTAGTTGAACCTGTTAGAGCTTTTAGTACCTGGAGGGGGTGCTGCTATAACAAACGTGTGGGAAGGTTCCAATGGCTTTGATATTCAGCGATGGGCAGAGGCTGGGAGATTTTTGAAGAGCATGATAGAAAAGGCCTAGATCATTCTGAACAGACTATTAGGACTATGGGTGTTAAAGATTCTACTGGTAAGAACTCAGAAGGAAATGGAGAACTTGCTATTCTTGAAAGCAGAGGAAAGGGGAATCCTTGCTGATTAATGATAGGAGGCTTCATTCACCTGTGTCCTGCAGTTATGTGGAAATCAAAACTTGTAAGCAGTAAACATGGATATTAAAGGAGATTTCCAAATAAAGACATGTGGCCTGAAGAGGACTTGCTGCTTGCAGTAAAATGTGAGACTAAAAGGAAAAATTGAGGGAAGAAATGTGTCCTGAGCAGCTATGAAGGTGCACACACGAGTTCTGTCTTTCCACAGTGTCAGCTTTATTTAATCCTAAAGCAAACTTAAATCACAATTATAAAGCAGGTTCAGGATTCCAAACTCAGTGACATCTCATCATGTGATTAAACTTGGCTTCTTACACAGTACATAGGGCAAGACAGAAGACAAACCACACAACAGACAGGATCACAGAAGGGTGTGGGAAGTTAAGGATCCAAATGCAAAGTCAGTCTGTGGGCACACAGTTGAGATAAGGCCTCGGTCTGATCCAGGTCAGCTCTCGGCACTTCCTGCTTCTTAGGTTCAAACAGTAAGGATCTCGTTTCTGTTTGGAGAGGAGTCGGGCAGAGCCTTTGGGGGCAGTTGCCTTTTTTAAGTGGTCAGACACAGAGGGGTCCTCAGATGTGTCTGAAGAGTCTGACCACTTGCTGCCAAAATCCTCCCCTTTTTAAAGGGATTGAATCCGCCTTAGGCCCCTGCAGGCCTCCTCTGGTTCTGCTTTCAGTTCTGGGGTGTCAGTTGACACCGGTCCCGGTGATACCTCCTAGGTGCTGTACCTTAACTGCTTATCATTGGGGCACACGCCCCTGCTTGACGCAGGCTCCTGCTTGACATAACAGAGACTCCATTTTGCTCTCTATGAAATGTTTAGCAAAAGAACTGGGGTTTGATGATGAGGGAAACTCCCAGCCATCCAGGATGTAAAAGATATTGCAATTAGAAGATTATCTCGTAGAAAAGTGTGTTTTAAAGAGAAAGTCAAGGTTGTATGTAGCTGGATAAGCGTTTATTAGTGCTGCGGAAGACAGTTTCAATCACAAAGAGAGCTGTTTTAGGAAAATGTGAGTGTAAGTCTTGATCTTCATTGTCTCAGCAGAATCCAGGAATAGGGACAGGATTATCCATAAAATGTCGCTGAGGGAGCCTCTTGTCCTCATCTGGAGGATTCCGCATGACATACATAGGAGGCAGTGTTCTGGAGCATGTACTATTAGAAGAAACAGTCATCTTGGACTGAGGGAGATAGCATTGGCAATGTGGCCATGGAAGCAGAGGTGAAGAAACCGATGGGATAACAGAAGCAGTAAAAGGAGCTGTGTGAGATCACAAGACAAAGAACTTGGGGAAGTCTCTAGAACCAGAAAAGGGCAAGGGAACAAATGCTCCTCTAGAGGTTGAGGGAGGAACCAAGCTTGATATTTAGGCCCTTGGTCACTGTGAATTCATGACCTCCAGAGCTCTAAAATCCTAAATGTGTTGTTAAGTCACTGTTTGCCATCAGTAGTCTTTCGTTAGTCATTTTCCTTTAGGCTTTTTCTCCCCTTGTGTCCATTGGGATTACTAACTTACTTTTCAGATGTTAAACCAACTTTATATTACTAGAGTATATACCACTTATACAATTGTCATTTTTATGTGGCTGGATTTATCTTGTTAGTGTTTTAATAAGGATTCGTATCCATATTCATAAAAAATATCGGCCTGTAGTTTTTGTTTGTTGTGATGTCTTTGTCTGGTTTGGATATTGAGTTGGGAAGTATTACTTGTGTTGTTTAGGAAAGTTTATGAATAATAATTCACAAATTAATTTTTAAGGGCCTGGTAGATGATAGCACTGAAGCCTTCTGGGTCTCAGGTTCTCTGTGTGGGTACATGATGATGGTGACGATTGCTTATTCAATCTCTTCAGCAGTCTTAAGCCTAGTTAGATTGCTTATTACTTTGTGAGTTAGTTTTAGCAGTTGATGTCTTTTTTAAAAAAAAAATGCATTTCTTGTAAGTTCTCCAATTTATTGGCATGCAATTTTTTAGTGTCCCCTCCTAATCTTTCACTTCTCTATGGTCAGTAATAACGTTTCCTCATTCATTTCTGATTAGTTATTTGATACTTCACTTTTTCTTGGTCAGTCTAGCTAAATTTGCCAACTTTTTTTTTTCCAGAAAAAGCTTTCAGTCTCTTTAATGTTCTATTCTCTCTATAGTCTTTGTGCCCATCTTAATTATTTTCTTCCTTATTCTTTTTTTTTCTTCCTTATTCTTGATTTAGTTTTAGTCTGCTCTTTTTCCCCAGTGTCTTCAGATGGAAGGTTACATTTTAGATTAATTTTTTTCAACTCCATAGCAAAAGAAAAAAATTGGTAAAGGATCTGAATAGATATTTCTCCAAAGAAGAACTAACAGATGGCCAACAGGTACATGAAAAGATGTTTAACATCACTAATCATCAGGGAAATGAAAAATCAAAACCACAATGGAATATCACCTCACACCTGTCATTATGGCTATTATCAAAAAGACAAGAAATAATAAATGCTGGCAAGGATGTGGAGAAAGGGAACCTTTGTGCACTGTTGGTGGGAATGTAAATTGATGTAGCCACTATGTAAAACAGTATGGAGGTTCCTCAAATGCAAATAAAATTACCATCTGTTCCAGCATTTACTCTTCTGGTATTTATTCAAAAGAAATAAAAATAGTAATTCAAAAACACCCCCATGTTCTTGCAGCATTATTTAAATTAGTCTAGGTATGGAAGCAACCTGTGTCCACTGACAGATGAGTAGATAAAGACTATGTAGTATATGTAGATACCATGGAATATTAATCAGCTGTAAGAAAGAAGGAAATCTTGCCATTTGCAACAATATGCATGCTAGAAAAAATTTTTTTAATATATATATAGGTACAACTATGAATTTCCCTGTGTTTTGTTTTATTACATTCTATTAAATTTTAATATGTTTTGCCTTCATTTTCTTCATTAATTTTTTTTTTAAATTTAAATTCTGGTTGGTTGACATACCATTTAATAATCGTTTCAGGAGTAGAGTTCAATGGTTCATCATTTACATATAACACCCACTGTTTATCATAGTAACTGCCCTACTCAATACTCATCACCCATCTAGTCCATCTCCCACCCACCGCCCTCTGTCAACCCTCAGTTTGTTCTATATCATTAAGAGTCTCTTAAGGCTTGTCCCCCCCCCCCCTTTCCTCCCTCCTATATGTTCATCAGTCTTATTTCTTAAATTCCACAAATGAGTGAAATCGTAGGGTATTTGCCATTCTCTGAATGACTTATTTCGTTTTGCATAATATACTCGAACTCCCTCCAGGTCATTGCAAATTGCAAGATCTCATTATTGTTTATGGCTAAGTAATATTCCATTATATATATATATATATATATATATATATATATATATATGCATTTACATACCATATATTCTTTATCTATTCATCTGTTTATGGACATTTGGGCTCCTTCCATAGTTTGGCTGTCATTGATAATGCTGCTATAAACATTGGGGTGCATGTGCCCCTTCAAATCACTATGTTTGTATCCTTAGGGTAAATATTTAGTAGTGTGATTCATGGATTGTGGGGTAGATTTATTTTTTGACTTTTTGAGGAACTTCCATACTGTTCCAGAGTGGCTGCACCAGTTTGCATTCCTAGCAACAATGTAAGAGGGCTCCCCTTTCTCCACATCCTCACCAACATCTGTTTACTGGCTTGTTAATTTTAGCTATTTTGATAGTTATGGGATGGTATCTCATGGTTTTGATTTGTATTTCCCTCTTTTCATCTGTCTTTTGGCCATTTGTAGGTCTTCTTTGGAAAAGTGTCTATTCATGTCTTCTGCCCATTTCTTAACTGGATTATGTTTTTTGGGTGTTGAGTTTGATAAGTTCTTTGTAGATTTTGGATACTAACCCTTCATCAGATATGTTGTTTAGCAATATCTTCTCCCAATCTGTAGGCTGCCTTTTAGTTTTGTTGATTGTTTCCTTCACTGTACAGAATCTTTTACCGTGATGAAGTCCCAGTGGTTCATTTTTGCAGTTTCCATTGCCTCTGTTGACATGTCAAGTAAGAAGTTAATACGGCTGAGGTCAAAGAGGTTTCTGCCTGTGTTCTCTGGGATTTTGATGGTTTTCTCTCTCATATTTGATCTTTCATCCATTTTGAATTTATATTTCTGCCTTCATTTTCATTAATCTCAAAGTATTTCTGATTTCCCTTTTGATTTGTTTCTCATTAGTTATTTAAATAACATTTCTAACAGTGTGTTGTTTAATATCCACAGTTGTGAGTTTCCCAAATCTTTTGCTTAGTGGTTTCTAATTTCATTCCATTGTGAACAAAGGACAGACTTTGTATTTCTATACTTTTAAATTAATTGAATTTTGTTTTATGGATGGAGATATGGTCAATTCTGGAGAATATTCTATATGCACTTGAGAAGAATGTGCAGTTTGTTTTTCATTGGAGTATTTTGTAGATGACTATCAAGTCTATAAAGTGTTAAAAATTGAGCTTTGAAGTAGGCAACCATTATTTCTGAATTGATATCTCTATTTTTGTCAGTTTTCTTCATGTAAATTGGCACTCTGTTATAAGGTGCATATATTTATAATTGCTCATTCTTTTTTGATGGCTTTACCCTACTTACCTTGTATCATTACCCTCCAAATTTGTAGTAACAAATGGTTTTCACATGTTTGTCTGGTATTTATATAGCCACTTCACATTTCTTGTGTGTGCTATTTGCATAATATACCTTCATCCATCTTTTTACTTGGAATTTATTTATATTTTAAAACCTAAATGTTGTAGACAGCATACAGTGGATTTTTAAATTTCATGTTAAAATATTTGCCTTTTGATTGAATTTTAATTCATTTATATTTCATGATACTGATACTGTTGGATTTATGTCTATGGAAACATGATTTCTATGTGTCTCATTTTGTTTCTATTCCGCTATGCCTTCTTTACTGCTTCCTTTTGTATTAAGTGAATATTTTCCCATGACTTCTTACCTTTTTTTTTTTTTTCAACATTTCATGGAGTCATTATTTAGTGGTTGCTCCAAGGTTTACTATATATATCTTCACTGACCACAATTAGCATCCTACTTATATTACCTTAATTTTCACTGAGATAAGGGCTGGCTCAGTGGTTGAGGGTCTGCCTTTGGCTCATATCATTATCCCTGGGTCCTGGGATTGAGTCCTGCATCAGGCTTCCCCTAGGGAGCTAGCTTCTCCCTCTGCCTATGTCTCTGCCTCTCTCTTGTGTCTCTCATGAACATATGAAATAAAATCTTTAAAAAAAGAAAAATTTTCAGTGAGATAAAGAGATACATAAGATTATTTCTCTACTTTATCCTCCTTTCATAATATTTTTGTTGCATATATATTATACCTATTAATATTACTAGACTCCTCCCTATTGCTTTTCACCACAGCTTCCAATGTTTGGTGAGAGTCCTTTAGGCTTCAACATCTCCAGGTCCTGTTAAAATTAGATCTTTTGGAAATAGATTAGGAGCTACCTTGTTTTTTGTCCTATTTCTCACCCAGGCAAAATCTCAGATCCAAGGCTGAGACTCTGGAATTGGGCCACAAAGGCACACTTTCTTGGAGTGACACCCCCTCTTTATTTATTTATTTTGGACACCCCCTCTTTAAATATTAAACGTTCAATTAAGAGGTGGACAAAAGCCTAAGTTCTTTCTGACTTGCCTTTCCTCCACTACTGCTTTATAAGCCAGTGCAGGGTGCTTAGGAACCCAATATTCCCATGGTGCCATGAGTAAGGTAGAGTATTCCATGAGGGGAGGTTGGGCAGGAGGAAAAAATCCCATCTCTCAACCGTGCTCACCTAGAATTTAGCCACAGCAATAGGAAACACAGGGCAGGTTGAGAAATGCTGATGTCTAGCTCTTCCCAGAAATAAAGCCCTCTGGCCAGGAGCTGGCAAGATAGGGAGCCTTGTGTTCCTGGATACACTAGTCTGGAGTATTCATCTTGCTGAGCTTGGAGGTGGAGGGAGAGAGTTCTCTTGGTTTAAATTACACAGATACTCAATTATTACTGAATTTTCACAAAGTCTCTTCAATAGATGTTCATTTGCTGTAATTTTTAGAAGTATTTCCAAAGGCTTTAAATAATTTTGTTAAAAATATAACTTTTACCACTTCACTGAGGAGGTGGTTACAGATATACCCATGTTGTCATGCTATAAGTAGATCTGAAGTTTTGAACTTCCATTTCTGAAACAATCAAAGTGTCCCAAAGCCATTACTTCTATGTACTTTTTGGCCCGCAGCTCATTTTCTAGCCTGGAGATTTAGTTCTCCATTATCTATTTGGCTATGGTTTCATTTCCTTATTGACATTTATATTTCTATTAAGCACTTGAGTAAGACAAATACTTGTGTTAAAAGAAAATGAGAAAGTTTGGAGGGACTCTAATTAAATTAAGTAAGGTTTTTCTATTTCCAATCATATAAACCACTTGAGCTTTATACCATTTCTTGAATGAAGTAGGAAATAAGTCATTCCATTTATTCTCATTTATTCTTCACGAAATAATTCCATAATGAAAAAAAAAAAACATGTATCTGATTCATTAAGTTAGGAAGTCTGGCTCTTTTTAATTTTTTTTTCTTTTTTTAAACAGAGGTGAAAGAGGTCTATATTACAGATAGGCTAAAAATGTCAGACTTCTCAGGATTGACCTTTTTAAATTTTTCTTCCTCAGAGCCCCAGCTCCAATGCACCTGCTCATAAAACCGTTATCTTTATTTATTTATTTATTTATTTTTTAGAACCGTCATCTTTAGAACAAAGTTTTACAATGGCCGCCCATTTTCAGTTTAAATACTGAATACAAGACAACTCAAAGATTTTCTGACCTCCCAATACTTGCTCATGCCAAATACCTTAAGATTAAAAATTTAAAATTTGGGGCACCTGGGTGGCTCAGGGGTGCCTGGGTGGCTCAGTGGTTGAGCATCTGCCTTTGGCTTGGGTCATGATCCCAGGGTCCTGGGATCGAGTCCTGCATCGGGATCCCTGCAGGGAGTCTGCTTCTCCCTCTGCCTATGTCTCTGTCTCTCATGAATAAATAAAAAATAAAAAAATAAAAATTAAATAAAAATTCTTTAAAAAAATAAAAATTAAAAATGCAAAATAACCTCTTAAGAGGCCAGGATAATTGTTTTTGTTTTGTTGTTTTGCTTTTCAAAAACAACAAGGTACATGATTCAAATAACTTTTTCCAAAACAACATAGAACTTAACCACCCAAAAATGGAAATTGTAAAAGTTTTACTTTTTTGTAACAGTGACTAAGAAGTATCAAGCTTTCCTTTTCCTTATTTGCTTTTGTTTTTAAAACTGTTAGTCAATAGGTTTAAAATTATCAAAATATGTAAGATTAAGAAAACAAATCACAAAAGAGAGAAGGGATCTACTTTACCTAGTTGAGGAGACTGTGGTATTATAATTATGCTCCCACTTTTGAAATAATTCTAAACTTAAAGAAATTGCATTCCTCTTTGTGTTTGAGTGTGCATTGCATATATCCTCTTTTTACACAGAAGTGAATATGTAACCCAATGCAATTATCAAATTCAGGAAGTTTAATATTTGATGCCTTTCATTTAACAAAACCTTCCTTTATATTCATATCTGGTCACTTGTTCCAATAGCATCCCTTATTCTTTCTCCATTCCAGGACCACTTAGCCTCCCCCCCACCCCCACCCCATGACATTGATATTTTGCCACATTTTTAAAGATTTGGTTAAGAAATGATAAATATAAATACTTGAAGATTTACTGATTGTCAGTTAAAACCCATTATTCAGACTTGAAATCACTTACTATGACGTTTGGGGAAGGTGACCAAACTAGACTTGGTTATTGCCATGTCTTAACTGAAAGTGTTTCTTCTGTATCAAGACCTCAGGAGATATAAAGGGAAATTGAGACAACAAAAATATAAACCGAAACTAAGTATATCCCTGTTATGTGAAATTTGGAATGAATATAATTCAAAGACTATTAAAGTTGTTGAAGCTTCAGTGAGAGCATATATCAAATGATAATAATGATAAAGAACTTTCCTACAAACAAAAGTACCGTTACATAAACATGCTAATTTACTATAAATGTTCTTGCCTCATCAGATAGAAGAATCAGAATGTCTATATGGGAAACTTCCAACTTGTACACAAAACTTGCTTTGAAACTGCATTGTTGAAGCAAGTATGATTTATTTTTACTGGATTTTATGTGCTTTTCATAAAGCATCTCTTCATTGTTATTTTTTAATATTCTACCTTATTTCTAAAAAGTTTAATTTTATTAATTATCCTAGGTGGATTTTTATTTTCATTCCTTTTCCATTTTTCCCCATAAGATGATTGCTATTTTGTTAAACATGCCCTGTTTAACCCGACATTGACATTGGCCATTTATCACAGGCCGTTCTTTGTATCTGTCTGGCCCTTCCACTCAGCTCGAGAAGTGGAAAATGACTTATAAGGCTAAATTAAGGTGACCTTTTAGAAAGCATATCACACTATATCCAGTTGGAATTAAGCTTTCCCCCAATCCTTTTACCCCAACTGCACTTCTAAAATAGTTTGATCTGTCTGGCAATAAATCTGTTAGCATCAATGTTATTCTAAAATTGTACATCTTTAGGAATAAATGATTTTTATGTTTGTCTTCCTCATTCTGGTTTGTTTGGGATCAGGAACTTTGTATCCTCCATAGTCTTAGTTTTATACATTGTAGACGTATGTACATACATACATAGTACATAAATAAGTATATATTGAATTCTATTTCCTAGTATTTTACCTACAAAAGGAGACTGCAATGCCTGGCTCACTGGAAGAATTAGTTGTACTGACATACCTATTGGGCAGTGAACTTTGCAATGTGTTTCTTAAGAATATTGAAATAAGCACTTGTTAGCTTGAGCTGACCCAACAATGCACCACAGAGTACACAGCCTTAAGCAACAGAACTGGAGGCTGGAAGTCTAAGATCAAAGTGTCAGTAAGGCTGATGATCTTCGATGAGGTAAGGATCTCCTCCAAGCCTCTGTCCTTAGCTTATAAATGGCTGTCTTCTCCCTGTGTCTTTCATGGTCTTCCTCTTCTTACAGGACTCTAGTTAGATTAGAGTAGGGCCCATCCTAATAACGTGAGGTCAAGACTCTCTTTCCAAATATAATCACATTGTGAGTTATTGGTGATTAGACTTCAACATCTATATTCTGGGGAAAAGGAACACTATTCAGTACATAGTAGCATCAGTCCAAAAATTTTGTAACATGCACATTTATGACTAAGTATTTTAATGAACTTGGATGTTTTAAAAATTACAACCAGACACTGGAAAACTTAAAATATCTTAATAGTTTTATGATGGATAGAAGATGGTGCTGGGGAAGACAGAATTTGATAATAAGGGGAGAATTAAAATTAAAACACAAAGACTATAAATTCCTAGAGGAAGAGAAGAAGGTTTCACACAATGTGTAAAATGGTGGAGAGAATACAGAAATGAAAGAAAAGAGCACTAAATCTGACTTCATGTCTATTTCCCTAGAGATGTCCCAGTCTCAATTGTTAAACAATTCCATATTGACTATGGAACTCTAATACAACAAAAAGAGACTAGCCCAAGCCTCTGAGACTTTTTTCAATACATTAGTAGAAAATATTGTGATCAGCCCTCTACTTAAAAACTCCCTGGGTAAAACAATAGTACTATTTATGCCATGATAGAACCTGTTTCTCTTGAGAGATAATAATAGTGATGACCAGCCCCTCAAAAATTCTAAGAAATGTGAATCTGGCCACCTAATCCTGTGTATATTAAATTCTAGGTAGAGCACAAACTTCTTGATTTGATGTTGAAATAAACAGCATCTCTTATTTAGGGACAAATTACTTTGTTGATACATTTTCCAAGCCTGCTTTCTCCCTCCTGAGGCTTGTCTTTAGTCCCAATTTGTTGCTCATTAACACATCTGTCAAAGGGTAAATACAGGAAATAAAGGAAATGAAACAGTCCAATTCAGTCCTCGTTATGGACTCATAAAAACGTTTAATGAAAAAAGATGTTGAATTTTATGGGATGGATAAAAGTAAATGGCTGTTTTCAAAAATCAGCTCCTTTTAAAATTGTAATGAGTAGCTCATTTTTTAATATTGTAAGAAAATACTGAGAAAAAAAGTATGTTAAATCTCACTGTATTTGCCACAGAACAAATAGTACTACAGCTTCTACAGATACATAAGGTCATACATTATTGAGATTACTACTTATAAAATGCCAAAGAGATTAGAATAGGTTAATGTGACCTTTTTCTAAAATGATACAAAGAGTATAAAGCTATTTGTTACCTGTTACATCTCTAGTTTACTTATATTGACAATTTTCAACATTTTAAGAACTATTGACCATGTTAATACCCACAGAAGTCTCCCCCTATAAATTATTCCCACCAATGCTAATACTGTTATCCATGGACTTTTCTTTGGGCAATCCTAGGGCACTGTAATCAATTACTCTGTACTAGCCTGCTATGTTAGCAAGTAGTATTTTCCCAAGTTTGATTTTTCTGAAAACTACTATTGGCACTATTATTTTTCCCCTCAAGATGTCAAATTGAGTTACAATTCAGACTCATGGATACTCTTACCCAAAGTGAAAGAAATAGAAATCAAATTGTATTGTGAATTCTTTTGAAATAGTGAACTTTTGAAACATGAATTTGGAAGTTGTATTAATAAGCATATTTTGGCAAGTATTCTGAAAACTAAGGCAGATGAGTTTTAGGGGGAATGAATTTTAAAAAGCCTCATTATAAATTGATAGGCTACTTCAAAATATAGCTTTCCCATACTAGTGAGATGGTGATTTGGCTTTTAATGGTTTTAGGTCTACTTGCAGCAATAGGCAGTTTTACCCTCCAGCTATCCCTACTGGTGAAAGTAATTCCATCTGAATAGTAATAGTAACTGTGAACAGTTTACTAGTGCTATAATGTTCCATAAATTGTCCTAAGGGTGTTACATGTATAAACTAGTTAATCTTCTCAACATCTGCTATTATTTTAAATAAGAGAAAACTGAGGCAGAGTTAAATACTTTGTCTATTACTGTGAGAGACTGGGAGATCTGAGACCTTGCAATGAAGACTTTGCAAGTTCCTATTCCCAAAGTTCTTCCCCAACCACTTTCATTTTCTTTTAAAATGTGGTGAAATGGGGATGCCTGGGTGGCTCAGCAGGTGGACATCTGCCTTCAGCTCAGGTCATGATCTCAGGATCTAGGATCGAGTCCCACATCAGGCTCCCTGAGAGGAATCTGCTTCTCTCTCTGCCTGTGTCTCTGCCTCTTTCTCTCTCTCTGTGTCTTTCATGAATAAGTACATATTTTTTAAAAAGTGCTGAATATACATAAACATTACCATCTACACCATTTTGAGTATACAGTTCAGTAACGTTCAGTACATTCACATGGGTTGTGCAACCAGTCTCCAAGAACACTTTTCGTCTTGCACAGCTAAAACTCTAGACCCATCAGCTTTTCTTTCCTTTCTCTTCCCAGCCTCTGGCAACAACCATTCTACTTTTTATTTCTATTAATCTAACTACTGTAGGTACATTATATAAATGAAATCAAACGGTATTTGTCTTTTGGGGACTGGCTTATTTCAGTTAGTATAATATCCTCAAGGCATACTGTAGCCTATGTTAAATTTTTTTTAATGCTGAGTGATACTCCATTATATGTATAAGCCACATTTTATTTATTCTTTTATCCATAAATTGATCATTGGGTTTCTTTCACATCTAGTGATTGTGAATCTGGGTGTACATATGTCTTCCAAGAACCAGCTTTAAATTTTTTAAGCTACATACCCAGAAGTGCAAATGCTGGCTCATAGAGTAATTCTAATCTTTTTTTTTTTTTTTAAGAAGTATCATACTATTTTCCACAGCAGTTGTACTATTTTACATGCCCATCAGCAGTGCTCAATAGTTCCAATTTCTCAACATCCTCACCAAAATTTTGTTTTGTTATGTATGTATTCATTTATTTATTTGTAGTTTTTATTTTAATAGTAGCCATCTTTAATGGTGTGAGACAGTATCTTACGGTAGTTTAGATAAGATTTTCCTGATGAGTGATGTTGAGCATCTTTTCATGTGTTTATCCACTTATATATGTCTTTTGGAGAAATCTCTATCCAAATCCTTTGCATATTTTTCAGTCAGGTTTCATTGTTAAATTCTAGGAATTCTTTATATATTCTGGATATTAATCTCTTATCAATACATGATTTGCAACTTTTCACGCATAGGTTGCCTACTCTGTTGATTGTATACTTTGATGCACAGAAGTTCTTAATCTTGATATAGTCCACTTTACCTATTTTTGCCTGTGTGGCCTATGTCTCTCTATAATCTCCTCACCCACTCATGTGTATGTTTTGAGGCACTAGCTTGTTTTTCCTTCCCTGCTGATAAAATTTTAAATGCCTCCAAATGACTAAGTAATAAGAAAAATTACTCTCTTTGCTGAGAATTGGCCTTGACCAACTAATCCTAAACAACCTCAACTCTGCTAACCCCTTCCTGGTAAAGCCCTATAAAAAATTTGACTTTACTTCACTAAATTGCTCACCCAGACTTCTGAATTATTGAAACATAGATTTGAAACCCAATAGGCTGATCATAGAGTAAATTTTTAACCACTGCACCCACTACAAGTCTATCTGTAATCAGCATTGACATGAATTACTGTATTACTTGCAAAACTACTAAAGATATTTTGTATAAAGATGAAACTAAATTCTTTAATTTCAATTTATAGCAAATATTGAATGAGAAACAACTGTTATATTCATATATACTTTAATTTTATTCAATAAACAATGTTTTGATAATTGGTATGGGATTTTATGGAAAAATATATGACAAATATTTGAGGTGATTTGAAACTGGCTCATGTCTCAGCGCTTCAATTCTGTGTGTTTTTTTCCCTTTTGGGAATAAACTCCCACTCATCATACCAATAAAGTGGTGAAAAAAATCATAATGATTTTTTTGATTTTGAGTTTGCAATGATTTAAAATGAACCTGTTGTCTATTACTTATTTTGAAAAGCATGCATTAGAATTGTTTTGATAAAACAATTGTTAGTTTTGCCTATTGAATACTGCATATTACATGAGATAACACAGTAATCATTCTCTTAAATTTATGCATATATATTATCTTAAAGTGCAATTTCTTAAGAAACAAAAATGAAAATTATTTTTATTTTTTAAAAGATTTTATTTATTCATGAGAGACACAGAGACATAGGCAGAGGGAGAAGCAGGCTCCACACAGGGAGCACAATGTGGGACTCGATCCCAGGACTCCAGGATGATGCCCTGAGCCAAAGGCAGATGCTCAACCGCTGAGCCACCCAGGCATCCCCAAAATTAGGTAGTTTTAAATCCATTTACCCTGAGAAATGTCCTAAATAAAATATGCCCAAGCTGAATGTATTAGCGTGAATTACCACATTTGTATTTTATTTAGAACTTATGGAACACATATGGGTATATAATTTTACATAATAAGGGGCAATTACTGGAAGCTCTCCAGAAGAAATATTATTCCTGTATTAGAGATGTGCATGAAGCAAGACGAGATGGAACTAGTATTGTAATATAATTTCTTCAATCCAGTTCATAGCATCAATGACTTGAGCTCAACGTTATAAAAAACAAAAGCAGATCTCCATAAAGTTCAACTAAACCTGAATGAAAGCAAGATCACAAAATAATCCCTTAAAATAAACCCCTCACCTTTTGGCTAATGTAACATTTTAATCAAAGAGTAATTGGGGGCAGCCCTGGTGGCGAAGCGATTTAGCGCCGCCTGCAGCCCAGGGTGTGATCCTGGGTACCCGGGATCAAGTCCCACATCGGGCTCCTTGCATGGAGCCTGCTTCTCCCTCTGCCTGTGTCTCAGCCTCTCTCTCTCTCTCTGTGTGTGTCTCTCATGAATAAATAAAATCTTAAAAAAAAAAAAAGAGTAATTGAAATAACTTTAAAAATAACTTTAAACAATTATACTTTACCTTGGAGAACTTAAATATTTCACTCAGTAAAGCAGTATGGGTGCCTACTATTACCCCCCTCCCCCATCAGAATAAACATTGCCCTCTCTGTAGCTACTTTTTGTGGAGTCACCCCTTGAATTGAGATCAAGTGTGTGTTTGCTTCATCTGAACTCTTCCCCTTAACATAAGAGCTTTTTAAAATAAGAATTCTGATTGTTAATGGTTTCAGGCTTTATTTAGAATAAGAAATTCATATAATTTATTAGTATTTCAGATTTATCTGTGAAGAGCAATCCCCTTTTCAGTAAATTTCTTAAATTTAAAGCTGAGCTCATAAATTGGTGGCAGATGACTTAATGAGATTATCTTCAAGAGGTCTGGGTTCCAGCCTTAGCTCTCCTATCAACTCTTCATGTAACAATTAGTCTCTGAGCTCCAGGTTCCCCAGCCATTACATGGGCGTGTCAGTAACAAACTTAGATAAAGCTGGAGATTACTGAAAGTCTAACATGGGCTGGACATCTAACACATGGTAGTAGTTACTTTAATTCTGGAAATAACCTGATACCGTAGGTATTACCCTCATTTTATAAGTATTTCAGAGACCAACTGGGGAAGCACAGTTATTCCATAAAACAGTCTGTACTGTAGGTATTACCCTCATTTTATAAGTATCTCAGAGACCAATTGGGGAAGCACAGTTATTCAATAAAAGTCTGTATTTGTAGACAGATTTCCGTTTCCAAATTTTCTTTCCAGTGTTAGGCCACTTTGCTATGATGGTGAGGGTCTATTGAACAAGTAGCTTTGGCAGCACTTTGTAGCCATATGGCTAACACCTTTGCTTCTTTATACTTGTCTGATAGTAGAAAAGAAGAAACCTGTTAAAATAAAGCCAAAGAGCCCTGGAGTAGGGATTTGAAAATCCATGTTCTACTCTAGTGTACTAGTTTCCTATGGCTGCCATAACAAGTTGATGCAAAATCTATGACTTAAAACAACTTAAAATTGTTTTTATAGTTTTGTGGATAAAAAGCCAGGTGTCAGCAGGGTCTGCTCCCTTTTGGAGGTTTGAGAAGAGTCTATTTCGTTGCCTTTTTCAGCTTTTTGAGCAGTATTAAGTTCCCTGGTTTGTGGCCACTTCCTTCCATACTCAAAGCCAGTAGTAGAAAATCTTGCTGTAGTAGTAACACTGTCTCTTTTTGTGCCATATCTTCTGCCTGCCTCTTGTTAGGACCCTTGAAATTATACTGGACCCACCTGGATAATATGGGGAAATCTTCCTATTTCAAGATCTTTAATCACATTTGCAAAATCTTTTGCCATGTAACATTCACAGGTTCTGATCATGGGAACATATCTCTGGAGACTATTACTCAGCCTACTACATTCTGATTCTGTCACGCTGCATTAAAATGACTTAGATTCATTCGGTTTTTCTATTAATATATTCCCCGCACTTTGGAATGCTTTGATATTTTTTGAGATGCTATATGTATGCTACTATAAGACTTCTTACTGTATCTTTGGTATGATCAAAATTGCTGAAGACGAAGTAGCAATGGAAATGCCACTTTAAAAATAACTAGGTACTGCTTTAAGGACTCACACCTAGAGCAACTGTTATAAATATTTGCTTCAACTTATTATTTATTTTTTTAAATCTTTTTTTAAGATTTTATTTATTTATTCATGAGAGACAGAGAGAGAGAGAGAGAAGCAGGCTCCATGCAGGGAGCTTGACGTGGGACTTGATCCTGGTCTCCAGGATCACACCCTGGGCTGAAGGAGGCACTAAACCACTGAGCCACCTGGGCTGCCCATCTTATTATTTATTTTTGATTATCTTTTTTTTTTTTTAGAGAGTGAGGGACAAAGGGAGAGGGAGAGAGAGTCTTAAGGCTCCACAACCAGCATGGAGACCGATGTTGGGCTTGATCTCAGAACTATGAGGTAATGACCCAAGTGGAAGTCAGGAGTCTGACAACCAACTGAGCCACCCAGGTGCCCCTTGATTTACTTAGTTTTTAAAAACTTGGCATTTATGTTCACAATAAAATGGATGTGTTAGACTCAAATCAATGTTAAAATAAGCAAGATCAATACAAAGAGGTTATTGTACCTTGCATTGGCACTACTGGTTTTCCCATTGCTTATTTTTCAACATTTTAATTGCCTGATCACAATAAATTTGAAAGTTGGTCTCAGAAAGTTGAAGAAATTGAGAGAGATGTTTGGTTCTCAGACCTCCCTAATAGGTAACAGAATTAAATTTTTGTCTACACTGATGGCCGGTGAAAAGCACTCTAACTATGCTGCAGTTACAGTAAAATAAGATACATTCCCATTGGAATTAACTATGATGCCAGATTCCTTATTTAATATTAAGAAGTGACCAAAATCTCCTTTGAAGGTACTTCTCTTCCATAATGATTTTGAGTCTACAAATAAATCATTTAAATATTCGTTTGTTATTGGAGTCAGAGATGGTATATTACAGTAGTATGATATTGCAAGAATTATGGCAATAAGGAACTTGGAGTGAGTTTCCACAGTTGAAAACATATATATTCACCCTTATAGAAGTCTGACGTGGTAGGTGCTTTTAAAATTTCCATTTGAGGAGAACACACACGAGATGTTAATTACTTTCAAATATCATATTAGAGAGGAAGATTGATTTTTTTGAACACAGGTAATACTACAAAACTGAATACATACACTCTGCATAATAGTGCTTAATTACATTAAATTTTCTGGGTTGGGCAATATTTTCTATTAATCAAGCCATATTTTCATTTTTGTATTAAAGATACACATATAGGGATGCCTGGGTGGCTCAGCAGTTAAGTGTCTGCCTTTGGCTCAGGGCGTGATCTTGGAGTCCCAGGATCCAGTCCTGCATCGGGGTCCCTGCAGGGAGCCTGCTTCTCTCTCTGCCTGTGTCTCTCATGAATAAATAAATAAAATTAAAAAGTGAAAAAATAAAGATCTACATATATAGCAAAAATTCCATTTTAATTCAGACTTAAAGTGATAAATTTCCCTGGAAACATCTTTTTTAGCCCATTGACTACATAAAATGTATGCAGTCTAGATGTGATATAATTAGATGTCACTGAGAATTTATAAGAAAATCTAGTATCTGTTCAAGGATTTCCTAAAAGTACTTCTGATATTGAGGCTCAAAGAGGTGCTATAGCGTTGACATTAAAACAGTAATGCCTTAACAATTTTGTTAAGATTCATGATTTAGATGACTCAGCTCAGCTGGTATGGATAGTATTCTTTTAATCTCACAAAAACTCCAATTTATAGTAAATTTTTTGAGTAAAATAGTCATAGTGATTGACCTTAAGAAAAACCTCTTTGGCCACAGAAACCACTAAGTACAGAATTCTATCTTGTTGATCTAGAATATTCTCCATGATAGGCCATATCCCAGGCCATAAAGCAAATATTCACAAGTACTCAGTAGTATTAAAAAAACGCAGAATATTTGTTCTCTGATTAAAAGAGTTGGGCAGCCCCGGTGGCGCAGCGGTTTAGCGCCGCCTGCAGCCCGGGGTGTGATCCTGGAGACTCAGGATCGAGTCCCACGTCGGGCTCCCTGCATGGAGCCCGCTTCTCTCTCTGCCTGTGTCTCTGCCTCTCTTTCGCTCCTCTGAATAAATAAATAAATAAATCTTAAAAAAAAAAAAGAGTTAATTTAGGAATCATCAGAAGAAAATTAGGGAAATGAATAAATACTTGGACATTTATTTAAGAAAAATAATTTTACAGTAACAACAAAAAACCTTGAATTCTGAAAGTTCTAAAACCTTGCTGAGAGAAATTGAAGTTCTTAATAAATGGTATCCCACTGAGGTTTCTTGTTTGTTAAGCATTATTGACAGATAACTGACAAATCAAATTATAAGCTATTAAAGTATACATCATAATGATTTGATATGATGTATATGTTGTGAAAAAATTTCTTCTATGTGGGTAATCTACAGAACCATCACTTCATATTTCTTTGAGTGAGAACATGTAAATTGTACTCTTAGGAAATTTCAATTATCCATAGTGGTACAAGATACGGTCACTATATTAGGTATTAGGTTAGATCCTTATTCATCTTACAGCTACAGATTTGTTACTTTCCACCAGTCTCTCCTTATTTCTCCCACCGATAGACCCTAACAACCACTTTTCTACTATGTTTCTATGAATGAGACTTTTTTTTAGATGCCACATGTAAGTAATATCATGCAATATTTATCTTTCTCTTTGACTTCACTTAGCATAATGCGGTCAAGGACCATTCATGTTGTCCCAAATAGCATGATTTCTTTCTTTCCCATGGCTGAATGATATTTGTGTGTATGAGTAAGTAAATACAACATCTTCTTTATTCACCCACTGATGGATACTTAGATTGTTTTCATACCTTGGATACTGTGAATAACGCTGCAATAATCATGAGAGTGCAGATATCTTTTTGAGATATTCATTTCCTCATTTTCTTTGGATATATACACAGAAGAAGAACTGCTGGATCATAGGATCTCTCTCTCTCTCACTCTCTCTCTCTCTTTTAAAGATTTTATTTATTTGAGAGTGAGCATGCATAAGCAGAAGGGAGAGGGACAGGGCAACTCTCTGCTGAGCAAGGGACCCACAAGAGACTTGACCTCACAATCCTGAGATCATGACCTGAGTTGAAATCAAGAGTTGATCACTTAACCAACTGTGCCACACAGGTGTCCCATAGGGTATTTCTATTAGTTTTTTGAGGAACCTCCATTTTTTTTTAAATAATGACTGAATCAATTAACATTTTCACCAAAAAGGATTTCTTTGTATTCACATCTTTACCAGTACTTGTTACCCCCTTGTCTTCTTGATAAGCGTTCTATCAGGTATATACTGATATCTCATTGTGTTTCTGATTTTAATTTCCCTGGTGATTAGTGATGTTGGGTATCCTTTTATGTGCCTTTTGGCCATTTGTATGTTGTCTTTGGAAAAATGTCCATTCAGGTTTCCTGCCCACTTTTTACTCATTTTTTATTATGTTTACTTGTACGAATTTTCATGTTTTGCATACTAACATTTTACCTACTATATGATTCACAAATATTTTCTTCAATATTGCCCCTCCCACTTTTTTGGCTTGTGAGGAATCTTTTTTACTTGATTTACTGTTATTTGATGATTTTTTTTTGCTTTTGTTGCCTGTGCTTTTAGTGTCTTATAAAAAAAAAAAACTCACCAAATTTTTTTTTAAATAAAAACTCACTGCCAAAATTAATGTTAAGGAGCTTCTTGCCTATTTTTTCTTTTGAAGATTAATTTGTTTATGAGAGAGAGAAAGAGAGAAACAGAAACAGCATGAGCAGGGGCCAGAGGGAGAAGAATCTCAAGTAGACTCCATACTTAGCTTGGAGCCTGATGTTGGGGGGCTGGCTCTCACAACCCTGAGCCAAAACTAAGGGTTGGACCCTTAACCAACTGTTCACCTGAGTACCCCCACTATGTTCTCTTCTAAGATTTTCACATTTCAGATCTTAGGTTTAAGTTTTTAATTTTTCTCAAGGTATTTTTTGTGAGTGGTATAGAGGACCAATTTTATTCTTTTGCATGTGACTGTCTAGTTTTCCCAAAACCATTTAGGAAGAGACTATTCTTTTCTCATTGTGTAGTTTTGGCTTCTTTGTCAAAAATTGACTACATATGCATGAGTTTATTTCTGGGGTCTCTATTCTGTCCTATTGATCACTGTGTGTGTGTGTGTGTCTTTTTTTTTTTTTTGCAATACTATAATGTTTTAAAATATAGTTTGAAATCAGGAAGTTTGATGCCTCCATCTTCTTTTTCTTCAGGATTGTTTGACAATATTTTAGTGCCATGCCAATTTTATGACTGTTTTTTTTCTATTTCTGTGAAAACTTCCATTGGGATTTGATGAGAATTGCATTGAATCTATATATCACTTTTGGTAGTATGTACATCTTAACAATTTTTTTCCAATCCATGAGGACAAACTAGATTTCCATATACACGCATATCTTCTAACAGTTTCTTTTGTTAGTGTCTCAAAGTTTACAGTTTACAGATTTTTTACCTCCTTAAATTTATTGCTAAGTATTTTATTTTTTATATAGTTATTCATAGAATTGTTATATTTCTCTTTCTGATAATTCCTTAGTGCATGCAAACACATCTGATTTTTGTTCATTGATTTTTATATTTTGCACCATTACTAGATTCATTTATTAGTTTTTGTGAAGTCTTCAGGATTTTCTGTGTCTTCTGCAAGTGAATCTGTTTTGTTTCCTCCTTTCTAATTTGCATACCTTTTCTTTTTGTCTAACAATTCCAGCTGGGACTTCCAGTACTGTTTTGAATAAAATTGGTGAGAGTTGGCATGCTTGTCCTGTTACTTAATAGTGAAAAGCTGAAAACTTTCCTCTAAAATGAGTATGATGTTAGCTTTGGGCTTGTTATATATGTGTTCATTATGTTGAAGTATATTCCCTCTATCGTCAGTTTCTTGGGAGTTTTAACAATGGATGTTGATTTTTGTCGAATCCTTTTTCTGAATCATCAGCAATAATCATATGACTTTTATCCTTCATTTCGTTAATGTGGCATATCACAGTGATTAATTTGCAGATGTTCATCCATCCTTGTATCCCTGGGATAAATCCCACCTGATGTGGTGTATGAACCTTTCACTGTATTGCTGGATTTGGTTGAGGATTTTTGTGTCTATGCTCATTAAGGATATTGAACTGTAATTTTTTTTTAATCTTATAGTGACTTTGTCTGGTTTTAGTATCATGGCAACACTAGCCTAATCAAATGAGTTTTGAAGTTTTCTCTTTCAGTTTTTTGAAGAGTTTGTGAAGAATTGGTATTAATTCTTTTTTAAATGTTTGATAAAATTCACTTGTGAAGCCAGACATTTTTTAGGCAAGTTTTTGATAACTGACTTGATATCCCTACTAGTAATAGGTCTGTTCAGGTTTTCTATTTCTCATGATTGGTTCCTGGTAGGTTATAAGTTTCTAGGAATTTATCCTTTATTTCCAGGTTGTATGATTTCTTACAACCTTAAGTTTCTTTCATCAGTGTCTGGTAGTTTTCATTGTATGATTTGTTGGCACGTAAACGTTCATATTGGTCTTAGTTTCCTTTGTATTTGTGTGATGTCAGTTGTAATGTCTCTTTCTATTATAATGTGAGTACTCTTTTATTCTTTGTTAGTCTAGCTGACAGTATTGTTTTTTCTAAAAGCTAGCTCTTAGTTTCACTGTTATTGCTTTTCTAGTCTCTATTTCTTCTTTGATTTTTTTTTCCTTCCTTCTATCAACTTTGGGCTTTTTTCCCCCTGGTTCCTTTAGGTGTTAGGCTGTTTCTTTGAGATCCTTTTGTTTTGTTTTGTTTTGGTTTGGTTTGTTTTCCTGCTGTATATGCATTTATCATAACATTATGAACTGCTTTTGTTGAATCCCAATAGTTTCTGTATATCGTATATCCATTTTCAAGGCTTTCTATTATGTTACATTGATATTTGTGTCTCCTTGTATTTACATAGTATTTTATTTTATCTAGCTTTGTAGTATAGTTTGAGATCCTAAGATCCTCCAGGTTTGTTGTTTTCCAAGATTGCTTTGGCTTTTCAGGTCTTGTGTGGTTTCACACCAGTTTTAGAATTGCCTTTTTATTTCTTAAAAATGTCATTGGAATTTTGCTAGGAAATTCCTATATCTATAGATGGCTTTGGGTAGTTTGGACATTTTAAGAGTATTGTTACCCATGAACACAGGTTATATTTCCATTTGTTTAAGTCTTAAGTTTCTTTCATCAGTGTCCTGTAGTTTTCATTGTATGGGTCTTTCACTTCATTGGCTAAAATCAGTCCTAGGTATTTCATTATTTTATTTATTTTTAAAAAGATACTATTTATTTGAGAGCAAGAGAGAGCATGAGCAGGGGGAGAGGCAAAGGGAGAACGAAAGCAAGAATCTCAAGCAGACTCTGTACTGAGCATGCAGCCTGATGCAGGGCTCAATCCCATAAGCTCAAGATCATGACCTGAGCTGAAATCAAGAGGCAGATGCTTATACAACTGAGCCACCCAGGTGCCCCAGTATTTTATTATTTTTGATAATACTGTGAATGGGATAATTCTGATATTTCATTTTACACTATAGATACTATATTGATTGCTATATTTTGATTTTGTATATTGAAATTTTGCTTAATTGATTGATTAGTTCCAGCAGTGTTTTGGTTGTCTTTAGAATCTACCACATATAAGATGACACTATCTGCAAATACGGATAGTTTTATTTCTTTCTGATTTCACTACTGTGTGTATTGTAAACTTCAAAGTTGCTAAGAGACAAGATCTTGTTTCCACCAGAAAAAAGAAATGATAATCAGGTGACATGATAGAGATGTTAGCTAACATTATACTGGTAATCATATTGCAATATAAATGTATCAAATGAACACATTGAACACCTTTAACTTACATATTTTTAAATGTCAAGAAAAATCAATGAAACCAATATATAGTTCAGTATAGGTCTACTCTTGCATTGTCAATTAAGTTTCTTTTTCTTTTATTTTGGAAAGAGGTTTAGGAAATTCAGTAGAAAAAAAATTTGCATCAAATGGTGTTGGAATGACTGGACAGCTTATAAAAAAAACAAATGACTCTCAAATCTCATCTCACAAGATACACAAATGTTAACTCATTATTGACATTAGTCATAATCTTATGTGTAAATCCAAAAATCTGTAAAACTTCTAAAATAAAACCTAGAAAAATTATATGTGACTAGTAGGGAAAGGTTTTAAGGCAGAACAAAATGTAATTTATAAAAGAAAACTGATAAATTAGACTTTGGTCAAATTGAAGTCTTTTGTTTAAGACACAAATGATATATAAAATTATTAAAATCAGGTATACAATATCAGTTTTGATATGTATTTATTGCAAAATGATCACCACAACAAGTCTAGTTAACATCCATTATCACACATAGTTACAAATTTTTTTTATTGTGGTGATGACATTTAAGATCTACACTCTTAGCAATGTTCAAATATGCATACAGTATTAGAAAATACAGTCACCATGCTGTAAATTAAATCCCCAGGACCCATTTTATAACAGGGAATTTATATCTCTTGGCCACCTTCACCCATTTCAACTCTCTCTGTCCCCTCTGTCTCTAGCAACCACCAATTTGTTTTCTGTTCCTGAGTTGGTTGTATTACTATTTTCAAATCCACTTAAAAATGAGATTACATTCTGAAAAAAAAATGAGATTACACAGTATTTGCTTTACTTGGACTTACTTCACTTAGTTTAATACCCTCAGGCTCTGTTCATGTTACAAATGGCAAGATTTTCATCCTTCTTTTGGCTGAGTAATCCATTATTTTGTGTACATATGTTTGTAAACACCACATTTTCTTGATCCACTCATCCATCCATGAATGCTTCAGTTATTTCTGTGTCTTAGCTACTATAAATACTGCTACAATGAACTTGGGGGTGCAGATAGCTCTTTAAGTTGGTGTTTCCATTTCCTCCAGATAAATTCCCAGAAACGGAATGGCTGGATCTTATGGTAGTTGTATTCTTACGTTTTTGAAGAAATTCCAGACTGTTTTCCATAGTGGCTGCACCAGTCTACATTCCTGTTAACAGTGCATAAGGGTTCTCTTTTCTGCATATTCTCACCATTGCTTGTTAACTTGTGTCTTTATGACAATAGTCATTCCAACATGTGTCAGGTAGTATATCCCATTGTGGTTTTGATTTGCATGATTGTTTGATTTGATTTCTGATGATTAGTGATATTGAGCACCTTTCCATATACCTGTTGGCCATCTGTAGGTCTTATAAACTGAAGTCCTCTTCTCTTCAAGTGATTGAACTAAAAAATTCAATCCACAAAGGACTTGTTTTATGAATATATAAATAACTCTCATAACTCAGTAACAATGATACAAAAAATCTCCCAAAATAATGAGTACTCTTGACAAAAATTTCACAAGTTAAAATATTCAAATGTCCAGTAAATACATGAAAAGATGCATAACATCATTAATTATAAAGAATGGAGAAATTTAATCCACAAACTATCACTTAATATATATTTAAAATACTATACCACACCAAGTGTTAGGATAGATAGCAGCTAGAACTCTAATGAATTGCTAATGAATATGTGTGATGTTAGGACTACTTAGGAAAAACATTTGGCACCTTCTTAAAAATTTAAACATAAATCATAGGACCCAGGAATTCCACTCTGGTGTATTTACTCAAGAGAAAGAAAAACATAACCCTCTCAAAGACTTAAATATAAATATTCAGAGTAGCTTTATTGATAAGAACCAAGCCCATAAAACTAGCCACATTTTTATCTACAGGCAAATAGATAATAATTATTCTTAAAAGGCAAGTATTCAACAAGAAAAAGGAAGAAACTACCAATACATGCAAAACCATGGGGGAGTTTTAAAAAAATTATGATTGCTTTTGTACAAAATTATAGTACTGAAAAGTATAGGCCATAGTGAAAGAAATAAAATGTTGCATATAACATGAAGCCAAGGAAAAACTGATAGCAAAGTTTAAATGAGATGCCCAAAGACACCTAGTTCAAAGTTGGCAAGTGGTCAATTATAATGCAGTGATGATTCTATCATTCCCTAGCCAATGTGGAATCTAATGTGTCAAAAGAATGTGGTTGTCCATTGTGTACCACTGAAGAAGCTCTATCTTTCATGTGAACCAGCAGGGTCTTGTTAAATTAGGAAATGAACCAGAATTGAAAGTTTTATGAAGCAACTTGCAGATGTGAATTTAGAATCTATTATACTGTTTTTAATGGTTGAGAATGAGGAGGGTTATGACATAAAATCTTTGATCATAATATAATATTTTTTTCCATGATAAACAGTTTCCACAATCCTGCTTGAATGTTACTGACCTCTCTTCAACCATTAACAAAAATATGAAAGGCCAAGTCACTGACTACTGAGCACCTACTGTGATTTCAGCACCAGAATATAACCTAATCATCACTGTAGCTTTTATTCATGTTATATAGCCCTCCGCACACTTGCGTATGCCTAATATATGTTAAAGAATAAAAATAATAAACACAGAAGAGTAATTCATGATTTGTTTTATCTGCTCTGTGAACTGTTTATTAATAAACCATTAAAAGCGAGGTTAGGGCACAGTTCATTTTAATGCTCTTATAAATAAGGATTTCCTTTAAATTTTTTACAGCGATTTAACTCTGGTACCATTATCTTTCCAAAATGAAAAACAATCTGAACCAGAAAGGAAGCAGATGCATTAAATAAATGTACTGTTTTTAAAATGCCGAGTCTCTTTACATAATGCTGTTCACTCTTTCTAAACTCTGGTAAAAATTTAAATTTTGTAGGTTTTAAAATTTATTATTATATTAAACTTGTTCCTGCACTGGAGTGTATGGAGCCTTCAAAAGGGGAGGTTCATCCTTACCTGAATTTCTGAGCAAAAGAAGCTCAACACTGCTACAAAAAATTCAAAACAATAAAAATAATTAAAACTGGAAAGCTTCATTTGTAGGTCAGTGAATTCATAAATAGGCATATAGTATTAAATCTAATGGTTGTTTCTGGATATTTTGGCAAGTGTCTGTCATGAAATGGTTTGCTAAGGCCCACATAACCAAGGTGTAACATGAAGCCATTTTGAATGTAATATACCCCTCTAAATTAGGTTTCCTAGGATTTTTAGGCATACTGGATTGAAGAAATCCAAGTCAGGCAAGATCAATAGAATTTTTGATGTTTGATAAATGCTGTGGCTTACTGAAATGAGTCAAATTAATGGAATTCAAATTCTGGTTCTATTACTCACTAGCTGTAGTTATTTTAATCTCTTTGAACTGTTTTTTCATCGTGTGAAAAATAAGAGTAATGTGGAACAGAGTACCAGGGCTGTATAAAGGATTACATAAGATAATATTTAGGGGCACCTGGGTGGCTCAGTTGGGTAAGCAGCTGCCTTCAGCTCTGGTCATGGTCCCTACATGGAGCTCCCTGCTCAGCGGGGAGCCTACTTCTCCTTCTCCCTCTTCCTGCTGCTCCCCCTGCTTGTGCTCTTTCTCACTGTTAAATAAATAAATAAAATCTTAAAAAAAAAAAAAAAAAAACTAGCTCTGAAAGCATTCAGAATCCTACAAGGTTAAATGGATTTAATGTCTCAGACAATGTTTCTATCACTCATTTACTATTTACCCATATAAACTGTTGTTTTAACAGCATCTGGTTTTTCTGTATATAAGAATTAATTAATCTATGTCTTCACATGTTCTATTTCCTGCCTTTAGAGTACTTTCTCCTCTCAACTGCTGAAGTACACTCTACCATGTACTCTTGTACAAGGCATCAAAGTCCATGGAAACCCATAGTAGTATCTCCATTCTCTAAATTCATAGCACTGATTTGAGTCCTCTGATTTACCTCTTAAAGGCTATATCAGTGTCTTTTTCCTCCAAATCTCCAACACTTAGAAATGTGACTTCAGGAGGTGGACAATAATAAATTAGATTTATCAGAGGATAATGTGTCAGTGGCCAATTCTAACAAATCATCTCATATAACTTTTTTCTCTATGACCACTAATGAATGGGTAGTGGACCACATGGTGCTAGCCTCGGATGTGAGTGATGAATGAATTAGAAAATTCATTCAAGTGAGCCTGTTGGGAATCTGCACATTCAGGTAGAGTACAAACAGGTGATCTTAAGGGAGAGAAAGAATGAATATGACATAGGGATCCCTGGGTGGCTCAGTGGTTTAGTGCCTGCCTTTGGCCCAGAGCGTGATCTTAGAGTCCCGGGATCGAGTCCCACATCACGGTCCCCGCATGGAGCCTGCTTCTCCCTTTGCTTGTGTCTCTGCCTCTCTCTCTGTGTCTCTCATGAATAAATAAATTTTAAAAAATCTTAAAAAAAGAAGAATGAATATGACATTAAAAACCAGGGTCAGGGGAGGAAGCAAATTGTTGCCAAGAGGGAGGGAGTAGGGAATTGTATTCAGGGAACAGTCTATGAAATCTTTATACATATATTCAATATGCCTTCCTGTATACTTTCAACGTACTCTGCATTATAGCCCATTTGGCTTAAAATACCTTTAGCAAAATAATACATAGCTAAAAAAGGGATGAAATGCATTCTTTACGTAAACTGCAGTGTGTAAACTTACATGTCAGACAGCATCATCTGGTCTATCCAAGAACAGCAAGCAAGGGAGATAATGTCAGCTATGGTTGTCAAACAGCATCCATTCACAGATTCTGTAAATAATAATTCTTAAAAATAATTAGGCACATACCTCCTGAGCTACCCTAGAGTTACTAGCCTTCCTGTATTTAGGTGTAACAATAAGATTAAATGTACTGAGATATGAACAGAAGTGGTGGGTATTGATAATACACAAGCACTTTAAAAACAGTGAACACACCCCTCCCACTCTTTCCCCTTCTCAGAAGCTAATACCTGGAAGTACCTAAGATATCTTAGTTTTGGCCTGCAGATAAATAAAATGGCTCAAGGGCTGACAGAAATATAAGATGGAACCTATATTCCAAGCAGAGCCCTCCCTTGATTGGGAATGCTTACTTTGGACTGTTTCAAGGGGGCAAGGATGTGAAATAGTGTATCTTAGTTCTTACTGTCTGTTTCAGAAGCAACTTAATTGTCCTCCACTAAAATAAAATTTGTGTTATCATGGAAATAGTAGGGTGTTGAGGAAGAACTTCACAGCACCCTGTATGGAATCTATCACACTGGAGACAATAGGAGGATCACAGGGGAGCTGATACTGGCGGCATATGCACCGTGATGGAACAGAGACCCGATAGTTGAGGAGCTGCCAAGAATCACTATTTCCCCTTCTCCAATTCCCCTCTTGTGCTACAAAGTTCTTTATAGCACCTTCACCCATGCAAACATTCTGATTTTTTTCTCTCCTCAGCTAAGAGTCTATGGATGACTTCACATGCATTAAGGCATTTATTCCACAAACCAGTTCTTGGAAGTTGATATGAATACGAGACACATCGATTGTCCCCTTGACTGGATCTATGCCCTGTTCAGCCAGAGGGAGGCAATGGCAGGAGTTTAATGAGAGGAAATAGAGCAATCAGGTATTCTTTGCCAAATCCATTCCTGCTTAGTCATTGTGTGTTAGTACATAGATGCACCCTTCCTTGAAATCAACTTCTGCCATATGGCTGTATTTATGGTTCTGTTCTCCCTGGTCTCCAAGTACATTATTTGTCTCCGTGTCTTTTCAATCATAGTGACGGTAACAGCTTCACTCTATGGTTAGTTTTTTGTATCTCGTCATCCTTTTTTTCTTTTAACCCTAACTATACCTCTATAAATAATCCCTTTATTAGCTCTCTAGCCGAGCCATCTGTTTCTTGATGCTATAATATATTGCTCCCATTTTATGGATGAGGAAACATAAGTACAAAAAGATCAACATCCTGAGGTCACTTAATAAATGATGTAATAAAGAATTGAAACCAGGCAGTGTGATGTAGGGTCTGTGTACCTAAATGCTAGGCGATAGTGCCTCCACATATCAGTACATGGAGACTGCATAGAATGGCTCAGAAGGAACTTAGAAATAAAAGAAAAATGTTCCGAGAGTTAGACTTTTATGACTCACATTGTGATGACTTAAAAAGTTTTGAAAAATGTAAATGACCAGATACAGTGTTCCCATTTGAACTGAAAAGTAGGAAAAGTCTAAAGAATGTGAAAATCAAAAGGGGAGGGAGTGTGGTCTAACAAGGAGAAAACAAAAGGAGTTCAATAAAGGAAGTTATGACAGTGTCCAACTCTGGGTGTTCAGAGTATTTTAAAATTTAGCTCCATTGTTAAGGTCATTCTAAGTATATAAGACAAATGAGGCTGCTTTATTCTGATGCCATTACATATTTAATACATCTCACTAAAGCCTTTTATTCTTATTATGTGTTCATCCAGCAGCTTTATGATCTTGATTTGTTTTTGTTATTCTGTCTAGAGGAGAATAATGCACTAATTCATACCTATTAAGGGTATGCTGTTCCTGTAGGTGTTTAAAATACTGGATAGAGTGATGTTTTGAGTATATTTATAAGACCTATGAGTAGCTAATGATTATCTGGCCCTGTAGGGTAGAGCCTCTTTCAGAAATCTGAAGACATTGTTTTTAAACCTTTAAGACTGAATGGCAATCATTTTATTATGTAGAGCAGATCTGTTTTTCAACTTGACTATTGGAAGGGAAGCAGAATAGAAGGGCAGTGTTCTCTGCAATTAGCTGAGAAACACGTAAAAAAAAAAAAACTCTAGCTAAGAGAAATATATCTTAGGAGATATCAATTATTGGCATCATTCAGAAAAAGTACTTAGGAAACAAGTATCTGTGTGCCAGTTTCTCCTAGTCACTCAAGTTAACAGACACAGTTCTCCAAGGATTCAGACTTTATAACCTAATATAGAATTTGTCATAAAAAAGTTACAAACATGAGTTTTGAAGCCAGTTTGACAGTAATATTTCTCAGCATAAAATAATAAATTGTCATTCTAGTTTATAAACAAGTCTCTCACGAGTATTATCAAATCCTCCCCGAGGGAGCTGACTCAAACAGCATTTTTCCAAATCCCCAAAAGCTGAAACCAAGATCCTGGACCCAGTGTGGTACAGATTCCCAGAGAGACTCAATCTAATAACTTCAGTCCATCTGATTCTGATTCCTGTGAACAGTAAATGGTTCTTAAGACACTGGGCTTGGTAATCAGATAAACTTGGGTTTGATTCTTGATCTTGTCACTTCCCAGCTGTGTGCTCTTGGCAGGCCCTTAGTTCATAAAGGGGGATACTGATGCCTTGATCTCAGGGTTACAATGAAGGGAGGATAAAATGGAACATGAGTCTGGGATGTGAACCACATATAGCAATTCTTACTGTCATTGCCATTAAAACTCTAACAGGCACAATTTAAACCTGTCTTTGATTACTAGAAGTTTACTTCAGAATCTTGTAGAATCTCGAATTAGCATTGTAAATATTACTTAGGACATTATTACAAATGGGTAGATGAACAACTGCATGGAGATCTACAGTTAGTAAATGGTAGATGAAGCAGCTTTGAGGAGGTTTGCATGCCTTTGTGAAACTTGGGCTGGTGAGAAAGAAGTTGTTACTAGTATATTTTTAATCACCAGATAATAGAGATAATAAAAATAAATAACTCAAAAATATTTCAGTGAAAAAGTAGTTTTGAGATTTCGGTCAGGAAAATTTCCTAAAACTATAGCAGACATGTTTTGAACTATTTTAATTACAAATACTTAGATTTTAGTAGGAAATTTATAAAAAGATAATTTCTTAATTATTTTATTATATACTAGGTAATGGCTAGAACCTGTGGATGCAAAGGTAAATATGAGGAAAAAGTACTCCTAAGGAACTTACTTTGAAATACCTTTAATCTGCAACATTATTTCCCAATGTTATTATAGATAAGTCACATATAATTGCATGCAATTAAATGGGAAAACAGGCCTGTTTTTTCAAGTTTTTATTTAAATTCTATTTAATTAGCATATAGTATTATATTGGTTTCAGGAGTAGAATTTAGCGATTCTTCCCTTACATATAACAGCCAGTGCTTATTACAAGTACCCCTCTTAACAGCCGTCACCCATTTAGCCTGTCCCCCTGCCCACTTCACCTCCATCAACCCTCAGTTGTCTTAACTCTATAGTTAAGAGTCTCTTACATGTGCTGCCTTCTTTTCCCCCTTCCCATATATTCATCAGTTTTGTTTCTTAAATTCCACATGTGAGTGAAATCATATGGTATTTTTCTTTCCCTGACTTATTTCCACTTAGCATAATACCCTCTAGTTCCATCTATGTTGTTACCAATGGCAAGATTTCATTCTTTTTCATGACTGAGTAAAATTACATTGTGTGTATATATATATAATCTTTATCTGTTGATGGACATCTGGGCTTTTTCCATAGTTTGGCTATTGTGGACATTGCTGTTATAAACATGGGGGTGCATAGTGCCCCTTTGGATCACTATGTTTCTATCCTTGGATAAATGCCTAATAGAGCTACCCTATGGCCCAGCAATTGCACTATTTTTAACTTTTTGAGCAACTTCCATGCTGCTTTCAACATTGGCTATACCAGTTTGCATTCCCACCAACAGTGCAAGACAGTTCCTCTTTCTCCACATCCTTGCTAACATCCATTGTTTCCTGAGTTATTTTCCCATTCTGACAGGTATGGGGTGGTATCTCATTATGGTTTCGATTTATATTTCCCACATGACAAGTGATGTGGAGCATCTTTTATGTGTCTGTTAGCCATTTGTATGTCTTCTTTGGAAAAATGTTTATTCATCTGCCCATTTCTTTCCTGCATTGTTTTTTGAATGTTGAGTTTGAGAAGTTCTTTATAGATTTTGGATACTATTTATCAGATATGTCATTTGCAAATATCTTTTCCCATTTTGTTTAGTTTTATTGATTGTTTCCTTCACTGTGCAGAAACTTTTTATCTTGATGAAGTTCCAATAGTGCAGTTTTGCTTTTGTTTCCTTGCCTCCAGAGACATGACTAGTAAGAAGTTGCTATGGCTGAGGTCAGAGAGGCTGCTACCTTTGTTCCTCTCTAGGATTTTGAGGGTTTCCTGTCTGAATTTAGCTCTTTCATCCATTTAGTATTTATTTTTGTGTATGTTGTAAGAAAGTGGTCTGATCTCATTCTTTTTGCATGTTGCTGTCCAGTTTTCCAAACACTATTTGGATGGGAAAAAGAGACTTTTTTCCATTGGATATTTTTTCCTGCTTTGTCAAAGATTAGTTGACTATATGACTGTGGGTCCATTTCTGGGTTATCTATTCAGTTTCATAGATCTCTGTGTTTTGGTGCCAGTACCATACCATCTTGATGGCTGCAGTTTTGTAATATAGCCTGAAATCTAGAATTGTAATTCCTTCAGCTTTGCTTTTCTTTTTCAAGATTGCTTTGGCTATTCAGGATCTTTCACAGTTCCATACAAATTTGTGTTTTCTAAGATTGTGTAATTCCAGCTTTGTGAAAAATGCTGTTGGTATTTTGATAGGGAGTATATTAAATGTGTAGATTGCTTTGCTATTATACACATTTTCACAATATTTGTTTTTCTAATGTACAAGCATGGAATATTTTTCCATTTCTTTGTGTCATCTACAATTTTTTCATAAATGTTCTACAGTGGAAAATAGACTTTAAACAAGTGGAGATTTAATTATAAGGGGATTATGAGTTATTCATGTATTTGTTATATTTTAACCATTGTAGTGATTCAAGAAAGTCATTGAACTCTAATAAAATTGATTTTACCAGAAGCAGATGTGAGTTGGCCAGGCAATGTGTATGTGGTGAAAAATGTTAGAGGGAGGAGGAAAAAAAGATTCTAAATTGGGGGAGGGGGGTACAGCTCAGAGGAATAACCCCACATGGTGTATCTGAAGAACTGAAAGAAGTACGGGATTCAAAATAAAAGTAGGTAACAAGAGTCTGGGGAGATCAGTAGGGTCAGATCACATGGTGCTATATGAAAAATAGGCTCAATGAGGCAAAATTTGCTAGGAAAAGACAAGACCATGGTCTATGCACAGTTAGGATGATGGTCTGGTTCAACGTATTCATGAATTTGCAGGAAAAAAATTGACAACACAAAGACATAAATTTTAGAAATATTTTGTGATGGGAACCATATTTTTTTAACACCTCTAATTAGATTAGATATTTAAACTCAACTATAATTCACTTAAATTATAAATAAAATCTTTATTTTTATTAATCTTTTAGAACATACCAAGTCTTTAGAGCATAGCATTGAGTTCTTACATTTTGAAATACTACTACAAAACAACATAGGAAAGGTGAATCCTGGAAAAATAAAAAGAAGATTCTAGCTCTAAAAATCATCCACTGCAGGAACCAGAGGAAGAACACTGAAAACTGTTTCTCATCTAGCAGAATTTAAGAAAACAATGGATCTGTGTAATAGGGTAGGAATCATACAAGGGCAGTGATGGGAGAAACTGCAGGGTGGATGAAGGTACATCAATTGCATGCCCTCCTAAGACTAAACTAAAGTTGACAATGGGGAAAAATACAAATAAGACTTGACAGTGCCAAAAACTCAACTGGATATATGCCTCAGTGACTTAAAGATTTGCTGAAAACTGCATATTTGTTTGTAAAATTGTAAGTACAGAAATGAAATAGATCACATTACCCCTATAGTTTTGCAAAGAGAGAAATTCTAGTATGACCCACACAACCAGCCTGTGACTACAACAGAAAGTTATTCTGGAAGTCAGCGCTATTTAACTTCCTCTATTGTAATACGGATAAAAGTCTCAACTATCCAATCTTTTAATGCTCAATATAAGTGACTTAACTATATGTTTTATAAATGACAAATGTCTTCAACTGGTCTTAATATTTAGATCTACCAGACAGAATATATAATATATTTTGAATGTTCACAAATACTGGTAAGTTATATTCTACAGAACATACCAAATTTTTTAAACTTGGGATAGATTATTGTACTATGAAGGAGGAGAAAAGATCCAGAATCATTATCCAAAAATCAATGGTCTATTCCACTCAATCACAGAAAAACTTTAATGGCTAAGGTCCAATCATCATCTGAGAAAAGTTTACCTGGCATAGTGATGATAGAACTGCATCGAACTATATGAATTTACCTTCAGAGTGATTGACCACTAAGGAAATCATTAAGTTCAGTCAACAACTAAATGTTTTAAACACACACTGATGAATATGATATACATTGATTTTGTGTAGATAGTAGTAATTAAATGTGTTTAGAGAAAAGTCTCAGCTCATCACACAATTATCTGGATTGAAAACATTCAACAGTAGCTTGAATTTCTAGAAAAAAAAAACAAGAAAAGCTGTTTGAGGTCTGTTTAAGTAATTCATAATGTATCTGAAGTAAAAGTGGCCATTTAAATTCAGATGAATAATTGTTTATGGCTTTGGCTTACATGATGTCCAGGAGGGTGTCATGACAGGTGTAAAATCTTCTAATCACTACATATGAGATTAGTCTATTTTCTCATTTTAGGACAAGAATGCTTCAAACCATCTTGGAGACAGATGACCTGGAAAAGAGAGACACACACACACACACAGATAAAAAGAATAGAGAAACATGCAGAAGGTCTAACAGAAGCAGTGAAGAATAGCTTATGAAGAAAATTTAACAGGCCCCAATTCCACCATCCTCCCACCATCATATACACGCTTCCGACAGGCAACTAACTTATTAGTTGGGATTTCCAGCTCTTTCCTTGTTTACCTCCATGTTGCTAAATATTCTTAAGTTAAGACATTAGCTGTTTTCTAATTAAAAAACGAGTTGGATTTCACTATTTTGTTCCTCAGCCACTTCTCTTCCTTCACGCTTATAATAATTAGTTTTTCAGGCATTTTTTACCATAATTTTCATTTAAACATTACTTTTAGTGTTTCTATTTTCCACAGGGCAAGGAAGCAGCCTTGAGCTGATTCTAAAAGCAATAGTTAACAAGAATGGTAATGAAAACTGATTCCCACAACTGACACCATGAGTGAGATGGAGGCAGGGAATTCCAGAAAACTCCTCATAAGATGTAAGTGAGCAGGAAGAGTGGGCTATCCAGGCCCAGGAATATTATTGCAAATAGCTGGGATAGGGTAGCAGATACTGTGGGGAAATAGATGCACTCAAGTGGACCTAGAGAAATCTGTAGCCAGAGAACACCATAACTAGGATGAAGGGCTTCTCTTCCACACTGAGAGCATTCACCCCCCACCCCCCCCACCCCCCGCTGAGTGACTGATTTCACCAATTCTAAGAACGGTAGGGTAGCAAAGATGTTGCTTAAAGTGGCTCAGGGAAAAGGCACAAGGTGCAGAGAAAAAAAAATCACTGGAGAGGGCATGTCATAGGAGCAATAGAAAAGAATTGTAGCAACATTTAAACTTCTCCCCCTTTTCCTCAAAGGGATTCAGGAAAATCCAAAAAATGTGAATGCCGATTGCTTAAATATGAATACTAACTTTAAAAACATTCATAACCACATAAAGATTTTTGCAATTAAAGAAAAATTGACATTTTCAGGAGGAAGAAAAATAATCAGAAAAAGGCTAAGATGAAGGTGAAAACAGCAACACATCCTAACTTTAGTTTAAATATATATCCATTGGAACTATGAAAGAATGCCAAGAATCTAAAAGGAACTCAGAAATCCGGCAGCCTGGGTGGCTCAGCTGTTTAGTGATGCCTTCAGCCCTGGGGTGGGATCCTGGAGACCAGGGATCAAGTCCCACAACAGGCTCCCTGCATGGAGCCTGCTTCTCCCTCTGCCAGTCTCTGCCTCTCTCTCTCTCTCTCTGTCTCTCATGAATAAATAAATAAGATCTTAAAAAAAAAGAGGAACTCAGAAATAGCCAAGATACCTAGAATGCCCATTTTTAAACATCTTTGTTTATATGACAAAGGTTTTTTCAGTTAATAATAAATACAGTAAATCATACTAATCAGAAAAGAAAGTCAGTGAGCATTTTCTTTTTTTAAAGTTTAAATACATAATCATGGTTGTAAAAAATAGAAACTAATATAAATGTTGAAGATACAAGTAATAACTCTAAAACACATTAATGGGTCTGTCTTGATAAAAAGCAAAAGGCTGGGGCCCCTGGATAGCTCAGTTGGTTAATCCTCTGTTTCTTGGTTTGGGCTCAGGTCATGATCTCAGGGTGACAAGATCCAGACTGCATTGGGCTCCACACTAAGCATGCTTAAGATTCTCTCTCTCTCTCTCTCTCTCTCTCTCTCAGGGGCCTGAGTGGCTCAGTGGTTGAGCTTCTGCTTTTGGCTTGGGTCGGATCCTGGGGTCCTGGGATAGAGTCCTACATTGGGATCCCCATGGGGAGCCTGCTTCTCCCTTTGCCTATATCTCTATCTCTCTCTCTGTGTCTCTCATAAACAAATAAATTAAAAAAAAAATCTTAAAAGATTCTTTCTCTCCCTTTCCCTCTGCGTCTCCCCCCTCTCCACTCATGCTCTTGCACATGTGCTCATTGTTTCTCTCTCTAAAAAGAAAAAAAAAAAGTGAAAGACAAACACCTACATATTAACCTGTCACAGTAATAATTTCTGTTTTCAAGCTTTAACTTCTGTAAATGGGTCAATAATCTTTGTGTATTCATATTTGTTAGAATAACATGTAAACTGTATTTTCTGTCTTCATAGTTGATCAAAAAACATTTTGAAATAATTTTAGTATTGTTTAACATCAAGCGACAGATATGCAAGTGAATAGGAAAATCTTATCATAAAACTGGCAGAGATTCCTTAAATTCATAATACTAGAAATTGTTATATCTCCATCTATGTCAACATTTGTGCTTCTGGAGTGGTTCTCTTGGTTTTTATATATACTGACAGTATAAAATATTCTATCAATAAAGTAAGCTAGAGGAAAGGGATGTTACTAAGATAATCATAAGGAAGAGAAAATACATTTATTGTGCTGTACTCTATCAAAATTAAAAAAAAAAAACTGTATAAGTGGACCTGAACAGTTCAAACCTGTGCTGTTCAAGGGTCATATGAATATATGAAATACATATATGAATACATGAATATATATAATATCTTGTTGCTATTATTTTGAACAAACTGTTCTATGTTGGAACAATTAAGAAAAAATTAAGAAAATAAAAATTTTATTTTTATTTATTCCTTCTCCAATGCTCTTCCTTTCTTAATGTAGATCAGAATTTCTGATCTATATGGCTTTCCTTCTCTTTAAAAAGCATCTTTAGCATTTCTTATGAAGCAAGTCTATTGGCAACAAATTAACTCAGTTTTTGTTTGCTGTGAAAGTCTTTATTTCTCCTACACTCTTGAGGGATAATTTTACAGGGTATGGAAATCTAGATTGATATTTTTATTCTCTTAATACTTAAATTATTTCAATCCAGTCTCTTCTTACTACATGATTTCTGAGAAGCCAAATGTAATTCTTTGCTGCTCTTTTGGTAAGAGGTTTTTCCCCTGATGTTTTCAGGATTTTTTCCTTATCTTTGATATTCTGGAGTTTGAAAATGTTATGTGTAGGTATAGTTTATTTGACATTTACCTTGTTGTCTTTGAGCTTTATGGATCTGAGGTTTGGTGTCAGACATTAATTTGGAGAAAATTCTCAGTTGTTATTTCTTTTTCATTGAAAGTGATTTTATTTTTTAACACAATATTTATTAGTTTTAGGTATATAATATAGTTATTTCACAATTCCATACATCACTCAGTGCTCATCAAGACAGGTGTACTCCTTAATCCCCATCATCTATTTAACTTATTCCCCCACCTACCTCCCCTCTGGTAACAATTAGTTTGTTTTCTATAGTTAAGGGTATGTTTCTTGGTTTGGCCTTTCTCTCTATTTTCCCCTTTTTTGTTTGGTTTGTTTCTTAAATAACACAAAGCAGTAACATCATATGGCATTCATCTTTGTCTGATTTATTTTCCTTAGCATTATACTCTCTAACTCCATCCATATTGTTGCAAATGGCAAGATTTCATTTTTTAATGGCTGAATGACATTCCATTGTGTGTGTAATATATGTTCACTTCTTTATCCACTCATCGTTGAATGGATACTTGGGTGCCTCCTTAAGTTGGCTATTGTAAATAATGCTTCTATAAACAGAGGGATGCACGTATCCTTTTGAATTAGTGTTCTTATATTCTTTGGGTAAATACCCGGTAGTGTGACTATTGAATTGTAGGGTAGCTCTATTTTCTACCTCTTGAGCAACCTCCCTACTGTTTTCCAGAGTGACTGCACCACTTTGCATTTCCACCAACAGTGCAAGAGGGTTCCCTTTCTCCACTTCTTTGCCAATGTCCATTATATCCTGTTTTGTTAATTTTAGCCATTCTGTCAGGTATGAGATGATATTTCTTTGTAATTTTGATTTGCATTTTCTTTTTTTATAAGATTCGTTCATTCATTCATTCATTCATTTGAGACACACAGAGAGAAAGAGGCAGAGACATAGGCAGAGGGAGAAGCAGGCTACTCACAGGGAGCCCAATGTGGGATCTATCCCAGATCCTGGGGTCATGCCCTGAGCTGAAAGCAGATGCTCAATCACTGAGCCACCCAGGTGTCTCCAATTTGCATTTTCTTGATGGTAAGTGATGATGAACATCTTTCCATGTGTTGTCTATTGGTCATCTGGATGTATTATTTGGAAAAATATCTATTCATGCCTTCTGCCCATTTTTAATTGGATTATTTGCTTTTCTCTATGTTACTTTATAGAAAAAGTAAAGTATATAATATGTAAAGTGTACAAAGCATATGTTAATTTACTGCTTTTTGTTAGTAAAACTTCTGGTCAACAGTAAATCATTAGTAGTTATTTTGTGGGGGTCAGAAGTTATATGCAGATTTTAAACTGCAAGAGGATTCAGCACCCCTAATCCTTGTGTTTTTTAAGTGTCAACTCGTGTGTGTTTGTGTGTCTTACACACACACAATGTAAAATGAAGGACAATAGTGAAACAAAAGCCAGAAAAGAGGTATTAGTTTTATTTGTTTTTTTATAAAGTACTTGCACTACCCCTGTAGCAGTGTAGTATTTTGTAAAATTAGACCTGGATTAGTTGTAAGTGTATATTCCAAACTCTAGGGAAACCACTAAAGTAAGTTTTAAAAAAAGTAAAACTAGTATGCTGAGAAAGAGAAAATGGAATCATATAAAACATTCAACTAAAAGCAGAAAAAGTGTAAAAGACCAAAACAGGTTGTCAGAGTGGATTTAAAATAAGATCCATCCACATATTTTCTACAAGAAAACCAACTTGCAAATATAAAGATATATAGAGAATAAAAGTAAATGGAGAGAAAAAAATAAGCCATGCTAACACTAATTTTTTAACATTTATTTTGTGGCGGGGGGGGGGGGCAGAGAGCAAGAGAGAATCTTAAGTGAACTCCACTGAATGCTGATCCTGACAGACTTGATCTCACATCCCTGAGATCATGACCTGAGCCTAAATCAAGAGTCAGATGCTCAACCAACTGAGCCACCCAGGTACCCCCATACTAACACTAATTAAAAGAAAGTGGCAATAACTACATTTCAGATGGAGCAACTTTAGTGCGAGAACAATTATCAGGAATAAAGAGTGGCATTACACATGATAAGGAGTCAATTCCCGCAAGAAAAGATAATAATCCTTAATGTGTACATGACTAGCAAAACAGCATCCAACATATATAATAAATTACATAAGGCAAAAGCTGATAAAACTCCAAGGAAAAATATATGAATATGCTCTGATAGTTGCAGACTTCAATACCCCTCTCAGAAATGGAAAAATCCAGCAGACAGAAAATGATTAAGGACCTATTTGAAAATTTTTTAAGATTGTATTTATCCATTTGAGAGAGAGCGCAAGCATATCAATGGGGGAGAGGGGCAGAGGAGAAGGGGAAGCAGACTCCCTGCTGAGCAGGGAGCCCAATATAGTGCTGCATCCCATGACCCTGAGATCATGACCTGAGCTCAAAGCAGTTGCTCAACCAACTGAGTCACCCAAGCACCCTGAGACATTTGAATTTAACAATAAATCAAAAGGATATAATGAACATCTATAGACTATGTGATACAATAACAGGAGAATACACATTCTTCTCAAGATATGGAATATACACCAAGATAAACCATGTGTGGGGCTATAAAACACACATTAACAAAAATAAAAACAGAAACTGTACCATATCTACTCTGAGACCATAATGGAACTACAATAGAAATCAGTAACAAAATGATAGAAAATCCCAAAATATTGATTACAACAGAAATAACACATGAATCAATGAAGAAATTACTATGTTAAATGTTAAAATATTTTGAGTGAAATGGAAATGAAAACATTAAATGTGTGGCTACAGTGAAGTCAGTAAATGGGAAATTTATAGCATTGAATGCATATATTAAAGAGAAAAAGATCTAAAATCATTAATTGAAGCTTCCACTTTGGGGAAAAAAATTCTATTAAATCTTAGAGATTCAAAAAAAAAACATTAAAAATTTTGTGTGTGTGTTTTCTTTTTAGAAAAACAAAAAGCCAAAAGAAGTGACTAATGATAGAAAACCTGCAACCACTTGATTTGAAATTTTAAGAGAGGGATCCCTGGGTGGCACAGCGGTTTGGCGCCTGCCTTTGGCCCAGGGCGTGATCCTGGAGACCCGGGATCAAATCCCACGTCAGGCTCCCGGTGCATGGAGCCTGCTTCTTCTCCCTCTGCCTATGTCTCTGCCTCTCTCTCTCTCTCTCTGTATGACTATCATAAATAAATTTTAAAAATTAAAAAAAAAAAGAAATTTTAAGAGAAGTATCTTTTATTGTTATTTTGGGTATCCTTATTTGAAATTCAATTTTTATTTTCCATATTTAAATGCCATTTGCTTTTGTTGTTGTGATTGCAAAATTAATTGGTCTTCTACACATTTTGTTCTTTCCAAAAGCAGTTTTAAAGCTTGATATTTCATTGTAAAAGGTTTTTTTTGCCTGCTTGTAAATGTTATAAAACTTTAAGGAAAAAGTAATAACTTAGAAAAGCAAAATCACATATAGCAAATAGAAAAATCTGAGCAGATTCTTTTATATCCCCATTTTCTTTGGGATAACACAGTACTTTAAAGGTTGAGATTAACTTCCCCAAATTTCTTTTTACAATGCTCACAGCTTGACAATGAGCAGCCCTTCACTTTTGTGGGAAGGTTTTTACTTTCACACCAATATTCTGCAACAACAGTCACAATGTAGAACAGAACTGGAGTAATTCATGTTCTATATTTTTGGCTTTGCAATCACTGCACTCATTATTTATCTCAATTTGTGGTTTGCACATGAAGATATGTGTTACCAGCAGGATTAGAGACATAAACTCAATCAGAAGAAAGCTAGAAAGATTTCTGAGCCATTACAAATTTACTCTTAGAAGAATCAGGTGTTGCTGAGTCTACATATTTCCAGGCTAGTTCTATAACAGAGTTTTCCAAAGTAGCTTCCAAGTATAAAATAATACTTCTTAAAGATAAATAATATTTATGTGCTAATATGAAGTATATTTATATGTGTGTAATTGAAATGAGTGTAATATATAGTAAATGTTTGGAAATTAGAAAAAAGATTTGGGGGTTAGTTAATTCTGGTATTTAATATTGCTGGCAATATTAAAATTGCTGGCACTTAATGATAAAAAAAAGTAGACCAAGTGTTAAATGTTATTATCGAATTAAAATGCTCTGGAGAAAAAGCATCCTTTTATTGACTACACTCAAATTTGACCACTCCCATTACACTGTCCTTGGAATTTGACTGAATGAAATGAGTTCTAGAAATTAGAAGAACATAAATTATATACTTATTCAATTTTATTATTTGTAGTAATACCAGCATTTTTATTTTAAAACTACTTTTACAAGACTGAATAAAGCAATTATGTTAATTGTTATGAATAAGTAGATTCAATATAAGGGAAAAGAGATGCAATTATAAAATCAAGTGAATTAATTGAAAATACCATTAAAGTATAACTGAAAATATGAAATATTGCTATATATATTCTAAAAATACACACAATTAAAGAAACAGTAACAATAAACACTGTTGGTATCATATTAAGGCTCTAGGACAGTTACTCACTTGAATTACAGCAACCTTGAATTCTGAGAGAAATGCCTGATTCCAGATCCAGAACAGGGAAAGTAACAAGGGATCCTGATATAAACCTGAATAGCAGAAAGGAGCAAGTTTTTTTTTTTTTTTTAAAGGGAGTCATGAAAAAAGTCTCAGGAGTCAGCCTGAACTCCTCTTACTAACTAGAAACTTTGTAGAAATCTTTCATAGGGAAGGATGGTATCAAGTACCAAAAGCATAATCTCAGTTTGAATATTAGAACTTTTGCTTATTTTGTCTGAAAGCAAATCACTTCATACTTAATGGTGAAGGAAGATAATGATATTTATTTGACTGGGTTATTGAGAGGATCACATAGCAAACAGTCCTCGACTTCTGTTAGGCACATCCTAACTCTTAAATTGTCTGGTCATATCTATAAAGTTCTAGAGATTTTAAAGTAGTTTCCTACAGAGTTTACAACCATTCTAAACAAAAATGTGGGTTATCTAGAACTCTTAATCAATGGATAATCTCAATTTAATCCACTATTAGAACCAGTGATATTTTCATCATTGACCTACATTCTGGTTAAGATTATTAAGGTGTTAACTATGAATTCTTTACTCACAGCAACAACAGAGCAGATAAAAACAAATATTAAAAAAAACAATGCAAACATTGTTTTATCTTTTTGAGATCACCCCAGAGCCCATGAGTTAGGTTTCTTTAAATAGAAGTCAGAAATATGGCCTATATTTCTAGATTTAGGAAAGTACCATCTTGGAATAAACTTGCTTTTATTTATCCTTTGTCATTTTTGACTTACTTGGGAATCAAGGTCACTTAAACTTCACTTGATCCATCTTCCCAGAAATGTGTTAGTTTATGACAAAGCAGGGTTTTATGGAGCTTTTGATATATAGGGTTCTCTTTGATTGTGGAAAGTCCAAACTCCTGTTAAGAATACAGATTAAGGGAGGTGAAAAGTCTATGAAAAGATAAAAATTAACCATTGAAATAGTGCTGTGTATTTGCAGTTGTAAATAATCCTTTGTAGGAAAATTATAAAAGCATGTTTAAAAAATTTTGCCCATGGGCAACTTTCCAAAAATCATATTTTTAAATGTTACAGTCTAAAGAGATTTTCCAGTCATAACATTTGATCCATAACAACAGAAACAACATAACTTGGAATAAGTTATTAAAGTCATCTTCTGAGTTTCCTGTACCAAAAAATGTGATTATAGTAGTAACTTACTTGAAAAGGTTGTTGTAAAGATTAAATAGGATGATACAAAAAAAAAATCACTTGGCAAAGTGTCAATAGTAGCAGTAGGAAGTTTTACCACTCTCTGCTGGGAATAATATACATGATGTGTGTGTGTGTGTGTGTGTGTACCTGATATATCTGTAGATATGTATATATAATATAGATATCACGACTTCTTTATTAATCCCTTGATAGACACTTAAATTGTTTCCATATCTTGACTATTATGAATAATGCTGAAATAAACATGGGAGTGCAGATATCACTTGGATATCCTGTTCTCACTTCTTTACATATATACTCTGCAGTGGGATTGCTGGTTCATTTGGTAGTTCTTTCTTCTTATCTTTTTTTAAAGATTTTATTTATTTGTTCATGAGAGACACAAAGAGAAAGAGAGGCAGAGGCAGAGGGAGAAGCAGGCTCCTCACAGGGAGCCGATGTGGAACTCGATCCCGGCTCCCTAGGGTCAGACACTGGGCTGAAGGTGTCCCTAAACCACTGAGCCACCCAGGCTGCCCTGTAGTTCTTTTTTCATTTTTTGAGGAAACTTCATAATGTTTTCCCTAGTGGCAAATTTACATAACCACCAACAGTATACAAGGAGTCCTTTACCTCCGCATCCTCTCTAACATTTATCTGTGTTAGAATTCAATGACCTTAATACTTATAAGACAATTCAGTTTCTCTATTTCATATTTCATGAATTGTGATAGTAGATGTTTTTTTGAGGAGTTGGTTTATTTCATCAAAGTTCTTAAATTGATGCATTTAGAGTTGTTTGTAACATGCTGTTATCCTTAAATGTCTTTAAAATGTGTAGTAATACCTTCCATTTTACTTCTAATATTGGTTATTTACATCATTGTTTTTGATCAAACTTGCTTGAGTCTTTGTCAATTGTATTGATCTTTGCAAAGAACCATTTTTAATAGATTTTTCTCTATTACTTTTCTATTTTCAGTATTGTTGGCTTTTACTAATTATTTTATGTCTTTTGAGTTTCTTTGGCTCTTCATGTTCTAAGTTCTTAAGGTGAGAGCTTAGATTATTGGTTTATGACTTTTCTAATGGGTACATATATTTACTGCTGTAAATTTCCCTTCCAAAATTGAGTTAGCTGTGCCACACAAATCTTGTTATATTTCATTTTCACTATTATTTCAATATTTTTTCCCTTGAGATTTCCTCTTTGAGTCATGATTATTTATAAGTATGACGTATAGTTTCTAATCATTCAGAGTTTTTTAACTTTTAACTTTCTGTTGTTGATTTCTAGTTCAATTGTAGTTGGTAAAGCATTCCATATAATTTAAATTATTTTGAATTTGTTTAGTTTTTTATTATCCAAAATATGGTCTATCTTGATATATGTGCTATAGACATTGGAAAGAAAAATCAATTTTGTTGTTATTGGATGGACCGTTGTAAAAATGTTGATTATATCCCATTGGTTGATGAGTTGGTACTTTTTTTCTTTTGAGTTCTTTTATATTCTTATTCAGTTTTTGAGAGAGAAATGTTAAAAAATCCCCAGCTATTATTGTTGATTGGTGTATTTCTCAATTACCTATGTATCTGTTGGCAGTTCCAAGTTGTCATCTTCCTCAGGTCTAAGTCTAAGTTATATGCAACAAAAACAAAACCTGTAAAACTCATTATCATGCTACCCCTTGGATCCTGGGGTCCCTGGGCAGTCATATTTCTTTTTTCAAACTTTATAGTCATCTTGAATTTGTTTTATTCATTATGTCCAAGGTTTTAGCTGTATTTAGTGAGAGGAATAGAAAAAAAGTATGTGTATTTCACCTTCCTCAAGAGAAAGTCTACCTTTTTCTATGTATAGTCCAGCTTTGGTGTGTAACAATCCCACAAAAATATATTACTGTCATTTTAAGGTAGTGCTCCTCAACTTGGGTACAAGTTGGAATTACATGGGGATCTTTTTTTTAAGATTTTGTTTATTTTTATTCATGAGAGACATAGAAAGGCAAAAACATAGGCAGAGGGAGAAGCAGGCTCCCTGCAGGAAGCCTGATGCCGAATTCGATCCCAGGACCCTGGGATCATGTCCTGAGCCAAAGGCAGATGCTCAACCACTGAGCCACCCAGGAGTCTGTACATGGGGATCTTTAAACATTACTTATATCTTAGGATACCCCTACATATTCTGATTTATAGTTTGGAGTTATTCCTGGAATATTGAGATTTATAAAAAACTCTCCTTTTATTTAAATAGGAAGGAGAGGTGGAGGATCACTATTTTAAGTAAATGGGTAGGAAAAGCTGAGCAACACTGAGCCCATAAACCCTACTCCTAGCACAGTATCTTATAATGAAGAGGAAATCCTTAACTTCCAGCTTTCCCCAGAAGAGCAAGTGTTTTGGACCACACATCTAGTGCCGCCTGAGAGACTGGCTACTAAATCATCTAGCTCAGAGAGTCAGTGGAGTTTGGCATTTTGGGGTCCTGGAGCACCACAGAATACAAATGAGCTATTTTTAACTATATTCTCAGAGAAAATAAAAAATTCAGTAGGTATATGAAAATGCACTCAATATCACTAATCATCAGGGCAGTGCAAATCAAAACCACAATGAGGTATATCCCCTCACACTGTTAAGATGGCTGTTATCAGAAAGACAGGAGATAAGTGTTGGCCAGAATGTGAAGGAAAGGGAACCCTCCTGAACTGTTGATAGAATGTAAGTTAACACAAACATTATGGAAAACAGTATGGAGTTTCCTAAAATAATTAAAAATAGTAAGAATAGGGATCCCTGGGTGGCGCAGCGGTTTGGCGCCTGCCTTTGGCCCAGGGCGCGATCCTGGAGACCCGGGATCGAATCCCACGTCGGGCTCCCGGTGCATGGAGCCTGCTTCTCCCTCTGCCTGTGTCTCTGCCTCATTCTCTCTCTCTCTCTCTCTGTGACTATCACAAATAAATAAAAATTTAAAAAAAAATAGTAAGAATATATGATCTTACTTCTTAATATAACCAAAAGAAGTAGAATCACTGTTTTGATTAGATATCTGCACTCTTATGTTCATTGCAGCGTTACTCAGAATAGCCAAGATTTGGAAACAATCTGTATATAAAGAATACATCTAAACTATATATTATCTACTTATATATATGTATATATGTATACATATAGATATAATGGAATATTATTCAGCCTTTAAAAAGAAGGAAATCCTACTAGTTAAAACGAAGGTGGAGGGCATTATGTTAAGTAAAATAAACCTGACATAGAAGGCAAACTTTGAATGATCATGCTAATATGTGGAATATTAAGTTTTTTTTTTAATTTTTATTTATTTATGATAGTCACAGAGAGAGAGAGAGAGAGAGGCAGAGACACAGGCAGAGGGAGAAGCAGGCTCCATGCACCGGGAGCCGGACATGGGATTCGATCCCGGGTCTCCAGGATCGCGCCCTGGGCCTAAGGCAGGCGCCAAACCGCTGCGCCACCCAGGGATCCCAATATGTGGAATATTAAAAAAAAATCAAACATGAGCTAAACTCATGGTAACAGATAGCAAAATAGTGGTTATCAGAGGCTGGGGCATAAGCGGAAAAGGGGAGATGAAAAAAAATTAGAATGATGTTTTCTATGGCCGGATGGGAGAAGGTTATGGGGATTTATTGTTTATTGGGCACAGAGCTTTGGTTTTGCAAAACAAAAATAGTACTGGAGGAAGATGATGCTGATAGTTGCACAAATATATGAATATCTGTAATGCCACTGAACTCTATGCTTACAAATGGTTAAGATGCTAAGTTTTATGTTCTGTGAATTTTACCACAATTAAAAATTCATACAAAAATATACATATTCCCTTGTTCTAATTTGATACTTCATTTGGTAACTGTGATTTTCCCAACAATATTTCTGATAATTGCCTTTAATTTTTAAAGCTAAATGAATAAACTTCTGAGAATATGGCTATTTAAAAATATAAAATCTCAGCTAAATGAAAATTCTGTTTCCATCATCTCTTTTTTTGACATATCTGCTCAGTAGCCAAATATTCGTTGCTCTTTACACTGTGATGTCTTTGGTACCCAAAAGATCTTTTGAAGTTGAAATGTTAACAGCAAGACTTTGATCCTATAATCGGGGGAAAATGTCATATAAGTGTAATGCTTCTGGGCTCTGAGCTTTGGCATGTGTAATATAAATCTTTTATTCTGGATTATATTTTGGTGATGTTGGCTCTTCTTTTCTTCTTTCTTTTTTCTTTCTTTCTTTCTTTCTTTCTTTCTTTCTTTCTTTCTTTCTTTCTTTCTTTCTTTCTTTCTTCTTTCTTTCTTTCTTTTTCTTTCTTTCTTCCCATCTTTATTGGCAGAAACACAATGAATAACTCTATTTATAGTGAATGTGTAGTCTATACAGGTGTATAAGCAGTCTGTATATTTAAAGTATATTTTTTCTCTTTCTTTTCAATTGGAGAACAATCAGTAACATTTACTATTCAAATTTTATGTAAGTTAAGGTAATGCTAGTAAATATAACAGAAACTTTGAAATCTCAGGGGTTTAAAAATAATTGAAGTTCATTTTTTCCTAGTAAAGTCCCAACTTTGGCTCTGCTCAAGGCAGTCACTTAGAGACTCAATTGGATAGGAGATTTGCCATTTTCAACATGATTGCTTTCAAGGTTCCCTCACCAGGAGAAGGTGGAAGAAAGAGTAGAGAATTAGACTGGTAATTGTACTTAATAAGCTGATTCTGGGAGGATATCCATTCCACATACCCACATTCCATTGCTCAGAAATGCCCGGACTTAAATAAAACGAGTGTATTTAAATACCAGCTAGTCAGTCTCTAAGTTGTCCTGTTTCATATATTGTCTAATTTAATTTCCAAAAATAACTCAGTAAAATCCTATTTTATAGGTGAGTAAACTGAGGTTTTGAGAAATTAATGCTCTGAACTAAGTAACAACTAGAAATGGGACCTCAGAATTGTCTAACTTTTTTAAACTCCTTTATTTCAAGTGCAAAATGGAATTCTATTTCCAAAGTCCTTTAATCAAAGAAAAATGAAGTGAGCCAAAGGAAGGTAATCAGTAACTTCAATTCACTAAAAATTAGAAACCTTTTATTGTCTTGCCATTGCATAATATTAAGATTTATGTGGTGTTAAAAAAATATTTATGTGGCGTTACACTTAATATTTCTTAATGTGGTAAAAGAAATCACTCTAAAGTAAAACTACAACTTGCATGCAAACTTGTTCTCCATGTAAAAAGTACTGAGGAGGTATCAAAATTTTCTGGCTTTAAAAACACTTGGGTGCCTTTATTCAATCAAGACAAAAATCAAGGCAAGTGAGAGAAATTTAGCAAGGTATTGAAATTTGCCAGCTCATTTTTATTCTAAGAAAAACGGATGTATACTAAGAATAAAATAACATAGATTCCATTAGTTCGTGTAAAGTGAGGTTTTGAAATCATGGTCTCAGGTCTCACAAATACTAATCTCTGTTGGAACAGTTAGAAAAAATAATTAGTTGAATGAGAAGGTTCATTTTGTTATTGCGAAGAAATAATAACTTATTTATTTGTGGCAATTCAGGAAAGGTATAAATATAATTGAGTGTTGACTATGTTCAGAATTTACTCAGAGAATTTGCAGCTTACCTGTTATAACACTACACATAAAAAGTTTAATAGAAAATGTGCAGTCTATGAGACATGGTAGTGAAGAATAACTTTCGATGTTCTATCAAACACAAAGGAAGACATTTGAAGGTAAGGTCACACCCTTCCCCCACCAACATTCCTATAAAATACTACAGCAATCCTATGAAGTCAGCTACCAATAAAATTTTGGAATAAGTAACTCCAAACTGACTACAAAGTTCATAAACATAGCCCAAAGTCCCCATTTTGAACCTTTTCTTCCTGCCCACCTGCCTGTGTGTGAGAGGGTGAGGAGGGGGATTTCATGTTATATTTAAATGCCTTTAGTTTAATCAATCTGTTGAGGATTACCTGAGCTCAGGTAACATGATATTGAGGTGGGGTCGGGGAGGGGACCAAATAAAATATGTAAGGTGAATTCATTTCCATAGAGCTCTAGATAGAAATTAGGTCAAGTCAGGATCTTATTGCTTTTCATGAAAAAAGAAATAAATTACATAGTTGAAACATTTGCCATTTCTTTTAGAATTCTAATTTGCAAGGAAAATTCTTACATTGTACCTACTGTACCATGTATACCAGTATCTGTGGTTTATTTGCATATTTAAATAGACAAAAGTGAAACCTCGTAAAAATATTTCATGAAATGATTCTTCACACATGGATAGTTAAATAGGTTAACTGACGGGAAAATGACTATGTAAATAATCTAATGCTCAACTAGCATTGTGGCTGCCACAAGTTCAAGTGCCTATTTGGACCTAGGATAAAGTCCTGAGGTTTTAAAAACAACAACAACAACAACAACAGCAAAAATCCCTAAAACTTTAAATAGTTATTTAAAAAGGGAAGTGGCTCAGTGGTTTAGCGCCTGCCTTTGGCCCAGGGTATGATCCTGGAGTCCCGGGATCGAGTCCCACATCGGGCTCCCTGCGTGGAGCCTGCTTCTCCCTCTCCCCGTGTCTCTGCTTCTTTCTCTCTCTCTCTATGTCTCATGAATAAATAAATAAAATCTTTAAAAAAATTAAAAAATAAAAAGGGAAATTGAGTATAAGTTCACCACTTTGTTTTCTCTGATGCATGCTTTTCTGGAAGACTTTGTTAATTTCCTATTAAGTAACTTTTAAAAATATGGAAAACACAGACTAGCTTGACCTTTATTCTAATTCAGTGTTCTCAGTATGTTTTCTGTCTCAAGGTGTATACATAGATAATAGACTGTTAGTTTTTATTCCTTTTTTGTAATTCATAAGTTGAAGAATCACACTTTTTGCAAAGCCATTTTCACATTTTAATTTAACTATTGAGTGATTATAACATCAGTTTTAACTAATTTTGAAAAAAATCAAAACATTGGTTAAAGTTATTGAGATAGAAGGTTTTAAAACCAAAGGAAAGTGAAAATGGGATGAATTTTTAAAAGTAACATAACAGAAAAAAAACAAGAAATACTAAAGTCTGTAGCAAAGAAAGAAATCATGAGTCTAATTTATCTCCAGCTTCCAAAAAAAGAAGTTGCACATATAAAGTATAAATGAAAGGAGAAACTCCACCTCTACTTACATAGAAGAATACAAGAATATAGAGAGATTTAAGATGCAGGGCAAAGGACAATGAATTCTCATGTATGTCAGTGTGTGTTTTCTGGAATAATACAGATGTGTCTACTGTGGATTTATGAAGATGACAAGGGTTACAGTCTGGTGGATGCAACACAATTGTTGCTTATAGGCCTTAACTTCTCAGGATACATATGTAGTTTATCATGTCTTTTGTCCATTTTGTAATGGAACTTTTCTACGTGTTCATTTTTAGTAGTTGGAAATGCAAATTTTGTTTGTTGATCTTCTATCATGCAACCCTGTTGAACTCTTGCATTCTATGAATTATTTTTTGTAGATTCCTTGACATTTTTTACATAGTCATGTCACATGATTCTTTCTCATCCTTTTGCCTGTTATTTCATTATTCTCCCTTATTTCAGTGGTTAGAATTCCCAGTAAGGTGCCAAAAGTGATGAGGGCAGACATCATTGCCTTGTTCCTAATCTTAAGTGGGAAGCATTCAGTCTTTCACATTGAGTATGATGTTAGCAATAGATTTTTGGAGTTTTTTTTTTTTTTATCATGTTGAAATAATTTATTTCTACTTTGCTACGATATTTTACTGTGCATGGGTATTGGGTTTTATCAAATGTGTTTTTGTATTAGTTGATAGCATCATATTATAGTTCAACTTCCAACTGTTATCATTGTGTCTTACACTGACTAGTTTTAAAATGTTGAAGTAATCTTGTATACCTGGAATATATGTTACTTGTTTATGGTATATAATTCTTTCTTTACACTGTTGAACCAATTTGCTAATATTTTGTTGAAATTGAAGTGAGTTTGCATAAATAGCAAGTAGTGGGCCATATTTTATTTTTATCCACTATAATAATGTGTGCCTTTAATTAGTGTAAGTAGATCATTTATATATAAAGTAATATTAATATGTTAAAGTTCACCATTTTATCATTTTCTTTCTACTTTTTCTTTTACCTACTTATTTTATCTTCTGTTGGTTACTTGAAGATTTTTAGGATTTCAGGATGGCTTATTAAATGCTTTTGAGTGTATCTCTGTATACTTATCTTTATAGTGATAGCTCTAGGTATTAATGTGACTTAATACAGCCTACTAATAGTAACAATCACCACTTCAAAAAAGTGAAAACCTTATTTCCATTTCAATCTCTTTAATCTTCACACTTTTAAATATGTTTTCTTGAATATAAGATAGTTATAATTTTTTTAAATTTTTTAAAAATTATTTATTTACTCATGAGAGACACAAAAGGAGAGGCAGAGACATAGGCAGAGGGAGAATCTGTCTCCCTGCAGGAAGTCTGATACAGTACTCTGTCCCAGAACCCCGGGATCACGACCTGACCCAAAGGCAGATGCTCAACCACTGAGCCACCCAGGTGCCCCATAATTTTCATTTGAATAATCAAATATGATTTATAAACCTTACAAAGAAAAAAATAATTTTTATTGTATATACCAAAATGTCAGCATTTTCCATCTTCCTTCTGATTCTCCAATATTTACTCTTTTATCAAGTCTTATCTGTTTAAAGAACTTCTTTTATCCATTCTTTATGGATAAGCCTGAGAGTGAAATAATCTTTTAGTTTTTCTTTGAGTGAAAATGTATTTATCCTTCATTCCTTAAAGATAGTAGTTTTGTTCACTAATAGAAGTCAGTTGATGTTTTGTTTCTCAACACTTGAAATATGTGCCCCCTTTTTTGCCACTATAATTTTATTTATTTTTAAAGATTTAATTGTTTTAGAAAGAGAAAGAGAGAATGAGCATAGGAGGAGCAGAGGGGAGAGGAAGAGACTCTCAAGCATACTCCTCACTGAGCATGGAGGCCAATGCAGGGCTTGATCTCATGACCCAGAGATCTTGAGCTGAGCCAAACCAAGAATATGATGCTTAACCAACTGAGCATCCCCCAGGTGCCCCAACACTATGATTTTATAGGAAAAATTGGTTGTCTTTTGAATTTGAGTTCCCTATTGGTAATGTATTCTTTTAACCTGATTGCTTACATGTTTTTTTTCCTTAATTTTTCAGAATTGAACTATATATAGTGTGTGGGTATGTATTCTTCTAGGTCTATCCTATTGGAGGTTCACTTAGTTTTTTGAATCTCTAGGTTTGTATCTTTCAACAAACTTGGCAAATTTTCAGTTAATATTTCTTGTATATTTTTTCAGTCTGTTTTCTCTGGGAATTCTGTCCTCAAGGTTATTGACTGTTTTCTGTCATCTTCACTATATTACTGAGCCTGCTGAGTGAATTGTTTGTTTCTCCTATTGTGCTTCTCAGTTATATAGTTTCCATGTGGTTTTTTTTTTTAAATAACTTTTATTTCTTAGTTTTTCTGATTTTTTTTTCTAATTGCTTCAAGATTATTTATAATATGTGGTTAAACATTCATTTTCTGATGGCTGGTTTAAAATCTGTGTCATAATTTCAACATCTGATTCAACTCAATGTTAGCATCAAATCATTTTCTTTTCTCATACAAATTGCGAATTTTCTGGTTTGTGGCATTGCAATCCTCCTAAATGGTGTCTCTAGATGGGAAATGGTTGTTTCAAGCTTTTGGTGATTCTCGAGATGGGCCTCTTGTTGGGGTGGGATGGATACCTTTGCCATTGCCCCCAGGATAATGAGTATCTTGGTGCAGGAGCAGACCCTCACTCATGGTGGGGAAATTGAGTCCTTCCAAGATTTGAAACTTGTTGAGGTAGACACCTACTACAAGTATAGGAATGATGGTAATTCCAGTGATAAGTGGTTCTTGTGTTGGGATCCTTTCTATGAGTGCCTTCTGGCTACCTGGTATTTTTGAATGGATTTTGGGAGATCCAAGACTTCTGGGACAGTGTTCCTGATCAAGCCAATTTGTTTTGGTGAAATCTTGGCATTGATACCTGGTTCCTTTCACTGGGGGATGTAGTCTCAGATCCTCAGGGATCAAGAGGCTTCCCAGATCAGGCCACCTGTTAGAGAGCTACATGTTGTTCTTTTGGAAGTTATTCTTGGACATCCTGTGTCTCTGGGTGAGGTGAGTGAAGTCCATGGAGACAGAGGCTTTCTGTACTGGACATTTGTTGTACTGGAATACCTCTTGCCACTGCTGCCTTCCATCCTGGTGCCTCTCAGAAAGAAGAATCTCAGACCACAAAGAGGCTTTCTAGATCACATGCCAGTTGTGAAAGTGTAACTAAGTTAATATGAAGTTTTCATCAGCATTACAGTTCAGTGTGGTTGAAGAATAAGTCTACCTGAATTGTCGTAAGTTGCTAGGTTGGGCTAGGTTGGCTACAATACACCTTATTCTATTAGGGTTTATAAGATGTTATGCTGCTATGTTGTTTCTCTAATCCTGGGTTCCTAACAAGTTTTCTTTTCTCTTTCCGCCTTTACTAGTTCTCTCTAATATGTTTCTTTGATTCTTTCTAGACCTTATAGCTGTACTTGGAAGGCAGGTACAGGGTTAGGTGTTAAGAATTGACTTTAATCCAATTTTTAATGATCAAAACAAGTGGGGAGTTGCCTGAAATAAATGTGACAGTATGGACAATGCTAGATTTTTAGCCTGTATAGACACTGGGTTTTATATTAATTATAGTTAGGAATAACTGAAGAATCTAAAGCAGAGATATAATTTATCTTTATTAATTTTCTAAAAAAAAAAGAAACTGGCCCTAGTAGTAGTGTGAGGAATAAATTGAAGAATAGTAAATTTAGAAACAGGCTGACAACTTACTAGGGTGTTGCATTAGTCTAGAACAGAGATGATGGTAGTGTAGACTAGGGTAATGGTGCATATGAAGAGAATTTGATAGATTTTATGTTTGTCTTAGAATTAAATTTGATCTAGCTAATAAAAGAGGCAGTATGAGAACTTGTTCTGGAAATAAATCTTATGAATACAAATAAAATGTGAATATTAATAAAATATTTTTTTTGGTTTCGGTATCAATAAAAAAATTACCATGATCAATGTCAAGGAGCTTACCATCTGTGTGTTCTCCTCAGAGTTTTAAGATTTTAAGTCTTACATTATAATAATTAGTGAATTTTGAGTTAGTTTATTTTTTTGCATATGGTGCATAATAGTGGTCTAGTTTCCATCTTTGAATGTGTCTAATTTTCCCAGCACCATTTATTGAAGAGACTATCCTGTTTCCATTACATATTCATAGCTCCTTTGTCATAAATTAGTTGACCATATATATGCGGGTTTATTTGGGTTTCTTCTTTTCTGCTGATCTATGTGTCTATAGTTATACCAATACCATAGTGTTGTGACTACTATAGCTTTGAAATATAGTTATAAATTAGGAAGTATTATACCTCCAGCTTTGTTCTTTCTCAAGATGCTTTGGCTGTTCAAGGTCTTTTGTGGCTCCATACAAATTTTAAAATAGTTTGTTCTAGATATAAAAATACCTTTAGAATTTTGATAGAGATTGTATTGAATATGTAGCTAACTTCAGATTGTACAGACATTTTAACAATATCAATTCATCCAATCCATGAACATGGAATATCTTTCCATTTATTTATGTCATTTTAAATTTCTACCAGTGTCTTGTAATTTTCATTGTACAAGTCTTTCACTTTAGTTAAACGTATACAATTATAAAAGGGATTACTTCCTTGATTGATTTCTCTAGTATTTTATTATCAGTATATAGAAATGCAACTGATTCTTGTGTTTATTTTGTATCTTGCAATATGCTGAATTCATTTAATGATTTAACAGTTTTTGGTGGAAGTTTTAGTGTTTTCTATATATAATATCATGCCATTTGCAAATAGAGACAGTTTTACTTTTTACATTATGATTTGTGTGCCTTCTATTTATTTTTCTTGCCTAGTTCCTTTAGGATATCCTGTAATATGTTGAATAAAAGTGGCAAGAGTGGGCATATTAATTTTGCTTCTGATCTTACAAGTTTTCAGATTTTCACCATTGAGGATGATGATATTGGTGGGCTTGTCATATGTGGCCTTTATTATGTTAGGTATGTCCCCTCTTTACGCATTTGATTGAATGTTATGATCATGAATGGATTTGAATTTTGTCAAATGCTTTTTCTGCAACTATTGAGACAAACAGGATTTTCTCTATTTTGCTAATTTGATGTGTCCCATTAATTGATATGGGGATATTGAACCATCTTGCATCCCTGAAATAAATCCACTTGATCATGGTGTATGATATTTTTAATGTGTAATTTAGTTTGCTAATATTTGGTTGAGGACTTCTGCATCTGTGTTCATCAGGGATATTGGCCTATAATCTCTTGTCTTGGAAAGTCCTTGTCTGGTTTACATATCAGGGTAATGCTGGTCTTCTAAAATGCTCTTTGGAAATGTTTCCTCTCCTATTTTTTGGAGAAATTTGAGGATTGGTATTCTCCTTGGGTAGAATTCACCAGCACAGCTGTATGGTCCTAAACTTTTGTCTGTTAGGAGTCTTGTTGTTGTTATTGTTGGTCTTTTAAAGATTTTATTTATTTATTCACGAGAGACACAGGGAGAGAGAGTCAGAGACACACAGGCAGAAGGAGAAGCAGGCTCCATGTGGGGAGCTCAATGTGGGACTCGATCCCAGGACTCCAGGATCACGCCCTGGGCCAAAGGCAGGTGCTAAACCACTGAGCCACCCAGGTGTCCCTGTTAGGAGGTTTTTGATAACCAATTAATTCCCCTTATTAATAATGTTTATGCAGATTTTCTATTCATGATTCAGTCTTGTAGGTTGCATGCTTCTAAGAATTTATTTTTTCTAGTTGTTCACTTAGTTGGCATACAATTTTTCATGGAGATTTTTAGTCCTTTGCATATCTGTGGTATTAGTTGTAACAATCCCTCTTTCATTTCTAATTTTGAGTATTCTTTAGTTTTTTTTCTTCTTGTTACTTCATTTCCTTTGATTCTCTGTGTTTGTTTTCTATACATTGGATAAAATGGTCACTTCTTCTTGTCTTGAAGGCATAATCTTGTAAAGATGAAACTTAACAACCATCTTTGTTCTAACTCTTGGTTGTCTCTTGAATCTGTAATTATCCAAGCAGGCTTCTTTGTCCTTAGTGGCTCCAGGAGTTGAGGGTGTGTCAAGAACTCAGTGTTCCAAATCTAAGGATCTCAATGAGCACCTAGATGTAGGCCAATTGGAAGCTGGACCTCCAGGCAGCATTCAAATATACCTCTTTCAGGGGAACACTGTTAGATGGAAGTTTCTGTTTAATTCCTCTGTACTTAGTATTAAAGACTGTTATTATGTTATTATGCTTTTATAATCCTGCTGAATGCATGAACACAAACCCTGCTGGCCACCAGAGCCAGGGACATGTCTTCTGGGTAGCAGCCACAAAAGCTGGAGTTCAAAATATGTATACAAGCTTCTTTTTTAAGGAATCAGTGACTTGGGGTCAGGTAGAGGGAGAACATAAACATGGCACCCATTGGCCTGCCTGGTCTCTGGAGAGAATACGATAGATTCCTACTCATGTGTTAAATTAGAGACCTGACCCTCAGGATACAGCTTTAAAGATAAGCGAATAGGTCCTTTCAGGGAAAGACTGGGTGCCATTAAATCTGTTGCCCCTGCATTAAGCCCAGGTGGGATAGCCACAATAAGTCTATTCAAGCCTATTAAGAACTGTTTCTTGGGGTACCTGGGTGGCTCAGTTGGTTAAGTGTTCAGCTCAGATTTTGACTCAGGTTATGATCTCAGGTGTATGAGATGAACCCTGATCAGCATGGAGCCTGTTTAAGATTCTCCCTCTCCCTCTGCCACTCCCCACCATGCTTATGTGTGCACTCTGTCTCAAAAAACAAAACAAAACAAAAACAAACAAAAACTGTTTCTTAGTTTGCTATAATCTTCTGAGTCTAATGGATATAATCCCCATTGGCTTTTAAAATTAGGTATTTTGGGGGTTCCTCTCTCAGCTGGAAGTCATAAAAATTGGGGTGCCGGATGTGGAGTTGAAACTCTTTGCTCCTCAGGGAGAAGTTGGGGTTGTGAGTTCCTTTCTGGTTGCATGCCATCATGCCAGTGGTGGCTTTATGACAAGATTGTCTTAGCCTCTCCTACCCCTTTTGATTTTTCTTTTTCTTGTTTGCCCAATGCGTAGCAGTCACTCAGTGCCTGTGTGTGTGTGTGTGTGTGTGTGTGTGTGTGTTTTGTTTTTGTTTTGTTTTTTTTAGAGGAAAGTTCTCAAATGTGACTATAGATTCAGTATATCTGTGGTATGAGAGAATTAAAGACTGTTATTAAAGACTGGAGCCTCCTGTGTCTCCATCTTCCATTTGTTTTTATTTGATTATTTCTGCCATAAACTCACTAGCATTTTAGCACAAGTGTCAGTTGTAGACTAATCTTATCTTATGACAGAATCAAGAAACTCTATGTAATCACTCTTTTTCCTGATATCTTCTGAAAAATTCCATAAAGAATTAAAAATGGAAATATGCATATATACTACTATGAAGCATCGGAATGGAAAAATAGATGCATATGTCTATATTTGCTTATATACATAGTTACCTCTAACTTGATGAGAAGGAACACAAAGTCTCTGGTTAACAAAACTAATTTTTGTGCTATCTTCTCTCATACAGTATTTTCAAATCAGTAGGCTGTGATGTTTTGGGAGAATGACTTTTCCTCATTTAAAATTTTTTCAACCTTTTTTAGGTGTGTCAGTAAAGTGGTGATTTGGCTTTCAAAGACTTAGTATGTAATGGAGCAGTGGTAGTTTATCAGTCCATGTTAAAAAAAAATCAATGTCAATACAGGTAGGCTCTAACCTTGCTAACCCTATTGGTTTTATGCTTCTTCTCATTTCCTCCTACATTGTCGCCATTGTGTGATTGTATAAAAAACACTACACGTTTAAAGTTAGATCTATTTCGTTAAACTACCTTGGTTTTTATTTCTGAGACAGCAAGTTTAGGTCATCTAACTTTTCTTCCCACCTATTATTCTATCTACTCCTGAAATTAAACATTAAAGGAAACAATAAAAACACTGCCAGTTGTATACATGGCAAGGATAAGTTGGCTTAAATATCCTATGGGACTGGAGTCATTAACATTGTGGGAAGCAAACATAAACATTTCATCCAGAGAATACTACTGCTGTGTTGGGTGCTGATTCCACATGTGGCTATGATAAATGGCATTTTATTTAAGTTCAAATGTCTTTTCTACCCTTTGTTAAGAAATTCCTTTTTTTTTATTCCTATGACAAAATAATAAAAGATACTAAAACTATGAAGAATATTGTTTATAAAAACGATGTTATTCAAATCAGACAATTTTCTTAGCCTCTGTGAAAGACTCAGAAATCAGACCACATAAAATCAATTTAAAATGTATTGTTGAAGATAATTCCTTTTAAAAATAATCTTTCTCCTCAGGAAGTATTGAATAATTTTCTTGTAATGTCAGATGTTCTCTTTTCATTCTCTCTAATGTCATTTTCTCCATATTTTTTTTTGTAGGCCCACTTGACTCCACACCTCTCATTCCTTTTTCCTATCTCATGTGTAGAAAATAAGTTCCTATTAAGAATTTTGACTCAAACTTCTTTCCTTTTAGATCTTTGCATTCTTTCTTGCTACTTGATGTCATTTGATGACATTTTCACATTCATGATACATTTCCATTCTATTTTTGTACCCTGTGACACAGACTCTGTGCTAGTTTTGCTTATTCTGAAATAATCTCCTTCACATTGCCTTGCTACCTCTTTATTTAAACTTGCCCAGGATCAGAGTTGTTTATTGCCCTTTTCTATTCTTTCTGACTGATCCCTAATTATGCTCTTGACTGCTAGATCCTGAGACTGTCTCTGTATATTATTCTCTTTTTCCATTTAGACGATGTCTATTTACAATTAGGCAGCATCCTAAACCTCAGTAACAATAGTCCTTTCAAGTCTGGTACGATTAAATGCCAGTTTCCAACAAACTCTATCTTAGGAAACTAAGAAAAACAGAATAGGGTCAGTTCCAGAGTACGGTCAGTTACTAGTGAAGTACTGTGACTAAGGTTATTCAATTTTTCACAAGCAGAGTAAAGAACATTCAGTTACGGTACTACTTTCCTGAATCTCTAACTGCACTTTAAGTTGCTACCAACCTCTCGTTTCTACTCCTCAGTATGGAAATATTTACTGAAAGAGACAAAAAATGTTAGAGATGCAGCAGTTCCCTAATGAAAGAAAGCACAATAGGTTTCATCTTCATACAGATTCCAGTCAGTTTGTAGTGACCACATGGATCAAAATGTTAAGAGAGAGTCTGAGGTCACAGTGAATAGCACAGTGAATAGCAGCCATGATTAATCAGCAATAGCTGCCTTGAACGTGGGAACTGAGACTAGGTGCTGTCTTCGTCATCCTTGATCTAACCAAAAATGACATTTAGGGGGACCTTTTTAGAGGACATTGTGTACAATAACACCTATGAATGAAATTGTCAATGACATAGAACATTACATGGAGAGTTCTGAAGGTAGGAAACTAGTAATGAGACTATTGCCACATTTTAGTTCCCACTCATGATGTTTTATTTTTACTAATCTTTAATTATACCATTTAAACACATTCTCTTTGGGATCCCTGGGTGGCGCAGTGGTTTAGCGCCTGCCTTTGGCGCAGGGCACTATCCTGGAGACCCTGGATCGAATCCCACATCGGGCTCCGGGTGCATGGAGCCTGCTTCTCCCTCTGCCTGTGTCTCTGCCTCTCTCTCTCTCTTTGTGACTATCATAAATAAATAAAAATTAAAAAAAAATAAATAAACACATTCTCTTTGTAAAAATAAATACAATTTAAAAGAATAATGGCTTTAGTCTCCTTTATCAATATTCTTAAATCCAATCCTTGCCTCTTTTCCCTAGAAATAATCATTGTTATGAATTACTCACTTATCATGTATTCAATAAATTAGGGTTTCTTAACTCCAGCATTACTGATACTTTGGATGAGATAATCCTTTTTTGTTGGAGGTTGTTCTGTGCATTGTAGGATATTTAGTAGAATCCTTGGCCTCTGCCTACTAGATGCCAGTACCAGACTAATTGTGACACTCAAAAGTGTTTGGCCAAATGTCTCCAATTTGCAATGTCCCCAATTGAGAAGAACTGACATATACACATATGAATCCATAGGAAATGTATAGAAAGAGAATTTAGTTAAACATAGGTGTGGAATGTTTTATATAAGCTCACTCAATTCTGTTTTAATCCCCTTGCATATTAGTGTACAGAACGCCACATTTCCAAGACTCTGTTACATTTCAGATGGCGCATGTTTACTACATTCAGCCAAACTAAAGCACCAACATTTGATTTTGAAGGCAAAAGAAAATAGTATGAAGTAGACTTAGGACTCATCTGGCAAGCAAGACTATATCATGTTTCTCTGTGTGAACTGCACCAAAAATCAAAAGTCAGGAACCTAGCTGCATGCTTATGGTGAGATGTGGGCCAGTATTTTGTTGGCCCAGTTCATGGTAGACACAGTGTGGTCCTGGAGTAAGAAACAGTGTAACAATGTCTTGATTCTCAGGCATCCCAAACATCAGGCACTCAGTGTCGACCTCGGTTTAGCTCAGCAGTCTTGTTCAGGGAATTAGTCAAGAGTTGCTTATCAGTCTTTTCAGTGATTTTTGTAAGCCATGTAATAATAGGTCATAAATAATAAATCATCTTCTCCTTACCTAGAAGGTATCTGATGGTCAACAGCTGAATCAATACTCATTTTTGCTGTCTTCTGAAACTTTAATAAAATAAAAATAAAGGGTGTTTAATTATAAATTGACAATTACAAAGAGGAGTGGAGACTAGTGGACATAAGATGTTAACAAACTTACTGTTAGAATGTGGATGAGGCATCAATGGATTCAGGAAGTTGATTTCAATTGCCTGTAGAGGGTAATATGAATGAAAAGGAAGATAATTAATAATACAGAATCCGGAGTGGATGTAGGAATCAGAGGCACTAATATTTTGGGGTGGGATATAACAGTGGGAATGAGGACTATTTATTATGTGTGGGGCTAAAATCAGGGACATAGGTAAAAAGCACAATATGAAGCAGGTATACCCTTAGGTTATTTCTCATTCCATACCTTCCAGTCACTGCTTACCTCAAATTTGGGTTATTTACCAGGGAACTGGAAAAATGGAATTGGTGAAGCATCAGACTCAGGGAAACTGGTCACTGCAGATGAAAGAAAGAGTTACATGGCAAAAGACAGAAGTGTTCAGTGAAATTCAGCCTTCTTCTAGGATTAAGAATGTTGGTAGCCAGATTTATATATCCCAGGTTTGAGTTAGTTGGCTTCTTCTATGGAAACACTGAATAACCCAGTAAAACAGACCTCTAAATAGTGGTTTAAAAGTTCTCCAAGGAAATTATGGGTCCCCAATCTGCCCATATCCTTCTACAAAGAGGATCATGAGTTGACAATCTTCACCGCCCCCCACCCCGAACCCTTCCAACATAAAGCTTCTACCAGTATTTTAGTGATCTAAATTTAAGTATGAAAGAAAACATTAAATGCCAGATATTTGGGAGTACTGGGGGTGGTGGTGGAGGAGGGCAGAGTTGAGGGCATCCCACAACATGAAAGCTAAAGACCTAAGGAATTAGGGGAAAAAAGGAATTAAGAGAAAATAGGATGTTTGCGTGTGTGTGTGTGTGTGTGTATGTGTGTGTGATCTTAGGGCCTATTTTTTTTTACCTTTCTAGAGCATTCTTTTGGGTCCCAGTACTCTAGGACTCCCTGGCCTACTCACCTGGAGCCAGCTTCTACGTCCATTGCTTTTCCCTGGTCGTTCTCCCAAACACAGACCATACCATAGTAGCAATAGCTGCTTGGGGGTAGAGATGTACGGTGTACAAGGGGATTGAACAGGCTTAACTGTGTCAAGATACACAACTACAAGAACTGTGCTGTGTCCTACAGGAGCCTGAAGTGGACAGAGAGAAGTGGACCTGGAGCCAGTTGTTTGTTCTCTTGCCCCAGGCACTGCAAATGAAAGTTAGCCACAGGTCTGTTTCCCACCCACCACCCAATGATCCTTGTGGAACAGAATGTGTGACTCACGGCAAATCTTTGAAACTCCATGGGTCTCAGATTTTGTCTCTGTAAAAATGAGAAGCCTGAACTTTATCTCTGAAGATCCTTTGAGCACTAACATCTTATATTTTTTCTTCCCTTTTGATACCTTTTTATACCCAAACATATATTTGCAGGGTCATCTAAATAATTTTGCTAAATACTACCTTTTCTTTTCTTTTTTTAAGATTTTATTTATTTATTCATGAGAGACATAGAAAACGAGAGAGAGAGAGAGAGAGAGAGAGAGAGAGAGGCAGAGACACAGGCAGAGGGAGAAGCAGGCTCCATGCAGGGAGCCCGATGTGGGACTCCATCCTGGTCTCCAGGATCACGCCCTGGGCTGAAGGCGGTGCTAAACCTCTGAGCCACCCGGGACTGCCCACTACCTTTTATTTTCAAAAGGCATGGGTTAGACACACATAAAACAGCAGGTTTACAGTCATTTCTGTTTTTGTTGTTGTTTTTTTTATATGGTTTTTGTTTTGTATTCTTCTAACTCTTTAGACATCTTTAACTAGGTAAGCAATAATGCCTCCATTGACCAGTGGAGGCCTCTGGCAGTGACTCAACATCTTTTGGTTCATTTTTCCCTTAGACGAAGTTAAGGTGCCAAACCTAAAACAATTTTTCTATGCAAGATTTAGCATGGAAGGAATTATTGAAACCACAGGGTGGAAATTAATGATTAGCTTGAGATGCTATTAGCATACCAGCAGGCAAAAAGACTAAATGAGCTATGATCTGAAGTAAAATATGTCATCCTGGAAATTGCAAGTGATATGATGGAGAAACAATGCTGGGTAATAGGGGAGGAGAAGGAATGAGCTATTAGATTGAGAGGCAAGGAGACAGGCATTTAAATTAAGAGGACAGGACAATGAGACAGCGCCAGTTAAATGCACGAGAACCCAGACTGAATGACACTGGTTAGTGATTGCAGACAGGAAACAATCCATCAGCTGGGCTAGAATGCAGCACTAAGGGAACAGGGAAAGGAAAAGGATGCAAAAGGGCTTTCCTACTTAGATAAAGCCAGCAGAGCTAAAATTCATTCCAAGCACATTCCCCGAAGCGACATCATTAAGGGCTGCCGTGAGTAAAAGGCTCACTAATCAGAAAATTACTGCGGGAGAAAAATGGGGTGAGCCGATACGAAGAGACTGGGCAAATGTTTGAGATAATGTACAAGAAAAAAAGAACGCCACTCTGCACTTTTTTGACAAGGGGGGTATCAAAGTGCGTAGCTCTAGACGGAGAGAGAGGATGAGCGATAACCTCGGGAACTGGTTTCTTCGTTTTGGAAGGAAAGGTGAGTGAGTTTTTCTGTTGTCAACCTTAAAAATAAAAAAGCCAGTTAGTATACCAGCAAAATGAGTTTATTGAGGAATAGCAAAGGAATTGTAATTCAGGATAAGCAAACTGTGGCCAACCATAGGCAAATCTGAAGAGACAAAGGGGGTGGGGGCTCAGCTTTTATTCCGTTTTGGAGAAAATCTAAGAGGTTTGCTTTAAACAAAAGTTCACTGGGGAAGAACAAGAGTTGGAGGTGGCGGCCACTTCTCATTGGCTGCAGGCAGTGATTAGTGTGCTGTTTCTGGGCAAGAAAGGGTCCTTCTTCTATTTCTTAAAAGTGGGGGATGAAACTCCTGTGTGAACCAGCCTCTGTGGTCAGAGAATTCTTATCTCCCTTTCTGCTGATTGCAGTTGTCTGTGCCTGAGAGCTCCCCCTTCAGGGCTTTTCAAATCCATTTTAAATGAGGTTTCCTTTATTTATTTTCACAGTGTTTAACACTGTTACCTTCACAGTGATGTGCATGCTCTGCTTATAGCGTGGCATTCCATCCTGTGTGTCTGGCTCCAGGAAATCCGAGTGGGACTGAGAGAAATCAGCCTGCACCTGGCTGGCACTGCAAACAGGCCAGGGGAAATGAACATTAGGTTGGTTTTTCTATTTCCTGTAAGAATAGTTAATGAAACTAGCTAACAAATTAGCCCCTTTAATCACCAGAAAGCAATTTTTTCCACTATTAGACACAAAGCTATGGGGATTTCTGATTCCTACAAATTTCTAGGTTCAAAGTTGGATTACAGGTTCCAGCAAATCTTTTTAATAACAACAACCCCAAACTCAATAAGATTTGCAATCTCAGCACCCTCGTATCCAGACAATTTTTTTTTAATTGAAATTTATTTTTGCTATGGGCTTAGAAACTGAAAATAATGGATTTGATTTATAGGGTTTTTTTTTTTTTTCATTTTAAGCGAAAGGAATTGAAGCCTTAGTAAAATAATCATCGATAGGATTTTTTTGAAGTGAACTCTCATTTTGTCAATAGTATTTCCAATCTGTTTCATTCATTAACAAACTTTTTTCTTTTCAAGTTTTGTTTCCAGAAACTAGGAACTGCATAGATGTGTAGGATACAGCTATTTCCTCATACAATCACACTCTAACATGGGAATCAACATTTTTAAGTTCAGTGGGGAAAATGCTGCTTTATTGATGTATATAACACAGAGTGAGGAGGCTAAGTTGACATTGTCAGCTTTCTTGGGTCATGAAGTAATTCTTCACAGGGAAGATGCTTGAGCTAGAACCTGAAGATTGAGAAGCGCTGGCCACTTAGGCGAAGTGGAAGTCATTTGGGGCTGACACCAGCACAAACAGGACGTTGATGTGAAACAACATGAGTAGGGATGTTATGTTTCTAAAAAGAGATGGAACATACAGAGTAAAGAAGAGTTATGTGTAGTAGGCAGGGGTTTAACCAATAGTAGAAGAGTTACACAACATAAAGATATGACACGGTTACCACCAGTTTATCACCCTCAGTTGGAGCTTTATTTTTTCATAAGAGCACATGACTTGCTTGTTCTGCCTCATTTGGTCTTGGTGATCAAGGACGATGTACACTGCTCTCAACAAATCAAATTTGTCACCACAGACTAGTTTGTTCTATTGATTTGCTTTTTACTGGTTTAGCTACCTGCACAAAATATTTCAGAAAGGGCAACCAAAGAATATCCTATATTACATGTAACATAGGTGTCTCAGAATGCTGTCATTTTATGATTGGGAAAATCATAGTTCGTTTTCTCCTGTTTTTTGAGTTAACAAATTTCTCAACTCTTTAAATGTCTTATTAATTGGTAACAATGATTATTCAGACAGATGGCTTATTTAAGGAAAATAGTTACTTATATGTCCCTTGGGGAAGAACCATCTGCTCAGATCGGGTTTGGGGGTTCCAGATGTTGTCATTTCCCTTTAACCTATGGTGTCTTTGTAACCCATTGGTTCAACTGCGATGTAGTACTCTGTATCGAATAACAGCTGGCTTAGATTATCCTCCCTGTCAAGACATGTAAAATACCTAGATACAGCCAAATATATTGCATTGAAGCTGAAGTTCTTTATCACATCTCTCCTTGCCTCACCTTTTGATTTGAAGCTTAAAACTTCCATTATTGGGGCACCTAGGTGGCTCAATTGGTTAAGCATCAGACTCTGGGTTTCTGCTCAGGCCCTGATCTCAGAGTCATGAGATTGAACCCTGTGTCAGGCTTTGCACTCAGTGCGGAATCTGCTTAAGACTTTCCCTCTGTGCCTCCCCACCATGCTGACTCTGTCTCTCTCTCTAAAGTAAATAAATCTTAAAAAAGAAAACAACTTAAAACTTCCATCATTAAAACTAGAGTGAGCATGAAAAAAATAATTAAAAATGGACAAATGACTGGAATAGACAGACATTTCTCTAAAGAAGATAAATAAGTGAACAATAACCACACAAAAAGATATCCATCAATAATACTTAGGGAAATGAAAATCAAAACGACAGTGAGATGCTTTCTCACACCCAGTAGTATTTTAGTATGGCTAGTATTTTAAAGCTGTTAAAACAAATAGAAAATGAGTGTTGAGTAGTGGCAAGAAACAAACAGAAAATGACAAGTCTGAAGTATTGACAAGATTATATCCAATACAATTGAAAGCAGGGATTTAGATATGTAGATACACATGCTCATAGCAGCATTATTCCTGATAGCTAAAAGGTGAAGCAACCCAGGTGTCCATTAATGGATGAATGGATAAACAAAATGCAGTATATACATATAATGGAATATTACTTAGCCTGTAAAGGGAGGAAATTAAAAACAAGTGACAACATGGATAAACCTTGATAATATTATGCTAAGTGAAATAAGCCAGTCACAAAAGGACAAAATGCTTTATTATTATTGGCACCTAGAATAGTAAAATTCAGAGAAAGAAGAATGATGGTTGCCAGGGGCTGAGAGTAGGGATAAAAGGGAGTTACTGTTACTGGATATAGAGTTTCAATTTCAGAAAATGAACAGTCCTGGGGATGATGGCAAAAGTTGCATAATAATGTGAATCAACTGTATTTCATATTCCTGAACTGTACACTTACACTATTTTAAATGATAAATTTAATGTTACATATGTTTTAACACAATAATTAAATAACACTGTGAAGTTAGTTTGATTGTTTCTAATATTGTCAAAACTAGTAAAATGAGTTCTAAGTGAGAAGTTGTGCTGTACTTTTCCTTTCCAGTTTAGGAACAATTGATAGAAAAGTTTGTAGCATGTAACCTGTTTTCTTAACCTTTTATCTTTTACTCTAATAAGCCGATAAATGTATGATATATTCCAATAAAATTAAAATATTAGATTTTCATTTTGCCCATAGTCTTTAAATTTTTCATACTGGATCAAAGGTGGCAGCATAACAGCTTAACAAGGAAGCAAGACATGAGATCAGACTATAAAAGAAAGACACTAGTGAGATCACAATGAATCAGAGATCACAAATGTAAGCAAAATCAAGAGAGCATAAAACTAAAGTTTAGAGTATGGTGGGAGATATATATATATATATATATATATATATATATATATATATTATATATAATTACTATAGATATTATTATATATACATATATTATATATATAGCTATATATAATAAAAAATGAAAGAAATAATGAAAAAATATTTTTTTCCTTCTCCATACTCTACCCTATGTCACCTCCATGCATTGGAGCTCCATGTAATTCTTCCAGGACACCAACTTTCATTTCTGATGAAGAATGTGTCTCTGAATGCAAAAGCCTTCAAACCTGCCCAATTTCTCTCATCCATTCCCCATAGAGGTCTCATTTTCTTCTCCAAATCTAGTTTGTTTTGTATCAGCACAATTTTAAAAGTTGGGTGGAGATTATATATACATATATATAATTACAAGTCAGGAATTGACAGAACCTCAGAATCAAGAAAAATGCCACACAAAGCCATCACTGTTCAAAATTGAAAGAACTAAAGGAAAATTTGCATTGTAGCAACATTGGTAAATGAGATACACTGTGATGGGCTTCCCCATATACTTTTAAAGGCCTCATCTCTTCCGTATTCTTGTCCACTTCCACCAGTGGCAATCTATACTAGAGGTCTAATAGAATGATCATAACAATTACTGATGGTTATTTTTTACCAATAGCACATGTCAATATTAATAATAATGAAAACTAGCATCTATATAGCACTTGTCATGCTTCTTATATCTAAAGAGTGGTGGTTATACATTTTTCTGCACCAGCGTTGGGTTGTGGTTCTATATTAGAAGCAAAGATGATGCTAATAAGTACTTCTGATAATAATGCTAAGAAACTTCAGTGGTTTAAGATTCATGTCTTCAATTATATAAAAGTAGAGGGTAAACAATAAAAGTTTATGAAGAAGGTTAATTTTTAACTATTCACAAAAACTACACTGTTAATGCATAGTCTTTTATAAAAGGAATAATTCAAGTAAAGAAATGATATTGAATGCATTCATGGCTTACAATAGTTTAAAATAATTAGAATAAAAAAATTAGAATCGACTTAAATATTCAGTTGTAGGGAGATAATCATTTTAAAAATATGTAGCAACATGATAGCATTTATAAGCAGTAAGTGGGGAAAATGCAAGGTAAAAACGATACACTAAAATCATAATCATTTAGAAATATACCCATAAGACTTAGAGACTACACATAACTGTTGGTAAATGAAAATGTATGTGTTTTTTTCTTTTAAATTTCATCTCATGATACTTTGTTAGTTTAATAAGAAATATACAGCTTTAACTTGAATGGGGTTAGGAGCTTTTATGTAAATAATATTTACATCATTTCAGTAATATCTGGGAAACCTGTAAGGTAATTTCTGTTATCTCTGGGTAAAAGAGGAGGAGGAGGAAAAGGAGAGGAGGGGAAAGGGAAGACGACAAGGAAGAAGAAGAAAAGTAGTAATGGTAGTAGTGGAGGTGGTGATAGTAGTGGTTGTAATAGGAGGAGTAGTAGTAAATTAGGGTTAAACTGGTCACATAGTTATCAGGTGGAAGATCTGAGATTTGAAAAGGAATTGGTCTGCCTCTGAAACTTGCCATCTTTCTATTAGCCCTTCTCCACACTCTACCCCATGTCACCTCCATGCATTGGAGCTCCATGTAATTCTTCCAGGACACCAACTTTCATTTCTGATGAAGAATGGCAAATAGATGTGTCTCTGAATGCAAAAGCTTTCAAACCTGCCCCAATTTCTCTCACCCATTCCCCATAGAGGTCTCATTTTCTTCTCCAAATCTAGTTTGTTTTATATCAGCACAATTTTAAAAGTTGGGTAAAGAAAGTGTATTACCTCAAAATCTATATTCTCATACTAAAATGACCATATTTAAACTTTTAATTGTGAAATAATTTTAGACTTAATTTAATTAATTTTTACTTAATTTAGACTTTTTCAGTCAGCCTATACCAGAAAGTGTAGACTTAACACTTTGCAAAAATAGTGCAGAGGTTCCTATTTCTCATCAACTTCTACTCATGTTAACATCTGACATATCATAGTAAAATAATCAGGACCAGGAAATTAACATTGATACAATACTATTTATCAAATGACATATCCCATTCAAATTTCACCAGTTTTCACTAATGTCCTTTTTACATTTCAGAATCCAGTACAGGAGCCCACATGTTATTTTTTGTTTTCATTGTTGTTGTTTCTTTATTCTCTTCCTAATTCTCTAATTCTTAGTCTTATTTTTTTTTTAAGATTTTACTTATTTATTCATGAGAGACACAGAGAAAGAAGCAGAAATATAGACAGATGGAGAAGCAGGCTCCCTGTGGGGAGCCTGATACAGGACTAAATCTCAGGACCCCAGGATCATGACCTGAGCCAATGGCAGATGCTCAACCACTGAGCTACCCAGCTGCCCCAGTCTTACCTATTTTTTTTATAATCTTGACTCTTGTGAATAGTACTACTGATTGTTTTGTAGAGGGTCCTTCAATTTGGGTTTGTCCGATGTTTTCTCATGATTGGACTGAGGTTATAAGTGTTTGGCATAAATACCAAAGAACAATGTCTTTGTGTCTTTTTCCTGGTGATACTAATTTTGATCACTTGATTAAAATGATGTTTGCTGGGTTACTCTTTCCATTTGTAATTAATATCTTGAGATACATATTTTAAAACTATGATAATACCCTGTTTCTTTTCCACTTTTCACCTGCTACTCTTAGTATCCTTTGGTAGACTGCCTGCAGCTCTTATGTCTGTAGGGTTTGCCTTCTACTGATGTTCTACTGAAATGTACTTTGAATCTACAGTAGCTAAAGGGTACATACATAACAAAAGACACATATACGTGTTTTTCCTTTCTTAGATCTTCAATTCCTATAGGGAATGTAAATGCATCTCTTAATACTATTCTTTCCCTTAATCAGCATTGAATTCCATGAAAAAATGCTAATTTCCTTCAGTCAGTAATTGTGTCTCACTTTTCTCAGGCACCTCATTTACTTTGAAACTAGAGTAGCATGAGTGGAAAAATAAGACCGTACTGTGTGCCATGAGTCTATTTCCTGCATAAATTCTGATGGAGAAACCATCAGCAATTTTCCTTTCAACATAATAGATGTCAACAACCAAAAAATCCCATTGATATTATTAAATACCCTCTAGTTCGGGCCATTAATGAAACAAAGGCATTTACATGTAAGAAAAATCTCTACAGGTACCTTTTGTTTCATTATTGTCTAGCCCTTCTTATTCTATTGTTATTTAAAAGAATCATAATCATAGACTGAGATGCTGTGTTCCCATAACACTAAAGGAAAAATTTCCCTCAAGTGCAATAGGGGGAATTCAGTGACTAGAAGAACCCCCATCCTCCTCCATTAAGAAGGAATTAGGAGAAACAATTTGTGGAGTAGGCTCACCTAAGCCTTTTTATGTGTTTTCCAGACAAGTCTTCCTTTGACTTCAATTTGTCTAAAATTAAAGACAGGCAGATAAGTGCTCTCTAAGATCTCCCATTTCATGGAGCTTTGAAAATATTAAACTGATAGAGGTCAGGTATAAATTAGACAGTTAAGCAACAGCATTGATTTTCCTAAATATATTTTTATTCATTTTATTTATGAATAACACTACTTCTTCTATTTGTTCCCCCTCCCTTTTTTTGGAAATTAACTCTGAAAAGTAGAAGGTAGGTTAAAAAATTAATCCTTATAATGTATATATGAGTAAGCTTATTTCTATCATTTGGATATTCAAATACTCATTATTTTATAAATTATATCAAGACATAAAAAGGGACATGCTCATTATTTTCTCTAACATACAACAGGTATTCATAGTGAAAGTTCTTTCAATTTACGTTTGTTTTTCAGTTGGCCTATACCAGAACAATCAGGCAAAATTGTTTAGTAAGTCACGTTAGTCTTTGCTTTCCCTTATTTTCCTTCTTTACTATATTCCACATACAAAGGTATGAATAGATTGAAGCTAGGATGTTCGTCTTAGCCATCTCTGTATTTTTAGTGCTTGTACAGTATTACCATATTGTAGGCATTCAGAATGTTTTGATTGAACTCGGCGAAATTGAGTGGGATGAAACGCAATCCACAATTGTCTCTGGTTAGGAATGAGAGATCTGGAGATGAAAACAGAGGATCTGAGGTCAAATCACAGCTCAATCACTCAACTGACACATAACATTTACCTGGCCCTCAGATAAAAAGTCTAAAGGAAAAAATATATTTTTTAAAATGTCCTTAGAGAATTGCCATGCAGATTAGACAGTGACATACTGAACTTCCTCTCCAATGACAAAATATGTCTCCATAATATGAATTGGTGTGATTACTGAGCCATAAAATCAAAGAATTTCTGGAATATACAATGCAAATGAGATTAGATCAAAAGCAAAGCAAAAGCATCATAACCCAATACACACAACATACAATGTAGTAAATGTCAGCAAGAAAATAATTTTGATACTCAGAGTTCTAAGTAAAAAATATCCTATTCTTTTTGTTTGTTTTAAATTTATTATTTATTTATTTATTTACTTACTTACTTATTTTTAGTTTCGTTTTTATTTAAATTCTAGTTAGTTAACATACAGTGTAATACTGGTTTCAGGAGTAGAATTTAGTGATTCTCACTTCTACACAACACCCAGTGTTCATCACAATCAGTGCCCTTCTTAATATCCATCCCCCCAGCCACCTCCCTTCCAGCAACCCTCAATTTGTTCCCTACAGTTAAGAGTCTCTTATGGTTTGCCTCCTTTTCTTCCCCTATGTTCATCTGTTTTGTTTCTTAAATTCCACATAGGAGTGAAATCAGATGGTATTTGTCTTTATTCTGACTTATTTCACTTAGTATAATATGTGGAAGCCAAGAAAATTAAGGCCATTCCACTTTAAGTTCATCATTAGCACAAGTACAGCCATCCCAGGCCCCTGTGAATAAGAGCTGAGATTTACATTACTTCAGTTACAGGAAGAAAACAGCTTACAGCTTAATGTCCTAGAAAGCCCCATATTAGAATAAGAACAGAGCCCAAACCAAGGGCAGGAAGCCCCATATTAGAATAAGAATAGAACTCAATGCCCTTGAAGGCCCCATATCAAAATGTAAAAAGAACTTGAGGAATTCCTCCACCCCTTCTGGAGGTCCCCTAGACCAGCCCTTAAAACTAAGCTGAAACCCAACTCGGGGTCTAAGTCCCTGCTCCACTGTGTTGGGTATACTTGGACCCAAGCTCGAGCTTGTAAATAAGCCCTCGTGTGTTTGCATCGGTGTCGGCTCCTTGGTGGTTTCTCAGATTGGCAATCATGGGCACAACATAATACACTATAGTTCCATCCATGTTGCAAATGGCAAGATTTCATCTGATATTCCATATATGTGTGTGTGTGTGTGTGTGTGTGTGTTTATACACTCACATCTTCTTTATCCACTTATCAGTCATTGGGCATTTGGGTTATTTTCTCAATTGGCTATTGCTGATAATGCTGCTATAAACACCAGGGTGCATGTGCCCCCTCAAATAAGTATGTTTGTATCCTTTGCAATACCTACTAGTGCAATTGCTAGGTGGTAGGGTAGCTCTGTTTTTAGCTTTTCGAGGAAACCCCTTACTGTTTTCCAGAGTAGCTGCACCAGCTTACATTCCCACCAACAACATAAGAGTGTTCCCCTTGCTCTGCATCCTTACCAACGTTTGTTATTTCCTCTGTTAATTTTAGTCATTCCTACAGGTGTGAGGTGGTATCTCATCACAGTTTTGATTTGAATTTCCCTGATGATGAGTGATGTTGGACATCTTTTCATGTGTCTGTTAGCTATCTGGATGCCTTCTTTGGAAAAATGTCCATTCATGTCTTCTGCCCAATTTCTTAGCTGGGATGTTTCTTGGGTGTTGAGTTTGATAGGTTTATACAGATTTCAGATACTAGTGTTTATTCAGATATGTCATTTACATATATCTTATCTCATTCCAGAGATTGCCTTTTACTTCTCTTTTTAATAATTTTTTATTGGATTTCAATTTGCCAACATATAGCATAACACCCAGTGCTCACCCCGTCAAGTGCCCCCCAGTGCCCATCATCCAGTCATCCCAACCCCCCACCCACCTCCCTTTTCACCACCCCTTGTTTGTTTCCCAGAGTTAGGAGTCTCTCATGTTCTGTCACCATCCTGATATTTCCCACTCATTTTCTCTCCTTTCCCCTTTATTCCCTTTCACTATTTTCTATATTCCTCAAATGAATGAAACCATATAATGTTTGTCCTTCTCCAATTGACTTATTTCACTCAGCATCATACTCTCCAGTTCTATCCACGTTGAAGCAAACGGTGGATATTTGTCGTGTCTAATGCGTGAGTAATAGTCCATTGTATGTATAGACCACATCATCTTTATCCATTCATCTTTCACTGGACACTGAGGCTCCTTCCACAGTTTGGCTATTGGGGACATTGCTGCTATAAACATTGGGGTGCTGGTGTCCCGGCGTTTCACTGCATCTGTACCTTCAGGGTAAATCCCCAGCAGTACAATTACTAGGTCGTAGAGTAACTCTATTTTTAACTCTTTGAGGAACTTCCACACAGTTTTCCAGAGTGGTTGTACCCACCAGCAGTGCAAGAGCATTCCCCTTTCTCCAAATCCTCTCCAAAATTTGTTGTTTGCTGTCTTAATTTTCCCCATTCTCACTGGCGTGAGGTGGTATCTCATTGTGGTTTTGATTTGTGTTTCCCTGATGGCAAGTGATACGGAGCATTTTCTCATGTGCTTGTTGGCCATGTCTATGTCTTCCTCTCTGAAATTTCTGTTCATGTCTTTTGCCCATTTCATGATTGGATTGTTTGCTTCTTTGCTGTTGAGTTTAATAAGTTCTTTATAGATCTTGGATATTAGCACTTTATCTGATATGTCATTTGCAAATTATTCTCCCATTCTGTAGATTGTCTTTTAGTTTTGTTGACTATTGCTTTCCCTGTGCAGAAACTTATCTGATTAAGTCCCAATAATTCATTTTTGCTTTTGTTTCCCTTACCTTCATAGATATATTTATGTATCTTGCAAGAAGTTGCTGTGGCCAAGTTCAAAAGGGTGTTGCCTGTGTTCTCCTCTAGGATTTTGATGGATTCTTGTCTCACATTGAGATCTTGCATCCATTTTGAGTTTATCCTTTGTGTATGGTGCAAGAGAGTGGTCTAGTTTCATTCCTCTGCATGAGGCTGTCCAATTTTCCCAGCACCATTTATTGAAGAGACTGTCCTTTTTCCAGTAGATAGTCTTTCCTGCTTGGTCCAATATTTGTTGACCATAGAGTTGAGGGCCCATTTCTGGATTCTCTATTCTGCTTCATTGATCTATGTGTCTGTTTTTGTGCCAGTACCACACTGTCTTGATGATCACATTTTTGTAGTATAACCTGAAATCTGGCATTGTGATGCCCCCAGATATGGTTTTCTTTTTAATATTCCCCTTGCTATTTGGGGTCTTTTCTGATTCCACACAAATCTTAAGATGATTTGTTCCAACTCTCTGATGAAAGTCCATAGTATTTTGATAGGGATTGCATTAAATGTGTAAATTGCCCTGGGTAACATTGACATTTTCACAATATTAATTCTGCCAATCCATGAGCATGGAATATTTTTCCATCTCTTTGTGTCTTCCTCAATTTCTTTCAGAAGCGTTCTATAGTTTTTAGGGTATAGATCCTTTACCTCTTTGGTTAGGTTTATTCCTAGGTATCTCATGCTTTTGGGTGCAATTGTAAATGGGATTCACTCCCTAATTTCTCTTTCTACAGTCTCATTGTTAGTGTATAGAAATGCCACTGATGTCTGGGCATTGAATTTGTATCCTGCCACATTGCTGAATTGCTGTATGAGTTCTAACAATCCTGGGGTGGAGTCTTTTGGGTTTTCTATGTACAGCATCATATCATCTGCAAAGAGGGATGTTTGACTTCTTCTTTGCCAATTTGAATGCCTTTTATTCCTTTTTGTTGTCTGATTGCTGAAGCTAGGACTTCTAGTACTATGTTGAATAGCTGTGGTGAGGGTGGACATCCCTGTCTTATTCCTGATCTTAGGGGAAAGGCTCCCAGTGTTTTCCCATTGAGAGTGATATTTGCTATGGGATTTTCATAGATGGCTTTTAGGATGCTGAGGAATGTTCCCTCTATCCCTATACCCTGAAGAGTTTTGATCAGGAATGAATGCTGTATTTTGTCAAATGCTTTCTCTGCATGTATTGAGAGGATCATATGGTTCTTGTTTTTTCTCTTGCTAATGTGATCTATCACATTGATTGCTTTATGAGTGTTGAACCAGCCTTGCATCCTGGGGATAAATCCCCCTTGGTCATGGTGAATAATCTTAATGTACTGTTGAATCCTATTGGCTAGTATCTTCTTGAGAATTTTTGCATCTGTGTTCATCAGGGATATTGGTCTATAATTCTCCTTTTTGGTGAAGTCCATTTCTGGTTTGGAATTAAGGTGATGCTGGCCTCATAGAACGAAATTGGAAGTATTCCATCCCTTTCTATCTTTTGGAACAGCTTTAGTAGAATAGGCATTGTTTTTTCTTTAAACATTTGATAGAATTCCCCTGGGAAGCCATCTGGCCCTGGACTTTTGTGTCTTGGGAGGTTTTTGATGACTGCTTCAATTTCCTCCCTGGTTATTGGCCTGTTCAGGTTTTCTATTTCTTCCTGTTCCAGTTTTGGTAGTTTCTGATTTTCTAGAAATGCATCCATTTCTTCTAGATTGACTTATTTACTGATGTATAGCTGCTCATAATAAATAAATAATGCTGCTATAAACATCAAAGTACCATGTACTCTTCCTAGAGTACCATGTATTACTTCTGTATCCTTTGGGTAAACACCTAGTTAGGGTACTTTCTGAATGGTGTGGTAGTTCTGTTTTTAGCTTTTTTGAGGAACCTCTATACTGTTCTCCAGAGTAGTTGCACCAGTTTCATTCTCATCAACAGTAAAAGGGAGTTCCCCTTTCTTTGTATTCTCACCAACACCTGTTGAGTCCTGTATTGTTAACTGTAGCCATTCTAAGAGATGTGAGGTGGTATCTCACTGTGGTTTTGATTTGTATTTCCCTGATGATGAGTGATGATGAGCATCTTTTCATGTGTCTATTAGCCATTTGTATGTCATCCTTGGAGAAATGTCTATTCATATCTTCTGCCCATTTCTTAACTGGATTATTTGGGTGTAGGGTTTTCAGTTTGATGAGTTCTTCATAAATTTTGGGTACTAACCCTTTATCAGATATGTCATATACAAATATCTTCTCTCATTCCATAGGCTGCTTTTTAGTTTTGTTGGTTGTTTCCTTTGCTATGCAAGAGGCTTTTTATCTTTATGAGATCCCAATAGTTCATTTTAGCTTTTTGTTTCTCTTGATCCTAGCAATGTGTAGTAAGAAATTGTTATGGTTGAGGTCAAAGTGGTTGCTTCCTATGTTCTTCTCTAGAATTTTTATGGTTTCTTGTCTCACATTTAGCTCTTTAATCCATTTAGAATTTATTTTTGTGTATGGTGTAAAAAAGTAGTCAAGTTTCAGTCTTCTGCATGCTGCTGTCCAGTTTTCCCACCACCATTTGTTGAAGAGACTTTTCCATTGGATACTCTTTACTGATTTGTCAAAGATTAGTTGCCCATATAGTTGCAGGTCCATTTCTGGGTTTTCTATGTTGTTCCATTGATATATGTGTCTGTTTTTGTGCTAGTATCATACTGTCTTGATGACTATAGTTTGTAATAGAACTTAAAGTCTGCCATCACGGTGCCTCCAGCTTTGCTTTTCTTTCTCAAGATGGCTTTGACTTTCAGGATCTTTTGTGTTTCTATACAGATTTAAGGATTGTTTCTTCTAGCTCTGTGAAAAACGCTGTTGGTATTTTTATAGAGATTGCATATTAAATGTGTAAACTGCCTTGGGTACTATAGATGAAAAATATCCTATTCTTAAAAGCTGTGCCTATCTCAGGATCATTTTCTTTCTAAAGTGAACCTAATTTCTACCTAGAAGAAGATCTCCTGTGTAGGACTTAGAATCTGAAGAAAGAGAACATAGCTGGACTTCCCAAATAAAAAGAAAAGGAAAGACTCCATCGATAAAAGAAATTTGTTGAAATACTATCACCTTCTTATCTTGGAAATTAGTGGTCTCATAAAATAATAAAGAAAAATCTGTTATTTGGCACATACTGCAAACTTAAAAGCTACTTTACTAGAATGTGCTGTTAATGCTCATTTAAAAGGGAGGAAATTGGGAAAACAGGCCTATATACCTGCAAGGAAAACACATACCAAGTATTTCTACTTGACCCACTTAATTCTCCATTCAAAAATGTGAGAAAAAAACCCTGATCATGTGACAGTTTTAAAAAGTGGAAACAAACACCTATTTGAAAGAGGAACAAGATGTGCAAACAGAAAATCTGATGTAGGGGTATAACGTAAAAATTAGCTAGTCCATGTTATTAAAAACATATGAATAGTCTTATCTCTATGAAACAAGTACAAAAAGATTTATCAGGAATTAATAAAATTACAAAATAACTTTAAGAGAATGGCTAATTAATAGAGTGAATGCAGCTCTACATTTAATTAGTAATCACTAAGTTCTTTTGGTGAAAAATATCCTAGAATCTAAGACGAGGAAAGAACAGTGAAAAATATGAAAACGTTTTGAGATAGGGAGCATTAGTCCACCTAAGAAACAGTTAGCAACAATATGATAGAGCAGTATTTTCCTAATCTAATTTTATACTTGCAAAAGTATAATTTTATACTTGCAAAATGAGCAAATCCACTGTTATAAACAGAAGTAAAAAATAATATGCTCCTATATATTTCAGATATATGATCTTGATTATTGACAATATTACTTACAGGAAGATGAAATTGGCTACCTGAAATGAATATGTCATTGGCATGACTTCCAGTTACCAACACATGAAGATAAAAGGTAATGTTAAATTTTCTTTAAAATTCTGAAAATGTTAATTTTATCTAAAAATTCTATATCTAGGGAATCTAGCATCAAAATTATGTGTGTACATGTGTATGTTCAGGGAAATGAATCCCTACTTCTATTTGAAAAAATACTAAATATCTTATGACAAAAGACTGGGAAAGAAAAGGAAAATAATCAACATGAAATATCACAGAAACAGATTGTACTTGACTGCAGCCACTGAGACATCAGTGAATCATGGGAGGAATTAAATGAAATTTCACTTCACTTTATAAGGACTGGAAAATTTCCTTCAAGTAGCATGTTCACTTTTCTATGTATATAAACACACTGCTTATCCTACATTTCTGTTTATATGATGCATTCGAATTGTCTTACAAACTCAGTGTATGCACCAAGCATTTCCAAACATCTCCAGCAACCTGGGTTAGGTATACATTTTATACTGTTTGAAAGTTCTTAATCTTGTTTATTCAGAACAATTCTGTTCTGTTACATCAGAACAATTAATTTCACAAAGTGAAACCCTACCCTCTACAAGCATTCTCCCAAGAAGAAGAAAATGTGACATTTTTCTTTCTGGAGAACTGGTCTGTCAGCATTTTCACAATAGGAAGTGTTTTCAGGCACATCAGAGGTGATAAAAGAATCAATTTCTTTTGAATTTAGTGAGAAGAAAAATATTCAAAAAGAAAAGCTTCATAATTACAGTCAGTGAAGTAATATGAAAAGGACAAGATAAACCAATTCATGTTCCATATGCAAAGAAAAATATAAAATAATGAAAGTGAATATGTTTAGAAAACATATTCTGTCTGTGCAAAGAAGTACCCCACATTTCTAGGCATAATTTTATTTATTTATTTTATTTTTTTTAGGCATAATTTTAGATCAGAAAGGAGATGGAACATTTGTAACATACATATAAGGCTCTGAATTTAACATTACCTACACATAAACAGTAATTCACATTTTCATAAATAGGCCTTTTTTCTGTTGCAAATATTATAGAGAAGGTGTCTCAAGGGAGAGACCATATTGACGCCTATCTCTTATTCATTATCATATTTTCAACTGTCATACTTAGGCTTTTAATTCCTTTCACTGGTGTCTCAAATACTATAGCGGGCAACCATTTAAAGAAGCTTGTTGGGTTTCTATTTGCTGCAATAAAAGTTACACAAAGTTCATGGTTTAGAACAACACGAATTAATTATTTTATAGTTCTGTAGGTGAGAAGTCCAACACAGATCTCACTGGGCTAAGTGCTAAAATCAGGGTGTCAGCAAGGTTGTATTACTTCCTGGAGGCTCTAGGGAGACTCCATTTTCTATTTTTCCAGCTGACAGTGGCCACATACATTAATTGGTGGGAGCCCCCTTCTTCGGTCTTCAAAGCCTGTGTTGTATCTCTCTGACTATTCTTCTGAGGTCACAGCTCCTTCTGACTCTGACCCCAGCCAAGAAAGGGTCTTTTATGTGTGTATGTATGTATGTATTATTTTATTTTACTTTATTTTATTATTATTTTATTTTTTAAAGATTTTATTTATTTATGAGAAACATAGAGAGAGACACACAGAGAGAGGCAGAGACACAGGCAGAAGGAGAAGCAAGCTCTGTGCAGGGAGCCTGACATGGGACTCGATTCCGGATCTCCAGGGTCACACCCCAGGCTGAAGGCGGTGCTAAACCGCTGAGCACCCAGGGCTGCCCAGAAAGGGTCTTTTCTTTTTCTTTTTATTTATTTATTTATTTATTTATGATAGGCACACAGTGAGAGAGAGAGAGAGGCAGAGACACAGGCAGAGGGAGAAGCAGGCTCCATGCACCGGGAGCCCGACATGGGATTCAATCCCGGGTCTCCAGGATCGCGCCCTGGGCCTAAGGCAGGCGCCAAACCGCTGTGCCACCCAGGGATCCCCAGAAAGGGTCTTTTAAAGGCTCATATGATTAGATGGGACCCTTCTAGGTTAATCTAATATAATCTCACATCTCAAGGAATTAACCTTAATCATAGCTGCAAGGGCCCTTTTGCCATGTAAGGTAACATGTTACAGGTTCCAGTGACTAAGATATGGATATATTTAGGGGTCCATTATGCTGCCTATGACAATTTACCTTCAACAATGCAAAGATTCACATTCTTCCACATACACATTATATGTACCTGATCACAGCATTCTAAAAAAGTGTCAACCCATTATAACATCAATTAAAATTCAAAACCTTACCTAAGTCTCATTAACTCAAAAGTCCAAAACTCATCAGGCCAATCATCAAAATTAGATATGGGTGATGTTCCAGAAATAATCTCTTCCAGGGCATCCTATCTATGGATTTATGGAACTAAAGAGGTAAATAATCCATTCCTGAAATATTGGGAGGCAGGCATAATATAACAGATACAGAAATTCTGGTTCAAGAAAGTAAAAAATGGAAAAAGTGTCATTGGCTCCAAGAAATTAAAAAATCCACATGAAAAAACTCCATTAGATTTCAAATCTTGAGATTAATCTTAGGTGCCTCAGCTACTCAGGCTCTCAGTTCTGACTTCTGAGGCATCATTCATTTCTCATGAATAGTAGTATATTTTTTGTATCTGGGTAGTCTTAGCCTACTTCCTTTGTATAGAAATTTGTGTTTCCATCAACTTTAGTTTTGTAGTCTCTATATTCCTTTAAATTCCCAGCCAACAATGTTTCTACTGGTTAAAATTCTGGACTCTTGAGGGTCTCTTGTACATGTCATGGTATTCACTCCATTAGCCAAGATCTTCCACAGATCTTTTCTAAATAATCCCATTTCTGTGTTTGGCCTGTGGAGATGGCCTAAGGATAATGCTAGAACTTCTTAGATGTTCTCCAGTTAGACTGAAGTTATAAGTGAGACAATATTTTGAGCTCCTCAAAGAGCCACTGGTATGAATGAATATTATGACATTTTGCTTCTCCGAGGTATTAGCAAAAAGTGGTAATACCATGGATGGCTTTTTCCTCTGAATCGTGATTGATTTACTAGTGGTGAATCTTTTAATTTTGGTGATTTTTCTTTTTCAGTCTGACTTGAGAACTTCCAGAATCATTCAAGATTCTTTACATTTTTATTTTTCTGTCTGTTTAATAATTCTTGCTCAGTTTATCTTTTCCTTCTACCATTTGACTTTCAGCAGCAAGAAACCAGGCTTCATCTGTTTAGAAATTTCCCCAGTTTAATCACTTACCAATTCTGTTCTCCACATATCTGAAGGACCCAATTCTGCTAAGCATTCTGCCTTTCTACAGCAAAAAATTTCTTCCTTCTGGTTTCCAATAGCGTGTTCCTCATTTTCTTCTCCGCCTTTACCAGCTGTTGCTTTTATTTCCATATTTTTACTAATGGTCTGTTCATAAAGATTTTGGATTCTGTAAGGTGATTTATGTTTTCTCAGACCCGTTCTTCACTTTTTTCTGAGTCCTCACTAAGAGTAGCTTACATCTGTATTTTTACTAACAATTTGTTCAAGGAAGTCTAGCCTTTTTCTATTAGGCTCCTCAAAATTTTTCTAGTCTCTTCCCATAGCCCGACTACAAAGCGATTTTCACATTTTTACATTTTACATTTTCACATATTGGTTTCAGCAGCATTTCACTTCTGGTACTGAATACATATTAGTTTAATATTGCTGGTATATTGAATTACCCCAAAAATAGTGATTTAATCATTACAAATTTATGGTGTTACAGATTTGTAGGTTAGAATTGTAGCACAGGCCTTATTGGGCTTAAATTAATTTACCAGCACAGTTACATTCTTTGTGGACTCTAGGGCAGAATCGGATTCCTTGCCTGTCCTAGCTTTTGATGGTTAACCACCTTTCTTGGCTATTAGCCCCTTTCCTTCTTCTGAATCTAATGATATGGCATCTCTCTGACCATTCTCACATCACATTTTTTTTTCCTGACTGCAAATGGAAAATATAGTCTTCTTTTAATGATATCTGTCCTGAGATTAAGCCCTGGATATCGAGAATCTTTTCATCTCAAGATCCTTAACTTTAATCATATCTGCAAAGTTCATTTTGTCTTGCAAGGTAATGTACACATAGGTTCTGGGGATGAGGATTAGAATGTGGACATCTTTGTGACCCATTCATCTGAATGGCTTGATTAGGGGGGCCTCATCTGAATGGACTTGATCACTATCAAGAGCTTCTTTTTCTCTTGCAGTGCTTGCTGCCCCACACCTCCATCTTTTTCATCTTTGAATGAGTGTGACCATCTAGCTAATCATTTGGTCAATTAGCTTTGCTCCCTTAATCTCTATGGGTTTCTTGGCAGCTGACAATGGATATGGACTCAGATTATTGTAGACCTTTTCAAAGCCTAGGTTCTCCAAGAAACAGACTGAAGAGTAGAATGTACATTGTAGGAAGTTTGTTAGGGAGTATTTTGGAGATCTTCATTATAGAAAGAGAGGGAAAGGAGCAGTAGTGTTTGGTGGAGAAGAAGATTAGGCTGCAAGATAGTCTTGCCAAAAAACTCAGGTGGCTATATATTAGAGAAGGAGTTTCTAAAGCTAGGTGTACCCTTTAAATTATTCTGTGTACAGCGAGAGGACTAAGTCTTTATGCTGTGGAATCTATGAACCCTTCAATGCAGGCTGCCCACAGAAGAGTGAGGCAGTCTCTCCAAGCAGGGCAACTTCCAGAGGGAGCTGACATTTGAGAGCCATCAGACATCAGACAGCAGCATTCATAGCAGCAGGAGAAATAAGCCTTTCAGGCTTGAATGGGGATATGGGAAGGGCATCACACCATCTACTATTCCTCCAGGGTTTGATTTCTTAACCTACATCTAATCTTTGCCTATATGTTCTTATAATATATGTGTTAAATATTACTCTAGTGATGATGTCTGCCCAAGTCACTCATATTGCTATTACCCAAAATTTGTGTTAAAACTGAGCATTTGCTTGTTTATGTATGCCTTTTGGAGTGCCATTCTCTCTTGTTAACAAATGCTGCCTAATCATCCTGTCTCATTTGAGATTTGATGTACTAAAATAAATTGGGTGGACTAAAGAAGGCAGTTTCCCCATACACAAGGCTATTTTCTACAATAACCCAACATCTAATTTAGTCTACTGAGTAGGATGGTGTTAGGTAAGAGGAAGCCAGTACTTCACATCCTAAAGTTACCTGCAAATGAGAATTAGAGCTGAGAATTCTTCCTCTTTTATTATCCTGTGCACAATGACATGGGTAGATTTGGAGTCAGAGCTGTATTAAAATGCAAGATCCAACATTTACTGATTTTGTGACCAAAGGCAAAAAATCTTAACTACATTGATCCTCACTTCCCTTACTTGGAAAATTTAAATAACATCCTAATACTCTCTATATGCTGAAAAACATTGTGATATAAGATCTCTGCAGGTGGCATAGAATTATTGTTCATAATGCATCAATTTTTGCTAGGTCATTATTAAATCCTTAATAATCTTTCACCTCTCTTTCCCTTCTGTTGGCCACCATCCTCATTATGTACTTAGTACGTACATATTTATTAAGCCTAGAAATATAAATAAAAATTTAACATACAAAATAGTTGTTTCCAGAAGATATAAAGGATTTTAGGTAAGCTGAAATATATAATATGCTTTATTTGCATCTTTATAGGTACTTTTATTTTTGTGAACATAAACTTTGTATGTACACACACAAAAAAATTAGAACCTAAAAATTTAGAACCTAAATTTGAATTGGGGACATTATCTATGTTACATCTCTGCAAAATAGAGAGGCATATAAACATAAATTATATTTGTTATTTTCAGATTTTAAAGTATATATATTCCTAATTTACAAATATAGTAATTAAATTTGCTTTAGAGTGAGAATAAATGTCGTCTGAACTTTTTTAAAAAGATTTCAATTATAGTTAGCTAACATACAGTATAATATTAGTTTCAGGTATACAATATAGTGATTCAACACTTCCATGCATCACCCAGGGTTCATCACAACAAATGTATTCCTTAATTCCCATTACCAATTTCCCCTATCTCCACACCTACCTCAGTCTAGAAACCATCAGTTCTCTATAGTTAAGAGTTTTCTCGATTTGCTTCTCTCTTTTTCTTCCCTTTGCCCATTTGTTTTTTTTCTTAAATTCCACATATGAGTGAAATCATATGGTATTTGTTTTTCTCTTACTTATTTCACTTAGCATTAGACTCTCTAGCTCCATCCATGTTATTGCAAATGGCAAGATTTCATTGTTTTTATGGCTGAATAATATTCCACTGTGTGTATAAGTGTGTGTGTGTGTGTGTGTGTGCGTGTGTACACATACCACATCATCTTTATCCATTCATCAATCAATGGACATTTGGGTTGCTTCCATATCTTGACTATTGTACATAATGCTGCAGTAAACACAGTGATGCATGTATCCCTTTGAATTAGTGTTCTTGTATTTTTTGAGTAAATACCCAGTAGTGCAATTGCTGGATCATAGGGTAATTTTATTTTTAGCTTTCTGAGGAAACTTCATACTGTTTTCCACAATGACTGCACTAGTTTGCATTCCCACCAACAGTGCAAGAGGGTTTTCCTTTCTCCACATCCTCAGCAACACCTATTATTTCTTGTATTGTTAATTTCAGTGACTCTGAAGGATGTGAGATGGTATTTCATTGTTGTTTTGACCTGTATTTCCCTGATGGCCAGTGATGATAAACATGTTTTTTTCATGTGTCTGTTAGCCATCTGTAGGTCTTTATGGAGAAAACTCAATTCATGTCTTCTGCCCATTTTTAATTGGATTACTTATTTTTTGAGTGTTGAGTTTTATAAATTCTTTATATATATTGGATACTAACCCTTTATCGTTCTGTGGTTTGCATATATCTTCTCCCATTCCATAGATTACCTTTTAGTTTTGTTGATTGTTTCCTTCAGTATGCAGAAGCTTTTTATTTTTATAAAGTTTCAATAGTTTATTTTTTATTTTGTTTCCTTGCCTCAGGAGACATATATAGTAAGAAGTAGTGACAGCCAACGTGAAAAAGATTACTGTCTATGTTCTCTTCTAGAAATAAAAGGTTTTTTAGTTCACATCTAGGTCTCTCATTCGTTTTAAATTTATTTTTGTGTGTGGTATAAGAAAGTGGTCCAGTTTCAACCTTTTTCATGCTCCTGACCAGTTTTGCCAATATTTTTTGGCAATTTTTTTGAAGAGACTATTTTTTTTCCATTGGATATTTTTTTCTGTTTTGTCAAAGATTAATTGAGCATATAATTGTGGGTTTATTTCTGAGTTTGTTATTCTTTCCTATTGATCTATGTGTCTATTTTTGTGCCAGTACCATACTGTTTTGATTACTACAGCTTTATAATGTAACCTGAAGTCTGGAATTGTGATGCCTCCAGCTTTACTTTGCTTTTTCAAGGTAACTTTGGCTATTTGGGGTCTTTTTGTAGTTCCATATAAGTTCTATGATTGTTCTAGTTATGTATAAAATGCTGTTGGTATCTTGATAAGGATTGCATTAAATACATAGAATGCTTTGGGTAGTACAGAGGTTTTAACAAAATTTTTCTTCCAATCTATAAACATAGAATATCTTTCCATCTCTTTGAGTTGCCTTTAATTTCTTTTATTAGTGTTTTATATTTTTCAGAATGTAGGCCTTTCACCCTGTTGGTTAGGTTTTTTCCTAGGTGCCTTACATATTTTGGTACAATTTTAAGTGGGATATTATCTTAATTTCTCTTTCTGCTGCTTCATCATTGTTACATAGAAATGCAATAGATGTCTATACATTAATTTTATATCCTGCAACTTTACTGAATTCATTTATCAGTTTTAGTAGTTTTCTGGTGGGCTTTCAGGTTTTCTATATATAGTATCATGTCATCTGCAAATAGTAAAAGTTTTATTTCTTCCCTACTGATGGATACCTTTCATTTCTATTTTGCTGACTAGTTGCTGTGACTATGATTTCCAGTACCATGTAGACATTATGTCTTGCCTCTGACCATAGGAGAAAAGCTCTTAGTTTTTCTCCATTAAAGATTATATTAGCTCTGTGTTTTACGTATATGGCCTTTATTTTGTTGCAGTATATTTCCTCTAAATTGACTTTATTGATGGTTTTTACTATGAATGGATGTTGTACTTTGTTATCTGCTTTTTCTATATCTATTAAAATGACCATATGGTTCTTATCCTTTATCTTATTGATGTGATGTATCATGTTAAATGATTTGCCAATATTGAACCAACCTTGCAAACTAGGAATAAATTCCACTTGATTGTGTTGTTGATTTTTTTAATGTATTGTTGGATTCAATTTACTGGTATCTTGTTAAGGATTTTTGCATCTATGTTTATCAGGGATATTAGCCTGTAGTTCTCTTTTTCACTGGAGTCTTTATCTGATTTTGGTATCAGGGTAATTAATGCTGGCCTCAAAGAAGGAGTTTAGAAGTTTTACTTCCTTTTCTATTTTTAGGAATAGTTTGAGAAGAATATGTATTAACTCTTTTTTAAATGTTTGGCAAAATTCAGCTGTGAAGCCATCTGGTCCTGGACTTTTGTTTTTTCAGTGTTTTGATTACTGAGTCAATTTCTTTGCTGGTAATTGATCTGTTCAAATGTTCTATTCCTGTCTTAGTGTCCATAATTTATGTTTCTAGGAATTTATCCATTTTTTTCAGGTGTTCCAATTTGCTGACATATAGTTTTTCATTATACTCTCTTACAATTGTTCATATTTCTATGGTGTTTGTTATTTCTTCTCTTTCATTTTTGATTCTATTTATTTGAGTCCTTTCTCTTTTTCCCTTGATTAAGTCTAGCTAGAGGTTTATCAATTTTATTTTTTCAAATAAAAGCTCTTGGTTTCATTGATCTGTTCTTTTGGTATTTTAGTTTTTGTATCATTTATTTCTGTTCTAATGATAATTTCCTTCCTTCTGGTTTTAGGTTGTGTTGGTTGTTCTCTTTCTATTTCCTTTAGGTGTAAGGTTAGGTTGTTTAAGATTTTTCTTGCTTCCTCAGGTAGGCCTGTATTACTACAAACTGTCCTCTTAGGACCATTTTTGCTGCATTAAAAGTTTTTGAACCATTTTATTTTCATTTGCTTCCATAAATTTTTAAATGTCTTCCTTTATTTCCTGGTTGACCCATTCATTGTTCAGTAGCATTTCACTTAGCCTCCATGTATTTGTGGTCTTTTCAGGTGGTTGTTGTTGTTGTTGTTTTGTAGCCTGAGATATGATTTATTCTAGAGAATGTGTATTCTCTTTTAGGATGGAGTGTTCTAAATATACCTGTTAAATCCATCTTGTCCAGTGTGTCATTCAGAACCATTGTTTCCTTGTTAATATTCTGTTTAGATGGTCTGTCCATTGATGAAAATGGGGTATTAATATCCCCTACTATTATTGTATTACTACATATTAGTCCCTTTAGCTTTGTTATGAACTGTTTTATGTATCTGGGTGCTTCTATGTTGGGTGCATAAATATTTACAGTTGTTGTATCTTCTTGTATGATTGTTCCCTTAATGGTTATATAGTGTCCTCCTCTTGTTACAGTCTTTGTTTAAATTATATTTTGTCTAATATAAGCATTGCTACTCTTTCTTTTGACATTCATTTGCATGATAAATGTTTCTCCATCCCCTCACTTTCATTCAGCTGGTGACTTTAGGTCTAAAATGAGTCTCTTGTAGGAAGCATATAGATGGGCCTTGTTTTTTGCTTTTTGTTTTATCCACTCTTTCACCTTGTGTCTTTTGATTGCACGGTGTAGTCCATTTACATTCAAAGGAATTATTGATAGATATATATTTACTGCCATTTTATTACCTGTGGATTTTTCTGGAGATATTCTCTGATCCGTTCTTATCTTTCTCTCTTTTATGGTTTGCTGGGTTCTTTAGTGATGTATTTGGATTTCTTTCTCTTCATTCTTTGCAGATATATTTGTAGTTGTTGATTTGTGAGTGCCATGAGGATTGATTATAACCTGTTCTGCATAAAGCAGTCTCTATTAAATTGATAGTCATTTAAGTTTGAACCCCATTCTTTTCTCCTCTCCTCTCCACATTTTAGGCATATGGTGTCCTATTTTGCAAACACTTATTTTATGAGTTTCTCAACTGATATTTTACAAAAATATTCATATTTACTCCTTTTGTCTTTCCTACCTTCATAGTGTTACTTTTGGTCTCTCCTTTCCACTCAGAGTCTCCTTTGATATTTCTTGCAGGACTAGTTTAAAGGTCATACACTCCTTTAGTTATTCCATGTCTTGGAAACTCGTTATATATCTTTCCATTCTAAATGATAGCCTTGCTGGATAGAGTATTCTTTGCTGCAGGTTTTTCCCATTCAACAGTTTGACTATATCATGCCACTTCTTTCTGGCCTAGAAAATTTCTGCTGAAAAATCCATTGATAAACTTATGGAATTTCTCTTATATATATAATGGTCTTCTTTTGTCTTGCTGCCTTTTTTTTTTTTTGTCTTGCTGCTTTTAAAATGTTTTCTTTATCACTATATTTTGTCATTTTAATTATAATATGTCTTGGTGTGGATCTGCTTTTGTTGATTTTGTTGGAGGTTCTCTGTGCTTCCTGGATTCAGATAAATGTTTTCTTCCCCAGATTAGGGAAGTTTTCAGCTATTATCTCTTGAAGTAAATTTTTTGCTTCCTTTTCTCTCTTCATTTTCTGGGACTCCTATAAGGTGAATGTTATTTTGTTTGATGGAGTCACTGAGTTACCTAAGTCTATTTTCATTTTCCATAATTCTTTTTTCCTCTCATGTTCATCTTGGTTACTTTTGATTATTCTGGCTTTTAGGTCATTAAATCATTTCTCTATTTCTCTGGCCTGCTGTTAATTGCATCAAACCTCATTGTACTCTCTGTCTCTGACTGGTTCTCTTGTATCTCTGTGTTATGGGTCTCATTGATGTTTTCCTACTCTTTTTCTTTTTTATTTTTGAATGCAGTGAGTATCCTTATGATCACTTAATTAAATACTCCATCAGACGTGTTACTTACATCTGCTTCACATAGATCTCCCTCTGTGACTTTCTCCTGTTCTTTCATTTGGATAAGTATCTTCTCATTTGTCTATCTCTGTGCCTATTTCTCTATGTTAGGAAAGTCAGCTATATCTCCTATTCTGAGGGTAATGGCCTTATGGAGAAGAGGTCCTGTGATGCCTTGCTGTGCAGTATTTGCTGTTCCCTAGGGCCCAGCACTTCAGGGAGGGCCTCTTATATGTGCTGCATGTGCTCTGCTATTGTGTCCTCACCATTTTATCCTTGAGGCCAGTTGTTATCAGAGGCTCTCTTTGCTTGCTGTGGGCAATGTTTGTTCCCTTGCCTGGATGTGGCAAATTTTGACTAAGTGTGCTCTGGTCTGCTTACCAAATGAGATTTATAGCTACTGCCACCAGAAATGAGACTTCACAAAACTCTCATGTTGGTAGACTCAGGGCTGGCATGTGTTTGAGTGGTTTTCTGTTGAGGGGAGGGGTGCCCATGGTGTTCGAACTGGGGGAAGTATGACTGGGAACAGCAGTTCCACCAGAGTATACAGGGGTGAGGCTTGTATAAGCAAGTTAAGTATTGAGTGACATGGCAGCATTGGTTTCTACCACTAGCCCTGTGCTTATGCTGAAGGGTGGGGGAAGAAAATGGTGCCTGTGTGTTCCTTTGTTCTCTGAGGAGTCTCTCCTGAATGCTGCCTCTCTGGGACATGATTTGAGATAAGGAAATAACTTCCTCACTCTCTGCCTTAGGTATGTTTCAGATTACTCTTTCTATGCTGTATGTGCATGGGCTGTTGGCCCTGCCTTCTCTCCACGTACAGCTCAATGCCCACTGGGCTTTATCTGAATCAAGCCCATTGGCCTTTAGGACTTCATGCTTTAAGCCTCCTCACTGCTTGCAAGAACTCAGCCAATCTTGCTTTCTGGACCAATTGCTGTGGGGATTCTTTTTCCCCTGTAAGTTCTCCTAAGTATTAGTCTGTTTCTCTTTTCTGTGACCACAGCTCCCTCTCCACCACAGTAACCATGGCCTGTTTCTCTCCCAAACTGCATCTTTGCAAGTCCTACCTCCTTTGATGTGACCTTTTCTCTACTTTTAGTTGTAGTGTTTCTTCTGCCAGTCTCTAGATAGATTTCTGGGGGTATTTAGGAAGATTTGGTAGTTACCTAATTGTATTCATGGGACAAGGCAAGCCTAGGGTCCTCCTACTCTATCACTATCTTCCCCATTCCCACCTGTCATTTGAGGTTTTTAAAAAATATTTTCATAATCATCAGATCAAAGCACTTTCCTCAGGAAATGTATATAACTGGAGAATTTTGAAGATTATTTTTAGGGCACATGAAGCCCTTGAAATAGGTGCATAATTCTCACACATTGCTATCAAAATTTTAAATTATTATGAGTAGTATAAAGATGGTTTAAACAACTTTGTATATCTATACACTTAAAGGGAACAAAATATTCATGGGACCATGCCTATATTTATATATGATAGGCACTCTGATTTTTGCTGTTCTATCTTAATTTTAAAATACTGTTGCCTAGCCCTCTACTTGATCTTATGACCCACTACTCCATCATAACCCATAAATGGGTCAATTCACAGTTTGGGAAAAACTGTTGTAAGTCTTATAGGATTCCATATTAAAAAGTAATGCTTGGAGGCTAAGCTAAAAATACAGCTATAAGCTGCTGTGCCATAAGGAATTAGGTATATTTTAGTTGTGTTCAGCTTATAATTCTTAAGGTAGGGAAAGACTAGAAGCCATCACTATTAAATGAAACTCACTAAGGCTTCTCTGTATGTATGTGTATGTCTGTCTATCTAAAAAGAATTACATTTATGAAGCTTGAGAAAATTCTGAAGCCAATTTGAAATCGGTACACTAAAAATACCCAATAGATGGAATATTTTTAAAATACAAGTTTGTCTAATTTCAGTTTCTGAGATATTCTATTGTTTTTATGTATTTTCATGTCTTAAATTATCTTCTCAGACTTAAAAAGAACTATAGGTATGTATGAATTAAAATCAACTTAGTTGTATCACCAGTTCATTTCTTAATTTTATAGCAATTTCACTCCTTTGCTTCAGAATAAAATGAATCAAAAGCATGTAAAAAGTATAGTCAGGACCTGTTTCCACACATTCACCTTGCTACCAGGTATCAGGACATATGTGTGTGACAGAACTGTTGATTAAATTCCAAACTCATACTTCAAAGGGACTCCAGATTATGCATCATTTGAAAGTGACTTTATATAATCCAATGCTGGGGGCACTGCTAGTTTCATAATCAAATCACAAGCCATAAAATTCAAAACTAGGCTATATCACTCACCTTTTGTGTTTTTGCCTTTCTTCTAGACTCAGGTATAAGTAGCACATTCACAAGCAATTTTATCATCCCTGCATCCTAAAAATGTATTCTATTTCTTAAGTAGAAATGGACAATGTGTTTTTTATAACCTGGTTTACATACTTAGTTTGGGCTATTACATTAAGGTATATCCAATTTAGATCAACAATTGTGTGTGTGTATTCATTCTAAATGCATGTTTGTTTGTTTGTTTTTTATGAGATCTGTAGCTATTTAAGAATCTCAACAACGGATGCCTGTATATAGGGGCACATTCCAAGCAAAGCCATCATCCAGTTACCACTTTTCTCACAGCATCCATTTGTGCTTTGCTCCTAGTAAATTGTTATTGGAAAAGTTATTCAATAAATGATGCTTTCCTCAATTGTGAGGGGTCTATAACATGTCAATATTTGCTATACTTTTTAGAGGTATACAGATTAAAAAAAGGATTATTAGGAACACAATTATTGTAAATATTTATACTTTGTCTATAGTATATTATTTCTGTGATATGTCGATTTATTATGATTTTCAAAATTTATTTATTTATTTTATCCTTTTTTGTATATATTTTTTATTGGAGTTCGATATGCCAACATACAGCATAACACTCAGTGATCATCCTGTCAAGTGCCCCCTCAGTGCCCATCACCCAGTCACCCCAACCCCCTGCCCACCTCCTTTTCCACCACCCCTTGTTCATTTGATACAGTTAGGAGTCTCTCATGTTCTGTCTCCCTCACTGATATTTCCCACTCATTTTCTATCCTTTCCCTTTATTTCCTTTCACTATTTTTATATTCCCCAAATGAATGAGACCATATAATGTTCTTCTCCGATTGATTTATTTCACTCAGCATAATACCCTTCAGTTCCATCCACGTTGAAGCAAATGGTGGGTGTTTGTCGTGACCAATGGCTGAGTAATATTCCATTGTATACATAGACCACATCTTTTTTATCCATTCATCTTTCGATGGACACCGAGGCTCCTTCCACAGTTTGGCTACTGTGGACATTGCTGCTATAAACATTGCAGTGCAGGTGTCCTGCCGTTTCACTGCATCTATATCTTTGGGGTAAATCCCCAGCAGTGCATTTGCTAGGTCAGTCAGAGGGCAGGTCTATTTTTAACCCTTTGAGGAACCTCCACACAGTTATCCAGAGTGGCTGGACCAGTTCACATTCCCACCAACAGTGCAAGAGGGTTCCCCTTTCTCCACATCCTCTCCAGCACTTGTTTCCTGTCTTATTAATTTTCCCCATTCTCACTGGTGTGAGGTGGTATCTCATTATGGTTTTGATTTGTGTTTCCCTGATGGCAAGTGATGCAGAGCATTTTCTCATGTGCATGTTGGCCATGTCTATGTCTTCCTCTGAAATTTCTGTTCATGTCTTTTGCCCATTTCATGATTGGATTGTTTGCTTCTTTGCTGTTGACTTTAATAAGTTCTTTATAGATCTTGGATACTAGACCTTTATCTGATAGGTCATTTGCAAATAATTCTCCCATTCTGTAGGTTGTCTTTTAGTTTTGTTGACCATTGTTTTCGCTGTGCAGAAGCTTTTTATCTGATTAAGTCCCAATAATTCATTTTTGCTTTTGGTTTCCCTTACCTTCAAAGATGTATCTTGCAAGAAGTTGCTGTGGCCAAGTTCAATAGGGTGTTGCCTGTGTTCTCCTCTAGGATTTTGATAGATTCTTGTGTCACAATTAGATCTTTCATCCATTTTGAGTTTATCCTTTGTGTATGGTGTAATAGAATGGTCTAGTTTCATTCTTCTGCACATGGCTGTCCAATTATCCCAGCACCATATATTGAAGAGACTGTCCTTTTTCCAGTGGGTAGTCTTTCCTGCTTTGTTGAATATTAGTTGACCATACAGTTGGCCCATTTCTGGAATCTTTATTCTGTTCCATTGATCTATGTGTCTGTTTTTGTGCCAGTACCACACTGTCTTGATGATCACATTTTTGTAGTACAACCTGAAATCTGGCATTGTGATGCCCCTGCTTCTGTTTTTTTTTTTTTTTTCAATATTCCCCTGGCTATTCAGGGTCTTTTCTGACTCCACACAAATCTTAAGTTTATGTGTTCCAACTCTCTGAAGAAAGTCCATGGTATTTTAATAGAAATGCATTAAGTGTTTAAATTGCCCTGGCTAGCTTTGACATTTTCACAATATTAATTCTTACAGTCCATGAACATGGAATATTTTTCCATCTCTTTGTGTCTTCCTCAATTTCTTTCATAAGTGTTCTGTAGTTTTTAGGGTATAGATCCTTTACCTCTTTGGTTAGGTTAATTCCTAGGTATCTCATGCTTCTGGGTACAATTTTAAATGGGATTGACTCCTTAATTTCTCTTTCTTCAGTCTCATTGTTAGTGTATAGAAATGCCACTGATTTCTGGGCATTGATTTTGTATCCTGCCACATTGCTAAATTGCTGTATGAGTTCTAGCAATCTTGGGGTGGTGTCTTTTGGGTTTTCTAAGTACAGTATCATGTCATCTGCAAAGAGGGAGAGTTTGACTTCTTCTTTGCCAATTTGAATGCCTTTTATTCCTTTGTGTTGTCTGATTGCTGAGGCTAGGACTTCTAGTACTATGTTGGATTGCAGTGGTGAGAGTGGACATCCCTGTCCTGTTCCTGATCTTACGACAAAGGCTCTCAGTGTTTCTGCATTGAGAATGATATTTGCTGTTGGCTTTTCATAGATGGCTTTTAAGATGCTTAGGGATGTTCCCTCTATCCCTACACTCTGAAGAGTTTTGATCAGGAATGGATGCTGTATTTTGTCAAATGCTTTCTCTGCATGTATTGAGAGGATCTTATGATTCTTGTTTTGTCTCTTGTTGATATGATCTATCATGTTGTTTGCTTTATGAATGTTGAACCAGTCTTGCATCCTGGGGATAAATCCCACTTGGTCATGGTGAATAATCTTCTTACTGTATCCTATTGGCTAGTATCTTGTTGAGAATTTTTGCAACTGGGTTCATCAGGGATATTGGTCTATAATTCTCCTTTTTCGTGAGTTCTTGTCTGGTTTTGGAATTAAGGTGATGATGGCCTCATAAAACAAGTTTGGAAGTATTCCATCCCTTTCTATCTTTCAGAATAACTTTAGTAGAAATAGGTATTGTTTCTTCTTTAAATGTTTGATAGAATTCCCCTGGGAAGCCATCTGGCCCTGGACTTTTTTGTCTTGGAAGGTTTTTTGATGACTGCTTCAATTTCTACCCTGGTTATTAGCCTGTTCAGGTTTTCTATTTCTTCCTGTTCCAGTTTTGTTAGTTTGTGGTTCTCTAGAAACGCATCCATATCTTCTACATTGCCTAATTTATTGGCATATACCTGCTCCTAATATGCTTTTAAAATCGTTTGTATTTCCTTGGTATTTGTTGTGATCTCACTTTTTTCATTCGTGATTTTATTAATTAGTCTTTTCTCTTTTAATAAGGCTGTCTAATGTTTTATCTATCTTATTAATTCTTTCAAAGAACCAACTCCTGGTTTTGTTGATTTGTTCTACAGTTATTCTGGTCTCTATTTCATTGAGTTCTGCTCAAAACTTTATTAACTCTCTTCTTGGGGTGTTTTATTTGCTGTTCTTTCTACAGTTCCTTTAGGTTCAAGGTTAGCTTGTATATTTGAGCTTTTTCCAGTTTTTTTAGGGATGCTTGTATTGTGATGTCTTTCCCACTCAGTACTACTTTTGCTGTATCCCAAAGATTTTGAATGGTTGTATCTTCATTCTCATTAGTTTCCATTGAATCTTTTAAATTCTTAATTTCCTGGTTGACCCTTTCATCATCTAGCAGGATGCTCTTAAATGTCCACATGTTTGAATTTCTTCCAAATTTCTTCTTTTGATCGAGTTCTAGTTTCAAAGCATTATGGTCTGAAAATATACAGGAGACAATCCCAATCTTTTGGTATAGGTTAAGATCTGATTTGTGACTCAGTATGTGGTTTATTCTGGGGAAAGTTCCATGTGAACTTGAGAAGAATGTGTATTCAGTTGTGTTTGGATGTAAAATTCTGTAAGTATCTGTGAAATCCATCTGGTCCAGTATATCATTTAAAGCTCTTGTTTCGGGGATCCCTGGGTGACTCAGTGGTTTGGTGCCTGCCTTTGGCCTGGGGCATGATCCTGGAGTCCCGGGATTGAGTTCCACATCACGCTCCTGGCATGGAGCCTGCTTCTTCCTCTTCCTGTGTCTCTGCCTCTCTCTCTCTCTCTCTCCCTCTCTGTGTCTATCATCAATCAATCAATCAATCAATCTTTTAAAAAAAAGCTCTTGTTTCTCTGGAGATGTTGTGCTTAGAAAATATGTCATTTGCAGAAAGCGCCCTGTTGAAGTCTCCCAGTATAAATGTATTATTATCTAAGTATGTATTACTTTGGTTATTGATTGATATACTTGGCAGGTCCCACATTAGGGGCATAAATATTCAAGATTGTTAGGTCCTCTTGTTGGATAGATCTTTTAAGTATGATATAGTGTCTCTTAATCTCTCACTACAGTCTTTGAGATAAACTTTAATTTATCTGATATGATTGCTACCCCTGCTTTTTTGGGGACCATTCGAATGATAAATGGTTCTCCAATATTTCATTTTCAGGCTGGAGGTGTCCTTCGGTCTTAAATGAGTCTTTTGTAGACAGCAAATAGATGGGTCTTGCTTTTTTATCCAGTCTGCAACCCTGCATTTTTTTATGGGATCATTAAGCCAATTCACATTCAGAGTTTCTATTGAAAGATATGAAGTTAATGTCATCATAATACCTATTCAGTCCCTGTTTTTGTGGCTTATTTCTTTGGGCATCCTCTTTCTTTTACAGAGTCCCCCTTAATATTTCTTGCAGAGCTGGTTTGATGGTCACATATTCTTTCAGTTTCTGCCTATCTTGGAAGCTCTTTATCTCTCCTTCTATTCTGAATGAGAGCCTTGCTGGATAAAGTATACTTGGCTGCATGTTCTCATTTAGGACCCTGAATATATCCTGCCAGCTCCTTCTGGCCTCCCAGGTCTCTATGGAGAGGTCTGCTGTTAATCTAATATTTCTCCCCATATATGTTATGGATCTCTTGTCTCTTGCTACTTAAGGGATTTTTCTTTATCTTTGGAATTTGCAAGTTTCACTATTAGATGTTGAGATGTTGAATGGTTTTTATTGTTTTTTTTTTGTTTGTTTGTTTGTTTGTTTTTTTTGGTGGGGGGGATCTCTCTATCTCCTGGATCTGAATGCCCGTTTCTGTCCCCAAGTTAAGGCTCAGTTCTCAGCTATGATTTGTTCAAATACACTTTCTGGTCCTCTGTCCCTTTCAGCGCCCTCTGGAACCTCAATTAAATGTAGATTTTTCCTTCTGAGGCTGTCATTTATTTCCCTTACCCTTTCCTTATCGTCTTTTGTTCAATTTATCTTCTATATCACTCTTTCTTCTACTTCACTAACCCTCATTGTTAGGACCTCCAGTTTGGATTGCATCTCATTTAATTGATTTTTAATTTCGGCCTGATTAGATCTAAATTCTGCATTCATGAAGTCTCTTGAATCCTTTATGCTTTTTTCCAGAGCCACCAGTAGCTTTATAATTGTGCTTCTAGATTGGCTTTCTGACATCAAATTGTAATCCAAATTCTGTAACTCTGTGGTAGAGAGTACTATTTCTGATTCTTTCTGAGTTTGTGGTGAGTTCTTCTTTCTAGTCATTTTGCTCAGTGCAGATAGGCTAAAAACAAGTTGTACTAAAAAAAGGAAGGGAAAAAAAAAGAAAAAAAAAACAAACAAAAACAAAGAGGGGTATCCTCTGGTTCTATATATTGTAAATCCCTCGAATTCCCCTGGAGTTTTCCAGCACTGCTCAGCCAAGAACGTGCTCTTCTCCTGTCCTTCCAGCTGGTGTTCTGGGGTAGGGACCTGCTGTGCTGATTCTCAGGTGTGTGCACCTGGGGGAGCTTCCCTGCCCCCCGCCAGGTACATGTCTCAGTGGGAGCTGTTTGTCCTATGAGGCCCCTGTTCCCTGGCAGCCCTGCACTGTTCCATGCACAAGGTGACACCAGGAGGAACAACAGTTGCAGCAGCCAACTCCCCAACCCTGGAGTCAGCTCCCACAGTAACTACTGACGTCTCCCAGTCTGCAGGGGCCTAGGTGCTCCCGGGTGCAGGGGGCGCTGATCTGCACAATTTGGGGGCGCCCAGCAGCAGGAGAGTCCTTGTTGTCCTTTGCCCTCCCTGCCTTGCTTTCTCCTGGGGGTAGCACAAGATCAGGGGCTGTGTCCGCCAGTGCCTTGGGATCTGGGTCCTGCACTGCTGGAATCACACTCCCAGAGCCGCAGATCCCAAAGGCAGAAGTGTGCAGCACCCTCTGCCTGGAGCCACCACCTGAGCTTCTCTGGAGGCCCGGCCAGGCATGCTCCAGCCCTTTACTGAGCTTGGCCCACAGTCTGTGGCTCACTGTCTCCTGGGCACACTTCCTCTGTTAGTGACCCTGGGAACCTGATTTTCAAAATTTAAATAGGACTCCTACCACTTACTCTGTCATGGAGTCTTCTAAGCTGTTGCTGCCCTTCTTGTTCTCCTCCTCTTCTCCTCCCTCTCCTTCTTTTCTTCCTCCTCCTGTTTCTCTTCTCCCTCCTTCTTCTTCACCATTAATTATCATCACAACAAGCCCTATCAGGTAAGCACTATTATTATGTCATCTGTGTAATGTCATACAGCAAGTAAGAAGCAAAGCCTGATACATTTTATAGCTGTCTCTAACATCAGTTAGTGGTAGATATAAATAAGCATCTTGTTTTAGTAGCTGAAGAATCTTAGATCTCATTTGCCAGCCTGTAGAATTCCTACTAACTCATAAACATAGATACCAATCACAATATTTTTTATGAATGTGTTTTTGTCTGTTGTGACTTATAGAATTAAAATGGCTGTTTGTAAAGATATCAGCATCTCAAATTATTTCCACAAATAATTGACTTATCTTTCAGGGCTTGAGATACTCTTCAAGGAATATTTGAGTTTATGCAAACAATAAAGATAGATATTTGTAATTGAGTGACCTACTTGCTGACTAATAAGAATGTCGAGTCAGTGAAAATGCCCGAATTTTATCTCATAGAGGAAGTCAATATGGTACATTTGATTATGTTGTATACTTGCTACAGATGGTAGGGATTATAGCAAGATTCTTTTCCCTTTCCACTGTTTGTCAACTTGAACTCTTTTTCTTTCCCAAGGAGAATGATGTGGTTGAAATCTTAAGAATCTTGAAGCCATCCATATCTATAAATTCTCTTCCAGGAGTTATCAAAATTCCTAAGGAATTTCATTTACTCATTGCCAGGAACAGTCATTATTCTTACAGTATATGTAACAGAAAATACTTAAAATGTAATGATGTGGTTAGTATCTAAAGTTCTTTAGACTTTTGGATTATAAACTCCTTTTGGACTATAACCATATTCATGAAACTATAAGAATTCTTGCAATCAAGAAAGCAAATTATGCCAGCACTTCCTGAAACTTCTGAATATGAAGCCTCCCTCTTCTCCTTAACAATTCAATTAATATCCTCCCTACTGCTTTAAACCAAAAATGTTATCATTAATGCTTGAAGTCTCTTTGATTGTTGACAAATTTAATATTCTCATTAAGTAGTGGTTCACTATTTACTTAATGACTTAATGATGGTTAAGCAGGAGTGTCTTTGTAAAGTGCCTAATCAGTAGCATTTTATGACAAGATGGGTAGTCCCTTGATACAATTTTATTTAAGAGTTTAGGACCTGAAGTCAAGTAGTCTGATGTCATCTTTCCTCCACAAACTACTAGGTTGCACTCTCTTAGGGCTTGGGATGTACCATATAAGATTAAGTTGCTTTATCTGAAACCTGGTTTAAGTATCTATCTCAGAGAATTAAGGTGAATATCTAATATTATGATTCATAAGAAGCACTTGGAAATTTTCTGGCACTAAGTGCATGTTAAATAAATGTTAGCTATCCTTATTGTCATTTCCTTGTTCTTGTCTCATTGCCCTACTTTCATCCAAGGCAGTTTCAATAAAGTGTGGGGCTAAGTATGTACACCAAAGAATGACAAATAACATTAATTCTTAAGTGCTTTCTTTCACACACTATGCCCAATTCTGTGAACCTTTCTTTTATAATATTTCCAAAATCTGAGCACCAGGTTTCAAAAGGATTATTATGTGACCTTCTGACTATTCTTGCTTCTCCTCTTGTCTTACTACAATGGATTCTCAAAGGCAGTAGCTAGGAGGTACTACACAATTTTTCCCTGGTGGCCTCTATGATTCAGCTCTTATTTCACTTCCCATTGCTCACTAAGCTCCTTATTCTTTGGACATGACAAAACTGTGATTTTTGTTACAATCTTTACATTGGCTGTTCTTTCTGCCTAGAAACCTCTTTATTCATTCATGATACATAACTTATTTGTTTTCAAGTCATTGCTAAATACGATTTTATCAGAAACATCTTCCCCCAACAATGCAATCTGAATACACCACCTTACTCTATTCCCATTACCTACCTTATTTTGTTTCTTTGAACTTATCACCATTTGATAATTTTAGTTTTTCTCTCACTACAGTGTAAGTTCCCTGAAGGAAATATTTTTTTCCTATACTGATGCATTTTTAGAACCTAGAAAAGTATGTAACCTACAATAAATAGGTGCTTAATTTTTAATGACTGGGTTACTTTATTGAATATTCTTAGATTTTGCCATTTTTTATCAGTTGAAGAACATAGGATGGTATTTCTTATTCAACTACCTTGAATTTAGAAGCACAAATGGGCAGAAAAACTTAGTACATGCATTGTTAGGCACTGTTGTAGGCATAGAAAAAGTGGCAAGATCTAGTGATGTTAATAGATATGGAAAGGAAAAACAACTCTTATTCAGAGAAGCCTATTTTTGTTTTATAGATGTAAACTCTTCTGGAATTTCTGATTATTTAAACTAGATGTAACCAATTTATCCTAATTTATTTTCTAAAAGTTGGTTTATTTGTTTGACTTGTTATTTCTGCTTTCCCTCTCCATTTTTTCACGTATTTAGTGATAATTCATTGTCCATTCATATAAATAATAATGATTGATTACAATTAGTAAATTATCAGTATTAGAAACAAATGGGTTTCCTTACAGCTAGCACTTTACCTCTGGCAGGAAATGTAGCTAGGAATCAAAAGTTCTGGGCATGATAGGGGTGGTAGGATGTGCTTCAGTCTGTGAGCCATATATATCATTAGGATAGACTAAAGAAGACAAAAATATCATCTTGCTTTTCTTGTAGCTTTATCATACTTTCTAGAGATACCATATGCCATTTTAAAAATTTTTGCATAAAGGTCTTATATTTTTTTTCTTTTTTTTTTTATTACTAGCTATTCTTAACCTATGACCAAACTATAAATAGAGCTGTTTTTGTATGGAAGGCAGATCAGCTCAGTGAGTTACCATTTAGGAGAGCATACAGCACACTTTAGATAATGGCTGGAAATATCTTGCTTAGATCAACATTTGTTTCATCAGTAGCCCTTCTGCTATAGCTTGCTGATAAAAATGGCTATATTTAATTTTGCTGTTGATTTGTACAAAAGGGCTCTTTGATTTCCACAATTCTTCAAAGTAACTGGTCAACTTAGCTTTCCTAATTATTGGTATGCTATATATTTATTTAAATTTTATCTTTCCACTGTATTTTCTCAGTGAGACTTTGGGGGGGGGGGGAGTCATTGTATCCCATGATTTCAATCAAATATTCATGAGATGTTTAAGAGTTTCAATGCATGTACTTGAATATAAGTGAAGGATTCATGGTCACTCCAGGTTGGCCCAATGGAGGAGAAAGAAGAGGTAACAGATAATCATTATAGTAGACTACATGCAGTTGAAGTGGTAAACATGAGAGAACATTTAACAAACATAAGGAGAACTAAAGCCAGCCTAGGGATTTGGGAATATTTTTAGAAGAGATAATGCTTATGCTGGATCCTGAATAATATATAAAATTTGAAGAAGCAAAGAGGTCTGGGGAGAAAAAGCCCAGAAATAAAAGGTTCAACGAGAATGTTCTAGGTGGGGGAGCATAATTATAATTAATATACCATATATCATATAAAAATAAGGAAAAACCTGTTCTCTTTAACATTTAGTTGCTACATGTAGAATGAAATTTTAACTGGTAGAAGCAAGGGAGGTATACAGACTCGCCTCTGGATGTTATTTCTTTCTCAGGATTGCTTCACAATTATAATATATTGTTAATAAGGCAAAATGTTAGTGTCAGAGTAATGCTGTAATGTACCTCAAACATTTTAATGCCAATGTCCAAATAAGTGCAGATCCTCTGCTCTTAGAAAGTCATTCAACCTTATAATAATTAAAAATGGCAGTTGATTAATTTTGTAGTTATGCTTCTTATCTTATGATACCCCAGATGTTTCCTTCCCCTCTATTTAAACACTACTCACACTGCAAAGTATAAACATATTTGTTTTCCAGTGTGCAATTAAAACTGCCTAAACTCTAGAGACCATAAGCAACATTATTTGACCTTGTGTGGGCTTTAGTTACAATATGCACTGACCAAATTCCAATAAAACAAATAAGAGGTTAATGAAATTGCTTTCCTTCTTTTAAATTCATAATATAGTGCTAATTAAATATGTTTATTTATATTTCTTTCTGTCTTCCTCTTCCATTCTATCTTCATTTTGCCCTACATTTATATTATACTTTAAAGCTCATCCCAAATCTTTTCCATTCACTTCACATTACTAATTTCCCTAAGTGTGTACATATATATGCATAAAATTGTCCCCTTGTGTCTAAAGTGTGTATTTTAAATAAATGAAGATTAGTTTCTAATTGTAATATTTCAGACCTTGGGAGAGGTGATCTTGGAAGAGTTCAACTCCCTCCTGAGCATCGGAGAAGTGGTTTGCACATGCTTAAACCACTACTATCTGTAGTAGGTATGCTTAAGATTCATACCAGGTGAACTGTGACCAGTATGTTACATTATATTTATTTGTATCTCCAAACTTCACTTAGTAAAATAGGCTGTATTCTTGAATAAATAAGTGAACAAGCTATTACTAGTGGTATATTTTATTTTATGCAGTGTAAATATATCTGCACTATTAACATATAATGGAAATCTAATGTGTTTTGATCTTCTGCTATAATGTAGACATGTCTTCATCTCCCACAATCACCATTTTGATGAAATTTATTTTACTTTAATAATCTGAGAGATTTGCTCAATGTCCTTTGACAGACTCTATCTAGCTCTGAATATGGTCAAATCCTTTTAGTAAGAGTTTTAATTCCCATATCCAAAAATGACGGCTTTAGATATTAAGGTACATATTAACACCCCAAGTATTAAACTCTCTAATATCTATTGGATATTTTAAAACAATGGATGTTCAGGATTAGTCAGCATATTCACAGACAGATGAATTGAAGACACAGAAATTCTGGCTCAGAAATAATTCAGGTATGCTGAGCAAATGGAAGAATAGATATTGTTAGGTGAAAAAACTCCCTATTTCACGTTCTACATGCAAAAGAATAATAAAGACATAATGCTATGGAGTCTTCTGCATTGGGAACAAAATTTTCAACCTAGGATGCAACCAAACAATATACCAGAGAAAAGATATCATTAACCCAATAGTGACAGGCAGTGGTCCAAAGCCACTCTTCTGTAGCTATGACTTTTCTTAACTTCCTTCAAACGATCTTCAGGCAGGACTGTTGCAGTGTTTCCCAAATTATTCTATAATTTATGATTTATAAAGTGCACTTGTCACATTGCTGAGAAGTTTAGTAGCAAGAAATAAATTTTTCAGAATAGCAAGCATTGTAAGAATAAGAATAGCACATCTATTTCTAGATGGCCACATTTATGTTAACATGAGAAAAAACTGCTTTTTGCAAAGTTTTGTGATATTAATCTTGCCATGGTTTTATTGATGTCATAACAGGAGATTAATAAAAATAATACACAATAAACACAATTTTAATTGCTAAACTGCAGTAGGTTTCCACTTTGTAAATTGATAACACAAAATGTAAAAGAAAAATTATATTCCTTAGCAACTAATCTTTTTTCTACTGTTTCTATAATTCAACTATTAAAGTTCTCAATTCTTCAGAAGAATAGGCTAGGGCAAATCAAAGCTCTCTTTCAAGTCTGGGTTTCTTTTCATATCAAGGAATAAAATTAACTTACTATGTTTCAACAATGCTTAAAATTTGTTAATTCACCTTTAGACTATAACAATTTTGTCACTTAGTATCAATGATATTTTTTTTAAGGCACTGGTAACTAAAGGACATGTCAATCTAGATTTCAGTCATGAGTTAATAGTTAAACACGTTAAAACTGTGAGGATTATTAGCTTATTATCTGAAGGAAAAGCTAAAATTGTGTTGTCTGCTGATTATATTTCACAAAATTATATTGTAAACAGAACATTTTACAAAGTGACAAATTCCCATGTGTACTTTATATTGGTTGGAATATGTCTGTTTCTAATTATATAAGTAAAGACATATTTAGAGCACATAATTAAATCTTTTGACAAGGAAATGTATAGTCAGTTTATTCTTAAGATTTCAGTAAATTTATATGATTATGGTAGTGTTGCTTTAACTGGATGTGGCTTTATTAGCTTTTTTATTTTCTTTCCAGAAAAGGCAGAGAAAATAATTCCATTGAAACTTCAGGGAGGAAAGTAGGTAGGCAGAAGTAATTTCGGAACTGGAACATCTCCAAACACTGGGGCTAACATCCTGATTATTAGAGCAGCATCTTTTACAGCCACAAGTAATTTCAGATGAGCCTAATCCATCAGTTCCTCCTTCCCCATAGGGCCACTTCTAATTCCTGCTGGAGCCATGGACACCTGGTAGATAATCATTTTTTTTTTCTTTTACACTTTTAACTTCCAAAATCCATATGAAGCTCTCTACCTCTGAATGCTCAGATATTCTAAGATTGTTTTCAATATGAAAAAATTCTACAAACTACCTAAAACAGTTACTTACAGACAGGATTAGGAGACCTTGGGAGATTTGGAATTTTCTGAGATCACAGGTAACCCTGCCAGTGCATTAAGGAGTATCTTGTACATTAAGAAAGTGGTGACATCTCTGGTTCACAGGTTTTAACCCTGGAAAGAAATGTTCATTCATGCCTCCATTTATTAAACTTTATCTTCACCATGTCAAATTTGCTATAGTCTAGGAGATAGAGTATGTGCAAACCAGGAAGACAATATTTTACCTCAATTTTTAGCAAATGTAACATTGAAGCAAGGGGCATAAATGCATCTGTAGACTCTATCCCATCACATTAGATATAAAGTGACCAATAAGTACTTAAGTGAATGAATCATATGAATTGTGACATGGGAATCTGAGTTTTCAGGATGATATGCTAGAACATTTGTTTAGTCAGAGACCAAGAATTTACAAAGCAGTCAAGTTGTTGGAATAGCATTAAGTATCATAAAGGAAATTAGGTAGAAATACTGGAATATATCAGCAGGTTGTTTAATTTGTAAACATTCAGGTTGAGGTGAGCTGAGTGAATGCTTGTTATAATGAGAACTTAGTAAAAATGACTCCTAACCTCCTACACTGAAAAAAAAAATGAATGAATGAGTAAATTATTTAGAATTAAAGTACAAAAGAATTATGTCTCCCAAATTATTTACTGCTCTCAAAGTCCTGTCTGGAATATAATTAGGTTAATAGGGTTGCCAAAAATCACTTTATTCACAAAAAAGAGAAAAATTTACCTCCCAATTTACTCTTCTCTTGCTAAATTGGTTTTTGTGTTAGTTCCAAATTTATCAAATGAATTCTGTTCTTGTACAAGTCACTCTGCCCCAATTGGCAATCCTTTACTTACCTTTGTGTTAAGAAGGAATGTGAAGTAGCTGATATAAAGTTATAACTAGTATTTGAATTCAACTCTCAAAGCAAACATATAATTGAAATTATTATAAAACTTCACCAGAAAAGGTTTGATTAGCTGTATTTAGAATTTTCAAATTTCAAAGCATACATCTTTATTTCATGTAACTAGAAAGGGGTTGGTGCCATTTAGTATACCAAGATTTTTATATCAAAGAGAACTCTATTTTTAATCCCAGTTTTGTTATTTGTTAAAAGAGTAACTTTCTATGTTAGAAATATTCTTATTAACTTATTTTGGTAATTTGTTGATGTATTTATTGTACTTTAACCTAAGTAATATAGCCTAAGGTTTATCATAAGGAACAGGAAAATATAAAGACTTGTGGATGTTATTATAAAGATTAAACAATAAAGAAAAATAATAGAGAAGGACTAAATAATATATGCATAATAGTTCCATCATATCTATCTCACTTATATCTTTTGATCACTATTATCTGCTTTACTAATAACAAGAATCCAAAAACATATATTCCTAGAAATTAACATGTGAATGTGCAATTAAAAAAAAAAAAAAAAAAAAAAAAGGAGCCTGAAGTTTGCCCTACCAGTTTATCCAGGAAACTAATCTAAGGAATGCTATAAGGAAAAGAAAGTGTAGGTTCTACATTTCTTTAGAAGATTGATAGATTATTGATTAACCATTTAGAATAAACAGACTATGTTTCTGTGACCTTAAATTTGATTTTCCACAAAGATCAGAAAAGGAACTATCAAAAGATATATCATTAAGCTAAAAATTTAATATTATTATAGTTTTTCTTTTTTCCCCCCAGGAAACAGAATTTTGCAAGAGATTGTGTGGATTATCACTGGGTTGTCTTTACCATACTGATTCAATATGATATTTATTAATAAATAATGAATTTGAGATTGAGGATTGGCATAAGCCTGAAGAGTAATCAGCATAAGAGCAAGAGGTCTTTTCTTACAATATTTACCGTACTTTACTGTAAATATTTGTGCAGGGTTTTACTTCCTTGGTAGTTTCTAAATAGTTTGAGATTGGGAACCAGATTTTTCTATTTATAATAGTTGCTTATGTGCCTAACACAATGTCTGGCATGTAGAAAGTACATAAGAAATAAACATTAAGTTGAAAGGTTAGAAATGACCATAAGAGGATATGGAAGAGGATAAATTCTTCTCTGACACAAAAGAGGTTGAATTCAGATCAATTTGACTTATTGTTGTAGAATACAGAGTACTTATCATGTGTTCAAGCTTTTATTACCCTAAAAGAAGCTATCCTGTAACTGTCAGATGCTACACAATTTATAAAGTACAACATCATGGTTTTATCTTTTAAAGAAGCCTCTGGAATCCTTAGTGTTGGAGAAAGGGTGGAAAAGAGGAAAAAATTTCTCCATCTCCTATGCTTTGGAATAAAAATTTCAATGACAGAGTATTATAATAACAATTATACTTCAGAGTTTCCAGCTTGGGTAGAAACACAGAGTGAAGATATTTTGAAGTCATGACTTTAAGATGTATTTGAGATAGAATAGATTTTTGTATTTGGCTAGAAAACCAAGTTTTCAGGATTATCAATATACCATATCATTATCTTCTGCAGACACCATCAGTATAAAGAAAAAGAACTTTTGGGATCTATTATCTTAACAACTTTCACATATACCATATAGCAGTGTTAACTATAGCCATCATGTACATTACATGCCCTGTACTAATTCATCTTAAAACTGGAAGTTTGTACCTTTTGACCACTTTTACCAAAGTTCTCTATCCTCTTCCAAAGTTCTCTATCCTCTTCCACTTGCCTTCCCCTTCCCAACCACAAATCTGATCCCTTTTTCTATATTTGGTTTTGCTAACTTCTACACCTAAAGTGAAGTGATGTAGTTATTTGTCTTTTTTGGTCTTATTTTGCTTAGCATAATGTCCTCAAAATGAATCCATATTGTCACAAATGGCAGGATTCCCATTTTTATGGCTGAATAGTATTCCATTGTATGTGTGTGCCTCTGTGTGTGTGTGTGTGTGTAAACACACTGCATTTTCCACTCATCTATTAATGGACACTTATGTTGTTTCTATATCTTGGCTATGGTAAATAATGCTTCCATGAACATGGAGGGGGCAAATATCTCTTATTTAATTTTTGTGATGGTGAGAGATAGGGGTCTAGCTTCATTTCATTTTATTTTAAAATTTTTTTATTTATTTATTCATGAGAGACAGAGAGGGGCAAAGACATAGGAAGAGAGAGAAGCAGGCTCCGTGCAGGGAACCTGATGTGGGACTCCATCCCAGGACCCTGGGATCATGACCTGAGCCAAAGGTAGATATTCAACCACTGAGCCACCTGGTACCCCTATTTTCTTTTAACATATAAATGCCCATTTTCGCAGCACTATTTGTTGAAGAGAACATTTTTTTTTCCATTGAGTATTTTTGGCTACCTTGCCAAATATTAGTTGACCATATATGTATAGGTTTATTTCTGAGTTCTTAATTGTGTTCCATTGGTCTATGTGTCCATTTTTGTGTTGGTATGATACTATTTTAATAATAAAAGATCATTAATATAGTTTAAAATCAGGACTTTTGATGTCTCCAGTTTTGCTCGCTCTTCTCAGGAAAGCGAGAAGAGCTTTTTAGGGTCTTCAATGGTTCCATATGAATTTTAGGATTATTTTTCTACTTCTGTTAAAAATGCCATTGGAATCCTGATAGAGATTGCACTAAATATCCTGATTGGTTGAATGGAAATTCTTAGAAAGCTGTTTCATGCTGGTGCAAACTGGTACATTTAAAGAATTCAAATAAAACTTTCATTTTCAAGTCTTCCAATTTGAGCACTAAAAAATCAGGATGTTAGGTACTAATAAAGATATTATTTTTAGTTTGAAATAGTATGATTCAAATAGAACACCTCTAGAAAATAGGATCAAATTATACAAAAAATATACTTTTTTTCCAGATAAAATAACTTCATAGGACAATGCTTTCAACAGTCTAGCCTTCAGTGGTATAAATTTTAAAAAAAGTTAAATGTGTGTCTATGCACTTAAGGAAATATATAACTTTTAAAAAATAGATTTTATAATAAGAAAAATATGAAAGAATACTATTTCCTTCATTTTCTTATGATCCCTAAATAAACTATTTTGTTTCTATAACTTTTATTTCTCTTTCTCTAGGTTTCTATTTTGGGATATTATAGATTCACACATAGTATATAACACAGAGAGGTCCCTATATTCTTCATCCAATTTTCCCAAGATGTAAATGTCTTTCTTAATTAAACTATAAATCACAACAAGGATATTGACGTTAAAAAACCTTTGACCTCATTCAAGTCCACCAGTTTTACATGCACCAACTTTGTGTATGTATGTGTGTTTAGTTGTTTGCTATTTTATCAAATGTTTACATTCATATGATGACTATGTGAGTCAAGATGTAGAACAGTTTCATCACAGGGGACCCCATATGTTACTCTTTTATAGTCACAGCCACCTGTGTCTATTACCATCTCAGTTCCTGGCAACAATGAATTTGTGTTCATCTTTCTAATTTTGTCATTTCAAGAATGCTGATAAGTAGAATCATATAGCATGTCACCATTAAAGATTGACTTTTTATGCTCAAAATAATTTTTAGACTGGATCTATCTAATATGTTATGTATATCAATAGTGTCTTTAATAAGTCATATTCCATGAAAGAGATATACTACCTGTTTGACCATCCACATATTAGAGGTACCAGTTTGTGACTGTTGCAAGTGACCAAAGCTGCTATAAACATGTGTATACAGATTTTGTATGGACATAAGTTCTCAATAGAAATTAACACCAAACATTACAATTGCTGGATCATATAGAAAGTGCATGCTTAGATTTTTAGAAAATCGCCAAGTGTATTTTAGAATTACTGGATCATTTAACGTTTCTTTTTTTTGTTGTTGTTTAACATTTCTTGAAGCAATGCATGAATGATTCATTTTCCCCCACATTTTTACCAGTGGTTAGCATTAGTTCAATTTACTTTCACTTGAGTGTTTTTGATAGGATGTATTGATATTTAATTTTGGTCTTAACTGAAATTTCCTTAATGGCTAATAATATTAAGCATATTTTATGGGCACTATATATACATATATTCACCTCAGTAGAATGTCTGTACACATATCTTGTCCATTTTCTCATTGTAAGTTTTGGGTGTGTTTTTTTTTTTCTGCACTAAGTTTACTAATTTAGATATTCTACGTATACATCATTTGTCAAATGTGTGCTTTAAAAATATGACTTTCTGAGTAGTCTTTTTTTTTTTCCTTTTTCTTATATCTTCCTCATAAGGCTGTTACCAAGGGCAGAGTTTAATAGCCGAATGCAGGGCTTGAAGTCACAATTCTGAGATCAAGACCTGAGCTGATATCAAGAGTTGGATGAGTTGTCTGAGCCATCTAAGCACCCCAAAGTTTTAAATTTTGATGTGGCTCCATTTGTCAACTTTTTCTTTTTAGGGATTGTGCTTCTGCATTCAATTCTAAGAACTAGCCTTAGGTCACAAAGATTTATCTTCAGTTTTTATCTAAATGTTTGATACTTAAATTGTATTTATTTTATTTTATTTTTAGAAAGAGAGTATATGAAAGATGTAGGTGGTAGAGGGAAAGAAGGTATCTTGAGCAGGCTTCATGCCCAGCTTGATCTCACAACCCTAAAATCATGATCTGACCCAAAATCAAGAGTCAGATGCTTAACTGACTGAGCCACCCTGGTGCCCCTCAATTTAAATTGTGCATTAAATAACTCATCAGATGAGTATAACACCCAGTACTCATCACATCATGTGCCCTTCTTAATGCCTCTCAGCCAGTTACCCCATTTTATCCCATTCACCTCCCGTTCAGCAACCCTTGGTTTGTTTCCCAAAGTTAAGAGTCTCTCATGGTTCGTCTCCCTCTCTGATTTTTCCCATTCAGTTTCCCTCCCTTCCCTTACAGTCTTCTGCACAATTTCTTACATTGCACACATGAGTGAAACCATATGTGCAAAGATAATTGTCTTTCTCTGATTGACTTATTTCACTTAGCATAATACTCTGCAGTTCCACCCACATCGGTGTAAATGGTAGGTATTCATCCTTTCTGATGGCTGAATAATATTCCATTGCATATATATACCACATCTTCTTTGTCCATTCACCTATGGAAGGACATCTAGGCTTCTTCCATGGTAGTTTGCCTATTGTGGACATTGCTGCTATGACCATTGGGGTGCAGGTGCCCCTTCACTTCACTACATCTGTATCTTTGAGGTAAATACCCAGTGGTATAATTGCTGGGTCACAGGGCAACTCTGTCTGTTTGTTTATTTAGCAACTCTGTTTTTAAATTCTGAGGAACCTTCATACCGTTTTCCAGAGTGGCTGTACCAGCCTGCATTCCCACCAACAGTGTAAGAAGGTTTCCCTTTCTCTACATCCTCACCAACATTTGATGTTTCCTGTCTTCTTATTCTTAGCTATTCTAATTAGTATAAAGTGGTATCTCATTGTGGTTTTGATTTGAATTTCCCTGATGACAAGTGATGTGGAGCATTTTTTTCATGTGTCTGTTGGCCATTTGTATGTTGTCTTTGGAAAAATGTCTCTTCATGTATTCTGCCCATTTTTTGATTGGATTAATTTTTGGGGGGTGTTGAGTTTGATAAATTCTTTGTAGATCTTGGATACTAGCTCTATGTCTGATAGGTCATTTGCAAATATCTTCCCCCATCTGTCAGTTGTCTTTTGGTTTTGTTGACTGTTTTCTTTGCTGTGCAGAAGATTTTTATCTTGATGAAGCCCCAATAGTTCATTTTTGCTTTTGTTTCCCTTGCCTTTAGAGGCATGTTTTGCAAGAAGTTACTGTGGCTGAGGTTGAAGATGTTGTTGCCTGTGTTCTGCTCTAGAATTTTGATGGTTTTCTGTCTCACATTTAGGTCTTTCCATCCATTTTGAATTTTTCTTTTGCATGTTGCTGTCCAATTTTCCCAGCACCATTTGTTGAAGAGACTGTCTTTTTCCCATTAGATATTCTTTCCTGCTTTGTCAAAAATCAGTTGACCGTAGAGTTGAAGGTCCATTTCTGGCTTCTCCATTTTGTTCCATTGATCTGTGTGTCTGTTTTTGTGCCAGTACCATACTCTCTTGATGATTACAGCTTTGTAATAGAGCTTGAAGTCTGGCATTGTGATGCCACCAGCTTTGGTGTCCTTTTTCAACATTTCTCTGGCTTTTGTTTTGTTTTGTTTTGTTTTTTTTCTGATTCCATACCAATTTTAGAATTATTTGTTCCAGTTCTAGGTCTATGGTGTTTTGATAGGGATTTCATTGAATGTGTAGATTGCTCTGGGTAGCATAGACATTTTAACATTTCTTCTTCCAATCCATGATAATGGAATGTTTTTCCATTTCTTTGTGTCTTCCTCAAATTTCTTTAATAAGTGGTCTGTAATTTTTAGAAGACAGATCCTTTACTTCTTTGGTTAGGTTTATTCCTGTATTTTGGTGCAGTTGTAAATGGGATTGATTCCTTAATTGCTCTTTCTTCAGTCTCATTGTTAGTGTATGGAAATGCAGTGATTTCTGTGCATTGATTTTGCATCCTGCCACGTTGCTCAATTGCTGTATGAGTTCTAGAAATTTTGGGGTGGAGTCTTTTGGGTTTTCCACATAGAGTATCGTGTTATCTGCAAAGAGTGAAAGTTTGAATTCTTTGCCAATTTGAATGCCTTTAATTTCTTTTTGTTGTCTGATTGCCATTATATTCTTTGCTAAAATATTTTTTGAACAATTCTATAATCTGTGCATTGCCACAAGTTTTAAAATAAGTTTGTCTATGAGACATGAAGAGACATTTTTCTGAAGAAGACCTACAGATGGCTAACAGACACATGAATATACGCTCAACATCATTCATCATCAGGGAAATACAAATCAAAACCACAATGAGATACCACCTCACACCAGTCAGAATGGCTAAAATTAACAACTCAGGAAACAACATATAATGGTGAGGATGTGGAGGAAGGGGAGCCCTCTCACATTGTTGGTGGGAATGCAAACTAGTACAGCCACTCTGGAAAACAGTACGGAGGTTCTTCAAAAAGTTAAAAACAGAACTACCCTACCACTCAGCAATTGCACTACCCTACTACTAGGCAATTACCCAAAGCATACAAAAAATACTGATTTGAAGGGGGACATGTAGCCTGAAGTTTATAGCAGCATTTTAATCAATACTAGCCAAACTATAGAAAGAGCCAAGTGTCCATCAACTGATAAATGGATAAAGATGATTGGGTATACATATATACAATGGAATATTACTCAGCCATAAAAGAATGAAATCTGGCCACTTGTAACAATGTGGATGGAACCAGAGAGTACTATGCTAAGTGAAATAGTTCAGTCAGAGAAAAGACAAATACCACATGATTTCACTCATGTGTAATTTAAGAACAAAACAGATGAACATAGGGAAAAGAAAAAAGAGGGACGCAGCCCATAAAAGAGATTCTTAAATAAAAAGAACAAACTGAGGGTTGCTGGAGGGAGGTGGGCAGGCAATGGGCTAAATAGATGATAGGTATTAATGAGGACACTTGTGATGAGCACTGAGTTTTGTAGGTAAATGATTCTGTAAAATTTTGTTTCCATGGGTCTATTAGTCTGTGAAATGCAGTTGACATTTGTATTTTGATATATTGTCCTGCAAACTTCGTGAACTCAATAGTTTGAAGGATTTTGGCTTGATCCATGGGATTGCCTACTTAGACAATTTTATCATAAGCACATGGGGACAATTTTCTTCCTCAGTTTCCAATATTTCTTTTTCTTGCTTTAGTTTAGTGGCCAGAACATCTAGTATTATGCTTTATGTATTGGTGAGAGTGAATATCCTAGCCTTATTCCAATCTTAGGGGAGAAGTATTTGAGTATAATGTTAATTACATGCATTTTGTAGGTATTCCTATTAATTTGGGGAAGTCCTCCTTTATTCTTAGATTCTTAGTTTGCTGAGGTTTTTTTTTTTTAATGAATGGGTATTTGATTTTTTTCAAATGATCATTCTCTGCGAGTTGATTATGAGCACATATTTTTTCTGTAGCTACTTGATATGTGGGATTATATTAATGAATTTTTAAATAGTGAGCCAGCCTCCATATCTGGATGAAACACAACTTCTTCATGGTACTTGATTTTTTAAAATATATTGCTCGATTTGATTTGCTAATATTAACCTGATGATACTGCATCAAAGTTCTTGGAAAATAATGAATCTGTAGTTTACCTTTGTTTCTCTGATTATAGAATCTGGATCAGGGCAACACCAGTCTTACAAGTGAGCTGGGAAGACTTCATTAGTGTTATCTTTTCTGAAAAATATTTTGTAAAATTTGTGTTTATTTTTTGAATGCTTGTATGAGTTCTCCAGTGAAATCATGTGGACCTAAATATTTATACTTGGAAGGTTTCTTATTACAAATTCAATTTCTTTAAAGGTAACAGGTCTATTCAGATTGCCTATTTCATTTTGATTGATTTTGGGAAGTTTGTCATTTCCAAAAAATTGAAATGGCCATAGGATCTATAATGATATCCCCTATTCTTTTTCTAAATATGGGATTTTTATCTTGCCTCTTTATCAGTATTTCTAGAGGTTTATCAATTTCATTGATTTCTATTCAAGAATCTTTTGGTTCATTGATTTTTCTCTTTGTTTTCTTCATCTCATTTTATTGATTTCTGCTCTTCTTTATGTCCTTCATTATGCCTGCATTTGATTCACTTTGCTTTTCTGTTTTCTAGTCTCTTGAGGAAGAAAACTAGGTTATTTTAAGGTCTTTATTGTCTTTCAAATGTTAATCTTTAAATAAATTTTTCTCTCAGACATGAGATAGCTATGTCCTATATATTTTTATATTCTTCATTTTTCATTTAGTTCTATGCATTTTTTGTTCTTTCTCTGCAAATTCCTGCCTGACTCAGGTATTATTTAAAAGTGTATTGTCTATTTTCCATGTGTCTGAAGATTTTGTTGTCTTCCTGTTGTTCTTTTCTATTTTGCATTCATTGCAATTAGAAAACAGAATCTGTTTGCAATTATTTAAAAATTAATTAAGTTTGGGGCACCTGGGTGGCTCAGTTGGTTGACTGTCCAACTTGTGATTTTGGCTCAAGTCATCATCTTAGGGTTGTGAGAATAAGCCCTGTATTGGGCTCTGTGCTCAGTGTAGAGTCTGCTTAGGATACTCTTCTTCTCTCTCTGCTCCTCCCCACCATGTACTCTTCTCACTCATGCTCTTTCTTTCTGAAACAAATAAATCTAAAAAAATTAAAAACTAGTTAAGATTTGCTTTATGATTAAGATATGTTCTATTCTGGATATATTCCAAGGACAAATATCTGTGTATCTCTCTATATCTGTGTGTGTGTGTGTGTGTGTGTGTGTGTGTGTGTGTGTATGCATTCTACTTTTGTTTGGGGGACTATTCTTTAAATGTTGAGCAGATCCTGTTGGTTGGTCATATTTCTTTCATATATGTCCTTGATAATTTCCTTTTTTTTGTATAAAGTATTGAGAGAGATGTTATCTCCAAGTATAATTCAGGATTCATCTCTTTTTCCTTTTAGTTTTTTATGTTTTTGCTTCTTTTATTTTACAGGTCTGTTGTTCATTGCTTTAAGATGACTATATCTACTTTGATGGACTCTTTTATCATTATAAAACTTACCCTCTCTGTCCTTGGTAATTTTCTTTGTTGTGAAGTAAGTTTTATCTGATGTTAATAAAGCCACTCCTGTTTACTTTTAATGGTTTTATAGTATATATTTTTCTATCATTTATTTTCATTCTATTCATACCACTATACTTAAAATAAGTTTTGTGGTACCTGGGTGGGTCAGTGGTTGAGCATCTGCCTTTGGCTCAGTTTGTGATCCTAGAGTCCTGGGATTGAGTCCCACATAAGGCTCCCTGCTTCTCCCTCTGCATATGTCTCTGCCTCTCTCTGTGTGTGTCTCTCGTGAATAAATAAATCTTCAAAAAAAAGTTTCTTATCTATGCATATTAGATTATATGCTTTTTCCCACTTGTTGATCTCTCTTTTAAATATTTAAACAATTTACATTGAATATTACTGCTATATTTAATATTTAGATGTTTTTTTCTGTTTAATGTTTCTGTACATTTTGGTTTTCTTTTTTATGAAGTCACTTAAAAACGAAATTCTTTTATTTTTTTAAAAGATTTTATTTATTTATTAATAAGAGACAGAGACAGAGAGAGAGAGAGAAAGAGAGAGAGAGGCAGAGACAAAGGCAGAGGGAGAAGCAGACCCCATGCAGGGAGCCTGATGTAGGACTTGATCCCAGGACTCCAGGATCCTGCCCTGGGCTGAAGGCAGATGCTCAACTGCCTAGCAACCCAGGTGTCCCTAAAAATGAAATTCTAAAAAAATATTTGTCCACATATTTTTTAGTATATCTCTTTATATGGCCCTTTAGTGCGTGTTCTAAGATTGCTATATATAAATAACAGCAAAATCCACGATGTTAATATTTTACCAATTTGAGTGAAGTGTAAAATGCTTATCTCTATATCCTCTTCCTTCTCCCATTTATAATCAAAATGGTGTGAATATTTACTATATAGAAAGACCATATTAAACAGTATTAGGGTTTTTGCTTGAAACATGATTTTGAAATCTCAAGAGAAGGAAAATCTGTTGAATTCCCATATATTTTTTTTCTGTTTTTATTGCCATTTCTTCCTACCTAATGTTACAGAGTTTCTTCTTTTATTGTTTCCACTGTGTTTAGAAAACTTCTTTTAGACATTCCTTAAGGTAAGTATGCATTAAAGAAAGAAAGAAAGAAAGAAAGAAAGAAAGAAAGAAAGAAAGAAAGAAATCTGTTTTCCTTGATCTGAGAGTATCTTGATTTTTTCATTCATCCTCAAGGAATATTTTTGCTAATATAGGATTATTAGTTGACAGAATCATATCTATCTCTCTAGCTAGCTTATTTTAAAAATTTTAGCTTAATAAAAATGGCATTTTATTTCCTTCTACATCCATAATTTGTGAAATCTGGCCAGATCTTGTTTTACCTCAGTTGATAGTATTATTTCCCCCTAGCTGGTTTCAATAGAATTTGTCTTCAGTTTTTACAAGATTATTAACTATGATGTCTCTTGACATTGATTTGTTTAGGCTTATCCTGTTTGAGGTTTGCTAAGTTTTGAATTTTAGGTTTGTCTTTGGCCAAATTAGGGAAAATCAACAGTTATTTATTTTTTCAGTCTACTATTTTGGGACTCAGATGATATGATTGATAGATTTTTTTTTTTCTTAGAGTCTGGTGATCGTCTGAAGCTCTAATCAGTTCTCTATTTTCTTTCTTTTGTTCAGATTATGTAATCCTACTGTTCTAGCTACATGTTCATAGACCCCTTTGCCCTCTCCATTCTACTGTTGAGCTTATCCATTTAGCTGTATTTGTTACTGAACCTTTTAGTACTAAAACAAATTTGATTCTTTAAAAATGTTTTTTAATGAGTTAAATTTATATAACATGAAATTCACTATTTTTCCACATTAAGTTGTGTGGTTCATTGGTTTTTAACATGTTCATAATGTTGCACAATCATCACCACTAGGTCCTGAACATTTTTATGATATCTGTAATATTGCAATTTTTTTAAAAAAAGGATTTTATCTATTCATGAGACACACAGAGAGAGGCAGAGACACAGACAGAGGGAGAAGCTGGCTCCATGCAGGGAGCCTGATGTCACACTCTGAGCCAAAGGCAGATGCTCAACCGCTGAGCTACTCAGGCATCTCAATATTACATTTTATAATTAGAAATAGTATACTTATTTTTCATCCATGTTTCTAGAACAGGGCTCCCCAAAGACTTGGAATAAAAGTATCTGTGTTAAGGTAATGATACAACTTTTGGAAAACACCTAAGAATTGGGACTTATTGCTCATGAAACCAACCATGTGATTAGAAAATTGGCATCCCACCCCACTTTCCTATGGCAGGGAAAGGGAGAGTGGTTGGTAGTCAAATCAACTGTCAATAGCCAGTGATTCAATCAACCATGCTTATGTAATGGAGCTTCCTTTAAAACCAGAAAGGATAGAGGATAGAGTTCAGAGAGTTTCTAGGTTGGTGAACACATAGATTTGGGGAGACTAGCCTGCTCTGAGGGGGCATGGAGCTCTATTCCCCTCCCTATACCTTTCCTGATGCACCTATTACATCTGGCTGTTCCAATAATGTGTAGCTTAAAAGGATTCATACTATTATCTATTTCTGGAAGGTCAGTGGTGATGTCTACACATCTATTCTTTATTTTTTTAAGATTTTATTTATTTATTCATGAGAGACAGAGAGAGACAGAGAGAGAGAGGGAGAGGCAGAGACAGAGGCAGAGGGAGAAGCAGGCTCCATGCAGGGAGCCGGATATGGAACTTGATTCCAAGACTCCAGGATCATGCCCTGGGCCAAAGGCAGGCGCCAAACCACTGAGCCACCCAGGGATCCCTACACATCTATTCTTAAGTATTGTAATCTGATTATTATTTTTTTTAAGTTAAGTTTACATAAAGTTTGTCCGTTCTTGATCTTAAAAAAAAAAAAGAACTACTGCTTTCAGTTCTTTTTCTTCATTGTTTTGCTATTCTTTTCCTTGTGTTTGACTTTCTTTAGTTTCTTAAAGTAGAAGTTTAGGTTATAGATTTGAGATTTTTCTGTCTTTTTTGGTGGTATTTAGAGCTATAAACTACCCTCTGAGCATTATTTTCTCTACATACCTCAAATTTTCATTTGTTGTGTTTTTATCTTTGTTAATTTCAAAGTAATATATAATTAGTTACTTGAGCTATCATTTAGGAGTATGTTGCTTAATTTCCACATATTAGCTTCTAAATTTCCTCCTGTAGATGATTCTAACTTCATTCCATTCCATTTTAGTCAGAGAACATATTTTGTATTATTTCACTGTTATAAAATTGATTCTTCTTTTATGTACCAACATATGGTTTATCTTATAGAATGTTCCATGTGCACTTTGAGAAGAATGTCTATTCTAATGTTGATAGATGGAGGTTTCTGTAGATCTCTCAATTATATTTTTGGCTTTTACTGTGGTCAAATTCTTTCTTTTCTTGTTTATCCTTTATCTAGTTGTATTCATTATTTAAATCAGGGTATTGGAAAAGTTCTATTTATTTTGAACTATCTCAACATTAAATTATGTCAGCTTTATCTTCGTATGTTTTGAAATACTGTTTTTTAACTGCATATATGTTGACAAATATATTCTTATTAGATTGACTCTTTTACAATTTATAAAGTCTTTCTAGTAATGATTTTTTTAATGCTTATTGTGTCTGATATTAGTATAGTCATTCAAAGTCTCTTGTGGTAACTGTTTGCCTGGAAAATATTTTACCATCCTTTTACTTTCAATCTATTTGTATCTTTGGATTTCACGTTTCTTATAAGCAACACATAGTAGGATCATGTAAAAAATAATCCATTCTGTCAATCTCTGCCTTTTAACTGAAAAGGTTGGCCCGTTTACATTTAATGTAATTATTGTAAGAAGGACTGCTTTCTACCAGCTTGGTTTTTCTTTATATTTTATATCTTTTTCATATTAAAATATATTTTATATTGCACCATTTTAATTCCACTGTCATTTATATTATATATTTTCTAGTTATTTTCCTAGTGATTACTAGAGAATTATAATTAACTTTAAAATATAGATTGGATTATTACTGACTTAATTTTAGTTAATATGCAAACGTTTTGTGTCTATATATTTTCATTCACCCCTTATGATGTTACTTTTGAAACTACACGTTTGTACATTGTTTGCACAATAGCACATAATTAAAACTTCTGATTTATGCAGTTGTTTTTTAATTTATTTATTTATTTATGATAGTTACAGAGAGAGAGAGAGAGAGAGGCAGAGACACAGGCAGAGGGAGAAGCAGGCTCCATGCACCGGGAGCCTGACGTGGGATTCGATCCCGGGTCTCCAGGATCGCGCCCTGGGCCAAAGGCAGGCGCCAAACCACTGCGCCACCCAGGGATCCCTGTTTTTTAAATGAGATAAGAAAAAATGTTGTTACCAAAAAATTACACTGTGTTTCATATTTACCTGTGTGGTTATCTTTACTGGTGTTCCTTATTTCTTGAGGTTGCTGTATAGTATATTTATTTCAGCCTGAAGGACTAATTTAGCATTTCTTGCAGGACAGGTTTGCTAGTAAGCAACTGTCTCAGTTATTACTTATTTGAGATGTCTTAATTTCTCCTTCATTTTGAAGGATAATTTAATAAGATATAGAATTGTAGGATGATAGATTTTTTTTCTGTTGAAACTCAGATTATATCATCTTCCCCTAGTCTTGATGGCTTTGAAAATGACTGTGAATATTTTTGAGGATGCTTTGTATTTGATGAGTTGCTTTTCTCTTGCAGCTTTTATGGTAGTCTCTTTGACTTTGGTTTTTGACAGTTTGATTATATGTCTTAATGTGGATCTCTGAATCTATTTACCTGAAGTTCACTCAGCTTCTTGAATGTATAGATTAATGCTTTCCATCAGGTTTGGGAATTTTTTTAGCCTTATTTTTCGTAGTATTTCTTCTTTATTTCTCACTCCTGATGGGACTTTCATTATGATACTGCTCATATGCTTGGTAGTGCCCAACAGGTCTCTTTGTGTTCATTTGTCTTGATTTTTTTTTTTTTTACTGTTTCTCAGATCAGATAGTTTGAACTAATTTATTTTGAAGTACACTAAGTGTCTTTCTGCCTGCTCCTATCTGCTGTTGACTCCTCTAGTGAATTTTCCATTTCAGTTAGTGTATTTCTCAACTCTATAATTGATATATATTTTTCATAATTTCTATTTGATTAGGCATCATTCTCTAGGTTTCTCTTAGTTCCTTATACATAGTTTCCATTAGTTACTTGAAGATACTTAAAATAGGTGTTTAAAATTATTTTCTACTAAGCCTAATGTTTCTGTTTCCTAAGGAATTATTTCAATAGATTGCTTTGTTTCCTGTATATGGAGCATGCCTTCTTTATACAATTCAGTGTTCTGTTGATGCTGAAAATTGGGCTATTTGAATATATTATTCTGGAAACTCTGGCAATCCTATTTTGTCCCTCTTCAGGACTTATTATTGTTTATTGCAATCATCAATATTGGTTTAGTAGCTTTCCTGAACAAATCTTGCAGGTTATATTTTTGTCATTTGTGTTGCCTGAAGTCTCTGATTATCTTGGCAATCAGGTAATGAACAAAGATGTCCTCACATTTGGGAGGAAGAAAATATGACCCAGTCTTTTAAAAAAATATATTTTTTTATTTATTTAATTCATGAGAGACACACACACACACAGAGGCAGAGACATAGGCAGAGGGAGAAGCAGGCTCTACGCAGGGAGCCTGATGTGGGACCTGATCCCAGGACCCCGGGATCATGACCTGAGCCAAAGGCAGACACTCAACGGCTGAGCCACCCAGGTGTCCCTGACCAAGTCTTTTAATAAGGGTCCCCTGTGTGTATGTGGGCACACTTTCAACATATAGTGAGGCAACTTAAAACTGTCTTGTACAAATCTTCAAGATCAAACAAGGAGACCATAACTAGCAATGCTAGAGGCAAGGATCTTAGTAATGTGAAAGACATCCATGAATAAATACATATAGGTGAATAACATGTATAAATTAATCTCAAGAATTATGTTTTCAGCAAGACTAGAGACCAATTTTTTAGTAGTAATTTTTTCTCTGTAGCATTTTAAGTTGATTTTTTACTTTTTTCTTGGCTCTTTTTCTGTTGTTGAAATACAATAATAAAATGATTAGAATATTCAAGAAGAAATACTGTTTTGAGACAGGAAGGCTTTTAAAAATTATCTTTCCAATTAGTTTTCACCAAATACCCTTCTTCACTCTGATTATATATCAGTGGGTTTTAATGCTTTGGATGGACAGATAGTAATTATAAGAATTTATCAGATGTATTGGTACATTGTGTTATGGTGACTTAGGGAAGAACTGGATGGGTTACTTTGGTTTACAGGGTACTTTGCTATGTTTCTTCCAATCAATTATAAATTCCAGTAATTTTTCAAAAACTTCTAGGAAGGGTGTGAAAGATTATTTGGGTTGAAGGGTAATATTGATATAATTTACTGAGTATTGCACATCATTGGTTAGAAAGCAGCTCTAAGAACAAAGAAAAAGTGATTTTTGGTATGAAACTGCAAACCTTAATGTGTGGAATGTCTTCAGAATGGTTTTACTTAATCTAATTGTGCTGTATATGTGTGCACCCATAGAAGAAAATGTCTTTTGTTTCAAAGTCACACATAGTAATTTAACAGCCTACAAGTGATGTTATAAAAGCACTTAGAATGCTCAAGAATATTGCACAGAATGTAAATTCTCAGTACACTGAGTGCATAAGATGCAAGCAGTTGCTCAGATCTTAAGGAAAACACCTATTTGGAAACATTTAAGTATCCAGGGCATGTCACCATTTTCCCACAGTGACAACACTGAAGAAATGAAATATCATCTTCTAATCTAGATATCAGTGGGTTGTCAGATTAGTACATACATTCTGCTGCAATTTTCTCACTTATTTCCTCTCTTTTTCAGGGAGAGTAATCTTTATAATCTCATTTATTAATTTCCCCACAGTTAACCAAACAACTACCAATCCCTATATTCATGAAACTTTTCAAAAGAAGTCTTTTATCAAACTTTCAGAGAGCTAGGTAATTGGGGGATGGTTATTTTCTGCAGAATTTAAGTCATTTTCCATTGGGTTGAGCCCTAGGAATAGATCATTGTGTAAGTATAGAGGATGTTGCTCCACTGTTTTCTCTAGTTCTTGTAAAAATACTCTATGGATTGGAATATGGGCTTAACTTTAATGCTTACTGTTTATCAAATATTATTAATTAATGTTAATGTTTAGACATTTATTACGAAAATTTCACTGTAAGCAAATATTTTATTTACATCTTCATTTGTATCATTTATGTTCTTTTATTGAGGTAAAATTGACATTCATTTCAGGTGTACATGATTTGATATTTGTATACATTGATAAATTTAAAAATAAATGAGTCACCTAGGTGGCTCAGTGGTTGAGTGTCTGCCTTTAGCTCATGATTCCAGGGTCCTGGGATCAAGTCCTGCATCAGGCTCCTCACAGAGAACATGCTTCTCCTTCTGCCTATGTCCCTGAATCTCTCTCTCTGTGTCTCTAATAAATAAATAAAATCATTAAAAAAAAAGAAAGAAAAATGATCACAATAAGTCTGGTTACCATTCTATTTTCTTGTGATGGGGAATAAATTTATTCTCTTAGCAACTTTCAGATATGTAATATAGTCATCATCTGTAGTCATCATGCTGTACCTGGCCAGAACTTTTTATTTCGTAACTGGATGTTTGTACCTTTTGATTCCCTTTGCCTGTTTTACCCATCCTCAAACCTCTACCCCTTGCAACCACCAATCTGTTCTCTGCATCTATGAGCTTGGTTTTGTTGTTTTGGACTCCACATATAAGTGAGATCATATGGTATTTGTCTTTCTGACTTATTTCACTGAGCATAAGTGAAAATGCCATTTCATATATTGCCTTTTCATTTTGTTGATGATTTCCTTTGCTGTGCTTTTTTTTTCTTAGTGTGATGTAGTCTCAGTTTTGTTGCTTTTGGAGTCAGATCCAAAAATTCTTCGCCAAAAATGATGTCAAGGAGCTTATTGCCTTATGTTTTCTTCTAGGGGTTTATGGTTTCAGGTCTTATATTCAAGTGCTTAATCCATTTTGAGTTAGTTTCTGTGTCTGGTGTAGTCACCCTTCTAATTAAAGGTAAAATGGGATAAATAAGATTATAATTCAGAGTATCTTTCTATCTTTGCTCTTATACTTTGAAGATAAATGCACAGTACTATGTGCTTAACTTAAAGTCATTAAGCAGTTTTTTAAAGATATATGGCAAAAAATAAAAGTATGTGGCAAAATGAATCTGTGCTAAAAGTGTTTCTGACTGCTATTACCTATATATCAGTGGTAGAAAATATGGTTAAGTTCCTGAGATTTTTGAGGTCATTTCTGACTGCAGCATGTGATAGTCTAAACTAATAAGGATTTTGGCCGCTTTTTTTTTTTAATCACTATTTTCTACAGAGGAATATGAGGGATACAAAAATAAAATGTGAAACTGACTCAAAGAAATTACTAAGTTATATAAATATTTAATAAAATATAGACCCATTTTAGACTTCAAACCTTTATTTTTGGCTGAACTTTTTATGTTTGTTTCTACTGAATTATTTGTCTCTTCATTCTCTTTTCTTCTTGGAGACCTTGGAATTTTACCTTTCTTCCTTCTTCCATGCCTCTTAGATAAATCAAATAGATTTTACATTTTTCAGTGTCTCTCTTTTCAAGCATTTTCACATGTGTGAAGCTCCAATGACCTCTCACCTCAGTCTCTGATTGTCATGTTACAAAAAAAATGTGTAAAAGATATGGCTATGAAAAAAGGATGAAAGGAAGAATGCACAGCTTCTAAAAAAATTATTAGGGGCATAGATGTTCTTGGTATTTTTTGTGATTGAAGTGTTCTGACAAACATACTTTTTATTCACCCAAAACAGGTCATTTAAATGAGAATGTTAAGTTATTTGAGCAAACGTTTTGGGGAAAGATGGCAAGTATAGGATATTAACTTCTATTTTCTTCAAAACGAAAGTAGATAAGCTTGAAACCTTCAAATTTGAGGAAATGTGGACTACCTAATAGTTTAACTCAAACTTCCCAGAGGAAATTCTATCTTGCAAATGAGTATGGATTCTAGGACAAGAGAGAATGCTTATTTACCAGTGAAATACAGTTACCTCTGCAAATAAATGTATCTAGAAGGTCAAAATGTATAGCAGACAAGGTTGCCAAAGATCTTCAGTGTTAATTCATAAAAATTAATGGAATAACTCTGAGGGGGAAAAACAGTAGCTTATTACTTTTGTCATGAAGGTCAAAACAGATAAACTGTACACACAGTAGAATGTTTAATAATGATTTAATTTTAACAGATATTGGAAGGAGAGCTAGTAACCTGAATTTCAACTTTTAATGAGAAGAATGACAACAAAAGCTGAACACCTACATAGTGGCTTTTGTGGGTTTTTCAGTTTTAAAGATATAATTGACATACAGAAATATATTTAAGGTGTACAATATAATGACTTGACATGTTTGTGGCAAAGTGATTACCATAGCAAGTTTACATTATCTCATATACAATTGCAAAAACATGTTTTTCCTTGTGATGTTTCCTAAGTTTCCTCTAAATTTGACCTACAGCAGTGTTATAGTTTTCATGTTGTATATTACATCTCTTCTAATTAATTATCCAACGATTGGAAGTTTGTACCTTCTAACCACCTTTTCTCAGTTCTCCTAACTGCCACTTCTGGCCTCTAACAACTACAAATTTGATCTCTTTTACCAGTGGTTTAGAGGTTTTTTGGTTTGGTTTTGTTTTTTGTAGATTCTATATCTAACTGAGATCATACAGTCTTTGTCTTCTTCTGTCTGACTTATTTCATTTATGTAATGTCCTCAAGGTCTATGCATATCAATGTAAATGGCAGAATTTCCTTCTTTTTTATGGCTGAACAGTATTGCATTTGGTGTGTATGTAATATCTCACTGTTTCTTTTTTTTAAGGTTTTATTTATTCATGATAGACATAGAGAGAGAGAGGGGCAGAGACACAGGCAGAGGGAGAAGCAGGCTCCATGCAGGGAGCCCGACTCGGGACTCGATCCTGTAACTCCAGGATCGTGCCCTGGGTCAAAGGCAGGCCCCAAACCACTTAACCACCCAGGGATCCCCTATCTCACCATTTCTTTATCCATCTGTGGACACTTAGAATGTTTCCACACAGCTTTGCTATCACAGTAATGATGCAGTGAACATGTAAATTCAGATACCTCTGGGAGATCCTGATTTCATTTTTTATAGTTCTATAATTAATTTTTTGAGGAAATTCTCTACCATTTTCCATAATGGCTATCCCACTTCGCATTCCCACTGACAGGACACAGGGTTCCTTTTTCTCTACATCTTTGCCAGTATTTGTTATTTCTTATGTTTTTGATGGCATTCTAACAGGCATGAGGTGATGCTTACTGTGGTTTTGATTTCCATTTTACTAATGAGTACTGAGTGGAACACCTTTTCACATACCAGTCAGCCATTGTTGTGTCTTCTTGGGAAAAAAAGTCTGTTTAGATTCTTTGTCCATTTTATTTTTATTTTTTAAATATTTTATTTATTTGAGAGAGAGAGAACACAAGTGAAGGGGGAGGGACAGAAGGAGAGAGAGAGAGAGACAAACACAGGTTCCCCACTAAGAAGGGAGCCAAGCGTCGGGCTCAGTCCTGGTCTCTGGCAACATGAGGGCTCTGAAGGCAGATGCTAACTGAGTGAGCCACTGAGATGCTTTTGTTCTTTGTCCATTTTAATTGGATCATTTCGTTTTTGTATTCATGAGTTTTCAAAAAATATTTTCTTGGATATTAACCCTTTATTAGACATGATTCACAAATATGATAGCCAGTTCTATAGGTTGTTTTTTTTTTTTTTTCATTTTATTGGTGATTCTCTTTGCTGTGCAGTAGTTTTTTGTTTGATGTGGTTCCACATGTTCATTTTAGATGCTATTTCTTGTGCTTTAGGTGCCTCATCCAAAAACACATTACTTAGACCCATAACAAGGGGCTTTTTTTCTTATGTTTTCTTCTAGGAGCTCTATTGTTTTAGGTTTTATACTGAAGATTTTAATCTATTTTGAGTTATTTTTTGTGAGTGGTGAAAAATAGGGATTTACTTTCATTCTTTTGCATGTGACTATCCAATTCTCCAATACCCAATTTATTGATGAAACTTTATCTTCTTCATTGAGTATTCTTGGCTTCCTTGTCAGATATTAGTTGACCATATATGCATGGGTATATTTCTGGGCTCTCAATTTCTAAGTGTAGAATGTCTTTCATTTCCTTGGTTAAATTATTCCTAAATATTTTATTCTTTTATGTTATTGTAAAAGGATCATTTATTTATTTTTGAGATAATTTGTTGTTGCTGTACAGAAATGTTACTGATTTTTGTACATTGATTTTGTATTCTGCAATTTTACCAGATTTATCCAGATTTTCAGGGGCCTTCAGAATTTTCTATATATAAAATCATGCCATCTGCAAATAGAGGCAATTTTACTTCTTTCTTTGCAATTCTGAAGACTTTTATTTATTTTTTTTTTTCTTTCCTGGTCTCTTTGGCTACAATTTCTACTGCTATGTTGACTAGAAGTGATAATGGTAGGCACTCATATTTTGAGAAAGATTGGCACTAACACTTTTTAAAACTTTTGGTAGAATTAACCAGTAAAACCATCTGTTTCTGGGCTTTTCTGTGTTGGGAGGTTTGGATAACTGACAAAATCCTATGAGTAATTGGCCTATTCATCCCCATTTGGTTTATCTTTTTATAGGACCAACTCTTAGAGAACAGGAAAATAATAGCAAATCTTACAGAAACTATTTCCTCTTTTTTTTTTTTTTTTCTAACCTTTATTATTTTCTTCCCCCTCCTAACTTTGGGCTTAATTAGTTCTCCACTTCCCTGAGGCAAAGTTGTGTTGTTTGAGATCTATAATCTTGATATAGTCATCTACAGCTATAAGTATCTTTCTTAGAACTGCTTTTTGCTGCATCCCATACATTTTGGTTTCTTGTGTTTTCATTTTCATTTGTGTCAGCATGCTTTCTTAATTCTCTTTAATTGTGATCCATTGGTTGGTCAGGAGAGTATTGTTTCATAGTTTTCTTCCTGTTACTGATTTCTAGTTTCAAGCCGTTGTGGTCAGAGATGATACGTGGGATTTTAATCTTTATGCATTTGTGAAGACCTGTTTTGTAGCCTAACATATGATCTATCCTAGAAAATGTTCTGTGGGGACTTGAAGTATATGTAGTCTGTTATTTTTGGATAGAATGCTCTGTATATGTCTGTTAGGTCCATTAAGTTTATAGCGTGGTTTAAATATATTGCTTTTTATTCATTCTCTATCTGGATGATCTGTCCATTGTTGAGTGTGGGGTATTAAATTCCCCAACTGTTAGCCTATTGCTTATTGCTTCCTGTTGTTTTATATATTTAGTTGCTCCAATGTTGAGTGCATAAATATTTACAACTGTTATATCTTTGTGATGGATTGAACCTTTCATCATTACACAGTGACCTTCTTTCTTATTTTTAGTTTCAAATCTATTTTGTTTCATACAAGTTTAGCTACCCTTGATGGTTTTTGGTTATCATTTGCTTGAAATATTTTTTTTCCCATCCCTTCACTTTTAGTTTGTATCTTTAAAGCTGAAGTGAATTTTGCATAGGTAAAATTTTGTTGGATCTTACTTGTTTTAAGGACTTTTGAATGGAAAATTTAATCCCTTAACTTAATTATTAATAACATAGACCATACTATTGACCATTTTATTGTTTTTTTCTGACTGTTTTGTAAATCCATTTTTGTTTCTCATCCTGCTGTCATCTTTTGTAAGTTAATGAATGTTGGCATCAGTATGCTTTGGCTTCTTTATCATGTTCCTTGTATAATTACTACACATTTTTTCCTTTGTAGTTAACCATGAGTTTATATAAAATCTTAAAATTGTAATGCCCTACTTTAAACTGATAACTTTGATGGTACTCCTAAACTTTACATTTTTTACTTCTTTCTCCCTTCTGTTTTAGGCTATTAATGTTATAAGTGAAATAATCACCAACATTGTCATATTAAAGAATGATTTAGACTATATATTTACCATTGTGAGTTTTACTCTACCTTCACGTTTTATGATGTTTTTTCCTCCAATTTCTATTTAAATTGCAGTTAACATGCATGTAATGTTGGTTTCTGGCCTAGAATACAAGTGATTCATCACTTGCTTACGACACCCAGTGCTCATCTCTAGTGCCTTAATACCTATCACCTATTTAACCCCCCTTCACTCCCTTACAGTAACCATCAGTTTATTTTCTAGAGTTAAGAGTCTGTTTGATTTGCCTCTTTTCCCCCCTCTATGTTCATTTGCTTGTTCCTTAAGTTTCACATATGAGGAATTCATACGGTATTTGTCTTTCTCTGACTGATAATTAGTGTCTTTTTATTCTGTGTAAACTGTTAGCACTTTTTATAGAGAAGCTCTAGTGGTAATGAGCTCCCTTACTTTTTGCTTATTAGATAAAGTCTTATCTCTTCACTGCTGAAGGACAGCATTGCTAGGTGTAGTATTTTGGCTGACACTTTTTTTTTCTTTCAATATTTTGAATATATCATCCCACTCTCTCCTGGCCTGGTTCTTTGCCCAAGCAAGGCCATGATGGGCTATGTGGTTTCCTAAATGCTCTTGTCAGGTTTTCTATCAACAGTAGGTGGGGCTATGAATTAGCTTCCTTGCATTGGCAGGGCAGCAGAATAGGCCCTGTAGCCAGCACAGTTCATTGGGGACCCAAATCAAGCAGAATTGCACACTAAGTTCCCTGTTTTACTATGCTCTCTACTCAAGTGTCATTGTAGGTGGGGCTATAGGATGAGCTAAACAGCTGCTAGTGTGCCCTGGTTAGTTTCTCAGTGAAGGATGCTATATTCAGGAGTGAGTGGGGCTGTGCATTAGTTCCACAGATGAGGTCACCATACAGACCCCAAGGCTGGCAAGGCTCTTATCAGTGGATCATGTTAGGCAGAGCTATGCACTAAGTTCCTTGAACTGTTGGGATACTGTCCTAGCTCTCAGATGGATGGGTCACTCACTAGGCTCCTTGCTAAAGTCCTGCTATATTTCAAGTATGTAGATTCCTGTGATATCAGGTTAGGTTCCCTGGGCACACCATCTGGAGGCTGTATTCAACTTTGGACAAGGTTATAAATTAGCCACCCTGCTTAGTTGGGACTGCCTCAGGGCTAGCAAGGCAGAGCTGTGCACTAAGATCCTTTTTCTAGATAGGGCCACTGGAATAGGTTCTGTGCTCAAGTACCTCTGTAATCACAGTTGCAGGATGGGTTATGCAGATTCCTGGCATCTCTGGTTAGATTTCCTGGTTGGCCCTGTTGGAAGCTATACTCAACAGTGGGTAGAGATGTAGATTAGCTTTTATGCCTCGGGCTCCAGGACTACCAAGGCTGTTTGTTGGGATTTCCAAATTAGACCAGCTTGTGTCCTGCTATGATCTCAGGTCAGACTATTCCAATGTCTTGGCTCTGCTGATGAGCAAGGCTCCTGCTAGGATTTCTACTTGTATGCTGCTGGAGGTAGAAACTTAGTCTGTCTTGATCCAAGCTGGTTGTTATAAACCATACTCCTCATTTCCATCATAATCTGATTCCCAAGTAGTCAATCCCCATAAATTGATCCTCCCAACACAAGACCCATGTGACCTCCTTAAAAGCAACACACAATGATAGAGGACTAGATAGACGACTAGGGAATATACCTTATGTTCTCTTTTTCTAACAGGAGGCTCAGGGCAGGGGGCTCTCAATATGGTGCTTTCCTGGGAGGAGTAATGAGGTCTAGCTCAGGCTGTGTGGTGCAGAGGGATGCTTTACCCTGACCTCCATCTTCTTGAATTTTCATAACTATGTTTTGTCCCTAAAGATCTGTTATTAGATCTTACTTGTGAGGAGAGTCAAGAATGACCTATGTCACCATATTGGTTGCATCACTTCTCAGCATTATATTTCACATAAAATTGTGTGAATTATGTGATTTCTCAAAATGTCTTAAAATTGTTGGAGAATGGGATTCACAAATTTTATTCAGTTCAACAGCTTGGACTATTTGGGGTCTTTTGTGTCCATATACATTTTGGTATTATTTGTTTTTGTTCTGTGAAAAATACTATTGGTATTTTGATAGGGATTGCATTGAATCTGTGGTTTTTTAGTAGTACAGACAATTCAACAATATTAATCATTCTAATCCATGAGAATGCTATATTTTACTACTTGTTTGTGTTGTCTTTAGTTTCTTCCATCAGTGCTTGATAGTTTTCAGAGTATAGGTCTTTCTCCTCCTTTGTTAAGTTTATTCATAGGTATTTTATTATTTATGATGCAACTGCAAATAGGAATTTTTTGTCATAACTATATAAGAAATATAATGAATTTCTTTATTTTTTGTATCCTGCAGCTTTACTGAATTCGCTTAGTTCTAATATTTTTTTGTCAGAGTCTTTTAAGGTTTTCTATGTATAGTATCATGCCATCTGCAAATAATGAGATTTGATTCTTCCTTGCCAATTTGGATATCATTTGTTTCTTTTTGTTGGCTGATTGTTGGGGTGAGGACTTCCAGTACTAGGTTGAATAAAATTGGTGAGAGTGGACATCCTTCTCTAGTTCCTGACCTTAGAGTAGAAGCTCTCCACTTTTCACCAGTTAGCTGTAGTTTTGTCATATATGGTCTTTATTGTATTGAAGCCTATGTTCCCTCTAACCCATTGTGTTGACAGTTTCTATCATGAATGGATGTTGAATTTTATCATATGCTTTTTCTGGATCTATTGAGATGATCAAGGCTCTTATCCTTCATTTTATTAATGTAGTCTGTCTTGTTGAATGTGAATATTAAACCATCCTTCCTTACCTGAAATAAATTCCACTTATCATGGTGAGTAATACATTTAATGTATTGTTCAATGTGGTTTGCTAATATTTTGTGGAGAATACTTGGCATCTATGTTCATCAGGGATATTAACCTGTAGTTTTTTTGTTTGTTTGTTTGTTGTTTATAGTTGCTTTGTCTGGTTTTGCTATCAGAGTAATACTAGCATGCTAGATGTATCTTCATCCTTTTCTTCTTTCCCTATTTTTTGGAACACTTTGAAGGAGAATAGGCATGAACTCTTCTTTAATTGGTAGAATTCACCTGTCACTGCATTTGATCTTGGACTTCTGTTAATTGGGAGGTTTTTTTTATTACCAATTCTGTTTCATTACTGGTATTTGGTCTGTTCAGAATCCTTCTTCCTGATTCAGTTTGGGACAATTGTATGTTTCTAGGAATTAATCCATTTCTTATAGGGAGTTCAATTTGTAGGCAAATAATTTTTTCATAGTAGTCTCATAATCCTTTGCATTTCTGTGGTGTCTGTTATTACTTCTCTTTCATTTCTGATTTTATTTATTTCATCCTCTATTTTTTTTGTGATGAGTCTGGCTAAATGTTTTTCAAAGAACTCGTTCTTTATTTCATGGATTCCCTTTTTTCTAGTGCCTTTCAGACTTAATTTTAGTTATCACTGATAGCTAGCTTGCAATCTGGTATGACAGGTTCATCTGGGCTCATCCTACACATGAATCAGCAAATTCTATATTAGCCTTGGATTTTTCCAAAGGGAAAAGAAAATGGATGTTCATTGCTACTAAGTTTATAGGTAATTTTCAGACAAATATATATATATATATATTCAGATTATATGTGTATATGCAATAAATATCAGAAAATATGTATCTCCTATGGGTCGAGAAGTACAGAAACAGAATATACTCAGGTAAAAGGAACAGTAGGAGTATATATTCCCAATGCCAATATATAGCTAATTGTAAATTTTTCCCTTAATTTTTTCCACACCACATTCATATTATATCTATTTGTATCCACTTTCTTCCACACAGGTAGTTGGTTCTAAAAAATAGAGGATGTGGCACAATTAGAGTATTTTGTTTAGTCATTTTGCTCATATTACATGTGAACGGATTCAGGATAATAATAGGAACACTATCAATACCACTAGGACTACTGAAAACAGTTTTTACAATTTTTGCATAAATTTCTCCACACAGATTTATTGTGTACCCAGTTCATACAGCCATTCATGCTATACATGCTTCAAGACTTCATCTTAGCTCTACAAGTAACTAAGTGTATAATTTTAATCCTTATGTGATTACTTATCTAGCCATTCTCATATTAAGGCCAGATACCTTATTGATGTAACAAAATGAAAAATAGGCTAAGGAGCAGATTAATATACTTTCAAAAACAGTAGACAAGCCATAAAAGCATGCCCACAAAACATGAATAATTTAATGTATATTTCCAGATAAGCTAAACATGTTAGAGATTTATTCAGGGCATGACATAAAAAAAATTCAGAAGTGAGGCCATAAAACTAAAGAATTGGAAATAAAAACAATCCTAAGAATATTATAGAAGGAGTACAGGAACAACTAAATGCAATGTAATGCCTTAAGAGCAACTGACCACAAACAGTGAGGAAATTAGCAGTTATTGAAGGCAAGCAAATAAATCCCAGTTTATGAATAATAGTATCTGAACAAAACTATCTGAGAAAGTAGAATACATAGAGGATATAATAAAACTATAATTTTAACAACTCATGAAAGTTAATATCTAAAACTACTACTAATAAATAAAGGCCCTAATATTTTTGTGCTGCTTATTTTACATGCATTGAACTTTCTGAACTTTCATAAGCTTTATGTTTGGAGGTAGCTTTTATAACTTTACAAATTTCCCTTTACTCGTGTTTTTGTGCTTTGTTTTAAAATATGGCAGTTTTCTTTGAGATTTTCTGCTTAGATTTCTCTCCACTTTTTTCTAGAATTTACCTCTTTTTGGTTACATTCCAGAAGTTTCTCCTTAGTATGGAGCCCTTTGATGGAAATGCATAATTGTGGGTCAGTTTTGAGATTTTATAGGGATGTGGCTTTTCCAGCCCAATTCAATAATGCTGCCCCATCGAACTACCCATTTACTATTGCTGTGCCTCTCCAAATTCAATGCTTTATGCATCTGCATCTAGAGGTCTAATTTCCTTTCTTCAGAAAAACAGAAGATAACCTAAAGGAATTAGATGATTGATGCTTCATTTTATTCTACATATTTTGATGAGACTATTTTTATTACACCACTAAATCAGCTAAATGTTAAATATAATGAGATGGTGAACTTCCTTGAATGCCTACAACAGCTTAGTCACAAAAAAAAATTTAGATTAAAATACACTTGAAGTGGAAAGCATTCAGAATCTTAGTTTACCTTTAATATGGAAGTTTTTTTAACCAACCAACTCCTGAGAACTGAAGGGAGCTCCAAGTTCCCATATTAAATCCTAAAGTAGCTTATGAATTGTTGTTTAATGTTTGAACACCTACAAAATGCTCATATCAGTTCATCTTCTCTGAAGCAGATATATTTCTAAGAAGGTGAACAACAGCAGCTTAGCTGCAAAAAGTAAAAATGGAATTGTCATGTTTAATCACTTTGCTTCCTGAGAAGAAAGATTTAAGCATGTGAAAATGGAATCACTCAAGTCAGAATTAGGCCAACTGCTGTGACTAATATCTCCATGATGAAACAAGCTTGTTCATTTTGTATTCCAAGCAACTAGTTATAAGAAGTGTATAAAACATAATAGATACCCAAAAGTTCTTTCTTTAAGGAATGAATGAATCGATGATTGAAAGGATTTTTTTTTTTTTTTTAAATACTGGGTCAGTGTGTGAAGACACAGTCTGGTATTTTCACTAAGAGGTAGGGCCCATAAAAGTGTTCAATAGCAGACAGGCAGAATATAAGTCTGGAAAGTGTATAAACTTTTAGACAGATAAACTTGTTTCAATCATTTAATTATTTAATTTTTAAATAATTTATTGTGTGACCTTGATACTATCTTAGTTATATACCTTGCTAAATAGTAGCCAAATGTATGTTCACAGGACATAACTACTGTTAGGCATTAAATAAGAATTTGTTCCTTTTCCTTCGAGCTAAAGAATAAGATAACGAAACATCTTTACTTTAAAAAGTTATTTAAATAGTCATTTTTAATACTTTTTTCCCCAATTTGGGGGACATAATTGACATATAACATTGTATGAGTATATTCTGCAAAAAGATTAGCACAATAGGATTAGTTAAAATCCAACACCTCTCAGAGTTCCAATTTTATTCCTTCATGTAATGAGAACTTTTAAGATTTACTCTTAGCAACTTGCATATTCACAATACAGTACTATTAACTATAGACGTTGTGTTATATGTTACATCTCCAGAACTTAATTGTAACTGGAAGTGGGTATACTCTGACCACTTTAACTTATTTCTCACTCCCATCCCTCGCCTCCAGCAACCAGAACCTGATCTTTGTTTCAATGTGTTTGATTTATCATGTAAGATTTGGTTTTCCCTCATTGACTTATTTTAGTCACATAGCCTAATGCCCCCAAAGTCCATCTGTGTTTTCATAATTGGCAAGATTTTCCTTCTTATTTTTTTTAAATAGCTAAATAGTATTTCTATGTATGTTTATATTTTAATTTCCATTGCCATAATAATTAATGATGTTTAACACCTTCTTCTGTAACTGTTGGTCATTTGATTATCTTCTTTGGGAAAATGGCTATTCAGGTCCTTTACCCATTTCTAAATTGGATTATTTATTTATTTATTTATTTATTTATTTATTTATTTAGCTATTGAGTTATATGAGTTCCTTAAATATTTTGGAAATTAACCCCTCGTCAGATAGATGGTTTGCAAATATTTTCATTCTATAAGTTTTCTTTTCATTGAGCTGTTTCTTTGCTGTGTAGAAGCTTTTTAGCTTGATGTCATCCTATTTATTTGTGATTTTGTTGCTGGTACTTTAAATGTCCCATCAAAAAATCATTGCCTAAGATACATGTTAAGAGGCTTTTTCCAGAATCTGGAAGAAAAAGGAACTATGATATGTTCTAAGTTGTAAGATGCTGGTTTCCCTATCCTCTCACATCTAAAACTAAGATGCCGGTTTCCCTATCCTCTCACAAAAATCAATGATTAGATAGCCATCCACGAACAAAAACAGCTCTGAAATACCTCAGGGTTTTACGTAAGAAATTTTAGCAACATGCTGCCGTTATATATGGAAGGGAATGTATAGTTACAGGTAGGCACACTGATAGCCCCTCCAGCTGGTTGGGGCATACACAGAGCCCAATCCCCATTACTGGTTCTCCTTTCAGTATGCCCAGGGGGAAAGTGTGTGGCCACAGGAAAGCACCCTACCATCCAGGGCCCATATAGCTGCTTGCAGGTTAAGTAAGTATCACTCTGCTGTCTGTCACTGGTCAGTACTACTGTGTCCACTTGTAGCTAGACCTTCCAGCTGAGGACCTGGATGGATCTCCAGTGTAGTACAAAGCCATAGGAAAGTACAATGATACTCAGGTCCTTCATTGATATAAGGGAGCCCATAGTTGATCCTGTCCCCATATGAGTGTGTCTTCCCCTAGATAGGCACCTGCAGCTCATGCCTGCAGTTGACTGTGTGTATATCACTAGCTCTGGAAACAAAAAAGCCTGCCTTGGTCCCTACCTACAGGTCCTGAAGGTGATGTTTTACACACCAACAGCCTTTGGAAGAAACGTGGTCCCCCAGAGTCCTTGAAAAAAAGCAGAGTTGTTGATGCTCCAGACCACAGTGCCTGGGTTGAAAAGACATCACCCTCACCTCAGACCTGGTGCCAATATGCCCCTGCACTGGACACCCTTCAGTACTAAACCCAGAGTCATAGCATAATCCAATGTGCTAGCTTCCACCAGGGAAAGCCTTCCCTTACCAAAACTCATCTATAAAATCTGGAACAGGTGACTACTTCTTCAATGCACCAATAGGCTACAAGGATCATGAAAAGCCAGGATTGCAACACCACCAAAGGAATAAAGTAAATATCCAGTAACCGGCCCCAAAGAAATAGAGATCCAGAATTGCCTGACAAAGAATTCAAAATAATTGTTCTGTAGCAATGTTTAGAGAGCTACAAGAGAACACAGATAAACAATATAAGAAGCTCAAAAAAGAGACATAATTTATAAAAACCAAACAAACTTTGGAGTGTAAGAATACGATGATTGAAGAATTTAAGAGCAAGTTTAAGCAACAGCCTTGAACAAGCAGATGAGTATCAGTGATCTAGAAAATAGGTCAATTGAAATGATACAATTAGAATAGCAAAAAGAAAAAAGTGAAAAAAGAATGAAGAAATCCTACAAGGGTTATGGGAGACCATTGAAAGAAATTATGTATTTTGGGAATTCCAGAGGGACAACCGAGTAGAAAGCTTATCTAAAGAAATAATCACTGAGAACTTCCAAGACAGGGAAAGATACTTGCTTATCCAAGTTCATAAACCTCATAAGCCAGCTCAGAATTTTATTCCAAAGTTCTTCCCCAAGACATTTAACAATAAAATTCTCTAAGACCAAAAACAGAATGAATTTTAAAAGCAGAAAGAAAAATATAGGTTCTCATCCAAGGGAACCTCCATTAGGCTATCAGCAGATTTTTCAGCAGACCTCTTTTAGGCCAAGAGAGAATGAATGATACATTCAAACTGATAAAAGAAAGTGTCAAACAAGAATACTTTTCTAAGCAAAGTTATACCCAGAATTGAAGGTGAAATAAAATCCTAAAACCCTTCCCTGATAAACTAAAGCCGAAGGAATTCATCACCACTAAACCTACATTACAAGAAATGTTGAAAGTTCTTCCTGAAGAAGGACACTGATAAGCAATGAGTAAACACAAAAATATATAACACAGTGGTACAGGCAAGCATATAGTCAGATTTAGAATACACTAATACTGTAATATGTTAATATGCTAACTACTTAACTCTAAAGGTTGAAGGACAAAAGTATTAAAAATAGCTATGGATTCAATGTTAGATAATGGATATATGGTTAAAATATTGATGAAGAGAAAGTAAAAGGTGGGAGTAAAATATTGATGAAGAGAAAGTAAAAGGTGGGACAGCATTTTGAATTCAGTCTAAGTTAAATTTTTATAGATATAGTTATCTTATGCTGATGAGACTTTTTATGTAAACCTTATGGGAACCACAAAGCAAATATTTCTAATAGATACTTAAAGATAAAGAGATGCTAACAAAGCATACCACTATAGAGAATCATCTATTTACAGAAGAAGACTGCAAGAATGGAATTTTGAAAAGGAACTACAGAACAACAAGAGAATAGCAAGTTGGAATTAATAAGTACCTACCTTATGAAAAAGGTTTTGAGCCCAATTTTGATGTGGGTGTGAGGGTTTTTTCCCCTTTCCACCAAGCAATAGTTGAGACATGAGCTGGGTTTCCTACAATTAAACTCAATTTTGACACTACCTACCCAGAGACATTTTCCAGGTTCAGTGCTACAAAACTGCCTTCCACACATGCACACTTAACCTTGGCTTGGCTTGGAATTAGCATTTTATCATTTGTGCTTCTGACTCACTGGCAATGAAATGGAGAGTCTAAAAATCTATCCTTAGATTTTATTAAATTCTCTATAATCACATCTATCAATAATTACTCTAAACATTAATGGATTGAATTTCTCAATCAAAAAGCAAAGATTGGATAAAACATGACTCAATTTTATATTGCCCATGGAAGATCACCTTTGCTTTAAGGACACACATTATTCAAAGTAAAGGAATGGCAAAAGATGTTCCATCCAAGTGGAAACAAAAACAAAACAAAACAAAAAAACAGTGGTAGCTGTATTTGGTATCAAAAGCAATAGACTTTAAGTCAGAAATTGTGACAAAAGATGAATATGGTCACACATGATAAAAATCTCAATTCATCAGGGGGATATCACAGTCATAAATTTATATGCACTTAACGATGAAAGCACCTAAACATATTAAACAAAAACTTACAAATCAGAAGGGAGAAATAGTTTACAGGACGGTAATAATAGGAGATTTTAAGAGCATACTTTCAAAAATGGATAGATAATCCAAACAAAATCAATAGGTAAATGTTATACTTATACTATGCATTAGACCAGATGGATATAAGAGACATATATAGACATTCCACTAAACAGCAACAGAATACTCTCCAGGATTAGTCACGGACAGGTCACAAAACAAGTCTTCACTAATTTAAAAAGATTGAAATCATACCAAGCAGCTTTTCCAATGACAATAGTATAAACCTAGAAAGTAATAACAGAAGGAAAGTTGGAATATTTACAAGTATGTGGAGTATAAACAACACCACTGAATAATTAATGGGTCAAAGAAGAAATCAAAAGGGAAATCAAGAAGCATTTTGAAACAAATTAAGATGGAAGCACAATATATCAAAACCTATGGGATGCTGAAAAAGCTGTTTAAAGACAAAAGTTTACAGTGATAAATGCCTACATTAAGAAACAAGAAATTTCTTAAAAATCTAACTCTACACCTTAAGGAATTCAAAACAGAAGAACAAACTAAGCCCAAAGTTAGCAGAAAAAAGGTAATAACAAAGATCAGAGCAGCAATGGAGACCAGAAAAATAGTAAAGATAATGAAATTAAGAGCTATTTCTTTTTTTTCCTGGAAAGATAAAACAAATTGATATTTAGCTAGACTAAGAAAAAGAGGACTCAAAGTCAGAAATAAAAGAGGAGACATTGTAACTGATACCACAGAAATACAAAGGATCATGAGAGCACTGTGAACAATTATATGCAAACTAGATAACTTAGGAAAAATGGATAAATTTCTAGAAACATAAAACCTACCAAGATTGAATAATGAAGTAAAGAACTTGAAAAAAATACTAATTCAGTATTATTACTTAATAATAAAAAAACTTCCCCAAACAGAAAAGGCAGGGCCAGGTGTTTTCATTGGTAAATTCTGAAAATTAATCAAGCTCAGCAAAAAAATTGAAGAGGAAGGAACACTCCCAAACTCATTTTACAAGGCACTCATAACCTTGACACCAAAGATGGTTAAGGCTACTACAAACAAACAAAATTACAAACCAATATTCCTCATGAATATTGGTGTGAAAATTCTAAACAAAATAGCAAACTGAATTCAACAACAAATTAAAAGAATCATTCATCATAATCAAGTGGGGTTTATCACTAGAATGTAAAGGTGGGCTCAACACATGCAAATTAATAAATGTGATACACAATAAAATGAAAAATTAAAATTTTCTCAGTAGATACAAAAAAGCATGTTACCAATTAAATCATTTCATGATAAAAATGCTCGACACTTTGGGCATAAAAGAAACATATTTCAACAAAATATAGGCTGTATATGACAAACCCACACTCACATCATACACAATGGTGAAAAGATGAAAGCTTTTCAATCAGGACAAAAGTGCCCACTCACAACACTCCTAATCAACATTGTTTATCTGACTGCTAAGCTGGTCTGACTGCAAATCCTAGTCAGAGCAATCAGGTAGGAAAAAGATATAAAATGTTTGCAGATGACATGATCTTATATATAGAAAATTCTAAAGACTGTACCAAAAAAACTGTTTGAAATAACAAATTCAATGAAGTTACAACTATTTTCTGGTAATTATTTTATATCCTGTGTTCCCATGCAATAACAGAACACCTTAAAAAGAAATACAGAAAATTATCCCCTCCACAGTAGTATTTAAATAGTGAAATACTTATGAAAAAAATCTACCATGAAAAGACCTCCACATTGAAAACTCTAAGACACAAATAAAAAAAAATTGAAGAAGATAAAAATGAATAAAAAGGTATCCCATGTTCATGAATCAAAGAATATTTTTTAAATGTCCATATTACCCAAACCCATCTACAGATTCAGGGCAACTCTATCAAAATTTCAGTGGCATTTTTTTTAACAGAAATAGGAAAAAAAAAATCCTAAAATTCAACAAGGCCATATGACTCAGAATGGCCAAAGTTATTGTGGAAAAGAAAAACAAAGCTTGAGGCATTATGGTTCCTAATTTCAAAATATAGTACTTAATGGTACTATAAATGGTAATTAAAACAGTATGGTACTGACATAAAACCAGGTACATATATCAATAGAACAGAATCAAGAGCTCAGAAATAAGCTCATGCATATATTGTCAACTAATATTCAAGAATATTCAATGGGTAAAGAATAGTCTATTCAATAATGGGGTTGGGAAAACTGGATAACTATATGCAAAAAAATTAAAATAGACCCCTATCTTATACTATTCACACAAATGAACTTCAAATGGATTAAAAACCTGACATTGTAAAATTACAGGAAGAATACATAGGAAAAAATCTCCTTGACCTTGGTCTCAGCAATGATTTCCTTGACATAACAGCAAAAGCACAAACAACAAAAGAAATAATATAGTAGTGGGATTAAATAAAATAGATCGGATCCATACAACAAACCAAGAAAGTGAAAACTATAGAATAGGATAAAATATTTGAAAATCATATATCTGATATGGAGTTAATATCCAAAATATATCAGGAACAGATACAGCTCAAAGCAAAAGAACAATTCAATTTAAAAAAAGGACAGAAAAGCTGAATAGACCTTTTTTTTTCCAACAGTTATATGAAAAGGTGCTCAACATTACTACCCATTAGATAAATGCAAATCAAAGTCACACCGAGCTATTCCCTCATGCCTGTTAGAATGGCTATCATCAAAATGGTACGTAAAGTGGTTCTAAGGAAGCACACTGTTGGTTGGGATATAAATTCCAAATTGAAAAGCCATTATGGAAAAGTATCATGGTTTCTTCAAGTAAGAACTTATACTACTCTATTATCAAACAACCCCACTTCTGGGTAATATATCTAAAGAAATTAAAGTCAAGATCTCATAGAGATAAGTGCTCTTGTATATTCATTGCATTATGCACAATACTCAAGATACAAAAACAACCTAAGTGTCTATTAACAGATAAATGGATAAAGACTATGTAAGATACACACAAACAATGGATTATTATATCTCTATATATCTGTGTATATATCTATATCTCTATAGCTCTGTGTTTCCATGCAATAACAGAATACCTTAAAAAGAAATACAGAAAATTATCCCCTCCACAATAGCATTTAAATAGTAAAATACTTGTGAAAAGTATTCCTATTTTATAATAGGAAATCTTTTGTATTCCTATTTTATAATAGGAAATCTTTTTATCTGCAACAACAGGGAGTACCTTGAGGACATTATGCTAAGTGAAATAAGCCAGACAGAGAAGAACCAATACTGTGTGAGAACATTCACATGAGCAATCTAAAGACAAACTGGGGAAAAAGAGAGTAGAGTGACTGGTGGTTACCAGGAGTTGGTTGGTATGGTAAAAAGGTAAATGTTGATCGAAGTGAACACATTTCAAGTTGTAAGATTAATAAGTTTAGGGATCTGAGGTAGAACATGGTGATTATAGCTAATAATACTGTATCATATTCTTAAATGTTGTTAAAGTGTTAGATTTTAAGTACTCTCAATGAAGAAATTATACCTACTATACAATTATCAATGTATGAACTCAACATGATGTACACCTTAAACTTACACAATTTTATGTGTTGATGATATCTCAGTAAAGCTGGAAAAAAGCAGCTTTTTCCTTATGTTTACCTCTAGGAGTTTAAAGATTTAAATGTAAGATGTGAAATCCTGAATCTATTTGGAGTTAATTTTCATGAGTGGTTTAATATAAGGGTCTAGTTACATTCTTTTGCATATGAATATTTTTCCTACCATCATTTATTAAAGAGGCCATCTTTTCCCGTTGAGTATTCCTGGCTCTGTTGTCAAATATTGGTTGATATATATGCATGAGTTTATTTATGGGCTTACAGTTCTCTTCCATTGGTGTATGTGTCTGTTTTTATGCCAGTATCATCCTGTTTTGATTATTACAGCTCTCTAATATAGTTAAATATCTGAAAGTGTAATGCCTCCAGTTTTGTTCTTTCTCAGGATTATTTTGGCTATTTCAAGTTCTTCATGGCTTTAGACACACTTTAGATTTCTTTTTTTTCTCTCCTGCTTTAAAAAATGCCATTGGAATCTCAGCAGAGATTGCACTGAATCTATAAGTGGTTTGGGTTTTATGGACATTTTAATATGAATTTTCCTAATCTATCAATACAGGATATCTTTGCATATATTTGTTCTTCAATTTCTTTCATCAATATTTTGTTGTTTTTATCATAGAGATTAAATTTACTTACATGTTAAACTCCTTGATAAAACTTACCTAAGTGTTTTATTATTTTTGATGGTGTTATAAATGTGATTATTTTTTTTCTCAGATAACCCATTGTTAGTAAATGGAAATGCTACATAAATCACTTTGTGGTTGTTGTGAAAGAGAAATCTAATCAGTGACTATCTTGTATTTTTCCAATCTGATCATTATTCACCATTTTCTGTATCAATTATTTGAGCTGGAGTGATTTATTTTTATTCCTCTATATGCTCAACTGTACATGTTTTCATGCCAATTTTAATGTAAAAATTTCTTTGAATCTAGTGGGCATTTAAAATGATTTTGTGTGTAAATTAAGTACAAGAAGGCAAATTCATTAACTTCCCCTCAGAAGAACAAGATTGGACTATAAGTATTTCCAGATTTGATTTTGAACAATTAACATCAGAAGTGAGTATTAGTAAGTCAAAAGGTAAAGCCAAATAGATACTTTATTTTCTTTCTTCTTTCCCCCCTTCTTTTTGTATATTTTTCTTCATCTAAAATGAAGTATGGTAAAAAGATAACATTTGAAACAGCATGCTTACTGATTTAAGTTTCAAATTTTGTGCTTCCTGTATTTGTTACTAAAAGGAAGTGAAGATGGAGTCAGTCATGCTAATATTAAAAAGAACATGACTCATGATTCTAAGTGAAAAACCAAGATAATTGTGACATTGCCTCCAAATTTTTTTTTTTTTTTTTTTGTGGAACCTCATGAAGATGAAACTGAGGAATATCACCAATAGCTTCCTGAATAATGTGTTATGGCTAATACACTAATGGGCTTTGTGTGGCTTCTCCTTAAAGTGCTCTTGGATAAAGACCACATTTTAAATATTAAACTGCAATTTAGGAAACACAGTCCTTCAGCAAGCCAAGTATAAAGTTTTTCTAGTGACTAACTTGAAAAAATATAGATCACATGAGTGGCTAGCCCAATACAGATGAACCATATATTTCAACATTTCCTATAAATAGACTGTGTCTAAACTAAATGTATAAAAAGCAGACAAGTACATTCTATAATAAGGCCCAGAGTGCTTACACCTGGATTTACAATGAGTGAAGTCATAATAAGTTAATACATTGAGAAGTCGATATACTTTTTTTTTAGGTTGACATACTTTTACACAAATTAAGATATAACTATTATGGACTCTACTTTAGGTGACACGATAGATTGCAATGGTGGCAGTTACAGTTGGCCAAGAGTCTTAAAAATGGCTCAGGGAAGGTATCCCTCTAATCACTCTCCCCTAGCTATTGTACTTTTAGAATAATTGATAGTCTGTCACCACACATTCCAGAAATCAAATAGTAGCTGTCTCGTGTGTCCATTTTGTTTACCAGTTTAGAGAAATAAGGACAAATAAAGTATGAACAGCTCTAGATCCTCAACCATGATAAGGCAACTAAATTTTTGTTTCTACAAAAGTTAATATCCAATCTTACTCTATTTATTTGTTTTAGTCTGGTATTCATTCTATAACCCATGCTTATACACACACACTGGGGAAATAAACAAAGACCAACCAAATTTTAGGTTCAGGGAAAGGGCAACAGTCCACGATTAATTGTTAACAAGGGCGGAGTTGAGATCCAGGCATAAATTTCTGGATCTAAAAGAATAAGACAAAGGCACAAAGCAAAATCTTAGCACTGAAAGACAAGAGCACAAGAGATAGAAATGGCAATCATCCAACCGGTCTTATGAAGAGGTATCAGAACATGATATATGGTAGCAAAGCTAAAATCTGAACTTACGGGAATTGGTAATAGAAAAGAACCAAGTGGCAAATATGTCTAAGGCATTTTACTGAGAATACAGGGAGGAATTCTTTTCCTTGGCTCTTAACATTAAATAAGGGATGAGTGGTGAACACATCATATTAACGAAGAAGCTGCACTCTAAATCTTTCAGACAAAGAAAATCTTCCTATGAGCAGCTGCATGAGAATTTTTAGGGGACAAGGTGCGTAGATCATCTAGATACATATAGCTAATGAGGTGAATAACTTTAGACTGAGTGCTTATAAGCTCTGTAATGTAATACATAAAGAACCATAGCACTGCTTTATTTAACTTCCATTTTCAAATTACTATTCAGTAATTGTTTTTGTTGGTGATTTTATTCTTTGGAGGTGTTTTTCTCTAAAAGCTACATATTTCTTTTTTTTTTTTTAAGATTTTATTTATTTATTCATGATAGTCACAGAGAGAGAGAGAGAGAGAGAGAGGCAGAGACACAGGCAGAGGGAGAAGTGGGCTCCATGCAGGGAGCCCGATGTGGGATTCGATCCCGGGTCTCCAGGATCGCGCCCTGGGCCAAAGGCAGGCGCCAAACCGCTGTGCCACCCAGGGATCCCTAAAAGCTACATATTTCTGTGGAAGAAAACATTCAACAATCTCTCCCTTTCTCTCAATCTAATACGCCACTAAAAAGGCAAAGAGATAGAAAGCTCTGAAGAAGAATCCAAGTATTTTTACTAGCCTTACTGTCATCTGATCTTGGAGAATATTATAGAACTTGGATCAGATGGCTGAAGAACAGAGTTAACAATGAGGTCTGGAAGCTGGGAGGAAAGATGTAAGGGACTAGACAAAGAGAACTGTGTCTGTGTGCATTTGTAAGTACAACAAAAATGTTTAAAAATACATCCCACTTAATCTGAGTTTAACTGCAATCAATCCCATGAAGATGCTTAATTTCCTCAATGTTAAACAGCATTTCAGAAAAAAAATAGAACTGCTTTACTGGTAATAATCTCAGTCTTTTATCTCTGGGCAACTTTTTCATAAAGTCTGAAGGACCTTCAATCAGAAGATGTCTGCCCTATAATCGATAAAATCAATTAGTGCTTTCAGCAATATATAGTCACAAAAATACCTTTGTATCTATTGCTTGAAAGATGAAATTAAAAAGTTAGAACCCTAATGACACTCAACTGTGATTTAAAGTGCTATGAAGAAGGAAACTTTTATGTCTCAGGTAAGTCTCTCTTCATGTGGAAATCATTTCTCTTTGGTGAAATGTAGTCAACAAAATGGCCAGCATAACTAATGCCTTGATTCTGTTTGTTTTGACACAGTGGCATTAAGTGTTATTAACACATGAAAGAGTAAGAATATGTCCTACTTTAGACAGTGGTTACACTAATGAGAACTATGACATTTTTTGGTGTAAAAAACAGAAATTTGCAATCAGAAGGGCTAGGTTTAAATTCTGTTTAACAGTACTAGTGATGTTAGTCACTTTGCTTAAACCCTTTTCCTCACCTAGTAAAAATGGATAAAGTAAACGTGATCAGGTTTGGTTTTTTATTTTTCCAGCTCTTAACTTTGAAATTATACGTTTTTTACTAAACTTAGACCTTAAAATCTAGAATTACTCAAAAAAGAGGGTGATGATGGAGTTGAACATTCAAATGAGGCGAATCAAAAAGTATTACCAGCTTGAGCTCAAACATGTCACAGATTTTTTTTTTTCATATACAACTCTTAAAAGAACAAATGGAATAAACAATAAATGCCTGGTCTGCACCAAGAACTTTGGAGAACTTTTATTTTCATTTTTGTTAATTTTATATAACAATTAAATGAGGGCATTATCAATATCCTCTTACTAAGTAGAAGGAAACTGAGGAACAGAGCATTTAGAAAATTTTCTCCAAGTCAGGTAAGCATTTAAGAGGAGTGTGGGAATGATACAACTTAGTCTCTTATGGATATTGCTGTAGTATGAACAATTATTGAATTTCCACAATCTACGATGAGGCACTAGCCTAACCTTGATGAATTCTACCTCCACAATGTAAGATTTACATTTCTATATTTCTGTGGCCCCTCATTTTTTCTTTCTAAACTTTTGTCTATTATTTGACCTGAATATTCCTTTTGAAGAAAAGGGATTAAAGTTATTCCCACTAAAGTAACTACAACCAAGTTTAGGATGAAGCATTTAAGTATTTATGCAATTTTGTTTCAGCAAAGTAGATTATGTTCCTCAGCCTCCAGCACATGATGGATATTTAATAAATATTGCATTATTGGAGGAATACATATATTAGGATGCCATTACATATTTCATCAGTATACTCCATTATTCTTTGCTTATAATGAAATCAGAATCCAAACTAGAATTTATCATTTAAGTCTCTGTCTATAATAATAATGAAAAAAGCTAGGAGACAGAACAAATCTATAGTTCAGGTAATTTACATAGTTATCAATTGAAAATAAGGCAGCAAATACAAATTTCTATAAAAGGAAGACCAAAAAAAATAAATTATCTAGATAATTATCTCAAAATTATTCTTTACTTTCTTTGTAAAAATGCAGACTAAGTGTAGGCCTGACTCACTACTCCTATTTTGGGTTATTCTGCATATTTCTAGACATTATTTTTCCTAAGTAATTTTTACCTCCAAAGACTACCTATTAGTTACTATTATTTAAAAGCTCTCTTTTATAATTATAGCATTGCACCAAATAGAAAGTCTACCTGAGTTCACATATTCTTTATAGTGAAATAAAATATTTAAATTTTTCATTACTTTTTAAAGTTTTCCATTATTGCCTAGAGTTTCCAATAGTGTTTTTTGGTTTTGTTTTCACTAAATTCTGACCTCAGAGACCAAATATTAGATTACATTATATATAAAAGATTATCAAAAAAAGGCTGTGTTGCCATTTGGTTTGGGTCAAGGCCAAGCTATCCAAAGTGTATTCTATGATATTGCAGATAGAAGTGTCAATGTATTCATATTAATTCAAATAATGTTTTCATATTCAAATTTTGTAAAATTACAATTTGAGACTATAATAAAAGGAAATTCCTCTGCAAATTAAAATGCTTAAATATTAATATTTGTTTATTCAACAATTATTTGTTGATCATCTGTAGTATACCATCTCCATCAAAATGAAGAAAAGGAAGAACCCAGCCTTTGTCCCCAATAAAGGTCAATAATATTTTATCCACCAAGTTGTCTTTCATTAATGAAGGCAAGATAATAAACTTCCTCAGCTTTTATTTGCTAGGAAAGTATCAGCACTAAACCTGCCTTACAAGAAATGCTGGAAGGAGTTATTTAAGCTGAAATAAATGGATGCTAATTAGTAATTTGAAAACATATGAAAATATACAACACACTAGTTAAGATGAGCATAAGTCAGATCCAGAATCCTCTAGTCTTGCTATATAGTGATTATAATTATGTGTTAACTTTTTTGTATAAATTTTAAATGACAAAAGCACTAAATATAGCTACAGCTACAATAATTTAAGGGATACATAACATAAAAAGATATGAATTATGACATCAAAAACATAAAAGGCAAGAGTAAAAGGGTAGAATTTTATATGCGAAGTTAAATTGTCATCAGTGTAAAATAACTATTGTGTTGATGTTTTACAGAAGTCTCATAGTAATCACAAAGCAAAAATTCACTGCAGATTCACAAAAGATAGAGAAGGGAATCAAAATATACCACTGCAGAAAAGTATCCATTCACAAAGGCAGGCATAAAGATGGAAAGAAAGTAACATGGTAACTACTAAACAGAAAACGATTAGTATGATCCTAACAGTCCTTACCAATAGATAATTATTTTAAATGTAAATGGATTGAATTCCCCAATCAAAAGAGATAAAAGGGCTAGGTAGATTAAAAAAAAAAAAAGCAACAAAAACAACTGTATGCTGCCTATAATAGACTCACTTGAGCTTTAAAAATACGTGTAGACTCAAAAAGAAGAAATGGAAAATAGATACACCATGAAAGTAGAAACTAAGAGAGCATAGGTAGCTATACTTTTTTTTTTAATAAGATTTATTTATTTATTTATTTATTTATTTATTTATTTATGATAGTCACACAGAGAGAGAGAGGGGCAGAGACACAGGCAGAGGGAGAAGCAGGCTCCATGCACCGGGAGCCCGATGTGGGATTGGATCCCGGGTCTCCAGGATCGCTCCCTGGGCCAAAGGCAGGCGCCAAACCACTGTGCCACCCAGGGATCCCCGGTAGCTATACTTTTATCAGACAAAATAGATTTTAAGCCAAAATTAACAGGAGACAATGTCATATAACGATAAGCACACCAGTTTATTAAGAAAATACAATAAACAAAAATGTATATGCACCTAACATAGGAGCAACTAAGTATATTAAGCAAATACTAAGAGACTTAGAGAAATAGAAAACTATACAGTAATACTAATGAACTTCAGTACTCTACTTTTGTCAATGAATAGAGCACCCAGACAGAAAATCAACACCATAATGTTGGACTTGAACCGTACTCTAGATCAAATGGACTGAGTCAGTAAGTACAGAACATATCATCCAACATCAGCATAATACTCATTCTTTAACACATAGACAAGACATTCTGTTGCATAGCTCATATGACAAGGTCATAAACAGGTCTTCACAAGTGTAAGTATCCTTAAATCATACCACTTATCCTCTCCAAACACAGTGGCATAAAACTAGAAATCAGTAACTGGAGGGAACCTGGAAAATTCACAAAGATGTGGAAATTATACTCCTGACAACCACTGAATCAAATAAGGAATCAAAAGGGAAATTTAAAAAAAGAAACTTGAAATAATGGAAGCACAACACATCAAAACATATGAGACTCTGCAAAAGCAGTACTAGGAGGGACTTTACAGCAATACATACCTACATGAAGAAAAAAGGAAGATCTCAAATGAACAGCTTAACTTTGTATCTCAAGGAACTAGAAAAAGAAAAGTTATAACTTTAGTTAGTAGAATGAAGGAAATAACCCAAACAGAGATAAATGAAATAAAGACCCAAAAAGCCATAAAGATTAAGAAACAAAGAACTGATGTTTTGAAAAGATAAACAGAATTGGCAAACCTTTGCTGAACTAAAAAAAAAAAAAAATGCAAAAAATTAAAAAAAGAGAAGACATTACAATTGTTACTACAGAAACACAAAGTACCATAACAGACTACTATAATTACATAATAACAATTATACTCCAAATTGAATAACTTAGAAAAATTAAATTTCTAGAAACATACAACCTACTAAGACTGAACATGAAGAAATAAAGAATCTTAACATACCAATATATGAATAAGGAATGAATCAATTATCACAAACCTCCCAATACAGAAAAACCCAGAATCAGATGGTTTCACTGGTGAATTATGCCAAACCCTTAAGGAAGAATTGATGCCCACCCTTCTCAAACTTCTCCAAAAAATTGGAGATGACAGGACACTCCAAACTCATTTTACAAGGCCATCATTATCCTGACACTAAAGCCAAATAAGGCCACTACAAGAAAACCACAAACTATTTCTAATGAATATAGAAGCAAAAGTCTCCAAAATAAGATACCAAATTTAACAGCACATTGAAAGAATAATACACTGTGATCAAGAGGGATATATCCCTGAGATGCAAGGATGTTTCAATAGCAAAAGATGATGAAAAAAAGAACATTTGACAACACCCTTTTATGAAAAAAAACAAAACAATAACAACATAAAAACTGAAAATGTAAAAGTCCTATATGAAAACGTAGGAGAGAAAGTAACATTGGCATTGGTCTTGACCGTAAGTTTTTGGATACAACCACCTAAAGCACAGACAACAAAAGCAAAAAAAACAGTGTTACATCAAAATAAAAGCAAAAAAAAAAAAAAGAGAGAGAGAGAGAGAGAGAGAGACATCAACAGAATGGAAGGGTAACCTACATAATGGGAGAAAATATTTGCAAATCATATCTGATAAGGAATTAATATCCAAAATATATAAATAATTGATGCAACTCAAAAGCAAAACAAAACAAATGATCCAATTAAAAAACAGGCAAAGAATGTAAATAGACATTTTTTTTTTAAAGCGGACATACAAACGACCAACAAGTATATGAAAAATGTGTTCTATAAAAATAAGCATCAAGGGAAAGAAAATAAAAAATACAATGAGATATCACCTCACACCTGTTAGAATAACCATCACAGAAAAGAAAAAGGTACCTATTGATGAGAATGTAGAGAAAAAGGAACCTTTGTGCACTGTTGGTGGGAAAGCAAATTGGTATAGCCATTGTGGAAAGGAGTATTGAGGTTCCTTAAGAAATTAAAAAATAGAACTACCATACATACTTCTAGTAATCTTACCTCTGTCTATATACCAAAAAGTAATGCAATCATTGTCTCAAAGAGGTAACTATACTTCTGCAATGTTCGTTGTAGTATTATTACTCAATAGGGAAGATATGGATACAACCTAGTATCCCCTGATGGATGAATGGAATTTATCCATTTGTAAGGCTATATCCATACATATGTATATATCTATCTCCATCCATTCATCCATCCATACACACATAGACACACACACACTCTGAATGGATTATTATTCAGCCTTATAAAAGAAGGAAATCCTGTCATCTGCAACAGCATGGGTTAATCTGGAGGGAATTATACTAAAGGAAGTAAGCCAAAGAGAGAAATACTGTGTGGTATCATATATAAAACCTAAAGAAGCCTAACTCATGGAAACAAAGTAGAGTGGTGATTAGCAGAGGCTGGATGATGGGGGAACAAGGGATATGTTGGTCAGAGGGTAGAAATTTCTAGTTATAAAATGAATAAGTTCTGGGATTTAATGTAAAGCATGATGACTATAGTTAAGAATGCTTAAAAATTGCTAAGAGATCTTAAATGTTACCACACACACAAAGTAATTATGTAACATGATAAACATGTTAGCTAATACTCTGGTAGTAATCATTTGCAATATATGTGTAGCAAATCAATACATAAATATTAAACTGTATTATAGGTCAATTATATCTCAATTACATTTTTTTAAAAAATAGAAAACCTTGAACAAGAAAATAAATACATATAACATGCTCTCTGGGATATGCCCTTGAGTTTCTAAAGATGGAAGACTTTTATTTCCTTTGAGAATCCCATATTATATTTGGGCCAATGGAGTAGGAAATAAAACTTTTTAATAACTAATTAAAGTGTGGGAAGTATATCAAAATGCATATAAGGATCTTGGACTCCTTTGTTAAATTGCACATTACTTGTATGTGATTTGGGTACAAACTAGTAGATGATTTCAATCCTGTTACCTCTTACTTTCTTAAATGGACTTAAAGTTAAATCATCAAAGAACGAGTAAATTTCCCTTTTTGCTCCAAATAGCTAGTGCAGAAGAACAGAAACAAGAATTTTTCTCCTCTTCCAAAAACAGCCTAATGTTATAATTTTCCCAGTGTCTGAATTAATGCAGCAATGATAATTATGGATTTAGTTAGTAGGTGGTCATTGCTGTGAAATGAAGTCACAGGGGATCAATGAACCAAGATCATTTAGAAATAGTTACCATTAAGGTATATTTTATCCATATTTAAAATAGATTTTGGGTCCTTTTGTTATGGTATCTGTGTATAGACAGCAACCTATTCAAATCTCTAAATTCTGCATGTCAAACCCATTTTATCAGGCAGGCTAGGAAGAGAGGAGAAGTAAGTGTGGAAAGATTTTCTAGTTAGATTACATTTGAAAGTCATGTGCCTTATGCAAGTTTGGGAAAATCTCATCTAGCTTCAATGTTCCAAGAAATAAATATTCAGTTTAATATGATTATCTGGTAACTAACATACATTAGTAAGCTAAATTATTTTAAAAATCTTGAAAAATAACTACAGAAAATCTTTCTAAATCGTAAGTCATGAGGTTTTGAAATATATTTTCATATTCTCTTAATAACTCTGTATGTTGACTTTCTTTAGAAGCATCATTCACACTATTAAATCCATTTTAAGGAAAGACAGCTTCAGACAGTTTAATAGGCAAAAGTGAATGAGCAACAACTTCAGAATACTTCTTAGAGAATGCTTAACATACATTATGTAACCTCTAGTTGTTTGATTTTTGCATGACTTTTTCTTTTGAAAGTGAAGGACTATTTTAAATATGAATTTTATAATCAAATTTCATATAATATCTATATATTTTTATATTTTAATTATTCTATATTAAAGAAAACCTTATAATATGTTCATAAGCTTTCCATAACTTCTTTGATCAAAATCTTACTTTTTTGCCTGTTTTATTTAAATATTAGATTTGGAGTTCATCCTAAATATTATTTTCTAAAGAACTTCGATTTTTATTTTTTTTATTTATTTATTTTTTTTTTAGAGAATCTTTTTTTTTTTTAATTTTTATTTATTTATGATAGTTACAGAGACAGAGAGGCAGAGACACAGGCAGAGGGAGAAGCAGGCTCGATGCACCGGGAGCCCGACGTGGGATTCGATCCGGGGTCTCCAGGATCGCGCCCTGGGCCAAAGGCAGGCGCCAAACCGCTGCGCCACCCAGGGAACCCTGAACTTCGATTTTTAGATAGGGCTAGAAATCAGGCAATATCTCACCTTAGTGTAATGTCAGTATACTTTTCATGAAGCTTTGTTATATCTACTACCTTATACAGAAAAATCTAAGAATATTTGAGGCAAGAAATAAATAGCATCTTAAAGTAAATGTCATTGTTTATGCATATAGCATGAAATTAGAAAAAATAAAATTTATAGACATACATATACAAGTAGAGAGACAGCCTATTGGTTCCATTTTTATGGAAATCTTGAAGTACTGATAATCATAGCAATACTAAGAAAATTTGATACATATCTTTTTTTCTCTTGGGAGAACACTAATGGTATCATTTAGTGGGGCAGTATTTAGCAGATAAATTCCTAGAAATATACAATTTTCAAAACTGAATCAGGAAGAAATAGAAAACCTGAACATACTAATTATTAGTAATGAAATTGAATTGGTAATCAGAAAAATACTAAACATTAAGTCCAGGACCAGTTGGATTCACAGATGATTTTACCAAACATTTAAACAAGAGTTAATATTTATTCTCTTCAAACTATTCAAAAAATAGAAGAGGAAAGAAAGTTTCCAAATACATTCTTTTTTAAAAAATTTTTATTTATTTATGATAGTCACACAGAGAGAGAGAGAGATAGAGAGGCAGAGACACAGGCAGAGGGAGAAGCAGGCTCCATGCACCGGGAGCCCGAAGTGGGATTGGATCCCAGGTCTCCAGGATCGCGCCCTGGGCCAAAGGCAGGCGCCAAACTGCTGCGCCACCCAGGGATCCCCTCCAAATACACTCTATATGAGGTCGGCATTACCTTGTAGCAAAATCTCCACAAAGACACTACAAAAAGAAAGGAAGGAAGGAAGGAAGGAAGGAAGGAAGGAAGGAAGGAAGGAAGGAAGGAAGGAAGGAAGGAAGGAAGGAAGGAAGGAAGGAAGGAAGGAGAGAGAAAAATATAGGCCAATACTCTTGATACAAAAATCCTCAACAAAATATTGGCAAACTACATTCGATGATACACTAAAAGAATCATTCACCATGATCAAGTGGGATTTATTGTTGGGATGCAAAGATAGTTTTGCATTCATAAATCAATGTGATAACACCACATTAGCAAAACAAAGAATAAAAATACAGGTAAAAAATAAACAATACTTAACACTTTGCTCAGGTTGTTGTTGATTGTTAAAATTTTTGTACTTTACTCTCAAAGATTTCTACTAAGTTTGGAAATTAATTTTCAGCCTTCTCTGATATGTTTACATATCCAAAATGTATAGAAAACTCAAAGTATAACTTAATAAATATCCTGGAAAGGTCTTTTAAAATTTTTGATGCTGGGGCTTAAAATAGCAATATATTATAAATGATATTAATAAAATATTTTTTATCCATCTAGGGACATGTTAAGGGGGATAATTAAAATAAAAGCAAACATTAATAAACTAAATATAAATGAAATAACAAAGGTAGATTAGGCATTGATGACTTTGAATGTAATCTTTTTATCTTACAAGAGTGGGAATGGACATGCAGTAAAAATATATCTTAGATTTTTGTGTGTGAGTTGTCTATATTTTTAATTTGATTTAGATATTTTGTACAAGTGCTATGGGAAAAAAACCTAAAAACTGAAGTTCTAGTATAACAGAGTGTAGATTACAGTCATGATTGACACTGATACTATTAATGTTTTTTATGTGAAAGTTCATTTGTTTATAAAGAGCTTGGACTTTAATATTTTTATTCTAAAATTCTGACTCATGCAAAAAGGAACTACAAAAACTAAAACATAGTGAAAAACAGCATTACCTAAAATGATATATATTTATGATTTAAAAAATTCTAAAAGGACTAATTAAAAATTAATATAATGAGTCAAATAATGAACTAAGTAATCTTAAAACATGCAATGTACAAAGTAAAACTTTAAAAATCACATTCTCCAAAATCCCAATGTTAACTAGAAATAATTATTAATGAATGTATTGGAACTACATGACAGAAAGTATAAAATCACTAAAAAACAAGCAAACAGCAAATTGAGTTTTAAAATTGTTATCATGAGCAAATATGCCAGCCCATTCCATTTAAATGATGCCCAAAAATAGGCAGATGTATTGATAGTGATAAAATCAGGGAGAGGTTGCTTGTTGGTGGGGTGGAGGGTCACTCTGAATTGCCTGGAATTAAACTAGAGGAATATTTCTAAGTAATGGGTATGTTCTATATTTTGATGCATGCTGGTTCCAGAGGTTCAACTGTCAGAACACATCAAGCTGAATATTGAAGTGTTGTACATTTTATTATATATAATTTCTCAATAAGGTCATTCATGTCAACATTTGGAAAAGATGAACACTATCTCTTTTACATATCAAGAGAGAGGGAGCAGTGGAAGCCATGTGCCACAGTAAAGAGGAATATTTTATTACCATTACTGTTTACAATGATTGTTGTATGGTAATTAAAAAAAAAGACAAACTGATTAGAAGTTAATTCTATTGTTATATCAATACAGTGCATCCTCTTTATTTCTTTTAACTGGGTTAAAGCATAACAGAATGGAACTTACCAACTTTTTTATGCATAAGGCCTAAGCTTGAGTAAAATTATTTATGAGAATAACAGAAAAATAATGTTAGGAGAAAGAGCAGGAGCTAAATGAGTAAGTCAAAAAGTACAAAAACCAGAAGAGAAATTTTAAAAACCAACAGATTCTATAAAACCCAATTGATGTTTATGAGGAAAGCTATGATGTTCTAGAACTCTTAAGTGGCAGAAGCACTGCCAATCTGAAGCAGTAATTAAATCAAGGAAACAAGGAGATAGAAATGCTAGGAACGCAACTACCATAAATACCAGTTATGCTCCAGGAAGATGCATTTATCAAAAATTTCTATAAAGTTTCTTTCATATCAAAACCTATTTAAAGGCAAATAGAATTGGGTGAAATTTTTTCCCTTCCTTTGCTTAATGATAAAAGTAGAATTTTTTGTTAATACCATCACATATATAATCTTAAATATGAAAATAAGCCTCATTTATTTCAAATTGAGAATTAGAAGTATATTAGGGAAAATATAATTTTGTGGGGCACCTGGGTGGCTCACTGGTTGAGCATCTGCCTTTGGCTCAGGGTATGATCCCAGGGTCCTAGGACTGAAACTCAGGCTCCCCACGGTTGGCCGGCTTCTCTCTCTGCCTATGTCTCTGCCTCTCTCTTTCTCTGTGTCTCTCATGAATAAATAAAATCTTTAAATATATATATATATATAATTTTGCTTTAATGATTCTACCTATTTACAAATAAAATTTCATCAAATCAGTCTTTAAAGATATAGCAACACATTTTTTAATTGAGGACCATAAGATAAAAAATACTCAGTGTGGATTAAACTGAGAAGATAATAAAACTTTGAATCTGAATTGGGACATCATAATATCATAATATTATAATATTAATAATATAACATAATATTCACATTAGAAAAAATTCATATGAAAAATATTTTTAAGTAGTCAATAGGCTATAATTTACACCTCAGGAAATACTTTCTTCCAATTTCTTAATCTTAGATTTCTGTAAAGTGAACTAGTTAGAAATGTTACCGAATTTTAGAATATAATGTGGGTTTTTATAAAGAAACCATAGTGAATTTTAAGATACATCACATTTAATAGGCTTGTTACAATCATCATTTTCCATTTCCAGTGAGTGCTTAGGGAAGGTATTAGATGAGGGTTTTAACTTCCCTATGTAATCACCATATTTTATAGTTAAATGACAGAGGAAATGCTATAACAAATTAGCTAATTTGGATAGCTCTTGTTCAAAACTAAAAATTCAATTTGTCAGTAAAAATTTTCTTCTTTAGCATGTATTGAGAATTGCATAAAATTGATAAGTTTAGGAGCACCTGGGTGATTCAGCCATGTAAGCATAGGACTCATGGTTTCAGTTCAGGTCATGATCACATAGGTTGTGAGATTAAGAGCTTTGCATCTGCCACCACTTCCTTCCTCAGCTACAGCCCACTCAATAGGGAGTCTGGTTGAGATTCTCTCCCTCTGCCCATCACCCTGTTCATGCATGCTCTTTCTCAAATAAATAAATCTTTTTTAAAAATTCATAAGCTTAGACCCTTATAATGTTGAGATCCAGAACTAGTCTTTTTTTTTTTACTTTTAAAAAACATATTTAAACAGTTTTATTTTTAAATTAGGTATAAAGACTCCATCTAGTAGCAGCTTTTCACTGTTAAAAATGCACCTAGTGGCAATCAAATTTTAAATTAAATTTTAAATATAAAGAATTTTTGAAGATAAAAACATCTCAACTGTTATAAGTTAGAGTATAATTAATATTTATTCATAATATCAAAGTTTAAGTGACCCCATTTATTTTAAAGATAAAAAGAAGAGGAACAGCTTCTATATCTGAAAGCTAGACATTTTATCTTTTTTTTTTAATTCAACAAATATTTATTGATTGCTGCTGGGGATATAAAGCTGTGCATGACCACCTGCTTCAAAAAGTTTATAGAAACAAATAAGGTAAAACATAGATAAGTAGCTACAATACAGCATAATTGTAAAGAGTTAGAATAAGGTAGCAATTTTATTGGTCAGGGAAGAGTAAAGATTTATAGAACTATTGGCTGTATCTCCTTTGTAATTACTTTAAGTGATTTTGGAAACTTCTGTGTAGCTCCCTACTTTCTAGTATTCTTTTCCACAAATTCCAGTCACCTTAGGCTTTCTCTATCTTTTCACTTTGGTGAGACTGCCACATTTGCTTGATTTGCCCTTCCCTTAAATAGGCTGAAATGTGGGTTATCATAGGTCTCACTTCAATTGTAATCTATAGTTATTTAGGAGATAAAATTTAACGAAGCTTGTTGCTTTGGTTAGCGAGATTCCAGTTAGAAATCTCAAACTTCTATTAACTGCCTAGGATAGAGTATGAGACAAGACAGATGAATTAAAGAATAAATTGATTTTAAAAAGAAAGAAAAAAAAGAAGAAGAAATTGATTAAGAAAACTCTAAGGCAAATATAAGGAATAAGAGTAGAATGTGGTAAAAGGGGTTAGAAACGAAAGAGATAATGAGGTGAAATGGGGTAAAAGGCATAAGTTATAATATTAGAGTACTTAAGGAAAACCTATCTGAGAAGGTGAGAATCAGGAAAAGCTTGAAGATGGTTAGAGAGGGCACATATTGGGGGGGTGGGGCGGAGGGAGTAGCTATAGGCAGAAGTTTGAAGCCATGTCACTAGGGAAAGCATGGGCCTGGAATGTTAGAGGAACATCAAGAGTTAGGTGAACAAGACATAAAGTAGAAGAAGAGGAAGTCTATAGTTGGCAGGCTATGTAGTTCCTTCTAGGCTATGGAAAGATTCTAGCTTTATTTACTGTGAGTGAAATGGAGAGCCATTCAGTGTGGTGTTTTGATCAGATTTGAGTGACATATGCTAAATTAGGTTTTAAAGTATTCATTCTGGTTGTTTCATGAATGGTCAGTAGATAGCAGAATTCAAAGTAAATAGGGAGCCAAGGTTAAAAACAAGGAGCTATCTAGGAGTTCTTGCAAACATTTAGAAGATAGTAGATCCAAACTGCTGATGGGAGTACAGATCATGGAAATTCAGGTTATGAATATATTGTAAAAGTAAGGTAACCATAATTTGCTAAAGGTGTGAATGAGGAGTATGAGAGAAGAGAAGAATAAAAAATGACTGTAGGCTTTATAACCTGACAACTAGAAAAATAGGATAGTCTTTAACTGAGATGGAGAACACTGTGGATGAAGCATATTAGTGTTGGGAGCTCAGATTAGGAAATGTTAAGTTTGACAGGACTATTAGAATTTCAAGTGGGTATTCAATACATGACAATCTATAACTGATTATCTATTGAAGTGGCTACTAGATTACACAATGCTTTTGTTTAGGGACCAGGACATATATATATTTCATTTCCCATGGTACCTAGCACAGAGTAGAATATATGAGCATATCCAATGCTCATCATAATTGCTCATTGTATTTCTAGAGTATTCTACCAAATGACTGTGTAGTTTTAAATGACGTACATTTTTAAAAGTGCCTATAAGATGCAATATTAGAAAAATAAAGACAAAACAACCTTAAAGCATAAAACACACAAGAAAATATACAGCAGGAGGCTTCTGTTAGTGAAATGCCCTACGTGGCTGTGTGGGCTTTGTTTTACTGAGTCAGGACAGATCCACATAACAATACTAAAAGACACATCTCTGGGAGGTTTCTATTTTGTAAAGTATCTTGTCCATCCTTTATTGTTTTAAATGTAACTATGTAACCATGCCACATAAGTTTTTCCTTTGGAATAAACAGAAATCTGCAGAAAATATATCACTGAAGCACATTTCATGCAAAGGCTAAGGAAGTAAATAAAGCATAATTCCATTTAAATTGCTTTAGCACTTGTTTCTTTCTATGGCTCATACCAAGGACATTGCAATCCTGAATGGTAAAGGAATAGCCATACCATTTATGAAAAAGGAATTAGGATTGTAGTGTGGGGTGAATATTAACATCTTAAAATATGTGTATCAAAAACCTCCCTTTCGGGATCCCTGGGTGGTGCAGGGGTTTGGCGCCTGCCTTTGGCCCAGGGCGCGATCCTGGAGACCCGGGATCGAATCCCACGTCGGGCTCCCGGTGCATGGAGCCTGCTTCTCCCTCTGCCTGTGTCTCTGCCTCTCTCTCTTTCTCTCTCTGTGACTATCATAAATAAATAAACATTTAAAAAAAATTAAAAAAAAAACCTCCCTTTCTTACTAGAATTTTTGTCTCACTAACATTGAAATTCATTCACAATATATTATACTTTTCCAATTACACTGTCTCTTGCCATTTTAAATGTCCTAAGGCAAAAATACAACTCTTTCTTTTTAAAATCCATTTAATCCATTAGAATGTATATTAAAAATATTATTTTGTCACAATCAGTAATAAAACTATAATTTTCCTTAACAATGTTGATTTTTAAATCAAATCAATTACCCATTATGCTGTCTTATCAGATAATTGCATATCTGTTTTTGTAGGCAGAGTATCTATATCAAAGTGACTATCAGAGGCATTTGGAAGATGGTGATGGAGGAGGAGGACCTTAGGCTCACCTCAACCCATGAATAGAACTAGATAACTATCAAATCATCCTAAGTACCCCTAGAAATGACCTGAATACTGCCAGAACATACTCCACAACTAAACATAGAGGAAAGCTCATTTTGAAGAAGGCAGAAAGTGTGGAGATGTGGTTTGGAAGAGAAACAAATCAAGGCCACTGTGGTAGGGAGGGAGGTGTGGTCACAGAGAAGGGCTAGACACAGACTAGCACCCAGGGAAGCCCACATGGGGATGATGAACTCCATGGAAATTGGCTTAGAAAGTGATCAGGGTGAAATTTCCAGAGTTCCTGCAACCAGCTGGGTTGAACCTGTAGTTCTCAAGGTTAGTGGGCTTGGCTCAGATAGATCCCAAATGGCATTAGGGCAGCACGTGGAGCGAAAACAGGGCAAACACCCTGTGGACATACAATGTGGAAACAATGGTCTGAAGAGCACCTGGGGCACACAATGGTGAAGTTATTTGCTCACCCCTGAGTATGTCCCAGAGGTAGCATTCACAGAGAGACCCCTGAGGGAACAAAGGAACTTGTAGGCACAATTTCCCATCCACTGCCCTTCAGCATAAGAACAGAGCTACCTGCCAGAACCAGAACAGCCCCTACACTCGCTACCTAACCTGCTTATACCAAGACCTGTACCCCCAAAGCTCCAGTGGATCTGCCCTTCCCTGTAAGCCTTGCTTTAGGCCCAGCATGGCAGGTCCCTCCTCCAGAAAATCAGCACAAATTCCTGCCCACACCCCATCTCCTGACGCAGGAGTTTTGCCAGGCCTCAGTTCTAGTGGCAGTGGCTATAGGTCTCATTTCACAAGCAGACCAGAGCAACCTAGTTCCTAGTTAAAACTCATCACATTGAAGCCAGGGCCAAACATTGCCTACAACAGACAAAGAGAGCCTCTGAAGACTACTGGCCTCAAGGATAAAGCAGCCAGGAAACAACAGCAGAGTCCATGCAGCACACATCAGAAACACTCCTTGAAGGGACAGGATCTAGGGAACAAGGGAAACTATACATCAGGGCATTACAGGACCTCTCCTTCAGAAGGTCATTATCCTCAAGAATAGAAGACATAGCTGAATTTTCTAACACAGAGAGACAAACAAAATGAGAAAACAAAGAAATTTGTCCCAAGTGAAAGAACAGGACAAAGCCACAGCCAGAGATCTAAGTGAAATGGATATAAGTAATATGCCTAATGGAGTATTTAAAACAATAATCATAAAGATCCTCTAGACTTGAGAAAAGAATGGAAGACATCAGTGAGACCCTTAATACAGAGAAACAAAAGAACCAATCAGGTGAAGAGTGCAATAAACAAGATTAGAAACAGGCTTGATGCAATTAACAGTAGGCTAGAAGAAGCATAGAAATGAATTAATGACCTAGAAGACAGAGTAATGGAAAGTAGAAAAGATGAACAAGAGAGGAAAAAGAATTATGGAAAATGAGAATAGACTTAGGGAACTCAGTAACTCTATCAAACATAATACACCTGCATTGTAAGAGTACCAGAAAAGGAGAAAAGGGGGCAAAAAAATGTATTTCGAGAGGTAATAGCTGAAAACTTCCCTAAGCTGGGGAAGGAAACATTTATCCAGATCTAGGAGGCAAAGAGAACCCCCTACAAAATCAACAAAAGCTGATCCACACCAAAACATATTGTAATTAAAATGGCAAAACATGGTGATAAAGAAAATATTTTATTATTTTTAACATTTTTTAAAAGATTTTATTTATTTGTTTGTCAGAGACACAGAGAGACAGAGACACAGGAAGAGGGAGAACCAGGCTCCCTGAGGGGAGCCTGATGTGAGACTTGATCTTAGGACTCTGGGATCATGCCCTGAGCTGAAGGCAGATGCTCAACGTGTCACCCAGGCAATCCAAGGAAAACATTTTAAAATCAAGACAAAAGACAATAGTTACATACAGGTGAAACCCCATAATGTTATCAGGGAATTTTTCAGCAGAAACTTTCCAAGGAAGTGGCATGATATATTCTAAGTGCTGAATGGGAAAAATCTGTAGCTAAGAATATTCTATCCAGCAATACTATCATTCAGAATAGAAGGAGAGATAGTTTCTCAGAGAAAGAAAAGCTAAAGGAGCTCATGACAACTAAACTAGCTCTACAAGAAATATTAGAGGGACTTTTTGAGTAGAAAGGAAAGGCCAAAAGTGACACTATGAAGGTAGGAAACACAAAAGGAAGATGAATATTTGTAAAATATCAATCAAGAAACTCACAACATAAAAGTTTGTAAAATAGGATGCCATATACCTAAAATGTGGAGAGGAGAGGAGAGAAAAGAATGGGTTCATACTTAAATGACCATCAATTTAATAGAGATGGCTACATGCAGAAGAGGTTATAATCAAACCTCATGGCACTCACAAATCAACAACTACTAATAAATGTCCAAAGAATGGAGAGAAAGAAATCCAAATATATCACTAAAGAACTTGCAAACCATAAAAGAGAGAAAGATAAAGGATCAGAGAATATTTCCAGAAAAGCCCACAAGTAATAAAATGATAATAAATGCATATCTATCAATAATTACCTTAAATGTAAATGGACTAAACAGTCCAATCAAAAGACACAAGGTGAAAGAGTGGATAAAACAAAAAGCAAAAAACAAGACCCATCTATATGTTGTCTACAAGAGACTCATTTTAGGACTAAAGTCACTTGATGAATGAAAGTGAGGGGATAGAAAAACATTTATCATGCAAATAAATGTCAAAAATAGAGTAGCAATACTTAGACAAAATACAATTTAAACAAAAACTGTAATAAGAGGAGGACAGTATATAATCATTAAGGGAAAAATTGAACAAGAAGATACAATTGTAAATATTTATGCACCCAACATAGAACCACCCAAATACATAAAACAGTTAATAACAAACCTAAAGGGACTAATATGTAGTAAAACAATAATAGTAGGGGATATTAACACCCCATTTCCATCAATGGACAGACCATCCAAACAGAAAATTAATGAGGAAACAATGGCTTTGAATAACACACTGGACAAGATGGATTTAACAGGTATGCTTAGAACGCTCCATCCTAAAAGAGAACACACACTCTTTTTGAGTGTACAAGGATCTTTCTCTAGCACAGATCACATTTTAGGCTACAATATAAGCCTTAACAAATTCAAAAAGATTGAAGTCATACCATGCACTCTTTCAGACCACAGCACTGTGAAATAGAAGTCAACCACACACACATACATAATAATAATTAAATTTTTAAAAATCTGGAAAGACCACAAATGCTTGGAGGCTAAGTGACATGCTACTAACAAATGAATGGGTCAACCAAGAAATAAAGGAAGAAATTTAAAAATTCATGGAAGCAAATGAAAATAAAATGGTTCAAAAACTTGGGATGCAGCCAAAGTGTTTCTAAGAGGGAAGTTTATAGTGATACAGGCTTACCTCAAGAAGCAAGAAAAATCTCAAATATCTAACCTTATGCCCAAAGGAGCTAGAAAAAGAATAACCAACAAAACCTAAAGCCAGCAAAAGTAGGGAAATAATATTAGAACAGAAATAAATGATATGGAAATTTTAAAATCCCCAATAGAACATTAATGAAACCGGGAGGTGATTATTGAAAAAAAATCAATAAAATTAATAAACCTCTAGCCAGACTTAACAAGAAAAAAAGGGAGAGGACTCAAATAAAATTACAAATAAGAGGAGACAAAAAACAACTAACACTACAGGAATACAAACAATTTTAAGAATTTTAATTTTAATTTTATGAAGCCTATATGCCAAAAAATTGAACAAACTGAAGGAAATGGATAAATTCCTAGAAAAAAACATATAATGACTAAAACTGAAACAGGAAGAAAAAGAAAGCTTGAAGAGATAGATAACTAGCAAAGAAGTTGACTCAGTAGTCAAAAAATTCCCAAAAAACAGAAATCCAGAACCAGATGGCTTCAGAGGTGAACTCTACCAAATATTTAAAGAAGAGGTAACATATTTTCTACCCAAATTGTTCCAAGAGATAGAAGAGGAGGAAAATTTCCAAATTCATTCTACAAGGCCAGCATTCCCTTGATGCCAAAACCAGATAAAGACACCACAAAAAAAGGGGGGGGGGGAGAGAACTAGAGGCCAGTCTGTCTCTATTTTTAAAAATTATTTATTTATTTATTTATTTATTTATTTATTTATTTATTTATTTATTTAGAGTGAGAGAGCAATGGGGTTGGGGCAGAGGGAGAGAAAAACTCAAGCAGACTCCACACAGATCACCCAGAGCCCAACACAGGGCTCAATCCCACCACCATGAGATCATGACTTGAGCCAAAACCAAGAGTTGGCCACCCACGTGCTCCTACAAGCCAATATCTCTGATGAACATAGATGCAAAATACTAGTAACAAAATACTAGTAAACGAAATCCAACAATACTTTAAAAAAATCCTTCACCATGATCAAGTGCGACTCATTCCTTGGTTTCATTTTTTAAAATTTTTTTTTTATTAAACTTTATTTTTTAGAGTAGTTTTAGACTTACAGCAAAATTGACAGGAGGCTACAGACATTTCCAATATACAGCCACTCCCCAAGCCTGCACAGGCCCCCTACAATCAAAATATTGCACCAGAGGGTTACTTTTGTAACAATAAAAAAAAAAAAACCTACATTGACACATTGTTATCAAATCCACAACCTATACTAGCATTCATTTTTATGTCACATATATCTTTTTTTTTAATAATAAATTAATTTTTATTGGTGTTCAATTTACCAACATACAGAATAACCCCAGTGCTCATCTCATCAAGTGCCCCCCTCAGTGCCCGTCACCCATTCACCCCCACGCCCCACCCTCCTCCCCTTCCATCACCCGTAGTGCGTTTCCCAGAGTTAGGAGTCTTTATGTTGTCTCCCTTTCTGATATTTCCCACACATTTCTTCTCCCTTCTCCCTTCCCTTATATTCCCTTTCACTTATATTCCCCAAACATACAGTGTTTGTCCTTCTCCGACTGACTTACTTCACTCAGCATAATACCCTCCAGTTCCATCCACGTTGAAGCAAATGGTGGGTATTTGTCATTTCTAATGGCTGAGTAATATTCCATTATATACATAAACCACATCTTCTTTATCCATTCACCTTTCGATGGACACCGAGGCTCCTTCCACATTTGGCTATTGTGGCCATTGCTGCTAGAAACATCGGGGAGGAGGCGTCCCGGCGTTTCATTGATCTGAATCTTTGGGGTAAATCCCCAACAGTGCAATTGCCGGGTTCTAGGGCAGGTCTATTTTTAACTCTTTGAGGAACTTCCACACAGTTTTCCAGAGTGGCTGCACCAGTTCCCATTTGTCTGCATCCTCTCCAACATTTGTGGTTTCCTGCCTTGTTAATGTTCCCCATTCTCACTGGTGTGAGGCGGTATCTCATTGTGGTTTTGATTTGTATTTCCCTGATGGCAAGTTATGCAGAGCATTTTCTCATGTGCCTGTTGGCCATGTCTATGTCTTCCTCTGTGAGATTTCTCTTCATGTCTTTTGCCCATTTCATGATTGGATTGTTTGTTTCTTTGGTGTTGAGTTTAAGAAGTTCTTTATAGATCTTGGAAACTAGCCCTTTATCTGATATGTCATTTGCAAATATCTTCTCCCATTCTGTAGGTTGTCTTTGAGTTTTGTTGACTGTATCCTTTGCTGTGCAAAAGCTTCTTATCTTGATGAAGTCCCAATAGTTCATTTTTGCTTTTGTTTCTTTTGCCTTCGTGGATGTATCTTGCAAGAAGTTACTGTGGCTGAGTTCAAAAAGGGTGTTGCCTGTGTTTTCCTCTAGGATTTTGAAGGAATCTTGTCTCACATTTAGATCTTTCATCCATTTTGAGTTTATCTTTGTGTATGGTGAAAGAGAGTGGTCTGGTTTCATTCTTCTGCATGTGGATGTCCAATTTTCCCAGCACCATTTATTGAAGAGACTGTCTTGTTTCCAATGGATAGTCTTTCCTCCTTTATCGAATTAGTTGACCATAAAGTTCAGGGTCCACTTCTGGATTCTCTATTCTGTTCCATTGATCTATGTGTCTGTTTTTGTGCCAGTACCACACTGTCTTGATGACCACAGCTTTGTAGTACAACCTGAAATCTGGCATTGTGATGCCCCCAGATATGGTTTTCTTTTTTAAAATTCCCCTGGCTATTCGGGGTCTTTTCTGATTCCACACAAATCTTAAAATAGTTTGTTCTAACTCTCTGAAGAAAGTCCATGGTATTTTGATAGGGATTGCATTAAACGTGTAAATTGCCCTGGGTAACATTGACATTTTCACAACATTAATTCTTCCAGTCCATGAGCATGGAATATTTTTCCATCTCTTTGTGTCTTCCTCAATTTCTTTCGGAAGTGTTCTGTAGTTTTTAGGATATAGATCCTTTACCTCTTTGGTTAGGTTTATTCCTAGGTAATCTTATGCTTTTGGGTGCAATTGTAAATGGGATTGACTCCTTAATTTCTCTTTCTTTAGTCTCCTTGTTAGTATATAGAAATGCCACTGATTTCTGGGCATTGATTTTGTATCCTGCCATGCTGCCAAATTGCTGTATGAGTTCTAGCAATCTTGGGGTGGAGACATTTGGATTTTCTATGTAGAGTATCATGTCATCGGCGAAGAGGGAGAGTTTGACTTCCTCTTTGCCAATTTGAACGCCTTTAATGTCTTTTTGTTGTCTGATTGCTGAGGCTAGGACTTCCAGTACTATGTTGAACAGCAGTGGTGAAAGTGGACATCCCTGTCTTGTTCCTGATCTTAGGGGAAAGACTCCCAGTGCTTCCCCATTGAGAATGATATTTGCTGTGGGCTTTTCGTAGATGGCTTTTACGATGTCGAGGAATGTTCCCTCTATCCCTACACTCTGAAGAGTTTTGATCAGAAATGGATGCTGTATTTTGTCAAATGCTTTCTCTGCATCCAATGAGAGGATCATATGGTTCTTGGTTTTTCTCTTGCTGATATGATGAATCACATTGATTGTTTTACGAGTGTTGAACCAGCCTTGTGTCCCGGGGATAAATCCTACTTGGTCATGGTGAATAATTTTCTTAATGTACTGTTGGATCCGATTGGCTAGTATCTTGTTGAGAATTTTGGCATCCATGTTCATCAGGGATATGGGTCTGTAATTCTCCTTTTTGGTGGGGTCTTTGTCTGGTTTTGGAATTAAGGTGATGCTGGCCTCATGGAACAAATTTGGAAGTATTCCATCTCTTTCTATCTTTCCAAACAGCTTTAGGAGAATAGGTATGGTTTCTTCTTTAAACGTTTGATAGAATTCCCCTGGGAAGCCATCTGGCCCTGGACTTTTGTGTCTTGGGAGGTTTTTGATGACTGCTTCAATTTCCTCCCTGGTTATTGGCCTGTTCAGGTTTTCTATTTCTTCCTGTTCCAGTTTTGGTAGTTTGTGGCTTTCCAGGAATGCGTCCATTTCTTCCAGATTGCCTAATTTATTGGCATATAGCTGTTCATAATATGTTTTTAAAATCGTTTGGATTTCCTTGGTGTTGGTAGTGATCTCTCCTTTCTCATTCATGATTTTATTAATTTGAGTCTTCTCTCTCTTCTTTTTAATAAGGCTGGCTAATGGTTTATCTATCTTATTAATTCTTTCAAAGAACCAACTCCTGGTTCTGTTGATCTGTTCCACAGTTCTTCTGGTCTCAATTTCATTGAGTTCTACTCAAATCTTAATTAACTGTCTTCTTCTGCTGGGTGTAGGATCTATTTGCTGTTTTTTCTCTAGCTCCTTTATGTGTAAGGTTAGCTTTTGTATTTGAGTTCTTTCCAGTTTTTGAATGGATGCTTGTATTGCGATGTATTTCCCCCTTAGGACTGTTTTTGCTGCATCCCAAAGATTTTGAACAGTTGTATCTTCATTCTCATTAGTTTCCATGAATCTTTTTAATTCTTCCTTAATTTCCTGGTTGACCCTTTCATCTTTTGGCAGGATGGTCCTTAACCTCCACGTGTTTGAGGTCCTTCCAAACTTCTTGTTGTGATTTAGTTCTAATTTCAAGGCATTATGGTCTGAGGATATGCAGGGGATGATCCCAATCTTTTGGTATCGGTTCAGACCCGATTTTTGACCCAGTATGTGGTCTATTCTGGAGAAAGTTTCATGTGCACTTGAGAAGAATGTGTATTCAGTTGAGTTTGGATGTAAAGTTCTGTAGATATCTGTGAAATCCATCTGGTCCAGTGTATCATTTAAAGCTCTCGTTTCTTTGGAGATGTTGTGCTTACAAGACCTATCGAGTATAGAAAGAGTTACATTGAAGTCACCAAGTATAAGTGTATTATTATCTAAATATTTCTTCACTTTGGTTATTAATTGATTTAAATATTTGGGAGCTCCCACATTCGGGGCATATATATTGAGGATTGTTAAGTCCTCTTGTTGGATAGATCTTTTAAGTATGAGATAGTGTCCCTCTTCATCTCTCACTACAGTCTTCAGAGTAAATTTTAGTTTATCTGATATGAGGATGGCTACCCCTGCTTTCTTTTGAGGACCCTTTGGATGGTAAATGGTTCTCCAACCTTTTATTTTCAGGCTGTAGGTGTCCTTCTGTCTAAAATGAGTCTCTTGGAGACAGCAAATAGATGGGTCCTGCTTTTTATCCAGTTGAAACCCTGCGCCTTTTGATGGGGTCATTAAGCCCGTTCACGTTCAGAGTTACTATTGAAAGATATGAGTTTAGTGTCATCATGATATCTATTCAGTCCTTGTTTTTGTGGATTGTTCCACTGAACTTCTTCTTAAAGGGGAATTTTAAGAGTCCCCCTTAAAATTTCTTGTAGAGCTGGTTTGGAGGTCACATATTCTTTCAGTTGCTGCCTGTCTTGAAAGGTCTTTATCTCTCCTTCCATTTTGAATGAGAGCCTTGCTGGATAAAGTATTCTTGGTTGCATGTTCTTCTCATTTAGGACCCTGAATATATCCTGCCAGCCCTTTCTGGCCTGCCAGGTCTCTGTGGAGAGGTCTGCTGTTACCCTAATACTCCTCCCCATAAAAGTCAGGGATTTAAGGACCTTCTCTTTATCTTTGGAATTTGCAAGCTTAACTATTAGATGTCGAGGTGTTGAATGGTTTTTATTGATTTAGGGGGGATCTCTCTATTTCCTGGATCTGAATGCCTGTTTCCCTTCCCAGATTAGGAAAGTTTTCAGATATGATTTGTTCAAATACATATTCTGGCCCTCTGTCCCTTTTGGCACCTTTGGGAACCCCAATTAAACGTAGGTTCTTCTTCCTCAGGCTGTCGTTTATTTCCCTTAATCTATCCTCATGATCTTTTAATTGTTTGTCTCTTTTTTCCTCAGTTTCCCTCTTTGCCATCAACTTGTCTTCTATGTCACTCACTCGTTCTTCCACCTCGTTAACCCTCGTCATTAGGACTTCTAGTTTGGATTGCATCTCATTCAATTGATTTTTAATTTCTGCCTGTTTGGATCTAAATTCTGCAGTCATGAAGTCTCTTGAGTCCTTTATGCTTTTTTCTAGAGCCACCAGTAGCTGTATAATAGTGCTTCTGAATTGGCTTTCTGACATTGAATTGTAATCCAGATTTTGTAACTCTGTGGGAGAGAGGACTGTTTCTGATTCTTTCTTTTGAGGTGAGGTTTTCCTTCTAGTCATTTTGCTCACTGCAGAGTGGCCAAAAGCAAGTTGTATTGGGAAAAGGAGAAAAAGAGAGGAGAGAAAGAAAGAAAAAAGAAAGAAAGAAAGAAAGAAAGAAAGAAAGAAAGAAAGAAAGAAAGAAAGAAAAGAGAGAAAAAAGAAAAAAGGAAGAAAAAAAGAAAAAAAGAGAAGAAAAAGAGGAAGAAAAAGAAAGGAAAAAAAAGGGTGGGGGAAGCAAACAGAAATCAAAAAGCCAAAACAACAACAACAACAAAAACCCACGGGGGAGTATCTTCTGATTCTGTGTACTTTAAGTCCCTTGGCTTCCCCTGGAACTTGTCCGTCTAGCTGGTCTTCTGGGGGAGGGGCCTGTTGTGCCGATTTTCAGGTGTTAGCACTTTGGGGAGCTGCTCTGCCCCCTGCCTGGTGCAGGGCTCAGTGGGGGTTGTTTACCCCGTGAGGCCCCAGGAGGAACAACCACGGTGGCGGGGGCAGCTCTGGAGCCCTGGATTCAGCCCCCGCAGGAATTCCGGAGCTCTCAGTCCGCAGGGCCTGGAGGCTCCGGGCGGGGCCGCTGATCTGCTCAGCTCGGGGCAGGAGCGTCCTTGCTGTCCTGGGCCCTCCCGGCCTCTGCCTGTCCTGGCGGGAGGCCGGATCCTGGGCTGTGTCCCGGCGCCCTGCGCTCAGGGGCCTGCACTGTTGGATTCGCGCTCCCGCCCCGCAGCCCCCTCCGCGGAGCCTCTTCCTCCGCCCGAGCCCCTCCGAGCTGCTCCCGCCCCGTAGCCCCCTCCGCGGAGCCGCCGCCCGAGCCCCTCCGAGCTGCTCCGGGTCCCGCCGTGCGAGCTGCAGCCCTTAGGGAGCTCGGCGCATCTCCCGGGCGCAGGTGTCTGTTAGTGTGCCAGGGAGCCCGAGGGCATCCCCGCCCTCCTGGGGTCCTGCTCCACCTCCCTGGGAGCCCCTTTCCGACCGGGAAGATTGGTGCAGCTCCTGCTTCTCCAGGTCGGGGCTCTCCTGTCCTGGGGACACTCGCCCCGGCCTCAGCCCGGCTCCTCGCGGGGCCCTCCCCCTTGGATGCCTTTTGTTTCTTTATTTCTTTTCCCCCGTCTTCCTACCTTGATAGAAGCGTGAGCACTTCTCACTGTAGCGTTCCAGCTGGTCTCTCTTTAAATCTCAGGCCGAATTCGTAGATTTTCAGGATGATTTGAAGGTTACCTAGGTAATTTGGTGGGGACAGGTGATTTGGGGACCCTATTCTTCAGCCATCTTGCCCCTCCTCTTCTATTCCTTGGTTTCAATCATGGTTCAATATTGGCAAATCAATCAATGTGATACATCACATCAATAAGAGGAAGGATAAGAACCATATGATTATTTCAGTAGATGCATAAAAGCATTTGACAAAGTACAACATTCATTCATGATAACAACCATCAACAAAGTCAGCTTAGGGAACATCTATGAAAAATCCACAGCTTAGCATCATCCTTAATGGGAAAAAAAAAAAAAAAAAAAAAAAAAGCTTTTCCCTTAAGGTCAGGAACAAGGCAAGAATGTCCACTCTCACCACTTTGATTCAATGTAGTCCTGGAAGTCCCAAGCACAACAATTGGACAACACAAAGAAAAGCATCCAAATCCATAAGAAAGAAGTAAAACTTTCACTATTGGCATAGGACATGATACTATATATTTAAAATCCAAAAGACTTCACCAAAACACTATGAGAACGGATTAGCAGATTCAATAAAGTCAGGATGCAAAATCAATGTACACAAATCTGTTGCATTTTTATACACCAATAATGAGGCAGCAGATAGAGAAGAAAATCCTACTTAAAATTGGACTAAAAATAATGATACTTAGGAATAAAACTAACCAAAGAGGTGAAAAACTTCTGTTTTGAAAACTATAAAACACTGATGAAAGAAATATGACATAAAGAAATGGTAAAGATATTCCATATTCATGTATTTGAAGAATAAATCATTAAAATGCCTATACTAAAGGGAGGTGGGCAGGGGGTTGGGGTGACTGGGTGATGGGCACTGAGGGGGGCACTTGATAGGATGAGCACTGGGTGATATGCTATACATTGGCAAATTGAACTCCAGTAAAAAAATGCAATGCCTGTACTACTCAAATCAATCTACACATTCAATGCAGTCTATGAAAATATTAGCAGCAGTTTTCACAGAACAAATAATCCTAAAATTTGTATGGAACTAAAAAAGACTCCGAATAACCAGAACAAAACAGAAAAAGAAGGCCAGATTCATCATAGTTCTGGACTTCAAGTTGTATTACAGAGCTGTGGGTATCAAACAGTATGGTACTGGCACAAAAATAGATCAGTAGAAAAGTTTAGAAAATCCAGAAATAAACCCACAATTACATGGTCAATTGATCTTCAACAAAGCAGACAACAATAGCCAATTGGAAAAAGTCTCTTCAACACATGGTGCTGGGAATATGGGACAGCTACATGAAAAAATGAAACAAGACCATTTTCTTGCAGCATACACAAAAATAAATTCAAATGGATTAGAGATCTAAATGTGAGACCTAAACCCATAAAAATCCTAGAAGAGAGCATAGGCAGGAGCTTTTCTAACATTGGCCTTAGCAAATTTTTTTTCTGGATAGGTCCTCTGAAGCAAGGGAAACAAAAGCAAAAATAAATGATTGGGACTATATCAAATAAAAAGCTTCTACACAGCAAAGAAAACAATCAGGAAAACTAAAAGGCAGCCTATGGAATGGAAGAAGATATTTTTCAAAGGACATATCCAATTAAAGGTTAGTATTCAAAATATATAAACAACTTAAAAACTCAACAGCCAAAAGTGAATAATCCAATTAAAAAACAGGTAGAAGACCTGAACAGTCATATCTTCAGAGAAGATATACAGATGGCCAACAGACACATGAAAAGATGTTTTTTTCTCATTTACCATCACAGAAATGCAAATCAAAACAATGAGCTATCGGGATCCCTGGGTGGCGCAGCGGTTTGGCGCCTGCCTTTGGCCCAGGGCGCGATCCTGGAGACCCGGGATCGAATCCCACATCGGGCTCCCGGTGCATGGAGCCTGCTTCTCCCTCTGCCTATGTCTCTGCCTCTCTCTCTCTCACTGTGTGACTATCATAAATAAATAAATAAAATTAAAAAAAAACAAAAAACAAAACAATGAGCTATCACCTCACACTGGTCATAATGCAAAAATCAACAGCACAATAAACAACAGGTGATGGCGAGGATGTGGAGAAAAAGGAACACTGGTGCACTGTTGGTGAGAAAACAAACTGGTGCAGCCACTGTGGAAAACAATACGGATGTTCCTCAAAAAGTTAAAAATAGAACTATCTTATGATCCACCAACCACATTCCTGGGTATTTACCCAAAGAATACAAAAACAACAATTCACAGGATATATGCACCTGTATGTTTATAGCCATTATTTATAATAGCCAAGATATGGAAGCAGCCCAAATGTTCATCAATTAATGAATAGATATATATAAATATATAAATATATATAAATAAATATTATTCCATCAAAGAATGAAATGTTGCCATTTGCAATGACATGGATAGAACTAGAGTATATAATGCTAAGTGAAATAAGTCAGAGAAAGACAAATATATGATTTTACTGATAGGTAGAAATAAAAAGCAAATGAGCATGGAGCTAGAGTGTATTGTGCTAAGTGAAATAAGTCAGAAAAACACAAATACTATATGATTTCGCTCATATGTGGAATTGAGGAAACAGATGAACAGATGGGAAGGGGAAAGAGAGAGGGAAGCAAACCATAAAAGATCTTAATGATAGAGAAGAAACAGAGTTGATGGAGGGAGATGGGTGGTGATGGATGATGATATTAAGGAGAACATTTGTTGAAATGAGCACTGGGTGTTATATGTAAGTGGTGAATCACTAAATTCCATTCCTGAAACCAATATTTTACTACATTTTTTTTTTTACTACATGTTAACTAACTAGAAGTTAAATAAATGTTTGGAGAAATAAACCAAATGAGCAAAGGGGAAAAAAGAGTGAGATGAGACAAAACAAGAAACAGACTCTTAACTATATAGAACAAACTGACATTTACCAGAATGGAGATGGATTGGGGGATGGGTTAAGTAGGTGATGGGAATTAAGGAGCGCACTTGTGATGAGCACCAGGTGTTATATGGAAGTGTTGAATCACTATATTGTACACCTGAAATTAATGTAACACTGTATATTAGCTAATAGGAAGTTAACAACTGTTTTAAAAAGTGACTATTGGAGTTACATGCTTAAGCTCTTCTATTTATTTGTTTATAGATTTTATTTCTTTATTTGAGAGAGAGACAGTGAGAGCAAGCAAGAGCAGGGAAAGGTCAAAGGCAGAGGGAGAAGCAGACTTCCGGCTGAGCACAAGCCCAATGTGGAGCTCAATCCCAGAACCCTGAGATCATGACCTGAGCCAAAGGCATTTGCTTAACTGAGCCACCCAGGTGCAACAAAGCCTTCTATTAAATAGCTCTGTTCTATATATCTTATATGACAGGAACCAACTTGAGTGGCATCTTGTATGGTTGTACATTAGAAGAAATGTATTGTGGGGCACCTGGGTGGCTCATTTGGTTGAACCTCTGACTTGATTTTGGCTCAGGTCATGATCCCCAGTCCTGGGATCGAATGCTATCCATTGGGCTTCACACTCACACAGAGTTGGTTTGTCTGCTTTTACCTTTCTTTTCCTATGCTCCTCACCCCACTCATGCTCTCTCTCTAAAGTAAGTAAAATCTTTAAAAAAAAAAAAAAGATGTCCTGTAATTGCCCGTGTTTGCTATTAAATGAGACTTACCAGTTTGTTATTTATTCCTAATTTAGCATGACAATTTGCCTAACTTACGGGATCACTTTAAACATAAAATATTGATGAGAGAATATTTTGGGGAAAAACTAGACCACATCAACAAAGTATTTTCCATCTAGATTACATTGTTTATAAAAAATAAGTATAAAAATCCATATCTAGTAATTACTATGATTCTGGAATTTCAAAATATGTGAAAGTAAAGCAGGCTAAAAAATCTGAAGTGACACCTCGCTAAAGAAGATATACAGATGGCAAGTAAGCGTATAGAAAGTTGCATGAAATCATAGGTTATTAAAGAATTGTAAATTAAAACAATAAGTTACCACTACACACCTTTTAGAATGGCTAAAATTCAACCTACTGACAACACCAGATCTAGGCAAGATGTTGAGCAAGAGTAACTCCCAGTCATACTGATGGGAATATAAAATGATATAGCCACTTCAGAAATCACCATACAAGTTTCTTACAAAGCTGAACATAGTATTACAACTCAATTTACCCATCAGGCTTCTATGCATCTGCCCAAATGACTTGAAAATTATGTCCCCACAAAATCTTGAAGATGGGTATCTATAAGAGCTTTATTCATAATTGCCAAAACCTGTAAGCAAACAACCAAGATGTCCTTCAATAAGTTAACAGATCAACAACCTAGCATATCCAGATAATGTAATAGTATTCAGGAATGAAAAGAAATGAGCTATCAAGCCACAAAAGATAGGGAGAAAACTTAAATGTATATTGATAAATGAAAGAAGTCTGAAAAGGCTATATGCCACATGATTTCAACTATATAATATTTGGAAAAGGTAAACCTACAGAGATAGTAAAAAGATCAGTAGTTTCCAGGGGTTGGAACACTGGGGAATTTTAGGGCAGTAAAACCATTCTATATGATAATGTAATTGTGGATACAGGATATTAAACATTTGTCAAATCCATATAAATGTAAAATGCCAAGAATAAACCCTAATAGAAACTGTGGACTTTAGTTCATAATAATATATTAATATTAGTTTGTTAATTTTAACAAATGTACCATGCCAGTGAAAAATGTCAGTAATAGGGAGACACTTGGTAGGCAGGAGATGGGGTGGGCTGAAATGTAAGGGGTATTTCTCTGCAACTTCTGCTCAACTGTGTAAATTTAATGCTGTTCTAAGAAATAAAGTCTTTAAAAACACAACCATCTTCTTTTTACTGAGAAACAGAAAGTATATTTTTGTATATATAATATGATCTACAAGAAATGTCAGCAAACATTTTCTTTGGGTTTTAGGCTTTTGGGTGCTTTTAGTGTGTTTGCATTTATATTAGTTTATTTTCTGATATTTTATGTTATAAATATTAATTTTATGATTAAAACTTAAAGAATGGGGAAGTTACACATAACTAAAATAATTCCAGCTATCTTTATGCATACCCACATATCAAGTATTCTAAATCAAAAGGGAATTCTTTGCTTATCCCTAAAAAAATAATCATTTCACAATAATATATCCATCAGTTACCGTGGCCATGAGAAATATAAACATTAGAGTTCACAAAGACAAGCTCACAGTGTGCACAAAGAATAAGACCTATTAACTCACATTAACACATTATCATAGCATGCTCTTGGGGGCATGAGTGAAAAGCTGGCAAGGACTGGTGAGATAGAATTATTTCATTCTGGGCAGTGACAGAATAGAGTCTTTTAGCATGTGCTTTTGTGGGAGAGCGACTAAAAACTCTGTTGATGCAGGACCTACAAAGGCCACAGAAGAGAAGTAGGTACTCTGTAGGAATGATGAGAAATTTAACATAGAACCATCAAAGTTTTAAGCAAAGAGCACTGTAATCCTGTCTATATCTATCTATATCTGATATAGATAGATATAGATAGATAGATAGATAGATAGATAGATAGATAGATAGATGATAGTTGGATAGATCGATATAAATTAAACAAGGACGTCATCAGACTGAGGTGGTTCTAATGCCTTGGTAGCCCTCTAAGCAAACCAGAATCAATGCATTCATATCCAAGAAAATGGACTAAGAACTACCAATCACGGTTAACTAGCCTTTCTCAAATAAGGCAACTGCTTAAACTATGCCTAAGCAAATAATTTCCTTTCTTTGCTCCCCCATCTTCTTTATGAAAACCTCTCCCCTGGCTCCTATTGGTGGATCACGAATAAACTCTTAAAAAATGTTAATATGCTTCAGTTTATCTTTTAATTGTGTGTGTGTGTGTGTGTGTGTGTGTGTAGGAAAGACTGGTGGTTGGAAGCCAAGAATGTAATTTCAAAATACTACAGGTAAGCATTATTGAGAGCCTATATTAGATTAGGAGACACTCACCACATCATAATTTCTGAGAATTATGCTGAATTCTGTTCTGATGAGATAGCATTTGGGTACAATAAAATACAAATGCAAAATGGTTAATAAAACCTCAGAGTATTTCTCATGATTTTCTGAAATGTAAAACTAAGGACACACAGCTTACACTAAGGGCAGAAAAAAAAAGAAAGAAGGAAGGAAAGGAACAAAGGAGAGAGGGGGCTAGAAGAGTAAGAACAAGTCAGAAAGATGGATGGAAGGAAGAGTAAACTGATTAATAGCAACATGATAGAGAGGAAAACAGGTAGGATTAAAATGTAATCATACAAAGTAACAATGTTTCCCCAATAATGTAGGATGTCAGGTGTTGGTATTTGAATATCAAAGCACTGTTTAAATATCCAGGCCAATTAAAACTCTGGGCAAGTGGTAGGTGCTGTCTATCTTTGTATCTACCTCTCTCTTCCTCTTCCTCTCTCCAAAAGCACATCAACTCCAGTCCTAGCCACATTGGAGCAAGTGCTGATCACTGACCCAAAAATCCTTCACTTCTCTCTCACTTCCTTCTCAACTCTCACCCCCTCACCCACAATGGTGTTCCATACACACACAAACAGGGAAAAGAAAGGCAGGTTTGGAAGCAATGAAGGTGTAGTAGAGGTAAAAGGAAGCCTTTAGTAAATCAGCAGATTTGGACAGGGGGATGGAGACACACTGTTAATAAAATATATATCTCCAGATGAAGTTTAGCATTGCATGCATAATGAACAGGAAAATATACTCAGCCTTTAAGTACTCTCTGAAGTGTTTTGAAGAGCTTGGGCAAACTTATGTTTTATGCAAATCAAAGCTGTCTATTTAATATGCATCATCATCTTAATTTTCACAAATAGTAAAGCACAAGTCAGACTGAAGAAAGCACATGGTCTCTGGGGGAAAAGAGGGAGGAATATTAATAATATCTTTCTAGTTTAATTATTTTAGGTACAAATGACTTAATAAAGTTCTTGATATTCTGTGTGTTTGAAAAGGGGTGGCTACAAGTATAGTGCATATAAAAGTAAAAATCAAGTTGAAGGAACTCATTAGCTTGCTTATTTTTCTAAATAGAATTCAGCTACATTTATTAGTGAGTAAACATGAAATTTTCTTTTTTTTTTTTTTTTGGTAACTGCTTCTTTCTAAAGATTTCCCAAAGGCCTTTATGTGGGAACTCAGAAATTCCTTTTAAAAATCTTAAAAAGTTTTAAAATATATTTAACAAAATATATAGCAAGGAAAAGTACATATATATCTGGTGATAAATATGCTAAAAGCAATAGATTATTTAACATAAAATCTGTATAGTTTCCCATTAGTTTAATGAATTTATTTCACTAATTCATGTATACATGTATTCATTCGTCCATATATTCATTATCCCTCCACTCACATTTAATTTCCTCTTATTCCCAGATTCTACAGAGATGTATCTAAATTCCAGAAACCAAAATGATTACATTATTGCAACAGATATAACATAGCATCTTCCTGAAATGTATTGTTTTTCTAAGTGATAAATATTTTATCAACAAAGCTTATAGCAAATTCACCCACTTCTTTCAATTTTTACTACCACTACGCTAGACTGAAGTGCAAACAGCTCTCTTCCATGACAGCCTAATTTTTCTTTTCCTTAATCTTTTTTAGGCTTCTCCCTCCATGTCCATCTAGTCACTAAAGTCTTATACCAATTCACTGAAAAGCAGCAAAGAGTAGGAAACACAAGATTTCAATCTGGTCATGTCACTCCCCCACATGTAACTTATTCATTGCCTTATTGTCCTTTTTTTTTTTTTTTGCATTTGCAAAACCTATAACACAGTCTTTTGGAGTTAAATGCTCATGATCGAGACCCTAGAAACTTTATATAGGTAGCAACTTTTATCTGCATAGGTATCCTCACATGAGCAGAACCAAGTATCCTCTTAAATTTTAGATACTTAGTCCTTATGTTTTGATTGAATGAATGGAATATGTAAGATTAATATTATCTTCAATTAAAGGTTCTAAAAACATGCCAATAGAAAGTTAGTGGCAGAGTGGGGATTCACAACCCATGATTCAAATACCCATGGTATTTCAAAGGATGGTATGAGAAAGGAAGACATAATGGGTATAATAAGATGGCAGCACCATTTACAGTAGGTGTGGAAGTCTAGGAGAAAAAAAGTGGGTGGAAACAATATTAAAAGCTCACTTTTATATAGTTTTAAGATATTTAAGTGAAGCTGTCAAGTAGCTCCGTGAATAAGCAAATGAAGCTAATAAGAGAGATCAAATATAGGTATGTGATATATATATCTTCATATTAATGCTACTTGATGTCATCAAAATATAGAAGGAAGTTCACCTAAGAAAATAAGAGATAAAAAAATGCAATGGACTTAAACCCCAAATGAAATAATTGCACCATATAGAGGTCAGAGAGAATTGGAGGCTTATAATCAAGATTAAACACAAGGGTCCAGAGAAGTAAGAAGAAAACCTAGTTGGATGAAGTGATAGGAAGAACATTTAGAGACATTAACAGTCAATTATGTCAGATGTTGATGAATGCCATTCAGGTAAAACAAAAATGTCTCTTGTGGGTCTGATAGAATGAAGCTATCAATGATTTTGACATGAAAAGTTTCATCAGATTAGAACTGGAGGGGATGTTTTGTTTATGTCTTTGCTTACGTGAAGGATATTACAGTTTGCTATTTGCAATGTGAGCAAAGAAAGGAAATTGTTGATGCTAGGGAGTTAAAGTAATCAAAGAATGAAACCTTTTGGTTATGAAGATTAAATGTAAGCACATTGGTTAGAATATACCCCGTGCTCAATAAATGGTGGCTATTAATCTTTTATCATAAAGAGTAAATATTATTGGAGTAAGTTTGAATGTGTGTTGTTTGTGATAAAATGAAGCATGCCTTTTGTTATGCTTTTGCTTACCTCAATCTTAATAAAATAAATATGACTTGATTCTCAGGTCACACCAACTGAAAAATAAGATTATAGCCATAAAATAGCAGTTGACTGACACTCTTGCATCTCCTCTAGCCCAAGTCTAATCTACTACTTGTTTCTCCTAAATTGTTGTAATAATCACAAAGGGATGAGTCATGAGAAGTCCAAGGATTAACTAATTGTCTTGGATACCAGATGGTGTCTGTTTTCCTTCTTTGCTCCTTCAGAGATGCCTCTGTTATCACTATACCCAAAAGGGGGAGCTGTGGGATCATAGTTGCTACCTACCAAGAGCACCACTCCTACTTCTAGGGGTGATCAAGAGTGTTAATCCCCGCTTGAAATGCCTAACATTGAAAACAATGAGGCATCACAGTTGGTAGACTGACCATTGCCAACTACCACTGTAATTGCTGCATCTGTCATTGCTAATCCTGCCACCATATTTGCCAATGCCTTTTCCAATAACCTCAGTAATATTCCCAGCGTGCCTTGCTCTTAGTGTCCCAGGTGTGTTGAGGAGTAGCATTCACTTAGCTTTTATTTGTCCTTTCATTATCACCTTCTCCCTCTAGCAATCAATTGTGAGTTCAGTGAGGCTGGAGCTATGAGTAATGTGTCACTTTCACCATTACTGGCTTTACCAAATGCTCACTTTCCTTTTCTTAACTTTACTCCTTCTTTTAGGGAGATTGGGGGAATGCAGTGGTGGGTAGTGGTGATAGTGGGGTTTCTTAGCTTGCTATATAAATTAGTTTGTTTCCAGACTAAGCCATTCATATCAGGACTTTTCTAGCATTGACACTAAATAGGTCTCTGATATTTTGCAAAACCATTTGGTGCCAACACTAGACTTGTTTTTTTGTTTTGTTTTTTGTATATTCTGTATTATACCTGAGAGAAAAAAAAATGCAAGTGAATGGTTAATATCTAATTTGAGGGGGAAGGGAAAGAATCAGGGATGCTTTCCTTGTACAAATTTAAAACATCTGTAAATTAATTTAAAAAGTTACCTAGAGTGTAAGTCTAATTCTAAAATAACCCATGGAATCCTCATAAGCTTTCCTCAAACCTAAGGTCAAAAAAGCAATTTAAAAGTCAGATGCATGCTGGCCCACATTTCTAATTTACAAAATTTTAAAAGTGTTTCCTTTTTTTAGTACTTCTTTGAAATCATGCCAGAGTGTTAGCACAGGTTTAGTAATCATAATAATCAAGTGCTTATTTCCCAAAGATATTGTTTTGGATGTCAATTGGCAAAGATCCCATATGATGGTAATGATGATAATGGGCCTGCACCTGGTACATATTAGAAGCTTAATATTTTAAGAATTGGCATATGAGTGACTGATAATCACATTTTCATGAAGTACTACAAAATATATTATCATATATTACCTGATTTGATTCATAAAACAATCATGTAAGAAAAATAGGTACTAACAATCTCACTTCAATGATGAGGCCTAGAGTAATTAAGAGATTTGCCTAAAGACCCACAGCTAATAAAACAATTGTAAGTAAGGACTTTTGGCCCAGCCTCTGCTTTTTCTTTAATTCTTTTCTAAAGTGGCTTCTCTTTATTATTGAAATAAATATATGTTTTATGATAACTTGGTAGAAACTTTGCCATTGTGCTTTGGTGACTATCTCTGTCACTTCTGACTTAAAGATCTCATTTGATTACCCAGATTCTTCTCAAAGTATAATTCTTCAGAAACTAGTTAAAGTGAATCTGGATTTCTTTACAGGAGTGGTAAATTGTTCATTTACATGTTTTGATTGACAAGCATCAACTCTGCTACTTTGACAAGTACCAGTATTGACAAGCCAATTCTTAAACTATTGTTTAATGTCAACGGGTTTTTTCAATAGGTTAGTTTTTATTGCACTAAAAAAGAAAAAAGGAATAATTCAGTGTTTGTGAGGTTATCAAGAAACAGTGTACAAATCTATTTTTTCATCCACAGATACAGGTAGCTCTGTGATGGATAACACACTGGTCTTCTATTGTTTCATCCATAGAAAACCAAAGATCCCTAACCCATGTAAAATATTTAGCAAATATGTTAGTGACAGATATGCTTTTTAAAAATCTTTACCCACATCACAGGAAGAAACACTGTGGTTTTCTTAAAATACAAGTCAGCAAAAGTGAAAATTTATTTGCTGTTTCAAGACAAAGTCTAGATATAACAAAAGATTCAAGGAATTTTTTTTCTGTTTTAAAAAAATTGTTTTCCTGTGTTTTCCTTACTATTTAAATTGTTTTCCAAAAAAATAATAGTTATCACCAAGAATCTTATGGAAATGCAGAACTCTGGATCTCACAATTAAAACTCATCCCTCAGAATTTGTATTTTAACAAGATTCTCCAAGCAGTTTCTTTTTCTTTCTCTTTCTTTCTTTCTTTCTTTCTTTCTTTCTTTCTTTCTTTCTTTCTTTCTTTCTTTCTTTCTTTCTTTCTTTCTTTCTTTCTTTTTTGACTTATTTGACAGAGAGAGAGAGAGAGAACATGAAGAGGGAACTGCAGAGGGAGAGGGAGAAGCATGCTCCCCAGGGAGCAGGGAGCCTGATGTGGGGCTTGATCCCGGGATCCTTGGATCATGACCTGAGCAGAATGTAGATGCTTAACCAACTGATAACCAATTGAGCCACCCAGGTGCCCTTTTCCAAGCAGTTTCTTCACTAACAGTGTGAGAAATAATGATCTACACTCAGAGAAACCTTACAGATCATCAACAAGTAATCCATTCTCTTCAATATAGGGTTCTAAAATCAAGTATTCAATGAATTAATCAATTTCTAATTCTTTCAATAAATATGTTTAGCTTATGTTGTGATTAAAAAATACTCATAGTAATGGCTCTTATGGTACTTTCATATTAATGGGATAGAACTTGAAGAAAAAAGTGATAAATGTTTCAAAATAGAAAATACAAGTTGTGAAAGTTATGAAACTACACTAGAGCAATGATTCTAAAATTTGATATCTACTAGTCACCTAGAGAGCTTGTTAAAACACAGATTTTGGGGCCTCATCCCCATACCCCACACCACTAGAGCTTGTGATTCAGCAAATCTGTTTCTATTCAATAATTTGCATTTCTATCAAGCTTATCAGTAAGGCAGATGCTGCCAATCCAATGGCCTTGCTCTGCCCTGATTGTGTAGTCATCCCTACAGAAGTAAACACCAATTTGACCAGAACCTAAGAAAGTAACTAGTTCAATAGTGAGACAATGAGTAGCAGAGAGAGTTAACATGTGTGAAAACTCTGAGGTAAAAGAGGAAAGGGGGAAAAAAGAAGAAAATAAGGAAACCACTGAGAAAGGGAGAAAGTATGGAGGAAAAATTAACACTGGTTCAAGAAAGTAAGTCCAGTGCCCACCTGGAATGTGGAGACCTAAAAAAAAGAGATTTAACAAGTGGAGACAAGAACTCAACCAGGAAGAGTCTTGTAATCGATTAGACTGATTTTGTTTTTTAGCATAAAGACCTACATAAAAGTCTAAGGTATTCTAAGAATAAAAACTAAATAATCAGCTTTGTAGTTTTTAGACTTTTCTAATAGAAAATGCAGGGAATGGGACCAAATGTTCATTTAAAATGATCTGTCAAGAGAATAAGAGGTAAGAGTTGCTTAGTTTCAAGTGATGGTGGTAGTGGATAGAAAACACTGAAACTCAGATAGCTTTACTGAGTTATTTTTATTTTTTTATTTTATTTTATTTTTTTAAAGATTTTATTTATTTATTCATGAGAGACACAGAGAGAGCAAGAGGCAGAGACACAGGCAGAGGGAGAAGCAGGCTCCATGCAGGCAGCCAATGCAAGACTTGATCCCAGGACTCCAGAATCACACCCTGGGCCGAAGTCAGGCACCAAACTACTGAGCCACCCAGGGATTCCCCACTTTACTGAGTGTTAATTCACCTTGCTACACAACCATCATGGAGCAGTGGTAGACTTAAAGTCATGGTCTTAATTTCTTGTGTGAGTTCTTAGTCCTGGAGAAAGTAGAGCAAACATTATGCCAAAGTAAGTTGTATGTCTGTTTTGATCTGCCTGGGGGCTCCCTAAAGGACTGACACAGGAGCTTGTCTTTGTTTTGTCCAACTGGGAGTACTTCATTGGTGAAAAACCAAATTTAGGGAGGAAAGTCTTCAAAACAATTGAAGAAATGAATTGAGCCTCTGCCCTTGGGCAAAGGGTAAACTTTGTGACAAACCATAGACAACTGAAAGCCTTGGGGAAAAAATTAGGAACAAGATATTTTGTGATTAAGAGCTCTGAAAAACATCTTGATATATCAAGGCATTTGGAAAACCAACACAAATAAAAAGGGTAGACTGCATGCTCAGGAAAGACCTGAATTGTCATTACCCTTTCAACTCTGGCTGAAATTTAGTTTCAGTACAAGTAGGAAATGGAAAGGCTGAAGCAGAGTTGTGAATGGCCTTACAAAAACTTTGAAGGAATGTCTCCAAAGAGAGCCATCGGTAAAGAAAATTTTTATTTTCTAATTTTTTTCTTAGACCTAGAAATTTGAGAAAAATATATTAGACATACACAAAACATTCTAACAACAGAATACACATTCTTCTTAAGTGCATATGGAACATTTTCTAGAATAGATAACATGGCAGCCCACAAGTCTAAACAAATTCAAAAATGAAATCATACTAAGTGTCTTCTCTAATCCCCAAAATGCACCTTCATAAACTTAAAATAGAAATCATACAATGTATGTTCTCAGACCACTTTGGAATTAGATTAGAAATCAGTAACAGACAAATAACTGGAAAATACCAAAATGTATAAATAATAGAAAACACATGGGTCAAAGAAGAAATTAAGACCAATTTAAAAATATTTGGACTAAATTTAAATGAAAGCACAGTTTATAAAAATTTGTGCAATGGTGAAAGTGCTTAGAGAATAATTTATAGCAGTAAGTTCAAGTATCCAAAAATGAGAAAGACTAAATCAAAAATATATTTCCACCTAAGGAAACTATAAAAAGAAGAGAAAGTTAAACTCAAAATAAGCAGAATAAAAATTAGAACAAAAATAAATGAAATTGAAAACAGGAGATCAATAGAGAAAAAATCAGTGAAGCCAAATACTGTGTCTTTGGGAAGATCAACAAAATTGATATACCTCTAGCCAGGATAACTAAGAAAAAAAGGGGACATGAATTACTAATATCAGAAATGAAAGAGAGAACATAATTACAGATGTCATGGAAATTTAAAAAATGGTAAAGGAATACAATAAAACACTCTATGTCCCCAAATTTGAAAACCTAGGTGAAATGGATCAGTTCCTTAGAAAGCATAATTTTCCAAACTCATGGAACAAAGCATCTGAATAGGATCATATCTATTAAATAAAACTAACCAACATTTGATAACTTTCTAAAGTAAAGTACCAAAATCACATGAATTTAATGGCAAATTCTACCAAACATTTAAGAAACCATACTGCTTCTCTATATCTTTTAGAGACTAGAAACAGGGAATACATCCTAATTCATTCTACGAAGTCAGCATTACTTTATACCAGAACTAGGCAAAGGTACTACAAGAAAACTACAGCCCAAGTTGGAAAAATCTTCAATGAAATATGAGCAAATTGAATTTAACAGTTTGTAAAGATAATTATACACCCTGACCAAGTGGGGTCTACCCCTAGTAAGCAACTCTGGTCCAACATTTGAAAATCAATCGGATCAATGTAATCCATCACATAAATAGGATAAAAACGGAAAAAAAATCACATAATATCAAAATATGCACAAAAATCATTTGATAAAATTCATATCCCATTCATGTTAAAACTCTCAGAAATCTAGGAAGAGAGGGAAAATTTCTCAACTCAATTTTTTAAAACCTACAAAAATTCCACAAAAACCCTTACAGCAAACACACATGGTAAGAAACTCAAACTTCTCCAACTCAGCTAAGGTACAAGATGTCCCTTCTCACCACTACTTTCCACATATTGGAAGTCATAGGTAATGTAGTAAGACAAAAAAATAAAATATATGGATTGGGAAGAAAGAAAGAAAACTGTCTTGTTCTCAGATGACATGAGTATCTACGTAGAAAATCTGACAGTATCAACAAAAAAAAAATGTGGAAAAACAAGATGATAGCCAGAGGTTAACATACAAAATCCAATAATTTTTCTATACACAATCAACGAATGAATGTACTTTGAAATTAAAAATACAATACAATTTGCCTTACCCCCAAAATAAAATGCTTTGGTAGAAATCTAACAAAGTATGTGTAAGGTCTATATGAGGAAAAATACAAAACTTTGGCAGTTTCATATAAAACTAAACATACTCCTGCTATATTATCTAGCAATTGCACTCCTTGGTATTTACCCAAAGGAGCTGAAAACGTATGTCCATACCACAACTTACATATAGATATCTATAACAGCTTGATTCACAATTGCTGAAAGTTGGAAAACAGTAAGGATGTCCTTCACTAGGTGACTAGACAAACGAGCAAATCCAGAGAATGGAGTATTAATTGGCACTAAAGGAAATGAGCTATCAAGCCATAAAAAGACATGAAGAATTGTAAATGCCTTTTATAACATGTAAGAAACCAATCTAAAAAGACTACATAATGAATGCATGATTCCAACTATATGACATTTTGGATAAAGCAAAATTATTGAGAAATTAAAAAGATCAGTGGTTATCAGGGGCTAGGGAGAAGAAGAGGGATAAAATAGGCACAGCACAAAGAAGTTTTAGGGCAGCCAAAATACTGTGTGTGATGCCATAAGCATGGATCCATGTCATTACACATTTATTCAAACCTACAAAATATACACCATCATGAGTGAGCCACAATGTGAACTATGGAATTTGGGTGATCATGATGTGTCAATGTAGGTTCCTCAGTTGTAGCAAATGTACCACTCTGGTGGGATATATTCATAATGGGGGAGATTAGGAATGAGGGGAGAGATATGTGGAAAATATTTGTACCTTCTCAATTGTGCTTTGAACATGAAACTGCTTTAAAAATATGAAGTCTTAATAAAATAAAATTTTAAAAAGAATATTAGGGAATAATTCTATTTACAATAGCATCAACTTTAAAGTTACTAGGAATAAATTTAAGGAAGTGTAAGACTTATATACCGAAAACTACAAAACATTGTGGATAGAAATTAAAGAAGGCCTAATTGAACAGTGAGATACCATGTATTCATGAATTGTATTACTTAAAGCTTTTAAGATAGCAATGCTCCCCCAATGTAGTATAAAGATTCAGTGCCACCTGTATCAAAACTCCGATGACTTATTTTGATATTTACCTACTTTAAAACCTACTACAAATGTAATAAAAAATGTGTGGCACTATCAAAAGGATGAACACATAGATGAGTGGAATAGAACTCAGATTCTAGAAATAAGCTATAGATCTGTGGTCTACTGATTTCTGACAAAGGTATCAACATTATTCAGGGGAGAAAGAGCACCATCTTCATCAAATAATGCTCAAGTGGATATCCACATACAAAAGAATAAATTTGGACCCTGACCTCACACTATTACAGTTAACTGAAAATGAATCAAAGATCTAATTATGAGAGCTAAATCTATAAAACTCTTAGAATATATATGGGCATTTCTCATACTTGTATTTGGCCATAGTTTACTATATCTGACATCAAAACCATAAGCCACAAAGTAACAACTAGATGAATTGGACTTTATCAAACTAAAAGTTTACAGATGAAAGCCCACCATAAAAACAATTAAAATACTACCCATGGAGTGAGAGAACATATTTTCACATCACAAATCTCATAAAAAGTATAATATCCGAAAAACAATAAAGAACTCTCATGCAAAAAAGGGAAAACAACTTAATTAAAAACGAGCAAAGTATTTGAATTGACATTTCTCCAAAAATGATGTATGCATAGCAATAAGCACAAAAGACAATGTCATTAGGGAAATGCAAATGAAAACCACAATGAGGAACACCTGGGTGGCTCAATGGTTGGGTGTCTGCCTTTGGCTCAAGTCATGATCCCAGGGTCCTGGGATCCCATGGGGAGCCTGTTATTTCTCCCTCTGCCTATGTCTCTGCCTCTCTGTGTCTCTCATTAATAAATAAATAAAAATTGAGAGGAAAGAAGAAAGAAGAAAAGAAAGAAAAGAGAAGAAAGAAAGAAAGAAAGAAAGAAAGAAAGAAAGAAAGAAAGAAAGAAAGAAAGAAAGAAAGAAAACCACAATGAGATAGCACTTCATAGTCACTGGGATGGACATAATCACAAACCAGAAATGGCAATTTTTGGAGAGAGTATATAGAAATTGGAACCCTGTTACTCTGCTGGTTTAAATGGAAAATGGAGTGGCTGCTATTGAAAATAATTTGGTGGTTCCTCAAAAAATTAAGTATAGAATTATCATATGACCCAGCAATTTCACTACTAAGTATACATTCAAAAGAAGAGAGAACAGATGTTCAAATGTCCAAACCTTGTTCAAAAATGACTATTGTAGGACTATTCACAATACATAAAATGTAAGAACAAACCAAACTGATCAATAGAAACCAAAAGTGGAATATCCATACAATGGAATATTCTTCCAGTAATGAAGTATGGATAATACGCTATTATATCGGTAAACCTTGAAAATTTTATGCTAAGTAAATGAAAACAGATCCCAAAGGCCACATATTATATGATTCCATTTATATTTAAAAGATTTATTTATTTTGAGAGAGAGAATGCACAAGCAAGGGGGGAGGGACAGAAAGGGAGGGTGAAGGAGAGACACAATCTCACATGGACTCCATGCTGTGTGGAGCCCAATGATTGGGGTTCAATCCCATTACCATGAGATCATGACCTGAGCCAAAATCAGCCTGGTGCTTAACTGACCAAGCCACCGAGGCACCCCAAAATGGTAATGTTTCTTATTAAGTATCTTTTACTACAATATAAAAGAATGGACAGGGTTACTCTATATTCAGAAGCCAGATTTTCAGGAAATACAAAAATGAGACATGAAGATGATGCCCAGTTTCATCTTAAAAATGAATAATGACCCCATTAAGGGATCAAGAATATCTTTACAGGGAAAAGGAAAAATCAGCTTGAGTTTGAAATCTTAAGGCTGAAACTTTGATAAAATAAATAGACGTGATAAGAAATCAGTGGGACATGCAGATTTGCAGCTGAGGTGGCAGATTTGGACTACAGAGAGATTAGGGAATTATAAAATGGTAATTGCAGACATTAGAGTGAATGAAATAATCAAGAATATAGCGCCCTAAGAACACCACTTAAATGTTAGATAGAGGAGAATAAATGGCAGAATTTTATTGGTAGATAGATTCAGAATAATAGGAAAATGAAGAGCTTAAGATTGATTGAAAGGAGATATAGTGATTTAATGAAAGAGAAGTAGTCAAATGTATTGATTGCTAATTAGGCCTCAGATATGGCCTAAGAACAGAGTCATGCCATTTAGATTAATCAATATGCAGTCATTGTTGATCGACTTTTTAAAGAAAGCAGAGATCGGAAATCTGATTGGAATGGTTTTGAAGAATGTGTTGAGTTTAGGGCAGAAATGGAGGTAGTGATAATATATAACTCAATTGAGAACTTTGTGGAAGATTCATGAGATTAGAGCTGTACTTGGGATAAATGCAGTGTTGGTGAAAGAATTTTCTTGTTTTGGGGGGGGTTTGGAATGGAGACAAATATATTTTTAAAAATAGTTAAGAGCAACTGATGAATTATTGAAAACCATATCTGAAACTAATGATGTACTTACTATATGTTGGAAAATTGAATTTAATTTTTTTTAGAAGGATGTAAAAAATAGTTAAGTAGCAGATTTCCATGGAGGGAAACTGTCATAAAGTCAATGCTTCTTAGAGGTTGGGAAGTGAAGACTGATTATATAAAACATATTAATAATAAAAGGGCTGGGGCAGCCCTAGTGGCCCAGCGGTTTAGCGCCGCCTTCAGCCTAGGGCCTGATCCTGGAGACCCAGGATCAAGTCCCATGTCAGGCTCCCTGCATGGAGCCTGCTTCTCCCTCTGCCTCTCTCTCTTTCTCTCTCTGTCTCCATGTGTATGTGTGTGTGTTTCTCATGAATAAATAAATTAAAAAATAATAATAATAATAAAAGGGCTAAAGAACAAAATCACATAGTACCACGAATTTATTATTTCAGGGACACATAGCTATTTTTCTAGGAATACATAATGTAATATTTAATAAATATATAAGAGCTAGCATAGATTTTATTATATATTAGACTAGAATCTCATTTCACTAATGGAAAAATTTTAAATCTGTTAAATATACACTTTTTTATTCCTCCTTAGAATGAATAATTGATATTAATACCTCAGCATCCACTTGCATATACTTTATGGAACTCAGGAAGTATGTTTACCAGAATTTTAATCAAATCACTTCATGCTCACAGACAGTATCCAAACACTTCCATTTAAACCCAAATCTAGCAATGCTTATAAAACCTATTACTTATGTATTTAATGAGTGTTTTTGCTTTTTATGATGCCGAACTTGGAATTTTATTCTAAACATGATCTTCTTTGTATTCCAGATATTATTAATGAGAAGGAAAAAAATAAAACAAAAAAGAAGTAACTACTTTTCTTAAGATATAGTTTATGTACATAATTAGAAATCAAAACACATACTTTTAATCTGACATATAATGTGACACCATCTGTGAGAAATACAGAAGAGGTGAGAAAGCATACATTATTTACTTCTGCAAGGGCTGCATTTCCTAATGTGATATAATTTATTTGGCTTAGAAAAATGTTTAAAATACATTTTTATAAATATTTAAACATTATATTTACTGAATTTAAAGAATTTTATATTAAATAATGTCATTTTTAGTACCAGATGAAGTTAAAGAGTCACTAATTTTAAGTGACTTTAAAAATGCTCACTTCAGCAGCACATATACTAAAATTAAACTACCAAAAAGATAGCAGAATCAGTATATGCAGTTTTTCAAGACAAAATATTGTGAACAAAGAAACTGTTTATTCCACAATTATGGAAACTCCTTTTGATACTAGTACAGAGCATAGACTGTAAAATTTAATGGTTGAGAGCATAGATTTTGATTTCAGACAGACCTGAGTTTCAGACAGTCCTGTATACAGTCATGGCTCTATACACTAAGTGATTGATCTGGGGAAAATTATATATCTCAATAAATCCCTTTCCTCATTTTTAAAATGGATAACAATTCTATCTATTTTATACTTTTACTTTACGCAAAAAGATAGATGAAATATTTAGGGTAGTATATAGAAAAAAATTAAGGTGTAGTTTATTATTTTTATTAGAATGCTTAACTTTTGCCAAAAATTAAGTACTTTTGTTAGACTAAAGAATACAGCATGTAAACTTGTAGAAAAAAAATGAGAAAGAAAATTGATTATGGTGGTTGTCTCCATAGAATAAGTCTTATAAAACAAGTAACCTACTTCAGTTATTCCTTCTGACTCATCCAACAGTATGCACGATGATCAAACTGGCTTTCTTTAGATCTCTTTACCTTCATTTACTCTCAACCTAGCTATGGTATTTCATCAGATACTTAGCCTGATTGTTACCTTGTATAAACTAGAAACATTTTAAAAAGAAAGAAATTCTTATGTAGGATTTCAACAGAACATTCCCTTTGTTAGAGTAATTGGGTGCTAATGGGCTTCCATATTTTTTCTAATAATAACTAGTTTGCTCCTCTGCCTCAAAGTCAAGAAGTAGAAAATTATTTGCAACCACGGCTGAAAAATTCTGTGTGTATTTAAATGTGTGTGTGTGTGTGTGTGTGTGTGTGTGTAACCTAATGGTCTGCTAAATTCAATATTGAGTAATAAAATTAAGAGCTAGAAGGAATCTTCAAGCTACCTTAGGTTAATTTATTTAAGAGTCAAAAACTAATCCCAAATATTATTTAATATTGTATAGTAAAATTAAGAGCTAGAAGGAATCTTCAAACCATTTTAAGTTAATTTCTTTATTTAAGAGACAAAGACTAATCCAAATATTATAAAAGAATACTTCTAGGTCACACAAGTAATTAGTGGCATAGGCAAAATTAGAACTAAAATCACATTGTAAACCAGTTTTAATCTATGACATTATGCTTGACTCATTTTTTTTTAATGATCAACAAATATTTATTGAGAACCTACTATAATATTACACCCCTATCTGAAGTCCTTGGATCTACATAAATCTTGGGATTTGGGATTATTTTAGGTACATTTGCATATATCCTATAATATGTGAAATTCCCAGCATAATCTGATACAGTATCTTTCATTTTAAAAATGTATATTTCTGTAGTGAAATACAAGATTATTCACATTGAGTGGGATAAACTAGATATAGCCACACATCAAGTTTAGGTCAAACTTGACTACCAAAGAAATGATTAAAAATATATATATTTTTTGTTTTACAACTATTTGGGTTTGAGATGGCAGCTAACGCATGGTGTGAACACTAAATAGTTTCTTATCACTTATAAGATCTGGAAAAAAAAAGCAAGAATGACCACAAGCACCACTTCTTTTCAACTTAATCATGAATGTTCGAGCGATGTAATAAAACAAGAAAATGAAATAAAAGACTTTTTTTTTGTAAAGAGAGAAGTAAAAAATTGTATTCACAATGCAATTTTGTATATAGAAAATTTTACAGTATTAACAAGACAAACAATGTCTCAGACATAATAACACTTTTTTAAAAAGATTTTATTTATTTATTCATGAGACAGAGAGAGAGAGAGAGGTAGAGACACAGGCAGAGGGAGAAGCAGGCTGCATTCAGGAAAGCCTGATGTGGGACGCAATCCTGGGTCTCCAGGAGCAGGCTCTGGACCCAAGGTGGCACTAAACCACTGAGCCACCTGGGGTGCCCAATAACACTTTTTAAATATGCATTTTTTTTATATACCGCAGCTAACAAATCATGAAATTATTTCAACCATAGTAAAATAATGTATGTAAGAATAAATTTAACAAAAGAGCAGAGTTAGACATCAAAATCTATAAAACATTGCTGAAATAATATCAAATATGAAATAAAAAAATAAATATATATACCTGGATTGAAAGATGAAAACTGGGGCGAGATATCAACTCTGTATAAATTTATCTGTTGACTTAATACAATTCCTATCAAAATCGCAAATGATGTATCAAAAAATAATAGGCTGATCCAAAATTCATATGAAATTTCAAAATTGAATTGATTACATTAATGAATTTAAAATCTTACTGCAATGTAAGATTGCAATGTAATCAATTTGGTACTGGCATGAGTATAAACATATATATCAATGGTACAGTATTGAAATGTAGAAATAAATGCTTTAATTTATGGTTACTTTATTCGGTCAAATATGCCAAGGCAATTCAATAGAAAAGGGCAATTTTTTTCAACAAATGATTCTCTAACAGTTGCATATCCATATGTGAAGACTAATATAGCACATTACCTCATGTCATGCACAAAAATTAATTAAAACCAGACTATTGTGCAACAACAACAAAAAAAAAGAGTTATCACAGGTCTGAGATTGCTATCCTTAGAAAGGCATGCTTGCAAAATTGAATCAGTAATCAAAAAACTCTCAACAAATAAAGTTCAGGACCAGAAGGATTCACAGGGAATTACATCAAACATTTAAGGAAGAGTTGATACCTCTTCTTCTTAAAATATACCAAAACAATACAAAACAAAATTGCCACAACAAAAAAATGAACCAAAAAAACCCCCCAAACAAACAAGAAGGAAAGCTTCCAAAGTCATTCCACAAGGCTAGCATTACCCTAATACCAAAACCAGACAAATACACTATAAAAAAAGAAAATTACAGCCTCTATCTCTGACAATCACAGATGCAAAAATCCTCAACAAAACATTAGCAAATTTAATTTAACAAAAGATCATTCACCAGATCAAATGAGATTTATTCCAAGGATCCAGGAATGATTTAATAGTCACAAATCAATCAGTGTAATATGCCCCATTAACAAAATAAATGATAAAAACCATATGATCATTTCAATAAATGGTGAAAAAACTTTTGACAAAATTCAACATCTGTTCATGATAAAAACTCTCCACACAGTGGGCTTATAGGAAATTTACCTCAACTTAATAAAGACCATATATGACAAACCCATAGCTAACATCATTCTCAATAGTGAAAATCTGAAAACTTTCCCCTAAGGTCAAGAACAAGACAAGGATGCCCGCTTTCATAAATTTTATTCAATAGAGTAGTGGAGGCCCTAGCCATAGCAATCAGGCAAGAAAATAAATTTAAAAAAATATCTAAATTGGTAAGTAAGAAGTAAAATTGTCCCTATTTGCAGATGGCATGATACTATACATAGAAAACTTAAAGATTCCACTGCTCAAAAAAACTATCAGAATAAGTGAATTTGGGGGGATGGGGCAAGATGGTGGAGAGTAGGTTCCCCAAGTCACCTGTCTCCATCAACTTACCTATACAACTTTCAATCATCCTGAAAACCTACGAATTCGGCCTGAGATTTAAAGAGAGAACAGCTGGAATGCTACAGAGAGAACAGTTTGTGCTTCTAACAAGGTAGGAAGCTGGGAAAAAATTATAAATGAATGAATGAATGAATGGATGAATGAATGAATGAACGAATCAAGTCAGGGATGGGCCGCCTGCAGGGAGCCGGGCTAAGACTAGGCAGCAGAAGCCTCCAAGACAGGAAAGCCCAGTCCTGGAGAAGCAAGAACTTTTAAAAATCCGCACCGGATATTTCCCAGAGGGAAAGGTGCTCGCAGGAAACTCGGGCGGTTCCCAGAGGGGCAGTGGAGCCCCCAGGTTCCTGGAGTCACTAACAGAGGAGATGCGCCCTGGGGGAGAGTGCACCATACATCGCAGGCCGAGCTCGGTAAAGGACTGGAGCCATGCACGCCCAGTGGGGCATCGGGAGCAGCTCAGGCGGTGGATTGGGGGGCCCAGGACGTGATTCCAGCGGTGCAGGCCTGGATCCCAAGGCGCTGGGAGACACAGCCCCCGATCCTGTGCTCCTCTCAGGACAGGTGGAGGCGGGGAGGGCACAGGACAGCGAGGACACTCCTGCTGTTGGGCAGCCCCAAACTGTGCAGGTCAGCATCCCCCGCCACCAGAGCATCCAGGCCAGTGTGGACTGGGAACTGTGGTAGTTACTGTGGGAGTTGACTCCAGAGCTAGAGAGCTGGCCACCGCCAGTGTGGTTGTTCCTCTTGGTGTCCCCCTGTGCCTGGAACAGTGTGAGGCCGCCAGGGAACAGAGGCCTCACAGGACAAAAAGCTCACACTGAGCCGTGCACCTGGCAGGGGGTGCGGCAGCTCCCCCAGGTGCATACACCTGAGAATCGGCACAACAGGCCCCTCCCCCAGAAAACCAGCTGGAGCGACAGGGGAAGAGCAAGTTCTCGACAGAGCAGACCTGGAAAGCTACAGGGGAAGTCGAGGGATTTACAATATATAGAACCAGACGATACCCCTCGTTTTTTTTTTTTTTTTCTTTTATTTGGTTTTTTGTTTTTTCTTTTTTTTCTCATTGTTTTCTTCCTTTTTCCAGTATGTTTTTAGCCACTCTACACTGACCAAAATGACTAGAAAGAACTCACCACAAAAGAAAGAATCAGAAACAATATTATCTCTCACAGAGTTACAGAATTTGGATTACAGTTCAATGTCAGAAAGCCAATTCAGAAGCACAATTATTAAGCTACTTGTGGTTCTGGAAAAAAGCATAAAGGACTCAAGAGACTTCATGACTGCAGAATTTAGATCTAATCAGGCTGAAATTAAAAATCAATTAAATGAGATGCATTCCAAACTGGAGGTCCTAACAATGAGGGTTAATAAGGTAGAATTAAGAGTGAGTGACATAGAAGAAAAGTTGATGGCAAGGAAGGAAGCTGAGGAAAAAAGAGAAAAACATTTAAGAGACCATGGGGAAAGGTTAAGGGAAATAAATGACAGCCACAGAAGGAAAAATCTACGCTTAATTGGGGTTCCAGAGGTGCCAAAAGGGACAGAAGACCAGAAAGCATGTTTGAACAAATCACAGCTGAGAACTTAGCCTTAACTTGGGGACAGAAACAGGCATTCAGATCCAGGAGATAGAGAGATTCCTCCCTAAAATCAATAAAAACCGTTCAACACCTGGGCATTTAATAGTGAAACTTACAAATTCCAAAGATAAAGAGAATATCCTTAAAGCAGCAAGAGACAAGAGATCCCTAAAATATATGGGGAGAAATTTTAGATTAACAGCAGACCTCTCCACAGAGACCTGGCAGGCCAGAAAGAGCTGGCAGGATATATTCAGGGTCCTAAATGAGAAGAACATGCAGCCAAGAATACTTTATCCAGCAAGGCTCTCATTCAAAATGGAAGGAGAGATAAAGAGCTTCCAAGACAGGCAGGAACTGAAAGAATATGTGACCACCAAACCTGCTCTGCAATATTAAGGGGAACCCTGTAAAAGAAAGAGAGTGCCCAAAGAAATAAGCCACAAAAACAGGGACTGAATAGGTATTATGATGACACTAAATTCTTATCTTTCAATAGTAACTCTGAACATGAATGGGCTTAATGACCCCATCAAAATACAGGGTTTCAGACTGGATAAGAAAGCAAGACTTATCTATTTATGTCTATAAGAGACTCATTTTAGACCTAAGGACACCTCCAGCCCGAAAATGAAAGGTTGGAGAACCATTTACCATTCAAATGGTCCTCAAAAGAAAGCAGGGCTAGCTATCCTCATATCAGATAAACTAAAATTTACCTCGAAGACTGTAGTGAGAGATAAAGAGGGACACTATATCATACTTAAGGGATCTATCCAACAAGAGGACTTAACAATCCTCCATATATATATGCCCCGAATGTGGGAGCTGCCAAATATATAAATCAATTAATAACCAAAGTGAAGAAATACTTAGATAATAATACACTTATACTTGGTGACTTCAATCTAGCTCTTTCTATACTCGATAGGTCTTCTAAGCACAACATCTCCAAAGAAACAAGAGCTTTAAATGATACACTGGACCACATGGATTTCACAGATATCTACAGAACTTTACATCCAAACTCAACTGAATACACATTCGTCTCAAGTGCACATGGAACTTTCTCCAAAATAGACTACATACTGGGTCACAAATTGGATCTGAACCGATACCAAAAGATTGGGATTGTCCCCTGCATACTCTCAGACCATAATGCCTTGAAATTAGAACTAAATCACAACAAGAAGTTTGGAAGGACCTTAAACATGTGAAGGTTAAGGACCATCCTGCTAAAAGATGAAAGGGTCAACCAGGAAATTAAGGAAGAATTAAAAAGATTCATGGAAACTAATGAGAATGAAGATACAACTGTTCAAAATCTTTGGGATGCAGCAAAAGCAGTCCTAAGGGGGAAATACATCGCAATACAAGCATCCATTCAAAAACTAGAAAGAAATCAAATACAAAAGCTAACCTTACACACAAAGGAGCTGGAGAAAAAACAGCAAATAGATCCTACACCCAGCAGAAGAAGAGAGTTAATTAAGATTTGAGCAGAACTCAACGAAATCGAGACCAGAAGAACTGTGGAACAGATGAACAGAACCAGGAGTTGGTTCTTTGAAAGAATTAATAAGATAGATAAACCATTAGCCAGCCTTATTAAAAAGAAGAGAGAGAAGACTCAAGTTAATAAAATCATGAATGAGAAAGGAGAGATCACTACCAACACCAAGGAAATCCAAACGATTTTAAAAACATATTATGAACAGCTATACGCTAATAAATTAGGCAATCTGGAAGAAATGGACGCATTCCTGGAAAGCCACAAACTACCAAAACTGGAACAGGAAGAAATAAAAAACCTGAACAGGCCAATAACCAGGGAGGAAATTGAAGCAGTCATCAAAAACCTCCCAAGACACAAGAGTCCAGGGCCAGATGGCTTCCCAGGAGAATTTTATCAAACGTTTAAAGAAGAAACCATACCTATTCTCCTAAAGCTGTTTGGAAAGATAGAAAGAGATGGAGTACTTCCAAATTTGTTCTATGAGGCCAGCATCACCTTAATTCCAAAACCAGACAAAGACCCCACCAAAAAGGAGAATTACAGACCAATATCCCTGATGAACATGGATGCAAAAATTCTCAACAAGATACTGGCCAATAGGATCCAACAATACATTAAGAAAATTAATCACCATGACCAAGTAGGATTTATCCCCGGGACACAAGGCTGGTTCAACACCCGTAAAACAATCAATGTGATTCATTATATCAGCAAGAGAAAAACCAAGAACGATATGATCCTCTCATTAGATGCAGAGAAAGCATTTGACAAAATACAGCATCCATTTCTGATCAAAACTCTTCAGAGTGTAGGGATAGAGGGAACATTCCTTGACATCTTAAAAGCCATCTACGAAAAGCCCACAGCAAATATCATTCTCAATGGGGAAGCACTGGGAGCCTTTCCCCTAAGATCAGGAACAAGACAGGGATGTCCACTCTCACCACTGCTGTTCAACATAGTACTGGAAGTCCTAGCCTCAGCAATCAGACAACAAAAAGACATTAAAGGCATTCAAATTGGCAAAGAGGAAGTCAAACTCTCCCTCCTCGCCGATGACATGATACTCTACATAGAAAACCCAAAAGTCTCCACCCCAAGATTGCTAGAACTCATACAGCAATTTGGTAGCATGGCAGGACACAAAATCAATGCCCAGAAATCAGTGGCATTTCTATACACTAACAATGAGACTGAAGAAAGAGAAATTAAGGAGTCAATCCCATTTACAATTGCACCCAAAAGCATAAGAGACCTTGGAATAAACCTAACCAAAGAGGTAAAGGATCTATACCCTAAAAACTATAGAACACTTCTGTAAGAAATTGAGGAAGACACAAAGAGTTGGAAAAATATTCCATGCTCATGGATTGGCAGAATTAATGTTGTGAAAATGTCAATGTTACCCAGGGCAATGTACACGTTTAATCCAATACCATGGACTTTCTTCAGAGAGTTAGAACAAACTATTTTAAGATTTGTGTGGAATCAGAAAAGACCCCGAATAGCCAGGGGAATTTTAAAAAAGAAAACCATATCTGGGGGCATCACATTGCCAGATTTCAGGTTGTACTACAAAGCTGTGGTCATCAAGACAGTGTGGTACTGGCACAAAAACAGACACATAGATCAATGGAACAGAATAGAGAACCCAGAAGTGGACCCTGAACTTTATGGTCAACTAATATTCGATAAAGGAGGAAAGACTATCCACTGGAAACAAGACAGTCTCTTCAATAAATGGTGCTGGGAAAACTGGACATCCACATGCAGAAGAATGAAACTGGACCACTCTCTTTCACCATACACAAAGATAAACTCAAAATGGATGAAAGATCTAAATGTGAGACAAGATTCCATCAACATCCTAGGGGAGAACCCAGGCAACACCCTTTTTGAACTCGACCACAGTAACTTCTTGCAAGATACATCCACGAAGGCAAAAGAAACAAAAGCAAAAATGAACTATTGGGACTTCATCAAGATAAGAAGCTTTTGCACAGCAAAGGATACAGTCAACAAAACTCAAAGACAACCTACAGAATGGGAGAAGATATTTGCAAATGGTGTAGCAGATAAAGGGCTAGTTTCCAAGATCTATAAAGAACTTCTTAAACTCAACACCAAAGAAACAAACAATCCAATCATGAAATGGGCAAAAGACATGAACAGAAATCTCACAGAGGAAGACATAGACATGGCCAACATGCACATGAGAAAATGCTCCACATCACTTGTCATCAGGGAAACACAAATCAAAACCACAATGAGATACCACCTCACACCAGTGAGAATGGGGAAAATTAACAAGGTAGGAAACCACAAATGTTGGAGAGGATGCGGAGAAAAGGGAACCCTCTTGCACTGTTGGTGGGAATGTGAACTGGTGCAGCTACTCTGGAAAACTGTGTGGAAGTTCCTCAAAGAGTTAAAAATAGACCTGCCCTACGACCCAGCAATTGCACTGTTGGGGATTTACCCCAAAGATACAGATGCAATGAAATGCCGGGACACCTGCACCCCGATGTTTCTAGCAGCAATATCCACAATAGCCAAACTGTGGAAGGAGCCTCAGTGTCCATCGAAAGATGAATGGATAAAGAAGATGTGGTTTATGTATACAATGGAATATTCCTCAGCCATTAGAAACGACAAATACCCACCATTTGCTTCAACGTGGATGGAACTGGAGGGTATTATGCTGAGTGAAGTAAGTCAATCGGAGAACGACAAACATCATATGGTCTCATTCATTTGGGGAATATAAATAATAGTGAAAGGGAATATAAGGGAAGGGAGAAGAAATGTGTGGGAAATATCAGAAAGGGAGACAGAACATAAATACTCCTAACTCTGAGAAATGCACTAGGGGTGGTGGAAGGGGAGGTGGGCGGGGGGTGGGGGTGAATGGGTGACGTTCTGAGGGGTGCACTTGACGGGATGAGCACCAGGTGTTATTCCGTATGTTGGTAAATTAAACACCAATAAAAAATAAATTTATTAAAAATTTAAAAAAAATAAAAGGAAAAAAAAACTACTATAAAATAAATAAGTAAGTAAGTAAATAAATAAATACATAAATAAATAAATAAAGTAAAGCAATATTAAGAGCTCCAGGCCCCCAAATTTGCTAATCTAGAGACATGGACCAATTCCTTAGAAGGTACAGCTGTCAAAACATACACAGGAAGAAACAATCTGGATAGGCCTCTATCTCCTAAAGAAGTATAACCAAAAATTATCTCCTCTCTTGATATATTAACTTGAAGTGTTTTTTTTTGTTTATAATATATAACTGTAGCTTATTACTGTCTGCATTCAAGAGATATTATGCCACTTCACATAGACTACAACAACCTTGAAATACCACATTTCCATCGTTTTCCTCTTGATCTTTGTCATCTGCTGTCAAACATCTTAAATTTATATGTTATTCATTGTACACTACATTTTTGTTGAAACACTCAATTACCTTTTTAAAATTAACCTAAGTATGTAGAACTCTTTATCCATATAATTGCCAATAGCACTTCTCTTATTTCATCTTTATAGATTCTAATTTCCCCCTGGTTTCATTTTTCTTCTGCCTAAAGAACTTACTTTAACATTTTGGTAGTGCAGATTTCCTGGTAAATGCTCTTTGCTTTTGGGTGCTGAAAAAACCTGGATTTTACAATAGAGTAGAGATATTCTCACTTGGGTACAGAATTGTCTTTTATCCAAATACTTTAAGACATTGCTCCATTGTGTTCTTGCTTGCACTGCTTCTGATAAAATCTGTTGTCATTTTTAAGTTTGTGTGTCCAAGGGCTGTCTTTTTTTCATTTTGAATACTTTTTATTGTTGTCTTCAAGTTATCTGCAATATCTAAACTGCCATTAATCTCATCTAGCCTATTTTGAATTTCAGATCCTATAGTCTTTACCTCTAGAATTTCAATGTCCCTCTATAAATATCTCTAGGTCTCTAAATTTCTAACACCTAAAATGCAGTTACAGTAACTATTTATAATCCTTTTCTGATAGTTCTGGCATCTTTTTCAGTTATGGATTAGTTTACTATTCTCTAAATTTTTGGTAATGCATTCCTGCTTCTTTGCATGCCTGGTACTTTTTTACTGATGCCAGTTCTTGTTGATTTTATACTCTTGGGTTCTAGCTATTTTTATGTTCCTATAAATGTTCTTCAGCTTTGTTCTGGGATGCAGGTTAAATTACTTGGAAATGGTCTGATCCTTTTAACTTTATTTTATGGTTGATTAGTTCTGACCAGCATCTTGTTTAGACTAGGACTAATTATCACTCACTTCTGATGCAAGACCATGGAGCTATGCTACCCTATGTTTCAATAAAAAATAAGGTATTCAGTTTGACTAATGGGAATGGACTATATACCCAGTCTTCTGTGAATTCCTAGTACTATCCTTTCCTATTCTTTTGGCTTCTTCTTTTCTAAGATGTGAGGTGTTCTTTGTTTTTTATTTTTCCACAGACATATTCTGATCAGTACTCTATTGATTACTAAAGAGAAACCCTATGTGGATATGTGGAATTCTTGCTCTCTGCAGTTGTCTGCTCTTTGTTACTTTGTCTGTAAACTTTAGTTGTTATAACATCAATCTCTCCAACCTATGTAATCTCTTCACTTGACCTTGGCTAAAAGGCCGAGAAACTATCCTATGTAAGCTCTTATGTTCCATATCCCTGTGTCATGCCATGGAAACTATCAATAGGCAATAAGCTAAGAGAATGGTAGGTCTTAAATTGTCTCATATTTCTCAGAGATCATTGTTCTTCACTCTCTGATGTCCAACATCTTCTAAATTGTTAGTTAAATATTTTCTTTTTCCCACTTGGCAGGAAAAATTGAACCTCTTTATGTGCCAGAAACAGTATTCATACAAATGTCAAACTTCTGAAGTTACTCTTTGAAGACCTTTAAAGTTTATTAGTTTCTACCAGTCTTTTTTTTGCTCCTTTCTCTATATTCTTTTAAATATTTCAATGACTTAATTTTACACCTACAATTATCTTATTTACTCAAACTGTGAATTTTTTTCTTTTTTTTTAGTAATTGCTCTAATGAAATGCTATGTAATAGAAATATAGTGTAACCCTGACAGAATTTAAATTTTTCTGGTATTTACATTAAAAACAGTGTAAGAAAGAGGTGAACTTAATTTTAGTATACTTTATGTAACTCAATCATACAAGATACAATCTTTTCAAATCATTTAAAATACCCTTTATTCATTTTAATACACGTGAAATTATTAATATTTTCCCATATTTCATTCTCAGTTGTTGAGATCAGTTGTCAATTTTATCCTTTCAAAAAAAATTTTAAATTTTATCCTTATATCTATTTAAATACCAAAACATAGTTGGAAATATATGGTTTGTATTTCTATTTCATAAAATTTACAATCAAAAATGTAGATTAATAGAACCAAAATTTTCTAAATATATGTAAGGATTTTCTAATAACTAAATTAAATACAAAAAATTATTTCCGATTGGGGGAGGAGCAAGATGGTGGAAGAGTAGGGTCCCCAAATCACCTGTCTCCACCAAACTACCTAGAAAACCTTCAAATTATCCTGAAAATCTATGAATTCGGCCTGAGATTTAAAGAGAGACCAGCTGGAATGCTCCAGTGAGAAGAGTTCGCGCATCTATCAAGGTAGGAAGACCGGGAAAAAAGAAATAAAGGAACAAAGGCCTCCAAGGGGGAGGGGCCCCGCGAGGAGCCAGGCTGAGGCCGGGGCGAGTGTCCCCAGGACAGGAGAGCCCCGGCCCGGAGACGCAGGAGCTGCACCGACCTTCCCGGGCGGAAAGGGGCTCGCGGGGAGGTGGAGCAGGACCGAGGAGGGCGGGGATGCCCTCGGGCTCCCGGGGACACTAACAGAGGAGCTGCGCCCTGGGGAGAGTGCGCCGAGCTCCCTAAGGGCTGCAGCGCGCACGGCGGGACCCGGCGGGACCCGGAGCAGCTGAAGGGGCTCGGGCGGCGGCTCCGCGGAGGGGGCTGCGCGGCCCCGGGAGCAGCTCGGAGGGGCTCGGGCAGAGGAAGAGGCTCCGTGCGGAGGGGCCTGCGCGGTTCCAGGAGCAGCTCGGAGGGGCTCGGGCGGCTGCTCCGCGGAGGGGGCTGCGGCCCCGGAGCGCGAATCCAACAGCGCAGGCCCCGGAGCACAGGGCGCCGGGACACAGCCCAGGATCCCGCCTCCCCCGGGACAGGCAGAGGCCGGGAGGGCCCAGGACAGCAAGGACGCTCCTGCCCCAGCTGAGCAGATCAGCGGCCCCGCCCCGGAGCCTCCAGGCCCTGCAGACGGAGTTCCTGCCGGAGCTTAATCCAGGGCTCCAGAGCTGGCCCCGCCACTGGGGCTGTTCCTCCTGCGGCCTCACGGGGTAAACAACCCCCACCGAGCCCTGCACCAGGCAAGGGCACAGCAGCTCCCCCAACTGCTAACACCTGAAAATCAGCAAGCAGGCCCCTCCCCCAGAACACCAGCTAGACTGACAACTTCCAGGAGAAGCCAAGGGACTTAAAGTACACAGAATCAGAAGATACTCCCCGGTGGTTCTTTTTTTTGTTTGTTTGTTTTTGTTTTTGTTTTGTTTTGCTTTTTGATTTGTTTCCTTCCCCCACCCCCTTTTTTCTCCTTTCTTTTTCTTTCTCTTTTTCTTCTTTTTTTTTTTTTTTCGTTTTTTTTTCTTTTTCTTCCCTTTTTTTCCTCTTTCTCTTTTCTTTCCTTCTTTCTCTCCTCTCTTTTTCTCTTTTTCCCAATACAACTTGCTTTTGGCAACTCTGCACTGAGCAAAATGACTAGAAGGAAAACCTCACCTCAAAAGAAAGAATCAGAAACAGTCCTCTCTCCCACAGAGTTACAAAATCTGGATTACAATTCAATGTCAGAAAGCCAATTCAGAAGCACTATTATACAGCTACTGGTGGCTCTAGAAAAAAGTATAAAGGACTCAAGAGACTTCATGACTGCAGAATTTAGAGCTAATCAGGCAGAAATTAAAAATCAATTGAATGAGATGCAATCCAAACTAGAAGTCCTAACGACGAGGGTTAACGAGGTGGAAGAACGAGTGAGTGACCTAGAAGACAAGTTGATAGCAAAGAGGGAAACTGAGGAAAAAAGAGACAAACAATTAAAAGACCATGAAGATAGATTAAGGGAAATAAACGACAGCCTGAGGAAGAAAAACCTACGTTTAATTGGGGTTCCCGAGGGCGCCGAAAGGGACAGAGGGCCAGAATATGTATTTGAACAAATTCTAGCTGAAAACTTTCCTAATCTGGGAAGGGAAACAGGCATTCAGATCCAGGAAATAGAGAGATCCCCCCCTAAAATCAATAAAAACCGTTCAACACCTCGACATTTAATTGTGAAGCTTGCAAATTCCAAAGATAAAGAGAAGATCCTTAAAGCAGCAAGAGACAAGAAATCCCTGACTTTTATGGGGAGGAGTATTAGGGTAACAGCAGACCTCTCCACAGAGACCTGGCAGGCCAGAAAGGGCTGGCAGGATATATTCAGGGTCCTAAATGAGAAGAACATGCAACCAAGAATACTTTATCCAGCAAGGCTCTCATTCAAAATGGAAGGAGAGATAAAGAGCTTCCAAGACAGGCAGCAACTGAAAGAATATGTGACCTCCAAACCAGCTCTGCAAGAAATTTTAAGGGGGCCTCTTAAAATTCCCCTTTAAGAAGAAGTTCAGTGGAACAGTCCACAAAAACAAAGACTGAATAGGTATCATGATGACACTAAACTCATATCTCTCAATAGTAACTATGAATGTGAACGGGCTTAATGACCCCATCAAAAGGCGCAGGGTTTCAGACTGGATAAAAAAGCAGGACCCATCTATTTGCTGTCTACAAGAAACTCATTTTAGACAGAATGACACCTACAGCCTGAAAATAAAAGGTTGGAGAACCATTTACCATTCGAATGGTCCTCAAAAGAAAGCAGGGCTAGCCATCCTTATATCAGATAAACTAAAATTTACCCCAAAGACTGTAGTGAGAGATGAAGAGGGACACTATATCATACTTAAAGGATCTATTCAACAAGAGGACTTAACAATCCTCAATATATATGCTGCGAATGTGGGAGCTGCCAAATACATAAATCAATTATTAACCAAAGTGAAGAAATACTTAGATAATAATACACTTATACTTGGTGACTTCAATCTAGCTCTTTCTATACTCGATAGGTCTTCTAAGCAAAACATCTCCAAAGAAACGAGAGCTTTAAATGATACACTGGACCAGATGGATTTCACAGATATCTACAGAACTTTACATCCAAACTCAACTGAATACACATTCTTCTCAAGCGCACATGGAACTTTCTCCAGAATAGACCACATATTGGGTCACAAATCGGGTCTGAACCGATACCAAAAGATTGGGATTGTCCCCTGCATATTCTCGGACCATAATGCCTTGAAATTAGAACTAAATCACAACAAGAAGTTTGGAAGGACCTCAAACACATGGAGGTTAAGGACCATCCTGCTAAAAGATAAAAGGGTCAACCAGGAAATTAAGGAAGAATTAAAAAGATTCATGGAAACTAATGAGAATGAAGATACAACCGTTCAAAATCTTTGGGATGCAGCAAAAGCAGTCCTAAGGGGGAAATACATCGCAATACAAGCATCCATTCAAAAACTGGAAAGAACTCAAATACAAAAGCTAACCTTACACATAAAGGAGCTAGAGAAAAAACAGCAAATAGATCCTACACCCAAGAGAAGAAGGGAGTTAATAAAGATTCGAGCAGAACTCAACGAAATCGAGACCAGAAGAACTATGGAACAGATCAACAGAACCAGGAGTTGGTTCTTTGAAAGAATTAATAAGATAGATAAACCATTAGCCAGCCTTATTAAAAAGAAGAGAGAGAAGACTCAAATTAATAAAATCATGAATGAGAAAGGAGAGATCACTACCAACACCAAGGAAATACAAACGATTTTAAAAACATATTATGAACAGCTATACGCCAATAAATTAGGCAATCTAGAAGAAATGGACACATTCCTGGAAAGCCACAAACTACCAAAACTGGAACAGGAAGAAATAGAAAACCTGAACAGGCCAATAACCAGGGAGGAAATTGAAGCAGTCATCAAAAACCTCCCAAGACACAAGAGTCCAGGGCCAGATGGCTTCCCAGGAGAATTTTATCAAACGTTTAAAGAAGAAATCATACCTATTCTCCTAAAGCTGTTTGGAAAGATAGAAAGAGATGGAGTACTTCCAAATTCGTTCTATGAAGCCAGCATCACCTTAATTCCAAAGCCAGACAAAGACCCCGCCAAAAAGGAGAATTACAGACCAATATCCCTGATGAACATGGATGCAAAAATTCTCAACAAGATACTGGCCAATAGGATCCAACAGTACATTAAGAAAATTATTCACCATGACCAAGTAGGATTTATCCCTGGGACACAAGGCTGGTTCAACACCCGTAAAACAATCAATGTGATTCATCATATCAGCAAGAGAAAAACCAAGAACCATATGATCCTCTCATTGGATGCAGAGAAAGCATTTGACAAAATACAGCATCCATTTCTGATCAAAACTCTTCAGAGTGTAGGGATAGAGAGAACATTCCTCGACATCTTAAAAGCCATCTATGAAAAGCCCACAGCAAATATCATTCTCAATGGGGAAGCACTGGGAGCCTTTCCCCTAAGATCAGGAACAAGACAGGGATGTCCACTCTCACCACTGCTATTCAACATAGTACTGGAAGTCCTAGCCTCAGCAATCAGACAACAAAAAGACATTAAAGGCATTCAAATTGGCAAAGAAGAAGTCAAACTCTCCCTCTTCGCCGATGACATGATACTCTACATAGAAAACCCAAAAGTCTCCACCCCAAGATTGCTAGAACTCATACAGCAATTCGGTAGCGTGGCAGGATACAAAATCAATGCCCAGAAGTCAGTGGCATTTCTATACACAAACAATGAGACTGAAGAAAGAGAAATTAAGGAGTCAATCCCATTTACAATTGCACCCAAAAGCATAAGATACCTAGGAATAAACCTCACCAAAGATGTAAAGGATCTATACCCTCAAAACTATAGAACACTTCTGAAAGAAATTGAGGAAGACACAAAGAGATGGAAAAATATTCCATGCTCATGGATTGGCAGAATTAATATTGTGAAAATGTCAATGTTACCCAGGGCAATATACACGTTTAATGCAATCCCTATCAAAATACCATGGACTTTCTTCAGAGAGTTAGAACAAATTATTTTAAGATTTGTGTGGAATCAGAAAAGACCCCGAATAGCCATGGGAATTTTAAAAAAGAAAACCATATCTGGGGGCATCACAATGCCAGATTTCAGGTTGTACTACAAAGCTGTGGTCATCAAGACAGTGTGGTACTGGCACAAAAACAGACACATAGATCAGTGGAACAGAATAGAGAATCCAGAAGTGGACCCTGAACTTTATGGGCAACTAATATTCGATAAAGGAGGAAAGACTATCCATTGGAAGAAAGACAGTCTCTTCAATAAATGGTGCTGGGAAAATTGGACATCCACATGCAGAAGAATGAAACTAGACCACTCTCTTGCACCATACACAAAGATAAACTCAAAATGGATGAAAGATCTAAATGTGAGACAAGATTCCATCAAAATCCTAGAGAAGAACACAGGCAACACCCTTTTTGAACTCGGCCATAGTAACTTCTTGCAAGATACATCCATGAAGGCAAAAGAAACAAAAGCAAAAATGAACTATTGGGACTTCATCAAGATAAGAAGCTTTTGCACAGCAAAGGATACAGTCAACAAAACTCAAAGACAACCTACAGAATGGGAGAAGATATTTGCAAATGACATATCAGATAAAGGGCTAGTTTCCAAGATCTATAAAGAACTTCTTAAACTCAACACCAAAGAAACAAACAATCCAATCATGAAATGGGCAAAAGACATGAACAGAAATCTCACAGAGGAAGACATAGACATGGCCAACATGCATATGAGAAAATGCTCTGCATCACTTGCCATCAGGGAAATACAAATCAAAACTACAATGAGATACTACCTCACACCAGTGAGAATGGGGAAAATTAACAAGGCAGGAAACAACAAATGTTGGAGAGGATGCGGAGAAAAGGGAACCCTCATACACTGTTGGTGGGAATGTGAACTGGTGCAGCCACTCTGGAAAACTGTGTGGAGGTTCCTCAAACAGTTAAAAATATACCTGCCCTACGACCCAGCAATTGCACTGTTGGGGATTTACCCCAAAGATACAAATGCAATGAAACGCCGGGACACCTGCACCCCGATGTTTCTAGCAGCAATGGCCACTATAGCCAAACTGTGGAAGGAGCCTCGGTGTCCAACGAAAGATGAATGGATGAAGAAGATGTGGTTTATGTATACAATGGAATATTACTCAGCTATTAGAAATGACAAATACCCACCATTTGCTTCAACGTGGGTGGAACTGGAGGGTATTATGCTGAGTGAAGTAAGTCAGTCGGAGAAGGACAAACATTATATGTTCTCATTCATTTGGGGAATATAAATAATAGTGAAAGGGAAAATAAGGGAAGGGAGAAGAAATGGGTGGGAAATATCAGAAAGGGAGATAGAACGTAAAGACTGCTAACTCTGGGAAACGAACTAGGGGTGGTAGAAGGGGAGGAGGGCGGGGGGTGGGAGTGAATGGGTGACGGGCACTGGGTGTTATTCTGTATGTTAGTAAATTGAACACCAATAAAAAAAAAAAAACATTAAACTCAAAAAAAAAATTATTTCCCTTTAATACATCAATACAGATAAAACTAGTTTATCTAATTTTATAAGAATTGAATTGACTTTGAAGAAAAGCACTGAAGTTTGAAAATACACTTTTGCAAGTTAAGTAAATTTGCTAATGCTTATGTCAACTTAGTAAACATAATCAAGTAGTATTGCCTATATGTATATAAGAAAAGCTATGAAGCAGAGAAGGCCATCAATAAAACAAAAAGGCAACCTACTGAATGGGAGAAAATATTCACAAATCATACATCTGATAAGGGGTTAGTATCCAAAATATATAAAGAATTTGTACAACTTAATAGCAAAAAAATAAACAAATGATTAGAAAATGGGCAAAGGATCCGAATACATATTTTTCCAAAGAAGAATGGCCAAGAAGTACATGAAAAGATGCTCAACATCATTAATCATCAGGGAAATGCAAATCAAAACCACAATGAATTATCACTTCACATCTGTTAGAATGGCTATGATCTAAAAACACAAGAAACAACAAGTGTTGGTGTAGATATGGAGAAAAGGGAACTCTTGTGCACTGTTGGTAGAAATGTAGGTTTTTATAGCCACTATGAAAAAAAAGAATAGAAAGTCCTCACAAACATCAAAAATAAAACTACCACATTACCCAATAATTATACTAGGTATTTATTTGAGGCAGATGAAAATACTAACTTGAAAAGATATATGTACCCCCATATTCTCTGCAGCATTATTTATAATAGCCAAGGTATGGAACAACCTAAGTATCCACTGATGGATAAATGGATAAGGAAAATGTAGTATATATACACAGTAAAGTATTTTTCATATATTAAAAAAATAAAATCTTGTCATTTGAAATAACATGGATGGACACTGAAAGCATAAGGTTAAATTAAATAAGTCATACAGGGAAAGATTAAACTACGTGTGATCTTACTTATACATGGAATCTCAAACAAACCAAAAACAAAAATATTGTGCTCAGAGATACAGAGAACAGAATGGTGGTTACCAGAGTGGCGGGTGGCTGGAATGGATAAAGGGGGTTTAAGGGCACAAAACTATAAAATAAATAAGCCTTTGGGATTTAAAGAACAGCATAGTGACTATAGTTAATACTGTATTGCATAATTGAAACTTGCTAAGAGAGTAGATAATAAAAGATCTTATCACAAGGGAAAAATTTAAATATGCATGGTAACAGATTTTAGCTAGAATTATTATGGTTATCATTTCACAATATATACAAATATTTAATCATTACATTTTAAACCTGAAACTAATATAATGCTATATATGTTACACCTCAATAAAAAACTATGAAATGCTGAATTTATCATGATGCAACACTTTTCAGCTTTTGTATATTTTGCACTATATGCACATGTGGGTATAACACTGAATTTCAACTAAAATCATCTGTATGTTTATTCATGTTGGAAAAAAATCTGTAAAAGTATAATACATTCTTATTTTGAAAAATTTCAATTTCAACATACATTTCATATCTGTCTATTTAGATAACAAATAAGTTTTCCTTTTCTTGAACTTCAAATTGAGCTCATTCATATGCAGTGTGATATCTGTGAAAAAAAACACACTGCCATTTTTTGTCTTTATTATTAAATATTTGGCAGACATTCCTTGGTTTCAAAAAAATCTGCAATTGGAATTAACAGTACAGTAAATCTTTAAAAAAAAATTCTTCCATGTTGAACCAGAGTCAATTGGCAAAGAATACAAGATTATTGAATTCATTGTCTTCTATTTCTTCTGCAAGTTCCATAAACTGTTAATGATTCATAGCATCTGTCATATAGACTGAACAATTTTCACAACTGTATCCATGACAATTTTAAGAGTCTGCTTCAGAAACTAAGCACAAATATTTTCAATATGTATTATACAGCGGAACAGAGCAATAAGGAAAACACTAGTCCCTTCTTTTAACATTCAAATTTTGACCTAATATAGTTGGAGCACCATCTGTCAAGATAAAACTAATTCTCTCATATCTAGCTCAAATTCTTTAACAGAAGTGAAATACTAAAAGATAATTCCATCACAAATTCATTTTTTCAGACTGAAGAATGATAACAATTCTTTTTGAAGTCTTTGATGCATAATTTACCCATAAGTATTAAATACACAGTGTCTATTACATTATCTAGCTCATATAAGGCTAAAGAGACTATTTATACTGTTTCAATTTTCAATCCAGTCATCTTTAGGTCTTTTTTAAAATCACTTTTTAAGTAAATATTTTAATTAATCAATTACTTAGAGTACTGCATTTTTTAGTTAAATGTTTGACAGTACTATATACAGTTACCTTGCTCTTAGCTTCTATTACATAGTTAAGTAAGAGTATCAAGTGCAGATATTTTGTGTATCTCTACTGCCATATTACACTATTAGTGATCTAGTTCCTGCTAGAAGTAGAGCCATTATCATCTCCTAATCTAGTTATTTGGAGATCCAATTCCAGAAATCACAGGACCAATTTAAAAAGCTCATCCTTAACATTCTGTTCCTCTAGAAAACACTCAGAATATGAAAATATCTATTATTCAAGACATCTATCTTTCCATCCATCTATGGAATAAGGAAGTGGTTCATGTGATTATGGAGGCTAAGAAGTCCTAAGATCTGTTGTCCAAAAGAGTGAGAACCAGGACAGCTAGCTTTTCTTTAAGATTTTTTTCTTCGGGTTTTTATGGTCCTTTTAAAATATTGGCATTTGTAGAACTTTCCCTGTGAATAGTATTATTTTTTCTCTGAATGCCTTTAAGTTCTGCTATTAGTCATGATTTTATATATTTTATTATTATATACCTATATATAGTTGTTTTTAAAAGACTTTATTTATTCATGAGAGACACACAGAGAGGCAGACACATGGGCAGAGGGAGCCCAATGTGGAACTCGATCCCAGGATTCCAGGATCACGATCTGAGCTAAAGGCAGATGCTCAACCACTGAGCCATTCAGGGGTTATAGTTTTATTTTGTTTTGTTTTTTTAAAAAAACATCTCTTGTATAAACTGATATGTCATTTGATGCCTTTCATCTGTTTTGGAAATCTCTCTGCCATTATCTTCTTCCATTTTTCATATATTCTATTTTTCTCTATTCTCCTGAGACTTGAATTATGAGCATCTTAAACCACTTTATATTTTTCAGAAGACTATGGATGCCTTATCCTTTTTTAAACTAATTTCTTCTCTTTGAGCTCAATTTGATCATTAGTTATTGGCCTGTATTTAGTTTTCTATCGATTTCTCATATCAAGAGTTCTCTTTAGGATATTTTTGTTAGTTTATACACTTACTGAAATGTCCTCTCTTTTCATTCACATTGCTTATACATCCTGTAGATCCCTTAACATTTTATGAGAATAATTATAAGATTTATAACTGATCATTCCAACTCCTGAAATATCTTCTTTGTACCTAATTCTATTGATCATTTATTTTCTCAAACATGTTTCACATTCTCTTGCTTTACCATGGATTTTTATTTTGTGTCATACATTTTTTTAAAAGCCCAATAGAGACTGAAGTGACTTAGATTTATCTCCAGAAAGAGACACATTCCAGTTCTTGTCACTTTCTTATTGGTGAACCTAGACTCCCTGGTGAATTTATTTTTTTCTTCTCAGCCTCCGGTTTTATGGTATAACCCCTAGCATCCCGCAGATGCTGGTGGACTAGCATTTTAAAGGTAGTACAGTTTTGTTCTGTGTGGAGGGGATTCTCTGACCCAAATCTGTCATATATGTTAATACATGGCAAATAAAACTTTTTGAAAATTAGGCTCATTGTCCTTATCCTAAGCTGCCACAAATACCTTATCTTCTGTTTCAGTCATGGATTACAGTACCCTTGGATTGTTTCTATTTTCATTCTCTGGAGCTTAGTTCATTTATTTCACTTCTATTTCTCTATGTTCTCCATGATTGGCAGAAAATAAGTATGTCATTGATCTGCCTTTTGTTGTTAGGACAAGAACAATATTTTTTTTACAACTTTCTATTCTGACCTAGAAGGATATACACTTAGTTTAAATGTCAACTCCTGTTTCTTAACTCTTACTTCTAAAAAGTACTATTTAATTGTGTTTAAAATACCCTTATTCATATTTAGTCTTTTTGTTGTTGTTATTCTTGCGTTATTTTGCTAACTCTAACAGTCTGAAATCTTAAGAGTCTAAATTGTGGATTATTTCTATAGAGATGATTTAGTTTTGCTCTCCATGAGGGACTCGAGGGCACTATTTACTCCCTTCAAATATTTTGGAATAGTTTCAATATTTGCAAATTCCTTGCCCTACCTTACAACTGGCACAAAGCTTAGGTTTTAAATTCTTTGACATTAATATTTCTACCCAGGACAACCCAAGTTTTCTTTTTGTTTATATCTCACACATCCATTTTAAATATTTTATTTATTTGGAAGAAAGAGCAAGCAGGGGGAGAAGCAGAGGGAGAGGGAGAATCTCAGGCAGACTCCACACTGGGCACAGAGCCCAATGCAGGGCTCAATCTCACTACCCTGAGATCGTGACTTGAACTGAAATCAAGAGTTGGATGCCCAACTGACTGAGCCACCAGGTGTTTCTTCACATGTCCATTTTAAACTAGCTGTTCTTTTGTTATGCTTTTTCTTTATTGTTACTTAGAAAAGTCCCCTAATCACCTGGGCATTCATGAATTCAATTCAATAAGTTTTATGATAGTTCCTCAAAAACTTGTTTATAGCATCCTATAATTAAAGGCTAGATAGTGTTATATTCATCCTTGACTCTACAGTATTTATCACTAAGTTTCATGACATAGAGAATGCATTCAAAAAAAGTGTTAATAGAACACAAAAGTTAAAATAAATATTAGGTCAAGCAGCATATCAATCCAAGAGGAAAGGTCATGAAGGATTAGATCTATTATAAACTCTTACATTAACTGTCACTAAATTAAATTTTAATAGAGCTTCATTTTTAGGTATATTTTATTGATGAGATAATAAGGAAGCAAAAATGAAATACTGAACAAGTAGTTTGGAAAAGTAGAACGAATCATGATTGATAGCAAAAATTCCTGGATCAATTAGTGCAAAATCAAATATGTGAGAGGTGTTGTTTTTTTTTCCTAAGGAAGTAGGTAGAGTAGCAATATCAAGTCCTTAAAAAATGTTCAAGTATTGAGGCCAAAATACAAAACAAAAGAAAAACAACAACAATAACAGCAAAACAAGTGCCAGGAAGGCCAGGGAAGCATGGTATCATAGAAGACAAGGAGAATTACTTAGAGCTGCCATATTTATAGTCTGGAAATGTCACTGACACTTATTTGAGTTGTTCTTCCATTTATAAGTTCAACCTTTCTCTTGAGTGAATTGTCTTCAACAAATTATTTAATGAAATAATGTCAGTGGCCCCATTTTAGCTTTGTCTCAAATTATGGCAAAGCATGCAGAATTAATAGAATTTTAAAATTATGCATGGCCAAGTTCACGCACAATTTGGAATAGCTAAATTATAATGAATGGAAATGTAGATTGTTGATCAGCAATGACATTCTTAAATTATTGAACTGAGTATATTATATTCCATATGGAAAACATTTTAATATTTTCAACAGAAGTCTAGATTCTTGATATATACCAATGTACAAAACCTCAGAATTGAAAAGGTTTGCATTATATGCACAAAAATAGCAAATACAATGATCCCCTTTACAGAATAGCTCTTCCTTAGCTCTTAGAGTAAAACTAGCTTTACTTTAGGAGACTTGAAAGCATTCTTGAAACAGTATTCAACCCTCCTAATAGTATACATCCCACCTTGCCCTTTAGGACTTTCTCAGGGAATAATCTTGAGATGAAAATGTAGAGGAAATTTGTCTTTTTATTTTCTTTCCAATCTGTGCCACACTTGTGAAATGCAGTGGAAGTTTTAACTTTTTCCCTAATATGTATCAGACACCTTCCAGAGGGATTAGAAATTGAAAAAGTGAGGCAGCAGCCCTAGTAGATATGAATGAACAACAAAAGGCCTTTTTTTAAAAACAGAATTCAACAAGAGCTGATTTTTCATTTGGGGTTTGCAGCTCTAATATGCTGGTTCCCAAACTAATAGTGCAATTCAGTAGATCAATCTTAATGCAGATATGGTAAAAAATGTGGTCATTTATAATAGGCGATTTAGCTGCCCCAGCCATTTGGATATCAGAAGCAATAGTGCTCAGTGATTGAGGTGGAAAATGGAGGTCTCATCGAAAAGAAAATCAAGCAGTTCATTAATTTATGCCCTTTTAAACCCATAAATGCTTTGTAATTCCTAGATTTTAGGGAAGTTTTAAAAGTCTGGTCTAAAATGCCACAGGCACATTAGCAGAAACATTTAAAGCTGTTAGAGGCTTCCAGCAGATTGTATTATTTATTATGTTCAAGCTCTAGAGGCTAAGAGCAGCTGAAAGGATTGCAGTGCCAACAGCTGAAAATGAAGATTCTCTAAATAAAGGGCCGGTTGCCATTTAGCCTGATGTGCAAAGAACCAAATATACAGTGGAACTCCTATGAAAACAAAAATGAGTCCTACTACCCTTGTGTAACTGAAAGTAGAAATATTTGTATGTTATTTAATCAAAGGGTGTTATTAAAAATAGATGCTTCTTTCTCTTCATGAATGAAAAGACTATGATGAACAAATAAGAACCGATGAAATATGAGAGCACATTTTCAATTAAAGAGCATTTTGTGAAATGTATGTTTTTTATCTTTATTAATATGACATAAATAAAATAAATGCCATTCAGATTTATTTTGTGCAGATGCATTCTATAAATTCTTTGCAAGTTTCTAGACCGATTTCCTTTCAAAAATGGAGAACTGCTTTTAGTTTATAAGCCCTCACTTCACTGTTATGTACAAAGCACTAGATTGAGTTGACATTGTAGCACAAAAGGGTATCAAAAAAATGAAGAAAATACAGTTCCCAACTTTCAATTAGCTCAACACTCTCTGTCTAGGCTCACATTTAAAATTTGGGACATCTGAGTTGCTAACCTGCGCTGACACTTTTTTACTAATGAAATTGCATCTGCTAAGCCAGAGAGAAGAAAATTGAAGTAACTGAAAGGTTTATCATCCGTCCATCTTTGATGTCTCTGGACGATGGCCCCCAATAAACTTGTTCTTAGAGTTATACTGAAAAATAGGAGTTCACTGATAACCATGTCTAGATTTAGTATTTGATTATAGGAAAGACATACATGCTTCAATCCCCCACATTTCTAGATTAAAAGAAAGTCCAGGGATCCCTGGGTGGCGCAGCGGTTTGGCGCCTGCCTTTGGCCCTGGGCGTGATCCTGGAGACCCGGGATCGAATCCCATATCAGGCTCCCGATGCATGGAGCCTGCTTCTCCCTCTGCCTGTGTCTCTGCCTCTCTCTCTCTCTCTCTCTGACTATCATAAGTAAATAAATAAAAATTAAAAAAAAAAAAAAAAAAAGAAAGTCCATTCTAGCTCCATTATGTTTAGAAATTCTTATGGTCTCAAAGATGTGTGTGCCCTTGAGTATGCGTTGGGGGAGAGGTATCTGGGGAGGAAGAAGTAGACCCATCAGCTGGGCAGGAAGACAGGAAAGGACATTGGGGTCATTGGAAAGAGCAATCCTACTTATTCCAGATTTTTATGAGAGTGGGCCTCAGATGAATGCCATTTGGGCCTGGGAAATGCCACAGCTGTTGCTGTTGGAGGGAGTCAGTGTGGCAGCTGCTTCAAACCAAGTCTGGAGGGACAACTTCCTCATTGCTAAAGCCAGTTTACAGGGGATTCTGTGAGGGAGAACTATCACACCACCCTGTATAATGTAAAGTCAAGGGTGTTCTAGTACCATTAGGATCTGGGTTTTTTCATAGTTATGGACTTCTAATTCACTCTGCAGCTTTGTAATGGTAAAGAAGAGGGGACTTTTCATGAAGATAATAATGCTTAAGTTTCACAGTTGCTCCCCAGCACAGGTTTCTGGGTTTTGTGAGGCTTGTAGTTATTTATAATTTTTTAAATCATAATTGCTTTTCTTATTCTCATGAAATATTTATTTTCACACATACATTGTTTTGTGTTCCTTAAAAGGTGTTGCCAAATTGTCTTTAGAAAGGGAGAGAACTAAGACAAGAAAGACAAACTACTTTCTCTGAAGAATATGTCTGAATTCAAGTTACTGGGGCAAATTCTCTTATCCTGGGTGTTTCCTATCTCAGATACTGTGTAGACTCTGGTCTCAGCCATATATTGTATTCAAGGAGAAATTAAGGTTTTTCTTTATAGAGTAATAAGAACTCCATGCCAAATTGGCTTATTCTATGTTAATTGAGAAAGACGAAATAGAATAATGATCCATAACAGGACACGGCCAAATATAGAGGAAATAAAATGTGTGTCTGGTTTTAGAGACTAATTTCAGAACCTTACAAGAAATAATCCCTTGGTTCTAATAATGGCTATAATAGACATATAATCTAAGTGAGGAAAGCAGACATATATACATTAAAAATATGTTACCAGATACCAGATCAAAGCCATAAGATTATATGTGGGCTAATATAAGTTATTCTGGAAAGGTAAATTGATACGATATGATGGATTCCTCAAAAGAAATGAAAAGGGAGTGTCTGATTTGCTCTTTGAGTAACTTTATAGTGTGAATGAATTGATCATATCCAATATGCCAAGTATTTTTGAGAACATACTGGGACAATGATAAGCAAAATACACATGATCCATATTCTCATGGAGTGTGAGGTATGAACACACACACACGTGGCCAAATAATTACACAAATTCCTTATTATACAATAAGTAGCGTGGAGTAGCTTCTAAGTGTCAATTACTAAGGATAGGTTCTAGAGTATGGTAGTGAACAAGACAGACAATATCCTATCTTCATGGGACCTTCATTTTATTTATTCATGAGAGACACAGGGAGAGAGAGAGAGGCAGAGACACAGGCAGAGAGAGAAGCAGGCTCCATGCAGGGAGCCCGACGCAGGACTCGATCCCGGGGACCTTCATTTTAATGGGATAGATAAAAATAAGTAAGTGTGATGGAGAATAAATAAATACAATAATTGAAACAAAATTAGAGGGTAGAGACTGGTAGGTCACAGTACTCTTTTAGATATAGTAATGGAAAATAATGTAATTTTCTTCTTCTAGTTTAGAAAATTTTTGGTCTTAGTCTACTCATTGACCTTTTTAAGCACATTGCATTGTGAATAAATGAATCTTAACACTGAAGTGGGAGAAGAGTAAGAAATAGATTGAAATTGTTTTTTATTTAAAAATAATATTAATTTAATACTGATTTTTAAAATAATATAGTTTCATCCTCACAAAATGTCATTTATGGATATGTAGTATTGATAAACACTATAATGCTAATAGGGATAAGTTTCTGTTTTTTGTTTTTTTACAAAACTTTGAATCTAACATAATTTAAGTAGAGTCCAGCAGGTACTCAACAAAATGTAGAAGGTACTCAACAAAAATTTTCTAATAAACACGGACTAAGAATTAACATTTCCACAACATGGCAATTTTTAAATTGTTTTAAATGGACTTAGGCTACACAGAACTAGATTTTTCATAATCTTTACCAATATCACACTGTCATCATTTTTTTAAAGATTTTATTTATTTATTCATGGGCGACACAGAGAAAGAGAAAGAGAGGCAGAGACACAGGCAGAGGGACAAGCTGGCCCCATGCAGGGAACCTGATGTGGGACTCAATCCTAGGTCTCCAGGATTACACCCTGGGCTGAAGGTGGCACTAAACTGCTGAGCCACCCAGGGATCCTCTCACACTGTCATCATTAATCCAAATACAGTCCTCTTCTAGTCACTTTTATAATATGCCTAGCAAGCTGTAGTTTACAAAATCACATGCTCTTTTCAAAATAATTCTAAGAGAAACATTTATTATTTCTATTAAAAGATGTAATAATAGATTTCAATATACTACGTAACTGAGTAAAGCTGCCTAACTAGGAAATAACATATCACCCACTGCTTCTAATGCTTTTGCTCCTTCCACTACATTACAGTAGTCCACTCCCAGGTTTCAGTGAGGTCCTGGTAGATGGCTGAGGTGTATTTAATATTGCCATCAACGAGGTTTCCATCAATGTTTACACAGGTTGCCAGCAGAAATGATGAATTCAGAAAAGAAAAATGGTGACAGGTTGAAGACAACAAACAAGAGATGGGTTTAAGGACATATGGGGGAAGAATGTAGGAGTGGAAAGAGATGCAAAGATTAGAGAGAGACAATAGTGTAATGGGAGTGGAGTTCTCATCAGAATCTCTTATCTGTGGAGTTCTCATCAGCACTTCCAAGTTGAAAGCAGGCAGCTCTCCAACCCACTAAGAAGATGTGGTCAGCTAAGGGAAGTCAGAATTTAGTTAAAGTGAAGAGGTGGAAGGCAGAAGATAGCAAATGATGAGCACAAACAGGGTTAACATCTGCAGATTTTAAGATTTGTGATTTTGGCAAACATCTAAACTACTCCAAGATTTCAAAGCACTTTAAAAGAAAGCTGACTTTAAGTGGATGCTACCAAGATGAATGGTTTCTGTGCAAAATGAAATAAGACCAATCAATTAAAGGAAAAAAAACTCTAAGGATAAAGACTACAGAATCCGGTACCATAAACATAGGTACGCAGTAGAGGAGTACAAAAATGGAAATTGAACTGTTCCTTAGGTAGAGAAAAATTATAGTTGGTTAGATACCTAAGTGGAAGTAGGTATCAAATGAATCTGAAATGTCTTTCCTGACTATGCATACTGATTCCTTTTCATGAGAATATTTCCTGAATAGAAATGGTTACATATTGTAGTTTCTCCTCTATTTAGACTTCTTTCCTAAAGAAGAATTTCTTTCCTAAATTTTCTCATATGGTATATAAATACTGGAGTCAGAGAATATACACTCTTCTTTTCACATCTTTTCATCTCTTTTGCATGTCATATCTTCAGGGAGAAAAAGAATGGGAATTTTTCGTTCATTGGACAGTCTCTAGACATCAAGTGCTGTAGACATTATCTCATTCACCTATTATTTAAACCATTCAAAACCTAGTTTTCTCTACTATAAAATGTAGAAAATAAACTATACTTAATTCATATTATTGTGATGATCATGAGATAATGGTATAAACTGAGTAAACCAATATCTGGTCTTTATAACTATATGAACTTTTTAATGAAAAGTCATTTACTATTATACATTATAGCAAGTATTCTGGAAATTGGTTGCTTAAGTTCAAATCCTTGCTCTGTTACTTACTAGCTGAGTGATCTCAGTTGCCTTTCTAAGCCACTATAACTCAATCTTTTCATCTCTAAAGTGGAAATAAAATGAGAGTTGCCTTGATAAGACTGTTCAGTCCATTAAATGAGTTATTATACATAAAGCACTTAAACCGATGCTTGGTACAAATTAATAGTCAAGTAAGCATCAACTCTTATTGACATACTGTGAAGGAAGTAATGGTGATTGTAGACAAAAGCTGTGATTCTTAATTTTTTTTTTTTGTATGTTACAGAATGCCCTCTCCTAACTTGATGAATTTTAGGAACCCTTCCTCAGGAAAAATAAAAATAATAAGAATTATGTTTACAACTGAATTAACACAAAATTTTTCACGTGATTTAAGCATTTGTGAACTTTTGAAGCCCATCTGTGGATTTCAGGTTATGAACACCAACTCTGAGTAATATTTTGTATGAACTACTTTATAAAAGAATAAAAAGGACAGATGCATTTTTCATTATACTATATATCATAAAATATTGTGGAAAATATTTCAATTGTGTATTAAGACATTTATTTTTGGACAAAAATAATTAAAATAAGATAAGATGGAAAGGTTTGCAATTGATGTCATTTACAAAAACTCTCAAAAGTTCTCAGTTGATAACTTTCTGGAATTTAGTTTTCCTGAGGAAAAGAGCATGGCTTGGCATGACAAAAATAATACTTAAACTCTATTCCTCAAAACATTCAACACTTGTCAAAGTAAGCAACACAAATATTGGGACTTTGCCAGCATTAAAGTATTTGAAATGGGGTACAAATCTCTGGGTCTCCCAGTACATAGCTAGTGGAATTTTTACATCACTATTATACTTAAGAACAAATTCTTCATATCCATTCTCAGAGAAATAAGAATTAAATTTATTTTTAATATTGTTATGATGTGAACAAGTAAAAGTCTCTTATTTCATTATTTAAAACCTCAAGATACTAGCATTTGATTATAGTTCAAAACACACATTACAATTTACACCTAAAATTGAACTATGTTTTTCGAAATAGTTTGAGTTCTGTAGAAGATAGTGAAATTTTCAATTAGCTTTTGATTTGACACTTCCTTATATAGCTTACACAGTAAATAGAAACTAGTCTTCCTTTGATAAGTGAGAAACCAAAATATTTTCTCTAAGAGAAAAATTGCGTAGCACCTGAGAGTGAAAATGATCTGTGAAATCAAGGTGAATGACGACTGTGGATTGGGTGAAGCCCACATTTGGCATACTAGGGCTTGAATTGAAATTCCTAATTAAAATTAAACTCTTGGGCCATTTTAAATGGTTCTAGACTCATGAAGTATGTGCTATTTGTTGTCTCCTGTTATCCACCTATCATTTCTGTTTCCCTTACCCTCCATTTGGAAGCCTTTCTCTATCAGAGATAAAATTCAATTCCCCAATTCAATTCCTCAAAGGAGCACTGCTTCTGGTCATGCATTGGCCAGGTACACCCCACCATCCCCAAATCATTCCTGAATTGACAAAATGCTCACTTTTCTTCAACACTCAGTTAAACTAATTCTCATTATGTTGGTAATAAATAATAGCATATTACCACCCTCTCTAGCTTACTAAAATGTGAACAATTGTGCTTATATAATATTGTATAGTATGTAGTATTAAACTACTTCCTGAGTTATTGTTGTAAATGAGTTACTATACTTACAACACTTATGAAAATGCCTGATATAGGAGAAACTCAATAGGTGCTAGATATTATTATTATTGTATATAACAGATTGCTGTGGAATAAAATAATGGAGGTTATAGTTTAAAAGTTCACTCCAATTAGAATGTAATTTAAGTTATAATTCAAAGTGGTTATTGCTCTCAATTATATTTTTTGATCTTCATTATATTCATACATACCACTTTAGATATATATGGCCATAAGAAATTAAATAGAGTAAGTGCTAATAGTCTAATGTACACTCTTTTTATGAAAGAAATATCGGAGAGAAAAAAATTGATTTAAGAAGGAACTGACATTTTAACAATTGGTGCTACCTAAAAGTAAAAGGCACCACCACTGCTTGTGATACAATAGGATCTTTGTAAAGACAGATAAGCAGAATATAGAAAATAGATTGCAAATGATACTTTATGGAAAACTAGCAAACAACATTAGATGACCTCTGGAGTACTACTCAGCTCTTCCCTGCTATTGTTTCTAACAAGTCTTTATATCTAAAAACACATTATATCATCAATAAAGAACAATACATACTTGTTGAGAGGCTCCTATGTGCCAAGTGCATTGAACAAGACAATGGGGGTAAAATGCTAAACCAAATGGCTTGTTCCTCTGTCTCATGTTGCATTATGTTATAAATAAATAATTAAATGTCTTATATGGTTGTAAATTTCTTAAATTCTTACAAGACTATAACATACTAAACTAGCTTTTGAGGATGCTATTTCAGAGAAGGCAGTCTATACAGTGGAAAGCAATAGCCTTTTGATGGGAAAAAGTATAGAATTTGAGACAGTCTTTAGACATTGGAAACTGCCCAAAGTTCTAGAGTAAGAAACCATAGATTTACTTAGAATTGAGAAGGGCTGTCTCTAGCAAAGCTGGAACTGCAAAGTTTGAGGAGGTTAATCCAAAAAGGCAGGCAATATGATCAGATTATGGAGAATTGTAGTGGCCTGTATTACCAATTTTCCAAAGAGATTCAAGGTTTTTTGTTTTTGTTTTGAGTGGAGAATGAACTTTCATTTTAGAATAGGTCTCTTAGCTAATAAAATATTAAAATATCCTCTCATGACAACTCAGGAACTCAGAAAACTGAAAAAAGTAGTATCATAAAATTAAAAAGAACCAAAACACTTAAAGGAGCTAAAAAGAGAGTGAAGTCAAGGAGAAAAGATGTACTATTTTGATGAAATAAATAGTACAATAATAAAAATGGTGATGGAGATTACTCAATTAAGTCTCTAGTTTTTCTGACAGGTCAAGAAAGGCTCATGTCTATTCTCCATAGCATCCTTATACTCTCTCTCTCTCTCTCACACACACACACACACACACTCACACACACACACATACACACACATACGAAGACAAGTAGTGTAGAAAAGCTTTGGTAAACTTATCCCAAGGAACTAAAGTGAAAGCCTGAAAGAGTCAAAATCTTAAGATGATTTCTTGCACAATGACTGTGAAAGCTCTCACAGGATAACAATGAAACAGATTTATAACAAATGCTGTACATAACTAAATACCAAAACTGTGAAGATGAAGCATGAAGTTTTCATGTTAGAAATGAGTTGGAGATATGAGCCACATTTTAAGAACTATCCTTTCCTTTTGTCTCTTATTTTGAAGATTGTTATATTTGCCCCCAATTACATGCAGATGGAAAATGTGCCCAAACATTCAAATACTGGTTTTTTGTTTCTATCTATTTAATGGCTTTTGGTTTCTGTGCCAACACTGCTCAATAAACTTGAAATAAAAATCATCATAATTTCACAGATTTGCAATAATAGTAACATTTTAATCCAATCTTTCAAAGGACATTTAAAACATTAATTAAGCTTCAAGTCACCTGCCACACATTTCACAGATGGTTAAGCCTCATCACTGAGATGTTTAAGTGATACTACTTTCAAAAGTAGTCTGTAATAGAAAAAGTTGAATATAAAAATCCTGATGTGTGTTTGTACTAATCCCTAGACATCTCATAATCTGAAAAATGGCACATAAGCCAAAAATAATTTGCTTTTCTTCCGTTTCTTTATGGACTAGCTTAAGAATTTTATTGTTATGCCTAGGAGAGAAGTTGAGGACTAAGTTTAATATCATATCTTTGATCATAAAGTACATTTGGTAAAGCAACTACTTTACAAATATTAAAATAATATCTGCTCAGTTGGTGAAACAGATGATGGGGATTAAAGAGTTACTTATCATATTGAGCACTGAGTCATGTACAGAATTGTTGAATCACTATATTGTATACCTGAAACTTATGTAACACTGTATGTAAACCATTTCAGAATTAAAAATTTTTAAAGGGGAAAATTTTAAAAAATAGTATCTACTCATTGACAACTGAAAATATTACATAAAAATGGCAATAATTTATCTACCTTTTTGGTTCTAGTAGGAAGAGAATTATGTTGATTTCCCATAGCTCTTTCCAAATTGGTAAAATATAGCCTTTGATTTGTTGAACACTGGCCAAAAGTAAGTGTAAGAAGAGCAATTTCATAGAATTCTATATTTTGCAAAAGCACTATATGCCCTACACATGTAATATATTATTTCTATTAAGAATTTTGAACTCTTTGAAATCTGAAAACAGATTATGATTGTAAACCGAGTTGGAAGCTATTTAGCAAAAATGTTAAATATTCTAACAGAAAAAGAGTAAATGATATAGTGGACAAATCACCAAAGAAAAATACAAATAGCCAATATGCATGTGAAGAAAGATAATTCAAGCAAAAGTAAGATTAACTTCATTATTAACTTAATGAAATAAATGCATTATGTGTACATAGAAATTTTTAGGTAAAACACATTTTATTGATAATACTGAGTCTTTTTCAATATATGGATATGTAGGATAATTTATATACTCCTGGCAGAACTATGAGTTGATACCCCAACTCTTGAGAGTAATTTTCAGGATATTTTGAAAACCCTTAGAATTATCCTCAATTTGTGAGCTAGCATTTCTATGTCTAGATATGTATCCTAATAATATGAGTTTATATAAAGGAAAATATGAAAGAATATTTATTGTACCTCTTGCTAGAGTAAAACTAGAAACCTAACATTCAACAATAATTTCTTTAAAAGTGATTGTTTCCACACATTTCTCTTTTATATAAACATTTAAAATGATGCTATGCAAGAATATTTAATGATATGGTAAATACTCATGATAGAATATTTTAAAAAGGATATTAGAAAATAATATTTACTACAGGCATGAAAATAAAGGAAAATGTATATATTTCAATTTTAATAGCAGTTATCCTTGTGTGAAAACTAATCATGCTTTTTATATCTTTTGAGTTTTGCTTTCTGAATTTTCTTCCCCCGCATCCTCTTATGTTACTTTTTAAAAGTTTTTAATGAGCAATGTTTTTTTCTTTTACATGATTTTTCAGATATGAAGTACATTTTCAAGAAACTCTTAATTTCATTTTTTCTTCTTCATATATTTTTCGATTTTTTTTTAAAGATTTTATTTATTTATTCATGACAGACACCCAGAGAGAGAGAGAGAGGCAGAGACACAGGCAGAGGGAGAAGCAGGGTCCATGCAGGCAGCCCAACGTGGGACTCGATTCCAGGGTTTCCAGGATCAGGTCCTGGACTGGAGATGGCGCTAAACCACTGAGCCACCCGGCCTGCCCCATGTGGCCCTTTTTATAAAGATGCAAACCCCTTCTCCTAACACTTGCGAATTACTAATCAGTATCTATATATATATATTCTTTTGTTATTTCATAATTGTCATATAAATAAAATTACACATTATATATCCTTTTGAAATTGACATCTTTCACTCAATTACAAATTCCTTGATGTTCATCCGGGTTGTTTTATATATCAATATTTTATTATTTTCCATTGCTGAGTAATAGTCCATGGTATGGATACATCTCAGTTTTTTAACCATTCACTGTGGAAGAATAAGTGAGCAGGTTCCAGTTTAAGGCATTTACAAATAAACCTGCTTTGAACTTTTATGTATAAGTTTCTGTAGGAAAGTAAGTTTTTATTTCTCTGAGATAAATGTTAAAGGGCAAAATTGCTAGATCTCATGTCAAACAATTCTTGTACACATGATTATATCATTCAACATTTACACCGGCAAACTACAATCAAATTTCTCCAACTTTGGGGGCAACTGGGTGGCTCAGTGTTCAAACATCTGTCTTTGGCTCAGGTCATGATCCTGAGGACTGGGGATTGAATCCCACATCAGGATCCCTGCAGGGAGCCTGCTTCTCCCTCTACCTATGTCTCTGCCTCTCTCTGTGTCTCTCTCATGAATAAATAAAATCTTTAAAAAAAAAAAATTCTCCAACTTTGAAAAAGAACAACGTTGGAAAACTAACAATATCTTATTTCAAAACTTGCTGTAAAGACAGTGATCACAACAATATAGTTTCTATATATAGGATATATAATATAGGATAGATTATAGATAAATGGAAGAGAATTGAGAGTTCAGAAATTAACCCTTCCCCCCTTTTTTTTATCAATTGGTTTTCAACAAAGTTGCCAAAACATTAACTTAGTAATCGTCTTTTCATTAAGTAGTTCTGAAACAATTGAATGGCCAAAGTAAAAACAAGCAAAACATATACACACATTCTTTTCTCATACCACACACAAAAAGTAACTCCGATCATAAAGATAAATAAGAATTAAAACTATACAATTTTTGAATAAATAACAATAGGTGAAAATCTTTATGACCTTGGTTCAGGCAGAGTTCCTAGGTAGAAATTCTAAAACACTAGCCATTTTAAAAATAAAATCTTGGACCTTCTTAGAACTATAAACCCTTTATTTCAAAACACACAATTTAGAACAAAAAATGGGGGCACCTCAGTGGCTCAGTTGGTTAAGTATCTGCTCTTGGCTCAGGTCATGATCCCAGAGTGCTGGGATTGAGCCCCACATGGGGCTTCCTTAGTCAGGACCCTGCTTCTCCCTCTGCCTGGTGCATTGTCTCAGTCAAATAAATAAATAAAATATTTTTTAAAAAATGAAATGAAAAACAGTCTACAGGGGATATGTTTGCAAACAATGTATTTTTTCTACCCAAAATATTTAAAGAAAACTTACTACCAATAAGATAAACAATCAGAAAAAGAAAATGGACAAGAGACTTGAATAAACATTTCACCAAACAAGACCTATAATTAGCTGATAAGCACATGAAAAGGTGCTCTGCATCATTCAATGCAAATTAAACTACAATGAGATAATATTTAAGAAAACGTTTATAATCAAAAGACAGTAAATACCAAATACTGATAAGAATGTGAAGAAATTGGAGCCTTCATACATTGCTGGGGGAATGTCAAATTGTATAGTTACTTTAAAGAACATTTTGTTAGTTTTTTAAAAAGTTAATCCTAGAGCTACTATATGACCCAGCAATTCCACTCATAGGATTTCATCCAAAAGAAGTGAAAACATCTGTTCACCAAAACACTTGTATGTAAATATTCTTTGCAGCATCATTTATGACAGCCCAAATCTGAAAACAATCTAATGTCTATCAGCTGTTGAATGCACAAAGTGTTATATAAGATACAACTGGATACTCTTAAGCAACTAAAAGAATTAAGTGCTGAATCATACATTATGATACAGATAAACATCAAACTTGCTAGATTGAAAAATACTACATACATGATTCCAATTATATCAAGTGTCTAGGAAAGGCAGATTCTTTATATTATTTATAAAGACTGGAAAGCAGTTGAGGGTTGTCTGGGAGTGGGGTAGGATTAAGAAATAATTATAAATTGTGCTCTAAAGATTTGTTTAGAGTGGTAGAATTATTTTAAAAACTGAATTATTGTTATGAAAGCCCAACTTTAGTAAATTAGCAAATTGGATGGTTACATTGGCTGAATTTTATAGTATGTAAATTATACCTCATTAAAGATATCTCTTATTTAAAAATGTGTTATGTACTATTTCATACCTGGAACTATTATTGGGAGGAAATGAACACCGAAGTGGTTGGATAGGAGTTTAGAGAAAGAGGCAAGAGACAGGTTTGTAATGTCAAGGTAATTTTTTTTCTAAAATTCTAAAAGCTTTAGGAGATATGTAATAACTAAAGGACAGTGAATAACACAATCAGGTCTATGTTGTAGAAAACTCTCAGTGATATGGAGAACAGAGTAGGCTTGGTCTATGCAACCCAATGAGAAAATTATTGCAGAATCAGTTAAAAATAATGAGTCATAATTAAGGGGGAAATGCGGACACCTTCCAGAGAAAGCAACAGTCCTGGATGAGAAATTCAATACCAAAGAATGGAGAGAGTCATTACAAAAATTATCATTTGCTTAGGAAACCAAATGAGTGGTCATAATATTAGGGAGCTTTGAGGATAGAGTTATTATTTGGACAGCGATATTTAGAGAAAAATAGCACTAAATGCATGACCTCTAAATGGAAAAATTCTTCATATTATTGGATATGTAAATGCATCTGGTGTACCCTTGCAGTTGGGAGGGCAAGAGATTAAGGTACAATTTGTATGTGGAAGCTACATTACTCTAAGGAGACTCAGGAAAAAGAAGCGGAGTCAGAAGAACTGGGGTCCAAGGACAGAGTCGTCAGCTACAGAGATGTTTGAAAAGAAATGGCTGGAGAGGAAGAGAGTGATGTCTGGAAACCACCAGCTTTAGGTGCCATAGAGATTTTGAGTAATAGATTAGACATGGATCTTCAGGATAGATGACTACGTTAACATAGTCATTTCTGAAGCAATTTGCTTTTAAGTAATTTTTGGGATGTAGAGGGTCTTTATTGTATCTAGCATTTTCTCTAGAAAAATGAAATGAAATCTGAGGTCTGCAGATCAGATCTGAGGTCTGGAGGTCAGGGGCCCATAAGAATAGTTTTAAAGATACTTGGCTGAGATTCTCTGTCTCAATTTTATTTTGTCACAGAATCAACTATTTCCTGTTTTAAAGAAAACATCATTTATTTTTACTTAAACTAGTAATATAAATATACTCTATGGGAAAAAATTGCATATGAAACAAAAGATTTCTTGATACAGTCTCATTCTTTTCCCCTGGGATAAACACTATTGGAATGCCATTATGTAGTTTGTAGGCTTTCAAGCATGTATGATAAAAATATATAGTTTATGTGTGAGAGTTTTTCTGTATAGATGATATGAATTACCTATGACTCCACGACTGTTTTTTTTTTTTTTTGGTTGAAGTACTCTATGCATTAAAATTTTTCCATGTTCATATATTGAGAACTTTCCTATTTTTTTCACAGCCAAATACAGAGAATTCAGCTAACTTATTTTTTAACTTATTTTAATACAGTAATTATCCTAAATATTGTGTGCATTGTTCAACTCTGTTAGCCTACTATTTTTTTTTATAATACTTGTGCTTTATCTGTTTTGAAAAGAAAAACATTTACTATTGAGACCACATTTGTAGCTCTTCTAGATCCCATTCTCTTCCACATATGTTCCCACTCTCCAAATTTGTTACTTAAATGGCAATGCATGCTTCTGTTCTATTACTATACAATAGATACTTAAGTATCTATACATGTATATGCACAATTTGTTATTCTATACACATAACTTATTCCTATTTACATACTTGGTATATGTGTTCTTATGCAAGAGATTTACTCAGAAACAGTTTTATGTTATTTTGTTTTTGGAATTTATTCATGTCAATGTTGAAGCTTTTGTTCCTGCATTTTAATGATAATATTTCAATTCAGATATGGCATAATTTGTTTTTCTATTGGTATATATCTAGGTTGATTTCAATTTTCCAGGATAACAAAAATGCTCTTATGAATCTTCTTTGTAACACTATTCTTAAGCACATTTGATTTTTATGTGAGTATAAAAGTGGAATTGCTGAATCAAAGAGGGCATCATTTGACATTTGCTATATAAAAAACCATAATAATTAGGTTGTTTGTTTTGTTAGGTTTTAAGAATTCATTGATATTTGGGATATGTCTTATATTGGTTATATGTTATACAAATATTTTCTCCTAGTCTACAGTTTGTGTTTTTATTCTTTTACCAGTTTTTTCTTCAGAGCAGATATTTTTAATTTTAATGAAATTCCACCAATCATTATTTTAATGGATTGTGTTTTTGGTGTTATCTAAAGAGTTATTACCACACCCCTGACCACTGAGATTTTCTCCTAGCCTACTCTAGAAACTTACATTTTATATTTAGGTCTATGTCCCATTTTTTTTTTTTTTTGGAAAGGCGTAAGTTCTGTGTCTCAATTTACTTATACACATTTAGAAGTCCAATTCTGCACCAATTCTTGGGGGAAAAAAAAACATCCTTTTCTCCATTGAAATCCCTTTGCTACTTTGTCAAAAATCAATTGACTATATTTGTATTGGTCTGTTTCTGGGCTTCTTGTTTTGTTCTATTATCTGTATATTCTTCTGCCAATACCACAGTATCTTGATTAGCTTAGTTTTATAGTAGGTCTTGAAGTCAGGTAGTATCAGTCCTCCAATTTTGTTTTTCTTCATTACTAGGTTAGCAATTCTAGCTCTTTTGCCTATCTAAATTTTATAATTAGTTTTTTGGCATCCAAAAACATTTTTAATCAGACGACACTGAATCTATAAATAAAGTTGAGGAGAAATGGCATGTTAACAACATTGAATCTTCTTATCCATGAGCAAGGAATACTTCCCCAATTTATTTATATCATTTGTCCCCCCCCTCCACAGTTTTATAATATTCTTTGTATAGAATGTTATGCATATTTGGTTAGATTTATACTGAAGTACTTTTTCTCTTGGGTGATAATGTAAATGGTATTATGTTTTTAATGTAAAATTTCAATTGTTCTTTGCTGTTCTAGAAAAAAAGCATTGACTTTTTATAATAATCTTTTATCCTGGAACCTTACTATAATCATTTATTAGTTCTAGAAGTGTATTTGTTGTTGATTCTTTCTGATTTTCTACATGGAAAACCATGTTATCTGCTAAAAAACATCATATATAACTCTATTTACTCTTCTTGTGTTATTTCATTAACTATTTTCAACAACGCACATATCCCAGTATGTTGTTGAAAATGAGTGATTAGGAGAGACATCTTTCCCTTTTTTCTAACCTTAGGAGGAAAGCATTTAGTTTCTTACCAGTAAATGTGATTTATGCAGGGGTTTTACAGATATGCTGTAACAAGTTGAGAAAGTTTTCCTCTATTCTAGTTTGATAGGAGTTTTTAATATGAATTGGTGTTGAATTCTGTCAAATGCTCTTTATGCATCTATTGATAGGTCTCTTCCAGCCTCTTGATATCATGAATTACGTCAATTGACTTTTTAACACTGAGCCAGCCTTGGTGGTGGTATATAAATGTTTTTATACATTATTAGATTTAATATTTTGTTGAGGATTTTTGTGTCTATTATGATCAATATTGGCCTGTGGTTCCTTTCTTGTAATATCTTTGTCTGGTTGTAGTACTAGCAGAATGCTGGCCTCATAAAATGAATTGGAAAGTATTGTCTCTGTTTCTATTTTATGAGAAAGATAATAGAGAATTGGTAGATCATCCTTAAAGGATTCTTCAGTGAAACAATCTTGGCCTGGTGCTTTCTGCTTTGGCAGGCTATTAATTGTTGATTAAATTCTTATAATAGATATAGGTCAATCTGTGTGGCTTCTCTATGTGGGAGATTGGGCAGATTGTGACTTTCAAGGAATTGGTCTCTTTTCCATAGGTTATCAAATTTATGGGCATGGAATTTTAATAATATTCATTTATTATTGCTTAATGTTTATAGAACCAGTAGTGATGTGCTCTCTCTCATTACCAGTTTTATTAATTTATTCCTTTTCTTTTTTCTTGTTTTTTAATGCAATCTATTTAATATTATGCATTTATTTCTAATTCCTATTTATCTCTATCTGCAGATTTTCTTTTTTAAAATTTTTAAAAATATATATTTTATTCATTTAATCATGAGAGACACAGAGAGAGAGCCAGAGACATAGGCAGAGTAGGAAGCAGGCTCCCTGTGGGGAGTCTGATGCAGGACTTGATCCCCAGACCCAGGATCATGCTCTGAGCAGAAGGCAGACACTCAACCACTGAGCCACACAGGCTTCCCTGCAGATTTTCAGTACAGAATATAAGTTCTAAATACATTGGAATTTTACATGTAGCATTAATGGAGTTTTTTTTTTTTTTTTACTTTTTAAGTTGTGAGGCAAAATACATTACAGAAAAGTGTACAAAATCAAAGTAATGTGCTAAATTATCACAACATGGATAAGATTATGTCACAAAATTTATAACAATTTGTAATTTATCTTATCTGTAGTTGAAGGCCTTTGGTATTGTTTCAAGTTTGGACTATTAGAAATAATGCTGTTTTTTAAATCTCAGGGATCAAGCTCCATGTCAGGCTCAGCATTTGTGCATAGAGCCTACTTAAGATTCTCTCTCACTCCTTCTCCCACTCCCTCTCCCCCTGCCTCTGTCTCTCTCTGAAAGAAAGAGAGAAGGAAGGAAGGAAGGAAGGAAGGAAGGAAGGAAGGAAGGAAGGAAGGAAGGAAGGAAGGAAGGAAGGAAGGAGGTAGAAAGCTGTCCTAAGCATTTTAATTCATGTCTCTTGATGCACACGTAGACATATTTCTATTTTGTGTACAAGTAGGAGTCAGATTTTTATAGATTTGTGTATAGTGTAAGAGTCAAGTTTCTAATAGTAATATATGGATATCCAAAAGGCCTAGTACCTAATTGAAAATATTGTTGTTGTTTAAGTATCACCTTAGTCATAAATTAAGTAGCTGTATACATGTGACACATTTTTCTGGGCAGTCTTTTTTCTTTCTTCTCTTTTTCTATCATTATGCCATTACCATATTTTCTTTTATCATTGTGTATTTTCAGATTTAATAATTGGTGTAAATATTTCCATCTTGCTTTTTAATTGTATCTCAGATACTCTGTCCCTCCAGTTTTCTGTGTAAAGGATTAGTTTTTCAAATTCCACCAGAAACAAAACTATGTTTCTATTTAAATTATTTAAAATCTCTCAATGAATTTGAGGTAAATTGACGTCATCACAATGTTTTGTCTTCTAATTTATGAACATGTTTTATCCTTTCATTTTATTTAAATCACCTTTAACATACTACCATGGTGTTTTATATAGCACATTAGTTTTTAGGCTTATTCCTGTGTTTTAAACGTTTTTGAGACTATTTTAAATTTTTTAAAAAGGGGCTGTAACTGTTGTTGATCTAAAAAAATACAGCGAATTTTGTCTATTCCTTCCAAATGCTTACTTTATTGGTACTTTTTACAATATTCACTTAATATTTTTAGTGACCACAGGTTGTGCAGTGATTTTTTTAATTTGCACAGTTATCAATTTTATTAGTCTTCTTAAAGTATCAGTAATTTTCTATGTTGTATATTTTCTCTATTTTATGAACTTCTACATGTAGGTCTTTTTTATTTAAAAAAGATTTTATTTATTTATTCATAAGAGACACAGAGAAAGAGAGAGGCAGAGACACAGGCAGAGGGAGAAGCAGGCTTCACGCAGGGAGCCTGATGTGGGACTCGATCCCAGGACTCCAGGATCACGCCCTGGGCTGAAAGCAGGCGTCAAACCTCTGAGCCACCCAGGGATTCCCTTACATGTAGGTCTTTATGATTGAATTTCTTCCACTCTTTTTGAGTCCTATTAGTTGCCATTTTAAAATAACTTTTTGGGCTAAATGTCTTTATTTGTAATTTTCAGGTTATTTTTTTACTCACATATACATATACCTTTCCTACAAGCATAAGTTCAGCTTTATTTCAAAAGATTTGATATGTGACATTTAGTTACAAATTCAGTCCTAAATATTTTTTTTAATTTTATGTTGTGATCTCTTATTGACTTTTTAGTTATTTAAAATTATGCTTTCTAAGTTTTTAAACATATAAAGATTTTCTAATTACCTTCTTAAAATTTAGATTCCAGCTTTATGTCCCAGCATATGGTTCACTTTTGGAAATGTTCTAGATGTACTCGAAAGTGTGAAAATCCATCTATAGAATTAAGTGCAGTGTTCTCTGTCAAGAAGCTTAATTTAAGTAATCATAATGTTTATTGTTTATTTTATGGGAAAAAATAAAGCAACACAAAACCCAATACTGTGACTCTCCGGTTATATTTAACTTGTAGCTATTCCTTCTGTCCAGAATTATTCTATTCACATTCACCTAAATTCTCCTAGTCTTTAAAGGCCTACCTTATATGCCATCTTCTCTAAAAGGCTTTTTTGTTTCCCTAGTTGGAAGGAGTCTTTCGTTTTCTAAAATCTGTAGTGTTTAATTCTTATCTTAATTCAATCCTACAGACATGCATGTGTATATTTTATTCACCTATTGGTTTGTAGCTTCCTGAAGCTCTGGAGTGGGAAGAATTCCTGTTAATCCCAGAAATTCTTGCCTTGAGTTTGCCTCAAAAAGCTTTTTATAGTTGAGTGAATGAATAAAGTAACAAAGATTCAATGTCTAAAATGAAGATCAATAAGTCTACTTACAAGTTTAAGTCCATTTTTATAGTCTAATCTTCCTTTGTCCTTCTTATCTTGAATAATTATCATCTTTCTCATTTAAAAACTGGACTTAAATTCTTAGAATTTCTCTCTTGCCGTAATAAAATTATAGTTGTATAGCTCAAACCCTGAAGCTGCTGGATTCTTTCAAAACCACTGTATTTTAGTCATATGACAAAGAATTTCCAGCAAAAATGAACTAGAGAATTACTGAAAAGGTCACATAACTTTAGCACATAAACGTGTATAAGCTCTCAATGCTCCAGTATTTTGTTAGTGAATTTAAAGACCTAATGAGAAAAGAAAATGAAAACAAATGAACGTTTTACCATGATGAAGATTATGAGTGCAGTGGAGACCAATAGAGCAGAGAAATCAAACCTTAATACATAATTATAGGAGTTCATAACTGAGTTTTTGACCTAGGAAATATTTTAAATTAAAAAGCCTCCAATCTATAATTAGATAAAGTCTATGCTTGAAAAATAGGATACATTAGGTAAAAATGCTAACATTAAAACCTGCTCTTTTCAAACATTTTTGAATCATTGGGAAATACTAAATGAAAATTGTTCTGTATGCAAGTAAATTGCACATCAACTCAATAATTCATTCCATAATTAACTTAATGAAGTAGTTAGGAATATTTCAGTCTTTATTTTATTCCATTATTCTTTCCCAACCCCTAAAATTTGAATAGGTATAGTGAAATTTTGAATTCCATCCAACTTTTTGGCTACAAGTGGTATTTAGGATCCCAATTATGCTGTAGAACTTTTATAGTACTGCACACTGCATATTCTGTCATTAATTCTGTGGTATAAAAAGTACAACCTAATGTACTTCTTACCTGTAAAAAAAAGTGTACAAGAGCAGACACAGCTATAGCCAAACCATATTTAACCTCGCTTTACCAAAGCTCAGTTCTACTGGCATTCAACAAGGGAAACTTCGTCAAGATTGAGATGTTAAAATTTCAGTGTCCCCAGTCTGATAATCCAAATAAGAAAATCTGCAAAGTGAAGTTGATCAAATAAAAAACTAACAACAAGAAATTAATAGCTTAAGAAAGAAGAGCAGTATATGCGGACAGACTGCAACCCTGAGAAACACTTCAAATAGCAGTTTTCCAAAAAGACTTGAATTCACAAGCGGAGAAAAAGAAAATTTCATAAATTGAATCAACTGCACCAATTGTTGAGGTGTAAAAATAAAGCTGTGTATGTGTGTAACCATGTGTAAAAAATCATATTCTAGTATGTGCAAATTAAAATTGACTTGTTTTCCTATCTAGCTTATAATTTTTACTTCATGTTAACAGAGTATAAAATAAGAACATTACTATGTGTACTGAGCAATGGTGAATAAAATATCTCATTCATTTATTCAACCAGAAAATGCTGAAATTTGTTTAATACTTACTATGGATCAGACACTATTGTGTCTGTAACTAGATACAAAGAAGTCTAAAATGTAGTCTTTTGGTAACACAAAAAACCTATTTTGACTGAAAACTGTAACAATCTACTGTGTGCATGTTTTATTCTTTATTTTTAAACAACAACCACAACAAAAAAACAGATGGCCCTGAATATACATGCTTATCCATGTGTAATTCTTTTCTTAAATTGTGCACGGAGGTTGTGTTTTACATTAAGAATAGAATCTACAAGAAAGACATACTAAAATAATGATTATACCTTTTTTCAAAATATTTGCTTCCCAACTATTATTGGAATGTTCTTATCAGTATCTCTGTAAACAACGTCACAGAAGTTTATTTTATAATCAAGTATTACAAAGACATTTTCTTAATGATCATGTTCCTCTCTCTCACTTAAAGAGGAAACTAGTTCAGAGACTTAACCATCAAAATTAACATTATGCTGGACTTCTCTCCTTATCAGGGGAAAACATAAGGAAAACCTTATGTATTCCCCTTTATGTTAGTGATTTTCAAATTTTCTTTTCCTCTTTGAATCTGTTAAAATTAAATTAAATTAAAATTCACCTCAATTATTTTGTGACACTAGATAGGCATTTATTTAGAAAATACATAAATCACTGAAATACTATGTAAGTGCTATAATGGAGGTATGAAGGGGGTGCTGTGAGAGCCTGGAATAGTGACACCCTTTTTCCTCCCAGATCAAAAATATCTAGGAATGCCAATATATATTTAGGTAAGTGGGTAACTGGAGAAAAGCATTACAGGTAGAAATGGGAAAGGTTCTCAGAATGAATGTAATGAATCTAAGAAAAATCATGTAAAAGCAATGGTCTATCTCTGATAAGAGGTGAAAAATAACTTAGTAACAATTATTACATCTGGGAGGACATTTCAAATGCAAAAGCACAACAGATTTAGCCTGTAATTTCAGGCCTAGATCTAAAAAATGAAATAGTAAGTTATGAAAAACACCTAATATGCCTCATTTCTTTTAGTAAATTGAGATTATATTTAATTTATAAAAATGTGATATTATAATATTTTTAGTAATAATAAAGTTTTAACAATTTACTATTTTACCCCATACCATAAAAAAATTGTCCATCTATATTTGTGTTCTGGATTATCCCATTTATCTATGGCAACCAAAGTTTATGGTAGTTTTTAGCTAATTAAAAATTGAATGACAAAATGAATAGTAGTTGATCTTACTAATCAACAAAGTAGCAACTGAATGTTTAAATGATGAGTAAATGATTTCTGCCTTGTATCAAAACCCAGCCAAATTCTGTTTGCTATAAATTTGAATTGGATGTAGCATTTATGATCTTTCCTTCCATACATGAATTTGTAATACATAATTAATGTGAGTGAGGGCTCTATTATTTAAAATCTATGCAGTCAGAAAATTCAAACCATTTAAAATATTGGCATATACAGTGGATCTAATAAATTCATATGACCTGTTAAGGCCATATTACTAAAGATAATTTCTTGGAAAGTTTCCACTCTAATCTGAAGATAGACATATACTGACATCCAAAGTGAGGACTGATGTTCACATCAATAAACTTGATCTCAAAGATCCTTCTGAATAATTACAGCAATCTAGAATTATTTTAAGATGATGCTGTACGGTAGAATGAATATGAACCTTTAATTCAGTGTTTGAGTGGAGTTTCTACAACTGGCTATATATCCTGGAATAACTGTTTATACTCATAAATCTCACTTTTCCGTTTATTAAACCAGATTAACATATTAAAGACAATGTCAAATATTTGGCAAAGAACATTCCATTTTTACTTTTATTTAATATTATATTTTACACTAACTTTAATGGGTACACCAAATACAGTGAAAACCTATTAAAAATATGCTAAAACAATCCAGATGTATTCAAAACATATTACCTAATAAACAGTAGTTAATAGAACAAATGAATCTTCAAATAACAAAGCTTAATGAAATAGTTTATTTCTTGTTCACATAAATTTTGTGTGTTCATGATAAGCAGGTGACTTTCTTCTAAGGAAATACCCATGGATTCAGTATTCCTACATCTTAAGGCATTGCTACCCTTAAGGTCACTGGGATGAATAAATAGCAAAATGACCACAGAATGCCTGGAATCACAGAACTTCAGTTCAATTGCCTTTGAGTAGAACAAAGTATGTGACCCTACCAAACTGCAAGGAAGTCTGAAAAATTGGGAAAATTAACTTAGGCCAGGAAAAAGTATAATATTGTTCAGGAAAAATCTAGCAGATTCTGCTAAATTATTAAATACCTAATAAATATATTTTAGGCATTCGCTAACAAAGAAGATGTCAAGATAGATAAATTTGTTCTATGCTAAAGTTGGTTGGAAGAGAATGACATACAGATATTTCTCATTCCATGAGAGAAGTACTCATTGGTGTATAAATTTTGTCACATAACAGGAAATAATCACTCAGTCCAAGTAGTTATTGTTTCACTATGAATGAGGCAAGCATTAAAACTGACTTTTAAAGTTAAAAAAGAGACAGAGCTTCAAAAAATCCAAATATAAGGAAAAGTAGAACATTTCCAGAACATTTCCAGAAAATATCAGGTTCAAAATCTTTAGGTTCTTCAGGGTACAGCTTTGGATATAAAGTAACTTCCAAATTTGAAAGAGACCAAGGACAAAGGATAGATCCGCATAGTCCATGCTTGCTATAATTATGTTATTGTACTTTATACTGTGAATAATAGGGCTCTATTAATGAATTTTAGAAAGTAAACAGAAAATTTTCTTAAGAAGTATTGGTTTCATTGCAGGATTTTAAGTATCTATATGTTTTATATCACTAACTATTTCCCTACTGGCCAGCTGAATTTGCTATCTGATCACAAATGGATAAATACATAATTTCTTTGTAAGGTTTCAGTCTAATATTGCATTTTAAAAAATATTTTATTAATTTGTGAGAGAGAATTCACAGAGGGAAATGGAGCAGCAGACTCCCCACTGAGCAGGGAGCCTGATAAAGGCTCCATGCCTACATCAAAGACCATGACCTGAGTCAAGGCAGACACTTAACCAATCGAGCCACTCAAGCACCCCTGCTTTTTCTGAATTTATATTGTTACCGTGATGCTTTAGAATATTTCATACTATTTTTGTAATAATAAATTAGAGGCTAATAAAGGAGTTTAAATGCTGAAGAACCAGTTTCAGATAAAAGATCACCTATAAACACTACACATTTATATATATATATATATATATATATATATATATATATATATATATAATGCTAATGGCTTAACTTTAAAATAGTTAAATTAATTGACTTGAAAGATAAAGAATATTTAAAAGTCAGAATATGGAGTTATACTCATCCAACAGCATGTCATCTCTGACCTAAGAGATACTAGGTTTTCTACCATCTAAAGCATGCTTTAGTCCTCAGGTGTTCACTGTACTGTTTTTCAAATGTCTCCTTTTTTTAAGTATTATTGAGAAATGCTATCTATTTATGACTGTTTCATATTGACAATATAGCTCTTCCTATCAGAATCTCTAAGGAATCATCTAGCTTCATTTTACCCATAAATTTCTAAACATAAATGACCATACCCCTCGATTAACCCAAGACACATAAAATATGCTCTGGGAAACATTAACCTAACAATCTACCAGTGCTTCATTTTTATAGAAAACTTGTTCTGATTCTTCTTGTGTCCTAATTCTGTTGCCTGACATTTCAGTGTGTGAAAACTTCTCCAAAAATTTATTGCAACTCTTCCCTTTACTCTCATCTTTTCTATTACTTTCCCAACACACATTGATTTAAGAGTTTATAGTTAGGGTTTCAAGGTAAAATTGTCTTCTTCACTCCCATCTGCTTTAAGTTTTCTATATACATTCACTTAGTCAAAAAAATAAAAGGTAATGGAGGAGAAGAAGAAAAGAAGAAGAGAGATGGAAAAGAAGGAGGAGAAGGATGTGAAAGTCTTCTAAGTACAGAGATTATAAAAAATAAATCTCTACATTTTAAGAAGAATGTAACCTGAAGGAAGAGACATAAAGTTAAGTGTTGTCTATACCAGATGTGGAGAGAGACACCAGAATATGGCAAAGGTAGAGGAAGAGCCTCACACATCGATGGTTTTTCATGTGATAAAGGAAAAAAGAAATAGTATATATATTTGAAAAGTGTGTAAAATGGTCACAAATGCTATGTCAAAATGGGGCACCTGGGTGGCTCAATTAATTGTATCCGACTCTTGATTTTGGCTGGGTCATGGGATTGAGGCCTGAGCTGAGCTCCACACTTAGCAGGGAGTCTGCTTGAGGATTCTCTCTCCCTCTTCCTCTGCCCCTCCACCCACTCACACATGCACACTCTCTCTCTCCTTCTCTAAAATAAATAAATAAATATTTACAAATGAAACAAAGCTAAACAAATGCTATGTCAATAAATAGATGCTATTGGATTTGACAATTGGATCCTTAGAGCATTGCTAAATATTTTTGGTGAGAACAGTTCCAGTAACAACAGGAATTCAAAAGTAGAATAATATAAAAAGAATTAAATAACATGATAAAGCAGGATTATATTTCAGGAATGTAAGTTTAGTTTAACAGCCAAATATCAATACACTATAAATATCAATACAGTAATACACTATAGCAATAGAAAAAAGAAAGAAAACACAATTATCTTAATAGATAAAAATAAGGCATTTGAGATACTTCAACACCTGTTTATGACTCAAAAAAGCAAAACAAAATGCAAAAAAAAAAAAGTAGCAATAGAAGAGAACTTCCTCAACCTTATAAAGGGCATTTATGAAAACCTACATCTAACATAATACTTAGTAGTGAAAGACTGAATACTTTTTCCTTAAAATTAAGAGCAAGACCAGGATGTCTGCTACTGCTGTCTCTATACATCTTACCAGAGGTTCAATCAAAGAAGTTGGCAAGGAAATTAAAATCATGTAAATTACATGATCTTGCATATAGAAAATCCTAAAGAATGCACATATAAAAATTAGAATATACCACTTCAGAAGGTTACAGGACACAAATATAGTAGACATCTTTGTATATAGATATATAAAAGGCTCTCAAAACTCCACTGCAGAAAAACAAAACAACTCCATTAGAAAATGGGCAGAGACAGGAGGCTGGGAAGACAGCAGAAAAGGAGGACCATAAGCCTGCCTATCCTACAGACACAACTAGGTAACACATCAGCCTAAGTAACTAGAAAGTGACCTGAAGACCAGCAGAACAAATCTTACAACTAAAGGTAGAGAAGAGGTCTGTATAAGAAAGTAGGAAGGTAGAGATGTGGTTTGGGAATAAAGGAAACCATGGCTGTCCATGGTGGAGAGTGAGTTGCAAATGCATACTATCACATCAGGGAGACTGCATGGGGAAGATCAATTCCCTGAACATTTTTCTTTGAAAGTAAGAGGGGCTAAATTTTTGAGTTCTTACCACCAGTGGGACTTAAAACCTAGAGTATTAAAAATTAGTGGGCTGGGTTCTGGGAGAACCCAGAGGGCATTAGGAAGCTGAGTCCCCACTCAAAAACAGCACAAAACATAGCAAGTAGAAATACAATTTAGAAGCAGTAGTTTGAAAAATGCCTATGGCACACAGGAAAGAGTTATTTACATATCTCAGAGGTGGACCAGAGAGGCAGGGATCACAAAGAGACTCCAGGAACAAAAGAGCTACAGGGGCCATTTTCCTCCCTGCCCCCCAGAACAAACACAGAGCCACCTTTGAGAACCAGCTTGGCTGCCATACTTGCTACCTAACTTGCTTACACCAAGCCCCACATTCTTTGCCCTCCCTTTCTAAGCAAGTTTTCCTCAGTTCTGGGGCTACAGTTCTGGTGAGGGGAAGACCAGCCTAAACTCTGCCAACACCTTATGTCCCAATCACAGTCTCTGTTCTGGTGGGGGTGACAAAAGGTCTCATTTTGCAAGCAGACAAGTGCACCCATTGTTAAAATGCACCCCACCTGGCCTAGGACCAAACACTGCCCAAAACAGGCAAAGTGAGCCTATGCAGTTGACTGTATTGAAGAAAAAAAGTGGCCAGAACAAAACAGGAAGGCACCCACAGCACACATAGATGACATTCCCTGAGGTACCAGGTCCTAGGGATCAGGAGACACTGCACTGTACGGGACTTCAGGATGTCTTTTTAATAAGGCCATTACCTTCAAGAGCAGAAGACATAGCTAACTTGCCTAACACAGAAAAATAGGTACAGAGAGGTAGACAAAAGGAGACAGAGGAATATGTCCCAAATCAAAGAACAGGATAAAGCCACATCAAGAGACATAAGCAAAATGGGTATAAATAATATGCCTAGAAGAAATGGATATATTTCTAGCAATATATAAACTATCAAAACTGAAGAAATAGAAAATTTGAACAAACCAATTAACAGTAATGAAATTGAATCAGTAATCAAAAAACTCAGAACGAACCTAAATCCTAGACCAGATAGCTTCACAAGCTAATTCTACCAAACATTTAAAGAAGAGTTAACACTTCTTCTACCCAAACTGTTCCAATAGATAGAGGAGCAAGGAAAATATCCAAATTCATTCTACGGGGTCAGCATTACCCTGATACCAAATATAGATAAAGACATCACAAAAAAGAACTACAGGTCAATATCTCTGATGAACACAGATGTAAAAATCCTTAACAAAATACTAGCAAACCAAATCAAAAAATGCTTTAAAAAATCATTCACCACAATCAAGTGGGATTTATTCCTGGGAAACTAGTGTTTCAATATCTGCAAATCAATGTGACATATCACATTAATAAGAGAAAGGATAAGAACTGTATGATCATTTCAACAGATGCAGAAAAGCATTTGAAAAAGTACAACATCCATTCATGATAAAAAAACTTTCAACAAGGCATATCTAGAGGGCATTTACCTCAACATAATAAAGGTCATCTATGGAAATCCAGAGCAAACATCTTACTAACTGGGGAAAAACTGAGAGCTTTTCCCCTAAGGTCAGAAATAAGACAAAGATATCCACTTTTACCACTTTTATTCAACATAGTACTAGAAGTCCTAGCTACAGCAATCAGACAAGAAAAAATAATCAAAGGCATTCATATTGGTAAGGAAGAAGTAAACCTGTGACCATTTGCAGATGAAATGATACTCTATATGGAAAACCCAAAGGATGCCATCATAATACTACTAGAATTGATAAGTGAATTCAGTAAAGTTATAGGTTACAAAATCAATTTAAAAAAATTTGTTACATTTCTATATACTAATAATGAAACAATAGAAAGAGAAATTAAGAAAACAATCCCATATGCAATTTAACCAAAATTAAACAGAAACAAAACTAGGAATAAATTAACCAATTAGGTGAAAGACCTGTACTCTGAAAAGTGTAAAACTTTGATGAAAGAAACGGAAGATTACAAAAAGAAATTGAAAGACATTCCATGCTCATGGAATGGAAAAACAAATATTGTTAAAATGTCTATACTACTCAAAGCAATCTACACATTTAGTGTATTCCCCATGAAAATACTGACAGCGTTTATCACTGAATTGTAACTAATCCTAAAATCTGTATAGAACTACAAAAGACCCCAAATGGCCAAAATGATCTTAAAAAAGAAAAAAAAAAAAAAAAGCAGAAGGTATCACAATTGTATCTACATTACAAAGCCATAGATATCAAAATAGTATGGTACTAGCACAAAGATAGATACATAGGTCAATGGAACAGAATAGAAAGCCTAGAAATAAACCCACAATTACACAGTCAATTATTCTTTGACAAAGGAGAAAAGAATATCCAACGGGCAAAAGACAGTTTCTTCTACAAATGATGCCAGGAAAACTAGACACCACAAAAAAAGAACTACTGGCCAATATCTCTGATGCAAAAGAATTAAATTGTACCACTTTCATATACCATACACAAAGATAAACCAAAAATTAAATAAAGACCTAAATGTGATACCTAGAACCATAATAATCCTAGAAGAGAGCATTGGCAGTAACTTTTCTGAAATTAGTCTTAGCAACTTTTTTAAAAATATGTCTCCTGAGGCAAGGGAAACAAAAACAAAAATACACTATTGGGACTACATTAAAATAAAAAGCTTCCTACATCAAAGGAAGTAATCAAGAAAACTAAAAGCAACCTACTGAATGGGAGAAGATATCTGCAAATGATATATCTGAAAAAGAATAGTATTCAAAATATATACAGAACTCATAAAATTCAACACCCATATTATAAGTAACCCAACTGAAAAGTGGGCAGAACATGAAAGGCACTTCTCCAAAGAAGACATATGATGACCAAGAGACACATGAAAAGATGCACATCACTCATCAACCCAAATCAAGTCTACAATGAAATATTACCTCATGCCTATCAGAGTGGCTAAAATAAAGAACGCAAAAAACAATAAGTATTGGTGAGGGTATGGAGAAGGAAAATGCCCTTGCACTGGATTATTACTCATCTATTAAAAAAACAGTGAAATCTTACCATTTGCTGTGACATGGGTGGAGGAAGAGAGTATCATGCTAAGTGAAACAAGTCAGTAAGAGAAAGAAAAATTCCATACAATTCTATTCATATGGAATTTAATAAACAAAACAAAACAAAGGGGATAAAAAAGAGAGTCAGATACAAACCAAGAAACAGACTCTTAATTGTAGAGAACAAACTGATAGTTACTAGAGGAGAGATGGGGGAAAAAATGGAGCACACTTATCATGATGAGCACTGAGTAATGTGTAGTATTGTTGAATCACTATATTATACATCTGAAACTATTATGACACAACATTTCTACTTCTACATATATACCCTAAATAAGTGGAAACATATGTATATATAGAAATGTACACAAATTTTCATAGAAGTGTTGTTCTTAATAATGCAAAATGGAAACAACTCAATTACCCATTAAATGATGAAAGGATGAACAAAATGTAGTATATCCATACAATGTAATGTTATTTGGCCAGCCACACATAAAAATGTTAAGAAGTACTGATAATATGCAACAACACAGTTGAATTTGGAAAGTACTAAACTGAACGGAAGAAGCCAAGCAGAAAGAACTCCATCTCATGCAATTACTTTTAAATGAAATATCTAGAATAGGAGAATCTATAGAGTCAGAAAATAGATTTGTGTTGCTTATCACAACAGATACTGTGTTGCTCATCCCCCCAACAAAGCATGGGTCACTTTAGGTTGATTGGTTGTGTGGAAATGACAAATGTTACCCACTATTAAGTATGGGGTTACTTTAAGAGGTAATGAAAATGTTCTGGAACTAGAGTAGTGATAGTTGAATAACTTAATATATTGTAAACTATTTGAATTGTCCACCATAAATGAGTGGATTGTATGGTATGTGAATTATATTACAATATAAAGCTGTTAAATAATAGTTCCAGTAGATTAAAAGGCTGTGAAATGTACAATAAGATGAGGAGAAAGAATCCATTGAAGGCATCAAGCTCTGTCATATTTAACTGAAAATTACCTGACCATTTTTCTGTTCTTCAAATTCCACACATCCACACCAAGTGATAATGGCAGTGGTTATGAGTAATTTGCTAGGGCAAACAGTCCATACCATGTTCTCCATGGATTTGTTATGCTGGATACTCTGAAATTCTGCCAATATCTAGCACAAAAGTACTTGCAAACTTTAATTTTTAAATGTCTTTAGAAATGACTCACCTTTTCCTAAGTTTAACGTATTTGGGCCTTGATAAAATTACATACCCACAGTGCAGCTATTTTACATTTGAAAAACTCTCTAGCAGGTGTATCTTTCTGATTTTCAATTGTCTACTTAACTGTGCTCACAATGCAGTAAGTAGCACATTCAGCATACTTAGGAGGTTTTATTTTGCTGAGTAATTCACTTGTTTTATCTCCACTTGAGATACTCCTAGTGAGTTATGTATTGAACAAATGTCTATGAACCAAAATGTCTTTTTCAACTTATTTCCATGATATCTTTGGGATTGTGTTCCCACAGGAAATCTTCTGTAGCTGGTGTCTATCAACTTCTAGCTCACACTAAAAAGAGTTCTCTCTAGAATGATATGCCTGTTCCTCATGGTCAAGACATTCTACTGAGGGAGCCTGATTGCTGATCTTCTCAGTAGGCCAAAATGCACTAAGAATCTTCAAAAGGAGGGAGTATGTTTCACAATCTTAAAGTACATAGGATTTATAGTAAAAAATATCTGTGTTCAAATTTTAGTTCCAATGAAAAATAGAACTAGCATATGGTCCTGCAATTCTACTTCTGGGTATACATTTGAAGGAAATAAAAATACTATATCAAAGAGGTATCTGTATCCCCATGCTCATTGCAGCATTATTGATAATAGCCAAGACAAAGAAACAGCGTAAGTGGCCACTGACAGATGGATGAATAGTGTAGTATACACACGGACACATGCACGCATGCACACACAAAATGGAATAACATTCAACCATAAGAAATAAGGAAATTTTGCCATTTGCCACAACATGAATGGACATTAAGGGCATTATGCTAATGAAATAAATTAGACAGTGAAAGACAAAAACTATATGATCTCACTTACATGTAAAATCTAAAAAAAAACCAAAATCATTAAAAAAAATTGAAAGATCAGATTTGTGGGTACCAGAGGCAGGGATGGGATGTGAAAGAATTGAACAAAGGTGATCAAAAGTTACAAACTTCCAGTCTTAAGTACTCGGGTATAAGGTACAACATGATAGCCATAGTTAACACTAAAATGTTATATTTGAAATACAGCAGACCTGGGTTCCAGTCTTAGCTTTTCCACTAATTATTATTTAGGGAAGATGATTACCCCGAACTTCAAGTTCATCTGTAAGAACAGAGATAATGACTTTCTCTCATTTATAACATTACTGAAAAGACTAAATGAGGTAAATTATGTAAAGTTCTGAGAAAAATACCTGACAGCATTCAATGATCATAGCTATATTTTTTAACAGTAGGTGACCTTTATTTTTTTTTAATTTTTATTTAGTTATGATAGTCACACACACAGAGGGAGAGAGGCAGAGACACAGGCAGAGGGAGAAGCAGGCTCCATGCACCGGGAGCCCGACGTGGGACTCGATCCCGGGTCTCCAGGATCGCGCCCTGGGCCAAAGGCAGGCGCCAAACCGCTGCGCCACCCAGGGATCCCGATCATAGCTATTTTTTACTACAGATACAGCTATGACAGCTCATTCACTGAGCCTTTTGTAGACCTACATCTAGGTTTATGAAGATGGAACTATATGTGTCCCATATACTAGAAAATACTGAGAATTTGGTTTGAGTGGAAGTGCATTTATCTAACTCACTTAGGATCATCATTTTTTTTCTTCTAAAACAATGAAAGGCACAAAACACATGCTTGCTTTTTCTTATCTGACATCTACTCCTTCTGGACCGGTCTCAATTTTTTTTTTTTTTTTTTTTTTTTTTTTTTTGTAGCATGCACATTAAGTGACACACTCTTTGCTCAGTATTTGAAAGCAGAATAAACTCTTCACAACTTGTTATCTGATACGAAAGTCTCCATTCTCCTCGAGACCAGGGCTACCATTCCATTCATATTAAAAAGGTACTCTCCACTTTTTCTTAGTGGAAAACAGAGATCCCAAGTAATGATAGCTTTCATATTATGGCCATTGTTTTTTCTCAGCAAATTTCTCACCTTGTACTCCAGATGGTATACGATCTATTGCAACATGTATGGTTTTCATATTTATTTGTACCCAATACTAAAACTTTGTAATATATTTTCTACTAAATGTAAGCCAGTCAGGATGCCTGATACAAGAATCCACTTCACATAGATCTGTCCACCAGCTCAATATGTCAACAGAATGTATCAGATCTAGCATGCCATCAAACATTTTAAATTCTTTTTCTGATCCAGCTATACTCCAGATGTTCCTAATGATCACCCCTAGGCTCAATCCTATCCAACTGTGAAGTGGATGATATTCTGAGTTCTCCATGCTAACAGGCAGTTCATGGTAATTTTCTAATTTATAACAGTACGTCATAAGTTTTCCAAACATAAATTTAAATAAACAAAGCCTAGGCATTATACTCTCTTAACCAACTCCTATATTGATCTTTCAGACGAGGCTATAGCCAGACCTTCAGTCTGTATCAAGAGTTCCTATATTTACTTATAGACCCTGGTCTCAATACCCACCAGCTCTATCTGTCTACCAATAAGGAATGAACCTGTAGCCCTTACTGTAAACGATTTTCCCTTTATCATTAGAAACATTTCAGATTGAAGATGCAGGTTTTAGGGTAAGCCTCTGATTTCTACTTGGTTGTCCTATGGACTTATTTATATCATTGTTACCAACTCTCCTTTCCCTCACCTAGAAAACATCATTATTGGTTTAGTAGTGTAATACAATTCCTTTAAGTACTTAATAAATTTTGTTGATATTAGATTCAGTCTTTGTCCTTTTATTACCATGTTTCTTGATATGTCAGAATTATTCTAAATGCTGTTAAAAGTACTTGAAAAATAGTTCAGTAAAGCCTTATAACTACGGAGATTATTAATATTCAGAGATGATGTTTCTTTTTCTTTGGTTCCTGGGATATTTTAAAGAGTGTTAATTTCTCATAATGGAACTATTATGTTTTTTTCATACTGTCAAACTGCTATGATCCTCAGCATCTTAAAAAGACACTGCAATCTGGGAACAAATAGGCATTTTAGAAGAATACTTATTACACTGCCATGTGGCCACTGGGTGCTCATTAAATATTAGTTGATGTTCAAAAAGTTAAGTGGAATGTAATTACTTTCTGCATAAGGAGACTGCAAAATAGAAGTTTGGCCATGCTTGAAACTAAGGGAGGTGATTTTAAAATAAAGAATAAGGGCCTTCCTCATTATATTTAAATTGGTACCCTCACTGCCATAAAATGTCATAATAATTATGATTGTGGCATAATAATAATCAAAATATTTTCTACGGAAAGTGGGTGAAAATTAGAGGACTTGTTCAAAACCGGAAATTTTTAAAAACCCATCATCTTAACTTTGTGTTATTTGGGGAAAGAGAAAAATTACCAATATTTATTAATTCATAAAGATTCTATAAAATTCTGTGTTAGCAAACTTTTTTTTCAATTGAACCTTAGCTCCAGACAAAGTGTCTTGCTTCTATATAATAACTTATTTATCCCAAAATTTGGTCACTTAAATTCAATAACCATTGAGTCACTGTTCATGCCCTCATTTTTCTTCAGAATCATGGTAACTACCACAATATACACTGATTACATATAAAGCACAATTATATCTACTTATATACTATTGATACTTACATCTGTCAGTCTAATATAATGTATCTATAATGAGTATAAGGAACTTTTTAACATCCATCATTCTCAGTTTTTATTCAATAAGAAAGGAAGGCCTGGAATTGATGTGAAGTATTATCCTTAATCTATGTCCTCAGAAGAGGTAGGTTGCAGTTCTGAAAATGTTTCATGTCTTTGTGATGAACAGATATGTTGTTAGTTACATGTTCTAGATGTGCTACTCACATCATACCATTAGATGTGTTCACATCTCATATCTTTCCTAATTTTAGTGTGTGTTCAGACAAAACAGTGCTGTTGGTGGTACTTTGGGCATTTACTTTCCACTTTTCATCTCCTATTGATTTCTGCCCATCTTCCAAGCTTTGTTGTCCAGATAGTCTCCAAATTTTCTCTGTTGTTTACAACTGTGATTATTTCTATTGATTTCAAACGAGGATTTGTCTGATTTATACTTTGGAACCAAGAATACATTGTAGATGAGAGACTTGGAGTAAAATCAAAGAAATGTGAACTTGATTATCTGCTTTTACTGCTAAATGCAATGAAAATCCCATTATCATTTATGGATAGACATCTGGTTGCCTGTGACTTTCTGTTAAAAAGAGAAAATTAAATTACTCTCTATGATAGCCATGATTAAAAAGCTGATTGAAAGCAAGTTTGGGGGGTCCTTGCTGTTCTCATGTTAGGATTGTATGATGGGCAAAAATAACTCAAGAGACACTGCATAGGGTGGCTGTTTCTAAGGGAATGAAATAATTTAAAGGAAAAGAATAACAAGTTCAAAATCCTAAAATTTGTTTTTATATAGCCTGAAATAATGGATATTGCAAAACTTTAAAAACCTGTTATCTCTAGTAGTACCAGCAATACAGTGGCTAATAATTATTATTTCATAGGTTGCCAAATTGCAATGACAATTGAATTCACTGACTCTCCAGATCTGTTCTATGAAAGTCAGTACATGGATTTTAGAAATTTGGGCTTTACAAAGAGAAATATAGGCATTCAGGAAATTTCAAAACTCATGGTTCCCCCAAAGCCTCAGCCCTCCCTGAACCTCCTCTGTCAGCTCAAGCAGCCTCTTCTTCAGCTATTTGATAAAACTTTTTCTCTTTAACAGTTTATAGAATGCTCAAATGAGGCACTTGCTTTTCAAGATAAAGCCAATTTTTACACATTCAACTCCTTAGTGGTGAAATTATAATTAGAAGAATATTCCTCCTTGTACCATACATAAAACAGAAAGGAAAGCCTGGAAAGAGAGGCTAAAAAAAAAGGCACAACTTTGAAAATCATATCAATATAATAAGCATAAATATGTAGAACATGTAAGAAAATGGGTAATAAAAATGATTTTCTGAAGAAGGAAAATATTACATCGGGCTGATTATGCCAATAATCAGTATGTTAATACAGATCCACATATTCTGGATACAATGTGCCACTTTGAGCAGCTAGGATCAGTTCTAATACTTGTATATTTGAGTTTTTAAAAAACCCACTAGATTTTCTGGTGGGGTTTCTCTTTGAAATTAAAATGTAAAAATCTCATACAAATAATTTATTTCAAAAGATGGAAATTCAGATGTGGCTGTAACTAAGGACAACAAGATATCCAAGAATATTTTCCTTTCCACATGTCTTTATGATGCACATACAGGCAAGGAGCGTTAGCATCTCTGAAAAGTGCTTCTAAGACTGTTCACTTTGGGATAGTCATTTTGACAAGAGATACTACAGAAGAAATCAGGACAAGTGTATATTAGGTGCCCCCTTCCCAAAAAAAATGCATTTTAAGTCAGAGAAACAAGAACAAGGCAGGCTTAGTTAACACAACAGGGTGCAAAGTTATTTGATCCATGAGAAATAACTTATTTATTAGTTATTGTTTGATCATGGGATACCAGGACTAAATACAGATGCATCCCACTGATGTTCTATCCCCCATTTCTAATAACTGAATACATTCTTAGTTCTACGGCCCCTTGAACAAAGTAGAAATTGGATATACCAAAGAAAAACCACAACAGCGTCCATATATTCTGTATATTTTTATCCTAGCCTTTGCCAAAGATATATGCAACCATTTTTAAGGTTACTTAGGGATTTAGATTATTGGATGTTTGCTAAAGTTAACACTATAGTCTAGAGATTTATGTTTTTTCACTATTGTTTTTCAGTGTGCATGTGAGTTTATGGAGACTAGCGGTAATCAACTCACGTTAAAGCCCTAATATGAATCCATTTCACCATACCTCCTGTGGAACATCTAGATTATCCATTATTTATTGATTTTTAAGCATATACTATAATAGCAATAGTTAGCACCTGAGCATATCATTATATGAGTTATCTGATATGAAGGTCCATGTAGAAGTCTTTGGTATTTTCTCTCCTAACTCTTCCCTGGTACATCAAAAGCTAAAACATGACTAGTAGAGAATTTAAAAAATTAATGCCACTATCAAAGACAGAATGTACATAGTAAAGTAATGTTACCTGTCATTTCCCATTTTGCTCACCACCTTAGCTGATACCCAAAACATATGGTGTATAACTACTGACCTGGGAATATTTTTCCCCTGCTCCTAACAAATGGAAAACTCCATGATCTGTCTTGTTTATCTTAGCAGGATTTACAAGATATTTACCCTCTTGCTTCTAGAGTATGTCAGCTGTGTATCTTTATGCCATGAGGTAGACTGCAGGATACTTAACTATCTTACCATCCAGAGAACATCATGCTGGTCATCTATATTGACAAGTTAATGCTAAAAGAACCTAAAAGCTAAATACTGTACAGGCCTTGGTAAGACTTTTATATGCTGAAGTTAGAGAAATAAAGCTTCAGATATCAATGAGATATTTGAGCAACAAAAGAAATAATGATGATATATTATTCTCATAGAACAAAATAAGAATCCATGGATACAAATTAATATAAATAAATGATGGAGAACAAAAACTTCTTCCTTACAGTAGATTCTAAACTAATAAATATGGAAGAAATGATCAAACTAGAAAATTACCATTTGGCATTCATCTTATTATTAATTGTTTCAGACAAGAATCACCGTAACCTCAAAATCATGCGGTGAAACATGAGAACAAATACTTATAAGCTCTCTCTGTGAAATACTTATAAATCACCATGGAAAATGTAGTAGAGAAGATCAATAATCAGTGATCAAATTAATGACACAATTAATATAAAAAGCTGACATTAAGTGCCTCCTATGATGATTTCTACCAAAAATACACACCAAATTCTAATCAGATGAAAAGCAGGCAAACACAAATTAAGGAATAGTCTAGAAGATAAATAGCCAGAACTCTTCCAAAATATTTTAAAGTCATCAGAAAAACAAAGAGATTGGAGAATTAAACTTCTCATGTGATCCTGGATTGGATTCTGAGAAAAGAAGCTTTTTTTCCTAAAGAAAGATGATTAATGGGACAGTTGGAGTAATTTGTACCTACTCTGTAGTTTTGATAACAACATAAATTCCCTGATTTTGATAATCTTCCTTTGATTGTGTAAGAAAAAAATCACGTTTTGAGGCAATACACTCTTAAGTATTTAGAAGTATCATATCGGCAAATTTTCTCCAACTTTTGAAAGAAAAAACTATATATATATATATATATATATACACACACACACACACACACATACATACACACATATATAAAAACATATATATGTTTTTTGTGTATATATATAACACACATATACATATACATATGTGTATATATATAATGTGTACTCATGTGATCTCATAATGTATATATATGTGTGTGTGTCTATATGCATTTGAGAGGAAAAAAGAGGCAGGGAGAATAAAAGATTGTATGTGAAAAATGTCAGCATTTGCGGAATTGGGTAAAAGTTTAGGGAAATTTACTCTCCTACATTTGCATTTTTTTTAAATAATTTTCAAGTCATTTCAAAATCCAGAGGAAAAGAAAAGCCAGTTGGATTGCAATCTTATGAAAAGTTGAAGATCCAATGGTTCATTCTAAAAAGTTCACTCTTAAGAGAAAGACAATTTGCTGAACATTATCACTAACAAAGAAGCACATTTGTTTCTGATTGCTTGAAATTAAGAACACCAACTGATAGAGCAATCTAGAGAGAAAAGCTAAAGACTGGATGAGACTAGAAAGAGAGAAGCAATGAAAAAAAAACTACCAGTGGGATCCCTGGGTGGCACAGCGGTTTGGCGCCTGCCTTTGGCCCAGGGCGCGATCCGGGAGACCCTGGATTGAATCCCACGTCGGGCTCCCGGTGCATGGAGCCTCTGTGTGTGACTATCATAAATAAATAAAAATTTAAAAAAATATTAAAAAAAAACTACCAGTAATGTCAAAACTGCAAAAATAATGGTCTCCTGGATATATCCTCTTTTTTGCAGTTAAGACAATGTCCATAGGTGACTATCAGTTACACGTCCCAGTATAATCTCAAATTGTTTATTACTATTCATATAATTCTGAAATCCCTTCATTCATTTGGTATTTATTAGACACATAATATATACCAATCATTGCTTTTGGTCAATGTATCCACAAGCAAAAGAGTCACACTTTCCACTCTATACAGTCTCATGGGGAATAACAATAAACAATTATAGAAATGTCACCATAGGTACTATGAAGTAGATGAAAAGCTAAGACAGTGAGAGTGTAGTAAAGGAAATTCCTATAGTTTTAGAAGACAGATTTTTGTGAGAAAGTGACTTTAGTTGGAAATTTGATAAAACCTAGTTTATCTATGGATCCATTATTCTGATACATTCTATTTGATTATCTTTTACACCAATACCACACTCACTTAGTTACTGAGCTTTAAAATAAATCTTGAAATCAAGTAATAAAAAAATCTTCAACTTTGTACTTTCAGAATGCCTAAATGAGTTTTGGATTTTACATTTCTACATAAGCTAAGATTTTCAATTCTTACCGTATACAATGTTTTTTGGAATTTGGGTTGGAATAGCATTTAGATTGCTTTGGGAGTGAAATTTTACAAATATTGAGCTTTCCAAAAGTATAGTTCATATACACTTCTCCATATACTTATGTATTATTTCATTTCCCTCCATAATGTTTTATTATTTTGAGTGTAAAGCTCTTTAACGTTTTGTTAAATCTCTCCATAAATCATGTTTTGAAACTATTATTAACATTGATGTTCTTTGATTTTTACCTTCCAATGGTTGGCTACTATTTAGAAACACAACTAATTAGAATTCCACTTCTTAAAATATAAAGAATGTCAAAAACACATCAATCCTAATTATAGTTTTAAAAAATATGATTAGCCTAAAAAGGCTATTAAAAAAGTTGAGGCTCCAAAGTAACCTGAAAAACTGAAATCCAAAGAGTTGGGAACCTCTTCTAAGGAGATGAGAGTACAAAATTTCACTCTTTGTAAGATAGCAGGGGAAAAAAAAAAAAAAAAAGAGGTCATCACCATAACAGGAAGTAACAAGAAAATATCTGAAACCTAAATGACTTTTTAAAACCTGGGCTACCATGACACTTCAGAATCCCAGGGAGCCCTAGATACAATGTGAGTCCACACTGTTCATCCAACTTTTTCTCTGAGCCTCCTCTGATTATTGGTATGACAGATTTGAGGATTGCAACACACCTAAAAGAGTCCCTCTGTGGTCCAGACATGAAGACTTATCTAAATTTAAAGGTGGTGCAGCATCTTCACTGTATAGACTATTTAGAATGCAAGGTATAGGTTGACTCCTGCTGGAAGATGGGCACAAAAACTGGCTGTGTCCTGGACACTTGTCAGGTACAAGGAAGGTACAAGGCCTATGATGGTCATGAAACAGAAAACCAATCTGCCCCAAACTGTGCACTGACATGAAGCAGAAGTTATCTACTGTGGGGGGAGGGATAGGAAATCCACCTATCCTGGATCCCACACAGACATGTAGCACGGCTCTATTGTCACTGCAAAGGAGTAGGAAACTCTCTCATGCTCAGGAGCCAGCATAAGGTGGTGCTCTCCCGCTACTGCTACTAGGGGAGAAACATGAAACCTACTTGTGTGTCCAGATCCTGTATTGCAGAGTGCAAAATTGTTTTACAAAGAAGAATGGGGATGCTGAGGGAGTGACACACCTAAGGATCAGGTATAGAAAGCCTGACTAATATGGAGGCAAGAGAAGTAAGGAATCCCACCATATGAGCTTTGTGAATATAGAGTGATAACAATAGCAGTCTACTACTAGGATAGGGGACTGAACCATAGAAGGAAACCTTTCTGTGGTGCAGATATGCAGGTCATGCCAAAATCCAATGAAGGATTTCTTTTTTTTTTTTTTTTTTTTTTTTCTGCCACTTTAATTTTTTTTTTTTTAATTTATTTTTTATTGGTGTTCAATTTACTAACATACAGAATAACACCCAGTGCCCGTCACCCATTCACTCCCACCCCCCGCCCTCCTCCCCTTCTACCACCCCTAGTTCGTTTCCCAGAGTTAGCAGTCTTTACGTTCTGTCTCCCTTTCTGATATTTCCCACACATTTCTTCTCCCTTCCCTTATTTTCCCTTTCACTATTATTTATATTCCCCAAATGAATGAGAACATATAATGTTTGTCCTTCTCCGACTGACTTACTTCACTCAGCATAATACCCTCCAGTTCCATCCACGTTGAAGCAAATGGTGGGTATTTGTCATTTCTAATAGCTGAGTAATATTCCATTGTATACATAAACCACATCTTCTTTATCCATTCATCTTTCGTTGGACACCGAGGCTCCTTCCACAGTTTGGCTATCGTGGCCATTACTGCTAGAAACATCGGGGTGCAGGTGTCCCGGCGTTTCATTGCATTTGTATCTTTGGGGTAAATCCCCAACAGTGCAATTGCTGGGTCGTAGGGCAGGTCTATTTTTAACTGTTTGAGGAACCTCCACACAGTTTTCCAGAGTGGCTGCACCAGTTCACATTCCCACCAACAGTGTATGAGGGTTCCCTTTTCTCCGCATCCTCTCCAACATTTGTTGTTTCCTGCCTTGTTAATTTTCCCCATTCTCACTGGTGTGAGGTGGTATCTCATTGTAGTTTTGATTTGTATTTCCCTGATGGCAAGTGATGCAGAGCATTTTCTCATATGCATGTTGGCCATGTCTATGTCTTCCTCTGTGAGGTTTCTGTTCATGTCTTTTGCCCATTTCATGATTGGATTGTTTGTTTCTTTGCTGTTGAGTTTAATAAGTTCTTTATAGATCTTGGAAACTAGCCCTTTATCTGATATGTCATTTGCAAATATCTTCTCCCATTCTGTAGGTTGTCTTTGAGTTTTGTTGACTGTATCCTTTGCTGTGCAAAAGCTTCTTATCTTGATGAAGTCCCAATAGTTCATTTTTGCTTTTGTTTCTTTTGCCTTCGTGGATGTATCTTGCAAGAAGTTACTATGGCCGAGTTCAAAAAGGGTGTTGCCTGTGTTCTTCTCTAGGATTTTGATGGAATCTTGTCTCACATTTAGATCTTTCATCCATTTTGAGTTTATCTTTGTGTATGGTGAAAGAGAGTGGTCTAGTTTCATTCTTCTGCATGTGGATGTCCAATTTTCCCAGCACCATTTATTGAAGAGACTGTCTTTCTTCCAATGGATAGTCTTTCCTCCTTTATCGAATATTAGTTGCCCATAAAGTTCAGGGTCCACTTCTGGATTCTCTATTCTGTTCCACTGATCTATGTGTCTGTTTTTGTGCCAGTACCACACTGTCTTGATGACCACAGCTTTGTAGTACAACCTGAAATCTGGCATTGTGATGCCCCCAGATATGGTTTTCTTTTTTAAAATTCCCCTGGCTATTCGGGGTCTTTTCTGATTCCACACAAATCTTAAAATAATTTGTTCTAACTCTCTGAAGAAAGTCCATGGTATTTTGATAGGGATTGCATTAAACGTGTATATTGCCCTGGGTAACATTGACATTTTCACAATATTAATTCTGCCAATCCATGAGCATGGAATATTTTTCCATCTCTTTGTGTCTTCCTCAATTTCTTTCAGAAGTGTTCTATAGTTTTGAGGGTATAGATCCTTTACATCTTTGGTTAGGTTTATTCCTAGGTATCTTATGCTTTTGGGTGCAATTGTAAATGGGATTGACTCCTTAATTTCTCTTTGTTCAGTCTCATTGTTAGTGTATAGAAATGCCACTGACTTCTGGGCATTGATTTTGTATCCTGCCACGCTACCGAATTGCTGTATGAGTTCTAGCAATCTTGGGGTGGAGACTTTTGGGTTTTCTATGTAGAGTATCATGTCATCGGCGAAGAGGGAGAGTTTGACTTCTTCTTTGCCAATTTGAATGCCTTTAATGTCTTTTTGTTGTCTGATTGCTGAGGCTAGGACTTCCAGTACTATGTTGAACAGCAGTGGTGAGAGTGGACATCCCTGTCTTGTTCCTGATCTTAGGGGAAAGGCTCCCAGTGCTTCCCCATTGAGAATGATATTTGCTGTGGGCTTTTCATAGATGGCTTTTAAGATGTCGAGGAATGTTCCCTCTATCCCTACACTCTGAAGAGTTTTGATCAGGAATGGATGCTGTATTTTGTCAAATGCTTTCTCTGCATCCAATGAGAGGATCATATGGTTCTTGGTTTTTCTCTTGCTGATATGATGAATCACATTGATTGTTTTACGGGTGTTGAACCAGCCTTGTGTCCCAGGGATAAATCCTACTTGGTCATGGTGAATAATTTTCTTAATGTACTGTTGGATCCTATTGGCCAGTATCTTGTTGAGAATTTTTGCATCCATGTTCATCAGGGATATTGGTCTGTAATTCTCCTTTTTGGCGGGGTCTTTGTCTGGCTTTGGAATTAAGGTGATGCTGGCCTCATAGAACGAATTTGGAAGTACTCCATCTCTTTCTATCTTTCCAAACAGCTTTAGGAGAATAGGTATGATTTCTTCTTTAAACGTTTGATAAAATTCTCCTGGGAAGCCATCTGGCCCTGGACTTTTGTGTCTTGGGAGGTTTTTGATGACTGCTTCAATTTCCTCCCTGGTTATTGGCCTGTTCAGGTTTTCTATTTCTTCCTGTTCCAGTTTTGGTAGTTTGTGGCTTTCCAGGAATGCGTCCATTTCTTCTAGATTGCCTAATTTATTGGCGTATAGCTGTTCATAATATGTTTTTAAAATCGTTTGTATTTCCTTGGTGTTGGTAGTGATCTCTCCTTTCTCATTCATGATTTTATTAATTTGAGTCTTCTCTCTCTTCTTTTTAATAAGGCTGGCTAATGGTTTATCTATCTTATTAATTCTTTCAAAGAACCAACTCCTGGTTTTGTTGATCTGTTCCACAGTTCTTCTGGTCTCGATTTCGTTGAGTTCTGCTCGAATCTTTATTAGCTCCCTTCTTCTCTTGGGTGTAGGATCTATTTGCTGTTTTTTCTCTAGCTCCTTTATGTGTAAGGTTAGCTTTTGTATTTGAGTTCTTTCCAGTTTTTGAATGGATGCTTGTATTGCGATGTATTTCCCCCTTAGGACTGCTTTTGCTGCATCCCAAAGATTTTGAACGGTTGTATCTTCATTCTCATTAGTTTCCATGAATCTTTTTAATTCTTCCTTAATTTCCTGGTTGACCCTTTTATCTTTTAGCAGGATGGTCCTTAACCTCCATGTGTTTGAGGTCCTTCCAAACTTCTTGTTGTGATTTAGTTCTAATTTCAAGGCATTATGGTCCGAGAATATGCAGGGGACAATCCCAATCTTTTGGTATCGGTTCAGACCCGATTTGTGACCCAATATGTGGTCTATTCTGGAGAAAGTTCCATGTGCGCTTGAGAAGAATGTGTATTCAGTTGAGTTTGGATGTAAAGTTCTGTAGATATCTGTGAAATCCATCTGGTCCAGTGTATCATTTAAAGCTCTCGTTTCTTTGGAGATGTTTTGCTTAGAAGACCTATCGAGTATAGAAAGAGCTAGATTGAAGTCACCAAGTATAAGTGTATTATTATCTAAGTATTTCTTCATTTTGGTTAATAATTGATTTATATATTTGGCAGCTCCCACATTCGGAGCATATATATTGAGGATTGTTAAGTCCTCTTGTTGAATAGATCCTTTAAGTATGATATAGTGTCCCTCTTCATCTCTCACTACAGTCTTTGGGGTAAATTTTAGTTTATCTGATATAAGGATGGCTACCCCTGCTTTCTTTTGAGGACCATTCGAATGGTAAATGGTTCTCCAACCTTTTATTTTCAGGCTGTAGGTGTCCTTCTGTCTAAAATGAGTCTCTTGTAGACAGCAAATAGATGGGTCCTGCTTTTTTATCCAGTCTGAAACCCTGCGCCTTTTGATGGGGTCATTAAGCCCGTTCACATTCAGAGTTACTATTGAGAGATATGAGTTTAGTGTCATCATGATATCTATTCAGTCTTTGTTTTTGTGGACTGTTCCACTGAACTTCTTCTTAAAGGGGAATTTTAAGAGGCCCCCTTAAAATTTCTTGCAGAGCTGGTTTGGAGGTCACATATTCTTTTAGTTGCTGCCTGTCTTGGAAGCTCTTTATCTCTCCTTCCATTTTGAATGAGAGCCTTGCTGGATAAAGTATTCTTGGTTGCATGTTCTTCTCATTTAGGACCCTGAATATATCCTGCCAGCCCTTTCTGGCCTGCCAGGTCTCTGTGGAGAGGTCTGCTGTTACCCTAATACTCCTCCCCATAAAAGTCAGGGATTTCTTGTCTCTTGCTGCTTTAAGGATCTTCTCTTTATCTTTGGAATTTGCAAGCTTCACAATTAAATGTCGAGGTGTTGAACGGTTTTTATTGATTTTAGGGGGGGATCTCTCTATTTCCTGGATCTGAATGCCTGTTTCCCTTCCCAGATTAGGAAAGTTTTCAGCTAGAATTTGTTCAAATACATATTCTGGCCCTCTGTCCCTTTCGGCGCCCTCGGGAACCCCAATTAAACGTAGGTTTTTCTTCCTCAGGCTGTCGTTTATTTCCCTTAATCTATCTTCATGGTCTTTTAATTGTTTGTCTCTTTTTTCCTCAGTTTCCCTCTTTGCTATCAACTTGTCTTCTAGGTCACTCACTCGTTCTTCCACCTCGTTAACCCTCGTCGTTAGGACTTCTAGTTTGGATTGCATCTCATTCAATTGATTTTTAATTTCTGCCTGATTAGCTCTAAATTCTGCAGTCATGAAGTCTCTTGAGTCCTTTATACTTTTTTCTAGAGCCACCAGTAGCTGTATAATAGTGCTTCTGAATTGGCTTTCTGACATTGAATTGTAATCCAGATTTTGTAACTCTGTGGGAGAGAGGACTGTTTCTGATTCTTTCTTTTGAGGTGAGGTTTTCCTTCTAGTCATTTTGCTCAGTGCAGAGTGGCCAAAAGCAAGTTGTATTGGGAAAAAGAGAAAAAGAGAGGAGAGAAAGAAGGAAAGAAAAGAGAAAGAGAAAAAAAAAAGGGAAGAAAAAGAAAAAAAAAAGAAAAAAAAAAGAAGAAAAAGAGAAAGAAAAAGAAAGGAGGAAAAAAAGGGGGTGGGGGAAGGAAACAAATCAAAAAGCAAAACAAAACAAAAACAAAAACAAACAAACAAAAAAAGAACCACCGGGGAGTATCTTCTGATTCTGTGTTCTTTAAGTCCCTTGGCTTCTCCTGGAAGTTGTCCGTCTAGCTGGTGTTCTGGGGGAGGGGCCTGTTGTGCTGATTTTCAGGTGTTAGCACTTGGGGGAGCTGCTGTGCCCCTGCCTGGTGCAGGGCTCAGTGGGGGTTGTTTACCCCGTGAGGCCGCAGGAGGAACAGCCCCAGTGGCGGGGCAGCTCTGGAGCCCTGGATTCAGCTCCGGCAGGAACTCCGTCTGCAGGGCCTGGAGGCTCCGGGGCGGGGCCGCTGATCTGCTCAGCTGGGGCAGGAGCGTCCTCGCTGTCCTGGGCCCTCCCGGCCTCTGCCTGTCCCGGGGGAGGCGGGATCCTGGGCTGTGTCCCGGCGCCTGCGCTGCTGGATTTGCGCTCCCGGGCCGCGCAGCCCCCTCCGCGGAGCCGCCGCCCGAGCCCCTCCGAGCTGCTCCTGGAACCGCGCAGGCCCCTCCGCACGGAGCCTCCTCCTCCTCTGCCCGAGCCCCTCCGAGCTGCTCCCGGGGCCGCGCAGCCCCCTCCGCGGAGCCGCCGCCCGAGCCCCAATGAAGGATTTCAAATCTTGGGGAAAAACTCTTTAGTTCTCACACTAAACACAAGGCAGGTGCAGAACATCACTTAGGAAAATAGAATTGAGGCCAGCCCAGGTAGCTCAGTGGTTTAGTACCACCTTCAGCCCAGGGCCTGATCCTGGAGACCCGGGATGGAGTCCTTCAGGCTCCCTGCATGGAACCTGTTTCTCCCTCTGCCTGTGTCTCTGCCTCTGTGTGTGTGTGTGTGTGTGTGTGTGTGTGTGTGTGTGTGTGTGTGATGAGTAAATAAATAAAATCTTAGAAAAAAGAAAAATAGAATTGAAACTTGCGATGCAACAAAGCTAAATAAAGCAAACAAACTCATATACAAATCATATTGACTCAACCCTCTCTAACAACACCATGAAAGAAGAGGCTTTCATATTTCTGGGTATAAATAATATTTTCTTTAGTTTCTAGAGCTTTGTTGCCAAAAAGTTTGGCATTCAATAAAAATTATAAAGCTCAGAAAACATCAAGCAATATCATATATTCCCAACAAATAAAATAGTCATCAGGGAAAAATTCAGATGTGGCAGAGAGATCAGAACTATCATATGGGAACTTTAAAATTATCAAATATAGACATTATATGGCTACTATGTTAAATTAAGTATGGGAAATATATACATGGGGAATTTCAACAGAGAGATAAAACTATAAAAAAAGAGCCCAAAAGAAATAATAGACATAAACAATGTGATATAGGAATTAATTCCATTAAAAGACTTAGCAGAACAGAGTCAACAGAGGAAAGGATCAGCTAAATAGAATGAAGTCCAATAGAAATTCACCAAACTGAAATACAAAAAACAAAAATCATGAAAAATTTTGGTAAAACATCTGAAATCTATGAGACACTATGAAATAATATGCATACAAATTGAATTTCTGATGAAGAAAAGAGTGGATAACAAATGTATTTTAATTAGTAAAAGTCAGAATTTACATCTATCTATATTTGGTCTACAAAATTTAGATAGATACAGATACAAAGATATAGTTTACAAACTATATGTATAGATATAGTTACAAACTATATCTATACATAAATACATAGATATAGTCTACAAACTATATAGAGACTATATATATATATATATATATATATAGTCTACAAATTATACACACACATATACACATCGCAAGAAAAACCCACCTAACTCAGAAGCCCAGAGAACCCCAATAAGAACAACAACAACAAAAAAATAGCTAAGAAAAGGTAACAAACAAGTGGTTGCTTCCCTGGGGCAAGATGCCAGATTCCATACAAACTGCCAATAAGAATTCAGGTAAATGTTTAACAAATTCCTGAAGGTTGACTCTGAACTAGTAAGAAAATACATAACCCTATGAGTCATGGACACACGGGACATTCTCAACCACTTGCAGGATCTTCTTCACAGATATAAGCCAAGGAAAGATGAGAAAGCTTCCCTGTGGTACAGGGTAGAAGAGTGGAACAGTAACTACTGCTGAAAAAAACAAAAAACAAAAACTTCACCCGAATCTGTCTGTCCTATCTCTCCAGAGAATAAAAGGCTGAAGCTTTTGGAGGAATAGTTTTTAAAAAATTCTATTTCCCCTGGAATACAAATGAAGACCCACAAATCCTGGTAATGCACTATGTCCCTCAAGTGGGTGATGGATAAACTGTGGTACAGGATTTCAACCACATACTTCTCAGCAATAAAAAGAAACAGGGTTTTAATACAGCAAGAACATAAATGTATCCAAAATGCATTATGCCAAGTGAAAAAAGCCCAACTTAAAAAGCACATACTGTATGACCCAATTTATAGGACATTATCAAAAAGGCAAAGCTATAGAATAGAAATAAATCCATGATTGCCAGGAATAGTGAGTGAAAGGACAGGGGACTGCAATTGGGCACAGGATAATTTGGGGGTTGATGGAATTGTTTGGATCTTGAATGTAGTGGTGGTTAGAGAACTATAAGCATTTGTCGAAATTCATAGAACTGTAAATAAATAGGTGAATTTTATTGTTATAAATAATGCCATATTAGAAGGGCTGAAAAAAGAAAATATTAAATTATGAAAGTGAAATAAGTGCACTTTTGATGGCAAAAATTTTTTTTAAATCTCATTAATCTTCAATAAAAGAAGTGATAAAACAAGTTCTGTAGGTTAAAGAGATATATAACTGGTGTCTTGCTGTCTTTAATATTGACCAGAAGTCCTATAGCCTAGCTAAATCCATTTATTAATTCTAAAATTTTATTGTTGTAAATTGCTTATGATTTCCTATATAAATAATCATGCTCTAAGAATATGAAAAGAGCCTTTTGATTTTCTTAGGGATATTGGCATTTGGAATGAGTGCTAGCATCCACCAGGCTTTAGAAAAAAGAATTTCTTTGAAGAATTAAGAGAAATACAATCACTATTCCGAAGTGAATACACTGTCAGACTTCTCAAGTTGCAGTATGTTGTAATTCAAGTTACCATGATAATTTTTTCTGGTAGAAAAACATTTTTTAATGCCAATAAACAACCAAGAAATGGATACTTCTTTTCTATATCCTCTTCCAACTTTTGATGTATCATTTAAGTGTCTAGGCAAAGCATATTTTCAGGCTATTTGGCTGCACTAGGAAATTATCCATACAATCAAATAATATATCTCTTTCTTTGACATTTTCAGTATTCCCCAATCTCACCTAACTTGAAAATGCTTCAATAGCAATGGTATTGCTGGGATTTATCTGTTTTCTTCTGATATATCAAAAATGTCTATACATAAATCCCATTTTCAAATATGCAATGAAAAATAATTTGGAAATTCAACTGTCACTTTAAAGGTTAGTTTCTAATTTTGGTTCCAGACACTTAGGAAAACTAGATATGCCCGCTAATTAAAAAATCAGGATATCTCAAGGCTGGAAGTTTGTATTAATCTAATTCTCAGTTGAAGGCTTGCATCATTTATATAAAATATAATCACAGATCTGCCCAGTGACAATTCATCAATTGCTAATGCATTCCCATTTTTTTTTTTTTTTTAGAATTTTAGGCATTCTGGCTCCAGTTTTTAAGAGAAATTCTGCAATACTAACCCAAATGAGTTTGTAAAAGGCTTTCTTCCATTAGATCTAGTTTCATCCTTCAGAACATGACCCTCAGTACTACCACAAAATAGGATAATTATAAATAGTAGCTTTTACTTAAATACTAATGAGAAAAGTACGTATTTTTGAACTTTGAAATATATGGAAAAGAGAGGTCAATATTAAACTAAACTGTCATTCTGCCAATCGCAGTGATATCCATTCAATATTTTAGTGCATTTAAAAATACTTATTTTTTATCCATTCATCTACTAATGGACACTTGAGTTTCTTCCACATCTTGGCTATCGTAAATAATGTTGCAATAATCATAGGAGTGCATATATCTTTTCAAATTGGGTGTTTTAATTTGTTCTAGGTAAATACCCAGTAGTGGAATTTAGATGTATGGATAAAGAAGATGTGCTGTGTGTACATAATGGAATATTAACTATAGAAAGAATGAGATATTGCCATTTGTGGCAACATGGATGGACATAGAGGGTAAATGAAGTAGGCCAGACAGAAAAAGGCAAGTACCATATGATTTCATTGAAATGTGAAATCTAAAAAACAAAACTAACAAAGAAACAACAACAAAAAACCCAAACAGAAACAGACTCATAAATGCGGAGGTTGCCAGAAGAGAGGGTGTTCAAGGGATCGGTGAAATAGATCAAGGAGTCATGGTAAGCTGTTTTGAGAAAGTGATCCTTGAGGTGAGAAATAGAGCAAGAGGACCCAGCCATGCAAAGGGCCAGGGGAAGACTGGGTTAGTCCAAAGTCACTGAGGCAGCAAAGAGCTTGCATCAGCTGAACAGAAAAATTAGGCTCTAGGATTAGTGTTTAGTAAACTGTGGTAACGGTGGTAATAGAGTGGGAAAAGTGGGCAGGAAAAGCTAAGATGTTTAAGATCTTATACTGATAAATTTGAGTTTTATTCCAACCAAACTGGGAAGTCTGAATGTTTTATGCAAGGGTGTGATAGTTAATTTTAGGTATCAAATTGCCTAGGCTAAGGGATGCCCAGATAGCATGAAACATTATGGGTGTGTCTGGAAGAGATTAGCATTTGAGCTAGTGAATTAAGTAAAACTGATGGACTTCCCCAATGTGGATGAGCATTATCTAATACACTGAAGGCCTGAATACATCCAAAAGGGGCTGGGGGGGAGAAGTATGAATTCATTCTCTTTCTTCTCTCTCTCTCTCTCAATCTCCCTCCTTGAACTGAGGCATCCATTTTCTCTTGCCCTCAGATATCATCACTCCTGGGTTTTGGGCTTCTGAACTCAAATCAGGATTTATACTATCAATCCCCCCAATACCCAAAGCCTCTTAATTCTTAGGGCCTCATACTTGAGTATGCAATTGAACTAAGTATTACAGAACTAAATTTCCTAGTTCTTTGGCTTACAGATGGTAGACTTGTTGGTCTCCATCACTGTAGGAGTCACTCCTGATTAAAAAAAAAAAAAAAAATCTCTCTCTCTCTCTCATACATGTATGTATTTTTAGTATATATGTATGTATATACATATGTGTGTGTGTGTGTGTGTGTGTGTGTGTGTGTGTGTCCTGTTGGTTCTTTTCTCTGGAGAAACTTAATACAAGAGAGCACTGCACATTAAGATTTCATTTCATTGGCCGCTATAGAAAATAGCTCTTAGATCCATCTCTAAACTAACACAAGATTTATTCTCCTCACTGCAATTTCTTTTGGCATGTGGGAGTTCCCCCTATCTGCAGTGTTGTTTTCCATGGCTTCAGCTACCCATAATCAACTATGACCCAGAAGCAGATAATCTTTCTTCTGAAGGTCAAATAGTAGCCTAATGCTATGTCACAATACCTCTGTTATTCGCCTCACTTTTTTTCTTCTCAACACAACCATTTTATCATCTGACATCATCACGAGAGGTGAGTATAGTACAAGAACATATTTTGAGAGAAACCATATTCACATAATTTGTATTATACTAAATTGTTATAATTGTTATATTTCATTATTAGTTATTTTCATTCTCTTATTATATGCCTAGTTTATTTTATAAATTATCACAGTTATGCATGTATAGGAAAAAAACGTGTATAGAGGATTTGGTACTATTAGTAGTTTCAGCCATCAAATGGGGATCTTGGAACATATCCTCCCACGGATAAAGGTGATGATTAGATCATTCAACTTGATCTTGAACTTTCCAATATCAGAGACATTTTCAAAAACTTTTTATGATCCCTCTTTGCTTCTCTGATACATTCTTCCTGCCAGTAATGCTGCTGTGACAGAGAACAGTAAATTAAGCATAGATTCCCTGTTATTTTAGGAATGCCATTCTAACCGCCCCCCTCAAAAAAAAAGGAATGCCATTCTAGTCATACTCTTGTCATCCACATACTCTAGTAATACTTATTGAATGTGTAACATGTCCTAGATCTTTTACTAGGTAGGCCATGGAGAATAAAAAGACATCAATTCTATTCTATGAAGTTTACAGTCTGTTTAGGGAGAAAAAACGTCTAAGACAACATACACACACAAGCACATGCACACACACACGCACACACAAACACCCTTCAGAATCTTAAATTTGAGAAAAAGAACACAGTGCATAAGAGAATAACAAGAGAAAACACATTTCATTGGTGGGGGGGTAAGAAATTCATATCTTTGAGAAATTATAATTTAAGCTAAAAATTAAGCAGATGCAGAGCCTGGAGAAAGAACATTCTAGTTAAAGGGAACAGCATGTAAAGGATCCTAAAGCATTTGAGGAACTCAAAGAAGGCTCATGATTTTAGCACATAACAAACAATAGCAGTATTACAGGCCTTTAGGGAAGAAGCAGAAGCCATATTTGTCCTCGACCTTCTAAGGCCATTTGAGGATTTGTAAATTTTTTTATTTAAAAAAAACCAATATTGAATTCTAAATGCAATATTTTAACAGCAATAGCAAGATACTAAGGGATTTTTAAGGACAATGGAATTCCTCAACTTTAGCACAAGCCACCCTCACCTTAAGTACCAGAACTGGTTTTACTGATCTGCTTTCCTGACAGCCACATGCAAATTTACTTTAAATGTGCAATCAGTGTCATGATAATTTCAAATTTATACCAAAACTAATGAAGAGAGAAAAAAAAGACATATTCCTGGGCAAGAGAAGAATAAATAACAGGTAAATATTAGCAAAAGAAAGTTTATTTTTATTTCTGTGTTTTCCCTAAACTCTAGGATAGTATCTTCTTTAATCATCATAAAAAGTTAATACAAAAGCAACTGTTTCATAAGTCCATACTGTGTCCTCTTTTATCTGTTCTACAACTATATAAGGAATATAATATTATCCCAATTTTCTAAGTGAGGACCCTAAGCTTTATAGGCAGCAAAGATAAAAGTGATGGAGGCAAGCGGTGAGAGCTTCCTAACAGATTTAAAGCGCTTAGATCAATTTATGAAGAAATACTTTTTTTTTTTTATTTTGCTCTTTCCAACTCTGAGAAAACTTAGAACTTCCACCCAATTTTAGTTAAAATCCTAAAAGTCCTAGCCTTCCCTGAGTCTACAAAGTTTCATCTAATTCCTCTTTTCTCAGAGTTTGAGGATGTTCACCTCAACATTTCTCTTACTCTTCCAGTGAGGATTCCTGCCATTAATTTTCTCAACCATGAAAGTTTTCAGGTTCAAGGTATCATGTGTTAGACCAGAATACTATTTGGAAGTCTCCGGGAATAATCCTAAATGGTAGTGGGGGCAGTGTCCATTGAGGATAAAAGAGTCATCTGTGGTTTCCCGAGCCACTAATGAAACTGTCCACTTAAAATCACCTTCTCTCACATCTACTTCATATACCATTCTCCCCAGCAAATGCCATGGTCTCCATTGTTTCCTGGTTCACCTTGAACATGTACCTGTCACTAAACATATTAACAGAAGTACTAACTGAACAAAGAAAGGATGTTGCCCACAAGGACAAGTGACTTTATTTATTTATTTATTTAGCCATAGGTATTTCCCACTGGGACTTAGATTTGTGGAGATGAGGAATTCTGGGTATCAATTCCAGCTTTTCTCCAACATTTTATCTTTCATAGAGTCCCTGATTGTTATTTATATCTTTACTTAGTAAGCCTTGGAATCAAGGACAGATTCACATTTTTCCACTCTCAATAACTTGATTCTAAAGCCAGTCATCCACCATAAATGTGTCACCTCAGCTTTATGTCTCTTGTGTCTCACACAATTGAAAATGTTACATTCTTTTTTTTTTAAATATTTTTAAGTTTTTTTTTTTTTAATTTTTATTTATTTATGATAGGCACACAGTGAGAGAGAGAGAGAGGCAGAGACACAGGCAGAGGGAGAAGCAGGCTCCATGCACCGGGAGCCTGATGTGGGATTCGATCCCGGGTCTCCAGGATCGCGCCCTGGGCCAAAGGCAGGCGCCAAACCGCTGCGCCACCCAGGGATCCCAAAATGTTACATTCTTAATGTTAATGTGGCCAAATTATCTGAATGGAAAAATGATGACATTCAAAGCAGGTCTGGGTTGGGAAACATGGGAGTCTCCACCAATTCACATAGATTTCTGTCTCTAAGGCCATCAAACATCTCAAACAGGGCCCCAGACACCTTCTTCACCATCTTCTTACTTGCCTCATGGACTGGTTTTGCTGACTCAGGACTGACAAAGATCTTGCACACCATAGATTACCTTAAACATGGTACTTTGTGAATGAACTCCCCACACCAACATCAGTATAAATAATCAACAGGAAAAATAAATAAATAAATAATAACAGGAAAAAAAAATCTAAGAGGAGGGATGGAGAGATGGCAAAGCAGAATTAATCCTCTAGAGTCATGAGCATGAATCCCCACCGGTATGACTTAGAGACCCTAGTTCCTACATGTTCTTTCTTCTGCCACTGAGCCTTTGGAGAAGCATCCTTAAGAGGGCACCTAAGCTCTGTTGCCCTTATTTTTGCTTTAAATTTCCATTAAGATTTTTAGCTGGCTGACAATTTCTAAATAGTCTCAATGTCTCCATGGTGTCTTAGTGTCTTACTACTACTTTATTACTTGCATTTCTCTCCCAGAGGATGTACAAAAATCCCACAGGGTAAGATTTTTAATATTTCATAGCACATATGAGACTTTGGACTGTACTTAGTAGCATTCACTATATCAGGACATCTGTTATAAGAAGTAAGTCTTGAGGAAATTCTATAAACTTTTACCAGGGCCTCTTTTCTTTTTATTGAAGCATAAAAATTAAAACAATAAAAACTATAACTACCTTTTTTTGCCATGGTTTCACCTCTCCTCAGAGTATACATAAAACAAGAAGCTAAGCTGCTCCTTTAGCCCTCTTCTCATGAACAGGACTAGCTTGGGAACTCCAAGTCCCCAGATGAACCAATATCTTCATAGGGCGTCAAATATGTTATGTTAGCAATCTTATAAACTTTTCACCTTTTTAGCAATCTTATAAACTTTTCACCTTTTTCTCTTCACTTCAAAAAAGAAGATCCAGGGGCAGCCCAGGTGACTCAGCCATTTAGTGCTGCCTTCAGCCCAGGGCGTGATCCTGGAGACCTGGAATCGAGTCCCACATCAGGCTACCTGCATGGAGCCTGCTTCTCCCTCTGCCTGTGTCTCTACCTCTCTGTCTCTGTCTCTGTCTCTCTCTCTCATAAATAAATAAAATCTTAAAAAAAAAAAAAGAAGATCCAGGAACTGGACCTAGACAATAGTCTCTTCCAGATGTCTTCTGTAGCACTCTTTCCTCTAAAGCAGGGATGGCAAGCTAGGTCTATAGGCCAAATCCAGCCATCACTCTCTTTTACAAACAAAATTTTATGAGAACATTGCCATACTCATTCATGTACAAACTGTCGGTGGCTTTCTCACTACATGAATAGAACTTAATAGTCATGATAATGACCAAATGGTCTGTAAACCTAGAATATTTACTATCTGGCCTTTGAAAGAAAATGTTGATTGATCCTGCTCTGGAGGCTTTCTGAAGAGTTTTAAATCTTTTTTCTCATCACATTGACCTTCTGACAATCTAGTACTCCTTGCTGCCCAAGCCAAGAAAACTTCCACTCATGAATTCCTCTCGAGCTCCAGCAAACTTGTGTTTTTTGACCTCTAGAATCCAATTAGTCACCATGAACAAGGACTTCTCATGTTCTAATAAAATTAAAGGAATCTCCAATGATTCTCCAATCCTCAATCGTTCTATGACATTCCTCAAAGCTCTTAAATCTCTGGTTTCCTCATATTCCCGAGTGTCTGCTCAGAAATACTAGGAGTTGAGGCCTTAATTCAGATTTCTCTGGCATATTTTGAATATTACACTTTTCAAAATAGGTTTGTTGAGATATAATTCACATGCCAAAAAATTCACCCATTTAAAGCTGACAATTCTAGCAATTAACATATTCCTAGATTTGTGCAATTACCATTGCAATCTAATTTTACAACATTTTAATCATCCCAGAAAGAAATCCTGCACCCATTAGCAGTTGCTCCCAAACACCTTATAGCACCTTAAGGTGGTATAGCACCTTAAGCACACTAATCTATTTTCTGTTTTATAGACTGCATTTATATGGAAGGTCCAGAATAGGCAATCACACTTAGAGTCTTTTGTAACTAGTTTTGTTAACTTAGGATAATATTTTCAAAGTTCATCCATGTTGTTGCACATACCCGTACTTTATTCCTTTCTTTAATTTTTTTTTTTTTACTTTATTCCTTTTTATGTATGGCTGACTAATGTTCCATTGTAAGGATATATCACATTTTTTAATACATTCATCAGTTGGTGGACATTTGAGTTGTTTCCTCTTATGAATAATGGGGGCTATGAACATTCATGCTCATGGGGGCTATGAGCTTTCATGTGGACATATATTTTTATTCCTCTGAAGTATGTACCCAGAAGGAGAATTTCTAGGTCATGTAATAACCCTGTATTTAACTTTTTGAGGAACTGCCAATTATTTTCCAAAGTCACTGCATCCTTTTATATCCCTATCAAACAATGCAGGAGGGTTCCAACTTTTTTTGCATCCTCACCAACATTTACTGTCTTTTCCATTGTAGTCATTTTAGTGAGTATAAAGTAGATCTCATTGTGGTTTTGATTTGCATTTTCTTAGTGACTAATAGGGTTGTACATTTTTACCTGTACTTCTCTAAAGAAAAAATAAAAATGGTCAATACCTATTAAGTCATGTGTTCATTTTTTATTTGGGTGATTTCCTTTTTCCTTTTATTATGGAGTTCTTTTTTTTTTATTTTTATTTATTTATGATAGTCACACAGGGAGAGAGAGAGAGAGAGAGAGAGAGGCAGAGACACAGGCAGAGGGAGAAGCAGGCTCCATGCACCGGGAGCCCGATGTGGGATTTGATCCCAGGTCTCCAGGATCACGCCCTGGGCCAAAGGCAGGCGCCAAACCCCTGCCCCACCCAGGGATCCTTTATAATGGAGTTCTAAGAGTTCTTTTTATGTTAAGGACTTAAGTCTATTATCAGATATATAATTTGCAAATATTTTCTCTCATTCAGTGAGTTGTCTTTCCACTTTCTTGATGGTGTCAAGTACAAAAGTTTTCAAATTTTGATAAGGTCAATTGATCTATTTTTCTTTGGTTGCTCATGCTTTAGTATCATATCTAGGGAATCACTGCCTAGCCCAAGGTGGTAAAGATCGACTTCTATTTTTCTTTTAAGATTTTAATAGTTTTAACACTTGTATTTAGGGCTTTGATCAATTGGGGAGTAATTTTTGTGTATGGTAGGAGTCAAATAAGTTCCAAATTCATTCTTTTGCATGTGGATATTAATTTATGTTAGTGCCATTTATTAGGACCATTCCTTCTCAACTGAATTCTCTTGGCATCCTTGTTCAAAGTAAGTTGACCAGAAATGTGAAGGTTTATTTCTGGACATTCAGTTCTATTCCACTGATCCATAGTGTGTCTGATATGGAGGATGTGAATCCTCCAACTCTGTTGTATTTTTTCCCCCTAATACTGTTTTGGCTATTGTGCATCCCTTCCATTTTCAAATGAATTTTTGGATAATCTTGTCAATAAGCAAAAGAGTCAGCTTGGATTTGATATGTATAGCTAAAAAAATGTTTTATATATGCTCTCTGTGAAACTAAGATAACCTGCTAACACCATAAATATGTTAGAGTGGATAATGAATTGGGATCAGCTAAAGCAGGTAGAAAATAAAAGGAAGGAATATCTAAAAAGGGAAATGGGAAGACCTCTAAGTACCATAGAAAGATTATTTCTGCCTAGACTGCTAGGGGATCTAACTCTGGCATGACTCTATTATTCTAGGAAAAACTCATTTCAACCTAATCCATTTCTTTTTTTAAAATATTTATTTATTCATGAGAGTCACAGAGAGAGAGAGGCAGATACATAGGCAGAGAGAGAAGCAGGCTCTATGCAGGAAGCCCAATGTGGGACTCGATCCCATGACTCCAAGATCACACCCTGGGCTGAAGGCAGATGCTCAACTGCTAAGCCACCCAGGCATCCCTCAACCTAATCAATTTCTCTTAAGGAGTTCCTCTTCGCTCTCCCTATCATCTCTCATTGTTACTTCACTACATTCAAGTATAAACAACAGCATTAGCTACCAAATGCATAGCACTCATTGTTCAAAAGACAGTGTTTATATAACATTTAATGCTTACAATAACCTTAAAAAGTAAATAATGTTAGTTTTATTACACAGATGAATGTATAGAGAGCCAGTGGATAAGAGCTTTGTATATTTAGGAAGAATGTTTTAGAAATGAGATTTGGAACTCAAATGGATGTAAATTTAAACTCTCAATCAGTATTTAAACTTCCTCCTATGAAGTATCCAATTAACAAATATCTTTGGAATCAATTAACTCATCAAAATTAAATCAAGTGTCAGCAGCAGTAATAATTTGTAGTGCCTTTCTAAACAATCTGAGTGGCCATGAACCAGAAATTCTAAGTCCGCAACTTTCATATAGCTAGGGACCTAAACAAGCCTGCTTATCATTTTATAAGAGCACTAGAAGGTTTAACCACAGTAAAATTATATCATGTCTTAGATGTGCTTCCAAATAGTCCATGGGAATGGAAAAGGGGAAGGAATTTGATCAAACAAGTTTTTGAAAATTGTTCAAGACAGAGATTGATATATTGGGTTCATTATACTACTTTATTTGCTTTTGAAAATCCTCATGCCCATAGTACAAATTTATTTTTTTAAGCAGCAGTTTTGAAAGTTTTTATCTCAAATGCATTTGGTTAAATAAGTCTCTTTTACAGAATTAGTAACACTGGGGAACAGGATGATTAAATATAACTCAAAGTTAACTACATACATAAACATAATTAGCAACTAAATTATTTGAAAAATATTTAAATTGGTAGTCCTAGCATTCCATGTTATTTTAAGGGTTCCAGTTTTCAGCCTTCTCCTTGTCCAGCCTATGGCTGCTCCTGGGCTATTTGATCAGTGCAAATGTGCTTCAGTCATGTCCTAGACCCTGAATAATTTGTCTCTCCTGTTCTGACAAGCTGTTCATCAATCTGTCTGATGTAATCACTTTATCGATCAGTCTGAACTTGTGGGGCTCAAGCTTCAGTTTTTTCCCCAACACTTCCTTTACCCATACTCTATAAACTCCTCTGTACTTTCTTTCAACTGCTGAGGTGGCCATGAGAGTATTTCTTATAGACCATCAGCTACAGGGAATGCAATAGACTAAATGCTATACTCTGAAATCCATTATCTTGATTCTGAGGCCACACTTTGCACAGGTTGCTACCAACAAATAAATGAATACAGCAAGGACACTAATGCAAGTCCATTTCTGTGAGACACAGAATTCCTCTGATAGACAACTTTGCCTGATGACTCCAACACCTTGCTGAAGCTTCCCTAGACTGCTAAGCTGATCATGAGATTTCCACCCAACCTTCCTGCCCTCTTTTTCCTTCACCTGGAGTCATCCTGCACTGTCATCTGATGACTAAGTCTCCCAGATCTTCTAGGCTTCCCCTTTATCTTCTCTGACAGATGCTTCCTTTAATAAAAACCCTTCCCTGACAACCTTGGCACCAGCCTCTTGGAGGTCTGCTAATAGAGTGATTACATATCGGACAGATTCTCTAACTTCTAGTCACTTTTAAGGTCTTTGGAATTATTTTAATGTTCAGTCTCTCATGGCACTTAACTTTTATCTCTCTTCTTCCCCCCAGACTTCTGCCAAGAAGCCTGGGAAATGAAGGGTGATAGCTCTTTATTCTGTGCCTGCTTTTAGAGCCCCTTTTGGCTCCTGTTCTTTCTCTCATCAAATAGTGACTATGTGTAGCTCAACACTCAGCTTTTTGGAAATGTGGATTAGGTATATGCAGGTTTCTTGAGGGACTTTGGCAGAGACCTCTTCCACCCTGCTGCACAGTTTTCTAAAGCTTATTCCAGCTTTATTTCATTCTACTCTTTACTGCAACTTCAATCTCTGTTGGGAGAATCATTTATACAGAAAACAACCTTCTTGGGTGGGGTGCTTACAAGCACAGCTCAAACTCACATTCTTCCCAGTGTCAGTTCAACAGGGTAGGAAGCTGATTGCTACCTGGCTGCCCTCCCTTTCCTCCCCAGGCCCTTGATCCACCTTGTCCTTTTTTCCCCCAATTACCCTATTGCTCTATTCAAAAAGGCAGATTTCAGATCAGCAAATCACTTTGTAAGAAAACTTTCAAAAGGGAAATGAAATACCAGTATTTTCTTTTTTAGACTTCCCTCATCTCTACAAAATTATTCTCTCAAAACGACATTCACTTAGCTGGTGGGTGGCAGACACACACCTTCTCTTCAACAGAAAGGGTAGGACAAGCCACACCACTCATTTCTAGGCTCTTATATAGGACTTCAAAGGAATTCTTTGAAATATTTAACCTTCCTGTGGTGGTTTTATATAAATGGAATAGAGGAAAGGGGATGGACAGTTTGAGTAGCAGAGCTTATTTGACCATGACTAAGTCCTGGGAAGATGTTAGATCTCATTATTTAGGGATTTCTTTAGAATATGGTGAGTATATTAAACTCTGTCATCAGTTTAAAGCCCCATCAATCATAAGTAAGTTTCAGGAGATATTCTGTGATATTAATTTGCTCCCTAGGTTCAACCTTCTTGGTACTGTGTTCCCTTTTTCATACTGCTAACACTTAACACTATCCCTGACTTTTAATTGTACCTAGATGCAGTTCACTGGTGTCCTCTTTAATGTTGTATTTTTCGGATCTGCCACTTCTCTTATTTAACCCATGAAATGCATGAAGAAAACATAGACATTAGCCTGCATAAACACACTCCTTTCATTGTTTTTTTTTTAATGAGATTTGAGTGACTATTATACCTCATCATCTATCCATCTTATTTGCCTTGCATTTTATTAAAATTTGACACAGAATGATTTCCAGGTTCAGACATCTTAGCCTTATGACATTCATAAGATAGTTAAAAACATCAGCTCCAGTACTATAACTAATGGTTTTTCTGTTCTGAGTTATTCTGGGTGCCCTGGATACTAATTTGGAATTTTTTTCTTTGTGAAGATGAAGTCTGTTGAGGGGCAGGATTCTAAGGGAAAGGGGGCTTTGCTCCTACTTTCTTAAGCATTATTTCTCTATTATCAGCATGTCCTAAAAGATCGCTGTGCCTGCTTTATCTGGGATGTTTGCTGCAAGGACCCAACCCACACAACAGATGAGGCAGCAGGGCTAGCTGCACCTCACTGCTTATTAAGACTCACCATCTAAGTTTCCAAGAGTTACTAATTTCCTTTACACTCCATGTGCTCTCAAATATATTCCCCAGATCCCTCGTCTTCCACAAATCAGTAATTGTTTCTCTTTTGTAGGAGTATTTAGAAATACTAGAATTCAAGAACTTACAAGTTTACTTTGTCAGACATGGTTTCCTAACATGTATAAAAAATATTACAGGAAAATTTCAAGTTTTCAGGAGGAAATGGGGAGACAGTCTTTGCACTACTGTTAGGGAGCACCATTCTTGCTACTTGTCAGTCACTGTATTTCTGTCATCCTTCACATTTCACACAATTTTCTTCCAACTGAACCTTTAAGTAAGCACTCCCACATAACCTCAACTTAAGATATGAAGACTAATGGAGTTATGTTCACAAGTAGAAAGACAGCAATATTCACAACTCAAAAGAAGAGATTTTACAGTGGCAGATTTAATAATGATGCTTTGTGGTTTATGAACATTTTAAAATAGAAATGTTTGTCCCTTAGTCCAAAATTTTGTCTCAATAGAAATCTAAGGATAATTTTCAGTAACCAGATTTAGTCCTCAAATGATCATTTTTTTTTCTTTCTAATTCAATCTTGACAGGTAGTATTTGGAATCTTATTCATGGTGGATTCTAAAATTTCCACTGAGAGAAAACCTACTAATAGAAATTTCCAACTGAGCAAATATTTTTTTTACCACAGTCTGTGTTCTTTTTACTCATTCTCTGGCATGTCTTGTGAGGTCCTATTGGCTGCCCCAACACTTCACCCCTGTGACACAACTCACTCCAGATCTAATGTGTTTCTTTCAGGCACATTCTAGGTAAAGGACCAGAAGGAGTCAACTTTAGAGCTGTAGTAGTCCTTAGTCACCAACATTTCTCCATGTCCATTTCTCTCCATTTCTCTATCCCTTTCTCTCCAACAGCATGAGAGAGACTTTATTAAATTTTCCATAATTTATATACTCCCAAAGCTCCATTTTCATCATTTAAAAAAATGCCAGAGTGGGGTGAACTAAAAACATGAAATTATCTTTAAAAACAAATAAACAAAAAAGCTTTAGCAAAGGAAGAGAGTGAGAGGAGAGAGAGAGAGCTAAGAGAAAGTTTAAGGACACAGAAATAGTGACAGTCACGCTGACGAAGAGAACTGCAAGACAGACCAGCAAATGACAGCTCCCCCATATGAGCAGAAAAATACTGTCCCCCTCCTTGCTCCCACTTGTAATACATCATAGTGCTGCTTCCTGCCCACGAGCCTCCTGTTGGTGACTGTACCTCTGCCATTAACTTCTTGAGTGTCATCACTCTCTCTTCCTGTCAACAACCATGTTTCTGTGCACTGGATGTGAAGGTGGAGGGTATCAGCTCAATATTCCCAGAATAAGCTAGATGCCACTTACTATAAGGAAGTTTGCCCTTTCCACAGGTGTCAAATATACTGACTATAATTTCTATTTGCCTAATTGGCTCAACTTCAAATATAGTAGTTATTGTATTTTCTCTAACATATTTTAGGAATCATGTACACTCAATACAGTGCAGTACAATTTCCTTAATATTTTGTTTCTGACAAGAGAGCTTAATTTTCAATGGAGAGCCTCTTACTCTTGGAAATAGTTTATGGGTTTCCTATTTCAATCACTCCTGAGGGATTCCTCTTTAATCCCCCCAGGGTCTCTGTTCTCTTTGTGAAAGATAATGAGTCCATGCTGAATGCCAGGCACTGTAAGCAATTGACAAGCATCATCTCATTTAGTCTGCAAAGTGATTTTATGAAAGAAGTAATATTCACTCTATTTTAGAGATTGCAAAACTAAGGCCCAACAGTTATTTAATAATATTACTATGCAACTGTAATTTTTTAGAATTTAGAAAATTTTCCCAGTTTTCCCTTAATTATCCCTTTTTTAGTACATAAACTTATTCCTAAGAAGTATTTCCCTGAATTTGTCTTTTATTTTTTTTTAAATTTTATTTATTTATTCATGAGAGACACAGAGAGGCAGAGACGTAGGCAGAGGGAGAGGCATACTCCCTGTGGGGAGCCCGATGTGGGACTCGATCCCAGGACCTGGGATCACAACCTGAGCCAAAGGCAGATGCTCAACCACTGAGCTACCCAGGTGCCTTGTCTTTCCTTTCTTTAGAAGACTTCAAAAAGTTCAGGTAACCTTAAATATGTTTCTCAACTCTCTATTCTACTTCACATCTATCAGTCTACTTTTGTTTTTATGTTAGCAAAGAAATTCTTAGTGAAATGCATAAGTACATTATCATATCTGTAATTTGATGATTTCACTTGAAACCTTGTTACCTAAATGAAGTCCCCATCCTCAGACCTCAAAACCCCTAAAAGGCATAACACAGCACCAAACATCAGTATAGACAATGAAGAAGGCCACCTGTCCACTGGGAAAATAGAGCAGAGGACAAAGAGCAGTCTTCCTTTCCAGTAAGGGAAGTCTCTGGTCACCTAGACCACAGAGGAAATGAAATCTGGATATTCCCTCTGCCCTTTCTTCCTCTCTGCTATCACTACAAACCCTGGCATTCCTGGTTAATCCCACTTGACAACAACATGCACACATTTTTACCATGATTATACAGCCAGTTGGAATTACCATATTAACTATCATTAGCTGAACAAGAAAAGTTATCATAAATCTGGGAAAATATAAGGGCAAAAGAGAGAAATAGATTCATAAAAGATATGAATATTGAGAATGGCTCTTTTAACAGGAAAAATCAGAAATATGATCTTATTTCTGAAGTCTTATTTCTTAAACTTATTTCTGAAATACTTTCCTGTTCCTTGGAGGAAGAAACACATAGGGGTGGGAATTGCATTGTAGTTGCACCAGAAATAAACAATTTTCTATTTACTATCAGAAAATGTATTCCTACTGACAACTTTCCCCCACTCCCACTAAAGTTTCTACACAGCTAAGATTCTCCTACATCTTACTATTTCTTATTAGGTATATATTCTCTTAGAGGATGTCTATTAGGGAAGTCCATTAATATTTTATAACACATTGGGAAAGTTTACATTCATCATTCAATATATTGTGACACCTTGAAGTGGGTAGAAAAATGCAGTCACACATAGGCTCTCCTATCTTTGCCTGCATTGCAAAGTAAACATTATCTAACAAGTCTGGGACACACAGTTCTAGCAGGAGGCAAAACTACCTTCCTCTGCCTTGTTAAATGGATCTGCATATCTGTATGATGTACTGTGGGTGGGTTTCCTGGTTCCCATACTTACAGGTGTTTGTTCTCTTTTCACAATGTTTCTCGAATGCATAGGGTTCATAACTGCTATTAATATTTGCTGGGAGGAAAAAAATATTTGCTGGGAGGATTTGAAGATTGAATGCTCAGAAATTTTTTTTTTCTCCAACAAAACTGGGACAAATTTATCTGGAATGTTTATCTGGAATAAAGCTCCTTAATAAAATATATCTTAATACTAAAATGCAGATCTTAAGACCAAAAAATGGATCCAACAGTCTTATGTAGAAAATAATGGACTTGAAGAAAATATCTCAAGGGGGCAAAGGAGAGGCTACATATTGTACATTACAAAAAAATTCTGGCATGTGGGTCTCTAGGAAATACCATTCTGCTAACTCCCCCAGACACCAGCTTCCTTCCTGCATTCCTAATCCTCAGATTATTTTTTTGAAATATTACCGGTGACTAGTAGACAATGGAAAATTTGAGTAGGAAGACAAAATATTGAAACATACTAGTTCAAAGTGAACAAGATTAGAAAATAATATACAGAGAGATTAATAGAGAATCTCTATTGCTATGGTATTGCTACCATAGCCTCTCCTTGGGATCTCTTGCTTTGAAAAGTAGATTCTACAGCGTATTCCTACTATAACATAACCCACTTATAGAGATTTCATGAAGATTTTGCATGATTTTGAAAGACTACTTCCCTTTTCTGTAAGTTCATGCCAGGCCATTATATGTAATATTTCTGGAAAAGTCACCACAGCTGACTTTAGTCACCACAGCTAAAATGAATGAACGAACCAGATTTTATGTGTGTCATGATATTAAGACACACTCAGACATACTTGGGGGTTGAAGACTTCCTAACTGCCTTACCCATTAGGGTTCTCCAGAGAAAGTGTGTGTGTGTGTGTGTGTGTGTGTGCATGAGCGCTTATGTGTGGTGTGGCAGTGGGAAGAGCAATGAGACATACATACATAGATTATGTTGGATGTCAGCTCAAGCCTTCTTTGCTTAGCATGTGCAAAATTATGAAGTCTCTTCCCTCAACTATTTGCTAGTATCAAAACCTCTCTGTACCTTTTCTGATTTGCTATTTTCCAGATTCTTTAAATGGACACTTAGATCATCAATTTTGAAAACTGTCTTTTTCTAATATATACATTTTAGACATGTATTTCTCTCTAAAGAATTGCTCACCAGAATGCCACGAATGTCATATTTTCAAAAATGCATTACTTAATTTGAAATACTTTTTGTATTTCCTTGGCACAGTGGTTATCTAAGAAATATGTTGTTTCTCTTCCAAATATGTGGGGATTTTTCAGGATATTGTAACGGTACTGATTTTTAAATTAATTCATTATGATCAGAAAGCATACTCTATGATTTTAGTTCTTTGCCATTCTGAGACATCTTATGACCCATATATTATCTATCTTAAAGAACATTCTGTTTGTATTTAAAAGGATATGTATTCTGATATTGCCAGGCTTAGAGTTCCAAACTATCTGCTAGATCATGTAGGTGGACACTGTATCTGAACTTTCAATATTCTTACTAATATTTTTGTATAATCTTTCAGTTTTTGAGAAGGAATGTTAAAATCTCCAAATATAATTGTAATTATGGCTATTTCTTCTCCTGTACCCATTAAATTTTGCTTCATGTATTTAAAATTTCTGTTATTACAAGGTATATACACCTTTAGGATTATACTTTTTTTATCTTCCTACTTTCTGCCTATATATCCTTATACATTTAACAAGAATTTGCCAGTGGTTTTGTATCCAATCTTGTTTATCATGTCTGATGATCTATTTTTTAACATGATTAGATGATTTTCATATAATTATACTATTAATACTGTCAAGCTTATATCAGCCATCTTCCTAATTGATTTCTATTTGTCCTATCTCTTCTTTGTTTCTTTCTCCTTCCTTGCCTGCTTTCTTTTGCACTGAATTGTTATTTTTTTTCTCCTTCATTGCCTTTTGAGCTGTATCTGTAAATATTTAGTGGTCACTATATGAATTAACACATTCCTTTTGAACTAATGACAGTCTATTCTGAAACAATTATACCACTTTACATAAATGTGATAAAACTCAAAAATGACGTATTTCAACAGATTGCTGTGCTATTCTTTGTGTTGTTGTCATAGTCTTTGCTTGTACAGTTTTTACAAACTTTACAATGTATTATTTTTAAGTCATTTTAAGTCATTTTAAGTCATTTTTAACAGAATTATTCAAGGGAAAAATAATTATAATTGCACAAATTTTATATTTTCCCATACTCCATATTTTTGCCATTAAGATTCTAGGGTTTTTTTTTTTAGATTTAATTTACTTATTCATGAGAGACAGAGAGAGAGAGGCACAGACACAGGCAGAGGGAGAAGAAGGCTCCACTTCATGCAAGGAGCCAGACGTGGGACTCAATCCCAGGTCTCCATGACCACAAACTGGGCTGAAGGCAGCACTAAACTGCTGAGCCACCTGGGCTGCCCAAGATTCTAGTTTTTGCTACTTTTTTGCTTTCTCAAGAATTTCTTTTAGCATTTCATGTAGTGTAAGTCAGCTAGATACAAATTCCCTTAGGCCTCATTTATATAAAATATCTTATTTCCTTTCATTTATGAAAAATATTTCCACTGGATAAAGACTCCTAAGTTGACATTTGTTTCCACTCAGCATTTTAAGATATCCCTTTATTGCTTCCTGTCTTGCCTAGTTTCTGATGAGAAGTGACTTGTATTTCTTATTGTTGTTCATCTGTATGTCTCTTGCAGTCATTGGTATTTTTGTTTGTTTCGTTTTTGTATTCTATCTTGACTCTTGGTTTTCAACAGTTTGATTATGCTGGCCATTTCACCTGTTTGGTGTGTGTCAAGTTCTTGAATCAATAGACTGATGATTTTCCTTAAAATTGAAGAAGAAAATTTTTTTTAAAAACTTATACTGGGATATCTGGGTAGCTCAGTCGGTTAAGTGTAAGACTCTTGGTTTTGGCTTAGGTCATGATACTTCAAGATCCTCTGTGCATAGTGGAGAGTCTGTTGTCCCTCTCCCTCACCTCTGCCCCTTCCCTTGCTAACTCTTTTTAAATAAATAAATAAATAAATAAATAAATAAATATAAATAAATGCACTCTATTCTCTCTCACACCTCTAATTCTGAGACTGCATTAGCATTTATGTTAGGCTGCTTGCAATTATCCCACAAATCACTGACACCCTGTTGATTTTTTTCATATTCTTTCCTCCTTTTTCTTTCCTTTTCTATTTTCTTCTCTTCTTTTTCTTTTCATTTTTTTCTTTCTTTTTCTTTTCCTATTTTTTCCCCAACCTACTTTTTTCTCTCTCTTCTGAAGTTTTAAAAATTTCTATTGACTAGCCTTCAAGTTCAATTATCTTTCCTTCTTTGGTCACCAAATTGTTCTTAAACCCATCCTATGCATTTTTGCTATCAGAGATTGTCTTATTCAGTTATAGAATCTGTACTTCATTCTATTTTAGTTTTCATTTCTTTACATGATATTCATGATTTTTTACTTAAATTTTTCCCTAATTTTTAAAACATAGTTGAAATATTTCTTTTAAAGGTACTTGTATATTAGATCCAATAACTGATTATCAACATATACTTCTTAATAATTGTGTCTTCTCTTGATTTGGGGTCATAGTTTCCTATTTATTTACATTTTAAAGATTATTCTATACGTTGTTTAAAATGGTAGAGAAAGAAGTATAATAATATTATGTTATTTTATTACAGGACATAACCATGCCCTTTCCTCTTGAGACAGGGTGAGAGGCTGATTGTTCAGCTTCTTCCTTCCATCAAATTGAGTGAGGTCTGAATCAGCATTAATTAGACTGAGTTCAGGGACACCTGGGTGGCTCAGCAGTCCAGCATCTGGCTTCAGCTCAGGGCTTGATCCCAGGGTCCTAGAACTTGATCCTGGGATCAAGTCCTGCATTGGGCTCCTCACAGGGAGTCTGCTTCTCCCTATGCCTATGTCTCTGCCTCTATCTGTGTGTCTTTCATGAATAAATAAATAAAATCTTTTAAAAATAGTAGGCTGAGTTCATCTGTAATTAATTCAATCCAAAATTTCCTGTGTTTTGTGTTGGACTTGGCATTATTTTAACTAGGAGCAATTGAGGCTATAATTTCATGTAATTTTAACTGGATATGCTTTGATAACATGCTTTAACTTACACATGGCCCCAGAATCCGAGTATCATAAGAAAGCTTTAGAACATATTATTTCTCTCCATTCTCTAACTCCTTCCATTCCTGCTTTGCACAAGTAGAAGTGAAAGATGTATGAAAACTTTTAATCCTAGTGATTTACTTTTGCATTTAGGGATCTTCAGGGTTATATACTATCCATCTAACTTATGTCATACAATACTCAAGTATACTGTCTTTTCCCTCTCAATTCTCTGCCTCTGGCAACCCATTCCTCCCTCTGCTCATTTCCAGAAACAATACTGCGAATTCTATGCCATCTTATGAAGGGTTTTGCTTTATCTGGAATTCAGTTCATCAAAGCTTCCTTAAGTCACTGTTCTTCATTAGACACACAGAAAAATTCATTTTGTTCCCGTTTTTTTTTTCTTGTTTTTACCAAGGGCATCAGAGTACTGTTAGCCCTTTAACAACATAAACTAAAGCAGAAGTTGTCTGTTCACAGCCATTCAAAATTTAAGCATTTCTTACTCTTCTGTTCATTTTAGCTTCTTCATCCATTTAACCACCAAAGTTTTCTGATACTTAAAAATACATGGAACTACTATATAATCCCAATAAACAGATTTAATTACAATGTTTCAAGCTCTGAATAAGAATTTCTCTTATTTTATTATCATAAATTTAAAACCTTTTTTTCCCCATTATTTCATATATTTTAACTAGTCTCAGCTGTCTCTCAAATTCCCTGGTTTCCTTGAGTTAGTAATGCCTTCAACTTCTATTCACATGTATGAAGAAATTCTAGCCAGTTTAATGGACACTCAATCAAATCTTGATAGTTTTCTTTACAAATATATATTCTTTCTGAAATGTACTTTTGAGAGACTAGCCTTCCAATCTATGGCTAGGATATTCCATGCATAGAAGCAAGGTGTTGGTCTAAATAAGACTATTTGATGGTACTGAAACTCCTACTGTGTGTTTTTCTGGTAAAAGTATTCATGTGATCCCTATTCACTGAAGCCAGTAATCCAGTTATTAAGGCCATAAGGAATATCTTTCTAACGACTCCACAAATACCCCCTTTTTGCCCTCAGTTACACTCAATGAAAGATCTTCCTGATAAAGTCTTCCTGGTGATACTAACAGTTGGGTACAAAATGTGTCTGAACTATGCATGTCTGTATGAAGAAAAAAAAAAAAAGCAAGCAACAAGAAGAATGAGATGAAAGGAAAATAACAGCAATACAATTTCAAGTTAATTCTTTATAATCTACTTTTATGAAACTTTCACTATCCTACTGAACAAACACCAAATGCCACAGACACTCTATGGGCATTTACAAACCACAGGCTTTTCCTCCTGACTTAGTTTGTCTGCTTTGGGCATTTCATTCAAAAATATAAGAGCACTCCTTGGAGTTTTTTTATTAGCAGAGAAAATTTTCAAAAACTCCAGCTGGGATGTTGATGATTCCTAAGTCTAAAGGGTGCTTTTAACTCACTTCTCATGCCTCTTGCCTTTGTTCTGTGGCAGGTCACACATCCCAGAACATTCAGCATGACTGGCACGTGTTGGCAGTGATGCCTCTACTCAGAATACTCACTTCCCCATGATTCTCATATTTCAATTAAGTTGTTAAAAACCATCCTGTCTGTTCCTCTTTGCTAGGTTATGAGTTGCTCACTATTCAGATTTGGGCAGTTGTTATTTCTCTGGATAGTCTGGAGTTCCTAAAGGCATCTCTTGGCTATTTTTTTAAAGATTTTATTTATTTATTCATGAGAGACAGAGAGAGAGAGAGACAGAGAGACAGAGAGAGACAGAGACAGAGAGAGGCAGAGACACAGGTAGAGGGAGAAGCAGGCTCCACACAGGGAGCCCGATGTGGGACTTGATCCCAGGTCCCCAGGATCAGGCCCTGGGCTGAAGACTAAACACTAAACAGCAGTAAACCACTGAGCCACCCAGGCTGCCCATCTCAGCCATACCCCCTGGGTGTCCAGAAGGAAAAAGTTCATGGGTTTTCTCTGTATGCTCCCTATGTCCAATTTTATAGTTCCCTAGAATCTTTTCAAATCTTTCTCCCCATTGCAATGGAATTTTTTCATTTTACAAATGTTTACTAAGCGCCTACTTTTTTCAATATATTTTTTAGTTGTGGGGAATGCAGCCTTGAATGAAACAGGACTGATGTTCAATTAGGAGGAGGGAGTATTATTTTTTCACTTCAAAATAATGAAGTAAAACATACATTATCCTATGTGGTGGTGTCGGGGAAAACTAAAGCAGAAAAGGGCTATAGGAGTATATGGATGTGTGGATAGATTATAATTTCAAATAGAATGGTTGGAGAAGACCTTATTAAAGGAAATATTTTAACAAACTGTTGATGGAGATGACAAAGTGAGCCATGAGCTAAGGAAAAATTATTATTCTGGGCATAGAGAAAGACATTTTCATTCTCATCAGATCTTTAAATATCTATACCTTTTTACCTTAAGTCAAAGAAGTTTGTTTCTAAAATACTAAATTGGGACACCTGGGTGGCTCAGCCAGTTAAGCATCTGCCTTTGGCTCAGGTTATGATCCCAGGATCCTGGGATCAAGCTCTGCATAGGCTCCCTGCTCATCAGGGAGTATGCTTTTCTCTCTCCCTCTGCCCTTTCCCCCACCTCTCTCTCTCTCTCTCTCTCTCTCTCTCTCATTCTGTCTCAAATAAATAAATAAATAAATAAATAAATAAATAAATAAAATCTTTAATAAAAATAAAATACTAAATAAAATATATTAAATATTCTATAATATATGAGAAATGACAGTCACTGGAACAATAAGCTTAATTACCTGAGGGTTTTATCTATTGCACTTTGAAAAATACAGTATTTGAAAAAAGTATTCCACTTATATTTAAAATATGTTTCCCAAACTCCAAACTACTGATATTGGAGGAGGATAGAGTTTCTGTGCATTTGTAATATGTTCAGCAGCATCCCTGACCTCTACCTATTAGATGCCAGTAGCACCAATACACACATTTATGACAACAAAAAGTGTCTCTAGATATTGCCTAATGATACCTGGGGAGCAACATCACTGGTTTTATTTTGCCAAATGATACCTGGGGAGAACTACTGGCTTATTTTTTTCCCACAATTTTATTTATTTGAGAGAGAGAGAGCAAGCGAGTGCAGGAGCAGTGGGGAGGGGCAGAGGGACATCCCACTTAGCAGGGAGCCAGGTATGGGACTCAATCCCAGGACCCTGGGGCCATGACCTGAGCCAAAGGCAATGCTTAATTGACTGAGCTACCCAGGCACCCAAGAACTACTGGTTTAAAAGCATGAGGGCCAATAGCCTTTACAATTTCTGTTGTTGAGAATTCAGTACATTGCAATAAGGGACAAGTTTTACCCTTAAAGGAAAATGCATAAACAAGCATAATCAATAAGCTCTATGATTTAGAATGGCTTGAAAAATCATTAAGGGAAGCTTCCTTCAAATCAGTGCTGCTGTTTGCACGTTATCCTCTTGTCACCAGGAGGATTTTACAACTCAGGCAATGCAATATTGTAAGATTTGGGTTAGGTAAGGCAGGGCGAGGGTTGTCCCCTTATGGTTTAAAGTACAAAAAGGGCTAGTGTGAATTCAGGAAAGTTCTAAGGGAGTTTTATAAAACACTATAATGAAAGTGAAGAATCTGGAAATCGATTCCTTTCAAACAATCCATGTTGCATATCCCACTTGTATTCTCTGACTTTCCAATAGCTTTATTTTCCTCCACAGGCCTTCCTCAGTCATTTCAAAACTCTCTTCCTATCTCCGTATCATCCCCACAAACTAACCCTTGATTCAGACTGGACCATAAAAGCTTTCTTATGGTTTGGATTCATTACATCTCACAGAGTTCTTACACATGTTACCTGGATCCTAAACCGTCTTCAACTGCATGCTATCCTCAGACAACTTCCAATTAGAATTTCTCAAAAGTATTCCTTCCTAAATTCATAGTTCATTTAAAAGAGTTCATTTATTCAGCCTGTATCAAATATTTTTCAAATATGTGATCTTTCTTAATTTTATAAAGACTTACAAATTTGTTCTCCTTCCATCAGATCTTAGAATTCAGTTTTGGTCATCCATTTCCATTCAGCAACCTTTAACCTTCCAAAAAGATATCCAGCCTAAGGTAGGATAATAGACTGGACAAATACTCCATTGTGTAGAACATGCTAGTATTGGAGAATCGAATGTGCCTCCCCCTAAGTGGCTGAGGAACTATCTCTAGCCCTTCTTTACCAGTAGGACCCATTCTACTAGTGACAAACACTTGTGATTTCATTAAAAATTTATACTTAGTAAAAAATAAAAGTAAACATATAAAGGCAAGAAAATGAAAAGTAGTATAGGACTGGGAGGTAGGGGAGAGAAGGAGTAGGAGAGAGAGCAACTAAAAATTATGAACCTCAAATGAAGAATAGTCAAATGAGTCATAGAGTGAACCAAAGGCCTCTGTTTATAGTTCCATGTATCTGTATCAGCATTTCCACAAACAACACTCCACTGGACACTGTCCAAATGTAACTTATTCTTTAAAGTCCTTGTCTTTCTGCTTCAAACCAAGAGATGCATCTATGAAAGTGGGGTTTAGGTCAGGTCCCTTACAGCTAATCCTCCTCTGCCAATCCCCCAAAACTATTCTTGTTTCACAGCCTGAAAACATCCTCTATGACAGTTTCTTCCTCCTCATAATTTTTCCTTCAAACAAACTATGTCACACAATTTTCGAACTTTATTATCTGTATCTAAACTTACAGTTTCTATTATTCCTCAAATTACTCCATTCATGTTCTTCAAAGATTTGAAGAAGTCCATTTTATCTCCCAAATGACCATGTTGTTGAATTTTTATACAAATTTGCCTTATGCTTTCCTTGTCTCAGTAAGAACTTATATTCTGATCTGTTTGTCTCTGTCCATCTCTACTTCCTGACTGCATTTCCTATGCTGTATTTCCCTTTACTCTGGATCTAAGGACTGTATTTCTACATATTTGAGTCTGCCCTGGGAAATGGCACAATTCTGCATCTCTAGTACTGACCTGGAGACCCTGCCCTAGTTCCTGGCTGATTTTGATGATATGCTTTCTGCCCATCCCCAGAAAATACAAAGCCCTAACAAAACTCCTGGTCAGACAGACACAGACCCTTTAAGTATAGCCTCTTGTTAAACTGCAGCTGTATACACTAGAATGCAGAATTTTACATGGGTTATCACCCAGCATTTTATTCTCTTATTACTTTTCAATCATCAGGTAAGCTAGAGAAGTTACCAATTTCTCTCTCTGATGGCACCTATGCTGTCTTGATATTCTTAACTTTGTTAACTCTTCAAAGTCTCAAAATTTGGCCAAAAACACTAAAACCCTTCTTTACTTCCATTTAATCACTGGGCTTATTCACTGATTTATGATTTACCTCTCATGGGTTTTTCTCCCTCTCATGTACATGATTTTCTATTTATTTTCCTCAAAGGTAAATTCTAAACATTCTGGAAGGAACCACTACCCTTTTAAAATCTTTTCAACTAAAAAATAGGCCTTTGTTAAACTTAAGTTTGTTGTTTGTTTTTCAACAAGTTCTGCATGAATACTAGTTATGCTATGCATGACACATGGATGTCAAAGACAGAGATTCTCTCCCCACCAGCAGAGTGTGCTGCTTTTTGGTGCCCTATGAGTGTACGAAATTGGCTATTAATCTTGATATAGGCATGAAAATTCAAAACAGCCATCCTTTGCAGTGAAATTCTTTTATGCTACCCATATGTTTTCTATGAAATCCTGGGGTTTAAGAAGTGATTTATTTGTATTTCTTTACTTCTGAGGTCAAAGATTGTAGGTATTGGTATACATTGGGATTCTTTACCTCTACTGTCTTTCCTGTTATTATACTCTTCCCACAGCACAAGCAGGCTAAATAATTGATGGGGCCATATGATTGAGTACAAAAGATTGGTTTTAGACAACAAATCAAGGAAGGATAAGAGGGTAGGCCTAGTACAACAGACAGGTTTCTAGTGAACAAGGTCTTTAAAAAACAGGATAATACATGATGCCATAAACAATCAAAGAATAAAACATCTCATTCTGTCATAGGTCAGAGAGATAGTTATAGAAGATATTCTAAGAGAAAAATATCATTTTGGTTAAATCCTGAAAGACAAAGAAAACATTAGGTAGGTAGATGAAGAAAAGCATTCAAAACCAAGGGTATGTAAAATATAAAAAGACAAATTTGAGTAACCACAGATAAAGCCAGCCAGTGTGTATAGTGCTGTCTTAGCAAATGTTTAAATATATAATATCATTAACTATAGGCACTATGCTGTATAGTAGATCTAAGACTTATTTATCTTGTAGAATTGAAACTTTTTACCTCCTCACTAACAACCCCCACCTTCCCCCTTCTCCTGGCAACCACCATTATACTTCCTGCTTCTGTGACTATTTTAGATTGCTCATATAAGTGGTATCATTAGTGCATCTACTATGGAAAACAGTATGGTAGTTTCTCAAAAACTTAAAAATAGAAATACTACATGAACCAACAATTCCACTTCTGGGTATAAAGCCAAAGAAATTGATACCAGGATCTTGAAAACATAGCTGCATCTCCATGTTAATTGCAGCATTCATTGTAATAGCCAAGATGTGGAAACAACCCAAGTGTCCAATGAATCAATAAAGACATTTGTACACGGACAATAAAATATTATTCAACCTTTAAAAAGAAGGAAATCCTACCAAGGGTGACAACATGGATGGACTCAGATAACAGGATACTAAGTGAAATGAGTGTGACACAGAAGAACAAATTTCTGTATGGCTTTAAATTATAAATATCAGAGCTGAAATTCAAAGTTATAGTTAATTTATTTTTAGTTTTACGGTTTTTAAAAATTTATTTATTTGAGACAGAGTGAGTGAGTGGGGGAGGGAGAAGGACTTCCTCAAGAGAAGAACTAAAGACAGAAAGAAAACTGGGGAGCAGGGAGGAGAGGTGAAATAATTTTAAAAGACTGGAGAATTCTACTTGCCATTTCCTTTCATGAGCTATGACTTAGAAACAGTGCGAGATGAAAGATATGAATCCATTTTTCTTTCCACTGGGTTTCAGCATCCTCATGTCAATTTCATCATAGGTACTTAGCTCCTCTGAGTGTGATTTTAATGTCTGGCGCATATTTTTCATACTTCATGGTTCTTAAATTTAATTCAAGCACTTCTTTGGTGCTTCTGAAGGAAAACAGGAATCTTCTCCAACACTGGAGGAAAACCTGGCTGTCCTGGATTTATGAGAATGGCACTCTCCTCTTCTACTTAGGTAAGAGTTCTAATTGATGTCAGTCAGATATTTTATGGTCAATAGGGCCATTGAAAGTAGTCATTATCACTAAATTCTTTGAGCATCACTGTATGGCAGCCATGATGCTAAGTGCTTTATTTACATTATCCCATTTAAATTTCACGGCCATCGTAGGAGGTGCTGGTATGACCCAGTGCTACAGATAAAGTTACCTGCTGGAAATCAAAGAATCTGAGATTCAGAGATACTAACCGATTTGTTCAAGTTTATATAATTACTAAGTAGTTGGCTCATAACAAGCACATAATTAACTTTCTCTGATAGTTAAGAATAAAAGTTGAAGTAAGAAAAACAATCATTGGCTTTCAGATAACATTGTTTTCTGCTATTGTAATTTTGTTGTATTTCATCTTATAATAATTAGGGAGATACTAGTTGATTTAATGTCATCCCAAAACTAGGGAGCTAAAGGGAGAAATGTATTCTGATGTTATTGTTATCATTGCCTTAAACACAGTATTTCATGGGCTGTTATACAATAATATGCTTAACCTGTCCATCATTATAAATATCAATTCTGGGGGGCAAAAGATGTCCAAAAATAGGCATTAGAAAGACAAACAGAAAGTTTTTGTGTGAGTGTTTATGTCTGCAGATATATGTGTTTAAATATGTTGACATTTAAAATATTATTAGGTGATTGCTACAGACTCCAAGTATTTTCCATTATAAAACAAAATTTTACATGGAGTTCAACATAAAAAGACATTTTCTTTTCTTAGGTTGTTTCTACAAGTAGCCAACATATTGACCAATTTTTGGCAGGCTTTTTTTTTCCTTTTAGGTGACTCAAATGGCACAATCAATCAAATTGATTATACAACGATCCAGAATAGCCATTAAGAAACAACTTTGAGGTGAAATGCTTTGACCTTTATAAAACTTTAAAGATTGGCTTCCCCAAGGATCAATTCCTGACCCTAGACTTTACCTTTGGAAGTTGACACCCTAAGGCACTCTATCAATGTAAAATCTCATTGAAGTCTTTTACTTTCATAAGTGTTGTATGCAATTCCATTTATCATTTTCTTTCAGAGGAAAAACATCTCACTCCAAATACCCTTGAAATCTATAAGAATTAATTCCATGATAGCTTTTTTTCTTTTTATTTTGGGTAAAAAAATAAACATTTGTAGATTTTTTTTTAACATAAAGAGCTAATGGCAGCTCTCCCTTAGCTAATATATTTTATATATATAATTCCTATTTCAGGCAAAAAGAAATTATATTAGAATTGAAAAGTAACAGTAGGCCACAAACAAATGTATGATAGTTATGTGTAACTGGAGCAAACTGGTACTCAATCTTCTCTGGAAGTGTAGTAAATACATGATATCTGCTATATAAAGGGCAAATTCTATATGCTATGTTAGGAATACTAGCAGATGATTTTGGTTACAAAGAACAGAAATTGATCCTGCCAACAGAAAGTTATTGAAAGGACCCTAGTAGAATAAAGAATTCAGAGGAAATCTAGAAAATCAGGTTGTGTTGAGATCCAAATAGAGCTAGTCACAATCAATCTGCTAGCAGAAAGTAATCCCACTGTGCTGCTACTGCTGGCACCATCACCATCACCACCAGCAGCTCCTGACAACATGTCAGATACTACATATTCTCAGTACTCTTCATTGCACATGTGGACTCTATCCAGCTATAGCCATAGTTAAAATCACAATCTGACTCGGGCCTTTTGTTCCACCTCTTTCAAAACCAAAGAACAGGATATAAGTATCTAATTCACCATGTTTGGATCACGTATCAGGTGCTAAACGAAAGAGGGAAGAAAGGAAATGCATAAGATATCCCCTTGTATCCTACAGTAGAAAGGGCTACCAAGGTTATTAGGGTTTACGAAAGCCAAAATTGGGATTAGTTTATGGTAAAGTATATCCTATTACTGATATTTCCAAAATAGAATGAAGTAAGAGGAGTGGCATAGGGAAAAAACATTTTCCACAGGCCCCAAACAATTCTATTTGGAGATGATAAAAGGATATGTTAGATGCTATTAAATATAAGGTTTGAAGTAGTATAAGTCAAACATTTAATTTAAAATACCAGTTTTAGGGGATCCCTGGGTGGCTTAGTGGTTTAACACCTGCCTTCAGCCCAGGATGTGGTCCTGGATGTGATCCTGGAGACCCGGGATCGAGTCCCACATTGGGCTCCCTGCATGGAGCCTGCTTTTCCCTCTGCCTGTGTCTCTGCCTCTCTCTCTCTCTGTGTCTCTCATGAATAAATACAATCTTTGAAACTAAAATAAAATAAAATACCGGTTTTAAATATTTTCAGGAAATAGAGATCACTATTCAATCTGTTCTGTCAGACAAGTATAAGACTCTTATTAAAATATTATGAAGACATTAAAAGAAAAAAATTAGAGACTAATATCTCTTTTGAGTATAAACATAAAAATAAAATATTTACAAATTTAACCAAATAATAGATAAAAATATATTACACCATTATCAGTTGTATCCCATCTCGAGAATACAAGTTAGTTTAACATATGAAAAGCAAACAAAATAATTGATGGCATTAGCTGAGTAAAAAAAAAAAAAAAAAAAAATACCTCAACAGATACATAAAAAGCTCTTGAAATTTCAATGCTAATTCATGGTTTTAAAGAAAATATTCTCAGCACACTCAGATATAAGATAATCTCCTCAATCGATGTATGTCAGCAACAAAACACTAATAAGTAATATTCACTTAATGCTGAAACACTACATATTTTCCCAAGGTCGAAAACAAGTGAAGAATATCAGTTACTTAATTCTATTTAACATTATGCTAGAAGATACTTAAAAGAAAGGCATAAATATTAGAAAGGAAAAAGTAGCACTGTTTTTATCTGCAGAAGATGTTGTGCAAAACATCTTACTCAATCTATAAAAAATATGCTAGAAATAATTAGGTTGACATGCAGAAAAAATCATTTTTTTCTATATATTGGCTGAAACTAATGGAAATGAAATAGAAGCAGTATCACTTATAAAATTATAAAATAATATCTAATAACTAGAAATGAGTACAAAATCTTAATATGAGAAATTCTTTTAAAACTTATTTTTTTTAAAAGATCTTATTTATTTATTCACGAGAGACACAGAAAGAGAGAGAGGCAGAGACAAAGGCAGAGGGAGAAGCAGGCTCTATGCAGGAAGCCCGACATGGGACTGGATCCCTGGACCCCAAGATCACGCCCTGGGCTGAAGGTGGCGCTAAACCGCTGAGCCACCGGGGTTGCCCTTTTTTAAAAACTTAAGAAAAAGATCTAACACAATCATGTGTTGGAAGATCAGAAATTATTAAAATATCCATTCTCCCCAAATTTGGTTATACTAGATTCAACGTAATTCCAGTCAAAATCACATCAGAATACTTTAAAGAAATTGAAAAGCTGATACAAAATTTTAAATAGGAACACAAAAATCTCAAGTAAATCTTGATAAACAAGAGCTATGATAGAGGCCTTGAACCACGTGATTTCAACGCACATTTAACTAATTTTCAACTAAGTAACAAGTTAATTTTGTGGGCAAAGGAAACTATTTTGGCACGACAAAAAATAGATATTCATAGGGAGAAGAAAAAGAATGTCAACCAGTCACTCCATACACAAATGTTAAGTTGGTGTAGATCACAGACCTAAACATTAAATCTTGACTAACAATTCCAGAAGACGATATAAGGCAATATATTTGCAATACTGAGGTCAAATCATCTTCAGTGAGTTAAGAATTTATTATGAGCATCAGTGGGGATTTGAAAGGTATATACTAAAGGAATATATTTCCATATATCCATAAATGATACATATTCATCAATTATGATAAACATTGTGAATTACCTCACTATGTGTTGCTTGCATGTAATATAGCAGTGAAGAATGCAGACAAGATTCCTGTTCTCATTGAATTGGAAGGAAGGGAGAAAGAAAGGGATGGGAATGGAAAGGAATGGGTGAGGGGGAGGTAGGAGAGAGAGAGAAAGAAATGAGGAAGAATTATAGATAAAGAGGCCTCAATTTTCATAGACTTTTTTTTAAATTATGATGATTCTCTCTAGAAACAGTATAGGAGCTGAAATAAAAAAGGAAAGATGATAGGATAGTGGTATCACCAAAACAGTGGTGCAGAAGACCTCAGTCTGTCTTCCCCAGAGATCAACAATTAGACAGCTATCCACAAACAAAAATAGCTCTGGGAGAGCTCTGAAGTATACAAGAAATTTCAACAACAAATGGAACAAAAAAAAAAAATCTGAGCATAACTTCATAAAAAGGGAAACAGCTTCATTTTACCTATCATTCCATCCCCCAAGCCAGCATTGAGCTGTGCCAAAGGAACTCCCCAACTAGAGAAGTTCCTTTGCTGGGAAAGAAAGAGCAGAGTGAGCAACCAGCTTCCCCAGGCTTTGGGGGCATCATGAGAGTCTCATTTCACTTTTATCTCTCCCATACCAGCAAACCCAAGACATACAGAGATGGCTAGGGGGAGAAAAAAAAAAAAAAGGAAGAAAAGCAGGTACTATCAATGGCATCCATGCAGCAGGAGCCACTGCAATTCACAGTAACCTGCTCTGCAGACAATACAGCAGCTTTCACCACTGAATAAACTAAAGGTCAGCACTTCCGCAAGTCCTGAAAATTTCACCAGTTTTTACTTTTTACTTCACATGTATTCATGTTCATTGATGTTACCCGCCGGAGTCTTCCCAGCTCTTTGGGCCCACAAAGGACCAGAGCCCCTGAAGAGAATTTGAAGTCAGCCTAAGCCTCTGCAGCCACACAGTGCAAGATGACCTGATCCCCATGAGTCAACCCCAACTCCATGCCTATGCTTGAGGCTAGCCCCTCCAGCTATGTACTTGCACATTACCAGTCTGATGCCTTTCACTGGCCTCCAGTACTGTGTATATGCCTGAGGGAGACTGTGCAGCCATCAGAGAGCATGCTGACAGGGCCCCCACTGCTGCCTGTGGAACCAGATCAGGCCCTGTTTTCTGTTACTGGCCTGCACCAGTACACTCACCTGCAGCTAGCTCCTCTGGCTGTGCACTGCATGCTTCTGCAGCTGCCAATGTACCTGTAGTTGGTGCCAGCCCTTTCCACCTACCTAATCTCGCCACTATGCATGTGTCTATAATTGACTCCTGCCACTACAGATAACTGCAGCTGACTTCTACAGCTGAGCATGTGCACACCAAGGACTCTGGCCACTGATGTTTTCTGCCCCTGTCCCTAGCCAGTGTCCCTGCTGAAACCCAACAGCCCTTGTATCCAATGTGGACACCCCCATAGTGCTCTCCAAGGATCACACAGTGGCCAATGCTGTGAACCCCAGGAACCTGAACCAAAGAGACATAATGCATCCCTAAATCTGGAACCACTACCTATCCATGCATTTGGCATCTGGTACCACTAAACACTACAGTAAAAGAAAACTATGGGTCAATATCCCTTATGAATATAAATGCAAAAACGCAACAAAATATTAGCAAACTGAATTTACTAACCTATTGACAAGATTATATTCCTGGAATTTATTCCTAGGATACAAGGATGATTCAACATATGCCAATTGAATATGACATGCCATAATAGAAAAGGCAAAAATCATGTAATAAACAATAAATGTAGAAAAGCATTTAACAAAATTCAACATCCTTTCATGATAAGAATTCGCAACAGATTAGGTATAGAAGGAATCAATATCAACATAATAAAGGCCATATAGGACTAGCCCATCACTAACATCATACTCAATGGTGAAAGGTTGAAAGCTTTTCCTTTAAAATCAGGAAAAAGACTGGTGTGCCCACTCTTACCACTCCTATTCAACATAATACTAGAAGTTATAGCTATAGCAATCAAGCAAGAAAAAATTACAAGGCGTCCACATTGGAAGAAGTAAAATTGTCTTTTTTTCAGAATACATAAACTTATACCTAGAAAATCTTAAAAATTTCACTAAAAATTTAAGAACTGATAAACTAATTCAGTAAAGTTGCAGGATACAAAACCAATAGACAAAATTAGTTGTGTTTCTATACAGTGAAAAACATCTAAAAAAGAAATAAACAGCCCCATTTACAATGGTGTTAAAATAATACTTAGGAATAAAGTTAACCAAGGAGATGAAACATCTGTACACTAAAAACTGGATAATCTGAGGAAAGAAATTGAAGATGACATAAGTAAATTCCAAGATTTCTCATGTTCATGGATAAGAAGAATATTTTCAAAATGTGCATGCTACCCAAAGTGATCCATAGATTCAGTGCAACCTCTATCAAAATCCAGTGGCATTTTTTCCACAGAAATAGAAAAAACAGTCCTAAGACTGGTATGAAAATGCAAGGATCCTGGTTAGCCAAAGCAATCATAAGAAGGAAAAATAATGCTGGGGGATCGCACTTCCTCATTTCAAGCTACAAAGTTACAGTAATCAAAATAGTATGGTACTAGCATAAAAAGCAGACACAGGCAAATGGGAGAGAATCAATAGCTCAGAAATAAAATATCACATATACAGTCAAATAATATTTGACCAGAGAGCCAAGAATACTCAGTGGGGAAAGGGCACTCTTCAATAAACAATGTTGGGAAAACTACAGAAAAATGAAATTAGATCCTTATCTTTCACCCTCACATAAATTAATTCAAAATGAATTTGAGACATAAACATAAAACCTGAATCCATGAAACTCTTAAAAGAAAGCAGGGAAAAAGCTCCTTGACATTGATCTTGGCAATGATTTTTTTTTTTTTTAGATAGGACACCAAAGTACAAGCAACAAAAGCAAATATCAACCTGTGGGATTGCGAATCAACAAAATGAAAAAGCAACCTATGAATGGAAGAAAATATTTGCAAAACATTTATTTGATACTCAAAATATATAAAGAACTTATACAACTGAAACAAAACAACAAATTTAAAAATTGGCAGGGAATTTTTCCAAAGAAGATATACAGATGGTCAACAAGTACTTGAAAAGATGTTCAATGTCCCTAATCATCAGAAAAATGCAAATCAAAACCAATGAGATATCATCTCACAACTGTTAAAATGGCTATGCTCAAGAAGACAAGAGATAATGTGGACAAGGGGGAAAAGAGAACCCTTATAGATTATCACAAGGAATGTAAACTGGTACAGCCACAATAGGAAATAGTATGGAATTTCTTTTAAAAATTAAAATAAAACTACTATATGACCCTGCTATCCCACTTCTAGGTGTATATCCAAAGGAAGTGAAAAGAGGGTAGAAAATAAATATCTGCATCCATGTTCTTTGAAGCATTAATGACAATAGCCAGGATATGGAAACAATCTGTGTCTGTCAATGGAAGTATAGTTTAAGATGTATAATATGTATATGTGGTACACACACACACACACACACACAACACGCACACTGGAATATTACTCAGCCACAAAATAGGAAGAAAATCCTGCCATTTGGGACAACATGGATGAATCTTGAGGGCACACTAAGTAAAGTCATACGGTAAAAGACTGTAGGAGATCATTTATAGGTGGAATCTTAAAAAATCTGAACTTATAAAAATAGCAGAATAGTGGTTAACAGGGGATTTGAGGGTTGAGGAAATGAGGAGATGCTGGTCAAAGGGTAAAAACTTCCATTAGTAAGATAAAAAGTTCTGGAGATCTAATGTACAGCATAGTGATTATACTTAATAACACTACATTATATACCGGAAATCTTAAAAGATTAGATCTAAGATGTTTTCCCTAGTACAAAAAAAAAAAATGGTAATTATGAGATGTGATAGAGGGATTAGCTTATGCTAAACTATGGTAGTAATCCTTATTTTTTTAGATTTAATTATTTGAGAGAGGGGGCAGGAGGGGCAGAGGAAGAAAGAGAGAGAGAAATCCGAGCAGACTGCCCACCAAGCTTGGAGTGCCACACAGGGCTGAATCTTGCTTACCCAAAGATCATGATCTGAGCCAAAATCAAAACTTAGATGCTTAACTGACTGAGCCACCCACACGGCATGGTAGTAATCATTTTGCCATTTATAATTGTATCTAATCAACACATTGTATATCTTAAACTTACTATTATATGTCAATTACATCTCAATAAAGCTGGGGGAAAAAGTATAGATTAACTCAGAAAATTTAATTGATTCTAATCATTTGGGAGTAAACGTTCTACATCTTTCTAATGTTATTACTCCTAAAATCACAACAACTAAGGAGATCAGATCATCCCTAATTCCAAAACATTTACCTTTTTGATTGGCTCTTTGGATCTCGTTTCTATTTTATTACTCAGTCTATTCAAATTGCAAAATTCTTGAAGGCAAACTGGAAACTAAAAATAGTAGTCTTATTTTTTGCAATACATGTTTTATAGATTGTCCTAAAAACCACTGTTTGTGAACCAGTATATATCATATTTTTTGAATTATAAATAAAGATGCTACCTTTAAAAATTAATGTACATGTATGATTTTGTATTATTTATATTATGGATGTGTGAGTGAACCATTGAACCCTTAAAATAATTATGGCAACAAAGCGCTAAATAAAATGAACTCCATTTATGACTCTGCAAAGGACTAGATTGCAATTTTACAATTTTTATCTACCAAAAAAATTTACATTTTTGACTATGATTCTCTGAGCTATCAAAGCTCCCTGAAGTTATCTTTCTTTCCCAAGCTGATTCAGTGTATGATTTTGTATTCATTGTCACCTTTGTTAAATAGGTAAAAACATTCCAGCCAGCTCTTTCATCTCTGACATCTTCCACTGTATCAATTGCCACTAATGCAGGGTACATCTTCCCTATCCTCAAATGCAATTGTTCTGAGTTTATATCTACCTATATCTTTCCATTCTTAACATAAATCCCAGCAAGTTGAATTCCATGTGATTTGAGAAGGAAGCTTATCATCTGTGTTTCAAGTCAAAACACAATATTTAAAACTATCATTTATATAGTATTCATCATTTATGGTATTTTTCCCTAACCAGGGCATTGCAGCCCAGAATCATGCCTGTAATGGGTAAAAGAAACCTCTGCATTCTAAGAGCTTCCAGTTGGGGGAGGCAAGCCATTTCTCCATAGGGGAGTCTGGAATGCTTTATACAAGAGCGTATTTGTAGAGGTGTTGGAAATGTTAATTAGCTTGACTGTGGTGATCCTTTCACAATGTATACAAATATAACATTAAATTGTACACCTTAAATACATACAATTTTTATATGTCAAAGATATTTAAATGTTCAAAAATAGCTTTATTGAGATATGTGAACCACCTATTTTTACTAGGTTGAAATATTTTCAGTCTCTTGACCAACACAGTGCCTGATTTTGCTGGGGTGTAGAGTAAGATGGACCTAGAGTAAGTGAATTGTCCTATATTTCTACAATTTGTCCCAGTTTACACGAAAGTGACTAGGCAAGTATCCACCAAGAGGCTGCAGGACCTTCAAAGCTCAGGTCTGGCAGAATGGAACCTCTCTGACATGAGGTAAGGTCAATCAAGAAGGTAATATAACCAAGCTACAGCTCCCATTCTTGGAAAGTGCGTCAAAGAGGAGTCTCAGAGGCACACAATAATGTGCCCCATGAAAGAGGCAACATTTGCCCATCTGTACCCAGAGGGAGTAGAAATGACCAGAGAAGGTTTAACAGTTAATTTGAGAAGATGCAAAATTTCCCTACCAGATACAGAGATAACATTTTTTTTCCCCTCCCAACCTTGGCTGTTACAACCCCAGGGAAGGTTTCTCCACGAAGCTACAATTAAGTCAAGCAATTCTGGAAAGATGGCAAGAAAAGAGCTTTAAATCAAAATATAATGTTGAAGTTACACATGAACAGGATTGATAATCATTAAGAACTAATTAATGAAAAATCATGGGATCAACTGGGTATATAATTAAACATCCGTTTGTTCAGTGAGCAATAGGAGTTCAAAATAGCCTGGCTAAGTACAATTATTAGAAAAAAATTAAAGCATAAATGAGCTAAAATTCACCAATAAATAAATTGTATTTCCTACATGCTAGCATAATTTGAAATGACAATGCAGCATATTAGAAAGAATACAGGATTTGGGATTCAAATCCTAGTTTTGCCACTAATTAGGCATGACTAAATAGTGCACTTAATCTCCCCAAATCTGTTTCTTAAAAAGGATATAAAAAAAAAAACTTACTTTTTTAACTCACAGGATTATTTGAGGTTAAGATAATGAACCAAAAAAAAAAAACACTTTATAAACTGCAATATTATTTAATACAACTAATAGTAATAGAGGAGAGATTTAGAAACTATGTAATGTGTGTCTAATTCCACAGCATAAATGTTTGCTTTTCTTTGATGCATTTCACCTCTGTTTTACAACACTTGAAAAACATCAGACATATAAAGATCTTAATATGCACTTTGTTTCACAGTGTATTTAATAAGGAGACAAAATAGTGGGATAAATCTACAAGTCAAGGCTGAATGATGAAGACCAAGATCATCCTATGTTTGCTGTTCACATTTATTCATCTATTTTACCCATTTTTAGTCAACATCTGATATGTATCAGTCAGTAATCTAGGTTTTCCTATCTCAACAGAATTTCTTAAAGGAGAAAATAAAATCAGAGTTGCAGACAGAAAAGCAAGATACACACATATATAGAAATAGAACACATGTATAATGTACATATAAACATAACATGTTATATATATAATATACACACATATATAACATGTCTGTGTTCATATTTCTGAAAGTTTAGGAAATCTTGAGTTTTATGAGTTCTATTTTGAGTTCTATTTCTTCTAATAGAAAAAGCATAGAGAATGGACAGATGGTAAGGTTCAATTTGGCTCTTATCGATAACATGGCTAAGAAAATGGCCTCTGAGGAAGAGATATGTAAGCACACAACTAAATGAGGTGAAAATCCCTGTAACTAACTGTTCTGAGAGCTTTCCAGTCTGAGTATTACAACAGCAAAGGAAATATCTCTGGGATTCACTGGCAATGTTTGAGGAATGGTCAGATAAGAGATTGACTCTGAGGGAAAAAAATAAAAATAAAAAGGTCTGAGAAGCAGGTGGGGGCCAGATTGTGAAGTATGGTTGGAAGCTAACAGATTTTGAAAAGGAACTTTCACTGTTCAAAGATAACTCTGGTAGGTTTATGGAGAAACGGACTCCTATGAAATGTTTTAAGATCCTATTGTGCTAGTCTTGAAAGACAAAGTTGATTGAGGTGTTGACTGGAATGGTAGAGGTAGAGAGAGGGAATATTTATAATCAGGACTCATTTTGTATATACTACAAGATTTGTGTATGGGTGGTGAAATGGATAAATAAAGGGTAGGTCCAAGATTGTTATAAAGAGACAGATAAGAAAAAGAAGATATATAGCCATTGTGTTACCCAAGATTGGTGAGTGCGTGTCTTCCACATAGTCTGTTTCCACCTTATCCTAAATTTGTAAGCTTACCCTATGATTCTCTCTAGATTATCAGTATTGATTTAATAAACCAAATATCTAAAGCATTTTAATTCAGTCTTTGAGCATTTCTGTTGTTAGTAGTGACCCATTAAGGGGGGAAATT